>NW_026988494.1:2052500-7052500 GCF_030222135.1 Aotus nancymaae | reverse complement strand
ATCTTTCATTTAGTTCCCAGAGGCTATTGGGCATAGGCACCTAGTAAGTAATTGCTAATAACAACATGCTTATTTTGGACATGGCAATGTGGAAATATATTCCTGCCAAGTAATCAGTGCCAGTTTTAAGCTGGCAGGGTTTATAAAGAATGGAGAAGGGAGTCTTTTGCCTCCATTAGGAGAAGGCTATGCCTTCTCTTCTTCATAGTGACTCATTCCAGGTTGGCACAAAATAACTTTAATCAATTAGTGTGAATAATAGCATATCATTTTAAGCCTAAAATGGACATTAGAGGTTATCAGTCCTCTGGAAAAAGTCTGCAGAATATCTTTCTTTCAATGATATTGTCATACATATCATAGCCCTTAAATCTTTCCAAAACATTGAGTCAATACTTAAAACACCCCTAAAGAGCCACTCATCCCATTTTTCACATGTGGATCTTTTATTCATTTTTGGAAAATTTTAAGAAGGTCTTAATTTCAGACTGCTTCTATAAAGGACTTAACTAGTAGCATGGTAAAAGTGCAGTCCATGAAATTAAATTCCTGATCTGAAACTTCAGGTCAATTAACTTCTAAAAAAATAAACTCTTTTTGAGACAGGGTTTCACTCTGTTGCCTAGGCTAGAGTGCAGTGGTGTATGATCATGGCTCGCTCACTGCAGCCTCAACCTCCTGGGTTCAAATTATTCTCCCACCTCAGCCTTCAGTAACTGAGACTACAGGAGTGCACCATCAGACCTGGCTAATGTTTAAATTTTTTATTGAGAGATGGGATCTTGCTATGTTGCCCAGGCTAGTCTCAAACTCCCAGGCTTGTGATCTGCTCTGCTGCGTGCTATATTAGGCTGACAATGTTGAATAATACCTAATTCTTCTCCAAAGAGAGAGGTTGTCAACTGATGAGGGAAATACACAGGAGAGCAGGCAATGAATGATAGAGCAGTGTCAGAAGTGTTAGGTTAAGGATCTTCATAAGGTTCTAAGGGAGGCCATCCTAATTCAAACCAGGAAGGATCAGAGAAGACTGTAAAGATAATGACCACAAGTGGGGTCTTGATGTAAGCTGAATCAGGAAGATCGAAGTGAAATTGTCCATGAAAAAGGAAGAAAGAAGAATGTAGAAGACCAAAGGGGAAAGAGAGAAAGACAAAGTAAATGTCCTTTTGATATCGTTCCTGAGTTGTGTGAAAGGCTGGCAAAGTGGGCAGAATTCATGTTCGCAAGGGTCTTATATTCAAATTAAGGAGTCTCTATTTGACAGGCAGCTTTAATTCTGTGTATCTAATATCCTACAAAGACCAAAGAGTCAGAGTGGATATTTTTTTCAATCAAAGAATAACAAACTTTTCTTCCCAAGGGAAAAACTTTTATTTATGAAGAATGCGGTAAGATATAGAACAGGAAATTCTCAAAGATACAAGTTCTTCTTGAACAATGAGAAATGTAAAAATCATAAAATTATTGTATGATAAACTCCTTTTTAAAAAAGAGAAAACTCTGAGCACCTTTTCCTTAAGCCCCTTCATAAAGAATAGCTCAAATTATGCCTGCTTCTCCATCTTAATGATTGTGGTTTTCTTTCTCAAGACCTACTTAATACATCTCTGTTGGAATTTTAAAATGCTGGAAAGTCTTTATAAATAGACAGATGATGACCCTAAGACATTTGGAACTTATTCTAAAGGCTGAGGCACAGTAGAGAAAATATATTGAATAATATACAATTTTGGTCAGGAAATGAGGAGCTGAGAGGTTAGAGGCCCCATTTCCTGTGTCTGGACACTGGAGAGAATGCTTGTGTTTGGTCATCCAATTAAGAGCTGCCTGATGCCTGTGCCCTGCAATCCAGCACTTACTGGGAACCCATAACCTTTGCTTCTCCAACTTCTCCAGCCAAGATTATGATGAAAAAAGAGACAAACCACGATTTCTACGTCTGTTCTCAGCAGCTTGTTCACTGGTCTTTCAACATTAGGCATGTTGCCCCTATGTACTTTTGGTCCCAAAGCATAAAGGGATCTTGTATTTTAAGCGCATCATATATTTATTTAAAGAATTTTGAATCTTTGCAGCTCTTATTGACTATTCAGCAGTGAAATTAGCTGTTGAAAAGCATTTACACTGGGGGTCGTTTCTGGAAAGAAAAGAAGTATTTCTTACCTTCTTCTCTAAGGCTGCACATTCCTTGGGGGTTTGCCCTTTCAAGACTCTGCAAGAAGATGAAATAACTCTTTTTTCTCTATTAAAACATTATCTCAATTGCTATGTAGAGAAGAACTAAACAATTATTAAAATTCATGTGTCAGAGTGTAAGAACAAATTGTGAGGTTTGTAATCTTTTTTTAGACAAGAAAAAAATTTAAAGAATGACTTCAAGTGATGGTTATAAAAAAAATAAGCAGCAAAAGGAGAGAGAGGAGAGGTTAGTAGGTAGGGGAGACTGATTCTAGTCCAAGCATCCCAGTTTTATGTTTGATTTTCTTTTTAGACATCTTGCATTTTGCTCTAAAGCAAAGGAGTTACCAAATTTCAGGCAAAATTTTCTACCCATGATGAGCGAGCATTTATAGAAAGGAGCAATAAGTTATTGCAGTTGAATGCATCCAGTACATCTAAAAATTAATGCAAAGAAAATATTTCATGGTCACTAAAAGAAGGGTGCAATTTAATGTATGATGTTATTATTTATTACTAAGAGGACCTGATACACAAAAGTAGAAATTACTTTTTCAATATCTTCTTTCACCTTAAAATGATTTTATTTTTTTTTTTACTTTAGATACTCAGAGTAGAATTTATAAAGACATTAGGAAGTATTTCTACCTCAAAGGAAAACAAAAATATAATCACATTTAACCATTTCAGATATTTCATGATATCTAGTTAGCTTTGTGTATGTTTCTACTACATTAAAAAATCCAATTTGTTGGTTGTCTTGAAAGGCTTTTGTTTTCTGCAGAGATTGAATTTCCATATATATTAAAATGATTGCAGTATTTATATTGTCCGTTCTTAGGGGCTGTACTTATATTGCATTTCTTTGCAGAGTTATTGATGATGTATCCTTGTTCTGCAGTGTGGCACTTGGCAAAACATTGCTTCCTAATTTGAACTCCTCAATGTAACCTTCAGGGGGAAATGGCTCTAGGATACCATTGCATCAACTCTTTTAGCAAATTATATTATTAGACATCCATTTATAACTCATCCTCCAAGTGATCTCAGTCAAATCATTTGCTGTCTTGGTTTCGCTTCTATGAAATATTCTAGAGCAACTGCTGCCCTTGCTCGTGTCATAGGACTGCAGTGTTGGATGGCTTCTGTGAAGTTCATTTAACGCCTCCTAATGTGCATTCCATGTAACTAGGAGGGAGGTTTTTTTTGGTACATTTCTCAGATAAGTTGTAGGAGGTGGTATGACTGGCTTAAGTACAGCAGTAAGAGATAATCGGCTTGTGAGGAGTGCAAGAGGCAGGCAGACAAGGGGGAGAGGAAGTGGAATAAGCGCTACACATACTGAGCACCAGTCCACACCACACTCCCTGCCAGGAACTTTTCATACATTGCCTCATGTAGACTTTAAGATGACTCTGAATTCTGGGTGTTATTAGAGGCTGGGGATCTCAAATAACTTGCCCTAGACACTTCATACAACCAGTAAAGGATAGAATTGGCATTTGACATAAGTTTGACTGACTCCTAAACTTACACTTTTTCTGCAAAGTTATTTGAGACAATGGAACATGGAATATTTCTTAGTTACAGGGGCTGAAGTATCATATGCACTTAGTTTTCTTCCTAAATAAGATAAACTTTAAACAACAATAAGAGAAGTAGATTTGTGAGTTTTGTACAAATTGGACAGCTATTGATATCATTTGGCATTCTGTAGGGAGAATGGTTAGAGTAAACCACAGGAACAGATCAAACCTTGATGATGTCTGTTTCACTGTGGGAGGCAAGTGCAATCTCTGCTTCTTGTGTGCTTCTGTTATGTGGAGTCTAAATCTGAGGTAACCGCCATCATTTCAACCTGAGGTATGGTTTACCAAATTAGGAGAAACATGCATAAGTTTGTTGACTTTTAATCTCAAAAAGGCAAAAGCCGTAAGTGGAACAATTCAAGTAGAGTTCTGTAATCTGACTCTTTGCTATGAGAATTTGAATTAAGTATAAAATAAGTCTGGCAATTAAGATATATTAGCATCAAATTATAATATAATTTGCCTGTAAGATAGCTGTTAGTCATGGAATACTATGCAGCCATAAAAAGGAAGGAAATTATGTCCTATGTAGCAACATGGATACAGCTGGAGGCCTTTATCCTCAGCAAATTAACACAGAAACAGAAAACCAGCTTCTACATGTTCTCACTTATAAGTGAGAGCTGAACTGAGTATGCATGAACACAAAGATGGGTCCAATAGATACTGAGGCCTACTTGAGGATGGAGGCTGGGAGGAGGGTAAGGGTCAAAAAACTACCTATCCACTACAATGCTCACTACCTGGATGATGAAATAATTTTTACACCCAAACCCCAGCAACATGCAATTTACCCATGTAACAAACCTACACATGTGCCCCCCTGAACCTAAAAGTTGGAAGGAAAAAAAAATGTTGTTAGATTATTCCTACCTCAGCATTTTAAATAATTTATGCTATGCCTTTCTTAGATAAGTAATAGTAATACCAAAACAATTATAGAATGGTAGAGTTCCATCCCTAGATCTTTACCCTCGTTTTAGAATTAAGTTGAGGCATCAGGAGATAAAATAATTAATGCACAATTATGCTGTGATCTGAAACACGAGTACAGTATTTGTATTTCTGAGCTAAGACAAAAATCTAGATATCTGACTTTCAGTTCAGTACTTGTTTGTTTATACCACACTGCCCCAAAAGACACTAACTATAACAGTACCTTGACATTTAGGAAGCACTCACGCCCTTTTGTCCAGATGTTTCTTAGATTTCCTTCCTGAATACTGGGATTGGGAAAACTTTCCTTTCTAGGGACAAATAATGTTCACTGGCATATCTAGTTTAATGCTTTGCATACATGGTGTGCCACAGAAAATTGGGTTAATGTTTGTAATCGGTAATTGATGACATTTAATTTTCAGAGTTCAACCATAACTAAAGCTCCTTGAGGAGCTTTCTACTCCCCTAGTCCTCTTCTAGTGAAAACGATTGGGTCCGCAGTTTCTACTGAATACTCTGCTCATGTGGCTTCTCCTCGCTGACCCAGGTGACCATGGACCTAGTTTCAACCACTCTGTGGATTGGCCAAAACTCACAAGGGAAGCTTACCATGAAAATTTCTATCTAAAAAGGAATAATGAACAATTAGGTAGGCCAACTGAATTCTTCTTTACTCTGGGACTGTAAACACGCCAAAAGAAGGGAGGAAATCTGAGACCACAAGGTGGGAAGGGTTATAAGAATTTACACAGAAGTCGTAGTGATGGGAAAGCAGAAGATACGAGGTGAAGAAGATAAAACATACGGAGCGATGAAGTGGATATTGACTAGACACAGCAGCTGCAGTGAGACCAGAGATGCACTGAATTGCTGCATGTCACAAAAGTGGAAAAATAATAAATATATGATTCTGAGGGAGTAAGCCTGTATACGTGAGGTGCCTTAGATTCTATGCTTTTCTAGTTCTGCTTCTCAAGTGTGCGCACCATTCCTGCAAAGTTCTAGAATTTTTTTTTTCATACTATTCTTAAAATAACTTGACCTCTCTTTTTGTTGAAGATGACTTTCTGTTGCTTACAATAAAAAGAGCCTAATAGCCGGGCACAGTGGCTCACGCCTGTAATCCCAGCACTTTGGGAGGCTGAGGTGGGCAAATCACCTGAGGTCAGGAGTTCGAGCCTAGCCTTTCCAACATGGTGAAACCCTGTCTCTACTAAAAATACAAAAATTAGCTGGGTGTGGTGGCACATGCCTGTAGTCCCAGCTACTTGGGAGGCTGAGGCAGGAGAAACGCTTGAACCTGGAGGTCAGAGGTTACAGTGAGGCCGAGATCACTATTGTACTCCAGACTGGGTGATGAAGAGACTCTGTCTCAGAAAGAAAGAAAAAAATCCTAAATTATAGAACAGGATCCATGGGAGAACATCTTAATAGCTTTTTAGCAGGAACATCACATTCCAAATGCTTGCTATTTTCTGGGTATCAGTTATATTTACCATGATCCTGAGTAGCAAACCCTTTTTTGTGTCCCAGTTCAATTTGCATCATCTTCATGCAGCATAAGGCAACAGTGATAGAAATAATCTCTAGAGTAATCTCCAAGTATGTTTCCAAAGCTGCTATGCCTCGAGTACTTCCTTTAACCTTTAAGCATCTGCCTTGCATACAGTCCTCTTGGACCACTCTTGGCAAAATATTTGGAAGGAGATCTGGAACCTGATTATTTTTCAATGAAAAAAGAATTTGCTTCTGCACTAGGAAGGAACAGTAATCCAACATAAGCATGCCATTTAAAACCTCCATGCCCTCCTATTTCTTTTAGGACTCTTGTGAACCGTTTCTCTTTGATACATTACCTTTGGCAATCATAGTGTTCCAGGATGTGCCAATGAAGCTGGCTGAATCTGAACAGTCTTGGATGAGTGGTTTGTGGTTGGAATTTCTTTTGCTTGTTGATATATGTACTGTTCATGTTGGATTTTGTGCTTATGTGAATTCTCCACATCTCAAAGGCATTATGTCTAATAAGCAATTTCTCATAAATTCTCATCCATACAGTTATCCTATGGAGGCATGCAAATATTGTCATATTAGTGCCATTCTAGGCTTTGATTTGTTTTTCATTCTAATGCTATCTAACAACAAGGGGATGTTCTGATTTTTGTAGCCCTGTGCCTCCAAGGAGATAATGGTAACAAATACACGACTCATTTATTTCCATTGTGCCCATGTGGTTTTCCAAAGTCAGACTTTAAAAGTGTTTTACATATGGGAAAATGAAGACCTGGCTAACTTGTCTTTATTATTAAGTGATTGGTGGAGAAATTAGTAGAAACTACATCTCTGGATTCCTAATCTAGGTCATGCTGTTTCAACAAGCTATGTTGCATTTTAATTGTGAAATATCCACTCCAGATTGCATTTGCCAAAAGTTATTATGTACCCAATCACAGGATATAATTTTGAAGTTTTTTTCATTAGTATAGGGAAGAAAGAGTTTTATACTGTAGTAGGTAGAAGTTCCCAGAGAAGACAGAACTGAGAGAAATTAATGGCCAGTCCATTTATTTTTATAAACACAAATAAGATTATTGCAGCTGAGCTTTAGGAACTAGGAGCACATCTTTAGTTGCAGAATAGTCACACTATGGTGCAAAGAATCAATGGACGTGAAAAAAATTTGTAAGAAGAAAATAAGATTCTTTGTTTTATTTGTCATATTTAAAATAAGGCAAAAGTGTATCTTCCAAAAATACATTTTGTGGTCGACACTTTTCCTCTGCTAGACCATATGACATCAAATGGTATCCCTTTCCTTCCTTTGTGGCCATTCTAACCCTGATCCCAGGTTGGACATGGTTAAAGTATTATCATGAAGTGAAGCTGGTTCTGGCTGAAACTTTGCCAGGATTGCCCCATTTTCCAGTCTTTATAAATGACTGTCATGCTTGGTTGCCAAGTCAATGAGATGATGTTCACATGGAGACGCTTGGGCACAGAAGAAACTGGAATTCCTTCTCACCCATTTCATACAGATAGTAAGAAACTCATTTCAACTAAGAACTGTAAATTCTGATTAAGAAAGAATTGGTACTTGAAAGTTGTTACTTGAAAAAATCATCCTGATTCATGGTTTTACAAGTCACCTATAAATGTTAATAGCCTCCATCGTTGTCACTGTTAGCTGTTGCTTCAGAAGAGAAATATATATTGCAGTACTTTTAATAGTAAGTTTAATAGTAAGAATAGGAAAGTTTAATAGTAAGAATAAGAAAGAAAATGTAAATGTCTGTCCTAGTGAGTTGTTTTACACACTAGAGAACAAATTTTTAAATGATTGAGTAAATAAAGTCCCCTTCCTACCTCCACGGTGATTTATTCTCATGAATGAAAGCAGTTTGCTTATCCTGATATCATTGTCTTCCTCCTTCTCCTCCTCCTCCTCCTCATTCTCTTCTTCCTCCTCCTCTTCTTTCTCCTCCTCCTCTTCTTCTTCCTCTTCCTCATCCTCTTCCTCTTCCTCTTCTTCTTCCTCATCATCTCATCATCATCATCATCATTTCAGTGACCAGTGAGCACCTTTATGTCCAAGCACAGTCTGGGATCTTCACAGATGTTATCCTAATCTTCACACCTGTTTAATACAAGTGTATTAATATATTTAATACGAATGCTGGGATATAGTAGTTGGAGATGAGGGAATCTTAGCTCAAAGTCACATTCAGCTGGAACTTGGATTTGACACCAGAGCTGTTTGATTCCAATGCCCACACTCTTCCCTCTGCCGTATCCTGTGAATGTGAATCGAGCTTTCTCCCTTGCGTGTGGATAGGTCATCTATTTTTCAAATTAAGCTCACTTTTTATTTCTTTTCTTCCCCCTCCTCCTTCCCTAGTTCCCCCTTTCTCCTTCTGTTTCTTTCTTTCTTTTTTTTTTCCAAGATGATATTTACCTGCAATACACTATTGAGAATATTTCTATGCTTCTGCCCTGGGCGAACACAATTTTTATCAAGGGAAAAATAACATTTACTGTTACCTTTCCTGTAGAACCTGGTAGAAAGAAAAGAAAGCATAAAATTCAAAGTTTATGACACAACACAGTTCATCCAAGGGCGTCTAAATGTTCAAAGAGGGCCAAGAGAGAGATAATTTGCCTTTAAAAGAAAATGAGGCCCGGCACAGTGGCTCATACCTGTAATCCAAGCACTTTGGGAGCCTGAGGTGAGAGGATTGCTTGGCCAGGAGTTCAAACCAGACTGGGCAACATAGTGAGATCTCACCTCTTAAAAAAACGTAAAAAATTAGCCAGCTGTCTCTTTAAAACAGGAAAGGAAGAAAAAGAAAATGGGAGGAATTCAATTTTTGATTAGATTATATTGGATTCCTGAAAGGAAAGGGGGGTACCAAAAAACAGAGAATTTATTGACCAAGTACCATGTTACACTGTCTAAGTGGTGTTTAAGAGCAGAAATGTCTGATGTTCAATTTAAAGATTCCTGCACTGCTGTGATGTAACCTCTGCTTGCCTGATACTCAACTCTAACCACGTGTATTACATCTTAGACCGGGGAGGGAATGAAGGGTAACTGACAAGAGCAGCTTTTGATGTTAAAACTAGGAGCCAAATGCAGGCAGGGAATACTGTGGGAGGAGAACAACTAGAATTGAAAGGATGGAATTTTCCATAAGCAATACAAAGATTTTTGAGACCTGACTCTTACTTAAAACTGATTAGACTAGAAAGACTCATCTTTTTCTGAAAAACATTCTAATCATATATCACTCACTTTAGTTCCAAATTTGAAAGCACTGTTGCCACAAAATCACCTGTTCTTTTACTGATTTTATTAATGAACAAAAGACATTGTGTAGGACAGTACATTTATCATAATTATGGGCAGATATAAGCATTAGCTCCATTACAAAGTAGGATTAAAACTGAATGTACAATGTGGTCAAGTATGAGATATTTTTTTTTCCCCAGAATAGATGGGTAGAGAAGCATTTTAAAGTCTCCAAAAACTCCAAGGGGCCTATGTGGGCTCTCTTCCAAAATAATAGTTATAACAAGTTATGATCATATTACTCTGAGAAAGATTCAATTAACCAAACAATTAGTCAGCTAACAAATATTTATTGAGGCTCACTCTTCTAACTGATCTGGGATACAGAAGCATTGTAAGAATTAGTATTCTCCCTACTGGAGCTTTCATTCTAGTATGAGAGACAAAAGTAACACATAAAAGCTAGAGTTAGTTACAAACTGTGGGGTTGACTCGAGTAGAGGGTGGTTGATCAGTATAGGTTTAATGAAATTAAAATGAGGAAGATTCTATAAATGCAGATCTGGCCAGAGAAAGTGGGGAGCTCTGGGGTCAGAACAGCACAGGACCAAAGGCATCCTGCATGGCCAATTAAGGAATTTTCCTACTGCAGCATGGGGCCCAGGGAGCTTCATTTGTAATCCCTTGTTCTGCTTTCTTTCATTCTTAGACTCTGATATGGTTTGGCTATGTCCTTCCTCACCCAAATCTGACCTTGAATTGTAATAAACCTCACATATCAAGGCTGGGGCCAGATGGAGATGACTGAATCATGGGGGCGGATTCCCCATACTGTTCTCGTGGTAGTGAATAAATCTCACGAGATCTGATGGTTTTATAAAGGGCAGTTCCCCTGCACAAGCTCTCTTGCCTGCCACCATGTAAGACATCCCTTTGCTCTTCCTTCATCTTCTGCCATGATTGTGAGGCCTCTCCAGACTCCATCACAGATCTTTGGGCTAAAGACTTTACCTCAAGGCACCTGCCTTATTACTTCTATTAAATGGTGTAAACACAGTTTGCTCACCTATGCAATTGCTTTACTATGATGCTTCTTGAAGTCCAGCCTGATAACAGGGATACTATGCAGCCCATGACCAACCCAACTGACTAAATGGCTCCATTAAAACAAGAGACAATTGTGGGATAATCCAGATAGAGTTAGGGTTCATACCCAACATAAGGAAATAGGAAGAGAGAGGGAGAACAGAGTTTCCAATTTAGTGGATTTAGTTCCATTTTTGCAACATTCAGGGTGCTGATACAATGGGTCAACTTTGGCAGGGCCTAGTTGCCATCTAAAAGTGAGGTACAGGGTGCTATTTAGAGCACTTTGCAGCAACATAGAGGACAAGATTTGAGGAGAATTCTAATAGCTCTTACACAAAGATGTTGAACAAAGTAAATTTATAATATGTGGTTTTGCGAAGTATTCATGGTTTTTCAGACCGGGAGAGGGGAGTCATCGGTAAAGAACGAATTCAGTGGATGGACACTGGGGAATGAATGTCAAGGGCAAAGTTAGGTATGAATGTAAGCTAGATGTTTGCTCAGGTAACTGTAGCCTGGAGTGGAATGACAGATTATAAGAAGCCTCCTAGGCTGAGTGCAGTGGTTCACACCTGCAATCCCAGCACTTTGGGAAGCTGAGGTGGGAGGATCACTTAAGAACAGGAGTTCAAGACCAGGCTGGGTAACATAGTAAGATCCTGTCTCTACACAAAATTTAAAAAATTAGTTGGGCATGGTGGCATTTGCCTATAGTACCAGCTATTAAGGGGGCTGGGGCTGGAGGATCTCTTGAGCACAGGAGGTCAAGGCTGTAGTCAGCTATGATTATGCCACTGTACTGCAGCCTGGATGACAGAGCAATAATCTGTCTCTTAAAAAAAAAAAGGAAAGAAAAGAAGAAGCCTTCCATTAGCTTACCTATGAAGAAGCTGATTGATAGTATCTTAAATTTCCCTTCTGTGCTTTTACATAGAACCCTAATCTTGCAGTTGAGGACCTGAGTTATCTCACAATTCCTTTGAGTAAAAAAAATGTAAACCACTGTGACCTGACTTTGTTTACAGCTAGGAAGGCCTCTATTTGATTGAAAATATAAATTAAGATATTGGTTTTAAGTTAAAATATTAAATTATCTCTAGCTTTCAAAAAAGTCATAAAGATCTTTCTTTAACCAAAAGTACGGAGATCTAGCCTTTCAAGTATTGAATTGGTTTAACTGAAAAATTTCTGAATGTTGAAGCAACAGGTTCTCTAATAACATCTTTTGTTTTTCTAAGGTTTATTCCCATATTATGTTATATTACCAGAGAGCCATGTACTGGGACGATCTTTCTTTATATCCCCATAGAATTTCCTTCCCAGAGTTACAATTTAATGTTTTGCCCTCAGCTTTTTTATAGAGGTCAATATAAGAAATAGCACAGAAAGAACTTCTTTCCTCCTCTGCCCTTTACTCTGGGCAGAATTAATCCCTTACTTGTCTATGTATATACCATGATTTATATATACTGCTAGGGTAGCACTTATGTAATAATATTATCGTAAGGAATTTTGCTGCCTTAAATAAATCTTCCTTATATTCTTCCCTTTGTTTTACTCTGAGGACTATAATCCTTCAGACTTTGCACTAATGAATTTAGACATTATTTTTCTCTATAAGATCACACTGAAAATTACGTAAAATAGGCTATTTTTCTGAGATAGCTTTGTGGCTTGTTAGAACACCCAGAGTCATTGGGACTGGACTGCCACTCTTCTTCACTTATTCTATAAAATAAGTGAGATGCAGATGCTATCCCTTTTGGAGACTGTCTTTGAAAGTGAGGCCCCTGGATTATGTCTGATTGTTGGGTGAGGGGAGGGCTTTAAAGTTGTAATTTTTGTATGTGCCCTATTTCCATGTCTTGTTTCCCAGATAATTATTTCCTTGTATGTCTCTGCTTTTCTGAAGACAAAGGTACCTTTTTCTTAGCAATGAAGCTGAAGAAGAAACAGATTCAGGAAGAGTCCGATAGTGCCACCATTATTGCAATTACATAGTACACATGCCAAATCCACCCTGTCTTTTCATTTTACTTACCTTTCTCTTGTCCCACATACTTTTACTCTTGGTATGCTTACCTACAAAATTATCTTTTTTTCTATTTCCATATTCCCTATACCCTGTAGTCTTCTTTTATATTGTTATTATTATACGTATAAGTTCTGGGATACATGTGCAGAACATTCACGTTTGTTTCATAGATATACACGTGCCATGGTGATTTGCTGCTCCCATCAACCCATCATCTACATTAGGTATTTCTTCTAATG
Source organism: Aotus nancymaae (assembly GCF_030222135.1). NCBI lineage: Eukaryota > Metazoa > Chordata > Mammalia > Primates > Aotidae > Aotus > Aotus nancymaae. The sequence continues at coordinate 7,039,642 of NW_026988494.1, read as the reverse complement.
CTGTCCCTCCCCTAGTTCCTCACCCCTCAACAGGCCCCAGCGTATGATGTTCCCCTCCCTGTGTCCATGTGTTCTCATTGTTCAGCTCCCACTTCTGAGTGAGAACATGCAGTGTTTGGTTTTCTGTTCCTGTGTTAGTTGACTGATAATGATGGTTTCCAGCTTCATCCATGTCCCTGAAAAGGACATGAACTCATCCTTTTTATGGCTGCATAGTATTCCATGGTGTGTATGTGCCACATTTTCTTTGTCCAGTCTGTAATCGATGGGCATTTGGGTTGGTTCCAAGTCTTCGTTATCTTTGCTATTGTGAAAGTGCTGTAATACTCATATGTGTGCATATGTCTTTATAGTAGAAAGATTTATAATCCTCTGGGTATATACTCAGTAATGGGATTGCTGGGTAAAATGGTATTTCCTGTTCTAGATCCTTAAGGAATCGCCACATTGTCTTCCACAAAGGTTGAACTAATTTACACTCCCACCTGTAGCCTTCTTTTAAATCCCCTTTGAAATGCTGTCATGAAAAATGTGTTTCTTTTCTCAGTCCCGTAAGCATTCTCCTCTTTCTTCTTTCACAGTGCCCATTTCTCCTACTTTATCTCATCAAATGTGCAGTCCTTTCTTCGTCTGCACTGTTATTGTACTTCCTTCCATGTTTGTTTCCTCCAAACTTATGTTTCTTTTGTCTTCCCATTTAACAGGCATCATTTCTTTTATCTTAGGAATCTATTCATAAGATTCTCTTTTTTTCCCATACAGTCTTACAGACTTTAAAGTCTGGAAGCCTGATAAGTACGCTGAAGTAAAAGTCACAATAAACATGAATGACTGAGAGTAGATTTTGTTGCTAGTAGAAAGGACATTTAGGAGAGCAAAATGACACATAAAGAGGAAGCAAGTGATCACTGACCTACTGGAAATCCCAGGCTGGGCACAGAGGCTCATGCCTGTAATCCCAACACTTTGGAAGGCCCAGATGGGAGGCTCGCTTGAGCTCAGAAGTTTAAGATCAGCCTGAGCAACAAGTGAGATCCCCTTCTCTACAACAAAATAAAGGAATTAGCCAGGCATGGTAGCCCATGCCCATGCCTGTAGTCTCAGAAACTCAGGAGGCTGAGGCAAGAAAATTGCTTGAGCTAGGGAAGTCGAGGCTTCAGTGGGCTATGATCATGCCACTGTACTCTGGCACCTGGGAGATACAGCAAGACCCGGTCTTCAAAGAAAATAAAAGAAAACCCATACATTTAGCTCAATTGACTAAAAGCCTAAATGAAAAATATACATCTTACAGCTTAAAGGGTTGTTTGGATTGATTTGTTGAGTAAGGTATTACTGTTTGGACAATTGTAAAAAAGACCCGTGAAAGCCGTATTTTAGTTTGGACAAGTTCACCCACCTCGTGCCCTGTCTCTACTAAGGAAGGAGAATTAATTGTCAAAGAGTTTTTTTCTTTTACAATAGGTACAGTAATTATCTCTAATTCCATTTGAAACACCACATTCATTAAGGCAAACTTATTTTTGACTAGTTTCATTATTAAATAAAAATTGAAACTGAGAGTTTTTCCTATATTGGTAAATACTGATTTCATTTTAATTTTTAAAAAAACTGGAATGGGAATAATATGGACATATTTTTTATCATTTGCCCAAAATATTTTAAGGAAAGACTATACTTTGTAAGGTAATTTTTTTTTTTTTTTAACTGTGAAGGGATTTTTGTTTTATTTGTAGTACTTGCTTGCAGTTTATTTAATAAGTGTCCTTTAGGCTTGTTAGTTTCAAAGGAAATAACATATTTCCTCTTGATTTAAAATGTCTATGTTATCATTAGATATTAATAGTGTAACTAATAGCAGGATTGCCTGGTACAAATTTGTCCTGTCCTTCTTCTGACTAAGCAATAGGGTGCAAATGCTCCTTGCTGTGCTTCTGATGATGGAATAGAAATAACACTTCACATTTTACGACACATTATATTTCATAAAGCCCTTTCACATTCATTACCTCATTTAATCATCAAAAACAATTTTGTGAAGTAGATAGTATTTTGCACATTTAAATGTGAGAACATTGATGCTCAAGGAAGCAGTGATTCAGCTGAGGACACAAAGTGAGTGTCAGTGCCAGGACTTAAATCTGTTTCTTCTCGCTTTCCCTCCAGGGTCCTTCCCACATCATCACACAGTCTCCTTCGTCTTTACTTTGCTCTATCCTGCTGCACCAACTAGCTAGTGTCTTTAGCATACTACCTTAGAATAGCTAACACTTACTGAACGCCCACTCTCTGCCAAACCCTGTCTTAAGCACTTACATGTGTTACCTAATTCAGTTCTTGAAACTGATGTATGATAGGTAATATTATTACTTATTTTTATTTTTATTGTACTTTAGGTTCTGGGGTATATGTGTAGATCACGCAGGACTATTGCATAGGTACATACATGGCAATGTGGTTTGCTGCCTCCATCTATTATTATCTCCATTTTGCAAACAGAGAAACATAGAATTTAGATAGTTTGCTCAGAAAGCCTAGCCAATAAGTGTAATAAGTAGGTCTCAAATCTGGACAGTCTGTCTCGGGAAATGCATGCTTAACCACCATCCTCTATTGCCTCTTAAATAACCAAAGCCCGTAAAGATTTTATAAATGACTTTTCTCATGAATAATAGGGCCTGAGGTGAGTTTCTCAATATCACTTATGGCAATAAGAATTTCAGCAATCATAATCTTGGTGCATTTTCCAAAAAGGATGGCTCCCCATTGGGTAACACAAGCTGAAATGTGTATTCTGTTAGAAATCATTGATTCCAGCCTAGGGAGGTATCAAGAATAATGCTGTTGCCATAAAGTCTTGAGACAAACACTGGAGAGGTTCCGTCATTCAATCAACTACACAAATATTTATTGAACACTTTTTATGTTCAAATGCTGTACTAAGTATCTGAATAATGTTCACATGAAGCTGAAAATCTAATAAAAATACATTTGAGTACAGATACGTGGTAAATTCTCTAAAATGCACAAAGCTTCATGGACACGTGAAATTTCTTTAATATGGAGAAATCAAGGAAGGTTTAATGAAAGTAGTAACATTAGAGTTAATCTTTGGGTAAAGAAGAGGAAAAGACAAATTGTAGTGTGTGGTATAACTGTATAGAGGTTCTTTGGAGATACGTCATTGAGTATAAAATTTTCAGAACTCACTTTATGAGTCAATAGGAACTTTATACACTGATGAGAATAAAGAGTGTCCTTTCAAAGTACTCTGTCCGTGGCATGAGAGTAACCACCACATTGATATTTGTTGAAGAAAAGTTCTGGGTTCTTCCCAGTCTCCCCTCCTTGGGTGCCAATTAGGCATCTTAGGAAGGACAAGTCATCGTCCCTGTTCCAAAGAATCAATTTTTATAGTTATTTATATCTACTTTTCATGAACATGCAATATTCATTTTGATTATTGTTAAATCAATATAAATTCTGAATGAATTTCTCTGACTTTTACTTTGCTCATTAAGTTGGAGACTCAAGGGCAATGCAGATGAGAACTTCAGATTCTTCCTTTGAGAAGATTTTTGGTCAGTGGCTCTTTAAGAAGACCCAAAGTAGGTTATGTATACTTGGTAAAATCAGATACTTGGTGTATAAGGTTTTTTTTGTAACATCATATGAGGATTTTTAACTATTTTTTAATTTTTGCCATAAAAATACAAGATTAGCAGAGTGCTCACGAGGTATTTTTGTGCAATTTCATTATACTGCCATAAGGTGGGAAGTGGTGCCTTGGTTGTGGTTTTGTGATTTGAGTTGCTAGGCTGCAGCAGAAATGTGGTAAAATTTCCCACCATGAAGATTTCTTTGCTGAAATGCACTGCCCTTCTTAAAAAATAAAAACTAGAAGTGTTTTCCAAAGGAAATTGACTAATTAAGAAATCAATAATGAAGGAATATTGTTAGACTGGCAAGAATCACGATGACAATGTTAAGAAAACGTTGTACATATTTAATGTATTTTAATTCTAGATCCTCAATATCATTATTAAGAGTTTATTGAGTTTTGTTTACAGTCCCTTTTCATTAAGTGTCCTTATCATACTTAGCTTCAATTATGTATCTAAATATGTCTCCTCTATGAAGTTTTTTGTGGTCAGAAACAAGTGATCCACTAATTTCATTTAGCAGTAGATGTATATATTTTGATACATATCAAAGATGAAGTATAGCTCAGTCCCCAAAAAATGTACTAACTGAAAACTTCAGTTCATATAATACGTCCAGCATTCACTCTCGTGGAATTTAGACAGGAGGGATTGTAGCCTGTATGTTTGACTATTGGAACCTATCTTAGTAAAATTCAAAAAATAGTTTCATTAGTAATTTCTTCAAAGAAATCTGCTTCAATTTATTCAGATGTTTTGTAGTCCCTGCTTTGTATTAAATATAAAGCACTGAGTTAAAGAGGTAAAAATATCGCAATAAACAAGATAGTTTCTCTCCTCTGGGATCTGGTGAAGAAATAGATATGTAAAAATTGTAAAAAAAAAAAAAAGATATGTACAATATAATTATAATATAGGAAAATTAAAGACCATTCATTTTTTGTAAATGAAAAGCTATGGGAACAAAAAAATGAACAATATTTTTTTCTAATTGGCACAATATAAATGGGATTGTGGAGAAGCAGTTTGTATTTAAGCCCAAAATTGAACTACATGTACTATTTTAAAAACTGGACATTTGAAGGGAACACTGGTGGCAAACAGAGCTGTCTCAACAAATGAACAGAGATTTGGAAAGGCAGATGGATGTCACATGGCTGGAGGACAGGTACACAGCTGATGGGGCAGAAGGTAACTATGAAAGGTTTGCAGAAGTCAGATTGTCAGCTTCTTTTAAAGCCTGCAAAATATGTACACTTTATTGTGTAAACAATGGCAAACAGTAAAGGTTTTGAACTGTGATGATGTAGTGGTCTGGAACAAGCTATTCAGAGCTAGCATTTTAACTTACAGTAACCCAACTGTGGATTGTTACAGTAACTGAACTGTGGATTTTTATTTACATGCATCCAGAGTTGTTCCCTACCTTTGCAAGGTCAGTGTGTCAGTGAAATGCTTTAAATACCTTGTCCTTGAAGTAGAACCTCAACATCTTCACATTGCTCTTCTTTTAGAGACAATGTTTAACTCTATCTGCAGGCATGTACCACTATGCCTTGCTAATTTTTTATATATTTTTAAAGACGGAGTCTCAGTATCTTGTCCAGGCAGATCCCAAAATCCTGGCCTCAAGTGATTTTCCCACCTCAGCCTCCCAAAGTACTGGAATTACAGGCATGAACCACCACCATGCCCAGACTTATCCCTCTCTTAAAAGTTTTTGTTTTCAACAAATTCATATGAGTAGGATTAAGATAAGAAATAGTACAACTGGATATAAGATGGAAAGCAAAAATCTCCTCTCCTGTTTATTTTGATTCCACTCCCAGAGGAAACCACATTTGATTATTAAACTGATACATTATGTGAATTCATTTTTTAAAATATATTAGATTGATACAAAAGTGATTGCAAGTTTTGTCATTGAAAGTAATGGCAAAGAAAAAGTTCTAGGGGGGGCTCTGCCAAGATGGCCAAATAGTAGCAGCTCCAGAGCACAATTCCCAGTGAGAGTGACCCAGAGGGTGAGTGATTGCCACATTTCCAATGGAGGTACCAGGTACATCTCAGTGGGACTGGTTGGACAGTGGGTGTAGCCCAAGGAGGGCAAACTGAGGCAAGGTGGGGTGCTGCCTCACCCAGGAAGTGCAGGGGACCAGAGGACACCCCTCCTACCCAATGGATGCCATCAGGGGTTTTTCTATCCTCTCTGGCACTCCAGTTAAGATACTGTACTTCTCCTGCAGTCTTTACAGCCCACAGACCAGGAGATTGCTGCCAGCTGACAAGTGCCATGGGTTTCCAGCACAAAAACCCACACAAATCGGGGTGGCCATTCTAACTGGTGCTGGAATGCCTGCAAGACAGAGCTACATGTTCCCCTGAAAAAGAGAGGGCTAAAGACAGGGAGCCAGGTGATCTGGCTTGGTGGGTCCCACCCTCACAAAGACCAGCAATCTGAAATGCACTGGCTTGAGAGTTTTGCAGCCAGTGCAGCAGTTTGAGCTGAACCCAGGACAGTCGAGCTCCATGGGGGAAATGGCATCCACCATTTCCAAGGCAGTCCACCATTACCATGGCAGTCCGCCATTACTGAGGCAATCCACCATTACCAAGGCAATCCGCCATTACTGAGGCAGTTCTAACCTTACCTGTGTAAACAAAACTGCAAGGAAGTTCACACAGCAGCTGGGCAAAGCCCACGCAGCTCAGCAATGCCTCTGCTGGCAGACTGTGACTAGACACCCTCCTTGCTGGGCAGGGCATCTCTGAAAAAAGGCAGCAGCATGTCAGGGACTTATCAATAAAGATCAACCTTTCTGGGACAGAGCACCTGGGAAAAGAGGTGGTTGTGAGTTCCACTGCAGCAGACGTAAATGTACCTGCCCAGTAGCTCTGAATGGAACAATGGAGCTCCCATCACAGCACTTGAGTTCTGATAAGGGACAGACTGCCTCCTCAAGCAGCTCCCTGATCCCCATATATCCAAAGAGGCACCTCAAAAAGGAGAATTCTGGCTGACATCTGGTGAGTACCCTTCTGGGACGAAGATACAAGAAGAAGGAACAGGCAGCAACCCTTACTGTTCTGTAGCCCCTGTGGGTGATTCCCAGGCAAGCAGGGTCTGGAGTGGACCTCCAGCAGTTCTGCAGCAGAGAGGCCTGACTGCTAGAAGAAAAACTATAAAACAGAAGGAAATAGCTTCAACATCAACAGAAAGGACATCTACTCAGAGACCCCATCCAAAAGTCACCAACCTCAAAGACCATAAGTAGATAAATCCATGAAGATGTGAAGAAACCAGTGAAAAAATGATGAAATCACCAAAAACCAGAACACCTCTCCTCCTCTAAGGGATCACAACTCCTCACCAGCAAGGGGAAAAAACTAGATAGAGTATGAGTTTGACGAATTGACAGAAATAGGCTTCAGAAGGTGGGTAATAACAAACTTCCCTGAGCTAAAGGAACATATTCTAACTCAATGCAAAGAAACTAAGAACCTTGAAAAAAGGTTAGACAAAATGCTAACTTGAATATCCAGCTTAGAGAAGAACATAAACGACTTGATGGAGTTGAAGAACACAGCACGAGAACTTCATGAAGCATACACAAGTTTCCATAGCCATATTGATCAAGCAGAAGAAAGGATGTCAGAGACTGAAAATGAAATAAAATGAGAAGGCAAGATTAGAGAAAAATGAGTGAAAAAAAATGAACAAAGCCTGCAAGAAATATGGGATTATGTGAAAAGACCTAATCTATGTTTGATAGTGTACCTGAATATGATGGAGAGAATGAATTCAAGCTGGAAAACACTTTTCAGGATATTATCCAGGGAACTTTCCAAACCTAGCAAGGCAGGCCAACATTCAAATCCAGGAAGTACAGAGAACACCACAAAGATACTCCTCAAGAAGAGCAACCACAAGGCACATAATCATCAGATTCACCAGGGTTGAAATCAAGGAAAAAATGCTAAGGACAGCCAGAGAGAAAGGTCAGGTTACCCACAATTAGAAGCACATCAGACTCACAGTGGATCTCTCGGCAGAAACCCTACAAGCCAGAAGAGAGTGGGGGCCAATATTCAACATCCTTAAAGAACTTTCAACCTAGAATTTCATAGCCAAACTGGGCTTCATAAGTGAAGGAGAAATAAAATCCTTTATGGATAATCATTTGCTGAGATATTTCATCACCACCAGGCCTGCCTTGCAAGAGCTCCTGAAGGAAGCACTAAACATGGAAAAGAACAACCAGTACCCGTCACTGCAAAAACATACCAAATGGTAAAGACCATTGACACAATGAAGAAACTGCATCAACTAATGGGGAAAACAACCAGCTCGTATCAAAATGGCAGGAACAAATTCATACATAACAATATTAACCTTAAATGTAAACATGCTAAATGCCCCAATCAAAAGACACAGATGGCAAATTGGATAAAAACTCAAGACCTATCAGTGTACTGTATTCAGGAGACCCATCTCCTGTGCAAAGACACAAGTAGACTCAAAATAAAGGGATGGAGGAAGATTTACCAAGCAAATGGAGAACAAAGAAAAAAGCAGGGATTGCAATCCTAGTCTCTGATAAAATAGACTTTAAAGCAACAAAGATCAAAAGAGACAAAGAAGGGTATTACATACTGATAAAAGGATCAATGCAACAAGAAGAGCTAACTATCTTAAATATATATGCATCCAATACAGGAGCACCCAGATACATAAAGCAAGTTCTTAATGACCTACAAAGAGACTTAGACTCCCACACAATAATAGTGGAAGACTTTAACACTCCATTGTCAATATTAGACAGATCAATGAGACAGAAAATTAGCAAGGATATCCAGGACTTGAACTCAGATCTGGACCAAACAGACCTAATAGACATCTACAGAACTCTCCACCCCAAATCCACAGGATATACATTCTTCTCAACACCACATCACACTTACTCTAAAGTTGACCACATAATTGGAAGTAAATCACTCCTCAACAAATGCAGAGGAGCAGAAATCATAACAACCAGTCTCTTAGACCACAGTGCAATCAAATTAGAACTCAGGATTAAGAAACTCATGCAAAACTGCACAACTACCAAAAACTGAACAACCTGCTCCTGAATGACTACTGAATAAATAGTGAAATGAAGGCAGAAATAAAGATTTTCTTCAAAACAAATGAGAACAAAGATACAGCATACCAGAATTTCTGAGACACATATAAAGCAGTATATAAAGGGAAATTTATAGCACTAAGTGCCTATATGAGAAGAAAGGAAAGATCTAAAATCAGCACCCTATCATCAAAATTAAAAGAGCTAGAGGAGCAAGATCAAACAAATTCAAAAGCTAGCAGAAGACAAGAAATAACTAAGATCAGAAAAGAACTGAAGGAGATAGAGACACAAAAAACCTTTCAAAAAAATCAATAAATCCAGGAACTGGTTTTTCGAAAGGTCAACAAAATAGATAGACCACTAGCCAGACTAATAAAAAGAAAAGAATTGAATAGATGCAATAAAAAATGATAAAGGAGATATTACCACTGATTCCACAGAAATACAAACTACTATCAGAGATTACTACAAACACCTGTATGCACATAAACCAGTAAATCTAGAAGAATTGGATAAAATCCTGGACACTTATCCCCTTCCTGGACACTTATACCCTCACAAGACTAAGCCAGGAAGAAGTTGAATCCCTGAATAGACCAATAACTGGTTCTGAAGTAGAGGCAGCAATTAATAGCCTACCAACCTAAAAAAGTCCAGGTACAGATGGGATCACAGCTGAATTCTACCAGATATACAAAGAGGAACTGGTATCATTCCTTCGGAAATTATTCCAAACAATACAAAAGAGGGAATCTTCCCTAGCTTATTTTATGAGACCAATATCATCCTGATACCAAAACCTGGAAGAGATACAACTACAAAAGAAAATTTCAGGCCAATATCCATGATGAACATTGATGCAAAAATCTTCAATAAAACACTGGCAAACCAAATGCAACAGCATATCAAAAAGCTTATCCATCATGATCAAGTAGGCTTCATCCTGGGGTGCAAAGCTGGTTCAACATATCCAAATCTATAAACATAATCCATCACATAAACAGAACCAAAGACAAAAACCACATGATTATCTTAATAGATGCAGAGAAGACCTTGGACAAAATTCAACAACACTTGTTGCTAAAAACTGTTAATAAACAAGGTATCAGTGGAATGTATCTCAAAATAATAAAAGCTATTTATGACAAACCCACAGCCAATATCATACTGAATGGGCAAAAACTGGAAGCATTCCCTTTGAAAACTGACACTAGACAAGGGTGCCCTCTCTCACCATTCCTATTCAACATAGTATTGGAAGTTCTGGCCAGAGAAATCAGGCAAGAAAAAGAAATAAAGGATATTGAATTAGGAAAAGAAGAAGTCAAATTTTCTCTGTTTGTAGATGACATGATTGTATATTTAGAAGACCCCATTGTCTCAGCCCAAAAACTCCTTAAGATGATAAACAAATACAGCAAAGTCTCAGGATACAAAATCAATGTGCAAAAATCACAAGCATTTCTATACACCAATAATAGACAGAGAGCCAAATCATGAGCAAACTCCCATTCACAACTGCTACAAAGAGAATAAAATACCTAGGAATACAACTAACAAAGGATGTAAAAGACCTCTTCAAGGAGCACTACAAACCATTGCTCAAGGAAATAAGAGAGGACACAAACAGATGGAAAAACATTCCATGCTCATGCTTAGGAAGAATCAATATTGTGAAAATGACCATACTGCTGAAGTAATTTATAGATTCAGTGCTATCCTCTTCAAGCTACCATTGACCTTCTTCAGAGAACTGGGAAAAAAACCACCTTGAACTTCATATGGAACCAAAAAAGAGCCCACATAGCCAAGACAATTCTAAGCAAAAGGAGCAAAGCTGAAGGCATCATGCTACCTGACTTCAAACTACACTGTAAGGCTACAGTAATCAAAACAGCATGGTACTGGTACCAAAACAGATATGTTGACCAATGGAACAGAACAGAGGTCTCGGAAGCAATGCCACACATCTACAACCATCTGATCTTTAACAAACTGGATAAAACAAGCAATGGGGAAAGGATTCCCTGTTTAATAAATGGTGTTGGAAAAAGCGGCTAGCCATGTGCAGAAAGCTGAAACTGGACCCCTTCCTTATACCTTATACAAAAATTAACTCCACATGGATTAAAGATTTAAACATAAGAACTAACACCATAAAAACCGTAGAAGAAAACCTAGGCAACACTATTCAGGACATAGACATAGACAAGGACTTCGTGACTAAAACACCAAAAGCAATGGCAACAAAAGCCAAAATATACAAATGGGATCTAATTAAACTTAAGAGCTCTGCATAGCAAAATAAATAATCATTAGAGTGAACCAGCAACCAACAGAATTGGAAAAAATTTTTTTCAATCTACACATCTGACAAAGGGCTAATATGCAGAATCTACAAGAACTAAAATAAATATACAAGAAGAAAAGACCATCAAAAAGCGGGCAAGAGATATGAACAGACACTTTTCAAAAGACATGTATGTGGCCAACAAATATATGAAAAAATTCTCATCATCACTGGTCATTAGAGAAATGCAAATCAAAACATTATTGAGATATCATCTCAGGCCAGTTAGAATGGCGATCATTAAAAATCTGGAGACAGATGCTGGAGAGGATGGAGAGAAATAGGAAAACTTTTACACTGTTGGTGGGAGTGTAAATTAGTTCAACCATTGTTGAAAACAGTGTGACAATTTCTCAAGGATCTAGAAATAGAAATAACATTTGACCCTGCAATCCCATTACTGAGTATATACCCAAAGGATTATTAATCAATCTATTATAAAGACACATGCACACGTATACTCATTATGACACTGTTTGCAATAGCAAAGATCTGGAACCAACCCAAATGCCCCTCAAAGATAGACTGGATAAAGAAAATGTGGCACATATACGCCATGGAATACTACGCAGCCATAAAAAAGGATGAGTTCATGTCCTTTGCAGGGACATGGATGAATCTGGAAACCATCATTCTCAGCAGACTGACACAAGAACAGAAAACCAAACACTACATGTTCTCACTCATAAGTGGGCATTGAACAATGAGAACACATGAACACAGGAAGGGGAACATCACACACTGGGATATGTTGGGCAGTTGGGGGCTAAGGGAGGGATAGCAGTGGATGGGAATATTGGGGAGGGATAACATTAGGAGAAATACCTAATGTAGGTGACGGGGCGATGGAGGCAGCAAACCACCATGGCATGCGTATACCTATGCAACAGTCCTGCAAGCTCTGCACATGTACCCCAGAACTTAAAGTAAAATAAAAAAATAAATAAATTTAAAAAAGGAAAATAATGGCAAAAACCACAGTTACTTTTGCAGCAACCTAATGAAAAACTTCATTTTTGTTTCTTTTTCATATTGATGAACCATTATTAGTTTATTTTTATTTGGATATTGGTTTGACCCCTGTTAGACATACAAAATCAAAATACCATTTTCTCCTTGGCTTTTTACAAAAATAGACCTTGATTTTAAAAACAATTTCAGATATATAGAAAAAATTGTGACAATACTACAGTGAATTATCATTTACCTCTACTGTGTTCCCCCATTATGAACATCTTATATTAGTGTGGTAGATTTGTTACAATAAATGAATATATGTGAATACTAACTTTTTTTCTTGATATCCTGTATGATTTGGCTCTGTGTCCCCACTCACATCTCACCTTGAATTGTAGTAATCCACACGTGTCATGGGAAGTACCCAGTGGGAGATAATTAAATCACGGGGTAGGTTTCTCCTATGCTGTTCTAGTGTTTGTGACTAAGTCTTATGAGATCTGAGACCTGATGGTTTTATAAAGGGGAGTTCCCTGGCACACGCTTTCTTGCTTGCCACCATGTAAGAGGTGACTTTGTTCTTACTTTGCCTCTGTGAGGACTCCAGAGCCATGTGGAACTGTGAGTTCATTAGACCTCTTTCCTGTATAAATGACCCAGTCTTGGGTATGTCTTTATTGGCAGCATGAGAAAGGACTAATACAATATTAATAGATGCTGATATAAATTATTTTTAATATAATTTATTCGGATTTTCTTAGTTTTTACCTCATGCCCTCTTTGTCTTCCTGTAGCCTATTCTGGATACCACATTACATTTATTCATTACGGCTCCTTGGGCTCCACTTAGCTGTAACATTTTCTCAGACTTCTTTTGTTTTTGAACATCTTGTCAACTTTGAGTAATACTAGCAAGAATACTGATGTTTTCCTAAGTACTAGACTGGCATTCTAGGTTTTAGTGAGGAAGATCACAGAGGTCAAGTGCTATGAATGATATTAAGTATACATATTATCAACATGACTTCACACTGTTGACATTGACCTTGATCACTGGGCTGAGGTAGTGTTGTCAGATTACTCCACCGTAACACCACTGACTTTTCACCCTTTCCATACTATGCTGTTTGGGAGGAAGTCACTATACACAGTTCACACTTAAGGAGTTGGGAGTTACTGTCTACCTGCTGGAGGGTGGAATATCTACATAAATTGATTGGAATTCTTTTTGTTGTCATTGAGACAGAGACTTACTCTGTGGCCCAGGCTGGAGTGCAGTGGTGAAATCATGGCTCACTACAATGACCACCTCCTGGGTTCAAGTGATTCCCCTGTCTCGGTCTCCTGAGTAGCTGGGATTACAGACGTGTGCCACCATGCCCAGCTAATTTTTGTATTTTTAGTAGAGACAGGGTGTCACCATGTTGGCAAGGCTGGTTTCAAACTCCTGACCTCAAGCGATCCACCCACTTCAATCCCAAAGTGCTGGGATTACAGGTGTGAGCCACGGTGTCTGGTTGGAATTCTTTTGTTTGGGTGATCTATTTCTTCTATCCCATTTATTTATAGCAATATAGGTTTATGGATATTCATTTCATACTTTGGGTTGCCATCCAATATGACTTCACTTTGTTGCTTAAATTTTTCCAGCTTGGGCCATTAGCTTCTGTGTCCCTCTGAAATTCCCCATCAGTGTGGGTTTTTTTTTTAAGCTCTTCTTACATTCTGGAACTATATGATTCTCCAAGCTTATCTTGTATATTTTCTGCTTCAGCCCTAAGCAACCAGTTATTCAAGAAGCTCTGACTCTTCTTTTCACTGGGGGACAGAACAGAAGCCAAGACCTGAGTGCTAAGTATGATCATTACTATTAGGGTGCCCTTGCTTCTCAAGCTTCTCAGCTGACAAAGTAAAGAAATATATGTGTGTATACTAACTTGTGCATATGCACCTATCTATAAATATTCTATATGTAAACTTCTGTCTCTATATTAAGCTAAGCATAAGTTCATTTTGATGTTTACAGGTCTAATCTATTAGCATCTGGTTATTCTACTCTATTCCCCTTGTTTCTTCTGTAAAATCCTACTCCAAAGTGAGAAATGTGGCTTCCACCTTCCTCTATCCATTCCCATAATTATTAAATTCTGTTACATGCATGTAACTGAACAAAATTTTTAACCCATATTGCTGTAGGAAAGACACTTTATCAACTAGAGTAGAGAGTTTATGTGCAGTTCCTCTTCCTTTAAGACTTGGCTCCACTCATTTCCAAAATTACTGTTAGCCGCTTTTTTCCCAACCTCCTTCAGTGAGGTTGTAGTGTACATTTGTGATAGAGTTGTATTCTTTAGGCATAGCCTGCATTCCATCCTGTGATAAATACATATTGCAGACTCTAAGGAAACCTTTTAAAAAGACTAAAAAGAAGGTTAAAGATGCAGTGATGCAGGAAATCAGTAAGTATATAAAATTAGTAAGTTGACCTGAACAGCACTATCAATCAATTTGTTCTAATTGACATGTATAGACTGTGCCATCCAACAACAGCAGTGTACACATTCTTCTCAAACTCACATGGAACATTCATCAAGTAGACAATATTCTGGGCCATAAAATTTATCTTAACGAATTCAGAAGCATGGCAATCACTCTGAGGAACTTTTCTAGAGAGTATAAAGAAAGGACAAACAAATGAAATATAGAAATAATAGAAAAAGTAAAATAAAGAGAAGATGTTATAATGTTAATGTCCATAAAATAGAAATACAAGAAGCATTGCAAAATAAAGATAAAAAATATTTGAAGAATGTTGTATTCAAATATATCTTATAATTTTTGAAATTATATACGTATCAACTCAAATTTGAGGGTTTCATAAGGGTAAACAGAATAAAGGCAAAAAATCCAATAGCTACATTATTGTAAATTTTAGGACATAAAAGGCAAAGAGAACAAAACAAAATATTCCAGGAGAGAAAAAGAAACAAGTATTCAGTTGTTATATTTCTCACCAGTTATGCTGGATACATGAAGATAATATATTACTAAAGAAAAAGTGCTTTAAACCTGGGAATTTATATTTTATTAAAATACTATTTAAATGTGAAAATGAAACAAATTTATTTTTAGTTTGACCACTTAAGATGCGCTTTGAAAATACCACTGAAGATGGGACATCCATAAAATGGAATACTATTCAGCAATAAAAACGAATGAGTTACCAAGCCACAAGAAACATGGAGGAACCTTAAATATACATTCCTAAGTGACAGAAGCCAGTCTGAAAAAGCTGTATGTTTGCAGCTCCATGACCTTCTGGGAAAGGGAAGACCATAGAGACAATAAAAAAGATCAGTGGATGTCAGGGATTCAGGCACTGGGTGAGGATGTGGAGGGCTGTGGACGGGGAGGACAATGGGTGGAACACAGGGCATATTGACGGCAGTGAAACTATTTTGTATGAGGCTGTTATGGTGGATACATGACATCATGCATTTGTGAAAACTCATAAAACTGCACAACATCAAGACTGAAAGCTTATGTAAACTATGAACTTAGTTAGTAATAATGTATCAGTGTTGGTTTAGCACTTGTCACAAGTGGTGAGGGGTGGGTGGACAGGGGAAGGTGCAGAAGGAGCACATGAGAGCTCTGTACTTTTGGCTCAACTTTCCTATAAACCTAATACCATTTAAAAAATTAAAGTCTGTTGATTAAAAAACAAAAAGGAAATTACATCCCAGAAAGAAAAAGAAAGAAAGAAACCCAGGAGAACCCAGGAAAATATGGGAAGTACAGATGAGAAAACTATCAAGACTATTAGTAAGGTATATTACTTATAAATAAACAATAAACAAAAGAGAAAAAGCATATACAAAACAATCCAGACTACAAATTCTCAAAGACAGAAATGTGGTGTGGTGGGGAAAAATGGGATTGAGAGGTGAAGAAAAGCACGGTGAGACCTCAGAGAGGCAAAAATGTGCTAGGATACTTGTCTTGGGGGCAATATAAAATTATGTATATAATTTAAGGGTAATTAATGCAAGTGTTTAATACAGTGGGAATAATTAAGGAAAAATAGAATTTGAGAGCATAATTCTCAAACTAGAGGAAGAAAATTTGGTATGACCAATGAAAGGAAGAAAAGCAAAGAAAGAAGAAAAAAAGAAAGGAAGATAATATATAGAGAAGGAATAGAAAGGGAAACAGGAAGTAATAAAGAAAGAAGGGAAGGGAGGAAGAAAGAAAGGGAGGGAAGAGGGAAGAGAGAGAAAGGAAAGAGGGAGGGAGGGAGGGAGGGAGGGAGGGAAAGCCAAAAAAGGTGAGGAATGATGAGTAGGATGTGTAGCTGTCCTGTAGATTGTGTGAGTTAAGGGGAAGGAAGTGGTGGGACTTAACATCTGATCCATATGCTAAAAGGTCAGGTATCCTTACATATTCTTGGGTTTTCCCTGAAGTTATATATTGAGAGTCAGTGGAAAACACTGTAAAACTTCCCTGGTCTATTTTGTGAATGTGTCTTGCAGGACATAGATAATTACACGTTAGCCATTCCTATCAAAATGGTTAGATTGGTCAAGGATGAAAGAAAAATAGACTTGTAGGTGGAAAAAGAAAAGGGACAATAACTTAAATTCTTCAAAATGATAATTGCTGAAAAATAGTCATCTTAAGAACTTGATATAACTACTAGTGTCAGATATTGCCATCCAGTTATTGAAGAAACAATTTCGTACATTAATAATTTTTATTTAATACCTTAAAATATTTCAGAAACAATTGGTGTTACGCTTTAGACACTTGACTGACAGTAAAAGTTTTCTATAATAATTCAAATCCCTCTTCAAAGTGGATTAACAGAAACAAAATGTTCAGTGAGATGAGTGCTAAATTATTATTATTTAGTGGGAAAATGAGCTGAACTATTTTCTTTGGTTTCTCTTATATAATCCATAAACTGATATCAGTTCCATTTTGTTCTTTGTATTTGTGCTTGAACTTTCAATACAGGTCACTAATGGAACCATAAAAAAGAATTTTTATTAGACTTTTGGTTCATTAGAAGTTTCTTTGTTTTGGTTATTTTGCTTAGCATGGTGAAATTATCTCACTTTCTCACTATTTATCCAATTCACCACCTGAGCCTAGATGTTTGTCTTTTCATACTGTGGAAGCATCTACAAAGAAAAAACACAGGGAGTTTCAAGGCATTATTCAATAACTAACTATCTAGAGAATAATGGCTCTATTTTATAGTCTTCAACTTGGTCATGTGAATGAATCATATTTCTCCAATAGTCAGTGAACCACCTAAGTTGTGTTCGGTTGTGTGGACATATGTTGGATTGCCTTTGGATCGTGATTTGTAGACATAAACACTATTTAGTGTTTGTAAAACTTTATGTTATCTTTAATAGCCTGGCCAAAATGTCATTATTGTTTAGGTCTTTTGCCTTCCAGAAAGGGCATGACTAAAATGGATGTATTGTGCAGAATTTCCAGAAATTCTCCCCCACTCCCTATGTAACAGGGCTAATATCCAGAATCTGTGAATGTGATTACTTTGCATTCCCATGATTGTCTTATGTTATATGGCATAGTTGACCTAAAAGGATGGGGTTATCCTGGTAGACCTAATATAATCACATAAGCTGTTCAAAGCAGAGACATTTCTCATGCTAATGACAGAAGAAGAAAGCAGCAGGGAAAGTCTGAGGAATTCAAAGTGTATAAAGGATTTGAGCTGTTGCTGGTTTGAATACAGAGGAGCCACATGAGAAGGAAGGTGGATAGACATGGGTTGCTGAGAGAGATTCACAGCTGGAGCTCAGACCTGGAGCCACAAAGAACTGGATTCTGCCAATAACCTGAATGATCTTGGAAGTGGTTTCTTCCTCCACAGTCTCCAGATTAGGGCCCAGTAAGCCATCACCTTGACTTTGACCTTGTGATATCTTGAACAGACCCAGCTAAGCTGGCCAGGACTTCTGACCTACAAAACTGTAAATAATACATGGGTGTTGTTTTAAGTCACTGAGGTTTGGTAACTAGTAAAAACAGAGGTAGAAAACAAATACTGCATCCAAAACTGGTAGCTGTTTATTTCGAGATGTCAAAGAGAATCCCATTTCAGTGTTTGATATTTCAGAGTGCCAAGCTGTTTTTCCTCACATCCCACTGACATTCCTCTTGTTTTGATTTAAATGAAGAGTCTCCCTCAGATGTCCCAGAAAGGATTATAAGTCTCTCTCCTTAAAAGTTTCAGTTGTTAAGATATATAGCATAACATTATATACTATACAGAATCTTGTAAATCTAACCATTTGCTGAGGTAACACAGATCATAGGAAGCAAAGCTGGTACTAGAAGCCAAGATGAAGGATTTCCAACCTAGTGACCTTTCTACTCAAAAGCCATACAGGCTCTGACCTTCATATTTTAATTGATCATGCAAATAATCTCAAATCCTCCAACTTTGTTTGATTGTTTGGCTAATTCTGCTCAGAATCCTCTCTAAATATCTACTGGAGGCAGGGACATTAATGGAATTTGAAAAGCAATATTATAGTAAGACTCTCTCTAATAATACCATAAAATACCATAGCAAGCTTGCTTTTAATGGATAATTAAATGAAGGCCAGAGGAGATAACTAGTTTGCCCAAGGTTACTCTTGGAATTTAGAAAACTGAGGCTTGAATAGGTGTAATTATTAATTCAAATGTCCTAGGCCAGTTCATGGCAGAGATAGAACTGCAATCCACATCTCTTGATTTCCAATACTTTTTTTTACACTGAGCTACGTCAGTATGTCAATTCTATAGGGCTTGCCCTCAGATTGGTTTGAGAAATAAAATATATTCACAGCCTTTCCCCTGAATTTTCAGTGTACTACTAGCTGGTATATCTATGACTTGGATCCAAGCTGTGATATTCTCTGGGGCTACAATTTTTGACAGCCATTTTAACATTGACCTACCTCTCAGGACTGTGTTGAAATTGGCTAGAAGGCAAATCTAGGGTGCCCATAATGACTGTAGCCAGCCCTGCTATGCGTGACTGCATCGCGATTTATTTCCCTACTCACTGGCACCCCCACTGCAAAGCCCTACAGGATTTAGGAAAAACTACTGGTAGAAATGCTACATCAGGAAAGCTTTAAGAGGCTTGGGGAGCCCACGCTTCAATCAGTATAGTTGGGACTGGTATATTTCTGTTCTATTTTGCTATCCATTTTGCAGTTCTTATAAAAAATGAGTCTTTTGATGGAGTCTTCTGAACCATTAAGACATATCCTATTTCTTGAGCAAATTGGCTGCTTAGTGAAGATGAGTGTGGGCTCACTTCTGCTCTTTCACATATTTATTAGAGTATGCTTTCCCGGAGTATAGAATGCATAACTTTTTTGAAAGTAGTTTGAACTCAGATTCTCCCCCACTGAATCCGAGATCCACTGAGGCCCAGACACCAAGGAACTGTTGCATATGTATAACCATTCCATTCACGCCTCTTCAGGAGTTTCAAACAAGTTTGATTATAAGAGAAACAAAAGTACTTCTTCTTTGCCACTGCTAGGGAAAAAAATAGCTTTGCTTGGAAATTGATTCATTGTGAGCTTTGATCTGCCTAGTTCAGTTTCTCAGCATGACTATTTCCAGTATTAAGTATTTTCTTTATTAGAATATTATGTATTTATATAAATAGTGAATATATATATACACACATACACATAGTACATATTTTATACTAATATCTGTGTGTGTGTTTAGACAATTAAGAAGACGAGTGTTTTCAAAAAACTTGAAATATTTTCGATGACTCCTAATACAGAAGTGACACTTTTAAGAACAGTTTACCAGATTATGTCAAGTTCATTATTGGTATGATACTAATTAGCCTTAGTATAAATTGGAGAGGGGAGCCCTCTGCTAGTTTCCTGAGGAGCTGTGTAAGCCTGAAAAATGTCTTTCTCTTTCTGTGACTCAGAGCTTCAGAAAAATCTGCAAAGTTGAATATCATATGTGCCTGCTAATCTTATGTCACAGTTATTTTCTATCACTGTCATAATGTCAGAAAAGCACTGGGAAAATCTGCACATCACTCACCTCTCCTTCACCCTTATCCATGTATATCCACATATATCCAAACATCTAGGAGGTCACAAGCAGGATATTTTTGAAGATGTACTCACTGCAGCACATCGTTCAAGATGAGGTGATCCTGTTGATGACTTCCTGGTCTAAATATGGTGACCTTAGTCAAGCTGGTTATTTTTAGGGAGCTTCCTCTGACTTTCTTGTAAACTCAAGACGATAAATGCAATCTACCTGTAAGATTGTTGGGAAATTTGTATTGTATAATATAACCATATATAATCCCAGTAGTTGTCTCACAGTAAATATCACCTCATCTTGCTTCCATCATTCCCCCATTCCAACAGTTTCATCTTCATCTTCTGTTTCTAGTGAATAAAACATAGTCTGCTGATTTAAAGGTATATTTCATTCCCAGTTGTATATACAAAAGTTAACTTTTAATTCATGCAATTTATCAATCAACGTTTCAGTATGTACTCTATGTCAGATGCTGTTCTAGGTGCTAGGGACCCAGCAGTGAACAAACCAAGCCATTGCTGTGCTGGAACTAAAATTCTAGTTGCGGGAGACGAAAATAAGGAAGTAAATAAGTATATAATACAAGGTAATAAGTATGAATGAGAAAAATAAAGCAGAAAAGAGGATAGAGTTTTGGGGGGAAGAGGATATTAAAAAAAGTTCTAATGCTCTAGGTATGGCTTATTGAAATAGTCCTTCAAGCAAAATTGTGAAGGTGAAGGAGCTTTACTCTTTGAATCAGGATGTCAGTTCTTAGTTTAGACTCTTCAGACTAGATCTTAGCCATTGTTTATAGATTTGCTCAAATACCTAATTCTTTTTCAGCTGATTATATTGGAGTATATTGTTCTTAATGACCAATATGTTCTACCAACGTCAGAAGCCTTTTTGACTTTTGAGGGGCAACAACTGCTCCAGTTTATACACTTTCTCTCCCCACAGCCCTTCCATCCCATCTTCCTATGCCTACGCCCCCCACCCCACTCTCTTTTTGGGGATTCTTTATCAGCTGTGTACTCCGGCAAGGATCAACATTTTCTTGACATTCATTGTAGAGAAAGTGATGTATCTCTGGAGGGTGATCACCTGCTGCTTGCAGGCTGAGCTAAAAGCAGATTCTCTCATTGATGGGTATGATTGCATTTCCTGGGCACCTCCAGTACACAAGGCTCTTGCCACAATAGCTTGGGATTTATTCTTAATTACTTCATGCCCCAAATTAGGTGGACTAAGTATCTTTCTGCTGTCACAGAATGGAGAGCACATCATAATTAGTGTAAAACAAGTGTCATTTTAGGGTCCAACATGTAGTATCCTAAAAGAAAACAAAGTAAACAATTTATGTATTTTATAATGTACACAGGATAAGCCATCAGGTTGTTTTGCAAACCCATGTAGGTGATCCTAGTAGATTCGATTTACAATATATCCTTCCTCTCATTTCATTCTCTACATCCTCTATCCATTAATTTTTCTTATATCTATAAATAGGCTAATAAAGAAAAATATAGTATACAGGTCCTGCTTTCTTTGAAATCAGCTATTAACTTCAGGCTTGGTACATTACTTTTTTTAAATCCCCGTATTGCATAATAGAAGAGAATGGTATTTTTTATCATGCCATTAATGTGATTCCTTTATTTATTGCTTAAAGTGTCAATCAGTCAAATTGAAGTGGGTTATTACTCTGTTATCTTCTTCATTTTAATGATTTGGTTCTCACAGCATTACCCTTCATTACCTGTTCTCCAGAGGATTTGTTTTATTTGAAAATAATTTACCGCTTAACATTGATGTGTTTTTCTGATGGTGTTAGGTGGATGTGGTGTTACCTTTAGAAAGTTGCAGTCATCAGAGTAAGAGGAAATATATATAGTGTTTTATCTTTCAGAACTTAATGTACCAAACCTGATATCCTGTAATGTTTCAAAGGGATGACAGAAATCATTTGCAATTAGAAGCTGAATATTCAGCCTTGTCACAAGAAGTCTTCCTTATTCAATTAGATTTTTTAGGTGTTTGCTTTAAAAAGTAATATCAGATTAGTAATGGGGAAGCAATCTTTGAAATCATTGGTGGGCCAAACCATGATAATAAGACACAAAAGTGCAATGAATGGTGGGAAATTTCAGACAGATTAGACATAAAAATTGTTTTTTTATGGCAAATCTCTGTGGCTTCTCACCATGATGACATTATGGTAGTTAAAAAAATGTGTACGTCTCCTGCATAGCCTATGAACTTGTTTTCTTTTGTATATTATGGAATTTGTAGTTATTTTATTAAATTTTCTTACAGTGATAGCCAATTTAGCAAGCCCAAGGTTTTAGAGCATCTTTCAAGATGTAGGTTCCATTTGCACATTCACGTTCAAGTCTCAAAGCAACAGCGGCAGCCTTTACGTATCCCGTGATTAACACTTCAACCTCCAGCCCATTTTGTAAGGTTAGGCATTCATCAAAATGTCAGAATGATTAAATTACAAATTTAAAAGCCCTTTTATCAGACATTGGACTTTAATCCACTCTTTTCTGTAGTCATCACTTTTGCAACTATTACTATTTTTGGTAAAAAAAATTGTACCTTGCAATCAAAATGGCTTGTTATCCAAATTGCTCTCTGATGCTACAAAATGTTGCTTGTAGACAGTTCTCCTGAGCACTGCTCTCCCTCTCCTCCAGAGTTTATAGTTGAAATGGAAGCAATAGAATGTCAGGAGAACAGGGTGGGGCTGAGGGATGCCTGGCCTTTTCACTGCTAGGCTTGGGAGCTTAGAAAATTTACCTGGAGGCCTCTGAGTAACTGAATCTGTAAAAGACAGTAAATGAGATTTCTTCACTATTTTATTCATAGCTTGTGCTGACTTTTAAGTGAGCTTTTCTTTTGGAATGAAACTCTGACTGTAGGTGGCAGCTAGAATCGCCACCTGTCACAGGTAAGGTTTCCAGTAAACAAAATATTTACATATATCAAGTGTTAGAGGGACTGGAGAAAAATTTGATGGGCAAATAGAAATTCATAGAAGGCTACTAACTCTTTCTCAACCAGTCTCACTTGTAGGTCTTAAGCCTGAGATGCCATATTACAGGTGGGTCAGCTTCAGGGGGAAAGCAAGAGCTTTCTATTGGAAACAAACCTTTCTTTGTCAGTTCCTTTGCATGTGTTTCTATAAATTTTGGAGCCTAAACGATTGGTTCCTAATTTTTTGTTTCATTGAAGTTGCTGAATGCTAATAGGTTATTGATAGTGGTTATATTTCCCAGGCATGAAAAATGCTTGGGCAACAGGGCATGCATGACAGTTAATCTTTGCAGAGTGAAGATGAGCATCAGTGGCTGAATTAGGTGCAGAGGTTTGCAGGTGATACTTAGGAACACAGTGACATCAAGGGAGAGGGTAGCCGATGGAACCACTGGCCATAAATAGTTTCAGGCATACTAAAAATATCAGGACAGGAGAGGAGAGACTATGTGGAATTGCTTCACAAGAATGGCAGCTCCTTAAGAATTATAATGAGATAAGAAGGTACAATGCTTTTCAGTACTTACAGTTTTTTTCTAGCTGGAAATAAGCAAAAGTGGAGAATTACCAGGGTTTACTTTTTTTTTTTTTTGTCTCCATCATTTATAACTAATTGAACATGGGAAAAAAAATGTATCTTCCTTTTAAGGCTCAGCTTCCTCAACTGAAATATAGGATGAAAAAGTACCATACTTCAGAGTTGTTGCCAGGATTAAATGAAGATAATATATGTCAAGTGCCTAGCTCAAGGTTTGACACCTTAGCACATGCTCCAGAAGTGATATCAATTATCATTACATAATGGAGATACTATTTGGTGGTCTGTATGTTTTTGTAGGGGCGGGGAGAAAGATAACTGGGTTTTTTTTTTTTTTTTTTTTTGCATTTTTGTGAATGTATAACTTTCTTCCAGCTCAGCTGAAGCATCCACCACAGAGAAAGGTGCTTCAGGATTGTTACCAGAGAAACTGAAATTAAAAGTAGTTTTTTATAATTCTGTGAAGGAAGTCAATGGTAGCTTGATGGAGTTAGCATTGAATCTATAAATTACTTTGGGCAGTATGGCCGTTTTCCTGATATTGATTCTTCTTATCCATGAGTATGGAATGTTTTTCCATCTGTTTGTGTCTTCTCTTATTTCCTTGAGCAGTGGTTTGTAGTTCTCCTTGAAGAGGTCCTTCACATCCCTTGTAAGTTGTATTCCTAGGTATTTTATTCTCTTTGTAGCAATTGTGAATTGGAGCTCACTCATGATTTGGCTCTCTGCTTGTCTATTATTGGTATAGAGGAATGTTTGTGATTTTTGCACATTGATTTTGTATCCTGAGACTGTAGAAGTTGCTTATCAGCTTAAGGAGATTTAGGGCTGAGAAGAACAAATCATCCTGCAAAGAGGAAGCAGTCACATTGCCTTTGGATTCTTTTGTCCTTGTTCTTGATCTGGTAAGCCAAGTGCTAGAGAGGCTAGAAGAACCAAGGAACACGTAGGTAGGGTGAGATAACAGAATAATACCCAAGCTGAATTGAAAAGAGGAGGTGCAAAGAAGCTTGCATGGTGGACTAGGAACAAATATAGACTTTGAAGTCACGAGGACTTGATAGCTTTCCAATTTGTCCTCTTACTCTTTGTGTAACCTCTATTATGAGTTGAATTTTGACACACACCCCCGCCGCCCTGCGACTGACCAAAAAAGATGTTGAAGTCTTAAACTCCAACACCTGTGAATGTGACCTTACTTGGAAATAAGGTCTTTGCAGATGATCAACTTAAGATGAGGTGATTAGGATATATCCTAATCCCACATGAATATATCCATATATAAAAGGGAAATTTGGACACAGAAGACAGACACATCCACAAGAAGAAGATGAAGGCAGAGATCAAGGTGATCCAGCTACAAGCCAAGGAACACTAAAGATTGCCAGCAAACCACCAGAAGCCAGGAGAGAGGCCCTAACAGATTCTCCCTCACAGCATGAAAAAGGGATCAACCATGCCAACACCTTGATTTCAGCCTTCTGACTCCAGAACTGCCAGATGATAAACTTCGTTGTTTAGGCCACCTAGTCTATAGTGCTTGTAATGGCAGGCCCAGCAAACAATACAGCCTCTTAACTGTCTCTCATCAGCAAATTAATTGTTTATCCCCAGCTTATACCATAAAAGATTTTAGACAGCTTACTCGAGCCCCCAAACAATAAAACTGTGATGAAATGGCTAAATAGTGCAGCGGCCGTGGTGTATCTGAATGTAAACAGAAGCATCATAGTAGGAAAAATTAAGAAAGTCCATCAGATGCAGTTGAGCGTCCAGCTTGTCTCTGGGCTTCCTGGAAAGCAAAGTGAAAGGAGGTATCTGTTTGGTATCTCCAAATAGAAAAGCTTTACTATTACATAGTATATAGCATTATAGTTTGTTAGGGGAAACAAATACTTTTTCTTAGCCCTAAATTCTACAGGCAGTGCTGAATTCCTCCGTAAACAGTGCACTCAATGATATTTCCTTGGCAAATTTGGTGTATTATCCATACACAGATGTATAACATGGTAGGGCAATCCCCAACTTGAAGGTGACATTTGTACCACGTAAATTTCTATTTCTTAGAGTTGTCAAATCAAATCTTACAAACATAAGAAAGCTAAATAAACATCACAAAAAAAATTACAAACAGGCATGACTCATTTCCATAATGACGTCCTGACTCTATCTGATCTAATTTTCACATAAGTCCTTTGCCAATTTACATCTCTCTTCAAAAGCCTAATGCAATCTGGCTGGATACCCCTGGTCTACCTCACCGTAGAAGTTTTCTCTTGTTTACTTTTTTATTCTGATATATTTTGAATATATCAGTCAATTTTAATCTGAACTTGCATTATGTTTTCAAATACAATATAAGAATTTAATTAAAAACAATGCTTCACTGATAGCAGCTCTACAATTCCGTATTTGACATTGTAAGTCAAAGTGAAGGCATAGATTGAGATCAGTCTGAAATGAAACACTTATCCTTCTATATTCTTGGAAAACAAATGCAAAATATCAAACATTCAGATAGGTAGGCATAACATTCAGATATCAAGTGATGGGGATCTTGTTTTGAGGTACAGCCTATTTCAGGCATAAACACATCTCTCAAAGTCTATTTAGAAAATGGAGATATATATATATATCTGCAACTTCTTTTATTTATTTATATTTTTTGTAGAGATTGGGTCTTGCTATATTGCCCAGGCTGTTCTTGAACTTCTCACCTCAAGCAATCCTCCTGCCTCAGTTTGCCAAAGTGCTGG
Organism: Aotus nancymaae; assembly: GCF_030222135.1. Classification (NCBI taxonomy): domain Eukaryota; kingdom Metazoa; phylum Chordata; class Mammalia; order Primates; family Aotidae; genus Aotus; species Aotus nancymaae. The sequence goes on along the minus strand of NW_026988494.1, from coordinate 7,013,114 downwards.
GCTTACAGGTGTGTGCCACTGTGACTGGCCTCTGCAACTGCTTGATTCTGCCTGCAGGAGCCACGTGGAGTAATTTAGTCCTATATATATATATATTTATATATGTGTGTCTGTTTCATATATATATATATATATATATATATATATACACATGGCCAAGTGTGGTGGCTCACGCCTGTAATCTCAACACTTTGGGAGGCCAAGGCAGGCAGATCACCTGATGTCAGGACTTAGAGACCAGCCTGCTCAACATAGCGAAACCCCATCTCTATTAAAAATACAATAAATTAGCTGGGCATGATGTTGGCCTATAATCCCAGCTACTTGGGAGACTGAGGCAGGAGAATCACTTGAACCCAGGAGGTAGAGGTTGCAGTGAGCCAAGATTGTGCCACTGCACTCTAGCCTGAGTAACAAGAGTGAAACTCCATCTCAGGAAAGAAAGAAATATATGCAAGTCACTAAACCTTTTAAAGGAAGATAATTAGAAAATAATTATCAAGCTGTTTTAACCAAAATTCAGATTCTACTTCAACAAATTCCAAGAGATTGCTCAAATTATTTTTTATATTTAAAGCATGGCAAAGCATATACTACATAATTAATTTTGTTCTTTCATTTGTTTATAATGTCTTAGAAGGGTAATAGAAAAAAACATTTTGAGAATTTCTCTATATCATCAAATATGCAGTTTGTCATTGTTTATTCTCAGTCATTTCCATTCCCAATTTAAGTGTTGGATATAATAACCAGCTGAATTGAAGGCCTGATTCTATGAACAGCAATTTTAAGAAAGGATTTGGGAGATAGGGGTGGGTAACTGAACTTGGTAATAACAATACAATGATCCCAAGCAAAAGCTATTGCATGAGCATAGCCTGTACAATTAATAGTGACACTTCAGCAGCAGCAGAGTCACTGCAAAAGTCACACCATCATTTCCCATTTTATATTTCTCTCCAAGATTTCCCAGAGAAATGCCATCAAAAGCACAAATACTATTGGTAGGATTCCAAACTCTAAGAAACGTCTTAATTCAGAAGATGTTAAAACATCAAAATAGAGAGGAAAATGTTGGCATGATTACTATTTATGACTAGCTTCTGCTCTCTGCACTGAAGATCTTAGCTATTTCCTTCATTTTACAGTTGAGATTTAGAAAAAGTACATAGGAAGTACATAGTAAAGCCTTATCTCTGCATATTTTTGCAATTTGGAAGGACAAATAGAAACAACACTAGGACTTGATACGTTTACTCATACTCTGTATTGTAGACTAGGAAAGGAAAAAACACAAGGTGTTTTCCCTCCACTCTCACGTCACAACAATCAACGCAGGAGACTTCTGTGACCAAATGTGTGGCACTTTCTCCACTCCAACAAGCAAGAAACAATCAGTCAATTCTGCAGTGGGCACCAGCTGGGTGTCCTCCAATTTAATTCCACCACAACCTGGATGGAGATATCGCCAGATCCCACAGCTTAAAGGCTCAGTCCCACAAGACCACCCTTTATTTCACATGGCAGTCACAAGCCCTAGGTTGTTTTACCAGTGCTTTTCACCAATGGGCTATAAATTAGGGTTCCCTGACCCTTTCTTGTGTTCAATGAATTTTCTAGAGTAGCTCAGAGAACTCAGGAAAAGAGGTTACTCGGTTCGTTGTGAAGGATATTACAAAGAGTACAGATGAAAAGATGCATAAGGAAAGGTATGAGGCAAAGGATGTGGCGCGCCCATGCCCTCCCTGGGAACACCACCCTCCAGGAATCTCCACACATTCGGCTATCCAGAAGTTGTCAGAACCTAGTTTTTTTGAGCTTACAGAGGCTTCATTACAAAGGCATGACTGATTAAACCATTGGTCATTGGTGAACTACTTTACTTTCAGCCTCTCTCCCATCCGTGGAGGTTGGGAGGTCGGACCCGAAAATCCCAACCTTCTAATTCTGCACTCGTCATCTTTCGGTGACCAGTCTCCACCCTGAAGTGACCTAGGGGCTGCCAGCCCTCAGTCAAATCACTAGAATATGAAAATATATTATTTTGGAGACTCTAGGCATTTTAGAACTGTACGCCGGGAAATGGTGTCAAAGACCAAATATATATTTTATAATATCACAGTCACTTGCATAGATTGTTCAGTTTTTCTAAATGAAGTTCAAAAGTGTTTCAACCTAAATTGCCCTATTCTTTCCTTCTACGGTTCCTTCCTATAATTCTGTCTAATGTAATTTAGAAGAACATCGAGGGGAAACAACTTTTACTTGATCGGAGGATTAACTGAACTATTCACTTCACAAGGGTTCAACTGAAAAGTAGATTATTTTATCTCTTCATTTTAGAATTTCTTTTCTTAAGTGATTTTTTGTTTATATTAAGTGCAACAATATTAAGTAGTATATCTTGAAAATGTGTAACACATTTAAAGGTAACAGCTATAGTATCTTGTTACCCTATGTTAGTTTGGTCTGTTTATGAGCCAAAAACAGATTGTTGCAGAAAATAGGTACTCTTTGAATCTTAGTTCTTTCTCTGAGTAGAACGCTATTTATTTTCATCTGGTTTCTTTCACGTGTCAGTACTTCACTTTATTTTTCTGCTGTATTCTGTTAAATGTTGTTTTTAGATGCATTTGTGCTTCCAGCTTGTCTCTGAGCTTCCTGGAAACCAAAGTGAAAGGAGGTAACTTCTTGGTCAGAAAAGCATGTTGTTTTTTCACTGTCACGTTGACGGAGATATGGGGTGATTCCAGCCAGGGGCTGTTATAAATTAAGTTGATACAAGCATTCTTGTATATGTCTTTTGGTGGACATACATATTGATAGATATGGAATTGCTATAGGTAGATGTATATTTAGCTTTAGTTGATACTGCCAGACTTTTGCAAAATAGTTGAACTGGTTTATATTCTCACTTACAATGTATGAGAGTTCCAGGTGCTCCACATTTAATATGTCAGTATTTTTAATTTTAGCCATTCTGCTAGAGTAAGTTGGTATTATATTGTGGTTTTTAATTTGCATATTCTTGATGACTAATGACATTTGACACATTTTCATAGGTCTCAGCTGTTTGAATATCTTTTTAGTGAAGATGTTATCCCAATTTTTGCCCTTTTTATAAATTAGTTTGTTCATCTTTTTTGTGTGTTGATTTGGAAGAGTTCTTTTTACATTCTACTTACAGGTACTTTGTAATGTATGAGTGTTGCAAATATGTTTTTCCACTCTACGGCTTGCCTACTCACTTTCTTAATGATGTCTTTTGATGAACAAAAGTTCTTTATTTGGATAGAGTCCAATTTATAATTTCCATTTTTGTGTTTGTTTGTAGAAACTTTGCTTATCCCTAAACCACAAAGATATTTTTCTATTCTTCTAGGTGCCTGGTGTTTTATTTCTGTGTTTAGGTTATGATATGTAACAGGGATCAAGGTTTTTATATTCACACAGTTACTATAGTACCAGATGACCAGTGTTATAGTACTATTTACTGAAAAGACTATCCTTTTCTCTCATTGATTTGCAGTAGTGGCTATACCATAAACCATTTACCTGTGGGTCTGCAGGTCTATTTCTGTAGTCTGTGATGCTCATTTGGTCTATTTTGTTATCTTTACTCATTATCAAACTCCTCCAGCTTTTTGCACATGTTTAAGATTGTCTTTGTTGTTCTAGGTTATTTCCATTTTTGTATAAATTTGGAATCAGCTTGACAATCTCTTCCCCATGCCTACCCCCCCAAAAAAAATCTGCTGGGGTTTTTGAATGCTATTGCATTAAACCCACAGATGAGTTTGTTGGAAATTGACATCTTAACAATATATCAAGTTCTTTAATCTACGAACATGGAATAATATCTGCATTTAGTTAGCTCATTTATTTCACTAATGTTTTCTGTTTTGGAAAAATGTCATATGCATATTTCATTAGATTTATTCCTAAGTGTTTTTGATGCTATGCTAAACAGGATTTTTGTTTCACTTTAATTTTTATTACTATTATATGAAATTCATAGATATGAAATGCAATTAATTTTGGAATGTTGGCCTAGCCAGGAACCTTACTAATTTCTCTTAGTCATCATAGTTTCTTTTGTGTTGTCTATGACCATGTCATGTGTGAATAATAGTTTTATTCTTTCTTGCCTATTTTTATACATTTTATTTCCTTTTCTTGCTTTATTGCAATGCTTCATTCCAGTATAATGTGGAATTGGTGCTAGTGTACATCCTTGTCTTGTTCCCAACATCAGAAATGCACTCAGTCTGTGGTATCTTCTTATTAATTCTCTAGTCAAACCGTAGTTTATATTTTATAAAAACAACAATATACATTTGGCTATTTCAAACTTAATTGAATTTCTTTGACCTCTACATAATTCTTCCTTGCTGAAATGGATAATTTATAATAAATATTTTATTGCTTAGAAAGCAAACACTTATATTGCAAAATTTCTTTGTATTTCACTTTCAACTCTAGAAAATATTTTTTAGGAAAGTGTAATTTATGAACTGTTATAATGCTTTAGTATCTATTAATTTATTTGGGATTTACCATGTATTGCTTTAAAATTTAAGCAATTTTTATGCGAATTTCTTCTACTCTGCACTATGAACATAAATTCAAAAATAGCATGGATTTGTATTAAATTTCTTTGAATCTCTTAAGGCAACTAGCATAATGCCTTGTCTCAATAAATACATGTTTATTGCTTTAGAGAAAAGAAGTCCATTACTATTTTCAAACTTGAAATTGCATTATATGTTTAAGCTGCCATTTAAGCAGCACTACATTTTGCCATAATTTTGCTGTAGTAAACATTCCAAGTATATTCAAAGCTGATTTTTTTTTTTTTCTAGAAAAAGTAACTTCGTCTGTTCGGTATTGCTACAAAAGAATATCTGAAGCTGAGTAATTTGCAAAGAGAAGAAGTTTAGCTCACAGTTCTGCAGGCTGAGAACTTCAAGGGCATATGCCTGGCTTCTGGCAGGGTCTTTTATTCTGCATCATAACATGACAGAGAAGGTCAAATAAGATGCAGACATGTGCAAAGGCAGGACGTTTTGAGGGGCATCTTAGCACCGTAACAACCCACTCTGGTGGAAACTAAGCCATTTCCTCAAGAACTAATTTAGTCTTGTGAAAGCAAGAACTTACTACTAGGAGAACAACACCAAGTCATTCATGAAGGATCCACCCTCATAAACCAAAGACCTCCCAGTGGGCTCTACCTCCAAACGATACCACACTGGGGTCAAATTTCAACCTGAGTTTTGGTGAGAACACACCAGCCATATCCAAAGCATTGCAAAAAGTTGAAAAAGCTCTACTGACCAAACACACACTAATGTGTAACCAGACATGTGAACATGTATAACTTCGAGACATAGCAAGACACTTGAAACCTTCAGAGTCATAAAAAAAAATCTATCAATCTTAATATTTTATTAACCCAAATTATTTTGATCTAGCCACATGGATTTACAAAATTTACCTTAAATTTAAAATTCTAGAAGAAAAAAATCAACCTTGAATATACTTGGAATGTTTACTACAGCAAAATTATGGGAAAATGTAGTGCTGCTTAAATGGCAGCTCAAACATATAATGCAATTTCAAGTTTGAAAATAGTAATGGACTTGTTTTCTCTAAAGCAATAAATATGTATTTATTGAGACAAGGCAATTTAAAATAGATTGCAAATGAATATTCATTGGTATTATTTTCATTAATTGTACAGCATAGAGAAAATAAGGTTAACATTTTTTTTCTTTCCTCTTTCCCTCTTCTCCTTTGCTTTTTTTCTCACCTGTAAATTAACCTAGTTGCCAGATATCCCTAGTTAGCCATGGAAATTTGGAGGATATCAGAGGCAGGAGTAGTTGGTGGTTTTCTATTATTCTAGAGTTGTGCCTGAGCATTTTTATAGTAAGTGAAACTTTCCATGTATTTTTGTTGTTGTTATATCAGGTCTTAAACTATACCTTTATAAACTCTTAGTCATATATACTAAAGGGTATTTATTCTCATGACTCTTATTTATGGGCTTTAAATCTTCTGTGCAAAGGATAAAATTGTCCCTATGAATTTCAGAGGTGGACATTAGGTAAAGAGAGAGTTTTTTTGCTTGAGTTATTGCTTAAGTCAGAGTGTGCCCTAAATCTTCTAACTCTTAATTTAATTCACTTGAAAGCATTTATTAATCAATGTGCCTGATACATAGATGGTACTGCTTCCAGCGAGTCTGTCAGTCATGTTACCAGAGCCTTTATTTCTTCCTCTGTGCCAAGCTTAAAAAATCAGATGATTTATTTTACATGAGCCACATGTGCAAATAGACCTGTAATGCTGAAATCTTGATACTTAAAGGTAAATCTAGTATCAGAGAGCTCTCTTACATGGTCTAAAAGTATATTCAAATTACAAGACAAGCAATTTATTTTAAAATCTAATGCAATCTACTAACAGCAAGGGAGAGAGAACTATTCAGAATAAATAGGACATTGTTTACATGAAATTTTACTGACACATTAATGACAAATCCATTTTATATGACATATACAATCAACTGGACTTGTTTAATGTTATTACTTAGATAAAAAGTAATTGTAGCTCAAGACCTCATAATTGTGTATATATATTTTTCACTGTACCTTGTACAGTCATTTCATGTATGAAATGCATGAGTCACAGTGTCTAAATATTTGAACATTCTGTTTTAATTCACTTAATCATTGAACTGCAGAGTATTATCTCTATAACTCAACGATAAGGAGATTTAACAAACTCACAGTTAAATGTGCATGGGAGTGAAGGTTTCAAAATTTGTTTCAATACAACCTTTTGGATTATCATATATTTGCACTTTATACCTTTTACTTTACTGAGAGAGATGCATTGCAATATATTTATATGCATATATTCAGTGTTGGAAATTCACTCATAATGATGTATATCAAGTGATTTGGATACTTAACTGCACCCCATCTCAGGGAATCTTTAGAACTTACATTTAGAACATTTAACTGATTTTAGCTATGTAATGTAATTTTACATATGTTACCTTACATTTCCCTTCCATTCCTTCTGAATCACACTGCTCTGGTTTCCTGGACACACAGTTCAAGAAATGGCCAAGAGTGGAGGGATGTTAGAAGACATCGAGTTTCCTAGTTTTTCTTTAAAATATAAAAAATGCAAATTCCACAAAATTGGAATGAAACTTGATTTATGGTGCAGCAAAGAAAACCCGTGGAATTTGCAGGAAAGGAAGTGAGCAAACTTGGGAACAGCTGCAAGTCAGTATGATGGACGACTCCTCGTTGTGCTAGCAGTTCATCTGTTCCACGTGCAGCTGCAGGCCAAGGCGTCACCAGCTTTTCTGCAGAAACTCATCTTGGCATTTTAATGGCTGAGGTGAACCCACTGGTGGCCAGCTGCCTCAGAAGCAGCTCCAGTCTTTCCAGATTGTGAGGGGAAAGATTGAGGAGAGGGAAGAGGTGCCTTGACCCAGACAGACGCCCATCGGTCCTGAGATTCCAAAAGCAGCAGGAGAGAATGCCTGGCAGTGGAGATGCCGGCATGCAGACTTCTCTGGAAGAAAGAAAAGGCTTGAGCCAGATTCTCAAGCTTCATTTAATTATGATCAAATAGAGACTGGCAGAAGAGTGAAGCTGCAGATTGGTAGTAACCTCTCTCTAGAAGAACGTGAGCTGTGAGGTAGTGACCTTGCAGCCAGCACTGATTTGGCATTCACCTGTTCCCCTGCTTGTGTTGGAATACTGCTGGGTTAGTTTGGATCCAAAACATAGAATTAACTCCTGGCAGGAGGCAGAAGAGGGCACTTACCAATATGTGGCCAAGAGGTTGCATTGGCTGCTACCTCTTATCCATGGGTCTTTCGGGTCTTCTTTGGGCTCCATCCTGGGCTTCTCTGTCCTGCCTGAACTGTGGTCTCTGAGCAGATTCTCAGGCAGTTTCTGCTGCATTCAGTGATCCTGGCTAATACAGTAATTTCATTCCAGTTGAAAACTTCCATTCCATACATTTCTTGAATTGGAAGAGCTAGAGCCTTCTATTTTATTCCTCTGCAAAACTGTAAGAGCTTCACTGCTGTATTAAAGAGAGTGAGTTGAAAGTTGCAAAGTGAACCTTTGAGTTCAAGAAAACAGATGAAAATGAGCCCAAGCCTTGGAACTGCAATTCTAAGTTTTGAGCGGTGGACAGGGTGGGAAACCACGTAGCACTCAAAGGGGAACGGAAGGGCAGAGGACGGAAGCAAGGCTACAGTGTTTGGCTGTGTTCTAATTCGCTCTGGCCTGGAGTTGTCATGAGTGGAACTAATGTTACATAATATGCTGTGTATTTTGGAAGATGGCTAGGAAATAGCCTTGGGAGCCAGTGGAAATTTATTAAATTAAAATTACCTCAAGCTTGATTTTTCTTCTTTACCAAGCACCATAGTAAATTGGCATCTCTGAGAGTCCTGTGGGAGCCAGAAAGTTGGGATAAAAAATTCGGAATCATGACATCAAGAAAGAACTGAAAATCTGAATGGAGAGTCATTCACAAAAGACTAAGAAGTAAAATCTTCTTTAATATGTGTTATTATCTCCTACAAAACAAAAGAAACTTTCCACCAAGTCATTGAAACTGTGAGTGAAAATGATCCTAAAAGTATAGAGAAAACAAATAACAGTAAGCAAATTAGTTTATATACTGTTTTTTAACCTGTTTAGAAAGAATTTGAGAATTGCTGGATTCTGATTATATAAAAAAATCTGTATCTATGTCTATGTATATATTAATACATACAAATCAAATTTTTGGAAGGAAGAGTACACAATTAACAGTGGTTACTTCTGAAGAATGGGAATGGGATGTTGGAGGAGACAGGAGATCTGTTACTTTTCATTTTATATTTCTCTGGTGAGGTTGAGGGAGCATTTTATTTTGTAAATGTTAAAAAATGCTCAAATATATATTGATTAAAATGTAATTAATTCACATTCCTACTTTTCAGAATTAATCTGCCTTACCATCTGGTCATTTTTGCTTGCCCACATTTTTTCTTTTACAAAACTCATTGTGTTGTTTTGCTAAAAACAATTAAAACAATGTATCAAACTAGTAAAAAAAAAAATTCTCAGACCAAAGAGAAAGACTCACAATTAGCATTAGATACATAAAATTCTGTGACATAGTTCTTTGTACATTTCTGGATCAAATAATGGCAAGATGGATGAACTGACGGACAGGTGGATATACAGGCAGGCACTGATGTAGGCAGACATAATAGTATAATTGATATTTAATTTAACAGAAGGATACAACTGAAATTTTGCTTTTAGAAGGAACTATTGACCTCACATAAATGTTTTATTTTCACCTTAAGGTATATTTTTTCCCTAAAAGATCCAAAGTTAACTTGAAAAACATGGAAGTGTTTTTTTGTTGTTGTTGTTAACCTATGTTAACCTATCAAGCTCAGTTAACTCCCTCTTATAAAAGTGAAGATATTGCCACAGTCCCAGGTCCTCTTGTCCTGCTTCACCACTCCTCCCACTTTCTATCAGTTGTATCAATCGTGTTCACATTTACCAAGTTTAGAGCATATACATTCTCTGTGGTAACCACATTTCCCAGTTGTCCACTACCACTAATAAAATGAAATGGATTCCATGCTCATAACTCGTGAGTCTTTGGGCTACTTTCCATTCTTGAATTTTTAACTTAATCATCTCCGTGGCTGGATTTTGTAATAAAGTAGTTTTCTGCTTATTTTTCCCCACAAGAAGGGCTTACGTGGGCCTTTTCTATGAATTATTTTCCTGTTTGACAATATTTACTTGTTACTTTTTTACTTTCATCACACCTTGGGTACATATAATACCCTTCCTATAATTTTTTTTTCCTTGAATTGTGGAGAATTTTCCATTTTCTTCTTGCAGTCAATTTTACTGAAAACAAATCTGAAGTAAAATTAATGTTTCTACCATATAGATGATAGAATTTTTAGTGCCAAGATGCCTAAAAATAAGTTACCTTAACGCATAATAGTTTAACTTGGTTAGGTCTAGAAATTAGAGGGTTTGTTTCGTAACATATTTTCTAGAAAGAGTGCTCCTTCAGTCTAATGATTTACTTAGCTTTTCTTCAGGAAATTTCTTGGAATGGTTCTCAAAATAAATATTTCTTTTCATTTGTTAAATTCTCTACTTCAGGTACACCTATTAGCATTAAGTTGGATTTTTTTGTTTAAAGTCTCTCTTCACTTTTCTGTAATTGCTTTTATCTCCTTATCTGTTCATATTTCTTCACTGTAATTAGTTTAAGCCCCATTTCTCTATCAGTAACTTAATTTTCAATTGCATCTATTCTTTTTCTAATTTATGTATTAGTTTCATAAGGCTTTTGTTTTGAGTTTTTTCCCTCTTAGATCAGTAATCTCCTTTATCATATAATATTGTTATTCTATCATTTTGTCTTTGAATTTTGTTTTAATAAGCTTATATGTCTCTATTATATTACATTAGAATGAGCAGTTTTGAGTAGACTGGTTTATGAGTTTGTGAGTAGTTTTAAGTAGGATTGAGTAGTAGTTTTATGTTTCTTGTGATATTTTTGTCAAACAGTGAATATTTCTTTTTAGTATATTCTCATGGGCAAACTGACACAAGAACAGAAAATCAAACACCGCATGTTCTCACTCATAGGCAGGTATTGAACAATGAGAACACATGGACACAGGGAGGGGAGCATCACACACTGGGGTCTGTTGCGGGGCACTAGGGGAGGGACAGCGGGTGGTGGGGAGGTTGGGGAGGGATAACATGGGGAAAAATGCCAGACATAGGTGAAGGGGGAATGGAGGCAGCAAACCACATTGCCATGTATGTACCTATGCAACAATACTGCATGATCTGCACATGTACCCCAGAACCTAAAGTGCAATAAAATATATATATTAAAAAAGATTAAAAAAAAGATGTTTCAAGGAATGTTGGGAAATGTGTATGCTAAAATTTATTTATTGCTCATATGAAGTTCAAATTGAGCTGGGTGTTCCTATTTTTTATATTTTTATTTTCTAAGTCTTCATTTTTCAATATTACCTTCCCTTCTTCCTTCCTTCCTCCCTCCCTCCCTCCCTCCTCCCTCCTTTCCTCCCTCCCTTCTTCCTCCCCTAGTCTAGCAGGATTTTATAGTTGCCATAGCAGTTTCTTTTCTTCTTGCTCATGCTTGTATGTCCCTAAGATGCCAAGTTAGCTGGTTATATTGTAGGTGGCCTCTTGACTTTCTTGTCACCATACTGTTTGTTTTCTTTACTTAATATACAGTCTGAGAACTGAATTTACTTTCATGGACTATCTGTCTAGAACCTAGGGGAATGCTGCGTGGTAAAGGCAGGGAGCTCATCTTAGATACTCTGCAGCATTTTCTCTGTCTTTTAGGATATATTTTTATGCACTGGGAGAGGGGTTGTAGTCCAGTCCCCTTTACTATTTGTTACAATCCCCTAAGAATTTTTTGAATAATTTCCTGATTGTAAGGATAAATGTGACCTAATGTTAAAATGGCAGGACAGGAATATTAAAGAACTGAATGATGGCATCAGCTCATCCATTCAGTATTTGATTTTGGACTTAGTTTCCTCATCTGTGTAATAAGAGCTTTGCCTATGTATTTTTCTAAGAGCATTTCAGGGTTTTGCATTATTTTATTTTCATTTGATATTAACATTCAGGTCATCTTATAGTACTGTACTGAATAACTGAATGTTAAATGTCTTGCTAAAATAAATATTGGGTTGGTGAAGGTGAAGTTTTGGAATAACAATAGCTAAAATTGATAACTATGTTTTTTAATTATGATTTCATTCATTAACTTTCAAAAGTTAGACATTCAAAAACTGCAAGAAGAATATTTTTTCAAGATTATAAATTGCTAGATTTTTCCTGCAGTGGAAAGAGGAACATGAGATATTTGCTGTATTAAATAGATACTCACTTTCAATTGATACATTTAATAACATTGCTAACCTTCCTATTTGTAGTTAAATGAGTGATCAAAAAGTTTTTTCGTAAACATTTTTTTACCAGAACAGAAATAATTTTATATCAGGATTCATAATTTCTGTATACTGATTTAAGAATATCATGACTTCCTGAAAGTGGCATTCATCTCTATCAGTAGTTATTTTAACAAGGTTTTGTTAAAACCTTCCCCTTGATTAACACACCTTAGAAAATGTCTTCTAAGTCATACTATCAAAGTCTGTTGCTTCCAAATATGATTAAAGAAAACAAAGTATTATTTGTATACCTCATTTTTCTCTAACACATTTTTCTTTTCACTTCCCATGTTCTGGATTATGTTTGGGTCAAAGATGACTTAAATGTTATGCATAATTTTGGAGTTTTTTCTCCTAATAAAATTTTGAGTTGCAAAGTTAACATTCTGCCATTGTTAATTTATTTTTGCTATTAAGAGACCAAATTTCAATACATTTAGTTTAAAGATCTTAATTGGCTTTTACTTGCAGTTCCAGAATTGGGCAGTCCTTAGAACCAAAATGGTTCTGAGGAACTCCCAGGCTGCAGTCTGAAATGTTTTATGGACAGAAAATGGAAAAGAGGTACAGAACAGGAGATGAGGTTCAGAGATAGCTGGTTGGTTACAGCTAGCTCAGCTTTGTTTTGTTTGAACATGGTGGAACAGTTGATTGGCTGAAGCTAGGCTGCTGTGATTGGCTGATACTTTACTATTTGTTAAAAAGGCACATTCCGGATCTAGGTTTTCAAATTGTTTAAGTACTAAGTTAGGTTGTAGTTTGTTATGTAGGACTTGTATTAAGGCTTCTGAAGCCCACATTTGATTTGATTTAATATTACCTCTGTGAAGAATTATTAAGCCAAAACATTTTTGAAAGCCTCATGACCTAAATGGTATTAAATACTTAACAACTGAATTTGTCCCAATAATAATCATGTTTAAAATTATGAATATTGGTTTGTGGAAAAAAAAATAACACAAATTTTGAAATTATTATATAATCTAATATCTGGTATTCAATTTTGTGTTATTATTTTATAATTTAATGAAAATCTCTGGGCTCTAAATATTTTTTTAAGATATCTATATAAAACACTTTATATTCATTATAACTATCATTCTATTTTCCTACTTATTTATATTGAAATTCCTTAATGTTTTTAAAATAACTTAATAGCTTTCACAGTCATCATTACTTGTTATAGTTTATACTGTTTGAATAATAAATATATGTCTATACTATGACTCATTGATACATTTCAAAATATAATGCACATAAGAAGACCTTCATTCTCTAAATCTGTCATATTTTATATGTGAAAGTTAACATTTGCAGACAGTGGCAGTGAATCCTAAGGACAGCCTTGCCTGTTAGCATTATGTGGTTGATTTGATAGGATGGTGATCTGTGTGATCAACTAATGACAATTCAAGTTTGAGAATGTTAGAAATACCATCAGTGTAGGAGTATGGCTATTCTGCTTTTCATAGGCTAACAATAAACTTGCAGACAAAGAGTAGATTTTGGCCAGACACTGATGCTAAAGTCAACCTGATGCTGTCCTTGTTTCTAAAGTACAGATTATCTTATTTTTAGCAACTTTCTCACCTCTTCAACTCTATCCCCTTTCTCAGCCTCTTTCGTATATGAAATAAAATGTTGACTTACTACTGAGGATGATTCTTTTAAACCTACTAAAGAATACTTCATAGCTACAGAAGGAGCCACATCGTTTAGAGATTCCACTTGGGGATGATAATATACAGAATTACTCTTGTCCCTTTGCCTCTGATTAATCTCCTTCACAAAGTCTGTGGCTCAAACAAATGAGAGTTGACAGTACTGAAGGATAAAGCCCCCAGCATATGTCTGCCATGATTTAACATCATTTAGGATTAGAAGTGTGGAGCAGAGGCAGGGAGAGGGGCCAAACAAAATGCTCAGAGCATCTTTCCTTTTAAAAAAATTCTAGTCAGGGAAATATTTTTAAATAAAAAACAAGCCCCCAAGACATAAATAAGTAGACAGCATATATACTGACAAAATGCAATGAGAGATATTTCCCCAGGTCAACTCATCTGGTAGGATCAGTCATTTTGTTTTTCTGCATCACCCCTCTAGCAGGATCACAGAAGACCCTAAAGGCAAGAAGAAGAACTGCTTTCTGGCTCTCAAGTTATTTCAGTGGTTCCTTCATGGCAGCTGTCTCTTTGGGGAGATGGTACCATGGCCTGATTGCGGTTAGGCCATCAGTGCAGGCCCCTTGTGCTAGCATCACATTGTCATAAGCTTTCTGCTACCATGACTACCATCAATCACCAAGCTCTGTCTCCATGGGCAGTAGCCTCTGTGCCCAGGTCACCCCAGGACCTCAGGCCCATCTCTTTTTCCAAAGGTAGGTAGTCCTTTCTCAATTCTTTAATTTTTGAGTTTGTATAACTGAGATTTCTCGTGGGTTGATGCAGGCAGCTGCTGCACAGTCACTCCAGACTTACTCTTCACTTTGTGGTTTGGCCCCTGCAGCTCACTGCATGTGAGGGGTACCATCTGCCCTCCCCCCACTGGCAACTGTCCCTCCCACACTGCCTGTTTCCCCATTTCTGCTTTTTGTAGCCACATGTCTAATGATGTCAGGGCAGTCTCTGTGGCCTATTTTGTGGTACTTTCATTTATAACTAGGCAGCAACCTACTTTATATTTAAATGAGTGAACTATGTTGAAATTTCTTTTAAAAATTTTTTTACTTTATTTTTATTTTTAAGTTCTGGGGTACAGGATGTGCACATTTGTTATATAAGTAAATGTTTGCCACAGTGGCTTGCTACACATATCAACCCATCACCTAGGTATGAACCCCAGCATGCATTAGCTATTTATCCTGATGATCTTCCCCTCGGCCCCCATGACATGCCCCAGTGTGTGATGTTCCCCTCCCTGCGTCCATGTGATCTCATTGTTCAGCTCCCACTTATAAGTGAGAATATGCAGTATTTGGTTTTCTGTTCCTGCATTAGTTTGTTGAGGATAATGGCTTCCAGCTCCATCCATGTCTCTTAAAAGGACATGATCTCATTCCTTTTAATGGCTGCTTAGTATTCCATGGTGTATATGTGCCATATTTTCTTTATCCAGTGTATTATTGATAGGCATTTGGGTTGATTCCATGTCTTTGCTATTGTGAATAGTGCTCCAATGAACATACATGTGTGTGTATCTATATCTGTAATAGAATGATTTATATTTTGGGGGGTATATACCGAGTAATGGTATTGCTAGGTCAAATGGCATTTCTGGTTCTAGATATTTGAAGAATCACCACAGTGTCTTCCACAATGATTGAAATATTTTACATCCACACTAACATTGTAAAAGCATTCCTATTTTTCCGTGATCTTGCCAGCACCTGTCATTTCTTGATTTTTCAATAATTACCATTCTAATTGGCATGAGATGGTATCTCATTGTGGTTTTGATTTGCATTTCTCTAATTCCTCTAATGATTAGTGACGATGAACATTTTTCATACATTTATTTGTCGTTTGTTAGCCACATGAATGTCTCTTCTTTCTTTTTCTTTCTTTCTTTTTTTTTTTAAATTTGAAACAGAGTCTCCGTCTGTTGCCCCAGGCTGGAGTGCAGTGGCATGATCTCATCTCACTGCAACCTCCACCTCCCAGGTTCTAGCAATTCTCCTGCCTCAGCCTCCCAAGTAGCTGGGATTACAGGTACCTGCCACCACGCCGGGTTAATTTTTGTTTGTTTGTTTGTTTTGTATTTTTAGAGAGATGGGGCTTCACCATGTTAGCCAGGCTAGTCTCAAACTCCTGACCTCAGGTGGTCTGCCCACCTCGGCCTCCCAAAGTGCTGGGATTGCAGGCAAAAACCACTGTGCCTGGTCATGAATATGTTCTTTTGAGAAGACTTTTTCATGCCCTTTGCCCAGTTCTTAATTGGGTTGTTAGTTTTTTTTTCTTGTAAATGTGTTTAAGTTCCTTGTAGATTCTGGATATTAGACCATTGTCTGATGGATAGATCGAAAAAATTTTCTCCCATTCTGTAGGTTGCCTGTTCACTCTAATAATTTCTTTTGCTGTGCAGAAGTTCTTTAGGTTAATTAGATCCCATTTGTCAATTTTTGCTTTTGTTGCAATTACTTTTGGCAATTTTGTCATGAAATATCTGCCTGTGCTTATGTCCTAAATGGTATTGCCTAGATTTTATACCTTTGGGTTTTACATTTAAGTCTTTATTCCATCTTGAGTTAGTTTTTGCACAAGATGTAAGGAAGGTACAGTTTCAATTTTCAGCATATGGCTAGCCAGTTTTTCCAGCACCATTTATTAAATAGGGAATCCTTTCCCCATTATTTGTTTTTGTCACGTTTGTTGAAGATCAGATAGTTGTAGCTGTGCAGTCTTATTTCTGAGTTCTCTATTCTGTTCCATTGGTATATGTGTCTGTTTTTGTAACAGTACCACGCTGTTTTGGTTACTGTAGCCTGTGGTATAGTTTCAAGTTGTATAGCCTGATGCCTCCAGCTTTGGTTTTTTTTTCTTAGGATTGCCTTGGTTATATGGGCTCTTTTATGGTTTCATATACATTTTAAAGTAGTTTCTTCTAATTCTCTGAAGAATGTCAATTGTATCTTAATGGGAATAGCATTGAATCCATAATTTGGGTAGTATGGCTATTTTCACAGTATTGATTCTTTCTATCCATGATCATGGAATATTTTTCCATCTGCTTGTGTTCTCTGTTATTTCCTTGAGCAGTGGTTTGTAGTTTTCCTTTAATAGGTTCTTCACTCCCCTTGTTAGCTGTATTCCTAGATACTTAATTATCTTTAAAGCAATTGTGAATGGGAGTTTACTCATTATTTGGCTCTCTGCTAGTGTACTGTTTGTGTATAGAAATTCCTGTCACTTTTGCACATGGATTTTGTATCCTGAGACTTAGCTGAAGTTGCTTAACTGCTTAAGAATCTTTTGGGCTGAGACAATGGGGTTTTCTAGATACAGGATCATGTCACCTACAGACAAAGACAATTTGACTTCCTTTCTTCCTATTTGAATACCATTTCTTTCTTTCTCTTGCCTGATTGCTCCGGCCAGAACTTGGAATACTATGTTGAATAGGAGTGGTGAGAGACAGCTTCCTTGTCTTGTGCTGGTTTTCAAGGGGAATATTTTCAGCTTTTGCCCATTCAGTGTGATATTGGCTGTAGGTTTGTCATAAATGGCTCTTATTATTTTGAGGTATGTTCCTTCAAAACCTAGTTTATTGAGAGTTTTTAACATGAAGAAATGTTGAATTTTATTGAAGGCCTTTTTCTGTGTCTATTGAAGTATTATGTGATTTTTGTCATTGGTTCTGTTTATGTGATGAATGATGTTTATTGCTTTGCATATGTTGAACCCACCTTGCATCCCAGAAATGAAGCCAACTTGATCATGGTGAATAAACTTTTTGATGTGCTGTTATATTTGGTTTGCCAGTATTTTACTGAGAATTTTTGCATCAGTGATCGTCAGGGATATTGGCCTGAAGTTTTCTTTTTTTTGTTGTATCTCTGCCAGGTTTTGGTATCAGGATGATGCTGGCCTCATAAAATGAGTTAGGAAGGAGTTTTTCTTCTTCAGTTGTTTGGAATAGTTTCAGAAGAAAGTGTATCAGCTCCTCATTGTACCTTTGATAGAATTCAGCTGTAGATCCATCTGTTCCCAGACATTTTTTGGTTGGTAGGCCATTTATTACTGCCTCAATTTCAGAGCTTGTTATTAGTCTACTTAATAATTCAACTTCTCCTTGTTTCAGTCTTGGGAGGGTGTATGTATCCAGGAATTAATCCATTTCTTTTAGATTTTCTAGTTTATTTGCATAGAGGTATTTATAGCAATCTCTGATGGTTGTATATATTTTTGTGGGGTCAGTGGTGATATCCCCTTTATCATTTTTATTGTTTCTATTTGATTCTTCTCTCTTTTCTTCTTTATTAGTCTAGCTAATGGTATATTTTTAGTTAATTTTTAAAAAACCAGCTCCTGGATTCATTGATTATTTTAAGGGATTTTTGTGTCTCTATCTCCTTCATTTCCGATCTGAGCAGGGGAAAACTGCTCACTGGGGCAGCAGTGGTGGTAGCCACCCCTTCCCCTACCAAACTCGGTGTTCTTAGGCAGCCTCCAGCATACTACACTGGCTGGCAAAGATTCCAAGCCAGTGGTTTTTAGTTTGAGGGGTTCCATGGGAGTGGGACCTGCTGAGCAAGGCCGGTTGGCTTTCTAGCTTCAGCCCCTTCCCATGGGAGTGGATGGATCTGCCTCACCAGAGTTCCCAAAGCTGTAGTATGCAAAAACTCTTGTGTCTCAGTGTCTGCCCAAGTGGCCGTCCACCTGAGCAGCTGCTGTGGGTCTGCACAGCTCTGCGCTTTGCACCCAAGACACTGGTGGTGTGGGATCACAAGGGGACCTCCTGGTCCACAGGTTGCAGAGATCTATGGGAAAACCCTGGTTTTCAGAGCGGGATAGCACAATTCCTCACCACCTCCCTTGGCCTGGGGAGGGAGCTCCTGTTGCCTCGTGCAGGCCCTGGGTGGGCCCTTGCTCCACCCTGCTTCTTTTCCTCCTTGTCTGTGGGTTATGCCAACCATCTAGTCAGTCCCAATGAGAGAAACTGGGCACCTCAATGGAAGATACAGAATTCACTCGCTATTTTCATTCTCCTGGGTGGGAGCCGCAGACTGGAGCTGTTTCTATTTGGCCATTTCAGCTGAAGGTTCAGTTTGAGTTTCTGTTGCAGACACTGCAAGAAACAGAACTGAATGAACAAGTGACATGAAATTATATATCATGGCAATAACTGTTTCTGTTTGTTACTTATTTTGTTTTATTTTGCTTTCTAATAGAATGGAGAAATAGTGAGTATTTAGAAAGTTTTTATATTTATCATCAATTATTACTGTATAGTTCTCTGTTTTTAAAAATATGCCCCCAAGTTTTGAAATTTTGATTCAGTATGGACTTTGAAAGAATGTGAAGTCTGGGAGCATGTATTACTGTTACTAAGACTGAAGGCTGTGATGGGGCTTGGTGTTCTTCCAAGCAGTCAGGCTTGCAGAGAGAATTTGTGTCTTCCCACAGTCTTTTGTAAAGGAAACTAGCCCCACCTGTTGTCCAGATTCATTTTGCTCGCGTGAAAGAGGAATGCTGTCCCTGGAAACCTCTGTCCAAGTGCATCTTTCTTCTGTTCTGGGCAGCATTACAAAAGTGATCTGGATCCTCTCAGAAAAAGAAAAAAAAAATCACATCTAAAAATGAGTCTTTACATTGAACGCTGATCCAGCAAGTAAGCTAGAACTGTATAGTTATATTCACAAAGCATCGTCAAATTCTGGGATATTTGTTTTGGCTTTGCAGCTATAAAACTAAAAGTGGACAAATTCTTTCTCATTTAATTTCTTTTTATATTGTCTAAGTCTCAGTATCTTTATTTGTAGAATTGTGTTAACAATAATCCACTGTCTTACTATGAGGAATAAATCAGATACTATACATAAAACAAATAGGATATTTGTTGACTTATAGTATTCATTCACCAGATGCTTAATCTTTTCTTCCTCTTGTATATGTTAGCCTATGATTGTTATTCTAGTGTTGGTCTCAAATAACTTAACCTGTCATTAGATTTTGCTTTAGTTCATAGGGACAGTAGAGGAGGAGGCAATGGAAAAATCACTAGGTATGTTTGCTTAGTCTCTCAGATACTTTAGCACACAACTCTCAGATAATTGGAAAAATGGAAACACAAAGGCGTTGTTTTATGTTTGGTTTTGAGCACAGTTCTTGTAGTAAATGTGAATGTTTACTATTTCCAGGGTTTATGATAAAAGGTGGAAAAGAGAGGCTATGCTGATGCACATTATCAATATGGGGGCTTGTCAGAAATTAAACAAACGTTTAAGAAAGTTATTGAATTTAATAAACATTATAGAGTGCCTTCTCTGGCCCAGGCACTGATCTTAACTTCAACTCCTCATCAGGGGTGAAAAATAGACTCTGTCAATGCTGAGCACAGTGGTTCATGCCTGTAATTCCAGTGCTTTGGGAAGCCAAGGCAGGAGAATCACTTGAGACCAGGAGTTCGAGACCAGTCTGGGCCACAAAGCAAGACCTTATCTCTACAAAATAGAAAAAAAAAAACATTAGCCAGGCATGGTGGTATGTGAATATAGTCCAAGCTACTCGGGGTTGATGTGGGAAGATTGCTTGAGCCCAGGAGTTCGAGGCTGCAGTGAGCCATGATCACTCCACTGCACTCCAGCCTGGGTGATAGAGCCAGATCCTGTCTCAAAAACAACAAACAAACAAAAAATAGTCATGACTTTATTCATGCTTACCACCTGGTCCTTGCCCTTACAGAATTCACAATAAAGATATTCTGGTCTGGGAGGAAAACAACTTTAAAGTCTCTCCATCATCATTCTCATGATGCCAATAGATTTCAAAATAGCCTAATAATTTTACAAATGACCTTAGAAGTTCTAGATCCTAGTTTATTACCGGAGCAACTATTTATCTATATGTGTTTTGATTTAAATTCTCATAAATAACTACTCAAGGAATGGTTAATCTAAATTTTAAAATTACTTTTCTTTAGTGGAATTCAAAGGACATTATTGTGTTTTACAAAGTTAAATATTGTCAACTCATGACTTAGGTAAGCCTGGCATGTGAATGTCTGTGCAATTAAAGGAGATGTTGGCTGTATGCACAATGCCTGCTGTTTCTCTTGCTGTTGGTCATTATATGTTATGTCCTTTGTCAGGTTGGAAACAAAAGATTAATCTCATTTGGTAGGCTTTTAAAAAGGTGTTTGTCTGGTCATGTGTGTATATATAGAAGCCTAAAATTCAGAACTAAAATTTAAGGTTTAGGCTTAAAGTATCAAGATTTTTTTCAGAGGTGGATTATTTTAGCACTAAAAGTTCTTCTGAGCCTTCAGTAGTGCTGAGCTTTATTTAGAAAATACTCAGTGATGGATGAATGCAAAAAAAATTTTTTTGATTAGAAACAGGAGCCTTAAAAATTGAATTCCCTTCTTACTATTGCTGTTCTTGTATTATTTTGGTATCTACATGAATGATTATCTGAAAAATTTCTGATATCTGATGATGTGTAGCATCCCAAATTAATTTCCCAATGTTAAAAAATCATTTTATAATATAGATAACTCAGTTATTTAGAAGCTGGTTATCTAATTATTTTTGTAGAAAAATGACAAGTAGTAGCTTATCATGGGTGAGGTTAACAACAAAAGGCTAAAATTTATTTGCCTCTCTTCAGTCTCTTTCTCTTCAGTCAAAGATAACTTACATACAACAAGATTTTTCCTTCTTAATTACTGCATTTGTTATGATATTTACCCTGTTCAAAATGCTTTAGTGAGGTTCCAGCTATGAATAAGATAGAGTAAACAGACCGAGCCCTGTCTGTCCTAGTGAATACAACTATCAAACCTGGACAAAACACATGAATTTTATTTTCAAGGACTCTGAAAAGTAAATTATAGCAGATGGATTGAGAAAGACCAGACCTGAAAATAAAACAAAGCCAGGAGTGAGTTTACCATGTTTTTCCTCTGGAGGAACCCAGCTTTGACTTGGGAAACTCAGAAGCAGACCTCAACACAGATAGGAAGAGCTTCACCTAGTAGTGACAGTGATAGCAGAGGAGGGTCTCCAGGTTCCTAAAACTCTCAGGATGAAAAAGTTGGTCCAAGATAAGGAGCATAAAGGGCTTTTCTCTTTCTGTGTCTTCCTGCTTGGCCTCCGACATGGGTACAGTCACAAGAGGGTGTTACAGAGAAGAATGAATAAAGCTACCATTTTCTGACTAAAGAATTGGAAAGAGGATCCATAGGTAACCAAAAGTACCAGAGAGACAGCAGAGAAAGAAAACCTCAGGAGACCAACCCCATAAAGTGGTATTTACTAATGCCTGGGCTCAATCCCAAATTGTACATGAATGTATTTGGTCCTGGGTAGGATACGGAAGACTTTGAAAAGTGAACTTTAGTATATCATTGCCCAGATTCCAGACGGGTTGTTGTGTGATACAACACACAGGATATATCTAAATAGTGCTCAAAAGACTTTGAAAATGGAAATAACATTAAAACAAAGATGAAAACAAAAAAGAGAAAGCTAGTCAGAACTTGTGGACATAATCCTTTGGGTCAATTGCCTGATTAAAACATAGTTAATATTCTCAGTTGAATTAAAACAAAACTTAGAGACTGGGCTTGGTGGCTCATGCTTGTAATCCAAACACTTTGAAAGGGCAAAGCAGGAGGATTGCTTGAGGCCAGACGTTTGAGACCAGCTTGGCCAACAGTGAGACCAGATTGCTAGAAAAAAAGAAAAAAGAAAAACATAAAAACCTGGACATTGTGGCATGTGCCTGTAGTCACAGATAGTAGGGAGGTTGAGATGTGAGGATCACTTGGGGATTTCAAGGTGGCTGTGAGCTATGATCACATCACTGCACTCCAGCTTGGGTGATAGAGCAAGACATAAAATTTTTTTAAAAAATACAAGACTTAGAGTCTCATAATGTAATAATCAATGTGTCTACCATACAATGAAAAGTTGCTTAGCATATGATGAACTAGGAAAATTTCAACTTGCATTGGAAAACCCAACCTACATTGACACTGAAATGACAGATTTTCGAATTACCTGACTGACTTTAAAGCAGCTGTTATTAAAATGTTCCAGTGAGTAAGGGCAAATCACTTTAAAATGTTCCGATGAGTAAGGGCAAATCTCTTTAAATGAATTGAAAGGAAGAAAGTCTCAACAAAGTAATAAAAGATATATAGAAATTGAAAAACAGAATAACTGAACTTAAAAAAAACTCATTGGCAGGCTTCATGAAAGTGACAGAGGAAGAATCTGTGAATTTGAAGATAGATTGATAGAAATTATTTCATATGAAAAACACAGAGAAACATGATTTCAAAAAATGGACATAGTATGCTTCAGGAACCTGCAGGACAATACAAAAAGGTCTAATATTTATGTCTTTGAAAATCCAGGAGGGTAGAAAGAGTGCAATATATGTGTGTGTGTATGAACATGTAAACGAACATATATAAACACTCTATGTTTGAAGAAATAATGGCTGAAACATCCCAAATTTGCCAAATCACATATACCTACAGATTCAAGGACCTCAGAAAACTCAAAATAAAAACAAATAAATCTATGCCCAAAGATATCATAATCTAACTCTTGAAAACTAAAAACAAAGAGAAATCTGGAAAAAAAGCCTAAAAAAAGTGATATATTCCTTGCGGAGAAAAATCTATTTAAATAACTTCAACTTTCTTGTCAGATTTCACAGAAGGTAAAAAGAAATCAACCAACATTTTTTAAATGCTAGAAGAAAATAACTGTCAAGTAAAAATATTATATCCAACAAAAACCTCCTTCAGGAATTAAGGCAAAATAAAAACCTTCTCACATTAAAAACAAAATAAGACAAAACAAAAAGCCAAAGACAACCTCTAAAAAGTCTGCTGAAGAAATTCTTCACACATAAGAAAATAAATGATAGAGCAAGTTTCATGAAAGAACAACAGAAATGGTAACTATATAAATAAATATAATACATATTCTTTTCTTGAGTTATTTAAAACACATGACAGTCAAAAGCAAAAATATTGGCTAATAGAGTTTTTATCTAGTATACAGATTTAATTTGAATATCTACTATAATATAAAGGGACCTATATGATGGTAGGTAGGATTCCTACTTTCTACTTGAAAATATCTACTTAAATATTGATTCTAAATACAACCTGAAAATTAAGCACGTATTTTGTAAGCCCTGGAGCAACCACCAAAGTATTTTTTTACATACACAAAGAGATACAGTGAAAAACCAGATATACATAGGTGGAATACTAAAAAAAGATCCAATAACACAAAATAAGGCAGAGAAGCTAAAACAGAGGAATAAAAATCAGAAACAACAAGCAGAAAACAAATAATGAAATGGTAGACTTAAATCCAAGGATATTTATACTTGCATCCAATGTAGATGTTGTCTAAAGGGCCAATTTAAATGCTAACGATTACCAGAATAAACAAAGAAAAATATATGATGCACCAATATACTATGTACAAAAAAAATCACTTTAAAATAATGATAAAGTTATGGCCAAAGTAAAAAGATGGGAAATATAAACCATGCAAACCTTAAATAAAACAATACTCAGGTTACTGTATCAATATTAAACAAAACAGACTTCAAAGCAAAGAAAATGACTAGGGATAAAGAGAACATTAAATAATAATAAAAAGAGCAATTTACCAAGAAGATATAACAACTTTGAGTATGTCTGTAGTAAACAGCAGAGCTTCAAAATACATGAAGAACTGACAAAAATGAAAGGACAGTTATGTTCACAATTATACTTGGAAGATTCAACAATGCTTTCTCGAAAATTGACAGAACTAGTAAACAGAAAATTTGCCTTGATATAGAAAAGCTAAAGAAAAAATACCAATCGACTGAATATAATTGATGTTTTTCACACTCTACTCTAAAGCAGTAGAATAGGCATTCTTTTCAAGTGCACATGGAATAATTATTACATTTATTAAGATAGACCTCATTCTGAATAATAAAACAAGTCTGTAGCAAGTTTCATGAAACTGAAGTCATACAAATTATGTTTTTTGTTCATAGTGGAATTAAATTAGAAATAAATGACAGAAAGATACCAGGAAAAAAAATTCAAACAGTTTGAAATTAACAACATACTTCTAAATACTCTATCGTCAAAGAAGAAGTGTCAAATAAAATAATAAATTATTTCAAACTGATTAGAAATGAGAGTACAGCATATCAAATTTGTGGGATGTCTGTAAATAAATGTGTAGAATAAAATTTTTTATGTAAAATGCTTATTTTTTGAAAAACTAAGTTCTCAAATCAATAATGTAAGCAGCCACCTTAAGAATTTACATAAAGAAAAGCAAAAAAAAAAAAAAAAAAAAAAAAAAAAAAAAAAAAAAACCAAACACAAAAAAAACACAAAGCAATCAGAAGTAAAAATAATAAAGATAAGAGAGTAAATCAATAAAATTGAAGTCAGAAAAACAATAGAGCAAATTAATGAAACCAACAGCTGGTTCTTGAAAGAGATTAATCAAATTGTTAAGCCTCTAGCAAGACTGACAGAATCAAAGATAAAAGATACAAATTACAATATCAGAAATGAAAGAACCACCACTACTGACACCATAGTATTAAATGCATAAGGTTATGTACGTATTTATGTATAGTAGCAATAAATAATTAGAAAGCACAATTTAAATAGTAATTTCATTTAAAATAGCTCTCAAAATGTGAAGCACTTAGACATAAACCTAACAAAACATATACAAGATATGTATGCTAAAAACTACAAACCCTCAATGAAAAAATCATAGATGATCAAAATGAACGGAGGCATGTACCATGTTCGTGGATTAAAACACTAAACATGTTAAACCTATTAATTCTATGAAATTGGTCTATAGATTTAGTGCAACTCCAGTCAAAATCACAGCAGAATATTTTGTAGATATAGACAAGCTAATACTGAAATTCATATGGAAAGGCAAAGGAACTAGAATTGACAAAACACTTCTTAAAATGAATGGAGAAATTATACTACTCAATTTTAAGAATTATTTAAAGCTTCAGTAACCAAGAGTCTGGTATCAGAGAAGGGATCAGTGGGTTCTCATAGATCAATGGGACGTAAATAGACCTGCACCAAATATGCCAACTCATCTTTAACAAAACGCAAAAGCAATTCACTGGAGAAAGGGTAATGGAACAATTGGAAGCAATTGGTATACAAAAGGAAATTCAACCTTATCCTCACATATTATGCAAAAATAAGCTCAAAATGGATCATAGATCTAAATGTAAAACACAAAATTATAAAATGTTCAGAAGAAAATCTTCATGACTTAGAGTTAGGCAGTGAGTTCGGACATATCTAAGAAGAAAATATATGTACATATTTGATAATTTAAATTGGACTTTATAAAAATTTAAGACTTTTGCTCTGTAAGACAATGTAAGAGAGTGAAAAGATAAGCTATAGACAGAAATAAAATCTTTTCAAATATCATATTCATCAGAAGATTTGCATTCAAGACATATTTAAAACTTAAAAATCAATGATAAAAATACAAAGAACATGATTTAAAAGTGGGCAGAAGTCTTGAACAGACTAAAGAAGATATGAAGAAGGTAATCAAACAGAACTATGTGCAACATCATTAGTTTAACTTAGGGAAATGCAGCTAAAGTGATAATGTCATAGCACTAGAATGATAATTATAAAAAGAAAACAAAATGAAAGACCCTATCACTAACAACCCCTGGTAAAGATGTGGAGCAACTGGAATTCTTTCTTATACATTGATTATGGGAATACAAAAATGGCAAAACTGCTTGGAAAATGGGTTGGCAGTTTCTCAGAAAGGTAAATAAATGCTTATCATATGACCCATAAATCCCATTACTTAGTATTTATGCTAGCAAACTTTAAATTTATGTTCACAAAAAAGCCATATGTGAATATTTATAGTAGCTTTGTTTATATTTGCCAAAAATTGACAATAATCAAAATGCCATTCAACAGGTGAATAGAGTAGAAAAACTGTGATATCTGACTGCTATTGTCAATTAAAAGGAATGAATTATTGATGTGTGCAAGAACTTGGATGAATTTCAAAGGTCTTATACAGAATGAAAGAATCCAACCTCAAAAAGTTTACCTACCATATGATATAGAATTTCAACAAGTCAAAGCTGTGATGGAAACAAATCAATGAGTGCCAGGGTTTGGGGTGGGGGAAGAGTGTGACTATAAGGAGATAGCGTGAGAGGTTTTTGGGGAACTGATGAAGCTGTTCCACATCATGATTCTGATGGTGATTACATATATGTGTGATATAATTCATAAAACTATAACTTATATGACTATGAATTAATTTAAAAAAAATACAGTTAAAAGAAAAAAGTCTTCCCAGTGCTTGACAATTGCCTTTAGATTATCTTTCACACTCTATTGCAGGAAATGAATGGCTTCCATTCTCTGGCTACACTCATTTTCTCAATGTATTTTCTCACCATTGTTGTGAATCTGTTCTCAGTATCTCACTCACTTTAGTTTTTCTTTATTCCCTAAAGATCTGATTCATAATATACAATCTCACCAAGGCTGAGCATTTGAGACCAGCAGCATATCTGGAGCTAGTTACCTGGCAGATGTGATTAGTTAAAACTTTACCTTATTCAACCAAGGCACGACTTGAAAACGGGGTCAATATTTTCATCTGTGAGGTTTTAAGGCTTTTGTAGGCAAGGATGAATTTCATTCTACTGACAATCTGAACAAATTTTCATGATTCCAATAACCCTATGAAAAGATAAAGGCAGCTGGGTGTACATACCCTAGAAGAAATATGGTTGAAAGGAGAATATCAACCATTCAGATAAGTGGTAAAGTAAGTATTTGTCATCTTAACTAAGGATACATAAAAAGGAAATACACATCAGTTACACCATGAAGGATTAAGTGTGCTATATGGAGAAATTTCCTATCAAGGAAATTTGTTCACCTTCCTGAAAAGTATGGCTGGGGTTGGTCACAGAGTTATTCTCTAGATCTATTTAAGAGAAGGATGGATTCCTTTTTATTTTTTAATTGACAGGTTAAATTTTATGTACTTGCTGTGTATAACATGATGTTTTCAAATATATATACCTTATGAAATGAAAATTTTATCAAATTAACATAGACATTACATCAGACATTTACTCTTTTGTTTTTTTAAGAATACAATATATCATTAATAATAGTCACCATGTTGTATAATAAATCTCTTGAATTCATTCCTCCTATCTAACTGAAATTTTACATCCTTTAACCAACATCTTCCTAACACCTCCAACCAGTTCAGTCCTTAAACCACCATTCTCTTCTCTCCTATGAGATCAGTTTTTCTAGATTCTGAGTATGAGTGAGATCATGCAGTATTTGTCTTTCTGTGCCTGGATTACTTCACTTATCATAATGTCCTCCAGAACCATCCATCTTAATTGCAAATGAGAGGATTTCCTTCCTTTTTACAGTTGAGTAGTATTTTACTTTGTATATATATTTCCTTTTTCCATTCATCAACTGATGGACACTTAGGTTGATTTCATAACATCACTATTGTGAATGGCACTGCAGTAAACAAAGAAGTGTAAAATATCTCTTTGAAATACTTATTTCATTTGCTTTTGAGATATATACATATATCTGGTGGTGGGATTGCTGAATCATGTGGTAGTTCTGATTTTAATTTTCCAAGGAACCTTCACACTGTTTTCCATAATGGTTACACTAATTTCCATTCCCACCAGCAGCATGCAAGAGTTTCCTCCCCTCCACATCTTCACCAACACTTATTATCTTTTGTCTTTTTGATAAAAGCCATTTTAATTGGTGTAAGGTGATATTGTGGTTTCAATTTGCATTTATCAAATGATTAATGATATGGTGCATTTTTCATATACCCTATAGCCATTTGTATGTCTTTTTTTGAGAAATATCTATTCACATTTTTTGCCCATTTTTTAGTTGGGTTGTTTTGTTGCTATTGAGTTGTTTGAGTTCCTTATTTATTTTGGATATGAACCCCTTATCAAATGTATAGTCTATAAATATGTTCTCCCATAGGATAGATTTTTAACCATTTGGGATGGTTTAAGGGATACCTAATGGAAAGCTTCAAAGAGAGCATTCTGTGGCTCTATTGTGGATTCTGGCATACTTTTTTCAGGATGCTCTTTTCCAGGTCAATATTTAAAGAACTTGAAGACTGCAAAGCTTCTTCTCTTAAGATGAGAGGGAGCTTCTCCTTCACTAATGATCTGAATTTAACACTGGATCAGTTAAAGCCAGATTCATTTGTAAAATATTTGCTCAGCTTTGATGCTATAAAAGCCTCTCCAAAGCTAAGGATACCCTAAGAAATGGATTATTCATGCGACTCTGCAGAGCTTGGTATCAGGCATCACTTGTATTTAATCTTTCCCTAAGCATTAACATTCAGAGCTTATGAAAAATTTGTGACATATACCAAGTATAGTCCATCCACTTATGATCAGAGTCATCATCTGAGTGTAAGATTTCTGTCCTTTCAGTGAGAATTGAAAGCCCTGGTGAAGGCAGATGGAAAACCCCAGAAATGCTTGTTGTTTTCTTTATTTTTCATTGAGCTTCTGGCTAGTATTTGATAAGGTGTCACAGATTTAATCAGTTTTAGTTTAAACAGAAGATTGAGAAAAATTATCTTCTTTTCATTACTATTAGAAAAAAACCCTAAAGCTTAATTTTGACTGCATGAAATGATGTCTAATAGCAAATATTTATAATTGGTATATTCCAGATACTTGTAGAGTAGAAAATACAATGTTATTTTCTTTAAAAGGAAATTGGGTATGTATAGAATGTCAGAGGAAACAAATTTAAGAGCAAGATTCTGAATGATGGTTCTGAATTCTAGAAGCCTTTGCTAATGAAAGGGAAGATTATGATTTTCCATGTAGGTCATGGCCTGAAGTAGAGAATTTCTGAAATTGTCATTGCAGACCCTCCAATCAGACTGACCTGTATCTGCAACTCTCCTGATGAGCTCTGAGCCTTCTCAGTGCTACAAATACTTATATCAGGCAGAGGTGGGTTGGGATATAAAGTTTACCCATCCTAATATGAGTAAGATGATTCTATTATATTCGTCCTAGAGAATATATCCTTCATAGAAATATAGGAAGAAAGAGCTTGCATTTGGTTAGGAATATAGATTATGAACAGCCTCCTTATCCTGAAAGCTGAGATAATATCCATGTCATGTGGTAACAAAAAATAAGAAGTTAGCTTGTAGCAAACTATATAGTAAAGTGCTTCATAATGGCAGCAAGGAAAGAAATATTGAAGGAAAATTTTAAAAGACATTAGGTCAGTTGGTATCTGTTTTTAGCAAGTAAACAAACAAAATATACTTTCTCTTTTCTGCCAATAAATAGGTTAGGAAGCAGCTGGAAGGCAACATCATCTGGCTTCTAGGAGGTCACACCTTCAATGAGTTATTATTTTATTGCCCCTTGGGAGCCTCCACTGAACGTGGTGTGCTGTCACTTCTGAAATTCTGGGGAGTTCTTTTCAAGATAGAAAATTGACAACTAGTGCTTTTTTAATCATAGAAGGTAGTGCTTGTTGACCCAACATGTGATCCAAAGTGGTTAGAAAGTCTTTCGCAAGTGTACTAAAAATGCCTGCCACCTTCCCGTTTCCACCTCTCCACACACAGCTTCTTGTAAATACCCCCTCCACACATACCCCACCATACATAGTGCTCTCTCTGCTAAGAAGAAAACTGTATACAGACCACATGACCTCACCTCACCTTCATTCTCCTCCATGCCCAAAGCTGAGACTATGGTGGCCAGTCATTTGTAAGCTGTCCAGGCACCTTCAGCATGGCCTTGTTTGAAAAGATAAGAGATTATCTTTGGGGAATTTTGGAGGAAGGGAATAAAGCAATGAGCAGTGAAGTTGAAAGTTTATGCTCCAGACAGAGACTAAGATAGCCACCATGGAGAACAATTTAAGCTTGTGGGAAAATAGAAAGTATGACTATGAATAAGTATGATCTATAACATAAAGGCAGATGATTTATAATGTAGAGAAAATATTACAGATTAGAAAGTGAAAAAGCCAAAGGGAAGAGATAAGAGAGTGAAGTAGATTTCTGCGTAGGTAGAGAGTTTAATATAATGTAGAATATGGAATCCTTCCATGTTCTCCGTCATAAAATTCAAAGAAACCTCATGACTTATCCAAGATGCCTGTAGGAGCAGGAGATGCCATTGTGTTTTGCCCAAACATTTGTTCATCAATTTTTGTTCTTTAATGAATGTGTGCATTTTCTAAAATGAGTATCAAAGAATGCTTCATTTGTTTATGTATTTAAAATATGTATTGACTACCAATGATATATAACAGCCTCTGCTAGACTCAATCCTAGCTCCAGTGCATGCACTTGGAATCCAAGGATCCTACTTGGAAGGGCTGACAGTTTTATGTTAGGAGACAGCTAAGGAAGCATATTTATGGAGCACATGTGAGATTTTGTCACATGCCATAGAATGTGTAATGATCAACTCAGGGTATTTGAGATGTCCACTACTTTGACTATGTGTCATTTCTATGTGTTAGATGCTGATAAAGACAGGATATGTTAGACACTAATTAAGACAGGATATGTAAATATGGGAGCTCAAAGGAGGAACAACTAGCTCCAACAGTTTGCTAGTTGTGGGGAAGAAAGGGTAAGGAAGTTTCCTCAAAGAATTACATCTGAGAAGAATTACGGCATGCCAGCAACCTCAGCCAGGGGAAGGGCAAAGAGAAATGCATCCATGAAAGCCTCCAGGGAGACGGAGATTGCAGTATTCAGAAACTGCAATAACAACAACAACATATCACATATTCCTGGACCACAGGATGTGAGAGGAGGAATGATGAGAGATTTGTTGGTTAGCAGGGGGATTCAAATCAAGGACTAGCACACGTGAGCTGGTTTTTGGCATACTACATAGTTTTGACTTCAACCTTACAACATAGTATATTAAGTTAAAGAGAGATATGTTCATATTTGCAGCAGGGAGGTGGAGAAGTGGTTGTTGAGACATTAAAAGAGCAGCATTTACTGGACTTGGAAGACTTAGCACAGTACCCTGATTTCTGGCATCTCAGTGAGTTAAGGCAACATGACGAGTAGGAGGAAGAGCAGTTATTACCAAGAGAATGCAAATGGCTTTGAAATGTTGATTTGGGGTTTCCATGGGATATACAGGTAGAAAGCAGAGTCAGTAGTAAGATACAAATAGGTCTGGGACACAGGAGAGAATCCCAAGAGGGGTATTAAGCTTCCATCTCTGTAATAGTCATATGGTTGGGCATTTCGTTTGTTTTGTGCTATACAACTATTTCAAGTTCTTTACATTTTCTTTCCTTTTTTTTTTTTCTTGAGACAAGATCTTGCTCTGTCACCCAGGCTGGAGTCCAGTGGTATGATCATAGTTCACTTTGGCCTCAAACTCTTTGGCTCAAACAATCCTCACACTTCAGCCTACTGAGTAGCTGGGACTGCAGGCATGGACTACCATGCCCCGCTAATTTTTTATTTGTATTTTTCTATAGAGACAGGGTCTCACTGTGCTGACAGACTGGTCTCAAACTCCAGGCCTCAAGCAATCCTCCTGCCTCTGCATTTTCAAATCTAAAAAAAAAGCAGTTTAGAAATTATTCACCTTGTTTATAGATCCAAGAGTCTATATTTTAGCAAGCTGTAGTGTCTAGAAATCAAATTTTGAGTGGACAAACAAAATCAAGTTTCGTCTCATGTAGAAATGTGGAAGAAAGAGGACACAGTTTATCTGGTTTTTATGTGCAGCAGAGTGTTACTGTAATAGGTTAGCACAAAAAGGAAAAATCCTAAATCACAGTCACTTTGCCATAATTTTTAATAGTTATATTCTCTCATAGTTCTATAGATGACATGCTCATTATAGACACTGAAACTGAGGAGAACCAGGGTTCTTCCTGCGTGTTTATGTTGAATGTGAAGAAGGTAAGATTACTGCTTCTGTTGCACTGTGGAGCTCAACATTAGGTCTAGCCAATGTGGTTGGCTATACTGTGTCTTCTACCGCCACACACACACACAGAAAACCTTGGTAGCAAACACAGAATGAACTTCCTTGAAAGTAGAGAAACATTCTTTGGCTAAGGTATGTGAGAATAAGAGTGAATGATGCAAACATTGGCAGAAATGCTGATGGAAGAACTGATGGATGCAGATCTATTTCAGAGACCCCTTAACTGCCAGGGGACGTGAATTGCCTGGCTGGCTGAATTGACTCTAGAAATGATGCTCTCTGGCTGCTAAGTATACATATTTGACCAAAAGCTGTGTGAGGGCAGTGTCCATTTCATTTCTTGCCACGAGTCCTCAGGGCTTAGCAGAATATCAGGCAGATACATGCTTCACAAGCATGTATTGAATGAATGAGAAAATGAATAGAATAATATTTTCATAAGTAGCCATGGATTGAGGTTAAAATTAATAAGAAGAGCCCCCAGGAGGTCTTGATTGAGCCTTACACTTTGGGTCACTCTTCTGCTCGGCTTTGTGGAATAATTTGCAGCACTAGAAATGGACTTAACAACTAGGATGAGGGGGTTTTGTTTTTGGGATCAAACCTTTTTTCATCATGAAAGCTACTGGGTGGCCTCTGACATGATGTGTTTAGTTATCAAACATGTCGGTTAATACCATGGAGAGAACACATGTATTAAAAGTGACAGATATAACAAGGGTCAAGGATTAAAGGTGAATTGCAAAGGGCTTTTTACTGCATCTCTGTTGTTATAACAGTTTCTAGTAGGTTGAATACATGAACAAAAAGAATGTTGAGGAGTCATGGTGAGCAGAATCTCTCTTCTCCAGCAAAGCAGGAACTTTTCCCCCCCACATTGAGCTAAATGTTCTTTAAATGCTATAATTGTTACTACGTATCTGTGCTGTTTGTGAGACAGCACAAACATATTTGAAACATTCAGCAGTTTTCTCATTAACTTTCATTTATCTAATTTTCATTGGTTAGATTTTCCTTGTTACAAAAGTATTATTGGCTCATTATCAAAAATTAATGAATAAAAAAAACAGTATAGACAGTTAAAAGGTGGAGTAATGTAGTAGCCTAAATGTGACATTGTTAGCTGTACATTCCTACGGTTCCAATTGAAGATGGCACTTTATCCCTTAATCAGACACAAAGAACTCTTAGAGAACTTCCTTTTTGCCTACCACTGCATTGTATGCTGTGGTATATACAGGAATTCCCAATACAGACATGGAAATGATGAATAAATGCAAGGGGAAATCTCATTGCATATCTCTATGTCCAGCAGGCTAAGATAATATTATGCTGTGCAGTGGTGGTAATTAGAGCACATCATGTGACTGTGAGTTTTTGAGGGCAGTGGTCAATATCTGTATCTTTGTATCCCCAAGGGTGTTGTCTAAAACGTTCAGTTAGCACTTTGAATGAATGAATGCTTATTGAGTAAAGAGTCAATTGCATGTGACAATAAATGCAGTAAGAATTAGTTAAGAGGGAAACAAGTGGGGCCTGCAGTCACTAACAGAAGTTTTAAGCTCCAAGCTACCCAAATGTCTATATTAATCGTATGTTATTATTAAAGCATTTAGATGATGATGTTTGGAAGTTGTGTGCAAAACCAAGAAAAATTTGAGCAAGTTTTGGAAGTTCCTTTCTATTTTCTGATTTATCTGCTGGTTATGGTGTTAGCGCTATTACTGTTTTATAGATCAGTTCTACAGTATAGTAATTAACTGAGTAATGAAGGCAAAAAGTAATTAGAAACACTACGACATATCAAGGAATTAGTATCACCTCCCCAGAGGCTTCTCTGTCTCTTCAGCATAATCTCTCAGTTAAACTTAAACTTAGGTGTTTACTGCCTCTAAAGCAAGTATTTCCCTTGAAAAGCAGATTTATTTATTTATTTATTTATTTAATTTTTTTCTTTTTTGAGGTGGAGCCTCACTCTGTCACCCAGGCTGGAGTGCAGTGGCATGATCTTGGCTCACTGCAACCTCTACCTCCTGGGTTCAAACGATTCTTCTGCCTCAGCCTCCTGAGTAGCTTGGACTACAGATATGTGCCACCATCCCTGACTATTTTTTTTGCATTTTTAGTAGAGATGGGGTTTCAGTATGTTGGCCAGACTTGTCTCGAACTCCTGACCTCAGGTGATCCACCTGCCTCGGCCTCCCAAAGTGCTGGAATTACAGAGAGAAGCTGCAACTTTTGTACTAGCTGAATGTTGTTATTCTTCCTCAAACATTTTAGGATAAAGATATAATATGTGATAGTTTTAGGTGACTTTGTGTGTGTAACATTTGAGCTCTAAGGATAAAAATATAAATATATCTTTCTATATAATACATTTCAATATCTAATGTGCCAATTGCAAGAATTTTCTGATTGACATTGATCATTTTCCTTGAGAATTAAGTCATTTCCTTCTGGGAATTAGTATAATAGATTTATCATATGCTTAAGGGCCTTGACTAAGCTCTCTCTACCTCACTATTTCTTCAAATGTAATTCCATTGAAAATCTAACTGCTGTTTTAGAGATTACAGTAAGGCAAAGCATTTCTCAGAAGACAAATATAGAACCTAAAGTTACTATAATGACATTTGGCAAATTACATAATCTGAGTTAATTTTTTTCTCTTCTCTCCCTCCTCCCTTGTCACAAAGCCTATAGGAAACCATACTACATATTTTGACAGTATTTTTTTTTTGTGCTTTCAATAGCTGTATTCTTACTCACTGCTTTAAAAATAAGATGTCTTTCTCATATTTTTTAACTCAAAGGTATACTCAGAGGCTAGAAGACTTGAATGGAGACTGGCTACCCAGAAAGAGCCCCCTTGGTGGTGTTTTCCTTGCTGATATGATTCTGGGACATATTCCCTCAGGACTGCAGGCTGAGAACTGTGATTTTGCTAGCAGACTAGGTAGAAGTGAATCTGTTTCTCAAAATGAGATTCATGTTAACATCATTCACATATTGTATTAAACACAAACCAGAATGCCAAGATTTTATTTACAATGAGCAATATAACTGTTAAATTGGACATGGTGCTCAAGTCAACAACAATTCACAGACTCTTCTCCCGGTAGAGAAGCAACATGGGGATCCAAATTGTAATCAGAATGCCAAATTATCAATTTATAATGAGAAATGCATCTGTCTGATGAGAATGTTTAGTTGGCCCGATAAATTCATTGTCTCCCTGTAGATGAGTGACACAGGATGCCAAATTTTCTGAAAGTTGCTAGAGAATACAGCTTTAAATTAATGGGAAGGAGTTGATCTTATGTTCTGTCTTCCAGTTAAGATGGTTTTAACATTCCCACCTCTACCAGGCTGGCCTCACCAAGAAAATAATACTGCTTTAGCCCCTATAACCAATGCAGGCACAATAATATTTATTTTCTGCCTTTCTTTTTTCTTTGCTTTTCTCAACCAACTACCTCTCTCCAATAAATGTGTATGACACAATTGATTAGGCTTTTGTCTATCATAGTATTGATTCATTGAGTATCAATCATATTTCAGAATTGCAGCCCTAAAATTACTTCCATATTATCTTTATTGATATCAGGGCTATGATCAAATGCACCAATCAAACATGTATAGTTTACTGACCTAACCTCACATTTGTTTAATTATATTTTTTATTTTTAAATCCTGCAAATCAACTCATTGCAGTCCCTGGCACTAAAAATACCTCTATTTCTTCACTGCATTTCCTGAAGTGGCAAAAATGCCAAGATTATGAGACTCAAGGGGAAATAATAGTGTTTTCTGCCCCTAGTGTTTAGTGCAAATCGAAATGAAAATATGGCTTGCTTTGGAAAAGTACGAAAAGCAGTAACAACAACAACAACAAAAAAGCTAAAAACTTGATTCTCCTCTTTTAGAGATGGCAAAGAGATAGTAAAGTTGATAAAGAGATGATCTGGGGAATGCAAGTACTTTTTTGCATTAATGACTAGACTCACTTCTAACATCTCCTGGATGTATTTGTGAATTGGCTTCAGAATCTCTTGCTATCATCTACCCTACAACTGGAGACACACCATCTCCCAATACAGTTTCTGGGTCACCTTCAAAGACGGCAGCTTCTTCACCATAAAGATGGTAAAAAGTAGAATAATTGCACTATATCTTTGACCTTTGATGAGAATTGATCAGTTTCTTTTTCTAAACTGATATGACAAGCACTTCTAATTTATGTGAATAGATGTCTTTCTAGACATAATATGTTTATATTTAAATACGAAGATAGTCTGGAATTATGGAATTATACAACTGTATAACAATATTGTACTTGATCAGTTATTGCTTTTCTTTCCCCATTTATTTATTTTGTATTGAGTCCTACATTGGCAAAAGGCCTGGTGCGTTGCATTGAATTCTGCATGTTTGAACTTCACGAAGGTTCAAAGGTTTGCACATGGCCTGGAACGATAAACATTTGTCCTAAAGTCATTCTTCAGCTTCTGACATGGCTTGCGATTTAATTGCCACCTCATTAATATGGGCCATTGGGTGTGAATTTTTCAAAACAAGATACTTCAAGAGAACTGAGTGAAATGTTTCATGTTCAGAGGTTTTTACCACTCCTGTTCCCCACTGCCCATGTTTTTTGTAAACTTTCAACTTCAACAGACTGGTTTGATAAACATGCCCTGTCTTCTAGGTCATTGGGTTAAGGATCAGTTCAGTCTTTTTGAACTTTTCACTTTTCCTGTGTACGTATAAGCTAAGTACTTACTGGGTTCCAAAACTGAAAGCCTATGAAGATAAAGGGCCTTATTGAAATAGTGAAGTGAGCAAAATATCTTTATGGTTCCTGACCTTGTCCTCCTGGGCTTT
Organism: Aotus nancymaae; assembly: GCF_030222135.1. Taxonomy (NCBI): domain Eukaryota; kingdom Metazoa; phylum Chordata; class Mammalia; order Primates; family Aotidae; genus Aotus; species Aotus nancymaae. Next base: position 6,975,392 of record NW_026988494.1, on the reverse strand, counting down.
GTCCTTCTATTAGTGAATGACACCTTACCCTCAGGTTCCCAGTATTTATACCTTTCTAGTGTTTTTGCAATTTAGAAAAGTGTGTTTAATAGACCAATAGGGTGACTGTTGTGTACAAAAATCTTTCTATTTCAAAATAACTAAAAGAGAATAGATTGAATGTTTCTAGCATAAACAAAAGACAAGCATTTAAAATGATACATATTCCAAAGACACTGATTTAATCTTTACAATTTGTACAAATGTATTAAATCACCACATGTAGCCTGAAAACATGTACAACTAATATGTATCAATTTAATTTAAAAAAAAAAAAAACGCAGTCAAGGAACATAATTAAACTTGATTATTTAATTGCTAATCATTAAATTTTATAGGGAAAGAAGAAGAAAATCTTCAGGAACTGAAACTCATAAATCAAGGGACATGGCTGTATTTAAAGGCTATTTATAAAGCCCTCTATATAAAAGTTATACATAGCCTATACAATAAATAAGAATCTGACATTATACCAGTACCTAGCACAATGCATGCATTGCAAACAAAAAGCACTTCATGATTACTATTATTAAACACACAAATACATATTTACTTCTTATCAAAGTATTACGTTGTTGCTCACATGGAGCTGTATCAAAATACTGCTGATGAAATGTAGAAGTCTCTTGCTCCGTTTTCCTCAATGCCAGTCTCACTCACTAGAGAAATCTTTTTAATTCTTTTTAATTTTTAAAATTTTTACTGGCTATATTAGGCATTCTGGTAGAGCACTCAATTTCTGAATCTATCAGAGTTAGGTAATTCACTCTGCAATTGGGAAGATGGAGATTTTGCTCATTTATACTTGACTCTCCTTCTTCTATTAATCTTCTCCTTCTATTCATGTAACTGCAACATAGCTGCAAGCTATAAGTAAAACACTTAAAACCACTTTCTTATTCTGATGACTGCAATAATATCTCTTTATTCCCCATGAGATGAAATGAAGGTCTTGGTCTCATACGCTCTCCCCAGCTTTTTCTCACTCATTTCAGGCCCTGCTTCTGTTGATCACTTAGATTGTTGATATTTGCACTTCTGCAAAAAATACAATGGTCTTTTCCCAAAGGTTAACTTTAAAAGTAGAGCAATAAACGGTATTAATATTATTAATGGCCACATAAATGTCATTTAATGTTAGGTAAAAAGTATGTTAGGATTACATTTTTTTAAGAGATTGGTGTCATGACCCATAACTCACTGAAAATAATTCCTAGCATTTGAGTTCAATAAATGGTTATTTCCTTATATTTAGTCAATTGCTTAAAATTAAGCTATATTTATTTTATGTATTCTGTTTTCCTTCATCATATCTTCTTTTTTTTTTTTTACTCTCTATCATATTATCTAGTCTATTTGGTCTAGTTTCCCCCACTTCAAATATATCCCCCTTCTAGAGTCCTCTTTTTCCCTGCTCTACACTGGACTTACAGCTCCAAGGCATCCTGCTGTATCACTAACGTCCTAAGTATGGTGTTACTGGTGTTATTGAACTTCTTGGTTAGATCTGATGTTTTCATAGCTTCCTATTTTTTGAATTATCCTTTGGTTTTATTATAATACACCATAAAGTAACTTCCTAAGAGAAAGCAAACAGGAGGTAAATGTTCTGTTTCTTACATACTCTCATATTTGTGTGATCTTTAGCCAACTATCAAATTCTAGGTTGAAAAGAGTTTTCCTTTCGAACTTTGAAACCACTGCTCCATCGTTATTAATGAGAAATAAACTACTAGTCTTATTCTTCCTGTTTCCCTTTTAGGAGGGAAAACTTAAAAATTAAAACTTTTAGGAGCATCTCATTATTTTAGGTATTTACATGTTTTCAATGACATAGATGAGAATCCCTTTTGCACTTATTACAATATGCACTCAGTGAAACTTCTTGGTCTATAAATTAAAGTCTTCCTTTGAGCTAAGGGAAATTTTATTTCTGTCTTTTCTTTAATTTTTCCTCTCCTTCATCTTCTCTCTTCTCTTTCTCTAACTTTTAAAACCTGGATGTTAGATCTTCCAGATTTATCCTTTCTCATAATTTCTGTCTTTATACTTTAGTCTAATTAGCAAGAGTTCCTTTGCTGTGTTTAGTCCTTCTACTGTTCTGTTTATTTCAACAACTGTGTTTTTGGTTTCTAGGAAGTCTTTCTTGCTCTCTATTTTAACTGTCCTTACCTTACATTTTTATTTTTTGGTTGTAATAGTTTCTCCAATTTGTGTAAGTTTATCAGAGTTTCTATTTTCTTTCTTTCTTTTTTTTCTTGTGCTATCTCTGTTTTCATCTTACCCATTTTAGTCTTTCTCCATAATATTTCTGGATCTCGTAATATATTTGTTATGCTTGATTGTCTATTTATATTTACGCAGAAAAATGTCAGACTGCTTTGGTTTTCTTTTGATCTAATGAACTATTTATACTTAAAGTCTTTATCCTGAGTGAGAACTGTGGGAATAGAGGAAATAGCAGAAGGGGCAGGTGATCAGATATATTAGAGTAAAGAGGTGAAATTTGGCATCATGAGCCTCCACCATAAGAGAATGTGAAAATTGCTATTCCCAGATGCCAGCATCTAACTAAAGCCTTGTTTTACTCCTGGGAAGTAGTTCAGTTTTTTAGAGAACAAACAGTAATTTTTGTTTTGCTTTGTTTTGGTTTTTGGTTTGGGGGGTTGCATAGTTATTTTTTTGGATGATAATGATTATTTGCTTGGAATTATTCATGTTGTTTGTTTCCTGATATCTAGAATGGAGATGATGGACTGCACAGAACAGCATAGTAGCTCTTTTATATATGGAGCTTACACTGGGTTTTGTTTTCAGTCATAGCTTTTATTTCTACCCTTGGACTCCCTGAAGTTTTTGTTTTCTTTTTATTTCTACAGAGTCTCTTGCCAATTTTGTAGTCACCGTATAGCATATTTTAGACTGCAGCTATTCTGCCTGTTAAATCTTAAAATAGAGCAGTAAACACAATTATGACCATGTAAATAAGTTAAAACTGAGTCAAGAAGTATGCTAAGTTTTAAGATTTTTTTACTTTGAGAGACCAATGTCATGAACTTCCCATCATCTACCTTCACTGTCGTCCCAAAATAGCACCCTTTCTTGGTTGTTATTTACTTCATTTGTGTTCTGCTAACCTGTTTTATACTATACTTATGTTGTCAAAATAATTCATTTATATATAATTAAATTTTGTGTAAATATTTGACATGTAAATATTCAGCAGAATCTCTAAAAGGAGTGAAGGCAAAAAACTTTTCTGATCCGTAATAATTACTTACCTAGAACATCACTGAATCTGTAGTCAATGAATGGGATTCTGAATTCCTTGACAACATATTTTTAAATTTTAGGTTTTAAAGTACCTCCAGCAATAGTAAATTATTATTGTACTCACCTCTAATATTGCATTATTCCTGAGTAACAAATATCTAGTCCCCGGAATTTATCTTCCCTCATACAACTATTTCTGAGTGTATCATTTTGTGATGACTTTTTTTTCTGAGCTTTCTTTACCTATCTGATAGGTATACAGTTTTTCCCAAGATGCTACAAGAATGCCAGACAATTCCAGGCTTTCCCACCTTCCTCTTGTGATCTGTAAAAACACATACACTAGTTTGTTGTGTGCAGTGTTGTATGCCCTCTGCCCTTTCACTGGTAATGTTTTAAAATGAGCATTGTAGATGACCATGAATCACAGCAGACAGGTCCCCAGTCCTCTGCTGTTTCCTGATGTACATTTTTTCTCTTGTCACAACTAGGAAAGTCATATTTCAGTGTTTTGATTTTGGTGAATGCCCACAGCAAGGCTAGTGAAGGAAGGAGGCACAATAGGAAGCTGTTGGCCAGGTGAACTTTTAGAAGACTCTTGAAAGTAGAAGAAGGTATAGAAAATGGCTTTATCACTTGGTGAGAAACATAACTACATTCTTTGTTGTGTCATATTAAAATGTAAATCACAGGGATAAATTACAAAAATAAAACTTAACCAAACCATAAACAGGAGGAGGCAACAGAAGACACAATAGATTTCCTAGAAAATAATATTGCAGGACAGACATACAAGTACCCAAGATAATGCAAAATTCTAAAACTCCCTTAGCCAAGTGTGGAGCACAAAAGTTCTCTTCAGTTCATGCACTTTTGAGGTATGTCATTTGGAAAAAAAGCATGCTATAGGAGATAGTTTTATTGTGTTTTGTGCAGTGACCTTTTAAAAGGGAAAGGTCCTTTCTGAGATATTGTGAGTTCACTCATGCATCTGTCATAGAATTTGCTTGAAACGAAGTGTGCCTGTCACCCCAACCTTTCTTCAGAGCAAAGCCTGCTTCCTCAAGGGAAGAAAAATGCTTCAAGAGTGTCATTCAGATGGAACAGAAAGAGGTCTTCCCAGGTTTGTCTTGCTATGAATCAACAGGACCTTCTGGATTTTGAAAAGTATAGTAAGAAATATTTTTTCAGACCTCAGAGTTGGGGGAACTAGTTTTGTTTAGCTTTATACAGATTTCTAGTGTTATTTGTACAGATGTGCTAGAGATTCCGCTGCCTCTTGCAATCTTACAGCCTCATGGAGAGTTGAATAAATGGTCATCGTCTGGGTAAATGAGGACTCTCTAAATCGTTCAAGAGTGGGTCACATAGAGGGGAGTGCCTTCTTCCTGCATTTATTTTCGAGTATCTGTTTTCCTCTATTCTATTCTTTTGTAAGGGATTAATTTCATGGTAGTCCCTTTCCTTTTCTCACCTCTTGATAGCATGTTATTCTAAATGATTCCTTTAGATTATTCTTTAGGTCCCATTAAAAGAACTGTGCTGGTTTTTCATTCTTGTTCTCTCTTTATACTTAATGCAGGTGCAATTCATATTTGTTTTATCAAAGTCTTTCAATAACCTCTTCAATGACAAATTCCTGATTACAGTTGTATTCTCTTTTGGCAATCCACAGGGGTTGAAATTGCCCTAATTTTTGGTACTGTGTATTAGGTTGAGATAAAAAAAACCTTTAAGGATAATCTTTTCCTTATTGAATATCTGGAGAAAAAATACTGAGAAAGGTGGGAAAGGATGTTGCACTATATATAATAAAAGCTATGAATGTTGCATTTTTGTAAACTGCAAAGATGTAAATGTTCCTTAATTATTTTTAGTTGTCAGACTTATGTTCCGTTCAAATGTATTTCCAGTCTGAGATAATTCGAACGATGGCCAGCTCTAAGTTGATTACCAAACTTTATTTTTTTTTCACTTGATTAAGAACATTAAAGGTGATAACAGAATTATGTAGGGTTCATTGAGTATCCCTGAAGTTGGGAACAATAATATAGAATACAGAAAAAAAGCTCCAGAAGAAAACAGCTGTAACTAACCCATCTGGAAAAAGACCTCAATCAAAATAATACTTAGTGAAAGAAAAATACTTTCAGTGATCAAATTATTTGTCTTACCAATGCTTGATGGAAAGATTCCACATTACTAGTTATTTGTAATGAGTAATTGTACAATATACTGGATTTTTCAATCTGGTATGAATGAAAGGGGGTAGATCTTCACAATTGTCTTAGGACAATAGATGTTAAACTGAGACTATTCTGGGAAAACCAGGATGTATGGGCCCCCTGGTAATAGTACAATGGTCATACATCTGTGGTATAAGCACACAAATAATATCTAGTAATGAAAAAAACATTCAGCTAAGAAAACTTTCGGTCAAAAACTTTCTATAAAGCTGTGAAGACATGTTATGTCATGTATTAATTTAAAATCTTTAAGATGAAGAGCATACCTTCAATGATTAGGAGAAACAGAACATGGAAATAACGATTTTGTTACTTACAGGTCCTGACTGGGGTCAGTACATGGCATGCCTGGAGATTGAACACAAGAAGATCAGGGAGTGTGGGCAGGGGGAATGTGGACTGGGAGCACTTGTATTTATTGAAGTCCAGGGTGAGAAACTGAAGTGTCATAGGACAAGGGGAACAATTGGGCAATTTAAAGCAAGCAGGCACAAAATTTGAAGCAACCCAATGTTAAAAACCCTTTCTGGCAAAGAAATGTTATCTAGAAATCTACCTGAGCCAAAGGCTGAGTGTGTGGGTTTGGGGTGAGAGCTACCTCGTCTCACCAGAGGAACAAAAAGGAGAACTTATCATCTAAGTTAAATAGCCAAACAAAATGGATGCTGAGGCAACATAAAATTATAAGAATTATGAGGTCAAGATGGTACAGAAATTCTGGACCTGGTACAAGGAAGTACTGCAATGAATAGCAGGAAGTTAGGGCAGACTACTTCTAGTGTCCTGAGTTTTCAGGTTTCATCTGGCTGTCAAAACCATTTGTCCCCTGGACTGTGATTTAGCTGGTGATGCTGGCTGGCAGTGCCCTTACTAATGACTTAGCAGATAACTCTGAGCTGACAATTTGCCATCCTTCAGCTGTCCTGGTAAGAGGGATTCAGTTACCAGCATGCACAGCACAAAGCAGAATCCAAACTCATAGATTTTTCAAAAACTTATTGTTAAAGTCTATTATTAACAGTTTGGTAAGAAAGGGCTTTTTAATGCAGAAATGTTATAGAGTATCATGAAGGAAAAGTATTTGCTAAGGCCAGACTGGCCCAAGCGAATCCTTTTGGGAATAGCTTACATATTTGGGGGAAATGGATCATTTACTTGTAAGCTACACCTGTCAGCCTCCCTTTTCTACATTTGACAGCTCTTAAACCAGCAATGTAAGAATTACTAGTGAAAAAATAAACATTAGTGTAAAACTTTATGTACTTATTACATAACAGTCACATATTACATGCACATTTTAAGTACAGACACTGAAACAGCAATGTAATTTATCAGGGAAACTCAAAATGCTATAGAAAAATTTGACTTGGAAAGCACCAAAAATGGACATAATGCAAGTAAAGTAGAAAACAATGACATTTGGAAATAGTCTTGTTTTCTCTTTTTCTGTGGACTTGCTTTATGAATATATGGAATTTAGACTTTGCTATATTTAAAAAATATGAAAATGCACATAATGATTCCCAGGCTACTCCTGATCCTTTAGTGATGATTCTTACAGGAAAAAAAAAGTACTTGGGATGGGGAGGAACTTTGTGGCCATCGATATTTGACCCTGAGAGTGAACCTCACCTTTGGAAGTTATTACCAATCATTTGATTTTTAGAAGACCCTTTACACAGCAAGAGATCTCCTCCATCTTTAAGGTTAAGACATTAAACTTGGTTAAAAAAATCACTTTTCCAAGTACATTAACTATGTCTTATATATTATCCATACACGGTTACTAAGAAAATATGAAAATTTATTCATATACCATTAAATTGGCTTTAAAGAAAAGAATCACCTTTTTAATTCCATCAGGATTTAGTTTGGCAAACTTTTCAGAAACTTATAAAGATGAAAATACCTGGATGTATTTCTCTGTAAACTTTAGCTGTTAACATCCCTTTTCAATGCTTGTGTAGTTTCTCAGAACAGAACCTAACCTTCAAGATGAGTCATTTGTTCCCAAACTCAAATTGTCATGAAACACACTCCTTGGGTTTCCGTCCCTTGCTGAATATGATTTCTAAGAATGGGATGGCATGGTTGGTGTATGAAGGTCATTTGTTCTACAGGTCAGAAGGCCTGTGTTCTCATCATTAATTAACTTTGTGATGTTGGGTAAATCACTTAATCTCTACAGTTTTATCTTCGGTGAAATATAAAAGAAAGACTTTGAACTACAGTTTGTTTCTACTCTTAAGAGCTTGAGATATTTTATCTTGGTGACATCATGGCTCATGGGCATGCTGAGATCAGATTAGCAATTGCAAAAACAGTGGTTATATGGTGAAGAAAACTGGACAGGATGTCAGATTTAACCTGGGAAATAAAATCAGGGAATGTGGTCAAAGTCAAACAATACATTAGCACAGGACGAGATGCCAGCAGATGACGAAGCCAACAAAGACATGCATGAAAAGCTATGGGGCTATTTCTGGACTCAAGCAAGCTAGTCTCAATTAGGAGAAAAGCGGAGGGGCTGGTGGAGTGGAGGAGAGAGAGTCAATAATGACGCGATAGTTCCATCCTGGATAATTTCTTTGAAAGCCAAGAGTTCCAATCTGTGTATGGCCTTATGCCTTCCAGGGTGAAACAAACAGTCCTCTAAAAAACCTGACACTGTTCTTTGCTTAAGCTTCTTTATTAACCAGGCCAAGGTGAGGCATGGGTTTCATGCCCCATTGGTAGCAGTGCAAGCTGTCTTATTCTGGGTGTTGATATCCAAGTATGCTTTTAAATCATATTCTTCTCTGACACTGTTAGCTACAAAAATAAGTCTTAGTACTATTGCCAGTGGTCCAATCCCAGTGGTGTGGTTGAGCATCTAGTTCATTACTCTGAGCTACGACTCTTGATGAAGATGTAGGGTGACACAGTGTTTGTCTTTGTGAAGAAGGCACATGTGGAATACTTGATGTCCTTGGTGAGATGGCAGAACTTAAATCACGAGGAGGACAGGAATTATGAGGAATGGTATCAGGAAGTTTTTTTCCAGCTTGATAGATGGGGCTGAAAGCAGAGTGGCAGGAAGGGGGCCAGGTACTATCTCCTTGAAGGAGGGATGAACCGTCCTCAGGGGCTGTCTGTCACAGGCAGGAAACTTAGACCAGAACTGTGTTTAATAGAAGTCTTTTAGAGTTCAAAGTGAACTTATCTGAGTTTGACACATAATCCCCTACAGCAAGACAAAGAGTAGTAGATGAATTACACACTTGGATACTGTAGGGAAGAGAGGGTGTGGTTGAGCATCTAGTTCATTACTCTGAGCTACGACTCTTGATGAAGATGTAGGGTGACACAGTGTTTGTCTTTGTGAAGAAGGCGCATGTGGAATACTTGATGTCCTTGGTGAGATGGCAGAACTTAAATCACGAGGAGGACAGGAATTATGAGGAATGGTATCAGGAAGTTTTTTTCCAGCTTGATAGATGGGACTGAAAGCAGAATGGCAGGAAGGGGGCCAGGTACTATCTCCTTGAAGGAGGGATGAACATCCAAGGTGGAATTCCATCCAAGGTGGAATAAAGCATATGTTATGGGAGATCATGGATATCATGGGCTTTGAGTATTAGAGTTATGATGTTATGAAGAATCAGCTTGAGACACAGTCTTAAGTTTGTTTTGGTCATCTGCCTGGACCAAGTTGCAGAAAATGCTTATACTTTGACAAGTTGTGAATTAAATGGAACTTTCTATCAATAGTTAATGAACTGGGTGTCAGAAATCAAGACTTCATGATTGGGAAGCTGTGGGGCTGGGGAATTTCCTTGGAAAAGCGGGGGACTCTAAATGGCGCTAGTGGGGTAGCCTAAGTTCTGACCATGAAGTGTGCCCTTTTTGGGAGACTGTACCCTGGGGTAAGGATAATTGTGACCCTGAGACTAGAGCCAACCCATGGTAGAACCCAAGTGTGTAGAAACCTTGGACTTGAGGCTGTTGGCAGAGTGAGGGGCACTCAAACCACCCAGAGACATCCTTCATCTGAGAGTGAGTTTTCTAGATCTCCCTGCAGTATTCTTGAGGACTTGAGTCCTAGCTGAGCCTTCTGTGATGCCTCCTAAGTCCTATCAGTGTGGTGTGCCCACACATTTTTCTCAACAAAAGTTGCAGAAATAGGAATGTAACTAGCGCAGCTCATCTGCAATAGAGAGTCTTGCGTGGTTTCCAGCTGGGCAGTATTTAAAGGATAGCCCTGTGAATCTACTCAAACGGTGTCTTTACTTAAGATGTCAGTAAAAGGTGGTAAACTTGGGAATCTCTGAGAAACATTGATCCTTATTGGAAATTACATGTATTTAAGTATTAAGGTAGTAAATATATATTGAGAACATACTACATGTCAGATACTGACCTAGGCATAGAGCTCTAACTAGAAGTCAGAGCGATACAAAATCTCCCATGGGGGAATTTAAGACCAAGTTTTCAAGCCACATGGACCCGGATTCTACTAATTTCCAGTTTGATGCAGAGGTTACTTGAATTTTTCTGAATGTCCATTTTCTCATATATAAAATGGCCATTATAACCCTGCTCTGCAAGACTGCCAATTAGATGATATAATAGCTTTCAAATATCTGTTAAAGTGTCTAATAATTGCATAATAGCTACTCAGTAATAAGTAGCCATAATTATTTTAGCAAATAAAATTTAAACTCATAGAAAAATTGGAAAGTACTGCACTGGCTTTCCTATTTTCCTAATGGCCATCATTATTTACCCAGTGACTCAATACAGATTTTGATTCATTTTCCTTTTCATAACCCATCTATCAAAAAGTCCTGTTACTGTTATTTCTACTTCAAAATGCATCTCAAATCTATTCACCTCTCTCTGTTTCAGTCTGTACCACCCTAGTTCAAGCTCGCCTCATCTCCCATGTAACCCAGAGCAATAGCTGGTAACCATGTGCTTACAACACATTCTATGCAAAGCAACAGCCTGAGTATATTTTCTACAGCACATATCAGATCATGAGGGCCTCTTGCTTATAAAGGTCCAGTGGATTTTCATTGCATTTACAATCCAAATCTGAAGCTGACATCATAACCAGACTTCTCTCATTCTCTTCCATTTCTTCTAATATCACATTCCTGCACTAACCCCCTCACCCTGCTTCCTCCCACCTCAGCCTGTGTTCTCAGTTCCCAGCATGCACCAAGCTCTGTGCCACTTCGAGACCTCACACTTGCTGATCTCTCTGCCTATGATTTTCTTCTCAACGCTCTTTGCCAAACCACCTCATTCTTATCTTTCTGCCCTCAGCCTTACCTCAACCAGCCCGTCATTCTTTCTCAGCCTCCTCCATAGCACTTGTCATAACTTTTGTTTGCTTATTTACATGTTTCTCTCATGTACTAGCCACCACAAAGGTAAATTCCTATCTGTTGTGTTCACCTTTGAATTCTCCATCCTTGGCTCAATAGGAAGCACTTATTAAATATTTTTTTAAATAAATAATATTTTTATGGTAGATAATTGCAGATTACATGATTGTTCAGTTTTTACTCTGCACTATCATAGAGTATGCTGGTTTTAAAGATTAGCGCTTGGTTTATATGTGAATGAACTTTCAAAATTAGACAGGATCTTCTCATTTTTCTTGTCAAAGACTCTATTTCTAAAGATTTGCATGAGCTATCCTGGTCCTGGATATCTCCCTATAAGGAATGCATTCCTGTGTTGGTAGATTCTGAAGATCCACTTTCTAAATCTCTCATGACCCTTCCTTCTGTGCTGTTAACTAGGAAGTATAAAGCACTTTGGAACATTTCATTATTAGTATTCCCAATATGGCAATGGAAATGTGGGTAGTGGAATGAGGCAATCCAACTGAGGTTTTCTTCCATGATAACTCTTCTTGAAAACTACACTCAGCAAGAAAGAATTCTCAAGCAGGTGCAACGGTGTTTGAGAGAAGCATAAATGCAGTGGTTGAGCCCAGGTCTTGGAGTCAAATAAACCTGGATTTGTATCTCGGCTCTGTTGTTTACAAGCCATGTATTTAAACTCTCTGATCTCTGAAGTGGTTTTGGTAATGTAATTAGATCATTCATATCATGCGAGTCTTAACAAATGGTAGCCATTTTTAACTTTTAGAAGAACACAATACAGAAGAAAAAGTATATGAGGACATTGCTAGCTTAATCTGAGGTTCTTTGAGGGTAAGAGAAAGAGAATGGAAAGAAAGGCATAGTTCTTTCTTTGTTAAGTTCTTAAACCTTTTCTCATGAAAAAGATGTGCCACATATCCATAATTCATCCTGGCAATTAGGTAAACAGTATACAGAATATGAATCTCACCATTAAATAAACTTCAGCGAGTCTCTTTATCCTGAAGGAATTCTTAAAGATTTCATCATGAGTAAGCACTTTTCAGTATAGAATTGCCAAAATACAAAAGAACACCAGAGAACCACTCAAACTTCTAAAAAAAAAAAAAAAAAAAAAAGAAGAAGAAGAGGAAAGAAACCCAAAACCTGTGATTGAAAAAAAAAAAGAGGCCCTTAGTCATTCTGTTCCCTTTTGGGCCTATATCTTTCATTTCCTCTGGGAAATAAAGTTATAAACTGTGCTGTCAGTAATCTAGGGTGCTGCCAAGTGAGTTACCCACCCCCAACCCCATGTCTCCAAAAGATTCTTTACTACCCTTTGGCCCTAATTAAAGAAAAGAAATGTTTTCAGTTTTCTGTCATGTATCTTTCCACTCTGAATTATAAAATAACTTTCTTGAAATTCCTTTAATCATTTTTACAAAGGATTAGCATTAAATTCACAGATAAAAATAATTTAGTAACAATGATCAAAATTACCTAACTCCAATTTGTTTTTACTTTTCTTCTGGGTTTCACTTGCAACCTACAGAGATAGGAGGACAAATAACATAACTGCTTATATGGTTATTTTTTTTTTTCTTTTTTTTTTTATTGTACTTTGGGCTCTGGGGTACCTGTGCACATCCTGCATCCTGCAGCATTGTTGCATAGGTGCATACATGCCACGGTGGTTTGCTGTCTCTATCTCCCATACCCCCTGTCACCTACATTACGCATTTCCCCTGGTTATCCTTCCACTACCTCCCCTTCCCCTATTGTCCCTCTTCTCCCTTCCCCTCCACCCCCACACCTACCTCAGTGAGTGTCATTCCCTTCCCTGTGCCCGTGTTCTCATTGTTCCTCACCTGCCTCTGAGTGAAAACATGCAGTGTTTGGTTTTCAGTTCTTGTGGTTTGCTGAGAATGATGGTTTCTAGATTCATCCATGTCACTACAAAGGACACAAACTTGTCATTTTTTGTGACTGCATAGTATTCCATGGTATATATATGTGCCGCATTTTCTTTGTCCAGTCTATCTTTGATGGGCATTTGGGTTGGTTCCAGGTCTTTGCTATTGTAAACAGCACCTCAAGGAACAGATGTGTGCATGCGCCTTTATAATAGAACAATTTATAATCCTTTAGGTATATACCTAGTAATGGGATTGCTAGATCAAATGGAATTTCTATTTCTAGATCCTTGAGGAATCACCACACTGTCTTCCATAATGGTTGAACTAATTCACACTCCCACCAACAGTGTAGAAGTGTTCCTTTTTCTCCACATCCTCTCCAGATTTTTTGATGATCACCATTCTAACTGGCGTGAGATGGTATCTCAATGTGGTTTTGATTTGCATTTCTCTAATGACCAATGATGATGAGCATTTTTTCATATGTTTGTTGGCCATATAAATGTCTTCTTTGGAAAAGTGTCTGTTCATACCCTTCACCCACTTTTGAATGGATTTTTTTTTTCTTGTAAATATGCTTTAGTTCTTTGTAGATTCTGGATATTAGCCCTTTGTCAGATGGGTAGATTGCAAAAATTTTTTCCCATTCTGTTGGTTGCCAGTTCACTCTAATGATTGTATTGTTTGCTGTGCAGAAGATCTTAAGTTTACTTAGATGCCATTTGTCTTTTTTGGCTTTTGTTGCCATTGCTTTTGGTGTTTTAGTCATGAAGTCCTTGCCTATGCCTATGTCCTAAATAGTGTTGCCTAGGTTTTCTTCTAGAGTTTATATGGTGTTAATTCTTATGTTTAAATATTTAATCCTTCTGGAGTTAATTTTTGTATAAGGTGTAAGGAAGGGGTCCAGTTTCAGCTTTCTGCACGTGGCTAGCCAGTTTTCCCAACACCATTTATTAAACAGGGGATCCTTTCCCCATTGCTTGTTTTTGTCTGGTTTGTCAAAGATCAGATGGTTGTAGATGTGTGGTGTTACTTGCGAGGACTCTGTTCTGTTCCATCGGTCAATATCTCTGTTTTGGCATTGGTATCGTGCTGTTTTGATTACTGTAGCCTTGCAGTATAATTTGAAGTCAGGTAGTGTGACGCCTCCAGCTTTGTTTTCTTTTGTTTTTTTGCTTAGGATTGTCTTGGCTGTGCGGACTCTTTTATGGTTTCATATGAAACCATATGAAAAACACCAGTGTAAGGTGTTTTTTTCCAGTTCTGTGAAGAAAGTCAATGGTAGCTTGATGGGGATATCAGAATCTATAAATTACTTTGGGCAGTATGGCCATTTTTACAATATTGATTCTTCCTAAGCATGATCATGGAATGTTTTTCCATCTGTTTGTGTCCTCTCTTATTTCCTTGATCAGTGGTTTGTAGTTCTCTTTGAGAAGGTCTTTTATATCATTTGTTAGTTGTATTCCTAGGTATTTTATTCTCTTTGTAGCAATTGTAAATGGGAGTTCACTCATGATTTGGCTCTCTGTTTGTCTGTTATTGGTGTACAGGAATTCTTGTGACTTTTGCACATTGATTTTGTATTCTGAGACTTTGCTGAAGTTGCTTATCAACTTAAAGGTTTTGGGCTGAGACGATGGGGTCTTCTAAATATAGAATCATGTCATCTGAAAATAGGGACAATTTGACTTCTTCTTTTCATTATTGAATGCCCTTTATTTCTTCTTCTTGTCTAATTGCTCTGGCTAGAACTTCCAATACTATATTGAATAGGAGTGATGAGAGAGGGCATCCTTGTCTAGTGCCAGTCCATGATGAACATTGATGCAAAAATCTTCAATAAAATATTGGGAAACCAAATCCAACAGCACATCAAAAAGCTTATCCACCATGATCAAGTAGGCTTCATCCCAGGGATGCAAGGTTAGTTCAACATACACAAGTCTGTAAACATAATCCACCATATAAACAGAACCAAAACCAAAAACCACATGATTGTCTCAATAGATGCAGAGAAGGCCTTTGAGAAAATTCAGCAGCCCTTTATGCTAAAAACATTCAATAAACTAGGTATCGATGGAACATATCTCAAGATAATAAAAACTATTTACAACAAACCCACAGCCAATATCATACTGAAAGGGTGATTTATTTTAAATTGAGTGCAAATTTTTATTTCTTAAGGCCCCATTGGCTTCATGGCAAACAAGAAAGTTTTTAAGAATTTATTCTGTTAATTTCTGAAAAATAAGGAGCTTTCTATTGACAACAATGGCATGAATAACAACTCATAGCTCTGCCCCCTCCACTTTCGAGTTTCAAAACTTTTGATGAAGTTTTCTGGTCCTTGTTCACTTCTATTATTAACATCTCTTGTGAGAGGGGGCATTTTGAATGAGTGGGATGAAATCTTCTAAACCAGCTTCTGTCCTAAATATAGTGTCTGACATCAGGTCTGGGAAAAAAAATTGGGTCAAAGAGATAGCCTGAGGTTATTTTTAGGAAGTTAGATGTTTAGGGAAATTAATACTGTGAAAGTTCTGGTCTCTATCTCTGAGGATATTCCATTAAGAGATACATGCATCCATTCAACATCTCGTTTTTTTCCATTCCTACCGCTTGGGTGTTCCGCGTCATTCACTATCTTGTCATTAGAGCATTAAGCAGAAGCTAGAGGCAGAAGATAGCTAATGCAACCTTTCCATTTGGTCCTGTAATTTTTCTGCACAGAGTTTTATAGGATTTCATTTCAGGTTAACAAGGGGAAGTTGAAACCAAGGAGAAAGCTTATGCTCTGCCAACATATACCAAGGATTACTAAACTTGGAGGTAGAAAATAGAACACAGGAATAAAAATGGAAAAGTCCTGGCAGATTTCTCTGTAGCAGACTTCATCCTTAAAAAGCAGAATTCCATCCAGCTCTTCTAGGTGGCATAATTCCTTATCATGGAATTATAGCATAAATGCTCTGTTTTTATGCATCTCTCTTTTCTAAAGCTGAATTGAGTGTCTGAAAGATAGATGATGTGCCTAATACCACCCTTGTTTTACAGAAGGGAAGTCTAAGAAAACTATAGCTACCCTCCTGGGGAAACCTATCTAGGCATATACTAACAGTCATTTAGGCTGCATCTCTGCATTTCCACACAGAAGGATAAATGTCACATGTTCATTGAATGATCCAGGTGTTTCAAATATACAGTTGGTTTATATTAGGTAAACAATGCATTCAGGTCATGTGTAATTTAATTTTTCATTTGGAGTTTATCACTATGGAGGCAATCATAGATGAGGAACGTTTTTTTTTTTTTTTCCGTGTCCCATCTCTTTCATTTGTCAGGTTCTTTTAAATGCAGTTATGCATATTAACAGAAAATAATATTTTATCCATAATCAAGGTGGATGACTTACTGGATATCAGGTATTATTAACAAAAAGTTTACTATGTTGTACAAATATTACTAGACAAGGACAATCTCTAGAAAGTTAATTAAGGTTACTAAGATTCTCAATTGCCAACACAAAACTTTCACAGTTAATAATAATTTCAAAGTTATTAACATAACTCTTTCAAGACATATTATACTAGACCAAGGATGCCAAATATAACTTATTAATTTCTACAATGGCTACTGGGAGACATCAATATTGGTATACATTCCTCACTGCAATCCAGACACTTCTACATCTACTTTTGAGATTTTTTTATTCGTCTTTTTAGCAGCCAGCTGTCACTTCTTTTTGCTGTAACAATTCCTAGTAACAGTTACCATATTCTTCAAACCTGATGTTAGCAAGGGGGTCAGATACTCAAGCATAATTAGAATTGAAGAAGCTTGAGCCTCATATTTAAATGTATTTAAATATATGTTTGAAAAAGAATGTATGAGATTTTAATTGCAGATCGAAGGATACAATTTGGTAGCAAAGTAGCTGAATGAATGAAAGTTGTCTGAATTTTCCTTTTGTCTTTCTGTAAATGGAACTGTGTTCTTGAAAGCCTCTAAGTCTCAATCTTGTTCCTCAAGATTCTCAGAGCAGTGGGTGTGGGTCAGGAGTAGGTGTGTCTGGGAATTATGAGTATCTAATTGATTTAGTAGCCATATTTCTTTTCTTTACACTGTTTATTGGGAAATAAAGGGCAATTTAGGCTATTTCATTTTCAGTCAATGTCTGTTACGAATTCATGGGAAATGGCAATGTGGAAAGAAGAATAAATATAGTAGATTTCTTTCATTGTCCTATACTGGGTGGGATTCATAAACAAATTATTGACTATTTATGAACCATTGATTTTTTTTTCTTTTTAATCAATATAAACAGCCAAGAGAACTAAGATTTAATTTAAAAAACTAGATTTGAAAGGCATGTAGTAGTTAAAACAAGTCCCCTGGATTCAGATTGCCTGAGTTCAAATCTCAAGCAGGCTACTTTTTTTTGTGGTGTGCCTTTAGGCAGGGTGTCTCAGTATCCTCATATGTAAAAGAGAAATGTTAATAAGAGCTTACCTCGTGGGGTTGCTGTGAGTGGGTCAAATGACCTACGATATATAATGTGCTAGAACAGTGTTTGGGTGAAGTAAGCTCCATGTAGATGTTAGTCCTTGAATAAAAGTAGAGCTCTGGTAGAGATAATTCCATAAAAACAACCTTCAACATTTTTTGAAGTTTCTATGTCCCCAAAATATAAGCTTCCAAACTCTTCTATGACTGACAATATTATTTATACCCAAACCAGGAAATTATTAAGAATCTCACCAGAGTAACAGGAATAAATCATGCTGGTCAGGAAAAGGGGTATGTTGGTCATTCCACTTATAAGATTACTTGAGTATATTTATAACAACAAGTTAACAAAACATTATTTAGAAGAAGAAAAGTTTACTGAACTGTACAAATATTACTGGACAGGGTAATTTTTCTCCTTTCTTTCCAATGTAGTCCAGAACCCCCATGGATATCAAAATTAAATGCTCAAATCCCTCATATAAAATGACATAATATCTGCCTAAAACCCACACACATCCTCTTGTATACTTTAAATAGATTACTTATAATACCTAATACAATGTGAATACTATGTAAATAGTTGCTATACTGCATTTTAAAAATCAGTATTATTTTTAATGTTTTAAACTTTTTAATTTATTTTTTATTTTTTATTATCATAATTTTTTTGAGAGGGAGTCTTACTCTGTCACCCAGGCTGGAGTGCATTGGTGCAATCTTGGCTGACTGTAATCTCCACCTCCCAGGTTCAAGCAATTCTCCCTGCTTCAGCCTCCCAAGTAGCTAGGATTACAGGTGCAGTCCAGCACACCCAGCTGATTTTTGTATTTATAGTAAAGATGGTATTTCACCATGTTGACCAGGCTGGTCTTGAACTCTTGACCTCAAGTGATCCACCTGCCTCAGCCTCCCAAAGTGCTAGGATTACAGGTATGAGCCACCACGCTCAGCCACATGCTTTTAACTTTTATTTTTCCAATATTTTTGATCTGTGATTGGTTGAATTTGTAGAATTCGAACCCACAGATGTGGAGAGCCAATCTGTAAATTGTTATCGTCATGTCTTCTTTTCTCCCCTGTTCTTTTCTGCCTAAATGGCTTAGGTACCTCTTTACAGACTCAGATACCATTTACCATTGATACCACCCAGAGTGGTGTGGTTTACTTCTAACCCTTTCATCAGCAATGCTGGTTTCAGGGGAAACTCAAGGCTCTGAACAGTTAATATCACTGATTAGAAATGCAGCAGTTTTATTCAGGCCTTCATTTTATTGACCGTTTTTAGTTGACTCTTAACCTCTGTGACTGATCATGTGTGCATATTTCAGATGTACAAGTAAACTAGAAAGTGTTTAATGTTCCAAAATGATTAGAAATGTATTGTTAAATACCAAAAAGAAAATAATTCCGAGATGTTTCAGGCATGTTATTCTGTTATTTAGTTCAAGTTGAGTGTTTGTATTTACTTGTTTGTTTGTAAGTAATAGGTTTAGGATAAAATTAAGTCATGGAGCTAAATGATGAGAACACATAGACACGGAGAGGAGAACAACACACATTGGGATGTATTGGAGAGTGGAGGGTGGGCAGAGGGAGAGAATCAGGAAAAATAACTAATGGATACTAGGTTTAATAGCTGGGTGATAAAATAGTCTTTACAACAAATCCCTATGACACAAGTTTACCTATATAACAAACCTAATGTATCCCTGAACTTAAAATAAGTTTTAAAAAAATTGTCATGTAGATGAGTACTTTAAGGTACAGCCACGTGAATGATTATGTCAAATTATCATGATAGAAAACCCTATTGCTGATTTAGAAAAAGACTTCACACTGGGCATCATTTGAATAATTAGTTTTACAAAGAACTGAACATATTGGTTACTGATAGTAAAATTCACAGAATGTTAGCTATAGAAATACTGAAGAGTACCAGAGAAACTTGGTTTGTCCTAGGTCAAGCAGTAAGAGTTTAATCTAGAACCCAGGCTTCTGACTCTATTTCAACATTCTTCTTGTAATATCATTGAGGCGATAATAAATAAAATTAAACACTCTCTCTTTAAAAAAAAATGTTGGCCAGGCATGGTGGCTCATGCCTGTAATCCCAGCACTTTGGGAGACTGAGGCAGGCGGATCACCCAAGGTCAGGAGTTTGAGACCAGCCTGGCCAACATGGTGAAACCCCATCTCTACTAAAAATATGAAACTTGCTGGGCATGGTGGCAAGCCTCTGCAATCAATCCCAGCTACTTGGGAGGCTGAGGGAGGTGAATCGCTTGAACCTGGGAGGCAGAAGTTGCAGTGATCTGAGATCAGACATTGCACTCCAACCTGGGCAAGAAGAACAAAACTTCGACTCAAAAAAAGAAAATTGTTAAGTACTACAAGCATAAATATGAATATCTGCTTACCTTCATTTCTGAAGCTAGACCATAATTATTAACAGTGCTTATATCTAGAGTCCCTGGCACATAGTAGGTGTAAGAAATATAGATTAATTGAATGAATCATATGATCATGGGTAACTTTTAGTTTTTTCTTTTGTACTCTTTAGCGAGTTTTTGAATTTTTACATTAATCATGTATTGCTTTTGAAATTTTTTAAAAAAACTGGCAAAATGTAATTACTGTAGGAACTGACATCAAAAGTTTCTTTAGCTAAAATAGTGTAATTTTACACTGAGTTTGAAAATTCTGTTATCAAGAACTTTGAGAAGCCTAATATAGGTGCTATACAGGATGAAGTGAATATGCTTAGAATTTTTGATGAAAATGAATCTGACTACTCAGGTTTCTCTATGAGAATGGTTGGCAGTTTGATTTGTAATTATGAGAAGCTGAATATGAGACTTGGATGAGGCTTTGTGGATATCAGACCAGCTCCTTCCTTTGGGGGCTGAATTCTCTTGGGCTCTCCATCAGAGAGGCCAATAGGAAGTAATCATGGAGTTTTTCCAACACACTTAGAAGTCAGTAGGTCCACTCCCCATACCAATTTTAATCAGCCAATTTTAATTTAATAACACTACCAAATACTTATAGCAAAATGTTTAGTAGTGTTGTTCTTGTCCTTTTCCATATGTACAAGTGAGAAAACAACATCAAATCCTCTTAAGCAAGTGATCAAGTTTAGATAGTCCCCTCCAAAACTCATGTTGAAATGGGACTTCCGCATGTTGGAGGTGGGGCCTTGTGGGAGGTGACTGGGTCATGGGTGCCCTCCCAGTGGTAATGAATGAGTTCTTACTCTGTTAGTTCATGCAGGAATTGATTGTTTAAAGGAGTCTGGTGCTTCTCTTCCCTCTCTCCTGCCTGCTTTCTCATCATGTGACATGCCTATTCCTCCTCACCTTCCCTTGATTGGAAGCTTCCTGAGTTCCTGACCAGAAGCAGATGCTGGTGCCATGCTTTGTGTGCAGCCTGCAGAACCATGAGCCAGATAAACCATTTTTCTTTGCGAATTATTCAGTCCCAGGTATTCCTTTATAGCAACACTAAACAGATGAATACCACAAACGACAGGTCAGAAGTAATGCTGAGAGGATCTGATTTGCTATAGGTATTGTTCTAGGGTAGCCCTGGGTATCCATTGAAGGCTCTGACCATGAGCTTTGCCTGCATTGATATAACTGGACCAAAGGAAGCAGAACTTTAGTTTTATGAATGGGTGTCTCTCCAAACAATTTTTCCTGGCTGAGCTTTGTTCATTAACGTTTTTCAATTTCTAAGGAACAAATAATCTCCATTTCTCTTTTATCTCCAGCCCACGCTCCTGACAGATAAAACCTCCCTCCTGTTTAGTTCTAGGAATTGTACTCCAGTTGCCCAAACCTGGGAAAAGGAATTAATGACTCATTCCCTCTTTTGAGTGGAGGGCTTCTCCAGCTGGCTAGTGCTATTCTGTGTATATGGATTCTGTCAGCAGGGTTGAAATAAGATGTTAACTGGCAGTTTTTCATTAATTTCCAGCGAGAACAATGACTTGACTTTATGTCAACCATTTCTGAAACATTTTGACTAACATTTTTCCTATTTCTTAGAACTGCACTTAAAAGCTGGGACAGGCATATGGAAGGAAGCAAGGAGCCCCAGTTATGATGATTGGAACTAGGACTAATTGATTTAACATGGAATTTTTTTTTTAATGTGGAATGAAATACACACACACCCACACACACACGTGTGTACATACAAGTGATCATACTTTATGTTTGCATTTTCCTCTAAAAGTATCCCTAAGAGTATTTGTGGTTAGTACTACATTTTTTCATCATAGTTTGCTTACAAGATAAAGCAGGTATTATAATTATTTTCTTTACAGAAGGGAATGAGTTCAACAATAATTAACTGAACAAAAGCAATGTCCAGGTACTGCAAAACTTTACACAAATTACTCCTGTTCATTTTCACAGCATCCCTATAAAGTAAATGGTATTATCCCGACTTACAGATATGGAAACTAAGATTTATCAACTTACCTAGAATCAAGATGGCAGAGCCAAGACATGAATTCAAGTTTTTTTCCTCTAATTTAACATTCTTTCCTGTACAAATGTAAATGTTCTTTAAAAATAATGAATACATAATGGCAGGATTTGTAACGTTTTTCTGCCAGAATTACCATGTTTACCTGAAGTAAAATATGCTCGTAAACAAAGCAGAAAGTGCAGCTGGTGCTCACATCTAGGATGATGAACTAGCATGTACAGTATTTTTTTTTCCTTCATTTGCAAAATGAATGCAGTAAAACTTCAGGGCAGTGGGTTTGTTCCCACACAAAACAAGGTGATCTGAATGATACAGCAGAGAAATGCTGCATGTGGAAATAATATATCAAGGATTCATTATGTGTCTGTGGTAATTCTTTCATGTCATTTTTGATGTTTACGAATTTCAACATTTGAGAAGTTGTGTATTACATATATACAAACCCATATTCAAATATATACTTGGCTAAACAAATCAAATATTTGTTTTAATAGTAATAAAACATTGATAACTAAGGGGACAAATTCAAGACTGAGAGGAAAAACTCAATAAAAAAGACAATAGCTGAGCACGGTGGCTCACTCCTGTAATTCCAGCACTTTGGGAAGCCAAGGCTGGTGGATAACGAGGTCAGGAGTTCGAGACCAGCCTGACAGACATAGTGAAACCCCATCTGTACTAAAAATGCAAAAATGGCATGGTGGTGGATGCCTGTAATCTCAGTTACTAGGGAGGCTGAGCAGGAGAATCGCTTGAACCTGAGAGTAGGAGGTTGCAGTGACCCAAGATCGTACCACTTCACTCCAGCCTGGGTGACAGAACAAGACTTCTTCTTAAAAAAAAAAAGGAATTATAAAAGTACTTAAATATGTCTTGATGCATCTACTTAACAATGTCTATAATAGCTTTTTATAACACTACCAGAATATAGAGCACACATTCTAGTGTTTATCCTGCTTTTAAAGGAAAATTTTATCTGCTATTTTGTCGAATCATGGTGGGAGAAAACAATTCTTAACATGATTATTTGTCCCTTATTTTAGGATTCCGTCAGTGTTTTTAGTGTTCTGTCAATGGAAGGTGTATGCACATGTCCTAGCAATTGAAGGAAAGACTAAGGAAAAAGATAAAAGAGAAGTGTCATGCCTTTTACCCTCCTTTTAAAGAAATGCTGAAGTTGCTGAGCAGAAGGTACCATAGTCATGTCCCTTAATTTATCCCTCAGCCTTTTCCAGAAGTAAAGTGACTATGCCTAAGCTCATACAGTGACAGTCATGGGATAAAAGCTTTATAAGAACAGTGATAGGAATGAAAGTATGTGCATTGGGATAGATATATTTTTTAATTACAAAAGTAACTACTAATCTATATAAGAGAAGCTCCTTCTACCCTCAGAGCTTCCAACTTAACCATCTGTGAAGAGCAGGTCCTTTAAAACCAACTGCAGCCCCAAAGTTCTGAGATGACATTTCCGGACTCAACAGATAGGAACAGGTGTGCTAAGATGAGCTATGGCAGGAAATATTAGTCAGGGTTCTATAGACAGACAGAATCAATTGTGTGTGTGTGTGTGTGTCTGTGTGTCTGTGTGTGTGTCAGAGATACACAGAACACAGAGTGCTTTAGTTTAAGGAGTTGGCTCCCAATTATGGAGACTGGCAAATCTAAAATCTTCAGTCTGGGTTGGCAGGCTCGAGACAGGAAAAGCTGATGTTGCAGTTTAAGTTCATAAGATTTCTGTTGTCAAAACTCCCTCTTGTTTTGGGAGAGGTCAGCCTTTTGTTCTATTCAGGCCTTCAGCTGATTGAATCAGCCCCACTCACATTATGGAGGGCATTTTGCTTGACTCAAAGTTCATTGATGTAAATGTAAATCTCATCTGAAAACATCCTCCTAGAAACGCTCAGAATATGTTTGACAAAATATCTAGGGACCATGGCCCGGCCAAGTTGACACATAAAACTGACCATTACGAGTCTAGTTGGCACCCATATACATCTCCCTAAACCATTCTTAATTTCCGAATACGGTCACATTCTGAGAAACTGGTGGTGAGAGCTTCAACATATGCATTTCAAGGAGATACAGTTTAGTCCACATCAGGGAGGTAGCCCTAGGGATTTTTTGTTTCCATTCCTATTGGCAGAGACAACTGGGGAAGAGGGAAAGTTCCCTTTGATTTATTTTACTTTCCTGCACATCTAATCTTTAAGGAAAGAGTAGAATGAGAGTTGGAGCACAAAACAAGGATTGAAGGGCAGCCCACTTGAGTCCATGTAGCCCCAGAGCAAAGCAAAGGATCATTAGATTAGTGGGGTAAAGACTAAAGAAGAAAACAGAGTTGGAACTGGCAGAAGATAGGGTCACTGTAGAGTGGAAGAACAGATCTGAAACATGGTAGTTAAGTCATAAGCTAATAGTTGGAAAGGCAGACTCCACTTACTTTTTTCCAATAGATATATATTTACTGAAATCTTGGGAAAGCTAAGCTTACGATCAGGTATAACCAGGCCATATCCCTTGGGTCCCAGAGTCAATAAGCAGGAAGAGCTTGGTGTTTAAGTCCTTAGGAATGGGGCATGCTGCTCAGAAAAGAGATGCCCAGAACTGTGGATTGTTATCATCTGCAACCCAAGAGGCTCTATGATTTGTCATATCATACTGTTTTTACCTGAGGACTGTAGATACCCTGTGGTCTTAAAGCCTCTGGCCAATCTGCCTTGGAACCACAGGATACATTAGGCAAGGTCTGGGACTGGCTTTGATACAGTATTGCTGGCAGAATAAATCACTCTTGAAGGGAATATAGATGCTACTGTGAGAGACTCATCAACTAATTAAGATCCTGTTGAAGATTCTCAAATTGAGTTTGAGCTTGTTGACAAAAACCAGGCTTAGGCAGAGGGATGATGATCCTGAGAGCATCCTCTGTCTCCACCAATAGGTGTATTTTCAACCTGCTGTTTTCTTGGTTTTTGTTTTAGGTTCCAGGGTACATGTGCAGGTCTCTATATAGGTAAACTCATGTCATGGGGGTTTGTTGTACAGGTTACTTTATCAACCAGGTATTAAGCCTAGTACCCAATAGTTATTTTTTCTGATCCTCTCCCTCCTCCCACCCTCCACCCTCAAGTAGGCCCCAGTGTCTCTTGTTCACCTCTATGTGTCCATGAGTTTTCATCATTTAGCTCCCACTTATTAATGAGAACATGCAGTATTTGGTTTTCTGTTCATGTGTCAGTTTGCTAAGGATGACGGCCTTCATTCTTGCCATGAAAAAAAAAAAAACAGAGAAATAAACCAATACCCTTGAGCATCCTAGAGCTTGAGGTTCAAGAAGGATGGGAAAGTGGCAGAAAACTGTATCTTAACTATTCTTTATCTATTGTCAGTTCTCAATCTGTCAAGAAGATTGCTGCTACCTGACCTCACAGACATGCATTTGAACCCCTACTCTTAGTATCTGCTCTAAGATCTGATTTAAGAACAGATAGTATAAGTTGAATAAAATAAGCTTTGTTCTCTAGGAATCAATTTTCACAAATTTCACAGTTGTTCCATGTACAGTCACATTTTATATTATAAAATATATGTTTAACTGTCACATGCAAATATATTCCAATTTTTAAAAGCTCAAACTGCATGGTGATAGTCACTATAAATAAACATATATGTCAACATCTCCCTATCCCCAGTTCCTCCCTCATCAAAAACTAAATAAAGGGCAAGCGAATAAATAAATAAAATTGTTTAAACTGCTGACCGTCCTGTCAACAAAGGTGATGTGAGTTACATGAATCTGTTTTCTAGCTGGAGACATGGGCGCAGCCAAGAGTATGCCTCCACCGTTAACACCACTAAACCCAACGTTGTCACAAACAACAGCTGCATAAAAAGGCCAAGCTTAGTAGCATGTGTAATTTATGAGAGCTTGTTAAAACACGTACATGCACACAAAGCTGAATGAATAATACTAGGTGATGGGTAGGAAACAGAAAATTACCCTTTGGGAGGCTGAGGCGGGTGGATCACAAGGTCAAGAGATCGAGACCATCCCGGTCAACATGGTGAAACCCCGTCTCTACTAAAAATACAAAAAATTAGCTGGGCATGGTGGCGCGTGCCTGTAATCCCAGCTACTCAGGAGGCTGAGGCAGGAGAATTGCCTGAACCCAGGAGGCGGAGGTTGCAGTGAGCCGAGATCACGCCATTGCACTCCAGTCTGGGTAACAAGAGCAAAACTCCGTCTCAAAAAAGAAAAGAAAAGAAAAGAAAATTCCCAAACCCAGCATTTCTTCTTTTTAATTAAGTATCAAAAATACTGTCTTATTACAATTGAGATAAAAAAGGCTTTAGGCCAAGTGTGTTGGGTTAGGCTCGCACCTCTACTTCGCTCACAAATTTAAAGGCCAAAGAGTTAGAGATTGTATATACAGCTGTGTGAGTTTTGGGGTGGGGTAGGGGGCATGTCAATACGATAGGTACAATGAATGGTGGCTTGTGTCTGGGATAATGTGGCATATTTTATCTCAACTCCCAGCCTGATCTCCCAGTGGGAGATTTGGATCGTGAGCAAGATTTGGCTTTAGGCTAGTTTTCAATTCCCAGGATTCTAGCTCTTTCATAGCACCACCCTTGCACTCAAGAATCTCTCCATCTTTAAAGACACCTGGATAATGAACTATCTGCATGGTTAGAAATAGTTTGGGTTTGTTCCAAATTTTACATTAGAAAACAGGTCAGCTACAAAACAATGGGAGAGGGCAATTAGAAAACATTAGGTCTTATTTCATGCCATGTGATACAGTACATGTGTATTTTTTTAAATAAAAGAAAGTGACATATTATAGTTCAATTGCATATTTACATTTCATGTAGACTATAATGATAACAGTAATTATAGAAATTTTAGCAACTTTTGAAGGAAGTATTTCCTAGCAAGATGACTGACAGAATTTTTTAAATAGAGAGAAACTGAGGCATAGAATTTACCTGAGAGCAGTCCTGTTGAAACGAAACAAAATAATTACCTTTTCTTACATCCCTCTTCTAGAGTTTTCCTATTGTCATTTAACACATAGAGAGTACTAGAAAGAAAAAGACACTTTAAATTAAGACCAATGTGAAACATTATACCAATTTAGTATCATTTTGCCCATTGCTCTTATAGAAACTAAAAATAGAATGAGTGCTGAGAATTTGTACTGTAACTGCCTGCCACTTACATGGAATAACTATTTTTAGTTCTATCCTTATTAAAGGCTTTCATTATAAGTTCATTTATGGAAATGTTATCTCACAGAGTTTTTTTGGGAGTTTTCTGAGATCTCAAAATGAGGTCTCAGAAACATGATTAGAACATAGTCATTTAGTTTCCCAGCAAATGCTGATTCTTTCCAGGAAAGTTCTATAAATAAGGAATCAAAGCTGGTTGTCAGTAATTTGAAGTAGCTGGGTTGGATTGTGAATATTAATGTGTAAATTATAGCTTGTGCCAGCTATATACAACCAGGATTGTATGCATATCTTCCCATGGTTTATTTTAAGTGTGAGTTTGCATACAAATACTGGTCTAATTGAGTTTCAAAAAAAAGAAAATTCTTAAGAGATGCCATGGTTTACTTAAAGATGTTTTGCTTTGAAACTTTTTGATAGGCCAGATCCATCAATATTTATAAAGTTTACCATTTGTAGGAAACATTCTGTTCTTGGTAATTCCCTGTGAAAGTGGTAGGTAGGCTAAGAATAATAAAATCCAGTCTTCATCAGCCCAAACTGGAACATGGCTGGGTATCTGGTGGGGTGGTGACAGCCCCACTTCAAAGAGAGATCAGAAATGAGGGACTGGACTGAGTGCAATTCAAGGTCAACACAGGCTACTCTTGGCTTTGGGGTACTTCTCTGTAAAGCGTAGTTTACAGAGAATTTTTCAGAAACAGAGTTACTGTATTTGAAGGAGTGATTTTAATTCAGAAACATATTGGAATAGCGAAAGAATTCCTAGAGGAAGGTTAATCCCAGACGAGATAGTGGACTACATATAGTTTTTTATTGTTTTTGTTTTGTTTTGTTTTTTTATACTTTAAGTTCTGGGGTAAATGTGCAGATCTTGCAGGACTGTTACACACATGCCATGGTGGTTTGCTGCCTCCATCCTCCCATCACCTACATCAGGCATTTCTTCCAGTGTTATACCTCCCCAACCTCTACATATAGTTTACTATCCAATGGCCTTTAGCACAACTACTACACATATGCACAAGCATAACTACCGGGCTGCTCTGGAGTTAGCCAGAAACCCCTTGCCCTTAGTTCGAAGGAGGGAAATATCTCTGTAATTATTGCTCTAAATGCTTTGCTTTTGACATAATTGATTCTCTGGCATTTGAAATTTGTATCCAGTCACCCATGGGATTCTTTTCACTCTTTCATTGGTCATTTCCTTGTATAAGAACAGGTCTGCTAGTCATAGAGAATGTTCAGTATCTTTCATGATCCTTGTCTTTATAGGACCAAACATTTCTGCCTTGTGCTAGAAAGATTTTTCAGCCCAGCCCCAGGCAACCACCGTTCATTTTACTCTCTGCTTCTATGAGTTTGACTATTTTAGATACCAATGCTTTTGCTGCATTTGTTTTGTATTTTAATTACACTGTTTGATGGCAATGCTAGAAATTCAGGAGCTATAGCTCCTCTCTAACATGAAGGCTATCTTGTTAACGCCTTCGGAAGAATAAAGATCATAATTCTTTCTTTCACGCTGTGATTTCTATGAGAAGAGTTTTCTAGACCTTCCTGGATCTAGATGGGAAGATATTAACTTTCAGACTAAGTGTTCACTGGACAATTTTTTGTTCATTACTCCTGAGGTCTTTATTGTACATATGATAGTGTCTCCCATAGTTAAATATGTCTTTAACTGCAACGTATAATTTAAACTCCTAACTCATGTGGGATTATATTAATGATTTTTGTTTCAACTATTTCTCAAATTTGAGTTGCTATTCAGAATGTAAGTGAGGTCTAATGCCATAGGCAGGGATTAGAAGTCCAGGCCAGAAGTCTGAAGCCATAGCTTTGGATTCTGTTGACCTGAAGTGAATTGAATCACACAGAGATAGACATGGCCACAGTCAGGTGTGACACTTGATGGGCCTATGCTTTGCCTCTTAGCTAGTTCTTAGTCATTCCATGTGCTGTGCTCCTTAGTAGAAGAGAGAACCCTTCAGGTAGAATTCTGTGAAATCCTCACAAGGCACAGAAAGATTTAATGGCATTTCTGAGAGTCACAAGTTTCCTGTGAAGTAGAAATTATGTTCTCATTACATTAGCTTAATGGTGGGCATATTGGGACTCTTATAAATGGACATTTTGTTAATGGATATTTTGTTTTAGCAATTTAAAGAATGTTAACTAGCATACCTATAATATTTTAGAGTGAACATTATAAAGTGATAAAAAAAAAGAAACTTTCTTAGCTCAATTAAAAATATGTGTGTATTTTGGGCCCACACAAATCACATCACCCAAAATAATTCAGACCATTTTGCTAGAAAAGGCAAGACAAGGTGTTTCTGAGAGTGTCTCTGCATTTAGATAGACTTTTTAGTTCCATACTTAGAGATCATACATTAAGGTTTCTTTGAGCTTGGTGAAGAGTATTCAGCAACTTGCCTAAGCTCTGGGAATGTGAACATCAATTATGAATTCAGGTCGTCTCAGTTTGTACATAGCACACTTTCTCTCAGTCCAATACAAACTTGTGTGAGTAGATCTGTTTATTGTAATAACTACAACTTATATTAACTTGTTGACATACTTTTTCCAACTTATTTTCCTAGTCTGCAATTTTCAAAAATTGAAATTCCTGCATAATCTTCAGCACAAGTCGGTTGAAGAAAACATAATATGGATACTGATTAGGAAAATTCGGGCATGGGAGAAGAGGTGACATATTGTTTACTGTTTTTAAAAGCTGTGATATAAATTTCACTTGGCATTAACTTGGTGAAACAAGATAGCCTTATGAGCAAGAATAAGCTCTGCAAGTTATATTTTTATATGGGAAGAAATAACAAGTCTTCTTAAAGTTTTTTACATTATGATAGCAAGAAAATTTAACATGAGATACACCCTTTTAACACTTTACATTTTCAGTGTACAATATAGCATTGTTAACTCTAGATATGGCATTGCATAGAAGATCTTAGCATCTGGCATAACTGAAACTACATGCATTGAATAGCATCTCCCCATTTATCCCACTTGCCAGCCCCAGGCAACCACCATTCATTCATCTCTCTGCTTCTGTAAATTTGACTATTTCAGACACCTCATTGATAATGGTTTGAATGTCTGTCCACTCCAAATCTTGTGTAGGAATGTGATTCCCAACATTGAAGGTGGAGTCTAATGGGAGGTGATTGGATCAGGGGAGCAGATCCCTCATGAATGGCTTAGCACTATCTCCTTGGTGATAAGTGAGTTCTTGCTCTGAGTTCATGTAAGATCTGGTTGTTTAAAAATGTGTTGCACCTCCCTCCCCCATCATCTCTTCCCCTTTTGCCTTCTACCATGATTATAAGCTTCCTAAGCCCCTCACTAGAAATAAATATTGGAGCCATACTGGTACAGCCTGTAGGACTGTGAGTCAATTAAACCTCTTTTATTTATTAAATTACTCAGCCTCAAATATTTCTTTATAATAGTGCAAATGGCCTAACACTCATGTAAATGAAATCATCCAGCATTTGTCCTTCTGTGACTGGCTTATTTCCTTTAGCATGATGTCTTCCAGGTACATCCACATTGTCACATAAAACAAAGTTTTAATAGCAGTTCTAAGACTTAGCCAAAGTCAAATGGAATGCTTCTGGTACTTCTCTCATAGCTTGTTATCTCCTGGACTTGGCTACGGCCATTTCCTATTACCACCTGCTCTGCAAGGTGGTATTCTAGCCATCCTTCAAGGTCCTGCATGAATACCATCTCCTCTAGGAAGCCTTCCTTTGGTTTCAATCTTACCTCATCTGAAAACCAATGACACTTTGCAGTACCTTATGATAGCATGTCACAAACCCCTTTAATGTGACTTTGTGTGTATTATCTCTCTATAGTGAGAATAAAAACTCCAAAGCCAGGAACTATATCTTCCTCATTTCCTCATTCTCCACTGGGCCTTGAGTTGAATAATTTAATGAAAATTCAATAAGTTTCTTTGATGAATAAATAATCATGGAAAATAAATTCCTGACCAGGTCTGATAAAGTGGATTATATGGGTAAACATTGTGGAAAATAAACTTTTTGAACTATTGCAACTGGTGAAAAGCAGCCCATAACAGTCAGTGGGCTACCTGAGCAAATACCTTTTCTGAGCTTTTTCTCGAATTCATAGAATCTTGGGTCTGAAAGAAAACTTACAAGTCATCACACTTAACTTCTCAGTCCTCTATGTTAGAAAACATATATCCAAAAAATAAAAGATTTCTTTAATGCTAGATAGTGGCTGAAGTAGGACTAAAACTCAAGCATTTTAAAGTCTGCTTCGCATTTCTTGTTACTAAGCTGCACTGCCTCCCACACATGGCCTATTTTGGTCTCTAAACTGTCATGAAAACAGATGCTAGGTCCCTGTCAAAATGTTTGTGTATTTCTGGGTGTGAAAAGGTGTGTGTGTGTATGTGTGTGTTTGTGTCTGTGCTCGTGTGCATGCATGCCTGGTGGAGGAGGGAGAAAGGCAGTTTCTCTCTGCAGACTTCTGTCATTGCACGCAGTGCACCCTGCCATGGTAAGTTTGTACTCCACAGCAACAGAACAGCTGCTGGAAAGGGATGGTGTGCTATTTTCATCTTGGGTGTGTGTTTTGCATCAGGCTCTTGGCAATGGCAAGAGTAAACCTCTGTAAAGAGTACCTTCTTAACCTTTTAGTGTTACCCACACTTAGTCAACAGAAACAATTAATATGTTTAACAGGAGTTTTTCCTGCTGGACAGTTAAACATTCAATTCTTGCATATGAAACATGAATATTTTGTTCCCTTCTGTGACATAGCAATAATAATAATAACACTACTAGTAATACCAGCTAAAATATTTTAAGTACTTTTTTCAAAAGGAAAATTTTTTTTATAATGCCAGTTTTTTTCTCTCTACGACAACAGTCTTCTTGTATAACTTTGAATTCACACTAAAACCCTCTGTAGCAACATAAAGATAGAAAAATCCTCCTTTCAGCAATATGGCACTATGTGCAATGAGCAAATGCAATGATACAGAAGGGAGATTGAGTTTAAGAGTATCAGCAGCAAAGTGACAGAAACACCCATACATCAAAAACTAAAAATTACACTTAATTGATTATTGGTGGGAGGAGCCCATTACTTTTGGGGAGGACAAATATAGGTGAGAAAAGGAGAGAGAGAAAGAAAGAGAACATGTCTATGACAGGAAGCTTCACAGATTTCATTTTGATAATACTTTTTGTGACTAAAGGAAATAGAACACTTTCTCTCATATGTATTCCAAATAATGTAATTCTGTTTCTCATTTATCTTTGGACCTGGCTGTATAATGCATGTGGTGAAGCAGAACTCCTTTATTATTAAGTTTTTAGTGGCTACATTTGTCAGTCTGTTTCTGACACTTATGAGGAAGCTCTTGTGTATTGACAAGAGCATAAATCTATCAACAGCCAGATTCATGTCTAGGGTCTTTCTCTTAAAGGTTATAAGATACAAGGAAGTCATTTCACTTCTTTGAACCTGTTTCCTCATCTGTGAAATGGTGATAGAATCATACCTTACATAGATAAGATGTAAATAAGAATAGCTGTAAGTTAGTGCTCAGGAAATTATAGTATTCTGTACAAATCTTATTATTAACTTTAATTTTGCTTCAAATATTGATAAATTACATATAGCTGAAAATACAATGAATCGTTGTCATGGACTAAATTTTAAGATGTCTTAGGACAAAAGCCCAAGCTGGAGTACGGTGGTGCCATCTTGGTTCACTGCAGCCCCTACCTCCCAGGTTCAAGCAATTCTCGTGACTCAGCCTCCCAAGTAGCTGGGATTAGAGGTGCCCGCCATCACGCCCAGCTAATTTTAGTTTTTTAGTAGAGATGGGGTTTCATCATGTTGGCCAGGTTGTTCTCAAACTTCTGACCTCAGGTGATCTGCCTGCCTCAGCCTCCCAAAGTGCTGAGATTACAGGTGTGAGCCACTTCACCCGGTCAGGACAAGAATATTTTTGAAACTATGAGCTTTATCGTCAGAGGCATTAAAACTTCAGAAGGAAAGAGACCTTTGGGTCCTTCTGAGCCAACTCCTTCCTTTTATCACCACCAACAACCTGAAGTCAGAGGGAAGTGACTTGCATATAGTAACATGAGCAGGAAGAAGTGAAAGCAGATTAGGGGAGTAGGTCTTCTTAGTTTATGTCCAGAGATCTTTCCATTTCACCCACCATACTCTACATTTGTCACTACCACCACCACCATCATCATTATGATAAAAATTAAATCTACAGCTTTTCACAGAGTGATTCCATTTACATGCTAAAGATAAGGCAGTTCACATCCATTACCTCTTTTGTCAAATGAAGGAATTGGATGAAGTGATTTATGTAATTCTTATAACCTCTCAATACTAATAAAGCAACATTCACTTACATTTACAATGATCCTGGTGGCAAGTTGGGAGACAGAAAGGGCATTTCTGAAGTAATAAAAACACGAGTAAGATGGTAGTGCTGTGTGCCAACATTATGAACTTTACATTTTTGTTTTCTCTCACCCAAATCACAGTAAAGGAGCTGAAGTAAGATTTTAATTAACTGGTAGCCACTTGTGCCCCCTTGGATGATATACCAGGCTTTGTTTTTCTCACACTGCTATACCATATTCAAGGCCAGAGTGAATTCCGAGTGCCATGGGATCTACAAGAGCAAGATTGGAATAGGAGCTAAAGTCAAGTTCCCATTGAAGAGGATTGACCAACAGTGATAAAGGATGAAAATGAAGAGCCAAAGGGGAGAAGGGGCAGGAGGTACTGAGACCTGAGAGTATATTGCCAAACAATTAGAGGTAAGAATGTGAGATGAGGTCAGCCAGGGCTGGTGCAGAGTCAGGACAAGGAAGGCCACAAAGTTAAGGTGAGATTCTGGAAATAAATATGATGAGACCTTATTGTAGGGGAGCCTTTTGGGGGACTATGGCCATGACTTGATGGGTCTGCTTGTCCCTAATGTTCCTTCAAACATTCTCTTGAAGCTTGATGCCTGCCTTAGACAGCTAGAGGTTGAAAATGAACATATATTTAAGAAACAAAGACACTAAGACCATTCACAAAAATTTAACAAGTAAATTTTTTAATATGGTAATATTTTTTAAATATATGTTATTTCACAAGATACGTAAAATCATTAAAAGACCTTGATATCCCAGGCTAGTTTAACATATGCAAATCTATAAATGTAATCTGTCACATAAACAGAACCAAAGGCACATGATTATGTCAATATATGCACAGAAGGCCTTTGACAAAATCCAACAGCCCTTTATGCTAAAAACTCTCAATAAACTAGGTATCAATGGAAAGTATCTCAAAATAATAAAAGCTATTTATGACAAACCCTCAGCCAATATCATACTGAATGGGCCAAAACTGGAAGCATTCCCTTTGAAAACTGGCACTAGACAAGGGTGCCTTCTCTCACCATTCCTGTTCAACATCATTTTGGAAGTTCTAGCCAGAATTGGGCAAGAAAAAGAAATAAAGTGTATTGAATTAGGAAAAGAGGAAGTCAAATTGTCTCTGTTTGCAGATGACATGATTGTATATTTAAAAGACCCCAGTGTCTCAGCCTAAAATATCCTTAAGATGATAGCAACTTCAGCAGTCTCAGGATACAAAATCAATGTGCAAAAAATCACAAGCATTCCTGTACACCAATAACGGACAAACAGAGAGCCAAATCATGAGGAAACTCCCATTCAAAACTGCTACAAAGAGAATAAAATACCTAGGAATACAACTAAAAAAGGACATGAAGGACCTCTTCAAGGAGAACTACAAACCACTGCTCAAGGAAATAAGAGAGGACACAAACAGATGGAAAAACATTCCATGCTCAGGAAGAATCAATATCATGAAAATGGCCATACTGTCCAAAGTAATTTATAGATTCAATGCTATCCCCATCAAGCTACTGTAAGGTCTGTTCTCGCCGAGTGTAAGATGAAGAAACTGAGGCCAGCATGAAAATAATCCAATGCGAAAGGTTTTATTCAGGCTCCCGGGTGAGATTCTGCAGTCCGACAGGAAGGGCCAGAGAAGTCGCGTGGACTCCTCTTAGATGTGGGTTTTTTTTTTTTTTTTTTTTTTGAGACGGAGTTTCGCAATCTTGTTACCCAGGCTGGAGTGCAATGGCGCGATCTCGGCTCACCGCAATCTCCGCCTCCTGGGTTCAGGCAATTCTCCTGCCTCAGCCTCCTGAGTAGCTGGGATTACAGGCACGCGCCACCATGCCCAGCTAATTTTTTTTTTTTTTGTATTAGTAGAGACGGGGTTTCACCGTGTTGACCAGGATGGTCTCGATCTCTTGACCTCGT
The DNA here is from genome assembly GCF_030222135.1 of Aotus nancymaae. Classification (NCBI taxonomy): domain Eukaryota; kingdom Metazoa; phylum Chordata; class Mammalia; order Primates; family Aotidae; genus Aotus; species Aotus nancymaae. Next base: position 6,939,942 of record NW_026988494.1, on the reverse strand, counting down.
GATCCACCCGCCTCGGCCTCCCAAAGTGCTGGGATTACAGGCTTGAGCCACCGCGCCCGGCCAGATGTGGGGTTTTATAGGGAGTGGAGGCGCTTGATTAGTTGTGCCCAAGGTGAGTGGGACAAAATGGTGGGGAGTGGGGCCCAGATGGAACAAAATGGCAGGCAGTGGGGCCCAGATAGGACAAAATGGTAGGCAGGAAGACAAAATGGCAGGCAGGGAGTAGGGCCTGGATTGGACAAAATGGTATCAGGTAGGTCCTGGCGGGGCTTTTTTCCCCGGGCTCCCGGGGAGGGGGGTGTCCGAGCTCCTGGCAAGGGAAGAAGGTGTGTCCGAGCTCCCAGAGAGGGGAAGGGTGTGTGTCCGAGCTCCCCGTGGGGGAGGGGGTGTGTCTGAGCTCTCGGCAACGCAACCAACCTTACAGCTACCATTGACCTTCTTCACAGAACTGGAAAAAACACGTTACACTTCATATGAAACCAAAATAGAGCCCACATAGCCAAGACAATCCTAAGGAAAAAAAAAAAAAAAAAAGCTAGAGGCATCACACAACCTGACTTCAAACTATACTGCCTGCAAGGCTACAGTAATCAAAACAGCATTATATTGGTACCAAAACAGATATATAGACCAGTGGAACAGAACAGAGGCCTCGGAAGTAATGCCATATATCTATAACCATCTGATCTTTGACAAACCAGACAAAAACAAGCATGGGAAAGGATTCCCTATTTAATAAATGGTGTTGGGAAAACTGGCTAGCCATATGCAGGAAGCTGAAACTGGACCCCTTCCTTACACCTATAAAAAATTAACTCCAGATGGATTAAAGATTTAAACATAAGAACTAACAACATAAAAACCCTAGAAGAAAACCTAGGCAATGCCATTCAGGACATAGGCTTAGGCAAGGACTTCATGACTAAAGCACCAAAAACAAAGGCAACAAATGCCAAAATAGAAAAATGGGATATAATTAAACTTAAGAGCTTCTGCACAACAAAAGAGACTATCATTAGAGTGAACTGGCAACCAACAGAATGGGAAAAAAATTTTGCAATCTACCCATCTGACAAAGGGCTAATATCCAGAATCTACAAAGAACAACCCCAACAAAAAGTGGGCAAAGTATATGAACAGACACTTCTCAAAGGAAGACATTTATGCAGCCAACAAGCATAAGAGAAAAAGCTCATCATCACTGGCCATTTAAGAAATGCAAACAAAAACCACATTGAGATACCATGTCATGCCAGTTAGAATGGCGATCATTAAAAAATCAGGAGACAACAGATGCTGGTGAGGATGTGGAGAAATAGGAATGCTTTTTTACTGTTGGTGGGAGTGTAAATTAGTTCAACCATTGTAGAAGACAGTGTGGTGATTCCTCAAGGATCTAGAAATAGAACTATCATTTGACCCAGCAATCCCATTACTGGATATATACCCAAAGGATTATAAATCATTATATTATGAAGACACATTCACACGTATGTTCATTGTGGGACTGTTTACAATATAAAGACTTGGAACCAACCCAAATGTACAGCAATAATAGACTGAATAAAGAAAATGTGGCACATATACATCGTGGAATACTATGCAGCCATAAAAAAGGTTGAGTTTATGTCCTTTGCAGGGACATGGATGAATCTGAAAACCATCATTCTCAGCAAACTGACACAAGAACAGAAAACCAAATATCACATGTTCTCACTCATAAGTGGGTGTTAAACAATGAGAACACATAGACACAGGGAGGGGAAACATCACACACTAGGGCCTGTTGGGAGGTGGTGGTCGGGGGGCTGGGGAGGGATAGCAGAGGGTAGGAGGATTGGAAAGGGATAACATTAGGAGAAATACCTAATATAGATTACGAGGGGAGCGGGATGGATGCAGCAAACCACCATGGTATGTGTATAACTGTGTAACAATCCTGCACAATCTGCACATATACCTCAGAACTTAAATTATAATAATAAAAAAATACCTTGATATCCCAACACATATTTTTGGGTGTCGAAAAAGAAATAGGGCAGGGTGCAGTGGCTCATGCCTCTAATCCCAGCACTTCGGAAGGCCAAAGTGAGAGGATTGCTTGAGCCCAATTCTAGACTAATCTGGGCAACATGGCAAAACACTGTCTACAAAAAATAGAAAAACATACCTGGACCTGGTGGTGCATGCCTGTAGTAGCAGCTGCTCAAGAGGCTGAGGCAAGAAGATTGCTTGAGCCCAAGAGTTTAAGGCTGCAGTGAGCTATGATCATGCCACTGCACTCCAGCCTCGGTGACAGAGTTAAAAAAAAAAAAAAAAGAAAAGAGAAGAAGAAAAGAAAATGGAAATAGTGTATGTTGATAGAAATCTTAGTGAAGAACATTAAAAAGGTTTGCTTGAGTTCTTGGTTACCATGACAGAGCTCCGGGAGCCTCCAGCACAGGAGATAGTGGACTCTTTGAAGAAGCCTCTTAGAGGAGCTACATCTAGATGTAATTTTTCACGTTCAGCACCAGCTGTTGTGAGGACAGTCAGGCATCCATGCGGCAGGTGTTGCTGTATGCGGGGGACTGCCACGTGCCTCTGGTTCAAGCCCAAGCCTTGGGGACCACGGAGATAAAGAAATTCCAAGGCCACCTGGCCCAGTGCACCATGCATTGCAGTGACAAAGCCAAAGATTTGCTAGATACAGCGAGTGAGGAGCTTCAGGCGAAGAGATAGCTGGACACTTGTGTAACGAAGTGTTGATCACGTGCATGCCACACTGACAATGACCAAGGAGATGAAGGAGATGCTCTCATCCATTGGGATACAAATCTTTGCCACTGACCATTAGGGCTGAGGACAGGAATCTATTTAACAAAAGGAAGGAGATTTTTAGTCTTTAAGGCAAGTGTCGTGAATGAAGAAATTAAGGATGGCAGCAAGTATAATGCTTATGTCACTTGCCTCTGGACAAAGGTCCCTTTACTATTCAATCCTAGAAAGTGAAATGAAAAAACTAGTGCTAAAATTAGGATCAGAGATAGTACAGGAAAGCATATTAGAGTCAAAATTTCATGTGGCAAGTGCTTGTCCTCGCAGCAGCGATATCCCTGTACCAAGCCAGAGCCTTCCAAGGGACAAGATCCTTTTGCTGCATAGAAACCAACAGACTGAGAGTCCTCTAACCTGGTGGTGATCTGGTGGAGTTTGAGGAGAGGTGTTTCTCTTTGTTGCCACCCTCTCATTTACCAGAAGTGTTGCTGCACCATTTTTCATAAACTGTAAAACAAAACCAATGAGGTAACTCATTTAGAGGGGCGAAAAAAGGATTGTTGTCTTTGTTTTGCTTGGTTTTGCTTTATATGTACAAGGGCATGAAGTTGATTTAGGATGTGGAGTTGGGAAAGGGAGTAGCTTGGATAAGAGCTTTGAAAGGTTGCTGGCCATCAAGATGTGGACGCACCTCTCTTGAAATTCTCACACACTGCATCTTTCAGCCTGGATACAATGCAAAAACATGAGAGCTGACTTCACATTGAGGTTTGAAAACAGAGCTTCCCTCTTATTGGCTGATGGGTCCTGAGGCTGTTCTGCAGCAGAGTGACAGGATGATCTTGTAGAAACATTTTCCACTGAAAGAGAAAGGGGGTTTTGGTGGTGATATAAACCTGTATCCAGGAATGAACAGTGAAAGAGGAACTGTTGGCTATTTAATTAAGAGAGTTGTGAAGTGCTGGATTTGAAAAATCCTGGCTTTCATAGAACAGAATGGAATAAAAGCCCAAACCCAGCATTGCTTATGTAGCCCCTAATGAGACAATACCCTGACAACAGGAAAGTCAAAGGAGAAAAAGTAAGCTGCTTGACTAGGATGAGCTGTGACTTCCTTACAGCAAAGAAGAGGCAGCCCCATTACCAAATACCACTTTTGTCCAAGCTTTTGCAACATGCAGTATTCCTACCCAGCATGGAACCTTATCATTTTGACAAAGACCTTGCTGTCTTTCCTCCAAGTTATCACTTGAAATGATAATATAGCCTGTATGTTGTTTCCAAGCTGTCATATATTTCCCTGGTTGTTTGATTTTAACAATGAGAATAATAAGGTTTAATACTCCTCCCTAAAAAATGATATGCTTATTTCCCAATTTGAAATTACTTTGCTAAGAGGGATATAATGAGTTCTATAGTGAAACAATTACGTGTTTTATCCTAATTTCTGAAACTCGTCCTTTAAAATTCAGGTTCATTTTCTCCCACCCTATCCTTTGGTTCTGTCATCTTAGAATTAATACCTTGGCAAATTGTTTCTCTTTTGTCCTTCTACCCAACAAAAGTTTATGTTTTAATAAATTGCTTCTAGCACCAACCAAAACCACAATTATTGAAAAGAAATAGCCTAGGATTCCTTTTACTTATAAACTTCCTTTCTGAACTTTACTTTTAATTTCAGTATTTTTAATATCAGTTATGGATTCATTGTTTTCAATATAAGATAACATGAGCAGAGACTGTGTAGGTGGGATTGAGATTGAAGACTGGGCTCATTGACAACCTCTCATCATCTCTTCAAGCAGAGTTTCCTATATCCTCTGAATCTATGCCTGTGTAACTCCAAATATTAGCCTAAACATAAAAAAATCATCCATTTGGATATTTTACATAATGTTAATTATTGAAATGAATCTAAATTCTTTTCACAATGATTTAGGCAAGAAGCCCTGACTTGGAGTAACGTCAGGAAACATGTCACGTAGCGTACATTTATAAACCATCTTTTTAATTGTCCATGTGAAAAGAATAACATCTAGCTGATTAGATGTATTTTAGGGGAATTTGGGAAAGAATAAATAACTCTATGCCTTATGACTGTTCTGATATCTGCTATTTATATCTCTATTCTGGGCAAAGAACGTCAAAACAGAATGAATTAATTGTTGTGCATGCCATTATGTCTCGGATATAGTAATACCAACATTTATGAAAATATCAACTCAGTACAGATAAAAAATAGAAAGTAATTTTTTCTTCTTTTGTTTTTAAAGAAAGAAAAATATTATTATAGACCCTGAACCTTCTTCTTCCACTGAATGGGAAGAAATAAGATATAGAAGCTGGTAGATATAAAATAATAAGGTAATGTGATGGGAAGTGCCTGGTACTATGTAGCTTGAATCTCCAGAAAAGGCCTCTCTGAGAAGAAGGCTTTGAGCTTGGAGAGCTGGGTAACAAGAAGCAGCCAACCATGCAGGGAACAGTGTTCCAGGCAGAGGGAACAGCAAGTGCAAACACTTAATTGAGAATGATTCCAGCCGTGGTAGCCAGAGTCTATAATGCAAGTGCTGAGAGGGGTGGTAGTGAAAGGAGTTTGCATTTTATTTGAAGATCAACTGGAAACCAACAGATAGCATTAAGCAAGAAGTGGCATAGTAAGATTTATAGTTTTTAAAGATTACACTGGTTATTCTGTAGGAAGATACTAGAAGGAGCAAGGAGATCAGATGTGGCTATTTTTTAAATTTTTCATTGATATGTAATAACTATACATATTTATGGGATACATGCTATATTTTGATACATGCATACAAGGTGTAATGATCAAATCATGCATTTAGCATTATCTGTCACCTCAAACATTATCATTTCCTTGCATTGGGAACATTTCAGATCTGTTCTAGCTATCTTGTAATATATAATGTATTGTTGTTAATTATATGTCTTAGTCTGTTTTGTGTTGTTATAAAAGTAATTTATAAAGAAAAAAGATTTATTTTGTTCACAGTTGTGATGTCTGGAAAAGTTCAGATTTGGGCATCTGTATTTGGTGAGGGTTGCAGGCCACTTCCACTCATGGAGGAAGGTATAGATAGCCAGTAGGTACAGAGATTATATGATGAGTGAGGAAACAGGAAGGAAACAGGAGGAACTAGCAGAGGGAGAAAGAACTCACTTTATTAGTTCCTGTAAGAGGAGCTAACTCACTCCCCATATCCCTAACTCCCTAGGTAAGGCATTAATCTGTTTATGAAGGTTTCACATCCATGACCCAAATACCTTCCATTAGGCCCCATCTTCAACACTGGGAATCGAATTTCAACATGAGGTAAAGGGGCAAACATCCAAACTGTAGCACTAGAGTCATTCGACTGTGCTATTGCACACTAGGACTTACTTATTCCTTCTATCTAACTGTATGTTTTTGCCCATTAACCAAACTCTCTTTATTCTTCACTCCCTCATCCTTTCCAACCTCCAGTAACCATCTTTCTACTCTCTATCTTCTTAAGATCCACTTTTTCAGCTTCCACATGTGAATGAGAACATGTAATATTTGTGATCTTGTGTCAGGCTTATTTTATGTAACATAATGACCTCCAGTTCCATCTATGTTGCTGCAAAAGACAGGATTTCATTCTTATGGCCAAATAATATTCCATTGTGCACATTTACCACATTTTCTTTATGCATTTACCCATTGATGGATACTTAGGTTACTTTCATATACTGCTATTGTAAATACTGCAACAATAAACATAGGTGTGAAATTATCCGTTTGATACACCTTTTTCCTTTTCTTTGGATCATTACCCAAGATTGAGATTACTGGATCATATCGTAGTTCTATTTTTAGTTCTTTGCGGGGTCTCCAGACTGTTTTCCATAATGGCTGTGCAAATTTCTATTCAACAATGTATAAGAGTCCCATTTTCTCTACATCCTTGCCAACATTTGTAATTTTTTTTTGTCTTTTTGGTAGTAACTGTTCTAACTAGGGTAAAGTAATACCTCATTGTGGTTTTGATTTGCATTTCCCTGGTAATTCCAGTAAAGAGAAGACACTGGGTTAAGTTAGAGTGGAACCAGGGGATTAGTACAAAAGATGAGGAGAAATTAGAATCTGTTTGCGAAACAGAGTCAACAGAACTCACCAAATAGATGCAGTTAAGGAAGGAAGGAAAGCAGCTAAGGATAACACCTGTTTGTGGTTTAAGTAACTGAACAAATGGGGATAGGACAATGTGAGGCATGGAGTGTTTGGGGAATGTTTCATGCGGTATTTTGGGGGAAAGGTGAAAATTCTATTAATTTAAAATCTCTATTATGCTTCCAATGGAAGATGTAAACAATTCTAGAAGTGTCTGGAACTCAAGGAAGAGGTCAGGATTAGAGATATAAATTTAGAAGACATTGGAATATAGGATTCATTAAAGCCAATTGGCCAGACGAGATCATCCATGTAGAGATTATAGATAGAGAAGATAAGAGGGATCAAATCCAAGCCTTAGGGATTTTGAGTATTAAGAGTTGCCAGAGAAAGAAACCAACAGAGCCAAAAAAAAAAAAAAAAGCAGTCAGTAAGGTGGGAATAAACCAAGAGGGCCTGATGTCATGAAAGCATTTCAGGTTGGAGAAAGTGTTGATTAACGAGAAGACGGAAGAGCTTCCATTGCATTGGCAACGAAGGTCACATTTGTGATCTGGACAGGACAGTTGCGGAGCATAATGCATTTACATTGTACGTCAAACTAAAAAACACACACTCCACACACTCTGGCAAAAGGAACAGCCACAGAAGGCTGGCATGTGATGTGCCTGGCACGCAAGTTTTGGTTTTGTCTTTTGGATTCTCCTGTTAAATATACACAGCTGTTAAACAGGGTCTCAGAAATAATGGGTTGGTAATGGATGATACTGACAGGATACAAGAAATCCCAGAGTGTTAAGCTCATCAGTTTTATTGTTAGTTCTTGTTTCCTGGAAATGTTTGAAGCCTTGACTCTATTAGGTGAAATATGACTCCATTAAATTGTATGACATTTTAATACTTTAATTTAGTGCCAGGGACCACTTTTAGTGTAAAATGTTTCGCAAAGGGATCTCTTTTAAACTGCCTAGCTTTTGTAACTCTCAGTTTTTCTTCCAAGACTTTCACCAGTGTAACTATCCCAAATTTGCATCTTGCCTGATGCTAACTGAGAAAGAAGGGCACCTGGGGTTTGACCATCAGGAACAAAACAAGTTAAAATTGTTGGAGAAGACAATGAGGTAAAAACATGAAGCACTGGAACACAAAACCCTGGAGCTTCTTGCAGGTGTTTAGCACTGACTTTCCACGTAACCATGGGTAGCCCTAGGACCTCTTTAACCCCTACTTTTCACATTTGTAAAGGGAGGAAGCAGGAATTGCATTTTAAATATATAATTGTTGTCACTGGTAGCATCTATCTGGGGCCAGTGGCGCAGGCAGTAAAAAGAATTGACCCAGTTGTGAGGAAAGAAAGCCACATCAATTAGAGAAAGTATGAAAATATGTTGCAAGAGTGCCCTGGGCAAATCAGCAAGAGAGGAGCTGACTGCAGGGAGATAAAGGCTTGTTGGGATTGTATAGGATGGCGCTTGTGCTGGAGATGGAGAGGGCTATGTGCTGTACGGATAACGCCAATGTTGCAGTAGGCTAACTTGCATTTTTCTGTTGGCCAAGGGTCTGATAGTAAGTCGGCATGAGAAGATTTTGAGTTATTTGCACAGGAGGGCTATGTGTCCTGCACCATGAAGAAAGGCAGACTTGTAGCTTATCTGCTTTCTCTTTCTGGTTTCTCCTGCTCCCAGCAGTCTGACTCCTTTTCCCTAATTAGGACTCCACAATTGTGGCATCTTCTGTATTCTAGAGTATATGGTGACTGTCTAAAGAAGTTGGTTTGAATGTGCAGATCTAGCAAAGAACATGCCCTGGATGTGAAATCTAGGAAGCACCATCTGATTGAAGATGGAGATGAATGACATCACCCTAGGTCAATTCTTAAGGACTTAAGGAGAATAGGAAGGATGGCAGGAATGGAGGAAAATATGGTAGAAGGGAAAGATGAGACACTGAAACAATTTGGAGATTGAAAGGTGAGAGTCTGAAGTCTGAGGCTTCACACAAGTGGTTGAAGAACCTTGATCACAGACGAGCCAAGACCTCAAAGGCTCAAGGGAAATGAAGACAAGGTTTGTTTGGCTTGTTTAGAGCTGGGCTATACAGTGGCAAGATTGTGGTTAAACCTTAGCTGAACTGATAAAAAGCACAAAGCTGTACTGAGAGATTTTTCAACTGTATATAGTTGCAGAAAGAAACAACTTGCTACCATAGTAAATATTTGTGTTAGAACACAGTGGATGAAGGTAGGGTGGCACGTGGACTGGAGGGGTTAACAGAGTATATGTAGTAGGCAGGTGGGATAGGAGTGGAAGGAAAGGATAGCTGGGGGTGATGAGGTTGAGTCTGTGACTGAGACGGGCTTAGGTCAAATTCTCCTCCTTATACCCTTCTTCCAGCTCTTCTCCCCCCTCTTTATCCCTCCCTTCTTCCCCTCCTCACTCTTTTCCTCCTTCCCCCTGCATCCTGTCTTCCTCCTCCTCCTCTTTACCTTTACTCTCTTTCTCCTTTAAAGTCTTAAAACAAAATAAAACAAAACAAAATAACTGTGCTGATAGAACCAGAGTACACTGAGAGATTTCTCAACTGTGGGCAAGATTGTTAAGTGGTAGTAAACTCAAGACAACATTTATATTGCACTTTACAATACATAAAGCACTTTCATGTAATTAACTCCTTTGATTTGATCATCACAACAATGCCTGAGGCTGATAGTTAGAAACCTTGTTACTGATAAAGAAGCTGAAATTCTTATCACTTAAATGTGTTGCTTGGGGCTTAGTAATTGGCAAAGCAAGTCAAGTCTGTCTCCAGACCCTGTGGTCTTCTGATTCCAAATCCCAAGCTCTTCTCATTATACAGCACAATGCTTATTTTTTTTTAAATATATAAAACATGTCTTTTTTATGTATTTACAGACAATTCATGGCTTTAGACACACACACGATAAAGCCATTTTTTATTAAATATAAGAAAATGGAACACATTTGGGTCCTTTTTTTATTTTCTAATGACAATGCTAAAGGCTAAAAGGCAACTGGCCATTGACAGGAGAAGGAAGGAACCTGAATAACTGATGAAATATATTCTAAATCCAGAAACTGTTAAAGTAGGATATGTCAGAGATGCCGCAGTTGCTTGGTTGTTCCTGACATCTGATGACGCTGCGTCTCAGTAATAAAAACTTCAGGGAATATGAAAGAAGTAATAATGTGCCATGGTATTCTGAGCTTACCACCACAAGAAATAATCTGTAATTGCATCAAATGATTATAAATGGCATATTTTAGGGGTATAATAAGCAATGCAAGGGACAGGTCTGGTTATTAGTGCCAAAATATGTATTTATTCCACATAGTGCTTTTTTTTTTCCAGGCATTTTCCAGCATCTCATTTCTGACTATTAAATTATATCCCAAATAGAATATGCAACTACATGTAATCAAACTATTCTGGTCTACATTAAGTGCAGCAGAATAAATGGGAATTGAAAATAACCAGAAGCATTTAGAATTTTGTTTTTATTCATCTAATCTACCTGGTCTTTTGTCTGGGATGTAAGTGATTCCGAGTCCTCTCCAGACTCACACTTTTCTTTCCCCAGGCTTCAGTACCTGGGGCTCACATTCTCCATAAAAGAGTTTCAAGGCAATCTTCCACCCAGGACTGCTTATGCCTTGTATGCATGCAAAGCAGGTTGCTCAAAACATAGGAAACAACTATGAGGAATAAAAAAGAAAAGCTTGTTTCTTAAAGAACAAGGAGGCCAGCAGTCTTTTTCATAACTTCTTGTTTATAGAAAGCAGACTTTTTTTTTTTGTAAAAGCAGATTTGGAGCATGAAAGAAGTAAGACCTAGATTGTATTGTTTCCTTTTATTGTATCTACAAATAGTTTAACTGAAGTGAGCTTTTCAGCTGTTGATTCTAAACCATAAACCAGATTCGTCATCAAAGAAACAACAACGTGATGTCTGGGGCAGATGCAAGGTTGAAGTATGTCTAAAGAAATAGCAAGCTGGTTGTATTTAATGTGGAAGGTAAGTTATAGCAAACAAACTAAAACCCACAAACCCCAAACATTTTCCCTTATAGTTATAGAAATTAGGAAATGCCCTAATGTACATCTTTCCCTCCCAACTGTACTGAGATTTTGAATTTTATAATTTGTACTAATATGTAACAAGACCACATACAGTCTGTTGAGGCTTTCTTGTGATGGAAAGCAGGTGAAATCAATTTTCAGTTGAAATATGTTTTTCAGCTCACTATATGATGTTTGTAGGGCTTTTTTAAAGAAGGGCTTTGCATTCACACTTGAGCAGTTTAACGGGTTTCATTGCAGGGTAAATCCAGCTATTGGATCTACTTGGAATGTTTTCTTTTCATAAGAAGAGTTGGAGACAAAGTGATTCTTCCTCTCAAATACACTTACCAATACAAAAGAATAGTTGAAGACTTCTTCTTTTGAGACAGGGTCTCATTCTGTTGCCCAGGATGGAATGCAGTGGCACAATTTCAACTCACTGTAGCCTCAACCTCCCAGGCTCAGGTAATCCTCCCACCTCAGCCTCCCAAGTAGCTGGGAATACAGGTGTGCCACCACATCCAGCTAATTTTTGTATATTTTTTAGAGATATGGTTTTGCTGTGTTGCTCAGGCTGGTCTTGTACTCCTGGGCTCAAGCTATGCTCCCCACTTGGCATCCCCAAGTGTTGGGATTACAGGTATAAGCCACGGCTCCCAGCCTAATTGAAGACTTTTGTATGTTAGGTGCTAAGTAATACAAAAGTAAAAGTGCCACTGTTTCTGTCCTCAAGGAATTTACAGTCTGGGGAAGGAGACACAGTATAAACAAACACACTGATAAGTAAATGATTACAAATTGTGCCAAGTGCCGTGATAGAAAAAAATAGATATGCATTATCTCTGTGCTCCCTGTTAGGAGCACCTGACCTGTCAGGAAGTCCAGTGATTATATCCATCAGTCTTCTAGGTACACCAAGGACATTGGATTGAATGTCACAGGACCTACATTCAAGCCCTCCCATTGAATCCAGTTGGGTGTTTCTGGGCTTCAGTTTCTAAACATTCAGTAATAGTATTGAATGTTAGCGTTAAATAATAGCATTGAATGCCCTCCATGTTTGTTGCAACTTCATCCACAGTTGCAACGTCTTGGTGGCTTTCTAAGGTTTCTTTTAATTTTTAACTTTTGTAGTTACATAGTAGGTGTCTGTATTTATGGAGCTTGTGAAATAGTTTGATAAAGGCATGCAATGCATAATAATCACATCATGGAAAACGGGATATCCATTCCTCAAGCCTTTATTCTTTGTGTTACAAACAATTCCATTATGTTCTTTTAGTTATTTTTAAATGTACAATTACATTATTTTGACTATAGTCACCCTGTCATGCTATTAAATACTAGGTCTTATTTATTCCTTCTAACTATTTTATATACCCTTTAACCATCTCTACCTCTCCCCCATTCACCAGTACCCTTCCTAGCCTCTGGTAACCATCCTTCCATTTTCTATCTCCATGAGTCCATTTGTTTTGATACTTACATCCCAGAAATGAGTAAGAATATACAGTGTTTGTCTTTCTGTTCCTGGCTTATTTCACTTAAGATAATGACCTCCAGTTCCACCATATTGTTGCAAATAACAGGATCTCATTGTTTTCATAACTAAATAGTACTCCATTGTTTATATGTCCCACAATTTATTTGTTCATTCATGTGTTGATGGGCACTTAGGGTGCTTCCAAATCCTGGCTGTTGTGAACAGTGCTGCAACAAACATGGACGTGCAAGTATCTCTTTAACATAATGATTTCCTTTCTTTTGGGAATATATCCAGGAGTGGGATTGCTGGATCATATGGTAGCTCTGTATTTAGTTTTTTGAGGAAACTCCAAACAGCCCTCCATCATGGTTGTACTCATTTACATTCCTGGTGGCTTTCTAGAACCTCCTCTTGGGGAACCATATGGAAATTTTGCTGAAGGTGAGAATATGGCAGCTTGATGCAATGCAGTGGTGTCAAGCTGCTTAGTTTGTTGCTGTTGTTCTGAGACTTAAGACTCAGGAGAGATGCATAGAGGCTGCTGCAGAGTTGTAGAGAGGAGATAAGGAGTGAGCAAGGGAGGTGGGGTTGGAGGCTTAGGGCATCTCCCACCTCGACTTCTCTCAGACATGCCCCTCCTTTATCTGTTGATTACACCAGGCTTCCAGGGAAGACTTTTTCCAAAGAATTCATCTGCTAAAAGAGGAAAACATTTTCAAATTACTTTTGTAGTCCAAATAGTCTCTGGAACTAGACAATTCTGGATTCCAAATATAGACATGCGGTGCTTAACGACAGGGATACATTGAGAAATGCGTTGTTAGGCGATTTTGTACTTGTGTGAACATCACAGAGTGCACTTACATGAACCTGGATGGCAAAACGTACTACACACATAGTACATACTAGACTATATGGTCTAGCCTGTTGCTCCTAGGCTACAAATCTGGACAGCATGTTACTGTATTCACTACTGTAGGCAATTGTTAATACAATGGTATTGGTTTACCTAAACATACCAATCTAGAAAACGTACAATAAAATATGGCATAAAATATTTTTTTAAGGTACACCCATATAAGGCACTTCCCATGAATGGGGCTTGCAGGACTGGATGTTGCTCTGGGTGGTCAGTGAGTGAGTGGTGAGAGAATGCGAAGGCCTAAGACTTTACTGTACGCTGCTGTAGACTTTATAAATACTACATTTAGGCTACCTATATTTATAGAAAAATTTTCTTTCTTCAATAATACATTAACCTTAGCTTATTGTAACTTTCTGACTCTTTAAACTTTTTCATTTTTCAAAACTTTTTGACTCTTTCAATAATTGCTTGAAATATAAACATTGTACAGATGTATTCTTTCTATAAACTTTTTGTATTTTTAAATTTTTCATATTTTTATAATTTTTAAACTTTTTGCTAAAGCGACACAAATGCACACATTAGCCGAGGCCTACACAGGGTCAGGATCGTCACTATCACTGTATTCCACCTCCACATCTTGTCCCACTGGAAGGTCTTCAGGGGCAGTAACAATCCTGAAGCTGTCATCTCCTATAACAATGCCTTCTTCTGGAATTCCTCCTGAAGGACCTGCCTGAGGCTGTTTCACAGTTAACCTTTAAAAAAAAAATACAAGTAGAAGGGTATGCTCTAAAATAACAATAAAAAATGTAGTATAGTTAATACATAAGCCGATAACAGTTTTTCTAATCATCATCAGGTAATATGTACTCCATATAATTGCATGTGCTAGACTTTTTTTTCCTTCTTCTTTTTTGAGAAGGGGTCTCCCTCTGTCACCCAGGCCTGAGTACAGTGGCATGATTTTGGCTCACTGCAGTCTCTGCTTCCCAGGTTCAAGTGATTCTCCTGCCTCAGCCTCCTGAGTAGGTGGGATTACAAGCACGCAACATCACGCCTAGCTAATTTTTGTATTTTTAGTAGAGACAGGGTTTCACCATGTTGGTCAGGCTGGTCTCCAACTCTTGACTTTATGATCTGCCTGCCTCGGCCTCCCAAAGTGCTAGGACTAAAGGTGTAAACCACGGCGCCAGGCTGCATGTGCTAGACTTTTATATGACTGGTAGTACAGTAGGTTTTTTTACACCAGCATCACCACAGACATGTGAATAATGAAATGTGCTATGATATTATAAGGGCTATGATGTCACTAAGTGATAGAAATTTTTTAGCTCTGTTATAAACTTATGGGTCCACCATCATATACAATCCATCAATGACCAAAATGTCATTATGTAGAGCATGGCCGTATTCATCTGTTTTCACATTGCTGATAAAGATATACCCAACACTGGGCAATTTACAAAAGAAAGAGGTTTAATAGACTCACAGTTTTGCATAGCTGGGGAGGCCTCACGATCATGGCAGAAGGTGAAAGGCACCTCTCACGTGGCGGCAGACAAGAGAAGAGAGTTGGTGCCAGGGAAGCTCCCCTTTATAAAAACCATCAGATCTCATGAGACTTATTTACTATCACAAGAATAGCACAGGAAAGACACACCACCATGATTCAGTTACCTCCCACCAGGTCCCTCCCATAACATATGGGAATTGTGGGAGCTACAATTCAAGATCAGATTTGACTTGGGACAGAGCCAAACCATATCAATAACTACAGTACTATAGCATTTGAGTAGTTTTTTAAAATCCCTTGAGTATCTTATGATCTATAAAATGGCACTCAAAGCTATCCTGTGGATATTTGTGAGCCTTATAAATATCGTCTGGAAGAGAAAGATTACTTAGGAATATATTATAACTCTTGATGTTTTTGTTATATTTGTCATTAATATGCACAAGTTGTAAATGTATTATTAATAATAATTTATTTCAGAAAGTGAAGTGGCAATATCATAAAACCCTTGGGCGAATTCAAACATGGCCACTTTGTATGACGAATTATCTGCTTCTATTTCTGTTCCACCCAGAATTTCTTTTGAGCAGTGGAAATTCATCTGGAAACTTAATCTTATCCCACTATAGAAAGCCATTCTTGATGTGCCACTAATTCTCTCAAATGGGCTGACTTGACTGCTGTCTTAGGATACAGAATTATATGAAAAAAAATAGAGTTGAGAAGGAAAAAGTACAAACGTTGTGTGTCCATATAACAGATGACTGCTTTAGACATATTTGGACTGTAAACACCTGTGGAATCTTGCCTGTATCTCTTTTTTTTTTCCAGATTTTGCGCACAGGAGAGACACAATTTGTTCTTTGAATGTAGCCATTATATTTTAACATACATGCTGATTTAATCATGCTGGTCAAAATTTTCTTTTTATAGCATCCAGATATCTTGTGCATATAACTACATGCAGTTTTATTTTGTGGCCAACTGGCAACCATATGGAAGTCAGCTAAAATTTATTTTGATTATATAACTCTGTGCATATAGGCATATCATCTCAGAGAAGCTCAGGTATCATAGAGGCAAGTGAATTCAGCCTGAGATTATAGTAAAGACATGAATCTGATAGTTTGGTATTTCTGGACCCACATTGATTTCTTGAAGAAAAGCCCATATAGTTGGAATCAGTGCCTTAAATTAGGTTTCTTAATATGATGAGCTCATAAAATATGTGCTCTCCCGCCTTCTTCAGATGTGGTAGTTGATGTAACAGAGATCTCTTCATTAATTTATTTAAAAAAAAAATTCACAATTAAAAATACTTAGAAAAAAGAAGCAAGGAAAGACTAGAACTAATGGTTAGAGTTGTTGAAGATGCATATATAATTTACTCCCTCTTTTAAAAGAAATGGAATTGGGCTATACTATTGTAATAGACTGTTGTCAAAATCAAATTAAGAACACTACTCAATTTTCTTTTTCTTCCTTTATTCATCTCTGTAAATATTATTTTTAAGGCCCTTGAAAATAAAATAATTATCTTATTAAAATTAATTATACATTGTGTTTAAAATGTTTAAGTTCATGGGAGAAAAAAATCAGGATTTATTTTTAGTTTCAAATGTAGCTATATAAGAAATAATACACAGTAGTTTTCTGAGTGCTATTAGACATTTGGTTCCCATTTTGCCATTTGCTTTCAGTTTACCTGGCATGAAGATAAAAATGACAGCTATTTCTCACTTGACATTTGAAAGACAAGAGCAATAAGAAACCTAGCGAAATTCCTAGAGAATTTTCATAGGGAAAATAAGCATATTGACATTCTTTGACTTTTGTAAATTGATTTTTTGGCTCCAGCTGCTCTAAAGCCATTAAGAGTTAGAGTTAATCATTCTTGATTTTTTATTGTTAGTCATTTCCCTTATTCATAACACTGAATAATAGCAATACTACTCAGTTTTATTTATGCTCACATTCAGTGGTATGTTAAAAAATTCACAAAGTAGCATACTGAAATTCTTGCAGGTAACTGGTAAAATATGTAGTCTTTCGTAGATTGTTGATTGATATTCTAATGAAAGAGTAAATCTTTTGAATTTTTTTCTTTTTTTTTTTTATTCACCTGGGTGCAGGTGGGCTAAGGCTGAAAAGGGTGTTAGCCAAATCTTGTGAATTTTAAAGGTGGTCCCAGGTTGGTCTTAACCCTACAGTGTTAAAAATATCAGCATCTTGGCTGGGTGCGGTGGCTCACGCCTGTAATCCCAGCACTTTGGGAGGCCAAGGTGGGTGAATCACGAGGTCAAGAGATCAAGACCATCCTGGCCAACATGGTGAAACCACATCTCTACTAAAAATACAAAAAAATTAGCTGGGTGTGGTGGTGCGCGTCTGTAGTCTCAGCTACTCGGGAGGCTGAGGCAGGAGAATTGCTTGAACCCGGGAGGCGGAGGTTGCAGTAAGCCTAGGTCGCGCCACTGCACTCCAGCCTGACGCCTGGTGACAGAGTGAGACTCTGTCTAAAAAATAAAAAGTAAATAAAAAATAAAAAATAAAAAAATCAGCATCTTTTTCCTATAAAGACAACCTGAAGGCTCTTTTGAAATATGAACAAGTGCTTCTTTTTAAAAACCTTATTGATCACGTCCGCTTAATTAGCTATGAAAGGAATGATCCTTCACCCCCATATTAATGTCTATTTACTGTGAGCTTGTAAAAGCTTCTGAATAGAGATTGATGCCATATCTAATAAATTATCCCACTATACATTCATAAAGTATGATTACATATATATGAATATAATAGGTGAGTGTAGATTCATATCAAAAATTGAAATCCCAGAGAAAAAAATCCCCAAAACCTGTCAGTATGCTCTGTGACATGATTAAGGGAGTTACATTGAAGGTAGAATTAAAGTTACTGTTTTAGTCCATTTGTGCTGCTTTAACAAAATACCTGAGACTGGGTAATCTATGAAGAACAGAAATTTATTTTCTGTTCTGGAGCCTAGGAAGTCCAAGATCAAAGTGCCAGCAGGTTCCATCGTCTGGTGAGTACTGCATCTTCAGAGGGAAGGGAAAAGAAACACTTTGTCCTCACCTGGCAGAAGAACAAAAGAGCAAACTACCAAACATTGCCAAGCTTCTTTTATAAAGGCCTTAATCCCATTCATGAGGGAGCAGCCCTTGTGGCCTAAGTACCTCTTAAAGGCCCTATCTCTTAAAACTACCAAGTTGGCAGCACCTGAATTTAAGAGGGAGCATAATCAAACCATATTATTGCTAATCAATTGACCTTAAAAGAGATAATCCTGGATTATTTAGGACCCCTTGTAATTACAAGTTTCCTTAAAAGTGGAAGAAGGTGACAGAAGAGAAGTGAGTGTGACGTAATGCAAACAGGACTCAACACACCATCGCTGACTTTGAAGAAAGAGATCTGAATTTCAACAGCTAAGGAAGGGGACAACCTTCAGAAGCTGGAAATGGCAGATAATCAGATACTACCTGAAGCTCTCAGAAGGGGTTTCAGCCCTGACAGTACCTTTGTTTTAGCTCTGTGCAACCTGTTTCAGACTGCTGAAGAACTGTAAGATAATAAATTCATGTTGTTTTAAGGCACTAAGTTTGTAACAATTTGTCACAGCAGCAATAAAAAAACCAATGCAGCAAAAGACAATAATGTCTGTTTAATCACATAGTCATAGAACATCTATTAACTAGCAGCTTATTAAATACAGCTTACTACTGCAACATCTTTGGGGTAATTAAAACATCCTCCATGAATCAGTGTGAGAGTTATACTTAAGTGTCTGCCAATTGCCATGATAATAGAAAGGCTTATGATTTTTTTACTAATGATATTAGGAAGGCAAGGGCCCAATGATATGAGCAGTGTGGTGGAACCCCAAACATCTTCCCACTTAAATGTACACATATATCATTCATTCTCTTTATTCCTAAGTTTTGGTGTTAGTGTAGAGGGACAATAGATCATGATTAGGACATGTGTGGACTTTAGCTGCCTGAGCAGGTTGATTTGAGAGTCCAGAAAAAGCTTATTAAACATATATTATGAGAACTAGACAGGACTTTTGAGACCATCTGTACAAAAACTTTGGTTTTACCAGTAATCAAATTCAGACCCAGCATCACTCAGCTGGTAGGTGGTAAAACTGAGAAGAGAATCTGCATATTTTGGTTTTTCCTAGTTCTGTGTTGTTGCACTGCGTAATGAAATCCAGCCAGAGCCACACATTCAGTTCCTGACTAGTCCATGATTAGAGTCATTATCAAGTCAAACACAGATGAGGCATTACATCAGGAGGCCATAGTTAGTTCTGTGTGTGTTCCCTAGATAGGTTCCCTGAAGCTTTCCCATCAACGCCAAGAAGCTGAAGAAGAAAATGAAAGTTCCACATTCAAAAGAAATTGAGACCAACATCATTCATGGATATTAATAATATGACCTCTTTTAAGACTCACTAAATCATTATATCATAAAGAACAATGATCTGATATTTTACTGTATTATTAACAATGATCTGATATTTTGCAGTCTCAGCTGCTAGATTGCTAGAAAGCTCTGGGCTCCTTTGGATATGAACATGGTCAAATCTCTTTAACTTTCTAGTTATGCCACTTTAGGTAAATTCTACTTCTCTGAATCTAGGCTTCCTCCTCTGTACAATGGAACTGACAATTTCTATGTCAGAGAGCTCTCGTAATGATTAAAGAAACGAATATTTGCAAATCGCATACCATTATTTGGAATATAATCGGTGCTGAATAAATGGTAGCTATTTGATTGTTTAAAAAAATCTTGCTAGAAATCATGAAGAGTGTATTTATCTAAGTTGGGGAAGAAAACCTAAGTAAGACCCTTGGATTTTGATAGCAAGAAAACAGAGAGAAAGAGAGACAGAGAGAGAGAGGAATGATTGTCAACACAGAGAGAAATGCTTGAGGAATTTTCAGGGCCCCCCAAGAGTCAAAGGACAGGCTAGAAAAAATATCAGAGAAGAAAGAGCTCAGAGAAGGTCAAAGGAAAGGAGAGGAGGGGAGAATGGAAGGAGAACCAAGAAACCAGCAGTGTTTTATAAAGATGATAATTGAAGAAGGTGAGCAGAGGAAGAAAGAACACAGTGAGCAGTTGAAATCACTGGTTATTTTCTTCTGATTCATCTCTTAAAGGAAATATCTTCCAAGAGAGATCTTTGCTCTTTTGTGTGCAGGTGAGTGTGAGGTGACAATCTCTCCTTTCTTTTTCTAACGATGACCCTGAACAAGGTCATGCTCTTCTTTTAAACACCCTTTCTGTCTGAAGCTCTATTACAATAGAATCAAATAGGGTCTCCTTGGTTTATGTCACTGATCTAAGGTTGAATGATGTACTTGGCAGATCCTTTTGAACTGCTCCATCTGGGAACTAAACCAAAGTCTGGATCCCCAGTCATGGTACTCACAATTACCTTTCCCTTTCTGCACAGTTGTCACATTCACTACCAAAAGTATAAAATCCATCTCATAAGACGCAGATGAAGTAGAATGATGCGGTTTCCCAAACTTGCCTGATGATACAAATGCCCAGAAGCATTGCTCTCTGGAGATTTGGATTCTTACCTCAAGGTGATTCTTATCATTAGAAAGTGAAACCCAGAAATGAAGAAACTTTCGAGTAAAGCAACATTTCCTACCTAGTGACTGGGTGGTTCTGAATATGACACCATCATTCTCCTATCAACAGAAGGTGACAGTTTGACAAATAGGCTTAGGATTCATATTCTTCCACAAGCTATCACTTTGCTAAGCTATCATTTTTTTTTCTTTCTTGTTCTTTTTGAGACAGAGTCTAGCTCTGTCACCCAGGCTGGAGTGCAGCGGTGTGATCTTGGTTTTGCAACCTTTGCCTCCTGGGTTCAAGAAATTCTCCTGCCTCAGCCTCCAGAGTAACTCGGATTATAGGGACCCACCACCATTCCTAGCTAATTTTTGTATTTTTAGTAGAGATGGGATTTCACCATGTTGGCCAGGCTGTCTCGAACTCCTGACCTCAAATGATCAGCCCACCTTGACCTCCGGAAGTGCTGGAATTACAGGAGTGAGCCACTGTGCCCAGACTTGCTGAGCTATCTTTTTGCCACTCGTGATGATAATTGTATGGATGACTCTCTGGTCTGTGTTGTATTCAAGCGGTATCTCCTCTCAGTCACATCTTCATTATGCTTTTCTAGCAGGCTTGCTAGTCCCTCCTGTCTTATTCTATGTCAGGCTTGGAAACATGAATTGCAATCACACTGTGAGATGATTAATTGTCCAATATTTCTCAAGACTTCATGCCCTTTAAAGATTATTTCGCATTTGTCTTTGAGTCCTCAGTATTTTGCCTGCCTGATACCTAGTAAACAGTATTTGTTAAGTGAATACCCAGTGTAGACTCTTAGAAAGATCCACATGGTAAATGAGAAAATGGAGCTAATCCCAGGAAAAGAACAGGAAATGGAGGTAAAATATTTGCCTAAGTTTCCCTTTCTATCCAGGCATGTCTCCAGACACCAGTTTCTGCTTCCTTATCTGTCTGGAATTGATGTAGAATTGATCTTAGAGGTCAGTGTGAGCTTTTTACTCTCTATATGAGCCTCTGATACTTAGAATGTTATTTTGTGTTCAGATTGCAAGAAATCATGAAGAAATGAAAGAGGGAAAATGGTGGCAATAATATGATTAACTAACAATGTTTTATTGAATGACATGAAGTTAAACAGTAATAGTTTATTCTTGTATCTAATGCTACAGCATTAAACTGCTGCCTCCAGTGTTAAAGCAACACATACAGGAAAGATCTTATGAGACTCTAAGTAAGAGAAAAGGATCACTGAAATATTCAGATATAGAATTTATAGTAGTTGCATTAGGGCTTCCTTTGAATTAATATTTCCTCTGAGATGACTTCTGCCAAATGGTTTTGCTTCATTCCTGATTTAATTGCTAGGACAATCAGAACTATCCCAGAAAGTGAGGCTATGAAGTTTTCATTATAGAAAAATCTTGTGTCTGAAGCCGTGACTCTGGACCAAAGAAAACGAGTTGGAAGCCGTTGTGAATGGGCAGAAGTCAGCACCAGCAACTTCCATTTATTTAGAAGTAAGAGTTGATAAGGGAATTGACCATTGAAGTCAAGTCTGCACGTATTTTCTTATTTCCTCCTTTGCATCCATCTTGCAAAGCAAATTTTTAAGAGAAAACGAGTGTTGCATTCTTGATAGTGAATTGCTCTGCTTCTTCAGCAGGAGGTGCAGAAGAAATCCTATTTGCATCCTCCCAGCTACTCTTAACAAGCCCCTAAAGGCTGAGTTAATGTTTGTTTGTGGCTTGGAGTGGCCAAAAGGGAATAGCAGGAATTATTCTCTTCATAGAAATGGTGGAGAATATGAGTGCCTCCCTCTATAAACTGGAGGAGATTTACCTGCACAATTCTCCCCTCTGCTTTTAGTACTGTTTGGTGGATGAAAGGGACCCATGGACTTTGGCCTCAGACACACCACCAGGCTGGTTTCAAATTTATCTTTTTCTGAAATCCACAGTAAGCCACTTAAACTCTCTGAGGCACAATATTCTGTTCTGTACAATTGGAATAACAATGCCATGTACTGGAACAACTTCATAATTTGCAAGCCCAGTACTAAATGAAAATAGGGACCCTTTTGTTCAAAGAACATGAACCTTAAGACACGAAAGGCAGAGCGTTAAATAGCTGTGGGGCCCTTGTGAGCATGGGGGCTGTAGCCCTGGGCAGGCCATACACCCATGAAGCTGACCCCACTGTGCAGGCAGATTGGCTGTTGGATTTCAGATATCTTTCCCTTTATATCTCTGTATCTCAGACAGTGGATCCCAGAAAAGGGCATTTGCACTAGCTGCTAGCTAGACTTAGCCAATGGAATGCAGTGAAAGGAGCCTGGGGATGAGAGGGAGGGAGAAGTCAAGTTATTTCCTTCTTTTCTCCTTTCCCCTGTCTCTATTTCCCTTTGAAAGTTATCTCCAATAATAACAGCTTCCTCTTTCAGTTCCAGCATACCTAAGATAGCCCACCTTCTGGGTCGCACCTTTCCTGATCCCACTTCCTGCTAGTCAGTTCCCTGCAGGCAGCCCAGCTCATGTTCTAACACCGCTGGTTTCCTTGGTTCCTCCAGCCTCACAGGTGCTAGCTGCTTCCTGATATTGCTAATATCTTGACTACCTCCTTGTTGCCTATTGGGTATTTCAGCTCTTCCAAGCCTCTTTAGTTCCCCTTATTAACTCTTCTCTATTCTGCATAGAATCTGATACAAGTATCTACCTTGAAAGATTATTACAAGGAACAAATTTGTCTAAGGCAGTGGTTTTCAACTATAGATTGCAATTCATTTGTAAGTAATAAAATCAATTTGATGAGTCAAGACTGGTATTTTAGAACACAGAATAACTTAGAGCAGAATAGAAAACATGGGGTGCATTGTATGTATTAAGGGCACATATGATTTCATAAAGCTTTTGATTATCTTTGTGTGTATGTGTGGTAGGTACCAGTTCATGCTGTAAAAATGTATTACTTTCTAGCAGGTGGGAGAAAGAAAGAAAGGCCAGTGGTCTAAGATTTCTGGCACATAATTAGCACTCAATAAATTGTAGCAACTACTGTTGCCATCCAAGACCATGTCATTTAAACAAAAGACAGTCAGACAGCCCGCAGAGTTTACCATTCCAACTGACTTTAGCTCATTAGAATAGTTTCATGTAGTTGGGCCAACTTGTACAAAAATGGCCAAAGCATTTACTTACATTTGTTTGATTACACCTAGACAAGTCCAGACTGAGTCACCAGCCTTGGCTGAAAGAGAAGCCAGCCAGGTTCAAAGTAAAGAAACAGTTTTAAAATAACATTTTATTTTTCTGTGAGTCATAGCAAATCTGTCCCTGCAACATCTTTCTCCTCCAGCTGAATGCTTTAAAATGGTCAAGTCTCACCCAGGAAAGTGGGGCTGGGAGGAAATGATGGGATAAAACAGCTTCCCAATCAGTGCATTAGTAAGAGTGCAATCTCTGGCATTCCTCTTTTTTCAAAAGTATCAAAAAGGTCTGCAGAGATAACTGTGTCTCCAGACGGCCATAAGATTGGTAAATGACAAATATTTATCAGCCTTTCAGCACCTGCTGATGGAAGAACTAAAAAAAAAAAAATCACAGGTGACTTTATAAGCCCATAGACACGCCAGCTCTAATGGGTGCTGGTAGCTCTGTGTCGCTGGCCACACATGGGAAAAGGAAGAGTGAAAGAATTTTTAGTGCCTTGGGTACTTCTTGTCTGTTTCATCAGGCTGTGAAACTCAACTTGAATCCATTTAACTCTGAAGAATAATAGACCTGAGGAACAACAAAGAGCTCTAGGTCATATGGATTTCTCTGCTTAGAGAGCCCAGAACTCTGAGATCTACCCAGAACTCTCCCTGGAGCTGAAATAGCCCTTGCAAGCTCTGTCATGATGGTCTGATAGCACAGTGAGCTCGCTCATATTAGTGCTGGTTTTGAGCATCTATCGTGACAAGGCATACGTCTGTTTCTACTACTACAGAGGATAGAGTTTGCCAAAGTCAAGTGACAGAGAAAAAGAACAGTAATTGATAATGCATAGTACCCTTATATATCAGGCTCTTGAATAATGCAGGGATTAGGGGTGCCAAACACCCATGCAGTCAAAAATCTGTATATAACCTTTTTTTCCAAGGCAGAGTCTCACTCTGTTGCCCAAGCTTGAGTGCAGTGGAGTGATCTTGGCTCACTGCAACCTCTGCCTCTTGGGTTCAAGAGAGTCTCCTGCCTCAGCCTCCTGAATAGCTGGGATCATAGGCGTGTGCCACCATGCCTGGCTAATTTTTGTATTTTTAGTAGAAACGGGGTTTCGTCACATTGGCCAGGCTTGTCTCAAAGTCCTGACTTCAGCTGGTTCACCTGCCTTGGCCTCCCAAGGTGTGTAGATGACTTTGGACTCCCCAGAGACTACTAATAGCCTATTCTGACCAGAAATCTTACTGATAACAGTCTTTTAAGGCATATGTTGTATGTTATATGTATATTATACAATATTATTATAATCAAGTAAGTTGGAAAATAAAATGTTATTAAGAAAATCATAAGAGAAAATATATTTACTATTCGTTAAGAAGTGGAAATGGATCATCATAAAAGTTTTCCTCATTGTCATCATCTTCCGGTTGAGTAGCTGAGGAGGAGGAGGAAGTGGACAGGTTAGGCTTGCTGTCTCAGGGATAGCAGAGGCAGAAAAAAATCTGCATGTAAGTGGACCGATGCAGTTCAAACCCTTGTTGTTCAAGGGTACTTAACATTGTCCTGGATGCTATATTGACTACTTCATACATGTAAATTTACTTAATCCTCACAACATCCCTATGAGGTGGATATCATTATTATCCTCATTTCCAGCTGAGGAAACAGATAGGGAAGGCAAATAATTTGCTCGAATCTGCACAGTTAATTAATCGTAGAGCTCAAATTCAAACAAAGTAGTGTGGCTGCCAAGTCAATGCTCTTCACCTCTACCCAGACTGGGAGCCAGGGGGTTTGCATTCTAATTTTGTCATTCACCAATCTGACTGTTGGGGCAAATCAGCCCCACTGCAATCTTCTCTTCTCATCTGTAATATAAGGAAATTGCTTGAGATATTTTCAAGTTTCTTAGTGCCACCTCCCATTGAGAGTTTTAGTGTTCAGAAGGATGATATTAATGTATTCCTTTGTCCTAAATGTTTCAAACACATCAGTTACTATTCCAAACAACTCAAATGGGGATTTTTTTTATTCCTCCACTTCCTAATTAAGGCTGAAGGGGCCCCACGTTTATTGCCGAGTCTCTTTCTCCTGCCTTCTTTTCCTCCTATATGACCTAAAACTGCCTTTTGTCTTTTAGCACGTGGGGAGAAACTCTGGGAAGCTTCCTAAATCCCTAAATTTGTCACACCCATCCTTAAAGCAGTGCTGAGTTAAAAGCGAGATTGGTCTAAGCAGAGGGGATACTCAAGGAAGGAGAGGGGTTACCGCGCTAAACGATGTTTCCAATTAAGAGAAGTGTAAGGTCAGAGAGAAACGCCCTCCTGGATGGAGCTCTTCACCACCTGATGAGCTGATTAAACATCATGCAGCAAAAAGTAAATGTTTACCCCAAGCCAGGTGCTTGGACTCTAAAGAACTCTATTAGGCAAGAGTAAGTGGTTTAATTGGCTCACCTTCATTCAGCTGTTAGTGTGTTCCTCGTAAGTGCCTGTCAGAAAGAATCTTTTGTGTTTCCCTTCTAACAGCTGGCTCGTAAAAACATAAACTCATCTTACAATGTTAAGTAAGGATCCTACTTTCAATTCCTGTTTTGTTTCCTCCAATTTGTATTAATATGAAAGGAGAGAATGAAAATTAAAACATGCTTCTTTAGCTGACTACTTCATCAAAATTAATGGAACCGTATTTTGTAATTCATTCTGTAATTTAGGATTTGGTCGTTTTTATCTCTTTTTTGTTGTTGTTTTGTTTTGAGATGGAGTCTCACTCTGTCTCCCAGTCTGGAGTGCAGTGGCGTGATCTCAGCTCACTGCAACTGCCGCCTCCTGGGTTCAAGCGATTCTCTTGCCTCAGCCTCCCGAGTAGCTGAGACTACAGGCATGCATCACCACGCCCAGCTAATTTTTTGTATTTTTAGTAGAGATGGGGTTTCACCATGTTAGCCAGGATAGTCTCCATCTCCTGACCTCATAATCCACCAGCCCTGGCTTCCCAAAGTGCTGGGATTACAGGGGTAAGCCACCATGTCTGGCTATTTTATCCCTTAAAGATGAATTCCAGGCCAGGTACAGTGATTCGTGCTTGTCATCTCAGCCCTTTGAGAAGCCAAGGCAGGATTGTTTGAGCCCAGGAGTTTGAAACCAACCAACATAGAGAACCTGTCTCTACCAAAAAAAAAAAAAAAAAAAATTAGCCAGCTGTGGTGGTATATGCTTATAGTCCTAATTACTCAGGAGGCTGAAGTGGGAGGATTGCTTGAGCCCAGGAGGTCCAGGCTGCAGTGAGCCATGATGATGCCATTGTACTCCAGCCTAGACAACAGAGTGAGACGCTGCCTCAAAAGACATGCAAACAAACAAATATGAAATCTAGCTAAACACTGAGGACTCAAAATAACCTGTGAAATCCCCCAACTGTAGTATTTATGAGAATGTTTCAAATGGAGATCTGCAGTGATATGACTATTCCATACAGATACTTGTTATTAGTAAGAGACTTTGGGGTCAGCATTATGTGTTAGCCACAATTGAATCCATACTTCTTTTTATTTTGTGATTTGGTGATTGTCAAATATACTTTCCATGCATTTTTTCAAACATATACTTCTTATTTCATCGGCTTTGAATGGTTTGGATAGAAAAATATATCAAGATCTCAGAGATGCCCTCCATCAACATCAGTGTAGCCATGACTTGAGCCCACCCCACTGGTTTCCTTTGTCTCTCTCCATTTCTGATTCTCTATCTCTTTGGTTACCTAGGATATATAAGTTGCTTAACTTGAAATTCATGATTAACTCATAAGTTATTACAGCTAGTGATTCACAATATTTGTTTTAAAAACAGCGTGAAGAATATAGAAGCATGGTTTTTAAATATAATAAAATAAATTAGCATTCTTCTATGTACTCAAATGCCACACACATAAGTGTAAGGCATTCATATGGAATAATCTTAGCATGGTTCTTTGAGAATTTTTGTAATTCATTCTCTAGTGAAATATTTCCCCAAAGTGTATCCACAGGTTACTATCTCACCAATATGCTTCTTGAAAAAAGTACCGTGATCTAATAAGTTTGAGAAGCCTTGCACATTCTTTTTGCTTGGGAGCAATTATTACTATTAGCAGATTTAACACCAAGAAATCCTACAGTAGAGAAAATCACAAAAAAGTGCCATCATCTAATAAGTTTAGGGAACCTTGCACATTCTTTTTCCTTGGAAGCAATCATTAATATTACCAGATTTAGCACCAAGAAATCCTATAGTAGAGAAATTCATTAACTTTTAACTCAGTATTTCTCAAAATCATTTTACCCTATCAGCCAAATCCCTGCTTTTATTCTGAGAATTGTTACCTCTTCTTTCCTTTGTATATGCTTGAGAAATAGACTCTAGAAATGCTAGCCTAGAAATACTAGTCATGGGGCAGATCCTTCTTCAATAGATTAATGCCCTCCCTGGGGTGAGTAGGAACTGAGTGACTAGTCACTCTATTAGTTTCCATGACAGTAGTCCCCCCATCCCCACAGGGCCAATTGTTAAAAAGAGCCTGGTTCCTCTTCCCCTTCTCTCTCTTGCTTCCTCTCTCTCCATGTGATCTCTGCACACACCAGCTCCTTTTCACCTTCCAACAGGAATGTAAACAGCCTGAGGCCCTCACAGATGCAGATGCCAGATGATTGCTTCTTATACATTCTTTAGAACCATGAGTCAAATAAACCTCTTTTCTTTATAAGTAACCAAGCCTAAGGTATTCTTTTATAGCAACACAAGTGGTCTAAGACAGTAATGATTATTTGTTGGGTGTTTCCTATGTGCCAGGAACTGTTACAGGTACTTTAGAGGTTGTAATAGCTAGGTATTTATTTGAGTGCTTTAACAAAGACTAAAATGACTGCTTTAAATAAAATTGATTATTTCTCTCTCACCTGAAAGTCTAAAATGGAGAGCAGTGTAGCAACTTAGGAAAGCAATCTTTGACTGTGTCATCCAAGGCATCAGATACCTTCTGTGGTATTATTTCGCCATCCTTCAAAGTGTTCTTTTCGCCGTAGGTTGAAACTGGCTCCTTGTACCTCTCTGGTCCCATCGCTGAGAAAAGAGACCAAAGAAACATTCCTGATAAAAGAGAAAACAAAAGGCAAACAGCTTGCTGTTAAGGATCTGGTCTGGATTATGCTCATAACTCATTGTCTAATTGAGTACCTTGCTCAATTTACTGACATGGCCATATCCAGCTTACAAGGAAGTCCAAGAAATATAGTCTCTTCCTAGGGAACATTTGTCCACCTAAAACATAGAAGGTTCTATGATTTAATAGGTAGAAGGAAAGAATGAATATTACAAGGCAATTAGCCTTCTCTGCTATGTTTTAACCTTATTAAATCCTACAGTTAAACCCATGAAGTAGGTACTTCTTTCTTCATTTTAATAATGAGAAAACTAAGATACCGAGCAGGTAAAACTAAAATCACATAGTAACTAGTGGTTTTTGGTTATGATACCATGCTACCTAATTCCATAGCCTGGGTTCTTAACTAATACACACAGTTGCAATGACTTTCCAGAAAATTTCTGGTACTTTCCACTATTCCTGGACCTATTCTTTTCTAACTTTAAAGGCAATCCATCTTCTAAGTCAGTGTGGCAGAGACTCTAGTTTCTTCACCCAAACCATGTTCTCCTCTCTTTCTTGGGCTCATGTCTAAACTATAATTCTTAACTTCTCTTAGATATAACCATATGACTACGTTCTAGTCAATGCAACATGAGAAGGCCTGTTGTATACCACCTCCAGGTTTGGCCTATAAAAAATTCCCATGGACATGAGCTTCTCTGTGCCCTTTACCATCCAGCTACATGAATTGGAAATGACACCCAGGACAATGGGAAGGCCATATGTCAAAGATGGACGAGCTTGCTCACCCTGAATTCTGAAATAATTATGAAGAGGAGAACTACCCTAAAAATCTGTTTTCCCACCTAGCAAAAAAAAAAAAAAAAAAAAAAAAATTGTGAGCACAAAAATAAACTTATGCTGTGTTTGATCCATTTAATAGTTTTTGATCTATTAGTTCTAGCAGTTAACTTCCTCTAAAAAATACAATCAATTAGCACGATGTCATGGATGACAAGTTGGCAACTGGGTTAAAATCCTAAACTTGTTATTTTCTAGTGATAAGACCTTGGGCAATTTACTGAATCTCTCCAAATCTGAGTTTTCTCAGCTTTAAAATAATCTTGAATCATAGGGTTGTAGTAAGAAGTAAATTAGTTTCTCTAAAAAGTCCTATTCCTTGTTACTTATTCCATTCCAGCAATCAGTTTGTGCTTACTCTAGTTATCCCACTGTTTAAAATATACATGCCTTAGTATTATGAAAACATTTCAAAGGAAATGTGTCTCAGGTTTCTACATTTATATTAGAGAACTTTCAAATTTATATTTGATGCCTTTAAAAAGTCTTCACATGTACCCCAAAACCTAAAATGCAATTAAAAAAAATTAAAAATAAAGACTACACATTGGGTACAGTGTACACTGCTCAAGTGTTGAGTGCACTCAAATCTCAGAAATCAGCACTAAAGGACTTATCCATGTAACCAAACACTACCTATTCCCCAAAACTATTGAAATAAAAAAATTAAAAGTAAGTAAGTAAATAAATAAATAATATCAGTAAAATGAAATATCAGTTTTGGAATCATTTGACAATCCTGGATAAAAATACGTGTTAGACCACTTACTAGCAGTATAATCTATCTGAGGCTCAAATTCAGCATCAGTAATTTTGGAGGAATGGTAGTCCTACTTTCAGATTTGTGAGGATTAAATAAAATGCTAACAGTCTATGAAATCTCTTTCCACACTGATGATTTCCCTTCTCTCCCCAAATAGATTTCCATATGGAGCACTTTTAGTCATTTTTGTTGGACTGCAATCACCTTTCTTTCTTCAAATGTTAAAACTGAACAGTAGTAGTTAGAATTTGGAATCTCTAGAAAGCAGTTTTTATTATTATTATTATTATTATTATTATTATTATAGTGCTGAATTTCAGCTCATTGTCCCAAGGATACTGTGGATTTGGGCACGTCATAAGGGAAGAAGTTGACCTCCTGCTGTATTAACAGAGACTGAGGAAAACTCTTGGTTGTCACCTGACTAATCAGGCAAGTGATAGTCACAGACTGACCATCTCACAACAAAACAAGGCTAATGTTGTTGAGGGATAGAAATCTTCTAGGTAATCTAATTTTCTCTAGAAGAGTGTCCCTTTTTAAATAGTCCTTCTCAAGTGGGGCATGGTATAAACTCTGCAAGAGGGAAGTTCCATTTGGAAGACATGTAGGCAAAGAACATTCAGAATCCACACCCACTTCACCTGCTGAGACTTCATTTGCTACAGAACTGCAGATGCTCATCCACCAGCTTCTCATACCCATTCATATAGTAGAAGGGATGCGATGGTTATAAATTGCACTGATTATGCACACCTTGGTTTACCCTATTGTTGCATAAAAATAGGCAGAGCATATTAGTTTTTGCATAGTCTTTTCAGTAGAAAGGCCCAATGATTGAGAAACAGCAAGGAAAATTTTGTTTACAGTTAAGGGTTTTATTTTGTTTCCACTCAGTTCAGTGGGTATATAAAGTTAACACATTTTCAACTTAACAGCAGCCAACAACAGCTTCACATTGAGTGCATGAAAAACATTGGGGCTTAAGTGTTGATTTGTTGCCAGGCATTTCATTTGGGAATCCATGTAGGCTGATCATTTACCTGGGAAATCATGTGTGTTTGTGTGTGCCCGTGTGTGTGTGTGTCTGTTACCTTTACCTTTGTAAGGGACATCACAAAACCTCAATTTCCTGGTGTGTTCCAGTTAATTTTCTGCTTTATTGAATGTCAGTCTGAATTCCCTATTTCATTTAACTTTTGTGTTGAAAAATCATTCAAAAGATTACTGAGCCATTTTCTTCTTTATTAAGAAAAACATTGGGTTAAATTTAATCTTGATATCTGAAAATTTTGGAGCATTGTTTGGTTTGTTTGTTTTGTATTTTTGAAACAAACTATTTTGAGATCATAATAAGAACTATGGATAATCTTCTCACAAATTAGAGAGAAAAAGATACAGAATTCTGCATCAATGTATAGATCCCTGCGGCCCACATTTGAGGTCCTGGCAATAGACCCCAGGTTAAGAATTCCTGGCAAAGAGTGTTTTGACATTATCACTCTAAATATTTGATTTTGTCAAAATAAAAAGGTAGAGAAAAGGGGACTTAGCAAAAATCTGCATTTATATTAAAAACAATTCAAAGTGCATTAAAATCATGAAAATCTTTGTTCCTCTATAGGTCAGGGAAGTTACTTGCTAATTATTTCCTTTATTAGACTATATCTTATTTTTTTATATTTTTCTTTTAAAAACAGAGTATCCAAAGAGTAAGACTGATTAACCAAAGATTTGGGGAGGTTGATTCTAAAGAGGTGAGATGTATTTTAAGAGCTCTCCTTACTACTCTTGAACTCAGCATGTGGAAATAAATTCCAGAAGTTTGTCTTAATTTCACAAAGACAAATATAAATAGTTGTGGGGGAAAAAACAACACGCCAAATACCAGACGCCAACTCAAAGCACATTATCTGCTCTCTTGCTCTCAGCTACTGGTTCTCAATGGGAGTGGGACAGCTCCCAAACGGGGGTCTTTGGGAATTTGTGGTAGGTTTTTGGTGGTCACAATGTTAAGAGGTACTGTAATACCTATTTAGATGGCAGAGTTAAGATTTCAAAGAAGATTATTTCATTTCCTGTTGTTTTCTTTTTGGTATCTCTCGTGACTATGTAATCTCCCCCAAAATATTCACATAGGTGAAAATCCTATTCATAATGATTGAACTCGATTATAACTCCATTTACAGATAAACACACAAAAAATTTTCATGGTTTTAATACACTGAATCTTCCAAGGGTGTGTGAAATTGCCATATATATTAAAAGAAGATTGTTGTTTGATTTGGTCAAGAACTTTTTCAAAGAGTTATTTTCCACTTTAGAATATCATGCTAGGGACCACAATACTGTTTATGGTATTGAAGTCCCTGTGAGAATGTACCTGGATCCATATACATTGTAATGATTGTATTCACAGAGATTCCATGAGTAGGTATAAGCTTGTCTCCACTTCACCATGTGTTCTCGTATAGTTATTGATAGGGGTTGGCTGTGTCCCCACCCAAATCTCATCTTGAATCATAGCTCCCTTTCCCATGTGTCATGGGAGGGACCCAATGGGAAGTAATTGAATCTTGGAGGCAGGTCATTACCCTGCTGTTCTCGTGGTGGTAAGTCTCATGAGATCTGATGATTTTATAAAAGGAAGTTCCCCTACACAAGTTCTCTCTTGCCTGCCACCATTTAAGACGTGACTCTGCTCCTCATTTGCTTTCTGCCATGATTATGAGGCCTCCCAAGCCATGTGGAACTGTGAGTCAATTAAACCTCTTTCCTTAATAAATTACCCAGTCTTGGATATGTCTTTATTAGCAGCATGAGAACAGACTAATACAGTTATCCCAAATCTTAACATATTTCAGTATTACTTACTGTATACTTATAAATAATATAAAAATATTCATTATATAATTATATAGTATAATAATATAATATATAAATATTATGTACTCATGTTCTGTCTTATAATTTATTCTAGAAATTATAATTTTTAAATTAATTTATAATTTATTAAATCAACATTTCTTTGGGACATGTGCCATCAGGCAAAATTTTATTCTTTTTGGTCTCTTTGCTGCTTTGCTACTTGCTAAAGAAAATTCATTCACACTAATTCTGGGTTTTTATAGTTATTCACAGCCATGCTGTTAGACAAGTGAATTATTACCTTTTCAGAGCTGAACTCGAGGGGGAAGTTTGACTATTGACTGGCAAAATAAAGTAGTGGAAATTTATTTCTTTTGTTCTCAATACAATCACCTGTGAAACATCCTGGAACTAAAAAAAATAAAATTATTTATGAAGAGAAGTTAGAACATTTAAATTTGTTTTCTCTCTTTTCTCTTCATTTCAGAAACCTTCCATAATAAAAACCTGGATATATTGAAATTTTGCATAAATGACATGTGGCAACCTAATTTAGTGGAAGCCAGGGAACCTGGTAATACTTTAACTTCAAAGCTTCTGCATTTTATTCCTTCATTACTTTTCCTCCTTTCAAAGCATTCTTTAGCCATGCACCAAGTTTGAACAATGACGAATCAAATTCCCAGAGCCAAGAACAATGTTCTAATATTTCCATGCAATTAATTGCTGCTTCCTGGTAAGCATCCAGTATACTTGGTGCTCTCATAGAAGATTCTCCAAGCCTGACACTCAGTTGAAGTCTGAGTTTGTCCAGGACTCCTCTGACACCCCCTTGTGCTCCCCATGTCATTTTGATGTACCAGACCATTCACTGTATCTGTAATATGAATTCGTACCCCTATTTTCAGCCCCCCATCCTATTAGCTTTTCCCTTCCAGTGAACTTCTCCAAACTCTTCCTCAGTATTTCAAAGGCAACAAAAGTTATCACAACAAAGTAACTAATATTTCTTGAATGTTCACGATGTGCTGGACAAGCGAAAAGCTTTACCTGCATTGTCTCAGTTAATTCTCTTAATAACCTATGATATCAGCTGTATTATTAACCTCATTATACAGATGAGAGGATAGATACTAGTATGGATTGAATGTGCCTTCTCCAAAATTCATGTTGAAACTAAATCCCCATTGAGGCGGTGTTAAGAGGTGGGGCCTTTTTGGGTGATCAGCCTTCATGACTGGATTAAGGCCTCATAAAGGGGCTGGAGAAAATTAACTTAGGCCCTTTTGGCTTTTCCACCTTCCAACATGTGAGGACATAGCATTTGCACCTTCTAACATGTAAGAACACAGCAAGAAGACTCTCACCAGACACCAAACCTGTTAGTGCCTTGATCTGAACTTCTTAGCCTAAGAATTGTAAGAAATAAATGTATATTATTTGTAATTACTCATTCTATTGTATTGTGTTACAGCAACATGAAGGCAGATGGAAAAGTTTACAGTTTTCATCACTTGGCAGAGGTCATACAACAGGTCTATTTGAGTCTCAAGTCCTCTTTGCCATTAAGCTTTCTTGGCTTTTATCTCTGTAGACTTGGATTGCTGAGTTATCTTTCCCTGAGTCATTGCTGCTTCAAATCTCAGTCTTCAGGAATCACTTCTGTAATCTGCTGATTAATTATGCATAGATCATAAAAGTTATTTAATCCAACCACTGTTCAGAGTTGAGATCACTATCCTGCTCAAAAGTCTGCAACAATCTACCATGACCAATCAAGTCAAAATTCCTTAGTCTGACATTAAACAACCCTGATAATATGATCCAATCTAGCCTCTCTGCTTCTACCTATCTTATTTACCTATGTGTTGATTCTTACCTAGTTGCTTCCTTGATGGAGGGCGTTCCTACCCACCACATCACTACCTCTTGTTTCTGCCTGCACACATGTTATCATTTCCCCAAGTCTTTTGATAAGAAGGATCTCCTTTTTACAACTATTGCTCTGCCTTTCTCCTCTTCAACGTACCTTCCTGACATGTGATTGTATCATAACTTAGTTTCTACATTTTTTTGGAAAAGTCTTGTCACAGTATGATTTGGGGGCTCCATAAATATTTTGTGATTTATTGATAAGGGGCTTCTATTCAGTTTGCACGTTGAGTTCACCATTTGTTGGAAAGATTTGATCCCTCTTTTCTCTGTGCTTCCATCAGAACTGGATATAGTTCTGTCGTAGCCCTTTCTAATTCTTCACATGCATGCCTTCACTGGATTGCAGACTCCAAAGCAGGAGCCATGCAGTGTTCATCTTTGTGTCTTTCCAATTACTCCACAACAGTTTATTGAGTGAATGAATAAAATGCTGGGAAACAAACTCTAGATATTTTGTAGATTTAATATGATTGCTCTGGGTATTGCAAAAAATAATGGCTATTAATGAATTAGTACCTCCCTTCCCAACGTCTTGCCCTGTTGAGATAGTATGATAGAATGTGTAACCACTTAATTCACCTTAAGATGCTATTAGGCAACAACAATGTCTTGACTTTAGGGGATGGAAAGCAAATGGTATATAATGTCCAGTTGCTCTTGTTTGGGAGCAGAGAGCATAGATTTGAGAAATAAGGATACAATAAAATGAAACTTGGCTGCAATACAAGGTTAATGTCTCCTCACCTCCCAAAGAGTACCAAGGGATCGTTCATTGTCACAGCTGTTGGGGTTTAGAGCTTTCTTCTCATCCAAATGACAGTGCTTTCCACAAAAAGCTCTTCCCCAAGGATGCTCTAATAAACCAGTGTGTCCTGTGTAGGTGAGACTTGCCCTGGCTGTCTCTATCCAAGTGGTGACATAAGCTCATCTAAAACCCTTCATTAATGAAAACAATGACTCAGCCCATGGTGGCACTGATTCTTGAAGCTGAAGACATGGAGAAGGAGGCTGCTTTTCCATCAGACTGATTGTTGTTTTCAGTAAGATGTTTAGCTTTTCAGTTTTCTCTCTGCCAAATACGAATTAGTGTATTTCCAACATCCCAGAGTCTTAGCTGTGCATTGCTGGCTTTCACTGCTTCTCCTTAATTAACAAGCAGCCGTAGAAGAACTTTTCAACTGGCATGGGGGGAAGAGCTCTAAGGAAGAGATGGACTATGTCCCATATCTCCAAATCCTCCACCAGCCATCTCCTGTTAGATTACCACGAAGACATGTCCAGCGGGGACACTTCAGGTCAATGAACAGTCTATGGCTAATTGGGTTCGGTCTCCAATCTGTATGTCGTTTCCTATCCCAGAGAGCAGGGCAAGACCATATAAGCTTTATTGTGTTTCCTTTGACTGTTTAGCTGAAAGCCTAGCATGTAGGACAAGTGGCTAACCTGTGTTTTAGAACTTTCTTCCTAGGCTAACATTCTGAACTTGGCCTTCTGGATTTTACCTCTTAAACTGCAGCAAAAAGTATGAAAACAAAGGGCTTACAACAGTGTTAGCCCAATCTGAG
The DNA here is from genome assembly GCF_030222135.1 of Aotus nancymaae. NCBI lineage: Eukaryota > Metazoa > Chordata > Mammalia > Primates > Aotidae > Aotus > Aotus nancymaae. The sequence continues at coordinate 6,903,154 of NW_026988494.1, read as the reverse complement.
CCCTCTATACCTTCCTATACTATGGCCACAGCAGTAAATCTACCTGGTCTTCCAAAAGACCTTCCAAGAGAAGCTTGACTGCAGACCTTGCTTACCATACCATGACCCTGGGGAAGAAAAAAAATACTCACAAATAGTTTAGCCCCTTCATAAACTGTTGGTCCTTAATCCATTTTTGAACTCTATTCTTTTGGGTGGGGGGTGTGTGTGTGTGTGTGTGTGTGTGTGTTTCAAATTCAAAAAAAATGAGGAGATCTTGGTCTTCCCTAAAGGGAAGTCTGCATTATCAATAGAGTCTGTCTTTGCAGAGAATGAAGGCTCCTGTAGCTCCTAATCTTCCCATTTGTGCACAGATACATGAACTCTGATTAGGTTGAAAGCAGGGAGACACTCTTTTCCTGCTTAGTGGCTACATCTAGAGCTAACAACACTATCAGTGGGACGGTGAGACATGGTTTAAGAACATACCCTTTCCATTCCAACCACTTGGGAAGGTGAGGTAAAAGGATCACTTGAGCCCAGGGCTTAAGACTGTAGTGTGCTGTGATAACACATGTAAATAGCCACTGCACTGTAGCCTGAGCAACATAGACCTCGTTTCTTAAAAACAAAACAGAAAAAACCCTCTCCTCTTCCTCTCCCCCAGCAATCTTGGATGGTTCATCTAATAAAGTACACATATTTTATACCAATATAGTCAAATATAATGAGACAATGAGATTATTATTATTCTCCAGTCCCTGCCCCGCAACATTTTTGGCTAGGGAGAATGAGATTTCTTCCTCCCTGAGCCTGGGAGCTAACATGAGGTGTTTTCTTCCACTTGGTGGAGCTGTGCACATGTGTGCTTGAGGAGAAAAAGAACAGTCCCAGCAGACCCTCTTCTCCAGCTGTTCGAGATTGAGTGAGCTTTCCAGTGCATTATCCTGGCTTTATGCAGTGATGCCTTCCCCCTGATGGCAGTAAAATTTTAATTAGTGGGCAATGTGCATTCCTATATAATGGAGTGCACACATGGCAGGAAGTTAACAGGACACGTTTGCAGTTCCAGTTTCATTGTCAACCAGCTGTGTGCTGTGTGATTCTGGGCAATTTGCTTTATTTTGTTGTGTCACAGTTCTTGACTGGGTAAACTGGGGAGTAATCTCTGGTCTACTTTTCTCTTGAGTTTGGTGGAAGGCTTACATAAAATTACATGTGATAGTCCTTGGGGAATTGAAACACTGGGCAAATCTATAGCAGAATGCTTGTTGAATTCTGTCAGTTTTCCCAAGGTGCAGGCTGCCCATGTTTAGTCTTTCTCACTTTCCAATCCATTTTCCACACTGCAGTCAGCATGGTTTTTCTCAATGCAAATCTGATCATATCAACCTCCTTTTAAAACATCCTAAATATCTTCTCCTTCCCACAGAATAAAAATCACAATTCCTTAAAAAGCTTACAAAGCTCTTCCCAATCTGTACCTTTCATCTCTGACCAGTGATATCTTTCTTCTGATAGGATAACAGTGCATTGAATGTTCAAGCATTCTCTTTGGCTTTTCAGAGTTTAGCTGTGTGGTTTTTTCTGTCTGAAACAAGCCTCCCCACTTCCTTTCTAGGCTAACTCCTACTCATCCTCCATATTTCAGCACAGAGTCACTTACAGTGGGAATGCTTCCATGGCCCTCTATTAGCAGCCTCTGATTTATGTTCCCACAATAGTCGATTCTGCCTCCAGATCATGTTTTATCCAATTGTTCTCCCTCCATAAAAGCACAGTCATCATCAGTATAACTCAGTGTTGTAACTCTGGCAGCTAGCACAATCTCAGGTTCATAAAAGGAGCTCAAGAAATATTTGTTGACCAGTTAGACGGCATACTCATTTCCTAGGGCTTCTATAACTAGCGTGAGCCTGGTGCCTAACACAACAGATATTTATCCTGTCATACTTCTAGAAGCTGGGAATCTGAATCAAGGTGTTGACAGGGCCATGCTTTCTCTCAGTATTTGACACAGAATCTTCCCTTGCTTCTTTGGTGGCCGTCAGTCCTTGGCATTCTGTGGCTTGCTGCTGCATCACTCTAATCTCTGCCTTTGTTGTCACATGGCATTCCCACTGCATGTCTCTATTTGCACCTGGCATTTTCCTCTCATAAGGACACTAATCATATTGAATTACAGCCTACCCTAATGGCCTCATCTTCACTTGATTATAGCTGCAGAGACTCTATTTCCAGATAAGACCACATTCACAGATACTGGAGGTTAGGACTTTAACGTATCTTTTGAAGGAGGACACAGTTCAACCCATAATAGATTGCTAAACCAATTAACTAATTACTAATTAATATAAATTATGGGTGGAAAAAGCTTCCCAACATTATGATAAAAAGCTGTGTAGACCTAATCAATGTGCTTTCTTAAATAAGGTGTGTGTATAATATATATGCATGCATTTGTATATATATACATATGAACATATGCATTAATTATTTTATGTTGTACTAAAACCCCAAAGGCTACTTATTCCAAGTAGGAAATATTGTATGGTTTGTCTAAAGCACTTTAAAGACATCTGCCTTTTTCAGATATAAATTTCTTGGACATGACAAGAAATTACTTCTTTGCTAGCTTTTGAAATGCTAAATTATAAGAATCCATCATCAAATAAACTCTGTGCTTCTATCATTTAAAAAATGTAAGAACTCTGAGGTTAGTAGTAGTTTTTAGTTGCCATTGAAAGATGGCAGTTTAATATCATTGTTTATTCAGATTTCCAAATTAAGGAGATCTCTGTGGTTAGACATTCCTTTCTTTATCACTCTCTTTTTCAGGCTTGTCATCTGTCTGTTAGTATCTTTTTCTTCCAAATGATTCATGTACACAGTAGGTTTTTCCCTAAGCCTCAGATTATGAAAATCAAAGCTCCATGAGAAAAGCAAATAATTGCTAAATTATGTCCTAATTTATAGTATTCAGCAGTGCTAAAATCAAGCAGAGAATTTCACAAAATTCTCAGATATAGTATATTTTTGCCAACTAACATTGGACAAAATGGACTGAGAGATTTCTTTTCTTATTATTAATAACTTTGAAAGTGATGCATTTGGGAAATTATTTACTAATGTTCATTGGAATTGGTGGTAACACTGAGGTCATTATTTATTTCCAGGTGTTACCCAAAAAGTTCGTGTTTGCCTTGTTTCAAGCCTAGAGTTGCTAAAACAATCCCTGCAAAGGACCCAGGCATAAATTATCTTTCAGATTGGTGAGTGTAGGAATCTACACTGCAAGCTAACTATGCTGAAACAGACATTTTAGAGAATGTGAATGTTTATCTCAGACAAAGGAGATTACAGGTTATTAACCAAGGTACTTTTCAAATCCCATCCCTTTGGGTTTTCTTCCTTAGAGTTTCAATTAATTGAGCCAAATTCCAGACATATCCCTTCCCTAATTTTTCTAAATATTTGTGGCTGAGTATACTTTTAGCTTTAGGAGTACAGAAGACTTTGAGGGCAGGGTTGAAAGAGATGGGCTTCAGGTCATTGCATTGCTTCAAGGCAGTTTGCAACTTGCATTCATATTTTTAAAGTCTAAATTAGAGTCCTTTAGCACCAACTATCTTAGGCACCCATGTGTGTAGAAGCATACCACCATATGGCAAAAGGCAGAGTTGCTAAAGCCATAAATAACAAAGAGGAAGGTTAATTAGCAAATTAATTAACTGAATTCTATACAAGGTACTAACAATAGCTTAATTTCCAGATACATTTGTTATCAAAAATGTCTCCTTGATAAAGCTGTGGGGACTTACTAAGTGTATTTGCTGGGCATGGTTCCCAGTTATGAAATATTAATACCTTGAAAAATAAAACACGCTTATGAAATGCAGTTATGTTCTCATTTTCAGAGGAGTATGTAAGTGAGGAATAAATATAGAAATCCTTGAACAACTGGAAATTAGACTAAAATGAAGTAGATTGTAATTTCGTCATTGCATGTTCTATTCATACTAAAGCACTTATCCTCCCACTTTACCTTCTTTAAACTGTGGGGCAGAGAGTTATATTTTTTATCTTCATGTTGAGTAAAGAATCCATGAAAATCTAATACCCAGTTACCACTCAGTATGATGGATAGAAAAGAACTTCAGAATAGGATCTTCAGTTCTACCAACTATCTCTGCCTAATTACATCATTATCCATGTTGGTGATTGCACAGACCTGTGGCTAATTATATTTTCACTTTTTCTAAGGGTAGATACACTAATATGTAATGATCCCACAGAAAAGGGCATGAAAGTAAATAAAAGGTGCGTGTCATGTATATTAATGTCTTTATGGCTATTACTGCTATTGTCTTATTCCCATGGTATTGGAGGATTGTTTTTCTTTTATTTTGTTTTGTTTTTGTTTTTGAGATGGAGTTTCACTTTTCTCGCCCAGGCTGGAATGCAGTGGCATGATCTTAGCTCGCCACAGCCTCTGCTTCCTGGGTTCAAGTGATTCTCCTGCCTCACCCTCCCGAGTAGGTGAGATTACAGGTGTCTGCCACCACACCCGGCTAATTTTGTATTTTTAGTAGAGACAGGATTTCTCCATGTTGGTCAGGCTGGTCTCGAACTCTGGACCTCAGGTGATCCACCCGCCTTGGCTTCCCAAAGTGGTGGGATTACAGGCATGAGCCACTGCGCCCAGCCTGGAGGGTTGTTGATAAGGCACTTAAATGTTGATAAGGTACCTAATGAGCATCTTGTGTGATAGGAATGGTATACAATGATAATCATTTTTCTTCTTTGTGCATTATTATTGACATGGCCACTAACCAGGAACTGTGAATTCTAAACTTCTATCTGCAGCCCTCTTATTAAAAAGACTTCTGGATTTTTTTTTCCCCTAAGCTAGAAACAGACAGACAAAAAGAGAAATTTAAAGGCAGAGTTTTTTGTCCTGTGTGTATAAGATTCAAATTAAATTCCTCTTTTTGACTATTTGGATGCTTTTGGTAATTGGGCTGAAGCCACTATGTTTTTGTCCTAACAAGTCAAGGATTGCTTACTCATGTTTGAGAAGCAATGATGATATGGCAAGAGAGAGGTGAAGGACTGCAGTGGGAGGCTTATTAGGAATTATGCATGCCTCTTTCATATGTGTTGTCTCCAAGCTAGCCTTGTGAGGCAGGGATTGTGACTCCTTCCTGAAGGAGAAAAAGCAAGTTTTAGATTAAGTGCCTGACATTCTGATGTCATAAAAAGACTGAAATAAGCAACATTTTAACACAACATTTGAACAGCCCTTTTCCTACGGATAAGCTCTTCGCTCTACACCATACTAATTTCCAAAAAGGTGTGAGATTGACATGAAACTTGTACCTTTCTATAAATGTGAATGCAGCAAGCCAGAGAAAAGAACGTTCTGCAGCCCAGGCAAGAGGCAGAGGAAACACCCAGTGACAGATCAACTGTGGCCCTCCCTGAAGGGGTGCTGTAACTTTAAAATAGTAGCAAATATTTAGCTTGGCTTTTTGTTTCCTAGTCGCTAAGTCCTGTCCTGAAATTCTCTGGCTAAGGGGTGTAAGAAAGTGGCTGTTCGTGATAAATGGTTGTGTTTGTATGTGAATGAATGGAAGAACACATCGGAGATAATGTGGTGTTTACTGCTTTGCTATTAGTACAATGGGCTGTCTTTATGGAATATAATGTTTAACTTTATGCACCAGTGAACTTTCAAATAGAGATTCGCTTCCTATTTTCACTTAAAACTCTCTTTTTATTTTAATTAACGGAAAAGTAGTTTAATCATCCATCTTTACAGCTAAGGACATTTTATAGGCTTATAATACTGTCAGATTCTGGGGTATATAAATGAGAAACAGACACTTTTGGGGAAGAAATTGGCCAGCCTTCCTTCCTTCCTTCTTTTCTTCCTTCCTCCTTCCCTCCTTCCCTCTCTTCCTGCCTTCCTTTCTCCTATCCCTCTCTTCTTCCCTCCCTTCTTTCCTTTTCCTTGCTTCCTTCCTTTTTACTCCTCCCCTCTTCACCCTCTCTCTCTCTTGCTCTTTGTTCCTATGAAGAGACTGCTCTACAAGCTAGGAGGTTTCATTGATGGTGTGTGATTTCACAAGCTGGATTTCCTCTCAGAACACCTGTCTAATTCAGACTTGTCTGAAGCTTCTCCAACATCATTACCCTAGGGCTCCCTGATCTGCACGCATGTTTTTATAATGACAGGAAGAAGAATTCATATAAGCATTTGTGTGTTAGAATCAGTGGTGTGCTGCTGTAACAGTCAGCTCTTAGAGGGTGGGGAGAGATAGGCAGGGGATGTTTAGAAAAAGTGGGTATGGAAAAGTCCCTGAATTCTAGTGTTTGCCAAATTCTGTTATGTAAATACTCCCTCCACAGCCGATTTCAAGGTTATTTTTCCCCATTACATTTCATCAGGGCTATACAAGATGTTATAAGGAAGAAAATGTTAGGAACCCATGTGGTTCAAGTGATACTCACTCGGGAGCTGAGATAGCATTTCATTTATGCAATTCAAATAGCTATTGGTTTGGATACCTTAGCTTTGTTTCTTCCAAGAAATATTTTCATTCTTTCCTAAAGAGATAATAATAGACATTCATGACCTAATTTAGGAGATATCATTTTGTATTTTATCACTCATTATTAATGCTTTATACAAAAATTAGATTTATGAAAAGACTCAGGGATTTTACATCTATCGTATCATCTCCTGTTGGTTTGAAAATGAAATGTTTGTTTTGCTAATATGTTTTTCTGATTAAGAAATGGAGGCAGCAGGCTATTAAAAGTTTTTCTCAAGGCAATAAAGTGGTAGACTAGAAACTTTCAAATTAAGGAGTAGTCATTTCTTAGGCCTGTTCATTGATTATTAAAAAATGGGTTAAAGCACAGGTTGAAAATATTTTTGTGGGCCACAGGATAACTTAAGTGATTATTTTACAAGTACTTCTTTGGGAAAACATATACTCACTAAGGTATGTAACTTTGTTAACTTCTTAAAAATAAAAATCTAGATAAAAGAATTTCATACTCTGCCAAGGAGTGGTGCCCAGCTAATAGGTGGCTGGTTCTGCATCTTACATTTTGTTGCTTATGAGTTATATGAAGAAAGGAATCCCTTTTCTGCCCTGTTCATGGTCAAAATTTCAGTCCCTACATCATGACTACATTTAGAAGACACTAAAAAAATTGTTTTAAATATATGAATCAAGCAATTACTTTAAATGATAAGACAGCAAAGTCAAGTCTATGCATTATTTCTGTAACATTATTTAAGTATAATTGCTTATTAAGTAGGTAGGATGCTTAGAAACTATGTTTAACTGAAAGTGGCTTAAAATTTTCTCCATAGGCAAAAAATATTAAGTTGAAATAGTTCATCTTCAAAAAAAAGGTCTCCAGATGGCCAAATACCTTTCATGTACATGCATCAATCAGACTGTGCCAGAAGATAATAAAAAGAATCCTGTTGTTTTAATTATCTTTTTTGTTCTCCAAGGAACCCCTATTCCTGCCAATTCTTACAGATGTTATTAAGGCACTCAGTTTTTATTCATTTATTTAAAAAATATTTATTGTGCCAAGTACTATTTAAATGGTGGAGATACCAAAGTGAATAAGACATGTACAAGGGGCCCTAGTTCTCAAGGAGCTCACATTCATAAAAATTAAGTTTATACATGCAAGATATACCAGATATTAATAAGTATTACTCAGATCATTAGAGTAGAATGAGGCCAGGCACAGTGGTCCTGCCTATAATCCCAGTGCCTTTAGAGGTTATGGTGGGAGGATAGCTTGAGCCCAGGAGTCCCAGGATTTCTAGGCTGCCGTGAGCTATGATCACGCAACTGCTCTCCAGCTTGGGTAATAGAATAAGACCCTGTCTCTAAACAAACAAATAAAAAGTAGAAAGATTTAACCTGAGAATAACTAGATGGCTGTTTTAGATTGGATATTCATTAATAAAATAACACTTAAAGTGAGATCTGAATGACAGAAAGAAAAGCCATGTAAAAATCAAGGGGTGGTGGGTACAGATTTCACAGATGACAAATATCTAACATGGTGATGCTAAAGTCAGCATGAACCTCTTTCTGTTTCTTGAACAGACCACAGGCTGGAGAAGAAAGGGTAGGAAGAAGGCTGGTATAAGATGAAGGTGAAAAGAAAAGTAAGGCCAGATCATGGGAGCTTTATAGCCAGGCTAAGGGGTTTACGTTTGATATTAAAAGCAGCAGAATGTATTGGAGAAGATTATGCTGAGGAGTAATGTGACTTGACTTAAATTTTTAAAAGGTCTATCTAACTGTGTATGGAAAATGAATTGCATGGAACAAGGATGGAAACCAGTTGAGAGATGAGTTAGATTATTATAGGAGACCTGGTGGGAAGTGTTGGTGGCCGGTGGAGGTGGTGGTTGTAAAGATGCATAGGAGATTCTGAACTTGTTTTGGAGGTAGAGGAGGTAAGATTTCTTGCAGAACTGGCTTAGTAGGGTGGGCACAAAGGAAATACAGAATTAAAGGATAATTCCAAAGGTTCCAACCTGAGCAACTAAATAGAGGCTGGCATTTACTAAGGTGGGTGAGATTGAGAGGAGTATTGGGAGGCAAGATTACTTGTTCTTTTTTAGCCCTGTTTACATTTTTTGAGATGTCTATTAAGTATCTGAGAAGAAATTTCAAGTGGGCAGTTTGTTGGACAAGTGTTTGGTTCATGGAAGAAATTAGAACACGGACGCAGTTTTGTGAGACTGTAACACACAGCTAGTATTTAGAGCTAAGTATCTATATGAAATCACCTAAATAGTGCTTATAGACAGGAAAGAAAAGGACAGAGCCCAGGGGCACTCTTACATTTACAGGTGAGCATAAAAACAGAAATCAAAAGAAACTGAAAAGGAGCAAAAGTGAAATGGAAGAAAACCAAACAGCCACACAGGAGTGATTGTTGGGATGTTTCTGGAGAGAGAAGGTTGGCGGTCATTTAGGAGGGTGATAAATCAAACACAACACAGATGAGGGTGGTGTGGGGAGATCATTCTCTAGGACTCCTTTGCTTTTTTGCTGATCTTACAATCAGAGTCACTGACTCTCTTGGTTCAGGAGTTGGAAGATACAGTGGCCTCTTCCAGAGCAAAGGCAGGTTCATTTGCTGTTCAGGATAACAAAGATAATGTCTCCCACCAAGGCAAAGATCAGATAAGCTTACTGCCCATTATAAAATATTCAGGTTCCTTAAGCATGTGGTTCCTCTCCCATAATACAAGTCTCTTGCATGTACTGGTGTCACCTGGCTCTTTTCACATTATCCTGTGAGAAATGGGACCCAGAGAATCTACACAAATGCAAACACTCCAACCACTGCTATTGTCATAAAGTCCTTGGTCTCTGACCCAAAGTCTCATGTCCTCTGCTAGCATCCATTAAACAGTGGCAGATGAACTTTGAAAATAGGGTAGGCTAAAATCTCAGATCCTTCACTGCTCTTCACAGATGGTAGGCCATTGTGAGCGTCCACTTGAGCTCTGCGGTTGTGGTGGCATATTTTTCTGTAGCAATATTCAGTGGCTTTAATGCAAGCATGGGGCAGGTAGATGGGTTTATGCCTTGGACATTTAATACAAATGGCTTAACGCATGATCATATAACTTCCTTTCTTTACTGACAATGGTCCCACTAATGGAGTGTGTAGATCCAGGAAGACCAGTGTTTGAACACTGTGGGGTAAAGTGCTGATAGGCATGCCAGCATATTTAGATATTTCTAAGAGATTCTAAAATAATGAATACTTTCCTCGATCATTTGTCACAACCAAAGTCTATCTTGTGCTTAGATGTCATAATTCATATTAAAGAATTGGGCCTTATGTGATACCTTAATATTAATAGTACTCAGTGATCCGAGTGCAGTGGCTGATACCTGTAATCCTAGCAATTTGGGAGGCCAAGCCAGCGGATTGCCTGAGCTCAAGAGTTTGATACCAGCCTGGGCAACATAGTGAAACCCTGTCACTATTAAAAATACAAAATTAGCCAAGTATGGCAAAGCACACCTGTAGTCCCAGCTACTTGGGAGGCTGAGGCACGAGAATCACTTGAACCCAGGAAGCAGAGGTTGTAGTGAGCCAAGATCGCACCACTGCACTCCAGCATGGGCTACAGAATAAGACTGTGTCTCAAAAAAATTTAAAAAATTAAAAATAAAAATAAGTAGTACTTGGCTAACCACAGACCATCAACTACACTTAATTAATGATACTAATTCTTAATACATTATATACTTTCAGGGTATATAAGGAGGTAATTACATTTTATAGAGGCATGTATCTGGTTTATTCAATTGAGAATCAATAAACATGAGGTTTTTATAAACATGATTTATATGATGACTTTTTAATTAAATTATAGGAAATTTCTTTACCACCGGGTCACTAGTGTCTTCTTGTGTAATACAAAGACAATATGGCCCAGCATGGTGGCTCACATGTGTAATCCCAGCGCTTTGGGAAGCCCAAGCAGGTGGATCACTTGAGGTCAGGAGTTCAAGACCAACTTGGCCAACATAGTGAAACTCTGTCTCTACTAAAAATACAAAAATTAGTCAGGCCTGGTGGTACACGCCTGTAGTCCCAGCTGTTTGGGAGGTTGAGGCAGGAGAATTGCTTGAATCCAGGAGGCAGAGGTTGCAATGAGCTGAGATTGCACCACTGTACTCCAGCTGGGCGACAGAGTGAGATTCCATCTCAAAAAAAAAAAAAAGAAAAAACAAGAAAGAAAAGACATTAGCCCTCTGGAGCAGTTAAGTAGATATTTGTCTGTAAAGCAATTTAATGTAAATGATATTATCTCTGTGTGTGTGCACAATTGCATGCATATGTCAAGTATTGCGGGATTCTAAATATTTGATGATCTATCTACTTCTTCTACAGACAGTTGGATAAATAAAAGGAGAGCCACGTGCAAATCCAGTCTTTGGTTCTAGGTTTATACCTCCTCTTCTACACCTCCATTTTCCTTGATAGCCCCTGATGCACACAGCCAGCCATCCTCATCCCTTGAGTTCTGGTTGGCTTCTCTCTATTTGGGTACCAGGAATTGTTTTTCCTCTTTTCTGAGAGTCTATGTGTGCTGCAGGCCAGTGAGTATTGACTCAGTTCTTGTTTGAATCCTCTCTCACTCATTCTGAAATGTATATTGTGTATGTAGTTCTTTTGTCAAAAGCAGCTTTGTATTAAGATTGAAGTTTTCTTAAATTTGCAAGTCACCTAAAATGTATCTTGTGTCTGCTGGGATCCTTTTGATGTTGAAGCATCTTGGAGTAGAGAGTAGAAGATTTTCCTGTGGTGGAAGAATGTTAGGTGTCCTTGTTGGAGAAGAGAGGAGGAGGAATTGAGAACCCCTTTAAAACCTTCTTACTGCCTATTCCTTGCATCTCTTCTCTACACATTTAGCAATCACATCTGACTTGGCAAACGCCAACAGCAGCTACACAGCATCAGTGAGTACAATAGTGAGTGGATTTAAACATCAGGAGCAATGTACCAATGCAATAAATAGAATATATCATTGTTTCTCTGAGGACAGAATGTCTGTGCTCTCTATGAGTATCTGCATTTAAGTGCAACACCCAAGGAAGGCAAACATCTAAAGCTCAGCATGGGGTCCCTCAAGCAGGGGAACATAAACAAAGCATTCTTCTCCTGAAACACAAGTTTTAGGATTTCATGTAGACAGCATTCTCCCTTCTTAGAACTGGAAATGGTAACCAGGACACATTGGTATGCGCAATTCTGCTGGCTCAGAGCACAAGCAAGCTCCGAGTCCTTGACTGACAGGAGGCTCACGGCAATTTTTTTTTTTTTTTTTTTTTTGAGATAGAGACTCATTCTGTCACCCAGGCTGGAGTGCAGTGGCATGATCTCGGCTCACTGCAACCTCCGCTTTCCTAGGTTCAAGCAATTCTCCTGCCTCAGCCTCCCATGTAGCTGTGGTTACAGGTTCCCATCACCACACCTTGCCAATTTTCTTGTATTTTTTTTTTTAAGTAGAGATGGGGTTTCATCATGTTGGCCCGGCTGGTTTTGAACTCCCGACCTCAAGTGATCCTTCTGCCTCGGCTTCCCAAAGTGCTGGGATTATAGGCGTGGTCCACCGTGCCCAGCCAGCTCACAGCAATTTTTAATGCAATATGATCAGACCCAATTTTATCTTTCTGATTTTCTCCCTTAAACCTCAGGCAGGTACTTTTTCAAAAGAGAAATCAATCAAACAATCAATCAATCAATCAAAAGTGAGTGAATGAATGAATGACTAAATTATTTGTCTTTAGCATGCCATAAAAGAATCCTTCATATTTTGATCTCAAGCAGCCATTCTGATGTTGTCTTCTTTTTTTTTTTTTTTGAGACGGAGTTTCGCTCTTGTTACCCAGGCTGGAGTGCAATGGCGCGATCTCGGCTCACCGCAACCTCCGCCTCCTGGGTTCAGGCAATTCTCCTGCCTCAGCCTCCTGGGTAGCTGGGATTACAGGCACGCGCCACCATGCCCAGCTAATTTTTTGTATTAGTAGAGACGGGGTTTCACCATGTTGACCAGGATGGTCTCGATCTCTTGACCTCGTGATCCATCTGCCTCGGCCTCCCAAAGTGCTGGGATTACAGGCGTGAGCCACTGCGCCCGGCCCAATGTTGTCTTCTTTCATGCTCCTGTGACTGAGTACCCAGATACATGCAAAGAATCAAGGTTTCTAGATCACAGCCCTGTCTTCTAATTCAGTGCCTTGGTATGAAATCTTTCTTCTGCTATGTCCTTTTTTGCCAGCTGAAATTTCGGTGTTTATTTAAGATCAAGTGTCATTGTCTCTTTGAGGAAAGTCCTTTGACCCGCATTCTTCCCTTCAGAAGGAAAGCACTGGGGAGAGAAGATCTGCTGAATGACCTGGTAGCTGACAAAGCATAGAATAGGAGAGGGAACTACCTGGCCATCCCTTCTCCTGGCATAGTCATGAAACAAAGTTGAAAAGGAGCCTGGTTTTTACTTGATCAGTCACAAATTACCATAAAATAAAATGAGACATTATGAACCTTTGATCTCTGAAAAAGTAATATGTGTTGAAAGGAAATATCACTGTTACATATAGACAGATAATAGAAATATTTGAAGCATGCATTTAAAATGTAGAGGTCAGTTATAGCAGGCATATTAATACGTACATTTGCTTTTTAAGAAATATACATATGTGTACCTTTAGCTTTGAAAGGGTAAGATTCGATGCTTGTGTGATAGATCCACTAAATTCTCAGAAATCACCACTAAAGGATTTATCCATGTAACTGAAAACAACTTGTACTCCAAAATCTATTGAAATAAAAATAAAAAATAAAATAAAAGGTAAGATTCATAAATAACAAGTTGAGAATACATGTTTATAACATGTAGACAATGCATGATAAATTCTTGGCAATAAGAATTGTGTAGCTGACTTTGGAGATACAAAGTGGCTTCTGAAAAAGGTTCCTAATAAGCCCTGTCTGAGGTGACTGCTTAAGGTATTTATCTGTAGCTGAAATGCATTGCCTCAAGGTTTGAGGATTCAGGAGCTATGAGTTTCAAGGCCACAGGTGCAGTGGGATAGTAATGCTTCTGCCCCTGCCTGGCCCACTGACCTAACTGATGAGAATGCCTTATAGACCCAGGAACTGTGGTCATTTATGTCTAGTCCCTCGCTCTAGAAAGGGATTGCTTGAATACTACAGTTCTGGAGTTTGTAGCCACAATGCTGAAGGCAGGACAATCCTTCATGAAGATGGATTTCTGGCAGCCATACTTGCATGTCTAGTTAATGTCTGCAGTATCATTAAGCAATGGTATATCTTTTTTTTTAATGCAGAGATTCAACTGATACTTAAAACCTATGACAATCTAAATCCTTCCTCCCTACCCAGCCTTAGTTTTTCTACTCAATAACATAAATTCTCCGTTTCAGTCAGATAGGTAACCTTCCTGTCATTCTTGATTTCGTTCATGTCTTCCCCAGCTGCTGAATTGCTATTCTTTCTGTCTTTTATTTTTTATTTTTTGAGACAAGGCCTTACTCTGTCACGCATACTGGAGTGCAGTGGCATAATCACAACTCACTGCATTCTCAACCTCCTGGGTCAAGTGATCATCTTTCCTCAGCCTGTTTAGTACCTGGGATTGCAGGTATGCACTACCATGTTTAGCTAATTTCTTATCTTTTTTGTAGAGACTGAGTCTTGCTATGCTGCCCAAGCTGGTCTTGAACTCCTGAGCTCAAGTGATCTTCCCACTTCAGCCTCCAAAAGCACAAGGATTATAGGCATGAGTCACTCATGTACCTGTTTTCCTTCTTCCTTACAAGTCACAACTCAGGCTGTCAACCTCCATCTCCATTGACTTCTCCAGGGCACTTCATTTCCTCTTATCCTTTCTCTGCACTTTATTAGAACTTACATTCTGATTTTTACTGTTGACCTTTGATCCCTTAAGTTTACACACACACACACACATACACACATACTCTCTCTCTGTCTCTTTCTCTCTCTCTGTCTCTTTCTCTCTCTCTCTCTCTTTCTCTCTCTCTGTCTCTCTCTCTCTCTCTCTCTCTCTCTCTCTCTCTCTCTCTCTCGGTTCTCTCTGTTTCTGTCTCTCTTTTTTCCCTGTCAATTATTTTATTCTGGTATTTGGTACCTATGAGAACAAAAACAGGAAATGTATATTTTCCTTCTGATGTAATTCTTAGGAAACTTCACATAGGAATAAAAAATATGTAGTAGTGGATTGACTGGTAAGTGAGTGAAAGAGGGATCTGAGGTCAGTGGGCTGTTTCAGGACATGACCAAGGAATGTGATACCAGGGCAGCAACAAGCTTGCTAAGGGATGATAAAGTAGTCATTGTGCCTAACTGAGGAACTTGGACTCAATGCAGATTTGCTACTAACTCTTTGGCATTATAGAATTCACTAGAGAAATATTAGTAAGTTAGTTAATATTCTTAATAAAGAACTGCTAATACCTTATAGAGACATAAGCCATGTTTCTCATCTTTCTTTTGTTTGTGAAATGAAGTTTTGGCCAGGGAAACATTTTGTAGTAGCCCTTTTTGATGTCTACAAATGTGGTATTTGTCAGATGTGAGATAGTTGTTTAAGTGTGTATGTGTATATATATCTATACACACTTAATATATATGTTTATATACATAACCTGTATGTGTATGTGTATATATACATATATGTATATTTTAGATGCGTGGAGAGAGAGAAGTATATATAAGTACCAAATATCAGATATATCTTTCCATGCATCCAAAATATTCACAACTTTTCACTAATATCTGAAGAACATTTGAAAAATTGACAACTCTTCTGGCTAAAGATCAGCACAAACATTTGTTCCATGGAGACTTGTGCCAAAAATCTTGCTCAGCTCGAAGGGCACTGCACAATAAACAATAAGAAACTTTTATAACTCCAGCTAAGACAACTCATTGCTTTTCCGGTTTGAACATAAAGGATGTCTGCTTGCTTTCCATGCCTAATTTTCCTGATGCTGTAAAGCTGTTCAGGGAAGTTCCCACTGCTGGAGTTTTGCTAGTAATCTTCAGCTCTGTAGGAAGCCTTTGGACTCTGTTGCTATCCCTGAAAGTGGCTGTTCTTCTCCATCAGTTTCCTGGGCAAGGGATCGAACCAGCTATTAGTGTCTATTTGCACTGCATGAAAACAAAATTTAATGTAAAGATGCTTATAGCTTGCCTACCCTAAAGCCCCAGGAATCTCATTCTGCCAGACCCTAGACGGTTTTTGAGCTGATAGAGGGATGGGTATTGGGTGGGTCTCTTCGGCCAGCTCATCTCAGCATGTTGAAAGTTCAAATGATCATTGTCTGAGAATGGTGAAAGTAACTTTTATGTGTATATATAAGCCTGCTTTTTCATTCTTTCCCGTCACAGATTGCAGAGATAGTTGACTGTGCTTGTGAGTGTGAGGGTTAATAACTTTGCTATGCTAATTTTTAGACTTTCTATGCTATGTCATTTCACTGAAGAGCGTGACAGAGCATTGCTTTGGAAAATCAATATTCAGCATGATTATTTCTCCTGTCGTGTGTCATTGACCTTTGAAGACCACAAATAAGCCAAATCTACAAGCATCAGTTTTCTAAACATATGTTAGTCAGGAGAAATTGTCTTTTCTGGCTGAGGTATGCCAGCTACTGGTATGGAGAAAATCTGCCTAGCAAATTAGAAGGGACCAGAAGCTCAAATGCTATTGAAAACCACTTAACAATTCTTTTTTCTTACACACAGAATTGAAGCATAGAGAAAACAACAACAACAAAAAAAAAAAAGAAAACACCGTTTCCTCAAACTTACAAATGATTCATTAGACCAATGATATTGTGAGAATTCGATCTCTGACAAAGAAATAAATGTATATACAAATACAGAATTATGTCAGGCATGTATTTTTCTTCTTCTTTCTTTTTTTTGAGATGGAGTCTAGTTCTGTCACCAGGCTGAAGTGCAGTGGCACAATCTTGGCTCACTGCAACTTCTGCCTCCTGGGTTGAAGCGATTCTCCTGTCTCAGCTTCCCAAGTAACTGGGATTACAGGCATGTGCCGCCAGCCCAGCTAATTTTTGTATTTTTAGTAGAGACGGGGTTTCACCATGTTGGCCAGGATGGTCTCAGACTCCTGACCTCGTGATCCGCCCACCTTGGCCTCCCAAAGTGCCGGGATTACAGGCATGAGCCACCGCACCTGACTTGGCATGTATTTTTTCAAAGATAGAGTCCAGTGAAAAGGATACATGTTAGAATATGGATTAGGTTTTTAAAGGTATACTTACGTCTGTCTGAAGTCTTCAGGAAACAAAGTTTTATGTACACTTTAAGAAAGGTGGTATGGTAAACGTGAAGCAAACCAAAGTCCTGTCACTTGTTCTGTCATATCATTAAAGCCTCCAGACAGTTTTCTTCCCATTATGTGATGTGCAGACTTTCAGATGTCCCTCAGCAGCTGAAGTCAACTGGCCCACCAGCCTCTAAGTTGCAGCCTCTGTCAGCTTGGGGACAGTGAGATCCATGTGACTTGCCTGCTACTGCCCTTGATCAGGCAGATTACACAGTAGATGGTGTGTCTAGGGTATAAGCGGTTATGGCTTTTTTTTTCTTCATTTCAATTTTAATTGCCATTTGTAAATACAAAAATCTTATGATGATTTACAACCTGTTTTCTGTGGCCATGGTGTTTTTTTTTTTAATGTTCTGTGCTTTAGGTTTTGGGGTACATGTGAAGAACATGCAGGATTGTTGCATAGGTACATACATGGCAATGTGGTTTGCTGCCTTCCTGATATTCCTGGATTTTTCACTAATAATATAATGTAGTGTATAAAATAATCAAAGTTAATTAGAACCAAATGGATGATTCTGTATGTAAATATCTTGCACTAACAGCAAGAATAATAAAAGTAATACAAAAAATGTCTGTTCTTCCCCAGACCATGAGCTCCACGGAGGCAGAGACTGTATTTGCCTGGTTTACTGCCCTTCCCCAGTATTTTCACCAAGCTAAACATGTATCATGTTTAGCTCTCATTGCCCCCATTGAGTTGAAATAAATTACGGTGACATAAACTACGTTCCTCATCAAATAATGGACAAGCGTGTTTCTCAGGGGACTTCTCTGCTATCAACACAAGAACAGTGATGAAATGTGAGGAGCAGTGAGGGCAGAACTTGAGCCTGGTCCCTACCTAAAATGTATGCTCCGCAAGTATTCCACCCAACACTTCAGATACTGCCTCTTCTTTCAAAGACAACAAATTATACCCGTTGAAAATAAATACACATGCACACTCATGCCCACATGCTTGTATGTGCTACCAGAATATCTGTACGTTTTAGGCTCTTTGGAAGTAGTGGTGGTTTGGTGAGAATAGCTGCATTGGCTCATCAGTGCAGACTTGATTGTACTTTGATTTCAGATATTGCTATGCAAGGCTCCCATTATCTGCCTGCCATTTATGTGCATTTATGTTTAGTGTCAATTTCTCCTCCCATGAGGCTATCATCTGCTCTGTAAGGAGCTGAAGTAGGAAAAGCAGTTAGAATGATGAGTCCAGTTGGAGCCTACTGGGGAACAAGACAGTCATCGCAGGCCAATCGGTGATGGAGACAGGGTGGCCCTTATCACACAAAGGCATCTGGAGACTGAGAGGGACAAAGCAACACAGCTGCAAGCTGACCAGGATCTGCTGGAAGCTTCTTCAGTTATAAAGCAAAGGACAGTAATTCTGAATGACAATGTAGGAAAAAAAAGAGGAAGAAGAAAGAAAGAAAATGGTTGAGCCCAGAGGATCCTATTTAGTCACAGATGTTACAGATGATGATTGCTGCTAGTGAAGTTTCTGAATCTGAAGACCAGCTGTATATAGTATGTGTGTTCATGGAGGGGTGTGTGTGTGTGTGTGCATGTGTGTGTTCTGTAGCGCTAGCCAGAAATCCTTATTTCATCATCTAGAATGTAGCCAGAGATTTGCCTAAATTCTCATAAGTCCATTACTGTTCTGTAAATCGGGCTGCCTGTTTTGCATAATTCACCAGGTAATTCACCTATCACTAGGCAAAGACAGCTGCCATGGAGTGCAGGCAGGAATTTCCTTCATTGACTCAGAAGGCTGGTAGCATTCTCAGCATTTTTGTTATTTATATGTTTTTATTTCGGTCTTGGTTTTCCGTTATCTAAAAACGTCAAGGTAGGATGGATCCCTGGAGATGCTCACTTAACCAAGTTCATTACACTTAAAATAGTTTTACGAGCACAAGTGAAAATAATGTCATAATTGCAGCAGATTCTTGGACCTCCACTGGATCCTGAGTTGCCTGTTTCCTTTATTCAATTCTAGATTCTAAGTTTATTGCTGAGTTTTGGGGTGTGTGTGTGTGTGTGTGTGTGTGTGTGTGTGTTCATTTTTCAATATAGAATTTGAAGTTTGAGGGAAAACTATTGCCCTTATTCTTGTAGGTTTTGTTATTCCATCTTTTCTTTTCCTCTTGGTTGGTGTGCAAGCAGCTGCAGAGCAAAGCTGCTGAGATCATATGCTTGACTGAGGTTTCACAAGCTCTGCAAGATAACCTCATCTTCAGAGTGACACCTGACTTCGCCAACCAAGTGAAAAAACTAAGGGTTTAGACATAACCACATTCAACCACAGCCTTATTCTTACCTTCTCCCCTGTTCTTTGTCATATCTAACGACTGGCCCAGAAAGGTGCAAGGAGAGACTTTTCGGAAAAAGGGTAAAAACAATCAAGAAGGAAAAAATTGCTTGGTTGTTTTCTGAGATACTTGAACCAGAACCAAGTGAGTATTTAGGTGTAACTTTCTATGCTCTATTCAGATGAATGTCATTCTTATAGCTTAAATCTTTTCCACATGAAGAGAGGATTTATATAGACAAAGAGAATATTTCCCATAAAGACATATTAGCACAATTCCAATTAATCTTAAACTATGTTTTTGTTTCCCAAGTCCAATACTGAGTCTATGCCCTTTTCTGTAATGCCTGCTGGCCAGCCACCATGTATGATGATGGTAGATTGTACATGTACAAAGTGCCCAGCCAAGGGCTGAAATCAACTAGTGTTCTCCTCATTAGGAATTAATTCAGGCATTGGACTGTATCTACCCCAGAGGATGTGCCTTTTTCTAATTTTCATAAAGTTGCTTTACTGGGCCAGCCCTTAAGGTATGCAGATGACAGAATCCTATGACTTTTAGATGGACGTTAGCCATCACGAGAGCCTGCCTCTCTGTACATGGTGTTAGGGTGTTTATTATCATCAGCAGCATTGGGAATACAGATGTTTTGATGTGTTTTCTGATGCCCCGTTTCTTCTAAAATTCACTACTTCTCTGCAGGCTTTGGAAAGTGGGTACATAACCACTGGTCTTTTGAGTTCTTTGAGAAGTTGAGCTAACCATAAGATACCACATATTCTCCTGGTGATTACAGTTTTTATGGGAGTTGATGTATAGCAGCAAAAGTCTAATATAAATCTCATATTTGTTCCTCCAGAGCAGAGGCAGCTAGACTCTAATAATTTCTTGGGAAGAGTTTCAGTACCTGGAAATTTAAGGTGTATATCAAGAACATGTGAGCAAATGGGAAATCTAATTGCCCAGTGCCTCTGAAGCAAAGTGCAGAGTCAAACTGAGAATGTTATTTACTGGCACATATGTGTATTAAACTAAGAGAAGGAAGCTCTTTATATGGGAACTGTTTCTCACTGGTTCCTTTAAGTGTCTTTAAAAAAAGTGATGTCTTCCTAATAGACCTTGTGAAAGGTGGTAAAGTGTTTAATTGGAACCTAAGCATAACTTCCTACTGACTAGCTTTGTTGGTTTCACTTTCATTTGGGGAAAAGATAGACATTGACAAAACTGTTTCCATGAGAATTAATCATAGCTATAGATTTCAAGGCACGTTATACCAGGTTTCATCTCCTGGATCTTCCTCCTCTACATGACAATGATGAGAATGATAAATTCAATGCATGTTAATGATCCTTAATCAATTTAAAAATTGTTATTTCTCTTCTTTATGCCGTATTTACTGTCGGAAATACAGACATACATTGTTAGGAAGATTTTTCCTGAAGTGAATTGATTTGAGACCTTTAATAAAAAATTAAAGAGACAAAATTTGAGACCTTTAATAAAAAATTAAAGAGACAAAAAAAAAATTAAAGAGAAAAGATTTGAGACCTTTAATAAAAAATTGACCATTCCTTGAACCTTAATTGTTTGATATCATTAACAAAGGACTTGAGAAAACATGTTTAAGCTTCACGATTTGCTGGAAATAATCTTTCCTTTTTTTTTTTTAAAAAAAAGCAATTTTTTGTTGTCATTGTTAATCTTACTATGTATTTGTTTCCTGAAAATGGTGTCATTTACCACTTCTTCCACCTATTAATTGGTGTAAGCTATTAAGTTGTATAGAATACATTAAATTTCTCCAAAAAGCTGCCTGAGGAAAGTAAAACACCATAAAGAAAAGAGTACGTAACAAAGAAAGAGCCAAAAACTGAGGAGACTAAGAGATTATCATGAGAAATTAATAAGAGAATTACATACCTAGAAAAATGTGTACATACTTAGAAGTAGTAAACATTAATTTCCTTCTTTCTGTCTATATTTCATCTTTAGATCCCTCTTTCCTTTCTTTAGGTCATCAGTATTCAAGGTTAGAAAGAGTAAATGAGGATTGATAAGTGGGCACTCTCTTGTTCTGTTGATATAAGCCTAAGTTGGGATAGCTTTTCTGGAGGACCGCTTGACAACATACATCGAATTGTATATTGTGATACCCTTTGGCCACACAATTTCCCCTTCCTGGAATGTTACCAAGTAAATGATTGAATAAGTGAAAAACCAAATGTCTTCATAAAGATAATCACCATAGTTTTGCTGAAAATTATTTAAAAATTGCAAACAATCTAAACACATGTCAATACAAGAATAGTTTAATTGCATATAGAACTGTATGTAAAATGTAATCCTGTGCAGTCACTAAAAATGAAAATATATAGATATATTGATTGGCCTCAATTATCATAAAATGTAAATGAATGAGTAAAAGTATCACAGAATAATACTGTTCCCTCCTAAGTAAATCCTCACCAATAAATCCTAGTATACCTGGCAAAACCTGTATATTGTCTCTATCCCCTAATTTTCCTCATCTCTCATATTTAATCCACCATGATATCCTGGTCACTCCTAAGTGTGTTTCAGATCATCCACTTCCCCCGAACTCTATCGCTGTCTTCTGGTCCAAGCTT
Organism: Aotus nancymaae; assembly: GCF_030222135.1. Lineage (NCBI taxonomy): Eukaryota > Metazoa > Chordata > Mammalia > Primates > Aotidae > Aotus > Aotus nancymaae. The sequence goes on along the minus strand of NW_026988494.1, from coordinate 6,881,264 downwards.
GGTAGTCAATTAATACTTGTTAAATGGATTCTGAATATGATCCTATTCATAACAATGCACCTATCCACACATGTATGTGAAGACACAAGTACCTGAAGAGGTTTTCACAGAACTCCTAGTGGTGATTTCCTCTTCTGTGGTAGAATTCAGCATTATCTTTATTCTTTTATTTGAATTTCTCTGTATTGTTTGAAATATTTTAAAATGATAATATATAATTTACACCCTCCAAAACTAAAACTTATAAAATGGGGATGATAACTCTTATTCTACCATTCTCACTGGATAAACATAGTACTTAAGTAAATAAGTACCCATGAAAGTCTTTTGTAATGTGAAAACAAAGTTATTTTTAGGTATTATGGGTAATAATAATAAATAACTCTACCTGCTAAAATTTGTTGGATGTATTTCCTCAGTATTTTGAGTGCTTTAACTCATTTAAATCTCACAATAAGCCTGCGACGCTATATATTATATTTGAAATACACCTATTTCAAATATAATGAAACTGAGGCAGAGACACATGAAATAATGTATCCACGTACATATAGCCAGTAAAACAGAGGCAGGATTTGAACCCACACAGTCAGGCCCTAGGAACCAAGCACTAACCACTGTGCCAAAATCATAATGCCTTCGGGAAATGGCAAAGGTAGAACTTAGCTCCATATATCAGACTTTTGCCACTGTGAAGCCCCTACAGAGGAATTCATACAGATAATCTTACTAACTCAGTTACTTTAGAAAGATTTTCAGGCACTGCTGAATGATTTTGGGAGTAAGACCAAGCCAAATGACCTCTGTTGGAAGTAATGTAACAGATGTTTTTAAATATTAGAGGTGGGTGAGATGGTGGAGAAAGGAGGAACTAACATTTGGGGAGCATTTGATATCTTCTATGCAATATGTAGACACCCTTTCAACAAATTCTCACAACACCCCACATAATTCTTGTATTGACATTTGTTCAGATTGTTCCCAATTTTTTAATAATTTTCAGCAAAACTATGGTGACTATCTTTATGAAGACATAACCCCAAAAGGTTATGTGTTATTTGTTTCAATTGTAAGTTGCAATCCTTGTTAAGGAAACTCAGATATGTATTAAGTCATTTGCTCAGGTCTTTACAGCTATTAAGTTGTAGAGTTGGGAACCCATCTAAACTCCTAATATCAGAGTTTGGATTACCTTTATTATTTTACATCAGGCATCTATCATCCAGGACCTATCTGTTGCAGCAACGTGAATGATAACGACTTTGAGAAGATAAATATTTGGGGACATGAAGCCTGATCACAAAGTCTACCAGTTATGTGAACTTGGGCAAGCAATACCATGAGCATCACTTTTTTCATCCTCAAAGTGGGTCTAATAAATTTTCCTTTGCTTCTCCAAAAGAGGATTGTAGTCACCTATCTGTTTGGTAACTTTGCAAAAACATTGTAGTATAAGCCTTTACAAGGAATTACAGAGAATAAGGTAAGCCTTTAGCCTTCAGAAGCCTGGACTGTACCTGTCTCAAATCTATTTTATGCTTAATTTCCAAAGTTATAACAACTGCAGACAATTTTATCTATTTGAAGTTTCTTTTGCATCTTATTTGGCCTCTTCTCTGTTTTCTGAATGAAGCATGCACACCCTCGGATGTCTGGCCTTTGCTCTACATGTCTTTTGGTCTAGAATGCTTTCCCCTTCCTCAGCAACTTAAACAGCTTCAACATGTAACCGTCTCAATCACTCCAGCATGAAGGGATCCTCTTCTGTTCTAAATGTCTGTTGCACTGAATGAGTCATTTAATACACATTTCTTTGTAGCTTATATAGAGGATTTATGTTTATGGGCTTATATATTTTCTTTAAAAATAGATTATAAAGTTTGTGATGCTAGAACATTCTTTTATATCCATGGGAGACACTCAGAATATATTTGTTGGTTGTTTTGACTTTAAAGAAAAAGAAGGAAGAATGAGGTAGAATGACCACTCTCTGCCAGGAACTTCATATAATTATCTCAGCCCAGAAATAAATTAAAATAGCTTTCGTCAGTCAGTTACAATAGCTGATAGAAAAAACTTACCTCTTCCCTAGATGTCAGTGTCCCAATTTGGAAAATAGAGTTTGGTCATATATTTTGTCCACTGTTGTACAATCTTTAGAAACATAAAATTCAAGGGGAATACTAAATAAAAGGATCAATCAATACTGAGTTCAGCTTTAAAATTCTTTCATCTAATAAAGCTAGTTCTTTTGGCAGCACTAGCACAGGCTGGAATTTTTAAAAAATCATCCTCATATATCTATTGATTGAATTTATTAAAATGCTTTATTACCATATCCATTTGCTTATAAGAAGGCATCCTTATGTGTCATATATGAGTCTGAAAACACAATCAGGTAAATGAAAACCATGCAGAGCAACAAACGCTACCTAGCATTTACAAACTGCATTTGTATTCATTTGTATGTACATGGAGGGGAAAAAAAACCCAAAAGGTCGAAAGCCTTCTAGAGTGATAAATGCCCCAGTTTAATGGAAAATACACATTGTAATTTGAGAATGTCTCCCACTAAGAGTCAGTGTAGCTACAGGGACAAGAAGCCTAGTGCTATTGTCTGAACATTGATGTTCCTTCAAAATTCGTATGTTGGATCTTAGTACCCAATGTGATGTTATTAAGAGATAAGGTATTTGGGGAGGACCATTCAGTCTCCTCCATATGCATGAATGGGTTCATGCTCTTATAAAAGGGGTTAAAGAGAGCACCCTAGGGCCTCCTGCCCTTCTGCTTCTGCCATGTGAGGATGTAGCAAGAGGCACTTTCTATGAATCAAAGTGAGCCCTTGCCAGATGCTGAATGTACTGGTGACTTGATCATGGACGTCCCAGTCTCCAGAACTATGATAATTACATTTATTTTACTTCTAAATGACCCAGTCTAAGATGTTTTGTTACAGCAGCAGGAACAGACTAAGGCATCTGGCCCGCAGGCTCCTGAGCATCTCAGTGCCTTTGCGGCTATCAAGGACCTAGACCTTCACTTTCAGCACGTGTTCAAGTAAAAGAGAAAAGTGTGTGGGAAGAAGTGCCCATACCCAATAAACATACACATGTTTATTGTAAATTATCCTCTAAACTGTTTCCTGGTGGTCAAAACCCAAGTTATAAATTTTTAGTGTACTTTTAAGAGTCCACTATTTGTCAACCTACAGTCAGCATTTGCATCAACAAATAAGGTGGGATATGTTGTGTTATCTTTGTCATTTTTCAGCTGTCAACTAGGATAGGGGCCAGAAATAGCAAAACTATAAACTGGAAATTGTTTCAGGAAGAAATATAATAGCTAAGGGGTGTCTATATGAAACGGAATGTATATCAATCTGAGGTAAGAGAACTGGTAAAAAATAAAAATTATACTTATTCAGGAGGGGCACGGGATTCATGTACCAGGGAAGATAATGGCATATTCATAGCCCAGAGGGATTTCCAGGAATTAGAGATTGAGAAATATTATTTCTTGTAATATCTAGAGGCTACTTGGATAGAAGTCGTGGAAAATGTTTGAGAGAAAGGCCAATAAAAAGCAAAAGAACCTGAGAACTCTGTTTCTTCACTGAACAGAGAAGCTAAAAATTTGGCTCTCATTTTTGACAAAAATAAAAGCCATGTAATAAGTAAAATAAAATAATCTTCCAAGTAATAGAGCTTTTAGCAAAGGATTCTGCAAGTCAAAAGGCAGGTGTGAATCAGGAAGGTGAGTCTGGGGATGAGGTGAGGTGGGGTTAGGTGAACAGGAAAATCTATGAGAATCAGAAACCTAAGCGTCTATACTTGCTGGGGAAATGGGCAAGAAATGAAAGGGAAAGAGCCAGATGAAGCAGCTGCAAGCAGAAATCTGAGCAGGGGGACCAGGCAACAGAGAGGATGAGCTAGAAGAAGAGGGGTAGATCAGATCTAGAGCCAAGCTGTATTCTCAGGCCCATACTTTAATATTCTACCTATGAGGTGCATGTCTTTGGTGATGTTCATAAAATTCCAGTGTTGAAGAGGGTTTCAGAGATTGTCAGTAAATCTTTATATCCATCAAGCCCTCTGAGGTACTTACAGTGAGGAAAGTGGGAGTGCTTCAGACAGAGAGAGAGAGAGAGAGAGAGAGAGAGAGAAAAAAAAGAAAATTCGTAGCCCCATCTAGACATGTCTTATCAGTGAGTTAGGCAAAGTGTAGAAAATTTAAAAGTAAGACTGTAGTTTTTTGTGTTTTTTGCTATTTATGTTCCATCAAGAGAACTCCACAATTGTGTTTAAATAATTGTTTGCTCCTTAACAATCTTAACTATGTCTTTATTGTTCAGATATTCTTTTAGGGAGAAGATTGCTAGATGGGAATAAAATGGAAATGCTGTTTTCTAAAAGTTGTGGTCTTTATAGGGAGACAGCGCTTCACTTTGTGTGTTAGTTATGAATATTTGCAGGCTGTAGAGAACACTTTGTGGCTCCTCTATTTGAAGAAACCTTGATGTTTGCCACATATTCCAAGTTTAACTTTTATATTTAAAGAATTTACACATGATATTTGAAAAAGACTCAAACATGTCTAAAATTATATGTTAGACTCTAGACATATTTTAAAAAGATTTAAAACCCTGGTTTTAATCATCTGTAAGTACTCTCTCTTAAGGACAACTAATACTTATAACTCAGATAATGCAGGAGATGATCAATGATTTTGAAGTAACTTCCCATAACATACTTTTAAATAGTAAATGCTTTTGCTGCATGTAATTCACACATCAATATGTACTAAACTGTTTCCATTAATAGAGTCAGTCTCCAATTTACTAGAAGGCATTATGTTTCACAAGTTAATTTGAAGTGAATTGTTTGTAATCCAGAAGGAATTGTCTCAAAAAGAGTGAGTGCTGAACTGGTTAAATCCACAAAAAAAACACATGACATGAATTCATCTACCAGGCAAATTTGCTCATCTGCTTTCAAATCAAAAACAATTTTAAAATTGGATAAAAGCTATGTATCTCCTGTCTTAGTAAATTTGTCTGCTGTGATAAATATACACATGCACTAAAAAAAGGGGATGCATTGTTAAGAGGAATAAGAACCCATTTGAACTTGTTCAGGAACTCAAGAAGCTCAAAGGTAGAGAATATTAATAGCTAAAATAATTCTCAGGGAGAAGGCATACTGAATCATGCCTCATGCTTAATAAGAGAGGGGATTCTTCATCTCCCATGTGGCTGGGAATGAGAGCCAGGGGCTTCTCCTAATTCTAAAAAACCTAGCAATTCAGCAAAATCTACAGTGGGGCCAAAGTGGGGCTAGGATTTGGGGGATTTCATCAAAGTGGGTCAGAGGTAGAGTGGAAGAGAAGCAGAAGGCCAGTGGGAGTAGCACACTGTGCAGAGGTGAGCTTACAGCTGGCTTTACCAATTGAGGAAGAGGAAGCAACCCCAGGAGGTCCATACCCTTGACGTTTTACCTCTCCTCTCACTAAGGACAGCCATGCCCTTTGTGATCTGCCCTAGACTGACTTTTTAATAAAGAGAAGGAAGACCAGTACAGAAAGCAAAGAAATAAATGAAGTAGATGCTAAGTTGTGCCCCTGAGGAAGAATATGAGGGAAAAGGGAGTTCCTGCAACCACAGTCTATTAGCTGACATTGCCACTCCTAAGTCAAGGTGATTATTAGTGTGCAAAGAAAGTATGTATTAGGTATATGTCAACCAGGAACTCCCTGAAATCCATTGATAGCAAAATAGTCTATGGCCATATTGCTGTGAATGCACCCAATCTCATCTGATGGCAAAATATCGCATACATTTGTTGTAGAAACCAAGAATTTCCAATGAAAACCCATGAAAGAATCCTACTTCGGTCTGAATTTTCGTACATTCCTGGTATCTCAGAGGGTGGTAAGGTTAGAAAACTTGAGAATCTATGGGCAAACTAGGGATGAAAGTAATAGTATTCTTTCTGGCTATCAAAAGAAATCTAAGTATGAGAACCAAAAAACTATTGGTGGTCTAAAAAGTTAGGTGGGAGATTTGAATACCTTAGTTCTAGGGATCAGGTAACCACCCTGACTGTTGGGCTTCCCGATAAGACGACATGATGGAACCTACATGCTTCCATCCAGGTGCTGGGAACAAGTCCTTCTGAACATCTGCTTTTGGACAAATAGCAGGCAGATTCTTTGTTGAAGCTTTGTTCACCTGAAACTCTTCCCTGTCCTTCTCTCTTCTCCACTTCATCTTTCTGATAAGGAGAATGGAAATCTGTATAAATTAGAGTGTTCAAGCAGTAGGCAGTGGAAGAGTCAAGATCTCCAAGTAAATCTGCAAGCTCTGAACCAAGTGACCTATCTCTAGGCCATATTGAGGAAGGCCAATGCAGTTTTGCGATCTCTCTACCTCTTCGTTTTTCCTCCTCCTCTACTCTTCGCCATCTCCTTTTGCTCTCCACCTCTGTTTCCCTCTTTCTCTCAAGAGAGTAATGTGCTAGTAGTACCTGATGGTACCCTGGTGCTTCCTGCCTTCCTCCCTTCGACTTCCTGCCTTCCTCCCTCCCACTTCCTGCTTTTCTCCCTTCCACTTCCTGCTGTCCCCCTCCTACTTCCCCGCTCCCACTTTCTGCCTGCCTTCCCTGCATCCCCCAGCACTCCCTTCTTTCCTTCATTCCTTTCTCCAATCCCTTCCATTCCTTTTCCTTTGCCTCCTCTCTTCCTCCTTCTCATTCTTCTTTCCTTCCTTCCTTCCTTCCTTCCTTCCTCTGCAAGGCCTTCTTACCAGTTTCCACCCATTTTCCTATGTAAAGCACTTCTGAATTCTAGCCATCTGTTAATACAAGGCAGTGAAAAATGTTGAAGTCACATCAAATTCCACTTGCTCTGCCAGTTAAAAATACAGATGCTTCCTGTTTTATGCTTTCCTCTCACTTTCTCTAGAGTTTAAACATGAAAATATGTTCCATGATAAAAACCAGCACATATCCCCTTTCATCAGTAAACATATTCCAAACAATGAAAGGAAGGGGAGGGGGATTATTTTCACAAGTCCAGCAAGGATACTTGGATGTTGGGGGAATCATTTGTAGAACCATAATTTCACAGAGCAAGAACATAATTATTCACAACTATCACATTTTATAGATGAAGAAACTGAGATCGCAGGGAATTGTTATAATTGTTCTCATATGTGCTGCACATCGACTTGCCAACATTCACATCAGCTTAAATTTTCACTCAACATCCCTGGGCCTCAATTGCTCCACAGTGCTTTTTGCTATCCACTGATTTCAGAAAGGGTTCTTTTGGCTACTGTGAGAGGCCAAATCACCAAGCAATGGATAATTAACTTGAAATTCAATAAATGTACTGGAGTGAAAAAAATTTCAAGACTAAAAGTCAAGACACCTGGGTTCCAGTCATAAATCTGTTACTAACTACCCATCAGACTCATAGCAAAATTTTTTATTAATACTCTTGCTCCACAAAGAGACTAGGTCAAATGATCTCTAAATTTACTTCCAACTCTTTAAATCTTGAGTTTTCTTCCTTCAATTTTCTGCTGACTCGTAGCCTTGGCCAAGTTATCCACTGTCATAAATCTCAATTTTTCAAAGATCAAAGAGAGAATAATACATTCCCCTATTTTCCCAGCATATAGATACTATATAATCTTGCATTAAATTGACTATCTTTAGATATCACATTAAATCCTTTCTATCTATAGACATTGGATTAGTCACTAAAGCTAGAATAAGACATGGGCCATATCACTAGGCAATGTCTCTGACTGTAGTTTTACATTATCAAACGCTGCATTGACGCTTATTTGTCCTTGCTTCCATCATTCCTTTTTATATAAGCTGTTGTAACTCTTGTATCACTATAGCATAGAGCATTGTATGTCACGACATCTCTTCCTCTCCTTGCATCTGATCCTCTTCTAGTATCTCCTATCTCAATGCCTAGCTCTTCACGCATTTTACTAATGGAAGATGGAAACTTTTTTACTGCTTTTTTATTTCTTACTTTCCTTTCAAATGATTCACCAAGTTCTTATTGATTTGATCTCCCTGATGTCTTTCACATTTATCCACTTTTCTCTCTTCCATCATATCCTAGTCTAAGCTACCATCACCCCTCAACTGAACTACAGCATTCAAAAGGATTATTTCCACACAGCAGTCAAAAGGATTGTTTCAGGTGCTAAATTTGGCAATGTCACCCCACTGTCTAAGCCCCTACCGAATGGCTTTCTTCTGGTCTTAAAATAAAGACCAGATTCCAGAGCAAAACCTACGTGGTCAGCATTTCCTGGCCCTTGACTGTGTTTCTAGTGTCATAGTACATGCTCCTGACTTTTTGCCCTCTTTAAATTCCTCCTCCTCACCATCCTGTGTTGGAGATTCAGGCTTTGCAGTTCCCTGGGACTAGAATGCCCCTCCAGTATTCACCCAGCTGCTGCTTATTCTTCTGGTTTTGTACTGATAGTCATGACCTCAGAGCAGCCTTCCTGACCACTTTGGGTCAGTTCCCTCCATCATGCACCATCATTGTCCTTTGTATCCTTGCTCTTATTGTACTTATCAGAGTTGTCATTTTACATTTGCTCACGTCACGCTTTTTAAATTATGCTTTGCTATCTTCTCCCTCACTAGAGTGTAAACTCTGTGATACCATGTCTATTTTTCTGTCACCATTGTAATCCCAGTGCCTGGCACAGTATCTAATGCATAGTAGGTACACACTAAAATTCTGTTAAATAAATAGTATATTAATTAATGAAAAGGAAAATAGAAGTGCCTGAGTTCAGGGCCTGCATCCCCATTCCCGCATATATGTGGTTGGAACCATAGAAGGCAAAATTTGGTGTTAAAATAGTAAAGCTGGCAGGTGCTGATGTACCTAACAGGGTATTACGTTCAGAATTCTTTTTAAAAAGTATACATGGCCCCAGGAATGCCTGGCTAACATAACGAGACCCAGTCTCTACAATATTAAAAAATTACTCAGGGATAGTGGCATGTGCCTGTAGTCTGAGCTACTCTGGAGGCTGAGGTAGGAGGACTGCATGAGTCTGGGAGATTGAAGGCTTCAGTGAGCTGTGATCACACCACTGTAGTCCAATCTGGTCAACAGAGTGAGACCCTGTCTCTTTGTGTTTTGAGACAGAGTCTCACCCTGTTGCCAGGCCTGAGTGCAGCGGCACAATCTCGGCTCACTGAAACCTCCGCCTCCCAGGTTCAAGCTATTCTCCTGCCTCAGCCTCACAACTGGCTGGGACTACAAGCACATACCACCATGCCCAGCTATTTTTTGTATTTCTGGTAGAGACAGAGTTTCACCATTTTGGCTAGGATGGTCTCGATCTCTTGACTTCACGATCTGCCCGCCTCAGCCTCCTGAAGTGCTGGGATTACAGGCATGAGCCACAATGCCTGGCCGACCCTATCTCTTAAAAAAAAAAAAAGTACTAAGATATGGAGTTAGTAATGTTTGTAAGGATCAACACTATTTCATGTATGTTATATGTTATATATAATATATATGTAAAGTAACTAAATATAGCGTCCAACCAAGTCTCAATATACTGCAAAAAGATATACATCAAATGTCAAATTAAAACTCGTGTGTGTGTGTGTGTATGTGTGTATGCATGCATGTGCACAGGTGCACCCCAGGAGCAGTGGCTCACACCTATAATCCCAGCACTTTGGGAAGCTGAGGTGGGCAGATCATTTGAAGTCAGGAGTTCAAGACCAGCCTGGCCAACATGATGAAGCCCCGTCTCTACTAAAAATACAAAAATTAGCCAGGTGTGGTGGCACGTGCCTGTAGTCCCAGCTACTCGGGGGAGGCTGAGGCATAAGAATAATTTGAATCTGGAAGGCGGAGGTTGCAGTGAGCTGAGATTGTGCCACTGCACTCCAGCCTGGGCGACAGAGCGTCACTCTATCTCAAAATATGTATATGTGTGTGTGTGTGTGTGTGTGTATTTATACATATATATGTATAATATATATCTATCGAGAGAGAATACATACATATATATACACACACACATACACACACACACACATATATATATATATATATATATATATAGAGAGAGAGAGAGAGAGAGAGAGAAAGAGAGCACGATACCAAAACAAACTTATAACTGCTATAAATTTGAGTAAGAGAGAAGTCAGTAAAATGTAGACACTGGGAAATACTCCCTAGAGGCCAAATTTGACCTGTGCATTGAAGGGTAATTACAGTTAGGACAGGAAACTGTATGGCTTTTTTTGTTAAAGACTGATTTATTGCTGATTATTCTCCATTAGCTTGTCCTTAATATACTCCCCACCTCCTTTTCCCAAACTCTGTGTCCAGAGCTGCTGACATGAACCACATCAACAGGATTCCCTCACCTGCTGTCTTCACGTAGCATTTGCCCAGAGAGAGGCCTTGGGCAGGAGGTTGTAGCATGGGAGGTGAGATTTGCAGGCATTCATTTCCCTGCTCCCTCCCTGCCTGGCTGCCCTGGGTAGTAGCTCATTCCTCTTCTGAAGGCCACTGTTCCCAGTGGATCCCCCCTTCTCACTCACAGCTGAGCTTCTCAATGGGTTGCCCCTTCACAACTAGGGGTGGTCATAGCTTTCTGATGCTGTGATCGCCAGGGAACTTTTAAACTCTACTTATCCGTTCTGAGAATGCCATGTGTTTCCTTGCCCAGAATGAGGGAATAGGATTTTTTGTTTTTTAAAGACAAAAATAATACTATCAGCCTGTCAATGGGAATTCCTCTACCCCTCAAAAAATAGTTGTTTATTTTTCCTGTTTGTTTGGTTTACATGCTGTATGTATGCTTTACCTCAAAACAGGTCACAAAGTCACTTGAAACTCTTACGAGATAGCCATCAGAATTAAACTTGTTTCCCTAAGTAAAATAGAATAATTTGGCCAAGAGATAAGAAAACAGCTGCCCCTCACCAGCCCAAACACATACATACACCCTATACTGAATGGATTTTCAGAGGGAGTAAGTTAATAAGAGGCCAGCCCCCACTGCTGCTTCCCTCCCTAGGGGCATATATATATATAAACAGTCCAGTTATGTCTGACTAAAACAGATTTGGGAAGGAGTAAACAGGAGAGCTAGTACTTCTGGAAGGGTTGGGAGGTAAGGGTGAGGGAAGAGAGGGGAGCAAAATCAGGGTACTAGGGTTTGGACCCAGATAAAAGCTGCTTTGTCACATCATCCTGATGACAAATCCATGCATCTGAGAGATAGCCCCTGAACCACCACACAGGCTTCTCCCACCAGAGTCTGTCTGGCAGGGATCAGTGCTGCCTGGTTGTGGGTTACAGGGAGTCATTAAAATGTTATCTGCCATCAACCACACCTATTGTGAAGAAAAGAATGTCCCATACTCATAGAGGCCTTCCTTGGGAAGGACTTTTGAGTGACTAAGCAGTAAAAATCACAATGGATGATCCACTAGTCAGCATTGCTGCCTTCAGTAACAAAACCAGTAGCTTAGCCAGCATTGTATAAAACAATAAATGTTACTTAACTTCTAAAGTACATTGATTATTTTTGTTTTTGTTTTAAGAAAAAGGCTTTATGTGGCTATTGGGAATAGGATTATTTCCTCTAACTTTAATCCTAGTATTTTTTAAATAAAGAAGCATTTGGTTGGTGAAAAGTATAGAATATGTGTGATAATTGTGATAATTGAATATATTACATAATGTCCTTTGTGGAAAAGGCTTACATTATTGTAATGGTAAGGAGGTAAATTAATCTGAGTAATATTAGTATAATAGTCTTAGTAATCATAATGGAATGAATCACTGTATATTATAATTATGATTCAAATAATATATATTTTTAGAGCTCAACCTTTTCATGATGTGCTGGAATGGAATGTGGTAATAGGAGAGCAGTGATTTTGGCTAACACATGAGGTATTCTGAGTCAATTTGGCACAACAGCAGAATTTATTTTCTCTACTGTCTTATTGAGAAGAAATGTAAGAAGGATCTTGGGGCAGATAAAAAAGTATGTGAGTCTGACATAGAAAGAGAGAGTGTTTCTTCCCAGTGGGGAGAAACAGTGGGATGATGAAGGATGGCACAGGTGACTTCTGGAAGCAAAGCTCAGATCCCGAGTGCAGCTGTTATTCAGGCCTCTGGGCCCCACTGTGAGTGTGCTGGTTTCCTTGAAAGGGGCAAGAATAAAGCAGACCCATTCAAATATGCAGAGCAAGGGAAAATAAAAAGAACATATTTGATATTGATTGAATGATTGAGAATATTTGATATTTGATATTGACTGATATTTGATGAACACTTACTGTGTGATCAGGAACTGCACTAAATGCTTCCCCAGAGATCATTCTCCTTTATTCTCACACTAGTCACAAAGTAAATCATTGTTGTTATTTTCTTTTTGTTTGTTTTTGAGACAGAGTTTCGCTCTTGTTGCCCAGGCTGGACTGCAATGGTGTGATTTAGGCTCACCACGTCTGCCCTACCAGGTTAAGCCATTCTCCTACCTCAGCCTCCTGAGAAGCTGGGATTACAGGCAGCACCACCACACCTGGATAATTTTGTATTTTCAGTAGAGACGGGGTTTCTCCAAGTTGGTCAGGCTGATCCCTAACTCCAGACCTCAGGTGATCCACCCGCCTCGGCCTCCCAAAGTCCTAGGATTACAGGCATGAGCCACCACACCTGGCCTTGTTATTTTCATTCTTCAGATGAGGAAACTGACAGTCAGTGATGCTAAGAAACTTGCTTAAGGTCACTATAGTATTTATTGTGTTTGAATTCAGCCTAACTCCAGAGTCGATGACCTTAAGCATTAAGTGAAATTAGTGAGCATCTTCATGTTCAGGATGTGTGGCGTGTGTGTGTATGTTTACAAAATAAAATATTTGAAGGCAACAGGGTCCTATGTCTGGCTTGGTCCTAATGCCAGAGTGCTTAGGGACGCCTCGTTTTTAAGCAAGATAGTTTAACAATGTCAGTTTTTAATTGTAATTCAATTTCTTGTGTCCATATTATTAAAATGTGTTAAAACCAGATTAAAATATGCAAGACTTCCCCCCCCCGAATTTTATAGAAGCCCTTCATTTACAAGAACTAGTAAAGACAGATGACTCTTTATTTTTCCTCTAGCAAGTGATTTCTAAATTCCCATAGAAAATTTTTAAGGGTTTTTAAAAAAACAACTACCTCCATTTATGGACTTGAATATCTACCCTGTACTGAAATTATTGCCTTTTCTTAATGATATTCCTGATTCATCCTGAAAATTGATCACATATAAGGTGATGCTCACTTTATAGAAGGAGAAAGCTGTGGTCACAAGTGATGGAGACTAAAATATAGTCAGATACTTAAATCCACATTTTGTCCAGACTTCTCAAGCAGGCATTTCTAAACTAGCACCACCCCTCATTCCCTCATCAAGCATGGTTCTCTTAGAAAGGACTAAAACTGGTGATATATCTGTAATCAAATAGCTGACATGACTTAAGATTGGTAAGTCATTCAATGAATTATCATCTCAAATTCTGAATGAATAAATGATGAGAAATGGGAAAGCCTTGGCAGAGAGAGACTCATTGAATCCGTTAATTAAGAATGGAGAAAGAGCTGCAGTGCAAGCTGTCAATATCACCTGCATGGGTCAAGAACACATCCTTATGTATGTAGTAATAGAGCTACTCATAAACCTGAGATGATACAATTCATTCTGGAAGTTATAGAATATTGACACATCTTCAGATGAAAAATAATTGTGTCTATATGATAAAAGTATGCAGCATAACACATTTTATCTGCATTTAGCATTTTGTTGGTGTTTCATGCAAATGAAAAAAAAAAACACTTACTGTTTTTATGATGGAGCCAAACCACCCTAACTCTAGAAACAACCGTCCCAATCTCAGTGTTTTAATACAACAAACAGTTGTATCTTGTTGGCATAAATGCCACTGCAGTTGTTCTTGGTTGGGTTGTTTCTTAAAGAGGATATTCAGGAATCCATTTTCTTCCTGTACTGATCCAGGCGAAAATGGTTCCTCCATCTTCAACACATGGCTTCAAGGTCACTCTGACATTGTTCAGCCAGTGTGCTGCAGAAGAGTGAGAGAAAAAAGGTACACACAAATCCTCCCAACACACATGCATTTAACTGCCTTGGTTTGAAAGTGACGTACACTTTCTTCTCACATTCTATTGGCCAGAATTACTCACACAGTCCCCACCTGGCTCGGTGCTCAGGAAGAGGAAATGGATTTGGTGATCATCTAGGCAATGTCTGTGACGAGTTTGGTTCAAAAAATGTACCAGTAAAGATAAAAATAATCCTGTTCATTACATTCCAGAAAGATGAACTGATTAAAGTCAAATGTATATGCATCACTTTTCTCTTTACATAGCGAAGCAATGTGCAAAACATATTAATTGAGCTACTCATTGCAAGACTTCTTTTTATGAACCTCATACATCTGTCACCAAATTGACAGATGAAAGAAATATTCAATCTCAGAAAATACTGTATCCATCATCATGGAATGCTGGCAGCCTAATATATATCTAAAAATTGCCAAAATATTGGAGTAAAAGGGAACAGTTAGATCAGTCATCTTAATTTTGTGGAAGCATGTATACATTTTTCACCTTGGAGTCAGTTGTCTTGGCATTTCATAAGCACAATTATAAGTTTTCCTAAAATGCAGAATGGCATTGCAACAAAACTCAGATTCATGGTGTAATCATTGTATTTTCAAACTAAAAGCAAAGAGTGAAAAGAAAAAAACCCTCTAAAAACAAAATTACTCCATTTAATTAAAAAATAGATAAAACCTGGGGGCATAATAGAGATGGCAAGGAAAGGCCTCAGAACCCCTTGCCCCCATCCAGGGGAAATATTTGCCAGCCACTCCTATATTCAGCAAAACTTGCATTATGATGTAAACTCAAGACTCTTGAGTTTGTGATTAATCCTGTGTGCCTTGACAATTGGAGACTGGGTTAGCAAATTCATGGTTCCCCAAATTTGTGCTATCTACTGCTGTCTTCTTGTGGATTATAAGCTTGAGGAAATGTGCTGCCTAGAAATATGAGCTGTGTGTGATTACTCCCACCTGCTGGGTAAAATCTTTATTACATGGGCATTAGACTTCACTCCTGTGGAGGGGTGAGGAGGGGTGCAATGTGGCCTGACCACACCACAGGGCTTGTGAACACCCTTCCTCTACGATGTCTCTTGACACTTCTTTCCAATTTCCAAATGTGGTACAACTTTGACTGGAAACCATAAGCCAATATGTATCCTATGAACCAAAGGAGATTTAGCTCCTCAAAAGAAAATCAAATGTAGAAGGATGTGGAATGGATCCATCATATTTATCTAGTAAGTGATTCAACAATTACAAGATAGGAAGGGAACAATTACGAGACAGGAAGGGAATCCTTCTAGGCAGAGTACCCTTCCAGGCAGAGTGGTCCTCAGCTCTGGCTTTTCAGCCTGGAGACCTATGTGGCAGGAACTTGGACCTAATCATTGAAAACCTTTCATACACGCTTCCTCAAGCCACGTTGCTATATGTGAGAGAGCATTGACTTCAGAAACAAAAATGAGTTTCCAGTCCTCAAGGGAACTGTTTGCTAAAGATTGGCAGGAGCCCACAAGACAGCGACACGGTCTTTGATGAGCCGACTCTCCAAGTGTGGGCAGACTTTTGTTTCTAAGTTATTGGGAGGTTTTCTGTGGGTATAAAACCTGAAACACACACACATACACACACACAGAGGCATCGATGCTGCTATATTAATAACTGCTTTCATCCTTGGCAGGAAGAAAAAGAACATGGGGAAAACGTCAGGAGCAAACATGGTTTAAGTTTTATTGTGTTTTACTTGCTCACTACCTACACCTCCCACCAGTAGCTTTGGAAGGAGAGTTCCAGAAATGTCATCTTATGTTTTTGTCCCTAAGAATGGGTTCATATTCTTCAATTGATGCCTGATGTGTTTAACTACTCCTGTTTAATGTACCTGCTCTGCCCAGGAAGAAAACAGATATAGTTTACAAAGGTAGAAACACTGGTATGTCAGGAATATCACTCGTTTTAGGATTCTTGGCCCTTGAGCTTCACTGTTACTTAATTGACAAAGCTGAGCTGTTTCATTTCATGCTTGGAAGTCTTTGGTTAAATTGCAGGCTTGGGTTTCTGTCTTTGGCAATGGAAGTAAAGAGAAATCAGAGGCAATGTAGCATTTATGAACTACTGGCCCCTCTGCCTCCACAGCTTCAAATCCTGGTAATGTCAATTGTAGTTTGTGTATGTGTATATGTGTGAATGTGTGTATATATGTGTGTGCCTGAACATTCAATTCATTTCTCATTTTTGTTTTCTCTGCTTTCCTCTTCACCTCCACCTTTTAATCCTCCTTCAATCTATGCTCTGTTGCCTTCATCTCTTTGGTTTTTCTATTCTATGCCCCTTTTTTTCTGTTCTTTTCATCTGACCTATTATTATGTCATCAGCTATAAGCACCATGGAAAACACACTGGTTTCATCATCTCCATTTGAAAGAAAAAAAAAAAAACTCAACCAAGGGAGAGGCTGAATATATCTGTCTTCAGTATCTATCTTTGAATTTGGAAAGCTTCCTGCCAAGAAAATTATCTTCTGAAACTCCTTGGATCTCACAGTCTTCATGAAGCACACCAGCCAATAGCTGCCTCCTGATATCAGCTCAGGTGTCTGGTTGACTTTTGTTGCTAGCTCTTCCAACCAATGAAAGCAGATACCTTAGGCCAGTGTTCCCCAGACATTTAGGTTTTATCAGACAGTAAAATCTCCAGGAGCAAAATGAAGAGCTGATATACTGCCTTCTCTTTAAATTTTAACACTTTCGAAAAACTGCCATCTACAAACCACCATTTTTTAAAATTTTAACACTTTTTTAAAACCACCATATATTGTCATCATTATTCCATAGAAAGAGATATTTTAGGAAGGATAGTCACCACATAAGTTGGATAAATTTAGCAATTAAAAAAGCACTGCTTTACCTTTATCTTCTCCATTAATCAAATATGGAATATGAATATCAACCAGCATTGATCCAATTTTAGGTCCTTAGTTCCAATAAAATTACTCCTTTTCCCAAATAAATGGTTATGCCTTTGGGCCGATTGCTCTGCCTTTCAGAGGTTATTATATCCTGTTGCCGTTATATTGAGGATTGCTGTTTCATCTTTGGAGTTACAATGTCCCAAAGGGATCAGTGATAAATTCTTAGCTCCAATATATATAAATAGAGGCACTAAGAAATAAAATGAAAGGGATTTGACACCTCTTTCTTCCCACCTCCCTGCCCACACAAACAAGTAAATGGGTTAGCTTTTATTTCTACATTTGCACAGGGTACTTAGTGAGAGAGGGGAGTGGGAGGTGGGTACCACACATGTAAGATGTGGCCCTTATTTTTTTTTTTATCAGAGACACTATATCATTCTGTTGCAAAGGGCTGAAGTGCAGTGGCCCAAACATAGTTCACTGCAGCCTTGAACTCCTGGGCTCAAACGATCTTCCAACCTTAGCCTCCCGAGTAACTGGGACTACAGGCATGTGCCACAGATAACTTTTTAAAAACATTTTTGTAGAGATAGAGTCTCACTATGTTTACCAGGCTGGTCTCAAACTGCTGGCCTCTAGTGATCCTCCCATTTTGGCCTCCTGAAGAGCTGGGATTATAGGCCTGGAACACTGCACTTGTCCTGGTCCTTATGCTTGAGTAGATTGTAGTCTAATGAAAACATATGTGTATAATAAAAAAAAAGAAAAGAAAATATATGTAGCCAATTCACAGCAAAAGGCAGACAGAAGTAGATGCTGAATAGAGAAACAAGACTATTAGAGGGCAGAGAAAAGAGTAATTCATTTTGCTGGAAGAATCAAGGAAGTGATCACAAAGGTTTAATGTGTAATTTTTAATTGATGTGATTGCTGGATAATCATTCTCTCTCATGGTTGCAGTGTAAGCTCTGTGAGGGCATTGCATGTATCGGATGTGTGAGCCTCTCTATCTCAGCCCTTAGCTGAGATATAGTATCTAGTCTATAACCCAAACTATCTCCTGAGTAACTGAATGAGTGACTATGATGATAAGTGGTGTGAAAGATATCAAGAAATTCAAGTTTCATTTCCCTGAAGGCACCTGTGAGCAGATAGGTTTGCAAACATGCCACATGTGTTCGGTCAGCTCATTGCTTGTATACGTGATCACATATGGTCATAGTGACTTACTTCATTCTGAAATGGAATAATTTCATCCTCACCCTGCTTTTCCTTAGGCATAGATTTTGATGCCATATTTATTAGGACATCTATTTGGAAGTAGATGTCGTGCTGTGAAGAGCCATTATAGACAAATAATATAGCCACTTGCCAAGTAATGACTTATGCTGGGAAGTTGCTTAAAAAGCTGATTTTATTCATTTTATTTGCTATACTCATGTACTACTTACAGAAGGGTAAAAAATGAGAGCAGCAATATGTTTTGTTCTCTTTTTTTCATAAATCAGTAATTATTTGCAGAGTGTTTTGTGTAAAGTGCTCAGCTCACAACTGGAAATAGAATCCTGGGTTAGACAGTGGCCATGATGATATTTATATATCTCCAACTTGTAGTTTGCCAACTGAAATGCAGACATATGCAGAAATGGCCTCATTGTCATTCCTTGTTTTTGTAATATTATCCTTGGCCCTACAGATTCATTTTTTTCTTCTTCTACTGTCAACACTGTTTTAGCAGTGAGTTATATTATCCAGTGACATCAGAGAAGCAAAACTACATGTGTCAGCTTGGCAGGAATTGTCCACTTACAGCAAATTTGTGACAAGTTGTATTTTTCTACCATTTTTACCTTGAGTGATGAAGAATCTACAGTTGGGAGAGACAACATGGGCCTCCTCTGACAGCAACAGTGCTATGTCCAGTTGAGCTGCTGTTACTTCAGTATTAAAGGGGAAGGAGCTCATGATCTTTGAATGATCCTTCCCCTATGAACAGTGGTAATGTATCCCCAGAGCTCACTGTCTGTATCTATAGGTAATGGAGGCTTAACTGGCATTAAAGTCATAGCCAGTTTCAGACCCATTAAGTTTAATGGTTTGTGTAATGATAGGCTGCAACTGATGAAATAACCAAAAGAACAATTCATGGACTGTTTATGGAAGAATACCTTCACCATTCGAAATGGACATTAAACTATGGCTGATTTCATTGCAAGGCAAAAGTTCCCCTCTTTGTCTTCTAGTTAGGTCTATATGCAGCCCAGGAGGTATGTAAAAGCTGTACGTTAGGAGGAAGG
Source organism: Aotus nancymaae (assembly GCF_030222135.1). Classification (NCBI taxonomy): domain Eukaryota; kingdom Metazoa; phylum Chordata; class Mammalia; order Primates; family Aotidae; genus Aotus; species Aotus nancymaae. The sequence goes on along the minus strand of NW_026988494.1, from coordinate 6,861,859 downwards.
TTGACTTGAAGCTTTTAAGCTAATGAGTTTCAACTTGGCATATTTTCTATTATTGTTGTTTTAAATCAGTGGTGTTATATAATGAGGAGCTAATAAATTAATCTAAGTGTAAGTTAAATTAATATAAGCGAAAGTCAGAATCCAGCTAGGCAAAGCCAGATAGGCATATTAAAATGGCAGCCCCTACCCCAATTCCTTGATAATCAACTAAAAGTAGAAAGTTTCGGTTAGAAAGCCAACTCCTGTTACATAAATCAGAATGTAAGTGCCGTGAGATTAGGTATTTTCATTTGTTTTATCTACTCCTATATTCTCAGGGTTTAGAAAAATGCCTAGCATATTACAGGCATTCCACAAATATCGAATGTATGTGGTTGATGAATATATAACCCATTTTGGTTGATATAGTTGTATTTTATTTCTTAAGAGGTAAAAATGCTTTCAGAAAAGGAAAATAGTCACTTCTACAAAAGAACTCTCCACTGGTTGATATTCTTCCCAGATCTACCTTTCTTCACACAGATCTTTTTCTAAGAGAAAACCACAGGGATTCGTGGCTGGTATAATCAATGGTAAGTTTGGGATATGATAAAATGTAGGAAATGCCTAAATAGAAGAGTACATGATTTATAAAATAGAATTGAAAATAACAGCTCTCAGGAGCAGATCTTTGACAGCAGCACATGATGGGAAAATATAAACCCCATTCTGGGGATGGCATCTGGTACAGATTGAGAAATAAATTGGCAACAAAACAGAATGTGTCTTCAGCAGTCTTTAAGATCAAACCACCAATGATAAGCATGGATCATTGAAGCCTCTACCTTGCTCTTTTTGAAATAGCTAAAATCAGCAAGGAAATGAAAAGAAAATGGCTTTACTATCTGTGAGCAGCTTGTCCCTCCCTCTGGAGATCCAAATCTCCAAACATGCATTTTGATATACATTTGGAGTTTTCTTTATCTAGTAATTTTATTTAGGGGGAAAAATGCAGCTGTTCCTGTCCACATCCCGCATTGTTACCTCACTGATTCCTCACCGTGCTAACACATTAAGTAATCTGACATGCAACTCAGCTGAAAGAACAATCACAGCCAGTGATGGGCCAACATCACGGAGAGTAAAGACAAATGGAAACAATAATAATAATGAAAGAAGCAGAGCTCAAATGGGAAACTCAATCCCAGTGATCAGGGAAAACTCCAGAAGAAGGGTATGAGTTCAACAAATTCAACAAAAACTTATTGAGTGCCTACTATGTATCAGGTATGGGGATATATTACTGGACAACATGATATGCTTTGCTACCTGGTGCCTGTGTTCTGACATCTGGTGTGCATGTTCTCAACGGTATTGCAAGTTGCATTGGGCTAGAATCATGAGGCCCCATAAGGGGATTTACTTTAAATTAAATTAGTCCCATTCCTGTGGAAATCTGGAGCTGGCATGTGTGTGGAAGTGACCATCCTGTTGCTGGTTGAATATAGTGCTCTCCACAATGAAAGCCAAATCCCAACTTTAGTCTGTGTCTGGGGGGGCCTTCTAAAAAGAGAATGAATTTTAAAAATTAACCAAGAATCTAAATTCTTAGAAAGTGAAAGGTTCAAAAACATAAAATCCATGAAGAGAGAATTAGAAAATCAATGCTTCTTTTTTGGAGGAAGAGGAAATCACTTTCATGTTTCTGCTCAAATCTTATCAACAAGGCTTTTGTTGGCTATCCACTTTCTAGACCCCCTTATCCCTATGTCTGACTTGTATCATCTGACACATTATAAATATCCTTATTTATTTGCTTCTTGTCTGTCTCCTCACTCTGAAATTTAAATTCTATCACGTCAAGGACTTTTTCATAGCTGTCCCCAAGAGATGTTTGAAGCCACCCATCTAAGGCTGAGAGATATCGCCCTAGTAGGCCTGTCATCACTTTCCTACCATTGTCCCTGTTGCCACGTAGTTTACGATTCCCTGTGGCCAATGCTAATGTCATTGTCATGGACGTCCTTGAGAAATGAAAATAATTTAAGCTTCTGAAATGGGCAAATTAGATATACAGTTGATTAGTACATCACACAGCCACCTAGAAAGGAGTATCTTAGGTTGGCACCTGAAACCTGATGGACTCAGCCCCAAGTCACATGGCCAACTGGTGTATAGCTGTTTAGACATCCTGCTTCCTTTGTCCATAGGCCTGGTTGGGTGGTCTTCTTCAGATACCAAATCATAGTACAATTGGTTTTCATAAAATTGGTTCTCTAATTCTACCTTTCCTGTAGCCATGGGTGAAGGAATGTTGAAAACTTGGGATGATGGAACAGGTAGGATTTGAGATTAGTAGGGGTAGAGACATAACTATTTGAGAACAGAGTCCAGCTGACCAAAAGAAAATAAACTCCCATTTTATTAACAACTGTTTGGGATGCATTAGGCTCAAGAATTCTGGGGTTGGGTCTGACAGTGATTAGTGGAAATTAAGTAGAAGTAGTTGAGAAAGTGGCTGAAATTGAAGAGTCAGTTGTGGTTAGTAAATGTGGAGGACTGGAACATAATGCAAACTTGATAATTGATTACCTTCATTTAATCCTAACTAAAAGCCCATTTTCTGGTCCAAAGAGGGACCTAGGAATGAATTCTTTTTAGTCTAAGAGGATATTTACGCAGAAAACACAAACACACAAACTATGGGTAACACAAATGCAAACTAGAATGATTTCTCTTATTGATTATGGGTTGTATGGGTTATGGGCTATGGGTTGAATTATGTCCCCCAAAATGTATGCTTATCTTAACCCCATTATCACTGAATGTGACTTATTTGGAAATAGAGTCTTTGGAGGGGAATTAGTAAAGATGAGGTTATACTTCAGTAAAGTAGGTCCTTAATCCAATACAACTGGCATCCTTATTGAGAGAGGAAAGAAATGTAAAGACATAGGCACACAGGAAGAACACCATGTGAAGACAGACAGAGGTTGGAATTATGTATCTACAAGCCAAGGAATGCCTGGGACTACCAGAAGCTGGAAGAGGCAAGGATCGTCTCTGAAGCCTTTAGAGGAAGCATGGCCCTGGACGACACTTAGATTTCAGACTTCTCTCCAATAGATCCATTAGACAATACTTTTCTGCTGTTTGAAGCCACTAAGTCTGTGATGCTTTGTTATGGCAGTCTAAGGAAACTGATACACCTTCCTAGACCCAAGTGGGGAAGAAAAGGGAGGAACTTAACATTTAGAGGTGCAGTAAAGGGTAACAGCTTCTCATGACTTGAGGTGAGATGTGTATGCTGATGGCAGAGAAGGAACTTGGCATTTTCGGAAAGCCCGTCAGATCCCCTGCTTGATCAGCAGGTGAAATGCGGCAGACAGAACAGGTGCCTGCATTGCTGCCTCTGGTTGTGCAGATGAAGAGTCATTAGGCTGACATCATCTATGAAGCCAACTGGAATTAGTCCTGACTTTAGAGCCACTGGATGTTCAGGCAAAACTAATCCTAAAATAATAATAATAATTATTATTATTATTTTGCATGATACCAGCCATGGGCTTCTTTACTGAGCACCAGATTTTCAGTATAAGTTTGCCACAGAAGGAGGGTTTCAGATTCAACCATGCCCATGTGCAAAGGCGCTGGTCCCTGTCCAGGCACATAATCAGAGAAGTGATACAGCCATGCTGAGGTATACGTGTGTTCAGAAATGGACACACAGGCTTCAAGAGCATCGGTAACTGACTGTCCAGATCATGGTCTTCTTGGAAGGAATAAATGTAAGAATGTTGCTCAGCCCAACAGAGTTGGGGTGACTCCACAGGGTGAAGGCTTGGAGGGGTGGTGTCTTCAGTGGTGCTGCCCTGCAGAGGCTGAAGGTGTCATCCCATAGGTTTTATAGAGGAAGTCGACAAGCTCCCTATTCTCATCTTCTGGGAGGAAACTGGATTTGGCCACATAGATGTTCTGGAAGGGCAACGATGTTCTGATGTTCCTAAAATTATTTTTAAATGCATTGCCTAAAGCCAATCATTCTCTTAATCAGAATCAAGCTACTGCGTTTTCATGGTGCATGAAATGCAGTTTTCTATTTAAGGTCTTCAACTAATTTAAGGATAGGGTGACAGTCAAACAAAGAAGGTTTCATTAAAGATGGAAATGATTCAGAGTATCTAGCCTCTAAAGTCATTGCCCTAGAGACGTTTACCAATCCACTGGTGGCTTCTAGGCGATATTTTGTTTTATAGGTTGGAGCAAAAGTAATTGCAGTTGTGCACATTTTAAAAATTAATTAATTTATTTATTTTGAGATGGAGTCTTGCTCTGTCACCAGACTGGAGTGCAGTGTTGCAATCTCGGCTCACTGTAGCCTCCAACTCTCGAGTTCAAGTGATTCTCCTGCCTCAGCCTCTCAAGTAGCTGGGATTATAGGCACCCATCACCATGCCCAGCTGTTTTGTATTTTTAGTAGAGACAGGGTTTCACCATGTTTACCAGGATGGTCTCGATCTCCTGACTTTGTGATTTGCCCTCCTTGGCCTCCCAAGGTACTGGGATTACAGGCATGAGCCACCACACCTGGCAGTTTTGCACTTTTTAATTGCAAAACCTCAATTACTTTTGCACCAACCTGATAATATTCCCCAGATCCTTCCCTGCTTCCTCCCAGTAGTAACCAGAGCACGCTGAGAATCATTTACCTGTCTCTTGTATTACATATTCCTCACATCGACCCCGCGTAGTCCTCCAATATCATTTACTCTTGTCCAATAGTGGATTTTCTTTACTTCCTGTATGTCTAGCTTGTTGGGGGAAGTGGGAGGAGAGGAATGGATGAGGAGATTATTTTTGTGTGTGTAAAGGTTATCCAAATTCTTTATCCCTTGTTTTCTGCTCTTTAGAAAGGAAAAAAAACCACGAATATATTATAAAGCAGTATTTTTAAATGAAATTGTTCAGCAAATTATACTTAAATATATTTATTTTTCATTTTACTTTAAGTTCTGGGATACATGTACAGAATATGCAGGTTTGTTACATAGGTGTACATGTGCCATGGTGGTTTGCTGCACCCATCAACCCGTCATCTAGGTTTTAAGACCCATATGCATTAGGTATTTGTCCTAACGCTCTCCCTCCCCTTTCCCCCCACCCCCATCTGACAGGCTCCCCCGACCCTGTCTTGTGTGATGTTCCCCACCCTGTGTCCATGTGTTCTCATTGTTCAACTGCCACTTATGAGTGAGAACATGCGGTGTTTTGTTTTCTGTTCCTATGTTAGTTTGCTGAGGATGATTATACTTAAATATTTTTAAAGAAGATTTTGTATCTGAATCTATCAAAACAAACCACTTTGGCCGGGCACGGTGGCTCAAACCTGTAATCCCAGCACTTTGGGAGGCCGAGGCGGGTGGATCACGAGGTCAGGAGATTGAGATCATTCTGACCAACAAAGTGAAACCCCATCTCTACTAAAAATACAAAAATTAGCTGGGTGTGGGGACATGTGCCTGTAGTCCCAGCTACTCGGGAAGCTGAGGCAAGAGAATCGCTTGAACCCAGGAGGTGGAGGTTGCAGTGAGCTGATAACACGCCACTGTACTCCAGTCTGGTGATGGAGCAAGACTCTGTTTCAAAAAAAAAAAAAACACCTTGCATGAAAAAAATCATGGGACTATTTCAGCATTTTCTGTAGGTGGGATGATTTAAATGATTTCCTTACACATCTCCTTCTGCTTGTGCTATTGAATAATTGAAAAGTTTGCAAGGGCTATGATGCCTTGCACAGACTGGGAAGGAAGAGAAAGGAAGCAACATTTGTAGAAGGACTTTGTTGTGTACAGTGGTAGAATGCTCCACCTGTGTTACTCGCTGAATCAGGAGGATCCCTGCAGGAGGAGGGCTCTCTGGAACTGAAGAGTGAGGGTTATTCATCAGGAAAAGAGGTCAGGGCAAGGAGAGGGAAAGCACAGGAGAAGAAATAGCTAAAAGGCCCAGAATTCCAAAAACCTCCATGGCAGCAGAACCGAAAGAAATTTGGTAGGATGGTTACTTAGACTGAGGAACGGACTAGTGAGAAATAAAACTAGAGGTAGAGTTTAGAGATTATGTTGATAGTCTTCTGTTTTAGGTTAAGGAATTCCCGTTTCATTCTGAAAGTCAAGGAGGACTCAGGTAAAGAACAGTGATTAAGAAAGATCACCCTGGTTGGGCACAGTGGCTCACCCCGGTAATCCCAGCACTTTGGGAGGCTGAGGCAGGCAGATAACTTGCGGTTAGGAGTTCGAGACCAGCCTGGCCAACATAGTGAAATCCTGTCTCCACTAAAAATATAAAACTTAGCTGGGCGTGATGGTGCATGCCTTGTAATCTCAGCTGCTCGAAAGGCTGAGGCAGGAGAATCACTTGAACCCCAGAACTGGAGGTTGTAGTGAGCCAAGATTGCACCACGGCACTCCAGCCTGGGTGACAGAATGAGACTCTGTCTCAAAAAAAAATAGTAATAAATAAACAGAAAGAACAATCACTCTGGCTCAGGATTGAAGAATAGACTGTCCCTGGGAAAGGTCAGAGTCCAGGAGGCCATGCCAGAAACTGCTGCTGTACTTCAGGTAAATCCTAGGTGGCGGTGGCGTCAGCAGTAGGAGTGGAGAGGAATATCTGAATTAGAGATACATTTAGGAGATAGGTTCGATAAGACTTAGTGATTTATTAAGTTTGAAAGTGAAGAAAAGGGAGGAGTCAAGGTTGGCTCACACATGAAACATATGGGACTTCTTTCTATCCCAAAAAAAAAAATCATGATTGTAAAAAATGGTAGAAATTGATGGACATAAGAAAGCAATCAAGATCTCTATTCCCAATGCCATGTAAAGAACCATATGCTCTCTTGACATTTTAAGCAGGAGTGCACATTTGGTTTCTGCAGATCCATTTCATAGCTCAGTTATGATTTCAAATCCATTCCTCAAAAGCGAGGGTATAGGATCAGGGGAAAGGGAACAGGTTAGGCAGAGGAATGGGCTGCTCTGTAAGGTAGTGTGCTCCACAGCCTTTCTCTCTCCCCAGTGTCTCACGGTCATAAAAAAAAAAAAAAAGGAGTACCCATATCCAGTAGAGTTGGAGACAAGTTAGGTACACAGCTGAGAGAGCTGCTCCTGACGTGGAAGTGGAAAGAAAAGACACTTCAGCTCCCTGACAACACCACATCTGCTGTGTGTAGCAACACGCCTCTGTCCAATAGAATTTACCCCCAGGGAAATACAAGAAGGAAGACATCTCCCAGGAAATTACCATTTGTTTCTACTACTGGAAGATTTTCATCTATTTATTTGAGAAAAGTGAGAAACTTCTTTGTGCTGAGAACATAGTAAAAACTGCAAAAGCATTTCATGTCATGTCTATTAAGTAACTTGGCCAAATTTCTTGAAGCTTTAGGTTTCTTGCTTCATTTCCTGCATACTATTTACTGACCCTCTGTAACAGGGCTTTTTTTAACTTTCAGCTATATTAGAACATGTAGTTCTCTATTACCAAGTCCCAGCTGAACAATTTATCTTTAATATTTAGAAAATGTTTGGTGCCTATTAGCCAAGACTATAGTCTGAACAATGACGTTGACAATGGACCTCAATCTTCCTTCCTTTGAAGCCCCAGTGCCTTGTAACACTTTGCTTTCCTCTAGTCCCTCCTCTGGTTATAGTATTTAGTTCCTACTCTTTGCATTTTATCTAAGCATCTTTGTAATTTACAATTTTTAATTTTTTTTCAAGGACTAAACATTAAGTTTTGAAGTCCAACAGGCAACTAAAGATGTATACAAACCCCACATAAGTCAGCCTCCTTTCTAATGCTGTTCCTGTTCTAAAGTTCTATCTTTCAGACCTGAACATACATTTTGTTTTGAGCCCTTTCTTACTCCTTTATTTGTTAATACTCTTTATTGAGTTTTTGTCAGGTAAAAGTGTTTTGCCTTGCCAAAGCACCGTCTAATTTCTTCTCAGGTCTTTTTAATATATTGCTTCCAGATATTTTTGGATTGGTGGTTTCTGCAATTCTCTCTAAAAGAATTTTCGTTTCTCTTACACATCTCTCCATTCTTTGGCAGACAAAATTTTGCAAATGCATTCTGCAGTTGCACAAATTACCCTTCGTATTCTCTCTAGCTAAATAGTCTAACCCAGGGTCCTAAATATTTTTGGTGCCATAGACACTTTTGGCATTCCAGCAATGCCCAGGGACTCTTACTCAGGATAGTCTTTAAATGAGTGTGTAAAATACATCAGATTACAGAGAATGTCCATTAAATTGAAGGATAGCTTAAATATTTTAAAAATTGTGATACGGTAATAAATGAACTTCTTTAGGTGCATTAAGTAGCAAGATCTAGTAACAGGGCTAATAACTTATTTTAGTAAGTCTGAGGTTTCTATTGGTGACAAAAATCACAAGTACTGTTCATAATTCTGTTTCATTTTGTTTTAAATTATTTAATTTTTAATTAAAACACATATATGTACATTTATGGTGTACAGCACATTTCTATATGTATACATCGTGGTGTGGATAAATCAGAATAATTAACATATGCATTAGCTCACATACTTATCATTTTTTTGTGGTGAGACTACTTAAAATTCAGTTTCCTAGCAATTTTTGACTATGTGCTGCATTGTTTTTTTAACTACAGTTAGCATGTTGTAAAAGAGACCTCTTAGAATAATTCCCCCTAACTGAAATTGTGTGCCCTTTGACCAACATTTCTACATTTTCTCTTTCCACTCCTCTCTGTCGTTGGTAACCACCATTCTATTCTCTGCTTCTATGAGTTCAACATTTTTAGATTCCACATTTAAGTGAGTTTATGTGGTATTTGTCTTCTGCGCTTAGCTTCTTTCACTTAACGTAATGGTGCTGTTCACATTACTGTGGTTTTGTTGCCTACATTCAAAATCAATGGAAATTCTAATTTGCAGTTAGCTTTCAGAAAGAAGAAATATATGAACAGTTTCTTACAGTCCAAGTTCTTGGATCCTCTGTATTTTATCCATAGGTGCTTGGGAGGATGTCTGGAACTCGGGTTAAGAACTCCAGCTAGTTATTAGTCCATTGTGCTTTGAGACTCAAGTCAAATACCCACCTCTTCTGTAGAACTTTTCCTATTGTTTTTTTTTGTTGTTGTTGTTTTTATTTTTTGAGACGGAATTTCGCTCTTATTACCCAGGCTGGGGTGCAATGGCGCGAGCTCAGCTCACCGCAACCTCCGCCTCCTGGGTTCAGGCAATTCTCCTGCCTCAGCCTCCTGAGTAGCTGGGATTACAGGCACGCGCCACCATGCCCAGCTAATGTAGAACTTTTTCTAAATTCACTAGGCTCACATATCTACCCTTCCTCCCATAGTTTTATTAATTCTCTTTTATGAAATACTCATTTATTATTACTATTAGTTTTTCTGTATTGCTCTCTTCTTTGTAAGTATCTCTACATTCTCTTTTATTTCCTTTGTATCCAGGACGGTGTCTGGCATATGCAGGCACCCAATAAATATTTGTTTAATAAGTGAATTAAAACTCTAGACAGCTTCTGGTAAGTTTTTCCAGGTTACCGGTAATACAAAGACCTGAATGTTATTTATTGGCTTCTACAAGGGGCACAGTGTCCAAGTGCTGACCTTTAATAAGAGATGTGCTTCCAGCAGTGTCTTCTTGGCAGAGTCTTAACCTTTTACTCTGCCTTGGGTGCACACTTAATCTCTCATAAAGTCACAGCTATTGATTTATAACTGAATCTTCAAGATATTTTAATACTTTATAAACATACAAATAGAAAAATTAATTGCATTGTTAGCTAAAAATGTATTACAAAGATCACCAGCACACAAATAAGTATTTCTATTTGTAACTGAAAAAAACCTGACAATGGAATATTAGTTGTTTACAAGGCAATTATTCTGAATAATATCCTGGGAGATTATAAATAACCTTAACTAACAGTAAAAAATATGCTTACAGAAAAAAATATTCGAATGAGTCTAAATGTACTAAATTTATCAGTAAGTAACATGAATTAACTTCTATTTAAGTGTAAAATTTTACTTCCATGTTACCCAATTCAGTTCCATATAAAGTCAGCCAACAAATCTGAGGTCAGCTGTCATGAGGTTTCAGCCACTATGAAAAAGAGGAGCTGGGCACAGTCTCTGATAAACAATAACATGGAATGTGTTCTGATAATAAGCACAGAAAATCAGAAAGGAAAAGACAGAGAAGAGTATGGAGAGCAGGAAACTGTGGAAAATGATCCACAAGCTTTTTTTTTTTTTGACATGAAATCTTGCTCTGTCACCCAAGCTGGAGTGCAGTGATGCCATCTCAGCTCTCTACAACCTCCGCCTCCAGGTTAAAGTGATTCTTCTGCCTCAGCCTCCCATGTAGCTGGGATTACAGGTGTGTACCACCATGCATGGTTAATTTTTGTATTTTAGTAGAGACAAGGTTTCACCATATGGACCAGGCTGGTTTTGAACTTCTGACCTCAGGGATCTGCCCACCTCAGCCTCCCAATATGCTGCGATTATGGGCGTGAGCCACCATACCTGGCCCCACAAGCTTCTTATACTTTACAATCAGCAGACCCTAAGGAAGTCTGTTGTGGTCAATCAAGAATCCAGCTAACTCTTGTGCTCTCACTGTCTCTCTCTTTTTCTCACCTTCCAACAATCTCTCTTCCCTCCTATGTTTTCTTGGGAAAAGGCAGGTGATTACAAACTTCTTCTAATTATATATTTTAATTAATATAAAATCTTTACAAAACAACGTTAATACCAGCCCACCATGGTCTATATTTTTTGCCGTGAAAAAAAAAAAAATTTTTCCTATGCTTTAGCAATATTTTTTAGGTAGAGAATCATCAAAATAAAAGACTATCAATATTGGTGAAGCAGATCATTCCTGCTTCACTTTTAAAAATTTCAAAGTGTTTTGATTTTCCTCTGTAAAATTTGTTTGCACCAGGGAAATCGGAAGAGAAAAATTACAGTGAAAAACTGTGAGGATAAATGAGGTCATATGCCTACGAAATATTTGGAAAAGAATTGTAATTATGAACTTGTTATTTTTTAATACCATAGTTAAATTTCTCAATTTGAGAGAGGAAGGAAAGAACTCCTTTACATTCTAGGGAGACCAGGCAAGATAAGTTTCCATCACAATTGCTGAGTGGTAGAGCTAGATTGGTATGACATCCTTTCCTTGTGGAATGTACGTTCTAGTTGAAGACTAGCCCTTTATTACAAACCCACGTTGAAAAGACTGGAGATTTACGAGTCACAAAGTCCAAGACTTCTAACCTTGCTCCATGTGGGGTGGAACTTTTCTATGCTGCCAAGGACTTAGGTCAAGTCACTTTCCTTCTGTTCCCGTCTCCTTCTGTCTTTCCCTCTTTTTTGCTTCTAAACAGAGAATGTATTCCAATTTTCTTTTCTTTTTCTGTTCAAGCCCTACAGCTCTGCCAAAGGCAAAATGCTGCAGGGATTAGAAAGATGAAGCAGCTAAGTCAAATCGATAGTGACAGCCAGTGAACCCGTGTAAATTTCAACAAGCAAATGTTCAGCATTGTCTCTGGGGCCTCCCACCAATATTAACATCACTAAATTTTCTGATTTAGCATTCTCGCAAAACAGGAATCAAATAACTAACCAAGTGCCAGCCACTAATAGCCTTTAGGTTAATAAATTTGGTCTTCATTAATCTCAAATTAGAGTCCTTGAGTAGACTCACGTTTGGGATAGGAGCACCTACCCTGCAAGGAACTTATTACCCATAAATCAGATAAGAGATAAGAAAACACTCCTACAGCTCTCATTAGCCACTTCAGATATGCTGTGTGGCTCTTTAACATTCAGGTGGTCTGTCCTTAGAAGACAGAGCTGGGAATCACAGCTCCTGATATGGGAAGAAGCCTGACTCAGCCCATCTCTCCGCTTGGGGGCAGTCACAATTATTTCCTTTAAACTTCATGTTGTTTCCGTTGTGTTTATTCAAATAAGGTGGTGCAATCATGGAAAAATAGCAACTCCCCAATATGTATACACACAATACACACACACACACACACACAACTATATATGTATGTGTGCGTGTGTGTGTATATATATATATAAATATATATGATATATATAGAGTACATGCACATATATTTCTAAGATATATTTTTCACTTTCATTTTATTTGTCTTTATGATTTCAGGCAGTGGTATAATAAGATAGAAATAGCATATGAACACTTCACACAGTATCTGCTATAAAAGTTTATTTTGACACTTTACTTATAACTCCTTGAAAGTGATAAAATTTTTCTGTTTTCCTGAAGGTACCTTTAGACAAAATCTCAGAGCCTAATACATTAATGTGTTAGTTTTGCTGAGTCCAAACAAAATCAAGGCCCAGCATATACCTCGAATACATTTTCACTTACCATACATTTATTATGAAACAGTATTGTGTTGCTAAGAGGGTTTTTTTAATAACCCATAACATTTCAGGAATTTTGATAAACATGATTTCCAATGTGATAACACTTAAACTGAGATAACTACTATTTTTTTTCAATATATGTTAAGTTTTGTGAAAAAAAATAAGGAAAGCATCTGGCGACTGAACAAATATCTAGTAGAGCTAAAGACATTTTCCTTAAAAGAAATATTCTTGTTTTATGGTTTAATGGTTAGAACTATTCCATTGTAGTGGATCATCTACACTCTTCCGATTTTTATTACAAGTAGGGATACAACTTAAGATTTAAAAGCACTTCCTAAAGTATAAGCATGTATTTAATTTTCAAAATGACAGTGAGACTTACTTGCCCATCAAGTTAAGATACCTGGGCTGTGGGCTTCCAAGGATACTTTCTTGAGAAGTCTTTAGAAACTGACTTTAATTTAGGACATGGTAGCATCAAGGGAAGCACTGAGTGGTGGAAATCTCAGCGGGACTCTTTCTATGGTCTCCTGTTCTTGCCTTGTAGATGGCATTCTGGAGACCTTTTTTTTTTTTTTTTTTGAAACGGAGTTTCGCTCTTGTTACCCAGGCTGGAGTGCAATGGCGCAATCTCGGCTCACCGCAACCTCCGTCTCCTGGGTTCAAGCAATTCTCCTGCCTCAGCCGAGACTTTTATGTGTAAATGAATGATTGACATTCAATAGCATGTTCGCCATTTTTCCTAAGCCTGTTTACTCTGGAGAAAATCTTTCATCCTTCTAAGTCCATATTCCACACTCCGATGGGTGGACACGCATGTGTGCACGCATACACACTCATAGATGCACACATCTTCAGCACTTGAGGCATCAACATGCAGAATCATAACACAGTGAATATAGCAATAAAGGCAATTATTTCTATAAACAGGTAATAGAATGTATTAACATTACTGTTATTACCTCTGAATTATTTCTTCCTTAATAGGATGTATTCGTATTACCATTATTACTTCTGAATTTTTTCTTCCTTAATAGGATGTATTCATATTACTGTTATTACCTCTGAATTCTTTCTTACTTCCCATCATGCTAGAGCTATGTTGGATATGACTTAATGAGTAGATCTTTGTTACATTTTGCCTCTGTCTCAAACTAAGTTCTAGTGGCTATTAGGGGCCAAACCAAAGCTAACCTGAGAAAAAAGTTAAGATAGCATAATTGTTCATAGGTGGTCTCTCAAGATTACAGCATTGCAAAAGAAGGAATAATTGTTATGCTTCCTTTACCTATAGGGGAAAACAGTACTCTGGGCAATCTAAATGATCTGTCCACCATCACAGAATAGTAGAGAGTGAAGCTATAAGTATAATTCAGGTTGACTTTGGATCCAGTAAAATGTTCATTCAACTTTTGTTCATCTCTTCTCGAGTCATACTTTGTCATGCATTGACTCCTTGGCCTGATCTCACCAGTGAAAATTCGTGGGAACAGTTAATGATGTCATGACTAAGGCTATTATAATCCTATAGCTACAGTTTCTCCAGTGATAGAATGAAAATACCTTCATTAATATATTAGAAAAGTTAGGTGAGTTTAATTGTATGCCACGCTGGATTTCTTATAGAAGTGATTCTTTATAATCCTAAGAAAATTCTTCTTCAGACGGCTTCTCAAAATGTTTTTGTTTCTGCGGTTATTGTTCTGAGGTTAGATCTTATAGAAGTTACTCCATAAGAAGCCGAAGCATTTCCCTCACAGTATGGTGGTTAACGGCCGTGCCGTTACCAAAAGCTATGAGAGAAAACCTCTGGCTATTAAACTTAGTTCTGATGCTATTTTGCCTCGCTCTTACGTAAAATTTACTTGAGAATTTGATTTTTCTCTTCTAAGATGAAAAACAAGTGACTTGCATCGTAGGGTCATGAATTTCAACACATGTTATAGTTCAGCCTCTTCTCAGCTGCTGGTGGTGCACTGGAGATTGGAGATGTGGAGATGGAGATTTCTCACCACACAAAATGGGGTCTGTCCTGGAAGCTTGTATAAAAAGCAGAATCTCGGGACCCATCTAGAATCTATTAAAAAAAAAAAAATTTTTTTTTTTTTTTGAGACGTAGTTTCGCTCTTGTTACCCAGGCTGGAGTGCAATGGCGCGATCTTGGCTCACCGCAACCTCCTCCTCCTGGGTTCAGGCAATTCTCCTGCCTCAGCCTCCTGAGTAGCTGGGACTACAGGCACGCGCCACCATGCCCAGCTAATTTTTTGTATTTTTACTAGAGACGGGGTTTCACCTTGTTGACCAGGATGGTCTCGATCTCTTGATCTCGTGATCCACCCGCCTCGGCCTCCCAAAGTGCTGGGATTACAGGCGTGAGCCACCGCACCTGGCAGAATCTGCATTTTAACAAGATCTGGAGATTCAGAGGTACAGTAAATTTTGAGAAGCACAGCTGAAAACCATCTGAACTCTGCCATGATCTTTTCGATCTTGGGATCTGACTTTGCAGTTTCTGCCTCTCCCAGCCCAGCGTCTCTGCTCTATTTAGGCTACTTCTGGTGAGTTCCCCAGTCAGAACCTTAGCTATTTCTGTGCCTGGTCTTTACCACACAGAGGTCCAAGGATGTCCAGGAAAGCTAAATCCTAGACTTCCCTCTGCTGAGCATGCTGGGCTGTCTGCAGTCCCGCCCTTTATGATAGGCTAGCCCTCTTACCACATTGCCATGGTGCTTTGAGTGATTGAATGTTCAAATTTTCATAGTGTTTTCATTCCTTATGCATGGCTGTAATTTTTCAGTGAAGCATAGAATGTGTTAATTCAAATGGCAATGGAAATGGGACAGGTTGAATATGAAATGTCACTTCCATTGTGAAAACCATCATCCTCTGAACATTTTTATTTTGTTTTCATGAAGACTTACTAAGGGTTAAAAGTGGATGCGTTAGTGAGCTGATATTTGGCTGCCTATCAGTGCTGATTTTGATTTCATGGCATAGTTCTTTGGGGTCAGACTGCATGGTGGGTTAAATGCTGTCAGGGACGTGAGGAATAGGAGAGCCCTTTCCTTATGACACTTAATCCTGAATTATTTATCTAAATAATTAAGGGCAAGCATTTTTAACTTTGTTAACCTATCATTTCTGAATAAAAGAGTTATTGAGAGCTCTGACTCAAGGACAAATGACAAAAGATGATCCCTGGAGTCGGGGCATCACCCTCCATAAGTCTCACTGGAGGTTTGCTTCCTGCACAATGAGACATGTCTGTGATTTGTGAGGCATTTATCTTGTTTCAAAAGACTGTATGCTGTGCTTAGGCTGAAGTCACTGCAGAATAAGTTACTTCACTATCAAGAAAGAAAGGGATGGTTTTTCTGGGGGAGCAGAGGCATAATAAGGTAGAGGAGAGGTGGTGCAAAGCAGTCCAGCCAAGAAGAAAAATGATTTTACTAACTGGCTTAGAATTACCAGCACATGTTGATAGCAGAAAGCAGATTGGCTTTTAGCCAGTTTTATTCTTGTTTTTAAATCTCTAAAGACAACGTACCTACTTAGTGCCTGCACTTGGGGCAACATGCTCCCACTCCCACCTCCTCCTTGGTATGCCAGTGCAGAGGAGTGTGTTCACACGTTTTAAGATATTACATAAAATACATCTCTGAAGGTTGACACTCTCAAGGAAGAGCAAGAAATGACTGGAACATCTTAGCTGCAAATTAATGTCTTATTGAGATGTTTTTACTCTAAGATTATAGTTCGTTGTTGTTGTTGTTGTTGTTGTTGAGATGAAGTCTCACTCTGTTGCCCAGGCTGGAGTGCAATGGTGTGATCTCGGCTCACTGCAACTTCTACCTCCCAGGTTCAAGCGATTCTCCTGCCTCAGCCTCCTGAGTAGCTGGGATGATAAGCATTCACCACCATACTAGGCTAATTTTTGCATTTTTGGTAGAGAAAGGGTTTTACCATTTTGGCCAGCCTTGTCTCAAACACCTGACCTCAAGCAATCCACCTGCCTCAGCCGCCCAAAGTACAGGGATTGCAGGCATGAACAACTGCGCCCAGCCAAATTATAGATTTTGCATTCAGATTACTTTGGCTGGTCTAGTAGGCAAAATAATAACAAGACACACTCCTGCCAAAGATGTCCATGACCTAATCTCCAGAACCTGTGAGAATATGCTACATTGCATGGTGAAGGGGAAGGGAGACAGCAGATGGAATGGAATGGGTGCCACCCTGGATTTCTTATAGAAGTGATTCTTTATAATCTTAAGAAAATTCTTCTTCAGACGGCTCCTCAAAATGTTTTTGTCTCTGTGGTTATTGTTCTAATCAGTAGATAGGAAGATCATTCTGGTTCATCCATATGGACCCAGTGTATTCCACAAAGTCTTTAAAAGTGGATGAGGGAGGCAGAAGAAGAGAGACAGAGCAAGATGTGACTAAGGAAGAATGGTTAGAGAGATGTCGCTGGCATCAGAGATGAAGGAAGGAGGCCATGTGCTTCCTCTTTGTGTGGGCTGCCTCTGGAGGACAGAAAAGTCAAGAAACTGAATTAGGGGCTCCTAGAACCTCCAAAAAGTAATGTAACACTGGTTGGCACCTTGATATTTGCCTTGAGAGTCCTGAGTTAAACTTCTATCCTGTAGGACTGTAAGATAACTTGTGTTTTTCTTTTTTAAAAAATCAACTTGTATTTTAGAATTAGGGGATCTCATGTACAGGTTTGTTTCATGGCATCACCTAGGTGGTGAGCTAGTACCCAGTGGGTAGTTTTTCTACTTTTGCCCCCTTCTCTCTTCCCCCTCCCCAGCAGTCTCCAGTGTCTGTTGTTCCCATCTTTATGTTCATGTGTATCCAATGTTTAGCTCCCACTTGTAAGTGAGAACATGTAGGCCAGGCATGGTGGCTCATACCTGTAATCACAGCACTTTGGGAGGCCTATGCAGGCGGATCACCTGAGGTTGGGAGTTCAAGATCAGCCTGATCAATATGGAGAAACCCTGTCTCTACAAAAAATACAAAATTAGCCGGATGTGGTGGTGCATGCCTGTAATCCCAGCTACTTGGGAGGCTGAGGCAGGAGAATTACTTGAACCTGGAAGGTGGAGGTTGCAGTGAACCGAGATCATGCCACTGCACTCCAGCTTGAGCAACAAGAGCAAAATTCTGTCTCAAAAAAAAAAAAAAAAAAAAGAATGAGAGCATGTAGTATTTGGTTCTCTGTTTCTGTGTTAATTTGCCTATCAACCTGTGTTATTAAGACTTTATGGGAATTACTTATGGCAGCAATAGGAAACTAGCACAATAGAGAAAGTCAAAAGTGGTGTAGTATGTAGAACTTAACAGAGCAAGGTCCTGGCTCCGCATCTGATTGGTAGTGTACCACTGATAAATTTCTTTAGCCTTATTATCCTTATCTATAGAACGGACATAATAATATTTACCTTATGGGGTTATGAGCGAATGAAATAGGAAGGCAAATGTAAAATGTTTGGGATAATGCCTGTCATGGTGGGGCTGCCCAAAGATACTAAATTCAATTTTATTTCTTACCTCTTGTACAATTTGGCAGTCCTTTTAGTGAGTGGCCCCATTTCTTAAGGCTCACTGCTAACTGGCTCCACTAAGTCCTTGGAAATATTGCCACATTTATTGATATTTCACTGTGCTCCTCTGAGAACGTCATTTGACCATATACTCTTCTACCAATCACTGGGGATTCCATCAGTGCTGAATTGCCATTAGACTCATGGTTATAGAAGGATCTAATAGATTATTGTTTTCTAGGAGACATCATCAATGCTTATGTTAAATGAATGATACATTTTGTTGAATTATAAACTGTCTCTCATATACGTTTGTCTTTGTACATTTCAATCCTTCTTCTCTTTCCAAAACTGACCAAGTAAATCAGTTGAGAAGGATACGCAATTTATTTGAATTAATATTTGTCAACATTGTTTAAGAAAAGTAAGGTACCAATTGACTGTATCATCATGCGTCTGCACTAAGAAAGCATGAGGAATGTGCCTAAATCCTTTTATCAAAATGTATTATTATTAATTTTTTTCTATTTTTTTTTTTAAATTGTTCTCCCCTGTAGATATTTTTCTACCACTCTTTATAAGAAAGGAGACGATATTTCTAACTGCCCAACAGGCTTCAAGATGATCTTGACAGCCTCTGTAGCCAAATTATCATAGTAATTTGATCTCAGTGACACTTCTGGTTCACTCTGCTCGGTACTGAAATCCAAATCCTGAGCTTTTTCTTGAGCACATAAAGGCAATAGCTGTGAGGTCCCAGTTCATCTTTCTGGTTTTACCCATACAACCACCGGCTGTACAAAGTTGTGAGCAATTCACACCATTGTGCTCTCAATTCTATTTTTATTAAGTGCCCTAAAGAGCAAGCAATCTCCAAACTCCTATAAAATTTCATGACCAAAACAGCTATTGGGATGGTGTTTCTCTTGGAATGTCTCAATGGGTAAAGACATTTATTATTCTAGGCTTCCTGATAATCCTTATTAGTGTATACAAGAACTGTGACTTTACCCTATTTGCAACCTAATGAGTAAGTCTATCACATGAATGCTGGCAGAAGATACAAGATTCCTGGGTCAGAGATAAAGGATAGTTTATTGCTACAGGAATAACAGAATATCAGCATTTATGCCAGTTCCTAAAATTTAAGTCCCATGGGGCAAAGGGAAGAGAGCCAGACAATGCCTACAGTTGTAATAGAGAGGAAAGAGTTGAGTTTACGGTACCCCAAAATTTTATAATAGGCAGTACTTTGGTCCAGAGAAAGGCACCTTTTTAATACTAGACATCCATTTGCTCCAGATAGAGGCAACATCTCTGTCTTCCCATAAATGTTCACTATGCAAACATTCTGGAAACACTAGCCTGGAAACAAAGTTATTAGATCTTCTTCTTCTTCTTTTTTTTTTTTGAGGTGGACTCTCACTCTCACTCAGTTACCCAGGCTTAAGTGCAGTGGTACGAGCTTGGCTCACTACAGCCAGTTTCAAATGATTCTTCTGCCTCAGCTGCCCAAGTATCTGGGATTACAGTCACCCGCCACCACACCTGGCTAGTTTTTGTGTTTTTAGTAGAGACTGAGTTTCACCATGTTGATCAGACTGGCCTCGAACTCCTGACCTTGGATGATCTGCCAGCCTCAGCCTCCCAAAGTGCTGGGATTACAGGCATGATCCACCACACCCGGCCCAAAGTTATGAGATCTGTTCATAAAATGCACAGAAGTGTGAGAGGCCATAGCAAGTTGTCACCCTACAATGTTTTTTAGGTGTAAATCAACTCTATGTTGGTAAGAATTGTGTCATATGAAACATCATGATATGTAATGTTAAGCTTTTGTGCCATAAGAGAAAAAATTTTATTTGCTTCCTTAACAGAGTACAGGTTTCAGTTATGTGATCAACCTGTTTGAATCAGCTAGGTTAAACTATAAGCCTATTTTTAAAAATATTGCAAATATTTACCTGGACAGGAAATGGGGATGGGGAAGACAGAGGAGAGACTGTACGGCCTGGTAACAGCACATTCCTCTTTCACTTGCACATTGCTACCCACTTTAATGTTGTTGGCTAGCAGCCAGGACAAAGAGCCAAGGAAAGTCCAAAGGATCTCAGAGTTAGAGGAGAGAGAAAGTCAAGGAAGCTCCCAGAGCCTGAAATGTCAAACCTAATCAGACCTGGCCTCAGAGTACAACACAATCAGATCTTCCACCATCATTGATAGCCACACTGGCCCCCTTGCTGTATCTGGAGCACAGCCAACATGGTCCCACTTCAGGACCTTTCTGCTGGCTCTGGTCTCTCATAGGTCCACTCCTTCACCTGATCACCCAGGAATCCCTTTCTTACTTCCTTCAAGCCTTCTTCATCCAAGTACTAACTAGCTTTCAAGATCAGATGAGATCAGGCATGTTCAGGGTGGTAAATTAGTTCAGTCACTGTGGAAAATAGTTTAGTGATTTCTCAAAGAACTTAAAACAACGATTCAACCCAGTGATCTCATACTGGATATGTATCCAAAAAAGCACAGATTATTCTACCAAGAAGATATATGCACTCACATGCTCATCATTGCACTATTCACAATAACAAAAACACAAAATCAACCTTGATGCCCATTAACAGTAGACTGGATAAAGAAAATGTCATACATATACACCTTGTAATACTACACAGCCACATAAAAAGAATGAAATCAAGTCCTTTGCAGCAACATGAATGTAGTTAGAGGCCATTGTCCTGACAAAATTAATGCAGGAACAGGAAACCAAATGTCATGTGTTCTCACTTTTTAAGTGGGCACAAAACATTGGGTACCCATGGACATAAAGATGGGAATGATAGATACTGGGGACTATTAGATGTAGGAAGGAGGGAGGGAGGGTTGAAAAGCTAACTATTGGGTACCGTGCTCAGTAGTTTGGCAATGGGATTATTTGTATCTCAAACCTAAGCATCATATAACATACCCAAGTAACAACCCCGCACATGTACCAATGATTCTAGGATTAAACTTGAAAAAAAAAAGTAGATAAAAAATAAAACATATAGTTTTTTTTTTTTTTTTTTTTTTTTCTTAGACGGAGTTTCGCTCTTGTTACCCAGGCTGGAGTGCAATGGCGCGATCTCGGCTCACCGCAACCTCCGCCTCCTGGGTTCAGGCAATTCTCCTGCCTCAGCCTCCTGAGTAGCTGGGATTACAGGCATGCACCACCGTGCCCAGCTGATTTTTTGTATTTTTAGTAGAGACGGGGTTTCACCATGTTGACCAGGATGGTCTCAATCTGTTGATCTCGTGATCCACCCGCCTCGGCCTCCCAAAGTGCTGGGATTACAGGCGTGAGCCACTGCGCCCGGCCCTAAAACATACAGATTTTTAAAAGCCATCTTCAAACGTCACCTTGTCAGTGCCCCTCCCTGAACCATAGTCACCTACACACACATACACACAAACACACACTCACATACATACACCAAAACATTCAATACACCTACCTTGCTCTATTTTTTCTGGCTTCCAACATAGTATATCATTTATTTAACAAGATCATAAGCTCATTGGGAAGGAATTGTTCTCTGTTTACTTCTTTGATGCTTCCAGGGCACCTAGATCAGTTTCTGGTGCATCTATCCATGAATATTTTGAATAAATATTTATGGAATCATGAATGAATGAACTGATGAATGTTAATATTGATATTTTTCATTGTTATTTGCCTTATTCCTAGGAAGATAGGCCTAGTCATTTGAGGTACTATTTCAGGACAGCCAGGGCTGGGGTGGATCCTTTATTTGTGGGTGTTAAATAATAACAAGTGAATGCAGCATAGCAGCAGTGACCCTGTTGATGATGATAATGAATCACATTGATATAGTGCTTTTCTTCTACCTTTTTTTGTGTGTGTGGAATTCCCCACAGTGTCAGGGTGATGGATTATGCCCATTCCTTCTAGGAAAATGGCTATTCCTTGTTAATGCAGGCTTTTATAAATGAAAAATAATGCCTGCTACAATCAACTTTTATTATCTACACTAATGGAGTACTGATGCTAAAGAAATAATCCCCAAATCATTTACATTTGATTTTAGGATGCAACCAAGGGCTTGTATTCCGAAAAGTATGTTAAACCATTATAAGTAGCATGTGATTACAGAACAAATTCTGGTCTCAGAGTTGGGAAAGTAGATTTGGTGGAGGCTCAGTGTTAGGGGTTGAATTGTGACCCACCCCCTGCTCCCCTGCCAAAAAGATATGTTAGAATCCCAGCCCCCAGTAACTCAGAATAGAACCTTATTTGGAGGTAGCATCTTGACAAAGGTGATTAAGTTAAAATGAAGTGGTTTGGGTGGAATCTAATCCAATATGACTGGTATTTTTATAGAAAGGGGAAATTTAGACTGAGACAGAGACATGCATACAGGGAAGAATGTCATGTGATGCCTGGAATTATGCTGCCACAAGCCAAGGAGCTACTAGAAGCTAGGAGGGAGGCCTGGGACAGTCCCTTCTCTAGCACCTGCAGAGGAAGCAGCCCCATGGATTCCTTGAGCTCGAACATCCAGGACAATGAGACAACCATTTCTGTGGTTTAAGCTACCCCATTAATGGGGCTTTGTTTTGACAGCCCTAGGAATCAAATACACTTGGTGACTCAACTCTTATGTGCTCATCTAGCATCCAATTCCCTTTCATTTCCAAGCCTTCATTTCCTCATCTCTAAAATAGAAACCAAAGCTCCTCGCTGTTTTAGGGCTCTATAATTCTAAAGCTTCTGATGGAAAGTCCCTATCAGCTCTTCCCAGTTTAGCACTAACCCCATCCACCTAGGTGTTCTCTAAATCAGGTAAGTGACCCTAGAAGAAAGTTCCACACATCATCTGAACTGCAGATAAAATGCATGCAGAAATGACTGTATTCAAAGTCAAGAGGTTAGATTTTGCCTAACTCTGGAAAACTCAGAGCTTAAACATTTTCACACTTTTTTAAAAAAAATAGCAAGAATGGCACGCCACATCATGATGATTCAGATCTTGTCTCTTATTTCTCTATGCAGAATCCATTTACGCATCACCCAGTCCCACCCTACTTCATGTATTATTAGGACAGCCTTCTTCAGGTGCTGGTAGAGTAAATTCAGCCCAGTAGACACTGCAAGGCTAAGAGTGAGGATGTGACTTGCATTCCCCCCGGCCATGGCATTCAAAACCACCGCACTCACTGAACGTTCTTTTCTGTCGCTTTGTTTAGTATTTGGAGAGAAGTATTTGCTTCAAAACATGTAAGAAGTAACACCAATGGAAACCATCACTTTAAAGCAATCTTACATGAGAAACATTTTAAAAAGAGGTCCTTCCATTACAATTTCTCTTCTCACTGTACTTCTTTGAATAAAGAGATAATTCCCAACCAATGACTATTGCAAGGATGGAGGTCATTCTCCAGGAGAAAAAACAATCATAACATAAATTTTTATAAAGAAAAAGATTTTTAAATATTCTGATAAAGTCACTGACATCTCAGTAAATATAATTTATTCCTAGGAAGAGACTAGAATGATTGGTTTATCTGTACATTAGTTATTTAATAGTATTTGAAAGGTACTTCATCATCACCATTTACTGTGATCAACAGCATTTTCAGGAACACTTCAGACTTGGGGAGGTTTCTTCTTTGGGTAACCTTTTAGGATTATCTGTCATGGAAACAAGAAGTAGCCATCAAAAGCCCCTGGGCAGGCCAGGCACAGTGGCTCATGCCTATGATCTCAGCACTTTGAGAGGTTGAAGTGGGATGATTGCTTAAACCCTGGTGTTTGAGACCAGACTGGGCAACATGATAAGATTCCGTATCTACAAAAATACATCTTTTTTTGAATTTTTTTTTTTTTGGTAGAGACGGGGTTTCTCCATGTTTGTCAGGCTGGTCTCAAACTTCTGACCTCAGGTGATCCTCCCGCCTCTGCCTCCCAAAGTGCTGGGATTACAGGCCTGAGCCACCACACCCAGCTTACCAAATATTTTTTTGAAACTTAGCTGGGTGTGGTGCACATACCTGTGTTCCCAGCTACTTAGGAAGCTGCGGTGGGAGGATCACTTGAGCCCAGGAGGTCAAGGCTGCAGTTAGCCTGCTTGTGCCACTGTTAGTCCAGCCTGGGGAAAAGAGTGAGACTCCGTCTCAAAAACAAAACAAAAAAAAAAGAGGCTCCTCTGAGCAGTTAAAATAGGTCAACATTAAAGCTCATGGCTCTTGCTCTTAGTCAAAGCCTATTTATACCTGATATAATTCTCATATATTGACTTGTTTGGTTTACTAATCCACATTAGAGGCCAACAGTATAGAACAAGAATCAGAAAATCTATTAAAAGGAAATGAAAGAATAAAAAAAGCATGACAATGTCAGGCCATTAGGTGTAGGTACAAATAACCTCTCAAACCACAGTACTTTCTTAATGTTTTCACTGACAAAGTTTAGTTATCGATAATTATAATTATGACCTTGAAGTCCTAGCATAGACATTGAATACTATGTTTAGAAGTCAAGGAATTGTCTAATATATTTAAGAAAGATATTTCCTGCAAAGCAGTTCAAGTAGTCTTGATAGTGCCAGTTAAGGAAGTGGATTACAGGATCCTGGAATGACTCAGTGATATAGAAAGGCTCTGTCCCTGTCAATGTCAGATGAGTGAAGAGTTGTTAGGTTGGTGCAAAAGTAATTGCGGTTTTTGCCATTACTTTTAAATGCAATGTACAGGCACTAACATCTTATTAGTTACTAATACATAGTATTAGTAAATGACTTTTGTATCAACCTAATACTTTGTTAATGCCTGTACAAAGAATATGCAGTAAAAACAATGAGAATATATATATATATAGAGAGAGAGAGAGAGGGAGCGAGTGTGTGTGTGTGTGTGTGTGTGTGTGTGTGTGTGTGTAAAGCAGTTGATCGGTACACATACTTCCAGTTTACTAAACAAATGTTTGGGTGCCTACTGTGGGTCTTGCATTGGCTGTGCTCTGGACAGTCATAACAGATGCCTGGTCTGGGAGCTCCTATTCCCAGAGCAATTATGGAAGGGGTGTAGAGGAAATCATGCAAGTATGTGGGGATAGGCTGATGAGAGTGGAAGCGTGAGGGATGAGAACTGCAGGCTCTCTTCCCGTTAGTCAGGGAAGGGGTTCTGGTTAAAGAAAATCTTCATCATCTGTACTTAGAAGTTTAGACTCAGAATAACTGATGGCAAATGGAAAAGATGAAATAAACTAGGATGAGAAAACAAGACTGCCCAATTCATACAATGAATTCGGTCTCTGAATCAGTTGGGTGCTAGCCAGAGCAGAAATATTTCCAGCAGAGCCCTGGGAACAGAGAAGGAGGCAGTTTTTATTAAAGTCTTAGTTTCCAAATGATGGATGCCAACAAGAAAATAGTTTAAAATTCCAAGATAAGCCTTCACCTTTCATTCCATTGTAGAGTGATGGCTTTTTCAAACACATTCAAATAAAGCCAGGGATGTTAAGCAGTATGTCTCAATCAACAGACTCAAAGTCTATGAACCAAAGGCATAGTCGTAGGCTTTCTCTTATATTCTAGCATGATATTATTCTATTTCATCTTTTTTTATAGGCTTGTTCCCTTGAGTGTTTTAGAATGAGACTGCTAGATTTTATGTTTCTAAAGCTGGTTTTCTACCAGGTCTGTTAGAACATTCCTTCTTCGAGGAGAAGAACATCACAGTTTGCTGCACATTCTCTTGTTCACCCACATGAGCAAGGTGATGTTTGCAACTTCCTTTTTATCCTCACCTCTGGGAAGTGGCCTTGGCTCTGTACCCATTGTTTCATGCTCTTTCTTTCAGGCTGTTATGGTGACTGAATTCATCATTGCTGCCTACATGCCCATGGGGCTAGCCTGGGCAAAATGTGCCTCTTAGATTGCCTTTGGGCAAGGTTTATCATCTCTGAGGATTTAGCTTCTTTCCTTAGAAAGTAAGAACATGGATCAGGTCATCTCTAAGGTTCCTTTCAGTTTTAATCTTTCAGAAGTCGCACAACTATAAACGTTTCATATACCTAGATTGTTGGCTTGTGGTCCAACTTTAAGTCAGTCATTTCAGCTAAACAAACAAAAATGGGGGCTTGTCAGAGTCAAGTCATAGAAGGCTTCTTTCCTAATATTTGGTGCTTCTTAAATGAAATTGTTCTTGGTGCTTCCCTCAGTCCTCTCCCTCTTCTTCATATTTTGAACTTGCAAAGCCTTCTGACATTTTAAGCAGATGGTTGCAAGTGCTTGTCCTACTGCCTGGCCAAGTCCTAGGTAAAAATTTTCACCTTACCACATCCTCACATCATTTCCCCTGTACTCTAGATGGCAAAGCATGCGTGCGCGCACAACACACACACACACACACCATCCAAGATCCTCCTGAGAATGAATATTCCTGGGCCAAATATTGTAAAAGGATTCAGGCAATGTTTTGGCAAGTTGAACAACACTCATATTTATGCTATTTGGCAAGACCATTGCTTGATCATCCTGTACTTGGTGTACTTTTTTTTTTTTTTTTTTTGAGATAGAGTCTCGCCCTGTCCCCCAGGCTGGAGTGCAGTGGTGCAGTCTCACTCACTGCTTCCTGGGTTCTAGCGATTCTCCTGCCTCAGCTTCCTGAGTAGCTGAGATTACAGGTGCCTGCCACTACTTCCAGCTGACTTTGTATTTTAGTAGAGATGGGGTTTCACCATGTTGGTCAGGCCAGTCTCGAACTCCTGACCTCAGGTGATCCACCTTCCTCAGCCTCTCAAAGTGCTGGGATTACTGGTGTCAGCCACTGTGCTCAGCCCAAGGGCATTGTTTTCTAATCCAGATAACTAAGATATCCTTAGGGTGATATTTAACATAGCAATTGCTTGAAAATGTCATGTTTTCATCATGGATCTTTCTCCAGCATCTAGAAATTTAGGGAAAGTTGAAAGAAAGGACAGAAGGAACCATTTACTGTGCATCTACTTTCTTCCTGAGATTTTATACATGTTATGTCATTTGATGTTTATACAAAGTTTCTGCGGTCAGTAGCATATCCAATGCTCTAATTAATTAAGCAACTTTAAATTAATGACAGGATTCTCTTATTCTTAAACCTGTCATTTCCCCTAAACCATATTATTTTCCTAAAGAGAGATTAAAAATTTGAGAAAGAAGAAAATGTTTATTTATTTACTATGTTTCTGAAAAATTGATATATCTTACTTAATATATATCTTATTTAATTCTTACATATATATATCTTATTTCATTCTTATGAAAACCTAGCTTCCATTTCTTCTGTCCTTTTAATATTCTGTCACTTGTATTTAGCATTTAGATTGTATGATTAGAAATATTGTTCACTGCAGAGCTAAGTGGTAGACTATAACCACTCTGCTTATTTTGAACAGTCTTTCATTTTTTTTCCGGAGTTGATAATTGCTTAAGATTTTTGTCTGGCTTTTATAAGCCTATTGATATTTTCCTGTTTATTCTAATTTCTGTCACATGTCTGTCCGTAGAGTTAACCTAGTTTCATTTTGTTTTTCATGACCACATCTTTTCCCTCCTTTCCGTAGGGGCCCTCAGCTTCTGCTTAATTCCAGCTAGATACTTCCTAAGTGTGCTGCAAAAGTGTAGCCCTGCTGCTTTCCTCATCTATCATCCTGAGAGTTCATCTCACAATTAGCCTGTTCTCATCTCACAATTAGCCATATCTCATGCCTTCTACTTCCTTCCTTTACTCTTCATTTAGAATATTCTTCAGCAGCTTCCAAATTAGACTACACAAGACATAGATATTTAGATCTCACTTGTCTGAAATGTCTTTTCCATTTGATTGATATTTGAGCTAAATATAAAGTAGAGATTGAAAGTCATTTCTCCTCAGAATTTTGAAGACTTCTCCACTGTTTTTCTTTCTGCTGTTGTTTTTGAGAAGTCCAATTACATTTTTATTTCTAATCCTTTGTATTTTGTTTCTTCTCTGAAAACTAGATGTTCTTTTATTACAAATATTCTAAAATTTAGTAATTTTTAAAATTCTCTCATTGTTTTAAACTTTTATTTTTTTTTTTTGAGATGGAGTCTCAGTCTGTTACCCAGGCTGGAGTGCAGTGGCTCGTCTTGGCTCACTGCAAGCTCTGCCTCCTGGGTTCAAGTGATTCTCCTGCCTCAGCCTCCCGAGTAGCTAGGATTACAGGTGCGCACCACCGTGCCCACCTAATTTTGTATTTTTAGTAGAGATGGGGTTTCACCATGTTGACCAGGCTGTTCTCTAACTCCTGACCTCAGGTGGTCTGCCTGCCTCAGCCTCCCAAAATTGTGGGATTACAGGCATGAGCCACTGTGCCTGGCCTGTTTTAAACATTTAATGGACTCATCAGGGAATTTTCTTGTCTTATTTCTTTGATAATTTTCTCTACTCCATTTTCTCTAATATTTTCACTTTCTGGGATTCCTATGAGTTTGGCATTGGTTCTTCTGGACTAATGTTTCCTCTAGTATTTTTCAAAGATGTCTTTTTGGATTAAATTCTGGAAATGGTCTCAACTTTAGATTTCATTGTTGCTCTTGATAGTTTTAATTCAGATACTGAATTTCCAAGAGTGTTTTAATTGTTCTCTTAGTGTTCATTTTATAGAGCATGTTGTTCTTGTTTGAGAGGTCATATCTTCTCTTTAACTCTCAGCATTTTTTGTTACTGTTTTGTCTGTTCTTTAAATTATTGTAATTTTCTCTCAGTTGCTCCACTTTCTCCCCACCCCACCCCCATTTATTTGGATCTCTTCCTTTCATAGTGAAGGTTCTTCTCAATTCACTAGCAATCTCAGCTGTCCCTTTGTATTTGAGAACAAGGCATTGAGAAGCATTATTTTGGAAGCTCTGTGTGCATGACCAGGGCTTGTCAAAGACTGGAGCTTATCATATGGGAATAAAATAGAAAACTGTCTTTTCTATAAGAGTCATTCCCAATATTAGTGTCTGCAGTAATTGAATTAGGGTCATTCAATTTGCTAGTTTCCCACCTGAGGGTTATAAGTCTGGTTGCAGGCCTTCTAGAACTGGGAGTGGAAAGGTCCCCCTTGGCATGTGGAGTCTCACTGAATCCTGTTTGCATTCCATCACCTCCCTGCCCTCAGTTCTTTGCATTTGTGGTACGTGTTGTTTGAAGTATGATGCTTCATTAATTAGATTCCTTCAGTGGTAAAATCTCCAGTCTCGTGTGCTGAAGGTGGTAATATAAGTCACCTGGCTGTGCAGTAACAGAGAGGAACCAGCTAGTGTAACTACACTTTATGCAGACTTGAATCTCTTGTTCCTCACTACAGCTTATTCTATAACCTTCTGGGGAAACTGCTACCTTTGAATTCTGAGCCTTTCTTAGGTATATGTCAGGTCAACTTACTTGTACCTTGTCCATACACTTGTCGGCAGGTGCCCGAGTTCAGGCAATCCCCACTGTAATCAATCAGCTGCTGCTCATTCACCTTTCATTTTGTCTTCCAAAAGACTGTTATAATTCTTATGCACTGGTTAGCTTCTTTTTTTTTTTTTAACTTTGTCTTTGTAGATTTCTACTCATTTTAGTATTTTATTGTTACTTTAGTGACTTTCTGGAAGAAAATGTAATAGAAGTGTGAGGTTAATGCAGCATATTTAACCAGAATTCAGCCTGAATTCCACCTATCTCAAAACAGGTCCTGGACTCCGCAGTTATGGTTCTAGATAGTACAAAATTTCCTCTCACTTATGAGAAATATGAAACCATTTAAAGCAGTTACACTTTCTAAACAATTCTATAGACTCTGAGTCAAAACAATTTGGCAATCATTTATTCCAACCTCCTCTGGATGCCTAACCTATATCTCTAAGAGGTGATTTTACAATCTAGAAGTGAATCTCTCCAATGATAAGGAACCTACTTTTGCATGAAATGATCCATTACATTTTCAAGTCATGTCGTTATAAGGGTTAGGGGGCTTCTAAGTATCCCTGTTAATTCCTAAAATATGAGTCTTGCAAATAACTGACACGTCAGATTGTAAAAAATAAAGAGAAAATCCCCATTTCTCCTACTTTAAATAGACCATAGAAAATGATGATGTCCAAATTTGTCAAATACGTCAAACTCAACGGCTTATTTGGACCACTGATATATTTATCATCCAAGAAGTTCCTTCACAACCCTGTGGCATCAGTTGAAGGGACCTCAAGAAGTCAACCTGGATTTCACAGTGGCAAGGC
Organism: Aotus nancymaae; assembly: GCF_030222135.1. Classification (NCBI taxonomy): domain Eukaryota; kingdom Metazoa; phylum Chordata; class Mammalia; order Primates; family Aotidae; genus Aotus; species Aotus nancymaae. The sequence goes on along the minus strand of NW_026988494.1, from coordinate 6,831,575 downwards.
TGATGGCGTTAATCTTGCTGAAAGTTCTGCTTGCTTGATTAGAGATATTTATATAATATTTTCAGAGACTTATTTCTTGTATGTAAACTCTCAGATATGAAAGGGAATTCATTTGCTGCATATTGATTAACACGTTGAGTCTTAATTTCTCATGGTTGTGGTCTGCATGAGAAAGCTACAATCAACTAGAGTCAAAGCAAAGATGGACATTTCCACCAGATCATTTTTATTTTATTTTTATTTATAATATGGGACACCACTGTAAAAGAATCTTTGTCTACTTTTCTACTTTATCATTATAAAGAAAAGTTAAAAAAAAAAAAGAGGTTAGAGGACCCTCCAAGGTACTTTAAAATGTTGTTTTCTTAGTAATTCAAAATGTCCTAGTGAAACAGGAGAGTTCAGTGATCCCTTTCACAGGACTTGCAATGGGGGTGTCTCATTTACTGGGCCTCTGTTCTCAAACCCCTTATGGGAGGGGGAACATGCAGGTGCACAGAAGCAGGAGCCAGGGTGGGCGGTTTTGGGCTCTGGCCCCACAGCTGTGTCTACACAGAGGTGTAACAAGAGGTGTTACAATGCTCTTTTAGTCCTGCTGTCTGGGGATAGCCTAAGTGTTAAACAGCTCAGTGAAGAGTCAGTGTGACAGCCCTTTGGGGTTCCCATACCCAGTGCATCCTGAATTCTTGTTCAGTGTCCATGAAGAATCAGGTCACAAAGACTTGAAGGATGGTGAATGCGGGGATTTTGTTGAGTGATGGAGATGGCTATCAGCAGGATGGGGAGCTGGAGAGGGGATGGAGTGGGAAGATGATTGTCCCCTAGAGTTTGGCCATCCCACAGCTGTTTTCCTCTCTAACTGTCCACAGACAAACTCCTCTTGACCCTCAGACACTTCTTCTCTTCCCTCCTTTTCTGCTGCTCTGCCGCTCTTCTGCTTGTGGAGCCTGGGTCTTGGGGTTTATATGGACAAATGATAGGGTGCAATGGTTGACCAAAAAGCAATATTTGGTTGCAAAAACAGGAATGCTTGATCTCATTTAGGGCTGCAAGTCCAGGCTTGAGGGTGGAGCCCTCACCAAGAACTCTGCCTTCCTGCCTGCTGCACTAGGAAGACCATTGATATATTTGATCTTTGTAAAACCATGTGTGACTCTCAAGTTGCAAGTGATACTGTGGTTCAGGATATCAAATACTGGAATTTGGCTTCTATCACTGACTCTGCCAGTGGCTTTGTGGTCCAAAATGCAGCCCTGATGTCACATGTGTTTTAGAAATCTTGGGGAACTTTAAGCTAGTCAGCTTGTTTTTTTTAAAGAACTAGATGAAGGTAAGGGAACATGTGAGACAATAAAACTGGCAACCAGAAACAGAGGAAGAAAGAAAGAGAGAAAGGAATGTACAGAGTGTGGAGGTTTTGAGTAAATTTCTACATAATTAGCAAAATTTTAGTAATTCTTTAGTTCTTATTTCATTCATTCATTTATTTGTTTTCCTTTATTGACAGAGCCTCACTTTGTCACCCAGGCTGGAGTGCAGTGGTGCAGTTTTGGCTCACTGCAACCTCTGAATCCTGGGTTCAAGTGATTTTCCTGCCTCAGCCTCCTCAGTACTGGAATTACAGGCACCAGCTAATTTTTGTATTTTTACTAGCGATAGGGTTTCACCAGGTTAGCCAGGCTGGTCTCTGACTCCTGACATCAAGTGATCTGCCCTCCTTGGCTTCCCAAAGTGCTGGGATTACAAATGTGAGCAACTACAGTGACCTCATTCATTTATTTGTTCATTCAGCAAGTATTAATTGTGCCCACTGTAGGCCAAGTGTGTTTCAGGCCAAGTGCATTTCTATGAGCTAGGGGTTCAATAGGAAATAAAACAGTCATCTCTGCTCTTATGGCACTTACATTCATGTACCTGCAATCCCCATCAGAATCAGCAACTAGAAAGAGATATATCAGAGCTTGAACATGCATCCAGGAATACCCATGGAGGTATTCTGTGGAGGTACCACAGAGAAAATTTCAAAGGAAAGAGGAATAATTATATATTGAGAAACAAAAAGTGTAGCAATGGAAAATCAGGTGATCAGGTTATTGAGAATGAAATACCTTTAGGAAAGATTTGAAGGAGTTGAGTAGAGATATCTGCTAGATATCTACACCTACATAGAAGATCATGCCAGGAGGAAGAACAGCATGTTCAAAGGAGGGAATGGGTATGACATGTTTGAAGAACAGACAGTAATTTAGTATGGCTACAGGTGACTTAGTGAGATGGGAATGAGGTCAGAAAGAGGAGAAAAGGGGAGTCCAGATTGTGCTGGGCTTTGCTTGCAAAAACTTCAGCTCTTACTTGGTACAAGACAGTAAACCATTGAAAGAGTTTGTGTAGAGGAGTGGCATGATCTGTCTTCTTTATTAACATAATGGCTCTAATTATTGTGTCATTAACAGCATTCTTTTACCTGAACCTATGTTTTGTTTAGTTTGTGGGTCAGCACTGATCAATGGAAGTAGAAGCAGTCCTATGGCAGAGGCACTAATTACATTTATTGTCCTAGAGAAAGCTCATTTCAGTCATATACTAGTCAGAGGAGCTCTCAGTCCTAATTGCCACAGAACAAATGACTTTGGATGCTAAATGGACTGTAGTCTCCTCATTTGTGAATTGGGAATAATAGTATCTATATAGTGAATTACAAGAACTAAATGAGAAATAATATTTGTGAAAATGTCTAACAAAGTGCCTGAGATGTTAAAGGATCTTTAAAAGTGTTAACTATAGCCTCAATGAATTGTAAGAATATATAAATTTAAACGTATTGACATAAATTATGGCTAGAATGAAAAATTTGATCATTTTGATGATAGTTTTTCTCTTTTGGGTTTCTTTCTTGTGTGTTCTATTTCAAGAAAATCTTCTGAAATCCCTCATTTAGAAATTGAAATATTTTATGTCAGCAAGCATGTATGTTAGTGATTTCCTGAATCAGAAATGTGTTCAAAATTACATCTATCGTGATGATCACCACAGCAGTAGTTCTATTATGGAAAATACACAAAAACAAATATAAAACAATAACAAATTAAGTAATTAAATAATGTGTACTGTGGAAATAAATGAAATACTGTGCAATCTTCAAATACCATTTTATAAAACAAATATTTAACCATTGGAAAAGTAGACATGATATGTCGTTAAGTAAACTATCATATAAATGGCTTAGATGCTTAGAGATGTATATAAAAGGAAATATACTAAAATGTTAACAAGAATGGTATCTCTGGTGCAATTAATCTCTGGTCTTTTAATTCGGGTGGGTTTTTTATGTTTTACAGATATTTCTGCATTGATCTACATTACTTATGTAATCAAAGGTACCTAATACATGTTATTTAAAGAATCTCATTCAATAATTAGAACATAGGCACTCAATGTTCCTTTTTTTCCCCCCAGTGATTCTCTGAACATGCATGATTACCATCCAGGAGCAGAACTATAACTTGCTGAGACATTTGTGATAATGACAAAACTTTTCAAACAGAAATTTGAGATAAGGAGATACAAATGAGTTTTTCCCATGGAAATAAAATGCAGGTGACTTTACCAAAATCCTGTTCTTTTACTCAATCCCCTTGGCTAAAAGTAAGCATGACCTCTCTTGCATTGTGAACAAAAAAAGGAACTCAGACTCATTTTATGCATTAGATGATCCTTTAGAATGATCAATTATTTGCCCATTAGGATAACTTACCCTTTTTACTTTTCCTGAGGGAAGTAAGAGTAGCACTGACTTGCTACTACTAAAGATAGGGACTACTGTCCTGGAAGGGTAAGCATTTTCTGACTGAGTTAATCAAGACCACTCTCCACCGACAAGGCTTTGAGAAAGAAGCAAAAATAAAGAATGCACAAATTAAATCTAATGCAGGCCAGGTATGGTGGCTGATGCCTGTAATTCCAGCACTTTGGAAGACTTAGGCAGGTAATCACTGAGGCCAGAAGGTTGAGACCAGGCTGGGCAGCATAATAAGACCATGTTTTTACTAAATTAGTTAATTAATTAAATTAAAAATTAGGTGTGGTGGTGGATTTGTATAGTCCAGCTAGTCAGGAGGCTGAAGTGGGAGGATCCCTTGAGGCCTGTTCAAAGTTACGGTGAGCTATGATTATGCCATTACACTCCAGCCTGAATGACAGAATGAGACCCTGTCTCAATCAATTCTTTAAAAATCGAATGCAAAAATATTAGAACATTAAAACTGAAACCAGAACCAGTTTTGTTGGAAGATGATAGAAAAGCACTTTGTGATTTATCTCTTTTGGTAGCAGAGAGCTCATGGTCATCCATCTACCTCCCACACCATCTTGGAGAGCCACAGGGGATCCTACATTATCCTACCGAAGATCCCTCAGGAATTAATGGCTCTCGTGAAGCTTTCCAAAGTGAAAGGTCATGGAGCCTGTGACATTAAATCAGATATAACTAGATACATGTTGGATTAAAACAAGAGGAGGGAAGGCATAGAAGGAAAAAATAGAGATTATTGGAGACCAAATACCTCTATAAATTCTCAAAATTTGTTTAAAGCCTTTATTATTTTAAAGATGCATATCTGGCGCTAGCTAATGAAGACTGAAGTTTTTTTTTTTTTTAAATCTTAGAGATACTAATACTTAGAGAAAAGTCTTCTATCTTCTCTGCCTTTTCTGTAGCCATTTGAAATCTTCATTATCAGAGTGATACCCTTCCATGTCCAGAATTGCTATTATTATTAACCTTTTATAGATTTAGGGGGTACAAGTGCAGTTTCATTATGGGGATGTATTATGTAATGGTAAAATCTGGGCTTTCGTGTCTTGATCACCTGAATATAGTGTACATTGTACCCATTAAGTAATTCCTCATCCTTCCCACAACCTCCTACCCTTCCGAGTCTCCAATGTCTAGAATTCCACTTTCTATGTCCAGGTGTACACATTATTTAGCAGCCACTTATAAGTGAGAACATGCAGTATTTGACTTTCTGTTTATGATTATTCATGACTAGAATTATTATTCTAATTATTGTGAAATAAAAATGATGTCTGACTAAAATGACTGCATCCAGAACTTCACTGTAATCCATCCATCCCTTCTGTGAGTCAATGCATATTACCTATTTCAATGACCTCTTCAGTACTGTAAATATTACTGTGCTCCTTTTTTTTTTTTTTTTTTTTTTTTTTTTACTTAATACATAGATGTCAAAGGTATGGAGAACAACATTTGTTTTTTCAAATGTATTTTTATAACACCCTTCGGAGGAAGAAAGCTGCTAAAACATTTACTGTCTCTGGGGCATGCTGTTTTCAGGTAATTTTAAATGTTGCTTTCCAACAAAAATGCAATACTATTAGAAGATTTTTATGACCAAAAAAAAGCAAAACATGTATTATATTGATGCAAAAGTAATTGCAGTTTCTGCCATTTCTCTTAATGCCATTACTCTTAATGGCAGAAACTGCAATTACTTTTGCACCAACCTAATACCTCCAGATTTTAGATATTTGAGTGCCATTATTTAATGCCTCTTTTGTTTTTCCTTCTGGGAATTTTGGTCACTTTAGTTGCATAAAAGCTGACTTCCATTCTACCCTGTCAAGCATCTTTGCCTGGTCAGAAGCTACTACTCCATTCTTTCTAGTTCAGTAGGGAACAATCAGTTTCCTTCTCAATTTTCATCTAATCTTTATGAATGAAATTTGATTAAATCTAGCAAAACTATGGAAATATCATAAGAGCATATGGGGAGCTTTCCTTTAGTGCCAGTGTGCTATTTCCGTCTAATAACAGATTCAAAAAATCCAATTAGACAGTTTGAAAAAAGAAACCCAGAGTTAAAAATACCTGACTGTTTGACTCAGAACAGCAGGGAATGGTTTATAGGCCAATCATTTTTGGTGAATAGGATCTTAGTGGTGAGCAACTCACATCTCTAGCCCATTAGAATAATTTTTTACTCATACTGCTCCTAAAGCTTTCCACTTAATTATACCATGTTAAATAGCAGACATTCTCACTCCCTTTATGGGAAGGAAAATCACATTGTTCACCCACATAATACCATGCTTGGGTGTTAAGGGATGAGAGTTGACCTAATGGGAAGACAAACAAATGGTTTAGGAAATGAGACTTTTTTTTTTTTAACACAATGGTTAATGCACGAGAAAATAAATGCCAAGGTCTCTGTCTAATGTCTATGTGTGTTCATTAAGTAATTCTTAAATGATCCTATTTATTTTTATTTTCTAACTACATTAGAAATATATAAAACAATTTAGAAATCATTTTTCACCTATCATATGGCAGATGGACTAAAACTGATCAGTGTAGTCGAGGAGGTTGTAAGGAAATGGGTACTCTCAAACATTTCTGGTGGGAGTATAACATGTTTTAATTTTTAAAAACTATTTGACCATGTGAAAATATAGGTATTCCATTAAATATATCTAGCCTAAGAAATATAATCAGTGATGCAGTAAAAGATTGTGTATACAGGTGCTCCTGACAGTTGGATTTACAACAGGGAAAAACTAGAAGCAACCTAAATATTTGAAAAAAGAGAATGGTAAATACATCAAAAATACAATGAATACAGTGTTAAGAGAAAAGTATATGCAATCTTGACTTGAGAAAATTTTAATATACTATAAATACTTGAAATAATATAGATGTACCTCAAAATAAGTAGTGATCTCTATGAAGGAGTATTTTTGATAACTTTTGTTTTCTTATTCATGCCTTTCAATATTGTCCAAATTTTCTATAATAAGCATGCATAGCATAACATCATGTAGAACAATGCAGAGAACACAAAGGTTAAGATCATGAGCTTTTCAATGAAGATCTGGGTTTGAATCCTATCTCTGACACTTACTAGCAATATAATTTCAGGAAATTACTTAACATCTCTACTCTTCAGTTTCCTCATCTGGAATATAAGGATAATAATGGTTGAGTCTTAAGGATGACCAAAGTTATAGATATCTTAAGAATGAATTAAATGTGTTTCTCTATATAGACTATTTTAACAGTGAATGCCTGACATAGCATTTTTGTTCTATAAATAATCAGTTATTATTTATAAAATTATTATTTAATACTAGCATTTTGGTTTTATAAAACCAAATTTTTTTAATGGATAAGTAAATGAAAGGACAAAGAAAAGCCCATTTCACTGTGTTTTTTAAAGCTTCTTTATTGCTATAATTTTCATATCATAAAATCCATCTATTTGAAGTGTATAGTTCCATTTTACTATAACCTTTTCATTTTTAAAAGCCTTTTATAAATGTATACATACCTTTGAGTATTGTTTGAATTTTCCATGGCAAGCACTCATAGCATAGTATATCATGTAGCAGGGTCCAAAATAAACATAGAGGAAGGATTTTGCCAAACGATTATTTAAGGAAATCTACTAAAAGAGGGTTACTTTGAAAAATAAAATGTATTTGCTTTTATTAAATGAGCAAACTTTATCCACTTGGAGATCACCCGCATGTGAATTTCTTTCTTTCTGTCTCCTTCTCTGATGTTAAGTTACATTGGGGTGAGAGGAAGGATCTGTGTTCAATTTTCATAGGATAGCCACATAGAGGCACGTGGAGATGAGGTAATGAAGCCACCTTCAGATTCTGGGTCTCTTTGTTATACAGGAAAGGAAGTCAACTGGGGTAAACCTGCTTGGGAAAGAACTGAATCCTTTCAATTTTGAAGTGATGATTTTTTAGTTCTTCAGATTTATCTTCTGTAAATGAATTTCTTCACAAGGTTCCTGCAATGTGATAAACACAAATGATTAGGAAGTATTTTGTAAGGATTAGGTGCTAAAGAAATTATTGATAAAGCCAGAATGTGTCAAAAAGGTGTCGTAAAGCAGCAATACTTAAACATTTTGGTCTCAGAGCCCCTTTACAATCCAGGACCCCAAAGAGGGTTGGTTTTTTTTCTAAAATGGGTTATATCTATCAATATTTTTCATACTAGAAATTAAAACTGAGAAAGGTTTGAACGCACGAGTACCCCAGTACACATTCCAGTGATAAGCAGAGCAGTGGTATCATCACCTCAGGTAGCCTCCAGAAAATCCCACTGAAAATTTGTTGAAGAGTAAAAGGGAAAAAGCCAAACACCTTAGTATATTATTAAAATAGCTTTAATCTCACAGACCTCCCGGAAGTTTCTTGAGGATCCATGAGCAATTCCTGGACCACACTTTGAAAACCCCTTTTGTTACATGTGCCCTTCCGTCGTCCTCTGCCTTGCAAAACTATCTTAGAATCTAGGATTGTCTACGGCCACGATACAGCCAGCTCTGAGGCTCTGAAGATAAGAAAAGATGAACTCCATCACTAAAAAGCCAAAGTAGTTGAAAGCATACACTAGCTGAATTTTCTTCCTCTTAGCCTACAGACCACCTCACTCAGCAACTGTAGTGGCAGCTGCTCCCAAGATTCGATAAAAATTAGTAAAGAGGTTTCTAAGACCGTGTGTGCAGAGAGTCTCACAGTTGCTGATACCTATTGAACTTAGCTTTATCTCTGCCTACGGTAGCAGCCCAGGACAAAACATTCATATGATATTTTCTTTCTTCTTTAACCATAGATAAATGCTCCAAGAAAAGGGAAGAGGAACTGAGTGAGAAAAATCATAGATATTAAACACCAGCTTATTAAATACATTCGTTGTTGTTGTTTTTCATTTGGTTGCTCACAATATTAATACACCCTCTTTATAAAACATCAAAGCAATACAAAAGTATAATGAGTAAAAAGAGAACCAAAAAATGTTTTCTTCCACAATCCCCTATCTAATCATATTTCTCAGAGATAGCTGTGTTAGCATTTTGCTGTGTTTCTTATAGCCCTTTTTGTTGTCAAGAATAAGCATCATAGATAAAGGGGAAGGATTTTGTTCTGTTTCATTTTTTTCATATACACAGTATGTTTTAGAGATAGTTCCAAGTGCCAAGTACATGCGTTTTTTTTTTTTTTCACAGAATGCAAGTCATGTCATGGCAAAGATGAAGCTGGATTTATTTAATCATTCACTAGTTGATAGGTATTTAGATTGTTTACAGTTTTTCCATTTTAGAAACAATGTTCCCATGCAAAGAATGTCCCTTGTGCATATATCGTTGTGACATGTGTTGGAATCCCAAAAGTGGAATTGCTGAGCCAGAGACATCCTCATTTTAAAATTTAATAGACATTATCATTATCCTCTAGCTCGCACATCAGTTTACACAATTGTCAGTAATTTATGAGGAATTCCATGTCCCCTCCCTCCAATGCTGCATCTACTCACTGTTTAAAAATTGTCAAGTCTAATGGGTGAATTATGGTATCTTGCTTTATTATGCATTTCTGTGATTTATCAGTGAATGTGAACATCTTTCCATATTTTTGTTTTATATTAAAACACGTTATGTTTTGAATATTTTCCTCCACTCTATTACTACCTCTTAGCCTTGATTATAGTTTCTTTTATCACACAGCAGGCTTGAATTTTTGTGTACCTAAATTTGCCAATCTTTTCATTTCTGGTGCCTGAGTTTTTTGGTTTAACTTAGGATTCACCTCCTCCCATACTATCCCCAAGGGTAGAAAAATACTGTTTTCTCCTAGAGCTTTGTGAACTTATTTTTTTTTATAATTATATCTTTAGCCCATTGATGGTTGTGCCTTTTAAATAATGAAAAGTCTGTATTTAAGTTATTTTTGCTAAATAGATAAACATTTTCCCAAAAGGAGTTAGTAAGCATTTTATCCCACATTTGGATTGCCACCTTTAACACAGGGATATTAGGTAACTTGGGAGTTAAAAATGTGCTTCTTGAATCCCAGATCTACCACATAAGAATTATGTAAGGTTTGATTTACTGATTGACTTTTTCCTGCCCCACCAACTTCATGACTATAAAGTAAGGGCTGGGGAGAGGAACTGATAAGACTTAGCCCATTATACCATATGGAAATTAAATAATACACATAAAAACCTTAAAATAGCATTAGGCAATTTAAGACCACGCAGTAAAGTTAGCTCTTATTAAATTTTTACAACCCCTTGTGTACCTGGGGGCTGTTTCTGGTTTGCTTATGGCAGCATTGTCAAATGAAACTTTCTGTGCTATGCAGTGTGATAGTTACTGGACACGCTGACCACTTAAAACATGGCTAGAATGATGGGAAACTTAAAATTTTAATTAATTTAAAGATAAACAGCCACATGTGGTCAGTAGGTACCATATTGGACCGTGCCCATACAGTATTTGCCATTAGCTTCCATGAGTTATGCTTGATTATATAAACCAGGTTTTATTTAAGTCCTCACTAAGGACTAAATTATGAATTTTTTCAGATGATTTTCCTTGAGTCATCAAGAGGAACACATTTTTTTCTTTAATATGTTAAAGTTGGGAAGTATTGATATAAATGTAGTTCCTTGTTGAAATCAACATTCTAGCAATACACCTTCTTGGTTCTTGTTATTCCTTGGCCTCATGGTTAAATATGATTTGATAATTTTGCTTAGAGCTCTTCTACATTCATATTTGAGATTATTTTAAATTCATGTTGTGCAATTACTATGAGATGAGCATTTTGTTGGCTTGATAAAATGAATTGGGAGACTTCATATTCTAAACTCTGAAATAGTTTGAATATTGGAGTTATTCTCTGTTCTTGGGAGATTGTTTTATCACCAGTTCTTCTAAACTCCTTGGTACCTTAAGGTGAGGCAAAGTCTACCTTAACTATTTCTTGTATGGTGATCGTCTATTCAGGTTTTCTGCCTATTCATAAGATCATTTTGAACTCACCGGGCTCCAAAGAAAATCTGAACCATTCTATTACAAACATACATGCTCATGTATGTTCATTGCAGTACTCTTCACAATAGCAAAGACATGGAATTAACCCTAATGCCCAACATAGGTAGACAGGATAAAGAAAATTTGGTACATATACACCATGGAATACTATGCAGCCATAAAAAGGAACATGATCATATCCTTTGCAGGGACATGGATGGAGCTGGAAGCTATTATCCTTAGCAAACTAACACAGGAACAGAAAACCAAACACCACATGTTCTTACTTATAAGTGGGGGCTGAACAATGAGAGCACATGGACACAGGGAGGGGAATAACACACAGTGGGCCCTGTCGTGGGCAGCAGGGGGAGGGAGAGCATCAGAATAAATTCCTAATGCATGCTGGGCTTAATACTTAGGTGATGGGTTGATAGGTGCAGCAAACCACCACGGCACACGTTTGCCTATGTAACAAACCTGCACATCTTGTGCATGTATCCCGGAACTTGAATTAAAAAAAAATTGTTTTTAAAGAAAATCTGGCCTTAGGTAGCAATATCTCCACCTAATGATACTCTTGATTTTTAAGTACTTAAAATGAGTCTGAAACTGTAGAGGAAGAAAATTCTTCCTAACACCCTCTAGTTTCTCGGGCTGAGGCTTTGTGTATTGGACTGACAGAGACAGCTTAACAAGAGAGAAGCAGGACTTTATTAGTTTGTGCATTGGGCTCACACGTGGGAGCACTGAGATGAGTAACTCCAAGGGCTGATAAGAACTTGGGCTAACACAGAATCTCAGCAAAGGAACGATAGATTTTTAGAGAAGTGAGAAGACGAAGGAAAGAACTTTGAGTTTCTAGGTTAGCAGACCGTGGGAAAGCAAATTTACAGGAAACCTATCGTAGATAAAGGCTAGTTGGGGAAGTTTATGTCGGTGCCTGTGGTGCTGTCTCTGGGCTCCTAAGGGTCTAGAGTTGTCACTGATGATTAACTTTTATCCTTCCTAGTAGAGAGAGGAGGGAGACCTTGTAAATTTGTGTCTTGCTTGTAGGCAAACAGGGGCAGGGCAGAGAGTTTTTCTCGTAGCTGTTTTCTCTCAACTGTCTTCACCTCAAAATAACCCTAATGCCAAAGTGGCATATTTTGGGGTGGTATATTCTGCTACCCTACAGGACCTATACAAAGATGTATCTTTAAACATGTTCAATCCATAATTTTCAACAAAGTTGGAAACAAGAATAAGGATTGATTGAAAAGATATTATATAGCCATTAACATCATGCTGCAGAAAACATTTAATTTTCATATAACTGGTAGATTATACAAATAATAATATTGCTTTCCTTTGGATATTAGCGTTGGAAAGAGTGCTTTTTGCCAGGCATGATGGTGCACCCCTGCAGTCCCAGCTACTCGGGAGGCTGAAGTGAAATCGCTTGATCCCAGGAGTTCGAGGCTGCAGTGAGCTATGATTGCGCCACTGCACTCCAGCCTGGGCAGCAAAGTGAGACACTGTCAAGCAAGAAAGCAAAAGAGAAAGAAGAATTGTTTTTCCTTTTATTTCAAGCAAAAATCAAAAAATCAATGGTTGAGCTTAGTTCAATTAAACAAAACAAAACAAACCTGCTGGGTGCTTCCTCTGCTCCAAGTACTGAGCAGGAAATAAAGTGAATAAGCCCCTGCCAGTCATGTAACCACTGAATGAGAGAAACAGATAAAATGTTAAACATTAAGCAGAATGGGAAAAATGCATGGAAATTATGAGTTTGAGGACATTTTGACTTGGCCAAATGCCCCATTCCCTTTCTCTACTTCCAGGTCATTGTGGTATTTTAAATGAACTTGAAGTTACCCCTTAGGATAGGGTTATCCCTGATGAAATGGGCACACCAGTCAAATTGGAATTTCAGATAAAGGACAAATAATTTTTAACAGAATTATGTCCTATGCCTACTTACACTAATACAGATACATATATGTTATTTATCTGAAATTCATATTTATCTGGGCTATATCTGGAAACATTAAGAATAATTTATAACATCTTATATTTGTATAAGGCACCATTTCACCAATCTTTTCTTCAGAACACTAGTTTTATAAAACTCAGCAAAAAGGGCAATGTGGTCCCAAAAGCTGAGAAGGCATTTCGTGCTGTAGCTCCTCTTGCTCACAGCTGTAACTTGGAGTGACAATCACTCGTTTCGACAACCAGGGTAGACTGGACTCATTCTAGCTGTTAACACCTCTGTAGCAAGACTAAGAGAGGACTGGAGATCCACGTGGTATGGTTTACACCTCTGAGCGTTTGCTGTGTGCCAGCCACGACACTACATGCTTCACATCCCTCATCTCACTAATCCTCGCACACTTGTGAGAAAACTACTGAGAGTTTCTGCATGAGGAAATGCCTCAGACAGGTTCAGCAACTTGCCCAGGGTCACACAGTTGTGAGGGACAGAGTTTCAATTTTTTGCCTGTATACTTAATCAATAAAGATTCATTATAGGCATTAGCCCTTCAAAGGTTCTAAGATGTCTAGAGTGAGGAAAACTTTTGACTTTGTTTAAATAACCATTTCCTGGAAGCACCATCTAAAATACTGGTAGGGGCCAGGAGCCGTGGTTCACACCTGTGATCCTAGCACTTTGGGAGACCGAGGCAGGTGGATCACTTGAGCCCAGGAGTTCAAGACCAGTCTGGCCAACATAGTGAAAACCTGTCTCTACTAAAAATACAAAAATTAGCCAGGCTGGTGGCATGCACCTGTAGTCCCAGCTCCTTGGGAGGTTAAGGCAGGAGAATTGCTTGAACCTGGGAAGCGGAAGTTGCAGTGAGCCGAGATCACACCACTGTACTCCAGCCTGGGAGACAAAGCAAGACTCTGTCTCAAAAAAAACCAGGTAGGGTGTTTTATATTTATATCTGCATAAAGCTATACATTATCTAGATACACTATATCATATTGATACATATACATTATATTTGAATTACTATTTATAATTATATATGTTATAAATTTTATTATATTATATTACATATAATTGGTTCTGTTTTTCTGAAGAACCATAAGTAATGCATTAAATTTAGAACACAAACCCTTTTACTTGGAATGAGCCTAATAAAAATAATTACCATCCCAAACCAACTTTACGTTACCATTTGTCTTTGATAGTATTAAATTATCATTATATTAAATTCCTAGAAGCACTATAGAAATGGCAGCAGTGTATTTATATTATATATAATATAGGCTATATTATTAGATATTCATGTATTATATTACAATTGTATTATAATAATAATATTATATATATATTGGTTCTGTTTCTCTTGACACCTTAACTAATACATTCAGTTTAGAACATAAATTCTATAGTTGGAATGAACCTATAAAAATAATTACCATCCCAAACCAAATTTAGGTTATCATTTGTCTTTGGTATTATTAAATTATTTTTATATTAAGTTCCTAGGAGCACAATAGAAATGCTGGCAGAATGTTTATATTAAATATAATATAAATTATATTTAGTAGATGTACATATATTACATTATGATGACATTATTGTGATATATATATATAATACAATGGGTTCTTTTTCCCTGGAGAATCTTAACTAATACATCTAGTTCAGAACATAATTCTATTAGAGCCAGCCTAACAAAAATAATTATCATCCCAAACCAACTTTAGATTATCATTTGTTTCAAGGTCATAGTTCTCAGCCTTAGTTGCTCATTAAAAATACTTGGGGAGGCTGAGCATGCTGGCTCACGCCTGTAATCCCAGCATTTTGGGACACCAAGGCAGAAGGATTACTTGAGGTCAGGAGTTTGAGATCAGCCTCACCAACATGGCAAAACTCTGTCTCTACTAAAAAATACAAAAATGAGCTGGATGTGGTGGCACATGTCTGTAATCCCAACTACTTGGGAGGCTGAGGCAGGAGAATCACTTGAACCTGGGAGGCAGAGGTTGCAGTGAGCTGAGATCAAGCCACTGCACTCTAGCCTGGGCAACAGAGTGAGACCCTGTCTCAAAAAAAAAAAAAAAAAAAAAAACTTGAGGTACTTCTGAAAGCCTAGGGAACCCAGAAATTCTGATTTAATTGATCTAAGAAAAGGGAGGGGTACATGTTCCCAGGAGATTCTAATGCCCAGCCAAAGGCTGTGGGAGCTGTGAGTGACCCCGCCCATACCTAATGGAGTGCCCCCTACTCTGCTAGTCAGTCAACAGAACACCAGCCAACTTCTCTAAGCCAAGAGCTGGTTATTTCCAACCTCCCCTAGAAGGTTCACTTAATACCATAAGAAGTCATTTTTTCTTTTATCTACTGCAAGAATTAACTTTGTATAATTGCCATTCTTTTATGAGTTAAAATATTCTTTGTTTTTAAATAAATAAATAAAAAAGCTTAGCCATTTTGAAATTACCAGTAGGGAAGAAATCAGGTGGTAAAGGAGAGGAACCATCAATTACTGAGAATAGTCCTGTGCCAAATATCTCTCCATATCCTTTTCTTAAATTTATCCATTCATTTTTAAAATTCAATTTACAGTTCTTGAAATCTTTACCTAGGATGTGTCAGGCAATGTTCTAGACATCTGGTATATATCACTGGACAAAACAGTCCTGCCCCATGAAGTTTTATTTTAGCTTACCCCTAGTATATGCCAGGCTCTGAACTAAGTCCAAAACAGATAAAACCACATAAAAAATGATCTCTGCCCTTTCACCTACCCACAAAGCCAGCTTTAATAATAGGAGGGCTTTTTGCAGAAAATGAAACTGTGACTTGTTTAAGTTAAAACCTGCGAGTGTTGAAGTCAGAGCTCCAGTGTTTCCTGTACACCTTGCCACCTGTTTGAAAAATGATGGGTAGTTCTCTTAAACTGTGAAGAATTAGTTTAAGCTCTTAAACAAAATAGTGAAAATATTAAGATCACACTTGAGAAACCTAGTTCTTGCCACCTCCTTTCATATTTTAAGTTTGGCCTAATGGTGTCTCTGTGCATAGTGCGCTGTAACCTAACTGGATGTATAAACAGGTTGTAACTTGCCAACCATTCAAACCATGTTCAAATAAGGCAAATGTCAAGCTGTAACCAACCCTGTTATTTTTGTACCTTGCTTCCATTTCCTACACGTCACTTATCTTTTTTTGTTCATTAATTCTCTCCTACCATGTGGCATCAGAGTGTGATCTGAACCTCTTCTGGTTCTGGGGTTGATCCATTCATGAATCATTCTTTGCTCAATTAAAGTCTGATAATTTAAGTCATCTAAAGTTTTTCTTTTAACACAATCTAGAGTCATAGATTGCTTAGTCTGGAGAAACTACTCTTGACTCTATGCAGTCCCATGAAAAATGACATTTAGAAATGTTTTCCTTCCCTGACCTCCAGAGAAACAGGTGCTTTCATACTCTGAAATGCAGCATCCTCATCTGCGAGATGCAGGTGCTAAATGATGACTATGGTTCTTTCAATTGTTAACTTTCTGTGAGTCACTTCTTCATTGCCTGTGTCAAGAAGAACGACATTGAAGGCCTGCCTTTGCCAATGCTTAGAGGTTAGAGGATGCAGAATGAGCGTGATCCTCTTTGGGTATTGAATCAATAACCATCCTTCATTTATCTCAGGGAGCAAAGGCAGGACTTCTGTGGGTGTCCAAGGTCCTTACTCAGAATCAGGGTGCATGGCAGCACCCTTATTAACTACAGATTCAGAGTCACAGAAGACATTTACCAGATACATATTTTCTGCCAAACCCTGCGCCAGCTGTTAGTAGAACATTACTTATGAAATACTTGGTAATGTGGATAAAAAGACAGCTTTTTCTGCTTACATGATGCAGAAATAAGACATCAAATATCTATTAAAATTTTATTCATCTCAGGAGCCATGGTTTCTAATTGTGTTTGATCTTACACTTGTTATGATTCAGGAATTCACATCTGAGTTGGTTACATGATGCTATAGTTGGCAACATTATTCTTACTGCCACCATCACAAATAGAGGTCAGAAAATGTTACCTATGTGAAAATAAATGCCATTTCTGGCACCTAAAACAGCTCTTTTCTCACCTTCCTATGATGAGGTTTTATTGAGCTTTCGCAGGAAAGAAAAGAAAGAAATCTGCATTCAGATTTCAGGAGTAAAGAGGACGCTCATTAACAAAGCCATTTCAAGATCTATTGAAATGCTGCACCACAAACGTATGCCCTATTGCTAAAATCACTGTCATTTCTATGCTTTTCTTCTCCCTTCAATCACATACCACCCAATTTTCAGTTCCTATAATTGCTAAAAGCCATTTATGCCTTATTGTATGGGTTATAAATATCTATTTTCCTGCTCTGTTCATACACGTTTGGGAGCATCTTAAAATGCTGAAACACTGGCAAATCTTAATATGTTTCATTTGAAAGAATTATCATCCAAATCTTAAAGAAACAGGGAGTAAAGTACAGTTTTTGTTGCTTGGTTACTGTAATTCCGGGAATTTCATCTTGGTGTTGAGTGCAGTGGTCAGATTCTAGGAAGTTGTTTAATTAAAGGTGTTCTGGTTGTCAAAGCCATGTCTAAAATCCCATTTGTTTAATTCTTTAGTAATGTCAACATCCCTAAATTTCACGCAGCCCAAGAGGTTTTTCCACTTGCTTTAAATCTGAGCTTTGCCACCTTGATATCGTTTGCTATGAATGTTCAATGAGGCGTTCCGAGATCACCAAGAATAGAAGAGACACACCCCGGGTCGTCAGAAGTTTAACCTTGGAGAATACCATGAAGGGCAATTCTGGAAGAGAAAAGAGAAGGGAATTCCTCATAGGTTTAAGATCAGAAGGCGGGGAAGGTGGGGGTGCTCTTAAATGCCTTAGCCCTACTGCTAGCACAGTGGGGACTATTAACACATCATATATTTTTTTCCTGCACTTACTCAACCTTGCAGAGGGACAAGTTGCTCAATGACTTACCAGGAGACAATTGCTATTTTTAAAGATGTCTTTCTTATTTTAACTACAAGGCCTTGGCTTGCTTGTAGGCTCTTGCTTTTGCTCAGGAGTCTTTAAATGCAAATGAGGGAAACCCCAGGTTATAAAGCATCTGCTTCTGCGGGTTTTCAGTCCTGTTACCTTAGCAACATTTGCCCTTGTATTCCACGCGCCACCTTGACAGCCTGCATAATATAAGGGACGGGGCGGAGCAGGGGCTGGGGATGGGAGCCTGGAAAGAAAAGTAGGGAGCACGGACGTTTAATATCGGTTAGTAGCTTGGGATCCTTCGGATAATGGCCGGGCAATGAAAATAAAAAGCCCCGCTTCCAGAAATAAAGAACTTGGGGAGAAATAAACACGCTGGTTCAAAGGAGGGGAAAATATATCAGAACTAGTCGGACCTAAGAGAGCAGATATTTTCCAAAAATATCCTTCCCACCAGCCGTGCTGCAGATGTGTCACTGTGGCTCAGAGAGGCAGGCCATCTGCTGCAGTGTTTCCCTGGAAACCCCCAGCAACGCCCCTCCCGGAGCTCCTTCGCGGCCTCCCCCACTCCATCCCTGCGCAGCCAAGGAGCTTGCCGGTGATGTCACTGCTGCTAGCTGGGAGGGAATCCCAGGACCTGCGTCCCTCTGGTGGAGCCAATCATGGTCGGCTCTGGATGCTGGAAACCTGGGGCTTTTAACCAGAAGGAATTGCAAAAGCAATATGCAATTCATCACAGTCCACAAAGCACAGTTCCTAATAGATTCTGAAAACGTGATTAAAAAAAAATGTTGAGATTTATCTCTAAAAGAGGGCTAGCCTACAGTGGCAGGGCGGCTGTCAATTCTCTACGGAGTTTTAACCTACACTCAATGGATGCATGAAAAAAAGAAATGAAATGATTTTTTTAGCCACTTTAAAAAATAAAGGTAATGAATATTTCTTATATATATGCGTATATATATATATAGTTCATTATAATTGTTACTTCTGCAGACAATTGGGATAGAAATCTCAGATGAGCTGTAGGTTACACGGAGATCTACAGCAATGCAATATTTATCGAGCATGCATTTTGTCAACCACGGCTGGTAGGTGAAATGTTTCCTCTACCCGTCTTGATGCACGGTGGAGAAGTGGGACCCTCTTCCTTTTCCCTCTAATAGAGAGTTAACCTCCTCCGGGTAGGGTTGAAAATATGAACAGAGCTGCCTTTGCAAGACTGTGTTGCCTCTAAATACGATTTAACTCACATATTCAGAATCTTAGCAATAAATAAATGAAACAAGAGTTAGTAAGATGGGGTAAGGCAAAAAAATAGAAATAGATATTATGGAGATCTTATCCCATATTCAAGGACTACAGATTATTACAGCTTTGTTGTCATATTATTTCTAGGCAGTAAATCATAGTAAAGTAGTAAATTCATAGGGAATGAATTAATCTCCTTTTTGTTTTGTTTCCTCTGAAAAAGAGGGTATGATTACAGCATGTATTGATTGGGTACTGATTATGGAATGATTTCATTGTATTTGTTGTTGTCACGGTAGACTAAATGTTGAGCCTATGAATCTATTGTGTTGACGTTGCCAGAAAAAAAGTTGTATTTTTTTTTTTTAACTGGTCTAAAAGGAAAAAAAAGTGAACATACATCTTTGTATTTTTTTGTTCTCTTCTCAACTGTGTTTAGTGTTTTGTTTATATTCAGAGGATTTCAGTCTCACATTTACAATTCTTTACTTGTCTGTCATTCAAATCGTTGTTACCAAAACAGTTTGCTCTTTTTTTCTCATTCACTAAGCATTCCTTTTACAGTTAAGTTAAAGTGTCTATATGGAAACACACACACACACACACACACACACACACACACACTTTTCCCAGGCCACAAACTGAAAGATATGCATAAATGTATACATCTTTTCAGTAGCATATGTACACAATGGTCTCCAATACGATTTTTCTAGAAACAAAGGTGGATACTACTTCATTTCATATTATTGTAATATGCTAAACTCTATGTAAAAGTAGACTGAAAAAGAGATAAAGATAAACATGAGTGGGCTCTCATAATGTCTTTTTGTTTTATTTTGTTTTTTACTTAATCTCTTGGTTTTTTAACTCCTTCCTCCTCTGACTCTTATGGATGACACCAGGAAGAGTTATTGTAAACAACTGGAATTTCTAAAGTTCTATGTAACTGTTAGTTTTTTCACTATATGCATGGTTTAATTTATAAAACTACTCTTTGAAACAGTTAACCCCTAGAAACATACAGAAAGAAAGAAACTTAAAGAAATCTTAACCTACTATAAATCCTGTTTTCTCTACTGTTCCCCCAGTTACATCCAGGACAAGTCCATCTTCTTCAAAGCCATTCTGTCAGCCCATAGCTTTTTATCTTTTCAAACCTTTAATTGCACCATTAGCTACGGAACCTTGATTTCCTTAATTCTTCCCCCACCATCGCTGCAAACCATCACATTTGGCTCTCAGATCTTCTAGTTCCCTGGAAATAGGATTTCCATCTGCCATCACCAGGTACAAGGTGCCACCACTTGAAGGGATCTGCCCTGTGAAAAATGAGGTAATAAACTCATCAAATTGGCTGGAGAAAGTGACCAGCCAAAACACAGCTTCATAGTCTTGCCTGTTTTAAGTAGATTCTATTTCCATTTTGCTGGTGACAGCAGTAAGCAAATAAGCAATGTGGCCAATCTGAGAACAGCCTGCATTCAAGGTATTCAATCAATCAAAGAGAGACAATGGCACTGTCTCAAAGACCAGATTTTTTGTAGTAGGAACTATATTATTCTGTTTTTCTTTACTTCAATTATCAGATAGACAGGGGAAAGTAGAACAAAATAGCATGCATTTGATTTGCAAAATAAATCATAGCAAAGATAAAACAGGAATAACTAGAAAACACCTGACAATTTTAGAAAAATATAATTTCTGATTACTAGGAAAGATATTAATAAAGAGCATTTATAAAATGTTTAAATTCATTCTCTTAAAATGATAAGCAACTTCTCTAACTGGAAATTACTGTGCAGCTACTGCTTTGTATTTTAATGGTATGAAATGACTTCGGGGTTCTATTTGATTGCATTGCAAAGATGTAATACTTTGCCATAATTAGGTTTAAATCTTGCAAAAATAGAAACCTTCATTTTTCAGTTTTATAGTAGAGTTTTTTAAGGCAATACTATTCAATGGGAGGATATAATTTGCTATTTCTATGACCTTGGGTGAGTCATTTAACCTCTCTGAACCTTGGTTTCCTTCTTTGGTTGAAAACAGAGACAGTAATACTTGACCTGTCTCTCCAGATTTTGGTCAGGTTAAAGGGGCCAATAAAAACGAATGTGATTTTATAAATAGTGATACACACATCTGATGTACTGTTGTGTATTTTTACACCTTTTCAGCAGCGCTCTAGCTAGTCTGTCCTTGTCCTTGTCAACTGTATGTGATCATGATGCCCTCTAGTGACTACACTTTGTAGATGCCGTAGGCCCCAAGGAATCTTTGAGAGAGAAAAAAAGATCTTAATGAAGTTAGAGAAGGCAAGGGAGGCTGGTAGCAAAAAATTATGGGTATAAACCAATCAAAGCAGCAGGAAAAATAAGCAGCAGCTTACTGTGAGTATGAGAACAAGATGCACAAAGAGGGAGAAGAGAAAAGAAGCAGAATTGTGAGACAGGTGATATGTAGCTGATTTTGGAAGAGCTCACTGTGGCCTGGAAGGAGAGGAATAGGAATCTCTGCCCAGCTTTGTTTATAAACAGCAGTAGATCCTTTGGCTCATGCTAAGCTCTGCCCTCCATGACTGTGAAATGAGATAGTTAAAAATTAAGGTTCAGAATTCTTCGAGTCAATGTATGAAGATGAGTGAAAAGTTCCATGAAAATGAGACTGAAGGAGGAAGGGTCTGCAGAAACAATTTCCAGAATCTCGTTTAATGTATCTGGAGTTATCTCAGTATTGCAATATCTTAATAACAACCAAGTGGCTGAATGAAGCAAGCTCATGTGGGGTTTGGTAGATCGTAGGATGATCCTGTGCTCCTGTAGTAACAGGAGTGTTTTGCAGCACAGCACCACCCTTCACGAGGATCCAGCCCCTGTGAGATTGTGTCCTCTTAGACTGAACACCTAGGAGCCCCACTGACTACCTGCCTGAAGAGCTCCTTCTTCTTTTCTAAATTAATACCTCTTTACTGAAACTATCTGAGAATCAAGTGATCTTCCCGTGGGAGGATCCTTAAATCCACCTTCTCCTTTCAAATTACAGATGCTACAATCCTGATTGCATTAGGCTTAAGTCATGCTTTCCCTAAACCAACTGGGTATTACAGGAAAGTCATCAAAGTCCACAAGAACTGCATAATTAAACCAGTGATGATACAATAATCCAGAAGTCTGTCATTGCTCTCTCTAGACAAAAGACCACTCAAGGATGAGCATTTAAACTAATTTTACTGAAAGACAGGATGATGCAACTGAGTAGAAAGAATACTGCATTGGGGTGAGAAGGTGTAGGCTTTCATTCTGACATAGACATTTGCTGTCTGCATGATCTTCTGCAATATTCTAAACTTATCTAAGCCTTATTTATACAATGGGAATGAATCCACTTATTCATATATATTAAAGATTTTCAGTGTGCCGGGCACTGTGTTAAACTCCCAGATGGCAGTGAGAAACAAATTCTAGAATTTTTGAGTCATGATAAAGATGAAACAGTTGTTATCCTTTAAAAATCGAAATATTGTAACAGAGTAAGGTACTCCGCATTCCTAAAGCAACGTAAAACGATAGGGATTTTTCCAACCTTAAAGAGCAGCATTTAAAATTGAGTCTCACTTTGGGAGCCTGTGACCCATGGGAACATTGGAAATGACATCAACCACAAAGTCTTTTTTCTTCCAGTGAAACGCAAAACCTGCTACCTCCCTGGTGCTATTAGCTCAGCCAAATAATCCTCTGTTAGTAAGTGGACAAAGTAGTTACTGCACGGCCGACTGCAACTCTTTATTTAAATATTTCCCTCATGTCTAGATAGGATACGTCTAATGTCATATGCCTAATAGCTTTTCAGCATCTTTCTGCACAGAAAGGAAGGAAAATAAGCGTTGTCATAGCCATGAAGTGTCCCCACCACCAGAGTTTCTTCTTTGCTACCCCCGTGCTGCCTGGGAATGCTAAAACAATTTTTTGGGGCCACCAGGTGGCAGTTAGGGCAAATGGTTTTAGTTTTTTTCTTTCTACACGGTTGGGGCTTAGGAATGGAGAAGCAAGCCTTGGAAATAAAAGCGTTATGGAACATTTAGGGGTGCCAGGCCCTGTACTATATGTGGTATATACAATACCTCACCCAATCCTTATATCAACATCTGTTGAATATACTATTGAACAGATGAAGATAGAGAAATATGGGAAATAAAACCTCTTCCTGTAATAAGCGATTAGAAAGTACCACAGTGCGCATTCAGCTGCAGAAGACACCACAGGGAAGTTTCATTCCACTGCAGCAGTGTCTAAAAACTGAAGATGGAGAAAGTGTAGAGTGTGTTATTAAAATAATTTTTTTTTTCAAAAAATGTTGAGTCTGTAAATAAATTGTATCACTAGTCAGTTTCCCACCTCCTAGTCTTTCTATCTTTATTTCCAGCTTACCTAGGTTTGTCACTATTCTCCTTCCATAGTTTATCTCCTTAGCTTTTAGATTCTATCCATTTCATTCCTCTTTATAAATAATTTTTTAAAAATCTTCACATGAACCTGTTCAGGAACCTGTTGCTTTGAAGACTGAAGATATGGCTCTAGACTCCTAACTGGTTTCCAATAGAGAATCTGCAGAGAGAATTTCACTGAAGCAAAATTATAAAGGGAACATTTGACTTTTTATTTCCACGTCCCCAAAGATTTACTAAACGTGAAATCTGATTTGGCCAACGTTTTCTACCAATATTTCCAGCTCTTGATGTGAAACTAGTTAAAGCTATTTTTTTCCCTTCAATCAGCACATTTTTAAACTTAGAAAATCTATTACTCAAATTTGGCATAAAAATATGCAGCCAGCTCATTATCCGCTTTCTGCATATTGCCAAGGGCTTGCTACGTATGTGTGTTCTGTTTGGCAGACGTTTTGGGTAACTACTATTCTCAATGTGTAACTACTTTATTTCAATGTATGTTTCAAGATGAGTGTTAAAGAGTACATTGCTTTAGGAAACTTGTCCTTTTCTGGCATTTGAACTTGCCTAAATTAGAAAAAAAAATTTCCGATTCCACCCCTTTTTTTCTAAAAATATTCCAAATCATTAGATGAAACTGTTAAAGATAACATTTTGAAAGTATATCTCCTCTCTGGTGATTAAAAAGTGCTTTCCATTTTTGGCCCATTGCTCTTTTCCTGGGGCATACCATTTGATTATAAAGCTTTTCAGATGGAAGTATCACAGGACACCAAACATGAGAACGGGGGAAATGATTTTGCATGCAATTTTTTGTCATCTGGCTGCACCGTATGGGAAATAAATTTTCCCTGTCAAAATGTCAAGTTGTTTTGACTTCACAACAAAAGAGGAAGGAAGTTCTTAAATGTAGAACAATAACTCAGCTCACTGCTGATTTCTATTTGTTCTGTCCTTACATCACATCAGAGAGATAAAATGTGTCCTACAAATGTCCATGCAGCAACTCATATTCACCTGGCATAATTTTGTTTATTGTTTGAGAAAATGGTATTCTGGGTAATAATTCTGAAACATGCACAGTGTTGGTGTGAGTATGTCTGAATATTTCTGGCAAGGGCTATTTATTCCTTTCTCCTTTTACTCTGGAGTTTTCTTGAACTGAGCAGTTTGGACAAATGACACACATTTCAAGAATTCCAACTGTGGGAGTGTTTCGCTCACAGTATTGTGCTTCCTTCCAAGAGCGAGGTCTGGTGAACACGCTCAAGAGCCTTGTAACATGTTCCAAGCTATGCAGAAGTGCTTAGTTCATTCACTAGTCAAAGACTAACACATTTACAGCAATAAACTGCATTATAGGCATTCTTTCTTCATGAATCTATTCATCCCATTAAAAAGGCAGAAATTCCAATTAAATGAAGTGACATGTGCTAAGTAGTACGGTATAAGATTTTTAAAAATTACACCATGTTTTTCATGGATTATTTTAAGGAAAAACTATTTTAAGAAAATAGTGTCCTATTTTTAGAAAGTCTAGTCCCAAACTTCACAGGGAAGTTAGAGGTAAACTGTTAAAGTCATTGAGAATTGGTATTTTTCAAGCTACAATTAATGCAATCAAGCATTTTTCTGTTTCTCCGTTCTGAATTTCTTTTCCTGAGGCTTGAAGAAGCAATACTGGTCTCACTTTTCACGAGTCAAGTTTATGCTAGCTGAGCACCCTGATTCATTAACATCTTTCTCCCCAGGGGTGACCAAGCTCAAATCCATCAGCAGAATACATACCTAGGCCCTCTCCCCTTCTTTCTGGCCTCCTGCTTCTTACATATGTGCCACAACATTCCTGATTGCCACTGCCAGGTGACAAAAAGAAAAAATGAGTGGCAGTGAACCAGAAGAGCTTGGGCCATCTATTTTATCCCAAAATCTGTTCAGAAATATGAGATTTGTGCCAATTAGTAAGCACAGTGGGAATCCAGGCATACAAGTTGTCAGCAACATTTGGATATACAATGTCTATAGATATTTATTTTGCTTTCTCTCAGATATTAAGAATTATGTCTTGCTTTTAACCTCCATCGCTTGTTTTTCTACTTTGGTGAAAGTTTTCTGGTTGATTGGTTGTTTACTGCAACAGTGAAGTTATTACTCTTGAATTTTTCCATTATGATTGACAGTATTTATACAATAATTTCTTGATATTAGTTAATTTACTAATTTTACCTCCAAACTGAGTAAAGAATAGAATGGAATGGCATTCCATTTACTTATCAGTGTTGTGAATGTATATTAAAATTACTGCTCTTATTCCCAAAAATAGACTCAAATAAAGTTCACAAATGAAAGTTAATAACTAAATTTTACTAACAGCAACTTCAACTTAAAATTTCCATGTAATTAATACCTCATGAGTCCTACTGGGATAGGTTGGACTTGGTAACTTCTAAAGCCTTTTGTTTCTACTACTTTTCAGTTCTAATGTTCAATAGTAGCTTGAGTATCTGGTTAGTTTCAGTATGAAAAAGATGAAACCCGCTTGTGATATGATGTACTTTCAAAGTCACGATGGAATCATTTATTATTTTTTTAATTTAATTTTTCATATATGTGATAGAGAACACCTGATTTTTTTACACTGTATAGGATGTCAGTTCATTAAATTGATTTTTCTCATTAGCAACTGCTTACCAATGATTATGCTGTATATAAAGCAAGAGCATTATACTCTGATTTCGATTACAGATAATTGAAGTAAATTTAATTAGATTCATATGAAAGAAATAAGAACTCTAACAATTATGACATATATGTGTGTGCATATGTCATATCTAAGTATATTTGAGGTATTTGCATGTGCATACTTACCAAGTTAAATGACCTCTTATCCCACAAAGTTCTCTTTAGAAACAAATTTTAATCTCTTGTTTGTAAAACCAAAGAGAATTTCCCACCAAAGAAATACCTACAAAGAAGTGTAGGTAAAGAATTCAAATGATTGACTCAGTCTTAAAATGATTTGATAGCTCTTTCTGCACCAAGAAACACAGAAAATCTCAAAGCAGGCCTGTGCCAACTCAGTACAAAAAAAAAAATCCTTCCTAAAGAGTGCATTATCTTCAATGGGAAACGCCACAGTACACCTTGGCATCACCAAGTCAATTAGTGCACCGGAAAGATGCATGATATTTCCTGTTGGCAACCACAAAGTGAGAGAATTGGAAGGCTACTGCCCCTGTTGTGTGCCAAGGCCTAAAAATCATGCAAGGAGGTGAAATGATGCATGCCAAGAAAACAGCAACCACAGGAAGCAGCAAATAATGCAAGGTTTTGTGTCTTTACTCTACATGTAAATACTCATTTACCAGGGCGGCTTTAAATTGACAGCTTTTGGGTTTGTGAGGATATTGTGAGTCAGGGTTCTCCTGATTGGGCAAGATGAACGAGTGAACAACTTCACTAGGGGCCCGGGGTAGATGAGATACTCACTCATTCCTGTGGCTGCCTTAACCCCGGCAGTGTGGGAATGGGGAGAAGGCCAATGGTCTCAAGGCAGTTTCCAGCTCTCTGGCAAACAAGACAAGGCCATGGCTATAACAGACACCTTCTGCCAGGTTCTAAAACCTCTCTCTTATGACCTTCTTAAGATCTTTAAAGCACCATCTGCCCTTGGCCAACAAAAGAGAAGCAACAGAGTCAATGAGAAAAATGCTGCCAAGTCAACATTTTCTTCTTAAGATCCTTAAAGCACTATTTTCCCTTTGCTAACAAGACAGATGCAACCAAGAGTCAATTAGGAATATGTTGCCAAGACATTGCCATAAAATTTCTACTGTAATCGCTTTTGGGTTTGATGCAGTATAGAATTCTCTAGACACATTTTTTTTTCTTACTGGAGCACACAAACTTATTGAGAGTAGAGACTAGAGGTGGATGGCACCACTCATTAGAAATTGCTGTCCTACCCCTGAAGAATCTTCAAGACAAAGGTTGCAAGACTATCTTTGACCTTCCTGTCCCTAAACACTCCTCAACCCCAAGCCAGACACTCTGCCTAAAAGTTTTCACACCTTGCCTTTTACTAATAGCAATCATACCTAGGAGGTATATATTATTGTTATTCAGGAAACTCTACAAGGCTTCAGGAGGTAGCTTAGTGGGTATTTGTTAAGTCCGATACCTTTCCTTTCAACATTTAGCTGGGACTAGCTATACTAAGAGCATGAACTATAACTGTGGAACACAGAGGAAAGGAGACTGTTCTCCAAATCAATGTGTGCTGAGGTCAGCTTGGGGCAGCCAATAATTCCTGAAAGGTAACAGAGATAAGGTTGCAGAAAGGGAGATGGTTGAAGACAAATGTCTCATGTCTTAAATTGCTGCTAAAGTAAGATGGCTCTTTGGAGATGCCATCATCAACAAGAACATACCACCTTTGCTCTCTTCCTGCCATCCCTGCATTTCTCAGGCTACTGCTCCTAAAACCCAGAACTCTGGAGTGATGGAAATAGAGGGTACCAATGTCAAGAAAGAAATTGGAGAGTAGGAAACTCAGGGAAATTGATCCTGAGGAAAGTGAAAAGTGACTAAAACATTTTGAGCAGACAAAAGTCAATGAATCAAACAGAAACAAGAGATGGTAGGAGGTTTTCATAAGAGTCCAAATGGAGTCATGTCACTGCAGTAAAATGGAAGAAAAAAGAGTATAAATGAGGTGTCAGAGATGTTTAGAAACAGGATCTTTAAAAACATTAGTTTTAATTGTTATGGGTACATAATAAGTACATCTATCCATGGGGTACATGTGAAGTTTTGATACAAACATATAATATGTAATAATCATTACATATTAATGGGGTGTCCATCACCTCAGGCATTCATCATGCCATTATTTTAGAAACAGTCCAATTCTCCTTTAGCTGTTTGAAAATATACAATACATTATTGTTAAGTGTCATCACTCTGTTGTGCTATCAAATACTAGATTTTATTCTTTTTATCTAACTATATTTATTCCCCCATTAACCATCTTCACTTTTTCCTCCACCCAGTTATCCTTCCTAGCCTCTGGAAACCATCATTCTGTCATCTATCTCCATGAATTGAATAGGAGAAATAGGATTTTTGACTGATGAGACAGAAGTAGGAAAGGAAAGGAAAGAAAGGGAAAGGAGTGAAGAATGACTGAGGTTTCTTACCTAGGAAATTGGTTTACAAAAAGATATTTTTAATAAAAAAGGAAAGCTGAATGAGGAGACTAATTTGAAGGAGAAAATCACCTACTTTTAGATGTATTAAATGTATCAAATTTATGTGCTGTATAACAGGGCTCAATCACAATTCTGGCATAAATTTATATATTTTATAGAATACTGTTAATTTGAAAAAAAATGCATGTATTTTGTTAAATGATAGAAACTAGATCAAAGGGCATATTATATTATTATTCTGCTTTGTAAGAAAAAATAGGTTTTTCATATGTATATAAAAAGGGAAATTGAATGTGATATACTGTGGGGTATTAATAATAATAATTGCAAATTAAATTCCTTTCTTTAGTTTATATTGCTTTTCCAAACCTTCTGATTTTTCCAGCTTGAATGTACATTTTTTGTTTGGAATAAGGCGCTTAAAGTTATTTTTCAGCAGGGTGCAGTGGCTCATGCTTGTAATCCCAGCATTTTGGGAGGCCAAGGTGGGTGAATTACCTGAAGTCAGGAGTTTGAGACCAGCCTGACCAATATATGGTAAAACCCCATCTCTACTAAAAATAGAAAAAATTAGGCAGGTGTGTTGGTGCGCACCTGTATTCCCAGCAACTCTAGAGGCTGAGACAGAATTGCTTGAACCCGGGAGGCAGAGGTTGCAGTGAGCTGAGATCGTGTCACTGCCCTCCAGCCTGGGCAACAGAGCGGGACTCTGTCTCAAAAAATAAAATTTCTTTCTTTTTTTTTTTTTATTTTGAGACATGGGGTCACTCTGTTACCCAGACTGCAGTGCAGCAATGTGATCACAGCTTACTGCAGCCTCAACCTCCAGGCTCAAGTAATCCTCCCACCTCAGCCTTCCAAGTAACTAGGACTACAGGTGCACACCACCATGGCTGGTTAATTTTTGTATTTTTTATAGAGATGAGGTTTTGCCATGTTGCCCAAGCTGGTCTCAACCTCCTGACCTCAAGTGATCCTCCCACCTCAGCCTCCCAAAGTGCTGGGGTTACAGGAATATGCCACTGCACCAGGCCTTAAAACTTATTTTTCAAAAACTTGATGATTCAAATCATTCAAGATGTTCTCATGCCAAAGAATAGGTAGTTCTAGGAAGCTTGTGGAATCCTACAAACACCTTTATAGATCAACAGAATTGCAGAGAAGGACAGTGTTTTGTTTTGTTTCTCTGATTGTTCTATACTTTATAGATATTGTGGTTACATTTTATGAAACAAAAGTAAGAATACATGATTTAAAAGTAAGATAGATTACTAAAACTTGGACCTGAAAATTTTATGGAAAGAGTAGATAGATGTGTAGAATTCATCCCAGCATAGAGTTGCTGGGATATTACTGATGCTTCTTCACAGGAAGAGAAGCCTGGCTACCCACATTATGAAGGAAAGGGGAAATAGGCTATGACTCGTATCAGGTGAATTAGCAAACGTTCTTATTTCAGATGATTTTTGCTGACCTGGGTTGTGAAATTTCCCTAACTAGGTTCTATCTTTTACTTTTTATCCCAGGCTTTTAGCAAGGATCATGTGAAAATGGCCACTTCCACATTTCTGGCATATCATGTTTGAAGGTACTATCTAACAAGTATTACTCAGGATCCCTTGCATAAAAACCTCCAAAATTTCTTCTATACATTTTTACCCAAAAAACTGGATTCTCCTGTAAAACTGTTATCTATTCTTTTTATATATTATAATCATGGACTTCATTATAATTTCTACTCTTATCTACATGACTAGGTCACCCAAAGCTAATTATTTAACTAATTCATGGTAACAGATTTTATTTGCTTCTCTTAAATCATGACTTACAAAATTGTATTTCTACATATACCATCTTACTGACTCCACTTATTCAAGTTGTTACTACTTCACATTTCCTTTGAAGTGTATGTTATTATTATTATTATTATTATTATTTTGGAGACAAGGTCTCACTCTGTTGCCCAGGATAATAGTTTGCTATCCCAGTTTTTAGTTTTGAAAACTGAGCCTCGCAGAAGCTAAGAGGTTATTTGTCCACTGCAGCCTCAACCTCCCGGGCTCAAGCTGTTCACTCACCCTCCCCAGTAACTGGGACTACAAGTGTGTGCCACCATGCTTGGCTAATTTTTTTTTAATTTGCTAATTCTTGTAGAGATGGAGTCTTACTATGTTGCCTAGGCTGGTCTTGAACCCGTGAACACAAACAATCCTCCCACCTCCTCCTTCCAAAATGCTGGGATTATGGGTGTGAGCTACCACACCCAGCCATGAGTGTACATTATAAATAAATACCAATAATGTACCTTCACATGTGAAAAGGCTATAAAAGTATGCAAATACATTATGGCAACATCTCTTAAGGGATAAAGTGATATTCTGTTGCTCATAACTCAAAAGAATACCATAAACTCTATGGTGTTCATATAAGCAGTTGAACCTATTCCTAATAGTTACATTTTATTGTTTATGTGTTTCATTAGGGAATGTCTGAAAGATGTCCAAATTTTTATTTCAGTAGCTTGGTTTTGCCACTAAACTTCAGTTTTACAAGTGTGTGTATTGGCTTAACTGTGAAAAGAATAAAATTATTGTATTGATTTTTCCTTGCAAAAGAAATTCATAAACACGAAATTATCACTGAAATTTGCGTGCAAGAGAAAGTGGTAAATATGATTTGGAAACCTATGCAAGGATTGAAGGTTGCCAAAATCTTTCTAAGTTTGCTCCCTTTGTGTACATTTACATTCTAATCACAGGTATTTCGAGGACTTAATTTTAACCAAAATGAAGAAAACTAGGATAGGAACGGCTCTTTAGAAGAGTGGAAAATCTTCTAGCTATTTCTCCGTTTCCTAAGAAGCTTCGCCAGCCTTGCCTTTTCATTCTTAGCTCTACATTTGGTCTTAAGTAATGATTTCTGACATTGGCTGGGTACCCTGAAGTTATGAGCAAGCATTCAAATATATCATCAGATTTAACCTTCACAATAATTCCATATATATTATCAGATTCAATCCTCATAATAGTTTGCTATCCCAGTTTTTAGTTTAGAAAACTGAGCCTTCCATAAGCTAAGAAGTTACTTGTCCAAAATCACAACTTTAGATAATGCTAGACTTAGATTAAATCTATATTTGCTGGCTCTACATTCCATAGTCTTCCCATTTAATTGAACAAGATTTTAGCATAATGTTGAAATACACAAAAGGAATAGGACGATGACTTTGTAATGATAATATTAAATGTGGCAGAAAGTATGGATGTCAATGGAATGTGAATTCTGGGCCTCCTCAAAAACTTAATAAACTCATCCTCTGTTAGTTGTGAAAGAAACAGGTTGGAGAGTAAGGAAATGTAGTTTTTGTTCCCAGAGTCATTACTGACCAACTGTGTGCTTTGATCATTACATTTGCTTTCTGATACTAATTATATTAATTCTTTCTCATAGAAATCTTCGCTTCTTCATACGCCATCTCTATTTGATTCTTAACCTCATACATAAGAGGTTTTTATTCAATGTCTCATTTTTCTTTTCAGAACAAGTATGTTGTAAGAATTAATTAATACTCTTAGAACTATTAAAATAGTTGGTTTTAATTGGGTAATTTTACTCCCTGGTTAGCTCATCCACCCTGTCAGAGCCCTCAAAATCAGACAGAAGGATGAAAGATGTTATGTATCCTTTTGGTGCTTAGTAAAGAACTGCTGATTGACTGCTGGAAAACAAATGCCTCATGCCTGCAATCTCAGTGGTTTGGGAGGCCGAGGCAGGAGGATTGCTTGACCCTAGGAGTTCAAGACCAGCCTGGGAAACATGATGAAACCTTATCTCTGTGAAAAAAAAATACAAAAATTAGCAGGGCATGAATCTGTAGCTCCAGCTACTCGGGAGACTGAGGTGGGAGGATCACTTGAACCTGAGAGGCAGAGGTTGCATTAAACCGAGATTGCAACACCGCACTCTACCCTAGGGAGCAAGATTCTGTTTCCAAAGAAAGAAAAACAGCTGTGTGGTTTGGAGATCACGTGGCTGACAAACTGAAGGTCATGACTGACAAAGCCTCCATATCAGTGAATCTCAAACATTTGTTTACATAAATAGCATCTGCTGGGAAAAAATACAAATTCCGAGCCTCCATCCCATTATACTTGATAAGTCTAGGATGAGACAAAAAGGGGTCATTTTAATGAGATTTTTAGATGACTTTGAATTTAGATTTAGTATTTATTCTGGTTTGTCCAGGGTTGAGGGGTTCCCTAGGACATGAGACTTTCAGTCTTAGGCAAACTGGAATAGTTGGTCACTCAGATTTCAGTGCAGGTGGTTAAGGTTTACATTTAAAAATACCATAGTAATCTAGATTTGGTTCCAAGAGTTTGGCTCAATTCAGGTCTAACAAAAAATCTGTTTAGGGCCATTTGGGGATTAGTGATTCTCAAAGGGTAGTCCTTGAATCACTTAATGAATACCTATAGTTGAAGTACAGACATCTGCATTTTAACAAGATTCACGGGCAAATTAATGATTGATGACCACTGCCGTCAAATCTCAGAATAACAACTGTTCAGCTTCTAATCAAATGAAATTACTAAACTAGCTTCTCTGAGTGAGGCTGAGAGTGAGAAGTTACGTGTAATGTTCTTTGAGCTAAGATACAGAGTGTACTATTAGAATCCTGGTTTCCACCATAAGTTTTTTTGGTTTTGTTTTTTATTGTTTTGTTTTTTGCTTTTCTGAAGTGAATGACATTGTTTTTTGGAATGAAAAGGTCTTGCCCCACCCTGCCAATGTATCTCTGCCTTTGAGACAATTTAGCCCTGGAATCAAACCTGGGAAGAAAATCATGTTGTGATGATACTAAAGAAAACACTGACAAATTTCTAAATTCCTCTCCTCTGTTCCCTGCTCCATACAACTTCCTTTTTTCTATTTATGAATACTGTAACTGCTCTAGAAACATGAAAATAATGTAAATATTGAACAGAGTGGAAAGGAATTTTAACTTTATTGATGAGTAGTAACATTACCCTTCCAGACTGATGCAGATGAGCTCGCCATAAAGGTAAAGTGAGTTCTTTTGGTCTTTAAGCCACGAATTGGAGTCTGGATAGTAGGGGTGGAAATGCATTATTAGATCATCAGTTCACTTCCCTCTCCAAGCAGCAATTAAATTTGTTTTCATTGTCTCAACTTACTCGTTGCTCAAAAAAACAAAACAAAACAAAACGAAAAAAAACATTCGGCTCCTTTTCATGGGGAATAAGACCAAACATAGAATACTTTTCTCTTAACATGTGTGGTGCTCGAGAGGAGGAAGCAGCAGGAGGAAAACACAGGAGAAAAGTGGGAATCACAGTTAACGTAAAGGATTACTTTGGCTGTCCCCTTCAGCTAATGTGAGCATTCTGGCAGTCAGATGCAGCCCTATGAGAAACATCTATTATACATCCTAAGTAGATGTTCCAACTGCTATTTTTCATGTACAGTTGACTCCAAGATGAGTGTGGTGTTATCACGGTGTGGGATAACAGAGATATACCGTGAACCCAAGACTCAAGATGGGAATGAAAAAACTTCAGTAACAGAAACACAAAAACAAAACAAGCCACACTATCCTTTTAGCCATCAGAGATCACCTCCTTCAACTGTTTTTTATAATCTCTCTGTACTGTATATCAGGTGCAGGAGAAGTATGTACATAATTTATTTGTTGTCTATCTTTGGAGGGATTTCTTTCCCTCTGCTGAACTTAATCGTTCCCTTATCTGAATATTTACTCAGTGTAAAGCGCCCTCAATTTTCTAAGTTCTTGAAAGAAAGCAAAACATATTGCAAAGCTCTATATGTTTCCTGCTAGATATGTTTCATGAAAGACTTCATTATGTTCACTTTCTTTCAAGTTTTTGTGTCAGGCCTGCATTGCTGTAATTTCCAACATCTCCAAGGAAATCTAGAGAACCACTTTTTTTTTTTCTGGGTCCATTTTATTACATTTTTTTACAACTCTTGCTTAACTACTTGAAATGCCTTTGCTCTGAAACTTTGTGCATTTGAGGTTTTTTTTTTTTTTTTTCCTTCTGTGTTTTAGTGGACTGCAAGGGCACACAACACTAGCTTATTTTTCCTAGTTAGGCAGTTTTGAATAGAAGGTGATTGTGTTTTCCAGAGATAAGTATATAAGTCTTTTATCCTACTGGAGGAGGATTCTATTTTAGTAGTCTATTAAGTAGACAATAAGCATTGAGTTATGAGTTGATAAGTGGATCTGCTTACCACCTAGAAACATCAATCGAAACCACAGCTTATGGTTGCTTATTGCTTCTTTTTGGTTTCTCTGTGTCTTTCTGGCTATTGTTATCATTTTGTTTTTGACTTGGGCTTGGACTGTTCAGCCTGGCTGTGTGAATTTTGTAGAATCAGTGACTTTTATAGTAACTTCCATGAGTTTTTCCTACTGTGTTTTATTTAAGCAATTCACTAACTGTCCATAAAACCATCTTTGAAAGCCTGAGATATATATCCAGGTAAATGTCCCTGGAAAAAATAAACAGTCTGCAAATTTGCAAACAAACAGCAATTGCCAAAGTAAGTATGGTTATCTTTTGCAGTCAGTGCTGTGGTTTCAGTTTGAAAAAATAACATAAAGCTTTCTTGTCAGTTTTGTTCTTAGGGCTGTCTGATTCACTGAGTAGTTGGTGAGGGAACAAATATAGATATAATAATCTGTGCTTGCTCAAAAATTAAAAAGCCCTTTAGAAGGAGGCTGGGTACGGTGGCTCATGCCTGTAATCCCATCAATTTGGGAGGCAGAGGTGGGCAGATCACCTGAGGTCAGGAGTTCTTGAGACCAGCCTGGCCAAAACAGTGAAACCCTGTCTCTACTTAAAAAATTAGCTGAGCTTGGTGGCATGTGCCTATAGTCCCAGCTACTTGGGAGGCTGAGGTAGGAGAATCGCTTGAACCCAGGAAGCAGAGGTTTCAGTGAGCCAAGATCATGCCCCCGCACTCCAGCCTGGGCAACAGAGGAGCGAAACTCTGTGTCAAACAAACAAACAAACAAAGAAAAACCCTTTAGGAAGGATAAAACTCATTTCCTCTATCAGCATAGCGTCACCATATTAAAGAAATTGTAAAGTTAAGTTTTAAGACTATTGAGGCTCAGGTGTCCTTGGCTGAAGAGAGAGAGAGAGGATACCATTCTTGAATAGGCTATGGGGCAGCAGTAATCAGCAAACTGGTAGGTTTCTTCTGGGTTGATTGTCTAAACGCACAGTAATCATTTGCTTGTACAGATGACAAAGTTATCTCTTGTACTCATATCCACTTTTTGTTGTTGTTTCAGAAGCTTACCACATTTCTCCAAGTTTCCTTCTTACCTCTCTACTCCTTGGTTCCTTCACCCACCACTCTAAATCTGATGAAACAGAATAGTAAGAATTTCTTAGGATATCACTTATTTTTTTTAAAAAAACTTAAACTAAAAACAAGCTTAATTTTAAACAGAGACAAACAAATATGCCTAACTTTGAGTTTTTACAAAAAATACAAAAGTAATTCAGTGGAGGAAAGATAAGCTTTTTTAAAAACAAAATGATACTGGCAATTGGATATCCAAAGGCAAAAACAAAAACAAAAAGTGTCTAAATGTATTTCTTACCTCTTTCACAGAAATTAACTCAAAATTGATTACAGACTCAAACATAAAATGTTAAACAATAAAACTTTAGAAAAAAAAAAAAATAGGAGAAAATCATGAGGACCTAAGACTAGTGAAGAACTTTTAGACTTGATACTAAAAGTATGATTCATTTTAGTTTTAAATGAATTTTATAATGAATTTCAATGAATTTTAAAATTTATTTTAATCAACTGGAACCTCATCAAAATTGAAACTTTTGTTCATAAAAGACCCTGTGTAAAGAATTAAAAGAAAAGCTACAGACCAGGGGAAAATACTTGCGAACCACATATTCAAGAAAGATTTTGTACCTAGAGAGTACAAAGAACTCTCAAAACTCCAGAGTAAAATCCAAACAATCCAATTAGGAAAATGGGCAAGAGACATAAACAGGAATTTTGCCAGCAATGATATACTGATGGAAAATAAGCACATGAAAAGATGTTAAATATCATTTGCTACTAGGAATAGGAAAATTAAAACAATGATATATCACTGTATACCTATCAGGATGGCTAAAGTGAAAAAGAGTAATAACACCAAATGCTGGAGAGGATGTGGAGAAGCTGGACCACTCATACATTGTTGATAGAAATATAAAATGGTACAGTTATTCTGTAAACAATTTGCTTGTTTCTTATAAAACTAAACATGCATTTACTATATGACTCCACAATTGCACTTTTGGACATTTTTCCCAGAGAAGTAAAAACTTACACTCAGTAAAAACCTGTACATGAATATTCATAGTTGTTTTATTTGTAAAAGTCCAAGACTGGAAACAAGTCTTGGACTTGTTTCTATTTTAACTTTGCTACTTTCTAGAAGTCTTAATTTGACCAACAACTAATGTAAGCTCTAGTTTCCCTATACGTAAAAAGACGATAATGCCTAAATTGCAGGGTTTATTGGGAGAATTAATAAGAACACACCTAAAATAATTAGTGCAGTGTCTGACACTTAAGTTCTCTAATAGTGTCAGTGAAGATGTGAAGAAGGATGGAGATGACTGTGATTATCAATCATCTTATTTGATGATCATATTAAAATGGCAAAAACCACAATTACTTTTGAACCAACCTAATATTTCAGCAGGTATCCACCAAATCAGAAGTAAATAGCCATGATAATCTTACCATTAGTTATTTTATTGAGCAATTGCAAGTCCCAGGCTCTTACCTTTTTCATATAACTTTTTGCAACCAGACTATGAGAGGCACACTGTTCTTATCTATCATACAAGGAAACTAAGATTTGAAGAGTCTAATATATTGCTCAAGGTTATCCAGTGCATTAGTTTGCTAGGGCTGTGTAACAAAGTACCACAAACCGGATGGCTCAAACAACAGAAATGCATTGTCTCACAGTTCTGGAGTCTAAAAGTCCAAAATCATGGTGTTGGCAGCACTGGTTCCTTCTGAGGGCTACAAGGCAGGGATTGTTCAGGGTCTTTCTCCTTGACTTGTAGATGGCTATCTTCTCCCTGTGTCTCTCCATATCATTTTTCCTCTATGCATGTCTGTATCTGTGTCCAAATTTTTCCACTTTAAAAGGACATTGGTCATTGCCAGGTGTGGTGGCTCACACTTATAATCCCAGCACTTTGGGAGACTGAGGCAGGCAGATCACTTAAGGCCAGGAGCTAAAGACCAGCCTGGCCAAAATGGTGAAACCCATTTCTGCTGATAAATACAAAAATTAGCCAGGTATCGTGGTGCATGCACATAGTCCCAGCTATTTCTACTCAGGAGGCTAAGCCATGAGAATTACTTGAACCCAGGAGGTGGAGGTTGCAGTGACTGAGATCCTTCCACTGTACTCCAGCCTGGGTGACAGAGTAAGACTCCATCTCAAAAGAAAAAAAAAGGACATTAGTCATTGGATTAGGGCCTACCCTATGGGACTCATTTTAACTTGACTTCTGTAAAGATACGATCTCTAAATTATGTCACATTCTGAGGTGCTGGGAGTTAAGACTCCAACATAGCTTTATTGTGGGGGAGGAAAGAATTCAAACTTATAGCACATAGTAGTAAGATGTCATGCTGAGATATGAACCAGACTTCATAGGCAATGCTGTGGACTGAACTTTTGTATCCCTGCAAAAGTCATGCCTTGAAGGCCTAATCTCTACTGTGATGGTATTTGAGATGGGGGTCTCTGAGAAGCTTTAATAGTTTTAGACGAGGTCAGGAGAGTGAAGCCCTCATGATGGAATTAGCACCCTTATAAGAAAAAAAGAAGGCCAAAGCCCCTCTCTTTCTGCCACGTGAGAATACAACAGGAAGTGGCCATCTACATACCAAGAAATGGGCCCTTATCATGCACGAAATCTCCCTGCACATTAATCCTGTATTTCTCAAGTTTTGGAACTGCAGGAAATAGATGTTCATTGTTTAAGCCACCCAGTCTATGGTCTTTTGTCATAGCTGCCTGAGCTGACTAAGGCAGGCAATATATGACCTTGCCGTTTGCTCCAGGACTTTTAGGAAATGTGGATCCCATTGGTAGTGCTCAGCAATCAAATTTATTTGATCCTCATGTTCAGCAGACATGTTTTTTTCTTCATGTATTGCCAACTCTTTTACATGATACATAAAACATACTGAAAAACGTAGATTTGCTATCTTTATATTCCACATGTTGGCAGAATCCTTCCAAGAAAAGTGATTTTCAGATCATTCCTTGGGACCTTTGAGGCTGAGAAGTGGTCTTTGTATATTTATATTTAGAAATTCTTGAGTCCAAAATCTAAATATTGAGTCTTAGTAGAAGACAAAACCAGTCGCAATTTATGTAAAATAGTTGTTCCTAGGTAATGAACCAAAGCAGAGACTTCGTTTAAGGAGTAGAATGGTATTGTCAAAGTCAGTGTACAATCAGGCAATTAAAGAGATTATTT
The DNA here is from genome assembly GCF_030222135.1 of Aotus nancymaae. Taxonomy (NCBI): domain Eukaryota; kingdom Metazoa; phylum Chordata; class Mammalia; order Primates; family Aotidae; genus Aotus; species Aotus nancymaae. The sequence goes on along the minus strand of NW_026988494.1, from coordinate 6,792,233 downwards.
TATCCAAGCTATTGCAGTTAATGAGTAATGTCTCAAAGAAAAGGAGGGGGAAGCAGGGTTTTATAGATACAGGAGAACAAAAGGTTAAAGGGATTTCTTAGCCACTGCTGTTTTCCAGAAGCATAGGAATTAGGTCACATTCAACAACGTCAGTCTACACTTCTACTCAAGAGCAATGAACATCACAGGGTGCTGAACAAGATAGAGGTGATCATCAGAAATCTGAGTAAGACTGAGCAGGCTCTACAAAATAGTCTCTCAAGAATTCTTTGTTGGCATTGTTCTGGTAACATTACTTAAACCAATTGTTGAACAGTGGTGGCAAAGGCCAGTTGTTTCAAAGTCAGAGAGATCAGTCTTCCTAAAAGAGAAATATTTGAAATGAAAAAAAAAGGTAACCTTAATATAAAAAATTATGCTAAAACCAGAGTTTAACCCTGAGCATACCAGTCCAGCAAATTCCAAAAGGTGGGTGGGGAAAATCTTTCAGTTACATAGTACCATTCATTGAGTTTCTTGAAGCAAGGATGTCAATGTTCTAGATGATGTTCAGCCTTGATTAGCTTTCCTCCAAGAGAATGAAGGACCTGAGCTCTTCACCAGACTTTGTTAGTGGCTCAGACAGTGGTTTGTCCAGAGAAAAGTCTGACCTCTGTGTAGTCTGCTGCAGTGGTGAGTTCTTCAAAGTTTGAATCAAGTAGTTGGACTTCCACTGACAGAATTTCTTCAACTCCTGGAGAAAAGGGCTAGTTGCAAGACAACCTGGAGTCTCAACAGGAATCTAGGCAATTGGATGTTATCTTTCAATGACACCAAGTCTGGGAAAGAGAGGAAAATTGGAAACATTAGTTTGTATGGTTGTAGCCAGATATTGAAGCAAATTGGAAGGCTTCACAGTTTGGTACGGATTAACAATTTGGGCAAGATAACATGGTCCAGTCTAAATTTTAGGAAGGTAGCCAAACTGGTTTTCCACAGAGGAGAAGTCATTTAAATCATTCCAAAGAAGTTAGAATTTGCATATGCGTCAGTTACCTGCAATTTATAAAATGGTATAATATGGCTAGGAGACAATTATCATGTCTACAATCTGATTAACAGGAAGGAGCTGCTGCTCTAGTTTTCCACTGAAACAAAACATTTCTTTCTATAATCACCCCTCTTTTGATCAAAAATAATCTCAAAGAAAGATTATTCTTGATCACAAAATAAGGCTAGTACCATCAGATGCCTGATTATTTACATGCTTGTCTTAAAGATGATAATTCACTATGTAGGGCTTCTTATATTTGCTTTGCTGAAGTTTTCATAAGAAATTTCAGATTGGATTTTTAAAAGCCACTTGAGGCTAGGAGGCTATATCAATAACTCAGCAACAGAGTTACCTACATTATCTATAAATTTGGGCAAATGTCTTTCTTTTAGAGATCCCTAAAATATCTCAAGTTTCCTGAGCCCGCTAGGAAGTATCCTTCACCTGTAAATTTGGGTACCTCATTAGCCAGGAATCAGGTCAGTTTTCCCAAGAGGGATTTAAAAGCATTGACTCTATAAAATCAACCTTAGTTCCCTAAAAGTGGCTAGTCAGAACTGATTAAATGAGCATACATAGTGTTTCCAACATTTCATGCAAACAATGAAGAGTCTTATCAAACCTATGCAAATAACTATATCTTCAAAATATAATAAGAATACTCAGTAAGAATTTCTGAATTCTTGAACAGTCAAGCAGGAAGAAAAAGATATCATTTACAAATGTTTCATTCACATTTGCAAAGCATAGACTCCTGAATTGTTATAAGTTACAGTTAAAGAGAAAACAAAAAGAGGTCTCCTATGTCCAAAAAATCAACCATTAAAATATCAGCAATATTCTAAACAAAAGCCACAGTCATCCCTCATCAGTTCCTTCAGTCCTGTGCAATTCTTGCTCTGCTTCCTCTTGGCTTGACAGTTTCATGCACACATCTGCTTCTCCAACCAGGGCTCTGGAAATCCTGACTCAGTCTGCTGGTATGGTCTCAAGGTTGTTTAAGTGATGGCATCAGAAGCTTCTGCCCCAAGTAAAAAGTACCTGGCATAGAGCTTTTCCGTGGGGCTCTGAGATAATCCTTTGTTGAGACAAAGCACTCCAGCAGTATTTGCAAAAGCTTTTAGGGAAGCACCACAAAGCAAAAATCTATTTGTAAATGACAAAAGACTTAAACATTATTTTGAAAAATAATTTTCAAATGTGAAAGAGCTAATGAGTGTTTATCACAGGATTCCCCATTTGAAAAATACTGGCTTATAGACACAGAAAGATAAAGATAGCATGTTCTCACTTACATGAAGAATCTTAAAGCAATCAAATTCAAAGAAGCGCATAGAATGGTGGTTACAGAGGATGAGGGTGGAGGGAATGGGGAGGTGATGGTCGAAGGGTATAAAATCTTTGTTAGGAGGAATCTGTTTTCTTTTTGTTTTTTGAGTTCTGTTTTACAGTATTATAAATATGGTTTATAATAAAGTATTGTACATTTCAAAATTGGTAAGAGTAAATTTCAAATGTTCTCACACAAAAAGTGACTAGTATTTGAAATGATGGATATGTTAACTGGCTCGATTTAATTATTTCACTGATAGGCACAAATCATAGTATCACTTTGCATCCCATATATTTATAATATCATAAATTATCAATTTATAATTTTTTTAAAAAAGGAAAGCACTGGCCGACAATAAGCTAGTTTCGAATTAAAGAATAAAAGTTGTTACTAAGTTAACATTTTAAAAATAACTGAAACTTATGACTCATGTAGTACTTTCTAATAGCAGGGCAAAGTGGCATCAGGACTCACATATAGAAAAACACATTATGGGCATCAAAGCCTTTGATGATTCTCTAGGAATTTCCCATACAGCATACAATTTCTGAAATATTTATACTGATAACATTCTACCTATACAGATTTATTCTAGGGAAGGTTAAGCATCTCTTCTGAGTTGACGGTGACTCCCATGCAATTCGTAAATAGTAACATATCAAATAAACCTAATTCTTTTCAGCAACTCTCCTTTTATAAGGTGAAATAACAAATCCATTGTGATTTTTGGAGACCCTCTGGGAGATACCAAAGACAGTTTTGGACGCAATAGATATCATTTAAGAATCAGTTTTGGGGAGGGAAAATATCAAAAGTTGTCAGGAGATTGGGACACTTGACTAGGATAAGGTCGTGAGTTACAGATAAACAATACTTTGCCACCTCAACTAAGGTGACAGCAAAAAGAGTGCAAAAGTTACAGGCAGTAACATGATTGTAAGAATCTTAGCTTTTTCAAAAGGGAGACGACTTTATTAAATAAGCAAGGACGTGATCAACTCAATACAAAATACAGGAAGTTATTCTAGGACATAGACTCTTTGCCTTCTAGGCAGATTACTCAGAAGATAAAGAAGAAATATTATTAAGAGTAGACCAAGAATTCAAGAAAATGCTGTGTTTTTAAACAGAGTTAAAATACTATACTTTGCATCAGTATAGTATTTGATACTGAAGATCTTTTTGAAATCTTATAAATGAATTCACCAAGCCTTAGCCAGCATTGACCACAGCAAATTATTTCCCCACACGCTTTTACAACTTTCTACATCTGTTCAGCTTTTGTCCTACACATTCACAACTAGCTACATGACTTCAGAATAAAACAACTCTATGTTTTTCTTAACAAAACATGTTCTGCAAACCTTGCATACAAAATTGTACCTCTGTCATTATTATGCCTTTTAGAATCTTATTCATATATATTGATCATAATTTTTTTTTTTGAGACAGTCTCGCTCTGTAGCCCAAGCTGGAGTGCAGTGGTGCGATCTCAGCTCACTGCAACCTCCACCTCCTGGTTCAAGCAAATCTCCTGCCTCAGCCTCCCGAGTAGCTGGGATCACAGGTGTATGCCACCACGCCCAGCTAATGCTTTTCATAGAGACAAGATAATAATTTTAGTAGAGACAAGATTTCACCAATTGTCCAGGCTGGTCTCGAACTCCTGAGTTTGGTAATCTACTCACCTCAACCTCCCAAAGAGCTGGGATTACAGGTGTGAGCCACCGCACCCAGCCTGATTATAATTTTTAAATGGAAATAGTAACATCTGTTACAAAGGAAAAAGGGAGATGGATAATTGTGATCTTTCTGTTATACACGAGCTTTTTGTAACAGACTAGTGGAACTCATGCATACACATCTTACAACTTTTAATAGCTATGCATATTCTTTATAGCACAACTTATACAAAGTGGCAAAAATGAGCACATTAATTAACGTAACTGAAAGTACATGGTTTCTCTACAGCATATAGAAACAAAAGGCAAAAAGTACATAAAATTATGCTTGGTTACCAATATTTCACTTTTCTCTCTTATGTAGAAATTATGTAAATATTCAATGAATATTCATTAATTAATTCAATTTATCTTCAGTCCAAGGTTTTAAGTTACTAAATATCTTGGAAATTATCTTCAAGCTAACATGCATCAAAATATTATTACCATTGAAAGTTTGTTAGAGTAATGATTCAATTTGCTTAACACAAATTTTTATTTTTTATTATATTAAACATTAAGTTGAAGTAATGTTAGATTATTTGGTTGGTAAATCTATTTAAGTATAGGAAGAACATTCATCACAAGTAGAATAGAAGTGTGCTTCTGTTACATTTAACACTAAAAATCCAGAGAAAACAGCTATTTTTACTAAACCAACCTTATTATTTGATTATCAAAATAATAATTATTGTTAATTATTGTTTGCCAAATATTTACCTAGATTTTGTGAACTTGAATTATTGTTTCTGAGTTAGTTTCTACAAGATACATCTTTTTCCCCTACATTAAAAGTATTAAGGCTCAATTTCCTTAACTTCTGAGAATTTGGGAAATATTTAGTTTATATAAATGATTATTTCTAAGCCAATTAGAATAGAGATCCTTTAACAGATTCTATAATCTAATTTAGTAACACCATCCTGAGATAGGGAAATATTTTATTGTTTCAGAGATGGGCTAGATTAGAACTCCTGCCCTCAGCCTCCTGAGTAGCTAAGGTTGCAGCCTCCATAGTGGCTGGAATTGTAGGTGCATGCCACCGTGCCTCGCCAACAAGGAAATATTACATACTCTTAACAATTAGAGGTGAATTACAGACACATAGACATTAAAGCAGAGATCGCAAGAATTTAGTTTCAATTCTAATACTTAAGCCATTAGTCAAGCATGAACACAGAATCACGAAACTTAGTTTTTCATATCAAAGAGCTGTTCTCGTCTCAATAGTATGATTCTTAAGTGATCTGAGTTCAAAACAGACAAACAGAAAAGAGTAGCAAACCAAATTCTCTGTCATCTTTCACCCAAAAGAGACAAGATCTCTAAAAATTATTAATCCCTTTTTCAGAGATCACCAAGTGGTCAGACCGTAGAACCAAAAGCCAGTGCCAGAAATCAAGTGAGTACTAAAGATATATATAAAAATCACAAACTTGCCTTGCTACCAATAGACAAGGGTCCATATTACAGGACCAGGAGTTAGACTCATTCATAGTTCCTTGTCCAGGAATGGAACACGAAGAGCCCAAAGAAGCTTCATTACCTAGGTGGAGTAAACAAAGATCCCAGTGCAGGAGCCAGTATATCTAAGTCATGACACCGAACTATCAAATACAAGATGCACAGATAATTAAGGAGAGGATTTTATTCAAAGCATTGCAAAATGGAGAACATTGATTGATGGTGAATATCTTGAAGAAAAGGAAGGGGGCCTGGGGTTTTATAGAGGCAGGAAAACTAGGGAGTCATCCACAAGTCTTATGAAAGTCATGAAGAAGGGTGGAGGTGGGTCTTATCTCAGAATATGTGAGGACAGTTTGGCCCTTTGCATTAGTTGTTTGCCAGACACAAAAGGGTAGACAGGTTTCTTAATCATTACTGTTTTCCAGAAACAGAGGGCTCAGGTCAGGTTGATATTTTCATGCTTTTCATCCTCTCTATCTGATCTCTTTCAAACCATCCTTTTTGTTGAGGCTATATGAAATGTTTACTGTTTTACTTTCCAATCAGTTCCATAAAAATGGTTGATATAAAGCATCTAGCTAAGTTCCACTACATTTTAGTCATTCATTATGGAATATTATCCCAAGGAAGGTTTTATTCTTTTAAAGAAAGCAATGAAGGAAGATCTTTTGGAAATGGCTAATTATTTAATGAGAAGCAAGGACAAGATCTACATTAGTGGATCACAGACTTTTTGCCACTGAGATCCATAGTCCAAAATGCATTCATCATTACCTCTGAATGTGTTTACTTAACTGCAACAATAGTTTAATGATTTTTCATAACACAGAACTTTACAATGTATGATGACATTGGTGTTTTCTATTCTATTCCCTGTTGTTCTGTTTCATTTTTTATAGCACGTAGTGACTCATTAAAATTGATTTCCATTAATGCAATGCAATACATAGTTTGAAGTCCATGGGCTAATCTTTTAAAACTACTTATTGTTTATTATAAAATGGATTTAGTAATCTTTTCAAACTTACTAGTATCAGTTTTGGGGTTTTTAAGAATACAAATATTTTGCCTTCTAGTATTTTTTTCACATAAGTATGTGGCAAATTCCTATAAATATTTTAACAGATCAACAGTTTCCAATGCCATGTTTGGGTGATGGTATTTTACCAGAGATATAGTCTGTAATGAAAAATTGAGAGAAATGATGACAATGTAGTTTGTAGACATGTATCCTTAGTTATTTATAATAAATTTGCAGACATGTATATTTAGTTATTTATTCAATAAATTGAGTGCCTTTTATAACCTAAGAATTGTTCATGAAAATTGGAGACAAATAAGAAAGGCAAAGTTCCCCGCTTAGATGAATTTTACATTTTAGTATAAGAAATTGCCATATTTCTTTTTTTTTTTTTTTAGTTATTATACTTTAAGTTCTGGGATACGTATGCAGAAAGTGCAGGTTTGTTACATAGGTATACGTATGCCATGGTGGTTTGCTGTGCCCATCAACCCGTCGTCTACATTAGGTATTTCTCCTAATGCTATCTGTCCCCTAACCCCCATCCCCTGCTATCCCTCCCCTACTGCCCCCACCACTCAACAGGCCCCAGTGTGTGATATTTCTCTCCCTGTGTCCATGTATTCTCATTGTTCAACTCCCACTTATGAGTGAGAACATATGGTATCTGGTTTTCTGTTCCTGTGTTAGTTTGCTGGGAATGTTTCCAGCATTATCCATGTCCCTGCAAAGGACATGAACTCATCCTTTTTTATGGCTGTATAGTATTCCATGGTATATATGTGTCACATTTTCTTTGTCCAGTCTATCATTGATGGGTATTCAGGTTGGTTCCAAGTCTTTGCTATTGTGAACAGTATTCAATAAACATAAATGTGCATGTGTCTTTAGGCAGAATGATTTATAATCCTTTGGGTATATACCCAGTAATGTGATTGCTGGGTCAAATGGTATTTCTGGTTCTAGATCCTTGAGGAATCACCATACTGTCTTCTGCAATGGTTGAACTAATTTACACTTTCACCAACAATATGAAAGCATTCCTATTTCTCCACAATCTCTCCAGCATCTGTTGTTTCCTGACTATTTAATGATTGCCATTCTAACTGGCATGAGATGGTATCTCATTCTGGTTTTGATTTGCATTTCTCTAATGACCAGTGATGATCAGCGTGTTTTCTCATGTTTGTTGGCTACATAAATGTCTTCTTTTGAGAAGTGTCTGTTCATATCCTTGGCCCACTTTTTGATGGAGTTGTTTTTTCCTCGTAAATTTGTTTCTGTTCCTTGTAGATTCTGGATATTAGCCCTTTGTCAGATGGATAGATTGCAAAATTTTTCTACTATTCTGTAGGTTGCCTGTTCACTCTGATGGCAGTTTTTTTTGCTGTGAAGAAGCTCTTTAGTTTAATTAGATCCCATTTGTGAATTTTGACTTTTGTTGCCATTGCTTTTGGTATTTTAGTCATGTTTTAGTCATGAAGTCTTTGCCCATGCCTATGTCCTGAATGGTATTGCCTAGGTTTTCTTCTAGGGTGTTTATGGTTTTAGGTCTTATGTTTAAGTCTTTAATCCATCTGGAGTTAATTTTTGTATAAGGTGTAAGTAAGGGGTCCAGTTTAAGTTTTCTGCATATAGCTAGCCAGTTTTCCAAACACCATTTATTAAATAGCAAATCCTTTCCCCATTGCTTGTTTTTGTCATGTTTTTCAAAGATCAAATGGTTGTAGATGTGTAGCATTATTTCTGAGGCCTCTGTTCTGTTCCATTGGTCTATATATCTGTTTTGGTAACCAATACCATGCTGTTTTGGTTACTGCAGTGTTGTAGTATAGTTTGAAGTCAGGTAGTGTGATGCCTCCAGCTTTGTTCTTTTTGCTTAGGATTGTCTTGGCTATATGGGCTCTTTTTTGGTTCCATATGAACTTTAAAGTACTTTTTCTAATTCTGTGAAGAAAGTCAATGGTAGCTTGATGGGGATAGCATTGAATTGACAATTTACTTTGGGCAGTATGGCCATTTTCATGATATTGATTCTTCCTACCCATGAGCATGGAATGTTTTTCCATTTGTTTTTGTCCTCTCTTACTTCCTTTTGCAGTGGTTTGTAATTCTCCTTGGAGAGGTCCTTCACATCTCTTATAAGTTGTATTCCTAGGTATTTTATTCACTTTATAGCAATTGTAAATGGGAGGTCACTCATTATTTGGCTCTCTGTCTATTATTGGTGTTGGGAATGTTTGTGATTTTTGCACATTGATTTCGTATTCTGAGACTTTGCTGAAGTTGCTTATCAGCTTAAGGAGATTTTGGGACTGAGACAGTGGGGTTTTCTAAATGTACAATCATGTCATCTGCAAACAGAGACAATTTGGCTTCCTCTCTTCTTATTCGAATCACTTTATTTCTTTTTCTTGCCTGATTTCCCTGGCCAGAACTGCCAATACTATGTTGAATAGGAGTGGTGAGAAAGGGCATCCTTGTCTTGTGATGGTTTTCAAAGGAAATGCTTCCAGCTTTCGCTCATTCAGTATGATATTGACTGTGGGTTTGCCATAAATAGCTCTTATTATTTTGAGGTATGTTCCATCAATACCTAGTTTATTGAGAGTTTTTAGCATGAAGGGGTGTTGAATTTTTTAGCATTAAAGGGCGCTGCATCTATTAAGATAATCATGTGGTTTTAGTCATTAGTTCTATTTATGTGATGGATAATGTTTATTGTTTTGCATATGTTGAACCAGCCTTGCATCCAAGGGATGAAGCCCACTTAATTTTGGTGTTATAAGCTTTTTGATGTGCTGCTGGATTCAGTTTGGCAGTATTTTATTGAGGATTTTCACATCAATGTTAGTCAGGGATATTGGCCTGAAATTTTCTTTCATTGTTGTGTCTCTGCTAGGTTTTGGTATCAGGATGATGCTGGCCTCATAAAATGAGTTAGGGAGGATTCCCTCTTTTTCTATTGTTTGGAATAGTTTCAGAAGGAATGGTGCCAGCTCCTCTTTGTACCTCTGGTAGAATTTGGCTGTGAATCTGTCTGATCTTGGGATTTTTTTTTTGGTTGGCAGGCTATTAATTACTGTCTCAATTTCAGAACTTGTTATTGGTCTATTCAGGGATTTGACTTCTTCCTGGTTTAGTCTTGGGAGGGTGCATATGTCCAGTAATTTATCCATTTATTCTAGATTTTCTAGTTTATTTGGGAAGAGGTGTTTATAGTATTCTCTGATGGTAGTTTGTATTTCTGTGGGACCAGTGGTGATAATACCCCCTTTATGATTTTTTGTTGTGTCTATTTGATTCTCTCTTTTCTTCTTTATTAGTATGGCTAGTGGTCTACTTTGTTGATCTTTTCAAAAAACCAGCACCTAGATTCATTGATTTTTTGAAGGGTTTTTTGTGTCTCTTTCTCCTTCAGTTCTGCTGTGATCTTAGTTTTATTAGTTTTTTTTTTTTTTTTTTTTTTTTTTTTTTGTCTTCTGCTAGCTTTTGAATTGTTTGCTCTTGCTTCTCTAGTTTTTTTGATTGTGATATCAGGGTGTCAGTTTTTTATCTTTCCCACTTTCCCCTGTGGGCATTTATTGCTATTAATTTCCCTCTAAACACTGCTTTAGCTGTGTCCCAGAGATTGTGGTATGTTGTGTCTTTGTTCTCATTGATTTCAAAGAACTTATTTATTTCTGCCTTAATTTCATTATTTACCCAAGAGTCATTCAGGAACAGGTTATTCAGTTTCCATGTAGTTGTGCAGTTTTGAGTGAGTTTCTTAACCCTGAGTTTTAATTTGATTGCACTGCAGCCTGAGAGACTGTTTGTTATGATTTCCTTTCTTTTACATTGCTGAGGAGTGTTTTACTTCCAATTATGTGGTCAGTTTTAAAATAAGTGTGATATGGTGCTGAGAAGAATGTATATTCTGTTGATTTGGGTGAAGAGTTCTGTAGATGTCTATTAGGTTTGCTTGGTCCAGAGCTGAGTTCAAGTCCTGGATATCCTTGATAATTTTCTGTCTCATTTATCTGTCTAATATTGACACTGGGGTGTATAAGTCTCCCACTATTATTGTGTGGGTATCTAAGTCTCTTTGTAGGTCTCTAGGAACTTGCTTTATGAATCTAGTGCTTCTGTATTGGGTGCATATATATTTAAGATAGTTATCTCTTCTTGTTGCATTGATCCCTTTACCATTATGTAATGTCCTTCTTTGTCTTTTTTGATATTTGTTGGTTTAAAGTCTGTTTTGTCAGAGACTAGGATTGCAATCCCTACATTTTTTTATTTTTTGCTATTTGTTTTATAAATCTTCCTCATCCCTTTATTTTCAGTCTATGTGTGTCTTTGCACGTAAGATGGGTCTCCAGAATACAACACATCCATGGGTCTTGACTCTTTATCCAATTTGCCAGTCTGTTTCTTTTAGTTGGAGCATTTAGTCCATTTACATTTAAGGTTAATATTGTTATGTGTGAATTTTATGCTGGCATTATGATGCTAGCTGGTTATTTTTCCTGTTAGTTGATGCAGTTTCTTCCTAGTGTCAATGGTCTTTACAATTTGATATGTTTTTGTAGTGGCTGGTACTGGTTTTTCCTTTACATGTTTAGTGCTTCCTTCAGGAGCTCTTGTAAGGCAGGCCTGGTGGTGACAAAATCTCTCAGCATTTGCTTGTCTGTAAAGGATTTTATTTCTCCTTTGCTAATGAAGCTTAGTTTGGCTGGATATGAAATTCTGGGTTGAAAATCCTTTAAGAATGTTGAATATTGGCCTCCACTATCTTCTGGCTTATAGGGTTTCTGCAGAAAGGTCTATTAGTGATGGCCTTTCCTTTATGGGTAACCCGACCTTTCTCTCTGGCTGCCCTTAACATTTTTTCTTTCATTTCAACCTTGGTGAATCTGATGATTATGTATCTCTGGGTTGCTCTTCTCAAGGAGTATCTTTGTGGTGGTCTTTGTATTTTCTGATTCGAATGTTGGTCTGTCTTGCTAGGTTGGGAAAGTTCTCCTGGATAATATCCTGAAGAGTGTTTTCCAATTTGGTTCTATTCTCCCCATCACTTTCAGGTACACCAATCAAACATAAGTTTGGTCTTTTCACATAGTTACATATTTCTTGGAGGCTTTGTTTCTTCCTTTTCATTCTTTTTTCTCTATTCTTGTCTTCATGCTTTATTTCATTAAGTTGATCTTAAATCTCTGATATCCTTTCTTCTGCTTGATCAATTCAGCTCTCGACACTTCTGTATGCTTCATGAAGTTCTCGTACTGTGTTTTTCAGCTCTATCAGGTCATTTATGTTCTTCTCTAAACTGGTTATTCTAGTTAGCAATTCCTGTAACCTTTTTTTCAAGGGTCTTAGCTTCCTTGCATTGGGTTAGAACATGCTCCTTTAGCTCAGAAGAGTTTGTTATTAGCCATCTTCTGAAGCCTGCTTCTGTCAGTTCATCAAACTCATTTTCCATCCAGTTTTGTTCCCTTGATGGTGAGGAGTTGTGATCCTTTGGAGGAGAAGAGGCATTCTTGTTTTTGGACTTTTCAGCCTTTTTGCACTGGCTTTTCCTCATCTTAGTGGATTTATCTACCTTTGATCTTTGATGTTGCTAACATTCAGATGGGGTTTTGGTGTGGACGTCCTCTTTGTTGATGTTGATGCTAATCCTTTCTGTTTGTTACTTTTCCTTCTAACAGTCTGCTGGAGTTTGCTGGATGTTTACTCCAGACCCTGTTTGCCTGGGTATCACCAGCCGAGGCTGCAGAACAGCAAAGATTGCTTTCTGTTTCTTTCTCAGGAAGCTTTGTCCCAGAAGGGTACCTGCCAGATGCCAGCCGGAGCTCTCCTATATGAGGTGACCCCTGCTGGGAGGTGTCTCTCAGTCAGGAGGCATGGGGATCAAGGACCCACTTGAGGAGGCAGTCTGTCCCTTAGCAGAGCTTGAGCACTGTGCTGGGAGATCTGCTGCTCTGCTCAGAGCCAGCAGGCAGGAACATTTAAGTCTGCTGAAGCTGCACCTGCAGCCACCCCTTCCCTCAGGTGCTCTGTCCCAGGGAGATGGGAGTTTCATCTGTAAGCCCCTGACTGGGACTGTTGCCTTTCTTTCAGAGATGCCCTGCCTAGAGATGAGGAATCTAGAGTGGCAGTCTGGTTATAGTGGCTTTGCTGAGCTGCAGTGTGCTCTGCCAAGTTCGAACTTCCCGACAGCTTTGTTTACACTGTGAGGGGAAAACCACCTACTCAAGCCTCAGTAATGGTGGACAACCCTCCCCCACCAAGCTAGAGTGTCTCAGGGCCACTTCATTGCTGTACTGGCAGCAAGAATTTCAAGCCAGTGGATCTTAGCTTGCTGGGCTCCATGGGGGTGGGATCTGCTGAACTAGACCAATTGGCTCCCTGGCTTCAGCCACCTTTCCAGGGGCGTGAATGGTTCTGTATCACTGGCATTCCAGGCACCACTGGGGTATGAAAAAGTTAACTCCTGTAGCTAGCTTGGTGTCTGTCCAAACAGCTGTCCAGTTTTGTGCTTGAAGCCATATTTCTTTTTTTTTTTTTTTTGAGACGGAGTTTCGCTCTTGTTACCCAGGCTGAAGTGCAATGGCGCGATCTCGGCTCACTGCAACCTCTGCCTCCTGGGTTCAGGCAATTCTCCTGCCTCAGCTTCCTGAGTAGCTGGGATTACAGGCATGCGCCACCATGCCCAGCTAATTTTTTGTATTTTTAGTAGAGACGGGGTTTCACCATGTTGACCAGGATGGTCTTGATCTCTTGACCTCGTGATCCACCCGCCTCAGCCTCCCACCATATTTCTTTTATTAAAAAATATAGACCATTTCCTTCCCATATTCAACTTCTTAGGAGGGCCTCTTTGGTAATATGTGCATGTACCTAGATCACATCAAATATATTATATATAACATGTGTCAAAGTGCTAAGGTATTCTTCCTTTACATATAGTGTTAGTAGCTGGCGATTTTATTTTACTTCAAAAATAAATTTGGAAATTTGTTGTCAGTCCCTAATTTTTTAAAAATATTATTTTACTATCTCATGAAATCTGAAAGTCTAGAATACACTAGATGACTCTTGATTTTCACTCTCACCCTGCCTCGAAGTGATAATTCACATCTGGTTATAACTTCATAAAAGGGCAGGATGACCGACTTCCTAAAAGATCACTATTGACTTGGACACCTATGTCTCTTGTCCCACTTCTAAAAGTGATTTAAATATCAGTAACTTGCTCTGAAATCCACTGTATAAGAAATAGTAATGTTTAGGGTCATTTGAAAGAAAGATTAGTTTAATAAATTTTGGCACCCTGTTTAAGGCATAAAACCATGACCATGTGTTAAGCATAACCATATTTTGTGCAGAATGTGATTCAGAAGACTGATTTAATAGCTATAGTCCAAGAAGTGTTGAAAACTCTGGCCCAGTTTATGGTTTCCAATATAGGACACATATAAACAAAACTGTGAAATGTTACTTCAGAATGGGAGAGGAAGAAAGATGACAGACAAAGAGACTGAGTCAAATCCTCCCCTTCCTTCACACATAAATGCATAAGGAAACCTTTGGGAGAGGAGTGTGCATAAATGAAGGTGAAAATTTGGCTTTGTGTCTTAAAAAAGAGTTTCTCTAGAGGTTGATACAGTCATCAGTTTAATTCTCAGTCTCTTTGTCTGTCATCTTTCTTCCTCTCCCATTCTGAAGTAACATTTCACAGTTAGGGGGAAAAAATAAAGATTTGAGTCTCCCACAGTGAATAATAACAATGGTAATGGCCAATCTTTATATAGTGCTTATTGTATAACAGGGATCATTTATGCACTTTGCATCTAAGAACTCATTTAATCCTTATAACACTATAAGTACTATTATCCACATTTTATAGACAAGAAAACTGAGCTTCTGTATTAGTCCATTTTCTCACTGCTATAAAGAACTTCCTGAGAATGGGTAATGTATAGAGGAAAGAGGTTTAATTGAGTCACAGTTCTGCATGGCTAGGGAGGCCTCAGAAGACTTACAATCATGGTGGAAGGGCAAGCAGGCATGCCTTACATGGTGGCAGGTGAGAGACAGCAAGCTTGTAAAGGGGGAATTATCAAATACTTACAAAACCATCAGATCTCATGAGAACTCCTTCACTATCACAAGAACAGCATAGACAAAATGGCCACATGATCCAATCACCTCCTACAACGTCCCTCTCTCCACACGTGGGGATTATGGGGATTACAATTTGAGATGAGATTTGGATATAGGCACAGCCAAAACATATCAGGTACAAACAAGTAGTAGAGGTAAAAATCAAACATGGGCCATCTGACTCAGTAGTCTAGGCCCTTAACTACTGCATTCTATAACCTCTTGAAAGAGGAAAACTTAGATTGGGCAATATTAGCATCCAATTGCCAGTGCAAAAGGAAATGGAAGTCAGCACATCAGCTGATTAGTTACCCAGGATCAATAAGAGACCTGCAAATACTTGACTCTGTGTTATAGGCTTGGTAAATCCAAGTGATTTCTCTCATGAATCCAAATGCCTTTCAGTGATGCAGATATTCTAACTTGAGACTTATTTTTTAGATTGAAAATGCCAAATGATAAAAAATCAAGTAAGTTTGAGTTTCTGCAGTTAAAAAGTTCTATGGTTTGAATGTCCCTGCCAAAACTCAGGTTGAAATAAAATTGCCATTGTAATTGTGTTATGAGATGGGGCCTTTAAGAGATGATTAGGCCATGTGGACTCTGCCTTCATGAATACATTAATGTCACTATTGCAGGAGTGGGTTAGTTATCACAGGAGTGGGTTAGTTATCATGGAAGAATGATCCTGATAAAAGGATAAACTCCATCCCCTTCCACTCCATCGTAAGTGCTCACTTCATCCTTCCACCTTCCACCATGAGATCACCATCCTCTGATGCCAGCATGATGTTCTTGGACTTCCCAGCCCCAGAACCATAAGCCACATAACTTCTGTTCTTTATAAATTACCCAATTGACGGTATACTGTTATAGCAGCAGAAAACAGACAAGACAAAAAGGAAGGCACATAATTACCCTCTCCCAACAGTTCGTTTCATTCCCCACCACCTCCAGTATTGTTTTAATCAATGCAAGACTACCAAACTGTAGGTGTCTGAACATTGGGGAAATGTAATTAGAGAAGGTAAATGTATTTAACCTTCCTTTTCCTTATACTCTCATTTTTGTCAAATATAAAAACTTACAGGTTTTAGTCTTGTTCCAGTTTGCATAATCACATTCCAAATTATTTGTGTGGACTTTTATGAAGGCTTTCTTTTTTCACACCTCTCTCCTTTTGTCATCAGCCCCTGCAATCAGCTTTATACAAGAGTTATATTTCATTCATTTCATTTTCTTTTCTTTCTATTTCGTAAGTTCTGGGACTTGGCTGCCAACTGAACCTTGAACTTGGTAATTAAATTGTTCATAAGCTCCAAACATGTTGTAACTCATGTCACATTCATGTATATTTCTCTGCCCCAACTTGATAAAATGAGTGATACTGGGACACCATTGTCATACACACCTCCAAACCTGGGTGTGTCCACTTCAAATGCCTGAACTTGTTCAAATAGAAATGGGATTGCTAAAACAACTGTATATCCTCACCATGCTGGTTTTATTAGGAAGGATGTATCCAGGATAAAGCTTTCCAGTGAAAAGCATGAGGCTAGAAGAAAGAAGTCTCTCTGAGGCAGGAGTCCTTTGGAAAAACTGAAGATGACATCCTAGATAATTTTGAAGTCATATGTAGCAACGGAAGTTTATCTCATTAGTTTAGCAAACAGCCATAGACAAAATATGCAACTTTAGAGAGAGTACCAGGCTGTGCCAATAATTCTGCCCTTCACCTCCACACAGGGTCAGTCCATAAAACAAAATGCCAAAGGCCTTAGCACTCAGGTCTTTTGTTCCTGACATTCTTCCTTCATCCTTTCCCTATCCCCACTTATCCTTTTTTAATGCACTGTAGATGAGTATGTCTTAATTTCTTAAGTTAATTTGCATTGGCATTAAGCACCTACCTTACTTATCTCCTTTCTCAACAACTCTCAGAATTTGATTCCTCATGTCCTTCCAGAGCCCTGCCCCATGCCTTCTGCTAAATGCTAAAGTCGTGCAACCATTTAGTACTGCATAGAGTAGGTTGGCTAGCAAAGGGAAATCTCTCAAAGGAGCTGCATACTGTCTGTGACTCAGGTTAGCATTATATGGTCTTCAGGACCCCCTGTGGGATGGGCTGTGGCAGACTTTGCTTACCCACATTGCTCTCTTTGTTTTCTTTGATCTTGCCCCTGTGTTCATTTTCTCCCTTCTCACTTCCTTCACTAGTGTTACCTCCAGTTTCAGTTAAGGAAGATAAAAAGTTAGTTTATTGGCCACTGGAGAATACACCTCATAACCTGGAAAATGAAAATAAATAATAGTTTTATACTTGATATCATGACTCAAACAAAAACCTTTTTATCAAGGCATGATCTTAGATTTATATTTTTAAAAAGTCTCAAAGATAGTACAGAGGGTTCCTGTATACCTGTCACCTAGCTTACTCTAATGTGAAAATCTTACATAAGTGCAGTACAGTTGTCCAAAATATAAATTCACTGAACTTCAGACTTTATTCGTATTTCATCAGTTTTTTTCCGCTATTGATCTTTTTCTGTTCCCAGATCTAATTCAGAATAGCACCTTGTGTTACTAGATGATGATTTAAACTGTTTATAAAAACAAGACCTCTACTTATGCTCCTGTTACTGTATGTGTGTGTTTTGGTGTGTGTATGTCTTTATTTAACAATCAAACTAGAAGGGCTGTGAATTCGATAGGAGAGTTTTCTTTCTAGCCTTTTAAGATAGACATTACTGACACATGGACAGGGATTGTATTAGTACAAATGTTAAATATCATTAAGCCTTCTTTTTTGAGTTTTGGCTGCACATCAGTGTCACCTGAAGAATGTAAAATACCCATGCTTGTTCCCCACCCAAAATCTACTGAATCAGAATCTCTAGGGAGTGAGGACCAACAGTTGTGCTTTTAACACCTGTACGCTCCGCTAGTACTGGGCAGTAAAGGTCAGAAAAGATTACCTTAGGCATTCTCATTTCAGAAGCTAAAACAGACATTCAATTTTACATCTCCTAATTTGGGACTTACATCTGAGTGTCAATACAGGCATGTAATACTTTGTGATGAATGTTAAATGTGTTTTATTAGTGTTCCCTTGAAGAATATTTTTTCCTTTGCTGGTATTATTGAGGCTATCTTGCATTGGGATTCATGCTTCTGGGTTCATATTTCTCTGAGCCATACTTGCATACACTGGCCTCAGTGAACCTGGGCTTTGGGGCCAGATCACCTTGAATTCAAACGCTAGTTCTGCCACTTAAGGACTCGAGAAACTTACATAATCTTTTTGTAATTGTTCTCTATCTGCAATAAATGACAAGTGTTACTAATTGTTACTTACTAACATACAAGATGGCTGTGAGCATAAACCACCTGAAGTGTGGAAGGTTTGGAACACCGTATTCTTTACCAAATGAGGGTAACCCTGAAACCCTAGAAAAAGAGAAGATTTATATAAATCACAAATTTTGAAAATGGATTTTAAATTATCAGTTTGTCCCAGTTTCTTGTACGGACAGGACTGCTTGCTACTAAGAATTTCCAACAAAACCTCCAATTAAATAGTTATTTGATGTATAGTGGGTACAGAGGAAGTCTAACTTATTTGCATTTGCTGAGTCAGGAGACACCCCAAAAATGCTGATTGTGTGAAAGCAAGAATCAGAAGTAGAATTTGTAAAGATTCTCTGTAAAATACTAGTGGTTTTGTAGATGCCTTACAGCTGTAGAACTATAAACACTCAACCGCAGACACCTCATTTTATGTCTATTCTATGAGGTATGTTTCCCTTGTGAAAATGTGCATTTTAAAAATTCACTGTGCAAAATGACAGTCAATATTATCAAATACATTATGCACTTATATGTCGTTGATTGTAAAACCCATTACAAAGTTTATTATCTTATGTTTAATAGAAAACAATTTTGAAAAATAGGAAAAATGTATTTCTGTCACAGGGAGGTGGTTAGAGTTTCTAACTGAGGAGATTTCTTGTTGGAATCATTTGTTTTAATTTGACTTTCCTTTTTTTACTTTTTTTTGAATGTTGACAAAGTTAAGAATATATTAATACATGGACAGGTTAGAAAACATGCAAATAACAGATTGGTCAAATCCTGCAGACGACAACACGTGAGAGTTTGCCAAGCTAAGGGGCCCTAGCTACTCCTACCAGCCCTTTATCTAACTCTTCCTCCTCACCCAGTCCCATAATAAAAAACATTAAGCTTGCATGTGACAATTTCTCTTCTAGGCCACTTGTTAATGGGTCCTTTTAATTGGCTACATATAAAGTAAGATGCCCATGGGCAGAAATCTTTATATGGGCCGAGCGTGGTGGCTCACGCCTGTAATCCCAGCACTTAGGGAGGCCAAGGCGGGCAGATCACAAGGTCAGGAGTTCAAGACCAGCCTGGCCAATGTGGTAAAACCCCATCTCTATTAAAAATACAAAAATTGGCCGGGCGCGGTGGCTCAAGCCTGTAATCCCAGCACTTTGGGAGGCCGAGGCGGGTGGATCACTAGGTCAAGAGATCGAGACCATCCTGGTCAACATGGTGAAACCCCGTCTCTACTAATACAAAAAATTAGCTGGGCATGGTGGCACGTGCCTGTAATCCCAGCTACTCAGGAGGCTGAGGCAGGAGAATTGCCTGAACCTGGGAGGCGGAGGTTGCGGTGAGCCGAGATCGCGCCATTGCACTCCAGCCTGGGTAACGAGCGAAACTCCATCTCAAAAAAAAAAAAAAAAAAAAAAAAAATTAGCTGGGCATGGTGGCGCACACCTGTAGTCCCAGCTACTCAGGAGGCTGAGGCAGAAGAATTGCTTGAACTCAGGAGGTGGAGGTTACAGTGAGCTGAGATCGTGCCACTGCACTCTAGCCTGGGCAACAGAGCAAGACTCCATCTCAAAAAAAAAGAAAAAAGAAAAAAAAAAGAAAGAAATCTTTATCTGATCTCTTCATGAACATACTCCAAGTGTCAACTAGCTTTTGGCACACAGTAGATGTTTCGATATGTATTGACTGAATAAATGAATGAATGACAGACACTCCTCTGCATTATAAATACATCCTCTCATTTAATCATTGTAACATCCCTTGCTATCCCCTATGTGCTATTATTAGCTCCTTGGTACAGATAATAATCAGGAGAGATCAGGAAACTAACCAAGGTTACACAGCCAGTAGCTAGATGGCAGGAGGCCCCAGAGCATGTGTACTAAGCATATGGCACACTGCCTTTCTGTCTGGACTTCTTGGCACATGCGTGTATGTGCAATAAGGTTAAGTCCAGGAAAGCGTGGGGCACTGGGAGAATGCAGAAGTAGGGATGGTGGGATTCCATTCTCAAGTGAGAGCCCTCAGCCTGCTCCCATTGTCAGACCCATACCTTTTGTCATTTCTTTTCCTTCTCCCTTGCCACATTTGCCTTGTTTTCTTCCTCAGTAGTTTTCCAAAGACTTTAAACGACTAACCACCAAAGGAGAAAATATACATGAAGTCACTAGTTACTTTTATGCTCAATTAGCTAGCTATATATAGATTAACTTTTTAAAAAATATTTTTCCCCATACACCCACTCACATAACTGAAGCTTCAGAAAAATTTTGAGATTATCGTGGGTGGGCCTCATATAAATCCCAACACTGTCAATTTTCCCAGCAGCTTTTCCTTAATTCGTCATTAGTGTAGAAATATACATCACCACTCGGTGAAATCTAAAAGTCCAAAAGATGTATTTCGAATTTCAAGACTCCTCCCTAAAGTTCTGAGGCTGTGTCAACACAAGTAGAGAGAAGGGGAGAGCTGAGGGTATTTAAGAATCACATAATGTGAGAGACTGAGGAGACCCCAGGGATCTTTTAGCCCTTCCCCCTCATTTACACATAAGGAAACGGATCGGAGGCCAACAGCAAACTTGCCTGCCTGTTATCTGGGAAGTTCTATTAATAACATACTATCATGAAGGAAAAAAATTCATATGGGTAATAAAAGTTTGTTATTTTCAAAGATGAACATTCTTTATTAATTACTACTTTTCTGAAACTAACACACCCACAGAAAAACTCCTTTATAAGAATAATTTGTCTAATAAATGCTGTAAAATAAATTCAGTTGTGTGACTATTTACTGGATATCTGTTTATTTTCTTAATTTATAGTTGTCAATCCTACTTGATTTAAAATAGTCACATAAATATGTAAATGTAAAGAGTTAATATAACTGAATTTATTTGGGGGAAAAAATTAAATTTTCTTTTTAAAAAAGGAAAGAAAACATTAAAGCCAGAGGTAAGATTAGCACAAAAAATGTGTATCATCAAAGTCTAGAGGGAGGCCTAAATTTAAATCAAGCTTTCTAGTAAGCAAAGACAAAAGAGAAATCCTGATTAACTCCAAGATTCATAATTGCTGTGATATACAAACAAGCCAGCTGTCAAGATACTGTACAACAGTCTATGCTAAAAAGACTGGAGGGACATGTCTTGTTTGTATAACAAGAGTCTACAATTTGCAATGCATTGTGGTAAAACAGAAACCATAAGCTGAATGCTATTGTCACTAAATTTATAATTTAGTTAGAAAATACATAAAAAACTAATTGTGGCATGAATGAGAAGGAAATTAGTGCTCTAACAGTGCTTCCAATACTGTGAGGCCACAGGAAAAAAAAATGGATTCTGAAAGATAGGCTTTGGAAAGACTTCGTGGAGGAAGTGGCATATCAACAGGGACTTGAAGGCTGCCTAGATATGCAAAGAAAAAATTCAATGGAAATACAGGATGAAAGAATTGGGTGGTCAAAGGAACAAACCCACTTGCTGATAGATTGTCAAAAAGTATACTGTCTGCACTACTATGTGACAATGACAATTTTGTTTCCCTTTGTCATCTAAAATTGCTATCAGGCCAGGTGCTGTGACTCACGCCTGTAATCCAAGCACTTCGGGAGGCCAAGGCAGGAGGATTACTTGTCTCCAGGAGTTTAAGATAACCTGGGAAATATAGTGAGACTGCCTGTCTACAAAAAAATTTAAAAATTATCTAAGCATGGTGGTGTACACCTATAGTCCCAGCTACTCAGGAGGCTGAGGTAGGAGAATCTCTTGATCTCAGGAGGTGGCAGCCACAGTACCACTGCACTCCAGCCTGGGCAACAGAGGCCCTATTTAAAAAAAGAATTAATTAATAAACCTAAAATAAAATAATATTACTGTCAGTAAAGATTGACTAGTCTGTGTGATATTTAGTAACTCTAGTAACCTTTTAAATAAAAAGTAAGGTCCAATTGGCCCTCACTGTCCGTAGGTTCTGCATACATTCAACCAACCATGGGTCAAAAATATTCGGGAAAAACATTTTTTTTAATACAATAAAAACTAATCTAGGCTGGGTGTAGCAGCTCACACCTATAATCCCTGCAATTTGGGAGGCTGTGGCTAGAGGATCACTTGAGCTCAGGAGTTTGAGGTCAGCCTTGACAACATGGTGAGTAGTTGACAACACTAAACCCGTGTTTACTAAATGTTTAAAAAATTAGCTGGGTTTGGTGGCATGCACCTGTAGTCCCAGCTACTGGGGAGGCTGAGATAGGAGGATCACTTGATCCCAGGAGGTGGAGACAGTAGTGAGCCATGATTGTACCACTGCACTCTAGCCTGGGTGACAGCGTGAGACCCTGTCTTTAAAAATAAATAAAAATAAAAATCAATACAGTATAACAACTATTTAGATAGCATTTATGTTGTATTAGGTATTATAAGTAATCTAAAGATGATTCAAAATATAGCTTGTAGGCAAATACTACACCATTTTACATCAAGGACTTGAGCATCTGCAGATTTGGGGTATCCTTGGGAGGTTCTAGAACCAATACTTTGAGGATACTTAGAGACGATTGTCCATTAAAAATGGTTTCCCATAAAGGAAACATTTTGTCTCCTCTGTAAGTCTGTGACCTTTTGGGTGGAATCTGAACAATGTGTAAATGATAGTTTCACAACAGTGTGTGCTGATGTGTAGGAGTAGAAAATGATCCTTCGGTTTTGATTTTAAAACTTTCTTATGAAACATGAAGCTAACAACCAGAAAGATTAATTCCACCAGTGAGGCAAGAAGGAACACTTATTGTTTGGAAGTGAAGCTACTTCCTCATCCCTGAGGCAGCACATACACTTTTTCAGTAATCTTTTATTCAACAAGATCCAAGAGCATTAATATCTAAGAGCTTAGCCTAAGTTTCTTGAAAGGACCAAGCCCATTGTGTTGTCTCTTGACTTTTGATTTTCCTAATCTGTTATAGATTTTCTAACAAAGATGAGTTCCTTAGTTCTGGAAAAAGA
Source organism: Aotus nancymaae (assembly GCF_030222135.1). Lineage (NCBI taxonomy): Eukaryota > Metazoa > Chordata > Mammalia > Primates > Aotidae > Aotus > Aotus nancymaae. The sequence continues at coordinate 6,769,151 of NW_026988494.1, read as the reverse complement.
TCATTGAGGAAGGATGCTTTAGAAGAGGAAGGGATGTCAGCCAGGGTAGATAAAAATTAGCAAGAAATATTAAGTGCTATCTAAGAGATATAAAACAATACTGTTTCAGCTCAATAGACTCTTATTGTTAAAATATAGTGTATCTACAGATCTGAAGACTAACAAAGCATGATATTCTAGCCTCAAAATAAGGAAAGAATGATGATTCTTAAGAAGATATTCTTTCCAGGCTGAGCATGGTGGCTTATGCCTATAATCCCAGCACTTTGGGAGGCTGAGGTGGGTGGATCACGAGGTCGGGAGATTGAGACCATCCTGGCTAACATGGCGAAACCTTGTCTCTACTAAAAATACACACACACACACATACACACACACATACACACAAATTAGCTGGGTGTGGTGACACGTGCCTGTAATCCCAGTTACTTGGGAGACTGAGACAGGAGAATTGCTTGCACCCAGGAGGCGGAGGTTGCAGTGAGCCAAGATCACGCCACTGCACTACAGCCTGGGTGACAGAGTAAGACTCGGTCTCAGAAAAAAAAAGGAAGACGTTTTTTCCATTCATTGTACATTGTAATATAAAATTATGTGTCCTAGACAATGGTCTGTAAACCACATTTTATAATAACATTGTAAAAGATAATGTAGTGCGAGCAAGGCTACAATGGCCAAAAATCCACTATTCTTTGTAAAAGCGTGGAATTTAATTCCACTGGATATAAGGCAGTTGGCACAAGTCACCTTTTCCCCCTGGCTTAGATATAGTTGTGTCTTTAAAAATGAGCTCTCTCATTTGCCAAATACAAAGAAGGGAATAGTGTTTCCTCGGAGGATCACAGGAAAACAAACATAATTAAAAATAAACATAGGATTCCCTTTGAATCTAGAAGAAAATTTGCCCAAACTTCTTGTTTCAAATAAAGATATAGTGCAGATTTTATAGCAGTTATTACTATAAGCAGTCAAGAATTGCCTGAATACCTGTTAGACAGAATTACATCAAGTACATGTGTGTGATGCTTTCTGTTTTGAGTTCTGTTTGCTTTTTATTTATGGATAATTCAGATAATCTCAGTCTCAGAAATTTGTTTTCTACTCTCCTAAAGTGGAGCTGAGGTTTATCTCTTCTTTATAACTATGTTTATGCACCAATTTCATAGAAAAGCATCATGCATTTTCCCATGGAATTTTGGGAGACAGTTTAAGATCAGTGTTTACTATAGTAGGCAGACTTAAAATGGTCCTTGTGATCCCTGACTCCTGGAGTCACTCTCTTGTATGCTTCCCTCCCCTTGAATGTGAGCAAGACCTTTGACCTAGAGAATACAGCAGAGTTGACCAGATACATGTGATTCCATGGTTGTCTTATATAAGATTGTAGTGCATGTCTTGCTAGAGTCTGTTACTTCCTTATTGGCTTTGAGGAAACAAGTGGCTATATTGGGGAACCCCACATGGCAAAGAACTGCAAGGTGACCTCCAGGAATTGAGGGCAGCCTCCAGCTGAGCCACCAAAGAAGTGAATTCTGCCAATAATCTGAATGAGCCTGAAAGCACAGCCTTCCCCGGTTGAGCCTCAAATGAGACAGCAGTCCTAGCCAGCACCTTGATTACAGCTTTGTGAGACCCTAAGTAAAGGAACAAGCATAACTTAGTCAGGACTCCTAAGCCACATAAACTGTGAGATAACAAATGTGTGTTTTAAGAGGCTGTTTTTGTTGTTCAGCAATAAAAAACTAGCATACTTACTAAAAAGGGTTTTAGCTGTTTTCAGTCCTGGTAATTGGATTTGTTTTCCAGTGATATCCATGGACACTGTGTGGATAGTGATAATTGATGCTGACTTGTTTTACTCTTATTTATTCAGGATCTGGGTATCAAGAATAAGTTCAAACTTTCAACGTGCTGATCACCTCTGCCATTCTCCCTATTAGCGTGTGTGTGTGTGTGTGTGTTTGTGTGTGTGTGTGTGTTTATGTGTCTGTCTATACATGAGTGAATGAATGTGTTTTAAGCTGAATTATGACACAGGGGTTGTTTAAAAAGGGTTTTAGGAAAACAAAAACATTATCTCTATGGGGTAGTTTCTTGGGAGCCAACCCTCAACATGTCTCAGTGTTTCCCAAGGCATTTCCTCCTGCAATTTTTCCACACATTATGCATTGGATTTTAGTTTGTGATACTCAGGATTAGTCATCAAGCCAAGTCTTTTGGTGTTCTGTGGTCTGACCTGTGCTCTGCAAGTCTCCAGGGAAGCACGAAGGAGGGGTAAGTCAGAGTCCCATCCCTTGGAGCATGGTGGTATTAGAGCATCACCTAAAGGACAAGGATACATTGCCCATTTGGTGAAATAATCTAGAAGGCCTGGAAACTAACTTAGCTCACAAGATTCATATTCATTAGTCAATTTACTTGAGAAACTTAAAAAATCACGTTACCTCATCTGTACATCCCTCCTTCCCTCCCTTCCTGTCTTCCTTTCTCCTTTCCTCTCTCTCTCCTTCTCTTTTTCTCTCCCTTCTTTCCTTCCTTCCCCATTTAGTTATTAGATATGCTCATTATTAGCATAGTATCAAAGACACTGAGGCATTTTTCCATGTCTTATGAAATACTCCTTATTTTTGTCTCTTCCTATAGATACCTTAATTATCAAAATTTTCTAAAAAGACTATTTGGAAATAAAATGAAGGTGGGTAAAGTTGTGTTTTTAAATAGGCTGATCGGTGCTAGAGATAATAGAATAGTTTTAAATTCTAGCAATTGTAGATCAAGGCTCCATATACCATTTCTAAAAAGTTTGTGAACCCCTGGGAAATGTGAATGTTTCCCGTTAAATCTCGCCAACAATTCTTCTTAACCTATTGGTTACATCATTCCCAGAGGTGAAGCTTTGGTCTGCTTGTCATCTCACATTCTGTCATTCTGTGTCACCACAGTCTAGAGCTTCTAGGTCCATGGGAAACAAAGATGGGGCAGCAGCTTCCCTATGCCAGGACCGACTAGGAAATTCTGGAATTCTATGACTAGGTCACCTGGGAAGGGAGAAGAGCTCTCTGAGTTACAGCTAGTCTGGGAGCTTTTGAAGTGAAACTGTCATGGGGAAAGTGAAGGAGTTTGCTTTGTGCAATCATCATGCCATATTCTGCCATGCCAATGAAAAGCAAAATAAGGAATTTTCTCTCAAGATGTCAGACAATTAATTGAGTCACTATGCAAACAGATAGGCAGATGACAGATATTTGTAGAGAACTTCTTATTTCTCTTTCTCCTAATGAAATTTTTTAACAATAACAACAAAATGCATCTTTTGCCTGAGGAGCAGTTTAACAAGCATTGCTTCAATAGTGTAAAAACCTAAAGTAATTAGAGTGTTTGTCCTCTGTCCCTCATAAATGGCTAGTATTGAGGGCTTATAAAGAAATATAACATCTGCTTTTTATACATAAATATCTACACATAACAATCTGTAAATAACTTACAAATACCCATAATAAACACAAAATCCACCATTATGTTAAATGCCACTGTGATTCTGAGCATTTTAATATGCTATGAAGGCATCAGAGTAAAACAGAGACAAGGTTACATTTAAATTGGAATGCTAACTGCTCTGCTTGGCATGCCCTGTACATTTAAGTTAATAAGACATTTTTCTAAATTCATATGTTAGCAATGTGTCATGTGGAATCATGAAGGATCAGAAATAAATAATAATAATTATCCAAGCCTTCAAGAAGGGATCAGAAGCAGGCTTTGATCACAGGCTCTGAGCAGAGTTGCTGTGGCATCACCACAGATTCCTGTTTATGTATTTAATTTGTAACTTCTCATTCTGACATCACAGGAATATTTTTCCTTACATAACAAAGTGAAATAAAAAGTAAATAAGCTCTTTACTATTGGGACATAATCAAATCAGAGGACAACACAAATTTATGTGGGTATTTGTGAAGCAAAAGTAGGAAAATTCAAAATTTCATCTTCTAAAAGTGGACATTGTTTAAAGCATATTTTAATAAGTGTTACATAGTGATGTTTCAATGTCACCTTTAAATACCCCTTACTGCTTTTTTAGGCTTACCAATTTCAACATGAAGGTCCAAGTTAACTTTGCTAGAGTTGTTTACATAGGCTTATATGCATCTCTTCCTGACTCATATTCAGTGACCTCACGTTAGTAGCTTGAAATTGGCCATGTTGAGAATGTTGACACCACAGAAACTGGCAAAAACTAGAAACTGAATAATAAATGCTGCAAACCTTTTTTTTTTTTTCTTTTCACCTTTCTTGGAAAAGTGTAATCCAGTTGTTAAGTATTTATCAATACAATGTAGATCCTTGTTAAAAAACATTCCAATCTCCACCATTGGTTTTATTTTCCTTCTACCTCTCTTCTACTGCCCCTAAATTAAAGTGGGTCTTTTTATTTGGGGCTATATTTCTATCCAAATATAAAATAGTTGAAAATGTTTTGGGTTCCTTTTGTCCTCCTTTCCTAGACTTTTTCTGCTTCTCCTCTTGTCAAAAACACTTTTTTCCTTTACCTTTTCGCCCCTGCTTCAGCCCTAGGTCTTCCTAAATCACAGAAGCTTCCCAAAGCAGTGTGGATATGTTTGCCATAGGCAGAAACAGTCTTCCCAAAAGTTAGTCATTAGAAAAGTAGACCTAAAGAGAAAGAAGATTTAAGTTTTGTATTAAAGTCTATCTAGTTAGGAGTTCCTTTTTCAAGTATTTTCAAACTTGATAAACAACAGAGTAAATTATTTAAGAATAATTTAAAAAATGGAAGTATGAGAATTTGGGGCTAATCCAAAGATGTGGGGATTCGGAAATGAGGGGCAGGTATAGAAGAGGAGAAGAGACTGGGTATTTGTCACCACTAAAATTCCTGGACAAGTTGAGTAAATTTTTTACTACAAGAAAACACTCCTTTTTCTTTAATATAACAATTTCTCTCAAGTGAGTTGTTAAGTTCATTGTGAGTCATGCATTCCTTTGTTCAAGTGTAGACAAATGGTCCTTATTTTGTTGGAATTTTACACTGGCAGAGATCAATGGTACAACCTGGTGAAACCCCCAAAGACACCACGGGTGCACTTAAAGACTAACCTGCTACCGTATGGATCTATGGACTGGCTTTGGGGTGTGTTCCAAAGCACTCAGAGCTATCCTGAGCTAGGGAATTGGTTAGCACAAGTCTCTTTATGTGTACCCTACTCTACAGTCATGCATCTGGGGCCATGTGAACATCCCGAAACCAACCCGAGCTCTAGGAGTCAGAAAAGCCCCTGAATGCATCTTCAGTACAAGATCTGTGCACACAGCATGGCTTCCTTCTAGAAAGCCAACTGGGCTCAGAGGCAGTAGACAGAGGCCTTGTTTTAAAGGCTGATGAAATGAGCTCTGTTTCCCCCACAGCCTGCCCATGGGTAAACACCAACCATTCATTCATTTATTTACTTACTCAGGTTAGAGCTTTGCATTTTCAAGTTTCTAATATTAAATTTCTTTTCCTTTTTTTCTGGAATAGGGATTATCTTAATCAGCTCAAAATACCATAGACTGAGGCTTAAACAAAGACATTTACTGCCCACCATTCTGGAGGCTGGAAGTCCAAGGTCAGGATGCCAGCCTCCATGGCGGGGGTTCTGGTGAGAACTTTCTTCCTGGCTTGCAGGTGGCAGCCTTCTCCCTGTTTCCTCATATGGTGGAGAGAGAGTGAGCTCTGGTGTCTTCCTCTTTTTATAAGGGTGCTATATTCCAACATGGGAAACTAACCCTCATGAGCTTATCTAAACATAATTACTTCCCAAAGGCCCCACCTCCAAAATATCACATTGGGAGTTAGGACTTCAACCTATGAATTGGTGGAAGGGTGGGAGGCAGACACAAACATTCCATCCATAATTCTAGCTGGTAATATCACGTTAGAATCAGTTGCCTTGCTGGTCTCAGAAAGCAGGACACTGAGATGCATAGACGTGTACATTTCCATTTGAGGCAGGTGCCAGGAGACAACTGAGAGGACCCTGAGTTTAGAAGATTGGATCAGACATTGAGAGGGAATCTGGGTTACTGGAGGCAAGAGGCTAACAAGGAGTGATGAGAGTTCTTCACGTAAATCGACCTATAATTCACCAGCCTCTGTGTCCCATGGGTATCCACTATTGATCAAAATGTCAGTAGACCTTTTAGACTGTGTTTCAAAGAGCAACCATTATCTAGGAGATTCATACCAAAATATGAGTGGTTCCCAGTAAAATAAATCAGACTTTCCTTTATCTGAGCTAGAAACACCTACTGGGACTTTTGTCAAATTATTTGGAGGAAGAAAAAGGTTGAAAGCAAACTTCCAATTGAAAAGCATATTTATTAAAGTTCAGAGGGCTGGAGAGTTGTTTCTTGATTGACAAAATAATGAACTTGCTGATAGAGTCCAGAATTACTTGGCTGAATTTTTGTTCATTTCTCCATAAATTTGCCAAATTCAGAAGAGAAAAATCCATAGAGGCCAAATGAAGAACCATTTGATTAAGCGTGTTATCAGCCTGGTTGTGGCCAAATTCCATGCTCATATATTCATGCACACATCCTTTACTATGAGTTGCATATGTGCTTTGTGGTTGTGGGCAGATTTAGGCTTGTTTTTCTTTCTGAGTCTTTTCTGGTCCAAAAGCTCATCATTTAAAGTTTGTGGAAGCAATTTAAAAATGCTATTGGAGTCCCAATCCCCTCTCGACTTTTGGAATACTTGCAGTTATTTTTTTTCTGGCACAAAAACAATCAGAAAGGAATAAAATGTCAGGATATCTTCCAAAGAGAGACACAAAGGTAACATTTTACTTATACCACGATTTGTTTATTCTTATTTATTGTTACAAGAAGGTTATTTAGTTTTTTTAAACTAAAGGCAAATTATTTTAGAGGATAGAAAACCTAAAATAAGAAGTATTGCTATGTAATTATAGAGAATAGTTGCTTTTGTTCTGCCTGTGTTTAATTAAAACACCATTTGAGAGATTTAAGAATCAGGTGGTACCGTTGAGTCACTGGATACATTTTTTAAGCAGCACATTGAAATGTGATATAAATTGATTTTAAATTTTAAATTCCTAGTCATACACTTCCTCAACATTGGTAATCATGAGAGCATTTCTTTTTAAGTAGTTTGTGATAATTTGGGAATTTGAAAGAAACTTTAAAGGTGATGTTTTTAAAGTTACCCGCAGAAGTATGTTGGATGTGTTGACTAATAACTTTAAACATGTTTATATTGGTATTTTTTCTAGCACTTGAAAAGTAATCATGTTTTATAGTCGAAGTCATCTCCTTTCCATAGAAAAATTCATAGTCATAGTTGATGGTTTCATGCATGAAAATTAAGTACTGCTCCTGCAAACCTGAGGATCTAATGTGTTTACATGCTATTTCACAAACATTCCTTACCATGGAATACCAAATGCCTACAACTTGAGCACATGGCTGGGGAAAAAAAGAAGAAAAAGAAAATCAATCCTAAGCCAGAAATCTGAATAAAGACAATGATTTCAGGTCATTTTGTAATCATCTTTGGTGCTTTAGTGACTAAAAAGTACATGTGGAGTCCAAGAGCACCTTGCTGAATGCTACACTCTGCCCTTCTCCTTGTGTAGTTACCTTAGATGCAGCTCCAAAACCTCCACATCCATTGTCTCTACTCTCCATTCAAAACAACACAAGGGCAACTTGCTCGCCTTGTGGCTGGCTTTGTCCTCAACACGTTGATGCTTTGTGTGAAAAGCTTTCATTTATAATTGAGTTTGGGGTAAGTACGGGATAGGTGGAGAAAAGATTTTCTTCTCTCTAATGGTTCTCCAGGGCACACTGTTTAGCCTTCAGGAGACCCAGGAATAGATATGAGCAAAATGTTTTTACACGTGAACTGTTCTTTAATCTCATTTTTGCTTCTTTGAGCCTTGAACTTCCTTCCCTTTCTTTTCGTTAACATTTACCACACACACTTTGGGAAAGAAAGTGCAAGATGTGTAATGATTCCACCTGCTACATCTGACTGTGCTCCATTTCTCACACCCAGCCACCTGAGTCTTCAGACAGTTTTACCATCTTCCCCATTTTAACCCCAATTTAAACATCCACAGGAAGCCAAACAAAACATGCCCATCTGCTCCAGATGTGTCAAATCAAGCTCTCCTATTTTAATTTTTTTCCAGACAAACCCTCCAACAAATGTATAAACAGGTTGCTTTTTAGAAGAAGTAAAGATTTACATTTCTCTGAAAAAAAGAGAAAAAATCGCATGCATTTTGGAAACTCTGGCTCTTTTCCCCTTCAGAAAACATCGTGTAAACTAAACGCATGCCTTGATCCTCCCATGTACCAGAAGGGGAGCAGCATCTTTGAGCTCTCTTCCCGGATCCTCTGCTTGGTCTGGGTGTATCCTGTGAAAGAGGAGAGAATCTACCCCACAGACAGATGCTTGCAATTGGCCCCAGTTCATTTCCAGGCAGCCTGGAAGAGAGCATCCCACAACACTGAACGGAGGCAGCCAAGAGACTGTCGGGTGATCAGGACAGCTCCAGCCTCCATGTTCATGTGGAGCCTCCTTCCTCTCCAAGGAATTTGTCGCATGGGACTGCATAATTCAGTTGTCCATTCAGTCAACAATGATTTACTAACAATCTACTTTGTGTTGGGCACCATTCCAGAGTCTGAGCAATCAGCAGTGAGCAAAATAACACAAAATCCTTGCTCTCATGAATCTAGAGACAGGCAGTAAGAATATACAGCAATAGGCAATGTGGTAGGTGGGGATGAGTGCTCTGAATTAAAATAATGCAGGATGTAGGGATGGAGGGTGACCTGTATAGGACAGGGTTGGGAGCTCAGAAGTGCGTTAGCTACAGTGTCAGGGAAGCCTCTCCACTGAGAGAACATTCAGGCAGGGAGCTGAAGGAAGGGAGAGAGTGGCTGGAAGAGCAGAATCCCTGGAACTGGGACATGCTTGGTAGGTTGGGTGTCCACGAGAGCCCCAGTAAACTACAGGAGAGGAAACAACAGAACAGTAGAGGGAGGCTAGGTTAGAACAGTAACTGTCCGTCAAATTATGGAGGACTGAGCTTCTCAATCTCCAGTGTCTGTACAAATTTCCCAAGGATCTTGTGAAACCACAGGCCTTGATTTAGATCTGGGTTAAGCCCAGGGTCTGCATTCCTACCATACCCTCAGATGGTACTCCTGCCTCTACAGCTCCCCCGACCATGCTTTGAGTAGCAGAGATTAGGGCCTTCTTGCCCACAGTACAAATTCTGCTATTTCTTTCCTGTTAATTTGAGTTGGTATGCAACAACTGTATGTATTTATGGGAAAAGAGTGACATTTTGATACATGTACACAGTGTGTAATGATCAAATTGGGGTAGTTACCATATCCATCACTGTGAACATTTATCATTTCTTCGTATTGTGAACATTCAAATTCCTCTCTTCTAGCATTCTGAAAATATATACCAGAGTATTGTTAACCGCATTCACCCTACAATGCCACAGAACACTAGAATTCATTCACCCCATCTAACTGTAACTTTGTATCTGTTAACCAAGCTCTCTCCATCTTCCACTCCCCCATACCCCTCTCAGCTTCTAATGACTACAAGTCTATCTCTATTTCTGTGCATTCAATTTATTTTAGCTTCTACATATGAGTAAGAACATGTGGTATTTGTCTTTCTCTGCCTGGCTTAGTTTAGTTAACATGATGTCCTTCAAGCCAATCTATGTTTGCTGTAAATGATAGAATTTCATTCTTTTTTACAGCTGAATAGTATTCCATTGTGGATGTGTACCATATTTTCTTTATCCATCCATCTGTTGATGGACGTTTAGGTTAAAGGTATTCTTCTTTTACTATGAGTGAAGCGGAAATTCTTTGAAGCTTTTCTTTTTATGATACAGGATCTCATTCTGTCACCCAGGCTGGAGTGCAATGGCACAATGATAGCTCACTACAGCCTCCACTTCCTGGGCACAAATGATCCTTCTGCTTGAGCCTACTGAGTAGCTAGGACTACAGCTACGCACCACCAACACCCTGCTAATGTTATATTTTTTGTATAGAAAGGTTCTCACTGTGTCAGCCAGGCTGCTTTGGATGCTTTTGAATAGAGGGGAAGTAGGATCAGACTTGTTTTTAGGGAGCCCCTCTGGCTGCTCTTGAAAATAGGACCAGGGAGGAAGTAGGAGCCCTCCTGGGAGATAACTGGAATAGTCTGGGTGAGATATTTCAGTGCCATCATCTAGGGCACTTGCAGGTGGGACAGTCACAGCCAATGACACTTCAAGTGAATGTGAGGATCAGCGCGGCTGCCCATGTGGAAACATAAGTAAGGTTGTTACCTGTGGTCTTGCAGAAGCCTACAAGTCAAAGGCCTTTTGGTGGTTGGTGAAAATCACATCTGATACACGTGATTCCAGGAACCTCATCTGCCTCATTCCTGAATTTGATTTCTATGCATGACGCACATATTGCTATTGAATTAAATGTGAAGTCACTGTCTCCTGCCATTGTAATGTATGTACGCTATGGCAGAGGAAATGTTTTTTATCTACCTCCCAAATAAGTAAGCATAACTTGAGCTCGCATTACAAAATGACACATTAAGCTAAAAGGGTATACATTTTATATTTTTAAACATGATTTTGATGTCCTTATATTTAGAGAAAGATATTTTATTGTAAGATCATCTCAGGACAAGAAACTTCACTTGGTATAGAAATTAACATCCAATCTGCAGTGTTTCATTGTAGTGAGTCTTGTTCACTTTGAATTCCCTAGCTAAGTTATTTACCTATATAATCATATATTTAAAAATATTAAAATTTTAAAGCATATATGATTATTTAGATAAATATTTAATTTATATATATTTCAAAATATTTAAATTTCCCCTTCTCTCTGATTTTATAATTTTCTTGATAAACCTTCCCAAATGTCTTTAAATTTCACTGATCTAATGATTCTTAACCAGGGGTGATTTTGCCCCCCACCAAGGGATATTTGACAATATCTGCTGACATTTTGACTATTGGGAGTTGGGGAGTGCTACTGGTATGTAGTTGGAAGAGGCCAGGGATGGTTAAACATTCTGCATACCTGGGAGGTCCTCCCATAACAGAGGATTGTTCATTCCAAAATGTCAGTAGTGCCACATTTGAGAAACCCTGCCCTTCTGGTGATCACAAGGCCTTCAACTACAGAAAACGAAATTCACCAAAGATCCCCACAGCCATGCTCTGAAATATTTCACAGTTTGCACTGAGCCATGCTTCCCACAGGCTGCTCCGATGAAGGGGATTGCTCTGAAGGCCATCTCTGGCTCCTGGATTCTCCAATATCCACGCCAAACCTTTCTCATGCAGCACAGTACCCTCAGACATTTCCAACTAACCTTCTTTCCTTCCTGTTCTCCTTAACTAGGTTAGGACTAGCATCTCAGGCTGCAGGCCTTCCCAGCCTTTTCCAGCTCACTCCCAATTTTCTCTCAGGACATTTTCCCTATAAAATTCTTGCACATTTAATCTCATTTATAGTCTTTTTCTCAGAAATCTTGGATTAATATATCATGGCATTAAATCATTGAAAATAATAAATTGATGATCTTTCCTCATTGTAGCGATAATGGGAAGCACATGTTCTGATACACAGAACACAAAAATGGCTCAGAAATGAGAAATTGACTACTAAATTGTTAGTAAAAGCAATGGAATAAGTAAGTGAAAAATAGAGCTATTTTGGAAAAAAATGTTGAGAAACCCCAATCTTCAAAAAAAGAATAAAAACCTTAGCTCTTGTTCATGTGTTATTTAAAACCCAACTCAGGTCTCAACTGAAACAACTAAAATTAGGGCCAAAATTGCATCCTCTGCCCATTCACACTTTTGGAACCAGAGTGGTTCTGGACGTAGTCATGAGGTCAGCATTCCTAATTACAGTAGGAATTTCAATTCTTGGGTTTCTAACCAAAATCCCGCCATCCTCAGAAAACTTGTCAGTATTTGCAGCTCTGCCCATTAGATGAGATCTACCCCATTGCCTTTAGTTAGGAAGAGTCCTATGTATAGACACATCACCACAGACCACTCAGAGTCCCCCCGTTACCTTCACTGGGACAACTTCCTCCTTCCTTCCTTCCTTTCCATGATACTCATCACTCTGGGTAGGTTCTGCCCAGGCAACAATTGCCCTCTGTGGTTTGCCAAGCCCCATCCTACTTTCTGGGAACAGATGAGTCCCTCCAAGGATGGGCATATCCCCAGCCACCCACCACTGTGCCTGTGGAAGCTGACATCTATGTTCCTGCAACTCACAGATCCCTGATCTGTGCTCTGTTATGAACTCCAGCCAGAGAAATACTCAGATCTTATTCCTGATTCATATAAGACCGTGTTTGCCTTGGATTTAGCCAGGTCTTATGACTTTCAGGATTTATTATGTTGACAAATAAAGGGAAATTCCCTTAAACTAACACAATGATCTCTCTGAATCAGACTCTCCCTATACTGAGCCAGCATTCCTAGAGAAGCCCAGGAGATGCCGCTACTTGAGGGCTGGCCTACTGCAGAGCTGGCATTTATGATGATAACTATTTATGATGATAACTATTCTTAAGAAAAACCCTGAAAGAGATCCTGGCATTTTCCTAGTGCCTTCTACGTGCCATACACAGTACAAGTTGCTTTTTATGTACTAACTCATTTAATTCCTGTAAGAGTCCTTTGGCATGGGTATTTTTTATGCCCACTTTACTAACAAGGACAATGAGGCTCAGAAATGGCAAGTTACTTGCCCAACATCACAATGTTAGTAAGTGGTAGAGGTATAATTTGGATTATATTTAAATTTGAAAAGTCTGTGATATTTCTAGATGATATTTTGGGTAACACCAGTTTCCAGGAGGCACTCTCAGTTACCCAGGTCTGTTATGTTTGAGTCGGCTATGTTTTTCTGACCTATGTACAGGGTAACACAATTAAGGAACTCTCTACCGGAAGTCCAAGTCTCCACTCAGGCACATAGGTAACTGGCAGTCCTCCTTGATTCTGCCAGCCAGAGCCAACTTATTGAAAGCAAAAGCAAGTCTCTTAGGACAGTGCCCAGACTTCTGGCTTCATGAACCACAGAGGCTGGGAACCAAGTCAATAACATCAGTCATTATTTTCCACCAACCTCCATCATTTACATGCAATAGGTGCTCAGAAAATGCTGATGAATTCCTGTATGAATAATAAATGAATGAATAAGCAAAAGCATTTGTCTGTAAAAGTCACAGAGTTTTTAAAATAGAATGAAAGTGTGAAGCTTGACAAATTCAGAGTTCTGCAATATCCCCACCAAGTGGTTATCTAAATTCCGTTTGACTTCTGTTGGCAGGGAATACGCACGCATACTTTCTAAGGGAGTCTTTCCACTTCATATGACTCTGGCTGTTCTAAGGGAATCACTAATCAAATGAGATCTTTGAAAAAGAAAAGTCAAGAAACTGGAAATAAGTAGGAATTACTTTACCTGATGCTTATCAGCTTACAGGCTTTATTGTTCCAGAAATTTGGTTTGATTTGAAAACACTATGCTAAGTGAAATAAGCGACACACAAAAGGGCAATTATTGTGTGATTCCGTTTATGTGAGGACCTAGAATAGGCAAATTCATAGAGACAGAAAGTAGAATGAAGGTTGCCAGGGGCCGTAGAGGCAGAGTGGGGAGAGAAGGATGTTATTGCTGAATGTGTTTGGGGTTTCAGTGTGTGGTGGAAAATTCTGGATTCTGGATACAGATGTTATCATGCTTGCATGTTAATGTGGGTGTCCTTCATGGCACTGAATTAGATAGCTTTTTTTTTTCCCAGATAAACCATGAATCACATTTTATTTATTTTGTCCTTTCAACTTTTATTTTGCATTCAGGAGGTAGCACATGTGCAGGTTTGTTACATGGGTAAATTGCATGTTACTGGGGTTTGTGTACAAATTGTTTTGTTACCCAGGTAGTGAGCATAATTCCTGATAGGTAGCTTTTCTTTTCTTTTCTTTCTTTTTTTTTTTTTTTTAGATGGAGTCTTGCTTTGTCGCTCAGGCTAGAGTGCAGTGGCACGATCTCTGCTCACTGCAACCTCTGCCTCCTGGGTTCAAGCGATTCTCCTGCCTCAGCCTCCCAAGTAGCTGGGATTACAGGCGCCTGCCACATGCCCAGCTAATTTTTGTATTTTTAGTAGAGATGGGATTTCACCATGTTGGCCAGGCTGGTCTCGAACTCCTGACTTCAGGTGATCTGCCTGCTTCAGTCCCGCAAAGTGTTGGGATTAGAGACATGAGTCACCGCACCCAGCTGGTAGTTTTTCTATCTTCACCCTCCTCCCAACCTTCATCCTCAAGTAGCCCCCTCACTCAGTGTCTATTGTTCCCTTCCTTGTGCCCATGTGTACTCAGTGTTTAGCTCCCTTTAGAAGTGAGAACACGCAGTATTTGGTTCTCTGTTCCTGCATTAATTCACTTAGAATATTGGCCCCTCCATGTGCATCTATGTTGAACAATTAAAAATATTCAAGATGAGCCAAGTGAGGTGGTGTGCATCTGTAGTCCCAGCTACATAGGAGGCTGAGGCAGAGGATCGCTTTAGCCCAGGAGTTCGAAGCCAGTCAGGGCAACATAGTGAGACCCCCATCTCTTTTAAAAAATATTTCAACAGGCACATCACAAGGTCACAAGATTGAGACCATCCTGGCCAACATGGTGGAATCCTGTCTCTACTAAAATACAAAAATTATCTGGGTGTGGTGGCATGTACCTGTAGTCCCAGCTACTAGGCTGAGGCAGGAGAATCACTTGAACCCAGGAGCCAGAGGTTGCAGTGAGCTGAGATCATGCCACTGCACTCCAGCCTATTGACAGAGTGAGACTCCATCACACACACAAAAACAATTTCAGATGGTAAACTTTAGGCTATATGTATTTTACCATAATAAAAATTGGTTGAAGAGGAGTACATGTAAACACAACAAAGAAGTGTTTAACTCATCAATTTCAGATAGGCAATAAAAGTGTGTATATGAATCAATCAAGGACATTCTAAAGCTTTACGGTTGAAGTCAAGAAAAGCAACTGCCTTTCTGATAATTTACACCACTCACAGAGTCTGATGGACTATGAATTTGATGGTACAATTTTTAACTTGACAGTGTGGCGATCAAGGGTATAGGAATGTAAAAGGCTTTAAAAAGTTTGAAAGTAGAGTTCGCATAGCAGGACACAGGGTACCACAAACATGTGGTGCATCTGTGCCCTTGGTGGGCAAAGCACCCACAATGCCGGGCATTTCTCTGGCTGGACAGTAGGTCTCTCTCTTCCTCCCCTTTCTCTCTTTGTTTCAGAAAAAGCCATTTTACTTAGGACCTTCCACTGTGAATATGAAGGGTGTCATTTCCCTCTCGGATCCAGACTCCACTAGTTGCATGGCTGAGAGCCAACAGAAGGGGTGTATGCACTCTTCATTAGACCAGATTTACCATCCGCCTTCCATAAGTGGTTTAGCATGCTCTCCATCCAGCTGTGGCTCTTGCTTGCAAAGCATGCCGTCAGCCTCCCGGTTCTGCGAAAGCTAATTTTCCCTAATTTCTTCCAATGGGAGGTGAGAGACAGGAGGGTGCGTGCCTTGTTCAGAGCCGCTTGTCTCATCAGCTTCATGAAGCCGCAACAGCAGCTTTCACATTCAACGTCTTTTATCTGATACTTGGGTTAAAAAAAAGTTTTGTCTCATAACCTGGGATTTCAGAATCCTCAACAGGTTGCTCAACCCTTAAAGAGCTGACCCACCTAGATTTTTATTTTCATTTGGTTAATTTTTGTTTATTGATACTTTTTTTATACTTTTAAGTTCTGGGGTACGTGTGCAGAACATGCAGGTTTGCTATATAGGTATACACGTGCCATGGTGTTTTGCTGCATCTGTCACCCTGTCATCTACATTAGGTATTTCTTTTAATTCTATCCCTCCCCTAGTCCCCCACCCCCTGACAGGCCCTGGTGTGTAATGTTCCCCTCCCTGTGTCCATGTGTTCTCATTGTTCAACACCCACTTATGAGTGAGAATGTGCAGTGTTTGGTTTTCTGTTCTTGTATCAGTTTGCTGAAAATGACGGTTTCCAGCTTCATCCATGTCCCTGCAAAAGACATGAACTCATCCTTTTTTATGGCTGCATAGTATTCCATGGTGTATATGTGCCACATTTTCTTTATCCAGTCTATCATTGATGAGCATTTGGGTTGGTTCCAAGTCTTTGCTATTGTGAACAGTGCTGCTATAAACATATGTGTGTGTATATCTTTATAACAGAATGATTTATAATCCTTTGAGTATATGCCCAGTAATGGTACTGCTGGGTCAAATGCTGTTTCTATTTCTAGATCCTTGAGGAATCACCACATTGTCTTCTACAGTGGTTGAACTAATTTACACTCCCACCAGCAGTGTAAAAGCATTCCCATTTCTCCACATCTTCTGCAGCATCTGTTGCCTTTTGCTATTGTGTTTTTTAAATAAATCAGTTGAGAAAATATCCACACTAACTTATATATTACTTAATTTTGTTTAGCATAACACCTTAAAGGATAATTTTGATGGCTACATAAAATTCCATTGCTTAGATGTTCATGTTTTGTAGTATATATATATGG
Source organism: Aotus nancymaae (assembly GCF_030222135.1). NCBI lineage: Eukaryota > Metazoa > Chordata > Mammalia > Primates > Aotidae > Aotus > Aotus nancymaae. Next base: position 6,752,421 of record NW_026988494.1, on the reverse strand, counting down.
TTTTGATCATAAATAATATATCAAAGACATACAATATCAATTTCTGTCCTTTTTTCTAAAATCTTAGAATTGAGTCCTAGAAGAAATATCAGGCTAAAAGGCATGTGAACCTCTGAGTTTGCTGGTATGTAATTCCTAATCGTTGTACCAATTTCTAGTGTGCCATACTACATCTTTATTTGCATTGAGGTTTATCTTCTTGGTTAATACAATAAAAAAAGCATTTTGTTGTTTGAATTGTCATTGCTTTGATAACTGATGACTTTTAAAGATGTTTAAGCTCTATTTTCTTTTTTATTTGCTCAGCTTTTCTGAAAACCTTTCTGAAAACTTTTAGACGAGTTTCTCTCAAATTTTTCCTACTGAGATTAATGCATTACTGATATGTCTTCTAACATATAAACTAGTTAACATGGAGAGGATTGATCTATTACACCAGTTGTCACCTGGAGCAAGATAGTATCCAGTTCATTAGGGTAAAGTTCAAGTAAGTGTTTTGCTTGTTTAAAGGGGAACATGGGTAGGAGTTATCCAAAAGTTAGAAGGGAATGAAGCCCAACTATGTGGTAAAATATATTTGGGGCTTAATTCTGTTAGCCATTAAAAGTAGCACAAGGCATCAGAAGATGAAGAGGGTTTTGAAAGAAAGAAGGGACGTGCCAGATTAAGGGGTAGAAGAATATCAAGATATTTTTTTCTTGAGGGTCTGGCCCTCCTGACATATTTGTGTTATTGTGACATTAGCACCCTGCAAGGTGTTGGCTTTCCAGTCACCTGGTATTTTATTCTAGTTTTTGGAATAGCTTGAGCTGATATTAATCAGACTCTGTTGATGATGCATCCATCAGGGTTTCCCCAAGTGCACGCTTGGAAAAGAGTTCATCACAGAATGTCTACATCTTGCCTTCTTGGGAGCTAGGAGATTCCCCCAATTTTTCTCTTCTGTTCTTGTTTGACATAGGATGTGTGGAGGACCTGGTGCTTGAGAGTTTCAGTTTGACGTAAAGGTACTAGTTCTGGAGAGTCTCCTGGGACACTTGATGTTAACAAAGACTCTCTTGATCAGCCTTTAGTAAAGTTCCTCTGAGTTCTCTCCTTGACTAGGCTTCAACCTTGGGCTTCTGTGACAGTCCTTGTGGAGTCCCATTTTAGCAAAAATTTTGTGAAGTCAGTTTAGAGAGAATCCCCCACCTTTTATATCTGTTCAATTTCCTCAATCCTCACCTATAATTTATAAGCCCTTGACTTGCTTTGAGTAGGAATCTCCTACCCTTGATGTCTCCTCCTAGTAATTTTCCACCCACTGACCCCACACTCTGCTCCTTGACTGTAAATCTTCATTTGCCTTTGTTGTCTTCAATGTTGAGGCCAATCTTTCTCCCCTACCATAATACCTCTATTGAAATAGTCCTGAACAAAGTCTTCCTTACCATTTTCACAAGTGTCAGAATAATGCTTTCTCTCCCTCCCTCCTTCCCTCCCTTCCCTCCTTCCTTCTTTTTTCCTTCCTTCCTTCCTTCTTTCCTTCTTTTTTTCCTTCCTTCCTTCCTTCCTCCTCCTCTTCCTTCCTTCCTTTTTGAGGCAGAATCTCACTCTGTCACCCAGGCAGTGACAGTGGTGTGATCACAGCTCATGGCAGCCTTGACCTCCTAGGCTCAAGTGATCCTCTTACCTCAGCCTTCCAGTAGCTGAGACCACAGGCATGTACCAACATGCTTGGCTAATTTTATTTTTGCCTTTGTTGTTGTTGTTGTTGTGAGACAATATTTCATCATATTGCCCAGGCTGGTCTCAAACTCTTGGGCTCAAGCAATCCTCCTGCCTCAATGTCCCAAAGTACTGGGATTACAGACATGAGCCACTGCACCCAGCCCCATAATTTTTTCTTTAACAATGCCCAGAGCATATGCTGAGCTTCCCAACACTCTCTGGGGCAGAATGAAATATTATGCAACCGGCAGGGTATAGAATACACTTGGTTTTGGTGGTGGATAACATTTTCCTTTTCACCAGAAGCACTTCCACAAATAGCCCATTTGTCCTCCTTGCAATTAAATTAGAAAAACTGTCTCCAAGCTTGATTTGACCTAGCTGTAGCTTTTTGAAGAGACTGCTTGATCTTTCCTCACTCTTTTTGTACCTAAATCTTAGTCAAGCTCTGTCCAGAAATCGATATCAAATGAAGAAACCTTGAAGCATTATAAAATCAGGCATTCTAAACTGGAAAGGGCCTTGGATTATTTAGTCCAAATGTATCACCAGTTTTACAGGTGAGCAACCTGAAGTTCAGGGAGGTGGAACTTCTCCAGGTCATCTGCTGCACTGGCGATAGAGGCAGGACTAAGCATTCTCACTGCAGTGTTCTTTCTCTGAGTCATGTTGACTACCCGATACTCATTCACAGTCATAAACTAAAAATCTCAGACAAGTCAAAAGCATACAATTACAGGACCAGAAGCCTCCTCAGTGAGCATCCAGGGGACGTGGCCAATTTTATATAACTATTGATGGTAGACCAAGTACACAAATACACTTCCCTTGACTTTCAATCCAGTGCACATTTCCCTACATTACTCTGTGCAATCCCAAAAAGCATGGATCTCCAGGATTGGCTGAGGATGCCAATTAATATGGTATTTTTAGTCATGTCTACTTGGAGTAGGGGGTGCTGACTTTTGTTTCATGTGTGTTCTTGAGTGTTTTTGATGAGGTTCCATATGCCTCACTCTAGGTGGTGTTATTATTAGTACCATGTTGTCTTCCTATAAAGAGAGTTTTTACAGTGAACGGAAAGCTGTCTGGTTTATTGCGATGGTTGGAGGCAGGAGGGAACATGGTGTGTGGCTTCTGAACAAACTCTGGCTGCTCTTTAAGTTCAATGGAGTGAAAAAAAGGCAAGTTAATTGACTACAGACATATGCAAGAGAGCTCTCAACTGAGCCATAAGATCTTTTGAAATGTGGGTGTTTATAAGGTAGCTATAAGCACTCACATAAGTACTGCACCTATGAATCATGGACTTTCATTGTGCATAGCTTTCCACTGCTTGCTTATTGGGCATACTGCTTAGCCCATCAGTACTTTTTAAAAATCCTTTTGTAGGTTATACATAGGAATGTAAATGTGGATAAACAAGGCGCCTCTACCTACTGATGCCATCTTTGATATTTACATTGACCTGTTGGGTTTTATCAGCTGGCTATTGCTATAAAACACATCACCTGAAAATTAACTGGCTTGAAATAATCAGTATTTTGTGGTTGTTAACAAACCCATGGGTCAGCTGAGTGGTGCAGCTGATCTGAACTAGGTGTGGCTGATCTTGAATGGACTCTTTCCTGCTGTGGAAGGCAGCCAGCAAGGTAGGTGGGAGCTGGTGGTCGGGGATGGCCTCATGCCTATGTTTTCCCAATGACTGGCTGTCAGTCAGGGCTGCGGTGATGACTGGTGAGATAGTTTGTCCACTCCGACTCTCATAGTGAAATTTGATCCCTACAGTTATAGGTGGGACTTAATAGGAGGTGTGCGGGTCATGGGGGCGGATCAGTTATAGACGGCTTGGTGTCATTCTGGCAGGATCCAGTGAGTTCTCATTCTTAGTTCCTGTGAGATCTGGTTGTAAAAAGGAACCTGGCACCTTCCTCTCCTCTCTTTCTTCCTTTCTCTTTTGCCATATGATGCCTGCTACCCTTTACCTTCCACCATGAGTAAAAGTTTCCTGGCCAGGCGCAGTGACTCACACCTGTAATCCCAGCACTTTGGGAGGCTGAGGCGGGTGGATCACCTGAGGTCAAGACCAGCCCAGCCAACCTGGTGAAACCCCGTCTCTACTAAAAATATAAAAATTAGCTGGGTGTGGTAGGTGCCTGTAATCCCAACTACTTGGGAGGCTGAGGCAAGAGAATCTCTTGAACCCAGGAGGCGGAGGTTGCAGTGAGTAGACATCGTGCCATTGCACTCCAGCCTGGGTGACAGAGCGAGACTCTGTCTCAAAAAGAAGTTTCCTGAGTTTTCTCTCTGGAAGTGGATGCTGGCTCTCTGCTTCTTGTACAGCCTGCAGAACTGTGAGCCAAATAAACTTCTTTTCTTTATAAATTGCCCAGCCTCAGGTATTCCTTCATAGCAATGCAAATGAACTAAGACAACAGGTCTCTGTGTTCCCCATCATTCATCATAGTACCTGAGGTTTGTTTACATGGTAGAGACAAGGTTCGAAGAGAAATGGGTGAAACCAGCATAGCTTCTTGAGGCACAGTGCCACTTATGCCACATGCTATTGGCCAGAGCAAGTCACAGAACATCTGAATTCAAGAGCAAGGAAATGGATAACCACACCTTGATGAGGGAGATGCAAAGTCATATCACTTGGGACATGGATACAGGGAGGGGTTCAATTTGGGACGTTTTTGTAATTAACCTACCACAGGCTTAAAGAGGCTTTTAGGATTTCCCTTCTGCTCTAAGGAGTTTCAACCAACATAGCTTAAAGAACATTTCTTAAAGATCAGTCATCCTTCATGTATCCATTGTTCTCCAAAGGGAATCAGATTTGGTCCATGGTCAGTCTTTTTCAGGTGTTCTTGGACCTGATACAAAACACAAGCTAGAAACTACAGCACCTGGGTTTATTCGTCCGGGATTTGCCTGTTCCTGGTTCTCTGTATGTGTACACAAAACTCAGAACAGGGCATTCCTCTGAATAGAGAAGAAAAATCGAGTCAGACAGAAAAGAAGCTTTTTGTCTAAGAATGCAATCCATTCTACTACTACCAGACTTGGTTCCCTTTCAATGTTGAGAGTAACAGGTTCCTTTTTATGTGTTTAATTTGCTTACTTTTAAGCAGTTCCTTGTTTCTGGAGTGTCTTTTTTGATTACATTGAGATACCACACCCACTGATCATGTCTAAAATCTGACAATTTCTAAAGGAAATAAACTTCAAAATTAACTAAGCTCTCACTATGTATATAGCATTATATTTGCAGTACACCTTTTCTGTTGTTGTTGCTCTTGAGACAGAGTCTCACTTTGTCACAAGTCTGGACTGCAGTGGTGCAATCTTGGCTCACTGCAGCCTCTACCTCCCAGGTTCAAGCAATTCTCCTGCCTCAGGCTCCCGAGTAGCTAGGACTACAGGCGTGCACGACAAGGACCAGCTGATTTTTAAGTTTTTAGTAGAGACAGGGTTTCACCATGTTGGCCAGGATGGTCTCGATCTCTTGGCCTTGCAATCTACCTGCCTCGGCCTCCCAAAGTGCTGGGATTACAGGTGTGAGCCACTGCACCCGGCCAGTACACATATTTGTGGCATATATTTTCCAGCTGACTAAGATACTAGTGATTAGAACAAAGACTAGGAAAAAACGCATTGCTATTTTCAATCAATGTGAGTAGAGCTGAATGGTTGATTCCAAATAGTTATTTTACCTAAAGGAAGATAGATAGATGATAGGTAGGTAGACAGAGAGAGAGAGAGAGAGAGAGAGAGAGAGAGAGAGAGAGAGAGAGAGAGAGAGAGAGAGAGAGAGAATCACAAACTGCCATTTAGAGAAAATCATTACTATCAATGATAAGAATGATTAGCAAACATCATGATGGCTGGCAATTTCTGTACAAATGTGACTGATTTTCACTGCTTTAATTCTCAGAATCGTTTCATGACGTTTTTGGAGAAAATGCTGGAGGCATGAAAAGAATTTCATGACTGAGATAGATATTGTACCTTAAGAAATACAAAATTTAACAAATCTGTAGAAAATGAAGACTTAGGCTTGACTTGAAAAAGCTCATTCCATTTACAAGACTTCATTTTTTGTTTATTCAGTTTGGAAAGCACATTTTCTTATCTAAATCAATAAGATTTTTATGGCATGCACAAGTGTAGTCTGATTCCAGGTCTCATAATTCCTTTGAATTCAAAAACAGAACTCTGTTACATCTTTCCACTCACGCTCACTCTTCAAAGTGAGCTTTGTGGGCAAAGTGACTGGGCCATACTGTCACCATCTTTGAGCCACTGCCTGGTCCTTGAAAACTAGGATTCTTCATTTCCTTTTGCATTGTCAGTGTGAGGAAGGGCAGGGGAAGGTAACATTCTGGACAGCTGGACTGAAAACAATGGAAAAACCCTAGTCACAGCTTGAATCACTCACTAGCAAGAGGAAAATGTGACTCTGCTTTCTTTTCCTCTTTAGCTTTTGTTGATTTTTTTTCCATAATGAGCTCAGAAAGAAGGAAAGATCACCACTGTTCATGTTGAGTTGATATCGTTCATGGTGATATTTAATGATTAGCTATAACTCTCCAATTCTCTCTAGGACAAATATAACCATGTAGATGGGCTAACTGTACTTGCTGGCATGGCTCCTTTGGAAACTCCTGGATTTCTCTGAATTACAAACAGAAGGAGAGTTACTGATTACTTCTCTTTAATTTTCTATCTCTTGAGGAAATCTCAGATCACAAAAATGGAGTCTTTCTTAACTTGGTGATTTCTTACTAACTCCTTATAAGGTATGCAGAAAGTAATGGCCCTCCAACCCTTCACATTTGTAGCCCTTTAATCCTGAGGGGATGGACTTCCTGATTTCTGTGCTCTCCAATTCTAAGGAGGAAAAGACTAGCTGTCTTCTATCAAGTCTACCTACTGCTGTCCTAGGGGGCAAGGACCCCACTTGTTCCCCAGCTCCTCGGAAATAGGATTCTTGGTTGCCTAGCTCTAAAATGGGACCTCACAAGGTTATTGTCAAGGATGAATGAGGGCAATGTTTACGTATTTAAAAAAAAAAAGTCAGAGATTGCTTAATTTTCAAACTTGATAGTATGCTTTCGAAGTTAACATAATCAAAATTGTAGTTGTATTTAAAATTGTAAGTTCAGGGCTTACAAACCTTCTCAACCTATGTATAAGTCAAGCCAGTTTTAAAATCCTTCTTAAAGGAAGTTTGATTAATGATTTCTTCTCATTTACAAATGTAGTTAAACATTTTTAAACACTGAAAGCTTGATTTATACATTTAATACATTTAATTTTCTTTTAAGTACTTCAGCCTGTCTAATTTAACAAATGGAATACTCATGAATATTTGAATAGCTCATCAATCAGATACTTATAAATATGAAATATGATTATTAAGTTTTTTAAAAGTTCTCAATATACATGTAAATTTGTAAGGATTTCAGGTCAAAAATATGTTTAAATCATCTACTTGATTTCATATTTTAAATTGGAATTACAATTCTAATTCACTATTATTTTAATTGGCCAAAATATCTTAAAATTACAAGTATACAAATATCAGGGCCAGGCACAGTGGCTCATGCCTGTAATCTCAGTGCTTTGGGAGGTAAAGCGGAAAGAATCACTTATTTAAGGCTAGGAGTTTGAGTCCAGCCTAAGCAACATAGCGAGACCCTGTCTCTACAAAAAATTAAAAAAATAAATTAGCCAGAGGTGGTGGCATACACCTGTAGTCCTAGCTCTTTGGGAGGCTAAGGCAAAAGGATACCTTGAGCCCAGGAGTTTGGGGCTGCAGTGAGCTGTGATCATACCACTACACTCCAGCCTGGGTGATACATCAAAACTCTTGTGTCTAAAAAATAATAAAATAAAAATACAGACTAGTTAATGCAATATTATTTGATACTATGGGTTTCATTTCATATAATTGTATGAAATGAAATAATTATGTCTATAATTATATATATACACACACATATATACATATATATACACACATATATATACACATATATATATATATATAAAGAGAGAGAGAGACAGAGAAGAGAGAGAGAGAGAGTTTAAATATAGAATTTCTTCTTAATGCTTGATCTTACCAGGACTGAAAGATGGTTACCCATTAAGGAATCAATGACACCATTTCACATGTGATTGCAGTTACCATCCCTTGTAGTTGTTGAGCTAGCCCTCAGAGCTTGCTGAGATTTTTTGAGGCTCAGAGGACCTCCTCTCCTGAATGAATACTGGGTTCTAATGAATGGCTCTAACTGTGCCCTGTTACAGTAGCTCTGTCATATGCCCACGTAAAGTGATGTCACAGACCATACCCACAATATCAAATCTATACCTTACTAAACCTGCCAGCCCACAGAAGCCCGAAACTCCCATCCTCATAGTCGTATCAACTGATTAGATTTTATTATATTGGCTCCAAACTGTTTTTTTGATGTTCTTCCTATTCACCTTCTTCTTATGTCTATTCTATTGAGATCTAATTAAATTATGAATGTCTCTCAAGAGTCTGTTTGGCTTTATAGTGACAACTTCAGAGGACATTTGTATTAGTTTGGGTTCTGCATAGACACAGGACATGTGTGTGTGTGCATCTGTGTGTGTGTGTATACAAGTCCCAAGATGTACAGGCTGACATGTCAGGCTGGAGACCCAGGAGAGCCAATGGTGTAGTTCCAGTATGAAAGCCAGCAGGAAGCTCTTCCTCCACACCCAGGAAGAGCTGACGTTTCAGTTCCAGTCCAAAGTCAGGAAAAAGCCAATGTCCCTGTTGGAATACAATCAGGAAGAAGGAATTTTTTCTTATTCAGGGAGGGTTGCCATTTTGTTCTCTTCAGGTCAACTGATCAGATGAGATCCATTTACACGACACAGAACAATCTACTTTACTCAATTTATATTTAAATGTTAATCTCATCTAAAGACACCCTCACAGAATCACCAGAATAATGTTTGACCAAATGTCTGGTCTCCTCATGACCCAGTCATGTTAACATGGAAAGTTAGCCATCACAACATTTTCCTGATACACGCTGTGAAATCACTGACCTGGAACCCTCTGACTTCTGTCAGCTCTCTAATAGATAAGTCTTTTTAATCTCATGTATTTATAAAGCACTTAGATATACATTTGAAAAAATTTAAACAAAGTGATAAATCATGTGCGACCTCTTGAGCCTATTAATCCTAAAGTAAAAAGTTCTTGCACAAATTCTTATCCCCCCCCCTTTTTTTTTTAGACAGAGTCTTGCCTTGTTTCCCAGGCTGGAGTGCGGTGGCTAGATCTTGGCTCACTGCAACCTCCACCTCCCAGGTTCAAGTGATTCTCCTGCCTCAGCCTCCCTCCCAAGTAGTTAGGACTATAGGTGCACACCACCACCCCTAGCTAATTTTTTTATTTTTAGGAGAGATGGCTTTTCACCATGTTGACCAGGTTGGTCTTGAACTCCTGACCTCAAGTGGTCTGTTGGTCTCTGTTTCCCATAGTGCTGGGATTATACTTATCCACTCTTGATACTATGTGCCATGTGATTTAAAAAAAGCAACAGCTGAAAATATAAACTAGAAAGTGAGCATATCTATTCATTGTTGCTAAAGGCTTGATACCAGCACCAGTTACAGTTTATAGCATGTCTTTACAGAGAGAGACCTCTTCATTCCAAGTTTAGAGTATCCTCTGTTGCAAGATGGCATTCAGTCAATTCAATCCCAGGTTTTAAACATCAGCAATATTACATGTGCATTTATAGGAAGAAGACCAGTGCAGGAGTGCTTTCATTTTCCCCCAACCTTCTACAAAAATGAAGATTACCTGAAATTTCTAGTCTATACTATGATCGTAAAACTATTTATTTTAGTAACATCTACATATCCCAGATTATGAAAATCAAGTGAAAATCAGTCTATTCCATCCTTTCAAAAAGCATTTTTATTCCAAAAGATTGGATAAAATTAGTTAAAATTAGATAAAATTAAGATAGGATTAGTTAAAATTAGTTATTCCTTTATCCTGACTTTCACTACAAATATTACATTTGCAAATGTCCCATCTGACTGTAATAAATGCCAGGGACTTTAACTCTGTGGTTAGTGATATGAAGAAAACCATATGTGGTAGATTGTAAATATATAACCACAAAAACCAAACCCATGATTTGGAACATCTCAGCAACTATTATTGATTACTATAGTTGAAGAGGTTGAATCAGTTTGTATGTCAATTCTCCTCCTCCTCCTCCTCCCTCCTCTTCTTTCTCCCATACCTTCTCCTTCTCTTTCTTCTTTTTCTCTCTTGTTCTCTCTCTCTTTCTTTCTTTTTTTTAAAAAAACGCTGCACTCCAGGCTGGAGTGAGTGGCTCACTGCAACCTCTGCCTCCCAGTTTCAAGCAATTCTCCTGTCTCAGCCTCCTGAGTAGCTGGGATTACAGGTGCATGCCACTATAACAGGCTAATTTTTGTATTTTTACTAGAGATGAGGTTTCACCATGTTGGTCAAGCTAGTCTCAAACTCCTGACCTCATGATCTGCCCGCCTTGGCCTCCAAGAGTGCGGTCTCCCAAATTTAAGATCACACCACGTTACAGGTGTGAGCCACCACACCAGGCCCTTTCTTCCTAATTAGTAATAGCACTAGCAGCACCCAGAAAAATATTTGAGAACTTTAAATTAAATGCTTAACTAATATGGCAATAAATAAAAGGTGTGGCATTGAACGAGGAGTAAAAGACAATGCATTCCACTATATTGAGAGACATTTATGAAGTATATTGAGTTCCACAGACACTAACAAACACTCAGAAACAATAAAATAGAGAAAATGTAAAAGGCTAAAAATGGCCCTCAAAAGGTATCAGGTCAAATCACTGGAAGCTGTGAATATTCCGTTATATGGCAAAAGATATGATTAAGTTTAGGATCCTCAGAGGAGGAACTTAACCTACATTATAAATGTGATAAGTGCAATCACATGGGTTCTTCTAAGACAGACAGGGGTGTTTTGAGATAGACACACAGAGAAGACAATGCAAAAATGGAGCAGAAGGGGTTATAGCTACAAGGAATGCCAAAGGCCACCTGAGCTGGGAGAGGCAAGGAACAGATTTTTCCTGGAGCCTCTGGAGGAACTGGGCCATGCTGACACCTTGATTTTGTGCTTCTGTACTTAGATCCCAGATCTCAGGATAAATTTCTGTTAAGCCACCAAGTCATTTGTAGTCATTTGTCACAGCAGCCACAGAATACTAATATAGACAATAATTTTCAAGAAAATAAGATTATTGTGAGAAAATAAAAACCTTTCTTCTTTGATTTTAATTTGTTTTCTATTTTTTAATTTTTTACATTGAGTTTCTCTTTATTTCCATTTATTTTTCCTTTTTTTTTTTCAGATGGAGTTTCACTCTGTCACCCAGGTTGGAGTACAAATGGTGTTATCTCAGCTCACTGCAACCTCCACCTCCCAGGTTCAAGCAATTCTCCCACCTCAGCCTCCCAAGTAGTTGGGATTATAGGCACCCACCATCATGCCTGGCTAATTTTTGTATTTTTGTAGAGATGGGGTTTCACCATGTTGGCCAGGCTGGTCTTGAACTCCTGACCTCAGGTGATCTACCTGCCTTGGCCTCCCAAAGTGCTGGGATTACAGGTGTGAGCCACCACTCCTGGCCTATTTCTGACTGTTTCTTTACAACCATCCATGCTGGGGGAACACCCTCATGTACCTGTCAAGCCCAAATCCCACTCTAGAAATTCAGATTTCCTTTTCTGACTCTGTAGGATGCCTGTCCACAAAGGTCTGATAAACCCCCAGGTCAACATTTTCTCCAAGTCCTCCCCCTGCTGGTCACCTTTCCTTTCCCACTCACACAGAGTAGGTGTCTGAAACAATGGGTTTTGTGCAGAAAAGGCACTTTAGTCAACTGTTGTATAAATATTCGAAACTAGTAATTAAGATTTTAAACATGTGCTCTGGCTGGTCATAGTAGTCAGATTGCAAACAGCCGACAGTCTTATTTAAGCAGTAACTTAGACTCTGGTCATAATTTATCCAAGGGAAAATAAATTCGTCATTAAATTCTCTCCAAGGGTCCTAAAAATTTATCAACACCCATCTTGTCCATTACTGTTTTGAAAAAAGCTTTTTAAACATCTAGATTCCAGCCCTGTGTAGAGTCAAATATATTAGAACTTAGTCTTGTTACTCTGTCTGAATTGGAAACATTTCCAGTGCCTACCAGTTGCACACATCATTATCCACTCATAATTAGTTGTTTAATCTGAAAAGAGCAAGTTCTGCTCCATCTCCTAACATCTGTTCACTTTTACTCTTAGCTCTATTCAACCAAATCCAATTATTGTCAGGAGAGGCTCTGGCAGACTTGTATCATTTACAAATGGTTTCTATTTCTTTGTAGATTCCTTATTCTTTGTTCTCATAGCTACTGCATTCTCTAATAATAAATGACATTACGCAATTATTTTTCTGAACATGTGCTTGTTTTCAAAATAACAAGAATAAGAACTAAAGATTTATTTGTCTGAAGTCACACAGTGCCTCAAAACATATCTCAAACACTAAAAATATTAACATCCCCAAACTAACGCCTACTTATAAAAGCTCAAGCAATTCTGTGAGAAATGGATTATTTACAATCCTCTCTTTGCTGATGTTACTGTTAAAGATCATATTAAGTCCAAGTTATACTGAAACAATTTTAAATGTTATATTACTTTGACCTTGGTTGTGAAAATCAAGTGTTGTTCAGTGTAATTATTTAGGGATAATATAGTTCCTAATTAAGACAAAATTTTTAGCAAAGATGGTTAAAATTTGATAAGCTTTTAAATTTTTGTGTAATTTCTCCAAATAATGCAATGATTTCTTCTTTTAAAAAAAATACAGAGATTTCCAGGGTGAAATATGCATGTCAGAGTAAAGGAAAACTTTATTATGGATCTGAATTTTGCTCCATTGTAACACATCTAGAAAATTTGAGGTACTGGCAGAGTGAACACACAGAAGAGATTCTAGTGAAACTGAAAGTGGATTGGTAAGGGAAATTGCTTTACGATAATCTCAACTACTTGCTCTTCATGTAGGGATTTGTGAAGAATGAGTCTTATTTCTAGGACCTTCTATTTAACAACTGAAAAGACCGAACATCTTATAATTGGATTATACTCTCTGGTAGAATTTTCATGATTCTTCTAAATTATGTTCTTTGCATGTTCTAATGAAGACATTTCCTATGATGGCATTCTGGTCTTTCTATCTCCAGGGAAGTCAAGTGATTGGAAAGAATTTTAAAGAGACTTGATGGTTTTCTCTTGAAAAAATAATCTCTTAGATATTTTCCACTGCCATGAGTGGAAATTAGTGATACTGAATTTATCATTGGCAACATATGTAAATAAGATTTACTGTAGATTACCAGCATATTAAGGAGCTCCTGGATAAAATATAGGCACATTTTCTGTCTGAGAGGTGCAGTCATTGAAGATTTGTAAGCAGGAACATAACATATTCAAACCATATATATCTATATGCCAATATGTGCACTTACATATTAATTTCTGTTGTGAAAGAGGGATTAATAGGAACAAGAAAAGCAAGGAAGGAATATTCAAAACTTCCTTAATAGCCAGGCATGGCGTCTCACATCTGTAATCCCAGCACTCTGGGAGGTTGAGGCAGGTGGATCACCTGAGGTCAGGAGTTCAAGACCAGCTGAGGTCAGGATTTCAAGACCAGTCTGCCCAACATGGTGAAACCCCATCTCTACTAAAAATACAAAAATTAGCTGGGCATAGTGGTGGGGGTCTGTAATCCCAGCTACTTGGGAGGCTGAGGCAGGAGAATCACTTGAACCTGGGAGGCAGAGGTTGCAATGAGTCCAGATCACACCATTGCGCTCCAGTCTGGGTGACAAGAGTGAAACTCCATCTCAAAAAAAAAAAAAAAAAAAAAAAAGACTTCCTTAAAAACAAAAAACAGGTATGTTGCCATTATTTCGGCTATTTATTTTGATTTTTTTCTATATTTTTTTCTATTAAATATAAGGTTATATATTTAATATATAACCTTGGAAAACACACAAAGAAAACAAAACACTCAAAGTCCTGCTATCTAAAAATAAACACTTTGCTTCTAGAGTTATTTTTATTCATATTTTAAAAACATATTTATAATCATAGTGAGTATTCCATTTCTGTGTTCTGCCTTTTTGTATTTATACAAAATTTAATTTAAAAATTTCTAGATTTCCCTGTAAAATCTTGGGAAAACTAAGGCAAGTTCATAGTGATCTACTGAGTAATCTGTGGAAATAGCTTGGCAGTACATAAAAGCGATCCCTTAAGGTCTGAGTAAAACCATAAATAGAGTTTTCCTCTTGGCATTTCCTTCACTTTAGATTCATTTAAATAGTAGTTTTATCAATGTAGTTTATTCTAAGCAGAGGGATGACATAATGTGTACTGAGTTATTCAAGTCAAAATGCCAGGAAAGTATATGAATAGGTAGCAACAAGGTATTGGGTTGAAAAGAAAATGCTTGGCTGGCTTTTAGATGGCTTGCCCTTCCCTTGCTACTTTCCTTGGGCCCTTTCCAGTGTCTCCAAGCATGAAGGACCCATCTCTCAGGAAGATGTCCTTGCCCAAGGCTGTTTATCTTAGTTGAGTAAGGCCAAGTACAAACCGGAGCGAGGTTGGGTCTTGATCTCTTGTTGGGTGCCACTGTCTCTGCTTTGTTTTATGGCTAGCAAGCCTATCAAAGACTACAGCAAGCCACATTTAATTTGATAGCATGGGTAGTGGAAGAGAGCTTGCAAAGCCAGTCAATACAAAATCATGGCTGCAAAAACATCTACAAGGATAAGGCCTGGTAGACCTGAAGAACTGTCTCCCTCTAGGAGTAATCATATAATATTATTTTGCAGAGAAAACTCATCCATTACACAAGCAGTTGTATGCAGTGTAATGGGAAGAATGCTTTGCCAACTGTACTGCTAGAAGCGAATTAATTCATGATTTATTTTTAAGTGATTATAACGCTTAGTTTATCTATAAGAACGTCACTTAAATAAAATGTTTTAAAATATGCAATGCATATGCAATAGCATTAAAGTATTAAATAGCCACGTAAAGAGCAAAAGAAACTATTAAGACTAATTAAGTGGATTTATTGGCTAATTGGTATTTCCACATGTAGTTATTTCTGCAATTATTATTCATTTGCTGATTTACATAGAGCTATTCTCTAAAATTACTCTGGCATTAAATGAAGCCAGAAGACATCTTCAGTTTGGAAAATCTATTAAGCAAAGCATTTTCAACTTGAAGTGATACTGAATCAAGGCCTGGCAGAATTGACTACAGACTCAGAGGGAGTTTGTTTATTGCTTTCAGTTCTTCCTACTTCTGTGGCAAAGGCTTTCATCTTCTAGACTACACTTACCTAGTCTATAAAACAAAGATGATATCATTTTAACTATAAAGCACAGATTAAGTTTGGGAGGCTGAAGCAGTTGGATCACCTGAGATCAGAAGTTGGAGACAAGTCTGACCAACATGGAGAAACCCCATCATTACTAAAAATATAAAATTAGCCAAACATGGTGGCGCATGCCTGTAATCCTAGCTGCTCGAGAGACTAAGGCAGGAGAATTGCTTGAACCCAGGAGGCGGAGGTTGTGGTGAGCCGAGATTGTGCCATTGCACTCCAGCCTGGGTAACAAGAGTGAAACTCCGTCTCAAAGAAAGAAAAGCACAGATTACCAAATTCTTATCTACTAGAATTACAACTGCCATAGCCCTTAACATTTGAACAAAGGAAATGTTCACTATTCAGGAATTGTATTTGTTTCTCATACAAACTAGTCTTCTGTGGTAGTAGATTGGCTGGATGTTTTTCCAGTATGTTTTCTAGGTAAATAATCCTTGGAGCCATTGTTTCCCTAAGAATTACCAAAAAAAAAAAAAAAACAAAAAGCAAAAACACATTTGCTTTCCGCTGGAACATGTATCTCAGGCAGTGCTGGGGACTAAAGATAAATTTGACACCTGGGTAGGAATACATTCTAAAAATAAGAATTTGTATCTAATTTATTTGTATGTTAACCAAACTTATTTGTGAAGACACACACTCTAGAAAGTAACCTCAAAAGTACTCTTATAAAGCACCCATTCTGAAAGTCAAAGAGGAGCAATTACTGGGCAGATGATAATGATACTGCAGAGGTATGTGAAGAAGGAAAAAAATAATAATTTAGCTCCCTGTATTAGTCTGTTCTCATGCTGCTAATGACACACCTGAGATTAGGTAATTTACAAAGCAAAAGAGATTTAATGAACTCAAAGTTCCACATGTCTGAGAAGGCCTCAGAATCATGGTAGAAAGCTGAGAAGGAACAAAAGCACATCTTACATAGAGGCAGTCAAGAGGGCATGTGCAGAGGAACTGCCCTTTATGAAACCATCTGATCTCATGAGACTTATTCACTATCACAAGAATTTATGAAACCATCAGATCTCATGAGACTTATTCACTATCACGAGAACAGCAGGGGAAAACCCCATCCCATGATTCAGTTACCTTCCGCTGGGTCCCTCCAATGATACATGGGGATTATGGGAGCCGAAATTTGGGTGGGGACACAGCCAAACCATATCACTCCCTAAGACAATTACATTTCAGCAGTTAGATGAAGAGAGAAGGACAGGGTTCAGATTGAATCATTTTGGATGAAGGAGAACATATAAATAATTGAACAATAGGAGCACCACCTAGTTTAGAGACAACCTATCACAGACATATACCTCACACAACTTCATTGTTCTCACCACACCTTCTCCACCATCAGATTTCATCCAGAACCCTCATGTGCCATAGAACTTCAAGCAAGTACCACCCCTGGGGGACTACTCAGAAAGCTGATAAAAACCTGCAATATGAGATTGAACACTCTAAGATTATTGTACTTTTTTCAATAAGGTTGAATAACAAAGATGATTAATAAAAATATTTAAAGACATTAATAACGAGGAACTGATTCTCATAGAATTAGGATAGCCAAACTTGATCTTCTTAATTGTTGTATTTCCTTAAGAGACATTGATAGGATTAATTTTGGTTTTCTGCTATAACTGCTTCCATCAGGGAAAACAGATTAATCTTTAAAATATCACCAGAAACTTAGAGTTGTTTATCCAAGAATCTCTAAAGACACTTTGCAGAGTAAGTCAATAATTTGGGGAAATATAAAGCTAGGGAACATGTGAAAAATAAAATTATGAGTTACAAACATTAAACATTATTGCACTGGAAACAGACTGTGGCTACAGCTGATTATTAAAGGATGCCATTAAGTTGTCAGGAATAACTGTTGTAGTTTTCTGAAAATAGTCATTTTGTTGTAGCTTTAGATTTGAATAGCTAGAACTATACACACGAGAGATGCGTATCAGGTCTTAGACACAAGTTCCTTCAAGAAGATGACTCACTGGTTATTTAGGGGGCTGACAGCCAGTATATGTTATTTTTGAGTCACAAAGAAAATCGCAAGGTTGTATACTCTGCTTTAATTTACATCAGTGGAAGATGAGCTATGAACCAGCTATTGATATAAAAGACAAACCATTGTAAGAAATGAACATTTTCTGTAAGCTTCATCTACATTCTTCCTGATCAGAAAATAATGTGGAAAGTGACATACCTGTTCCTTCTTCACATTTAAAGAAAATGTTACAAATGCATAATGCCTCCATGATGTAAGTCTGTATTTAGAAAATCTAATCATTAAGTCTTGGGATATTTATTCTGTAACTATTTTCTAAGAATAACCTGAATAGACAGCATGGAATTTGGTATTAGAAGATATAAATAATGAAAATGGGGGTAGGGTCCTGTGCCTCAGTGAAGTTTAAAATTTAATTGAACTTCTAAATAAATGTTTAAAAATTGAGTAGTTTCAAAAATAATGAAAGTTAGAATAGTCATAGATCCCTGAAGATACTTCTACAGTTTCCCACAATTCCACAGTGTCTGATTCTGGAAATTACATTAAAAATTATATGCTGACATTTTGGGATTTCATTTGGTATCAGTAGGATAAGAAACATACATACAGAAAGAGGCAATAAAATCACGTCAATGGTTGTTTACAAATGAAGTCATCCAGTTGACTCAGGATATACTTCAGCTAAATTTTTTTTAGACTACATAAAAATATAATTGCAATATGAGATAACTCTAATAGATCTCAGGGGCCCTATTTTAGCCCATTTTCATGCTGCTGATGAAGACATACCCTAGACTGGGCAATTTATGAAAGAAAGAGCTTTATTGGACTTGCAGTTCCACATGGCTGGGGTGGCCTCACAATCATGGCAGAAAGCAAGGAGGAGCAAGTCACATCTTAGGTGGATGGCAGCAGGCAAAAAGAGAGCTTGATCAGAGAAACTTCCATTTTGAAAACCATCAGATCTAGTGAGACTCATTCACTATCGCCAGAACAGTACAGGAAAGATGCCCCCACCCCCGCCCCCGCCACCGCCATAATTCCATCACTTCTGGGTTCCTCCTACAACACATGAGAATTGCGGAGTTACAATTCAACTTAAGATTTGGGTGGGGACACAACCAAACCATATCAGGCCTACTTTGCAAAATATCAAAATAGAAGAGAAAAAGTATAAGTAACCAAAGAGAAGGGTGCAGTGTGCTAAATACAAAGATGCTGACCGGGACGAGCCAGTGTATCTACATCCCAGTTTGCCAGGGATGGTCCTGTTTTGCCCATTGTCTGATATTCTGTCTAATTTAGCATTTGTCCTGAATATTTCATTTAGTGACGTATTATTATTATTAGTTGCATTAAAACACGTCAGGATGGATTGGGTAGACCTCCATGTTGTACTTTCAGTTTTGTCGTGTTATGGTCGTAGGTGTGTAGGAATTCCCAGATTTGCTTGAGGTTAAATCTGAACGATAAGAAATATAGCACAGCTACAGAAAAGAAGTAGATAAAACAGTGTCCTCAGATCGGCCAGGGATTGCTAACCCCTGACAATCTTCAGTGAGGCATTTGGAACCCCAACCTGTTGTGCCTCAGCCCTGAGCCCCAGGCTGTAAGGTGCCTATGACTCTGCTTAATAGATCAGTGGGAAAAGTAAGAAATAATAAATGAGGCTGTGTTTAAACTTATTTGTAGGAAACAGAGGTTAAGCCATTCTGCCCTATTGCTTGCAGAGAGCAATCTGAATACTATTGCCACAGTGGTTTTATTTTTATTGTGTGATGTAACCATATACCAACTTTTTTTTTTTTTTTTTTACTATTGAGTGACTTTATTTTATAACACATCTTTCTGGCAATGATGAGATAAAAATTAGTAAACAGAAGTAACTGTTTAATGAAAATGAAGTATTTGGATTTCTATTTATCAAGAAAGAAAAGATGAATCTGTGACCAGGCATGGTGGCTTACGCCTGTAATCCTAGCACTTTGGGAAACCTAGGAGGTCAGGAGTTCGAGACCAGCCTGGCCATCATGGTGAAACCCTGTCTCTACTAAAAATACAAACATTATTGGGGCATGGTGGTAGATGCCTGTAATCCCAGCTATTCGGGAGGCTGAGGCAGAAGAATCACTTGAACCTGGGAAGTGGAGGTTGCAGTGAGCTGATATGGCACCATTGCACTCCAGCCTCTGGCAAAAAGAAACTCAGAGAAAGAGAGGAAGGAAGGAAGGAAGAGAGGAAGGAAGGAAGGAAGGAAGGAAGGAAGGAAGGAAGGAAGGAAAATGAAAAGAAAGAAGGAAAGAAAGAAGAGAAACGAATGAACATGTAACTTATACAAAACATTTGTTGCCATTTACCATGGGGATATAATGAATTAACATCCAGAAGTCACACATATGGCTGAAGAAGCGTCAGGATCTACTTCAAAAGTTAAAACCATATTTTTAAAAAGAGGGTGTCTTAAAATGACTCAACACACACAACTGCAGAAGGTGGAGCTAGAGAACATACTTGGAAGCATGACTTTTTATGCAGATCAAATGATTTCTCTTTGACATTAAGTTAGCTCATTGTCAATTTCATGATTTCTTGTGCACATCCCAAAATGAAATGATACCTTTTAAACTGCCAGCACCATCAGCAGAAGAACATTTAGAACAGAAAGTGGTGCCAGTTTTATTTCAATGTCATCAGATGTTCCAAATAGAAAATCACTCCAGTTAATTCTTATAATGGTTTCGTTTTCTCATCCAATTCGCAGGAAGAAACTAAAGCTTTTTGAAGTTAATTCTGTTGAATATATTAGTCATACTATTTTAAATTCAGTCAAAAATTAACCTATATTTCCAGCATTTGTGTAATAATATCAACACAATTTTTGATGGAGTATTGCATCTTGAAGAAACCTACCACTCTTATTAAATTAAGAAATTTAAAGAAAAAAAATTTACTTGGAAGTAGTTTTTATGTACATATAATTCATACTTACATCCAAATAAGTTTTGATAGCCTCCCAACTAAAAGCTGTAAGTTTCAAGTTTTTGAAATATGTATATATATACTTGGATCATATAAACTGTAAAATTTTGTTAGGAAGGTAATGTTGACTACAAAAAAAATTCAGAATATCAGGATTCACTTTTTCTCTCTGCTGCCTTTCTTCAGCTGGATTTTAGAAATGTTTGAGTGTTTAATCTACTGTGCTTTAAAAATTGTTCTTAGTGTTCTACCGTAGTACTGACGTTTTCATGAGTCTTTTAATTTTTGGCCTAATGTTATTTTAAAATCACCTAGAAATCTTTCTTCAAAATACCAATGAATGGAACAGCAAAAGCTAAAGATTTCAAAGCTTTTATCAAAATGCAATTTTTGCAAACAAATTATGAAAATAGGAAGGCATGGACATGTATCTGCAAAGGCAAGGGAGGAACTAAAGAAACTGTAGAATAAAGCTCAAATATTATAAAATAATTAATTTGAAAACTCCAATTGTGCTTTGAAATATTCAGTTTGTGGGAAGAATAGTTGATGAGGTTTCAATTTTTAATTGTAAATTTATATTCTAGAGCAGATATAATGAAATTGAAAAAACCATTTGTAAAACATTCAGAAAATTCTAAAGACAGTTTATTCGATGATTTTTGACTTTTAAATATTTGTTAATGAAAGATATTATTCTTAGTAAAAACATATAAAATATTTGGGCTGGCATATTTAATATAAATAATTGAATTGAAAATATTTTCTGTTCAGCACAAGCTCTGAGCTTGTTAAGTACCTTGTACCCATGGGAGAGGTTAGTCTTTAAAATTTAAATATTGGCCAGGTGTGGTTGGCATGATTAATTTGGGAGGCTGAGGCAGGTGGATCACTTGAGGACAGGAGTTCAAGACCAGTCTGGCCAACATGGAGAAACCACATCGCTACCAAAAATACAAAAATTAGCTGAATATGGTAGCACACACCTGTAATCCTAGCTCCTAGGGAGACAGAGAATCTCTTGAACCTGGGAGAGGGAGGTTGCAGTGAGCTGGGATCATGCCACTGTATTCCAGCCTGGGTGACAGAGTGAGACTATGTCTCCAATAAATACATAAATAAGTAAAAATAAAAGTTTAAATATTATTAATTAAAGATAAGAATGAATTAATTTTGTCACTAATTTAATACATATTAACCATATCATGCCACTTTGAAGAAGATTGTAGGTAATTTATGAAACAATGTTCAAATAAGACTATATTTTAAAAAATACTTTTTTAAGAAAAATGCTAGTAATATACTATTCATACAGATAAAACTTTAAAAACTGATTAAAGTACTTGCATTCCACTTAAAATTCAGATTAATTTTATGAAAAATTTTGCTTTAGTGAATGAAGCTATGTGTTATTTTATATTTTAGAAATAATTCTAACATAATTTTTACATAAAATATTTTATAGGTATACTATTATAATAAAACCAGAATGTTGTTCACCAAATGAATTCTTCAAAATATAATACAATCTTTATTTTTAGGGTACTTTATTACTTTCAAAAGTATCCTAATTGATCAAGTGCTGAAGAGTTTCAAACTCGTTTAAAGAGAAATAGACAAATAAATGACAGGAAGGATTGCCCTGTGCATCTTCCGGTCTAGGGTGATGTTTAAATTCTTTAGAGTCCACTTAGCTTTGTCTCTTCACCAGCCTTGGTTTGCGCCAGTGCTGCTCATCATTTTAACATAAATAGGTCTCCCGGGATGCTCACCCTTCCTTTTTGTAGGGACAAGTTTTATAGTCCTTGCACTTTCTGATTCTCCAAATACTGTGCTTTGGTCTACAGAATATTATCTTAAGCCCGTTTTTTTATAGTTAGTAATTAAGGCTTCTTCCCAAAGTCACGTGCATGTTCAAGTTCATGCATTGGGAAGTTCATGTAATGGATAAAGACAAATGTACAATAAAAAAAATCATGAAGTAGTCTTTGGTTCTTATCCCAGCCCTGTTGGCTGTGTGATATTTGACAAATTATTTTACTTCTCTGAACCTCTTTTCTTTCCATTGTAAAATACAGAGAATACTAGTTAAGAGTATTTTTGTGGAAATGAACCAACATAATGTAGCTCAAGTCTCTTAGCAGAGTGCCTGTGTTCAATAAATATTAATAAAATGACCCTTAGCTCCCTCTCCTCAGCAAGTTTAAAAACAGGAAGTTTCCATTTCACCATTTACTTTCCAATTCTTTTTTAAAGATGGCCATAATGAGTAATGAGAGTGGGCATTTGTCAATGTCTGTCACCAATGTGAATTCACTGGAGATGACTCAAACCACATTCTGTACTGGAAAAGGTGCATTTAACTGGCAAAAGAAAAGCCCAGGCCAGTTTCTTTCTGTATCAACCCTGGGCAAATCTCCTTAAGAAAAAATTAACAATCATGATTTATTCATAGGGAAAGAATTTAACTACTTGTTAGCATTCGAATGGGCCCAGAGGAAACTCACAAGTTAATTAAATCAGAACTTTCTTCTTGAGTTTGATCCATTATAGTGGGTTACCAGCTGGGTATCAACTGCCTTCCCAGGAAGGCCCCATGGAAATTAATAGGCTCAGGGCTTTGTTGAGTCTGGACAACAGAGAATTGGACAAATGACACTATGGTCTATGGTTTATTAAAGAGTTATGACTGCAAATATATTACGTGATGCTTTTTCTCCCTCTCTCCAAAGGCAGATTTGGAATTAAATGGAGAGAGGGAGAAAAATGTAAAAATACAAATTTTAAAGTTGACATAAATAGTAGGATGAGGTTACTTTTTCCAGTAATGCAGAAGGAGGAATGAGGTTACTCCTAATTTTGTGATCTTGTTCATTTTCTGATGAAATTTTCCTAAATATTAATTAATTGATTGAAAATGCTACAAAAGAGGATGCCATTCATTAAAGAACCAAATCCAGTGATTTGTGGTCTGGGGTTTTATCGAATATATTTCTAGAGCATCTTTTCACTTTGACAACAATTTTATTGAAATATTAAGCCCTAGAAGGTTTTTAATAAGGGGCAGCTTTTGAGACATTAAAAAATATTGCTCTCCCTTCCCAGATAAGGATGTGGTCCAGATATCCTTATGCTTTGGGGAGATTTTACTAAGCGATGGTACTTCCCAGCACACATTTTTGGTTTTGTTAAAGTATCTTAAACGGCCCATGTGTGGTCAACTTCCCCTTATGGAATCCATTGATAAATCATGGTAAAAGGAAACCACTCTATGGAAATAATGTCTAAAGGAGACCCTCTTTATCCCAGAGAGGAAAACCAGAGAGCAGGCGCAATCTGGTTAACATAAAAAGAACCACTCCTTGATGCCAATCAAAAGACTAGATGTAGCTAATTAGAAATGGAAAAAGGGTGGTTCTCCTGAAAATCTGGGGCCTCAGGCATTTTCTGGAATGTGTACAGTCAGAACGTGCAAGTTAGTCAGCAAAGGGAAAACAAGCAGCCGCACCTCTCCCAAATCCTGAATAGTCATCCTTCCTTTGTGGTTCAGAGGTGTTTGTCTCGGAGTGCTGCAACTTAAAACCAATTGATTTTCAATAAAAATGGCAACATTATAAACTGTGAAAGTGTCGGAGGGCTAGGAATTACCAAAACTAGCTGTGTCATTTCCCACCCTGTGAAAATGGCCCTATGGCCACCCAGGTTTGTGTGTGTGTGTGTGTGTGTGTGTGTGTGTGTGTGTGTTTTAACCTGTGAGATAAGGATGGTCAACCAGTTGACTCCTCAAGACCAGTCTAGATTGCTACAGGTGTGAAGTTGCTTTGAGGGTAGGTTGAATGCACACACAGGTAGGTGGGGTAGAGGCGGTGGTGAAAGCAGTGAGCATGGCCCCAGGGTACTCTTGCCTCTCAGAACCTGTCTCTCTGTCTCCATCTGACATGCCTCCCTAGACTGTCTCTGTTACCATTAAAAACTTCAGTGCAAATTGTGCAACCTCTCTGACACTGACCATAAACCCTCCCCAGCCTCAGAACTTTTCATAGATAGATGAGGTTTATCAGGGCTGCTCAGACAGTGAACCCTGACCACACTGGGTGAGGCTGCATTTGTAATCTGTTCTGGAAAACGGGAACCATGCTCCATTTTCAACCTGCACTCACCCACTCCCATTTCTCTCTGGGGTATCTCTGTTTTTCTGCTTTTAACCTTGGGTTTGACTTTTTTCCAGTGAGCATTTCTAATTAGGAAACTCGATGGTTTCTGCTTAGATTCCTTATTCTCCAACTTAATAAACATCAATACATTTAGAATCCTTCACTTTCCAAGACTCGAACTGATTTGTGGCCACAGTGATCTTTAAAATCCATTAGACTTTCATCATTCCATTGTCTTTATTATGGCATCCATATGAGCAGCCATGCATTGTTTAACTCTGCTCTTTCATATATCTGAATTTACTGATTGTTGTCTCCAAAACATGTTCTATCTTAGACACTATCTCATCCTCTCCTCTGCCAGATATTGATTATTCATACATTCTCTGATCCCAACCACCAGCTTTACTCATTGTTATGTCTTTGTAGATTTTCCTTCCCCTAAATACAAGGACAACCTATTATTTCCACAACTCAGCACATTTTACTGGGTCTTTTACGTGTCTAAACCCAACAAGAGCATCAAAGCATGATATTGGGTTTGGTACCTTTCTTCCATCCTTCTTTCTCTTTTTAACTCTGCACATGTGCTGGACTCTTGCTTGCTATCTTCTCTATATAGCTACCACCACAAGAAATGTGTCCCTGGCCTTTATAAATGAAGTATTCAGATGCAAACCATTCTCTTGTGGACATAGCAGTAAAAATCAATTGAAAAGAGGGAAAATTGGTGCTACAGTGTCACCTTGGGGGAGAATGATGCCTGTAAAGTGGGAGCCTATGTCTTGCAATATGCCAGTGCCCTAGTCGAATAGACCAAACTATTTGTTCCTTTCTCTATGGCCCGTGGATCTCTCTCTCCATCACACTTCACTGAAGACAGCTTTGATACATTTGACTGTGGTGCCTTGCGCCTCCCAGTTTTTAATTTTTATTTATTTTTTCTGATGGATGCCTTCTTGACTGCTGATGTGTAGGTTATGAAGGAGTGAAGGATGTGCCATCCCAAATATGGCAGATTGGCATATTGAGTATTTCAAGATGAAAACATTGGAGACATTGTAGCTTCAGAAAGGGAAAGCTGATCTGTCTCTTCCTGCATGTCGCACACCATAAAGATTCCACTGGAAGGGTACCCTCACTATACAAGGGTGAGAAAATAGCCTTATTACAAAGACTTGAAATTGGAGGCTACAATGGACCTAATATATACACTTAACAAAGTAATGCTTATCTGCCTATGGCTTTATACCCCCCGCCCCAAATATCTCCTAGTGACTCCCCTGAAAACATATTGCCCTGGCCAGATTTTCTTTGTGCTGTCATTTCTTCTCATATGTATCATTCATTATCTAAAAAATATAAAGGCCCGTTCTTCACTTTCTTGTGAAGATCTTCATGTACATGTGAAATTAATCAAACATGGATACTTTTCTCTTGTTAATCTGCCTGGTGTTGATTTGGTTTCTAGGTCCAGCTGAAGAGCCCACTAAAAGCTAAAAAGGGGGTTGGGAGTGATATCTGGCTCTCCTGCAGTTATGCCCTATCATTTTCTTTTTAAAATACCTTTTCCAACAACTCAAATCTCAGCAGTATGGTGGACTTCCTCCCTTATGCATAGATATTGTTGAATTATTTCTATCCTTCAGAGAACTACACTTGCTAAGTTCAGAATACATTATCAGCTTCCTTTGTGTCATTGTTCCCATGGTGGTGACACTAATCTTGCAGCTTAAAAATCCCCAAATTCCCCCTCCCACCCCGAGACACTCTTTTGTGAAAATATGCAATTTTCTACACACATTTCTGACAAAAAGGAAAAAAATGTTAAGTCCACCCTAGTTCTGTCCAGACATGCACAGAGAGAGGCGTGTTAGATTTCCAGACAAATATTTTCCCCTAGATTTTGCTCAATGAACTTGATTCACTGCAGGGCTTTTTTCCCACATGCACGCGGCAGAGGTGGGCTGCCTCAGGAGTGGCCAGTGCCCGCTCTCCGCAGGGCACTGCTATGAATCACCATTTTCATGAATGAAAAGAATAGGAGGAGGGGAAAAGGACAAGCAGCTTGTTGCTAATGCCCTTAAACAAGGCAAACATTTTGTGAATAATTTTTAGATAATATATGACGGGTTGGATCTTTGGTTTTGTTGTTTTGAATGGAATGCATAGAAAAAAGAACTTGTTTCAACAAAAGTTTGATCTGATATCCTATTCATGGGCTGATTCTTTCTCAAATATTTGGCAGCTCTTCCAGGGCACAGAAAAGGCATGGTGTTGAATCATGTTGCTTTCAAGCTCTGTTTGTATCGGCGGAAGGCACTGGAAGGGATTATCGATCCCACACAATATACAAGGAGAGTATGTGCCCACCTCATTTCTGAGGAAATTAAGGATTCAAATGAACCTTGCCACAGACTCAGTGTCTTTTCTAGAGTCCAGATAAATAAATATATATATATAAGCCAAAATAGATGCCATGTAACCTGATGTCTGGTGACTGCTTTCATAGAACTATTCAGTTGAGAATGCAGGAATAGTCTAAAAATTAGAAGGAATAAGGTAAAGAGAATGAGCACAGGAATAAAAGTAAATAATAATCATGTTTATTCTTGATGGTAGGGACTAACTCCTAACCTCAGTTGTAAGTCCATGCTTCTTAGCCTGATGTCCAAGGTTCTGCATAACACGTATCCTCTTGAGCACTCCGCTTTATGCCCCGACCAAGCTTCGACTTCTTCTCCTTCACCTGCTTGCTGCTTCATGTTTCCACTCTTAACCCATGCTGTTTCCTCTACCTGGAACAGCTTGGTTCACTCAACTAATTCTACCCATCAGAATTTAGTACAGGTGTCCTCCTCTCTGCAGTCTTTCTAAATACCTCCAGGGTTAATTATTCCTCTCCTGTGTTCATAGATCACCCAGGGTATTACTCTGTGCTAGCACTTTCCTCCATTCTACTATGTAGTACCAGTCAGGCACTCAAGGGAAATGACTATGCCATTTACTCATTCATTCATTCATTCATTCAACAAAGATGTATTGGATTCTTATTATGTTCCAGGCACTGTTTTAGGGACTGAAGATAAAGTGGTGAACCAGACAGATAACATTCCTGTTGTACAGGAGTATGCATTCTGGCAGGGGAGACAGATTAAAAACAAAATCAATAAACTAGCAAGTTAAGTGCTACCGATAAGATGAAAATATGTCCATGGGAAGAAGAGTGCCTGCTGATTTAGACTGGGTAGTCAGGCAAAGCTTTACTAAAGAGATGGCTGAAGCTGAGAGTTCAAATGCAGGAAGGAGCCTGTGAGTATCAGGGCAACGAGAATCTCAGTTGGAGGAAATGCAAGCACAAGGCCCGAGAGGAGAAATGAGAACTGTGAGCTCAAAAAACTAGAGGGGGCCGAGTGGCTGGTGAACAGCATGTCCTGCAAAAGTCACACTTAGGAAATGTAGGGCCTGAGGGTCCCAGGAAAAGTTGTTTATTCTTTACCTGATGGGAAACTCTGGGACAGTTCTAAGCAAGCAGTTGGAAGACGTGATTTACATTTTGCAGAAATCACCAGGGCTCTGAATGCTGAATAGATTTTTCTTTGCATCCCCAGAACTTAGCATAATGCCTGCCTCTGTTTCAGCAGAACCCAGAGCCGTGCTGCTTTTCCACATGGGAAAAATGCCTTTTTTAAGGTGCGCATGGCTGCCCAGTAGAAAGGAAAGCTCAAAGTCATTTCAATCCAACACGCAGTACTGAGTCTCTCCTCTTGCTCCATTTTCTACTGGACTTGCCCAACTTTTTACAATTCCCTGAAGTTGAAATTGCTTCCGATTTCTTTTTTCTCTGTTTTGTACGTAATCCATGTAGTGTTTGCTCAACGTGTTTACACTGAGATGTGTTGAGAAACTGTCCCTTGGAAAGGTCACAAGGTGGGGGCAGTAATGAGTAACTGGAAGAAAATTTCGGTACCTCCTAAAGCTCAAATGTGACTTTCTAGGACATGATATAGTGAAGTCCTACATTCTTTGACTTTTTTTTTTCTTTTTTGAGATGGAGTCTCACTGTCTCCCAGCCTGGAGTGCAATGGTGAGATTTCCGCTCACTGCAACCTCCATCTCCTGGGTGCAAGTGATTCTCCTGCCTCAGCCTTCTGAGTAGCTGGGACTACAGGTGCCCACCACTGTGCCTGGCTAATATTTTAGTATTTTTAGTAGAGATGGGGTTTTACCATGCTGGCCAAGCTAGTCTTGAACTTCTGACCTGAAGTGATCCACCTGCTTTGACCTCCCAAAGGGCCGAGATTACAGGTGTGAGCCACCACGCCCAGCCCTGTGACTTTTTTTCAAGAGCTTCAAACAGTTCCTCTGCAAATTAACCTAGGCATACTCACAGAGCAAGAAGGTATTCATGATACCACAAGAGATGTGAGGTTTGTACCATTTGCTCTGTGTCATCGAGGCAGGGCAGCCCTGTGTGACTCCATTCCCACAAGAGACCATCTTGCTCTGTTAGGACAGCCTCCCACCTGCTAAGACTGCTTTTCATCCATGGTACAGTGATCCTTAATAATTTGTTTCAAAAATTTGCCAACCCCTGGGAATGGAAGCAACCTACCTTCCTTCCTTCCTTCCTTCCTTCCTTCCTTCCTTCCTTCTTGTCTCCCTCTCTCCCTCCCTTCCTTCCTTCCCTTCCCTTCTTCCTTCCTTCCTCTCCTCCTTCCTTCCTTCCTTTCCTCCTTCCTTCCTTCCTTCCTTCTTTCCTTCCTTTCTGATTATGCTATTTCATTAAAATATATTTAACTAGGCATGGTGGCTAACACCTGTAATCCCAGCACTCTGGGAGCTGGAGGTGGGTGGATCACTTGAGGTCAGGTGTTTGAGACCAGCCTGGTCACCACGGTGAAACGCTGTCTCTACTAAAAATACAAAAATTAGCTGTGTGTGGTGGTGGGTGCCTGTAATCCCAGCTACTCAGGAGACTGAGGTAGGATAATCACTTGAATCCGGATAGTGGAGGTTGCAGTGATCTGAGATTACCCCACTGCACTCCAGCCTGGGCTACAGAGTGAGACTCCATCTCAAATATATATATATATTTTCCCCACATGATTTAGGAAATTCTGTATTTCAGCATCAGTGTATAAAGACTTAAGTTCTAAGAGTTAATATTGCTGTAGCTGTTGGGAATGGAATCTTAGGAGTAACTTTTTCAGAGGCAGCTTCTCCTGCCCTTGCTACCTTCAGGGTGACCTGAAACCCCCTTTCTTCACTAGTAGCAAATGGCTTGTTTGCCACTACTCAGCTGTTCCAGAATAGCTTGACTCCGCACATCCGTGCATTTCTAGGTAGAAATTAGGTGCATTATAAATAACAAATCCTCTGAAAATGTCAAAGTGTCTTAATCTTAATCTTTTGGGAAGATCATCTCAAATTTAAATTCACAAGTAGCCAGGTCTTTTGCCACGAACTGAAGCTCAGTAACAACACTGGAGTGTGAACTAGGGCCTTGTCTGACAATAACAAGGAAATGCTAGGTCCCAGGTACCACTTCGAGATGTGCTTGTTCCTTCTAAAGCAGGGAGTTGTCACATCCAGTTTTGAACACATATGTATACTTTTGACACATATGCATATTTTAACGCATATATATTTCTGATTATACTGTAAAAACTGGTAAATTATTTTAAAGAGATGATAAAAGGCCCCAAATACCAGAGAAAGTTGTTTCTATTACAATTTTAGTCTATTAGTCTCTAAATTTCTCTTCCCTCTGAGCATATGTATCTCTAATGCATGTCTGCTTATGTAGGCATATTTGTACATACACCTTGTCTTTTACAAAACTGATATCAATTTTTGTATTTTAAATAAAATACAAATGTTTTATATTCTTTCTAAACAAGCAGACCCTACTTTTGGCACCTCCCAATGCTGGGCGGGTCATGTTAACTGCCCTTAATCAGCTTTTTTCTTGCAATATTTGTTATATGCACCCTCTCATGGCAAGAGACAAATTAGATCATTTGAAGATTAATAAATCCTTACCTCTGTTTGGTTGCATTTAGTCATCAAATTTATCACATGCTTAGTTTTTGCTTTATTCTGGGCCATGTAGAATAGCTGTTAAGTGAAAAAAAAATTCTTCTTCGGGGCAGAGTGGCAGGATGACTCTTTGTAAAGAGCCTTGGATTGGGAGTCAAATGGTCTGGCTTCACACCCCAGCGATGCTTACAAAAAGCTGTGTGACTTGCAGTTCCTTTAACACTAAAATGGAGACATGAATGTCTAAAGCTTTTTTACAGCTAGAAAAGTCTATGCTTGGTTAGCATGGTGTTGATGCAATGCTGTTCCAGAAAACCTAGGGAATGGCAATCCTCCCATGAAAATGTAAGCGGACGTGCTATTACCTCTTCAGTGGGTTCAAGCAATGAGCCTAATGCCCTCTACAAAGCTGTTCTGTAATACAGAAGTAAACAATTACTCTGCACAATTTCTCCGTGCATGTGCTTCCCACTGGTAAAATATTATTCATCTTGTTGGTCTTTCCAAAGAGATTCATTACTTCCTTGCTCCTTCTTACTCATCTTCATGATAGAAATGCCAAAAGTCTGAAGGGCAAGGAAGGGAACATATTTCCTCTCTGCAGTCTGAGGAATGGCTGTATCTCTTCATGAGCACAGAGAGGCAGTCCCCAGTGGGTCCCTGTCCTTACAGCCTTGGTTCCATGTGCATTTCCACTCTAGCCTCTTCCACCTCCCCATCTCTATGCCCCAGGGTACCCATCATTTCACCACTGTCTTAACTGTTCTGAGCCTGGACGCTTCTCCTACCTCTGTTAGGGGTGACCAGTTCTCACCACTACCAGGCTAATTCTGAGTCTGTTCTGGTCTCACTGTGGATGTCACCTCCTCCAAGAAGCTCTTCTTGACTTTCCACCTGAAGACTGTACTCTAAGCTCTCACAACACCCTGTGTTCACACTCACCCAACTTTTTCTTTTTTAAATTTCATTTTATTTTAAGTTCTGGGATACATATGCAGGACATACAGGTTTGTTACATAAGTAAATGTGTGCCATGGTGATTTCCAGCACCTATCAAACCATCACCTAAGGGTATTAAGCCCCACATGCATTAGCTGTTTGTCTTGATGCTCCCCCCCCCGACCCCTGATAGGCCCCGGTGTGTCATGCTCCCCTCCCTGTGTCCATGTCTTCTCATTGTTCAGCTCCCCCTTATAATTGAGAACATGCAGTGTTTGGTTTTCTGTTCCTGTGTTAGTTTGCTGAGAATGATGGCTTCCAGCTTCATCCATGTGCCTGCATGGGACTGGATCTCATTCCTTTTTATGGCTACATAGTATTCCATGGTGTATATGTACCACATTGTCTTTATCCAGTCTATTGTTAATGGGCATTTAGGTTGGTTCCATGTCTTTGCTATTGTGAATAGTGCTGCAATAAACATACACATACTCACCCAACTTTGCTTCACTGTCTATCAGAAGTGCCAATTTTTCAGTTGAGTTCCTTGCATAGAATATAAAGGCTTTGAAAAGATGCAATGCTCTTGTTTATCATTGAATCCCTGTTACCTAACATGGAATCTGTCACCTTCTAGGCACCCCAAAAATATCTGTGAAATGATGTAACTCCGTGCACTGTGTGTCTACTCATTGCTACAAAATGAGTGAGCCCTTGCATAGGTCACAATGTCCAGGAGACTGGCAGAGACATGATACAAACATCACAGAAGAAAAAAACACATACGGAAAAATTAATGCCTGCCGTTGAACCAAGTGCTTTGTATGTGTTATTTCATTTATATTTTTATTTAATACTAAGCAGCCTTCATGTACCCTGTATTTTGCTAGGCAATATAGTACATAGAAGGGAACAGAAATTGTGAATCTTGTCTTCACAATGAAGGGAGACAGTTAACCTACATGAAAATGTTAGAATACAAATACATGATATCTGAGGACAAGGTGAAAAAAAAACAAGCCAACAAATAACATGAAAAATTGTTTGTCTTGACTATTAAGGATGTGAAAGTGCCACAGCATTCATGTATCTAAAAACTCCATGAAGAAATTTAGACTTGGGGCTTAAAGAATCCTAAGGATTCCTGGTTCTTGACAGGGGCATATTCCTTAAAGTAGAGTTGTGGCCGGGAAGCAAATCTTGTCCCTCTCGTTTTGAACTTGGAGGAGACAGCAACTCCCTTTTCATTTTCATATAGGCTATTGATTATAAGGGCAACGTGATGAAAGCTTCCTCTGCTAAGATTGCAACTCCAGCATTACCTTTTCTTTACCTTACCTTGATTCTTGGTGTGAAACTTCACTCATCTCTGATGTATCGCAATTAACAGGCCTCCTCTTTCAAGACACATTAGGATATGTTCTGTCAGTCCTGAAAAATAAAATAAAACACATTAGGAAATTTAAATGAATTTGTGGAATCAACAGAGATAGTACTTGAAAGGGGCTATGTAGGCTTGTGGTGGAATAGGTACTTTCAGAGAGAAATCTCTAGAATATTCTTGAGAGAGTATTTTCTCCTGTCCTTCAGTGAATAGAGTGGTAATGTTTGTGAAAAGCAGCCCTCTGGCCTGAATTATAGAAATTATATATTGTTTGTCCAAAGTAGTAAACTCTGTCTGAAATAAAACACTAAACTAGATATTATTTTTTGATGTTAGGTGTGTATGTTCTCTCCATGATTTAGCAGACTTTCCTGGGAATGATAAGTCTCTCCTCTACTGAATATTATAAACATGGTATCTCAGTGGGAAAAACAGAAAGAGATCCAGAGAAGAAGAGGGAACATTTTGCTTTTGAAGCATCTTTGCTTACAAGTCCATAGGAAATAAGTTACATTTCCTAGGATTCTGATTTGATTTTTAATAACTTACTGGCCTTGCTAAACAAGACACTCAGGAGAAAGTACATACAAATAGATGGAGATCTACATTTTTAGAAAATCTGTTTCTTTCTTTTGGGATCACAATCAGAACATAGGTATCACTAAAACAAAGCTGAGGAAGAAGAATTTTCTCATGCTATGCAGTTTTCTGTTAAAGATATCAGAGGCTTTGCACTCAGAGAGCTGTAATCTTCTCCCGTTGAGTCCTCGATTGAGATTTACTGCAGAGACCTCAGATGTGTTTATTTCTATTATCCAGTTACTCCTAATATTACTTGCAATTGTTTTGGCATGAGAGTTAGAAATTGCAAGAACTCCTAGCTTGAAATCACAGAACATAGACAACACAGAAATAAAACAGAACAAATGCAAGGATGAAATAGATAAAAATCTCTCCCTACCCTAACTAAGCTCTTTTAAAGGAAGCTATTGAGGTGACAGATGAAAGAAATTCCTACCTGTTGTAGCTAGGCAGCGTGACATTCTTGGCTGTGTTCTAGTGTTTTAGCAGTTGCAAAGCTTTCTTTCCCTGTGAAGCAGTAGAGGGTGCTATGTGGATATAATTGAAGAGATGCTAAGTTTCTGTGCAACGCCAGGCTTAGAAACTGCCCTGTCTCTTCAAGCCACTTGCTTTTCCCACAAGAACTAAGAAAAGGGGAAAAAAATGAGTGCAGAGGCCATGCTAGAAGATATAGATAAAATATTAAGTCTTAAGAAAGGTAGGAAATAATCGGATGTTATAATTCTCACACGGGTTGGTATTTTGAAGTATTTGGCAGAAGGCAAGGCTATGGAAAGCTTTAAGAAATTGCAAGCTTAGGACTTTATTGTAAGCTTAAGACAGAGACGTTATCTGTCTGAAAACAGAGGGCAAATTTTGAACAGAGTGATTCTCGCAATAAGAGAAGACTTTTGACAAATTATGAATTCCCTGAATTTCATTGTTTTTTTTTTGTCTCGCTATTTAAGTAGTGTATATTGTATAACTGATGACAGACTTTTCTGGTAGAGATTTGAAATATATTTTGACAAGACTACCTCATGCTTTTTGTAGACTCAAATATTTGAGAGCTGGTCAGGCCCTTGGGGCCATTCAGTACAATCTTAATAATTTTACATAAGAAGACATTGGCACCAAGAGGTAAGTGACTTAATCTCTAACAGGCTGGTCCAAACATCCCAGCCTCAGCTAGAACCACAGTGTCCTTACCCTGGTCCAAAGCTCTCTGTCTTTTGCTACCTGCTTTGAGTTTCAGCATTTTATATGCTGATAATACATAATCCTAATGCATTTATGGATCGTTTTCACTTTCTTTTTTTATTGTATTTTAGGTTCTGGGTTACATGTGCAGATCATGCAGGACTGTTGAATAGGTACATACACGGCAAGGTGGTTTGCTGCCTCACCTATATCTGGTATTTCTCCCCACACTATCTGTCCCCACCCTCCTCACACCCCGCTGTCCCTGCTCTAGCCCCCCACCAACTGACCCCAGTGTGTGATGCTCCCCTCCCTGTGTCTACATGTTCTCGTTGTTCAACATCCACCTATGAGTGAGAACCTGCAGTGTTTCGTTTTCTGTTCTTGTGTCAGTTTGCTGAGAATGATGGTTTCCAGATTCATCCATGTCCCTACAAAGGACACGAACTCATCACTTTTTATGGCTGCATAGTATTCCATGGTGTATATGTGTCATGTTTTCTTTATCCAGTCTAATGTTGATGGACATTTGGGTTGGTTCCAAGTCTTTGCTATTGTAAACAGTGCCACAACAAACATACATGTGCATGTGTCTTTATAATAGAACAGTTTATAATTCTTTGGGTATATACCCAGTAATGGGATTGCTGAGTCAAATGGTATTTCTAGTTCTAGGTCCTTGAGGAATCACCACACTGTCTTCCACAATAGTTGAACTAATTTACACTCCCACCAACAGTGTAAAAGGGTTCCTATTTCTCCACATCTTCTCCAGCATCTGTTGTCTCCTGATTTTTTGATGATCGCCATTCTAACTGGCATGAGATGTTATCTCAATGTGGTTTTGATTTGCATTTCTCTAATGACCAGTAATGATGAGCGTTTTTTTCATATGGTTGTTGGCCTCATATATTCTCTTTTTAAAAGTGTCTGTTCATATACTTTGCCCACTTTTGAATGGGTTTGTTTGTTTTTTTCTTGTAGATCTGTTTTAGTTCTTTGTCGATTCTGGATATCAGCCCTTTGTCAGATGGGTAGATTGCAAAAATTTTTTCCCATGCTATTGGTTGCCGGATCGCTCTAATGATTGTTTTTTTTTTTTTTTTTTTTTTTTTTTTTTTCTGTAAAGAAGCTCTGAAGTTTAATTAGATCCCATTTGTCTATTTTGGCTTTTGCTGCCATTGCTTTTGGTGTTTTAGTCATGAAGCAGTTTATGTACATTATTCCACACTTATGTACCAAAACGTCCTTCGAAAATATGTTATTTGTTGATTTCCTCAAAGAAGACTTGCCCAGTTTTATGACAGGCTGAAAAGTTAAGTCTCCTTTTGCAATTCAGTTTGCAATATAGTATCCATTACACTCAGTCAATCAACTTTCTTCCTATTCATCCCACATTTTCCCTGCCAGTAAACTCCCTTCTTAGTGACTGATTTTGCTGTTTTGTGTGAGCACTGGAGTAAAGTTCAACTGACTCAGAGTAGGGAACTCTGGACGGATTAACAGGATTGTGTAACACCATCACTTGAGGCCCAGATAGGAGTGACTGTGAGGTGTACAAAAGGCTCGCCGACACGACTGATGTTTGACATGGAGGTGAAAAGTTCAGTGGCCCAGAGAAGTCCTTTAAGGGTTTGTCTTAAACCTAACACCTGAGGAACACCTTCAGATTATCCATCAGTTGGGATTCCCTATGCAGTCTATGTGTCCAGGCTTCTTTCCCAACTCACATTCTTTAATACATTTAAATGAAAAGAAAGGTCTGGGAAGTTATTTGCAGGGATGTTAATAGAAACAGGACCCATCATAGCTAGGGTCATGTTATAAAAATGTAGATTTTGAATTCCTGTCTGCCTTTCCTGCATGACTTTAAGTAAGAAAATGGTCACCTTAAATTTGCACAGTAAGACTCACCTTGGAAGCCATTCTTGGGATGCAGAAGGATCTGGTCCAGAAAGCCTCAGAGGAGCCTTAAGAACTGCCT
The DNA here is from genome assembly GCF_030222135.1 of Aotus nancymaae. NCBI lineage: Eukaryota > Metazoa > Chordata > Mammalia > Primates > Aotidae > Aotus > Aotus nancymaae. Next base: position 6,715,908 of record NW_026988494.1, on the reverse strand, counting down.
ATCCAAGAGGGGAAGAAGGTTGAGAGAAGGAAATCTGCAAAGATCTAGCAGGAAAGGAGTCTTTTATGTGCAAAAAACACTAGACCCTTTCCGAGAATTGAGGCACTAACAGGAAGATAATGCCTCTGAAATACTGGGAAAATTGATGGAGAACATGATCTTGTTCCCTATGCTATCACTCCAGGTAACACCCATGACGCTCAACGAATTTTTTTTTTTAATTAAACGGAGCACAACTTTATTTAACAGGTAGAACATTATGGAAATTATTATGGCAAGAAAGGACATAGTCTAATAACATAAATTAGGCTTAAGGAGGGTTTTATAAATTATGTCTCTCCAATGGATTAATGAAGAAAATTAGGAATAATTTTTACATTATCGCTATTTTTTTTTACTTATACTTTTGGACTTGAGGTTTTCTGCATATAATATGCACATTAATATAATTATTAATATGTTAATATAAAGGAATACCCTCTCACAGATTGTGCATTAATGTGCATTTCAGTGACAAAATACAGTGCGCTACTTTAGCCTCAGGAGGAAGAATGGGATATGCAAAAGAACCTAAGACTCTGGACTGACTAAAATCGGGCTGACCTGGTTTTAATCTCACGTCTGCTACCTAAGAGCTGTATGATTGTTAGCAAGTTATTGTAAATTGCTAGATCTTGTTTTCCTCATTTACAAAATAGAAACACTGATATCTGCATCATACTATTATTATGATTTTTAAATTAACAATAAATGCCAGTGAACCTAGCAATTGGTGACCATATTATAGGTACTCCATGGATTTCTGCCTCTTTCTTCCATGTGCAAAAATAATTCTGGCATCATCTTTTATAACTATTAGGTTTTTCTTTTTACTATCTTCAGAAAATCTTTCTAGACTTATCCTGCTAATTTTTATTTAGAAGTTAGCCCCCATATGAGTCCATTCTCTCATTGCTATAAAGAACTACCTGAGACTAATTTATAAAGAAAAGAGGTTTAATTAGCTCATAGTTCCACACGTTGTACCAGAAGCATGGCTGGAAAGGCCTCAGGAAACTTACAATCGTGGCAGAGGGTGAAGAGAAGGCAAGTCTCACATGGCTGAAGCAGGAGGAAGAGAGCAAAGGGCGAGGTGCTACATACTTTTAAATAACAAGATCTCAAGGGAACTCAGTCACTATCACAAGAAGAGCAAGGGGGAATCTATCCCCTATGGTTCGATCGCCTCCCACCAGGCCCCTACTCCATCACTGGGGACTACAATTTGACATGAGATTTGGGTGGGGACACAAATGCGAACCATACAGCTCCCGAATATATTTGTACAGAAATAGACTGCTCTCCTAGACTTCAAAAGAGATGTCATCATTATGCACCTCTGAAACATTGTATGGTCTTGGTTTTAAGTTTCTTGAGTAATCTGTTTGATTCTGATACTAGCGATCAATAGCACTGATGTAAACGTAGGTCAGATTGGTGATCTATTGCTACAGCAATTTGAGGAAAGCAATTTCCTCCTTAAAAGTTTTGGCAATCTTATTTATTTGTGTTTTTTTTTTTTGCTGGTGAGGGGAGAAATTGTTCATGTGGTCTTGCTTCTTTGAAATATGGTTCTTCTCAGGAATATCCTATGTTATTAGATGATCTAAACACTACGGCACTTCTTAAATAACCAATACTCGATGATACGATGAAAATCACAACCCCCGTGAGATATAGTATCAATTAAATGATGCCATATACCTTGATTGGTTGAGTTCCATCCACTAGACAATTTCAAAATTATCTCGTAAATCACCAAGACAATAGGAAAGAAAGCTTTACTATAACTTGTCTTACCCCCAAATTTAGCAATATCTTTTTAGCTTGTTGATGGTATTTCGGGAAAATCAAATGTAGTTCCATATTATAAAGATGGAAACGTGTTACCTCTTTATGTTCGTGTATGGCAAATTAGTTGATACTCTTTGGTCTTGTCAGTATCTCTTTAACCTTGTACAGTTATGAAGGTTAGAATCATGTTTACCACCTGTAAAAAAAAATCTGAAAGCAGTGATTTTTTTTCTTCTTCTTTTTCTCTACCACATCCTCTGATAATGATTTCCATGGGCTGGAAATACTGTGAGGAGAAAAATATTTAGTTGAATTTATTTTAAATGAAACCGATAGCTTCACTAGTGATCTCATAACCTCAAAGCACTTTACAAACTGAGTAATCATTGAAGATGCTAAATATAGTAAATACAATGTTTAAAACCTTCACAAATAAATCCATATTAAAATCTTATTCTACCACAAAGTAGCTTTGCTTTTGATGTACCTTTTAAAGTCATGGATTTCTTGATGGAGATATTGAGTTGGGTTGTTTCTGTTGCTTTTTGTGTTTGTTTGATTTTTTTTCTACTACATAAGCTAGACCTCACTCTCTTAGTCATTTATTATATGTAGAGGCAAGATGCTGCCTGAACTAGAGATTTATTCCATGTGCCTAAAGCTCTTCATGTAATTCCTAGTTCAATTAGTGAGCCAATATCTCTTACCAGCTTTAACATTTTTTAGATGACATTGTCAGGCACGGTGATGTGTACCTGTATCCCCAGCTACTTGGGAAGCTGAGATGGGAAGATCACTTAAGCCTGGCAGTTCCAGTCTGTAGTGCCCAATCATCATGCCTATGAATGGCCACTGTACTCCAGCCTAGACTACATGACAAGACCCCATCTCTAAAGAAAAAAAAAGAATGGTAGCATTTCCTATACTTGTAGAGATTTTCTGACTACATCATTATTATAAAATAATATCCTTTACAAAACATAATGATTATAGTTTTATTTGTACTAAATAAGGATAAACCTTATTTAAGTGTGTATATATCTATATATATAAGTGTATATATATATATATACACTCATTAATTTGATTGTTTTAATGTACCCATGAACATGCAGAGTTCACAAATTATAATTTGTAAATGTATTAAGATAGAATAGTTGTAGAATAAAAGGGTTTTTAAACAATTTAAATAATCACCATTTCTGCCACCCATTAATCCTCTATACTGATTTTAGGACTTATTCCTGAAGTTATATCCTGTGCATAATTGGCTTCAGGCATGAAGGATACGAATCCTACGTCTTCTCCAGTGGGACTGTGGGGATCATGTCACTACTGGCCTGTTCTGCAGGCTCTTGTGGTGGTTGTTATACAACCCAACCCTGGAGCAGCTCAGGAAAGGAAAGGAAGGATTTTCTGGAATGGTATTCTCCTTTTAGTTAACACATTTTGGTTGCTGAACACTGAGTAATCAACTAAAGCCCCATGATATATTTTCAAAGAGTGAATTTCCCTTGCCTGACTGAGACATTTTATTTTATAATAGCAATTCTCAGGATTTTTCTCATATTGATAAATAATTAAGTGGATTAATATATGCTCACCTAAGACACCAAGATACAGATGGCTTTTACCACTCTATCTAAGCAGGAGTAAACACCTGGGGACTAGAAATCTGAGAAAGAGGACAGTACCCACCACCACTTAACCTGGCCTTGGTACAGTCATTTAACTCAATAACCTTCCGTGAGAGTAAGGTCATTATGAAATATGCTTGGTTTTATCCAATGCTTTTTAAAAAGCCACTTAAAATAGTATATGAAGTCACCTCTGATTCCTATGTAAAGAAGATTACATAGGAATGTAATCTTCCTCATTCATTGTACTCCACACTCTACCCCATACCTCCCCTGGCCCTGCAATACAACTAACTCATCAAAAGTTTAATTTTCTCTTTCCAAAAGCAATGTACTTGAAATTCCTATTCTTAGATGTGTGTATTTTGGTTTCCTCTTTGATTTTCCTTTTTCTCCCCAGGTTTCCTGTTGATACCAACATGAATCTCAAGGGCTTCCCTTTGCTTCTTTTGGAAAAAATAAAGAAAAGAGACTGATTTAGAGCCTGTAGGGTGGAAAATCACATTCAGGAAAAGGCAGGCAAAACATGCAGCAGTGCAGAGACAGGGCTCACCCGCCCATCTCTTCCATCAGCCACCTCCCTGGTAGGGCATCCCTTGGAACAGAAGCCAGCATCTGTCCCACAGGGATTGGAGAATTGTGAGCTCTGAATGATAAAACACTGAGTCATAGGTTATCACTGTACAGAGCGATCCCTTTGGCCTCTGCCTTGAGGGCATATAAGCCATTTTTTCCTTACTTGTTGGAATTTGATTCATTTCCTCTTTTTCTCCTTTAGCTCACTAATCTAGAATTCTCAGTTTATCTATTAGAGGATTCAATATCTGGGTTGATTCTGAGGAGTCTAAGGGTTGGTCTTATGAGCAGATGGGCAGTCCACAATAGCTTTTGTAGAGATGACTCAGAATAAGCCAAAGTGGTGGGGTTTTGAGAAGCCCAGTGTGGAATCCAGTGACAAAGTCCACCTCAGAATAATGGTACCATGGTTTCAGTTACTGCTGATTCCAAAACTGTTTCCTACCACTCGTCTTTTTCATCTGCCTCTCACAGCAATGGTGTGAGGGGAAAGCTAATCAAACCACAAAGTGGCTGAGTGATCAGAAATGATAGGATGGGTTCATTGCAATATCAGTCCTCAGAAGATTTTTGTTAAAGCCCTCAAGAAAAATATTCCAACCTAAACTGATGGTGTATTATTCAGCCAGACTTCTGATATCTTCAGGCACACTGTTTGCAAAGTCCAGGCATCTCTTCTGTCCTGCTGTCTGTAGACCTCTGTGGTTTATGGATGGGAAAACTCAAACTGTCAGATGATCCTTATTGCAGAAAGCTGGCTTATGCCCTGTAAGTTGGGGGGATCTCCAAAGGGTGCAGGAGGAGAGGTACTGATTGCTCATTTGCTTCTTCTGTTCCTTACAATCACCCTCCTTATTAAAGAAATGTAAGCATTGAGTAGAGAGGTGTCTTGCTTGGGCTTGCTTTTGAGTACCGGGAATTCGGCTTTCCTGCTTTGGAGGCCTGAGTTGGGATGTAGGTGTGTAGCGAAGGAATGGGTGGAGGCTTCTAACTAATGGGGAAGGCATCTTTGAAACAAGCCGAGATGTGGAGCTGGGATTCTGGGAATCAAATACTTCTTCCCTGCACCAGACTTTGTTGGGAGGATACTTTAATATCTGTGGTTGCAGAATAAATATAATTCACTCTGAGGATTCTGCATTGCAATTGAATATGCCAGAAAAGGCAAATAAAAAATTGGAAAATTTATTCGTAAATAGTCCTCAATAGTTTCAGAAAAGCTCCCAAGGACGTGAATTTCTTCCTAGCCATTATTTATTGAAATCTTCAGAATAGCATCTCATTTTTTCACCACATTAATGGAGCAACTATGTGAGCAGGCCCTGGATTCAGGGATAGATCTGATTCTTTCAAGCTGTAAGCCCTTGAGAAATCTACATAAATCTCTCTGTGCCTCACTATTGACAACTGTAAAGTGAGGAATAGTAATGTGTATTTCATAAGGTTGTCTGGATGTTTAAATTAGATTATAATACTTAATCGACCACTTTGGAATCGAACATTGTTCTAAATGCTTTAAGTATGAATTTTATTATCATTACCATCCATATCAATTATCCTTATCTGTTATGCTGTGTTACAAGAAGCTTTGATGTCACAAAGAAAGAAATTTGAGACTTAAGGAGAAGGCACGAGAAAATATCTTATTGAGATTTTTAATCATCTTCTAGGGAACCAAGCAAGACTGAATCTTTCTTGCAATGTTTTACTAGGATTTATAGCACTTTTAAAGGGTCAGGTAAATAAGGTTATAATTCACAACAGCTGTTATGGAGTGGGGCACAATGGCATTGATAACAAGAGACTCTAGTCCTGAATCAGTTATTTCCTATTTGTATACATTTAAAAATATTTTTGTTTGTTTGTTTGTTTGTTTGTTTTGAGACAAGGTCTCACTCTGTTGCCCAGGCTGAAGTGCAGTGGCATGAACACAGCTCACTGCAGCCTCAAACTCTCAGGCTCAAGCCTTTCCCATCTCAGCCTCCTGAGTAGCTGGGACTACAGGCATGTGCTGCCATGCCTGATTAATTTTTTATATTTTGTATAGATGGGGTTTCACCATGTTGCCCAGGCTGGTCTCAAACTCCTGGGCCTAAGCGATTCTCCTGTCTGAGCCCCACAAAGTGCTGGGATTATAGGCGTTCACCACCACATCTGGTCTATTTGTATAATTTTGAATGAATCATTTAATCTTGTTGAGCCTCAATTAAAGCAAACTTTAAATACAGAATAAATGAAATAAAAATTAAAAGGTTGAGCCAGGCATGGTGGCTCACGCCTGTAATCCTAGCATTTTGGAAGGCTGAGGCAGGTGGATCATGAGGTCAGGAGTTCGAGACCAGCCTGACCAACATAGTGAAACCCCACCTCTACTGAAAATACTAGAATTAGCTGGGTGTGGTGGGCACCTGTAATCTCAACTACTCTGGAGGTTGAGGCAGGAGAATCACTTGAGCTCAGAGGCAGAGGTTGCAATGAGCTGAGATTGAGCCATTGTACTCCAGCCTGGGCGACAGAGCAAGATTCCAGCCTGGGTGACAGAGCAAGACTCTGTCTCAAAAAAATAAATAAATAAAAGGTTGAATTAGGTGATATCAAAGGTGCTTTTCACATCTGTAATTCTAAATGTTACTCAGTATTTACTCTGTGCAGAATGTCTGTTTCCACAGGCTATTGCCTATAGCTCAACACAGTGGTCATATTCCTATTTTGTAACAAGGGAGCTGAGCACAGCAATGCTGACTACTCGCAGAGTTTATTTTTCAGCCCATATTAAGTTTGGGAATGATTTTGTCCAACTGATGTTTTCTCTTCACAGAGACTTGACTTTTTTTTTTTTTTTTTTGAGACGGGGTCTCACTCTGTCACCCATGCTGGAGTGTAGTGGCACAATCAAAGTTCACTGCAGCCTCAACCTCCCAGGCTCAAGCTGTTCTCCCATCTCAGTCTCCCAAGTATCTGGGACTACAGGAATTCACCATCACACCCAGCTAACTTTTGTATTTTTTGTAGAGACAGGGTCTCACTAGGTTGTCCTGGCTGGCCTTGAACTCCTAGGCTCAAGCAATTAATCCACCTGCCTCGGCATTCCAAAGTGCTGGGACTACAAGCATGAGCCACCACGCCCAGCCAGCCAACACATTTTTAGATGAAACATCGAGGGAGTACTTATACTGATATATGTATTTTACTATAGCAAATATAGTAAAGAGAAATTAGTGCATCCTAAAACTGAATTTTAAAAATATTAGAAACATAGAGTTGAAATTAAGATTATATTCAAAGTTCTGCAGAGATAAGTATTAAAGTTGTATCTCCAAACTTTTAGAGACTATAAAGAATTCCATAAATAAGGTTATTTAAAATTTTTAAAAATCCTATGCTCAAGCAATATCTTTGATCATAAGACAATTCTGGCTATGAGACAGATTCTTGAAATCTCAACAACACTAACGTGGGCTGAGATTTTTGCTTTCAATAGATAGAACCTCATCAAAGAGGTCTTGGAAATTCTGCTAGTCAATGGAATAAAATAATGAATCTGATAGAAGTCCTCCAGCTCTGTGCCGGACCAAAACGTCTCTGACGGCCTGTCATATTTCACAGGATCGTGCTCCTCAGAGCAGTGTGGGGCTGGCACAGAGATGAAAGAAAGAAGAAGTTCCTCCCTGGTTTCTGCTTATTTGAACCTGAATCAGAATAGAGAGGAAGCAAACGAGAAAGAATGGCGTGATCCGACTTTTCTTCCATATGCAAACAATATTGACTTATATGGCATAACTATGCCCAGATGCTGTCATGACAAAGTATAGAGATTTCTGACTTGCATAACTAAATATATTTTTAAAAGACAACAAAGAAAAAGAAATCAGTCATAACATTTTGTTTAGCATCTTGAGTCTTGGAGTGCTTCTGCCATGGAGGGTTATAGTCTCTCTGCTCTTTTCTGCTTAGACTGTATCTTAAAACTAACTTCAGGCCGGGCGCAGTGGCTCCTGCCAGCACTTTGGGAGGTCAAGGTGGGTGGATCACGAGGTCAGGAGTTCAAGATCAGCCTGGCGAACATAGTGAAACCCCATCTCTACTAAAAATACAAAAATTAGCCAGGCATGGTGGCACGCGCCTGTAGTCCCAGCTACTTGGGAGGCTGAGGCAGCATAATCACGTGAACCAGGGGGGTGGATGTTGCAGTGAGCTGAGATTACTCCATTGCACTCCAGCCTGGTGACAGAGCAAGATTCCTCTAAAAACGAAAACAAAAACAAACAAACAAACAAAAAACTAGCTTCAATATTGGATGACATATTTTAAAGGAGATCCTGGCCAGGCGTGGTGGCTCATGCCTATAATTCCAGCACTTTGGGAGGCTGAGGTGGGTGGATCACAAAGTTAGGAGATTGAGACCATCCTGGCCAACATAGGGAAACCCTGTCTCTACTAAAATACAAAAATCTAGCCAGGCGTGGTAGGGCGCACATGTAGTCCCAGCTACTTGGGAGGCTGAAGCAGGGGAATCGCTTGAACCCGGGAGGCAGAGGTTGCAGTGAACTGAGATTGTGAGATTGAGCCACTGCACTCCAGCCTGGTGACAGAGCAAGACTCCATCTCAAAAAAAAAAAAAAAAAAAAAAAGGAGAAACTGACACTTAGTATCCGAATTACAAAAGATGACTCGGTTACTGAGGGTCTGAAGATCGTCCCATATAAGTTATAGTGGAATCGTCTGAGGAAGTTTAACTTGGATAAAAGAAGCAGAGAAATGACAAATGCTTTCACATATGTGAAAAGCATCCTTGTTTTTGTTGTTTTGTTTTGTTTTATATCCTAGGAAGCACAGTGAAATTCAAAAGGCAGACTTTAGAGCACCATATTGGAGCCCTTTATAACAATTAAAACCTCATAGAAATGGGGCAGGCAGCCTTATTAGGTGGTGAGATTGTGAGATTCCTCTGTTGCTAATGGACAGCAGACAGGCCAGTTGAGTGTGTCAGTAATGCTATAAGCACAGCTTCCATATTGCCTAGAAATTTTTCAGGTTAGAAAAAGTCACCAACTCTATCATGATTAGAAAATTGAGTTGAGGGTCAAAAGCAATATGATACCTAGGATTTGGGGAAACCAGTTACCTCTCATCAAATCTTTAATGTGGAAAGAGTGAAACCATCTTAGACCTTTTTGAGTACAGAATGACCTGAAGTCAGAGGAAGGAGCATGGCACACAGAGAATGTCCCAAATTGAGACAGCATCTTTTGAGCCAATTGTTGTCCCATTGGGTAGAGTGAGAATAATAATATTGCACTCACATGTGCCTCACAGATGTTGTAAGAGTATGTGACTCAATGTTTTAAAGAGCTTTGGATAGCTGCTGTGGTTAACGTGTCACTCACTGCAAAGCGTTTTAAAGGCAATTATTTTGATCAGAATGCCACTCAGTAGGCTGGCTTTATGAATCATTTAGGGAGGGTAGTGTAATTCAAATTTGTAATATATTGTCAAACATTTAAAAATAATAATATTAGTATAAAACAAAATACTTGGTTTTACACTCAAATTTAACATCTTTTTTTTCTGGAAAAAGAGAGTGTTGCCTAAACTGAAAGCCAAGCAACTTTACTTTTTGCATTTTCAAATATCCGTCTGGCATCAAGCTAGGCCATTTAAAATGATATCCAGTGATTTAATTTGAAATTCATTTTGTAGAAAGCCCACCTCTCTGGGGAGTAGGTACAGCAAAAGTGAGGCCATCACAAAAGCTGAATGTGAAAAAGTGACTGGGGCTTTTTAGCATAAAATGTGATTTTTTTTTTAAAAGAAGAACTCTGCCTACAGGGTTCTTAGAGTGGGTTTCAGGTTGGGTTCTGAAGGAGAGCCAAGCCTGGATCTCCACAGTGGACTGGATGCAGTAGGGGGTCAAGCAAGTGATGGGAAAAGCATAAATCATCTTGGAATTATAGATTCCTCTTTGTGGCTTGGCTTTGAATTCACCATTCGCTGGCTGAATCTTGATGGGAGTTGAACATAAACAGAAGGCCAGTGCATGACTGTGACGTGAAAGAAAGCTCCTTCTGACTTGTTAAAACCCCTAAAATCTACACATTATTATTATTATTTAGACACTGTCTCACTCTGTCACCCAGACTGGAGTACAGTGGCATGATCTTGGCTCACTGCAGCCTCGACCTCTTCAGCTCAAGCGATCTTCCCACCTCAGTTTCAAGTAGCTGGGACTATGGACATACACAACCATGCCTGGCTAATTGTTTGTATTTTTTGTAGAGATGAGTTTTCCCTATGTTTCCCAGGCTGGTCTTGAATTCCTAGGCTCAAGCGATTCTCCCACCTCAGCCTCCCAGAGTGCTGGGATTACAGGCATGAGCCAGTGTACCCAGCCAAAATCTACAGATTATCATCTATTATTCTTGGACTTGCTAACCATGATAACCAAGTTTTATTATAAAACTCAAACCTTAAAGGACAATTGGATTCCAAAATGTGGATTATATCTAGATAATATTTCGATTCACAAGTCTAGGTGTACATTAGGATCCATGCAGAAAAGTGAAAAAAAAAGTAGTTTAAAAGCATTTTTTAAAACATGATAAAACTAGAGCATTCAAAATAATGTGAGGGGAGATAAAAGGAAGTTGATTGATAAATGAATCATTGACAGGTCAATGCTGTGAAAGGCCGAGTCTAAGCCGATGGCTCTCAGTCCTGGTTCCTCACTGCTGTGCGGAACTCGTCAGGGAGTCCCTCTTGGGAGTTACAGGCTTAGGATCATGGTCTTGTTTATATTAGCTGCTTCTTCTATCACTCTTTTCAACAGTAACATTTTGAAAGGAAAAACAGGAAAAAAACCCTCAAAACTTCTCAGGTAAGTAGTATTGACACAAAAACATTTCACATTTGATTTAGAACTATATTTTTGAAAATAAAAGATGTGATACAGAGCAAAACCACAACCTTTAGGTTTTGAGGTTTTTTTTTTTTTTTTTTTTTTTTTTGGTCTTAATTTCTTTTTTAAAAATTAAGAGTTGAGGGGTCTCATTCTGTCATCCAAGCTGGAATTCAGTAGCTTGATCATAGCTCACTGCAGCCTCAAACCTATGGCCATAAGAAATTCTCCCATCTCAATCTCCTGAAGCTAGAACTACAGGCACGTACCACCACACCTAGCTAACTAAAAAATTTTTTAAAATTGTGTAGGGAAGGGGTCTTGCTGCGTTGCTGATCTCGAACTCCTGACCCCAAGCAATCCTCCTACCTCGCCTGGGATTACAGGCATGCACCCTGTGCCTAGCTAATAGATTTGCTTTCTAGATCTTTCCTGTCAGGGCCAATATTTTAGGTGGACAGAGCACTTGATTAGATCAGGAGTCAAAATTCTATTCCTTAATCTATTACTTACCAGTCATACTACTTTGAACGCAGGCTTAATTTTTCAGGGACTTTGAATTTTCTCAGATATAAAATGATAGGATAGGTCTAGAGAGTTGCCTTAGGTGAATTTCTTTAGGAAACAGTTTCTGAGACAGAGATGTCAGTGCAGTAGGTTTATCGGGGAGTGCTCTTAGGAATGCCTGTAAGGAAGTGAAGGATGCAGAGGAGGAAGATGAACTAGAATTTATTTGCCAAAGTCCTCAGCAGATTCTACCAGCTCTAGAGCTGGGATGACCCTTCAGAGTTATCCTGATTCACAAGGGGTCAGCCCCTAGGCATTCATAAGTCACTTTGTCCAGTCATCAGGGCTGACCCCCAGGAAAAGATGTGGTTTGGGGTAAGAGGACTCTTCAGCTGAGGGTAGTTCCTAGAAAACTAGTAAGCTATGAGTTGGCATCAGGCAACATTTCCAGCAATGTGGGAAATGAGTTCACCTAAAGGCTGGATCTGGGCCACGGACCACGGCACTCACTGCTATAGTCAAAGCATTGTTTTCAGTGTTAAATTCTGCTGTGTTAAAGTATTGTGCAGTCACTAAAATGAGAGTATCCTTATATTTGGCTACCCATGAAATTGATTCTCTTCTGATTATACTATGTATCTCCCGATCCAGAATTTTAGACTATTTTTTTCCTGTACTTTTCTGTCTGTCAAGGAAACAGAATTTTATTCTTCTGGCGTTAGAGTTTCTACGAGTCCTCCTTTTCAAACAGATGGACACCCTGTGACAATTTCTTTTACCTTTTTGTGGCACGTAAAAAAAAATCCATAAATAGAGTCATTATGCAAGTCTTCACCAGTTAGTTTCTCTCTCCAATTTTCTTTCTACTTTTTTCAGTTTTCATTTTCTTCAGCAGAAAGTATCTTCTTGCTGGACACAACAGCTCACCCACCTGTAATCCCATCACTTTGGCAGGGTGAGGAGGATGGATTGCTTGAGTTCAGGAGTTCCAGACCAGCCTGGGCAACATGGTGAAACTCCTAACTCTACACAAAAAAAAAAAAAAAAAAAAAAAATAGCTGAGTGTGGTGGTGTGCCCCTGTAGTCCCAGCTACTAGGGAGGCTGAGGTAGGAGGATTGCTAGAGGCTGAGATGTTGACGCTGCAGTGAGTCATGATCACACCACATCTCTCCAGCCTGGGTGACAGAAAGTGACCTTGTCTCTGTTAAAAAAAAAAAAAGTTTCTTCAACTTGCCCCTTCACAATTTAGTAAGTATAAACACATTTCTTTATAAAGAGAAGGTTATCTTTTATCTATATTCAAAATCATATGCCCTGAGGATCCTTACATCACAATGCAAATGCATGTTGAGTTTATCCAAGGAAGTGTGAGTAACAAGTTAGTGACTAGCTTAGGGGGTGGTTAGGACAGTGGTGTGTGATTAAGAGGTGAACATCACAGACCAATGCGTGGTAAAACCTACAGGAGGGAGAGTGATGACCTAGCCTTGAATATCTCACTTAGGAAGTTACACACGTGTCTGGGCTTTTCAAAACGTTTGCATGCCATTAATCAGTATCTTACATCAGTTTGCTCAATGAATGATGACTGTGTCAAATGGAAGTAAAACATGTAAGTCTAGATAATGATGAACGGAAATTTTTTAAATGCAATAAAGAATAAAGAAGGGTCGAAGTGGCCGGGAGTGATGGCTCATGCCCGTAACCCCAATACTTTGGGAGGCTCAAGTGGAAAGACCTCTTGATCCAAAAAGTTTGAGACCAGCCTGGGCAGTATAGCAAGACCCCATCTCTGTTTTTTGTTTATTTTTAAAAAAAAGAAGGATGCAAGTTATTCAAACCCATAAGGAGTTCAGCTAATGTATTCAGATTTCACACTTTAGATATGATCAACTTGCTATCTTTGGCCTTAAAGGTAAAACAGACAAACACAGCAGTACCATGTGCATCTCAGGTATTGGTTTGTCCTCCTTTCTTCCTAGGACAACTCTTTTCCCACTTTCTCTCTGGCCAAGTCCATGCTCAGCATTGCATGACTTCACTGTTGGTCCAGGTTGATTCTGCTCTAGAAAGGTTCCCTGACCCCCTTCTTGACAGCTGCAGATCCTGTCAGTCACTGTGTGCTTCCATTGTCTTCCTTGTAGATTTTTATTACATTAATTAGGACACTCCATTACAATGCATTATTCTGTGTACTAAACACCTGTATAGTTTCTACCATGGGCTAGGCGCTAACGATTTACAAATGATTATTCTTCTGACCCTCATCACAACTCTTTGAAAGCAGGGTCTATTATTTTCACCAATTTATAGAAAAGGAAATGGAAGCATAGAGAATTGACTCCATTTTCTTGGATCTCACAGCAAGTAAGAAGAAGGGCTAGGATTCTAAGCCAGGGAGTCTGGATCCACAACAGATGCAATTAACCACTATGCCGTGAGGCCTTTCTGTCATACACAAGCTTGTCTGTTTTGCTCACTAGACTGTATTTTACTCAATTTCTTATGGTAAAAATTGCTTTTTTATGATTTAAATAATACATGCCATGTAAAAATTAAACCAATGCCTAAAGCATTCTGAAGAAAGGAAGGGTTACCTGGAATCCCATAACTCTGAAATAACCATCATTAAAATTTTGTTCTTTATCCTTCCATGCATGGTTTAATGTACCACTTACCCACACTCATACACACAAATTAAATGGCACAGTATAACCATTTTTTTAAAAGAAGGATGGACATCATCTGCTCTCCTCCTCCTCCCAGAGTTGTCTGCTTCAAAAGGACAGGTTAAAAATCTGTGACTTTTTCTATACCTTTTATTCTCTCATAGGTTCATATCGCTCATTTACATTAATGGAACTCATTGGTGTTTCAAAAACATGATCATCTTAACTGTACTCTTTTAGATGTTGCTTTTTTCACTCAGCAGTCACCCTGTGTCACCTGGCAAAGCCCTAATTTATTCCTTCCATTGGTCACGTGACATTCATTCCACAGTGTAGATGTACCACGATGCAGTCAGCTATTCTCCTGTGGCATTAACTCGGCTTCTAGAATGCAGGGGCTGTCTTCCAACCTGGTGTTTGTGACATTGTGTTGGGCATAATGGGGCCCCTTGAATAAATACTTGTAAAACACGGAAGTCAAATTTTAGAAAGAATAAAGTAGTTTTTCTTAATTATGAATGGGTAGGGTCTTGAATGGGTTCTCAATAAATCAAATTTCAGTAGAGGACTCACTTAAATGTATGAGAAGAGCTTACGATTTCAGAGATTCCTGTGATCAATGTTTTTAAAGTTAAATAATTGTCTTTTACATTTTAACTGGTATAAAATAACTTTTTCTCCATGTAGAACATTTGCTTCAAGATACATACAGTGGAACATTATTAAAACACCTCTACTTACAGATACCTTGTGCTTTGTTATCTGGCTTGTATTTTTCCTGTTCCTTTCCTATTACCCTGTGTATGAAATGTATGTTCTGCCCATAAAAAAACTAAAGTACTTCCAGTTGGGTAAACACAATAGGTTCTTTCAGACCACTGTGCCTTGGTGTGTGTCAGCCCTCAGCTAGGAATAACATTTCCATCTCCATGATTCCACTGGCAGTTTCTGCTCACCTTTTCCTATGTTGAAGTGTCATTTCCTCTGCAAAACTTTCTCGAATGTCCTTTCCTGTTACCCTCCTGCACAATTAAAAACTTGCGTCTATTGATCCCTTAAAACTTATTCTGTACTTTCATGACAGGTACTCACATCTTTTATTTTAACTCACTTATATCACTAGACTTTTTTCTTTAGGTCTTTGAATTTGACTTTTTCATCTTTTTCTCCAGCAGTCTTCTTAGTGTCTGGCATAGAGAAGGTGCTCAAAAATATTTGTTGAGCGAATGACGGTTGAGAAAATAAAAATGTCCTGGATTGGAATCATGAAAACTGCCTACTTATCGCTAATATTAAAAAGCTCAGTGTAATCTTAGAAAAAATAATCTGAGAGCTCTGACACTTTCCAGAGGGCACGTCCACGGAAAAGGAGGAGCAAAGTCTCTGATCAGAAGTTGAGTAAATATCCTCTGAGGCCCCTGATTATCCAGACATTGACAAAAGAAAGGCTCTCCAAGGCCTGCCATTATTACTATAAGGAAGTCCCGGCTCAGATGATTCATGGTTAAATATTTGCATCTCCTCTGGCTAAGAAAAATAAAAGCCATGACATTCCAGAGCCCTTAGGCATGTAAGATCTTGGTACTTTCCCAGTTATTTCTCCTTAGAAACTGGTAACTGACAAGGTCCTGTTTCAAAAAAGCAAGATATGTCAAATGGGAAGGAAGTAGCATATCTGTCTGCTTGGAATTCAGGAAGTATATCAAGGCCAAAAATGTAATTGTTGAAATTGGTTATTAATGTTTTGATACTGTGACATATCTGTTTTCTGTTCTCTACCACGAAAAAGAAAGATGTTGAAGTATGGCAAATATTATGAATAACAAAGGGAAAAATTCAAATAAGTTCTTTTTGCAAATCTCTGTAGCAGGTTGAAGTCAGACTCCTTTAACATCCATAAACAAGGCTCAGAGTCCACGTGACTCTCGTTGGTGGTCACTTTAAGTGTATTTCTCTTACAACAGGCCTGCGAGTCCAGTGTTACCATTTCTGTTCACAGATAAGAAAACGGAGGCTCAGAAAAATAATGATCCCTAATTGATACAGTGAGGATTTAAACCCAAGTGGTAAAGCAGGTGGTAATTTGTAGAGAATGATTTCAGAAATGCTCTTTAGATACCTCTGCCTCTAGGCATATAAAACTATTTTCTTATTACCTGAAAATTCACAATTGCAACTTGATTCTTGAGGTTTAAGACAGTGGAGGCTTTCTACATTGTACATGCAAATTTTCCCAAAATCTTTCCCAAATTCATTTATAATTCAGTGTGGGTGATCTTATCAGTTCCTTTTGAGAAAATAGTTGTGATTAAGGAGTACACATAGACAATTATTCTGTTATTCTCTTCTGTCCTCAAGTAGGCAGTGCTCCTAGAGCTTTGGGGGGCGACCCTTCAGCAATCCATTGTTAGTGTGGGGCCAGCTTTTCCTCCTTAGGCCAGAAAGATAGAGTTGCTCAAAATTTATTTCCAAAATTCAGTGTTTAGGGCCTGAAGGCCACAAGGAAGACTATTCTGAAAGCTCCCACACTGAAATGCTCCCCAGTACTGGAGAACAAATAATAAGAGAGTGGGAAAAAGACCTCAGGGCTTTGCACATGATAGGCCTTCCATAAGTTTATTTCTTTTTCTTTTTTTTTTTTTTTAAGATGGGGTTTCACCATGTTGGTCAGGCTGGTTTTGAACTCCTGACCTCAGGTAATCCACCCGCCTTCGCCTCCAAAGTGCTTGGATTACAGGCGTGAGCCACCACGCCCTACCATAAGTTTATTTCATAAATGAGATTGGGTTAGATGGACTGACAGGTGGAGCCTGTGTGTATAGTCCTGGCAGTTGTTACCTTTCTTTGGGCCCTGTCACACTTCCTCTCAACCGCATTTGAAAGAAATGCCGGGCACAGTGGCTCATGCCTATAGTCTTAGCACTGTGGGAGGCTGAGGCATGTGGATCACATGGTCAGGAGTTTAACACCAGCCTGGCCAAGATGGTGAAACCCAGTCTCTACAAAAAATACAAAAATTAGCCCCACGTGGTGGCAGGAGCCTGTAAACCCAGTTACTGGGAGGCTGAGGCAGAGAATTGCTTGAACCCGGGAGGTGGAGGTTGTAGTGAGCTGAGATCGTGCCACTGCACTCCAGCCTGGGTGACAAGAGCAAGAGTCCATCTCAAAAAGAGAGAGAGAGAAAGAAAGAAAAGGAAGGAAGGAAGGAAGGAAGGAAGGAAGGAAGGAAGGAAAGAAATGCAGCCCAACAAAGAAGGCCGTCTCCTCACTGTGCTGAGAGAGCCTTGGGTCTCACAAAGCAACATACACAGCCAGGTCATATCTCTGAGCATCGGATCCAGAAAACTACAAAGCCAGGAAGACATGGATGATGCTAAGATCCTCCCTTTGCCCACCACACACATGCATGAAAACACACCTACCCTCACCCCTACCCACTCACACATATACACACTGGAAATTGTACCCACAGGACACCATTCCTAACTATGAAGCAGGTGGCACCATGGCTTGCCCAGAGAAGATACCCACAGGGTCAGAATCACACAACAAGCCTATGAATGGAATAGCTCACATTTAGTAGTGGTCTTCTAATCTGGAATCTTCTCTTTTTTAAATTCAAGATAACATAAACTTCTTTTTTGTAAATTTGTCCATTGTCCACTCCCTTGTTCTTATACTCTGGTGAGGGAGGTCAGAGGATAAATGATAAGGAAGATTATTGAAAGCCATGACAAGTGAGATGCAGAAAACTGGGCAGCCATGGAGCAGCAAGGGAACAACCATGTGTAGTCAGGGGGCTCCCTAGTGAGGTCATTCCCGAAACCCTCTGGGGTAGACCTGAGGCTGAGAGGAAAAGAGGAGTCCAGGCAGAGATAATAAGAAATGGAAAGTCCCCAAGGCAGGAATGGCCCTAACATATTTCAAAAAAATTTATTAAACAAAAAAGTCTGGGTGGCTTAATGAAAAAGAAAAAAGAGAAGAAACCAAAGAGGCTAGCAAGGTACTAAGGTCAATTTCCAGCGGTGCTTAGAGGCTGTGGTGGAGTGGACATTGTATTTTATTTTATTTTTATTTATTTAGGCAAAGTCTTGCTCTGTTGCCCAGGCTGGAGTGCAGTGGCACTATCTGAGCTCACTGCAACCTCGACCTCCCAGCTTCAAGCAATTCTCCTGCTTCAGCTTCCCGAGTAGCTGGGATTACAGGCATGTGCCACCATGCCTGGATAATTTTTGTAGTTTTAGTAGAGACGGGGTTTCGCCATGTTGGCCAGGCTGGTCTCGAACTTCTGACCTTGGGGGATCTGCCTGCCTCGGCCTCCCAAAGTACTGGGATTACAGGCATGAGCCACTGTACTTGGTCTAGAATGGATATTTTATTCTAATTATAATGGGAAGCCATTTGAAGGATTTCAGCAAGGATATTACATATCCAAATGGACTTCTTATTTATTTATTATACTTAAAAATGTTTTGAAACAGGGGCTCGCCCCATCTCCCAGGTTGGAGTACAGTGGTATAATCACAGCTCAATATAATCTCAAACTTCTGTGCTCAAAGCTATACTTCTGCCTCAGCCTCCCAAGTGGTTGGGAATACAGGAGTGCACCACCATGCCCAGCTGATTTTTAAATTTTTTTTGTAGAGATGGGGAGTCTCACTATGTTGCCCAGGCTTGTCTTGAACTCCTGGGCTCAAGCAGTCCTTTGCCTCAGCCTCCCAAAGTGCTAGGATTACAGACATGAATGCACCTGTCCTGAATGTACTTTTTAAAGAATACTAAGGCTATTGAATGACCAGGCAGGGTAGCAGAGAGAACCACTGTGAGTCTGTGGCAGTGTCCAGTTAAGGGATGATGCAAGGACCACTAAGCTGGCTATGTTGATGAGTGAGGGAGCATTTAGTTTGTTAGCTATTTTATAGGTAGAGGACATCAGACTTTAGTGGAGTTCAGACTTAAAATTCCTGTACCTTTGAATGGGGACTACAAACATGTCACGTCACACTAACACTAATGTTTCATTGATTCATTCTATCCCTTCCCAAAAACCAAATTCTGATTAAGAGAAGGATCATAAGTGGCTGAAGGAACAAAAAGAGTTATTGTAAAAAAAAATAATAATAATAATAATGCTGATGTGATAAGGAAAGGGAAGCCTGAGCTATGGAGCAAACACATTGCTTCTCACATAGTGCTAAGGGTTGGGCCTGCATATCCCTGCAGTCTAGAAAGTCTGTTTTCTCTGACAGTGTCAAAGGTGGAAAGATCAATAGGTGTCACCTATGCCATTCATTATCTCAGAAATGGGAAGACTTAGGAAAGGAGACTGAAACGACTTATGTGGGGTCACAGAACTAGTTATTGTGACCAAAGTTAGAGTCTTGTGTCCTAGATCTCAGTATTATACTTTTATTATTTCTTTTTCCATATGTAACCCAATTTGCTCCTAATGGACTGGGAATACACGGTGCCTGAAATGTAAAGATTACTTACTCTTGGCCTTAAGGCATCAAATCTGCCACATGAAATTTTAAGATAAGCGTAACACATCATTGGAATTACTCCTGCTTCTTCTACCCCTTGAACATGAGTTACCATGAGGTGAACCCTATCTTTTGTAGAAGAAAGGTGGAAGGAGTATCAAACGGAGGAGTGTGGAGTGTCGGGGAAAGGTACCATGTGAAAGAGAAAATCGCATCTTTGCCTTGGACTAAGTTGCATTGCACTTATTACCTGGAGTTGAAAGCTTTGGATATTGGCCGGGCATGGTGGCTCATGCCTGTAATCCCAGCACTTTGGAAGGCTGAGGCAGGTGAATCATGAGATCAGGAGATAGGGACCATCCTGGCTAATACGGTGAAATCCCATCTCTACTAAAAATACAAAAAAAAAAAAAAAAAAAAAAAAAAAAAACTTAGCCAGGTGTGGTGGCACACCCCTGTAATCCCAGCTACTCAGGAGGCTGAGGCAGGAGAATCGCTTGAACCCAGGAGGCAGAGGTTGCAGTGAGCTGAGATTGCACCACTGCACTCCAGCCTGGGTGAAAGAGCCAGACTCCATCTCAAAAAATAAATAAATAAAAAATAAAAAGAAAGCAAGAAAGCTTTGGATATTAAGCATGGATCTTTTTTGTCTTTATTGGACCCTGTTGCCCTTCACCTTTATGTAACATCTAAATTCTTTATTCTGGTTGATATGGGTTGCTCTACAATTTTAACTTGGCATGTGTCATGCAATTGTGTTTGGTAAGTATGAGGCATTCATGCTTACAGTGAAAGTCAGCCTTCAAAATGTCTGTGTATGCTAAGAGAATGGTGAAAGATAAGCAGTCAAGTAGGTCTCACTGGGTTGTTTTCTCAGACCACTTGGACTCTCTTCTCAAATCTGGTACTGGTCTTATGTGACCTTGGAAAATCTTCATCCTCAGTGAGCCCCAAACTTTTCAGTAAAATAAATAAAAAAGATTGATATTTTATGAAACATTTTATATCCTAAAATGCAGAAGCATATTAGAAATATATAGTTGCGACTGGGCACAGTGGCTCGCGCCTGTAATTCCAGCACTTTAGGAGGCCAAAGAGTGTGGATCATGAGGTTAGGAGTTCAAGACCAGCCTGGCCAAGATGGCGAAACCCCCGTCTCTACTAAAAACACAAAAATTAGCCAAGCATGGTGGTGGGCGCCTGTAATCTCAGCTACTCAGGAGGCTGAGGCAGAGAATTGCTTGAACCTGGGAGGTGGAGGTTGCAGTGAATCAAGATTGCACCATTGCACTTGGACTCCAGCCTAGGCAACAGAGCAAGAGTCCATCTTGAAAGAGAGAAAGACAGAGAGAAAGAAAGAGAGAGCGAAAGGAAGGAAAGAAAGAAAAGAGAGACAGACAGAAAGAGAGAAAGAGAGAGAGAAAGGAAGGAAAGAAAAAGAAGAGAGAGAAAGGAAGGAAGGAAGGGAGGGAGGGAAGGGAGAAAGGAAGGAAGGGAAGGAGGGAAGGAAGAAAGGAAAGAAGGAAGGAAGGAAAGAAAGAAGGAAAGAAGGAAGGAAAGAAAGGAAGGAAGGAAGGAAAGAAGGAAGGAAGGAGAGTTGCTATCAGCCTTCAATTAAATTTTTATCACTTGGCAAAATTTATACTTTGGTAAGCCCAAAGATGCCTAAGCATCCACTCCATATACTCCGTAGAATGTTCTTCTTTAAGGTTATTATTGCTTTGGGCATTAAGCATCTCACATCAGTTGTTTTCATCTGGCTTTAAGTCTCCAGGGAACCCTTGGGAACTCAATCTTGTCAAAGGAATTTCAAGAGGAGTTCACAGCTTCAATCTACCATAGAAGGGAGAAACAGGGTAAGGAATAGATCCCTGATAAAGCACATGAACAAATCAAATTCATTGCTAATTTGAGTGACCCACATAGAGAAGTGGCCCCTACATAACTGTCACTTTGTAGAGTCATGGTGGTTCAGAGGCGAATAGAAGCCATCTTTTCCTCTCAACATTATTTCCGTGTTCTCTAGTTCTGCCTCCCTAAAGCTGTCTACCTGCATTTGTCAACACTGAAAGCAAAACAAAATTGAATGTGTGTCCATGATGTACATTGTTAATAAAGAGGATGGAGGTCATTCGGTGATATTCTAATTGTACTGATAAAAACTTACCTAATTCATCATTTCCTCTTCTGTGTCCCTCAGCACCAAAAACTGACTTTGTCTCTTAGGCATCTTGAAATAGAGTTAATAACTAATGAGAACAAACATCTCCATCCTGAAATATTTTAAATCTCATAGTGTGGACCTAAAAAGATAATGAAATTGGATAGGCCATGACTAGAACATGTCCTCATGTCATAGGCAAACATCCAGAAAGTTCGTGTTTTGAAGTTTGTGTGTTTTGCATTTGTGTTTTGTTGTTTACATCTGTTACATGGGAATGATCATAGTTACAACAGCTGACATTTAATGAGGACTTTTCATACGTTAGACACTGTGCTAAGAGCTTTATTTACAAGCTTTATCTAACTTAATCTCTACAACCAATTTATGAAATGGGCATTTTCTAGACAAAGAAAATTAAGTTTAGTAATTTCATTTTGATTGCCTGTAGTCACAGCCAATAGGTAGTAGAGGGAATATTCCAACCCAGTCAACTTTCTCCAGAGCTTATCTTTCTGTATTCATCAGCTGGTTGTTAAAGATTGAGTGAAAAACCTTCTGTAAGCCTTGAAACACTAGGTGAGAGGCTTTGACTATCACTTCTACTTTTTTTTAATGGTTTGTAATCTCAACAGGGATTGTGTTATCTAAAAATCTGGATGATGAGGTCTGAGATATTGGCTTTTAGAGGTCATGCAGGAATGACTGCAAGAGAACTTGACTTTCTCCTTCTCCTCTGCTGCTGAGGGGTAAGGTGGGAGTGGTTTTAGGACTTCTGCCATATATGACAGATATATGGCAGAAGGAGAGAGATATTACGGATAGGAAATGAAAACAATATGGCACTACTGCACAATGACAATAGATTAATTGACATTTAATAAAATATCTGTGCCATTATTTTATAATATTCACATTTAAAACAATACACATGTAAAAAATAAAAAAAAGAAAATAATACATGTATATGCGAACATACATGTATACATACACACACATACTTTTTTTTCTTTCTTGAGCTGTCACCTCCTGAGGCAGGCTTAATGACAGATGTAACTCTGGCCTAATTCAACCATCTTGAAATTGAAAAGGGTTAGCACCACGCAGTGGCTGCTAAATCCTAGAGGGAAAAACAGCCTCCCGTGTCTCTTCCCTTCATGACTATCTCATGGATGCTCCATTTCTGCCTCTATCAGTCTGCTAACCAGATTTGATTTTGGTGCTGTACAATTGGTAGTAAAATGTACTTCTTTCTGGTAAAGGAAGACCTGAGAAAGCAGAAATGGCATTATTTGAAGGAATTGATACATGCCATATAAGTTGGCTGATGGACAGCCAACAAGCTCAACACTTTGTATTCATTGTTTCTTTTAATCCTCATTTCAAGACCCTGGATTTGCTATTGTTATCTCCATATCACAAAGAATGAAGGACTCTGAAAAACTCAAGAACTTTCAAGGTTGCTCATAGAATACATGCCTGAGCTGGGATTCCACCTCAATCCCTTAAGCCCGATATCCTGTACTTTCTCTGCTATATCAGGGGTCAGCAAATGATAGCCAATGGGCCAAATCTTACATGCTGCCTGGTTTTGTAAATGTTTCGTGGAACACAGCCAGGCCCATTTATTTATGTATTGCCTATAGCCGCTTTTGCTTTACAGTAGCCAAGATGAGTGCTTGCGACCGAGGCCACATGGTCTGCAAAGCCTGCAGTATTGACTGGCTCTGTCTGAAAAACACTTGCTGAACCCTGGACAATAACAAAACATGAGAGTTGTAGCTCAAATCATTTATCTCAGTATTTCTACATTTTTTTCTGTATCTCCAAAATCCAACAGGATAGGTCTACAGACATACTGTCTTAAGCCCAGCTTCCTTGTATACATTTATTTTGTTCCAACATAACATGCAGAAACCCGAATTCTAGACAGATCTCTTATAATGAGTCATGTTTAAGAGGGTTCTATTATTCCACTTTGTATTTCTAGAACACATTTCTTTTGGAAGAATTACTTTCTAGACCTGTTCACTTAGCAGGCAGATAGAAATCTAACATCCTTTGGCAAAGAAGAAAGAGGAGATTTCCACTCAGGCTAAGTGAATCACTGGTCAGCTCATGGCTGAAATTTTTTATGTCATCCCCTGGTTCTATATAAGACTGTAAGGACGTAGGAATGAAGCATTTGGCTGTGGGATCTTCAGACTCACATTTCTGAGTCAGGTTTGAGGTTCCTGCTATCCTGTGGGCTGTGAGGCCCAAGGATGACACCAAAAGAGCAGCAACACAATGTCACAGCTCCCCTAACTCCTGCCTAGTTGCCCAGGCCACATAGGCACAGGCAGGGGGAGCTGGCTGATCTCATTTGTTTTCTGTGTCCATTCTCAGGCAGTGATAGGCATGCTATCATCTCAATTCTTAAACAAAACCAAATTGTATTGTCGGAGGGCAGATAAAGCAAAGATAGGAGCATTTTAAAAGGAATTTCGTGGCTTCCGAAGTACAAATATAGAAGTATTTCTAAGTTAATGAATAAATCATTAAAAATCTTTTTGAAAAAGTGACATTTTATTCATAATAATTCTTGTAATTTCAACTTAAAGTAAGTGATACTATGTAATAGTAAGGACCTATTTGAGTGAATGTTTAAGACACTATATATCAATTTTAAATTACTTAATATTGAACATGCTTGAACGCAGCATATTCTGTGTCATTATGTGAATTCCTGCTTTGCCATTTTTAAAACTATTTGTCTTCTCATACCCCTCCTCTTTATTTTATTTTTTATGAGGTCAATGATTGTGTCAGTCAAGTCTGTCTCCGTGTTATCTGAGTTTATGTTCATGTGTTAGTGCATTTTTATAAGTTAATTATCCAGAAACCTGCACACAGAATATAAAATGTCTAAGTTAAGTGAAAACCACTTTGAAGCACTGAAGCCAAAAGAGCTGTAGAAAAGTTTATGCCCTATTATGTGCAATTTTAATAGACATGACATCTTGTTTCCCAGAATACAACAGATTGACTATCAGACATTTTTTTAAATGAAAACAAAACTAATAATCACAAGAGCTAAGATTTGCTGGCTCTTTACACTGTCCCAGGCACCAGTCTAAGTCTTTTGCAAGCATTCCATCTTTACAGCAACACAATACATTTCCTACTGCTGTTATCCTTCTTAAGGAGGAAACATTTTGTACAGAAAGTTTAAGTAGCTGATCAAGTTTTCACAGCTGATAAGAGACAGAGCCAGAGTCCACAAGCAGTCTAGATTCTTAGTGCCAATGCTGTATTACCTCCCTAGAAAAGACGACTCTCACCTCTTCCGTTGTTGTTGATAATACAGTTACGTTTTTCCTACTCATAGTATACATTTTTGTATCATATTTAAGAATACAGTTAAATATTGCTGCATGTTAGAAAGATTTCACTTAATATGACTACCTGAAAGTAGATTTGTCTTTTCTAAAAAAAAAACAAGCATTTGTTTTCTAAAAAATTTATGGGCATTCACCATTTCATTTCCTAATAATGCAGAATAAATGAAGTGTCACCTGGTGCACTTTCACAGTAAATGGGCTTATATTCAGACAGGAAGCATTTCATCTATACAACACAGTTGTGGGTGACTGATGAAAACTAAATCCTGGGGATGAGATAATTAAGAAGAAAACTAAGTTGTCTTCTGGAAGTGTTTTTAGAACCTCCTGTTTTGAGGTTGTGGATGGACATGACAGTTTCACAATGCCAAAACAATCTGTTCTAAAGAGAAAAAGTTCAATCAGCCATTTCACTTGCATTCTGATGAAGAGCTAGTCGTTAAAGTCATTGAGACTTTAAAACTATTTTGATAGCCTGTTTTGGCTCCCTCTAAATATATCCTCCAAATAAAAACCTCAGAAGATGTCTCAGAGAAACATACATAATTAACATTTGGTTTAATATATACCTGCTTACTAGATACTATTCTCTAGTGCTTACTAGAGAATAATATCATATTTAATTTTCTAATTATGTGCGAACCTTGGAATCAGGATTAGTTGATATTTTTACATCTTCAAATTGAGAAACCTCGTATAAAGTCCTATCTAGACTACCAAATGTTTCAAAATAGAAATTTAAATAGTACTCCAGTTTTGTTTATGCATTTGCTGATGGTCTTTCTGGCTATGAACTTTAGAAACTTTAAATGTCCATTTACTCACAATATACACACAGCCTCAATGACCTAACGGCAGATTTGCGGAGCCATAACCTTGCTGGCTTATGTTAGCCAGAAGTAAAGGGGAAGGTGGTGGTGGTGAATCTGTTTTTATTACTCAGCGCTTAATCATAATGAATCAGAGGCTTTTATGAGAAACCTTCTCCATCCCGTGAAAGACTTGCTCACCAAAGATGTAGAGATTTCTGTTTTATTAGAAAAATTGTTTAGGGCCTCATTGTGGATATGGAAGACATTGTTTGTTGAAAAGTTTAAGTCTTTTTATACTACACTGGATGTCACACTGTTCTGAGTTTAGTGGTATAAGGTTATCAGATTCTGTAAGATGTGATTTTAAAAATTCAGTCCTGGTCCTACTGAGTCCATTAGAGAAAATCTGCAGTATATAAAACTGTGACTCAAAAAATGCTCAATCTTCCATATACATAACTGCCTGATAACTCGCAAGCTTAGGTGTGACCTTCACAGACAGGCTGTTGTAAAGTCTAGTAATTCCTTCAACACAAGGTAGCTTAGTATTTAAACCTTGACCACACATCACCTCAGAATTACTAATGGAACTGAAATATTTGTCACAACTCCTCTTCAGAATATAGGACAGTGGAACTTATACAGATAGCATTACTTTAATTTTAATTGTACCCATCTGGGTTCTTGGAAATGACAGGTGTTTTGTTTATGTGCCTTCCTTATCTTGAGTCAGCTGTTCCATGCACTTTAAAATTATTTTAGGAAACAGCCACATTTTTTTTTTTTTTTTTTTTTTTTTTTTTTTTTGGTGAGAGGGTCTACTCTGTTTGCCCAGGCTGGAGTACAGTGGTGCAGTCTTGTCTCACTGCAGTCCCAACTTCCCAAGCTCACGTGATCCTCCCACTTCACCTTAGCCTCCCAAGTAGCTGGGATTACAGGCACGTGTCTCTACACTCAGCTGATTTTTTTGTATTTTTAGTAGAGACAGGATTTTGCCATGTTGCCTAGGCTGGTCTTGAACTCCTGGGCTGAAGCAATCTTCCTGCTTCGACCTCCCAAAGTGCTAGGATTACAGGTGTGAGCCACAGTATTTGGCCAAAAGCCACATCTTAGTGCTGTAGAAAACTCCAAAAATGTATTTTACAATTCAAAATATAAAAGACAGTTTATTAGTAGACATTAATTTGGTAGATATTTAAATCTACTAGACAATCGGTATGTAAGGAGGATCTCTCTGAGACATGATTGCTGCTTAAGTCTCGCTAGGGGAGATCCTTCTAGCTTGGGGTGATATATAAGAAGCTAGCTCACAAAAATGTCAGTATTCTAGTAGGCATGCATTTCATTGACCAGACCTTTGATTTGGCCTCTCCATCACTTTCTCTACAAGTGACATAAACATCATTTCTGCTGACGTCTATGTTGATGCAGTTCTAGAGTCATCTGTATTCCTATTATCCTGAAAAGGAAAACTGACAGCAAAGGCAGATAATATTCATTTAGTTCTGGGTGTAAATATCTTCCTTGCTCTGCCATTGTGCAAGCACTTTATGATTTGAGGGAGTAATTAGGTTATGTTCCTTCTGTTGGTTGGAAGTGCCTGTTGAAGAAAGACCTGGCTTTGGAGGTCTGGAAGCTAACTATGTAGACTGATCCACGGAGAACTCCATATTCATCCTCTTGATACTGAGGGCTTCATCTGTGAGTGGTAACCCTGTAAATCCTGTTTCGGTGGTTTCCAAGTTCTATGAGCAGGAGGAAAATCCAGACTGCCACTGCTACTGTGCAGAGCAATTAGACAGTCTGAGTGCCTCTACTGTTCTTACACAGGCCAGTGGAGTCAGAGCCTTAAAAAGGTCCCCCTTCTCCCAGTGCTTTCTCAAGCAAATACAGAAGCCTAAATGTCTCATAGTTTTACTACAGCACAATACATGAGTAGTTTTACATTTGAATTAGGATTAAATTGAAAGTAATATACTCAAATGTTAAACTCAAAAGTATATGGCTGGGCGCAGTGGCTCACACCTATAATCCCAGCACTTTGGGAGGCCGAGGCGGGTGAAATCATTTGAGGTTAGGAGTTCGAGACCAGCCTGCCAGCATAGCAACCAACCCCGTCTCTACGAAAAACGCCACAGAGACAGCCAACCCTGTCTCTACAAAAAATACAAAAATTAGCTGGGCATGGTGGCATGCACCTGCAATCCCAACTACTCAGGAGGCTGAGGCAGGAGAATTGCTTGATCCTGGGAGGCGGGGGTTGCAGTGAGCCAAGATTCCACCACTGTACTCCAATCTGGGCAACAGAGTGAAACCCTGTCTCAAAAAAAAAAAGTATAAATGTATATAGGATATAAATTACACATGAATTCTATAGATTTATATTATGTAAATATATATACTTTATTTTTATATACTATATATACTTTATATAGCATACAAAATTATATATAGCTGAATATAGATGAATAGTTATATATGTAAAGATATATAGATGAATTATATAAACAGATTCATAAAATTTTATATGAATATATAAATATATATTCATATATAAATTATAGATGTGTAAAATTATGTATAACATTCACATGAAAAACTATCTTCACCTCATTTTACCCTTTATTTTTTCTCTTTAAATCTGTTGACCAGAACAAATCGGTGGTTATGTAAGTGTCCAGAAAAGTTTTGTGTATAACCATAAGCATGCATATACATGCATATCAACAGCGTCCAGATAGTCCACTCACTACGGCCCCAGAATGGAAATCGAGGTGTCTCTTCATCAAAGCAAACATTAGAGGCATCTTCTGGAAAAAAAATAGTCTATATTTATCTCATTCTGTTCTTCATTTAATTAGCATAATCCCTGTTGGACTTTTTCCTCACCAAATTAGGGAGCCTGTAATTGAGTGTTATTTTGCATGTGCTTATTTCTCTTCCTAGAAGTCCATATTTTTTTGTATTTTTAATTGATACAGCACAGTTGTATATATCTTTGGGGTGCATGTGATATTTGATACATATATACAATGTGTAATGGTCAAACCAGGGTGGCTGGGATATGCATCACCTCAAGCATGTATCTTTCATGTTGGCAACATCTTTTCTTCTAGCTAATTTGAAATATGTAGTAAGTTATTGTTAACTATAACTTCCCCACTATCAAACCAAGTACTGTAACTTATTCCTTATATCAAACTGTGTTTTGTACCCATTAACCAACTTCTTTTTTTTTTTTTTTTTTTTTGAGATAGAGTCTTGCTCTGTCACCAGGGCTGGAGTGCAGTGGCGCAATCTCGGCTCACTGCAACCTCCACCTCCTGGGTTCAAGTGATTCTCCTGCCTCAGCCTCCTGAGTAGCTGGGACTACAGGTACAGCTAGTTTTTTGTATTTTTAGTAGAGACAGGGTTTCACCATGTTAGCCTGGATGGTCTCGATCTCCTGACCTTGTGATCTACCCACCTTGACCTCCCAAAGTGCTGGGATTACAGGCATGAACCACCATGCCCGGCCTAACCAACTTCTATTTGCCCCTGTTCATCACCTTCCCAGCATCTGATAACCATGATTGCAAGCTCTATGGAGGTCGTTACTTTGATGATAAATTCATTAAGGACAAGAACCCTGCAGGGTCCACAATATGCTTCTCAGGTACCAAATAATCTCAATACATATTAACAGAAAGTCAGGGTCAACTCATCTGCATCTCATGCAGCAAACTGATTTAGGCATCTCAGATTCCTAAACTCTCTAGGTTAACACATCAGATAGTAATGAAATTATGATCAGTTCATATGATTGAATCCTCTCTCGTTTAATGTACTTGTTGCTTTTCCATGGACTTTGAAAACATGAAGGTCTGTAGCCATGGGTTTTCCGACTTTTAATAGACCAGAAATGGTTTCATTTTTCTGCATTAAATAAATCAAGAAGGGTTAGACAAAACAGTGTCTGAAAGATTTCATGCTATGAGAGTGATGAGGGTGATGGGTGAAATTAATGAATCCAAAATGGTCGTGACTACTAACTTGTTTTTAAAATGTCACTTTCTCTAAGAGAACAAAAACTTGAAACTCGATGTTCATGAATACAAGAAGGCCTTTTCAAAGAAAGGCCACGGGCACTCTCACTAATACACACTTGGCATTTGGGTATATACCTAAACTGTGGACTGTGTTTACATACGTTCCTCTTTCTTCTCATCACTCTTTAACCAAATTGTTGAGCATCCAAGATGCCACATGGTAAATGGATTATTACCCTGTGGATTCAGTCTGTTACCAATTACTTTAGGGGTTTGGTGAGTGGTCCTGCACACCCACTTTCCTTTGTTTTTCTAATTATCACTGAGTAGCTAATCCTAGCTCAAAAAATCAATTCCTCTCTCCTATCTATTTACACATCCTCTTTAAGCTCCTTCTGTTTTTTGTGTTTTTTTAAAATCTCACTTCCATCTATTTCGCAGTTATTTCAGGGAAACTTTTCACACCACTTTCTGCTGGATTCCATCCTGTCTCTCTTCTTGTGACCACAGAATAAAATTTGTCATAAACAAGGGTAAAAATCTGGATGTTTCTACAAACATGTAAGTGGCAGGAATAAGCCAATGCCATATTTTTCAGTCAAAATATTAGCAGAGATTTCCCCACATTGTACATGATTTATTTTCTTTCTTTATATTTTAGATACTTTATCAATTGTTTAAAATCTCAATGAATAGTATTTATAGTCAAATAACATAAAGAAAAATTTATAGCCACTTACTCAATTGTACAGTTTTTTGACATTCTAACTATAATATCAATATTGTTTTCTGTTATAGTATAGGTATAAATTTTAGCCATATAATATGTAAAATAGGCTATGTGTTCATCTAGACTAAGAAAAAGCCATTATTCATAACTTATATTTTATGAGAATTTACATTCCAAGGTAAAAACAACTGTTTGAAAAGTTCCTATTTAAACAAATGCAGTTCATGTGGTGCATTACTTTCATTTTCTAAAGACGATTAATATGGAGGGATTGAGAAGGGAAAAATAGTAGTTTTAAAAAGGCCAATCAGACTTTGAGGACAAGGTCCAAACATTATGCATCTTTATATCTTAGCAGAGTGTACTTAGTAGGTATTCAATAACTCTGTGTTGGATAAATGACTTTATGAGTACAAGAAGAAAACATCAGAGCAACTGGCTTCCTCTGCCTTGAATTACACTTTTGAGTGGGACTGCCTTCTGCAAGCCAGTTGAAAAATAGCTATTGGCTCACAGAGTTCACCTTTATTTTGAGGACTGCATCAAGACACCTTAGAGCATATTCCTGATATGTGAAGGATATGCTGCCAAGTAGAATCCCAGTGGTCTCCTTATAAGTTTTATCTTTAAATGGGGCTGGACCCCTAGGGACAAATCTTGGCAGACTAAATGGATATGAAAATTTCTTATCTCCCCATAGTCCTCTATCTTTAAGGAAAATTATAGCACTTGTGGTTGAATTTTTTTTTTTAACCTATCTTCCAGATTCCAATGCTAGGAATTCCAAATGTTGTTTGGACAGACTGAAAGGAAAACAACAACCAATAGGAGAAGTGGCACACTGTGAGAAGTAGGCAAGGTAGCATACGCATGGGAAGTGTGAAGGGGACTAACTTATTAGTTCCTTATGTCTCTTTGCCAATATTTGGAGCATCTCAGCGCATTTCTCAATAATGAGGGATGGAAGTGAAGAGTAGGACAAGATATTCAAATATCTAAAAAGGATGAGACATCCTCAATTTCCCATATGACACAATAACTTGGTTACACAAGTAAACTGCTTTTTGGATGTGAAACAGGCAGCACTTGGAGGTAGCAAAGGAAGACACAGGTAAGCCCTGGAGTTCAGCTCCTCAAATCAGTGGTATTTCCTGATTCTGTAACTGACTCCATGGTAGACCTGGTCACAAGATCCATCAGGGCTGCTGGGCCCATGCTGACATCCCACATAGCCATCTTCCTTCTGATTCTCTGTCTTTCATTGATGATCCAACTCCTTGAAGCAACAGGATTGTGCCTGACCAGAAGCACACGATTTCAAAATGGATATGATAGGCAGATCACCTCCTTTTCTGCAGAAGTGTACTTGCATGAACGAATCTTTTTCCTCTTAGGTTTGGAGAAAATGGGATCAAACATTTCAACACAGAGAAATAGGAGGCGTGGGCAGTAGCTGTCCTGGATATCTTCCTTTCCTTGGGGAGATCATCTTGTAAAAGATTGCAACATGTACCCTAAGTGGTCCTTGAGCACCCTCTGTCTTCTTTCCCAAGCTTGTCATGTGGTTGCAGTGGACATGGAAAGCAAACACTGCCATAAACGGAGAATGATAAATTGTAAGAAAGCACCAGAATATCCTTTTTGCTTGAACTTTGAATCATTGGATCCAGACATTCCCCTTCTCTCCTCCCAAAGTTTCAAAGTGTTAAAGAGTTTTGTTTTCTGTTATCATGAGTTGGCTGCAAATGCTTTCTCTGTAAGTTCATAATTCCTGTTGGGAAAACTTGGAAAAGAGGTCTCCCCTTCTCATGCAAAGAAGTGATGACTTATCTTTGTTGGTTTACAGCTAACAAAGTCCCATTTCTGGTTGGAAAGGCAGATGGACCTTGGCTTCTATTTATTTAATGAAGATGTGGAATTTCTCTAACAGACTGAAAGTTTACTAGAATAACATCTAGCACTAGGCCTGGCAAATAGGAGGTACTCATTAAGAAGTTTGATCAGATTTGAGTTCTAATCCCAGATATAGGAGGGTTTATTCTTCTTGAGCCACTATTTCTTCATCTATAAAATAAGAAATATTCATAACTATTCCATATTATATATTCTTATATCCTATATAACAAAATAATACAGGAATATAATAAATAACTAGGAATTATAAATAATATAGGAATGTCATAAATAACCAAACTCAAGGGCCTCCTTGAATTTGCTATGTATTGATTTTTTAAAGGCAGTAAGCACCATGTCTGTTCAGATCAGTGCGATGCCCACCCCTCACTCAGCACTGTGCTTTATCCATAGCAGGTGCTCAGTCAATATTTATCTAATCAGTGCTGTTTGTGTTCAAAGAGAATGTTTAACTTCGTATTGTCTCCATTCCCACCTCCCCTTTTTGATCTCATGTCCACCATCGGTGTACTGAAGTCTCCTGGGCTCTGTTTGCAGGTATCTAAAAGTAGTTTTTTCACTTTGGTACTGTGACACATAACTCCACTTTTTAGAGAAAATATTTCACCCTAATTCAAACATCTCTGGGCTGCTGTCCCCACACTCCTCACTTTCACACCTACATACAAAACTCTTTTTCTTCTCTTTTTCCTCATTTTGTAATGCTATTAGAGTTGACAGATTACTTGCTGCTTCCCCAGGAAGTCTTAGCTAGGAGTTCACGAAACCCTGTCAGTCCTTGTGAAATGTACAGATGTGTTTCAGAGGATCCATAAACCCTGATATTGTATAAGATGTGTGTGCTGTTTTATGGAAAGAGGATGATAGGTTTTTTTTTAATCAAAGTCTTTTAGGGTACTTTGATCTATAGAGGTAGGTTTTTTTTAATCAAAGTCTTTTAGGGTACTTTGATCCATAGAGGTTAAGATCCACTCCACTAATGTGTATGGTCTAGTCATTTAGAAAATCCTGCACTCTCCCTTTTGTGATTGCCTCAATTTCCTTAAAAATCTCTTGTAAGATCATAAAGAAGCCCACTTTACTCCCTACAGTTCCATTCCGCAGCAAGACCAGCTTAGGTGTATGTCTTCCAGCTTCCATCCCATCTCTCCATCTGAGAGATCCCCACTCCTTACCCACCCAGGCCAGGAAACCCATAACTCATATGTACCAGACAACCTCCCCTGTAAATTTTCACATGCTTCCCGGCATCCTGCTCTGACAATGAAAAAGCAAATCACCCTCACTTCTACCATGACTTCCGAGAAAGTGGTATTTTTACCACAGTGAACGTGGTGTATGCACTGCATGTCAGGGACACTGGCCTTACAGAAGTAGAGGCCCATTTTGGAGAATAGTAAGAAATAAGGAGCAATACATTGATGAAACAGAAGGGATCTTAAGTGATGGTCACAGACCACTCTTGGGACTGCCATTAACGTCAGATGTTAGAGAAGTGCTTCAGCTCTCTGCACTTCATCTTCTTCTTGACCAGTGAGAATGTTAGACAGGATTATCTATCATGTCTTCCAGCTTCAGTCTCTACAGTTGTGTAAATCTCGTTGCCAATGGACTAGTTAGTGCAAATTCCTAAAGCCCTAAAGACCCAAAGTTTTCTCACTAGGCAAGCAATTTGCAGAAAATGAAACAAGTCTAAAATATTGAACAAATGAAGAAAGGAGCCATTTTAACAGACAGGAATACTTAATATTGTTAAGATGGCCAGATGTGGTGGTTCACGCCTCTAATCCCAGCACTTGTGGAAGTTGAGGCAGGAGGAGCACTTGAGGTCAGGAGTTTGAAACCACGGCCTGAGCAATACAGATGAGATCTCTACTAAAACTTTAAAAATTAGCTGGGCATGGTAGCATGCACCTGAGTCCCAGCTATGCCAGAAGTTGAGGAGGGAGGATCGCTTGAGCACAGGAGTTTGAGGCTGCAGTGAGCTATGATCTTGCAACTGTACTCCATCCTGGGTAACAGAGTGGGACCTTGTCTCAATTTTTAAAAATATTTATCTATCTATCTATCATCTATCTATCTATCTATCTATCTATCTACAGATGTATATATACATACACATATATATGGATGGATAGATGTATATATATACATTTTAAAAAATTGAGACAAGGTCCCACTCTGTCACCCAGGATGTGGCACTGTGTGTGTGTGTGTGTGTGTGTGTGTGTGTGTATATATGTGTATATATATGTATATATGTGTATCTATGTATATATATACGTATCTATGTATATGTGTATATATGTATATATATGTGTATCTATGTATATATTTGTGTATATATATGTAGAGAGAGAGTATAGATCTCATTTCCTCCAAATATGTTAAAAGCATGATTCTATTCTGATTTTAAAAAGAGGTTGAATTTTTAAAAATTTTACAAATTTCTAAAATGGATAAAAATATCTTAGGCTTTCTTCCACAGAAAATAAATGAGAATAATAAAAAATTGGTCTGGTATCTGAAAAAGCAACTTAAAGCTATAAAAATTAAAACAGCATGTTATGCCATTAAAGAGACAATGAAATAGATTCAAGCTTCAAAATAACGATAGTTATTAATTATTATGATACAATTATATTAATTTTCTACTTATAATTTAAATAAAATAAAAAAGAAGACAAATCACTGGATAAAGGTAACAATTTTAAGTTTTAATAATTATAGATATAATAAAACTATAAATTTACAATTATAAAGCTATAAAAAACTTTATAGTTATACTTTATAACTAATAAAACATATTTTTAATGATTTTATTATTGTAATTAATAAAAAGACAATGAAAAATGGGCAAGATTTGAGTAAGAACACTTCATCAAAGATATATGGATAGCCAAAAAGCACATAAAATGCCACCAAAAGCCTCTAGTGTTTAGAGAAACGCAAATTAAAGTCAAATGAGATTCTTCTAAATACCTATTTGAATGTCTGAAATTAAAACGACTGACTGTAGCAAGTGGTAACAGGAATGTGGAGGAACCAGAGCTCTCATATGGCACTGGCAGAAATGTGAAATGACACAACCCCTCTGAAAACATTTGGCAGCTTCTTAATAAATTAAATGTACATGTCCCATGTAAGCCAGCCAGTCCACTTCTGGGTATTTACTCAAGAGAAATGAGAGCATATGTCCATACAAAGATTTGTATGTAAATATTTATAACAGCATTATTTGTGACAGCCAAAAACTGGAAACAACTCAAATTTCTATCAGCAGATTAGCAGATAAACAAATTGCAGCATATACAGTGTAGACGGTGGAATACTACTCAGTAATAAAAAGGAATGAGCAATTGACACATGCTACAACATGGATGATACAAAATAATTACACTAACTGGTGGATGCTAGACATAAAAGAGTACATACTGGCTGGGGGTGGTGGCTCATGCCTGTAATCGCAGTACTTTGGGAGGCCAAGGCAGGAGGATCACCTGAGGTCAGGAGTTCAAGACCATCTTGGCCAACATGGCAGAACCCCATCTTTACTAAAAATACAAAAATTAGCCAGGCGTGGTGGTGGGTGCCTCTAATCCCAGCTACTTGGGAGGCTGAGGCAAGATAATCGCTTGAACCTGGGAGGTGGAGGTTGAAGCAAGCCAAGATCATCATGCCACTGCACTCCAGCCTGGGTGACAGAGCAAGACTCCATCTCAAAAAAAAAAAAAAAAAAAAAAGAGTACATACTGCATAATACAGAATTGTAAGAAAACAAAACTAATCTATACAGAAAGTTGACTCTGTTATTCTCTGCAGACAGAGGGTGAGAAGGATTACCAAGGAGCAAGAAAAACCTTTAGGAGGTGATAGATGTGTTTATTATTGGGATTTTTTGATGGCTTACCAGGTAACTATGTGTGTCACAACTCATCACATGGTATAATTTAAATATGTACAGGCCGGGTACATGCTCATGCCTGTAATCCCAGCATGTTAGGAGGAAGAGGTGGGAGAATTGATTAAGGCCAGAGTTTGAGACCAGCCTGGTGAACATAGCAAGACCCTGTCTCTATAAAATAAATAAATAAATATATGCACTTTTTTCTACACTGAGTTATATTTCAATGAAGCTGCTTTTTTAAAAAACATAACATGAAAAAGACTAATAGAAGAGATTCAAAAGCCTACCAAACATAAGGTAGCTTTTTAAATCAGTGAGAAAATAGTGATATTACAGAAAATGGCTAATCACCTAGAATTAAATTTCTACTTCATAACATCAGCAATATAAATTGCAGACTAATTCAATCTAAATTAACAATTTAAAAGATTAAAGAAACTATAGAAAAATAATTATGTATCTGTTTTTGAATGAAAAAAGATTTTCTAAGCATAAATACAAAGACAAAATTTATATATTAAAAAGATGATTGATTTACTATGGTAATTTTTTTTAAGTTTACATCAAAACAAATTAAAAAATTAAAAGGCAAATAGCAGGCCGGGCGTGGTGGCTCACTCCTGTAAACCTAGCACTTTGGAAGGCGGAGGTGGGTGGATTGCCTGAGCTCAGGAGTTCAAAACTAGCCTGGGCAACATGGTGAAAGCCCATCTCTACTAAAATACAAAAAATTAGCCAGGCATGGTGATGTACACCTGTAGTCCCAACTACTAGGGAGGCTGAGGTGGGAAAATTACTTGAACCTGGGAGGCAGAGGTTGCAGTGACCTGAGATCGTGCACACTGCACTCCAGCCTGGGTGACAGAGCAAGAGTCCGTCTCAAAAAAAAAAAAAGGCAAATAGCAAAGGGGATAACATTTGCCACAAATATAAGAGAAAAGATTATATCATTGACATATAAAAAGGTCTTATGAAACAGGGACTTAATCAGATAGTTCTATTTTAAAGGCAAATCATATCAATGTTTTACACACCCATCCCCTCTC
Organism: Aotus nancymaae; assembly: GCF_030222135.1. Taxonomy (NCBI): domain Eukaryota; kingdom Metazoa; phylum Chordata; class Mammalia; order Primates; family Aotidae; genus Aotus; species Aotus nancymaae. Next base: position 6,678,326 of record NW_026988494.1, on the reverse strand, counting down.
AAATAAAGAAAAATGAGAGGGAGGGAGAAAGAGTCGAAAGAATAAAAAACAGTAACAAAATTTTTAGCAAAAGAGTAAAAGAGATTTGTTTCCTTATCTTGGTGGTTCTTTATAAGTGGTTTTATTTTAATCTTTATAAGTTGTTTTATTTTAATAAGATGGTGAAACCCCCTCTCGACTAAAACTTCCATATTTTCGTAGTTCCTACAATGAACTTGTAGTACTGCACCTGGGTGATCACAAGCATAATCCAGAGAGTAGAAAAGAAGTTCAATGACTCAGCAATGTTAATGGTCTTCCAGATGAAGGAGGAGACATCAACATGTGTCTGTCCTAAAAGAGGTGGAGACAAGGTGTGTTGTGCGTGTGCGTGTATGTGTGTAACACTGGGGAGACTGTGATTAGCAGGAAAATTGGAGTCTTGAAAGTAGACCACAGTGTTGTCATTGGACCATGACTCCCCAGCAGGATAGAGGACAAGTACCCTACTCCTGTGTAAATCCGCACTGCCCAAGTAGAACACTGAGAGTTGGTGGGCACTTAAGAAATGCTTAATTCATGGGTAAAAGGTATTAAAGGGGAAGATTTCATATCACATTCAGACATATGAAGAGAAATGTTAAAAATGTAGCTCCATTTCCAGTCTCATTTTCCAATCCTTGGTTCAAAATACAAGTGGTAATTAGACATCAACTATGTCGTCAACCTTATGATCGGGCTACATAAAATCATGAAACATCATCCTAATCGTTAAAGAACTTAGAGGGTAGCTGGGAAAATATGCTCACAGGAAATAATTATGTAGGAAAAGAAGGCATCAATAGGGCTTAGAGCCGACAATCACCCAGAGTTTCCTTGTTGGGACCCCCCGTTGATATCCTAAATGTTCTCTTGACATCTTGGCTTTACCATACACCCTAGTACTCCTGTCTGTAAAGGCCTGGGCCTGTTCTGTTTAGTGCTGAGTATCTGTTGAGCTGCTACGTGCAAATGGGAAGATAAAACCAAATATTAGATTAGGATCAATCTTTAAAACTCCTTTCTAAAAGCCAGGTGCAATGGCTCATGCCTGTAATCCCAGAACTCTGGGAGGCCAAGGTGGGTGGATCACCTGAAGTTAGGAGTTCAAGACCAGCCTGGCCAACATGGTGAAACCCCATCTCCACTAAAAATACAAAAAAAGTTAGCTAGGTGTGGTGGTGGGCACCTGTAACCCCAGCTACTCAGGAGGCTGAGGCTGGAGAATTGCTTGAACTCAGGAGGCAGAGGTTGCAGTGAGCCAAGATCATGCTTTTGCCCTCCAGCCTGGGCGACAAGACCTACCGAGAATCCATCTCAAAAAAAAAAAAAAAAAAAAAAATGACTCTTTGGTAGATTGTGATGGTATTCAGTGGTGGTTGACCAACATGGAATTGGGAAATATTTGTGAATGCCGCTGCAGGCTGTGTATCCTTTGTGTCTCTGACTCACCTGTTGATCACATTTGAATTCATTTCATCATTGGGCAGAATGCATTCTAAAATGAAGAGATTAAAACCTTCACAGAAGCACACTCTTGCAACATCTAACAAAAAATTATTGATGAGAAAACCGTGAGAACATTAGTTCTTTAAATTATAAGGTAAAATTTCTGTTGGTGAAAACAGCTGAAATCCTATGGATTAAGTCAACATGTAAATAATGTATTCTTAGAGTCTGCAGTGATCCCATAAGCATGTTTAAATGCTGCTTCTTATGACTACGGTTTAAAGTCATGGTATGGCCTTTCGGTTTCATGAAGCTGGGCTAGTGGGAAAAACACACGAGGCTGAGGCTGATGTTGTTGACTAGAGCAACTGAGCTCCCGTCCAGACCTTCTGAACTTGCTCCTTAAGGAAGCCACAGGATGGAAATTGTATAGTGTCCTTGACCAGAGCATTAGTTACAAGTTGTCAGAAGAGAAGAAATAAGTGAGAAAGAAAATAAACGATTTATGAAAATCCTCAGAAGATATAGTCCCCAACTATTAGCACAAAGAAAGGATGTAAAGTCATGGAGGACAGCAGTGGAGAAGATAATGTTAGCAGACAGCAAAAGGCGAAAGTTTTAGAACAGTAGTAAGTGTTTAAGAATATATATGATGTGTCTTCCTCCATTTGCTTTCTGTCTTCACCATAAATAGACATGAGTTAACATATGTTTAAAGATTTATTTCCCTTTTACTGAGCTCACCCAACAAAAGATTTTTTCATCATGTCCTGCTTTTACAAACCAAGATCTAATTTGACATGATTACGTAATCGTGTGTCCACTTGTGCTCTTCCTTCTCCTCCTCCTTTCTTCAAAGTAGAAAGCCTCTCTTTCCTAGAGCCTATATAAAATATGTTAATTTGCTTAATAATAATAATAATTTTCTCATGACAATTTATCTATTCACTAAATTGTTATTAAGGACCTATTAGTTGGAAGCCACTGTGCCAGGTGTTGGGAATGGAAAAATTTATAAGACACCTTCTTTGGAGCTTTCAATCTAGTTGGGAATTCATTTAAAGAGATACTTTAAAACAACAGGGTGGGCCAGGCGTGGTGGCTCATGCCTGTAATCCCAGCACTTTGGGAGGCCAAGGTGGGTGGATCATGAGGTCAGGAGTTTGAGACCAGCCTGGCCAAGATGGTGAAACCCTGTTTCCACCAAAACTACAAAAATTAGCCGGGCACAGTGGTGGGTGCCTATTATCCCAGCTACTCAGGAGGCTGAGGCAAGAGAATTGCTTGAACCCAGGAGGCAGAGTTTGCAGTGAGCCAAGATCATGCCACTGCACACTCTAGCCTGGGCAAGAGAGCAAGATTCTGTCTCAAAAAAAAAAAAATTGTGATAAGTACTCTGGAAGGTGTGGCAGACTGCCAGTTGCCTTCCCCAGCATAACATTTTACCAGTTTTCATTAGGAACAGAACCCTTTAAGTGTACCCAATTAAAAGACTGAATCTCCCAGCCTCCTCTGCAGCAGATGTGGCTGTGTGACTAAGTTCTGTCCAATAAGGTATAAGTATACATGTTCGGTGAGATTTCCAGAAAGCATCCTCAAAGGGAGATAACTAAGTCATAAGAAAGCTCCTTTTAGTTTTCCTCCCTTCCTAGAATTCTGATGCAAAAGCTGGAGCTGCAGCAGCAATCGTGGACTATGAGGCAAACTTGGGAATACTAAGAAATTGGTATGCTAGTCACTTTCTAGAAGTACCAACTGAGCTCCAGAATGCCTCCTGCTGCCTTCTTTTACATGGGAGAATAAGTGTTTGTGCATTCAAGCCACTATAGTTGGATCTCTGAACATTGCAGACAAAAATAAGACTAATTGATAGAATGACATTTATGAAAAAAACAACATGGGGATGGTTCTCCTCTCTGTCATGATGGGGAGGTCAGAGATGCTGTTGCTGAAGAAGTGACATTCACACTGAGCAAGGTATAGGAAAGTATTTAAGGAAGAAAGAGTATCATGTGTATCATGTGAAGCTCTGAATTTGGTACTGAAAGAAGGTAAGCATAGCAGAAGTACAGGAATTAAGCAGCACATAGCAGGTGACAAGGCTGAAATATCTCATAGAGTCTTCATTTTGCAGAGACTTATAGACCATCTTCAAGATAGCAATAGGCAGCTGCAGAGCAGAAATCTAGAGTAGAGAAAGAACTTTGAGAGATAGCAACAGAGACATGGTTTCTAAAGTCTTAGGACTCAGTAAGATTACCCAGGAAGAGCATTTAAAGTCAGGAGAGGACCAAATACAGAACCTTGAGATCCAACAATTAAAGATCAAGCAGAAGAGAGCTTCCCATCTTCTGTTTCTTAAAAAAAAAAAAAAAAAAAAAAAAAAAATTAGCATATCAGGATAATTCAGTGTCACAAATTCTAAGAAATCATGGGGCAGAGGGCAGGGGTGAGGTAGGGTTTGTTTTGTTTTGTTTTGTTTGTAGATAATCAAAAGAAGAAACGACTGATGCAAGATTCCAAGGAGGGTAATAGCCCTCCTTGTGGCTTTGCCCTGCTAGAGAGATGGTGGGTGGACGATTACGATAATATTTACAAACAGGATAAGTCTACGTAAGCCCCTAACATTCTCAGTTTCGTTATTTGTAAAATGGGGTAATGATACTTACCTTTTAGAGTTATTTGAAGAGTACATAAGAGATGGAAAAGGATTGTGAATTAGATAAGGAAAGCATAATCACCTATCTTGGATTCATTGACCTTTTAAACTGATTAAACCTTAGAAAATGGTCACATATGCAGATTGATCTTAGTTTGTCCACCTCTTGACAATCAGTTAGTAGTATATATGTATTATTTTAATTTTCAAGAATTTTCATATCCCTATGTATTGACTAATGTTGCCCCATCATAGACAAGACCAGAACAAAATATTCCTTTGAGAGGTCCTTGGGTTCCAAAGATTTATCATGAAGCTAATGAAGCCTGCATTGCAAGTCCTTCACAAGTATGGCCTTTTCCAATGTCTTGAAAGGAGTCCTAGTCACATGTTCACATCCTTACACATTTATGTAAAATATGCAAGGTAAGATAATTAAACTACAATTAGCTAAAATAGCAGTCTTTCTTTTCACTCTGATTTTCTGTCCAAAATATTCCTCTTATGGAGGTAGACTTGGAATGGCCCTGAGCATTTTTGGAATCTGAACTGAGAGAGAGTTGAGTTAAAGATACATTTATTTAAGGCATAGTGAGATGTCTAGTAAAGTTATTGTAAGGTATCCCCGTGTTAGAAAGGCGTCCAGAAATATGGCAGAACCCACTCTGCTCACTCACATGCTATCATGCTAGAAAGAGGAAGAGCCAGAGATTGTATGATGACATGAGTTTGTCCTACTGCAAAAAGCACCGATGGCATGTGAGTGTTGATGGGACAAGTTTTGAAACGTATGGAGCCAAAAGCTAGTCTGTGGAAAGTTCTACCAGGCATCAGACATATGGTAAGGTAACCAGGAGACTCAGTTCCATGGATGTCTAGTCAAATGGAAATTTTCTTCTCTCAAGAATAAACATAATAATTTCGTGCGTGCAATTATAAATTCACCAAATTGTGTTTTCTTTTTCAATGGCAATTTCAGGAAATTAGATGATCAGAATCCCCATGTTTCCAGAGGCCAAACCTGTATGACAACTAATACAGGAAGCAAAAATCATAGAGGTTTTCTGAAATTTGACAATACCGCTAAACACTTTTAGAACATTGTCAAAATAAGTTGTGAAGCGGAAAGAAGTTTATTTAAGTATTAATAGTAACAAATTTAATAAACTATGTTGAAGACAAATTCTCTTTCTATTTTTTCTATAGAAAAAAGATTTTACAAAATCATTTTCAGATGTAGCAGCAGTTTTTAAAAACTCAGCTAAAAAAATGGTAGGGTAAAAAGTATCATGATATCAGGTAATTAATTAATAAAGATAGCATGCTCTTTTTCTGAATTTTATGATGTTGTGGCATTGACAGCTTTAAACATTTTATAATTGGTGGAATTCCTTTAGTCGATTTAAAGAAATGTTCATTTTTGTACCTCATAACTTGTATTTATGATTTTGTATTCTTCTTCATAAAAAGGGCCCTTGAATTGTATTTAACTTATGCCTCACCAAACCTGAACCAGCATTTTCCTCTGTATTGAGTTTCTGTTGTCTGCCTGCAGCAATGCCCAGGTCTTCCTATAACAGTTGCCCCAAGTTCCTTTAACTATCACCAGGGAGTTGGCAGTTAATGGTATGCTCAACCTTCCTCCAATTCCAGATGGTTGAGATAGAAAACAAAACCCAAAGGCCATTAACCTCTTAGGATTTTGAATGGGGATTTGGAGGTAGAGCTGGCCCTGGCTATATCTGCGATGTACACAAGAACCAAAGACACCACACTTCATTTGAGAAGATCCAGATTTGATCCCACCTCTGCCGCTGGTGTATGACCTTGAAAAACAAACTTGGCTGTCTGAACTTCAATGCCCTTATTCATACGGTAGACTACTACATACCTATTGTGATGGCCGGCAAGTTGAGGTATAGAAACACATATAGTAAGGGGTTCTTCAAACATGAAATCTGTTTTTAATTCCTCTTCTCTATCATTACCCAGGAGCCAGTGACTCACAGCTACCCATGTACCTTCATTGTGGAGACATACTCTGAACAGGCAGACAACATGGCACCACGTCAGAGTACTATATTAGAATGCGTGTTTGGGATTTCTTTTTTTTCTTTCTTTCTTTCTTTTCTTTTTTTTTTTTTTTTTGAGATGGAGTCTCACTCTGTTGCCCAGGCTGGAGTGCAGTGGCGTGATCTCTGCTCACTGCAACCTCCACCTCCTGTGTTCAAGCGATACTTCTGCCTCAGCCTCCAGAGTAGGGATTGCAGGTGCCCACCACCAGGCCTGGCTAATATTATTAGTAAAGACGGGGTTTTGCCATGTTAGCCAGGCTAGTTTCAAACTCCTGACCTTAGGTGATCCACCCACCTTGGCCTCCCAAAGTGTTGGGATTACAGGCATGAGCCACCACACTTGGCTCACATTTCTTTAGCAGAGGGTCTAAGTGTAGGGAGGGAAGGGGTAGAAAAGGAGGACTGCAGGTGGCAAGAGTCTCCCCTGACCCTAAGCTTGCATTTCCAGCTAAACCAAACCATTACACTGCTTAACAAGCTGTGTAATGTGTGTTTTACGGGTCTCAGGCCCATGTAGCCATGGACAGCATGTTCCGGGAAAACGTTACTTCCTCACCTCATTACATTCCAAGTGATGTTTCTGCATCCCTTCTTGATGAATGTTGTTCAAAATTGGTTGTCCCTCTCATTGATTCAGCTCTGACCACAGAGATCAGTTTTGCATACTTGGGTATTTCCCCTTGGTGATTCAAGAGAAGGCATTTTGTTTAAGTAGCCTTGGAAATCTTTAGACAGTTGCTGCATCCTTTCCCTTTCAGGGTTCAAACTTCCTGGATGATTTGCCACTAAGCTTAGGTTCGAATCCAAAATCAAAATCTTAACATGGCCATCCAGGCCATGTGGCCCCAATATAATACCCAGTTTTCAAGCTTCGTCTCAGGCTTCTGTTCCCCTTACTTTGTTCTCCATGCCTGCTTCCAACTCTTCTGCTTCACCCAGCCCTTCCCCATCCCTCATGTCACACAGATTGGCTTCTGTGACGAAGTAGAGTCCAGCCTCCTTTGATGAAGCTAACTCCCATGAACTCTCTAGAGATCATCTCAATTGTCACTTGTGTGGAAATGACTACCCTGGTGACACCCTCCTCCAGATTTGGTTGGCTTCTCCCATTCCAGCCTAGTTTAGATGGACTCATATTAAGTTGCTGGCATTAATTCATTTTGACCTACAAAACCATCAATAGCGTACAGTTCTCACAACTCCCTTGTATGCTACATCCCTCGTCAAATTTGTTATGAAGTAATTGATTTGAATATTGATTAATATCTGACTCCATGATGGATTATAAACTTCGTGGAAGTAGACAACATGTCTATCTTGTCTACTGCTATTTAGCAATACCAAATACCACCCAGTAAATATTTGTTGGATGGTACTTATTTAACTGCAGAGATTTATTTTGTACATTTTCTACATTTAAGATGCACCGAATATGTGATGTTGTAGAGAGAAGGGCTATTTACCAAATCGTTTTTTGTCACTTTATTTTTCTAAGGCTTTGGGCATAAAATGCTATTATGGAGTTACTATTTTATTATAATGGTATCTGTAGTACTTTGGACCTAATGTCCTTTTTTGGTTATGATGCTGCACTATGCCTATGAAATACATTCTGGCTGCATCACGAGACTCCTGAGACAATCACAGTCTTGTAATTTTCCTTTTCTCCTAAGATAAATCTCAAGCAGAGGTTCTCTGCTCAGGAAGAATAGAACTTTTTGCAATCTCGAGCCAAGTAAACACTCTCAAATTACAAAGCAAAAGATTTTGCAAAATACTTGAAAAGATGCAATTTATAAAGCAGAAGTTGTACAGATGCCACGGAAGAGCTGGTGAAAAATCAGAAAAGATCACAGCAGAGATTTAACTCCTTTCAAGACAGCAAAAGCACCTCTTGTGTGACAGATACTCATGAGAACATTCAGAACCTGAAGCACTGCTTTTCAGACAAAGAAGGAGCGACAGGTCTCTGATCACAGCAGAGGGGCCCTCATTAGACCAATTAAGGGTTGCACGTGCCTTGAGCAAGGCCACATGCACAGGGGGTGTGCAATTAACTCTGCCCACACTGCTGAAGTTTCAGTCCATTAGTCTAAGTGAATCTTGGTCATTTGTATTCCTCTTGATGCCTCAAAACATATGCCTCATAGTCTGCATCTTCAAACTTTTTCTATACTGTAAAATTGTCTTTGCAAAATCTCATTACAAACTGAAAAGTGATGCCTGGTGAAGAACAACTGAGATGAGTATTCACCTCCATAACTAGCCTTTCAGGACCTCACTTTCTACATCTGGTAAATGGGAAGAACAGTAGAAGCCTCACCCGCCTCACTATGTTGCTGTGGACATCTGTTGAAGTAGTAGCTATTCAAGGGCATTGAAATGCATCAGTCAGTACACAAATACAAGGGCTTCTGATAACTCATCCCTGAAGAATTTTCGTCAACCCTGAAGGGATTTGCTTATTGGTATATGGGTACAAAAATACTGGTATAATTTCTCTAGTGGAAGTACAGTGTCACTAGTTCCAGAGTCTTTTCATAGATGGATGGGTTTTATGACAAGTAACTCACCCTCGCTGTTAACTTTACTTTCCACTAATCAAATAGGCCTTTGTGGAACAAGGTTAGCAAATAGCATTTTGGCAAATGATCAAAAGGGTCTCCCTGTCCTCTCACTCTCTGTTTCTCCTTGTACCTCTCTCTCACTTTCTCTCCCTCCTTTAAAAAGTTATTCTGTTTTTTAAGCAGCAACTATTTTTAAATTAACAACAACTAATGGGTCCTTGAGAATACTGTAGAATGCAAAGATACCCCAAAATTTAAAATAACCTAGATCAGAAAACAGATAAATGATTGCCAATGGCTGGAGTTGGGGGAAGGTTACTTACAAAGTGAATGAAGAAATTATGAGGGGTTGCAGAACTTTTCTATATTTTGACCTTGAAAGTTATATAACTATATGCTTGTGTTAATCTTGTAGAACCAAACACTAAAAGGGTGAATTTTATTATAAACAATTTTTTTAAGAGAACAAAAAATACATCTATGATCCCATCAGCCTATAACACAGCATTCACGCTTTGGCATACTTCTATGTGTGCATATAGATATCTACAGAGGACTAGATAGATATCTACAGAAGACTAGATAGATGATAGATAATAGATAGATAGATAGATAGATAGATAGATAGATAGATAGACAGATAGATACATAGATAATCAAACTCAAAACAAAATAGGTAATTCATGCAACTTGCACAAAAGGTACAAGAAATATACTATGAAAAGTCTTCATCTCCCCTTTTTCCTTGGTCACCCAGTTAGTTTTCTTTTAGTTTTTACCTTTCTCTCCTGAGACAGTGTATGCGTATATGAGATAAAATATACAAATGCCTCTGTTCTGTTACTAAGACACCAAATTCATACTTCTGCATCCTGCTTTGTTTCTTTACTTAACAAAACATCTTGAAGATGGTTCCAAATAACACACATATAGATAACTTTTTGTGACTGATTTTAATAGCTGCATTGTATTTATATATTTTAATGCATTGTAATTTATGATATTGTATTGACAACCACCTGGGTTGTTTTCAATATTTCATTATTACAAACAATAGTGCAATGAATGTCCTTGTACTTGTGAGATGTTTTTCCTATATGGGTCACTTATCTATAATAGAACCTCTCAGAATTGTGAAGTCTAAGTCCACGTTTTAAGTTTTGATAGAAAAAGCTACATTGCCCCCTTTAAAGTTGTGCCAAGTTTTACTCCAACTACTGATATATCAAAGTGCCTGTTCTTGCATCATTATCGAAATTTTAATATTTAATGATCTGATGAGTCAAAAATGACATCTGATAGTCATATCAGTTAGTATTGCTTTTCATGGGACTAATTTTCAGCTTTTATTCATGTATTTAAGATCCAAATGTATTCTCTCTACTATTTTTTTTTTTTTTCTGAGACAGGGTCCCACTCTGTTGCCCAGACTGGAGTGCAGTGGCATGATGAAGGCTCACTGCTGCCTTGACTCAACTTCGGCGTTCAAGCAGTCTGCCCACTTCAGCCTCCAGAATAGCTGGAACTCTAGTCCCAGCTGTTGGCCAGGCTGGTCTTGAACTCCTGAGCTCAAGCAGTCTGCCTGCCTTAGCTTCCTAAAATGCTAGAATTACAGGCAAGAACCAACATGTTCAGCCCTGTATTTCCTTTACTTTGAACTGGCTTTGCATATGCCTGGTTCATGTTCTATTTGATAGCCATTTCTTCTTAATTAGAGGGATTTTTTTCTTATTTGGAAAACTAGCCCTTTTGGCTATGATAAGTGATTTGTCTTTCCTTTTGTGTGCCATTTGTCTTTTGTCTTTATTTGACTTTTTTTGGACTTGCATTATTTAAGGTTTACATAGTTGGATTCTTTCTCCTTTCACATATGGCCTTTCCCACTCCGATATTATGTTCAAAAAAATCCTCTGGAATAATGAATTCCTGTATTTTTATGGGTTCTTTTTTTATTTTGATATTTGACCCATCTGGAATTTATTTTGGTATAAGAATGAGGTAGATTTTCAACAATTTATTCCACTAAATCATAAATTAGTATACCTTTTTTCCATACGTGGCTAAATAGTAAATATTTTAGACTTCATGGATGATACAGTCTTGTGGCAGCTACTCAGCTCTGCCCTTGCGGAGGAAAAGCAGCCACAGACAGCACAGAAATCAGTGTGCATGACTGTGATCCAGTAAAGCTCGTGTAGACATATAGGCAGTGGCAGGATTTGGCCCTTAGGTTGTATTTTGCTCACCCTTGGTGCACAAGATTACTTAATTATTCTAACAAACTTTATTGAGTAAATAATTTCTTCCATTGATATGTCATGGTTTCTTTATCATACACAACATTACTTTTTATAGGTAGGTCTTGTACAAAATTCTCCATTTGATTTCATTGTTCTTTCTATTCATAGGCCAAGTACCACACTAATTTAATTACTATACCTTTATGTATATTTTTAACATTTGATGAGTCCAGGTGTTCTTCAAAATTCTTATTTTTCAGAATTTTGTGCAGGGATACCTGATTATTTCTAATTAGATTAGAATGTCAGAATACATTTATGGACATATGAGTTTAGGGTTTAAAAAAATTTTTTAGGATATCTGTTACCTTGAACATTTATCATTTCTTTGTGTTGGGAAGAATTCAAATCTCTCCTAGATATTTTGAAATATACAATGTATTTTTGTTAACTGTAGTCACCCTACTTTGCTATCGAATACTAGAACTTGCTCCTTCTGTCTAACTGTATGATTATACTCACTTCTCTTAATCTGCCCCCAACTTCCACACATCTCAGCCTCTAGTAACTACCATTCTACTCTCTACCTCCATGAGATTAACTGTTTTTTTTTGAGACAGAGTCTTGTTCTGTAGCCCAGGCTGGAGTGCAGTGGCATGATCTTGGCTCACTGCAACCTCCACCTCCCGGGTCCCAGTTCAAGCAATTCTCCTGCCTCAGCCTCCTGAGTAGCTGGGATTACAGGCACGCACCACCATGCCCAGCTAATTTTTTGTATTTTTAGTAGAGACAGGGTTTCACCATGTTGACCAGGATGGTCTCGATCTCTTGACCTCGTGATCCACCTGCCTCGGCCTCCCAAAGTGCTCGGATTACAGGCTTGAGCCACCGTGCCCGGCCTTTCATTCTTTTTTTATGGCTGAATAGTAATCCATTGTATGTTTATATTTTATGTGTGTATATATAATGTTTATATATGATGTATGTGTATGATGTGTGTGTATATAGATATACATATATGTAATATTTATATTGTGTATATATCTCTCTCATATTTTCTTTTCTTTTTTTTTTTTTTGAGACAGAGTCTCGCCGTGTTGCCCAGGCTGGAGTGTAGTAGTGCAATCTCAGCTCACTGCAACCTCCACCTCCTGGGTCTGAGGGATCTCATGCCTCAGCCTCTCATGTAGCAGGGATTACAGGCATGCACCACCACCATACCCAGCTAGTTTTGTATTTTTTAGTGGAGACAGGGTTTTGCCATGTTGGTCAAGATGGCCTTGAACTCCTGACCTCAGGTGATCTGCCTGCTTTGGCCTCGCAAAGTGCTGGGATTACAGGTGTGAGCCACAGCATCTGGCCTCACATTTTCTTCATCCATTCATCCACTGATGAACATTTAGGTTGCTTCCATACCTTGGCTGTTGTGAATAGTGCTATAGTAAACATGGGAGTGCAGGTATCACTTTGATATACTGATTTCCTTTCCTTTGGATAAATATCTCATAGCGGGATTGCTAGATGGTATGATAGTTCTACTTTTAGTTTTTTGAGAAAACTTCAAACTGTACTGATTTCCTTTCCTTTGGATAAATATCTCATAGCGGGATTGCTAGATGGTATGATAGTTCTACTTTTAGTTTTTTGAGAAAACTTCAAACTGTTTTCCATAGTGGTTGTACTAATTTACATTACCACCAGCAATGTATTAAGAGTTCCCTTTTCCACATCCTTACTGCCATTTATTATTTTCTGTCTTTTTGATAATAACCATCCCAACTGAGAGAAAGATTGTTTCTCATTGTGGTTTTGATTTGCATTTCCCTGATGATTTGTGATGTTAAACTTGTTTTTTTCATATACCTGCTGACCATTTGTATCTCTTCTTTTGATAAATATTTATTTATTCCTTTGCCCTCTTTTTAGTACTATTATATATTTTGGGTTTTTTTTTTTTCTTGTTTATTTGTTTTTGTTTTCATTTTACTATTACGTTGTTCCTGGATATACAAGGAACTCAAACTACAGTCCTTTGTCAGATGAATAGTTTGTAAATATTTTCTCCCATTCCACAGATTGTCTCTTCACTATGTTGATTGTTTCTTTTGTTGTGTTTTTCCTTTGTAATTTACTATAGTCTCATTTGTCTACTTTTGTTTTTTGTTGCCTGTGCTTTTGAAGTCTTAGCCATGAGATCTTTGCCCAGACCAACATCCTGAAGTGTTTCCTCTATGTTTTCTTCTTTAGTTACATAGTTTAAGGTCCTAGATTTAAGTCTTTAATCCATTTTGATTTAATTTTTGTATGTGGCGAGAGACTGGGGTCTAGCTTCATTCTTCTGCATATGAATGTCCTGTTTCCTCAGCACAATTTATTGAAGACAGTGTCCTTTCCTCAATGTATGTTTTCAATGCCTTTGTCAAAAATCAGTCAACTGTAAATACACGGATTTCTCTATTCTGTTCCATTGGTCTATGTATCTGATTAAGCACCAGTACCACGCTGTTTTAGTTACTGTAGTTTTGTAGTATATTTTGAAGACAGGTACTGTGATGCCTCTAGTTTTGTTCTTTTTGCTTACTGTTACTATGAGCTATTTTTTTTAAAAAAAATACTTCCAAGGAAAAAAATGAAAACATTTATATTAGCTTACCATTATTTTAATAGGTTAAAATTCATAACTTCTGAGTAGTAAAAAGAGAGTGAACTTAATTTCTCCTGCTTTTAAAGTACTTCTAGAGTCTAGATGTGATCCATTCCTGTAATCCCAGCATTTTGAGAGGTCAAGATAGGAAGATTTTTTGAGCCCCAGAGTTCAAGACCAGCCTGGGCAAGATAGCAAGACCCTGCTTCTACGTTCTTTTTTTTAATTAGCCAGGCATAGTGGTGTGTGCCTGTAAGCTACTTGGGAAGCTTAAGCCCAGGAGTTTGAGGTAGCACCAAGCTATGATTACTGCACTCTAATGTAAGCAAAAGACTAAGTCCCTATCTTTAAAAACAAACAAACAAACAAACAAATGAAACAAAGCAAAACAATAAAAAAAGAAACAAAAAGAAAGTACTTATATTCATTTCTTCATCTGCTAATTTAGTGGGTTTAAGTGTATAAGCTGCAAGATATTTCCCTGCAATGATTGACAGAGTTGCCAATTTTGTATCTCCTGATTTTTTTCCTTCTCTCATTCTTCTTTGCTAGACACTAAATTGAGATTTGTGTCCTTGTAAATAGTAGGTTTAATTCACCCTTTACCACCTTTGTCAAAAAATAATCTTAATCTTAAAAATGACACAAACTTGGCCAGGTGTGGTAGCTCATGTCTGTAATCCCAGCACTTTGGGAGGCCAAGTCAGGCAGATCACAAGGTCAGGAGATCAAGACCATCCTGGCTAACGTGGTGAAACCCTGTCTCTACTAAAAATACAAAAAATTAGCTGGGCATGATGGCATGCACCTGTAGACCCAGCTACTCAGGAGGCTGAGGCAGGAGACTTGTTTGAACCTGGGATGTGGAGGTTGCAGTGAGCCGAGATTACACCACTCCAGCCTGGGTGATAGGGTGAGATTCTATCTCAAAAAAAAAAAAGACATAAACTTACTTCAGCCAATTTGAAGACTATAGAAAGGTATGAAAGTGAAAATTTAAATCACCATAACACAGCACTTAGAGATAACCACTGGTAAGACTTTTATGTATTTCTTTCTCTTCTCTATACGTCTGTAACATGCATGTACACCTACTGCATTGTGTGTATGATACATATGCAAACAATGCATACTAACATTTTCTACCCTGTTTTACCATGTGTTATTTTTATCCTGTTTTTTACTATTCTGAAAACTCTCAGCATTGGCATAGGGAAACTGATCAAGTTTTAGTGGACTTGGAGGTCATGGCCTCCTCCTTAAAGGCTTCTTCAGACTTTGGGTTGAGTTTGGGTTTTTTGATTTTTATTTTTGGAGGAGCCACATTCTCTCTCCTTTCCTCTTGTTGTAGGGTCACTTCCTCTCTTCACTCATTCATTGTGCAGTGTGGGGGAGGCAGCACCCGGATAGGAAAGAAAGCATCTTGCCAGCATTCGAATCTCATCTTTCGTGCCATGTTTGCCCCATGGCATTTCTCTCAGCATCTTCTTGCGCCTTTGCCAAAATGTATAAAGAACAATTCTACTTTGGAAAGTCACCGGGATACTGTTCTCTGAGAACAGGTATTGAGAAGAAGATGGTTTCCTCTTGGAACCTGGCCACCTGGCTCACAGTGACCCTGGTGTGGACTCTTACCAGCTCTCTCTAGTATGCTAAGGGCAGCTAATCAGGGACCCTGAGGGCATCTCGAGCAAACAGTGCCCAGGTCTGCCCTTGCGGAAAGGAGGATGATATGAGGAGTTCACCTTTATTCAAGGCTCAGGTTGTCTGCCAGATTTTCAAATTTCAGTGTAACTTTTATTTAACCAATGCTGATTAATAATGGTGGCATTGATGAAATCCATTCCCTTTCATTTCATTTTCTAATGAAATTTCAGATTTCTACACAGATGTGGTTTTCTGGCATAAAAAAGCTTGCGTTTGCAACCTGTCATATTGGGGCTATGCAGAACTTTTCCATGTTTTAAAACTCAGGGGAAAGAAGTGAAGATGGTAAGGGTGCACTTGAGCAGAAACAAAGGGCTGTGACCCCAAAACAGGGGACAAATGAACTGCAGAGGAGAGACACCAAGAGTGGAGAGCAAGAGGCAAAGTGATATGGAGGACTGAAAAGTGCTGGTTCAGAGAAAAGAAAAGAGGCATGGGTCAGGAAAGGGGAGAAGGGCTGACAAGAGTTGGCTGGGATCTAAAACGCCAGCTTTCCCTGGGGAGTGGAAATGTTTCTAAGCATTTTTGTTCATGTTAGTATGATTTGTTTTTTCCTAAGTAATCTTGAAAAATCACAGAGTGAATAGAAGAAACCAGAGATTAGGGAAAATATTTTTAGAACAAGCTCAGGGGAGTCATATAGGTTTAAAATATGTAGTCTATGCAAATAATGGCACATATTTCAGAATGGAAAAAAAAATAAGTGGCAGATAATATCCAAGTAATATTGGTAGCAAATGGACTGTTACAAGAGCAAATGATATTCTGCAGAGCTGAGAGTGTGACTTGTCTTCAATTATTTGAATCCCTATCCTACAAGAGGGTTGAAAAAGGAAGATCTGGAGCCAGTGGCTGTGCATTACATATATTTTCATTCAGTATAAGCAGACATTATCAGTATGCTATACACTAGTCTCATTATTATTATTATCTTAAATAATTAAAACTGTCTGACAGGCCGGGCACAATGTCTCATGCCTGTGATCACAGCACTTTGGGAAGCCTAGCGGGTGGATCACTTGAGATTCAGACCAGCCTGGCCAACATGGTGAAACCCTGTCTCTACTAAAAATACAAAAATTAGCCAGGTGTGGCAGCCACCTGTAATCTCAGCTACTTGGGAGGCTGAGGCAGGAAAATTGCTTGAGACTAGGAGGTGGAGGTTGCAGTGAGCCGAGATCACGCCACTGCACTCCAGCCGGGATGACAGTAGGAGACTCTGTCTCAAACAAACAAACAAAAAACTGTCTAATGATGAAATGAATGGGATGCTTTCACCAGGTGTGGTGGTTCATGCCTGTAATCCTAGCACTTTGGAAGGCTAAGGTGAGTGGATGACTTGAGGTTAGGAGTTCGAGACCAGCCTGGTCAACATGGTGAAACCCTGTCTCTACTGAAAATTAGCCAGGCATGGTGGTACATGCCTGTAATCCCAGCTACTCAGGAGGCTGAGGCAGGATAATTGCTTGAACCTGGGAGACGGAAGTTGCAGTGAGTCCAGATCATGCCACTGCACTCTAGCCTGGACGACAGAGCAAGACACTGTCTCAAAACAAAACAGAACAAAAAAAGAAATGGGATGCTTTGTGGAACAGGGAGATTCCTTGCACTGGAATTGTTTAAGTAAAATTTCAATGAACATCTGACACAAAAATACATGATCATCCTAAGGTCTTTCTCAGCTCAGCGTTCTGTGACTTCATGGTCTTTGTACTGAAGTTTTACATGATAAGGATTTCTTACCCTGGACGGATCATTTTTTAAAAGATGGGCTGAACAAATCAAATCAAAGAGAACACGATTTACCTACCCAATGTCTATTCTCCACAGCTAGTTGGGGCAACTTTGTAGCCAGGTTAAAAAAACAACAGCAAAACTCACTGCTTTTTTCAACTTCTGTAGCAGATGGGGTGATCAAGTGACTAAGTTTTAGCCAAAAAGATAAAAGTCAGAATTGGGAGAAACTTTGAGATTCTTAAGAAGGGAGACTGAGGATGCTGACATGGAAGCTGTCCTTTGCCTTCCCATTCTCCTTTCTGCCATCTGGATCAGGATATTTGGCCATGCTGAGACCATGAGACAACATGAAGGATAGAATCCTCAAACTAAGAAAAGAAATCAGAACATCAGGACCTGGGCTGAGTTCATCATGGAGCTTCCCCAGCCCCCTCATGCTACCCTCAGACTTCCCATTCTGTTATAAAAATTAAAACTATGGTCTGTTAAAGCTTCTGTTCTGAGGGTCTCTGTTACTTGTAGCTGAATGCAATGAATTTGTAAATGTGAGATACCATTTACTACAATTATTTTCCTTTTTTTTTGAGACAGTGTTGTGCTCTGTCACCCAGGTTGGAGTGCAGTGGTGTGATCATGACTCACTGCAGTGTCTACCTCCCAGGCTCAAGTGATCCTCCCATCTCAGGCTCCTGAGTAGCTGTGACTATAGGCACATGCCACCATGCCCAGTTAATTTTTGTAGTTTTTGTAGAGATGGGGTCTTGCTGTGTTGCCTAGGCTGGTCTCAAACTCCTAGCCTCAAACGATCCTCTCTCCTCAGTCTCCCAAAGTGCTGGGATTACAGGTGTGACCCACTGTGCCCAGCCCTGTTTACCAGAATTTTTTTTATGGTTCTGACTATAACTCTGAACCCTGGCTCTGCCAGCTCTATGCTGTTTAAGAAGTTATCTGCCTCACCAGATGTATTATGTATAAAAAAAACAGTCACAACCTAGATTGCAGAATTTCATGTAAGTCACTTGCAAAACAAAACAGGTAGGAGGCAGCAATTGGTGAGTTCAATCTTTGGTGCCCAAATACAGCTCTGTTATTTGGTGTGTACAAACTTCACCAAATTCTTGTACAATTTTGCAGGAGGTATAGGGGAAGAAGGAAGGGATGGTGAAGGCAATGGACACAGCAGTCTAAAAAGTTTTCATAAATTGAACATAGGTAAAATAAACCTCACCATTCCCCCACCGTCATCTGCATTTGAATCTGGGGAGAAGTCTGCTCTCCCAACTTTCACTTCCTACTGGAATAGCAGGACACACGCTGCCTCCAGGCAGTGTGGATTATCTGCCACCAGAACTGAAGTTTCAGTCACTCAAATCCCGGTGTCATTTACATTGTTTCTACTGGGAAAGGTCAAGTGTCTGCAGGGGCTATAAGCAAAGAAAAACTCGTCCCCTGGAACCACCAGTGTAAAGGAGAGGGAAGGCAAGTGACAGCATGTGTGGATGCGGGATCATTTTCAGGGGTAGCAGACCACTACATCCTGAGGCCTTTTAGCAAATAGGAAGCTGAAGGACAAACATCTGAAGGAGAAATTAATCTCCGTGAGTAGGTGACAAGCTGTGATAAGCCCTCGGGGTGCATGTCAGGGTAGCACAGATGTTAGTGTGAGAACTATTACTTGATTCAAGGGAAGGGGGAGAAGGGCAGGGAGCGGGGAAATGACAATGAAAAATAAAACAACAGAAACCACAATCATCTTAGCCAGGCAGCTGATTTTTTAAAAAGGCCATATATCCATCAAAGGGACAAAACATTAAAATACACCCATATGGCAAAGACCTGGTGTAACTGAAATTTTCACCTCTTGATTGTGACAGTGTAAATTTGTTCTGCCCTTTTGAGGAGTAATTTGGCGATGTGATTCCAGAGTCATAAAAATATACACATCCATCTTATAAATGACCCAGCTCTTATAAATGTATCTTTAAAAATATTCAAAAATAACTTTTTAAAATTTATATGCCTGAGGTGTTTATGTCAGCCTCTCTACAACAGAGAAAAATCAAAACCAAAGGTTTGACATTTGAGACAGTATTAAGTAAATCAATACATGCTAATGTAATGGGATGATATTAACTAAATCCAAGACCAGCCTGGCCAACATGGTGAAACCCCATCTCTACTAAAAATCCAAAAAAATCAGCCAGGAGTGGTGAGAGGTGCCTGTAATCCCAGCTACTGGGGAGGCTGAGGCAGGAGAATTGCTTATTCTCAAGAGGCAGAGATTGCAGTGAGCCAAGATTGTGCTACTTGCACTCCAGCCTGGGCGACAGAGTGAAATTCTGTCTCAAAAAATAATAATAATAATAAGTAAATCAGTACACGCTAATCTAATGGGATGCTATGCAACATTTCTTAAAAAGTATATTAAAAAAAAACTTGGGAAATGATTCTAAGATGAATAATACATAATTAAGTCAATTATATGACTTGAAATATGTTATTATTATAACTGCATGTGGACAAGAACACAAAACCTTCAAGGAAAACATGTTTTGATATTATGAGATTATGGATAACATTGTACTTCTGTTATTGTTGCTATAATATGTGTACAATTTGTTTAAGTGAAGTAAAACAAAGGATTAAAAGAAAGGTCAAAACTTCACAAACTTCAACCAGTCTGAACCTCTCATTTTATGGGTGACAAGTTGAATGCAAACCTGTGGTGGAATTATTAAACATGCTCTTTTCAGTGGAAACAGTGAGAAACACTCATTTTCCCAAGTGCCTATTAGAAGTGCTGTCACTTTCCAGGGGCCAATAGAAAACTACATAAAAGCGGCGTGTTGGTGTGATCTGGGCTGTTTCTCTTAAATCACCCAGCTTGCTTTCAACTGCTGTGTTTCACAACACAATGTGGTTCTACATTAACCATGTCACATCATGAAGAGAACATCAAATGACTCCTTACAGAAAGGGAGGGAAGAAGTGATGTTTAGAGAACCCGGTACTGTCAGAAGCATCATCCTCCTCTCTATTGTCTATCTGTGTCGCCCTCACTATTGAGCTTATCAAAGAAAATGTTGACAATTTAGGTGCCAGCTGTTGTTTGAGGAATAGCAAATCAATGACTGTGAAGTCCTTTGGAAAACAAAGCAAAACGAAATTAGTGATTCCCCTCTTCTTCCTCCCAACATCTTCACCTCCAGGGCCTTCTTTACACTGACTGTATTTCCTCTGATTTCATCATCCCAATGAGACAATAATCCTACTGAGAGAACAGATAGAGTTCTTGGGGAATAGAAATTATGTTTATTAAATGGTTAAGGCATTGTTTTATCATAAGCTATAATGCAAAGTTACTAAGAAACCAGGCCAGGTCTCTGTAACGTAGGGAAGCAGAGATCGGAGTATCTTCTGGGGCAGGATGGAGGAGGGTGGTAATCACTCCAAGTCCTTCAGTGAGGATGGAATCTAGAGCTCAAAAGCAGAATCCAAAGAATAGATGTTTTTGCCTAGGTGTAAGAATACCATCAGCATTTATTTATTTATTTATTTATTGTTTGTTTGTTTGTTTATTGAGATGGGATCTGCCTCTGTCACCCAGGCTGGAGTATAGTGACTCAGTCTTGGATCACTGCAACCTCTACCTCCCTGGCTCAAGCAATCCTCCCACCTCAGCCTCCTGAATATCTGAGACTACAGGCACACACCACCACACCTGGATTTTTTTTTTTTTTTTTTTAGAGATGGGGTCTTGCCACATTGCCCAGTTTGATCTCAAACTCCTGAGATCAAGTGAACCCTTCACCTTGGCCCCTCAAAGTGCTGGATTATGGGTGTGAGCCACCACATCCAGCCCCATCAGCATTTTTAGACAGCTACCCCAATTGTGATAGTCTGTGGTGAGAAGTTAGTTCAAGAGATAAGTATGCAGTTATCTCTTGAGGAAAGGTGAGAGACCCAAATCATTTTTTTTAAATGATAATATACTAAAATCTATTCTTAAAGAACTTGTATATTTGATAATAATTTTTTTTTTACTTAGTCCTTTTTAAAGATCTCTGGAAATTGGAATCTATTTCATCTTTGCCTACAGGCAAAGTAGTATTCAAAGCAACATGGAAAACAAAATATTATCCTAGCTCAGGTCACAGATGGCTCTGGCCATTGCCTTTTGTCTGACCTACATGTTTTCTTGAACTATTCTGCTGTTAATAGGACTCATTTTTTCTTTGGGGAGGTTATTCTTCACCCTCTGCCTGGGGCTGTCAATCAGCGTGCCCCATCATCTACTCTTCTGCATAGAACCCCCATTCCCTTGTCATAGTGATTTTCCAGAGGATGGGTACATAGGAACCTGGCCAATAAGAATCAGGACCAATGAGAATCTTCCCAGAGGTTAATACACAGGCTTTGGAATAGAGTTTATTGCTCACTGAAGATGCTAAGCTGGAAAAATGTGAATCAGGACTATCCATTGGCTAACTTCCCTGCCCTGAGGAGCAGGAGGAAAACTGAACAGAGGAGAAATGTAAATGGAGAGAGAGCAAACCCTGTGTACTGAGTTCTGGCTTCTGTCCCTGAGGCCCTGAAGCCTGGCTGCTGTAGCTCTTAGATTCTGATCATAATCCAAGAGTCCTTCCCAGCAGTGAGAGCAAGTAAATTCCCTTCTTTGATTAGCGAGTCTGAGTAGAAATCTGCCACTTAAAACAGAAAAAGTCAAAATTAATACATCTTTCATTATTGGAAAGGAATCAGAATATCAATTTAACAAGGAGCCCATTTTATTTGCTAAAATTAATTTTGAAAGAATTTTCTCACATGGGACTTAATAGTGCATATTGACTGATGTAATGGACAATGCCCTCAACCACAGTTTTACAGTAAATGCAGAAGTGAATTTCATCTGATGGTTTCTAGTATAAACGTTGAATAAAAGCCAAGGGCATAACATTAAAGCAAAATTGAGTTAATGCCATTTTGCAAGAATTAGCCCAATGTACAGAGTGTTCAACATTTTAGTGGTTCAATTCACCCAAGAAAGCTTCAAGAATGCAAAGGACACTTTATAACTTTGACAGCTTTCTTCATATATTATTTTCTTTCCCCATTTACCCAAACTTCGGATAAAGGTTGGATAACAACCATTTTGAGATTCTAATTTCCAAGCAGAGCTAACATTATCTGTTACTAAGTGAGAAAGGCATGTAAATGCTTCAGAGACTGGGGAAAATTAGAGGAAAGTAAAGTTATGCTACTTGTATCTGAATATAAGACCACTTGCCTCTGTAAGAATTGATCCATGTGGGACTCTTGGGGACACCTACAAGATATGCAAACGGTTTTTTTTCTAGCAATAAGCCTTGGATTTTCAACAACACAAAAACACATCATCAATTAGATCCCCAGAGTCATGGAGCAAAACAGTTTTAACCTGAAAATTTCTCAACGTAAGGATTTGTAGTTACCTGCTGTGATATGGGAAAACCACAGAGCAACTTGGCTTCTAGTGTGCTCTCCAGAGTGTATTAGTTTTAAAATGTTTATTTTCTTTATTCCCTCCTCCCCAATTCCACCCAGTATCTGAACCAATGTATCTATCAAAATAGTGTAATCAGAGAGTCTGCCTAGAAATGTATTTTAGTTAATAATGGCTAATACGAAACCCTTCTTTCTCCCAGAAATCAGGATGATGTCCCTCTTGGAATTCCCCTTGATTTGTGCCTGATTTGGATCACGATTACATTTTCAGTATCTGGCATAATACTTAGAACAAACTCTCAGTAAGTATTTGCCAAACTAATGAGTGAATTAATTATTGATGTAGTAGAATCAGATTTATATTTTGAAACGAGCACTATGAATATATTCGAGAAGTTGTATTGGATGCACACAAAAGTAGAGTAGGAATGCAGATGAAAGGCTCTGTGCCCACCCAGATGAGGGCCCCATGCAGCTTGAATTCAGGCAGCAAAAATGGGAACTGAGCTGATTTGAGAGATATTTAGGAGGTTGGGTGGTAATATAAAGAGATAAGGGAGAAAGAAGGAACGAGGCCAGCTAGATATGTTGTGGGGTGCAGAGGGAAATGAAAATGCAGAGTCTCTCATTAAAAAATCATTAGAAATTTCAAGAGGGTAATAGTAGAGCATCTAACTGTGCAGTTGTACAGGACTTTTACTCATAAAGCCAGCTCTAAGAATAAAACATCCTCTATTCACTATGCCCAGGGCACTTTCATTTATTCATTGAGTGACTACCATGACAGGCACTGTGGTAGACACTTAATTCTAACTAAAAACATTAATACAGGATTAGGATAAAAGCTCAAATGAAGAAGAAATCAAACATAGCTCCAATTTATACCACCTAAGAGCGTTTTCACATGTAGTAAATTTTTCCTATTTTTACAGGAAAAATCAGGGGATTTGCCCTGATTCTTGGAGTACTTAAATGCAAATTTTGAAGCATTTCAATAGTTGAAAACATATCATTTTTAAAAAACTTAGCATATATCTATTTGCCATCTACTGGGTCAAGAGGCAATGGAAAGCTCAATGAAATCTCCCAATATTCTTAAGTTCATCTTGACAGATTTTTTTTCTGAAAAGCAAAAGAGACTATTAAAAAAAAAACACTAATCAATATGAGTGATTATGTCTTTAAACCACTTGACTCTTATTTAAGATACTACTCTGAAATATGAAGACCTGAAAACAGGGAAGATTACAACTCATGCTGCTAATGAGGGCTTAGCCCTTGGTGGCTCCCTGGGTAAAACTGTATTATTGGCATTATCTGGGTCCATGCTCTGCCCTCAATAACAAGAGAATAAAACTCTCCTCTGGTCATAGGTGGTGAATTAGTGGCACCTTGACATTTTGAAAGAACTAGTCTATCAATATAAATAACAAGGCTGTGCCAAAAGGACAAATGGAAAAATCCCATGGTTGGGGTAATTGTATATGATCAATTTAACAAATTATGATTCAGCATTTACTGAGCTCCTACAGGATGTCATCTATTGTGTCAGATCCTTCCACATATGTACTGAGTTAAATTGTCACTGTGAGATTGGCATAGACCTTATCACTGAAGATATCAACAAATCCTATCAGTTGAGGGAAATTTAGGTTATGAGAAGTAAAGTGGTTTACCTAGGGTTGTGTAGCTGGTTATTGGCAGAGCCAGAACTTGAAGCTAGATCAACGGCACCTCTATGTCAATACTGTCCTAAGATTTCTGGATACAAGTTTCTGTGTTTTCAAGGACTTCATTCATGGGATTTCCCCTGATTTTCCTGTATCATCAATACCCGTCTCTTCTGAATCATCCCTGTGCCTGTAGATGTGTTCCAATATCCGTAACCTTCAAAAACAAAAAAAAAGATGAAACAAAATCCTCTTCCTTAATGCACTGCTATACTCATTTGCTCTGCTCCTTTCCACAGACCTACTTCTTGAAAAAGGCATCTGTCATCACTGTCTCCACTTTCTCACCCCAATTTATTTACTACCTTTTTGCTTCTGTCTCCACATTGCCAAATTCAGTCACTTTTCTGTTCTTACTTTATTATGTCTCTGGCAGTATCCAACAAAGTTGGCCATTCTCTCCAGCCTAAAATACTTATTTTTTTTTAATAGTATATTTTGTCATCTGTAACACCATAGACGTTTGGTCTTCCTCTTACAATCCTTTTCGGTTTTCCTCTTACCATCTCATATTAGATTCTTCTTCTGGAAAACTTTTACCAGTTCTTCCGTCTTTGCTTATTAAATAAATGTAGAGTGTTCCCAAAAATCTTTTTCTATAGCTCTCTTTAGGTGACCCCTCCAGTCGCTTGGCCACCTGTGTGAGACGTGTATCTATGACTCTCAAGTATAATCTCTCCCCTGGACTTCAGACTTGGCCACCCAACACCCAACCACCATCTTGCAATCCCCACTTGGATGTCCAGTAGATTTCTCAAACTTCACACTAACAAAACAGAGTCCTAGATTTTTCTCCTCCAATCCTGGTCCACCTCCCCTATCCTTCTACATCTTGGTAAATATCACCACTCTCCTCTTCAGAGCCTCAAGACAGAAATCTGAATTATTCCTTTTTACTTCCTCATTACCATACCAAATCAATTAGTATGCCCTGTGGCCTCTATCTGTGAAACATCTAAGTCCGTTCACTTTTTAAAACATTTTTAAAATATTTTTGTTAATGCATAATAAATGTACATAGTATTTGGGCACATGTGATAATTTAAGACATTCCTCTAATTTGTAAAGATCAAGTCAGTGTACTTGGGATATCCATCACCTTAAAAGATTGTCTTTTTATAAACTAGTAACATTCAAATTATTCTCTTCCAGCTATGTTGAAATGTACAATAGATTATTATAAACTCCAGTCACCCTACTGATCTAGCTAATGCTAGATCTTATTTCTTCTATTAAACTGTATATTTGTAACCATCAGTCAACTTCTCTTCATGGTCACTTTTATCCAAATCCATTTCTACCACCCAAGTTGAAGTTACTATCCTATCCTGCCTGGGCTACACATGATTTCCTAACTTCAACCTCATTGGTCTATTTCAATTTCTTGAATATACCAAGCAGATCCTTTCCAGTTTGGTGCCTCAAAGGTTAACTGCTTCCTTTACCTGGAACACTCTTCCCTTGACCGTGGCGTGATTTTCTTTTTCTTGTCATTCCATGAAAATAACTTTTCCTCTGAAACGCCTTAGCCAAGCCCCTAAAGTATCCCCACAGTCACTTCCACTGTCCTGAGCGCTTGTCACCATCTGATCATGTTTGTTGGTGTGTGTGTTTGTTGACTGTCTGGAATATAAGCTTCACAAGGGCAGCTATGTATCCTATTCCCATGGGACACCCTCGACACAGAGGCAGGGCCTGTTACAGCACAGTCCTCAATAAATGCTTGATAACAAAATAAATAATTTATGTTACATTTTGAAACAATTCTTATGTTCTTAGTTACAGCTTAGTTGTATCTAGGAGATTGATAATAAATACCGGATACCAAATTAGCTTTTAAAATTATATTTAAGCCTTCTATATAATAATTTCTGAGTTAACAGTAATAAGACAAATGAAGATTGACATGGCTCACAGTTATTAATCAGCTACCATAACTAGTAAAAAATAATCAAGAAAATGTTATGGATTTGGCCTCTCAAATTATGACCCTGTTGAATTACACAAAATATGAACAAAGAACAATTTCTCAAACATTATTGAAATATACTTTATAATTAAAAATTAGTACAAGTATTTAAAACTAAAAGTAAATATATGAAAAATAATTGAATGTATTTGACAAAATACAGGCATCTAAAAGTGAAATGTATTTTAAAAGTGAGAAAACTCCTAGAGGGTTTGAACCACTATATGGTATTTTCATCTTTAGATTATGAATAGCATGAAGGAGATGATAACAATAGTAATAACAATAAATTCACTGTAAGTTCTTATAATTTAGGAGATATCATTCTAGAAGCTTTCAAGAATTATCTCATTAATTGTTACTGCAATCTTATGAAGTGAATATTATGATAATTTCTAATTTTATGCACGAAAATTTAGATTTAAAGAATATAACTTTCTGGCTGGGGGCAGTGGTTTATGCCTGTAATCCCAGCACTTTAGGAAGCCCAGGCCGGTGGATCATGAGGTAAGGAGATGGAGATCATCCTGGCTAACACAGTGAAATTCCATCTCTACTAAAAATACAAAAAAAATAGTAGGGTGTGGAGGCACGTGCCTGTAGCCCAAGCTATTCGGGAGGCTGAGGCAGGAGAATCACTTGAACCTGGGAGGTAGAGGTTGCAGTGGGCCAAGATTGCACCACTGCACTCCAGCCTGGTGACAGAGCAAGACTCCATCTCAAAAGAAAAACACACACACAGACACACACAAAGAGTATAACTTTCCAAGATGACAGTAAACATTGATATAATAGTTTATAATTTTTCCTAACTGTATAAATTATACAACCAATGGAAAGCCAAAATACTTTAATGATTTCTGGGTTCAGAAGATAGTGCCTTTTATAGCCACGGAGCTTAGATCTTGTAGATACATGTGTTTGACTGAGAGAAGTGGAAGTTCTCAAACTGGGATATCATACCAGAATGATTGATTACCTGTGCAAACTCTCATCATTGGAAGAGTCTATCTACCTGGAAATATAAGATTAAGGTTTGCAAAATCCACTTGAGTAAACGTATCTCAAGATTTTAACCTATTTACTCATAATAATATTCACATTTGCCACCTAAGTTTTACACACAAGACTACCAAGGAATAGACATAGGTTGCAAGTGGTCACAGGTTGACCTGAAAACCTAGATCATTAAACCAGTGGAGCTCTCCTTAGAATCATGAGGAAAAGAAGTGTAAGATATGACTTCAGCTGATATAGTCAGTGAATACTTCTTAAATCTGTCCCATACACTGGTCCAGGCAGTAGAAATTGAGCAGTATAGTAGCAGAGATCAAATAACCCACTGCCATCATGAAGCTTACATTGATGGAATTAAAGACTTTATATTTAAAATAAAAAATAATATGGAAATGAGGTAATGAATGTCGGTCACAATGGTTCACACCTGTAATCTCAGCACTTCAGAAGACTGAAGTGGGAGGATCATTTGAGGCCAGGAGTTTGAGATCAGCCTGGATAATGTAGCAAGACTTCGTCCCCACTAAAAAATTAAATTAAATTAAAAATTAGATGGACATAATGGCATATGCCTGTAGTCCCAGCTACTTAGAGGGCTGAGGTGGGAGGATTCCTTGAGCCAGGATTGGAGGCTGCTGTGGACTATGATGGCACTATTGCATTCCAGCCTTGGTGACAGAGCAAGACCCTGTCTCTGAAAGACAACAAAAACTTCAGGTAGAAGTAAACATTTCCTTTCATGTCAAAAGACCGCATATTGCAATGGGACTAAATCACATGAAACTTATAAATAAAATTGCACTTCTATCAGAATGAAAGGGAGGACAGGAGCAAGTAAACATGGTTATTTTCTCTCTAGACCCATCATAGAGGGTAGCCACCAGAGGGCTACCTAGCCATACCGAGGTCACCTACCTAGGTAACAGGATACAGAACTTTCTCCCATCTCCTTCTTTTTCCCACCTGTGAACCTAACACCCTGAAATTTAGCATCTAGAAGTATCTAAATGAAGACAAACACATAATTTTTGCCCCTGAGATCCTACAAGGAAGCAATGGTCTCTCCCTTTTGGACTGGAATTGGACATATCTCTGGAGCCAAAATCAGTCACACAGATGTCACAACCAACTTTTGTGTTGTATTTTCTGTTTTTGTTTTTAATTTTGTCAAGGAAAATTGTTGCTTGTTCTAAAGATTATATTCACTGCTCTGAAACAAAAATATCGAGTTAAAAGGAAACCTGCCTTTGTCTCAGATGAGGTTTCTACATCTTCTTTGCCCCCAGGCTGAACCAGATGTAATTCCTTTTTTTTGGTTGTTGCTGGTGAGGGTTTTTTTTTTTTTTTTTAATTTATTGTTTGGTTTTTTCAATTAGAGATGACCACTTCTGACCGCAATGAAGAAGATAGCTGTCAAGTAAGGATGTACACAAAAGGACCCTCTGATTTGACCTGAACTCACAGAAAAATATTAATTTTATATATAAAAATTAGTGTTCTTTTCCATTCTTATTCAATTCAATTGCTTGGATTCAACACACGTTAGCCAAACCACAGTCATTAATTTTGCCCAGATATGGCATGAAATGTCTCTGTTTCACCCCTTGTATATATGACAAAGCCCTATTCTTCAAGGTTAGCTTAAACCTCGTTCCCTCCTCTTACCAGGCAGTGGAATCGCTTCCTCTTCTGTGACTTACAGCATTTATATACCATTACCTAGTGACTATTGAACCCACAATAAGAGAAAGTTAAAGCTGAAGGGATCCCACAGACTCTCAGTTGCCCAACTGGCTGAATCAGAAGGCTTTGTAAACATTGAAAAATGCAGATTTTTAGGTCCCAGTTGCAGGTTTAGAAGGTTGGGATGGAGCACAGAAATCTGTTCTACAAAAGTTCCTTGAGACGATTCTAGTGAACAGTTGGGTTACAAACCACTCTGCTCATGGAAACCTCTCCTTTCTCAACAAAGAAATCAGAAATTGAGTGGTTTGTCCAAAGGAACAGAGAGTAAATTGCAAATTCAGTACTTGGTCTCAGTACCTTTTTACTGTGCCATCTTACGTTTCACTCAGACACCATATGGTGATGGATTGGTTCATCATGCGATATCCGTCTGCAGAATCATCCTCAGTTCTTTAAGGACACTACAGACTAGGGGAAAGATTCCAAATTAGATGTCAGCTGTTTGCCAACTAGATGACCTGAGTATGTGATGGGAATCCATAGCCTCGCTTCATCTGGTAAATTGGGACAGTAATTCTTACTCTGCCTTAGCCACAGGATGATATGCATAGAGAGTGAGTTATAAACCGTAAATGAAGCTGGGCATGGTGGCTCACACCTATAATCCCAGCATTTTGCAAGGCCAAGAAGGGAGGATCACTTGAGCCCAGGAGTTTAAGACCAGCCTGGACAACATAGGGAGACCCTGTCTTTAGAATAAAATAGAAAAAAATGTTCAGGAATGGCGGTATATACCAATAGTCCCAGCAACTTGGGAGGCTGCACTGGGAGGATCACTTGAGGGCAGGATTTCAAGGCTGCAGTGAACTGTGACTGCACCATTACACTACAGCGTGGGTGACAAGTCAAGACCCTGTCTCAAAAATATATATATTATAAATAAATAAACTATAAATGATACTACAAATATAAAAGAGCAATATGTATAATTAATGCATTGATAATAACAGTGAAAGTTAGAAGTGATTCTTTTAGCACAGAGATAAGTGATTAGCCCATGACTCAGGCCAGGTCTCACAGATTATCTGTCTCCTAGTGGGACTAATTAATGCAAGGTCTAAAGTTTGGTCTGTAACTTTGCCATTTTAGTTTGTTCTGTGGACCAAACTCTGAAGTACTGATTAGTATCATGGTCTAGCAGTTGAAAGCTCTCTGATAACCTTGGAGAGTGCTAGACAGAATAGATACAATTTTGCCTTTGGGTTTTCCTTTGCCCAAACCAGTGGTACAAATATGAAGATGTCTTTTGTAAGGGAAAAGTAAAAATTACACATTCCCATGTAATAGGGAAACTCCGTCTTAAAATCCAAGATCACCATCTTATTTCTAAGTCGTTTTTACTTTAGGACTTGTTATAAACCTAGATTATTTTGTTTTGCCTGCATGTTAATCTTGATGGATTAAAAAATTCCCCAAGTAACATATTGAGATTTCAAAAAGGTCCTTAATTTTAGCAGCCCTTTTATAAAACCGTCAGGTATAGTAGATAACAATAGCAATCACTATTTCCCTCCATTTTAAACTGGAATTTACTGATACTAATTTTAAAGAGTAACCATTCCTAAACTTTTCCCCTCATTCTAGGGGAAGCCATTTCGGTGCCTGTCTATAGCTACTTATGGCCTCTCTTTTTTGAATGGGGTAAAAAGAAGCTTGAGAGGCAAAACAACCAAAAGCAAATAACCCTAGTGTTTAGTTCATTCTCACACTGCTGTAAAGAAACGGCTCAAGCCTGTAATCCCAGGACTTTGTCAGGCAGAGGTGGGAGGATCACGAGGTCAGCAGATTGAGACCATCCTGGCCAATATGGTAAAACCCCGTCTCTACTAAAAATACAAAAATTTAGCCGGACGTGGCGGTGGGCGCCTGTAGTCCCAGCCACTCCACAGACTGAGGCAGGAGAATCGCTTGAACCCGGAAGGCGAAGGTTGCAGTGAGCGGAGATCACATCACTGCACTCCAGCCTGGGTGACAGAACAAGACTCTGCTCCCCCGCCAAAAAAAAAAAAAAAAGAAAAAAAGAAAGAAAAAAGGAAAGAGGTTTAATTGTCTCGTGGTTCTGCAGGCTGTACAGGAAGTGCAGCGGCATCTGCTTGGTTTCTGGGGAGGACTAGGGAAACTTACAATCATGGCGGAAGACAAAGGAGGAGAAGGCGTGTTTTAACATAGAACAGAGGCAAGGAGAGAGCGGAGAGGTGCTACACACTTTCCTAGGAAGTCACTCACCATCGTGATAACAGTACCAAGGGGGATGGTGTTAAACCATTCATGAGAAACTACCCCCATGATCCATCACCTCCCACCAGACCCCACCTTTGACATTGGGAATTACAAAGGAACATGGGATTTGGCTGGGGATACAGATCTAAGACATATCACCCAGTAATCATCCCCACCTTTAGTTAAAGCAGTCTCCGTGTTTACAAATGAAATTAGCTACTTAACAGCAATCTTTTCAGCAGTGCTGCTGTCCGATAGGAGAATCATTGAGTAAAACGCCATTAATTGCAAATAATAAAACATGATTAATTCAGATCACATAACGAGAAGTTTGAGTTCTGTCTCCAAAACCAACTCCTTACTTTTGTTTATTTATTTATTTTTACCTAGTACCCAGGGCATCATTATGTCTCTGCTGTCATAGGTCTTTAGATTCTCGTTGTCATTAGCAGGCAATTTCATTCAATTTATTTATTTATTTACAAATAGAGTCTCAGTCTGTTGCCCAAGCTGGAATGCAGTGGTGCAGTTATGGTTCACTGTAGCCTCAAACTACTGGCCACAAGCAATCCTCCTGCCTCAGCCTCCCAAATCACTGGAATTGCATGCTTGTGCCACCACATCTGGCCTTGGAATATGATGTTATAAGAAAGCTGTCTCTATTAAAGTTTTTAGCAAAGAGGAAAACTAAATCAGTGGACTGAAAATTAGCTGGGCATGGTGGCGCGTGCCTGTAATCCCAGCTACTCAGGAAGCTGAGGCAGGAGAATTGCCTGAACCCAGGAGGCGGAGGTTGCGGTGAGCCGAGATCGCGCCATTGCACTCCAGCCTGGGTAACGAGAGCGAAACTCCGTCTCAAAAAAAAAAAAAAAAAAAAAAAAAAAAAAAAAAATCAGTGGACTGAGCTAAGAGTTAGGAGACCCAGACTCTCCTCCCTCTGTTGCCTCAGTTTCTATCTTTGCAAAATAAGGAAATTTGACTAGCTTATCTTTAAAACCTGTACTTGCTCAGACATTCTATGATGGTGACTTGAGATGGAGGTTCAGTGAAAGATTCTTGTTTCAACGCTTTGTGTATATTTAACAACTTTTCACTGAGTATCTATAATGCATCAGGACCTGCTCTAGGAAGTGTGATTACAACAATGGACAAAACAGACAAATCCATGTCCTCATGTAGTTTACATTCTAAGGCCTATAAAATGTTGTTTATTTGAACACATAAAATGTGTTCTCCCAGTCTGGTCAGAAACAGGACTTCTGATGGGCCTGAAGAACTAAGGATTGAAAGGAAATGGAATTCATGGTACACTTTCCAATTTTGTTCTTTCTCTTTCTGTCTTTCCTTACTTTCATGTCCTACTCCTAGAACCACACAGATTCTAAATTTTACACATTTTGCTACCAGTAAATAGTTATCTATTATGTAGTTAAACTGTGTTAGGTATAGGGACCCACAGCGAGTAAGACATAGCACATGCCTTCAAGAATCCAACTATCTCATTGTGGGAACAAAACTCACATATGGAAAGAAAAAATGCTAATTCAAATATCAGAGGCTGAGAGCCAGCAATATGGCCTGAACAGTTGCATGCCCTATCAGGAGAGACTCACTAAAAGTTAGTAGGACTCAGTAATAATTTTCAGTGCACATAAAGCTTGAGCTTGAGTAACATAGGTAGTTTTCAGATTTTAAAAGCAATTTTCAGTAAATGCAAGTAAAGATATGGTCCACAAAATAAGAGTAGGATATAGCAAGACACATTTCTTATTCTTCTGACAAACAGTACACAGTTCATCACTTTATTGACAAGATTTATTGATGTGACTATTGTAATGTCATCAACAATAGCTTTGAAGTTCAGAACATAAGAGCTGATGGTGGGGACTGACTTGAAAGCCTTTGCATTCAAAGAATGATGATTAGGTTTCTAATGTATTATTAAATCATGTCCGGCCAACAAAAGAGATGTGGTCTACAAAGGTATACACAATAACTTTGTGCGTTGCCGTGGTCCTTTCTGATCTCAAACAAGAAACTTCTTGGCTTGTATTGCTGGTGGTTGGATGTGTTCTGAGCCACAGCTGGGCTCATGCACATAACAAAGTCTGATTCCCAGGAATCCTTTCAGGAAACACCTCCCAGGTTAGGTAATATTTACCTACTTGTCCTCTTTGAACAGTGCCCCTACTGATTCTTTACCCTAATGAAGTTCATGTCCCAACCCACGCCCTTTTCCTTTAACAATTAAGTCAGTTTCATTTTGCTTTTAGTGGTGACATGATGAAAAAAACAAAACAAAAAAAAAAACAAAAAAACTAGATGTGATCGCTGACTTTTGGAAAGTTTCCAACAAAAAAAAATCCTGGTAGCTTTCTGAGTCTCAGCTTGTTTCTTCCTACTTCTGTGTACGCTGAGATGAAAGTGGAGTGGGAGACTGAATTCACCACTTGCGCTGAAGCCGCAGTTGTTAGCATTGGTGTTATTAATTGTTACATGGATATCAGTTGAGCTGGGATTAGGAAGCCGCCTGTCTCCTCAAGCTTGTTAGGATTCAGTCACTTGGAAAAGAACAAAAACATACTTTCAGATGAGGATTGTAATGACCAGGTGACTTGAAAACCAGGTACGGCTTAGTCAATGAGCAACATGAAATGAAATTTCGAATCAGAATTCTCATTAGCCTTATTCAGCACTCCCCAGATTGATGTTCCTTTTGATGTCTTTGCCACAGCAGCCTCACCTATGTAAATATTGCAAATCTTACGCCTTACAGTAAGTTGCAGAACTTTTAAGGGTTGTGAACCTTACATATGTAAGTGAATCAAGTATACTTGAAAAGCCTCTTTGTTGACATAAGTAATTAGATTACTGGACAAAGATCTGATCTAGTTATTTTCTTAGTATGTTCGTGTGCCAAAGCCAAGAGAGGGTATGTTATTAATTAGCAAGCAAAATTTCTAATGTAGGAGTTTTCCCCCATAGCCTGGAACCATGGCTGGCCCTCTGGCAGTGTTTCATAAATGCTTGCTGAATTAATGAATGTATTCACAGGCATCTTTTATGTGGCTACAGTGACATTAAGAAACAATAGGGTCACAGAGTGTCATT
This sequence comes from Aotus nancymaae, assembly GCF_030222135.1. Classification (NCBI taxonomy): domain Eukaryota; kingdom Metazoa; phylum Chordata; class Mammalia; order Primates; family Aotidae; genus Aotus; species Aotus nancymaae. Next base: position 6,643,953 of record NW_026988494.1, on the reverse strand, counting down.
GCCTCCTCAGGCTCTGGGTCCAGAGGGATGGGTCAGTAAACACCTCACAGTAGAGGATGCACATTGTTTTTGAGATGTTTAGTTCATCCATTTGGTTACTGATTACAAGAAGCATTTTTTTTTTTCTTCTCAAAAAATGCTTTGTTTCTCAGAATCCCATTTCAGCATTATTGGTTTTTCCCTCACCAATTCTATTTTCAGCTTTCTGCCTTTTCTCATAATGACCTTTAGGTGATGAATTAGTAATAATAAAAATCAATAAAAAATAAAGTTTTCTTTTCGGAAAATAGGAGTGAGTTTTATGTTAAGAAAAGAAGAATCATTGCAGATGGAATTTCCTGTCATTTAAAATGTACCCATATGGCTTCTGGGAAATTTCGGGGGATCCTTTTGTATTAGGGCAACCTAATGCCACGTGCTTTAAAAATTCATATTAGGAAATAGTCACAGGTTGACCCTCTTGAACAAACAATGTTCCTTTAGCAATCAAAAATATAAAAGATGCTTTATTTATGAGGCATTGTTGAAATCAGTGATCTCTTTCTATCCCCACGTTGTCTTTAAATGTCTGCCCAGCATATCATTACAGCCTTGACTGTACCTTCCACTGTGTGTGTTGAAGAGTCACAGATCCCAAGGGGAGCTGCAAAGAAACACAGACCAAATACCATTTCAATAACTGCTAAGGGACAATTGTGACTATTTGGCAATGCTTGGCATGCCTTGCTTATTATCTTGTCCTCCAAAGAAGCCTATCAGCAGAGATGAGAGATTTTTGCTAGGCAAAACTTAGATTAATATTGATATTTGCAGAACTGGGTTCAACCTGTGGGAGACCTAGTTGCAGGTCTTGTAGAATTTATAGCATATTAAGAAAATATTTAAATATTCGTATGCGGTGTGGTGGCCTCACTTCTACACACCTTTCTAATATGTGCCTACTCTCCTCTCTTCATTTCCCTTGTCAGCGGAAAGATGAGTCATCAAGTCTGGTTGATCCTATCGAATATCTCTTGAATTTGTATGTCTCTGTATCTCTATTGCCGTTACCCTAGTTCTGGCTGTCATCATTGACCACCTGACTTTCTGCCTAAATGCTCTCCTATTTTCTGATCTTGTATACTTTCAACCCTTTCTCTGCAATCAGAGTGATATTGCTTCAAATGCTGTACAGCCAATTCTTACAAGGTCCTGCAGCTTGTCTGTCTGTCTGTCTGTCTTTCTTTCTTCCTACCTTCCTTCCTTCCTTTCTTTTCTTTTCTTTCTTTCCTTCCCTCCTTCCCTCCCTCCCTCTTTCTTTTCTTTTCTTTTGAGTCTCACTCTGTCACCCAGGCTGGAATGCAGTGGTGCAATCTCAGCTCACTGCAACCTCTGCCTCCTGGGTTCAAGCGATTCTCATGCCTCAGCCTCCCAGGTAGCCAGGATTACAGGTACACACCACCACACCCAGCTAATTTTTGTATTTTTAGTAGAGACAGTGTTTCACCATGTTGGCCAGGCTGGTCTCAAACTCCTGACCTCAAGTGATCTGCCTGCCTTGGCTTCCCAAAGTGCTGGGATTACAGGCATGAGTCACCACGCCCAGCTCTTTCAGTCTTATTGTTCATCATTTTTCTCCTCCCCTTTCTGCACTCTCTTCACTCTGTTTTCCCATTCTCTATGCCTGGGCTGCATCCTAAAAGATGCCAGTTCTCTTGGGGTCTCTGGTGTCCCTGATCCTGTAAATGCTTTCCTGACTCTTCTCTCTACCCCACTTCATTTAGGAGTTATCCTATTTATCCTTGAGGTTTCTCATAGGTGGGAGTCTTTTTCCCATGAAAACTTTTCCTGTTCTAGATATGGTGGCTCATGCCTGTGATCATAACGCTTTGGGAGGCGGAGGCAGGGCGATTGAGCCCAGGTGTTTGATACCAACCTGGGCAACATAGTGAGACCCCATCTCTATAAAAAATAAACAACCAGGCTTGGTAGTGAGCAACTGTAATTTAGGCATGGTGGTGAGCACCTGCAGTCGCAGCTACTCGGGAGGCTGAGGCAGAAGGACTGCTTGATCCTGGGAGGTTGAGATTGCAGTGTGAGCTGTGATTGTGTCACTGCACTCCAGCCTGAGCAACAGAGCAAGACCCTGTCTGAAAAGGGAAGGGAAGGGAAGGGGAGGGAAGGAGAAGGAAGGGGAAGGAAGGGGAGTGAAGGGAGAAGGAGGGGAGGGGAGGGGAGAGGAGGGGAGTAAAAACTTTCCCTGATATTTTAGGTTGAGACTAGACACCCTTCTATCTACTTCTACCGTCCTCCATCACTGTACTGACCGTACTCTGTGATAATCATCTGTTTATCTGTCCAATGCCTTCCCTAGACCAGAAGTTCCTAAAGGACAGAGTCTATATTCGTCTTATTCCCATTTGGAGTACCAGATTCAGCACAGTAGCTAGCCCTGACTGAGCACTGAGTAAATATTTGTTGAATTAAGAAAGAAAAATAAGTGAGAATTCAACATTTCCTCAATCAATTTTAAAGAAACACTTTACTAGGATGTTGTGACAACTACTCAAAAGTTCAAATATTTGAAGTGAAGTTGTGATTTCTGGTGACAATTTTTCAATATTTTAGATTTCTTACACACAAACTCATTTTATCTTCTACTAAGCTCTCAAGCCTCTTGTTAAAATAAATTAGCTTGGTTTCTGTATGTGTGTGTATATCCTTTTTTTTGTGGGGGTGGGGGATGGCAGGACAGGGTCTTACTTTGTTGCCCAGGCTGGAGTGCAGTGACGGGATCATGGCTAACTGCAGCCTCCACCTCCTGGGCTCAGGTAATCCTCCCACCTCAGCCTCCCTAATAGTTGGGATTACAGGTATGCACCACCATGTTCAGCTAGTTTTGTATTTTTTGTAGAGATAGGTTCTTGCTATGTTGCCCAAGCTGGTATATAATATGTATTTTATTAACTTTTATTTTAGGTTCAGGGATACATGTGCAGGTTTGTTACAGATAAACACGTGTCACAGGGATCTGTTGTAAAGATTGTTTTGTCAGTCAGTTACTAAGCCCAGTACCCAATACTTACTTTTTCTGTTCCTCTCCCTACTCCGACCCTCCACTCCCAGGTAAGCACCAGGGTTTCCTGTTCCCTTGCTTGTGTCCATGTGTTCTCATCATTTAGCTCTCACTTATAAGTGAGAACACGTGGTATTTAGTTTTCTGTTCCTGTGCTAGTTCACTAATGATGGCCTCCAATTCCATCCATGTTCCTAGAAAGGACATGATCTCTTTCTTTTTTATGGCTGCATAGTATTCCATGCTGTATATGTACCATATTTTCTTTATCCAGTGCACCATTGATGGGCATTCGGGTTGATTCCTAAATATTTTTTTTAATTGGTAAAAATAGTAACCCACAGAATCACTAAGTAGGCAAAAGGTCAGCTGCTGATATTTTGGATGTAATTTTCTTGAGTCTAAAGGATAATTCAGTCAACTTAAAATAGTTATTTAAAAATGTGAACAGGATTTGTGGACATCGAGACAGATTCACAGATCCTTAGGAAGTATTAAAACTTTTAAAAAATGCCCACAAACTCTGAAGGAAAAGAGCAGTCAGGCGCTTAATGCTAGGAGTGAGTCTTATAAAACATTATGCTAATGATAGAACTGAGGTGGTTCATTTGAGGAAAAAAAATTGAAAAAAACATTTAGGAAAGGCTGGGAGGCTGGCGATCACCATTATGAAGACAGCAGCCTGGACCGTTATTAGATACCACAAATAAGGGGACCATATATAACTGAATGATGACTTTACGAGTCATTGTAAACCTGTCTCCTGACAGCAGCTTGAGACAGGAGCTGCATTCTTCCTCTAAATCCTGTTAATTTAGTAAAACCCTTTACTGAAACATTTACAAGCAAATGCAAACTTTTAAAGATTCTAACGTCCCATAAAAGCAGTAATTTTGGCATATAGCTCATCAACATGAAATGCGTAAAAACATAGGAAGGTCGTACTTTTTGAATGTTCTATGCCATTTGACAAATCCATATGTTTTTCCTTCCACCCCATCTATCCTTAAGTAAAGGAGTTTTTGTTGATGTTAATTTACTTTAATATGTCCAATTGTGCCATTATCATCAATTTGTCTGTTAAAATGGTGCCATTTAATTGCCTTTTGCTTTAAACTGAATTTTATATGAAAGATTCCTAATGTTATTTCTGTCCTTTGGAATATAATCTACCAGAGGGAATTTTAGGATCCACTTGATAGTATAGATTTGCTAACAGTTTTTTCCATGTTAGTGGTTCAGTGTTGTTTAGATACTCAGTTTCAGGCCTCATCACGTGTTTGATGATTTGGGAGTGATAAAATGAGTCTTGAATAAAAATCTTTTAATTAAAACATACTAAGAATCAGCTTTTATGGGAAACCAGTCAGTCAGACAGTACGTGTGGTTAAAGTCCAGAAGGATTCTAGTGTGGAGGGATAGAGGGAGAACCCCCAGGGTCCAGGGACTATAGGGTATCTGTCCCCATTACACCAGGCCCAGCAGGGCTCTCCTGATGTCTCTGTCCTCACATCGACCACCACATTACTGGTTGTTTTTACCGAGCATCTTTTCAGAGATTTCTGAGAACATGGTAATTTTCCCGGACCACACACCTGAGAAATCAGGTACTATGTTGCCTTTTTGACAACAACAACAACAAACTGTTTATTTTTCCTCTTTTTTATGGTGAAATATGGCATACTTTATTATTTAAAGGAAGACAGAAAACATAGTTTTGTTCTCCCACAAGTTCCTCTTTTGGGGAATGAGATGTTGTATAAAGAGGTACAATTTCCTGCCCCACTTGGAGAAAATCATTCTCTTGTCTGAGTCTCAACTGAAACTTGTGTTAGTTGCTGTTATAAATTAAACTACCATTCAACTCAGCAATCCTATTACTGGGTATATACCCAAAGGAATATAATTTTTCTACTACAAAAACACATGCATGCATATGTTCATTGCAGCACTATTCACCATAGGAAAGACATGAAATCAACCTAAATGCCAATCAACAGTAAACCGGATAAAGAAAATGTGGTACACATACACCATGGAATACTATGCAGCCATGAAAAGAACAAGTTCATGTCCTTTTCAGGAACATGGATGGAGCTGGAGGCTATTATCTTTAGCAACTAATGCAGGAACAGAAAACCAAATACTGCATGTTCTCACTTACAAATGGGAGCTAAATGACAAGAACACATGAATACACAGAGGGAAACAACAGACACTGGGGCCTACTTGAGGGGGGAGGGTGGGAGGAGGGAGGGGATCAGAACAAATAACTATTGGGTACTAGGCTTAGTACCTGGGTGATGAAGTAATCTGTACAACAAACCCCCATGGCACAAATTTACCTATATAACAAACCTGCGCGTGTACCCATGAACCTAAAATAAAAGTTTAAATAAATAAATGTGGTCTCCCGTGTTAAATATGATACGTCACCATCCTCATTTCCTTTATCCCACTATTTTATATTCCTCCCATCTGCTCCATCCTAATATTTATCTTCTTTAGGTCTTATGATACATCTCTTAAAACTTCCAGATATGTTTTGCTCTGCCTGGTCCCTCCACTCTTTTCCCTCCAGTTTTCCTACTTCCTTTAATGTATCAGTAACACAATGAGCATTTAATAGCAGTCTAGAAGAAAGTCTGTTCCTGCCTTTATCTATATCTGGTCTTTATCTCTCACCTTTGTCTTTACCTCTATCACTGTGTGGACTTTTCCAGTGAAAACAGAACTATAGCATGCCCCCATCTCCTTTCTGAGTAGCTGGTTTATAAATCAGGAGAGAGAATGTTCTTTAGATAATCTGGAATTGGTTATAATTTCTTCCATTATCCAGCTCTACCTCCCTTCCCAGCTTTATCTACCACTTTGTGTCACTTAAGCCATGTTTTATCTATGTCTTCTCTGTGTCTAACCTTTAGTCCCCTGAAACAGGCACAACCGAATAGGATGGACATTTTGCAGGTCCCATGAGATTTTGCCTCATCCTTCACAGCAACCTACAATGTCAATATGAGGCTGGGGGAAATTCTCCTCTTTCAGCCTTTTCCTTCTTTTGGAATTTGGGGGTGTTTTCACAGAGTGATTTACCAAGAAAACATTCCAAATCCTCAAGGATCACATATCCCTTGCATTGAGTCGCTTCCTCAAAACCAAGCATAACAGGACATTTTCGAACTTACTTCTTTCTCCCTAACCCCTTCATTCTCCTTCTCCTCCTTCATAAAATCTGATTTCAGTTTGGCCTTCAAGTGAGATTGAGATTTAGCCCCTTCCATTTGGCAAATTCTTCAACAAAAAACAGAAGTGTCATTTTTGTGGGGTGACAAAGCATTAAGAAGATGGCTTTTTCAGCCTTGCTGAGCTTTATTATGGGTGAGTCCTCACGTGGCAACTTTTACAAGAGGAAGTATTGTCATGCTAACAAAATGGTTTCAGATAGTATGAAATCAGTGATGAGAAGAATGGCTGTGAAGAATGGCTGTAAAGAATGGGCTCTACAATTACTGTCACTCTCAGCAAAAGAGAAGGCAAGGAATGTATATTTCATCTCATGGAGATCTGATGATTGTCCTCTATTCCATATATAATACTTTCTAAATAATGGTGATTTTTTTAATGTCCCCTTCCTGTGTATACAAAGTACTATGATGTGGGTAATGCAGCCTGAGGGAGCCTATGAGCTGGTACAGGGATTTTCGTTATTAACAATAATAGTCCAGGTGCAGTGGCTCCTTCCTGTAATCCCAGCACTCTGGGAGGCTGAGGTGGGTGAATCACTTGAGGTCAGGAGTTTGAGACCAGCCTAACCAACATGGTGAAACCCTTTCTCTACTAAAAATACAAAAATTAGCCAAGCATGATGACACATGCCTGTAATCCCAGCTACTCAGGAGGCTGAGGCAGGAGAATTGCTTGAACCCAGGAGGCGGAGGTTGCAGTGAGCCAAGATCATGCCATTGCACTCCAGCATGGATAAAGAAGCAAGACTCCATCTCAAAATAATAATAATAATAATGAACAATAGCTTATTCATCTAAGATCAAGCAACTAGTAAGTGGTAGAGCCAGGACTGGGTCATAGAGTAGGTACATGTGTACCACTTTAAAATAGTGCCAAACTACTTTCCAAAGTATTAAATTATTTACATTCCCAACAGCAGTGTCTGGGAATTACAATAAATCCTTATCATGCAATGACTGGCGTATTCATTCTTTTTAATTTTTGACATTCTAATCTGTGTGTGGTGCCATCTCATTGTAGTTTTAATTTGCATTTCCCTAGTGACTAACGATATTGAGCATCTTTTCATGAACTTATTTGCATATGTATATCTTCTTTGCTAAAGTGTCTATGCAAATCTTTTGTTCATTTATTAATTAGGTTGTTTGTTTTCTTATATTGAGTTATAACTTTTTTTTTACAAATTCTGCAAACATTTTTATAACCAGATATGTAATTCACAAGAGTGTTTTCCCAGTCTGTTTCTTACCTTTTCATTCCCTTACCAGTATCTTTTGCAGGAAAGATGTTGAATCTGTTGAAGTGAAGTTGATGAAGTTTTTTCTTTGGATTGTGCTTTTGGTCTTTTAGCTAAGAAAACTTTACCCAAACAAGATAACAAGGATTTTCTCCTATTTTTTTCTAGGCATGTTATGGTTTTATGTTTTACCTTTATGTCTATGATTCATTTTACATTAATTTTTATATGATGCAAGTTATGGATCAAAGTTTAATTTTTTAGATACCGATATCCAAGCATCCTAAGCATCTTTTATTCAAAAGATAATCTTTTCTCTACTGAATTACCTTTTCATCTTTGTTAAAAATCAATTGGCTTGTGTAAGTCTATTTCTGGTATCTCTATTCTGTTCCATTGATCTATATACTTATCCTTACACCAGTAACACACTGTCATCATGACTTTAGCTTTATAATAAATCTTTAAGTCAGGTCAATTAAGTCCCTCAATGTTTTTCTTTTTAGACATTTTTTTGGCTACTATAGGTTCTATGTATTTTCAGAGGACTTTTAAAATCAACTTGTCAATTTCTAATACCAAAAAAAAGTTCTTTAGAATTTTGATTGGGATTCTGATGAACGTAAAGATCAACTTGGAGAAAGCTAACAACTTAATATTGAATCTTATCTCTCAGCTTATTTTGGTTCTTTAAAACTTCTTTCAACAATTTAGTTTTTTATGTACAGGTCTTTCGTATATTTTCTCAGAGTTAGCCAAAATAATACATTCATTCATTCATTCACTCATTCACTCATTCACTTATTCACTCTGAGATGGAGCTTTGCTCTTGTTGCCCAGCTTGGAGTACAATGGTTCAATCTCGGCTCACTGCAACCTCCACCTCCCAGGCTCAAGCAGTTCTTCTGCCTCAGCCTCCCAAGTAGCTGAGATTACAGGCACCTGCCACCACGCCCAGCTAATTTTGTATTTTTAGTAGAGATGGGATTTCACTATGTTGCTCAGGCTAGTGTTGAACCCCTGACCTCAGGTGATCCACCTACTTAGGCCTCCCAAAGTTCTGGGATTACAGGCATGAGCCACCGCGTCTGGCCAAAATAGTACATATTTTTGATGCTATCACTAATGACATCATTTTATTAATTTATATTTCAAATGGTTTATTTCTATTACAGAGCTTTCTCTACTATGCTGACATCCGTCTGAGGTCTCTTCTCACCAGAATTGCCTTTAATGTCCACATTTCTACTAAGCATCTCTTCAAGGAAATCTATGCTTTTTCTATTATGCACCTTAAAATTCTTGTAGCCTCTATGCATTTCCCAATTCCAAAGCCACTTCTACATTTTTAGGTGTTTGTTAGAGCAGCACACCACTTTTTGGCATCAAAATCTGTATCAGTCAGTGTTTTTGACAGAGAAACAGAACCAATAGGAGATAGATAAATAGATAGGCAGGTAGGTAGGCAGATTAGTAGGTAGATGATAGATAGATATCTAATGGATAGATACCTAATGTCTGGAAAACTAATTTTTCTATATATTTTCTCTGTTATTTTAGTTGTTTCAGATGGAAAGGCAAATTGGATCCCTGTTACACTATCTTGACCAGACTGAAAATCTGCTTAAACTTTTAAACCTCAGTCTCCTCATTTGTAAAATGAAAATAATAATAAAATATATTTCATGAGATTATCGGGATACTAGTTTTGTTAATATGTGTAAAAACTTAGTTCTCGTATATAATAAATTCTCAAAAAAGTATTTAATTTGAATTTTGAACAATACATATTTGAAATACTATGATTTCCAAGTATCTATACTCTTTTATGTTTGTTAATGATATATATGGAGGCAATTTGACTTAACATCAAAAAAATAACATCCATTTGATATAGTCAATACCAGCAAATGAGAGCACATTTTCCTCTCATTGGGTGTATGGATATTGGTTTTCACCCTACTTGGGGTCTCTATTTGTTCTAGTGACCATCATTATATTCATTTATAATATTGTTAAAATCAGTGGATGAGTCATCGGTTACCATGTGTTTTCCAGTTCTGAGACACATCTTCCTTTTCCCCAGCCAGCACTCACTTCAGTGATATCCAGTCTATTGCAGGTTTTTATGCATTTTCTAAATTACACAAAAGCAAGTCCGCATTCTCTTTTTGTCCTAGCCTTCCATGCCATTATTTTTGGCATGTTTAAAGTATCATCCATCTGATTATGTTTGGAAATAAAAGCATGACTTTGTTAAAAACATGTGCCTTCTAAACTGCACACTCATCGTGTTATTTTTCACTTTCTTACCATTGTCCCATCTTTAGAGAAGAAAAATCTGTTCTGTAAAGTATTTGGTTTGTTATGCAGTCGCTCTGCTGTAATATACACAAAATGCCTAATCCTGCAATGAGAATTACTTGGTATGTGATTATTGAGGGAAATAATACTATTCCACAGAATTTCCGTTAGTGTATATATGGATTTTTCTTAGCTAAGGAAGACAGATTACTGGAGTAAAATTATAATCTCCAGCAAAAATAAAACAGAAAAGTCTACAGCTCAGGCCTTCTCTAAAGAGTTGTACAGCTCAGCCTTGCACAGCTTGAGGTTACAGCAGGTCTTACTTCCCTGCCACCACCCTCACAGCAACCCTGCTGGCTGAGCACTCTGTTTCTTTTTATTTTTCTATTTATTTGTCTGAGCACTCATCAGTGCAGTTCTGTTTAACATGTTACTTGCATTTTACTCTATTTTTTTTTTTTTTTTGAGACTGAGTCTCACTCTGTCACCCAGGCTGGAGTGCAATGCCATGATCTAGGCTCACTGCAACCTCTACCTCCTAGGTTCAAGTGATTCTCGTGCCTCAGCCTCCCAGGTAGCTGAGATTACAGGCACCCGTCACCATGCCTGGCTAATTTTTGTACTTTTAGTAGAGACGGAGTTTCACCATGTTGGCCAAGCTGATCTCCAACTCCTGACCTCAGGTTGACCTCAGCTGACCTCCAATTCCACCCACCTCGGCCTCCCAAAGTTCTGGGATTACAGGCATAAGCCACTGCGCCCAGCCTCTAATATTTTTTTTATAACATCCATGGTGGTAGCCTCCTGCCACACTGAATAGTTGGCCTGGGTAGTGGAAGTTATCTCCCAATTATTGGGAGGTACCAATTATTGTTTATGTTTAGATTTTACAAAGTTTTATAGGTTTTAAGTGATATATCCTTTCTGCAATTTTTCTCATAAGTTCTGTTTATATAATATGTGATTTTGCAGAATATGAGTTTTTGAAATTACATATATTGCAATATAATAGAAACACTTTTTCTTTGATAATCTTTGCTTAAAAATTCATCTATTTCGTACAAATGTACAAAAATAAAACAATGTAGTACTTACTGGCTGTTTTCGTGGACTGAGTTAGCGATGTCAAGAAGTTCAAGCCAAAAAACTCAAAGTAGTTAACAGAAGCAGGCAAATCTCATGTATCTTGCCCTGATAATTTGCTCATTAGAGTCCCATCTGTTGAGGGAGGTGCATTAGCATGTGAGGAAACACACGGAGGGGGATTAGGGAATATAAAGGCATCTCAAACTTCTTATGTAACGTAAAACAGGCTAATGTTATGTGTCTTTAAAAATGTAATTAGAACTTCCTGTTTGTCTTTTCTGAGACATGTATTTAAAATTCTCCTCTCAATTGATAATCTATTATTTTGATCTTCATCCCAAAGTGACTTTTAAAAAAGTTTTTGTTTGGGAGGGGCATGGTGGTTCATGCCTGTAATCCTATCACTTTGGGAGCCCAAGGTGGGCAGATCACCTGAGATCAGGAGTTCAAGACCAGTGTGGCCAACATGGAGAAACTCTGTCTTACTAAAAATGCAAAAACTCGCCAGATATGGTGGTGGCACCTGTAATCCCAGCTATTCGGGAAGCTGAAGCAGGAGAATCGCTTGAACCTGGGGGTGGAGGTTGCAGTGAGCCGAAATCGTCCCACTGCACTCCAGCCTGAGCAACAGAGCAAGACTCAGTCTCAAAAAACAATTGTGGGTGAAAAGTAGAAAAAAAAGTCATAATTTCATGTAGAGATTTTTCCCTCCTGTAAGTCCTTTTAAGATCAAATAACAGGTATTTTAGGGTATAAGCCAGTATTCTTTTCCATATTATTTCCAGAAGTGTTAAATTTTCCATCTCTTCTGCATTTGCAAGTAATAGATTTGAAAAGAGAAAAGCCATTCATTCTTCAAGTACATTTAAGTACTTCACAGACTTTATTTTGCAGGAAGCCTCCTTGCCTCCTCCCCATATCACCTCTGCAACTCATCACACCCGTGAGTGTCTTTCTAGCAGTGTACTCAGTCTATACATTGTTTAGAGGTACCAATATGAATTTCTCGGATATTTTCTTATTCAGAAGCATAAATACTAGACTGCCACTGTGTTGATAAGGAAATGCTGGATAGTTAGAATCCTAAATTAATCTGAACCTAAAATCTGTAGTATTGCTTCAAATATCTATGTAGAAAGCATAATTTACTAAACTGAGTATCTCCTGTAATCCCAGCACTTTTGGAGGCCAAGGTGGGTGAATCACTTAAGGTCAGGAATTTGGAACCAGCCTGGCCGACATGGCAAAATCTATCTCTACCAAAAATACAAAAAATTAGCCGGCGTGGTGGTATGAGCCTGTAGTCTCAGCTACTTGGGAGGCTGATCACTTAATTTAAAACTGCAAAGGTCTAATATCCAGAATCTAAAAGGAACTTAAACAGATTTAGAAGCAACAAACAAACCCATTACAAAGTGGGCAAAGGATATGAACAGACACTTTTCAAAAGAAGGTATACATGTGGCCAATAAGCATATGGAAAATTACTCATATCACTGATCATCAGAGAAATGCAAATCAAATCCACAATGAGATACCATCTCACATCAGTCAGAACAGCTATTATTAAAAGGTCAAAAAATAATAGATGCTGACCAAGTAAGGGCAACGTTCATACACTGCTGGTGGGAATGTAAATTAGTGCAGCCATTGTGGAAAGCAACGTGATGATTCCTCAAAGAACTTAACATAGAATTATCATTCAACCCAGAAATCCCATTACTGTGTATATGCACAAAGGAATAGAAATTGTTCTACCATGAAGACACATGTACTCATATGTTCATCATAGATAGCACTGTTTGCAATAGCAAAGACATGGAATCAACCTAGATGCCCATCAACAGTAGATTGAATAAAGAAAATGTGGTACATATACACCATGGAATACTATGAAGCCATAAAAAAGAATGAGATCTTGTCCTTTGCAGGAACATGGATGGAGCTGGCGTCCATTATCCTAAGCAGACTAACAGAGGAACAGAAGCAAAAATACTCCATGTTCTCACTAAACAATGAGAATACGTGGACGCCAAGAGGGGAACAAGAGGCACTGAGGCTTACTTGAGGGTGGAGGGTGGAAAGAAAGACAGGATCAGGAAGAATACCTATCATGTACTATGCTTATTACCTGGGTGATGAATTAACCTGTACACCAAAGCCCCATGACATGCAGCTTACCTATATAACAAACCAACACATGTACCCCTGAATCTAAAGTACAAGTTAAAAAAAAATACATAAAAATTTAAGAATAGGTTGGGTGCAATGGCTCACACCTGTAATCCCAGTATTTTGGGAGGCCGAGGCAGGCAGATCACAAGGTTAGGAGTTCCAGACCAGCCTGGCCAATATGGTGAAAACCCATCTCTACTAAAAATACAAAAATTAGCTGGGTGTGGTGGGCGCACCTATAGTCCCACCTACTCGGGAGGCTGAGGAAGGAGAACTGCATGAAGCCGGGAGGCGGAGGTTGCAGTAAAACCAAGATTGCACCACTGCACTACTGCCTGGGTGACAGAGTGAGACTCTGTTTCCAAAAAAAAAAAAAATTTTTTTAATAAAAAATAAAACTGCAAGCTCTCCCTGCTTTCTGGCAGTACCACGTTACCCATTCCTACTTTAGTTTTCTCTTTGACATTTATCATTTATCTATTTTATTCATTGTCAGTCTCCCTTCACTAGAGGTTCACGAGAGCAAGGATTTTCACATTTTGTCTACTGCTATGTCCCTAACACTTAGAAAAAGGCTTTGCATTATATTGACATTCAGTGAAATAGGCTGAATTTAGCTATAAGTGAGATCATGTCCTTTGAGGAAACATAGATGGAGCTGGAGGCCATTATCCTTAGCAAATGAACACAGGAGAAGAAAACCAAATACCACAGATTCTCACTTATAAGTAAGTGGGAGCTAAACAATGAAAACACGTGGACACAAAGAGAAGAACAACAGATACTGGGACCTACTGAGGGGGGAGGGTGGGAGGAGGGAGAGGATCAGAAAAGCTACCTGTCAGGTACCATGCCTCATACCTGGGTGACACAAGGTTACCTGTATACCTGTATAGCAAACCTGTACATGTACTCCTGAACCTAAAACAGAAGTGGTTTTTTTTTTGTTGTTTTTTTTTGAAATGGAATCTCACTGTGTCACCCAGGCTGGAGTGCAGTGGCGAGATCTCACCTCACTGCAACCTCCACCTCCTGGGTTCAAGCAATTCTCCCTGTCTCAGACTACTGAGTAGCTGGGACTACAGGTGCACACCACAACGTCCAGCTAATTTTTGTATTTTTTAATAGAGACGGGGTTTCGCCATGTTGGCCAGGCTGATCTTGAACTCACCTCAGATGATCCACCTGATTCAGCCTCCCAAAGTCCTGGGATTACAGGCATAAGCCACCATGCCTGGCCTAAAAGTTTTTTTAAAAAGAGAAAACACTTTTCCTCACCCTTTGTAGCTCATTGTCTATCTAACACACCCTGCCGCTCTCATTGACCTTAAACTTCTTACAAAGCCATTCACAGAAATGAAGGGAAATAGGCACAGTGGGCCCCGTCTTAGTCATGGCTTGGATTTCTGTGGTTTCATTTATCCATGGTCTGAAGATATTAAATGGAAAATTAAAAAAAATAATTCAATGTGTTAAATTGCATGCCATTCCACGTAGCATGATGAAATCTTACACTGTCCTACTCTGTTGCACGCAGGACATGAACTCTTCCCCGTTGCTCAGCAGACCCACACTGTCTGTGCCCCCCACCTGTTAGTCACTCAGTAGCCCTCTCAGTTATCAGATCAATCGTGGCAGTATGGGGGTGCTTGTGTTGAAGTCACCCTTACTTTACTTTATAATGACCCCAAAGCACGAGAGTAGCAATGCTGGTGATTTGGATCTGCCAAAGGGAAGCCCTGAAGTGTTTCCTCTGAGTGAAATTAAAGAAAGAAAAAAAAATGAATGCTGAAGTTGCTAAGATCTTCTATCTGTGGAATTGTGAAGAAGAAAAAGAAATTTGTGCCTGATGTATAAAGGGTTCCGTAATATCCACGGTTTCAGACATCCACTGGGCGTCATGGAATGTATCCCCTGAGGATAAGGGGGGATTATTTTATGCATCTTCTAATCCATATATCACTAATGCTACTTACATTATTTTTCCTCAGCCTTGTTGAGGAAAATAAAGACATGGAAGCTGAGAAAGAAATGAGCAAGCACTGAAAACCTACTATGTGCAAAGCACTTGATATTCCTCTTGTTATTTGTTCCCGGCTACAATCCCATGAGGTAGTTCTTATCCTCATTTTACAAGATGCAAAAATTGCATCTTAAAAAGCTTAAGAAACTTGCTTATAGTCACACAGTCTTATAGATTTTCACTTTTATAAGATGAAAGAGCTTATTCAAATCCAAGTCTGTTTGAACCTGACAAGGAAAGCCTTCTCTAAATAGAGTAAGTGAAGCCCTCCCTGCTCGAAAGTTTTTTTCAGACACTCACATTTCATTTTCTGAGGTATAGATAGTAGCCACCCACATCACCTCTATTTTTATGGATAATTTACACTTAAGTAGCAATTATTTTAATCAGATCGACATCCTAGAGAGTGAGAGTTCATTGAGGAAAGAAGGAAGGTACATTTTTGGATCATAATGAGGAGAGATCTTGATATTTTAAAAATTTGTTTTGTCTTCCCATGGTACAAAATTTTAAAGTTACAAAAATATAAACAGCAAACTCTTCCTTCTCTCCCATCCCTGTCCTAGCCACCCACTCCTCTTCCGAGACAAGAGTAGATTCTGATGCCAACTTCCCAAGCAGGTAATGCCTTAAAAATAAATAACAACAAATATTCACCTACTATAGCATTACTCTGCACCTTACCCTTTTCATTTAATAAATATACCCCAGCAATCATGATCGCAGATTTTCGACCAGCAGTGGGGATAAAGAAGGTCCTGGTCACTTAAGTCCCTAAAGAGAAGCAGTCGAAGAGAGAAGGCCCTGGGGAAATGTTTTCCTATTTTTCACTTTAGGGTGCTTGACAGGTCTCTGAAAACGATCTTGGTGCTGTGCAGTTGCATAGCTGCAATGGTACCCCAAATGCCAAAACTTGGGGTGCAAAGGGGTGGGGGTAGTGAGAAAAATCAGAGAAGAAGGAACCATGGCAACTATCTAATCTGCACACTCAAGTGTTTTATATACCTCTCTTTTTCTCTCCAAACAGCTGTTTACCCACACTTGTACATTCATATAGAGACAAAATGCTTGTTTATAATTCCAGATATCCCATGTAATTATTGCCTATGATAATCAGATAATCTTGATGAGACTGTTCCTGTGCAATTTTCACATCTCAATTTACAGTCATGAGTATTGTACAGTAATTGCTATAATGCCTTCTTGATTACATTTGCTTGATATGAGTTTGAATTTAGTGACATTTAGGTTAACATATTTTATATGTTCTCATTTCATTAGTAGCCCTTTCAAAATTTACTTTTTATATAGAGAATCTGATTTCTGAGAAGACCAAATATCCTCATTAATTATAAGAATAATCCGAAAGGTAGTGGGTACAATGTGAATTTGTCATTGGCAAGTGTGAGAGAAGAGATACATAGATAATAAAATATTTTAGGTAATCATAAGATAGCTCTTCTGCAGCCAGGGCAATTCAGCGATGTGTCTTTGGGCTGATATATTAGCTCTGTACTAAATCATTCAATTCGGAGAAGGCAATCCTAAATTTGAATTCCAGTTCCTCAACTTACTGGCTCTATGTTCATTCTTTCTTGGTCAAGCCCCCTAACTTCTCTAAACTTCAGTGCCCTCATCTTAAATATAAGGACATAATAGTGTCTCTTTCATAAGATTGGTTGAAGAATGATATGGAATAATTTATCTTGCATGGTTAGGAGCGAGGTCTCAGGAACCAGACTGTGTATGTTTAAGCTGCTCAGTCTTGGACAAGAGACTAAATGTATCTAAGTCATTGTTTTATCATCTCTAAAATGGGAATAACCATAATACCTTATTCAAAGGCTGTAGTGAGGATTAAAATAAATTAATCAGGAAAATGCTTAGGTCTCTGGCACATCGTAAGTGCTTAGTAAAAATTAGGTATTTTTATCTGGCATGTGCAAGCACTGTGTATATCCTAATATATTTTCTCATCTATAATTCTGTTTCTGTGCACTAGTTCCTATATTTATTTAATGGAGCTATTTTCTCCAGATTTAGTCAGATTTTAGAACACAAAGCAAGTAGATATTTAGTAGCCATAGAGGAATCTGATTTTGATGTCTCCTATCCAAAGTTTATTCATATTTAACTATTATGTATACATAAGTCTTATTCTTGCTCTTTGTACTGTTTTTTAAAGGCAAGATCTGCCTTCATCTTTGGTTTTCTTTTAGTGCTTAGAAGATTGCCTTGATAGTAATAAGTATTTGTGCTTAATAAAAATATGTCTCAACTGTGAAATTGGTCACCAGTTTTGAAAGGAACTCTGGCAGCCAATGAACAGGCTCATATCATTGTGGCCAGGGATTCAAGGCAATCTCAAATTTAATTCTATAATAAAGAGAAATTTGGAGAGAGAAAGGGAGTTGAGTGTAAACTCAACTTTTGAAATCCAAAGTTTTCAGGCTACAATGGGAAGATTGTGGGATTCAGCTTTAGCTCCAGAGTCACAAAGCCACAGGTATGCTCTTAAGTAAGTAACTTAATTAGATATCTGTTTCCTCACCTGTAATATAAAAAACATAATACCCTTCTCCTATTTCATAAAGATGCTTAATTTTTTTTTTTTTTTTTTTTTTGAGACAGACTCTCACTCTGTTGCCAGGCAGGAGTGCAGTAACAGGAACTCGGCTCACTGCAACCTCCACCTCCTAGGTTCAAGCAATTCTCCTGCCTCAGTCTCCCAAGTAGCTGGAACTACAGGCATGAGCCACCACGCCTGGCTAATTTTTGTATTTTTAGTAGAGACAGGGTTTTATTATGTTAGCCAGGATGGTCTCAATCTCTTGACCTCATGATCTGCCTGCTGCTGCCTCCCAAAGTGCTGGGATTACAGGCCTGAGCCACCAGACCTGGCCAAGATGCTTAAAATTTTTTAACAGAGGTAATATATGAGAAAGTGCTTTGTAAACTATAACATTAATGTATAAATCTTAGGGTCACTGATACTCTGTCAAGCAAATCAAGAATTCAGTAGAACACAATGTATATTTTTTTGCCAACCATATATGTATCAGTAGCTCTCTATATATGTTTTTTTTTTTTGAGACAGAGTCTTGTTTCATCGCCAGGCGCCAGGCTGGAGTGCAGTGGCATGATCTTGGCTCACTGCAACCTCTGCCTCCCAGGTTCAAGCAATTCTCCTGCCTCAGTCTCCCGAGTAACTGGGACTAAAGGTGCATGCCACTACGCCCAGCTAATTTTTGTATTTTTAGTAGAGACAGGGTTTCACCGTGTTGGCCAGGATGGTCTCGATCTCTTGACCTCATGATCCGCCTGCCTCAGCCTCCCAAAGAGCTGGGATTACAGGTGTGAGCCACCGCGCCTGGCCTCTGTATGTATTTTTTTAAAGCTGGGTTGGTCTTAATCTTGTCTATTGAATTCATTTTGACAAGAGCAGCACAGAGTCCACTGGTCCTTTAGAATGAAGAACCTATCTAATACTTAATTCCAAAATTTTACCCTTAGAATAAGAGGGATGTCTATCATGAATGGATTGAAGGCTTCAGGAAAGAGGGTGGAGAGAAAGAAGTAACACATTGCTCCATGATTTTGTGCCTCTGTCCTCAGAATAAAATGGGCATGTCCTTCTTCCTTATCTCTCTCTCTTTGTATTCCTTGCAGTACATATGTCCAACCACTACACAGCCTCATTGAACGTATCAGCAAAGGGAGAAGTGGTGAGCATTCCTACCTCCAGCCTTGACAACAGCTATAAAGTGTGTTCCTCTGAGCTCTGTTCATAAGGGAATTTGAAGCTCTATGATTTTTTTTAATCAAAATATGCCTGCGGCTCCAAAAAAGAAGAATCTGACTATAGGGTCTTAGCTCACTGCTAGGAGAGGTGTAACTGATTAATCTCTGGTGCAGAATGTATCAGGATAGAATGAATCTGAGAAGTCACCAAGTTCAAACCCTTATTTTCAGTCCACAGAGTCATCCTGCTGCATTTCTTTTTTATGCCTGAGAACAAAATGTTTCTGGAACTCATTTATTGTCAGTGAGCGCTCCCCGGGCTCTGAAGCCCATAGATGTTCCTCTATAACTCATCAGAGGCTTGGGTCATTTCCGAGACAATAAGTTACTGGTAGGTCACTGAACATACTTGGGGTGGGCAGTGGAGAAGGGGATTCTGTGATGAGAAGGTGATCATCTGTTCTGTTATTTATAGGAAAATGAATCATTCTGAGTGACGAGCATGTGTCATTAAACTGTTTTCCTGATCATAACCTTGCACCAAGCTGTTTGCCCTCTTTGCCTCATTCCCTCAGGCCCCTTGGTCAGGGAGCATGAGCCAGGTGTGTAGTCCAGTGCAGAGGTTCAAGAACAGTTTGAACTGTTAGACTGGGAGTCAGGCTGACTAGGTCAGAGTGAGAAGCCATTCCTCAGCATATGGGAGCTGTTAGTTAGTGCCCTGAAGCTCTCTAGTTATTTGGGGAAGGGATGGGAGAAAGCACTTAGATCCCTGCAGGACTCATTACCTTTAATTAGCTTTCTTGGTCTGGTGGCTAGTGCAGAGGGTGAAATCTCCAAAAACTGCAAAAAGATGTGTGCATGAGGTTGGGGGAAGATTCTCTAAGAAGGGAAGAAGACTCAGTCAAGCTTCCACAAAGAACAGGCTGTTCATGCCTGAATGCATACGGGGAATGCACAAATTTCATCAACAACAAGGCTGGGTTTGTTATTTTTTAAAGTTTTTCTATTTTTAAATTTCTGTTTATTTAGCAGAAATTTTGATACATGGGTATACTGTGTAGTGGTTAACTCTGGTCTTTCAGTGTAATTATCGCCCAAATAGCATACCTTGTGCCTATTAGGTAACTTCTTAATCCTCACCCCCCTCCTGCCTTCCCAACTTTCTGAGTCTCCAGTGTCTATTTTTCCACACTCCATGTCCATGTGTACTCATTATTTAGTTCCTACTTCTAGGTGAGAACATGCAGTATTTGACTTTCTGTTTCTGAGATATTTTACTGAAGATAATGGCCTTCAAGTCCATCCATGTTGCTGCAAAAGACATGAATTGATTCTTCTGTATGGCTGAGTAGGAGTCCATGGTGAATATGCACCACATTTTCTTTATTCAATCATCCACTGAAGGACACTGAGGAAAGGACACCCTATTAAATAAATGGTTCTAGGAAAATTGGATAGCCATACGCAGAAAAATGAAACTGGATCCCATATCTCACCATATGCAACTCAGGATGAATTAAAAATTTAAATATAATACCTGACACTATAAAAATCCTGGTAGAAAACTAGAAAAAAACTCTCCTGGGCATTGCCTAGGCAAGGAATTCATGACTAAGACCCCAAAAGCAAGCAAATGCAACAAAAACAAAAATAGACAAATGGAACTTTATTAAACTAAGAAGCTTTGGCACAGCAAAAGATATAACCAACAGAGTTAACAGTCAACTTAAAGAATGGAAGAAAATATTTGCAAAGTATGCATCCAATGAAGGCTGATTTCTAGAACCTATGAGGCTGTTTTTTTAGAACAGGATGAGGACATGAGCCAACACCCAGGATTCCAATGGAAAGTGAACAGAGCAGGTACAGTTAACTTCATACTTTACCTTTTTCCATTTGCATTTCACTAAGAGATGAGCTTTTATATTTAACTTCTCTCTCTTTCTCTGTTTTCTTCTTGTGCAAACTGGGTGATGACATTGACTCTCTTCACAGGAAAGCACTAAGTGAGGATTAACTAGGTAATGAGAGCAAATTGGAAAGGTGATGGAAATGTTCCATAGCCTTGCTGATGGAGTTCTCCCAGCGGGAGAATCTCTTCAATGCCCCTTTCATCTGGTTCTTACAGGCAGGGTGTGCCATCGTTATCTCTGCAGTCTCCTCAAGCCATTCCCTCCAAACCCTGCCTCTAAGGAGCTTTGGGCTATTCCTTGAAAGGATTCCTCAATTCTCCCACCAACAATCAGAGGCAGCAGGACTCAATATACCCCTGTATGGAGAAAAACTGAGACAGGAACTTAGGCTAAGTTGTCAGTGATTCACCCCCATTCCTGTCCTAAGAAAAGGATCTTTTATTTTCTTTCTTTCTTTCTTTCTTTTTTTGTGTGTTGTTGTTGTTTGTTTCAGACATGGTCTCTGTCACCTAGACTGGAGTGTAGTGGTATCATCATAGCTCACTGCAGCCTCTATCTCCGAGACTCAGGCAATCCTCCCACCTTGGCCTCTGGAGTAGCTGGGACTACAGGTGCATGCCACCATGCCCAGCTAATTTTTGCATTTTTTGTAGAGACAGGGTCTCATCATGTTCTCCAGGCTGGGCTCAAGCAATCTACCCATCTCAGCCTCCCAAAGTGGTGAGATTACTGGTGTGAGCCACCAGGCCAGGCCAAAATCATCTTCCCAAAAATTTTTCTCCTGAAATAAATGTTATACAAACTTTCTGGAGAACAATTTAGGAAAATAAATATTCAAAATTCTTAGAAAGGTACATGATTTTTGCCCAGTGAATTCCACTTTCAACGTATGACCATTTGTCTTTCATTTCTTCTTCTCTTCTTCACACCAGAGTGTATTGCCTTCAACAAAGAAATTAACCACTTTTAGACTTGTAATTAACCTGTGCCTTCCCTTCATCTGCCCACCTGACTACTAAAGTCCCCAGAGTCTGCTTGTTAATGGGACACCAGCCTTCAGCAGGGCATTTATTCTCTGGTTCTGAACCTGTTTAAGGAAATGTATATATTTACTCAGAACCATGGGAATATAGAGGTGAACAGGCCTCAGTCATCACAGCCCACACTTTTCATCAGATGAGGAACTAGAGACTCTAGAGAAGACAGATGGCTTATTCAAGAGTTCATACTTATTCAAAGCTACAGAATAAACCAGAATATGGGGCCTGTGACTCCCATATGGGCTTTTCTCGAGTTATGGAGACTTAACAGTGTGGAACACAAAATAAGTAGAGTGAAGCTTTATAAAGTAGGAAAAGAAATAATGTTTGTATTATGTATCATGGTACATAGTACATGGTACAAAATCCACCATTAGGAGTATCCACAACTTCCTCTGCATAATTTAGAGGCTAAGGCCATGTAACTCAATTCAGTCAAGTTTTTTATCCAAGAGGTGCAAACTCTAAAATAAAGGAAGGAAATATTCTTTATCAGTCACTCAGCTTAATCTCAAAATATTGTGTGCTCTGTACTTGATTTTCATTAGAGCATGGTGGGCAGGTGCTTACTATATGCTAAGCTATTTAAATACAGATGCTCCTCAGCTTATAATGGGGGTATGTCTGGATAAATCCATTGTAAGTTGATCCACACATAACCCTATTTAAAGTCAAATAGCATACTGAATGTGTATTGCATTTGTACCTCTGTAAAATCAAAATATAGTTAAGTTGAACTGTCATAAATTGGGGACCATGCATACTCTGATGGTCAATGTTATGTATCAACTTGATTAAACTGCTGGGTCCCAGACATTTGTCCAGCTGTTAACTCAGGGTTTGCCTGTGGAAATGTTTCTGGATAAGATGAGCGTTTGAACTGGTAGATTGAGTTAAGCAGATTGTCCTCCCCTATGTCAGTGAACCTCATCCAATCAATTAAAGACCTGAATAGAACAAAAAGGATGAGTGAGAGGGAACTACTCCTGTCTGACTGCTTTGAGCTGGGACATCAATCTTTTGGCCTTCATGCTCGAATGCAAGTATCAGCTCTTCTTGAGTCTTGAGGCTACTGGTTTTCAGACTAAAATTTATACCATTGGCTCTCCTGGTTCTCAGGCCTTCAGACTTAGACTGAAACTACACCATCAGCATCCCTGGGTTTCTAAATTGCTGACTGCAGATCTTAGGACTTCCCAGTCTCCATAATCACATGAGCCAATTCCTTGTCATGAATCTCTTTCTCTTTCGCTCTCTCCGTGTATGTATATGTGAACAGATACATCCTGTTGGTTGGTTCTTTTTCTCTGGAGAAGCCTGACTAACATATAGTCATGTGTCACTTAACAATAGGATGTGTTCCAAAAATGTATCATTAGGCAATTTCATCATTTGTGAATATCATAAAATATACTTACACAACCTAGATGGTTTGCTACACATCTAGCCTGCTGTACACCTAGGCTATATGGGATAGATTATTGCTACCAGACTACAAACCTGTATAGCATATTACTGTACTGAATATTGAAGGAAATTTATAGCACAATGACAAACATTTGTGTCTCTAAGCATAGAAAAGATACAGTAAAAATATGGTATTATAATTTTATGGGACCAGTTGTATATGTGGTGTGTCATTAATCAAAATGTCGTTATGCAGCACATGACTATATATATACATTTACACTTAATCCACTCAAAGACCCTCTGAAATAGGTCCTATTATTGTCATAATCACCCTAACTTTAAAATTTGGAAATTATACACAGACTGGTTAAGTTGCTTGCGCATAGCTACACACTGCATCTGGAAGGAGTCTGAATTCACCCAGAGACCACGTGCTCCATCTGTTTGATTCACATTCTCCTAATTGTGTCCCAAAAGCCTGAAATATATGTGTATTCTTTGATCTAGTCATCTTATTTGAAGAATTCACCCTAAGTAATAATCATGGATGTATTAGAATATGTCGCGAAACATTTATAACGTAAAAATATCTAAACAATTTAAATACTAAACAATAATAGGCAATTGGTTAGATGTTCTACAACATAGTTACTTGGTGAAATACCTTCATTACAAACCATGCCCTCAAGGACTATTTATTTATTTGGGTAATCATTCAGAATATATCAATAAAAGTAAAAAGCCTGTTACAAGCCTAAGAAGGGATAGTAACTAAATGTACTGTATGCTAGATGAAACCCTGAAATTACATTTTATTATGTTTCCTTAGGCTTGTAACATGCCATTTTTACTTCTATTCTGAAGCAGGAAAAGGAGATTAGGTAAAAACAAAGAAAATCTTAATAAAAGACAGATTTGGGTTAATAATATATCAAAATGGGTTCCTTAATTATGACAAATGTACTATACTAAAATAAGATATGAATGATAAGGGGAACTGGGTGTGGGACATATGGGAACCCTTTGTAATATCTTCACAGGTTTTCTGTAAGACTAAAACTATTCTAAAATAAAATGCTTATTTTTAAAAAACTGTAAAACATTATACCAAAGAAAAAAATAATAAATGCTATTTTAAAATTATCACTCCCATTTCCTTCCATAGTGTCTGAAGTTCTGATCATTAAAATACTTTTTAAATTTCAGGATAATTAGAAAATGTATTCCCCGAAGAGTAATCAAAACTTTTTGCTTATTATTTTATTTGCATGGATCAGTTAGGCATATAAACTGGCTGTTGTTTTGGAAAACAGACAAAGGTGTCTTCAAAAAGCAGACCACAGGCCAGACAACAACACCAGAATGGAAGAGAGAAGTGACCCTACACCAACACCTATAAATCTCTTCCACCGCCCTAGCCAAAGGCTCTAGTGACATCCAAAGGGCAGAACAATATATTTTCATGCATGCACAGATGGTTGATGTGTGCAGGATGATTTCAGCTGAAGGGAGATGTTTCTTCATGGTTTGATCCAAGACAACAAGAAGTGCAGTTTGGGTTTCTTTTCCAAAATAATTCTGTTATGCAGACAACTCAGATTTGAAAACATACCTGTCTATGCCCTGGGCTGTGTTGTGCTGTGGAGAGAACTGAACTAGTTTTTAATCCTGGCTCTGCCACTAATGTAACATGTGACTTTGAAATAAAAAACACCAAGTTTAGGTATCACATCCCTAAAATAAAGGACATGGATGAGATCACCGTTTTTCACGCTGTACACTACTAAGCCCTGGGAGTTTTTTGGAGGTCCTCCAGGCACTGGGTTTGCATTAGATTCTCTGGACTCCTTAACCTGGATTCAGCCAAAGCATCTTAACATTTACCTGGCTTACTTATTGAGCTTTTGTATACAATTTTGTTTGAGAGCAGAGATTTTGTCAAACTCTAGTATTAATTGACCCTAAGATTCTAAAACGTGGCTTAAAATGCACTAGAGGTTTGAAACTGTTTTCCAGGCACATTGGCATTACCTTCCTGCTACAGGGAGAAATGAACTACCACAAACAGGAGCAAAATCAAATTTAGTTGGTTTCAAAAGTACAATATTCTTGCCAGGATTGTCTCTGAAACATGCCTGAATCTACCAGAGGTGATGCATATCTATAGAAATCTTCAAATGACAGGGCTGTCTGTGAATGGGAAGGGCGACCTAAGATAGTTATTATGCAAAGCATTTACAACCTTGTTTTCCAAAATTAGTGTATAGAATGCTGAGAAATGGCAAGAAAAAGGGAGATCTGCTGGGAACGTTAACTGCCCTAAAAAGCAAAGGAGTAAAAGTATCTCACTCCCAGTTTGAATTGAGGTCGTAGAAACCAGTTGAGTCAGCTTCAAGCTGAACCACTCATCTTGTGTTTTCCCTGGCATCCCAGCCATAACCCTAATGCAGACAGGCAAAGGTCAAAGAGCCAGTGGACCAAGTCCCCCCGTTTAGGGACTCAGAGTCTTCCTCTTTAGTTTCAGGACTCCTTGAAATGTAGGCTAAAGAAGAAGACTCTGAGTCCCCAAAGACAGTGATGACCAAAAACCTTTTAGGACATGTAGGACTTCCATCAACAAGATTAGGCCATGCCTCACCTCACAGTCATCTCTGAGTCCAAACTGGTCTAAGTCCAGCCTCCTAGAACCTTCTGGATTTATAAATAACTCCTCTTTTCAAACTCTTCTGAACCTTGTGATATCCTAGGCATCATTTAATCTTGGAAAGGACAGTTATAGCAGGCAAAAAACAAGAAGACAAACTCTTCCAGCAGAGTCCTGGAGGCTTCCATACCTGTGTCCCAGTTCGCCCTGCGGCAGAAAATGGCTTCATGGTCCCTTTCATAATGTTGTGTATGTTCTGATCAATAAGAAATCATGTATTCGTCATAATCAGTGCACTAGGGAGCCATACTGCCTATGCATATTTAGGAGGTGAACTAGGATCAATCATACATTCCTCAGCAAATTAAAGCATCACTGTGAGGGAAGCATTTGAACAAAATTCTACTTTATTAGATCTATTTTCTGTAGTGTATTTCTGTGAAGGAATGTGTTCTATAGAAGGCAGATTTCACTTTTAAAAACAGGGATGTGTGTAACCCCAGCACTTTGCGAGGCCAAGGCAGGTGGATCACCTGAAATCAGGAGTTTGAGACCAGCCTGGCCAACATAGTGAAACCTCATCTCTACTAAAAATACAAAAAGTAACTGAGCATGGTGGCACGTGGCTGTAATCCCAGCTACTCAGGAGGCTGAGGTAGGAGAATCGCTTGAACCCGGGAGGCAGAGGTTGCAGTGACCCTAGATCGTGCCACTGCACTCCAGCCTGTGTGACAGAGCGAGACTCCACCTCAAAGAAAAAAAAAAAGGGATGTGAAAGAAAAGAGTTTCAAAAATGCATCAATTACAATCCATTTATGTTTATTCATATTATTTGACTTTGTCATTTTCTTCAGTGATTTTTTTTCCTTGGGCTATTCTTATTTCCAAATCATTATGTTTATTATTTGAAGAAAGCAATCAGCCCCATGTTTATTCTCTTGTAGAGAAGAAGAAAACAAGTAATTTTTTAGCATGAACGCATAAGACTATACAAAGTTTATGGAAATGGCTGCAGCTTCTCTAACCTTTCCCCTTTTGTACATACTTGTTTCCCTGTTCACTCCATTCCCCTCTTTTTTTTAACCCCTTTAACTCTCTTTGTATCCCTCCTTCCCTCTGCCCTTTTGACTCAATTCAATCCCTAAATCACAGCCTGTGGTTTTTGTATATGATCATAGTTTTCACCCTATTGAAAATCATGGCTGGCCAAGTACATGTTAACGGGAGAATTCTAGACAGTCCCTTTGTACACAAACCTCACTGCTCAGGGTAATCTGTGCAGATTGCTGTATACCCAGCCCTGCAGCAGAGAGACCACCCTGCGGCTGTTAGTAGGAGAAGGATCGGAATGACAGTACACATTGCAGACGCTTTCATGAGTAAGTTGCTAAAGCATCAGTATAGCATCATGGTGAGAGCTCTACGATCAGTCTGCTTAGGTTTAAATCACAATTCTGTCACTTAGTGCATAGTTATTTATGCACTTTAAGCCTCATGTCAAATAGCTGGAATAGTATATAATAATATCTACCTTTAGTGTCATCATAAGTATTCAATAATTTTTGTGATATGAAGTGTTAAGTGTGGTACCAGACCCTGGCAAAGTTGGTAATTGTCCCATTCCTTCCTTCCCTTCCTTCTACCTTCTTTCCTTTATTCCTCCCTCCTTCCCTCCCTCCCTCCCTTCCTTCTCTCCTTCCTTCCTTCCCTCCCTCCCTCCCTCTCTCCTTCTCACCCTTTTACCTCCTTTCTTTCCTTCCCTCTCTTTCACGTGCCTTCTTTTTTTCCTCCCTTCCTTTCTTCCCCTCACCATTCTATGAGGGCATAACTGGGTGGGTTAATAGAATGGATATCTAAAGCAGTGATTCTCAAGTATAGGCTTCTAACCAACAGAATCAGCATTACTTGACCTGAGGACTTGTTAGAAATGCAAACGCTTAGGTCTCACCCCTAAGCTCCTGATTCAGAAAATCTACAATTAGGGTTTAACCAACTGTGTCTTTTTGTTTGTTTTGTTTTGTTTTGAGACAGAGTCTGACTGTGTTGCCAAGGCTAGAGTGCAGTGGCACAATCTCAGCTCACTGCAGCCTCGACCTCTTGGGTTCAAGCAATTCTTACACCTCAGCCTCTGAAATAGCTGAGACCACGGGTGCACCACCACGCTCAGATAATTTTTGTATTTTTGGTGGAGGCAAGGTTTTTCCATGTTGCCCAGGCTGGTCTTGAACTCTTGAGCTCAAGCAATCCTCGCAACCTTGGCCTCACAAAGTGCTGGGATACAGGCATGAAGTCACTGCGCTTGGCTGACAGTCTGTGTTTTAACCAGCCTGCCAGATGATTCTGAATTTGAATATTCTGGTGTTAGGTTTTAAGTCATGCAAGTGACTGTCTGCCTCCAGTTAAGGTAAAAAGGGAAAGGCCTCGGTTTACACTGTGGTTGAGCCACATGACAGGACATGCAAACACGATTAGTATCACTAGAAAAGCAACCAGCACCGTTTTGAACAGCTCAGTCTGTTGGGGGTGTGCCTTCTACTCAAGATGTAAATAAGTATGGAAAAATAGCACTAGTATTAGCTGCTATGCAATCATTTAGTCACTCTTGGGTAACTAAACAGCACAGGTGTGTGATCAAATGCCCTTGGATAATTGGCAGTGGAAGATTAAACTCTCCTCAACTTAATAAGATACTGCTGCAAGGATTGGTGAGGAACAGGGGATAGCTAAATGGACTGTCTTTCATTGTCTTCCTTGAGGATTCTAATTCTTAGGTTTTCTGGAGAATATTATAGGATGGAATGTACATTGAAAGTAAGACTTGGGAGACTGTTATGATCTCCCAACCATGACAATATTCACAGATACTCAGATCCATAGAAGATTTCTCGAAATAGTCTTTATGTTCAAAGATCTCATAGAACATTTAAAGTTGGATGCCCTTCCCATACACATCTCTCCATTTGATCTAGAGACATTACCTTTTTAACTGAACTTTCTGTTCGGTCTTCTACAAAAGAACCTGTTAGGGTATTCTCAAGATTTGTTCCAGTCATGGGGGGTGGAGAGGAGGAATAGATGTAGCTCTAGATCATTTAGCTTAAGAGTTAATTTTTTGCTAAAATACTTCGTGGCGAATTTCTGATGCCATTCCACTTGGGACATTTATTATTGTAAT
The DNA here is from genome assembly GCF_030222135.1 of Aotus nancymaae. NCBI lineage: Eukaryota > Metazoa > Chordata > Mammalia > Primates > Aotidae > Aotus > Aotus nancymaae. The sequence continues at coordinate 6,614,901 of NW_026988494.1, read as the reverse complement.
AGTGTTTTGTCTTTCTTTTTTAAGATTAAGAAAATATATTCACCACAATATTTGTTGTTAATCACTTGTTTTTTATGCACCTTTTCCAAATCAACTACATTGTCCTTATCTTGAAAAATGAAAATAATAGTTTTAAGAAAATCCTTATTATAGCTTTACAGTCACTGGATAGTGATGGAGGGAAACAGAGAAAGAGATCTATGCACTGTCTTTGAAAGTTAAGATTATTATACTACATGTTATTGAAGCATTTTGAAAATAGAGCAACATTTATTTATAATACTCAATTATATTACAGTTACTGGATATGAATGAAAACTGTGTTCACTGTAAAGTGTTTGAATGCTAATGGAATTCTTCTAACCTCATGCATCCAATTAAAATATAATATGAGTCACATATGGAACTTAAAAATGTTTCATAACCAAATTTAAAAGGTAAGGAGAAATAGGTGTAGTTAATTTTAATAATATATTCTCTTTAACTCTTCAATGTATTTAATAGTGTATTCTCTTTAACCTTATTTACATAAAATATTGTCATTTCAACATGTAATCAATATAGAAAATATCAATTAGATATTTTACATTCTTTTTTATATATGAAGTTTTGAAATTTGGTATGTATTTTGCACTTACAGTACATATCAATTTGGACTAGATGCATTTCAGGTTCCCAATAGCCACAGGTGTCTACTGGCTAACATATCATATTTATCATGACAGGTTTTCTTTTTCTTTGTTTCTTGGGTTTTTTTTGTTGTTGTTGTTTGTTTTTGAGACGGAGTCTTGCTCTGTCACCAGGCTGGAGTGTAGTGGCACAATATTGGCTCACTGCAACCTCCACCTCCCGGGTTCAAGTGATTCCCCTGCCTCCGCTTTCTGAGTAGCTGGGACTACAGGAGTGTGCCACCATTCCCAGCTAATGTTTGTGTATTTTAGTAGAGATGGGGTTTCACCATGGCCAGAATGGTCTGGATCTCCTGAACTCATGATCCGCCCACCTTGTCCTCCCAAAGTGCTGGGATTATAGGTGTGAGCCCCCACGCCCAGCTGTCATGGCAGATCTAAATTTATTAAAATGAAAGATCTAGAAGGTGTTTTCTTAAGTAAATTTTTCCCATGTATAACAGATATGAGAGGTAGTATACACCTACAAATAATTATTGCTAAAGTGAAATTTGTAAAGCTATTGACCCTGTCAGTAATTAAATATATTTAAGAAACAGTTTTTCCTATTACTCTAAAATTATTCTTAAAAGCCAGCATTGCAGTTCAGTTGACAAGTGCAGATATTTCAAATAAGATGTTTTTATACTACCTATGTTTAAATTTGATGAGCTTCACCCAGCACTGGATTTTCTAAATTCTGAGATATGCTAGTCACATGTCAACATTAATGAACACAGAATACATCTTACAATTAATATGTGCCTTTAATATAATTGTACTTCTTATTTCCTTAAACTGAGTTATGATCTATAGAGCATCTTAAAATCATGGAAAATAAGTTCTTCTCAACATAGGAAGAACTGTCAGACATTATGTAGTTGTGTTTTTGAGAACATGCTTCAGCACTTGAGTGATGGATTTCCTAGAGTTTTTCTTAGGTTTCAAAATTAAAAGGTGGAAATACACAAACAATAAATAATGGAATTAAGCATTGGCCTTGGATAAGAGAAGGTAGAGGAGATAAGAGACGACTTTCTGTTCCAGCTCCACTTTAACTACCGGGGACATAAATATATGAGACCTTGTAGTATTTAACTTTGTTAACATCTACATACTGTTTCCCAGTGGCTGTTGGAACAGAGCTGCCCATTCTTCTCATGGAGGAGCTAATGATCTCTGGGTAGTGAAAGTATTCTCTAAAACAGACTTCACAACTACAATGACTAATATGATGTGTTTTGTATGCCATTGTCTCCTGCCAAGGGACATCACAGGTGACTGGCCTATCTTCACGAAAAAGTAGAACTGGACCCCAGTCATTGTGCCCTATAAATACCAAAGTCCTTAAATAGGAAAAGTAAGAGATGCAAGAAAAAGATGACTAGAAGAGTGGACCAAGTCTCTAGTTCTTTCAAAGTCTATTTGAATTATTTAAAACCATTCATTTTTTTTTTGTTAACAGATTTTAATTTTCATACATGTCACATGTTTCTTTTGGAGAATTCAAAGCATTTTAAAAAACAGCCATTTCAATAATATTGCATACAACGTAAACAAAAGGTTAAAATCACTAGTACAACATAACACAGCTTGACTAGAATACCTCATCATAACACGAGTACATCCTCTTTTAAATTTATGCAAAGTGAAACATTGTTTGTCCAGAAAACTCTGTGGGGTAATTGCTCATTGTCCCCTTACACCCTGTTTATATTGACTGTCTTCTATCTTAATAGTCCCAATAAACAGATGGAACCACAAAAACACAGCAGGGATGGCTCATTTGGTCGGTCAGTGGCATCAGAGCCCTTGGAGTGCCTGATGTGGAAGGCTTTTCCAAAAGGCAATCCTCTTATGAGGCTCAAGGTCTAGAGAGTCCACGTTGCTGCTCATGCTCTCTGTGTTTATGTCCAGCTAACACAACAAACTGCATGCGCATGACAAGGACTTTCAGTATGACCATCAGCTGGAAGAGGCCAAGTGCGTGCAGCTTCCGGGGAATGGCACATGCTCCTCTGTGGCGTAATGGTGGCTGTGGTTCCACTTCCTTTGGGGGTTGTTTTTGTTGTTCTTCTCTCAGGATTGCATTTTATTTTGATGTTTTAAAAGAGAAAGAAAAGTTCCAAAAACTTCCTTTTTCATGGTTCCTCTTTAAGATCCAGCACAGTTTCTACAATTGGCCTTTTCCAGATGGCTTGCCCAGAATTGCTGAGAGTTAGAGGCACCTCAAGCTCTGGGCTCAACATCAAAAGTTCTTTAAATGTGCCCTTCATCCTTTAGTTTCTGTCACTTGATGATGGGTGACCACCCTCATCTCTCTCTCTCTCTCTCTTTTTTTCCCTACTAAACATGGGATTACTGGAAATATTTCAAGGATGGATATATGCTGTTGGTTAATCCATTTAATTAAACTCCCGCTGATGAATGTGGAGTGTTTACAACATTTTTGCTCTCATAACGGTGCTCTGAAAATGTAGGAATCTGCCAGGTTTTAATCCAGCTTGCCAATATACTACCAGATGCTTTTGCCCACTGCTATGTTTCGGCTCTATGTCCCCACCCAAATCTCATCTTGAGTTGTAATCCTCATAATCCCCACATGTAAAGGACGAGACCAGGTGGAGGTAATTGAATGATAGGTGTGGTTTTCCCTCATGATGTTCTTATGATAGTGAATGAGTTCTCAGGAGATCTGATGGTTTTAGAAAGGGCTTCCCCCTTTGCTTGGCACTCACTCTGTCCTGCCTCCCTGTGAAGAGGGTGCCTGCTTCTCTTTTGCCTTCTGCCATGATTGTGAGTCTCCTGAGGCCTCTCCAGCAATGCAGAACTGTGAGTCAATTAAACCTCTTTCCTCTATAAATTATCCAGTCTCAGGCGTTTCTTCATAGCAGTGTGAGAGCAGACTAAGACACTCATCTTTTGAATATATTATGTGAAATACAACAGTATTTTTTCCAAACCAAACCAGACCTGGCTAAATCCTTTACTATAGACCCCCAGATTGCAAGAGAGGGAAAAATAATTGATCTGAATCAAATTTGCTGTTTTTAAGAAGTAGGGTAGGGAAGGGATCAAATGTGAGATGTGCAAAAATTGGCTCCCTGGTCAGTAGATCAACAGAAAGACAACACTGACCATAGAACAGTGGCCAAAGTACAGAAAAATAGAGATTTGACTTGTCTACTTCTGGCATACCATTTGTAGGTTAAGGCCAACATCTGCCCCTCTCTGAGCCTGGAGCTTCTCTCTTTAAAATGGGAGATAATTGCCAAGCAACTAGAGCTCACAGGCACACCGCATGATGAGTGAGGTCATATTAATAAAGCTCTGGGAAAGAAAAGCAATGTGAAACAGCAGGGCTATTACCGTTCCAAGATGATTTTATACAACTGAAACTTCAGTGTGATGATTAACAAGCTATTAGAACCAAGCTATTGATTCGTCTATCTTTAGAGTAGCTAATGCAGTGTGCACCAATAGGCCACAGACCCCAAACTTTCCTTCTTCCTGTGCTCCTGTTCTTTGTAATAATACTTTCCTTAGAAAAATGCAAATCATTTCACATACACAGTGCAACATCTTTAAGGCAGGTGCCAGGAGAGAGGAAAAACACCTAAACTAATTTTGTGTTGTTTCTATTATTTTTATTGATAATAAAGACTAATACAGGTACGTGAAAAAATCAAAACATAAAAAGTCAAAACAAAAAGTCAAATACTGCATGTTCTTGCTTATAAATGGGAGCTAAATAATGAGTACACATGGGCATAAGAGAACGGAACAATAGCCATTGGAGACTTGGAAGGGTGGGTGAGTGAGTGGAGGTGAGGCATGAAAAACTTGCTTATGGGTACAGTGTACATTATGTGGATGATGGTTTCACTAAAAGCCCCGCTCATCACTATACCATGTATCCATGCAACAAAACTACACTTATACCCAAAAACGTATATTTAAAAACAGAAGTAGGAAAAAGAAAAAATTTTTTAAAGTAGAAAGAGGGAAGAAAGTAGAGCATCATCCCAATTTCCTTCACCCTGAAGAATCTAGTTTTGCAGTCTATGTATATGATGCACACATATGTATATGATCATATTAAACATGTTATTTTATAACTTGTTTTCTTTGTTCCTTTTATAACATACTCCTTCCAAAATAATATCATTGATAGTTGCCCATTTCAATTAATACAGATATCAATATAATTTATCAGCAAAATATTTTATGGATGTGTGTGCAGTATTAGTTAATCCATTTAACCAAAATCCTGTTAATGAACATAGAGTATTTACAACATTTTTCCTCTGATACACTTCATGCATTCATCTTTAAGCTTTTGACCAATTCTCCCTCTGTGATAAATTCATGGAATTGGAATTGTTGGGACAAAAGATTTAGAGATTTTATATCAGTAAACATATTACCAGTTGACTAACCCAAAGGGTCATGTGAGATTACTTTCTGTCTACAGCGTAATAGAATGCCCACTTCCCCCAACAACCTTGCCTATGTTGGGTATTGTCAATTTCTTGGCTCTTTGCCAAGCTTATAGGGGATTGGAATGCCTAATGGTTTTTGAATTACATTCTGACTGTGCTGCATCAGACTGTAACTGAATGCAGTTGTGATGTGTCAGGGGACCTGGTTTAACTCATAGCACACTGTTTGAATCTGTGTAATAACCAACTATGATATAATCAGACTTGCTTGCAGTTTCAAAAAAGAAGTCAAACTTTCACGTGGTTTAAATTACTCTCTCATTTACACTCTCCATGTGTGAGATCACCTGGGAAGCCCTTTGGAGATGCCCCAAATGACCCAATACAAGTTGTCAACTGCACTCTCCATGAAAGAGAGATTGTTCTGGTCCAAAGCCCATGCTCTAGAGGAGCATCTTGGAAACAGCACTGCCCTATAACTGAGATTACTCCATTGGGTGGCCTGTGGTATTCAATTCACTGGGAAATATCAATCCCTTTGCCTTCAGCAATAATGTTTTCACAGTTTCAATGTGTTTTAAAGGTTATCGTCTCTAGGACAGGTAACTGAGGAGGCCTCACACTTCATCAGAGGCCATTTCATCTTTATTACACAGCCACACACAAGGCAGCATTTTTCTCCTTTCACTGATGGATTATGTCAAGATTTACAAGGTCTGCTCTACATGAAAGCAAACATATGTTTGGGCAAACAGTCAAATAATTCAAAGACATAGGGTCAGCAGGATCCTAACACAAAAGTAAGGATTTCCAGCCTGGGCAACAAGGTGAAATCCTGTCTCTACAAAAAATACAAAAAATTAGCTGGGCATGGTGGCACTTGCCAGTGGTCCCAGCTACCCAGGAGGCTAAGGTGGGAGGATTGCTTGAGGCTCAGGAGGTGGAGGCTGCAGTGTGCCATTTTCATGTCAGTGAACTCCAGTCTGGGAAACAAAGCAAGTCCTTGTCTCAAAAAATGATAATAATAAATAATAAAAGTCACAACTTTCTCCTCTTCTACCTGTGCCAGAGACCCACCACCTAACACCCCCCCACACACACACACATACACACCATACACTTATTACTTTCTTAAAATATTGGTTTCAAATATTTGCTTTGCATGCAGTTATCTATGAAGGCATGACCAGTTTCATCTACTCAAAGTTTTCTGACTGGTTGTCAGTCAATCAGTTTGGAACCCTTCCATAACATATTTTCTTCAAATTCCATGCAGATACTGTAATGATAAGGAATGAGAATGTTCAATTTTGAGCCAATATTTAGAAAGTTCCTATTTGGAATTCTACAAGTTTGTGTGTCCTGCCCAGTTCCTAAGCCCTTTTTCTAGTTAACCATCCAGAAGATAACCATCCACCAGCTATCCTGATAGACTTGGCTGACTTGGTTAGTTGGATCTGGGCAGTGGTACATCCATGAGCTCTAACTTAGGTTCCTCACTCTCTTTTTCCTTTGGGTTTCTCAAACTCTTTTCTCAAGCTCAAACTGCCTTATCCAGTCCATTGCTCAAGCTTGTATGACCTTTGCACTCCCACCATTTCTTTACTTGTAGCATCCACAGTAGCATGACATGAACTTTACATTGAAGGACTAGTGTGAGCAGATCACACAGCTGAAAGCATTCACCCTGGGCCTCTAAAGCTAAACTGCCTCAATATACACTTCACTATGACTTCTCATAGTACACTCACCTTGAATGTTAAGAAAAGGTACTCTCTGTTTAGGGTTCAATGAGATCAAAAGCACAGATACTAATTTTGTGGTCAGGAATCAGAAAAATCTGAGAAACGAAGAATGAAATGGGGCCTTATCATTTTGATGCAAAGATCATGTTCAAGTGTGTCAGGAGATCAGGTTTAAGCCCTAGACTAGGCCGGACATGGTGGCTCACGCCCATAATCCCAGCACTTTGGGAGGCCAAGGTGGAAGGATGCTTGAGCTCAGGAGTTCAAGAGATGCCTGGGCAACATAGGAAGGTCCCGTGTCTACAAAAATAAAAATTAGCCAGGCATAGTGGTGCATGCCTGTGGTCCCAGCAACGTGGGAAGTGGGAAGATCACTTGAGTCCAAGAGGTCAAGGCTGCAGTGAGCTATGATCTGCCACTGCACTCCAGCCTGGATGAGAGAGTGAGATCCTGTCTTAAAAAAAAATTGGGGCAAATTCAGTTCAGATATTTGAGCCTTGGTTTCCTCATCTAGAAGATGTAGTAAAGATAAATAAGGTCATATATGATTATCCCTGGCATAATATTTTGGTACTTATTTAAAAGCAGCTATTATTTTAAGTCCTTTATCTATATTTCTGTGATTTACTATATGTCAGTAGGATTTCTCCAACCCATCTTGGCTAGGCAAGTACCACTGAATGTGAAGGAGGCCAAAGAGAATGATACTATCTAAGCTGCAAAGAAATGAATAAAAGAAAACATCTAAATGCATGCCTCTTTTGAGTGGCAGTTGCATCAGTTGCCAATATCCATAGAACAAGTGCCTTCAGGCAGGAGAAGTTGGAATAATGTCAATGTTTTTAATAGCTGTAGTAGAGTCCTATTTAGAAAGTAGTAATTATCTGTCCATATTGATTTTTCACATCCCCTCAATAAATCTAGAACAAGTGTGAAGACCATCTGTAAGTGTGATTTTACCAGGACCAGACTCTAATTTGAAATGGCTATGTGTCTTTTTGATTTAGATCAGGGGTTAGCAAACTTCAGCCCACAGGCTGAAATGACCCCCACAATCTATTTTCATAAATAAAGTTTTATTGGAACACATCCTTTTTTTATGTATGTCTGTGGCTGCTTTCATGCTACCATGGTAGAGTTATTTAATTGCAATAGAGATCTAGAGCCCATATTGCTCACAGAGCTGAAAACGTATGTACTGTCTAACCCTTTGCAGAAAAAAAAAAAAAGCGTGTCAACCTGTGATTGAGATTATAGTAGTAGTATTTCTGTTTCACTAGGTAGTAATTGGTCCTGGCATGTAAAGTTTCTAATATTTAAAGGCATATGATAGAGGAGCAAGAGGCTTAAGAAAAGTATACATGAATTTATTTATTTGGAATAGGAAGGGAAACATCCCTGGTATCATCATGATGGCATACAGAGTCAGGGCTGAGAGCTAGAATACAGAACATGCCCCTTCACTAGAAGCAGTTTCTCGGGATGGGTTACAGTGGGTAGAAACTATGGATCATCCTGCCACAGGTGCAAGTAAACAGGATTTTGGCACTCTACATAAAGGTGATTTCTCCAAACGTTATGCTAGGTGAGAAATATTTAATAAATAACAGCAATCAGAATTGATCCCATATTGAGAAGATCTGTTTTGGAGCCCAGACTAAATAGACTGTGCAGCAAAAAATGAAAAGTCAATTTATATAACTTCACTTAGGGCCAAATCATGACTTAGGAAATCATGGCTAGATACATATCCAGTGAAGAGTGGGGAGAGAAGGTCCATCAATGGCCATAGGTTGCTGTGAACTACCAGACTGGAACATCAATGTACGAATTTTTAAAGTGCTATATTGATGGATGGATGTGTGCATTCTTATGTATATGCCATAAAAAAATCTGAATCAATTTTTATTGGAAATAGAGAAAAGCTAGTTCAGATGTTTGAAACTTTTCTGACGCAAAATATTGTGTAATTCATAAACAGTTCCTTGTGTTTTAGTTTATAGTATGTCCAGAATATAGGACTTGCCTACTCTAACATATAAAACAAAAGAACTTCAGGTTTATTTGTTTATTAAGTAGTAGACATTATCCTAGGATGTTTATATTTGTGAAGATGATAAATTGAATACATGCACAGAAAATATTGACACAGGTCCTTCTCTCTCTGATAACAACCCCCAGCATCAACACCACACCCTACACACACACAATGCCTTCCTTCTAACCTTGCCTATATTGTCTCTGCAACACACAAAGCATATGCCCAGGATAAGCTTCTCTTTCAACCGCCTATCAGGCTTTCAACATGTGGTTTGAAATGATAGTGACATTGCTATGCTCTGACATACACCGTAATGTCAGTACAGCAGAAGCAAGTAGAAGATTCTACTTTTCCGATAAAGATCAGTTGCTGTTTCCTGTCTCGAAGACGAAAGTTGAGCAAATGCAAAGGTCATCTGTGTTTATATTAACAATGTAAGAGTTACACTACATTTTCGCAACAACATCAGGTCATTATTTATCCACTTGTCTTTTTTTTTTTATCATTCCTTTGAACTGCCTGCATTTGCTTATCATGATATTTCTCAGTCTGTAAACAGCCTGAGTAGCTGTTCTATTTCTCTAAATAGAGTCTTAGGTCATTTTATTATCCAGCATTATAAGTCATCAGAATGCATCCATCTGTTGTCCTTCCACATCTGGGCAAACTTTAACTCTTTAAGCCCATACAAAAAGTAGAAAAGCCATTATGACATGAGTTTGATACTTTTTCCTACCATACTGCTTTCCAGTATATGGTTTCCCTGAAAAATCACAAGGAAATCATTACAAATGTCTTATGTTTCTTTGGACATGGCATTAAACATGGTGAATCCTCCACCTCCACTTGGTTCTGATTTTCTGTTACCCTAATTAACCTTCCTGGGATCACAGCTGCCCAGAGCCTCTTCTTATCAATTTAGAAACCCTCTAAAGATGTGAATTTAGAGACCTGAGGCTGCCTTTCCAGTGGCCAACAAGCAGATCACCACAGCAGAGGAGCTACAACTGGGGCAGAGAGCCAAAGACAGCTTGTGCCTTCAGCCTTGTCAATATGCCAAGTCATCGTGTTAGATTTCATTACATACATGATTTGATTTTCTTGTATATGCGTTTTAACGGTAACAACCTATTGGTAAACCTGTTTTCAATCCTTTGGATTACCTTCAATTTGTTAGCTCCTTCAGTGATGAAGAAAAAAATGGGCTATTGGGGTTGAATTACATTTATCAATTGATTCTAACTAAGATTGTTCTAATGTGTGCAGCAGGATAAGCTCTCTTTTAGTTACCAGTTGGAGAAATATGCTCAGTGTTAAGGAAATGGAGAAATGCTTTATTACTTATGTTGACTAATGTATAAATACAATATGAACAGGGGTGGTTTCAACCCTGCAAATGTGTTCTTCCAAGTTGCTGTTTCAGATACAATAGGCTAGATGGTTCAGCGGTCACGAACTACCCCAAAATCTTAACAGTTTGCAACAGCTGAAGTTTATTTTCTAAATATACAACATCCAATGAGTGTGGTCCAGTGTTGGCCGGGGGCTGTTCTCCACATCATGCCCCTAAGGGACCCACATGTTGGAGGAGTCTCTCTTCTAATATTGATGTTCACCATGGCAAATGCAATGACCATGATGAACCACATTTTAAGCTTCTGCCTGGACAGCACACAAGTCACTTCTACCTCTGTTTCGGTGGCAAAGCAAGTCAATTCAAGTCTGACTTCAGTGTCTCTGGGAAATATAATTCCATGCCCAGGAGGGGAAGCAGATATGGGTGAAATGTAATAAAATTCACCTCTCCATTGAGCCCTAGTATCATTGCTTTATTTGAGTGAATTCTGTTTTTTTTTTTCCTTACAGATCCCCTTTAAAACATCAGCCTGGAAACAATATCTGCAGAAATCAGTTTTGTTAGTTCTAAAGCAGGGCTTCATTGTTGGGATGTGTTGTCTGCCTTTGTTACCAGTTTTCAATCCTAGTCCTTAATGGAAGAAACATTTTAGGGCTGTTGTGACTGTAGAACTCCAGGTCTTTCTGCTTAAGGGTTTCATACTTACGTGTAAAGGGAGGACACCCTTGGCCAAAAGAATCAAGGCTGCTCAGTTAGCTGCTGGTTGTCATCCAGCGAATTCCTAGAACTAAATGCCCGGTGTTGAGGTGTCACAGCTCAGCAAGTCCCAGAACCTGTGCTTATGACAGCCCTCTGGTAATTCCCGGTTATTGCATCACTCCCTGATGGAAACCCAGCTTTTATTTCAGCAAAAGTAAAGGATTGTTCCAGACCCCTGACCTCCTTTGAAGACATCTTTATGTTGGATCTGGCCCTGTATTTTTCCAGTTGGTTCAAGACTTAGAGAAATTTCTACAGACTCTCATACCAGGTAGGTTTTTGTTGGTTTTGCTTTGGGACAGGACCTAGTCATATTCAGTGCACACTGGAAAGCACAAATTATTATAACATACAGAAGCTTGTTCATTCCACTCCACATGTTAGGTTTTCATTAGTGAGCATTGACTGCAAAAATATCAAGGTATAACCTTATGCAAATCGACATAATCATGTTGGACTTTAGTGATCTGAGGGTGAAAGTCAAATGAAGTGTGTTTTTTTTTTCCAGATCAACTCAATGAACAAGCTGTATGTTTTACTATATGAATTGGATTGTGATATACAAAGTATTTATCCAAAGTTACCCTCCTCTTTGTTTTCTAGAATGAGAAGACCCAAACGGGAGAATTAGGCCAGAAGCAACAGTGCCCCCAGACTTAGTGAAACTGACCAAAATGAAGGTAAGTGTTTTCAGACCCTGGTTTCCCAGGACCAAGTTTTGGCCTCATCATACATAGCCACAGTCTCCTGTTACCACTTTGGCCCAAACACTGTGTAGCCTTCTGCCCACTGGCTAAGCTTCTCTTGCCATATACTGATTACTAATGCCAGTAAAATACCTAGGCACCTTGGCAGTAACTGATGCAGATACATATATTTGTAATTACAGGGAAATTGTTAGAACTTGACTTGGATTAGTGATACACAGCTAATAATTCAAGAAGAAATAATGCTTTGTTTTCAATGGAGGAAAACCGAAAGCTTCATTTTAATCATTTTTCCTCCTTTCTCTCCCTTTTTGTTTTGATACTTATGCATGGGCATTATCAAACCTGGCAATACAAGAAGTTCTTGCAAACAGTGTGGCCATTTCTCCTCAGGCATTGGACATCCCACACCTCTTATATGGTTTACCATCCATCCACTTCCTTGCTACAGCTCCAGGTGCAGAATTCTGTGTCATGTCATTGTTCTTGACTGATACCATGTACATTTTAAAGAAATAAATGTAAATTAATTAAAATAATTTAAAAACACATATCTGTATGGTGTTTTTGCATAGTTTTTGCTTTTTCTAATCTTATCCTTGCAGGTCAAAAATGTTAAACCTAAGTGTGATATGGTGTGTATGAAACAAATGCACTGTAAGTTCAAATAGGCATGCAAATTGCTTAGTAACATCACCCAGTCCTGTTCTTGACTATGCTATTATAATTTGCATTTTCCAATAAAGTATGTTTGCAGCCTTAGGGCAGTGCTACTATTATTGTTGGTGGATTTTGTAATGTAAGCTTGACTCATTCAGTGTTAAAACCACCTAAGGCCAAATTCCCATTCCACAGGAATTCTCTTTCAAGAAATGCTAGTCGTACCCTCTAAGATCCCCTTAAGGATTCTCGATTCCTTGAATTTGTGCTTACAAATAAAACAGGGAATGTTATAATATTTCTCTCGCTTCAGTACGTCCAAGAAGTAGAGAAATCTAGTACCATATTTATGAGCAGCAATAAACCATGTGTTTTGCTTTTTCCTAAAACAAGCCTGACAAACTGTCTAAGAACACATGTGCAGAGCTTGGGCATAGGGTGAGAGTTTGGTGGCATGGAGTGAGGCTAGCAATGGGTGTGTGGAGAGTCTGATATCCTGATATCAGAGTAACTCCATTTAGACTTAGGACTGAGCTGCTCCCAGGTATCCAAGTCGTTTTAACTAATATCTGACAACTTGCAATTGTTGTGTTATGTTTACCACTGAAATTGAGGGCTGTGCTTTTCCTTTTGTCCAAATGATGAGTAAACAGCAAAGCAGCTATGGAAGTATTGACTAAAGTAGGCATCCATTTTACGGTCTGATTATATCGCGTGTTACACTGCAATCATTTGCTTTTGTTTTTGGTATTTTTGGTACATCAGAAACCCTTTTCCCAATGTTTGCTCGTTTAAGCATTGGTCAACATTTATTTATTAAGCACTGACTTTATAAAATAGGTACCAGGAATATGAAAATGAGTAAGATATGTTCCCTGACATCCAGTAGCTCATAGTCTAGAGATGTCTCCATAATAATAACTAGCATTCATTGGACACCAACTGTGACTCCTGAAGTCTGTTACCTCATTTAGTTTTGACAAAACCTCATGAAGTGAATATTATCACACAAACATACCCACTTAGAGAATGAATGTGAGCCTCAGAGAAGTTAAATGCATTGCCCGTGATCACGGAGCAAGTTAGTGGCAGAGTTGGGATTTAAGCCCAGATCTTTCTGATTCTAGAGTTTATGTTCTATCTACCAAGCTCTTACTGATTTTATTTTATGTCAAGTGAACTGTGTAATACATAAAGTCACTCAGGAAACAGGACCGGTTGGGGATTATGATACTAGGCAGTACTTAACTCTAGCAAATAGGTATCAAAGCCCTGGCATAGGTCCTCGCTTTTGCTGGGATTCCGTCCTACTCCACCCTTGCTGATAAACGAGAATCCACACATCCTGGTCCAGCATTTATTCTCAGGCCTCCGGGGACACTCACTCTTTGTCACCCTCTCCATATAGTCTGTGTTTCCCTCTGCCTTGCGGGTGACTTCATCTGCATTGACCAAAACTGTCACATCTCTTAGTTGTTCTCAAAATAAAAGACTTCAAGGGAGAGTTACAAGTCTCAGAGTTCATCAGAAATACCTGTTTCCAAGGTCAAGACCCACCTTCGAAAGGAGGTCTTCATATACCCTAGTCTGTGATGATTTTGTATTTTCGCAACACAAAATATTTTAACAATGATTTAATTTAGTTGTGTATTGATAGTCTCTGTCAATCTCTCAGGTTTTGTTTTTTTTTTCTGAGAGAAAAAATTGCGTTCTGTAATTTTTGAGTTTAGAAACAAGAGCAACAACAACTTGAGTCGGCGACTTCTGAACCATTTTTGTTCTGATTATCACTGTAAACCTAAACGCATGAACACTGTCATAGCGATACTGTTTACTCTATAGGACTGTTAAGCAATTGAAGATGAGATAAGAAATGCCACAGGTAAAAAGTGTTACTCCACACATGGCAGTCGTTATTATTTATTGGCCTGATGTGTTGGCCTCCCCAGAGGACAATGGTGTTTTCATAGAAGGTAAATCCCAGGTTAAAGCAATGAATTCCTAATTGTGGAATTTTCCTCTTCAGTTATCGGGTGGGAAAGGTGTATATAGACTGTCAAGATGTATATGGAAGGAGTGAGATCTTTGAGATATTTAATACACCTGGTATAACTCCCATCATTAGGTAAACTTGGACAGTAATAGAAAATTAGAGGATAAAACGATAGTCACAAGATAGTAATAGACAGTAATAGAAAATTAGAGGACAAAAGGATAGTCACAAAAATAAATAGAATATATTGAAAGCTAACTATGTATTAAACAGTGTTCTAGGCATATTTTACATTTATTAATTCATTTAATCCTCTCAACTCCATATAAAATAGATATTACTAATTACCTCCCTTTTACGAAAAAGAAAACTACACTTAAGAGAGATTAAAAAATTTGCCCAACTTTGGGAGGCTGAGGCAGGTGGATCATGAGGTCCAGAGATCGAGACCATCCTGGTCAACATGGTGAAACCCTGTCTCTACTAAAAATACAAAAATTAGCTGGGCATGGTGGTGCATGCCTGTAGTCCCAGCTACTCGGGAGGCTAAGGCAGGAGAATTGCTTGAACCCAGGAGGTGGAGGTTGCAGTGAGCTGAGATCGCGCCATTGCACTCCAGCCTGGGTAACAAGAGTGAAATTCCGTCTCAAAAAAAGAAAGAAAAAAAAAATTTGCCCAAGACCACGTAGTCAGAAGGCAAATTTTGTATCTGATTTTTCCTCACAGCAAAGTCCACACATTCATTTTCTACTCCATCACACTGGATTTTTGTTGTTTTTTTTTTTTGAGACAGAGTCTCTCTTTGTCACTCAGGCTGGATTTCAGGGGCACAATCTCGGTTTCACTGCAACCTCCGCCTCCCAGATTCAAGCCATTCTTGTTTCTCAGCCTCCAGAGTAGCTGGCATTACAGGTATGCACATATATTTTTTTAGTAGAGACAGGGTTTCACCATTTTGGCCAGGCTGGTCTCAAACTCCTGGCTTCAAGCAATCCTCCTGCCTACCAAAGTGCTGGGATTATAGGTGTTAGCCATCATACCCAGCCAATCACATTGTATTTAATATCACAACAAAGTGCTATCTGTCCTTCTCAGGATGATCCTAGATATTTTTCAGCAAGTCTCATTCAGGAGTAGCATAAGCTTTTAAACGGTGGTCAGTTACATGATGATTAAATTTAATTTACTGTTACAGGTCAAAGGGAAGTAAGAAGAATGTGATGACTGTATATTTGCCATGTTTCTAGTTATAGTGTACAACTCTGCCTGTATGACTGAGTGATTGCCAAGAGGTGAGGTCAGGGCGGTGGCCCCAGCACATGGCACATACTATCTGCCCCCATAACAATATTGACTTGGATAGTCATTGTGCTGGGTGGTAAAAATTCCAGTGGGCTGGGTAGTACATACTGGGGTCCTGTTTCCTCTTATCTGTATTTGAGAACCAGGCAGGACTGCATCAAATGAAAGGAACAAGTGATGAGGCATCAGGAAAATATCAGAATGAAAGAGAAATGCAAGTCTCTAAGGGAAGTTCCAACTCACATCGACACCGGGCAGTTAACAAAGAGATGATAGAATCCCAAAAGGGCAGGGGAGAGATGATAGATTTAGGCAATTTTTAGCAGGCTCATGGAGGAAAAACTAGGTACATCCAGTAGCAGAGCTGTGGAAACTCTTAGAAACCGAGCTAACTGCGGACTTCTTAGCATGCCTCAGGAAATGGGAAACAACTTTTCCCTTTTGGGCTTGTACTTTTTCCAATTTTCCTTGTTCAGGAAAAGAATTAATTCTTTAAGCCATGTAACCTCCTGCTATGATTTCTCAATTCCACAAAAGAGAATAATTATAGATTAATCATGGACCAAAATAGAAAATGCTAAATGTGTGTAGCAGATAAGTGGGAAATGTTCTGTCTTGTAAAAACTGTATTGTTTCGGTGCCCAGCAACACAGGGACAGTTCTCATCTATGCAGCTCTAAATGGATGTTAGAATTCACCCCTCTTTACTACTGGTATGAATTTTCAGTCTCAGTAAGACTAAGGCTTTGATGCATCCTGAACCTCTCCAAGAGTAGGAAAAATTTCTCGTAGCATGAGTATTTTTTTCTTCTTTGGACTGAGAGGTTTGTGGTCTTCCCCACGTATGATAACTGGGCACAGTTTTCAGATTGTACTGCACAGTAAAACATAGACGTAAGGTTTTAACTATTGAAAACCTTCCATGAATTGGGTACTGAGCTAAATGTTGTATACATGTTATTTATTCATGAAACATTTTCAGGCATTATGCTGAGTGCTAAAAGCATTGTTCTGTCATTTAATACTAACAATGCCTGTGACAAATATGTAGGATTATCCTGACTTTCTAAATTTAAAACATTAGGATTCAAAGAGGTAACACGCATATGCTCCTACACTTAACATGTGACAGACTGGAATCAAATGCTTTAGGATGCCCTGACTAACTGAACTCTTCATGCCCAGAAGCCCAGATAGGGACCCTCCCCTGAGAGTCACACACAGCCCTTGGGAGGCAGCTTCGAAGGTTCACAGCTTCATTCTCTTCCCTTTTCATCAGTGAAATGAAGCCCAGAGCCTCCGTTCCAGGCACTCTGTGTTTTCCAAAGTAACAATTACTTAATTTGACAAGATAGTTTAAAGGGATTGCCAAAATAATTTACAGGAGATTGCCAATACAATCGGCTCTCACATATCTGGGAATTCTGGATTTCCAGAGTCAACCAACTGAAGAGAGAAAATATTTGAAAAAAAATACAAATAAAAATGATACAACATAGCATTTATTTTATTTTATTTATTGTATTTATTTTTTGAGATGAAGCCTTGCTCTCGTTGCCCAGACTGGAGTGCAGTGGTGCGATCTCGGCTCACTGCAACTTCTGCCTCCCGGGTTCAAGCAATTCTCCTACTTCAGCTTCCTGAGTAGCCAGGATTACAGGTGCCCGCCACTATGCCCAGCTAATTTTTGTATTTTTAGTAGAGACGGAGTTTTGCTATGTTGACCAGGCTGGTCTTGAAATCCTGACCTCAGGTGATCCACCTGCCTTGGCCTCCCAAAGTGCTGCAATTATAGGCGTGAGCCACCACGCCTGGCCATACCACATAGCATTTATATCGTATTGGGTTTTGTAAGTAATGTAGAGACCATGTAAAGTATATGGAAGAATGTGCATAGGATATATGCAAGTATGTTATTTTATATCAGGGAGTTAAGCATCTGCAGATTTTGGTATTGGGGGCAGGGGTCCTGGAACCAACCTCCTGTGGATAGCTGAGGGACAAATGTCATCACCATCTTTTCCCAGGTGCATTTTTAACAGTGGCCTTCCAGAGACACTATGCCTATATTTTTGTCTCATTGTTGAAAATTGGGATGGGTGAAGAAAGATGGCAGATAGGCACAATCGGAGGCTGATATTTCAATAAACACCTCTTGAATCAGATCCTTTCTAGATTCACTTTTGGCTCCAGATCTGGAAACTGTCATCATGGGAACCCCAGACTTCCGTTGGTTTGCCTATTGCTTGGGTGGACCAACTCGTCCGCATACCACAAAAGAGTTCTCAAAAAATGTCTTCCTAATAACCAGGGAGATTTATATGTAAGAGCACATTTAGCCAAACTGAAGGAAGAGAAAGTTCACAAATACGGTAATAGCTCGAGTCAATGAATTAGTGGCTTTGTGTAGGGTAACTGTCGAGTCCTCCCCAGTTGACTGACCAAAACAATTGCTTGTTGGCTAGCAGAGTTAGAGAACAGAATTTTGCACAATCCAAGTATTTCATAGAGGTCCCTTCTGCTGTTACTGGATCACTTGTGAGCTATTATATTTGTGGTCATAATACTAGCTGCATAGGTAGTTCTATAAATGTGTGTGGTTAACAATCCACAAACCTCAGTGTTTTACATTTGCCATGTAAGTAAAGAAGTCTCTGTCCACCACAAAAATGTTATCAGGCAATATGTTTTTTGCTTAAAAATATAAAATAAGATCAAGTTACTTCAAAATTCTAAAGAATTAGAAGTCAAAACTCACAAATATTTCTTTTTTAATGATTCTGGATGTACCTTAGGATCCTAATAAGGATGTATATTCTAATGTAGTTATGTTTACCTGTCATTTATTTTCGTGGATATATGTCAGTACTTCTACAGTAAGATAGTTTTTATTGGTAAAATGTTTTTTATTCTTCAAAATGAAGAATCCTTTCTTAGGGTATATTCATCTATCATTTTCCATTCTTTGAATTCTAAAATAATTTCTAACCTTATACAATCGCCAGGAGTGTGTATGGGTCATTTCTCTCACTGCTGATAAAGACATACCTGAAACTGGGTAATTTACAAAGAAAAAGAGGTTTAATGGACTCACAGTTCCACTTGGCTGAGAAGGCCTCACGATCATGGTGGAAAGGGAAAGGCACATCTTACATGGCAGCAGGCAAGAGAGAATGAGAGCAAAGCAAAAGGGGAAACCCCTTATAAAGCCATGAGATGTCATGAGACTTACTCACTACCATGAGAATAGCGTGAGGGAAACTGCCCCCATGGTTCAACTATCTCCTCCCATTTTCCTCTCACAACATGTGGGAATTAGGGGAGCTACAATTCAGTATGAGAGTTGGGTGGGGACACAGCCAAACCGTGTCAGAATGTATACTTTCATTTTATTCCTCAATCTTCATTCCTTAAGTTTTCAACAAATAACTTGCTTTTGAAAGGGAGCTTAAGTTGTTTATAGTTATCCAGTAATCTTTTGATTTCTCCAAGCGATGATTTGTAAAGGAACCTTCAGATTCAGATTTATCCTTTCCTACTTAACCTTAAGTTGCTAAAGTAAGCATGATTCCCATCACTGAGGTGATCATCTTTCTTGGACAGAATTATGCCAAGGGTTTTTTCTAGGTAAAGCAGTATCTATTAGGCTCTGTTTCTCAGTCAAGATGCAACTGTGTGCATTGGATCCATGTGAATGATCATAGAACATTCTACAAATATAGTATGTTTCTATTCTTTGCTTGAAGCTTTTGATTACTTACTATATCTTATAGTGCTTTATAATACAAAAAATTGTTAAAATACTTAAAAGTTTGAAAGATAAAATATGTCAATGTCACAGTGCACAGCTGGGCCTTACATGGTCGAGTATTCACACACATGCACACTTTAAAAAAAATCTCTGATGCATCATGCTGTACTCAGCACCAATCCCCATTACAACTCTCCCAATGTTTCCTGGCCAGGCAGGTCACCAAAATGTTTGGGACTTACTCATCATAATATTGTGTGGGGATGAACAGGAGAGATGTTTGGCCTGTTTTTATAAAGCCATCTCAGGAGATCTTCCACTTCCTAAATTCAGACTTGGAAATTTATCTGAGTCTAGACTGTAGGTTCTTTCTCCTCCTGGATGTTTTTTTTTGTTTGTTTTTAACCTCGCTAACACCCACCTATTCATTGCCCATAGCCTAGGTAGTCTTGCAACACCCTCTATTTCCCCAGCTTCCCCCAGTGCCTCCTCTAGACTCAGTGTCACTCCTGTGTGCCTCCTTTAGTGTTTTCCTTGGTCACTGCATTCACCACCTTATATTGTAAAAGTCTATTACTTGGAAAGTATTCCTCCCTTCTTTATGTGCAGACTTCCTTGACAGAAAGGACCAGGTCATGTTTACCTCTGTCTTGCCTCCAATGCCCGGCACAGAGCCTGGCTCTGTGATCAGCTCTAAAGAAATGCTTGTTGATGGGCAAATGAACTCTAGAATCTCATACCAGAGCCGGACCACAAGTTTCCCTCATTTCATGACTGGTTTTCACAAAGAGAAGCATTAGGGAGAATGGAAGGAAGAGCTTGCAAAATATCTTACTACTGAATGTGAAGTTCTAATTTTGAGATTCTAATCCATGAAGATGATCATTAAAACTAAAATTCAGAATTGTAATTACCAATATGACATCATCCTTTCTTACTACTATCATGTTATTTTGTACTATGTTTTCAATAAGACATACCTGATGGAAATATATTTCTTTGGATATTTTTATTAAAACTGGTGACCTGTATTTCATCCAATAGTAAATGCCTCTCAGCAGAAAAGACAGGTACTTTTTATAGTTAATACTTTTAGATACTATGTTGTTTGTGAAAACCATAACTTAATAGATTTTAAAATAATTTTTTCTTAAACTTTGTATTTTGAGATAATTGTAGATTCACATGCAGTTGTTAGAAATAGTAAAAACAATACCTTTTACTCAGTTTCCACCAATGGTAACATTTAAAAAGTATTGCACAATAGCACAACTTTAATATTGACATTGATACAATCAAGATATAGAACATTTCTATCCAAGCATCCCTAATGTTTAGCCCTTTTATAGCTGTATCTACTTCCTTTACCCACTCTCACCTTAAAACCCTGGCAATAATTAATATTTTGTCGTTTCAAACATGTTATATAAATGGAACCATAGTATATAACTCTGATATTGGTTCTTTCCAATCAGCATAATTCTTTGGAGACTCTTTACTCAGCATAATTTTCTGGAGATTTATGTAGGTGGTTGTGTACTAGTAGTTCATTCTTTATTATTGCTACGTAATATTTCATGCTATGGATGTTGCGCCAAATACCCATTGAAAGATACTTGGGTTGTTTCTAGTTTGGGGAGATTATAAATATAGCTGCTATAAACACTCATATACAGATTTTTGTGTAAACCTACATTTTCATTTCTCTGGGATAAATGCCTACCAGTGAGTGTGATTTCTGGATCCTATAGTAGTTGCATGTTTAGTGTTTTTAAGAAACTGACAAAATATTTTCCAAAATTAGATGTGCCATTTTATGTTCCCATCAGCAGTGTGACAGTGATTGTTTTTCTGCATCTTCACCAGCATTTGGTGGGGTTACTTTTTTATTTTCGCCATTATGATCGTGCATAGTGATAGTTCATTTTGGTTTTACTTTGCATTTTTTTAGTGGCTAATGATGTTGATCATCTTTTCATGGGCTTATTGCATCCATATATCTTCTTTAGTGAATTGTTTCTTTGTTCCTGTTGCCTATTTTCTAATTGGATTGTTTTTTGACTGTTGAGTTTTAAGAGTTCTTTATATATTCCTGATAGCAGTCCTTTGTTGGATATGTGATTTACAAATATTTTCTTCCAGTCCATAGCTTGTCTTTTTTATTCTCTCCACTGTATTTTTTTTCACAAAGCAAAAGCTTTTAATTTTGATAAACATAATCTTTTATACTTAATTGGCAACCAAATACCTAAATGTCTTTTGATAGAAAAACTTGCCCTCGATAATGTAAAATCATTTTTATATATTCATGGATCCATCTCTACTAATGTCATATAAGTTTAAACATCACAAAAATAAACAGAATTCTAAATCATAAATAAATTAATAGACCTTTCTTGCTCAAATTTTTAGTTGTACATTTACTTCAATAAATATTTGTTAAAAACGTACTCTGTACTGAGGAATGAGGATACAAAACTCATAATTTGTAATTTCTTTGCTTCAGGGACTTACATTTTACTGGATTACATCTAAATTTTTATTTGGTAGTTTTCTTCCAGTAAACTTATGACAGTCTTGTTTTCTAAATCTTAACTGCCTTTTGATGAAGAAGAAAGATAAGGTTTTAATTTCTCTCATGAAACCTGAAGAAGTAAAATAAAATAACTTGTATGTCCTTTCACAAGACACAGTCAGAACACTGTCACAATCTTGACCTTTGCTCTCCAAACACTATTTTGCAAACCAGATGCTATTTCTTTGGACATTACAGGTTATTTTCAGAATACATCAGAACTTAATAAAAAGTCATAGTAGCTAAATAGCACTATAGAAAACTGCTTATAATATTAAAATTATGTCCTGAGTTCCTAATTATATAAAAATTAAATCTACCCTTAAGCAGAAATTATAATGAACTACTAAAAAATTAAAGAAGTAATTTTTTTTTTTTGAGACAGGGTCTCACTCTATGGCCCAGGAGTACAGTGGTGTGATCATGGCTCACTGCAGCCTTGATCTCCTGAGCTCAAGCAATCCTCATCCTCCCACCTCAACCCCTCAAATAGCTGGGACTACAGGTGCACACCACAACACCTAGTGTATTAGTTTCTTTTCCCAAGCTATAAAGAACTACCTGAGCCTGGGTAATTTATTAAGAAAACATGTTAAATTGATCCACAGTTCCTCATGGCTGGAGAGGCCTCAGGAAACTTACAATCGTGGCAGAAGGCATAGGAGAAGCAAGACGCCTCTTACATGGTGGCAGGAGAGATAGAGTGAGAGGGGAACTGTCACACACTTTTAAACCATCAGATCTCTTGAGAGCTCACTGTCATGAGAACAGAAAGGGGGAAGTCTGCCCCCATGATTCAATTATCTTCCACCAGGCCCCTCCCCTGACATGTGGGGACTGCAATTCTAGGTGAAATTTGCATGTAGACAGAGTCAAACCACATCACCTGACTAAATTTTTTTTTTTTTTGGTAGAGATGGAGTCTCACTATGTTTCATTTCCCTGGCTGGTCTTGAACTCCTGGGCTCAAGTGATCCACCCACCTCAGCCTCCCAAGATGCTGGGATTACAGGTGTGAGCTAATACACCCAGGCAAGAAGTGATTTTTATAAAGGCAGGATTATGAATGATTATTTCTATGTCTTTAATCTTTTTTAAAACAATCATGATTTTTGGTCATCATGCTATTTACTACAGAGAGCAGTTTTTAATTTGTGAAGGTGTAAGTGAACTTGATTTGACTGAACATAGCAGAGTCATCGATCAAACTGATTGATGACTAAGTGTCCACAGGGTAACACATCATCATAGTTGTTTCCATGGTGATGAATTATGATGTCACAAACTCATTGACGCTGTGATTCAATGAACCATTTAGACAGTGGAAACATTTAGACAGTAGTTCACCAACATGTATGCCATCTTTGTATTATATGGCGTTATTAATTAAAATGAAGGGCTGAGTATTTTTCTCGGTGAGATTACAAGAAGATATTATGTATATTCAGACTTGCCTGAACATGGCTTTGCTGGTTTTAATTTGAAGTTTTCACAAAGCAAAAAATTCAGAAACAGATTTTGACTTAGAATTGTGTATTCTTTAGAAAAGATCCTTTCTTCTCATATTCTGAAAAGCACACTCATTAATTACAGTTAAATTTGGGCAAATTTGGCAAATTTTTGTCAGTATACTTACTCTTTTATGAGTTAATAGACTTGCTTTTCAGTTTTAGATATTGGCATTAAATATATAAAAAGAAAAGTTCTCAGTGCTCTGATGCTCAGAGATTAAGAAAATAGTTATAGATTTAAAATTAGACACTTTCCCTGATAGTTTTTGTTGGTACATGCTTTAGATTATGTTTCTATGAACAACCAGATGCAAATGCCTTGGCAGTCATCCTGCCTGCTTGCTGTTTGTACCATCTCCGTGGTAGCAACCATTCAAGCTGCTGGAAGCACAGACTGAGCTCTATGAGTCAATTATTTTATATAACTGGGAACATGCAAGCCTTCCTGCCACGCTTTGATATCGATATGCAGACAACTCCCAGCCTGGGCAACATAGTGAGACCCTGTCTC
The DNA here is from genome assembly GCF_030222135.1 of Aotus nancymaae. NCBI lineage: Eukaryota > Metazoa > Chordata > Mammalia > Primates > Aotidae > Aotus > Aotus nancymaae. The sequence continues at coordinate 6,590,879 of NW_026988494.1, read as the reverse complement.
CAAAACTTCCAAAAATTAGCCACCAGGTGTGGTGGTGCATGCCTGTAGTCCTAGCTACTCTGAAGGCTGAGGCAAAAGGATCCCTCAAACCCAAGAGTTTGAGGATGTAGTGAGCTATGATCACACTACTGCACTCCAGTTTGGAAGACACAGTGAGACGCTGTCTTTAAAACAATAATAATAATTTTGGGCCAGGAACCGTGGCTCAAACCTATAATCCCAGCATTTTGGGAGGCCGAGGCAGGTGGATCACCTGAGGTCGGGAGTTCAAGACCAACCTGACCAACATGGAGAAACCCCGTCTCTACTAAAAATGCAAAATTAGCCAGGCGTGGCGGCGCATGCCTGTAATCTCAGCTACTCTGGAGGCTGTGGCAAGAGAATCACTTGAACCCAAATGGCAGAGGTTGCAGCAAACCAAGATCATGCCACTGCACTCCAGCCTAGGCAACAAGAGCAAAACTCCATCTCAAATAATAATAATAATAATAATTTTAAAATTAAAAAATATCTAGACAATTCCCTTGCTTTCAAGGCTCTTCAGAGATCTCAGAGAGAAGCTTTACTTTGGAGTCTCAACAGAAGCCATCCAAAAACTCAACCTGGTTTTTCAACAATAAATTGGAAATGTAATGCTCACAGTGGGTGCCAAGGCCTAACATCAGGAACAGGTCATTAGGAACCTTGAGTTCTAGACTAGATTTTACCTTCAACTCTGGTACTAGAGTTTCTGACCTTCAACTCTGGTACTCAATTTTTTCATAAAAGTGAGAAAATACCTTAACTGTATCATAGAATAGATGTGTGAATTCAAAACAAAACTTATTTAAAGCTCCCAGGTTAGTGATTGGTATGACGTCAGTGCTTCATAAATGATATTTTTTTCCATTCAAAATAGAGATCAAAAAGACTTATCCCACTAATGTTTCATGAAAATAAGGATTAATCCCTTTTTCTATTCCTGAAGTGACAGAAGGTGACTTCTTTCTCCATCATTTCCATCTGACTATCGTCCGGGAGAACACACAGCTGCTACACATCTGGTGCAACACAGGCAGATGTAGCTATCCAGAGAGAGGAGAGTGCCTGCTTTTCTCCACCTAAACAGTGAGCGTCTTCTGCATAAATTCAGACCGTCTTCCTTCTGCAGGTTTACCTGAGCCTGGACTCAAAGAATTACCTTCATTATGAGCTAAAGGAAGTCAGACCCATTCTTCTCCTGCCTGGCCCCTCTGGCCCTTTGGCACTTCTCACATCCTCCTCATTTGGAAAGGCTTCATCATTTTCTGGTTCACAAAGCCGCTCTGTTGTTGCTTATTTCCACTACAGGGAAAAGGTGAAATGCTTCACTCAAGTCTGTGGAACAATGGAAGTCCCTGGAAGAAAAGGCTTGAAAGAGACTTCTGAGATATTCCAAAATCCACTTGTTTTCCCTTTTTAAAAATTTTCAGAAAATTTTTAAGATGCTCTTTGATGCTACTTCATAAAGCCTATGATTGGGCCAAAAGTTCACCGTGTACCAAAAATAGTGTACTCTACGTAGCGTACACTTGACTAAGAAAAAAATAAAGATTTAGAAATGATGTATTGAGGTCATGCCATTAAAAGCAGGCTCCTTTGAATCAACTGTTTTTCAGAGTGCTGTCAAGCTAACCTTGAACTAGTCTAGTCAAGATAGATGGTGGATTCCAAACTTGGGAAATAATGTTTCTTGAATTCTGTGAAGCTTAATAACTACCCAAGGAAGAAGTGCTGAAGACAACTATGAGTATCTCAGAAAGTATGTCTTTGGCCCTGCTCTGTCACCCAGGCTGGAGTGCAGTGATGTGATTATAGCTCACTGCACTGCAATCTTGACCCCCTGGGCTCAAGCCATTCCTCCATCCTAGACTCCCAAGTAGCTAAGACTACAGGTGCGTGCCACCAGGCCCAGCTACTTTTTTTCTTAATTTCATTTTTGTAGAGATCGAATTTCCCAGGCTGATAAACTCTCGAACTTCCTGGCCTCAAGCAATTCTCCCACCTTGGCCTCCCAAAGTGCTGTCATCATAGGCATGAGCCACCGCACCCAGCCTGAGTGTCTGTCTTTATGCTAAATGTCCAAGCCTTTCCATTTGTCTTTTGCCTCTCATAAACCTTGGCTGAGCATTTATCAGGTCACTCACATCTTTCATTCCAGGCAAGTGGTAAACTAAGTAATATACTTCCTCTGTTGACAATGGGCAAAGGATTGGAAGCATAAGTAAAGAAATAGCAGGAGAGAGGAATAAGTGGATTTTGACATGCAGAAAGATGCAACAAGGTGAACCTGGCTAAGAAATGGACTTGGAAAGCTTGAACGTGGAAGGATGCTAGGAAAAGTGGCAATTAATGCAGAAAGACAGCCATGGCTCCAGATGTCTGGAGAAACAATGGGAGGGCAGATATTACAAAGTTTTCCATTTTGCACCAGAATTGTCTGTACCAACACAAATTCCTAGTAAGTGTCCCTAACTGTTTTATGGGCTGATGTACAGTTTTCTCCTATAATAGGCACTAGCAATTGATATATTATTTACCAAGCCTTCCTAGATAGAAGTATTTATTATTATTTTTTGTTTATATAAATGTCTTGCATTTACTAGAAAATCATGCTTTTCCAGAATGCATTTTATTATGAAGTTTCTTAAAGTGAGAAAAAAAAAAGTATGTCTTTAGAAAAATCCTAGTAATTTTTTGACAGTGTGAACTCTATTATGTGTTCTTATCTTGGATCAATATCAATGGCACAATGCTTTGATAGTGTCTGAAGATTAAGACATACAATACGACTTCCTTCCTTCCTTTTTTCCTCCTTCCTTCCTTTTTTCCTTCCTTTCTTCCTTCCTTCCCTCCCTCCCTCTCTCCCTCCTTTTCTCCTTCCCTCTTTCTCTTTCTTTCTTTCTTTCTTTCTTTCTTTCTCTCTTTCTTTCTTTCTTTCTCTCTTATCTTTCCTTTGCTTGATATAGGGTCTCACTTTGTCACCCAGGCAGAAGGGCAGTGGCATTATCATAGTTCGTTGCCACCTCAAATTCCTGGGCTCAAGGTATCCTCCCGCCTCAGCCTCTCAAGTAGCTTGGACTACAGGCGTGCTTCTCCATGTGCAGCTAATTGTAGTTTTTTGTTTTGGGGGTTTTGTTGTAGAGACTTTGTTGCCCAGGCTGGTCTCAAACTCCTGGGCTCGAGCAATCCTCCTGCCACAACCTCCCAAAGTGCAGATTATAGGCGTGAGCTACAATGCCCAGTCCAATACCATTTTCCTATGTTTCCCATATATGCATTATTTTACTTGCATGCAATTCTGAATAGGTGAAATGTGTTGTAATAACCTATTTTTCTACTTTGTAGAGAGCCAAGGTAACATGAACTAAATCACTAACCAGTGGACTTGTTAGTGGATTGACAGGACTCAGGTATTTCCCAAAGAGAGAGCCCATACTTTGGTGATTCCATGCACTTTGATTATATTTTTTAGTCCATTCCCCAATGCCACAATGAGGAACAGCATTCTTTCCTGGAAAGTCTTACAATTTTGTCAAAAGGGGAAAAACTTCCTCTGACAAAAACAAATCCAGCAATAAAGAAGAGCAGATCTAACAAATGAGGCCACCTTGAAATATGTTATTTTGCCCCTTTGAGCCTTGCTCATCTCACTTTTAGAGGAAGAGATGGGACTAACTCACCACTAAGAACGCTGATATCTTTAAATGTCTGTGATTGACTTCTCTCCAGGGCAAGATCAAACAAAGGCAGTATTTCAGAGCTGTTGCCCTCACACGTAGCGGTGATTCACAGAGAATTTGGGGAGGGAAGCAGACATTATGGGATGCTTCAGGAAAGGCAATACCATGATTGATCATCATCTGAGGGCGACACACTACAGTGATTCCTCTGTATCCGTGACAGATTGGCTCCAGGACCCCTCACAGATACCCAAATCCACAGACACTCATGTCCTTTATATAAAATGGCATAGTATTTGTATACAGCCTATGTATATCCTCCTGAATACTTTAAATCATCTCTAGATTACTTATAATACTTAGAGTTATATAAATGCTATAGAAACTATTGCTATTCTGTATTTTTAAATTTACATTATTTTATTGGTTTTTTTTTTTCCCAAATATCTTTTAATCCATGGTTGGTTGAATCTGCTGATGCAGAACCCATGGATATGGAGAGCTGACTGTAATAGTCAAAGACAAGAGTGGCTGGTGGTAAGCGCACCATCTGTCCACAAGTGGATTTCCCCTAACAATCCTGCTGATATGTTTCTTCATTTCTTGAGATTATTGAACCACGTGATTTGCCTCACTGCTTATTTCACCTCCTGAATGACATGGGCTCTGAATGTGCAGTTCAAGGCCTAAATATTAGCCCTGATTCAAAATGAACATTAACCAAAAAAACAAACAACAATGATTCTGATCAACTGACTTCTTTCACTTCTCTCCTCTCTTTCCATTAATTCATTTCTTACCTATTTAGAATAGCTGAGGTTCATTTTTATCTTCTTATGACAGCTAGAATTATCATCTATTAAGATGAAGTAAGGAAGGTGTAATTGATGGTCACAAACCACCCCAGCATTCATCATAAGTGAGGGGTGTTTCATATGGATTACTAATTGTCTAAAATTTGGCTCCAAGCACCTGAAGATCACTAAACAGAAGAGAAGAGTAGGCTTTGTTGTACATGAGGAGAAGCTGTGGGGTGGTGACATTCATCAGGAAGACTGCTTTGATCTTTGGTACTAACAGTTTTCCTTCTATATGGTTAGCATGGCAAATGTCTTTATTTTCATATCCCCAGAATAAGGGCTTGAAAGGAAACAAAATCTCAGATAAGTGGACTAATTTGTTAAATTCTGGACTAAACCTCAGTTTATTTAAAGCAGTTTTAACAAATATCTATGGAGCTCATAACACATAGAGAGCAATATTTCTGTCACACAAAACCTTGAAATCAAAACCACAGACTGAATCCAATCTGAAATGGATTTCTTTCAACCACAGCTTTGTGTCATAAGAACCTGTCTCTGTTTTCCTAACATGGGTATGATGCATATTGAAAAGCAGCCGAGTGATTTCTTTCTTTTTTCATTATACTTGTGGATTTGTGTTGATTCAGAAGAGGCATCTTCTGGGATGTTTGAGAGTTTATAGAAAAACTAATTTCCTGGCTGGGCATGGTAGATCATGCCCGTAATCCCAGCACTTTGGGAGGCCAAGGCTGGCAGATCACTTGAGACCAGGAGTTCGAGACCAGCCTGACCAACATGGTGAAAATCTATCTCTACTAAAGATACAAAAATCAGCTGGTCATGGTGGTGCATGCCTGTAATCCCAGCTAGTCAGGAGGCTGAGGCATGAGAATTGCTTGAACCAGAGAGACGGAGGTTGCAGTGAGCCAAGGTTGTGCTGCTGCATGCCAGTCTAGGTGACAGAGCGAGGCTCTTAAAAAAAAAAAAAAAGGAAGACTGATTTCCTGTAGACAGAAGGAGTGTCTGTGTTGGCAGCAGCAATGCAGATCAAAACTTTGGGGTCACCCTCTTGAACATCTTATTTGTATTTCTTCTTGGGTTACTAAAGTATTGAGAAGAAAAATGAATAAAAGCCCTAAGAGGATTCTTATTTCCATGCAAAGCTTCTCCACACTCCTGGGAGAAGGTTAGGGTCGGGAGGGAAGGTCAGACAATATAAACCTCAGCACTATTCAGTAAAATAGCCATGGGGCAAAATATGGTATGTTTTTCTTCACTCATATCCGAGGACATTTAGTGCTCAGAAAACTAAAATACTTTTAATAAGGTTGTCTCATCCTTCTCTTAGTTTTTCAAGTGAAATGCTATAGCAAGTCCCTCTGAAATGCCTTTGCAAAATAACAATAAAGCTAATCACCATGGAAATCATTTATATCATATGTAGTTACGTAAAGAGGAAGTCGATAACCTTGGGACATCAGTGTACTAGAATATCAAGACACATGTTTGATTCTATTATATTCTCTTAGCAATTTTTAATTTTTGGTGAAAGGAAACAAAAAAGTGTGGATGCAGTGGCTCTCACCTCTAATCCATCCCAGCACTTTGGGAGGTTGAGGAGAGAGGATCCCTTCAGCCCAAGAGTTTGAGACCAGCATGGGCAACATAGTGAGACCCATCTCTACAAAAATATTTTTAAAATTTAGCCGAGCATTGTGGTGCCTACCTGTAGTTCCAGCTACTTGGAGGGCTGAGGTGGGAGGATGACTTGAACCAGAGAGGTCAAGGCTGCACTCCAGCCTGGGTAACAGAGCCAGACCCTGTGTCAAAAAAGAAAAATATAAGGCAACAGTTGTTCTATAATGGATTGCATGGAAAAAGAAAGGACAACTTTCTTACTATACCTTCTTATGATGACTTTTTCCAAAGTGTTAGACTTAGGGGTTGAAATTTTTGTAGGTAATCATTAACTTTAGTAGAACATTATTTTCAAGTTTAGGTATTTCATCAGAGTATATTACTCTGGCTTTCTTAAGCTAGCTTGGTTATATATGTTCACTTCAGTTTGAGTCTCCACTAAATTTTAACATGAAAAAAATATTATATGTAATACCATAGAAGCAATTGTTAAATCATTGTTACTTTTAATATCACCTAAATCTGAGCTAAGGAAATGCATTTATTTTTATCACCAACTGACGTAGATGTACCCACCTGGACAGAAAACATCAAACAGCATTAACCAGCAAGAGGACTTGAAAATTCCCTACTCAAGACTTCTTTTGCCAATGACTAATGTTTAATGCTATTTGTCAGAGATTTTGGTGCCAAGAGGATTTTTAACCAGGTTATTTTATCAATAGGAATAAAATATTGAGGGCTTAAATTAGTGTAATCTCTCAAGATCTTGAATTTGACATTTTCATATTTTTTACGTAATCATAGCTCCTGGGGATTGGAATTGCTCTTTTAGCTGGCTCAGGTCTGGAAGGAGGATCCAGAGTCTCTAAGTTGTTTTATTTTATTTCTTTTTACCCCCTCAAGCACTGGAAATGGTTGGCCCTGATGTGCTCCTAAGGCAACCGCAAGATGAGGCAAAACAGGATTGAGATGAAAACGAAGTTCACCCACATCCTACGTCAATTAGCTATTTTTTTTTTCTTTGTAAACATCGGGAGGGAGGTGGGTTGTAGCTTTTATGGTGGAGATTCCTCCAGCACCTCCTAACTCCCCCAGGGCTCCCTTCTGCCACTGCCCCCAACCCAAATATAAGCTGACAACAAAATGTTTCTTCAAAGTGCTCATTGTTTACTCTGTTCTGGCTTCTTCTTAAAGGTCATCATCATGTTGAATTATCTTGAGAAAACCCTCAGAAGTGTGTGTGTGTGTGTGTGTGTGTGTGTTTAGGAAGGATGTGAGGAGGATTGAGAGGTGAGTCTCTGAATAACAAGGCGAAAAAAGAATATGGAGGAAAGTGGTGTTTAAAATCGTCCAAAGCCATCAGCCAGGCATGATGGCTCACGCCTCTAATCCCAACACTTTGAGAGGCTGATGTGGGAAAATTGCTTGAGCCCAGGAGTTTGAGACCAGCCTGAGCAACATGGTGAAACCCTGACTCTACGAAAAGTACAAAAATTAGATGGGCATGGCGATGTGTGCCTGCAGTCCCAGCTACTCAGGAGGCTGAGATGGGAGGATCACTTGAGCCTAGGAGGTTGAGGCTGCGGTGCGATGTGAGTACACCACCACATTCTAGCCTGGGCAACAGAGCAAGAACGTGTTTAAATAATAATAATAATTTCTAAATAAATAAACAAATGAATAAAATTATCCAAAGTGAAATCAGTTGTTGATAGAACTGAAGTATGTCAAGCTTAATGGGAACTGTGGTTGTCTTTCCAGCCTGGAAAAAAAAAAAAAGGCGAGAGCAAAAACAACTAAAAAACTTAACTCCAAAATTGCTGATGCTCCATTTATTTTAGGTGTAAGGCTTCTTTGAGATTTAAAAACAATATAACCATTTACAATGCACTTCGTTGGACCTGAGCAAAGGAAAATTCATTGATTCATTTATACATTGAGTACCCATTATATGCCAGGCAATGCGCTAGGCATCGTCAAAGATGAATAATCTCTGTACTAAAATTCACAGTCTAACAGAAGAGACATGAAAGCAAAAAGTGGAAATATACCGTGGCAATACATATTTGGATACACTGGTATTATAAAGTAAGGATTTTTTTAGCTAAATCTTTTCTGTTTATTTTTTTAAAATTCATCTATTAACTTCCTACACACCATGCCTATATTCAGCTAAATCTTAAAGTAGGAGAAGAAACGTGCTGTTCATAAAAGTGAAGAGAGAACCAGTACATCAGATACAACCTATGCAATCGTGAAGATTTATGGCAGAGCATAGGATATTTGGGGATTGGCAGGCATTTCAAAATGGCTGGCACATAAAGTTCCGGGATGGGAACGGGCTGGCAAGAGAAGAGATCACTGGAGCCAAAGTAACTGAGCTGTGATTGAATTTTAGATATGATAATATCTGTAGGAAATCTGGCATCGAGGTGGGCAGGTGTCTGTGATAGAGCAAAGGTAGAATCTTCAGGCCTTCAGGGGACTAAGCAGGAATAGAGTAATTTTGTTGAGAACTGTAAGTGGACATTATGCTAGATTATTTTACATATTTCATCTCCTTTAATTTACACCACAACTCTGTGAGTGAAGGTTGATAAAAAATTAAATAAAATACAGGTGGGGTAGGAGCACCTGGAATTCCAGCTACTTGGCAGGCTGAGGTGAGACCATTGCTTGAGCCCAGGCGTTCCAGGCGGCAGTGTACAATGGTTGTGTCTGTGAGTAGCCACTTCACTCCAGCCTGTGTGACACCGTGACATCTCATTTCTTTAAAAAAATATATATATATATTGAGACAGGATATCACTCTCTCACTCTCTCACCGGCTAGAGTGCCATGATGCGATTACAGTTCACTGCAGCCTTGACCCACCCCCCCACCTCCGGCTCAAGCAATCCTCCTACCCCAGCCTCTAGAGTAGCTTGGACTACAGGTGCATGCCACCACACCTGGCTAATTTTTGTATTTTTTGTAGAGATGGAGTTTCACTGTGTTGCCCAGGCTGATCTCAAACTCCTAGACTCAATCGATCCTCCTGCCTCCACCTTCCAAAGTGTGGAGATTATAGACATAAACCACTGCATCTGGCTTAAAAACTTTATTTAATAATAAAAAATTGAATACATAATTCAATGAAGATCATAGAAGAGTCTCTTAAACCTTCGTTTTAATCTATAAGCCAGGAAAGAGACAGTGGCGAGGGTGCGATGGTTACAGTGCTTTTTTGTTCACTTATCTCAGGCCTGTGTGTTTTGAACTAGAGAGAAGTCATTTGGCAAGAGGAGAAAGAAGGCTTCCCAGAACCATCTGAAGAAAAATTTGGGAAGGCTTCTCTCAGGGAGTTGCTCTCAACTACCTTTTAACAAAACTGGAAGATTAAAAAAAAATAAAGGAATATACAGATATAGAGCTCTTTGGCCTTTCAAACTATGGTATCCCTTAGTATGATTTCATATATTGATAATAATTATAATTTTTCTCAAACTTGCCAAAGGTGGAACATTGTGGGAGATGATATGGAAGTGCACATTTAAATTTCTGTTTGACTTTGCAGCAGAAATCTCTTTTCTAACTCTCTCTTTCAATCTCACCATCAGAGCCATCTGATTGCTTGATAACATGATCCTTTTTGCCCAGCGCTTGTTATCCTCCCTCCTGCCCTAGTAACCCTGTCGTTAGCTCCACTCATTTCTACCAGGAAACTGGATGCACTGCTTTGCACTATTGCCTCCTGGCAAAACTGGGCAATAAGAAAGGAAATGGAAGCCCAAATTCAGAGCGCTCCTTACCAGCCCAAAAACAAGGAGATGCCCTTTTTTTCCCCCAGGGAGGGGGATTCTTCCCTCTCTCTTCAATAGTTTTCTTTATCACTCCATGTTCTAGCCAGTCTTTACTGTCCCCGCAACAACCACCAAATTTCATGTTTTTTCTGACAGTCAAATCAGGAAATTTGAGGACACAACTGCTCTGGCTTCATAAAGACAGGGATCAAATTGTTTGAGTTGCTGATAGCGACTCTTTGCTTCTTGATCCTCCACGGCTCCTCAGGGTTTTTGGCTGAACTTTTAGCTTTGGGACAGGGTCACTGGAAAATACTTCTTAATATCCTTAAATTCTAATTCTAATGTTTGCCCCTCGTTTCATTTTGTTTATTTGGGGAGATAAAGTTGAGGTGTTCACCTATCAAACTGACTTCCTTTTTTATTATTATTATTTTTAAGACAGGGTCTTGCTCTGTCACACAGCCTGGAGTGCAGTGGTGTGATTTTGGCTCACCGCAAGCTTCACCTCTCAGGTTCAAGTGATTCTCCCACCTCAGCCTCCCAAGTAGCTGGAATCATAGGCTCGTGCCACCACGCCCCACTAATTTTTTTGTATTTTTTGGTAGAGACGAAGTTTCATCATGTTGGCCAGGCTGGTCTTAAACTCCTGAGCTCAAGTAATCTGCCTGCCTCGGCCTCCCAAAGTGCTGGAATTACAAGTGTGAGCCACCATACCCGGTCCTAACTTCCTTCTAATCAAGTCGATCTCAAAAGTAAACATTTAATTAAGCATCTACTACAGTGATAATAAGACAATGTTTGCCTTAAGTGAGCTCTAAATCTAGTTGAAGGGAAAACACACATGGAATAGACTGGTAATAAAAAATGGGCTTTGCTTGGTGCTACAATTGTGACGTAAACTGAAGAGGGAGTGTTTTGGATTGACTTTGAGTTGGGGAGGCTTTATGAAGGAGGTGATATTTGAATTGAATAAAAAATTGTATTTTATGAAATTAAAAAAAAGAAGAGCATTCCAAGATGAGAAGAAAGTAGAAATAAAGGTACATGGAAGGGAATTTCTTGACCAATGGATAGCAAAATGTACAGAACCATTAAAGTCTAGAGTACATAGGCTAGAGGCTAGGATAAGTGAGAAATAGCTAATCCTAGAAAGATAAATTGGGGCTTAATTGTAGAAACCTTTGCATACCATACTAAGAAGGTTTGAGGCTGGGCACGGTGGCTCACACCTATAATCCCAACGCTTTGGGAGGCTGAAGTGAGCAGATCACAAGGTCAGGAGTTCGATACCAGACTGACCACCATGGTAAAAACCCATCTCTATTAAAAAAAAAAAAATACAAAGATTAGCCAGCTGTGGTGGTGTGCACCTGTAATCACAGCTACTCAGGAGGCTAGGGCAGTAGAATTGCTTGAACCTGGGAGATGGAGGTTTCAGTGAGCTGAGATCTCGCCACTGCACTCCAGCCTGGGCAACAGAGAGAGACTATCTGAAAAAAAAAAGGAAGCATTGAGTTTGAGTTTATTCTCTTGGCAACTATGAACCATTACATGTTTCAAAAGACAGATCTGGTGGGAAAACAGAAGTACAGAGAGTAATATTCTAATATGTAAACTTCTGTAAGTCCAAGAGTATACAGTATCTGTCTCTGCACTGTTCGAACCATGTAAGAATAAGAAATAATAAAGTGTTTTCTCTGATACAATAGCAAAATAGCTTTTAGCTACAATTCCTTCTAATTTCCTCTTTAATAAGGCATTTACTCCAAATAGACACCATTCCTGTAGCAATCTTTTCTTGAGACAAAGAGGCTAGTAGGTCAGGTTCTGCATAAAATATAAGCTTTTTTTTCCATTTTAGAATGCACTCTCCATTGATGCCTACTCAAGTTAGGTAGAAAATTCCAAGAAGTACTAAGAAAATTATGTCAATTTAGATATGTACTGACTTCTAGACATTTGGAACCAGATTCGGAAGTATAACTCATTTAAACCTTGCCATGACTTTGGTTTCCCAAGTTCTAGGTCTGTCTTTGAAAATTTGAAATGCTTCTGGAAAGATAATTTCCATGACACTTTTTCCTTAGGAAAAAAATTTTTGGTCAACATGGGAAGGGAAAAAAAAAAAAAACTGAGGCAACATGTATCTTGCTCCTTAACATATTCTGTATGAAATTAACATCTTATTGACAATCTATGTATCAGAGCCTAGGACACAGGAGCTATTGAAATGATGTGTCAGTTCAGAAAATCATGTTCATTATTTCTGATTTTCAACATAAACAAGCAGTAAATCACCGCATAAGGGGTACATGTATTAGGGCCTCCCACATAAACTTCACCTCTGCGTGTGTAAACATTTTCTTATGATCGCAAATAATCAACAGGAGAAGAGCAAATGCAAGTTTAGCTTTTCTCCAGAATGTTTATCATGGTTACTTTAAACTGTTTATAGGAAAGAGTGAACTATAAATGTCTTTCAGGAGGTGGGTAGGACCATATGGCTCAGAGGCTTTTCTGCGATAAAATGTTTGGTTAAATTTTAGGCAACAGACGGTCTTTCCTCAGCAATTATTTGTGATTTTGAACATCGTTGTTGATACTCAACTCCTGAAACAAATGACACCGACCAAAAACATTTATAATAACTGAAGAAACCAGGTTGCTTTTAGCCCTGCTAGGATCCAGCTGCACCCTTGCAACCCATCCCCAGTCACCCATAGTGCGGGCAAGTCTAGCCTTCCCATCCCTGCACATCAGACTGTGGTGCAGAGAAACTCCCTCTGCTCTTCAAAACAAACATTGGATGCAATCCACCTCTATCTTTTCCATGGTGGGGCTTTACGAAGTTTAATTTTCTCTAAGAAAATAGCCTGTATATTCACTTGGCTGGGTAAGGGTTTAATTTCTGATGCGTAAAGCATACCCTGCCTTGAAAAATATCTCAGGAAAAATGAAAGCCACAACAGTTTCATGTGTGCCTCTATCAGGTTTGCTGCCGAGTAAGTTTTGGACTGTTTTTGGATTTCTGAGCCATCCAGATTTCAGAATCGTGGAGGAATTATGGATCTGTATTTTATTGTATATTACCACTTATTCCTTTCTTTCTCTTTTATGTGACAGGTAGTATTTTGATTATTTGAAATCATCTTTGTAGATAAATTAGCAGCTATGAATTTTATTTCAAGATAGTTAAAATGCCTTAGAAACTTTTCTAAAAAGGGTCTAACGGGATTGAGAAACACTAATGTATGGCCTTTATTGTTTTGAGGTTTTTCTTTTTTGACATATGTTACTTGATGAAACCCTGTGAGACAGGTCTTAACTTCAGAAAGAAGAAAACCAAATTCAAGGGCAATTAAAAACTTGTCAAATGTCTCAATTTTAGTAAGAAAAAGAATTGGCATTGGCCTAGATCTTACTCTGTGCTAAGTCCTCTTACAAAAAAAAAAAAAAATTTCTATCCCTCTTTTTTTTTTTTTTTTTTTGTAGGCTGGTAAGTGATCCCCCTACCTTGGCCTCCCAAAGTGCTGGGATTACAGGCATAAGCCACCATGATACCTGGCCAGCTAAGGTTAATTTATTATCAAAGAAAAATTTTCATTATACATTTAGTGTAGCCAAATGTGCAGTGTTTATAGTCTACAATAATGCGCATTAATGTCCTGGGTCTCCACATTCACTCACCACTCACTCACTGACTCACCCAGAGCAACAGCTAGTCCTGCAAGCTCCATTCATGGGAGGTGCCTCACACGTGTCTACCATGTTTTGTCTTTTATTCCGTATTTTGTAATGTACGTTTTGTACGTTTAGATCAGATTAGATGTATAAATACTTACCTTTGTGTTACAGTTATCTAGTGTTCAGTACAGTGACTTGCTGTACAGGTTTGTAGCCTAGGAGAAATAGGTTATACCATATAGCAGAGGCGTGTAGTAGGCTGTACCATCTAGGGTTGTGTAAGTACATTCAGTGATGAAATTGACTACTAACACATTTCTCAGAAGCTATCCCCATCGTTAAGCAACCATTACTGTATTAGAAGGCAGAAAAGCAAAATCAGTTCCTGACTTACCCTACCTAGATAGCATCATTGGCCAAAAGAAAATCACTTCACTTTATGAATCTCAGTTTTCTCATTTGATTTGCTGTGGGAATGAAATGAGGTACCATACATAATCCTACCAGCATAACACCTGCCAAATAGTGTACATTCAATACTAAACCATCTTTTTATACCTATAAATAAAGGATTTGTATTATATCAAGAGCTTCTCTGTGTCTGAAGTTACAATAGAACAATTCCAACTTATCTTTCATGTAATCCAATCCCTGATGATCCCTTGATTTTTCTGAGCTCTGTGAATTTCATCACAGCCTAGTTTGACCCATAAATTATAATACACTGCTATTTCAATGTTTTCATTAGTAAATTATATTTCCAAGTTGGATCAAAACAACAGTAAAGCAGGCACAGCTCAAGACACAAGATAAATAAGTTGTTGCATTCACCAGTCAAAATATTTTTTAAATATCAAGAAGCAATCACTGAATAGTCCTCCTTGATTTAGATACCAATTAGGTTAATAATCAAATGAGACTGATAATCAGAGCTGAGGAACTCAATCAACAGGATTGCAACATGTTTTTTTTAAACCTCTTGAAAGATCACATCACTGCAGAACAGGGAAATCTCCTTTTTTTTTTTTTTTTTTTTGAGACAGAGTCTCATTCCGTCACCAGGCACCAGGCTGAAGTGCAGTGGCGCGACCTTGGCTCACTGGCAACCTCCGCCTCCCGGGTTCAAGCAATTCTCCTGCCTCAGCCTCTTGGGACTACAGGCGCGCGCCACCACACCCAGCTAATTTTTTTGTATTTTAGTAGAGACCGGGTTTCACCATGTTGGCCAGGATGGTCTCGATCTCTTGACCTCGTGATCTGCCCACCTTGGCCTCCCAAAGTGCTGAGATTACGGGCATGAGCCACCGCGCCCGGCCAGAAATCTACTTATTTAATTTGATACACTCACACTGTCTCCCAGGCTGGAGTGCAGTGGAATGATCTCAGCTCACTGCAGCCTCCACCCCAGGTTCAAGCAGTTCTTGTGCCTCAGCATCCTGTTAGCTGGGATTCCAGGTGCACACCACCAGGCCTGGCTAGTTTTTTGTATTTTTAGTAGAGACAAGTTTTCACCATGTTGTCCAGGATGGTCTAGAACTCCTGACCTCAAATGATCTGCCTGCTTGGCCTCCCAAGGGAAATCTATTTAGGACTAGTGCTGTTTTTTTTTTTTTTTTTTTTTTTTTTTTTAACTGTTTCGCTGGATATCAGTCCTTAGAGGAAAAACTATTTCCAACAGTCTTTTATTCGTAGACTCATGCTATTTGATTTTAGAATTATTTCCCAAGTATTCACATGAATTTTTTTCAGAACAAGAAAACAGATTCTTTAAGTGAAAAGCAGTACATTTTATGCCCTTACTTTTCACAAAAATCTCACAATATTTTCTGACCTATGGTCCTGATAATTAGCACTCCTGTTTGCTCATGTTCTCTTCCTTTCACAAGTGATGTGATCTTATTTTTATTTTTGTTTGTTTGCTTACTTATTTATTTATTTATTTCTCAAGACAGAGTCTTGCTCTGTCGCCCAGGCTGGAGTGCAATGGCACTATCTCAGCTCTCTGCAACCTCCGCCTCCTGGGTTGAAGCGATTCTTCTGCCTCAGGCTCCCAAGTAGCTTGGGATTACAGGTGTCTGCCACCACGCCTGGCTAATCTTTTGTATTTTTAGTAGAGACAGCGTTTTACCATGTTAGTCAGGCTGGTCTCAAACTCCTGACCTCAGGGAATTGGCTGCCTCAGCCTCCCAAAATGCTGGGATTATAGGCTTGAGCCACCATGCCCAGACATGATTTTATTTTTAAAAAGGACCTGACACAAGTAGACAGTTAACCCTTGAACAACACAGATTGGAAAAGCTTTGGTCTACCTATACATGGATTTTCTCCTACCTCTGCCACCCATGAACAGCAAGATCAACCCTTCCTCCATACCCTACTCAACCTGAAGATGACCAGAATGAAGACCTTTATGGAGATTCACTTCCACTTAATTACTAGTAAATATCTTTTCTCTTCCTTACGATTTTTCTCAATAAGTTTCCTTTATCTAGCTTACTTTACTGTAAGAATACAGTATGGGCTCCATATAACACACAAAATATGCATTATCAACTAGTAAGGCTTCTAGTCAACAGTAGGTTATTAATAGCTAAGTTTGGGGGGAGTCAAAATGGATATGCAGATTTTCATGGTGGTTTGACACCCCCCTTCATGCTCATGTTGTTCAAGGATCAACTGTACATCCTAATTGTTACTTGACACTGAAAGAAATCAGATCTCCTGGACAGTTGTAGTGGTTCATGCCTATAATCCCAGAACTTTGGGAGGCCGAGGAGGGTGAAACACCTGAGGTCAGGAGTTCGAGCCCAGCCTGGCCAACATGGTAAAACCCCATCTCTACTAAAAATACAAAAATTAGCTGGGTGTGGTAGCAGGTGCCTGTAATCCCAGCTACTAGGGAAGGCTGAGGCAGGAGAATCACTTGAATCCAGGAGGCAGAGATTGCATTGAGATGAGATTGCACCACTGCACTCCTGCCTGGGTGATAGAGAAAGACTATGAAACAAAACAAAAAAGAAAATGAAAGAAAGAGAGAGAAGGAAGGAAGGAAGGAAGGAAGGAAGGAAGGAAGGAAGGAAGGAAGGAAGGAAGGAAGGAAGGAAGGAAGGAAGGGAGGGAAGGAAACAGAAATTATATCTCCTCTTAGAAGTTTATCCCTGTCTTCAACTGAACTCTATCACTGTTCAACCTACATCGTAGTTTCATTCATTCGTTTATTCTGGTGCTACTTATAGAACATCTACTTTGTCAGATACTGCTCCACATACAATAAGCAAAACACATGATCCTCGCCCACATGAAGAATGGTGTCCAGTCATGTATAGCCTGATTCTTTTCTGAAAGGGCTTTCACAGTTCTACTGGTTCCTTTCCTAGAGCACTCCTGTTTTTGCATTCTTGTAGAAAGCAAATTATTTCCACCCCGTCACTGATTTTTCTCCAATTAAAACCACAGAAACTAAACTAGAGAACTCCCTAGTAATATAAAAACAAATAGAAATCCCTATTTTTTCAATATTTTTAAAGTTTAATATGATTCCTCTTAGCAATGACCAGCAAAAAGCAAAGGTTTTTACTTTAATCTTTTCTTTTCAACTGAAGTGTTCCTCTATGTCTTTTACATGACATTTGGCCCAAGTCTCTCTGCCACCAAGACTTGGTATTCAAAGTAAGAGTTCATTAAATTCAAGAGGACATTTTTGGGGAAAGTTTTTGTTTGTTTTCTTGTGTTTTATCATAACAAAACAAGGCATAGTGGCCAGGAAGATGGAATTTCTAGTTAGTGCATACATATATATGCTCATAGTTACTTAATGTGATACAAGCAAATTATTCAGATACCTTTTCTCCATAGGAAGTTTTGGTCTTCAGCATGTAGAGCACTTTAAAACTACATTAGATCCATAGTAATCACTTAACTATGTATATGCATATGAAAACATCATGTAGCACAGCTTTAATATAGACAATAAGAATAAAATAAATAAATGAAAGTATTTGAATACATTGGATCCACGTTCAGGCCATTTTTCTATGGCCTTACGTACCTTTAGCTTTTCATTCTCAAAGCACGGATCAAATAGCTGAAAGAAGAAAGTAACCAGAGACTGTATCCTGATTGTTTCACATTTCCAAAGCCAATAAATCAGTCATAAGCTGAGAGAGGTGAAGTAAAGTCTACCACAACTAACATATTTCTGCCTCTTTTTCTTTTATTTCCTATAGGTTTTGCTTTATGAATTTTGACATGATATTTTCATCATGTGTAGATATCATACTTCCTTACACTTTCATTGCAGATGAAGTCATTTCCTAACATCATTGCTTCCTCTCCCTTCTCCCAGCAGTTAGCTGTGCGAAACAAATAAACGTTATTTGTGAGATTCAGCTAACTCAGATAATTAGCATTACCGGGAAGCTTACAATTATTCGGGAATTTGTGTTTGCTTATTTGTTTCTCCAAATACGGCTGAAGGGGAGGAGACGATCACCAGATCTTACAGTAGGCAAAACTATGGATTTTTAATAAATCTTCCTCCTGGCTCTCTGTTTCACTGGCCACTCATTCTCATTGTCCTTCACTCTCCTGTTTAATTTCCAAATGCCAAGCAACCCTGAGAGTATTCTCTTCATTTATTACATTCACTCAAAATGGCTTTAAATACGATACATAGACTGATGACACCTAATACTCTAGTTCTCGTCCGTGTCTCCCTGAACTCCAGACTCATAGGTCCAGCTGACTTCTGCATGTGGCTATCCAGTAGGCATCCCCAGTTGAACATCATCAAAACAAAACTTCAGGCTTTTCCCCAACCAGCTCTTCTTCTAGTCTTGCCCATCTCAATAAACACCAGTGCTACCTACCCAGTTATTTGAGCCAGCTATCTGGTAGTTATTCCCTTTTTCCCTCACTGTCTTCTGACCCCCACATCCTATAAATTCTAATTCCAAATATCCCTGGAATCCTTTCAATTTTTCTTATCTTCTTCTCCTTAGTCTAAGCTATTGTACTATCTTACGTAGTTTAGCAATGTTTTTAAATCCTTCTTTTTGATTTTGCATTTGCCTTTTCCAACAAATTCTCCTTGGAACAGCCAGAATGATCTCTTTGAAGTATGAGTTAGCCTAAGTGTGGTGGCTTGCACTAGTAATCCCAGCTACTCCAGGAGACTCAGGTGAGAGGATTTCCAGGAGTTCAAGACCAGCCTGGGCAACATAGTGAGGCCCCATTTCTAATTAGAAAAAAGAAGAAGAAGAAGAAGAAAACATGAATTATATTTTGTTGCTCCCTTGTTTAACCTCTCTATTTGCTTTTTACTTCATTTAGAATAAAATGAAGCTCCCTGTCCTGGCCCCAATTTGATCTTATTTCCTGTCACTTTCCCCCTGTCTATTACACCTCATGATCACTGGACTGCATTTATTGCTGTTCCTCCAAACTGCAGGCCTTAAGGCCTTTGCAATTGCTATTTTGTCTAACTGGAACACTTTCCCCTCAGATCTGCAAAAGGCTGACATCTTGTCCAGTTGGTTCTCACGTTAAATACCATACTCTCATAGAGGCCTTCTCTCACCTCAGGCTGGTGTTGGTAGCAGTCATTGAACTTCACAACATCTATGTTTATGTTGTGCAGAACACTTACCACTGTCTGATATCTTACTGATTTGTCTTTTGTCTGTTTCCTGCCACTCCTGCCCCTGAAATAGAAAGCAACCTCCATCAGAAAAGGACTTTATCTCTTAGTTTATGGCAGTAATTGCCAGCCCTTGGAAGAGGGCTTGGCCCATAGATGTTGCTTACTCAACATAAGAGTGAATGAATGAAAATTGTTAGAAGACATTGTCTAAAGTGAGTCAGACAATATGTCCAGCTTCTTGTGTGTGCTAATTAATGGCACTTTGTGGACTATCTGTGTATAACTACTTCATTTCTTACAGAGCCTTCATAGATGAAAATTACTAGACATTTAACTTAAAATGTGCTAGTTCACCTTCAGTTCTAGACTGTAAGCATTAAGACTGACTGTACATGACCTGTTAAAACCATTTTCTGGGAAAGACTGTTAAGTACCTGTCAGTTTACAATTTGAGAGCAAACATAAATAAACCGAAATGCGTTTCAACTTCGAACATTGATGCTTGAAAATCACCTCTATTTCACTTTGTGCTAGTCACATCTACTCATCTTTTGGTTTCAGGACCTGATTCATCAGTTTCTATAGATCCATTTATAAACTCAGTCAGCATTCTACTTTTCCAGCCTATGAGCAACAGCAGGAAACTGAAGGCTTGGAAAAAAACCCAAACAACGGCAACCTGTTTTTCACTGGTTCTGCTTTCAAACAACTTCCAAGAGCACAATACAGCAAAAAGCGAGTTATCTATTTCTCCCTTCTTCATCCGAATACAAGAAGTAAAATATGATTTTACTTCTCCTTTTATTTTCCTTTGCTTCTACTTTAAGGCTTATCCAAGAAATAAAGAAAAGCCAATCACTCATTATTCTATCCGTAGAGGAAAAACACACACCAGCATAAAGACTATGTCTAGTTGTTAAGACTATATATCCTATCAGACTGTAATTTTCATAGCTCTAAAACATGAGAAACATATATATATATGTAAAATTACATGGGAGGCAAAAGTTGCTTAGCTTTTGAATATGGGGCTCTGTCATTTACCCTAATAGACTCAATGGTCCATTTTTTTTATATTCTCCTTTCTCAGCAATATAGAATTTTCTCAAAAATTCTGGCTTCTACTCTTCAAATGGGCTCAGCTTGTCTCATGATTTAATAGTACTAAAAACCTTTTCTAAAACAAATCCTTTTAAAAATAGTTTAGGTATGAATAAGAAGTGTCTGTATTATGAAAGACTGGTTTGGAAAGAAACATTAATATCTTCTGGATCTCATCTCAGTCACAGTCTATGAAGGAAACACAAGAAGTGCCTTCTAAAACTGCCTATTATACTACTACAGCTGTTGTCTACAAGGCAAAAGCTTGTTAGTGAGTTGTATTCAATAGAAAACCTCAGAGAAGGCCAGACACCATGGCTCAAGCTGTAATCCCAGCACTTTGGGAGACTGAGGTGGGTGGATCACTTGAGGTCAGGAGTTGGAGACCAGCCTGGCCAACATGATGAAACGCTGTCTCTACTAAAAATACAAAAATCAGCCTAGTGTAGTGGTGGGCACCTGTAATCCCAGCTACTCGGGAGGCTGAGCAGGAGAATCACTTGAACCTGGGAGATAGAGGTTGAAGTGAGTCAAAATTGTGCCATTGTACTCCAGCCTGGGCGACAAGAGTGAGACTCCATCTCAAAAAAAGAAAAAAAAGAAAAGAAATCTATTCTGAAATCATTTACTGAAACCTCCTGTGCCCTTCTACAACTTAATAATCTAACCAATAATTGTAAAATTACCTATTCTTCTAAACCACCAAATAGATCAAATTAAATAGCCCTAGATATCTAATAGCTAAATGAACCCACATTTTGCCTCTCTGGGCTTCAGTTTCTTCTTCATAAAAGAAGAAGCTTGAACTTGAAAAGTTTTAGATGCTAAGTTTCCCAAAATCTACTAGAGGAAGCAAAACTCTGTTTGGAACCCTGTTTCCTTGACCTGGATTTTTAGCATTTCTTTCTTCTGGTGTCAAAGAAACAAAATATAGAGATGAATCTCTAAATTTATCTTTTTATTGGGGAGATAAGAGTTGTAATACAGGTTATACACACTGACCTGATAGTCTTCGGTGTATCAGAAGAACAAAGAGAAGGTTGGAGGTTTTATTAAAAGGAAAAATATCTTGTTCTGAAAGAAATTTCACTGGCACTAGTAAAGTTTTGGGGAGCTGGCAACCTCTGGTGAGTGACAGCAGTTCAGTGAGTAAAACTAATCTTACAGTCACAGCAGCTGTCTTAGCAGGTATTAGATAAAATTGATTTCAGATTACAGTAGGCAGTTTCAGCAGCTAGGTTTGCAGAGAATTTCATTCCTAGAACGTGATACTTTAATATATATATCCATTGTGAAATAAATACTATAGGTAAGCAATCTAACATATTCATCACTTTCCATAGTTAATATTTTGTATGCAACAGCACATAAAATCTGCTCATTTTGCAAATTTTTGACATACAATACAATATTATTTGCTCTAATCTTCCTGTTGTACATTAGATCTCTAGACATACTGATTTTTTTTTTTTTTTTTTTTTTGAGACGGAGTTTTAGTCTTGTCACCCAGTCTGGAGTGCAGTAGTGCAATCTTGGCTCACTGCAACCTCCGCCTCCTGGGTTCAAGCAATTCTCCTGCCTCTGCCTCAGCCTTCTGAGTAGCTGGGATTACAGGCATGCACCGCCACACCCAGCTAACTTTTGTATTTTTGATAGAGATGAGGTTTCACCATGTTGGCCAGGCTGGTCTTGAACTCCTGACCTCAGGTGATCCGTCCACCTTGACCTGCCAAAGTGCTGGGATTACAGGTGTGAGCCACAGCACCCAGCCTAGACATACTGATTCTACATGATTACAAGTTTGTTCCCTCTCATCACTTTCCATTTTCTCCTCTCGCTGACCTGGTAACCACCATTTTACTCTCTATTTCTACGTATTTTTTTTTTTTAAGATTCCACATATAAGTAAGAGCATACAGTATTTTTCTTTCTGTGTCTGGCTTATAGTTCACTTGGCAGTTTCACTGGTGTTGTTGCAAATGGTAGAATCTCCTGTTTAGGCTGGATAATATTACATTGTCTATCTATACCACAATTTCTTCACCAATTCATCTGTTAATGGATTCTCAGTTTGTTTCCATATCTTGGCTATTGTAAATAGTGCTGCAATGAATGTCAGAGTGCAGATATCTCCATGAGGTGTTTATTTCATTTATTTTGGGCATACTCAGAAGAGGGATTGCTGGGTCATATGGCAGCTAAATTTTTAATTTTGGAAGAAACGTATATACTGTTTTCCACAATGACTGTAACAATTTACATTCCTCTGAAAGTGGACAAGAGTTCCCTCTTTTCTACGCTTTAACCAAAACTTGTTATCTCTTGACTTTTTTTTTTCTTTCTGAGACTGAGTCTTGCTCTGTCGCCCAGGCTGGAGTACAGTGGCGCCATTTCAGCTCACTGCAACCTCTACCTCCCAGGTTCAAGCAATTCTCCTGCCTCAGCCTCCTGAGTAGCTGAGATTACAGGTGCATGCCACCGTGCCCAGCTAATTGTTATATTTTTAGTGGGGACGGATTTTCACCAAGTTGGTCAGGCTAGTCTTGAACTCCTGGCCTCATGATTCACCTGCCTCGGCCTCCCAAAGTGCCGGGGACTTTTTTGTACTAGCTAGTGTAACTTTAAACCCACCTGGACTAATGCTACATTGTGAATAGGGAAAATTTTATTAATACTTAGAATCCTGGCTGAGTGCAGTGACTTACACCTGTAACTCCAACACTTTGGGAGGCTGAGAAGGGAGTTCAAGACCACTAGGGCAACATAGCGAGACCTCATCTCTCTAAAAAATAAAAAATTAGTCTAGTGTGGTAGTACAAGCCTTTAGTCCCAGCTACTCAGGAGGCTGAGGTGGGAGGATCACTGGAGCCCAGGAGGTCAAGGCTACAGTGGGCCACAATTGCACTACTATACTCTAGCTTGGGTAACAGAGCAAGACCCTCTCCAAATAAATAAATAATAAAAACGTAGACTTCTTCACATTTAAATAATGTCTGGTGTTTTTACATTATTTTCACACATATTCCCTAATTTAAACTTATCCCTGCCCCACCATGATGATGCCATACAGAACTGTTTTATTGATTAGGAAACTGAGGATAGGGATTTTAAGTAGTTAGCTCCTAGATCAGGACTGCATCCAGTTTCAGAATCCCAGTCCAGTGTTCTTTTGCATAGTCACAGCACCACCCCAGCTCTAATCCAGTGATGAGACAAAACAAAATTAATGTCCTCGTCCAAAATCTCAGTTTATGAACACAGAGATGTTAATGCTACTATAGCTCATCCTGCAAAAAGAATGTGAGAGATCGTTTCATTTTTCATTTAGAAAATGTATGAGATGTTCTTTCTGAAGGGTTTCTGTCACTAACGGCTTGCATCACTTATACAGCTGTTGTATCTGAAGCTGTCCAGACCATGATTTTTTTAAATTAAATATTGTCATTAAACCAGAACTCATGGATATCTGTCATTTCCAGCTATAACATTACAGAATCTGGGGGATTTTACGTGTTTATTTCTTATTTTATTATATTTTTTTCTCAAACAGCCTTATCCCAGGTAAAATGGTAATGTAAGCAACAGTAAAGTCTGCCATGATTTATGAAAAAAGGAAATTCACCTGTGGCCAGGCACGGTGGCTCACATCTGTAACCCCAGCATTTTGGGAGGCCGAGATGGGTAGATCAGTTGAGGCCAGGAGGTCGAGACCAGTCTGCCAACATGGTAAAACCCCATCTCTACTAAAACTACAAAAAATAGCTGGGTGTGGTGGTGGGCGCCTGTAGTCCCAGCTACTCAGGAGGCTGAGGCGGGAGAATCGCTTGAACCCAGGAGGCGGAGGTTGCAGTGAGCTGAGATTGCACCATTGCACTCTATCCTGGGTGACAGAGTGAGATTGTCTCAAAAGAAAACAAACAAAAAGTAAACAACAACAACAAACCAATAATAGAAACGTAAAATGATTCTGAGCCTTGAGAGGAATGTGGCTATGCAACCTGGGAAATTCAACTGCCTACAAATAGTCTCTCTGTAATTTTTAACAAAGTTTTACAGGACAGTCATTGCCATCATATCACAAACCTCTTGCTTCTTTTTGTTGATGGGAAGAGGGTCTCATGCCGTGTCATAGCTGTAGGATTCAGCCTAATGCTCAGTGAGTTTGGTGCTCCCTTGAGCAAGGGAGCAACTATTTTCTTCTTTAAGAAAATATGTTTTGGGAATTCATGGTTTATTGCTGACAGTTAACTTTCTCAAAATGGCGAGTGTGCTAAAGTCAAAGAGGAATTTATTTACAGTTTTATTTCTGAGAGGATATGACAACAAGAAAGACATTAATAAAAAAATACCAGCGAGCTTTCTGGCAATAGGCATTAACATTTTCAAAAACACGTATACCCTTGAATCCAGCCGTTACTATTTTTGGAAATTGCTCTAAGAATATTATCTTTTTATACAAAGCATTGTCTGAACAGAGATATTCGGGAAATTTTCATTTATGAACAGAAAAGGTCCATATAAAATATAGCATATACATTTCTTTGGTGTTATACAGTCGTGTAATCATGAGGAGAAATACTTCAGATAAATTGCTAACATAACAAACCACAATACAAAAAGGTATATTTACAACAGAAAAAAAGTTGAAAAGTGTGTTAGCAATACAAATAAACAAATACAAGAAGAACCTTTTACAACAATGCTACAGTGATGAGCCTTCAGATAATTTGTACTATTTTTCTTGATACTTCTATATGCTCAGAAGTTTCACTGATGAGCTTGTAATCTCAGCACTTCAGGACACTGAGGTGGGCTGATTGCCGGAGCTCACTAGTTCAAGACCAGATTGGGCAACATGGCGAGACTCCATCTCTACAAATAATAAATAAATACGTAAATGCATAAGTAAGTAAGTAAATTAGCCAGGCATGGTGACACGTGCCCGTAGTTCCAGCTACTTGGAGGGCTAAGGCAGGAGAATTACCTGAGTCCAGGAGGTTGAGGCTGCAATAAGCCATGTTTATACCCCTGCACTCCAGCTTGGGTGACAGAGTGAGACCCCATCTCAAAAAAAACAAAATTTCACTAGTGATAATAAATATTACCTTAATATTTTAAAAAATATCCAATGCCTGGATGATTACCCAGTGGCATCTAAAAGTGCATATGAATATATATCCAGGTTCTGATGCCAGCATTGACACTCCTTATGTGACAAAAAGAAATCACCTAACTGCTTTGGGCTTCCATTTCTTCAAAGTAAAATGAAGTGGTTAAACAGGATTACTTCTCAGATGTCTCCCCAGACTTTATACTGTGATGTTATAATTGTTTGCAAGGATCACTGGGTGATCATGTCTAAAAGCCCACAGATACTAGTCCTCATATCATGAATGTGCTATCCCCTTTCATTCCACTGGAGCACCTGGTTTGCTGTGGGATAGTTGAGAATATGGAGAATTCACTTGGTTAGTGTGTTTCAGGGCCTTGTTACTCTTTCTGCTTGGATGGACTCACTTCTCAATATGTTTTTCTCTTTAAATCAGAAGTATTTGACCTGAAGCAGTAACTCATCTATTCACATAACAGTGATATTCTGATACATATGTGAATATATTATAATATTGTAAAAATAACTACAATGGTATTATTACTATATTATTATGGTAGTAATAACATTATCATTTACATGTGATCAATAGTAAAAGCACACACAGCAACCCCTCAAGATTTCATCCTCAGGCCATTGACTCCCACCACTTTTACTGATATTTAACTTAGCTTTACAATCCTCCCCTTTGAAAAATTCATCTTTTAACCCTGCCTTCCATAAAGACACACATTTTTTCAGATATGGAATTTGCAAGGCTGAGACATATCTTTTTGGAATGAACCCAATATAAACACAAAGCAGCATAGGAGAAAAGTACTAGCTCTGCTGAGTACTAGCACAGGCCCATGGCAAGGAAAGATGCCTGAAATGGTTTGTTTATTTATTTTTGTTTCTGCTTTGAATTTCAGCAGTTATTTAGCAAAGTGATTAGCTAGCTGGGAAGGAAGAAAGCTCATCTCCATCAGCCTTTGTCAGAGCCCTTCTTTTGGTCCTGAAGCCCACATGACAGTGTGCTGTAGACCAGGACCACTGTGGCCCTGAATCTATGAGTGTGCATCCTTTTTATCCTAGGCTGGTCCTTGCCTGAGTTCTGTAATAAATGCCATGCAAAATCCAGTATATACTCAGTCCAACACATAGCTGCTCCATAAGAAAATTTCTTTCTATGCTTTAACAGTTTCTGCATAGAGCTTAATTCATAGAAATCAATTCTTCATTCAAATAGCATTCACTGAGTTCCTAGTAGGGGGCCACATATTATGCTAACGTAAATATAAAGATAAACCAAATGTAGATCTGTCCTTTAAAGAGTGTAACATGTAGGGAATGACTACACTCTACATGGCAATAGAAAGTCACAAGTGGGTGAGAACCACAGGAGAGAAACAGTCAGAGGGCGATGACAGCCAGAACTGGTGTGATGTGAAAGGTCAATGACACTAGAAAGGGCCTCAGGGATTTTATGGCCTGGCTCCTTCAATTTCAGTTCTTAGTGTAGGCCAGCTTTTCAGGATTGTTGATTGTCCGTCTTCTTTGCTTGAAATTCCTAGTGCACAGAGCTTCTGCTGTGCCTCTTGGGTACTTTGAAAATCCCAACAATAAACATCTGGACCCAACACAGAAGCCTCCAGGAAGCTGTCTTGTTGGCAGTCACCTACGAGCAGACAATAAACACAACACATTAAATAGTATGTAATGCTCCAGGGATTGCAGTCCTCGGCCTCCTAATCTCTCTGTCCTTTCCTCTTTTATTGACTTGTCAGGAGCATGACACTTGTGCACAACCATTAGCCCACAAGAAATGACTTTCCTGTGGGGGTGGTGGGGGCTGGAAACTTACTCTTTGGAATAGAAAGTTACCCCGATCCAGGATAATTACAGTCCAGCTTTGCCTCCCAATAAGAGATTAATCTTATTTTTCTTCTTAGCGTCTGTCTGTTTGTAACTTGAGGTTGACCAAAGTTCATTCTTTTAGTTGGTTCTTGAGAAAACCTTTTCAGTCTGTATTTCCAGGAATAAATCTTAACTCTGATTTTCCTTTTTTAAAAAAATCCCTATAAACAGTCACTTTGAACCCTTTAATTTATAGCTGCGTTCTCAGTGTCTTCATCCTCCCAGAATCACTCACCTCTACATTTTTGCCATAAGTACCAAGGTTAGCACAACTTTTCACAGCTTCTGTTTAACATTTCTCTGAATAACATGAACCTTCCTTATTTCCTTAAAATATAAACTTATATATGTTCTTCCTAGGAGATTTTCAACTTTTCTGTTCTCCATCTATTATTCTATTCACTCTTTTCTATCTGAGCTGTCACTAATTAGTATCTACATAAATAAATATTTGAGCAATGTAACATCACAGTTTTCTTTATAGCAAGAAGTGTGTTCATTATACATTAAAAGTCTGGGAAAGGGGCTACTAGTCTCACACCATAGATATCTATTATTATCCTCTTCAGTTTTGGAAGTGTCTCTTCTTTTGGAAGTGGGAGACTAGGTGGAGGGGAAGAACATAAAGGATTAAAGCCGTTGGGAAAGTCATTCATTCATTTGACAGACATCTTCTGAGTACTGCGCTAGGACCTAAAGGCAGAGTAGGGAAGGCAGAGTTGATCCTTCTACTAGCACAGCAGTTGAAACCAATAGGAATTAAGATCGTCAGAAGTGACAAAACTGTACATTGACCTCTTCAGATAATTAACAAAAGCAACAATTGGAGGTGATATGGAAGTCTGAGTGTGATGCGGGAATAACTCAGCCAACTTCCCCCTCCTTTGGGAAATTTAGATAGGTGTAGGTAGATTGAGAAGTGATATAATAGCCATGAGGCATCACTGAGAGAGTCAGTTTTCCAAAATGACAAAGACACGGAAAGAGAGATGCTTAGTATGTGTACAGCAGAAGGAGTTGATTCACAATGCCATGGAAATAGAAGTCAAGAAGAGAGAGGAGTGGGTGAAGCAAAGAGAAACTATAAAAGCAAGCACATTAGAACTGTTGGATCTCAGGGGTCCAAACCAAGTTTGGGACCAGAGAAAAATTAAAGCTCATGCTGTCCTTGTTGGTAGTCATGGGCAGGCTATAAGGAGGATTATTATTAAAACTCTGAGTCCCCAAGTCCAGCTGAAGGGGCTCCAGTCACTACACCATCATCTCGGTGGTGCAATGTAGTCAAGGCATCTAACCTCGTTGCCTCGGTTTCCTCATGTGTAAAATAGAGACAATCGTTGTAAAGTGTTTAGCAGAATGCCAGATCCACAGTAAATATCAATAAAAGTTACGAAATTTATAAATTGTTAGGGAATGGGGTGAGACCCTCAAGATTCTAATCTTCAAGAGATAGAGGATGCTAAGGAAAGTCAGAGGAAGCACGAGAATCCTAGGAGAGGATGATACAAGCAAATGAATTAAGGAATAAGATCAAAGAATATTGGGAAATGTTTAATCCACTCAGTGTGGGAAAAGGACTGTTTTTAACTTCTTATCAACGTCTAATCTGAGTTTCAACCTTTTTATTATTATTCTAAGTACTTCTCCCATTCAAGAGCATATAAAACTAGAATTACTTTGGGATGGGAGTGTGAGTGAGGGAGAGAGAAGGTTGAGAAATCACTAGTGTGTTTGCTGGTGCTGAATCCTACCCAAATACTTCTGAAATGAACCTCATTGGATAACTAGGGAAACAAGAACCACAGCAACACTTACCTCGCAGATTGTTTCACTCACCTCACATGTCAGGGATTCCTAATTAATGAAACAATCTCTTTCTGAAACTTACTCTTGTCTTGATCATATACACCACAGAACAGAGAGTTGCCTTCTTTTGAGCATGGTACATTTAAATTCTGCTTTTATCCTTATATCTGTTTCAGAATATTCCACAATCATTTGCTTTAAAATTGTTTTTGCCTTAAAAATAGGTCTCGCTCAGCACTTTAGGAGGCTAAGGCAGGCGGATCATGAGGTCAGGAGTTCGAGATCAGCCCGAGCAACATGATAAAACCCTATCTCTACTAAATATACAAAAAGTAGCTGGATGTGGGTGGTGCACACTTGTAATTGCAGCTACTCAGGAGGCTGAGGCAGGAGAATCGCTTGAATCTGGGAGGTGGAGGTTGCAGTGAGCCCAGATTGTGCCATTGTACTCCCATCTGGGCAACAGAGCCAGACTCTGTCTCTAAAACAACAACAACAACAAAAATACGTCTCACTAACCTTTGAAAATATCCACCAACCATGATAACTAAGAATGGACCTTTTGATTTTTAATAAGCAGTTTTGATCATTTTAGAATTTAGGGTAGGTTGATTAACACACTATTTAACTTCTCATTGTTTTTGCTAATCTTTTAGGAGCCTTTTGCAACCCAGTGTCTCTCTATCCTCTATCCTCGTTGGGTCATTTTTTTTTTTTTTTTTTGAGTCAGGGTTTCTCTGTCACCCAGATGGGAGATTGGCATGATTAGAACTCACTGCAGCCTCAAATCCTGGATTCAAGCCATCCTCCTGCCTTACCTTCCTGAGCAGCTGGGACTACATGCATGTGTTACCATACCTGGCTAATTTTTCAAAATATATATAGTTTTGTACAGACATCTTTCTACGTTGCACTTCTGGTCTTGAACTCCTAGGCTCAAGCAATCTTCCCACCTCAGACTCCCGAAGTGCTGGGGATTGCAGGCTGTTTAATAGAAGTTACCAACATTTGAAGTCATTTATGTCTATTGACATACAAACAGCCAATTCCCTTCACTTGTCCATTTCTACACAGACACTAATTCTGTTTCCGTTTAACTCAAATCAATGGACTTATCTTTGCTTCTGTTCAGTTATCTTTTTCATCAACAATAGAATTCTTTATCTAAATGGCTTAGTGAGTAAAAGGACACACTAACCTCACCTACTCCTCCTTTTATGTCACAAAATCCATTTTCTAATCACTTTTCCTTGGACCCAAGTGAGTCTCTTTTTTCTCTACATTTTGTAATTTGTCACATTTACATTTTAGATGGGTTGTTCTGCATTGACTTTTCTGATTAAAGGGTTGTGGTTCTAGATCAATCACTATCAATCATGCTATCAAGCAATGGTGAAGTACCCTTTTTAAAATATTTTATTCAGAAGAATTGCTTATTACAACAGATGATCCAAGTAGAGTTTGGTAAGAAAAATAAACATATTAAACAAAGCCTTATATATTTTTTAAGGTGAAAAAAATCCTCCAAGATAGAGTCTGTGCTTAGAAACTACCCCTGTTAAATACTTAATATATGACATTTGTAATGTTCAAATACTAAAATACAAAAACTTTTCTTGTTCAGCATCTCTTCTTGAGTCAACCTACCTTCTCAGCTCTAATGACCCCAAATAAGGTAAACATGCTAATTTAACTTAACAACTAACTTGAAATGTATTCATTTGACTCTTTTGTAAGCAGCTTTAGGGCTGATGCTCAAAATAATTGGAACTACCTATGAAAAGAAAGCTAGAAATGAGAATGAGGGAAATTGCTAGGAAGTGTCCATAGAGATGGGTGGACCATCTGCAATTCCTATATTTAAACAGGGAGAAGAGGGAAATGGGGATTCAATCCCTTACAACCACATGACTGAACTGGCCCAGTCAATATCTCATCAGGTATCTTCTTCACCACTTTACAAAGCCACTAGGAATTTCCACATGGCTTATCAAGGGATAAATACAAAACTGGTGTAGAGAGAGGGGGAATGGGAGGTTACTTCCAAAGATTCTGACCCTGAGTTCTTGTCCTTTCTTCTTTTTTTTTTTTGAGACAGAGTCTCACTCTGTCACCTAGGCTGGAGTGCAGTGGTGCAATCTCGGCTCACTGCAACCTCCACGCATGGGTTCAAGTGATTCTCCAGCCTCAGCCTCCCAAGTAGCTGGGATTACAGATGCCTACCATAACACCTGGCTAATTTTTGTATTTTTAGTAGAGACAGTGTTTTGCCATGTTTGTCAGGCTGGTCTCGAACTCCTGACCTCAGGTGTTCCACCCGTCTCAGCCTCCCAAAGTGCTCAGATTACAGGTGTGAGCCACTGTGCCCAGCCCTTGGCCTTTATTCTTTATTTCCCCCGATATTAAACCTTAATGAAATGCATTTAGTACACGTCTTTTTAAAATGTACAGTTTTTGTCATGAAATAGTGTAAAGGACGCTAGAATGGTTGGAAGATGATTTTTGTGGTCTTCCACAAGTCCTATTTTTGTGACTCGGAGCAAGTCTTAACTTTCCCTAGGTTTCTTCACATTTAGAGCAAGCGTACTCTTCAGGCTCGAACTGCAATAGCTATGGGAGTGCTTTGTGTTTTGTAACATGCACCTTACTAGTGTTTTTGCTGTTGTTTGTGTTGTTGTGAGGGTTTTTCCCCTCGTAACACTGTAAAGAAATGCTGAGGCTAAGTGGGAGGGAGTAGGAGCCATCTGGTGAGGATGGAAAGTTAATATCTTTATTTATTTAATAAACTTCCCTTTACAATTCTGTTACTGTCAGGTTTCTCCTTGGAATTCCGATAGTGTTTTCTCGATGTGTTTTGATCTTTTGTTATTGGGAAGATACAAGTTTATGAATGGCAAATGGGTGGAGGAATTTAGGCTACAGAGTTAAGTAGAAAGAATGAGTCTTTGCAAGAGCTAGAATCCAGTTTGACCTCGAACAAGTTAGTGACTAAGCCTCATTTGAAAAATCATGTTGTTAAAGGGATTAGTGATCACATATGTACCTATGTACACTGGTATGGAGAACGGACTGTATAAGTGGGTGCTATTACCAATGTGATTATTACTGTTCTTTTAAAAAATAGAGTAATTTATGCATATACAATACTCATTCAATTCAGTTTGCCTTAGTGCACGGTGATGGAATTTTAGAACTGGAATTGACTTCAGAAATAATCTGGTAAATGAAATCTTTTCTAGCTTCTTCATTTTATGGTTGAAGAAACTAATGCCCTGAGAGCTAAAAGTCGTCATTTTTCTTTAAAATATATAAATAATCACAGATCTTGACTCAGAACTCCAAAGTCATAATCAGGGCTTTTTCTATTTCTATACTATTTCTAATACTATAACGTGCCATTACTGGGTCTTTCATTCTCTATTCCATCCTGGTTTCTGGACCCAACCAAATATACCTAGTGGTATTCCAACCCCCAGTGCCTCATCAATGCCTATGGTTTATGATATCCTCAGACATAAATCAACCCTGGGCTTCAATTTTTACATTCGTTTTATTTTTTTGTTTTTGTTTTTTTGGTTTTTTTTTTTTTTTGTCTTTAGATAAATGATCTTGTTCTGTTATCCAGGCTGGAGTATACTGACATAATCATAGCTCACTGCAGCCTCAAACTTCTGGGCTCAAATGATCTTCCTGCTTCAACTCCTGGGTAGCTAGGACTACAGGCATGTACCATCAGGCCCAGCTACTTCTTTAAATTTTCTCTAGAGTCGGTGTCTCACTACGTTGCCCAGGCTGGTCTTGAACCCCTGGCCTCAAGCAATCATCCACCTCAGCTTCCCAAAGTACTAGGATTACAGGAATAAGCCACTGTGCTTGGCCCCATCCTTACATGTTCTCTTGGCATCCTCATCCCTGAACACAACCCCATTGAGAAGACTTTCCATTTAATATTTTTCTTAGTCATTTACCAAATGTGTTTAGAGTAATATATTCCTGTATATTTGTGGCAGAGTTCAGCACTCATATAGATTTTAATGAATGCAGACATGCTGTCCCATACTTATAGATAAACAATCATGTGAAATTAAAATAAATATTTTGTTTAGAATAATATCATCTTGACTACCATACACTTACTCTAACAATAGTGCACATCCCTCAAAACATTCTGGGAACTCCTTGAAATAAAAATGACTATAGTAAAAATAGTTTTTCTGGGAGTTGGGAAACTGATTCCATTAGAAGGCAGATGGTGATAGTCTCACAGCACACTCTCTCCCATGTGGTCTCTATCCCACAGGCATATAGCTATTTCCAAAAGCATCTCTTCCCTCCATGGTCCTGAAGATCCTACCCTCTGGTTCTGCCTTGGACTGCTCTCAGTGATATTCCTGTATATATATAAAATATATACATAAAATATATATACAGGAATATATATAAAATATATACATAAAATATATATACAGGAATATATATATTTTGAGGCAGAGTTTTGCTCTTGTTGCCCAGGCTGGAGTGCAGTGGCGCAATCTCAGCTCACCGTAACCTCCACCTCCCAGGCTCAACCGATTCTCCTGCTTCAGGCTCCCAAGTAGCTGGGATTACAGGCACATACCACCACGCCTGGCTAATTTTGCATTTTTAGTCAAGATGGGGTTTCTTCATGATGTTGGTCAGGCTGGTCTCCAACTCCCAACCACAGCTGATCTGCCTGCCTAGGCCTCCAGAGTGCTGGGATTACAGGTGTGAGCCACCGCACCTGGCAGATATTCCTGTTTTCATGGCTGCAATTATATGCTATGGCACAGGTACTATGTGGGAAGAATGATGTAGGTGCTCTATATTGGTATGGACTCATTTGCTGATTTGAAGATTATTGGTTTATTTATGCAAAGCACATAGGATCTGCTCTCTAGGAGAATGAAGTAATTAGTACCATGAAGACTCATAGACAATGTTTCCTTTCCTAGAAACTCATTATTTTTCAAATAATGGCACTGATTTTTCCTGCCTGCTTCCTAACTTTTACTCACCACCTTGTGAAAAAGCCCCAACCACTAGAAGCAGCTTCCCCAGCTTACTGCCATCCCTTCAAAGATCCCTGGACACCACTGCTTGATTCCTATTTTAAAAAGTACCTGCTCGGCGAGGAGTCGGCCAGGAGTGGTGGCTCACCCCATTAATCCCAGCACTTTGAGAGGCCGAGGTGGGCGGATCACCTGAGGTCAGGAGTTCGAGACCAGCCTGACCAATATGAAGAAACCCCATCTGTACTAAAAATACAAAATTAGCTGGATGTGGTGGCACATGCCTGTATTCCCAGCTACTCAGGAAATTGAGGCAGGAGAATTGCTTGAACCTGGGCAGCGGAGGTTGCAGTGAGATGAGATCATGCCATTGCACTCCAGCCTGGGCAACAAGAACAAAACTCCGACTCAAAAAAAAAAAAAAAAAAAATGCCTGCTCATACCCTCCCCCTGTCTTTTCTGACTTCTGTGCATGTATTCTTTTTGTTTGTTTGTTTTTCAGAGACAAGGTCTTGCTCTGTTGCCTAGGCTGGAGTGCGGTGGCATAACCATAGCTAGCTCCAGCCACAAACTACTCCTGGGCTCAAAATGATCCTCCCGCCTCACCTCCCAAGTAGTTGAGATTACAGGTGCATGCCACCATGCCTGACTTGTGCATGTTTTCCTAAGGCAGAAATGATTTAAAAGTTTTAGTAGAGGGAAAAGAAGATGGGATTAGAGATTAAATAAATCTAGCTGAAAACGTTGATTCTATCACTCCCAGGTTCTGTGATGTTGGGCAAGTTATTTGCAATAATAATTATTAATATCATAAAACATGTATTGATCCTATGTATCAGGTTTGAATTAGGTGCTTTAAATGGATTGTCTCAATTAATTCATTATTCTGATTTTCAGTTTTCCATTCTAAGAAATGAAACCGAATATGCCTCTCTTGCTGAGGAGTAGTAAAAATTAGACAGGTAGCTGCCTCTGGATCCTGCAGGGTAGAATAAGTATTATGTGTCTGCATGTGTGGATGTGAAGGAGACACAGATACATAAGATAAATGAGAATTTATTATAAAAGTGTATTTGAGAGTAATTGGGGAAAAAAGGGAAAATTAAAGAAGATATCTATCTGTGAGATCAAAGACAAATGGAGAAAAAGGGGACCCATGACAAGAATCAGAGCAAGGTATGTAAAGAATCCCAGAGCTGGCTCTAAGAGATAGAGCAGCTGGTCATATATGAAAAGGATGATTCATTCTTCAGGGGCCATCCCTGGTGAGCCTATCTCCTTGCACAAGCTATCAGTTAATTTATTGATTCACCTCCTTTATGTGCTTGTAGGCACCAAGAATACAATTGATCACATACAATTACAGAAAAGTTTCATTTCAGGAGGTCAAACAGGAAGTTTCTTTCTGACTTATACTGAAGCACTCATGATGACAATAGAGAAAAATGAACATAATATTTTATGGGTAGGGACCATGTGATCTCTTTTCTTTCAAGATCCAGGGGGTTTACAAGACATTTACCATGTTCAATTTGATTCAGGAAATTCTATGTTGGGTAGAAGTGACTCTTTTTGGCAACTCACGAGAATTGTCAATGATCCTAGCATTTGCTGCTCTTGAGAGTAATTCCCTTCATTGCCTCCATTTTTATACATGACCTCCAGTAAATATTGACAGTTATGTTGCTGGAAAGAATAACACAGAGACAGCTTTTCTTAAGCTCCAAACTGAATTTCGTGGTTAATTGATTGGCCAGCTGGCCCTGCCGTCTCTTGACCTCTACAAGAGCCAGCAAGATTGATGGTTTCAACAGCCTTTCATGGTGCACTGAAGCATTCAGATCTACCTTTTGTTATTTGGGAAACACTAAGTTCTTATGTAGCACGTTATTTACTTGGACTCAAGGGCTGACGAGTTGGGAGGCAGCAAATAAATGCCCAACTGGAAGACAATGTCTGCAGATCAAAGAAGCCGATGAGACAGAGTTCATAAAATGTGAATACAATTCCAGGGGAGAATTGATGATTATGGAAGCAGAAAGCCAATTGAGTTAAATATTCATTCCAGCAACAAGTCTGATCGTCTCACTGGGACCTATGCCTCTCCGAAGTTTCCTCAGCTTTTCAAGGTATACACAAGGAAAGAACAAAGCCGTCAAGGATGCTCTTATTCCGGAAAGCCGGCTGCAAGATGGCATGAACCAGAGGTCAGCGGCCACCACTGAGAGTTCATCGTATTTGGCCCCGTAAAGAATAAGGCTCAAGCAGTGGTTCTGCAAAGTGGTTCGGCATCATCAACACCAATGAGCCCTAATGAATGTGATAATTTAGAATGATTGAGCCATTTCCTCCAAAACATTTTTCTCCTCAAAAATAAGACAGGCCTGAAACTCATGCCTTATAGATGCTGTTTATTTAGATTTTTGTACATTAATGTCATGAATCAGATGATAGGAAGGTATATTAACAAGTGAGACATTGGGATATGGTGTCTTGTTCAAGAGCATCAAAGTAGTAAATATATTTTTTTTTAAAAAATGCCATTGGCAAAGTTTTGCCACTTGTTTCTCAATTGCCATCAAAATTTTAACTTTTAGTGACTTTTGGAATTCAGTTGGATGGGTGGTGGGAGAGGAGGAGAGAATACAGAAAGATAAAAACTAAATCCAAAAATAGTATTGGATGAGAATTATTAAGAATTATTAAATGAGTGTCTTCTCATAAAAATAGTAATGTTTGTTCTTTGGTATCTCACAATACATAGTTTAACTCCATATATAATTTAATGAATGAAATGTGTCAGTTAGGTTTTAGGTTTGCATCTTGGAAAACATGTTAGTAGGAACAAGTCAGTTTCCCTTTGTTCATTTTTGCTTTGCTTTCTGGGTTCTTTTCACCAATGACACAGTCCATCTGTAACAGAATGCATTGGAGATTTGAAATATCACACCAGATAATAAATGTCTATATACTTCTCATCCTCTGGAACAATTGAGATGTTGAAATTGCCTGATCTTTTTGAGTGAATGTTACCACTTTGACCCAGGTAAATGAGAAATAAAACAACAATACCAACCAGCAGTTTCAAGCATCCTTCTGCTGCATAATAACTCAGCAGTAGGCTTTGCTAATGGTGTTTATGAGCTGCCAGGCTGGGATTGGCCCTGAAGCAGGGAGGCACTTGCCCAGTGGGCTTCTTCTGTGTGGGGAGCCTTTTTGCAGCCTGGGGGCCCTTTTAGGTGATTCTCAGCAGGAACAGTCTCTTCAGGCCAAGGCTTGTTGCAAGGAGCTGTTTTCCATGATTGCTTTCAGGTCCACTCTGCATTCAAATGTTTTGGGACAGCAATATAATACCATAAAAATGACTGTGTAAGACATGCCTTTGCTGATAGTCATGACTGGTTTTTTTTAGGTATTATTTATTTATTTGATACTGTTAATAAAAAGTAAACAAGCGAAAAACAAATACTCCCTAACATTTAATAGAGATCAGTGTATCCTAAAATCATATAGCATATTAGAGTGCAATAAAGCTCAGTGTAACAACCATCAACAATCAGCTACAAAATGACTATGGAAATAGAGTATATTCAAGGAAGACAGAAGTATAGACCACATGATGACAGCGGAATAACGACAAAGGAGAAGGTAATCGAGAGCCAAAGGTTAAACCATTCAAATTGTCCTTTGGCATTAAAATGATCCAAGATGTTTCACGCGTTCAATGTAAAAAGGGAAATCAGTAAACCCCAATATACTTTAGGTTTCACTGACACCCACAAGCTGAAACTACTTCTTTGGCGTGTGTCTCTTTACATCAGCAAAGACTATAAATGAATTTTGAAATTATCTCCAGTGCTACCTGTTTGAACCTGTTATTTCACCTTCCTGAAAACTGTTACGTTGAGTTCTACTCGGGAAAATTCTTGAGATAGCATCTGTTTACTAAGAAGGGGCTGTGCTCACCTGCTCTGATGTATTGAAATACATTGTAAATCTACACCTAATTCATATAAAACATAATTTCAAGGAAAAACAAAAACGGAAGAGACAAACCCTGGCAGAGTGCCAAAGAATCTCAGTCAGGATCCCGGTCCCTGTACCTTGTAAGAGAATTAAATTCATTAAACTGGACCAGGTGTGTTGGCTTACACCTGTAATCCCAGCACTTTGGGAGGCCAAGGTGGGTTGATCACCTGAGGTCAGGAGTTTGAGATCAGCCTAGCCAACATGGTGAAACCCCATCTCTACTAAAAATAAAAAAATTAGGCTTGGTAGTGGGCACCTGTAATCCCAGCTACTCAGGAGGCTGAGGCGGGAGATTCACTTGAACCTGGAAGGTGGATGTTGCAGTGAGCTGAGATCACACTACTGCACTCCAGCCTGGGTGACAGAGTGAGACTCAGTCTCAAATATAAATAAATAAATTCATTAAACCAAACAGATTGAACCCAATTTATTTGTCATAGTTCAAAGAAAAGGAGAGAGTAGAGTGAAGGAGCTTAGTGCAAATGACTGGTTGAGTACTCAGAGGTTCAAAGGTTTAGAGCATCTTAACCTTTATGTTACATAATTCATTCTCATTCTTGTTTCTTTTTTTTTTTTTTCTTTTTTGAGACAGAGTCTCAATCTGTGGCCAGGCTGGAGTGCCAGGTGCCGTGGCGCAATCTCGGCTCATTGCAATCTCCGCCTCCTGGTTTCAAGTGATTCCCCTGCCTCAGCCTCCCTAGTAGCTGCGACCACAGGCACACACCACCACGCCTGGCTAATTTTTTGTATTTTAATAGAGATGGGGTTTCACCATGTTGGCCAGGATGATCTCGATCTCCTGACCTCAGGTGATCCACCTCCCTCAGCCTCTCAAAGTGCTGGAGTTACAGCCATGAGCCACTGTGCTGGGCACATTCTTGTTTCTTGGTAAAGGAAAATCCAACTAGATATGTATCTTATTTAGGATCAGATGAGGACACGTATAGATCTGTCAAATAGATATCCAGCATTTTGGTAGGCTTTGAAAGGACGTGCAAAAGGATGAGAAGGAATTTAGAGAGATCATTATCTGAATCATTGAACAAATGGTCCTTAAGCACCTGGTAAATAGAGGCTACTAAGAAGCAGAGTAGGTGGTCCCAGCCTTTGAGGTGACAAAGTAAAATGGCAGAAGCAATTTGTAATGATCTTACCTATATGTGGAATCTAAAAAAAATGTCAATCTCGTAGAAACAGTAGAAAGGTGATTACTGTTTAATGAAAATGAAGTATTTGGGTTTCTATTTATCAAGAAAGACTAGACAAACCTGTGGCCGGGCGTGGTGGCTCATGCCTATAGTCCCAGCACTTTGGGAGGAGGAGGCCGGCAGATCACAAGGTCAGGAGTTCAAGACTAGTTCACTGCAACCTCCGCCTCCCGGGTTCAAGCAATTCTCCTGCCTCAGCCTCCAGAATAGCTGGGACCACAGGCATACGCTGCCACACCCGGCTAATTTTTGTATTTTTAGTAGAGATGGGGTTTCACTATGTTGGTCAGGCATGTCTTGAACTCCTGACCTTGTGATCCACCCACCTCAGCCTCCCAAAGTGCTGAGATTACAGGTGTGAGCCACCGCTCTCGGCCTGGTGCCACACTCTTTAAAACAAGATCTCTCATGAACTCAGAGCTAGAACTCACTTATTATCATGATAATAACACCAAGCTATTCACAAGGGATCCACCCCCATGGCCCAAATGCCTCCCACTAGGCCCAAATTCCAGCACTGAGATTTTAAACCATGAGATTTACATTTCCACATGAGATTTAAAACCATTCAGTATACATACATCAAAACATGCATCACTTTGTACTTTATACAAATATACAGTTATTGTTTGTCAATTAAAGAAAGAAATAATTTAAAACTGTATAGACCAGGCTCAGTGCCTGATGCCTATAATCCCAGCACTCTGGGGGCCCAAGGCGGGCAGATCCCCTGAGCCCAGGAGTTCAAGAGCAGCCTGGGCAACATGACAAAACCTCATCTCTTAAAAAATACAAAAATCAGCCAGACATGGATCGGGGGAGCGTCAGCTGAGACAGGAAGTCTCAGCTACTCAATAGGCTGAGATGGGAGGATCCCTTGAGCCTGGCAGGCAGAGGTTGCAGTGAGCTGAGACTGTACCACTGTACACCAACCTGAGTGAAACAGTGAAACCCTGTCTAATAAATAAATAAATAGATTGTGTTAGAACAACAAAGAGAAAGAGTGACAATGCAAAGCACATAGTTGGAGCTACCATTAAGTAGAATGTGCCAGTGAGTGACCAAGAAAAGAAGTGCAAAGCAAGAAAAGTTAGCCATTATCGTGGTCCATGGGTAATACTCTCTACCCCGGCTCTTGAGTAAAGCAGTACTGCACAGTGGTTACGTTTATGGACCTAGTGGTCAAACTGCATAAGTTCAAATCCCAGCTTTACCCCTAATGGTTGCATTACCTTGGGCAAGTCACTTAACGTCTCTGCCTTAATTGATTCACCTCAATATAGAGCTGATAGTAGTCTGAAGTAGCTGACATAAAGACTAAACAAATTAATACATATAAAGCATTCATAACAGTGTTTGGTGGACTTTCTAAGGGTGCTGGGCCTTCCAGTTGCCTTAAAGAATGGATTGGATTAGGGTGGGGGAGACTGAAAAAGGCATCACAGTACATCAAGTGAATGGTGTCAGCATAAGTAGAATACAGGAATAAGGAAGTGCCCAGCTTGTTGGAGGGTTAGTATGAAGCTCTCTAACTGGGGCTGAAAGTTCTAGTAACTGTAAAATACCCTGGCCTCAAACTACTCAATGCCCTGAGGACTAAAATGAGTTTATTTTTCATTCTATAGACAGTTTCTTTTTCATTTAAAACAAACAAATGATGATCCTGTGTAAGTAACAGAAAATGACTGGGAACAGAACTGTGAACAGAATTAAGCACTTGCAATCAAATAAAATTCACAGAAAACTTAATTTACCATATTAATGATATATATTCAGTGGTGTGCTGGTAGCCAGCTCTCCAGGAGAAAAAAAAAAAAAGAAAATTCCTGATTTGTTAAAATACTCTCACTATGGCCCATTGAAGCTATCAAAATGATGCACCAAACAGGAAGTTAGGAGGAGGGTTATGCAATCAGCTCTTGCTAGAAAATGATGATCGTTGACATTACCCTATGGAACCAATCCAAATTTGGGGGTTGTATTCTTTCTTTCTGCTAGTATATGTGTGTGTGATCTCTAGTATCTGTAAATAACATCCATGTTAGTTTCTTCATCTATTCTTTGCATATCACTGATACATGCCTGAGATGAAAATCTCCCATGCTTTTCTGGGCAGATCCAGGCTGGGATCTCAGTCTCCCTGCTTCTCTGAAGCTTCCCAACCTCACTCCCTTCATTGCTCTGCTGTGATTAGGAAGGGGCTGTTCCAAGGACCATCGGGTGCTCTGTGGGATAAGCCTAGTCCCTCTTCCGTACACGAGGAGCAGGGGCAGGGTGCTGACAAGAGAAAATGCATGGAGCAGGGAGAGGGAACAGGCAGATGAGCTCACGGTCCCAAGACTCTTTGGAGTGTTGAGTCAGGAGGACCTGAGCTGTGGGGAAGAGGTGGGAACAGGGAAGTGGAATAACATACAGACAGATGGGCTGAACTGAAGCTCCAGAGGCACTCCCAGCCTTCAACCAGGAGTTCTTACACCAGGTTGATGTTAGGGAACAACCCCCAGCTTTAAAACTTATTTACACCGAAGTGCCAAATGACTCATTTGAGACAAGGCTTTGATCTCTGGGGACAGGGTGTTAGACAGCATGAGGCTTAGGTTGCCAGGTGTCTTCCCACAGTTCTGTCTTGTGTATGTTACACACTCAATTCATATCAGGATGACACCGAATTGGCATGATCCAAGGGAGCCCATAACTGACATGAATGTGTGTGTATTTTGATTGGGGAGCTGGGAAAGAGAACATTTCTTCCAGATTTTCCAGTTCTTGTAGTTCACAGTCTTTAATCCTCATCTCCACTTCTCTGCCACTTCTCTGGCTAAATCCAAAGCACAGCCTGGCTAGAGAGGAATTCTCTTCCTTGGGAGTTCTAGTCTATTCTCTGAGATGTGACAAACATTTCAATTCCCTGCAATTACCCACTCGCCTTGTCTCTGAAGAAGCACTCACAGAATAAACCAAAAGAATTGTAGTGTTAGGAAGAATGTGAAATCACGTGACCTCTGCTCCATCTCCAGCTTTTTCTTCTCCCCCCATGGAAGTTATGCATTGCCTCTTGCTGTACGTTGGTCTGGACTTAGAGCAAAGTGACTACTTCAACTTCTTGTGCTCTGTATATGCCATAGTTGCTTACGTTTGATACATCCATTCGCCACCTGATAAGTCTTTGCTAGAATTTCCTTCTCTACATCTCCAATCTTATAATGATTTTGAAGGCAAGGTTGGGGGCTAAGTAAGTCTTTGTAATCCCCACTTAAGCATAGGTGAGCTGCCATGTCAATTTCCTTACCCTGCTGAGAAGAGGGGATGTGGGTGCACAGGAATCCCTAGAAAGAACTTCACCGCTTTCACAGTTTCCATCACTACCTCCAATGTCCACTGACATGAGAAAGTTTGGGCAGAACCCAGAGTTTCAGAAGTCATTTGAGGTTTGGGTTAGGCAGGAAATACAACAAAACCAGTGTACTAAGGAGAATACAGTGGAAATGAGAGGGAAAGGAATGAAGAAACTCCTAGGCTACTAAGATGTCCAGGTATGAACTACTGAACATCCCACCTTGGTGCTGTCAGTGGGCAGAAAAAGAAATAGACAATGGCAAGATGCATTTTGAATTAGTGTGATTTAAGGACTGGCTCATGTGGAGAAAACATGAGAGAAGGGAGTCAACTTTGACAGAGAGTTCCAGAGCAGATCACTGAAGAAATGTGATAACATTCAGAAAATAGAAAAGTTAACATGGGCTTTGACAAAAACACAGTGAGTTCAGTTTTAAGCATTTTGAAGTCAAGGTGATTGTGTGAAATACAAATTATGCTTTCCAAAGGGCATAGAATCTGGAGATATTTGTACAACATATCTATGCCTTTTTGTTTGTTTTTTTATTTGTCCTATTGTAGACTTAGATAGGAACTCACATTCGTCTTTTTCTGCTAGGCCAATAAATACATTCTCAGCTTAGAAAAGGGCTTTCTGGTTTCCTTATTTCTGTTTCTTTTTATGGAAGTTTACACATTTATTTGTGACCTACTAAAATCATGAGGTATCATTACTGGGTTTTGTGTTTTAATGGAAACATTTCATGTTTAGAGAATAATAATGATTAAAATGTGTATGGATTAAAATAGCCTGTAAATAATAAACAGAGTCTGGAAATAATCTTCATACCATTACCTATCCTTCCACTTAAATCTTAATCACAAAGAAAATCAGGTGTAGTTAAAATGTCCCATGTGGGCCAGGCATGGTGGCTTATGCCTGTAATCCCAGCACTTTGGCAGGTCGAGGTGGGCGGATCATCTGAGGTTGGGAGTTCAAAACCAGCCTAGCCAACATGGAGAAACCCCGTCTCTACTAAAAATACAAAAATTAGCTGGGCGTGGTGGTACATGCCTGTAGTCTCAGCTACTCAGGAGGCTGAGGCAGGAGAATCTCTTGAACCCGGGAGGCGGAGGTTGTGTCAGCCAAGATCGTGCCACTGCACTCCAGCCTGGGCAACAAGGGCAAAAACTCTGTCTCAAAAATAAAATAAAAATAAAATAAAATAAAATAAAATGCATCATGCAACCTCCCATACCGAGAATTCTTGTGCAAGGAAGGATTGCAAAGGGTTTCATAAATACTAAACTCGAAATTGCTCAAACAAAGCATGCTGGCTTCTCTATCTGTTACTCCCTCTGCAGTGCTCAGTTTAGCGTCTGCTCTCCCTCCTTTATTCACTTTTCTGCATCCTCTCTCATGTTAATAAGCTTCTATCTTTTCTTAATTATTTACATGTCTGTCTGTCCTCCTTCTCCACCCCATGAACTCCTTAAAGAGGAGTCCCTGTCTTTTTTATTTTATGTCACTAATGGTAGATACAAAGCAGACACTCAAGAAATTTTCTTAAGTGAATGAGACAAGGAAGGAAGGAAGTAGGTGGGGAGAGAAAGAAGAAAGGAAAATGAAATTAACTACTAGTTTGTTTCCCTCTTTCA
Organism: Aotus nancymaae; assembly: GCF_030222135.1. Classification (NCBI taxonomy): domain Eukaryota; kingdom Metazoa; phylum Chordata; class Mammalia; order Primates; family Aotidae; genus Aotus; species Aotus nancymaae. Next base: position 6,546,470 of record NW_026988494.1, on the reverse strand, counting down.
TTGAGAACACACATATTAACCAAACAAGTAAACAAATATTGCATTTTAAACTCCTGAGAGAAGTTGCTGCTTCCGTGGCAATTTTATCTAATTAACTTTCCCCTTAAAGTTGTAACCTTTTCTTTTAAATCTTAATGCCTCTTATTTAGTTGATCATACCAATTATATCTTTCCCATTCAATCCCCTAAAGTTATCCTTGAATAAATGAGCCCTGCAAATTATATTGTATTTCCCTCAATTTGCATTTACTTTGTTTCTTTCTTTCTTTTTTTTTAGACAGTTTCTCTCTTACTGCCCATGCTGGAGTATTATAATGGAGCGATCTTGGCTCACTGCAACCTTCACCTCCTGGGTTCAAGCAATAAGCAATCCTCTTGCCTCAGTCTCCCGAGTAGCTGGGATTACAGGCATGCACCACCACACCTAGCTAATTTTTGTATTTTTAGTAGAGATGGGGTTACAGGCACCACCCCTACCATGACCAGCTAATTTTTTGTATTTTTAGTAGACAGGGTTTTGCCATTTTGGCCAGGTTGGTCTTGAACTCCTGACCTTAAGGGATCTGCCTGCCTTGACCTCCACAAATGCTGGGATTACAGACATTAGCCACCACACCTAGCCTCAGAATGTCTTACTGTGTAATCCTTTTATATTTTCTTATGATTAACACAAAACAACAGAAGGCGTTCTTATTCAGATAGCTAACAAATTTCAGGCACCTTCTGCACTGCAAGTGTCTCTCATAGCACAAAGGGGAAAGTTGCCCTTTAAGAATCCATAAATAAAGTGAAACTCTACTTATACCACCCAGGTTATTAGCACACAGTAATATTAACCTGGAGAAGCCTTTGATAATAGGATATAGTCAGAATTGACATTGTATTAGAATATGCTTTATTATTAGCATTGGCACCAAAATATGATGGAAAATACTTGAATTTTTTATTTTCCAGAAATTATTTATTTTTACTGTTTGATCTCAAAAGAATGTAAAAGCAGGTTTTTAATACACCATTATTTCCTCAAGAGGCTACAGAATTGCTGGATTTTTTTTTTTTTTTTTTTTTTTTTTTTTGGAATGGAGTCTCGCCCTGTTGCCCAGGCTGGCGTGCAGTGGCGCAATCTTGGCTCACTGCAACCTCCACCTCCTGGGTTCAAGCAATTCTCTTACCTCAGCCTCCTGAGTAGCTGATATTACGGGCATGTGCCCCATGCCTGGCTAATTTTTGTATTTTTAGTAGAGGTGAGGTTTCGCCGTGTTGGCCAGGCTGGTCTCAAATTCCTGACCTCAAGCAGTTCACTTGCCAAAGCTTCTCAAAATGCTGAGACTACAAGCGTGAGCCACTGTACCCAACCCAGAACTGCTGGAATTTAATGCCAATGCTCAACTGTCTTTCCTTCTGCTAGATCTAGTTAATAGCAGGTGTCTGATACATATTACTGAAGTGAATATAAAAAATCCAGAGTAAGCAAATAAATCATATTTTTTATTAAAAACATATAAAGCACGTTTTTGTCAAATGAACCTAATTGGCAAAGAAAAATATCATCTTTTAAATTTCTGAGTTTCCACTATTAATAAAAATAACATGTAAAACAGTATTGGATTATAATGCTTTTCAAAGTTAAAAAAAAGAAGAAGTGGTGTAAAAGCCAGTTTTGACTAAAAGCTGTGATACTGCCTCAAATGAGCCAGTGACCCCACCTATTGCTTAATTTCTACTCCATGAGGATAAACACAGAATCAGACAAAGGAAACAAAATGAAACTTTGATCATATGACTTCTTAAATCTTACAGAGAGAGAAATTGATCAGAAAAGATACATTTTTGGAGACTCATTTTTTTTGTTGTTGTTGTTCTTGCTTGTAGGTCAGGGCTGGTGACTTCTGATCTCCTCCAATAGCCTAATTTTCCTCCCAAAAGTAAGCTTTTGATTCCATGAGGCTTGGCAAATGTACTCTGCCATTTCAAAGATAGGAGCCAACTGATTTTAGAAATGCAAGAGCAAATGAAATGTGCAACATTTTACCCTTGGATTGCTTGAGACTGCCTCCATATGCCTATTCCCTGGAGTGCAGGCTGTCTTGTGAGTATTTGGTGCCACTGAACTCTGAAAATCCAGGCATACAGCATCTGCTGGGGAACACAATCTGGTTTCTGTGGATCAGAAGCATTTCTCTACATGTTAGAGTCTTAAGGATTTTTAAAGAGAGCAGGTCTACTCAGGCAACTCCTTACCGGTCCCTTTCAACTGGAGTCAGAACTAAGAATGCTCAGCAGATGGTTGTGGAGTGAGGTAAATTTACACATGCAGCCTTCAGTCATTAGTGACAGATCTATTTTCAAGGGACGAGGTTGTGCAACAAGGGTACAAAGGCAGCTCTTGGTTCTAATTGTTGGGCTCCATTAGAAGGGGTCTTTCTGGAGACTGGTTTCTTAGAGCACCGCAGTCTACCCCTGGATGAAAGGCATCCTGCCGGCTAATTAACTTGCAGCACTTTCTTCTCTATTGTGCCCTGATTTTTTGTTTTGTTTGGTTTTAATCTCAGACCTTGTTTCTAGTAGGACTGATAGTCTTCCATTATTTCACCCAAATATTTTATGATGAAAAGTTTCCAAACACTCCCTCTGATTTCGTTACTTTCAGTGTTCTTTTTGTTTTTATAATCTGCAATAAAGAGAGAAGATTATTACGATTCAAGCTTGCTTGAGCACGTACATTGCCAAAGCAAAATCAGAGTAATTCATGGAAGACTGGGAAGGTGGAAGTAATCTTTCTCTTAGAATTGTGATGGTAACATATGAAATAAAACGTGGGAGCAAATGAAGCCATTGAAAAGAGAGACCATTATACTTCTGACCACTTGGGAAATACCCCCCAAAATAACTTAAACGTCCCATGAGGTTGGTGACGGTGGCTCCCATTTGTAATCTTAGCACTTTGAGAGGCCAAGGTGGGCAGATCACTTGAGCCCAGGAGTCAGAAACCAGCTTAAGCAACATAGCAAAACCCATCTCTACCAAAGTAAAATAAAATTAAATTAAAAAATTAGCAAGGCATGATGGCAACTGCTTGTGGTCTAGCTACAGGTTCCATGAATTGTTCGGTGATGCTCTCTTAACTGCATGATCTATGGATCAGGCAGGCAGAAATGCAGAGACAGTCAGGGGAGGGGAGGTGCCTCAGATGGCACAGAAATCTGTAGCATATAGATAAGAGTGACATTTCAGAGTTTAGAATGACGGCAGGCACCTGGCCCAGAGCTGGGATCGTTACCAGTGGTGAATTTGTACAGGTCAGCAGCAACTTCAATTCTTGCCTCCCCAGGAAAAAAACTTCCACTGTGGGGCATAAAGCAGAAGAAACTGAAGCAAATTTTAGAGAAGGAGTGAAAGTTTATTAGAAAGCTTTAAGAGTAGGAACGAAAAGAAAGTAAAGTGCACTTGAAAGAGGACCAAGCAGACATTTTAGAGGTCAAGCACAGGGGTTTGACCTTCTGACTTGGGATTGTATATACTGGCCTACTTCCAGCACTTTGCATCCCTTTTCCTTTGATTCTTCCCGTAGGGTAGGCTGCCTGCATGTCTAGTGGCCTGCTAGTGCTTGGGAAGTGAGCATGCGCAGTGTGTTTACCAGCGTTGTACACATGCTCACCTGAGGTGTTTTTCAGGTGAATGCCCCCAGAAGGTCATATACCAGTTAAACTCTGCCATTTGGGCTCTTAGTGCATATGTGTGAGCCCCCTTGCCTAACTCCTGGGAACTTATTGGGAAACTGATAATCATTAGTTTCAGATTTTTCCTATTTATAGCAAGACTGCCTTTCCTGGAGCTGGCTGCAACCAACTATTATTTTAGAGACAGTTACCAATAACCTGTCCATCACTTGATGGTCGCTTGACATTCCTGGTTTGGGCGGGGCATAGGGGGCACTGTCCTGCCCTGCTCATGTCTACCTACCTACCTACTGTAGCAGGACCACAGGCTGACTTTTCTTAAGGAGACTCTCAAGTTTCTTCCGGGTGGAGGACCAAGAGTTTGTGAGCCCAGGACTGCAGATAGTCAAAAATATTAAGTGATGGAAGCTAAATATTTAAAGTAATAACTCGTAATGGCTCTCCAAATGTCTGTAAAAGGCTTTCACTTAACAATTGCTGGCAAATTTTATGTCAGTGGAAAATACAGCCAAGTTTGGCTCATCCAAAATGTTGTCATCACTACCACTTTAATATTTAAGATATTAATGTTTCAAGGCTCTTCCAAAACATTGAATTTGGAGTCTGATTGAAAGACTTCTCAGTCCTTTCTCATTATTCTTTATGTGTGACTTTGGATGTTCTCAATACACTTAAATTGTATGCCCCTATGGGGAAATTGTTCTCAAATTATAGAACCTGGAGCAGCAGTATCAGCTTCACCTGGGAACTGGTTAAAAATATAAATTCTTGCAGCTGGGGTGGTGGCTTATGTCTATAATTCCATTGGGAGGCCAAGGTAGGAGAATATCTTCAGCCTAGGAGTTTGAGGCTAGCCTGGGCAACATAGTGAGACCCCATCTTTACAAAAAATAAACAAAATTAGCTGGGCATAGTGTGGTATGTGCCTGCAGTTCCAGTTACAGGGAATGCTGAGGTAGGAGGATTGCTTGAGCTGAGGAGGTCAGAGCTGCTGTGATCTGAGATCATGCAACTGCACTCCAGTCTGGGTGATGGAATGAGACTCTTTCAAAAAAAAAAAAAAAAAAATGGGAACCACACCAGAGACCTACTGAATGAGAAACCTGGGGATGTAGCTCAGCTTGTATTTTGGCCTCCATGCAATTATGATGTGCCCCCCAGTTTTAGAACTGATGCTCAATGGGAATGAGCAGGTACTAGCATATTGTCTGACTCTTAGAAATGATCAATTATTTGATATCCACACAATTATTTTGGCTACTATTGAAATTTCTCTTAGTTTCTCTTAGATTAGTACCATTGGAACTAATCATAAACAACCAATTCACAAGAAAATCAGTCTCATTTTATTATAGCACAAAGAAGATATATTCCAGAAGATATGTTTTTGAATCTATTCTTTTGGCATGCTTGTAAAAATTACTATATTCATAAATTTCCCAGTCACTCCTATTGTGTAGAAAAAGATGCTTCACTGCTCAAGTATTGTTAAGAAGAGACTGGGAACGAGCAGATTAATTTGGTTGTAAGACTGGGAGGTTACAAGCAAAATGTTCTCTTCTGCAAACAAAATAGAAGCTTCACTTTCCTTCCCTTCCCTTGAGTTAACCCTATGTTATTGGATACATACCAGGTACTAGAGATTCTCTCCCTGGGTAGTCTGGCTTAGAATGGCTCCCCAGGCTCTAGCCATCTGCATAGCTGCTAGAGGAAAAAGCTGTTTCAGTTGGCTCCAAGAATGTCTCTGGGAATTATAATGTATTCAAAGAAATGAGTGTGGAGTGCCTACTTGCACAATGGAAGATCCACAATAATACACCTGGGTTTATGATAGCACCTTCCTGAACTTCAGCCACTTCCTCTTTGAGGTTTATGCTGCCGAAGGGATAAACACAGAGACTGCATTTGTTTGTGATTACCTGGAAATTAGATGGGGTGTCATTCCCTCTTCTATCCTTTTACCACAGCTTGTTCACTTTTGCAAAGGTGGAAAGCTAGACTAAATTCTGTATTGCAAATGTCAAGTCAAAAACGCTATATAACCAAGAAATAGCAGTATAGAATATCATGTATTCTACACAAAGCTACATTTTCAATATAATCCCCGTAATTATTTCACTCATCAGAGAAGTGTATCCAGCTGACACATAAAACCTTAGTCAAGACATTAAGACAATAAAAGCCATTTTCTTCCCAAGCAGTCATGGGGACCAGATTGTCTCTATTATTCATCAGGGCCTGGCACAATGCAGAGCACATGCTCGAAGTGGCCAATAAATCCTGGTGGAATTGAGTTATATGGGAGTCAATTACCCGGTCACAGCACTGGATTAGGAGGTTGAGTTCTTGATAGATTTGCTTTCAGTTGACCTGTGTGACATTTGGTATTTGGTTTTGCAACTTTCTTTTCAGTTTTTTCCATGCACCAATACTCCTAGAATTTTGCTTTTACCTCTCTTCTCCTCTTTCATCAACAACACCATCCAGTTGACTGAATGTTGTTGCTTTCAGAAGAACACACAGTATACTAAGGACAAACAGTATACTAGAAATATACCCAAGAAATATTTTAAATGAATCTTGTTTTCCGCCCCTGTGTTCAGCGTAACATCTGTATACACCCCTGCATTTCCATTGATTGGAAACCTTTAATATTCTTTGTACTCTCATAGCCCTGGTTTCTCAAAACCATCTGGCCCAGTCTAGGCCGTTGTTTCATTAAACAAATGTTATTAAACAAATTTTTGAGTGTGTGTCTCGTGGGGAGGGGAGTCTAAAGGGGGGTAAATTCATGTATTTTTAGCCAACAGTATTAACAAGAAGTGTTTGAAATGTTTCTGAAACCATAGTGTCATAACAAAAATAAAAATAAGGTGGAGACTGGATTGTAATTAACACAGAGCTTTTCCATCCAAGATAGAGCTTAAAGGCCTCTGTTTGTTGCATCACTTTAAAAACAAACCCTACTGCCAGGGATTTTCAATGGCAACTTTACCGTGCTTACCCAAATGGAGGTAATTAAGAATCCTTCTGTGTGTTAAATCAGGTATCCACAGAATTGGGAAGCTTCAGATATTTATTGTAAACCAGAGCCTCTTTTCTTGTTAATCTCCTAAGACAGCAGACTAGTGACTCGCACCCATTAGAACAACTGAACTAAGAAGCTGAATGACAGGTTCTGAGTCCCCTAAGAATTAAAAACAGAGTCTGGATTAGAGCTGCTTAACAGACCACTCACTGGGGCATGCTCCTTCCCCACGCCCATTTCCTATCCTAGAAAATAACAAACTTCAGATGACCCGCCAAAAGCAACTACCTTTTGTACCTGTAGTTGAATTATTTCCTCTTTGCTTAAAATTAAAGAATGCAAGTGATTTTGTTGCTTTAGAATGGAGGATTACCTCTTCCTAGACATCCAGTTGAAAAACCAACTGGTATAGAAGGGAAATGCATCTCAAATAGATACAATGACATTCTTGTAATTGCCTCATTTGAAATTGCAGCCTTTCCCTATGCTAATTGTTAGCCCTAAGCTAATTTGGTACATTAAAGTAGATTGTTATTAAAAACAAAATTAAATCCATTGCCAGCATCTTTATTCTCTACCAGAAGAAAAATTTTAAATAAATGCAAATACTCCAGTTTTGTTCTTAACGTTCCATGAAGTTGCAAGGATGAACTTTGACTTGAAAGATAATGAGTTCCCCACTGTTGGAGGATTTGAGGTTTGGGCTGGATAATCCCAGATGATGTTGGAATGGACAGAATTTAAGATTCCTTCTGACTCTAAAATTCTGTGGTTATAAAATCTATCCTCTTGTTGAAAGAAGAAATGTTAAAGGTGTTTGCAAGGAAATGGTAGCGTAATGAAAGGGAAACACAGAAAGACTTTTTTTGTTAATAAGCAATCACCTCACTTGGTAATAGTTTTTCTTCTTAATCGCTTGTTTGTGGCAAATGCGGTGTTGTAATCAAGTGGCTTTTATAATAATAAAACACTCCTCTCAATTAAACTGTACTGCGAGGAATTCAAAGATGAACAGAAGTGTTCCTTCTTTTAAGATGCTGATTTATAAGCATCCCTTTAAAAATTTACTTCTCTTTCTGATGATAAAAGTAACACACGTTTATTGTAGAACATTTGGAAACTACCAGGGACTATAAATAACCCATAATCGCCCCACCAGAGATCATTCTTAATATTTTTGGTGTATTTCTTCCATATATATACATATTCACATTCATACTAATTTGTCGTATTCAAATTTAACCCTCTCTTTAATGTTTATAATATGATTATACTACCTTTTAACACATGAATTTTCTTCAGATAAAAGCCAAAGTGATCCATTTGTTACCTTTTTTAAAATTCTACCTGGCTGAAATGGACAAAGAGGAGCCCGTCTCTATCAGGGAGGGGATCAAAGAGTTATTCATTTTCTTGATCAATTATGTGGCAATCAGCCATGATAAAAAGCCCAAATTACCAAATTAGGAAAAGGAATTTTATTTAGTGGCCATGTATAAAAGCTAAATGGACAGTTGGAGACAGATAACAAAAACTAATATAAAAACAAAATGTGAAAATACAGCATTTGATGAAAATGAGAGCTTAGGAAAACTAGTATCCAGATTTATTCAGACTGAATTTCTTCCCTGGGCAATTAACAAATCATCCATTAGTGCCTGTGCATCCAGCCTCATTGTTCTTGGTAGTAAATTATGTACACCTCCTGTTTCCAAATTTTCAAATATAGTATGTGTCATAAAGTGTATAATTTGGGTCCTGTATATAATTTCTAGCCAGAGAATGGCTTGTAATCATGCAAAATATTCCTTACGAGTTGTGTGTATAGACAAAGAAAACTACAAAGAAAATGCAGAGAAACATACAAAATTTCCCATTCCTTTTGTGTTCCTGATGTATTTCCCTTTGGTTCTTTGCTTCTATGTTGAAATAGACTTAGTCGGTAATACTGATAATTACAGCTAACAGTGACCAGGTGATATGGTTTGATTGGCTCCCCACCCAAAATCTTGTCTTGAATTGTAGTTCCCATAATTCCCACATGTCATGGGAGAGAGCTGGTGGAAGGTAATTGAATCATGGGGGCAGGTCTTTCCCTTACTGTTCTCGTGATAGTGAATAAGACTTATGAGACTTAAGGTTTTTTTTTTCCTTTTGGAGATGGAGTCTTGGTTTGTCACCCAGGCTGGAGTGCAATGGCATAATCTCAGCTCACTGCAACCTTGGCCTCCTGGGTTGAAGTGATTCTCCTCCCTCAGCCTCCTGAGTAGCTAGGATTACAGGCACCTGCCACCATGCTCAGCTAATTTTTATATTTTTAGTAGAGATGGTCTTTCACCATGTTGGCCGGGCTGGTCTCGAACTCCTGACCTCAGGTGATCCACCCACCTCAGCCTCCGAGAGTGCTCAGATTACAGGTGTGAGCCACTGTGCCAAGCCTGTTTTGTTTTTTGTTTGTTTGTTTGTGGTGGGTGTGTCTTAATTAGCAGTGTGAGAACAAACTAACACATCAGAAATTCTGTTTTTTCATATCAGCACAGAGAAAAGGGACCTTCCCAGTCTAGTCTATCCTGTTCTCAAATTATTTTCTCTAACTTGTCAAATAAGACCTTCTTTGTGAACTTTATCAGGCCAGTTATTTCTGAACAGAATTACCACTCTTTGGTGGCCTCGCTAAATGTAATATATTTATAGTAATTTGGAAAGACTCCTCCAGGAAAGACAGATGATATTAAACTGAACAACTAGTGCTAGGTAAGAAGCAAATTGTTCAAATTTTTCACAGAAGCCCTGTAGATTTTAACAAAACCCCCCAGAGACAGTGTCAAATTTCTGAGCTGGTTTTTTGGTTTCAGCTCTTCCCCTAAGCAGTAGTTAATGAAGTTATTAGATGTTAGTAAAATTATTTCTTTGATATTCTACCTGGGTTTACTACCATAGAAAATCCCTGAATATTTTACAAATTGCTAAACAGATTTTCATTTAAAACTAGAAAGGACTGACCAGGTATGGTGGCTCATGCAGGAACACTGCTTTAGCCCAGGAGTTCAAAACTAACCTGGGCAATAGAGTGGGACCCCCATTTCTAAAAAAATAATATCTTTTAAAAAATTAACTGGGCATGGCAGTGCATGCCTGTAGTCTCAGCTACTTGGGAGACTAAGGAGGGAGGATTGCTTAAGTCCAGGAGGATGAAGTTGTGGTGAGCTATGATTGCACCACTCTACTCCAGCCTGGAGGACAGAGTAAGACCCCGTGTCAAGAAATTGAAAATAAAATAAAATAAAATAAAATTAGAAAGGATAGGTGTGTGGGGAGGGAGGCTGGTTAACCAGGGTACATGAGATCATGTAGAGATTGTCTTTCATTTGCGTTATTCTCCATCTTTTAAAAATGTCTGATTATATATTAGGTCCCAATGGCTTCATTATTATTATGTTAATTCATAGGTTAAATTTTATAAACATAAAACTGAATTGACAAGCCTAGTATCTCTTTCCTGTCTATATTAGAAATTAAATTCTATTTAGTACTTAACAAGCAATACATATATATATTTCATGTAATCCTTACTGTAATTAAGTATTAAATTATGTAACATAGTTTGAAAAGCAGATGCAAGTTCTTATCCTCCTTTTACACATAAGGAAATAAATTCAGACTTTTAGTAAGTTTCCCAGACTCAAGCAGCTAGTAAGATTCAGAACTAAAAATATAATCCCTGTCTTCTGATTCAAATGTTTCACATCCGGGTGCTCACATGCTAATACTTTTTTAACCCTTTCAATGGGATTAAGTGAGATAAAATTGAGTCTTATTATATAGAATTTATCAGAAATAGCGAAATCGCTAAAATGACACCTAAAATGATACAGAATTTAAATTTAGCATAATCATCATTCTTTAACTTAGAGATTGACATATTTCTGCAAGTGTTTTCGGGGGCATTGGGGCCACAGAAGTCCAAGTCAGAGCAATTTTTAGTACCAAAAAGTTGACCTTTCTCTGGTCCACATCACAGCTGTCACTGTGCAGAGAACTAATACATGCACATGGCTAGTCCAGTTCTGAAGAAACATGTGAGGGGATGTTTGGAAAAACTTTTGGTCTTCCTCTAGGTTTAGTAAATGAGGGACTGCAAACAAGAATAATGAAAGAGTAATAAAAGAAGAGGCACACAATTTTATTAATATTTATATGCACAAGAGCTTTTAGAAAATCAGTGAAAATCACAGAAGTGTTTAGACTAGGGAGTTTATAAGCCCTTCTTAACCAAGAAAAGAGGGTTTGGGCATCAAGTAGTGGTGAATTGTGGAGAAGTGACTGGAAAATATATCAGAGAAACTAATGGAAGGTATATTAGTCCATTCTCACGCTGCTATAAAGACATGCCCAAGACTGGGTAATTTATAAATGAAATAGTTTTAATTGACTCACAGTTCTGCAGGGCTGTGGAGGCCTCAGGAAACTTACAATCATGGCAGAAGTAGAAGCAAACATGTCCTTCTTCACATGGTGGCAGCAACAAGAAGTGCTGAGCAAAAGGGGGAAAGCACCTTATAAAACCATCAGATCTTGTGAGAACTCACTCACTATGAAGAGAACAGCATGGGGGTAACCACTCCCATGATTCAATCACCTCCCATGGGCTCCCTCCCATGGGAATTATGGGAACTATAATCCAAGATGAGATTTGGGTGGGGACACAGCCAAACCATATCAGAAGGTAAGGAATATTTTAATAAGTTTAGTTTATGCAAACTCGTCTTGGTGATGACTTCCTATCTTTTATAACATGGGTCACTTTTCTCTTCCTGGTGGTGTAAGGAAGAGGACACCTACCTCAAAGAGAAATTTTGCTCTGCTTTCAGATGTACAAGAAAAAGACAGAGAACTGTTCCTGCATCTATTAATTATCAATTGCCTGCAGCTCAAAATAATTCTTATGCCAAAGTAGCATATTTTGGGGTGGCATATTCCAACCTCCATCTCTGCCCAGTTGGAACTGTCCAGGAAGTTGCATACCTCAAAAGTTGAGTTGGTAGTCATAAAGAGACTATTTGAGTTAGTTCCTGAGAGGTAAGAGACCTGCAAAGGGAAAGAAAAATATAGATCAGATAAGAATTAATTAGCAGAAAAGAGCAAATCTCAGCACATTCCCACTGATCTCACTAAACCAGGCTCCTAGTATGGAAATAGGTCAGTCAAGTTCAACAGTTGTGTCTCATTTTGGGAGGCAGCCTGCAGGTGGGAGTAGGGGCCCCTCTGAAGTTTGGCCTTTCTCATAGTGAATGATCACACACAAAGAGAAGCATTTCTATGAAAACAAAAGAAAAACAAAGATTAACTGTTGGAGCAGAATCTAAAGCCAGTTATTGAGTCCAGAAGGCAGTCAGTTGACAAGATTTCTAAATGTTGGATTTGAGGCTGGGTGCAGTAGCTCATGTCTATAATCCCAACATTTTGGGTGGCTGAAGTGGAAGAATTGCTTGAGGCCAGGAGTTCAAAATCAGCCTGGGCAACAGTGTGACTCCATATCTAATGAAATTAGCCAAATGTGGTTGTGTACACCTGCGGTCCCAATTACTCGGGAGGCTGAGATGGATGGATCACTTTACCCCAGGAGGTCCAAGTTGCAGTAAGCCATGATCACACCATTGCCCTGAGCAACAGAGTAAGAGCCTGTCTCATCAATCAATCAATCAATCAATCAATTAATGTTGGATGAAGTATCTTTAGATGGTGGATTGAGGATGAGAGGGGCAGTCTCTCAGTCATGAGCATTTTCTGGAGTTTGAAGGAACATGTTCAGGTGAGCTTCCTGAGTGGTCCAAACTGCAGTAGTGGTAACTCCTTTGAAGTTATGTTCAGTTGTCCACCTTCAGCTTCCAGGCCTTCAGGAAAAGGGCAATTGTGGTTCTCAGTGATGCCTAGTCACAAGGGTGAGAGAAGACTGGAAATGTTATTTACAAGATGGCAGGATTCAGTTTGCAGAGGGGGAAAATATCTCAATGACAATAAACATTCACAAGGGTGGGTTATAGTTTTCCATTAAAACTACAATTTCTCTCTACAGTCACCCCCATTGTGATCAAAGACAAAGTATGTCTACTTGTGTTTGCCAACTGAGTCTAGTCTCATTAAACTTGGCCTGATTATTGACATAGTAAGTGCAGCAAAAACAGTAATTTAGCATGTAGGCTTTTTTGTGTTTGCTCTTCTAGAACTTTTAATAAGGACTCTCAGAATAGACTTTTAAAAGCTCTTGAGAGTAGTAAGCCAAGCCAAGAACTAGCCATTAGACTTTATCTGTAATATCTACAGATTGGGGTGAATTTCCCTCTTCTCAAGGACTCCAAAATATCCTGAGTTTCCTGGGCCTGCCAGAAAGTGACCTTCCTTACCCACTTGTAAGGCTATGAACCCTATAAACCAGGTACCAGTCTTGCTCTTCCAAGGGAGCTTTGTCAGCATTGCTGCCATACAGTCAACCTTAGTTCCTTAAAACTATTGGGTCATATGTGATTCCACACGCATTATTCTCAAATACGGCATTGCGGTCAAAGCCTTAGTAGGACAGCCAAAGTTCCCAGTTGTGTTCTGTTCCAAGGAGAATAGATTCTTATGGAATGTACGCAAATAACTATATTACCATGAAAACAGAAATACTCAATAAGCATTTCTGAATTTCAGAGATCAGGTAGGGGTAAAAAAATAAATATTTCATTTTTGTTTATGAAGATATAATCTATTAAATTATTGTGAATTCTAAGTAGCTTTCAGAAAGGGTTTCCTGACATCCAGAAAATAGAACATTAAATAACCAGCAAGGTTTCAATCAAAAAGGCCATAAAAATTATAATGGTTTTTTATCAGTTCATTCAGTCCCATGTAATTAATTCTTGTTCTGCTTGATCTTAGGTTAGTGGATATATGAATCCATCAGCTTCTCCATTATTTCTAGAAATCCTTACTGAGTCCAGTGATATAATCTTAAAGTTATTTAAGCAATGTCAGCAGAATCCTGTACTCCAGAGTACCTGCCATGGTTTTTTTCATGAATCTCTAAGATGCTCTTTCTTTGTTGAAAAGGCATGCTGGCCTACTGCTGACTGCATGAACCTTCATAAAAGCATCAGCATAAAACAATAATTATCTGTGAATGGCAAAGACTTTAAAAAGCCGTGCCTGAAGATCTGATGAGAGTTCATTATAAGACAATTGGTAAAGAGATTTGGTTGTTTCTCTGACATACAGCATTTTAAGATAATAACCTGATACAAAGACCATCTCATGAACAGCAAAGACATTGACAGATTTTGAGAATTTTACACAATTTCTGAAAAATCATTATGTCCATACAAATATAACCAAGGAATGGTTCAGTATCTTTTCTTTATTTGACAATGCTTCCCATGCAATTTAGCACATTAAATAAGCTCATATCTCTTTTTACAAAGTGAGAGAACAAATCCTTTGAGAGTTTTCCAGGGGCCCTCTGGGACATTCCAGAGGCAATTCAAGGTCAAGAAGACTTCATTTAGAATTTGATTTAGGAAAGTTGTGAAAAATGTGAAAAGGTTTGAACACTTGATAAAATGGGATCACGGATCACTATGAAACAATACTTAGTTATCTATTTAACCAAAGTGACAATAAAAGATTTTTAAGATAAATTTGGAAGATAACATAATCATAAAAAAACTTAAACTCTTTCAATCTTAAGAAAACATCGTTTTCTGAAATAATCCAAGACATGATAAGTGAAACATAAAGCACAGAATATTTGTTTTCTAGGTGTATTACTCGAGAAGTAAAGGAAACATTTCATAATATCTATACCAAGAATAGGCTGCAGGGTACAGGGCTCAGGGCTGTAATTCCAATGCTTTAGGAGGCCAAGGTGGGAGGATTGCTTGAGGCCAGGAGTTCAAGACCAGCCTAGGCAATATAGCGAGACCCTGTCTTTCTAAGAACCAAAGAATAGATTAATAAACCAAAAAAAAGTGCTCATTTTAAAAGTAGTTTTGCATCAGTACACTACTGTATTAGTCCATTGTTGCATGGTTGTAAAGAAATAGCTGAGACTGGGTGATTTACAAAGAGAAGAAGCATAGTAGCTTCTGCTTCTGGGGAGGCCTTGGGAAGCCTCCAATCACAGCAGAAGGTGAAGGGGTAGTAGGTGTCTTACACGGCAGGAGCAAGAGCAAGAGAGAGTAAGGGGTCAGCTTCCACACAGGTTTAAATGACCTGATCTCATGAGAACTCAGTCACTGTCATCAGTATAGTACCAAGAGGGATGGTGCTGAAACATTCTTGAGAAATCTGCCCCCATGATCCAATCACTTCCCACCAGGCCCCACCGCCAACATTGGGGATTACATTTCAACATGCGATTTAGTGGGGACACACATTTAACCCACATTAACTACTAGGCTCGTTCTTCAAAACCTTATAAATTGACCCATTCAGTATTAGCCAGCTTGCCTACACAGTGTAAGATTCTCTCTTTTGTTCTCTCTCTCTCTCTATCTCTCCCTTTTACACTGATTCTTTACAACTTTCTATATCAATTCAGATTTTTGTCCTTTATTTTCATCTTTCTCGTTCTGGAACAAACTTTAAATGACTTCTAAACTACTGTAGGATAAAAGTTGTTGTCATTTTTCTTTAACGAAAACACATCTCACTTTCCTTGTACGCTGTGCTTGCAGAGTTTTGTTTCTTCATCGATTATTGCTAGTAGTTCATTTAGATATATTTATTAGATTTCTTAACCCTAAATAACATTAACTTTCTGTGAAAATGAAGAAATAAACAATTATAAACTGTCTGTTACATACATGCATTCCGTGCTAGATTAGCACAGGTATAAATACATCCTTTCATAATTTCTAGAGGCATATTTCCTAACAGTACAACTTCTCAATGTGGCAAAAGAGCATGTTTTTTAGCAGATTCAAATCCCTTTAGTCTCTGCAAAATTAAGAAGTCAAAAGTAAATAAATTTAAGTAGATAAACTTTAGCAATTAATATTTTGTTATTTTAGTTGATATTATCTAGATATTTCATGAATATCATTTAACTTAGTATAACTAAGATTTTAAGTAACCAAAAGGATGTTGGAAACTATTTTTAAATCGCTGTATTATACAACACAATTATTGTTGAAATAAAATTTGTCAGAGTAATGACTCAATCTGATTAAAATGCAATCTATAAGGTTTAAGACTAAATCTCAGTAGTTATAATATTAGTTTGACTACTAAGCCCAGGCAGAATAAAATGTATGATATCTGATGTTGACAACTCTGAAGACATAACTCTTTTTAATTAAAGCAAAAATGTTGAACTGTTAGCAGTGGTGAATCCATACAGGTGTGCAGCATCCTGACATCTTGCCTCCTCAGAAGAAAGGCTTCAACTGAGGGACACAGGCAGAGTGAGAGACCAAGGGAAGTTTTGGAGCTAAAAGTGAAAGTTTATTTAAAAATTTCAGAGGAGGAATGAAAGGAAGTAAAGTATACTTGGAAGAGGGACAAGCAGGTGACTTGAGAGATCAAGTGCACGGTTTGACCTTTTGAGACTTGGGGTTTTATATGTTGACATGCTTCTAAGGTGTTGCATTCCTTCCTGCTTGATTCTTCCCTTGGGGTGGGTTGTCCACATGCTCAGTGGACTGCCAGCACTTCAAAGGGGCCACATGCCAGTGTCTTTACTGGAGGTGTAGGGATGCTCACTTGAGGTATGTTTTCCCTTAGCAAGTCCAGCAGTTCTGGTATTCCTAGAGGAAGGTCGTCTGCCATTTTGCCTTTTAGTGCACATGCTTGATCCTACTCATCCAACTTCTGAGATCTTATCCAGAAGCTGTTGATCAACAGTTTCAGGCTTTTTCTGTCTGTTGGGAGACTGCCTTTCCCTGGTGCCAAGTACAGCCATTTACTATTTTAGACAGACAGTTAACAACTGCCTGACCATCACCTCATGGTCACCTGACAGTCCTGGTTGTGGGGAAAGGAGATCTTCTCCTGCCCTGCTCATGTCTGACTAGCTACCTGCTGTAACAAAACTAGTTTTATTTACCAAAGATTATCTTCTATCAGATAAACTTGAAAACATTTTGGTTATATTTAACCATTAAATAATATATTTAGTTATATTTCTGAGTGGTTTTTTTTCAGCCAACTTAGAATAGAGCTTATTTATTAATTTGGTAATCTCATCTGGAAGTGAGAAAATGTCACATATGTACAACATACATATATACACATAAACATATAAAGATTTAATTTATTTAAAGACAGAAACAAATAGAGATTATTTCATTTATTTTCAGATTATAACCATAGGTCAGGTATAAATATAGAAACACAAAACTCATGAATTTATATGAGCTGGCATTTTTGTCTTTTGAAAAAAAATCTGAATTGTATTTCTGGCAGATGGAACAAGTGAAAGTTACCTGCTCAATGAAGGCTAAAGCTTTTTATCAATTTTCGTGAGGGTGACTTTCAAAATATTTTTCTTGACATAATAATTTAATGGAGACAATAGCATTAGTCTCAGATTACTGTTTTAGTCAACAGAAATTAAAGCCAGGTGGCTTTTGGGCTGGAAGCCAAAGTTATTAATATTCCCTTAGATGTTTACATATCAAAGAGATGGCCCTCAGGTCCTTGAGAGGACGGTTCTGGGTGGTAGAATATTTACAGCTGAAGGGGGAAGAGAAAGGATGGAAACCTTCAAGTAGTCCCTTTAAAAGGCAGTTCGGGGCATTTTTGCCTATTTCCAGGGTTGCTGGGTATCATCATTATTATTATCAATTATTATTTTCTGGGACAAACAGTAAATTCTCCTGGTAGCACTGAACTTTGTCAAGCAGACATTTTTGAAGTGGGGGTGGGAAATGGTTTTTGGTGGGTGTAAATTTTAATTTTTGTCAAAATCTGATTTTTGCTTGTTGATTTTGTTAAGGGAGTTTTCTAGTCCACCCATGACATACTTGTTTCCTTCTTTCAATTTGATCCTCCCATAGGTAGCAATAGGACATTTATTTAGGTTGAGAGCTCACTAAATATCCTTTAAACGTAAAACCTTTTTCAAATCCCAGATCCATTATCTGGCCTTTGATAATTTAGGATCTCCAAAGGTATACGTGCTCCAAAATGTGATGCAAAACCAGTAAGACTTTTATGACTCAAAACCAATAATCCATTTTATGGTTTAGCCAGGGACCAAGAGTTCTCCCCAAAGAGGGTGCAGAGGATTCCGCCCTCATGATCGGAAGTCATTCCCAAAAATAGCCAAAAGGAAAGCAAGCTGAGACCCTCGGTCACAGGCAGCAAAATGGTGTTTGTGAAAATGGTGTCTCCAGTGTCCCACAAAAATGAGGCACCTGCAATCACTGCCTTGCGATCCTGTGACACTGGGGAGGAAATACAGAGATGGGACTTTCTCAGCACTAATAAGACAATGAGGAAAGGCAAGAGCCCAGTATGAGCTGAGACACTTAATTTAGAGAAACTCCCCAGATTGCTGGCATAGCCAGGTGGGAAATTTTGCTAATGTTTTTTCAAGATCTTTGCCTGACAGCCAGTCACCTCCAAACTCAGTCCCAACCACTTGAGTCCCAACAGGCAAAAATACAGACAGAGGCAAGGCGTGGTGGCTCGTGCCTATAATCCCAGCATTTTGGGAGACTGAGGTGGGAGGATCACTCGAGGCCAGGAGTTGGAGACCATACTGGGCAAGAGAGCAAGATCCTGTGTCTAAAAATTTTTTTTTAATTCCTTGGGCATGGTGGTGCATATCTGTAGTCTCAGCTACTTGGGAGGCTAAGGCAGGATGATTGACCCCGGGAGACTGAAGTAGTTATAGTAGCTATGGTCACACCACTGTACTCTAGCTTGGACAAGACTTTGTCTCTTAAAAAAAGAAAGAAAGGAAAAAAGAGAGAGAATGTTCTTACTAGATCTAAGTTAAGCTATCTGGACAGAAATGAGGACTTCATTGGATTTCTTTTTTACTGGGGAGTCATAACATTTGCCCAAAGGGTCTCCAGTCTGCTGAGAACTTTAAATTCACCAGTCTGTGAGGCTAGCTTGAACAACAGGCTTATAGACCTGTGCCAATATTCTAGTCTATGATTTTCCTTTCTATGACAAACAACACAGAAGACAGTGACAAAGAGAAAACAATGGCTATCTCCAGGAGGAAAAGGATTAATCACAAAAGTCCTCAAGCCAAAAATCACAAAAGTCGCAATACCCAAAGAATTATTTCTTACAAATGTTTTCTTCTTTCTGCCAATCTAAATTTGGAAAGGAAAAGACAAGGAAAGGCTCATACTGGCCTCCCTTGACCAGACTCTTTGCAGAAATCTTGGCGAGTGGGGGTAGGGGGCTGTCTTTTTGACTGTGCATGGTGGCTCACACCTGTAATCTCAGCACTTTGGGAGGCTGAGACAGGAGGATCACTTGAGCCCAGAAGTTCGAGGTTGCAGTGAGCTGTGATTGCACCACTGCACTCCAGCCTGGGCAACAGAGTGAGACCTTGTCTCTAAAAAAAAAAAATAAGATGAAAAAGCAGTTTTTCAAGGTTGTATAATCTCCTACCCCATTCTATCTATTCTTTGATAAATTACCCTCAACTCATTTAGCCATTCATTTACTTAACAAATATTGTATTAGACATCCACTTTGTTCCAAAGACTCTACTTCAGGGTTGAAAGAAACCTAGGGATGAAACTGATACAGTTTTTGGCCTCGTAATTCTTACTCTCTGGTGGGAGAGAGAGAAGACATGTTCATAATTAAGCTCTAAGTCAGAATAGTCAAAAAAAGACTTTATAGAAATACAAAGAATGGAGCACGCCTCTTCCTAAAGAGTTATAAGAGCCAGCAAGAGTTACTAAAGCACTTCAGGTGAGGGGAGGCAGAGGGTAGGGCAGGTTAGTGATAGGGCAATTATAAAACTCCAAAGCATGAAAAAATTCCTAACGTCTTGAAGCAGCAGAATATAAAGTTTATAGGAGACAACATCCACAGAAGAGACTGAAATGGTGGCTTTAAGCCAGTCTGTGAATGCCATTGAATGGAACACTTCAGAGTTTATTTGCCTCTTCTTGATGACAGGGACTTACAGAGCGATTTAAACTGGAAAGTGTTAGATCTGCTTTGTTCATTCGAGGAAATCAACTTTGCTGGCTGTGGAAAATGATAAACAGCATGAGGGAGGATTTGCTGGCAAAAAACAAAACAACAACAAAAAAACTAAGTTTATAATGCAGTAGTCCCATTAAAAAGTAACAAGGGGTGCCTTTAAACACTTGTAGTGACAATATATAACACTTCGGAAGTAACTTGGTAGTACTTAGTAATCCTTTGCAAATCTTTGCCCAAATGTATTATATATATATGTGTGTGTATATATATATGTATACATACATATATACATATGTGTACATGTAAATATATGTATGTAGATGTAAATATATATGTGTATATACATATTTTTGAGACAGGGTCTCACTCTGTCACCCAGGTTGGAGTGCATTGGCATTATCTGGGCTCACTGCAACCTCCAACTCCCAGGTTCAAGCAATTCTCATGCCTCAGCCTCCCAAGTAGCTGGGTTTACAGGTGTGCACCACTATGCCTGGCTAATTTTTGTATTTTCAGTAGAGACAGGGTTTCACCATGTTGACCAGGCTGGTCTCGAACTCCTGACCTCAAGTGATCCACCCACCTTGGCCTCCCAAAGTGTTGGGATTACAGGCGTGAGCCACCACACCCAGCCTACAAAAATATATTTATGGGATGTTCAATACAGTAGCAGCTCACATGTACATTCATAGAAGATGGGTTAAACTATTATGTATTTAGTTTAGCTAAACCAAATACAGTGTGGTGATTCCTCAAGGATCTATAAATAGAAATAGCATTTGACCCAGCAATCCCATTACTGGGTATATACCCAGAGGATTATAAATCATTCTATTATAAAGACACATGCACATGTATGTTTATTTCGGCACTATTCACAATAGCAAAGACTTGGAACCAACCCAAATGCCCAACAATGATGAACTGGATAAAGAAAATGTGGCACGTATACATCATGGAATACTATACAGCCATAAAAATGGATGAGTTCATGTCCTTTGCAGGGACATGGATGAAACTGGAAACCATCATTCTTAGCAAACTGACACAAAAATAGAAAACCAAACACCACATGTTCTCACCCATAACAAGTGGGCATTGAACAATGAGAACACATGGACACAGGGAGGGGAACATCACACACTGGGGCCTGGGGGGTGGGCAACTAGAGGAGGAATAGCAGGGGGTGGGGGGATTGGGGAGGGATAGCATTAGGAGAAATACTTAATGTAGATGATGGGGTGATGGATGCAGCAAACCACCACCATGGCACGTGTATATCTGTGTAACAAACCTGCAAGTTTTGTACATGTACCCCAGAACTTAAAGTATAATAAATAAATTTAAAAAAGAAAAAACAAAGAATTTTAGAGTGGGGTGTGGTGGCACAGGCCTATAGTCCCAACTACTCAGGAAGCTGAGGCAGGAGGATTCCTTAAGCCCAGGAGTTTGAGGTCAACCTAGGCAATATATAATATAGTGAGACCCTGTAGAGATCTATAATATGTTCTGCTGTGAAAATATGTCCAAAATATAAGGGCTATTTTTTAAGTTGCAAAGCAAAAACAAAGTTTTAACCATTGTTATGCTGATATGTAGAATACTGGGAAACCTACACTGTTTATTTTTTATACTTGTTTATACTTTGTGGTTTTGTTGTTTTGTTTTGTTTGAGATAGAGTCTCACCCTGCACTCTGTCACCCAGGCTGGAGTGCAGTGGCACTATCTCAGCTCACTGCAACCTCTACCTCCCAGGTTCAAGTGATTGTCGGGCCTCAGCCTCCTGAGTAGCTGAGGTTACAGGCACACGCCAGCATGCCCAGCTAATTTTTATATTTTTAGTAGAGATGGGGTCTCACCATGTTGGCAAGGCTGGTCTCAAACTCCTGACCTCAAGCTGTCCACCCACCTTGGCCTCCCAAAGTGCTGGGATCACAGGTTCTAGCCACCACGCCCGGCCTATACTTGTATATACTTTGAATTGTTTCCGTTTGTTTCTTTTTTTCTGAGACAGGGTCTGGCTCTGTCACCCAGGTTGGAGTGCAGTGGTGCAGTCATGACTCACTGCAGCCTCAACCTCCTGGGTTCAGGTGATTCTTCCACCTCAGCCTCCTGTGTAGCTGGGACTGTAGGCGACCACCACCACACCCAGCTAATCTTTGTATTTTTTTCATAGAGATGTGGTTTCACCACGTTGCCCAGGCTGGTCTCAAATTCCTAGGCTCAGGTGATCCTCCAACCTCAGACTCCGAAAGTGCTGGGATTACAGGCGTGAGTCACCACACCTGGCCTAAATTGTTTCTATTAATCACATATACCTCTGTAATCTTAAAAAAAATACTTAACACTTTAAAACAGAGATGATTAGAGTCTGGATTAAGGTAGTGGCAACAGCCTAAGGAGGGAAAGTAGATTGAAGAGGAGTCGGAATTTGAGGGATGTGAGTGATTACAGGAGAAGGGAAAGAGTCAAAGGTGACACTCACATTTCTAGCTTAGTAAATTGGTTGTTTGTTGATTCCATTAATAGAAATAGAGAAAAGAGACAGCAGAAGAGGGCTTCATTGAGGAGGGAGACTTTGTTAGTTTCATTTTGGATTTAAGTCTGAGGGTTCTGAAAAGGCAGCTATATATTTGGCTTGAACCTCTCTACTTTCTACCTTCGCAGTAATTCATTAATATTTTTGATGTCCTAGCCCATTGATGTGTGTGTACTGGAGGTGGTGATGGTGGGAGCTAATATATTTAGAGGTTAACATTTCATCTGTCTTGATCCTTTCATTCAGACCCTACAATTATTGCTACAGGGACCTTGCCTGTGAAATTCTAGTTTTTGGATTTTTTTTTTTTTTTTTTTTTTTTTTTTTGCTTGTTTTCCCCCTAAAACTTAGCCCCAGAAGAGAGAGAAGATTCTGAACTAGAGGAAAAAATATCTTGGTCAGATACAGGAGAAAGAAAGTAGCTATCCTAGACATAAGTAATAATAATGACAGTAATAGAAGCAAGGGAGAGAGGGAGAGAGGGAGGAAGGAGAAAGAGAAAGAAAGGGAGCGAAATATAAAGAAATAGAGGGGGAGGGAAGAAAGGAAAGGAAAGAAAGGGGGATTAGGCATAATGCTTCATTCCTATATCCCAGCACTTTGAGAGGCCGAGGCAGGATTGCTTGCGCCCAGGAGGTCAAGGCTGCAGTGAGCCGTGTTTGTGCCACCACACTCTAGCATAGGTGACATAGGGTGACCCTGCTTGAAAAAAAAGGAAAGAAAAAAAAGAAGATTCCAGTAGAATAAAGAAAAAAGGAGAAAGAACAATGTTTATAAGAACCTGGAGAGAGAAGATGAGAAGACGAAGACCTGTTTTCTACTTTTTGGGGTAGCACTGCTAAGGAAATAGGAAAATATCCAAAAGTTGCAGGACTCTAATAAAATGGAATAGCGCCTCTATTCCTGCCTGTTCTTTGACTGGAGGGGCGGAAGGTGAGGAAATGGGGAAGTGCAGGATGACTGAGTCTGGAGAAGATAGGGCTGTGCACATGTTGGGGCTGATGATGTCACTGATAACGGCAACAAAGGGCTTATCCAGGCACTCAGAAGCCTCAGGGCCACCGCACCCTATGGACTATGCAGGCTGAGACAGGCCTCTTCTGAGGAATCTGGAAGATGGCCCCGCCCACTCCAGTCCACCAATACCCTGGAAAACAATCTCTGGGGAGAGGGTCCCAAGAAGACAAAGGCTAATTTTCTCACCACGCCTATAGATTAGGGGACTTGAAAGGAACATTCAGAAAATAAGGGTATGGTTTTTAAGTATTTTAATAGTGGACTGAGCTATTTTACCTACTGGATCAGATAAAATGGAAACTATTCCAATTCACCGTGCAACCAGACATACATGTTCAAACAATTATGAAAAATATACAACAGATATTTATCTACAAAACATCAGTAAACAAACCTACATGACCCTGCTTGGCCATCACTGTTTCTTTTCAATACACACACACACACAGACACACACACACACACACACACACACACGTATATTGTGGAATATAGACTCTGGTTTTTTTTTCCTTTTTGAGATGGAGTTTCTCTCTTGTTGCCCAGGCTGGGGTGCAATGGTACGATCTTGGCTCACCACAACCCCCACCTCCCAGGTTCAAGGAATTCTTCTGCTTCAGTCTTCCGAGTAGCTGAGATTACAGGCATGCGCCACCCCACCTGGCTAATTTTGTAGTTTTAGTAGAGATGGGGTTTCTCCATGTTGGTCGGGCTGGTCTCAAACTCCCAACCTCAGGTAATCTGCCCACCTTGGCCTCCCAAAGTGCTGGGATGACAGCGTGAGCCACCACACCCAGCCGTGTGTGTGTGTGTGTGTGTGTGTATGTGTAGATATATATGTATGTGTATATATATATATACACATACATAATGAGTACGTAAGAGCTGTTTATAGCCCTGAATCCCCACAGAAAACCCCTTCCGTCTTCAGTTTCATGAAAGTATTGCAGTTTTTCTCGTTATTTTTCAGACCATCACAGACACTTCTGACCAGTTTTCCTCTTAAGCTTCGCCCCGAATACGCAGAGGCATTTTATCCTGAAAGTTAAAGAAGCGACAGTAGTTAGATTATTTCATGTCTCCTAGATTGGCTGGCTTTGAGCACTTTTTCAAAGTGTGTGCCAACTAGGGTTTGTCCACTGAATTGCAATGGCTTGCATTTGAGTCGGCCGAACACGCTCATTGATAAAAACAGTAAGAACTCTCTATTAATGTAAGTGTTCTAGGTGAAGGCAAAGGTGTGCTTTAAAGGAAATTTCTGAGCAGGTGAGAAGTAAATGAGTAACATGAGGTTAGGAGCATGCAGCTGTGACTCTACATGCAGAGAATACAGCCCTGGGGAGCTGCGATGCACAGCTGCTGGGAAGCTAATTAAATGGACAGAGCCAGGACCAGTGGGGTAGAATTAAGGCAGAAGCTGGTGTCCCATGCTGGACATTGTGTTGGTCTCTTTCCTGCCTGCCACATGCCAGGTGGGATGCTATGATGCGATCACAGGTCATTCCACGCCACAGGAATGGATTGGCTTGAGCTGGCCTTCTTCATAATCCAGGAATAAGGAGAAGAAAGAGTGAGGAGAGAAAGTGGTCCTTTATGAGGGGTGAGGGGGATGGAGATGGGAAGCTTCGAGAAGAATCGGAATTTTTACAGAACACTATCTGTTTAGATATGAATACAGACATACATATTTGGTCAATATGCATGTGGAATAAAAATTATTCAAACTACTTCAAAAATTCTGCCTACTTTTCAAAAAGCTTTGACATTGGCCATATAATTTAGCCATTTGTCAATATTAATAATAACTTACTAAACAAAATTTGACATTGGGATTACCGAATGGCAAAATGCAAACTTAAATCATAGCTTTATGATCACAAGAATTTCCTTCAACAGTTGTTCAGTGTTATTACTAATACTTTTGTTAGCATTCCAAGAGGATCTGATAATCATAGCTAACATTGATTGAGCAATTATTATATACCAGACATTCTTCTAAGTGCCATTATCTCATTTACCCTACATAATAACCTTATATGGTAAGTATCTTTTCCTAGTGCCTTTTATTGATGACATGAATGAGGCAGAGAAAAACTAGGTAACTTGTTCAAGTCCACGAAGCTAGTTAGTGGAAGACCAGGAATTGAAGCCAGGCAGCTTGGTTTCAGCACTTCAATCTTAGACATACTACCATATTGCCTTCCTGGTACAATGGATGCTTTAAGTAGGATGTGTTATAGGGAGAAATTCTGATATTTTCCTTTTTATACTCACATATTGTTTAAATTTATTTTTAATAAAGATACATCTATTTTCTGACTTGAAAACCACAAAGAAGAAATAGAAAAATACCCTTATTCCTTTAAAAATAGCATTGGAGTAGCTATTTCAGGTAGTGAGAGATCAAACTAGTTTTAACTTTTTTGTT
Organism: Aotus nancymaae; assembly: GCF_030222135.1. Lineage (NCBI taxonomy): Eukaryota > Metazoa > Chordata > Mammalia > Primates > Aotidae > Aotus > Aotus nancymaae. Next base: position 6,520,613 of record NW_026988494.1, on the reverse strand, counting down.
TGTTTTAGTTTTAAGAATATACAAACAAAGGCAGATGCATGTGAAAACTTGGGACAGTAAAATTGTGACCTTTCTATAAAGACAAAGAGGTATGAATAAGGCCAAACTGAGATTAGGATAATGTCAGGTCTTAGTAATCTATTAAGCATAATAGTTTATTTTAGGGAATTCTCTATATTGGTTGGCTTGCTGAAGCTGGTGTGTGTGTGTGTGTGTGTGCGCACACGTATGTGTGTGTGTATAAAAATATCTTTTTAGTGGTTCTTTTTTATTTGTACTTCTCAACATGCTTAAGCAAGTGATATCTTTCCATATAAGGGTCAAAAGAATTTGGGGCTGTGAGGCAGGCTGACAAAGAGGAAATATATCCTGTCTAAGCAAGCAAGAAAAAGGGAAAGGAGTAAAAATTCTTGCAACATTTAGCTCTTCAGAAGAAAAAAATGTGGTCGTCATTTCTCCTACAGTAGTTGATTCGTCACTTTAAACCTAGGCCTAGAAACATATTCATTATAGAGATGCCTCCTTGGGGCTCAGCCTCTGTCAATAGGGGTAACGGGTCAATGGAATTGATTATGTGATCTATAAGCTTTCTTCCAGCTTTACCATATTGTGAATTTCAAGGTCAGGTCTATGAATATGCAAATCGAACCAGAAGTATCATTGGATACAAAAGTATTTGTATCATTTTGAGAATAAAATTTCCAGCAGCATTTTTATGAATATCAGTGAAGATCTGTGTCAGAAAACAAAACTTTATGATATGGGAAATAATCCAGCTGATCTTTACATTCCAAGTCAAATTTTATATTTAGGTTGAATAGGGAAGTATTGGTTTTGCAGTTTTACCATATCAACACAAATAATATTTTTGCCTAGAAAAATAGACCATCTAAATGGGAAAGCGGGGAGCCAACTAGTGGGTAAAACGCCCTAAAAGTGTTTCTTTGTACCTCAAGGCCCAATTATGACTTGAAGATGTTGTTGTACTGATTAGCAATATTAACTGAAAATTTTTCTAACAAGTTCATAACCTACGTATTTTCCAGCTATATACTGTTTCTCTCAGGGATTGGCAAAGCTGAATCAGAACACTTCTTTGCCAAGACTTGTCTGCAAATTCTTAACCTTTTTTTGTTTGCCAAGAACAAAGAAAACTTGTTGTAAACTTAGCTGCTGCTGTAACATATGAGCAGTCTTTTCCGAAAACGCAAATTAGACAAACAAGAATCATTACATCATTTGCAGAAATGCAGTTACATTTGGTTTCTGCTATTGTGTGAATATATATAATATATAACTTTCATACCATGACGCCTTTTATAGTGAGTGCTTTACCATTTTCAAAGCACTTGCATGTGTGTAGTATTATTTGATCTTTTCTGAGATCCAAAGTTTTTAACATACTTCATGCTTGAAAACTTTGATACTTCAATTTATATGATACACGCAATATACAACAAATGTTTTGATTATGGTTGTATGGAAAATTCTTATTATATCCCCAAATATGGTTACACATTTTGGCAAAGTAAACAGTTATTGACTTTTATTACCACATGAACTGGATTTTCAAATACTACCAAATGCATCTGTTTTTGTTTTTAATACAAAAATATCATCTAATGGAGAGTGATTTATGCCAGTATATAGGAAATAGCCAAGAACTTTGGGTCAGGTGGATTACTGCTGAAGCTTTGATTAGGCTTGAAAAGCTGATACACTAGAAAGCTAATTGTTAACCTATAGATTACTAACAAACCCATTGCTTCAAATAAAACTGTATTATTAATAGTTCAGATTTAAAAAAATAATGTCAACTTTTATTTTAGATTCAGGAGGTAGACATGCAGGTTTGTTACACAAATACAATTGCATAATGCGGAGGTTTGGAGAATAAATAGTCCATCACCTGGGTAGTGAGCACAGTACCCATTAGGTAGTTTTTCAGCCTTTCCACAGAACCCAGTACTCTCCAGTGTTTATTTTTCACATCTTTGTGTCCATGTACTTCTAATGTTTAGCTCTCGTTTATAAGTGAGAACATGAAGTATTTGGTTTTCTGTTCCTGAGCTAATTCTCTTAGGATAATGTCCTCCAGCTCTATCCATGTTGCTGCAAAGGACATGAATTCATTCTTTTTAATGACTGTGTAGTATTCCATGGTGTATATGTACATTTCTTTATCCAGTACTCTGTTGATGGACACATAGTTTGATTCCATGTCTGCTACTGTGAATAGTGATGCAATGAACATATAGGTGCACGTGTCTTTTTGGTAGAATGATTTATTTTCCTTTGGGTATATACTTAGTAATGGAATTGCTGTGTTGAATGGTAGTTTTGTTTTAAGTTCTTGGAGAAATTCCCAAACTGCTTTCCACAGTAGCTAAACTAATTTACATTCCCATCAACAGTGTATAAGCATTCCCTTTTCTCCACAGCCTCGCCAGCATCTATTATTTTTTTACTTCTTTTCTGACTGGTGTGAGATGGTATCTCTTGGTGGTTTTGATTTGCATTTCTTTGATGATTAGTGAGGTTGAGAATTTTTTCATGTTTGGTAGCTGCTTGTATGTCTTCTTTTGAGAAGTGTCTCTTCATATCCTTTTCCCAGGTTTTTTTTTGTTTTTTTTTGTTTTTAAGACAGGGTCTTGCTCTGTTTCCCAGACCAGAGTGCAATAGTGTGATCAGCTCATGGGAGCCTCAAACTCCTGGCTCAAGCATCCCTTCACCTCAGCCCCCAAGTAGCTGGCACTACAGATGTATGCCACCACACCCAGCTGATTAAAAAAAAAAATTGTAGGGACAAGGACACAGTATGTTGCCTGGGCTTGTCTCAAACTTCTGGGCTTAAGTGATCCTCCCAGTTTAGCCTCCAGAAGTGTTGGGATTACAGGCATGAGCCACTATGTCCAGCTCTTTGCCCACTTTTTAATGGAGTTACTTGTTTTTTGTTTGTTGATTTAAATTCCTTATAGAATCTCAATATTAGACCTTTGCCCACTGCTTAGTTTGCAAACATTTTCTCCCATTATGTAGGTTGTCTGTGTAATCTGTCAGTAGTTTCTTTTCTTGTGCAGAAGCTCTTTAGTGTAATGAGGTCCCACTTGTCAATGTTGTTTTTGTTGCAACTGCTTTTGAGAACTGAGCCATAAATTATTTGCCAAAGCCAATGTATAGAATGGTATTTCCTGGATTTTCTTCTAGGATTTTAATAGATTGGAGTCTTCTATTTAAATATTTAATTCATCTTGAGTTAATTTTTGTATATGAGGAAAGGTAGCAGTCCAGCTTTTCTTCTGCATATGGCTAGCTAATTATCTCAGCACTATTTATTGAATAGGGAGTCATTTCCCCATTGCTTATTTTTGTCGACTTTGTCAAAGATCAGATGGCTGCTTTATTTCAGGTTCTTTATTCTGTTCCATTGATCATCTGGTAATACATCATTACCAGGCTGTTTTCGTTACTGTAGCCTTATAGTGTAGTTTGAAGTTCAGTAATATGATGCCTCTGGCTTTGTTCTTTTTGCTTAGAATTGCTTTAGTTATTCAGGCTTCCTTTTGGATCCATATGAATTCTAGAATAATTTTTTCCAATTCTGTGAAAAATGATGTCAGTATCTTGGTAAGAATAGCATTGAATCTATAGATTGCTTTGGACAATATGGCCATTTTAATGATATTAATTCTTCCAATCCATGAGCATGGAATGTTTTTCCATTTGCTTGTGTCATTTATTTATTTCTTTCAGCAATATTTTATAGTCCTCTTTGTAGAGATATTTCATCTCATTGCTTAGATTTAATCCCAGGAATTTTATCTTTTGTGTGGCTATTGTAAATGGCATTGCATTCTTGATTTGGCTCTCACCTTGACTGTTCAGATTACTGTTTTATAAAAGCCACAAAAATGTTCCATTGGCTAAAAGTCATTCTTCTTAGTTAATAGAAGTCATAGTATGTAAGAAGGTAAGAGTGTCAAATTATTACTAGATGTGAATGAATAATTTATCAAGAATGGCAATGCATGGCTTTGTTTGGTCAGCAACTATTGCACCCTAGTTATGATGTATTCTCTAGCCAATTGGAAAAATACTTGGGGAGGGAAAAAAGAGGACTTTATTAAGGATCTCTGGAAATAGGAATATTTTTAAGTAGTTCTATAAGTAAAAATGAGTAACTTTATGTCAGGATAAAATAAAATTTGGCTGAATTTATAGTTCTCCATCTGCCTACTTGCACCTACTTGGGGCTTATTCTACCTGAGTGGTTACCCTGAACAGCACAGTATGGCTGGAGTCTAGATGAGTTCTTCACTTTCCAACCATATTGACTCCTTTTCTTTTTATAAAATACATCAAACTCCTTGCAGTTTTATCTGTCTGGAGCACTTATCCCATCTTCTTTACTTAATAAACTATTATTTCTTTTTCAGGTCTCCATTTAAGTTCACAACCTTGAAGAACTTTTTTTTTGTAATACAGACTAGGTTTATATCTCCTATTATATCTCCTCTTATAGTATGCAGGATATACCTTCTAAGTTGTGCATGTGGGACAGCTAGCAGAAGAAGAGTTTGTATTAGGTATCACATTTGAGAAAAAGGAGACCCAGTGGAAAAGCCTTCATCAAAAGAAAACAAAGAATGTGTTTATGTTTCTCAAAGGCATGTATCTATGTATTGGTGACAACTGCCTTAATAAGTATTACATGTCTAATGTGTGTACAGTAATGTGCAGCTCTGTGAAATATACAAAAAAAGTTAAGCATATAGCCTATGCTTTTGAAAGTTTGAGATACTTGGGGAGGTAACTATGAAGAGATGTCTCATGTAGCCTCATATGGAGCAGAAAATAATGAAGTGCTATTTATCATATGACACACGTGGGATTGGCCTGTATGGGGTTTTGAGTGCTAAGACAAGATTTCTTTAACTTGTAGTACTTTCCCACAATATTCATACGAGTTAATACTTTATACTTACAAAATTGCCCATAAGACAATTCAATTAGAAAGATATTAGTATATTAACATGTAAACACAAATTGGTTTAAATGTTTTCTAGCAAAGATCAAATCTAGGACAGAGAAACAGGAGAAGAAAACAGGAAAATTGGGCTCAGAGTAGGGGAAGGTTGCGTTGTTTAAAAGACCTGGATGTCAAGATCTAAGGAAAAGATGAAAAGAAAATAGAACCACCACCAAATATAAATATTTATTTTCATATCTCATGGTTTTGTCCTCGGTTGTTGCTGGTGACAGACTTTCCAGTCCTTTTCAGGACTTACTCATCGAATCCTTTTCATACTTGTTATTTTGATCCTGAACATCCTTGCAATTCAAAGAGCATATAGAGGCAGAGTGAAATCAGCATACTGTCACCTATTGCTAAGATGCTCGTTACCTCTACCTGCAGAACCTGCCAAGGAGGCTTCCAGGAGCCCCATAAATACAGAGCAGCAAATCTTCAAAAGCGTAGTGCCCAGACCAGATAGAGGAGAAAATTCTATTTTGAAATTCATAAAGAAGCTCATAATTCCTTGCAATATCTCGTCCCGATTGTGTGGGTGACAAACTGACCTATGGCAGAATTAGGAATGTGAATAGGAATGAGGCTTGGAGTTCCCCGTTCCTGCTGCCTTAACTCCCACTGGAATGTAATTTACAAAGAGTGACGACATGTGAAGGTGTAAGAAAGAGGACTAGAGAGACGTGCTCTTGAGCTGCACAAGGAAGGCAGCTTTTTATGACCATCCAGCTCTGCAAAGGACCTAATTTCCCAGTGCTTATTACGAAAAGGATCAGAAAGAAAAAAATTCACAGGATAAGATTTCATGTGAAAACCAGGAAAAAAAGGTTACTGTATATGTTAAAGAAATAGCATTTGATTTGGTATAATAGTAGGATAAAGAAATGAGAAATAAAAGTAGGGAAAAAAAGGTTGACTACAAATATGTGAATAAGATCAGATGGCATAGTAATTTTATTCATAATTAAATATCTGGTTCAGTTGACTGAGAGGTTCAGTTTCAGGAGCATTAACTAGTAGACTACTAGATACCATGTACATGTTTAAGTAAATCATAAATAAGTTTCTCCTAAGAGCTACTTTAGTGCTGTGGCATTCTAACAAACAAGTAGAATGATAAAATTAAGTTGTTATGATAGCAATGTGTTGGTTTTTCTGTGGATGAGATTTCTTACAGTTAGATTTTTTTTTTTTACCACATATGAGAGAGACCTACAATTAAATACTGTTGAAAGTTGCCATATAATGTGACTATTATCTTAGAGTTAATTAAAGTTAATTTAATTTTAAGCATTATTAAGCTCTTTGAGAAAATTGGAACATATTGAATTCTTGTAAAGGAAAGCAGGACCTATTTGTTAAAACAAAAAGAAAACAAGGGTATAGCTTTGTATTCAAGAGCAGTTTTCCCAATGGATACTTTGCCTGTAAACATTAAAACTCCCTAACTCTTAAAATAAATAGATTTGAATGGATGCTTCTTACCACAAGTTAAAGGTTGTTATTTCATTAAGCTGAATGTAGCACATATAACTAATTTTTCTGAGGGAGGAAGCATTACCTTGTAGAAGGAAATAGTTTCAGATAATATCTATGAAAATCATCATAATAATGAGATTTTGCACAAGATTTGAAACATTTTCAGACTTGGATAGAAATTTACACAAACCAGATTTTCCCTGGGGATAAACTAACAATAATGTCACACACATATTCTGTGATTTTATTTACTAAATTCTAAATTAAATTTCTGCTCTGGTGCTATGAAGGTCACCCGGTGCACTCTTTCAGATAATACAGGAGATTCCAGGATTGAATCAAAACCAAGCCAAGCAGAATATTTTCCTTCCAAGAGATTTGAAATTTGTGATAAACGCGTTTCATTTTTGGCGTGACCTTATTTGGTAAAAGTAACTTTTTCAGAAGCTCCCCCAAATCTCTGTTCCCTTCTTTGTGCTACTGTGTTTCCTTGTGTATTCGAGACGGATAAGCAAAATGCAATTGGGATAGATTTTCACTTAAATTTCTTAAATTTTTTAAGGGTTCTGCTCCTCTTATTCAGTGCTTGCAGTCCACATGTGTATACTGCACGTGTGCGCGCGCACACACACACACACACACACGTTTTATTCTAAATAATAAAAACACAGGCACTGTAATTGCATATGTATATACTGGAGGGGGCGAAAGCCTGGCTTCATCATTCAGTACTGGTGTGAACTTAGAGAGCTTACTTAGCTCAGGTCCTTTTGTTTTCTTTTGTTTTTTGTTTTTGAGACGGGGTCTCACTCTGTCACCCAGGCTGGAGTGCAGTGGCTCCGATTTCAGCTCACTGCAGCCTCCAACTTTTGGGTTTAAGCAATCCTCCCACTTCTGCCTATAGCTGGGACCACAGGCATGTGCCATCTTGTCTGGCTAAGGGTTTTTTTTTTTTTTTTTTTTTTTTTTTTGTAGAGACGGGGCCTTGCCTTGTTGTTCAGGCTGGTCTTGAACTCCGGGACTTAAGGGATCCACCCACCTCGGCCTCTCAAAGAGCTGGGATTACAGGCATGAACCACTGCACCCAGCCTAGCTCAGGTTCTTTACCTATGTGAGGGATGAGAGTATTGCTATCATAGGGTGGCTGTGAAATTAAAATGACATATGTAAAGTTATGCAAAGCTCTTACTACAGTGCCAGCAATACAGGAAGGAACGACAGATGACGTTTACTCTTTTTACGTTGTCTGAAGTCCTATGAATATATCGTGAAACTTTCAGCGTAGGCTCTGTGTGACAATGCAGTAGTCGCCCCTTCTCCACAGCTTTGCTTTTGGCAGTTTCAGTTATCTGTGATCAACTGTGGTCTGAAAATATTAGATGAAAAGTTCCAGAAATAAACAATTCCTGAGTTTGAAATTGTGCACTGTCCTGAGTAGAGTAAAATCTTGCCTGTCCTGTTTTGTCCGCTGGGGATATGAAACCTCCCTTTGTCCAGGGGATCCATGCTGTCTACACAACCCACCCTTTAAGTCACTTAGTAACCATCCTGGTTATCAGATTAACTGTCACAATGCAGCAGTGCTTGTGTTGAAGGAACCCTACTTCATTTAATAATGGCCCCAACGTACAAGAGTAGTGATATCAGCATAGTATTAATATTATTGTTCTATTTTATGATTAAGTATTGTTGCTAATCTTTTACCGTGACTAATTTATAAGCTAAACTTGATCATAGGTATGTATGTATAGATAAAAAATAGTATATATTGGATTTGGTGCTATCCATGGTTTCTGGCATCCACTGGGATTCTTGAAACATATTCCTTGTGGATAACGGGGCCTACTGTAAAGGCAAATGGATACAGAATATCCTTTAGGTTTTCTTTTTCTATCTTTCCCTAAAGCAATACATATAAAGAAAATATAAATAACTGGTTTTGACAACAGACAGATGTATTATATTTTGCCTTTTTAGTGCTCTGTAGTCCAACATTTCGTTCTGTAGATGTGAAAATTAAGGTAATCAAGGGTGGAAGCGCTTCTTGAAGACCACGAAACTGGCTCATAATGGAACAGTCCTCGGGTGCTGGTTTAACCAAGTTGAATGCAACATGAATAGCCCCATGAAAAGCAATGAATACAGAAGGTGCTTAAAAGAGTTTACTTAAGAAAATATATTGGGAAAATAAAACTCAAAGACAGAGGAGGTATATTAATATTCATTTTCATTGAAGAGAAGTAAAAAACTGAATTTTTTAATGTTATGAATTAATGACCTCAAGCAAGGTCAGGTATTGAAAAGAAAGGTGATCATTTCAAAGATGGAAATTGAGTGAAAACATTTAAGGAAAAGAGAGTTTTAGCTATTCTAGAAGAAAGCAGATTCAAGTATAACTTTCTGAAGAAGCTATGGCATGAAATGGCTTCTTCTAATCCCTCAATTAAAAGTGGTAATGGATGTGCCTACCATTCCCATAGGAAAAACTTTTTTTGTTCACTTCTCTCTTCCTCCTTCTTTTAGTTGATTTCCTATATAAATATAAGAGCTTTTAATAAAAATATGACAGAAAGTTGGAAAGGGTTTTCCTAAAATAAATACCAGATGAGCATAGTGCTTACTTGAATTATGTGCAGAAGAGAAGATGATACTCTACAAGCTGGGCTTTTTGGTGACAAATCCAAAGCCCATCTCCATTGTGGGCATTTCCCGTGTGGCTTGGACTTCCTCCATTCCAGAGAAAGAATTAGTCCTTTGGGAATTGGTGAAGTGTGTCCTACTGTGCCAGGCCTCAGCCACAAACACAGGTCACTAGAAAGCCACACTGTCTTGCTTGATGACCTCCAATGAGAACCCCTCCTTACTGCCCTTTCCTTGATTAAAACAAGACATTTGCTGGGAGCTCACTGCATCCGTTTCCACCCATGTTGCTCATTGGATCATTATTTTGATTTTGCTCTCTTTACCTCCCTCACAGCTGTCTTTCCTCATCTGCAATCTTGCATAGACATTATTTACTTCCAGCGAATGATCTAGATCACCCTCAAATGAAAAGACTGAGTGTGCCTCACCTTTCTTCCTTCTGTCCTATTACCGTGTTCTCATTCACTTGATTTTCTCTAGATAACCACGTATCCTAGTTCATGCTTTTGTGTCATAAGGAAAAGTTGACACACTCTTTTGAAAATCTAAACTTTCCTTCCTGCTAGTCATCCTGACACTTCTGCCCTTTGTTGGGAACTTGAATCAACAATTCTCTCTTCTCTTGCATCTTCAATTTCCCTCTTCTTTCTTGTTTCTTTCATTTTGGCTTAAAAAGGCTTTAACATCCCTAGGTCTTTCCTATTGTTAAAAACAAGCAAACTCAGAATCCTTTTCTCAAATTCGATACTCCATTGAATTGGCACCCAATTTATCTTTTTTTTTTTTTTTTTTGAGACAGAGTCAGGCTTTGTCACCCAGGTTGGACTAAAGTGGTGTCATCATAGCTTACTGCAGCCTCGAACTCCTGGGCTCATGTGATCCTCCCACCTCAGCCTCCTGAGTGGCTGGGACTATAGGTGCCCACCACCATGTCCAGCTAATTTTTAATTTTTTCATAGATATGGCGTTTCGATATGTTATCCAGGCTAGTCTTGATCTCCGGTGCTAAAATGACCCTCCACCCTCAGCCTCCTAAAGTGCTGGGATTACAGGCATGAGCTACCATGCCCAGCCCTTAATTTGTCTATTTTTCTTGTTAAGTTTCTCAAAGAAAGGTTCAATGCCTGGGTCAAGGACTTCTATGGATGCTGAGACTCCTTAGGACATCCCTTTCCAAGTACTCATCTATTTGATGCCAGATTTTCTACATACACTTCAACCAAAAAAACAACATATTGCAACAGATCGAATGCAGAAGCAGGTATGAGAATCCTGCTGCCTTCTATGAAGCAAGACATTAAAGAGATTTGCAAAAATGTAAACCAGTGCTCTCTTCTTGCCAGAATTATTTTTTATTTGGGAAAATATATTTTTCATAAAAACTATGTTATTTATGTTACTATTTAATGGAATTAGTATTGCTATTTTAAAAAGTTAATTTAAAAAGTATTAACTTCTTTAGTGGTAATTTCTAGTACACCAAACACTGGTAATCTAACCCACAGAATCAGAAGCTCTTTGGGGATCCTCAATAATTTTAAAAGTGAAAAAGAGTTTTAAAATAAAAGGAGTTGACATTTTGTGAGACTAGTCAGATGGATTGCTTGAGGTAAGGAGTTCAAGACCAGCCTGACCAATATGGTGAAACCCTGTCTCTACTAAGCATACAAAAATTAGCCAGGCATGGTGGCAGGTGGCTGTAATCCCAGCTACTCAGGAGGCTGAGGCAGGAGAATCACTTGAATCTAGGGGGCAGAGGTTACAGTGAGTGAGATTTTGTCACTGCATTCCAGCCTGGGAGACAGAGCGAGACTCTGTCTCAAAAAAATAAATAAATAAATTGAAAAGTAAAAGAAGTTGAGAACAGTAGGTCTACATTCATGATTGCTTTTCCTCATCACCCTTGCCCCCTTCTTTTAACTCTGACCAAAGAACTGGCTCCACTGGTGTCCTACATCAGATTTCTTCGGCTGGAGGTGGTGGCTCATTCCTGTAATCCCAGCACTTCGGGAGGTTGAGGCAGGAGGATCGTTTGAGCTCAGGAGTTCGAGACCAGCTTGGGCAACATGGCAAAACCCCGTTTCTACAAAAAACACAAAAATTGCCCTGGTATGATGGCATGTGCCTATAATCCCAGATACTTGAGAGGCTGAGGTGGAAAAATTGCTTGAGCCCCGAGGGGTTACGGTAAGCTGGATCTTCAAGACACAAGCAAGCCTCCTACCTCAGCCTCCTGAGTGGCTGGGATTTCCCTAGTCTTTTATCCTCCCTAGTTGCTCAGCAATGTTTAACAGTGCCGACCTCTCATTTCTTCTTGAAATTCTTTCCTTCTGTGGCAACAAATTCCCCTGATTTCTTCCCAACCTTCCTGACCACCCTTCTGTTTCTCTCTTGGTTCCTTTTTCTTGGGATTATATTTTCCTCTCAGCTGTCTCAGTATACTTTTCCTTAAAGATTTTTTTTTTTTCTGTTGCTTTTCCAAACTTTTTTTCTAGATCCAAAGCCTTTCCCAGGGTGTCAAGAAAAAAGCAATCCAGTTGCCAGATGAATAGCTTGTCTCAGGGTCATGGGTCTAAAACCAGACTTAACAGTTTTCCCTCCAATAATTCTTCTGGTTAATTTGATATCTGTGTCTATCATGGAAATGGAATTTCCTAAGTTATGCAGATTTAAAATGCCAGATAATTTCTTACCCCTGTCTCTACTAAATCTAATGAATGAGATGTTCTCTTTGTTTTTCTGTGTCATCCCAGCCCGCTCCCTGACAAAGCATATCTGAAAGTTTATCACCACAAACCTAGGCTATTTCAGTGGCTACCTATTCACTGCCTGTTCCATAAATAGCATTTCATTTGCCCAGTTTACCCTACACAGCCCTTCACATTTATAAATGAAATCACTGGTTTTCAACTTTTATTTTTAAGTAGGAAAAGCTTTTCCATTAAGTTTTTGCAAACACATATAATGCAATCCAAAATTTGCCCTGCAGAGCTATGCAAGTAGATTTGCTGCTGGAACCTTGAGCAAAGAAATACTCAAAGCTTCTTCTAGGTTGTGTATGCATCGCAACAGAGGAAGGAAATGATGAGATGGGCACTTGGGAGACTGTTTTCCTAGTTGTCCTCTCCTTGTGAGACATAGGGCTACAAGCCCTCACTTGAGTCAAAGCTAAGGAGTCCAGTGTCCATTGAAAAAGACGCAAGCAATGCTGCCCTCCTTAATGGAGGTTGCAGAGGCTGGAATCACAGCTTCTCAGCCTGGACCTCAGGCTGCCCCTCTGGCGCTGCTCAAAGTCAATCTTTTATCACAAGGCAGTTTTTCTAGACGAGATTATTCTCATCTGAAGCATGAGGTAGGGGTGTGTGTGTGTGTGTGTGTGTGTGTGTGTGTGTGTGTGTGTCTAAGTCTACTTGCCTGCTTTCTGGGAACTACTAAGAGATAGGCATTCCAAATCTAGGCTTTCACTTAATTTCTCTATTCTCAGTCTGAGACCACACATTTATACTCCTCTTAGAGTTTTTGAGCTAGCATCCCCAAGCTCAAAATATTTCTGCTTTAATCTCTTCAGAGACTAAGCCTCCTGTCCCTCACTACACGGAGAAGACTTAGTTATCAGCTATTCAAGGTGTTGCATGGATCTGTGTTTATACTTTAATTCATTCCTTCTGTTTTCAGCACCAACGCCCACCTCCTTTCCTCCTAGCTTCCTTGGCACTTGGTGCCTCCAATTTTTGAGGCTTTCTATAATTAGCACAAATCAACTTTCTTGTTGATTTCCTTCTTTAAAGGAGTGTGGATTTCAGCATTTGTGACTTTGATAAATCAGTTATTACGAATTCAACAGCTGCCCATCTTATAAAATTTTAATGTCTTTCTGCTCTATCTCTTCTAGCTTTTCTTTTCTTGTGTGTCAACACCCATTTCATTTCTTTACTTACCCTCATTTTAATGGCATCTCAAAAGGTATGCTAGTTACCTATTGCTATGTAACAAATTACCATAAACTTAGTTACTTAAAACAATGCACATTCATTCTCTTAGAGTTTTCTGTGGGCCAAGGGACTGGATGTAGCTCAGCCAGGCCCCATTCTTTAGAGTCTCTCACAAGACTGCCATGAGGTGCTGGCCAAGACTGGGGTCTCATGGGAAGGCTTAAGAGGAAGAGCATCTACTTGCATGCTCCTGGAGTTACAGGCAGGTGCCAATTCCTTGCAAGCTGATGAACTGGGAGTCTTGTTCTTTAGTGGCTGTCGGTCACAGGTCACCCTCACCCCTTGCCACATGGCCCTCTTTCTATAGCAGTTTGTCTAATCAAAGCTAGCAATGGTGAGAATCTGCCAACAAAATGGAAGTCACTATTTTATGTGACATAATCACAAAAATGACATCTCATCATGTTTGCCACATTCTATTAGCTAGAAGCAAGTCAGTAGGCCTGCCCATACTCAAGGTGAGGATATTACACAGGGCATAAATACCAGGAGGAAGATTAGAGGCTCTTTTAAAGTCTGTTGACATAGGATACAAAGGTGATAAACACATGGGTCCAAGTCTCTCTCTATAACTGGAGTCCCCATTCTCCCTCACTTCCATCAAGCTTACAGTCCCTACCCCATCACTCCAATAACACTTTTCTTGTGAAGGTCAATAATAACCTCCATCTCGCACAATCCAGTGAACTATCCCAAGTGTTCATCGTACTCACACAACCAGTAGCAACTGACATATTGTCTTCTTGAGGCATTTTATTCCTTTGGATTTGGGGATCCTTCACCTCTCTGTGTTTCCCCATCATCTCTTGTCTGAGTCCAAGCTCCTTTGATAATTCTCCTTTTTCTTCCTTTTGGAGGGCTTACAGGGCTCCATTTCTAGCCCTTTAGTCTTCTGTAATTGCACACTCTACCTAAGAAATCTAGTCTCATGACTTCACAATCCATCTATATATTGATGACTCTTAAATTTATATCTCCAGCCCCAACCTTTCCCCTAAGCTCCAGATAGTGCCCAATTTCATCTGTACTTGGACTCAAAGACATGCAAACTTGATTTCTCAAAGAATTAAAAATAGAACTACCATTCGATCCAGCCATCCCACCACTTGGCATCTACTCAAAGGAAAGAAATCATTATATGAAAAAACCCCTGCACTTACATGTTTATTGCAGCACTATTCAAATACAATGGCAAAGACATGGACGCAACCTAAGTGTCCATCGATGGATGATTGGATAAAGAAAATGTGATATATATATATACATACACATACAACACACACAAACACATACCATGGAATACTACTAAGCCATAAAAAATAAAAATCATGTCTTTTGCAGCAACATGGATGGAACTGGAGGCCATTATCCTAAGTGAAATAACCCAGAAGCAGAAAGTCAAATACTGCAAGTTCTCACTTTTAAGTGGGAGCTAAATACGTGTACCATGGATATAGAAAGTGGAATAACAGACATTGGAGACTCATAAAGTTGGGAGGGTGGGAGGAGTTTGAGGGATGAGGAATTACTTAATGGGTCGATGTACACTAAAAGCTCAGATTTCATCACTGTGTAATATATCAGTATGGGAAAACTGTACTTGTACCTTCTAAATCTATGAAAACTAAAAAAAGAAAACAAATTAGACGTCTCAAATGACAACTTGATGCAGAATTTTTGATTTCCTCATCCTTCCCTGATCTTTCCCTAAAAATACACTCTGCCCAAACTGATGCCCATTTCAATAAATGTCACTACCTTCTACCCAGGGGCTCAGGTGGAAACCTAGGCATCTTTCTTTGTTCCTCTTCCTTTTCTTCACACCCCATATACACTTGTCACTCAGCATATCCTGACAGCGCCACCTTCAGAATACATCCATTATCCAACCGCTTCTCCCAGTTATCCTGCAATCACCCAGGTGTGTCACGATTATCTCTTGCCTGCCCTTGACTGGCACATGTACCGTTCCCCTTTGCATCAAGCTTATTCCTGCTTCAGGATGTTTGTATTTGCAGTTTTCTTATCCTTCTGATTTTCATGTAACTCACTCCTTTACATCATCCAGGTCTCTCCTTAAATGCTACCTTTTTGGAAAGTCTTCTTTGATCACTTCATGTAAAACCGCCAACCCTCCTTTATTCACTATCTTCTTTGCCCTTTTTGTTTTTCATATATGACTACTTGAAAGTACTGTCATCTGTTGTTATAGGTCTAGTTATTTGTTATCTGAGTATAAGCTTAATGAGGGTGATGCTTTCCCTGTAATCCACTACAAAGCCCAGAACACAAGTTACAGGCATGGGGTAAGTGTTGGATATGGGCACTAGTTGTTAGGATTGAACTTGTGAGGTCAGTTTTCTCAAGTGACCTCAAAGGCAGGCATCTAGTTTATTGACTAGTACAACAATAAGTGTGTGTGCATGTATATATATGTATAACAGAAGTTTCTTTTTAAAGCCTGAATTAGTGATAGCAACTCTGTTCATGGGTTATTATGTGGTTCTCTTTTGTCTTTACTCTTTCTCAGAGCAATTCTTTGCTTCCTCCCACATTCTTTGCTCCCTTAGAGTAGGTAACAGAGGAGCTAAGATGTCTGAGTGTATAATGTAAGGGCATTTGGTTCTTGTCATATATGGAATACATATAGGTCCTATTAAAAACAGCATATTATGGCTTTAACTCAACATATGACTGGTTCTTATATAAACTTTCACTGAGATCTTTATTGTGGAGAATTGTGTGGCTATTTCAGTCCTGGACTCAATTTGAATAAAAACATAGGAACCAAAATACTCCACTAAGTAATTGATTAATACTTAAATGTGACAACGATAGCTTTATAAAATAGTCCAGAACATATACAGTCATGCCTCACTTAACAACGTGGCTACGTTCTGAGAAATGTATCATTAGTCAATTCCCCTCATTGTGTGAACTTCATAGAGTATATTTACAGAAACTTAGATGGTATAGCTCACTACACACCTCGGCTATATGCTACAGCCTATTGCTCCAAGACTGCAAATCTGTACAGCCTGCTACTGTACTGAATACTGGAGACAACTGTAACACAATGGTATTTATGCATTTAAATGTATCTAAACATAGAAAAGGTACAGAAACATGCAGTATAGAAGATCAAGTACGGTGCACCTATGTAGGGCACTTCTCATGAGTGGAACTGGCAGGACTGGAAACTGCTCTGGGTGAGTGATGAGTGACTGTGAAGGCCCAGGACGTTATCGTATATGGCTGTAGATATTGTAAACACCACTCACTTAGGCTGCACTCAATATGTATTAAAATTTTGTCTTTCTTCTATAAGTTAACCTGATTACTATGCCTTTTTACTTTATAGACTTAATTTTTTTTAACTTTTTGACTCTTTTGTTAAAATACTTTAAAACACAGACACATTGTACAGCTATGCAAAATATTCTTGTTTAAATATTCTTATTCTATAAGCTTTTTGTTTTTAAGTTTTTATTATTAATTATTATTATTTTACTTTTTAAAACTTTTTTTTTGTTAAAAGCACACACTAAAAACACACACATTGGCCTATGCCTACACAGGATCGGGATCATCAATATCACTGTCCCCCACCTCCACATCATGTACCACTGCAAAAAGTCGGGACAGTAACACACACAGAGCTGTCACTTCCCATGGTAACAGTATCTTCTTCTGTATACCTCCTGAAGAAACTGCCTGAGCGTATTTCACAGTTAACTTAAAAAAAAAAATAAGTAGAACAAGTGCACTTAAAAGAACAATAAAAAGTATAGAGAATATATAAACCAGTAACATAGTTATTTAGTATCATTACCAAGTACTATGTTCTGTGGATAATTGTATGGACTAGCCCTTTATACCACTGGCAGCACGGTAAGTTTGTTTACACCAGCATCACCACAAACACAGGAGGAATGTGTTCTGCTACAATGTCACTAGGTGATAGGAATTTCTCAGTTCCATTATAATCTTACGTCACATACGTGGTCCACAGTTTACTGAAACATTGTTATGCGGTGCATGACTCTATTTCCATACAGTACTTCCGATAATAAATTAAGTTGTTTGATTTCTAGACTGAAAATGGCTTTGATAATCTTGTAGTTGAATTTATATGCCTTTGAGTCTTTCAGTTACAACTGATTTACCTTTCCATTCCTTTCTCTTTCCTCTCCGGTCACATCCCCATTCCACATTAGGAGTTTCTTTGGTAACCAGATACACAAATAATACTTTGTATTAAGTGGTTATAGTGAAAGCTAGGCATTTTAGTCTAGTGAGTAATTATTCTCATAGTTCAAGGACAAACTACCTATTAATCATAATTGGGTATTTGGGGCTTAAAAGTTGTATTTGAAAGATGTGGCCAGGTGAGGTGGTTCACACCTGTAATCCCAGCACTTTGGAAGGCTGAGGCAGGTGGATCACCTGAGGTCAGGAGTTCAAGACCAGCCTGGCGAACATGGTGAAACCTTGTCTCTACTATATATATATATATATATATATATACACACACACACACACACACACACACACACACACTAGATGTGGTGGTGAGTGTCTGTAATTCCAGCTACTCAGGAGGCTAAGGCAGGAGAACTGCTTAAACCTGGGAGGTGAGGAGGTTGCAGTGAGTGGAGATTACACCATGGCACTCCAGCCTGGGTGGCAGAGTGAGACTCTATCTCAAACAAACAAACAAACAGAAATATGTTATCCATGATTAGTGGAAATAAGAAAACCAGGAAAATACCATGCAGTTCTAATGAAACCTCTGGAAAAGCAATCTAGAAAAAGGAAAGAGAAGGAAATTGAGAAGACCCTGTATGTAATCTGCTGAAATGCCAGGTTTTCCTAATTAAGGGGAAAAATATTCTAGTCACTTAAAATGCCTCCAAAATCGTCATTGTTTTTGTCCATTTATATTTTTCTGCTTTCTTTTTCCCTTTGTCCCTAAAAATTAATTGAATATTCATTACTTTTAGAGGAAAGATTACTCTGATAAAATGGTCAAGAAAAGCAAAGTTTCTTACTTTCTCTGTCAAAGATTTTCAGCCAAAGTAACAAAAGAAGAATCTAAAAAAGGGAAACTATGCAAGTTGAATGAAAAATCCATTTTCAAATGTTATTGTGGCAGTATAAAATGATACTGTGTGCTCAAATACCTAAAAATTTTTGCAACTTTTGAAAACGCATTTTTAGTATTACTTAGGGTGTTGTATGGGGTGTCTTATGGAACTTTTTAAGGTAAAGAATTTTGATATTCTCGACTTCAGTTTATGCATCTATAAAGTGAGAAAGTCCAAAATAATACTTCTACCTCATAGGGTTACTGTGAAAGTTAAATGACAGAGGGATAAATGACACATGTAGCACACTGCCTACCATGTAAGTCATAGCTAGTAAGTGATAGCCAAGAACAAACACAGGAAACTTCCCAAATAAAAATATGACTAGAATAAATGTAATGTATGGACCAACACAAGCATATTTACAAGTGAACACAAGTGCTATTGGTAATTACACCTGGACCAAAAGTATAAACCAGGACGCTTCCCAACATACTAGAATTTATGGTTTCTCTATCAATAATCTATTAACATAGCGGGCAGTAAACCTTCTCTTTTCTGGAGACCACACATGCACAGGACAAGCAGAGCCTTGATTCAATAAAGTGCCAGTAACTCACCCAGATTTTCAAGAAGTAATATTTACTAGGATTATGGATTAATCAGAGCCTGTGTTTACCAAAGTAAAGTTCACCAATGATTCTTCAAATGTGTCCACAAGCTAACTTGGCTCATATCCACTTACTTATAAATCAAAAGATTCTCCCAAGATTTTACTGTCTGCCTTATTAAAGCTAATATGTGCTATAAGTGTTTTCAAAATGCTTTTTTCCAAAAATGTCCTTGCAGTTAAGGTGCCGTTAATTCAAAGTACCTATGACTTTTTATCAGAAATGAAAATGACACTGATGAGAACAAAACATGTTTTCACTTGAAATGCAATTAAACCAACTTGGAGAAACAGTGTTTTTCTAACTAAGATGAAAACAGCTGTGTTTATGAAGCTGCTCTAATGGTATTTGAATTTCTCTTATAGAAACATTTGCTTTATTTAAGATATATGATTTTAATTATAATTGACATTTTGGATAATGATACTTTCATTACAATTTTTTCAGTCAAGTTATTTCTTTAGGGAATCTTTTTTATAATTCATAGTGAGTTAATTTGATCATGCATTAATAAAGATTTTACGGATATTTGTTTTAAAGGCTTTTATGTGAAAAGCCTCCCCCAAAAATTTTATTTCATCACTAGATACAATTTAATCATGATTATGCCAAAATTGTAATTTTTAAAATATCTTAAGAAAAATAATTTCTGCATACATTTGTGTAATTTTCCTAAAATGCAAAATTGGCAATAATTTCTAAGGTGTAGAAAAAAACATTTACTTAAGTTGCTGTTTGTTTTTTTATATTCATTTGTATGTTTGGCATTTTGTAGATATAACCTATATATCTTAGATTACTACATGTTGATGTGACTTGCTGTTTCACCAAAAAAAAAAAAAAGTTTCTATTTCTACACTTAACATTTTTTCCTTTATCTTTCATAATTATGGTCCTTAACACTTAGAGAAACAACATGTTTTCCTGTGTATATGTAATATAAATGCTTATATACAAACAATAGAAGAAATACGCAATTTCCTAAAATGATAACATTTGAGGACGTCATTACCAAAAGCAACACTGCAAGAAATATTACTACTTTTAAGAGCTTGATCTCGAAAGTATAAGCTTAAACTCCTCTGTTTGGAAACAACATGTAATCAGGATATGAAACTAGAAATTTAAGTACAATAAAACAAATTTAATTAGTTAAGGGGCTATAAAATACCTTTAAATTTGTTTTCAGGCTATGTCTGCATGGGGCAACTAGTTAAATGTTTTGTCTAGATTAATTTATTTTAGTCAGTTTAATTTTAATAATTACCTCAACTATGTGTTTTTTTCTTCGTTTAAAATAATCACAGAAGAGGCTGTTTTAAGATCAGGTAGAATCTCTTTTGAACAAATTTTATTTTTATTGCCATTAAAATTCTTTACCTAATGTTATCCCAAAATTAATTGTCTTAAAAATAGTACATTTAGCCATGAGAAAAAGAAAATAAGGAAGCCTGTCAAAATTGAACACTGGTAATTAACTAAACCCAGAAAACAGACTCATTCATTATCCACCAAAAATTTCAATGTACCTGCCAGGTAAAAGCACTATATTCAGTACCATGAAAGCGATAACAATTCCAGTAGCAGAAAATCTTCCCTCAAATAACTTATCACATGTTTATGTATAAGTTAACATTCATTAAATGTCAGGAATGCAGATAGAGCTTTGATAGGGACATATTAGCAATGTATTCAGACAGGGTCTTTATTTTCTAGGGTTTTCATTGTAAGGCAGAAAGGTTAGACTAAACAGTAATGTTAAAATACTACATATTTTTTGTACTCTAGACATTTCTATAAGAAATGTATGGAAATAGAACTGTAATTCTGGCAGTTTTTGTCACAGTTTCAGTGAGCAAATAGATGTCATACTCATGACTACAGAAAGAGGACATTCTCTTTACCAGCCACATGCTTCTTACCCAGAAACCCTTGAAGAAGCTTTATAAACCCACATGCTCAAAATATAGTAATGAGGAAATGCTGCCTGTCATGAAGAGGGGAAGATGATCTAAAACATTTAGGATAGGTAATGCCAAAACCATGCCTTGAAAAGTAAAAAAGAATGGCAAAAACAGCTAGTTAGTCAAAGGTCAATATAGCAAATCCTAACTGGTAAACTTGTCTGAATTTTTACTGTATTCCTCAAGCTATAAACTATGTTTATAGACTCCTTCAAACAAGATTAAATTTTGGAGGCCCTCATTTTCTTAAAAAAAAAATAGTAAATTCCCACTGTATTAGTTATAGGCTTTGGACAGGATTGTTTCAAATGTGGGACTCCAAAGCTTATGTTTTGTTAATTTCACAGTAATTCCACCTTAGTTTACAGATATTTTCAAAACATGGAAAGTGTGATTGAAGTCAGGTAAGCCTAATCAAATATGAGTTCTAGAACCCCAGAATGGTGATGTTGAAACACTTTGCTTTTATTGGCTATTAATGGCTTTTGTTGGCATATTAATGGCTTTTATTGATGATCTGAAGTTCTGTCTACAGAAACATTGATGTCTGATTGTAATAGACAGTTTAAACAATGTATAAACCAATCTGGATGGTTCAGATCTCAATTCCAACATTTCCTTTACAATTCAGGCTCAACTTATCAAAACTGAGCTCACTATATTATTACTAATTTTACTTTGCCCTTATAGCAGCTGTGGGCTGAGTTAAAGCATACCACATTTTTGAGCATTCTGAGATTTTCCAGGATTTTAAAACTTTGGATTACTTTGGTTTCTTGGAATTATTTAATACACACCACAATTTTCCCTGAAAAACACATGTAAGCTAAAATGGGTTTATGGAATTGCTTTGTTTTAATGAGGCTGGGAAACGGAGACAAATTCACCTTGTCATAATCATATAGTAAATCTTGATGAAAGGAACCCTTTTCTAAACTGCATAGCTATAATTCTATTCCAGCTGATTGTAGATTCAAAATATTTTACCCTGCTTTTGCATCTCCTAAGGAGTTTCTGTTTGGGTTATTTGTACAGATCAACAGATAAAAACTTACATCCTAGAGCAAAAACAGCACATTTAAACACATCTTTGTTTCCAGGTCAAAAATTTTGCTGTTTCAGGACCATGGACCTCTTTAGGCGCATGTACATATTTCCCTAATGAATCCTTAGGCTGTGATATATTTTTGAGTTAAATTGCTATTACTCATAGAAAAGTTCTTTATATCTTCAATGAATGTGCATCAAAGTTTATATAGCATTCATCTTCATGCCTGGTGCTTTATCTTACTGATTATTTTGGCAGAGAACAAATACCAAAAATCTCTCCAGGAGAAATAAAAACAAACCACGACCCTGTAAAAATAGAAAAAAGCCACAACTCTTCAGGTCCTCCTTGAACCCATGGACAAGGCTCATAAACCTCCTTGGTGTCCATTCCATGTTCTGTGAGTCTGGCCAATGGTCAAAGAAAGGGCTAGAGACAGGATGATCTACAAATAGAGGAGACTGAATTTCCAAATCAGGTTTGATCATCTGCTCTTTGTGAAATTTTTCCAATTGCTTCCCCACGTGCCTTGGTTTAGCCTGTCAAAAAATAAGAGTTTTATACCCCAAGGATGTAAAATACCATGTCAGAGCACATTTAGTGCCTGGAATGCACCTTGGAGATAGATAGCCTTGCCCATTGTCCAGCTCTTCATTTTTCAGATGGAGAAGAAAGAGAAGTCTGGGAATGTAAAATGCCTGCCCAAATCCACAGAGCTAGGAAGTAGCAGAGCAAAGACCATTACCACCTATTCCAAACTTTCTTTCTATTTATCATTTTTCCCCTTGAGCCCCTTCCTGTATGAGACACTACATCAATTAAAATTATTTTATAAATGCAACTGTGTACAATTGCCATGTAACACATTGCCCAATACAATTCAATCTTAGCATCTGGAAACAATACCCATTTATTAACTTACAGTTTTGTAGGTCAGAAGTCTGAGCATAGCATAACTAAGTCCTGTTCTTAGGGTCTCACAATGCTGAAATCAAGGTGTTGACTGGGCTGTCTGCTAATTTGGAGCATGGAGTCCTCTTCCAAGTCCTTTCAGGTTGTTGGCAGGATTAGTTCATTGCAGCTGTAGGACTGAATGAAGTCTCTGTTTTCTTGACGGCTATCAGCCAGGGGCAGCTCCAAGTTCTTTTTTTTTTTTTTTTTTTTTTTTTGAGACGGAGTTTCGCTCTTGATACCCAGGCTGGAGTGCAATGGCGCGATCTCGGCTCACTGCATTCTCCGCCTCCTGGGTTCAGGCAATTCTCCTGCCTCAGTCTCCTGAGTAGCTGGGATTACAGGCACGCGCCACCGTGCCCAGCTAATTTTTTGTATTAGTAGAGACGGGGTTTCACCATGTTGACCAGGATGGTCTCGATCTCTTGACCTCGTGATCCACCCGCCTCGGCCTCCCAAAGTGCTGGGATTACAGGCTTGAGCCACCGCGCCCGGCCAGCTCCAAGTTCTTAGAGGCTGCCCTCAGGTCTTAGACATGGGCCCTCTCACTATATGACAGCTACTTCTTTAAAGCCAATAGGAGAATATTTCTCTTCAGAAAAGGTTTCCCTCCTTTTTAAGGACTCTTCTGATGAGGTCAGACCCACCCAAGACAATCTCCCTCTTGATTTGCTCAAAGCCAACAGACTAACAACCTAGTCATGGGTGGTATCCCATCATAGTCATAATTCTCACTTGTACTCAAGGGGAGGGGATCATACAGGATGTGTTCACCAAGAGATAGGAGTCTTGGGAGTTATCTTAGAATTCTGTTTGTCAGCCAGACATGGCAGTTCACGCCTGTAATCTCAGCACTTTGGGAGGCCAAGGGGGGCAGATCATGTGAGGTCAGGAATTCGAGACCAGCGTAGCCAACATAGTAAAACCCTGTCTCTACTAAAAGTACAAAAATTGGCCAGGTGTGGTGGTACATGCCAACTACTCGGGAGGTTGAGGCAGGAGAATCACGTGAACCAGGGAGGCAGAGGTTGCAGTGAACCAAGATCGTACCACTGCATTCCATCCTTAGCAGCAGAGTGAGACTCTGTCTCAAAAAAGCAAAACAAAACAAAACAAAACAAAACAAAAAACATGTTTGTCACATCCATCAGATTTTACTCATTCAAGTACTAGTTTTCTTTTTGACTCCCTTCCCTTCTGCGCCCCCCAGCTGAATTGGTTCAGAGTCTTCCACCCTACAGGAATCCAGAAAGGGATTACAAGAGGAGGTGAATTCAGACCAGGGTAGCAAAAACTCCAAATCCATGAAAACATGCTATTTTTATTGCTTTCATGTATTCTTTGTAGCTTTAAGTGCCATTGGCCAGGGATAATTCAGAATTACCTTTTAAACAATTACTGAATAGTAAACTTTACCTATTTTTTGGGCATAAAACGTCTTTTAGTAAGGCTGGCTTGGATTCAGAGATGTCTGGGGACACCTGTGCTGGGCTGGCAGGAGCAGCAGCAGCTGAAAGTCAGGGGACATTGGCAACCAAAGAGCTGCCATTTTCTTGGTGCCTGTGCAGGCTGAGACTCTACTTCCATGAGCTCATTTAATCCTCACAATGGTGACTGAGATAGTCAATATTATAGTCCTCATTTTACAGAGGAGGAAACAGGGGAGATGCAGCAGAGTCAGAGTTCAAAACTCTGTCAGATACATCGCTGCTTTTTTGAGGACAGGCTTCTCCTTGTCAGGCTTTGGTGGAGATGGTTACTCTTTTTTTCTTTTGCTTTTTTTCTTTTTTGAGACAGAATCTTGCTCTGTTGCCCAGGCTGGAGTGCAGTGGCATGATGTTGGCTCACTGCAACCTCAATCTCCCAGGTTCAAGTGATTCTCCTGGCTCAACCTCCTGCATAGCTGGGATTACAAGCACACACCACAATGCCTAGCTAATTTTTGTATTTTTAGTAGAGATAGGGTTTCATCATGTGGGTAAGGCTGGGCTGGAACTCCTGACCTCAAGTGATCCATCTGCCTTGGCCTCCTAAAATGCTGGGATTACAGGTGTGAGCCAATGAGCCCAGCCAAGACAGTGACTCTGAGGCTCTGAGCGTATTAGGCAGAGATTGGGGATGGTGGATGGAACCACTGAGTGACAGGCACCCTCTGAGAGGGAGGTTATCTCAAGCAATCAAAAAATATCCACTATATGAAGGGATTCTTTCTCCCTTCAGAGTTATAATTAAACTTTTCAGAAATCAAGATCAAGGGTATAGATGATCAAGTTAATTTCATTCCTAAAGGAATTTATAGACAAGAAATTGGTTGAACCTTAGATACCCCATGATGGCTCATGAGTAACATGTGTTCATATGATTATACCATGTTTTTAAATATGGGGAAATAAGGCACAAGAGTAGTCAAAAGTGAATATAGGGACATCAAAATGTAATGGCAGAAATCAGCTAGCCTCATTCTCCATTCCCTCAAACTGTAACTTCTGGCTGAACAAATCAATTAAGATATAGTTAATACAGCTGCAAAGCTTGGAAAAGTTACAGTTACTTTGTTAAAGTACATTGAGTTGGAGTAAAAAGCTCTATTTGGAGAGATTTCAAAACCCTTCAACGGCTGCGCAATCATTCTGAAGTTGGATTAAATGTAAATTATGAAGTATCAGCATACGTTTGTAGTCTATTCATTTTAATATACATACAGTGGTTGTGTACTTTAAGAAGATAAAGACATGATTCCTGAGGCATCATTACTGCATGGCAGGGAGACAAACTTCAAAACAAATAATTATAATAACGCAGGTGTTAAACTGAAGATACACAGAGGGAATACACATAGTCCACAGCCACTGGTTCCCTTTGGGCGCATCAGGAAAAAAAAACCAGAAGAGGCAAGTTTCGAGTTGAGTCCCGAAGAATGGAAGTTTATCAGTCAGAAAAGGGGAAGAAAATTCAACATAGTAGGAAAAACATAGTTAAAGTCATAGAGGCAAGAAAAGATAAGAGGCTAGAAAACCATAGTTCAGCGTGGGCCAGGGTGCCTAGAACGCACAGGAGAAGGTAGAAAAGAGGTTTATGCAGCAGTGAAATTGGAAAGGACCTGGCTGTCCTCTAAGGAGAAGTTTCTATTTTATAGCAACAAGAATCCAATAGAGATATTACAGGAAGGAATGACAAGATAATAGCTCTATTTTAGAAGATTAACTATGGTAGCAGGAGGGGGAATGGCTGGGGGTGTATTGAAACTATGCTGTAAGAAGAGAATTTACAAGCACAGTCAAAGAATGAGGAAGAGGAGCCAAGACAGGGAAGAAGCAAGACAGGTGATGAGAATAAAGGCTGCTCCAGAGGTGAACACTCTAGAATTGGGGCACCAAATGGCTGGAGGCAGGTGAGAGGAAAAGGAAGATGGAAGGAGAAAAATGAAGGATGATGCCTAGTTTCTGATCTTGAGCTCTGTGTTGCTTTTTGAGGGGGAAGGGATGGAGATTAGTAAACTGTCTTGGGGCATGTTTAGTTTCAGTTAGTTAGAAATAGAGGCTTGAGAAATGCAGTTCAGAAAAAACTTACAGCTGTAGCTAAACATTTGAGAATTATCAATATTTGAGACAGTGGCAAGTGAATGATGTTTTTATAGAATTATCATGTAGTTAAGAAGAAAATAGTTTTAAATATTGTGCCACGGGCATTTAAGAGAAAGTTAGGGGAAAAAAAGATTTAGGAAAAAGAGACAGAGAAAGTCATGCTGCTGAGATTTTACTATGAGTCCCAGGAAAAGGTTTTAAGATGAATGTGTATCAATGTCCCTTAGGCGCAACAAGGATTAAAAAGAGAAGAGTTCAGATGACAATTAGGAAGGTACTGGTGAACTTTGAGCAGTTTAATTAGATTGGTGGTGAGTTGGAGAGGAGATAGAGTTCTTGAACTGATAAACAAAAAAGATCTCAGAGTGTTTGATAGTGAAAGCAAAGGAAGGGTCAAAAGAAGGTTTTGTTTTTTTTTTTTTTTTCCATTGTTGCTACGGCTTCTTTGTTAGAATGGGGAAGGTTAATTGGGGTAACCCAGCAGTAGAGATTGGCAGGGCAGGTAAACCGGTAGGACAAAGAAAGGAGAGTATGGATTAGGCTTTAATAAAATTTCCTTAGGGAAGAGGGGGGAAAGGAAAAGAAAGAATGAGCTGAGAAAATAGATATTAAGTCTTTACATTGCACTTCTGAAATAGAGCTATAGTTAGCACCAGTAATAAATCCACCCCGATATGAATCTTAGTACCTTGCTGACTCTCACCAGTCTGCTTACTGTAATGAAATAAAAATGATTTCCATGTCATTCTGTCAGACTATCTTTTGGAAATAACAACAAAAACGTGCAATCTGAAAGCAAGAGACAAGGCACCTGAGTAAAAGTAACCGTCTTCTTCCACCTACAAAACCAGAACTTGAAGACACAAATCTCAGCTGTACTGAAATATTTTTTTATGCCTGGTTATAACTGCTTTATGGGATCACAGAGACTTCAGTACACACTCTGGGACAAAACAGAGATCACTCATAAACAATGATCCAAACGTATTCTAGGCATTCAATCGAATAAGGCCCAGGATCACCCCCAGAATTCTTCTCTGGGCCCCAAAGAATCCTACATGCTGAACAAGACCCTAGGCAAGACCAGAGCTCCCGGCTCCATTTGAATTAGGTGGTTTCCATCTTGCACCTATGGGAAAGAGTTGGAGCAAACCCAATCTTTATGATTAAGCAGGAACAACAACATTTTCCATAAGAATGTAATCTTCTGCATGGTTGGTCACCAGTTATTTTTTGGACATCCATTTGGTTTCTGTCAAGTTAGCTAATTGTTCTGCTAAATCATCTTTAAAAGATGACTTGCCTTCTTGAGTTGTTAATACTTGTGAAATTCTTTTCCCAAATGAATGAGAATTGAAAGACATAGATTCTTTTAACACACACATACACAAAAATTCCCAAACATATAGTGTGTTGAAAGTCTGTTGCAAAGAAACTTGAGTTCTAGGCCGGGATCCAGGAGTGGAGATGACTGAAATATTCCACCAAGAACTTCACTCCTGGCTTTCACCTCGAAACTGAAAATCCCTAGTCAAGTCAGTTATATGAAGTATTGCACTCTAACATGAGGAGGAACTGAAGAAAAGGGAGGATGTTTTCATAAAGATTTAGTAAGGAAGTTAGAAGGAATTATGTGGGAAAGAAGGAAAAAGAGCAATTGTGGTATTATTACAATACATGCCTGGGCCAGGTACAGAATCTGATGGGTCCGTGTCTCACTCCATACAGCCTGCTATCATGATGACATTATGAAGTCATTTCCTATACACTATAATCTGTTTTGGAAATGCTTCCTACCAGGTGTCTCTTATGGAACATATAGAAAAAAGAAAGAGTTGACCTATTAAATTACTCTCGCTGTTCAAATATTTGAAGTACTAATTCATCACTCATGACATTCAATTTATATTTTAACATCATTATAAATTTAACAGGGTTGAATCTTTTCACAGTAATGAAGAAAGTGCTTTTTGAAAGGAAGGAAGATGGGAATGTTGAAGACGATCTTGTGGGATCACTCTTAAAAGCCATCAAAGCATGTGAATCTCTCTCTTGGTTGTATGATAAATATTCACAGAAAATGAGCACCAAGTATGTACAGAGAAATGCCTTGGCATTTGCTGTGTGAATATGGATGATGAGAATATAGTAAAATATTAGAGAAATTAAATGGAAAATCAAAGATAGTTCTAAGGTGTTTACTGGGTGTCACTTGATGAAATGACTCTGTGGGGATTTACCACAAATCTGTGAAGTGGAAAATAATCTTATGAGGAGAGGAAGCTTACTTATGTTATGCCTAGGACAAGAAGAGTTTTCGAACTCTCCTTTAACAATGCAGCGTTTGCAGGTTTTCATCCATTATCACTTTGTTAGACTCTCTGAGCCCCTCTGACACCTCACAAGAATCCAAGGGAGGAAATGAAGCCAATGAACGTAATCTACTGGTGAAATTTGCAGAGCAAATTCAGGAAAAAATAAGTAATTATGCTTCTTGGCATTTTGCCATTTTACAATCTCACTTTTAGAGAAGGTATTGAGAGATTACACTGATTAGTCCAGATTTTTATTTTACATATTTGTTCCTGGAAAGGCTTATTTTAACAGAAGTTATCTTGAAGGGTTATACCCGGTAGTATTATCATCATTATCAGTTAAAAATTTGACTGAATAAACTTAAGTACACACACACTTCTGTATGTATAGTCTTACATATGAAAGAAATTTTATTTATTCACTAAAAAGTGTAAAGAGAGGTTAAAATAGGATGTGATGAAACAGTTTACAAAGGTAAGGAAAAGCTTTTCCAAGCATCTGAATTTCCCTTGGAGCCAGAATGTTAAGGGGAATTAGGCACAGCCTGGTGGTTGTGGGAAAATGAGGCAGAGGACATAGCTAGTGCAAAGACACTAAGGCTGCAAAGGATGCACGCCATGCAGGCCTTTGTAGGGGAAGCAAAGTGAGATAAGGCGGGTGACCCACAGCCTCCTTCTTCAAGGGCATTGCCTAGAGTTCTGGGAAGCAAAAAGTGACTGGATTAAATTTGCATTTCAAAAAGACTCTTCTGACTACAGTATGTGGCAAGATAATTGGGGGAAGCCATAGTCCAGGTGGAAGGCTTTATTATAGTCAAAACAAAAAAAGGATGAAGACTTGGATTGGGGCGGTACTTACTGAAGAGGCATAAAAAGAAGGCAGAAGTCAAAATGACAGGACTTGGGGATGGGTGGGCCACAGAAAGAAGGTGTCAAAATGATTGTCACAGTAGGTAATTAGTCATTGATTGACAGAAAATGGTAATCTCTGAACTAGGTTTTTTATCTTCATTCTATTCTATTTAGGTTCATTCTATGAAAAGTATTTTGTGCTTACTAGATGCAAAGTACAACTACGAATTCTAAGGGATAGCAATATAAAACAAATGGATAAAAGGATATATAATATCTGCCTTATATAGGCTTATATTCAAATACAGACAATGCTTTCCATTTCTAGTAAAGGGAATGAGAAACTATATACCCAGATACATACATATAGACATGCAAATAAACAGATGTATACACATATATGTCTATATGTGTGTACACATAAGCATATGTAAGTATATATATATTTGCATCATATACATGTCTAAATTAAGGGTATGTTGCCAGGAGATTGAGGAGGATAAATATAAACAATGCAGAGATCAGAAAGAGTAACTGAAAAGTTGTGTGGGATGATGCTCTTCTTAAAGAAATTAAAATGCTTTCAAAAACGATTGTCTTACATATCTACCTTATTACAGAAGAAATGTATGATGCTGGCCCTGTTTACTGGGGCCAGGAGAAAAAATGAGGCAATAGTATTTAGCAGTATTAACCATTTTTAATCCATGGTATCAGTCATGACACTACAATCATGATAGTAATCCTATCATTAATAAGGATAAACAATAATCATTAGTGTGTAATTTTAAAAATTCACACAAGCAGAAAAACATAAACATAGATTTTATTTTAATGTTGTTTGAACATTGCCTTTTTAGCATTTTTCTTTGAATTCTAAACTCAAAATTTTATCATCAAACTGTCTTTACAGCAGACAATATGATTAATTAGTAATTCTATTAAATATTTGCCAAAGGGAGGGTACCATTTCTAGTTTTGCCAGGGTATCTTGCTGGTCAGAAGTGTTTTGCCTCATAAATTCAAGTTGCATGTTGATGCTAAGAGTGTAACTGAACATACAGGACAATCACAAATCTGTGAATTATTAAGCCTCCTTTCACCTCAATTTCCTCCCTCATAGGATGGTCTTTGCTTATTTCAGTTTTGTGTGCGTTCCTTTTGATTGCTTGTTAATGTCTCCTATTTATAGTGATATTATGTAACAGTATTATTTAATCTCTAAAACAGTATATAATTGTCATGTACCATTGCTGTAATTATGGCACAGATGCTGGAATATGCTTGGAATCACTAAAAGTGAATTTACCATGAAGCTAAGGAAGCTTATTCTTCAGGGCCTCTGACTTGCAAGGGCCTCTCTAATTTCTTATTACCTAAATTTGTATGTTTAATTTTGTAGTATTTTTCTTTAAAAAGATCCCCCAAATTTTATGAGCTTCAGGTTCCAGAAAACTTATCCGACCTTGTTTTTCATATTGTCATATTTGTTTTTATGATTTTCTCATAATATTTAGGTTCATGAGATCAGAGACAATATTTTATTTCTGTTTCTCTACTGCCTAGCTTATTACTTATTTATTGTTATGAGACAGGGTCTCTCTCTGTCACCCAGGCTGGAGTGCAGTGGCACATTCATGGCTCACTGCAGCCTCAACCTCCCGGGTCTCAGGTGATCCTCCCACCTCAGCCTCCCAGTAGCTGGGACTACAGGGGTGCACCACCACATCTGGTTAATTTTTGTATTTTTTTTTTTTTTATAGAGACAGGATTTTGTCATGTTGCCCAGACTGGTCTTGAACTTGTTAGCTAAAGCAATCCACTCATCTCAGCCTCCAAAAGTGTAAGAGTTATAGGCATGACCTGCCTAGCATTTAGTTCAGGAAATGCTTGGTGAATGAATGAATCTTATACATTTAGTGGTTGTTTTGAAGTTGACTCTGCTGAGTGAGATTTTCTTTGCATTCATGCATCTTCATTAATGTCAACTTTGTTGCAAAGTTTTTTAAAAAGTAATCTTTGTTTAAATTATCTTAAGTTACTTGATTTAAAGAAGTTAAAAGTAACTATTTGCAGAATTCTAGATGAAAGTCCTATTACTGTCAATATGCATAATATTTTACAAAAAATGCAATTTGTCTTCCTTATTTTTTCCATGTTTTAAAATTTTTCCTGGAGGATTTCCCAAATGAGATTTACTGAGAGAAAGGATATATTCAGCCAGCTTTATAGATTTTGTAGATTATAAGTCCTAAAAGTTAAGGCTAGCCAAGGAAAAATGTAGTGGCACAGGATTGTATTTCTTTTAAGCTGTTATTTAATATGACATCTATATTTTGCATTTCTCTAATGCTGAAGGTGTTTATTTTTTAAACTCCCCACTCTTTTTATCAGGAGTTATGTTGACAGCTGATATATCCTATATAATACATGATCTAAGACTTGAATAATACACCAATTAATAAAATTAAATCATGAAGATATGTCATCATTTCTAAATTATACAGTTGGATTTTTTTTTTTTTTTTTGAAAGCAAAAATATTTTCCCTCCTTTCTTCTCCATCCCTTGTTCTGGTCAGTTCAAGGTTTTTTACAAATGCAAAAAAAAAAAAAAAAAAAAAATTCATTTGCTGCTTCCTGACCACAGAGATGAATAATTTAAGGACAATTTCAAATTCTTGATAAATCTAATAAATGTTTTAACTGTCCAAGAAATTGACATTTATTTGGTTAAGCTTTTAGCTGATCATAAATAACGTAATACAATCCCTTAAAATTAACATTAAATAACATAAAGACCTAACAATACATTAGAAAAAAACTTTTTGGACTGAGCCATGAATTTCCTGATAATTCAGCTACAACTAAAATGTAACTCCAGAATCTGGATATGGTTCCAGAAAGGATCCTTGTCTTGCAATTGCCATTTCATCATTTTTCCTTAAAGTCACTTCAATATCTATCATTGCAATTTTTGTCCTTTTCCCCTCCATCACATCAAATCAAGGAAAAACAATTACTAAATGCTGATTTATACTCACCTTCCTCCCTTCATATTCATTCATTTCCCAGTCCTAAAATTCCTGTAGGAATCCTGCTTTTATGTTTTATCTTAAAGGCACCACAATATGTGTAATCTCTTTTGTAGTCATGTATGCTTAATTCTGGAAGACTGCCAACTACCTTTATAGGTCCATTCAAATGAAAATGTATCACAAAATTGTACACTCTTCCACCATCCACGTTGAAAAATTACTCTAACAAATGACCAGTAAGCTGTTTTATGAAGCAAAACATCTAGACCCTAAACAAAAGTGGTGGAATTACAGTATTTTCATAGAAATGGATTTTACTATTAGAGCCTTTATTAATTGGGGAAAATCTTACTTAAAAAAAAAATTCCTCCCCAAAATCTTTGCTTTCAGTCCTTCAATTCTAACATAATACGTTTGAGAATGTGTGGTTAATGTATACTAAGCCCTTATGCTGTCTCACATCCTTGGGACAAAATATCTTTTTTGAGAGGACTTCTCTGAATTTTGCTATTTCCTGCTTACTGAGCAGTGGCCCCCTCCTGGGAAAACTGAGATATTTCAGCCAACATTCAGATTCCATCTTGCATTCGTCTCTGTGGAATATTAATAGTGCTATTGAGATATATTCATCATCATCTTTTCTCTGCTTTTGCTTTTTTATAGCCCAGTGAAATGTGTATTTGGTGTTTGTAGGAAGGCTATCAGAAGCCATGTGGACATCAAAGTTTTAAACTATAAATAATAATGGCAAGACTGCTAGGATATCTTTTCAGTTAAAACCACTCAACAGAGTTTTGTTCTTATAGCAGTGCAAATTAAACTAGAATAAAATTAATGTGATTTTTAGAACAGTTTTAAAGTGAACATATATGCCTTCCTCCCTTCCCATCTACATATCAAGAATCTACATCAAGGAGACATCCCGGATTGCACTTTTATTTAAATTGTGGCTATCAGAAAATGCCGTGAGAAGGTTGTGCGCAGGTAATGGTTCAGTTAGCATTGACTCAGAGAATGGAAAACCAAGAACAAGTCACTTTTAAAGCGAAGCAGTAGATTTTGAAGTCACCACTTCCCGACCACAACACAAGAGTATCTCACTGTAAATTAAGAGCCTAAGTTAGCCACAGCTGTGGTGTAAGTCTGAGAATGTTTTCACTACATGGAGACAATTCCGGATCCTTCCATGGTGCGCGTTATCTGGTCTTTAACTTTTGCCCTTTGCAGCGGAGGGGTCAATGCTTTCTTATTTCCTTGCTTTTTAGAATTCTCCACCAGAGGGAGGACAAGGGAAGGAATAGGTTTCACGCGCAGTTCTGAGTGAAGTTTGAATCTGAGAAACCCCACATTCACGAATTAACGATCTCCAGTTTTGTGTCTTTATTCTGCCCCACCCTGCTTGATTTTCCACTCGGCAGAGCGGAGTGACTTCCAGCGACTGCAGTAATTTTAATTATTCCCAGTTCTCTGAACTGTGTTTTTTAAAAGTTCCTCTGAAAATTAAGTTGTAGTAATAGACGCGGTTTAGGGGCACCCTCTTAGAAGAGGCCAGGTTAGTTTTTAAGGAAAAGCTGCAGATGAGATTTCTAACAGGCACTTACTAAACACACACACGCTCAAGGCGCAGACCCAGCAGGAGAGCGCAACCTGGCATCCTTAAGGTTCGCCGAGCCCTTCCCGCACACCTGGAAGGAATTGTCTTACCTTAAACTCCCTTCCACCCACAGTTTATTTTCGCCTACGTGCAACAAGGCTTTTGCACTGAAGTGAGTAAGGAATGAACCCTCGAACTTTTCTGGGAAAGCCACCAACGTTCCCCCCGCACCCCTCCTAGGGCTCCTGACCACTTGGGGCACAGGTGTGGGAGTTGCAAAACTTTTCTCTGCGCCGTCTTTCTCCGCGTGGAAGGGGACGAAGCAGCCCTCCCGGGCACTGCCTGGCTGCGGAGGGGAGCGGGCAGCGAAAGCCCCGGGTCTCCGCCTGGGTTCCCGGGTCTCCGGGGCGCTCGCCTCGGTCTCCGCGCAGCGTCCAGCGACCCCTGTCGGGGGGTTCCCGGCAGCCGCGCCGCCGCCCCCCGCCTGGCCCGCGCGGGAGGAAAAGGGGCTGCTCCCGGGAGCGCGGAGCCCAGGCTCCTCCCGTTGGCGTGTCCGCGCCTCGGGGTGGGGGTGTGGTGGGGAAGAGGGAGGGGGCGAGGCCAGGGGAGGGTGCGAAGGAGGTGCCTGCCTCCAACCTGCGGGCGGGAGGTGGGTGGCTGCGGGGCAATTGAAAAAGAGCCGGGGAGGAGTTCCCCGAAACTTGCTGGAACTCCGGGCTCGCGCGGAGGCCAGGAGCTGAGCAGCGGCGGCTGCCCGGACGATGGGAGCGCGAGCGGGACGGTGATCGCCTCTCCCCGATAGGGTTGCGAGGGCGCCGGACAGAGGCCGGGACGGAAGCTGCCAGCGGCGGGACCCAGCGG
Source organism: Aotus nancymaae (assembly GCF_030222135.1). Lineage (NCBI taxonomy): Eukaryota > Metazoa > Chordata > Mammalia > Primates > Aotidae > Aotus > Aotus nancymaae. The sequence goes on along the minus strand of NW_026988494.1, from coordinate 6,485,507 downwards.
CGACTTCTCGGGGCGACAAGAGCAGCCCCGAAAGCCAGGAAGAGCGCCGGTTCCAGGTGGCCGGGACCGCCCGCCGCGTCCGCGCCGCACTCTTTGCAGGCGACGGGAGACGCCCCCGTGCAGCTCGAGCGCCTCAGCCCGGCCGCTCGCTCTCCCCGTCGAGGGACAAACTTTTCCCAAACCCGATCCGAGCCCTTGGACCAAACTCGCTTGCGCTGAGAGCCGTCCGCGTAGAGCACTCAGTCTCCGGCGAGATGTCCGAGCGCAAAGAAGGCAGAGGCAAGGGGAAGGGCCAGAAGAAGGAGCGAGGCTCCGGCAAGAAGTCCGAGCCTGCGGGGGGGACCCCGAGCCCAGGTGGGTGCGCAGCGCGGCCCTGGTCCCGCTATACTCCTCCTCCTCCTCCTCCTCGGCTGCCGTGGCCTCTCTCCCCCCGTCTCCCTCGCCCATCTGCCTACGCCCTGTGCTCCGAACGCCCGTGGAGTCGTGCGGTGCTCCCCCTCCTCGGGGCCGCCGCTCACCTGGGCGCCGAGTCCTACCGGGCGCCTACACCCAGCGCGCAGGGCAAGAGACAGCGGGCCCGGCCGCACCCTCCCAGGGTCCCGGGAGCGCCGCGCTCCCTGGCACGGCCCTTCCCCAGCGCCTTGGAGGCTTAGCCCAGCCGGGCAGTGGGACCTGGGGTGCAGAAGCCGAGGCTGCGTGCGCTGGTGCCCCGCGCCAGAAGCGCTTTGCACGGGGACCGTGTGCCCTCTAGCGGGAATCGCGGGAACGGGCCGCCTGGAGGGAGAGCCGGTCCCTTCGGCGTGCCTGGATGCGCAGAAGTGGGTGGTCGAGCTACAGGCCGCGTGGGGAGTTAGCTTCGGCGTTCTGGGGCAGAGGGCGAGCGATGTAGAGTGCGCGCCGGTTCATCCTGATTCAGTCCTGCGCTATGGAAACTCAGAGCAACGGCAGGGATTCCTAAAGGTCAGAGAAGCAGACGAAATCTAGACCAGTGCCAGGAATCACCTCTGCCTCAAATAAGTTGTACAAACTTTTGGCTTAACCGTTCTCTTTTTCAAGTCTTCTTTGATAAATATGACTAATTTACTTTCCCAAGAGCTGTCAGAAAGCACCGTTTATCTGAATTTTTGAATCCATTTGTTTGCTGGTTATCTATATAATAAAATGGCTTGAGGCTTTCTAGAAACAAATTTTATGTTTCATCGTCAGCACAAGCATGAGTGAGAGCTTTACCTTAGATGTCCCTAGGAAGCGCTGATGCTTTAGACATTACCTTGGACAGAAGAGGCATGTCGAATAAATACTTGTTTATGAGTGATTGAATGGTAGACTATAAAAGAGGGAAGAAGATGAGGGAGAATTTATTTTTTGCCTCTGCAATTCTCAATTATTCATTGATCCAGATGTCTTAAGTCGCTTCGCGCATACTCCCAACACATATTTCATGAAGTACTTGTGAAGAATTCAATAGTACTTGATAATACCGTGGCTATGGTAATACCGTAGCAATATTTGTCTGTTCCTTGCTAGAAGAAAACAAGCCAGATTTGCTTGGTCCTGTTATTGGTATCAGTGATAACATTTCAGAACCTGGTTTATTGGCAGACACCTTCAGCAGAGTTTTGAGCAAAACCGAAATTGAACAGAGTAATTGTTTCACCGGTGGTCATTCTTGTGCTTGCTTCTTTAATAAGATACAGCTGATCGTATTAACTTCAATTACCGATCATTGCCCCTCATAAGGGTGTATTGAATTTTTCCTTATTTTTACCCTATATTTTGGGAAGAGACGATAGCATTTTTTTCAACAAGGTATAAAATTGGGGAGCTGGATTAGTTACCTCCCTGAATGACTTTGTCTACTCTCCTTTCTGAGGTCATCATAGTAAATTACGGAGATTTCAGACCTAGCTCAAATCGTTGTAAAAAGTTATTTTGGGGGCTCTTATCACTGTTCGTGGTTGTGTTCTCCTGTCTGCCTGCCCATCGCCTTCAGAAGTTTCTGTGGTCCTCTGTAGACGGTCTAATGAACTAAGGAGGAGCAAGTGGTCTGAAGTAACATCCTTTTCAGATAGGCATTTTGTCAAGAGCCCGTAACAGAAACTTGACAAGTTCAGTGGGGCAGGGATTTAGGAGGCAGGCATTTCTGTAACCCTCCAGATCTTATCTGCTAGGTAGGCAGCTGTCTTGTGACTAGCTAATGCTCTCTCTTGACACAGAGCACCAGAGCTTCCTTGGTGGCTCTCATCTGCTTTCCAGTGGCGCAGCAGTGATTCCTGATAAACCAGCTAAGTCCGTATCTTTAAGCGACTTCACTCAACTAGCTTCCCTGAAAAATTGGGGTGAATTCAGATGTAGGTTAGTTTTTGGTATATTCGTCTCTGTTTTCCACCAGGTTATAATCTTTTTTGGGGAGGGACTTTTTACCCCCTTCAATGTATCTTGTGCTTTTTTAAACCATATTCTTTATTTGATTCAAAAAGAGTGATCAACAACTTGAAACCAGCTTTATACAGAAACACATGGCATTATATAAAGTGCTTCAGAATGTTTCTTTCCTTCCTTGTCATTTTCGTTATCATGGTAATTGCCAGTGTACTTTTCCTTGCCTTAGGAGAACCTATATCTGATGACTATGAGGGTTAGTGAGAGAAACCCACACCCTAGGTTACAGGCATCCTCAAAGGAATGACCTCCAGATGCCATAACTATAGTATTCACACTTGCCACACCAGCCCAAATTAGGACTTATAAGGACAACTGTCTCTTGTATTGCTCCCATCTTAGTGCCTGTTAGTTCCAAGTTTCACCCCTTTCTCAAAACAGTCTGTCCTTGATGATACATATGCAATAGCCAAGGCTCTCATCGACTGTTTTAACATTGCCTCATGACAGTCAGGGGAGATATAATGGGGTGGGATCTCAGCCACTCAACCCCACTGTGTGCTGTATTGTACACATAGGCATAAACACATCTGTTGGAGGGAAATTTTCGGGGGAAAGGCTTCTTTAACTTTCATATGGCATGAGTGACTGATACGCAATACATACATGGCTATTTCAGAGCATCCGCATTTTTATGCAGTTAATAAATGTTGAATTGCACACTATTGGGGTTGCAGATGTTCAACAGAATTATCTATTCCTTAATAATAGCTCTAATAAGTCCCAAGCCCTTGGAGTCATTGATTCCTTTTCTTTGCTCAAAATAAGCAAGGGAGTAATCTTGGGTGCTGTATCACTGATCCATGTACCAAGGGCCCTGTAACAGCCTGGGCTTCCTTGATGCTGGACCTCCCATAGCCAGTCTCTTCATCCTGATTCAGCTCAACAAACTTTTTCTCTTGAAGCCCAAATTACAAAACCAGAGCTTTTTTTTTTTGAGATGGAGTTTCGCTCTTGTCACCAGGCTGAAGTGCCCCGTTAATTTTTGTATTTTTAGTAGCGATGGTGTTTCACCATATTGGCCAGGATGGCCAGGATCGGGATGGTCTCAATCTCTTGACCTTGTGATCTGCCCGTCTCAGCCTCCCAAAGTGCTGAGATCACAGCCACTGCACCCGGCTGCTTTTTTTTTTTTTTTTTTTTTTTTGGCCAATTGGTATTTGACTCTAAGCTTCCTTTATGATTTTCTATTTGCTGATACATTGTTCTTACTCTGCACCGTTACACAGAATTCTTTCTTTTTTCTTTCTCCTCTTAAATAACCTGGAAAAAAAATCACTATCATGCCTAGCCAGATTCTAGAACTATCCTGTCTGCCTTCACTCCTGGCAGGAGGGGCATTTGTGAGTATAGGTGGTGGAAACATTGCGAAACCTAGTATCCCAAATGGGTAGAAGCAGGCTGTGTGTTTCCCCAATGACATCACCCACCTGTTTCCCTCACTAAGTGGCTCTGCAGGCTGAAGGGCTTGTAAACATTCTTGGGTATAAAGTGCCCTGACCCTAACAGGGCAGCCTGTGTTTACAGAACAGGAGGAATGTCCAGTGATCTGTTTCAACCTGGTTACTTGTAACCACTTAGCCTATGTAATTATTAAAAACATTAAAGATTATTCGCAGAATGAAATAGGACTTATTTTGCAGAATTAAAATAGGAAGAGTGGAAGAAAGTTGTATACTCAAACATGAATACTCCTCATATCATGAAATGGTCAGATAATACTGATGAAAAAAAGAACAAATATATATATAAAATCAGAAAGTATTAGACAAACGTGAACACTGAATATCTACTACATGCCAGGCACGGTCTGGACACTTTTATGTTTATTAATGAGGGAACTATTTATTGAATTCTTACCATGTTCCAGGCAGTAAAACAAATGTATATTGTGCATTTTATCATCTGTCCTTTAGAAAATAAGAAAATTCCTCACAATTAGGCAGCAAGATACCAGATGGCCTAGTCTTTAGCTCTTCAGCCAGATTGCCTGGGTTTAAATCCTAATTTGGCTGTTCCTTAAATATGTAGTCATGGGAAAGTTACTTAATCCTTCTGTGCCTAAATTTCCTTTTTCTGTAATATGGGGATAATAATAGTATTATTATGATCATAGTTTCATGAAGCTTAAAGGAAATAATCCATGGAAAGCACTCTGAACACCAACCAGCATGTAATAAGTGCCCAACAATATTAGCTGTCTTTATAAAACTACTTAAGAAATGAATGTCTGTGTCTTTGCAAAGATATTTGAGGTAATTTCCAAAATTTACCTTTTATGGTTAAAAAAAATCCAAAGCTGACCTCAGATTACAGTGGGTATAAATATTAATATGTACTACCTGTAAAGCTAGAGAAAAGTGGATAAGAGTGTCAAATTCCATAACTGCATATATATATAATGAAAACAGTACTGAATTCAATCTAAATATTGAAAGTAGAGTGAGGTGCAACATAATTTTATCTCTGGCAGGAAAATGTTGAGGTTTCAAGCTATGAGAAGATTTTGAAACATGACTCTTTTTCTGGCAACACTTAAGAGTTGATGCTTAAACCTCACTTTATTGTATAGAATACAGAATCTTCTCTTTTGGGACTCACATAAATTGCAGTAATTGAAAAACAAAAGTGTGCACCAATGTGCCCTTCACTGTCTTTTTATTGAGCATAACAATATATTGCCAGCAATGTTCATAGAATTGAGTGCAGGTGTTTCTAAATATAAACAAAAATAAAGAACATATTAAATCCACATTTCTAGCTTTTTATTTCCTTCTCAGCCTTCCTAGAATGGCTGCAGGTAGTGTTTAAAGTTCTGGGAGTGTGATAGATTCTTACCAAATCAATGTGCTGTTAGCATTCTCAAAGTAACAAGTTAAATTTGATTTGAACAGTACTGATAGTTTATCATGTTATGTTATAATAGAAGAAAACAAACCAAATGCTAGTATTTTGGGTGAGTCATTTTATTTGCTCAGAGAAGCAAATGTATGAACTTCTGGTAGTTTAGTTAACTCTGGAGCTCTCCTCTGACAAATAGAAAAAAAACAAAAAATCAAATCAGATAATATTAGCTTGAAAAAGGATTTATTTTACCCAGATAAAAAATATGCTACTAAGGTACACAAAATGAAGTATTTTGAAGGAATGAGTGATGTTTTGGATTCATCCTGATTTCGTGCGTGTCTGCTCTTATGTGTGTTCTTGCATACGTTTTAATAGATTTTTTAAAAAGCGAGCTACCAAAATACCAATAGATGTCAGTGTTTGTCACTTTAGAAAAAGTGAGGTGTTAGAAAAAAGAAGTGGACAGCTCAATTTATTTTTGGTTTTAGTAAGCTACTTTTCAACAATTGACTAATAATACACTGTATATAACCCTGTTTACAAAACTACATTTTATTAAGGAAAATATCCACGTTTTCATCTCTTCCTTATAAATATTTTTTTTAAAAGCCTCTGCAGTAAATTACCAAAAGAATTCAGAATGTAGGCAGAAAAAAAAAGTTATCTTAAAAAAATTAGAAAACAAAATTATTTGAGAATGTCATTAACTTGTTAGATTTCTTTTGCATTTTTAAACTAGAAATTAGATACACACATTTCATATGTTGCCCTGATTAGGACTGATAAAGTGCATTTTTCAGTCCAGGTCAAGTGAGAACTGTGGAGTCTTGCCTTGCTATATAAGGCAGAGATGATCAGAATTCTCTTCATTCTTCCTGTGCCCGGTGTCACCTTATTCTGGCCTCCAGAGGGTGCTCCAGGAGCATCACACTGCTATTCCCCAAAGACTGACTTCTGTTTTCTTCTTCTTTTTTTTAAGTTACTGAAGCATTCTGGTCTATCTACTGGAGGAATAGAGTCCTGATTCCATCCTTGTTAGCTGCCTCCACTGGAGTTTGTCTTCCAGCTGGACCACATAGCCCTAATTCATTAAGAATCGGAATCAGCATATTCTAAAACATCATTCTGATGATGTAGATGCAGTGGTCAGCTTGCAAGGGGACATCTGTCAGATTAATTCCCCTTAGGACTTTCCCCCAGAGAATCAAGCATCTTTAAATACCTTTCAATCACCCCTTATAACAGCTCCTTCCCACTGAAGTGCACATGGTACCCACAAAGAGATTCAGTGCTATTTAAGAGTTTTACTCTGGCGTCGGAAAACCGTGTGTGAAAGCATCAAAATTAGACAAAAGATCTTTACTAACACATTTGTTTTCATCTCTTCGTATCCCTCTGTTTCCTCAACCCGGGGCAACAAATGTTGAGAAGCCCCAGTTTGATTGAATGCATGGGTTTGAGTGATTAATTCTTGTGGATCAGGGTCTGATATTTTAATATGGTCATAGAGCTATTGTTATTTATGGTTTACCTGCTTATGTTAATTCCACCCTGCACTTGTTATCTTTGACATGAGTTATTCTCAGGATATTACTCCCCTTCTCTTTCTAAAGTACAGTATTGTTCCCATTGTTTCTTGCTCCATGAAATTTGTCATTGATGGGAACAGACTTTGCTCTGCCACAGTGCCCCAAACCTTTCATTCCATAGCTTCAATGGGCAGGCAACTGCCTTCTCTGGGCAGCTGTGGAGTTTTAGTTTCAATGATATGAGAGTCACAGAATGTTGTATTAGATTGAACTCTAGGAAATTGTCAATTTTGTAGGTCATACCTGGCTGAATATTGTCCATGTCATATAGTTTAATATTTGGACTTTGAAAAAGTAATTTGACTTTAGTTATTCTTTACATATCCTTTAAAATAATGACTACTTTGAAAAAAAATATTTTAAGTTTTTGATAATTAAATACGATTGAAGTAAAACATAAAAGAAATCTGAGCTAAGAATAATTGAAGCAGTAACATTTTTTTACAACCAATAAATCAGCTCAAATGATATCCATATAGCATAAAATCAGAATGATGGAGCAACTAGCATTTTCCCTTGGAGAGAAAAGTAGTAAGTTTGTACCATAAAATATGACTCATTTTTATTTGACCTATTAGCAAACTGTTATTGCGCCTTATCTTAATCACCATATTTCTGTAGAGAGATTATGGAGCAATGAGTAGGAAATATTGAAGATTGCTGAACAATTCTGGCTTTAGTTTATGGAGTAATATGAAAAAAGAAAAAACCTTTTACTCACTTTCACAGTACTACATCAATGCACGTTTTTTAGTAGTTTTAATGTGTAAATTTTATCAGGTGAAAATGCATCTCATTAGATAGCTTATTTTATAAATAAAGTTCAAATTTAGATACAGCCAGGTTTTGTTTTTGTTTTTGTTTTTGTTTTTTAAGATGGAGTCTCGCTCTGTCACCCAGGTTGGACTGCAATGGCACAATCTCAGCTTGGCTCACCGCAACCTCCACCTCCCAGGTTCAAGTGATTCTGCTGCTTCAGCCTCCTGAGTAGCTGGAACTACAAGCACATGTCACCATGTCTGGCTAATTGCTTTTGTATTTTTGGTAGAGACGGGGTTTCACCATGTTAGCCAGGACGGTCTTGATCTCCTGACCCCATGATCGGCCTCCCTCGGCCTCCCAAAGTGCTGGGATTACAGACGTGAGCCACTGCACCTGGCCAATACAGCCAGTTTTTAAAACTGTATATGTTTATAAGCCATCCCTTTGTTACATATAATCTCCCAATTTTAGAGACTTACATTGCAGTTTTAAAGGATATCACAGTCTCTTTAGCTATCCCACAGGGAATTTAAAACCAGCCTTTACAAGGAGATGTCAAAATTCTGATTTGCAATGATATTTTTTTCAGAACAAATAACTTGTGTTATTATGTACCGTAAATTAACACACTTTTTCATTTAAGTAGGCAACATTTTTTTGTGTACGTATCAAATCTGCTTTGATATCTTTTGGTATTTTATCTTTTTCTGCCAACAGAGTAAAATGGAAGTACAGTATTAGGATTATGCACAACATTTTATTGTTTAAGATTATAGTATTCCTTTTCTGTTCTGTAGTTTCAATTGTTTAAAAATAAGTAAAAAAAAGAGGGGGGTCTGTCTTGAAGCCCATGAGATGGCAGATTTTTAGATACAGTTATAATAGCAGTCATATTGAAAATTATTGTCCTCTATTTCTGGGGAAAATATTGAAAGCTGGTATATTGTCCCCAAAAGGATTAGATGAAATATAGAAAATAGATTATGATTATAATTTGTTTTAGTGAGGTCACCTTGCTGTAGAGTTGGAACCTTCCCGGGGGGATTGCTCATGCATTAACCATTTTGGGAAAGAGTAATACTTACAGGAATTATGGAAATGAGTGGGTGGGTTTGTCAAGGGGAAACCAATAATTTGAATACTGAGTTGAATGGAAAATGAAATACATGATTTTCCATATATTAAACTGAATAGAAATGGGAGACTCGTATCTTGAGGGTTTTTCTTTTTTCTTTTTTTTGTTTTGAAACATGTTGATGATATTGTGTGTTCCCAAGTGCCCTCAGCCTGACAGGAAGAAAAAATATCAATAGAAATAGTTACATATTATATTTAGAAAGATGCAGTGGAGTTTTAAATGTTGTGCATATTATTTATGCCCCATCCAAAAGGACAGTGATTCACTTGAAAAAGGCAGAAAAGACAAAGCCCACTGTCATTCTCCAGGAATTAGCAGAAGCTAAGGGAGAGCATAGAGTATAGTCTCGGAGGCCTCTACAGAGTCATCACTGTCTCAGACTGAATCCACACAAGGTCTCCTTGCCTGAAAGAGCTTTTATATTGGACTGTGCATGGCCCAGGGAAATGTGATTACTTGCAATATGCTACTGATTACAGAATAAATATTATGCATTCGATTTTCACTAAACTCAAAAACGACCTGTGAAAACCCCACTTCTGCATGTAGTGAATGTGGTTATGCTCTGTCAGGTGAAGACATGTTTCAGTGCTTCCCTTTACCTTCCATTAAAGTATGCTGATTTCCTTCTCCCTTATGAAATAGAAAAAGGAAGAGCACAACTATCTTGCTGCTCTGCCTGGAGTGCACCAGTATGGGAATAAAACTCTATACCTGAGGGTGGTGGCAACCGTGTAACAGGGACGTGCATTTAGACATGTGCATTTGGGAGAGCTGCAAAGTGACTGTGGCTCTGACACCACGGGACTCTGTGAAAGAGGCAGCCAAAGAAGACCTGAAGGCTCTTCTTGTCATTTTATATATGTGATTTCATAAAGTTACTGTTGACCTTAATGTGGATGCCCATTTGGGATTTGTGTCTGTGCATTTCATCCATAGCTGGATGGCATAGTTGCTGAGTAATCCTGTTGCTCTTGAGCAGTGTAAATTACAACTGTGGCCGGGCATATGGCGCATGCCTGTAATCCCAACACTTTGGGAGACCAAGGTGGGAGATCTTTTCTTTTTGGGAGGGGGACGGAGTCTCTCTCTGTTGCCCAGACTGCAGTGCAGTGGCGTGATCTCAGCTCACTGCAACCTCCGCCTCTCAGGTTCAAGTGATTCTTCTGTCTCATCTCCTGAGTAACTGGGACTACAAATACATGACACCATGTCCGACTAATTTTTTGTATTTTTAGTGGAGACAAGGTTTCACCGTGTTAGCCAGGATAGTCTTGATCTCTTGACCTTGTGATTTGCCTGCCTCAGCCTCCCAAAGTGCTCAGATTATAGACATGAACTACTGTGCCCGGCCCAAGGTAGATATTTTGAACTCGGAGATTCAAGACCAACCTGGGCAACACAGGAGTCCTCATCTCTACTAAAAATCCAACAAATTAGCCATTTCATGATGGTATGTGCTTGTGGTCTCAGCTGCTCAGGAAGCTGAGACGGGAGGATTGCTTAAGCCCAGGAGGTTGAGGCTGTGCTGAGCAATTATGATCACACCACTGTACTCCAGCCTAGGTGACAGTGCGAGACTTGGCTCAGCAAAAAAAAAAAAAAAAAAAAAAAAAAAAGTTACAATTTTGTCAAGAGAACAATTTATTTACCCCCCAAACTGTCTTGGAATTATCACAATAATTTAGAGAGAGAGCTAACCCTTTGGAAAATTCAGTGTTTTGCTAGTATTAGTATGTCATCTCACTCTAAAATGTAAAAAAAAAAAAAAAAAAAAAAATCGTTACACAGACCTTATAAGAATCTAGTCTTTGATTACAAATACAGCAATTCTTTGTCGAAAAATCCCTTGACAAATTAAGCCAATAATGGACATTCTAATAATTGTCATGTTTTATAGTATATTTGTAACTAAAAGCCTCTTCTTTGAATAATGACTGATGCTTTCATGGAAGAAGTTATTCTTTTTCTGGTCACTCTTGAAAATAAGAAATAGGAAATGATTACATGTGATATGCATACCCATGGTTCTAAGTACTAAATTTGCAGATTACCTGAAAATGTTCTTACATACTTTTTTATGGATATAGGCTTGCTTTTCAATTTGTTCCAGAAAGTATTAATACTTTATTATACTTTAAATTGACTAGAGCTACCTTTTATATGGTCACATAGGTTTTCTTTTTAAAGAATTACGTTTGTGATTACTAGCCTTCTGAAATAGTATTTCAAGGCCATGCCTGGTGCCTCATATTTGTAATCCCAGCATTTTGAGGGCTGAGGTGGGAGGATCACTTGAGCTCAGGAGTTCGAGACCAGCCTGGGCAACATGGCAAAAACTTGTCTCTACAAAAAATACACACATACACACACACAAAATTTTTAGTCATGCACCTGTAGTCCCAGCTACTTGGGAGGCTGAGACAGGAGGATCACTTGAGTCCTCAGAGGTTGCATGAACTGGGAATGTGCCACCGCACTCCAGCCTGGGTGACAGAGGGAGACCCTGTCTCAAAATAAACTAATAAGATATAAATGAAATAATATTTTCAAGACTTGGTATAAATGCATAGTCGTTAAGCTGTAAGGACGTCAATAAATGTTCATAAATAGGTAACTTTCTACATTCTATCACCTTATTTTCTATAATACAGAAAATACACTTTAAATACTTTATCTGAGTCCTTTTTTTGTTTTTGTTTTTTGTTTGCAAAACCAAAGTCAGAACAAGTTCAATTCTATTTTGAGCATTTTATTTTGGCACTCATGTGTTTTAATTTTGAAAAAATAAACAATTGTCCTCAGCCAGAAGAATTCTTTGTTGAGTGGTCATAAATGCATAGTTTTTAGCATTTCACATCTCTAGAATGTAAAAGCTGCAAAGTCCTATCTATCTTTTATGTTGTCCTATCACCAGGGGCCATCATGGTGCTGAGAGCATAGTCTTTGTTCTTAATGATTTATTCAGTAACTGACTGAATGAGGAAGTATTGCTAGTTTGCAGGAGTTGATGGATAGCAGTTTAGTTAATGCTACTATCAGTTAATAAGAAAGTATGAGCGCAATTCACTAGTATCAGTGATGCATAGATTTATTCCCAAATTGTTATTTTTGTGGTTGAAATTTGCACTGTTTATTTTGAAGTGCTCAGTAAGTAATAATCAGTATTAAATTATTCAGAATAAGGAATTGGAGTTAGAAGTTTGCTCAGTCCACAATTCTTGCTACCCTTAAGATATTTTGTTACATTTTCTTTAGAGTACATAGAAGCAACTAAGAAATGAATTAAAACGATGCAGTTTAAGGAGTTAATCTTTGTAAATTACTTTGGCCATTTCCTGGCACCTAATGTTTGCTATATTAAGGGTTTGTTATTTAAATACAAAACCACTGTTCCTGGCAGGTAATGAAAATAAACAATATTAGTACTGCCTAAGAAGTAAGGTCTTAAATATGACTACAGTAGTCCCGAGAAAAATCATAGAGTGTTAGAACCGAAAAGCTTGTGTTAGAAGTCATCTGCTCAAATCTCATCTTTTTAGATGAGGAAAACCACAAGGTACAAACAAGGGCATCAATCCTAGCACTAGAACCCGGATGTCCAGATTTCAGGGTAAGGAATTTAATTATGATCATGCTATACTTTCAGTCTCAAGATGGCACTGTATATGAATTCAGCTTCACTTTTATAGTGCTTTGGGTGTTATTATGCTTCTAAATAAGAGAGATGTATTTCTATGCCATTGAGGAACAGCTTAAAGTACCTGTGATTCACAGGAATTTGAAGGTTGTAAATCAGCTAGATCTTTATATCTTTTTGTTCCTTGTTGCAATATCTTGTACCCAAGTAGCTTCAATAAATTTTGACTGAAAACATGACCATAAAATAAGTAGTCCTAATGTCATAACATGGAAAAGGAGGGTAATGTGTATGTGTGAATGTGAATTAGTGTATAGTTTAGTAATGAGCTGCCTCAGTGCTCTTAAACCTTTTTCGCACTAATGCCTTTCTGCAGGAGACCCTGAAAACAAGCAAGAGATCTTTGTGGGCTCTCTGTAAGTGATGTGCCTGCAAAAAAGGGTCCTCAGCACTTGTCCCTTGACAGCTGCTCTGAGACCACTGAGTCACTCGCTTGCATCTGTGAGCCACTGACCAGTCACTGATTGCAATGACAGTTTATCACTAACAACCTGAATTATCTTTGACCCAGAGACCCAGGGGTCAAAGGCCTCCTAGTCCATTATTAAATTTCTAGGGCAGTAGTTCAAATGCATTAGGGGATTTATTTATATTTATTTATTTGGGGTTTTTTTTTGGAGGGGGAGCGGGGAGGAGCCTAGGGGAATGAGAACTGCAGTTATTTTCCCCACCTCATAGGATTATTTAGTCCTTTATTTGTAGGATTTGGCATCCTAAAAACTAGAAAGAAGACTCTAAGTATTGTGGTTTTGGTCCAGGCCTCACCTGGGTGTTCTAAAGTTTTCTGGGACCCATTTACGGGAAGAATGCCACTCTATAGATTGTAGTAAGGAGGAGCTTTGCCCTGAGGAAGGCACAGATCCTTTGAGGGTGGTAGAGACTTCTAAAGTCTGAGGATTCATACCTAGCTGACCCCATTAACCAGAGAATTCAAGAGTGGCTAGAAAGGGACTGAAGAGTTCATTGGGAGCTCATCCAAATAGCTGGGAGTATAGAAAACTGCCAATTCCCAGCCAGTCATGGATTCTGTTTTATTTTGAGATAGGTCGTGTTCTCTCACCCAGGCTGGAGTGCAGTAGTGCGATCATAGCTCTCTGTAGCCTGGAACTCCTGGACTCCAGTGATCCTCCTACCTTCACCCCACAAATAGCTGGGACTACAGGTGTGTATCACCATGCTCGGCTAATTTTTTTATTTTTATTTTTTGTAGAGATGGGGTCTTGGTATGCTGTCCCAGGCTGGTCTGGAACTCCTGGGCTCAAGCAATCCTCCCTGCTTGGCCTCTTAAAGTGCTGGGATTACAGGCATGAGCCATGCGCCTGGCTCACCAGTGATGGATTCAAAATCTCTTCTGGGTTGTAACCAGGAAGCAAGCCTGGGCCAGACTGAAAGGGCTGGAGGATGACAGCCTGGTTTTAGTGTGTGAGTGTGCATGTATGTATGTATGTATGTATGTGTGTGTGAATAGGTGGGTGTGTGAACCTGTAAAAGTGTATCATGAATAGTTGTCTCTTGGGAGGAAAGGGAAGCAGGAGCCTTGGTGAAAGCACGTGCCTGCATGGAGAGGCACTGTTGTGGGCAGCAGTCAAGAAGACAGAGGACGACTCATTTTATGTGATTTGGACAATCATTTAAAATATCTGGGATTTATTTCCTTGTCTAATAATTAACAAGGTTGATGTAGATGAGGTGTAACAATTTCAGGTGTAGACGCAAACTATAATTCAAAGTTGGCATTTTGTTAGATCAGTGGTCTCTTGATTTTTTTTGTGGTATGTTCCTCTTAACGTTTTCACTTAGAGCAAGCTTATTTAACCATGACACATGGGCCTCTTGCATCCTAGGACAGCTTTGAATGTGGCCCAACACAAACTCGTAAACTTTCTTAAAACATTATGAGCTTTTTTTGCGATTTTTTTTTCCAGTTCATCAGCTGTCATTAATGCTAGTGTATTTTAGGTGTGGCTCAAGACAATTGTTCCAGTGTGGCCCAGGGAAGCCAAAGGATTGGACATCCCTGACTTAGAGTCTTTAGTAGTGAATATGTTTTTGGAAAGTTTAAGGTATTTAAAGAATAATAGTCACAGAAGGTCTAGGCAAATAGCAAATTGGTTTTATGTAGGAAACAGTTTATCTTCTATAGAGTAACTTTTGATGGGTGAAATTGTAATGTTAATTTATCTTAGTGAACACCTAGATTTGTTTAGGTATATGAATTGTTTAGTGAAAATGTAGAACATGATAAGTATATTTGTGAATCACTAGTGCAGAAGCCTTTTATGAAATTCTCAATAGAAACCAGGTACTGGTTATGAATTGTGATCTCTCAGATATCTTTAACTTAGTCGTTTCTTATGAGTAAGTGATATCGTTGAAGTTATGGGATTTAACCTCTGCTGAGCATTAGAAAGATGTGAAGCAGTAGAAAATACAGGCTAAACAGAGCCTTTGAGAATAATTTTTCCTAAGTGGTTTTTGTTCTTCGCGTTTAGTTTTGATTCTTCTCCATCCTTAACGTTCTATTGCTGACACTTCCGTTTTGGATATAGGCTGTGTTTCATTTCCAGAGGTATCTCTTTCCCTAAACTCATCAAGTAGTTTTTCGATCCTGTTGATCATCTTAACAGAAGGATTGTAACATTAAGTTGATTTATGACACTGTATCATATTTTTTCTCTGTAGTAACTCTGAATTGTCATCAGGCTATTCACTGAAAAGGATACCTCTTAAGCATTCTATTGCTAAGATCCCCAAATGTATCTGTTCTCCTCTCGATAAAGTGAGTATTTTCTTAGACAAGCAGCAGACTGCTTTTTAAGTGAAGTGGATTAAGCTGCTGTGATCGTCCTTGTGAATGTGTATGATAAATCATTTTGATGGCCTTTTTATATCAGAGTCACCGAGTCCCATACAGAGAAACATAGAATGTTCTGTGTCATTATTACTATAATAATTAAGCATTGGCTGATAGGCTATAAAGTATAAATTAAAGATCTTAGGAGAAGTAGATGAAAGAAAAGCTTTGTTTCTCAAAAATCTGATCTAAAAGAAGAAATATTGAGCAAGCATTGGGCGGTTCATGAATGGCCTAGAAATATGTTTTAAGTCTATCATCTGGAGGTTCAGTTATTACCAGGAAGGAATCAATCCCACTTTTTCTACTCTTTCCCTGTGGCTCAGCTCCAGGAAGGTGTTTTAATTGATTGGTGGGAAGATTTTAACACAGACAAAACTTAGAAGCCAAGCACCATTATTTCTATACAGTGGCTTCACCACATTACAGGGTAATAAAGTTAAAAGCTGCCGAATGTTTCAGAATTATTTTCAGAAATTTACATCCTCTTTATTCCCATTACCTTGAGAAAGAGTTCAGAGAAAGGGCTTAGTCAGCATGCAATTATGGTATTAAATAAAGCATACAGTTTGGTCTAAACCCAAGATGCAGCTAGTCTCATCAGGGTACTTTAATCAATCAGAAGCTGTGGAGAAGTTAGGACTGTCAGTCTAACTGCATTCCTTTGAAGGTGATCAGCCTTTCTTCTCTGGAGGCTTTTAAGATTTTGTTCTATGGCTGGGCGTGGTGGCTCCTGCTTATAGTCTTAGCACTTTGGGAGGTTGAGGCAGGAGGATTGCTTGAGCTCAGGAGTGTGAGACCAGCCTGGGCAACATAGGAAAACACTGTCTCCCTACTCCCCAGCGACAACAAAAAATTAGCATAGTATGGTGGTGCACACCTATAGTCCCAGCTACTTGGGAGGCTGAGATGGGGGGTTCACTTGAGCCTAGGAGTTTGAGGATACAGTGAGCCATGATCATGTCACTGCACTGTGGCCAGGGTGACAGAGCAAGACCCAGTCTCAAAAAAAATAAAACACAATTGTTCTCCAACAAATTTTTCTTGAGGTTAGGGGATTTAACCCTCCCCTCGGTTCCCATTCCCCCATCAGTTTCACTATCATGTATTCCTTTTTCTTTATCCCACTCAGGATCATTGGGCTTATCAAACATATAAATTGGCTTTCAGGAAAACTCATATCCATGTCTCTTCAAAAATTTCCTGTATCCCATTCTCTTCCCTCTTTTTGGAAACTTTTTTTCCCCTATAATTTAAGACAGAGTTTTGCTGTTTTCTAGGCTGCTCTCGAACTCCTGACCTCAAGCAGTTCTTCTCCTTTGGCCTTCCCGTGTTGGGATTGTAGGCGTGAGCCACTATGCCTGGTCTTGAACTTTAAAAGCATGATGAACCTCCTTTCTCTGATCACCGCTTCTTTTTACCTCCCTCAAATTTCCCATCATTTTGTTTCACTCTGCCACTGTATTTCTTTTGACTTATCTTCCACTTCACTCATTGATTCTTCTGCTATGTATAGTCTGCTGCCAAAACCATTCATTAAATTTTTAATTTCAGGGCTGGGCGCGGTGGCTCACGCCTGTAATCCCAGCACTTTGGATGGCCGAGGCGGGTGGATCAGGAGGTCAAGAGATCGAGACCATCCTGGTCAACATGGTGAAACCCTGTCTCTACTAAAAATACAAAAATTAGCTGGGCACGGTGACACGTGCCTGTAATCCCAGCTACTCAGGAGGCTGAGGCAGGAGAATTGCCTGAACCCAGGAGGCGGTGGTTGCGGTGAGCCGAGATCGCGCCATTGCACTCCAGCCTGGGTAACAAGAGCGAAACTCCGTCTCAAAAAAAAAAAAAAAAGTTTTTAATTTCAAGGACTGTTTCCCCCCCCATTCCTAGCAGTTTTATTTGGTGCCTTTCAACTCTTCTGTGTTGCATTTTATATTTTTATGATCTCTGTAGATATTTTTCAGTTGTTATTTATTTCTTTTAGCAGAATAACCCTAGTTGTTTGATAATTTGTGTGTGGTAATTTCAGTTTGTGTTGGTTCTCACTCTCTATGCCTTGTTTCCTTCTGTGCTTGCTGGTTGGTCTCTGACCCTGTATTGGCCACTGCTCAGTAAAAATGATCTGTGCCATTCCTCAAGGCATGGGATAGAAGCACATTCCTGCCAAGAAAAAGAGCGTTACTGCTGGGTACTTGGGGGCTTACTGAGTTCATGGTGTGAGGTTCTGTGGCCTGCCAGCCTGTGCATACCTACGCATGTAGAAACCTGTCTGCAGACTCGCTTTTCCCTCTGGCTGAATTTAGGATCAAGACGATGTGCCTGGCCGGGCATGGTGGCTCATGCCTATAATCCCAGCGTTTTGGGAGGCCTAGGTGGGTGGATCAGCTGAGGTCAGGAGTTTATGACCAGCCTGACCAATATGGCAAAAACCCCATCTGTACTAAAAATACAGAAATTTCACTGTGTCCTCAAACTCCTGGGCTCAAGCCATCCTCCCACCTCAGCCTCCCAAGTAGCTGGGACTACAGGTGTGTACCACCATACCCTGTTAATTTTTTTTTGGCTTAGGGAGTAGGAAGATGGTGTTTTCCCATGTTGCCCAGGCTGGTCTCAAACTCCTGAGCTCAAGCAGTCCTCCTGCCTTGGCCTACCAAAGGTGGCAAGTGCCTATAATCCTAACTACTTAGGAGGCTGAGGCAGGAGAATCACTTAAACCTGGGATGCAGAGGTTGCAGTGAGCCAAGATCACACCACTTCACTCCAGCCTAGATGACAGAGCGTCTCAAAAAAAAAAAAAAACAAACAAACCCAAAAAAAAGACAATGTGTCTTTAGTTCTCTAGGGCTAAATAGGTACATTTAGTTTTGGTGTAGTCTTTTTGGGTTCTTTCCTCCTTTTGGGGTCCCAGCTTAATGTAAGGAGGGTCTACTCTAAGACTCCCCACTTCAGGCCCATCCTGAGCCCTCTATCCCTTTCTCTAGGATGAGCAAATACCCTTGAAGAAAAAGTAGTTGCTTTGCCCAGGTATTTTGCATCTATCTCTAAAGTTTGAGATTTGCCTTAGAATTTGTCCAAAAAAATATATCTTTTTTGCCAAATTCTTTTAAGGTGATGTTTATTATATTTCATTCAGCATTTCTAGTTGTTTCCAGCCAGAAGGTTATTGGGAGAAACTTACCTTCCAGTAGTGGAAGAGGACTCATTAGTCATTAAGGAGCTAAAAATGTTAGGGAAATATTACTTCTTCAGAAAAGTTTTGCTGATCTGAAGAGTTCTTAAGTTAGGGATTTTCAGAAAGTAGCATTTTGTGTTGTTTTGTTTGAGACAGTCTTGCTCTGTTACCCAGGTTGGAATGCAGTGGCGAGATCTCAGCTCACTGCAACCTCTACAAGTGATTCTCCTGCCTCAGCCTCCTGAGTAGCTGGGATTTACAAGCATGCACCCCCACACCTGGCTAATTTTTGTATTTTTTCATAGAGATGGGGTTTTACCATGCTGGCCTGGCTGGTCTTGAACTCCTCACCTCAAGTGATCTGCCTACCTCAGCCTCCCAAAGTGCTGGGATTACAGGCATGAGCCACTGCGCCCGACCAGTAGCATTTTGAGGATGAATTGACTCTGGTTTTGTTAGCCTTCAGAATCTAAGCAAGTTTATATCTAGTCCATTTTGAGAAAGAAGATCTCTAAGAAATGCCTCAAGTGGGAAGGGATGGACTTTATAAACCAAAAAGTCAATAGGTATTCCTAAAACTCTCAATGAAATAGGGGCAAAATATGGCTAAGAAATAATTTGACAAGGTGTAAATCTCACTGAATGCAATTGTTGTGGTTGCTATCAAGTTTACAAGAGAAGCAGCCAGGTTTTGCCAATGCATCAAAAATTAGATTAAAAAAGATATGTCTCTGGCCTCATCTAATGCTTAGCCTTCAAGAGAAAAATGATGTGTGGCTAGATGATTTGAACAAAGTCTCATAGCCAGGGCAGAGAGAGGGTTGCATCCTGGTGGTCCATTATTTCAAGTCACTGGATCTATGCAGATGGGTTTGGAACTTAACCTTCTGCCTTGTCTGGGGTGTAAAAACTTTGAGTGTCCCTCACTTCTTTTTTATATAAACTGTTGTGTTTTATTGCCCTGGCACTCTTTAGTTGCTGTTTCACCCTAGCAGTGCCTGCTTCAGGCCATCACCAATGAAAGTGCCTTTGAAATGTCTTAAGACACATGCATTGGCTAGACAAATAGTTGGCAGAAGAGGTCAACACAGGCGTCTTTGCTTCGGAGTGTCAATTGAAGAAATTGTTATTCCACTTGAATTGGCAGTGTGTGCTCTTACTGCTGTTAGAGTTCTGGGCAGAGAAGTAGATGTGATAATTATGAAAGGAGAAGGGGGAAAAACAGCTGCAGAATGCAGGGAAGTGACTGGACTCTAGTAATCATATTTGGCAGGTCAGGGGTGAGATTTAGCCTGATGGGATTTGGACCATTCCCTGGGCTCGAAAGTCATGTTAAAATCATCTCCAGGTGTTTCCGTTATTCTTAAGGCCTGAGTATTATTAAAGCAGAAAATAATATGTTTTAGGATATGAATGGGAGGGGATTGGTCATTAACTGCTTGGGAATCACTTATTTGCAAAAGAACCCATTCTCTCTTGACAATTGCTCCTGCATGTCTAAAATACACCATAAATCTCCAAGTGCTTGTTTCAATACTGAAGTTTCCTCCAAGTGAGCTGTTATCACTTTTGTCTTTAAGAGATTGCTAACTCATTGAATCTCTTTGAGCTTTTTATGCTTTACACTGTGGACTTTGGAGTTTGGTTTATCCAGCAGTTCTTTTTTTAATTATTATTATTTTTTTAATTATACTTTAAGTTCTGGGGTACATGTGCAGATAGTGCAGGTTTGTTAAACATAGGTATACATGCGCCATGGTGGTGGTTTGCTGCATCCATCACCCTGTCAGGTACATTAGGTATTTCTCCTAATGCTAACCCTCCCCAATCCCCCCACCCCTTGCTATTTCTCCCCTAGCCCCCCACCCCCCAGGCCTTGGTGTGTGATGCTCCCCTCCCTGTGTCCGTGTGTTCTCATTGTTCAACATCCACTTATGAATGAGAACATGCCCACCAGTTCTCTAAGTTAAATTTAGATGAAGAAATTTGGAATCATCTGGCTTATTTTTAAAAACTCAAGTATTACCAAAGGATGGATGATAGAGATACGCTTTGGGACTATATCCAAGTACTTCAAATGTTAGAAGTTAGAACACCAGGAGACATTTAGTAAGAGATTCTTCTGCTGGGTGAAATCAACATCAGCATCACCTGGAAACTCAGTGGTGGTGCACGTCCTCTGGCCTCACCCCAGAGCTCCTGGGATGAAGCTGTTCGGCATGGGGCCTGGCAACCTGTGCTTTAATAAGCTCTTTGTGGGATTCTGATGTTCACCGAAGTTTTAGGATCATGCTTGCAGAGAATCCTGCTCACTATGAAAGTTTGCACTCCTGAGTAAGTCAAAAGAGATCTTTGAAAATAGTATCTACGTTTGAGAGACTTGCTGTGATTATATAGTTTTAGCAAATGTGTCAAAACAAGTTTTTAGTTGCAGGCAATATCTTATTAGTACAGAGAAATAAAAAACAAATAAGCAAAGGTGACACATAAGTACAGGAGTAATTCACCCACGAGTCATGTGAAGAGGAAAATCCTTGGAAAAAAAAGTTTTTCAGAGTACTCTGTGGAAGTAGTAAGTTATATTTAAAGGGTAAGATTAGCCATGATGATTTTTTCTTGTTTTGTTTTTTATTTTTTTGAGACAGAGCCTTGCTCTGTCACTCAGGCTGGAGTGTAGTGGTGCAATCTTGACTGACTGTAATCTCTGCCTCCGAAATTCAAGTGATTCTTCTGCCTCAGCCTCCCAAGTAGCTGGGGTTACAGGCATGCACCACCACGTGTAGCTAATTTTTGTATTTTTTGGAGAGACAGGGTTTTACCATGTTGACCTCTTGACTTCAATTGGTCCACCCACCTTGGCTTCTCAAAGTGCTGGAATTACAGGCATGAGCCACCATGCCTGGACGGGTCAATATGATTCTTGAAGTATGTGTGCTGTATGTGAATGTGTATGTACATTTCTGATGGTTCACTTTAGTGATACTGTAGTTCAAGGAATATCAAGTTTATCTGGGTTAAGTTTGCCTCATTAGAAAGCTATACTCTCACTTGTTTAACTTTCTGCCTCTTTTCTCCTTTATAAAAGAAAAGATTACCCAGGAGACTTACCGTATTTGATATTCATCTGAAAAAATTCTATGAAAACTATCTTTATTTCCAGGGAAGCACTTGTACTTTCTTTTCTCATTCTTTTCTGCACTTTGATATTATAGTTTATTTGCTTCCTCTTTTTTTTTTTTGAGGTGAAGTCTTGCTCTGTCACTCAGGCTGTAGTGCAGTAGCACAATCTCAGCTCAGCTCAGCTCATCTACCTCCCAGGTTACAGGGATTCTCCTGCCTCAGCCTCCTGAGTAGCTGGGAGTACATGCACCTGCCACCATGCCCAGCTAATTTTTTTTGTATTTTTAGTAGACACAGGGTTTCACTGTGTTAACCAGGATGGTCTCAATCTCCTGAACTTGTAATCTGCCTGCCTCAGCCTCCCAAAGTGATGTGATTACAGGTGTAAGCTGCCATGCCCAGCCTGCTTCTGACTTTCCTTTATAATTTATCAGAAAGACAAGCTTGTTTAGGTTTTTAAAACATTCATACACAAGTAAAATGTTTACCTGGGGGGTGGGCATCAGTTCCTTTTCCCATCCGTTTTCATCTCTAGCTTACTTTCCTAGAAACAAGCCCTTTCAACAATTCCAGGTAATTCTTCTTCTGATAGTTATCTTTTTTTTTTTTTTTTTTTTTTTTTTTTTTGAGATGGAGTCTTGCTCTGTTACCCAGGCTGGATTGCAGTGGCGTAACCTCGGCTCACTGCAACCTCTGCCTCCTGGGTTCAACAAATTCTCCTGCCTCAGCCTCCTCAGTAGCTGTGATTACAGGCATATGCCACATGCCTAGCTAAGTTTTGTATTTTTAGTAGAGACAGGGTTTTGCAGTGTTGGCCAGGCTGGTCCAGAACTCCTGACCTCAGGTGATCCGGCTGCCTTGGCCTCCTGAAGTGCTGGGATTACAGGTGTGAGCCACCGTGCCTGGATTCTGATATTTATATTTTCTATACAACGTGCATGTTCTGATGTTTCTTTTATTTTAGGTCTTATAGGAAGTTTGTGCATTCATTTATTCAATACATTAAGTGTTCATATTTAATTATTAATAATCGAATACATTCCTTACATTATGCTAGGTTCTGGAAATAAACAGAGAATAGGACAGATAGGATTCTTATCCATGAAAAGCTTATATTCTAAAGATGCTAGGGAGTACTTTTAAATAAAACTCTTAATTATATACAAAAACTCCAGAAAAGAGAGGCCCTGCTGTTGAACATTGTTTTGTGTTTCTACTACTTGAACTTCATCCAGTTCATCAAAAAAAAATTTAAATGGTATTTCTAAATAAATGTTTTGTTTCACTCTATCATTAAGCTTGTTAAGATGAGTAAATCTCAATCAGAATATTTTCAAATGTATGTAAATATATATATTGAATATATTGCTAATTAATTTTCCAGTTTCAGAAAGTCCTCATTATCAGCCCTTGTTTTGAAAGGACCCTTTCTTTAAGATAAAGTGTCACATATATTATTTTGTATTGATACAAATTATTGATCATTGTGGATATTTTAGGTAATCAATATTAATGTAATTATATAAATATGAATTATGATTATAGGGTACTGGTAACAGGAGTGTTGGTGAGTGATATGAATGTGCATTGAGTTTGTCATACTCAGAAAGTTAATCTGAACCAAATTTCTAAAGAGTGCTCTCTTTATTCCCTATTATATATGAAAGAAGAGTATAATTTATATGTGACTATATGGGCAACACGTATATAGATGTCCACATGAGCTGTGCCTGGTTAGGTACTAGAAAAGCCTGTGGTGGGAAAGGTGGGTTAAGAGGATCAGAGTTAGGCATGAACTTGTTAGTCTTCATAAATATTTTTATAGCCAATAACATAAAACAGTAAAGACAGTACTCCAAATTAAAGATACAGCAATGACATGACATCTACATTTGAAACTAGTAGTAATTGATGCTGGGCCCTATTATTAGTTTCTGCTTAGCATTCCATATTCACTAGAAGTGTTTTAGGATCTTAGTTCTTTTGCAGCTTGAGATGCTTGTAAATTCACTTGTTCTTTTGTAAGTAATGTGCATACAAGGAGATTTTCAGCAGCACTTTCTTATCTAAGGTCTGGGCCTGCATTCAAATAGTCAATGCCATCGTGATTTTATAGCACCTGTGAGGAGGTGTTGACGGGTTTTAGCTTCAGGATTTTGATTGTGTCTTCTTCCTGCTTGGGTCCCGTCTCTTCCCCACTCCCCAGCTCAGCCTTCTTGTATGAGTTTTAGATTCTTTTGCCTTCATATCAGCCAGCAGAAGCTTTCTTTTTTTTTTTTTTCCTTAGGGCCTAGGTTTCATTTTACTCACATCTTTCTTCAAGCTTTATTTGCAAACACCTCTGTTCCTGTTGCCATTACTTTTGCTTTTTGTCTATTTCAAAACCCTGGTTTCACCTTTTTCTTGTTACTATCAATAGAAGTAAATTGAGTGACTTGCAATTAAGGTACAACAGAAGCAAAATTCTGGAAGTTATTCAAAAGGAATAGGTAGGAAAATTCCCATGGAAAGACAACGCAGTAAATAATTACATACATGCAGTGACTATATATGCTCATTTTAAATTACAATTATACACATATTGCCATAAAAATAGTCAGAGACTGAGCTGGAACTCAATTCCTAAATGGATTCGAAACCCCATGTAATTTTTATACACAGTTTATTACTAGCTTCTTTTTCCTTTTATGTTCACGTTTATGTCCTATCTTTTCTATATTCTTAAGTTGCCCACGTTTTAAAATTTGTCTTCTGACTTTTTACCGCAAGTGTTTCTTCTCATCCATTTTTATTACTCTCATTTCCTGTTTTCAAAGAAACAATTGCAACACGTTTTAGAAATTCTTACAACATAAGTGGCACACTCCCAAAGCCTTCCTAAAATCTGTTTTCCTCAACGTCTTAATTTTTGAAATTTACATACTTAGCTGCTTCTTGCTAATTCTCTCAGAACAGCTCAGCACAATTTTATAAACAATGTAAGTGATCTTAGAGCCCTCATAGGAATAAATTGCATGAAATTTCATCCATACATCATAAGCAAGGTACAGGATTAATTTTCTAAGATATCATTTAAAAATTCTTCTACTGTTGTTGTTGTATATATTTGATTTATTAAGCCAAAACTTCATTCCTCCAAGAATAATAATCCCCTGTCACAGTTCTCATCCCAGCATAGTGTCTGCTTAACTGCAATGCACTACCCTAACTTTCATTTACATCTTACTTCAGCTATCTTTATTATGCAGTAGCTGAAAATCATTGATAGTTATAAGGAGCATAATTCTATAGCCTCTCAAATTTAAGCAGGATAGAAGATTTCATAAATTACTAATCCAGTAACAGAAGCATTTTCCTCTGTTGGGTAGATGCAATTATTCAGATTCCAAGTGGGTGAGACATTCCATAATTATGTCTCTAATTTTACATTCTACAGGCCTCATTTCCTCTCTCTGATAACTGTCCTCACCCAGGGGATTTCTACAAAGTCACAGTTTGGGTAAATCTGTCATGTCATTTTTTTCTAAGTAAGAAATCATCATCAAATAACATTATACACACCAAATAAATATATATCAAATACTATATGAATCTACAAATTTGCAACATATTTATTTTCTGATTTTGAGGTTAATTTCTCCATCATTTCCCAATCTATATATCCTATCTCCACTTGCAAACAATGTTTTGTCTGAACCACGTAATGATAACATTTACTATAAGCATATCATAGCTTCCTCTCCTTCTCTGAATGGGGTTCTAGTTCCTTTTGCAGTCTCAGGTAATATTTTGAATATTCCACTCTGTATACTCAATTTCTTCTTAGACCTCAAAATGCAGACCCTGCATGGATTTTTCCCATTCTGCTGTCTGTGTGTATGAAACCTGCCAATTCTAATTGCTAGGTGAAATTCTACAGATGTTCCATGATGACTTATTGATGCTTGGTAACAGGGATCTGCAAACATTTCTCTAAAGAGTCAACTCTGCAGTTGTAGCACAAAAGAGCCATAGACAATTTAGGAGCAAGTGAATGCAACTGTGCTCCAATGAAACTTTATTTACAAAAACAGATGGTGGGCAGGATTTGGCTTGTGGGCCATGTTTTGCTGACCTCTGCTCTATAACATTCCTTAAAGAAATACTATTATCCCAAAATCCTGACATAAAATACATATCCTTACCATTTGCTATAGCAATATTCAATTTTACTTTACCTGGCAGTGTTTATGTTCTTCAGCCAATTCTATCTTTTCGCTAGGAATCTGAGTTAGGATTTCTTAGAACTATATATTTGGATAAGTTTATCAAAGGTCTTTTAAAGACCTTGGGAGCATAATAGTATATAACCTCTTAAATTTAAACAGGATAGAAGATTTTATAAATTACTGATCTGGTGACAGAAGCATTTTCCTCTTTTTTCAGATTCCAAGCGGGTGAGACATTCCGTAATTATGTCTCTAATTTTACATTCTCTGGGCCTTGTTTGCTCTCTAATTTCATCAGGTCTTCAAAAGGTCTTTGACAAACTTACCCAGATATATAATTCTAAGAAATCTCAAAATCAGTGGTTGATCAGATTACTGTGTGGTATAATTTGCTATTTGTCCCCACCCAAATCTCATGTTGAATTGTAATATCCAGTATTGGAGTGGGATCTGGTAGGAGGTGATTGGATCATGGGGTGGATTTCTCATGAATGGTTTAGCACTATCCCTTGATGCTGTCCTCACAGTAATGACTAAGATCTGGTCATTTTAAAGTGTGTAACACCTCTCTCTCTTTCTCTCTCTGTCTCTCTCTCTGTCTCTCACTTGCTCACTCCTGCTTTCACCATGCGATATCGCTGCTACCCCTTTGCCTTCTGCCATGATTGAAAGCTCCCTGGGGTGTCACCAGAAGCCTAGCAGATGCCAGCATCATGCTTCCTGTAGATCCTGCAGAACTGTGAGCCAGTGAAGCCTCTTTTCTTGATAAATTACCCAGTCTCAGGGATTTCTTTATAGCAGTGCAAGAATGGCCTAACACAATGTGTAGTCTTTGTTTCATACAGTTTACACTACAAGTCTGTCACCTAACTCTCCTACGTTAGTACATAGAATTTCTGAACCTTGAATCCCATTCAGAATGCCACATTGTGAGAGAATCAGTTACATTTAAACCTTAAAAGCATGGCGTTTTCTGCTTTCAGGGAATTCCAAATGACTCAGGAACAGAAGT
The DNA here is from genome assembly GCF_030222135.1 of Aotus nancymaae. NCBI lineage: Eukaryota > Metazoa > Chordata > Mammalia > Primates > Aotidae > Aotus > Aotus nancymaae. Next base: position 6,458,663 of record NW_026988494.1, on the reverse strand, counting down.
GAACCCTAGACAAATCTGAAGCCAAACATAGAATAAAGCTAAACAAACAGCAGATTCTGAATCCCATTCCTTGCTCCCTAGGAATACCTCTTCTTTTGACTCCAGCTTTGGATTTTTTCCCAGGTTTCACAATTGACCTTTGTCTTAGTGTCCGTGCTGGTTGGACATATCCTTCTGGCGTGGACATTCATGATGGGCATTGCCATTCTTCATGATGTATCATTCTTGGCTACTTCCTCTTTTTCTGGAATGCATGTTTTGGCTCACTTCATGTTCAATTGCCTTGTGGTTGGCCTACTTCTTCTTTCTCCTCTTTCTACTTTCGTGGTTGCTTTGTAGTTGACTAATTACTAGTTCATTGGCTCTGCTTATTGCCTAATACTATAAAAGTTCCCTTCCTGGAAGGGTTGGGGATGGGCAAGTGGGGGTTGGTGGTAGTAAAATTAACTGAACTTTGTAGTGGGCTGGAGATAGGGCATGAGTAAATAAAAAGTCATATTTGAGGATTGCTCAACTGCATGGATATTTATGCTTTTTTGGATAAGCAACATTGACAAAGTCTGGATCTCAAAGGAGAGATCTACACTGGAGATACTAACATCTCATGGGCATTTAATGCTCATGGTTGCCTAGAAAATAAGTATAAAGTAAGGAAATTTTGAGAGAGTATTCTTGTAAAGATTAAATGGTGACACCAAAGTAAGGCTTGAATGTCCTAATGAGGGTTAAACTTGGTCTGGGAATGGGCAGTTCTTATACCTTTTATAATTCTTAACTACCGTTTTTCAGATCTAGTCATTTAAATCGGAGGACCCAGATACGCTAGTCTTATATATAGAAAGTACAAAATTAAAATGAGTTCTTTGTCTTACCTGGTTTTAGAGATAAGGAAAAAGTATTTTCAAGCAAACTTAATAGGTTCATTTATTTTTAATTAATTTTTAAATTAACAAAATTATGTGTATTTATGGTATACATCACAATGTTTTGAAATATGTATACACTGTACACTGTGGAATGGCAAAATCAAGCTACTTAGCATATGCGTCATCATCTCACATACCATTTGTTTCTGGTGAGGACATTTTAATTCTACTTTCTGAGCAATTTTCAAATAACATAATCATTTTAAATCAGTAATTTAAATAATATGAAATTACTTTCAGCCCTTAGATAGAGAATAGTCTACCTCACATGGCACATAAAATGTAAAGAGGCGTCTAGCTCAGGAGAAACTTTGTGGAATATTTGATTCTCTTTCCCTCATTTTCTCTTTTTAAAGGAAAATAATTTTTTAAAACACAGTACTGACTCCTAGCTATTATTTTGGATATGAGTGATAAGAATTTGAGCCTTGTAGATAACCATGCCGATACCAATTCAACCATGATTTTCATTTGTCTCTTTCTACAAGATTCTGAATTTTTTCAGAAGTGAAATTAAGTCTCAATTTCCTTTAATTGACTCAGGGCGATAAATCTTAAACATTTTTTCTTTAAAAAGTCTTTACTGGAAAGACTTCATGGGGTGGACTTTTTTTTTTTTTTTGGGGACAGAGTTTCGCTCTTGTTCTCCAGGCTGGAGTGCAATGGTGTGATCTTGGCTCACTGCAATCTCTACCTCCCAGATTCAAGCAGTTCTCCTACCTCAGTCTCCCAAGTAGCTGGGATTACAGGCATGTGCCACCCAGCTAATTTTTGTATTTTTTGTAAAGACAGGGTTTCTCCATGTTGGTCAGGCTGGTCTCGAACTCCCGACCTCAGGTGATCCACCTCCCTTGGCCTCCCAAATTGCTGGGATTACAGGTGTGAGCCACCACACCTAGCCAGGGTGGGTGGATATTAACTCTGTAAATTCCATGTAACTTTCAGAGAGGGCTGCCCCTGGCATAGTATAATATTTGTGACAAGGTTGTACCCATACCAACCGCCTGTATGAGAATCGTGTGCAATGCTTTTTTTAAAAGGCAGGTTCTCTTTTTTCCCTATATTTTTCTCTTTTTTTGAAAAAATAATTTCAACATGTATTTTTTATTCAAGGGGTACATGTGCAGGTTTATTATATGACTGATAATGAACGGTGCTGAGGTTTAGGGTCCCAAGGATCGCATCACCCAGATAGTGAGCATAGTACCCAATAGTCGGTTTTCAACTCTTATTCCCTCCTTCCCTCCCAGCTCTAGTCATCCCCCGTGTCTGTTTTTGCCATCCTTATATCTATGAGTACTTGATGGTTAGCTCCTACTTACAAGTGAGAACATACGGTATTTGGATTTCTGTTCCTGCATTAATTCACTTAGGATAATGGCCTCCAGCTCCATCCATGTTGCTACACAGGATACAGTTTCATTCTTTTTCATTCCTCAGTGTGTATATACTACATTTCCTTAATGCAGTCCACCATTGATGGGCACCAAGGTTGATTCCATGTAAAAGAGCATATTCTTAGGCTTTTCTCTGAACTACTGAATGAAGAGTCTTCCAGTGGGTTCCATGAATATTTCATATTCATTTTAGTAAACTTGCTGAAGTGACTTATACATACAGTTACAGGTTTGAGAACCTCTTGCCTAGGGAAGTTGTCTGCCACACCCCTGACAGGTCCCTGTCCTGCCACAGATATCTGCTGTAGTTTCATGCTTGCATTTTTTGGAAAAAACAAAGCAAAAAAACTCATTTTGCAGAATGACACATAAAATAATGGGGCTTCTGGGAAAAGTAGGGGTAGGTGAAGAGAATTCAAAACTTACGAAACTATAACTGGAACACTAACAAGAATAATAATGAACCTTATAAAAACTAGCACAGTTACGGCTCTAACAATATTTATTCTCAACAACTTAGTTGAATCTTTGTACCCTTAAACTTTAAGACTTTTGTTTTTCCAGACCTTGGTTCTTGAGGACATTTTCTTCTAGCAGAAATCAGTATTAACTTCTTAATCCATGTATTTAAAAAAAAAAAAAAAAAACTGTTACATAAAATGGGCAACTGTCTTTGTAATTTCATCTGTGCCGTCAGCTTTTCCAGATAGTTTAACATAAAAGGAAGATGAAGTGGTTCTGGAAGCAAAAGACCAGCCACCATTTTCAGTACAGAAGGCAGTTCTGTGGGCGTATTAGCTCATGGAGATCTTTTTCTTTTCTTTCTTTCTTTTTCTTTTCTTTTTTTTTTTTTTTGAAACTGAGTCGCTCTGTCGCCCAGGCTGGAGTACAGTGGTGCGATTTCGGCTGACTGCAACCTCTACATTCTGGGTTCAAGTGATTCTTCTGCCTCAGCCTCCCAAGTAGCTGGGACTACAGGTGCCTACCACCACACCCAGCTAATTTTTGTATTTTTAGTAGAGACAGGGTTTCTTTCTTTCTTTCTTTCTTTCTTTCTTTTTTGAGATGGAGTCTCACTCTGTCTCCCAGGCTGGATCTCAGCTCACTGCAACGTCTGCCTCCCAGGTTCGAGTGATACTCCTGCCTCAGCCACCTGAGTAGCTGGAATTACAGGCATGCGCCACTATGCCCAGATAATTTTTGTATTTTTAGTGGAGACGGGGTTTCACCATGTCGGCCTCCCAAAGTGCTGGGATTACAGATGTGAGTCATTGTACTCAGCCTGAGATGGGGTTTCACCATATTGGCCAGGTTGGTCTCAAACTCCTGACCTTGTGATCTGCCTGCCTCAGCCTCCCAAAGTGCTGGGATTACAGACGTGAGCCACTGCACCTGGCAGAAAATCTTTTTAAAGAAGATCTTCATGTGTTATAATACTAAGGTGGTTTGTTTAATCACAAAAAGCCAGTCCTTTATTGCTTCAAACTGTTCACGTGCTGATACTATGCGTCTACTTAGGTCTGACTTATCGCATTAACACAGGCTGGCAGAGCCACTGCAGACGTTTTGTGTCCTCCTTTGTTTTTGTCACTATCATGATAAAATTCTTAAGGGTTTGAATTCTCAGAGGTGCTTTTCAATGGTTAAATCACAGAGGTCCACTGCATTGCTGGTGGATTTTTTTCCCCACAGTGTTGGCAATATAGTTGATGAGGAATGGCCTTCGTGACCTATCTATAAGGTTGAATTGACCTAGGTTCTTAAGTGTTATGTCTCTATAGCTTTTAACGTATTTCAGGATGATTTCTTCCATTGCAAATAGATAATTGTTCAATAGATTTGCTGTGTATATTTGGACCTGATCTATAATCTTCCCTTGGCATATGTAAGATATTCGAAGTACACCGAAGTAATGCAAGAGATGCCGTTTTTTAGAGCTAGAGTTTGAACAGGAAGTATGTCATAGAACTATGGTGTGTAATTCTCAAGTGAGGGATTTCATTAAACCTTGACTTATAATTGAGTGTAATGTTAATCTATAAAGGCTCCTTGTGAGGATTTTGCTTAAATATTTGGATTTTGCTTAAATATTTATTAAAATTCCTAAATTATGATATTTTTATCAGCAAAGACAAAAATACTGCTACCCAAGTTATAGTCACTAGGAAAATGATTGATTTTTTTTTGTTACCTTAACTGTCAAATTTAAGCACATTCCTACCAGTATTTGGGTTTGGGTCTGAAACCCAAAACTTTGGAAAGCCTTGGAAAATTTTGTAGAAGTTTGTTCTTCTATTTTTTTGTATACGATTGTCACTGGGATGCTGGCATTCATAAATTATGTTTAAATATAAAAATTAGGTCAGTGACTTTTTGCTCATGGATTCCTGAAACACAATGTACAAAAATCCAGAATAGATCTTCATGGCGCACTTTGGAGCTTAACAGAGCTGGGAGGTAATTTGACTTTTCATTTTACACACAAGAAACTGAGGCTGGAGAGAGAAGGGTTGTCTGGGTCACAACTGTTGAGGTCAGTCTGTGGAGTTGAACTTCATTTTCTGAACTCCTAATGGTTTTCCACCTCCATTCCTCAGCTTCTGTGATCCCTTTGGTGAGGGGCTGTTTCTTGAACCTTGAATAGGAGTATATGGAGGTAAAGTAACATGTAGCTAATTCTTCTGCCTCACTCTGATTTATCTATTTTTATGTACTAAGGTCCTGTGTATTAATTAATGAGATTAGTTCCACAGTTGCTAATATTAGAAAATCAACACAATCGATTTCTCTTTGGGAACTGTATTAGTTTTCTCTTGCCTCTGTAACAAATTGCCACAAACTTCTAGGCTTTAAGCAACATGAGTTCATTTATTTATTATTTATAGTTTCTTTTTCTTTTTCTTTTTTTTTGAGATAGAGTCTCGCTCTATTGCCCAGGCTAGAGTGCAGTGGCATGATACCAGCTCACTGCAACCTCCACCTCCTGGGTTCAAGTGATTCCCCTGCCTCAGTCTCCCAAATAGCTAGGATTACAGGTGAACACCATCACGCCTGGCCAATTTTTGTATTTCTATAGTAGAGACGGGGTTTCACCGTGTTGGTCAGGCTGGTCTGGAACTCCTGACCATGTGATCTGGCTGCCTTGGCCCCCCAAAGTGCTGGCATTACAGGTGTGAGCCACTGCGCCCAGCCTATCTTACAGTTATATATGTTAGAATTCTGCAAGGAGCGTCACCAGGCTAAAATCGAAGTGTTGGCAAGGCTGCAGGAGGTTCTAGGAAAGAAATCATTTTCTTGTCTTTTTCAGCTTCTATAGGGACTTCCCTTCCTCTGACTCCCAAACCAACAACATGACATCTCTGACTATTCCTCTTTGCAGCAAGGGAAGATGATCTCCCTTTAAGGATTCATACTAATAGATTGGGTGAACCTGGATAACACAGTCAGCCCTACCTATTCACGGGTTTCATAGCTGCTGCTAAGGTCATCTGTAAGCAACTTGAACATCTGTGGATTTTGGTATCCGCACAGAGTCCTGGAACCAATCCCCTAAAGTTAGTAAGGAATGACTGTACAGCATAATCTACCCATCTTCGGATCCTTAGTTTCAAGGTCTTAATCACATCTGCAAAATCCCTTTTGCTGTGTAAAGTAACAAATTCACAGGTTCTAGGGATCAGGATTTAGGATCTTTGGAAGCCATTATTCTGCCTGCTACAGGAAGGAATTTCTTTCCACTTGTCTCAGTTCTAAGTGGGCAGTTATTTAAAAACTTTGTATTCATTTAGAGAGCATTATAAACTGCTAAAATTTTCCAAGAACCTAAGTGATGGTATAAGAAGAATAGCTACCAGTATTTGTTGAGTGCGTGCAATGTGACATACGCTAACTGCTACGTGCTGTAATGGAAATATCTAATCATTTTAACAGCCCTAGGAGATAGGTTCTATTTCATTTACATTTTAGAAAATGTAAAATGAGGCTTAGAGGATTTAAATAATTTTTCAAGGCCAAACAACTAGCATATGGCAGACCAAGACTTGAACTTGGCTTTCTCAGACTCAGACTTTTAATCCATATATTGCACTATTTTTATTTAGCCCTAAAGTGGTAAAATTGTAACATAGTATGATGCAGTATTGAGAATATAATGTCCTAGTAATTTTTAATAAATAATTGTTTTATTAAGGAAAATAAGTTGTTTCCAGGAATAAACACTTTCCAAATGACATAATACCGATTGAGCAGTGTTCAACTGATTAATATTAGTTGGTTATATATTGATTTGGTAATCAGTTCTCAAAACCTCAATTTAAATAGAAGAGGAAGTTGTGTTGCATGATTAAGTGGAAACAATATAGCTACTTTAACAATTGTTTGTGCTCTCAGAGTGTAAAGAGGAAAGATTTATTTTGCAAATAAATTGTTTGTGAACGAAACTTAGTTGGTTAATAAGGTCTCCTTCTACTGTCCCCTAACCAAAATGTAAATTCCAGAATAACAAGGATCTTGGTTTTCTTATTCAACTCTGTGTGTCCAGTACTTAAAACAGTGAGAGCAATATAATTGATGCAGAATAATATTTGTTGAATGAATGGAAACTGATAAATACCTAAGCGAATAAAGCCAGTTATCTACACGAATAAGGCAGGATCTGAATACTAGTTGGATGCCAGAAGAAGAATATAGAGCATTCTAATGTGTTTGGTTAGGAGCAGACCATATCAAGGGCTAATATGATAGAGTGATAGAGGTAGGGAGAATCCTGATAAATTCAATATGTTTTTACATAAATCCTGTGCATTAAACTAGTGGCTCACTTGATATGGAGTATTTGAATCACAGATTGACTTTGCTTGTTTGTTCTTCCATTCAGTAAACAGTATTGAGTACTGTGCTAGTTATTAGGATAAAAGATGCATTAAAAGAATAAAGCCCCAGGAGGCTGAGGCAGGAGAATTGCCTGAACCCAGGAGGCGGAGGTTGCGGTGAGCCAAGATCGCGCCATCGCACTCCAGCCTGGGTAACAAGAGCGAAACTCTGTCTCAAAAAAAAAAAAAAAAAAAAAGAATAAAGCCCCTAACATCCAGGAGCCTCTGTCTCCTGAGTGAATCAAACACTGCAAAGATATAATATGGTATATTAATTGGAATAATAATGGTTTTATAGAGACATGGAAGAGGAATACTTATTCAAAAGAGGTATTTAGCTTATTATTCAAAAGACACATAAATTGAGTTTAGTCATCTTGAGTTTTAGGAAAAATAATTTTAGATTTATGGAGGGGTTGCAAAATATAGGCCAGGAAATTCTCCTATACTCTATTCATCTCCTTTAATATTACATTGCTTTGATATATTGATCAAAACTTAGAAATTAACATTGGTACAATACTATTAGCTAAACTGCAGACCTTACTTGGATTGCACCATCTTGCAACTTTTTGTACTAAAGTGAAATCATGTAAGAAAGTACTTTGTAAACAGTAGCTAAATAGTGGTAGTCTAAGAAATGGCATCTGGGTTAGCGCAGGGTAGGTCACTGAGGGTGAAAGTTCTAAAGGGAGCTTTACATAATTTAACCATGAGCTCTCTTTTATTTTATTTATTTTTGAGACAGGTCTTGCTCTGTCGCCCAGACTGGACTGCAGTGACACAGTTTAATCCTCCCACCTCAGCCTTCTGAGTAGCTGGGACTACATGCACATGCCACCACACCCGGCTAATTTTTGTATTTTTTGTAAAGATGGTGATTTATCATGTTGCCCAGGCTGGTCTCAAACTCCTGGGCTGAAGTGATCTGCCTGCCTCAGCCTCCCAAAGGACTGGGATTATAGGCATGAGCCACAGCACGCAGCCTGAGCTCTCTGTATTTTAATTTCCTCTAATAACACGATTTGTTCCACTCATGAATTTAATTAATTCCTTATGAATTTGCTGTCAAAATAAAATGAGCTGTTATTGATGCTTATTGCGTACATGACAGTATCTTATTCAAAGTATGTGATACAGTTCTTTGATTCTCTGACTCCATCCTGTGTAAGGTAAACCTACCTTGCAGATAAGGATGAAGTTCACCTGGGTAACAGATGGACTCGGTAAAGCCATGAGACTTAAGGTGGGAAAATTGGAATCAGAACCTGGGCCAACCCAACTGGAAAGCCCATGGTTTTCTCCTTTCTGGTGTTTCCTGAGTCATTTTCCTGCATGGCTACCCTGAATAAGCATTTTCCAAATTATACTTTTTCTTGTGCAAAACTTCACTTCCTTTTTTATTCAAAAACTCCTGTTTCATGCGTCAAGGGTTTTCTGAGAATTGAAGTATTCTGCAAATTCCCAAAAAAATGCTTTTGCTCTTTCAAAGATTTTATCAGTCTTTGGTATCAGTCTGTATGATTCTATAAAGTTTAGTATATTCCTTTATATTCCTCCCTTTCCTTTGAGCATTTCAGTGACTCTTCTTGATAATTTCCAGCTGCTTTCTTTTTTGTCCCTCAAGAATGACCAAAGGTCTATGCAGTTTTTCAGATTTTTGTTCTGTAATTTTGTGCCATCTAGATTTATATAACCTAATATTTTCTGGGCTTTTAAAAGATGCTTATAGATGGTGGTAGTTAAATCACGGTTAGTAATAACAACTAATTTTTTTAAATATGCAAAATGCTTTTATTACTCTTTTAAATTAGGTTTTTACAACTGTATTGAAATGGGTACGGTAGGTGCTATTTCCCCTCCTTTTTATGTCCGAGATAATTGAGATTCGGAGTAATTTTGTGACTGCTTCATCCTGCAGACCAAACAAGTACTTTGTTTTCGATAGGGTCTACCCATTCTTTTTGATAGGGTCTACTAAGCTTGTGACAGAAGCTCAAGATGTTGTGTTTAGAGCTCAGTAATTTACATTCATGGACTTATAAACTATTAACAAAGAATCTAATTAACCTTCTTTCTAAGTAAAAACAAACAAAACAAAAGTATTTCTAGTGGAGTGCCAGTGTCCTCAGGGATTCATAGGGAATTAATTAAATTCATGTGTGGAACTGATCATGTTATTAAAGGAAATTAAAATATAGAGAGCTCATGGTTAGGTTTAAAGCTCCCTTCAGAGAATGCAAATTTCACCATGAATGCCCTGCCCTGGGCTCACCCAGAAGGCGTTTGTTAGACTACCACTGCTTAGCTAACTGTTTACAAAGTACTTTCTTTCTTTCTTTTTTTTTTCTTTTTTTTGGGGGGGGAGGAGTTTCACTCTTGTCGCACAGGCTGGAGTGCAATGGCACGATCTTGGCTCAGCACAACCTCTGCATTCTGGGTTCAAGCAATTCTCCTGCCTCAGCCTCCTAGTAGCTGGGATTACAGGCATGCGCAGCCACTCCCGGCTAATTTTGCATTTTTAGTAGCGACGGGGTTTCTCCATGTTGGTCAGGCTGGTCTTGAACTCCTAACCTCAGGTGATCTGCTGCCTCAGCCTCCCAAAGTGCTGGGATTACAGGCATGAGCCACCATACCTGGCCACAAAATACTTTCATATATGATCTCATTTCAGCATGAAAAAAGTTGTACACAAGATGGTGCAATCCAAGTAAGGCCTCCAGTGTAGCTGATAGTAGGGTAATGAAAGCTACATGTTGACATGCTAAGTGAGCTTCATTTTGGCTTCTTTTGTGTAACATTTTTGAGTCTTTGTACTGAGAAAACTGTACTGCATTCTGGGAGTCAATGGATTGTGTCAGAATGTATGGGAAGCAGTTCACTTTCACTTTCAAAAGATTTTTTAAGGAATTTATGCTTTATGTAAAATAGGAGAGACTACACATTTGGACTCATTGTGATTTCTTTTTGTGTGTTTTATGAAACCAAACGGCATTGGCTTCCATCTTACAGTTTGACTTCAGAGGACTGTACGGGAAAGTGTAGCAGCCTTTTAGTTATAATGGCCACAGAATGTAGCCACAGATTAATGTAGCACCAAGTTCCTTACTGTCAACAATCTGTTCGATTTGATTTGGTTATTTTCCACCTCTTCAGCAAATTCAGGTCACTGGGAGCCCTAAGATAAGGAATTTGCCTGCCCTGATCTTTCCTGTGGGGTAGAAGTAAAATGATAAGAATTCAATTGTTAGGTTGTCCGTGGACCTGCTTAAGAATGCAGGGATCTACACAAGCTTTAAAGGGCCCCAGAAAGTCAAATGTGGACCCTGCTTAAGAAGGGATGCAACGATGGTTACTTGAAACTGCAGTGGACAGAGCAGGGGAAATTTAACTTTGATCTTGTAGGCCTCAATGAGTAATGAAGACTTTCAATCCTGGCATGTACTAAGGTTTTAGTATCATTCTCTTTAATAAGTTATCTGTGGACAAAAATGAAAATATCAGAAAGCCCTAATTACTAAGAAAGTAGATCTGACTAAATAACAAAGAAACAGATTTTAGAAGTCCTGAAAGGACACATTTATTTCAAAATTAGCTCTGCTAAAATTTTTCTTTTTCACAGAAGGAATAAGATTTAAATGGCTATGTGAAAAATGGATTATAGGGAACTAATGTTCTTAGATAATGACTCAGGGACTTTGTTCATTTATATGCACTGCTTAAAAGTTTTCAAATATTATCATTGTTTAAAACTAATTATAATCAAGTCCTAACTCATCTTACCTGCAAATTTATTTAGAACATGTAAATAAATTTCTTTGAATAAAAAAAGAGACTTTTAATGACCTCAATTAAATGTAAATGTAATTCAACTGGAACAAAGAAATGGTTATAAAGACAAATATTAACATATCAAAGTCATGCTAATTGCTAAATTTACCTAAGCAGTAAACTCATCAGAAAAGAAAAAAAAAAACCTTGACAATAAGAAAGTAAGTAACAGCCAGCTCGGTGTCTCATGCCTGTAATCCCAGTACTTTGGGAGGCTGAGGCTGGCGGATTATGAGGTCAGGGGTTCAAGACCAGCCTGACCAACATGGTGAAACCCTGTCTCTACTTAAAAATACAAAAATTAGCTGGGTGTGGTGGTGCGCACCTGTAATCCCAACTACTTGGGAGACTGAGGCAGGAGAGTTGCTTGAACCCAAGAGGCAGAGGTTGCGGTGAGCTGAGAGCTTGCCATTGCATTCCAGCCTGGGAGACAGAGGGAGACTCCGTCTCAAAAAAAAAAAAAGTAAATATCAAATTTTTAGAAACTAGATAGTTCTCAATTTTTCTGTTTAATTGGCATTTTGGAAGTGAATGTAGCTGGGATGTATATATAACACAAGGAAAAAATTCTGTGTTGTTACAATGGAAAAAAATCATATTTATAAACTTATGTCATGTGAAATTTGCTACACATCAATTAGGTAAAATTGTACTGGATCCATTTTAACCTGTGAGTTGATTGCCTTCAGTGAAGCTTGCTGGACATCTTTATGTCTGAGAGTGAGTTGTTCTTATAATTTGGGGCAGCTGTGGTGACAGACGCAATTAGGCAGGCCTCTTGAACACTTACTTTCCAGCTGCTGGCCGCGGCGCGGTGATTTGCTTCAGTGTTCATTGTCACAGTGTATTGCCTTTACACCTCTAAAGAACAACATTAATCCATTAAGACACGTTTGTTGCTGTATCATCACGTGGGGGTTATCACATTGCAGTGAACACAGGAGTGAGATACAGCACTGTTCACACTTGTGGCATTTGGCATATGACAGAGAGACAACTACATAGTTCAAAAGTTTTTTTTTTTTTTGTAACACCAGTTGCAAGTATTGTCTTGTTTCATTTCCCATAAATCATCCAAGTAGCTCAGAAAATTCAACAATTTTACCTATCTCCTTATTTCTCAGACTGTCCTTTGCGCGTGGAGTAAGTGCAGAAATAATGTCATGTGGTGTATCCCAGGTTTTGTCAGGAAAATATGGTCCCTACTGATAGATCAATAAATAAAATCGTTAGCATATTGTCTAGTAGTTAAAAGCCAGGGCTCTGGAGTCAGACTTCCTGGCTTCAGATACTGACTTGATAATGTACCAGCTGTGTGACTATAGACAGGTTACTTTACCTCTCTGTTTCTGTTGCTTCATCTGTAAGTTGGGGATAATGACAGTAATACATATCTCCTGGAGTTATTAAAAAAGTTAATGAGCATAAAGTTCTTAGAATAGTGCCTGGCACATAGTAGGTACTCAATAAGTGTCAGCTATTATTATTCAAAGGGGTTTATTGTTGAAAGTACTACATATATATATAAATATATATAATATGTATATATGTACATTTTACATACTATATATATGATATATAGATGTTCTATAAATAAAAAGGACTTTATTTAACTTCATCCAATAGGCTTTGAAAATATATTACAGTTGTTTGAAGATTTTATCTTTAGCCCCTGACCGTGAAATACTGGTCAAGGAACTGTATAGAAAAGGGAGATTGCTAATTTCAATAAGTAACTAATTTCAATTTTCAGGGTGAAAATTCTCTTACCTAATAAATCTGCTTCATTTTCCCTTGTATAATTTTACAGTGTTGTAAATTTCTCGCAGACAAATGTGGAGAGGTGATTTGGTATATATAGCTCATTATAAGAACAAAAAAATTACTATAGTGGCTATGAAATGGAGTGGTCTTTCCTAGATTTTTAATCGATTATCCTTCTCCTTGTTTTCTGCCTCCACTTCAAACTTCGCAGAAAAACCAGGTATGGTAAAAAGTCCTAGGTTTGAGTCTTGGTTCTGCAGCTTGTTAGACTTATGACATTAAGTTTCTGTATCAGTTTTCATCTCTTCACCTGTAAATGGAAACAATCATTATGTACTTTACATGAAATACATACAACAACTGTTGCAGATGAAAGGAAATTTGACCAAATGGTAACTTTGAGGATATGTAATGACAACAAGCATATTAACAGTTAAGAGAGCAAACCAGCATCCTCTAGACTGTGGTCAATCAATGGAGAAGAGTGACTTTGACTAGAAGGCGTAGGAGACATGGTAGCTGACACTTATAATCCCATCACTTTGGGAGGCTCAAGCAAGAGGATTGCTTTAAGATAGGTGTTTGAGACCAGCCTGGACAGCGTAGTGAATCCCTGTATACAAAACAAAAACAAAAACAGCATGGTGGTGTGTGCCTGTGCCTGTGGTCCCAGCTATGTGAGAGGCTAAGGCAGGAGGGTCACCTGAGCTTAGGATTTCGAGGCTGCAGTAAGCTATGATCACATCACACCACTGCACTCTAGCCTGGGTGACAGAAACCTAACTCAAAAAAAAAAAAATTAAAGCAGAGAAGATAATGTGAAAATGGATGTGCTCTTCTTGCAATAATACAAGAACAGTCTGACCACTCTGGATAGACTCTGAAATCAGGTGAGTTAAATGAGCTAGTGAGGAACATGACCAGAGTCTCAGCTGAGGCAGGGTCCAGTTTGAGAGTTCTCTGACAGTGATGACCAGGTAAGAGAAATACAGACCATAAAAACTTCAAAGTAAAGATGATACAACTTATTTGACAATTTTTTCATTAGATTTACATGCCATTTTGTTAGTGTCTGATGGCAGAGCAGCGTGAGTCCTAGCCCGGTGGCATGCAGAAAACAATGTCACAGGGCCCCACGTTTCCAAATAAGAAAATGTTTTAGAGAGGATAGATGGGGCCTCTGGAATCATTTTGCACCTGGGTTTCTTCTTGGTCAGTGTTTTCCAAATTCTTCCTCATCCTTTCAGCGGACTCTTGAAGTCCTACTTTGGCTTAGGCGAGCCTGAGATCCCATGTATCTTCCATTCAATACACTTAGAAATTTTGATGTTTGGGCATAGTATCAATCAAGATGGACACATACACAGTCGAGCAATAGCCTAACCCTCCAAATAGGGATTGTGAACCCCCTACGATTAACTCGCTTACCCTTGTTTGATTTGGTAGAGATAAATGGCCCTCTGTTTGTACATGGTTTTTTTTGTATGTTTGTTTCTTTTTTTTTGAGATGGACTCTCACCCTGTCACCCAGGCTGGAGTGCAGTGGAGTGATCTCAGCTCACTGCAACCTCCGCCTCCCAGGTTCAAGTGATTTTTGTGCCTTGACCTCCCTAGTAGCTGGGATTACAGGTGTGCGCCACCACACTCGGCTAAATTTTTGTATTTTTAGTAGAGATGGGTTTTTACCATGCTGGTCAGGCTGGTTGTGAACTCCTGATCTCAAGTGATTCATCTGCGTCAGCCTCCCAAAGTGCTGGGATTACAGGTGTGAGCCACCGGCACTCGGCCCTCTACATGTGTTTTTTAAATGCAGTCAGTTGAGTGTGGTTTTCAGGTGTAGAATATGATTAATCAACTTCGATGGCCTTCGCATAAGCATGCTATTTAACTGGGCTGATTGTGGCTCACACTCTCAAATTAGATATCTTGAAGAATCATACTGTTTCAGTCATTGTGTAGCAGTTAATTGGGAGGAGTGAAACTTTGAGGACACCCTTCTGTAAAATCCCCCACTAAAGGAAACCAATATGTTTGAGAAATCAAAATGAAGCACTAGTAAGAAACCAACTCTGGCTGTAGTGAGACCACAATGATGATGAGTGTTAAAAGTAAGATGCTGAAACATTGTCCCCAGTTTTATTCTTTTATGTTGTATGATGACACATTCTATGCATGCGATGTGAGGTCTTTCAACATGCTTGCAAAGAAATTATTCAGTAGTTCATATACACATCATTGCATTATATAAGGAGTTGGACATGGAACTGCTAGAATGGAATTTCCAGTCTGGCCATCTTAACCCTACTTTGAAGACTATTCCCAGAGCATTTGCTAGTTTGATTTAGTTTGCTGCCAGTAGTAAACAGAGTCAGCTTGAAAATATTTTATGACAAAATACTGACTTTTATTTCAAATGAAGCTGCCATCATCCTTCCTCAATAGGCAGGGACAAATAGCAACTCCATTTCAGCTCCCAGGGAACCCTATTTAACTTGAATTAAGAACATTCTGTCTGAAGCCTGATTCAGCTGGAGCACAGGGCGGGGTGAGTACCACATCACCACGGGTGGTAACAAATGGTGATCTTGTTGGGCAATTTGGGATATAGCTCAACAGGCTGGGTATGGTGACTCACGCTTGTAATCCCAGCACTTTGGGAGGCCGAGGTGGGTGGATCACCTGAAGTCAGGAGTTTGGGACCAGCCTGGCCAACATGGTGAAACCCTGTCTCTACCAAAAATATGAAAATTAGCTTGGCGTGGTGACGTGTGCCTGTACTCCTAGCTACTCTAGAAGCTGACGCATGAGAATCGCTTGAGCCCAGGAGGCGGAGGTTGCAGTGAGCCAAGATCACATCACTGCACTCCAGCCTGGGCAACAAGAGCGAAACTCCATCTCAAAAAAAAAAAAAAAAAAAAAAGATAGCTCAATGTCGCCCACTGCATTGGTAGCAGGGGATTAAAACCTAGGTGCATTCCAAAATACCGTTACCACTAGAATGTGCTGCCTTTTACACAGCTATATTTACACATTTTCATCTGATAAGACAAACTTTCCCTTTTATAGCCAGATTTGTGAATGTAGCTCAGAAGGGAAGAGCAGATGGAGGAGCACAAAGTTTATCCACTCTGTTGCAGGACTGTAATCAACTTCATGAGATAGTACAAGGAGGGAGAAACATGACCGGGGGAATTTTGGAAACTCTCCATACTAATTTATCTACTTCTAACATGACTATTAACAAAAGGACATCCTGCATTGAGGATTGATTAATGGTATTCGTGTGGCTTTCATTAACTAACATAATTGTCAGTCACTGGTTGTCATTGTGGGATCTGCACATATGTGATGGCGGGATTTTTACAGCTTTTATGCAGGGAAGACTTTGCTGGGATCACAGCTGAAAGCTCACTGTTACTTGATAATATTTTGCAGGTTTCCTGTGTAATTTGTTCAGTGTGTTGAGGCTCTTCAGATTAGCCGCACAAACGTGGAAAGTAAAGATAGGAGCTGGCTTTGCATTGTCAGATCCTTCAGAGACCAGAAATAGGTTTATCTAATGTCACGTGCCATCAGCATATCTCTGCTGCATACACATGCCAAAATTTGTTTCCTGTTCTTAACAGTATAGTCCAATATTTGATATAGCTGCACGGATAATATTTGAAAAATAAGGGCACAGTAGATGATTAAGACAAGAAGATTGCTTAGATGAATGAGGTTGTTTTTGTTGGAAATTTATTTTGCCTTTATCACAAGTATTTATTCACCCATTAAATTATTGGAATAAATGAACATTTATTGCCTTGAGTTTTTATGTGGTCAGAATATGAAATATAAATATTTTTGGATTACCACCACAATGGTTTCCTACATCGTGTGACATGGCAAATGGGAATAGCAGAGCACAAAATAGACTTTTGAAAGTATACCTTGTAAACCTGCATGCTTTGACTTAGAGTCGGAAGAGCCTATCTGCGATCTTTTAAAATCTTTACAAACACTTAAAGCTTGTGAAAAGAAGTATTCAAAAGAAGTGCCTGTGAAATGTGTGCCATTGCTCTAACAGCATTTGTGTTTTTCTTTTAAAAGGCTATTCTTTGCACTTGACTATTTGCCTCTGTTGATGCATTTCTAAGGGTGTGGATGTGTTTATATTAATGGCAAACAAGTTTGAAATAGATTTAGGCAGAAACTGCTTAAAACTTGCTCTATTATTAAATTGTTTCAGGGTATGGAACTACTGGCCCTCTAGAAACACATCGAAAGCAAAATTATGAACTGTGGTAGACCAAATACAGTTAAATCACACTTAAGATTCTCAGAACACCTCCTGCATTTGAAGTATAAACTTAGCCTTGAGCTTGCCTTCAACCAGTTTTTAATTAACAGACTATTTAAGCTTAGGTAAGAATTGCAAGACAAGCAAAAATTTTTTGCAGTTTTAAAATTTGAATACTCAGTTAACAAGAATTGACCTCAAGTTTAGGAACTACCCTGGGCCTTATAAAGTTATATACCCGGGTTTTAGAAAATACTTGATTAATAGTGTATTTTTCAGTGAAATAAATGAGATTATTCCATGTGAGTGAACCATATGTCTGAGAAACACGTGTACGTTGAAAATGAATTCTATTAACAGATAGCTATTTATATAGTCTCTGACAAAATAAAATGTACTCTTGAAAATTGTCTCATTATGGATAGATAAAAAAAAATCACATAAACCACATGGGCTCAAATATTAGTCTGCATTTTTATAAGAATCTGTAAAATACTCAGGGCTATTCCAGTAGTCCTGGAAAATGAAAAGAGGTTTTAAATAATATCTTCAGGCCGGGCGCGGTGGATCAAGCCTGTAATCCCAGCACTTTGGGAGGCCGAGGCGGGTGGATCACGAGGTCGAGAGATCGAGACCATCCTGGTCAACATTGTGAAACCCCGTCTCTACTAATACAAAAAAAAAAATTAGCTGGGCATGGTGGCGCGTGCCTGTAATCCCAGCTACTCAGGAGGCTGAGGCAGGAGAATTGCCTGAACCCAGGAAGCGGAGGTTGCGGTGAGCCGAGATCGCGCCATTGCACTCCAGCCTGGGTAACGAGAGCAAAACTCCGTCTCAAAAAAAAAAAAAGGAATGTATGACTGTTAAATAATATCTTCAAAGACAAAAAAAAAAAAAAAAAGATTTAAAATTTTTGCCCTGTCTTCTTGATACTTGAATTTGGGCTCTGCTCCCAGTGAGTGAGGAATTTTGTACAGTCCTTCTCTAGAAGGTACCACTGACAGCAGAACAGCCATAGGTCAAGGATATAATTGTGCGGCTCTGTTGATAGTACACAGATGTGTTTCTTCACTTATGCTGTGGAGGGTTTTGAGTTATCAGCTTAAGAGAGCTGGTTTTGAAAAGCTGGATATCCTCATGTCATAGAAGTTACCCTAGAAGGACATAGCAGGCACGTTATTACACCTGGACTTCTAGGGATGCAAAGTTAGAGTAGCCATGAGCTTTTCCACATCTGATGGATTTGGAACTATGTGCAAGATAGAGAAATTTTGGCTGGTTACTAGAGGTATCCTTGAATCCCCAACAGTGAGAAATGTTCATACATTAGGGTCAGCTTCGGAGGGGATATTTTAAGAAGGACCTTGGATCTGAAGGTGTCTGCCTCACTGCATTGTACATCATCTCGTAAGGCCAGGGAGGTACCATTCTTTGCGTGTGGACCCCAAAGGAAAGGATAGATGTTGACCTGCCCAAAGAGCAATTGGTTTCCTTCCATCAAAAGACCTAGTGGGGTTGGAGCCCTGAAGTCAAGATTGTGAGGATGAACCATACGAGCATTTCAGTGCAATACGACTCAGATAATTTAAATGATATAAATGAATTTAAATGACTTAAATTACTAATTAAATTTAACTTGTAAATTATTAACTCAAATATTTATAAGAATTTCTTTTATGACTGCAAATTAACCAAGATTTTAAAAATGTTTAATGACATGAACACAAAAAAGCCAACAGTAGACACCAGAACCTCCTTGGGAGTGGAAGGTGAGAGGAACGTGACGAAGGAAAAACTACCTATTGGGTGTTATATGCTTATTACCTGGGCAATGAAGTAATCTGTGCAGTAAACCCCTGCAACACTTGATTTACCTATATAAAAATCTGCACATGTACTCCCTGCACCTAAAATAAAAGTTAAAAAAAGAAAAAGGAATGGACTAATGCACACACACACACACACACACACACACATACATAATGTAGCCTAGGCATTTTATCTAATGGCAGAAAGATCAGATGAGAAAGGCATAAAATCAGAGAGAAACCAAGGATCCCCATTTTTTTTCCTCTGTGTATGTGTTAGTACGTATATGTATAAATGTGTTTCTATTTGTAAACCATCTGAAGGTATACTTCCAAAAGTCTACTTCGTGCTCTGCTTTTCCTATTTGCCATGTCACATGATGTAGGAAAACATTGTGGTGGTAATCCAAAAATATTTATATTTCATATTCTGACCACATAAAAACTCAAGGCAATAAATGTTCATTTACTCCAATAATTTAATGGGTGAATACATATTCATGACATTGGTATTTTTGAAGCCTACTTCAGTTGTTTTGTAGAATATCTCTCATTTTTAATTTGTTTTATTGTTTCCTCATGTTTGAAATCAAGACCCCCAATACAGAAATAAGAAATAAACTAATGAAGACAGAAGGGGAAAAGGAAGGAGAGATGAACTAGAGAGAGAAAAGAAAAGAGGGAACAAGAGAAAGAGGGAAAGAGAGAGGCAAACTGATTTTCTGTTAAAATATTTATCAAAGTGGAAGAAAACAAAGTCTCTGTAGATTTATGTTCAGACTATATTGATAAGCAAATATATGGAGTGGTAAGTGGGGGAACGTGGTAGTTAAAGAGAAGGCATCTGAAGTACAGTTGACACTTGGACAATATAGGTGTTAGGGGTGCCAATCCCCTGTGTGGTCAAAAATTTAAGTATAACTTTTGACCCCGGCCAAACTTAACTACTAATAGCCTATTGTTGATTGGAAGTCTTATCAATAACACACACAGTTGATTAGTAAATATTTTTGTCTTATATGTATTACATATGGTAGTCTTACGTAATAAGTAACATAAAGAAAATATAAGGAAGAGAAAATATATTTACTATTCATCAGGTGGAAGTGGATCATTATAAAGGTCTTCATCCTTGTCATCTTCATGTTGAGTAGGCTGAGGAGGAGAAGGAGGAAGACGGGGGCATTGGTCTTGCTGTGTCAAGGGCAGCAGAGATAGAAGAAAATTCATGTACAAGGCATTTTGCTTAGAGGCAAGGGAACAAGCCTTGGAAGTTGTGGTGTATTACCAAGTTAAATGTAAAATCCAGAGGGGTGAAGAATTTGAATTCAAACTAGTTCTTTTAGTTTATACATAAATTAATGAGATAATGTAGCTTACTTAATATATGTAAACCAGTTTTTTTGGTGTCATTTAGCACCAGCAGATTCATTCCTTTAAAACCCTTCACCAGACCAGGCATGGTGGCTCACACCTATAATCCCAACACTCTGGGAGGCCAAGGCAGGCAGATTGTTTGAGCCCAGGATGTGGAGACCAGCCTGGATAGCATGGCAAAACTCCATCTCCACAAAAAAATACACACATTAGCCAGGCATGGTGGAATGCACTTCTGGTTCTAGTTACTCAGAGGCTGAGGTGGGAGGATTGCTTGAGCCCAGGAGGTGGAGGTTGCAGTGAGCCATGATCATGCCACTGCACTCCAGCCTGTGCAACCAAGCAAGATTCTGTCTCAATCAATCAATCAATAAACAAACAAACCCATCACCAGACTCCCAAATTAAAAATGATCTTAAGGATTTAACAGAAATATGTAGACACTATTTCAGACACATGAGAATATAATCTGTTTTTAACAACCTGCAAAACAGAGATTCATGAACCACATTTTAAAAAGATTTCCGTGAAAGCTCTTCAGAAAAAAATATTTTCAAGCTGTCAAAAAAAAAAAAGAAGAAGAACCAGACAATCTTCAAGTATCAAGGGCTAAGAATAGTTAAAATAAGTTCTCTAATTTGCCAGTGTGTCTGCCACATTAAATGCCTGCTTCTTCTCCACCTTATCTCCTAGCTACCAAATAAATAAAAAAGGGGGATGTGTAATTATAGGGGTACTGCTAAGAAATTGCAGCATTCAAATGATTTTTGCTGTAATGTATTGGAAACTTCATATGTTCATTCCTGACAGTTTTTGGATTTACTTGGTAAGGGCAGAATCATAGAAAAACAAACAGAGTTCCCTGAGTGGGAAAGGTACTCCATTTCCTGTTCATGGTTAGGTGACCCTGATTACTGTCCTTGGAGTCTTGGGCCTCTTACCCGGTGAATAATTAGGTACTGAATCAGGGAGGTACAGACTCATTTGCCTGGGTTTGTTTTCTGGGAGTTCCTGTTTAACATTCCTGAACTGGAGCAGAAGTAGATTTTGTAGCTGGGTTTTCTGAGCCTCAGAGGAAGCTGAGTGTTGTTGAGTTCTCAAGTTTTGTGATGCTTGTTATTAAGTGAAATTATGTGTGCAGAGGAAAATCTATTCATCTATGCTTTTAAAAAATGTCTATGATAAACAGAATTAGACATATAGAATTGCATAACACACAGGTCCGTATTACCCAGCTTCCACAGTTATCAGCTTCTTGGTAATTGTTTTCCACCCTTATGCCTAGCCGTTCCCACTACCATATTATCTTGAAGCAAATCTCAGATATTATAATATTTTATCTGTTAAGTATTTCAGTAGATATTTTTAAGCAGTCTTGCTTAAAATAAGAATGGTATGTAGGTGTTTAATGTATTCTCTAACTTAATGCGTAATTTAAGTACTCACAGTCTCTGTTGAGACTATTTAGATGCACTAAATCCAATCAGAAAGAGAATTTGATGAGGGTAGTGGTCATCTGGAATGAGCCATTGTTCTGTATGGGATAGCAACTATGTAGGTCCAGTCAAAGAATGATAACATCAGAGAATTTCTGTCTTGCAGAAAGGAGCCATGGTTAAGATTGATGGGTTTTCTGTGTTCTTTAGGCCCTTCTGATGACAGGATAGTGAAATGAGCCCTAGCTCCAAGTACTCACAAACTTTGTAACCATGGATAGAGTCAGCCACTTACTTATCTCTGAAATTAAACTTCCCAATTTTAAAAATGGATGTGATGCTTCCTGCACTTATTCACAGAACTGTGATGCACTGTGATTTGGGATGTGAACACACTTTAAAAATAATGGCCCGGTTACATAGTCTCCTTTTATTTTTTATTTTATTTTTTTAAATTTCTTTTTTGAAACAGAATCTCACTCAGTTGCTCAGGCTGAAGTGCAGTGGTGGGATCACGGCTCACTGCAGCCTTGACCTCCTGGGCTCAGGTGGTTCTCCCACCTCAGCCTCCCAGGTAGCTGGTACTACAGGTACATGCCACCATGCCGGCTCATTTTTGTATTTTTGTAGAGATGGGGTTTCACCATGTTGCCAAAACTGGCCTCCAACTTGAGAGCTCAAGTGATCCTCCTGCCTCAGCCTCTTGAATTGCTGAAATTACAGGCGTGAGCCATGGCACTCAGCCTACAGATGATCCTTTAACACAGGCTTTTGGTTCTTTGAAATTACCAATATTCAGGATTCTTAATGGCATCAGGGAATATAAAGATTGAAGAAGTAACTATCTAGAATGTTTTTAAGGAATAATTTTCTAATCTAGGTTCTCTGTTTTCTTCTGAGTATATTTTATTTGGGCATTTTACTTTTCTCCAAGACGAGGTCCATTTTCACTCAACCATTTTGCAGTTTATTTTTCTCTCTATTAATAAAACCTTTGGAATAGTGTCTTGATCAGGCTAACTCCAAATTAAATGTTTCTCTTTGAAAGATTGCCTGATGATCAGAATTGTTTTTCCTTCTCTTTTCTTCTTTTAGCCTTGCCTCCCCGATTGAAAGAGATGAAAAGCCAGGAGTCAGCTGCAGGGTCCAAACTAGTCCTTCGGTGTGAAACCAGTTCTGAATACTCCTCTCTCAGATTCAAGTGGTTCAAAAATGGGAATGAACTGAATCGAAAAAACAAACCACAAAACATCAAGATCCAAAAAAAGCCAGGGTAAGTATAATGCAGAAAATAGTACAGACTGCCCCCAACAATAAGACAATATAACACATAAATGTTATTTAGGCCCTAATAAGTGAATTTACTATCAGAAACATGATAGATAATAAGTTAAAAGCTGTTTCATTATATAATGACAAAAAAATCATGTCATCACATAGGCAAGAATACAGAGTTTCTGGTCCTTACAGCTTGTTGATGAAGAAAAGAAAGGATGGATGGAGAAAGAACTGTAGGAAGTAAGAAAAGATGGAAGGGAGGAAGGAAGGGAGCATTAGTGGCAGATGCTGTCATAGTAATAGATCCTAAAATTCAATTTCTTGGCTGGGTGCAGTGGCTCACGCTTGTAATCCCAGCAGTTTGGGAGGCTGAAGATAGTGGATCACCTGAGGTCAGGAGTTCGAGACCAGCCCAGACAACATGGTAAAACCTTGTCTCTACTAAAAGTAGCTGGGTGTGTTGGGTGCCTGTAATTCCAGATACTCGGGAGGCTGAGGCAGGAGAATCACTTGAACCCAGGAGGCGGAGGTTGCAGTGATCCAAGATCATGCCACTGCATTCCAGCCTGGGCAATAGAGCAAGACTCCATCTCAAAAAGAAAAAAAAGTTCTATTTCTTTAAAATAAGACAAATGCATACAATAATTCAGAGTACTAGTGTCTTATACAGTTAAAATCACAACTTCACTAAAAAGCTCAGTCAGCACTTAGATTTGTGGAAAGAATTGGAGTCAGTTGAATTCAGACTATTTTTTAACAAGAGATTAATGATATAATTATATCTAATAAGAATTTTTAACTGACACTGCTGATAAAGCACAATATCACTTTAGCAGATTTTAAAATTAGGTAATTTTAGATAGCAAGAATTTTAAATGTTCCTACCCTCCCTGAGGAGGTCCTTGTTTGATAGGGCTTCATGTGATTCTTGTAATATCTTGGTGGATGCATCTTTTATCTACTCTAAAATGGTGCTGTTACCATCCCTACACTCTTCATTCTTATTTACTTCCTTACTTAAGAATCATTTCTTCTAATATCAAACTACATTTTGAAATTAGAGAAAAGTATGCTGGGTTTCTGCTTCTAGAGAGTCCTTTAATCAATGTGACATGTATAATAGTAGTTCCACACTCAAAGATGACATTTTCTGCACTCCTATCTCAAAGGGTTCCAGTGAACCCTCAGGTATGGTAACAGATGCCACAGAACAATCTCCTATACTTTGATTTTATAGGACATTAACCGGAAAGTTGTTACATATTCATGAGCAAAGTGATTATAATGAGAATTGAATTTAAGTGTTTGTTTGCTCTGATGACTATAATTAGGGGTGTTTCCTAGTTTCTGTGGTTTTATTATCTAACTACATAATTTATTAATTACGTGTTTACTCTAGTTATTGATCATGTCAGATAGAGCTGTTGCTTTGGAGGTATAATAAAGTGTAAGAGAGGGTTATATCACTTTCTGCAGCAGGTGGTACTTCAAAGATACATAATATAATACTGTAAAGAGACATGGCATTTTTATACCTAATACTACTTATTTATTCACTTATATTTAATTTATTTTTAAGACAGAGTCTTGCTCTGTCACCTGGGCTGGAATGCAATGGCGCAATCTCGGCTCACTGCAACCACCGCCTCCCAGGCTCGAGCGATTCTCCTGCCTCAGCCAACCCGAGTAGCTGGGATTACAGGATGTGCCACTGCGCCTGGCTAATTTTTGTATTTTTCATATAGACGTGGTCTTGAACTGCTGACCTCAGGTGATCCATCTGCCTCAGCTTCCCAAAGTGCTGGGATTACAGGCAGGAGCCACCATGCCCAGCCTACTTATTTTTTTTTACATTATTTCAATATGTAGCAGTTGGACAGCACATGGCAGCTGTCTTATTTTGCAGATTAGGAAATTAAGGGTCAGAAAAGTGTTCTGCTTTGCCTCAAGTCACATAACTAGGAAGAGACTCAGTGAGAGCTGAGTTTATTATTGTTACACCCATTAAAAATGTAATATACTGAGGATGAAGGATGTGAAGCTTCTTCCTGTAGATTCTATTGGTAATAAAGGGTTAAACTTAGATGTGAAATAGGTCTGACTCTAAGTCTCATGTCTTTTCAACAGATACTTGTGATTTTGCTATACAGATTAAATAGATTGGCTACAAATCTATTTCTTGGATTCCTTTCTTTGAAATGGAGAACATTCATGTTTAGTAGCGTGTGTGCATGAGGGGAGTAGGAAATAAAATGAATGAATTGAAAAGATAAGGAGATTCTTATAAAGAAGTCTAACAGGACAAAAATACTCCTAGATTTTGGATGGAATTGATTTTGGTGTTTGCTTTTCATCAGACAAGTTAGTAAGAAATGAAGTTATCTGCACATACAGGGTAATGTCTCATTTATTTCTATGTAGCTGTCAAAGGATACCAGTAATATCTAAGTGCCCATGAAAGGTATTATGCTAGGAGTGTGGAGAAATTTAAGAGGCATAGGGCATTATAATCTCTGTGCCCAGGGGTAGGGGGTCATAAGATTGTATAGAGATGATCCAGTTCAGTCTTACGTAAAACATGGGAATTCTGGAAATCGTGTGTTGAAACACTGTTAGAGCTGGGAAGAGGAAGGGAGGGAAGAGAGGTTCATCTAGAAGAAAACATTGTCACACTGCAAATATTCAGTCTGATGATACCTGGAGAGAGCCAAATGAAGCTGGGTAGATAAGATGAGTAAATGAATTTTTTAAAAAAGCGAACTGACTAGAATGAATAGGCTTTAGAAAAGGTACATGTATACTTAAAGAGGTAATTTGTTACATGACTTCAATGACGTATAAAAGTATCATTAGTATTCAGAAAAACATTTTCATATTGGCCTCATAGGTCCAGACAGCTAAGAGCACTATCTATATATTAAGAAAATCCCATTATACCAGAAAGGGCAATAGTCAGAAATTACTTCTTTTAAACAATGGTCTGGCTGGAAATAATTAAATGGGGAAAAATGTATTTAAGTAATGCAACTATAAATCACTCAAAACAGTCAACATATTTGATCTAAAAATAAGGCATACTTTGTAATAGAGTGGACTGCTATTTGGTAAGTGATCAGTTTATCAGTTTTCAGAATTGCGCATTTTGTCATTTCTAAATTTGTGTCTTTTTATAAAAAATTAGCATTGTCAGGTTTTTTTTTTTTTTTTTTTTTTTTTTTTGACACAGAGTCTCGCTCTGTCACCCAGGCTGGAGTGCAGTGGCACGATCTCGGCTCACTGCAACGTCTACCTCTCAGGTTCAAGCGATTCTCCTGCCTCAGCCTCCTGAGTAGCTGGGACAACAGGAACCCTCCAGCACACCCAGCTAATTTTTTTACCTTTAGTAGAGATGGGGTTTCATCATATTGGCCAGGCTGGTCTCAAACTCCTGACCTTGTGATCTGCCCACCTCAGCCTCCCAAGGCGCTGGGATTACAGGCATGAGCCGCCATGCTCAGCCAATTTTTTCTTTTTTAGATTAAAGG
Organism: Aotus nancymaae; assembly: GCF_030222135.1. NCBI lineage: Eukaryota > Metazoa > Chordata > Mammalia > Primates > Aotidae > Aotus > Aotus nancymaae. The sequence goes on along the minus strand of NW_026988494.1, from coordinate 6,432,169 downwards.
ATCCAACTAAATCTAAATTTAGCATTTGCAAGGTGCCCTATTATTTCAATTTATCCTGTAAATATAAGTAGAATAAATATTGTTGTACCCATTTAAAAAATAATAATATCCTGAGAATGAAGGAAGCTAAGTTTCTTCCTGTAGATCATAGTGGTAATGAATGGTTAAACTTAGATTTGAAAGTTTCAAATCTCTAAGTGACTCTAAGTTTCATGTCTTTTCAACAGATATTTGTGAATTTGCCGCATAAAGTCATAAGTCAGAACATAGGGCTCTGGCATGGTTAGGTTTAGGATAATGTCTTTAATTAAAAGATTCTTATTTTTTGGATTCATCTATGTATTACTATTAATGATTTTTAATTACTAAGATATTCAGACTGTTAGTGTTTTGCAGTGGTTAGTTGGTTACTTGACTTAAACTTTTTCTTAGGCTATGATCAACCAAGCAGAGGTGAAGTTTAGTTTGAGGTGCAAGATTTTTCTGGGATTCTCTTTATTTAAATACAACATTGACTCTTTTTCAATCCTTAGTCCTTGGCTGCTTTTTCACATTTTTTATAATCTAGATTATGCATAGCAGCCAAAATATTCTTTTAATTCCTTAGTGTTTACTGGAACAATTTCACAGCAATATGCAATTTCTGTTATTTTGTAAGATCTTACCCTTCTTTTGCCCATGGTCCCACTAAAAACTACATTCCTATGTGTTCTTCCTATGATTTTTGAATTCCCATCTAAGCCTTTGTTTGTTTCATTTGGCTAACCCATGTGTAGGGCCAATTAAAAGAAATGGAAACTGCCCTCATGTTATATGTCTGCTTATCCCTTTGTTCTTGTTTTCTTTGACTGGTGGATGATTTTGATCAAGAAAACTGGTTAAAGAGCTTTGAGTGTGACAGATCCTTATGTTAGGACTGTCAGATTGACCTTATTTAAATATCTGTTCTTTCTTAGCTTTATGAAAGTCTGGCTTCCTATTGTTTGTATGTTTCACATACTTTGAGACACCCTTAATTTTGCCTCAGCTCTTACATATTTTCATTTTGTTTAAAATAAGCTCTAATTGTTCACATTAGAAAAATATTACAAATCATTTCTCCTATTTTTAGTGGTTGCTTTTTTTGACTTTATAATGGAAAACATTTATGTATTTTTTTTTCTTATATTAGCTGAGCAACTCTGGCAGATCACTTGAACTTGATATATTATGAAATCTCAATGTTCTCAGTAGAAAACGGGACTCCTCAGTGGCATTCCATATGGTTTATGTGAGGCACTTGGTACAGTGACTGGTTCTGTTGCTTAAGAAACTCCTCTTTCAGCCGAGCACAATGGTGCAGCCAAGCACAATGGTGTGCACCTAAAGTCCCAGCTATTGAGGATCTCTTGAGGGCAGGAGTTCAAGACCAGCCTGGGAAACATAGCAAGACCCCATCTGTATACTTAAAAAAAATCATAATTCCTTTTTCGCTTTTTTGTCCTTTTCATGATGATCGGTTTTACATTATCTGAAGCAGAGTTGGATACACACATACAAGCACTGTCTATAATTCCTTAGGGGTCAGGTATAAACTGAGGAGTCCTTCCCTATATGTGTTTAAGTTGCCTTAGCCTGTAACTATGGTAGAAGAATCAAGCTAAACTGAATAATAGCTAATGGAATCAAATTCACCTTGTAAGTGAGCACTCACTAAAAAACACAGTGTGCTTTCTGATATTAAAAAAAAAGGAAATTAATACTCAGAACTTTTTATCTTCAAATTACTTCATATTAATTTATCTTTACATCTTATTGCTTTTTCTTATTCTAAAAGTAATACATGCTTATTATGAAAATCCAAATATTTCAGGAACATGGACTGTCATTACTATAATAATAGCTAACACTTACTGGAAAGTTACTATATTGCAAACATTATTTTAAACACTTTACATGAATTAATTCATTTAATATTTTTAGAAAATAAAAATCCACTGAAACACCAGCCTTCCTCCAGATCCCCAGAAAACTCATCAATTAAAGAGCAAAAAGTTAAATTTATAGCTATAAGAGAATCCAGTAGTTTTTGCAAGCTAATTTCCTTCTTATAGACAGTGTATAGTATCTTACTGAAAAGAAAAAAACAAGCCGTGTATCCATATTTATCAAAGCCCCAAATCTTTTTGCAATACATAATTTTCAAGGAAGATTTGGCTCATTCTACACTCTTACTACATTCTGTCCTATCTCTAGGACACAAGGCTGGAGGAATCCCATAGTTAACTGTATCATTAGAATTCAGAGGAGTCTTTGTGATCCTTGAGGTCAGTGGTTTTCCAATGATGTCCCCATAGAATCCTAAATTTCTATTGAATTGCAGAAAGGATTACCAGTCACTCTGACCTGGAACACTTTCTGTATGAAATGATATTTTTGAATGTGAGGTTCTGATTTAAGCTTTCATTTTAAAACAGGATTTTGTTGTAAAATATAGTTGAAACCACTGATCTAATTTAATCTTTCTCTGCATAGAGATATTCTTGTAAGAATGTGCTTGGCAGGTGGCTATCCAGACTTGAATCTCTCCAAAGAGAAATCCTAACTCTTTCACAAGGCACCCTATACATTTTTGAATGCTCAGAAAAGTTCTTCTATGTAATATCATTCAAAACATCTTTCCTTTTTCCTGTAAGACTTAGTTTTCTTGTAAGTCTTAGCAATCCCAAATAATTTCCTTTTCCATATGCATCCAGGAAATATATTTAAATAGTTACCCATATTTAATTCATAGTTGTCTGCCAGTGGGACCTCTGTTTCTTTAACACAAACCTCTCTAGTGTTAAGATTTCTAGGCCCTATTCAATTCTGATTACCTTCTTCTAAAGTCCTTTAATTACTGTTTTTTTCTCATCTAATGTCATTCCAAAGTATAATTCAGCATTCTAGATGCGATCCAGCCAATGAGGAATGTATTGGGGCTTTTATCCAATTTGATTTATGTTCTGCTTTAATATCAGTTTGGCTAAATAGTACATAAGATTCTTTTGTTCTTCTTTCTTTTTAAAAATAGTTTTTAAAATGGGTTAATGATAAGCATGCGGCTAATTGAAATTCTTTCTGCATATATTGAGTCGAGGCATATCTCTTTCCTCTTGTATTTATGCCACTGATTTTCGAACGTGAATGTACTTGTTATGCTTATCTTGATCAAATTGAATCTTAGTCTTGGCCCATTGATGTTCTGTCTTAGAATTCCCAGTGTGTCCTCCACAGAAAAGATTCCATGGCCACATGTCATGCCTGCCTTAGAAATTCACAGTACAGATTTGCAAAAAACCAGGGAGATGCATTGTTGTAAAGAGACCTATTTAAAATGCAACATTAATTTTAGCATAGAACCATTTTTTTAAATCTCTCTCTCTTTTAAAGCCTAACATTTGATTACTCTAGGAATAGTATTCCAGGAAACAATGCCCAGGCCTATTAGGAGACGTTTGATTTTAAGGCTTATCCCTTTAAGATTGTGTTAACTGTAAATATGATTACCATGTTTCTTATAGTTCCGTCTAGATCAGTAGTTAAAATGTTAATTGCTTTGGGTCAAGAAAGAGGTCTTTAAATACAAACAGGATTGTTCCTAGATTTGTATAAATAGGAAAGAAGGGTTGTTCTTGAGGGTGTTGTAATAGTCTTGGAGTTGTACATTCTTGGGCTTTTGTTGTAATCTTATCTCAGAATTCTGAGGCTTAAGAAAAGCAACTATTTTCTTATTTTAGAAATTTACTCTCATTTGTGGCATTGAAAATCAAGATATCATGCCCCACCCTGATATTGTTCAGAATTTATCTATTATTGCTAGTGGTTTCATGGTTATACGTGAAAATTCTTCCAGGAAACTATGCAAAATGTTGGGCTGGAAAATATTACAGTATTTATCCAATTTTTTCTCACTATCCTTCAAAGGTACCCATCACGAAGGAAACTTGTCATATATGGACAAAGTAGATAAACAGCTAATAAACCATTAAAAAAATCATGTGATATTTGAAAACTCCAAAATTCAGCCTAAAAGTTAATACAACTGGACCTTGGGTGATAATCTAATATTGTTTTATTGTGAAAATTTTAAAAGTTGTTATATTTTATTATTAAGACATATTATCTATTTGTACAGATACTTGTCATCAAAATGACCCATTTTGGCTTATAGGGCTATACTTCAGGAAGCTTTCCTATGAATAACCTCTCTGATTCACATGTGAATATCCTGAAATGGCCCTTGGTGGTCTCCCCATTCCACAGATAGATAAAGCTGTTAAATTACATCCACTCTTGTGAACTTTGTTCCGTGGATCATTATTTTCAAAAAAAATTAACATATATGCCTCATGAATGAAAACGATTCAATGATCAAATAAGTTTGAGAGAGAATAAATAATATATCCCCTTTCTGAGGAGTCAGATTACATCAGCATATTCAAGACCCTGAGAAATCCTGTGATATTAAAGATAATGAAAAGTGTCTTTATTTCACCTAATATTCTCCAAATTTATTTGAATGTAGAACACATTGCTTTGATTGTTACCTTGAGTTTACCTGTTGACATCATTGAGTCATTACTAGCGAAGTTAATTTTTCAACCCCTTTGTTCGTTTGACCATCACTGCTTCTGGTCTGGACCACCTCTGATGATTTGTACCCTCTCATCATGGCATTTTCCTTGCTTCAAACCAGCATTAGGAATATTAAGTTCTGCTGAGTACTTAAGCAAATATCCAAATACTTTCTTCATTCATTCACACATTTATCCAATAATGTGGGAGGACAAAGCATAGCCTGATGTATGCTCGTTGAGACTAGTAAGAAGTTGACATTATAGCTCCACTCTCCAAAGTATATGTCCTAGGTCAAGAGATGAGACATACTGAAAGAACTTTCATGAAAAGGGGATCATGGGAGATGTACTCAGGACTGTCAGAATTTAGACACGTGAGAGAGCAGCTCCAGCTACATGATTAGGAAAGGATGGACGAAGCAGTTGACATCTGACATGGCTCTGGAAGGTCAGCTGAGATTTTTGATGGGTGTGAATGAAGACCTCCCATTGTAGGAAGAAGAAATGAAACAGACAAAAGCACAGAGGTAGAAGATCAGGAGGCTTACATGCAGAACTTTGGGTGGTTCAGTCAGATAGGCTGGAGGAGACTAGTAGGACTTAAATTGGGAACAATTGATTTTACTCAATTAACATTACTGTGTGACAAGAAGATCAGAAAATTCACTAGAAAACTAGCAAAGTATAACATGGGAGATTTGCAACCAGAAGGATTGCTGTGTTTTCTTCCTCCCTTGTTGTTATCCCCTTGAGAGCCCAGGAAGTGACACTTACCAGTTTAGAGCATAGAAGGATTATTATTATTTTTTTGGAGATAGGGGTCTCGTCATGTTGCCCAGACTGGAGTGCGGTGACTATTCACTGGCACGATCATGGCACATTACAGCCTTGAATTCCTGGGCTCAAGTGATTCTCTCACCACAGCCTCCCAAGTAGCTGGGATTCCAGGGGCATGCCAGCACATCAGGCTTTAGAAGAGTTCTTTAGAAAGACTTCACTAAACTCTGAGCCAATCCCAGCTGTTCTGAGTTCTTACATCCTGGAGACTGCTTAAATTACAGGTTATGTACAACAGTAAAACACAGACACACAGACACAGCAAATCATAACGCTGCCCATGTTCCAAAAAAAAAAAAAAAGGTGAATGTTGATGTAATATTCAGAGTTTTATAAAACTGTGTGATAATGTTGCCCAAATGTTTATTCCAGTATTAAGAACCTTTCATGTTCTATGCTCCCAACAATGAGAATTTTTAAGGAAAGAAAAATACCTTTCCTTTTGAAATTGATAAATGCTCTTCATTCAAAATTAACATTATTCTTGATGTTACTCTACTGAGAAGAAGAGTGCACAGTATTTTTTATCTATTCTAGCCAGCATCAAGTGTCCTTAACAGACTTGTAGGAAATGATTTTATACATTTTTCTCTTCCTAAACCCTAGTGGCTGATAGCATTTGCATATAGAGAAGGAAGAAAATTTACCAATTGGGTTTAAAAATCTAAGGTATAACATAGTTACTGGTGGTAGTAGGGGAGTGAAAGGAAAACTAGAGAGGACCTCCTTTAAACTACTGATTTAGGTGATAAAATTAAGATAATATCCATAGTAAGATTTAAATGTGATACATCTACTTTTACTCTAGGTAAAATCATGCAGTCAGATCATTGTAATAGAAGTTGTATTTTGACAGATGTGTAAGGTGGAAAGAGGCAGTTTGAGAACTCTGAAAGCATAGGAAAGTATATATTCATATTTACTGGATTTCTGTAATATATACTGACACCACTTTGGTTCTGATCTTATAGGAAGTCAGAACTTCGCATTAACAAAGCATCACTGGCTGATTCTGGAGAGTATATGTGCAAAGTGATCAGCAAATTAGGAAATGACAGTGCCTCTGCCAATATCACCATCGTGGATTCAAACGGTAAGAGATACCTACTGTATTCTGTTCCTCAGTCTGTAAGAAGACAAGACATGGTAAGACTCATAATAGATTAATGTGTTAAATCTCATCGTAAACAAATTAAAAACAAAGAAAACCAGATGTTCCAAGGATCTTGTATGTCTTTCATAAATTTCTGCACTCCATGAGATTATATAGACCTGAAGTATACATAGATTATTTACAAAAGGATTTGAATAATGCCATGAATGGCAGAGATAGGTTGGGTTGCTAAAAGTTAGAGGTTATACCATTTTCTTTAAGTTGGTTGGGGAGGACAGTAAAGTCTTTGGCTCTCTGAACAAAAGAATACAGTCATACATATATATATATATATATATATATATATGTATATATATACACACACACACACAATAGCTATATGTAACACACAGAATATATGCGTATTATATATGTACACACACACACACACACACACATATATTTATGTATATTATGTTTGTGTGTGTGCAGAATACAGTCCTTAACTCAGTCCTGGCAATTTTATTCCCATTACATATGGCTCTAGGTAATAGAAAGTTAGACCATTAATTCTTTTTAGGCCTATTAATTTTAAAATTAGAAGAGTCTTCGAGGCAATAAATTTCCTACTATGAAGAGTCTTCAGTTTCACTTTCTTCAGAATAGTACCAGGCAATATTTGTTAAACAAATGAATGACTTAGAGGTAGGAAGTACAATCTACCTCTGACAGCTTCTCTGAGTTATTCCAGGAAAGTGAAAGAATCACAGCTAATGGCTTTCTGTTTTCTAATAGCCTAATACTCCATGATTTGATGGGATCATCTATAGGAGCTACTTACGACCTAGCAATGCTTCTTTAAATCTCTTAGAATAATCAAATGCTATTTTAAAACCTTTGGTATTTCTTTTTTTTTTTTTTTTTTTGAATTATGACACTTAACTATTACCTTTAAAAATTTGTCATCTGTTATAAAAGTAAGCCTAATTGCATTGCTTCTTGGTAGGAGATGAGAAAGATTCTGCATTTCAAGGGCAAGCGCTCTTAAAGTGATAAGGTAATACCATCTCAGAACAAGTAGAGTAAAGGTAACTTTAAGGGTTAATTCTATGGGAGCCTGATGTAGTTTTTGTCAGTTGATTCACCTGTAACATACTAAGAAAGTGAGAAGGGAGTGAGATATAAATAAGAAACAGGGCTGGGAAAATTCAGGTTAATGCCTCATCCTCTCTGGACTTCTCATGGATCTGCTCCATCTCAATGTAATCAAAGTTTATCACTTTCATTTTAAATATCTCCCTCCACAGAGAGTAAAAGAGAGCAAGGAAAAGGAGTTTCCATTAGGAGTCCTGTTTATTACAGTTTGAAATATAAAACCTATTTAAAATTTATATGAGTAAATATAACATCACTTTATTTTTTAACCAGGACAGTTTAAGCAATAGTATTTTGCTAGTATTACTTTACCCCACATGGAATTATATAGGATGCTACCTGAAACACACATTAAAAAATTAATTTTAATGGGCTGTTCTTTACTTTCTACTATAACCATTGTTTGAAGCTAATTCTCCTCAGTTTTTCACTGGCTTGGTTTGGTGTGTCTCCTCATGGTTAATGCTATTGAATTGTGATTTTTGACGCTTGGATTTGATTCCTGTAGCTATACCACAGTGTCCAAGGAAAATAAAATTAGAGCTGGTGTCATGGTCTCACTGAGTGTCTACAGAGGTATTGTTTTGATTATTCCATGGTTTCTGATTTACAGGATTAAGCAATGAATTATTTACCGCTATATTATTCCTGGCAAAAACCCATAGAATTCATTTTTTATTACTTTGGGGGTACTGAAAGTTTGATAATATGCCTTTTTGCATTTCTTACATAGAAAAGACAGCTAATTCATTTTCTCTATGTTAATTCACTCAAGTCTTGGTCTAGTGATCAAATATGAATATGTGGTGTTGACTGTTATAGGGTAGAGAAATGAAACTCAAGGTGTTTTTGATAATGAGTCTTTTGTACCTGGCAAGAATAAAGAGAAGTTCATGGAATACTTTAAGTAAATCATTCTTAAACAACCAACAAAAATTCTTTCAGAAATGGATTCTTATGAACTTATTTAATTAAAGCTTCTGAAGAAAGAGAATGAAGAATCTCAATTGCAATGCAAGTTGGTCTTGCTTTTATTCTCTTCTTGGAATGTTAGGAATAGATCCTCTTTATCTAACCCCTTCATTGTATTAAAAAAGAAAAGACTTAGCATAGAAAACAGAGTTATTCAGGAGATATTTAGCAGCAAAAGGAGATAGGAACCCAGGTTTTTTTGTATTTGTTTTTGTTTTTAATTCCTACAACAGTGCAGTTTACTCTGTATCTGAGAATTTTTTGTGTGCATTTTGTTTTTTGGTTTTTGAGACAGGGTTTCACTCTGTCACCCAGGCTGGGGTGCAGTGGTGTGATCTTGGCTCACTGAAACCTCTGCCTCCTGGGCTCAAGGGATCCTCCCACCTCAGCCCCCTGAGTAGCCAGAACTACAGGTGCATGCCATCACACCTAGCTAATTAAAAAACAATAATTTCTTTTTTGAGATGGAATGTTGCTATGTTGCCCACTCTGGAACTCCTGGGTTCAACTATGTTGCCCACTCTGGCACTCTTGATTCAACAAGCCCACCCACCTCGGACTCCCAAAGTGCTGGGATTATAGGCGTGAGCCACTGCGCCCAGCTTTATTCTGCATCTGTCTATGTGTTTGCAGATGTTTAAGTTAGATTATTTTGCTTATAAAGAACAGAAGTTGAAGAAATGGTGTGAGGCCTAAGGAGTGAGGGATTCTATGGTGAAGAACTGGAACTTCATTATAACTCGGCCTCCAGGAGATGGAATTGTCTGCTGGGCATCTCTGACAATTTAAACAATACGAGTTTGTGGCTCTTCTCTCTGGTGTTTCTACTTTTAATATCCTTTGAGACTTTAACATTTATACTCTTTCCTACATCTTCTCACCTCTCCTACTTTCAAACTACGCTTCTTTATGATTCCAAACTTCGACCTGTTTCTTGCCCTCACTTTGCTATATTCTTCCTGGCATTTTCAGGCATTCTTTCAGCTTTAACTCCTGTATGATTGTTTCCTTGGTTCCCCAGTGAAATTCCCCAGACCAAGAATCCTATTAGCAGAGTTGATTGTTCCATATCCATTAAAAGACCTAGAGAATTTACAAATCATGTGCTGTCCGGTCATATGTCCACTGCTGCCTCAACTAGGGAGGGTGAAGCCGGAAACATAACTGCCCGGAAGCTCCTCTCTTCAAAGGCTGGGGGTGGAGCATGAAGCCCATTTGGGCCTGTGGCTTGGCAGGTACAATGATTGACAAAGTGATATCCTTTTCAGAGGAGATACCCTTTTTGCTCTGCACCGCAGGGGCCTAGTTATAGTGCATCCGAAAGAAAATATGTGATCATCTTGGTCCCTTATCCTCTTCCACTGCTATCTATGAATTTGCTGTATTTTGTTCAATGCTTGGTTATCAAAGAAGTCTCAATTGGATTCTGAGCTCTCCGGGGCTTAGATGCACTACCTTTGTGTTGTCTCATTCCTGTCTCCCTAGGAATCAGGGCAGAGGTTGCACAGAAACACTTTTACAGAGAGAAAAAGGGCACTCTCTACTGTGGTTATAAATTGCCACACCACTAAACCATGTCCTCCTAAATAGGTATTTACCATTGACTTGGGCTGATAGAGAGTGTAATTCTTAAGAATTTCTTCCCTCCCTCCCTCCCTCCCTCTCTCCCTTCCTCCCTCCCTTCCTTCCTCTCTCCCTTCCTCCCTCCCTTCCTTCCTTCTTCCTCTCTTTCTTTTCTTTTCCTTTCCCTTCCCTTCCTTTCCTTTTCTTTTTTTTTTTCGCCTCTCTCTCTCTCTTGCTCTCTCTCTCTGTCTCTCTCTCTCTTTTTTTCCCCGAGTTTCACTCTGTCACCCAGGCTGGAGTGCAGTGGCAGGATCTCAGCTCACTGCAACCTCCACCTCCTGGATTCAGGTTCAGTTCTCCCACCTCAGCCTCCTGAGTAGCTGAGATTATAGACACCCACCACCACACCCCAGACAATTTTTGTATTTTTTGTAGAGACAAAGTTTTACCATGTAGACCACACTAGTCTCTAACTCCTGACCCTAAATATTATCTGCCCACTTCGGCCTCCCAAAGTACTGGAATTACAGGTGTGAAGCACGGCACCTGGCCAAGAATTTCTTGTTTCATTGGGGATTCTAGAATAAAAAAAGTTCTTAAAATAAGAACATGCTGTCAAACTATTATATTACATAGAACTCCCCTTGAGATTTTAATTTATAGTTTCTATGAAATACCACCTTATTAATTTCATTTTTTCACCTTTTCTATATATCTCCAAGAAGAACAAGGCTATAGTTTGAGAATTTCTGTATAGGTCTCCTTAATGAATGATCCTTGTATGTTGCTGCAATCTAATTATCCTAATTCTTTCCTATGCAAAGGATTCCTTGTGATTTACTTAAATTCTCACACAGTTACTTTTTTGTTGTTGTTCTAAGATGTTTAGAATATATTTTGATACAAGATTCTAAGAGAGATGGGGAGGTTGAGGGAGACATTCATAGGAGGCTGTTTTCTTTCTCCCCATGTGACCTTGCTGTTTGGTTCAATGTTTAATCCCATTAAGACAGCTATAATAATTATTGAAATAAAATTACCTTAGATCCTAAGTCTTCTGCAATGAAACTCATTGTTTAGATCTGTCCGGATTAGTGACCAAACATGAATGAAACGTTTAAAAAATTAGGAAATTCCCCTTGAAACGGTATATCCTAGAGTATAAGAATGGCCATACTTGTACTATTTTCAAGCACTTGGAAAATAATATATACAGTCAACCATTTTGCCAACCCACATTTTAGGATTTTGTTTTCTGTCTTTTCCAATGCCTTTCGACCCCTACTTTATTCAGAATTAGAGAAAGTAATTTATCATATAGTAGACATATATCAACCTATGCAATCTGCTAATTACTTCTGGGACAATGTAAAGCTAACAAAGTCCAGTTGGGTTTTCATATAACAAAGGATCTCATAGGCAGTAATTATGTGATGAATTATGAGTGAATTCCTTTCATGAATTCATATATGGCAGTGGAAAAGGCCACATACACTATGTTTACACACCCCACACACTGTATGTTCATTTGTATTTGTGGTTTATTTGGCTCAGTCTTTATATAGGAAACCTTGACTTAGCAATTAATTCTTAGCTAACAAGCTTTGCGAAAACTCCTGGGCTTTAGAGTAGGGAAGAGAATAATAGACTTTACTGGTTTCCAAATTAATTAAGTAATGCTTTCTTTTAAAAGATTAATATAGGAGGATATACAACTAATCAATCATTCTTCTAAGTTTTCTTTTTTAATCAGAAGAAAAATTATTTGAGTGAGATACAAGTTCCCATAGGAGCAATTGGGCTTGTAGCAATAAAATAGCTGTTTCATTTGAGATGAACAGAAAAATATTATTTTTATAAAATTTGGTTAGATTATCAATTGTGGCTTTTAAAAATGGACTTACATTGGTGATAGGCTTAGCCTCACCCCCCTCCCAAATTGACAGTGATGTTGGAAATGCCGCGATATTAGTAGACGACCTGTAGTTTTGTTGAAAACATGTAAAATGACTTGTATAACAGTCTACATATACATTGTATTATGTAGGATGCCCAGGAAGGCAAATAAGTGAGGACAATATGAAAACACTAGGGTAGACTTGTCTTTTCAATGTATGGTATCCATCCTGTCTCTACACCATTTATTAATTTCAGAATTTCTCAGTTGCCTTAGAGTAAGCATTTATTATGAACAGGAAGAATTCAGGTACTCAAAGATGTTCCTCAAGGCATCTTTATGACTGCTAATAAATAAGTGTGTCCATTTTTAAATCTTTTAAATAAATCACTTCATTAAAATTTTTGTATGTACAGTGGTGACCTATAAATTTAGAAAAACAAAGTCACTTAAATGAATGTTGAAATACACACAGACACATTTTATATATATATATATATATATATATATATATATATATACACTGTATACAATGTAAATATGTGTATTCTTCTACATAATTATATTTAGTATATTATGATGATGGTGAAATTGCAAACATCATGCATTCATAATAATTAGAAAAATTTCCTTCTAGAAGATATCTTTCATACCATGTAACTTTTTCCTGAGACCAGATCCAGTTTAAGAAAGAATTGAAACATTACAAATATACTAATGTTCCTTATGTTTACTTGCCTGCTCAGCATAAATTGCTCTGCTGTGTTCAGTTTCTGATAATTCTAAAACTCATTAATTTGCAATAATGAAGGCAATGTCCTTTATAAATTAACAAATTTAATATACCAAATTACTATGGGAAAATATGTTGCTTAAATAAACATCAAGAAGATTTTAGGATTTAATGCTTTTTAAAAAGTCTGTAAGTGTAATATAAAATTACTTTCAATTTACTTTTAACAAAAGGTTGTTTTCCAAATCTATAAATTCTAACCATAGAATACATAAAAATGCTTGCTGAGTGATTTTAATTAAAAAGATTAACTTTCTTACTAGCAAGATTCTTTTTAAAATGAGGACTCCTTTGGTATAAAAGTATATGTTAACTTCTGAGCTTGTATTTCCTCTAAGATTAATTCAGAAAGTTTGTATTTGAAACCACAATCATTAAAGATATTTTAAGGTCTCCAAGATAAATACCTAATTTTAGGAAGGGGGTTATTTTAAGTTGTCTCTGTGTAGATGCATCTTTGTAGTAACCTCCTGTTCTGGTATTTTTATATAACATTCAATTAGAAAAGGAAATGTTATGGTTAACCTTTACTCTAATCTGAGGTCTTTTCTGCCGGAGATAGAAAAGCTCTGATTTTTTTTTTTTTTTCTTGGAAGGTCACAGTGGACAGCTACTTAGTTTGTCAAAAATAAATTTGAAAAGAGTCTTGAGATCTGAGTTGGGACTGGGACTTTTGCCCAGCTCTAGTTGAGTTTACAACTTCATCTGGTTGTAATGTCATTGATGAATCTTGAAGGAGAAGAGAAGGAAGCATGCATCTCTCTTAGTGTGGATCCTTTGTTTGGAAGCATGGCCCTTCTAGATATTTCTAGAGAAGGACACACACTTTGAATCTCTAATACAGTTTCTCTCAGATTACATTTTCTTAAAGAAGAACAATTTCATTTTCTGCAGCCCAAATCAAAGAAAGATTGTTGCAGCTGCATCAGAAACAGGCATCTTCATATAACCAATTCAGAATAGCCTTTCTTGCCTGATGCTTGAAAAAATCCTGAGAAAATGATGTACCCTCACATACTAATTCCTTTCACTTAGTCCTATTTTTAATGGATATAACAGGCAATGTAGACAACTTTGGTTTGAAACCAATCTTACTCCTTGAATAGTTTGCCCTCTTAATCCTGATTAGAGAGGATCATCCACACTTAATTTGCACCAGAAAGACACGTTTGGTCTTACTAAAGGCATATTGCTAATCTGTATATATTAATACTGAACCTGGTACTTATTCTTAAACATTGCTGCTGAGTCTCACTTGACTTTGTTTCCCTTTCAATTCCACAAAATCTTTCATCCCTAGATAAGCCTCATAGGTTAAAGAAATAATTGCCACTTAAATCTACTTACCTACTAGACTAGTCCAATCTTGGAAACACTAAATGCTCATATCTGTATTTAAAGATGATTATGTTTGTAATAAACATTTCTACTCCATGATTAACAGAATATTAATTTAAATATACAATTATTTATGACCTGCTTAGGATTCTCAGTTAGATCTTCTAATTTTGTATAGCAGATAGTATCACGGTAGATTCAACTTATCTTTAGTCCTGGGTAGGAAATGTGAACTACCATTAAGTCGTTTGGCAAGACTATGACACAATGAAACTTCAGTGATCTACATCATTGCATATCTGTATCTTTCCAGGCTTCATAAAACTGTACCTTGCTAAAAGTGTTAGATTCTGACAAACTGAAACCCTTTTCAGAAGAACTGAATATGGAATTAGTTAGACAATGTAACTACTCTGTACTCCATCATAAAGAAGTAAGAATGTCAGTTCAAAGTTTGAATAAGACAATCACAATCCTCATGATAATGATGTATCCAGAAGTATACAGGTTGGGTTCATCCTTCATTTCTTTAGGGTGGGAGCTGCATACTTACTGCCTGGGCAGCTGACGTCTATCGTATGATAAGGCACCTGTCTTCATTCTTACTGGCAATTGTAAATAGAGTTCCATGCCAGAACTTGAAGTTTTTCACTCCTAATTAGAAACATGGCTTACTTTTATTTTTTAATGCAAATGTACTTGTTCAAAGATCTGTAACTTAAAAATTCTTGCTACAGCTTGGCGATCCGATAGCTTTGACTTTCTTAGTTCCCCTATTTTGACTTTTCTTTTGAGAAGCCTGCTACCTCTTTGACATAAATTCTTCCTCACTGACCCAAGCGGGGGCAGTGACTGCTTCCTAATTTTCTAGCACAGCTGATTTTATGCTCTTGTGTAAGAAAGGAGAACAATCAATTTGGACGGTCTTTTTGCATTTCTTACTCTCTGTATTGAAGCCTGGACTTTCCTCACTCCCTTGCAATATTTCCTTCCTTTACACTTACTTTTAGATCGAAGGCAGCCTGTGGTACCTGTTCCTGGCCTCCTGCTTATATATCATAATGTTCTATCACCTTTTTTTTTCAGAGATCATCACTGGCATGCCAGCCTCAACTGAAGAAGCATATTTATCTTCAGGTAAGGAAAATAAGCCTAGCAAATTTTACTAACCAGAATGACAAGCTGCTGGCTGCTCCTTCTACTAATCAGAACCCCTTCTGCATCCAAACCTCATCTGCTCTTGTTTTCTGCTTCAGTATTTTTCTCAACCTTGTTCTGCCTTTTTGGATTTTACTTAAAGGAGAATGGGTTTTGCTGCATCTTCAAACTTAGGCCTGAGAAACATACACGAGTGAAAGAAATCTACATCTAGATGCAACTTAATGATATTAAGCAAGTAAAGGAGATATCCGAATTACGAGCTCGGTTTTTATATCTTTCTAGGTGCTTCTCTTAGCTGCCTTCTACTCTTTCACCCCTCAGAGTGTATTCATAGATAATTCATCAACATCTAATCTGTGACCTTTGGGTTTCTAATGATCAGCTGTGGATTTGCTAAACTTAACAACAACAACAACAAAAGACTTACAGCCTGACATTTAAAAATGCCATTGTCTTTTGCTTTTGTTGGTTTCTCACTTGCCTATAATATTTGCTGATAGCACTTATAGTCTGGGCAGATATTCGCAACTTAGAACCCGACTCTAGCAGTGCACATATAACCATCATTCATTGATTTCACCACAAGCTACGAATTTAATCCTCTATGGATTTCATTTTTTAAACTTATTATTCTTTGTAATTCTGTAATTAATAGAACCTTAGAACATTTAAAAATAATCTTTATTTGGAAGAAAATTTTTGAAGACCCCAGGCTGGAAATTCATCTCAGAGATTAATGATAACTTGGTTTTGCTGCTGCCTTTTCTTTTACAAAAATTCTTAAGTCTCATTTGATAATCACAATATACTTGTGAAACAAGACATCATTTTTCCTCATTTTACAGATGAGAAAACTGAAGCATTAGAAATGTTAAGTCATGTATTTCAGGAAGTAGAACAGAAGGTACTTCAAGTTCAGTATTCTTTTTATTACTCCACATTTAATATTTTGGCTTCATTGAGTTTTTCATTATGGCTAAGACCTTGTTGAAACTATAGGATGACTTATAATCAACATGTCTTTTTCCATCTTACCTCCATCGGTTTCCTCTTCCCTTCAAAGCCATTGTTTAAAACCATAAAAGCTAAACA
Source organism: Aotus nancymaae (assembly GCF_030222135.1). Taxonomy (NCBI): domain Eukaryota; kingdom Metazoa; phylum Chordata; class Mammalia; order Primates; family Aotidae; genus Aotus; species Aotus nancymaae. The sequence continues at coordinate 6,415,670 of NW_026988494.1, read as the reverse complement.
TCTCTGTATCCTAGACTACTTTAGCTATATTTAGGGCATATTCATGTGACATTACTAAGATTAAGTGTATATGTGTTATGGAATGGGATGATCCTGGAATCTAAGAGGTGGTTACTCTTCCAAGAGAAGGAAGGATGGAAGTGAAAAAGAGAGAAAGAGAGAGAAAAAAAGAAAAAAAAATCAAATATTCTGAATGTCTTCACCTTTCATTTACACATTTCTGTAATATGGAGACTTCATTGTCTGACTCCAGTAAATGCCATCAGGGGTAAAAATAAAAAGCTTTTTACATTTATATGGAACTTTTCTTGGGGATTTAGATTGACTGTAACTATTGTTTCTTAATTTGGTGACTTGAATCTTGATAACTTTCTGACTATTGACTTTCAATCCTTCTTTGATACCAAGACTTCTTTATTTCTTACTAACAAAAACCCATCTGTCCCATGCTTTTTTCTGCATGAGTCATATTTTTCATTCTGCCTGTACTTAACTGGTTTTTCTTCTTTTATCTTTGCTACCTAAGAAAATCTTGCTACTGGATATCCCCTACTATTGTATGATTTATTTAATTAGCTTGGTTTGTTTGATCTGAAAGTAATTACTCTATTGCTCTAGTAGACCCTGCATGGACTTTTCAGCACTTCCTTGTCAGGATGTTTATGCAGATCCAAGTTGCCTGGAAATACTCTCACTCTTGTTTATTTATTTATTTATTTATTTATTTGACATGCATGGAAGTTGGCTTTCACTCTCTTGGAATCCGGGGGCTGTTCTCTTTGGTTTCATGTTTTCTAAAAATCAAGACCACACCTAAGAGAAGAAATTTTCTGTCTCACCTGTAGTGTGGATCTCATTAGAGTCGTCTGTCTTGGAAGTTCAGATAATGCTTGATGAGTGGAATATTCTTATAGATGGACTGACTCCATTTTCATCCCTTTTAAAAGTCTTTGGGTCTAAACTATGGAAATATTCCTTTGTGGTCTTTGAGTATTGCATATATCTTCTGACTTACAAATGCTTCAGCTTCTCTGTTGCACTGTGTTCTAGTACTCTTTTAGTAGGTGATACCCAAGGCTGGCAAATTTCTAATAGTCCAAGCAGCATGACTCAATAAAGCCTCATTCCACTTTTATGTTTTATAGAATCTCCCATTAGAATATCAGTATCGACAGAAGGAACAAATACTTCTTCATGTAAGTATATTTGGATATTCTGCTCACTGGTTTTTAACCCACGACACTATCTGCTTTAGAAGATCATGTTCACGTCTATCCTCCGCCCCTGTTAAGGGTCAGCATATTGAGTTTGGCAACAGGATAGTATTTGCTATTTGGAGTAGAAGGGCCTCCAATATGCTTAGGGACAACTAGACGTCCTGTCCCCCCAGTATACGTAAGAATATTGAAATATACCACATATGTATTAGTTTTAGGATAATCTGGTGACTTTGAATATTGAAAAATAATTGCACAAGTTCTGAGGCCTAATTCCTGGCAAGCAATAGAGCACATTGTGTATCTTTTCCATTTGTCTGGATGCCTTCAGCAACTGAGGCATGATACCCAGCTGTTTGGAGGCTGTGTTCCAAAACTCCTTCATTCTCATATAAAATCAGCTGTGATGGAGTAAGAAAACTATATATAGATGCCCTTAATTCAAATTTGATAGCAAGTAACTAATTATAAAAATGTTTGAAAGCAAGTCCCTAGGCAAGATCTCAGATTAGTTTTCATCTGTTTAATGTGAAATGGGCTTTGTGCTTTGGACTTCTGTAACTGTTAGATTGATTGGGGTTTTGTGCTGTCAGGGGAACGTAAGATATTAGCAAGAACTAGTATGAAGAGTTTTTGATACTTATAAATTGAGAATATCATTGTATTAAATTTTGATACTCAACAGGGGAGTTTATCAAACCTCGAAAATTAAACATAACTACAGTCTTTCTCTTCCTTATTTTAGCTCCTTATTTAAAGCATTTCTCAGTTTGATAAGCTCTTCAATAAATAGATGTTCCTAGTGATTCTATTTCAATCTGGAGAGTGTGTTGAAGAACTGATTTCCTTTTGCTATCAGCAGGGTAGGAAAACTCTAGAAAAGTCTGTCCTTTTGGCAATTTAAGTTGTTTTGTCAATCTGTTTAAATAAATCCTTTTTAATGTTGCAGCCTTTCCCTCCAGGTTGGTGATACTAGAATTGTAACTATATGATGCAAAAATATATTTTATTGGCCAGGTGTAGTGGTTCATGGCTGTAATCCCAGCACTTTGGGAGGCTGAGGCAGGTGGATTACAAGGTCAAGAGTTCGAGACCAGCCTGGCCAACATGGTGAAACCCTATCTCTACTAAAAATACAAAAATTAGCCAGGCATGGTGGCATGCATCTGTAGTCCTAGATACTCAGGAGGCTGAGGCAGGAGAATTGTTTGAACCCAGGAGGCAGAGGTTGCGGTGAGCCAAGATCATGCCACTGCATGCCAGCCTGGGTGACAGAGCGAGAGTCCATCTCAAAAAAAAAAAAAATCTTTTACTGTGCAAAGTATGGTGTTTTGGCTATATTTTAACTACATAAAGCATCATTTAACTGGATTGATGGCAGCAGCCTAGTGATATCAAACGGGAAATGAAATGCTAGAAAGGGCTAAATGAGTTTTCTGCATGTTCCAAGGGCTCTCATCATATCCTTCAAAATGATCATTTCTGCTGGGTATTTGCGCTATTTGCTTTTAAATTCTACTTATAAAAAGATTAGTATAATTATATGGATTTAACACCAAGGAATCATATTGAGCTTCTTTTTTTTTTTTTTTTTTAAGTGTTTATTCTACAGAAGCAAATACTAGGTTTTTCTTTTCTGGCGTTTTGTCTGGAAATAGTTTCTCTCCTGTATGATTCATTGAATAAAGTTACTGAAACACTTGTAATTGGAACCCTTCATGCTATCATCAGTGGGACCATAGGTACTGTCCTTAAGCACATCTGAACAGTTTGGGAATGGAAACAAAATATTTCTTTTGGTTTTCCAGAGCTTTGGAGACCTGAAATGAATCTCAGTTTACATTTCTATTCATTGCATTACCACTGAGAGAGGAATAACTATGAAATCTGATTGGCCTCTAACTCTCAGCAGAATTAGTTTTTGATATTTGGTAATGGTTTAAAACTAAAAAAGGAAGCTTTGTGTACCATGATATTAAAATAGTTTAATGTGCCGTTTTCATACATCAGTCAACCTACATTATGGTAGGTTCTCAGGTTCTCAGTAAATATGGTTGAATTGATTCATGAATCCTTTTTTTTTTTTTGGTGGAACTTAATTTTATTAGGAGAATGTAAACAATGTAATAAACTAATTACATGATATATGAGAAGGTGCTACATAATCCAAGAATGACAAACAGTAGAGAAGGGGAGGGGATAAGGGGAGTTGAGACTTGTGATTTTTAATAGCTTGATCAAGGTAAGTCTCATTAAATTGTTGATATTTGAGCGAAAAGTGAAAAGAAGTGAAGGGCTAACTTTGTAAACATCTAGGGAAACTGGCTGGGCATGGTGACTCATGCCTGTAATCCCAGCATTTTGGAAGGCCAAGGCAGGAAGATCGCTTCAGCCCAAGAGCTTGAGGCCAGTGTGGGCAACACTAGTAAGACTTTGGTTCTACAGAAAATTTAAAAATTAGCTGGACATGGTGGCATGCGCCTGTAGTCCCACCTGCTTGGGAGGCTGAGATGGGAGGATCACTTGAGCTCAGGAGGTTGAAGCTATGGTGAGCTGTGATTGTGCCACTGCACACCAGCCTGGGTGACAGAGTAAGATTCTGTTTCAAGAAAAAGAAACAAAGAAACTTCTGGGGAAACTGTATTTAGGCAGAGAACAGCCCGTGCCAAGGCCTTAGGCAAGAGCATGGCTCATGTGCCTTGTAGGGGAACCATAAGGAGACCTGTGGGGTTGGAGTAGAAGGAACAAAAGGCTGAATTATAGGAGATGAGGGCCACAAACCCTGGGGCCGGAGCATGTAGTGCCTCTTAGGTCATTGTCAGGACATTGGTATTTAATAGAATTGCTCTGGCTCCTGTATGAAGGATAGCTCACTGGGAGCAAGGGTGGACTCCAGGATGCCAGTTAGGTGACTTTTGCTGAGAGTATGTTGGCCTAGCCCAGGCTGGTAGCAGTAGAGGTGGCAAAAAATAGTCAGTAATAGTTTGAAAGTAAAGACAGCAAGATTCCCTAACCAGTTGGATATGAAGTGTTAGAGAAAGAGAAAAGCCGTAGGTGAAACCAAGGCTGCTTTTGTTTTATTTTTTTAATTTTTGGTGTTCCGTTTTTTTTTCCTCTTTTGGCTTTTTCATTATATTTCTTCATATTGACTATTGTTTTACTTGTTTATTTATAATTACAATATGGATTTTTAACTAATCCTAGTGTATTTTTTGAAATTTTAGATTCAGTGGGTACATTGGTAGGTTTGTTTTCTTTTTTAATCTCATGAAAATATGCTCTTCACTTTGAAAATGTGAACCAATCGTGGCAGGAGCTAGGTCCAGTCTTAGTTACAATAATGAAAAGAGCATGAAGCACACGGTGCATTTCAAGGAAGCCACACGCAGGACTTGCATTGCCGGGAACAGCTGTGAGGTACAAATTACTCCATTTAGTAAAGGCTGAAGGTGAACCTTGAAGAGTCAGCAATAACAATAAGCTGGACTTAAAAATGCAAAATATATAAAAAAGTCAAAGGCCTCAGAAAAGTTCACCTGGTCAAAAATAATCAGCCTCAAGCCTCAAAGAATAGATTTCTTTTCACTTTATTTTAGCCAGCAAGGAGATGTTAGTAAATCCTTGTATTTGGAAAGCGAACTCTGCTCTTCTAGTGCGGCCATGCCTCTATGGGTTACATTCTTTGAACTAATGACATGGGTGTTTTCGAAAGTAAATGTTTTAAAAAGCCTCTCTGAAGTAGTATGGATTCAGCAAACATTATATGTGTTAAACAGTTCTCTGCGATTTGGGGGCGTCAGTGTAAAAAAAAAGGAGGCTTTCAGAGCAAACAGATATAGGCAGAGGAGATGGACCTGACTTCACAGCCCCCAAAGTTCCCTTTTCTCCTCTTTAACTCATGTTGAATTAGAAAAAAATAACAAAAATAAATGAATAAATAAGAGAGTGCATGGTGGCTCATGCCTGTAATCCCAGCACTTTGAGAGACCAAGGTGAAAGGATAGCTTGAGGCCAAGAGTTTGAGACCAGCCTGGGGAACACATTGAGATCTCATCTCTACAAAAAATAAAGAAATTAGCCAGACCTGGTGGCACCCCTGACGTCTTAGCTACTTGGGAGGCTGAGGTGGGAGGATCACTTGAGCCCAGGAGTTTGAGGCTGTCATGAGTTAAGGTTGCATCTCTGCACTCCAGCCTGGGCAACACAGCAAGACCTTGTCTCTCTTAAAATAAAAACAAACAAAAACAAGAAAGAAAAATAAAAAAAACAAAAAGAAGAAAATAAAATTTACTCACCTACCCATACTTAATGTATTATAAGCATTTTTCTCATGTCTAAGTATTAATCAGAAATATATTTTATAGATCACTGTAACAATTAAGAAATCATTCTTGACTGGATATTTTTAAGGGATTTTTCATTTACAAACACATTATCAGTTTTGCCCCCTTTCTATTTATTTTTCCTACCACTTGTAAATATTGGTGAAACATCAAAGTTCTTACTCCTTCCCTTTGTAAGACAATTTTTACTACTCATTATTTTTTTTGAAATTGGAAACTTCCATTGTTCATTCAACAGAGTGCAGAGATTCAACTGTAACTCATGACAACCTCAAACTCCTGGGCTCAAGTGATCCTCCCACCTCAGCCTCCCAAGTAGCTGAGACTTCAGGGGTGCCACCAGGTCTGGCTAATTTCTTTATTTTTTGTAGAGACGAGGTCTCAATGTGTTGCGCAGTTTACAGTTGTTAATTCTAATTTTTTATGTTCTTTATACCAATGTCCTAATAGAGATAAAAATTTTCTTTATTTTCTTTTGTTTTTTGTAAGTGAGGCGTCTGTGACTAAAAACTTATAATAATTCTGTAAATGAGTTTTCTATTACACATAAGTGACAAGTTTTAGGAGAAGAATTTGAACCTTACAAAACAGTCGGTAGGACTATCTTGTTGCTCCTTTTATAGAATCAGCAGAAGTGAATTGATTGTTTAGAACGAGCCTTAATGACTTCTTTTGGATGTGCCAGCTGCTAGTGACCCCATTTTGCAGACAATTCTGTTGACTATCATAAAAAAATAATTGTTCTACCAACCACTTTGCTGAATTAAGCACCATCTATTCCAATTTAATACATAAACGTGGAAAACAAAATAGAAAACTAACAAATAGTGATAGGAAAGAAAATAAAGATAAATCCCTGGGAAATAGTTTAAGTGGTGAAATCTGTTTCAAATATGAATAATAGCAAACATTTATTGAAGGCTTACTGTGTGCCAAGTGCTGTGCCAGATGTTTTACATGAATGATGACTCATGGTTCTCATAAAAACTTATTACACTGTACAGACGATGAAACTGTTACTTATTGTCCAAAGTCACACAGCAGCATTCAACCCCAGATAACACACTGGCCTTCTATGTCACATAAGGTTTTGCTGCCTCAAAGAAAAAGCCCTTACTAGTGAAAGAAATGAGATTCTGTGAGTGGATTGAAAAGTAGCCTTTGGTACAAAGTCTATTGGGAGTATACGTGGTGGATTAAAGTAAATGAGTTGTCTAGGGCCAGTTACACGCATATGATCTTCATTATTACACATCAAAGCATAACAGGTGAATGAAATGGGAAGAGCACAAATGCTGGGTGGACTCTTGCTCTTAAATCTAAATACTAACGCTGAGGCCAACCGAGGTGGCTCATGCTTGTAATCTCAGCACTTTGGGAGGCCAAAGTGGAAGGATTGCTTGAGCAAATTGATCATTGAGCCTAGGAGAATGAGGTTTCAGTAAGCCATGATCTCACCACTACACTCCAGCCTGGGCAACAGAGACCCTGTCTCAAAAATAATTAAATAAATAAATAAATACCAGTGCTGCTAATTACCGTATAATTTTAAACAAATATGTAACTTCCCTGAGACTCAGTTTCTCTTCTCTCCTTCCTTCTACTCTTCTTGTCTCGTCTTTTCTTTTCCTTTCTCCTTTCCTTTCCTTTCCCCTTCCCTTTCCCCTTCCTTTCCCTTTCCCCTTCCCTTCCCTTTCCCCTTCCTTTCCCTTTCCCCTTCCTTTCCCTTTCCCCTTCCCTTCCCTTTTCCCTTCCCTTCCCTTTCCCCTTCCCTTCCCTTTTCCCTTCCCTTCCCTTCCCTTTCCCCTTCCCTTCCCCTCCCTTTCCCCTTCCCTTCCCCTTCCCTTCCCCTTCCCTTCCCCCTTCCCTTTCCCCTTCCCTTCCCTTTCCCTTTCCCCTTCCCTTTCCCCTTCCCTTCCCTTTCCCCTTCCCTTCCCTCTTCCCCTTCCTTTCCCTTTCCCCTTCCTTTCCCTTTCCCCTTCCCTTCCCTTTTCCCTTCCCCTCCCTTTCCCCTTCCCTTCCCTTTTCCCTTCCCTTCCCTTCCCTTTCCCCTTCCCTTCCCCTCCCTTTCCCCTTCCCTTCCCCTTCCCTTCCCCTTCCCTTCCCCCTTCCCTTCCCCCTTCCCTTCCCCCTTCCCTTCCCCCTTCCCTTTCCCCTTCCCTTCCCTTTCCCTTTCCCCTTCCCTTTCCCCTTCCCTTTCCCCTTCCCTTCCCTTTCCCCTTCCCTTCCCTTTCCCCTTCCTTTCCTTTTCTCTTTCCCCTTCCATTCCCCTTTCTCTTCCCCCTTTCCTTCCCCTTTCCTTCCCCCTTCCCTTCCCCCTTTCTTTCCCCCTTCCCTTCCCTTTCCCCTTCCCCTTCCTCTTCCCCTTCCTCTTCCCCTTCCCCTTCCCTTTCTTCTTCTTTGATAGGGTTTCTCTCTGTCACCCAGGCTGGAGTGCAGTAGTGCAATCATAGCTCACTGCAGCCTTGACCTCCTGGGCTCCAGCCATCCTCCTACCTTAGCCTCCCTAGTAGCTGGGACTACACGTGTGTGCCACCATACCTCTTGATAATTTTTGCAGAGACAGAGTTTCTCCATGTTGCCCACACTGCTATTGAACTCCTGTGCTCAAGTGATCCACCCACCTCAGCCAACCAAAGTGTTAGAATTGTAGGCATAAGCCATCATGACCAGCCCCAAGATTCAGTTTCTATGTCTAAAGAGCCCTATTTATTTTAAACGTATATTGAGAAGTCTAGTGTGACAAAAATGTGTGTAAATCATTTAGCACAACTTTGCTTTAAGGTGGTCCCTTCATGTATGGAAGAGAGCCAGTGTGTGTGAAAGTGGCATGGCTCTAAAAGGAGAATGGAAGTCAGGCAGTGTTTGCATTTTAGTTCAACAACATTGGAAAGTGCCCTTATTGTTGAAGAAGGAAATGAGTTTATGATTTTCAGCCTAAATGATGCTGCTGACAGTTCTTTGCTAGGAAATCACTATGTCTTTTCAAAATATTATATATTCTCAGCTAAGGCTGCATTTTAAAGAAATTTATCCAGAAAGTCTCCTTTGAAATCTCTGAATGAAACAAACAATCCAGTTTTTGATTTGGCACCTAAAAAAGCTAGCTGAAGGAAAAGAATGTCTTTGCAGAGACATTTCTGTCGTAATGAGGTAGAACAGTTTCACTTGGGAATTGCGCACTGACATGTATTGATTAGGTTGGACCAGATCTGGGTGGTCCATTGGTGAAATTTAGACCCATGGTTCTTACATTCCACCCTCAATTGTAACTGACTTACCTGCTTTTATGGTAGAGAAAACGTCTGGGAGCTTAGCTAAATGATTCTCAGCTGGAAAAATGCCATTTCAATTTCAGGTCTTTATTGGTTGTAACATGTGCACCTCTCCTGCCACTGTTGGAGAGCAACTTTTAATTGAATGCAAATTGTGTTTTCAGATTTTTATAAACATGGCATTATCCATGGGTTGGTGGCTCTGTCCACTGTGGAGAATGACAAACAAATTATCATGCATCATATAGCAATAAAATAATAATTCAAAAAGAAAATTGCCCAACTGGTATTACCTCATCTTTCTGGTTGCCTGGAAAGTTTGTTACAGATTTTCAGGATTTTAGAGTGACTTGGTGCAAGAGTTGGGGCTTGTATGTTATAGCCATTTGTATGTGCAGGCAGGTTACTGACTTCATGATCAGTTCATTTATTCTGTACATGAATATATCTTACTTTTCTTTCTTTTCTGTTTTTTTTAACGATACTGCTTGCAAGTATGATATATTTCTCTACTTCTGCTTTTCCCCTTTTTGAAATCATTCATTGTGTGTCCTTGCATTTCACCACTGGAGAAGAGAATCTAAAGTTTTGTTTGAGCTTTGCCTTTTGTATTTGGCTGAAATCAACACTTTACAGAATTATTATTTTGGACCATAAAATACGTGTGTGTGTGTGTGTGATATACATATGTATAAATCATCAATATTTGTATCATATTTTACATTTTCTAAGGCATATTTTCTTATTTTGAGTCATTTATTTCTACAACTCAGTGGCTTAGATTTCATCCTATGGATGAGGGACTTGACGTTCAGAAATCTGTGACTTGTCCAAATTTCAAGAATAAATTGGTAGTTCTAAAAAGAAGAGAAAGTCTACTCCTTGTCCAAACAGCACATTTTAGGGAAGAATCTGATTGGCCCTGATTGCATCATGTCTGACCCTAAACTATTGCATCCAGGGAGATTAATGACTACAGCTGAGTGGGGGCTGGGACACATATCCACTGCTGTGTGTGTTGGGGTTAGTGAGGGCAGATGGGCTCAGCCCCATGGGAACCACGTGGTGTAGTGTAGGATCATTACAGAGAGGAGAGTTCTATAGCAAAAGAAGGGAAAAGTGAGCTAGACAGAAAACAACACAATCATTGACAACTGATGAGCAAACAATCTTAGAAAAATCAGAAAATAGATATTTGTAACAGAGAATTTTAAAGGAAAATTAAAAATAGGTGTTTTTGAAAATTGTGGTTGGGCAGACAAAACTAAGCAGTATGTGCAATCTGAAGAAAATAAGCTGGAAAACTGAAGACAATTGCAATATCATTTTTTAAAAGACTCATTAGTACCTATGAGCCATTATAATTACTCTTAACAGTGCCCTCTTTTTTAACCTAGGAAATTCTGCCTTTTGAAAGAAAGTAGAAAAACATAGAGAAATGAGTTACAGTTTTGAAATTAGAATGAAAGGGAAGCATTTTGAATTCTGTAAAGTGCTCTAACTTTGATGTCAAATGTCAGAGTACTTGATAAGGATCTTTTAAATAAATCTATGATTAAGAAGATTTTGAAAAATTACGAGTTTCTTTTACCAGAGTAATTGTGTGTTGATCAGGGTTTGGATTGTTTTTGTTTTTCAATCTGGAAAGAAAAAGAGCATGCTTAGCCCATTCCATTTAATATTGTGTAGAAAGCTCGCCAGGTCCTGTTCAAGTGTGAGATAATACTGACTGAGGTTTTATCAGACTCATTGACATCACCATCTAAACCTAAACAAAATAACAACTCTAGTAGTTCATCTGTGGGCATCTTCCTCTTTTCTCTGTCATGTTCTTGTTGCAATGCATCTCCCATACAAGGTGTGAATACTTAATTCATTTCTTTAATAAAGATGCTGTGTATACATAGTTCAGCTAATCATCAAAAGTGCCGGAATGGCACTTTTCATTTTATCTCTGAGTCTACCAAAGGTCAGCAAACTGAAAAAACAATTAATTGGGCCACTGTGGGTTATAGCCTAGATCTGGACTCATCTTCATTCAAGCCCATAACTATCTCTGATTTCAGGTTTGGTGTTGAGGTTGAATTTGTGCATCGACTATGGGCTATTTGTTTGTTCTTTGTTGAGGTATTCTAACACTACCTTTTGAGTGAACAGCAAACGTTTAAAGAGCTTTTTAAGAAATGTCAGAGAGTGAGAGAGAGAACGCCTGGATTTGTAAAATGTTGCAGGAATTTTTATTTGTAATTATCACAAATTTAATCAGTCTTTCCTTTAAATTTTTAAAGAAATTTTGGACTATTCTCATTATTTCAATGGTAAGGAAAGTAAAATATAGACAGGGATAGGATGAGTGACACTTAAGGTCAAATAACAAGTGAGTGGTGAATGTAGGTGAATTAAAAATGGATGGCCCTGTTTTTGCTCTTTGATTCTTAGATCACTGAACACTTTCCCTCTCTTTAATGAAAATGAATAGTTAATAACCAGGTCCTACTATAGTTCAGCATGAGGCTAGGAACTGTGTAGGCATGTTTCTTGAGAGGTGGAAGGAGTGATGGTTGGGGGAGATGACTAGGAAATAGTCCTTGGGCTGAAGAAGTTCACAGTGAAGTAAATAGGTTAATTGTGATTAATTGTGCATAATGACACATAATCATAATGGGAAGTAGAATATGGCAAGAGGAAGACTTTCAAATCATATTTTTATTTTTTGTAATATTCCTTAAGATAGAAAAGTCATTTGTGGTTATGTGATTTAAAAGAAAATATTGGCTGAGTGTGGTGGCTCACACTTATAATCCCAGCACTTTGGGAGGCCGAGGTGGGTGGATCACTTGAGGTCAGTTGTTCCAGACCAACCTGACCAACATAGTAAAAGCCCATCTCTACTAAAAATACAAAAATTATCCAGGCATGAAGGCACTCACATGTAATTCTAGCTACTCAGGAGGCTAACGCAGGAGAATTGCTTGAACCCAGGAGGCGGAGGTTGCAGTGAGCCAAGATCACACCACTGCACTCTAGCTTGGGCGACAGAGCAAGACTCTGTCTCAAAAAAAAGAAAGAAAGAAAAAATACTATTATTTTACTGTTATCGTCTTCTAAAATAGTGAATTGTTGTTTCTACTTCATATTTTTACTGAGGAATCAGAATCCTGAAATGTATCTCATTTTAAAAAATGATGACATTCTATAATTTACCATCAAGAATAAAAGATTAGTGGAGACTAAGAGGTTCTGGAAATTAATATATACTAAATAGGGTTTTGAGAGTGGTTTGGGGAACTTTTTGAAATATAACTAGAAACTTTTCAGAAAAGCATAATTATAGTATGGTAAGTTGCATCACTGTTGATGAGCAGACACTTATCCTTGATACAGAGATGGATTTACAAAGACTGTGTTACGTATCTGAGGAGATAGTTTTGTTTAGGCCATCTGGAAATGTATGTATATGAAAAGGTTGCAATTTTATTTTTTTAAAATAGAGACAAGGTCTTCTTATGTTGCCCAGGCTGGTTTCAAACTTCTGGGCTCAAGTACTGCTCCCAACTCAGCCTCAAAGTGCTGGAAATATAGACACGAGCCACCGCACCCAGCTTGCAATTTCCTGAACTTGTTTTGTTCTTAAGTAAGACTTGTTTTGTTTTTTAATTTTTGTTTTTTAAATTTTTGTTTTTTAAAGACTTGAATTGATCCAAAGAAGGGAGAAGTGGTAAATTTAAAAAAGGATGCTGAGTTATAATCAAGGAATCCAGTAAAGGAAATTAATCTTTTAAAATTATAAAACCAAAATTTTACCTTTATGATAATTCCACCCCCGATTTTCTTAAAATTCATTTACTAAGAGCAGTGACTAACTGACAAGAAATTTCTGTGTCATTTGATAAAGATTTCAACTACAAATGGGAATTAAGGTATATTAAAAAATAAAATTCTGCATGACAAAATATTTAAAATGCTAGTTTTTAATGTTCTACACAAATATTGTCCTACATTTTAACCTAGAAATCTACATATTGAATCAGCCTATAAAAATCCATGTCTTTCATAAATAGTGTAGCTTTGAAGACAGATTTTTTTTTTGTACAAGTCTCAGCCTACAAAGCTATGAAAAGGAAGTTGCTGCATTTCTTTAAGCTGTAAAATCTAATATGTCCCAGCTCTGATGAAATGTACCAGGAGGAACCTGCCTTGTCAAACAGGATATTTTTTATGATGAAATGTGATATGAAGAGGCATAAGCTTACATATATCTGAGAGAAAGTTATTAAAGTGGCCATAATAGATTTTTCACAAATTTTGTATACTTCTCTTACTTGATCCAGATGTATTTTTTCCCTCTATTGTTTTCATAGCAGCTTCTTAATTTCACCTCCCTAATGTTCCAGAGCATAAATGCATCTTTGTTCAGAGTTTCCCCAAGTTATCTGTGAGAAAATAAACCATACAAAGGGCCCCTGGCTGTGTTTTAAGATAAACAGATTGTGGAGGTGGGAGAATTACCTTGTGTGTGCAAATGATATTGTATGTGAAAGCAAGATGAAGTTTAGGAGGAAAATAGATGACTCAAAGACACCTAAGAGGTTTATTAAAACATTTAAACATGATTTTACAATGCAGGTGAAGAGGATTCATATTTAAATTCATTCAGCTTAGTGAAAAAATAAAGAAAAATGGAAGTTAACATGCACTACATGTGTACACACAGAAACAACTACAATAAAACTTTCTGCCTTTTATTTTTTTTTATTATTATTATTATTTTTTGAGATGGAATCATGCTTTGTCACCAGGCTGGAGTATAGTGGCACTAACTAGGCTCATTGTAAACTCTGCCTCCCCGGTTCTAGTGATGATTCTTCTGCTTCAGCCTCCCAAGTAGCTGGGATTACAGGCATGCGCCACCACACCTGGCTAATATTGTATATTTCTGATAGAGACAGGGTTTTACCATATTAGCCAGGCTAGTCTCAAACTCCTGATCTCAAGTGATCCACCTGCCTTGGCCTCCCAAAGTGTTGGGATAACAGGCGTGAGCCACCGCACCTAGCCTCTGCTTATTTTTTGAGGTTTCTAGAACATTGGCTGTGATCTTTTGGGTAAACAGTGCACCGAGGAATGAGTGTAATAAAAGCTCCTGGTGGAGAAGGGCTTTATGAAGAACAGACTTGGCTGTAGTCTCAATTTTCAAAATGTCATAACTTCTTGCTTTTTATTTGAAGTGCAGACCTGGGTATATTTTATTAAAATAATGGTCTGAAATTATTTTTTAAAAATATTCTTTGTCCAATCAAGGAGTAAAAGCAAATCCTTTATTATTTTGTAGTTAGATGGTAGACCATCTTCTAGTCCCTAGAAGTTCACTCTACGTGTTCCCTAGCTCTTGCTTGGACCACAGCCTTGCCACTTCTTATCCACAGTGGCGTGCGTATCAGTTCCCCCACCAGAATGTAAAATACTAAAGGGAAGAATTTTGATTGCTTTGTATTTCTATTCCCAGAACTTATCACTATGCCGTTTCCCAGGAAGTATTTATTAAATGGATGTCAACGTTATCAGTGATTTAATGCATTTTTTGTGGGATTATCATTTTTTAAAGTTATACACATATACAATGAAAAGAAAACCACCTTCACCTTAAATCATGGACACAAATATTTATTTTAAAATCAAAGTTTTAACAAACTAACAGTGGCTTAAATAATATTTATTAGAGAACTTGTAACATTTTGAGAAGCATTCACATTCTATATATGTGTATTTTAAATTTATATCTGGTTTTTACATCTGGAAGATTTTTTATTTTACTGTAAATACTTATTTTCATGGTGATTTATAAAAACCTGTTTCTCCTTTGATAGGATTATTGCAAATTATTCCAGAATCTACTTATTAACTGGTCGCTGTTCCCCTCTGTAGTGCTGAAGAGGCACTTGCTTGGGAACAGGAGAATTGCCACAGTAGTATCAATAAAGTGGATTATTTTCCCTTTCTTATCCTTAATAGTAATAATAGGCGACAATAATTATATTTTAATGAGCATCTATGTGTGAGATGCTTCCCTCTGAGAATGGATGTTGTTAGTCCCATTATATAGATGGGAAGACTGATACTCAAAACAGTTCAATATTTGTCAAGTAGTGGTAGAAGCAGGATTCCACCCCAGTCTTTCTGACTGTTCATCCTGTGTTCTTTTCACCCACAGATAGTAGAGGTTGAAGGCTCAGAAGAACACTTGTTGAGCTCAGAGAGCTCTTCTTGAGACCTCTATCATACTAGGCTAAAGGGCAAATGATCATTGCAGCTACTTTCAGAAAAGGACCATTTCTGATCCTTTTCCCCTAATGAGATGACCAAATCTGACCTGTGAATCCAGTTTCCTAAGCACAATACAGAATAGATACACCCATTTACTATGATAAAAACCATTAAAAGTAGAACAATTTTAGGTACCAAATTATATTCATTTGGTACTTGGGATAATTTAAAAAGATTGCCATGAACCTCATCCAGTCTGCTGCCCAGCGTGCACACATTTGGAATGGGGAGATAATGATGAGAATGGTATTGTAGATAAAAGGTGTATGCATTCAACATCTGAAATGCTTAGGTTATTCAAAGAAAAGAATAAACACAACATATGGCATGTAGCCTCAGCTACTTCATGTTTGAAGTTGATGGTAACATTCAGATCAATTTTGAGAAGCAGACTACAACCATAGCTTTTTGTTTAAGTTTCAGATTGATATGGAAGGTTATTTGTTTTAACAATCCCTATGGTAAGTTTTCTTTCTTCTGTGTTTCAGTTGACTTATTTTGTCAGATATTAGGTTGTTTTCTTTTTCTCAGGCAAGATGGCATTTTCATCCCCTGCTGTTGTTAACATTTAAAGCATGCAGCTTCTTGTTGTGCTGTGGTGTAAATTCCAAGTGACTGACGATGATTAAACAGAAAATGAAACTTGAATGGCACTATCTCAAAATCTACTTAAAGCCACAACAGATATCTGTCTGTAGCAATATATCACTTGGAACACATGAAAAATAAGACATTGTAGCTTTTCGTGTCTGGATTTCTTTTTCTCTGAAAGCAAAGAAGAAAAATACTGATTTTTCCTGGATCACTAAAACAGTAGTATGGATTTCTAAACAGAGTGGGCCATACGAACACACAGTTAATTATACCTGAACTTGAAATCTCATACTGTGCACTTTACCTCTTTTATATCAGTTGTAATTTCTCATTTATGTATAGATACTATAGTCACATTAAAAAAAAAAGAGTATATAACTGTAATTAAAAAGCAAGTACTCAAGAAAGATACAAAGAATTAATTGGAATTGCAATTCTTCTTTCTGTATTGACTGCAAAAGCTTGGTGATCTTCTGAATTGTACTTCAACAGTGATCTCAAGACTCCTTCCAACCCCCAAGGCTCTCCTTTTTTAACATTTGTTATTACTTAGCTATTTTATTTGGCAGGGATCCCTTCTATCTCATCTTCTAATGTACTGGCAATGGTCCTATTGCCGATGTCTTAGAGCCTACTGCTGCTGGGGTAAGAGACACAGCCGAACTTTCTAGCCTCTGCATCCTTATAAATAATGCATCTGGTTTCCTGTAACTACATGAACTCTTAGACTTTAGTAGGCATTTCTTTGTTAGTCAGGGTAAAAGAGTTGGGAGATGAACAGTTGTGGAAATAGTGGTAGGCAGTTATTATCAATGATTAGAACCTGAGTCCATGACATATGCATTAATCACTGGGTTAATGCTAATGGAATGCTTATAGTATTTATAGTAGATATAAACAAGATATAGAAAAAGAATATCTTTGCTGACCAAACCACATGCTTAATTCAACGTGGGAAATTCTGATGATGTTAATCTAGGACGCTTTGAGAGAGATTTTAAAAAATATCTTTTAATTTGCACAGAATTCACTGGTTTTTTGGGTGTGGACACACTTGTTCTTAAGAACAATAGCAACAAGATCTTGGTTTTACACAGTACCTAATGCTCCATGTAGCTTAGTGGTATAACAAATTATTGAATTTGTAATAAAAAGGTAAATGCTGTGTTAATAAGTTAATAACAAAGTAAATAATGCATATTTGTACTTTTAACTTCAAAGTGTTTTATAAACTTGTGGCATTAAAAATTAATGTTTTATTTTTGAGCATCAGAGAAAATAGTATTTAAATAAGAGAAACCAATATTTAAAGTGAAAATAATTTTAGCAACTTTTTAAAATGTACCTTCAAGCCATGTTAATATAAAATGAGTTCCATTGAAGTTTACACTGTTTTCTTCACTGGACATGCCTGAGTTGGACCTGTCACACAATGACAATGTTCAGTGTCATGATTATACTGTAAGGACAAAAAGTTCAAACTGATTTAGATGCGGCCGGGCGCGGTGTCTCACGCCTGTAATCCCAGCACTTTAGGAGGCCAAGACTGGTGGATCATGAGGTCAGGAGTTTGAGACCAGCCTGACCAACATGATGAAACCCCATCTCTACTAAAAATACAAAAATTAGCTGGTGTGGTGGTATGCACCTGTAAACACAGCTACTCAGAAGGCTGAGGCAAGAGAATCGCTTGAACCTGGAAGCAGAGGATTCTGTAAGCCAAGATCAGGCCACTGCACTCCAGCCTTTGTGACAGAGCAAGACTCTGTCTCAAAAAAAAAAAAAATGATTTAGATGCTGATGATAAATTTGTTGCTCTAGAGCCTTGTATATTTTTATGAGAATTAACTCAAAGAAGGTACCAAATTATATTCATACCTGAAAGAAGGGAAAATTGTTTCTAACATGATACAGAATCTTCATCCTAATCATTTTATTATTGATTTATTTAGTTACCGTCAGTTCATCTATGAACAGCTCATTCATTTAGAAAGATGATCCTTGTAAGTTTAATTGTAAAACTCTTTCTCATCCTCTTTAGCATCTGACATGCCAGCGATTTTGCAAAGCTAGGTGGTTATCAGGACTAACCAGTTAAAATGTTTAACACTTACTTCTTTGATTCCTGTAGATCATCTTATTAATTAACCTAGTATCTGTAAGTAACAAATTTTTAAATCAGATATATATCTGTATGCATGTAATTAATTCTTTTCTCTTTGATATTTGACTACTTTTTTATGCTGATACTTTAGAATTTCTGTAAAATTAACACATTTCCTTAATAATTCACAAAATTTGACTAACTGTACTTTAAAATTGTACTTTGGCATCACCAGTACATAAGAAAGCTTCAATTCGTCAAAAAGATAATAATAAACTGTATTAATGCTTTCTTTTATTTATTTTAATTCATCTACCAAAAATAATCGAGCCAACAGCTTTAAAAAATTCAATCATTAAATGACTATGACAGCCTAGTCTGTTTTTGTGGCTGTTTTGTTTTTATGGTTACCGACAATGGAAACAGATAGATTATGTTTTTCTGCTTATAAATTGTCCAGTACCTCCAAAGGCCTCTTGCCTAGGCATGATCTCTTCTAGAATTGAATTCTGCATTCTTCTTCTATCACTAATCAAACAAAACACTATCAGAAGAAAACATTTCCATAACTGGATCCGGAGTGAAGGAAAATTTCAGATACTTAGACATGCATATACAATAAACAGTGTTTCCTGACAGGATCATTAAAAAAAAATTACTCTGCTATATGTCAACTGCACAAATAGAGTCCATTATAAGGCTATGGACTCTTACTTCTGAAGTCTGCCTTTATGCCCACCTAAGATTAGGAAACCTAAGTCTTCCACTAGAATGTAAATATTATGGAAGCAGAAACTATTGCAATCTCTTTCCCCAGTGCCTGCCTTCCTCTTCCTCTCAGTCTTAAATAGGGCCTGGTACATATGAGGCAGTTGCTTAAAAAAAATCATTGAAGGAATGAATGAAGTTGCTTAAGGCTGGGAGCAGTAGTCTGTAAGTGAGTAGATTCTCACCTGTAGTCCCAGCACTTTGGAATGCTGAGGCAGAAGGATCGCTTGAGACCAGGAGTTCGAGACTAGCCTGAGAAACATAGTGAGAGCCCATCTTTACAAAGAAATTTCAAAAATTAGCCAGGTATGGTGATGCGTACCTGTAGTCCCAGCTAATTGAGAGGCTGAAACAGGAGGATCACTTGAGCCCAGGAGTTTGAGGCTGAGCAAGATCCTGTCTTTAAAAAAAAGAAAAAAAAAAAAAAAGTTGCATAAAGCAGCAGAGACGAGATCAACCTAGAATGTCTGTGGAAAAACTTTGAATACGCATACATTTTAAAAACCAAATGGGAAATCTGTGGCAGAAGAAGCATTAACTACTGACCTGATCTTCCTTTTTCAGTTTAATTTGAGTAATTTCTAATTTGCTGTAATTGTATGGTTCTTTCAAATACTCATTAAAACTCTCAAAAAATTGAAAAAAAGAAATTACATTTTCCTGCTAAGCTCTGAGTTTGTGGCATGCCTTCTTCCCTCATCTTGTTGATGTTCAAAGAAATATGCAACAGAGGGCATCATACTGTTTAGTATGTTAAATTATTTTCATTCATGTACATTCATGTACTTACTAGCAACGTCATTTAAATGGGTTGGTTTCATCATGGCTAGACTTAAGACACATCACATAATTAAGTGGACAACCTAATTAATATTCCATATTAAATCCTGATATTGGAAAAAACTAATCTGAAAAATAAATCTTCCAAAGTAGAAATTGCAATATATATGTGAACAATATTCTCATCATATTTTTTCTTCTTTTCTCCCCTGTTCCCATACTGAGTCTTGTGTAAGTCCAAATAAACATTTTACTGTAGAAATCAACAACAAAAACAATGATCTGTTATATAATTGATTATTTACAAAAGTTTTTTTGAAAGTCTTCTTCCATACTTTATATCAGTATAAAGATTTTGTACAGTAGTATGGAAAAATGGCCTTGAAGTTCAGGTTTAAATCTTTGCGTCACCACTTACTAGCTATGTAATTGTGGGTTATCTGTGGTTTTTTTATCCTCACTTTTTCCACCTGTAAAATAAGAAGAATATCAGTTGCTTTGCAGACTGATTGTGAAGATTATAAATAAGGACTGATGTATATATACTACTTGACACAATGTCTGACCTGTTTCTATTTTTCACAGTCAGCCTTACCTTCCATTTTCTAAGGTGACTCAGACCTTACCACTCTAAAATTTCAAATCATGCCTTCACTCTCTGCAGATCGTACTTGCTACTTTATTAAAAAAAAAAAAAAAAAAGGAAAAACTATAAGATGGAAATTATTTTAATTTCCTGTTACCAAATCTACAAACCCTAGCACAATGCCTGGCATAGATATGGTCGTTTAGTAAACATCTTTTGGATGGATAGGTGGATGGGTAGCTAAGTAAATTAACATATAGATTAGGTCTTTAGAAATGGTACCTATTTTTATTACATCCTGTACAGTGACCTCAAAATTTGACATCTACTGCTTTTGAAAAGCAGGTCATCCTGAGGTTTTCCATTTTGTACCTGCCAGATTGTGAAAAGAAGTTCGTTTAAATCTGCACAGCACATTTCCTGATCAGTTGGCTGAATTACAGTAATGCTATTTCATTTTGAGTTGGGCAATTCAAGCATTTAGCCCTGATTTTTTTTTTTTTTTTTTTTTTTTTTTTTTTTTTGACGGTAAGATAATTATTTTTGTACTCATTCAACACATTTTCCCCCTACCACAGGTTACATAAAACCACCTGTCTCTGGGAGCACAGTTAGTTCTGTGCATTAGATTTCTGCAAATGTTTTACGTTGTCATTGCACTTTTAAGTAAATGTAGCCATCCCTCTGCTCTTCTTCTGCCTTGCCAAATGCTTAGGAACCTTGGAAAACTATTTAATTGGTACTACTTATCTCACTAGATTCTTTGGTCTTAAGGTTGTGAATGGATAACAATGATTTAACTTTTGGTGTGTCCTGAAGTTTCCCATCCAAAACTTTTTTATTTGAATCTTTTCTGGGGTGGAAAAGAATATGGGGGATCTAGTGGTACATTGATACTTTTTAGATGCCTTTGATATCCATCAGTAAACAGCAGTAGACATTTGGAAGAGCATAGAAGAGAGTGAGCTAATTCCAGGTATTTAGCCCCAGGTTAAGGAGACTTAACCTGAGGCTGGGTTATTTCTCTGACCTCTAGGGACAGAGTAGTGGCAAAGCCTTACAGTGGTAAAATTTTTGAGAAACACTTCAAAAGACTTACGTTTTGTTTTAGAATCCTATCTCAAAGCATTTCAAACCATTTAAGTTAAGCCTTTCCTTTCTTACTGGAGGTATGGGGAGGGCGCAAAAAGAAGCATATGATTGAAGCTCTGCACTGCAGTGATTTGTAAAAGAAGTACTTTCCCTGCTAGGTTAAATTGCTCTGTATGCCTCTTGCTGTCAGGGACATGATTTAGTTAAATACAGATGCTTTTAGAGGGGCTTTGTACTGCATCATACATATTTAATAGTTTATAAAATATCTGTATGAATCACTGGGTGGAAAATCCAGCAGCAGAGAAGCTCAGCCTTCACATGGGAGCCTCTGGCCTTATGGTCCACTGACCAGTTAACCACTGGAAAAGGTGTGTTCAGAATGGGAGTGTGCTGAATAATCCAAGGATCCTATTTATTTCAACAGAATAAGCATACCATCTGATCTTTCAGATTTTTTCAGTAATGTGAACTTTACATTTTCCCAAGTCACATTATTCATAGATGTTCTAATTCCCCAGTGATCGAAGTATAGCATTAAGGAAAATCCCTTCTCAATAAATAAATGGTATTGGGTGAGGGGAGGGGGGCAGAAAAAGCTCTTATATGTTCTATAGCAATTAATGGTTTGCCATTTAAAGATACCTCATTGTCATTAGATAATGGTTAAAATTGTGAATCTTTTACCCTTGATATAATTTTGAAATTCATCTTAAAAATCAATTCCATAAAATGGAAAAAGGTGATGATGGGTGGGGCCTGGAGGGGTGATGCAGAGGAGGAAAAAAAATAACCAAGTGGAGGTTACTAAATGTAGAATTGGTGGATTATTTTGTTTGTTTGGCATAGGTAATAAATTTTATAATAAAATTTACTATAGTATATCAAGATAGGCTTTTTATGATATGTGAACCCAGAAACATGAAAAAATTTAAAAATTTTTCAGCATTTTATTATGAAATTTTCAAACATAGAGAAAAGGTGAATTAACTGCACAGTAAACAAACTTATGCCCACTACCGAGATTATACAGTTAATATTTTCCTAGATTTACTTAGCAAAAGTCTACCCAATTATCTATCAATTTTTTATTTTTTGATGAAATTTCAAGGATACATGAGTTCATTTTACCCCCAAATATCCCAGTATGCATGGTATACATATTTTATTACATTCTTTAAAAGAACATATAGGTCATGGATTATGCTATCAAATAGAATATATGTTTCTCTCCGATAAGCCACCATATTTGGACCAAGCATTTTCTAGTCATCATATTTCATAATATAACTCAGCCAGTAGCAACCTTCTTGTTCCTGCTCCTTGTTAATTACTACTTCCCCTGTCCCAGGCTTTGAATTCTCCAAATCAAAAGAGGATGTAACCTTGGCTCCCTGATTCCCAGATACTAACCATATTCGATACAGTTTGTGTTTGAGCTACTGCAGTAATATCCAGTGATTCCCATTTTGGTGAACTGCCTTCCTATCCTCTGGAGTTTCTTTATTCTATACTTTCCTATGTAAGCAATCAAGCTAATTGTAATGCTCCCACAATTCAGGTAACGTCAAATCTCCAGCCTGTTCTCGGGGGAAGTTGTTGGGTTCTGGAGCACACTTTTTGTGTGCTCCCTTAGTTTGATAAAATGCTGTTTGATAACAGAGTCCAAATGTGAATATTAGTCTCTGAATATGTTTCAGAAAGAGGGCCATTAAGTAGAGTTGTGACCACAGGTGGTCGTGGGAGTATTATTAAAGAGTAAACTTACACGTAGAAATGGTCCTGGGAAAGGGTCAAAGTGAGGTATTGGTACAGAGATCATTCATGGCCCCAAGTGAGAGAAAAATCTAAACTATCTAATCAAGTGTGTGTATCTGCAATGGCAGTATGTAACTAAAGAGTTTTCCTTTGCAGAAATTAATTAAAAAGAAGGAGAAATCGATGTGATTTTTAGTCCTGACTCTGAAATTAATTTCTGTGTGACTCTAAGCAGGTTTTTTTTTTTTTTAACCTCCCAAGAACATTTTTCTTTTTGTATAAAATAAAATTCATGGGTAAGACCTGTTGGAGCTCCAACATTCAATCAGTAAAAAAATTTAATTATTATTGAGATTACAGTTGACCTTTGCATTAAATGTAAATTATTTTACTCTACTGAAATAGAAAAGAAACAAGTTCATTCTCTTTCTTTTTTCCCTGTGTTTTAGAGATATAGTCTCCCTATGTTGCCCAGGCTTGTCTCGAACTCCTAACCTCAAGCAATCCTCCTGCCTCGTCCTCCCTAGTAGCTGGGATGACAGGCAGGAGCTACCATGTCAAAGAAAAAAGAAACAAGTCTTTCTTAAACAAGTCTGACTCTAGCAACCTATTGGGTGGTTTATGATAGAAACATTTGAGCTGGAGGTCAAATCATAAGATATTTTTATAACTTTCAAATTCATATCTGTTTAAGTTATATAAATTGTAACAGTGCAGAAAAGGTTTCCACCCCTTAGGCTGAAAAGCAGCAGAAAATATGAGACTGGCACTTCATTTTAGATGGGATACTTCTGCTTCCATGAGCATTATAAGGGTTATGACCTTATAGTAGTGTTTCCTGACACTTAGGTGGCTCACTAGGAAGGCCGAATCAGTTCTGGAAACCACACATATTTTTATTTCTCCTTTTTCTTCCCTTTGGTGCAACTTTATATTTTTATTTTGATCAGCAACAGGGAGAAAAAAAACTGTGTGTACTCTAAGGAAAATATATATTGTAAGATGTTTTCTCTGGCTGAGGTCTTTTCAGATTTAGAAATTTGAACTGGCCGGGCAACATGGCTCATGCCTATAATCCTAGCGTTTTGGAAGGCCACTGCAGGAGGATCATCTGAGGTCAGGAGTTTGACACCATCCTGGCCAACATGGTGAAACTCCGTCTTTACTAAAAATAGAAAAATTAGCCAGTCGTGGTGGTGCATGCCCATAATCCAAGCTATCCAGGAAGCTGAGGCGCTGTAACCTGGGAGGCAGGGATTGCAGGGAGCCAAGATTGTGTCACTGCACTCCAGCCTAAGTGACAGAGTGAGACTCCATCTCAAAAGAAAATAAATAAAAGAGAAAATAAATCTGAACCATGTTTAAAAGTAGAAGACTTCAGGTAATCCCTTTCCTCAAGCTTTCTTTTTCTGGGTATGTTGTGCAAGTATATTTATACATGGGCTTATATGAAGTTTCAGTCTCTTGAATAGCTAGTACTCTCTTATGAGTAATTCATAACTGCCTTCACATGTGTATAATCTCATGCTCAACCGTTTCTCTCTATTTTAAGCAAGAGATTTAAAAATCAAATTAACACATATTTCTAGAGCATTTGCTGTAAGTGATATGCTGTGCTATATACTAACTAACTACATTTCTGGGTTGATTGGGGGACCAGTTTGTAGAATTGGCTGTCAAGTTCAGTTTTAAACTGAACTTTAAAACAAATAGCTAGTGCTTAAGTATAAGTCAAGTTCAATGGCTCCCATTTTTAAAACTTTGCTGAATTTGTATTAAGCTGACATTGGTTATCAAGGTATTTCTTCCTTGTTTTTAGCTAAAACTTACTGCATTAAAATACATCCATTATCATTTTTGTTAAATAAGATTGCACATGGATATGTGCATAAAAGGAAAATTATATCTTGCATTTTTGTTACATTTGCCAGAAGAGTGAAAAACAAACAACAGAAACTGTCTCTGAGCTGTGCTGCTCCATGCCCTGAACTTAACTGTAATAGTGAATATTAATAAGACACAGCAAAGATATTTACTCAAGGTACCTAAGCCAACATATATTGGCTCTATAAATGTTATGAATGGCCATTTATCCACATAACCTCAGATTAGTCAATATAAAGATAATGTTTCTTTTGTTTTTTCTTCTTTTTGTCATACACACACACACACACACACACACACAATACAAATATACATAGTAATTTAACATTATTTGCATTTACTCACACTGGTAAAACCCATGTCTCAAAGATGTTTTCCCATAGTTTATTCATCCTTCTTCTGTGTCATTTTCACTGGATGCATTTGTTTAACAAATGTCTGCTGTGTGCCAGGCATGCTGTCGGTACTGGGGGAATAGCAGTGGACACAGACACAAGTGTGTGCCCTTATGGAGCTGACATTGTGGTGTTGAGTTTATGACACATTTAATAAGAAAACACAGATAATACAGGAAGACTGCCACTTGCCCCTCATCCTTGGCACATTCCAGTGGCATACTTCATCCCAAAGATCTCAGAAGCACATCCACACAAAAAACACGATAAATGGATATGACATTGAGAGTCTGAATTCAAAAGGCTTATGAGAACATGAGCAAAGGCTTATCTTTCTATCCTGTTTTATATACTAAAATATTATTTTTCACTGTTCAGCGCCATCCTGTTTCCCTATTTAAAATACATGTGTTAGCAGGCATCATGGCTCACTCCTGTAATACCAGCACTTTGGGAGGCTTAGGTGGGAGGATTGTTGAGGCCAGGAGTTTGAGGTCATGGTGAGTTATGATGGCATCATTGCACTCCAGCCTGGGTAAGAAAATGAGACTCTACTTCTACAAAATAATAATAATAATTTAAAATAATTAGCCAGGCATGGTGGTGTCCACCTGTAGTCTCAGCTACTTGAGAGGCTAAGGTGGGAGGATCACTTGAGCCCAGTACATCAAGGCTGCAGTGACTATGATTGTGCCACTGCACTCCAGCCTAGGAGACAGAGTGAAACCTTGTCTCTAAATATATACATAAATATACATATACATATATATATATATAAATATTAATGTAAGTTCAGAGTTCATAGTTAATAATTGCCTGAGATTCATTGCCACCTTGCCTGTTGACACTTTCTAGAAGAGAGGGCACCCTACACATAACAAAGTCTGATTTTTCATTGAGCTGAAATTCACACAGCAAAATTCACCATTTGAAAGTCAACAACTCAGTTGCATTGATTGCAGTGTTGTGTAACCATCCCTTCCATCTAGTTCCAGAACTTCTCCAGAGGAATTTTAAAAGAAGAGCAGCTTGTATAATGATCAATAAACTGTATTTGTCGAAAACTAATGATTTTACTTATGGGGGCTGAGAAATTAATAGGTTCTCCCAAAGTAAAGCAAACTTACTATAACTAATATATGTAATTGAAGTATCTTTCCATGTAAAATTCTAACATCCTCATCTTTGAGATCATTTATTTTATCTTCGGTTATAAAGGATGTAAACTCATAAAGAACAAAATGCACCAGAGAAAATTGCTCATCATGTTACAGAATGAGAACACAGAGCACAGTCAATATTAAGCACTTGATACAGCATCTCACAAAGTAATATTAAAATTAAGTCAAATTCTCTGCTCTGAGAACATTTTCACTGGGTGAGAATAATCAGTCTTGACTCACCTTTAAAGTGGGCAGAAAAGGCATGCCCAGTAAGGTAAAATGAGTTTCATTCATCTCGCCCATTTTGCATCATAAATAATGTGGAAGAACATCAACAGCACATGGATTTGGTTTGCTCTCAGAACTTTTCTGTGTAGCTGGATAGAGAGGAGTGGCAAGAAAAAGTTAAATATTGGCATATTCCAAACTTTCCATCCATTGATAGGATCTGTGGTAGTTGAGTTTCGCTAAATCAGGCTAAATTCATTCAAGGCATATTTTGGAACAGAGAAATTTGATAAGGAAGTGTCTGACCAGGACATGAAAAGACTTGAAAAAAATGGAGGGTATTTTAGATAGATGGATATGAATAAGGCCTGCTTATTTATTAGAGACACCGTAATCTGTGTAACGCAATCCCAATTAAAAGTAAAACCAAACAAAATGTATGTACTGAATGGATAGCACAGCTCTAAGTTTGGGACAGATACTAATAATCTTTGCCTTCAAATACATTGCATTCTTTAGCTCTGTATACATGATATAATTAAATGATGACATATGACTGTGAAAATGTGCCTCCAATAAATGGTACAGTTAAGAAACGCTGGGTTTATGATTTGGAAAAATGGGAAGGGCTCCATCAAGGAGCTGAGACTTAGCTGAGGGCATGTCTTTTGGATAGGTGGAAGAAGCCAACAGATGCATTGGTGTACCTTATCCTCCAGAGAAGCTGCAAGTTTTTTAAGTTTAACTTTAGGGCCTGGAGCTTTCTTGTGAAAATTATGATTTCATAATTCATCAGCAAATAAAAAAATAAATAATTGTCATTTATATGTAGTGATCTCCCCAAATGAAATGACCACTGTCATCATTTATTCTTTCTTAGATACCATGAAATAAATTCTACTCTTTTGCCAGCCAAAAAACTTAGGAGCAAGGATAAACTTTTTCAGAGATAATATTTTTAGAGTCATATCACCAAGATACAGGAAAAAGTGTCAAAGAGAAAATAAGTGAGTAATATGGTCAGAAGCAAAATGGCATTTATCATTCCCTTTCATCTGTTGAAGCTACCGTACAGTCTTCTGATAATAAAGTAAATAAAAGTAAAGCAGAACAACATAGCCTTGCTTAAATTGAAGTAGCAGTGGAATTTTCGTATTTTTTATTTGATGAAATTATGGGATTTTTTTTCTTCATTGAAGCCAGCTTAGAAGGAAGCTGAAATATTATGAAAGTGGATCAGAAATGCAAGTATATTTTACTTTATTCTGCCAAATCCTATTCTATATTACTGTGTCTCTTCTTGATCCAGGTTGGTGTGCTAGCATTTACTTCTTTATCCTCTGCAGCAGATTAATTGCAGCTGCAAATTCTTTGCCACTTTCTGCCTCAAAATTTATTTCCTCTGTTCTTGAGTCTGGGCTGCATCCCATTTAAACCAATGGGATGCAGTGGAAATAGTCTGTGCTGCTTCCAGGCACAGTCTTTTAAGAGAACTGGCAGCTTGGATTTTCTTCCTCTCTGGGTGCTTTCTCTCAGAAACTGGCCACCATGCTGTGGGAAGCTCAAGCCACAAGGAGAGACCACAGGTTGGTGCACCATTTCACAGTGCCAGCTGGCATCTAGCAGCAGCTGCCAGTCATCATGTGTAGGAGCCATCTTGAATGTTTCCACCCAGTTTCTCCTCACCTTCAGCACCAGCTGACATCAAATGGAGCAGAAGAACCACTCAGCTGAACCCAGTAAGCCTACAGATTAAAATGGTGGTGGTTTAAAGCTATTTCAGGGCGGTTTGTTTCACAGCAATACATAACTGAAATAGCTTCCCAAAAAAGCCCTGGAATAAGACCATGGAAGAGCTCATTTGATTTAAATGATAAATAGATAATATTTAAATGGACTATGCTTAATTTTTATAACTTCTAAAAATTGTTAGGCAAAATTTTAGAAGTCTTATTTTGGAAACTAGATCCTTTTAAGTCTGTTTACAAATTATATTAAGGTATTAATTCCTATTTCATTGTTATGTATTCTGGTTCACATAGTCTCTCCTTGAAGTGATACCTAATCAATAATGTAATCAAATGTACGTTTTTGATGAAAAAACAAATGCAGTATTTTTCAGCAGAAATAGGATGAATCAGAACTTATTCAAATCTTGGCCCTATTATTTAATAGCTATATGTCCATCGCAAAATTACCTAAGCTGCCTGGGCCAATGAAAGTTTTTAAAAATTTTAAGATAAATACGAACTGTATGGGATTAGTGAAGATCAGAACTAGTGTATGTTATGAACCTAGCAGAATGCCTAAAACCTAGGTGGAACTCATGAAGGCAGCTTTTATTGTCATGAGGGAGATGGTAATAAAAGGTTTTAAAAGGTAGTAAAAAATTGTCTAGTTCATTTTTCTAAGAGGACATGGAAATGGGGGTGTTCCTGGGCTTTATTGGGGTGGAGCTTAAAGGGTTAAAATGATATATCCTTGCAGGTCTTCCTACAAAAACACAGGTTTTATCCAAAGGAAATTCTGACCTCTAAGCCCATTCACATTTTCCTTTCTCACTCTTTTATTGCTATAGAGGATTTGATAAAGGGAGAAAGGCAACTTCTGGGTTCTAGTCCCAAGGTGGAATGAATGGAGAATTCTTTTTATTCTTTACCTCCCATCCTTCTCTCTTTCCCCAGTTACATTCATTTTTTAATTTGGTGGGAAAAAAACCCACAATTTTATAGGAAGCTGGCTGTCTGCAGACTAATCTCAGCACCAGGGTGCCACAGATTTCCTGGAATCCTTTTCCAGGTGGAAAACAGACGCATCCCAAAGTCTGGTTTATGTAGTCCAAGGGAAAGAGTACTTGTGGCAGTCCATAGGATTCTCTCTCTCATGTTTTTTCCTAGTCTTTGTGTAAAAATGTTGGTTTTCTTTACAAGTGTTGGACATTTTCAGTGTAACCGCTATAACAATGCCCAGTAACATTTTTTTTGTTTTTGTCTGCTGAATATGTTTGCTCTTAATGATTGAGGTAAGGTGAATAATTGCTATTGGTGCAACATAAAGACCACTTTTCTAAACTGTGGATTATCATTCTTGGTATTTTCTCATATCTGCCTGACTTGGGGCCACATGAACCCCATTTTGGTCTTTGAAATTTAGCTGACCTTGGCCTTGGATGAAATGCCAGTGTATTGAGTATAATATTTTTGGTTTGGGTCAAAACTGAGGACTTCAGTGCCATATATTTCAACTGGGTGCTTTTGGAAGGAATTATAAATTACCCTGGTTTAGCCTAAACCCCTGCTGGTATTGTTTTTGAATATTTACATGAATATTGATGGTTGAGATCTTACTATCTTTCAGTTTGAGTACTTTAAATGCTTCTACAGACATTTTCTACACTGTGAAATTGTATATCCTTTGCTAGAATCTTTGTAAGAGAGTTCTCACTGCTTTAAAATCAAATAAGCCTAGAAGATAAACACAGGAATTATTTTAAAACACCATTTACTGGTATGTAAATGCAGATTATAGAGAGCTGAACTTAAGGATAACTCATGTTGCCTATAAACTTGTCATAGTCATGGTTACAATTATGCAAATTGGTGCAGGCTTTTGTTGTTAGTGATAGTACTGCAAACACAGTTTAAGATGTTAAAACCCTTTAAATCATTTATAATTATGGACTAATTTCATCTTAAAGGAAGAAGTGATAATATTCTTATCTCCTGCCATTTACAGCTGAAATATACTTCAAAGCAGCGGAGATTGTGCCCTACAAAATATAATGTGCTTAAAGTGGATTTTCCTGGGACTTGAGTTCTAAATTTTACTGCTTCAGGGACGCATATGATGGCTCTGTAGTATAGATTTAGAGAGAGTTTTAAAGACTGCTATTGATATAGGTGAACAAAATGGTTCCTTGGAAACCGTTTAGATGTGCAGTCACAGTAAGTGTGGATTTCAGGTTCAGATGCATATTGTGTGCAGTGACAAGCAGCAGAGTGCTTGGGGAAGCCTGTGGTCTCTATTAAGGACAGTGCATTTCTTCTGGTGTTTAATGACTGTTGTTTTAAAAGACATAAAAAAGTCAGCATTGAAACTATCTGGAAGGTAAAGCTCCTGAAACCTAACCCAGAAGGCATGCTCTCATAGAAAACTCTTCTTAGTACTTGCAGTGCGGTGATAGTTGAGGACATGTGGTATGTATTACAGTGCCAGGGAATTCAAACCTCTGCAGTGTGGAGTCACCATGAAAGGCTAATCTAAAAATGAAGTGGTAGCTTTGCTCGCATCGTAACTCTGTTACTTACCGGTGCTTTCTATTAGCTTGACATCAGTTAGCTTGACATTAGTCTAGTCTGCTTTGGGTGAGACAGAAGAAATGGAAATTCAAAGGGAACCCCAGCAGAGGATATATGGGCTGCCACCCCCTCCCCTAGCACTCCCTCCAGACGTACTCAGCATTTCTGCCTGGGCATGACAAAGTCTTACATAGTCATTGCAAAAAGGGCTTAAAGGCAGAGCTGTCCATGGTTAGGAAAAAAAAATGTTTGAACTGTTGGTTGAAAATCAGGTAATAACAGTCCTCTTAGTGAACAAAACTTATTAGAGGGCTAGGGAAGGAATGCTATCTCTCAGCAGCAGGCAGGAAGAAATTGCTGTTGAAAAGCTTACCTCTCA
The DNA here is from genome assembly GCF_030222135.1 of Aotus nancymaae. Taxonomy (NCBI): domain Eukaryota; kingdom Metazoa; phylum Chordata; class Mammalia; order Primates; family Aotidae; genus Aotus; species Aotus nancymaae. The sequence goes on along the minus strand of NW_026988494.1, from coordinate 6,384,482 downwards.
AGGGAGGAATCAGATATCAGACTTCGCCAAGCCTCAGGTCCAACCCAGAAGGTCCCACCTACACCCCCCCACCCCCCTCCCTATCCCAGCTTTGTTAGATTGCTAGCATCGATCGCTGGCTTTTTCTGACCCAACAGTGGGTGAAGGAAAGAGTCTGAAAGCCGGCAAGGTGGGGGTGGAAGAAGACTGGGACCACTTTTGTAGAGAAAGAAAGAAAAAGAGAGGAAAACGGGTGGGGGCCATGGGGACTAGGCTTAACTGATGCCTGCCTGCCTCTCTTTGATTTGATGGCCTTTATTCCTTCTAATTGGATAAAATAGGAAGTCAGTGGCGGTCCTGTGCGGCTGGGGATACTGATTTTACTCAGACCAGCCTGCAGCTCTAGAGTGTGGATAGAGAGTGAAGAGTGGGGGTTGGGAGAGGAGGAGGAAAGAGAGAGGAGAGAGAGAGGACGGGCTTGGATGAAGAGGGGAAAGAAAGAGAAAGAGACTGAAGCAGAGAAAAGCCGCAGAGGAAGAAAGTGAATGAGCACTCAAGAAGGACAAAGAGGAGTAGCCGGGGGTGGGTGGAGGCAGGGCGGGGAAGGGAGTGACCGCCCCTCCTGGCCGCACTCTTGCCTCCCCAGCCCTCGGTGTTTGCAGTGATGCTCCGAGGGCAGGCACCTGCTGCTCTGTAATGATTCAGCCCCTTTCAGCCGTCGTAGCGTTAACACAACAGGATGCTGTTGCTATTGTCACTGCTGCCTCTCCTGCCGCCGCCGCTGCTGCCGCCGCCGCCGCCGCCGCTGGTCCTCCTCCTGCTCTTACTTCTCCTGCATGACAGTTGTTTTCTTCATCTGAGCAGACACCAGCTTCAGATGCTCGAGGTGAGAAACATGCCTTTCAGTTTGGGCTACTGGTTTACTTAACTCACCAGCGGGCAGCTCCGTCGATCTATTTTGGTCCCTGTCCTCTTGACCAGCCCGGGATGGTTTGGAGAAGCGTTTAAGAGAACTCGAAAAGTGGTTCAGAAACAGCAGCTTAGAGAATTATTAAGATATACTTTGATTTTGTAGTTGCTAGGAGCTTTTCTTCCCCCGTTGCATCTTCCCGAACTCTTCTTGATTTTGATAATGGCCTTGGACTTGGACAGTTTATCGATTTCCCCCTGTAAGATGCTGTATCATTTGGTTGGGGGGGCCTCTGCGTGGTAATGGACCGTGAGAGCGGCCAGGCCTTCTTCTGGAGGTGAGCCGATGGAGATTTATTCCCCAGACATGTCTGAGGTCGCCGCCGAGAGGTCCTCCAGCCCCTCCAGCCCCTCCACTCAGCTGAGTGCAGACCCATCTCTTGATGGGCTTCCGGCAGCAGAAGACATGCCAGAACCCCAGACTGAAGATGGGAGAACCCCTGGACTCGTGGGCCTGGCTGTGCCCTGCTGTGTGTGCCTGGAAGCTGAGCGCCTAAGAGGTTGCCTCAACTCAGAGAAAATCTGCATTGTCCCCATCCTGGCTTGCCTGGTCAGCCTCTGCCTCTGCATCGCCGGCCTCAAGTGGGTATTTGTGGACAAGATCTTTGAGTATGACTCTCCTACTCACCTTGACCCTGGGGGGTTAGGCCAGGACCCTATTATTTCTCTGGACCCAACTGCTGCCTCAGCTGTGTGGGTGTCGTCTGAGGCATATACTTCACCTGTCTCTAGGGCTCAATCTGAAAGTAAGGTTCAAGTTACAGTGCAAATTGACAAGGCTGTTGTCTCCTCTGAACCGTCAGTGGCATCAACACCGAAGAATCGTATTTTTGCCTTTTCTTTCTTGCCATCCACTGCACCATCCTTCCCTGCACCCACCCGGAACCCAGAGGTGAGAACACCCAAGTCAGCAACTCAGCCACAAACAACAGAAACTAATCTCCAAACTGCTCCTAAACTTTGTAAGTAGAGAGAGAGAGAGAGAGAGAGAAATGATGATGATGGTGATTATGATGATGAATAAAGGAAAGGGGTGGGTTTGAGATCCCAAAAGGTGTTCTCTAGAGGCTGTTTCCCTTTCTTCTTGCATTTTAGTTGCCTGGTGTTGGTTAAGCAAAGTAGGTGTTTGAGATGCTTGGGATGGCCTTGAAGGGTTGAGTAAAATGATCTTGCAAACTCTAGTTCTGAACCAGTGCTGTAACAGCGGCTGTCTCTAGTCACATTGTTGAGTCTGGTCCCGGCAATGCAAAACTTCAGCATCTGCAAGTCATGCTTGAATTTAAGTTAAATTCAATTTATTTCTAACACATTTTAAAATGAAAACGTCAGGTCTTCTTTTATGTCTTATAGAAATGTGATTTTCATACACCAGTGAGTGTTATTTTGTGTCTTTCTCTTCCCCATCACAGATTTCCTATCACCTTTACGTTACCCTCTACTTCACAGTGACCCCAAGCTGCCTCGTCTTTCTCTCTTCTTCCTGTTCGCTAACCACTTCTCCCTACTCTTGTAGCTTAATTGGTTCTTTCTGAGATTACAGCAAGTCTTAAGACATTTATGCTGCTCGCCTCTCACTAGCAGGACTGCTGTCCTGCCCAGATTGCATTTTCGATTAGTGACCACTGATTAGTGGCAGATTTATTTTGTTCAGGACACAGTAGGATTCTGCATGAAGGATTTTCCCAAATTAGTTTTGTCCTCTGTAATCAAATGTTTAAGTAGCTTCCTTGGCAGTCATTAAAAAGTACAAGATCCATTAGTGAGGTACTTCCTCTTTTTTTCCTTTTTTTTTTTTTTTTAGACATGTGTCATCTTAGGCTGGCAGATTGCAGCAGCCTGGTTTAATAACGTGTGATGTGTAGAGAGCCCACGCTCTTAAAAACAATACATTCCTGTTTGCATTGGGTAATTGCAATAGCTTTAGAGTGGAAAGTTGACAGGAATGAAAGCATGACTGTTCTAAACATCAATATAGGAGGGGGGAGTTTTCTATAGCCTTTTATAAATGTTTCTAGTTTATTTTTGTTGTCTCTGTCTCCTATCACTTTTTACTATGATGAATATTTACTTAATAAAAAAGTACAATATCAGAAAATTTGTTTCTTAATAACTTGCATGAAAGCTCTTAGAGTTAAAAGAGAGTTGACAATTTCTCTGATGAAATGCCCCTTATGTTTCTCCTCTGGACAATAATGAAGAATAAAGAATACCTTTTCCAGACATCACGTTCAGTATGAAGTAGTGCAGCATGCTATAGAAATAGAGAAAAATTTGATTTGTGCTTGTGATTCCCAATCATTTCACTTGCAGCAGATTCAGTGGCAAAGATTTAAAAAAAAAAAAAAAGAGGCTTGTTTTCTAGGTGCAGTCAGGGAGAACCTCCTTCATGTAGACACCGCTTTGTATCTTTATCAAATCCCTGAAGCATCATTAAAGGTCTGACAGACACCGTGCCTTTGCTGCCTCTTCCCACCTGGCAAAGTGACCGGGAAATAATACCCAGATGAAATGACAAGCTATAAAAAGCAAGTACAGTTCCTGCAAAGAGAAGTGAAATTCACGAGGAGGACAAGGTTACTTGATCATTTTAAACTTAAGTCTTTCATTGAAACCTACTCCTACTCGAACAGGTTCCATTGACCAGCAAAAGAAAAAAATTCCCTTTGAAAAACACTTCAACTAAATTCTATAATTTTGTTCTCTGAGGAAATCAGGCAAACAAAGAAACATCCAGCACATTTTCCTGATCTAAGACCATGTCAGAAAGTATGTTGTGAAGTTTTGAGAAATTATTTTGCAAGGTAAATTTTTCTACTAAGTGTTTTAGTAGATTACTTATTCCACCTCAGTTTCTTTTCCCTAAGCCAGGGCATTGATATTGTAGCATTTGCAATAAGTGGGAAAGATTTACTGCTGCCTAAAAGCATCTTTGTGGCCAGTTTGACCAGATGCACAGCTGCAATGTTTTGAAATGCATCGGAGATAAGCCTAGAGAAGCAGTCTGGGAAGTAGTTTTCTCCTGAAAAGTTAGCGGACAGTTAGTTGGTTAACACTTTACAACCTATAGGGAAACTCTTAATTTTTTGGACTAGTCCTTTAAAAAAATCAAGTCTAGTATCCCCAAAATTGTGAGCCTACTTTTTTTTGGTGGCGGCGGGTGGCGGGGGCGGTGGGAGGAAAGTAGTGTTTGAAAGGGATTGGTTCAGACAGCTTTGTTTTTAAAGACTTGTGAGTGGTGGTTTTTGTTGTTGTTTAAAAAGATTGTAACCATTAATTAATGAAAAGGAAAAAAAAAGCTTACAAAGGGATTGCATTTTTCAACTAAGAAAGTATTGTTTAGTCACAGAAAGAACTGGGACGTTCCTTTTACCATGCATGTTTTTGACATAAACTAAGCTGTCATGGCTTATATTTGAAAATGACATTATCATATGTGAAACATGCTCTTCAGTGATTTTAGGACTTTATTCTCCCTTTTCCGTTTTTTTTTTTTTTTTTCTGTCTCAGCATATTCAGCACATTATGCACAGAGCTGTAGCCTTCAAGGTCATAGACTGTTGAGGGCTAATTGATTCTTCTTTATTCTGGAGCCTGAGAGAGTGAAAGAGAGACAATCCCAGTAATTGTGTCTGCAGCGTTGCTCCTCAAACCAATCTACCTACTAGTATTAGAGTTTTATTTTATAAATACTAGAATTACTCCCTCACTGACTCTTGTCAAATTACAACATTCTTTATCTTTATTATAATAAAAGGCAAAATATGACATTTTAAATTGCCTTTAAGTATAGTGGCTATGTCGGATTTTCTAAAATGGGTATTTCTTTCATAAAGTAATATAATTTCATATTTTCATGATATTAATCCATGAATTCATGTAGGTCTTAAGAAGTCCAAGGCAGAACTGGAATGAAAATATATAAGTATATATTTTTTATTCTTAAGTATTTCTAAATATGGCTAATGGTTTCCCACTACCACCATGATTATATTGTCATGACACTAATTAAGTTTTTGCTTTTCAGTGAGTCACATAATACTTGCACCATTCATTTGTTTTCTTTGCCTAGGCTTTAAAATTTTTTCTACCCTGACTGTTGGGAGATTGCAAACATAGATTATCATAAAAAGAGCTGATTAATTGATTAATTAAATCTCAGCCAGGAAACAGTGAACCATCTTGAAAGAAAATGTTTTCTGGATGTGAGATCCTCCCTGCTTGACAACAGATTCTTGGATGCAAGAATGTGTTGGTATTTTCATCTTGGGCCAACTTTGTTTTGCTTTGTCTTAAGTCTTATTAAGGAGTTGTATGACAAACCATTGTTACCGCAATGACAATAAGAATCAGTAACCATTTGCAAAAGATCAACATGATGAATTGAATATACCATGGGATTTCTTTCCTTCTGTTTAAAAGTTCCATTCATTTAAATTCTAATGGATCTTTCTTCCAGTTCTTGGTAACTATGTTTGTAGGTATTTCAGAACAGTGGTTTCAAATAACTTCTCCCCACTTTAATTGTAGTCGTTTACAGCCTAAAATATTAAAAACTGAAAGATACTGAAAGATCTTTGATTGGAACTGAATACTTTTATAAATTTACCAATGAAGAAACCCAGGCTCAGAAATGCCTAGTGAATTCTTTAACTAAAATTTGCTAAACTCTATAAAATGTGGCAAAATCCAAAGTATTAGAAAATAATGTCTCTGTTGCTCAGAATTTACACACACACACACACACTCTCTCTCTCTCTCTCTCTCTCTCCACTGTTTTCTTCTATCATTGTATCCTTGTTGTAGAGAGTTGGAGCTAGAGACTAACGTAGCATCTGACTGTGAATTAGGGAAGTACTTTAAATGGGGCCACTGTTTAGGTGTGTGTGTAGTGCATATTATTAAAATTAAATTTTCTTCTCGACTTCATGTTTTGCTCTTATTAAATTTTCAGTCATGGTGGTCTTTTCCCTTATTATTTGATCATCCATACAGTGTTCAAGTTGTTTCTGAAAACAGCATAGGTTGCTTAGGATGAGTTCTTCCCTAATGTAGAAGAGATGGCTCTATGGCTCACCTCTTTTCTTCGTAGCCCATTTTATTTTTTCCTCTCTATTCCTTTGTGATATCCAACTCGGTCTTCTTCTCTCCTTTCCTTCCTACCTTCCCAATTATATATTGAATCTTTTTCATTTTTATAATTATGCCATTTTAGCTTTATATATCAGAATTTCATTGCATCCTAAGATATCAAAACAATTTCAACAATCTTTATTTAACCTTTAGCTTTATTTATTGCATTTTAATGCTGAATGGTACTTTCATATATTACAAACATAGAAAAAACAGTCTAGCCAATGACCAGTATACCAGTTTCTTAATGATACAATTAAATCAAATTTTTGCCTTCTTCTTGATCTCTTCCTCTTTTTTTCTTTAGTGTGCTTGATGCCAGTTTCTCTGTTTTTGGACCTCAGCATTTCTGTACTCCAGAAAATTATGTTCCAAACCATTCATCTGTGTTCTTATTCCTTCCCTCTTCCTTTTAACAACTCTTCACAGTATCCTTTTAAAGCATGAAGGAAGAGGTATTTTATAGATTGAAAAACCAAACTATAAAAAGTTACGACTTGTTTAGATGCCCCTGAGAACCAGGAATATAACTTGTCCACAGAGTCCATTGAGCTTTCTACTACAACATAAACTACATTCTGTCTGCTTTTATGCTCATGTTTCCACTTTTATAACTTTTGCTCTATATCAATGCTTTGTTTTTCTTCTGTTATTTACTTTTTCCCCCCATTCAGTGAATATATGTTAAGTGCCTACTCTGTGCCAGGCTCTCTTCTAGACTGGTTATATGGCAGTGGAAAACAGTAGAGTGCCTGCCCTCAGGGAGCTTATATTCTAGTGGATTTTAAGAATGTGGTTGTATAATGCAATTTGAGATATGTCTTGCTTTCTCATACATATATTATCTTAATTCAGCATGTATTCTCTTTGCCGTCATGTTATTCACCTTTTGACTTCCACTCCTGTCTTTTCTTAGTATGTTTCTCTTCTCCATCTACCAAATACTGAACACTTGCCCATCAATGTCCTTTAAGTGACAGCAATCCTATCTCTGCCACCAACAGGCTGAGTAGCCAGGGGTGATTCATGATATGGCACTATTTAATCAAACCTTTGGCGTAGTTAGAACAGTATGATTTGTCTAGCCCTTTAGGAGCATCCTCTTAAGATGAAAAATATATACATAATTCTTCTAGCATATACATAAAGATTCTAAGATTATTTTCAGATTCTAGAAAGTTGGTAGCTGTAAATATTTTTCTTTCTACCTTTTGGTCATATTTTTATGTATTGTTTTGGCTTGTAGAACATCAAAAGTATTAAAATATTCCCAAAGGTTTTTTTCATTTCACTGTCCAGACAAAGACTAGAATCTACCATTAAGTTGTTTAGTTCTTAAACTGAATAAAGACATGAGTTCATATACCATTCACAAGAAGAGTAATTGACTAGCAGTGAGTGAAGTTAATCCTAATCATCTCAAAGCTGGTTGCAATCTTTACTGCAGTAAAGTTAGACCATCATGTTAAATCTATTTCTTCATTTATATGTGATAATAATAATATACATGTCTTGGGGCTGGTAAGGGATTAGATGAGATTTTGGAAAACACCAGGTCCTAGGCCTGAGACATAAGAAATACAAAACCAGCAACATTTTATCCACTCTGTGTGTGTGTGTGTGTGTGTGTGTGTGTGTGTGTGTAACCATTCAAAGGGTGTTTCTCAGTAATATAATTGATGTCTTATAATCATAGAATTTTATATGTTGAAGATTTTTAGATATTATTTGTGTCACTTCCTAAGTGAGAAAAGGCAGGTCTGGAAAAGTGAAGTGACTTGCCCAATGTCACTACAACCAATCAGTGGCAGTGCTGAGATTAAAACTGAAGTCATCCTTACCATTGCCACACTTACTTTTCTTCTCCAAACTGTTTTTAGCATTTATATTCAAGTAGCATATGTTATCCTAATTTAAAAAATTTGGTTTTCTCATTTATCATTTAAAACTAATTAGTAAAACTTTTATCATTCTATAGCAGATGTCTTCTTTAGAGAAGAGAATTTTGGCCAGGCATGGTGGCTTACACCTAAAATGCCAGCATTTTGGGGGACCAGGGCAGGCCTGAGGTCATTAGTTCAAGACCAGCCTGGCCAACATAGTGAAACCCTGTCTCTACTAAAAATACAAAAATTACAAGGCGCGATGGCTCACACCTGTAATCCCAGCACTTTGTGAGGCCAAGGCGGGTGGATCACAAGGTCAGGAGTTCAAGACCAGCCTGACCAATGTGGTGAAACCTCGACTCTACTAAAAATACAAAAATTAGCTGGGTGTGGTGGCACACGCCTGTAATCCCAGGTACTCAGGAGGCTGAGGCAGGAGAATTGCCTGAACCTGGGAGGCGGCGGTTGCAGTGAGCCAAGATCACACCATTGCACTCCAGCCTGGGCGACAGAGTGAGACTTTGTCTCAAAAATAATAATAATAATAAAATAAAAATACAAAAATTAGCCAGGCATGGTGGCGCACACCTGTAATCCCAGCTACTTAGGAGGCTAAGGCAAAAGAATCAATTGAATCTGGGAGACAGAGATTATAGTGAGCTGACATCGCAGCACGGCACTCCAACCTACGCAACAGAGTAAGACTATGTCTCAAAAAAAGAAGGAAAAGAAATAGAGAAGAGAATTTTACCTTTATGATGTTGATATGTGTAAGACACCCCTCCAGAGGCTGGACATCCATGTCCCAGCAATATAATATTTGGGAGAATTTTTTAATGATCGTAGTTATCCCAACTGAAATGTGCTACATATTTGGGAAGAAATTAGTTCCTTAGTACTGAAAGTATTCAAGCAGCGACACTGTTGAGGGAGGTTTATGTTCCTAGCAGATTATTAACTATATTTACTCCTGAAGTCTTAGAACTCTGATTCTCTTAGTTTTTCATCTTAGGATACTTATTAGCTTTCCAGTGGGTAGACTTGAATTTCAATCCTACTGGTCCCCCTTCATGGCCTTGAGCAAGTTAGACCATCGTGTTAAATCTGTTTCCTCATTTATATGTGATAATAATAATATACATGTCCTGGGGCTGTAGGGGCTTAAATATGAGATTTTGGAAAACACCAAGTCCTAGGCCTGAGACATAAAAAATACAAAACCAGCACCAATTTTCTCCCTCATTCTACTTTTAACTCCCTGCCTCACTTTGTTCTTTTTCTCCTTTTATCTTGATAGTGGTTTGGTAACAATGTTTAGAGAATATGTTTTGGAGTTTTCGGGGAATCTTTTGAACAACTGAAGTAAGCGAAGAGTTGATGATACATCATGCTAAAGCAGAAATTATACTAGAAACTCGAGATCAAATGCCAGCTCCACCTCTTACATGCTGTGTGACTTCTAGGAAATCATTTCACTTGAGAATTTAGTTTTCACATCCAAACAAATGGGGATGTTAATATCTAAAACTCAAGAGATTGTGATGAAGACAGAAGTGGTTACCTAAAGAAAACAAGAGTTTAAAAATATATTCACTTCCTTCTTTGCCCTTTCTATCAGGGTTTATATATGCATATATTCACAAGTGCTGACATTTCTAGAAATAAATTGTAGGGGGCTTTTACTGATGAATTAATTTGTTATGACTTAAAATGTTATGTAGGACTTTATTAATTTCTTGAGCCCAGTGTCATAAAAAAAGTAATTTTTCTCTCATAAAAATTGGTACATAGATTATTATTATTATTTTTTTTTTCGAGACAGAGTTTCGCCCTTGTTACCCAGGTTGGAGTGCAGTGGCGTGATCTCGGCTCACCGCAACCGCCGCCTCCTGGGTTCAGGCAATTCTCCTGCCTCAGCCTCCTGAGTAGCTGGGATTACAGGCACGCACCACCATGCCCAGCTAATTTTTTGTATTTTTAGTAGAGACGGGGTTTCACCATGTTGACCAGGATGGTCTCGATCTCTTGACCTCGTGATCCACCCGCCTCGGCCTCCCAAAGTGCTGGGATTACAGGCGTGAGCCACCACGCCCGGCGATTATTTCTTTTTGAGTTACATAGGTTATTACTTTTTGAGTAATGTCCAAAAATCACTGCATGAGGGACTTCGTTATAGGGAAAGTGATAAGGAGTTACTTTTAAGAGAAGAAAAGGCTGCATAGTATATAAAATTGTGTTGGAAGTGCTCTCTTTGGAAAGATTGGGACAATGAAAATAATCTATACGGTTTAGATGTGGTGCAAGGGAAGAACCTGGCTAGAAGTATCATGAATCCTAAGATTATGTTTACCTTACTCTTTTCGTTGTTCCAAACTGGGATCTCCTGATCTCAAAAGATAGAAATTAACATCTATGAGTTGTTTTCAGCCTTTGACAAAAAACATGGAAATAATATACATCAAATTATTTTATATGAGCCAAATCAAATGTAGAATTTTTTTGAGTGTAATACATACATGTGTATCTATGTATGTATATATACATATATATAATTCACACATATAATATTCTAAATAAAGGGGAAAAGTATTTGACAATGATTAAAATGTTTTTCAATTTGAACAAACAGGTTGTTTACTAATAGGTTCAAGAGGGGTGGACAAAAAATCTTCTAACCCTATGCCTAAAATTAGTACGGTAAAAGAGAACAAAAACTTGTTTTAGAAGTAGAAAATAATTGGACCTTAAGTATATATTGGATATTTTGTTGTAAGTAACTTCAGCTGCATCATTGGTCACAATCCTACAAAAAGAGAAAAAGCCAGTGCTGTTCTAGATATACACAGTTAAGGGATTTTGGTATTTTCGGTGTACACCTTCTGATTTTTCTAACAGACCTATATAATTTTTAAGAGTTTGCCATTTACAAAAATGTATAGTAGTTGGTGTAATATATGTATTTTTATTTATTCTTTAAAGCAGAACTAGAAATATGTGAGAACCTCTATGCTTTAATCATTTTGATTGTTATTAACTCAAGTATAATGCATTTGCTGCAGAAATTGAACTCTAAATCAATACTGGAGCAATGAGGCAGCCCCTTCTAAGCATAAAATATTTGATAACAATCTAGAGTACATTTTACCTTGGTATAAGTTCTCTGGTTGTACAATGGAAATAAGCTAATGGACCCAAAAAACTTTGATGAAATAAAACGGAAAACTCCCTCAGGTAAAGCATTTACAATTTTTCATCAGAAACATGGAACTTGATTTACTGTGATTTTCAGTGATACACACTTAGTGTTTGAGTTGCATTTCTTGAAGTGGTGGTCTCAGCCAAAGGAGAAATTCATGAACTCTCTTTGAAGCCAGAGTTAGTACACAATTTAATATGTGTGTAATTATCAAATTTAAACATATTCATAATTCATCTTATTGTATAAGCTCATAATTTAAAATTAAACTAAATGTGCATATATGCATATACATTTGGAACAAAGGTGAGAGCAACACTGAAGACAGTGATAATTGCCATTAGAAAAAAACTTAATTCATAGGCAAGCAGAAGACCCTATATCTTTCAGTTCCTAACTGCGTTACCTGCATTGGTATATAACGTTAAATAATTTTATTTCCCCCATTTGCCTTCCTTTTCCCTCCCTTTATTTCTTTCATACTTGCCGTTCACAGTTACTTTTGTCTTTCCTCTGTTATTTCATGCTCCATCTATTCCTTATTCTCCACTGATCTCACTGCACATGGCTCCACACTTCTCTCTCCCACCCTGCTCTGAAGCCAGTGTCCTAAAGCATCCAAGGTTATGGAGCGAATGGCCCAGACCTGTGGTTTCTCACTGGATGGGTAAGGGGAGAAAGTGAGTGAGACCTTAACCACAGTCTTGACCACGATTAGCCTGATGACTTTCAGTGTTGCCCCTTCCTTTGCTAAGTAGCAGGAAGTATTTGTTTTATGAAATATGTTGGTGTCGCAGCAATAAAAGCTCCATAAATAAATGGAATGATCTAAGGACAGTAGAATTGAACTCTTGTTAGCATTTGTTTTCAATCCCTTGGTAGAGCTTCCTGGGTCATAATTGCTTGCTCTTCTGGGAGCAAGAGGAATCAGTAACCATTGATTGTTACATGATGCTAAGTATTGCCTACAAAGCAATTCTTAAGAATGATTAGTGGCAGAGTTCAGGGTTACTACTCTGATCTCTTCACTATAATCTTTGAAGCAAGCTTAATTTCAGTTTTTCTCATCAAGCTACCCCTATGATTCTTCAAAAGGAAGAAAAAAAACAATGTCAGGTAATCTGTAAAGGCTTCAGTTGACATTAAAAACAAACAAAAATTATATGAAATAATTGCTTTGGTTTTTTAAAATCTTTTTACTTCCATGATAACAGGGAGACATCTAAATTAACCTCTGACCAGTAACTTCAGTCTTGCATGAATATGATCCTTATAATCTTAATTGATCTGAACTATGGAACCTGTGGTACACACAGTCAGTGACTTGCGTAGCCCCTGCCTATTTAGTAAACTAAACATGTAATCAGTGGGATCAATGCAAGGATTCTCAAAATCTCTGCAAAATTTATTCTTCAAGATTGCTGTGTTTTCCGAATAGCTGATGATTTGTCACCTTGAAACTTCTTTATCTATTTTGGATTGAAATCTTTTAATAGTTTATAATACTAGTCACTACTGTCATTTTTAAGAGATTTATTGAATGTAAGATCTTCATAATGTTGAATACTCTGATGTCTTTAGGACATAGTTGGGTTATGTTACAACTTTGTTGAATCCTGTTCTTTCATTAAGACATATTGGACCGGGCACAGTGGCTCAAGCCTGTAATCCCAGCACTTTGGGAGGCCGAGGCGGGTGGATCACGAGGTCAAGAGATCGAGACCATCCTGATCAACATGGTGAAACCCCGTCTCTACTAATACAAAAAACTAGCTGGGCATGGTGGCGCATGCCTGTAATCCCAGCTACTCAGGAGGCTGAGGCAGGAGAATTGCCTGAACCCAGGAGGCGGAGGTTGCAGTGAGCCGAGATCACGCCATTGCACTCCAGCCTGGGTAACGAGCGAAACTCCGTCTCAAAAAAAAAAAAAAAAAGACATATTGAGTTATATTAGGAATTCTAGACCTTTTACTAAATAACCCAGACCTATGTATATTTGAAATGTATATTGGGTTATTTCATAATCAAAATTAGAATTACAGAGCGTTAAGGCACCTTAGAGACACTTTGAACCAAATCCCTTATTTTAGCACAAAGAAACAAGCCCAAAGATGTTAACTTTCTTGCCAGAGACCATATAGAGCCAGAAAATGTTGATATTTTCATCTCTTCTAGGCTTTCAGCTACCAGGTCATTTTACAATCAGCATATATTAATTAAAACTTTTTTTCTACACTTCTGATTTACAGTTCTGGGGGGTTTATAAAGCAAATTTTAATCAGGTTAAACATTTATATTAAACATTTATATAAAGGATAAAATCTCTCTGAGTGAGATTCTCTCCTTGAAGAAATGCATACATTTTGGTGATACGTTTTGGTGACATATTCTGCTTATATGTCAAACTTGCTCTGTTCTGGATCAACAGAGTTCAAGGATGAGAGGCAAATGACAAATGAACAGGAAGAGTAACTACTTGGTTCTGATGGTCCTTGGATTTAGAGGGCAGATTTAGAGGAGCTGAGTGTAATTGCCAGATGTTTTATTTGTTCATTTGTTCCACCTTTCATAATATGTAGACTGGTAATAATAAATCTCTCTCTTTATTTTTTATTTTTTTTGAGACCGAGTCTCTGTCACTCAGGATGGAGTGCAATGGCATGATCTCAGCTCACTGCAACCTCCACTTCCTGGATTCAACCATTCTCCTGCCTCAGCCTCCCGAGTGCTGGGACTACAGATGTGCGCCATCATGCCTGGCTAATTTTTTTGTGTTTTTAATAGAGACAGGGTTTCAACCATGTTGGCCAGGCTGGTCTTGAACTCCTGATCTCAGATGATCTGCCCGCCTCAGCCTCCCAATGCGCTGGGATTACAGCCGTGAGCCATCGTGCCCGGCCAGTTATAAATCTTTAGACCTTGATCATGCACCTAATAGGAATATGTTTTTTGAACACGTGAGAACTATTAAATTAGTCAATGGGCTTCATTGGATCTGTTTTGAAATTTATTGTGAAATCTTATTATTTATAAATCACAATTTACTTTTATTATCATTTCTTGAGGATACCATACCACAATATTTACAAAGCACATATCTCATAAAGTCTTTTATGATATTGAAGACCCTTCTGCAGCAGAACCCCAAACTTCCTATCTTGCCTAACTCCCACTGTCTTCCCAATCTTCATCCCTATGGACCATGTTTTAGCCAACTAGAACTTGACCCTGAATATTGTTTTTTCTCTTTCACTTTTTTTCTCATTCTGTTTTTTCTACCATTAACATGCTCTTCAAACAATCTCTCTTCTCCCAAATCCTACTTTGGCCTCAAGACTCACCTCTCCAAATTAGATGATGGGACCCCTCTTCTCGTGGGCCTCCTTCAACTCCCCATAGTCTATTGCTTGTGCTTTATCACATTTCGATTTGTATGTTTTATCTGGATAGTTGCTTATTTCTCATACTAGACCGACTAAGGCCTAGAGTTATAGCTAACTAATTTTTGTGCCTTGTATAATGCCAAACAATGTATAGATTGAGCATCCCAAATATGAAACTTTGAAATCTGAAATGATCCAAAAATCCAAAACTCTTTGAGCACCACCATGATGTCCAATGGAAACGCTCATTGGAGCATTTTAGATTTTGGACTTTCAGACTGAAGATGCTCAGTGGTAACTGCAGTGCAAACATTCCAAAATCCAAAACACTTCTGGCCCCAAGCCTTTTGAATAAGGGATACTCAACCTGTATTTTATATGAAGTAGGTATCTCATTTGTATATTTATGGAATAAAAGTTACACTGGGGATAATTTGCTTATGGGAGTGGAGGAGGAAGAAAATAGTCTGAAACCATGTCTTAAATCACTGCGCATTTCAATATGGAAGAATTCAGTATAGACTTTAGTTATTACAAACTGTTGAGACGTGATTTTGGACATTTCAACATATAATTTGCAAAGCCTGAAATGATGTAAAAAATTCATGTCCTGGAGTTAAAGAGATTTCAGGCTGCAAAGAATTTTATTTCATGGTAGCATGGTAATTAAGAGCACACACTTTGGAACCAGGCTGTCTGTCTTTAAGTCCCAGCCCTGTCTCTGGCTGTGTTATGGTATGCACTCTATGTACTATCTGTGCCCTGATTTCCTCATCTGTGAAATGGTGACAATAACCGTACCTTTCTCATAGGCTTTTGGTGAGGATCAAATTAGTTAGTGTTCGTAAAGTGTTTGGAATAGTCTCTGGCTTAGCGCTATGTAAGCATGAGCTATCATTACTAGGCAATTTTAAAAATTAAAGTTCATTTCCTTAGATTTCAAGTTTGATAGCTTGTGATTACAATAACAGGCTTCAGGAAAGGGTCAGGAATTCCAAGGTACCTACTGACAAAGCTATGTATGTGCTACTATTTATTTCGGTTTGGTTTGTTCATGTGGTTTTTCCTCTGTGTGATTTATTTGTTACCATCATACCTGTATTCTCAGGATTTAGAAGAACAGAAAA
This sequence comes from Aotus nancymaae, assembly GCF_030222135.1. Classification (NCBI taxonomy): domain Eukaryota; kingdom Metazoa; phylum Chordata; class Mammalia; order Primates; family Aotidae; genus Aotus; species Aotus nancymaae. The sequence continues at coordinate 6,368,812 of NW_026988494.1, read as the reverse complement.
GGATAATCATCAATCTGCCTGTCAGTCAGAAATAGAGCGACTTGGATGGTTTGAGTCAAAAAGCTTCCCTCTCTGGCAAAATGCCATCTATTGACATTGACATGGACAGTCATATGTGTGCTTATTGATGTAACTCTTTATTCTGTCATAAAATGGTGGACAAGTCTACAAACAGAAAAATAACTTCTCTTAGTTGTTGAAGAACCATTGCAGAGGCTTTGAATTCCACAATGCAATCATTTTACCAAGACAGAAATCTACCCATTATCCAGATGCACTCAGTAAATTAATGTGATGATGCGTGCTGTCAATGATGAGATAACAGTGATTTGGAAGTATCTGAATGTTATTAAACAAGATCATAGAAGAGCCATTAGCAGTTTAAAAACAAAGAGATCTTGTAGATAACCTAATCAAAATATTTTACTTTACTCAAGATCCAGAATTGGGAAATGCCTGGACCTTGAATACGTACAGTTAGTAAGAAACATGGGCTGGTCTAAAAACCAGGGATACCACTTCATTTACAGCTTTTTTTTTTCAATATTCCATGCTGCTGCTTCTAAATTAGATAATTCTTTAATGATGGAAGACTTTATATTTTTCTGTTATTCTGTATTCTTTATTGAGTGCCTGCTCAATAGAGAGGAATTTAAAAGGAGGCACAAACATAAGAATGGTAAACAAAGAAATGTGCTGTTCTAGCAGGCGGTACATCATATGGGGAAATAACAAGTGTGAGGAGGTCAGAGTACTGAGGGAGGAGCGTAATTATTTAAAGTAGATTAAAAGGTACAAACATACAGTCTGATAGAAGAAGTAACACCTAGTGTTTGATAGATTAGTAGGGTGACCAAGTTTCCAAGAGTCTATTGCATGTTTCAAAACAGTTACAAGAGAATAATTTGAATATCCTAGCATAAAGGAAAAACAGATGTTAAAGATGATGCATACCCCAATTATGCTGATTTGATCTTTATAAATTATAAGAATGTATTAAATTATCACATGTACCCCCATATCAATATGATATGATTGCAGAGTTTTGAGTGGCCATGGGACTTGATATACCTTAGGGCTTAAAGGGATCACTGCCTGCTGTGTTGAGAATAGCTTGTGGAGAAGGATCCCAAGATCCCGGTGGAAATAGTCGGACCACTGAGGAGACTGTTGCTGTAATCCAGGCACATTTGTAGGAGTCGTAAGAGTGGGTGTAAAACCTTATTGGATTATTTGATTCTGGATATATTTTGAAGATAGAGTTAGAATGAGGTAATGATTAATTGAATATGGGATTTGAGTGAGAGGAGTCAAGGCTGATTTCAGACTAAGTAGCTGAAAGGCTGCGGTTATCACCAACTGAGATGGAGATGATCTGAAGATCATTTTGCTCAGTCTCTCAATGCATAGATGCCAGATAAATCAAGGTTCTTATCAAAATTAGGACCTTGGATGTTATCTTCTCATAAAAATAAAGCAAATATGCCTGAAAGCCCACTGTAAATCAATATGGATGTGTGACTGGAGATCCTTATAAATACAAAAGAAAAACTGCAGTGAAATTGAGGGTGTCTGCCTAGACAGCTCCGTAACACTGTCCAGAACCCACAACACGTGATGATGGAATTAAGTCCCAGGGGGATGTAGAATAGGCTTCCAACAAACCACTTTATAATTCCTACTTTATGGTTTCTTTTTAATTTACCTTGTTCAACATTCAAGCGTGGTTCAAGTTGTTCACTTTGTCTAAAACATATTGCCCCATCCTTCTCAGTTCATTTTTAGTCATCTTTTAAACTTTATTTCAGAAATCTACTCATCTTAGAAATGCGTCCTTCCTCTAGGCTTTTACAGGATCCAGTATTTTTCACCCATTTCCCATGGACTCTGCTGACATTCATGAATTCCTTAAAGTCAAGCATTTCTTTTATCTTGTACGGGTGCTCCACATAGCACCATGTATAATATAAGCTCTAAGACTTTGAAGTACTTGCATGTCCCAGGTAGAGGATTTCTCCTTTCTCTATGATGTTGTCAGTTTTCTGTATTTATGATGAAAATATACAGTAAAAGGATTAGGAAATGCATATTTTACTTCTCAAATGACTTGTCAAGTTGCCAAGTGCCAACTACTTTTTGTTTCACAGATTCTCTCTTCTTCACTTTCTGGAAAGTAAAAAGCAGCAAAATGGAAGTTACCAAGAGAGGAGAAGCAGGAAAAGTTCTAGATGATCTACTTCATTTTTCTCCTATTCTAGTACTCCAGATAGGGTGCGGCCTCCTGTTGCTGAAGTGATGGTCACATCTTCCTACAAATACTGAGTTCCCAGTTCAGCCCATACCTGTGGTCTCTTTACATCCCTGCCCTGTTTCCCAAATTTTGCCCACTATGCAAAGTCTTGATCAGGTTCCACTCTTCTTTACAGACATTTCCTATACACTGTTGTCATCATTAAACTTTTCTCCTTAGTCCCTATTCCAGCAGCTCGAATCATCTTTAATACTCGCGTGTATGTTTAAATATCCATCCTCCTGCATAGGTGTTTGATTCGGTCATGTGTGTTTTATATTATGAAATAGGCTGCAAGTCTCATCTTTGCTTTTCTTTACCTCTCTATACCTAGAAAAACATATCAAGCACTTGTTTTCTACAAGGCCCTGGGTTCACAGTAGTAGAATTAAGAGACAGAAAGAGCTAGTTTCTGTATTCCAAGAGCTTGGTTTCATCAAAGATGTAAAACCCTTGCCATTCACTAGAGTATAAAGTAGTATATGAGATGTACAAAGAATAAATGCTTAAGTTTGAGGGGAAAAAGAAAACCTAAGAAGGAATAAGGCTAAGAAGGAATAGAATCAGAGGCATCTTCATAGTACATGGATAGTTGAGGTGGGCGTTGAGAGTAACATATGATTCTGATGGCTGTGGTTATTTCAGGTGGGAGTAAAGGCCAAATGAAAACAGACATGTTAAGTGCATAGTAAGTTGGCCAGTTGAGTCAGTATGAAGGAATTTGCTGATAGTGAACATTTATTAAGCATGTATTGTGTACTCAGTGCTTTGCAGGTATTGTGTAATCCTCACGTACACAAAAATGTTTCTTTTGTAAGGAAACTGATGGTGTAGACATGATGATGAAGATGATGATAGTGATAATCTGAATGGTGCAGGAGGAAATGGGATATCACACATGAGTCTAAGGCAGGCTGTGAAAAAGGAATACCACTGAACTAATTGAATGTGAAGAGAGAAGGAAATGATTCCATACACATTAGTAATTTAGTGGTTGTTAGATTAATGAATCTCTGAATGACAACCTCATGCATTTATTCAGCATGTATTTATTGGGCTTTCCTAAGTCTTTAGGTATTTATTAACATGCAGAATCAGTAGATTTATGACAGGAAGTGACTTGTGCTCCAATTTCCAGAAAACATTCATTACTTCTTCCTGATGAAGCTGCTCAGTTAAATAATATTAATTGTTCTTCCCCTGATATTATGCAAAAATTAAAATTGATAGAATACAGAACTTAAAGACACTTTTACTTCACTTTTTGACATTATTCGTTGTTTGTTGCTGATGAATGAAACCTCTTTTCAAGTGTATGTTCCCTTTAATAGGCACCAGTAATTTATGTACTAAGATTTATTTCTATATGGAAATTACAAATGGAATTTCCTATTGAGTTTGTATTTAGCCTGTTCTAGTACATAATCTCTGCATAGCATATCCATGGCATCCTACTTAATATTACAGATTATCTTATATTAATGCTACTACATGTGAATTCTCAAGCTTTTAATTGTGCAGTTATTACAAAAAGAAGGTAAAAATATTTCCCCTAGAAAATTGTTGCTGTTAATTTTCTTTCCTGTTTATTCATGGAATATTCAAAGATGAGCTGTATGTTCTTTACATTCCACAAGTTAGTCCATTTAGTTTGTTCAAAATATGAATTCTGAAGTCCAGCAGTTAATATAAGATTTTGACAGGCTATTAATAATGGCATACTCAATTTGTAGCTCTTTCATCCATGTAATTTTGGTGATATATGTACTATGTTTCGGGGAAAGGAATATTTCAAGATAAAAGAGGCAATCAGTATATTGGCACTTATTTTCAGTTTGTCAAAGCTGCTAAATGAAAGGGTGCAATTTCTACTTGTACAATTTCCCCTTGTGCTGTTCAAAAACAAACCATTGATATTGGAGGCGTATCAAGCATACGTGGTTGCAGATGTAAATAATTAACATTAAAAACATTTTCTTGTGTATTTAAAGCAATGACACTTAACATTAACAAGTTATTTTTAGAATCTGAATTTTAAAAGTAATGAAAATACTTCTAGTAATTAAAACAATGTATAGAAAGGAAAAAACTTTAATAAGTTATTTTAATATAATTCAAAGATGCAATCCTATTTTAATTAAAACTCATTCCATATTGAATAATTTCAATTTCCATTACTTCTTACTGCTGCCTGATCTTGTGTTCTTGAAGGACACTTCTTTTATGAGCAATTCTTTCACATTTGCACCCAAATTTCTTAATGTCCAAAACAGTAGTTTAAAGAGAAGGCTACATTTTTCCATTTTGACCTAGAAATTAGAATTTTGTTCTGCTTGCTTCTCCTTTAAGCATAATGAATATGTAACCTTGTGGATGCTCCTTTGCAGTGAGACTTTAGAATTACATGTTCAGATGAATGTGGGAATGTGGGCAGAAATCAGAAACCTGATTGTGCTTTAGCACTTCAGACCTTGCCCTCTGAGGCCCTAGTTCTAGAAGAAATGGAACTCACCAATAACTTAAGTGAAAAAATCCTTCTGGAAACTGTTTCTAGGAAAGGATTCAATTTAGATCCATTGAATTTTGCCTTTCGTTTTCAAACTTGCAAATAGAAACAGCATTTTAATATTTTTTCAAGAGGAAAAAAAAAGAGGGTGGTTCCCTGGCCCTATTGTATCGCTTCCAGTTTGTCTGGAACTGATTCCATGCAGGAGATGCACTGGAATCAGCATGCAAATTTTAAGTGGCTGTTGTTCAGTCTGTTTTTTATTCATGGTGATAAAATGTGGATACCATGAAATTTGCTATCTTAACCATTGTTAGGTGCACAGTTTGGTTATCAGGTATGTTCACATTGTTGTGAGAAAGAGCTCCAGACTTTGTCATCCTGCAAATCTGAAACTCCTTACCCACTAAACAATACCTGCTGGTTTTCCCCACCTCCAGTCCCTGAGCAACCACCTTTCAACTTTGTGTTTCTATGAAACCTCATAAAAGTGGAATCATGCATTATTTGTCTTGTGTGACTGGCTTATTTCACTTAGCACAGTGCCCTCAAAGTCCGTGTATGTTGCAACATGTATCAGGATGCCCTTCATTTTTAAGACTAAATAATGTTCCATTATATGTACAGTCATACATCACTTAATGGCGAGGATCTGTTCTGATAAATGCATCATTAGGCCATTTCATCATTGTACGATCATAGAGTGAACTTGCACGAGCTTTGATGGTATAGCCAACCACACACCTAGGCTAATCGATAGAACCTTTTGCTCCTAGGCTATAAACTGTACAAGTATGATACTGTACCAGGTAGTATAGGCAGTTATAACACAATGGTAAATATTTATACATGTAAACAGGTCTAAACATAGAAAAGGTACAGTAAAAATACAGTGTTATAATCTTATGAGACTACTGTCCTATATGCAGTTTGCTGTTGACCAGAATGTCCTTATATGGCACATGATAGTATATACCACACTTTGTTTATCTCTTCTTGCATCAGAGAACACTTGGGTTACTTCCATCTCTTAATAGGTAAACAATACTGATATGAACATGGGTATAACATCCTAATTATGTTTTGTTCATCTGTGGTGGGTATGAAAGTTAAATCAATGGAACCTTTTTTTTTGGTGAATTTAGTCAAATTTGTGAAAAACGAGAATTTCTATGGAAACATACTGATAAACATACTTTTCTTATTATATATTAAAAAGGCCTTTAGGGAAAACTCTGCCTCTAATAGTACTATGGATTTCTGAAGATGCCATAAGTGCTTGCTAGAAAGATGTTTTTATCTAGAGAGCTAGAGTAGGGACTTAGAGATTCACTTGTTTCTTCTTCTCTTTTTTCAATCATTTATACGATCTCTCATTTTGACTCATTAAAACTGGCTGATTGACTTTGATTACTGACACACCCAAACTATTTGAAACCAGTTATCAGTTCAAAAATGCAGTTGCCTCTTTGAATTATTTATAAAAAGGGTCTCATTACGTTTTTCCTTGGATACCGATGATGACAAAGGGGAAGAAGGGATCATTAGGCCGCTCTTTTAAAATATGGGATCCTGGCGAGGCATGGTGACTCACGCCTATAATTCCAGCACTTTGGGAAGCTGAGGCAGGCAGGTCACCTGAGGTCAGGAGTTCGAGATCAGCCTGTCCAACATGGTGAAACGCTGTCTCTACTAAAGATACAAAAATTAGCCAGGTGTAATGGTGAGTGCCTGTAATCCCAGCTACTCGGGAGGCTGAGGCAGGAGAATCCCTTGAACCTGGGAGGTGGTGGTTACAGTGACCCAAGATAGTACAACTGCACTCCAGCCTGGGTGACAGAGTGAGGTACCATCTCAAAAAAAGGGGGGTGGGGCTGGGCATAGTGGCATATGCCTGTAACCCCAGCTACTCAGGAGTCTGAGGCAGGAGAATCACTTGAACCCAGGAGGCAGAGGTTGCAGCGAGCTGAGATTGCGCCATTGCACTGCACCCTGGGCAATAAGAGCAAAATTCCATCTCAAATAAATAAAACAAAATAAAATAAAATTTAATTTAATTTAAAAATGTGGTGTCCTGGTTAAAGGTCCCTGTCCACATCCTCCTTTTTCAACTATTTAATCCCCAGCAGGGTCCTAGCCAGGATTTCCTGGTAAGAGTTATTCTCCTCTACATTGTCAATAGACTATTTTCTTCAAGTGAGCTCATGGAAATAACCTAGTTTCTATCACTAGTGTGTCTCAGTAAGAAAAATATGAGTGCAGGTTATTGAAGTGTCAGGGTTGTGTTGGCCTTCTTGTCTGTGTGCTCACTGGGATGGAAATACATGCTGGAATGAGGGCTCTTACTAGGGAGACTTCTAAGTTACTGGTTGCACCACACAGTTGTCTCACTCAGTATCTTGGAACTGTTTCTTGTTTTATGTGTGTGAAAAATATAGTAAATTTCCTGGTCATATTTTAGCATAATTAATTATACCAACTATTAATCTAATATTTTGTTTGATTTTTAGTTTCTAGACTAAAACATCCGATTTCTCTTTAATTTTCATTCTATATGATTCGTATTATTTTCAGCAAATAGGATTACCTTCTCTGTAAGCATTGCTGACTCAAGGCTATATAATATTAGAAATAGAAAAAGATGAAAACATGTTAGTATCAATAGCCTTTATTATTACAATCAGTATGGGCCTTACTTCTGCTAGCAACAATAACAATCTTTTCTTCTGCTCTTTCTGTCATTTAATAACTGATTTTCTTTTGGTTGTGCCAAATAGAATTGTTTCCTTGATGTTCCTTGATAGAGAGTATTCTCTTTAGTATAGGAATACAGTAAAGAAAGCATCCACAGTTTGCGAGGCAGAGTTTAGTGCTGATGTGTACAGAAACTCAAGTGATATTTTGACAACGGAATCCTTTCTGGGAATTACTTAAACCTTAAAATATCTCTGCCGTTATACTGGTTATTTTACATTGTTCTAGGTAGATGCTTATTGTCCACTTCCCTTTCAAGATGAGCATGGGATTGATAAAGGGGCTGACATGAAAATTATGGAGGAAAAAAATGCAAATAGCCAAAGATAGAATAAAGCATGTATACCACATGATGGTTTTGCCCAATGATGTTGATTTGGACTCATTCATGATGTATCAGCTGTGTTCAACCTGTGGCGAGCATATAGGGTTTTCATTTTTGCTGAAGTCCACGTGAACCCTGGAACCCAAAATGAAGTAACAAAAAGTGCTGTAGCTTAGTAAATCCCATGTTCTGTAAATGTTAAGAACTTCTAATGTGGACCTCAGAAAAAGGAAATAACCAAGAGTGCTGAAAGCTACATGTATTTTGAACTGTTCAGCATGTTTAAAACCCAATGGCTAACTGTGTCTAAAAAGAAGTAGATAAGTAAAGTAAGATTGGAGCCTGGCATTTGGAGTTAAGCAGCTTTTCTTGCTGTGTGCGGACATTTAAGTTAATAGAGTGATTTCTAGTGGATTTATTTGAAATATGACAGTTCATCTGAGATTTGGTTAAAAAATATTTCATTACTTTGAAGAAGTGATTAGAGTTGGGTATTTGGTTGAAGCTTTCAAAATTGATAGTGTTGCCTGATGGTGTATGCTAAAACATTGAATCGTGAGTTTCCTAGCCAGGCTGGACCCTAATTATTTCATCACTTGGAAATAATCTATATTATTTTTGTTATTCTTATATTTATTAAAGAATATTGGACAAGTGAAAATTACAAAATAAAGTAAAGTGACACGATACAATACATTCTGTTGTATCCCATTTATATCTCATGGAATTATGTGTATTTACCAAATTGATATCTAGCTGAAAATTCAATTTCATATCTTGCCATTTAAAATTTAACATCATATTATGAGCATTTTTATGTCACTAAATGTCCAAATGCCTGAAATTTTTATGTTTGATTTGTTATTGCTAAAAAGTACTTCTCTTGATTTTTAAGGGTTTTTACTTCTAATTAAAACATATTTTTGAAGCTCCTTCTCTTCTCCTTGGCTGAACCTGTTATGCCACAGGACTTCAGGGTATAGGGAGCTGCTTTGGCTGTTTGATCAGGTGCAGATGTGAGGGTTTGAGGTGCAGGGGTTTTTAGGGCAAACAGCATTCCAGTTTGAGGAAAAAAGAGAGAGGAAGTTTTGGAATGTATAATAAAGTCATTAAATTTTTGCTTCCACATGGAATCCACAACTTTTCCTTTCTCCCTGGCTTCCTTTTCTTCAGCGAGCTTTCCAGGCCTCTCTTCCTCCTGCACAGGCTCCAAAGAGAATGGCTGACTAAAAGGGTTATTAGTGATATTTTGGGAGTTATACCATTCTTGTCCACTCCCCCACCAACACACACACTCTCACACCTCCCCCTGTCAAAGCTTGAGATCTCTGAGAACATGGAAACATATCTAGATATTAGAAGAGATGTCAATGTTATACATGCAGAAATGGTGAAAAATCAATGAATTTAGTAAGTTAAAATTGTTTGGTAGCATTTTAAAAATACTTAAGTACTTTGACATATGTTACCCCTTACTACATAGAGGGTGCTCAGAGAGCATTTGCTACAGGAGTGATCCCTGGCCAAAGCTGTTTTAACTATCAAAGAGTGGAGGCCCAGAGAGGTTCCTTGGTTTGCTTGAAATCACACATCCATGGGTAAGCAAACTGATGGATATGTTAATTAGCTTAACTGAGTCAGTCTACATTGTATACACATAACAAAGCATCATATTGTACCCTGTAAACGTATAGAATTATAATTTGTCTATTAAAACTATTATTAATAAAGTAAATAAAATCATTCATCTCACGTTGAGAGGAGGGCAGCCTAGACTCAGATTTCTGTTAGCTCCAAGAGTTGAGGCATATATGGGAGACTAGCAGACACACACATAGGAAGCTTTTGCTATTTGATTATTGTTCTTTCTCTCAGGACCACCATATTCATTTGGATTTGTTCTTATGCTGCTTTATTTTTTTAGCATATTAAAAAAAATTATCCTTGCATGATTCTAGTTTAGCTTTTTGACTAATGGATGTTGGAAGGAGCTCAGTGACAAAGGCCAGGGATTATTTTGCTTTTCCTCACCTCTTCCTTTGTTCCTCCTCATCATGTTACAACCTTCTGTTTCAGGATTCCTTCTGCTTTTTAGCAGGATTGACATGCAGGGCCTTACCCGGAAAGGCAAAGGCTGATTTGATTAGGGAGGTCTTTGTTCCAGGTATCTTGCATCAGAGAGCCTTCATAACAAATGAGAGGAATGGATTAGGAGTTTCCTGGGGATAATTTTTTCTCTACCCTTTTAAGGGAAATCTTGCCTTCATTAATTAAATCCCAAATGGAATATATGGGATATAGATGTTTTCATAATCAACAAGACGATTTTCATTTTAAAATGCTTAAAAAATGTTCAGCAGCATGTGTGTACACACACAGCCAATTACTTGTAACTTTTTCTTGTTTTGATTCTTAAAATATGAGTTTTTAAATATTAGGAAAATCCTAAAAGCAGAAACTAATAAATACTAATAAAATGTTAATTACATTGACTAAATCATTAGTATTTTAAGATTGGTCCCTGAAATGTCTCTATAAATAAGCTTAATGTGCTTTTACTTAAACAACAATTCAGTTAGTAAATTCAATAAAAAGCAAACTAACGTGACATAAGCACATTTATGTGATTAGAAAATCATTATATCCACTTTAAGTGAAAAGTAAAAGTCTTTGTTTCTGTGTTACTTTTCCAAACTCCCTTTGGGCACTGAATTGTACTTTATTAAGGTGTCTTGTCATTTTTTTTCCCCTAAATTAGCTACATCTCCGCTTGCCTGAAAACTAGAGCCATTCTTTCTGACCTCTATTCCAATGTGATTTTCATCTTCTACTTTTTTTATTTTTAGATATTTTTCATTCACTACTGCTGACATTACTGCATTCTTTCACTGTCAGAATCTCCCACCTGAAAAATAGTGGCACCTCTGGAACTCCCAAATTCTAATTTAGACAGATTAATCCATGTTGATGTTACTACGTATAACAGCCAAACTCTATAAATAAATCCAAATGTCCATGATTTACATGTTATGATATACTGTAGAATGGATATTATTGTAGCCAGAAAGTTAATTTACATAGGTACACAGTTGGCGACATTGTAAGCTTTCTTTACTTAGAAAATGTTTCTTTCATTTAGTATCTTTCATCTTAAGATCAAAAACAATCTTGCAATATTGACCTTCCAGAACTATTCTTCTCTTATCCTCATTAATATAATATCAATAACAATAATAATAATAGCCATTGTTGTTGTTGTGTTCTCTGAGGCATTTAGCCCGAGAATGTTGAGAAAAAGACTGACAAAGTGTTTAACTATTCTTGGTGCCATCTCTCACTCTTCATAGGTTGTGAATATAAAAAACTCTTTTTTTCTTTCTTTATAAGCCACAAACAATGAACTAATAATTTCTTTGTTAAAACAGGAATGTGCAGATTATTCTCACTTAACTTACAAGTTAAAATTGAATTGTATTTAAGAATAAGCACCTGGTCTTGACCATAGTGTTTATACCTGTAATTAAACCAAAGCCAATAGCAGATCTTTCAAATTGTTTGGTGTCAGTCCACAAAGCGAGTTGTTTTAAAGCTGTTGAAGGATTCTAGCAACTGAGCAAATACCACTTGCTTAGTCAATGTGAATTGATAATGTATTATATGAAGGAAAGTAAAATCTCTTTCAAAACTTTATATATTTTTCAATTAAATTAATTATACAATAATAGAAATGGCACTATTGTTTAAGAGGGTGGATGAGAAAGTTTATAGATCAGTTTATCGCTTTAAGCACCTCTAAGTGTAGAGATAGAATAATAGAACCTCATATTCTAAAGCCTTTCTGTTTCTCTATAGTGGAATCCATTAAATCATATTTGTGTAACAAATGACAGCCATAACAAACACAGTAATTAAAATATAGTTGTTTTACAAATCACTGTCTTTCCACTGTTTCCACTTCTGGCATTTTCTTTTGATGAGTTAGAAGATTAAATAGCAAGTTGTAATTTTTAATTATGGGTCTTTGACAGTGGAAAATGGATTTTAAAAAACACAACAACCTACTAAGTCTTGTAGTTTCTTCCATGTGGTCTTTTCTTATCTACAGATAGTAAGTCAAGCATCTACAGGAAAGGAAACCACTCTAGTGAATTCGTGCCTGCCTTTGAACTGTAAAAATCCTTTGCATTGCCCCACATTTCTAAGGACCCATGAATTGTACAGTCAGCTGGAAGTATCCTGTTTCAAAATTGAGGTTACGTGACACTGCCCCAGAATGACACTTGAGCTGAATGCTCTTGCCCGCTGCTGTAGGGTACACGTGAAACCTTTTACTTAGAAATTTAAGGTTCTTTATGTGACTGCAAAAATGCTATAACATGCCTTTTGTAAAGCTAAAATTTACTGTGTCATGATGAAAATTGAATAAAGCAATCTTCATTCCTTTTAATTTATTTTTCCTATGTCTGACTCCAGCTTTATTCTACTATACAGGACAAAAGTTATTTCCATAGTTATATCCTAGAAACACTGAACATAATTTCATACATGTCTTTGTCTCATCGATACAGTGCAGTTTTATTTTTTAACTGAAGAATTTGTGTTTTGGCATGTAAAAGGTTACCAAAACTATCCAATTTTATTTTATGAAAGAAAGTTGTAATTATTCAAAGTCCAAGACATGAACAGAAAATAAAAAGTAATATTCAATACATATAAGAAAGCATAGCTGAAGCTCATTTGTCAAACTAAAAGCTCATGAAATTTCTCACCTGAATCTTTCCTCACCCTGGACACAGACTTCCTTTCAATCTGTGCCCAATTTTGGAGAACATGTAAGGAAATTAATAGGCAAAGATGACAGCAGTGATTGCCAATGTGTGGTTTTACAAGGTTTCTCCACTAAATTGGCACATGACAACTGAAAAAAACCTTGGGTCAATGTCATTCAGACCACAGGAAACTGCTTGAATATGTTCTCTGATGCTCTTTTCAGAGCGGCTGATATAAAAAGCAAAGAATTTTATGTCCAAAAGACTTAGGCAAAATATCTGAATGTAATACTGGATGCATGCCTTTTCAATTTATAAAAATTTATAGATACTTTGCATCTATAAAGTACTAGTCATTTAATATAATTTCTTAGAATTATGGAAATAACAAATGATATCATTTAGTATAAATGGTTCTCTGCTTTTCTCACCTCCGGAATTTTAAAGATGATAAAACTAGGACTCAGAGATGTGAAGTGACTCACCCTTGATCACACAAGGAGAGAGTGCTGTATTTTGGTTGAGCCTAGGTCTCCTTCGGAATCTCACACTATGGCTGTTACACCGAGGTAATTCTCTATCATGTCCATGGAGCAAGGATGGGAGAGTAGTTGGCTTTTGTATTATGTGGGATACCACTGCAAGAGAGTAAGCATGACCGTTTCACCTTAGGTGTGAATTCCATGTTTTGCACCAGTTCTAAGAAGTGCAATGATGAGGGAATGACCCCCATGGTACTGAATTGGACACTGTACAAAATCATAGTGTTTTTACTGGCCATAAAAAGAGCAAGATTATATTCATATGTGTTTTGGTTGAAAATTACTCTCTAGTGTTCCTGCCGTCACCCACCCAAACCAAGGTATATATCTTTTCCTTGAGAAGTTTATGTTCATACTATTTGTTGTTCGGTTTGCACTGACATTCTTCCTCTACAGCACGTATCTAGTTATTTACAAAAGATATTTTTAACATTAAAAGTGAATATTGATTTAGACTCCTTACACATTAATTAAGAGAAGCACTTTTGTGGATGTTCTTAGTCTTAGTTCAAGAATTTGTCAATCTGACCTTTCATAAGACTTCATTTTATTCCCCTAAAAAGTCCTTGTTCAGATTTGAATGAGAATAGTTTACTTGTTTACAATAAAAACACCTTGGTTGTATTCAAAGAGTAAAATACTTCATTCAAATTTTAGGCTATTTGAATTTTATCATTTCCGCTTAGCTACAAATATTTATTCTTTTATTGAGCAACAGCTATATTCCAGAACTGTTTGAAGTGCTTAAGAGGAGGCAATAGAGATGTAATGCTAGCTCGTATATGCATATGTATGTATATGCATGTGTATGGGTGTCTAGGGGGATTGTTAGGAACAGGAAGGGAGAGATCTATTACAAAAACGTGTTTATAACACAGCTTTTAATGAACAGTAAAATACGGTAAAATATGTTAGTTTATTAGTTATTTAATTAAATTAAGCACATACTCCTTTGTATGTGAAATACTCCAGTTAATTTGTCAAGTGAATTTGGCCTTACTTGAATTTACGAAGTAAAAAGAAATTTCTAGTCATTCTTGATTCAAATGACCATAAATCAAGAGAATCAGGGACACTTAGATACTTAGCCAACTCTTTTCACTAACTTACTTAGGATATATGCCTGAGATCATGACAATAATAATAATCATGGTAATAGTAGCCATTATTATTATCATTTTAATAGTCATAACTGATGAATGTAGCCATGAAGGTCAGTATTGCAACACAGCCAAGCCCATCTGCCTCATTCTCATGTTTTAGTGACCACCCAACTGATATCATCTGGTGACGCTCAAGTCAGTGACTCCTGCTCTTTCTTTCTTATGTTTTGTTTTGTTTTATTTTATTATTATACTTTAGGTTCTGGGATACACATGCAGAATGTGCACATTTGTTACATAGGTATACACGTCCCATGGTGGTTTGCTGCACCCATCAACACATCATCTACATTAGGTATTCCTCCTAATGCTATTCCTTCCCTAGGTCACCACCCCCCGACAGGCCTCAATGTGTGATGTTCCCCTCCCTATGCCCATGTGTTTTCATTATTCAACTTCCACTTCTGAGTGAGAACATGTGGTGTTTGGTTTTCTGTTCCTGTGTTAGTTTCCTGAGAATGATGGTTTCCAGCTTTATTCATGTCCCTGCAAAGGACATGAACTCATCCATTTTTATGGCTGCATAGTATTCCATTGTGCATATGTGCCACATTTTCTTTAACCAGTCTATCATTGATGGGCATTTGGGTTGGTTCCAAGTCTTTGCTATTGTGAATAGTGCTGCAGTAAACATACATGTGCATATGTCTTTACAGCAGAGGATTATAAGTCATTCTACTATAAAGACTCCAGATCTTTCTAAGGGATGTCCTCAGTGATTTGGGGAAAGTGCCAAAGAAAAATACATGGGGATTGGTTCCTGATAAGTTAGTGATCATGGACCACAGCAGGTGGCCATGACCCGAGGGGGGCTTTGCACACTTCAAAAGGTGGAGTTGTGAAACATTGTGCTGTCTGGCTATCACCTTCAGTGGTAGATTTACTGCCACTTGGGTTGTCTTTATCACAATTGTATTCTATATTTCTCAATATAACAAGTTTTTTAACCTAGGTTTTAGTTTTGACTCCACCATTTACTGCCCATGTGACCTTTGGCAATCTGTTTAAATTTTAGCATTTTCATGTGTTTTTCCCACTTTTCTCAGGTTAGCGGTGAGGGTTAAATGAGATGACGTATGTGAATAGGATTTTGTAAACTTTAACAACGGCTGACACTTAGTCAATATTGTCTATGGTTTTGTCAGATAGGCATGGATTGAATTATGCAGCTTCTCTGTTCTCACCTTGTCCTGGGTGCCTGGGGAATGTCTAGTATTAGTAGTCAGTGACTGCATGTGCAGATTGTGCAGGTTTGTTACACAGGTATACACGTGCCGTGGTGGTGGTTTGCCGCATCCATTGCCCCGTCATCTACATTAGGTATTTCTAGTAATGCTATCCCTCCCCAATCCCCCCACCCCCTGCTATCCCTCCCCTAGCCCCCCACCCCCAGGCCACAGTGTGCGACGTTTGCCTCCCTGTGTCCATGTGTTCTCATTGTTCAGCACCCACTTATGAGTGAGAACATGCGGTGTATGGTTTTCTGTTCTTGTGTCAGTTTGCTGAAAATGATGGTTTCCAGTTTCATCCATGTCCCCGCAAAGGACAAGAACTCATCTTTTTTTAGCACATATCTAACAAGGACCAAAACTTCTTTCTCACCAGTGGTGCTTTCCTTTATCAAGTATCCCTAATCAGGCCTATCATGAAGAAACACAAACTTTGCTGTCCTCTGCTGTATACATATCATATCTCTTTTCAACTTAGATTCTTCTTAAAATCCTCTAAACTCATTGATTTTTCTACAGTGGTTTTTGTTCACATTGTATTACTGACAAATGTTATTTTTATCTCCTATATGGGTGGATCATGCATATTAACTGTTTCCTGGGATGATGGACATAAAAAATCTATTTTAGAGATTTAATTACATTTTAATTCTTTTCAAATCAAGTCGAGTATAAATTCATACTTTACAACAGCCCATCATAGAAGTCTCACTGGATTTGTTTTCTTTTAGCTAATGTCCCAGGTCACTTATCTGAAATAAACTACTTAAAAAGAACAGGAAGGGGAGATGGCAGAGAATTGTGCTGCAGGTTTGGGAAGCAAAGAAACAAATAATAATGTAAATGTAAATGGCACCTTCGATCTAAGATTGCTGTCAGTATCAGATATTTTGTCTTTTGGTCCTCTAGCCTACCTGACGTAGACTTTTTTTTTTCTATTACACTTGTAGGAAATGACTAGTGTTGACTTTCTCACTCTGTTTGAGTCCAATTACGGGTTCTTTAAAGTGCTCATCTCTAGTATTATATGATGGTCAGCTTTAATGAATTCTCAGAAGCACTCTCATTATATACAAGGCTTTTGAAATAAGCTCCTGTCTCAATCAATTGCTTCACCTTCTTCCGAGCAATTAACATAAGAATAAAGGAGGTTAAATTGGACTTCCGGGCTTTGGTGAAATTAATTAATACCACTTCACCGGTAGGGACAATAAGTAGATAACCATTTTCATTACTTTACGTGAAAGACAGATTATCACATGCCTAGCACCCAGATTAGTGCAAAATTAACCCATGCTGAATATGCTATCTTTTAAATTCATGTATAATGAGAGATTTTTCTCCCATAATTTTAATAGCCCCCCAAAAAGTTTCAATTTATTGGTGACTTGAGCTTGGTAAAGTTTGGCTATTAAACACTGGCAACTGCTTGAGTAGGATGAAAGTTGAAAATAAAAGAATAAGAATGGCATAAAAGAAAAGTAGCCTAACTGGGTGCTATGTGGTTCTAGCTACTCACTAGGAGGCTGAGGCGGGAGGATCACTTGAGTCCAGGAGTTCAAATCCAGCCTGGGAAATATAGCAAGACATCATCCCAAAATAAAATAAAAGGAAAAAGCAAATATCTGTACTCAAATATAGTAAGCTATCTGTTCCCGATAAATGACTCATTAGTATTTTCATACTGATTCTTGTACATAAAAGGTAAAATGTCCCGTAACCATCATATATTTTGAATTCCAGAGCATAATGCCAACGATTTAATTGTATTGATTAGTCATTAAATCTTTGAAAATATATACTATATGTTTATTTCCTAAATATTAGTTTTAATGTTAAAATGAAATGCGGCTTTTACAAATTGAAAAGAAGTCCATATCCTCCATTTATGGCCTAGCAACTCTTTTTGCATTATAATATAGTTATCTTTCTCAAAAAATGAAGCATTTAGCTCTCTCAAAGATGCTGTCACTTTATTTTTTACTCTAATACACTAACAAAGTTGAATGAACTCCTTTCCTCCACTGTTGTTTAAATTTAATCTACATTACAAAATACCACACTACTATTCAAGATTGATTTGAGTGTTTAGACATTTCTTACCAAAATAATCTGATATTTACTTTTTAAAGAAGTCGACTGGTCAAGTCAGTGAAAATGGCTTAATTTTGGCATATAGTGAGTAAAGGCTAAATTTCAACCCCAATCTATTTTTCTGATCTTATGTATTTACCTGAAAGCAAAATAATAAGTTCAGATACTCTTGCATGGAAACACACTCATTGTGATCAGAATGAAGGAAATTACTGTTGATGCACTTACAAATATGTTTATTCCTGTGAGCTCATATAAATATCTCAACTCCTAAAAGTTATTATTACCTTGCTTCTTTCTAATATTTTAAAAGATAAAAATGTGATAAATTTTAAAATAGTAAAATGTCATTATTTTTGACATTGAGGATGTCATTTTGTAAATTAACCTATGACATTTTTACCTTTTGGTTAATCCTTCAGATTTACACTTCATTGCTTTTAACTATGAATTAAAGTAATGAGTTGGATTAGGTACAATGTCTAACATAATTACTATATCCTCAGTAAGAGATGATTGTTAATGTGTCTGATGATGGTTGGTTGACCAGAAATTATCTTCAGTTCTGCATTTTCAAATGAATGCACCTTAGGTGGAATAGAAAATAATAATTTAAGCCACATTAACCATTAATATAGATCTTGGTGACCAATTGTCCCTGTTTGCCTAGAACAGGGAACTTTTGGTTTTAAAACTGATACCCAGGGACACCTGGGATGCTGAATGTTCAGTGCTAAAACCAGGAAAGTCTAGGCAAGCGCTGAGTGGATCACCCTATGTAGATTACTGCAAAATTAATTATAGTAAATTGACTCTGTATGCAACTTAAATAAATCCAGTTTATTGAGGCTTGATCCACTTTGCTCATATGAGAACCTGATTTCTGTGAAAATAGAGGTTTAGCCATTGGTGACTGAAGGAAAGACATGATATAGATGATGACATTAATGACAGCAATGGTAACCATTTATTGATGACAGGACTGGATTTTTAAAAGACTTAGCCAGAGATAACATTCTCTGAATTCTTTCTTGATACTCTTCCCCTACACAGAATTTTCTGTTTCTTCCTTTTTATTCCAAATGTGCCCTGTACCAGAGTTTATCGTAATGCCCTTAAACTGCCTTATTTGCTTGTCTTCCTCTGCTAGAATATAAGCTTCTGTAGGAGGATAGAGGCGTTCTTGTATTTATCTTTGTACCCTAAGCATCCAGTGTATTTAATGAATGAATGAATGAATGAATGAATTACCTAGGTATTTTTTTTTGCTCTTCAAAATAATACAATAAAATATATGAAATTTATCATCCTGTTTTACTGATGAGAAACAAGTATCCAGGATGTTCTATAATAAGCATAAGAATACATTAATAAATGATGAAGCCAAAGATGGAAAATCAAATCTGTCTGATTGCAAAGCCAGTTCTCTTTCCATTACTCTGTATTAAATAATGCTGGCTGAATGTAGCTACTTGGAGGAACCTCTCCTTTCAGGAAAGAGAACAGGAATGAGCTATACAAATGAAGACTATGTCAGTCTTGTCATGGATACTGATTAACGTTTTCTGGTAATCTTCAAAATAGATTTTTTAGATAATTGCTGTGGAAAAGAAGTGACTAAATGTAAAATATAATGACTGCTGGTATGTTTAGACCAGGAAATCAGAATGTGTGCCCTAGTCAGACAACGCAAAAGGCTCTTTATGTATTCTTCTTGTATCATCAGTGAGTCTTTTTTTTTTTTTTTTTTTTTTTTTTTGAGACGGAGTTTCGCTCTTGTTACCCAGGCTGGAGTGCAATGGCGCGATCTCGGCTCACCGCAACCTCCGCCTCCTGGGTTCAGGCAATTCTCCTGCCTCAGCCTCCTGAGTAGCTGGGATTACAGGCACGCGCCACCATGCCCAGCTAATTTTTTGTATTTTTTTTTTTTTTTTTAGTAGAGACGGGGTTTCACCATGTTGACCAGGATGGTCTCGATCTCTTGACCTCGTGATCCACCCTCCTCGGCCTCCCAAAGTGCTGGGATTACAGGCATGAGCCACCGTGCCCGGCCCGAGTCTTATTTTTTTTAAGTATAGTGAAATGTCTCTGCCTTAAGAAATTCTTTATTAGCAGAAATTCTTTGTTCTTTATTAACTCACTGTGCCCTCTTCCTTCTATTGCACCTTTTCCTATGTTTTACATCCCATTTTAAAATACATTAATGGAGAACTAAAGATAGCAAAGTGTGGTCAATATTATAAAGTATAGAAAGACAGCACAGAACTATATGGAGAATATATTGATATTAGCATCATTCCTTTTACATGGTGATCAATTCAATAATTAAACGAAACAAAAAGTTTTACAGCTACTTGAAAAGTATCTCTTAACAAGGTTTTATAATAATTAACTCTTGGTATATTGTCACTTATACAAATGTTACAATTCTAGCAAGCTTGGGACACTTACAGGAAACTAGCAGCAAATAAACATGTATAGTGATTTTAATGTACGTTACATGAAACAGACAATTACCCATTTATTAAGGTCCATTACTCATGTATGGGAGGGACCTTAAAACCATCAGAAAATACATGCTAGGAAGTAAATGTTGAATATTTCTAAATCTCTGTGCAAAATGAGATAAATAATGTTAACATGCACACGGAGTAATACATTCTTTGAGTACCTATACAGTGAGGACCTACTATGTGCAAGGTGCTGTATTCCAGATATATGTTAATGAAATTTGTAATCAGATAAAAATAAATGTTACTATTTTCATTGATCTCATTTTATATTTTTGATAAATCAGTTATAGATGAAATGTGTTGTGAGTGACAAAATGACTGGAAAGTTTTTGTCTTAATCAAAATTAGTGTAGGGTTTTTTTTTTTTTTGTAGGTCATAAGGTGATTTAGAAGCTTAGGAAATTGTGATGCTATTTTTATAATTATTGTGAATCACCCATTCATGTACATTAAACAACATTGATAAATATTTAGATTTTCAGCATTTTAAGTGTCTGTACCTTATGTACATATTATTAAAAAGTCACCTAGATTGTAGTCATCTGTCTTCCCATCACAATACAGGAACTTGAGAGCTACTGATGAGTATAGTCAGGTTTATATAGTCAAATTATAAGCCTGGAAGAAATCCAAAATAGCCCTGCTTAGCCCTTACTGTTATATTAGTAAATATGCATAGGCAATACTACATAATCATATGAAAATGGGTCTAAAAGACTTGTACAATAGACGTGTACTATAGCCCCAGGAAATAAACATCTAAAATCCACCATTAAATCTCACTATTTAAAGACACATTCTATAATCCACTTCCATAATATTTATATATTTTTATTTTGCTCCTTTTCATCAAAATATTGATGCATTTTTAATTCTTCTCATTGAATATACTGTTACTACCTTGCTTAAATCTAGCCTGTCATCATTTAATGTATGCATATTAAATTTGCAGTTATGCACAAAAATACACAAGATAAGCATAAAATAGTCAAATTTAAGGTTGAGGGTCACCTGTTCCTAAACCATGGGTGAGCTTTATAATATTTTGAGGAAGTTGTTTTAATTATGTAAATGAACCTATTTATTTATTTATGTATCAAGCCAATTCTAAGTGCTTGACATTTGTCCTTTAATTTAGTTCTCATAACTCCCTTAGGTGTTAGGTTCTATTATTGTCTCTTTTAAATGGGAAAATAGACTTACCCAAAATAGGAAATGGTAGGTTCTAGTCTCCTTCTAGAGCCCCTATACAGAATGACATTCAACTGTAACAAAAAAATTTAAAGAAATATAATATATTAGGCCAGGAGTGGTGACCCATGCCTGTAATCCCAGCACTTTGGGAGGCCGAGGTGGGCGGATCACCTGAGGTCAGGAGTTCAGACCAGCTTGGCCAACATGGTGAAACCCCATCTCTACTAAAAATACAAAATTAGCTGGGCATGGTGGCACGCATCTGTAATCCCAGCTATTCAGGAGGCTGAGACAGGAGAATCACTTGAACCCAGGAGGCGGAGGTTGCAGTGAGCCGAGATCGTGCCATTGCACTCCAGCTTGGGCAACAAGAGAGAAACTCCATCTCAAACACGCACACACACACACACACACACACACACACACGTATAATAGACTTAATGCCTTGAGAGAGACTTCAGGTGACTTAAGATAGTCAGTGCAAAGAGCTGTTGAAGGGGAAAAATGTGGGAAGAAATACAATGAGAAAATGAATGCTGTGCAAACAGTATCATATCTGGTTAGGTAAACCCAACAAGGTCTTGAGTGAAGAATAGAATTCCGAAAAGTAAAAATTGGTGAAGTAGAAAAAGTATTCCAATGTTCAGAAGTAGAAAAGTCTGCAGTCTATTTTTCATACAGCACACATTCAGGTAATTTTAAGCAAAGGATACATGGGAATAAAGAGGAAGATAAATTTGGAATCATAGTTAAGACCTTATTTTAAAGGACTTAAAATGCTGTATTGCAGAATCTGAACTTAAGTGGTTAAGTATTGGATTCATTGGAATATTTAGCCTTACGAGATTACCTGGAGAAGACTGTGTAAGGATTATATTCCTAGGGAACATAAACATAAATATAAATTTATTTTTTCCAAAGGGAAATCCTTAAGAAGACATGAATCGTGTTTTTAATTTTTTTCATTCTACCAGGTAGAAGAACTTTATATTTCAGTTATTGCCAACTCAAATGGGCAATTACTGCTCTTTTCCTTTTCCAATATCCTCTTTGTATGCTTGCAAATAGTTAATTCATTCTCCACTTACTGTTTGCCAGAAAAAACTTTCAGTGCAGTAACATCAATAAGAAAGTATTATCCACCTTTTAAATAATGTTGTTCCCAAGCTTCTGTAGTCTCTTTGCAATACTCCTAAATAAAGAACTAAGGTAGTATACTGTGTATTCATGAAGACCAAAATCATTCAGTCCCAGTTAGTTACAGACATGACTACCCTGGCCAATTGGAGAAAGTTTTAGCCACAATATTAGGATTTTGATTCTTTATATATTGTTTGTGAGGTTTGTGGTTTTCAAAATGTCATGACTAAAAAGAGATTTTATGATGCTTAAATATGCAATAAATTCATTAAAACTTAGTCATGAGTAAAATAATCTCTGTAATACCATTAGTTGTATAATACCTGCTTCTGATGCCTGCTTTTAATTTTCTAAATATATTGGTTGGTTTCCAGAAGTCAAATCTAATATTCTACAGAGCTATAGACTATTTCGCCACTTGGAATATCTCTAACAGTTGTCATGGGCAAGTCCGCAGGTGCTATATCCCAAGTGTATACTGTTTTAATTTTTACATGTACAAAATATTAGAATCATAAATCATTATGGTAAGGCTTCTAGAAATGAAAACTGTTTAAATCTTTAATTCTTAGAAAATTTATGTAGGAAAACTTATGTTGTCTTTTAAGCAATTCTTCTGTGTAATAACTTAGAGTAAGAAATATGCACCTTATCTAAACTGATTTATATAGCACATGCTATTTTGAGAAATATTTAACAAAATTCCTAGATAAACTTTGGAACCACAAATAATGTAGCCTAATAATAATGTCAACTATACTTACAGTATAATTTTATATATAACCTTTTATCTTTATAAAAATAAATACTATCACAGTCATTTAGAGAAGGCAGTTTTAATTTACCTTTATTGCTTAAAGTCTTTAGCTATTGTTTATGTACAATAAGAATTCTGACTTTTTAAAATTAGTTTAAAATGTTTAGATCAGCTTCATAAAGAAACATATTGTTGTTAAATGTAGGCAAATGAGAATTTTCTCATTTCTGCATTTATGACCAGAAGCCAACAGAGTCAATTTTCATGTTGATTTATTCTTTGCTTTAGTATGTTATGTCAGTTGACAGTATTCAGGGCTTGTGTTGATGTAAATTGCCATAAAGCAAGGAAACAGCGGGTTCTAGTACTGTCAGGAAGGCTCAGCACTACAGAACAACACAATTTAAGAAAAAGCATTTACAGAAAGATTCAGTGTCAGTCTTTGGAAATTGACTCTAAATGCAAACTGGCATCAGCTGCTTCACAGCCTCCCTCTAACAAAAGAGATGGAAAGGATGAAATCACCAAACAAAAAGCACTTTTAGGCATAGTAACTTTCATAGCGACAAAAATAGGATCCCATTTGTTCATTCACAATGGATATTCAGACTCCACATGTGGCCACCCCCTTGTTTTATTGGAGCCTGCAATTCTGCCTGGAGAAGGGTTGCCTCATGCTAATTTATCCTGATGTTTCTCCTCCTTCCTACATAGGGCAGTCTTCCAATCCTTCCTACTTTTTAAGATGAGAAGAAAATATTCCTCTACAGCCAACCATCTCTTTGGTTACCTTTCTGTAATGCCTTTATACTGATTAAATGTGGTTATATTTTACTTAAGTTTAGGTATTGTCATTTGTCTCCTGCTGACTCATCATGCATTTTAGCCAGGATCCTGGTCTAAATTACTATTATACAAAACCCTGAGCTCTTCTAATTTGCTTCTTGAAAAAATAAATAAATAAATAAAATTCTGGCCAGGCGCAGTTACTCATGCCTGTAATGCCAGCACTCTGGGAGGCTGAGGTACACAGATCACTTGAGGCCAGGAGTTCGAGACCAGCCTAGCCCACATGGTGAAACCCACCTCTATTATACATACAAAAAAACTAGCCAGGCATGGTGGCACATCCCTGTGATCCCAGCTACTCTGGGAGGCAGAAACTGCAGTGAGCAGAGATCATGACACTGATCTCCAGGCTGGACAATAGAGTGAGACTCTTATCTCAAAGAAAAATAATAATAATTTCTAGAATTCTTAGAGTATGGGGCAGTGATAACAAATTGGAAGGTGCATAACCATTTTTAAAATTTTTGTCATACCTCAGGCCTCTTTAAACATTACCTACATGAATTATTTAAGAGATAAACACACAGGGAAAAATATTTGATTTTTGCTTTTAACCTGTGTCATCAAAATAAGATGATTCTCCTTATTTCTGAAGAAGTATTCCAATTTTAAATAGAGTGGTAGGGGGAAAGAAGTGATTTTAGCAGGGATTTACCTTTTTCTTTGCACTGGTAAGTTATTTTTATGTTGATAAATGATTTACACTTCAATGGAACTGAGGTGTCATCTTCCATTTATATTATTTTACCTTCTTTCTTTACATATTTTTTACTATTAAGAAAGCTACAAGAGTTGTTATTTGAGGAAACAATCCTATAATACCATTTTTAAAAAATTAACAGTTTGTTCAAATATTCATGGGGAACCTTCCTGCTTCTCAAATTTGAACAGACAACCTTAGTCAATGCTTAGTACTGATTTTTTGACAACTCACGTCCAATTCCACATTTTATTGTGAGATAGCTAGAAAATTAGTTGTAAGAGCAGAGAGGTAATTAGGTAGGTGGTATAAAATTTTTGACAGTTTTGACACTACTGATGTTTTCAGGAAAAAAAAAAACACATACATATCCTAGCTTGAGGTCTAGCTGAAAATTTGAATACTTTTTTTTAAACTAAAGATAGTTTTTGAGTTTGAGATAATTGTAGATCTACATATATTTGTAAGAAATAATACAGAGAGAATGCCTGTACGCTTTGTCCGTTCTCCCCAGTGGTAACATTCTACAAAACTATGGAACGGTATCACAAGCAAGATACTGACCTTGATTCAGTAGACATACAGAATATTTTCATAAGCATGGGAATATGACTATAAAAAAATTTTTTAATTTTTTGAAGATTATTATAGCTCCGAGTTCCTTAGTAGTAAATATTCTTACATCTAGACAAACTAAAGAAGATTTACAGGAAAAATGATTTGACTAGAGTCAACAAGCCTGAATTCACTTCTCAGCTCTGCTACAATAACTGATTTAATTTTATTTGGGGAGTCGCAGAGTGATGGGACCTCAATTTATTCTTTTGAAGAGACTTAGTCTAAATCAGTGATTCTGAACTAGAATGAAAGTGAGGAATCTCCTCTCTCGGAGACTTGTCAGAATCTTGGGAGGAGACATTTTGCAGACACAGCCCAACTCTTCTCTCCTCACTCCTGCCTCTACCACCTCCACAAACAAATTGTGATATTTGTTCCTAGACTTCTAAGATTTCGACTCTCTCATTTTCCATTGAGAATTGCTTGTGGAAACAATATAATAAATTCCCAGCGAATCTCCAGGTACATTGTGTCAGCAACTAGTCTCAAGGGTTTCTAAGGTTCTTTTCAACTTTAAAATAATGATAAGAAAAAAGTATTTACAAAGAACACTGAAAATCTTTGTGCTTCACACCATCTAGCTGATGACTCATAAGAGTAGAGGAAAATGTGGTTAATCCATGAGCCAAGTTCAGAGTGGTACATGCAGAAGGCTTCCTCCAAGAGGGATTTGAGAGAAAGGAGATCTGAGGAAATCCAGTTCCACTAGGGAATGATCCCACAGAAATGGAATCTTCCAGCTCAAGAACCTGAAGCAAGTGACTCACACTGCATGAGAATTTGACCCTATCTGATACTAGTTTCAAACATATTTGAGTATTTATAGTTTCTAATTTTTGGAATACACAGCTTTCTCTATAATTTTGATACCTTATCTCTAAAAAACGTTTATTGTAAAGTTAGAGCACAAAGAAAGAAAGATACAGTTGTGTTTTTATCATTATAATTGCCGCCTTAAGCATTACTTTCTGTGGTCTGGTCTAGGTTATTAAACCTCCTTAGTTTTATACTTCTGGTTAGTGCTGTCTCCCTGATTGTGGCAAATACAGGTTACCAATATGATTCTTTGCTACTTCTTTCCATAACGAGACAAAATATATGGCAAAAAGAGAAAAAAAAATCTAGGATTCTAAATTATACACGCTATTCATGTTGAAAGGTAGAAAAAACAATGAGCCTGAATTGAAAATCAAACAAAAAGGTGAGAAAAGGAAATGGAAATAAAGTTAATTTTATATCCCACTAGGGATAATACATTAAAGAAAAATTGAGGATAGCTGGAAATAATATCTTCCTTTAAATGACAGCTAAATGAGCTCTTTGGACCTATACCACAACGAGTCAAGTCAGGGAGACAGAGCAGGTAGTGACAGGAGGAGAAAGGTGTTTCTTCATGTGTCAGCCCCAGGTTTAAAATAATTCAGAAGGTATAAAAGAAATTCCTTCCTCCAATACATGATTATTTGTGGGACACCTGATTGCCATTTAAGAGATATCAACAGTTAAGGTGATCTAAATCTGGGTAGCTTCCCTTTATGTCCAATCCATGGATTCTATAAGGCAAATGACAAGGCTGTCTAGAGATGGAGTACATTGAGCAAGGTCTAGATGAGGGAGCCAGGAGACTGTGAGACCGACCTGTTCCATGCTTGAGGGCATCAGTGATGACTCATGGGAAGTGGAGAAAAATTTACTTGATTTGTGGGCCAGGCTCAGGGAGCTCCATGAAGACAGATCATTTGGTATTAATGATACAGTGATACTGTGAAGAACAGATGTAGCCAGTCAGAACTGAAGTTAGGAACTGATTTGAATTAACCTGTGTCTGAATCTGGATGCAAGAGCCTGTAGGGTATCAGTTGCTAACTTCATCGTAATCTTATCCCTGAATGGGTGCCAGATTGAGGAATCTTTGGGATGGTTGATATTTCTTTTAAAAAGCCTGGTCTGTATAAAGATGTATCAATCACATGCAACCTCTTTAGCGTACCACTCTATATTAATAGAATAGAAAAGATTATTAGCAGAGAAAAAGAGACAAGGGAAGCTACCAATAATTAGTGAAATATAAAATGTATTCTTATCCCTTCCTCAATACAGGGGGAAACAAGGTTGTTCTGGTATCATGTGTGGGAATTTTACACAAGCTAATTTAGGAGGAAAGCGGGTGGCCAGATGATGGATGGATAGATAGATGATGGATGGATGGTGGCTGAAGTGGGTATGTGTATTGAAAGAAGCTGCAAGAGACCACTGTCATCTGAAGTCACTTGAGGTTATTATAAAGGTGGGGGGAAGAAAAGGGAAAACCAGAAACCACATATGAAATTAGCAAAGCTGAGCCTGAGTCTGAACACATTGTGAGGAGGAAGCACCGTTAAGGAGCTGATCCATTGCCCATGGAAAGCCAGAAGCTTAGAACCATTAGCTGAGAACGTGCTCCTCCCAGGCAGGGACTCTGATTGCCTGGGGATATGATCTGAATTCACATAGGAATGGCCATGGCCTCTTCCGTGAGAATCAGTAGGAACATCACTAGGTCCAGACCACAAGCCGTTCTTATAAAAGATGGAGTAAATGGTTACATTGAATATAATCATAACTATAGTCAACCTGCCGCTCAGGGGTATGTACAAGGACAAGTAAAGCTCTTTATCCTTGTGCTGAACATTTTTATTAAAATGTGTGAAAGAAAAACTGTTTTAAAAATAGGCCAACCATGATGGCTGATGCCTATAATCCCAGCATTTTCAGAGGCCAAGGTGGGAAGAGTGCTTGAGGCCAGGAGTTCAAATCCACCCCCATGATCCAGTCACCTCCCACCTGGTCCCACCTCTGACATTGGGGATTACAGTTCAACATGAAATTTGGGTAGGGACAGATATCCAAACTGTATCTGGTAGTTACATAGCTGCAGTAGAGAAGAGGAGAAATCAACTCTCTTAATCTTCTGGCTAGTTCTTACAGAAGAAAACAGGAATTAGTTTTGATATTGGAAGGAAAACCATGAGAGAAGAAACAAAACCTAAGGCTACCAATATTTTTAATGGGAAAAAAAGGAAGAAAGAATTAAGTGACTAACAAAAGTAGGAAATAGGCAGCTCTTAGATCCATGATCCTTCAGTGCTCTTTGTACTTTTCATGGCTTTTCCCACGTGAACCATTCAACTCACCTGGACTGCTGTGCCCTACAGCCAATTTCCATTTATTGCCATTATACTCATCTTTCAAAGCATGGAGCAGATATGGCCCTTATTCCCAGCTACAAGTATTTGTCAAAAGCAGCTTTTTATAATGGTTATCTTCCAATGTGCTTTATTTTTCTCATCATGCTGTAAACTTTTTAAGACAAAAATCCAATGATCAAATCATCATTACCATTTATTACTTTTTATCTTCACCTGTCTACCTCCCCTCTGTTCAACCCCAGCCTCTTGTGTAGTACAGGCACAATAAATATTCGTTGAATTATGAATGAATACCTAATATTGACATGCAAGGAGTTTCATGCCTCAGTTAAAACTCCCAGAAAATATTTTTCCATCCCCAGTTAGAGCCAGTGTAGTAATAGTGACAGTTTTTCAACAAATACTTAAATAACATATTATTAAAGCAATTGCTGCTTTCAGTTTTTTATTATCAAAAATAAATAAATATTTTCTTTACTGCTAGAACAGTTTGATTCTGTATGAATTTCTGTTCCTGTGTTTATTCTCCTGAAACCACAGCTTACTGCTGGTTCATCTATTAGGCATTTGAAATGTTGAATTACTTTGCATTGCATTTGTTCGTATATTGTCTGGGCTCTGGTTGGCCTCCTAGGGTCGTCACACCATAATCTTAAACACAACATGTGCCTTGTGGCCCAGATGTTTTCCGAGAGAGTGCTGCAGCCAAGAAAAGCAAGATAGTATCTTGAATACCCGAAGGGATTGATATGACTAAAAAGCAACCGTAGAGCCAACTAGAGAGCTGTCCAAGAAAAAGTGAGACTATTATTTGTATAGTTGAGGTTTTTGTGATCAAATAGTAGAATTTGCAAAAATTTCATGATAAGATCTTCTGCTTCACAGATTCTCATAATATCTGCTTTTGTAGTGTGGACTCCAGGGTTCAGGAGTTTGTAGATAAAACTAGGATCGTGGCAACAATAAAAGCAACCCCCTCAAAAAAAGAGAAAGAGTTCATGAACTGTGAGTTGTTTCTTTGTAAATGTGACATGATAAAAATTACCTTTCTTTCTTAGTATTTGAAAATAACACAAAGAATGAACAAAGATTGCTTCTAGAACTAAACTAGGACTGAGGCAATTGAACAAATGGCTGTTTGTTGTTGTTTCTGGTTTTTTTTCCTGACAATATTTGCCTTTTATATTTTTGTGGAGAGCTGAGATACCTGCAGTTGTGCTTTTAAAAAATTGTTCTGTCTTCTTGCCGTGAGGTATCCTTTTGGCTGGCTTACTTATTAACAAAGACAAAAT
This sequence comes from Aotus nancymaae, assembly GCF_030222135.1. NCBI lineage: Eukaryota > Metazoa > Chordata > Mammalia > Primates > Aotidae > Aotus > Aotus nancymaae. The sequence goes on along the minus strand of NW_026988494.1, from coordinate 6,338,889 downwards.
TACATATATACATATATTTAATGTAAGATATATATACACATATGTATATGTAACAATGTAATGTTACATGTATATACATACACGTACATGCAATATACATATATTTATACACAAAATATAGATTATATCTATATTTTCATTTCGTTTACCTGCTAGCTGGTTCACATCTTTTTCACAACCAATAATATAGCTTGTAGCTTGAGTATGAAATCCTCAAAGTGTTGAATTTCACATACATGTCATGATAATGTCCTAGTCAGTCTCAGTCCTACCTCTTGCTTCTGAAAATGTGCTAGCTTCTGTTCTGATCTTAATTGCATGAATTGGATCATTGTCTAGTTTAGAAGAGAGGAGCCAGTAGGAAGCTACTTTGGTTCTGAGGGTCAGTCTAGGACTTCGGATCTATCTTAGGGAAAGCATTCTAGAATGTCCTTGCCCCTCCTGATACGCTTTGATACACCTTCAACTTTGAGATCATTGACTTAGTATTATCTTGATGAGGGGGTCCAGCAGAGCCAGCTACTCCATGCTGATTGAGATCGCTATGCTTTTCAAATTCAAATTTTTAAAGCACTTGACTCTGTTTTTTCCAAATGGAATCCTACTGTTTTGTATTTAAAACAATAAGACCAAATTTCCTCTTTTGAAGTAATTATAGAATCCCAAGAACCCCTAATTCCACTGGTCCCATGGTCTACTTCCCCCACAAAGCCTCCCACCCCCGCAGCAAGTGTCTGACCCCTGAGGCAGCTTCAGTGATTCCTCCACTGACCCAGCACCATGTGAAAATGTCTGCTGTGCTCCAACCAGGCTGGACCTACTGTACTGCAAGTTTATCACGGCTGGACCATCCTCCAGAGATATATGCTCTAAGGACAATGAAGGCCACTGCTAAGTACCTGCTGCTGCATTCATTCCCAGAGGAATGGGTCATATAGCTGCAAGACACAGAACCCAACATTTTAGGCTTTGCTCCATTTTCTCTACACTTTAAAGCTGTGAGCCAGTGATAGTTTGTAAAAACCCAGGACTCCAAAGAATTAAAATCACCACCTGTAGATCTCCCAGTGAAGATAAACTCCATGGGCCTGTAAAGAGAGCAAGAAAGATACACACATAGCTTTTTTTTTCTTTTGAATAGCAACAGTAATCTTGAGCAGAACGATTCTTTATCATGGTTCTTGATACTTAGGCTGTGCTGGTGATCACAAAGGAAAGAATTAGAAATTTAAGGTGATTTTATTGTACTTTATATTCTTAGTAGGAGTATCTGGCTGCTATCAAGGGAATCTCTTTTATGAGTTACATGGAAACTTGAAGATTTTATTGTTTCTCTGTCTCGTGTGTGTGTGTGTGTGTGTGTGTGTGTGTGTGTGTATGTGTGTGTGTTAGCCATTTGTTAAGCCTAGCCCTCCAAGAAAAGAACATCTATAAAGTTCATTTTCACTCACATAAAAAGGTGAGATACGAGCCGGTTGCAGTGGCTCACGCCTGTAATCCCAGTACTTGGTGTTGACTTAGTGTTTTCTTGAATCCTCGAGGGCAGGAGGATCACGAGGTCAGGAGTTTGAAACCAGCCTGGCCAACATGGTGAAACCCCGTCTCTACCAGAAATACAAAAATTAGCTGGGCTTAGTGGTGGGCCTATGATCTCAGCTACTTGGGAGGCTGAGGCAGGAGAATCTCTTGAACCAAGAGGCAGAGGTTGCAGTGAGCCAAGATTGTGCCACTGCATTCCAGACTGGGCAACAGTGCCAGACCCCATCTCAAAAAAAAAAAAAAAAAAAGGCGAGCTACAAATTCTCTTCCTGACTCTGCACTCTGTGCAGTGCTCCATTTCCCCTATTGATAAACCACCTCAAACAAACTATCTTCCCATGACTGCATTTCTCCAAATTGCACTAGTCATGCTGTTAAGAAACAAAGAATCTGAAAATGATCTAAGAGAAAGAGAATTGCAATTGCAATCACAAAATTTTCTATATACTAGTGAATAGATAAAGATATTTGTCATGGCACACTGAGCAAATTTTTGTAAAAGTTCATGTACTCTTGCTGATTGACGGTCAACCGATTGAAACTTTGGGAAAAGGTAACTTTTCGAGTTGTAAGATCATGCGAAAGTTAAGTGGAGGAAGAACAACAACCAAGTTATGGAAATTGCTGGTGTGATTAAATAGTTAAATTTGTGTTTTTTCCCTGCTGATTAGGGAGTTGTTACTGACATACTTTAGTGGGATTCCTCTTTTAGCTTTTTATATGAATATTTGGGTTGCTTTCTGCCTTGATAATTAAAAGCAAATTGTGCGTACCTTGTTTTCCCTAAAGAAAAGATGGTATTGACTTTATCATTTCATCATTATCTTCATAGCTAGTAGTGAAATACCTTTATTGAACATTCACCATGTATATAAGACTGTTCTAATCTAAGACAAATCAATAAAACTTTAAGGTCTGTTTCTTATTCTTCTTACTTTATTTCCATAACTTAATTAGCCTTCAAAGCCTCAATCTAATATGCTTAATGACTTGAAGTATATTCCAAATACAATCAGTGATTTTTGTGTGTGTGCTAAGTGTTCCCAGGACAGGGTCAAAACTATGTATTACACACATTCACTATGAGAATTTAGCACAGTTGGCCTGTGGCAGCAGACGCAAAGATTTATTCTGTGTAGCTATTTTCTAGCCTGCTGGATTCCAGCCAGTTGCCTAATGGATCATGAGTGAGTCAGTTTCTTTCAGCCTCTTAGCAAAGTCAATTTGTCCAGCGGCACACAATTTTCTGTCATGTAGGGTCTTTGCCTGGCATTGCTGTGACAAACAGAATCTAACTGTTTTGCTTCCCTGGATTCCAACTGAGCTTTGGCCCTGGAAGGCTTGCTTAGATAATCAAAGTCCCCTCTAAGGAGGGAAAAATGGAGTAATGAAGCCCTTCCTGGAAAAATTAGACTCTACAATTTACCTATCTTCAAAAGTGGGTCATGGAACAAAAATATCTGTGTATGAACTTGGATTAATATTTGTGTGTGCAGTGAACAACAGCATTTGCCTTTTGATTGCTTTGGGCCTAAATGAGCTTTCTATTTTAAGTAGCAGAAAAATAATGAAAGCTGAGTACATCTGGAAGGGACAGAATAGCATTTGATAATCAACCTGAGTCACAGGCCAGTGTTGTAAGAGTCAGTGTGGCTCTTCTGAAGGAAATCTGCTGAGTGCGTGGGATACTAGAGCGCCATGCCTGGGCAGGAGGAGAAACACCCTCCTTCTCTACCACCACTGCTTTGAGATGGCCAAGTATGGAATTTCTCTGTCAGGGGTCCTTCCATCTGAGGTGTGCAAGTCCAGTTAGGCAGTTGGAAAGGAGACATAGCTACACTTGTCAGGGTTCTCACTACAAGCAAATTTTCATAGTCCTTGTGGAAAGAAGCCACATCACCAATTGTCTTTGCCGGTAGCTGGCATGATTGATTGTAGACTTCGTAGAAGTCACTTTTTTTTAAGGAAGAGGCTGGAGTGAGGGTTGCTGTTTGCACATACATATAATCTTAGAAGAGATACCAAAGCTACATTATGCAGAAAGATTATTGTTGTAGCTAATGGCCCTGAGGACAGCCTAATTTGTCTTCTGTATAGGTCACTCATTTTTAAGTGAATATTTTTATTTCCAAAAGAACTCACATTTCCAAGGTGACATGAGAGGCCCTGGCAGGTGGAGTACAGAACAGAGGCTCCTCCTTTTTAGCCAGCCTCTATTTCAGAAATCATGAGATAGAAGATAGTTGGTCTGAAAAAAACTATGAAATTTTGATTCCCTTTGGAGGAAATGTACTTTAATGTGTATATTAGTTTTCTTCATTTCCTTCCGTCTGATACAGTGAAGTCAAAATCTTGTGAACCATTGTGTAATAAGGAGAGATGGTTTCATGAACAGGAAAAATTTTCATTCCGTTGTTTCTGCATTATGTTTGTTAGGAGTACGTAAAAGACAAGTTAGCACTATAGACCCTTTTAATTTTGAGAAAGAGAAGCAGAGTGTTTTCCTCTTTGATTCTGTTTGGAAAGATTGCACATAATGGTGCATACCTCATGCTTGTCTGCTTTCCCCTGGACTTTAGATTCTTCCTGTCCAGCCAAAGGAGAAGGTTTTTGGCTTGGTTTCAGCTGTGCTTGCATAGCTGCTACACATCAAACCTGTCCTACCAGGTAGAGACTAGTGGATTCCTTTCACTAAGGATAGATGGTCTTCTAACTAATCTTCCATTCTGCCTGTCACGTCTAGAATCTATCTGGTTAAAACTCACGTTTTAAAAATGCGTGTCCTAAATTGTATCCAACACTTGTTAATATCAATTATTATCATAATTTAAAGCCTAGATTGCAGATGTTCATTGTAATACTTTGCCAATATTCTTATGACTGTTTCTTTTTTCCCATAGATAAGTGTTCCAATTTAAGTGTGTTTTCTTTTCCAGAGTTTTCTATATGGAGCTCTTCCGACATTTCAGAAATTGTGATTTTCCTAATATTTAGTCTCGTGAGGTGCTTCATTTTTGAAAGTATTCTTTATTGTGTTTTTTCTTCATGACCCATCATGGTGCTCCATCAGTTCCTTATTTTTCTTTTGAGCATGACTAATAATAATAAAGTCTGAGCTCTGGTCTCATATTGCGTATTTTAATTGTATAAAGCAACTATGAAGACCCACACTGACAAGATCCTGAGCCTAAATAAAATTAGGTCATGTCTAAAAGTTATCAGCCTGTGAGTTAAGCAGAATGTGTGGGTGTGTGCATATGTGTGAGAGAGGGGAAGAGTTTGCTCACACACAGCCTTGACACTGATAATAGTTTCCCAGACAGTTTCTACTCCGTGTCCTTGTAGTAAAATCAAAGGAGCTTTGGTGTGTACTCATTTTACAGATTAGGACAGTAGAACTCAAAGAGAGTAAGTGATTTGCCTGAAATCCTACAGCGAAGGTCCACAGGAGCTAGGACTCCAGCTTCCAGGACTCTCCTGGTTCAGTCCTCTTTACTTTGAGTCAACTCTGCATAGGACCTGGCATGGTGCCCTGCAATTACTGATGATGCAAAAGGTAAGAGCAGGTGAAATTTTAGCACACCAATCAATCTTGAGCTACTAAAGTGTACCAGCAAAGTTGTGAACTCAAAAATTACTAAGCTGGCTGGGCATGGTGCCTCATGCCAGTAATCCCAGCACTTTGGGAGGCTGAGGCAGGAGATTGCTTGAGCCCAGGAGTTCAAGATTATCCTAGGCAACAAGAACAAAAAAAAAAAAAATTAGTCAGGCATGGTGGCACATATCTGTAATCCCAGCTACTGAGGAGGCTGAAGCAGAAGAATCTCTTGAACCCAGGAGTTCAAGGCTGCAGTGAGTTATGTTGGCGCCACTGCACTCCAGCCTGGATGACAGAGTGAGACCCTGTCTCTCAAAAAAAAAAAAAAAAAAGAAAACAAAAGAAAAGAAAAAAGGAAAGAAAAAGAAAAAAAACTAAGCAAAACTTGAGAAAAGCAATGTACCTTTATCACAGTTTTATGAGGAAGTACAGAAATGAGTAAAATACAAAATAATGGCATTTTCTCTACCTGAGAAATAGAGATGCCACAGAGCAATCGAGGAAGGATTAGTTATAGTGTTCCCTCTTGAATTACAAAACGGAATCCTAAAAAGTACACATTGTTTGACACCCAATGTGAAGTTGCTTGACGTTCACTGTGATGTTGGCTGGGACACTCTGCCAGGTATGTGTGGTTCTCCAGATTCATCAGATGACACCTGGTCAGAAGGACCTTCTTTTTGCTAATGTCATTAAGTGTCATCTATTAAAAATCAGGTGCTTACAAATGAGAGTATTAAAATAATCAGAGGAAGTATTTTGTGTCCCTTTGTTATCAAACTGTAATATCCAAATAAGGATATAATCAAGCCAATTCTAAACAGCCCAAAGGCAAAACAAAGGAATGTGCACAGTGCTTTCAGCCAGTGTCTGGATGCTAAAAATCAGACTGACTAGTCAATGAAAGCAACCGCAAAATTAGATGATTTTGACCCAAAAGAATGCTTTGGCCTCCCTTCCCAGAGTGTTTGCCAGTTTTCCATGTCTGCTCTTCCCCTCTTCACCCCCAGCCCCAGGTGGAAATGAAGATGGTTTTCCATTTTGTTTTGAAGAGAGAGCTTCATGTCACTGATCTATAATGTGAAGGAAAATATCTCCATCAAAACCAGCATTCTTAGGAATATGTAGAAAATGAACAGACTACTCATGTCTTAGAAAATCTTTCCCAAGAGTTGGATCATGTTGAATAATGTCATGATCCTCTTCACTTTCAAAATTCCCTAGTTACCTTAGACAGGGGAAAATTATGTTACTGATAGAAATCGACATTTCCTTTTCTTTAGTGAAAAAATAACATGGCACTCTTTAATTGAACCCTGTGTACCTTTGCCCTCCCTCTTTCTTCCGTTACTTTTCATTTGCATTTAACTCCTTCATCAACAGTGATCTCTTGGGCTGTTCCCCATTAGAGAGAACTCAAGAGTCCCACAAATCAAAATTTCAGAAATATTGATCATATTAAACAACATCAAAAGTTTTGCCACTTCTGCCTATCCCGGCCTTTCTTCCTTTTTTCACAAGTTCATTGAAGATGGAAGGAAAGTTCAGTAAAGCCTCATGATTCTTTTTCAAGAAGGTTAAAATCCAGTGTAATCTATCTTTAAAGATGGTTGGCTATTCTGAATTGTATACTTGGTGTAGGTTAATAGAGTGGAAGTCCTGTAAGCTGTAGGATTAAATGGATGTTGCCTGCAATGCAGTTCCATCTGTAGAGCAGACTTCATTGTCACATTAAACATTAGAGCTGAAGAAACAAGTTCTTCAGAGAAGTGGACTGAGAAAGATTATAGCAGTATTTTGTGGGCTGAGACTGAGTCAGCCATTCTGTTGGAGAATCCCTAGGTTACACCAGAAAACACAACCCTGGGCTAGTCACCTCTGTGAGCTTTGTCATGGCTATAATTTTCATCAGCAGTCAGTCCTTCAAATAGATATTTCTTAGAGATGCATGGGTAATTAGAGAAATTCTCAATTCAGTTATTAAATTTTTCCTACTCATATCCAGAGTTAACTGTTTCTTTCTTGGCTTGAACAAATTAGAGGATTGCTTAGTGCCGAATACTCACCTTTGTTCTGTAAGCTTGACAGTTTTCTTACTGGCCTATATGATAATATTGGACCATCTTCAAGTGTCTGCAGTCTTTCCTGGAGCTGATATATTCCTCCAGCATAAATGCATAAATGTGTAATGCAGTAGAATTTCAACTCAGTGATAAAACTCTCTAAAAGAGAGAGCTAATTAATTTTAGAGCTAAAAAGAGGCCTATATCCAACTTATTTATGTACATGCTAGAGGTGATTAGTATATAGCAACTGGAGACCAATAAAAAGACGTGGTGATCACTTCAAATTGAACTGTCTTACAGAAATAAATTGCAGAAGCAGATATGATTTTCATAGATCATTGCAGCATGGCCCTGTTACTTTTTATAGCACCTGAATTATGGCTTAGGCTTAAGAATTAGAACAACAAATTTCAGTGCTGTCAGTGATACCGCAGTATAATATGAGACAAGCTGTTAGACATAAATATGCTGAAAAGGGGGCAGGTGCGGTGGCTCCCACCTGTAATCCCAGCACTTTGGGAGGCCGAGGTGGGTGGATCACAAGGTCAAGAGATAGAGACCATTCTGGCCAACACAGTGAAACCCTGTCTCTACTAAAAATACAAAAATTCACTGGGCATGGTGGCGGGCACTTGTAGTCCCAGCTACTTGGGAGGCTGAGGCAGGAGAATTGCTTGAACCCGGTAGGCAGAGACTGCAGTGAGCTGAGATCATGCCACTGCATTCCAGCCTGGTGAGAGTGAGACTCTGTCTCAAAAAAAAAAAAAAAAGAAAACCCCAAAAAGGTAGCAATTTTCAGTAAATAAACACATAAATAAAGCACATAGGATAGAATTGCCTCTTTTTTTAATTACATTCAAAGAACAGCTGGAAAATGGAAGAAACATAGGAGAGAAACATCAGGAAATATATATATTAGTGATTCTACTGTAGGAAGAGTTCATTACAGGAGAGTCATGTGGGCAGATAGGATCTTCTCAGTATCAAGGAGTGGTTTTGATAATGTGCCCACATTTCAGCGAGGGCCTTTTAAGATGTAAGCACAGCACAGCATTAAGGTCTTTCAGTCACAAACATACCTGTCTTTATTCAGTGGGGAGAAAGCCGAGGCACATAAAAGAGGCATGAGCATCACAGAAAGGAAGAATGACCAAAAAGGCCTAGGAGGAGATGAGCTGGGGAACTGTGCAAGGGAGCAAAGGCGCCTACTTCAGTTGATTTCAGGATGGCCTAAGCACCAGTGCTTGCGGAAATATGGCTCACATCATCTATGGCTTACTCCATTCTTCCAAGGCTAGTTTCAGAGACTTTTTAGTCTTTCTTTTGGAATCAAATATATAATGGAATTGAAACAATAAAACTACCTCCATGGAACTTACTTGGGTTTCACTTTTCACATATTAAAATCTCAGGGTTAGGAGTGATTTCCAGAAGCTATTAAGTCTAGCCACCACCTCCAGACAGAACTTCACCTAGATAGAGTAAGGAAATATATTCCTTATTGAAAATATATTCCACCTCATTCATTTACAGATAAGGTGTAAACATTCTTGGAAAAAAAATCCCAAGTGCCGTTATAAATGCTTCCACGGATAAAGACCTTAAAGCCAACCCAAAGTTACTTTGCCACATATACTTGAATGTCTTAAATAAATAATATACATTCTCTCTATTCCATCCTTCCTTCAGTGAATTTGCATTTGGTTTCCCACGTCTTCAAAAGAGAGTGCATTTGTTCCGTGATCACTTAGTTTGAAAGTATGTGTAAGTAATTTTGGATGGATAAAAACTAACCATGCAACTTTAACTCTGCCTTTAATTAAGTAATCATTAAAAATGAAACTTGTCTACTTCCTCCGATTCTGTAGTTGACAGTGATTGAGGGGCTTGGTATGGCTGTAGTGGCACAGAAATGGAATCAGTAAATTAGAGCAGTTGTCAGCCCCAGATTCTGATTAGTTAAACAGCTTGCCTGGGTTAGTGATTAACGCAGTTGTGGGGAATGAAATCTGCTTTCCTAGAAAAGGCAGTAGAGACCTTTTAATGGAGTAGAATTATGTGACAGTTGTCCGGTTGTGTGAACCATCTTTGAAGTTAGTCAAATGCGGATATAATTTCATATTGAGACTTTGAAAAAGGATGGAAAAATGGCTTCAAACATAGGAGAACAAAATTTTCTGGTTTGTTTACTTCTTGTTTTATGTCACCACATAAATGTGCTTGGTAGAGCTTTTGAGATTATTAGTTTAGAATTTCTTCCTCTTTGTTGTCTTGAGCCGTCTTTTCTCTAAAAGCATGCTAATATTCCAGATGGTTCAAATTTTGCTATAATGTCAATGTGTAAATCCTTATTGAGCAATATAGAGGTCTGGCTGTGAATAGTACAAAGAAAAAATTAAGAAAATATTTAAATGTACATATCTTCTTTTCCTAGGATTTAATGTCAAGTTATTTTAAAAATGTTATTGACAACTTTATTAAAAATATAAGTTACACATTATAAGATTCACCTTCAAACCGTATGATTCAGTGTTTTCAGTAAAGTCACAATGTTGAGTTAAAGTTTATCTCTATGAATAGAAGGACTTGATAAACTATTTGATAATGTAAATAAGAGTAGAAAGGGAATTATGTAGTGTATTATGCTAAGAAAGCATATGTAATTCATGAGAGTGAGCACGCTGATACATTTTAAGATAAGCCAGAGACATATTAATGCATGTTCTTGCCCTGACTCCTTTCAAGTCCATCCCCTCCCCTTTAGACCCCCATCACACTGACTTGCATTCACTTACTGGAACTGGCTATGTCCCTTTCTGCTTCTGGGTCTTCAAGGAAAGCCTCTTCTCTGCATGCCTAAACCCAACCCACATACCTCCCACATCATGCTGGCCCTTTGCTTACTTCAATTAACTTCTCATCCATCAAATATTAACTCAATAGTACTTCTTCTAGAACCCTTTTGCAACTTTCCAGAAATCAGGTCCTGTTCATGTTCACAGAGCACCCTGGTTTTTGTAAGTAGCATTGTGCTGCCATCCTCATCTTCTCTATTTTCCAAGAAGGATCAAAGGATGTGTATATATCCTGATATATTTACTGTGTAAGTACACTAATGATTCAATATCTTTTTAGAAAATCTGCGAGTTCGGACTTTTTGTTAAGTCAGACATCCTTTGCTTTCAAGAAATCTGAACTATTTTTTTTTCCTTATGACTGTGACATTCATTCCACGTGTCAAAATCAAGACACAAGAATGTCAAAATGATGACTTGCCAGTAATTGCCCAGTGTTCATTATTAAAAAGCCTGGCATCACTCTCCCAGGAGAATAACAACTCAGTGATAGAGGGGCATAAAGACTATGGGGCCAGCATATTTGAAGGTGATTTTTAAATATTAATTGTGTGGTCTTCAATGTGAACAAGCTGCATTTTTCAAAAGATTTTCATATCTTACCAAACTCCTGATCCTGTTACTAAAATGTATTTTGAAGTAGGCCAAGCTGTCAACTAAAGTGAACGTGTTCAACTAAAAGATGATTTACTTTTCTAAACTCGACAAAAATAAATGCAGAAAATTATAGCTTATAGATCAATTATCACTTTCTAATTTATTTCTGTGATTTCATCCTGATTTATTCCATGAACAATTTAAGATATTTTAACTGTCTAACATTCGTTTGCTTGAACAAAAGGAAAACGTGAATGGTACACCTTGGTGTATAAGGAACCCCCTTAAACTGAAACTCTCCCAAGTACATTTGAAAGTCCATAAACTGGCAATGGATACCAGGATCGTGAGATCACAAAAGGGACTTTTCCCTAAGATTTCATCACAAGATAAATCAAAGTGCTAGGAATTGTATTTTCTCTTTTTCTAGTAATCAAGTATCCTTCTCGGATGACTCTTTTTATAAAACTAACAACTTCTCATCTTTAAGACTTGACTCACATACTAAATATCAAAAATGGAAAATCTTTGAATTCTTTTTCCTGTCGTGGGAATACAAGTCATTTATAACAAAAAAAAATCAATAGGAAATGGATGTTTTAGGAAACTGTATCCTGAGTGCTGTCTTTAAGGCATTGACTGGAGACTGCCCACATCTAAAAAATGACTCTAGTACTTCATTCTCATGTATTTCTCCGAAGAAGCTGGTGGAAAAATGTGTGTTCTTCTAAAAGGCTATGCCTGGGAGATGTGTCAGTGTTCATATATGCCTAATGGTCACACATAAAATCATACCTCTATGAAAATCAAGTGAATCTGCTTAAATAAACAGCAACTCATGTTTGGGCATTTATGTTGGTAGAGATTAGCTTTTAAAGGAGAATGGATTAATGTGTGATTCTGCTGTCAAAATTACTATTATTATTATTTTTTTTTTTTTTATTGAGGCAGAGTCTCACCGTGTCACCCAGGCTAGAGTACAATGGTGCAATCTCGGCTAACTACAAACTCTTCCTCCTGGGTTCAGGTGATTCTTCTGCCTCAGACTCCTGAGTAGCTGGGATTACAGGTGCATACAATCCACACCTGGCTAATTTTTGTATTTTTAGTAGAGACAGGGTCTCACCATGTTGGCCAGCCTGATCTCAAATTCCTGGCCTCAAGTGATCTGCCTGCCTCAGCCTCCCAAAGTGCTGAGATTACAGGTGTGAGACACCATGCCAGTCCTGAATTTTTACTTTTCATTTGCAAAATTATCAGTCACTTTTTGAAACTTGAGGAAGGAAGGAATCAAGAAAATGAAGTGAATGATAAGGCTGTTTAGACTGTTTATATTGTCTTAGAGTCCCATTTTTGTCTTTTATTCTTTCTTCTCTCTAATGGCTGCGTTTTTCAACAATAATACAGGGAAGCATAAAAGTTAGCAAATGAGGGCTACCCTAGAGGGCAAATTTGATTGGGTTTCATGTTGGTCTACCTTAAATGAATCAACAGTTTTAACAGGGTGGCATTTAATTGTATTTGTTTACAGAAGTATTTTTATATTTGAATTTCTTTCATAACAGTGTTTTTCATGGTCAAAGGCTGGGAGAGATGCGGAAATAATATTTGAAGACAATAAGGGTGTTCCCCACCTCTGTATTCTTATTATCTGACCTGGAAACACTACAGACATTTTTTAACTGAACCTATTTGGGGCTGAACACCAACAACATAAGTCAGAAAAAGGTTTGCATTGACCCCTTTGGAGTCTATATATAGTAATAAATGTTATTAGTTCCGAAATGTCCTATCTGTTTGATTTCCCAAATGATTGGAGAAATGCTTTGGTCATTTTTGTCCTATGATATTGTAGAGATACCTCATTAATGATGTTTTTAATATTTTTCTTTTCACAAATACTTGACCTGGGCTATAATGCCATATTTATTGTAAGTTTCATGCAAAGCAATCCAGTTGTTCTGATTCCTAGACTTTTCCAGTGGAATCTAAGAAATCAAATTGGAAGTAAGTCAGAAAATCAATAACAGGATCAAATAAAATCAATCCTTTTCCTCCTAATAACAGTAGGTCATAAAAAATGTTCTTCTCATGCAGGCAAATGTGAGGTCAACTTGTTTGTTTTTTTCTTAATCAGCTGAATATCATTTGTATATCTTTGAAGTAGTACTATTACTTGGAATAAAAAAAAAATTGTTCCTGCCCCGTAAACACATATAAACAAATCTTATGACTTTCATTGACGAGATTGTATTGTATTACTTTCTTTAACTTCTGCCTATTTTTCTTCTCCCAAAACAGTTGTTTTCAGGATTCTGGGTACTGATAGGGATTTTTAAAAGTAAGAGGCAGTTCTGAATGCATTATTTTATGTCTTTTTTTGTAAATTGATAGGTAGAGAAAATATAAGTCAGCCTGGCATGAATATAATTTGATTGGGTTATATTCAAGCCTATAATCCCAGAATTACAATCCCAGTGTATAATTCCTGCAAGTGAAGTGGGAAGATCACTTGAGCCAAGAAGTCGGAGACAAGGTCTCACTCTATCGCCCAGGCTGGACTGGAGTGAGCCATGTTTGTGCCACTGTACTCCAGCCTGGGTGACAAAGCAAGACCCTGTCTCCAAAAAAGAAAAAGAAATGTAATTCTCTTTCTTCTGGTCAGCAGCTCACAGGCTAGAGCACATTGGAAACCTGTTATATTCTTACTTTTACCCATGACATGGTTTCTTTTAGAATACGAACTATTTGGAATGAAGACAGGAAAATTTAACAAAGCAGTAGGAATAAAAATGTTCAAAACTTAAAATATATGATCTGTTTTTAAATTTGAGAATATTTTCAGAAAATTAGTGGTGGAAACCTATTGCTTTCATTGAGGTGGTGTTACAACACAATTGATCTTTGAAAAAGTGATGGCTTCACCAGGGAAATACTAGATCTCTACGCCAGTGACTCCTGCTAAAGATGGTCTTTGCCATCACTGCCCTTTCTGACTCCTTTGTGTGTGCTCAGATTGGCACACTGATTAATTTCAGATACCATCAGCAAAAATGGAATATGCTGAACAAGCACTTACAAAGTAGTGGTTCTTTATAGAACAGAGCTCTAGCCCTTCAGTAACAAAGAATGAGTCCCAGGAAACGAGTTAATTTAACAAATTGCTAGTTGCCTACCTGCCATTGTACTGAGGAATTATATATGGAAGGTGTATTAAAGGGAATGTTTCCTTAATTTCTTCTTTCTATATCCCCCATCTTCCAGTGTCCTCTGGGGAGGCAGTAAAGGTGGGAGGGGCATATTAAATAAAATGTGTGACAGGTTCCTGAATAATTTTTAGTGATTTGTTAAGCTAGATTAAGTGAGCTTAGAGTTGAATCTTAAAAAGGATCACATCCTTTTATCAAGAGTTTATAATCTGGATATTTTCATTTGAAGAGCAGTGATAATATCAGGCTAAGATTTACTGAATCGCACAAGTGGCTTTGCAGAAGACAATGAAACAACTTCTGTATAATGAACTGGAAGATTAATCTGCACATCACTTAAGCAAATAAATAACAGGCAATCATATATTTTATAATGGAACAACAGCAAGATAAACAAACAAAAGGGATAGTTCAAAACCTCTATTAAAAGGCAAGTTCTGGTTTCCCAAGGCTCAAGAATTTTACAATTTGAGAAAAATACCTAAGTGTTGCCTGCACTTCTGTGCAACAAATTTCATCATTTCATACTTTATTGTCACCACTGTCATGAAATTAATGGATTACATTCAAGTATTCCTTCTTGGAAAAATATCACTGCAATGTAACAATTCTCAAGTCATAGTGCAAACAAGATTATATTTATCATCTACAGGCAGGTTTTATTGGTCCTGGTACATTTAGCTCCCCCTACCCCCATTCATCTGCTGATGGCCAATAAAAGCTATAGAAAGTCTCATCACTGAAATTAGTAATCTGTGGGGACAAACATGCCGTTAGTGCCTGTCATTTGAGATTTGCGATCATTGACGTGCTTTTTATGGCCTCTGAAAATATTGGTTTGACTTAAAAAAATGTAGAGTTGTTTCTATTGTTAGATATATTTATAAAATTCTGAACGGAAAACCAGTCTTTGGTAGCCACTTGAATTTTTAAAACTATATTTTAATAAAATATAACTTTTAGGAATAGCCATCAGCCTGGGATAAGTAACAATGTCATTTAAGTAGCTTCTGCTATACTTGATGAAAAGTGCTGAAGTGGCAAAATGTTTGCTGTAGAGACGTACAGTAGAAAATTTGTGAAGGACATTAGGTATTTCTTCACTTTAAGAGGGGATCCCCTCTTGATCTACTCTTTATTTCCTGTCCCAGTGTGAACAAGGTAGAAGTTGATGAATTAGAATCAGGATACTTGAAATTAAGACTTAGACGTAGCACTTTGTGATCTGTAAAAATCATATCAGATCTTGCTTAAATATGAAAATTTCTGAGTTTAGCCAAAATCACCAGCATCATTCATGTATATAAACTTTAATCCTATCCTTGGAATAATAGAACTTTGAGGTTGGAAGGTAAATCTTGAATAGTTTGAAGTTAAACCCTACCTGGCGTTGCAATGAGTCCTGTTGAAAAACATTTTCTACATGTCCTCAACAAGTCTTTCCTTTCTTTAGTTACAAGGAATTGCCCAACCTACCAAGGCTTCCCCATTTTATCTTTGACTGGCTCTACAAATTTT
Organism: Aotus nancymaae; assembly: GCF_030222135.1. Classification (NCBI taxonomy): domain Eukaryota; kingdom Metazoa; phylum Chordata; class Mammalia; order Primates; family Aotidae; genus Aotus; species Aotus nancymaae. The sequence continues at coordinate 6,323,507 of NW_026988494.1, read as the reverse complement.
TTTTTAAAAAATCGTGGCCATATTTTAAGACACAGAGGGAGGGGAGACAGCCAGATCTAAAGGAAGTTAATCTACTGGAGAGGAATTTGCTTACAGAAAGATGATCTGGCTAAATGAGATAAACTGGACTGATAAAAATTATCCGAACCCAGTTTTAGATGCCTACGGCAGGTTCACAAAAACTGATTCTTTGTCTCTAATGGATCTGAGCTGACAGCAATGTATTAGAGACCAAACGTCTGTGACTGACTGTCGTGGAGAAGCCCCTCAGGGATGAAAGCTTTACGGAGGATTTTCAAATGTTAATTATATTTACAAACAGATCAGATGTAGGCATAGATATATTAGAATATTTTGTATCTTCTCTCATTTGTTTTTCTACTGCTAGATAAATGGGACTTACAAGTATCTGAGTAGGCAAACAAGAAAGAATATATACAGTTTTATTAATCTATCTGAGACTCTGTGATAAATTACAGACCAAGTCAAATGGAACAGTTTTGGCATGGGACTTGCTGTGCATATGATGATCAGTTAGCTTTTTTCTAAGTTAAACTTGAGAACTAAGAGCTTTAAGAAGTGTATGGGTATATATAGGGGTTCTGTGTGTGTGTGTGTGTGTGTGTGTGTGTGTATATATAATTTTACAAGACTCTAGAATTATGACATTTATTTTAAGGAAGATTTGACCGACAATTTCACTTAGCAATGTTAACCTCTAAATATGACAAATACTGCAGCTACTCAAATTTTTAAAATTCCTTTATAATAGTCTCTGAGACCTGATGATTGAGATCATAAAAAAGGAATGGTAGTTTTCTTTCAGAATTTTAAATTTTCTAAAATAGTATTTCACCAAATATATTAGCCACACTTGGATACTTTGACTCCATTGGTCATTAAAATATATAGTCAAAATTACTCCTATGGAATAGGGACTTCAATAGAAAGAAAGCTTTAGAAATGAGTCTCTCTTTCTTTGCAGTTAAATTTTATTTAATTTTCAGAGTTGATATAATTCAAATTATTTAGAAGTTTACCAGGTCCTATTATAAAGCCAGTTTGTTTATTTTAAAAATTTTTATCTGAATATTCTAAAGAAGTAAAAATAAATCTATTTGTAGAGATTTATTTTAAAACAATACCTTTTAAAGAAAAATATGTTTTGTGCTGGGATGCAATCTTATTCATCACTTGATAAATGATGCTTTTAATTCAGATAATTAGAGTAATTCATAACCAATTTTTAGATATAGCAGACTTGCCATTCCATTTCTATAAAATAAAAATGCATTGTAATGTTTACATTGATTAGCAATAATAACAACACATTAGTAGTAGTAACAGCATATTACCTAAAACCGGTGGTAATAGTGTCCTACAATGATAATATTGTACAAACTTAAAAGTGAGATTTTCTTTCAAATCTTTTATCGTACTCTTGAGAGAAAGATAGAAGGGAAAAACGTCACTATAGAAAATGCTTTCTCAAAACTGTTTCTAGAGCAATTGAGGGTAGAAGGAAAGAATAGTCAGAGATTGTTTCAAATTTAGTGTGAAATAAACCATTACCCTTAACTATTCAGCAATGACACAGTTATATTTCATGTCAGGTATTTACAATTATATTGAGTGGGTTTCTGTATTTAATGTTATAATCATTCAACTTGGAATTTCCTATTAAATACAATACTATAAAAAAGATTTAGGTACAGTTTCCTGGTGTGTTTGAGGCTGTTCACTCTGCATACACATAAATAAAAATACATCTAATTGGTTTGTGGCATTTTGAGATTTTTTTCAGAAGGAATATACTTTTAAAAAAAATAAGTTTGTGCAGTTTTCTTTCAAAAAATTGGGCTTCTGTATTAAATAATGCTAGTCCAAACTTAATAAGAATATTTAGGACCAGTAAAACATCTTTGTTCTCTCAATAAATAGGAAAAAATTAGAGACTCTCTTTCTGTCTGCCCTCATCGTCCCACTAGCTTCTGAAGTTATATGTATGAAATATTTGAGTTTTTAAAAAATCTACAGGGATACCTTTTAAATAAAACATTCTTTTATTATCATAAGTAATCTGTAAAACTTGTAAATCTGAATATTTAAATAAAATATTCCTTTATTATAAGTAATCTGTAAAATAATAGTGACAGCATTTGTAATAAAGTCCTTAAGGTTAAATTATCCTTATTATACTTAAAATAATCCCAAAGACTCCTAATTAAGTTTTCCTTTCCTAATTTATATTATCTTGTCATGATCTGAATAATTTTGGTGATATTCTTAAATGTTCTTATATCTACTTCTGAAATAGTTAAATAGATTATTGAAAAAGGCCTCTGAAACAAAGCAAATAAAATAATGAATAGAGGGAAACAGCTTTTAGTCTTACCGCTAATGGAATCGTGTTATTGAGTATTCTAAATTATGGAAGATGTCAAAGGTCATTTAGAGCCAGACCTCACGTGAAGAATTCTTAACTTGAATTGACTTCAGAAAAGGGGGGTTCATGAAACTCCAAAATTGTATGCTTGGTATTTGTAAGTGCATGTAAACAAAAATTCATAGCTTTCCCCAGATTCTGAAAGGAGTCCTTAGCCCTCAAAATAATAAAAACCTCCATTGAAAATACTCGAGACATTTGAGTAGGGACTTTGTGGTCAGAGATCTGAGTTTGAATCTTAACTCTGCTATTTTCCTTCTGTAGGGTCTTGGCAAACTCCCTAATCTGTCTGAGATACTGTTTACTTTCTAATAAGTGCAGGTAAACAATATAGAATTTACAGGTTAGTAAGAGATTTTTTTGCCCTGACATGTTGAAGTTACACAATAATTCTTTCTCCCGGTTTTTCTCGTCTAAGATGACAGGAATGGTTAGCTAAAGCAACTGAGTGTTAACACAAGGGTTCCTTCTCTGTTGCTTGTTATCACACGTGGGTACATCTAACACTGACTGCCTGTAGGAGTCAGTATTCTGGGACAGCTTTCACTTGTGGATTTTTATGATGGAAAAAAAGCACATTAACTGCAATATGGCCCAGGGTGACACTTGACATATCTATGTTTTATTTTTCTTAAAAAATAATTTAAATTATTGCCTTTCTTTTTATTATGGAAGAAAATATAAGAATGTTGACTGTTCGCTAAGCTGAAGCTTCCCTTTTTGCCTTCAAAGCTTTTCTCAAGGACATTAAACACTCTTCCTAATTACTTTTTATTGATTTCTTGACATTTCTACTCAACATCGACTGCTTATTTTTAGGAAACAAAGAAGCCTAAGTGAAAAATGTTAATGGTGCATTTGAAACTGCAAAGTTCAATATTTTAGTCACGCCTCTCATATGTAATTATAGGTAAAAACTATCTAACATTTTTGCCATGTGCTTCAGCTCTCTTGTCACAGAAGTAAATAGAAAACTCTGTGATTCTCAGATTTCTTCCATAGCTTTAACTTAATTTGAACAAATCTATGACTTACCTTGCCATATTTCAAATTTTATTATTCATTTTTATTTTTCTTTTCTTGAGACAGGTTCTCACTCTTTTGCCCCAGCTGGAATACAGTGTTGTGAACTGCAGCCTCAATTTCCTGGGCTCAAATGATCCTCTCACTTCAGCCTCCCAAGTAGCTGGGACTAAGGGCCCGCACCACCATGCCCAGCTAATTTTTAAATTTTTTTATTTATAGAGACAGGGTCTGGTCCTGCTATGTTGCCCAGGCTGGTCTCGAATTCCTAGGCTCAAGCAATCCTTCTGCCTCAGCCTCCCAAAGTGCTGGGATAGAGTGCCAATGAGCCTGGCATATTTATGTATATATAGTCTCAAGAGGTCCTAAGAACATGCTGCCTGTATTTCAAATTTTAAATAGGTAAAGTAAGGCTTGGCATAGTCAGTTGAATAAAATTTAGTAAAAATCAGTGGAATACTGAAGAGATTGATGAAAATTACACAGATTAACTCACATTTTACATTCTTCTTCCAATTTTGCGGTTATTCGCCATTAGTAAACACTTTAAATATGTCTGGCACTCTGATTTTTAGCATTATTTTTGTTAGGGGTAACTATGTAAAGCAAGTCTGATTAGATGATCCTCATATGTAATTTAACCAAACAAAAGATGTCTTATGTTAACTACTTAAAACAGCCCATTTCTTTAAATGTTGCTCATTTAAATTACTTGACAGTCAGGAATTAACTTTTAATTAAGGAGTGCTACCATCAGACCTATTTTTAAGAGTTTCTTGTGTGGGATTTGCATATTATATACAAATAGAGGTAAAATAAAATTAGAAGTCAACAAAATGAACCTAACATCAAATGTCCCTGGAGATAATTTTTTTATTTTATATAATTTATCTCCATTTCTTACAGAAATACTTTTTTTGTCTTTTCTCCTTATCTCTTTGCTGCATACAATCAGCTGTTAAAGGATCTAGTGGTATTAATGTTGCATTGAGGTCAATCGGAAATCTTATGCAAATATTAAATATTGCACAGGCATCATAACTAAATTTAGCATTTCATTTGGAATAGTTCCTGTTGCCGTAACTCCCTGATGATGTTTATAACTCAGCATATTTATATTTGTATGTGCATTTTTATGTATATGCATTTCTCTTACTTTTGTCTCATAAAAAAGTAAAGTATGTATTCTTTTCTAACTTTTTTTTCCTAACTTTACAAACTAAATGGAAATTAGGTTGTTTTCTAAAAAATATTTTTTAAAAGGAAAATGATGATAATCTGAATGGAGGTTAAATAGAATCCCTTATAACACTCCAGCACTGTGTGGTCACATCATTGAATTTCTGATAACTTTCCTGTTCTAATTTAGTCTAACTCTTCAAATCAGGTTGATTTTCTAGTGCTTAGGAAAGCTTAACAAAAAAATAACCATTTTATTCTGAAACAGACAACAGAAAACTAGATAATGTTGACTGAGCATTTTCCAGGAGTGAAGACTAAAATAGCATCAATTTGACGAACATTATTAGCCTCCTGCCTTCTGCTAGGAATGCACAACCTAAAAGTTATATTTTAAGTCTCATTCCCTGACAATATAGTTTGCAAACTTAGAGAAATATTCAGAAGTGATGCTTGCTAGGAAGTAGAAGAATATGGCTTCTCTAATGGGGCTTTGTTTGTTTGTTTTTAACTACAAGGTGATGTATATAGTTCTGGAATAAAAGAGGCGTTGCAGGGCAGAATATTTCAATGGTTATATTATGGGCTTAGCAAGTAACCTGCCTTGGAATTCCTCTTTATTATTTTGAGATCAAAGGCCATGAGATCATTTACCTTTCTTCAGCCTCAGTTTTTTTCAACTGTGAGAAAGACAAAGTGATTCCTGTTTCTTAGGATTATTCTAAGGACTAAAGGCATTAAAATGCTAGAATGTCTGGCACATAGTAGATATTTAATGAATGTCAGTTTGTCTTGTTTTAGCTAAGAATTTTCATGCTTTACTATACAGACAAGTCTTGAATTTTACGTGCATTCATTTCTTCTCCAAAAAAAGGGAACCAGAAAGAAGAGAAGCAAAAGACATACCTTCACAATGCCTAGCTAACATTATCAATGCCAGGCACCGACTGGCCTTGGTAAATATGATTTCTACTTCAAAAGACAAGATTACTGTAAGAAATGATTGTTACAATATCGTTATGCTATAAAGTTACACTATGAAGTTGTTGTGCTATAAAGGGGAAAGAAGATGTTTAAGAACCAAACATGATATCCAGAGCACACCTCCATTTTTGCAATTACAAAATGTCTTTCTTTCTTTGCGTCTCATTTCTCCGGTTCTTCCCTCTTGACCTACCTTGAAGATCACCTATAACCAGAACGTGATAAATTACAGGCCCAATAGAAATGGTAGTTGTGAGCACATTTAAAGTGCTCTGTGATATTTTACTTTCAGCTATATTGATATATAATTGGTGATGACTCATTCTAGAAATATGACTATAAAGAATGAATACATTTATTTCTTCAATAATACAAAAAGCAACAGAATGGTAGTCCCAGAATCTTAGTTCTGCTTTTAGCATTTCACACCTAGTAAGATGGATAATGGATGACAGAGTAAGCCTGCATAGGTAATAAGTCTGACATGGCCCTTTCCCTTACATTTTCTTCCTTGAGCCAATAATGGCTTTGATGGTTCAGTCTCTCTGCACTTTGTAGAAATCATATCCCAAACAGTATTTTTTAGGCATCAATTCTAGCATGTGAAAGAATCCAGACAGTTGCTCTGATGTTCACGTTTCTGGGACAGAAAAGTGTTTATCACAGGTAATGATAATCCAATTCAATTTGTTATGCCTTTCTTTACTTTCAAAGTTAATTTCCACTTTTGGATGCTGTGTTTTGTGGAAATTGTCTGTAAAGAGTCTGCTAGCCTTACATATAATGGTAAACAGGAACATTTGAACTTTATTTTATGTCAAAGGAGTTGTAAGTAGGGATCGAGTGAAAAGTGAAGGGGAATTTAGTATGTCTCCTCCCATTTGGCAGCAACAGCACGTTATTCAATCTTTAAATAAGTTTTAAGGAACTTGTCTCTTATTATAAATTATGCCTGGAGAATTGGAAATGCTATACATAAAAATTCTGTCTTTGGAATCAGTACAGATCCGTGTCAACCTCGTTAAAATGATGACTTCTCATCTAGCTTCAAACATTCATTTTTACCTTATTAAGTTATAAAGTTTAGCTAAGCATTGAGGGTATGTCCTTTTTGTTATTTTGATTCTGAAATCCTCCTGATGATTTTTAGGGTAGTTATGGTTAAGATTTTGGTGCCATGCGTGATATTTTTCCTACTATTACTGTGATGATGATGGATTTCTTCTGTCTGGCCCTCTACTCTAGTGATTCTCTGATCTAAACATGGTTGGAACTTTGTACTGACCTCATGCTATGCCTAGTCATAGAGCTTGTAAAATACAGCCAAAATTTTATTAATTCAGCTATATCTCTTATCTCTAGAATTGGATCGTTCATGACTCCTCTCTCAGGGTTGTGAAAGTGGTCAGCTTTGTTATGTTGAGCCTGAAACACTGGTCCCACAAATCAAAAGGCCAAGTGACTCAATTCCTAGCTCAGTCGTCTTTTCTCTTTTGACCTTTGTGTATATAGTTAGTGTAACTGTCTCTAGAAAGTGATTCCAGCAACATAGATCACAGAGGCCACTTAACAGATTAAATTTCATTAGACTTATCAACTAAATTCTTTGTTGCCATATTGCTGCTATAATAGTCCTATGTAGGAAACTCCAACTTCACATCAGGATTTGAAGCTAGACTTTACCATAAATTGCAACAGCTGCCAGAGTGTCAACCCAAGAAATATGGTATATTCAAAAAGAAGGAACAAACTAAGACAAGTAACGAGCCCTGTGCATCAAAAATCCTCTGGTTTCAGTAAAATATCCTGTGACTATCTGACTTTAACCCCTGAAGGGTGTTATAGCCTTATTTACCTTACAAAACAGGCATCCAAAGCCTTCCTAATTAAATTGAATTTCAGAATCATTGTCTAAATCCTAAGAAATGCTGAATTTTCACAAAGCCAAAATCCCACCTCCTCCCATACATCCACCATCAGATTTTTTTTTGTTGTTAACTTTCTCTCTGATAATTAATGAGTAAGTTTAAAAAAAAAATATGGACCGAATTTTCTGTTTTCTGTGGATATTACTGTGGGTTTGCCCATGCCTAGTTCCAACTTTAAAAGAAATATACATATATATTTTTATATATATATAAAATACGTGTGTGTCTATGTGTGTGTGTGTATATATATATATTTGAGATGGAGTCTTACTCTGTTGCCCAGTCTAGAGTTCAGTGGTGGGGTCTCAGCTCACTACTACCTCTGCCTCTCTGGTTCAAGCAATTCTCCTGCCTCAGCCTCCCAAGTAGCTGGGCTTATAGGCATACACCACCATGCCCAGCTAATTTATGTATTTTTAGTAGGGATGGGGTTTCACCATATTGACCAGAGTGGTCTCAAACTCCTAACCTGAAGTGATCCAACTGCCTTGGCCTCCCAAAGTGCCGGGATTATAAGTGGGAGCCACCACACCCAGCCAAGAAGAAATATTTTGACACTATGAATGCATTTGTCATTTCCATTCTGTTTTATCCATGTGTTCTGCTTGTTTATCTTTGTAGTAGTCATTTACAGTGAAAATAATTGACAGATGAAATGATGTTATGTTCTAGAAAATGAAAACAGACACATGAACAAAATGGCCAAGTAGGTGTTTAAAGACTTAAATAGAGCAAAGGATAAAGTGGTATGTTTTTAAATGTTAAAGAATGATGATGTATTTTAATAGTATTGTTAACTAATGAATCAATTGATATTTAGTCTGCTTAAAATTATATTTGGCTTCAAGATGGACTACTGCTATCAATTGATTAGACTGAAAACAAGCAAGAATCTAGACAATACAAATGGGGGAAAAATTAATGAGATGTCTTGGACACTTTTCTGGCTATAGGAAAAGAGCTTTGATAACAGGAGTGATGAGATATAATTAAGCACAAAGTAACCTACATACTTATTTATCAGTGAATCCCGCAGTTCCTGATCATTTCTTCTATAGAAAACTACAGAATAAAAATCAGCCTTTCAGTCAATGGGTGACAGAATGCATTTTGATTTTTCAAGGAAAGGAAAGCCATGATCACAGGCACGCACACACAAATGCACACATGCACACTCACACACACGGACAAGTGCAAGTGCATGCATGCACAGTACTTTGGCAAGTGGAGCATTCACTCCCTAAGCATGAGCCTCAGGCCAGACTCAGTGGTCATGATAGACCTGTGTAGCCATTTGACAGATTTTGATAACCTTTTTATGCAAAGCAGCATTAAGGATTGCTGATTTTTTTTTAAGACAGGATCTTGCTCTGTTGTTGCCCAGGCTGGAGTGTAGTGGCACAAACATGACTCACTCTAACCTTGAACTCCTAGATCTCAGTTTCCCAAGTAACTGGGACCACAGGGAAGCACCACCATGCTCAGCTAATTTTTAAAATTTGTACAGAGACAGACCTTGCCATGTTGCCCAGGCTTGTCTTGAACTCCTGGGCTCATGCCATCCTCCTGCCTCAGCCTCCCAAAGTGCTGGGATGACAGGTATGAGCCTCTACACCCAACTGGATTGCTGAATTTGTATAACATGTCTCTGGTAACTAAGATCCTTTTGAACTATTACCATTGAATTCCTAGGACTTGCGTGACCTCAAGTCAGTAAAACAATAACTCACTTCCCTCAGGTTTTCAGACTTGGAGGAAAATCCAAGCATCAGTCTTTACTGCGCTACCAGGAAAAAAACTAATAAATTATAACTAAGGTCCTATGTATGGACCTCCTTAATATCCCTTAATGCTAAGCATGAAAGGCATGAGGAGATGATGGGAGCATCTGGACAGAAAAGGTCTTCCACGTGTGACTGATGTCTATTCAGAGACAATGCCATCCCTGTGGTTGAAACTCCAATACACCAAAAAGGTGTGAAACCAAGAAAAGTCTCTGACTCCTTCAACAAAAGTGTTCCATATTTCAAAAATGTTCAGAAGTAAGGATTTCATAAGGGAAAAGCCATGAATAAATCATGCCTTTTTAAAGAATAGGATCAGAGGTCTGGTTTCTTCTTCTTAGCAAGGTCTTGTTTTCCTGGCAAGCCATCAGTACAACCAGCCTGTCGTCTGTGAACCCTTCCCTTGCTGGGATTCAGAAGTGTAACTCCTGCACACATCTTTCCATTATGGGAGTCACTGGATTCTGTGGTTATTGAATTAGAACATGCCTCACTAGGTGTTGGCTATGCCTATTTGAGCAGAACTGGAAATGCAAATTCCTGCTACACATATTTCATATTGTAAAGTGTTCTGCTTTTTGAAAGCTTTTGAGTAAATGGCAAATCTCAACTGAAGACTTTGACTATTCTCCAGGAACTGCGTGGAAGTATGAGGAACTGAATGGGAAGAATGGACACAGCCTAGCATTTGGTTTTGAATGCTTTGATTTTTAGGTGGCTTTGTAGTAATGGATGGAAAGAACAAAGATCTGTGTTAAACACATGCTTGCAGTGCCTACGAAAATGGTTTATGTTTTAAAAGAAGAGGGGGAAGACCTCAGTCATTCTGAGTTATTACAGCTTCAGGAGATGGAAGTGTTTTATTAGCCCATATACATGGGTAGATACAGTGCTACCAGGAAAAAACTAATAAATTATAACTAAGGTCCTCTGTATGGACCTCCTTAATATTCCTTGTGTCTGATGATGCAGGGAATTTAGCCAGGCAGGCTGAGATAAGGCCCTGACCTCTGCTCCACTTTTCTTTTTATGATCATCTTCCACATGCCCTTTTTTGGTCTAACTATGACCAACATGATTTCCATTAGATTTTTCTAACAACTGCATGATGTGTGTGTGTGTGTGTGTGTGTGTGTGTGTGTGTGTGTGTGTGCATAGCAGCAAGGCCAGATGATGATAATAGAATGCAGAACTCCAGTTTTTTAAAAAATATTATGTAATATAGAAAAGGAGTGTACACACCTGTTTGCTGTCTTCCCATTGAACAACAAGGTTGAAAGCCAACAGTAGAAAAACAGGTGTTTGTTAGGTTTGAATGTGGAGCCCCCAAAATTTTTAAAAACAGAAAGAAAAAGCACAGGCTTTAGGGAGGGCTTCTTTAGGTATAATGTAAAGTTAATTTATCATTTTGGCCCTGTTCCCGTAAAGACACAGAATATGCAGTAATACTACCTCTCCATGGCTTCTTTCTCTGACCTAAAATGTATATTCTCTTTAGAGAAACAAGAACTATTATGGCCTGCTAGTCCTGGGGTTGGGTGAGGGGCAAGAAAAGAAGGCAGCCATTTTCTTTAAGTAAAGCACTTAAAATTATATGTTTTTTTGAAACCTTGTTTTGTTCCTGTTCAGATTGGTCAGGAGTGAAATGACATACAGTATTGAAAAAAGTTAGATTTTCATGTGTTATTTGGTTACTATAGAATTTGTACTGGAAACCTAAAACTGCAGATATATATTTAATAACACATCATATTACAGGGAGAGATGTTTTGCTACTCTGATCACGAACTTGGGAACAAGGAACTCCTGGGAGTTGTGGGAAAATACATGGACTGAAATTAGCCAAGTGTTATGGAGCAAGATTCATATGCTCAAACATACTTTTACTACTTCATTGCTTTATATGCAGCAATTTTTGGCCTCAGTGAGGAAAATGTTGTGGTCCTGGAAACATAAACTGGCTATTTATGTCCACAACCATCACGCAAACACAGAACTGCAATAATTTGGCTAAATGGTATGTAGCAATGTGCATTCTGGGGTTTTAGAGGGGCGTGTTTCAAACCGCACGTGCGACATTCTAAGGAATGTTAGGCTTTTTGCCTGCAGAGCCACTATTCAAAGAGGCCTGGCTCAAACCCGAAACACTTGGAAGATTGTGTCTAAATCCTAGAGCCATTTTTTTGCTGAACTTTTAGGGAGGCTTCTTGCTGCAAAGTGCTGAAAGTTTAGATTTTTTTAAACATTTTTCAGAGCGAAAATGCTTCTGTAACTCATAGGCACATCACTGCCTTCATCATCTGTGTAAAAACATATCATTTCAGCCCAATTATGGTATTGTCCATTCTTAATGGGATCCTTTATATCAACAGACATGTGGTACAGTGAGATTCAGAAAGCACAGTGACAGCTTCAGCTGTAACAGACATTTTGGTTTTACCAATGAATATTGAATATTGAGAATGGGCCTCAGTTCCTCTGTTAACATGATGACTGTTTCCTAGATTGCGGGAAAAGTAATGAGAAAATGTGTGATAAGCAGTCTGAATGCCCTAGAAAGAGGTGCAGTACAAGGTGTGAAATACAAAGGAACTCCAGCAGTCAGCACTTCTCAAATTTTACTGTATATAAATATAAAGTAGTGTTATTTCCTGAATGTGAGCCCTATTCTTTTTCCATCATTATCTTTCAAACACTGTTATCCTCAAACCCTTCTCTACTCTTACCTCATTCACTAGTCTCCTGATCTTCATTTTCTCCCATTTCAAAGGCTGTAGAATAGACCATTAATTTTATTAATTTTGGCCCTATTCAAAAGCCTAACTCTCTTCATGGCCTACATATTAAACATTAATTACAACCAGGTTATCAAGGGCTTCTCTGGCATGGAAAAGATAAGTATTCTCTGGTATGGAGAAGAAAATTATTATTTTATAGCTTCATTAACTTCACCTCCGTATCTGTAATCCATGTCCTAGTCAAACTGAACTGCTGCCTTTCACCACCAGACGTGACATTTATTTTCTTACGTCCACATTTATTTGTTTTTTCCCTTTAGTGGAATGCCTTCTTCTCCTACAACCATAGGCCGAATTCACCTTCTTAATATATGACTCTTTTAATATATTTTCCATTCTTCATATTTATTGTTAGATTCATATCTGACTGACCTAACTGGTATTTTCTGTTGCTCCTGTGAATATGATCACATTATTTCACTGGGTTTTCTTGATAGTTACCACTGCTATCCAACCATATCGTCTTCAGATAATGATTATTTTATCTTCTTATTTTCTAAAGTTATATCATAATTTTTAAATTCCTGCTTTGTTTCATTGGTTAGAACATTAAGAGCAATACTGAGTGTTAGCACTGATAGTCAATATCCTTTACTTGTCCTTGACATTCATGGAATTCTCCCCTAGAGTTTCAGTGTTAAGGATCATTTAGATTATTAGCTAAAAGCAGATGTATTTAGATGATACAGAATATCATTCTAGTTGTACAGTATAGACATGTTTGGAAAAACCTAAAATCATTATATATTGCATTATTTAATTTTAAATATAAATATAAGCATATATTTTAACAAGTATATATATAATATCCTTTCAAACATGCATATTAAAAACCTGAAAATACAAAGGATTGTGAAATGAATCTCCATGTAGCCATCAGCACTTCAGCAGTTCTCAGTTTTGTTTCAGCTTAATCCCAGTCATTTCCCTCCGCTCTTACTATTTTGTAGCAAATCCCAGACATCTTATCATTTAATGTATAAATATTTCGTATCTCTAAAAGATAAGGACTCTTCTATTTTTAAATGTAGCCATAACATATTTGACAAACATAAAAATTAATGATTACCCCTGAATATTATTATTCATTATCTAATCCAAGATCAGACTTCCTACATTTATAGCTGTTCGAATCAGGATCTAAATGAAATTCGCAACCGTTGTGATTGGTTGCTATATTTCTTAATGCTCTTTTAAGTGTTGATCTTTTGAATCTTTCTCCTTTTTTCACTCTTTGTTTGATTCTGGCTCTAGCTCCCTGTGTCTCTTTTTTCCACATTTATTTTTTTTTTTTTAAGAAATCAAGTTATTTGTCCTGAAAAGTTCTCTAGGTTTTATTGCATCCCCTCTGATACCACTTAATTTAGTTTCTGTAGGTTACATGTATGTGGATGTTTGATTAAATTCAGGTTTGATTTTTAAGGATAATACTTAATAGTTTTTAAAAAATTGGCTTTCTAATTTCATCAAAGGTTGATTCAGTATCCATTGAAATGACCATATGGCTTTTATTTGCTGAGGTCCCATGATATTTTTTAAAATGCGTTGAATAAGATAATGAATTTACCTTATGATTTCTCTCTTTTGACCTTTCATCTACTTTTATTTCTAAATGGGCTTTAGTTGATGAATTAATTGACCTATGTCATTAAATGTCACATGGTAATTTCAGTAGCTTGTTGAATAACTGAATCCTTGATTCTTGTTGGGTGTTCAGCCCTCTTTGTTTTGATTTGTTTGTTTGGTGCTGAAGACCTGACTAGTTTGGAACCTGACAGATTAACATTTTCTACATTGACATGACCTTCTTCCACCCAAAATGATCCTGGTAGAAAATGCAGAGTATAGTAAAGAATGTGTGCTTTCTACATTTAGCCTGGTGAGATCTATAAATATATCAAATTAAGCCAGTCAAATAGACTGCTGATATTTGCTTTGCAGGCTAGATGGATTCTGCTCCTTTAGAATCTAAGTATTGATGGAAAAAGATTCAAGGGACAGCTTGAAAGTTTGTGGACTCCTGGCTATGGAAATTTTATACTCATATAAAACTGTCAGTGATTAGTAGAAAATATATAGCAAAACTGTTTCTGGAATTGGCTTCTTAGGTAAGAAAAGATTATTGGCTTTGTGAAGAAGAAAATGTACCTTTCTTGTAACTCCATTTAGTTGGTTATCCACTGTGGGAAGATACTTTTCTTCTTCTTTGGAAAAGCTATGACATCCTCCAAGGTATTTGTATCATTGAGATGTTTCTCTTAAGAAATGGTATACTTAGGATGATTAGACTGTGTCATGAGTAAAACACTCTGTCTGAAAAACAGAAAAAAACAGCAACTTGTAGGTTTGAAAAATAACTTTTCCTGGCAATCTTATTTTTCTAAGGATAACACTGTCTAATGACACCGAATCATTTGCTCAGCAACTGCTGGGAACTTAGAATCTGCTTTCTGTTTAGCTACAAATGAGATCAGTGTTACAACAAAAATTATAATTTTGTTTTACGAGGAGAAACACCCAAAGGTCACTTTTCATTCTGCTGAATAGGAAGAAATAATATCAGGGTCTGCCCAGAGAGCTTATAAGGGAGAGAGGAATCTTATCCACTTTAGGAAGCATTTTCTAATTCACTTATGTGACCTTGGGCAAGCCTTCCCCTGTGCACTTTTGTGAATTCTTAGCCAGAGGTATTTTATTCAAGGCTGCAGAACTATACTTTTGAGATGATCTGTATCCTCCTTTAAAATATAGGATCAACTATAAATGTGCCAACATCCTTGATAGTCATATCATTCTGTATGTGTTTGAGCCATGCCAAAGCCCAGGTTCATTGGTTAAACCAGTTAATCTCCATTGGCCCTTGGTGTCAACTTGTTCTTTGGACAAAGTGTCACCTTGTAAGAAGTCTACAAACTTCTAAGTGCTCCCAGCGTTATTAGCTAGGATGGATGGGGTTGGATGCCCTAATTCTAAGTGCTGGTTCCATTAATGGTCTCCTGAGAATTCTCCCTGGCTTCCCTTTTTGTTTCTTGAGCAGAGTTCAGTCAAGGAGAGGTCAAGAGAGATGATATGTTACTTCCAGTCACTATATTGGCTCTGGGAACCTCCAACTCTATGCAGGTTTTCTTTGATCTCCTCGGGTCACTTTCTTTCCTTTTCGAGTACATATTTGCTATTCAGCAAAGGACTGAATGACTTCTCAGGAAAAAATGCCAACCCAGAATGACAAGGCATCCATGGTTCTGAGCCTGACTCGGAACCTTTCTTTTGGAAAACTAATGACTCCACCTATCATTCCCTTGGTATCTAGAGAAGCTGCCTTAGGTGGCACAGCCCTTTCTGCTCAGCTTCTGCTCTAGAGCTTCATCTTCAGGAGCCACCTGAGCATTTTTCCCCAGTAGGAGCTCTGTCTGCTCGTTGTACCTAATTGCAAAGGAGCTATATTCGGAGCAAGAATAATAATTTCAGATTTCTTTAACTGGACATCAAAGAGCAGGAAAGTATGCAGATTTCTAAATACATAAGCATTGGAGATACTACAGGTAAGATTAAAAAAATAATCTTTAGTGACTAGCAGTTTAATATTCAAATATTTAAAATGTTTTCAATGTGCATATTTTATTAAACAAATGACGTAGAGTTATTTAGTTAAATTTTCTGTAAGTAACTCATAAAGAATAGTCCTAAAAGCTGTGGGTGAGGACTAATTCATTCAAGGGAAACAGAACCTAATGATTGCTCCCTGAGGTATACACTGTATACTCATGCTAATTCCTGCTAATTGTCAAAGAAGAATAGAGTGACTTTTATCAGCAGTTTGCATTTGTGTAATGGTGCTGGTCTACTGGTTTTGTCTATCTACTTCACTGATAAGGAAAACGCCACTTAAAACAAGCAAGAAAAGCAAGCTATCCTTTACAGCATTATTTTCTTTTTACCTTGTCTTAAGAAGAAAAAAACCTAGCATTCTATGGGAAATATTGTGTAATTCCATGGGAAAATATTAAGTAACAAGCAGAGAACACTCGATTATTTCTCAGCTATTTATTCTGTGTATTTACAAAATGGGCAATAGTATTATTTCCAAAATGTTGTTACAAACAAAGTTCATATTACATTCCACATACTATAGACATGCCTATTTTAAAATATTTTGTACTTTAAAAAATTATTATAACACATAATGTGTAATATTGTAAGTTTAATTCTTATAATTTGGAAATTCAGTCAGAAATATTAAAGAATTGTGTTGATCTTGAAAGAGTAAACTAATCATGCGTTTATGATATTAATTCCTCATAACTCAAATTGTTCGATTTTGTTTTATAAGGATATTAAGTGACTATACATTTTTGACAAGTAGTTTTGATAAAGTTAAACATAGATTACTGATACTTACTTAATGCTTTATAATCATTCAATGATTGTTGCTCCACATTAGGCCACTTTTCTTCACATTTTGCAGAAGAATAATTTCCTAGGAAACAACTCTTGAGGTCTGGTTATATATGTAAAATTTCAGTCTAGACAGAATTTCCTTTTTTACTTTTCTTTGTTCAATATTTATGTGATTAGTAATAGTAACAGTATCATACATTTGTGTGCAGTGTTGCAACTGACAAAGTGTTTTAATAAACTTGGCAACAACCCTTTGGTATCTCATTCTTGCTGCTGAATTTTCGAAGGCAGGTAGATTGAAGTCCCACAGCTAAGAATTGGCAGAATTGTGCCTCGGACCTGATTCTTCCAAGCCAACTTCAGTGTTCATTTCACTACATTTTATCTATGAAGGTTTCCTTCTAGGGAGAGTTGGTTATGGTCTTACAGTTTTCAACCCCAGTGATTTTGGTTGTTATCCTTATGTCTTGCACATAATATATATGTCTTGCACATTAAATAATTATGGGCCAGAACGGTGACTCACACCTGTAATCCCAACACTTAGAGAGGCTGAATGAAGCAGGCAGATCACAAGGTGAAGAGATCGAGACCATCCTGATCAACATGGTAAAACCCTGTCTCTACTAAATATCCAAAAAAAATTAGCCAGACATGGTGGTGCGGGCCTGTATTCTCAGCTGCTTGGGAGACTGAGGCAAGAGAATTACTTGAACCCGGGAGGAGGAGGTTGTAGTGAGCCAAGATCACGCCACTACACTCCAGCCTAGCGACAAAAGTGAGACTCCATCTCAAAATAAAACAAAACAAAAAGAAAAGAAAAGAATTGTGGAAGGAGATAAGGAAGGAAGGAAGGAAGGAGGGAAAGAGGAAGGAAGGAAAGAAAGAAGGTGGGGAGGGGCAGGCTGCATGGAAGAAAGAGGGAGGACATGAAGGAAGAAGGGAATCCTGTTGTGTGGTAAATGATTTTTGGAGCCCTGAAATGATGGTAGTAGTCCCCAAGTTCTCAGCTCTTTCAGAGAACTCTCCAGATTCCCCAGCAATGATCATTTGTCCTGACCTTTTTTGCCAAGGCAGACCAGGTCTGGAGTAAAATACTAGAAAATACATTCTCTGGTATTAAAAGGAATGGCCCAAACCACAATTACTTTTGCACCAACCTAATAGTAAGTTACTTTACCTTATACTTTCTTCCTCATAACATTGTAGTTGCTGACACACCAAGGAAAGTGTGTTTGGGATAAAGTGGTCATATAAATGGCAAACATCAAAGTAATGTCAGATTTTGTAGTGTTTTTCTAACTGCTGTTCATGTAGCAGTCACTAGAAGATAACTCCAAATTGTGAAAAACTAATCACAAATCAGAGGGAGACGAAGTTTCGGAAACACTGAATGAGTGAGATCTACTTCACTCCTTCCTGGAGCAACTATGGGGCAGGGGGGTCATATTTTATATATTGAAACATATTTTATCTTCCAAATCTTTAGTTTACCTTTAATACAAGTCCTCCTAGCTCCCCCGGAAAGAATGCTGTTTGCTCTGTTTGGCATAGGACCCACTTTGTCTGTTTCATTATGTTCTGGTTGAATTACCAAGTGGAAACTGATTTAGGAATATTGAGTGTGTACGGCATAGAGAAAAATTATCACTGCAGAATTTATCAGCCTGCGTAAGACCGTCAGGGCACTGTGTTCCAATAAGGAGACCGAAAGGAAACCTGGCAAAAATCTGAAGAGTGTATGTAGCACCATCTCCATCCCGGGTTCTTCTGACAGTTACAACTTATTCCTGTGCTTGGCTGCTGGTTCAGAGCAGCTGCATCCAGTCAGTTCACACTTCGCATCACCTGGGAGCTCCTTGCTGCCTTACAGTTCATGATCATTTTTTGATCTCACTGCTGCTAAAGGATAAAAGTGCTAAGCATAATAATCCATGACTGTATGAGATACTTGCTACTTCATTTCCCTCCAAGAATCATTTTGCTATCAAATACCCAATTACTAGTTTCAGGTAATGATCTAAGACTTTTTTAAATGAATATGTCAGAGCTAGGTGCTTCAGGATAGTGTTACAAGGATAATCGTTTCAGGGAGATATATTTTTAAAGCCTTTAAAAAAAAAAGTTGTTTCTAGTTTTTAACATATGTATTAATCTCATTTTGGTAATCCCATAAAATCAGAACGTCTAAGGAAGAGGTATGTCTAGCTGTTGTTTATATCACTGCTATTTTTTATTGTTTACATTTTATAAGGAGTGTCTACATTTTGGGGGGAGGTGGAATGTTGGTTTTGTTGTTTTAGCAATAGCAGAAGTGTTGGCATTTGTCCTGAGAGAGCCCAGGCAGTGTTTGCTGTTCAGGTTGCATGAAGGGCAATCTTTAGCAACTTGTCAGAGATGCAAAGGCCACTTGGGTCTGCTTGAGGTTCAGAGTTCCTCTGCAGGACTGCACAGTGACAGCACACTGCAGGTGGCCCATTCAGCACTGTCACCTGGGGCAGCAAAGATACCCAGCTCCATTTGTCATCCCATGGAATTCTGTCAGCAGTTGAAAGCCTTTAAGCACAAAACCTTTAACATTCAAGGCAAACTTCCTAATATTTCTTAAAGGCAATTGCTGTGGATGAAAATATTAATATATAGCACCTAAATAAGTAGGTTTTCACATGAAGAGATAATATTAGGTTAAAATGATATGCTCTGTGATATCTAGGAATGTTGTATATTCCATGGTTTTACACACCAAACAATGCAAATCATGTTCCCCTCTTCTTGATGAAGATGTTAAAGTATAACTGATAATTGATGTTAAAAATCACCTGTCTCCTCATTCTTTCTTATTCCTTTTGTTTAGTTTATTTGGTTCATAGGCCTGGAAAAGATGCCTTGATATGTAATTTGAAACTAACTTTTTTTTGGAGTAATAACAAAATTAGTCTAATTCTTATTTATCCATAGTAATTATTCCAGAATAACATGCATCTCCTTAGAAATAAAGTTCTCCTTTAAAAAAATATAAATAGCATACATCTTCAAAGTCCCTAGATTTCCATTGTCAAGCTTTTTCTCTCATTGATACATGTCCAAATTAAGAGTCTTCCCTACTTGCCCATTAATATTTGCTATTATTCATTGAATGCCAGTTTTTTTGTTTTGTTTTGTTTTTTTTTTTGCCAATTCCTTTATCTAGATTATTTATAATCTCTACAAAATTCTGTAAGAATGCCATTACCCCTGTTTTCTTAATGGGAATATTGAGCATCTGAGTGGTTAAGTGACTTATTCAAAACCAGTAGGGGACAAGATTTGAACCATGTCTGTCTCCAAATTCCAAATTGTTTTGAGTGTCTTTTGCTGTTATTCCAAAAAGCCATGCTGAGACCAATGAAAGGGGTCCAAAAACATGCCTTAGACAGGAGAATAAGAGGCAAGCAAGGCCATGAGTAATTCAGAAATGGAATAATCAGATGTTGAGTATTCCAGTCAGATAGAATAAAAATCAAACAGGGGAGAAGACAAAATTAGGTTATGTGTCACTACACAATGTAGACTTACAAAGGAAATGAACAGGAAAGGCAGAAGAAAATGGAAAAGTAATACATGGCAGGTCAAGTAAAAGTAAACAAGGGTATATGAAACTCACATGGAAATAATAAAACAAAAATTAGTAAGGAAGACAGACAAGAGATTAAAAATTCATAAGAATGTATCAATAGACAAGAAGAAAAATTGCCTCTAAAGTTGGATTTTTTTTTCCTTAAAAGTGTACATAGAATCCGCACTGGCTTGATACATTGGTTTTGCTTTTCATCCTGATAATATCATTGATAAACATTGTATACATCGGATATTTTTTGGTTGGGACTGAGTATTGCCCATGCTGTTCCCAATTACATGAGAAGCATCCTGGTACTAAATGCCCTGGTAGCCTGGGGCTGAGAGCTTTGGCCTTGTATAATTCTTGTGCCCATTTTTCATGTAAAGTGAAGTTTGACAAGTGAATATTAAGTTCATCGTATGAAGGTGTTGCAAACCAAAATTGAAACTTATTTCTACCCCTCATTCAAAATGGAGATATTTTGTAGTGCTTTAGTCTACATTTACAGTTATATTAGATTCTTTCCATTTCCTTAAAAGTATGATGGCAGTTGGACATTCAACCATATTCCTCTAAGAAATTAGAGTAGAAAAGAATGGCTTCTAATCTGCATGTTAATATGTATCTGACTAATAATCTGTAATGTTTTCATTGGGAACAAATAAGCCAACTTATATTTTTTTTTATACATACATCATGTCTTAAAAAAATGTGAAGTCAATAGGCACGTAAAACATTTCAAAATAAACAATTTTATCAATTAGTTGCCATTAACAAATAGATGTCTAAATTTTGTTGCAATGACATGACTTTATACCATTATATTGAACCTTCCTGGGAAATGTATTTTAATTACAATAGAGCTTGTCTTTTACAACTACCTGGAAAATTATATATTGGTTAAAAAATGTTGAGGCCCAGCCAGATGCAGTAGCTCATGCCTGTAATTCTGGCACTTTGGGAGGTCGAGGCAAGTGGGCAGGAGATCCAGACCATCCTGGCCAAAATTATGAAATCTCATCTCTTCTAAAATACAAAAATTAGCCAGGTGTGGTGGTGTGTTCCTGTAGTCCCAGCTACTCAGGAGGCTGAGGCAGGGGAATTGCTTGAACCCAGGAGGCAGAGGTTGCAGTGAACTGAGATGGCACCACTGCACTCCAGCCTGGCAACAGAGTGAGACTCTGTCACAAAAAAAAAAAAAAAGAAAAGAAAAGAACAGAAAAAAGTTAAGCCCCTTTTCCTATTTAGTTATAATAAAATTAATTAACTCAGTAATTCTCTTTTACAATTTGATTCCATGTAATTAGACCCAGAAAGTGCTTAACTTCTTTGCTATTGTTTGTAAGGTCTGCAAGCTTAGTGAAATCTCCTGTACCTTATATGAACTCTTCCTTTTTGGACGATTTAAGATTAAAAGCTGCTTAGAAAGGAGGAAAAAAAAAAAAAGTCAAAGTTAACCTTTCTCCTTTCTCTCCTCTTCAGCTACATCTACATCTACTACTGGGACAAGCCATCTTGTAAAATGTGCAGAGAAGGAGAAAACGTTCTGTGTGAATGGAGGCGAATGCTTCATGGTGAAAGACCTTTCAAACCCCTCGAGATACTTGTGCAAGTAAGAAAAGAAATCCTGTGTGTGGCTTATGTCTATAACTGCTTGTTTCAGATGATTCTATGTCTCATGATGTATTGTTTCTTTTTTTCCAATTTTGTTTCATGTTGAATAATGCTGTTTTATATAGAGAGTGTTTTAAAACATTCACATCATTTGTCATCACTCCTCTGTCATATCCAGAATTGTTTTTTACTCTTTTCAATGTATGTGATTTTTTTTTTTTTGCTGTTATTTATAATGTTGCTTTCTTTGTGGTTTTCCTTGTGATTCAGAAAAGATGTGCAAATATCATAGAGGCCTATAACTTTTGATATCTACTTCTACATCCAATGTATGAATTAAGCTGTAAGATAATGTTGCTTTCTTATCCCAGTGATCACCTGCAAAATGAATAAGACAACTAAAGGAAGCAGAAAGGCAGAAGATTATTGACTGACATATGTCTATTACACTTGGGATTGTCTTATTGTTTCATAACCATATTTTAAATGGACTTTAGATTTATATTGCTAGTAAAAAGAAAAGAAAAATGTAAATTACATGTATTTGGAAATCCATTGAGTGTGTGTAGCATCCCTGTGGGTAGACAGCAGTGTTCTTTTATTGGTCTATAGATATATCTAGAATAGCACTTTCTTTCCAGTGACCTGAAAGAGTTGATGCACCACTAAGAAGTGTCCAGTTTATTCTGTCACAATAGGAAGAGTAAGATAGTGATAGTATCAGTAAATTAAATATTTAAACCTTGTAGTAAAAACTAATAGGACTCATTCAAAAGCACATGTTTATTTTGCCATGCATTTTAAGTCTGCTA
This sequence comes from Aotus nancymaae, assembly GCF_030222135.1. Lineage (NCBI taxonomy): Eukaryota > Metazoa > Chordata > Mammalia > Primates > Aotidae > Aotus > Aotus nancymaae. The sequence continues at coordinate 6,300,943 of NW_026988494.1, read as the reverse complement.
TTGATATTTAGCCTATATGTGCTATATGGACTCATAATTTGATGTGGCCCTAAAAAGATATATAATGTTTTATTGAAATGATGAAAATGCACATTTATTTTGCTGTTCACAAATAGCTGTATCCCAAAAGCGGCGTATTTTAAATGTCGTTCCTTAAAAAATGTAGTGTAGAACATCTAATAAATTTTGCCCGCAGTCCCCAGCTGGAAACATGCAGTGGGGACATTGTTCGAAAGCAGCAATGCTTGTTCTGAAGGAGGGAAAACCATTTTGTTGTAAAAAATTTTTTTTCATAGAATATTGGCATGTGACTTAAATCTTGACAAGGAAGAACAAGTCTGTTAGGCAATTGAACCGATAGGAGCAATGAGCAAAATGAAAAGGACACAAGAAATAATCAACTAGGTCATGTCTCTTTCACATCACAGAAATACTGTATAAATATTTAGGTGCCAATTCTAATAAAACCTTAATTATGTTTATAAGTAAAGAAGTGTATCTTAAAAGATGTATGTTTTAAAGACAAAAAAAAAAAAAAGCAACAATCGAAAATGCCATTTTGTAGGCCATGTTTTGCTGCCCTCTGAGCTGAGGTAGACTGGGCATGTCTGTGGTGTGCCTGATGGGAGCTCATGGCCCTGAACAAGTACCTTCCAAAACTGCTTCCTTCTTGTACTCAAAAGCTCTTCTTTGAAGAGAGTAGATACAGTGTCAAGATAAGACAAGTTTTGGTGGTTGTACAGCTGATTTTATCAAAGACAGATAATTCGTAAAAGTAAATATAGTCTGTTAGAGCAAATAAAAGACTTGGAACCAGAACAGAATTCTAATCTCAATTACCAAACATTTCTTTTATGGAAATAAATAATTTTTATAAGCCAAAGTGAAATGATAGGTAAAAGTCTTGCAGAAATATTAAAGCAAGATGAAATACGAATATGAGGCCAGGTGCATGCCTGTAATCTCAGCACTTTAAGAGGCCGAGTCAGGCAGATCACTTGAGCCCAGGAGTTCAAGACCAACCTGGGCAATGTGGCAAAACACCGTTGCTACAAAAAAATGCAGAAGAACAATTAACCAGGCATGGTGGCATGCACCTGTAGTCCCAACTATTTGGGAGGCTAAGATGGAAGGATCACTTGAGCTTGGAGGGTTGAGCCTGCAGTGAGCTGAGATTGTGTCACTGCACTACAGCCTGGGTGACAGAGTAAGACAGCCACACACACACACACACACACACACACACACACACACAAAGTATGTAGAAAAGATCATTCCTTTTAGATCTGAATTATCTCATATGACTGTGTTTATTGTTTAAAAAGTAATCTTAGAGATTCACTTCTTGATCATTAAAATATTCAAATCTATATACTTGCAGCAGAATAAAAATCTATCTGATTTAGTCTCTAGTTCTGCTGACTTGCTGTGAATACAGTACAAATATGAGACATCCCCATATTTATCATAGCAAATTGGGATGAACCAGCTTTTTAGTTTCCTGTAAGACTTTCTCTGATCGAAATAGAAAATGCCAGAAGCTGAGAATTATAATCTATAAAATATGAGGTTCATTTGATATATGGGAAAACTTTGTTACATTTTCCTAATCTTAAGCATACAATGTAATTGTAGTTTAATAAATCTCCTTGAAAAAACATTTAAATTATAGTTCCTTAAATTCTTCTCCTTTTTAAACAATGTACCCATATTATCTATGTCTCATATTTTTACTTCTTCAGAAAAGCATCCGAGACCACTATATTTTAATTATCATAATGAAATATGATCATTTTTTCCTCATCACTTTGCAAAGATTTACAAGCTGAGTGAGTACATATGATAGTTTCTGTATACCTCTAAGGAACCAGGGCAGTTCTTTTCCACATATTAATTTCAGCCATTCTTTAGCCCTCCCACGTCCAATACAAAACATGTAATCACGTAAGTGCTGTTCAGTTTTTTCATTTTAATATTGTGCCAACAACTGTAATTTTTCTTCACTCAACAGTTTCTCATTAAATTTTAAGCCTAATCCAGAATTAAAAACTTGCTATATTTTAAAAATCTTGAAGTGAAACATTTGGAAGTCTTCTAGTAATTATTAAAGCCCCAAGCCATGAATGAACACATCACCCAAACTAATTGTCCAGTGGATCATTCTTGCTTTCTAGTTCTAAGAAAAATATATCTTTTTTTTGTATTTTGCTAATTAGGATCTTTTAGAGAAGTGTTTTAAATTATTACTGGATCTTATCAGAAAGAAAATCTTTGGCATCTATGATTTTGATAACTTCTTCCCTTCTTTTGAATGGTGACTTTATTCATACATTAAAACAAACCAGATCCTTGAGGGAAGAACTGGAGAATATATTCTACATACAAAATATTTCAAATATTTCTTGTTAAATAAAACTTTTTATTTTCTAAAATTTTTGTATGTGAAACATCTATAGCATTAAAAATAATTACTACTCAGAATTTAAACAAAGACACATATTATACTGTGTCTTATGATAATACATTGTTCACTAGACCACTTGAATAGAAACAGAAGACATAAAAATATTGCATTGGCTCATCACGGTCCTATCTATGAAGCCAGTTCATAGTTTCCATATGGTCTATCTGTCTAGAGCTAAGCATTGCTGAAGCATGAGCCACATCATTGAAAATCAGCTTTATCCCTGACTAAAGACATGACTCAGAAAGACCACAAGCATGGAAGTTTCCAAGTAGTCTCTCTGGTCACCTAATCCGCTGTTGTCTTCTTGGGAGTTGAAGTAGAAGATTTTACAGCAATCTCTTTTGTCTCTCTGCTTGGAACAAGGTGTTTAGAATGGATTAAACATATTAACAGTGCAAATCTTCTTTGAGGAGAGGTTTCCGGATTGCTTGGACCTCCTCCTGGGGACTATGTGGGAATTTCAGTGGTGGTTCTCATCTTTTATATTTTTTTCTCTACAGTAATTTAAAATTTATTCTGTGGGAAAAAAAATAGTTACTATTCCAGATTATGTAAAGATGAGAAAAGAATCATTCCATTTTTACCCTCTGATGCTCCGTGTAGTCCTGTGGTTCAGAAAAAACAATATACATGAAATCGAACATGAAATTGTTCAGTTTTCCTCTTATGTCTTTTCTTTATTCTTGTGTATCTGTTCTTCTGAATAGTTTCATTGAAGAACTACTTTGGAAGATACTGATGTGATTTTTAAAATCTAAAAATTATTTTATATTAGGCTGTGCTTTTAAGTCCAATATGTTGTCCAGTGGACAGATGTGCCTTCATCTGGAGGGGATTAGAGTTTAAAACTACCAATTTTGGTGAACAATCTTATGTCCTTTCGCCTCAACTCTCTGGACAATATATTTATTTATAACATGAAGTTAATATGTTCTCCAAATTTCTTCCCAGGGAGTCGGTGAAATTAAATGAGTTCATTTCTGCTAAAGTACTTTTAACTCTGGGGAAGCAAAATTTATTTTTCCTTATAATAAAAAGAAAATGGTAGTATTACATTCTCTCAGTAGACGTTGGGAAAATATATACACCTGTTTTAACAGACTGTGTTATCATGTTTAATTTCTTTTTGTTGTTGTTGTCTTCGTTTTGTTTTGAGATGGAGTTTCACTCTTGTTGCCTAGGCTGGAGTGCAATGGTGCAGTCTTGGCTCACTGCAACCTCCACCTCCCAGGTTCAAGCGATTCTCCTGCCTCAGCCTCCCAAGTAGCTGGGATTACAGGCATGTGCTACCACACCCAGCTAATTTCTTATATTTAGTAGAGATGGGGTTTCACCATGTTGGTCAAGCTAGTCTTGAACTCCTGACCTCAGATGATTCACCCGCCTTGGTCTCCCAAAGTGCTGGGATTACAAGTGTGAGCCACCAGGCCTGGCCCATGTTTAATTTCTAATTCTTCATTTTATTTAACACTAGCAGTTTTCTTGGTTTGTTGGAACCACCAAGTATCTTTATGACTTTTCTTTGACAGACCATTTAATATTTCTGATCATTAGTTTCCTTAGGCAAAAACAAAAAGCAGACTAAATTTGGGAAGATGGGAGGTATCTATAAACATAGACATTTCTAATTTTGTATAATAACGTTTATGAAATCATGTAGGGAGCACTAAACACAGAAAGGAAAAACCAGTACCAACCACTGCAAAAAAGAACCAAATGGTAAAGACCAACGATGCAATGAAGAAATTATGCCAACCAAAGGGCAAAACAACCAACCAGTAATAAAATGGCAGGGTCAAATTCACACATAACAATATTAACATTAAATTTAAATGGACTAAATGCCCCAATCAAAAGACACAGACTGGCAAATTGGATAAAAAGCCAAGAACCATTGGTGTGCTGTATTCAGGAGATCCACCTCACGTGCAAAGACACACATAGACTCAAAATATAGGGATGGAAAAAGATTTACCAAGCAAATGGAGTGCCAGATATTTTTTAAAACACAGAGAAAATATAAGATATGAGGTCTGATCTCTGAGAATTCAGTCCGTAAGAAAATGAAATTGCTAAAATAGAAAATCAGTGAGTGAATATATGATGGTATAATTTTGACTATTAAGGTAATACTAATTTAAAGAAAAGAAAGGAAAGACAGAAATAAGTTAGAGAAGACTTTTTAAATATAATCATTTATAGTCTTTCCTTTATACCAGGAAGGCTTTGTGGTCATAGGAATTCTTTCCGTGAGACACAGTGACATGCAGCTTCATTCTAGGAAGTAAAACAAATGAATGAAACAAAAGAACTGAATTAAACAGTGGAGCCACTAAATGACCTCTGAAGGCCAGACAGAGGACTTTGAGTACTGTGATAGCTAATAGGGAACCATAGTGACTTCTGGAACAGGAAAGTGGCACCATAGACATAGCAGATGTTTAGGGAAGTGAGTCTTCCATACAGGCTAAAAGAAGTCTGGGGACTAAGTAAGATGGGAAGAGAAAGCCAAAGACATCAAAGATGCTAGCTATTATAAAATACTGACACAATGATGCTGATGGTAATAACTTTTATAATATGTGTTAGTAGCTGGATTAACATAATTAAACAAGGGGCGATAGTACAAGCTCATAGTTGTGTCCTGCAGTCTCGTCATCATGGCTGCAGAAAGAGAAATCTGGAAGAGATAAACAGGATATATACTGGGTTAGAACTTTCAGTCAATAAGAGCACACTGCTGACTCCAATCCCAGCCTAGAAGAGCTCTTTCTTCAGGATCGGTGTTACACTTGCTTCTAGTACTTCTCTGTTCTTGAGTATTGTAACATTTAACAAATACAGACAGCATTTGTGAGAGCAAGTGATGGGACTCGTGTGGATCTAGATAATGAGCTCTTTAGACAGCTGCATCTATTTCTTTCATGTCCTCATGTATCTAGAATCCTATGTGCTTATGAGAAATTTATTAACTCATTTAGACTTTAAAGGTAGAGTCGAAGCAAATTCTTTAGTTTTTATAGGAATCAGTTTAGGTGTAGTTTTGCCTAAAATCGGATGCATTGACTAAGTGTTCTGAATAGCTTGATTCCTCTCTTGTAAAAATCAGCTGGGCAGCCATATGCATTTATTGAGCTCCTATGAGACAGGCTCTATGCTCATGCTATGGATAAAGTCATAAGCAAAACCCATACTGGTCTTTGCCTGATGGAGGCTGTAGGCTACTGCAAGTAACAATCATGTTTCATATAATTAATTGAATTATAAATCACAGGTTTGCCAAGAGCTATCAAGGATATTTAGTAAGCTAAGGGAGTGTGCAATGAAAGACCTAAGCTAGTCAGAGGCAGACTCTGCTCTGTGGAAAAAAGAATTTTAAAAAAGTATGCAGTCATACTCTTGAGATGCATATAGTCAATTTAAAATAAAATATTTCACTGTGTATATATACTACATTTTCTCTCTCTTTTTTTTTTTTTTTTTTTTTTTTTTTTTTTATCGAGACGGAGTTTTGCTCTTGTTACCCAGGCTGGAGTGCAATGGCGCGATCTCGGCTCACCGCAACCTCCGTCTCCTGGGTTCAGGCAATTCTCCTGCCTCAGCCTCCTGAGTAGCTGGGATTACAGGCACGCACCACCACGCCCAGCTAATTTTTTGTATCTTTAGTAGAGACGGGGTTTCACCATGTTGACCAGAATGGTCTCAATCTCTTGACCTCGTGATCCACCCGCCTCGGCCTCCCAAAGTGCTGGGATTACAGGCGTGAGCCACCACGCCCGGCCCTACATTTTCTCAATCCATTTATCTGTTGATGAATGCTTAAGTTGATTCTGTAACTTGGCTATTGTGAATAGTAGATTTTTTATAACTTGCCTACTGTGAATAGTGGATTTTATAACTTGGCAATTGTGAATAGAGGATGAATATTTTAGCTAGATTGATTTAATTATTCCACATTGTATTCATAAATCATAACATCACTTTCCACCCCATAAATGTATACAATTGCAAATTGTCAGTTTACAGGAAAACAAATACAATATTTTGAAATATTTATATTGAATGATTTAAGGAAAAAGTGAATATTTAGATGTTTTATCAGAGAATGAGGCTGGTGAAGTGGATAGAGCTGTAGAGCCCCTCAGCACCCCTAAGCTGTTTGACGAGACAGGAAAACTTCCTCCAGAGAGGAAAACCAAACCAAAAATTGGCAGTCGATATGTCATTGTGTCACAGTGACGTGGAGATGTATGGGATGTAGATTGATGCCATATCCGATGAAATTGTTTGACCCCCAGCTTAAGGATTCATCATGTAGAGTAAACATGGGCCAGGGTTTTGTCTGCAGATGAGCATTTCAGAACAAGCTGTGCAAACAGAGATTTAGGAAGGGCAACAAGGTTCAAACAAGAAGTTAATTCACAAACACTGCCACCCTCATTATTGGGATTGCATGTCCTGGACATTGAAAAACAACATTTGAAAAGCCAGGACAACTTAGATTTGTTTTGTTTTGTTTTGTTTACTCAGCATTTACCCATGAGTCTAGGGTGGCCACTCTCTGTATCCTCTTATCTCATGGATTGGAAATTAGTCCCCAGATTATAATTAAAAAGAAAATGGAAGGTATATACTGTCTGAACAGTGGTGGGGAGATATAGGTTGGATCTGAAGGAAACATTACTGGAACATTTTATATTGAATATTTTCTTTAATGATGTTAAAGAGGGCATTCCCTTGGGGAAATAAATGTCTTTTGCAGATGATGCTAGAAAGAACACTAAAACACAAATTAGAAAAGCATATACAAACCTCAAGAAATTTTACCTAAAGGTAGATAACAGAATGAGGTTCATCTTGGAAAAATGCAGACTAATAGTAACAATACATTTGGGAAAGAATAATCTACAACGCAGATACTCAGCCAGTGAGTGGGCGAGTTCTGGACAGAATACTGAGCAGGCTAAGAGGTGAGAAAAGTCAGTGTTTGCAACATGATACTGTAAGAAAACAGACCGGCACAGTTGGAGCTGGCGTAGACACTGCCACCTCGAGTTTACATAGAGGGAACAAAGGCTTTGGTGTCTAATGCTTTCTCAACAATATTCCTTGATATTTATTTGTTGACATTTCCATCATTTAATTTTGTAAACATAGACATCAAATAGTTTCAAATACCACAGCTAGTATTGAGGAAGAGTGGATAGGACTTTTCATTTTTTGACAAGGTGTTTTTTAAATTGTCCAAATATTTCACTGTAGAGTGATGACTAGAGGGAGAGGATGTATCAGCTGTATTTTTTTTCCCTTCTCCTTCCTGATCAAGGGAGAGTTTGATGAAAATGAAGATAAGAAATGAAGGAAGAGAAAGGATATCTAAGGATGGTTTATAAATTGACCCTAAATACGTAGTTTATAAAATTAGCCAACCCTAACCAGAAGTTTCTTGGGATCCATGAATATTTTTGAATATGTCTAGAATCTCCACCCAAAAAAAGGGAAATAATTTATTCAATTGGAATATAAAAGATACACCAAGCATTAAACTGATTTAAAAAATATGTGCATCTATGATTGATTGCATAGTAAGCATATCAGGATATTAGCAGTGTATTGAAGGTATTATTAACCACAGTTTTTATTATACTGGTGCTGCACAGAAGTTTGATTAGTAGAATGCACTGCTTTATTGAATCCTAAGTAAACCGATGTTTCACTAGCAGTATTTAAATTCAAGATAACAGACTTACTTTTAAAGAATCATAGGGACTTTTCCAAATTGCAAACACAATGTTAAAGAGTTTTATTGGAGGGAGAAAATCTGTGAGAAGGATACTGGGAGTTTCTGTAAAAATTATTTGAGGCCAGGCATGGCAGCTAACACCTGTAATCCCAGCACTTTGGAAGGCCAAGGCTTGTGGATCATCTGAGGTCAGGAGTTCGAGACCAGCCCAGCCAACATGGGGAAACCCCATCTCTATTAAAAATACAAAAGTTAGCCAGGTGTGGTGGTGCACATATGTAATTTCAGCTACTCGGGAGACTGAGGCAGGAGAATCGCTTGAACCTGGGAGGCAGAGTTGCAGTGAGCCGAGATCGTGCCACTGAACTCCAGCCTGGGCAACAGAGCAAGACTCCATCTAAATAAATAAACAAAACTATAAAAATAACAGATACATGTCCAGATTGACCTGTACTTGGCAAATCAATTAACCATATGAATTTTTTTTTTTTTTTTTGAAATGGAATCTGTTGTCCAGGCTATAGTGCAGTGGCGCAATCTCGGTTCACTGCAACCTCTGCCTCAGCCTCCCAAGTAGCTGGCATTACAGGTGGCTATCACCGTGCCCAACTAATTTTTGTGTTTTTGGTAGAGACAGGGTTTCACCATGTTGGCCAGGCTGGTCCCGAACTCCTGGCCTCAAGTAATCTGCCAGCCTTGGCCTCCCAAAATGCTGGGATTACAGGCTTAAGCCACCATGCCTGCCTGAAAGTGCCTTTTGATACAATTCTTGATCAGATATGGACACTGTGGTCTGATCTTAAGTTCATTTTCACAGACATATTGTGAGAGTCCTTTATGAATCAGGTACTGTGCTAGGCATTAGAGATACAAAATGATCAGAATGTGATCACTGTCTGACAGAATGTGATCAGTGTGTCACAGATCATCACAATACAGATAAGTGCAGTGAAAGAGATCAGGATAGGGTGCAATGCAAGAGCCAAGCCAAGAGTCAAGGAATTCTCCCCAGAGCATAGAAGTGGGTGATGGGGAGGTGGGAGGCAGGGAAAGAGTGATGCCTAAGTTCAAACAAAACTGTAAATTTTCGCCCCATTAATAACAAATATAGAACAGACATGATCACGTTAAGAGAAAATACTAAAATTTTTAAAAACCCTGATTTCCATCTTCTAATCTGATTAATGAAACAAATAGTGTATATGTATACTTCTGTATGTCTATATATGTACACACACACACATATATATTTAAAGCTGCAACAAGTACTTATTATTCAGATCCTTAGATTATTCTAAGACATAAAATATTTGGAATTTGCTCAATCTCATGCCAAAGCTTATTGTTCAAAATTCAGGTTTGATTTACTGTTATTCTTATCTTCCAGGAAAGTGATGGATTGGGTGCTTAACATGCAATGTTAATAATAGAAATGTATCAGAAGCCAGATAGTCTCCCTAGCCTGTTAGAAGTAATTCCATAGAATTTCAAAGAACTTTTAGATCAGCGGGGTTTTCATTTGCATAGGTTTTCTCTACACAATTCAGTGTGCAGTTTGCTTGTGCAGAAACTATCTCAGTTGCCGCTTTTCCCTTCCATCCCACTTGGCAACAAATTTAAATGTCTGTGAAGGCTACATCCTTTTGCTGCTGATCACTTGAGTTGCTTCGGCACTTGCAATTTGTTTTACTTCAACGATTGTCTTAAAATCCATTTTATCAAAAAGGATTTTTAGAAGTCCTTGAGTTCTATCATCCCTGACTGGTAATGCATTCAGAAGAAATGCTGTCAAGGCTTTCTAACAATGATTCCATGTGTTAGGATAAGTATGGTTTCCCAGAACCTTAGTGGAAAAAGAGGTCTTTGATACTCACTTAATTACATTTCTTCATTTTATCACTGAGGAAAAGGAGGCCCAGTAAAGCCAAAGAGCTTGTCCATGTCCAAACAGCAAGATACCATAGTGCCAAGAGACAGGGCCTTTGTCTCCCTCTTCCCAGTTCAGAGAACCTTAGGTCTTGGACTTTAATCTACATCCAAATCTCTTAGGGATTTTGTTAAAATGAAGATTCTTATTCAGTAGTTCTAGGATGTGCTAGCATGTTCCTAAGAGATACTGATGCTGCCAGTTCTGAGTAATAACAGGGTCTTATGCACTAAGAAACAATGCTGAGAAACTTCATCTCCCAAATGAAGATAAACACCAACAAAAGGATAGTTCTGGTTAAGAAGTAGCTGGCAATTCTAAAAACTGACTTGCATACCTCAAGTAGTTCTAATGTTACTATGCCCAGTATTCCGTGTGATTTTATGATAGAGATAAGCCATCATCTCATGCTAGCTTCCTAGGAAACATCATGTTAGAAGTTCATAATAATTAGAAAATAGATTGGGTAGGATTTCTGACTCCTTTTACCTAGTTGTCCTGTGCCCTCTGATCACAGAACTGTTTATAAGATGCATAATGACGATTTACTTATAAATGCCTTCTTTCTCTTAAATAACTCATGATTGGTCAGCTATTTGTTAATTTCATGATTCTGACTCACATAAGGGCATTTCCTGCCATGGCAATTGTGTGGTGTGTGTGTCTTACACACACACAGCATGTTCACATATCTTACACCATGTTCTTTTGTGAGAAACAAGTGGATTATTGTGTGTTCAATGTGAGAATTTTAACTTTTATCAAAATGCAAAGAAGCAAGACAAAATGATAATTATTGAATACATCATTACTTCTGGAATCACCTGCTTTAATTATAGGGTATGTCTATATGAACTTACATTCCTGGTTGAGAAACAAATAAAAACCCCATTTACTTCAGACATTATTTTGTCAAATAGGTTATATTTTAAAGTTATTTATCTAAGAACATGAAAATGTTCTTATTGAAGCATGAGAAATGGTGTCTTTTTGAGAAATAACCCAATCTCACACTTTATACTTCTTATTGACATATTTCTCTAGGTAGCTCTTCCTCTATTTCCTGCAGCAAAAATATTCTAAGCAAAAATCATCAGTTCATTTATATGAAGGTATTTCCAAGAGTTTAAAGGAGCTATATCAATATAAGATGTTTGTCATTTAAGCTTAAACAAATACTCACAAAGCAAAAAATCTGGAACTACTAGTATTTTATCTTGCAGGCCATTTTCATAAAATAAGAGAATTACATATACCAAGTCACTTGGTAATATGGCTTGAAGGGAAATGAAATTACCCCGATATTGGTAACAATGAATAGTTTTGTTCATATCTCTTTGATGCCAAATATATAGTATATATTCTTATTTACTCTGTAGAGAATAGGGTTGTGTAAAAATCTCTAGGTATGAGCTACCAGAGCTAACTTAGATAGGCTCTTTGCATGACAATTACTGTGTAGATGAACCATTAATAATAATTATTACTATGGATGTTGAGGATTCAAAATGATAATCTTTCTATCTGTAAGTATATAGCTTCCTAGAACCTTTCAGTGACCCTTTTTATTAGAGGACGATATTTTAAAAATCAATCCCATTTAAAATGTTTTAGGTATTAGAGTAACGGCTATAAAAAAAAAAGCAGCAATTATAAAGAACTTCCATATTCAAGCACAGCCCCATTGCTTAAGACCTTAATATTGTATCAAGATTCTAGAATTTTGATAGGTAAATATATGTGAGGGAATAACATGTAAATTTCATACAGTTTTTAAAACAGTTTTACCTTAAATGCAAAATGTCATGTGTTAAGTACTTCTGCCTAAGAATAACTGATCTAAATTTTAAAATGTATTTGTCTTTGATTTGGGGTAATGCAATTAGGTGAAATCTGTCTTGATAACAATCTGTTTCCAGTATCTTTGAACATTAAAAACAAGAGTTTATTTGGAATATCTTTTTTAAAAAAACAGGAAATGTACTTTTTCTTGTCAGTAATCATTATAGTGTGAAAGTAATTGACTTCAGTTGTTTGATGACTTACAATATAAAACACTTACGAAATAAATACAAAATTGAAATAAGTATATGAAAGAAAAAGCTCAAGTCCATGTATTGATAAGAGACAGGGATGGAATCATGTTAGCGCTTATCAAAACCAGTGTTTTAACATAGTGAGAATCACTGATCCGTGGCAAATAGGGTCATGCCAAAGGGAAACTGACAGCTCTCCAGGCCATGCCGCCTCTTATTCCACATTTCAGCTTCACTCTAGTTAAATTTCAGTTAACCTATCATTTGAGGACTGAAGCAAACAACAACAAAATCTGTAACCCACAGTTTTCGTGGGGCACGGTTTTCTAAATGTTGTCTTTTCTTTTCTTTATATTGCTTGGTACCAGATCATTTTTTAGGAATCTCCATATTCCATAGGAGGAAAATTGCCAGTCTGAAAGCTCAGTGTCTTTAGCATTTTTTTGCTTACCACATTTTTGCCCTCTAGGTGCCAACCTGGATTCACTGGAGCAAGATGTACTGAGAATGTGCCCATGAAAGTCCAAAACCAAGAAAGTATGTTAAAATAATCTGAAGTTTGCTTTCTCCCCCAAACTACAGCAACAATCACTACCACTTGGTGCTTTTACAGCTCAGTTGTAACTGATTCATTTTGTTCTAATTATGGCTTAACCACTCAAGGCATAAACCCATTCAATATTACCTTATTTAACTCTCTCAAAGTGGGTCCCTAAGTCATCAATTTATAAGAATGGCGAGTCACAATGACCCGTGATGCTGACAAACCATCGCAGGGAAGCCAACCAAGAACGATTTTCTCCCAGCATGTGTGACCACAGTCATCAAATGGAAAACTCACATGAATACAACGTCAGGTTTCATTTTAAATGGTTCCCTCTGAAAGAAGGCAATCACTTAAAATGCTGGGATCTTTCCATCATACCAACTTAAGAACTGCATTCTGTCCAAATTTTTAGCCATTTGGGGAAAGTGCCAGAGCCTGAAAGCCATGATCAGGGCAAAGATTCTGTTCCTGAGGGTGAACCCACCAAGTTTCAGTCAAATGACACTGAGGAGCTTCTTTCTAGCATATATTCACCTCTTCTCTTTTTCTCTGTTTTTTCTACCATTGTTTTTTTGTTTCTTCTCTCAGGTGCCCAAATGAGTTTACTGGTGATCGCTGCCAAAACTACGTAATGGCCAGCTTCTACAGTACGTCCACTCCCTTTCTGTCTCTGCCTGAATAGGAGCATGCTCAGTTGGTGCTGCTTTCTTGTTGCTGCATCTCCCCTCAGATTCCACCTAGAGCTAGATGTGTCTTACCAGGTCTAATATTGACTGCCTCTGCCTGTCGCATGAGAACATTAACAAAAGCAGTTGTATTACCTCCTCTGTTCGCGACTACTTGGCTCTGAGATACTAATAGGTGTGTGAGGCTCCGGATGTTTCTGGAATTGATATTGAATGATGTGATACAAATTGATAGTCAATATCAAGCAGTGAAATGTTAATAAAGGCATTTCAAAGTCTCACTTTTATTGATAAAATAAAAATCATTCTACTGAACAGTCCAACTTCTTTATGCAATGAGCACATCCTGAAAAGGGTGTTGCTAAGCTGTAACCGATATGCACTTGAAATGATGGTAAGTTAATTTTGATTCAGAATGTGTTATTTGTCACAAATAAACATAATAAAAGGAGTTCAGATGGTTTTTCTTCATTAACCAAACAGTTTGCACTGAGGCATTTTAAAAAGAAAGCACCAACCAAGTAGGAAAATTAAAAGCAAACATTTCACAGCAAATGAGATATCCTGGCCTCTGTTTATGTTGCTTAAGGAATAAGTAAGTAATTCAGGGCTAGTTTAAACAATTATTTATTTATGTTAGCATTTCTTTAAGTTAAAAGTAATTTAGAATAAAATAGTTACTGTTATTTGTTTAAATATTTATTATTTTGATACATAACAGTTCAACTACCAGATAAAAATATATATTTTTTTTTACTTAACGCAGAACTGGGACATTTGAATAGATGTTCGTGGCTTCGTGAAGTTTTGAACATCATTCCTTAAATACCCAATTCACATTGTATGTAATTACATGGGTAACCAAGCCATGTATTTGTCCTATTGTGAACTGAGTTTGTAAGTTCTGATTCTGGAGCTTTCAAAACATTGCATTTGAAATGGATATCATATAGTTATCCATGTAGATGAAAGAATGGCAATTTTTTTCTGTAAAGGTTCAGGGAGCAAATATTTTACGATTTGTGGTGACACCATCACTGTCACAACAACTCAAACCTATTGTAGCATGAAAACAGCTGTAAACAATGCATAAAACTGATGTGCATGAATTGGTTCCATTACATGTTTATTTACAAAAGCAGACAGTGGGCTGGATTTGTCAACCACTGATTTAGACTGTCAATTGCTCACCCTGAAAAATATGTCACATAGCTTACCGCAGTTTAAATTCACCTAACGTAAGAAACAGTGATACAAGCGGGTTATTTAGGGGTCCTAAAAGAATCAAATTTACCCTTGTTCTGATGCATGTAGAGTATAAGCTTCTGTAATTCTTAATTGTCACAGAAGTTTCCAGAATAAATTCTGTAATGTATTATGGTGAGATTAGACCCATAATACGCAATCATTTATTTAGGGAGGTAAATACTACCTCCTACATATCAAAGACAACTTCCTAGGCCATTTTCTGTTGTGAAAAATTAGAAAATTGACATTGCAAAGTTTCCAAACACTCTTCACTTTATTCACAAACATTTAAATAATATGCATTTAGTAGGCAGAATTTTTGTATCCACAGCTAAAGTGAATAGCTTGATTTAATTTTTAAGTTAATTTTTTAAAGAAAGATAGGAAAGAAAATAAAAATAAAAGAGGAAAATTGAATGTTATTTAATACCTTAAAGCCGTTTCTCTTAGAAATGTGTATTTATATTCAAATGACATAGATTCAACAAATCCATGTGACTGGATAAATACAATAACATCATATTTTAGATTTTAATGAAAATTCTGATCACTTAAGTTGCACTTAAATTTTTGGTGTTAGAGTTTTATTGCACCTTGAAGGCAATGTTCAGGTGCTATATAAACAAAACCATTAAAAATGAAGTTATTTCCCAGCATAATTATACAGTTAGATCAGACAGTAGTAACCAGAGAAAATATTTTCAACTTCTCTTTTAGACCGTTGTCTTTTTCAGAAGATATCAGTTTAAAATAGCCACTATGTATTTGTGAAGTTCAGAGTGTGATTTTAAATAAATTCTTTAGTATGCTTTCAATGCCATTTTTGGACGACATCCAGGAAAGCAGCATTCATATTTAACCTGATTTAATGAAGATTGATTGCACATTTATGAACAATATATGTAATGGCTGTGCAGCAGAGATGCCTCATGTCTGGAAAAGCAAGAGCTTCCCATCAGAAATTGCTTTCCAGTGTTGTCTTACTCAGAGTTAATGTTCTAACCTCTGTGTCTTAAATTTTCAATTTTTATCTCTGCAAACCCCTACATAGAAGGCAGAAAAATAAATTTGTGCTGCTCTAAGAACTTTATGTTCAAGTAGCAATGAGAGCCAGAAAAAGGAGAGAGAAAGTCACCATAGTGACTGTTTTAAAATTTAATTGTTTGTAGTCTTAAAGTCTGGAAAACATAAATTTTGAACACAAACTGGAAAAATACAGTCCCCAGCTTCAAAGAGAAACATTCAAAACTTATCAAACTGCATTTTCAGTTGAAGAGTAACATTCTAAAGAATAGATAATTTTTTAAAGTTTATTAGCATAAAATTTACATTATTCAGATTTGATACGACGACTCTGGTCAGAATGTCCAATGGGGCATTTCCTGATTTACAAAAACTGACTTCAAATATAAAAGAAAGGAACAAATGTATATTTTATAAGGCAGCCATTTGCCTTGAAATAAAACATTATATTTATAGTACTTTCTAGGAAAATATTGTCAAGGTTAGTCAACTTCAAATTTGACCTAACTTGACATAGAATTCCTAGTTGAAAAAATTGTGTTCATCAATATGTGATGTGGGGTGTGTGTGTGTGTTTGTGTGTGTGCGTGCACACATTTGCATGTGTATACAGGCACTCCATAATCAATGTATAGACTTTATGGAGGACAAAAGAAAAAGCACTCATGCTTTCAATAGTTAGGGGCAGTACAGAGCAAGTTATGTCATATATAAACTAACGTATAACAGGACCTAATTAGAGAATAGCTCAAATTTAGAATGTTTTAAAAGATTCTAATTTTGGAACTTTTAGGAACATTTTCACACTGAGTAAATTCAGCAGATATCCTTAAAAGTAGTTTTGAATCACAGGTTACTAGTGCATCCATCATTTGCATGGATTTCTTAATGTTTTTAAAACCTGCTGAAATTATTATTTATCAAATGTGTATCTTCTAACAGTAGAATAAAGGAACATTTCACCTGTGACAAAATTGCCATAAATTCCAACCGAGTGTTAGTGAGATTTCACTGTGTGTGTGTTTTGTGAGTGTGCTTATGTGCGCATGGAAGTTGGAACTAAGGAGAAAGTCTCCTGTTAACATTTCAAAGGGCCCAGTGACACTACGGATTGGCATATGTGAAAAAAACTATCTCCATTTTATTAAGGTAAGTCTAAAATTAAAAGACAGACACTAAATTGGTCCTGTTTAGAATTAGCATTGACAGAACTCTTTTAGAAATCTCAGCAGTACAGAAAGTTAAGACTTTAAGTCTTTAAGATGATTTGCATAAACAGGCCCAAGTTCTTAAAGAATAAAATCCTAAATGTCTTCAGATTTTAACAGAAACCACAATTGCATGGATGCATAATTTTTGCAAAAGAAAGTTTTCCTATTGTTCTTTTCCTTAATGCAATTGAAAATTTAAATTAACCTATGGGTTAATCAGTTTTCCTCCAGCAATTATCCTAAGACGAAGGATAAGGGAGTCAACATTTAATAGTTTCTGAAGACTTTTAGATTTAAATTAATTTTTTATATTGCTCAGAGCACAGCAGGAAATCACATGTAGAAAAGGAAACTAGATTGTTGACAGTAAACTTTGTGTTTTTGAATTATTAATTTAATTTGAAAAATGTAGTGGGTAAGCAGAAGTTCAATAGGAAGCATGTGATCCTTAATGAGCTCAGGCCAACATTAGATTAAGTAGAACAGATAGAAAGTAATAACCTCTTCATAAAATGAAAAGTGCTTGTGTATTCTGCTTTTTTTTTTTTTTTTTTTTTGACTCACAATGAAAGAAATGTAGCTACCAATAGTAAAAATAAATTAGAGCAGTATTTGCTCCCGGTTTAGAATGACTGATGCATGTTTCCTCTGCTTGTTTCCTTGCTAGGGCTTATGGCCAGAAGAGATTCCAGTTTTAAGTACCAATTTCCCATTGAATTATTTGAAATTGGAGCTGCCTGATATGAATGACTTCCTGTGAAATGAAATTATAGTTAGGCTGACAGACTTACCTATAAAACTGTAAATGCAGTAATATGTATGCATGGGCATGCTACTAATTTTATTGAAGACTTAACCAAGCTTTCTATGCAACTAACATAGATCACGAGCAGTGTTCACGTAGGCATGGAATCCTGACTCTCTGGAAAGAGTTTCTGTAGACATCGCTTGATTTTAACCCTTAAATTATTACTGACTGGTAGGAGGAAAAGGCAAGAGAGGGAGGGGGTTCTAGAAAGAAAAGCTGGGTCCCATTTTCATGGACATGAGTAAGGAAATTTGTTATCGACTTCCCTGGAAAATGAATGTTTTCACGTTGATGTTCCAAAGTTTGTATGAAGAAAGCAAATGGGAGAAAAATGACCAATTTTTGATCAATTGCGCGTTGTTGCACAGAAGCAAGAGAAATTTATTTGGATCTGAATAAATTATTTTGCTGTGAACATTGTGCAGCCAAATTAACTCTAACTAAATCCCCTGGCTTTTAATTTATGAAAAATTTAGGTTATTTGCTTCTGTATACTGGACCCAAGGCAGAGAAAACTATTATATATAATCCTTCCCATTATCCTTGTTATGCAGTGTACTTTTTGACATGGGTGTGTGTGTGTGTGTGTGTGTGCACGCGCGTGCGCGCGCACACACACACACTTTTAAAAAGTCTAGGAAGCTTCATTTCCTTAAAGGGCAGCAAGTTTTTAAGTTTCCAAGTATGTCCAGAGCTTACAGAGTTTTTCTGGCTATGAAATTAGCCAAAAGTAAATGAGAATACAGTAAGTGGCCCAAGGTACATCTCTTGATGTGTCTGCTACCTAAGTTGTTAACCCCTTTTGCTGTTAGTCAACCTATTTCGTGTCTCCTTTACTCCCCAGGGACGCCCAGTGAGGCATGTGTTTGTTTAAAAAATATTTTGTTAATGAAAAATTACCGTGTTCAAAGGCATTAAACAGGTCCACAGCGGAGGCAGGACCTGAAACCAAGATGATTCCAGCACACTCATCTCCCGCTTTTTCCCTCTCTACATGAGGTACTTTTACCATGCCCAAATGCAGGTTTTCATAAGAGAAACGCCCCTCCAGTGCATTTTTTCAAAATTAAGAGATGCCTTGCCATATCACTGGATAGACCTCGTACCTCTCGAGGCAGTGATCAAAGAAAGAAAATATCGATCTCAGTTGATATGCTGTGTCTCTTTCCTACCTACTTCCCGACCACACATACATGCACGTGCATGTGCACATTCACACACAGAGAGAAAGAGAGAGAGAAGGGAAGTCCTAGAGCCTTCCACATCATGAAATTTGATTATCAGTTTCTGTTTTGAGAATGAAAAGTGTCATCCCTGGAGATTTTTTATTTTGGCCTCATTTTCCCCCACTTCCTCATTGGCGTCTCTGCAGGTTCTGCTGTTCTTGCAATCCTGGAGTCTCTGGAGTCCCAGCTGCCAGGATTGCTTACTGTTGGCTCATTCCTTTGAGTCCCCTTCTCTAGGCAGCCCTGCAGGTCCTCCGTGTGGCCGTGTGCATGGGAGTCCAGCATTCTGGAGAGGTGATCTAGCTGGCTCTCTGTTATTTAAAGGAGTAATAAGTTAAGATGAAAGACCTGGGAATTGGATCTTTCCCACTTAATTTTTTTTTTTTTTTTTTTTTTACAGTTTTAAAAAGTGAGGCATCGAATTGTCCAATGCCACACAGAACTTCTATGAGAAAAACTAGCAGTCTGCAGTGTCCTAAGCCTCTGTTTGGGGTTTTGAGGCAGAAGTGTTTGTTACTTTCTGTGAATGAAACAGACAAGTGATGAGGAAAGTGGACGTTTAGGAGAAGTAAAAGAGATACAGCTAAGAAAATAAATACATAACCAATGAGCAAGAAGTATTCGAGACCGACTACCCACAAACAATGAAAAAAATTCAAGTCCAACCTGATAACATTTTTCAGACCAAATTACCATCCTCTTGGCTTCTGTTTCTGCCTCTGCCCGTGGGTGTTAAAAAAGAATTTCACCTCCTTGGAATTTTGCTTCTGCCTTTTAAAAAAAGGAATTCAACAATATCAAATGCCTTTTCTGATTTTAAAAATGATCTTTCCATTCCCAAACAGGGAAATAGTAAAGGGGATAGTTTAGTGACATAACTTCTCCCTCAGTAAGGTCTTTTAAGGGTTAATAAAGGTATAGTGTGCTGGTATTTTGCACACCTTGTAAAAAGAGACGTTCCCTATGTGCGCTCACAGAGGCATACCTGAGCACTGCTTCTTAACCACGCACCATTTGTCTGGTTCAATGTGCACGCACAGAGAGCCATAATAGTCATGTGTAATGTGTTTTGGAGTGCAGTGTAATGCTCTTTTCTGAAACTTTGTCCCTTTCTTTCTTTTTTTTTTGTCAACTTTCTGCATTGGCAGAGCATCTTGGGATTGAATTTATGGGTATGGACCAATCATCATTCCTTTTAGCCTGCAGAATTTAGAGCCTATGAGCTGAAATCTTTTCCCTTCCTACTCTTACCTTTCAGTTCCTAACTAATTTCCTTTTTCTTTAGAAGGGATCATACAGCTATAACAATGATTTCTCTGCGTTCAATCTATGATTAGTTTACTGAAATGTTACTGAGTGCAGCAGGGTTTAGATTCCCAAGCATACTTCACTTAGAGTTTAAAACTGCTGCAAATTCACATATATCCCATGCTGCTTAACCCACTGATTGGATCTGGCTATGCTGTTATTTAAAAGCTGGATAGTAGTCCTATCCTTTGTGTAGTAGCACATAAGTCCTATCTTTTATGTAGTGGTACATAAAGGATGCAGGGGGAATCTACCCAGTGTCCTGAGAATAAAAGATGTTTTAAATCCATCTGCTTAAAAAACACACGGCGTCTTAGCCTGGTAGGATTTTGGCATACAATGTAAAACTCATGTATTTAATATAGACAATGTAATGTATATAGAAAGCCCTTAACATTACAACACCATATTAAATGCACAGACTTGAATTACTCAGATTTTCTGGACATACTCAAGCACCACCCTAGTCAACTTCATTATCTTATAAGAAGGAAATAGAAGACAGAAAGAAAGCAGGCTTGTGCTATTTTAGGTGGAGATTCCAGTGGTAATGGAATTAAATTTGAGTCATGAAGATTATCCAGACGAGTAATCAAATAGAAAATTTCACACTGTGAATGTAAAAGAAAAATATATGAATATGTAAAATTTGGACACACTCCTTCCAAAGGCCTTCATCCCTCATAGTTGGGATTGAAGACCAGTCTCTGGGGAGCAAAGAGCTGTGCAACCTTCCCAGTGACTCCACAGGGCCAGGCCAGCCTGTCTTTCTCAATGCTGCATGCAGTCCTGGACCATGGTTGGGTCAGCGACACAATGTCCTGATTCACAGAATATCTGGTCCCCATCCAGCTGGCTTCAGGGACATCATGCAGCAGGGGCATCCTACAGCTGCTGCCGCCTTTTGGGCGATTACGTGGCAGTCTGCACATAATGTAGTTTCCACACTTTGTGGGAAATGAGGCAGTTGCAAGCTCTAGCTACAGGGATTGCCCAGTGGCTTGCCCATTTCTTCCTTAAAAAAAAAAATTCAGACGTGAACTATCAATTTGTTGAGAAGCCCCCAAATGCATGTGAATGGGCCTTTGTGCATCGCAGAATGTCTCCCAAGAGGGAGAAACACAGGGGGAGCACCTCTGTTATAGGGAGCACCTTGTCTACTGAGGGGAGCTATCTATTGGAGTTTCTTCCCTCAGGGAAAAAAATTGTCCCACTTCTGAAACGGATCATTGGCCTATCCTGCAGGGAGGGAAAAAATTCTGCCATTACCCATACCCTTCTATCCTTAACAGCATATTTCTCATTTTATAGCTGGAGGGTCTGACTACAGAATTTATTGTTTCTGTCCCCAACAATGAAGTGAAGGATAGTTCAGATATATCACTTCCCCCTCAGTAAGCTCTTCTATGGGTTAGGAAGGACACAGGGTGCTGCTATCCCTACACTTCTCAAAGGTACAGTTTCCAGAGGTTCATAATTCCAGGCTGGCCAGCGTACTAAACCAGTTCATCACATCCTTCAGGAAAATCAGACCTTAAAGGTCAAGTACAACTGAGAAAGGTAAGGGTTCTGTGTCTTGCCCAGGCCAGATCAGACTGAAAAATGTCCATGATCTGGAAACACATTAGTCCAGCCAAACCATGAAGACTCTGGGGCATTTCTGCTCATCGAGAGACAGACCCACCAATCGGAGTGAGGGACTCTTGTTTTTAGCCCTGTCTGTCTTTAATTTGCTCTTCTCCAACTGATCTGACACAGAAGAAAATAATATGGTGAAAAAAGAGGTTAAAGAATCCATCGTTTATATTATTTTTCACCAAGTATTTTTCCTTGACCACATTCATAGTGTGGGATCACCTGATTGAGCAAAACTGTAAAAAATTCAAATAGAAATGTGGGTGAGAGTTGTAGTGTATCTGGCCAATGCTGATGTGAATACAGGATTTTAATCCCACATCTGTATTCTATGGGCATTGGCCTGAATCAGTTCATTTTAGTGCTGTTACATTACCCTTTGGCCTTTACTGAGCTACCTCTTTATTTCCATGAAATGATCATTTTACTGGAAAACATGTGTCTGCCTACACAGCGTAGAGAGAATACACCCATCATCATGCACTATATGCTTCCAAACGCAGCTCAATCTATTCTTCTGTAATTAACAGCAACCAGAAGACAATTTGTCCAAAGAATCCCTGAGAGTATGCATAATGCCTTTTTTCTTTTAGCCCTTGTCCATGTCTCCATTTTTGAAGTTTGCAGAAGCATTTTCTCAGCTTTTTTCTAAAGATAGGATGTTAAGATGTCAGTAGAAAAGAATGACCGCAGGCTTGCCATCTTCAAAGAAGAAAACAATAGGGTAAAGAAAAGAGGACAGTCAGACAGGGCCATCATCTCTTGGCAATAATAACTACACTCCTATTTTTTCACCAACTCATCACAGCCAAGGAGCTGTGCTCTGCGTCCTGGGTCCCAGGGTGAAGGACCCATGAGGTGACAGCTCTGCTTCTTAGACATGTGTTCTAAAACCTGATCAGGATATCGAGAAGGGAGACTACAGCAGCAGCAGCAACCAGATAACACCTCACAGAGATTAATTCCCTGTTCTGTGGCTATGGGGGAGGGGAGGCAGCAGACACATGCCATTAACATGTAAGCACTCACATTCCATGTCCTCATCTGACTTTTGCTGCACACACAAAAAAATCCGTGACACCAACTCAATATCTCCTGGTGCATTATTTCACTGCAATGCACTAGCCGCTTCGCTTTCTAACTGTGGCTTCCACATGACTGCTAGCTTAGATTAGGAGTTATGCTGTATGGAATGACCCTTCCAACTTTGCATCCACCTTTTCTTCCCACCCAAGCATTTCCTCTCTCTGGTTTTCTTTTATTTATTTTTCCTCCCTTAGTATCAGGCATGCTGTGCCAGGGACTTCAGATGGCTCCTTAACTTTTAACCTTGTTTTCCCTTCCTTGGTCTCTCTGTCATTCTGTCAGTCTGTCTGTCCTCTCAGTTTGTTTTTCCTATCCACCTCCAACCCTTTTGATTTGTTTTTGTGTAATCTATGCAGCATTCTAGTCCTTTACCTACTGATTTCTCTTCTCCTTCTCCTCCTGTTAATAATCAATCAGTGCTATATTAATTTGATTTGACAATGTTCTTGACCTGTTCACTGGAATTTGATTATCATGGACTCGGCTTGTAGGAAATGTTTTGTTTCATGATAAGGTCCACTGTATCCTAGAAATTAAAATTCACTTTTTCATTTCAAGAAAACTTCCTGCAAGCTGCCCTCTCTCAAAAGAGAAAAAGGTGTAGTTGTGCCACCACTGATATAATACGGAAATATGCCTCAAGGGTTCCTTGTTGATGTGCCGATAAGTCAGCTCTGTTTGTACAGTATTCCCCAGTTCTTGACCAATTTATTGATCATAACGGCAAGTAAATAGCTTACACTGCTTATTTCATACCAGTTGAGTTCTCTTTCTGAGTGAATGTGTGAAGATCTTCCAATAAATGTAATTAGACTCCCTGAAAGCTCAGGTCCTAAGGGATCAGCATCCCTATTAAATCAGCAAATCTTGTTAAGAACCTGACCTACCTTAGTATAATCAACTTATCCTCCAAAGAAACTAATTTAGCAAATAGAAAAACTTCCACGAGTTAGCGAATGATTGCATTTGGGGTGCAGTAACACCTTCAGTTCAAAGTTCTAAGCATCACACTTCCTGAGCATAACCTACATTAGCTCATGTGCCAAGTTGGCCAATGTAGGAATGTGCACTCTATTCCAAATCACACATCATTTGTACTGGTGACCTCTTTGGACAAATAAACTTGTTCCTCAGTACAATTGGTGGAGTAATTAGAATTGGCTTCCAAAGGACAAGCCTCCATTTGGGCCCTTGACTGTCCTACACATCATTTGGGATTTTCTTTGATACAGTGCCCTGCTACTTCGTATTGTATTGCTTCTTGTGTTCACATTTTACTGTTAAATTGCAGAGAGCCTGACTCAATTTACTAGTTAACTACAAGCCAAGTTCATTTTGCAAATGTCTTTGAATTTAATACATTTAAGTTAGAATGACTCTTTGTAAAGACCACTGGATATGAAGTGATGATATAAAATAGCTGAGAAATACAAAAAGGTCAGGGCCTGGGGGATAAAGAAGGGCGGAACAAGGAAGGGAGGGCCCCAGTGATGCCAATCCCGGCTCCTTTAATTGGTGTTGACTCCTGTTGTCTTTGCAAGAGCTTTTTATATTTTATTTTGCAAGAGACTTTACAAAAATAAAAATAAAAACTACAGAGTTTTAACCAATAGTTATTTTATAATTAATGTTTATGATTTCCAATTTAACTATCAACTGCATATATCTATAGCTTATAATTAGAGATAATTTTTGAGTATAATATTTGTATAGTAAATGGCCCCAGTGGGCTTTGCCATTGATGTTCAAAGCATAAGTGCAGAGCATGTTGTACCTTAGCTATGTGTGTCAACATGAAGAATTGTCACGTATTTAATGTTCTTGTGAACATGGACAATGTCATGCAGCATGCCCACTGTTCGTTTGTAGTCAGTCCTGGCGAGTGGAAATGACCTGTCATGACATCTGCTCTCATCCCTTTCCAGAGGCAGAGGAGCTCTACCAGAAGAGAGTGCTGACCATAACCGGCATCTGCATCGCCCTCCTTGTGGTCGGCATCATGTGTGTGGTGGCCTACTGCAAAACCAAGTAAACCTTCCTCCTCCATGCCTTTCTCTCTCCTTAATGCAGAGACAACTTAGATGGCCGGGGCTTTGCAGAATCTGAGCTCCATAGCCTAGTCTTGGGGATTAAAAAAAGGGGGTGGGGGAAGATTACTTCCTCTAAATAATCCATTTTGAGGATATCATCTCCTAAATACAGAACTAGAAAGCTTTTTGCCTATTCATGTGAACGTGTTTTAAATATTTCTGATAAATGGCCACAGCCCCTGAGTGAGTGGATAAAGGGCTGGAGGGACAGGCTTGTGAGGAAGGCGTGTGTATGGGTGAGGTGGAGTGAAGGTGCCTTATTCTAAAAGGAGAGAGAAGGAATCAAAAGTCCATTTTAGGGCTTAGTATAATCAATTTCTCCCCTAAAGAAACTAATTTGCACCAAGAAAAACTTCATGAGTTAGAGACTGAAGGCATTAGGGGTACAGTAGTACCTTTAGTTCAAAGGACTACTGAGAACAAGTCCAATTTACACTAAAATTTACCCGGTAAAGGAAACCCTTCATGGTGTTTGAAATGCAGTTTTCTGAGGTATAGTGATTACTTTTCAATTCTATCTAATTAGGTTGCCAGTATAAATGCTCTCACAGTGTAAGGTATACAAAAGGAATCTCAGGGGAGGAAAATCAAGCAAAACTTTCTTTGAAAAAATAAAAGAGAAAACATTAGAATAGATTTGGGTTCCTTATATTTGGACTTTAAGTTCGGTCCATGTTAACAAATTCAATTGCTATGTGACATGAGTTCTCTTCACTTTTTTCTCCTACATATAACTTACATTTCAAATCTCATATAATGTTAAATTAACAAGGTTTTTTGAAAGAATGTTGCTTCTTAATACTCTCTTGCCAAACCATCCATGGGAATATTTTCATAATCTGAATGTTGCATTGAGGAAGAAAAAGAATATGCTTTTACCACAAAATCCAGAGCATGGATTGTACTTTCTCAATATCCCATGATGTAGTGTATTGCCAGAATTAAGTGATAGAGATAAGCCTTCATGGAATCGACCTGGTGAGTCTCATTAGATTCCATCTCAGTATTCACTGCCTAATTACACAAAAAGCATTACCAGAGTAGGATCATGTTACAGTTGTGCCAAAATCTATTGGCACAATATGTCCACATTCTCACTCATCACAAACATGCTAACTGTGTATATTCAAAACTCAGTTCGTTTCCTTAAGAGACCCCAGGAAAAACTATAAATGAAGTCAGTCTTAGAAATTCTATAGCACAATTTGGTTTTGAGATATATTCTGGCTCTGTCACCCAGGCTAGAATGCAGTGACACAGTCTCAACTCACTGCGACCTCCACCTCCCAGCTTCAAGTGATGCTCATGCCTCAACCTCCCGAGTAGCTGGAACCACAGGTGCATGCCACCAGCCCAGCTAATTTTTGTATTTTTTGTAGAGACTGGGTTTCTCCATGTTGTGCAGTCTAGTCTCAAACTCTTGGACTCAAGTGATTCTTCTGCCTCTGCCTCCCAAAGTGCTAGACTTACAGGCATGAGCCATCATGCCCAGCCCAGCACAAATTATTATCTGAGAAATAAGTGTCCATTTGTAAGACTTAGGCAAAGATGGATTGATTAGGAACATTGGGATTTTAGTCAATTATCAACTTATTTGTGTTATCCTCTTTTTTTCTTGTCTCTCAGTAAAATCGCTAAATTTCCATAAGAATCCCATATGGCTTTTAAAATCTATTTAGTAAGGATGTGTGATTTCACTTATTCTAGGATAGAGTGGACACACTCCCTTCCCTCTTCCTCATCACCAATCTATTGCCTTGAATTACTCATAGGTGTTGGTAGAATAAAGATTTGGCTCCACTATGAAATGTACATAATCAAAAAAAAAAATGCTCCCTTTTTTATGTCCAGGAAACAGCGGAAAAAGCTTCATGACCGTCTTCGGCAGAGCCTTCGGTCTGAACGAAACAACATGATGAACATTGCCAATGGACCTCACCATCCCAACCCACCCCCCGAGAACGTCCAGCTGGTGAATGTACGTTGATTCTGGCCAGTGGAAAAAACTGAGCCTCTCTCCTCTGTTCAGACGCCTTGAAGTTTATTTTCGAAAGCTCTTAAGCTTTTAGCTGCTGCCATTAATCACCATGGCTTCCAGGAATCCAAGTTTTTGCCAGGAGAAAATAATGGGAACATTTTTTAAAGTGGATTTGGTTACTGTAAAATCAGCACATTTCCTCTTATAAAGTGTTCATTAAGGGGTTGGAATAATAGTGTTGAGTTTGTTCTGCAAGGAGGCTATAGCTGGGGCTTACGTGGAGGCGGGGGGAGAAAACAAAATTAATAGTACAATAATCAAAAAGAATTTTTTATATATATCTTAGAAATACAGGCTACTCCAGTCTGTAACTGATTAGTACAGATAACCGAGCAAAGAGCTTTAGAGTTATTTTCTTAGGGGTACGTCACAGTGCCTGATGATTTACTGATTACGAATTCCAAAGGATTTTGATTTCCTTTAGGGTGTGGAAAGGTCAAGTGACTTATCAAACAAGCTTCTCAGTAGCAAAAGCAGAAGAATGTCATGCCAGCTTCTTCCCTGACCCTTTCTAAGTGACAAGCCCTCCAGATAAAATGCATCCATAATCATTAAAATATTGTGTTTATACTGTACCAAACACTCAGCATTCAGTTTTTTTTAAATACAACTAGATCAAAGAATATTAGATTCTGGAGAGTTTGAAGATACTATCTTTCAACTCTCTCTCTTTTTTACGGATAAGGGTCAGAGCTGCACTATCTCCTGGCTTTTGGACTATTGCTCCTTCAATTCCAGTATAATCCTTCTGTTTACAAATTATTGCTATGATGTATGGTTTTTACATAATACACAAAACTTGAAGATTCTATTGAAGTACCACTTTCTATCCTATAGAAAAAAAGTATATTTTGAGTGGAACAGATATATCATAGACCCAACTACAGAGTTGGTGGTTACTAAACTATCAGCTAGTCTTGTAGCAAAGACCTTCGAGTCTTTGTTGGAGCAAGGTGCTTATAGGTCAACATACTCTGTTGCTTTTCCACCCTCTAACAGTGTTCATCACAATGTTCTGCACAATTGATAACTATATTCACTACAAAAGGAACTATAATCTGTCCCCATACATGTTACGATATATAAAAGGTAGAATGACTGTCTGGATTACATTTACTGCTCATGTGATGCATCTTTGGGCTTTAACCTTTCTCGACCTTACTTCTTCATTATAAAAACAGACTTAAAAACAATGCCTACTTCAGAGACTATTCATGAGTTTTAAATAAGGTAATTTGCATAAAGCACTTAGCCTGGTGGCATTTAGTGAGTGTTCAATAATCGTTAAGTATTATTTTCATTAGATTCACTGAGCTTACATTGCCTCCCAAGAAGCAATAGTGAAATGGTGCAGGGACTAGAAGTAGGTCAGTGGGAATCCTTTCCTTAAATCAGGTTAGCTGTACTTCCCAGGAAGATCCACATGGAATAGCCTTTCCACTATGAGAACCAGCTAGAGTTGCAAGCATAATTCAAGTTGTATATTTTTGAATCTTCGTGAATATATTTAGAGTCCACAGACCATCAGACTATAAAGTGCCTTATTTCATAAAAGAGTATTCTTTTCTATTGGTTTTCTTATTATTTAACTCAATTTGGTATCAATACTAACAGCATTTAAAACACAACTTCAAAATAGGCCTCCCTCCCTAATAGAAACAGTAAAAACTACTGTGGTTTGCTGATGAAAATAAAGTAGCATCTGGCTAGGTGTGGTGGCTCATGCCTGTAATCCCAGCACTTTGGGAGGCAGAAGTAAGCGAATCACCTGAGGTCAGGAGTTGGAGATCAGCCTGGCCAACATGGTGAAACCCCATCTCTGCTAAAAATACAAAAATTGGCTGGATATGGTGGCATGTGCCTATAACCCCAGCTACTCCGGAGGCTAAGGCAGGAGAATTGCTTGAACCCAGGAGGCAGAATCTGCAATGAGCCAAGATTGCACCAGCACTCTCCATCCTGGGCAACAGAGCAAGATTCCATCTCAAAAAACAAAAAAGAAAGAAAAGAAAGTAGAATCGACCTCCACTAAATAGAAATGTCCTCCATATATTATGTGCTTTGTCAAGATGTGTGACTTGACAATTGCTAAGCCCCTCAAATTTATCAGTAGTCTTGTTAGCCCTACCACTGATAATAAGTTAAACATTTCAATGACATTAGTAGGGCAATGTGGGCACTAGAAAATGGAAAGAGAAAGGTAAGTCCAAAATATAGAGGTTTAAAATTATTTTTTCTAGTGCTTTGAAATTTGAAATTATACAAGCCATCTCTCTGCTTCTGTTTCAGTCAAATAGCGTTTAGCTGTCTTCGACTTGCAATAACCATGAAACAAATGAATATTGGATGGGTGTTTGTATGAAATTCTAGTCATGTTATTTAATTGAAAATAATAGAAGAAATAGGCCTTTTGTTGATAAAATGTAGTTGGGATGGTGGCCCTACTTTGGATGCACATCCATAGAGTTTTTAATTAACTATTCATCTAATCTAAAAGCCACAGTAGTCCAGGACAGGATTTTTCATCTGGCCGTTGGGGAAATGGAATTTATTACAAAGCATGTGTGCAAGACTAGATTTGTGTGTTTGTGTTAGTGTTTTTATTTACAGTGTTAGTATTTTTATTTACATGACAATATTAGTGCCTTGATTGACATGAATCTTCAAGTTGTGTCTTTTTGTTTATCCAGCAATACGTATCTAAAAACGTCATCTCTAGTGAGCAGATTGTTGAGAGAGAAGCAGAGACATCCTTTTCCACCAGTCACTATACTTCCACAGCCCATCACTCCACCACCGTCACCCAGACTCCTAGCCACAGGTATGAGAATCTGAAAATTCCACAGCATTTCTCTCGGAATGAATTGTTGCACATTGCCTTTTGATACTACTGCCTGAGAAAAGGGGCCATGAAATGGATGGTCTTTGGGCAGCAACAGATTTTGAAAATCAGCTGGCTTTGCCCTTAATTCCTGCATAAATTTGAACCTCAATTTTTTCATTACCAAAAAGAGATCATTATGCCTCCTCCACAGGGCCGTTGTTTCTCATACCTGAGATTGTCTTTATTCATGCCGTGCTACTGCTGCCCTGTGACAAGTCTGTCTTTGGCTCTGCATAATACTTAGAAGTCGACTTCTTTCAACGATTGGATTGCCCTGGAAAATGCACATGAGAATCGGTTGATAGCAGAACCCTAAATTCTCAAATGCCTTGGCGATCGCCATCTGAATGCACTCACTCTACCAAGAGCAATGCTAGACCTCCAAATGTAGCACGTACAACAAAATGTTTCTTTAAGCCACTCCAAGAACAGAGAGACTGTAATTATACAGTGCAGAGTGGCACTCGATAAATATTTATTGAATGAGTGAACAAGTGACTATACTGTATCCTTACAAAGCCAAACCAAATCAAGATCCTCTCTATAGCAAACTATCTTTGTGGCAATTCTGTTCGGAAACAAATGATGTTGCAGTGATCTCCTGATGCATCAGTAGTTTGAAACATTTGTCAGAATCCATTCCTTTCATTTCCATTTTTCGCATATAATTTTTGAATGAAATATCTCATTGCCTCTCCCATTTCGTCCGCAGCTGGAGCAACGGACACACTGAAAGCATCCTTTCGGAAAGCCACTCTGTCATCATGATGTCATCCGTAGAAAACAGTAGGCACAGCAGCCCAACTGGGGGCCCAAGAGGACGTCTTAATGGCACAGGAGGCCCTCGTGAATGTAACAGCTTCCTCAGGCATGCCAGAGAAACCCCTGATTCCTACCGAGACTCTCCTCATAGTGAAAGGTAAAACCGAAGGGCAAAGCTACTGCAGAGGAGAAACTCAGTCAGAGAATCCCCGTGAGCACCTGCGGTCTCACCTCAGGAAATCTACTCTAATCAGAATAAGGGGCAGCAGTTACCTGTTCTAGGAGTGCTCCTAGTTGATGAAGTCATCTCTTTGTTTGATGGAACTTATTTCTTCTGAGCTTCTCTCGTCGTCCCAGTGACTGACAGGCAACAGACTCTTAAAGAGCTGGGATGCTTTGATGCGGAAGGTGCGGCATACGGAGTTTCCAGCTCTGGCCGTGGGCTCAGACCCACTCGAGGTCTCAGTGTCCTCAGTTGTAACATTAGAGGGGTGGCATCAATGCTTGATAAGGACCCTTCTATAATTCCAATTTGCCAGTTATCCAAACTCTGATTCGGTGGTTGATCTGGCCTTGTGTTCTTATCTGCTAACCCTGTCTTACTGTCCAGCCTCAATTAAGTCAAATCAAGGGCTATGTCATTGCTGAATGTCATGGAGGGGGGGCAACTGCTTGCCTTCCACCCTATAGTATCCCTTTTATGAAATTCCAAGAAGGATGAATAAATAAATCTCTTGGATGCTGCGTCTGGCAGTCTTCACAGGTGGTTTTCAAAGCAGACACTGCCTTCGAGATGGCCCTTTATTCCAAAATGTTTTGGCTTTCCTTTGGGGAGATTGGGTTGGGTTGGGGGAGTTACAGCAAAGGTAAAATAAAGAATGGAGGAAAGTAAAAAAAAGAGATATTAAATAGTAATTATTGAATTCATAGATTCTCTTTCTCCATTTTCACCTGAGCTGGAAGATGACCAGTATTTCTAGCCCATCAGTAAGCTATTGCCTGGTCCTATTTGTTTGCAAGTCCACTGAGTTTTACTTTATTTTATTGTCATCTCAGTCTAATCTTTGACCATTTACTAAAGGTTTACATAATGTCAAATCCCTACTTATGTGGTAGTTGCATGGGTGGAGATGACTTTGATAGAGTCTTTCCACTCGTGGAATGGGAAGTACTTTCAGTAAAAAATAACATTCTGGGCTTGCAGGCCTGTTGATTACTTTGTCAAGGGCCTTTTCCCCAAACTGACATTTTAGAACATTATGGAATTTATGAAATCAGAGGTAAGCTATCACCTGTTTGTTTGCAAGTCTGCTGAATTGTATTTTATTTATTTTTACTTTATTTTATTGTCATCTCAGTCTAATCTTTGACCGTTTACTAAAAGGTTTACATTAATGTCAAATCCATGTTTATGTGGTAGTTACACACGTAGACTAAGATGACTTTGATAGACTCTTTTCACTCGTGGCCTGGGAAGTACTTACAATAAAAAATGACACATTCTGGGCTTGCAGGCCTGTTGGTTACTTCTTCAAGGGCCTTTCCCCAAAAATGATATCTTTGAACATTATGAAAGTTATGAAATCAGAGGTTTCCCTGCAACCAATCAATGGAAAAGTAGGCAGGGTTTAAATGGTTTTAAAACTTTGGTCTTAAATCCATATTTATGTGTTAAAGAAGTCTATCAATTCTATTTCAATCTTTTTCTGAAACATGAAAAGGAAGTTAGAGATGAAATCTTTCTTCATCACTACAAGTGATATTTATCCTTAAATGTTTACATTTCCCTGCTGTATTGGGCTTCCAGACAGCATCTAGGAGTATAAAATATTCCTAAACCTAGAGATTATGGAGAGAAAAGATGAATCATTTTTATACGCTGGTTGAATTTGAATTAGCATTCCTGAGAGCTTAATTTAAGTACCCTCAAAACCAAAAGTCTGAAGACTCAAAGCTTGCATATTTCAGTTTCTCAGGCACGTTCCCAGTTTAGAGACAGCTAACTCTCACATCTGTATTACTGCGAATGATGGAAAAGCAGGGAGGTTCATAGGTTTTCTGTTCCTGTTAGGGAGAGTTCAGATGATGGCATTCAGTGTCATCTCAGGTCGTGCCAAATTAGACTCTGTGAATGCCAGTGTGAAGAAAAGAGTCATTTAGTGCTGCACATTGGTAACATTTCATCAAAAGCTGAGAAATGTGACTCTGAATAAGCCACGTCTCCCTCAGTGCCAAAAGTTAGGCCTTCTTATACTGGGGGAAGAAAGCATGGTATGGTGAAACCAATGTGCTCGGTGCCCTGATGGCAAGAATCACTCAGCAGTATCAGACATAACATGACAGAAGGTACCGTGGTACAGCCAATCCTTGGGGCATCCTGAAAGACATTAACCAAAGACTGATATAGCTGTGAGTTTGGAAGAGAGATAGACCAAAGACTGGACATAGCCTCCATTGGGGTAACTGCGAAGCCAAGATTAGGTTCTCTCAGGCTTACCTTTGACGGTGTTGGACGCTGGGATGGATAGTTCCAAATTGAATGTTAACTAGTTGCATTTCATGGAAGAAATGAAAAGCACACAAATGTATGACACTGTTGTCAGGAATCAATCTAAGTTACTATGCTCTTTTTTTTTCATAAGACATAACCTTATAGCTGAGCTAAGGAGAAACAAGGCACACAGATCCAAATGCATGCAGATCCAGCTATCAGCAACTCATCTTAGATCTTCTTCCATTCCCCATTTGGGCTTCATTCTCTAAGACCCCTTGGCCTTTAGGAAGGTATAGTATTTAAGTAATACTTCTTTCCCTTCCGAATCCCTGAGCCTTGGTCCTTATATAAGCTGAGAGGTTTCTAGGACCTAACGCCTTCTTGTCTTGGCTCATATGCCTTTATTTATAATTGTGATGAGACTGAAAATCCCAAAGGCTTTGATGAGCTAGGCAATTTAGCTGATCTTTGCATGCACTTCTGTGAGGAAACTCTTGGCTACATAATTTTCGATTCCAAGGGTGTGGAATTTCCTAGCGTAAATAATTGAGCAGTCTACAATGAATAGAAATTCTCTGTTCTCTGATGACGTAATATCATGACTCTGTCCCCTTACCTTCCCTGCTATGTACCTCTTATTCCACCACACTTATGCAGGGTATTCTGTGCTCACACAGGTATGTGTCAGCCATGACCACCCCGGCTCGTATGTCACCTGTAGATTTCCACACGCCAAGCTCCCCCAAATCACCCCCTTCGGAAATGTCTCCACCCGTGTCCAGCATGACGGTGTCCATGCCTTCCATGGCGGTCAGCCCCTTCGTGGAAGAAGAGAGACCTCTACTTCTCGTGACACCACCGAGGCTGCGGGAGAAGAAGTTTGACCATCACCCTCAGCAGTTCAGCTCCTTCCACCACAACCCCGCGCATGACAGTAACAGCCTCCCCCCTAGCCCCCTGAGGATAGTGGAGGATGAGGAGTATGAAACGACCCAGGAGTACGAGCCAGTCCAAGAGCCTGTTAAGAAACTCGCCAATAGCCGGCGGGCCAAAAGAACCAAGCCCAATGGCCACATTGCTAACAGATTGGAAGTGGACAGCAACACAAGCTCCCAGAGCAGTAACTCAGAGAGTGAAACAGAAGATGAAAGAGTAGGTGAAGATACACCTTTCCTGGGCATACAGAACCCCCTGGCAGCCGGTCTGGAGGCAACACCTGCCTTCCGCCTGGCTGACAGCAGGACTAACCCAGCAGGCCGCTTCTCGACACAGGAAGAAATCCAGGCCAGGCTGTCTAGTGTAATTGCTAACCAAGACCCTATTGCTGTATAAAACCTAAATAAACACATAGATTCACCTGTAAAACTTTATTTTATATAATAAAGTATTCCACCTTAAATTAAACAATTTATTTTATTTTAGCAGTTCTGCAAATAGAAAACAGGAAAAAAAACTTTTATAAATTAAATATATGTATGTAAAAATGTGTTATGTGCCATATGTAGCAATTTTTTACAGTATTTCAAAATGAGAAAGATATCAATGGTGCCTTTATGTTATGTTATGTCGAGAGCAAGTTTTGTACAGTTACAGTGATTGCTTTTCCACAGTATTTCGGCAAACCCTCTCATAGATTCAGTTTTTGCTGGCTTCTTGTGCATTGCATTATGACGTTGACTGGATGTATGATTTGCAAGACTTGCAACTGTCCCTCTGTTTGCTTGTAGTAGCACCTGATCAGTATGTCTTGTAATGGCACATCCATCCGATACGCCTCTCTTGTGTATGAAGTTTTCTTTGCTTTCAGAATATGAAATGAGTTGTGTCTACTCTGCCAGCCAAAGGTTTGCTCATTGGGCTCTGAGATAATAGTAGATCCAACAGCATGCTACTATTAAATACAGCAAGAAACCGCACTAAGTAATGTTACATATTAGGAAGAAAGTAATACTGTGATTAAAAAAAAACTATATTATTAATCAGAAGACAGCTTGCTCTTACTAAAAGGAGCTTTCATTTACTTTATTTGGATTTATTTTTCTTGACAAAAAGCAACAGTTTTAGGGATAGCTTAGGCAAATGGGTTCTGGCTTGCTATCAGGGTAAATCTAACACCTTACAGGACTCAGTGTCACTTTCTCTGGGGGAATGATCCAGCGGCTTCTCTAGTTGAAGATCAAACCACAGCTGATAAAGGTGCAATCATTTCTGACTTGTATTTTTCACTGATTTTGAGCTAGTGATTGGTTGAGTCTTCTCGGCTCAGAAGGAGGCATATTGCAGCACAAAAAGTCCAGGCCAGACAGCACATGCAGCATTTTGTCTGAAGTACTTCTAGAGTCAAACGTGCCTGCTATACATAGCAGTGACTTGTCATCATAGGGAAATATTTCCATCATAAGCGTGTTCAGAAGGAGTGACCGTATAGGTGGAGAGAAGCTTGATGACTCGGCTGGAATTTTTAAATGTGGATGACCACCCCTTTCTACCCCTTATTTTTCTCTTATTTTTCCATGTTGCCTTGATCAGGTCATAACTATGCATGAACATTTTTATCAGGAATGGCCAATGTGTATGTGATTTGTGATTAGTTAGAATTTTCCACAAGTCATGATTCATCAGGAAACGTCGATCCTGTTGGAAAGATTGCACCTTTACTTGCAGAAGTGACCCCCACCTGTGTCCTGACCTCTCCATTTACAGGCTCCACCACCCAGTTCCCTCACCTTCTTTAATTTCTGCTTTACTGTCATAAAGTAGGACTAAGATTGGTCTAAACATTGCATGTTCTCTTGTGATGGTAAATCAAAGGAAGGCCTATAAGTATTAACATTTGAAATAACTGCTAATTCAGGAAAATGGAAGAAAAAAGTTATCTGAAACACAGAACCCATTTCATGGCCTGCCTGATATCTGTGAAATCAGGGCTGAAGCTTAGATTTCACGTAACCTCCTAGGTACCATGAAACAAATGGGAAACAGGTTATTGGCGGGGGGAGGTTCACGAAGTCAGTGAGAGTCATCGCTTATTATTTGCGAGTGAACTGAATGTATTTCTTCACCAAATCTTGATGTTAAAAATTAAAAAGAAGAAATGACATGCAAGTAGGTCTTCGCAGAAAAATGCAGGCTGGGCATAAGTCATGTTACGCTCCCACGTGCTTCTGCAATCCACAGAGATGGCTCTCTGCAGGTTCTTGAAGTTACTGTTAGTATTTGGTATCTCAGATTTTCCATCACTGTTCACATGCCACTTTCTCTGTGCTCGGTGGTATCCTCATTTGCTTTTTAACCTACACTGAGGAGGCTCTGTCAACTTGTACTGATTTTTCAATTCTGCAGAAATGAGTAAGCTCATGGCATGGGGAAGAAGACAGTCAGTCCAGTGAAGTTCTCTAAATTATTTTAACATTGCCTTTGAAGGCCTTGACTCATCCTTAGCTATTTCAATAAAGAAATTCCTACCATAAATTTAAAACCCTAAAAATTCAAGTTTCAAATTCTTTGGGCATTGGTGTACTCAGATGTCCCATTATGGAAGAATTTTGAGAATAAATAGAACCTTCTGTTAAGAACCATGAGCAACATTTTTCTTACTATAAGAATTGCTATACATTTTCCAATTGCAAATATATATGAAAATTGAAGACAAGAGGAAGTTTTATTTCTGACTTGATTCTGATCACTTGCAGAGGTGGCATGTTGTTATAATTGGGACTTCCTTTGAACCCTTGATAAGAAAGGCCAACTGGTCAGGGCCACCTGCCATGGCCACTAGATTTGTGTCCACAGGGATATCTCTGTGATGCTTGTCACATCACTCTTGGCCACTTTTGTTAATAAATTCAGGCAGTGCAGTGGCAATCGCAGTGTGAACCTATGTTCCCAGCATATGGAAAGCTATCTTGGGTTTTAAGGCAGTAGAAATGGCCCAGGATTTTGACAGCAACTTTGTTTCCTGGGTCTAAAATCATATTCCACTGAGGTGTATGCAGTGGAGCATAATACATGCAAATACATGCAAAACTCTTTTTGTCTCTCCTAAGATTCACTTTCTTACTTTCCCTTCCTGCCTAGTATGACTTTTGCCCCCAGGAGTGCCTGGACAGCATTCTATGGTCCTCTGTAGGTGAATGTGTCCCAAACCTGCTATCTCTTTCTTGTTTCAGGGTGACTGTCTTGATATAGGTAGAGTTTATCCAGGGTAACTTGCTCAGTAACTACTCCTTTTTATGGCCTGAGGTTAAAGGGCGCATGGCTCACATTGATGAAAATAAGGAAGGCCTTGTCTTATCTTGTATTAATAATACTGGCTGCATTCCACCAGCCAGAGATTTCTATCTGCAAAGACCTATGAAACACTGAAGAGAAATGTAGGCAGAAGGAAATGGCCACATATCACAAGTTCTATTATATATTCTTTTGTAAATACATATTGTACATTACTTGGATGTTTTCTTATATCATTTACTGTCTTTATGAGTTAATGTCAGTTTTTACTCTCTCAACTTACTATGTAACATTGTAAATAACATAATGTCCTTTATTATTTATATTTAAGCATCTAACATATAGAGTTGTTTTCATATAAGTTTAAGATAAATGTCAAAAATATATGTTCTTTTGTTTTTCTTTGCTTTAAAATATGTATCTTTTCCTTTTTCTTTTTTTTAAGAATAATTTATTGTTCAGGAGAAAGAATGTATATGTAATTGAAACTATCTGAAGAATGCACATTGAAGGCCGTGAGGTACTGATAAACTAAAGAATTTATTATTCAAAATACTAAGCAATAAGTAATTGTGATTTATTTAAAGTTTTGTCCATTTTCCATGAAAGACATACTGCAATAAAAATGCTACTCTGTGGAGACCTGGGAGTGTTGCTCAGCAGACTACAGCTTCAGTCTGTTAGACCAGCACCTTTCATCTCATTCCCATAGTTGTGCTAATTTAGGATTGTGTTCCGTGAACCCCGTGATCATCTTGTCTGTCCATTGCTTTTGCCAAACCGCCTGTTCTCGAATCATCTTCTCCTTGTCAGTGCTGTTTATCACTTTCTTCCTTGTTGAAGAGGCCACACAACCAGAAAGTATGATGTTTCCTTTTTCCTCCATACACAATAATAGAGAGAGAATATTTTAGGGCATGACTGCCTGGATCCTGGCTGTTGCTATGTTTTGTAGTAACAGTAAGAAACTCCCTCAGACTAATGAAAACGTCAACGTGCCATTCAATCACGAAAGGCAAAGAAAAATGCTTTCATGGTTCAAATAGTCCAATGGCCCATAGCGGCCTAAAAGGCAGCCAGTTGAGACCCGGCCACGCTTCTCTTCCCTATAGCGCCAGTTAATTGACTTTCCATCAGGCCCACAATTTACGGATTCGCAATTTTAGAAGAGGAGAAGGCCAAGTTGGGTTCATTCCCCTTATTCTGTCAATAAAACAAATCAAACTCATGTCTATCTAACTGCTCAGGGAGGAGCCTTTACATGAGAAAATTCTCATATTCTAAGACTGAGTCATAGAAATGAGGGTATTACTTTTCTTATTGCAATTAACCTAGACAAAAGCCATATTTTAACAAATAGATATTTGCATGGTACCTTTCATGTATTTCAAGCATTTTGCTCTTTATTACAATTAGGTTAAGAGCTTCTGAAGTATATGGAGCAAAGGTCAGCAATCCTTTGGGGTGAACAGTGGCCTCCTTTGAAGTTAGGGGGTAACCCAAGACTTCCCACCAACATCCACCTCCATCTATGTATGCAATTCCTATTACCTAGTTACTGCTCCACCAGGATCATTTCCAGACATTCTGGATGTCCAGGAGATTTAAATTGTAGTTTTTGACTGAGCTAGTTTTTCCTATTTATATTAATAAATTTTTGAAAAATGCTTGAAATCTTCACATTTGCAACAACTTTCATTTTCATGCACATACAAACACCCAGAGAGACAAAAATTCCCAACAGATACTCTCCGAAAGCCATCACACCCTTTCACTTGCTCTAGAGTCAATCAGCCAACCAGCCATGCAGAATAATGTCTGAGAATAATAACTAAGAATAATGTCTCAAACTTAAAGGCTGAGACATTATTCTCAGTCTCTGCTGTGGCTTTGTACCCAAATTGAACACTATACGCAGTGATCGTAGTAATTTTGGTTAAAATTGTTTGCCTGGGATATAGTAATTGAGGCAGAAGCACATGTGTAAAGGAGGTGAGGTGCTTTGGAAAGAGTGAAGACTCAGACTCACATGCAACCAGATTAAATGTCTGTCTGGACCATTACTACAATTCTCCCTTCTCAGTCAAAACCATGTTATCTCTTAATTTTCACCCCAGGCTGGCTCTGGAAACAAGCAAACCTGAATCTTCCCAATCATTAGATTTCTTTTCTGTCCTAACCATGAATGACAAAAGAACTTGATGTTTATGATTTGGGGTTAAATAAGGCAGGTCTGAAACCTAGAGACTCAAGATGCTGGAAGGAGTGGAAAGCTTAGCTGAGTTTATATGAATCACTTTGTGCTCTCTGTCTGGCTTGTCCTCTTTGAAACTGATTTAATAAAGTAAATGTATAGGAACTAATCCTCCAAAAGATTAATTTGGCAGGAAATACAAATACTTTCACTTTATGAAAGACAGAACTCTCTTGTTGCTACAGGAAGCTGCAATATTCCTAACCTTTAAGGTTGTTGCTGAGTAGGACGGCCATGCTCTCTTCTGCACGTATCTTGAGGCTCCTGTTGACCTCCTAGTACTGCAATTAG
The DNA here is from genome assembly GCF_030222135.1 of Aotus nancymaae. Taxonomy (NCBI): domain Eukaryota; kingdom Metazoa; phylum Chordata; class Mammalia; order Primates; family Aotidae; genus Aotus; species Aotus nancymaae. The sequence goes on along the minus strand of NW_026988494.1, from coordinate 6,260,949 downwards.
TGGATTTCTCTGGGTAACTATTGATTTTGGATTTTAAGTATACTTCAAAACTTTATCCACCAGGGAAATAGGAAAAGAGTTTGGTTACCTGGAGGAAACCTATTGTGATCTACCTGAGCTTTTTAAAAACAGACTAGAAGAAAATTAGTAATTTTTAAAGAAGAGACAGAGAATGGGATAATAGTTTCACCCAGGATCTCTTTCTAACCGTTTCCCTTCCAATGAACTTATTGGAACAGAATTGGAAAGAAAAAAAGACATCTCTGCCCACCCCACAGCATGCAGAAAAGGCTAAAAGAATTACTCTGCAGATTTGAACATCTTTAATGGCTTATGTATAGGTTTGCTAATATAAAGAGAAATGAACTGTTAAATAAAAATCACATTTTATAATATTTTTATGACTTAAAACATCATTTATCTCTTTCTTGTTCTCTTTACATGATATGGTAAGCGATGAGGAAAATTTAGGCTCAGGAAGGTTATTTCTTGGAGTTACACGTCTTAGCAAGCTACAGAGCTGACATTTGTACCCAGTTTTTCTGACTGCAAATCCTGTTTCTTTCTATTGTATTCTTCCCCTTTCCCTGCCTCCAGCACAAATAGGTTTTTCATTTTCAACCCTTCTTTATGTGTACAGTATGTTACATCTACAGCTGTTTCTTTTTAGAAAAATGTGACACCTTCCAGCTTTGGTTTAGAGTTATTCCAGAAGCCTATTTGCTTGGCTTAGTCATTCTATGCACCTTTCCCTCATCTTAGCTTTCTAAGGAAGTGAAGTGTAGCTGTAAGAATAAATTCACACTTTCAACATGTAGGTAGCATCCTAAAGTGAAAAGAGGAGGAACTTTGTGGTCAGAGCACTCTCCCCACCACCTAGAAACTTACTGACTGTGGACAGCTTCCTCACCCAAGCTTATATGCCGATCTACAGGACTGTGGTGTGGTCAGGATTAAATTTGAATACATGTAAGGAAGCTTGAAAGTGTCTAACACATAGTGACGAGTCAAATGGCACCTTCTATTTGCTCCTTCCCCTCCAGGTCCTTAAGTTTTAGAATATAAGTTTCTCAGTTCTGAATGACATGGTCTACATTGCACAAATTGATCAAATAAACTTTGTGTTATCATTTCACCAAGATAGTGCCAGTAAGCAAATCCTTTTAAACAACAACTGCATGTTGAGACACGTCACCAAACAACATTTAACTCTGTAGCTTTAATAAGTTCTTTAGGTTTTGGTTTTGGTTTTGTTTTCTGAGACAGGGTCTTGCTCTGTCACGCAGACTGATGTGTAATGGCGTGACTATAGCTCACTGCAACCTCTAACTCCTGGGCTCAAGCGATCCTCCCACCTCAGCCTCTTGGGTAGCTTGGACTACAGGTGTGCTCCGCCATGCCCAGCTATTTTTTTTTTTTTTTTTTTTTTTTTTTTTGTAGAGACAAGGTCTTGCTACATTGCACAGGCAGATCTTCAACTCCTGGCCTCAAGTGATTCTCCTGCCTTGGCCTCCCAAAGTGTTGAAATTACAGGCAAGAGACACCACCCATGACTTTATGTGTTTGTTGTTTTAATGCAGTATAAGTGCAACTTACTTCTTATGCAGCCATACCATTTCATATTAACACTCATTTTTAACAGTGTATTATATTAGCGTTTGATTATTAATATAATTTAACAGTAATTTACTAAACCATGACTCTGTAGAGTTTTATAATACTACCTCCAAATGTCATTGCAAACATCTAGAAGAATGAACAAAAATGATCCTAGATTGATAGTATAACTGTTTGTCTTAGTTTCTACCTAGGATGTTCAGACACATTCCATTTCTTTGAAAAAATATAGACTGGGTGCAGTGGCGCATGCCTGTAATTCCAGCACTTTGGGAGGCTGAGGCAGGCAGATCACCTGAGGTCAGGAGTTCAAGACCAGCCTGACCAACATGGTGAAACCCAGTCTCTACTAAAAATACAAATATTAGCCAGGCATGATGGCTAATGCCTGTAATCCCAGCTACTTGGGTGGCTGAGGCAGGAGAATTGCTGGAACCCGGGAGGTGGAGGTTGCAGTGAGCTGAGATCATGACACTGCACTCCAGTCTAGGCAATAAGAGTGAAACTCCATCTCAAAAAAAAACCATATATGTATGTATGTGTGTGTGTGTGTGTGTGTGTGTGTGTGTGTGTGTGTGTGTGTGTGTATATATATATATATATATATATATATATATATATATAATCTCACCAAAAGTCTGCAGAGTAACCAAATTAGAGGAGTCTGATTTCAGATTAAATTCCAAATGTGAGAAACCATGTAGCTCCCATGGTCTAGCCAATAATTCCTCAAGTTCTCCTCACTCTTTCCTTCATGCATAAAACAGGATTTTTTTTCTTATCCTGGGTATGAAGCAATTGATAATTTATGGATTTAGCCTATTTATTTTCAATCCTTTAAAACTTTATACTACATCCAAGATGGGGGTGACTTAGTCTCTGATATCAATCATCAGGCTTGTAATATAGGCCTTGTTAATGGCAAGAGAGTTGAATATAACATTCCATTCTTTATCCTTCATTTAAATAAAAAAATTTTTTTATTCAAAACAACCATAACTCTAGCTCAAAATAATATTCTAGATGTAAACTTTGCACCTTTCTAATTATTATCATGAGTTAAGCTAATATTTGTCTTCTAGTCCCTAGACGGTGATTCTTTCTGCATTACTGGAGGAGCCCTTTGTCCTGAAGTGATACGCTTAGACAGCAGAGGACTTCTAGTTTCTTCCAGTTGAGCCTAAAGCAAACCTTTCATTTTCTTCAGAGGAAGGGGCTTCCTAGATTTGTACTTTTGCAGCTCATCAGATAACAACACAGACAATTTTATCTTGGATCCCAAGTTCTCTTCACCATTAAGAATAAGGAAGAGAGAAAATGCTGTGCATGGCAGACACCTACTCCAAGTGCCCCAACCCCCTGGAACCAGGTTTCTTCCAATAATGAGATGATTCTGCCCTCACTCAGGAGTCTCCCCTACAAAGATTCCGTCCTCCCTTTACTTTTTTTTTTTTTTTTGCTAAACAAAGACTGCCTTTAAGTACCTCCTTAGTTTAAAGCTCTTATCTTCCTAGCTCTTCCCTTCACTGTTACCTCTGATTTCAAAAGATCTGAAGTCCTAAGACCACACGACTTCAGACTGTGAACAAAAATTCACAAAAATTATTGGGGTTAGAAAGAATTTAGAGAAATTGTATTGAATAGGAAGTCCTCTTTGATTAGTGGTGGGTCCTTTAGAAAATTCCAAGGCAGAATCAATGGTGTTTCATCTTTTCCATGATTTGCTTGACCAAAAACTTCTCTTTCACAACATGAAAACACGCTAACCCCCCACACATTTTGGATTCTGCTCTGCTTGTCTGAAGTGTTAGATCTCTAGCCAGGACTGTGAGGGGAGAGACCTTGAATCCTTCCTATTGAGCTATTCATGCAGAGTCAGTGACATGAAGGGTTCCACTCAGGGTCAAAATCATGTCAGTTATCAAGCAAAGGAACAACTAAGGGGAAACACCTCCTCATCTGCTTAGTAGAGCTGCATGTCACCCACTGACCAAGCCAGACCTGAGCAATATTCTAGATTTCTCCCTCCACATCTAATTGGTGACAATGGTGATTGTACCACTGATAGGTCAAACAAGTCCACCCCCTCCTTCACAGCCTCACTGCTTCGGCTCTTGTTTATGCCCTTATCATCATCTGTCACTAGGTTCCATTTGCCTCCTGACTCATCTACTGCCTTTCACTCCCCAGGCCATCCTTCACACCATGCTAGAAGACTCTCTCTAATGTGCAAACCTTATTGTGTCAATCTTCTGGTTATGGCCCCTCCACGGTCCCCACCTGACATTCTTGTCTCCCACCTTCATTCTTCATTGGGATCTTATGGTTTTCTAGTTCCCAAATACACCACACCAGTGTTTATGAAACCCTAGTCGTTGGCATATAAACTTTGTGGTTATTGACATATTCATGTACCACCTGTATTATTTTTTGCATATTGTTTATTTTTAATTGACTACATTTTTAACTACAATAAAGTAATTTCAACTAAAACTTTGTAGCAATGCTGTGAATGGAAAACTGCTATCAGTTGCCATAATGAAAATAAAACTGTAAAAATAAATATAATAAAAATGAAACAAAGTTATTAAGTTCTAACAAGATACTGTTGCCTGCTCAGAGTTCTGAGCAGTAAGCCTATTCTCTGTTTGACACTAAGGGAGTTCAGAAAGTGTTAGAGGGATGGAAAATATACTTGGAAAGCACAGAAAGATTTATTCCCTGAGCTAGCCATGATCGAGAGGGAGGTTACTTCTATGGTTTTGTTCAATGTTATTTAATGCTTGATGCTAGAATCATCCTGCATACAACATTCGGTCACCCACGTATCTCAGGACGCACAATATTGTACTTGCTACTTATCGCTGCCCTTGTTCCATTTTACGGGAACTCTCTTCTCCATTCATCCTCCTAACAAACCTCTCTTACCCTCTCTCTGGATAAAGAGAGTGTCCTTCTCTGGGAATCCTTCCCTGACATATTTCCAGGTTTCCCAGGTGTTGAGTATTCCTCTATTGCTGTCTCATAGCATGCCATACACTCTCCAACACAGGGTTTTCCATCTCTCATAACTTGTAGTTAACTGGAACTCCTCCCTCAGCAGACCATCCATTCATTGAGGACAGAGACACTGTCTTGTTTCTGTATACCCAGTGTCGAAGACAGTGCCTGGAACATGGTAGATGCTGGACATCTAGAGAACGTATCCCCGGCAGCGAAAGACTCGGTATTTACCTAGGTTTGCAAGCACATGAGGAATCTAGGTGATCAGAGCCACATTTAAACCTAAGATCAAGAAAAGAATAACCTGTAAATTATTAAAACAAAATCAGAAACATAGGACTAGAACCAAGCTTGCTAAGTCATGGTCAAAACACCATAGGTCAGAGTCCAAGGAATAGAAGCTTCAAAGTTCAGACTAGCTATTGTAGTGAATGCATGAGTACTAAATGTACCCTTATTCTTGTCTTGGCTCCCTCTCCACCCAAGAACCCAAGCTTCAAATTAATCCTTCATTTCTCTTCTTCCTTCTCCCCTCCCACATCTTCTCAAGGTCCTGAAAATAAAGCCTTTTAATTGAGCATTCTTCACTAGGTTGCTTTTTTTTTTTTTCTCAACTTTTATTTTAGATTGAGAGGATACATGTGCAGGTTTGTTTACATGGGTATATTGTGTATGCTGAGGTTTGGGATATGAATGATCCCATCACCAGGTAGTGAGCATAATACCCAACAGATAGTTTTTCAACCTTTTCACCCCCTAGTAGTCCCCAGGGTCTATTATTCCCATCTTTATGTCCATGAGTACCCAATGTTTTGCTCCCACTTATGAGAATATGCAGTACTTGACTTTCTGTTCCTGCATTAATACCCTTGGGATAATAGCTTCCAGCTATATCCATGTTGCTGCAAAGGACGTGATTTTGTTCATTTTTTATAGCTGCGTAGTATTCCATGGTACATATGTACTACATTTAGGTCAGCCTTATAAAGAAGATTTTCTTATTGACCATAGCATTAAACCGAACCTAAGTGCTCAGTCCTTTGAAGAGGTACAAAGATAGCCTTGCGTAGAACAAGCCCACAAGAAGTTTTCCAAATGTGTAGGTTGAGTGAAACATATGAAATGAACATGCTGTATAAATCAGTGGAATATATAATTTGTTATTCGGGATAGAATGCTAATTTGCAAGACTAAATGTTCAGGGGTATTTTCTAGGTAATTCTGCTTCATAGGGGGGCACAGTATAACTCTTTGCAAGGGAGAGAAGGGCACCCAATACTACCGCAGACAATAGTTTAGCTAGTCTGGAAATGCAGTCTTCTTCACTGATTAAAAAAATCTGTCAAATTGTCAACTTAAAAGTAAGGCTTTTTGTTTATTGATTTACTTAGTGATTGATTCTAAGGCTGACTCCAAATTTAGTTACCTGAAGATTGAAAGAATACAGACCCATGTGGTTTTTTTAAGCTTCCCTGGCCAATATACAAGCCCCGTTGGCTGCCTGCTACTCAATGGAATTTTATGCAACTTTCAACTTTAAAGATAGTTGGATAGGAGATGCCTACAGAACTTTTTGAAGATTTCAGTGAAACAGCATGTCCCTGGCGTGGAGTGGATCAAACCTGCAACTTCTGCCAATCTGTGCTTGTCAGACTCAGAATTAGTCTCCTAGGCTGCCTATTCAGGGATGCCTGAAGGTGTCCACACCTGGGATAGCAGATACCCCATTGCTCATGACCTCCTAAATTCCCTACCTAAAGTGCAGCAGATTGATAACCAGGCTGATAGAGTTAAGCTTTCTGTTACCACCCAAATCTCATCTTGAATTGCAATCCCCAGGAGAAACCTGGAGGAAGTGATTGGATCATGGGGGTGGTTTCACCCAGGCTGTTCTCGTGGGAGTGAGTGAATTCTCACGAGATCTGCTGGTCCTATAGGAGGCTCTCCTCCCTTCGCTCCTTACTCCTCCGCTCTCTTGCCACCTTGGGTTTGGAGTAGGTTGTGCTTACTTCCCCTTCCACCGTGATTGTATGTTCCCGGAGGCCTCCCCTGCCCTGCCGAACGGTGAGTCAATTACACCTCTTTCCTTTATAAATTACCCTGTCTCCTGTAATTGTTTAGGCCAGTGTGAGAATGGATTAATACAGTAAACTGGTACTGCAGAGAGTGGAATACTGCTGTAAAGATACTTGAAAATGTGGAAGCGACTTTGGAACTGGGTCACAGGCAGAGACTGGAACAGTTCGAAGGGCTCCGAAGAAGACAGGAAAATGTGGGAAAGCTTAGAACTTCCTAGAGACTTCTTGAATGATTTTGGCCAAAATGCTGACAGTGATATGTGCCCGGCAAGGTGTCAGAGCCCCAGCACAGGGAAGTGGTTGACTCGCGGGTTGGTAAATTATTTTTACCAACGAGAGTATAGGACTGAAAAAGGACAGTTTATTTGAAAGGAAGAATGCTGCAAAAGAATGCAGCGGGGCACTGCAGGGAGAGGACTGAGCGAACCGTGGTGGATTTTTCCTTGGGAGCATTTATGGACCTGAAGGTGAGAGCTTAGGGTTGTGAAATGAGATTTGGCATGGCATTCCAGAGATGAATAGAAATTTTAATTATTGTACTTAGCAAAGTTGAAAGAGGCCTGGAACCTGATGCCGACTTCAGATACTAGGGAAGTTTAATTACTTCTGATTTTCCCAGGTAAGGAGTTTTTGCCTCTGGATGATCTCTTTGATAGTCACCAGGTGGTCTTTGCTCCCTTCTAAATTCCTCAGATAAGGAATTTTTGTCTCTGGGGCCTGTTCAATGGTCGCCAGGTGATTTTGCTCTCCTCATTTTCCCTCTGACAAATATTTTGGTCAAATCTTTGACCTTTTATATTCTCCCATGCTGATGTCTACCTGCTGCATATTGGGGTCTCAAGAAAGGGAAAACACCATAGTAAAGAGGGGTGTCCAGTCTGTCTGGCCACCTCCTGCTGAAAGGGGGTCATTGAAAGGGATAGGTTGCATTTTTCCCTATCTTGTTGTCTGTCATGAAAGCAGTGAATGAACGGTTATGAAAAACTGATTCAAGGGTAAGGGATGGGGAGAAACCAGAATCCATCAAGATGCCCCATGTAAATGGAAGTTGCTGTTGCAGGCTGGTATTGGGATTGCATATTCATCTGTAGGTGGAGTCTCTATAATCTGGATGATATAAACTTAGTAAAAGCATTAAAAAGGCAGGGACTGAATATTAAAAGAATGACAAGGAGCGAAGGTCCAAAGAATGGAAGAAACCAAGTGATTTTTGGAAACCAGTCAGTAAAAGGTTTGATCCAGTCTTGGTTTCTTTGGGAAAGTATGTGTAACCATTTGGCTTGTTCGAAAGTGTCTTGGACACCAGTCTCCACTTCTCCAAACACATTAATATAGGTGCAACGGGTTTTGCTGATGACAGCACAGTCTCCTCCTCATTCAGCCAGGAGGTAATCCAGAGCCTGTCTGTTATCAAAAACCATTCCTGCTGGTGAGTCTGAAGATTTTTCTATCGCTGATATACTTGCACAAGGTTTTGCTAAGGCTATTTCAAGGGAGGCAGTAAGCTCTCGTCGTGTGATTTTATGATAAGTAAAACCTGCCAAAGAGGGTGACAGTTGTAGTAGTTTCTACAACTCCGGCCACAGTAAGTTCTAGGCCCCTTCGTCCTCCTGAATGAAATTCTGAGTTGGAAGTTATGTTCAGGACACTGATTTGGGTGGGAACTATTGTTCCCAGAGTACAATCACCATATTGAAGAGAATGATCAAGGTGGGTGGTATGGTTAGCCTTTGTGTTCCCACTCAAATCTCGTCTGGAATTGTAATCTCCAGGTGTTTAGGGAGAGACCTTGTGAGAAGTGATTGGATTACAGCAATGGTTTTCCCCATGTCGTTCTCATGATCATGAGTTTTCATGAGATCTGATGGTTTTATAAGGGGCTCTTCCACCTTTGCTCAGCACCTGCTGCCTCGTGAACAGAGGTGCTTTGCTTTCTCTTCACCTTTCACCATGATTCTAAGTTTCCTGAGGCCTACCCAGACATAAAAAACTGAGTCAATTAAACCTCTTTCCTTTACAAATTATCTAGTCTCTGATAGTTCTTTATAGCAGTGTGAGAACGAACTAATACATGGGTTTTGAAGTATGAACAACTCAGGGGCTTGTACGTGGTTGAATCTATAAAGCCAGCATATCTGTGCTCCAAGTCCAGGTCAGTGGTTTATTTATCTTATAAAATCACAGACTCAAAGATTCATAGAGAGATCCTGTCTCTACAAAAATTTAAAAATTAGCTAGTCATGGTGGTGGTGTGCACCTGTGGTCCACGCTACTCAGAAAGTGGAAGTGGGATGATCACTTGAGCATGGGAGGTTGAAGCTGCAGTGAACCATAATCATGTCACTGCGCTCCAGCCTGGGCAACAGAGTGAGACCCTGTCTCAAAAAAACAAATGAAAGGATCAGAATAAACCACTTAGATGAATATAACTCTTTCCTTTGAATTCACAAATTGAGGATGTAAAATAATAGAGCTTGTCCACAGTCATTCAGCCAATAAAATGAAGACCTGAAGAGGAACTGACAGCTCTTCACCTATTATTAAGCCATGTGACTAGTCATACTTTAAAGCCCTGAGACCACGTATGGTGGCTCATGCCTGTAGTCCCAGCACTTTGGGAGGCCAAGGCGGGTGGATCACAAGGTCAGGAGATCGAGACCATCCTGGCCAACATGGTGAAACCCCGTCTCTACTAAAAATACAAAAAAAAAAAAAAAAAAAATTAACAGGGTGTGGTGTTGCGTGCCTGTAATCCCAGCTGCTCAGGAAGCTGAGGCAGGAGAATTGCCTGAACCAGGGAGTCAAAGGTTGCAGTGAGCCGAGATCATTCTACAGCCCTCCAGCCTGGCAACAGAACAAGACTCTGTCTCGGGGGAAAAAACCTGAAGAAAATCCAGAGAGTAGTAACTTCCTGTTCTTTCTTGTTCATACTCATGTGTCAGCATTCCATGTTGGAAGCTGATGAACATTGCGCAGGTTTCACTAGAAATTGCCTATGTCATGGTAAAAGGTATAAAGAACATGAGCTCCAAGACCAGTGAGATCTAGGCTAAAATCCTTCCTCTTTCACTTGGATAATTTGGGCAAATTAATGTCCCTGAGCTTCAGATTCATCGTAGGATTTACATTTGATAATTGTTGTATGCAAGCTTTACTGCAGAATGATGCCATATAGTAGGTGCTCAGTAAATATCATGTCTTCCTTTGGGGCAAATTTCTTATATAGGAACACTAGCTTGTCTGGCAAAGAGAAAAGGATAGACACTGCTCCCAAGCTTAGCAGCCTCACTGATTTTGGTTGGTCCTGCCTTCCTGCAGAGAGCTCCCCTGGGGAAGCTGGACAAGAATGTATATCATCAGGAAGCTGGGATCCAGGCTTTGCTGCCAGGATTGAGGCCCATTTTCACTCCCCTGCTACATCAAAACATAAGAGGACGAACTTACTTAGAACTGAGTTAGACCAGTAGAACAGATTGTTTTTTTTGCGAAAAACACAATTTTATGAATTCAGAAATGGAAATGATAGTTTGCTCCATCCAATTAGCAGGAGCTAATTTAGATTTCAAGGTCTTTGTATACAGTGTCCTCCTCCTCCACGTGCCCAACACTTTGGCTCCGCTCCCTCCCTGCCTCTGTGACTCAGCATCCATGCACACACTGTAAACAATCACAATTTCCATTTTAGGATTTGGTCTCCTGGTCATGTGCTACAGTCCCCATTTTTAGGAAATTGGCGCTTGGCAAATGACGAAACATTTCACAGAATATGAAGGTTATGGCACAGTTTTCTCCTGGTTTATGGCTTAATTTAATTAGATATCCTGTAATAGCTCAGCAGCAGAATTGTGCTGCAGAATGGGCTCCAATTTACCCTATGGCAACTGCAGGAGCAGAACAACTATGAGATATGCTGGATGACTCATCAGCTGATGGAAAATGTAGTGAAACCTTTGCCTTTTCAACAGGATCAGGCAAGGTGACTGCGAACGCATCCCTGGGAATAGACACCTGGTAACTCAGCATCTACAGGATCATTTTAAAACATATTTACAGTGAAGTAATCAGCAAAACCACTGTCTGACCTTGAAATTATTCTGTGGCTGCTGGACCTTGAAGACACTGATGGAGGAAGCTAAGTCTGGCTGTCTGGGACTTTGATCAACTATGTCTGCCTCCCACAGTGTAGCCAAGACCTCCCTTAGAGCAGGTTCTCTAGGGCAGGAGCCCCAGGCAGAGAAGGCAGGAGACCAACATGCTCTTTCTTATTCTGGCAGATACCGAGTTACCTCATGCCTTTGCAGGCTTTCAGCTGTGAGCAAATTCTGATATTTATTGTCCTTACTGGGGACACTAAGCTTCACAGATTTTTTTTTTCAAAAATGAAAAAAAAATTGAGGCCCTAAAGTCACAGAATGTTTTGGCAGCTATGTTCAGGCTTAATAGAAAGGCGTTCCCATGGGGACATAATTTTGTCTGGTTCCCTTTCATTTGCTATCTTCAGAAGGGGAAGATGGAGAGATAACCCATTGGGTGGGGCTATGTGATGGAGATTTTCTGTGAAGATGGAAATGAGGGGAGCTTTAGGTAATGACAGAGACTTCCCAAGAGATGGCATGCAACCAGTCATCCCAGTTATAAACAGGGTTGCAATCTAAGACACAAGTGACCAAGGTGGCCTAGGACGCAATGCTCACGTGATCAGTTGGTACAGCCATATCCCCTTGCAAGGTTGTAAAGGGGACCACTCTCTGCTACTGCTTATAGCCATGTCTACACTGTATGTCCATTAGATGTTTAAGAATTAATCTCCAGCATTTTCCTGCAGCCCTTCCAAAATTGATCCTCCAAGAAAATTCATGCAAACCTCATTCCTTTCCTTGAAGCTCATTCTTTCATTCAGCAAACTTATACTGATTATGTATAATATGTACAACAGTGGGCTAAGAGCTGGTGATGCGAAGAGTAAAATGTGTCTTATTTCAACTCATCTATCTTTCTAAGAGAATGCATTCTAGTGCTGGAGATTGACACATAAACTACAGCAATGTGTTCTGGAGGCTGACACACACACTATAGCCGAGGAAGTTGTGCTTTGGTGAAAAGAATGCAAGATTTAGAATCCTTAGTCCTATGTTTATTACCAGTTTTACCCCGTAGGTGATGTGAACCTAACCTTGACATATTGCTAAACATCTTGAAGCCTAGTTTATCTACCTATAGGAGTTGAATAATCTTAAAAGGATATTGTGATGGTTAGGATATATACGTACAATATACACATATCAGTATATATATAATGAACACATAAAATCCTATATATATATATATATATATATAGGATTATGAAGGTTATGGCACAGTTTTATCCTGCCTTAAGGCGTAATTTAATTAGATATTCTGTCATAGCTCAGCAGCAGAATTGCACTGCAGATATGTGTGTGTGTGTGTGTGTGTATCCTAAATACATATAAAATATTAGGTGCAAAAGTAATCACAGCAAAACTGGCCACATGAGTATATATAACAGCAATTGCTCAGTTAACAGTTTTAATGATAATTTAAAGGTCCAGTGATGGTAATATCACAAAGTACCATGAGAGCACAGTTAGCTAGGTTTGAAAAGAATTGTTGCTCACCCAACCAAGAATGGAGTAAATGTTGTTATTGCAAATTATTTTTCATATGAAAATGCCCAGAGAAATGGAAGAGCAGGGTCTTTTCAAGTAGGTGTGGTGGTAGGTAGACTCAGAAGTAGATTCAAATATCGGGCTTATGTAGCTAACTGGGACTACATTTTGGAGTAAGATTGTTGTGTCCACACTGGAGGCCATTAATAAGGAGGGTGACATGTTCAGAAATGGGATTTATAAAATTGATTCTAGAGACCAGGATGCTAAGGCAATGGAGTAGAGAGAGAGCAGGGGAGAGCGGAAGGTAGAAGGTGAAGGTAATGTTATACCTGAGTGATGATGGCCTGAATCTAATATGGATTCCTGGCAAGGGAGATGGAGAGTAGAAAATGGAGTGGAGAGGAATTTATGAGGTGGAGAGAAAGCCCTGATGACTAAGTGGACGTGTGTTGTGAGGTGGTAGGGGATCCAAGGATGTCATTGAGCCTGGGCTTTGGAAAGGTTACCAACATCTATTCTAAGAAGTTTGACAGAACACTCTGCATGCACTTACAGAAGTCCAAGAGGTAGGGACTGAGACAAACCCACAGCCTATTCATTGGCACAGTCAGATCCTGATGGTAGCTGTGGGTTATTTGTGTTGTACTGTGCTAATATTGCATGGATATAATCACCTAATCTTTAGAGCAATGCTGTGAAACAGGTTTTATCATACTCATAGTATAGATGAGGAAATTGAGGCTCAGCTATATTAAGAATCTTGCCTAATTGCATGCAGTCAGCAACTCTTGAAGCTGGAAATCAACTAAGATTTGCCTGATGCCAAAGGCCCTGATCTTCACCACTTCCCTCTATCTATTCCTTTTATAGCAATGTCTACCACACAGGACTCATAAGGAGAATCGCTTAAGTGAAGATCATGCCTCTCCACCATTATAGATGGTTTCCCTTGGTGTAACATGCGAGAACAAATTCTGACTGGAGCCAGGTTGTCTCCCTCTTTCTTTTTTTTTTTTTTTTTTTTTTGAGACGGAGTTTCGCTCTTGTTACCCAGGCTGGAGTGCAATGGCGCGATCTCGGCTCACTGCAACCTCCGCTTCCCAGGTTCAAGCAATTCTCCTGTCTCAGCTTCCTGGGTAGCTGGGACTACAGGTGCACACCACCACGCCCAGATAATTTTTTTGTATTTTTAGTAGAGACGGGGTTTCACTATGTTGGCCAGGACGGTCTCTATCTCTTGACCTCGTGATCCGCCCTCCTCAGCCTCCCAAAGTGCTGGGATTACAGGCTTGAGCCACCGTGCCCCGCCTATTTTTAATTCTTAGTTTTTGTGGGTACATAGCAGGTGTATATATTTATTCTTCAAGTTATTTATAATAGCAGCAACATTTGACTTAGCCAATCATAAAACTCACACTGTCCCCATTATCTGTATTCATTCATTTCATTCATTCACCCAACCACCATCAGTTGGTAGCATCCCACCAATGCTTTCTGCTCTCCTGGCACTGTGCCAGGCTCTGTGTCCACTGTTTCAAAATTTCTTTAACTTTTTAAATTTTTATTGATTGATTGAGACAGTCTTGCCCTGTCACCAAGGCTGTAGTGCAGTGGTATGATCTTGGCTCACTGCAACCTCCACCTCCCAGGCTCCAGTGATTCTCATGCTTCAGCCTCCCTAGTAGCTGGGACTAAAAGGTATGAAGAACATGAGCTCTGACACCTGTGATATCTAGGCTTCCAAGTAGCTGGGACTACAGGTGTGTGCCACCACGCCAGGCTAACTTTTTATATTTTTAGTAAAGATGGGGTTTTGCTATATTGGCCAGGCTGGTCTTGAACACCTGGTCTCCAGTGATCTGTCTACTTTGGCCTCTCAAATTACTGGGATTACAGGTGTGAGCCACCGCGCCTAGCTTGAAGATTTCTAAGATGCTTCTGGAAACTTCCCCTGCTGACTGTCCTTATCTTACCACCTTTTATGGAAAAACCATTATCCCCTTGGCATTCTGAGAGTTCATAGAGGAATGAAGCCTCCTTTTCTTGTTCCTCCCATTTCTGACACTGCTGGAAAAGCTGCAGATCATTTTTAACTTAACATTTGAGGAACTGTGTTGACACATGTCCCATCAATCAGTCTTCAGGGAAAATAAGGTTTGAATCTCAACGCAGCCTTTACAGGAAGTGGTAAACCCTCCATATCAGGGAGATACCAGGCTGGCCTGCAAGTGGGTTAGGATGCTTCAGGTGTGACAGTTTCATCTATGGAATATGGTGGCTTGCAGAATAAGTGCTACTGGATAGTTCTGCTCACCCAGCCAGATACTCATGCCTACTTTGCAAATTAGAAGATGTACTCCTAAAGTGAGCGTACTAATGGAAAGCAGTTTTTATGGCTATTGAAATACAGTCACTACTACAGACAACAGGATAAGCCTGACCATCATGAATGAAAATCACAGACCTCAGAGTTGAAGATCAGAGGGTAGCTAGAACTTTCTTCACTATAAATTGATATAATTTTTTCTACCAAATCGGATCATGCTTTTTTCTTAGGGTTTCAAATTATCTATTGCAACATGCACCACGTTATATGATGTTCACTTTTATGGCTGACTTCCAGCTAGTTGTGAGCTCATAGATTTTAGGGATTATGCTGGATTCACCTTTAGCCCTAATGCTTAGCACTATGCCTGGAACTTAGAAGGATCTTAATAAATATCATTCAGAGCTACTACTTTAGGTATCATTATCAACAGGGAAGAACATAAGGCTTTACAGAAAAAAAAATCTTAATTCATTCAAGGTTCTTCTCTGCACTAGTCTTACCCAAGATAAATGGTAAAAGAATATATTTGCAGCAGGGTGGGGTGGATAGTTTCATAAATGAAGATGGAGTATAATATTATGATATTATTTTATTATATATCATGAAAGAAAATAATCTTACTAAAGAAAGAATAATCTTTGGTCCTTTCAATTAATGTAATGGAGAATCTCAATTTAGCTGGAAAAGAGATTCAGTCTTGCCTGGGCATATCTCTCGAATTGGTGGGAGCAGCTGCCAGAGGCTATTTGCATATGGATTGAAGGTCCTCTTGGGAGAGTTCTCTCATTCTGCAGGAAGAAGTTGCCTGGCAACAAGAGTTTGACCCATGGAGACAGCCTTACCCAACAGAGGAGCAAGGAAGCCTGAGTACTATGTGATGTCTGTCACCTAGATCCCTCTCCCAGCAGGATGACAGTTTATACCTAGGTGCTATAGAGAGTGGAGAGTTTGAATGTACACAGTGGGGGAAAATAAACCTGCATTACTAATCTTTTTTAAAAGAGTGGAGTACAATGCCATGCTCCAGGTTCTACATGATAAACTGAAACCTAAAGAGAAGGGAGGCATCCCCCTCTTTTTTTTTTTTTTTTTTTAAATAACAGTTTGGGTATGGTAATGTCACCAAAGCATTCATGACAATGCATGGCAAAGCAGCAACAGGACCAGGAGGAAGACCTTGAAGCCCAATGGAGCATTAAGAGTAGACACCAGTAGGATGTAATAGGATCCAGATGTTGCTCATTGGAACATGCATACATCTAGAATAGAGTAGCAGACAGAGTGACAAAGTGGTTCTTAGCAGAGGACTGAGGGGGAACAGTCACACCTAATGGATGGAAAATAATGTTACTGGGGGTAGATGTGTAGCAGCATTGTTGTCTGGGGTAATACCTGAAATTTGTGGTCTCACTCCAAGAAGCTTAAGGACACGCACACACACACAGAGTGAGTTAGGAAGCTGAGGTTTAATAGGCAAAAGAAAGAGAAAGGAAAACAGCTCTCTCTCTTGAGAGAGAGAGAGGGATGCCCCAATGGGAACCTCAGCCTGCCTACGGAGTGCACCAGATTTTATACAGAGGCTTGAGGAGGCGGTGTCTGATTTACATAGAGCCTACAGGTTGGTTGGACCAGGTGTGATGTTTACATAGTGCATGGGGAAGGCTGGCCACCCCACCCTAATCTTATTATGCTAATGCACTTTTTATTGCTGGTATCATGTTGTCTGCTTCTTACCGTACACATGGCTGGAAAGGAGAAGGGAAGATGGAGCTGCCATGTTGAACATGCCTAGTTCCAGGTAGCCTTTTCCTACTGGCACAGCTGCCAGCATTGACCCGTGCAAGTTTCTAGCTTGCTTTTATATGTCTGCAGCTTGATTTTACAGGCTGCTCTTTGTTAGAAAAGAAAATGATTTGGGGACTGCTTTTCATTAAAAAGAAAACCTTACCAAGGACTTCCTTACCTTCACTATCTGCCTAAATGCTTCTTCTTACCTCCTGTATCAGATGTTGGTGTGAAAGTGGGCATCATGAAAGGATTCTAGAACTCTACTATAAGCCTAATTGAAATAACGACTGCTGCTGGACTTAATGAGATCACGACTCTCTAGTCCAGGGTATGAAAAAGCCTACATCCCATGGCTGTGCTGAAAAAGTCACTGATAGTTAACTTTTCTTTTCCAAATGGATTTTTTTTTTTAATTTAACATGATGCTTTTCTTAAATAAATTCTTTCACAAACTGAGAAATCCTACATTAATTCAAATATTTAATTTATATGAGTGTGTTTTCTCCAATTTAGTCCCACAGGGAATTCAGTTAGCTTATAAGAATGCAAACACTAGCTAGTTATAACAAATTCAGAACAAGTAAAACAACTAAACTATATTTAATCTCTCTCTGCTTTATTTAAACTTTAAATTGGGATTCCAGCTATAGAGATAGTGTAAGATGTATGTGAAATTTTGTTTCCATAGCTTCCAAGCTCTTTGGCTGTTCAGTATAGTGTTTTTCATAACCCCCATTATTGGGTGAGAAAAACCAATTTAAGAGACTGAGATGCTAACACTTAAAGAGGGCAAATGACTTCACTAAGTTGTACCAAAAATTGCTATCTTTTCCTAATTTGTTTTTTTCTTTATTTTCTTCTTTTACCTCATCAAATAAAATAGAGAAAATGATCCTATTTAGTAAATTGAAATGCATCTCTGATACCCAATGCAATAATCAATAAGTGTGCATTGATATCTATAGAATTGATAGATATCTGCCAGGGCCAGGCAAAGCAGTGACTGAGCTCCCCAAACAGGTGTCAGTGAGTGGCCACGGTGATTTTAAAAGCCTGTAAAGTAAGTCAAAATTGATAATAAAAACAATCAAATTTAAATTTCGGCTGGTTTGGAGTACCAATCCTTGACACAAAAGGAGTGGGGTAATACATTTTCATTGATGCTTGGGCTTCCCATTGAAGTTGAATTACTTTCCACCTAAGGGGAAATGTTATGCATTTTTGTGACGGGACCCAGATCAATGCAATATATTGTGTTCTTTTTATTGGTGTTTCACTCTTTGTCAATCCTGGAATACCAGATCTAGAAATAAAATGGGAGTAGAAATAGAAGGAAACTAGAATGATCAAATTCCATCTATATGACGGGCAGTGTCATATTGTGTATATATAATTGTAAGCTTCACTTTTCATTTTTTAATTTATTTTGAGACAGGGTCTTGCTTTGTCTCCCAGGCTGCAGTGCAGTGGCACAATCATGGCTCACTGCAGTCTCAACCTCCAGAGCTCAAGCAGTCTTCCCACCAGAGGAGCTGGGACCACAAGCATGTGCCACCACACCTGGCTGAGGTTTTGTTTCGTTTTGTTTGGTGGAGATGGGTTTTCACCATGTTTCCCAGGCTGGTCTTGAACTCCTAGGCTCAAGTGATCTGCCCATCTTGGCCTCCCAGAGTGCTGAGGTTTAAGGGTTTGCTATTTTATCTCTTTATAAGCTACTCCAAAAGTTGGTGCCATGTGTTACATGATAATTTTGAATCACAAATGTCAACACATAGCACTATCAGGGTGGTTTGCAGGAGACCTCCAGCTGATGAGTGAGATTAATCGGAGCCCACCATCCACACTTCAGTGATTTTGTTCTATTTATTTTTGCATAGCATTTTATAATATAAATTACATGTTCGAACAGTATTTTAAAATTTGGCTATACCTGAAGTGCTCTAAATATATCTTTCAAAAATGTCAAGGTTATGTGGAACTATCAAATATGTGTCTGAAGTCGAAGCCACCCTCTTTTTATTTTGTTTATTTATTTATTTATTTATTTATTTGAGACTGAATCTCACCCTGTTGCCAAGGCTGGAATGCAGTGGTGCCATCTGGGTTCACTGCAACCACTGCCTCCTGAGTTCAAGTTATTTCTGCCTCAGCCTCCTGAGGTGCTGGGACTACAAGTAGGCCCCACCATACCCAGCTAATTTTTTTGTTTTTTTGTTTGTTTGTTTGTTTTTTTATAGAGATGGGGTTTTACCATGTTGGCTAGGTTGGTCTTGAACTCCTGACCTCAAGTGATCCGCCCACCTGAGCCTCCCAAAGTTCTGGGATTACAGGTGTCAGTCACTGTGCCCAGCCAAAGTCACCCTCTTAATAGGAGTTGGAGTTTATGTCTGTTTGATTTCTAAGACCACACTCTATATCGGTGTGCTACCTGCCTAGAGGTACTTTTGCACATTATGGACAAGTTTATGAGCAAAATCATTTTAAACTGTGTTTACAGTGAAGTAGTTAGCAAAGTCAGTGTCTGACCTTGAACTTGTTTTGAAGGATGTTTCAGTTGATGGGACCTTCAATCACTGTTAGAGGTGGCTGCACCCAATATCTGGCAATATGAAAATCAATTTTTTGCCTTGCAAAGTGAGGTCAGGACATAAGCCAAGAGACGATTTGTCCAGGATATGAGGTCCAAGAAGAGCAATCAGGAGATGGAGATGTTCTTCACTTTCTGGTAAATGTGAGATACCTCATCTTTGAGTTAGGGAACATTTCAGATGCACCCAGATTCTGACTTCAACTTCCTGCCATGGCAGTCAAACAACACTCTAAGATTAACATTTTTTAAAGTTGTTTTTCTTTTCTTTTTTTTTCTTTTTTTTTTTTTTTCAGACAGACTCTCACTCTGTCATATCCAGGCTGGAATGCCGTGCTGCAATTATAGCTTGCTAAAACCTCAAACTTCTGGGCTCAAGAGATCCTCCCACATCAGTTTCCCATACAACTGGGACTACAGATGCATGCCACCATGGCCAAGTAATATTTTGTTTTAGTAGAGACAGAGCCTCGCAATGTTGTCCAGGCTCATCTTGAACCCCTGGCCTCTTGAAGCTGTCCTCCCATTTTGGCCTCCCAATGCACTGGGATTACAGATGTGAGCCACCATTCCTGCCCCCAAAGTTATTTTTCTAAAAGGAAAAGAAACATTACTGTTAGAGAATTTAGGGGAGCTTTTCAATATTTAGCTACTCTTGAAGATGACTGACATTCTCTCACATGCCATTTCCTCATCTTTCCCATGTCTCTCAGTCACATTATTATAACACAGATAACTGGTGTCAGGGGAATCTCACTGGTTATAGTCCAATGCTCTTTGTGACACATTCACTTCTCTAACCTATGGAGGCTTCCATAGGATGCTCAGTGTTATCCTAGATCACAGGTGTCCCTGTCCCGATGTCAGGTTGATGAAGGTAGCCTGTGGACTTGAATATTTCTGGGAAGTTTTACTCAGGGTAACTAAAGTGAAAGAAATAGAAATGCAGAAAAATAGAAACAGAAATTCTCACCATAGAAGCTTCATTATGCATTTGAAAGATATTCACACACTCTAGATTTTCAAAGACAGTTCAAATCATCTAAGAAGTCAAATCATCTTAAACTTAAAAATATATAGAATTATGCTTATGTTTAAGTGTATATATGTCTGTGTTGGGTATTCATGTGTAATATTTTGGAATACATTTTCATGACTGTCTGGTTTTCTTTTTTTTTTTTTTCTGTTTATTTTGTTTTTTTTGAGACAGAGTCTCACTCTTGTTGCCCACACTGGAGTGCAGTGGCATAATCTTGGCTCACTGGAACCTCTGCCTTCTGGGTTGAAGAGATTCTCCTGCCTCAGCCTCCCAAGTAACTGGGATTACAGGTGCCCACTACCATGCCTGGCTAATTTTTTTGTATTTTTAGTAAAGACGGAGATTCACCATGTTGGCCAGGCTGGTCTCAAACTCCTGACCTCAGGTGATCCACCCACTTTGGCCTCTCAAAGTGCTGAGATTACCGTTGTGAGCCACCATGCCCAGCCTGTTGTTTTTTAAGAGACACAGTCTTGCTGTGACGCCCTGGATGGAATGCAGTGGGGTAATCGTAGCTCACTGCAGCTTCAAACTCTTGGGCTCAAGCAATCCTCCTGCCTCAGACTCCTGAGTAGCTGGAACTACAGGCATGTACCACCATGCCTGGCTAATTTATTTATTTATTTTTTGTAGAGATAGGGTCTTGCTTAATTGCCCAAGTTGGTCTTGAACTCCTGGCTTCCAGTGATTTTCCTGCCTTGACCTCCCAAAGTGCTGGGATTACAGGCGTAAGCCACTGCATGCAGCCTGCTCTCTAATTGAATGACTTCAGGGAAGATACTCAACCTCTTTGATCCTAGGTTTCCTCTTTATCACAATATGGAGACTTAGGTAATAGTGTTATTGTGAACAGCAAATGAGAATCAGACTAAATACATTATAGATATTCAGGAAGTTTACAAATTTGAAAATGTCCAGAAGGAAATTTATCACAAGTACTTGTCTTCATTGGCTAGTGAGACTATGAATGTGTAGCATGTGTATCTCAGGCTTTCCTAGCTTGCCAGCACAAGTGACAACTAATTCATGTTAACAACACTAATAGAAACTTGGTGAGTGCTTACTATCAGTCAGGCACCCTACAAACCACTCCTCATGGATTATCTCAGAGATCAACCAGATCTTACTGGCTTGTGTCCTCCGCTAGCTGGTCAAAGTTTAGTCTAATCCAGATCCCAAATACTTTGGAGATTTCCCAGTGGTATATTTACATGTCCTTAAATCATTTTTCTCCAAATTCCACTTGCTTGTTTGAAAATGCCTGTGTGATCCTCAAAGCTAGATCAGTGCCCAGTGGTTTTCCTTTTTTCCTAACTTCCTAATGGGTGCTGATTTCATTGAGTCACCAGACCCTTATAGTTTCAGGTTTCTAAAGTACGGCTGCATCCGTGATTAAGCCTGGGTTTTGGTTGCTGTCACTATTGACCACGGATGATAAAATGCAGTCAGAAATCCCCAATGTTTCAGTCGAAGGATCCAGAATTCCAGCAACCCTAAGATATTGCTGCCGTTGTGCTGGGAATTGGTAGTTCAAGCCCCGGCCATCCCACCAGGATGTAGCTGCAGTTGAAAAGTCCACTCCTAAGGTCTATTACACACAGGAAATCAAAGTGTGTGGGTCCAAAAGATCATTGATGGTACACATTTTTAGGTCCTGAACACACACACACACACACACACACACACACACACACCATGTATACACTTAGGCAAATAGTGCACACAGAAACACACACACACACCATGGGCATGTTCTCCAACCCCACACATAGTTTCTGGGAAGATAGGTTAAAATGTATTTGTGCTTACCTTGAACCTGATTCTAGATTACTTAGTTCTCAGCATACGTATTGCTTTCAGGCCTTCTTGGTCTATTCCATTTGCCATCCCAACAGCTTACTTCCTTTCAGGGCTTTCACTGACCTTTTCAGTGACCTCTCCTGGGCTAGGCCTACATAGTCCATGAGACATATATTTTATCTTATTAATTTTCAAACACAGTTAGAATTACTGTCCCATTCCGTGTTTCCCCGGGGAATCCTTAGTTCTCTATGTAGATATCAGGATGTAAATGGATGCTTGCAGAGGTGAGAAGAGTGCTCCCCAATTTTACTTACCAGCTGTACCAATATCCTAAAGGCAGATGCATGTGTTAAATAAATAGTAACGACAACTCACAGTGAGGATTCTTTACTTTTGAAGCAATTTTCTGTGATTAAATAAATAGCAACTCTTATAACTTAGGCCTAATTTTTACAATTTTAACTGAAGGTTGGGTGGCTGCATGGTTCATGCCTGCAATCCCAGCACTTTGGGTGGTTGAGGCAGGAGGATCACTTGAGCCTAGCAGTTAGAGACCAGCCTGGGCAACATAGTGAGACCCTGTTTATATCAAAACTTTGAAAATTAGCCAGGCATGATAGCATGCACCTGTAGTCCCAGCTTCTCAGGAGGCTGATGTTGGAGGATCACTTGAGCCCAGGAGGTTCAGGCTGCAGTGAGCCATGATCATGCTACTTCACTCCAGTCTGGGTGACAGAGTGAGACCCTGTCTTGAAGAGAAAAAAATGCAACTGAGATTAATCATAAGAGGTATGGAAACTCACACTGTCACTTTGGTGCGTTGGGAAAAAAGTTCTGTAACCTACTTCATTACCATGAACAGAGTCCACTCCTCTGGCATGTTTCAAAGGATCTTTATACTATCAATGGATTGATTAACCTCAGTAATGATTTGTTGGACAGCCACTATTGATAATAAAAAATGATTTTAAATAACTCCTTGTTTCAAAATAATTATTTTTTTACCTTTATTATAATTTACATAAAGAAGATGTACACATTTTAAGAGTGCATTTCAGTGAGTTCTGACATATGTTTGTACCTGTCTCATCATCTCCCCAGTCAAGTTCTATAGCATTGCTGTCACTCCCTAAGTTAGTCTATCGAGGCTGCTCTAAGAAACTACCTTAAACTAGGTAGCTTATAAACACAGTTTCTCACAGTTCTGGAGGCTGGGAAGTCCAAGATCTGGGTGCTGGCATTGTTGAGTTTTGATAAGAACCTTCTTCCGGGTTGTACACTATTGACTTCTCAGATGGCAGAAGGGGCAAGGCAGCTTTGGAGGGGGAGGTCTTTTACAAGGGCACTGATCTCATTCATAGGGCTCTGCCTTCATGACCTAATCACTGCCCAAAGGCCCTACTTCTTAATGCTATCACCTTGGGGTTTGCTTTCAACATACAAATTTGGTGTTGGGGGTTGGGGCACAAGCATTCATAATATAGCATCCCCAGGCCAGGTGCAGTGGCTCAAGCCTGTAATACCAGCACTTGGAGAGGCTGAGGCAAGAGGATCACTTGAGGTCAGGAGTTTTAGACCACCCTGGCCAACATGGAGAAACCCCGTCTAAACTAAAAACACAAAAATTAGACAGGCGTGATGGCAGGTGTCCTGTAATCCCAGTTACTCTGGAGACAGAGGCACGAGAATTGCTTGAACCTGGGAGGCGAAGGTTGCAGTAAGCCAAGATTGTGCCACTGCACTCCAGCACTCCAGCTTAGGTGACAGAGCAAGACTCTGTCTCAAAAAAAATGTAAATAAATACATACGTATATATGTATATATAGCACCCCCCAAATTCCCCTGTTCCCGTCTGCAGTCACTCTCTCCTAAGCACACACTGGCATCCACTAATATTATTTCTGTCACTATAGATTGGTTTTGCCTGTTGTAGAGTGTCACAGATATGGACTCACACATGGAGTATGTATCCTGTATTTGGTGTCTTAAATTCAGCATTATGTTTTTGACATCCATTCATATGTTCATGTATATTAATAATAGTTTATCCCTTTTATTACAGAGTAGTCTTTTCTTGTATAGACACACCACAATTTGTCTATCCATTTATCTGTTGATGGACATTTGCACTGCTTTCCACTTTTCAGAAGCTGCTATGAACATTGACATGCAGGTCTTTTTGTGGACAAATATTTGCATTTAAAAAATAAATACCTAGGAATGAAACCTTAAGTCCTGTGGCACACGAATGTTTAACTTGAAATATACTGCTAAATTGTTTTCAAAAGTGACTGCATAATTTTACACTTACCAGCATAATAGGAGAGTTCCAATTTCTTACCAGCCCTTGTTATTGTCAGTTTTGTTAAAAAAAAATCATTCTAGAAAGTATATAGTGATATTTTTGTGGTTTTAATTTGTATTCTCCTAATGATTAATGATACTGAGCATCTTTCCATGGGTTTATTTGCCAGCAATACCTTTTTTTTGCTTACAACTGTCGATTTTACTTCAATAATTATATGGATATCAATCAAGTACTTGAATAAAATTTTTAGTAATTTAACTGTTTCAGATAAAATTTTTCTTATAAATTTACACATAGAAAATTACAATTTTGCATTCTATTTTCTGGAAGATTTTTCTTTTTCCAATAAATTGTTTGGGGGGAGATACATGTGCAGAAAGCGAAGGTTCGTTACATAGGTATACATGTGCCATGGTGGTTTGCTCCACCCATCAACTCGTCGCCTAGGCTTTGTTGTTGCTTTGAGATGGAGTTTTGCTCTGTTGCCAGGCTGGAGTGCAGTGGCAAGATCTCAGCTCACTGAAACCTCCGCCTCCTGGGTTCAAGCAATTCTCCTGCCTCAGCCTCCTGAGTAGCTGAGACTACAGATGCACACCACTATGCCCAGCTAATATTTTTGTATTTTTAGTAGAGACAGGGTTTCACCATGTTAGTCCGGATGGTCTTGATCCCCTAACCTCGTGATCCTGCCCCCTTGGCCTCCCAAAGGCTTAGGATTACAGGCGTGAGCCACTGCGCCCAGCCCCCGTCATCTAGGTTTTAAGTCTCACATGCATTAGGTATTTGTCCTAATGCTCTTCTTTCCCTTCCCCCAACACCCCCAAAAGCCCCTGTGTGTGATGTTCCCCTCCCTGTGTCCATGTCGTCTCACTGTTCACCTCCCACTTATGAGTGAGAACATGCAATGTTTGGTTTTCTCTTCCTGTGTTAGTTTGCTGAGAACGATGGCATCCAGCTTCATCCGTGTCCCTGCAAAGGACATGAACTCATCCTTTTTATGACTGCATAGTATTCCATGGTGTATATGTGCCACATTTTCTTTATCCAGTCTATCATTGATGGGCATTTGGGTTGGTTCCAAGTCTTTGCTATTGTAAATAGTGCTGCAATAAACATATGTGTACATATGTCTTTAAGGTAGAATGGTTTATAATCCTTTGGGTATATACCCAGTAATGGGATTGCTGGGTCTAGTGGTATTTCTGGTTCTAGATTCTTGAGGAATCACCACACTGTCTTCCACAAATGCCACCAATAACTTTTATGAGGTGAAGTCTATTCAAATCCTTTACCTACTTAAAAATTTGGGATGTTTGGTTTTTGTTATTCAGTTGTAAGAGTTCTTTATATATTGTAGGTACAAGTCCTTTGTGAGCATATAAGTTAGAACTATCCCCTCCCAACAAAGTAATGACAATTTTGTTATTTAAGACTCCTGGCAAAAGTATTATATACAGTTAATTTATGTTAAATCTTTTTTATAGTTTCAAAATGTATTGCTATTAACTGTATTTTTTGAAAAAGAAAAACTGACCATCAGACCCTCCTTCTACTTTTTACTTAGAAAATGTGCTTACAATACATAAATGACTTGTCTAGAACTTTTCTTGTGATACCTACCAGTCCAGAAATAGAGGTGGGGAAAGAGAAAGATGACTCCCAGGCAAAGCTTTGACATATGCAAAAATGTCAACTTGAAGACGCAATATCTCTTTTTCCCATTTTCTTGGCTCCCTTGTGTGATATGCCCTTCCCCAAGTGCTCCTGTCCCAGATGAGTTTAAGCAGTCTTCATTCCAGGATTCTCTATCTTTTTGGATCTATCAAAAGATTTTTAGCAGTAGCAAGGCCAAATGAAGGAGGAGTTTGTGGGTCTGAGAGGCCTTACTGAGAGGCCCTGAAAAAACACTACATTGTAATGTTCACCTTACTTTTAAAGAAGGTTTTAAGAAGAGTAAATCAGAGCTGGGTGAGTGGATGTTAGTGGAGGGATACAGCAGCTCTGCCACATGGGCTCTCTTTGTAGAGGGTATCCTCAGGGCTCATTTAACTTTGAGCTGCTATGCAACCAAGGGCGCATCTCTGAGTGTCTCCACCGTGTAGCGTGCCCGTGCCTCATGAGAATGCATTAAGGGGCAATCCAGGCGGGTGGCAAGACAAGGTTGGAGGAGTGTTCACATTATCTCTGTCGCCCCATCACTTTACAGCATTCTTAAACAAATTCCTCTTCTTCTGTGACATAAAGAGCACTCTGTCTTGCTTTGTCAACTTCAGAAGCCTTATTATACCTATCAGGACAATAAGTGAGGGAGAGCATTTGAGGAGCTAGAGAAGCGAGATGAAGGCAAACAGCTACTAAATTTAGTAAAAGAACAGGTGTGACTTACATGAGATACAGAAAACAGGCAAACCCATAGAAGCAGAGAGCAGAGTGGTTGTTGCCAGGGGCTGGCAGGCAGAGGTGAATGGGGAGTTTGCTGTTCAATGGGTGTAAAGTTTCAGTTGTTCAAGATAATTGAGTCCTAGAAATCTGCCATATGACATTGTGCCTACATTTAATAAATCTGTGTTATGTTAAGTGTTCTTACCACAATAGAGACAGAGAGACAGACAGAGAGGCAGAGAGAGAGACAGAGAGACAGACAGAGAGAGGGGCAGAGGGAGAGAAAGACAGAGAGAGCGAGAGAGACAGAGCGACAGACAAAGAGAGAGAGAGAGAGACAAAGACAGAGAGAGAGAGACAGAGACAGAGATGGACAGAGAGAGAGACAGAGAATGAGAGACAGAGAGGGGAGTGAGATACAAAGAGAGCTTTTCTAGGTCTTAGTTTGTGAGACAAGTTTTTTAATTTTGTTTGGAGTTTCGGATGAAGAGGAAATTTGTGGTTCTACCAATGTATGAGAGGAACCACATCATTCTCAGCAAACTAACACAGGGAGGAGGATAAGAATAAAACTACTTATTAGGTACCTGTGCTCATTACCTGGGTGATAAAATAATCTGTGACACACAATTTACCCATATAACAAGCCTGCACATGTACTCCCTGAACCTAAAATAAGTTGAAAAGAAAAATAATGTAAACCAGTGCCAATTATCACACTGAAAACAAAATCCTTTGTAAACATTGTAGCACTAATAAAACTTGAATGAAAACAAGAAATAGATTATCTCTTCTTATTAGGAGTTTCATCTTACTGAGATTCACAAACACACTAATGTATTACCTTTTTTCTAATGACTTCAGGGATAATGATTATATATATATTTATATATATATAATACATATAGGTATATAATTGTTGTGAGAGGGAAGGAAGGTAAGTAAGAGAAATAGCTTAATTGTTGAAATATAAGTTTACAATGTTTTTACTCCTGGTAAAGTAAGAGAAATTTTAGAAAAATCACTAGACTTATGTATACTGATAATTCTAAATAATCGTTGTTTTCCGAAAAGTAAATAGCTGTTATTTAAATATTAAAATAAAAAGCAAATGCAAGCTTCTTTATGATTTAATCTAGTGAACACTTACCATCTTCCTGGATATAGTAACTGATTTTTTTTTTTTTTTTACTGTACACCAGATAATCAATGGAAAAAGGACTCAAATCTATTAAAGTATAATGGCTCTTGTAGAAATCTTTGCTATGTGCCTAGCTACTGAAGAATGATACTAAAAAATATAGTCATTAACACATTTGCCAAGAATTGTAATGAGATGGGAATAAATGATCAAATGATATTAAATTTTAATGTAAAATATTTTACTATCTAATATCTTAATATTAAAAAAGTAAACATGTACTCTCAATCTTACATATTAAATATGCATGGAAAATATGATATGATACTTCATAATGAATATTAATAAGTATTCTTTGATGGTAGAACCATAGGTGATATTTATTTTCTTCTTTACACATTTGTGTCTTTTAAAATTTTTCTCCAATAAATAAGCATCCATTTATAATTATAAAAATAAACACTTCTATGGGAAAACTCAGTCCTGTCAGGACATATCTAGGTGGGTTTCAGACTTGAGCAAAACTTGAGCAAGATTCTGTTTCTCCTGCCGTTTTGTAATTTTGTATCCAAAGTTGGAGTCTCAGCTTTATGAGAGCAGTCATCCCTGTGTTGCTGATGACTGGTACATGACAGGCGGTCCATAGGTAAGTGTTAAAAAAATGAATAAATAAAAATAATGCAGAGCAAAGATGGGCAACCAAGTTGAAGAAGCAACATGAGCAAGTAAATAAAATTGGGAAGTATCAGTGTGGAAATGAAAAATCACAGATAATTCAGCAAGGTTGAGTACAGGCAATTAGAGGGCTGGGGTAGGAAATGCTGTCTCACTTTCTGCATTACAGTATCTTATTATCTGCATGACATCCTGCCAAATGCTGATTATTTTTCCCCATTTTCTAGATGAGAACTTAGTCCTCCTAAGCTTAACTGATTTGCTCAAAGTTGCAGTACTAAGTAGAGTTCAGATTTGAAACCAGCTCTGTCCTGCTTCCAAGGAGCCTTGTTCCCCTGCATTGCAGAGACAGAGGTCTAGAAAACCTGTGTAAGCAGAGAGGCTCTTGAAGGTAACAGAATGCCATTGAGTTTAAGAAGAATGATGGGATTTAGTGGGCATGAAGCTACTAAATAACAATTTAGTAGCTGTTTAGTAGCATCTCATTTCTCTCTTCCAATATCTCTTAGTGTTACCTTTATAGTATCTGAATTCCCACCTTCCTCACCCCTTGGGTTAAGGTTCAGAAGAGCTTGGGTAAAATGCTGTTGTTACCTGGGAAGGGTGTACCCCAAAGCAGGAATAATTTTTCAGTGTGAATTATCAGAGGGCACACCCCTGAAGGAAGTGGACACATTTCTTTTTTTTTTTTTTCAATTCAATAATCCTTTATGAAATACCTACTATGTGCCAGTCACTGGCTAGATTTTTGATACACAGCATAAAAGAGACAGATACTATCTCTTATTTTGAGAATGACAGCCTAAGAAACAGAAGTGATCATTAATGTTGCAGATAAGAGAAGGCAGACAAAAAGGTTGAAAGGTAAAGTGATGCAGCAAACGGAGTCCAGGTAGGAAAGAGAAGCCAGGCATTACAGAGGCTCACATGGTGGCCTGTGAGAAAGGGAGGAACTCAACAGGGAGCTTGGAGATCCTGGATTTCACAGTGGTGCTCTCCTCCCATCCTTAAAACCACATGACAATATCACGTTTCCTCTCTAGATAGCCTCAGTCTGGGGAAGGAATTAACACAGTAGAACCATAGCATGAATCTTGCTTGCAAGAGAAAAATGAGCTTTGAATCATTAACAAGGCAATTGGTGCTACATACTAATGATACTATTTCCTGGTCCTGGTCTTTTTCCATTAATACATCCTATGGTGTGGACTGAATGTTATAAAACTGATTACAGGCTTTGGAGATATTTCTGGGTTTGATTGTCTTATGTCTTGCACCACTTGTTCAGATTATGAATTAACTAATCTGTGTTATTCTGTAAATTTTATGATTGAAAAGCTTTATTCTTTTCTCTGATATCAAGTTAATATAACTATCTCTGATGACAGCAAATGAAGACTAAACAATAGCCATTCATGTGGTTTACTTCACATGCACGGAGTCCCCAAAACTCCCACTCATCTTTCCTAAAGATGGAGAGATTATGTCTCCAGTATTATGAATAATTTATTCTAGACTCAATGTCATTTATCTTAGCTTGTAACAGCCTGACCTGTGCACCTTGGACTCAATAAACATTTATTTAATTCATAATCTTTCATATGTTTTGATCTATTTTGAGGAATCTAGCTGAACAAAAAAATTCTAAATAGGACAAAAGAAATAAAATTATACTAGAGGATATTTGTCATATCTTAAGGTACAGGAAAAGCTACAGTGTCTTTACTAGTCTAACTCACACACCACTCAGAACTTCTGACACTAAAATGTGTGTGCAATGAGGGATAGGAAAAAACAAATTATTTTCTTCCCTACTTGCTTACACAGACACTCATGACAGAATGCTTCTGTGACTAGATGTATGGGGATTTTTCTGCACACACCAACCAACTGGATATTCTATAATTCACTTTAATTCTGATGCTATCTGCCTGAAGATACTGTCAGATCTGACATGTTAAAGGCTCAGATGCTGGTTGCAAGTAATAGGTTGTCACCTATACTTCTGACAGACAAGCTGGCTATAAACTGGGGCTCCCATCACTCACTTCTTAGGTTCAATTAATTTGCTAGAGTGTCTGGTAGAATGCAGAGAAGTGCCTTACTTACGTTAACCTACTTATTGTAGAGGATTTTAAAAGGGATGCAGATGGATGCCAGATGAAGAGATGGATATGACGGAAGGCGCACAGAACTCCTGAGTTCTCACCCCAGGCACATCACCCTTTAGGAATCTCCATGTGTTCAGCTATCCGGAAGCTCTCAGAACCCCGTGCTTTTGGTTTTTTATATAGGCTTCATTAGCTAGGCAAGATTGATTACAACATTGATCACTGGTAATTAATTTAACCTTTAGCACTTTTCCTCTCCCTGGAGGTCAAGGGGATGGAGCTGAAAGTCCCAACCTTCTAATCATGCTCTGGTCTTTCTAGTGAACAACCTCCATCCTGAATCTATCTAGGGGTTCCCAGCCACCAGTCATCTCATTAGCATACAAAAAAACACTCTTAACACTCAGGCGATTTCAAGGAGCCGTGTATCAGAAAGTGGAGATGAAGATCAAGTATATATTTCACAATGTCACACCATAGTATTATAGAGATGAAGATGAAATATATGTTTCAGAATGTCACACCACAGTATTATGTATGGTATAAAAGAATGAAAAGATTCTAAGCATCTAAACATGCTAATATAGGAAATTATTAAAATAGGGCCTTTCAAATGATGAGACAATATACAGCCATGTAATTTTTTGCAATAACAGGTAAAGATGGTAATGCCAAGGCATTATGCAAGAAAACTGGAGGCAGATTTTATTAACATTATTATTACAATTTTGTAAAACATATGTAGAAATCTTAGAAAATACTCTAAAGTGAAAGAGTGGTTTTATTTCGATAATGATACCATGAGCAATTTTTTTTTATTTGAAATAGATTTTTCTAAATTGGAAAAACCGTTCTTGAAAAAATGTTCTATATTTGTCTAATCATCAGTTATATGCTTGTTTGAGGGAAAATTATGCAAATTCCTCTGAAAGTCTGTTGTAGCTATGAAGCCCAGACAACTGGAAGAATTTCTGGGCAAGGTCAAGTCAGTGCTGATACTTTTTCCTAACTAAGAAAGTCTCAAACATGGGTTACTCTATGGGACACTGGAAATTCCCTGTGCCACCCTGACAGGTTGACTATTGATCTTTGCTGGCACTTCAAATGGTGTTAGAAAGTGGACTGAGTTCAGTATTAGGGGAACATGCTTATGTAGAGAGCAGATGAGAATTACTTTACTCCTTAGAAAGGGCTTTGGGTTATGCCTATAATCCCAGTATTTTGGAAGGCTGAGGTGGGTGGATCATTTGAGGCCAGGAGTTCCAGACCAGCCTGATCAACATGGTGAAAGCCCATCTCCACTTAATGAAAAAACAAAAACTTACCAGGCTTGGTGGTGCGTGCCTGTAATCCCAGTTACCTGGGAGGCTGAGGCAGGTGAATCACTTGAACCCAGGAAGTGGAGGTTGCAGTGATTCAGGGAGTGTTTTCCTTCCACAAGATTGCTCTGCACTGGCAAACATCCCTGCTGGCTTTAAGGACTGCTTGGGATACGTTCCAGGTCATGATTGTTTTGTCATCTGCCGTATAAAGAGCTGAGGGTTGTGAGACAGGGTTTCACTTCTGTCGCCCAAGTTGGAGAGCACTAGTGCAATCTCGGCTCACTGCAACCTCCACCTCCTGGGTTCAAGCGATTGTCCTGCCTCAGCCTCCTGAGTAGCTGGGATTACAGGTACCTGCCACCATGCCTGGCTAATTTTTGTATTTTTAGTAGAGATGGGGTTTCACCATGTTGGCCAGGCTGGTCTCAAACTCCTGACCTCAAGTGATCTGCCTGCCTTGACCTCCCAAAGTGCTGGGATTACATGTGTGAGCCATCATGCTCAGCCTATTTTCTGTTATTATAAATGATGGGGAAATAATCATTTTTAAAAGCTGCCTGATTAACATTTTTTTCTTCTCCATTTTCTTGCTATCATGATATTGCAATGAAATTTTTTGTACATAAATAGCTTTTCCTACATATTGCAGAATATTTACTTAGGATAGTTGCCCATAAATAGAATTGATGGGCTAAAATGAATAAACATTAAATTTTAAGGATCTTGACTGGTATATTTTATGTTTCTTTCTTAGTAGTTAAATGTCTATCAGTAATGCCAGTGTCCTTTTCACTTTACCCTCGGTGACACTGTATATCATCATTTTATGAAGTTACTTGCTAATTTTGACTTCTCTAAACTAATTTTAAGCTAACTCTCTAAACAAACTCAAGACAACAACAACAAAGATAATTTCATAGAACAACCTAATATTTCTTCAGTGGGTGCTAGGGACTAAATGCTTTATGTGAACTCACTCTGTATTCCACTGACCTTTTTCAGGTAAATATTACGCATTATGTCTAGTCAACAAATGAGTAAACAGACAAACAGAGACGTTATGCAACTAGCCCAAGTTTAAGTGGCTGGTATGCATACTTCTAACTTACTACCAACCTATTCATTTGTATTCCTCCTATTCATAAGTTAGGATACTTGTATTCTCCCTGCTGACTAATTCACATTCCAATATTTTTTTCTTCCTCTGTATGTGCCCATACTCCTTTTTTTTTTTTTTTTCTGCCATGGTGGACTCCTATTCCTCCTTTGGAGATGAATCACCACTACTCTGTGACGTCTTCCTTATAGTGATCACCTTCCTTGAGTAATTCTCTCACCTTAATGGTTCTGCAACGCTGTCATACAGGTAAAATTACTTTTGGGTATTACTTTCTTTTTTACTAAAGAACTGCCTTTGCCAGAACTCAGAAAATGTGCCATCCATTGCAAGGCCTTGTTCCTGCCTCCATTCCCTGGGTGGATGGGCACCAGCACAGGAATGTTTATTCTTGGATGTGGCTGAACTCAGGCTGCTTCTCTCTCTCCTGGACCTGTCTTACATTCATGAACAACTGCCATCACCATTTCTGTTACTTAAAATACTTGTCTCCAGCAGTCTCTCCATCAAATAGGAAATACTAGATAAGAAATTATTTTTAAAAAGCTCTCCAGGTGGTCTTCATGTAACATGAGAGAGGACCAGTCTTTGGGAATCATTGATCTGGTAGTTTAGTCTGAAAACCTGGTACTTTGGAATCACTGGCAGCCATGCCGCCATGCTTTGTTTATAGAGAAAATGTGCTCATCAGTTTGATCAAATGCCAATCATTCTGTCTCTCTTCAAGTATGTATCAGTATAAGAGAACAGAAAATTAACAAAATAATAAAATATTAGAAATGAATGGAGCATGATGATTATACCACCAATAATATAAAAACTAATGTTTATTGACCATATTATGTACCAGACGCTGGGCCAATTGCTGTTTGTGCATTATCTCTTTTAATCTAAAGCTAAGTTTATGAAGTAGGGGATTGTTATCTTCATTTTACAAATGGATATTCTAATATTTAGACATTAACTAATTTGGTCAAAGTGATATAGCTGGTGAGTACAAAACCAGGATTTAAAATAGGCAGCCTGACTCAAATCTGCGTGATTAACCCTGATGTAAGGGGCATGGGGGAATTTAGAGGACAAACTTAGTCTAACGCTACATCTTTCACGTTTAAATAGCAAAAAGAAGAAGGCAGAGACTGGTGTGATTTAATTAATAAAGTTTGTTTATATATCCATATACAAAGAAAAAATTATCTTTTCAAGAATCCATGAAACATTTATAGAATGGGTTCAATACTGGGCCAAATATAAAATATTAAAATAACAGAAATTATGCAAGCTACATTTACTGATAATAGAAGAAAAACTAATTTTAATAATACAAGTCAGCAATTTTCCCAATCACAAGTAAATCTTAAAGAAGAGGAGAAATCATAAGTGGAATTATAGATGATACATTATACAATGACAATGGAAGCTATACATTAAAAAAACACTTTGACATGTAGTCAGATGAATACTTCCTACAACAAGGCAAAAACTATCTTAAGAGTTTCCTTTGTTAAAAGAAAGAATTAAAATCAATAATCACAACACTGAATTATTTCTTCTAAAAAGAGAAAAATAAAAACAAAATTACCTTTGAATGCATTAGGCTAAAGAGTATGTGACCTAGCCATGCCTTCTGAATGGAATGGAAATATTGTGTGGGGCGATGGATGAAGCATAATTATGACACTACAGATTGAAATTTTTATATCTGATAAGTCATTTTCTTATGGAAGTCACTTAAATGGATCTGACATTTACAAACCCATTATTATCTGCTATGTTGTATTCTGTATTTGAAGTGATTGCAAATTGGTAAATTGTGCTGGTAGATTCCAGGTTTCAAATATAGAACAACTCATCTATAATTATTTAAATCTCCTAGAAATTTCATCTCTAAAACTTCCCTAAATGAGTATTTATATACACATATGTTAATCGATGTATATTTATTTGAGTGTGTGTGTATATATATATACACACACACATATATACTGCCTTCATACTATAGACACACAGGATGCTATATAGTGCATATTTCGTGCATTCTTAGACTAATTTTCTTCTCTCTTCCATAAAATGCTATTAAATTATGGTGTCTTTAATCACATCTGCAATTATCTTAAGAACTGTACCAAAAGAGTGTCAGTCATTAATGATTTCATTAATTTTAGTCATTATGCCAAAATACATTAATTTAAAATTCATATACTTGAGTAATCAAAATAATGCCTATTAATACTTTTCAATGTTTTTCTCTCTTCTAGTTTTTTCTATTTTATCATTGCTAGTAATACCCTTTTCCTTTGCTCATCTGTGATGAGCTTTTATTATAATAGAAGTTAATTTTTTCTGCCTTTTTAGAGTATTGCATTAGCAGTACTCTTCTTTCAGGGAAACAACATTCTCATGGTCCTTTACTTGTTCTTTAAAATGACTTAATGATATTTAAATGAATGTTTATATTTTTTTACCTTTTATTAGAGTCATGTGTGTGTGTGTGTGTCTGTGTTAAGTGTGTTTTATCTTCACTCAAAATGTAAGCACCTGAGAGATTACCTATTTGATGCTTTGGTATTCTCCCTGGCATATATTACATATATATCCACATACATATATTCCAGTACTTTGCACGTGTTAGCTGCTCAGTTAGCATACGTTAAATGAAGAAACAAATGGTGACTTTTGTGTTTTGCAGGCAAATTTCCCCTTCTCATTTTTGCTTTCTTTGAGTTGTTTGCCTGTAACACACCTAATTCGGCCACCACTGTGGAAAGTGTGTTTTTTATCTGATCTGACCTGTCATTATCAGAAGGATTACAAAGATTATTCCTCAGTAAAACCTAAGTTGTTTATGTATTTAAATTAAATTTGGATCCCACTACAAGGTATCTACCCAAAGGAAAGTAAATCAATTTCTCTAAGGGCTACCTGCATTTGCATGTTTATTGCTGTACCATTCACAATAGCAAAGATAGGAAATCAACCTAAATGCCCATCAGTGGATTAATGGTTAAAGAAAAGGTGGCATATATACAATACGGAATCCTATTTGGATACTTATAGCATGAAATCATGTCATAGGCAGCAACATGGGTGAAACTGGAGGTCATTGTGTTAAGTGAAACAAGCCAGGCACAGAAAGACAAATTTCACAGGTTCTCACTCATGTGGGAGATCAGAAATTTGATCACATGGAAGTAGAGAGTGGAAAGAGAGAGAACAGAGACTGGGAAGGGCTAGTGGGGAGGCCAAAGAGACTCAAAGAGTACAAACATAGGGTTATTTGGTTGGTGCAAAAGTAATGGCAAAAATCGCAATTACTTTTGCACCAACCTAATAGAAGGAATAAAGTCAATGTTTCATAGCAGATTAGGGTGCCTGTAGTTAAATAAAAGCATATTTTACTCAGGCGATGAACACCCTCAGTACCCTTAATCACTATGCATCATATACATCTAACAAAATTTCACATGTACCACATACATTTGTAAAGATACAAAATATTTTACATAAAACTTCAAACTTTGTAAAAAAAAAAAAAAAAAAGAAAAGGGGGGTTCACAAATAATCATATCGTTTCCTAAACAACTAGATTAAACTTTTCTCTTGCCTTCTTTCCTCTTCATCCACAACCCCTACTTAAGAGATTTTATAAATAGTTCATATAGTTTAATATTTATCTGTGATTTTTTAGAAAGGCTAAGCTGTGGATTATGAGTTTAGCTTTATGAGCTCATCTTTGATTTAAAAGTATCTTTGTACCCATCAAAGTGACTACAAGCTAGTTAGAAATGCAGCAAGCAAAACTGTCCTAAAAAAGGAAAGAATGGACTGTTTTAGTCCATTTGTGTTGGTATAAAGGAATACCTGAGGTTGGGAAATTTTTAAAGAAAAGAGGTTTATTGGGCTCATGCTTCTGCATGCTGTACAAGAAGCATGGTGCCAGCATCTGCTTCTGGTGAAAGCCTCAAGCTGATTTCCCTGTGGTGAAAGGTGAAGGGGAGCTGGCATATGCAGAGATCACATAACGAGAGGGAAACCAAGAGAAAGTGGAGATTCCAGGTTCCTTTTAACAACTAGTTTTCCAGGGGATTCTTGTGGGATCCGATAGAGCAAGAACTCACACATTCCCTGCCTCAGGGAGGGTATTAATTATTCATCAGAGATCTGTCCCTATGATCCAGATACCTCCCACTATCCCCACTAATCTTTGGGGATCAAAGTTCAACATGAGATTTGGAGGGGACAAAGCAAACTATAGCATAGATCAATCCAGAAAGTATATAAAATCCGGTTTTGTAACATTAAAGTGGTATCCGTGTATTCATAGAGGCTGAGCCTTTTTATTTTGTGGATGTACTCTTGTGATGCTGTAATTTGTAGTGTTAAAAACTATGGCTCACAGGCACATAGTCATTTTACGTACGCCATCTCCAAGTTTCCTTCCTCTAAAGAGATGGCAAATGAACTTTTCTTGCTCTCCACACTCTGCTCTGTTCCAAGGCTCTCGCAGATTTTTGCATAAGCCTCAATTAATGCATGGGTTCTCCTCAATTTACGATGAGTTTATGTCCTGATAAACCCACCATTAGTTAAAAATAGTGATTGCATGTCAAATATGCATTTAATACACTAATTTACTGAACATTATTGTTTCCCTAGCCTATGTTAAAAATACTCAGAACTAGCCTACAGTTGGGCAAAATATCTACTGCAAAGCCTATATTGTAATAAAGTGTTGAGTATCTCATGCAGTTTATTGAATGTTGCTCTGAAAGTGAAAAACAATGGTTTGACACCATTGCAAGGTCAAAAATCATTAAATTGAACCCATCATTAGTTGGGGACCATCTGCATGTTTTAACCAGACTGAGATTCGAACGATAACTCCAGTACGTGGTTGTTTGGAAATGTGGCAACTTCATCCAGAAAAACAGACGTGAGACTTTTCTAACCATTGTGATCAGTGTTTTTGTAACTTCATGAATTCTTCCTGCACATTCTTTACTGTTCAGATTCTTCTGTGTGCATCCAAAATTGGCATAAACCTATTCCAGTTCCCTGGGAATTGCCTTATTTTTTCATTAAGGCAACACAAGTACAGAAAGAATTATGGATTACCTTATTGGATTTGCCCACATTTATGTGAAAGTCATCTGTATCATTCTGTCTCTTTGCCTTTTTTTATTGGTAGTTCAAACTGATTTCCAATTCTCTGTTGAACTATGTTATATCACTCTCCGTACAGAGTGGGATTTATGTACTTCTGTGTACTCTCCCTTCATGTTTATCCAATGGATAAGCATAACTTATTCTTGTGATTGCAGCATAATTTACATGAAGAAAATTAAACTATTCACTGGGATCTTTCAATATTAGGAAAGATTATATCACTGGGTTTCTTTGGAAGGGGAAAATCCTCTAAAATACATGCTATCCTTTATAGTGGCTTCTATTATTGTCTAGCAACTATTCTCTCTTTTCCTCCTCCCTCTATGGGAGGAGCATAATATTAAAGTTGGTCTTGGACATATGACTCTGTCAATGAAACATGGCAGATGTGACAGGGCACATGTTTCTATCAATCCTTGTGTACTCCTGCCTGCATGATGAAATAGTATGCCTTAGTTGCTAGCTGCTTTTTCATCCTGGGACTTTGAATAAGAAAACACATGGGGGGCTGTTCTGAAACTGACTTATTAACTGGAAAGAGTCCACATAACTGACCTGCAGACCAGCGTGTGCAAAACCAATGTTTGTGGCTGTAAGCCTCTGAGATTTGGGGTCTTTTCTTAAGCATTTTTACAGGGGACATTTGCCCAGTGGGAATTCAGAATTGTTCTGGATCAGTGACTGCTATGTGCCTCTCATTTTTCACCTGTCCAAGTAGGATTGTTTATTGCTGTCATCCTTGTGTTGCTTCACTTTTATATGATATGTGTGTGTGTGTGTGTGTGTGTGTGGTCATAAGGGGATGTAAATAGCATTTCTTTTTACCTTTCGGGTATCTGGAACAGTACAAACCATATCTGGACCTGCCATAGAAGTTAGTACAAGATCCTGGACTTCAAATCTGATGTCTTTTGAAGAATTGCCTGAGGGAGGGTCTGAATAAATTTTGAACACAGAGGGAAGGAGCACCAGTATTTGAGACCAAGAGGGTGGACTGTGAACGATTCTATTATTCAGAAAATATTCACTTTCTCCTCATCCCCTATTGGAAGCAAACATTGTTGAGACCCATCTATGTCGTTTTAGCCATATGACTTACTCCGAACAGTAGAATATTGGAAGAAGTGCGTGTGTTCATTCTAAAGAAAGGTTTTAAGAGGCGCTGAAAGTTTCTGCCACCCTTCTTGCACTCCAGCCGTCCTCGTAATAGTAGCACACCTCTTCTCTGACTTTGGCTGTAGAATGAGAAGGCATTTGAAGCAAACCTAAGCCAGTCATAGCCAACCTGCAGAGCTGTGAGTAAGAACTGTTAGTTGCTTTAATCAGCTGAAATTTAGGAGATGTTTTTCCATGCAGCCCTATGGCAGCAAAAGCTGTCTTGGATATTCTTTTAATGGTGGTGCAGAGGAGTGGCTAATATTCACAGATCATTAGCATTTGAGTCAATCATGCTTCTGTCCAGATAACTATGTATAGAAAATATCAAATTCAAAGAGGGATTATTCTGGAAATTATCAAGTCAATTAGGAAAGAAGGCACTTGTTCTAAAAAGTATTCTGCTATCCACGATATAAAATGTAATGTTACAAATAAAAACAAAATGGAATTGCGACTAACTTTGCTGAAGATTATCGACAGACTGGCAGCAGTTCTTCTCCAGCTTGAGTATACAGTCATGGTAGTATTTCAAGTCCTCAGCTCATTGGTCTCATTTTCGGGGCAGTCAGTATTTTTTTTAAATTTGTTTACATTGTTGCATTTATTTGCTCAAGAACTGCAATACTTGGATAAGTGTATTTTTAATTGCAGCTAGAACTTTTTATGTACAAATTTTGTAGGCACTGGACTTCTGTTTTTAAAACAGTCTCGGAATACTTTGTTTCTCTTCTGATTTGTCTATATCTTTATGTTTTATTCAGTCATGCTTTTTTTTTAATCCCTTAGAGGATAAAGAATAAAAATGAGATAGGGTCTTGCTCTGCCATGCAGATTGGCGTGCAGTGGTGCAATCACAGCTCATTGCTGTGACTCATAGCCTGATTGACAGAGCGAGACCCTGCCTCTCAAAACAAAACAGTGTGACCTATAGCATGTGGGGGAGGGGAATAAAAAAAACTCTACTAAGATCCTTAAACGAATTATGAAAACAAAAATTAAACAGTGATACAAAAAATGTAAACAAAAATGATATAAACAAAAGTTAATGCCGGGCGTGGTGGCTCACGCCTGTAATCCCAGCACTTTGGGAGGCCGAGGCGGGTGGATCACGAGGTCAAGAGATCGAGACCATCCTGGTCAACATGGTGAAACCCCGTCTCTACTAAAAATACAAAAAATTAGCTGGGCATGGTGGCGCGTGCCTGTAATCCCAGCTACTCAGGAGGCTGAGGCAGGAGAATTGCCTGAACCCAGGAGGCGGAGGTTGCGGTGAGCCGAGATCGCGCCATTGCACTCCAGCCTGGGTAACAAGAGCAAAACTCCGTCTCAAAAAAAAAAAAAAAAAAAAAAAGTTAAACATAATTGGAGTTAGCAATAATAGAATCGAAAACACAGAACCAACAGTAAAATGGAGAGAGTGGGCCATTTGGTAAGGCTGTTATGCACAGTCTGCAATCGTATACTAAGTAGCTAGCTTGTAATTGAAATATGTAAATAAAAACATTAGAAATGAATAGAGCATACTGATAACAATACTACTACTGATAAAACTAATGCTGTAGACCGTATTATGTGCCAGACACCATGCCAATTGCTGTAGCTCCATTACCTCTTAAGCTAAAGCTGTTCTTATGAAGTTGGGAGTCATTATCTTTGTTGCATGAATGAGACACTAAAGTTTAGAGACATGCACAAACTAACCTGACCAAGGTGACACAGCTGGTAAATACAAAACCGAGTTTTAAAACAGGCAGCCTGACTCTTCATCCCCATGATGAACCTTGACAAAATGTAATAGGGATATTTTAAAGGAAGAATTCAGCCTAACCCTAAATCCTTAATGTTTTAAGTAAATAAAAATACTAGGACAGAGGACTAGTGTTACAATTTATTTAAATTCAGTTTATTTATTTCCGCATACAAAGAAAAGAACTCATCTTTTCAAGAATCCATGAGGCATTTACAGAATGGGTTCAATATTGAGCCCAAATTTAAACATTAAGAAACATATTTAACAAGTTGTATTTACTTATAATAGAATTTAAATAATTAAAAGCGTTCAATTATATAAATAAGTCAACAAGTATTTCTTAACTCAATCTCTTATAAAAATATAACATGAATCCTAAATAAGAGGTAAAATCTTAAGTAAAATTATAGTTTTATATAATTCAATGACAAAGAAAGTCATACATTTAATCCTGGTATGCAGTGAAATAAGTATTTATAGTAAAATTCACATGTGTATTAGTCCGTTTCATGCTACTGATAAAGACAAATCCAAGATTGGGAAGGAAAAGAAGTTTAATTGGACATACAGTTCCACATGGCAGGAGGCGAAAGGCACTTCTTACATGACAAGAGAAAAAGAGGAAGAAGCAAAAGCAGAAACCTCTGATAAGCCCATCAGATTTCATGAGACTCATCGCTGTCATGAGAATAGTACTGGAAAGACCGGCCCCTGTGATTCAATTACCTCTCCCTGAGTCCCTCCCACAACATGTGGGAATTTTGGGAGATATAATTCAAGGTGAGGTTTGGGTGGAGACACAGCCAAACTATATCAATATGTTAAGAGTTTCCTTATTTAATAATAATTTAAAAATTGAGCTATTTCTTCTAAGAGAGAAATGAAAAAAACTTAAAGACCAAGGAAATATAGAAAAAGAATTAATACGTTAGAAAAGAAGAATATAAGAATTGATGAATAATGTAAATTGATTCTTTAAAATTATGAAAATATGTACAACTTTTTGAAGGGTAAGTAAAATGAGAAAAAAATCAAATAAAATTAAAAATGATAATGGGGATAGAGTAAAACCTAATGCTCATTTATTTAAACATTTCTGAAAACATATAATCAAAATTGTTATAAAATAAATAGAAGTACATATAAACATATGGGAGTCTATCTTCTAGATAGACTCCCAGTCTGTAATGGATTTTTTGCTGTTTTTTATGTTTTAGAGACAGGGGGTCTCACTATGTAGCACAGTGTTTTCAGTGTGGTTTGCAAATTCTCAGGAAACAGGTAACTTTTGTGTTTTTGTGTTATGTAACTGATAATATCAAAAAGTTGAAAAAATCCCCAATAATATACATCCTGACAATAACTGCAAAAAAGCAATCAACAAACAAAAGATCCAGTTTTTAAGAACACATATATTCTGTAAACATTTATCTGTATTTGTGTGTGTGTGTGTGTGTGTGTTTACTACCTTTGTCAGATATTACTATTACTAGGAAGTTTCTTGATAATCTCTTTTAGCTTAATAACATGAAAGTTTCCTTTGTGTACATATATACATACATACTAAAACTCTAAAATATATTAGTAAGTTAAAGCATGATCAGGACAGATGTATCCTTGGTGCTCTGGAATACCCTTTCTCACTCTGGCAGTAGTTTAGGAGACTCCAGCTCACAAGTGTGAGTTAGAGAACACAGGACTTCTGGCCAACACAGGGCTGAGCTCCAAAGGCTCCCATTTCCTAATGAAGCCCTTTCCTTCCCCTTCTGGGTCCGTTTGTGGCATAGCTTATTGGGTATTCTCTGTTCCCCTTGAACTTGTTTATAAATATGTAAAGCAGCCAGCAGTTGAGGCCCTCTCTTGGAGCCTTTCCTAGAGAAAGTCTCTAGGAAAAGCGCATGTGTCTCCTGCTCACAAGCACCTCTCAGCAGAGGAGTCGGAGTGTTCTGCTGCTTCTCTGATTCTAAGTGTCCATTCCTCAACAGCACTGCCTCTATTCCCCCGTGCATCATAACAGAAAAATTAGTAAATTGTCCACAATCCTCAAGAGTTTACCATAGGAATGCTAAGATACTTTATTTTTAGAATTTTGTTTTTTTGAGACAGAGTCTTGCTGTATTAGCCAGGCTGGAGTGCAGTGGCATGATCTTGGCTCACTGCAACCTCCACCTCCTGGGTTCAAGTGATCCTCCCACCTCAGCCTCTCAAGCTGCTGGGACTACAGGCATGTGCCTCTATGCCCAGGTAATGTTTTGTAAAGAAAATACTTTTTTAGGAGACAAGGTCTCATTATGTAATCCAGGATGAGTGCAATGGCACAATCATACCTCACTGCAGCCTTGAAATTCTAGGCTCAGTTGCTCCTCACACCACAGCCTCCCAAAGTATTGAGATCACAGGCATAAGCCCACCCTGCCTGGCCAGAAAAATACATTTTAGAAGCCACTTTAATCCATTTATGCCTGAGGTTGCAATTTTTTGAATTTGAAAAATCATACATTGGTGATGACCTTGAGCAGTAGGATATAAATAACTCCCAAATGCTTAGTGTTCCAATAATGGAACACTAGGCATAAATGGGTTTAAGCTGAAAGAGAATAATAATCTCAAGAAATGCCAAAATCATATTTGATAAGTTTCAAAGCCTGCTGATAAAGATATGTCAGGATCCAAGGATTTTCTACATACAATAAATCATTTATGAATCACGGTGAAGTCAACATCCTCATAATGAAACATAGAAGTTTTCTATGTAAAATGAGTGATAAGACAGGTATGCTCACTGCTACTAGCGTTATTTGTATGTTACAGGAAACATTAATCAACCTATATGAAACATTAAAAAATATGACTATTGGCCAATAACGTTATTTTGTGAAAAATTATACATTTCAAATTCTATAATTCAGCCTTGACTAGAATTAAAGTAAAAATTAGAAACCATACAATTTTTAATAGCCATCTTTGAGAGATGTATGCACTCTGGCATACCAACCCCAATATTTAGGAATATAAAGCACTGAGTTGGCTATTACATTTTGTACTATAGGTAAGAAAGAGTGGCCAGGCATGGTGGCTCACACCTATAATCCCAGAACTTTGGAAAACTAAAGCAGGAGAATTGCTTGTGGCTAGAAGTTCGAGACCAGCTGGCCACCACAGAAAGATCCTGTCTCTACAAAAAATAACCAGGTATGGTGGTGTGTGCCTTTAGTCCCAGCTACATGGGAGAGTAAGGCAAGGGGCTCACTTGAGCTCAGGAGGTTGAGGCTGCAGTGAGTTGTGATTGGATCACTACATTATAGTCTGGGCAATGAAGTGAGACCCTGTCTCAAAAAAAAAAAAAATTTAAAAAGA
Source organism: Aotus nancymaae (assembly GCF_030222135.1). Taxonomy (NCBI): domain Eukaryota; kingdom Metazoa; phylum Chordata; class Mammalia; order Primates; family Aotidae; genus Aotus; species Aotus nancymaae. The sequence continues at coordinate 6,216,588 of NW_026988494.1, read as the reverse complement.
AAAAGAACTGGAAATTATTCAGACACTGCTACCCTGAAGTTTGGGGTAAAATTTCTTTCTGGCATATTTTTATTTATTCGATACATTTTTAGAAATATACGTTTTCTAATTTCTAACGTTGATACATAAAAATTGTACATGACACCTGTAATCCCAGAACTTTGGGAGGCTGAGGCAGGCAGATCACTTGAGGTCAGGAGTTTGAGACCAACCTGGTCAACATGGTAAAACCCCATCTCTACTAAAAATACAAAAATTAGTGAGGCATGGTGGCACACTCTTGTAATCCCAGCACCTCAGGAAGCTGAGGCAGGAGAATCACTTTAACCCAGGAGGCGGAGGCTGCAGTGAGCCAAGATCGTACCACTGCACTCCAGCCTGGGTGACAGAGGGAGACTTCATCTGAAAAAAAAAAAAAGTAAATTGTACGCGTTTATGGGGTACATCATTACATTTCAATATATAAAGTGTATAGTGATGAAATCGGGGTGATTTGCATATCCATCACTTCAAATATTTATCATTTCCTTGTGTTGGGAATATTTAATACCTTCTAGCTATTTGAAAATATAAAGTATTGGTACCAGAATATTGAAGCATGACTAGTTTCTTTGCAAGAAGCTTTCTTTGCAAGAGTCTACTTGTAATTTAAGTGATGACTATCACAGAACTATTGACTTTGAAACTATAATGCTTTTTCAATTATTTGCTATGGAAAAATGTTTTCTTTTTATTATATATGTATCATATGAAGTTAAAATTTCAACACAACACACACTTAAGCTTTAGTGATGTTGTTATGATGAATTCATCAGTTACAGAACAAGAAAACTAAATGGTGATTGTAGCAAAAACATTTAAAAAATACAAAGCAGAATCTCAAAAATTTGCCTAAAATTCTCAGCACTGATAAGAATTCTGAAAGTCTTGAGGTGGCAGTGAGCTAAGATCAAAATTAAATAAATTAAAATTTAAATGTAAAAGAGTTCTGAAAGTCAGATACAAGAAACTAAATGCATTTTTAAAATATTTCTAATTAGCTGGGCATGGTGGCAGGCACTTGTAATCCCAGTTACTCAGGAGGCTGAGGCAGGAGAATTGCTTGAACCCAGAAGGTGGAGGTTGCAGTGAGCCAAGATCGTGCCACTGAACTCCAGCCTGGGTGACAGAGCAAGACTCCACCTCAAAAATAAATAAATAAATAAAAACAAAAAGCATTTCTATATACTAGATGTTATGGACTTCATGTTTGTGTTTTCCTCCAATTCTTATGTTGAAATCCTGACCCCTAACCTAATAGGACTGTACTAGGAGGTGGAACCTTTAAGAAGTGATCAGATCATGAGGGTAGAGTGTGCCTGAATGGGATTAGTGCCCTTATGAGAAGAGACAATAGATCTGTTGCTTCCTCTATTTCTGTAATCTATGTGAAAACACAGAAGATGGCCAGGAAGATGTAAACCAGGAAGTAAGCCCACATAGACACCGCACCTGGCTTCATCTTAGACTTCCCAGCCTTCCAGAACTAAGGTAAATAAACTTCTGCTCTTTAAACCACTTAGTTTGTGGTAATTTGTTATAGCAGCCTGAACTAAGACAATAGATATATACAGTAATAAATTATTTTTAAATTCCCATTCTTATAGTTCCCATAAATATCTAATATCTAGAATTAACCTTAAAAGGTTATATTCAGGATCCAACAGACAAAAATAAAAACATTTTTAAAATGTCATTGATAAAAATAAAAGAATTGAGTAAATGGAGTGGCAAACATGTTCTTAACTGGTAAGTTTAAATAATTGAAAATTTCCCCATGCTAATTTTTGGATTGACATCCCCTAGTTTGTTTGTTCCTCTGTCATTTGACAAATAAAATATTCCATAGTATTATTTTGGTCAAATAATAAAATGGCATAAATACTCAAGAATTTTTTGAGAGAACTTCTCACTGGAGTACAGATCACACCTCACTTTAGCCTTGACTTCCTAGGCTAAAGCCATCCTCTCACTTCATCCTCCTGGGAACTGGGGCTGCAGATGTGAGCCACCATGCCCAACCCAAGAAAGTTTCAAAAAAGAGAAGTAATGCAAGACGCGAAGCACATTATAAAACTATAGTAATTAAAATGGCAACATACTAGAACCAAAATCATCAGACAAATCAGTGGAATAGAATAAAAGGCACAGAAACAGTATCTATATATAAATTTATTATCTGAAAGAAGTCACTTCAAATTACTGTGTGTTAAAAAAATAAATGCTTCTGGGACAATTGATTAACCAAAAAAGAAGAAATAAAAAAAATCTCATTATGTTAAAACTTTTTACTTAAATTAAAATGTTAAAGTAAAAATAAAAATGTAGAATCTATAAAAGCAAAGCAAATTACTTACGTTATTTTAGAGCAGGAATTTTCTGAGCATAAGGCAATGGATGAGATTTGAACACATGAAAGTAAAAATGTCAAGTGAAAAATAAAATGCAAAAAATATATGCGACAAATATATGTCAAAAAATATATGCAACAGTTAATATACAATGAAGTTGTTCAACTAAAAAGAACATACCCCAAAAATGTAGGAAAGAGGTTACACATATCTCAAGTTGCTAATAAACATAATGAAAATATTGAATCTCAATATAACGCAAAAAGTGCAAATTATATGCCATAAAATACAAATTATAAACAGAAATGGTATACTATCTTTTCCCTATCAATTAATAGACAGTAGGCAATGTTATATATTCTTTTTTTTTTTTTTTTTTTTTGAGATGGAGTCTTATTCTGTTGCCAGGCTGGAGTGCAGTGGCACAATCTTGGCTCACTGCAACCTCTGCCTCCTGGGATCAAGTGATTCTTCTGCCTCAGCCTCCCGAGTAGCTGGGACCAGAGGCGTGTGCCACTACACCTGGCTAATTTTTGTATATTTGGTAGAGACGGGGTTTCACCATGTTGGCTAGGATGGTCTCAATCTCTTGACCTCGTGATCCACCCACTTCGGCCTCCCAAAGTGCTGGGATTACAGGCGTGAGCCACCATGCCTGGCCCAATATTGTATATTCTATGATGCCTATAAAAGGCACTCATACTGCTGCTGTCAGAGACATCGGTACAGACCTTCAGAAAATATATAACTAAACCTATGAAGACATTAAAACAAGTTTATATCATTTGATTTAGGGATTTTGGTTTGAAGAATTAAAAATAAGTATATAGTCAAATAAAGATTGATGTATCAAGTTCATTATAGCATTGTTTACAATAATTGGAGTAAATAAACAGCAATAGTAAAATGGGTAAATAAATCATGGTATCTCTAGATGGTTGATTGTTCTAAAACCATAAACATTTGATGTGGTTTCACAATCCTAAAATCATATGTAAAAGTCAAGATGTATAATTATGTATAGATCTTAATTTTATGTATATTATAATTATCAAACAAAATGTTGATAATGTTTTTTACTGGAAAGTAGAATTATTATACTTTCATTATATTTTTCTATAATTTCGGAATCCCCTAATGAATTATTTGAAGCAAATGGGCAAATGTATCCCTCCCTACTTAGATGTGCAAAAATTAAACAAAAGTAATTTATATTGCATTCATTCATTCATTTCTTTATCTGTTTGCTTATTTATTTATTATCCCCTTTTCCTTACAAGTGCCTCTTCCCAATTGGGTAGCGGAGGAACTTAATTTGGTCAATTGATAATCCCTCCGCGTCTTCTTTAAACTGTTTCCTTTCAGTTCCTACTGGTCACCTTCAGGTTAAGGTTCAAGTTTTCGGAATGGAGCTTTGCATCTTTCCCCTTCCCAAGATGGAGTGTGTGTGTGTGAGGGATGACATTGTGTCCTGAGGAAGACAGGGAAGGGTGCTTCTCATCTTCAGTCTACTGTGGTGCTTTAGGGTCTTTCTCTGTCTCTGAGTGATGACTGGAGGAGTCTCTCAGCCAAAGATAATCAGTTTCTGGAGGACCATGTCTACTGTCTTGAACATCTCAGCCAACCCTGCTGCCATCTGTTATCATTTGCATCTGGTAAATTCCTTATCCGTTATCTCTCAGTTGGTTGGCGTCCCACTCCTGCTATCTGCTCTTAGAAGTGTTATATGTTGGGAGGCCGAGGTGGGTAGATCACAAGGTCAGGAGTTCAAGAGCAGCCTGGGCAGTTTGGTGAAACCCCATCTCTACTAAAAATAAAAAAATTAGCTGAGCATGGTGACATGCACCTGTAGTCCCAGCTATTTGGGAGGGTGAGGCAGGAGAATCGCTTGAACCCTGGAGTCAGAGGTTGCGGTGAGCCAAGATCATGCCACTGCACACCAGCCTGGGTGACAGAGTAAGAGTTCGTCTCAAAAAAAAAGTGCTATATTTAACTTTGAAGTACGTATAAATTTGCTGTTTAGTGTACTTTGTAAGCTACAGTATGTGTCCTTTGTCTTTTCTTCAGGGATGCCCTCCCACTCTTAAAACAACCAGTATCATCAGCTACATTCTGTATCCCTTCACAGGGTGAATGGGATTTTCCAGATGATTCCCAGGCATGTGAGAGCCAAGCAAGGTCAGAGGAGGCCAGCTTCAGTCCTCTCCTGGCCTAAACTGTCATAGCCCTTATTTTACTTTTTGCCAAGTTAGTGTGGGGTTCACTTGGAGAGGTGATCTCTATTTGGAGACAGGAACCTGGATGAACTCTGTCATCCAGGCTGGAGTGCGGTAGCATGATCATAGCTCACTGCAGCCTCAAACTCCTAAGCTCAAGTGATCCTCCTGCCTCAGCCTTTCAAGCTGGGACTGCAGGTACATACCACCCCACTTGTTTTTTATTTTTTGTAGAGACAGAGTCTCACTATGTTGCCCAGGCTGATTTCAAACTCCTGGCCTCAAGTAAACCTCCCTCCTCAGCCTTCCAAAGTGCTGGGATAACGGGCGTGAGCCACTATATCCAGCCATTGTAATGAAATTTTAAAACATAAGTTTATTATTTGACTGCTTCAGAAGGACAAGTAAGAAACAGAATTGTGGACCTGTTGAGATGCTAGAAGGCAATATGGTGTAGTGAAATAAATATTAGTTTTGGATTAAATATCTCGAATTCTGATTCTAACAGTGATGTTTTCTGTGTGATATTTGAGCAGTCACAATGTCTTAGAACAGAATTTGTCTAGACAATGGAGAGTCCAAATTAGGGAGGGGGACATGGGTTGAAAAATGACCTATCTGATACTATGTTTGCTACTTGGACAATGGGATGGTCAGAAGCCCAAACCTCGGCATCATATATGTCCCTGTAACAAACCTGCACATATATCCCCTGAATCTAAAATTTTAAAAAAGGAAAACATGGTGTGCTTCATCTATAAAGTTGTCCTTTAACATACTGTGAAGGATTGCTGGGAAAAGTTGAAATAATATATGTAAATTGTGTAGCTCCGTGCCTGGTATGTATTGTGTGGTCAATAAAAGTGGGAGCATTTGTTTGTAGTGCTGGTTCTTGTTAAGGTTTTGGTGACTCTCCTCTTTTAAACTCTACTCAGGATAAGGCTTATGTATTTAATACTCTTTGGAAGGAATCTCAACACTTGTTCAAGTGATGGGTATTCAGTAAATGTGACAGCTAGGATGTACTGTGATATTGACTTTCTTTTTAGAACTGTGAATTGTCTATTATGCCTATGGTTATGGAAAAATTAATATGCACAAGTTGTTCAAAAGAAAGAGTTGTGTAATCAAAGATTATGATTAGCAATTCACACCGATAGCCATAGTCCAACCTAGGGCATCTTAGAGCCAAAGTCTTGTTTAAAAAACAAAACAAGGTAGGTACGTAATAACGGCACATTGAAAAAGACTTTATGTGATACAGGGGTTACCTACATGCTGATTGAAGCAGTTAGGAAGCTCCTGGGCAGCCTAAATGTTATAACAGCAGCAAATCCGTAGATCCAGGCTTTTCACGTGGTAAATAACAAGGAAGGTCAGGTGTACCCTGGGGAGGAGGTTTTGGGGATCTGAGTGTTTTCCCTTGTATATATCCTTTTCCTCTTTGTTGGTTGGTTTTTGCATTAAAATGAAGACTTTCCCAGGTTCTCTGCATCCTAAAATCTGGACAAGCCTACAGGATCTGGTCCAACCACCATAATTACTTATTAAAAATAAAATAATTGTAAAAGTGTCAATATTTCTATTCACCTCCAAAAAAATCAGAAAATAAAAGCAAGTTAATATCATTAGCTCTCAATATATTAAATTATTTTACTAGTTCACTCTCTGTAATCTCATATTTCTAAAATATTTTAACTGTTATGTGATCGTATCTCCAAAAACATATAAGGAACTCTGAAAAAGGAGGGCATTTTCCCAAATTTCTTACTTCTCAGAATATATAAAAATATTCAAAAGTGAAAAGAATGATTTTTGAAATTTGAGCTTAAGGCTTTTTTTTAAATTACCTAATGCAGGAGAGTGATGTAGTTGGCTCTGTCTGGGAAAGTTTTCAGAATTCTGGTCTGAGGATCCTTCCACATCCCCCACCCCCACAGAGACCTAGAGTCTGGATGTTTAGATTGGGCACTTGGCAGCAGAAGATGATCTAGAAGGCAATCAAGGAAAGTGGCTATTAAAAGCTCACAGGCTTACTGGAGGGAGAAAAATGACTTTTGCTAAAAGCTAAATCTCTGAATATCTCCGAAGCTGTTTTCTCTCTTGACCTGTATGTGTGGCCCTGTGTATGCATAGTCACAATTTTCCCCTGATTTTGTTGTTGTTGTTGTTGTTGTTTTGGTAATAATCTTTACATACATTTAAATTTAACACTTGCTGAGCCACTTAAAGGACTGAGTTAAATAAAACATCACTTAAGCAGTCTTGGCTTCTTGCTGTTCCTTGGGATTTCATGGGGAGGGGGGTACCGCTTGTAGGGCAGAAGCCAATCCCTAACTGTTTTATTTAATTAGATCATTTCAATGGCTAAACTAGCCTGAAGACCTTCTTTGTCTATGTCGTCTCACCTTGATTGGATGGCTTTGTTCAAGGCTATTTCTCTAGAACCTTTGTACTTTTTGACCATGGAATTGATGGGGTATTAGCTAGGGTCTTCGCATGTTTTAGCAGAGGCATTTCTCAGGTTGCTTCTCATTTTCCCTTCTGCTCTGCTCCATGATATATGAGAATTGATTATTTTTGCCTTCATGTAGCCAAGTAGAAGGTTGTAAGTCACTAAGAATCTATAAAAGCTGTTACCTTTCAGTGGTGGTGCATTTGTGTATATTTTCTGAGGGTTAAGAGAATGGGTGTTCTTGATAAATACTTCTCCCTGTCACCTAAAAGACAAAAAAAGAAAGTATTCCACTGTTAATGTATTACAAACTTGGAATGTCAATGGAAAACAGCATTTTTTGGTGGCACATTAAAATTACACCTGGCATTACTTTGAAAGATTGAATCTTCTGAAACTCATCAAGCAATAACTGCTCCATACGTTCAAGGATGGCAGTGTTTTTCTTCCTCCTCTGCCAGGGATTGCATTACAGAGGTGATGTGAGTCTATGGCTTCTCGGAGCAGCAATAGGAGGTCCAAATGAATGATTGGAATCCTTGAAACTTGGCTTAACCAAATGCGATGAGTTCTTGTTCTCACCTATTTTAAAATAGCTCCTCAATATTCAACCAAATGTAATTTAATTGCATTTACATATTGGAAACTAAGGAATGGGTGAATAAGGCCAAATCCTTATCAGGATGCTAATGGGATTAGAAAGTTCAAGATCCCTAATGAACTCTACTAGCTTGTTTATGATGGAATCACAGATGTGAATCACAGGTCAAGAAAGGTTGGTCGTTGTTCGAGGGAGCATTTCTCTATAAATCTGCCCCATCATTTCCATACAAACTAAGGTTTCACCTTCTAATTTGAGTATAGTCTGAGTCTACTAGGAAGGGGGTCTTGGGACCCCAAATCTTATCTTCATTAGATGTCAGAGTTCGATGGTACCTTACTCACAATCTGTCCCAACTCCTGCATCTTAAAGAAGCTGTAAGATTGACCCAAAGCCATACAACAAAGCAGAGTGGTTGCAGATTCTGCTGCACAGCTTTTACCCACAAGTCCATTGTCATGTTGCTTTTGTTTGGTTGTTTCCTTTCCCTATGTCCACTCTGATCCTAAATCTGATCATCAGTTACATCTGTGATTTTGCACAAGTCAGGAGTGACTTGTGGGTGAAGGCCTATGTATGAGTGGGATCCGCACTAATACATTTACTTGCATAGGTCCTGCAAGGAAGGACATCTGCTTCAACAGCATCCTTCAGAGCAGCCCACTACAGTGGTCCTTTTCTTAACAATCCTTATTACTCATTTACATAAAGAGCTGTCATCCCTTAGCTAATACATTATGATCCTTTCTTGTAAATCGGGATGGCTTGCCACTGTGATGGCAGTGCAAAAGTGATTTCCCCAGAGGGCAGGCAGTAGACAGAAAGTAACTCCGCCTTGGTTAGGGAAGATATATGAGGCTTTTAGCTATCTGCAAACATGGTGAAATTGGACCATGGTAACAGCATCCAATCCTCATTCCAGTTCCTCTCTGCCAGAGGACATAACGCAGGAGTCAGTATATGGTTCCATGCCCAAAGATGCAAAACAGAAAGATAATAGCATATGTTTGCTGAGACTTGAAGCCAGGTATTGTGTTAAGCATTTTAAATACATTATTCGATTTTAAAATCCTTACAATAGCCTGAGAGGGTGACTATTATTAAAATCTGAGAAAAAATGAGGACTCCAAAAAGGTGATCCTCTTATTTAAGGTCTTAAAATTAGAGACAGAAAAGCTGGCATTGAACATGGTCTATTTGACCCCAAATCCTATGATTGTAAACATCACACTCTGACCTGAGAAATTGCTAACTTAGGGCTCTAATTTCATGCAACCTCAGAAAAACAGTATAGTGAAAGAAAAATGGTACAACCTGTGGGTAGGGTGACGTATCTTCTAGTCCCAGGTCGGCACACACTGACTGTCAGTCTTAGGGAAGCCCTCTGTTCTCTGCAGCCCCACCTCTGCATTCTTATCTGTTAAATGAGTTTGGGATAGTTTGGTTTCTAAGATCTCTTCCAGTTCTAACTATCTAGAGCTAGGTTATAACCAAGCCAAGGACAGAAGACAGATCACCAGACTCTGATTTCAACCTCCACATGACATTTATACGAGTTCAATGTTGATGCCTCCACGTGGTTCTTTATACAGAACAATTCACAAACATTACTTATAGACTGTACCATAAAAAGGCTCTTAGGAAGCATTTAATTAAAGCCCCAATTTTTTTCCTAATACGTGATGCTTACTAAAAAAAAATTAAAATTAAAACTCATGAATCTCATGGGCAATTCTACCACATTTCAAATATATCACACTTAATAGTATGGTGAATATATTTCCATGCCACCCTCTGTTTTGGTATTCAAATATGAAATATTTTTTTAAACAAAAAAAGTGATAATATGTAACCTGCATTTGACTCCCAATAAACAGTGCAACTATTTTCTGTCATTTTCTAAAATATAAAATACAGTCATACGGGGAGGAGAATAACACATACCTGGGTCTGTTGGGGGTTGGGGTTTAGGGAGGGAGAGCATTAGGGAAAATAGCTAATGCGTGCTGGGTTTTATATCTAGGTGATGGGTTGACAGGTGGCAGACCACTTTGACGCACGTTTACCTATGTAACCAACCTGCACATCCTGCACATGTGCATAAGAACTAAACATTAAAATACAGTCATAATGGCTGCATAGTATTCCACTGAATGAAAGCAAAATAATTGGCATCATCTTTGCTCAATAGAGCAAAGCAACAGTTTTCATTTTAAAAAATTGTTTTTATTTTTATTTTTTATTATGAATAACTTGTCAGATATTTCTAGAATTAAATACATACTATCTTCAATGGGGTAAAAGAAAATGAAAGAAATGCTACATTAAAGGCATCTCTTTTAAAAAGATTTTAGGTATGTACTATCAAAATATCTACAGAAAGGTTTATTAGTTTGAATTTTTCACATTAGTATAGGACGGTGCCTATTTTCCCAAACATTCATCAATATTAGGTACCATTTTTAACAAGTATTGCCAGATCACTGTTGACTTCTCAGTGTGTCTTCAAGGTAGTTTAACATGATGGTTAAAACACAGCCCCTGGAAGCAGACTGCCTAGCTAGAAATGGGGCTCTGCTGCTTGGTATTTTGTAAACTTTGGCAAGTAACTTAACATCTGTATCTATAAAATGGAGACTTCGGTAACATGCAGGGTTGCATGTTATATATGATAAGATATAGAGAGGAAGTAGAATGTAGGTAAGTGATATTTTGTTAATTATTATTATTCTTTAATTACAAATTAATTTGAACACTTGAATGAGTTTGCTAGCCATTCGTTTTTCTTTTTCTCAGCTGTTGATTACTGTGTTTAGCCCGCTTTTATAGTCAAGGATTCTTTTTCTTTTCTTTATAGGAAGGTTTTGTATGTTAGGAATATTATTTTTTTGGCTTTCACACGTTGCAAATAAATCCCATATTTTCGAACAAGCACTCTGAGACCCAGGGAAATTAAGCACTGTGTCTTCTAAGGTTCCATCTAGGTCTCTTCATTTTTTCATTCATTTGTTGTAACGAAGCTTTTCCTTTTTGTTCTTTACTTTTGGTGAGTTGTCCATTTCGTTCCTCTTTTTTTCTTCATGTTCAATCCAAATCTGACTTGAATAAATATCATTTTACCTTGTAAACAAAGGCCTCTGGAGGAAAAGTAATTTCAAAAAACATGGAAAAATTAACTTATTACTTCACATATTGACCCCTATGTGTCTTTTATGATTCCGTTCACATCTTCTGAAGTCTGTTCTAACCATACCTGTCTGTTTACCAGTTGTTCCAAGCAAAATCTTAAGTTGAATCCTGTGATGGTTAATATTGAGTGTCAACTTGATGGAATTGAAGGATGCAAAGTATTGTTCCTGGGTGTGTGTGTGAGGGTGTTGCCAAAGGAGACTAACATTTGAGTCAGTGGACTGGGAGAGGCAGACCCGCCCTCTGTCTGGGTAATCACCATCTAATCAGCTGCCGTTGTGGCTAGAATAAAGCAGACAGGAGAAGATGGAAGAGCAGACTTGCTGGGTCTCCTGAACTTCCTCTTTCTCCCATGCTGGATGCTTCCTGCCCTCGAACATCAGACTCCAAGTTCTTCAGCTTTTGGACTCTTGGACCTACACCAGTGATTTACCAGGGGCTGTCAGGGGCATTGGTCACAGACGGAAGGCTGCACTGTCAGCCTCCCTACTTTTGCGGTTTTGGGACTCAGATTGATCCACCACTGGCTTCCTTGTTTCTCATCTTACAGACGGCTTGTGGGACTGTACCTTGTAGTTGTGTGAGTCAATTCTCCTTAATAAACTCCCTTTCATATATACATCTATCCTATTAGCTCTGTCCCTGTAGAGAACCCTAACTCTACAAGTCCCTAAATTTCTGCCCGTCTGTTCCCTCCCTTAGAGTGTGGGTGAGACCTAGGAGTTTGGTGGTCTTTCACTCCTGTGGTTAGGTTATGCTATGTGGCAAAGATGAAGAGATTTTTCCAAAATGCAATTAAGGTCCCAAATCAGTGGATTTTGGGTTAACCCAAAGGGAGATTGTCCTAGACGGACCTGATTTAATTAGGAAAATCCCTCAAAAGACGAACTGGGCCAGTCCTGAAGAGAGTGGCTCTCCTGTCGACCATGAAGAAGTAAGCTGCCACATTGTGAAAAGGCCACCTGGCAGAGAACTGCAGGGGGCTTTGAGGAGCTGAGACCAGCCCATGGCTATCAGCCAGCAAGAAAGCAAAGACTTCTGTCCAGAAATTACAAGGCAGTGAATTCTGCCAACCAACATGTGAGTTTGGAAGAGGACCCTGAGCTTCAGGAAAGAATCCAGCTCGCGCACTACATTGACTGCATCCTTGTGAGACCCTGACCAGAGGACCAGCTAAGCTATGCAAGAACTCCTGACCCATGGAAACAATAAATGTATGTTTTTTAAGCCTTTAAGTTTGAGGTAATTTATTACATAGCAATAAGCACATTTTCCCTCTTCCATAAGGGGCACTGATTTCTTTTCTGTGCTCTTATTATAAACGTTGTCATATTTAGGTAATGTACTTCCCTTGCTTTATTAAAATTGTCTGTTTGTATGTTGGTCTCTGAGCAAACTGTGAGTTCTATGAGGGTAGGGGCCATGTTTCTTTTGATTTTCTGTCCTCAGAGGCTAATAGGCATTTGGAGAATGCCAAATCAGATCCCTGATATCAGGATGAGAATTAGCAGAACTGTATGTCCGTAAGCTGCCTGAGGCCTTCTGCCAGCTACATCTGCCATAAGAAGTTATAAAAGCCATTAAGGGTTCATGTAACTCTAAACTTAGCCATGCTACAGTAGAGGAGATTTAAAAAAACAAAACAAAACTAAGCACTGTTGATGAAAAGAATCGAACTCTGCAAAATATTTGAAGACATTTATTTTGAGCCAAATATGTGTGACCACGACGCTGAGAACATGTGCCTCCAAGGTGGTTGGGGCACAACTTGGTTTTATACATTTTAGAGAGGCATGAGACATCAATCAAATACATTTAAGCAATGCATTGGTTTGGTCCAGAAAGCGGGACAACTCAAAGCAGGTAGGGGGGCAGTGGAGGACTTCCAGGACGTAGGGGAATTTAAACATTTTCTGGTTGACAATTAGTTGAGTTTATCTAAAGACCTGGAATTCACAGAAAGGGAATGTTCAGGTTAAGATAAAGGTTGTGGAGACCAAAGCTCTTTTGAAGTCTTATGGTGGCTGCCCTTAGAAACAATAAATGACAAATGTTTCTTTAGGATTGGGAGGGTCTGGAAGAAAAAGATCTAGCTATGTTAGTAGAGATTCTTTACAGATGCAAATTTTCCTCCACAAAGAACAGCTTTACAGGGCCATTTCATACTATGGCAAAGAAACATGTTTGGGGACAAAATTTTTTTTTTTTTTTGAGACAGAGTTTCGCTTTTGTTACACAGGCTGGAGTGCAATGGCGCAATCTCGGCTCACCACAACCTCCACCTCCTGGGTTCAGGCAATTCTCCTGCCTCAGCGTCCTGAGTAGCTGGGATTACAGGCACGTGCTACCATGCCCAGCTAATTTTTTGTATTTTTAGTAGAGACGGGGTTTCACCATGTTGACCAGGATGGTCTTGATCTCTTGACCTCATGATCCACCCGCCTTGGCCTCCCAAAGTGCTAGGATTACAGGGGTGAGCCACCGCACCCGGCGGGGACAAAATATTTTTATTTTCTTCCTTGTCTCATAATGTTGTGCCAGAGTCAGGTTGGAAAGTAAGTCACAGTACAGAGGGTTTAATAAAACCTATCTAATGAGAATTTATGGTTTGTAGGGCATGACTCCCCAGATCCCTTAGATAGGAATTTGGGCAAGATAAAAAAATCAGAGTTTAGTCCTCAGCACATAGAAAAATCACCTGACTTCTGTTACCTTCCACTAAATCAACATGTGATCTTGGGAATGGTATTTGATCTCTCTGCCCCACATTCTCTTCATTTGTAAATGAAATATCTGGACTAATTGAAATGCTCTCTAAGGCCATTTAAGTTTCACTGTTTTATAGTTCTATAAGGCTTCAGGCTAGAAAACACATATATTTGTGTTTTTATTATTTTTTTAACTTTTAGGTTCCAAGGTACATGTGCAGTTTCATTATATAGGTGAATTGTGTGTCGTGGGGGTTTGGGGTACAGATTTTCTCATCACCTAGATAATAAGCACAGTACCTGGTAGGTAGTTTTTCAATCCTCTCCCTCCTCCCATCCTCAAGTAGGCCCTGGTGTCTGTCCCTTTCTTTGTGTCCCTGTGTACTCAATGTTTAGCTCCCACTTGTGAGAGCATGCGGTATTTGGTTTTCTGTTCCAGCATTAGTTCACTTAGGATAATGACCTCTGTTTCCATCTGTGTTGCTGCAAAAAGCATAATCTCACTCACTTTTTTTTATGGCTGCATAGTATTTCATGGTGTCTATGTGCCACCGTTTTTGTTTGTTTGTTTTGTTTAATCTACCACGGATGGGCATTTAGACTGATTCCATGACTTTGCTATTGGAGATCACATATTTGAAAGAGAAAAGTGAAAAGGAACCAAGAATAGGAGTGAATCCCATATTCACTAAATCTAATGATCTGTCTCCTATACTTGAGGGAGTTCTTTATTCAATGTAGAGGAACAAAAGAACAACAAAAAACGAAAATAATTCTAAAAACATCTAAATAGCCTTTACCCCATAGGATTGTATTTATGATAACAATTTTTAATCCTTCTATTAATGGAGTTAAAACATTCTTTACTCTGCTCATCTGTTCTGTAGCTTTTAAGATACAGCAAAAGCTACAAAAGAATCCTGAAATTTAAAGGAAAGGATACCAAAATAGTGTGCATGTTATGGCTACAGAGCAATGGCTTTGGTGCTTTTATCGAGAGCTATAGTCTTTTCCATTTAGCTCATTTCTGTATGAAAATGAAACTGATCAGCTTCAGTGCATGAAACCATTAGCTACAGCTTCAAAGTGCTGCTTTTCGCAAAGGTCAAAGAAGGCCCACCCAGCAGCAACAGGAATTTTGCAAGTGATGTGTGTCACATTTGCATATGATAATTAGTTTCTCTATAAATACAATTTGTTCTGCAGATTAACATTTTGTGTCCTCATTAGATAACAAACATTTCCATATTAAACTCACAAAGCTGCCAGAGTTGGCTCTGCTTGCATTGCATGATAGCATTAATACCTCTGTTTATACTGATGCCAATTAGTAGTGCTAAGTCTTGGAAGCATAAAAGAGATCACTAATACTATTAATATAAATAGTAATAATAATGTTGAGAAGCTTCTGCAAACCTTGTTAACTTCAAAGATCATTAGCAGTAAAGTACATCTGGGTTGTAAATGGCTGAGTTCTTGGGCACATAAAGTATAAGCATATCTAGAATGCTCTGCTCTGCCTTCTCCTGGCTTACAACAACGCCAGCCTTAAATGATTTGCATGCTGTAAACAAGAGCATGCAATCAAAACATTGTTTTCTTTTGCTAAATGCATTTAGTCCAATAAGGAAAAAGGATGTGCTCTAGCCAGAAGAAACAGCAATTTGTTCAACTTGTATAGCTCCGTGCAAAGCAGTTGGTTTTATTCACCAGGCCAACTTCTCTAACGTGGCAAGGTATTTTATGGTTCCATAAAAGGTTTTTATAAAACGAGATGCCCCAGAGTTTTTCAGGGGAGGATTTAATTTTCACTGGACCAGAATGGCAAGTTCTCTGAGGAGGTTGTTGAGGGATATAGAAGATGATGATAGATACATGAGAGATGGGGCAGTGGTTGTCACCTGTGGAATTAGTCTTTTAATACCTGAATAGAGGAGGCTGTGTCAGACAGATACTCCCTTGTTAAGTGCTCGTTCTGTGCCTGAAAGGGCTGCACTTACATGAAGACTAGTGGTCATTCACCGGTAGGTCAGTGACAAGTCATGGATGATCCTATAGTCACTGTTGGTAAGTACAGTTCCTGAAGTAATCAACTAACTTCATTTCCCTGCCTGTTTTTGTTCTATTTTGTTTTTAAGAAGGAGTCTCAGTTTGTTGCCCATGTTGGAGTGCAGTGGTGTGATCTCAGCTCACTGCAACCTCTGCCTCCTGGGTTCAAGCGATTCTGAGACCTCAGTCTCCCGAGTAGCTGGGATTACAGGTATGCACCACCATGTCTGGCTAATTTTTGTATTTTTAGTAGAGACAGGGTTTCACCATGTTGGCCAGGCTGGTCTCAAACTCCTGATCTCAGATAATCCTCTTGCCTCAGCTCCCTAAAGTGCTGGCATTATAGATATGAGCCACTGCGTCCAGCCTCCTTGCCTGGTTTTTGTTTAATGTGGTAAATATACTTAGATTCAGCAACTAAAAAAAATTGATTAAAGCAGTTTTAATCGACTTCCATATTCAACCAAAATTTAAATGCTTTATCACTGGAGTTTGGGCTGTGACACAGAGCCTAAACTAAATTATACTAAAATGCAGAATTTGATATCATTTCAGAAGTCAGGCTTAAACATTAAATAAAAGTAGCTTTATTTCACAGCTCTGTCATTACTAGCTGGGAAATTTTGGGTAAGATCATTTCTCTGTCTTAATTTCCTCATCTGTGAAATGGAGATGAGAATTGTACATACCTCACAGGATTATGATGAGGATTAAATGAACTACCCCAGTGTTAACACAATGCCTGGCCCATGAAACAGACTCTAGTGGATAGAAGCTATTGTTCTCATTTTTGCATACTTAATATTTCCTGATGCTAGGGGAACAACAGTGGCAAAATAACATCTCTCTTAGCAGATTGATAAGAACTCCAGTCCTCCTCAAATCTTATCCAGGAGGCATCACATGTGCCAGATGCAGAATCCTCTCCTCTCAGCTGTTCTCCATTCTCCTCCTTCTAGTTGTTTCTTAAATATCATCTGTCACTCTGATGGTGTTTCCCTCACCACTTCCCCATCCTCGCTTCTGCCTTGCTGTGGAGCTAATGTTGTCTTCTCCAATGTGACATGATATTCTGCCATTGTCTCCATCTTACGTGATATACAGCATCACCCAAGTTTCAAAACAGTGTAGTCTTGTATTTTTGTATTGACCAAAGATTTCTGTAATCTTGACCTTTTGGTCTCACTATTCTATCACTCCAAGATTTGGCACAAATTCCTTGTGGGAAGAAAGTCGGATCCACATAAGTAGTTGAGTCCATACCTCCAATCATTCTTGCCTTCTTATGCAAACTTACGGCCCTGAAGGATGACTTACGTTAGGTGATAGGGTTTGGATCCCATGTTCAGTTGTAATCCCCAGTGTTGGAAGTGTGGACTGGTGGGAGGTGACTGGATCATGGGAGTGGATCTCTGATGTTTGGGGTAGCACCATCCCTTTGGTGCTGTTCTCATGATAGAGTTCTCACGAGATCCAGTTGTTTAAAAGTATGTAGCATCTTCCTCCTCTCTCTTTCCCTCCTGCTCCAACCATGTAAGGTGTGCCTGCTTCTTCCCCTTTGCCTTCCACCAATGATTGTAAGGTTCCTGAGGCCTCCCCAGAAGCCAAGCAGATGCTCCCATGCTTCCTATACAGCCTGTGGATCCATGAGCCAATGAAACCTCTTTTTTCTATAAATTACCTCAGGTATTTGAGGGCAAGAATGGACTAACGCAGTTGGTTAGCTAGTCATTGGCTTAGCTCTTTAGCCCTTCATACAGGAAATGTACAATGGTATACACTGAATAATCTATGGGTCTGTTCCTGCTGTTCATGTTCCAATCCTCAATATGACTATCTGGAAGACTCTCTTGCTGAGATTTCTGCTATATGTTTCTAGATGTGAAAAGAAACCAGGGACATTTAATATACTAAAGAGAAAGTTTAGGGAGGCCATGTTAATTTCTCTAACTACCTGAAGGATTGCCCAGTGGAAAGAAAGATTAATCTGCTTCTGACAACCAAGCCAATGGATGGAGGTTATAGCACAGAAAGAGATGTTAGCTAACAAGAAAGAACATTCGAATTATCATAGCTGCACAAGGAGGCCTGCTCTGGGAGAAAATGAGCTCTTTGTTTTAGAGATACTCAAGCAAAGGCTGAATGATAACTGGCAAGATGGCCAACAGAGGGGATTTGTGCTTCAGATAAGAGTTGGACTAAATGGCCTTGAGCAGTGATAGCTCTAAATTTCTCTGTGGGAGCATCTTCAGGTACCAACCAGTATGAAAGATCTACTGGGATTTAAGGGAGGCTTTAATAATTGCCTTATAGCTGTGTGTTACACAGTGCTTCATATAAAATGAAGAAGTAACAATTATCCTTATCAAAGCATAAAGTGATAGGCTGAAGGTGATTGCTGAATCATTTTACTATTGTTCATTGAGCCTTTATTATGCCTATAAAGGCAGGTACCTTTCTAGGTTTGGGGACAGAATATTGAGCAAGAAAATGTTCCTACTTTCTTGAGCATGCTTTCTAGTTGGAGGAAGGAATGGGCCTGTAGACAAAAGAAAAGGTAGATAGAAGTAAGGTAGATATCTTTTAAGACACTCCATCAACTTATCTTTTTACCACTTCATCTAGGGTACTTTTTTCCATGAGTCTCAGATGCACTATTCTCTAGCACTAATATAGTCAGATTAAAGGGAAAACAGTTGATAGACAATAAATTAAGTCTCTGGTTCTGAAAAATATGATGAGTGGATTTCTCCTACTAGCTGTTTCTCTCCTTCTTGGGATTCAACATGGAAAAGTAAGAACTCTCTCATTCACATGATAAATACTAAATAAATAAATAATGGAAAAAATAGACTATATTACCAATGGTCATAATAATATAATATTTCTCTGTCTTACTTAGGAGAAAAATAATGTAAAATTAGATCAGGTGTCCATGGAGTCCCTGTGAAATATCTGTGAATGTCCAAGGTCTAAGCCTTGCATTTCCTTTGGAGTCTCTCATGGAACTGAATCTTCTGAACCCCCCACTGCTTCGATCACAAAATAGATTCTTGGAAGTGAAACAGGCCTGCTAAAAAACTCTTCTTTAAGCAATGAAGGATGTAAGGAAACTGGAGGAGTTTCAAAGAATAATAACAAGAATGATTAAGGGGCTGAAAGCATGATTTATACTGAATGATTAAAAGGATTAAACATGCAGAACTTGGCTAGTGCTACACACTTAGCTATAAAAAAATCAGAATTAAGTGCCAAAGCTCTCAGCTCCCATGAAAAATACAAATTTGCATATGATTTGGCACATATTTCTACGTGAAGTTCAGCAGATCTTTACTGAGGTGGCATTCATACAATGCCAAAACCACTTGTCTGGTCATTTTAAAGTGTAGCCTGGTGATGTCAGTAAAAACTTGCTATTTGACTTTCTTGAATAGACAATTGAATTAAAATGTGCCCACCCTGGCCTGCCATCCACATGTGATGCGTCCATAAAGTATATAAAATACTGTAACACATAATCATTTGCTATATTAGTCTGTTCTCATTCTGCGATAAAGAACTGACTGAGACTGAGTAAATTATAAAGGAAAGAGGTTTAATTGACTCACAGTTCCACAGGGCCAGGGAGGCCTCAGGAAACTTACCATCATGGCAGAAGGGGACACAAATATGTCCTTCACATGGTGGCAGAAAAGTGAAGAATGAGAACCGAGGAAAGGGGAAACCTCTTATAATACCATCAGATCTTATGAGAACTTACTCACCATCATGAGAATAGCATGGAAGAAATGCCCACATGATTCAATTACCTGCCACCAGGTCCTTCCCATGACATGTGGGGATTATGGGAACTATAATTCAAGATGAGATTTTGGTGGGAACATAGCCAAACCGTATCATTTACCCTATAGCCACAAACCAAAATTCCTACAGAGGGCAGACAGGCAATTATATGAGTGAAGTGAGCTAAGCATAATGGGTGCAGGTCCTATGGGTTCCAGCCAATGTTGCCATGTAGGAATTTTGGCCAAGAGCTGACACATCTTTTTGTCTGTCAGATAAAGCCAATGGTTAAGGGTGCATTCAGCAGCAAGTAATGAAAGAGCAACACAACAAAGGAGAGCTGGCGGAGGCAGCTACCCTAGAGCTACAAACCTCCAGAGTAGGAGGAGTGGGTATGAGGTGAGGAGGAGGGGACAGAAATTGATGTGAGAAAGAAATCAAATGGTAGTCATTAGAATTTAAAAATTCAGGTTGTTATATTTTTAAGAATCTTCTGACTTCAAACACACTGACAGAAATATTCTGTGGACATTAGCTTGCTGCCACTTATCTGGCTAACTTCTTTGTTTTAGAGCTAGAAAATAGATTCAGAGAAAGAGAAAAAGCATTCTTAAAGGCATAGTAAATGGATCATCAGAAGAAGAATTGATTAGAAGCAGTGACCTAGGAAAGAATATCTGGGTTCTTTTCTGAGTTTGTTGTCTGAGTAATTTACCTCTAGGTTCATAACTTCTAACTTTCTTTTCAATTATTTTATATTGTATAGAAAACATAAAATTTTCCATTTTAGCTATTCTTAAGGGTATAATCCAGCGATGTCAAGAATCATATTGTACAAACATCACCACCATCCATCTCCAGAACTTGTTTTATCTTGCAAAAATGAAAGTCTGTACCTATTAAATAGTAAGACCCCTTTCCTTCTCCTCACAACCCCTGGCAACTACCACTCTCCTTTCTGTCTCTATGAATTTGACTACTGTGTGTACCTCAAATAAGTGGAATCATATTCGGTTTCTTGTGATTGGCTTATTTCACTTACCATAAAGTCCTCAAGGTTTATCTATATTGTAGCATATGTGAGAATTCCCTTCCTTTTGAAGACTGAATAGTATTCCATTATATGTATATACTACATTATCTTTATCCATTCATCTATCAGTGGGCATTAGGTTGCTTCTACCTCTTATAAATAATTTTGCAGTGAACATGGTGTGCACATATATTTTTGAGATGCTGTTTTCAATTATTTCGGTTATGTATCCAGAAGTGTGACTGTTGCATCATGTAGTAATTTTACTTTAATGTTTAGAGAAACCTCTACATTGTTTTCCATAGTAGCTGTACCATTTTACATTAATAAAAGAGTGCACAAAGATTCCAATTTCCCCATATCCTTGCTAATGCTTGTGGCTTTTTTATAGTTGCCATTCTAATGGGTTTGAAATGATATTTCATTGTACTTTTAATTTGATTTTCATGATGATTAGCAGTGTTAGGCATCTTTTCATATGTTTGTGGACCATTTGCCTATATTTGGAAAAATGACTATTTAAGTCTTTTGAGTGATTTTCAATTGTGTTAGGTTTTTGTTCTTCAGATTTAGAATACAAAAACAGAATTCTTTATATGTTCTAGAAACTAACCCCTCATCAGATATATGACTGTATGTATTTTTTTCCATTCTGTGGGTTGCCTTTTTACTCTGTTGATGGTATTGTTTGATACACAAAAATTTTAAATTGACATGAAGGTAAATTGTCTATTTTTTCTTTTGTTGCTTGTGCCTTTTATCTCATCTCTAAGAAATCGTTGTCAAATCCAGTCCCATGAAGATTTTGCCATAGGTTTTCTTCTGAGTTTTATACTTTTAGGTGTTACATTTAGGTCTTTGATTCATTTGAATTAATTTTTACATATACTATTCATTAGGAGTCCAATTTTATTCTTTTGCATGTGGATATAAAGTTTTCTTAGAACCATTAGTTTAAAAGACTGTCCTTTCCCCATTGAATGATGTTAGCGTCTTTGTTGAAAATCATTTAACCATATATTTGCAAGTTTATTTTGGGGCTTTCTGTTCAACTCCTTGGTCTGTATGTCTGTATTTCTGCAAGTGCCATACTTTTTTTGATTATTGTATCTTTATAGTAAATTTTGAGATCAGAAAGTATGACTCCTTCAACTTTGTCCTTTTTTAAAGTTGTTTTAGTTATTTTGATTCCTTGAGATTTCATATTAATTTTTGGATAGATTTTTCTATTTCTCCAAAAAAAACATTATGATTTTGATAGATTGCGTTGAATCTGTAGATCACTTTGGATAGTATTGACATCTATCAATATTGTCTTCCAACCCATGAACAGGGAATGTCAAAGAAGACATACAGTCTTCTTTAATTTTTTTCAGCAATCTTTTGCGGTTTTTATATACAAGTCTTTTAGCTCCCTTGATAAATTAATGCCTAAGTATTTTATTCTTTTTGATGCTATCGTAAATAAAATTTTTGTTCTCTTAATTTTCTTTTCAGTTGTGTTTATTGTTAGCATAAAGAAATGCAACTGATATTTGTATGTTGACTTTATATCCTATTACTTCACTGAATTCATTTATTTCTATTTTTCTGGAATTTTTAAGTTTCTCTATGTATAAGATACATCATCTGTGAACAGAGATAATTTTACTTCTTCTTTTCCAAATTATATGCCATTTATTTCTTTTTCTTGTCAGGTGACCTGGCTAGCACTTCTTTTATTATATTGACTAGAAGTGGTGAAATTAGGCATCCTTGCCTTCCTGATATTAAAGGAAAAGCTGTCAGTCTTTCACCATCAAGTATGAGATTTGCTGTGGGGTTTTCATATATGGCTTTTATTATGTTGAGGTTATTTCCTGCTATTTATAGTTTGTTTAGTGTCTTTTTTATATTCATTAAACTGTTTATAGTTTGTGGAGTGTTGATTTTGAAAGTGATTTTTCTGTGTCAATTGAAATAATCATGCAAGTTTTTTCTTCATTCTGTTAATGTGGTGTAGGATGTCAATGAACTTTCCTGTGTTGAACACATTCTTGCATTCTGGGAGTAAATCCCAGTTGGTCATTGTGTACAATCCTCTTAATATGCTGCTGAATTTGATTTGCTAGTATTTTGCTAAGGAGTTTTGCATCAGTGCTCATACTATTGTAATAAGCATTGCATTAATTTTCCTAATCTGTAGTTTTTTTCAATGTGAATTCTGTTGAGCATTCAAAGAATCAATCTTTGGTTTCATCGTTTTTGTCTGTCGTTTTTCCATTCCCCATTTCACTTACTTCCATGCTAAACTTTATTATTTCCTTCTGCTAGCTTTGAGTTTAGTTTGTTCTTTTTTTCTAATTCCTTAAATTGTAAAGTTATTTTGTTGTTTTGAGATCTTTCTTGATTTTTAATATATTTACAGCGATAAATTGTCTCCTTAGCACTCCTTTTGCTGTGTCCCATAAGTATTGATGTGTGCCATAAGTATGTTGTGTTTTGTTATCATTGATTTCTAAGTAGTTTCTAATTTCCCTTGTGGTTTCTTCTTTGATACATTGGTTGTTTAAGAGTGTGTTAATTTCCAAAAATCTGTGAATTTTTCAACTTTCCTTCTGTTATTGATTTCTAACTTTATCCTGTTGTGGTCAGAGAAGATACTTTGTATGATATCTAGCTTTTAAAATCTACTGGACATATTTTGTGGCCTAACATATGGTCTATCTTTGAAAATATCCTATGTGCACTTGAGAAAAATGTGTATGTTATCGAGTATTCTGAATATGTCTGTTGGATCTAGTTGTTTTATTGTGTTAATTCTTCGATTATGTAGCTTCTGTCTAGTTGTTCTATTCATTATTGAGAGTAGGGAATTAATGTCTCCAATTATTGGAACTAATTTTTCCTTCAATTTTGTCCATTTTTACTTCATATATTTTGATAGTCTGTTATTAGGTGTGTACATGTTTATAATTATCATAATTTCTTGCTGTAGTAGGTCTTTTATAAATATATAATCTTTCTTTTCTCTTGCAACCTCTTTTGATTTAAAGTTTGTTCTGTCTGACATTGGTGTAGCCATCCCTCCTCTTTTTAGATTAGTATTTACATGAAATACTTTTTCATTCTTCCACTTCAATCTATTTGTGTCTTTGGCGCTAGTGAGTCTCTTGTAGGTAGCACATGGTTAGATCATGTTTTTCTAAAAATGCATTTTGCCAATCTCTATCTTTTGATTGTGGAGTTTAATCATATACATTTAAAGTAATTACTAATAAGGAGAAATTTCTGTCATTTTGTTATTTGTTTTCTGGTAGCTTTATACCTTTTTTGGTCCCTGATTTTTTATATTATAGTATCCTTTGTATTTAGTTGATTTTTGGTAGTGGAATGTTTTAATTCCCTTCTCATTTCCTTTTCTGCATATTTTATAGATTTTTTTTTTTGGTAAGGGAATTAAATGTAAAATCCTAAAGTTATAACACTCTAATTTGAATTTGTACCATTTTAACTTTAATAACATAAAAAAACTACTACTTTATAGCTCTGTTCCCACCCCTTTCAGTTGATGTCACAAAATTATATCTTTATACATTGTGTTTCCTAAACAATAAACTCATAATATTTTAAGCCATTAGTATCTTAAATTATATAAAAAACAAAATGTGGAATTACAAGCCAAAGCTACAATAATACTAGCTTTTATAATTGCTCATGCATTTATTTACCTTAACTGTGCTCTTTATTTCTTCTATGGCTGGAGTTACTGCTCATGTCCTTTTGTTTTGACCTGCAGGACTCCCATCAGCACTTCCTACAGGGAAAGCCTAATAGTAACAAACTCCCTCATCTGTTGTTTATCTGAGAATGTCTTAATTTCTCTCTCACTTTTTAAGAAAAATTTTGCCAGATGTAAAATTCTTGGTTGAAATTTTCTTTTCCTTTGCACTTTATCAACCACTGCTTTCTGGCCTCCAGAGTTTCTAGTGAGAAATCTGCAGATGATCCTATTGTAGAGCCCTTGTATGTGATGAGTTACTTCTCTCTTGCTGCTTTAAGATTCTCTTTATGTCTTTGGTGTTTTCAGTTTGATGATAATGTGCCTAAGTAGAGTTTTTTGAACTCCTTAGATATCTATGTTTATGTATTTCACCAAATTTGGGAAACTTTTAGTCATTATTTCTTCAAATAATCTCTCTACCTCTTTTTCACTCTCTTAGCCTTCAGGAAATCACCACAATGCATATGTTGGTCTACTTGATGGTGTTTCATAGGTCCCTTAGGCTCCATTGACTTTTCTTCAATCTTTTTTTTCTGTTCCTCAGACTTGATCATTTCAATTGTCCTATCTTCAAGTTTGCTGATTCTTCTGTCTGTTCAAATCTAGCTTTGAATTCCTCTGGTAAATTTTTTATTTCAGTTATTATACCTTTCAGCTCAAGAATTTATTTTTGGATTCTTTTTAGGTTTTCTATCTCTTTACTGATATTTCTATTTTGTTCATATGTCATTTTACTGGCTTTATACATGTCTTCCTTTAGTTTTTGAGCATCTTTAAGATAGTTGTATTGGAATTTTGTCTAGTAGATTTGTCATCAGGTCTTCTTTTGGGAAATTTCTATTGGTTTATTTTTTTTATTTTGAATGAAATATATTTTCCCATTTCTTTATATGACTTGTTATTTCTTTTTTGTTAAATTGACCATTTGAATCTAATAATGTGCTAACTCTAAAATTCAGACATTCTTTTTCTTAATGTTTGCTGAGTGTTTTTTTATAATTGTTGTAGGCTGTTTCTGTGCCAAAGATTGGTCTAAGGCATAAAATTAAGACCTTCTCAGGTATTTTCTGAGCCTATGTCTTTCCCTGGGCATGAACAGTGACTTTCTAACTTTCCTATATATGCAGTTGCTTTTGAATGTCCTTGTGCTCCATGACTGGCTCCCAAAAGGGAAAAAAGAGAAAAATAAAAGAGAGAAGAAAGCAACATCCCTTTAAATCCTCTGGAAATCACTTTAGTCAGAAGGCAAGAGTCTTGCAACAATGGGGGATATATGACAAGAATAGCCACAGACTGTCTGTACTTCTGTGATAAGAAGCAGCAATTCATGATCAGAACACAGATCCACAATATTTGAATGACACAGTCCTTTTTGTCCACTCTGGCTTCTTCAAGCAATGTGCAAGCTGCTCCAAGAACATGTGCACAGCTGTCTGTCATGGGGTTGAGGTTTGTGGGACAGGTTGCCCCATCTGCTAAGTTATGAGCTGAAATCGACCTACATTAATCACAATTTACTGTCCAAGCCTTTATCTGGAAGTGGCAAGCCTTCAATAAACTCCAGATTTCCAAAATGATTACATTAGACAGGTTCTGCCAATGTAATTGTTGTAGGGGTAAGGATGGGGAGATAGATTCCTAGTGCTTTTTACTCTACCATCTTTTCAGAATTCTCTTAGAAATTCTAACTTTTCTAGCTTTATCTGTTAAATAAGAGCTTAGATAACATTGATTTATAATTTTTTAATCACTCTTAGCCCTCTACTCTATTAAGACCCTTAGAAGGAAAAATACCCGGAAGAATTGCCTAATTACAATTTCAACATGACAGGCACATATATACATCAGAGTACATTTACATGCATGATAGACTTAAATGAAGGTTTAATTAAAGGGAAGGGTTTTTTAAATAAATTTTATAGGACTATCTATGTTTGTTGAGTTTGTGGACTGCACAATTTTAGGGGCTTCAGTGTCAAGTGCACATTCAGTTTGTAGCACCAAGATGAGATATCATGTGAACACTCTAAGCCCTGAAATTGGGAGAAATTCTGTTGTTGGAATGCTGAGCTATCACAGCCCAACCATCTAAAATCTGTTTGCCTAATTGCCAAGATTTCCTTATATGTTCCCTGCCTACTTGCTACTACAATGACTTCCGGAGGGTGAGAATCAGAGAAGAGTTCTGGTGACAAAATGGAAAGTGGTTATACAGCTTCGAAAAAAATACAGTGTTCATTCTGACAGGTAGGACACAACTTTGAGTAAGGAAAAGCAGTTGCCATTTTCAGAAAAAAAAGAAACATTTGTACTAAAAATCCTGAAAAATTTTGACAGCAAGAATTATGAGATTGGGGAAATATGTAGTAAAGGAAGTGGTGGAAACCCCATCCCTAGAGCCATTTGAAAGTCAACGGGATAAGGAAGTAGAAAATCTATTCTAGGAAAGAATCCTCCACGGATTCTCCTGGGTCTGAGAGATGATATAATGGGTCTCTTCCATCTCTGATTGTTACAGTTCTCAGACTTTATGTATTTTCCAGGGTTTTATAATGCTGCTGTTAGACCAGGCTGCCCACCTCCCCACTAAAAAGAAAAAAAAAATCAGACTCCAAACAAACCCCAACCTAGTTGCTCCAAGGAGTGTAAAGATATACCCAAATGGAAATTGTGAATCATAAAATTCTCCAGTGTGAATTTCATTATTCCCTGAAGATAGTCTACCAAGATGAGAGACATCATCATCATTTTACTTTATTTATCTGTTTTTCTCTTTCTGGTACATTTTCATTTCAGGAGAGAAAAACCAATGGGACAACAAATTCTCATAGCACTGGCTGAAAAGGATCTGTAATTTTTTTCTTGCTGTCCACTGATTTTCCAAAGAAGCCTGGCTCTCTTTGTGATGACTCAGGAAGTGGAGGATTAGTGCACAGCCAGGGTAAAATAAGACCTCCATATTTGCCATTTGAATGCAGAGAATATGAACAGACTTCTCTGAATCCCAAGAACTGAAGAAATTGTTGGGTCCTTTCAGTAAAGTGTGTTTAAGAAGCATGTGTGAATTGTTGGTTGTGCATGCAGGTGTTGTTAATTGTGTTTTCACTCTTTTTTATAGATATCTTTGTGTTATCTGCTTACAGTTATAGACTCAGAGATGCCAGAAATCTGAGTCTCACCCAGACAATCTGGGGGTTCGTTGTCTATTATATGTAAAGTCTAAGAAATACCCTACCAGTTAAGTGCATTGCCTCCACTGCCCATTTTTCCTTGGCAGCAGCTCCAAGGTAACCTAGTAGCAAAATCTAGAACCGTGGCAAAAACTCAGAGAGAGAAATAGATATTTTCATGGAATCTGTATACAACACTAAATGTAATGGGGCTTTTGAAAATAAAAAAAAAGGAGGGGGCGGTGGAAACCTGGTCTAACAATTGTCTCAGCCCTGTCTGGATTGTGGAAAAGATCCCGCAGCCCAGGTACTGTTCCATTGTTACTTATTAAAATACATAAATGTTGGAAACCTACTATATATATAATTGCTCTATGTCCATGGTAAATTTTAAATTCTCTTTTTTTCCCCTTAGTAAGCATTCTAGAGGCTTCCCACTTTAATTTGAAAAGAAGAGAAAATCTCGTTTGTGTTGATGAGGGCTACAGTGTGCCCCTGGTGACCAGACATTCCAAACTGAAATCATTGCTGCTCCTAACTCCAGCGCCAGTAAATCTAGGACTAGTGGTGAAGGGGAGAGTGCAGAATGAAGCACTGTTTTCCACTAAGTTTTGCATGTTTACATTTTACTGCTAGAACCTCTCTTTTATTGCTTCATTTAGAATCTGGATTAGCAAAGCATCAGGAACTTTCATGTTTATCACATAATTTAAAATGGAATGAAACATAACAGCATCACAAAGCCCAGGTGTCAGATTGGGATTTTTTTTTTTTTTTTTTGCTTTAAAAATGGTTTTTATTTCTATTTTTGTTTTATTTATTTTTTCTTCAACTTTCATTCTAAGTTCCAGGGTACATGTGCAGTATGTGCAGGTTTGTTACATACGTAAACATGTGCCATGTGCTTTGCTGCTCAGATCAACTAGGTATTAAGCCAAACATCCATTAGCTATTCTTCCTGATGTTCTCCTCCCCCCAGCCCCACTGAAAGGCCCCGGTGTGTGTTGTTGCCCACCATGCGTCCACATGTCCTCATCATTCAGCTCCCATTTATAAGTGAGAACATAGGGTGCTTGGTTTTCTGTTCCTGCATTAGTTTGCTGACAATAACAGCTTCCAGCTCCATCTATGTCCCTACAAAGGATATGATCTAGTTCCTTTTTATGGCTACATATTATTCCCTGGTGTATATTATCACATTTTCTTTATCCAATTGATTATTGAGGTGCATTTGGTTCAATTCCATATATTTGCTACTGTGAACAGTGCTGTAGTGAACATATGTATGCATGTATCTTTATTACAGAATTGTTTACATTCCTTTGGGTACATACCAGTAATGGGAATCCTGGGTAAAATGGTATTTCTGCCTCTCGGTCTTTGAGGAATCGCTGTTTTGTCTTCCACAGTGGTTGAACTAATCTACACGCCCAACAACAGTGTTAAAGCATTTATTTTTCTCTGCAACCTTGCCAGCATCTGTTGTTTATTGACTCTTTAATAATCACCATTCTGACTGGTGTGAGGTAGTATCTCATTGTGGTTTTGATTAGTATTTCTGTAATGATCAGTGATGTTGAGCTTTTTTTCATATGTAAATTGTGTGATTCCAACTCAGTGCTGTCTAACTCTCAACCTTCCTTGCCCTCCTCTCTTCCCCTCTCCTTCAGAAATGTCTGAATGTAGCTTTTCTTCAGAATACTTTCTCCAGGCAATGTTGGAGGCTTTTCTTTCCAAATTTCAGTCTTTTATCCTCTGTCTTGATCAATAAACATGTTCTTTTGCCTGTAACCTAGAGCCAAAGCCTGTGTGTTAAAGTGATGGTGTCACAAAATGCCGGGTGATGTCATAAAGCACTGGGAGATCTGGCAAAAGCAGCAATCCTCATTTTTATGTCCCCAGAAAATTATTGGTACCCAAAGGGCCATCACATCTTCTGTCTATGCACCAGTGGTTGTAGAAATAGTGAGGGCCTAGTTAACTTTGTACATTTACATTTTTGACAAATTTCTATAAAAGACTGTGTAGAGAATACAGATTTAAGGAGCCGAAGTTATTAAAATGGGGTGGGGTGAGAGAAACTAGGCCAATAAAAGCAGACAACGTGGTTTTTTAATCCTTTCCACAGGAATTCAGGCAAAAGGGGAATAGAATAAATCTACAGGGTCACTTGTAATTCAGCTTAAACTAAGCTCAGGAAACTGAATAATATTTCTCAGAAGGCTGATTTATGCACTTAAAGTAACTAAGTCCCAGGTGTCATAGGAAGTAATACAACTTCTAGCAATGTCCTAGCCTGCATGCTCAAACTAACTGCCTAAATAAATTTCTTACTTCTCTTTAAAACATTTCAGAGTGAGTTCTTCTGGGACTGTTACAGCCCTAGATTCTCTGTTAGAAGGGGCTCCCTCAGTAAGAAAAGCCCAGGGACCTAAGTAGGTTCTGCATTATAAACAATTTGTGTTCCAGAGTTTGTCTGTGAATCATTTCTTTGGAAACCTAAACATATTTTCTTTACAGAAACAGAGGTGGACACAGTTAGGCTCCCTGGCTTTCATAACTCTCCAAAGTCTATTCAAACCATACGCAGGTCAAATCCCCTCTACTACATAAAAACCAGAGAACAGTCACATAATCACACAGACCAAGGGGGAGGAGATCTGATCTAATAAATGTATTTTTTTCATTTACTCTCTCCCACCTCCATTTATCCCTTAATTAGAAGAGGGTAAATGATAGATCGAAATCTGGTGTATGTCCTGATTGAGATTTCCAACACTTTCAAGGATTATAGCCGCCAATGGCACAGGTTCTTTATTAACTAATTATGCTTAATTCATCTTTTATAACAGAGAAAATAGCAAGGAGAGTTGTTCATCAGAGAAAGGCAAAGGAAATATCCAGCAATTTCTATGGGGAACAAAAGGCCCTTTCAGGGTAGCTGTTACTGCTTTGTCGGGACATCTTGGGAGCTAAGTGTTTCAAAGTCAAATGTACTTGGAGCCATGAAGCTTCATTTTTCTCTTTGGTTCCAGTGACCTCACTCACCCAGGTCTTTATTAGGCATGCTAATAAAAAGTAAAATAAAAATGGTTTTGGCAATCTATGTCTTTTTTCCCCTCAAAAATGCCCTGAAGTGGTGGTATAGAGTGGAACTAACACATCCCAAATGCAGGCAGTCGGAAGGAGACAAAAGAGAAACAAAGGGCTGGATACCCTGCATATGGGATAAGAAGAGCCTGATAACAGAGTTGACTGTATTTGGAATTTGCCTGTTTCCTTCTGTAAAGGAGACAGGGGGCTGAATGAAGTGCTTATCTAAGTGTCAGAACCCTTGAACAATGTTATTACAAGGATGTTAGTGAAGCAGGGGGAACGTTTTGGCAGGTACAGATGGGATTATGTTTGACGGAATGTATTTTCTTGCTGTGTGTTAATCTGTGCTCTTCTAATATCAAGCCCTTAAGGAGTTTGGTAAAGCCTTTAGGGAACTCCCCTTTAACACCCGCTTTAGTATACGTTGAAAGGAATTTAGCATCTCAAATGTGACATGGATGGAACTACATAATTTCAGTGGAGTGTTCGGGAGAAAATCACCCTAAAGCAGGCAACTCCCGGCAAGAAATTATAGCTGGAGAAATCTGGCTAAGCAAGAAATCTCTGGAATATTCCACATGAGACTAAGGGATAGGATGATGGATTTCTAACAGGTAACACCCAACTCCAAGTGAGAAGTCATTTGAAAGAATCCCAGCTGGATGTCACAGGCCCCTAATGAGAGAGCACAGTGAAGCTAGTATATCCACACAAAAAAGTTTAATTCAAAGAGGACTCTAAGAGGGCATAGATAAAGCAGTTGGGAATTTCAGAGGAAAAAAGACCATTTCCATAAAGTCTTAAATCTTAACCCACTGATACAATGTAAAAGTTTTCTCTTCCCTCCATTTAAGTTCAAGCAAATTTTTAGTATAATTTAAACTCAAAAGATGAGAGGAAAAAAAAAAAAACTTTCCACAAGAGTTACTAAACCAGTAGTAAAAGAGAAGCAATTTTTGTCTCCATAAAAATAACCTTGGAGTAGTAGTTCACAGCACCTGAAAAGCACACTACCGTGTACTTAGCACCAAAGGAATATCAGATGAAGTGAGATTTCTAAAGTAATGCATATCAAGGGCAAAGGGAATAGCTCATGGTCAAGAACAAATGTAAAGGAATGACATGGGTAAGTACAGAATCAAGAGAGTAACCCAGAGGGAGAGAAAATTCACTGGAATATGTGACAGGCAGGAATTAGTGATGAAGAGGGAATACAGAACAAGAGAAAAGGAGATGTAGGGTGTTGAGAATGGACGACGGGAGCTGTGGTTTTTATCTTCCCTGATAAAGAAAATTGTGCCCAAACTTGGATAAAACAAACACTGTAAAGGAGAAACTGAAAGCCAAGATAGGTGAATCGTTTCAAAAGGCATCTACCTCCTAAAATACATCCAAATATTTAGGTCCAGATATATTTGACCTAAACTTCAGAGAAAACTTTGCAGCTGGGATTTATTGTTTTAATTATTTAAAAATAATTAGAGGGGGAGCTAAGATGACTGACTAGATATAGCCAAGAAGATCTTCTCCCACAAAAAGAGACCAGACTGTCAAGTAGATTGACATACTCTGAACAGATCTTTAGAAAGAAAGAATTGAGAGTGGACAGTGGAAGGACATGGACCATGGGCTGAATGGGGAGGAAGGTGGGAACTCTGCACAAGATTCCTGAGCAACAGGACTCTTTCCTGGCCCTGAGCGACTCCTAGGGAAAAGATGAGTGAAACAGGTATAGAGTAGCTCACTCTCATAATAGACCTCTGGGATCCTAGCCACATGAGACTCCATGACCCCCATGAACATCTGAGCTGGCAGAGAGAACTTCTCAGAGAGTTGGCAGAGACAGAACTCCAGCCTATACAGAGCCTCAAAGGTTTGGCGTAGGAGTGGCTGGAGTAGAGAGTATGGCCAGGGCACCCATTCCCCAGCCTTTCCACATTCCCCTAGGTGGTTCTAGCCTTTGTTGGCTGTCTGACCTAGAGAGAACAGGGCTGTCTTGTCCCCTGGATAGGGCCAGTCTGACCACCCCCTGTCTTCCGCCTCTTCCAGGGTTCTTGCAGTGCAGCCTCAGCTTGCCAGTGGCCACTGCCATATCTCTTTACCCAGTAGAAGCAGACCCTGCCTAACAGAGAACTTTGGCAGATAGACCCCCAGTAGAGCACACTTGCTTTCAGCCTCCCCTGGCTGCTCCACTAGTGCACACACATGTGTGAAATCCCACTACTCCGCCAACATGTATATATGTGGGGACCCTTACAATCCCACCAGAGTGCTTTTGCTGGCAGCCTCTATCAGAGTGTTGTTGTCAATGCCTCTAGCATAGCAGGTGCTTAACCTCGAGAGACCAGAGAACAAAGCTGCTGGCCTGATCCCAGCCCTGCAAAATTAAGAGCGTGGGAATACTGAGCTGAGCTTTGATCCCCTGAAAGCATTCAGAAATGAAGCCCATCAGCTAAACCTGACTTATATCATGGTCAAATCCTCAAGGACAGCAAAGAATATAAAAGCAAAAAACTTCATTTGAAATACAGCAACTTCAAAGATTCAAAGAATATCAGCCCACACAGATGAGAAAGAAACAACACAAAACTTCCTGCAACTCTAAAAATCAGAGTGTCTTCTTATCTCCAAACAACTGTACTAGTTCCCCAGCAATGGTTCTTAACTAGGATGAAATGGCTGAAATGACAGACGTAGAATTCAGAATCTCTATGGCAAGAAAGCCCACTGACATACAGAAGAATGTGAAACCCAATCCCAGGAACATAGGAAATCAGTCTGAGCTGAAAGATGACATAGCCATTTTAATAAAGAACCAAACTGAAATTTTGGAAATGAAAACTATAGTACAGGAATTTCAGAATTTAATTAGAAGCTTTAACAGAATAGATTAAGCTGAGGAAAATCTCAGAGCTTGAAAGCAATTCCTTCAAATTAAAGGAGGCAGACAAAAATTTTTAAAAATGATTTTAAAAATGAGTGAAACCTCTGAGACTTACGGGATTATATAATGAAACCAAACCTTTCATTCATTGGCACATTCCTGACAAAGACAGAATGGGAGCAAGTGACTTGGGAAACAGTTTTGAGGATACTGTCCACGAAAATTTCACCTATCTCACTAGAGAGGTCAACACGCAAATTCAGGAAACCCAGAGAACCCTGCTAGATGCTACACAAGACGACATATAGTCATCAAGACATATAGTCATCAGATTCTCCAAAGTCAACACAAAAGAAAAAATTTTTAAGGGAGCTAGAGAGATGGTGCAGGTTTCCTGCAGAGGGAACACTATTAGGCTAACAGAATCTTTCATCAGAAGCCTTACAGAGCAGAAGAGACTAGGGGACTCATCTTTAAAGAAAAGAAATTCCAAGCTAGAATTTCATATCCAATCAAACTAGGCTTTATAAATTTATAAGGAGAACAAAATCCTTTTCAGACAAGCAAATGCTAAAGGAATTCACTAACACCAGGCCTGCCTTACAAGAGGTCCTGAATGGAGTGCTAAACATGGAAATGAAAGACTGATAACCTGCCACCCACAAAAACACACTTAAGTAAATAGATTATTGATACTATAAAGAAACAATACAATGCAAGTCTACATAGCAACCAGCTAACTACATGATCCCAGAATCAAATTCTCAAATATTAATATTAACATTGAATGTAAATGGGTTAAACACCCCACCTAAAAGACACGAAGTGGCAAGTTGGGTAAAGGAAAAAGACCCAGCTGAGTGCAGTGGCTTATGCCTGTAATCCCAGCACTTTGGGAGACCAAGGTGGTTGGATCACTAGAGTCCAGGAGTTCAACACTAGCCTGGCCACTATGATAAAACCCAGTCTCTACTAAAAATACAAAAAACAATGACACATGCCTGTTATCCCAGCTTCTTGGGAGGCTGAGGCATGAGAATCACTTCAACCTGGGAGGTTGCAGTGTGCCAAGATCATGCCACTGCACTCCAGACTGGGTGACAGAGGGAGACTCTGTCAAAAAAAAAAAGACCCAATTGTAAGCCTGATAATGCTGTCTTCATGAGATCCATATCAAATGCAATGACAACCTTAGGCTCAAAATAAAGGGGTAGAAATGGAAAACAAGACAAATCAAGCAAATGGAAAACAAGACAAAAAAAAAAGCAAGTTGCTATTCTTATTTATTTCAGATAAAACAGATTTTTAAACCACCAATGATCAAAAAGGATAAATAAGAGCATTACATAGTGATAAAAGTTTAATTCAACAATAAGTCTTAACTATTCTAAAGATATTCATACCCAACAATGGAGCACTCAGATTTTCAAAACAAGGTTTTAAAGTCCTATAAAGAGAATTAACCACAAAATAATAACAGGAGATTTAAACATCCCACTGATAGTGTTAGACAGATCACCGAGACAGAAAACTAACCAATGTATTTGGGACTTAAACATGACACTTTACCAAATAAACCTAACAGATATCTACAGAATATTCCACCTAATAAAAACAATATACATTCTTTTCAATCTGCATATGGCACATACTCTAAGATTGACCACATACTCAGCCTTAAAGCAATTCTCATTAAATTCAAAAAAACCAAAATCTAACCAACCACACTCATGGACCACAACTCAATAAAAATAAAAATTAATGTGAAAAAAATCTCTCAAACCACACAATTACATGGATATTAAACAACCTGCTCCTGAATGACTTTTGGTAAAGAATGAAATTAAGGTAGAAGTCCAAAAATTCTTTGTAACTAATGAAAACAAAGATACAATGTATCACAACCTCTGGGATACAGCTAAAGTAGTGTTAGGAAAGTTAGCACTGAACACCTACATCAAGAAGTTAGAAATATCTCAAATTAATAGCCTATCACTCCTAGAACTGAACAAAGCTGTGACACAAAATTCATACAAAAGATCAATGAAACCAAAATTGGTTATTTAAAAGAAAAAATAAGGTTAGTAGACCACTAGCTGATTAACAATAAAAAGAGAAGATCCAAATAAATGTAATCAGAAATAACAAAGGTGGCATTGCCACTGATCCCACAAAAGCACAACCGAACCTCAGAGACTATTATGAACACATCTATGCACAGCATACAAACTGGAAAACCTAGAAGAAATAAATTCCCACAAACATACAACCTCCCAATATTGAACCAGGAAGCAACTGAAATACTGAACAGATACATAATGAGTTTTAAAATTTAATCAGTAATAAAAAACCTCCCAAAAAACTCTAGACTGGACACATTCACAGCCAAATTCTGCCAGACATATAAAGAAGAGCTAGTACCAATTTTGCGGAAATTATTTCAAAAATCATGAAGGAAGGACTCCTTCCTAGATCATTCTATGAGACCAGCATCATTCTGATACCAAAACCTGGCAGAAGCACAACAAAAGAAAACTTTAGATGAATATTCCTGATAAACATACATTTAATGCTCCTCAACAAAATACTTGCAAATCAAATCCAGCAGCACATCAAAAAGCTAATCCATCACAATCAAGTAGGCTTTATCCCTGGCAAAAAAATTTGTTCAACATACACAAATCAATAAATAGGATTCATCACATAAACAGAACTAAAAGCAAAAACAACATAACCATCTCAATAGTTTCAGAGAAGACTTTCAGTAAAATTCAACATCTCTTCACATCTAGAACTCTCAAAACACTAGGCACTGAAAGAACATACTTCAAAATAAGAACCATCTATGACAAACTCACAGCCAACATCATACTGAACAGGTGAAAGCTGGAAGCATTCCCTCTGAGAACTAGAGCAAGACAAGGATGCCCACTCTTACCACTCTTATTCAACAAAGTACTAGAAGTCCTAGCCAAAGCAATTAGGCAAGAGAAAGAAATAAAAAGACATCCAAATAAGAGAGGAAGTCAAACTGTCTCTCTTTACAGACACTAAGATTCTATCCCTAGAAAGTCCTGAAGACTCTGCCCAAAGGATCCTAGAATTTAAAAACAACTTCAATAAAATTTCAGTATACAAAATCAATGTACAAAAATCAGTAGCATTTCTATACATCAATAATGTCCAAGCTAATGCCAAATCAAGAATGTAGACCCATTCACAATAGTCACAAAAAGAATAAAATATCTAGAAATACATATAAAAAAGGATGTAAAAGTTCTCTACAACAAAAATTGCAAAACACTGCTGAAGGAAATCAGAGATAACAGAAACAAATAGAAAAACATTCCATGCTCATGGATTAGAAGAACTAATATTGTTAAAATGGTCATACTCCCCAAAGCAATTTACACATTCAGTGCTACTTCTGTCAAGCTACCAATGTTACTTTTCACAGAATTAGAAAAAAGTATTCTAAAATTTATGTGGAACCAAAAGAGATGCCTAAATAGCCAAAGCAATCCTGCATAAAAAAATAAATAAAGTTGGCCAGCACTTTGGGAGGCCGAGGCGGGCGGATCATGAGGTCAAGAGATCGAGACCATCCTGGCCGACATGGTGAAACCCCATCTCTACTAAAAAATACAAAAATTAGCTGGGTGTGGTGGCATGCACCTGTAGTCCCAGCTACTCAGGAGGCTAAGGCAGGAGAATTGCTTGAACTCAGGAGGTGGAGATTGCAGTGAGCCAAGATTGCGCCACTGCACTCCAGCCTGGCACCTGGTGACAGAGCAAGAGTCTGTCTCAAAAAAAATAAAATAAAGTTGGAGGCATCACATGACCCAATTTCAAACTATACTACAAAGGTACAGTAAGCAAAACAGCATGGTACTGATACAAAAACAGACACATAGACCAATGGAACAGGTTAGAGAACACAGAAATAAAGCTGCATATCTATAATCATCTGATCTTTAACAAAGTCAACATTAATAAGCAATGGGAAAAGGATTTGCTATTCAATAAATGTAGCTGGGATATCTGCCTAGTTATATGCAGAAGATTGAAATTGAACCCCTTCCTTTTACCTTACACGAAAATAAACTTAAGATCAATGAAAGACTTAAATTGAAAACCTAAAACTTGGAAAACACTAGAAGAAAACCTAGGACATACACTTTTGGACTTAGGCCTTGGTAAAAATTTCATGATAAAGTCTTCAGAAGCAATTGCAACAACAACAACAAAAATAGACAAGTGGGACCCAAATAAAATAAAGAGTTTCTGCAGAGCAAAAGAAAGTATCAATAGAGTAACCAACAACCTACAAAATAGGAGAAAATTATTTCCAAACTATGCAACTGACAAACGTCTAGTATCCAGAATCTATAAGGAACTTATATACAAATCAACAAACAGAAAACAAACCTAATACAAAATGGGCAGACACTTCACAAAAGAAGGCATACAAGTGGCCAAAAAACATATGAAAAAAATGCTCCACATCACTAATCATCAGAGAAATGCCAATTAAAACTACAATGAAATACCATCTCACACCAGTCAGAATTGTTATTAAAATGTCAAAAAATAACAGATGTTGGCAAGGTTGCAGAGGAAATGGAATGCCTATACACTGCTTTGGGTAATGTAAATTAGTTCACCAATGTGGAAAACAGTTTGGAGATTTCTCAAAGAGCTTAAAACAATCTCATTACTGGGCATATGCCAAATGAATAGAAATCGTTCTACCAAAAAGACACATTCATGCATATGTTCATTGCAGTACTGTTCAAAATGGTAATGGAATCAACCTACATTCCCATCAGTGGTGGACTGGATAAAGAAAATGTGGTACATATATACACCATGGAATACTATGTAACCACAAAAAAGAACAAAATCATGTCCTTTTCAGCAACATAGATGACACTGGAGGCCATTATCCTAAGCAGATTAACACAGGAACAGAAAACCAAATACCGCATCTTCTCACTTACAAGTGACAGCTAAACGTTGGCTATATGAACACAAAGAGAATAGTCACCAGTGCCTACTTGAGGGTGGAGGGTAGGAAGAGGGTGAGAGTCAAAAAAAAACAGCTATATGCCCATTACCTGGGTAATGAAATAGTTTGTACACCATTCCACAATGACTAACAGTTTACCCATGTAACAAACCTGCATATGTATCTCCTGAACCTAAAACAAAAGTTGAAATTAAAAATAATCATAGATTCATAGGAAGGCACAAAGAAACACACAGGGAGGCTCTGTGCAAATTTCCTCCAGCCTCTCCCAGTGTTGGCAGATAATAATTTTTAAAAGCACTGATGTTCTTTTCTGAGAATTTATAGAGAACAGCAGGAATGCTACCAACAGACCAAATGATGAACAAATATTTTCAGAATTTTCAAAAGTCTTGAGAAGGTAGCTTCTGAATCTATTCTTTTGTGGTCATTAATAGATATCTGTTCAATTCTAGAAATGGTTGATAAATTTTTTGATTTTGTATGATGCAACTACACTAGGAACCAGAATAATCTCACTGTGAACAAGTTGGATCATTTATTTCTTAAGAAAATTTCTTGACAGATAATCCAAATTACTCTTTGTCGACTTTATATTTGCTCTGTCTCAACATGCTTAAAAAACCTCTTTCATTGTATATCTATTGACAAATTGGTTTTAACTGTAGTTAGTTGAGTTTACAGCAAGATACTAATGAATCAGGATCGCAATGGAAAGCATGTCTAGCAGCATGTTACAGGGCTTTGAACAAACTAATGATTACTAAACAAAAAGGGAAAATGACCTTGATTTTTAGAAGACTAGGTTGAAAACACCACAATGAATTTTGATTACTTTAGAAGAACCATACTATAGAACTACAGGGTATGAGAAATTTGTTTTAATAGCAATGATTGTGAAAACTTTGGAGTTCTAGTTGATATTTCAATATGAATCATATGTGGGGAAAAAAAGCTGAGTAAGTTTAGATATTATACATCTAGCACAAGAGACGATAAAGTCACACTGTAGTTTGAACTGTCAAAACCTACCCGGAATATTGTGATCAGCTACAAGTCCCAATTTTAAGGATATAGACACATCAGTACTCGCCTAAAGAAAGGTGGAGCCAGGAATGGTGGCTTATGCCTGTAATCTCAGCACTTGGGAGGCTGAGGCAGGAGGATTGCTTGAGTTCAGGTTTTCAAGGCTGCCTTGAGCTATGATTATACTACTGCACTCCAGCCTGGGTGACAGAGCAAGACTCTGGTTCTAAATTTAAAAAAGAAAGACAGAGAAGTAGAAAGGTGAGGGTTTTAGATACACTGTTTCATTATTATTATTATTATTATTAATTATACTTTTACGTTCTGGGGTACATGTGCAGAATGTACATGTTTGC
Source organism: Aotus nancymaae (assembly GCF_030222135.1). Classification (NCBI taxonomy): domain Eukaryota; kingdom Metazoa; phylum Chordata; class Mammalia; order Primates; family Aotidae; genus Aotus; species Aotus nancymaae. The sequence goes on along the minus strand of NW_026988494.1, from coordinate 6,176,840 downwards.
TACACAGGTATACACATGCCATGGTGGTTTGCTGCACCCATCAACCCATCATCTACATTAGGTATTTCTCCTAATGCTATCCCTCCCCTAGCCCCCCACCCCCTCCAGGCCCCAGTGCATGATGTTTCCCTCCCTGTGTCCAGGTCTTCTTATTGTTCAACTCCCACTAATGAGTGAGAACATGAGGTGTTTGGTCTGTTCTTGTGTTAGTTTGCTGAGAATGATGGTTTCCAGCTTCATCCATGTCCCTGCAAAGGACATGAACTCATCCGTTTTTATGGCTGCATAGTATTCTGTGGTATATATGTGCCACATTTTCTTTATACAGTCTATCATTGATGGGCATTTGCGTTGGTTCCAAGTCTTTGTTATTGTGAACAGTGCCACAATAAACATACGTGCATGTGTCATTATAATAGAATGATTTATAATCCTTCAGGTATATACCCAGTAATGGGATTGCTGGGTCAAATGGTATTTCTAGTTCTAGATCCTTGAGGAATCGCCACACTGTCTTCCACAATGATTGAACTAGTTTACACTCCCACCAACAGTGTAAAAGCATTTCTGTTTCTCCACATCCTCTCCAGCATCTGTTGTTTCCTGTCTTTTTAATGGTCTCCATTCTAACTGGCGTGAGATGGTATCTCAATGTGCTTTTAATGCATTTTTCTGATGACCAGTGATGATCTTTTATTTTCATGTTTGTTAGCTGCGTAAGTGTCTTCTTTTGAGAGGTTTCTGTTTATATCCTTTGCCAACTTTTTGGTGGAGTTGTTTTTTTCTTTCTTGTATATTTGTTTAAGTTCTTTGTGGGTTCTGGATATTAGCCCTTTGTCAAATGGATAGATTACAAACATTTTTTCCCATTCTGTAGGTTGCCTGTTCACTCTGATGATAGATTCTTTTGCTGTGCAGAATCTCTTTAGTTTAATTAGATCCCATTTGTCAATTTTGACACACTTTTTAAAAAGAGAGATTGAAGCAGCTGGATTTGTCATAGTGTCTTCATATAAAGGAAGGGCTATCATATCATAGATTAGAAAATTCTCTGTGCCCTAAGGTATAGAAATAGTCTGAAAATGTGGAAGATGCAATAAATAATCTTAAATTAATCTAAGGAAAATATTTTACAAGCTAGAGACAGGGTCAGATATCATATTTTAGTAGATCAATTGATTTGAGTGTTTGAAACATAAGAGAAAGATGCGGAAGAAAGATGTACATTTTGGAATCAGCCTATATTTTAAATTATATAACTGGAGAGTGTGGGTACAGCAGATGTGCACTTCCTGGGATATGTTTTATACTAGGCTATCTTTAACCAGCTACAGGGAACCCAACTTTTGTTTGTATGTGCAATTCTCTAGGGAGATTATCTATAATTAATAGTCCTCAGCATCCTAAAGATCCCATAACCACAAAATTTAAACTTTCCTTCCATATAGTCAGAAAAAAAATGGACCAACAAAAGGGCACTTGAGGTGCACTAACTTTTCAAGTGCAGGTAGAAGAATGAGAAGAAACAATCAGAGAACCATAAGGACAAGTGGGTAAAAATACAGTGACAGAATTCAATGAAAGGAAATGTAATGGTGAGAGCGACCAGCAGTTCAAATGCTTTGGAAAGGTTTCATAAGACAAAACTCATAATATACCTTGAAGAGGTGAGGCATACATATCAAACAAGGTAAATGATATGCAAAGCAAAAACACCAGAGCTGTCAGGAAGCCAACTAGTAGACCAATTTAAAATAAGTGGTGCAGAAAAAGCTGTGAGGTCAGAAGAAGGAAGGTTTTAGGAGAGGGCTGGAGGTCGAATGAAACCCTCGTACAGATGGTCAAACATAAGCTGGGTCTGTGAGTCACTACAACTTTTCTTTTATTCCAGTGAAAGGCATTTTTATAGTTAAACTTCTTTCCTCTTATTCTGTCTTCTGAGTAAAAAACATCCTTCTCAGAAGTACCTACCTTTTTGAAGATGACTATTACATCTCTCTTGACCTTCTTGCCTCTAATTTCAAGAGTTATCTCCAATGAAGAGCCTTATAGAACTTGATTAGGAGTCAGGATTTGACTTGAGAGGAAATGAAGAGCCTCTTCCAGATTCTGAGTGAGTTGTACGATGACCCCCTTAAAAGTTTAAAGAATAGCATTTTGTGTCACAGTATTTCATGCAGAAAAGATTGGAGGAAAGACCAAATGCAAGTCTCTTACGCTTGGTCTCTGGCCACAGCAGTGGAAATGCAGAGTAAGGGGCAGACCTGAGAAACACTGGCAAAGAAGGATCACAGAGCTTAGTCATGAACAGGATGCGTGCTGGATGAGATACCAGAGATTGAACTCTCCTTAACTGTGATGATTTTAGCAGCCCCAGTGCTCAGATGAGTGCAATCTGGAGTGAAGGCCAGCATTCAGTTGCCACATCTTTTTATTACACAAGCAGTACAAACCTGTAACAGACAACCATAGAAGGGATTGTGAAAACCCATAGCACACCCATGACAGCATCCAGAGCAAGGAAGATCAAAGGAACCTCTTGACTGGATTTTGTTTTCTGGTTTCTGAAATGAAAGTGGAAATGTCCAAAAGGATCTGAGGGTCTCTTACAGAGTTTGGTTCAGAAAATCCTCTAAGAATTATTTTAGGATGCCCAAGGAACTATGTGTCAATCCTCTGTCCATCCGTTTCTTTGTAATTGTTGTTGTTTGTTTTTGAGACAAGGTCTCACTCTGTCACCCAGGCTAGAGTGTGGTATGATCACAGCTCATTGCAGCGTTTACCTTCCAGACTCAAGCAATCCTCTCACTTCAGCCTCCCAAGTAGCTGGGACTATAAGAACACACGTTGTTGTCATTGTTGTTGTAGTAGTAGTATTCGTAGAGACAGGGTTTCACCATGTTGCCCAGGCTGGTCTCAAACTCCTGGGCTTAAGCAGTTGTCCTGCCTTGATCTCCCAAAGTGCTGGGATTACAGGCATGAGCCACCACACTCAGGGGTCTGTCCATCTCTGAATGGGAATAGGATAATAAAAAAGTGTGGGATAAAGGGACACTTCATTTGGAAGAAAGGGCACGAATTACCTGGCACTAAGTATCTGAAATGAAATTGACACTTGTTGAGTCTCTACTAGGGATTAGGCAGTTAATGTACCTTGTTTACTGTCTTAGTTACTAATAGTCCTTGGAAATACTCTATTCCCATAGAGAAATAAACAACCTACCTGTACAGGATGTATGTATCCTCTCAGAAAGAATGGCTCAAGAAAAAGAATCATGAGCCTTTGGGGGAAGGGCTAGTTTTAGAATATAATCTGTGCAAAAAGGATGTTAAGGTTAGACCTTATGAGCACAGAATATTTGTTCACAGAGAGGGTAGGATCATAAGAGGTCTTGCAATCACCTTCCTCTATGAAGATAATGTACTCTTGTCATTATGCCTCCTTTTAAAACAAGGCAACCAGGCCCAGGTAGGAGAGCTGGAACTGAGATGGCAACTTGTTTCCTGCTCTGCGATACCTCCTACCAGCTTTCTCCAGCCGGCAAGTCTCTGCCAGAGTTTGTAAATCTAGAGGACCAGTGGCATAGTTCTCACCCTGACTCTACATTTTGCTGGAATATTGGACCGATTTCTACTGTGAATGCACAAATTATCAACTTGCATGCACTGACTTATTTGACCTCCACATAGCTGACCTTTCCCATCCCAGTTGAAAAGATAGGACTACTGTATATCACTACAGTTTCCTTACTCCATGTGGAAGACTCAGGAATGACAGAGAGTGGGTAAGCCGCCTTCTCTCAGAGATGTAGCACTTTAAAGAGGTTGCCTGCTTCCAGAGCCTGCTGGAATATAAATGTAGGTATATCCTTTCATGCTGGGTGGATTTAGCTGCATTCCCTAGAGGACGAATATTTCTTCTGAGGGTTCTTTTCTTGAAATCCTTATGAATGTTTGAAAAGAGGTCCCTATAGAGAAAAATACCTCACTCACATGCACAAGGGCCTCTGAATTATGTTGCAATTTCTAGTGTGAATGCTATGTTAATGCAGTATCATGGGTGACGATGAAAATGCACCCAAGTAAAGAAATTCAAATTTATGATTTCAGCAACAGTCTTAACTTCTCCCACTCTCGTAGGCTCAGTGCTTTATGTTATTGTAGTTCCAGTGAAATTTATGCCTCAGTGTGCATTGCGAGTGAGTTATGGCTACTCTGGGAACGTTAATTTTGCATTTCCTGACTTCTGTGTATTCAAAGGGACAAGCTGTCAAACTGGCCTACAAAATAGCACACCAGACCAGCTGATTCTGTGAACCTCCCTGTGCTTGTGGAATGGGAGTGAGAAGCCCTCATGGATGGGGCTTCTTTGAGTCTGTTCCTGGGTCTACATTTTACAGGAGCATGGCTCAGGTGGGGAATATCCTGCCTTAGGTGGACATTCAATCCAGACTAGAGTATGAGGCAACGGAAAAGGAAGATCACATGGATTACTTGTTATTTCCTCTTCTTTCTTGTTTTTCTTTAAAGACAGGGTCTTGCTCTGTCGCCCTGGCTCGAGTGCAGTGGCATGATCATAGCGCACTATAACCCTGAACTCCTGGGCTTAAGTAAGTTGTTATTGATAGCTATCATTTATGGAGCACCTACTCTATGCCAGGAATTGTTCTAAATATTTCACTTATGTGTTTCCTGTTGCCTTTTAGCAACCATTTGAGGTAGGTTTTATCATCCCAGCACTGAGTGAGATAGACAGTCGTAAGTTGCTCAAGGTCACCTGACTGTAGAGCCAGAGTTCAGATCTAGTTCTGTTGACCCCATGACCGTGCTCTACTCAGGGTTTGCCTCTCCAGTCCCCAAGTCCTGGAATGCAATTTCAGCTCAGCCCTCACTAGCTGTGTGATCTTCACTAGGACTTTAACCTTGGTGTTTTTCTTCTTTGGTGAGACAGGGATAATATGCACCTAACGAACTTGTTGGCATAAGTAGGATCAAGTTTACTTATGACTTTGCTATTTTCATTGGCGCTCTCTGTTAAAGCCTTGAAGACCATAATGGTTGGTTCAGCCAAAGAGAAGTGGCCAAGTAAGAAAGGTCTATCTATATTTATTGTTGGTTACATGCTAATGAGGGCCAACATTTTTGCCTGTTTTGTTCGTATTTGTCCAGTGTCTAGTGGAGTGCTTAGTATAGAGACATTCAGTATTGTTTGTTGATTAAATACATTATTTTCACTAAGCCATCTCTCACCCCACGGTCTCTCTCCTGTGTCCTGTCCTCTTAGGCACAGTTGTGTGTTCTGAATATTGGACATTTTCTGTCTTCTTTCAAAAATTGTCTTGCCCAATCACTACAGCAACTTACTTTCTGCTTAGGAACAGATATCCTGCTCCAGAAACAATTTAGTGTGTTTCTACTCTCAGGAATTTGCAAAACAACAGATGTTTTCTGCATATTATATCTAAACCCACAGCAATTTGAATAGTGAGACTTCCTGATACTATGCCAGGCTCTGAGGGTTAGATTTTGGAGACAGATTTTAGGAAATTCTAGTAGGCCTAGGTCCTGCCTTGTCCATGTCAGTATCAGTTGGGCCAAATTTACCAAGTCAGACATTCCTGCCCTCAGGAGACCCAGCCACCCCACAAGCTGTGGTTTCTAAGAAGCACTGAAGTTTGTATATCCAGCATGTTTGTAATTGTGTTAATAACTTCTTCTGTCTTATGAAGAAGTTTTCTGAAATGCACTACCCTTTGAAGGAGCTTTTCAGGTTCCTGACATTAATTCTTGTGTTTCTCAGCTTCAATACCCTTCCAGTCGTATCCACATTACCATCCACTACAGCTGAGGCTCTCTGCTGCTTTGTGCTGTTGTCATCTTTCTCTTGCTCTGCTGGAGCAAATGATCCCAATATCATCATCCTTACGGCAAGGCTTTACTCTTTCTGAAATGACTCATCGGCATTCCCATATAAACGGGCCATTGCCTGTAGCTCATGAGGTCTCACTGCACTCTTGATTTCCTAGTAAGGCTGACTTCCTTCCAGGATGATGTTCTTGTTCCTGATAACTCCTAGACTCCCTCACTCCTCCCCTTCCCAATTCCCTAAGTATTCTTGCTTAGTTTTTCTCTGACATTAAAAAAGGCCAGGTTATGAAACTAGTGAGCAAGTAACTTTTCGTGGTGAAAACAAGACCTTGAGGTTTAGTCACAACTTTGCCACTTAATATCTGGGTGAGGAGCAAGTTGTTACTGCTCTTTTAGACACAGTTTCTCATCTGTTGAATTAGACAACAATGCCCTTTTTGTGGGGATTGGCCTATCATTGGTAAGTGCTCATTGAATGTTTTATATTCCTAGTGGATAAAAGTCATACTGTATATTTCCTGGAAGAAATATTTTATTGACAGTAAAGAACAAAAGCTGTCAGATTTTTTTCAAGGGACTGAGGGGGAAGAGACTGCAGAAACAAATATTGTCATCGCTGTGAAAATTACTGTGTTTATTACTTTTTTTTTGGAGATGGAGTCTCACTCTGTCGCCCAAGATGGAGTGCAATGCCGTGGTCTCGGCTCCCTGCAACCTCTGCCTCCTGGGTTCAAGTGATTCTCCTGCCTCAGACTACCGAGTAGCTGGGATTACAGGTGCATGCCACCACGCTTGGTTAATTTTTTTTTATTTTTAGTAGAGAGAGGGATTCACCATGTTGGCCAGGCTGGTCTTAAACTCCTGACCTTGTGATCCACCCGCCTCGGCCTCCCAAAGTGCTGGGATTACAGGCGTGAGCCACTGCGCCATGCCTAGTAATTTGTCTTTCTTTGTAATCAATAAAGTAAAGAAACATATTTTGGTTTTGTACCGTTTGTGAGTATGTATGTGCGTGTGTTTCATTTGAGCTTTAAGTTTCTTTTTCTTGTCAGAAGCAGTATATTCATTCTTCCCTTTCAACAAAATTCTACAGAATGCCTATTGTGTGTCTTATACTCTGTGAAGTGGTGGCTAATGCAGACTCCCGTGCAAGTGAAACAGAAAATCACAATAAATGATTATAATCGGTTGTGACAAATGCCACCAGTGTCTCATAGAGAGATGATTTTTGTAGCCTCCTGCTCCTGTTACGGGAAATGGAAGCATTTATGGGAGACGTACTGAAGGGGATTTCCCCCGGCTCTTCTCCATGTCAGAAGGGGATATCTCCTTTGAAAAGGCTCATATTATGGGAAGACAGAGCTATCCAGAAAGCAACTAGCCGAAGCCTCAGGCAGTTGTAGGGAAGGGGAGGGAGGGCACTCGGAATTGTTGTTCTAATTATTTAAAAACCCTCAGAAGATTTCAAAACCCAGGGAGAGTGTGCCATGAATATGAAACCAGTTTTTTTGGTTTTCAATTTTTGTTTTCTCCACACATTTGTAGAGATGCAGGGGGATGGATGACGGGTGGTGTGATGTCACTAGTGTACGGTATCAAAGGAAAGAGCTCTGTGTAACAACCATGGCTAGTCAATCCAGCAAGTCTAAACGAGGGTTATTCATGTGTTTGTTCTGGTAGCTGAAGATGTCTTTGGAATCTAAGGTTCTAGATGCACATATGTTCATACATGTACCTATATGGGGAGTCCTCATTCCTCAGCTAAATGCCATCTCACACCAAGTTAATTGAAAACAGTCTCAGTATCTGGGTTGGTGAATTAAATGAATTCCATGCCACCACCCACCCCCAACATAACATGTGTGTGTGTGTGCGCGCGCGCACACACACACACAGAGTGCAGATATTCTTCCCTTTTCTCTTTTCTTTTTCTTTCTCTCTTTTTCACTTTCTCCTTCCTTCTCTCTCTCTCTTTCTCTCTTTCTCTCTTTCTTTCTTTCCTTTTCTTTCTGATACCCAAGCTATAGTGCAGTGGTATGATCATGATCGTAGCTCACTGCAGACTCAAACTCCTGAGCTCGAGTGATCCTCCTGCCTCAGCCTCCCAAGTAGCTGGGACTACAGGCGAGCACCATGAAGCCTGGCTAATATTTTATTTGTTTTTTGTAGAGATGGGGTATTTCTATGTCGCCCAGGCTGGTCTTGAACTTTTGGGCTCAATAAATTTTCCCACTACAGCCTACAAAACTGCTAAGATTGCACGTGTGAGCCTCCCACCATACCTCTCCCAGATACATTCTTATGGCAACCTTTCCTCCTAAAATTTTTGGGATAGTCCAAATTCTAAATGTTCTGCTTCATTTTCAGACTTTGCGTCAAGCCATGTGTCCTGATTTGGCCCTTACAATTATACGATCTTTACGTGAATATTAAATTTCAGTATTTCTCTAGGATGTTCACAGTTTTTATTGGCGTTGCTTTGCTGTCCCAGTAGCCCTGGTTTTCTTTTCGTCCTTTGTAGCGCCCATCCCACATTCAGCTCTGCTCTTCAATATTCTCTTATGAACTGTCTCTCCAGGGATTGGTGGCTCCCATCCTGATGTCACCATTTGACCTAAAGTAGTGTTAACGGTAAGTAAGATCAGGAACGTGACAAGACAATGCCCCAGAGGTCATCCCAGTTCTGTAATTTGTTTCCAGGTCCTTCTCATGAGTGGATTGTGAATAGCCAGGAAGGTAGAGGTTAGCTGTTCCTATGATCTTAAGTTCTCTACTCTAATTATGCATCTTGTTGTGCCACCTCGAGTAAGTCACCCAGCTCCTCTGTGGCTCAGGTGTCTTCATCTGAAAAAGGGGATACAATTAGTACCAGCTTCATGATGTTGCTGCAAGGATGAGGTTAGTTAATACATTTAATTAGAACAGTGATTGGAAAATAGAAGGCATGATATAAGTATTTACTTTTAATGTTATTACTGCTACTAGCACTATTACAATTGATCGATATTAGTAGAAATGCTAAGTCTGCAGTGACACAAGCTTCTTAGAAAGCTCATATGAGCAGAGGAAAGAAGGAAGAGAGAAAGAAACCAACTTTAACAAAGACCACGACACTCCTCTTCCCTCCACACTGAACAGGTTAGATGAGGGTATCATGACCTGTTTGGATTGCAATGGCTGTTCCAGCAGCTGCGATCTGTTCTAAAATTTACCCATTTTTCTCCTTGTTTGCCTCTGCTTGTATGGCCTCCTCACCCCTCACCACATTGTTAGCTGTCTCTATTTACTCTGACTCAGCCAGCAGGCATCTCAAAACTCAACACAGGGAAATCCACAGCCAAGCATCACAACTTTATCTCTTGTCTTTGCTTCTCACTCTCTGTGGCACGGCATTCCTTCCAGTGCAGTTGTGGGTCTCTATTAACACCTTGGTGGCTTCCCCCCAACCCCATTAACTCTGTAACCAACCATGTCACATGCACTGTAATTTAGTCTGGAATCTAAGCTTTGACTTTTAACCAAGAAATTATGTATTTCTAAATATTGGCCTTTAGTTCTATTATTTGAGTCTAAAGGACATGTTCACATATTTCCTGTCTATTCAAACGACTGGTAACTTGGATGATTAAATGTTTTTCACATTGTTTTATTTTACTTAAACTCTAACCTCCTTCTCTAACCCTTGAAGTATTTTTTTTTCAAGGGATCAGACAATCTGTGTTTTGTTGTCTAGGAAAAAAAGTGTCTGAGAGCGATTAGGTGAAGCCAACTTGCTTTCAGAAAATGTAATTTTCTTAAGATATTGGAGCATGATGACTTCCTTTCTTTGACACAAATATGCCTTATCTAGACCTACTAATGAGATTAACCTAGAAAATGGACCTGCAATATGGAGAGTTTGTTTTAAAGTTTGACATACACCTAGTTGAAAAACTTCTGAGAAATTTTTAATAAAAAAAAAAAAAATGGAGGCCAGGCACAGTGGTGCATGCCTGTAATCCGAGCTACTCTGGAGTCTGAGAAGTGAGGATCACTTGAGGCCTGGATTGGAGGCCAGCTTGAACAACATAGCAAGAGCCTTTCTCTAAAAGCAAAAATCAGGTTGTGACAAAGAGCATTCTAGTAACATTAATTAAATTTAGAATTTTAAAATATAAAAAGAATAAAAGGAAATGATAGGGGGAAAATAAAAGCAGCTTGCAGCCCGCAGTGACTGCCAGTGTCAAGCAGAAACTTTGTTGGCCTTGGACAGTGTGTTCTAGATGTCACACTATCAGGCAATCCAGAAATAGCTGTCTGATCACTGTGACTTTTACCACAGTCCCTGGTCACAGCAGCTCATAGGAAGGATGTACGATGAAAGTGTGCATGTTACTAGGAATGTAGAAGTTAGAATAGCCAAATGAGAAATGGGAGGAGCACAGACAAAAAAAAAATGGATTCTTATTCTGTTCCAAGGTGCTTAATTTTGGTTAGTTCTTTGCTTTTTACTTATCACATATAAACTTCTTCAATTCTAGACACCATTGCCTACGGGCACTTATCATTTTTAAATATACTATATATTGCGTCTTACGTATTTTATTTGTTTTCTGTTCCTCACCCTTAACTACAATGTAAGCTCAGTTAGAGCAGGGGAGTTTTATCTGTTTTGTTCACTTTCATATCTCCCACCCAGGAGAGTTAGTGCCTGGCACATAGTAGGTACTCAATAAATATTTGTTGAGTAAGCATGTGAATTCCTCGCAGTTCCACAAACAAAACACTCCTTACCTTAAGCTCCAACAGAATACCCAGATGCCAGCCACAGTGACCTTTCTTAGAATCATGGGTCTTTTGAGCCTAAAGAAACTAGAAGGTTCTGTAGTCCAATCCCTTCGTTTTACCGATAAAGAGGCTGAAGTCCAGAGTTTCAGCAGATTGCTTCGGCACAAAGCAAATCAAATAAACAGGAATAGAAATTGGGACTTCTGGCCCACTGCTCTTTTTCCAAACTACCCTTTTCCCGTTAATTTCAGCAAAAACCCATTCCCATTACTGGAACAGCAGTGGCCTCCTCCATCATAGGAGCATAATCCTTGAGAGTTCTCTAGGGTGAAGAGCTCCATGATGCTGAGTCTGCTCTGGGATCCTTTTGGTGGCCCATATTTTTTCCCAGTCGAAGAGAATACATTCCATTTGGTTGAAAGCTTTCATTCTACATTCAAGTCTTCAGACACACAGATTCTCCTCTGCCTCCCTCCACCAGATTCCAGCTCAAGCTCTACTAATCCCATGAAGTTTTTCCCATTGAATCCAGCCCATACTGATGTCATAGTTGTAGTAGGATGATAAATACAAATGCCTGTACAGGCCAATTTAGTGAAGTAAATAAAGGAAACTGACCAGGGTAAGAAATGAAAGCCCAGGATCACTAGATCCTTTGACTTTCAAAGAAGCCAGAGTTGCCCAGAGTTAAGTTTCCACCATCACTGGTCTCTTCAGCTTTTCGCTCCTTTCTTTCAGGAATTCAAAGGAAGAGTGTGATCTCCAGGGCCATTCCCAGCCTTACCATCTCCCCTGTAGGTGCTCTCCTTTGCTGCTGTTCACACTATAGACTTTGTTCACATCACCACCAAGGCGATTCCCTCACAATGTGAACGTCAGCGTCAAGTGCACAGAGAGGACTCCCCACTCCTCCTCTTTCAGACCCAGGAGCTGTCTTTAGCCCCCTTTTGGAAGACCACCCTTTTCAGTATTTGCATCCAGGCTTCTGTCAAGTAAGCATTCCTAAATCCCTTAGAGAAGAGGGCTCTTTGCCTTTCTGGGCCCAGGGCTACATCCTTTTGCCTTCAGAGTTGAATTGCTCTTCTATTAGCCTTACTTCTCACCAATTGCACTGTATTTCCTGGAGATGGCTTTGAGGACATCCTGGAGGAGCCATGCTGGGGTGCCAGCCTGAGGCCCTCCCCTGGGCAGCTGCCCTGCCTGTCTTCTCAACCTCACCTTGGACTTTCCTGTTTCTCTCTCTTTCATTCATCTTTGCCAAAAGATGATCTTTTAGCACACTGACTCTGGATCAAATTGCCTGCTATCTCCTGAAGCATCTCTTTGTTTGAAGGGAAAAGCCACTTTTGACTTTTTTGGCTCATTGCAATTTGAAAACGGAGCTAACAATTTCTACTTCTTTGAATTCTGAATGTTCTTCTAAGGGATCCAAATAACCATCAACATGTAAAAAAGCTGCCTCTGTCTTTCTCTGAGTTCTTCTTCTCTCATCACCAATAACTGTAGGATACCCACAGTCATCTTTGGAAAAACCCACTGCTTGGGTAGTCTCTTGACCTCTCAGTCCCTTTGTAGGAACATCGCTGCTGAAGCCTGTCCCTGGCATAGACATGCTGTTCTTGCTTTAGAGTCTGAATTGTGTGCATCTCTTTTCCTTGACTCAGAAGAAATGAAGTTAAGAGATATATATTGTTTTAATCCAAAACTTTTTTTCATTTACCGGTAATACAGATAGTATCAAACTATCATCCTTTCTTTTCTCCCCTGGGACAAATATTAGTTATTTCAATAAGCAGGAAAGATATTTTATGGCTGCAGTGAAGCACGTTTTATCATACTGTCAACTAAAATTTGTGGATTATTTGTATAGACTATTTTGGTGTTGATGTCTAGGAGCAAGGTCAGGTCAGGATTGCTAAAGACGAGACTAGGAGACTTCATTAACCTGATTGTGAAGATTCTTGAATACCATATAAAAGGCCCTCAAATTTAATCCAGAGAAAATACATGAATTTAGGTAGGAGTGCTAAGTTTTAGAATAAAATAACTGTGATGGCAGGAAGGAAGATGATTTTTAAAGATAGAGACTAGGATTAGGAAGACCAGCCATGGCCATAAGTACAGAAAACAGTGACAGATTCAAGGAAAATAATTAACAGGATTTGAGGTAGGTGAGGAAAAGGGAGGGATAATATTTGGTGGTGGGGATTTCAGATATAAAGAAAAAGATGGATGATTTGAGAGCAGGATGATTGCTCTAAAGCTAAACCTGCAGATGGTTCTAAAGCCATCTCTGCAGAAGGCTGTTTCTTCAGAGGTCTAGTGGAGTTCTCACAGACCACCAGGAGAACAAATGAAAAGTCTTGGTGGCTGAGGCCACCTCCTTTTCCTTGCTTTGTAAAATGGGAGAACATAAGGGTGTCTTCATGGAATAACTGTTCGTAAAGCTACCTGAACTCTGGTTAGAAACACAAAGAAGTGATACAAGTTTGAGATGATGAATATGCTAATTACCGTGATCTGATAATTACACATTATACGTAGCACAACATCACTATGTACTCCATATATAGCTCCAATTTTATGTGTCAATTAAAAATTTTAAAATCTAAATGTTAATTAGAGTCTTTTGGAAATTTCACTACTGGCATTAAAAATCAGAGCCTTTGCCACTGAAATTTGTGTTCTCCACTGGTAATCTAGGAATTCTAGTGCGGTTCAAGTTTTCAAAAACAAGCATGAAGCATTAAGAAAAATGCAATTGTCAACAGAAAGAAGTAACATAGAAAGTACATACAACTCCCTACAGCCATTCAGAGGTGGAGTCAGACCCTGGCCACACCCACAGCAAACTTCATAAATTTAAAAATAATTTTCTAAGTGTTTACAAATCCATTGTATTATGATATTTTTTTAAAAGGAAAGGTCATTGTATCCCCTACTATGTAATGCTATTGATCATCTAATAGATACTCTTAAGGAAGAACATCTGTTAATATCCCTAAACCTTCTTCATTGTGCCCTAAACACATGAGAATTCCCTTTCCCAAGTAATTGACCTTCATCATCGTTGTGACATCATTCTTATTCTAGGATGCAGGCTTTCTGATTGGGATTCCCACCTGGGCTAACCATAGTCCCTATGGTTCCTTTAGCCAAGTTGTTGTTTGTTTAATTTTGCTTCCAGGACTCTCCACCATCCCATTCATGTACTCCTCCCAAGAGGGGGTTAGTGGCCACACCTGGCCTGCAAACCTGAAGATTTAATATGCACAGTGTTGCTATTTCACCTTCATTTTTGGAGGATATAGGATTTTAGAGTGATAGCTTTTCTCTTTCAATACTCTAAAGGTGTTCCATTTTTCTTTTCTGGTTTGCATTGTTTCTGATGAGGTCTGCAGTTTCCCTTATTTGTTTCATTGTACTATTATTGTAAAATTTCTTCTTTCCTCTAGCCGTTTGTAAGATTTTATTTTATCTTCTGTTTCTAGCAATTTTATTCTGATGTATATTGATGTGGTTACTTTCCTGGGGAGTTTGCCAAGCTTCTTAGATCTGTTAGTTTATAGTTTTCAAAAAGTCTCAAAAACTTTGGCCACTGGTTCTTCATTTTTTTTTTCTTCTTCCACCTTGTTTTGGACTTCAATAATATATATGTTAGACTAATTATTATTGTTCTATGGGTCACTGACTCTGTATTTCTTTATTTTTTTTCAGTCTTTTAAAATATCTCTTCCTCAGTTTGTATTGCCTCTATTACTCTATCTTTAAATTTACTAATTTTCTTTTTTATAGTATCTAATCTGCTGATAATTCTCTCTAGTATGCTGATAATTCTATCCATGGAATTTTTTTATTTTCGTAATTTTTAGCTGAAAAAGTTCTGCTTTATTTTTCAATCCTATTTTTCTCATTAGTTTTACAGTTATTCCTTTAAATCTATTAACGTATTTATGAAAGCAATTATAAAGTCTACTAAGTTGATCATGTCTGTTATTTCTGGGTCTATTTCTGTCATGGATATTTTTCCAGGTTATGCTGAACGTTTTTCTTTACATACCTCCACATTTTTGTTTGGATGTTGAATATTACATTATTAGGTTTGGATTTTTTTGTCTTTTTTTAAAGAGTGTTGAACTACTTTGTTTTGGCAGATAATTAAGTAATTTTCAAATCAGCTTGGTCCTTTCAAGTCTACTTTTAAGATCTTGTTAGGGCATATCTAGAGTAGCCTTTACCCTAGAGTTAGTTCAGCCCTAATACTAAGATGTGATTCTTCTGGAGTCTCTCCTGAATATCTAGGTTTTTAATGTATTGTCTCTACTCTGGCTAGTAAGAACTTAAATGTCTCCCAGCCCCTTGTAAGCTCTAGGAATTTGTCAGATTGAAACTCTCCAGTAGTTTTTGGCATACTATGTATAACAGTTTCACCACACATGTTCAGTGTACTATGGCATCAGGTCAAGTGGACTTAGATACAGATTTCTGAAGTACTATGTCGGTACAGGTTTCTCCCCTTGAGTACTCTGCCATCCGAAATTCCAACCTCCTTTGCCTCCCCTAATTTCAGCATCTATATTTTAAGTTAAGGGAGACCATCATGCTTTACTTGGATTTCTTTCCTTATCCCATGATCTGAACATGCCTCTAGGTAGAAATCCTGGCTCACTGCATTTACTTACTCATGGATCACAGTCCTGAACTTACTTTTATCAAAGATCTAAAAATAGCATTTCATATTGTTTTTTAATATTTTATTTCTTTATGATGTGAAGGCAAGTCCAGTAGAAGTTACACTAATATGGTGAGAAGGGGCAATCTTATCTGCATAATGTATTAAAATTCAAGATTTACATAAAAATCGATTTATATATCTTTTTGAAAAATAGAAAGATCTAGAAAGTTCTACATTTCGCGAAATGCATTGACTGAAGTTGATTCGTAAGTGTCCACTTTTTGGTTGAATATGCATGCCAAAGTTTTCTAATTTCTACCAAGCTAACATCACTCATTTTGCCTGCTGCATTTATTCTATAAGCACAACCTCAGATTTATTCTACTATAAAGTAGTACTAGTATTTTTGATCAAATGATGACAATCTTTGCAATAGAGATAAAAAAGCAAAACTTTAAAATGATAGCATTTTATATAATATTCCAAAAAATATACCATCAAGTGTTACACAAAAATGTAAGATGTTATGGTGGCACAAAGATAGCAATGAAGCCCGTTTTAAACTGAATAACAATTTTTGAGTATTTTGAGATGGCAATATTGAAGAGGAAGCTATCTAGCTGCTGATTTACCTGTAAGATAAATATGGTGAAAAGAAATTGTTGGAAGATGCATACTAATGTACCATTGTTAGCATATTGTTCCCTAAATGGCATTGATGACGGCCATTGATGATGACTAGTTTGGCTGTTGTCATCCAAACCCTGTCCTGTACTCTTTACTGAATCCGTACGTCCTGTTTTTGCAGCTCCATTAGCCTTCCAGATCCTTAGACGTAAACCTGCAGTCAAAAATTTTTTTCTCCTTCCTCCTGTTCCTTCACAGCCAGTAAATTGACAAGATTATGGTCTTGAGGCTGGATGTGGTGGCTCATGCCTGTAATCCCATAACTATGGGAGGCCAAGGTGGGCAGATCATTTGAGGTCAAGAGTTTGAGACTAGCCACACTAACATGGTGAAACCCCGTTTCCACTAAAAATAGAAAAATTAGCTGGGCATTGGTGATGGGCACCTGTAATCCCAGCTACTCAGGAGGCTGAGACATGAGAATTACTTGAACCCAAGAGGCAGAGATTGCAGTGAGCTGAGATCACACCACTGCACTCCAGCTAGGTGACAGAGTGATACTCCATCTCAAAAAAAAGAAAAGATTGCTGACTTGACCTTCATAGTTTCTCTCCTATCTCTTCCTACTCTTTGTATTACCGATATCACTATCTTTGCTTAGTCTGTTTCCCCAGCTAGTTTCCACAATAAATATTGCCAAATATTAATCTTCCTAATGTAAACTCGGATCACATTACTTCCCTGGCTACAAACCTTCTGTGTTTCCTCAAAGTTTATAGAGTGAAATAAAAACTTGGCCTTTCAAGGTCCACCACAATCTAGCCACAGACTTGATCTCATCTTATTTCTACTGCTTCCATTTATGTATATTACCTCTAAGATATCAGGAAATGTTACTTAGAGCTGAAATAAATATATTTCCTAAAGAAGTCTCGAATCGTTCAAATTCCTACTTACTTTGTCCATACCATTGCCTCTGTTTGATGTGTTTATACCAGTATTTTATATGTCTAAATTCAACTGTGACTCAAAATTCAGCTCAGTGGCTAACCACTGTATATCTTCCCCATTCCCCCACTTTAAAGCTTTTCCTCTGACTATGGGACAACTTTAGCAATTTATCTGTTGGTATTGAGTTGCAACTTATCACTTATTACGTTATATTATTGTTATTTGCATATACATATATTCTTACGTGTCTTGATAATGGATTATTTCCCTGAAGGCAGAGTTCAAGTTCATTATTCTGTCCTTTACATCCCCTTGCATGGTACCTTGTTGGCCCTTGATAAATATTAACAGGATGAATACTTCTCTGTCTTCTAACACTATCACTTTCATTGCACGTAAATATATTGGTTACCAGAATAATCGTATACATTTAGTATTTTTCCTTCCATTTACTTTTTAATATTCACTTATATTCATTATGGTAAGATTGAAATCTGGCATTGTCCTCAGCACAATTTTGGGTTTTATAAGGGGCCTGATTTGGAAAAACAAAAAAGGGAAGAAAGAAAGAATAGAAAAGAAACCAAAGATCTGAAACCCACAGGCTCTTTTCCCAATCATGAATCTTGGCAATGGGAGTTGCAGTATGTTGCCACCTATTAATTAAATCTGTACTCTGGTGAATTGGCCAAGAGAGAACATTTAAAAGAAAAAAAAAGAACCAAGAAGGCTGAGGAGGATAATAAGTCTAGGGAACCACTCGGGTAATCAGAAGCTTTCATATAGAAACACCCTGGCCATACTTTTTCCCAGGGGCTGTGAGAAAACTACAGGGAAGTATGAAGGCCAAGAAAGAACCTAAAATTTTGGCTGGCAAGTCACCACTGAAATACCACATAGCCTCATAACATGTTAATAAATAATACTGAACCCAAAGTCAGAGCCAATTATGAGCTTAATCAGAATCAGAGTGTAAGATACAGATGAAATTGTGGAGACCATCTAGATTGTGGGACATTGCTAATCATTATGGCATAACAGATCTCTTGGAACATCTGTTAACATCTATGAACCCTGCCTTTAGGAAAATGCACATAAAAACAAAATTAGTCTTAGGTTGAGATCTTTTGATTCAGAGCACATTTCATCATTAAAGGCAAGAAAAACACATTTCGGGAAGAGCTGGCAATCTGCTCAATATCACATAGGAAGTTAGTGACAGGGAGGTAATGTCTCTGCAAAGTACCTACAGAACTCAAGCCCCAGTCTTGGGATTCATCCAACACATTTTCTCTCATGTGTAATAGTGTTCTCCACATAATCGATTTTATTTGAATAAAACTTGTTTAGTTTTTTGCTTTCTAGAAGGGAAACCAAAAAAAAAAAAATGAAATATCTGTTGTGCTAGGCACTGTACTGGGTCCTTCCACATGTACCATGTTACTGCTTCAACAGCCACAGATAATATTATTCCTTTTTTTTTTTTTTGAGACAAAGTCTATCTAGCTCTGTCACCCAGGTTGGAGTGCAGTGGCGCGATCTCAGATCACTACAACCTCCGCCTCCCGGGTTCAAACGATTCTCCTGCCTCAGCCTCCTGAGTAGCTGGGACTACAGGCATGTGCCACCATGCCTAATTTTTTTTTTTTTTTTTTTTAGTAGAGGCAGGGCTTCACCGTGTTAGCCAGGATGATCTTGATCTCCTGACCTTGTGATCCGCCCACCTCAGCCTCTCAAAGCTCTGGGATTACAGGCGTGAAACAATGCTCTGGGCTGATAATATTATTATTATTTTACAATAAGGAAATTATCGTTAAGAGAGATTAAGTTGACTTTCCCAAATCAATACAGATACTATAAAATAGGGCTCAGACATGAATCCATAGCTCTTACCTCAATTTTGGTGATGTTTTTGCTATGCTTCCTTACCATTTACTCCAATATGTTGATTCTCTGGGAAGGCTACTTTTGATCTGAAATGAAATAAGGCTTACTGATACTACTGCAACAACAATGATTGCATACATTTATAGAAATAAGAACTATTTGGGAACGTCTGTATACCTTTTCTGGCACAATTTTTCCAGTTATTATTCTAGCTAGGTTTACCCATTTCTTTCCACCCTGTTTAAAACACTACCCAGCACTGACCACACAGGTGGTAGAACTGTTTTGGAGAGCTACCCATTAATATGTACCAAAACACTTAAAATGTTGCTGCATTCTGTCTTGGGAATTCTACTTCTATTAATTTATCCTAAGGAAATCATTGAACAACAAATATTCGACAAGTGTACAAAGATGTATGTCTGAAATAGTTGACTATGACTTAAAAATGATAATATGAAGCAAACTAAGGATCTAGCAATAGAAAAGTATGGCAAATTCATACAACACAAAATATGTAGCCATTAAAAGTGATACTGTAGATATACATTTATTAGAATGTAAATAATCTCATGGTATAATTCCGTAGCTAAGTGTTATTGTATTATACTTGAATTATTTTCTTTTTCTTTTTAAACTCTATGATCATGTATTATTCAGCTCTTATTGATACATATATACATTGTTTCCATTTGTTTAAATACTATAATCATCTTCATGTGGGATCTAAGCAGTGACTCTACCTTGGTCACTTCTTTCCAAATACCTTTTCTTCTAAAGGAAAGGGTCTGTATGCCTTTACTTTTGTCTTATGGGAACTTCGCTACATGGCAATTTACATTCTGTCCACACTGTTGATAACAGTAAAACTTTATCATCTAGGTCAGTCAGATTTAGCCCACTTGAAATATAAAGGAGAGATTATGAAACTTAGAAACAGTCTTCCCCACTCAACAAAGCATGGCTTTCAAGACAATTTCTTTGCTGCGGAATCAAAAATTCTATTTTTGAATTTGAAATCTGAATATTGGCTCTTTCTCTTTGAGCTTCTGCTTTAAAATCTTAATATTTCCCCAAATCAATGGAGACCTCTAGATGAATAGATCACAAAGATATGGGAAAATATAGAAGTGTATTCATTCATATTTTAAAAATGTTAACCCCATTAATCACTGATTTTATGGTTTAATTTGAAAAGGAAAAGGATGTTTATAATGAGCTTTGCCATACAAGAACATGCTATGTCTTTTAAATTAGTTGTCTTTTTATATATTGAAAAATATGTTATGATTTTTTCACAAACATCTTACACATTTATTATCACATTATTCCTAGGTAGTTCAGAGTAGTGGTTGCTGTTTTAAGTGTGATCTTTTCCTTCTCCATTTTATTTTCAAATTATTGACAGTGTTTTGGAAAGTAATTTATTTTTTAAGTTCATCCTGAGCATAGCTAGCTTGTTGAAATATTTTATTTATTTTTGTGTTTTTGTTTGTTTGTTTGTTTTTGAGACAAGGTCTCTTTCTGTTGCCCAGGCTAGAATGCAGTGGCAAGATCATGGTTCACTGCAGCCACGACCTTCTGGGCTCAGGTGATCCTCCCACCTCAGCTTCCCAAGTAACTGGGACTATAGGTGCACACCTGCACACCCAGCTAATTTTTTGCATTTTTTGCAGAGAACAGATTTCATATGTTGCCCAGGCTGGTCTAGAACTCCTGGGCTTCAGCAATCCACTAGCCTCAGCCTCCCAAAGTATTGGGATTATAGGTGTGAGCCACCACCCTAGCTAAAATTTTTTATCTTTTCCAATCTTTTTCTTAGATGTTGTGAGTGATTTTTCTCTTGTATTCCCTATATAGACAATAGTGACAATCTTATCTCTTTCTTTTGAATATTTATTTCACTAATTTCTTGTTGTGTGTTTTACATTAGTTAGAATCTTAGGGAAAATAAGAAAGTGTTGAAGTGTAGCTATGATACAGGATAACTATATCACTTTTTTTAAGCTTAAAAAAAGCCCTTTACTATGAATGTCTAATCGTGTACCATTAAGTATCACGTTTCTGTTAGTTATTATTCATCCAGGCTATGAGATTTTCTTTCATTTCCAAGTAACTAGGGATTTTAATTTTAAGAAGATTAAGAAATGGGTGATAACTATCATTAAGATGATCATGTTTTTCCTTCTTTAATTTTTGGTCTATTGAATTACATGGATGGATTTCCCAATGTTGAAACCTTCTTACATTCCTCAGTAAATCCAAATTGGTCACAGTATATTATTAGATTTAACTTGTGAATACTTTGGTATTTTGTATCATAGTGTTTGCTAGCAAGACTGGCCTATAGTTGGGAAGACGTCCATCAATTTCTATGCTTTGGAATAGTTTATGTAACATAAGAATTATGTTCTCCTGGATATTTTGGTACGATAGAATGCCAAGGGAGAAAAGCAATTTATTGACCATTATGTATAATACAATCCATTCTTGAAAATATAAATACTCGTATGACAAAATCTGGATGAATATATCAAAGGTTAGTAATATTTCTGAGAAGTTACATTATTGTTTTTTATCTTGCTTTTTCTCAACTGTAATTTTTAGTTTATTTATAGTGGATGCAAATATTCCAGAGAAAAATAGGAGTGTCAAACGTTGTATAGGGGCAGAAACATATAAAAGGCATGGTAGGCCATGTGTGGTGGCTCACAACTGTAATCCCAGCACTTTGGGAGGCCAAGGAGGGCGGATCACTTGAGATCAGGAGTTCGAGACCAATCTGGCCAACATGGTGAAACCCCATCTCTACTAAAAATACAAGAATTAGCCAGATGTGGTAGCACACACCTGTAGTCCCAGCTACTTGGGAGGCTGAGGCAAGAGAATCGCTTGAACTCAGGAGGTGGAGGTTGCAGTGAGCTGAGATCGTGCCACCATGCTCCAGCCTGGGCCACAGAGCTAGACTCTGTCTCAAGAAAACAAAAAATAATGATTAAAAAAAAAAAACCATGGTAGTTAGAAGCCACTGATTGTGAGAAATGCTCTCAGCTCTCCAAGCAAGAGCATCCAGCACTGATGGTTTCTATGCCAAACACTCCTGCTCCCTGATAACAAATCTCTGTTTTTAGAACCTGTACCCCACATCTCTACTCACCTCCAAATTTTGACCTGGATTATGGTAATCTGACCCTTTGGTAGACCTTCTGATACCACTTTCCTTATAGATACTGCTTTTTTTTGGACATTTGGGCATCTTTTGGCTATGGCAGTGTGTCCCCTGTACCCATTGCCTCTCCTGGCTTCATTTACATGGTCATAACTCATCTCACTGCCTCTCGGTTGGGAGCTGACACTTTAAAGTAAACAGTGTGAGAGTGTCTGGGTCCCCTTTCCTTAGCCTTCTATCAAGCTGTTTTCCAGATATCTACTTTGCTTCATCTGGATGTTAAAAAAACATGAGGAATCATGGCTACTTACTGACATTTACTTTTATTTTTTGACCTGAAAGCAAAAAAGTCATTCTCCCAAGTAAGTCTATTGTTGAGAAATGAAGTAGTATAGTTTCAGAGTTCTTATTTATGGTCTTTCCAAAGTTTTCTACTTTAAAGTTAGGATTCTCAGCAGTTTTTCTAGTCATTTAGAAATAATCCAGGGCAGCAAATATGATATGCTTCAATAGGCTGAACTAGTTTAGGCTACAGCACATTGCAGCTTGGGAAGCCTGCTCACCTTATCTATCCCCCTCTTTAGGGTCTGTGGACTCCGCATGGTGAGTATTCTCAGAATTGCCAACTCTGCAGATATACTGCCACTTAAACAGACTCCTTGGTCAGAATGGTGCTTTCTCCCATATGTTCTCAGAGGACTGATAGAGGTACCCCCCTGGGTTATGGAAATTAAACCTTCCCTTCTTTCTAGTCATTTGACATAAGGCAGTTTTAGCCTCTGTGTCTCATGTTTTTAGATTCCTCTGAAATCTAAAAAACTAGTTTTAAATGGTTAGGATGTCACAGTTTCTTACTATATTTCAGGCAAAGTTCTTCCCACTCAGGTCATCAGCCTCACTTTTGTGGGATTCCAAATTGACAGACAATACAGTGGAGCAGTTATAAAAATGGACTCTAGAATGGATTGCCTGGGTTCAAAATGGGCACCACAACTTCAATTGTGTCTACTTGATCAAATTAATTTTTATTTTGTTTTATTTTATTTTTTTTGAGACAGAGTCTCAATCTGTCACCCAGGCTGGAGTGCAGTGGTGTGATCTCAGCTCACTGCAACCTCTACCTCTCAGGTTCAAGCAATTCTCCTGCCTCAGCCTCCTGAGTAGCTGAGACTATAGGCATGTACCACCATGCCTGGCTAATTTTTTTTTAAGAGAGATGGGGTTTCACCACGTTGGCCACGATGGTCTCCATCTCTTGACCTTGTGAACCTCCTGCCTCGGCCTCCCAAAGTGGACCAAATTAATTTTTCTTCTTTCACCCTTCTTTCTCAATCTGTAAAAGCAGGGAAAATAATAGCAGCTACTTTACTATGTTGTTGGGAATTGTAAATGAGAACGTTTTTTAAAAGTTCTAAGCAGAGCGTCTTGCTTGTGACAATTTGTCAGTAAATGTGGCGTATTCTTATTTTCATCAAGTAAAAGTGTACCCAAGGCAATATTCAGAAGCAGTGGCTCCTGGCACAGAGGTCATGCCCCAACATCATTGCTCTTATTGCCCAAACATACCTTCCTTGTCCATTGCAGAATTCTGTACCTGCTCCACAGGCTCACAGGCTATAAGTGCCGTCCACACTTATAGCTGCACTCCAGTCCTCATCATCACTAGGAGCTGTATCGTCTTTTAATTTGTTAATTGATGCTCACTTCCTAACACAACATCCGCCCTTCCTCTTAACTTTCTGAAGTGTCCTCGCCTCCACAGGACTTCAACCACATCTAATGCTCCCTAATACCCTTTCCCTATCATTTTCAGTCACTGAGTTGCTTCTGTTTTTCTCCTGTCTCAGTATTCAGCTAGATTTTGTTTCTTCCATCATGGTCCTGCTCTTGTCCAGCTCGTCTTCCATTGTACCTCCTTCCAAAAACGCCAGCTCTTGGATAAATCCAACCTCCAGTCCTCAGTGCTCAGGACACCTCAATGAACATAAGAAAAAAAATAGCTGAGATAATTAGGTAGAACAAGAGAAAAGAAAGATCTCTGCTTAAGAGGCAGGGTATTCCAGGTGATCTTGTTATGGGATTTTCAGGGATGTATATATATATCCCTTAAACTACTCATGTTGATATTTCTGCTGAAACCTAAGCAAAAGGGTGGATTCATGCCTATTTATGTTATAAATTATTTTTTAAATGTGACTATGTAAAGTAAGCTATACAGAATTGACTTCATTTAGAAAGTTATGCATTTTCATTTTCCTTAGAATTATTATTTTTCTCTGTTTATATCATTATAGTGGAGAATTAATTTACTAATATTAGAGCAGTACATATATATATATATACTGCTCTAATATTAGTAAATCAGTTCTAGTAATCTAACGTGACAGCCTTAAATTGCTGACTCGTAGCATTACTTAGAAATGAATTTGAACCTTGAAAAATTGCGGAGTTCAGTTTGTAATCTTCCAAACCTCTTGATCTCAAATTCAAAATGTAAATGTTGTAAGATTAGACTTCAAAAGACTTCACTGTAATATAGCACTTAACAATTATTGGGAGGTTGACAGGGCTATATCCTATCTTCCATAATCACATATTTGGTCCTTTTCAAATATTCCAGAAAGCCATTTGAAAATGTTGTGTGTGTATATATGCATGTAGTTTGTATTAGGGAAGACGGTGGAATATGCCTTATGAGGGAAAAAAGAAACAAAAACACAAATAAATTTAGAGCAATCAATCATATTGATTGTTCGTTGTGTGCCATGTCTAATAGTCTCACTATATTTTAAAAAGAATTCATTCTGGCTTTTAAAAAAGTTAAGGGACTAAGGCTCAAGTTCTTTTGCTCTCCATACAAGCTTGTTTTGTAAACTCAACTTGTGTTTTTTGTAAAAGACACTTTTCACACTGAATAAATGACTCACTCTGCACTGAGTGGTGAAATGGGGGCAGGTCACAGGGAGAGCTATGTCTGGCAGAACTCAAATCAGTCCACCTGCCTCTGTTAAGAACTTTCACTATCCATGAAATTTATCTTTGGCACCTTATTTTCTAAATAAATTTTCCACCCTTTCTTGCATCAGAAATGAAAAGACTGAAACCATATTCTTTGCCAGCTTTTTACTTTTTATGGAAACAGTTAGTACCTCTTACAAGATAATTTAATTTGCAATAGTGTTTTCAGTGCAAGTAAAGGGAGTAAAGAAAGATGAAGGAAGAGAAAGGAGGAGAAATGAAAGTCAAGAGGGAACAGTGGTGAATAGCATCTATAGTGTGCCTAGCATCCTGCTCAGAGATTTAGCAAGTAGAAGCAAGAAAGTAAGATGCAGCTGGGCGAGGTGGCTCACACCTGTAATCCCAGCAGTTTGGGAGGTCGAGGTGGGTGGTTCACCTGAGATTAGGAGTTTGAGACCAGCCCGGCCAACATGGTGAAACCGTGTCTCTGCTAAAAATACAAAAATTAGCCAGGCGTCTTGGCGTGCGCCTATAATCCCAGCTACACGGGAGGCTGAGGCATGAGAATTGCTTGAACACGAGAGGCGGAGGTTGCAGTGAGCCAAGATCATGCCATTACACTCCAGCCTGCGAGGCAGAACAAAACTCTGTCTCAAAAAAAAGGAAGTAAGATGCTTCCCTGCCTGACAGATGGTATGTGACCATCACCAGCAATTAGGCAATGGAGGTCACACCTCTGATGATTCTTGTTTTATTTATTGTGAATCCACCCTGCCCCAATTTCCTGCATATCCGGTCAGTCAAGTGCACAAATAGAAATATAGAATGTTAGAGGGGGAAAAGATCTTAGAGCTGTCCCTACTCCCAACCTTATTTTACATACAGATGAAGAAACTGAGGCTCAGGGATGGGAAGCTCCAAAGACACAGAGTTGTTGACATTGCTGATTTGAACTAAAGCCTCTGACTTCTCTTTGATAAACTTTCTGTTGGAGCATGAAAGAGCAAGAAATTATAAAATAAAAATTACTCTTTTTAAGAATATATATGTATGATTCTTCTAATAGATCAGGGCCAATAAACCAGGCCCTCTGAATCACATCCAACCTGATGTTTTTAATAGTTTATTAGGTCACAGTCACACTCACAGAGTTCTGTATTGACAATGACTGCTTTCTTGTCAGCCTGTGTACCTGCAAAGGTTAAAATATTTGCTACTTGTCCCTTTATTTAAAAAAATGTTTGCTCACTCTTGACCTGTATTACTACTTTGTGAGGCCAGGGACTATCACTGACTGCTTCATCCACTGCTGTCTCCCTAGCATCTAGCTTGATGGTTCTTCAAAACTTTGTTGAATAAGAAATTGATAAATGAGATCAACTCAAATATCCCAGTGAAAATTCATAGCAGGGAGTTGGATAAGCAATGAAGAACTTTGGTGTTATCTGAGAGAAGAGATAAGTTTTGGAGGCTTTCAAGATTCTGCAGTTATTAATTTCTGCCCAAGTGCCCTGTTTGTACAGAGTAAAGGTAACACTGGTGCGTCCCGTCTAACTTAATTCTCCACTGTCCTTTGTGGCAGTCTTAGGTGTTGCTTGCCAAATACTCAAATTGTTTCTATTTGGGGCTAGGCCGTGTGGCTAGTTTTAGTGAATGAGTTTAAGTGGAAATTGACATACGTCATTTTCAAGCAGAGCAGTCCGTTGATAAGGTAAGATCCTCCAGAGTTCTGTGTTCTAGTCACAGTTACCAACAGTGCTCCCAATAGTGACTGATCTATCAACCTGGGCCTGTGAGGCGGACATGGGCAAGCAGAATGGAGGCTGCAGCTGAATCTCAGCAACATGTAGTTTAAGCCACAAATAATGTTCCTTCCATGTTTATTTGTAGGCTAATTTTTCAAGAAAGCACATGTCATCTCCCCACTTACATATCCCTTGACACCATCTGAAATCATGTTTATCACCCATTGAATTCCTCAAAACACCTCTTAACTTGATTTGACTGGATCACAGTCTTGATACATTCTTTGTTCAGTCTGTCAATAAGTCTTTAATGATGCCTGCTATGTGTATGGAAGAGACTGGCTAGTTGTTAATCAAACCTTTTTCCTTTTCCTCCTGGACATAGAGTTAGACCACATTTCCCAGTCTCTCGTATAGTTACATGGAATCTTGTGACTGACTTCCAGCCAATGAAATGTGGGTACAGTAATTCTTAATGAGTTCTCTCTTGGCATGTAAAAATACCCTGCCTTGGCTGCCAGTTTCTGTCTTTCCTTATCTATTGATTTCCTTGGTGATGACAGCAGAGGCTCCATCAGGCTACGTTTCTGAATGACTGCATGGAGCAGAATCTCCAATCCTTTCATATCCACCTACCACTTGGACTTTACTTGAATGAGGAATAAAGCTTTTATTGTAGTATGCCATTGAGAGTTAAGGTTTTAACTTTACAGCTGCTAGCATTATCTTAACTAAGAAAGCAACCTGGGAGTGAGGGATTACAACTTTTAACATATGGTCAGGAAGTTCTCATTGAGAAGGTGACATCTGAGCAAACTTAAGAGCAGAGGGAGAAGCCATGTAAACACGTGGAAAAAGAATGGTCTAGGCGAAGGGAACAGTGTGTGCAAAGTCCTTGAGGCAAAAGCATGCCTGGCATGGTGAAGGATAGCAGTCAGTTCAGTGTGATTTAAACAAAGGATGGTGGATGAAGTAAATGAGGGTGGAAAGGCATTGCTAGATTTTACAGGACTTGACAACTTTATAATACAGTTCTAGGCACTGAATGTAGCTTGTAGCTCATATGCTCAATGTGCGTATTATTTTTGATTTGGAGTCTCACTTTGTTACCTGGGCTGGAGTACAGTGGTATCATCTCAGCTCACTGCAATCTCTGACCCCCAGGTTCAAGTGATTCTCCTGCCTCAGCCTCCTGAGTAGTTGGGATTACAGGTGTGCACCACCATACCCAGCTAATTTTTGTATTTTTAGTAGAGATGGGGTTTCACCATGTTGGTCAGGCTGGTCCTGAACTCCTGACCTCAGGTGATACACCCAAATCAGCCTCTCAAAGTGCTGGGATTATAGGAGTGAGCCACCACGCCCAACCTCACTGTGCTCTTTTTTCAAGCCCATGCTAAATCATATGACTGGCATCTGAATATATTATATGAAAGTAACTATAATATAAATGAACTGTCCTTGGGGGTTCCCTCTTTCAGCTTGGAGCCCCCCACTCTCTATCTCTATACAAGGGGAGCCTCTTCCTTCTTTCTTGCCTCTTAAATTCTTCGCTCCCTAAAACCAAAAATTAAAAAAAAAATCCTCGTTATAATTTTATGGATACACTTTTGAGCTTCATACTCCATTTTCATTTTCCTTTGCAAGTATAGCAAAATTCTGTGCCCACATAGATTCAGAGGAAGGAGTTCATACAACTTACTGTTTCCTATAAATCAGGATATAGGCACAACTAAATGACAACTTTTCCTACAAGAAGGGAGAAAAACTTAAAATTACTCCATACCTCATACAGACTCATAGGATGTTAGTGATTGCTGTCAGCTACCAGCGCAATGGGAGGTCAACATGAGATTTCCCAAATATTTCATTCCACTCTGGAGTTGGTTCTAACAATTGTCTTTTCAGGTGAGCTTAAGGTCAAAAAGATAACTGAATGTCTGTTCTTCTATTCCCTAAATAGAGTTAAGTCAAGAGGCTTACTGAACATGGCTATTAGTTTTCTGTCATCTAGATCTCTAAATAGCATAAAATTAAGTAGTTTATTGTAGTCAGAAAATGACCAGTAGTAAATGAATGAGCAAATGCTGTAAACAGAAAACTTATAAAAGGAGAAAGTAAAATGCCTAGTATGTAACTGAAAAATATTTAATTGGCACAGTAATAAAAACTGCAGGGATGTGTATACCATTTTAAAAGGATATCAATTTGTTAAACTTAAATAAATTATAATGACCCTTTTACACAAACATAGAAAATTGCCCTCTCATACAACAGTGGTATAACAATGTACGCTAGAAAGAAATTTAGAGGGCAGTTTGGAAATACATACTGAAATTCTTAAAGGTATACATGATTCCTAGCTCGGCCCACTGGGAAGGCCTAGAATTAATAAAACTCTAGTGGCAGTGAGCACTAGTGCCCAGATGTTGGTTAGTCAATACCATTTACCAGTCAAAGAAACCAAGACTCCTTGAAGAAACAGTTGATTATGGGGCTGACCAGAAAAATACATGGTAAGAAGCCTGGAGCACCCCACAGTACCAGAAGTTAGAAAGGAGAAACAAAAAATGTAGGGCCCCAAACTGAAAGACTTGGCCAAAGGTAGAAAACATGAAAAACAAATAAAGGCTGTATTGGATTGCAAGTCGCAAAATAAATAAATGTTATGGATCCATACTAATGACCAGTCAAGCAAGTAACCAGTCATTTAACGGAGAAGAGGAACTCTCTTACATGAGAATTCCAAACAATATATGCAGATACTACCCTCTTCAGGAGGTAGAGCTTAATTTCCTTCCTTTAGAGTGTTGACTGGACTTAGTCACTTGCTTTCAAATAAATGGAAATGGAAAAATTGTAGCTCTACTGTGGAAGAATCTGGCAGGACACCACTTTAACTAAGTGGTGAAAATGAAGATTACCAGTAATAAGTCATCATGACATCAGGTGCTCTCTTATATGATGCAATGAGGAGAGTACCTCAACTCCCCTCAAACACTCATAATCTCAGTCTAATAATGACAAAACATCAGACAAACTCCAAATGAGGGACGTTCAGCTAATTACCTGACAAGTTCCCTTCACAAACATCAAAGTCTTGTAACATAAGGAAAACCTAAGTGGTTGTCACAGGAGACAAAGGAGGCATGAAGACTAATGGAATACAGGATCCTGGAACATGGAAGGTCATGTGCAGAGAAACTGGTGAAATCTCAATGAAGTCTATGGTTTAGTTTAGAAAAAAAACAACTCTTTGATCAAGCAGTATTACTCCTAGGTAGTTATCCATGGAAACTCTTATGATGTATGGTATCAGTTCTTAAACCTTAGCATACAACAGAATCACCTGCAGGGACTGCTATAATCAGATTTCTGGGCTCTGCTCCCAGAATTGTTATCCAATATGTCTACAGGGAGGAAAGGCTGGAAAATTTGCATTTCTAACCAGTTCTCAGGTGCTGCTGCTCAACTTATCTGGGAATCTCACTTTGAGAAACACTGACATATGGCCAACATTTACTATAAGAATATTTACTGTCATAATTATGTCTTGGATTACTTAATTTTAATCTTTCTTTCTTTTTCTTTCTTCCCTCCCTCCCTCTCTCTCTCTTTCTCTCTCTCTTCTTTCCTTCCTTCCTTCTTCCTTCCTTTCTTTCTTTCTTTTTCCTTTCTTTCTCTCTCTTTCTTTCTTTCTTTTTTCTTCCCTCCCTCCCTCTCTCTTTCTCTCTCTCTTCTTTCTTTCCTTCCTTCTTCTTTCCTTCCTTCTTCCTTCCTTCCTTTTTTCTTTCCTTTCTTTCTTTTTCTTTCTTCCCTCCGTCCCTCTCTCTCTCTTTCTCTCTCTCTTCTTTCTTTCCTTCCTTCTTCCTTCCTTCCTTCTTCCTTCCTTCTTCCTTCCTTCCTTTCTTTCTTCCTTCCTTTCTTTCTTTTTCCTTTCTTTCTTTCTCTCTCTTTCTTTCTTTCTTCTTCCCTCCCTCCCTCTCTCTTTCTCTCTCTTCTTTCTTTCCTTCCTTCTTCCTTCCTTCTTCCTTCCTTCCTTTCTTTCTTCCTTCCTTTCTTTCTTTCCTTTCTTTCTTTCTCTCTCTCTCTTTCTTTCTTTCTTTCTTCTTTTCTTTCTTTCTTTTCTTCACAGGGTCTCACTCTGTCACCCAGGCTGGGGTCCAGTGGTGCAATATAGGCTTACTGCAAATGTCCACCTCCTGGGTTCAAACAATCCTCCTGCCTCAGCCTCCCAAGTAGCTAGGATTACAGGCACCTGCCACCACACCTGGCTAAATTTGTATTTTTGGTAGAGATGGGATATAGCTCAAGCTGGTGTTGAACTCCTGGGCACAAGTGTACCACCCGCCTTGACCTCCCAAAGTGCTGGGATTACAGGTGTGAACCACTGTGCCTGGTTATTTATTATCTCTTTCTTATTAATGTTTTCATTTAAAAATATTTTCAAATGCTTCTATAATATATGGGCTGCTTTTGCATTAAGATAAAAATATAAATTTAAGTTAAAAAGGCAACCCTTTCAGACATAATGCTCTTAATATTTATATGAGATTTGTGTTGTTGGAGGATGACAGATGCACAGGGAATACTTTTAGTGGCTGCTTTTTAAAACTAATGTTCAATTCATTAAATTGACAATTTTAAAAAAAAAAAAAAAACTAGTTTTTCCTTAAGCTTTTAAATTTAACCTAAAAATAATATTATCACAGTTATGTCTACTAATACTTAACAATCACTTCCACAAGAACTAATTAATATTTTGACACTCTTCTAAATGTTCTGTCCCATTTACAAACATAGCTAAACTGTCTTAAAATACTTTAAGCTTTTTAAAATAAATTTAATATAATAGGTTCTATTTTATATATTTTAAATATCTGTTTAACAAGCAAAACTTTCCCAGATGCTTTAACATTGCAAGTTAATCTATTAAATTATACTTTAAAAATATAAAGAATCTCAAATTCTTTAAAACAATCTAACATTATTTACAAACTTAGTCAAAATCTCCTACACTTCAACTTAAAATTCCAAGTCTAAACTGAATGACTCAGCTACATCTTTTATGTTTTCTCATAAAGTTAATCTTTTAGAATTTTTAAATGACAAATTATTTTAAAGGTGACAATCATTTGAAAAACCAGAAACCCAGATTATTCCTAAACCTAACATAAATGATCAGTTTGATAACTCTGATTTACTTTTTTGTATATGTGCTATTGTGTGGGCTGACTGGTATGTCCTCCCTGGTGATATGACTGGTATGTCATACCTGACTGGTATGATCCCCAAATTCATATGTTGACATCCAAACCCTCACTATTTCAGTATATGATCTTATCTAGAGATGGGGTCCTTACAGTCCTTAAGATTAAAATGAGGGGCAGATAGTGATACCATAAGAAGGTGGAGAGAATGCACTTTGAAGACCATGTTGATCATTTCAGAAGTTGGGGAGAAACAGATGAGCTGAAAGCTGATAACTGGAAAAAAATCAGTATGAAGTGGTGACAAGAACTTAGCTCCTCATTGGGAGGAGTAAAATGTGTTAATAGGCAAACACCCTAGTGAAGTTACTGCATTCATCCATTCCACATGTCAAACACATTCCTTTGGGATAAGTGACGTTATCTAGCAGAGTCCACTGTTAGCATATTCGTAATTCCTGAGTAACTGAAAAAGACAGTTTCTCTGAGCCCCTGTATTGATTTCTTTTTCTTCTCTGTTTTGCTTCTGCACTCCCCTAAGGATCCTGCCTGGAATTGCCTCTCTGATAAACTACATGCACTCAAGTCCTTGGTTTGCTATTTCAATCTAAGACAGTAATACAACATTTATAAAATTGTACTTGGAGGGAGAAAGCTAATCTAGATATTTTGGGGGATGGTGGTAAGGGAACAATCTCCTATTGTGTAGCATTTAAAAAAGTGGTGAATTTAGAGTCAGAAAACTTGCATTGGAATACTAATTCTATCACATATTAGATGAGTACACTTGGGAAATGGACCTCTTTGAATCCCCAAATCCTATTTTATAAAATGAAGGTAATACATATTATCAAATGAGGTACTCTATGCCAAAGTGTCAAGCACATAGTAGGTACTTAAGAAATAGGAATTTCCTTTCTCATTGTCTATATCTTTGTGTTATCAATAAATAGTTGAAAAGACAATGTGATGTTATAGAGAGAAAAGTCTCTATAACAAACAAGCTTAAATTTAACTTAATCCTGACTTCAGCTCATGATCCGGGTCCAGTATTCAATAAAAGAAATAGTAGCTTCTCCCCTTTTCCAGAACTGAGATTATTAAAGTCGTTTGTATTAAGGAGATAGATTTTACTCTCGCTAACAGATGTCCCAGATGTGTATGATGTAATCTGAATTATAATGTAGAATTAAAATATTGCATACCATGTTCCCATCCATCAATTCAAGTCCCCCTCTGGATTTTGATGTAAAAACTTGATTATTTTATGATTGTGGGAAATTTGTAGATAACGCATTAGAACACAAATGCATTGCAATGTCTGAATTTTAGGCTCAATAGGCCAGTCTTTTGAAATAGATTTATCAAGTGACTTGTATCTGAATGGTCAATCAGATGTATTGGCAATGCTGGACAACTCAGAGCCATATTGTATATGTAATATTCACACACACATACTTGTGTATTTATTTAACATGTATGTGATTGTTAGTTTATGTCAGTTACTTTAGTTCCAAAAATCAAAGAACTTGGCCCAATTAGTCAGAACTTACTTGTCTTGGTTACTTATCCCTACTGGAGACAGAAGTATTATTAATCCTAAATTTCATAAGGGCCCATTCACCAAGATTGGTAGTGTGTTCCTAATTTTTAAAATCATTGATTTTACTCTATTCAAGCAAATGTTAATTTGGATCTAGAATGTGAAGGCTTTACTTTGTCACACTGATCATTGGGCTTTGCAGGGATTAAAAACTAAATGTGAAAATTCTCTCAATGAAGTTGTATTGAATTCAATTTTGAGGCATCACCTGCACATGGAAAACAAGAATAAGGTAATAATAATAATAGGTATTTTTAAGAGAACACTTATTTTATGGCATTATCCTAAATACTTTATATACAATATAGCATTACATGCTCATAACCAGCATATAGAGTAAGGCCATCCCATTTTCAGTGAAAAAAAACAGAGGTTAAGGGAAGAGAAATGGTTGTCCATGGCCTTGTGCTAATAGATGTTACAATGGTGCTTTGGAACTCATACCATTGACTTCAAAATTTGTGTGCTCACTAGTAGCCCATAATGACTCAAGATCAAACAAAATTTTACCTAAAATTTCAAGAGTCTCACAGCCTTCCAATCTTGTGCCTGGACCCAAGGACTCTGGGTCAAGAATCTTTTTACTAGTTCCTGTCACCACATATGCCTCAGCTTCTCACCTTCTCCAGAGTTTAATCCCTTCATTAATATCCACTATTGTTCCATTCTGTTGACAAATTTGAGATGTACTTGTTTAGTTTGACATGAAGGGACCCTGGATAAGGCCTCATCTCCTTTCTAGCTCCATTCCCTCATGGGCTTTGTCTCCACTTCAGAACTACACAACTTTCAATTCAATC
The DNA here is from genome assembly GCF_030222135.1 of Aotus nancymaae. Classification (NCBI taxonomy): domain Eukaryota; kingdom Metazoa; phylum Chordata; class Mammalia; order Primates; family Aotidae; genus Aotus; species Aotus nancymaae. The sequence continues at coordinate 6,142,580 of NW_026988494.1, read as the reverse complement.
AAACGGAGCGTCTTGCCATTCTCCCTGTATCAACTTCTGAGGGCTGCAGTAACAAACACCCACAGACTGGGTGGCATAAACATCAGAAATGTATTGTCTCACAAATTCGGAGGCAGAAGCCTGAGATCAAGGTGATAGCAGGGCTGGTTCCTTCTGAGGGCCATGAGGGAGGAATCTGTTCCAGGTCTCTCCTCCAACTTCTGGTGCTTTACTGGCCGTCTTTGGTGTTCCTTGGTTCCTGCTGCACCCTCCCCCCAATCTCTGCACTCATCTTCACATGGTATTTGCCTTCCCTGCATGTCTTTCTCCAAATTTCCCTGTTTTATAAGGACACCAGTCATACTGGATTAGGAGCTTACTTTATTCCAGTATGACTTCATCCGAACTTAATTACATTGTCAGTGACCCTATTTCTTTCTTTCTTTTTATTTATCTATTTATTTGAGACAGAGTCTCGCTCTGTTGCCCAGGCTGGAGGGCAGTGGCATGATCTTGGCTCACTGCAACCTCTGCCTCCTGGATTCAAGCAATTTTCCTGCCTCGGCCTCTGAGCAGTTGGGATTACAGGCACCCAACACCACACTCAGATAATTTTTGTTTTCTTTAGTAGAAGCGGGGTTTCACGATGTTAGCCAGGCTGGTCTTGAACTCCTGACCTCAAGTGATCCTCCCACCTTTGCCTCCCAAAGTTCTAGGATCACAGGCATGAGCCACCACACCCAGCCCAATGACCCTATTTCTAACTAAGGTCACATTCCATGGCAATGGGGCTAGAGCCTCAACATATGAGAATTAGGCAGACACAATTCAAACTTTAACAACTCCTGGTACACCAAACAGAGGATGCTGTTTTAGACAGTTCTTTCTCTTCTTCTTTAGAGTGAATTTCTAGTCAACATTTAAGGCTGTCCCCAAAGTAAATGTTTTTGCGAAGACGTTTCTAACTCTTGCAGGTTTTTGGTTACCATTTCCAAACCTGAAGGATGCTCTTCCTGATCTGATAGCCCTCTTTACATGTGAGGGTCTAATTTCTCATTTCTTTTGAAACAGCCCTTCAAGAGCTATGTCCATGTCTTACTCAGTTCTGTCTCTTTAATGCTATCACAGTGTCTGACACCATAGTGACCAGTAAAAGTTGTTGAGTGAGTAAAGCAAACATTCTCCTATACTCTGTTAGGGTCCTTCTAACTTTCTGGCAAAGGAGGAATAAGGGGCAGTCTCATCGAAACTATTAATCTTACAATACGAGATTTTATGTTTAAGGATATGGGTATTGAAAACTTGGCTGAATAAAATAAAAGAAAGAGCTAAGATGATATTTTCTGGTGAAATGGTCTGATGGCACTTCTCATGTCCAGTGTCTACAATTTGCCAGGCTTCAGCTTTGTGCAGTCTGTCCCACTCACTGGCTGGTGTTTAGCCATTCCAGAGGTCGACCACATGCCTGCGCAGCTGCCTCGTGTGCTCTTGACACTTTCCAAAGTTAGAGTAGGCATCAGGAATGAGAAGCTATGAATCTTCCTGGTAATTTTTCCAGGGCCTGCCATCTCAATGTGTATCCACATACTGGTATGAGCTTGTTGGTATCCACAGGCTCATACCAGTTGGAATTTGAAGGCAAATCCCAGCTAAGTACCTCATTGGAGGCACAAAATGTAACGATAAATGCATGACTCCATTGAGCAGAGTCTCTGTGGTGGAAACACGACGATGAATGCAATTGTGAGTTCTGTTAGTTCTACTGGGATACAAGTCGTTTAGCAGTCACAAATGGCTTACCCGTAATGCAGTCAGCGTTCCCAGAGTAAAACATTTCCATTCTTGTCACTACAAAGGATAAATTAGCTCCTACAAGGGAGGGAATAGAAATAGCTCCTTAAACAGTGTCTTTAAGAGGTTGCTTAAAACCCTTACCATGACTGTCTCCATCACAGACAGCTGTGTTATTTGTTGATTTTAATACTGATGATTTGCATTCACATAGTAAGGACTCAGAATTACGTTACAAATAGTCTTATTACAAACTTACACCACTGTCGTGAAGTAAGTACATGGTTAATTGTATTTTGTTCATTTTCCTAGGCAGGCTCATGAGCCATTGAGTTTAATTTACCTAGAGTATACACTGATTTAATAACATACAAGATTGGGAAAACAACTGGAAAGTAATGTGGGTTATTTTCTTAACAGACATGTTAGAAATTCAATATCACAATCTAGAATATAAATGAAATGTCCTTATTTAAATGTTGCTGACACTGACAGAATTTAGCTTAGTGGTAAAAGTGCAGGATTTGTCCTGTGGCATTTTAGAAATGGTCAAATGACATCCAGAACCAAGTCTGGTGAATATAGTGGGTGGCCCCACTGCCTGACAGAGATTGGATATCAGAAATAAAACAATGATTTCTATTCAGGTCTGCCTTCTAATGTGACCGTTCTGAAAATTTTCACATTGCCCAAAATGTTTTCAAATACAGCAGTATTACTGGAAAAAGTACACAGTCTCTCAAGAGGTGTATATGATAAGTCAGCATTTCAATATATAGGTTTGGGTATATTTTCTCTTAATAGCCCCTCTGCTGGGCACAATTCCAGCACTTTGGGAGGCCAAGGTGGGTGGATCATTTGATGTCAGGAGTTCAGGACCAGCCTGGCCAACATGGTGAAACCCCATCTCTGCTAAAAATACAAAAATTAGCCAGATGTGGTGTGCGTGCCTGTAATCCAAGCTACTCTGGAGGCTGAGGCAGGAAAATGGCTTGAACCCAGGAGGCAGAGGCTGCAGTGAGCCGAGATCACATCATTGAACTCCAGCCTGGGTGATAGAGCAGGACTCCGTCTCAAAAAAATAAAAAATAGCCCCTCAATCCCATCCCCATATCACTTGCCCTACCACCATAAAGGATTTGGTCTCAATTTTTCCTGTACCCATAAAAAGGTTTCTGACTTTGCACACCCATTTTAGAGTTCCATGCTCCGAGAACACACTACACTTCCTGTCTAACTTAAATATTTGCTTCTTACATTAAACTCTAGTTTTGGTATCTGTTGTAGACTAAGGAAGGGGTCAGCCCAGAAGATGTCTAGGATGCTCATCTTTGTGAAGCGCCAAACATTACAAGTGTGATCAAACCTTTCTGGAAATGAAAAGAGACTGAGAAAATTGTAGCTGCTCAAACTCCTCTTCTTTACTAATAAAAGCCAATGCTTGTATGTAGTCCGGTCTGTAGCAGGCACTGTTAGAAGTGCATAAACCATATCAACCTTTAAATCTCACAGCTTACTGATGTAGATGCGATTCTTATTCTCATTTTACAGATGAGAAAACTGAGGCACAAAGAGGTTAAAAACACAGCTAGGAAGCGCCATATCTCATTTGGTGAATACTAAAGTTATTATAGAAAATACTTCAAAAATCTCTTTTAAAAATGCCTGAAACCACTGCCCCACCAGGTTATGTTTGAGAAACAGAACATGTTCATTTTATTTAGCTCCTCACTAAGGAGGATAAGCCCAGAGAGCGGCTGGGGTTTTTGCTTGGCTGAAGGTGTCTGTATTCTGTGGCGAGAACTGATTGTTCAGGGCAGGGAAGAGAAGGAGCCCAGCTGCCTGCTGCCAGGCCCTTCTCTGTCCTTCCCCCAGGCAGCTCTCAATTTCTTCTCCAAATGAATGTGAACGAATGACCCAACTATACACATTGAAAGGGGTAGCAGTGTATTAGTCTGCTTGTAGTGTTAAATTATTAGCCTGAGTGAAGAGCCTATATATCTTTGTCAGAAGCTGATCAGGTTGAATGTATTTTAATGAAATCAGGTCCTGAAATAATTAAAAAAAAAAAAAAGAGATAGAAAGGTAGAAAGCTCAGAGCACAAGTGATACAGGCACAAGCATCACATTCTGATGACAGGATGGGACCTGTCTCCTTAAGCCATGAGAACTCCCACCAAGAGACTCTGTAATGGGCTTTGTTGGCTTGTTTTTTTCCTGCAGGAGAGCAGCTCAGCTGTGGTTGTACCGCCTTATGACACTAGGAATGTTAGAAAGAGCCTGCCATGCCCACATTGAGGAACTTGACTCAGGCCAATAGAGATATGCTACATAGAATGTATATCAGCAGGCTGGGCACAGTGGCTCACACCTGTAATCCCAGCACTTTGGGAGGCTGAGGCAGGCAGATTGCTTGAGGTCAGGAGTCTGAGACCAGCCTGGCCAATATGGTGAAACCCCATGTCTACTAAAAATAAAAAAATTATCTCAGCATGGTGGTGGGCACCTGCAATTCCAGCTTCTTGGGAGGCTGAGGCAGGAGAGTTGCTTGAGCCTGGGAGGCAGAGGTTGCAGTGATCCAAGATCATGCCACTGTACTCCAGCCTGGGCAACAGAGCAGATCTTTATGGATGCACCATAAAGAATGTGTAAAATCTTGTTATCGTCCCAATATCCACACTATCCCAGTGAACCCACCCTGCCAGCAACTACTGTTTCTTCAAACTTATCTTGCTTTTTGCATAAATGTTTTCTTTTTTAAAATTATTTTATTTTTTTATTATTATTATACTTTAAGTTCTGGGGTATGTATGTAGAATGTACAGGTTTGTTACATAGGTATACGTGTGCCATGGTGGTCTGCTGCACTCATCAACCTGTCATCTACATTAGGTATTTCTCCTAATGCTCTCTCTCCCCTGGCCCCCCACCCTCCAACAAATCCTGTTGTGTGGCATTCCCCTTCCTGTGTGCATGTGTTCTCATTGTTCAACTCCCACTTATGAGTGAGATCATGTGGTGTTTTGTTTTCTGTTCTTGTGTTAGTTTACTGAGAATAATGGTTTCCAGCTTCATGTCCCTGCAAAAGACATGAATTCATCCCTTTTTTATGGCTTCATAGTATTCCATGGTGTATATGTGCCACATTTTTTTTATTCATGGATGGACATTTGGGTTGGTTCCAAGTCTTTGCTATCATGAACAGTGCTGCAATAAACATATGTGTGCACGTGTCTTTAAAATAGAATGATTTATAATCCTTTGGGTATATATCCAGTAATGGGATTGCTGGGTCAAATGGTATTTCTGGTTCTAGATCCTTGAGGAATTGCCACACTGTCTTCCACAATGGTTGAACTAATTTACACTCCCACCAACAGTGTAAAAGCTTTCCTATTTCTACACATCCTCTCCAGCATCTGTTGTCTCCTGATTTTTTAATAACCATTCTAACCAACATGAGACGGTATCTCATTGTGGTTTGCATTTCTCCAATGACCAGTGATGATGGGCATTTTTTCATGTGTTTGTTGGCCTCATATATGTCTTCTTTTGAAAAGACCAACAAAATAGACAGACCACTAGCCAGATTAATGAAAAAGAAAAGAGAGAAGAATCAAATAGATGCAATAGAAAACAATAAAGGGGATATCACCACCAATTCCACAGAAATACAAACTACCATCAGAGATTACTATGAACAACTCTATGCATATAAACCAGTAAACCTGGAAGAAATAGATAAATTTCTAGACACTTGTACCCTCCCACGCCTAAACCAGGAAGAAGTTGAAACCCTGAATAGACCAATAAGCAGGGTTGTAGTGGAGGCAGCAATTAATAGCCTACAAACCAAAAAAAGCCCAGGTCCAGATGGGTTCACAGCCAAATTCTACCAGACATACAACGAGGAGCTGGTACCACTCCTTCTGAAACTATTCCAAACAATACAAAAACAGTGCTTCTCAAATCATTTTATGAGACCAACATCATCCTGATACCAAAACCCGGCAGAGACTCAACAAAAAAAGAAAACTTCAGGCCAATATCCATGATGAACTTACATGCAAAAATCTTCAATAAAATACTGGCAAACCGATTGCAACAGCACATCAAAAAGCTTATCCACATGATCAAGTAGGCTTCATCCTGGAGATACAGGCTGGTTCAAAATATGCAAGTCTATAAACGTAATCCACCACGTAAACAGCACCAAAGACAAAAACCACATGATTATCTCAATAGATGCAGAGAAGGCCTTGACAAAATTCAACAGCCCTTTATGCTAAAAACTCTCAATAAACTAGGTATTGATAAAACATATCTCAAAATAATGAAAGCTATTTATGACAAACCCACAGCCAATATCATACTGAATGGGCAAAAACTGGAAGCATTCCCTTTGAAATCTGGCACTAGACAAGGATGCCCTCTCTCACCACTCCTATTCAATATAGTATTAGAAGTTCTAGCCAGAGCAATCAGGCAAGAAAAAGAAATAAAGGCTTTTCAAATAGGAAAGGAGGAAGTCAAATTGTCTCTATTTGCAGACGACATGATTGTATAGAAGACCCCATCACCTCAGCCCAAAATCTCCTTAAACTGATAAGCAACTTCAGCAAAGTCTCAGGATACAAAATAAATGTGCGGAAATCACAAGAATTCCTATACACCAATAACAGGCTAAAGAGAGCCATTCACAATTGCTACAAAGAGAATAAAATACCTAGGATTACAACTAACAAAGGATGTAAAGGACCTCTTCAAGGAGAACTATAAACCACTGCTCAAGGAAATAAGAGAGGACACAAAGAGATGGAGAAACATTCCGTGCTCATGGTTAGGAAGAATTAATATTGTGAAAATGGCGATACTGCCCAAAGTGATTTATAGATTCAACGCTATCCCCATCAAGCTACCAATGACCCTCTTCACAGAACTGGAATAAAACACCTTAAACTTCATATGGAACCAATCTCTTCTTCTTAATTCCTTGTTAATTTCAGTCTACCTATAATTTGCAGTGGATATAACATTTCACATTCACAAATGTACATGTGCAAAGATGTGACTTTTGCAAAACTAAACTTAATGTAGCTTTGTAAGCTTACAGTGTCTGTTCCTACCAGATAGCCAAAAACTTAATCATACCAATTTGAAGTTATTAACTCACTTACAATTAAAAACTTTGTATATTTTTGTGCCTACTGAATCAATCCAGGAGTTTCTCTGCTTTGCTATCCTTCTCCATGGAAGTTATGTAAGTTCCCACCTGACTGAAATATTGTGATTTATTGTCCTGGGATAAGGTGAGGGCTTTCCAGCCTTCCTGTTACATCATGTACTCTTTGACCATTGCTAAGATATGGCTTGCAACACTTGATCTTTCACATTCATTTCTGGCCCTGCTACATCTGCTGTGGCTATCTGAGACCCAAACCTAGACCCCAGACGACACTTGACATCACCTTAGCCCAACAAGCAAAGCCAATTATCCACTTCTGTGCTGACGAATTCTTGCCAGCCTTTTCCATGATACAGGGAGGTGCTCACATTGATGCTCTGCCTCTCAAGTACCCACTTCAGCTTTGATTGGACCTGGATCACTTCCCAAAGGCCTGCAGTCTCCTAGGTTATCCTCTGATAGGCCAGGTCTCCTAGGACCTGTGGTTGCTGTCACTGTTTACATAATCCATCCTGAGCAATGGATTCATTCTAAGGTACCAAGCAGTTATTCCTGACCCCTGATTCTTCCTTCCTACTCTCTGGATGCACCTTTGTCTCTTGGGGGCAGGAAGCTGCTCCTGGATCATTACTCAAGAAACACCCCTTTACAGTTCATGCTATAAACATTCTGCTATGAGCCCTCCATCACTGTCAGGATTTGGAGCTTAATAAAACTTTTTTCTATAAAAAGTTCCAGCTCATACTGTAGCAGGACTTGCACTTAAGCCTCTTATTTCTGCTATTTTCAGCAATGTCAGATTTGATGTGGGAAATTTAGTAATAATTTCTTTCTTTCTGGCAGTTTCTGGTCACCCCTGGGGACAGTACCTATGGAAGATAGTTTTTGTTTTCTTGAGGATTTCTAGTAAGTGAAAATTTCCCTCTTGTCCTTCCTATTTTATTCTATGGCTCGTTTCCATAAAAGTCATCATAAAATAGACCACTTAGTCATCTTGTTATTTTTTTTTCCTTTTTTTTTTTTTAACAGGCATTGCTTGCTACATTTATTACTTGTCAAGGTTACTTAAGAATTGTCTCTCTGTGAAAGACAAAATGCACTTGGTAATTAAAGAGATTATTTTATTTAGGCAAACCATTCATTAATGAAGAGCAAGAACACCTGGGGTATAGAAAGGCAGGTAAACAAGAGGGCTGTGAAGAAGGATAGGCAGGGAGACTCAGACATTTGGAGAAGAGGGTGGAGGGCATTCTTACTGTGGAATATGTCAGGCAGAGTGGTTCCTGGTGGTTAGCCATTTCCCAGAATATCAGTAAAGGATTAAAATTTAACATCGTCAGTTCCCCTTTTTGTTCAAGAGGAATAATATTCTTTTTTGTTCAGTAATCCCATGATTACTCAGAAGGTTAAAAATAAAAAAAAAAAGAAGCCAGCAACAAGAACTACAAAAAAACCCTTTACAAACTTTTACTAAAGCAGACAAGGTAAACACAGACTCTTTTTGAAAATCTTATAAATAAACCCTTCAACCCTTAGCTAACTTTGACCATAGTAAATAAATTTCTCTCTCTCTCTCTTTTTTTTTTTTTGGTGAACTTCCTACATCTCTTCAGGCTTTGTCTTTCACAACAACGGTCAGTTATTTCTCTTTAGGAGAAAACCATTCTCACACTAGTATTTTTCAGCGGGCAAGCTGAGCTCATGAATATACAACTCACGACTTCCTGCAGCCACACATTCCTTGTAGAACAACTTTACAGAGTGGTAAAAATCAGCATGTTCATTAACAGGCCCAAGCATATAGTCTCCAAGTAACAGAAACTAAGAGGCAAAATATAGATAAACTTAAGACCTTAAGACTTTACTTTGTTTCAGTACTCTGTCTTACTTGGACATTATTTAGGTATTCAATAAATATCTGTCAATTAACTAACTTTAGTGTAAATCTGAGGTTTTAAGTTGCCTAAAGATCTTGGAAATTATCTTCAAGCTGACATACTATAAAACATAATTACTATTGATATAAAGTTTGTCATTATAATAATTTATTTGGTTAAACACAAATTTATATTTTTCATAATTTTAAACATTAATCTTAAACATTAGTAATACAAGTTTAATAAATCAGTAAATCTGTATACGTTTGCACAGACCAAAGCTTCATCTAAATTATATGAACTTGAATTCCTAAATCATATCCAAGTTACTTTCTGTAAAAATAAGTTTTAAATCAAGACATTGAAAGTAACATTCAATTTTCACTTATTTTTTTTTTTTCCTTTTTATGGAGAACAAGTTCTCTCTATATTGCTCAGGCAGGTCTTGAACTCCTGGGCTCAAGCTATCTTCCTGCTTCTGCCTCCCTAAGAACTGGAATGATAGGTGTGAGCCACCATGCCTGGCTAGATTCAATTTTCTTAATTTCTGGAAATATTATAAATATTCAATTTATATAAGTATTTACTAATCTCTAAAATAATAAGAATAGAACACCATTAAGAGATTTTATAATCTAATGATTAATACCATCCTAAGGTAGAGAAATATTACACATTCATACAATGAGAGGTAAAGACCTTTCTGAATTATAAATACATATGCATGCAGGCATAGAGAGAGCTTACAGCTTCAATTCTGCAATTTTAGCCATGGGTCAAGTATAAATACATAATTACAAAACTCATTGGTTCATATCAAAAAGCTGTTCTTTTCACAGCAGGTATGAATCCTTAATTTATTTGAGCTCAGTATGGACAGGTAGACAAACAGAAGAGACTAACACACCAGATTGTCAACTCTCATCCAAGAGAGACAGACTTCCATAAAATCATTAATTTATTACAGAGATCACCAAATGGTCAGACCACAAAACCAAAAGAAGCCACAATCAGGCCAGGCGTAGTAGCTCATGTCTGTAATCCCAGCATTTTGGGAGGCTGAAGTGGGCAGATTGCCTGAGGTCAAGAGTTTGAAACCAGCCTGGCTAACATGGTGAAACCTGTCTGTACTGAAAATACAAAAATTAGCTGGGCATGGTGGTACATGCTTGTAATCCCAGCTACTTGGGAGGCTGAGACAGGAGAATCGCTTGAACCCTAGAGGTGTAGGTTGCAGTGAGCCAAGATTGTTCCATAACAATCCAGCCTGGGTGACAAAAGCAAAACTCCATCTCAGAAAAAAAAAAAAAAAAAGAAAGAAAGAAGAAAAGAAAAAAAAAGCCACAATTGAAAATCAAGTGAGTTCTCACAAGAAATCAAAGTCAAGTCCCCATCATGCTGCCAATGGGCATGGGTCCCCAGAGTGCATGAGTTGAGAGCCCAACATGAAGAGTCAGAACCATCCCTGGTCCTCAGAGCACCCATCAGGAATGGAGCACAAAGGGCTCCAACAGGCCTCCTTGCCTCGGTGGAACAGACGGAGATCTGAAAGCAAGATGTGATCCTATCCAAGTCATGGCACCAAAACTGTGAAAGACAAATGCTATAAAAAGATAAGGATATGATTTTATTCAGGCTCTTGCAATTGGGAGAACATTCATGAATGTGGAACATCTCAAAGAAGAGGGAGAAAGCCTGGAGTTTTGAACAAGAAGTCATGAGAAAGGATGGACTGGAAGTCTTATGGGATTTACAAGAGAAGGCATTCTTATCTTGCAATATGTGAGGGCAATGTGGCCCTCTGTGATGTGCCATTTCCCAGAACACAAAAGCTGGGGATATTTCTTAACTGTTAAACTCTGAGGCTTAGCCAAGTCTCAACATTCTCACCCCCTCACCTTCTAGTAGATATCAGCTGGTGCAGGAGTTTAGAGTTTGCAGTAGGTAAAGAGGCAGAGCTGTATAACGTGGAAAAGTTACTAAAGTGGTTTTGATTACACTGTCCTCCAAATCAAAATCACTTATCTATTTAATAAGTTCCTTAAAGTCAGCAACTATATAGTTATATCACTTTGTAACACTGGAGGAGTTACTTAATTTCTCTCACCATCCCTCTCCTACGCAGCAAAATTAGGAAGTTGCAGACACATACAAGAATGTTCATTGTATTTTTATTTATAAAACCAAAAGACTGAAAACAACCTAAATATAAGCCAATGGGAGAATGAATGAATAAAATAATTTATATTCACGCAATGGGCTACTATGGCAGTTTAAATAATTTGATGTACACACATTATCACAAATACAACTTAAATATAACATGTTAAGAAAGAAAATTAGAGAATGATACCAACAGTGCATTATGTATGGAACTTTGAACTCACAATATAGAAACAATATTATGTATAGTGAATGCATATATACATGAAACCATTTTTAAAAATGGATGAGAGTTGGGCTGGTCCGATCCCTGCCACTAGCCACATGTGGCTATTGAATGGTTGGAATACAGCCAATCTGAATTGAGATGTGCTGTGAGTGTAAGTTACACACTAAAAAAAGGTAACAGCTCATTAACAGTTTTTAAATGTTGACTGTCCAGTGAATAATATTTTGGATATATTGGGTTATATAAAATAATTATTAAAATTAATTCCACTTGTTTCTTTTTACTTTAAAAATGTAATTAACTTTTTATATTTGTTTCAAAATGCCATTGAAATAAGAATTAACATGTCACACAATTCTCTCATTTACATTGTACAATTTAATGTTGTTTTTATATGTTCACAGGGTTGTACAATCATTGCTACAATAAATTTAGAATATTTCATCACCCCGAAAGAAGCCTGTTCCCATTACCAGTCAGGCAATCGCAAGTCTACTTTTTGTCCCTAAGAATGTACTTAGAGATTGTCATTTTATAGAAATGAAATCATACAACATGCGGTCTTCTGTGACTGGCCCAGTTCACTTAGCATAATGTTTTCTTTTTCTTTTTAAAAAAATATGAAATGTTTCACGAATTTGTGTGTCATCTTTGCATAGGAGCCATGCTAATCTTCTCTCTATTATTCCACTTTCGGTTTAACTTTTGATTTTGGAATAGTTCTAGGTTTACAGAAAAATTGCAGACAGTATAGGAAGCACTTGCAGTGATATTCAGTTTCCCCTGCTATTAACATCTTACATCAGTATGGTGCGTTTGCCACAATTCGTGAACCAATTGTTTACATTGTTACTTACATTCCTATTTTAATTTTTACATAATTGTACGTATTGATGGAATACATAGTAGCATTTTGATACATATAATGTATAATGATCAGATCAAGGTGATTAGCATATCCATCCTCCAAAACATCATTTCTTTGTGCTTGGAATATTCAGTATCCCCCCTTTAGCTATTGGAAACTATATAATATATTATTACTAACTATAGTTATCATACAAGGGTGTAGAATACTAGAACTTATTGCTCCCACCTAGCTGTAATTTTGTCGTTTAACAAATCTCATCCTATCGCCCCCTTTCTTCCTATTCTTCCCAGCCTCTAGTATCCTCTGTTCTACTTTTTACTTCTATCAGATCAACTTTTTTTTTTTAGCTTCCACATATGAGTGAGAACATGCGGTGTTTAATTTTCTGTTCCTGTCTTATTTTAAATGTGGCTACTAGACATTTAAAATTACATATGTGCCTCCCATTATATTTCTGGTGGACAGTGCTGAACTAGAAGTTTACATCGCAAACATCCCAAATAACACTTGCAGTGATATTTAAAGGAACTTTTAGTCATGAGTAAGGTTGAATGCATTAAAGAAAAATAGACTAGAAGCAAATATGACAAAATGTTAACAGTTGTTAATTCTGAACTATGATAGTAGAGATGATTGTTCCAATGTTTGTCATATATTTTTTATTTCTCAAAAAAGAAAAAAGTCTCCAAAAACTTGAATTATCTCCCACTCTTATGGTTGACTAAATAAAATGAGCAGTGCACTGGAATTTATTAAAAACTAGCCATGTAGGTCGGGCGTGATGGCCCATAGCTGTAATCCAGCACTTTGAGAGGCCAAGACGGATAAATCACTTGAGCCCAGGAGTTTGAGATCAGCCTTGGCAACATGGTGAAATCCCACCTCTACAGAAATAAATAAATAAATAAATAAAATAGCTTGGTATGGTGGCATGCGCCTATAGTCCCAGCTAGTTAGGAGTAGGTGGGAGGATTACTGGAGCCCAGTGAGTCAAGGCTGCAGTGAGCCATGATTATGCTACTATACTCCAGCTTGAGTGACAGAGTGAGACCATGTCTCCAAAAACAAAACAAAAACAAAAGCAAAAAACTAGCCATGTAGCTTTAGTCACCTAATTTTTCTGTGCCTCACTTTTCTTTTCTCCAAAATGAGTACTTGAAAGGAATCTTCAAGATCTTGCCAGCTCTCAAAGAAAACTAATTTGTTCTTTATGATACCATTTTGGAGATTTGGCATAGTAAATAGTAATAAATATTGTAAAAACACTTGTATTTATCAAAAGAAATGTTTCTAGTAGTGGTGATGACATTGGCATACGTTATTCCATGTAATTAATCCGAAGATAGTTGTTTTAGGAATTTGGTATAATTTTGAATTAATCACCATGAGCATCCTGGGCTTGTTTTCATTTATTTTTCTGTTTCTATTAAAAGATTTGCCTTTATCATGCATCAGGGAACTCAGTACAACAACAGACGTTTATGCAGAATTTGATGATCTATGTTGTTAAGATGTGTAACGTAGATGATATTAGTAGTACATGGGAGTAATTATATTTTAGCCCATCAGAACAATGAAAAAGGCCTTCTGTTGACTCTCCATAAAGTATTACAGCATGAATAAACATTTTAAAATATGTTTTAAAACATATATTTACTAAGAAATAAAGCATAAATAGTAATGTGATCCATTACTAATTTGAAACTTTCAAAATGCAAGTAAATTCTCCTCATATGTAATTTTTTTTTTTTTTTGAGACAAAGTTTTGCTCTTGTTGTCCAAGCTGGAGTACAGTGGTGTGATCTCGGCTCACTGCCACCTCTGCCTCCTGGGTTCAAGGAATTCTCCTACCTCAGCCTCCCGAGTAGCTGGGATTATACGCACATGCCAACATACCCAGCTAATTTTTTGTATTTTTAGTAGAAGAAGGGTTTCACCATGTTAGCCAGGCTGCTCTCAAATTCCTGACCTCAGGTGATCTGCCTGCCTTGGCCTCCCCAAATGCTGGAATTACAGATAGGAGCCACTGTGCCTGGCCATAATATTTTTATTCAAAATATGCCCTTCCCGAAGCTACTAGTCATAGCTACATGCTTAAATGTGGGAGAGAAAAAGTGACTTATCTTACTTCTGTCGGTTTTTTTTTTTCCTGTATATTTCTAAAAATCATCATCTTCTCATTTTATTTTTTCTTTTCTATATAATGAGTATTTGGTTTGGCAATGGGTGACTTCAAAGATATGCAAATGTGAAAGCTAGACAAAAATAGGAAACTTAGATGAAGTTCACCTAATAGTAATTTTTATCAAAATATATTCAAAGGAGACTTTATCTGGTAAGATAGAGAATCTATACTCTCTGGGCAGATTACACAGAAAATAAAGAATAACCATTTGTTAAGAATTATAAAATTAATTTATAGTTTTAACAGATTAAAATCAAATTCTAGGCCTTTTGCAAACATATTTAGCAGGAAGAATACACAGAAATGTTTTTCTTATGGATAAACCCATCATAATCAAGCCACCTTTGATAAAATATTAACAGAGTTTACTGCTTTCTTTCCAGGCTCAAGTATTATAAAGCAAGAGAAATAAATGATTCTTCCTTTCTGCAAACCTTCTACACCTTTCTGTAGCTGTTCATTGTTTGTATTTTTCTATCATCTTTAGGTTTCACATTCTGGAACAGCCAGAACTTTAAGACAAGATTCTTTTTTTGTTTTAATAAACAAAAGTGCATTCCATTATGTACTTGGCCACCATATTAATATTTCTCTGTCATTATTGTTCTCAGTATAGCCTCAAAATTCTTATTAGTGATAACTTTATCAAAGTCACTGTCAGTCTATTTGTGTTGCTATGAAGGAATACCTGAGGCTGGGCAATTTATGAAGAAAAGAGTTTTGTTTATTTGGCTCATAGTTCTGCCTGTACAGGAAGCATGATGCCAGCATCTGCTTTGCTTCTGGTGAGGTCCTCAGGCTGCTTCCATTCCTAGTAGAAGGTGAAGGGGAGCTGGAGTGTGCAGAGATCACATGAAGAGAGAGGAGGCAAGAAAGAGGGGAGAAGACACCACATTCTTTTTAGTAACCAGCTCTAGAAGGAACCAATAGTAAGAACTCACTTATCCCTTTCACCCTGAGGGTGTATTCATGAGGAATCTCCTCTCAAAACCCAAACACCTCCCACTAGGCCCCACCTCCAACATTCAGGATCAATTTAAACAATATCTAAATATAGCTATATTTTGAAACATAGATTATTAAGCATAATTTTAAGTATATAGCTATATTTAGAAATTATCTGAATGTCCATTAGTTATTTTTTACTTAATATTTGTCTAAGGTTTTAAGTCATCTAGCAATCTTAGATATTATATTCAACCTGATACACTAAAATGTGTCATATTTATATCATCACTAAGTATCACTAAGTATTAATGATGATATAAAAATTCTTTCACATTAATGTTTCAAATTAATTGAATACAAATTAACATTTTCATAGTCTCTAGTATTATATAGGAGCAACTGTAACTTTTTCTTGATAAATAATCTGTTAAATATTTATAAAGGTCTGATATACTAGTTTCTTCATGAGACATTAAATCCTAATCTGATAAAATAAATCTTGTATTCTATGCTGATAAAATTTGGGAATGGATACACAGTTGCATTTGTTTGCTTTTTTAAACCCAAATTATTAAACTAAGGATTGTTAAACTGTAATGTATAAACTTGTATTCTATGTACACATATTTTTAAGCTGACGAATTTATGGGAAGATCTTTTTTTCTTGAAAGGCTACCACTTTGAACAATTTTCAAAGTTTAGCTTCCATATTTTCTGTAAATTTTCGAAACATTGTCTCTACAGGTCAATGAGAACAGAGTTCCTCAAATTTAAGGTACATTATAATCTAACTTATTAACTCTTTTGGAAGTAGAAAAATATTTAATTCTCAAAAACAAGAGTTAGGTGTTTTTCTGAAATATAGACATACCTACATCGAGAGAGCTTACAATTGTAGCCACAGATCAAAGTAAACATAGGAACAAAAATCCACTGTCCAGATCTCAAAGAGTTGTTCTTTTCCATGGTTGGTACAAAATACTTTTATTTTTTTAGAGACAGGGTCTCGCTTTGCCACCCAGGTTGGAATACAGCGATGCATTCATAGCTCACTGCAGCCTTTACCTCTATGGTGCAAGTAGCCCTCTCACCTCAGCCTTTTAAGTAGCTGGTAGCATACTACCATGCCAAACTAAGTTTTATGTTTATTTGTTTTTATTATCATTTGTTTGTTTTTGTTGATTGTTTTCTTTTTATTGAGATGGGGTCTTGCTATGTTGCCTAGGCTTGTCTCAAACTTCTGGGCCCAAGTGGTCCTCCCACCTTGGCCTCCCAAAGTGCTGGTATTACAGGCAGAAGCCACTGAGTTTGGCACAAAATTCTTAATTCATTTCAGCTCATAGACAAACAGACAGAAGACTAACAGGTTGGATTTCATGTTGTTTCTCTTTCCTTTTTTTTTTTTTTTTTTTTTGACAGGTTCTCCCTTTGTTGCCCAGGCTGCTCTCAAACTCCTGGGCTCAAACGATCCTCCTGCCTCAGCCTCCCAAAGCACTGGGACTACAGGCATGAGCCACTGCACCTGGCCCTATGTTGTTTCTCATCTAACAGAGATCTAAATCATCCGTCCAACACAAATCACCAAATGGCCAGACCATAAAACCAAACTCCCAATCATTACTGCCATCAAATAGTGAATAATTTCTCACTGTGAGTAATCAGGACAAAAGCAAAACCACAAAATTAATAGAAAGTAGAAGGAAAGCCCAGAGAGACAGCAAATTTAAACCTCTGTGACCAATTGGAAGGAACCAAGCAACACAAAACAACAAAACCAGTTATTGGGCTTAAACAGGTCACTTCTCAAGCCAAGCATTTTATTTGGCTCAAGTGAGTCCCCTTCATAATCTGGGTGAAACAAAATTGGTATATTTCTTTGCCAATTGACCTTTAAAAAACTTTTTATTGTGGAATATTTCAAACATATATAAAGTAGAAAAGACAGTTTAATAAGATCCACGTGCCCATCACTGAGCTTTAGTGGTTGTCATTCATGCCAATTTTCTTTCATCTAAATCCACATCCACCTTTTCTTTCCCTCTGGATTATTTTGAAGCAAGTCTCACACATAATTCTTCACTTTTCCTTTTATACCTCAGTGTGAATCTACAAAAAGAACTCAAAAAAAAGACTGCATCCCACATCTGCCCCAATAATTTACTGTAATCCCTTCATACAATTAATTATCCAGACAGACTTCAAATGTCATGAATTGATCTATAACTATAGTCTGTGGGTTATTCAAATTAGAATTCAAATGAGTTCTACCTATTGCATTTGGTTGATTAACCTCATAAGTCTCATTGAATATGTGAATTTACTTTGTATTTTGCTATTTAAAATGTTACCTTTTATTTGTTGAAGAAACTGGGTCATTGATACCTTAAAATGTTCTATATTCTGGATTTTCTGATTGTATCACCAGGCTTTTGTTTAATATAGTTCTCAGTTCCCTGTATTTTCCATACACTAGTTGTTATATCCAGATATTTGATTAGATTCCATTTTGATTTATTGGCAAGAATTCTTCATAAGTGGAGTTGTGTACTTTTGTCAAGGGTATGTACTATCTGTCTTTTTGTGTGTGTGTGAAGCTAAAAGTGATAGATGTGTTCGGGTGTCGTCAGCCTGAATCTTTTATTATCAGGCTCCCTTTAAGTTATTTATCTAATGATTTTAGGTTGATGATCAAATACCAATCATTTTATTAGAAATTGCAAAGTGGTGATATTCTGTCATACCTTTATGATTTATTAGCTGGAATGCTTCTATTAAGAAAAATTTTTAAAAGATGTAATAATCTAAGTGTGCTTTAAGAGAATAAATCTGAATTGATAGGAAGAATGAGTAGGAAGGTAAGATACTGGGCGTAAAGATATAATTTAAGATTTCTAGAAGTCATGTCTGTGGGGGAATGAATGACCTGAACAAGGTAATAATGAGCAGGAGAAACTGGTAGAAAATGGGGCTCTGGAACTGGAGCAGGCAGTAGTATGCCTGACCCATCAGAAGGAGATCAAAGATCCTGGTATCTGTGAAAATGTAATAGTAACAGTAACAGCGAGGACTGGTGGTTTGGAGAAGGGGAGAGATGAGGATATTATTTTGTCTGTTGTCATCTCTTTGTTAACGCAGGCATTCTTTCCCTGCTGCATTTTCTATTGCTTTGGAGAGTCTGATTTTTAAGAGCTTTACAGTGATTTCTGTCGATTCCCTCAGGACCTCCTTCATGCTCTAACATTTCTCACCATCTGGAAGTGGGAAGATTTTCCCAACATCTAACCAGAATTTTTATCCCCTACTTTTGCCTCTCTGAGCTGCAAACACAATCATTTCCAGGGTTTATGGCTAGACATTTCGATTTTTTTAAGTTTGAGGGACCACTGTGATGACTCAGCTAATTTGGAATTCAGAAGGTTGTCTCTGAGGATCTTTTAAATACATAAACAAAGGCATTTTATTCCATTCCATTGCCCCTACTTAACCTTTTTTTCTACCCCCCTAAAAGATTCTTCTCCCTCCTGTGCTCTTCAATTACAGAGCTGTCACTTCCAAGCCTGGCCTCCTGCTTGAGTAACCTATGTGGACAGTATTTAGTTCTGTGGGTCTTTGCCCATAAATCACTCTCCTACTTTCTAATCATTTACGTTACTGTTCTTCTAACTCCTTTGAGTTGATCCATATTATTCTGGGATCAATGTGTCCAGGCCTGTATTCAGTATTCTAGAGCAAACTTACCAAAGACACTTAAAAAGAAATTTTTCTCCTTTTTCTCTATTTGGTTACCACACCATCGGTTTTCTGTTGTTGATGTTGTTTTGTTCGTTTTGCATTGCCTGCCAATCCATTAATTCCTTAGTGTTCTTCCCTGATACTGAAAAGCCACATTTAACTTAGGATCATAGCGTTGAGCAATGAAATACTTTACTTCTGCTTTATTCCGGTTGTGCTATTGCTTGGTTGAGCCATTAAGTTCAGAGAGATTTTATTCCTGCTGTATCACAATGTAAATAATACACCTCTTCCTTAAACACTTCATAGAAATTGAATTTTTTAAAGTGGAACTTTTAAAAACTACACTAGAGGAGCTGGATACATAACACAATTTCATATAGAGACTTTCTTGAAAAGTGTTTAAAACAAACACTTTTAAATGAACAATTCCCTAACCTGTCAAATTTTCGTGCCTTGCATTTTTTTAATGTGATGGGCGTCTGGGGGACACTTCTACTTTCATTTCTAATGTATGCAGAGAAAAAACCCAGAGATGGAGCAGTGTGTCAAGTTATGCCAACAAGAGGAATTTTTAAGAATAAAGCACAGAGAGTAGGATGGGTTGGTCACTTATTTTCCATGGGCTGTGGCTGCTTGTGAGGAAAGTATTCATTGCGTGGTGGATATGATTAATGTGTTTTTATTGTTGGAGTGGGCACGTAGTCCTCTGTACCTCCCCACCAGCTGACAAAGGCAGCCACTGAGAAAGAAGGTTTTATATTTGGAGATGGTAATGGGTGCCAAAGTGGTTGGGGCCTCATATCATGTGTTCCATGACTCTTCAAACCTTGGAGAAACAATTGGTATCTCATAATATCTATCTTTTGGAGAATCTGTAAAATAGACCAAGTGCCCTTTGAAAAAGGGCAATGAACCTCTTCTATCTCAGACTGTCTAAAAGAAGCCAGACCATTCACAGCATTTTCAGATACAGCCCAGCCCAAGGGACATGCAATGCAGCAATTAGTCCCAACTGGTCTCTTGAATAGAGATGTGACTCTGTGTTCTTTAGTTCCTGTGTGGGACAAGCAAACATGTTAGAACATGCCAGGTCATGGAATAGAAACTGAGTCAAATTTTCCACATCCCAGGCCTTGTGAAGCCACCACAGAGCATCAGGGCTGATTTGAAGGCCATCATGCTATTCAGTGCACTGGGTGTTCAAAACCGGTAGCTGATATGTGGTTGAACCCATTGTAACTGGTGTGTTGTTAATATTTTAGATATCAGCACTGAAAAAGCATTCCTGGCAAACTCAAAATGGTGCATTCTTGAAGTTAAAGTAATTCCTGAACTCTTCAGTCTGCTCATTGAAAAAGAGTATTATTGAATTAGATCTCAGAATTTCCACTACTATCAAGTAGATTTATATTTAGTTCTCAATTTAGCTAAGTGCTCCAGGTTTAAAGAGTGACCCAGTTAATGAAAATCAGTTATTTGTTTGATTAAAGGTTCATTTTCCTACATGGTATGTGTTAGTGAATTACAAATATAAAGGACAAAATATTCTTTCTGAAATGTGTGCTGGGTGGCTCACTTTTTCCTTACTAAATCCAGGGTCTAAACAGGGTCATATCTGGGATAAAGAGCTCCAACAAGTCCCAAGAGTGATACTTCCCACTCCTCTTTCACCCCCTACTTATAACCCAGTGAATTCTGATTAAAATGAACATCCCAGGAAGCTGATAAGGAAAAAAATAAATCTTGAGTAGTGTATGTGGAAGAAAATGTACTGTGTCGAAAACAAGCAGCAACAGAGAGTGTTAGCTCCATCTTGTAGCCGGGGACTGGAGAGGGAGGAAATACAGGATGTGTGCTGGAGCCATTCCTCCCATCCATGGCTATACGTGTCACTTCACACCTCCACTGATTCTGCCACAGAAGCCAGGGTCATTTCCCAGATTTACCATTAAAAACCCATCCCCAAAGTATAGCTAAACACCTGTTCAATGGGTAAGAAACCTCTAATAGCCCCAAGTTTCACTCTCTTGAAATACATTTTCCAACTCAGTCACGAACTGGTAATTCTTTATTTAACCTCCTATCCCACTTGTTTTGCCTAAGTTAACATGCCCTAAAAGGCCAAATCTGAAACTCTCACAGAACCCTCTCTTCCATTCTTCTCAAAAGCCTAGATAAATTGAAGAAACAAGATGATCATATGCAGAATTCAGATTACACTCTCACAGTGAGGCTAGGGATGGTGGCATGGGATGTATTGCACAATTCTTAAAGAAGATTGGATTCGTGATCCCAGTGCTTGCCTTGCTTTTCACAGTATACCTGGATGAAAAGCTCTGTGGTAGAGATGGAAGGTCATCCAGGACTTGTCATGACCTGCTTAGTAAAAGTGTCTTAAAGTATAGTCTGTCCGCAGCAGATACCTGTTAATACGTTCCCCTTGAGTCTGAAAATGCCAGAAATTTGTTAAAGCTTGCGACTCATCAGTAACAAACTGTAGAGACAATTAGCTAAATTCATCTAATTTATTGAAATTCACACTTAGGATTTTAATTTGCAAGTTGAGTGGCTACAGCTGTTTGCCTTTCAATGTATGTTAAGCCTTTAGGATGATATCTTCTCTGTAATAATTTAACAGCATTGAGTTGAAGCACAATTCCCACAACTTCATTGGGCCTAAGTATTCTATGCTCAAAACAGTATTGGTAAAATAATAAAAGGCCCAGGCCATCAAAAGGACCATCTGGATCATACAGTGGACCGAAAGGACCACTGGAGATAGTCTGACTTGATCCAAAGTGATAATCTCAGGTCATGTTGTATTAGAATAAGGACACTTGGTGAGGTTGCCAGTAAGTGATGCTGTTGCATTAGAACATATGTTGTCCAGGGTATAAAGTGGTGAATTCTCTAAGGTTTAGCCTATAAAATATACTAAAATGCATACTTTTAGTGCTTGTTTGCCTTTCTTATTAATATCTATAGAAGTTACATGAAGCAAGCAAATAATCACTGTTTAGGAGCCAAGGCAAATTGCTATTTTCTCATTACATTACATATAAGAGGGCAATCCTCTGTGTGATGAGAAATGAAGCTGTGATCGTAGTCACATTTTGAACAGCTTTCAAAACTTTGCTTGGAAGGAATCCTTGAGGTTTTCCTCCCTTTGCAAATTTTTATAACAAAGAGTTAAGGTTTTGATAGCAGTAACCACAAAAGCATAAGAAAACTTGATTAGTGTTTGTGTATCATCTACTTATATTCTTTATTTGTGATGGGGTGTTTTTGCATTTGTTTTTTTGCTGGTGTTTGAGTGTGTAGATGTATATACATCTAACAATATAGGTACAAAAATATCCAGAGCACTTTGACCAGAAATTCCCATCCATTGGGAACACATGAATGGGTGTTTCCCATTCATGTCCATGTGTTGTATATTCACCTGAATCAATCTGGCCACAAAACCATTAGGTTTTTAAAAAATAGATACTGGGCCGGGCGCGGTGGCTCAAGCCTGTAATCCCAGCACTTTGGGAGGCCGAGGCGGGTGGATCACGAGGTCAAGAGATCGAGACCATCCTGGTCAACATGGTGAAACCCCGTCTCTACTAAAAATACAAAAAATTAGCTGGGCACGGTGGCGCGTGCCTGTAATCCCAGCTACTCAGGAGGCTGAGGCAGGAGAATTGCCTGAACCCAGGAGGCGGAGGTTGCGGTGAGCCGAGATCGCGCCATTGCGCTCCAGCCTGGGTATCAAGAGTGAAACGCCGTCTCAAAAAAAAAAAAAAAAAAAGATACTGGCTGTAATAACAGAAATAGATCAGCAGAATAGGTTTTTCCATAACAAACTTGTTATCAGGTAATCTGTAAAGTTAAAACAAGTGTCAGAAGAAATTCTAACATAATAGACCATCATTTATTAGCAAGCAAGTACATAATTCATAGAACTGTATAATAAATAGGGTAACTGGCTGTCTCCCTTTGCTTAGAACTGTCCCAATTTTGGCACTAAAATCTCAAGTCCAAGAAACACTTCAGTCTTGAGCAAACCAGGATCTTTGGTTATTCCATATATAATCTTTTCTTTGTTCCCTAACTACTCTTCAGGGCACAGATTAGAGGACTGGCACCAGATTACAGCGTTAGACTGCTAGAGAATTGATCACTCTGAATGAATGCTTTATATGAGGTTTATAAAAAAAATCTGAAAATGTAGTTAAGCTTATAGTTGGCATATTGTGGACATAGCCCTCTGGGCTGTCAGCTGGACACAGAAACACTTAGGATTGCAGCCTCAGGTGCCATTATTAAGGGTAAATTTGAAGAATCTGCTAGACTCCATTCATGCAAGAATGAAGTATCTCTAAAATATTTTAACTTATCCATAAATCTTGAAAACCACTCATTTCATGGTGGAGAACTCATTTTGGAACCTATTATATAATCTGTATTGATTAGTGATTACTTTAACCAAAGAAAGTCCCTTTCTAATACTCACTGTTCTGTATTTTTAATCTATAATTCTGATCTCAATAGCTTTTGGGTTACAAGTGGTTTTTGGTTGCATGGATGAATTGTATAGTGGTGAAGTCTGAGATTTTACTGCACCTGTCACCTAAGTAGTGCATATTGTACTCAATATGTAGATTTTATCCCTCACTTCCCTCCTACCCTCTCCCTTCTGAGTCTCCCAAGTCCTCGCTTAGAATAATGGGTGAGAAACCCAATACCGTTCGTTCTCACTTATAAGTGGGAGATAGGCTATGGGTAGGCAAAGGCATACAGAATGGCATAATGGATTGCAGAAGACATTATTTCATTCTTTTTGATGGCTAAGTAATATTCCATTGTGTATATATACCACGTTTTCTTTATCCACTCATTGGCTATTGGGCACTTGGTTGGTTTCATATCTTTGCAATTGTGAATTGTGCTGCAAGAAGTATACAGGTGTCATTACTTTATTTTGAAAAGCCTCTACTGTTGATCATCAGGGCAGTTAGTTGTAGCAGCCTTAGGTTTTCTGATTACACACCTGCTCATCACCAGTAGACTGTGGAGTAAAACTAACCCTATGCATTTATATAACGCTCTGTATGATCAAATATTTGAGAGCTGAAATACCATGTGCGTCAATAAATTCTGAAGGAAATCCATAGACTGAGAAACTTGGGACAGTATACTTTCTTTTTATTTTGTTTTGTTTTTGAGATGGAGTTTCACTCTTGTTGCCCAGGCTAGAGTGCAATGGCCTGATCTTGGCTGACCGCAAACTCCGCCTCCCAGGTTCAAGCAATAATCCTGCTTCAGCCTCCTGAGTAGCTGAGTTTACAGGCATGTGTCACCACACCCGGCTAATTTTTTGTATTTTTAGTAGAAATGGGGTTTCTCCATGTTGGTCAGTCTGGTCTTGAACTCCCGACCTCAGGTGATCCTCCTGCCTTGGCCTCCCAAAGTGCTGGGATTACAGGCGAGAGTCACCATGCTTGGCCAGGACAGTATACTTCCTAAGGACAGAAAATCTAAAGAATTATTTGCTAACAACTTTTTCACAATGTTCAGGCTGTCTTATAACAATATCAAACTTCAATAGAAAGGAGGTCAACTCAGTTTCTCTGGAAATAATAAGATTAAACTCATGCCATTCTAGCAAAACGTTGACCTACCAGAGTTAAGGTTTTGGGGAATGGTGCTTGAATTCTAGTCCTTCTTCTACCACTTAACAAGCTCTATAATTTCAATAAGTCATGTCACATTCATGTTTTTTGAATTTTTGTCATCTTTGTTGTAAAGAGTGGCTGACTGATCTTCAAAGTCCTTTCTAGGTCTTTTTTTTTTTTTTTTCTTTTTGAGAAAGAGTCTTGCTCTGTTGCCCAGGTTGGAGTGAGGTGGCACAATCTTGGCTCACTGCAACCTCTGCTCCCCAGGTTGAAGCAGTTCTCCGGACTTAGCCTCCCAAGTAGCCAGGACTACAGGCGTGAACCACCATGCCTGGCTAATTTTTGTATTTTGAGTAGAATAGTAGCTGGTAGTTCAAGATCAACCTGGGCAACGGGGTTTCACCATGTTGCCCAGGTTGGTCTTGAACTACCATCTTCAGGTGATCCACCTGCCTCGGCCTCCCAAAGTGTTGGGATTACAGATGTGAGCCACCACACCTGTCCTTCTAGCTCTTTAAAGTGTTCAAAATGTAGATTATAATTCCAAGTATTCCAATTTTTTACTTTAAGTTTGAGAGAGAGAATTAGCTTTTCCTGTGTTTTGTCCGCATTAAGTAGAAATTTGGCTCATTTTTACACTGCTAGTTCTTCAGTTACTCTCTTTGACTTTGGAAATGCTAGATGATTTCTCTGAAGCAGAGAATATACCCATGAACACAGTGGTATTTTGCAGCATCTTTTAAGAGTCTAAGTCTTTTGATGCTTAAGAATAGGGAGCATGTTGTGACCACAGAAGGAACTTCCTACAGACCTTCCGAGTGTGTGTTTACTTCATATTTGAAGACAATGCCCTAAATAGTCATTCCCTAGGAATGCAGATCTTTCAGCTTTGGCATTAAATTTCTCTAAATGGAATTTGCTATACAGATAAAGCACAAAACACAGCAAGCTTTGACTGTGAGGACATTTCCTTTGATAAAACACACTCAAAAAAAGTCAATGAGAATAATATTATTTAGCCCCATGTTTATGTGAGAGCAATGATTGTTATAAAGTAAGGTGAAGATATCCAAACCAATTCTCTAGAATATTTTAGTTGAATTTTCAACTGATGTGCTGCCTTAATCTGACATCTAAATCAAGTGAGGCTGTACACTTCAGGACACAAATTAGAGGACTGGCACCAGACTACAGCAGTTAGACTGCTGGAGAATCGATACAGGCCATTTAAGCATTAGGATTGCCTATGTTTCATTTTTGACACTGGACTTTATGCTTATTGAGTGGGGGAACTTTAACTCTATGGTGGCAATAAACTCATTAGAAAGTGTCAGCTGTTAAATAAATATGACCAGTGCTGACACACAGTCTTAACTCTTTCCTAGGGTATCTGGATATAAAAGGCGCCTAAGCAGTTTTGAGAATAGTGGGATTTAAAAACAATTTTTCTCTCCCATAGACTTGCCACAAGGCTTGAATTCCATTATTAGGATAAAATGCCTATGAGTAGAAGACTTATTTTTTCTAGGAACCTCTAACAAAATGATATGCCAGCTAGCAGTTAAGAGGATTAGCTCAATGTAGTCTTGTTAGAATGAAACTCTAATTAGGTATCTGGGAATCCTGTGTTAGACAAACGCTCATACTGATAGGTTGTTTTCAAGAAATATGGCCTCTTCTTCAGAGCATGTTCTCCAAAATCACAAATATTTTAAAAGCTATAGACTGAAATAACCATTGGCAAGACTATGATAAATGGAGTCAGAGGAAGTAAAATGCTGGGTAGCAGGACCTTGAGAAATGCCCTTTATAAAATGTACTTGTGCTTCTTCTAATCAATGGCTCAGCTCTGTCCCCGTCTCAAGTTCTCAATCACAGCCCTGGTTTTCCTGAACTACATCTTTTTGATCTATAAGCGGAACAGGATCATTGCACAGGAAAGCAGTTGGGGCCAGAGATGAGCTTTGTCTGCCACACTGCCTGCTCTAGTGTTGAGTGTTTACTCAGCAGCTGCGTTCCCGCTGAGTCAACTGAGAATTCATCAAAGCTTTGCTTTCAGCTCTTCTCTGGGTCCAAATGAATAAAACTCCCCCTTCTGAGTAGAGATTCTTTTTAAATATCATTGGTTAACTTTTAATTAGCTTTTTTTTTATTATTATTTTTTGGAGGGAGTCTTGCTCTGTCACCCAGACTGCAGTGCAATGGCGTGATCTCGACTCACTGCAACCTCTGCCTCCTGGGTTTAAGTGAGTCTCCTGCCTCAGCCCCCTGAGTAGCTGGGATTACAGGCACAGGCCACCACACCCAGCTAATTTTTGTATTTTTAGTAAAGACAGGGTTTCACCATGTTGGCCAGGCTGGTCTCAAACTCCTGATCTCAGGTGATCCACCTGCTTTGCCCTCCCAAAGTGCTGGGATTATAGGCA
This sequence comes from Aotus nancymaae, assembly GCF_030222135.1. NCBI lineage: Eukaryota > Metazoa > Chordata > Mammalia > Primates > Aotidae > Aotus > Aotus nancymaae. The sequence continues at coordinate 6,115,531 of NW_026988494.1, read as the reverse complement.
TGAGCCATTGCACCTGACCAATGTTTAAATAGCTTTAAACTGTGACCCAGATTACCTTTTGTGTTCCATCGTTACTGGGTGGGGCTCTTCATCTGCCCCTTCCAGCCCGTTATCCTCTCCTACCTTTAAACAATGTATTTGCTGTGTATTTTCCAATAACTGCTGTTCCTTATATAAAATATCTTACAATAGAGAACAAAAGAATTTATAACTATCATTGGTCCTTTAGATGTCTTCATATAGTTAGGTAATGGGTCATAGAATTTAGCAGGATCCACAGTTTATGGGCCCACTGTGTCATGTTTTTTTCTAAGACAAATTAGAAAGCTGGGTCATTGGGACCAAGGCAAGTTGTTTAATCACCCGAATTATACTCCTGCAACCAACCCATTGTCAAGAAATCTAGTAGGTGTGCCCTGCTGGCCTAGAGAAGGCAGATGCTGAGCCCTGGGCTCTTAGCCTTACCACACAGGAACAATTTAATGCCCTCTTCTGGGGATTGTGCATCTGAAAACTTAGAATTATTTAACTGTCTCCAATAATGAATTGACCTGGAACAATTCCTTGTTTAATAAAAAAGTGCTGAGCTTTAATGAAAAAGAATGAAGCCATCTACTAAAATGTTAAGCCATGCAAAGCACTTGGAAGAGAGCCTGGCCTGCAGTAAGTGCCTGTACTTATTATTCTCTACTTGGCACCTTAGCAGGACTCCCTTCCCCTCCGGTCATTCTGCCGTCTTCTCTGGCCTGCTCTCTTCCCAGAAAAGAGGACTTCTATGCAGGACTACATTACCCAGATTCCCTTGCCAGCTTCAGTTTGGGGCCAGCCAATGGGAGGAAGTGTCAGGGAACCAGTAGGCGGGAGAAGAAAGACTACGGAACTTCCTTCCTGCCCCCTCCGACTTCTGCCTCCCTCACTGGCAGCAACCCAACCCCTCCATTGCTGACCTCTGCCCACCTCCACCTGTGGTCCTTCCTCTGCTGCAGCAGTGACACTGTTTTCTTCCTTTGTTCTTCCAACCTCAGGTAAGTTAATGTCTTGCCTGTTTTGCTGGTCCTTGGGTGCTTCAACATGCCATTTTTGGCTCCTTAATGCTGCCGAAATCTCTGTAAGTAGGCCCTTCACTAAAGACTACTAACTTACATCAGTGGTTGTCAACCCTTGCTGCACAAGACCACCAAGGGAGCTTTTGAAAACTACCAGTGCCTCCCCTGGCATTCCCAGAGATTATTGTAATTGGCCAGGGTGGGGCCTGGGCACTCGTATTGTCTAAGAGCCCTGCAAGTCATGAAGAGAGAGTTGACACTACCTGAGTGAATTCCAGCCTCCTACCAAGACCCTGACTGATACAGCTCAGTGAATGTTACCTGCTGTGGTCATTACAACAACTACTGCCACCTTTATTTCTACTGTGCTAATATTAATAGTTTTCCCCAGTTTACAGATAAGGAAACTTACACAGAGGTTAAGCAATTTTCTGAAAATCACATGATTTTTAAGTTAGAGTTTAATTTACTTGGCTGAAAAGCTCATGTTCTTTATGCTTGTTCTGTGATATTCTACAAAGAGCAGGTCTTCTGGGATGTTAATGTGCATATGAAACACTTGGGGATCCTGATTAAGTGGAGCTTCTGAGGAAGGAGTTCTGAGGCCTGAGATTCTGCTTTTCTGACAGCCTCCCAGCTGTCACCAATACTGCTGCTTCAATGACCTTCCTTTGAGTATCAAAGGTGTAAACAATTAGCCACTTTTTTTTTTTCAAACCTTCAAAAATTCCTCCCCTATCCTCATCATTTTCATCTGATGATCTTGTGTCCTACCTCACTGAAAAAGGTCTCCTAAGAGATTCTGCCAGACTAGCACGGTCACATCTACCTACTTTCCCACATTTCACACATACTCTACCTTCCCACCAGTAGCCATAGATGAAATATTTGTACTCACATCCAGAGACATTCCATCCAGTGCACCAGATCCCATCTGTTCTTGCTTATGCAAGAGTATTTCTTCATGAATGCTCTCCAGTTTTGCATCATTATTTTTTCCTCCATCCTGAATTGTTTCCATCAGCATAACATGCAAATACCATTTTTTTCATCTTAAAAATCAGAAACTTAGTTTGAGTTCATCTCCTGCCACCAGCTTCCACTCCAGATTTCATATTTATTTTCAAACAAATGACTCAAATTTTTTCTACATTTTTTTTTTGGTCCCCAACAGCGTTTTTCTCATTGTTAGACTCACTCCACTTCAATCAGCTCTCATCAAGGTCATCAATGAGATTCATGTTGCTAAATCCATTGGGCATTTCCAGTCTTCACCTTTTCATCAGCATTTGGTACATTTATAACTCCCTCCCCCTTGATAGGGTTTCTGTGCCTTGGTCTTTAGAACACCACATTCTCTTGTTTTCTCTTCCACCTCACTAACAATTCCTCTGTCTTCCTCACTGGTTCTTCCTCTTATCTCTGACCTCTTTGGCAAGCTCCAGGGCTCAATCTTTGGTTCTCTTTTCTATCTACATTTACTTTTTTGATAACGTCCTACAGCAGCATAGCTTTAAATAGCATACATACGCCAAACTTATACTTCCATCTCAGATCTATCCAAACCCATAAATCCAGCATCCTGTGAAACATCTCCACTGGAATATCTAATGGACATTTCAAACATAACATGTTCAAGACTGGACTTCTGATATTCTTTCCTAAGTTCATTTCACTTAAGAGTTTTCCCCCATCTCAACTGATGCACCTCCATCCATCCAGTTGCTAAGGCCAAAAATCTTGAAGTAATCCTTGACTTACCTCTGTTTTTTTCATGCCTCATGTCCAAGCTAACATGCATTCCTATTGACTCTTCAAAATATATCCAGAATGTTGCACTTCTTACCACCTCTACTACTGCTAGCATCCTTTCCTGAGCGCCTTGCTTGGATTTTTTTCAGTAGTCTTCTAAAATAATTACTTGATTCTATACTTGTTACCTAATGAAGTCTATTTTGGAAAAGCACAGAGTGACCCTTTTAAAATGTGAGGTGATTCATATGACTCTATTGCTTACTATCCTGTAAAAGCTTCCATTTCACTCAGAGAATAAGCCAAAGTTTTTAGTTTTTGTATCAGTTAAAGGCATCTACATAGCCCCCCACTTCTTACCCTTCCCAGCTTTACTTCTCTGGCCTCATATCCTGCTACTTTCCTGCTTGATCATTTCTCTCCAGGCATATTGGCTTCCAGGATGTTCCTTGGACTTTCCAGGCATGCTCTTGCCTTCTTGCCTTTGCGCTGGATTTCCCTTGTCCCTACAATGTTGTTCTTTGAGTATCTGTGTGGATAGCTTTTACACTTCCTTCAAGCTTTCATTCACATGTCACCTTCTCAGTGAGACTTATCCTGATTATCCTCTTTAAAATTGCGACTGTCCTCCATCCAGTAATTCTCTCTGGCTTCCCTGATTTTCATGACTCTGCCAATATATAGATACATATATATTTGCAGTATGCAATCTTCTTATTATGCTTGATAATTATTACCTGGAGTAGAAGTTTTCAGCAGAACAGGGATCCTCGGCTTTTGTTTTCTAACGTTTTTAAAGTACCTAAACAAGTGTCTGGCACATAAATATACTCAAAATATTTGTTGAAAAAAAATTGAATGAAGAACAATTGTTTGTTACAGTTTTAAGATGACAGATAATAGAATAAACTTTGTCATGAGCTGAGGATATAAATTTTTTAAGTGTAGTAATGAGACTCAAACATAACACAAAAAAAATACAAACAAAAGTTTCACATCTTTCTAGACCTAGGAAGAGACCTAGTCATTTCTTTGGACTTCTGGCTATTTAAGAGCGGGATCCATTGACCTGCAAAAAAATTTCTAAGTTATGCCCTTGTCCAATATCTCAGTCAAAATAAACAACTATTTCCTATTTTCTGTGCTCAACAGCATTTGCCAATATTTTATAGTACGAAAAAATGTCTCATGGCATGGAATTGAGGCTATTGACAGACTGCATAGGGGAATCTAGAGAGGTTGAGGTGACGTTCAGTGTTTCACTGCCCAGAGCCCTTGGGGTAATGTTCTCAAGAAGAATCAGTAACTAGAAGCTAACTAAATAGCTTTGTTCTCTTCAAATGTGGACCTGGTTACTTTATCAAGGAAACAGATGTTTGTTGCTTTCAGGCAGAAAATAATAAGTCAGGCAGGTTTACAAGCCCCCTTTCCATCTTGAAAGCATTTTTGTCAGCTGCTTTATCCTCAGAGAAAATTACCAAATCAAGCCCTTGAAAGGTAGATGATTAGTGGGTGTCACATGCGGCATTTCGTTTCTTCTTCCAGGCGGGGATATGGAGATGCTGTTGACCTCCCACTTAGGGAAAAACACATTTTTGACAGTAAGAGTTGTCTCAGGGCTTTTTCCTGGAGCAGAAACACCATGTAACCATATGCTACAGTAGAAAAGCAAAGGAACCTGGCCTGAGGCACTCAGGAAAGCTTAGATCATGGTTTACAAACAGTGATTGAATAGCTGACACTTATGGGGGAGAAAAGAATCTCAGGTCCTCTCCCTAAAAGTAATTTGGAACGAGCTGAATGGGGTCACCTGTAAAGCCTCTTCATCTTTTTCAATTATCCTTATCTTTCAAAAACCAGTTTCTACACCTTTCAGGAAAATCCAGGGCAGAAAAATGATGGTTATAATAAATGGTGAGCGTCTTTAAAAGTCCAAATCCCAAGCTCAGAGAGCATTCAGTAAGGTTCTTCAAACACAGAGGGATACTTGTGAATCCTCCATCATTCAGTCATTGTAATAAAGATTTTAAAAATACATGAGGTGACTATGAGAGACAGAGTTGCAAGGTCTTGTGCACCTTTTAAAGTCAGGAAAACCCAGGACCAAATGAGCCTGAGAAATCTTTATCCTCACCAGCATGCATACATTGGAAACAAGTGGAATGGGAATCCAAGCATGGCTTGCAGATTGAATCAATATGTGTTCTACACACATGTTATGGTGTTTTTTATATGGGCATACCACTTGATAAGGTCTATAGGAATCTTCAAGCTAATCTCAGAGTTGGATCAGAGCCAGCTACTAACAGTCAGCTATGCCATCTGCACCAACCATTCTGTCAGCAGAGTGAGGAGACTCATCCAGTGTTCCCTTTGTGTGTTCTGTTTGATTATCTGTCATTTCACATGCATAGAGCATACTCCTTACAATATAGGTAACCGCTTGAAGGTGATGGGAAAAGATGTGATTTGTAGATAGTGCTAGCTTTGTGCTTAGGAGTGCAGGAGAAAAGAAACTGTAGGTGAAATAAAATCTTTTCTTATCCATTGCTTGGTTCATGGCTAAGATCCCTGTAAAGAAAGATTACCAAGAGAAAAAGCATACAGATTTAATGTAAGTTGTACATGACACAGGAGCCTTCTTAAAGAAATGAAGACCTGAAGAAATGGATAAACCTGTGTATTTTTATGCTAAGCCTGATGAAGAAGTGGCCTTGGAAAAGAAGCATGCTTAGATAAAGGTGCATGAACTAATGGTAATAAACTTGGGGAAACTTAAGGCCCGTTTGTCCATATTTTTCTCTGTGTCCCTGTACCTCCAGAGATAAAGATATTCCTGTCCTCCAGTTATAGGGTTGGTGCCTCAGGAAATAACTGCTTTGGGAGAGAAGGACCAGGGCAAGAAGAGAGTGACCTTTCTTCTGCTGTTTTCTCAAATGGCAAGGTGCCATATACAGGAGTACCATGTCCTGACTTCCATCATTAACTGTAAGTAAAGGACTGAGTCTTATTTTCTTTATTCTATTTGCAAAGTGGGAAGTTAAAATAATACTGTCATCACAATGAATGTAAGGATCCAGTGTTGAAAGTGATTGTAAATTCTACAAATGTTAGTTTCCCAAGTGACATGTAACTGTGTGGCTCACAGTATAAGTCAGTTAGTTGTAGTTGTTCATCTGATTTTCTCGGTCTTTGCTGAACCATCTCAATCATGTTTCATTTTCTTAAGAAATTGGATTCTCAGGTGGGGAAGGAAATCATGAGGAAATTAGACTGCACCTCTGTAGTATAGACATTGTATGCCTGTCGCCTCTACTTACCTAAATACTTTCATGAACTTCTACAAAGTTCTTCCAGGGCTACTTGGTACTTTGTTCTCCTCGATATGCCTCTAACTATGCAAATTGATGCCTCTGAATAGCATCAAGCATGGGCATTTCATTCGGTTATTGCCTCTAGAGGAGTATACTTCCATGGATGTTTTAAAGGGCAATAGAATATTTCCATGGGTTTAAGACCTTGGGCTTCAATTTTATAGACATTATTTTTTATTTTTTTTATGGTCCTCATTCATGCCCTTAATGATCAAAATACTATTTGCCACCTGCAGGAGTGCTTATATTAGCAGAAGGGACGTTAGAAACATTTGTAGAACCCAAAATGATGCCTTTTGGAAAGTATACACTCTCTTCACCAGCAAGATGTTGCCAGTAGTTTACATATAGATAGAAAATTAGGAAAAGGAAGTTAAAAATAGATGAGACAAAAAATCGAATTACTTCTCCAGCAACCACTGCCATAGAACCAACCACAAATGACCAAGGTCAAGGATAGGATATACAATAGGAGCACACACAGAAAGAGAGGTAAATGAACAGAAGATATAGGTAAGTGGTTTCAGGCCAAGATCTTTCTTCTGAACAAGTTTCTTGTCAAGGTCTCACATCTTTTAAATAATTTCCTTTTCTTTTTTGTCTTAGTACTCATTCTTTTAAGAAGAACAGTAGTGGTTACAAAGTTGTAATTATTTGCTGAAGTTTTCTTTAAAAAAATAGTGTAGAAGGCCATATTGGTGATTATAACTTCTTGTCATTAATAAGGAATATATCAACTGATCTTATAAGAGTTTTTTTTTCCTGGACAGTTCTGTGGTCAGCCAGAACTTGCCATAAATAACTTGTATAGTTTTTGGTCATTTTTCCCAATACAATATAGATGACTTTTTTTGCTTGTTTGTTTGTTTCAATTTATAAGATACTTTTTTTAAAAAAATTATTATACTTTAAGTTCTAGGGTACATGTGCAGATCGTGCAGGTTTGTTACATAGGTATACATGTGCGATGGTGGTGGTTTGCTGCATCCGTCACCCCATCATCTACATTAGGTATTTCTCCTACTGCTATCCCTCCCAATCCCCCTACCCCCTGTTATTCCTCCCCTAGCCCCCCACCTGCCAGGCCCTGGTGTGTGATGTTCCCCTCCCTGTGTCTGTGTGTTCTCATTGTTAAACATCCACTTATGAGTAAGAACATGCTGTGTTTTGTTTTCTGTTCTTGTGTCAGTTTGCTGAGAATGATGGTTTCCAGTTTCATCCATGTCCCTGCAAAACACATAAACTCATCATAAAGGACTTTTTAAAATGTGAGACAGGGTCTCTTTCTGTTGTTCAGGCTGTAGTGCAGTGGCAAAATCACAGCTCACTGCATTCTCAACCTCCTGGACTCAAGCAGTTCTTCCATCTCGGCCTTCCCATTGGCGGGACCACAGATGTACATCACCATGCCTGGCTAATTCTTGTATTTTAGGGGTTTCACCATGTTGCTCAAGCTGATCTTGAATTCCTGACCTCAAACAATCTACCTACCTCTGCCTCCTAAAGTGCTGGGATTTACACTTGTGAACCACTGCGCCTGGCCCATAATCTTAATAATGAAAATTTTTCTAGATGCAAGAGAGTCAATAGTGGATGCTGGAAATCTATAAAGTAACAGTAATGGTTTATATTTCTGCAGGATTACATTCTAGAGCTCTATAGAGTATCTTTCCTAATCTTCCCTCCAAAAGCTAGATATAGTTGACATTAACCATTCTTTTTTTATAGCTGAAAAATCTTGATTAATAGTGGCCTGCCGGAACATCTGAAAGCCCATTCTTTATCTGCCTTAATCACCTTTCTTTCTTAGGTGATAACTTCTTTTTTAGGGAAAAATTTATAGAATGGGAAGTTTAACGAAGCAGCTTTTTATATCCCATTATCTCACACTGGGTCTCTTTCAGTGTCCCTTTGCTTTTTACACCTATCCCTGAAGTTCCTTTCCATTTTCACCTTTTCCTTTCTGATTTGAAGACAAGGTTAGAAAGAAAGTGGTATAGGACACCTTATGCTATAGCCATGAATAATAAGAGATTTCTGGGACCTAATTAAACTAAAGAGCTTTTGCACAGGAAAAGGAATAGTCAGCAGAGTAAACAGACAACACACAGTGTGGGAGAAAATCTTTACAATCTATATGTCTGACGAAGGACTAATATCCAGAATCTATAACAAACTTAAATCACTAAGATAAAAACAAATAATCCCATCAAAAATTGGGCTAAGGACATGAATAGACAGTTCTCAAAAGAAAATATACAAATGGCCAACAAACATGAAAAAATATTCGACATCACTAATGATCAGGGAAATGCAAATCAAAACCACAATACGATACCACCTTACTCCTGCAAGAATAGCCATAACCAAAAAATCAAAAAACCGTAGATGTTGACGTGTATGCAGTGAACAGGGAACACTTCTACACTGGTGTTGGGAATGTAAACTAGTAAAGCCACTATAGAAAACAGTGTGGAGATTCCTTAAAGAACTAAAAGTAGAATTATCATTTGATTCAGCAGTCCAACTACTGGATACCCAGAGGAAAAGAAGTCATTATTTGAAAAAGATACTTGCACACACGTTTATAGCAGCACAATTCACAATAGCAAAATCATGGAACCAACCCAAATGCCCATCAATCAATGAGTAGATAAAGAAACTGTGATAGGTGTATGTGTGTGTATACACATATGTAAAATATATATACACACACACACACACACACACACACACACACACACACACATATATATATATATATATGTTGGAATACTACCCAGCCATAAAATGGAATTAACAGCATTTGCAGTGATCTGGATGAGATTGGAGACTATTATTCTAAGTAAAATAATTCAGGAATGGAAAACCAAGCATCGTATGTTCTCACTGATATGTGGGAGCTAAGCTATAAGGATGCAAAGGTATAAGAATAATACAATGGATTTTGGGGACTTGGAGTAAAGGGTGGGAGTGGAGCGAGAGGTGAATGACAAAATATGGTGCAGTCTCACAAATCACCACTAAAGAACTTAGGTAACCAAATACTATCTGTACCCCAATAACTTATGGGAAAAAATCCCCTTAGAAAAGATATTTATTAGATTTTGTAAATCTGGAAAAAACATTTTTTAAGGAAAGTTAACACTACCGATGTTGGTTAAAGAGAACATACAAAATTTATATAAGTAAACATGATAGAAGGGGAAAATTTTTTAAAATATTGTCCAAAATTACTGCTGTTTAGTGTTACAGTTGAAGTCTTTCAAAGTCTCTGGCAGATAGATAACAGAATATATATAGTGTCTTAAAATACAGGGATGAAAAATAGAAGTGTGATGTTAAAACTTGACCAAGTAACACACAAAAGGAAACTTCAGGCAAATTTCACTAAAGAACATTGATGCAATTGACCAACAGCAATGTGAAAGTTTTAAACAGTTTACATTAACCTTTATGTGAATACCCAAGTTATAAAAGCAAAAAGGTTTATTATTATAAAGCTTTTTATCACTCTGACTTCATAGGGTTGATTATTATGTAGCCAAGTTTTATGAACCAGGATGTTGCTGGTGATTAAGACAATATGAAGGAGGGGACCCTAGATCACAATTGCAGTCACATAGTAGAGAATTGAAAAAAAAAATCGTGATTCAAACAGAAAAACTAGTTGCCAGTGGATCAAAGCTTTCCACAGTTTGCCTTATAATTCTTAGGTTAAACTGACCCAGAAGCCTACAAAAGAAAGCATAGGGAAAGTTTGTCTTCTTAATCGCAAAATGTAGTAGTCCACCGTCTCTGGCACAGTAATTGTTCACATTCTTTACATGGCAATGGTTCACTTTGGGAAGCTTTCATTTGTGACTTATTTTCAATAGTTGGAGGTCTTGGTTTCTGTTCTGTGACTGCCATTGGGGACATTGTGGCAGGGGTTTTCCTTCATGTTCTCAAAATGAGTGACTGCCAACTTGCTTGAGGATGAGTTTAAAAACTGATACACATTTCTTTTTTCTCCTATAATGTAACCTCCAAGTTATTTGGCTTCATAAGACAGTAGGGACTGTTCTCCCTTTAATTTCTGGAAGACAATTTAACCCAGGATAAAACAAAATTAATCCATAAAAGATTAAATTACAGGGCTGCTTGGTACAATTAATAGGTGAATATGCTCTTTGATTCTCTAACATGGAAACAGAGAATGGCAGATTTCTACAGCTTTGTCATAGAACTTTTTCTTCAAAGAGTTCAACTGTTCGATAAAATATACTTTGAAAACCCTAGAAATATTCCAGTAAAAGTTAAGAACAGTAGAAGCATGTTGGATATCTCTATTTTTAATTATTATTTCTGAAGGGCTGGTACAATACAACAAAATAAGGAATTTAATGATTCAGTGTTTTTTTTTTAAAAAAAAGAACATTTTCATTTGAAGTTTGTGCTTTTTCTTCTTATAAAATGCAAAAGAATGAACTAAAACGCTATTAAAATTTATAAAAGAAATGCAAAAGAACATTACTATAACATACAATCTGTCCTATAAAAGATTACAAAGTAAAACAAAAACTTTAAAGCTCCCTTTCTGACCTTCAGATGAGTAGTTGTTTTAAAAGAGAAAAATGTAAAAATCAACTTTTGATTTGATGAAGACTCATTAAAAATTTCATAAAATGATTTTTCTGGTGTTCATATACCCACTTGGTGGACTCTGTCATATCATGGATTTAAGTCTGCCTAGTTCAACATCATACTCTTTATTAAAAATCTCTCTTTTCTGGCTAAGAGTAAGCACTTCTTAGAATTCTTCATTTTCATCACCAGCACTAGCAATGGTGTATTTCTCCCATAAGAGCCGTTTTTCAAAAATATATGAAGTTTTTATCACTTAAGAACAGCTACTGCTCATGAAAGAGAAGAACAAAGTTAAGATGAGCCACTTACTAGGATAAGAAGCAGCCAGCTCGCTGTTCATGAGTAGTGGTATTGGGGCAGCTTCCACATATCAGCCCATTAGTTTTTACAATTAAAATCCATGCCACCACAAAACTACACACCACTCTATGGCATGAACCCTTGAGGTTGCCTCTGAAGAATACAAATTGTGTTATTAAATCCCTGAATGCCAAGGGTCCACTGAACTACAAATAAAAACCATGATAATACTTACCAACAAGAAGGTTAGGTTTATCATTTTTACATAGTCTAAAAACATTTCACTCTAGGTCATTTAGAATTAACTCATTTTAGCTAAAAATATCACACAACATGAATCGTTTTTGCCACCTATTAAAAAGTGTGTGTAATATCTGAAATTTGTGAGTGATTGTGTAAGCTAGTAACGTAACATAAGTGCATTCAACAATGAATAATGCACGGGCATCTTCAGAATAATAGTGTGTGGCAGGTTATAGATCATCTAACATTAAATAATTCATCTGCTTTACTGCCCTTACATCATAGGGTTAGGAGTCTCTTTTAACACATTAGGAAGCATAGACACTAAGAAGTTAACTGGCCTTTTTAGGGCTTCATGGGAAATTGTTGAGAGATGGAGAATGGAAGATCAAAAATTCTAAACTTCAAGCTATTTCCTCTGTTCTTTAGATTTCCGTCTCCTGATTAGAAAATTTTCTAATTTTAGCTGATTAAATATTCTTGATATGCTACTGAGATATATTTAAAGCAGAAGCAATATGCAGATTTACATACAGAAGTAAGAAGATAGCAAATCATTTAAGGTCAGTCAGAGTGCCTGGAGGTTGCATGTAATTATTGCATGAGGAAAGAGAATCTCCCTTAGCCTTAGAGATCTTAACTGAGACCCAAAATACTGAAGCAAATCACCCATTGGAACTGAATGCTTCATTTATTTGGGAGGCAATTCAGAGCAAGCAGAATGAAGCCTGTAGAAGGTGTTAATAATCAGCCTGTCACTGTAAGTCATTAGTTACCAGGCTCACTGATAACTGCCCTACCCAAAGGTAAGAAAGCTTAGATATGTATTTAGTAATTCCCATTTTTCATTGTTGAAGGTGTTCATAGAACTTCTGTGCCCTGTTCCTCCCTACCTGTCCTATTTGAGCTTAACATGTTCTAGTGGCCAGAAGAAGCTCTCAAAGTGACATGGAGATGAGAAGCTGTGTTTGATGTATGAACCTGCAGATGTATATGGGAACAGTGAAAGCAGAGAGGAAGTAGGTGGTCAGCAAAGGCATCAGCTACAAATCACCTCTGGTACTACCCACATTCACTTATGTACCAAGTTGAGTTAAATTTGTCTCATTAGAAATTCTTCAAAGTCATGGCCAGATAAAAATTTTTTAAAGACTCAGAAAAATGGTTAGAGTGATTATCTGTAGTTCTTACGCTGCAGCTGACTTCAAGATCATTATTTATATTGATCCTCTTCTTCTGTCATGCTTTTCTTGAGTTCTCTCACAGGTGCTGGAGGCTTTTGCCAGGGAAGTAACTTGTACTCACATTTCTGAAAATGTTTCCCCACCTTTTCATTTCAACCTTTGTCAAGCTTAGTTACTGCAACTACCCATCCATCATTATTACTGGGCATTGAGCACCAAGACACATTCCTATTAAATCCTCTGATTTTTTTCTCTTGCCCTTATTATATAAGAGCAACAGTATCTTCTCATGATAGTCACATACTTCAGTCAATATAATTATTTCTTTCTTTGCCTCTTGTTCTAGTCCCAAGGAACTAGGCAGTACCAGTAGCTTTGGTTTTAGTGAAACCCATATCCTGTTTCCCTGGTATAAAACTTCTTTTCCAGCAATAGAACTTATGATCCAACAGAGCCTGTTGTAAAGATAGAAAGCACAAATTACCAAGTGGGCCACTGAAAATGATGATAAGAATAGCCACTCTTTGTTTTGTGATCTCATTTTCTGTCTATAAGCAACATAAACCATATCATGCTCATCAATTCAAAGTGTATTCTATATTTCAAAGGACAGCAGCACCATAACTATGCATGCTGTCATACCCAAGTTGGATGGCTATTAAAAGGCATCTCAGACACATGGAAGGAGGGGGACCAAGATGGCTGAAAGGGAGCATCTCCAGAGTGCAGCTCCCATTGAGTTAGACACAGAACCAGAGCAATATCTGCGTCTCCGAGCAAGGTACCAGGATTGTTCCAAAAGGACTGGTTGAACAGTGCAATTAACCCCCAAAAAGGGGGTGAAAGCAGCCCAAAGAGGGTGAGCCAAGGCAAGGTGGGGCATTGCCCCACCTGTAAAGTGTATCTGGCACAGAGGATCAGGGGCATCACCTCCTTGGTACTCTAAATCACATACAGCACTACACTGTGAGACTTCAGCAACACACAGCCCAGGAAAACACCGCCTGGCTGAGAACTGCCTGGAGTTGCAGACCCGGGCAGCAGCCCAGTCCAGCAGCCCCTGCCAGACCAGTGCCTTTTCAGCACAGACCAGTACGGAGACTTGGTGCAATACTGAGAAAGCTTTCAAGAAAGAACTACCCATCCCATAGAAGGGAGAGTTGAAAGCAGGGGTGGGGGTGAGGATAGGGGAGGGTATATGCCCACACAGGCATTAAAAAAAAAAAAGCCTTATACAGGAGAAATAACCCCAACTTTAACAGAAAGGACGTCCACTCAGAGATCCCACTCAAATCACCAACTTCAAAGATCAAAGATAGATAAAGTCATGAAGATGGGAAGAAACCAGTGCAAAAAGGATAAAAACATCAAAGTCCAGAATGCCTCTCCTCCCCAAAGAGATCACAATGACTCACCAGCAAGGCAACAAAACAGGCCAGAAAATGATTTTGATGAGCTGACAGAAGCAGGCTTCAGAAGATGGGTAACAACAAACTTCTCTGAGCTAAAAGAACATGTTCTAACCCAATGCAAAGAAACTAAGAACCTTGAAAAAAGATTGACTAGAATGACCAGCCTACAGAAGAACATAAACAACTTGATGGAGCTGAAAAACACAGCATGAGAACTTCATGAAGCATATACAAGTTTCAATAGCCAAATTGATCAAGCAGAAGAAAGGATATCAAAGATTGAAAACCAACTCAATGAAATAAAAAGAGAAGGCAAGAAAAGAGAAAAAAGAGTGAAAAGAAATGAACAAAGCCTCCAAGAAATATGGGATTATGTGAAAAGACCTAATCTACGCTTGATCAATGTACCTGAAGAGGATGGGGAAAATGAATCCAAGCTGGAAAACACTCTTCAGGATACTATCCAGGAGAACTTCCCCAACCTAGCAAAGCAGGCCAACATTGAAATACAGGAAATACAAAGAACCCCACAGAGATACTCCTTAAGAAGAGCAACCCCAAGGCACATAATCATCAGATTCACCAGGGTTGGAATGAAGGAAAAAATGCTAAGGGCAACCAGATAGAATGGTTGAGTCAGTCACAAAGGAAAGCCTGTTCGACTTACAGCAGATCTCTCAGCGGAAACCCTACAAGCCAGAAGAGAGTGGGGACCAGTATTCAGCATTCTTAAAAGAACTTTCAACCCAGAATCTCATACCCAGCCAAACTAAGCTTCATAAGTGAAGGAGGAATAAAATTCTTTATGAACAAGCAATTGCTCAGAGATCACCACCAGGCCTGCCTTACAAGAGCTTCTGAAGGAAGCACTAAACATGGAACAACCAGTACCAGCCACTGCAAAAATGTACCAAATGGTAAAGACAACCAACACAATGAAGAAACTGTGTCAACTAACAGGCAAAACAACCAGCGAGTATCAAAATGGCAGGATCAAATCCACACATAACAATATTTAACCTTAAATGTAAATGGGCTGAATGCCCCAATCAAAAGAAACAGACTGGCAAACTGGGTAAAAAGTCAAGACCCATCAGTGTGCTATATTCAGGAGACCCATATCACATGCAAAGACAGACATAGACTCAAAATAAAGGGATGGAAGAAAATCTACCAAGCAAATTAAGAGAAAAAAAAAAAAAAAAGCAAGGGTTGCAATTCTAGTCTCTGATAAAATGGACTTTAAATCAACAAAGATCAAAAGAGACAACGAAGGGCATTACATAATGGTGAAAGGATCAATACAGCAAGAAGAGCTAACTAACTATCCTAAATATATATGCACCCAATACAGGAGCACCCAGATACATAAAGCAAGTCTTAACCACCTACAAAGAGACTTAGACTGCCGGGCAATAATAGTGGGAGACTTTAACACTCCACTGTCAATATTAAACAGATCAACGAGATAGAAAACCAACAAGGATATCCAGGTCTTGAACACAGAACTGGAACAAGCAACCTAATAGACATCTACAGAACTCTCCACCCCAAATCCACAGAATATATATTCTTCTCACCACCACATCACACTTACTCTAAAATTGACCACATAATTGGAAGTAAATCACTCCTCAGCAAATGCAAAAGAACAGAAATCATAACAGTGTCTCAGACCACAGTGCAATCAAGTTAGATCTCAGGATTAAGAAACTCACTCAAAACCGCACAACTTCATGGAAACTGAACAACTGGCTCCTGAATGTTACTGGATAGACAATGAAATGAAGGTAGAAATAAAGATGTTCTTCAAAACGAACGAGAATGAGGACACAATGTACCAGAATCTCTGGGACACATTCCAAGCAGTGTCGAGAGGGAAACATATAGCACTAAATGCCCACATGAGAAGCCAGGAAAGATCTAAAATCAACACCCTATCATCAAAATTGAAAGAGCTAGAGGAGCAAGATGAAAAAAACTCAAAAGCTAGCAGAATACAAGAAATAACTAAGATCAGAACAGAAATGAAGGAGATAGAGACACAAAAAACCCTTTAAAAAATCAATAAATCCAGGAGCTGTTTTTTGAAAACATCAACAAAATAGGCATACCACTAGCCAGATTAATAATAATAAAAAAAGAAAAATCAAATGGATGCAATAAAAAACAATAAAGGGGATATCACCACCGACTCCACAGAAATACAAACTACCATCAGAGATTACTACAAACAACTCTATGCACATAAACCAGTAAACCTGGAAGAAATGGATAAATTCCTGGACACTTGCACCCTCCCAAGACTAAACCAGGAAGAAGCTGAAACCCTGAATAGACCAATAACAAGGACTGAAGTTGAGGCAGCAATTAATAGCCTACCAGTCAACAAAAGTCCAGGTTCAGATGGGTTCAGCTCTGGGAAAGATCAAAATTCAAATTTCCAATTTTCCAAGTATCATTTATTGAAGAGATTACTCTTTCCCTATTATGAACCCATGGTGCTTTTATGGAAGAGCATGTAACCATATACATTAGAGACTATTTCTGGGCTGTCTGTTCAGTTCCAGTAGTCCATTTGTATGTCTTTGTGTCAGTATCAACTCTTGATTTCTGTAGCTTTGTAATATGTTTTGAAATCAGAACGTGTTGAGTCCTCTAGCTTTGCTTTTCTTTCTCAATTTTGTTTTGGCCACTTAGGGTCCTTTGAGATTCCATATACATTTTTAAATGTTTTCTATTTTTGAAAGAAAAACTAATGAGATTTTGATAAGGATTGCATTTAATCTGTACATTACTTTGGGTGGTATGGACATGTTAACAATATTGTCTTCCAATCCATGAATCTGTGATACCTTTCAACTTATTTGCGTCTTAAAAAATTTCTTACAGCAATGTTTTATAGTTTTCAGTATACAGGTCTTTTACGTCCTTGGTTAAGTGTATTCCTAAGTATTTTATTCTTTGCAATGCTATAGGAAATGGGAATGTTTTCTTAATTTCCTTTTTGGATTATTCATAGTTAGCATATAGAAATGCAAATAAATTTTGTGTCTTGATTGTTTTTTCTGCAACTTTGCAGAATCTGTTTATTAATTCCAACAGGCTTCTTTTTGGTGGAATTTTTAGGGTTGTCCTCATAAGATCATGCCATCAAATTTGTGCCTTTTATTTCTTTTTCAGCTTAATTACTCTGGCTGAGACTTCTAGTATTGTTGAATACAAGTGGTAAGAGGGGGCATCTTTCTTTGTTCCTGTAATTAGATGAAAACATTCAGTTTTTCAATGTTGAGTATGTTAGCTTTGGACTTTGCATATATATAGCCTTGATTATGTTAAGGTAATTTTTATTCATACTTTGTGGGGTGCTTTTATTAGAAAAGGGTATTGTATTTTGTCACATAGTTTTCTGCATCAATTGAGATAATCATGTGGTTTTGCTTTTTATTTATGTATTTGGTTAATGTTGTGTATTGCATTGATTTTTTTTTTATTTACTGAGCCATCCTTGCATTCTAGGAATAAATCCAACTTGGTCATGGTGCATAATCCCTTAATGTGTTAGCAAATTCAGTTTGCCAATATTTTGTTGAGGATTTTTGCATCAATATTCATTGGGGATATTGGTATGTTGTTTCCTGTCTCAAAGTATCTTTGTCTGATTTTGATATAAGCATAATGCTGGCACTATATAGTGAGTTTGGAAGTGTTGCTTTCTCTTAATTTTTGGAAAAGTTTGAAAAGGATTGGGATTAATTTTTCTTTAAATTTTTCATAGACTTTTCCAGTGAAGCCATCTGGTCCTGGTCTCTTCTTTGTTGGGAGATTTTTGATTACTGATTTATTCTCCTTATTAGATGAAGGTTTGTTGACATCTTAAAATTTACTTTTGATACAGTCCTGTTAGGTTGTATGTTTCTAGGACATTTGCTATATCCCATAAAGTTTTGGTTTGTTGTGTTTTCATTTTTCCCAAGATATTTTCCAATTTTCTTTATGATTTCTTCTTTTACCCATTGGTTGTTCAAAAGTATGTTGCTTAATTTCCATATAAAAGTAAATTTTCCAGTTTGATTTGTTTAATTGGTTTCCAATTTTATTCCATTTTGTTCAGAAAATATATTGGTATGACTCCATTCATCTTAAATTTATTAAGAATTGTTTTGTGGCCTAATATGTGCTCTATCCTGATGAATATTTCATATGTGCTTGAGGAGAACGTGTATTTTGCTCTTCCTGATTGGAATGTTCTGTGTCTGTTGGGTTCAGTTAGTCTATAGTGATGTCCAAGTCATGTTTCTATATTGATTTTTATCTGATATAAGTATGACCACCTCTGCTTTTTTTTGGTCACCATTTACATAGATTGTCTGATTTCATTCTTTCATCTTCAGCCTATGTGTGTCTTCAGATTTCAGGTGACTCACCTACAGGCAAGTACTTTGATCTTTTGTTATTTTTATTTTTATCCATGTAGCTACTCTTTTTATTGAGTTTAATCCATTTATATGTAAAGTAATTACTGATAGGGAAGAACTTATTGACGTTTGGTTAGTTGTTTTCTGTATGACTTAATTTTGTCTCTCTTTTCCTGCCTTGCTTCCTTCCTTTGTGCTTTATTATTTTGTAGTGGCATGTTTTGATTTATTTCTTATTTTCTTTTGTGTATCTTCCATAGGTGTTTTCTTTTTGGTCATCATTGAGATTTTTAAAAATCTTAGTTGCAACCATTTATTTTAAATGGGTAACAATTTCAGTTGAATACAAAAACTCTGCTCCTTTTATCCCCTACATCATAAGTTATTGATGTCACAAATTACGTTTTTGTGTTTTGTATTATTAATATATTTTATAGTTACATTTATGCTTTTATATTTTAAATTGTATACCTGAATTAAAACTGTTTATGTACCACCATTACAGGAAAACAGGATTCCAAATTTTTCTATATATTTACCCATGTAAAAGACTTTTATATTTTTATATGCTTTCATGTTGGTGTCTAGAGTTGTTTTATTTAAACCTGAAGCATTCCTTTAGCTTTTAATTTAAGACATGTCTCACAGTGAGGAACTCCCTTAGTTTTGTTTACCTGGAAAGGTTTTGGTTTTTCCTTCATTTTTAAAGGTCAGTTTTGCTGGATATAGTATATATAGATATAGAAGAATCTTGATTAGTGGGTGGTTTTTTTTTTTCTTTTTTGGTCTTTTTTTTTTTTTTTTTTTTAAGCACTTTGAATGTATCATCCCATGCCCTTCTGTCTGGTAATGTTTCTGCTGAGAAACCCACTAGTAATCTTATGTAAGCCCCTAGTATGTGATGAGTCATTTGTTTCTTGGTGTTTTCAAAATTCTCTCCTTGCCTTTGACTTTGGACAATTAGATTACAATATGGTTCGGTGTGGGTTGCTTTAAATTCATCTTAGAGTGCTTTGAGTTTCTCACATTTGAATTCCCATTTAGTCCAATTGGTCTGGGGAGTGTATTAGTCCATTTTTGCATTGCTGTAAAGAAATACCCAAGACTGGGTAATGCATGAAGAAATGAGGTTTAATTGGGTCATGGTTCATCAGGTTATACAGAAAGCATGATGCTGGCATCTACTTGACCTCTGGAAATACCTCAAGAAACTTACAATCATGGCAGCAGGCAAAGGGGAAGCAGGTTTGTTCCGTGCCTGGAGCAGGAGAGAGTGAGCGGGAAGGTGCCACACACTTTTAAATGACCAGATCTCATAAGAACTCACTCACTGTCACAAAGACAGTACAAAGGGGGATGCTGCTAAACATTCATGAGAAATCCAGTCTCATAATCCAGTCACATCCCACCAGGCTCCACTTCCAACACTGGGGAGTATTTCTCAACATGAGATCTGGTGGGGACACAGATCCAAACCACATCAGGAAGAAATCAATGACTTCTTCAAACTAAGCTCTGTATCCCTTTTTCTCTCTCTTCTTTGTGGACTCTCATATGTAAATATTGTTTGACTTGGTAATGTACCATAAGTTCCTTAGGCTTTCTTCATTTTTCTTTTTGTTCCTCTGGCTCAGTCATATCAAATGACCTGTCTTAAAGTTTGTCATACTGCAGGTTCTCTGGTGCTACAACAAGCCACTGAGTAGCCACTGAGTTGTTCTTTGTTCTAAGTGATCCTAGGCATCAAAGGTATGCCAGTTCCGCATCAAAGCTTCAAGTAAGTCAAGCTATAAATCTATACTTTTGCAGCCCGTGCCCAAACTAGAAGGTTAGATGTAGTCCACTCCCTACCCCCGCTTCTCTTTCTCTCCCAAGGGAGAAGCTGTGAGCTGGGCATTTCCTCTCAATTGCACCAATCTGTGCTGGCTTGAGGAAAGAACTATAGTGGGTGAAATGCAATTGTTTTTCTTGTTTCAGTACAACTGTTCATAGTTTTGTGCTTGACTATGGTACTGTGATGTCTTAACTGGTTTCTGAATTCCTCATAAAAGCTTTTTGAATTGTGTATTGTTGTTAAGTCAGTGTCTAAGGGAGAAGGAGGTCTGGGGCTTTCTGTTCTGCCATCTTTGCTGCTCTAACTCTCCCAGGAGCTTTTTATTTAAGCAAAGAATAATTCTCTGCCTCAGATGGCATGACTTTGTTCCCGAACCCCACGGGGACTATATTGTGACTCAACTATTAATGCTTGGGAGAAATTCGAAAGTTTAATCCACTGTGGTAACTTCTGGCAACATTAGCTATGCCAAGTCATATGTCCCTAGTGGCAAGGCCAGTTTCTTCAGAGCTAGTACATGTTGCAGTGGTCTTCCTTGTTCTGGTCACCACTCAAAATTGGCAGTGTTTCATATCAGCCACTAAATTAATACTAACTTAAGCAGTATTCCCCAGCATGGCATATGCTCTCTCCAAATGTAAAGAGGTTTGCCAAGTACTTTCTTAGTAGTAAGAGGTACAGGGTGCAATAACTTGTCATTTACCTTGGAGGGAATATCCCAAAATGCCCCAGACTATTGGTTTTCTCCCCAAAATTTGGAAGGTGCCTGAATTGTGCAGATATTTCTGATCTTTTGTCATGCATGTATCTTACTAGGTCATCCAGAGTACTTATCACTTCCTATTTACTAGATTTAGCTTGTATGATGTCATTACTATTGTGACATTACTATCATTTAGCTTGCATGATGGCATTACTTTAATGAGGAGTTCACCATGATGTTCTGCAAAATGTCAAGATTATCAAGCTACCTTACTAAGAAAGGAAAGCTAACAAAAGCCTAGGACAAGTGTATATAAGTTTTGCAGTTCATTTTAAGTGAGTGAAGACAGCCTTTGATGCTCCTTCTTGATGGGCGTTGAAAGAAGACATGAACTATAGCAATAGCTGTATGCCGAATTTCAGAGGGTGTTTTGATCTTTCTGGTAAATCTTCCACTTCCAGCACGTTGACTGTGCTTGTGGCTACCAGTTGGTTAAGTTGATATAGTCCAACATCATCTCCCATGACTTTCACCATCTAATTTTCACCAGATTGGTGAATTAAATGGGGATGCGATGAGGACTACCACTTCTGCTTTCCTTAAGTGTTTGAGAGTAACACTAGTCTTTGCCATTTTATTTAGCATATAGTATTGCTCCTGATTTGCTATCTTGGTGGAGTTGTGAGGGAATTTTAGTATCTTACACTTGGTCTTTTCTATCCTTTTATAATGGGTCTTTTCCATAGTTTAGGAAATGTTTTTAAATATATCCATCCTGATTGTGCCTCAGGGAACTGAGGAAAAACCACAGAGTGTGTTGGTGGACCCAATATTACTGTGAGATGGACTTCACCCACTCCACTGTCATGTTTCTGTGACACTCTATCAGAGGGGTCATGAGGGCATTTTGTGTTCCCTGAAATCAGTGTTAACTCAGGCCCATTATCCAGCACCTTCTTTCCTTACCATAGAATTTATTTGGGAAATGGGTGTAGATTCTTTTTGGGAAAAATTAGGGGAGTTGCCACTATATACACTTGCATTGCAAGGACTTTCCTCAAAGAGACCTAGATTTCCATGTAGTAAATAGGCTCTACTTCTGAGAACTATCACAGGTATGGCAACTGGGTAAAGGATTGTGACTTACAATTTTAGTGCATAAGAACAAGTTTCTCACTTATTCTTGATGTTTGTTTTATAAGTCAAGCAATATTTTCATTGGTTGGTCATTTGTCTTACCCCAAAGAAAATTATGATCCTTTTCTTTGGGGTATGGCCTTTGCCATACACCTCTATGAGCCAAGACCCCTGTTGCTCTCCATCATGTAATAATGTCTATCTCACCTAAATAGTTAAGCACTGCCATATGGTCTCTGAAATTCCAGAATCTTACATTTCTACCCCCTTTAGGGATTCCAGATCCTCCGCAGTACCTCCTGTCATTAAACCTGGATACAGAGGAGAGCCACTCCTGTACTTCTCAGTGATTACAACACTACTCTCACTGGCAAATTTCTTATTATTTTAATAAAAAGAATTGGAAATATAATAAGCTGGCAGATTTTCTAAGTAGAGATCTTAAATAATCCATTCTGATACGTTCACCTCTCAGAACTATTTGACTTCTTCTCGAATACTCTGCCTTGCCAAGGCAGAATATTAGAAAAGTTTCCACCTCATTTTCTGTAGGCCTTCATTGTTTCCAGGCTTCAAAGAGTCATTCTCATAACACACGAGGATGGACTCCAGGCATTCTTGCTAAAATGTTAAATCATGATTCAAGAAAGCAGATCCCGTATCAGTAAACTCTCCCCTATCCAGCCTTGTATTTCATCCTTCCTGGTCTACTACCCTCAAGCTTCAATTCAAAACATGTTCTTCTAGTTCCTGCCAGCATACCATACCAGCCAAGTCCTGATGCTTGGTGAATAATCTCTTTATTCTCATAGCAAGAAGAGTAAATTCTTACTTTTAGGCATACTAAGTCTTTGCATATGAATCTCTAAACAATGAAGGAAAGCAGAATAGATGCTGAGGAGATAAGCATCATTTTGTCAGATACTTATGAAACCTCTGAATAGTGCGTGACAAATTACCCCCAAAACCAAGTATCTGAAAGTAATAAACATTTATGATCTCACAGAATTCTGAAGATTAGGATTCTGGAGCAGCTTAGCTCAAAGATTCTAGCTCAGGATTTCCCATGTTGCTGCGATCAGGATATTAGCTGCAGCTGTATTATCTATAGCCTTACCTGAGAATCTGGAGGAGCCATTTCCAAGGTGATCACTCACATGGATATTGGCTGGAAATATCAGATCCTCACCATTAGGACATCTCCATAAGGCTGCCTGAGTGCCGTTGCAACATAGCAGATAACTTCCCCAGTGTGTGTAATAGAAAAGAGAAAGGAGGGACAAAGCCACAATACCCTTTATTTCTATTGATTAACTGATTTGATTGATTGATTGATTGAGTCTCACTCTGTGACCCAGGCTGGAGTGCAGTAGCACAGCCATAACTCATTGTAAACTCAAACTCCTGAGCTTAAGTGATCCTCCTGCCTCAGCCTCCTGAGTAGATGGGACTACAGGGTCATACTACCATGCCTAGTCTTAGAAGACACATTGTGTCACTTCTGCAATATTCTATTGTTAGACATGAGTCACTAAATCCAGCCCTCATTCAAGGGGCAGGGATTTAAGCTCTACTTTTTGAAGAGAGAAGCATAAAATAATTTATGGGCTTATTTTAAAACCACCACATGAGATTTGATTGTATCTTCTACCTGCTTATGCAACTGTCATGTGTAGCATTTTGCTAGTACATAAAAAATGTTCAACCACTCTTTGCTAAATAAATTAATGAAGAAATCAATGAGTTAGCAGATGGACGTTACAAATTGGAAAATATCTAAATAAGAGTTTTAAAGCTCATGACTAGAATTCTTTAGCTCATAATGTTTACTAAAATATTGTTAGTACCTGTAGTTGAAATATATAACTTGCATGTGTTACTTGAGCTATAATTGAGAGAGCTCTCTTTTATTTCAAAGGGAGAATTCTTTTCCATGCTACTAGTCTTTAACTTGTGAATTGTCTTGGGGTTCTCTATATAGCAAAAACTATTAGACAGGTAATGAAAGCATGCAGCCTCTACCCCAGCAATGATCTGAGCTGCATGTGCAATGTAAATATATTTCTAATACTTTTTCCAGTGGTTTCTTTAGCAATGCTCTGCAGTGTGACATTGGTGGGCAATCTAGCTTTCATTTCAAGTTTGCCTACTGTCCAGATGTCCACTGATTATAAGTCAATCCCAACTACCAAAACAAAACAAACAAAAAAAAACTCATCTGCCCTGTTCCTAAAAACCACCATGTTGCTAAAGAGTATCTTTTGGCCAATAAAAAATTCCTTTTATACTTTTATGTGACTTTTAAAAAATAATTGCTTTGATTTAAATTCGAATGGCATAAAAGTAATGCATTAGTTAATTTTGTTTGTTTATAGATATTTTGTTTCTAGGAGTTTCACCAAACTTTTGGGCTGCAGCCAGACAAGAACTATACTTGGGCTGCCTCCCAGATCTGAATATTGTGGACGCAAGCCCAAATTTCAAGGTCAAGGGACTAGAGACATTGGGCTGTTTGGAACTATTAGAATTGAGAAAGAAAGGGCCCCAGTGACCTCAGCAGTGAAGAGAAAAATCTGAAAGTCCATTGATTTGTAGCACGTCACCTCTCACCACTTGGAGCACTAGATTTAGGATGCAGGAAAATTCACTGCATGTAAAAGTGGATGTTTTTAAACCTCTGGTTAAAAATAAAGGAGATAACATCTGGAAGTCAGGGGAATGTGAGGACTAAATAATTTAGAGCACTAATTGAGAACCTGGCCAAAGAGCTATGGATTCATGCAGAATAGTAGATAATCATGAACTTGTGTATTCTGTAAATGACCTTAGATCTAATGCCAGTCCCATGACTACAAGAACCATATCATCTTGTATTTCATTAGTGTTTGTTGCGGATATAATACCCCTTGAGTTATTGAGCCACTTTCTTTCATTTGACCCAAGAGTATTAGGTTAATTAACAAAATATTCCCAGTATTTCTGAAAGACAAGAGAGGACTATCACTCAATTATATAAAGGGTGAGGGAAAAATTCAGGTAGATAAAAATGACTGTACAGAAGGTCCAGATTTGGGTAATGACAAGACCAAGAGTAAACTGTGAGTTTCCTGCCCCCCAAACACACACTCTCCATTCAGGTATATTTTGGCCCATACTTTTGGTGATTTTCTCTGTGGTCTTAAGTGGATTTTTACAAGATCTATGGAGTTTCTGCATGCTGCTACATATGTTTTAGTAATGCTGATGTTAAGTTTTGCATGTGTTTTATTTTATTCCCTTAGTAGTCTTAAAAGTAGGACAAGAATTATTTAAAGGGGGAAAGAGATTATTATTTCAGTTTAAGAGTCCCAGTAGAATGGGGAAAACTTGGAAAGTGTAAAGAGTTCTATATTCCTATTAAGTGTGACTCAAAAGCCACCCTTGGTTTTACACCATCTCTATCTATAATTTTACTTCTCCCCAGCATTTTTTTCAGACCTGCACAGCAGCTAATCCTCATAAAGGAAAAGCCACACATGAAATTTAAACTCCAGCACTTTGGTTAAAATTCCTGTAGGACAATATCTTCCCCCTCTGCATAACCATATTAAATTGACTACATGGAAGAGAGTCAAACTTCTCCCTCCAATATTCACCTTTGGATAGAATCCAAGCATTAAGAAATGTATAGAAGTTCAGGTGTCATCAGATGTAGATTAGCTAAACGATGGTTTTGTGGTCTTTAGAAGTAACACCTCATGGAAGGAAACATTGAGAACATTAATAGCACACATCTAATTCAGCTACTTATCTAATTCTAATAAATGGCAAGATATGTAAGATGTAGAGATCTGTGCTTGTAAGAAATTCCAGAGAAACCCTACAGAGGGTCAAATTTTATGTTTTATTTTATCCAAACAAGGTCAGATATTAGAAGGCTTCTCAGAGAAGTTTTCTCCCCCAAATCCTTTGTTTAGTAGGTATTAGAAGAAAAAGACAAAGGCTTCTAAAGCCCTTGTTTTTGGTCTGAGTCATGAAACCCTAAATTGTTGAAGTCTAAAGAGCATAAAGACCAGTGTATTTCACATTTTTGTACTTAGAGCCCTGGGGTATCTCAGAGGCCACACTGGAGAACAAAGATCATGGTAGGAAGCTCCTAATCCGCAACCCCCAATTCAGTGGGAGTAAGTTCTCCCTTTTGTCAGTCTTATCTGGGAAACTGCATAAATTTTGTTTGAAGAAAGAATTCTGCTGCTAAGAAAAAGTCTGAAAACTGGTATATAATAGATTTTCTCATTTTTTACGTGGAAATAATTGAGACCAAGAGGGAATAATGACTTTTCATTATTATTTTGCTACTCAACATGGTACTGTAGATAAATCTAGAGCCTCAGTGACCCACAGGCAGTAGCATTCATACTGCACAAACTTGGGATGTAAGAAAAGTTATTGTCTAACTTCATACACCACTTCATCCTTTCTAATGTTGAATTTCAATTTCCCCTTATGGTTATTAAAGCAGAGGCTGCTAGTTGTCTCTATCAAGCAGCCTCTGATATTTGATACCAAAATCAAGTATCCCCCTCTTCCTTAATAGCAGAACCCTAATTTTATTCCAGAACCTATTATACCCAGCTAAAACACTAGAATTCACAGCCTCCTTTGCAGCTAGGTGTGACTATACTACTAAGTTCCTCCCAATGTGATGAAAGCAGAATTATTGTGTGAAACTGCTAAGAAGGAT
The DNA here is from genome assembly GCF_030222135.1 of Aotus nancymaae. Lineage (NCBI taxonomy): Eukaryota > Metazoa > Chordata > Mammalia > Primates > Aotidae > Aotus > Aotus nancymaae. Next base: position 6,088,776 of record NW_026988494.1, on the reverse strand, counting down.
CTTTAAAAGGATCTAACTCAGCATACAGATGGGTGTTTTTTCCTTTTCTCCTCTCCTTCTGGAGGTCTGGAATATAGATTCCATAGCTAAAGCCTACAGTGACAGAGCAGAGAGACAAAAGGTGCTTCAATTTCAGATGAGGTCTTGGGGGACTTTCATACAAGACTTACACTCATTTGGGAGAGTAAATCTGTGTGTTTAAGCCACTTAAGATCTCCACACATACATTATACCTTATCTGTGCTTTCCGGAAAACAACTGATCTTTCTCTTTATACCCATTATAAATAAAAATGATTCATACCTCTTTTCCTTCCCTCAGAGTCTCAAACCTTTCAAAGTAAGTTAATAATATTTTCAGTAACGACTGACAGTATTTCCTCTCCATACAACATTTGTCAAGGACAGTGAACATTTTTTATTTATATCCAGTCCATTTAGTAGTGTTCAGAATTTCCAACAGAATGTAAGCTAACTGGAAAGACATCTGAAATTTTATTTTACTTTTATAATTTCAACTTTTACTTTCAGTTCAGGGAGTACATGTGCAACTTTGTGTCATAGGTATATTGCTTGATGCTGAGGTTTAGGCTATCATTGATCTTGCCATCCAGGTAGTCAGTATAGTACTCAACAGTTAGTTTTTCAACTTTTGCCTGCCCATCCTTTCCCTTCTACTAGTCCCCAGTGTCTATTGTTGCCATCTTTTTGTCCATGGGTATGTACCCAATGTTTAGCTCCCACTTATAAGTTAGAACATGCAGTATTTGGTTTTCTGTTCCTGCATTAATTCTCTTAGGATAATGGCCTCTGGCTGCATACATGTTGCTGCAAAGGACATGATTTCATTCTTTTTTAATAGCTACATAGTATTCTATGGTATATATGTACCATATTTGCTTTATCCAATCTACTGTTGATGGGCACATAGGTTGATCCTGTGTCTTTGCTATTGTAAATCGTTCTGTGATGAACATTCAAGTGCATGTGTCTTTTTAGTAGAACAATTTATTTTCTTATGGATATATACCCAGTAATGGAATAGCTGGGTAAAATGGTAGTTATGTTTTAAGTTCTTTGAGAAATCCCCAAACTGCTTTCCACAGTGGCTGAACTAATTTACATTCCCACCAGTAGTGTATGAGTGTTCCCTTTTCTCTGCAGCATCAGCAGCATCAGTTTTTTGACTTTTTTTTTTTTTTTTAGACGGAGTTTTGCTCTTGTCGCCCAGGCTGGAGTACAAGGGCATGATCTCCGCTCAATGCAACCTCCACCTCCTGGGTTCAAGCAATTCTCTAGCTTCAGCCTTCCAAGTTACTGGGATTATAATTGCCTGCCACCACACCCAGCTAATTTGTGTTATTTTTAGTAGAGACAGGTTTTTACCATGTTGGCCAGGCTGGTCTGGAACTCCTGACCTCAAGTGATCCACCTGCCTGGGCCTCCCAAAGTGTTGGGATTACAGGCATAATCCACTGCTCCCAGCTTTGACTTTTTAATATTAATCACAGTCATTCTGACTGGTGTGAGATGGTATCTCTTTATGGTTTTGATTTGCATTTCTGACGATTGTTGATGTCAAGCATTTTTGCATGAGTTTGGCTATTTATGTGAAGAAATTTTTTCTTTTAAGTGGGTGGACATTTGTTTTCCCCTGGATTTCCCCTTGCAGGCAACTGTCTACTGAAAGATCTTGGTTTTAAAGTACAGGTTCCAGGAAAACTCAAGTGCTTCCCTTCAAAATTGTTAGAGACTTTGAAATTCTACCAAGTATTCAGTGTGGTTATTAAGTGATTTCATATTTTTAACTACTATCTATATTTTGAGAAACAACTTATACTTATGTCTTCAAAACTTTATACACACAGAATATCTTCAGAATATCGGATTTGTCAATAAATGTAACATGCAGGTAGGACATTTCTGACTTTAGAATCATTAGGACATAGAATTTTAGACCTAGATAGACCCTGGAGACCAATGGTGCCACTTCATTTCTCCTTTCTGATAGTGGGTAGTACAGAACTAGAACCTCAGCTCTCTGCAGACTTCATTGTTCTTTCCCTCACCATAGAGCTTCTGCTTTTAGTATAAGAAAGATGTCTGTTCAGCATGTACCAATAGAAAATATAGCAAAAGGAAAAACAGGTTGGACTCTAGATCTCTATTTGGTTTTCTGTCCTTTATGAATCTTCCTATATAAAGGACCTTTATTGCCTCACTTCATTCTGGATGCATATTTATTCACTGTAAGAAGGAAGAGAAGGCAAGATCTCAGCTATTTGCATTTAGTCCTTTGTGAGTTTAATCTCTCTGTGAGCCTATCATTTTCTGAAAGAAAGTAGCTGACCCAGCTGGGCACAGTGGCTCACACCTGTAATCTCAGCACTTTGGGAGGCAGAGGAGGGCAGATCGCTTGAGCCCAGGAGTTTCAGACCAGCCTGGGCAACACGTCAAGACTTGGTCCCTACAAAAAAAGAAAAAAATAAATAAGCTAGGTGTGGTGGTGCACACCTGTAGTCTACTTTGGAGGCTGAGGTAGGAGGATAACCTGAGCCCAGGGAGGTCAAGGCTGCAGTGAGCTGTGACTGCGACAGAGTGAGACCCTGTCTCAAAACAAAACAAAACCACAAAAAGGAGCTAACCTTTTTAAGTCACAGGAATGACTTCCAAGCACCATTCTGAAGATCACATTTTCTGGTCCTTAGTTTGTGTCTAAACACCCCAGACAGGGTAAGTTTTTTCTACAACTGTGTCTAGAGAAGATGATGTAGATACATATGAAGCGAGAGAGGGAGATGTAGCTATGATAATGTTTGTCTTGTCTTTTATATTCTAAGCCCTTTCAGAAAACTGATGAGAAAAATCTTTTATCTTTCTTATAGAACACAGTGCCGGGTACCTACTTACAGCATGTTTTCATCATGAGAATTGTGATTGTTAATCCCTAGCTTCTTTTTTACGCTCACTTCATCAGTTTTATACTAGAGATGAGTTTTTGGATGATGTTGCTTCCCAAATTTACCCGAGGAAACAAAAAACCCACAGTCCATTCATCTAAGAACCAATGATTATTCTTACAGTGTTCGAAGTATGAAAAGATGAAGACTCTGCCCTTCAATGTACTTACAAGCTAATACAAAATGTGCAGTATTTTCTATATGTACAAAATTATGGAGATTCTTCATAGTCCATAAGCTATCTCAGGAGGGGAAAAGTAAGAAAACCAACTTGCACAGGACAGAGGGCTCATTTTAGAGCCACAGTGAAACATAAGTGGAATAGCCAAAGGCGCTCCATTCGAGGAAGGGCCATAACTGTCTGCATGAAAAGTTTAACCTGTCCTGCTCAGCCATAGGGAGCTGTGGGAGATTCTTAAACATGGAAGTGACAAAAATAACTAGCAATGGTGTGCCAGAAGGACACACAGCAGGAAGTTGCTATAGCCAGAGAGGCTAGTTGAAAATTTCTGTCATCAAAACCTGTAGTGAATTCAGAGTCAACAAAATACAATTTCATTTATTCAGAAAATAGGTAGTATGCACCTTATTTGGGTCAGACCCTGTGTTAAGTATTGAGAATGCCTCTATGTTCCTGCCTTGCAGAATACAAATATCGGTGAAAAGTTCTGGGTTTGTGTTTGTATATGAAAAGGGGGCCAATATTTAATGTAAGAAATGGAAGAGAAAATTGGGAAACAAATTTAGTTTAAAAGATGTAATAGTATGCTTAAATCACTCAAAATCAGAGATACAGTATTAATATCATAATGAAATACCGTTAGGTTGGCAAAAATTGTAAGTGGTTGACAATAGCAGGTGTCAGCAAAAATGTAAAGCAACAGGGACCCTAATAATTACCCGTCTGAGTGTATGTTAGTATAACCGCTTTGAAGAATAATCCGACAAAAATGAGTAAAGCCGAAAGAATATATTCTTTGACCAAAATAAAAACTACCTACATATTTATCAACAGGAAAAGAGGAAAAAACTAATTAGTAATGCAAATGAATGAACTGGAGCTGTATTAATGTGGATGAATCCTTCAAATGTAATGTTGAGTAAAAAAAGCAAACTGTAGAAAAATCTGTAAAATATCTTTCATACAAAATATGCAATCATTCAAGTCAAAGTTGTGTATAAATTTTACAAAGAAATGCTTGAGAATAAAAAGCATGTGATTTAGGATAGCGATTACTTCCAGGAGTCTATGGGAATGAGATTGGGGATGGTATAGAGAGGCTTCAAGTTTATAGGTCATTTTTAAGTTTCCTATGCTAGGTAGTACATCATAGAAGTTCACTGTATTCTTTATATATTTTTGTATATCTTTAATAATTTTTAAAAACCTGACTCATAATAAGCACATCATGGACCCATGACCGTAGTCTCATGTTGAGAAGCTGGCTGGTAGCACACTTTTTCAGGAAATTTCTGCCCTGCACAACAAATCTCTTTATTATTTAAAGAAAGTGGCTTTTTACTGGACACTGAAATTTCCAGGGAAGAATTACAGCTAGCAAGAACGGCCACCGTGGAATATAATGATGCTTTGTGATTTATGATTATATTGGGGAAGTGTCTTAGGAATGGTATACTTCTTGATCACATCCATATAATCAAGAACACCTAGGTGACATAGTCACTTTGGTAATGCTAGCTGGTGTTCTGTCTGAACTGGCAAAGATATTGCTAAATCTATTTAAGGATGTAACATAGGTCCAGTTTTTCTACTTTCTGACAAAATACTGGTGATGAATGGGACTGAGGCTTTCATAGGGTTCTTCAGAGTCTCTAGAGATAGGGCTTTTACTATCAAGAAATGCTCTTCCCTGCCCCACTAGGATACAGAACCATTACAAAATCCAGCCCTGGATTTTACATTAGTTGTCTCCTGGCTGCCTGTCTGAGCTGCCAGTGTCCTTCTAAACAACATGGCCCTGTTGTCTTCTGGGTGGTGTTTCTCTCCAAGAGCAGACTTTCTCATTAGTTTGTGAAATAGCCTGCTGGACTAACTGAATTCTCAGCTAAATTCCCAACCCTGGTGACTGATGCTGAGGATCCTACTGAAGCCAGTCTGGGCTGCTTTCTCATGGATATGGCCATAGAATCAAGAGCTTAACATGTGGAGTCTGACCTGCATTTAGATGCATACAGTGGACTGATGGCTACTTGATCAGTGGAGGGTTTATTGGGATGCTGTTTTTTAATTATAAATCATTGAAATCTACCCCAGAATTATGACTGAAAACAGGAGCCTAGAGTTCTAATAAAATTGAAATTTCTATGTTTTTCTGTGAGGGAAACAAGGCAAGGATTTTAGAGTCATTCCATACACACTAAATAAATCATGTTCCCTCGCTCTGGGGCAGAGGGACCCAGCACTTCCTGTGCTAGGCCCAGCTGATCGACCTCCATAAAATCTTAGCAGGCACTTAGGTCCCAGCAGGAGCTCTGCTGGGATGAAATCACGTAGTGCCTGAGGACAGCACCCCCCTCCCTATTCCCATGGCAACCGTCAATCTCACAGGAACAGAAGACATGCCTTAAGTTTGAGATTTCTCTCAGAATGCCCTCTGGGCTGGAAATGTCTTATTAAATTTCAAAGATTCAAGTACTGAGACCCAAGGGAGGCAGTTTGCTCTTCTGTTGTGCTGGGGTAGGGAAGTGAGCCACTTTCTCTTTATTGGGAAACCTTGCCCAATTGGTGAAAGTTGTAGGTTGGCATATTTTGCTCAAAATAGACTTCTCCATATAAAAAGCTCTGCTCAGTAAAGGAGTGACCTATCTTGGAAATTCAAGCATATTCTGGCATTATAGTAATTCAAGCAGAGGACAGAGGTCTATTAGTCAAAGATGAAAAAAAAATTGAGGTGCCCAACAACAGTAATATTATGTCTGGATACCCCCACAAAGCCTGCGTTGAATCCAGTGGGTCCATGACTTAACGTTAGGTCCATTCACGTTGACCAATCTCCAGAAGGAAAAAGCTGGATATATGGGAAATTTAAGGATTTAACGAGACCATACAGGATGAATTTTAAAAGCAGGGGACATGGAGGACTCCTGTGGACTCTGGTTTTGTCTTTGCCACTGGGTGGCTGAGTAACCTTGAACCAGTTATGTGAATGTCCAAGTCTAGGGTTGCTCACTGTGTAAAATGAGACTAAGCCAGATGTTTTCAAACATCCTTTTCTGCTCTCAGAATCTCAAACTCAGATCCTTGACAAGGGAAGGGAGGGAAGGAAATGAGCTATAGAGCCATGTTATGAAAGGAAATTCAGCACTACTAGCTTGTGAAGATAGGCCTCAATGAAAAAGAGTATTCAATAGATGTAAATATTAATCAAAGTAATGAGTTTCTTCTCACAAAAAGGAGGAACATGGTGACAACTCTATAACTGACTTTTAAAATTTGGATTTTCCCAAACAAAAAAAAAAATTAAAAATAATATGCCAGGCAGTTCTGTCTTCTCTCTTTCTTTGTGTTCTTGACAGAAACCTAACCATTTCTGGAGAGACGTAAGATACAGGTAGATAAGTGAGTAACTGTTGGTTGATGAAAATCTTCCCCATCTTTCTTATAAACTGTACAACAGATTAGGACGTGGGGTCCTGAGAAGAAGTCATCCTTCTGTTAATTCTGATATCACATTCTCATGTCTTAATGTTCCATTTTACAACACAAGAGCAGAGAATGCTGATTCCAGGGAGATAGGGTCAGGACACCTGGTGTGAGATATAGGTGATCAAACCCTCTTTCAGGGGAAGTACCTTTCATAATTTTCTCCAAAGAGCAAAGGACTGCCTTTGAGATCCTAGTTCATAAGTCTAGCAGGGTCATGTTTAGTAATTTTAATAAACTCATGAAAAAGGAGTTGTACAATCTTAAAATAATAAAATGTTTTCAGTGTCCCCAAATCCCAGGAGTCCTCTAGGTTCAGAAATGTTCACATTCTGGTTACATGGGATAAGTATGAAATTAACTTCATTTCATATTATAAAAACCTATGATAAAGCATATTTGACGAATACAAGTTTTATGTTTCTAGTACCTTCAATACATTTTGACTTTATTGAACTTAATACTATATGTGATATCTGGAATGGGAAATTGAGCTGATTCAGTACTGCCATTTATATTTTATAATTAGGAATGGAGTGTAATATATGGACATTTGTGCATTCTTTTTTTTTTTAAGAGCCCATTTTTGAGCCAAACAAAACCTTCAATTAGTACAGATTTGAGTTAAGTCAGCAGCTTGTATGTAGTTAAGGAGGAAGAACTCCCTGTCAAATGCCATTTCTTAATTTAACAAACATGAAATGTTTCTCCCTGTAGTGGTGATCTCTGGGATTTCCTGGTACTTACATTTCACCTCAGAGAATTCCCACGTTTTCTACAAAAATGAGTATTACCTTTAGTATTTCCAATATGATCAGTCTTCTCTCTGCAAATAGCTTTAGAAATTTAAGTTTCTTCCAACAGATTTATTTTTGAAGACATTGGAAAAGGCATGTAAATCACTGAGCAACAAACAAATATTATTTGTCATTTGTAATAATCTTATTAGAACAAATATCATAGGAAAACTCTATAAAAAATTATTTAACCCAGAAACAAGTTTGCTACTGTAAGTATTTTTCCTTGTAAACCTACAGAGCTTCACTCTGTATGTTTATCTCCAGGATACCTTTTGTTTTTCCTCTTTCATTTTCTAATATTTTTTTGGGGGTAGTTGTGAAGACATTTTTCCTTGCATCTTTGCTTCCTTTATAGACTCTCTTCATCTTTAGGAAATGTGGAAAATTCCATTTGCTGAAGATTGGTCTCCAGCAAGGAGAATACAAAGAGAATGCTCTTCACATTTCTAGAGGGATTAAAGTGGGTTATTCTTTAACACTGAAAGAATCCTTTTATAGGTCATCAGAAAAAACAAAACAAGCAAGCACTGAAATATATTACCCTGGGAGCCAATGTAGATTTCCCGGACTCAGAAAGTTAAAAAAAAAAATGTTTTTTGAAATAAACCCCAGTTTCTCTAATCTGCTCACTCACCCTCCAAGTATCCTTTGGGTTTCTCAGTTTATAAGCACCTGGTGCCTTCATGCTCTCTCTTTTAAGCCTCAATAAAAAACTAAAATTATATTTTGGATACATCCTAGGATAGAAATGATAATAACATAAAGCATTTACTGGCAGAACACTGTGGTGGTTTTAAAGTTTGTGTCCCTCCAAAATTCATGTTGAAGCTTAATCTCCAATACAATAGTATTAAGAGGTAGGGCCTTTAGGAGGTCATTGGGTCTTGAGGGCTCCTGCTTTGTGAATGGGATTCAGGCCCTTATAAAAGAGGCTTCACACAGTGCTGGGCCCTTTTTGACCTTCCTCCCTTCTGCTAAGTGAGAACACTGTGTTCATCCGCTAAGGAGGATGTGACAACAGGGCAGCATCTTGAAGCAGAGAGACGCTCTCACCAGACCCTGAACTGGCCAGCACTTTGATCTTGCACTTCCCAGCTTCCACAACTGTGAGAAATAGAGTTCTATAGTTTTTAATTTGCCCAATCTGTGGTTTTGGAAATGGGTTTATAACATCTGGAAAAATCCACACCGAGACAATGGATTACTCAGCAAGGGTAGTTTACTTCCTGCAAGAAGGGTGCAACTCGCGAGCACTCTTGCCGTGAGAGCACACCTGAACTAGGGAGAGAGGGACATTTATAACTTTCATAACCTGACGCAATCGCCTACTGCTGTGTCCAGTTTTCATTGACTGGAACGGGACCTCACATTCTATGCTTGACCTGATTGGCTAAAAACTTGGAAATTTTCTAAAAGGGTAAAGGCGGAGGAGAACAAAGGAAAAGAGGAAGTAACTTAAGGAATGCTTAGAGAAGCGATAACATTTCCAAATAAGGAAGGGGACTAAGCTATGACCTAAGACTTGCCTGGGCTTGTCCAGGCATGTCAGGGCAAATATCTAGATTAAAGTGTAAGAATGAAGAACATGGGATGCACTTATTTCTTTATTGTGACTAACAGCAACTTTAAGATTATTAGGAAAAACTTTAGAGTAAATTAACCTTTGAAGAAACTGTTATTTATTCATTATGAACTAGGAGGAAAGTTTGAAGATGAACCTTTTATTTATTCTCATTTCCTACATGTGGTATTCTCTTATAACAGCACAAATGAACTAAGATAAAGGCCATTTGTATTTAATAGGAAAAAAAAAGTTTGGAGTTGAAGGAATAACTTTTTCTGAGACTATTGAGTACAGCCATGGGTGGGGCAATTTGTCAGAGATTTGAGCCTTCTCATTTCACTCTCTGCTGCCATAAAAGCTACCTATGCTCAAGTCAGCCCAAAGCTGGACTTCTTTTTACCACAGAGACAAGATTTATGGTCTGACCAGTTACTATAACACACAGATTTCATCAAGGTAGGAGGGAGTGAGAAGTTGAGAAAAAGAGCCTTTGAGCAGACAGGGAGAGGACCTATTGGTTTAGCAAGATTCAAAATACTTTCCAGAGAAGACTTCAAAGATACACAGTTTAGATTGTGAGTCCCCATCCTATGGAGTATCTCTGACTTCCTTTAGTGTGATCCTGTCATGGTCTATAAAATCTACCTTAAAATTAATTTTTGAAGAAATGGGATGGCCTCACCACCATCTGCTTCTCACATTCTTGTGCACTTGGAGTTGGAAGCCTCTGGAGTGCTGAGCCTGGAATGCCAGGGCTCGTATTAACAATTTCATGGAGTTAACAACTGTGACTTTCTGCCTTCTTTACCTTCATGCTGCATTTATTATTGCCCTAATGGTTCTGTTAATTGAGGAATAAAATGAGAGTAAGCACAATGCCAACAAGGGACAAAGGAAGAAACTTGTGTTTTCTAGAAAATAACAGAGCAGGAAAATCTTTTGGTTCTTTGGTGGTTTCTGGAGGAAATTATTTTCTGTACCTCAGCTAGTTGTCAAGTCCCAAGCAAATGGGAAGATCAGATATTTAGCCCTGTCCTGGTCTTAGATAATTTGGTGTGCTCTGTGGTTGCTGATGTGTAACTGGCCAGAGGTTTAGAGGTAGAACTACCTCCTAAGCCCTGCTTTCAGATGCAGATAACCAAGACACTGTCCTCTGTGGCTTTATGTCAAAAGGAGACCTCTACTAAAGAGGTTAAACCAGAGCTGACTAGTCACTTGAGGGAATAAGTAGGAAGAAGAAATGCTTATCACTTTATACCTTAGAGAGAAGAGGCCAGGAACAATTGCTTTGTGTAATTAAGAGAACTAGACCCAGTAAAAGACCAGGTTGCTTTGGAGTGGTTAACCTCAGGGAGCAAGAAAATTCCACAGCAGTCCAAGAAAATAAGATGAAAGCAGCACACAGGTGCTTCCTAACATGACCGAGGTTTCTGTCAATTTGAGCAGTATTCCTAGAATCCCCCAGCACTACTTCCTAATTTGACCTTTTGTGATTTGAGGCCTTAAACCACAAAACCAAACTACAAACCCTATAAAACTTTGGCACAAGAGGGTGGACTCGGGAGGATTTTTATCCGTAAGCCTATATTTTCTGGCTTTTGCTGGCTTATGTGTTATCCTTAAAATATCTGGAAGACATTTTTGATCATTTGTGATTTACTCTGAAGGTCTCAGGCTAAACCAGCAGAAATTGCTCTTTTGGGGATCATTTCACACAATGGAGTCTAGAAAATTAGGAATCCCTTAAGTTAGTAAAATGAAATGTCCGAAAACCATGGATCTTGGGATTTTCTGAGGTCTTATGGAGTCCGTGCAGACTGGTGCAAAAACCCAAATCATTATTACATATATGAAGTGCAAGTGTGAATCTGTACTCAAATCTTACCCAGACTTTTCAAATAATTATCAAATGTACACTTTCCTATTCATAAGGGTATAGGTTTGTCATGCTTAGCCCATAAGACTCCTCTTTGTAATTCTTGTACTCGGTTTTTATTTTCTTTTTTGAACTCATAGTATAAACACTGGTCTATAATCAGCAAATATTTGCTGCTGGCAGCAGAGTCACTCCAGCTATTTTAAGCAGAAAGGGATTTAATACAGAGATTTGGATGCTCATAGCATTGTTGGAAGAGTTACCAAAATGAGCTTTAGGCTGAGTATCTAGGAGTACCGTGAATCAGACCTCCTAACCGGCCTGTCAGAGAGAAAACCTACTCTTCCTACATTCCAAACAGAGAATGGGAATTTCTAGGATCAATATATAAATTTTTTTTGGAGCCAGGATCATGCTCTGTTGCCCAGTTTGGAGTGCAGCAATGCTATCATAGTTCATGGCACCACTGCACTCCAATTAGATTCTTCCAATTGGATGCACAGTATGAATGCTGGAAGAATCCCATTTTATGACACTTGACAGAAGTGAGAGAAAAAACTTCTGAGTACTCCTACTCTTGTTTTTGCCGGCAAGCCAGATCGTAGAGATGGGTTTTTCTGTGACTACATCGTAGCCTCCAATCACTAATTCTTTGGTTGTGGAGAAGTAGTGGCAGACACAGTAGCAATGGCTTTCAAAAAATCTGAATGACAGGTGCCTAGATAACTACTGAGCCTAGGGCTAGTGCAGTGGCTCATGCCTGTGATACCAGTGCTTTGGGAGGCCATGGTGGGAGAACTGCTTCAGGCCAGGAGCTTGAGACCAGCCTAAGCAACATAGCAAGGCCCCATATCTACTGCAAGTAATAAAAACTTAGTCAGGCTTGGCATGCAGGTGTAGTCCCTGATACTCAGGAGGCTGAAGTAGGAGGATTGTTTGAGCCTGGGACATCAAGGCTGCAGTGAACTACAGTGGGACCACTGCACTCCAGCCTGGGTAACATAGTGAGATCCTGTCTCAAAAAAAAAAAAAAAAAAAGATATTGAATGACTTCCCTCCTTAGTAGGTAGAGTGTATTTCTAGCATAGGCTTTTTGTTTTGTTTGTTTGTTTGTTTTTATTGCCCAAAGATCTCGTGGTAACTTGAGGTCATTATGAACATTTATGATCACCATACAGAAAGAATGATAGAGGAGGCAATTGAAGGTAAATTATGTCCAGTCTAATGTGTAGTGACTCCAAGTTGTGGCTATTTTTACATTGATCTGAATCATTTTACCATATATATATATATATATCTATGAAAAATATATATATATATATGAAAAAATATATATATATGAAAATATATATTTTTTTTTACTAGAGACTGCAAGAAAAAGTCTGAGTATTTCAGCATTATAATAATTCTGGCTAAACTTAAACTTGACAGCTTAATATAACTACAGTATACAAACTAGTATCAATGTACTAAACTTTTTTATGTAGCATAATTTTCCCCAAAATCATTTCTTGCAGAGATAATCATAAAAAACTACCCATGGTGGTTGTTGGAAGAAGTTCATAAAATAAAAAGTCAGAGCTCTAGAAAAATCTTAAGGACTTTTCTAGAGCTCTGACTTTTTATGTCAAGGAATATTAAATTGAGAGGAATTCTTAGAGATTATCCAAACAGGAATGGCAGAGAGATACTGTGACTTGCCTAGGGTCACACACCTGTTAAATGGAAAGCCCTGTGTCTTCTGATTAGCTCACTACTCTCTTCACCACTCAACAGGTCAGGTGCCTTTTATTTAAAAAAATAGAATTGAGTTTTCATTCATTGAAAAAGAAAAATGGCTAAAATCTACATTCATATAATAACCTTTGGAGGACTTAAGAATCTCCAACTTCATTGCCAGGTATATGAAAAGGCTTGACTTCTGTTCTTGACATATTGAGCCAAACAAATATACATACATTTATGTACACATACACACTACTATCTGGTTGCAGTGGTGATTTCAATATAGTTATTAATAAAGGTGATGGCAATAACAGAAAGAAAACTCTCAGATTTCCTTTAGCTGTGCAGTTCTTTGAATTCTTATCTATTTCTGTGATGATATATTCAAAACATCAGTACTCTCATCCACACACTGGCTTTCTTAACTTTTACCTTGGCTTAAAAGTTGGGATCATTATGTGTATGGTTCAGTTCAGTCTATGGTGATATAAGTCTTGTAAGAAGGTTATCAGCATTGCCCACTGTGATGCCGGAATTGAGAAAATGAGTGTCTTAGATATCATGAATTGGTAGTAACTGTTATGCTGGCAAGATGAATTGTTTCCAGGAACTGAAATATGATAGACTTGGTTGTTCTGGGAAGAAAGAACACACAGCCTACCCAGGGAGGGTACAGGGGAGGTGGGGATGAAATAGCAGACAAGTTAGTTAGTAGGACACTTCCCAGGACCAGCAGAATGAGATATTCTATTATATTTCTAGTTCCTAGTGGGGTTTTAAATTTTATTTTTATTGAATTTAGCAGTTGTTCCTATCTGCAAAGAGAGTCTGTATGGATCAATAAAGGAGAGAACAATAATCAGATGATCCCATGACCTATAGGAAAGCAGTGCCCCCCAAATACCTTCTCTGCTCTCTCTCAGCATGATGTCTAAAGTAATGAGTGTTAGCAGCATAATAGGGTCATCCCTTCTCTTAGGAGAAAATCTGATAGCAAACATATATTATCAGGCACTCTGCTTACTAACAAGTATAAGCAAAATTCACTAAGAAAATCACAATTATTTAGCCTTTATCAATTCAAGCTGGTTTCCAGGACTCAAAAAAGTAATAAGGAAAGAAACTAACAATCTAACAATCCCTTTTGAAGAACTTACTAAGTGTAGTCTCTTGGTTAGTGTTAACTCTTACAGCTAAACACACACAACCCCTTCATTAAAGAAATAAATGATGGCTTCCTAGGAGAAAACTGATATTCATAAAATATTTACTGGTAAGAAGAAGAAAAGAAGAAAACTGACCTTAACCATTAACCAGGAAGTTTCCTAGGGAAAAATACCTTAAATAGATAAATAATGTGAAAATGGGGTGTATTTGGGTTTTCATAAAGGAAAGGCTATTTTTTAAAAAATTGTTGAGCTACTCAGGAGGCTGAAATGGATCACTTGAGCTCTAGAGTTTGAGGCCAAGCCTGGGCAACATAACAATACCCTGTTTCTAATTCTAAAAACTTTATCGTACACTAAAATGGAATTTTTTAAAAACCACTTCCTGGGGAGGAGAAGCAAGCATCGTGGAAATACAGAAACTAGATCATCAGCTAATATCAATTGGGCACTTATTATTTTAAGAAGTTTACATTTATTTTAACCAATCTTTATACCAAATCTATGAGATAGGTACTCAAAATAATAAAATGCAATATGTATTTAGTATTTATAATTTTCTGAGCATTACTTTAATTACTTTAGATCAATATTCTCTTTGAGTGCTCTTTATGACCTGAGAAATAGGTACTAACATTATCCTTATAGAAGAGGAAACAAAGCACAGAGATCTCAAACACATTGTCCAAAGTATCTCACCACGATGTAGATGTGCCAGGATTTGAACTCAGGCAGTCTGAATCCAGAGGCAACACTAAGCCATACTGCCATTATTTAGGTGGACCCGATGTCTGTGATGGGTTTTTATTTTTTCCTTTTCCAAAACAGAGATTTATGGTACCTTCATTCATTTCTTCAACAAACTGATATTTATTGAGGGCCAGTGTGGTCATGTCCTGCTCTAGGGCCTGGAAAACCTCAGTGACCACAACTGACTGTTCTCTACTCTTGTGGAGTCACCATTCTAGCTGTATCTTTGATATAGTTTGGATGTTTCTCCCCTCCAAATCTTATGTTGACGTGTAATCCCCAATGTTGGAGAATGGGCCTGGTGGGAGGTGATCGGATCATAAAGGTGGATCCCTCATGAATAGCTTAGCACCATCCCCTTGGTGATGAGTGAGTTCATGTTGAAAGCTGGCCCCTCCTCTTACTCCCTGACTTCTGCTCTCTCTCTTGCTCCTGCTCTTACTAGGTGATGTGCTTGCTTCCCCTTCCACCATGATTGTAAGCAACTGAGGTCATCACCAGAAGCAGATGACAAAGCCATGCTTGCATAGCCTGTAACATCATGAGACAGTTACACCTCTTTTTTTAATAAATTGCCCAGCCTCAAGTATTTCCTCATAGCAACACAAAAATGACCCAACATAGGCCTCATCTGAGCAATGAGTCGAATGCAAGTGGGAGGATTTGTGTCATAGAAATTCTGAATCCAAGAAAGAGTGGTCAGGTGAAGGACAGTTAATCAAAGTTCTAAGATAGAAGTACATGTTTCAGAAAATTCCAGGTGGAAGGGACAGCTTGAGCAAAGGCTCCAGGGTAGAATCATGTTGGGCATGTCTGAGAAAGACAAGGAGGACAAACAGCTGGAGCAGAGAAGCAGAGGGTCGGGATGGTGAAATGGTTTGGCTGCGTCCCCACCCAAATCTCATCTTGAATTATAATGCCCCTAATCCCCGCATATCAAGGGAGGGACCCAGTGGGAGGTGATTGGATCATAGAGGCAGATTTACCCTTGTTCTTCTCATAATAGTGAGTGAATTCTCACAAAATATGATGGTTTTATAAGCATGTTGCATTTGCCCTGCTTGCCCTTCTCCCTCCTGCTACCATGCGGAGAAGGTCCTTGCTTCCCCTTTGCTTTCAGCCATGATTGTAAGTTTCCTGAGGCCTCTCCAGTCATGTAGAACTGTGAGTCAATTAAACGTCTTTCTTTCATAAATTAGCCAGTCTCAGGTAGTATCTTTATAGCAGTGTGAGAACATAGCAATACAGATGATCACAGGGCCTAGACCTTATAAGGCCCACAGTAAGCACACTGGTTTTCACTTTGAGTAAAATGGGAAGCCGTTACAGGGTTTTGAACTGAAAAATGACATAATCTGACTTGTTTTTTCCAAAAGAAATCAGTCTGCTGAACTGTGAATAGACTGTAGGTGGGCAAGAATAAAAGTAACAAATTCCTGATAAACTGATGTGGGGAAGGCTAATGTGGACCAGGGACAGAGCTGAAAGATCAAGAACTCAAGTTTGGATACATTGAGTTCAGCACATAAATGAAATTGAAACCCATGTGACTGCATGAGGTTAATAAGCTAGAGGACATAGTTGGAGAGAAGGCCTAAGGACTAGCTTTGGGCAGTCTAACTTTAGCAGGAGGAACCAGCAAAGGAAACTAAGAAGGAACAAACAAGGCAAGAGAAGATAAATTGATGTTCTGCAAGGCAAGTAAAAAGCATATCTCAGAGTATTTTTTTAAATTAAACCTTTAGTAAACAGGCCTTATTTTCACCACTCAGATGCTTGTCATTTATATCAGACAACTATTGGTGCTTCTGTGGCTGAGCTCACTCATGAGCCTGCTGTTGTTAAACCAGGCTAGGAACCGTTTGCCCAGTGCAGCAAAGCCAAACACTGACGTTGGGAATATAGCAAAAGAAAGGGAGACATTTACTACAGGCACCAAGCAAGGAAAATCGGGCAGCCTAACACTCATGACCCGAACTTCCAGATGGCTGACAGACAACAGTTTTTCAAAGTGGAGAGGCTGAGGTTATAGGCAAAGTCATGAATAAAAACATGGAAGCTATATATTGGTTCAAACTAAAAAGGCAGGATATCTCAAAGTGGAAGCCTACAGGTAATAAATGGATCCCAAGATTTTCTGATATGTGATTGGTTAAGGAGGCAAAGCTTTGTCTGAAAGTTTGAGATCAGCAGAAAAGAATGTTAGCTCTGGCTCATGGACATGACCTCCTCCAAGCACCTCAGGAAGAAATTTAGAACAAAGAATGGCATGCAGAATTCAGTCCTCAGTTTCCCCTTATCTGAGGCCTCTGTGCCCACAAATCTATTTGGTGGTGTGGGGGGTGCTGGGTTTCTAAAACACAACTCAAGAACATATGTTAAGATGTTATCTTTAGTTTCTACAGGGAACAAAACATCGCATGATTTTAGCTTCCTTCCTTCTTGGCTATTGTTTTAAGCTACTATTACTTTCTTGCTTAGCAAGTTGTTCACAAGATCAGTCTGTATTCAAGATGTAGAAAGTACATTCAACTTTTCAGGGCTAGCTGAGTGCCTGGAATTTCTCTTGCAGGAACTCAAGGTTTTCCTTTGTTTTCAGGTTCAGGGGGCCTTGCAGGGCCCTTAGAGGGGTTCCTGCTCCATCTCACTACAGCCAGCTGGAAGGTCAGCTGGGGGCTGATTGGTGTAGGATGATCTAAGCTTGGCTGATTCAGCTCTCTCTGTTCCACATGGTGTCTCATACTTCGGAGGACTAGCCCAGTCTTGTTCTCATAGCAGAAGGCAGGGGTTCAAGAGAGAACAAAAGAAAGGAATGAAAGGTACAGTCATTTAGAGTCCTAGGCTTGGAACTGGAACACTGTCACTATTGCTACTTTATATGGGACAAAACATGTCACAAGATCAGTCTGTATTCAAGATGTATTCAGGTACATTCAACTTTTTGATGAGATGCACTGCAAGTCACTGTGCATAGATCATGGATATAGAGAGGGATAAAATTTGGAAATATTTTGTAATCACTCTACACCAGTTCTTACCACTCTTAAGCTCAGTCTCTATCAGGAGACTCTCCTCAAAATTCCACAAGCCACGCCTGTGATTGTGTTGCCCTCCCTATGTAGGTTGGTTTCCACATCTCCCGTTACTTTGTAGACCTGCAGCTTAGCTCCTTCGTCTTTTTTTCAAGCCATTTCTATTCATACAAATCTCTCCCCTTTGAATGTCTACAGTGCCTGTAATTGGAACCATATATACTACATTAAAGTGCTTAAGTAGGGGGTTGGCATATAACACGCACATAAAAAGTGGTAGCTATCACCATGATTCTTCTTTACCACATTACAAGTCATCTGAAACTTTACTCCAGTAATTTTAGGCTGCAGTCTTGTCAGTCTCCCAAAGTGGGCCTTCCTAATAAAACAGAGGTGTCTGTCGTCTGTATTTTTGTGTTCGAATGGCAACCAGCACAGTGAGAAGCACATAGTGAGTTCTCAGTACAATTTTGTTAATTATTAAGGGTTGATTTAAAGTCTAAGGAGCTTTTTATAGTTGGGAAATTATCATGTAGTAAAAATGTCTTGAAGCTGCGTAAGTCCTGAGAAGGCTAAAAAAAGTGTGCATCTTGTAGAAAACTCTATTACGAGTGGAAGGATTATTCTAAGAAAATTGTTTGAATAATTTTTCACCTTTTCACAGAAATTTTGCTGTTTACTTGGAATTAAAGGAGTAAGCTTAGGAGTTCTGGAAGCCTTATGAAAGCAAATGTTCATCACTTTTAAGCACCGTACCTGTATTGTCAGCAAATACGTTGTAACATCCATTTAGTACTTTCCTCAAAACTTCAAAATAAATCCTGCTCTTGCTGGTAAGCTTGAAAGAGAGGCAAGAAAATGCAGATTCTCTCAAAATTGAAATAAGAGGCTATGAAAGAAGAAAAAATAAACATACAAAAAAAGGAAAATGCCAGCAAGTATATTAAAAATTGCAATAATGTCAATACCTGACTGAGGTTATGTGTTCTGTGGCTCCTGTTTGAATCACAGACTTCATTACTTCAGTATCAGATATCACAATTTAGGAGATAAAAATTACTGGAATAGCGTTTGGGGGTGAGCAGGAGGATATCAGAAGTCAAATGAAGTATTCACTGAACCAGTTCCATAGACCTAGATTATTTTGCCTCTTTATCAAATTAAATTCTGTATAAATAATATGCCTGTCATGGAGTTCAACACACTGTTTTTTCTTTAGAAGTCAAATAAAATCAAAATCAGAAAGTCTCCATAAAATAACAGTTGAATTTCTGATTTTTAACCATTTAATAATTGCTGTAAGTTTTGCATCAAGCAGAATCTGAGTTGCAAATATATGGGTATTAAATTTGTTCCTTATGGAATACATCTGGAATAAAATTGGAATGCAAAATATAGAAATTGGAACATTAGATGTGTCAAGGCATTTTTCATTTTTAAATATTTCCATAGGTTTTGATTTTCCACTGTATTTATTAAAAGCCTGGACATCTGTTCACTGTATGGGCATGCAATTGAGTTTACTGTTGCTGAACATGAGAGCTTTTTGGTTGAGATTTTAGAAAAGTTTCAGGTGCATATACCACACCTGGAGATTTAGACTCTACAATAAAAAGTTACAGTGAGTTAAAACGGAACATGTACTTTGTGGCCAATTGATCAGTCTCCTTCCCTCCCTCCCCCAACCTGCTTTACCCACTTTGAATTCAAGAATTACATCCTGATACCAAGACAGGATATACTTCAACAATTTTAGCTTTCTTCCTGTCTCCACGCTCTGTCTTTTCCAATTTATTCTGCTTATTGTCAAATTAATCTCCCTCAAGTAACAGATTCATGTTCATTCATTGTTTTAAAATGTTTGATATCTTTCTTTTTTAAAAATTTCAATAGGTTTTTGGGGAAATGGGTGGTGTTTGGTTACATGAATACCCGTCACCCATGCAGTGTACACTATACACAATGTGTAGTCTTTTATTTACTCCCTTCTCACCCTTTCCCTTGAGTCCCCAAAGTCCATCATATCAATCTTATACCTCTGCATCCTCATAGTTTAGCTCCTACTTATGAGTAAGAACATATGATGTTTGGTTTTCCATTCCTGAGTTATTTCACTTAGAATAATGGTCTCCAGTTTCATCCAGGTTGTTGTGAATGCCATTACTTCATTCCCTTCTATGGCTGAGGAGTACTCCATTGTATGTATGTGTGTGTGTGTGTGTGTGTGTGTGTGTGTGTGTGTGTGTGTATACACACATACACACTACATTATATGTAGTATATAATGTATATACTGTACATATATATAATGTATATACTACATATGTGTGTGTGTGTGTATATATATATTTCTTTACTCTTTGATTGAAGGGCATTTTGGCTGGTTCCATGTTTTTGCAATTGTGACTTGTGCTGCTGTAAATATGTGTGTACAAGTTTTTTTTTTTTTTTTTTGTATAATGACTTCTTTTCCTCTGGGTAGATACTCAGTAGTGGGATTGCTGGATAAAGTGGTAGTTTTTTTGCAGTTGTGACTTGTGCTGCTGTAAATATGTGTGTACAAGTTATTTTTTTTTTTTTGTATAATGACTTCTTTTCCTCTGGGTACTCAGTAGTGGAATTACTGGATAAAGTGGTAGTTCTATTTCTAGTTCTTTAAGGAATCTCCACACTGTTCACCATAGTAGTTGTGCTGGTTTACATTCTCAACAGCAGTGTAAAAGAGTTTCCTTTTCACTGCATCCACAGCAAATCTATTGTTTTTTTATTTTTTAATTATGGCCATTCTTGGAGGAGTAAGGTGGTATCGCATTGTGGTTTTGATTTGCTCTGGCTAGGACTTTCAGTACTACGTTGAATAGAAGTGGTGAGAGTAGACATCTTTGTCTTGTTCCAGTTCTCAGGGAAAATGCTTTCAACTTTTCCCCTTTCAGTATTATGTTGGCTATGGGTTTGTCATATATGACTTTTATTACCTTAAGATATATCCCTTGTATGCTGATTTTGCTGAGGGTTTTCATCTTAAAGTGATGCTGGATTTTGTCAAATGCTTTTTCTGTGTCTGTGGAGATGATCATGTGATTTTTGTTTTTAATTCTGTTTATGTGGTGTATCACATTTATTGACTTGTGTGTGTTAAACCACCCCTGCATCTCTAGTATGAAACCCACTTGATCATAATGGATTATCTTTTGTATATGCTATTGGATTCAGTCAGCTAGTATTTTGTGGAGGATTTTGCAACTATGTTAATCAGAAATATTGGCCTGTACTTTTCTTTTTTGTGTTCTGTCCTTTCCTGGTATTTGGTAATAGGGTAATAATGGCTTCATAGAATGAATGCAACATTCATTGAATAGAATGCATCCAGTAGAATGCAACAGCAGTTTAGAAATACAAAGGTGGACATTAACGATAGAAGGACTTGTGCCACAGGAAAATATCACAATCCTAAATATACATTCACTGAACACTGGAGCTCCCAAATTTTTAAGGCAATTACTGCTAGACCTAAGAAATGAGACAGACAGCAACACAATAATAGTGGGGGACTTCAATACTTCGCTGACAGCACTAGACAGGTCATCAAGACAGAAAGTCAACAAAGAAACAATGGATTTACACTGCCCTAGAACAAATGAACTTAACAGGTGTTTAGAGAACATTCTACCCAACAACTACAGAATATACATTCTATTTATCAGTACATGGAACATTCTCTAAGACAGACCATGTGATAGATCATAAAACAAATCTCATTACATTTAAGAAAACTGACATTGTGTCAAATACTCTCTCAGACCACAGTGGAATAAAATTGGAAATCAACTCCAAACGGAACCCTCAAAACAATGCAAATACATGGAAATTAAATAACCTACTCCCAAATGATTGTTGGGTAAACAATAAAATCAAGATGAAAATTAAAATTTTTTTGAACTGAGCAATGATAGTGACACAACCTACCAACCCCCCTGGGATACAGCTAAGGTAGTGCTGAGAGGAAAGTCCATTGCTTTAAATGCCTACATCAAAAAGTCTGAAAGAGCCCAAATAGAAAATGTAAGGTCACATCTCAAGGAACTACAGAAACCAGAACAAACCAAACCCAAATCCAGTGGAAGAAAATAAATAAAGATTAGAGCAAAACGAAAAGAAACTGAAACAAAAAAATACAAAAGATAAATGAAATAAAAAGCTGGTTCTTTGGAAAGATACATAAAATTGATAGCCCATTAGCAACATAAACCAAAAAAAGATCAAATAAGCTCAATTAGAAATGAAATACGAGATATTATAACCGATACCACAGAAATGTGAAAGATCATTCAAGGCTACTATGAACATCTTTATGAACATAAACTAGAAAACCTAGAGGAGACAGATAAATTCCTGGAAATATACAACTCTCCAAGATAAAATCAGGAAGACATAGAAACTCTGAACACATCAATAACAAGCAGCAAGATTGAAATGGTAACAAAAAATTGCCAACAAAAAAGGGCCAGAACCAAATGGAGTCACAGCTGAATTCTATCAGACATTCAGAGGAACTGATAGCAGTTCTATTGACAGTATTCCACCAGATAAAGAGAAAATTATCCCTAAATCATTGTATATATATTGCGTTTCTCTCCTTCATTTCCAGAAGTCATGATTTCTTATGCTATTTCACTGAAGATTTTTCTGTCATATATCATTTTTTTTTATTTCACTTAGTTGGACTTAATATTTTCCTGATGCCT
Organism: Aotus nancymaae; assembly: GCF_030222135.1. Taxonomy (NCBI): domain Eukaryota; kingdom Metazoa; phylum Chordata; class Mammalia; order Primates; family Aotidae; genus Aotus; species Aotus nancymaae. The sequence continues at coordinate 6,066,495 of NW_026988494.1, read as the reverse complement.
TCTTGATTAGCTTAATAATGGATCTTCTGAATTATTTTTCTGGCAATTCAGGAATTTCTTGGTTTGGATCCATTGCTGGTGAGCTAGTGTGATCTTTTGGGGGTGGTAAAGAACTGTGTTTTGTCAAATTACCAGAATTGTTTTCCTGATTCCTTCTCACTTGGGTAAACTATGCCAGAGGGAAGATCTGGGGCTCAGGGGCTACTGTTCAGATTCTTTTGTCTCATGGGGTGCTCCTTTGATGTCGTGCTTTCCCCACTTCCCTAGGGGTGTGGCATCCTGAGAGCCAAACTGCAGTGACAGTTATTTCTTTTGGATCTAGCCACCCAGCAGAGCTACCAGGCTCCGAGTAGGTAGTGAGGGTTGACTGCCCAGGGTCCCGTGATATGAAGCATCTTCAAGTCTCTCACCCATGGATAGTAGCACCTGCTCTGGTGGAGGTGGCAGGGGAGTGAAATGGACTTCATAAGGGTCCTTGGTTGTAATTTTGTTTATTGCGCTAGTTTTGTGTTGGTTGGCCTCCTGCCAGGAGGTGGCACTTTCAAGAGAGCATCAGCTGTGGTAGTATAGGGAGGATCAGGTGGTGGATGTGGCCCTAGAGCTCCCAAACTATTATGTCTTTTGTCTTTCGCTACCAGTGAAGGTAGAGAAAGACTATCAGGTGGAGACAGGGTTAGGTGTGTCTGTTCTCAGACTCTCCTTGGACCAGGCTTGCTGTGACTGCTGTGGAGGATGGGGTTGTGGTTCTCAGGCCAATGGAGTTATGTTCCCAGGGAGATTATGGCTGCCTCTGCTGAGTCATGCAGGATGCCAGGGAAGTGGGGGAAAGCCAGCAGTTACAGGCCTCACCCTGGTCCTATGCAGCCCAAAAGGCTCATCTCACTCCCACTGTGGCCCCCACTCCGGGCAACAGCACTCAATTTATTTCCAGGCAGTGGGAGAGCAGGGCTGAGAACTTGCCCCAGGCTACCAATCTTGCAGCTAAGAATGCAAGCAGGGCTGTCAGGTTTAGTGCCTCCCAGCCTGTGGACTTCTGTGCTGTGTCTGTACTCCTGATTCACCCCTTCCCGTGAATTGAGTCCAGGAAAATTCACATTCAGTTGAAATTGTTAGTTTAGCCAGAGGTTTTCTTCTCCCTGTGGTCTTTTCCCGCTTCCTCTGGCAGCCCTCCCCAAGGACCTCTGTGAGACAAAGTCAGAAATGGCTTCCCTGGGGACCAAGAGAGCTCATAGAATTCTTCCTGCTGCTTCTTCTACCCCATATTTCACTTGGGCCTCTAAATTTGTCTCAGCTCCAGGTGAGGTTAAATCCTTCTCCCACGATCTCAACCTTCAGGTTCCCCGTTGAGGGTGTGTGTTTGGGGGCAGACGATCCCCCTTTCTCACTTTGGGCACTCACAGTTTTTCAGCTATCTCCTGGGGCCTGAAGAAACAAATCCACTTCCTTCAAAGGGTCTGTGGATTCTCTCCTTAAAATGTTCAATAATTTAATTAGACCTTGAGAATAAAAGTAAACAACTTTAGCACTGTCTCTCTCTCATATATATGTGTGTGTGTGTGTGTGTGTATATACACATATATATACACATACACATACATATATATACACATACACATACATATATATACACATACACACATATAATGTCTTCTCATTAGCAGAGTGAGACTCCCCATGTCAGTTCTTCCATAAACTTGAAATTCCTGCCTTCTCTCCACCTACCTAATCCAATGCTGTCTTCCAAGCTCAGTTCACCTTCTCATAAATAAAGCTTTCTCTAACAAAACAGAAGCTGTCAAGCATCCTGAGAGGCAGTGGACATTGAACAATACCTGCTGATACCTGACCTAGGAAAGTCTTGTCCCTTTCTGGAATTTAGTTATTTTGATTAGTTTGCATTCATAACTCTCTAAATTGTCCAGTTTTTCTAGTTGTCTTTATGAAAACAATGATCTGTGAGAAACTTTGACATTCTAACTAGAAAAAAACCTTCTTTCTTCAGTGATTTTTGGGAGCCTCCAGAAAGCATACTTGGCAAATCAGTGTCGGGTAGGTTTAGGATAAATATTAAGCTTTGAGCATGTTCTTGTCTATTAACATTGGAAGAAACACATTCTGATAAACATTGTTGTGCTATATCTGCTGATGCATTTTTTTGACCCATGACATGGAATATAGTGGCAGAAAACAAATTCGCCTAAGGTAATAGCTTCTAACAAAGTCTGAAATTTTGTTATCATTCTAATTGCAAAGCAGTTGCAGCATAAATCATACTAATGTGTTGTAAGGTCCTCATACTCTCATTTAACTCTACATGAACTCAGTTAAAGCTAGTCTTAAGATACGAGTTATTAATATTCACTGTTACTTTTTATGGGTAGCAATTATTTATTCTTTACTGTGACATTTTGAATAATGAAACTTGCAAGACCTTGTTTACTAACACTTGGTAAAAGTTCTCATGTAAGATAATTCCTAGATACCTGCTTCACTCATTCAACTTAAAATTTTTCATTAGGCCGGCATTTCCAAAGAGTGCCTCACAGAATGCTGATTCCCACAGATATCGATAAAAGAAAAGAAAAAAGGTTCTGTAGATAAAGGTATCTTGGAAATACCATCAAGTGCAATACCTGTTTTGATTTTATCAATCAACAGTAGTGTATGAAAGGATCTGAATAATTATGCAATAATTCTTTGCTTTGTTCAATTTGGCATTTCCACACTATTAAAAAATCTTTTTTTTAAAATGTAACATCTATTGATCCCTTGAATCTGGTGTTTTATGAAATACACTTTCGAAAATGGCTAAGAGAGTAATAAGGAAATTAATGAAAATCATGTATACTAAATTATTTAAATGAATTGAGAGATAGGCAGCTCTGTTGTATATGATACAGCCTAGAAATCTCCATATCTTTTGCAGAGATTTGAAATGTAATTTAATAGACTTTTAAGCTGGGAGTGGTGGGTCGTGCCTATACTCCTAGCACTCTAAGAGGGTATGGCGGGAAGATTGTTTCAAGGTCAGGAGTTCAAGGCCAACCTGGGCAACAAAGTGAGACCTGTCTCTAAAAAAAGTTTTAAAATTAGCCGGTTGCAGTGGCACACACCTTTATTCCCAGCCACTCAGGAGGCTGAGGTGGGAGGATCGCTTGAGGCCAGCAGTTCAAAGCTGCAGTAAATCATGCTTGTGCCACTGCACTCCTGCTGTGTGACAGAGCAAGACCCTGTCTCAAATAAAAAAAAAATAAAATGCAGACTTTAGACTATATATGTATTCTCTTGTAAGTATTGTAGTATTTCTGAACACTGTGGAACTTGTGAACATGGCAGAGCTACCAGCCTTTTCAGAATAAGAAATGATATAATTATATGATGCTATAGACCCTCTAGACATTTTTCAAAAAGATTTTGAATGACAAGGTGGTCATCCTGGAAAGAAACATAACAGTCTGCATGATTTTCCTTGTATCTGAAATCATCTATAAATATTTGTGTGTATTTCCTAGGGATTTCTGACCCTATTGGCAAGACCGTATATCTGAAACTATAATCTTAAGTGAAGCTACTACTTTCATTTTTGTGAAATTAGGTGAACAAGTCTTACAAGCTAAAGTTTATTTTTAGCTATTATAAATGTCAAATTTTATCCAGTCAAGAGAATCACTGGAGTGTTTCAGCACTGTGAATTCCATACACTATGATGATCCAGCTCCATGATGTCATCCAGGACATTTCCAACTTTCAGAAACACAGTATAAGAATTATCTCACCTGAGGGTTGATGTTGGTGAAACTTGAATCTCTGAGCACTACTGGATGGTGCTGAAGTTTTCTCTGCTTGGAATTCTTCCTTGAAACATTCCTCTTGGTTAAATCTTACTCAACCTTGAGGTTTTAATTTAAATGTTTCTTTCTTAGAAAGAACTTATGTGACCTCCCTCTCTAAAGCAATTCAAATTTAGCTCTCTACATTTATCCCCTCTCAGAGTAACCTATTTTCATAATTATATATTTATTTAAAATTTTAAACATCTAGTGTCTGCCTCTCCCACTAGACTGTGAACTCTACACAGGTAGAGATTTTATCTGATGGATTTTTCTTTTCACCACAGTGTAATCAATGCTAAGAACAGTCTGGCACATAATTGTTACTCGATAAATATTTGTTGGCTGAAGGAAGTGCATGTTCTTTATAGATGGAAGCTAAAAATGTGAAATCTGGCTGGGCGCAATGGCTCACACCTGTAATTTTAACACTTTGGGAGGCCAAAGCAGGTGGGTCACCTGAGGTCAAGAGTTCAAGAACAGCCTGGCCAACATGGTGAAACCTCATCTCTACTAAAAATACAAAAATTAGCCAGGCGTAGGGGTAGGTTCCTGTAATCCCAGCTACTCTGGAGGCTGAATCCAGGAGGCAGATGTTGCAGTGAATAGAGATCATGCCATTGTACTCTAGCCTGGGCAACAGAACAAAAAAACTGTCTCAAAACAATAAATAAAATTAAAATGTCAAATCTAAAAATGTCAAACACATAGAAACAGAGTGGAATGGTAGTTACTAAGGGTTTGGGGAGTGGGGAATATGAGGGGATGTTCATGAAGAGCTACAGAATTCCAGTTTTACAAGATAAAAATCTGGAGACCTGATGTACAACAACATAACTATAGTTAACAGTATTGTATAATATACTTGAAATTTGTTAAGAGGTTAGAGGAGAACTGTTCTTACCTCACAGGTAACTATGAGGTGATAGATATGTTAATTGGCCTGATAGTAGTGAATATTTCATAATGCATACATGTATCAAAGCATCAAGTTGTATGTGTTAAATATATACAATTTTAAATCAACCATACCTCAAGCTTGAAAAATAATTGACGTGTACACACAGGCATCCCTCAAACTCATCATATATTTTAATCCTAGCAAAAACTTATTTGAATTGCATAGTACAGTTCTGTTCAGAGTCCTCTTTTGCTTCAAGATAAAAGCTATTGATTAACTGTGAATCCCAAGAAGTAAATTTGTCATAAAATTTTCCGGAAAGTAGTAGCTTTAAGTACAAAAATGGATTTTAATGTTAGGTCATGGCATTCAATTGCATAATCAAAATAATTGAGAAATATTTGGACTTCTCTTGTTTAATTTTCTTTCAAAAGGCTATTTTCTGTGTCATTACAAAGTATATTAGTTAACAAGGAAACAGTCATGGTGAGATCAACACACACTTTGTGTTACCTTCTATGCCTATAAGTTGATTGTGATGGGATAGTCTGTATACATTTAGTTAAAACTGTGAGGGCCTTTCCCCACAGGAAAGGACTATGTAGATTTTCCATTGGGGTCATCTTCCTACTTGCTTTCTAAGAGTTTGTAAATGTTACACTAAATGCTGGTGGCTGCTCAATGTAGCATGGCTGCAGTGATCCCAGGTGTTAACATTTACCTGGAATGCTCTACAAAATAGCACTACTAATCAGAAGAAATGGAAATACCTCTAATTTGTTCCCCAGAGGTTATGGCTGCCTAAGAAACATTTTCACTGTTTTTCCTACAATGTCTTCCAGAAGCCCATGGTGGGACGTAATTGTTTTAGTTGGTGCTGAAGATTGGGAAGGTATTCAGGGAAAAGCCACATCCAGCTTGTCCTAAAGAAATGCTGAAAATGTTAGAATGGTGGAAGAGAGATTCCATATCTGCTTTACCTTTCTCCTCCTCATCATGGAACATATTAGATTGAAATACTTATTACTGAGAAAAATTCAACCCCAAGATAAGAGGTTTGTTCTTGTCTGACAGAAAGGGCTATCATGAGAGGAACAAAAGTGTTACATTCGTCATTGCCTGCAGAAAAGATGGTGTTAAGTAATGATGGAAGAAATTCCGAGACTTCTCTTTTTCTTCCTTTTCTTCCTCCTCCCCCAACCCACCCCCACTTCTTTTAACCATAGTCCATATAGACTGGTTATATTGACTGTTCTATACATTTTTAAATTATCTTCAGGATAAAATATCCTTAACAATTTTTTTTTTTTTGTAGTGCACTCTGTGTAAGGCCAAGATAAAATGCAGAACACCTTTTTTTTGTTTGTTTTTTAATGGCTTAGTTCTGCCAGGCTTGAATTGACATAAACTGATTCATTTGAGATAAATTTAAAGCGCTAGATCTCTATAATGAATAATGAGCTAATCACACAATTTTTACAACTGGAAGTTACCTAATGTCTTCATTTTACAGATGAGAATTAAGTTCTCGGCTCTACTCTGAGAACGGCCATAAAAGTTCTTGGCTGCTTCAAGGGACAACTCAAATGACCTCCCATTACCTCCTTCATTAAATTCAAGCCAATGTTAGTACTGGATAGAGATTTAATAGAAGCCAGAAGTGTTTCTAAAGTGACTTTCTAGACATTGGCATACTTATTTCAGAGGTTGCAGTTCTTCCTGAGTTATTTCCTATGGATTATTTTTATCCGTGAGCAGTGATACTTACATTTGAGATCAACAATGAATAGTGTAAAAAAAATTATTTAGAGCTTCCTTGTACATAACCCTCGCTTTGTAGCCCCTTTGCAGTATTAAGATGATCCTCTTTAATTTTTCTCCATTGTGAATATTTTATTAGAATGGTTGCTTTTAAGAGGAAAACATTGGGTAAACAGAAAGAAGTTCAATTAAAAAGGAAATCTGTCAACAATTATTTAGCACAAATATTCTGTAAAACACTTTAATGCATGTTTTTGCATGCACTAACTTATCTCATTTAGTTCTTTCAACAACTCTATGAGGTAGAAATGTATTTTATAGATGAAATAAACTAAGTGATGAAGTGACACGCAATTACCATGTGGTTGGTAAATTCAGACCAGTCTGATTTCAGTGCTCTTTTTATTATATCATTTTTGATGTTTGGACTATACTGAGCCAAAAAATAGGCGAAAATAGTAAATGATGCAGACAGAAGTATCTTGAGTAACTGTCTGCAGAAGGTTACTGATGGAATTTAGAGTTAAAGGGTAGAATCAGAGAGCTTGGGTGAGATGCACATTTTCATTGTTTATATGCTCAGAAACTTCTCCATCCAGTTAGAGAAACAAATCTGTTTTTTACTCTCTCTCTCTTTGTGTATGTGTGTGCACAGGTATGCATGTGTGTGTGCAGCTTGAGTTTGAGAGTTAACATCAACATCTAAGAACCAGCTTATGAATTAAACTTAACTCCTTAAGAGCCCAGTTATAGCTCTGGGAGAAAAGATGAGTCTTTCTGAATTAATCATCAGATAAAAATATGTTTTTTTCTTTTTTGTGGCTGAATATCATGCAACCTTATTACATTACAAGCAATGCACAATGAGTTCTCTCCAATTGGGAAAAAATTTCCCATCAAATATATGGTTCCTGAATAATGATTTAGAACTATAGACATCCAACTAAAATCTAGCAGGTATATTTATTTAGGATACTTAGATATATAGTTAGAATTATGTTTGAGTTTTATGAGAAAAACCCAAAACAAGAAGAGCTGTATTAGGGAGAAATTGATTTCTCTCACACGTAAAAGCGATATAAGATCTTCTACTCTGGTATAGTTCAGCCTCTCTTTATCTTGTATTTCTGCCATGCGGAGCTTCTGTGCTCATCAAGGTCACCTTAAGGTCTGAGATGTCTGCTGGAACTCCAGCAATCACATCCACATTCTAGCAGTCGAGAAAGAGGATACGTCTGGAAGTTGCACAAATTTCTGTTTACATCCATTTGGTAACAGCCTAGCCAAAACTCTGTATATAGATACAAGGCATCCTGGGTAGTATAGCATTTACTTTGGTTGGCCATATATTTATCTACAAGGGGTTCTGTTACAGTGGTTCAAGTGAACAGTGAACATTGGAGGAAGCATAATAAACACTCTTCCCCACATAGTGGTATGGAAGTTTTGGGGGAAAGAAAAATATAAGGCAAAATCTAGCATATATCAGGACTGAGATGGAGATGAATTAAAGTTAACTACTTAAGAGCCCAGTTACAGCTCTGGGAGAATAATAAAGCTGGGGAGGACTTTAGAGAAATACATGGGAATGAAAGTATAATGAGCATGGATTTGATTCTTCACAAAAGTAAGCAATAGTACTTTAATTGTAAATATCAGGAATCATTTATTAGATATAGTTGTTTATATAAATGATAAAAGGGAATTCTCTATGCTGTGAAAAGATGAACATATAAATAATTTCCCATAAGGAATTTACAATTTGCTTTTGTTGCAATAGTTGAGATATTGCTGGCTGCTGTTTTTGCTAGCTGCTGTAATAAAACTAAAAAATGTGTCATAGCTCAAACAAAAGGTTATTTTTAGCTCATATAAAGTCTAAAATATAGTCCTAGACAAAAGGCTATGGCTTTAATTTCCATGTAGTGATTTGGGGATCCAGGCTCCTTCCCTCTCATGGCTCCACCATCTTCGACTATTGGCTTCTAGACTTACCATGCTCATGTGTATCAAGCTGGCTGAAGGTGAAAAAGGATAGAGGATCATGTGTCCCGGGGTTTTATGGTCCAGGTCAGGAACTGGTGCATATCACTTCCATTCACTAACTAGAACTTTCCATTCATTAACTAGAACTTTAAAAAAAAAAAGAAAAAGAAAAAAAGTGAAAGTTTATCTGTAGGTCCAGGAAGAAGAAGAAATGGGCTCAATGAACAAAGAAGCAGTCTCTGATAGAGCCCATGCTTGTTTTTAAATAACCTATTTTGCTCTTTTTAGTCTTTAAAATAATTTATTTGTAATTTTTGTAGGTGTATAGGTGTCTATATTTATGGAGTACCTCAGATGTTTTGATACTGGCATGCATGTAATGTGTAACAATCACATCATGGAAAATAGGGTATTCATCTGCTCCTTTGTGTTGGAAATGATACAGTTCTACTCTACTAGTTATTTTTAAGTGTACAATTAAATTATTGACTATAGTCACCCTGTTTTGCTATCAAATAATAGGCCTTATTCATTCATTCTAATTATTTTTGTACCTATTAACCATCCCCATCTCTCCCCACCCCCACCACTACCCTTCTTATCATCTGGTAACCATCCTTCTACTCTCTGTCTCCATGGGTTCAGTCGTTTTGATTTTTAGATACCACAAATAAGTGAGAACATGCAGTATTTGTCTTTCTGTGCCTGGCTTATTTCACTTAACATAATGATCTTCAGTTCCATCCATGTTGTTACAAATGACTGAATCTCATTCTTTTTTTAATGGCTAAATGGTACTCCATTGTGTATAAGTACCACATTTTCTTTTTCCATTTCTCTGTTCATGGACACTTAGGTTGCTTTCAAATCTTGACTACTATGAACAGAGCTGCAACAAACATGTGGGCGTAGATATCTGTTTGATACACTGATTTCCTTTTGGGTTTATGTCCAGCAGTGGGTTTGCTGGATCGTATGGTAGCTCTATTTTTAGTATTCTGAGGAACCTCCAAACTGTTCTCTATAGTAGTTTTACAGATTTACATTCCCACAAACAGTGTATTAAGGGTTCCCTTTTCTCTACATCCTTGTCAGCATTTGTTACTGGCCCAAGTTTTGGATGTAAGCCATTTTAAGTGGGATCAGATGATATCTCATTTTAGTGTTGATTTGCATTTTTATGATCAATGATATTGGGCACTTTTTCATATGTTTAACTGCCATTTGTAAATATTCTTTTGAGAAATGAGTTCAAATCTTTTGCCCATTTAAAAATAAATTAGACTTTTTTCCTGTAGAATTGTTTGAGCTTCTCATATATGCTGCTTATCAATCCCTTGTCAGATGGTGAGGTTGCAAATAGTTTCTCCTGCTCTGTGGGATTTTTATTAACTTTATTGATTGCTTCCTTTGCTGTGTAGAAGATTTTTAACCTGATGTGATCCCATTTGTCTGTTTTTGCTGTGTTTGCCTGTGCTTGTATACTCAAGAAATTTTTGCTCAGAGCAATGTACTGGAGACTTTCCTCAATGCTTTCTTGTAGTAATTTTGTACTTTGAGGTGTTAGATGTAAGTCTTTAATCAACTTTGTTTTCATTTTTGTATATGGTGAGAGATAAGGGTCTAGTTTAATTCTTTTGGACATGGATATCCAGTTTTCCCAGTTCCATTTATTGAAGAGATTACACTTTCCCCAGTTTTATGTTCTTGGCACCTTTGTCAAAAATGAGTTCACTTAGGTGTATGAATTTTTTTCTGGGTTCTCTATTCTGTTCTGTTGGTCTATGTGTCTGTTTTTATGCCAATACCATGCTGTTCTGGTTACCATAGCTCTATAGCCAGCTATAATTTGAATTCAGCTTATGTGATTCTTCCAGTTTTGTTATTTTTGCTTAGGACAGCTTTGTCTATTATGGATCTTTTATGGTTCCATGTAAATTTTAGGACTTTTTTTTTTCTATTTCTATAAAGAAGGTCCTTGGTATTTTGATAGGGATTACCTTGAATCTGTAGATTGCTATGGGTAGTATGGATATTTTAACAAAATTCTTTCCCATGAACATGGATTATCTTCATTTTTTGCATGTCTTTCAATTTATCAGAGTTTGACAGTTTTTATTATAAAGATCTCTCACTTCTTTGGTTAATTTCTAGGTATTTAATTTTATGTGTGGCTTTTTCTTTTTCAGATTGCTCACTGTTGGCATATAGAAATACTATTGATTTTTGTATGGCGATTTTTATATCCTGCAACTTTACTAAATTTGTTTCTAATAGTTCTTATAGTTTTTTGTGTAGTGTTGAGAATTTTCCAACTATAAAATCATATCATCTGCAAACAAGGATAACTTGACTTGTTCCTTTCCAGTTTGGATGCCCTTTATATCTTTCTCTTATCTGACTGCTGTAGCTAGGACTTCTTGTACTATGTTGAATAACAGTGGGCATCATTGTTGTGTTCCACATCTTAGAGGAAAGGCTTTCAGTTTATCCTTGTTTAGTACAATACTAGATGTGGATCTGTCATCTAGAGCTTTTATTATATTGAATTATGTTCTTTCATACCCAGTTTTTGGAGAGTTCTTATGACTGATGTTAAATTTGATCAAATGCTTTTTCAGCATCAATTGAAATGATCATATGGGTTTTGTCCTTCATTCTGTTGGCATGATGTATCACAGTGATTGATTTGCATACATTGAACCATCCTTGCATCCCAGGGATAAATCTCGATCAGTATGAATGATATTTTTAATTTATTGTTGAATCAGTTTGCTAACATTTTGTTGAGGATTTTTGCATCAATATTCATCAGAGATACTGACCTGTAGTTTCCTTTTCTTAGTGTGGCTTTGTCTGGTTTTGGAATCAGTAATAGTGGCATCATAGAATGAGTTTGGAAGTATTCTTCCTTCTCTATTTTTTGGAATAGCTTGAGTAGAATTAGTGTTAATTCTTTTTTAAATGTTTGATAGAAATCAGCAGTAAAACCATTGGGTCCCAGGCTTTTCTTTACTGGGAGACTTTTTGTTACAGCTTCAATCTGATTCCTTGTTACTGGTCTGTTCAGGTTTTGGATTTCTTCCTGGTTCAATCTTGGTAGGTTTGTATATGTCTAGGAATTGGTGAATTTCTTCTAGATTTTCCAATTTATTGGCATTTAGTTGCTTATAGTAACCACTAATGATACTTTCAATTTCTGTAATACCAGTTGTCTCTGATTTTATTGGATTTTTTTTTTTGGTCTGGTTAGAGATTTGTCTAACTTTTCAAAACCCCAACTTTCTGTTTCATTGATCTTTTGTATTGTCTTCTTCATTTCCATTTCATTTATTTCTGTGGCGATTTTAGTATTTGGTTTTCTACTAATATGGGGTTTAGTTTGCCCTTTTCTATCTTTAAGATACATTAGTAGGTTATTTATTTGAAGTTTTTCCCTGTTTTGATATATAGGCACTTGTAGATTTAAACTTTGCTCTTAGTACTACTTTTGCTGCATGCCACAGGTTTTGGTATGTTGTGTTTCCATTATCAACTGTTTCAAGAAATTTTTCAATTGACCCACTGGTCATTCAGGAGCATATTGTGTAATTTCTAGTTTATTCCATTGTGGTCAGAGAAGATATTTGGTATTATTTCCATTTTTTGAATGTTTTAAAATTTGTTTTGTGACCTAACATATGGTTTATCCTTGAGAATGATCCATGTGGTGAGGAAAAATATATGTATTCTGTAGCTCTTGGAAGAAATAATCTGTAAATATGTATTAGATCCATTTGTTCTGTAGTGTACATTAAGTCTGATGTTTATTGGTTTTCTATCTGGTAAATCTGTTCAGTGCTGAAAGTGGGGTGTTGAAGTCTCCAGCTATTATTGTATTGGGATCTATCTCTTTAGCTCTAATAATATTTTCTTTATATATCTGGGGGTTCCAGTATTGGATGCATATATTTTAAAAATTGGTATATTCTCTTGCTGAATTGACCCCTTTCTGAGTATATAGTGACCTTGTCTCTTCTTGTAGCTTTTGTTTTAGAAATCTGTTTTGTCTGATGTAAGTATAGCTACTTCTTCTCTTTATTGGTTTCCATTAGTATGGAATATCTTTTTCCATCTCTTTATTTTCAGTCTGTTTTTGTCTTTACAGGTCAGATGTGTTTCTGGTAGGCAACAGATTAATATGCCTTGATATTTCACCCAATCAGCCACTCTATCTTTTAATTAAAGAATTTAGTCCATTTACATTCAATGTTACTATTGAAAAGTAATTAACTACTCCTGCCATTTTGCTATGTGTTTTCTAATTGTTCTGTCATCCTCTCTTTTTCCTTCCCTTCCTGCCTTCCTTTAGTGAAGGTGATTTTCTCTGGTTATATGACTTAGTTTCTTGCTTTTTATTTTTGTGTATTCGTATGTTTCTTGGGCTGAAGTTACTGTGAGGCTTGCAAATACTATCTTATAATCCATTATTTGAAGCTGATAACAACAACATTATTTGCATAAACAAAAAGACTAATAAAGATTCTACACCTTTTTTTTTTAACTAAAGTTTTATAGTTATTTTTAATTGGTTCATTGGTTAGTATTTCTACTTAAGAGTAGTTTACACACCACAGTTACAGTGTTATAATATTCTGGCTTTTCTGTAATTAACATTACCAGTGAGTTAATATCTTCAGATGATTTCTTACTGCTCATTAATGTTCTTTTCTTTCTGATTGACTTACTGTCTTTAGTATTTCTTGTAGGACAGGTCTGGTGTTGATGAAATCCCTTAGCTTTTGTTTGTCTGGGAAAGTCTTTATTTCTCCTTCAGCACTTTAAATATGTCATACCACTCTCTCATTGCCTGTAAGGTTTCCATTGAGAAGTCTGATGCCCGATGTATTGGAGCGCCATTCTATGTTACTTGTATTTTTTCTCTTGCTGCTTTTAGGATCTTTTCTTTATCTTTGGCCTTTGGGAGTTTCATTATTAAATAAAATAATAAAACTTGAGATAGTCTTCTTTGGTTTAAATCTGTTTGGTGTCCTATAACCTCTTTGTACTTGGATATCAGTATCATTTTCTAGGTTGGAAAGTCCTCTGTTATTTTCCCTTTGAATGTGCTTTCTACCCCTGTCTCTCTACCTCCTCTTTAAGGCCAATAACTCTGCCCCTCTGAGGCTATTTTCTAGATCCCCGGTAGGTGTGCCTCATTGTTTTTTATTCAGTTTTCTTTGGTCTCTTCTGTGTATTTTCTTTTTTTTTTTTTTTCCTTCTTGAAATTTTTCAGCATGGTTTCTAAAGGGGTGGGTCTTCTGTGTATTTTCAAATAGCCTGTCTTTAAGCACACTAATTCTTTATTCTGCTTGATCAATTCTGCTATTAATTCTGATGCATTCTAAAGTATGCCAGTTGCTTTTTTTCAACTCCAGAATTTCTGCTTGATTTTTAATGATTTCAATCTCTGTTAAATTTATCTGATAGATCTGAATTCTCTCTCTGTGTTATCCTGAATTTGAGTTTTCTCAAAACAGCTTTTTTGAATTCTGTTTGAAAGGTCACATATCTCTCTTTCTCCAGCATTGGTCCCTAATTGCTTATTTAGTTCCTTTGGTGAGGTCATGTTTTCTTGAATCGTCTTGATACTTGTAGATGTTCATCCATGTCTGAGTATTGAAGAATTAGGTATTTATTGTGGTCTTCTCAGTCTGAACTCATTTGCACCCATACTTCTTGGGAAGGCTTTCCATGTATTCTAAAGGACTTAGGTGTTCTAATGTAAGCTTCATCTGCTTTAGGGGGAGGGACCTCGAGCCCAGTAACACTGTGGTTCTTGCAAACTCACAGAGGTACCATCTTGATGGTCTTGGACAATATCCAGAAGACTCCTCTCAATTATCAGGCAGAGATTCTTGTTCTCTTCTGTTACTTTCTGCCAAGCAGAGTCTTGCTCTCTTTTCTGAGCCACCTGGAGCTGGTGGTGGAGTGGCACAAGCACCCCTGCTACCACCACACCACCGGATCTTGCCCAAGGCCTGATGTAAGCACTTCCTGACTACCACATATATTCACTAAAAGCCCTGGGCTTCTACAATCAGGTGACAATGGCAGTCAGGCTTATGTCGTTCATTTCAGGGCAGCAAGTTTTCCAAGGCTCTGGAAAGATGCAGAAGTGATGTCTAGGAGCCAGGGATTAGAGGCAAAAACCTCAGAAGTCTACCCAGTGTTCTATTATACTGCAAAGGAGCTGGCACTCAAACCACAAAACAGTCCTTCCTACTCTTCCCTCCTCTTTCTAAAGGCAGAGGAGCCTCACCCCTTGACCACCTCTACCTCACACACACAGAGAATACTGCCAGTCTACTTCTGATGTTCCCTTAAGGCCCAAGGGCTGTTCAGTCAGCTTGTGGTAAATGCTGCCTGGTCTGGGACACACCCTTCAGGAGAGTGGGCTCCCTTCTGGCTCAGGGAAAGTCCAGAAATGGCATCCAAGAGCTAAGTCCTAGAATCAGAGACCCCGAGTGGCTGCTTGGTGCTCTCCCTTCCTGTGCCTCAGCTGGTACCTAAGGTGTGAGACAAAGTCCCCTTTACTTTTACCTCTGCTTTTCTCAAGCAGGAGACTTGCCCCATAGCAACCACAGCTGGGAGTGTGCTGAGCCTCATCGGAAGCCAGCAATTCTCGGAGTCTCACCCAAGGCCTTCATTGGAGAACCTGGGCCCAAGGGTTTTTTAGTTAGCAAGTGATGAATCCTGCCAGGATTGTGTCCTTGCATTCAAGGTAGCGAGTTCCCTTCTGGTCTAAGATGTGTTTAGAAATGTCTTATGAGAGCTAGGGCCTTGAAAGGGGACCTCATGACTCTAATCGTTGTCCTGTCCTGCTGTGGCTGAGCTGGTATCCAAGATGTAAGACAAAGTTCTTCCCATTCTTCCATTTTTTCATCTCAAGTGAAAGAAAGGGATCTCTTTTGTAGCTGTGCGCTGTGCAGCCTGGGATAAGGAGAGAGGTGATACAAGCACTCCTTTAGCTGCTCCTGCTGGTGTCTCAGTATGCCACGTGCTCCTCTAGTCCACACTAGGACTCATCTAGCCATTGCAGTCCTTGTGGCCTAGAATGCCTTTCAAGTTTATTTAGCGCCCCAGAGCACTTTAGCTTGTCATGGCAATTCTGGGAATTCAAGTTCTGACCACTAACCTTACCATTCCTCTCTGGATGGGGCTGGTTTAAATGATCCCTCCATGGGTGTGAGCTGAGTTTGGTCTGGTTTTGCTTTCTGCCATAACAAGGGAGCACTGAGTTCAGTATCTCACAGTTGCTTGCTCTCTCCAACCCCAGGGCACAGAAACACTCTCCACACCACAGCGCTACTGCCAAGGATTGCGGGAGGGGTGGCATCAGTGATTCAAGACCGTTTTTCCTACCTCTTCAGTGCTGCTTTCAGTGATTTGAAGTTAAATCCATGTACCATAAGTGCTCGCCTGATTTTTGCTCCTTACAAAGATGCTTTTTTGGTGTGGATTGTTGTTACATTGGTGTCCTTGCAACAGAAGACAATTGTTGTAGCCTTCTGTTCTGCCATCTTGCTCCACTCCTTTTATTTTGTTCTTTTCATACATAGAAGAGAACTTCCTGCCATGGGAGACACCTCAAAGTCCCGTCCATTGACTATTTTAAGCTCAAAGTCTGAGATCCTTGGTTCATCCGTAACCCTTCCCTTCAGGTCTGCATGTAGCCTTGTTTTCATGGCTTATGTGTCATATGCACATGCCCAACATACAGCAGTGAAGCCTGGCTAGGGTAGCCTCAGTGGAAGCTCTCATTCTGAAAAGGCAAGAATAGAATAAAAGAGACAGAGCATCCACTGGTTAATCACAGTTTTAAAATACAGTGGACACACATGGGGAAAGCCTCCTCCACTGTGGGGTACAGAAAATTTCTTGATTAGATCCTGGTTCTGCCCTTTGCCAGTTTATACCTTTGACTTCTAGAATGTTTTACTGGAATCATTTCATTTCCATGGCTACATCTGAAATGGCCATGGGGAATTTTTTTTTTTTTTTTTTTTTTTTGAGGCTTCCCGGGTCTTAACCTGATTTGAGTTGATAAAGCTTGTAGTTGCCATCCCAGGCCATTTCCTGACTTTTTTCCCTCCCAATTTCGTGGGAGTGAGAGATAAATACTTTTATTACTTTTATGCTACTGCTATTTAAAGCTTTTCAGTTTTAAACAGATAAACCTAATGCTAGCAAAATTAATGTTTTCTGGAGTCCAGTTTTGTCCCTTATTATTACAAAGTCCAGCTTTTGATAGTGTTTTTGTTGTATATTTTCCTCATATACCTTGATTAATTAAAAAAAATGTTAATGCCAGTCTTTTAACTAAGTTTAAATATTCACATTTATTAGAGTAACTGTTGCATCTGGATTTTGCATCATATTAGTGTATTCCATTTATCCTCATTTTTCTGCTCATTTACCTCTTCTTTGCCTAATCTCCCACTGCTAACCTGAACAGGACTGATTGATTGAGATAAAAGCTGGGTCTCCGAAGGTCCTGGTCCATTCCTCTACAATGACAAAGGATATTTCTCCCTCTCCTACTCGAGACACCCATTACCTCTTCTCCTTGTGTATAGATTCCCTTCTCTTCTTTGCCTCACACCCATCTGGCCTACCTTTTACTCCATCTGTTGCTGCTGTAACCAGCTGCACACAGTCGTAATCTGATAACATCTCACCTTCTCTCCACTGCATAGCTCCTCTTCCCTGCCTTGGTACTTCCATAAAACCAGGCATGGGTTTATTTGCACAGCTTGGAAAGGACAAGAGGCTTCAGAGTTCATGAGGCAACACCGAGCCCATGGGAGATACAAGTGCATATATAAATAGCCTCACTTCTGTGCATCAAGAGAAAATGATCAGTACATTGTATATGGCTCATCTTAAGCATCAGTAGAAATGAACTCCAGGTGCCCACAGCAAGAAAACATCTTGTATCAACTTTTCTTCCTTTCCTATTTCATTCTCCTAAGGCCTCTACTCCTGTTACATGGACACTTCAAACAAAAAACTACCGACTCATAAGCCCTTGTTTTAAGTGCTGCTCTGCTTTCAAGGGAGAACCCTAGCTAAGACAGCATTCTTTATGTGAAACAGTATTCCAATCTTTACCTCCCTTAATGAAGTTGTCTAGATATATTTCATTTTAAAAGATTAATTCTATAACTCTTAGAATTGAATGTAATACTCCAGGTTTCATTTTACCAGAAACACACAATGGGATGTGACTTTTGTTTCTTGTAGTTTGAAGAAAACTTTGCTACTTTGTCAGCTATTAAAATTGACCTTAGTTAACATCCCCAAATACTTTTTACATGCTTCAAAATAAAATCTACTTCATCCTTCACCTTTTTGTAATATAAACCTTTTGTCATAGCTTAGGTTTACATAAAATTGTGCTGGTAATAGTTTTTACATTAGCATATGACATTTATTGCAACAAATGAATCAAAACTATATGTTAAGTTCACACTCTACTTAGATGTTTGTAGTTTTTACCTGATGCACTTGTACTTGTTGTGTTCCAGACTCCCAAACAAGATACCATGTTGTATTTAGTTGTAATGTCTCCTTAGATTCCTCTGGCTATGACAATCCTGAAGGTTTGGAGAAGTATTGATCAAGCATTTTGTAGAATATCCCTCTATTGGGATTTGTCTGATGTTTTTCTCATGATTATATTGGGGTTTGTGTTTTAGGGAAGAACAACACAGAGGTCAAGTGCCTGCTATGGTTTGAATGTGTTCCACAAAAGTTCATGTAGGGAACTTACTCCTCAATGCAACAGTGGTGGGTGGTGGGGCCTAATAAAAGGTAATTGGTTCATGAGAGTTCTGCCCTCATGAATTTCTGTCATAATCATGGGAGTGGATTGTGAGAGTAGATTGCTACATAGCAAGTCAGGCCCCTGTGCCTCTGTGTGTCATGCTATCTTCCACCTTCTGCCTTTCCCCACAGGATAACTCTCAAAAGATGCTGGTTCCATCCTCCTGGTCTTCCTAGTCCCCAGAACCCTCAGCCAAATAAACTTCTGTTTTTAATTATTTACTCACTCTGTGGTAACCTGTTATGGCCACAGAAAATGGACTAAGACAGTGCCATTCTCAGCTCAGCATGCCAGAGTACATACAGTCAACGTGACTTATCACTGCTGTTGACCTTGACCATTTTAAGATTCTTATATACTCTTTGGAAGAAAGTCACTATACATAAGTTGACTGAGGAGTTATGATACACTTCTTGAGGATGGAGAATCTACATAAATGATTTGGAATTCTTCTATACAGGAGATTTCTCTTCTCTCCAGTTATTACTTGATTTAAACATTTATAGCATAGTTACAGCAGTATGAACTCATTTATTTTATATATCGAGTTATAATCCAATATTTATTTTGTTCCTCAAATTTGTCCAGCTTTGGCCACCGGGAGGTCTTCCAGTTAGCTCTGGTGTGTTTTTGACATATCCCCTTCCTAATAGTTTTTTTTTTTTTTTTTTTGTCATATGAAATAGAGGCTTGTCCTGTTAATTTCTGTTCTCTTGGCTTTAGTTCATTATTCTAATATGCGAAATGATTTGACTCTTCTTTCAATTTTTATTTTAATTATCTTTCCATATTTTGGTTCATCAGCAAAGTTGATGTGTCCTCTGTGTTGACATAAATACTCTAAAAAAGACAGGAACCTGCGGCCTTCTACTAAAGACCGCCACCCTCTCTCCCCCTTCCAGCCTGATCCTGAAGACTTAATTAGAACTGGTCTGGTGCCTTATTCACTCAGATAAAAGTAGCCTTTAAAATATTATATTCTGGCTCACATTTTATCCTCTTATCCACAAAACCAAAAAAGAACAGGAAAGTTTCACGTGGAGAATAATAATTATGTGGTAGTTCCCTGTTCAGAAGTGAAAGGAGACTATAGCTTAGTGGGAGGAGAGGCTCTGGAATTTTATCTTTTTAAGGAAGGAAGCAGTTAGCAGATTTGAAGGGCAAAACGTACAGAATAAAAGATGAATTGAAGTAACCTCCAATTCTCCACACAGACTGTGTGACATCGAACCAGAAGAGAAAGGGCACAAAAACGTTTGAGGGTCACATTAGTTTCCATGACAGTAAGGAGGAGGAAGAGAAGAAAAGAATCATGCATGGTAGTGGCAGATAACAAGAGCCCTGACCACAGTAGATACAAGCATGTGTGTGCAGTTTAAAAATAAGTGAATACTGCAAGGCCTTCACATCCAAAAACCTCCAATGACTTCAATTTTAGCTTCTACTGTGTTTTCCAGTATTTCTGAAGTAGCCACAGCAGGGAGACAAACAGTGCTTCTTAAAAGCAAACCCGTGCTCCTGGCTTAGACAGTTCATTATTAAGAAGAAAGTGGGTTTTGGGGAATCCTTCTCCAAGAAAAGCCAACAAATTGAGTTTGTAGCTTAAGACATGTCCAGAATAATTTCTGAGAATGCGTATTCAGCCTGATCATTTTTTAAGTGCATTCATTTAGTGTGGTGAGGGGAAAATAGCTGCCAACTATAGAACACCTATTATTTGCAAGACCCTGTGTTTTTCTTAATTATCCTAACAACCCAATGGGATAGGTATGATTATTTTCACTTGCCAATATGGAACTGAGTGTCAGAAAGGTGCCTAATGGCAGTTGACAGCAGCAAGAATATTCAGGTTGTTGTGGGATTATGGCAGTTCTCTGCCTACCTCAAACATGAACAACTATTCACATAGGATAGAAGACTTTGTCTCAGAAATGGAGATGTTAACCTCTCTGAATACAGAAAAATATAAAAATGAAATTTTGGACTTTACAACTCAGGGTTTCACTTAAGGTATTAGATTTTGACAAAGTGGCTTTTTGCTCTTCTTGCTACATGTGAATTTGACTCCATCATACCTGCTTATGCAGCTCAGAGCTTTTAGAAGTCATCGCTAAATATGTTACTGAGAATCACAATCTTTTACCTGACCCCTCAAAAAAATTTCAAGCTGGAACTTTTATAAAAAGAAGAGGATATTTATACTACCGTATAGAAGCTGAGACTTAAAACTAACTCATTTATTTAATCTTGAGTAGACCAAAAAACTCTAAGTTCATTTTCTGGGCAGCATTTTTCTTCCTTTTTGCTCCTGCTTCCTCCATAAGCTATACTTATATTCTCAAAGGTCTAGGTGATATTTCAATCTTTCATCGATAACAGGCTGATTTATAGTTATTGAAAAAAGTTCACAGACAGCATATAACATCAGTTATTATTCCCTGTAAATTTTCTCGAGGAGATTTTGTGTGTTCTTCTTCCTTGCACCTGCCAGAAAATATTTACCTGACCAGTAATACTTGGAGGTCCTGACTGATGAACATGCTGTTAGAACCTTGAGGAAACCACTGTTCCTGAAAGTTTTCATTAGCACATTCTTCTTGGAAGATAGCATTCTTTGGTCTGCAGTCTGATTATTCTCCAGTCTCAGCAGTCTCCTGGCATGGGGCCACTGTAAACTGGAACGTCTTTTGTTTTCTCAGCCTCAGTGAAAGTTGATGTGTTTAATTGTTATTACTCCTCTTAGAGCACGATCATATTTATTGACATTTGATGCAGTTATGTATCCAAGGCAATGATCTCAAGAAAATTCTTTTAAACTATGCTAGCCTGTAGCACTCTTGAGTCTTAAGTGATGACATCATAACTCACCTTGCAAAACAAGAATATGAAAAAAGGCAAAAAAGAAAATAGGGATCTTGGAAATGTTAGTACAAACTAAATTTGACTCTCTAAGTATGAGAACAGGGGGCATTCGTCTCTCAAATCACCTCAGTTACATCTATGTCCCACCCTCTGAACACCAGTAAGAAATGTGAATATTGAAACTCTTAATCCAAGTAATGTCTGAAGTTAAGCACTTGGGAATCTCTTTGGTAGTCCCTGGGCAAACACAAGCTTTTCTTCCCCTCTGAGGGGATTTTAGTAATCGGTTCCTTTAAAAGCTAGAACCAATGATGATCAGCATTTTTCTAGGTCACCGTGCATGGTGTTGTGTTTGGAGTCCTGTCCTTTGTCATCATCTAATTGCAATGCGGGAGCTTAGCTATTGGTGGTCTGTGTCATGCTCTTCCAATTAGATTCAGCAATATTGTTTGACAGTATTCTAGAAGTTGGTTGTAAATCCTTCCAGGTTGTTGTTTAACCGGGAAAGATTTTAAACCAACTTCTCTTTTATCTTCTGTAACTCACAATACTCCCCCTTTTAAAATTCGCTTCATTGTCCATAGCCCTAGGAGAATAATATCTTCTTTTTGTGCTTTTAAGAGCTGTCTTCTGCTCATCATTGGTCAAAAATTGTACCCTGTGTTAATCTGACTACTGGAAAAAAAATCCAGGACTTTAGCCATCTGTTAGAAACGTGAGATCCTTGTCCCATGATGAAGAACGTGGGACTGGGGATGTGGACCAGAGTAGGGATTCCAAAGGGAGGGGATCCTCTTGCCCACGTTGCAGGGCCATAGATGAGAGGCTTTGATGTTAGGAAAAAACATTAGCACTGAATTTCCCATTAACTAGGATATATTTGTGTTCTGAGCTGGATAATGAACATGGACACACATACATCTGTTTGCTTTGGTGAACTTTTACAAGAAAGAAGATAAATGTTCTACTAGTCTGTGAGTCTGGGCTTCCAGTGTTGGACTGGGTATGAAATCAGTTTAGTGTGTGCCATGTAGAAGTCTGACCCCCGGCGGCTACTACCAACTGCTGTGTATCTTCAAAAAGTAGATACGGCAAGGGTGAGAAGCAAACACTAAGATGGCATCTTGACATTGTACAACAATAGAGGTCATTGCTAGGTTTTCAGGAACTGTTTTTTCAGTAGGAAAGATGGAGATTTCACGAGTAAAAGAAAATGTCAATAAACAAATTGAGTCATGTTATTGAACTTTCAGAAACATGAAAATAGGCTGTTCATACAAGGAAATAAGTTTGTGAATAACTTCCACTTTTATAGTCATCATACATTCACATATTGTCAGTTTGGCTCTGTTATTAACAAAAAAATGAAGTTGGTCTATTTTTAAATTTTTCAAAGGACAGTCCCATTTTCATGTCACAGCCCACTTTTTAAAAACTACTTATTTTTAAAAGATTATAGATTCACAGGAAATTGCAAAAATACTAGACATTCTTTAGCAAAGTTTGGAGCTAGAGCTGGCTCCAAGTGGTCAGGTTTTAATGAAATCTTCTGGGTAGTCTTAGGTTACCATCAGGGGAAATTGGGTGAACGGTACATAAGTTATGTTACATAAGATGATAGCAAAACCAGGAAATTGACATGACACAGTTTTTGTACTGTGTTCAGATCTTACCATTTTTACCTGCTCTCGTGTGTGTGCGGGCGCACGCATTTATAGTTTTATACACTTTTGTCATGTATAGATTCATAGCTGCCACTACAATCAAGATAGAGAGCTAGTCCATCATGACTTATTTCTCATATTACCTTTTAGAGTCACATGTACCACCCTCTGCCCATCTCTAGTCTCTATGATCTTGCCATTTTGAGATTATATAAATAGAATCATTCTTGTATAACATTTTAAGATTGCTTTTTTCCACTCAGCACAATTGCCTTGAGATCTAGTCAAGCTGTAGTGTGTATTAGTAGTTTTTCCTTTTTATTGCTGAACAATATTCCATGGTATGGGTATAACAGTTTGTTTAACCATTCATCCATTCAAGGACAACGGGGTTCCCCACCCACACCACCCGTTTTTGGCTATTGCAAATCAAGCTGCTATGAACATTTGTAAATAGGTTTTGGTGTACAAATAAGTTTTCATTTCCTTGAGATAAATATCCAGGTATGTCTTGCTGGGTCATATTGTTGGTATATATATAATTTTTAAAGCAACTGCCAAACTATTTCCTAGAGTAGTTGCACAATTTTACATTCTCACCAGGGATATATGTGGAATCCTGGTTTTCTGCATCCTTGCCAACATTTGGTATTATCACTATGTTTCATTTAGCTGCTTTAATAGGTGCATAGTCATCCCCACTTTAAATTTTTAGGTTTGAGGGGTACATGTGAAGGTTTGTTAAATAGGCCACAGGAGTTTGTTGTACATCTTATTTCATCATGCAGGTATTAAGCCCAGTACCCATCTTTTCTCCTCTTCTTCCCCCTCTCAAGTGAACTCCAGTATCTGTTACTTCCTTCTTTGTGTTCATAAGTTCTTACCATGTAGCACCCATTTATAAGTGAGAAAATATAGTATTTGGTTTTCTGTTCCTCCATTAGCTTGCTAAGAACAATAGCCTCCAGCTCCGTCTACATTCCTGCAAGAGACATGATCTCATTCTTTAGGGCTGCATAGTATTCCATGGTGTATATGTACCACATTTTCTTGATCCAGTTTGTCACTGATAGACATTTAGATTGATTTTGTGTCCTTGCTATTGTGAATAGTGCTGCAATGGACATGCATGTGCATGTGTCTTTAGGATAGAATGATTTATGTTCATCTTAAATATCATTTGTTTTTTTGCCATCAAAAACAGCTGCTCCAAGAGAAAAGGTTAGCTCTGTGGACAATACATACCAGAACAGTTGCATGGTTCATGTCCTTATTTGCATGTGATTCAATAACTTAGCTAACTCCTGTGAATTTAGAAGTCCAACAATAATACAGACATTAATAATATAGCAAATTTTGACTGAAATAATTTTATTAAATACATTTTTCTTTGGCAAATTCAAAAAACTTGCCAATTACTAGATTAATTGTGTTGAGTTCAGAGGTGATTGTACTGAAAATAACTCTGGGGGCTATATAGAAATTAACATACTATCTTCTGACTTTTGTGTTTGCTTCTTGGGTTAATATTTGAATATTCCAAGCTACCTTTTCTCAGTGTTTTTGAGAAAACTGAAGTACAGAAGGGAGGGTTGTGTTCACTGCCCTATGGAAAGCTAATTATGCAGATTACACTCCCTGTATTCCAGTTATTACAGATGACCTTATCATTCTTTTACTTCCTGGGTCAGGGTAGAGTGGAGTACATTAGCCTAGATGCCAACATCTGTCCTTCTCCCAAATGGAACTCAAGGGGTCAGTTCTCCTGGTTGTGTAGCATTAGAAGTAAGAGGCATTATTCTTTCTGGTTCTGTTTTCATGTCACATCAGATCCCTGAGAACATGAGAGTGGCTTTCAATCTATGCTGAAAAATTCTCCTCAAATATATGAGGTCCAGCTGAAATCCCTTGAGCCATATTTTAGCTTTTATGCATTTCAATTATTATGAGGAAGAGTGAGCTGAGTAGCGTGAATGCAACACAAGCCAGCCAGTTGGAAGAGAATGGTACCATAAATTTATGAACACAGAAGGAGCCTGTTGAGAAGAGGAAAGAAATATAGATCTCCATCACTTTAAACTATCACGTATAAAAGTGTTTTTAAATAAAACAGAACTCTAAATCATAATGCTTCCATTTATAATTACTTAAGATTGAGGGTAGAAAAATCAGCAGAAACAAAATCTCCCCTATGTTCTCCCTAATGTGTCACATGTGCAATGTTAGGCTATTTAAAAGGTACCATCTTCTAAGGAAGAACATACAGAAACATTGCTTTTTTCAGAAACTATTTTGGTGAAAGTGTTTTGATGGAAACCAACCTTGGGAAACGTTTTCTTCTGTCTTTGTCAGCCTAATGGGAATGGTAAAGATGTTTTGTAAAAAAAAAATTCTTTCTGGAAATATGTTGCATGTTGCCTCCTGGGAAGTTTGAACAGTTGTCTTTTTAGGCACAGATCAGGAAGTTATCTCAGATTCAGAGCAGTGTGTAGCATGTTCTTTCTACCCAACTTTTATCAAAGGACAAGGTTCAGAGGGCTTCAGAATTACACCAAACAAGGCTAGCTTTATTAAGTAAAAACAATGAAAAAAGAATCCCAATGGATAATGTTTATCTTGCGTCTAAGAGTCCTTATGAAATAGTGAGAGAATTCTTAGAACTCATTTTTTCTTCTCTTCTCCCAGGGAACGATCAGGACTTCATGTTGTATCACCACAGGATCTCTTCTCTCTCTTGTTGATACATCATCTTAATATTTCACAATTTTTTCTAGATTCTTACAGAAATACAGAACAGGTTTGGTGTTGAGGCCTATTTTGTCTTTGTTATCATTTGTCTCATTCTGGGGCCTCTACTACTTAAAGCCTTATATTATATACAGATAACTTCTGATCATTTAATATAGCCAGAGTCCCTAAATTTCATTAATCATGTCTTTAGAGAATACCATTACTCATAGCTCTACTTCCAGAGCAGGGATTATGCCCAAATCATGCAACTTCCTAGTAACCACTAAAATTGAGGATTTTAAACATTCTCTTAGTTGCTAAATATTCTTAACCACTATACTTGACCTTTAATAAACTTGGACTGATACATGAAGAATCTTCTTCTCAATCTGACATAATTTAAGCCTAATTTAACCCTACTCAATATCATAATTTAACCCTACTCAATATCTATGCTTTCTGCTTCCCCAGACTGTAAGCACCGAGCTAGACACTAACTGCACTAGTTCTCTATACCCTCTATCACCTTTTCTAAGTTTGTGCTGAAATGTTTAAAAAACTGTTTAAGAGTATATTACTGAAGGAGTGGATTTATTTTTATTCTTTTTGTTTTTTGAGACAGAGTCTCACTCTGTCGCCCAGGCTGGAGTGTAGTGGCACAATCTCGGCTCAATTGATTCTTCTGCCTCCACCTCATGATTAACTGGGACTATAGGCACATGCCTGACTAATATTTCATTTCTTTTTTTAGTAGAGTTGGGGTTTCACCAGGCTGGTCTCAAGTGATCACCTAACTCAGCCTCCTCAGGTATAAAGGAGTGGATTTAGATCATCAGAAAAGACGAAAGGAAATGCTACTTTCTCCACCTGTTGGCCACTACTTGGCTATTCTATTTTGCACCAGTCTATCTTCTTGTCTCAGCCTAGACCCAATGGGCCGTCCCTTCAATGTCTTTCCTGTAAACCTGTGTCAATTCAAGTAATGGCCATCTCTGACTTACTTACCTGAACCCTGTTGGTGCAAATTTAGAAAGTCACATGCACCAGAATGTACTTTCTGAATTCTGGCTGTACATTAGAACTAACTAGGGAGCTGTGGGGAAAAAAATTATATCAGCATATTTCAAGTGAGCAAGTAAGAATACATATATATTTTAAAGTTTCCAAGTAATTCTATTATGAAGGAGGGATTGAGAATCTGAAATTAGTCATCTATGGTTGCCAGTCTCAGCTGGGTCCTTATTTTCATTTGCTTCTTCTCTGGTCTATTCTTTGACCTTGACTTTCACTTCCTTTACTCCTTTACTTCCTTTCATCCAGACCCTCCCTATTCTCCTATTTCTGTTTCATCTCTAATCTTTACCTTTCAAATCAAAGCAACAGAAAATAATTTTAATCTCCCATCCTGGCTCCTCTCCTGCATTTTCACTCCATTTTCCCTGTCTTCTAAATATCTGTCTTCCTGTCTTGAAATTCTTTCCCATTAACATCTAAATATGGCAGTGTGCAATGTCTCACACCTGTAATCCCAGCACTTTAAAAGGGCAAGGTGAGAGAATCGCTTGAGTCCAGATGTGCTAGGCTAGCCTGAGCAACATAGCAAGACCCCACCTCTAGCTGGGAATGGCGGCACGTACCTGTAGTCCAAGCTACTTGGGAGGCTGAGATGGAAGGACCTCAGGAGTTCGAGACTTCAGGGAGCTATGATTACATCACTGCACTCCAGCCTGTATAATAGAGTGAGATCCTGTTTATAATTAAAAGACAATATCTAAATTGCCACCTTTAAAAATACTGTCTCACCTCAGCTTTGGCCCCTTCCTTTATAAAATTTATTCAACAGCAATCATTAGATTTACTTTTCAAACTACTAGAAAATCTAGTTTCCACCCCTCTGCATAATCAAATATTCTCACCATGCCAATAATTAACCGTGTGTTATTAAACTTGAAGGATGTTTTCTAGGCTCATCTCTTTTGAACTCTGGATAGCAGTCGATTCTGCTCGTTCATTAGTTTTCTTATTTTCTCTTTTCCATTGGCTTCTTGACACGTTTTCCTTCATGGATCCTGCTGCCCTGATCTTTAGTTCTCTTTTTTTTCTCAACACAGTTGCTCTTGGTAGGTTAGTTAAATCCCATGGCTCCAATTACTACTTACATGTGGATGACTCCCAAGTCACACGTGCATCTCAGAAATTCTCCCCTGAGCTCCCTTTGGTCAAGAGCATTATAGCTAAGAATTTGAGCCTTCCACAGTCTACTCTTTCTCTATTACCTATCTAAGCAAATGGCTGGCCACTCTCTAGCTGCAGAAACCAGAAACAAAGTCCTGTGCTTCCACCTCTTCATGTCCCCAGAATCTAATCCATATGTTGTATTTCCACTGCCATAGTTTGGACCCCCCTCATTTCTTGCCTTGATTACAGGTAGAGGAGCATAGTGTACTTCATACTTCAGTCTGGTCCCTATCTATCTAATTTGTTTTTCTACACCCCGCCCCCCGCCGCATCTCTTTTTTCTCGATCCTTGGACTTGAAGGTGTTCATTGGGCTCTTACAAGGTAGATATCGAAGGGGGTAAAAAACAAAAGCATACCTCAACAGAGTTTTAAGTGAAGATCAGTGCATCTTACCTAGATAACAGAAGAAATGGAAACAAAGTCATAGACACATCAGAAGAACAGAAAAAGACCACAGTAATAGAGATCATAAAATTGAAGGACTGGTAAAGGAGTGAATGAGGCAGATGGGAGAAAATGAAGTGCTTTTTCGCTTTCCAAATAAATTTGATCTGTCTTTTTGCTAAAGCATCCCTAGATAGAGTTTTTAAAACATGCCAACATAAACCTGCAAAGGAAGTAGATAATGAAGTCTGTGGAGAGAGGTCTTGGTATTAAGTAGGTCAGTGTTTATGGTATGGAAACCAGGACCAGTGGGAGGAAACTGGATCCTTTCACACTATGCTATGTCAAGTACAGATTAAATAGAAAAAATCCACATTGTTTTCCAAAATACAGTTTTATATTCCTCATGTGAATATATTTATGGAGAGACAATCCTTAAACTTCTGGAGAGCATTTGCCTTTCAGAAAATTTTAGGTAGGTCAAAGAGTAATTGGACTCTTCAATCGTTAAGTCTGAGTAAAGTTGTAAAAACTCATGACAATTTCTTTAGCACAAAATTGAAAATTCAATCATATCTGCAAGATCCATCACAAGTGGGGTTGCCTTACCTTTCCAGCTTTACCTCTGACTCTGTCCATTTTGCTCTCTCAAGTCCACCAAGATGGAACTACTTTTAATTCACTAAGCATTACACTGCTTTCTCATTCATCTTTATGCTTTTGCCACTTTCTTTGCTTGAAGCCTCTATGCAAGCTCCTCTACCAGGAAAGTGTTAGTAATCGCTAAATGCTTTTGAAATAAAAGATAAAGATTTGAGTAGAAAAATTATGCATAGAAAGGTACCATTTATATGGTGATTTTTAAAAATCAGTGAACCTATTTTGTTTTAACCAAAATAAACAATAAGACTAATGAAGTATTTCTGCAATCTTAGATTTGCAGGCATTAGGCTACCGGGAAAGCCCAGGGCTGTGATGGTAGAGATGAGGGTAAACAGAAGATAGTATAAGGAGAAAACTACAGACACGGCCCTGGTGGTATACGACTTGTCTGGGTCTGTAATTTATATGGTCTTATGTTTACCCTCTTTGATTCTCAACCCAATTCAAGAGTCCAGGTTCCATCACAAGCTAATGTCTACCAGACTCACCATCTATACAGAGATTCTACTTCATCTTAAATTTCTCCTATTCTATAAAGACTGCAGATACACATGGAATACTCTATTGTAAAATCCCAGTTACTAAGGCTTAGTCGTAGGTGAAGAGATGTGGAATTTCTGGGCCATAGGTTTGTAGTCTTAAACATTGCACTAGTTGATATTGTCACCTGCAGCTTATGAGAGTTTCACTTAACATCTGCATTTGTTATTTCTGCTTGAATAACTACCTTTGGCATTTTCATTAGTGTTTATTTACCAGTAATGAATTGCCTCACTTTTGTTTGACTGCAAATGTTTTTTAGTTTCTTTCTTAATTGTCTTTGCAATCACAGCACTCTGGGAGGCAGGTGGATCACCTGAGGTCAGGAGTTGGAGACCAGCCTGACTAACATGGTGAAACCTGTTTCTAACAAAAATACAAAAATTAGCCAGGTGTGGTGGCGCATGCCTGTAATCCCAGCTACTGAGGAGGCTGAGACAGGAGAATTCCTGGAAATCGCAGTGAGCCAAGATCACACCACTGCCCTCGAGCCTGGGCAAGAGAGTGAGACTCTGTCTCCAGGTAAACTTACCTACACTCCTCTCAGGAGTGCTACCCTCCTCACACCGGGCTCATGACACTTGGGGTGACTATACTCAAACTCTACCGGGCATCTGGTTCTTACTTCAGGGCCATATAACTAATATCACCCACACGTTCTCCTTAAATAAGGCATCTCAATAAACTAATGACTACCACCCTATTAACCACTCAGTCATAGGAACACGGTCATACATTTGGTATTTTTACCTGTGAGGGCTGCTAACACTCACTCGAGGAAGGCCCGCTCCCTACAGAATCTACTGTAAATGAACTTGGATTTGATTCCTGCCAAATCAATTGTAGAAGCTGAACTTATACTGAATATTCTGGGCTGGCAGAATAACCATAAGGGGTTTGAAGGACAATCAATAGACGTTCACCCATGCATGTACGCTCACTTTCAAGAACTATTTCCTATTAGATCTGCAACACCCCCCAT
This sequence comes from Aotus nancymaae, assembly GCF_030222135.1. Classification (NCBI taxonomy): domain Eukaryota; kingdom Metazoa; phylum Chordata; class Mammalia; order Primates; family Aotidae; genus Aotus; species Aotus nancymaae. The sequence goes on along the minus strand of NW_026988494.1, from coordinate 6,036,084 downwards.
CTCTCTGACCTTACCATCAACCTAGGTAAATATACCCTTGCCAATCCCCAAAAACAAGAGACTAAAATGCAACCCAGTCAGAGCTTTTAACCACGAACACCCCAACAGCTACCCCTCAATTGATGTAATTTCTCTACAAATCTTAAGACCTTCTACTAAATTAATCCTCCATTTTGTATAACAAATATAACTAAATTTCCAGCCTGATACAATACCTTGAGCATATCCCTCTGAAAGCACTGCCCCATATATATCCTAAATCAATCATACTCTAATTATAAGTAATCCTTTCAGCCAAACCTCTGCCAATTCAACTTTAAAGACCTTGCATTTCCAGAACTGTAAGCGACTATTTATACTTATTTCTTTCTCATACTTTACACTTAACTATTTACGCAGTTAAGGTAGCTTAATGATTCTGATTCAAAGCAAGACACTGACAAGAAAAAGGCCAGGACCAAACCTAAGTAAGATTACACATGTAAGCATCCCTGCTCCAGTGAAAATGCCCTCTAGATCACCGGATCAAAAGGAGCAGGTATCAAGCATGCACAAATGCAGCTCAAAACACTTTGCTCAACCACACCCCCATGGGAAAAAGCAGTGATAAATCTCTAGTAATAAATGCAGTTTAACTAAGCTATACTAATATTTAGTGTTAGTCAATTTTGTGCCAGCCATGGTGGCCATACGATTAACCCGCGCTAATAGAACTCAGCTTAAAAAGCGTTTAAGATCTGCCCTCAATAAAGCTAAACCCCATCTAAGTTGTAAAAAATTCCAGCTGAAATAAAATATAGTATGAAAGTGGCTTTAATACCCTGAAGACACAATAGCTAAGACCCAAGCTGGGATTGGATACCCCAGAGTATGCTTAGCCCTAAACTCTAATAGTTACATTAACAAAGCCATTTGCCAGAGTACTGCAAGCAACAGCTTGAAACTCAAAGGAGGCCGGGTGCAGTGGCTCACGCCTGTAATCCCAGCACTTTGGAGACCAAGGCGGGCGGATCACGAGGTTAAGAAATCGAGCCCATCCTGGCCAACATGGTGAAACCCCGTCTCTACTAAAAATACAATAATTAGCTGGGCTTGGCAGTGTGCGCCTGTATTCCCAGCTACTCGGGAGGTTGCATTGAGCCGAGGTCGTGCCACTGTACTCCAGCCTGGCGACAGAGCGAGACTCCGTCTCGAAAAAAAAAAAACTTAAAGGATTTGGTAGTGCTTGATATTTTTCTAGAGGAATCTTTTGTATAATTGATAAACCCTAATACACCTCACCACCTCTTGCCCTCAGCCTATATACCACCATCTTCAGCAAACCCTAAAAAGGTTATAGAGTAAGCAAAAGTACACACATAAAACCTCGGCCCATGAGGTGACAAGAAATGGGCTACATTTTCTATGTTCAGAAAATCTCACGACAACCTTTTTGAAATCTAAGGGCTGAAGGAGGATTTAGCAGGAAACCAAGAGCAGAGTGCTTGTTTGAATAAGCCCATGAAGCACGCACACGCTGCCCATCACCCTCCTCAAATCTTACTCTAGAAATCACTATTACTAAGAATTTTTTATGCACTTAGAGAGGAGATAACATGGTAAGCATACTTGGACAAACCAAAGTGTAGCTTAACGAAAAGCATCCAGCTTACACCCAGTTTTCATCACAACCTGATCACTTTGAGCCAACTCTAGCCCCAAACCTTGGTAAAAATATTTTCAAACTATCTTTTCAGACAAAACTATAGGCAATAGGAATTTTTACCCTGGTGCACTAGACATAGTACCATAAGGGAAAGATGAAACAATTGTATCAAGCATTAAAAAGCAAAGACAAACCCTTATACATTCTGCATAGTGTATTAACTACGAATAACTTTACACTGAGAACTGACAGTTAATAATCCACTGACAGTTAACAGCCTAATATTAATAAATGATATAATAAGCACCCTATTATTTACACTGTTCACCCAACCCAGGAATTCTCCAAGGAAAGATTACAAGAAGTAAAAGGAACTCGGCAGATCTCACCCCACCTGTTTACCAAAACCATCACCTCTAGCATTACCGGTAGGAGAGGTACTGCCTGCTCAGTAACATATGTTCAATGGCCACAATATCCTGACCATGCAAAGGTAGCATAATCACTTGTTCCCTAAGTAGGGACCTGTATAAATGGCCACATGAGGTTCAGTGAAACTGACCTATCCATGAAGAGGCAGATATAAACAAATAAGATGAGAAGACCCTATGATGCTTCAACTCATTAATGCAAATGAAACTCAAACAGGCCTATAAGCCCTAGCCTACTTACCCTGCATTAAAAATTTTGGTTGGGGTGATCTCAGAGCATAATTCAGCCTCCGAAGAACCTAAACTAAGACCACACTAGACTAAGCAAGTTAGTACACTTGACCCGATAATTTGATCCATGGAATAAGTTACCCTAGGGATAACAGCACCATCCTATTCTAGAGTCCATATCGAAAATAGAGTTTATGACCTCAATGTTGGATCAAGATATCCTAATGGTGTAGCCGCTAGTAAGTATTCATTTGTTCAACAGATGAAGTCCTAACATGATCTGAGTTCAGATCGGAGTAATCCAGGTCGGTTTCTTTCTATTTGACATTTCTACTAGTACAAATGGACAAGAGAAACAGAGCTCACTTCATAAAGTGCCCTCGTTCCAGATGCTGTCTCTGTCTAACACATCATCACACACCCTATCCACGAACAGGGTTGGTTAAGATGGCAGAACCCGGCAGTTGCATAAAACTTAAAACTTTATCACCAGAGGTTCAGCTCCTCTTAACATTATGCCTATAATTAGCCTTCTCCTACTTATTATTCCCAGTTTAATCACTGTAGTATTCCTTACAGTCATCCAACAAAAACTTTTAGGCTATATACAACTATGCAAATGACTCAAATGACTAAACATTGTAGGTTCCTATGGGCTGCTTCAGCGATTCACAGAAAATAAAACTTTTCACCAAAGAACCCTTAGGGCCCTCAACATCTACTATTATCCTCTATATTACTGCTCCAATCCTAGCCCTTTCTATAGTTTTCCTCTGATGAACTGCCCTCCCTATACCAGATCCTCTAATTAATTTCAACATAGGCCTCCTATTTATACTAGCCACATCAAGCCTAACCATCCATTCTGTGATCAGGATGAGCATCTAATGCAAAATATGCACTAATCAGTGCATCACCAGCTGTGGCTGAGACAATTTCACATGAGGTCACCCTAGCTATTATCCTGCTATCAGTTCTACTGATAAGTGACTCATTTAACTTATATGCATTTATCACAATGCAAGAATTCTTCTGACTGCTCCTACCGTTGTGGTCCCTAGCCATAATATGATTTATCTCCATGCTAGCAGAAACTAACTGAGCCCCTTTTCATCTAAAAGAAAGAGAGGCAGAGTTAGTCTCAGGCTTCAACATCGAATATGCCACAGGCTCATGTGCCCTCTTCTTTATAGCAGAATACATGAATATTATTGTAATAAAGGCCCTATTACTGTCATCCTAGGAACACTACACACTGCATATTCACCAGAATGCTATACCGCAAATTTAATTACTAAGACCCTTCTTTTAACCACCCTATTTTTATGAATTTGAACAGTATACCTGCGATTCCACTACTACCAACTCATATATCTTCTATGAAAAAATTTCCTGCCACTTACACTAGCATTCTGCGTATAATGTATCTCAATGTCTATCCTAATTTCCAGCATCCCACCTCAAACATAGTAAATATGTCTGATAAAAGAATTACTTTGATAGAGTGAACAATAGAGGTTAAAATCCTCTTATTTCTTGACCTATAGGAATTGAACCTACCCCTGAGAATCCAAAATTCTCCATGCTACCTGTTACACAATGTCCTAGAGTAAGGTCAGCTAAAGAAGCTATCAAGCCAATACCCTGAAAAAGTTCAATTTATTTCCTTATTTTCACAGGAACTCTTATCACAGTGCTAGGCTCACACTGATTTCTCATCTGAAGAGATCTAGAAATAAACGTATTAGCCCGTACCCTAATCTTAATTAAAAAATAAATACCCTCCCTACAGAGGCAGCCACTAAATATTTCCTTACACAAGCAACCATATCTATAATTCTCATGATAGGTATCCTTTCCAATAACCTGTCCTCCAAACAATGAATAATAAACACTATTAATCAATGTTTATCCTTAATAATAATGACCCTAATAATAGCCCCCTTTCACTTCTGATTCCCAGAGGTAACTCAAGGAACCTCTCTAATGTCTGGCATACTTCTCCTCACATGACAAAAACTAGCCCTTATCTCGATTATGTTTCGAATTTTCCCATCAACAAACACGAACATCCTCCTATCACAGTCCTATCCATTATAGGAGGTGGTTGAAGAGAGCTTAACCAAACACAACTGTGTAAAATCTTATCTACTCCTCACTTACTCACATAGGTTGAAGAATAGCAGTACTAATCTATAACCCAAACATTACCATTCTAAACCTGATTATCTTAACAACAACTGCATTTCTAGCACCCAACCTGAGTATAAGCACCAGGACCCTGACCCTGTCTCATACCTGAACGAATTAACATGGTTGACACCTGTAATTCCACTAATTCTACTATCCCTAGGAGATTTACCTCCATTAACAGTGTTCCTGCCTAAGTAAATCATCAACCAAGAATTTACAAAAAACAATAGCCTTATTACCCTGACCATTATAGCTATCATAACCCTACCTAACCTGTACTTTTACATATGCCTAATTTATTCCATCTCAGTGGCACTATTCCCCACATCTAATAATATGAAAATAAAATGACAATTTGAAAACACAAAACCCATACTATTCTTTCCCCTACTTAATATTTCTTCTACCCTCCTCCTACACATCTCTCCATTAAACTAATGATAACTTAGAAATTTAGTTACATAAGACCAAGGGCCTTCAAAGCCCTAAGTAAATTACACTTAATTTCTGTAACAGACCTAAGGACTGCAAGACTATTTCTGCATCGACTCATTACAAATTAACCAGTTTAATTAAGCTAAGCCCTTGCTAGATTGGTGGAATTTAAGCCCACAAAAATTTAGTTAACAGCTAGACACTCTAAACAACTGGCTGCCCAAGGGAATGGTTTCTGACTCACCTGATTCATAGCACTGACGAGAACAGCACCCAAGTTTTGAAGCTGCTGAAAATAAAGGCAAGCAGCATATTAGAGCTGTAGTTTCACAGAGAGATGCCAGGAGGAAGATATCAGAAAGGATCCGAGATGATTGGTGATGGCCTTTACCTGCATAAAGCCAGTACACAAAGACTAGGAGAGGTAGTTTTCCTCAAATGCCTTAACTTCAACCATATATATCTCTCACAAGGTATAAAAGGAAACAGGGAATCATGACCCAAATGCATAAAACAAACAATGAATCTCCATAATCAACATTAAGAAATGTAGATCTATGAACTGTCTAACAAAGAACTTAAAACTATCATAAAGATGCTCAATGGGCGAAGAGAGAGAATAGACAGATAACTAAATGAAACTGGTGCATGAACAAAAAGAATATCAAGAAATACAAACTATTAAAAATGAGCTAAAAAATACAAAACTGAATTGAAAAATTTATTAGAGAGATTCAAGACAGACTTGAGCAGGCAGAAGAGAGAATCAACAAACTTTGAGACAGATGATTTGAATTCATCAAGTTGTGAGAGCAAAAAGTAAAAAACTGAGAAACAGTGAACAAGCTTTAAAGACTTATTGGACACTATCAAGTAGACCAATATACTTATTATAATAGTCCTAGATAGAGAAGAAAGTGATAGAAAACTTATTTTAAAAAATAATGGCTGAAAACTACTCAAATCTGAGGAAAGAAATGAACATACAGAATCAAGAAGCTCTACACTTAGACACATAATCATCAAACTCTTGAAAGCAGAAAAAAAAGCCAATTTGTCACATAGAAGGAAGGGAGCTCCCATAAGATCATCATATTTTTCACAGGATGGAAGAGAATAGGATGATATAATCAAAGAATTAAAAGTAAGAACTATCAACAAGGAATACTACATCCAACCAAATTATCTCCAAAAGAGAAAGATAAATTAAGACTTCCAGATAAACCAAATCTGAGGAAGTTCATTACTCTTGAGCCTGCCCTTCAAGAAATGCTAAACGAAGTCCTTCAAGTTGAAATAAAAGGATGATAGGCAGCAATGGGAAGCTATATAGAAATGTAAGTTCTCTAGTAAAACTAAATGCATGGATGAAATTAGTAACCTAGGCGAGAATAATTTTAGTGTATTAAAGTGACAAAAACTATATGTTAATATTCAATGTATAAAGATGTAATTTGTGATATAAAGTGAAGGGGTGAAGTTCTAACAATGTAGAGTTTATGTGATTGAAGTCATACAATTTTAAAGTGATAATGACAAATAGGTTTGATGTAATTGCATTAATAACCATGAAGAAAATATCTATAGAATATATATAAAAGGGCATAAGAGGGGAATCAAAGCATATCATTATAAAGAAATCAATGAAATACAAGGAAAGGCAGTAAGAGACAAAAGTAGGGGGAAAATGCTGTAAGAACTGGGGAAAATAATTAATAAAAGGGCAGTAGTCCTTTTCTATTAGTAATTATTTTAAATGTAAATGGGTTAAATTCCCCAATTAATTATAGATTGGCTAAATGAATTAAAAAAGAGGATCTAACCCTATGCTATCTATAAGGGACTCACTTTATAACTAAGAACACACATAGACTGAAAGAATAAAAAAGCATATTTCATGAAAATGGTAACAAAAACAGTACAGGAGTAATATAAGACAAAATAGAATTTATCAAACTGTGTCATAAGATATCATAAGCTAAATTCACCAAGAAGATACACCAATTATATTTGTGCTTTGAATTGCAGCAAGAAATATATAGCAATACCAAAATAGTAGGAGACTTAAATAGCCTACACCACAACCAGAGAATCAACAAGGAAATAGAGCCCTTGAACAACTACATAGACCAACAGTACCTAGCAGACATGTGTAGAACATTCCCCCCAATAGAATGAACACTGTTAAAGTATATTTGAAACATTTTCCAAGATCACATTAGACTAAAATACCACACTTAACAAACCCAAAAAATATATATTACACAAAGTATCTCTTTTGATTACTGTGGAATGAAACAGGAATATCCAGAAATATGTGAAAATTAAAAAACAGTCTAAAAAAAAAACAGTGAATCAAAGAAATAAAAAAGGGAATTAGAAATTTCACAAATGAAAAGCACAAATGAAAATAAAAACATATCAAAACTGGTGGGATGCAGCAAAAATAGTGTTAGAGGGAAGTTTATAGTTGTAAATGTGTATATCAAAAAATATTTCAAATCAACAACCAATCTGAGTTTTCAAAGATGATCAGAGTTTGACAAAGCTTTAGATTAAGAAAAAAAGAACACTCTAAATTTAGAAATGAAAGGAGAAATTATAACAGATAGGACATAAATGCAAAAGATGATTAAAAAAACTACTGTAATAATTGCACACCAACAAAATAGATAACCTAAAAGACATGGATAAATTCTAACAAACACACAACCTACATGACTAAATCATGAAGAAACTCAGTAATTTTAAAAATTTCCTATTAAAGAAAAATCCACTATGGCTGAATTCTACCAAATCTTTAAAGGACAAATATTAATTCTTCTTAGACTCTTCCAAAACATAAAAGAGGAGGGTCAAAAATACCAAAAGAAAACAGCAGTCCAATATCCCTGATGACTATGGGTATCAAAATCCTCAAAAAAGATACTAGCAAATAAAATTTATCACATTAAAAAGATTATACACTATAATCAAGTGAAATTTCTAGATTGCCAGGATGGTTCAACATACAAAAATCAGTGTTATACACAGCACTAACAGAATGAAGCACAAAACTCTATGATCATATCAATTTGTGTAGAAGAGGCAATCAAGCAACACACTCTCATGACAAAAGCATTCAATCTAGGAATAGAAGAAAACTACCTCAACATAATAAACCCCACAGCTAATATAGTCAGTGGTGAAAAGTGAAAACTTTAAGATCAGGAACAAGAAAAGGATGCCTACTCTTGGCACTTCTAATCAACATAGTAGTGGAAATTTTATCTAATCTAATTAAAAAGAATAAAATACTTAGGAATGAACTTTGCCAAGCACTGAACTTAAAAATCTGTTGCAGATATAAGAAAAATACATAAATATTGTTCTCACTCAAGTGGGAGTTGAACAATGAGAACACATGGACACGGAGAAGGGAACATCATACACAGGGGCCAGTTGGGGGTTGGGGGCAAGGGAGAGAAGAGTACTAGGACAAATACCTAATGCATGAGGAACTTAAAACCTAGATGAGGGGTTGATGAGTGCAGCAAATCACCATGGTACATGTATACCTATGTAACAAACCTGCACACATATCCCAGAAGTTAAAGTATAATAAAGAAAATTACATGTATCTATATATGTATTTATATATCTCTATCTATACATATCTGGATATATTGCACACCAACAAAACAGATAACCTGAAAGACATGGATAAATTCCAAGAAACATACAGCCTACATGACTGAATCATGAAGAAAGTGAGTAATTTTTTTAAATTAAAAACCCACATCCTAGAAGCTTTATGGCTGAATTCTACCCAATCTTTAAAGATATATATCTTTATCAAATCTCATGAAATCCAAAAAAAATTTTGAAAAAGAACAAAGTTGGAGGACTTTATTATTTTAAACAATATTACTAAGCTATAGTAACAAAATAGGATGGTACTGGCATACAGACTGAAATACTGACTTACTAAATATTACAAAAATAAACCCTGCATATATAGACAAATGATCCTTGTTAAGGGTGCCAATACCACTCAATAGAAAAAGGACAATCTCTTCCACAAATGATACAAGAAAACCATATATTTACCTGCAAAAAAGAAATGAAGATGTTTAACTTACAACATATACAAAAATTAACTAAAAACAGAATAAATCCCTAAATATAAAACCTAAAACTATAAACCACATAGAAAAACATGCGGGAGAAGCTGACACTGTATTTGGCAAGGATTTTTTTGGATACCACACCAAAAGCACAGGCAACAATACACAAATGAGACTACAGATGTCCCCACTGAAGAAAGTTTGACCTTTCACTTTATAATAGTGGGAGAGCAACACACATTTAGCAGAAATTGTACTTAAAGTACCCATACAACTATCATGTTTTCCACTTTTAGTTTGGTATTCAATAAGTTACATCAGATACTCAACACTTTATTATAAAATAGGTTTTGTGTTAGATGGTTTTGCTTAGGTTAAGCTTGATGTTCAGTAGATTATGTTTACTAAATGCTTTTTTGACAATGATATTTTTTAAATTATGATGAATTTACCAGGATATAACTCTATTGTATATCCAAGATCATCTGTCCATTAAACTTAAAAACTTTTGTGCATCAAAGCACATAATCAAAAAAGTGAAATTCAGCCTGAAGAGTAGGAAAAAGTATTTGCAAATCAATTATCTGATAAGGGGTTAATATCCAGAATATATTTGAAAACTCCTACAAGTCAACAACAAAAACCCAAATGATTGAATTTTATAAAATGGGCAAGGAACTTGGACATTTCTCCAACAAAGATATACAAATGACCACCAAGCATATGAAGAGATGTTCAGCATCATTAGTAATCAGAGAAATGCAAATCAAAACCACAGTAAGATATCAGCTTGCACTCATTAGGATGGCTAGTTTCAATAAAACAAAACAGCACCACCAGAAAATGACATGTTAGTGAAGATACGGAGAAATTAAAACCCTTATACAGTATTGGTGGGATTACAAAATGATGCAAGTACTATGAAAAACAATATGGAGTTCCTCAAAAAAATTAAAAAATAGAACCACCAGTGATCCAGAAATTCCACTTCTGAAGATTTATCCAAAAGAATTGATAGTGGAATCTCGAAAATATACTGACACGACCAAAATCATAGCAGCATTATCTACCAGCTATAAGGTGGACGCAATTTAAATGTTCAACAGATGAATAAACAAAATGTGGTGTGTATATATATATATTTTGCACCCTTTAAAAAGTAAGTCTTGTCACATGCTACAACATGTATGAATCAAAGACATTTTAGGAAAGGTATGCATGTCAAAAAAGATGGCATATGACTCCACTTAAGGTAACTAAAGTAATTTAATTCACAGCGGTGGCAAGTATAATAGTAGTGACAGGGACAAGATGAAGGGAGAAAAGGAGGGTTGCAGTTTCAGATTTCAAAGATGATGAAAAAATTTGGAGATCTGTTTGAAAACAATGTGAAGATACTGAGCATTATTAATCTGTACACTTAAGATGGCAAACTTTGTTGTGGGTTTTTTAACCACAAAAATTAAATATTTGACACTCTTCATTACTGTTGCTTTATAGAAAATGTTGGAAAGATCTATGAGTTTTCCAGTTTTGTTCTCTTTTTTAAATTATACCTTTATTTTGATATAACTGTATATTTACATGCAGTGATAAGAAACAATACAAAGAGAATCTGCATATCCTTTACAGTTTCCCCCAATGGTAGCATCTTGCAAAACTGTAATGCAGTATCACGAACAGGATATTTTCATTAATACTGTGAAGATACAGAACATTTCCATTACCACAGGATCCTGCATGTTACCCTTTTGTAGGTACGCTCAATTCCCTTTCACTTCATCGCAACCACTAATCTGCTCTCCATTTTTATAAATACGTCATTTTGTAAAGGTGTTATCAGTGGAGTCACACATCATATGACCTTTGGAGATTAGGTTTTTTTCACTCAGTTTAGTTCTCTGAAAACTTACCCCAGTTGTAGTGAGAATTAAATCATTGTTCCTTTTGAGCACTGAATACTATGCCATGGTATGAATTTGCCAGTTATTTTAACAATTCACCTATCAACATTGAGTTGTTTCTATTTTTTGGCTCTTAGGAATAAAATTAACATACATTCTCATGCTGGGTTTTGTGTAAACACGTGTTCCTCTATCTAGGATAGACAAATGCCCCATATTGTTGGGTCTTATGGTAGTTGCATGTTTAATTATTTAAGAAACTGCCGAACAGTTTTCCAGAGTGGCTATATAATTTTATATTCCCGACAACACATTAGTTAACACATCTGCATCCTCACCAGCATTTATTGTCAATATTTTTAATTTAGCCATTCTGATAGGTATGTAGTAATATCTCATGGTGGTTTTAGTTTGCATTTACTGCTGATATCAAACATCTTATGTGTAATCTGCCATCAGTATATCATTTTCAGTGAAATGTGTCATGCCTTTTGCCCTTTTTTAAATAAGATTATTTTTTACTTGAGTTTTGAGAGTTTTTTACATATTCTGGATACTGGCTATTTGTCAGATACATCATTTGCAAATATTCTCTCCCACTCTGTACTTTGTCTTTTAATTTTTAAAAGAGGGTGTTTCATAAAGCAAATTCTTAAATTTTAATGAAATCCAATTTATGTTTTTTGTTATGAATTGTGCTTTTTGTTGTAAATCTAAGAACTCTGTTTTGACCTCAATCTTTTCCCTAAAAGTTTTATAACTTTGTTTAAATCAAAGTTTTTGAACCATTTAGAATTTACTTTTTATAAGGTGTGATAGTTTGAGAATTTTGAAAGGTGGGTGTGGACTATAAATGTGTAATTCCTTCAGCACCATTTGTTGAAAAGGCTATCTTTCTTCCATTGATTGCTTTTTTACCTTTGAAAATGAGTTGGGCATCCTTGTATAATTGTATTGGTTGGTCATCTAGTCTGTTTTACTGGGCTATATCAATATATTGATCATATAGTTGATTACTGTAGCTATATAAGGTGTTGAAATCACATACATATTCCTTTTACCTTATTATTCCAGCTTTCTTTCTTATCTGTAACTGCAAAAAAAACAAAACCCTTGTATTATTTATAAAAATTGTAGTAAGCATGCATGTTCATTGAGGACTTGACATCTTTACTCTGCTGAGTCTTTGAATCCATGAACACAGAATATCTCTATTATATTGACCTTGAATTTATTTCATCAGTGTTGTATAATTATTCCCATTCAAGTCCTGTACATGTTTTATAGATCTACATCTGTGTTTTAATTTCTTAAACAATTGTAAATAATACTGTAATTTTTGTGTCTACTTACTGCCAGTATATAGATAAAATTGATTTCTATATGTTTATCTTGTACCCTGTGACTCTGTCAAACTCACTCCGTTCCAGGAGGGTTTTGCTTCTGGTGCATGCCTTGGAATTTTCTACATGGAAAATTCCGTCCTTACAAACAGGAATAGTGTAATTCTTCCTGAAAAATGTGCCCTTTAATTTTTATTTCTTACCTTATTGCACAGGGTAGACCTACCAGTACTATGTTGAAAAAGAGTAGTAAGAATGAACAGCTTTGTCTTGTTCTCAGTTCTAGAGGGAAGTTTTCAGTCTTTTATCATTTAGCATTAGCTATAGGGTTATTGTAGATCCCCTTTATTAAGTTAGAAATTTTACCTCATTTCTTTTCTGTGAGTTTTCATTATGAATGGGTGATGAATTTTGTCAAATGTTTTTCTGACTTCACTGACATAATTTTTTTAGCCTGTTACTATAGGTTACATTGATTTTTAAATATTAAACCAGCCTCATGTCTGTATACATTTTCCTTGAAACCATCACAATTTAATATTTCTAAACATGAGGGGTCATTTTTAAATACAGATTTTAACTTCCTTAATAGCTGTTCAAATGATCTATTATATATATTGGGTGAGTTGGGGTAGTAAATGATCTTTTATCTATATTGGGTGCATTGTGGTAGTTTGTGTTGTTCAAAGTAGTAGTCCATTTCACCCAAACTCTTATGTGCCTATGATTGTTCATTATTATGCTATTGATGTCCCCAGGGTCTGTAGTGATAATTCCTATTACTGATACTGGTATGTTGTGTCTTCGATAAAATTTTCTCAAACTTATTGACCTATTCAAGAAACAGCTTTGTTTTATTGACAATTATTTTGTTTCCAATTTCATTGAATTCTGCTAGTAATTATTTCATTCCTTATACTTTCTTTGGATTTTTTTTTATCTTGACTAATATGTATATTTAGTGCTATAATTTCCCTCTCTGTGCTATGTTACACAAATCTTATGTTAAATTTTCATTTGTATTAAATTTAATGCAGTTTTTAACTCTTTTGGAGAGTTAGTCTTTGGCTCATGGATTATATAAATGTCTGTTTTGTTTTTAAGCATTTTGAGATTTTCCTTTTTCTGTCACTGATTTCTACGTACGTTTCTTTGCAATTGAAGAACACATTTTACATAATTTCTATTATTTTAAATTTTTGAGCTTTTTTTATGGTTCAAGACATCTGTTTTAGTACATATTCTATGGATACTTGAAAAGTACATTTATTTTGTTGTTGGATGGAGTGTTCTGTAAATGCTGATTAGATTCTGTTGAATGATAATGTTGAGTTCTTCCATATTCTTGATGATTGTCCATGTAGTTCTATCAAATATTGAGAAAGCAGTGTTTAAGTCTCCAAATATACATGTAGATATCTCTATTTCTCATTCCAGTTTTATCACTTTTTGCTTCATATTTTATAGCTCTGTTGCTTATTACTTATTTGTAGTTGCTACATCCTTTTAGTGGACTGGCCCTTTATCATTATATAATGTTTCTCTCTGTTTCTGAAAGTTTTTGTGGCTCTGAAGTCTACTTTATCCAATAATAATATGGCCATTCATGCTTTCTTTTGATGCATGACATATTTTCCATTTTTCTACTTTCAACATGCCTATGTAATTTTATTTGAAATGAGTTTCTTACAAAGCACACAGGGTTGGGGATGTTCTCCTTTGCCAATTGTTGTCTTTTAACTGGAACACTTTACACCATTTAGTCAAATTGTTGATATATCAGGACATAAATCTACCATTCTGGTTTTTGTTCTATTGTATGTCTCCTTTTCCCGACTTCTTTGGGGTTACACAATTTTTTTTAGAATTGTGTATTCATTCACAGAATGTTGTCGTAAATTTAGTAGCACAGTGTGCTTACTAAAGCTATATGCATACTCACTTGAGGCGTTCTTCCCTTACCAGTCAGATGTCTTTAGTAGGTAACATACCTGTTAAATTCTACCATTTTGCCTCTTAGTGTGCATGTGTGAGCCCACTCACCCACCTCCTGAGATCTTAACAGGAAGCTGCTGGTCACATTTTAGGTGTTTCTTTCTTTTGGGAGACTGCCTTTCTCTACCACCAGCTATGACCAGTTATTTTAGAGAGACAGTATGACAACTGCCTGACCATCATTTGATCGTCACCTGACATTTCTGGTGGGGAGCCCTTGCTAATGTCTGACTAGCTACCAGTAGCATGAGAGGGTTCTTAAACCTAACACAATGTTTATACTTGATAACCTTCAAAAGCTTCATTTCATGAAATTGAGCATATGCACCTGGTGCAGGTCATGTTGAAGGCATAGTGTCTAAAGATTTCACTAGGAACCAGGATCAAAATTGTCTAACATACTCTAATAGAGTATGTTCTTTAATTGAGCAGGTGCTGTGATTATTCTTTACCTGGTAGCATTATAACCACCTGGCAATTCAAGATTATTTAACTTTTAACCTCTTCTTCATGTAAGTACTTTTGGTAAAAATCTTAGTAAGTAGTTAAATAGCCAAAATTAGTGCAGCAAGGAAGAAAAAGAGCCAATTTATAAAAAATTTACCTAGAATTGGCTGTAACTCAAAAATGTAATCTAAGGATCAATGTTAAATTTTATATAGCCTTCAGCAAAAGAATATTCTTTTTTTTTTTTTTAGATGGAGTCTCACCCTGTTGCCCAGGCTGGAGTGCAATGGCGCGATGTCGGCTCACTGCAACCTCCACCTCCTGAGTTGAAGTGTTTCTCCTGCCTCAGCCTCCAAAGTAGCTGGGATTACAAGTGTGTCCCTCCACATGCGGCTAATTTTTTGTACTGTTAGTAGAGATGGGGTTTTACCATGTTGGCCAGGCTGGTCTCAAACTCCTGACCTGCCCATGTCGGCCTCCAAAAGTGCTGGGATTACAGGCATAGGCCACCATGCCCAGCCAAGAATTTCTTATTTATAAATATACTTTCCACCGAAAAATCAACGTGTGCTAATTTTTTTTTTCACATACTATGGTTCACCATAACTTTTGGCATTTTGTATGCTATTTCTTATACCTAAGCTTTCTATTATTTCCACCAAATAAACTGTCCCTTCTGTTTACTCTTCTTCAGAGTGTGAATACTTTATTTCAAGATAATTTTCACCAGCATTTTATTGAACACTTACTCTGTGCCAGTCTTCATACCAAGTTACATACATACACAATTTCATTGAAAAGCTTTGTGAAATTCTATGAGGGTAGTTTACTATTCTCTTTAATAAATGAAGAAATTAGGCTAGCACATCTTAAAGTAACATTCATAAAGCTACATCTCTGATGAATAAGAGAGCTGGGATTCAAATCCAGGTCTGACTTCAGAAACTGTAGTCACAACCACTAGGTGAGGCTATCCCATTCATCTGTATGTGTTTAGCCTTACATTCTCTACCCCAGGTCTCATTCAAACTTTATGTAACTTTTACTCTACATATTTCTATTGCAGTGCCATTTGAATACTTTATGTCATTATAAATTTTCTCACCTCATTTTATTTCCTATATTTCTGAGCCCCTTAAAAACAAATTATGTCTATGCTTTTCTCACTGGCCTATTCTATTTAAAAATAAGGCTCACCACCCAGGACTGGCTGCCACCACTACTGGCACCTGCACACACTTCCCAGCGGCCCATGGACTAACTGATCTGTGGCCTATCACTGCTGGCAACCCTGCCCTGTCTTGTAGCAGAGGGTCTATACACCTTCATGTTCCCCCTAGAAGCCACAAAACCAGGCTTTTCTGCGTTCTTATTCCAAGAAAAGGCATGCCACAGCCTCCACAAACAATAGCCTCTACCACTGAGGCACTCACAACATGCACATTCATTACAGCCAAAGAAATCACAGATACTATATCACTGTGCCCAGCAACAAAACCAAAGCACCCTACCCAACTGACCCAGATACATCAAAAGGGAAAAATAATTTCCTACAAAATCTTCTCCATACAATTGGAAGAAGTGACTGTTTTATTCAAATGCATAGATATCAACATAGAAACAGAAGAAAAATGAAAAAGAAAACATGACACCTTCAAAGAAATACAATCCTATAGTAGTTGACACAAATGAAAAAAATTTATGAAGAAGATACCTGAAGAAGATAAAGATTTTAAGGAAATTCAGCAGAATACACAAGAATATAGATAATTTAACAAAATTTGGAAAACATTTTATGATCTGAATGAGAAATTGAATCAATAAATAAAAATATAATTGAAAACTTCAACAATAGACTAGATCCAGCAGATAAAAGAATTTTGCAACTTGAAGAAGGGTCTCTTCTTGAAATAACCGGTCATACAAAAAAGAATGAAAAAGGATGGAGAAAGCTATGTGCTATATAGGAGACCATTAAGTGGGAAAAAAAAATTGCATTTTAGGAGTTCCAGAAGAAGATATGGGAAATGACATGGAAAACATAATGAAATTGTAGATGAAAATTTCCCAAGTCTTGGACGCAAATATAGACATCCAGATAAAGGAAGCTCGAAGACCCATAAGTAGGGTCAACCCAAAAAGGTTTTCTTTGAAATACATTGTAGTGAAACTGTTAAACATAAAAAAGAATTCTAAAAAACAGCAAGGGAAAAGCATCAAGTCACATATACTGGAATCCCCATCAGACTCATGAAGGTTTTCTCAGTAGAAACAAATGGGATGATGTATTTTAGTTGCCAAGAGAAAAATAACTGCCAGACAATACCATATTTAGCAAAGCAATCTCAGGAAAAAAGTAGACAAAGTCTGTCCCAGATAAGTAAAACTGAAGGAATTTATCACCACTAGACCAACCCTACAAAAAATTTTTAAGATAGTTCTATCTGTAGAAGTGATGAGATCATATCTTCCATTATGAAAAGTATAAAACCCACTTGTAGAACAGATACACAAATCACTGACAAAGATAAAAGAATCAAAAGTTTTCACCATTAAAAAGCCACAAGGATAAACTGTAAGACAAAAAGGAATGCATTTTTAAAAGAACCATAAAATCATTAACAAAATGATAGGAATAAGTCCTTGCCTGTCAATAACAATTTGACTACAAATGGTATAAATTTCTCAGTGAAAAGATATAGATTGGATAAATGGATAAGAATCAAAAGCCATCTATATGCTGTCTACAGGAAACTCATTTCACCTATAAAGATGCATATAGACTGAAAGTGAAGACATAGATATTCCAGGCAAACAAAAACCAAAAGCATGTAGGAGTAGCTATACTTACATCAGACAAAATATACTTTAAAAACATAAAAAGTGACCAAGAATGTCATTATGTAATGACAAAAAGAAATTCAGCAAGAAGATATTGCAATTGTAAATATATATACACCTAACACCAGAGCAGTCCAACAAGAAGTAACAAGATTGAATGAGTAATAAAAAATTTCCCAACAAAGAAAAGTACATGATCCGATGGCTTCACTACTGAAATGTAACAGAAAACGAACTACCCCGCTTCCTTACACCTTATACAAAAATTAACTCAAGATGGGTTAAAGACTTAAAGGTAATACCTAAAACCATAAAAACCCTAGAAGAAAACCTAGGCCATACCATTCAGGACATGGGCATGAGCAAAGATTTCATGATTAAAACACCAAAAGCAATGGCAAAGAAAGCCAAAATAGACAAATGGGATCCAATTAAACTAAAGAGTTTCTGCATGGCAAAAGAAACTACCATCAGAGTGAACAGTCAACCTACAGAATGAGAGAAAATGTTTGTAATTTACCCATCTGACAAAGGGCTAATATCCAGAATCTACAAGGAACTTAAACAAATTTATAAGAAAAAAAAACATCAAAAAGTGAGCAAAGGATATGAACAGACACTTCTCAAAAGAAGACATTTATGCAGCCATAAAACATGAAAAAAAGCTCATCATCACTGGTCATTAGAGAAATGTGAATCAAAACCACAATGAGATACCATCTAACGCCAGTTAGAATGGTGATCATTAAAAAGTCGGGAAACAACAGATGCTGGAGAGGATGTGGAAAAATGGGAATACTTTTACACTGTTGATGGGAGTGTATATTAGTTCAACCATTGTGGAAGACAGTATGGCAATTCCTCAAGGATCTAGAACCAGAAATACCATTTGACCCAGCAATCACATTACTGGGTATATACCCAAAGGATTATAAATCATTCTGCCTAAAGACACATGCACATTTATGTTTATTGAATACTGTTCACAATAGCAAAGACTTGGAACCAACTCAAATGCCCATTGATAGACTGGATAAAGAAAATGGGGCACATATACATCATGGAATACTATGCAGCCATAAAAAAGGATGAGTTCATGTCCTTTGCGGGGACATGGATGATGCTGAAAACAATCATTCTCAACAGACTAACACAGGAGCAGAAAACCAAACACTGCATGTTCTCACTCATGAGTGGGAGTTGAACAATGAGAACACATGTACACAGGGAGGGGAACACCACACATCAGGGCCTGTTTGGGGGTGAAGGGCTAGGGGAGAGATAGCATTTGGACAAATACCTGATGTAGATGATGAGTTGATGGGTGCAGCACACCACCATGGCATGTGTATACCTATATAACAAACCTGCACTTTCTGCACATGTATCCCAGAACTTAAAGTATAATTTTTTTTTTTTTTTTTGAGATGGAGTTTTGCTCTTGTTACCCAGGCTGGAGTGCAATGGCGCGATCTTGGCTCACCGCAACCTCTGCCTCCTGGGTTCAAGCAATTCTCCTGCCTCAGCCTCCTGAGTAGCTGGGATTACAGGCATGCGCCACCATGCCCAGCTAATTTTTTGTATTTTTAGTAGAGACGGGGTTTCACCATGTTGACTAGTATGGCCTCGATCTCTTGACCTTGTGATCCACCTGCCTCGGCTTCCTAAAGTGCTGGGATTATAGGCGTGAGCCACCCCGCCCAGTCCTATAACTTTTTTTAAAGAAAGAAAAACTAGACAAGGACAACAACACAACAAAAACCTACAGACTAATATCTCTGATAAACAAAGATGCAAAAACCCTGAACAAAATACTAGCAATCCAAATCCAACAACATCACAAAGATAATACAGCATGTTCAAGCAGGATTTATCCCAGAGCTGGAAAGATAGTTCAAAATACCCATATCTATAAATGTGATACATCATATCAATAGAATGAAAACCAAAAAGTATATAACCATCTCAATAGACAAAAGGCATTTGATAAAATTCAACATCACTTTATAAGAAAAACAATCAACAAATTTGCCATAAAAGGAACAGACCTCAATACAAAAAAGGCAAACCCACAGCTAACCTAATAATGAATGGCAGAAAACTAAAGGCTTTTTCTCTAACAACCAGAACAAGATAAGGATGCCTACTTTCACCACTCCTATTCACGATATTATAGGAATTTTTAGCCAGAGCAATTAGACAAGAAAAAGAAATGAAGGACATTCAAATTGAAGAAGAGAAAGTCAAATTGTCCCTCTTTGTAGAAACCTTAAAGACCCCCCCCAAAAAAAAAACCTCTTAGAACTAATAATTCAGTAGAGTTACAGGATTCAAAGTCATCATACAAAAATCAGTAGTTGTAATCCCAGCACTTTGGCAGGCGGATCACCTGAGGTCAGGAGTTCAAGACCAGTCTGGCCAAAATGGCAAAACCCCATCTCTACTGAAAATACAAAAAAGTTACCTGAGCATGGTGGTGCACAGCTATAGTCCCAGCTACTCGGGAGGCTGAGGCACAAGAATCACTTGAACCCGGGTAGCAGAGTTTGCAGTGAGCCCAGACCACACCACACCACTGCACTACAGCCTGGGCAACAGAGCAAGCCTTCTTCTCAATTAAATAAAAAATCAGTAGTGTTTCTATATTTCTACAACATAATATCTGAAAAAGAAATTAACAGAGCTATCCTGTTTACCATAGCTAAAAACAAATTTAACCAATGAGGTAAGAGATCTCCACAAGAAAAACTCTAAAACACTAA
Organism: Aotus nancymaae; assembly: GCF_030222135.1. Classification (NCBI taxonomy): domain Eukaryota; kingdom Metazoa; phylum Chordata; class Mammalia; order Primates; family Aotidae; genus Aotus; species Aotus nancymaae. The sequence goes on along the minus strand of NW_026988494.1, from coordinate 6,015,751 downwards.
TTAAAGAAATTAAAGAGTGCACACGTGCACAAATAGGAAGACATTCCATGCTCGTGGATTATAAGAATATTGTTAAAATAACCATATTACCCAAAGCAATCTATGGATTCAGTGCAGTTTCTATCAAAATATCAATAACATCCTTTACAGAAATAAAAAACACAATTCTAAAATTTGTATAGAACCACAGAAGACCCTGATGAGCCATAGCAATACTGAGTAAAAAGAACAAAACTGGCAGTATCACACTGAGTTCAAAATATACTATGAAGGTATAGTGACCAAAACAGCATGGAACTGACATAAAAAAGGACATATAGACCGATGGGATAGAATAAAGAACTCAGAAATAAATCTTTATACTTAAGACCAACTGAATTTTGACAAAGATATCAAGAATTTACTTTGGAGAAAGGATACTTTCTTTTATAAATGGTGCTGGGAAAACTGGATACCCATATGCAGAAGAATGATACTAGACTCCTATATCTCACTGTATACAAAAATAAACTCAAAATGGTTAAAGACTTAAATATATCACTAAAAATTAGTAGGCTAGGCAATGATTTTATGACTAAGATTTCAAAAACACAGGCAACAGAAGCAAAATACACAAATGGAATCATGACAAACCAAGGTTTCTGCATAGCAAAGACAACAGTTAGCAAAGTGAAGAGACAACCTGTAAGGCAGAAGGAAATATTTGCAAGCATTCATCTAGCCATAAACTAATATTCAGAATCTAAAAGGAATTGAAACAGCAGCAACAAAATCAAATAATATGATTTAAAAATGGGCAAAATACCTGAATAGACGTTTCCCAAATAAGACATACAAATGGTCAACAAGTAAATGAAAAAATGCTCAACATCACTAATCATAAGGGAAATGCAAATCAGAACCACACAATGAGGTATCATCTTACTCTAGTTAGAATGGCTATGGTCAAAAAGACAAAAAAGTAAATGCTTATGAGGATGCAGAGAAAGGAAGCTCTTACATGTTGTTGGAAATGTATCAGTACATCAATTATGAAAAACAGTGTAGAACTTCTTCAAAGAACCAAAAACAGGACTGCCGCATGATCCAGCAATCCCACTGCTGGTTATTTGTCAAAGGTAAGGATATCAGTATCTCAACCTCCTTGTTTCATTGCAACACTACTCACAATGGAAAATATATTAAATGAAGCTAAATGTCCATCAACAGATGGGTAGACAAAGAAAATGTGGTACATATACACAGTTGAATACTGTTCAGCCATTAAAAAAAAATGAAATCCTGTCATTCATGGCAACATGGATGAGCCTGGAGCATATTATGTTAGGTAAAATAAACAAAGATAAATATTGCATGTCTCACTCATGTGGAAACTAAAAAAAGTTAAGTTCATCAAAATAGAATTATGGTTGTTAGAAGTTTGGAAGGGGAGGGGAAGATGAAAAAGGTTGGTTAATGGATATAAAATTACAGCCAGATAGGAGGAATAAGTTCTAGTGCTCTATAGCACTGTAGGATGACTATAATTAACAGTAGTTTGCTATGTATTTTTAAATAGTTACAAGATAGGATTTTGAATGCTCCCAACACAAAGAAATGATAAATGTGTCATGTGATGGATATGTAATTACCTTGATTTGATCATTACACATTGTAGACATGTATGAAAATATCACTGTATCACATAAATATGTATATTATGTGTCAAATAAAAATAATTAAAATAAGGCTCACAACTTCAGGAAGTTCCATTAGAAAGCAGAGCTTCCACACTGCTGTGGATATTCTTTGAAAGCCTCAGAACTCTTGAGGAATTGAGAGGTTTTCTTAGATATGGTCGCAGATAAGACTTTCAGGGGTACCCCAGAAATGAAGCCTTCAAATGAGGCTGTTTGTGAGGTGGTGGCAGGCCTGGGTATATCCACAGACATTTCTCTAAAATTTGAGAAACTTTCTCCCCTTCACATACATCTCATTAGCAAAAGACATTTCATCGAATTCTTAAGGACACAGATGGCCTTGGGGGCCATCTGTTCAAAGATTTCTGGATTTCATGCCAACTTGTATGAAATCCAACACAAGCACTGTGTCTACCAAAGGTAAGTCATTAAGCCTGGAATAGCCAACAGGAGACCTGAATTCTTTAGTTGACTACTCTCAAAAATAGTTGACTATACCATAGGCAATTTTTTTCAGCACCCTATAATTCAGAACCCCATGTCAAAAAACTAATTTTGGCAATTAACTGATACCACATTATAATGCAATTCAAAGTCTACTAGAGTCAGGTATTCTGGTTATGTCAGTGTTGGTAACTGATAAGCTATGTTATCTATTTTTCTTAAAGATGGGATCGTGATATGTTGCTCAGGCTGGAGTGCAGTGGCCATTCACAGGCATGATCAAAGTACACTATAGCCTCAAATGATCCTCCTACCCTAGCCTCCTGGGTTACTGGGGCTACAGACATTTGTCACCATGCCTGGCTAAGCCATATCATCTTTAATGGACATTTTCACATTACTATACCAACAATCCACTAATTATGCTATTTGTCAGTCATGGAGAAGCTGCTGTGTGTGTGGACTTAGACCGTCCACTGTTTGAGGCACAGGGTAGATTTTATTTTCTTTTTGCAAACAAATTCCTATCGCCAGACTGGGCTTTGGCCAAGGAGGCACTGTCTGGTGTCTGCCTTACGCCAAATTCTTATATTTTTGATGAGAAGGAGAATGTTCTTTATCTTGCTACCATCACTGTAATACTGATGGAGGTCAGAGGGGATGGACAGCTTGTGGACTGAGAGCCACAGAAGGCTGTCCTTTAACACAAGCTCCTTCACTCTGCCAAGCAGATCCTCCATAAGGAGTTGCTAGGCCATCCAAGGTTCAGCTCTACTGACAAGAGCCTGGAAACTGGACAAGAAATGGAAATACACTGTGACTTTCTCTCTCCTCTTCTCCTTTTGCCAGATAGTTTAGCTTTAGTTTCAAGAATACAAACAATGCTGAGGGAAAGAAAAGGTGTCACTGTGTCTTTGCCCTCATCTTCCCATCTCTGCTCACCCTCAGCCACTGCCATAGCTCCATGGAACATCTGTTTCCAGGTAACCTGACAGATCATGGGAATAGCCCTTTGAATTTCATCTCTTTGGGGCCCCTCTGAAATGTTTTCATGGAGTCATATCTTTTTATCCAACAAAATGTTTTTCCTTCCTAATTCAATTCTCCCTTCAGTTTGCTATTGGAACCAGGGACAATGATAATTTCATTGAACTTAAATCAATTGCAAAGCACTGGAAGGAAGTGTGGTTTAAAATCTCAGGTTGGGTTTCTGGAATTCTGAGCCAAGTCCCTTTCCCAGTTGCTCACAGGAAGTTTCGACTGATGTCATTGGAGATTGTATGTGTGCCTGTATGTCTGTGTGTGTTTGAATCACAGTATGGCCTTAAGGATGCAGAAAAAAAAAAAAAATCCTTTCTTTCAGTTCATAGCTAGTGACTGTATCATTCTTCATGCCTAGCTAATATTTGGAACCTCATGAGCTGATGAGCCAGGCAACCATTTCTGTCTCAGTATGAAATTACCATTAAAGGGTAGCCATTTACGGAAGGAAATCAGAGATTTTTGTTTCACTCAATGTTTCACATAAACCTTTCTAAAATTCTCCTTTCCACTTTGAAGATGCATGTTCAAGATCAAGATGATACTATATCAATTCAGAAGAAATTGTTTATTCATGCCTTACAGTTTTTCACTTCAAGTTTCAAGAGAAATTGATTGGAGTCACTCTCATCTAAGGGGACAAAAATTATATGACAAAAGTAGCTCTTCATGTGTTATAAGGGGCCAACCCACGTGCAGTGAGCACAATTCCACAAAGATTCATCAAGTTTCTGGTAGGGGAGCATTATGCTGGTAATGCAACATTTGTGGCTTGGCTGAAATCCACAGGCACTGTGCAACTGAATGACGAGCCACCCTTCATTTCACTTCCTTTCCTTTAACCAAGTTCAAATCCATTTTGTTTCATCCCAAACTAGTATTTTATGACAGGAAAATATACAAAGGTCTGTGTTTCTCTAACTTCTTCTGAGCCCCTTTTCAAAACCTGTCCTTTTCTTTGGCTTCTTTTGACACAACAGTGGTAAATTATCCAAATAATGTAGTCAAGGATGTAATGAAAGACTGTTTAAGGGATGCAAGTTAATATGTTCTGTCTCTGTCATATACTCTAGTCTTTTCTTCTTCCTTTTGTTCGTCTATTTTCCTTGGGGAAAATTCATCTATTTTCTTGCTAGGCTCACTTTTGTATTCTCTATACAATGTTTGGCAGGCTCCCAAATGACTTTCCTTTTCCCATCCAGACAAGATAGAGAATAATTCCAAAGCTGTGGCCCTGCTTTCTCATCCTTGAAATGCAGTGTGAAACATAGGGCTGACCCTCTAAATTTAGTGACTGTTCTTGTTGGATTAAAAAAACATCCAATTCGACAGTATTGGCCCTTAGCTTTCCATGAAACTTCCTCACTCCTCATGGCCCTCTGTGGTTTCTGAGGTATTGGCTTCTGCTTCCTCCCACCACCAAAAACTACCCCACAAAATTTTAAAAGCCTGAGCCACTTCCTAGTTCAAAACCAGTCATAAAACCCAGTATTCCAACTTTTGCTTCTACTTTGGCAATGTGTGGCTTTTGTTCTGATCTGAACTCTGATTTACATCCAGATTTTACTGCATGTTAAGCATTGTTGTCTTCTTTCTTACATGGTAGAGTTTTTTGTAGAGTGTATCTAACTCAGTCTTGCTGGTTTCCCTCCCACCCTCTTTCCTTTAGCCAACAAATTTCCCCAGTCCCCAGATACACAAAATTGGGAACTTGCTCACTGATCAGAGAATCAGTGTTTGCTTCATAGGTTCCCCCTCTCTCTCTCATTTTAGAAGTTCTTGATTTCCTCTTCTGGCATCTTTGTATCTGCTCACTCTATGTCAATAGAGGTGAACCCAGAATAGAATGTAAAGAGTTTCCAGTGTCTGGTCAAGATTTTTTCCAGTACTGGTCATTTTCCTGGCATTACCAACTTCATCTCAGGAGGCAGTGACTCCTTAATAATGGTCTGTGAAAAAGATATGCTTCATAAATGCAGGAATTTTATTTGCTTTCTTTCCAGCATGTAAAACAGTGCCTGGCACCTAGTAGCTTCTTAAGAAATATATGAGATAATGCATACAATCCTAATGAGTTGGAGAGTTTTTAATTCAAATAGTTCATCATTTTTAAGTTTCATCATGAAAATATCTAAAGGCATATTCATGCTGCAATATTTGACATTTTAAGTGTTCTTATGTTCAATCATGAACTAAGAGGTAAAAACAAATATATTTCGGCTCAGTCAGGTGAGGAACAGATACTTCTGGAAGAATCTTTATGATGGCTGCCCAAGGACATTCCTAAGTTTTACTTAAACATGTTTTGGTTGGTGATGGTAGTATTGGTAAACCTGTATTCAAGAAATGTCAATGTCATTTGGTGATTTTGAGAAGTATAAGTCACTTTAGTTATTGAGGTCCATCACCTGTGTTTTCTACCAACACTAGACCTTTTAAATTCAATGTACTGAATATACACTTGGTGGTGTGATAAATGGCTGTTGAATCCAAGTCCAGTGTACCATTAGCATGTCTGATAAGAGTGTATAAGTATGCACCCAATTGGCACTGAGGTCAGAGGCCAATGTATGGAAATATCCCATCACATTGTGTGACAATGTAATGACACTGGAGTTAGGCAGATAGTGTGGGTACAGAAGTGCTTGGTAAAGTTTTCCTTTTAATGAAAAGCAGTCCCAAATCATTTTGCTTTCTAACAAAGAGCAGCCTGTAAAATTGAGCTGTAGACATAGATGCCAGCAGTGGTGCCAACCATGTTCAAAATGGCAGCTCCATCTTCCCTTCTCTGCCAGCCACGTGTACATTAAGGAACAGACAAGATGGCACTGGCCAAGGGGAAAGTTCATAAAAAGATGAGGGTGGGGCAGCCAGCCTTTCCCAGTGCCCTTTGTAAACATCATACCCGATTAAACCAATCTCTGAGCCCTAAGTAAACACCACCTACCCAAGCCAGACTATAAAACCCAGCGTATCTACCACCAGCAGGCCTTTTACTCTCAGAACTCCCCCTCTCTGTCACTGGAGAGAGCTGTTTTCCTTTCTCTTTCTCTTGCCTATTAAACCACTGCTCCTAAATTTTCGTGGCACTGGACAATGAAACCTGGGTATTTACCCTAGACAATGTAGCTGCTTCAGTAATGGATAGCAAAGACAGGAAAATTCAGGCAAAATTCATTGTCTTCTAATGAAACAAATATCTCTAGTACTATGATATTTCTGCCAGAAGCAATGGCAACTTTGAAAGGTCTTTTCATTGACTTGCTGGAAAACTAACTGGCGATACTGACTCAAAGTGCGTTGCTGTGTTTGTTCTGGTCCTACCAGAGGTTGTCATGAATCTACCTCTGGAAACTCATGAAGCACATGAATTAATGCGGCTTCGACAACTGTTCTCCTGAGGGGAATGATACCCTCTGATGTCTGAGATGCAGCGTTTGCCACTTCATTATACAGCCAACCAGAATATGAGCTCAAACTTTGCGATGCTAAAGGGAATGAATGTGGCAGTTTAAAAAAAAAAAAAACTTTATATTTTAGACCTCCACATTTGGCTGTTTGGACCCTAGTTGTTCCCTTCCTGAGTTTCCAATGAAAGAATGTTATAGTCACAATACACACAGTCACAAAATCACTGGGTTTCAATTTTTCTTCTGGAATTGGGACATATATGAATAAAATATCCTTGGGAAAAACTCTAAATATCCAATAAATTAGTAAATCATGATATAACTGATTATTAAAAATTTAAAATATATAAAAATATTGTAGTAAACTGATAAAAAGCAGAATGCATAAGTATACATGTAGTCACAATTAGAGTTCAAAATTAAAAAATAAGCCAGGCACAGTGGCTCATGTCTATAATCCCAGCACTTAAACCTAATGGGAAATACATTTTAAAAAGTTAACATGGGATTATAAGTAGTTTTCTTCTGTGTGTGTGTGTATTTAATTTGGTAACATTTTATTGTAATGGAGGAAAAGTAAACTGAATTGGCTAAAAATCATTAAGCATTAAAAATTCCTTGAAAATTAAAGGAAGAATAAAAATAGCGTATGATTATTAGATTACCCAGAAATATTTGTAAACATAAGACATTGATGTATCATCTATCTATATTATGAAAAACAATTACAGGACAAATGCATTATTTTAAGATGATTCTGTATCAAATGGGAATTCAAAATATGACTTTCAGTACTTCTTAAAACTTTCAAGATCACCAAAACAAGGGAAGTCTGAGAAACTGTCACAGTTACAAACCAAGACAATTGTACAATATTGTTTATATCCTCTTTTGGTTTATTTTCCTAATAGCCAGTTATTTCTGTGTCTTTGATCATGGCTGTGTAAAAGTAATTAATAATTTTGGTGGGTACATTTACTACTCTAACCCTCTTTTCCCAAATATTTTCCAGTCTGAATTAAGACAATTATTGTATTGGAAAAAAAATAGTTCTAATAGCTTGGCTCATTGTCCTTGCCCTGATTATTGTGATTATAAGCTATTTACCGAAATCGAATGCTATTGGCTACATGCTGGCTGTGTTACACAGTGTTCAAATTTTTTGTCTTGTATTTGCATCTATTTTTGCAAGAGAAAAGAATAAATTATTCTAGTCTATGTTTAAAAACTAACCCAATATATTTTCTGCAGAGCTCTCTTCAGCATGTCAATTTTAAAAAATCTCTATCCTTATTTCCTACACTGTGTTGTTCCTTCCATTCACTCATTTATTCCACAAGCATTTTTATTAGAGCAGTTTTAAATTTACAGGAAAAAATTACAGTTGATAGAGTTCCCACATAAGCTACAGCCTGTTTGCTCTATTATTGGCATCTTACATCGATCGGTATGGTACATTAGTTAGTTATAATTAATAAATTAATGCTGATAAAGTATTAAGTTATTTATGTATATTTTCTTTTAACAAAATGTCCTTTTTCTATTCCAGGATCCCAACTAGAATACGACATTGCATTTAATTGTAATATCTCCTTAGGTTTCTCTTGGCTGTGACAGTTTCTCAGACTTCCCTTGTTTTTGATGATCTTGAAAGTTTTGAGAAGTACTGAACAGGTATTTTGTAGAATTTTCCTCCCTTGGGATTTGGTTTTTTTTTTATTTTTTATTTTGTAACTGGACTGCGGTTACGTGTTTTAAGGGGGAATATCACAGAGGTGAAGTCCAATTGTCATCAAGTCGTATCAAGAGTACACACTAACAAGATGACTTATTGCTGAATATTGAACTTGATTACCTGACTGAGGTAGTGTTTACATATTTCTCTGTAAAGGTACTGTTTTTTCCTCCATTCTATACTGTAGTCCTTCAAAAGAAATCACCATCCACAGTTCATACTTAAGGAGTGAGGAAGTTACACTCTTATTTATCTGAGTACAGAACATCTACATGAATTATTTGGATTCTTCTGCATGGGAGATTTGTCTACTCACCAATTTACTAATTCACTCAACTATTTATATCCATATGGACTCATGGATTTTTATTTTATACTTTAGGTTATAATCTAATACCACTTTACTTATTTTGTTGCTCAAATTGCTGCGGTGTTGGCAATTGGGGTTTCTTTGGTTTTGGTGTCCCTTTGGTATGCCCTCATGCTTGTGGAGTTTTATTTTGAGAACTTCCTTACTTTTTTGGTACTAAAGGATGTTCCAGGATCATCACAGATATTTCTGCCTCAGTCTTAGAATCAGCTCGTTTTCCAAGGAGCCCTGACTCTATTTATTCAAGAAAGGTATTAAAACCCAAATGGGTGCTAGATGTGCTTGTCACTCCTCGAGTGTTTTTGCTTCCAGACTCTTTCAGTTGAAAGAGCAAGGAAATCTATGGGTATATACACATATTTATAAATATTTTTACATGTAACTATCTATATGTTTTGCTGAATATGAGTTTATAAAGGTACTTTCAATTGTAATCTATTAGAAAGCTTTTAGTTCTAATCTGGCCTCTTCTCCTTGCTTACCTGTAAAGCTCTCACCCCAGTAGAGAGAAGCCTAGATCTTTCCATTAACCATCTATTTACTTAATTGTTCAATTCCAATATAGATGTGTAGTGGTATCAGAATTGTTATACCTTACATAGGCATTTATTTTTGAGTGGAGGTTTTGGTAGTCAATCAATTGCCTGAATCTGGGCTAAATATATGTATTTTTAATCATCTTCATATGTTAAATGTCATTATCTCTACCTCACAATTTAAACATTCCTATGAGTACAAACAGATAAGATTATGTTTGCAACTGGAAAACATAATTTTAATACTCTCTTCCTCCCCATTTTAAATACAATGAAACTTGAGTTCAGAGAAGTATATACTCAAGTTCACACACGAGTAAGTTATAGCGTGTTGTTACTTAATAGATATCTATGTGAAAATGGTAGCACACCAGTTTTACCTGATACACCATCTTTTAAAATTCCTTTAAAAGACCATAAAAGTACATATAAAAATATAATAAAATAAAAATATGAATAGAAATTGTATTGATTGTGGCCCCCCAAAAATTGGACAAAGACGTGTCCTAGACTTTTCATTCATATATATATATATATATATATATATATATATTAAGTTCTGGGGTACATGTGCAGATCTTGCAGGATTGTTACATAGGTATATACATGCCATTGTGATTTGCTGCCTCCATCACCCTGTCACCTACATTATGTATTTCTTCCAGTGTTATCCCTCCCCAGCTCTTCCCTAGCCCCCCACCCCCAACAGACTCCAGTGTGTGAAGCTCCCCTTCCTGTGTCCATGTGTTCTCATTGTCCAACACCCACCTATTGAGAACATGTGGTGTTTGGTTTTCTGTTCTTGTATCAGTTTGCTGAGAATGATGGCTTCCAGGTGCATCCATGTCCCTGCAAAGGGCATGAACTCATCCTTTTTTTGGCTGCATAGTATTCCATGGTGTATATGTGCAACATTTTCTTTATCCAATCTATTGTTGATGGACATTTGGGTTGGTTCCAGGTCTTTGCTTTTGTAAACAGTGTTGCAATGAACATATGTGTTCATGTGTCTTTATAATAGAACAATTTATAATCCTTTGGGTATATACCCAGTAATGGGATTGCTGGGTCAAATGGTATTTCTATTTCCAGATCCTTGAGGAATCACCACACTGTCTTCCACAATGGTTGAACTAATTTACACTCCCACCAATGGTATAAAAGCATTCCTATTTCTCCACATCCTCTCCAGCATCTATTGTCTCCAGACATTTTAGTGATCGCCATTCTAACTGGCATGAGATGGTTTCTCAATGTGGTTTTGATTTGCATTTCTCTAATGACCAGTGATGATGAGCATTTTTTCATAGGTTTGTTGGCCACATACATGTCTTCTTTTGAAAAGGGTCTGTTCATATCCTTCACCCACTTTTTGATGGGGTTGTTTTCCTATAAATTTGTTTTAGTTCTTTGTAGATTCTGGATATTAGCCCTTTGTCAGATGGGTAGATTGCAAATTTTTTTTCCCATTCTGTTGGTTACTGGTTCACTCTAATGATTGTTTCTTTTGCTGTACAGAAGCTCTTAAGTTTAATTAGATCCCATTTATCTATTTTGGCTTTTGTTGTCATTGCTTTTGGTGTTCTAGTTGTGAAGTCCTTGCCTATGCCTATGTCCTGAATGGTGTTGCCTAGGTTTTCTTCTAGGGTTTTTATGGAGTTAGTTCTTATGTTTAAATCTTTAATCCATCTGGAGTTAATTTTTGTATAAGGTGTAAGGAAGGGGTCTAGTTTCAGCTTCCTGCATATGGCTAGCCAGTTTTCCCAATACCGTTTATTAAACAGGGAATCATTTCCCCATTGCTTGTCAGGTTTGTCAAAGATCAGATGGATGTAGATGTGTGGCATTACTTCTGAGGCCTCTGTTCTGTTCCATTGGTCTACATCTGTGTTTTGGTACCAGTACTATGCTGTTTTGATTACTGTAGCCTTGTAATATAGTTTGAAGTCAGGTAGCGTGATGCCTCCAGCTTTGTTCTTTTTGCTTAGTACTAACATGGCTATACGGGCTCTCTTTTGGTTCCATATGAAGTTTAAGATTATTTTTTCCAGTTCTGTGAAGGAGGTCAATGGTAGCTTGACGGGGATAGCACTGAATCTATAAATTACTTTAGGCAATACGGCCATTTTCACAATATTGATTCTTCCTAACCATGAGCATGGAGTATTTTTCCATCTCTTTGTGTCCTCTCTTATTTCCTTGAGCAGTGGTTTGTAGTTCTCCTGAAACAGGTCCTTCACATCCTTTGTTAGTTGTATTCCTAGGTATTTGATTCTCTTTGTGGCAATTGTGAATGGGAGTTAGCTCATGATTTGGCTCTCTGTCTGTTATTGTTGTGTAGGAATGCTTGTGGTTTTTGCACATTGATCTTGTATCCTGAGACTTGGCTGAAGTTGCTTATTATCCTAAGGTCTGCAAAATAGAAACAATCTGACTTCCTCCTTTCCTAATTGAATACCCTTTATTTCTTTTCCTTGCCTGATTGCTCTGGCTAAAACTTCCAATACTATGTTGACTAGGAATGGTGAGAGAGGGCACCCTTGTCTAGTGCCAGTTTTCAAAGGGAATGCTTCAAGTTTTTGCCCATTCGGTATGATATTGGCTGTGGGTTTGTCGTAAATAGCTTTTATGATTTTGAGATATGTTCCCTTGATATCTAGATTATTGAGTTTTTAGCCTAAAGTGTTGTTGAATTTTGTCAAAGGCCTTCTCTGCATCTATTGAGATAATCATGTGGTGTGGTTTTTGTCTTTGGTTCTGTTTATATGATGGATTACATTTATAGATTTGCATATGTTGAACCAGCCTTGCATCCCCAGGATGAAGCCTACTTGATCATGACAGATAAGCTTTTTGATGTGCTGTTGCATTTGGTTTGCCAGTATTTTATTGAAGATTTTTGCATCGATGTTCATCATGGATATTGGTCTGAAATTTTCCTTTTTAGTTGTGTCTCTGCCAGGTTTTAGTATCAGGATGATGTTGGTCTCATAAAATGAGTTAGGGAGGATTCCCTCTTTTTGTATTGTTTGGAATAGTTTCAGAAGGAATGCTACCAGCTCCTCTTTGTACATCTGGTAGAATTCGGCTGTGAATCCATCTGGACCTGTGCTTTTTTTGGTTGGTAGGCTATTAATTGCTGCCTCAATTTCAGACCTTGTAATTGGTCTATTCAGGGATTCAACTTCTTCCTGGTTTAGTCTTGGGATGGTGTAGGTGTCCAGGAATTTATCCATTTCTTCTAGATTTACTGGTTTATGTGCACAGAGTTGTTTGTAGTAATCTCTGATGGTAGTTTGTATTTCTATGGAATTGGTGATGATATCCCCTTTATCATTTTTTATTGCATCTATTCGATTTTCTTCTCTCTTTTCTATTAGTCTGGCTATTGGTGTATCTATTTTGTTGATCTTTTCAAAAAGCCAGCTCCTGGATTTATTGATTTTTTGAAGGGTATTATCCTAAATATCTATGCACCCAATACAGGAGCACCCAGATACATAAAGCAAGTTCTTAACAACCTACAAAGAGACCTAGACACCCACACAATAATAGTGGGAGACTTTAACACTTCACTGTCAATATTACACAGATCAACAAGACAGAAAATTAACAAGGATATCCAGGACTTGAACGTAGATCTGGACCAAGCAGGCCTAATAGACATCTACAGAACTCTCCTCCCTAAATCCACAGAATATACATTCTTCTCATCACCACATCACACTTACTCTAAAACTGACCACATAATTGGAAGTAAATCACTCCTCAGCAAATGCAAAATACTGGAAATCATAATAAACAGTCTCTCAGACCACAGTGCAATCAAATTAGAACTCAAGATTAAGAAACTCACTCAAAACTGCACAACTACATGGAAACTGAACAACCTGCTCCTGAATGACTACTGGGTAAATAACAAAATGAAGGCAGAAATAAAGTTATTCGAAACCAATAAGCATGAAGGCACAATGTACCAGAATCTCTGGGACGCATTTAAAGTGGTGTCTAGAGGGAAATTTATAGCACTAAATGCCCACATGAGAAGTGAGGAAACATCTAAAATGGACACCCTATCGTCACAATTTAAAAAATTAGAGGAGCAAGATCAAACAAATTCAAAAGCTAGCAAAGACAAGAAATAACTAAGATCAGAGCAAAACTGAGGGAGATAGAGACTTTTCTCTACCTATGCAGATAGACCTCCAGAAGATAAGAATATTTGGTTTATCTTCTCTGATCATTCTAATTCTGTAATTAAGGAGCATCAATGTCTGAAAATATTCTTCAGATGTTTACCCAGCAATAAAATTATCAATAAAATAATTAAAGGCAGTAAAAAAATCATTAATGAGATGCCTAAATGCAGAGCATAGGGAGAAAAAATGTTAATTGTGACAGAGAAGTTGTTGACATGGAAATTAGAGAATGGGTATTTTACCTATATAAGAAATCAAAACAGTCTGGGCATAGTGGCTCATGCCTATAATCCCAGTGCTTTGGGAGGCCGAGGTGGGAAGATCGCATGAGCCCAGGAGTTCAAGAACAGCTTAGGCCAAATAGTGAGACCCTGTCTCTATAACATCAAAAAAACTAGCTGGGCAAGGTGGTGTACAGCTTTAGTACCAGCTACACGAGAGGCTGAGTTGGGTTGATCGTTTGAGCCCAGGATGTCAAGACTGCAGTGAGCTATGTTCACGCCACTGCATTCCAGTCTGGGTGACAGAGCAAGACACTTATGCATGTCTCAGAAAAAGAAAAATGAAAACAAAGAGAGCAAAGAAAATCGCATTTTTTTCAAGTCCTGGGCAGTGTAACTGAAGTAAAAGATACAATGACTGGAACTATTATTTACCTATAAGATAACTGACTACCTGGAAATGGAAAACACACACACACACACTGAATAGCTCCTAGAATGCCTAAGACAGCAGTGCACTTTACTACAATTACAAAGATATGAAGATACAATCTTTATTAGTATAATAATAACCAGTTAGAAAGCACAATGGAAAAGTATTCCAGTGTCCATTGTATTAGGGACTACTCACATATTCAAGAGAAAGGCACAGATACCAAAGCAGAAAGGACAATAAACAAGAGTCCTCATGGTCAAAAGATTAGATGACACAGCTTTCAATGGGAGGGGAAGGTTTTAGACCACACTGCAGTGCTTTTCTGCTTTCTGTGCTGCCTTGAGGGAAGGCAGTGGTAATACCAATCGTTAATACTTACCTGGTTCTTATGAGGCGGACACTGTTGTAAATGCTACATACATATTAATACACTTAACCTTACTGTAGACTTAACCCTGTAAGCTTATGAAGCTAAGTGAACCCTACACAGAATTAACCAAAGAAATCCAAATCAAAACACAACATAATTAAACTTCTGAAAAATAAAGACAAAGAAAAAATACAGAAAGCGACCAGAGTAAAATTATCTCAGCTTCCTCTTACCTACAGGGAAAAAAAAACTATTTGTATGACAGCGGAGTCCACTTCAGATAATACTCATATTATCTTCATTTTGTAGGTGAATCAACTGACACTGGAACATTCAGGAACTTCCTCACGGTCACCCAGTTAGAGGATGGAAGCCAAGCTGTCTGATTCCAGGATCTTTGTTCTTAATCCTATGCATAAGGAAGCCATAATGAGACCATCACTATTTTTAAGATTCACAGATATTCGGGCCCAGAATGCCAAGTTTTACAGGGTTGAGGAATCAAAGCTGCAATTAGTAATAAAATGTGATGCTATCTGGAATGTTTTTCATACATATATATGCTTCTTGGGACTCACACTGCAGGTTAAGAGAAATTGAGGAACGATGGCAAATTCAAGTATTTTAGATCCTACATACACTAGACTTAAATATAGTAACTATATACATGAGTATTTATAAACTTAAGAATGAACATAACATGAACCATGTGGCACCTATAAAATGAAAATAAAATACCTACAAACCAACTGAGAGCAATAAAATAAGCTTTAAGGACTTTCACTTCAGGGAGTCTGAAGTACATGCACTCCCTCCCGTTCCTCCCTCTAATTGCAACAAGCTTGGACATTATATACAGAACAAACAGAGGAGCCTTAGGAAAATGAAGAGAAGGCAAGTAAGCTGTGGATCTCACAACCTAAGGAATAATGTGATGAGTTACATTTGCGTTTTTTCTTTTTTGTCTCATATCTCATAATAACCAGTTAGAAAGCACATTGGAAAAGTATTCCACTGCCAATGGTGTTAGGGAACTGCCCGCAAATTCACCAGAAACACACAGATATCAAAGCAGAAAGGGCAATAAACAAGAGTCTTCGTGGTCAAAAGATTAGAAGATACAGCTTTCAATGACAGGGGCAGGTTTTAGGCCACACTGCAATGCTTTCCTGCTTTCTGTGCTTCCCACTCTAGAAGCCGAAGAAGGTGACAACCCCCAAATGCCAATATATGTAGACCAAAAACCAGCTCTAATATAGTCTGCTGTCTCTAGTCAAAGGACTACAATAGGGCAGCCCAACAAGACAGAAAACCTTCAGACAACCTACCCCAGCCAAACACTACCAAAAAAAGGAAAATAAAAAGTGAGCCACCACCCAATCCACATCAATAAAAACAAAGTCTAGACTTTTACCCCAAGAGGTTGCAACAAGCTACTCCTTCCCTTCTTTACTGTTCGGTGTCAAAGAAGCTCAGTGCAGAGTCAGAATATTTAGCATTACTCTTCGGTAATGAGGCCACTCCCACCATGGTGTTAGTGGAGACCACGTGAAAACCAGGACTTGTACCCTGCTCAGGAGTAATGAGAAGACCCCTCTACAGAAGGCTCAGTGAGGAACCTGAACTCCTACCTCTCTCTGCCAGTAATAAACTAGGACCTCACTTTCCCTTGCTGAGCAATGTCAGAAAAAACTAGCCGAAGTAAAAGCTTCTTTCTTTATATGTATTTTTGGAGACAGGATCTTATTCTGTCACCCAGGCCGGATTGCAGTGGCATAATCAGGGCTCAATGCAGCCTCAACCTCCTGGGTTCAAGAAATTCTCCCACCTCAGCTTCTTGAATAGCTGGGACCACAGGTGTGCACCACCAGACATAGCTAACGTTAACATTTTTTTCTAGCGATTGTGTTTTCCTATTTTTCCCAGGCTGGTCTGGAACCCCTGGGCTCAAGTAATCCTCCCACCTTGGCCTCCCAGAGGCCTCAGATTACAGGTATGAGCCATCACTCCAGGCTGAAGCTTTAATAACCTGAATCTCATATTACAAAATGTCAAAGATTCAGTCAAAAGTTATGTGTTATCAATGGACAAGATCTCAAACTGAATGAAAAAAGACAATGGATGCTAACACTGAGATGACAATGTTGTTAGAATCATCTGACAAAGATTTAAAGCAGTTATAGTAAAAGTGCTACCACAAGTGATTATAAACATACTTGAGACAAATGAAAAAATGCTACAAAGCTCAGAAAAGAAATGCATAAAGAAGAATCAAATAGAAATTATAAAACTAAAAGATACCATAACTGAAATGCAGAGCTCCAGGGATGGACTCAACAACAGAATGGAAAAGACAGAGGAAAGAAGTAGTATACAGCAAGTTAGAATAGACTAGAAGAAAGGAACAAGACCCTGTGCTGGTGACTCTATAATAAAAGAGAAAATATTTATGTCATTGGATTCCAGGAAAGAGAAGGAAATGAAAAAGTACTTAAATAATGGCTTCGAAAGTTTTCACACTTTGCAAAAATTTAAACCTACAATTTGAGAAGCTGAGCAAACCTCAAACAGGATAAACCAAAGACACTCACACCAAGAAACACAGTAATTAAATTTCTGATTAAGAAAGAAAAAGAAAAATCTGGAAAGTAGCAAGAAAAAGAATGACACACTTTCTACATGGTAAAAAGAATTCGAATGACATAAGATTTTTCATCAGAAACTGTAGGTACCATGAGGAAGTAACAGATAATCTTCAAGTGTTGAAATAAATCAACTGTCAATACAAAATGCTCTACCCAGTGAAAATAACTTTGAGGAAAAAAGGGAAATCAGGACATGCACAGACTTTTTTTTTTAAATTAACAATTTGTTATCAGCATATCTCTCTGAAAGAATGACTAACATTCTCCAAACACGAAGGAAATTGATAAGGAATCTTGAAATTTCAGTTAGACACAACGAACACAGTAAGCAAAATGTAGGTCAGTACACTAAGTTTAATTTCTCCTCTTGAATTTTCTAAATTATGACTTATGGTTAAAGCAAAAATCCTAATATTGTCTGATGTATATGTAGAGGAAAAATTGAAGACAGTTATGTTATAAATGAGAAAGGGTAAAGGAACATGAGATAACCACAAATATGACACACCAATAGACTATGATAAATTGTGTGTCTATAATGTGATTACTATTAAAAAGTTAAAAGATAAAGATTGGCAGAGTGAATTTAAAAAACATGACACCCTATATGCTGTTTACAATAAACTCACTTCAAAAATAATGCCATAGTCGGGTTGAAATTAAAAAGAATAAAATAGTATGTAAACCCTCAAAGAAAGCAGGAATGGCTGTATTAACAACATTAAAGTCAGCTTCAGAACTAAGGAAATTATCAGAGAGGGACATTATGTATTGAAATGGTCAATTTACCAAAAGAACATAGCAATCATACATGTGCATGCAGCAAACAACATGGCTGGAAAATATGCGACGTGAAACTGATAGATCTGAAAGGAGTAACAGATAAATCCATTCATTATAGCTGGGGGCTTTATCACCCCTCACTCAACAATTGATAGAACAACTGGACAGAAAATCAATAAGAATATGAATGAACTCAACAACATGAGACAATAGGATCTAACTGATGTTTACAGAACATTCCAACAACAGCAGAATACATGTTCTTCAAGTGCTCACAGAACAATGTATAAAATAGACCCTGAGCCATAAAAACAAGCCTCAACAAATTTAAAAGAACTGAAATACTACAAGTGTTTTCTCCAACCACAAAAGAATCAAACTAGAAATCGTAACAATGATAATGGGAACATCTCCAAACACTTGAATACTGAACAACAGTAGTTTTATAACCCATGGTCATAGAGGAAATCTCAAAAGAAATCTTAAAAATGCACTGAACTGAGTGAAAATTAAAACAACATAAAATTTGTGGGACACATAAAGCAGAACTGATGGGAAAATATATAGCACTAAATGCACGTGCTGGAAAAGTCTTCCATCAATAACCTAAGCTTCCACCTCAAAAACCTAAAAAAGAAGGTAACTAAACCCAATGCCAGCAGAAAGATGCAATAACAAAGGGTAGAAGCCAATAAAATTGAAAACAGATAAACACTTCAGAGAAGAATAAAACAAAGAGCTGGTTCTTTGAAAAGATAAATTAAATTGACAAACCTCAAGCAAGACTGTCAAAAAAGAGAAGACTTGCCTATACCAGATGTGAAATGTGATATCACTACCAATACTCCAAACATCAAAAGGATGATAAGCAAATACTATGAACTGTACAGACATAAATTTGACAATTTAGACAAAATATTTCCCTAGACAACACAAATTACTACAACTTACGCAATATAAAATAGATTGTTTGAATAGCCTAAAAAAATTAAACTCATTATTTAAAAATTTCTAAAAAGAAAGTCTTCAGGGCCAAATGGTTTCCTTCAGAATTCCACCAAATAGGTAAAGATTTAAATTGTAATTCTATTCAATCTCTTTCAGAAAATAGAAGAGAATATTTTCCAATTCATTTTAGGAAGCTAATATTACCCTGATGCCAAAATGTGTGCTACAAATTGAGAAAATTATAGACCCCTGCATATTAAATAAAATTTCAAAATAAAAATTATAATACTTGGATAATGAATGAGAGCATAACAAAAAACCAAAGATCAGTATCTCATGAATATAGACAAAAGATGCTTCAACATATATTATGATATAGAATTCAGTAATACATGAGACTTATATACCATGACCCAGTAAGACTTATTCCAAGAATGGAAGTCTGGCTCAATATTTAAAAATCAATCAATGTAGTGTAACTTTAATAGCTAATGAAGAAATGTCATATTATTAATACAGAAAAAGGATTTGACAAAATTCAATACTCATTTATGGAAAAAAATGCCCAGAAAAATAGGAATTAAAGGACACCTACAAAAAACTTTCAGCTAACATAATTCTTAAGGGTGAATGAATGAATGCTTTCTTCCTGAGCTTGAGAAAAAGGTGAGGGTATCATCCCTAATGACTCTTTTTCAACATAGTGCTCAAATTCCTATGAAGTGAAATTAGGCATTAAAGGAAAAGCAATGACAGGTGAAAAGAAGAAATAAAATTGTATTTGAAAAAGTGTGATTGTCTACCTAGAAAATCTCAAGGAAAACACTATTAATATACAGGACAACCTGAATGAATCTTTAGAGAATTATGCTGCATGAGAAAAAGCCAATCCCGAAAGATTACATACTATGTAATTCCATTTATATAACATTCTTGAAGTGACAAAATTATAGAAATGAACAGATTAGTGGTTGTTAGGAGTGAGGGAGTATGAGTCAGAGATACGAGTTGTGGATATAAAAAGGTAACCTTAGGGATCCTTATCGTGACTGAAACGTTCTGTATCTTGGCTGTATCAATGTTGAATCTCTGGTTGTGCTATGATTCTACAATTTTGCAAGATGCTATTGGGGAAAACTGGGTAAATGGTGCCCAGGATCCCTCTATTATTTCTTACTGATTACGTGTTTGCAATGATCGCAAAATAACAAGGTTTAATTTTTTTTTAAGAATTAAATAAACATTACATAGCACACACCTGAGTAAATAACAAAATTTGGCTAAGGATTATTTTTGTCCTAATATGCAGATTTTGTACAACATAAATCACAATCCCCTAAAATCTATATTTTAAATTGGTAAGATGTAAAACCTGTGTATTACAAAATAAAAGATGAACAAAAATTATAAAACACTAAATAAGAAATACCCTAGTGCCCCAATGTATCAGAAGGCAAACACATGGACAGGTAGTTTACAAAGGGGAAGTACATATGATGAATAAACATTACAAGTTTTTCTAATATTATTAGCTATCAATGAAACACGAAATAAAACGGTAACATTGCACATGTTTCAAGTCTCTAGCAGAGCACTGACCCAATGGTAACTTCCCACTTCACCTGGAATTTCATTTGCTAAATCATTTTTCCTCAATCCAAGTAAGTTTATAACTATTCTCTCTAAATACATTTACTAGAATAATTGACGAGACACTGTACATACCTTGACTTCCTGGCCTGCAGCTTCCTGATTGCCTTCTCAGCCTTACTTAGAATACACCCACTAGCATCCTACTGTTAGTGTAATTCTCAAGTCTCTCTCACTAGAAATAAGAACAGTCTAGGAAAAAGGCCTACAACATAAACCTTAGAGAGGTTACATATTTTTGTGAGAAATAGTATCTCCATGAGGCACACCCCACTCACAAGCACTAGGTATAACACTCCCAGGACCCTTGGGAGTGGTGGTACTCTCCAGCTATAGGCTGATAGTACAAAGATAAGACAACCTCATGGGTTTCCAAGTCTTGAATGTGCCTCATAGTTTTATTTTTCCTAAGATATGTTTCTACTGGATTGAATTATTGTCAGTCTTCACAGTTTCTCTTTTCATTCAATGGAAGATTTGAAAAAGAATTAGACATTTGGTCTGAGACTGGGAAATGGACAGGCCTGGCCCTGACATTTACACAATCTAGTCAAGGGTGTAGAATGATTCACACACTATGAGCAGTGAGATCCTCAAGCCGAGCCAACCAATTCCTGTTTGCAACTTGGGCAGACCTCATACCTCTGTTTATATCAACAGTTCCAGGTTAGAAGGCCAGATTCAAACAGAATTCCTGTAGAAATTCATATAGAGTCTCTTAAATCCTAAACCAGAATAGGGCAGCATTGAGAGAGCTGGTCCCCTTTTGCCCAAGCCCTGGACTTCAACTGGCAGCTCTCCCTTCTCTTCCCTTCCTGGATTCTATCTTGTACTGCAAAGGACCTCACAAACATGTAAACAGACACCCCCCAGTCATTGAGCCCTGTATTCATCTCACAAGGAGCCAATCTTAAGCCATTTTTCCTTGGGTTTTGGCATAGGCATATCAGCTTTAGGATCTCCTCTTTGGAAGTAGAGCCTGCTGAAGAGCCTGCACAGGCCCAGAAATGAAGCAAGAGCTGTTTTGGGCAAAGAACTCTGAGGTTCCAGGGACTATACCATGAAAGGCATAGTAAGCTCTCTGAGTGAACAAAGTCTCTTTGGCCCCACCACTCTGTTCTGTGGAGAAGAGCTCAGCTAGAGAATAAAGTGAGGCTATCAGAAGTGCAAGGCCCAGGACAATGAAGTTTAATGCCAGATGTAGGGGTAATTTTCCTCAAAAGTGGAACATTTTCTAATTTACCCATTCATCTATGCTTCAGCCATTAACAAGGAATTTAATTCATTTTAGTCCCATTCATCCACCTCAAATGGTATTAATGAATCATTTTGCATATCTTCTCAGCATCTTAGGCATTCATAGGAGAAGGGAGATAGATATAAAGATCTGGTGGGTACTCCTGTGTTTAGAAGAAGGACAAAGTGGGTATAGAGATCAGAGTTTTTGAAGTTACGGATTCACTTTTGCTCTCTGTTGCAGTGTAACGAGGTGTACCATACTGCTAAGATGGTCCCTCAGATGTTCACATTTATGCCATATTTCTAACTCAAAATTATTTGAGGCAGCATTGCATTACAACTTCACTTTGCCCTTTTAAACTTTTGTTATGACAAAAAGTACTTTCACACACAACATTTCATTTTACTTAAATATAATAGATTGCATTCATGAGTTACTTTCTAATTTTTGGTTCATTAATAACAATCTTACATATTCATTGAGTAATTTTTATGCATCAGGTACAATGCTACATGCTGGGAATATAGTAGTGAACAAGACAGACAATTCTGTCTTCATTAAATTTATAGTCTATTGGAAAACACACCCCAAAAAACAGGAAAAATATTCAAATAATTATTCATTTTAATAAGTAGCTTTAAAGGGGAAAAACACAAAAGAACATATTCAGTCACCAAAACAGAAAATTAACAGGGATATTCAGGACTTGAACTCAGCTCTGGATCAACTGGACCTAATAGATACCTACAGAACTCTCCAACACAAAACAATAGAATATACATTCTTCTCAGCACCACATGGCACTTATACAAAAACTAACTCCAGATGGATTAAAGATTTAAATGTAATACCTAACGCCAAAAAAACTCTAGAAGGAAATCTAGGCCATACCATTCAGGACATATGCATAGGCAAGGACTTCATGACTAAAACACTGAAAGCAATGGCAACAAAAGCCAAAATAGACAAATGGGATCTAATTAAACTTACGAGCTTCTGCACAGCCAAAAAAAAAAAAAAAAAAAAAAACTATCGGTGGAGTGAACTGGCAACCAACAGAATGGGAAAAAAAATTTGCAATCTACCCATCTGACAAAGGGCTAATATCCAGAATCTGCAAAGAATTTAAACAAATTTACAAGAAAAAGCAACCCCATTATAAAATGGGTGAAGGACATGAACAGACACTTCTCAAAAGAAGACATTTATGCAGCCAACAAACATATGAAAAAAAAGCTCATCATCACTGGTCATTAGAGAAATGCAAATCAAAACCACACTGAGATACCATCTCACACCAGTTAGAATGGTGATCATTAAAACATTTGGATGCTAGAGAGGATGTGGAGAAATAGCAACACTTTTACACTGTTGGAGGGAGTGTAAATTAGTTCAACCATCGTGGAAAACCATGGATTATAAATCATTCTTTTATAAAAACACATGCACATGTATGTTCACTGCAGCACTGTTTATAAAAGCAAAGACCTGGAACCAACCCAAATGCCTATCAATGATAGACTGGATAAAGAAAATGTAGCACATATACACCATGGAATACTATGCGGCCATGAAAAATGATGCGTTCATGTCCTTTGCAGGGACATGGATGAAGCTGGAAACCATCATTCTCAGCAAACTGACACAAGAGCAGAAAACCCAAACACCACATGTTCTCACTCATAAGTGGGTATTGAACAATGAGAACACATGGACACAGGGAGGGGAACATCACATGCTGGGGCCTGTTGAGGGGCGGGAGGGCTAGGGAAAGGATGGCAGGGTGTAGGGGGACTGGGGAGGGTAACATTAGTAGAAATATCTAATGTAGATGATGGGGGGATGGAGGCAGCAAACTACCATGTCATGTGTAAACCTATGTTAATGCTGCATAAGCTGCACATGTACCCCAAAACTTAAAGTTTAATAAAATAAAATTAGCAATTATTATTTCAGCATTCCTATCTCCTCATTTTTCTCATACACACACATATGATCAGTTTTCTTTTGATTTTTGCTCTCTCTACTCATATGTAAGCTCTATGAGGACAGGGACTGATGCCTTTTTATTGTAATGGTTTTTACTCATTTTTTTCTAGGACTGAAATAATGCCTGACACACAGTACGGCAGTTGTCTCACTTATCCCCGGAGGATATGTGCCAAGACCACCAATGAGTACCTAAAATTGCAGATGGTACCAAACCCTATAAACAGTCCCCAACAATAATGGTTCAAATTAAGATTTTTCAACTTTACGATGGTGTAAAAGCAGTATGCATTCAATAGAAACTGTACTTGAGTACCTACACAACCCTTCAATTTTGAATTTCAACTTTTAGCTGCAGGGAGTACATGTGCAGGTGTGTTACATGTGTATATTGCATGATGCTGAGATCTGGGGTACAGATCCTGTCACCCAGGTAATGAGCATAATACCCAATAGGTAGTTTTTCAACCTTTGCCTTCTTACCTCCCTCCCCACTCTAGTAAGCCCCAGTGTCTTTTCTTTTTTTTTACATGTTTATGTCCATGTGTGCTCAATATTCAGCTCTCACTTGTAAGTAAGAACATGTGGCATTTGGCTTTTTGTCCCTGTCTTTATTCACTTAGGATTATGGCTTCCAACTCCATTCAAAGTGCTGTAAAAAACATGCTTTCACTTGTAATCCCAGCACTTTGGGAGGCCAAGGCAGGCAGATCATGAAGTCAAGAGATCGAGACCATCCTGGCCAACATGATGAAACCCCGTCTCTACCAAAAATACAAAAATTAGCCAGGCATGGTGGTACATGCCTGTAGTCCCAGCTACTTGGGAGGCTGAGGCAGGGGAATTGCTTGAAAGCAGAAAACGGAAGTTGCAGTGAGCCGAGATCATGTCACTGCACTGCAGCCTGGCGATAGAGCAAGACTCTGTCTCAAAAAAACACAAAAAACAAAAAACGTGCTTTCATGCCTTTGTAGCAATGGCTCCATAATGCTGTATATGTACCACATTTTAAAATCCAATCCACTATTGATAGGCACCTAAGTTGATTGCTGTAATGAACATGAGTGCTCATGTCTCTCTGGTAAAATTTATTTTGGCAAGGTTTATTTTCTTTTGGGTATATACTCAGTAATGATATTGCTAGGTCAAATGGTAGTTTCAATTTCTTTGAGAAATCTCCAACGTACTTTCCATAGGGGCTGAACTAATTTACATTCCCACCAGCAGTGTATCAGTGTTCCCTTTTCTCCACAACCTTATGAACATCTGATATCTCTGACTTTTTAATAATAGCCTCTCTATGGAGAAAATATTTTCAAATTATCCATCTAACAAAGGACTAGTATCCATAATCTACAAGGATCTCAATTTAGCAAGAAAAAAACTTAATACCATCAAAAAATGGGCAGAGGACATAGACATTTCTTGAAAGAACACATACGAGTGGCAAACATGAAAAAAAATGCTCAACATCACATATCCAGGAAATGAAGATTAAAACCAAAATGAGATACCACCTTACTCCTGCAAGAATAGCCATTATTAGAAAGTAAACAAAAAAATAGATTTTGGCACGGATATTTTAAAAGGAGAATGCTTATATACTGTTGGTAGGAATGTAAGTTAGTACACCCTCTATGGAAAACAGTATGGAAATTCATTAAAGAACTCCAAGTATATTTATCATTTGATCAAGCAATTCCACTACTGGGTACCTATCCAAAGGAAAAGAAGTCATTATATGGAAAAGACACATGCATATGCATGTTATTGTAGCTGGATTCTCAGTTGGAAAGATATGGAGTCAACCCAAGTGGCCATCAATCAATGAGTAGATAAAGAAAATGTAGAATATACACACTGTGGAATACTACTCGGCCATAAAAAAAGAATGGAATAATGTCTTTTGCAGCAACTTGGATGGAGCTGCAGGCCATTATTCCAAGTGAAGTAACTCAGGAGTGGAAAACCAAACACCATATGTTCTCATGTATAAGCTAAGCTATGAGTACCAAAAGGCATACAGAGTGATGTAATGGACTTTGGAGACTAGAAGTGGGAGGGTGGGAAGGGGGGTGTGAGATAAAAAACTATATATTGGGTACAATGTATAGTACTCAGCTGACAGATGCGCCAAAATCTCAGAATTCACCACTACATGATTCATTTGTGTAACCAAAAACCATTTGTACCTCAAAAGCTATTGAAATAAAAAGAAATAGCTATTCTAAGTGGTATGAGATTACCAATCTCATTGTGATTTGATTTGCATTTCTGATAATAATGTAGCATCTTTTTCATGCTTTTTGGCCACTTATATATCTTCTTTTGAGAAGTGTCTTTTTGTGTTATTTGCCCATGTTTTACTGGGGTTATCTGATTTTCGCTTGTTGATTTAAGTTCCTTGTAGATTCTAGATACTGTGTCAGATGCACTATTTGTGAATATTTTCTTCTATTCTGTAGGTATCTGTTTACTCTTGATAGTTTCTTTGCTGTGCAGAAGCTCTTGAGTTTGATCCCACTTGTCAATTTTTGTTTTTATTGCAATTGCTTTTGGGGACTTAGCCAAAAATTATTTGCCAAGACTGATGTCAAAAAGAATATTTCCTAAGTATGTTTCTAGCATTTTTATAGTTTGAGGTCTTAATCTTCAGTCCATCTTGAGTTAATTTTTGCATATGGTGAAAAGGAAGTATTCAATTTTTTTATTCTGCGTGAGGCTAGCCAGTTATCCCAGCATCATTTATTGAATAGGGAGTTCTTTCCCCATTGTTTGTTATTGTCAGCTTTGTTGAAGATCAGATGGTTGCAGGTGTGTGGCTTTATTGCTGAATTTTCTATTCTGCTCCATTGGTCTATGTGTCTTTGTGCCAGTACCATGCTGATTTGGTTGCTGTAGACTCGTAGTATTGTCTGAAGTTGAATAGTGTGTTACCTCCGGTTTTGTTCTTTTTGCTTAGGCTTGCCTTAACTATTCAAGCTTTTTTTGGTTTCATATGAATTTTAGAAAAGTTTTTTCTAATTCTTCGGAAAAAGAAATTGGTAGTCTGATAGGAATAGCATTCAATCTGTGGATTACCTTGGGCAATATGGCTATTCTAAAGATATTGATTCTTCCTACTCATGAGCATAGAATGTTTTTCCAGTTATTTGTGGTATCTATGATTCCTTTTGGCAGTGTTTTACAGTTCTCCTTGAAGAGCTCTTTTAACTCTGGTTAGCTCTATTACTAGGTATTTCATTTCCTTTGTGGCTAGTGTAAATGGAATTGTGTGTTTTATTTGACCCTCTGCCTGGATGTTATGATGTATAGAAATGATACTGATTTTTGTACACTGATTTTCTATCCTGAAATCTAATTTACTATAATAGTTCCAGAAGTCTTTAGGGTTTTCTAGATATTTAATCATATTGTCAGCAAAGAGAAATAGTTTGGAGACTTCTCTTCCTATTCGAATGCCCTGTATTTCTTTCTCTTGCCCGATTGCTCTGGCTAGGACTTCCAGTACTATGTTGAATGGGAGTGGTGAGAGTGGGCATCCTTCTATTTTTCCAGTTCTCAAAAGGAATACTTTCAGCTTTTGCCCATTCAGTGTGATATTGGCTGTGGGTCTGTCATATATGACTCTCATTATTTTGAGATATGTTCATTCAATGCCTAGTCAGTTGAGGGTTTTTTATTATGAAGGGATGTTGGATTTTATTGAAAACTTTTTCTACATCTATTGAGATAATTATTAGTTTTTACTTTCAGTTACAGGATCCAATAAATTACATAAGATACTCTATACTTTAGCATATAATAGGCTTTCTGTTAGATGATTTTGCTGAACTGTAGGCTAATTTAAGTGTTCTGAGCATGTTCAAGGTAGGCTAGACTAAGCCATGATATTGGTAGAATAGGTCTATTAAGTATGATTTTGACTTACAATATTTTCAACTTACAATGTGTTTATCAGAATGTAGCCCCATCGTAAGCTGATGAACAACTGTACGCTGTTTTGCTGTTGATAATCAAGACAGCTACGAAGTGACTAACAGGTAGGTAGCATACATAGCATGGATAAGCTAGACAAAGGGATTACTCACATTTTGAGCACAATGAAACAGAACAGTGCAAGATTTCATCACACCACTCAGAATGGTGTGTAATTTAGGACTTACAAATTATTTCTGGAATTTTACATTTGATATTTTTAGAACACAGTTGACTGCAGGTAACTGAAATCATGGAAAGCAAAACAGCAGTTAAGGGAGACTATTGTAGGTGCTTAGTAAATACTGAATAAATGAGGTTGTCAGAAAAGGCTTTCTGAGAAATAAACATTTAAGCTGAGACCTAAATATGGAGCCAGTCGTGTATCGGAGGTGAGAGGAGAAGACTCTTCCAGGTGGAGGAAAGAGATGCAGAGGCCCTGAGGCAGGAAAGAGGCTGACATACAAGGAACTTAAAGTCCATATGCTGGAAGCCTGAGTTGGGCAGCTGAGAAATAAACATTTAAGCTGAGACCTAAATATGGAGCCAGTCGTGTATCGGAGGTGAGAGAAGACTCTTCCAGGTGGAGCAAAGAGATGCAGAGGCCCTGAGGCAGGAAAGAGGCTGACATACAAGGAACTTAAAGTCCATATGCTGGAAGCCTGAGTTGGGCAGTGGTTGAAGCTAAGGTTGGAGACATGAGTAGGACAAGGTTGTTCCGTGTCTCACAGGTCAAGTTCAAGATTGGATTTTATTCTAAATGAATTGGGAAGAGATACAAGCAAGGCAGTAATAGTTGGTTTAAACACAATCATGCTGGCTTCGGTGTGTAAAACAACTATTAGAGTTTGACAGAAGTATAACCATAGAGATCAGTTGTAAGACTGTTGCAGCAACAGTGATAATATTACCAATATTTATTGAGTACTTACTCTTATCAGGTATGAGTCTAAGTGCTTCACATATGGTCTTATTTAAACAAATTTATCTGGTAAGTTTGATACTTTTCAAATTGTTTTTTCTTAAGCATTACTTTTTGATATTATAATCTACTTTAGTATAATAGCAAAACAGTATCATTTTTAAAATTACTACGTTAACCTTTAAGAGAACTCCAAAGAGAACACTATGATTCAAAGGGTTGGTGTTTTTTCGTGAGACAGTCTTGCTCTGTCACCCAAGCTGGAATGCAATGGCACAGTATCAGCTCACTGCAACCTCTGCCTCCCAGGTTCAAGCAATTCTCCCTCCTCAGCCTCCCATGTAGCTGGGATTACAGGTACCCAACACCACGCTCAGCTAATTTTTTATTTTTAGTAGAGACCAGGTTTAACCATGTTGGCCAGGCTGGTCTCAAACTCCTGACAGGTGATCTACCTGCCTCAACCTCCCAAAGTGCTGGGAATACAGGCATGAGCCATTGCACCCAGCCTCAAAGGTATTCTTTATCTTAAATAATTGAGAAATGTTCCCATAGATATTTAAGAATTATAATGTATCCTAAGGCATCTGAAAATGGTGTTTAGAGGCAATAATGAAGCATTGTGGGGGATATTCTAAATTGGGAATTCTGTTGGGAACTGGGTAGGAGAATCCAACTATTAAAGGTGGAAGTCTAGGCTAACATGACTACAATGGGAAATATGCAGAGATCAATGCAAGATAATTGCAAAAAAATAAATGGAAAGAACTTGAAGCCTCATTGAATAGAGGGGAAGCATGGAGGTAGGGGAGAATTAAAGAGGTCTTCAAGGCTTTAAGAAACAGGGATGTAGTGGACACTGTTCAGGCTCTGCCCAGATCCTTTTTATGTTCCTATCGCATCTGTCTTCCAAGTGCCAGGGAAATTATGTCTTTTTATCCAGGGACAGCTGACAGCTAATGACTGACTTATATGTGCTGAAATATGCCTCAAGGTGGGACAATTCTGTGGAGCCCTCCTGCTTCAATGTTCCCTGTGGTATCAGGCTGAGGCTAGACTTCAACTGAAACCACATCTTGCTCACCTTCTGCTCTTGCCTTATCTGTTTCTTCTTCCAGATTTCTCCTGAGAGTACTTCCTCAATAAATCACTTCTGCCAGGATCCCTGTCCTAGGCTCTGTTTCTATGGATACTGACCCAAGATAGAAAAGTAGGGGAATACTGGAGCAATTGACTTAGAAGAAAAAGTGAGAGAAAGGTGTTAATTTGTAGTTGTTTGACAGATAACTATCAATCTTTTCCCAATGTAGTTAACGCTCTCACGGTGTACCTTTCACATGAGAAGGGTATGATCACAGCTAGAGGAGGAAATTGCAAGATACTGAAGTAGTAGGCACATTTCAAGTACACTTCATCTAAATTTGACTTTTTAATATCATTTCCTTAACCAGAGAGCCAAATGCCCATTGAACTAGTTCTAAGTGCATTTTATTAAGTGACCTAAATTTTAAAAATCTAAGTACTTTTCAAATAGAGAATAGAGGACCCATGAGCACCTAGGGATCCGTTAAAACATCCCAAACAATTTTTCAAGTGTTTTATTTTTGGCAAAACTTGGTTTAACTCATTTTGCAAGCGCTCTTCTCTCAGTTTTTAAACCCTTGGGCATTTCAAAGGAAATTTAATCCGTATGTTTCTGATTCATTTACATTTTAAGTCATAAAAATGTTATTTTTATAAGGGCTGTTTGATATCCAAGAAACTTTCTGAGCCTTTTTAAAAATCTCTTTAAAGTCTTGTTAGTGGGAGCCAGAGAGTAGACATGGTAAGTGATGCACCACCCAAAAATGCAATCCAGACAGACTCAGCCATAGACTGACCTCAGAACAATGCATGCCACAGCCAGCCAAATAATGGGAATGCGATGATCAAGAAAGTTGATCTGGATGCCAGAGGATCCTTGAGACACACAAGAGAAGCCACCAGCAAATGATAGCAAAGATTAAAGTGAGACATATTAGCATGCCCTTGATGTGTGTGCACTTTTAAGGACTAGACTAACCTCCCAAGCCATGATTCCTGGCACTTTTCAGGAAGATCTGCAGGTTTCTGCAGGACAAAGTCCCATATCACCACCCACATACTTGATGTAAAAAAAAGCGTGCTTTCCTCCAACACTGTATATAATAAGGTATCAAAATAACAACCTTCAAGTACTTAAAGTAATCCACTGTATATTCTTACTACAGAGTACTACACAGCAATTAAAATGCTGGTGTTAATATTTAAAGATGTAGAAAGATGTTCCCAGTTCATTGCCGAATGCAAAATGTGGTGACAAACCTGTATACAGACATTAGAATCACATTTTTTTAAAAAAAAGAACCATCAAATACATATATATGTACATTTCAATATTAACTATCTGTAACTGGTAGGGTCAGGGTGTTTTTATTTTATTTGCTGTTATAGTTTCTAACTTTTCTCCAATATGCATTGTGTACTTTATAAAACTATTTGTATGCATTTTAAAAATTTTACAGAATACTATTCCTATAATATTGTAAGAGAGCAATGCCCTTCTTCTGCTTGCTTCTTTTGCTTGGTAACAACGTACACGGGGTCCAAGCCGGAGGGGGTGCTACAGCAAGCACTCGATGATCAAACCGTCTGAGAGTTGATGGAATGTGTGAGTTCATCTGGAATGGCTGAATCTGTGGTGACCATGCTTTCTGAACCCCAAATTGGTCACACGGTCTAACATGTAGGGGGTACATGACAGGATAGATTATTTTAAATCAGAACTGATCTCAAACTTCTAGGACATATGGTCTTTCTGGCTGTGGGGCACCTTGCTGCAGAAAGGAGGAAAAACTCTAAAGTGCAATCTGAGGAACTCCGTGAAGTAAAAAATAACAGCTGGTAATTTACAAAACTATAGCTGCTGGTACTGAACATCCGCAGAACGAGAACTCTTCATTCTCCCTCGTGTGAATGGAGGCAGCATTTTCAATCCAAAGGACTATTACTCTCACATCTGCTGGCATCTAGTCAGCTGCTGTTTAAAGTCCTCCCCGCACAAAACGAATGTGGCTGCCAATATTAATTATCTCCAGAATTCTCCTGAAACATGCAAAATAAATGCTTTCCCCTGAAGAACCACTCTCCCTAATATCATTAGCACCCCATTTCCTCTCTGCTTTTCTACCATCCCCACAACCTCAGGGCTGATTCTGAATAACAAGCTATTTTCCTTTCTGTTCATTTGGGCTTGTTACATTCTCTCTGATCATAAACATGGAGTAATGCACAACAAAAACTATCCTTTTTCAGCCCCTATTAGTAAAGTTAGATAAATAATCTTTAATGCTTCCTTTTTAAAAAAAAAAAAAAAAAAAAAGTGATTGCACAACATTCCAATCAAAAGGAATAGGATAAGTAGGGGAATCAGTTAATTATATAAAATCAAGTTATTTCAAAGCCCTGGAAAGACTTTCTGTTTTAACGTTATGTGATGATTCTATTTAAATATGTTATATTCTTACCTTCTGGAATAGCTAGATCCACTCTAAATAGGCATTAACTTTAAAGTTTAAAAATGATGAAAAGTTTAACCAATTGGCCTGTCATGGTTAATCATACTCTTCTGCCAAACACTTTCTGCTCAACTCACAAGAATATGAACTCTCAGTTCC
Organism: Aotus nancymaae; assembly: GCF_030222135.1. NCBI lineage: Eukaryota > Metazoa > Chordata > Mammalia > Primates > Aotidae > Aotus > Aotus nancymaae. The sequence goes on along the minus strand of NW_026988494.1, from coordinate 5,983,460 downwards.
ATGTCCTATGGGATAGTTTCCTAATGCTGGCAAATCTCTCTTCCGACGGACAGCATTTTCTTCAAAAGTTTACCAGGGCCCTAGTTATGGATCGATGTCATGTAGAGTCAACGTCCATTCCAAATCAGACCTACATAAATGAACTTCAAACATCCTTCATCCCATAGCAATGCAATGGGATATTTTACTGATTCCCCGATCTGAGAAAGTGTAAGAGAGAGGAGGCAGAGTAAGAGGTTCAAGGAGTGGAAAGAAAGAGACTGACTTGATCTTTGATATGTTCACCCCTAGTGTTCTACTTTTGTCATCATTGCCATGAGTCCTAGATTCAAATGTCACTAACGCAGTGGCCCCCAACATTTGACAGGATGTGAAATATTGTTACAGACTACAGGTGCCTAATAATTAGCTCATTATTAAGTGTAGTGTGATCCATATAAAACAAAAGACTGTATATACATCATACTATGAGAGGGAAGGTAACTTTCTCAGGATAGTTGACATTTGAGTTTTTAAGAATGATTAGGAGTTAAACCAGGGATAGAATGTGAATGCAGAGGATACATGAATGAATGAATAATGGCATCAACTATTTTTTAGTCAGTGGGCATTATATTGCTACCAATTAGAGCTGGTGGGTAGAGACGACCCCCCTCCCAAAAAGAGAAAACAGATCGGAACTAAATTATGATCAAATGTATATTTGAAAACAGTGAAAATATTTTGTTAATTTAAAAAAATAAACATCACTCATCCTAAGTAAATTTTTTCCATTGGAGATCCAGTGACATTTTATTCTCTGGCTACTACTGATTTATCTAAAACCAAGCTCGGATTTTTTTCAGAAAGCAAATGAAAAATTGTATGATGTTTGAGAATATTTTACTATTTTTTAACACAGAATATTGTGTTTGGCAAAGCATATGAGCCCAGGACTTTGAGACCAACCTGGGAAACATGGTGAAACACCATCTCTACAAAAAAATATAAATATTAGCCCGGTGTGGTGGCACACGTCTATAGTCTCAGTTACTTAGGAAGCTGAGATGGGAGGATTGCTTGAGTCCAGGAGGCAGAGACTGCAGTAAACCCAGATCACACTATTGCACTCCAACCTGAGCAACAGAGTGAGACTATCTCAAGAGAAAAAAAAACGACCGAAAAAAAAAAAATCACAGATTTAGGTTTGAATCCCAGATTCCCCACTTATCAGCTTTGTGATGTAGCATATTAACTTTTCAGAGACTCAGTTTCCTCATCTGTTTTAATAGCGGCAAACATTTCTTGTTTAATAGAGCTGCTGATAGACTTTGATCATGTTAATAAGGGTGCGAATATAGTATCTGGCATACAGTGCATGTTGATTCTCTTCTTTTTCCCTGTCCCCAGGGACAGGGTTCTGAGAAGGGGTGATGAGATAGTCCAAGCTCATCATCATAGAAGTAGTGCCCATGTTCAGGCAACACTAATATTTGCATGGTTGGCCTGAGGTAAGTTAGCCAAGCCTAACTCAGTCTGATCATGTTCCTTTTCATCAGCTGGAAAAAAAGTAATATTTAGTTAGGGATTTGGGATGTCAGTAGAGAGCTAGTGCTCACCATTTCATTTACACAATGGAGAGACACCTGCAGTGTAGCTTGTAGAACAGAATAGAATTATTATTTAAAAAAAAAAAAAATCCCCCATGGCAGCAAGGACACTTACAGCTAAGGAGCTAATAAATATTGTCAAGTGACCTTTCTCTTGCCAAGTATTAAATCATAAAGAGGGGGGAAGGGAAGGATTAGAACTGCATATTTGCTACAGAGTTCAAATTCTGGGCTGCTTATGGCAAAATTTTATTACTATTGACCACATCTTAGGCTTGTCAGTCCGCTCATTCCCCATATTGCCTGATACTGCATGTTCATTCTCTACGGCAGAGACTTCTTTCTCATGGGCTACCACCTGGTAGGAAGCATAGTGGTGTTTCTCCTTTCAGGAATGGCCCTTTGCAGGTTTCTCTCTCCTGTTGCTGCCAGACCTAAGGATAAGGATTGGTCTTCCCTGCTGCAAAATTAGCCTTTTCAGTCTCTCCAGAGATCGTTATGAACACTTGTTCTCAATATTTGCTCAAAAATTTATGAGTTTTAAATTTCCATCCTTGACACTCCATTCCAAATACCTGGTCTGTTCCAATTCTTTTTCACTGTACTGACACTACAACTTACCATTTCTTCAACTTCTAATTATAGCCAGTGTGGTTGTTCTATAAAATGCCCACAAATGCTTTGATTTGGCTTCCTTCAAAAGATAGAGACTAGTTTCCCTCACTTGGAGTGTGGATGAACTTAGTGACTTCTAATGAACATAATGTGGTAAAATTAATGTTGTTAGACTTCCAAGACTAGATCATAAAAGGCATAGTGACATTCTTTCTGTTCTTTTTCTTGGATTAACCACTTTGGGGAAAATCAGTGCTATGATATGAGAATTCTCAAGTAACTCTATGGAGAAACCCACAGGGAAAGGAATGTAGGCTTCCTGCCAATAGCTATGGGAATCAACCATCTTAGAAGCAAACCCTCCGGCCCCATTTAAGCCTTCAGATGACTATGATCCTGGCTGATGCCTGTTTTGCAACCTCATGAGAAACTCTAATAAAAAATCATCTACCTAATCTGCTCTTAACTTTCTGACCCACAGAAACTATGAGGTAATAAATGCGTATTGCATTAAGCTACTAAGTTCAGCAATTTGCTATGCAGCAAAAGATAACTAATGGAGGTGGATTGTAAAACAGATGTGTTCCTGTCCCTTGCTTACTTATGGATTGCAGGATCAATTTTCTTTGAATACTTTCATTTTTCCCAAAGAAATGTTAAGTTTCTGTTCACCATTACTAGAGTTATTGTAATACATATCTCTCTGAAGTAGCAGAGATGTTTACTTGGGGATTCCAACCTTCAAATAGATCTCTGGTGACACAAACAAATGGAAAGACATTCCATGCTCATGGATAGAAAGAATCAATATCCTTAAAATGGGCACACTACCTAAAGCAATTTATCAATTCAATGCTATTCTTATTAAACTACCACTGACATTATTTGCAGAAATAGAATAAAACTTTTTAAAAATACACATGGAATCAAAAAAGAGACGAAATAGCCAAGGCAATTACAAGAAAAAAGAACAAAGCTGGAAGCATCAGTCTACCCAACTTCAAACTATGCTACAGGGCTCCAGTAGCCAAAACAGCATGGTACTGGTACAAAAACAGACACATAGACCAGTGGAACAGAATAGAGAACCCAACAATAGGGCTGCACATCTACAACTTCTGATCAACAACACTGACAAAAGCAAGGGGGAAAGGATTCCCTACTCAATCAATGGTGCTGGGATAACTGGCAAGCGATATGCAGAAGACTGAAACTGAACCCCTTGTTTACACCGTATACAAAAATAAACTCAAGATGGATTAAAAAATTAAATGTAAAACCAAAAACTATAAAAACCCTGGAAGACGACCTAGGAAATACCATTCTGGAACAGGCAAAGATTTTATAATGAAGACACTAAAAACAATTGCAACAGAAGCAAAATTTGACAAATTGTATCTAATTAAATTAAAGAGCTTCTGCATGGCAAAGAGAATGATCAGCAGAGTGAATAGACAGCCTACAGAATGGGAAAAAATTTTTGCAAACTATGCATTTGAAAAAGGTCTAATATCCAGCATCTATAAGAAACAAATTTATGAGAAAAAAGGGCAAAGGACATGAACACTTTGCAAAATAAGATATATATGCAGCCAATACCCATATGAAAAAAAGCTCAACATCACTGATGATTAAAGAAATACAAATCAAAACTACAATGAGATACCATCTCATATGTCAGAATGGCTATTATTAAAAAGTCAAAAAATAACAGATGCTTTTGAGGTTGTCAAGAAGAAGGAATGCTAATACACTGTTGGTGGGAATGTAAATTAGTTCAGCCGTTGTGGAAGACAGTGTGGCAAGCCCTCAAAGACCTAAAGGCAGAAGCATCATTTGACCCAGCAATCCCATTACTGGGTAGATACTCAAACAAATGTAAATCATTCTTTTATAAACACACACGCACACATATGTTCATTGCAGCACTATTCATAATAGCAAAGATAGAATCAACCCAAATGCCCATCAATGATTGACTGGATAAAGAAAATGTGGTACATATACACATAGAATGCTATGCAGCCACAAAAAAGAATGAGATCATGTTCATTTCAGAGAAATGGATAAAACTGAAGGCCATAATCCTTAGCAAGCTAAGGCAGGAACGGAAAATCAAATATGGCATGTTCTTACTTATAGGTGGGAGCTAAATGCTGAGCACACATGAACATATAAGTGAGAACACACATGGGACCTTTAGAGGGTCAGAGGAGGAAGAAGATTTGGAAAAATAACTAATGAGTACTAGGCTTAATACGTGGGTGACAAAATAATTTGTACAATAAACCCCCATGATACAAGTTGACCTATATAACACATCTACACTTGTACCTCTGAACTTAAAAAGAAAGACACAAACAGATCTCTGGGAAAGGTGTAGCCTCAAAGCAGAGTGTTATCCCTGAGTCTGCTTACCCTTGCTTTGCCTGTCCTCACTTTTCTCCTCTTGGGATTTCCTTTGAGCTCCTTTCTTGACTGTCATGTCCTGCCCATGAGGCAAAAACTGCCTGGGTAAGAATGCTTGCTGCAGGGAAGGCACACCTGTAAGATAGGTGGGAGGAGCCAGACACAGAGCCAGAGGGGCCTTGCCTAAGCCTGGAGAAAATGAACCGTCATTGCCAGAATGGAGAAATAGAAACTAGTCAGTGCGGGCCTACGTTACAAGCAAGAGAGGGATAAAAACCCACCCTCCAATTTGAAGTGCAAGTGAAAGATTTGGCTAATGGAAAATTAAGTCATGAGATGAGATTGAGGTTTAGGAGGAATTTGGCATCGCCAGTGGCATCAGGAGATTGCGAGTTTCCAGTGACCTCTTCCTTGAAAAGATACTCTTTATTCTCTTGTCCTCAGTGAAATCACAGGCTCCTGAGCTTCTTCCTAAGTTTCCGGGTCTTTGCTGTGTCTTTCTCCACTGGTGGATCTCTAAATGTGAGAATGTCCCGGGATTCCATCTTGAAGCTTTTTTTTTCTGTATGCACTCACCCCAGGTGACATCACTTGACCCATGGCTTGAAATAAATCTATGTCAATGACTCCAAATCTACATCTCTGGACTTCAGATTTATACATCCAGAAACATTCTTCATATCTCTGCATGGTTGTCTAAAGAGCAACCCAATCATAAGATGATCCTAAAATCAAACCCTTAATTCCTACCCTACAACAAATTGACTTGTGATTTTTTGGTTATGACTTTTTAAAAATTATTTTTGTTCAACAAGTTCCTAAGCCCTATATCTAGAAGTTATCCTTGAGTCCTCTCTTTCCCTTACCCACGCTTCACACCCATCAGCAACTCCTATTAAATTTGCTTCTGAAACCCTATTCTCTCACCTGCTCGACTTACTGCTGTAAGTTAATGTGTGCTATTACATCCACTCTTCGCCTCCATGGTCCATTTCCCATACTATAGCTGACTTTTAACATAAACAATAATTCAGATCATAACTTACAATTATTGTTTTATTACTGTGAGAACAAAATCCACACTTTTCAGCCAGATTTTATAAATCCTTCCATGGCTGGGTGCCGTGGCTCACACCTGTAACCCCAGCTCTTTGGGATGCCAAGGTGGGAGGATCACTTGAGCCCAGGAGTTCACAACCAGCCTGGGCAACACAGTGAGACCCCATCTCTACAAAAACACAAACCAAAAAAAAGATTAGCTGGGCATGGTGGTGGATGCCTGTAGTCCCAGCTACTCAGTAGACTGAGGTGGAAGGATTCCTTGAGCCTGAAAGACTGAGACTGCAGTAAGCCGTGATTTTGCCACTGCACTTGCGTATGGGCTACAGAGTGAGACTTTGTCTCAAAAAGTATTTGTGAAACTCTCCATGATCTGACTTCTGATCAGGCATACTGACCTGGCATCTAGTCCTGAAACACATCAGGCACCTTCATGTCTTAGGACCTTTGCACCTTCTGTGCCTTGAGCGTCAATTCTCTACTTCATGATCTTTGCATGTCCGATTCCTTCTAGACATTCAATCCTGAACTTCAGTATGACTTTCTCTGAGAGGTCATTCCCAACTGAACTCTCTAACATGGCTGTCCAGCTTCTCATATCACTTAATTTCAGTTCTTTGTCCAACTCTATCCAAACTATCTTGATCAATTTTACTTGATTTGCCTTACATATTTTCCTTTTTGTAATTTTTATCTTTTTTTAACTTTTATATCCTGTTCACCTCGAACAGTTCCTGGTACAAAGTCAAGACATGGTTAATACTTAATAAATATTAAGAAAGAAATTGGCCAGGAGTGGTGGCTCCTGCCTGTTATTCCAGCACTTTGAAAGGCCAACGCAGATGTATCACTTGAGGTAAGGGGTTTGAGACCAGCTTCTACTAAAAATACAAAAAAATTAACTGGATATGGTGGTAGGCACCTATAATCCAAGCTACTCAGGAGGGTGAGGCAGGAGAATCACTTGAACTGGGAGGCGGAGGTTGCAGTGAGCCAATATCGCACCATTGCACTCCAGCCTGGGCAACAAGAGTGAAACTTCCTCTCAAAAAATAAATAAGTAAATAAATACATTAAGAAAGAAATTAATGAATGACAGCCTGTGTTCCTAAGGTGAGGCTCAATAATATTCCTCAATTCTTCCCTCTGTTAATTTTTTGATGAAATGTTTTGATGTTGGGAACTCATAAATTTGGAAATGAGCAAGAGTTTCTGTCTGACGTGGGGCCTGTTTTTGTCCTGAGAATACAGTTTCTCATTTCCTGGAGGAATTGGTGGCAGGGCTGATACAGGAGACTGCCATATGGTACATTGGTATGCACCTGCCATGAGAACATTGATGATAGCGCTCATTGGAATAAACAGGAAAATTATGGAAAGTGGCTGGCTGCAGAGGACTTGACATTTTGCCTCACAGCTCTGGGGAGAAAAAAAACGCCCAACTATTGAAAAAGTATATGCGCATATAAATTGGCAAGTCATACATCTCCCTGGAGTAACACTAATTTGAGAAGAAGGAAAAAAAGTCTTTCAATATCTTTTATAGCTGAATACTGAAAACTTTTGCTTTATTATGTACAGCAGGCCAAATTCTCATTGTGTACCTGCATCCAAAAATCTATGTGTGATGCATACACAATAATACCTGGAGGTTAAACACCACAGTAGAAAAGATATACAAGCATACTTATTTATTTATTTATTTATTTTATTTTATTTATTTTGAGATAGAGTCTAGCTCTGTTGCCCAGGCTGGAAGAGTGCAGTAATGTGATCTCGGCTCACTGCAACCTCCGCCTCCTGGGTTCAAGTGATTCTCCTGCCTGAGCTTCTCGAGTAGCTGGGATTACAGATGCCTGCCACCATGCCCACCCAGCTAATTTTTTCATTTTTAGTAGAGACGGGTTTCACCATGCTGGCCAGGCTGATCTCAAACTGCTGAGCTCATGATCTGTCAGCCTTGGCCTCCCAAAATGTTAGGATTACAGGCGTGAGCCATCATGCCCAGCTGCGTATTTCTTATTTATAGTTGCGTTTATACTTCTAGCTTCTAGGCAACTTAATTATTTGATTTGAATGTGTATGTCCTTGTTAAGAACTGTCAGCACATGACAAAATGACTCAGACTAATATCCTGGTTTTGAAGTACAGTATGTCAAGTGAAAGGAATGATAGAAATATTTTAATTTTTTTAAAAACACTTGAGAACAAGGTTCCAGAGAGGTTACCTCACTTCCCCAAAGTTCTGTTAAGTACATAGCTGACACAAAGAAGAATACGTGTTATAGAAATGTAAACGCGCTTTAATTTACTCATTAACATATTAAAAGTGAAACCTCAAACTCAAGCTAATAATGCCGAGATGAGAAACATTTTATTCAACTAATCAAAGGAGTTTCTCTACCTCATATATTCAGTTCATTCTGTAATACCAAATTTGGAAGTATACACCTATAGACATAGATATCTGTATTCTGCCTTTTTTCACTGACCTTTTTAATTTGATAGCTGCAATGATAGTCAAGCCATTTTTTTCTTTTATGACTCAAGTTTTCAATCAAAGAGTTAATGAATAACTGTGACATATTTTATATACATGAAAGCCACACACAGTGATATCTTAACATAGAGCTTTTCCAGGGACTAGTCAGGAGTTACAAATGGGAAAATTCTTAAATGGCATATATCTCCCACCCACCTTCCTTGTAGCCCAGTTCTCTAAGGAACACTGACATTATTTACAAAAGCTATAAGCTATCAAGAGGATATAAAATGCTGAGTTGCTCAGGCAGAAGCATTTTTACTATACAGATGCTCGGAAGATCAAAGGCAAAGTCAAAGTTAGTTTTGAATACTACTAATATATTAGAGAACTTTAACTCTGTAGTCTGATTTTTACAATTTTGTAAATGTCCAGTAATATCTGCTAGAAGAAAAGAGGGGATAGATAGAAGGAAAGGGAAGAAGTCAAAAAATTAAATAGCCTTTATCATGCACCAAAGCAATTAAAGAGACATTTCATGAAAAGGTAAGATGAAGGAAAGACATCAGTTCTTTTTTTCTTTGAGACAGAGACCCAGAAAAAAAGGCTGAAGTGTGGTGCCCAGGCTGGAGTGCAGTGGCACAGTCTCAGCTCACTGCAACCTCGATGTCCCAGGTTCAAGAGATTTTCCTGCTTAACCCTCCTAAGTAGATGGGATTACAGGCGCGTGCCACCACACCCAGCTAATTTGTGTATTTTTGATAGGGACAGGGTTTCACCACGTTGGCCAGGTTGGTCTCAAACTCCTGACCTCAAGTGATTCACTCTCCTTGGCCTCCCAAAGAGCTGGGATTACAGGCGTGAGCCACTGTGCCTGGTCAAGATCAGTTCTTAAGCTGTAGTGATGCTGATATCCGACTTCCAGAAGCTGTACATTAATATTGCCCACTACTGGGGACAATATCAAAATTTTATTTAGTCTTGAAGCTCCATTTAGTGAGCACATTACTGCTACCTTTAGATTGTATATTTATTTGGGTAGAATGGGACACTGATTAAAAAAAGGTGGAGGGGAAACTAAAGTACCTTTACACAGCCCACCATTTACATGTGCCACTGCAATTTGAATATACATGTACCCCCTTTTACACTTTTTATGCAGGAACAAAGGACATGAAGAAAAACTTCTATCTTATTAGAGCTGGAAGAGATCTAAGAAATCATCAGGTCTGTAGTCTGATGGCCACACAAGGAGCTAAAGAAAAGGTTGGTAATTGCTGAATCTGGGTGATAGAAACATGGAGGTTTTATTATAGTATTCTCACTAGTTCATGTATATTTAAAAATGTTGACAATAGGAGGAGGAGGAACAAAAGGCTTCAAGTCCTATGAAAGAGAAACACTGATCGTTTCCCCTTAAACTAACAGTAAATGCCATTGCAAAGGACTTTGCTCTCAATACTCTGCACTTGTGCTATATTGAAATAAACCACAACCCACATTCTGGCCCCGCCGGTGGGTTTTTCTCTTTTGCGGAGATTGTCCCACCAACTGCCTCAACTCTTGGAAACAAGTAACCTGTTTGACAGGTTCAGCAACAGGCAAAGTCTGGATCAGTATAAAAGCAGAAAATGAGACGTAAAATGAAAACATGCCATGCTCAGTCCTCTGTCAATCTCTGTGCCACCAGAAAGGCCAGCCCTGCACATCTGCCTTCTGCTGCACCGCTGTGGGGTACTACATTACAGATTCTATTTGCAATCGCTGTATAGATTCTCACTACTCAGCAAGCCCAGAAATGAATGCTAGCTTTGTTTATGCCAAATTAGGAACCTGCCTTTTCAGAAGCTAAAATCAGAAGATGTTTAGAAGGAGAACTAAGGGAATTTGACTTGGTAACTATGAAAACGTAGCTCTTCATGGAAAACTCAAATGAGTAGACAGATCCAGTGATATTCCAACCCAGGCTTTGTTTTTCCTTATACTGCTGAGCGTTTATCTGGCCATACACAGCCTAAAAAACCAGTAGGAATTTCAGCAAGGTCCCTTGGAAGTCATTTTTAATAAAGTCCAATCAATTCACCAAAAGGTTGCCATGCCAGGTGCCAAGTGTTGCGCTATGTGCTAGAAATAAGATACAAATGACCTCAAGAAAATCAAGGTCAAGTGGGTAAGATTAAGAGAAATATCAACAGTAATACACTCACATGTATTGCTAGGTGTTTATCCAAAAAGAAATCTCAGAGATAGCAAAGGAAGGCTAGAAAGAGGACATGGCATTTGAGTTCTGAAGGATGAATAGGAGCTCACCTACTGAAGATACGGAAAGGGAGCACATTGCAGGTTGATAGAGCAGCATGAACAAAGTTCCTCAACTACACACAGGTGTGAAATGCACACACTCCATCTACTGGGTGAGTCGGTCTTCAGGCAAACATGGTATGCTGTTTGATGAGTGAGGCACCACGTCCCCAAGCTGGGTGAGGGTGATGCAAATGGCAGTCAGATGTGGGATCTGCCCAAAAGCAGTCACTGTGAAGCCTCCTCAGAACCTCTGGTGAGGGTCTCACCTACACTTGAGCTGGAGGTCAGGAAACAAAGGGCTCTTTTCCTACCCTGGGCATAAGCATCCCACAGAAGGAAACTCAAGCACCCCCTCCCCCGCCACCCCATCAGCACAGGGATTTAGGAGCAAGTGGAACAGAAGCACAAAGTAAGCCTTAGGCACAATTTCTGAGACAGCGAAGCATGCCTCTCTTTGGATTTACTTAGATCTCATTTTTCTTACCATCTGCTTCTTCTCACCCCCTGCCCCCAATAGAGGTTCACCTACAACCCTTTGGGCCTCTAATACTCAACAACCCCAAATCCACTATATCATAGGTTACCTTTCCCAGAAATGGCTTATTCTAAAACTGTGCCCTTTCTCCCCAATAAACTTTTATCCTTTCACCTACAGGGACCTCAGCTTGATATTAAAAGAAAATGAGCAAAGTGAAATAGTTCTTAGTAATCTGTGAATGATGCAAATTTTCTCAGATCTCCCCGGGTACTAATCTTTTGCTTCTTTTAATAGCACTGTTTATCTCAAATTCTAGGTGACATTTCTGGTAGTCTGAAGGGAATGTCTCAGGATGGGGACTTGTTTCAGCGATGCATGTAGTCTACAACCAGAACACATGGAAACTGACCCTGGGAACCAGGAAAGAAGCAATCATTCTCAGGCTTTTTTTTTTTTGTAGGTAGGCTCTAGCTCTGTTGTCCAGGTTAGAGTCTGGATGGCACCATCATGGCTCACTGCAGCCACATACTCCTGGGCTCAAGTGATTCTCCCAGCTCAGCCTCCCAGGTAGCTGAGACTACAGGTGTGTGCCACCATACCTGCCTAAATTTTTAAAATTTTTTTTATAGAGACAGGATCTCACTATGTTGCCCAGGCTTCTTAGGGCTTTCTCATTTGCTCACCTATCTAAGAGAGGAGAGAGCTGCTGCTGTTCTCTTTCTGGAATCTGGACCATGTTGAGCCCTAGGCTGCTCTGGGCTTCTCTGTCTCTCCATGAAGGCCTACCAAGTCCTGTTTGAGAAAGGCCATGGGAGGGAGCAGCCCAAAAGCAAGGCAAACATGCTTCGAGGACCCAGGTCTGTCCTGATCAGTTCCCAGCCACCAAAAAATCAGTGCATTCAGCCAGGGACGCATGGGAGCCCTGCTGCTTCAGAAAGGTCCCTTACTCCTCTTCCATCCCCCACCTACCTTGCTAGATTTCCTTGCTTTTTCTCCCAGGTGACCAGGCATTCCAGTGTGTTCAGGGGAATTTGGTCCAGATTCTAGCATCTTCTCTCTTAGCCACTAGGCCCTCAGCCCTTGCCCCATTTTCCAATTCAATTAAGACTTTCTAGGAGGCCTTGGATTCACAGGCCCCTATCATTGGTACACTAAATACCATTATCTTCTTCTGGGACACAGTCCTGACAAAGCCTTCTCTGGCTCAGATCTCACCCCAGCTGGGACCCCTCTGAATAGAGAATTAATCTTTTGGAAACTAAAGCACCAGGCTCTCCTCAAAGCTTTGGGTTACATATCCACAAACAAGGCTACCCCACATCCAAGGCTGTGGTTCCTGCCACATGGGCTAGTGGTCACCGAAGCTCGTCCTCCTGCAGCTGGGCGTGGTGCCACCACAACCAGAAAGGGCGACTTTGAAAGAGACCATAACCAAACTCTTGCCAAACTAAAAGGATCAGGAGTCTGGAATGTTTTCACCTCTTTGTTTCTCCAGTTTCAGGAAAATAGACAAAAGTAATCTCAAGGGGTGACGGGAATCTTATCAGCCGAAGAGAACTCAAGGAAACCTCAGCTGTTTTGCAGGCTCATTTGTTTATTTTCTATGCGGTCACCCTGATAGCCCCACTGGGCTCACTTCCCTTCCCTGTAAACAACTGGCTCTAATTAAACTTTTTCTGTTAGCTAAAGGTATATAACCTTGGAGAGTCCATAAAAAAATGGCTTCACTCTTTTAAGACTTCAAAAAGCACGGGGTCCCTTTGTCAGGCCCTTGACAAGGTTAATTTATGTCGTTGCTATCTTACTCTGAAGGACTCTGGTTACTTCACATCTGTTCTCTGTCTAATCTTCGTATGAACATTGTGGTGGTCTTGGCAGCTCAATGCATTTAGTGGGCTCTTAACTGTTTCCTGCCCAAAAGGTCCAGGCTTTCAGATTGGATTTTTCTCTCCCCTCTTTGCCCTCATAAAAGCTTTCAATTTCCTCTCCCGGTGACCTGGCTTTTTCATGTTCTCCGACTACAGCATGGAGGGACTTTCCTGCTCCCCAGACTGGGCGAGTGAAGGAGGGACTAAGCAGCCCAAAAAGGGAAAAGGCAATGATTATTTCATTTGTGAAATGGAGAGAAAAGATTATGAGAGGGAAAAACACGTATGGTAGAGAATGTGTTTTTCAACTCGTGGTTGCAATCACAACTTTTAAAATATTGAAGGGAATAAAAATATCAGTATATTACATTAAGTAAGGGCATTCTTTTGTGATATGCTTGCTTTCATTGTGTGCACCTGTGTGTGCACACGTGCACATTCCGGGTCAAAATTTAAAATGCACTTTTTCCTCTAAGTTGCAGTCAAGATAGTTGGAAACCACTTGTGTGGTGCATCTGGAGTGGAATCTCCACTCTGCTGCCCTGTCATTTTCTACCAACACGATTGTGAGCCAGTCCATTATCTTCTCCGAGTCTTGGTTTTCTCATCTGCGAATTGGAAATATCATGTGCTCTACATACTTCGTAGGATTTTTGAGAGGACGACAATGACAATGTGTGTGTAAGCTTTATACCAAAGCTCTAGACGAATCAAAATTCACTTCACAGACCAGCAAGGGCTCCACGAGTGTCCTCAACAACAGTGGGCATGGCAGAAAAGAGAAAGCCTCAGACTCCAGCTTGGCTTCAAACCTTCACGCATTATTTTACTTATTGAGCAGTATTTATTGGGTGCCTACTTTGCATCAGGGACTATTTTAGTGGATAGGAATAAATGAAGTCCTTGTCTTCATTTTGTTTATATTGTAGGGAAGGAAGACAAATTAAAAAAAAAAAGATGGTGAATGATATGTTAAATTCTGCAATGAAGACTACGAGCAGACAAGTGCATCTGTCAGTAATTTTATCTAAGAACTCACGCAAGTTCTTTTAACAAGGTTGGTGGCTAAAAATGTTGGAAAATCACTGTTTGGTTGTGCTGCTTTAAAATCATGTGCTACGAAAGGTCTCCAAAGACTTCTTCCAGAGCTTTTGGGGCAGTCAGCCTTGGGCATCTCTCAGTTACTTCACTTTTAGTTTTAATAAACATGGGCCCAAATTAACAAGGGCTTCTTGTCTAGAAGGTAAATAAGCATATGGAATTGATTGCCAAAACTAGTTGTAAAGGCCAAAACAAACAGGTTCAAGACAGGTTTAGATAGATACCTAGGTAATAAATGCATATGGCACTACAGATTCTTAAGAGACATTATACAAACTATAATAAGGGATCTTAAGAGACTCTGGGTGCTCTCAGCTCCTCTGTGCCAAGCCATCTTCCAGCTCATCGTCATCAACACTATGTAACTGCTATATTTTGACTGAAGTCTCAAATCTCAAGCTTTGGTGATTATTTTTAGCAAAAAGTCCTAATCAGCAAACCACAGAAGCGGATCATAGACCACTTGAAGCAATAGGACAGCCAGTGGACTAGAGTTGGGAAACCTGGGGCCACATCCTACCTTCTAGTTTTAACAGGCCAGTTCACATTTCTAAGGCTCACTTAGCCCTACGTAAAACCATTAGTATCAATGGCCTTTGATGACCCACCCAGCATGGGAAAAACAAAACCAGAAAATCCCTGATACGAAATTTTATGAGATCTTTCTCTTATTTGTGGAGAAACCAGCTGGTTACCACCAAGATACTTTGTGAAGAAATACGGTGCTTGTGAATTAGCCATGATCTCAGATCTGATCTTTAGTCTCACATACTCGGAGAGATGAATTTTTCAGCACACTGAAAGTGAGGCTGCTTCTCGAAGGCAGTGCACATTAGCCAAGCTAAGAGAGATTTACATGTAAAATAAATTCAAATTTTTTACCAAAAAATGCAAGAAAAATGGTCTAAGACAATGTCAGCAAACTACAGCTTATGGGCCAGCTCTCTATGACCCCTGTTTGTGTAAATGAAGTTTAACTGGAGCACAGCCCTGCCCACTGGTTTACTATTGTCTACGATGGCTGCCCCCACTACAGTGACAGAGTTTAATTCCAGCAACAGAGGCAAAATAGCCTGAAAAACCTAAAACACTTAAAACTCTGCCTTGCCTTTTAAAGAAAAAGTTTGCCAAACCCTGATGAGAATATTTTTGTCAACACAATTAGCACATCCCCTTCTTGAAGAGGTAGAGTGAGAAGTTTGCTTAGTGAGCAAGGGAGCAGAATAGGTGGGCTTCCTTGGGTAGTATGAAGGAGTAGTTCTCAGCCCAGAAAGCATGACACAGTTGTCTATTACAGGGACCATCTTGCTAGGGAAGCCATCCCATTAAATCCACAGATCAAGCTTCTTTTTCCTTTGGGCTATGCTTGAACGAACATTGCCAATATTTACTTCTCTTTCTTTTGTTACTGTCTCCATTGCTGAATGATTCCTGTCAGATCAATACATTCTTTATGTGGCATAAATAAAATTGTTCTTATTTCCTGCCTCCAAAGAGCCCACCTCGACACAGTGACACATCTAAATGAAATACAGATATGGCTGGGCGTGGTGGCTCACACCTGTAATCCCAGACTTTGGGAAGCCGAGGCGGGTGGATCACGAGGTCAGGAGATTGAGACCATCCTGGCTAACATGGTGAAACCCTGTCTCCACTAAAAAATACAAAAAATTAGCCGGGCATGGTGGCTCACGCCTGTAGTCCCAGCTACTCGGGAGGGTGAAGCTGGAGAATCACTTGAACCGGGGAGTCAGAGGTTGCAGTGAGCCGACATTGCTCCACTGCACTTGAGCCTGGACGACAGCCTATGTCTCCAAAAAAACAAAAACAAAAACAAAAAAACAGATATGACATTTAACACAGAGTTGGACTCAAGATCTCAACTTGTGGTAAAGAGTAGCTACTCTTTGCAATGTAGCAAATTTTTGAAAATTATCTTAAATGTTTTCCCCATATTAAATTTTTAAAATTTCTTTCTCCCTCTTCAATATTTTACTTTTCATCTTCAGTCATTTTTTCATCACGCAGGCATACCACCTTTCTTATTTTAAATTTTATTTCTGGGCATCACAATGGTGTTTCTTATATACATCAGCTTAGTTTTGCTCAGCTCCTCCTAATTATGTTCTGTACGCCTCACAAAGATTTCATGGCTAACCAAGCAAGAGAAGAGAGGAGGGAAAAAAGGGAGGAAGAACAGACAGGAAGAAAAGAAAACAGAAAAAAACTTGTGATTTTAAAATCTTATCCCTACCATATTTCAATATGTAAATTAGTATGTGTTGAAATACACCCCTCACTAAAAAAGTATGTTGTAGTCCTAACTACGATTACCATAGAATGTGACCTTATTTCAAAATAGGGTTGCTGAAGCTTTAAACATCAAGTCATGTCGAAGTAGGATGGGCCCCTAATCCAATACGATGGGTGTCTTTTTAAGAAGATAGCCTTGTATCCCAGCACTTTGGGAGGCCGAGGCAGGCGGATCACAAGGTCAAGAGATCAAGACCATCCTGGCCAACGTGGTAAAATCCCATTTCCACCAAAAATACAAAAATTAGCTGGGCGTGGCGGTGCATGCCTGTAGTCCCAGCTACTCAGGAGGCTGAGGCAGGAGAATCACTTGAACCCGGGAGGAAGAAGTTACAGTGAGCAGATATCATGCCACTGCACTCCAGCAGCCTGGATGACAGAGGGAGACTCCATCTCCCAAAAAAAAAAAAGATAGCCTTGTGAAGAGAGACACACCAGAAGAATGACATATAATGATGAAGGTAGAGATTGGAGTGATGCAGATGTAGGCAAGGAACACCCAAGATTGCAGCCAACACCAGGTGCTAAAAAGCTAGGAAAAGCCAAGGAAAGATTCCCCTACAGACTTCAGAGGGAGTAGGGCTCTGCTGTCATCTTTTTTTCCAGGTTTATTTAAGTATAATTAATAATTTTCATGCATTTATGGTTTACAATATGACATTCTGATATATACATATACTGTGGAATGATTAAAGCAAGCAAAGTAACACATCTATCAACTTACACACTTTTCTTTTGGTGGGAATATTTAAGATTTACTCTCGGCTAGTTTCTAATGTATAGTATATTATTAACTATAGTCACCATGTTGTAGAAAAGGTCTCCAGAACTCATTCATTCTAATTGAAACTTCTGCCCTTTTGCCAACATCTCTCCATTCCCCTCTGCATTCAAGGCCCTGGTAACCACCCTTCTATTCTTTCTATGAGTCCAACTTTTTTAGGTTGCACATGTAAGTGAGATAATGTGGTATTTATCTTTCTGTGCCTGGCTTATTTCAGTTAGCACGACGTCCTCAAGGTTCACCTATGTTGTTACAAGTGGTAGAATTTCCCCCTCTTTTAAGACTAAATAGTACTCAATTGCATATGTATACCACATTCTCTTTATCCATTCTGCCATTGATGGATACTTCATTTGATTCAGTATCTTGGCTATTGTGATTAAAGCTGCAATGAACATGGGAGTACAACTATCTCTTCAACCTACTGATTTCATTTCCTTTGGATATATATCCAGAAGTAGAATTGCTGAATGATATGGTAGTTTTCTTTTTAATTATTTGTGGAACATTCATACTGTCCTCCATAACGGCTATACTAATTTACATTCTCACCACCAACGTACAAGGGTTCCCTTATCTCCACATCCTTGCCAACACTTATGATCTTGTCTTTTTGATAATAGCCATTCTAACAGGTTTGTGGTGATATCTTATTGTGCCTTTAATTGCACTTCCTTGACTATTAATGATACTGCATTTTTTCACATTCACATACCTGCTGGCCAGTCAGGTCTTGTTCGTATAATTGTTCATCGCAGTCTCTACTAATCTTTTGCAACTGTACTATCAGTTGTAATCTCTCCTCATTCATTTATTATTTTACTTGACTTTTAGTTGGCCAAGCTATGGGTTTGTCAATTTTGTTTATCTTTTTCACAAAACCAACTCTTAGTTTTACTGCTGTTTTATATTGTTTTACCTCATCTCTATTTTTTCATATTTCTACTTTGATCTTTATTTTCTTCCTTCTGCCAACTTTGCTCCTTAGTTTCTTCTTCTGCTACTTCGAGGTGTAACATTAGGCTGTCAGAAATATTTTTTTTAATGTAGGTGTTTACTGCTATAAACTTCTTAGAATTGATTATGCTGCATCTTATGTGTTTTGGTATGTTTTGCTTCCATTTTGTCTCAAGATTATCTCCCTTTTGATTTTTTTGTATTCGTTTGTTGCTTGGGATGGTGTTTAATTTCCATATATTCATAGATTTCCCCATTAAGTTCATGTTATCAATTTCTAGTTTCAGACTATTATAGTCAATAAGATACTTAATATGATTTCAATATTCCTAAATTTATTAAGACTTGTTTTGTGGACTAACATATGATCTAACCTGGAGAATGTTTTCTATGTACTTAAGAAGAATGTGTGTTCTGCTGCTGTTGGATGGACTGTTCTGTATATGTCTGTTATGTCCATTTGGTCGAAAGTAGAGACAAATTCAGTCTTTCCTTATTGGTTTTCTATCCAGATGATCTGTACGTCGTTGAGAATGGAGGGTTGAAGTCTCCTATTGTTGTATTGCTATCTTTCTCTTCCTTTAGAGCTCTTAATTTTGCTTTATATATTTAGGTGCTATGACGTTAGGTGTCTACATATCTACAATTTTTTTTTTTTTTTTTTTGAGATGGAGTCTTGCTGTCACCCAGTCTGGAGTACAGTGGCACAATCTCAGCTCACTGCAACCTCTGTCTCCTGGGTTCAAGTGATTCTCCTTCCTCAGCCTCCTGTGTAGCTGGGACTACAGGTGGTGCCACCACACTTGGCTAATTTTTGTATTTTTAGTAGAGATGAAGTTTCACCACATTGGCCAGACTAGTCTCAAACTCCTGACCTCAGGTGATCCACCCACCTCAGCCTCCCACAGTGCTGGGATTATAGGCATGAGCCACCATGCCCAGCAACAATTGTTATATCCTCTTGATGAACCGACCTTTTTGTCTTTATGTATCAGCCTGTTTTGTCTCTTTTTTACAGTTTTTGATTTAACATCACATTACTAAGGATTGCTTAGTATCCTATGCCCTCTTTTGGTTTCTGTTTGCATGAATCTCTTTCAATCCCTTTAGTTTCAGTCTTAATTTGTGTCCCTACAGATAAAGCAAATCTCTTATAGATAGCGTTTAATTGGGCTAAAAATTGTTTCCACCCCTCTATTTAATTATTTACATTAGATAATCCACCTGCATTCAAAGGAATTATTGATAGGTAAAGACCTATTACTGCCATTATCTTCCGGTTGGTCCAGGCACAGTGGCTCACACCTATAATCACAGCACTTGGAAAGCCTGAGGTGGTTACATTACTTGAGCTCAGGAGTTCAAAAGCAGTCTAGGCAACACGATAAAACCCCATCTCTACCAAAGATACACAAATTTAGCTGGGCATGATGGTGCATGCCTGTAATCCCAGCTATTTGGGAGGCTGAGGTAGGAGAATCACTGGAGCCTGGGAAGTCAAGGCTGCAGTGCACCACGATCACATCACTTCCTTCCACTCTTGTTAACAAGGCAAGACCCTGTCTCACGTTTCTTAATATTATTTTCTGGTTGTTTTGTAGATTATTTGTTCCTTTCTTCCTCTTGTCTTTATGATTTTATAATTTTCTGTAGTGGTATGCTTTGATTCATTTCTTTTTATCTTTTGTGCATCTACTGTAGATTTTTGCTTTGTGGTTATTATGAAACATTTTGTAACAGTTTATTTTAAGCTGATTAATTGCACACAAATGCTTACTTCATTTTGGTTTTGATGTCACAATGTTTATCTTTTTATATTGTGTATCCCTTAAATTATATTTTTAATAATTTTAAATTTTGTACTAGAAGTAAGTGATTTTACACACTACAATTACAGTTTTAGAGTATTCTGAATTTATATACTTTTACCAGTGAGTTTTATAATTTATATGTTTTCAATTAGCATCCTTTCATTTTAGTTTGAAGAATTACTTCATTCTTTTGTAAGACAGGTCAGGTGGTGGTAAAGTCCCTGTTTTCCTTTTCTGGGAAAATCTTTCTCTCTCCTTAATTTCTGAAGAACAGCTTTGTCAGGTAAAGTATTCTTGGTTTACAATTTTTTTTTCTTTCAGCACTTTAAATGAATATTATTCCATTATTTTGGCCTGCAAAGATTTCTGCTGAGAAATTCACTGATAGGCTTAAGGAGTTCCCTTGTATATGAGAATCTTTTTCTATCTTGCTGCTTTTAAAATTCTCTGATTTATGACAGTTTGATTATGATATGTCTTCTTTGGATTGAATCTAGCTGTACATCTTTGAGATTCCTGTGCCTGTGTGTTTATATCTTTTCCAAGGTTGGGGAAGTTTTCAGACATTAATTCTCTAAACTTTGTCTCTCTTCATTCTCCTTGAATTCTACAATGTAAATGTTAGCTCTTTTGATCATGGCCCCATAAATCTTATAGGCTTTTCACTCCTTTTCATTCTTTTTCTCCTCTGATAAAATATTTTCAAATATGCAGTGTTTGAGTTTACCAGTTCTTTCTTCTGCTTGATCAGTTCTGCTGTTAAGAGTCACTATTGCACTTTTTTATTCATTGTATTATTTAGCTCCAGAGTTTGGTTCTTTTTAATTATTCCAACCTCTCTGTTAAATTTCTAGTTTTGTTTGTATTGTTTTTCTGATTTCATTGAGTTGTCTGTGTTCTCCTGTAGTTCACTGAGCTTCCTTAAAATTACTACTTTGATTTTTCTTTGTCTGCCAGTTCACAGATCTCTATTTTGGAAAGATTGATTATTGGAAAATTATTTCATTTCTTCGTTGGTGTTATGTTTCCTTGCTTTTTCATGTTTCTTATTGCCTTGTGCTGAAATCTGTGCATTTGATGGAGTAATCATCTCTTTCAGACTTTCTAGACTGGTTTTGGTAGGGAAAGGCCCTATGCTATGGCTACATTCTAGGGCACTGGCTGGGTGGGATGCAGTGGTTCTGGCTCCAGTGAGGGTGCAGCAGCATAATCTCCATGCAGGTCTGTCAGCTGAAGTTGGCATTAGCAAAGGTTGCAGTTGTCCTCTACAGCCAGTGCTGTAGCATCTTCAGTGGCAATGAGGGCTTTTGGAGTGTTGTAGTGAAGGCTACCAATTTCCTCCTTTTTATTCCACCATGGAAATTGTGGCCAAAGAAATCCCCTCTTGGTTCTGGGTCTAGCTTATAGGTGCCGGCAGTGGCACTGATGTCTAATGTGACACTCATGGAGTGGTCACAGAGCCAGAAACTAGATCACTGGCATGTGTGAGGGACCACAGCTCTAAGATCCAGGGCAACAATGGCACTGGTGCCTCATTGATAATAGTGTGAGAGATGTGAGTGCTTTTGGAGCAGCCAAAAAGCTGGAGTCTGAAACATAGGTGTACATAGACCTATAGCATCTCCAGAGTTCAGGATATGGGCTAACTCACTGTGGGAGCACAGCCAGTGTCTGGAGTACAGGTGTGCCCAGAGAGACCATAGCTCCATGGTCCAGGGTGTGGACTAGCTCATTGCAGTGGGCTCCAGTTTCTCAGGCATGGGTATGTATGGGGCAGCCACAGAGCCAGGTTTGGAGTGCAGACACACGAGATGCTGCATCACTTCCAAGATCTGGGGCTGGCTCACTATTGAGATGACTCAGGTGTCAGAGGCATAGGCATTCATGAAGCAGCAATGGAGCTGGTGTCCTTCATGTGGGTTCACACAGAGGAACCAAGGCTCCAAAGCCCAGGGCAGGGCTAGTTTTCAGCAGGATTGTCAGTATTTGAGGTGTGGGCACATGCAATGTGGTTGCAGACCCAGGGACTGGAATGCAGGTACTTAGAGAACAGCTGTGGAGCTGGGGTCTGGAGTGCTGACATACACAAGAGTGACTACAGGTTCAGAGTCTGAAGTACATGCAGGGTTTGGAGAGGTGGTGGCCCCAGTCCCAGGGCAGCACAACTGAGTGTTTGTGGAGGGTAGCGGGGAGGTGCAACAGTATCTCCCTTACCAGGAGAGAGGATCAACAGCAGGAATTGCTTTAGTAACTTAGTAACCTCAGTAAAGAAAGATGCCAGTGTCCTCTGCAAAGGCGGCCATTGGGAACCACAGTGGCACCTCCTATATAGTGGATTCTGATAGCCTCTCCCTTTTTCTTTGATCCTAGCCATGCCCAGACATCTCAGGAGCTCCCCAACAATCCTGTCTGTGTACTTATTCTCCATTTTTGCCCCACCATGTTATTGCAGATTCTTCATTTGGGTCTTGAGGCTTCCCAGTGCTATTTTTGTTCATGGATCACTGCCTATTTGTTCATTTTTGTGGGAGGATGAAGACTGGTCTCTCCCACTCTGCCATCATGTTGATGTCCCTCTCTCACTGAAGTCATCTTAATTTTATACTCTAGGTCTCCAGAACTGTGAGACAGTAAATTTCTGCTGTTTTAAGCCACCTAGCTTGTGGTGCTCTGTTATAGCAGCCCTGGGCAAACTAAAACATAAAACATTTAATCACATCTTGTGCAAGGCTTTGTCTACCCCCAATCTATTTCAAAGCACTGATTTTATAGCAGAACACTGAGGGAAATCCGTTTCTCTTTTTCCAGTTTTTTAGCCCCTCATATTTGAGCCTACATACTTCCTATACCTGGTAGAGCTGACATTTTTCTATGAGAAATGTTTACTTCTCATAGAAAATAAACATTCCTGTCTATTCCATAAATGGTTTTTAGAAAACTTTATACAGATACTGTGTCTTGTACAAGAGCACACTTACTAATATGTGGAAGTACCTTTCCTTAGACATCTCCAACACACAGAATTCTCTCTTCCATGGACATGCAGTGGGTTAAGAAACTAAAGTCCTCACCTCCAAACGTTCTTAGTTTCTATGACGATGATTTACTGCACTACCCATTAACCTTCACGCCTGGAACCAGCCCATGCTCCTCCCTCAAATCAGACACAACCCACGTAGATCAACAGCCTTAAAGAAACACAACAACTCACACCAGTTCTGGCTTAGTCACTGGTAAATAACAGTGGAGATGATGACAGGAGTCTTTGGCTTTTTAAGCCCTAAACTTAGCTCAAGAATTTTGATTCATAGCTGGACACAAAATACTGTGTGAACGCTGCTTAGCAGGTGGTCCCATCAGGTGGATGAATTGCTTATGCTTTCTCCATAGCTATTCACAGTTCATTTTCCCTTCAGAATTTTTAGGTAAGAGTTTGGAACTCTTGCATGTTTGGGTTTCAGATTCTGGAAAGAATGCAAGGAAATTTTTGGCACACTCTATTGAGTGATTTATGTGCTGCTCCCATTGGATAATTTGTTTTACGCATGTGTGACAGGACTGGTGCTGGACTTCTGCTTTGGAAACTCTTGCTTCAAATTTGCATGTGTAGACCCTTCTGGATGTTTCAGCTTTACATATGACTGAAAAAAACTCTTCCCAAGAGTCAGGTACACTACATTCCGAGAGAAACAATCCTGAGATCCTTTCCTTCCTTTTTTCCATTGGGAAGAATAATTAAGAAGCAAAAAGCAGAAACTTTGCTTCTTAATACAGGAACACTGATTTAAAGATTGGCAGAGAAAATACCCAGCTAAAATAACTTGAAAATATGTTGGAAATTTCTTACAGGAACATGATTTATGGAGACAAGATAATTGAAACAAGAATCACTGAGGCCTCCAACAAGCAGCAGAGCAGCAATATCTGCTAAGGCATTTGCTTAGAATTTGTCTTTGGTTATAGCAGATGACTAGTGGTCCTTTCAGTGCTGAAAATGAACATTGTCCTTGATAAACAGACAGAAGGACTGCAAACAGATCACCTCCCAGTTACCCTAGAGGTAGCAATGTGTAAGCATCAGCCTTCTTGGAATAATTTTTTCAGAGCCATTCTCTCAGACAGTTGCAAATTAGCTAGATTTATCAATAATATCCATCCCAATGTCTTAGAATTTTTGAGTTGGAAAATGGAAGAGACATTTTGCTGGGTTTTAGATAGGCTGCTGAATCTATTCAATGTGCCAGCACTATCAGAGCACAAGATAATATAGTCTCAATCTTTCATTATTAGTTGAAGGCCCTGCAGGGTGAAGGACGAAATCCACAATGCAGTATCAGAACACCAGTGCTAACAGAGTTCACATCTGGAAGCATGGCTGGCTTCAGCAGAAACCCTGGATTCACACAGAAGAACTAAGTCTAGCTTATGAATATCTTTCTCTAGGGTATTAAATGATTTTATAGTAGTCAGCCACATGCTTTGTGTCATGGGAGAGACAGATACCCAGATCCATCCCTCAATAGCAGTAAAGATAAATCTAGGTGCTCTTTGAGAAGGCATTGTAGGAATGAGGGTCCATGCATCAGACAGACAGCATATTGAAGAGAGCTTAGCCAAAGAGAACGTGGTGAAGAAACAGGGCTAAGAGAACTGTCAAGAGATGTTCAAGTGCTCAGGGACTCTCAACAGTGGGAAACTGTTACTACTCCTGATCCTAAAGGTCACAGGGAGGCAATGGTGTTATTGAAGCCAGGAGAGTTGAAGTCATGGAAGAGGGGCACCTGGCCAGTCCTTCTGCCATAGATAATTTTGTTGTTGTTGTGACAGATTGTTTGCTCTGTTGCCCAGGCTGGAGTACAATGGTGCGATCTTGGCTCACTGCAACCTCTGCCTCCTGGGTTCAAGTGATTCTTGTCCCTCAGCCTCCTGAGCAGCTGGGATTACAGGTGCCCACCACCACACCCAGCTAATTTTTGTATTTTTAGTACAGACAAGATTTCACCATCTTGGCCAGGCTGGCCTCGAACTCTTGACCTCAGATGATCCACCCACCCACCTCGGCCTCCCAAAAGTGTTGGGATTACGGGCGTGAGTCACTGCACCCAGCCAGCATAGATTATTGAGGCAGTTCCAGAGCTGCTATGTGGCAAGCAGGCAATTGGGAAATAAATACTTGGCCCTTCTCATTTCACTTCCCAGCCTGCAGTATCCTGAAGGTGCCCCCACCTTTTGCCCAAACTCATGGGAAGCACTGGGCAGACGTTCCCTGGGGATGCTGTCTGCACACAGTAGCCTCCTTAATAGAGTGGAGAATGGATTTGGGGTTGAAGAAGAGGCAGACAGAAAATAATGTTTGGCACAAGCCTCTCTCCTTTGTGCAAGGTGTGACTATGGATTACCTTGAGGTGAATCACTTCTTTTCTGGTTAGGATCACTTATATTATTCACTGGCCCTCCTCCAATACCTATGCTCACCCTATTAACTATGTTCATGTAGGGCAGATAGGTATTCCTTGCTGAGGGAGGGGAAAGTAATAAAGAAGACACAGCACCCAGAAAAATATACAACTTGAGATAAACCTTGATAGGAAAATGTGGTTTCTGAAGAAGAAATTATACTAGTGTACTAAGAGGACTCCTAAAGGGGAGCTATCCAAAAGGACAGACGGCACCTGGGCTAGTGACCGGGCTTCCTGGATAGACCTTCCTATAGGAGAGCTGATTTTGCACCATGACTGGCCAAAATAGAAGACTCTCCAGATCTAGCCACTCAGAGCCAGCAGTATGTGTGAGGAACAACAGCTGAGTGTGGGAATGTAAGCCGGAGTTGTGATCATGGCACCAAACATAGGTCACTGCTATTAACTGGGCAGGGACCTAGACTGGCATGTATATCTCAGATGCAGTGGACAATTACCCATCCAACTAGCATAATCTGTGTTCAATTACAAAGGCAACTGGCAGCAAGAAATAACAGCAAGTGGACTGATCAGAATAAGATCCTTTCTGCGTGTACACCACAGGCTGGGGCAGTGGCATATTATCTCAGCTTTCAGGAGGCTTCTGCTCAGCTAGGGAGACAAGACTTACATAGAGAACACAAGAAATTGAACAAAATTGGTTTTATGTGCCAGAGGATTTCAGGGACTGGAGACATTGTTATGGATGCTCACAGAAGGCTCATGGAGGCTTGGACTGAGCCCAAAAGAACGAAGACTCCTTAGGAAGGCAGAGGAGAATGTTAGGAGAAAGCCACATTCCATGCAAAGGTTCCCTAGGTGCAAATGCATAAGGCATTCTGGGAAGCTGATGAGTAACTCATCTGGCTAGAGAAGACTGCACTGAACACATCTGAGGGAGAGAGGTGATGAAAACACTGTTTAAAGAAAATCACTCCTTGTGGATGCCAGATGGAGTGCACCGGGGCGCAACTGGAGGTAAGGAGATCAACTAGAAAACTACGCCGGCTGGGAAATAGTGTGGGCATCAAGGGATAAGGGCTTAGACTGGCGGGGATAGAAGACAGGCTGACTCGGAAGACATTGATTGATAAGCAATGATTAACAGGCCTTGGTGACTAATAGAAAGTGGAGGGGTGGGAGGCGCTGAGAAGAGGAGGAACCAATAACGAACATAAGCTTTGCAGTCTTACTGACACAGAAAAGGATGGTATAATAAAGAGATATGACATATTAGCTGGGTGGGGGACCTAATAATTTAGTGAAATAAATATGAATTTAATGCTTTAGTAAATTATCTGAGAAGACAGTCATTGGCGATATTCTTCTATTCTTCACCTGGGTTCAAGAGAGGCCATTAAATGACACTATGCCCACCATTTTCTCAAACCTAAAACCTAAGAATCATCCTCATCAACTCTTTCTCCATTAACTCTCAAAATTAAATCAGTTTCCAAATTCTATTAATTTTACATTTTCTCTCAAATCTGCCCACTTGCCCCAGTCCCACACTCTTCACCTTAGAGTAGATCACCATCCTCTTTCACCTGAAATCAGCCATGGTCTCCCCATGATGTGCTCTCCCCTTCAACCACTTTCCACAAATAAAACACCAAGTTGTTCTGAATTAAAAATCTGACCCTGCCATCTGCTGACTAGATACCTTTGGTGGCTCCCTCAGGATAAAGCCTTAATAGATCATCACAGTCTTCTCATATTTGGTGCCTATTTCATTCTCTGCCCTCATCCCTCATTATTCTATGGCTCACATTCTGTGTCCAGCCATATTGAGCTATTTACATTTTCTTAGATATGTCAGCCTCTCTCACGTCCAGTCTTGCACAACTGCCCCCTCTGTTTGGAACGTCTTTGACGCTGCACCATTCTTCACATTTAGTATCAAAATATCCCTTCTTCTGAGAGCCTTTGCTAAGCTCCCATTAGATACCTCTTCTTTGTGCTGCCTTAACACTCGATTCGTTCCTCTAGCATAGCTGGTATCACTATGCACAGTGAATTGCTTATTTACCTATCTGATTCCCACTCAAAACGTATGTGCTCAGCCATTTAAAATAAATAGCACAAATAGAAACATGGTTTGTGGATATTTACATTAATTAGGCAAGCAAGCATTGAGTACCTACTATTTGCCATGTCCTATGCTAGGAGTGGGGAATAAAATGGCAAATACACTCCTGCAAACAAGTATACAATCTCCTATCATAGAGTCAGTGATAAGTCAGCAGATACATTATATGATGAAGGTACTCAGTAATACTGAAGAATTAAAAGGGTGCAATGAAAAGGGCCTTTACTTAAAACTCAGACTGAGGTTCAAATTCTTTCTCAAATTCATTTTTATAGAGTCTTGAACAAGATGCTTAACCTCTTGAACCCAGTCCTTTTATCTGTGATGAAGACAAAAATCTGATTTTTTATCTTGTTTTGATTAAATAACAACTTCTGGATGTTATGCAGCACCTGCTCAATAACTGCTATTTCCTTCCCTTTTATCTGTATTGTTCTTGTATTTCTGCTTTCACTTGTTTGTAACTTAAGACATCTTCAGACACAGCTTATTAAAATGTAACTAAGATCAAGGGTTGGGTATGGGGTAGAATTTAACTGAGAGCTTTTGTTGGGTGGAAGAAGGCAACAGACTCTGGAAAGTGAGAATAATACTGCTGGAGAAGAAAGAACGGCTCAGAATTTAAGACTGAGAGACTGAGACTGCTCCTCCGGCCGGTGATGAAAGTGCCGAGGAGGGAGAAGAGGGATCCAATTGGCATTTTTGCTGATGGCTGACGTGGAAATCACTAATAGTTTGAAAGTCTGTAAGTGTTTTCCAGACATAGGGAATCCAGTTCCCTTCACATCTCTAACACATTTTTTCCTTCCTTCCCATCAGCTCCCAAGGACTTCAGTGTGACAGACCCATGAGCAACAGCAACTGCAAAGCAAGGCTGAAGGCTAGCCCTGCTTCTAGCTAACTGTATACCTTTCACAGCATCTTGATTTTCTTTATTCAATCAGTTGTCTTCCTGCCCCTCCATGATAAGCAGTTTGGGATCTCTGCTAAATCGCTTAGAAAACTCAAAAACAAACAATACCCAACCCTACTTTAAAAATCCTGTTGCCCCCACGTGCTCCTGTGCATCTGCTGTGCTCATGCCCTCTTCCCACTGTCATTTCCAAGACAAGGTTTCTATATAGTGCTGGGTTATGCCCTGTGAGCAACAGTGAAAACTGCCCACAAAAGGATAAATAAAAGTAAAGAAAAACCAACAAGCGAAACAAAAATCCCATCAAAAGCCAGGCACGGTGGTTCACACCTGTAATCCCAGAACCTTGGGAGACCGATGCAGGCAGATCACTTGAGGCCAAGAGTTTAAGACCAGCCTGGCTAACGTGGCAAAACCCCATTTTTACCAAAAATACAAAAATAAGCCAGGCCTGGTGGCACACACCTGTAGTTCCAGCAACTCAGGAGGCTGAGACAAGAGAATCACTTGAACCCAGCAGGTGGAGGTTGCAGTTGAGCCAAGACTGCACCACTGCACTCCAGCCTGGGTGACACAATGAGACTTCGTCTAAAAATAAAACAAAAAAACTGCAAATGAAGAAAGGAAGAAAAAAAAATGGACTCTATTTACAGATGGGATGAGTATGTATATGGGAAATTCCAAGGAATCTGTACAATAACTACTAAAATTTATATGAATTACTGAGATTGCAGAACGTAAAGTTAATACCAGAAAGGACTGTATTGTTGTATACTAGCAGTAAACAATTGGAAAATAAATTTTAAATATTTGATCTTTAAGAGTAAAAAAGGAAAAAATATTTGGGAATATATTTAAGATGTGTGAGTACTCCTCATGGAAAACTACAAAACACTGCTGAGAGAAATGATGGAAGAATCTCATAAATGGAGAAATAAAACATGTATCAATTTACTGAAAGATTCCAAGTCTTAGTTCATTGGAAGAATCAATTGTTACGATGTCAGTTCTAACCAAATTGATCTATGGATTCAAAGCAATCCCAGCCAATATTTCAACAGGCATTCAGTGAAACACTGAAATTGACAAGCTGATTCTAAAATTTATTTAGAAATTTGATGGATCTAGAATAGCTCAAACAATTTTGGAAAAAACCAAAGTGAAGAACTTGTACCATCTACAGTAATCAAGACAGTGTTGTTGTATCAACATAAAAATTGCTATCTGAAACAATGCAACAGAATAGAGTCCAGAAATAGATCCATACTTATACAGCCAATGACATTTAATAAATGTGTCAAGGAGATTCAATGGTCCTGAAACAGATATCCATACTTGAAAATATCAATTCTTACCTCAAACTGCATACAGAAATTAACTCAAAATTATCATAAGCCTAAATTAAAGCCTAATGCAATAAAATTCCAAGAAAAGGACGGAGAAATTTTACGGCCTTGGGTTTTCTAAAGACTTCTTAGCTAGAACAAAAACAATGAACTCTAAAGGAAAACATCAGACTTACCAAAATTGAAAACTTTTGCTCTTTGAAAAAGACATGGCTAAGTACATGAGAAAAACAACACACAGAGTATTAGAAAAAGATTCAAAGTATGTAATCAACAAAGAACTTGTCTCCAGACTATATAAAGACCCCTTACATCTTCATAATAGGAAAGCAAAGAATTCAGTAAGAAATGAACAATTTGAACAGACACTTCACTAATGAAGGCATATAAATGGCATAAAAAGATATAAAGCACATTATTCAGGGAAATTGAAATTATTATTCATCAGGTAAATTGAAATTAGAACTACAATGATATGCCACTATCCATCCATTAGAATGACTATAATTAAAAAGATTAGCAATAACAAATGTAAGTGACGATGTCAAGCAACTGGAACTCTCATCCTTCGCTGGTGGGTATGTAATATGGTGCAATCACTTTGAAAAAGCTGTTTTGTAATTTCTTGAAAAGTTAAACATATGACACAGACATTCCACTCCCAAGTATTTACACAAAAGAAATGAGAACATATGTCCAAAGACTCGTACACAAATATTTATAGAAGTTCATGCAAAATAATCAAAAATTGGAAACAATTTGCAGCTTTCTGTACTAGAAACAAAACTGGATATAAGCTATATGTCCACCAACAGGTGCTGGATCAACAAAGAGGAGTGCATCTATACAATGGGGCATTATGCAACAATTTTCAAAACTACTAATTTACACACAAAGAAGTGAATTAATGCCAAAATCACTATGTTGAATGTAAGAATTCAGAAATAAGAGTATTATCCCATTTATACACAATCCCAGACAATGCAAAAAAGCTGTGACGATAAAGCAGCTCTGAGGTGTCTGGGGCCAAGGGTAAAGGGAGGGATGGATAGAAAGGAGTCAAGAAGTAGTTTTGGAAGATGATAGAGATATTCTCTTGATTGTGGCCGTGGTTTAACAAGTATACACACCAAGTTATACATTTTCAATGAATGCAGTTTATTGTACACAAATGATACCTCAATAAAGTTAATTTTAAAACAAAGGACAAGGAGACCAGTCCTTTGTCTCTGCAAGCTAATCTCTGGAATTTGGACTCAAATTTTCTTTCTAAGTAGTACAAATTCCCTCACCAGTCTCATATAATGAGGGACTCATTCCAGGTCTATTTTCCTTTCCTCCCTTTTGTACGTAACTCCACGTTCCACTCACTTGACATTCTCCTCGCGAAATAAGAAAAGCAGAAGGGCCCTTTCAACAAATGCAAAATACCCAGGTGTTCCTACCACAATGTGTGTATATGGTACATGTGCATCTTTCCCCAAAAACTGCTCTTAATATGGAGGGCTATATGGGGAGGCAAGTAGCTATATCTAACAAAATGATCAGAAAGCTAAGTAAATTGTAGAAGGAATGTAATTGTTAATCTGTGGTCATATGTGACTCATGCCACTTTAGGGTGGACTACTGAGGGAGGGAGGGGACAATTTTGCAGATCAGCTGAATCAACATTGGTCTACGTGGCTCCATAGAGATCCTGCCCACCCTTACATCCAGGTCACCTGCTACACAGAGGGTCAGCTAACCAAGCTCATTTCCTTCAATTTAGTGAGTATTTTTTTTTCATAGAGAGTCCTTAAAGCAGCAGCCAGTCAGCCTGACTCTAATTTGCTGTGATCCCAATGCTAGTCACAGTAATTCCTCCTGATCCCAAAAAGGTACATCCAGCACCCAGAGAAGTTTTCTGTTACTGTCATTTACATACCCAGTCCTATTATCTTGACCAGCCAATGGGTGATATTTGTGTAGGACCTGAGTTCTGCTACTCTTCAGTGTCAACAGCATTCGCTGACTGAGACAGATCACTGCCATTGAAGTGGGGGTCTTGTTAACCTCTGTCTCCTACTGAAGGCCAGCTGGTATTGTTTCTGAGCTAAAGCATTGGAACCCTGAAATTTCATTAAATACAATCGTAACATATTTAATTCCTGCCAGTTGCCCTCTGGTCAGAAAACATAATTAAAGTGTCTACAGATGGTGCTGGCAATGTTTCTAGAAGCAGTAGACACCAGCAGTGACTGCACAGCTACATGAAATTAAAAACTGTTTTGATACATACCATATGCACAAATATGAATGCACCAGGGAACATGGTGAGCTCTTTGCATTATATGGGCACTAGATGCTATGGGATATGAATGAGAGCCAATCACAGAAACACATTGGAAAGGAAAAGAGAAACATGAATTAAAGCCTTAACCCAGGAGACTCGGTGCCCAGACAAAGTTGGATATGCTTTGGTTAAGAAAATATGGAGAAAACAGATGCAAGGTTTAAAACTGAAAGAAGACTGTCCATGAAGAGCCTGTGAAGATAGCAATACCTCTTTTCTAGAGACCTTAAAAGGTATTAAATGTCCTGCTTTCAGCCAGAGAGAGAGAAACTAAATCACTCTACGATAAGCCGAAGTCTCAATTGTAACATCAAGTTCAGAACTGGTTTTCCCTTTGCGAGTATTGTAGATTTGCAGAACATTACAGGAGCAAGGAGAATGATCCTTACACCTATGGAATACATTAGTGATGAGGTTAGACTAGTAGAGAAATGAAAGATCAATGGGAATCTTTAAAAGGACAATGAGATACTTGAATTGATTTGTGGGGTGTGACACAGCAGCTGAGACACACTGGGCTAAATGGCCTTTCGAAGTCCTTTTACGTGGGGTCTTTCAGTGTATTTTTGTTGAACAGGTTTAAGGGATTCCATAAAGATGTCAAGGAAACCTGTCTACCAGCTGTTTTAGCTAAAATTTTCTTTAAAAAAAATCATAGATGAGACCTGTTCAAGACTCTGTGTATCTTCAGGAGCCCAATCCTGGATGAAAACTGAAAATCTTCGCAGCCATTTTCTGAATATTGGGGCAATCTATTACTCAGTTTTAATTCATTTGTTGAGCATTTTTTTGGACGAGGCTTCTTCCTGGTTTCATGAACCATTAGGGAACTCAGCCTTTCAGTTGTGTAATCCAATGTGACCCCTTAATGAACCAGGGTACAAGAGAATTTTCACGTACTTTCAATGAACTCTTTTCCAGTTCAGAGAAAATTTCCTCCAAAAAGAATCAGTAGTAAGAAACCCTTGAAGGATTTCTCTTGTCTGAGTCAGCCTGCCACTAATACCAAGTATGGGCAGGGCCTGCCCTAGGGTTACCTGGTCTGCAACTCTAGGTAATGCTGGGGTTTTGGAATAAGCATAATGTCCTGCCCACCTCTGAGTTTGGAAACAAATCAGATATAGACAAGACAAACACTGGGAGTGGCACAGAATCATTCTCCGAGCTAGAGAATTATCAGATGTTTGTCTTAGGCTCAGGTTAGATTTCAAAAGCTATTTCTCTAAGTGAAAGTTAATATTAAATTAGAGTTCTGAGAGTGAGCTAAATTTTTTTAAAGACTGAAATCCGTAGCTATCTCTTTTGGTTAACAAAGTTGAAATTTATGTCCTAGGCTGAAATCTTTGACTTAAACTATTTAAAACACCAACATCACATTTCTCCATACTCCATGCAATTATTAGTTCTGTTCAAAACCACTTTTCTCACAGGTTCTTTGCACATCGTTAAATGTGCAAAAACCACTTCTTTTTAAGTGAGCAGAATTTCAAGGGCCTTGGGCCTCACTGATAGCTTATATAATAAGCTGGGTGAGACAGTATAAAGTTGACCTGGCATTCATGAGTCACACTAAAGAATGAATGCTTTAGAATTTGTTCCCACCTTTCTCCTTGAAGTTTGGTATCTTTCTTGTGACACTTCCCATCTCTGTATGTCAATTTACAATGCTATTACATTTCTGTATCAGTATCTGATACATAGAAGGTGTTCAGTAAAGGATTGCTGAATAAATACATTTTCTATGTTGAACAGCAAATTAAACATTTACTATGTCCATGTTATCAGGAATTGGAAAAGTTTCTGTAAGAGAATCTTTGGGAGGTGTTTTTTGTTGTTTTTTTTTCTTACTGAACTAATTTACCTTTAGATTCTTCCTTCCATCTTTTTCCAGCAATAACGAGAATTCATTGCATGATTTTCTTCAGAGTATTCTCAAGGCTTCCCCCAAAGTCCAACCGTCTTTTCAAATGACCGCTACACACACCTATGCATACATCAGAGCTTTTTAAGGAGGTAACACACAGTTCAAGATTTAGAAACTATGCTATTTTGGGCCTGGAACAGTGGCTCATGTCTGGAATTCCAGCCCTTTGAGAGACCAACGTGGGCGGATCACTTAAGGTCAGGAGTTGGAGACCAGCCTGGCCAACATGGTGAAACCCTATCTCTACTAAAAATACAAAAATTAGTTGGGTGTGGTGGCGCATGCCTGTAATCCCAGGTACTTGGGAGGCTGAGGCAGGAAAATCCTTTGAACCCAAGGAGGTGGAGATTGAAGTGAGCTGAGATCACAACACTGAACTCCAGCCTGGGCAATAGAGTGAGACTCTGTCTCAAGAAAAAAAACAAAACAAGCTATGCTATCTTGTGCTACAACTCAAATTTACTAGCTTAAGAAGAGTCAAAGCCATGTATTCCTTCAGCACAAAAATCCATGTTCTTCTCACACCCCTTTACCCTCAGAAAGTGAGGGAGCAGTGTAGAATTATAGGATCTGTAACAATTAGGATATTCGAAGGATGCAGCTGGAGGTCAGTATCCTAAGTGAACTAACAAGAAACAGAAAAGCAAATACCACAAGTTCTCACTTACAAATGGGAGCTAAACATTGGGTGCATGTGGACATAAAGATGGGAACAAGATACACTGGAGAATACAAGAGTGGGAGGGTGGGAACCAAGGGACAGAAAACTACCTGCTGGGTACCATGCTCACTACCCTACGTGATTTGTACACAAAACCTCAGCATCACACAATCACACAATGTACCTTGGAAACAAACCTGCACATGTACACCCTGAATCTAAACTAAAATTTCAGGAAAAAAATAATGGGCTATTGGATCAGATACTGCTTAACTACTGAGTACCCAAAGTTTTGGTTTTTACTGTTCCGTCCTATCACTTGAAGAAGGAAGAGAACTTTGACCACTCTTACTGAGAATAATTAATGTTTGATTTGCTATGCTTGGAATGCGTAATGAACTCCAGAGAAGGTACCTATCCTTGTCAGTGGGCAAAAGAAAATGTGCAGATCATTCAAGAAAATAATCTCGGATTGGGTATCTCACCAAGGATCATGAGTACTGTTTTGGGTATAAAGCCCATTCTGACATTCAACTCTAAGCAGAAATTGTTTTAATAGACAAATATACAGCCGAAGAAAAACGTTCCTTATCAAGTGTGTATTTGTAAAAACTCCACATATCTTCCTTTGCAGATGTAGTGTTTGGCAATAGCTCTCATTCTGTCTCTGATGTTCATTAGATTATATGACCTTGGGTGAATCAATAGCTCATAAAATAACTCAAAACATTGTTTTCAAGATTAAATAAATCCAAAGATGTCAGACATTTAGCGTCACGTCTGGCATACCAAAGCTTTTCATTAAATACTAGTTTTATTTTCTCTCTTCTCCGTATGTGGCATTTTAAATGTATTTTGTATACCACTTGGAATTTTACATAAGCTTTGGGAAAATACACTTGAATATTTGTGTTTTAGAAGCACTGTGGAAGAATTCACCTCCGTGGCCCACCCCGCTTACATGATGAACAAAAGCATGTAACATGGTGTGACAATCTGGGCCAAAGCGCCTTTGCAGGCCTTGAGGCTAGTTAAGTATTCCTCGCACTCCAACACCTTGTCTGCGTCCCCTGATCAAAGTGATTGCAGGTTAAAACAAGCATGCAGAGCACTTTCAGAATCTTCAGCAGTCATTGGTATCAAAAAAAACTATCATCTATATTACCTTCCTCTAATAGTGTACTTAAGAATGAAAGTATACTTGGATGAATTCCAACTGAGAAGCAGCTCCCCCCGCACCCCCCCCCCCGCCGCCATGAAATGAGGATTCTGGCAGTTCTAAAATTTGTGTGTATATATACAGTGAGATTTTCTGCCATATTTTTGATATGAAAACCTGAGGTGAATACCAGAACAAGAAAAAAAGCATTGTTTAAGCCAGAAATGGTGGCTCATCCCTGTAATCCCAGCACTTTGGGAGGCAGAGGCGGGCAGATCACCTGAGGTCAGGAGTTCGAGACCAGCCTGGCCAACATGGTGAAACCCCATCTCTACTAAAAATATAAAAATTAGCCAGGCATGGTGGCACGTGCCTGTAATTCCAGCTACTTGGGAGACTGAGGCAGGAGAATTGCTTGAAGCTGGGAGACAAAGGTTGCAGTGAACAGAGATCCCATCACTGCACTCCAGCCTGGGCGACAAGAGCAAAACTCCATCTCAAAAAACAAACAAAAAAAGCATTCCTTAAGTTTCTTTTTTTCTGTTCACAAAGGGATGTCATTGTGTATTTTAAAGGCTCTAATCAATCTAGGTAAATGATAGC
Organism: Aotus nancymaae; assembly: GCF_030222135.1. Lineage (NCBI taxonomy): Eukaryota > Metazoa > Chordata > Mammalia > Primates > Aotidae > Aotus > Aotus nancymaae. Next base: position 5,947,204 of record NW_026988494.1, on the reverse strand, counting down.
ACAGCTAATGGACTACTCTGGGACCAACGTAGAGTTCTTTTTGTTTCCAGTGAGATTTTAATGCATCAATGCCTTCAAAGAAATCACCTCTGGAAGAGTGACGTATTTCCCACTCCTCCGGACTGGTCTATCAGCCAAGAACCCATTCATGTATTGGTGTCATCTGAAAGGAAAAATTATCCTAGATTCCTAGATGTAATAAGAATGACACCCAGTTGCCTTCATGACATTTAATTTTCAACCACCTCCTTCATTATTACAGAGTCTGCCTCCCAACAGGAAGAGTGAAAACATCTGACGGTTCCATTGCAACCTTTCTTTGGGCTCGGGCACGAGCATGTGAGCCAATTCTGGCCAGTGATTATTAAGAAAACATTTTCTAGGGTAGAAATCCTTAGGAAAGATTTCTTTTCTCCTGTTGAAAAGACATGAACACAAAACGGCCCTTCCTTCTTTTCTCTGAATATATTTACGTGAAGACGTGATATATGGAGATACAACAGCCATGTTGAAAACGTAACACAACAAACCTGAAAGTGAAAGCCAACACACTGAGGATGTCCCAGCAGAAAGATGATGGGAACACCTGGGTCCTGGATGATGTCATCTTAGCTCCAGACCTCTCATTAAGTAAACCCATAAATTTCCTTATGGTTTGAGCTATTTTAATCACAGTATACTTTACTTAGGATCTAAAGCATCCCAATTGATATAATAATTCTTGTCAGAGGGTGAAAAACTGCTTCAATCAAGACTAGTAAAGCTTGGGAAAAGAGTAAATACGAGATTTCCATGTGATGTGACTGAAAACGCTATTGAAACACATGCCCCTACTACATGGCATTCCTTATCTGAAATTTCCATGGGTAGAGGCTCAATGATACTCATTCATTCCACAAACGAACTTTGACCATTATGTGTAGGGTTGTCAGATAAATATTTTGGATCCATATATACTAAAAATTTTTTCATTGTTTATCTGAAATGCAAATGTAACTGGATGTCCTGGGTTATCTGCCAAGTCTGGCAACTTTAAGTGCCATGTCCTAGGCTCTGGGGATACATCACTGTTCTTTACTACCAGGAATTCATCTCCTTCAAAGCCTACAGGTGATTCTAACATGCAGACTGGTTACAGATCCAGTGTCTTGGAAACTCTGGTTCAAAACTCCACATTCTGCAGTTCAGAAAACTGAAGCCAGAAGAAGTCGTGTGATTTGCCTCAAGGCACAAGGCTGTTCAAAAGCAAAGGTGGCACTCGCTCCCACGTTCAGGATTCTTTCCTGTCTACCCTTTTCTAGCTGCCTCTTCACTTCTGCTCCTCAAAGCTTTTTAGGATGAAATGAAAGGCTACTTTTGACTTGGTAGAGAGAGGGAGGCTTACAATATAGAAGGTCCGATTTCCTTTAATAAGGAAGACGATCATATTTTAGTCGCCTACTTGTTTTATGGCAGGAGAGTATTTGAATAAGAAAGGAAAGACAAAAATTATAAAGCAAGAAATTCTTGTCCAAATCATAGAAATTCTTGGAGAACATTTTCCAAATTTTTTAATATAGTTTTATACATATGTCACTTATACAAGTCATATGTATGATACATAGCTTGTTAGATATAACTAATATAGGTGATCTATGTAGCTCCAAAGCTTCATCATGACTTGCTTTATTTTACAAGAATCAGGCCGGGCACAGTGCTTTATGTCAATAACCCCAGCACTTTGAGAGGCTAAGGTAGGAGGATCATTTGAGTTCAGAAGTTCAAGACCAGGCTGGGCTATGCAGTGAGATCCCTACCTCTAAAAAAAAAAAAAAATAGATAGGCATGGTGTCATGTATCTGTGGTCCCAGCTACTCAGGAGGCTGAGGTGGGAGGATCATTTGAGCCCAGGAGGCAAAGGTTACAGTAAGCTGAGATCACAGTACTGCACTCAAGCCTGGGCAACAGAGTGAGACCCTGTTTCAAAAACAAATAATAAAAATTTACAATTATCAATAAAGGATGCTACTTTTTCTTATTTCTTCTCAGCTATCTTTTGCAAATATTTTGATCAAGACTGACAAATTCCCAGTCTCTGCAAACAATAAACTCTGCTTGAATTTTAAAAATAGTGATGACGATGACATGCCAGTGAAGAAGTCATTATTCTTCCTGAAACTGGGCAACACAAAATGTAAAGCTTTCTGGATAGGCTGCTATATATCACATTTCCAACTCAAACATCACCAGGGCAGAAGGTTCAGAAGCTTCCTTTTCACCCAATCCAAATCTCTCATTTTTTTCAGTATTAGTCTAAATCCTATGAGTCTAAATCCTATGATTCTATCACTAAAAAAGACGGAGGTTGGATTAAGTCAATTTTCCATGGAAGATTTTAATCTCAAAGCATAGGTTTCTTCTTAGTCTTTTCCCATGGTTCCTATATGCCAAATCCAATTATCCTAAATGCAAATAAAGCACACTTCGCTTTAATAAAAGTAATCCCAAAACATATTCCTAGAGCATTAGACTTTACTGTAGAAAATTGCATGAAATTTCAGAATCAGGAGAAATTCACATGATCTTTGGAATTCCTTATAATGAAACATGACCCAAAAATCTCAACTCTTTAGCCCTAGGCTTCCTCCGCCAGTACATCCAATTTTGATGTACCGAGTCCTTTAAAGGCCATCGAGGTGACCGTCCAAATTGCTGCGTTTGTCATGGAATACTTTCACTGGGAGAGGAGCACATGTTACCGTATCGACTCTGTATCTCAAGCTACCCTTACGACAGGCAGGATCAATCTTTGAAAAATCTAAAGTAGCTCCTATTTGAAAAAGGAAAGACAGAAACAGAAAAGGGTCAAGCACTGTAGCTTGTACCTTTCCAGTGCTTCGGCTTTCTATGCGATTCTCTCCGTCTCCTTGAAGCTTCCTACATGGCAGCTGTTTCCAAAACTCCAATCTATTCTCAAAATGAAGTGGCATCAAGTACCCACGGTTCGTCACCTGGCACAAAGATTAACCACACAGACACACATGGATGGGTTAGGGAGTGGGAAGTTTAATAGGCAGAAGAAAGGAGAGAGAAGAGCAGAGAGAGAGGTCCAAAAGGGAAAAGCCAGCCTGCAGCAAGCTGCAACAGATTTTATAGGCAGGCTTGAGGAGGCAGTGTCTGATGTATGTAGGGCCCACAGTTTGGTCCCACCAAGTATGGCGTTCACATAGCATCCAGGGAAGGCCAGTTGCCCCACCCTAGTCTGATTACGCAAATAGGCTGTCCACTTGGCCAGCACCATCTTGTCTGCTCCTTTCTGTACAAGTGGCTGTCAAGGAGAAAGGGAAGGTGGAGCCGCCATTTTGATTATGCCTAATCCCAGGTAGCCTTTTTCTATCTTCTGTTTCAACTGCAGGCATTCACCCACGCAGGCTTCTAGCTGGCTTGTCAATGTCTGCAGCTCGACTCTATTGGTCGCTCTTTGATAGAGAAGAAAATGATCTGAGGACTGCTTTTCATTGAAAGGAAAACCTCGCCAAGGACTTCCTCACCCTCACTATCTGCCTAAATAATTTCTTTTCAACTCATATCAAAAAGACAAGAGTTATCAAGATTCATCAAGAAGCGTTCTGAAAAGAGTTATGGAGTATGTACCATTCTCTTATGCTTTTTGTTTAATGAATCACATTACATTAAAGTCTCACTTTGTGTCTGTGACAGTATTATTCCATGATAAGTACTTCTGTATTTGAAAATTTAGAATTACACCCTTCAGACAGCTATCTACTTGACGGTAGATTTTGTCTTACCTGCCTGGGCATGTTATACTGAATTAAGGTCACAGTTACGTAAGTAACATTCCAAACATTTTTCACCCACTGAATTAAAAGGGGCAGTTCTAGCTTCTCCCTCTCCTATTGGTTAGGAACTCTGACCAGAGCACCGGAGAGCTCTCCAGTCCTAGAACAGAGCAATTGCCATTCACATGACCTGTATGAAGGTGTGACTCCTTCCCCCCTACCTCTCAGTACCCCGGCCCCTTAGTCAGCATGACTCAACACCTGTAAACTAGGCAACCTGACCGAGAACTTTCTACTTGAACTTTGATTGATTTCAGGAGATTGGCATGTCTTAAAATGTTGACCATTTACTCATTAACTGGGAAGACAGAATTCCTCAAACTGTGAGGTAAAGTCTGCAGCTAAAATTTTAACACAGGAAGGCTGTGTTAATTCTCTTAGGTTTCCTGAGGTCTGTGAGATTTTGACTCTAGGTAATAAGATCATGATACATTATGTCTTTGGGGTATTTTTTCTACTTCTAAGACTCCCTAGCCATTGGAAAGTCATTTCTTCCTCTTCAGGCATGTCCATTTATAAAAATCATAAATTGTTGATGAAATATCTATTATCACTGTAAAATGAACCCTTTAAAACCCGTTAGGCAACTGTCTCAAGCCTGTAATATAAGAATATTCAAAGTATGAGGACAGGGCATGAGCTGTGCTGACAACTCAAAGTTCCAGTACATGTACTGAAGGCATTTCCACCAATGACTCAAAATGGTACCCATAGATTACTTTATTCTGCAGAATATGAACTTCTGATTTGCGTGCGTTCTTTCTTCCTCAAGGGATTCAAGAGAGGTAATGTGTCTTATTCTTTTGTTTTGTTTTGAGATGGAGTCTCACTCTGTTGCCCAGGTTTGAGTGCAGTGGCATGATCTCGGCTCACTGCAACCTCCGCCTCTGCCTCCTGGGTTCAAGCAATTCTCCAGCCTCAGCCACCCGAGTAGCTGGGATTACAGATGCATGCCACCACGCCTGCCTGATTTCTTACATTTTTAGCAGAGACCAGGTTTTGCCATGTTGGCCAGGCTGGTCTCAAACTCCTGGCCTCAAGTGATCTGCCCACCTCAGCCTCCCAAAATGTTGGGATTACAGGCGCGAGCCACCATGCCCAGTCAAGTGTCATTCTTTAATATAAAAGTGAGTAAAGTGAACAGGAGGAGGTGGAAATGTGTGGAGGGAATGAATGAAGTGTTAGAGTAGAATAAAACAAAAAGCCAGCTTGTTTAGGGTGGATAAATGCTTAGCATCCCCATCGAAAGTCCTGGCTCTAAGTTCAGTTAATTCCCATCATAAAAATTAGTAAGAATAATCCTTCTATTATTGGTTATTACAATCTTAATTCCATTCATTTAAGTATTCTGTTGCTAACAGCAATCCCAAAGAGGTGACAGAGTAAGTTATCCTCTGTGAGTTAAACCTAAAATTATTTCATCATTGTCCTTCTGCTCAGCTTTTCTTCAAAGCCATGTTTAATGCTGTCGTTGACATACTTATCTAAGCTTTTTTTTGGAATCCACTTATCTCATAAAGAGGTTAGGTAATTCAATTGAGTACAAAAATATGTTTAGTTTTCTTGATAAAGTATCTTCAACTTTGTTTTTCTGGGAGTCCTGTTCATTTGCTATAGTTTAATTATTTTCTTACAGAGGTGATTGCTTTCAAGTGAGGGCTAAAGGAATCTGTCCCTAGATTTATGTCATTGCTACTTTTAGCTTATATTCAAATAGGGACAGACAACTTTCTCAAAGATAGTGCTATGTCACTAACTTCCATTTACTAATATCTTTAATTAGTATTTAACTGGTAAAGAAATGGCTAGTTAAAAAGATTCCGACAGGCTTGTAATGCCATCTAGTGGACAGTCTTCAAAATATCATCCCATGGGCCATTTTCTTTCTAAGTAACCATCAAAATAAGTCTTTATTCTTGAGGAAGTTGCCAAGCTACTAGCTAATAATTATTGGTTGGGATCACTGAACCCTCAGAAAAAATCTATGATATTATTTGTAACACTGACACAATCTTGGGGAAAATTAAGGTACCATCTGTGCGCCTGGGGCTCCTCATTCAATTGCTGGAGCTAAGCCATTGGAATGAAGTATAGCTGCCCAAAGTGGTAATTCTCTGTACTGCACTCAGTTCATCTTCATTGATAGCGTATCATGTATCTCATGCCTACTATGTGGAGAATTTAAGTATAATCGCTCAGTTCTCTTGAGTAATAAGTGTAATAAATGATACTTTTTTAACTATATAAAAATTTTAACAATTTCACATACTTCTAATGGGTACTTTGTGTAGAATGTACTCATATTACACATGAGGGAAGTAAGGTTAATAAAAAATAAGTGACTTGAGCAGAGTCAGAAAGCTACTAAAGAACTCAAATTCAATTATAGATTTTCAAAATCTAAGTTCATTGACCCTTTCAGTAAGCCAGTACCATATTGTAAGAATGGTACTTCATGACAAAGGAGAGCTTTGCTCAGAAATGCAAAGAGGATGAAACATATACTCGCCTATTAATGTGATTCAGTACTTTAGCAAACATGAAAGGAAAGAATGCCTGGTTATCTCAATACATGCTTAAAAAGCATTTGATAAAATTCAACCCCATTCTTGATAATAATTAAGTCTTAGTAGTAAAAGGGTGCTACCGTAATGTGATAAAGATCATATACAAGAATCCTACAACAATCCTCACATATTGGTGAAACATAATTATTTCCAATTACATTCAGTAATAGGGCCAGTATTTCTATTATCACTACGAATTAAACAATGTACTTGAGGCAATGCAGTAAGACAAAGATTGAATTGGTATAATTTGATGGTTTACCCAAAAGGTCTGAAAGAAATTATTTTTAAATCAGAGCTTATGAGACAGTAAATAGTGCCAAAGATAAATGCATAAACATAGCTTTCCTATACAATTAGAAATCAATCCCATATACAATAGGAAAGGAAAAATACTGACAACACAAAAAGCAAACTAAAACAAAAAAGCAAACAAGTTGAAAATGCTTAGGAACAAACCAAGTGAGAAATATCCAAGTCATGTGAATAGGAGTTGAATGTTATCAAATGTTTAATAGCTATTGAGATGATTACATATATTTTGAAGTATCCTTTGGGCTTTCTGATGCAAACATGGGGATGTTATCCAATTACATACAACTTTGAAATGAAATGTCATAAAAAGTTGAAAAGGAAGAGACTTAGAAAAAATACTTGCAACAATTCAGTTCAAGTATTTCCTAAAGAAAAGTTTCCTTTACATTCATGTCTTGGTCATATTATAACTCTCTCAATTCTTATTCCCATTATTCAAAGCATGTGTCTCACTTTAGAATAATGCCTTTATTATAGTGATTATCCATTAGTCAATTAATTTCTTCTACGAGACTCTAAGTTCATGAGAATGTGGACTCTAAGCATACATTTTGGAAAATAATAGGCTCAATAAGTAGTATTTGTTGAGTAAATCGATGAAAATAAATCTAGACTACATATAAAAATACATATCGATTATATATTGTATATATAATCGATATATAAAGATTACAATATATATGTAGTCTAGATTTTTTCGCCCTGTAATATATGTATATGTAAAACAATTATGATTAACAAAACAAATACCTCACAACCATAGGAAAGAACTAGAAACAGGCAATTCTTAGAAGACTGCCAGTAATAAACACTTCAACAATTTCATCACACTATTAAGAGAACACTTTTAGATCTCAGCTTCTTCCTTGGCATCTTATGATCTCAGAAAGAGTCAGACAAATGTCAATGTAGGAAGAAGTTGAATTATGAAAACAAAGTGTTAGAGAAGAAAAACTGAATGGAATGCCCATCTTTTCCATTCTCATTAATGGAATAGATTTATGGTGAAGAAGTATTAAAACCACAGTTACTTCTGCACCAAACTAATAGATCAGAGACGGAAAACAAGCCCCAGACAAGTACATTACGGCTTCCTTAACAAGTTTAAATGCCTGAAGTCATATTAGTTCCTATGAAAGGTAAAAAAGTAGATGGGCTTTTGTGCCCCACACTCAATTTGGAAATCTATGTGTGGTGGAGGTAGGAGTGAGTTAACTATAATGAGAAATATTATCTCAGAAGGTTAGTCCACGGCAATATTGTTTGGTCACGTGGAATTCAATTAGATAGAGACAGATCCAGAATTATGCCTCAATTACTCTGATCACATGAGACCGGGAGGTACATGGATGTGCTGACATGGTTGTGAAAGGTCACAGATGATTCAGGTTAGAAGTCTTGATGGAGCTGTCATGGCCTAGAGGAAGTATCATGACAGTTCTGGGTTCCAGGGCAAATGTCCCAGATTGGAGATATAGTGGCTATTTCAGAGACCTTAGAAGACATGGACAAGTGCCAGCTAAAGGTAACGTGGAACTGAATCATTTGGGAGGAAAAACAGGCCATGACAAAACAAGTCAACACCTATATGCATCCACAGTTGCAGACTTGATCCTCAGCACCAGTCCAAGAGTCAGGGAGGGCAGTCATGAGCAGAGACCACAGAGGGGTTAGAAGACAATGCAAGGGTCCACAGGCTTTCCTCTCCATACCATGAGGTCAGGTAAGCCCGTCTGTACAGCATTTATTTACCACATCCTTTCTCATGGCAAGGAAAGAGGAAAAGTAGCCCTGATAGCAAGTTAAAATTTGAATTGGCTACATAATTGCTTGAAACTGAATTGTCTTTAACCAAAAAGATAATGATATACCATAAATTGATAAATTTAAGTTAGGTTTCACCTAAGATGAAATCTGTTATAGAAAGTAAGGAAATGAAAAGGATTGACATTACGTTATGTTTCTCCCAGCAGATTAGCAGAGACAAAAAAGATCAATACTATTTATTGTTGATGGAAGTGCAAAGAAACTATTTAAAATACTCAGAAGTATTATATGGTGACTAAGCGTTTCTGAGAGTAGTCTATCAAAATTTTAAACAGCATGCCCCACATCTATCAATTTCATTTTTAATCTATCTATATCTACTAAGGTGTTCTCAAATTCAATTATTGGAGCAGATATTTAAAATTTATAATAAAGATAACTGATCTGCATAATCACTGAGATGTCCAAAGATAGTTGAAAGCTTCAAGCATGGTACGATCATGACTCAAATCTCGTTTCCCTTGATAATCTGGGTTACACTCTTCCGCAAGTAACAGCTTTCTGTTCAGTCTGACAACTGTACTTCACAAAGTGGCTGCAAGCAGAAACCAGGATTACCAGTGTGAAAGGAAAATAAATCTTGGGGCCCCCCAAAATCACTAAGCTAGAGGGAAAAGTCAAGCTGGGAACTGCTAAGGGCAAACCTGCCTCCCATTCTATTCAGTCATCCCCCTACTCAGAGATAAATGCACATCTGATTACCTCCTTTGGAGAGACTAATCAGAAACTCAGAAGAATGCAACGGTTGGTCTCTCACCTACCTGTGACCCAGAAGCCCCCTCCCTGCTCGACTTGTCACACCTTTCCAGACAGAACCAATGTACATCTTGTATATATTGATGTCTTATGTCCCCCTAAATGTAAAAAACCAAGCTGTGCCCTTACCACCGTGGGCACATGTCATCAGAACCTTCTGAGACCATGTCACAGGCGTATGTCCTCAACTTTGGCAAAATAAACTGGCTCAGATTTTTGGGGTTCACACAAGCATCTTAATTTACATATACAGAAGAGAGATTCTCTCCATACAACATTGAATAAAATTCTTCATCATCACTGTCTTTGAAATAGACCCTTATCACCTTATGCAATAGACCCATAGTTAAGCCCATACAGTAGCAGAAGAGAGAAACCTGATAGGTCAAGCCAAACTAAAACGCATCCAAATTTCGAGGTAGAGTCAACCCCACCAGTCCCATGGCTGCTACAAATAACATACTTGAATATGTACCCGAATGTGAACAGTGGGTTGGTATTTTTAGATAAAGGTACTTTGCTCGTTTCTGTATCCCATGGTCCCTCCTCCTGTCTGAGCACCTGAGCATCCCCACTGCCTCAAGGAAGGAAGGAACGATATGACACAGCATAGACATTTGAAGAGTTAAGTCTTATCTTTTGAGTTTTGAAAGATTTGGTAGAACACACAATCAGTTAACCTTAATTTTTTCCCTGAATAGGAGAATAAAATTATCAGAGAAAGGAGGGAAACAAGTTATATGTAACTTGAGTCAGCTTCTTCCTCATGTCAGAGATAAAGGGAGGAGACCAGAAATGACAGAATAAAAATTCTACCAATATTTGAGGAACCCAAGAGCCGAGTGACCCTGAGCTGCTTTCCAGCGACATTCCCAAGTGTAGGTCCTTAAGGACAAGGCTACAGAGCTCCTCCTGTTCAAGAGAGTACAGGAGCACTGGAGTGCAGATGCTGTAGCGGTGAAGAGCATTAGGCAGCCCCACTTGGCTTCCTTCCCAAGAGTGGAATGATTTCCAATCTGCTTCTGAGCTGTAAAGGAGCAGCTGAGAGACGTCCAGATGTGGAGAGTCCTTGTGGTCAGTAACTAAGAATCAGATGGAGCCATGAGTATCTCAAAGGACAGAGGCCCCGATAGCTCCCTGTGACGTAGTAGTACCTGGGGTCCCCAGCGGAATCTAGACACAACCTGAGAAAAAGTGTGAGGGAGATGTGAGAATTATACAAGATTTATGTTTTTGCCATAAGAAAAATTAAGACCAACTAAGTTCAGTTATAGATAAAGTTACATACTTTGTGGACCGAGACTCACACCTGGTACTTACGCATGTAAATGATAGGCAAATAAATCAATAAAGCTCTGGATAGGAAAATGGCCAAAGGTTAAGAGACACGGATGTCTCATAATTGCCCAGGTATCATTCACATGAACTACAGTATTTTTATTCTGTATTATTCTGTGTTGATGAGAAATAGTGTAATGCAGAGGTTCTGGTTAATGAAGACAGTCTGGGCAAGTTACTTAACCTCTTTGTCCCCTGGTTTCTTCAAGCAAAATGCAAATATTAGCTGCCTCGCAGATATGAGAACTAAGTATTACATGTCAAGGTCTTTTTTAAATGCCTATAAATATTAAGCGTTCAACCATGTTTATTTTTTTCATTTTGATAAAATGTATGATTGACATAAATTAACATACAATGAGTTTATAATAAAACTGATAGGAAGATTAACAACCCAAAGAAGAAATCAATTTAAAGTCATTTTTAGATGGTATCAAATAAATAGCTCTCACGTAAAGACAACAACGTGTCAACAATGGCAAGACTGGCAGAGGTTGGAGATTTTGAAAGGTAGGAGAATTTGGATCGAGTCTTGACATAAAAGTAGGATTTGACTTTGGGAGAATACAGATTTTGTTTTTATAAAAAACATGACTGGTAAAACTCAGAGGACCAAATAAATGTCAAAAGTGTGTCTGAAAGAGATGTCATTGGTTGTACTGGAGGGCTTGTTTCAGGTACCAGATAGTTTAATGTTGGAGAAGTAGGCTGGGCTGGACCACTCACTCACTACAAGCCTTACACAGCCAAGATATACATCCAGGAGCTGATGCTTCAGCCACTTAGGGGCTTTGCATGGGATTTGTTGTGAGTGATTCAGCAGTAAATGATAAATAGATCAGAAGTGAGCAGACCCGTTTAGAAGGAACTTTATCCAGGCCTGCCGGATTAAAGGCGTGAATCATACTATATTTTCTATTAACTGAAAAATAAAAATAGAGAAAGAACTCCATTTTCTTCAGAAAACAATGAGATCTGTTTAAACTCTACACACCCAAGACCCTGTGTCAGTGTCCACATGTGGGTGGGGTTGTTTTGGGAGGGCTCCCAGTGGCTTTCTTCTGTGTCGTTCTCTCTCAAGACAGGGAACTGTCTACTGTTGACTGAGGTCACCATTTCATTTAATGTCCTGCCAATATTGGACAGTGTTGAAGCCTTACTGACTTAGTGAGTTGAAACCCAAGGCAAGAGTGGGACTTTATCCTTTTGAAATGAGGTCTTACCTAAATTAATCTTTTTACTCTGGTTCTCATTCCTTTCAAGTCTCTGGCTTTCTATGCAGGTTTAGGAAATATCCAGGTTCCCAGGACCTTGTTTTCTTTTGCTATCAGAATTGACAAGCTCTCTGTCGGTTCTGTCGTAATTACTCTAAAGCATAGCTGAAAGACTGAACATTACCTATAGCACAAAGTGTTGCAACAAGCCTCATACAAATGGCAGGGCTCACAATTAAAACTATATCCATAAAAGGAATGTTTGAGTACATTCTGTTTCTCAAGACTAATGAATCGCTTAAACTCACATGCCGAGAACCCTTGTGTCTCAGAAACATAAACCAAGCCAAGAGAATACTATACAATTGATTTAGGATTTCCTTTAATATTTATTTAGCACAATAATGCTTGTTTATTTTCAGAAAATACAACCGAGTTGAATTTTCAGAAAATACAACTTAGAAAAAGCAGAAACCATAAAATGACTTAATATATTGATATGTATCCTTCAAAACATATTCTTATGTGTAATTTTTGAAAAAGAGATTATACCATATACAATTTTTATTCTCCTCTTGCTGCTTTTGTCATTTCATATATAGTGAAGACTTGAACATTAGCATTTTTAAAAACTGCCGTATATTCTATCATCCCTCTCTGTAAATCTTCCTTCTACTAAACATACAATTATTTCCAATTTTTCATTACTATAAATGATAATGCATTGAATATCTTTGTGCATTAATCTGTCCACATCTTGTTAAACTATGTGCTTAAGATAGATGCTTTTGTTCTCACTTTTAAGTGGGAGCTAAATGATAAGAACACATGGACACACAGAGGGGAACAACACGCACTGGGGCCTATCAGAAGGTGAGGGTGGGAGGAGGGAGAGGATCAGGAGAAATAACTAATGGATACTAGGCTTAATACCTGGGTGACTAAATAATCTGTACAAGCCCCATAGCAAAAGTTTACCTATATAACAAATCTGCACATGTACTCCTGAACTTAAAGGTTAAAGAAAAAGATGCTTTAAAATTGGAAATTACTGAGTCAATGGGACGCACATTTTTAAAGCTATTGCCAAGAAAGTTTGTAGTATTTACACCACTGCAACATGATATGAGAGTGATTATTTTGCTTTAGGACTTATTTCATATAGAAGCTATAAACACATCTGTACGCTGTTTCCACAAAACCCCTTTTACTGGGATTCTGGCAGGGGCGTCAATTTAAGCCAGTGGATACAGATTTGAAAGAAAAATATAAAATTGTATTTATTTGCAGATGGCATTATCTACAAAGAAAATCTCAAAGAATCTACTAAAAACAACACTAGGACTCATAGAGTTTATGAAGTACCCAAGATGCAAGGTTGATCAACATAAATTACATTTCTATGTACTAGCAATGAAATATAAGAAATTTAAATTTTACAAAGTACCATTCATAGTAACATCAAAAACACAAAACAGTCAAGAATAAATCTAATAAAATATAGAAAACTTGTATGCTGAACACTAAAATATGGATAAGGATACTAATGTAATATATCTACTGCTCATGGACTCTAAAAGAAGAGAAAAATATAACTACTTCATTAATGGTGGTAAAACAACTAGATATCTACATGGAAAAAATGGACTTCAACCGTAACAAAAAAAAAAAGGAACTTCAAATTAACAAAAAATAAAACCACGCAACTTCTACAGGAAACCTTAGGCTAAAATCTTTGTGAACTTGAGTTAGGCAAAAAATTTTTAGGACAGAAAAACATGAATCATAAAAGAGAAAGTTGATAAATTAGACTTCAAAATGTAAAAGTTCTGCTGTTCGAAAGATGTTAAGAAATAATACCACCCTGGGAAAAATATTTTTAAAAACAGATATAAGAGTTTTATCCAGAATATATAAAGAACTCTTAATAAAACAAATATTCTAATAAAACCCTGGGCAAAGTATCACAAAATTAATATCAATAAGCACATGAAAAATGCCTAACCCTATGAGTCCTTAGGGAAATGTAAAATTAAATCTACGATGATTTAATCATTACATATGTAATGCTGAAAATTATACAAGAAAAATTCACAGTACAAAGTACTGGCCAGAATACAGAGTAATTAGAACTCTCATGTTGTTGGTGAGAATTCAAAATGGAACCACCCCTTTGAAAAACAATTTGGCAGATTCTTTAAATGTGCACTTTCCATATAATCCAAAATGTCTACTCCTAAATATTTAGCCAAGAGAAATAAACTTATATGTCCACACAAAGATCTGAACCTTGAAACTAGGAGCAATCCAAATGTGTGTCATCTGGTGACTGGTAGATCACACAATAAAATTCTACTTAGCAGTAAGAAGGAAAACCACTGATATATGTACAAACATAGAGGTATCTCGAAGGTGTCATAAGTGAAAGAAGTCGAACATACAAGACTAGATCCTGTATGATTCCACTAGATTATATTCTGGAAAAAAAAAAAAACCTATAGGGACAGTGGCCAGGCACCATGGGTCAGGCCTGTAATCCCAAGACTTTGGGAGGTCAAGGCAGGAGGATCTCTTGAGCCCAGGAGTTTGAGACCAGCCTGAGCAAAGGGAGGAACTGTGTCTACAAAAAATAAAAAATAATTTTTTATTTAAAAAATTAGCCTAGCCTGGTATGGTGATACACACCTGTAGTCCTAGCTACTCGAGAGGCTGAGGCAGGAAAATCTCTTGAGCCAAGGAGGTCGATAATGCAGTAAGCCCTGATCATGCCACTGCACTTCAGCCTGGGTGACAGAGCCAGAACCTGTCTCAAAAACAAACCCAGGTGCAATGACTCACGCCTGTAATTCCAGCACTTTGAGAGGCCAAGGCAGGCAGATCACCTGAGGTCAGGAGTTCGAGACCAGCCTGACCAACATGGAGAAATCACATCTCTACTAAAAATACAATATTAGCTGGGCGTGGTGGTACATGCCTGTAATCCCAGCTACTAGGGAGGCTGAGGCAGGAGAATCACTTGAACCCAGGAAGCAGAGGTAGTGGTAAGCCAAGATCGTGCCATTGCACTCCGGCCTAGGCAACAAGAGTGAAACTGTCTCAAGAAACAAACAAAACGGCCGGGCGCGGTGGCTCAAGCCTGTAATCCCAGCACTTTGGGAGGCCGAGGCGGGTGGATCACGAGGTCAAGAGATCGAGACCATCCTGGTCAACATGGTGAAACCCCGTCTCTACTAATACAAAAAATTAGCTGGGCACGGTGGCGCGTGCCTGTAATCCCAGCTACTCAGGAGGCTGAGGCAGGAGAATTGCCTGAACCCAGGAGGCGGAGGTTGCGGTGAGCCGAGATTGCGCCATTGCGCTCCAGCCTGGGTATCAAGAGCGAAACTCCGTCTCAAAAAAAAAAAAAAAAAAAAGAAAAAAAAAAAAAAAAGAAACAAACAAAACCCCACAACCTATAGGGACAGAATTCAGATCAGTTACTGCCAGAAACTGGGGGTACAAGGAAAGAGACTGAATAAAAGGAGCAGCACAGGGGAATTTTTTGAGCTGTTGATAATATACTATTATTCATAAATTGCTTGTGGTAGTGCTTAAAAGAATGAATTTCCCTGCATGTAAATAACATCTTGATAACAACTTGTAAAAAAGCAACTCTCTACACTAAAAAATATTAAACAAAATCAAAGCCTACAAATATACTCCCAGTTTCTTTTAGTTATATGATTCTCATTCTTTATTCAAGTATTTATTACTTATTTTCTCTTCACCTTGTGTGATATAAGTCTAGTTTTCCTGGAGCATTCTGTTTAATATAGCATGAAAGAATTGTGGGGGCAGCATTTAGCTATTAAGCTTGTTGTAAATACATGTAAATGGGTAAACCCAGAGAACCGGAAGACAAAAATAATACAGTGAGTCAGTCTGTTCATTATGTGAATTAAGAGACCTTGAAACTGCTGGTGAAGGTTTGTAAACAGACAGTGGTACGATGACAAGTATTTAACAACCAGCTCTCCAAGATTGGGGAAATCATAATTTGTGATGTATGTGTATTCCTGTGTTGCAAATATTCCCTCCTAGGCTGATTCAGGCTAGCAACATGGTATCATTGAACCAGGAGTTGGGAAGAGATACCGGGAATATACGTTCACAACCTGCTCTCAAGACCCAGCAGGGTCAGGGCAGGCAGCGGCCCATGCCTGTAATCCCAGCACTTTGGGAGACTGAGGCAGGTAGATTACCTGAGTTCAGGAGTTTGAAACCAGCCTGGACAACATGGTGAAACCCTATCTCTACTAAAAATGCAAAAATTAGCTGGGCGTAGTGGCACATGCCTGTAATCCCAGCTACTTGAGAGGTTGAGGAAAGAGAATTGCTTGAACCTGGGAGGCGGAGGTTGCAGTTAGCCAAGATAACACCATTGCACTCCAGCCTAGGCAACAAGAACAAAACTCCATCTCAAAAAAGGAGATCCAGCAGGAGCTATAACATCCAGCACACCTCAACCCCACTCCTCTTTATAGAAATCTGATTCAACCAGATACGGTTTTTGTTTAAGAGTTTTGCTCTTAATATATAGTACATGTTCTTATACATATTTATGTGTATTTCTTTCTGTTAAATGATAGCAATGAACAAAACTTTAAGAGACTGTAATACTTTGCAAAGTCAAATTTGTAGATCTATGATCAGATAACATTTTTCCAGGCAGTAATTTTGCTATATAGATCATGATGTTTTTAAAACGTTTATGGCAAGACTATTCAGATATAGGAGGATTAATTCCTTAGAAAGTATTTATTAATGCCCACATATAGTAATCCACTGGATCAAAGGAGAACAGAGAACAGTAACTCACGGATGTTCAGCATAGATGAAATTAGTGTGTACACTATTTGATCATATAATTAAATGATATTTTAGAATAATTTATTTCTCCCCCTTTCTCTCCTCACATGTTCTGCTGTAAAAGTTAGTAATAGATCTCAGAGGATACACACTTTCTACTAAAATAATTTTAAAGACAAAAAAGCAAAGTAAGATGATAAAGATTGTATGTGTTTATATAAAACATCAGACTCCAATTAATTTTTGTATTTGACCCTAGCCACATCAAATCATACCCTAGAGATTGGTGGTAGGAAAAGAACCAACACTCCTGTTTCTTTGCTGATAGAGGAACTTCCATGGAAAACTTTGGAAAGCTTGCAGTAGTAAAATACTCATTATACTGTAGGCATTCATTCCATTCTGTATTTAAGGCATATACCAGTGTGAATGTCCAGAGGAACAGTGGGTCTTTCTAAGTGTTCCTTTCTTTGAAATTCCTGTTAGTGCTTTTGTTGTTTGATTTTCTGTAGTTGAAGGCTTTTCATGATTTCTGGAAGGTTTTGCCTGGAGTCACTTTTGTAGAAATAAAGGTGTCCCATAGAAGATCTGCTCTTCTTTTGCCCTTTTTACTACTTCTTGGTGGCTGGGTGTGGTGGCTCACGCCTTTAATCTTAGCACTTTTGGTGGCTGAGGCAGGTGGATCATGAGGCCAGGAGTTCCAGACAAGCCTGACAACATGGTGAAACCCCTTCTCTACTAAAAATACAAAAATTAGCTGGGTGTGGTGACAGGTGCCTGTAACCCAGCTACTGGCAAGACTGAGGCAAGAGAATTGCTTGAACCTGGGAGGCAGAAAATGCAGTGAGCTGAGATCAGGCCCTGCACTCCAGCCTAGGCAACAGAGCAAGATTCCATCTTGGGGGCGGGGGTGGGGGGTACATTTCCCAGCATCAGTCCTGTTTTACAACAAGAAAGCAACAATTCAAGAAGTCTTGTTCAGGGTCACAGACTCAAATCACTAAGTAGCACCATTGTGATAAGAAGACAGGACACATATTCAGAGGGAAAGGATTTATCAACAGCTGATCAGGGGCTGTGGAGTGGAAGCCTTAAGTATTAGTCTCAGGTGGGTGAATAAGTGACACATCGGAACATGTGTTTTACCATGTTCACGCCTCAGTTTCCTCATGTATAAAGTGGGATGAACACGGACTACATCATTTTTCCCCCTCAAACTGAGGCAGCATCTCAGTGACCTCCACCCAGAATGAAGGAAAGATTCTAAGCTCTTGAGCCTCAGTTCAACTGGAGTGGTTTCATTTTTAACTCTTGTATATATTGAAATCATGGAGAGATTTTTATTAAAAAGAACTGCATATGCACTCTCTTATCTGTAATATATATTACATATGTATGTATCATACTCATATTTCTTATATTCCATAATAGTTTTATTTTTTTCTCCACATTTTTTGTTAGAATTATAAAACATTCTTGCATTTGCTTTTGAGGACTTTTAATCACTAATAATATTGATGGCTTTAGAAAAGTGCTTGATGTCTAAGATAAGGAGAAACAATGTCAATGTATCAATTGTAGAAAAATGACAATCTACATGTATGTTTCATTATTAAAATCCGCAACAGAAATGATCGAGTTTTAAAAACTGACTTAAGGAAAGTCCTCATCAGAATTTTTTTCCTTCATATAAAGTGTTTCAATCACATTAATCAGTATATTCCAGACCTCCTCTATTCCCTTTAAACTTTTTCAGACCTCATGTTCTGTGAGCAGAAGATGCAATAGAAGAAGAGCTAACTCCCTTTACAGTTCAGCTTTGGTGAGATGAAGGAATAAAAGTCTATGGGAATATTCTTCAGAAAAGCTAGACAACCCAAAGAACATTCTCTGGGGTTTTGAATGTATTTCATGGGTTATTTTCTCTTCTTTCTCTTTGCAAAATACTTTTGGATTAATAAAAGTCACTTATTTCTCTGCTGAATTGTATTTAATTTTAATCTTTGAGATCAACTGTCTCTATATATCAAACAGAAAGTTAATCTTTACAAAAGCTTTTATTTCTTTTAATATTTAACTTAGTCCATGACAAATTAAAATGGGCATTTCTTCTTCTGCTTGGAATGTTTTCATCTAATATGTAGATTATTTGTAGACCAGTCTCTGGAATCATCTCCTTCACTAATGGCATTTATATGCAGCCAATTTATATTATTATTAAAAACATGGATGAATTCCTGCTTAATAGAGTAAGAGCAAATCTGTCCATCTCTTATTTTGTTTTGACTATTTAAATCATCCCAGTTGCTTATATGTCAAAAGCGAATTATTTTAGAACTTGGGGGAAAAATGAATATAATTACAAGAATAATCTGTAAGTCTTGAACACTATTTTAAAAGACTCACCAAAAAAAAAAAAAAAACACTCTTTGCAAAGATTTAAAAGACAAATGCAGTGTAGTGTGCTCGTATTACTAAAAACATTATTACCCTTACAAAATATACTGTAGGACAATGGCTAGGACATTATGATGTCATTTCATCAATATTTAATACTAAAGTGCTCTTGCTGAGATACAGAGTTAATTTGGAGATGCCTGGAATCCTAGATCTCCTATCTGGATGAAACCCATTGTGCCAACCCTGTTATTACAGTTGATTTTACAGTTGAAGAAACTGAGGAACAGATAAGCAACTTTCAAGCTCATCTAGAAATTCACTGGTAGATCCAGAGCAAGGATCCAGGAATATCTTTTTGCTCAGAAGAACTCATAAAAATGAGTGAAAATGGCCTGGACTTTTTGTTATTGTACTTAACAAAAAGGGAGGACAGGTTACTCAACATCTGTGAGTTCTCATTTCCAAGCAGAACAAAGAACATAATTATCACCACCTCCCAGCATTGTGTCAAGTTAATCTGAAGTAATTGTGTAAAAGCACCCTACAAATACAGCAGCCTTGCCAGTGGAATACTAATACATATTTTGATATCTAAAAGGGAGCAGTCGCTAATGAGCTCTCTAAGAAACCAGAACGCTGCGGTGCCCTATCAGAGAGCACTTTACTTCTTAACCTCTCACCGAGATTAAAAATGACTGATACAGATATCCCCTTGGTTCCTCAGACTGTCTTAAAAACAGGAAATTGGTTCTTGCAAATCAATACTTACTCTAGCTCTAACTATAACTTTAACAGCTGTTTCATCTATCTTAAATAGAACTAGCTATACCGCTGAAATCTGAGTATATTCCATGTGACTGGCAGTTTTTTCCCCTACAGCTATAACTGAGCTTGTTGGAGAAAGGTTAATTGCTAACTGAGGAGTGCTAATGATATCACATTGATGAAATTACAGGATCACTGATAGAGAAAGAGCTGCTAACGCACTGAAAGCTACAGGGAAGCTCTAAATAATAGTTATCGATTTGTTTCTCTGAAGGCCGCTAAGTAGCACAAACTACTCAGAAGAACAAAAATTATCCACAGGGTTTCCATTCATTTATAATTTATTTCTTGGCTTCCATTTTCAACTTACCAATAGCCAATTATAATTTTAATAATTATATGTCTCAAAATAAGTAGTTTCTGCCTTGGAGAAAGAATACTGCAAATTATTCTTTTATTCCCCTAAATTGAGTTGAGTCTACTCTTTGAGTGTGTTACGATAAAAGCATAGTAATAATTATGCCCGGCCCAGTGGCTCACACCTGTAATCCCAGAAATTTGAGAGGCCAAGGCAGGTGATCACCTGAGGCCAGGAGTTCCAGACCAGCCTGATCAACATGGTGAAACCCTGTCTCTACTAAAAATACAAAAATTAGCTGGGCACAGTGGCACACTCCTGTAATCCCAGCTACTCAGGAGGCTGAGGCACAAGAATCGCTTGAACCTGAGAGGAGGAAGTTGCAGTGAGCCAAGATCCCACCACTGCACTCCAGCCTGAGAGACTGTCAAAAAAAAAAAAAAGCTGCATTATAGTAATTAGACAGCCTCTCTTAAACTTCATGGCTTTAAAACAAATGAAGGACCAAAACAGTGAATTGAAAGTATATAAAAACAGCTCAACTTCAAAAGATGTCTCATGGTCCTTCATTCCCGAGTTAGGCTTCACTCTTGCCTGAATTTGTCCCTTGAATTTGTCTCCATGACTTGTCCCATCTGGCAGTAGATCAAGCCCCATTTATTCTCAGCTGGTACCTTCCTCCAGTATCATTTCCATCACTGTTAGCTTATTTTGACTGAGTTCCTCGGACCAGGCTCTGTTGAATTTTATGTGCATTGTGTCACTTAATCATCATATTCACCGTAGGAGCTTGGTACTGAAACCCCCTTTGCAAAAATCATAACTGAGAAAATTACATACGTGAAAGATCTGACCTAAGGAACTCCATTTTGCTTCCAACCTCCAAGCTGTCCTTCTCCATTCCCACGTGTAGGCAGAACTAGCTTTGGAAGGAACTTAGTTTATAGTTCAGCTTTGAAACAAACAGAGTAACAGCCCTTTCCTAAAACAAACCCCCTCTTCCCCTAGGGACTAGACTGCCTTTCCAGGACTAAAAATTGGCCACAAGATTAGAAATTATTGTTTAGGAGTCATGCAGCTGGAGGCTGCAACATTCTAAACCTCCCCAAATTACTCTTGGGGATAACATCACTATTGTAAAACCTAAGACCTGTGCTTGAGATGTTTTGCAGACCCTGCGCTCAGTGGATCAGCTGGCATCACCCAGATCAATAAACTGGCTCACCTGGACTTGCGGCCCCCACCAAGAACTGACTCAGCTCGAGGACAGCTTCCATTCCCTGTGAGGTCATCTCTGACCTGACCAATCAGCACTCCTGACTCACTGGCCCCCTACCCACCAAATTATCCTTAAAAACTCCAATCCCCAAATTTTCAGGGAGACTAATTTGAGTAATAATAAAACTCCGGTCTCATGCACAGCCAGCTCTGTGTGAATTACTCTTTCTCTATTGCAATTCCCCTGTCTTAATAAATCGGCTCTGTCTAGGCAGTGGGCAAGGTGAACCCGTTGGGCTGTTACACTATTATTATCTTCAGCTGAGAAAACTGAAGCCAAGGAGCTGATTTACCTCCCTGATTTCCAGAGTTGAGAATGTCAGGGCTGGGACTGGATTCGTGCATTCACATGGGCTACCCAGAGCGACAGTTTAGAAAATCTTCCTTTCTACTTGCCCAGCTTCTTCCTTAGGGATCCAGATTTTTGCAACTAAGACACTCATTCTCCTATGAAACTTACTCAGAACACCTGGGAGATCTCTACCAAATCCTGTGTGGTTTTAGTAAGTTTTTAAAGGAAAAGCTGTTTCTCTAAACTCATAATACTGCTGACACCAAACATGTGGGATTTCCACACTGAGCAATACTTCAATTCTCTGCAGACTCCAACTGAGAGTCTCACAATTTAGTTTAATTCTGACTAACCACCTGGAGTTAGTGCAGACCCCACAGGTTGAGGACTCAGTCCTGTACGAATGCACCAGCTTCAAATGCCAATGGCAAGTAGTAGGTTCCTGGGGTACTCACGGTTCTGTCCCACCTTGCTACAAATCAGAGGTTCCTACTGATACTGGTAGGCTACGGAAGGTCCCCCAAATGCCAGTGGGATCTCTACCCCAGTTAGTGTCCAGGCTCGTGACACCATCACAAGATGGAATTCAAGCACGAGTCAGAAGAAAGTCAAAGTGCAGAGATTTATTGCAAAGAACACTACACACTCAAGAGAGGGGAGTATGGGCATATACAAGGGAGTGAGTCCTACAACAGGATTTGGGTCTTCTATATGGGTTTCTTTAACCAGGGGGTGGAGTATTCATAAAGATTCCTGGAAAAAGGTGGAGATTTCTTGGAACTGTGGTGCCCACCCATTTTTACACCAAATATGGGTATTGCTGAAACTGACATGCACTGGTGGGTGTGTGATTTAGGACGTTAATGAGCAGATAGATCCAAGGAAACCTATGTCAAATGCAGTACCACGATGGGTCCAGTTAGTGTTAGCCAGCTTGATCCACACCCTGGTTTTTCAGAGTCTTATCAGCCCCAAATTTATATAGCTATTTCAACAGTTTCCTTTTGCTGCTCATGTGAAACTGATGCCTGGAAGTGTCTATTCTCTTGCGACCACCTTGCTTCATTTCTGTCTCACCGCAACCACCTCCTCAGTTTTGGTAATTTGCTGTGACAGTTCACAGAACTCAGGAAATCACTTCACCTACTAATTGACAGTTTATCAGAGGATACAGATGAACAGCCGGATGAGAGGTGCATAAAGCAAGGTATGGAAAGTTCCTGAGCACAGTTCTGTCCCTCTGAGTAGGGTACGTCACCTTCCCGTCTTGTGTTCACCAACTCACAAGCTCAAGAACTTCAGGGTTTTTACGGAGGTTCCACTGCATTAGCATGATTTGTTAAATCACTGGCCGCGTGTTAACTCAATCTCGCTAGAGGTTTTAGGACCCAGCTGAAAGTTATGACCCTCTCGTCACAGGGTCAATTTCTTTGGCAACCAGGCCTCATCCTCTAAGAGTCAGCTAATTAGTATAACTTAGATATGGTTGAAAAGGGCTTATTATGAATAACAGACTCTCCTATCACCCCTCCTACTCAAGCAGTTACAAGGATTTTAGAACCTCTCAGCCAGGAACCAAGGGCAAAAACCAAATACATTTACTCTTGGGTCACATTTTAAATCAATTTGAAATAGTGGATTCAGTCAATTTAGTGTTTGGTGGAAACTTGGATGACACATTACCTAAGATCGCTCGCTTATACCTACAAATACACTAAAGGATAATAGAAGAGAAGTGATTTGTAGGACCAATTTGTTATACTTTAAGGGAATCAAGGCAAGCAGCTGAGGTTTAAGCTGAATCTTAAGACCTTTCTTTATATACATATATACATTCCTTAAAACAGGGGCCTGAAACCTGGCCGCACAGGAGGTGGTGAGTGGCAGGCAAGTGAAGTTCCATCTGTATTTACAGCCACTTCCCATTGCTCACATTACCGCCTATGCTCTGCCTCCTGTCAGATCAGCAGTGGCATTAGATTCTCATAGGATCATGAACCCTATTGTGAACTGCACATGTGAGGGATCTAGGTTGCAAGCTCCTTATGAGAATCTAATGCCTGTTGATCTGTCACTGTCTCCCATCACCCCCATATGGGATCATCTAGTTGCAGAAAAACAAGCTCAGGACTCCCAGTCATTCTTTGTTATGGCAAGCTGTAGTATATATTACAATGTAATAAGAGAAATAAGATACACAGTAAATGTAATGTGCTTCAATCATCCTGAAACCATTCCCCCCACTTCACTCCGATTCATGGAAAAATTGTCTTCCATGAAACCCATCCCTAGTGCCAAAAAGGTTGGGGATCACTGCCTTAAAGGATACCAAATCTATTCTGTAATCTAACTCCCAAGCCCCAGAATTAAAAGATGTAGAAATTATTAATCTGTTAATAAGAGTTTGGGGAGAAACCCCACAACATTATGTGACTATTATAAACTACAAAAGTCTACAGATGAGAAGGTCATTATAAAATCAAGCCTCACTTCACCAATTTGTTTTAGATCTGTGACTTCAATGTTTTGCAATCAGAGATATGGTCTGTGGCAATGACTGGATCATAAGAAAGAAAGAACAAGCCAGACGTGGTAGTTCATGCCTGTAATCCCAGCATTTTGGGAGGCCCAGGTAGGTGAATCACCTGAGGTCAGGAGTTTGAGACCAGCCTTACCAACATGGTGAACCCCATCTCTACTAAAAATACAAAATTAGCCAGGTGTGGTGGCAGGTGCCTGTAATCCCAGCTACTTGGGAGGCTGAGGCAGGACAATCAGCTGAACCCAGGAGGTAGAGGTTGCCGTGAGCCTAGATTGCACCACTGCACTCCAGCCTGGGCTACAAGATAAAACTCCATCTCAAAAAAACAAAAAAGAAAAAAAAGAAAAGAGCAAGAAAAAGAAATAAGAAAGCAACATTCTCAAGTATAAGGCATTTCAGAGCAAAGAACTGTGCCATAATGAAATTAGAAAAGTAGATAATTAAGTCTCCACACACAACTGTCATATCTGCATTAGTGAATTCTTCAGTGTTTATAAAATTCTCCCCCAGCTGTCCTCAGTTTGTCATAGCCCTAGTGAGAAGAAAATAATCGCCGCCGTCATGAAAACACAGAATTCCCAAGCTAGTCGGAACATTATTTTTGGTCTGGTTTGATGCCATTCTCATACGTGACGAAGGACACGAAGGTCCAATGAAGTTAAGTGACAGGAACATAATGTCAAAGCCACATAGTGGCTGAGTCAGGACTGCAACTAATATCTTCCGGGTCCTAATTCACTGCCCTTTCAGCCCTACCTTGGTTTTTTCCAACACCTTATGACCTCTTGTAGTTCAGTACAGGGCAGCTGAAACCACGCCGTTCCTCTCTTCCCCCAGAGGTCATTTAAGCAAGTGACTCAGGAGATCATGGGAGAACATAATTCTATTTTCACCGTGAGTCCATTTTCTCCATTTTGATATTGCTAAAGTCCATTCTTTGTCAAAAACACGTCTCTCTCAAAATGATCTCTGCTTGCAGAAACCCAGAGACTTTTCTAGTGGGTTTCCATAGGAGCAGTTTCTGAAAACAAAAAAAAAATGACTCAGTTTTGGCTCTAGGGCTACATGTGCCCTCTGACTTCTTGCTGGGGCAGTGGGCCTTTCAGGGTCTGTTGTAAATCCTTTTCTGGGATCTCAGGTGTGCGTTCAGCTTGCTCCTACTTCATCATATCTGGAATCCCTCAGATTGAAATTATAGGGGGTGTCATTAGAAGGGATTTGAGACTCCTTTTCTCTGCCCAGCAATGCAGAAATCATGCAAGCTCTCTCATTAGCCTTACGTTATTTTGCTGAATTTATAGGCAGAAGTTCTTTAGCTGAATTTTATATTGTTACCTTTCCCAGTTAAGGAAACCTCTCACTGGCTAAGACTTAGTGGTTCCAAAGGGAGTAGACAGGCTTCATTGACTATTTCTGGGAACCTGAGCTTCCTTTAAAGCCCCTGAAACAGCAAGTTGCTTGTTAGAAAGGCAAAGCCCTGGACTCTACCAAGTCAAAATTTGCATTTTTCATGCTTCTCAGGTGGTTCTAATGCATCTGAAATTTTGAGAACCTCTGCCGCAAAGATAGCAAGTAGAGAATTGGGGTAGATTCTACAGGGGGAGAATTACTGGGGTAAGGTGATGCTCTTAAACCTTGCTACTCAAGGTGTGATTTACAAACCAGCTTCAGCATCACCTGGAAGCTTGTTAGAAATGCAGAATTTCCACCCCCATGCCAAACCTACTGAATTTTAAAAATCTGCATTTTAATAAGATCCCCAGGTGATTCTCCGCGCAATGAAAATTGAGAAGCACAGTTCTAACAGACTTTTGCCTGAGAAGTTAGGAAACCAAGGCCAAATTCATTTCTCCTGCTTGAATCACTTGGGTAATCGCTACTCTCTTCCCTTGCCTTTTATAAGATAGTTAGAGCTTTAGGCAAAAGCCATCTTTGATAGGATCTTAAGAGATGCCAGGTTCCCCAGGGCTGCCTGAGGAATTCTTACATTAAGGCAAATTCTCAGAGCACTGCTGACAGAGACGACAGCCTCCGGGCATTGCAGACAGCTGCTCGGGGAACGAGAGCTTGCCTGGGGAAAGGCCAAGCAGCCGCCTCCTTGCCTGAAATCCTCGAGTCTGGCTGAAGGTTGATGAGCTACAGCCTGACTCTAGGTTTCTTTTCCCATTTAATTCACTGAAAAACTTGAAGAAACTTTAAATATTAATCTTAATGAAGAGAGTTACAAGTGTTTATTATTGGCAAGCATAGCGTTTCCAGACTGGACCATCCTCCTGTAAAGTTACAATTTCACTTTATTCTCCAATTAGCCAACTTGGTGAACTTGGTGAACTTCGTTTCCTTCTATGGAAATAACTGGTCTTCAGGTCAGAAATCCTTTCTCATTTGTTGGTTTTATTGTGAGGCCTTGAACAAATCATTTAACCACTCTGGGTCTTGTTTCTTTGTATATTAAATGGGAAGATGATGCCTAACAAACTGCTTAGTGTCAGGTCTTATTTTTAGAATAAGGGGAAGGTCTTTTTAGGCATACTCTGAAAGCTTTAAGGCATCTTACAGGGGTAATTTTTTATGCCAAATTGATAAGCAGTAAATCATAGCTGACAGATTTCTATTCTTCTAATGTTCCCAGATTATCTGTTTTTCCCCTCCTGTGGTCCACCAATAGTAATATTGAATTGAGATCTAACACTAATAACTACGGTACCCTTCCAGACACCACCTTTGCACACTCAATTTGCTGTCCTTTATCTTTCATCTCCCAGCCAGGCTTCTGTAATGCAACACCATTAGTGCCAACGTGGTCACTGACAGTACCTTCTGCAAACGAGATCCTTTGGCATGCTAGATCCGATATTTCCCTGAAGTCTAGACACATTCTAGTGAGCCTACTCCATTCATTATTTATGCATAGGTCTGCCATTTAGTTATCCAAGCTCTTTATGATAAAAGCTTGCTTTCCCATTATAGATTAACAAATTAGAGAAATTTCTAACACTGGCTGACAATTGGCATAGTGCTTTATTTTGTACTACGCAAGATCTCATTTTGACTTTCGTGAAAACCTCATGGTAAATGAGGGTAGGGGCATTTGAATCCTATATATAAACCTCAAAACAACTCACCCCGAAGTCGCTAGTTAGTAAATGGCAAATGTGAATCAAACCCAAATCTTCAAGCTCTGACCACGATTTCTGGATATCTTACAGCAAGAATGCGGGCCAGGGTGAATTGCAGAGCAGAAAGTGAGGTAGAAACCAGAACCCCCACTCCTTCAGGACTAAGTCTTCCACAATGCATGCACACAGCCATGCCCTCCTCCATGCTTCCAGAACACTACTTTCATATTTTCATTTCTGTACTTAACACATTTTGTTTTCATTTTATGTGTTGCTTAGTCCATTTGTACTGCTATAACAAAATACCTGAGACTGGGTAATTCATAAAGAAGAAAAACGTATTTTCTCACAGTTCTGAAGGCTGAGAAGTCCGAGATACCAGAAGGTTCCTCGTCCAGTGAAAGTTGCTCTGCTTCCAAGATGGCGCCTGTTGCTGCTGCATCCTCACGGGTGGAAACACAAGAGGGCAAGTGGTAACGGAACGAGGCCTGAAGCCTGTTTTATAAAGGCCTTCGTCCCACCTGGGAGGAAGAAGCTCACGGGACCTAATCACCTCTCAAACGCTCCACCTTTTACTATCATCACATTGGCAACACCTGATTTTGGAGGCAACTCACTCAAACCATAGCATGTGTCTTTGCTGGTTTCTGAGCTGCTGGAGAAAAGATAATTCAGCTTTTTTTTTACGTTTGTAGCTTTAGAACTGAACACAGTATCTGGCACTTAGTTTCATGCTGTAAATATTTGTTGGATGAATTTCAAGTGTTCATGTGTATGCACTGAAAAAAAAAAAAAACACTATGTGCTCTAATGTATGAGGCCTGTTTTAGTTTTCAGGCTGCTACAACAAGACTTTATAGACTGAGTGCCTTAAACAACAGAAATTCATGTCTCACAGTCTTGTAGTCTAGGAAGCCTGAGATCAGGATGTCCAGCATGGTCAGGCTCCAGTGAGAATCCTTTTTTTGGTTTTCTCATATGGTGGGCAGAAACAACTGCTCTCATATCTCTTCTTACATGGGAACAAATCCCAATAAGAAAGCTTCACCCTCATGACCTAATTACCTTCTAAAGGCCTCATCCCCAAATATTATCACAGTGGGGATCAGGGTTTCAATATATGAATTGGGAAGGAACACAAACATTTAGTCTATGTCACAGCCCAATTTAAAAAATCTAAATCCATATAGTTCATTGTCAAGTTAGACCTGCAGCTTTAACTTAAACACCACCCAGTTATTAGATAAGTCATTAAATAAGACTATTTAATTAATTATCTAAGTAATTAGATAAGTCATTAAATAAGCACTGCTTGTTTAGACATTATAGCATAGAGGCTAGGAACACAGATGAACCCAGGCTACCTGGATTTAGACAGGCTCCCATAGCTGTGTATCTTTGAAGAAGTTACCTTGCCTCTCAGTGCCTTGATTACCATATTTGTAAAATGAGGGGAAATGATATTACACTCATCCTTCAGTATCTGCAGAACGTTAGTCCCAGGACCTCCAGAGGATACCCAAAATCCATGGATGCTCAAGTCTCTGATATAAAATGGCATACTATTTTCATATAACCTATCCACATCCTCCTGTATACTTCATATCATCTCTAGATAACTATAATATTTCATACAATGGAAATGCTATGTAAATAGTTGTTATAGTGTGTTTTTAAAATTTATATATTTTTAATTGTTATATTGTTATTTTCTATTGGTTTTTTTATTTCAAATATTTTTCATCCTCATTTGGTTGAATCCATGGATGTAGAGTTCATGGAGGTAAAGAACTAACAGTATTTCTTGGGGCTGGGAGGATTAAGTGAATTCATATTTATAGGACAGTTAAGCATACTAATAAATGTTAATCTTACCGTTATCATTAGAGCCATCATTTCCCATTTCATTTTATTAGCACCAAAAACTTCTAAAACTTCCAACAACTTTCCAAACATTTTTAACGTTATAGGTCAGATAAAATCAAGTTTCATCTCTGTTCTTATTCCAGAGTCATCAAATGATGTCAAATCATCACATAACTTCACGCAACCTACCCAAATATTATACATGTGTTTATTTAGTATCTACTGTTTATATGACACTATTCTCTAGAATTACACTGTCCAATACAGAGTATGATTATATAAATTTACATTTAAATTAATTAAAAATAAGTAAAATAATTCAATTCTTCAGGTGCGCTGGCCACATTTCAAGTACCGATTCACTGCCTGGCTAGTGGCTGCCATATTGGACAGTATAAAGAAAATTTCCTTCATGGTGAAAAGTTCTGCTGGACAGAGCTAATTACAAATACAGAGACAGCAGTATGCCTCCATGAAGCTGGCATTCTGCTACAGAAGATAAATATTAAACACACAAATACATAATAACTATGAATTATCTTTATGAAGAAACATATTACATTGTTACTAAAACTTATTGCTAGAAAAATTCTTATGTGTAATTCCTAAACTGCTACATAATTAAATATGTTAAACTAATAACTGTTTTACTAATTTCAGAAGTAAATTATGTTTATTGTAGAAAAGTTAGAAGATACAAAAAGTATAAAAAGAAAATCAAAATATACATAATATTTTACAGATGATTCATAGTACATGTGTTCTGAATTTTTTCATTATCTGTACTTTAAACATTTTACCATGTCAATCTTTAAAATATAATTTTCAGTGTCTACATGATAGAACAATTTGTGAATGTATCATTATTTGTCTTCTCACTGATTCACTGGAATTTAGGTTGTTTTAAAATGTTTTATTCTAACATCTAAAAAATTCATATATATAATTATTTGCCTTTTTATTTCCTCATGACAAATTCTTAGAAGTACCATTTCTGGAACAAAGTTACTAAACATTTTTTACACTTTTTTTTTTTTGAGACTGGGTCTGGCTCTGTCACTCAGGTTGGAGTACAGAGGTGTGATCTCAGCTCACTGCAACCTCCGCCTCCTGGGCTCAAGGGATTCTCACACCTCAGCCTCCCAAGTAACTGGGATTACAGGTGTGTGACACCATGCCCAGCTAAATTTTGTATTTTTAGTAGAGAAGGTATTTTACCCTGTTGGCCTCATGTGATCTGCCCACCTCGGCTTCCCAAAGTGCTGGGATTACAGACGTGAGCCACGGCACCTGACCCATTTTTAGATTCTTAAGGCATATTAAGAGAAGACTTTCTAAGAATCTTCTGAATTTATTTGCACACATATTTGTTCACCTTTTGCAAAAGCATAGATCTTAGTTTCTTTAATTGTGAAAATATTTTATTTAAATTTGGGTTTCTTTGATTAATTGTGAATATGAACAGCACTTCATAAACAGTCATTCCTCAGTATAGGTGAGGATTGGTTCCAGAAGGCCCCTTCCATGTCAATATACTCAAGTCACACAGCCTCCTTGTGGATTCCTTGTGCTTGAAGAGCTGGCCCTCAAATATGTGGGTTTCCCTTACCATGAATACTGTATTTTCAATTTGCGTTTGGTTGAAAACATTCACATATAAGTAGACCTGCACAGTTCAAACCTCTGTTGTTCAAAGATCAACTGTATTTATTCATCATTTACATTTTACCTCTGAACTATCTCTTTTAGTTTTGTAAACATTTTTTCAAGTGAAAAATTATATGAGCTCTTCATATTTTAAGGATATTAAACATTTGTCTTTATGATTTTTGGCAAACATATTCTCCAGCTTATTGAATATCTTACTTGTGTTTCTACTTTTTAATACATGCAAAAGTTTTGAAATTCTTATGTTGCAAATTTCTTTCATTTCTTTTAAGTTTTGAAAGCTCTGTGTGTTTAGAAGAAGGCCTAACACATAATGAATGCTCAATAAATATTTGATAAATGAATGAGCAATAAATTAATGAAATATTTGACCTACGCTGACAAACTATAGCCTCATTCTCTTTTCTACAGAGCTGGTCTATTCTCCCAGTCATTTAAATATGACTTGGAAACTACGAGAAAACTTGGCATTAGTACTGAATTTCTGATAGTAACATAGTCAATATCTGCGGAATTACCACAACCTATCAGCTCCCTAACAGGAGCCTCTAACAAAGCCCAAGATCCTACATTTTTTGCACAACCAGTCCCTAGATAACCAGTCTTAAAATTTTCCATGCCATAGGCTCAATAGTTATATTTTTTTTAAGTAGTAGCTTTACCTATTATTTAATACATGATTAAAGTTTACTTCCACTTCTCGTTTCTACCTGGCTTTTTCTGTTCTCTTTGTTCTGTTACAATCTTGAGCACACACACATGATCAAGAAGATAACTGAAGGTCAGTGGCATGAGGCATGAAAAATGCAAAAGACGTTTTCTGCTTCTCAAAGTTCTATCATAAAATCATAGTGATTCAATTTGTAGTTCAGGAAAAGGACCTAGGGCAGCATATACATGGGCAAATAAACAAGTTTTCATTGACTGTTCATAGGAATGGTAATGTTAATTTACTAGACCTGCTGCTGATCTCCCACTAATATTACACACCCTGTTCATAATGAAGTACTTGTCATTCTCCAAACATACTCTTTTCTCCCATTTACCTCTTTTGGGCACATCGATTTCATAAACCTGAAATGTCCTGGTCAGCTTTGTGTTTTACCTGATGTATTAGTCCATTTTTATACTGCTAATAAAGATGTACCTGAGACTGAATAATTTATAAAGAAAAGAGGTTTAATTGACACAGTTAAGCATGGCTGGGAAGCCTCAGGAAACTGACAATCATGGCGGAAGAGGAAGGAAATGTGTCCTTCACATGGCAGCAGGAAAGAGAAGTGCTGAGCAAAAGGGGGGAAAGTCCCTTATAAAATCATCAGATCTCGTGAGAACTCACTTACTATCTTGAGAACAGCATGAGGGTAATGGCCCCATGATTCAGTTATCTCCGTCTGGTCTTCACTGACACGTGGGGATTATGGGAACTACAATTCAAGATGAGATTTGGGTGGGAACATAGCCAAACCATATCATCTGACAAAGTCCTACTCGTTCTTTAAGTTTCAGGGAACATGTTGCCTTTTCTGATACATATATATTATATTTTCATACATATATATTTTGATACATATATATTATGTAAATATAATGTATTATATTGAATCAGACTCTTATTTCTCCTCATTACTGCACCACTGACTTCTTATTCACTTTATAACTTTCAAAACATTTTTCTAATTACTTCTGTTTCTTTCTTTCTTTTTTTTTTTTAAGAGTTTCGCTCTGTCACCAGGCTGGAGTGCAGTGATGAGATCTCGGCTCACTGCAACCTCCACCTCCCAGGTTTGAGCAATTCTCATGCTTCAACCTCCCGAGTAGCTGGGATTACAGGTGGCGAATTTTTGTATTTTCAGTAGAGACGAGGTTTCACCATCTTGGCCAGGCTGGTCTCGAATTCCTGACCTCATGATCCACCTGCCTCAGCCTCCCAAAGTGCTGGGATTACAGGCGTAAGTCACCATGCCCAGCCTTCTTTTTCCAACTTTTAATTTTGATATAATTATACATTCACAGGAAGTTGCGAACAGGGTACAGTGGACACCCCGAGACCTTTCATTCAGGCTTCCTCTATGGTTATATTTTACATTTCTGTAGTAAAATACAAAAACAATAAAGTGAAATGGTACAATGTATGTTTATAGTTCTATGCTTTGTTATTCACACGTATAGACTTGTGTCACCACCATGAGTCTAGTTGCATTACTGTTCCATCATGACATGATCTTAATGCCACTCATTTGTAGTCACCCCCAGCATCCACCCACCATCTAGAATCATAATTTCTTCTTAATCACTGTAACTTTTCATTTTGAGAATGTTATAGAAATGAATCATATAGTACATGACCTTCTGAAATATACTTTTTTAATATAATGCCCTTCAAATATAATTGACACGTTAGAAATTATTTCTGTCATTTAACTTTTTATTTTGTTTTATCCTTTTTTGTTTCTATTTTTATTTCTTTTTCCTGCATTTCTATAGGTTACTTGAACTATTTTTAGTTTCATTTTGATTTACCTATAGTGTTCTTATGTATATTACTTTGGATAGCCTCTTTAGAAGTTGCTCTAGGTATATTGTTTTATATCATATTACATTATACTATATTGTATTATATATACATCTTGTTATGGTCATCAGCCAACAACATTTTATCCATTCAAATGAATCCTGAACTCTCTCTTTGCATCCCTTTACACTCTCCCATTTATAATTCTCTTAAAATTTTTCTCTGCATGCATTGAGAATGACATTAGACAGTGTTGTTACAATTTTTGCTTCAACCATCAAATACAATTTAGGAAACTAAAGAATTGAAGAAAGTCTATTGTATTTCCCCATAGTTTTACTCTTTCCATAGTTATTCTTCCTTTTTGGTGTTCCAAGATTTCTTTTATCATTTCCTATCTGTTTATAGAATTTTATTTAGCCATTATTTTAGGGTAGATTTATTGGAAACAAATTCTCTTAATTTTTCTTCACCTGAGAATGTCTTGATTGTTCCTTTATTCCTCAAATTTTACTAACTATAGAATTCTGGGTTGACAGTTCTTTTCTTTCAGCATTTGAAAAATATTGTGCCCCTTCCTTCTGGCTTTCATATTTCTAATAAGAAATCTGTCATCTACATGGTTTTCCCCTTTAGGTGCTATTTTTCTCTGGCTGCCTTCAAGGGATTTGTCTTTAGTTTTCAGAAGTTTTCTTATATGTTTTGATATGGACTTCTTTGATTTCATCTTTATGGGTTTTTTTTTCAGCTCCTTTAATCTGTAGGTTTATGTCTTTTGCCATCAGCTATTATTTATTTCCTCAAATGCTTTTTCAGGCTCATTCTATTTCTCTCCTTTCTGAGACGCTGATGACACAAATGTTAGAACTTTTACTATAGTCCCACAGGTCTCTGTGATTGTGTTCATTTCTTTGCTCAGTCTATTTTCTCTCTGTTGTTCAAATTGGGTAATTTGTATTGTTCTATATTCAAGTTTAATGATTCATTCCTCTATCCTCTTCATTTTGCTTTTAAGGCCATCCAGTGAGTTTTTTAAAATTATTAGTATTGTCTTTGGGCTCTGCGGTACATGTGCACGTCCTTCATCCCGCAGGATTGTTGCATAGGTACATACATGCCATGGTGGTTTGCTGTCTCCATCCCCCGCTCACCCCGTCGCCTATGTCACACATTTCTCCTGGTGTTATTACTCCCCATCCTCCCCTCCGCACTGTTCCTCTCCTACCCTCCCCTCCACCCCTCCACCTAGCCCTGTGAGTGTTGTTCCCTTCCCTGTGCCCAAGTGTTCTCATTGTTCATCACCTGCCCATGAGTGAAAACATGTGGTGTTTGGTTTTCTGTTCTTGTGTCAGTTTGCTGAGTATGATGGTTTCTAAGTTCATCCATGTCTCTACAGAGGACATGAACTCATCATTTTTTATGGCTGCATAGCATTCCATGGTGTATATGTGCCACTTTTTTTTGTCCAGTCTCGATGGGCATTTGGGTTGGTTCCAGGTCTTTGCTATCATAAACAGCGCCGCAGTGAACATACATGTGCATGTGCACGTGTCTTTATTATAGAACAATTTATAATCCTTTGGGTATATACCCAGTAATGAGATTGCTGGGTCAAATGGAATTCCTTTTTCTAGATCCTTGAGGAATTGCCACACTGTCTTCCACAATGGTTGAACTAATTTAGACTCTCACCAACAGTGTAAAAGTATTCTTTTTTCTCCACATCCTCTCCAGCATCTGTTGTCTCCAGATTTATTAATGGTCGCCATTCTAATTGGCATGAGATGGTATCTCAATGTGGTTTTGATTTTCATTTCTCTAATGACCAGTGATGATGAGCATTTTTTCATATGTTTGTTGGCCGCATATTTGTCTTCTTTTGAAAAGTGTCTGTTCATATCCTTCACTCACTTTTGAATGGGTTTGTTTGTTTCTTGTAAATCTGCTTTAGTTCTTTGTAGATTCTGGATATTAGCCCTTTGTCAGACGGGTAGATTACAAAAATTTTTTCCCATTCTGTTGGTTGCCAGTTCACTCTAATGATTAATTCTCTTGCTGTGCAGAAGCTCTTAAGTTTAATTAGGTCCCATTTGTCTATTTTGGCTTTTGTTGCCATTGCTTTTGGTGTTTTAGTCATGAAGTCCTTGACTTTGCCTATGTCCTGAATGGTTTTGCCTAGGTTTTCTTCTAGGGTTTTTATGGTGTCAGTTCTTATGTTTAAATCTTTAATCCATCTGGAGTTAATTTTTGTATAAGGTGTAAGGAAGGGGTCCAGTTTCAGCTTCCTACATATGGCTAGCCAGTTTTCCCAACACCATTTATTAAACAGGGAATCCTTTCCCCATTGCTTGTTTTTGTCTGGTTTATCAAAGATCAGATGGTTGTAGATGTGTGGCGTTGCTTCCAAGGCCTCTGTTCTGTTCCATTGGTCTATATCTCTGTTTTGGTACCAGTACCATGCTGTTTTGATTACTGTAGCCTTGTAGTATAGTTTGAAGTCAGGTAGCGTAATGCTTCCAGCTTTTTTTTTTTTTTTTTTTTTGCTTAGGATTGTCTTGGTTATGTGGTCTCTCTTTTGGTTCCATATGAAGTTTAAAGTGTTTTTTTTTGCAGTTCTGTGAAGAAGGTCAATGGTAGCTTGATGTGGATAGCATTGAATCTACAAATTACTTTGGGCAGTATGGCCATTTTCACAATATTGATTCTTCCTAACCATGAGCATGGAATGTCTTCCATCTGTTTGTGTCCTCTCTTATTTCCTTGATCAGTGGTTTGTAGTTCTCCATGAAAAGATCTTTTACGTTCTTTGTTAGTTGTATTCCTAGGTATTTTATTCTCTTTGTAGCAATTGTAAATGGGAGTTCTCTCATGATTTGGCTCTCTGTTTGTCTGTTATTGGTGTATAGGAATGCTTGTGATTTCTGCACATTGATTTTGTATCCTGAAACTTTGCCAAAGTTGCTTATCAGCTTAAGGAGGCTTTGGGCTGAGACGATGGGGTCTTCTAAATATATAATCATGTCGTATGCAAATAGGGACAATTTGACTTCTTCTTTTCCTAATTGAATGCCTTTATTTCTTTTCCTTGCCTAATTGCTCTAGCTAGAACTTCCAATACTATATTGAATAGGAGTGGTAAGAGAGGGTGCCCTTGTCTAGTGCCAATTTTTAAAGGGAATGCTTCTAATTTTTGCCCATTCAGTATGATATTGGCTGTTGGTTTGTCGTAAATAGCTTTTAGTGTTTTTAGATACATTCCATCAATACCTAGTTTATTGAGAGTTTTTAGCATTAAGGGCTGTTGAATTTTGTCGAAGTTCTCTGCATCTATTGAGATAATCATGGTTTTTTTTGTCTTTGGTTCTGTTTATATGGTGAATTACGTTTATAGAGTTGCATATGTTCAACCAGCCTTGCATCCCTGGGATGAAGCCAACTTGATCATGATGCATAAGCTTTTTGATGTGCTGTTGGATTCGGTTTGCCAGTATTTTATTGAAGATTTTTGCATCAATGTTCATCATGGATATTGACCTATAGTTTTCTTTTTTAGTTGTGTCTCTGCCAAGTTTCGGTATCAGGATGATGTTGGTCTCACAGAAAGAGTTAGGGAGGATTCCCTCTTTTTGTATTGTTTGGAATAGTTTCAACAGGAATGGTACCAGCTCATCTTTGTATATCTGGTAGAATTCAGCTGTGAACCCCTCTGGACTTGGACTTTTTTTAGTCAGTAGGCTATTAATTGCTGCGTTGACTTCAGACTGTGTTATTGGCCTATTCAGGGTTTCAACTTCTTCTTGGCTTAGTCTTGGGAATGTGCAAGTGTCCAGGAATTTATCCATTTCTTCCAGACTTACTGGTTTATGTGCACAGAGTTGTTTGTAGTAATCTCTGATGGTAGTTTGTATTTCTGAGAATCAGTGGTGATCTCCCATTTATCATTTTTTATTGCATCTATTTGATTCTTCTCTCTTTTCTTTTTTATTAGTCTAGCTAGCAGTCTGTCTATTTTGTTGATCCTTTTGAAAAACCAGCTCCTGAATTTATTTATTTTTTTGAAGGGTTTTTTGTGTCTCTATCTCCATCAATTCTGCTCTGATCTTAGTTATTTCTTGTCTTCTGCTTGCTTTTGAATTTTTTTGATCTTGCTCCTCTAGCTCTTTCAATTTTGATGATAGGGTGTTGATTTTAGATCTTTCCTTGTTTCTCATGTGTGCATTTATTGCTATAAATTTCCCTCTAGACACTGCTTTAAATGCATCCCATAGGATCTGATACATTGTGTCTTCATTCCCATTGGTTTCAAAGATCATTTTTATTTCTGCCTTCATTTCATTGTTTATCCATTCATCATTCAGGAGCAAGTTGTTCAGTTTCCATGTGATTGTGCAGTTTTGAGTGCTTTTCTTAATCCTGAGTTCTAATTTGATTGTGCTGGGGTCTGAGAGACTGTTACGACTTCCGTTCTTTTACATTTGCTGAGGAGTGATTTACTTGCAATTATGTGGTCGATTTTGGAGTAAGTGCAATGTGGAGCTGAGAAGAATGTGTATTCTGTGGATTTGGGGTGGAGTGTCCTGTAAATGTCTGTTAGGCCCGCTTGGTCCAAATCTGCATTGAAGTCCTGGATATCCTTGTTGACTTTCTGTCTCGTTGATCTGTCCAATATTGTCAGTGGAGTGTTAAAGTCTCCTACTATGATTGGACAGGAGTCT
Organism: Aotus nancymaae; assembly: GCF_030222135.1. Classification (NCBI taxonomy): domain Eukaryota; kingdom Metazoa; phylum Chordata; class Mammalia; order Primates; family Aotidae; genus Aotus; species Aotus nancymaae. The sequence goes on along the minus strand of NW_026988494.1, from coordinate 5,908,982 downwards.
AAGTCTCTTTGTAGGTCTTTAAGAACTTGCTTTATGTATCTGGGTGCTTCTGCATTGGGTGCATATATATTTAGAATAGTTAGCTCTTCTTGTTGCATTGATCCTTTTACCATTATGTAATGCCCTTCTTTGTCTCTTTTGATCTTTGCTGGTCTAAAGTCCATTTTGTCAGAGACTAGGATTGCTACCCCTGCTTTTCTTTTTGCTCTCCATTTGCTTGGTAAATCATCTTCCATCCCTTTATTTTGAGTCTATGTGAGTCTTTGGATGTGAGATGTGTCTCCTGAATACAGCACACCAATGGGTCTTGACTTTTATCCAGTTTGCCAGTCTGTGTCTTTTGATTGGGGCATTTAGGCCATTTACATTCAACGTTAATATTGTTATGTTTGAATTTGATCCTGCCATTTTGTCACTGACTAGTTGTTTTGCCCATTAGTTGATCTGGCTTCTTCATTGCGTCATTGTTCTTTACCATTTGGTATGTTTTTGCAGTGGCTGGTACTTGCTCCTTTCCCTGTTTAGTACTTTCTTCAGTAGCTCTTGTAAGGCAGGTCTTGTAGCAACAAAGTCTCTCGGCAATTGCTTGTCCATAAAGGATTTTATTTCTCCTTCACTTATGAAGCTTAGTTTGGCTGGATATGAAATTCTGGGTTGAAAGTTCTTTTCCTGAAGGATGTTGAATATAGGCCTCCACTCCCTTCTAGCTTGCAGGGTTTCTGTGGAGAGATCTGCTGTGAGTCTGATGGTCTTTCTTTTGTGGATGACTCAACCTTTCTCTCTGGCTGCCCTTAGGATTTTTTCCTTCATTTCAACGCTGGTGAATCTGATGATTATGTGTCTTGGGGTTGCTCTTCTTGAGGAATATCTTTGTGGTGGTCTCTGTATTTCCTGCATTTGAATGTTGGCCTGCCTTGTTAGGTTGGGAAAGTTCTCCTGGATAGTATCTTGAAGAGTGTTTTCCAACTTGGATTCATTCTCCCCATCACATTCAGGTTACACCGATCAAGCTTAGATTAGGTCTTTTCATATAATCTCATATTTCTTGGAGGCTTTGTTCATTTATTTTCACTCTTTTTTCTCTAATCTTGCCTTCTCGTTTTACTTCATTGATTTGATCCTCTATCTCTGATATTCTTTCTTCTGCTTGGTCGATTTAGCTGTTGAAACTTGTGTATGCCTCGTGAAGTTCTCATGCTGTGTTTTTCAGCTCCATCAAGTCATTTATGTTCTCTAAGCTGGTTATTCTAGTTAGCATTTCATCTAACCTTTTTTCAAGGTTCTTAGTTTCTTTGCATTGGGTTAGAACATGGTCTTTTAACTCAGAGAAGTTTGTTATTACCCGCCTTCTGAAGCCTACTTCTGTCAGTTCATCAGATTCATTCTCTGTCTTTTTTTGTTCCCTTGATGGTGAGGAGTTGTGATCCCTGGAAGGAGAAGAGGTGTTCTGTTCTTTGATGGTTTCATCCTTTTTGCGCTGTTTTTTTCCCATCTTCATGGATTTATCTCCCTTTAATCTTTGAAGTTGGTGATTTCAGGAGGAGTCCTGAGTGGACCTTTTTTTCTGTTGAGGTTGGAGCTGTATCTTTTTTGGCCTGTAGAGGGTGTTGCTGGGCTCCCTCGGGTTCACCCAGGTTGTTGAGTGGGTGGTCCTTCCCTGGAGTTTGTTTGCAGGTGAGATTGGCCCTGCCTTCCCAATGGCGTCTCTCCTTCCTCAGCTGGGTCTTCCTGGTTGGGGTCAAGCTGGTGTATTTGCTGCCAAGCTCTCTAGTGAGGGCTGCAGTTTGAGTTCTGTGGTGGTGGGGCCTGACAGGCCTTATGGTCTGTTTCCCTGCTTTCAACTCTGCCGCCCTCTGTGGGACAGTGGGTCCTGCTGGCCTTAGTCCAAACTCCCACCCAGGTCCCTGCGACCCCTACCATTCACCAAACACAAATGTTAACTCAAGATGGGATTAAGCCCACAACTGACCTTTGACTAATAGGAGTTTTACATATTTTAAAAATCTATCCTGGACAGTTACAAGAAATTACCAGAGAAAGAGAAGCTTATGAGCTTGCTAAACAAGGATTTCAGTGTGGATTTTGTCTTTCTAAAATGAACGCGAAGGAACAATGAGTTAAAGTTTGAATGGAAGACCCTGCCATTGTTCCACATCTCATAGTTGATGTTTACATTCTTTTGTGGAGCCTACATCTTCCTAAGCTTTTTAGCAGGTATATGTTGAACACTTTTGTTTCATGGTTAAGACAGAATCAGAGGCCATGGATACTGACAGCTGATTTGTCTTTTTTTTTTTTCTGTCTTTTTCCATGACTCTTGTCTATTGTCCCATCTTGATTTATAAGCAAAACCTGGAAAACCTACAAAAATAAGTGTTGTGGTTTATCTAGAAAAATGTGAAAAATATTGCTGTTATTATTGGTGAAGAAAATCAATGTTGTATAGTTTATGTCAATCTAGATAAAATGTGAATTTTGTTTAAAAAAAATGGGATTAAATATTTCAGTGTAAGACCTCAAACTATAAGAATCCTAGAAGACAGTCTAGAAAACCACCATTCTGGACATGGGCCTTGGGAAAGAATTTATGATTAGGTCCTCAAAAGCACTTGCAAGAAAAACAAAAATTGATAAGTGAGACCTAATTAAACTAATGAGTTTCTGCACTATCAAAATAAACTATCATTAGAGTACAAAGACAACCTACAGAATGAGAGAAAATGTTTATAAGCTATGCATCTAACAAAGAGCTAATGTGCGAATCTATAAGGAACTTAAACAATTGAATGGGCAAAAACACATAACCACATTAAAAAGTGGGCCAAAGACATGAAACGACATTTCTCAAAAGAAAACATATAAGGAGCCAACAACATATGAAAAAATCCTCCACATGACTATCAGAGAAATGCAAATCAAAACCACAATGAGATTATAATCTCACGCCAGTCAAAAAGGCTATTATAAAAAGTCAAAAAACAACAGATGTTGGTGAGCCTATGGAGAAAAAAAGAACAATTATACACTGTTGGGGGGAATGCAAATTAGTTCAGCCACTGTGGAAATCAGTTTGGAGAGTTCTCATTACACTTAAAACAGAATTACCATTTGACCCAGCAATCCCATTACTGAGTATATAGCCAAAAGAAAACAAATCATTCTACCAAAAATCACATACATTTGTATGTTCATTGCAGCACTATTCACAATAGCAAAGACATGGAATCAACCTAGGTGCCCATCAATGATGGATTTGATAAAGAAAATGTACATATATACCATGGAATACTACACAGCTATGCAAAAGAATAAGATCATATATCTTGCAGCAACACAGATGCAGTAGGAGGCCATTATCCTAAGTGAATTAACACAAGAACAGAAAACCAAATACCACATATTCTTACCTATAACTAGTAGCTAAACATTGGGTACTCGTGGACATAAATATGGCAACAATAGAAACTGGGAACTACTAGTTGGAGAAGGGGACAGGACACAAGGGTTGAAAAACTAACCACTGGGTACTGTGCTCAGTATCTAGATGAGGGAATCATTTGTGCCCCAAACCTCAGCATCATGCAATGTACACCTGAATCTAAAATACAAGTTGGAAATAATTAATTAATTAAAATTAAAAAGCAAGTCGGGAGAACAAAAAAAAAAAAACACAAAAGACTTATTTCCTCCATTGTTTGCCCAAAATAATGTCTGAAATGAAGGGGAAAAAAGGTATTTGTAACTATCAGTGGCAGGCCTGAAGGAAGCAACATCAAACCAACAATGATTTTTGAAACCTAGATGGTTTCCAATCACCTGGAGATGGCAAATTGCTTTCACCTCTCGTGCAGTGGATCCCTAGAGTGCTGTGTTAAAAATGACCCTGAAGCTGCCTGCACGCTGCATGGAAAAGTGTGCAATTATTCATAAGCAATGTCTGCCAGGAACAGAGACAGAGGAATAGTAGCTTCTATGTCATAAAGTTACTACTCCTGTGCTAGGGGTTCAACTTTAGCAACAACTGCTAAAGACACTTAACTATGCTGGAAACTTTACATATGGAAATATAGTGTTTAGCAGTGCCAAAAAAATACATATCAATCAGAAGAAAGCAGGAAATTTGCTCATTCGAATGGATAGATGTGTATAAGTTAACATCCCTGTAATGCTGGTTTTTTAAAGTGAATATTTATGTTGTTCATAATTAATGCTGGATCAATTAAATAATGAGCTGAATCAGTCAGTCCAAATAAACTCATAATATCAGAAAGTGTGTGGCAGGCTACTGATTGTCCTCCAAAGTCTGTTTCCCCTTCTATAATAACAGAATGTTAGCTAGGCAAAAAAACACTCAGCTATGCTTTTCACAACATCCCTTGTGACAAGTTGTGGTAATGACTAATTCCATTTCTTTCCAGTGGAATGTGAATTAAAATGATATGTGCAAATTCCATCTTACTTGTTTCAAAGAGAATAACTTGTCCTCTGCATATCTTTCCCCTTTATACAAGCTGGAATTTCAAATGTGGCAGTGACTTTGTTTCAAATCGGCAATCAAGAGCAACACCCCAGAAGGTGTTAATTCATTTAATTATTTAATTAATTAATATAAATAAAACAGGCCTATGTCCGTGAATGGATGCACAAAGCAGAGCTGCCCTGGCAGCTTGGACCATTCACCTCTGGACTATTATTTTAGATAAAAATAAATTTTTACCTTGTTTAAGCATCTATCTTTGGGTATCTTTTCATTCCAGCAGCTTTCACTCAAAGCCTAACTCGAGTAGTAATCGACATGCAGTAGGATGTGTAAGCAAAGAGTCAGGAAGATGGTGACAGAGAAGTCTAGTATATTAGTTCATTCTCACCTCAATATGAAGAAATATCCGAGACTGGGTAATTTATAAAAGAAAGAGGCTCCTCGATTCAGTTTCCCATGGCTGGGGAGGCCTCAGGAAACTTACAATCATAGTGGAAAGGGAACAAAACATGTCTTTCTTTATATAGCAGTAGGAGAGAGTGTTAGTGCCCAGCAAAGGGTGAAGCCCCCTATAAAACCATCAGATCTCATGAGAACCCATTATTACGAGAACAGGATGGGGGAAACTGAGCCCATGATTCAATTTTCTCCACCTGGTCCCTCTCATGACATGTAGGGATTATGGGAACAACAGTTCAAGATGAGATTTGGGTGGGAACACAGCCAAACCATATCATCTAGCATATATAACAAGGTCCCTTTGTGGTCAGTGGGATTTAGGAACATAAGGCAAAGTCCTGCAAGGTCTTGAAGGATAAAAGGACTTGAGCTGTGAGCAATGTTGAGCACAACTCACCTAACTAAATCAGTACATTCAGCCAAGAGGACAACTAATGGAGCTAGGCTGGGCGTGGTGGCTCATGCCTCTAATCCCAAACCTCTGGGGGCCATAGAGGGAAGATCACTGGATCCCAGTAGTTTGAGGCTATAGTGAAATGTGATTGCACCACTGCACTCCAGCCTGGGTGGCAGAGTGATACCCTCTCAGAAAAAAAAGAGAAAAGAGAGGAGCCAGTTACTTAGTCAGAATAGGATAAGCAGGGAGGCTGTCTTGATGCTAAGCTCTCTAAATCGTATTTATTAATAATTCTCCCCTGCTTACGAGTTGGGTTGGTCTCAGAGACTGGGCATGAATGAGGCAATAGATGGGAGTTAAGACATCCCATTTGTGAAGTTTGCAAGATCTTGTGTCACTATTTTAATTCTTGTAAAATTTTCATTTTGGTTCATATCCTCGTATCCTGCCACCTTACCCACAGCCGCCTCTAGTGGGTCTGCTCTGTGGCTTCCAGTTCAAATATCCTTCCCAGTCTCAGGGCCTTTTGAGCTTAGACGGACCCTTGGTTAGCCAAAGCAAAGATTCCTAGCATGACACCATGCATTCATTTTCTTTCCCTTATCATCCACTTGAGACAAAAATGATCTATAATGAATTTTAAATTGAAAATGTATTTGTTGGTCACTTATTTCTTTGCAAATCTGCTTCTTCAGTCCTGTTCTATTCCTCTCAATGACATTATTCATTCCAGATTCTTCTCTTCCAACCCCCCCACCCCTGACCATAACCATATCAGAAATACTTCCTGGACCATCCTCTCTGACACTATCTAGACAGGCCTCCTAAGAACTTCTTAACTTATCTTCCTAATTCAAATCTCTCCTTCCAGCCTAAGCTATACCTGCCAGATTATTCTTCATAAAATACAGATTATATCATTTTTTTTCCTCCTACCCCTCCAAAATAAGCCTCACATAACAATCCATTTCTTCAGAAGATTATAGTCAAAGTTTTTAATGTTTTCAAAGTTTAAAACCCAAAGTTTAAAAACTCTATACATCCTTCTAGCCTTGGCTTCCCCCATTTTTTCATAGGATCAACACAAAGGCCCAGTGTAAACCAGTTCTCCTAACTTTAGACCCCAAACTGTGAGAAAATGAGTTTGGTGTTAGTCTTACCCTGAACTTTATTGTCTGATCTTTGGGGAAGTTCACTCTAAGTCTACCGCCTAAGCCTTCATATTTCATAGAAAATCCTTCTCTTGTGAGACACAAAATTGTAAGAAAAAATGACAGAAGTTTCCACCTTTTATTAGATTAGTCACTGTGCCCACTGTCTGTGCAGAATTTGGACTTTCAATAATAGTCTCCCTGTATCACCGTACAAAGTTATTTTACTGAGGTTTTATGGGAGGATGACTTTTATTTACTCTTTTCAGTGTGAAAGGGTGTTATGATCATATTCTGCCCTGTTGACTGTATAGTGGACTGTATTCAGGTTACCCTCTCTACCAACTTTTCTTATCTTTGTGGCTCCTAATCTCTGTTACCAGCTACTATCAACAAAGTCAAGCTGCAGAAAATAAACTACAGATAAGGCTCACTGCCGTGGCAATAGGGTTTTCACTGCTTCCCTTAAATTTTCTATTTCAGTAATTCTTGCTGCCAGAAATTTCTTTTTGATGCTCAACTCAGAAAATCCTTTGATGAAAAGCAGCAACTTACCACATTAAAATATAAAAGCTAGCAACTTCTTAGCACCTCGTTTTTCCTTTTGGACTTTACTGCCTTTCACATATCAGTGATTTTTTTTATCTTTCAGTTACTCTTCACACATATATAGTTAAAGTGTATTATTTCTATTATTTGTGCTTGATCAATAACTTATTTCACTGAACTGTTTTGAGAGATCAAGATTTTCTTTATCTTATACTATCATAAAGACCCTATAAGTTAAATCCATTGTGTATGCAATATAGCACTTCTTGTTCTTGTTATTAACAGCTTTAATGCATTTATTAAAATTTTATCTTAAATGTCCATCTACTCTCATTCGTGTGTCACCTCTACTTTCTTCGATGGCTGAGGACTGAGATAAGCTGTGGACCTGCTAAGGCTTTGTGTTTGCAGCAATCTTACAGGGCCTGCTTTGTTCTATTGAATGATATTGGAAGTTGCTTCAAGATACAGCCAAGGGAATCACACCATGCCATGTTACTTCTCCTCCAGGTTCACCTGTTTCAAGTCTCCCTAGCAACCCAACAAGAAGCCCCTTGATATACCTGAAATCCACTATGCCCCTCATTGAACTTCCCATTATCTTTTGTCACATATCTGCTCCAAATCTTACTCCTACTAATATCATCCTAATCTGTAGTCTCCAAAATAAAAGCAATCCTGGTCAAGTGCAGTGGCTCATGCCTGTAATCCCAGCACTTTGGGAGGCTGAGTTGGGTGGATCACTTGAATGAAGCCAGGAGTTCAAGGCCAGCCTGGCCAGCGTGGTAAAAAAACCCTGTCTCTATTAAATATACAAAAATTAGCCAGGCACGGTGGCACATGCCTGTAGTTCCAAATACTTGGGAGGCTGAGGCACAAGAATCCCTAGAACCCAGGAGGCAGAGGTTGCAGTGAGCCGAGATCACGCCACTGCACTCCAGCCTGGGTGACAGAGCAAGACATCTCAAAAAATAAGCAAACAAAAAAAAGCAAATTTTAGACTAGTATTCAAGCCCATCTTCAATCTGGTTTCACCTACATTTCTAGCCTTATTTGCCTTCATGTGTCATACACTCCCGTCAAACCAAACGATTGGTTATTCTTCCTTCACTTAAATACCTTAATTCTAGTCCCTTGCTGTACCTTCAAAAAATAATTATGTTCTCTCTCCCCTAGTAGAATTTGGACTTTTCCAAATCCTATTCATATATATATATATATATATATATATATATTTTTTTTTTTTTTAGATGGAGTCTTGCTCTGTTGCCAGACTGGAGTGCAGTGGTGTGATCTTGGCTCACTGCAACCTCCACCTCCCGGGTTCAAGCAATTCTCCTGCCTCAGCCTCCTGAGTAGCTGGGATTACAGGTGAGCGCCACCACTCCTGGCTAATTTTTTGTATTTTTAGTACAGACGGGATTTCACTATGTTGGCGAGGATGGTCTCAAACTCCCGACCTCGTAATTCACCCGCCTCGGCCTCCCAAAGTGCTGGGATTAGAAGCATGAGAACCATGCCTGGCCCCTATTCATCTTTTAAAACTAAATTCAAGCCCTTCATCTGAAACATGGCATTTTATAATCTTACATGTATTCTCCTTCAAACTCCCGTGGCATTTATCTGTATTTCTTACATGCATGCCACATTCTTTAACTTTGGTGATTTATGGGTGTACATTATTATTTATCTTATGGGACTGCAACTTCTTGAAGACCTAATCCATTTTCTTAGGAAACCATCTTTTTCATTCTCCACAATGACTGACAAGTATCTTACACAGCAAAGGGAAGCACTTTCATGCATTTTCCTAATTACTTCATGTTTTAGCTCTCTATAAGTTTATATTATTTTGGGCCACTTTATAGGTGAGTAAATGTATGATTAGAAAAGTGACTTGCCCTTAAATGTGTTCAAGAGCTATTTAAATGATTGAATGCAGGATTGATAAATAGACCACTGTACATGAGGTTTGGAGGGGTTTTGTGCTACACGAAAGATATGCCTCATCAGCTGAGAAAATTCACAAGCACAACTGAGAAACACGTCTGTTCTTGTCTTGTCTTTGTGAACTGCTTCCATAAAGTGGGTAAATGAAACTACCATCTCACCTATGATTTGCTCCTGTGTTGAGACAGGTATCACAAAACACCTACTGAACTGGTAGGGATAAAGAGAGGCATCCACTGACACACGTAGCCAGGTTGGTAGTGATGGTTAGGCATTTTTCTTTTTGGGTAAACACTTTGAGTCAGCTTTCAGTCAAGGAAGGAAGCGAACACTCTTTTTTGCTGGAAGAATGAATGTGTCTTCCTAGTGTGACTAAGATATTTTCCTGATGATAGCAGATGGGTGAACTGACTGATAGCAGGGCTTGAGTTAAGCTTGATGGATGGGAAATTGATGATTATGGTCACGCTCGGCTTTCTGATTGTAGATGCCAAACAGGAAAGCTTCTCAGTCTCTATGTTTGAAAAAGCATTACTCACAATGAGCGAAGAAAGGAAGGGGGACATTACCTGGCAACAGAAAATGCTCTCTTAGAATCTTCCTAGCTATCTCAGCGAGGAGTGTGGCTGGGAAATGGCACATCCTGTTCCTCAAACTAGAGATTTGTCTGTGAGCTCATCTAGTCCAATGCCATCATTTTACCACTGCAGAAACTAAGTGATATGACTTGCCCAAGATTACAAGAAACACAGTGACCAGAGCTACAACGTTGCTTCGAAAGCATAGAGTGGAAGAAAGTTGAAGAAGCTTCTAGGTTGATTATAAGAAGAAGAATAGAACATCATTCAAGCCAAACCCAGTGTCAGGGATACTTAACATCTCTTTTAGGGAAAACAGCATGGGTTATGGACAAAGACATACAATATATTTTCTAATTCTGCCATTCACTAGCTGTGTGTCCTTAAACAAAGAGGCTTCCTCATTTGTCAGAAGTGATTTTTGTAATTACTTTCTTCACAGGGTTGTACTAAGAATTGCAAAAGATAAACCATTTAGACAAGGCCTGGCACATGGTAAGAGATCAATAAAAGTTGATGCTACCTTCGATTAGTTTAAAGTTTAAATCCAAAAGATAAAATTAAGAACTTGAAAGAGAAAAATAAAGCCAAGAAATGTCAATTTCAATCAGTAGAGGTCTATAAAGACAATTTGAATCATATCCATTTTCTTGGACAAGTAACAGAAGATCTAAAAGAATTAATATAATATAATTCTGCATTAAGTGTTTAAGACATAAGGACAGTCTAAGCCTGGCCTTTTTCTCTTTATCCAGAGAACATTCTAGCCACAGTAAAACTTGGAGCATGATCAATCTAACGTATTCAGTAGGGTTTCTGGTGTGTGCATACTTTCACATAACTTGGTCTGACGGACTCTCGGTGGAGTTTCTTACCACCTTTGCCTAATGGGCAGCAGCTGTCTGGAAACAATCTTTCTATATTACTCAACTTATCAGACCACAATAAAACATCTCTCCTCGTTCTACCCTGGGAGGACTATCTGTCCTTCTTGCTGTTTGTAATATTGACAGTCCATTTTAGGGTAGTTTTTCCTACACCAGGTGGTTCTGCCTTTTTAGCGTTTTCCACTGAATAGCTAATTCCTCCCTGAGTTTATTTGAATTTTAGTTTGTTTCTTTATGAACAACACATTTGGATGTTCTACTCTCTTTTGGACTCCTATTTGACAGCAATAATGAGAAGCAGCTGTCTGCCCTGGGAATTGGCACAGAGATAGTGGTATCATCATCGATGGTTCAAAGCTTGTCATACCCATCTAGATGAACCTGCTCCTTTCGTTGTTTTATAGCCAGGTTTCTGATTCAAGCTCCAAATGAATTTTTGTACCAACAGGTACTATTGTTTTTCTACCATTCTCCTATTGGATAGACTTTATTGGATGTGGGGGAAAGAAGGCAAGTGAAATGGGTTTAGTCTTTGTATCTTTGTAATTTTTAGAAAGTTCAACCTTATGTCATATCTATCTATCTATCTTCTCTTTATTTCTGTACCTCTTTCCAGCTCCTAAAGTTTCAGAATGATCATAATAAATTTCTGAGCCAATCTGATAAAGAAATAATTAATACTAAAAGAAAATATTGAGAGAAATGACTAAAGTAATTCTAAAAAGTTCCTAATATCTGATGCCCTTGTGGCTCTAATTTTAATATGTTTTCCTAGATATATCCTACCCACTGTTGGAATTTAAAGTAGAGATGATAGTTATCAAAAATATTGACTCATAGATGTCTTTTCTTCTTCTCTACAAATTTGAGATTGAAGAATAACAAAATAAAACCATGTAGTAGACTCAAAATTATCAATTCTCTCAAGCTCTGGATCTGGCCCTAACTGTGTGACCTTTAAATACACACACATACACACATGTGCATATTTTATGTGTATGGTGTGTGTGTATACATACATGTGTATGTGAGTGTACATAGATACCTAATAGATGTGTGTGTGTGTGTGTGTGTGTGTATATATATATATATATATATATATATATATATATATATATATATATATATATTTCTTTAAGTCATGTATGGCTTGAAAAAATATACGCCAAAACTGTAATGAAGATATTTTAGAGACAAATTAGAATAATTTAAGAAATTCACATGTGTAAAATCAGAAGTAATGCAACAAAGGTAAAAGCTTGCTGCATTTTAAACACTACAGAAATTTATAGCTGGATAAGGGTCTGTGTGGGAGAGACTAACTGATTATTCATCAAACTCAAGTCTTCTTCTTGGGCTCAAAGTCAGACTGTATTTCCGAGCCTCCCTTGAAGTTATAAGTAGTCGTGTGACTCAGTTGGGGCCAATCGAATGTGAGTGGAGGTGAAGTGAACCATTTACAGGCTTGGCCCATAACAAGCTTCACCACAGTCCTTCATTCTCTTACCCCTTCCAACAAGCACAGCCAGCTTGGAAACCACATGTTGTAGATCTATGAAGCCTGAGTTCTAGCATCACAGCCTGGGGAGTGCTGCCTGCCAATTAAAGCACCTGTTTAGGATGCTATGAGCAAGAAATACACTTCTATTAGGTTAAGTATGAGATTTGGAAGTTTATCTGTTAAAGCAGCAAGAGTAACAGATGGTGGACTCGATGGGCAAGTTGCCAAGCTGCTGGAGGTAGAATTAGTCTAATTTTAGTTGGGAAGAGCCCAGTGCTGACAGTTAACTATGAAAATAGGTCTGTGTGAGGCTTAGCCAAAGGCTGGTTGAAACATAATCTGACCACATCAGCAGTGCCCACAGGAACAAATTCTGAAGTTCTTAGGGGACACCTCTGCCAATCCTACAGCCCAGTAAAGGTTCACCTAAACCATAGGTGAATATCTCAAAGGGTCCTGAATATCCCTTTAAAAAAAAAGTTTGCTTATGAAAATGTTCACTGTGGAATGATAATCCTGTAAATTCTAAATTAGGTGGAATTTTAACACCAGGAATTATCAAGAATGGTAGGTCTCAGACTATCTCCTTTAATTTGAACTCAATTGTTTATATTTCTGTGAAGCCTTAATTGACCATGGGCTAAAATCATGAACAGCTACTAGCCAATCTTTTTACTAACATTCTAAAACCATTCAGAATAAATTGAGAAAAATCTCAGACAAAAGGTTATAAAAATAAACAATTTCAAGTTTAAATAATATCCACAAGTTGGCTAGTGGTAAGTCTAAACAGAAACCTAAGATTAAAAAACAGTTCTTCTCCAAAATAAATTCTCCTAGAGCTTCTCTGTGTGGAAGACTCTTAAATACCATTTAATATTTTCCACCTCATTATTCTCGAATGTGCAACCCACAGAACTTCTGTTCATTACATGCCCTAAGAAGTTATTTGTTTTATAATAATTCAGTAACTAAGAGTCTAGCTCTTTCCTTTTTCTTTGTCTAAACTCTCATATGTCTTACTAATTCTTGTGTCATTCCCCATATCAGATTATTAAAGATTTGACCCTTTGGCAGGGTCAAGCCCATAAAAATTAAAGCTAAACCCAAGGAAAAGACCGGGGCAAAAGCTGGTGCTTTCAGCATGACTGCCTGGTTACTCCACAAAACCTGTACCAGATGCTACTTAAATGTCAAGCTATCACCCAGGCACACCATAGCAGCAATGACATGCAATTAATAACATCAGTGAATTATGATCATTAAAATTGAGTGAATAGCAAAGTTTCTATTAGTATGATGACTAATGGCATCCAAATCTGATTTGTTCACTCAAAATTGCTCCAATTGGAGGATTCCAAATTATTCTAAACATAGTTCAGTATTATTACTGCCATATATGTTCCACCTGCTAAGGCCACAACTCCAGTGAGGACTTTGGCAATGAGACCTGTCCTGATTTTGGGCCTCCCTCCATGCTGCCCAATAAACATATTGCCATTATACCTTTTAGAGTTCATTGGACCTCCTAAGGTCATGCGTGGGGCATGCGTTTTTGTAGTGTTTTGTTTTCTAAATAAATATGAATACATATAAAATCATCTTTCATTTTAGTCTCCAAGAATCATTTTAGTAAGTGTCCCAAACTGTCCCACTCAAAAATGAATATGCCTGTCCCTTGATGGAGAAAAATAAAATACCCCTTTTTCTTTAGCAAGGGACACGGGCACTCACTTCTGACTCAGAAGATTACAATTGGTACAATTTGTCATTTATGCTGAACAATTTCTGTATAACTAATGGCTGTGTGTGTGTGTGTGTGTGTGTGTGTGTGTGTGTGTAAGAGTCATGCTCTGTTGCCCAGGCTGGAGTTCAGTGGCGAGTTCTTGGCTCACTGAAACCTCTGCCTCTTGACTTCCCAAAGCACTGAGATTTCCTCACCTGGCCAGCTTTTGCTTTTTGATAATGGTAATGCTTTTTAAGTAGCACCCCTAAAAGAAAAACAATTAAAGCAGTGCATGCCATAATAAAGCATACAAAAATGATTTCTTCTCTGCCTTGTGACTCAAAATAAATTTGTCATACAATCATATCTTCAAATGATAGATTTTGTATCATAACATCAATCTCTAAAACAATTGTCTTGTGAGGTCAGCAAATCATTATCTCTTGCCAGTATCCTTATTTGTGATTCAAGTTTTCTAAAAAGTTGTTCAGATTAGGATGAAGACATCTCACTGAATTGCATGATAAATAGTGATAAAAATCTTATATCTAAATCAAATAATGTCTTACATTTACAGAGTTGATCTAGACCATCTGTCACTTAATATTAGTTCCCCACAGGTTTAAAATTTCTGTCTCCATAGCAAACACATTTAAATGAGCAAGATATTTTTTGCCTGTAAAACCCTCCTAATTGTAAGAGTTCTTCCTTTTGTTAAATAGAAATTGTTTTTAATTACTATATCTGCCTAAAAATTCTTAAGTTTCATGTTAATGCTACAGTTTAAATTTAATATTGATACACCTATACTATTCTACATGTCTTCTGCTTCTGATAAGAATTAAACTATTGTTTCCACCATAAATATCTCTTCGCAGGTCTACAATCTGGAGTCCAGTTGAAATCCACCAAAGGGAAGCTTTGCTGGTTTGTGATCAATGGGATTCCACCAGGTTCTTTTGCCAACTCTGATTTTACAAATAAGCAAACTGATGTTCATCTTCTGTTCGCTACACCAGTTTTACCTTCTTAGACATGGATCCTGAATTCAGCATTAACACTGTCCTTATAGTCTTAAGAATTACCTACTCATTCCTTCCTCTGAATACTTTATCTTAAGTATGGCTTGATTTCTAGTGTATAGTCCAAGAGAATCAATCAGGACACAAAAGTAGGCAGGCATTTATTCTTTTAGGAAATGTGTACAACCTGCTAAGATACAAAGCTCTGACATTTCTCCATCAAATCCTGGTCACTTCTGTCAGTAAGATCAGCAGTCTGGCTGATGCATTCCCAGTAACTGTGCACTGGAGGCTGCTGGTGTCCTCTGCACAACTTCTCCCTATGCAGTGCCCTGATGTCTATTCTCATATGTGTGATATGACCAGTATTTGTCTTTTGATGGGAATGTATTTCCTCTTTTTAATAAACAGGCTAGCCTTGTTTTATCAAATGGAAAGAGAAAATGAACATTCTAAGAATGGAGGTGTTTAAAGTTGACCATCCCTTAAATAGGTCCCTATGATAAAATGATATTTGTGATTCTTTTAAATTCAAATCAAAATGTATTCAGGCTGGACTCAGGGGCTCATGCCTGTAATCTCAGCACTTTGGGAGGCCAAGGAAGGAGGACTTATTGAGCCCAAGAGTTCAAGACCACCCTGGGCAACACAGAAAGATTCCATCTCTATGAAAAATAGAAAAAGTATCCAGGTGGTGGCACATGCCTGTGGTCGCAGCTTCTTGGGAAGCTGAGATGGGAGAATCGCTTGAGTATCTGCATTCAAAGTTACTGTGAGCTATGATAGCACCACTGCACTCCAGCCTAGGCAACAAAGTGAGATCCTATCTCAAATAAAAGTATTCATTTGCATCTACAATCCATAGGCTTTGTGACACACATACAATTAACTACCCTCAAATGTACATAATCCTGTGGAAAGTACCTTTCCTCGGGCCCTATGTCAATGCTATCATTGACTATAATAGACTTTTATATAACTCCTAAATATTGCATCATAATGCACCTGAATTCATTTTCTATGTAACAGACTCCCACACATTTAGCTGCTTAAATCCAGACCCTTTTATTAACTCATAGTTCTGAAGGTCAGTAGTCTAGACACAGCAAGGCTGAGTTTTCTGTACAGGATTTTACAAGCCTGAAATCAAGGAGTTAGCTAGCTCTGATTTCATCTGGGGTTGTCTTCAAGCTCATTCACTTTGCTGGGCAGAGTTCAGTTCCTTGTGGTTGTAGGACTGAGGTTCCCATTTTGTAGTTGGCTGTTAGCTGGGGGCAACATGCAGCTCTTAGAGCCTTCCCTCAATCTTGGAACAAACAGTGAACCCCTTTATCTGCAAAGCCAGCAGTAGAGAATGTCCCTGGTGCCAAATCCTTAAGAGTCCCATCACTTTAAGGGCTCACCTGATTAGATCAAGTTCACAAAGGATAATCTCTATTTTGAGGCCAATGGACAAGGGAACTTAGTTACACCTGCAAAATACTTTGGTAGCAGGACCCATATTAGTGATTGATGGAATAACTATGAAATATGTGCATATACCAGGAAGCAGGAATCTTGGAGGATATTGTAGAACTCTGCCTACCACAGTGCCAGAATGCAGCTTTTAAAATAATCTCCTTCTAGATGATTTTCCTCAGTACAGACGTTTCCTATACTGCCTCTTATACTTGATGATCATATAATTTTTCTATTGCTACTGTTATAAATGCCACTAAACTGGTGGCTTAACCATTACAAATGTATTCTTATAGTTCTGTAGATGAGAAGTCTGATACAGGTTACTGGGATAAAATGGAGATGTCAACAGGGCTATGTTCTTTTCTGAAGCTTTAGGGATAATATTTTCCTTAGTTCTTTCCAGCTTCTAAAGGCTGCCCATGTTCCTTGGTCTCCTCCCATCTTCAAAGTTAAGTTAAATGGGGGACTGAGTCCTTCTCATGCTACCATCTCTCTGGTTGTCTGCACAAGGGAAATGTTCTCTACTTTTAAGAACTCAAGTGATTAGGTTGAGCCCACCTGGATAATACAAAATAATTTCTCTATCTCAGGATTCGTAACTGTATCACATTACAAGGTCCCTTTTGCCATGTAAGGTAACATATTCACAAACCCAATAATTAGGGCAAGAATATCTTTGAAGGTCATTAATCTGCCTGCTACATGTATCTTTCTAAAATAGTTGCCTGTTGGTGTCTCAGCTCATCTCATTTCTCCTGTTGCTCAAATCATAACTTCAAAGACTAAGGAACTGTGGCTTAGAAAGCTGTGAAATATATAATCAATGGACAGCATTTCCTAGAATAATAGATACTGAGCATTATGTAATGACATGCAACCCAACTGGTACATCACAATAGCCAGTCAAAGATAATAAAAAGTTGTGCTTAAGAAGAAGAAAATACAATTCAACAATCTGTGCAACTGAAATTATGAACTCCAGTTTTTCCTAAAGTGTGTGCCAGGGGAATTAAATTACTGTGGCTATTAAAAGTTGTTTCACAGGGAACCATGAGTACATACATTTGGGAAATGTCAAGTTAAGCAAAGGTAAACCACTTCCTTCTCAGAGTCCATAATGTACTAACATGCATTGATTATAAAAGAGCAGAATATGTTCTTATTTGAAAAATAATGTTTTAAAAGAGCATATCAAACTTTAGAAAGTGGTGGAGTCTATTTATTTTTCTGCTGCGTCCTTCTGCTATGTTTTAAATTAGCCCTTCCTTCTTTTCTTCCTGGTTTCTCTTCTATCCTTTTTCCTCCATCCTTGCTTCCTACCTTCATTCTTTTTCTTCCTTTTCAACCTATAGTCATCTTATCATGTAAATGTGACTTAAAATGCATAGAACAGCAAAGTAGCCTTGGCCTGATTAAAATTAGAAATACAGAGAACTGTTAAGAAGTTCTTAATAAGACTGTTAAGAAGAATATTGGGAGACAGGAACTGTGGCTCACACCTGTAATCCCAGCACTTTGGGAGGCCGAGGCAGGTGGATCACCTGAGGTCGGGAGTTCGAGACCAGTCTGACCAACATAATGAAAGCCCGTCTCTACTAAAAAAAAAAAAAAAAAAAAAAATACAAAATTAGCCATGGGTGGTGGCACATGCCTATAATCCCAGCCACTCAGGAGGCTGAGGCAGGAGAATCGCTTGAACCCGGGAGGTGGAGGTTGTAGTGAGCTGAGATCGCGCCATTGCACTCCAGACTGGGCAACAAGAGCGAAACTCCATCTTGGGGGAAAAAAAAAGGATATTGGGGAAAAAGAAAATAAAAATGAGTTACAGACAGAATGATGCTTATTGAAACTTGACAATTCGATCGTGTGACCCTGGTTTATCAGTTGCCATAAGCCTAAACACTTCCTAAACAAAGAATGAGGATCTATTTCTTCCATTTTACCTTCTCTTGTTCTTAACTTTATATTCTTTCCAAGTTTGTCATTTACTCAGTCCCAGTTCTTTGGAGTGGACTTACTGACCTAATAAATATACCACTAAGCTGTAAGGAAACTTTCTCTGTATACCATCACCAGGCAGTAAGGGATTCTGATTTACTGAGTATTCCAGATATCTTCAACCTAACCATAAATGCTAATGTTTTCTTTTCAGTTTAATAGTTGTTGGTATACTATAACTATTTTGATATCATTTTAAAACAAAATATCATAGTATTAGTCAATTCAAATATATGTTTATGATATATGGACAAATGTAAGACATAATAATGGATGACTCCAAAATATCATATTTTTCCATTTGGTCCAAGTGTCTCCTTCTTCCATGCCATTTTCTGCTCTGCCCCACTGTCTGCTTTTGAGTTACCCACTCTGTTTCTATTTGATCAGCCCTTTGTTCAATATCTTCTGAATCCACTTACATATTAGACTTCTCCCTCTGCTCTACTCATGATTTAACTCTTTGATGGCCCAACAAAATTCCTCCCCATTCTAATGTTCTTTTTTTTTTGAGACGGATTCTTGCTCTGTTGCCCAGACTGATGTGCAGTGGCACAATCTTGGTTCACTGTAACCTCCGCCTCCCAGGTTCAAACAATTCTTCTGCCTCAGCCTCTCAAGTAGCTGAGACTATAGGCACCCACCACCATGCCTGGCTAATTTTTGTATCTTTAGTGGAGATCGGGTTTCACCATATTCGTCAGGCTGGTCTCAAACTCCTGACCTCAGGTGATCCACCTGCCTCGGCCTCCCAAAGTACTGGAATTACAGGCATGAGCCACCATGCCTGGCCCCATTCTAACGTTCTTTTTATCTGCCACCCTATCTTTCCCTTTTCTTCAGTCATAGCTTACTATGTGCGAGATATTACACATTTATCTCATTTAGATTACACAATAATACCATGATTCAATCTTTATAGACTTAGATGAGGACTTAAGAGGTGGCATTGGAATTCAAACCCAGATAAACCAGAATCCAAAGTTAATATGTGCTCTCTCCAACTATACCATTGTCTTCCTAATTGTCAAATGCACCAGCCATTTTTCCATATTCCTTCTTCAGTAGCTGTCGGAATTGTCAATCACACTCTTCTTGAAGCAGCATTCTCTTGATTGATACAATACAAAGTTTTTCATCTTCAAATTTCTCTGATTGTTTTTCATGTTTCCTTTACTGGTTTCCCATTTTCCTACCTCCCCCTAAAAATCAGTTGTCCCCAAGTATTTTATCATTTCAACTGTACCATTTTCTCTGTAGTACTATCTTAATGCTATCATTTATTTTGTGGGTTTTGCTGTCACCCCTGGAAAGGTGATGCTTCTTAAATTTTTTTTTCTGTCTGACGCTCATCCTTGAGATTTAACAGAAATAAAAAAGGAATCACTGAGCTGTGCAAGATGCCACAATGTTTGTGGGGTGACAGTGCATATATGGCACAAAATTTAGTTGCCTATGTGGCATTGAATGCTAGGTGCTAAAAATTGATCTTATTTTTCTCTTTTGTGTTTGATGTAGAGCTTATGGGGTGGGAGGTAGATGGTACTGTAAATCCCTTATTGGTGAAATGGGGAGGCTACTATCTTGATTGCCCATTCATGTGCTTACTGGCCATTTGCATGTTTTATTTGGAAAAATTGCTATTCAGATTCTTTGCTCTCTTTTTCAATTGGACTATCTTTCCTTTTGAATAGAAAGAGTTCTTTACATATTCTAGCTACATGTCCCTTATCTGATATGTGATTGTGAAACACTTCCCCCCAGTCTCTGGGTTGTCATTTCATTTTCTTGACAGTCTTGTTTGAAGTAAAAAAGTTTTAAATGTTGACAAAGTCCTATTTAAAATCAATTTTTTTTGCTTGTACAACAAAAACATCTTATTTTCTTATTAAATAAGAAATTCTTGTTTCCTATGATTTTCTTCATAGATAACACATGAAAAAATAAAATATTAAAATTTATTTTATAATCTTTCTGGATATAAAAATAAAAAATCAATAGTCATCCAATATATTGGTAAAAATAGATAGCTATCCCTCAAAAGAACAATAAGAACAAAAATTCATAAATGTTAAAACCCTTATGAAGGAAATTATAGTTGTCACCCAAATCACCAGGGTGGCTGAATAGTAGAAGAAGACCTTTATTTGCAATCTCAGCTTGCAAATGGGGAAGAGACAGTCTTTGGTATGGACTGAAAGTGCTCTCTCTTCAGAAAAGGGAAGAGCAGATTGGTTTTTGTGCCTCATAGGGCCCATTTCACTCGGTAGAGTCATACATGTTCAGCAAGTTGGAGGGAAAACTTATACATATTCATGAAGGAGGTTAAGTGCATGTGCAATGAGTAAACATAAATATAACATACAACCCACATTCATTTTGGGACGGGGATTTAGCATTAAATTGAAGTAGAATTTGTTTCTTTATGTCAAAAGATGAACTATGGGACACAAAGACAGTTTGTGCACAGCCTCTGTCATCTGGATGAAACTGGCTCGAGGACTGTAGTTGTTTATAAAGAAAGAATATTTGTAATGCCAGTCCTCTATCCAAACAAAGTTATAGTGGTCTCGGTTGTAAATTACAGTGAGGAGGGATGTGAACTTCTGTTGTTAGGGAGTTTAGTAAGAATGCGTTTGTTTTTTGTAGCCATAGGGATTTAGGTAGTTGCCCTATCACCTAAGCCCTAAACCATCAACTGGTAGGTAACTTTTGTTTTCTTGGGGTCCATTTTAGTTGTTAAAGGAATGTCTATTTTGGTCTTCACGATACAATATTGTATTTGGTTCACACAATACAATGTTAAAGCACATAAAAGAAGATCCAAATAAACAGTTATGCTATATTCAATAGTTGGATGACTTGTGTCAGAAAGATATCAATTTGTCCTCAAATTAATCCATATACTCAGTTAAATTTGAACCAAAGCTCTAACAAATTTTTTGTGTGTGTGTGAGGAACCAGATAAACAAATATTCATATGAAAAAGCAATGGACCAAGAGTATTTGAGTTAATTTTGATGAAGAACTAAAAGGTGTAAGGTCTTTTAGGCTGACTGACGGTGCCATGGATGCCATGTTAACCTCTGTGACCTGCACAGACACTCCAGATGAGTTCCTGGAAAATCTAAAGTAACTGGAAGACAATGAAAGAGGAAGAAATGATCAACCCCTGTGCCTACTTAACTTTGAGACATTCTCTATTGTTCCTTATCCCCGCCCTAACTGATAAGGCCACTGGACTTTATAACTGACCTTGGTCAACCTCCAACCTACAACGCCCTCCCAGCTTTCAAAAAACCACCCTAAAGTGTAATTTTCCACTGCCCACCCCAAACCTATAAAACCAACTCCTATCCCACCGCCCTTTGCTGATGCCCTTTTTGGCCTCAGCCCACCTGCACCTGGAGGAATAAACATCTATGTTGCTCGCACAAAGCCTGTTTGGGGGGTCACTTCATTCAGCGAGCACATTTTAACAATAGGGAGACTTATTTTATCAGGTATCAATACTTTTTTTGATATTTAGTAATTAAGACTATGAAAGAAGTACAGACAAATTGATAGATGAATTAGGACAGAGAACCCAGAAACAGGTCCATGTGTATATGACAGAGGTGAGTAATACAAATCAATGGGGAAAGAGCAGACTTCTCAATAAACAGGTTGAAAACATTTATTATTTGCATAAAATATATTAGATCTCTATCTCGCATTATATACAAAGATTAATTCCAAGTGAATTCAACTTCTAAAAGTGAGAATAAAATTTTTTAAATTGTATAATTTACATGAAAATATAGCTATGATGTTGGTATGGGGAAACCTAAGACAGATAAGATGATAAGATAAGATACGATATGATATGGGAAATGATAAGATAAGATAAGTGAAAAAGGCCAACTTAAAAAAAAATAGAGGGGGTTTCCAAGATGGCCAAATAGAGGTAGCTCCGGAATGCAATTCCCAGCAAGAGAGACACAGAAGCTGAGTGGTTTCCACAGTTCCAAACAAGGTACCAGGTTAATTTTGTTGGTCTGGTTGGACAGTGGGTATAAACCAAGAGGGCAAATTGAGGCAGGGTAGGGCACTGCCCCACCTCGGAGGTATGTGCAACTGACCAGAGGATCAGGGACTCTCCCCCTCTGCAACTTTGGTTTAGATACTGCACTTCACCCAAGCCCTTCACAACTCACAGAACAGATCTTCACTGGGCTGAAAAGCCCCCTCAAGCTGCCTGAACATGGATGAACAGCAACTCCGGTGGTGCTGGAGTTGTTGGCACAGATCTAGATGGAGGCACTGGATGATGCCAAGAAAGCCCATGGGACGGAGCTACCCACCACCCAGAAAGAAAGGGAACTGAAAGCAGGAAATCATGCAATACAGCTGGGAGGATCCTTCCCCCACAAAACCCAGCAGGCTGAAGCCCTCTCACTTGAGAGTATTGCAGCCAACACATCAGTTAGAGCACAACTAGGAACAATCGAGCTTGGGAGGGCAGCCACCATTGCAGAGGTGGGCCTAATCTTCCTGAGTAAACAAAAAATGCAGGAAATCTATGCAGCAGCTCCACTGAATCTGTGGCAGCCCAGGAGTGCCTCTGCAGGTAGACAAAGGAAAGACCGCCTCCCCAAGCAGCTACCTGAAATCAAAGCTAGATAAATCCGAGGAGATGGGAAGAAACCAGCAAAAAAAGGATGAAACCATCAAAGACCAGAATGCCTCACCCCCACCAAAGGAACACAACTCCTCACCAGCAAGGGAACAAAACGGGATGGAAAATGATTTTGATAAATTGACAGAAGCAGGCTTCAGAAGGTGGGCAATAACAAACTTCTCTGAGCTAGAGGAACATGTTCTAACCCAATGCAAAGAAACTAAAAACCTTGAAAAAAGGTTAGACAAAATGCTAACTAGAATAACAAGCTTAGAAAAGAACATAAATGACTTAATGGAGCTGAAAAACACAACACAAGAACTTCAAGAACCATACACAACTTTCAGTAGCTGAATCCACCAAGCAGAAGAAAGGATATCAGAGATGGAAGATCAACTCAATGAAATAAAATGAGAAGGCAAAAAAGAGAAAAAAGAGTGAAAAGAAATGAACAAAGCCTCCAATAAATATGGGATTATGTGAAAAGACCTAATCTACGCTTGATCAGTGTACTGGAAGATTATGGGGAGAATGAATCCAAGCTAGAACACACTCTTCAGGATATTATCCAGGAGAACTTCCCCAGCCTAGCAAGTTCAAATACAGGCCAACGTTCAAATACAGGAAATACAGAGAAAACCACAAAGATACTCCTTAAGAAGAGCACCCAAGGCACATAATCATCAGATTTACCAGGGTTGAAATGAAGGAAAAAATGCAAAGAGAGCCAGAGAGAAAGGTCGGGTCACCCACAAAAGGAAGCCCATCAGACTCACAGCAGATCTCTTGGCAGAAACCCTACAAGCCAGAAGAGAGTGAGAGCCAATATTCAACACCTTTAAAGAAAAGAGCTTTCAACCCAGAATTTCATATCCAGCCAAACTAAGCTTCATAAGTGAAGGAGAAACAAAATCCTTTACGGACAAGCAATTGCTGAGAGATTTTGTCGCCACCAGGCCTGAAAGCCAAGAGCTCCTGAAGCACTAAACAGGGAAAGGAACAACAAGTACCAGCCACTGCAAAAAAGAATCAAATGGTAAAGACCAAAGACGCAATGAAGAAACTGCACCAACCAAAGGGTAAAACATCCAACCAGTAACAAGATGGCAGGATCAAATTCGCACCTAACAATATTAATGTTAAATGTAAATGGACTAAATGCCCCAATCAAAAGACACAGACTGACAAACTGGATAAAAAGTCAAGAACCATTGGTGTACTGTCTTCAGGAGACACATCTCATTTGCAAAGACACACATAGACTCAAAATAGAGATCGAAGAAGATTTACCAAGCAAATGGAGAGCAAAAAGAAGCAGGGGTTGCAATCCTAGTCTCTGATAAAACAGACTTTAAACCAACAAAGATCAAAAGAGACAAAGAAGGGCATTACATAATGGTAAAAGGATCAATACAACAAGAAGAGCTGAATATCCTAAATATACAAGCACCCAATACAGGAGCACCCAGATACATAAAGCAAGTTCTTAACAACCTACAAAGAGACCAAGATTCCCGCACAATAATAGTGGGAGATTTTAACAGTCCACTGTGAATATTAGATCAATGAGACAGAAACTCACCAAGGATATCTAGCTGGATTAGTGGCTATCTCTAGGAGAAAAAGTAAGTATCAACAAGAGGTGGAATGAGGATTGATGAATGAAAGAGGAAACTTTTGAGAGTAACAAGTGTATATTGATCATAAGAATATATGCATTTATCAAAACATATTATACATTTACATCTATATCTTGTATTTGTATAAACTTCACTGCAGTGAAAGTATACAAAAGGCATACATGACTACACAAATGATGCACATAAAACATATGTTTTGACCTCTAACTTTGATCAAATAAATTAGTATGAAGTTAGGGTGCCAATATTGATTATGGGCTAATCAAACCGGAATACCATACTCATCACTGGTTGTGCCTTTAAATTATCTGTAACCAAAGATGTATATTGATTTCCTCAAGAACGTGTAATAAGAAAGTGTGTTTTGCTAATTTCCTTGATTTATGAAACACTCTTACAAATTAAAAAGATGAAAAATATAGAAATCTGAGCAAAACATGCATTATATAGAAAAAATAACAAATAGATAAAAACATGGAGTTTTCAGCTTTATTTAAAGTCGACATTTTGCAAAGTAAAACAACATTTTATTTTCATTTATAAGACTAACGAAGATCAATTTGACTATATACCATGTTGGTGAAAGCCATGTTCATTCCTAATTAATACGAGTATAACTGGTTAAAATTTTCTTTGGAAGGTAATTTGACAAGATCAAAATTGAATAAGCCAATAGTAATTCAGCTTATAAATATTTGTCAAACATATATACTTGGACATTCCAAATATATACAGGAATGTTCATTGTATCATAAGGATAGAAAAGATCTCAAAGATCCCTAATTGTATACCAATAGAGAACTGGCTAAATGAAAGACAGTATGACTACATAAAAGAATAGTAAGCCACAGTTAAAGAGAATAAAGTTGATATGTACATGTTGATATGAAGATGTCACTAAGATTTTGCATTTAGTAGAAAACATATATTTTGAAGACTGGTGAACAGAATATACTTTCATTGTATAAAAACAAGTATATATAGATGACTGAAAATGGTTAGGAAAGACACAGAGAAACCGTTGTTAATGATTACCTTCCTGAGTCTGTTGGAGGGAGACTCAATAATCACTGCATACCTTGTAGTACTGTTTAACTTTTTACTAAGTACTGCAAAATTTTGATAATACTACTAATAAGAACCTTCACAAATATGATTTTAAACTATGAAACGACAAAAAGGACACCCAAATTCATTCATATCATATTCAAAAAAAGAAGTTAATTCTAAGGCAACTGGTTCAGGTTTTGCCTTTTGCTTTCTTTTTTTTCTTAACCATGACTTCTGTAAGACATTCTCTGCTCAGGAGCCCCAAAGTGCTGAAGTTCTAGCATATGATTTTTTGCGTTTTCTTCTAATCTTAGAAAAACTATAATCTGTCCTACTGTGTGAGATTTTTATGGATGCAATAATATGGCAGGGTTTAATAATTTTTACCATTTGTCATTGCCTAGTATCCTTCTGTAATTCTTCAGAAAACTGACAATAATTATTAGTCCTTTGCCAAAAATACCAATCAATTCAAGCCACTCCGTCAAGTAATGAGTTCAACAGCTCATCTTCCAGTTTGCCTTATATTCCAAACCATGCCAGATTTTTATCTCATTAATAGACCCCAAAGATTATGCTTGCTAATCTAAGCTGTACTGATACCTATGATAATTCCTAAAACAAATTTTATTTTCTGGATTGAACTTTTCTGATGAACTTTGTTTTTTAAAAAAATCACCTTTTCAAACCACACTTAATATATTGATTCTAACCAATTATTTAGATATAAATAAATTCTAACCAATTATTTAGAAATAATTCTAAATAAAATTTCTTTTATTTGAAGGTGAGACCTGTATTTGTGTTTCTTTGATTAGAAATATCAACCTTTCCTGCTAAGAATTCAGTTCTACTATGTAGTGGTAAAATACCACTTACAATGAGTTTCATTTAAAGTCTATTAGTTAAAAACATGTTTGCTGGCAGCTAACATTCTCTCAAAAAGAAGATAATCTCTTATTTAATTACTTGGAAAAATGGTGATTCACACACATTCTAATTGGAATTTTAATAGCAGTTACTGACAACTCACCTGAGTAAAACAAATTCAATTTTAGTAATAATTATCCAGGAATAAGATATATCAAAAACAAGTTTTGAGCCCAATAAATTAAGAAAGATCAAACCTATGCCCTGAGTTTCATCTTTTTTTTTTTTCCAGCTGTCCTAAATAAGCTAGGTGGAAGAAATATTGATCCATAAAGTGATCAAAGAAGCATAACCAGGAAGGAAAAGGAGCATAAAATAATGGTTCAGATTAACTTGAACTTGAGTTTGAATTATAACTCTCAGGCTTACCACTCATCTGACCTGGGCTACAATCTGTAAAGCTGTGATGATGATAATGATGATGATGACGATGATGATTTTAACAGTAATATTTCCCTATAAGACCATTAGGTAGCTTAATTGAGCTTAGTTCACAGTAAGTTAATAGAATATAACTATAATATTATTAGTAAGAATAAAGAACCTATATTAGTTTTATTTTCCTACAAACTATATAAAGTCATTACTTTATATAAAGATATTACTTTATATATATACTTTATATATTTCCCTACAAAATAGATAAAGCTATTACTTTTGGTGATAGCCATTTATTGTGAGAAAAAACAGAAAAAAAATCATCTCAGCGACTATGTAGTCCCTCTGCTGCATTATGACTAAGATATATACCAGGCCTCATTGAGAACCAAAATAGTTGTTCAGCCTTTCAAGATACAACCTGAGTTCTAAGGTCCCACCTTTTTGGTTGGCATTTATGCTTTCTAAGGGAAAAGATATGGACTGCTCAATTAGTTACTATCCAGTATGATCCAAGAGGCAAAATTCTTCTCAAGTAACTTCTTTATTTTCTACCCTAAGCACAAACACCAATCCCTAGCCCAACTTGGAACACCAATCCAAGCCAGAAGATAAGGAATAGATTCACAGACTGATCATCACATATGCTGCCCAAGGCAACTTTTTTTTTATTTTTAAATTTTGAATCAACTGAGTTTTAGATTAAACAGCAACTTTAGGCAGAAAGAATTGAAGAAAACGACTTTCCTCAGAAGGATGTGATCATGGCAGGAACATAAACCTTCACGGAAACAATCTCTAGAACAACAGTACAGCTGGAAAATTCACAAATCTGATGATGCAGTCTCTAGGAATTGACCATAATCAGCCCACCAGGGCACGCCTTCCGCCCTGTGGCCAAGGACTCTCTCAAGAAGATCGGTGGAGCAATCACAGGGCTCAGCTTACCGATTTGTCCTCTCTTAGGGATCGGTGCTTTGTGCTGTCTCATGTCCAGTATCTGAACACCATTGTTTTATATACTTTGTCTTTCTTTTTTTCAGTTAGTTGTTTTGGGCAGGAAGATAAATCTGGTCACTGTTACTCTCTGTTACCTGAAAGTAGACATTGCCCTGTATATTTGATTGAAATACTTTGAAAATATAAAATCTCAAATGTATATGGGGAAAGAGGATGTCTGAGAATGTAGAAATTCTCAAAGAAGGTTGACCTTTAGATCAATTGATGTGAGATAAGGCAAAACAATCTGTTTCTAAATTTTCATGTAAGCTATTATTTTTCTATCTGAAAATGATGGTAGCACTCCAGGAAACAGTCAAAGGCTAACTAGAACTTCAGTCAGACCATGAAAAATAGCAGCCACCACCACAGTCAGCTATGCTGTACTTCTCCAGGATTCTCCCATGCATGGGTCAACAGAGATGAATTGTACGTGTCAGTTTGATGGCAAGCCTCTTATAATCTTTCATTTATTAACCCTGTAAATTCAACCACAGTGCCAAAAGGAGTATATACCAATAATCCAAAGAGATTAAATAAAGTCATAGGATTCCATATGAGTAAAAACTTCTATACATTTTAATGGCAATTGACTTCAGAGAAGCATAGCTACACTATATCTATCTCCACAGAAGAGCCTAAGGAAACTCTATTGACATTTGGTTTCTAGAGACAAAATATGAGTAACCTTCAACCCCTTAAAAGACTGTGACCAGTCAGGAGATCGAGACCATCCTGGCCAACATGGTGAAACCCTATCTCTACTAAAAATACAAAAATTAGCTGGGTTTGGTGGAGTGCACCTGTAATCCCAGCTACTTGGGAGGCTGAGGCAGGAGAATTGCTTGAACCAGGGAGGCAGAGGTTGCAGTGAGCCAAGATCACGCCACTGCCCTCCAGCCTGGCAACAAAACAATACTCCATCTCAAAAAAAAAAAAAAAAAAAGACTGTGACCAGCGTCCACAGGTCAGGGAGCCACTGTTTTATTTCCTTCATGGACAGATTGCTCAGAACAGGAGACACAGCATTCACTCAGCCAATATTGCAATCACGCGTTCAACAATTGCCCTAGTAGACTCTGTGCCACATGCCACATACCGGAGATATGATTACAATCAAGACATTCCTCACATATTTTTGTCTTCTTCCCAACCCCATGGGGAGGAAGGGTCTGCTAAGCCTGCCTGATAAGACTTATTCCTTAGAGCTTATGCAGGTGAAATTAAGTCCTATGCTATTCAGATGTTTTTGAGACCATTGTTTTAAAAAATAAAAAGTTATGGAGAGTGTAGGTATCACTACACTCTCTCCCTTACCAGTTTAAAGCAGTCAACTCAGAAACATCTGATAACTATCACTGGATAGTGGCCCACTACCCATGCTTGTTCCATGCTGACAACTGGTGATGGCGCTACTTCAGAGCTGAATTCTCTCATCTAATGTCTTCTTCTCCCATATTCCTTTTCCCTGAACCCCCACCTTCAAGGAAACTATGCACACTTATCTCCCTTCCTTCCTCCCTTTCTTCCTTCTTTTTCCTTTCTTCCTTCCTTCTTTCCTTCCTTCCTTCTTCCCTTTCTTCCTTTCTTCCTTTCTTTCTTCCTTCCTTCCTTTTTTCTTTCTTTCTTTTTCTTTCTTTCAAGAGAGTCTTGCTCTGTCGCCGGGCGGGAGTGCAGTGACACAATCTCGGCTCACTGCAACCTTCACCTCCAGGGTTCAAGTAATTCTCCTGCCTCCCGAGTAGCTGGGATTACAGGCACCCACCACCATGCCCAGCTAATTTTTGTATTTTTAGTAAAGAAGGGGTTTAACCATCTTGGCCAGGATGGTCTCTATCTCTTGACCTCTTGATCCGCCCACCTCGACCTCCCAAAGTGCCAGGATTACAGTCATGATCCACCACACCCAGGCTCCTTTGGTTCTTTTGTCTCTCACCCTAAATTTAAAAAAAAAAAACTCCATTTATTCTATTTTTTATTTTTTATTTGTATCGGAATCGTAGCTTCATTGTTTCTGATTGTTTTGTATAACACACATAACTTCACTTACCTTTCTGAGGTTGCTCTGGTACCCCGAGTTAATGGGAAACCTATCTGAAGTTGCAAAACCATAATCCACATATGAGCCTTTGTAAGCCAGCCTTTTGCAAGTTGAAGTGCTCTATACTACATACACAACGCTCTTCACATATTTCCTATGTGCTTGCCCCTATGTGCTTCATGAAACTGGGGAAGGATGCAGTATGGTCAAGTGGGGAGTGAATAGGCATGCCTAGAAGAAAAAACAGTCTGTGAAGGAGTACTGAACATTTATTTATTTATCTATTTATTTTTAATGTAGGTAATGTTTTCTAAAGAGACAGGGTCTCGCTATGTTGTCCGGTTTGGTCTCGAATTCCTGGGCTCAAGCGATCCTCCCACCTCCTCCTTCCAAAACGTTGGAATTACAAGCATGAGACACCGTGTCTGGCCTAAACTTTTAAATTCTAAAACTCTGGGCAAAATAATTCAGAGAGAGCCTAACAAGTGGCCATTTAAGTCAGAATTAAATAAAATTTAGAATTTAGTTCCTCAGTTATAACTAGTCACATTTCAAGTGATCAATTGGCCAATGGTGATTAAGGGCGACCAGATTGGCCAGCACAGACAGAGATCTCTATAGTCAGAGAAAGTTCAGCACTGCTCTAAAATTCTTGCTTAATTCCCAGCTTTCAGGAGTTCATCAATGGCCTATTAGAACTCCAGCCTAAACATGGAAAAACTACTTTTATTTAGGAGAGGCAAGACAATGATGTCAAAGAGTGTTGTTTAATACGAAAGAAAAATAAGGAAGTTATTTTAATCAGTAACAAAGAACTAAAGACAAAAAGACAGAGAATAATGGACACTGGCAAGGATGTGGAGAAAAGGAACCCCTTGTACATTGTTGGTGGAAATGTAAATTAGTATAACCACTATTGAGAACAATATAGAGATTCCTCAAAAAAACTAAAAACCGAACTACTGTAGGATTCAGCAATTTTACTACTAGGTGTATATCCAAAGGAAAAAAATCAATATATCAAAGAGATATCTACACTCCCATGTTTTTTGCAGCATTGTTCACAATAGCCAAAATTTAGAAACAACCTAAATGCTCATCTATGGATGAGTACCATTTTAAAACGTGGTATATATGCACAACAGAACAGAATATTATTCAGCCATAAAAATAATAAAATCCTCTCATTTATAGCAACACAAATGGAACTGGAGGTCATCAGGCTAAGGGAAATAAGCCAGGCACAGAAAGACAAGTATCATGTGCTCTCATTAGTATGTAGGAACTAAAAAAGAGGCTATCATGAAAATAGAGATCAGTGGTTCCCAGAGGCCAAGAACGGTAGGGGGAATGAGAAAATAGAGATATCAATTAATCGGTACAAATATTACAGTTTGATAGAATAAAGTAAGACCTAGTGTTGCCCTAGATCAGTAAGGCAACTATAATTTATAATAACCTATTATATGTTTTTAAATAGCTAGAATGAAATAATTTGAATATTTCTAGTGTAGAGGAAAGACTAGTATTTAAGGTGATGGCTATCCAAATTATACTAATTTGATCTTTACAAATTATATTAATAAATGATCACATGTACCTTGGAAAAAATGACAAACATCTACTTCAAATAATAAGTAAAAGGTTGGCCTTTCCCACAAGATGCTTCTGCAGACTGAGCCAAATGTTTATCCTAATAAGAAGGTGAGCCTGGGGAATAGGGGTAACCATCCGTGATGCTGTAGCCTAAGGTACAGCAGCAGCAAGGTCTCTCAACAGGGAGGGCTTAGGGGTGGATATGGGGCAAACTTCTTTAATTTCCCAAATATGTTTAAAGAGGAAGTTGCTTCTTGAGGGGAAGGAAGTTAACACTTGCATTGTTGGTGTGTGTATGTGTGCCAATGTGTGTCAGATGTGTTGAATAGGAAAGTCGTTTTTCACCCTTACTAACAAAGTAATCAAATCTCTAGCACAGAAGGACTTGCAACATTTTTACTTTTGTTGCTTAGATAATTGGTAACAGGTATAAAAGGAAATGATGAAAGATGAGATGCCCAGAAATTAAGATGTAAAGGAGGAAGAGAAGAAGCAGCAGCTTAACTAAAGTGCTAAGACTTAGAGAGAGAAGTAAATAATATCATTGACGGTGGGACTGAGACAGAAATCACTAAAAGTACAGCGTTTGTTCTGCAAACATGAATGACCTATATGAAAATTATTCAAGCTTAACAGCACAGAAATGCAACTATAGAAGTCAAAATTTCACTGGGTTTCATAAAAATCACGTCCACTTTAAGTCAACCATCAATCCCCTTTACAAATATGACCTAGCTTAGTGCAAATCCTCTAATACTAAAGCAATCAACAACAAATATATTTTCATTTATCTTTCTAAAATAAATAACCTGAAGAATTGCTGATCTTAATTATTTTGTGCAAATAAGCGAACTTCACCAAAACCATTACTGCCATGCACTGTCAAATAATTAACATTGTATCACTATTTGTCTCTCCTGTAACTAAAGATAGTGCCCCATAGCAAACTAACTGAGAATAATCTTTTTTTTTTTTTTTTTTTGAGACAGAGTCTCCCTCTGTCGCCAGGCTGGAGTGCAGTGGCACTATCTACACTCACTACAACCTCTGCCTCCTGGATTCAAGTGATTCTTCTGCCTCAGCCTCCTGAGTAGCTGCGACTACAGGCTCACACCACCATATACAGCTAACTTTGTGTGTGTGTGTGTATTTTTAGTAGAGACAAGGTTTCACCATGTTGGCCAGGATGGTGTCGATCTCTTGACCTCGTGATCTGCCTGCCTTGGCCTTCCAAAGTGCTAGGATTACAGGTGTAAGCCACCCCTCCCAGCCTAGAATTTTGACATTCAGGGCAAACGTGTTGCCATACTGAAAATATAAATAACACATAACATGTAAATATCTTTAGGCAGTTTTTCAGGAAAAATCAAAGAACTTTCAAACTCATTTGTTATAGTGATATCTAGATATGATTTGTCTTTTGTTTTAAACTTTCCCAAAATATTTGCCAAAGGCATTTGCTTCTTCAACTTCTTTTTAAAATAAGTTATGTCACTGCTAGCTGCTCCTAAAGAAAAATTTTACAACTGTTTAAATTATGGAACTATCAGGAAACATAAATTTTAGAAGGACTTTTAAGATACTTGGGTTACTTTCATAGTCTAAATGAGGATATTTAATCACTTTCCAAAAATATATTTAGAATCACACAATCTTGTGATTATTTAATCTAGCTTTTGGAGGAAGACAAGTTTGCCAATTGTCATAAGTATCAAGTTCTAACACAGCCTGAGTACAGAATCAGGAGATTTTAATGAGAAGTTTGAGGTGTCGCTGAGGGAAAGCTTATCGCTAAACAGAAGACAGGTGGACAGACGAAGAAAGAACTTGAAATGGGAGTTTGTAGCAAACCACATTCTCCAAGGCATTCTAGAGTTTCCCAACTCCCAGTGGAGGAGAAAGGATGACCCAGGGTATCAGGTGATAGAATTAAGGAACTAATTCAGTAAGTACACTGCTTTCCCTAGAGGGACCTAAAATTCCAAATCTCTAATCCTAGAGGAAGAAGTCATTTGAGTCTAACTCAGGAGGTGAAAGGACATGACAACAGGATGCTCTACAAAATCTCTAGATCCTAAGCCCAAGTGAGCTTTCGGCTATTTATAGAGATGTGTCTAGGACTATTAAGCCAGAAGAATGGAGTCCTGGGGACCAAGTTCCATTCTTGGGCAGAGGTAGGAGGGAGGGCAATAGACCTCAGGTTCAAGGTTGAACTCCTGTGCCAGAGATAAACTGCATTTGAAACCAATAATGATAGCTGGGTTCAAACGTCACCAGGCTGGGCAAATACACGCATGCAGTAAGGAAAGCAGAAGTAGGTGAGGAAGAGATCATTTGGATTTCAGATGGTTACACAGAGCCTTGCCCCAAATATGGCAGGCATATTCTAGATATTAAGATACCTGCAGGCCTGGTTCTTATTGACTCACAAACTTACTGTTTTTTGCTTTTTTGTTTTTTTTGATATGGAGTCTCATTCTGTCACCCTGGCTGGAGTACAGTAGTGTGATCTTGGGTCACTGAAACCTCCACCTCCCAGGTTCATGCCACCATGCACAGCTAATTTTTATACTTTTAGTAGAGACGAGGTTTCACCATATTGGTCAGGCTGGTCTCAAACTCCTAACCTCAGGCAATCCACCAGCCACGGCTCCCAAAGTGCTGGGATTACAGTCAAGAGCCACCACGCCTGGCCAGACCCACTGATTTTTATTGTCGTGAAAGGGCAGGTCCATGATTTAGTGCCATTATTCCAATAATACCTATTAATTGTAGAAGCATTTGAAAAAATACAGAAAACATTTTAAAAAGAAAATGAATATTCTATTATTCCACCATAAAAAGATGAGATAAGCTCCATTAAAAACTTTGGTATCATTCTTTCAGTATATTTCATATTACATACACACACATGCACATATGCTATTATTATAAGAAAATCTATTATACATTCTTCATCAGATGGTCACATTATTGTAATTGCTTACTTAGTCATGTCTCCTGCCAAGAAGGCAGGGACAATATCTTCCTTACCATCATATTTCTACTACCCAGCATAATACCTAGCACAGGAAGACAGCCATTGTATAATAATACGTATAAACTTTGGGAGATCGATCCAAGATGGCCACTTAAGAGGAAGTCGGGATTGCAGCTCCGAGAGAAGGCGCAGAGGGTGAGTGGACGCCGCATTTCCAGACGGACTTTTACTGCCCACAGACCAGGAGATTCACAGGAGGAAAAGCCCCACGGGTCTCCAGCGCCGCTGGTTTGAGCGGAGTGGCCGCTCAGCCTACGCCCTGGAGCGGGGGGCAGTGGCTTCTTGCGCAGAGCGAGAGAGACAGAGTTCCCTCTGAGCCAGAAAGGGGAGCTGAAGCAGGGAGCCAAGCCAGGAGACCCCCGGGCAAGGGAGTGCCACGAATCTCAGAGCCGCTGCTTCGGCTGACGCAGCGGCACACAGGGCAGCGGATTTTAATTGCGCGGAGAAGCTCCCCGCATTCCCAGCGCCGCTGGTTGGACCGGAGCAGCCGCTCGGCCTGCACGGGGGGCGGGGAGCAGCGGCTCCTTGAACAAAGTGAACGAGACTGTGTCCCCTCTGGGCCAGCAAGGGGAACTGTGGCAAGGAGGCAAGCCAAGACATTACAGGACAAAGAGGGCCCCTCTAGAAACACGGCTGAACCTGGGACGGTTCAGCTCTGTGGGGGAGGGGTGTCCTCCAACGGGAAACACCCTGCAGTTCCCGGGGCAATTTTCCGTAACCAAGACAACCCGCCACTACAGAGACTCCGTCACTACAGGGGCGGGCCAGCATAGCGGAAGCAGTTCTAACTACACCCACAGGACTGCTGGGAAGCTCACACGGAAGCTGGGCGGAGCCCACAGCAGCTCAGCGAAGCCTCTGCAGGCTGAGTGTGACTAGACTGCCACCTTGTGGGCAGGGAAAACGGTAGCAACACAGCTGAAAAACATAAAGTGCTAAACCCCTGGGCCAGAACACCTGGGGAGAAGAAAAGGGGGTTTATGAGTTCAGCTGCTGCAGACTTAAAATTACCAAAATCAGAAAGACAGCAACTACAAAGTCAATAGGCGGATAAATCCACAAAGATGGGAAGAAACCAGCGCAAAAAGGATGAAAACACCCAAAACCAGAACACCTCTCCCCCTACAAGGCAGCATAACTCCTCACCAGCACGGGAACAAGACTGGATGGAGAATGAGAGTGATGAAATGACAGAATCAGCTTTCAGAA
This sequence comes from Aotus nancymaae, assembly GCF_030222135.1. NCBI lineage: Eukaryota > Metazoa > Chordata > Mammalia > Primates > Aotidae > Aotus > Aotus nancymaae. Next base: position 5,873,280 of record NW_026988494.1, on the reverse strand, counting down.
AATGGATAATAAGAAACTTCTGTGAGCTAAAAGAACATGTTCTAACCCAATGCAAAGAAACTAAGAACCTTGAAAAAAGACTTGACGAAATGCTAACGAGAATGGATAACTTAGAGAGGAATATGAATGAATTGATGGAGCTGAAAAACACAACACGAGAACTTCGCGAAGCATGTACAAGTTTCAACAGCAGAATTGACCAAGCAGAAGAAAGGATATCAGAAGTTGAAGATCAACTCAATGAAATAAAATGAGAAGGGAAGATTAGAGAAAACAAGGTAAAAAGGAATGAACAGAGTCAACAAGAAATATGGGACTACGTGAAAAGACCTAATCTACGTTTGATAGGTGTACCTGAATGTGACGAAGAGAATGCATCCAAGCTGGAAAATACTCTTCAGGATATTATCCAGGAAAACTTCCCCAACCTAGCAAGGCAGGCCAAGATTCAAGTCCAAGAAATACAGAGAACGCCACAAAGATATTCCTCTAGAAGAGCAACCCCAAGGCACATAATCATCAGATTCACCAGGGTTGAAATGAAGGAGAAAATACTAAGGGCAGCCAGAGAGAAAGGTCGGGTTACTCACAAAGGGAAACCCATCAGACTCACAGCAGATCTCTCAGCAGAAACCCTACAGGCCAGAAGAGAGTGGGGACCGATATTCAACATCCTTAAAGAAAAGAACTTTCAACCCAGAATTTCATATCCAGCCAAACTAAGCTTCATAAGTGAAGGAAAAATAAAATCCTTTGTGAACAAGCAAGTACTCACAGATTTCATCACCACCAGACCAGCTTTACAAGAGCTCCTGAAGGAGACACTACACATAGAAAAAAACAACCAGCACCAGCCACTCCAAAAACGCACGAAATGGTAAAGAGCAGCAACACAATGAAGAATCTCCATCAACCAATGGGCAAAACAGCCAGCTAGCATCAAAATGACAGGACCAAACTCACACATAACAATATTAACCCTAAATGTAAATGGACTAAATGCCCCAATCAAAAGACACAGACTGGCAAATTGGATAAAAAGCCAAAACCCATCAGTGTGCTGTATCCAGGAAACCCACCTCACATGCAAAGATACACAAAGGCTCAAAATAAAGGGATGGAGGAAGATTTACCAAGCAAATGGAGAGCAAAAAAAAGCAGGAGTTGCAATTCTCATCTCTGATAAAATAGACTTTAAAGCAACAAAGATCAAAAGAGACAAAGAAGGACATTACATAATGGTAAAAGGATCAATACAGCAAGAAGAGCTAACGATCCTAAATATATATGCACCTAATACAGGAGCACCCAGATACATAAGGCAAGTTCTTAAAGACTTACAAAGAGACATAGACTCCCACACATTAATACTGGGAGACTTCAACACACCATTGTCAATATTAGACAGATCAACGAGACAGAAAATTAATAAGGATATCCAGGACTTGAACTCAGACCTGGAACAAGCAAACCTAATAGATATTTACAGAACTCTCCAGCCCAAATCCAGAGAATATACATTCTTCTCAGCACCACATCACACCTACTCTAAAATTGACCACATAATTGGAAGTAAATCACTCCTCAGCAAATGCAAAAGAACAGAAACCATAACAAACAGTCTCTCAGACCACAGTGCAATCAAGTTAGAACTCAGAATTCAGAAGCCAACCCAGAACCGCACATCCTCATGGAAATTGAACAACTTTCTCCTGAATGTTGACTGGATAAACACTGAAATGAAGGCAGAAATAAAGATGTTCTTCGAAACCAACGAGAATGAAGACACCACATACCAGAATCTCTGGGACACATTTAAAGCAGTCTCTAGAGGAAAATATATAGCAATAAGTGCCCACATGAGAAGAAAGGAGAGAACTAAAATTGACACCCTATCATCAAAATTGAAAGAGCTAGAGGAGCAAGATCAAAAAAACTCAAAACCTAGCAGAAGACAAGAAATAACTAAGATCAAAGCAGAAATGAAGGAGATAGAGACACGAAAAACCCTACAAAAAATCAATAAATCCAGGAGCTGGTTTTTTGAAAAGATCAACAAAATAGACAGACCACTAGCCAAACTAATAAAAAAGAAAAGAGAGAATAACCAAATAGATGCAATAAAAAATGATAAAGGGGATATCACCACAGATGCCACAGAAATTCAAACCATCATCAGAGATTATTACAAACAACTCTATGCACATAAATTAGAAAACCTGGAAGAAATGGATAAATTCCTGGACAGTAGTCTCCTCCCATGCCTAAACCAGGAAGAAGTCGAAACCCTGAATAGACCAATAACAAGGTCTGAAGTTGAGGCAGCAATTAAGAGCCTACCACCCAAAAAACGCCCAGGCCCAGATGGTCTCACAGCCGAATTCTACCAGACATACAAAGAGGAACTGGTACCATTCCTACTGAAACTATTCCAAATAATCCAAAAAGAGGGAATCCTTCCCAAATCATTTTATGAGACCAACATCATCCTAATACCAAAACCTGGCAGAGACTCAACAAGAAAAGAAAACTACAGGCCAATATCCATGATGAACATAGATGCAAAAATCTTCAATAAAATACTGGCAAGCCGATTACAACAGCACATCAAAAAGCTTATCCACCATGATCAAGTAGGATTCATCCCGGGGATGCAAGGCTGGTTCAATATACGCAAGTCTATAAATGTAATTCACCACATAAACAGAACCAAAGACAAAAACCACATGATTATCTCAATTGATGCAGAGAAGGCCTTCGACAAAATTCAACAGCCCTTTATGCTAAAAACCCTCAATAAACTAGGTATCGACGGAACGTATCTCAAAATAATAAAAGTTATTTATGACAAACCGACAGCCAATATCATACTGAATGGGCAAAAACTGGAAGCATTCCCTTTGAAATCCGGCACTAGACAAGGATGCCCTCTCTCACCACTCCTATTCAATATAGTACTGGAAGTTCTAGCCAGAGCAATCAGGCAAGAAAAAGAAATAAAGGGTATTCAATTAGGAAAGGAGGAAGTCAAATTGTCTCTATTTGCAGACGACATGATTGTATATCTAGAAGACCCTATCACCTCAGCCCAAAATCTCCTGAAACTGATAAGCAACTTCAGCAAAGTCTCAGGATACAAAATCAATGTGCAAAAATCACAAGCATTCCTATACACCAATAACAGACTTAAAGAGAGCCAAATCAGGAACGAACTGCCATTCACAATTGCTACAAAGAGAATAAAATACCTAGGAATACAACTAACAAGGAACGTAAAGGACCTCTTCAAGGAGAACTACAAATCACTGCTCAACGAAATAAGAGAGGACACAAACAGATGGAGAAACATTCCATGTTCATGGTTAGGAAGAATTAATATCGTGAAAATGGCCATACTGCCCAAAGTAATTTACAGATTCAACGCTATCCCCATCAAGCTACCAATGACCTTCCTCACAGAACTGGAAAAAAATCACCTTAAACTTCATATGGAACCAAAAGAGAGCCCGCATAGCCAAGTCAATTCTAAGCAAAAAGAACAAAGCAGGAGGCATCACACTACCGGACTTCAAACTCTACTACAAGGCTACAGTAATCAAAACAGCATGGTACTGGTACCAAAACAGAGATATAGACCAATGGAACAGAACAGAGACATCGGAGGCGACACAACATATCTACAACCACCTGATCTTTGACAAACCTGAAAAAAACAATCAATGGGGAAAGGATTCCATGTTCAATAAGTGGTGTTGGGAAAACTGGCTAGCCATATGCAGAAAGCAGAAACTGGACCCCTTCCTGACACCTTACACTAAAATTGACTCCAGATGGATTAAAGACTTAAACATAAGACGTAACACCATAAAAACACTAGAAGGAAACCTAGGCAAAACCATTCAGGACATAGGCGTAGGCAAGGACTTTATGACCAAAACACCAAAAGCATTGGCAACAAAAGCCAAAATAGACAAATGGGACCTAATCAAACTCCACAGCTTTTGCACGGCAAAAGAAACAGTCAATAGAGTGAATCGGCAACCAACAGAATGGGAAAAAATTTTTGCAGCCTACCCGTCTGACAAAGGGCTGATATCCAGAATTTACAATGAACTAAAAAAGATTTACAAGAAAAAAACAAACAAGCCCATTCAAAAATGGGCGAAGGATATGAACAGATACTTTACAAAAGAAGACATACATGAGGCCAACAAACATATGAAAAAATGCTCATCATCACTGGTCATTAGAGAAATGCAAATCAAAACTACATTGAGATACCATCTCACGCCAGTTAGAATGGCGATCATTAAAAAATCTGGAGACAACAGATGCTGGAGAGGATGTGGAGAAATAGGAACACTTTTACACTGTTGGTGGGAGTGTAAATTAGTTCAACCACTGTGGAAAACAGTGTGGCGATTCCTCAAGGACCTAGAAATAGAAATTCCATTTGACCCAGCAATCCCATTACTGGGCATATATCCAAAGGATTATAAATCGTTCTACTATAAGGACACATGCACACAAATGTTCATTGCAGCACAGTTTACAATAGCAAAGACCTGGAACCAGCCCAAATGCCCATCGATGATAGACTGGACAGGAAAAATGTGGCACATATACACCATGGAATATTATGCAGCCATTAAAAAGGAGGAGTTCACATCCTTCGTAGGGACATGGATGAACCTGGAAAACATCATTCTCAGCAAACTGACACAAGAACACAAAATCAAACACCACATGTTCTCACTCATAGGCGGGTGTTGAACAAGGAGAACACATGGACACAGGGAGGGGAGCACTATACACGGGGGTCTGTTGGGGGGAGGGGGGATAGTGGGGGGTTGGGGAGTTGGGGAGGGATAGCATGGGGAGAAATGCCAGATATAGGTGAAGGGGAGGGAGGCAGCAAATCATACTGCCAGGTGTGCACCTGTGCAACAACCTTGCATGTTCTTCACATGTACCCCAAAACCTAAAATGCAATAAAAAATAAAAATAAAAAAAAAATAATACGTATAAACTTTATAGGTTTTGAAAAATACTGCCAAATTACCCTTGTGCCAGGTTGCACCAATTTTTAAACCCACAAGCAATTATGAGAGGTTCATTTCCCTTCAGTCACAACAAAACTGTGTCTTATCACGTTTTAAGAATCTTTGCCATTTTGCTGGAATTAACTTGTCTCTCATTATTCTATATTTGCATTTCTAAGCTATTAAGCTTGAATAATTTCTATATGGACCATTTGTATTTGCAAAACAAACACTACCCCTCCAATGATTTTCCCTGGCTTCTGCCTTCACTAGTATTTATTGCCTCTTTAAAACACTGAGTTAATAGTTTTATTCATTCCTTTGTCAGCCTCCCCTGAAAATGATGACACTTTTCAGACTGTACCACTTCTTTCTGCTCATTTCAATTCAATGCTTATATAGGGCATTGTACATGCCAGCTGTCCAAGCTGTGCACAAAGCAGGTGAATCCTCTCTGTCCTTGGAGTGAGTAACAACAGAGCTTAAAGAAGGCTCCTGGGTAGGAAAATTATGGGTACTGGTAACAGAGAGATATGAATTCAAATCCTGGCTTCTCTACTTACTCACTCAGTGACCTTAAACAAGACAACCCCCATGGGCTTCAAATTTTTACTTAGGAGGAATAATACCAATTTTTCTTGCAAGGTTGTGTGAATGAAAAGAGTCAAACTCTGTAAAATATTTGAAGATATTTATTCTGAGCCAAATATGAGTGACCAATAGCCCACAGACCTCAGGATGGCTATGGCTTGGTTTTATACATTTTAGGAGATATAAGACATCAATCAATATATGTAAGATGTACATTGGCTTGTCCAGATAGGTGGCACAACTTGAAGCAGTGTGCTGTGGTTTGACTTTGTATACCCACCCAAATCTCATCTCAAATTGCAATCCCCATGTGTCGAGGGAGGGACCTGGTGGGAGGTGATTGGATCATGGGAGCAGTTTCCCCCATGTTCTTCTTGTGATGCTCAGTGAGTTTTCATAAGATCTGATGGTTTAAAGGTGTGGCACTTCCTCCCAACCTCCTGCCACCATGTAAGATGTGCCTTGCTTCCCCTTCGCCTTCCATCATGATTGTAAGTTCCCTGAGGCCTCCCCAGCCATGCAGAACTGTAAGTCAATCAAACCTCTTTTGTTTATAAATTACCCAGCCTCAGGTAGTTCTTTATAGCAATGTGAAAACAGACTAATACATGAGGGCTTCCAGGTCATAGGTAAATGCAAAGATTTTTCTGATTGGTAATTGACTGAAAAAGTCAAGTTATTGTCTAAAGACCTAGAATCAATAGATGGGAATGTCTGGGTTAAAATAAAGGGTTATGGAAATTACTAAGAGGTTGTGGTGCTTTATCATGAAGTTGAAGCCTCCAGGTAGCAGTCTTCAGAGAGAATAGATTGCAAATGTTTCTCTTTTTTTAACTTTTATTTTCAGTTCAGGGGTACATGTGCAGGATGTGCAGGTTTGTTACATAGATAAATGTGTGTCATGGGGGTTTATTGTACAGATTATTTTATCACCCAGGTATTAAGCCTAGTATCCATTAGTTATTTTTCCTGATTCTCTCCTCCCACTTTCCACCCTCCAGTAAGCCCCAATGTGTGTTCTTCCCCTCTATGTGTCCTTGTGTCCCTCATCATTTAGCTCCCACTTACAAGTGAGAACATGCAGCATTTGGTTTTCTACTCCTGCCTTAGTTTGCTAAGGATAATGGCCTCCAGCTCCATCCATGTCCCTGCAAAGGATATGAGCTTGTTCTTTTTCATGGCTACATAATATCCCATGGTGTATAGATTGCAAAGGTCTCTTATCAGAATTAAAGAGTCAGTTCTATCAGTCTTAAGTCTCTGTGTTGATGTTAGCGCTGGTCATCTGCGCCTTCCAAAAGGGAGGAGAGTATAAGGAGGCATGTTTACCTTGCTTCCCATCATGGCCTGAATTAGATTTTCAGGTTAACTTTGGAATGTCCTTGGCTGAGGGGATGGTCCATCAGTGGAAAGGGAGACTTAGAATTTTACTTTTGATTTATAGTTGCTACAAAGACCAAATGATATAAAGTATGAAAAAACACTATATAAATGAAGGTTATATTTTTGTTCTTGTTACTGCTTTCCTTGGGGATAAGTATTATATCCATCACTTGTTTTGAGGCAAATTGGCAAAGACAGTTTCCTTGCCAAGGCTAAAAATAAAACACAAGAGACTCAGTGCTGCCCAGGAGAGCACACAGGGCTATTGAAAGTCTGTACTTTCTATGGAAGCTAATAAAGCTAAATAAGAACTTATTCCATGGACACCTTAATGTCATTCTCAGTCATAACCCAATTTGCTCTACTTGTCTTCCTACAGAAGTAGAGATTCATTCTGCAAAGGGAAGCACATTCAACTTCCTCTTGGGGTTATTCCAACATGGGGGTGCATTGACTGACATGAAAAAGAAGCCTAGAGCAGAGGAAAGGACTGGGAGAGAATCCTAAATGAGATTGAGTACTTGGAAGTCTGGCTTTCTTGTTTAAAATTTTAGCAAGCAAAAAAAGAAACTTTTAAGAAATGCCTCTTGTATCCTGTCTTCCTCTCCAGGCTTTACGCAATTCAGACAAATGCCGACATCTCAATGATTCTTAACCTTGGTGTCCCTACTACTTAGGGAATTCTCTAAATATCTCAAATAATGTTGCATCATTTCACAAAATACTTTAAAGCAGATTATGTTTATTTTGTATTCACTTTTAAACACTGAAATATATGTCTTACAGTATTTTTAGAGGAAATAAAAAGACATTTTGAAATCAATTCATGGAATGCATTTTTTCTTATCCAAAATGGGGAATCACTAGAAAAAAATCTAGATGATGGTTAGGAAAGACCATCTAGCTCAGTGTCCTTAAATTATAATACTCAGACTCTTAGAGCCCTATTATTAGAGTAGGTAGATAAGCAGATATTAATAGGGCAGGATGGGGCCCCAAAGAATGTCAGGTGACTGTCAGGTGTTTGTCAGGCAGCTGACAACATGAAGTGGAAAATTTCCTAACAAATAGGAAACATCTTGAGCTTGTGGGAAACCACTTCTGATAAGAACTTAAAATGATGGTGTTTGATCTCCCTCTGGGGATATGCCCAAGCATCTGTAGTAAGGGGTAAAATGGTAGAGTTTGACCCGCATATGACTTTCCTCTGAAGGTACTAGTGGTCTAGTACTAGCAGTAAGGGAAAATTGCCCTAAAAGAGCATATGCATAGCTTCAACCACCAAATGGCACATGTGGTCCCTCCCAGATACTGGCAAGATACTGCACATACAGCAGTTAGCCAAGAGTCCACCAAGGGGGAAGGATGAGAGAAAGAGACCAGGAAAAACCAGAAATATATCTATAAGAGCCGTAAGCTAACATCCAGGCAGGACATTCAATCTTTTGAGTTGCCTGCTTGGTTCCTGATACAGTCTGGCTGTGTCTCCATCCAAATCTCATCTTCAGTGGTAGTTTCCATAATCCCCATGCGCAGTGGAAGGGACTTGGTGGGAAATTATTGAATCATGGGGGCAGTTACCCTCATGCTGTTCTCATGATAGTGAGTTCTCATGAGATCTGATGGTTTTCTAAGGGGATTTTCCCCCTTTTGCTCTTCTCCTTGCTGCTGCCATATGAAGAAGTATGTGTTCACTTCATTTTTCACCATGATTGTCAGTTTCCTGAGGCCTCCCTAGCCCTGCAGAACTGTGAGTCAATTAAACCTCTTTCCTTTATAAATTACTTCATCTCAGGTATGTCCTTACAGCAGCGTTAAGAACGGACTGATACAGTTCCTTTCAAGTGTACTTTTATTTCCTTCAATAAACTCTCATTTCTACCTTAAATCTACTTTTGTCTCTTGGGTAAATTCTTTCTCCCAAGAAGACAAGGATGGACGATTACAAACCCCACCCGAACTTGCCACTGGCAACACTATCATCTATATTAAATGGAAATGTGATATGTATATGCCATTAGACTGCCCCAATAATTTTATCAGGACGTTTATACCCTCTTAGTACCCTCCTCCCTATTTGATCAGACACTCTGTTTGGATGATAGAATTAATGTAAAAATGAATAATTGCTATTTCTAAAATTAAAAGTTAAAACACGGTGAATAAATAACTCAGAAGTCATTTTTGCTGGCTAAAGCATTGCAAAAAAAAAATCAAGATCATCAAATTTTATAGAGGAGGAAATTTAGACTCACTGTCTCTCAGTGAGTTAGTGGCTGGTCTGGGATTGGGACTTGGATCTCCTGGCTCCTAGTACAGCATGTTTTCTCTCCAATCAAAAATCAGTATTTATGTGGAGTTGAAAAGGGACTCTCTAAACAACTTCAGTAATAATAAAAAGTTAAAACTCTCAGTCTTTATACCTTTAACAGACAGATATGGGGCCCCTACAGGGTGCACGCTATGGCCATGTTTGCCTTTGCTGGGGGATACAAAGGTGATTGGGACAAATTCTCTGCCCTTACAGACCTTTGCACCCAGGGGGAAACATGCATTAACTGCATGAATAAGGAACACACAAAATAAAACGGTAGGTGCTATCAGAGACCAAGAAGATGTATGACAGAGATTAAGGAAGCATGAGGTTAGGCCATTTTGATTTCAGGCCAAAAAACTGATTAACATATGACAAAGAATGTCCTACCAGGGTGCTGAGCTATACCCAGTGTTGGTTACTTTTCACCCATCAGTGCAAATTTCACTCCTTTCTTCCTTCCCTTCAATCTCTCACATAAAAATCTCATATAACTTTAAATTACCGCTCAATCCAAATAATATTTTCTCTATGTTTTTTTCTCAATCATCTCAGTCCTAAACAAACTCTAAACTCTTGGAGCACTAAGCATTTCTATTAAACACATAATACTTTATTACATAAAGCCTGATGTTGTACTTCTGTACATATAGTTTCCATTAAAAAAAAAAAAAAGGATTCATGACACTTGCCTAAGAAGGTAAGAACAACTTTATTCAGGAAATTGGGGAGTACTATGATGGAGTTTTGTAGCAGGGGAGAGAGAAAGGAAATGAGCCTTGATTCTAAATACAAGGACAATGAAGATTTATAGCCAAGGAGCATGGTAAGGGATCAATGGATGAAAGATTACTAAGAAGAAACATCAGGGTTAGACGGATTCTTGCTACACTAACTCAACAACATTCTTACTGAAGGCCAGCCAGAGTGACAAGATACTAGGGCTGAAAAGCTTTTGCTGAACTCAGTAGGAGTCTTGCTAAAATGAGACTAAATGGGCCAATGACAGAAACCAAGTGTGGGGACTAATCAGAAAGAGGACATGGAAGAGCTGGACTCAAACGTGGTCAAAAGAGAGTTTTATACTGTGTTTTGGCCCTGCCTGTTTTTCTGACCTTTTATACTAGAATCCCACCATATTCTCTCTACATTCTGTCAAAAATCAATAAATAAGATTCCCAAGTATCTCATCTTCTTCTCATTTTCCCGCCTTCATCCTTACTGTTCTTCCTTTCTGGAATACCTTTTCTCCTCTTTGTTTTCTTAGCATTATTTCCTCCAGCAAATCCCTTTTAATGCCCTACCCAATTCCCCAATTCCCTGTCTGATGGGGTCTGAAGGAGGCAGAGCTCTCTGGCCAATTACATCAGGGCCAGGAGCCTAGAGGCAGATCTCCTCTTATGATTGTCACCATGGCTGAAGTAAAGCACCAGCTCTTGCCCCAGAGGTCAAAACTGAGATAAGTAGACACTGGGTGATCATCACAGGGCAGCAGGCAGAGAGGAGGAACCAAGGAACTGAGCTGAAGTCAGTGGTATAGAAAACTTACAAACCCACGAGGAGGAACAGACAGGGAAAATGGTAAATATGATGAAGTAAGAGTGCAAAACGCCCCCAGAAATGGTTCTTCAGTTTTCAATATGAACAATGTGCTTGAGTTGGAGACTAACTAAATGACATGCACTCCTTTTATGTCCTTCCTCCAGGACATAGATTAGGATAACAAAATCCCATGGCAACATTTGGAATTCTGGAGTTTTCCCCAGAAATCTCTTGGACCACAAATTTCTTCTCGGTATTGGCTAATTTCTGTGGCATGAGGGATACAAGCAAGTAGGGAGAAATAGCTGGAAAGGAGCTGTCGCTGCTGTGAATGGAATGGCCGGGGTTGCCCTGAGGGTATGTATTGGGTAGGGTTCTCTAAAGGGACAGAATTAATAGGATAGATGTATGTATGACGGGGAGTTTATTAAGGAGAATTGACTTACACAATCACAAGGTAGAGTCTTACGATAGGCCATCTGCAAGCTGAGGAACAAGGAAGCCCGCAGTGGATCAGCGCGAGTTCGAAAACCTCAAAAGTAGAGAAGCTGACAGTGTAGCCTTCAGTCTGTGGCCAAAAGCCCAAAAGCCTCTGGCAAACCACCGGTGTAAGTCCAAGAGTCCAAAAGCTAAAGAACTTGGTGTATGATGTTTGAAAGCAGGAAGTATCCAGCACGGGAGAAAGATGAAGGTGAGAAGACTCAGCGAGTCCACTCTTCCATCTTCTGCCTGCTTTATACTAGCTACACTGGCAGCTGATTAAATGGTGCCCACCCGGACTGGAAGTGTGTCTGCCTCTCCCAGTCCACTGACTCAAATGTTAATCTTTTTTGGTAACACCATGGAACAATACTTTGCATCCTTCAATCCAATTGAGTTGACACTCAATATAAACCATCACAGGGTATTGATGTAGCAAAAAGTAGTGTTGAAGTAAGTAAGGGCAGAAGAATTTTGGTGACAAACAGAAATTCTTCACAAATAATGAATTTAAGCTGTCAAATTAGAAATATTAGATTTATATGATGTTGACGTGAAATGCAGAGGGGTTTTTGTGAATCTAGCTCAGAATGAACACATCAAATCACCTGGAATAGCTCTCACAGAATTAACTCAGGAAAGGCCATGATGGCTCATGACGGCTCACGTCTGTAATCCCAGCACTTTGGAAGGCCGAGGTGGGCGGATCACCTGAGGTCAGAGATTCAAGACCAGCCTGACCAACATGGCAAAACTGCATCTCTACTACAAATACAAAAATTAGCCGGGCTTGGTGGCGGACCCCTGTAATCCCAGCTACTTGGAAGGCTGAGGCAGGAGAATTGCTTGAACTCATGAGATGGAGGTTGCAGTGAGCTGAGATGGCACCACTGCACTCCCGCCTGGTGACAGAGCAAGACTTTGTCCCAGAAAAAAAAAAAAAGAAGAAGAAGAAGAAGAATTAATTTAGGAGGATTCTATTCCATTACATAAATTAGGGAAGGATCAAATGTTTACAACTCTGAGGAACAACCATCATTTTTCAGAGTTAAAAGAGAATCCAGCTGGTAGAGCATCTAAAAGACAGAATGCTCAAGTTTAATCCATCGTCTCACTCACTTTCCCAGTGTACCTATGATTTTCTCAAGTAAATCTATTGCCACGTCATAGATCTGCACTATTTAATCACCTACCTGTGAAAGTTGGGTAGACACCTGACTAGGTGCAAGCAGGGAAGATCTCAAATGAGTCCTCTGAAGCTGAAATAGATGCCACTAATGGAAACCAGGACCTGGAGAGCCCATGAAGGCAGAAGACTCCTTTGGTGAACAGTCATGTTCATAGTTTCGAGAGATTTTGACCCAGCACTCAGGTCTATTACCTGTGCTTGTGTTGCCAGAACAGAATGAGGTTTCTATGTGATTGCTTATTTACCTATATCAAAATCCAGGGATGAGTGGGAATTTAAGAGATGAAAAAAAGGCATCTAGTTTCCTGGAGGTAGGGCAGATTTGGGGTGGCAGGAAGGGAGGTTCTCATAGAGGTGAGTTCAAGCACAGAGCTAGGTGAAGATCAGAATATGCCACCTCAATCTATACTGCTTTGGCATATGAATTATTTTGATCTCAAGATGACTGAGAAAAAAAAGCAAACACAGGATGAAATCTCTTCCCTCCTCTTATTTGCCTAAAAGCAAACCCTAAATTTCCCTTTGTGAAGGTGCCCCCCTCCCCTCAGATACCAGGAGGAACAGGAGGACTTATCACCAGAGATAGAGACAGAACTGAGATGAATCTGCATAAACAAACCTTACTAATTAATGCTTATCTATCATTAGTTTCCCCCATATATTTACCTTTCCACAATTTGCCACTCCTAGAGGCCTAAAATCCCATATCCTCTATTTAGTCACTTCTCCACAATTTATCACCTTTTGTTCAAAGATATGTAAGGCCAAGCATGGTGGCTCATACCTGTAATTTCCATACTTTGGGAGGCCAAGGCAGGGAAATTGCTTGAGCTCAGTCATTTGACACCAGCCTGGGCAACAAGGCAAAATCCTGTCTCTATGAAAAATACAAAATTTAGCCAGGCATGATTGTGCATGCCTGCAATCCCAGCTACTTGGGAGGCTGAGGCACGAGGATCGCATGAACCCTGGAGGCAGAGGTTGCAGTGAGCTGAGATCATGCCACTGCACTCCAGCCTGGGCAACAGAGTGAGACTCTGTCTCAAGGTTAAAAAAAAAAAAAGATTAACCACTTCTTTGGAGTTTTCACTTCTTTTCTATGAAGGCCCCCCAGACACATGAAATTTTAAAAATATTGACATCAAATATTATTTATATGCTTTTTCTACTGTTAATCTATCTTTGTCAGTTTAATTTGCAAGTCCTAGGAAAAAGAACGTAAGAAGATAGTGAAAAAGTGCTTCCCTTTTCTACACAGAGATTTCCTCATCCAAGTAATTTTCTACCTTGGCTTCACATTAGAATCACTGGGGAGCTTTAAACAATTCTAACACTCAAGTTGCAACCCAGAACAATTAATATAGATTCCCTGTAGCAACCTAAGCATCATTTTCATTTTAAAAACTTCCAAGGTAATTCTGTACAAACAAGGTTGAGAACCAATGTCTTATCCATTTGGTGTATGAAATTGTGGAGCAGTGTATAGTTGGCTGGAGGGGAGATGAAGGTCAAAGCTAGAAAGCAAAACGTATGTTTGGTAATCAATTCAAGGGTCTCATTCCAGAGTGGATGCCAAGAGTACCTGGGAAAGTGTAAGCCCACGATAAAGAGTAGCAGAGAGGATTAAAGCAACGTGACCCGGACCATTTCCAAAGGTGAAATGCATTTCCACATGCTGTGCTTATATACAGCTGTCACAGAACGTGTGCAGGTATGCCGGGAAATAGGACACCTTCCAAAGTCAGTCTCTCCTTCTGACTTCCCAATACATCTCATGTTTGTTTGCTTATTCTGATGCCTATCAATTATATTCTAATTGTTTAGATGCCTGTCTTTCCTACTATACTAAAAGAGTCTTTCTTGAATTACAGGCGTTTATATTATTTACCTTTCTTTTTTTAAGATGGATTTTTGCTCTGTTGCCCAGGCTAGAGTGCATGGTGTGATCTTGGCTCACTGCAACCTTTGCCTCCTGGGCTCAAGCAATTCTCCTGCCTCAGCCTCCCTAGAATCTGGGATTATAGGCACACACCACCATGCCTGGCTAATTTTTATATTTTTAGTAGAGACAGGGTTTCGCCATGTTGGTCAGGCTGGTCTTCAGCTCTTGACCTCAGGTGATCCACTTGCCTTGGTCTCCCATCTTTGCCTACCTGTAGTATTTCCCAATGTAATAAATCTTTGTTGATAAATGAACTATTTGTTTGCATGTTACATAGTCTTAGTTTGTTTACGCTGCTATAACAAAAACACTGTAGACTAGGTGGGGTAAAAAACAAATATCTATTTCTCACAGGTCTGGACACTAGGAAGACCAGGATCAAGGTGTTGGCACACTTGGTGTGTGGTAAGGGCCAGCTGCCCGGTTCATAGATGGACGTCTTCTCACTGTGTCTTCACTGGGTAGAAAGAGCTCTCTAAGGTATCTGATAAGAGGACAAATCCCATCTATGACGTCTCCATCTTCATAACCTAATCACCTCTCAAAGGCCCCATCTCCTAATGCCATCTCCTAGCAGGTTAGAATGTCAACATTTGAATTTTGGGGTGACACAATTATCCAGTCTATAACATATAACTTTTAGATACAGTATTGGAATACTCTCTTTTCAAATAAATTTGAAACCCTTAGATCAAGGGCATAAGGAAAATAGCATAGGTATTTCTTATAGAGAGACCCAGAAAATCAAGTAAAATCCTTCTCTTTAATTAGCTCAACTCACATATAGTAAGTACATGTGCTGTATCAGAAGAGGGAGACATAATGTTCAGGTGAGGCATGCTTCGGTGCCACGTAGACCCAAAGGTTAAAGACCAGGAGAAAAGGTATTTTAATTCTAATCTACGATTTCTAATTAATCTATAAAAAAATTTCCATTTTTAAAAATTGCTCTGAAAAATGATCTGCTTAAGGGAGGTGACTAGATGATATAAATGAGAGTAAACAGAAACGATTCTGGGTGGAAATATTTTCCAAGGCTGCATCTGCCATATTCAAGTTGTATTGGTTTTCTGTCAAATAAAACTAATGTGTGCTCATAAAAAGAATGATCTGCTTACCTGGTTGCTGTTGTTAAATTCAACTGCTTTAATAACAGAGACTGTGTGTGTAGCATAAAACTCTGCAGCTACCTGTTTCAATCCGCTTAAGTTCAGTCTGCTCATTTATTCAGTCAACATTTGTTGATCCCAACATAAAGAAATGGTCAACGTTTGAGGTGATGGGTCGCCTAATTACTCTGATTTGATCATTACTCATTATACGGATGTATCAAAATATCACATAAATATATACAATTATTATATAGTAAGAAAAAATTGAGGCAAATATTTGTGGAGAATTCACCATGAGCCATATCTTCACATCCAGCATGCCCAAATTCAAGTGAGTAGTTACTACATGCTGTCATAGGTTTGTTAAAGGGGATTCAATAGATTAGGCAAACAGATGAGACTTAAGTGGGACTTGATATGAGAATTCATTCATTCAATCATCCATTCAACAAATATGTATAATAACCTACAATGGGCCATGTATTGTATTATTGTATCTTGTCACTACAAGATAGTCCTGACTACTGCTTTCATGGAGTTTACAGTTTAATGGGGGGAGGGGGAGACAGAAATTAGGTAAAACAACAAACAAAGTAGTAAGTGTGAACTGTGATAAGTGCAATGGAGGAAAGCAAACTGGGGTCTGAAAGATAACAGAAGAGAAACTAGCTTAGACTGGGTTTTGAGGAAAAGGTCCTCTGAGAATTACCACTTCAACAGCAACATAGGAATGGCACAGACCATGGAGGTGGGAAGCAGATAGGGCAAAACCGAATCCTTCTAGAAGGTAGAAAAGCAGCCAGTCAGTCTGTCCCTGCAGAATGAGCAGAGAAAGCAGTCTTGACATTGACCATGAATGGGATTCAATACAGGGATCAGGAGTCAAGGCCAGTGCAGGGCTTGATTGTGAGACAGAAACACAGCCATAGAGAATCTAAGGCAGAGTGGAAGTCTGACTCCAGTGACAGATTCAGTGAGCTTTCACTTGATTGAAGACTTGAAACAAGCCTCTGGTCTTCCTCCAGAGACACCTTTTCCGCATGGTCCCATCTTGATCTCAAAGAGACCAATTCAGTTAAGACTTCAATTCTCCTGTTCAAAGCCCTGTCTTCATCTACCCAGAGGCCTTCAGAACCCATGTTGGCCAACAGTGTGACACCCCTTCTGCAGATCTGGAAATCTTCTGGGGAATTCAAGTTTCCTGCAGTCTGGGGAAAGCTGGTCTTCTGGTTCTATGGACTCTTCCATTGGTCTTTCCCCAGAGTCCACATCAGCCTTTTCCTTTGGCCCTGTAGGATCTTCTGCAGAGATTGCAACCACAAGACACTTGATGTAGCCTTATCAAACCAAAGGGAAAGAAAGCTCTGAGTGCTGAAATTGCAACTCTAACACAAATATTACAAGCCCACAGAATGGCATACAGGTACCTGAATATTTCAATAAGGTTTATTTTTAAAGTGTTCTGTACAAACAAATGGATGACATTGGATGTAGTTATATGATTTGAAAGAGAAATTTAATGTATTTAAATACACAGCTTTTGGCTTAACTAAGCACTGGAGCACATTTTCTCAGGCTATATTTAGGCGGTGAGTTTTCAGGTTTAAGGAATTATGAATTATTGAAAAGCACTTTGCAAAAATTTGGCAGCAATCCCTGAGCCACAGACTGAATCTGATTTTCAAACTTCTAATATTTCTTCAGTGTAACTATCTATGAAAGGAGTGTTCAAGAGAGATCAGAATGCTAAATGGGGTGAGGGTTTTGTAATAACCAAGCCAGTGACATGGGAAAATACAGAAGGAATACAGACTAGCAGTGAGAAGATCTATGTTTTGATTCCAGTTTACCTTGAAAGCCATGAAGCCCTGGGTAGCATGGAATCCCTCTGAGTTCTAGCTTTTGTTTTGTTTTTTTTTTTCATTTATAAAGTGGAGAAAACAATGTCTACCCTTCTTGGACTATTGGTGGTGTGTGCATGTGTTTGTGTGTGTGTGTGTGTGTGTGTGTGCATACATAAAAACTAAAGGATCAAAAATTGTAAAGAATAATAATTGAATGATAAAATATGGAATCAATCTACATGTGCATCAATAGATAAACAGATAAAGAAAATGTAGTATACATACACAATAGAATGCTGTTCAGCCTTAGAGAAGAATGAAATTCTGTCATTTGTGACAACATGGATGAGCCCAGAGAAAATGACACAGAAAGATTAATACTTCATGATCTCATATGCGGAATCTAAAAAAGTCAAACTCATAGAAGCAGAGCATAGAATGGTGTTTACCAGAGGTTGGGGACAGGGAGCTGTTGGCCAAAGGATAAAACATTTAAGTTAAGATGAATAAAATCGAGAGATCTATTGTACAACAATAATTAGTAACAAAGTATCTCAGGTTTGAAAATGGCTCAGAGAATATTAGGATGATGCAAAAGTAATTGGGGTTTTTGCTATTAAAAGTATTTTAAATAGGAGGAAGATCCAAGATGGCTGGTTAGGGCAGCTCAGGATTGCAGATCCCAGTGAAAGCGCAGAGGGTGAGTGGACGCCGCATTTCCAGACGGATTTTTATTGCCCACAGACCAGGAGATTCCCAGGCGGAAGAGCCCCACAGGTCGCCAGCGAGGCTGTTTTGGCCGCCGCGGCTGTTTTGCCGGCGCCCCAGCACGGCGGTTCCCAGTGCAGAGTAAACGGGACTGTGTCCCCACTTAGCCAGCAAGGGGAGCTGAAACAGGGAGCCAGGCCAGGAGATTCTCGGGCAAAAAAGTGCCATGAATCTGAGAGCCACAGTTTCAGCTGGTGCAGTGGGTCGCCACACAGGAAATCACACAGATCCCGGCGCCTTTTCAACAGGTGACCAGGACACCTGGGAGAGAGCCAACCGTTCAACTAAAAAAAATAATAATAAAATAAAAGGCTCTGAGGCAGGGAGCCAGGTGATCAGGCCCGGCTGGTCCCACCCCCACAAAAAAAACAAAACAACAACAACAAAAAAAACAGCAATTGGAAACACTCTGGGTTGAGAGTTTCACAGCAAGCACAGCTGAACCCGGGACAGTCCAGCTCAGTGGGGGAGGGGTGTCCGCCATTACTGAGGCACTCCACCACTACGGAGGCAGTCTGCCATTGCTGAGGCAGTTCTAACTACACTCATATAAACAGGACTGCAGGGAAGTTCACACGGCAGTTGGGCGGAGCTCACAGCAGCTCAGCAAAGCCTCTGCAGGCAGAGAGTGACTAGGCTGCCTCCTTGTTGGGCAGGGCAGCCCTGAAGAAAAAAAAAAAAGGCAGCAGCACAGCAGAAGCTCATAAATAAAGCCCTAACTCCCTGGGACAGAACACCTGGGAGAAAAAAGGGGTTTATGAGTTCTGCTGCTGCAGACTTAAACTTACCTGCCCAGCAGCTCTGAATGAACAACGGAGCTCACAGCTCAGCACTTGAGCTACTATAAAGGACAGACTGTTTCCTCAAGCAGCTCCCTGACCCCTGTATATCCAAAGAGTCACCTTATAAAGGAGAGCTCAGACTGACATTTGGCAGGTATCCTTCTGGGACAAAGCAGAAGAAGAAACTGGTAGCAACCTTTACTGTTCAGTAGCTGCTGCAAGTGATCCCCAGGCAAGCAGGACCTGGAGTGGACCTCAGCAGTCCTACAGCAGAGGGGCCAGACAGTTAAAAGGAAAACTAAGAAATATAAATAACTTCATCATCAACAAACACGACATCCACTCAGAGACCCAATCAGAAAGTCAGCAACTACAAAGTCGACAGATGGATAAATCCACAAAGATGGGAAGAAACCAGTGCAAAAAGAATGAAAACACCTGAAACCAGAACACCTCTCCTCCTACAAGGGATCACAACTCCTCACCAGCAAGGGAACAAGACTGGATGGAGAATGAGTGTGATGAAATGACAGAATCAGGCTTCAGAAGGTGGGTAATAAGAAACTTCCGTGAGCTAAAAGAACATGTTCTAACCCAACGCAAAGAAACTAAGAACCTTGAAAAAAGATTTGATGAAATGCTAATTAGAATGTACAACATAGAGAGGAATATAAGTGAATTGATGGAGCTGAAAAACACAACAGGAGAACTTCGCGAAGCATGCACAAGTTTCAACAGCTGAATTGACCAAGCAGAAGAAAGGATATCAGAGGTCGAAGATCAACTCAGTGAAATAAAATGAGAAGGCAAGATTAGAGAAAACAGGGTAAAAAGGAATGAAGTCAACAAGAAATATGGGACTATGTGAAAAGACCTAATCTACGTTTGATAGGTGTACTTGAACGTGACTAAGAGAATGAATCCAAGCTGGAAAATACTCTTCAGGATATTATCCAGGAAAACTTCCCCAACCTAGCAAGGCAGGCCAATATTCAAGTCCAGGAAATACAGAGAACACCACAAAGATATTCCTCAGGAATAGCAACCCCAAGGCACATAATTGTCAGATTCATCAGGGTTGAAATGAAGGAGAAAATGCTAAGAGCAGCCAGAGAGAAAGGTCGGGTTACCCACAAAGGGAAGCCCATCAGACTCACAGCAGATCTCTCAGCAGAAGCCCTACAAGCCAGAAGAGAGTGGGTGCCGATATTCAACATCCTTAAAGAAAAGAACTTTCAACCCAGAATTTCATATCCAGCCAAACTAAGCTTCATAAGTGAAGGAAAAATAAAATCCTTTGTGAACAAGCAAGTACTCAGAGATTTCATCACCAACAGACCTGCATTAATAGAGCTCCTGAAAGAGGCACTACACATAGAAAAGAATAACCAATACCAGCCACTCCAAAAACATACCAAATGGCAAAGAGCATCAACACAATGAAGAATCTGCATCAACTAACAGGCAAAACAGCCAGCTAGCATCAAAATGGCAGTATCAAATTCACACATAACAATACTAACCCTAAACGTAAATGGACTAAATGCCCCAATCAAAAGACACAGACTGGTAAATTGGATAAAAAGCCAAAACCCATTGGTGTGCTATATCCAGGAAACCCATCTCACATGCAAAGATACACAAAGGCTCAAAATAAAGGGATGGAGGAAGATTTATCAAGCAAATGGAGAGCAAAAAAAAGTGGGAGTTGCAATTCTCATCTCTGATAAAATAGACTTTAAAGCAACAAAGATCAAAAGAGACAAAGAAGGACATTACATAATGGTAAAAGGATCAATGCAACAAGAAGAGCTAACGATCCTAAATACATATGCACCTAATACAGGAGCACTGAGATACATAAGGCAAGTTCTTAATGACTTACAAAGAGACTTAGACTCCCACACAATAATAGTGGGAGACTTCAACACCCCATTGTCAATATTAGACAGATCAACCAGACAGAAAATTAACAAGGATATCCAGGACTTGAACTCAGACCTGAACCAAGCAAACCTAATAGACATTTACAGAACTCTCCACCCCAAATCGACAGAATATACATTCTTCTTAGCACCACATCACACCTACTCTAAAATTGACCACATAATTGGAAATAAATCACTCCTCAGCAAATGCAAAAGAACGGAAACCATAACAAACAGTCTCTCAGACCACCGTGCAATCAAGTTAGAACTCAGAATTCAGAAACTAACCCAGAACCACACAGCTTCATGGAAACTGAACAACTTTCTCTTGAATGTTGACTGGATAAACAACGAAATGAAGGCAGAAATAAAGATGTTCTTCAAAACCAACGAGAACGAAAACACCACATACCAGAATCTCTGGGACACATTTAAAGCAGTCTCTAGAGGAAAATATATAGCAATAAGTGCCCACATGAGAAGCAAGGAGAGATCTAAAATTGACACCCTATCATCAAAATTGAAAGAGCTAGAGGAGCAAGATCAAAAAAGCTCAAAACCTAGCAGAAGACATGAAATAACTAAGATCAGAGCAGAACTGAAGGAGATAGAGACACAAAAATCCCTTCAAAAAAGCAATAAATCCAGGAGCTGGTTTTTTGAAAAGATCAACAAAATAGACCACTAGCGAGATTAATAAAAAAGAAAAGAGAGAATAACCAAATAGATGCAATAAAAAATGATAAAGGGGATATCACCACAGATGCCACAGAAATTCAAACCATCATCAGAGATTATTACAAACAACTCTATGCACATAAACTAGAAAACCTGGAAGAAATGGATAAATTCCTGGACAGTTGCCTCCTCCCAAGCCTAAACCAGGAAGAAGTCGAAACCCTGAATAGACCAATAACAAGGTCTGAAGTTGAGGCAGCAATCAAGAGCTTACCACCCAAAAAAAGCCCAGGTCCAGATGGGTTCACAGCCAAATTCTACCAGATATACAAAGAGGAACTGGTACCATTCCTTCTGAAACTATTCCAAATAATCCAAAAAGAGGGAATCCTTCCAAAATCTTTTTATGAGACCAACATCATCCTGATACCAAAACCCGGCAGAGACTCAACAAGAAAAGAAAACTACAGGCCAGTATCCATGATGAACACAGATGCAAAAATCTTCAATAAAATACTGGCAAGCCAATTGCAACAGCACATCAAAAAGCTTATCCACCATGATCAAGTAGGATTCATCCCAGGGATGCAAGGCTGGTTCAACATACGCAAGTCTATAAATGTAATTCACCGCATAAACAGAACCAAAGACAAAAACCACGATTATCTCAATTGATACAGAGAAGGCCTTCGACAAAATTCAACAGCCCTTTATGCTAAAAACCCTCCATAAACTAGGTATGGACGGAACGTATCTCAAAATAATAAAAGCTATTTACAACAAACCAACAGCCAATGTCATACAGAATGGGCAAAAACTGGAAGCATTCCCTTTGAAATCTGGCACTAGACAAGGATACCCTCTCTCACCACTCCTATTCAATATAGTACTGGAAGTTCTAGCCAGAGCAATCAGGCAAGAAAAAGAAATAAAGGGTATTCAAATAGGAAAAGAGGAAGTCAAATTGTCTCTATTTGCAGACGACATGATTGTATATCTAGAAGACCCCATCGTCTCAGCCTAAAGTGTCCTCAAACTGATAAGCAACTTCAGCAAAGTCTCAGGATACAAAATCAATGTGCAAAAATCACAAGCATTCCTATACACCAAAAACAGACTTAAAGAGAGCCAAATCAAGAACGAACTGCCATTCACAATTGCTACAAAGAGAATATACTACCTGGGAATACAACTAACAAGGAACGTAAAGGACCTCTTCAAGGAGAACTATAAACCACTGCTCAACAAAATAAGAGAGGACACAAACAGATGGAGAAACATTCCATGTTCATGGTTAGGAAGAATCAATATCGTGAAAATGGCCATACTGCCCAAAATAATTTACAGATTCAGCGCTATCCCCATCAAGTTACCAATGACCTTCTTCACAGAACTGCAAAAAACCACCTTAAACTTCATATGGAACCAAAAGAGAGCCTGCATAGCCAAGTCAATTCTAAGCAAAAAGAACAAAGCGGGAGGCATCATACTACCGGACATCAAACTATACTACAAGGCTACAGTAATCAAAACAGCATGGTACTGGTACTGAAACAGAGATATAGATCAATGGAACAGAACAGAGGCCTCAGAGGCAACACAACATATCTACAACCATCCGATCTTTGACAAACCTGACAAAAACAAGCAATGGGGAAAGGATTCCCTGTTTAATAAGTGGTGTTGGGATAACTGGCTAGCCATATGCAGAAAGCAGAAACTGGACCCCTTCCTGACACCTTACACTAAAATTAACTCCAGATGGATTAAAGACTTAAACATAAGACCTAACACCATAAAAACCCTAGAAGAAAATCTAGGCAAAACCATTCAGGACATAGGCGTAGGCAAGGACTTCATGACCAAAACACCAAAATCATTGGCAACAAAAGCCAAAATAGACAAATGGGACCTAATCAAACTCCACAGCTTCTGCACGGCAAAAGAAACAGTCATTAAAGTGAATCGGCAACCAACAGAATGGGAAAAAATTTTTGCAGCTTACCCATCTGACAAAGGGCTGATATCCAGAATTTACAACGAACTAAAACAGATTTACAAGAAAAAAACAAACAAGCCCATTCAAAAGTGGGAGAAGGATATGAACAGATACTTTACAAAAGAAGACATACATGAGGCCAACAAACATATGAAAAAATGCTCATTATCACTGGTCATTAGAGAAATGCAAATCAAAACCACATTGAGATACCATCTCACGCCAGTTAGAACGGCGATCTTTAAAAAATCTGGAGACAACAGATGCTGGAGAGGATGTGGAGAAATAGGAACACTTTTACACGTTGGTGGGAGTGTAAATTCGTTCAACCATTGTGGAAGACAGTGTGGAGATTCCTCAACGACCTAGAAATAGAAATTCCATTTGACCCAGCAATCCCATTACTGGGTATATATCCAAAGGATTATAAATCGTTCTACTATAAGGACACATGCACACAAATGTTCATTGCAGCACAGTTTACAATAGCAAAGATCTGGAACCAACCCAAATGCCCATCGATGATAGACTGGACAGGGAAAATGTGGCACATATACACCATGGAATATTATGCAGCCATCAAAAATGATGAGTTCACGTCCTTTGTAGGGACATGGATGAACCTGGAAACCATCATTCTCAGCAAACTGACACAAGAACACAAAATCAAACACTGCATGTTCTCACTCATAGGCGGGTGTTGATCAATGAGAACACATGGACACAGGGAGGGGAGCACTATACGCTGGGGTCTGTTGAGGGGAAATAGGGGAGGGACAGCGGGGTGTGGGGAGTTGGAGAGAGATAGCATGGGGAGAAACACCACATACAGGTGAAGGGGAGGAAGGCAGCAAATCACACTGCCACGTATGCACCTATGCAACAATCTTGCATGTTCTTCACATGTACCCCAAAACCTAAAATGCAATTTAAAAAAAATAAATACATAAATAAATTAAAAAGTACTTTAAATAGCAAAACTACTTTAAATGATAAAAGTACTTTAAATGACATCAAATACGTTAAAAGTACTTTTAAAATGGCAAAAATGGCAATTACTTTTGCACGAACCTAATAACTTTTCGGTGTTATCACACAAAGAGTATGTGAGGTCATGCATCTATTAAGTATGTAGATTTAGTCATGGCACAACTATATATTTTAAAACATCATGTTGTTCATAAGTATATGCAACTTCTATTTATCAAATAAATAAATAAATAATAGGGAAGCTACAAGAAAAACATCAATCTTGGTGGAATCTTAAAGTTTGGCCAGGCAAGGTGGCTCATGCCTGTAATTCCAGCACTTCAGGAGGCCGAGGTGAGTGGATCATTTGAGGTCAGGAGTTCAAGACCAACCTGGCCAACAGGGTGAAACCCCATCTCTACTAAAAATACAAAACTTAGCCAGGCGTAGTGGCACATGCCTGTAATCCCAGCTACTGGGGAGGCTGAGGCAGGAGAATTGCTTGAAGAGGCAGAGGTTGCAGTGAGCCAAGATCTCACCATTGTACTGTAGCCTAGGCGAAGAAGTGAGACTCCATCGAAAGAAAAAGAGAGAGAGAGAGAGAGAAAGAAAGAGAGAGAGAGAGAGAGAGAGAAAGAAAGAAAGAAAGAAAGAAAGAAAGAAAGAAAGAAAGAAAGAAAGAAAGAAAGAAAGAAAGAAAGAAAGAAAGAAAGAAAGAGAAAGAAAAGAAGGAGAGAGGGGAACGAAGGAACGACCCTTTCCTGAATTGCACAAAAGTTTGCTTTTCTGTTAGCCTCTCTTCATAGTTTCTTTCTTGATCTGTGTAAATTCATCTTTAGTTCTAGAATATGACTTGAGATATTTTCTGCTGCACCTAAGAATCTCACGTTCACCTTCAACTTCTTGACACAGAGACTTTCTGTCCCTCCAGGAATCTGCTCAAATTCTGGGAAGCATGTAGTCCCTTCCCAACATGACAACTTTCTCCTAGTTCTATCACCAGGGAAATCTGCCACTTCTCTCCACCTGTCTCTTGTCCTATCTATTTCTCAAGTTGGGAGTCAAATCTCCCATGCTCTACCTCTCAACTATTAGAGGGACCACATCGTGGATGGCTTCCTGAACAGTGCCTTCATCAGGTGAGAGATGAGCTGTATAGCAGACATCATGCTTTATGTGAATGGAGATGTTCTCTCCTTCAGAAATCTTCCTACACCAGTTTGTACTGTCAAACTAAGTGATAATAATTCGAGCTTTAAAGAACTGGTATTCAAAATTTCTATTCTTAAATTCTGAATATATCGATTGGTCTTCCATTCCCTTTGTACCTACTTATATCATGTTGATGTCTTTTGTCAACATCCTATTACAGATGGAAAGGACTATGCCAGATTTATCTCTGTATTAGGTAAGAAAATAACACCATCGGCACTGTGACATTCAGATTTACATTCTTGTTCCTTATGTATCAGTTTTTTCCAAATGAGCACACAAATTGTGCTGTTGAATTGTCAGTGTGAAACTGACTTTAAAGGCATTGAATTGTGACTGGCCCAAGGTCAGACCATTTGAAAGATCTCAGAAAGGACCCAATTCTTAGATCATAATTTTGAAGACAACGGTCTTTTCTTTATAAAATTCTCCTTCTCTCCTCACCCCTTTTTACTTTTGCATATACAAATTTCATCAACTGCTGCTTTTAAAAATCAGTCAAATCTGGTCTAGAAACAAAACAACAAATTGAACCTGAATCTGATTAAATCTTTATGTCTAGCTTCCAAATCACAGGAAATGCAGGGGACTGAAGATCATGTTAAAGGACACTAGAAAGATGCAATCAACAAAATGCAAATGTGGGAAACTTCACAGAACAAAAGACCTAGTTTCTTAAACAACAATAGCAACAAATTACAAGGATGAAAGGGGAGAAATGGATGTGAATTTACAAAGTAAGAAGGATTTTCAGGGACTATAAAATATTTGCAATATTGTAAAAAAGAATTGTGAGACAATCAGACAAATTTGAACACCACTTGAAATGTAATATTAAGAAAATATTTTTAAGGCTAAAAATGCTTTTTGTAATTATGTTTTTTAAAAGCATACTTATCCTTCAAAAATCCATTCAGATACATTATAAGGGAAATTATACATTTGAAATTTGCTTCATAATGACACGAGTAGGGTAAAAGTGGTAGAATAAGAAAGAAAACAGTATTGTCCATGACTGAATAATTTTGAAGTTGAGTGATGGCACAAGAGTGCTTATTAGACTATTCCATATGTATTTATTATATTTGAAATTTTCCATATTAAACTATGTTTAAAAGCCAGCTGAACATTTTACTAACCAGATGATTGAATAAACATCATTTCAACTGGCTGTGTTGATGTAATGTAGACTTGGTCTGACTGAGTAAGGTATTTGATTTATTCTTTCCCTTATTTACCCTGAGTATAAAAACCAAAAGGCCCAGATGTGTAATGCTAATGGAAGCTCTGCAATACCTACATACCACAGAAGTTATTTGCTTTGTGATGCACTACAAATTGAGTGGAGAAAATGCATAACATTGTTCTCTGATTTGAGCAGGGAGGGCTGCTTTCTTCTTTGTAGGAGGAATTAAGAAAAATGCAACATGATGATCTACCCTTGCTTTGAAGTATAATGGCTTTGTGTTGTTATTCAGGCCCCTGTGAGCAAGTGTGATGGATCCTACGCCCCATGGAGAGATAAACTATAGCTAGAATTTATTAGAATACCATCTAAGCTATAGAAATAGAGACTGGGAAGGGATTTCAGAGACAACTTCAATGGATTCTGTTACATTTTGTCTTTTAAATAATGTGATACAAACAGGATGAAACTTAGCATGTTTGTTTTCTGTGTCAGGTATATTTTTCTCCACTTTTCCTTTTATGATAAAATATTTTAGTATAAAAATATTTAAGGTTTTTCTGAATTTGCTTTGACATGCAGCTTAAGAATTAGAAGAATAAATATAATCAGTACAATTTTGCACTCTGGATGGACATCAGAGACAAACTTTTACAGGAATTGTGATTGACAACATCATGAAAGAGACTCTCTTCTCTCATTCCCTTCACACTCCACCCCTGAAAAGAGACCAAAATCAGATTAGTAAGTATTATGTCTTAAAATGCAAACACTGGAAGATA
Organism: Aotus nancymaae; assembly: GCF_030222135.1. NCBI lineage: Eukaryota > Metazoa > Chordata > Mammalia > Primates > Aotidae > Aotus > Aotus nancymaae. Next base: position 5,845,537 of record NW_026988494.1, on the reverse strand, counting down.
TTGGCTGTCACTCAAATCTTTGTGTAATAATCTAAGGTGCATTCTTTCTGTGGTCCATCTCATTCATTCCGAACATGAGGACTATTAACTCCTTAGGGGCTGCAAAACTAATTTTTCATAAACCCATACATACACTAAACATTGCATACAGACTGAATAAATAGTATGTCTCACAAATATATGTGCTGTCACATTTCAAATATGTATAGATAATGTTGAGATTACTAGAATACAAATTTTTCAAAAACAAATAGAATCCAAAAAGCCTTTGGGTCATCATATATTTTCTCAATTGATGGCTTAATAAAAATACAAAACATATCATGAAGGGTGTCAAAATCTGGAAAGCCCTCCAAATTATCTGGGAGGGCTATACTTCATTCTTTCTTTGATCACATAATATTCCATGGCATAGATAAACTGCAATTTAGTCAGCCTTTCCTGTATTGGTGAGCTTTCTCTGTATCCAATGCTTGGCCAATACTAACAATGGTACAATAAACATCCTCTGACATATGATCTCGCAAAGGGACACCTTTGTTTCTATGAATTAGATTCCAGTAATGGAATTGTGGAGTTAAAGAGGAAGTGTATTTTAGGTTAAAATAGATGTTGCTGTATTGCCTTCTGGAAAGAATGTAAGGCTTTGCAATCCCACAATGTACAAAAGAGCCAGGCGCAGTAGCTGAGTAATCCCAGCTACTCAGGAAGCTGATGTGGGAGGATCCCTTCAGGTCAGGAGTTTGAGACCAGCCTGGGCAACATAGTGAGACCCCATCTCTAAATAAATAAACAAACAAACAAATGAAATTGTACAAGAGAATCCATTTCCCCAATTCCCCACCAGTAATGGGTTTTATAGTTATTTTTAATGTTGCCAATTCAATGAATATAAATGATATTTGTCATTATTTTCATGTTAATTTTTCTTACTAGTGAATCCAAGAATCTTTTCATGTGGTTTAGGTAAGCATTAAGTTTTCTTTTTAATTTGAATTGTTTATTTAAATCCTCTCTGCATTTTTCTATTGCAGGTTTTTTTCTGTCAATCTGTAAGTAATCTGTATATCACAGAAATTGCTTCATATCTGATGTCTCCCTCTCCCACCTCTCAAGTTACTTTCCTTCATACTGATCTTTTCCATTTTCTCCATAGTAATTACCACTACTTGAAATTATTTTATTAGTCATTTTTTCTTGTCTGTCTCTTTCAATAGAATATAAATTGCATGAAAGCAGAAAGTCCTTTCTTCTTCAATATCTCTGTCACCTCTGACAGTGCATCACACAGGATAGGCCCTTAACAATATTTGTTGTATGAATAAATGAATTAATGATGGCAGTTAATTATGCTTAGATTCCTAAAATATAATGCTTGACTCAAGGTACTAGCGATAAATGTCATAATGATGACAACAATATATCCCACATGTTCTGGAATCACTTGGATTATTTTGTTCCCTTAATTATACTTGCACCTGTGACACCATGTGTTTGAGTTGGTTCATGCATACATGTATAAATCATGTGTGGACACAGAAGAGAAAGCAATGAATATTGAACATCACTAGTGATAGTAAGAGTTTGCCATAAAACCAGGAGGAAAGGCATGAAGGCAGAACAGCTTGATCAAGGACAAAGAGGTGGGAAATCAAGAGGCATTTATGAACGAGTAATCTGGTATCATTAAAGAATGTAATGTGGGCCGGGCACGGTGGCTCACGCCTGTAATCCCAGCACTTTGGGAGGCCGAGGCGGGTGGATCACGAGGTCAAGAGATCGAGACCATCCCGGTCAACATGGTGAAACCCCGTCTCTACTAAAAATACAAAAAATTAGCTGAGCACGGTGGCGCGTGCCTGTAATCCCAGCTACTCAGGAGGCTGAGGCAGGAGAATTGCCTGAACCCAGGAGGCGGAGGTTGCGGTGAGCCGAGATCGCGCCATTGCACTCCAGCCTGGGTAACGTGAGCGAAACTCCGTCTCAAAAAAAAAAAAAAAAAAAAAAAAAAAAAAAAAAAAGAATGTAATGTGTTCCTGGAGATAGAGAGAAGAGTGAAATGAATTGTGAATGGAAAGGTAGGTAGTGATGAGGTTGTAGAAAATTTACATGTTAAACTGAAGAGTTTGCTTATCATTCTTTACAGAAATGTAGAGTCATCAGAAGTGTTTTAGCAGAAGAAATGACATAAATTTAAAATATAGGAAGAACACTCTGGTGGCAATACTATAAATTAATTAGAAGGGAAAGAGAAGATTTTATTAATAACAGTCCTTCTCACAGCTCTAAAATAACCTGTGCCAAGCCAGTCCAAGTATATTTTATGGGCAGCATTTTTAACAGAACTAGCAGAGTCAGCACACATTTCCCAAATCAGATGACAGAATAGACTCTCTAAATTTTATCCATTAGCTTTTGCTGCCCAAGTTTTTTATGCTAAAGAATCAAAAACATATGAGTTGCATTAATTTCCTCAATAAAATGGATGCTTAAATTGATGGTTATGTTCATATTCTGCCAAATTATATCAGTCTCCTAGTATAATCCAATATTTCTGAAACATTTTGGAGGAATTTTGTGTGCCAAGTACTGTGCTTGACCTTTACCTAGAAATGAGTTTAAGACTAATTGCTTAGATTAATATTAGGAAATGTCATCACGTAGACTTAGCCTGCCTTATTCAGGATAGATATATCTACATGGTAAAGTTATATTTGCATTAGGCCAAGATAAGAAGAGATACATTTGTCTTCTTTTGGTGGTTTAATAAATGTCAGAGAATAGAGAATACGCTTTGGCATGAATTTTCCAATCTGGACTAGATATTGACCATCTAAAGTGGTTAACTGGCACATCTCACTTTGGAGAGATAGTAGCTCTATCTTTGAGTATCATTAGGTTCTCCTTAAATAAGTTTTTAAATGGCTCCTCTGAAAAACTGAACAAAATTTTATTGAGAGGGTGTAGTATAAAGGATGTGGCTTTCGGGTCAAATATCCTTAATTCAAATCCCTACTTTCCCACTTACTAGTTGAGTAACATTCATTCAGTTAATGGTTGAGGACTATTTTATGCCAATTATTGGTCTAGACACTAGGAATTGAAAGGCTCTGCCTTTAAGAAACTGGCAGTCTAGAAAGAGAGATAGACAATAAAATAAATAATGTACAATAGAATAATGAACAGTGGTAACACAAACCAATAGGTAATATGAGAAGGTAGCTAAATGAAAAGGAACCCTGGACTAAAAGAAGATAACAAAGTGTCAAGATGTGCCTAAGATTGCTACGGTGGGAACACAAAGATAGTAAAGTTTCATTTGTTTATATACAAAACTCTGTGTGAACAAAGAACTTGTCTGTTTATACCACTGCCATTTCTAGCACCTAAAAGAGTACCTGACACATAGTTTGAGGACAATAAACATTTGGTGAAAAAACAAATACGATAAAAGATGTATGGGAAAACAGTGAGAAATTAAGCTAGAGAAACAAACAAAGAACATATTAGGTTGAGTTTGTATTCCAAGATTAAAAATTATGATTTTTATTCTTTATCTGAGCAGTTTCCAAACTTAGCTAAGAATCAGAATTCATCTGAATTCTGGATCAAGCATTAAAAATATAGGCTCCAGTCATCTTCCCATAACCAAATCCTAATCTCTGGGAAAGGAGCCCGGAAATGTATACTTTAGTTAATACTTTATCTGAGTCTAATGATTACGTGAGGTAACCAGATAAGGTGAAGAGGATGAAGGCTTGAACCAAGACAATAGGATCAATAGAGGAAATGAGGAAATACATATATTATATCATATGCTAATTAGGTTAGCCTGTCAAAACTCATTAATTGTTGGAGAATAATAGAGAGAAAGGCATTTATTTTCTGATTTTTGTCCCTGAGTTAAGTTGATACCAAGAAATACAGTAAAGAATTCCAAAAGAAAAAATGATTAGGAAGAAAAGATCCTGAATTCTAGAAAAGTCAAATTTGAAGTGCTTATGGTAAAACCAGGGGTGGTTCAAAAGGTAATCTCAAGAGAAAAGTCTAAGCTTGAATCATAGGGACAGATATCAGCATACACACATAAAAAGATTCAATGTCTTAATCTGTTCAGATTGTCCCAATAATTCATGTTATGAAATTTGCCATATGAGCTATCTCCAAGAGTGTACAGGCAAATGTTTAGTAACTGGCTCTCCAGGGAGCAGAGGGAAGACCCTGATCTGTGGCATCTGCCAAGTTTTATCATGTAAATACATCCACAGTGGTAGATTTCAAGTTACCAAACACATCACAAAACATGGGTTTGGGAAAAGACGTGCATAATTGTTTCTCAACAGCCAGAAGAAACTGGTTCCACCACACGACTGCCATCTCTGTGTCCCTCAGAAATTCGCTTGCAATGTCCTTCGGGCCACTCTCCCTAAGGGGCCCATATTCTAGTAAAATATTTCAATCCTAGCAATAAGCATAATACCAAAAAGTCAAGTCCAATATATTAAAATCAAGTGATTCCTTTCCAAACACCTCATCTGTTCTTCCCAAATCCTCCCAGGTTGTAGCACTCTGCTCTACGCCAGCAGGCAGTACTAAGCAGCTGAGTAGAATCATTACTCATTGTCCAGATGTATCATAATTTGGTCAGGTCTGGGTGGTTATGAACTCTTTGGCCTCTTCAATCCTCATCAAAGGATTTTCACTTAAGTGACAATCTAGATCTACTGATTTAGAGCCCAAGTTCCAGGATTCTGATGGTCAGTTAGCTGGGTTTACAGTTCCTAGATTCATTTCACCTGTCTCATTCATACGTGTGTCTTTATTCTGCTGAGGAAGTTCCACATCATTTTCCTTCTCCTATACAGTTTGGCAAAGGAGAGACTTTGTAATCATTTCCTGAAGGATGGGAGAGGAAACTTGGATGAGGCAGCAAGAGTACCATACTGCTGGCATTGGTTCAAACTTCTAAGGAAACTGCAGCTATCTCCAGCATCATCTGGTAGGATGCTCAATGTCAGTCTGATGTTTACCAAAATCTCCTACCACACTGCCTCCACACTGCTTGTCTTTAGAACAAAGCTGACAGATTACAGTTTGTCCTTCTCGATTGCCCTTTTTTTCTTTTAACTTGAGTGCTTGTTGTGTAATCAACTGCAATTTTTTAGCAGTTTAAATTTGGCATTCCTTTTTATTGTAATCTGACTTGCACCATTTCTTTGGGGATATCAGCTGACAGACTAACTCTTGATTCTTTTGATAGCAAAATGCCATTTTTTTTTTCTCTAGCTACCTTTAAGGTTTTGTCTTTTGTCATTGTTTAGCAGCCTTATAATGATGTACCTAGGTATGTTTTCTTAGTATTTATCTTGCTTGTGGTTCAAAGTACTTCTTTAATCTATGGTTTTATTTTTTCTATCAATTTTGAAAAATTCTCAGCCATTATCTCTTCAAATATTGTTTCTGTTTCGTTCATTTTCTCCTCCACATATATGTGTCTGTAATTACATTTATGTCAGGCTCTTTAATGTCCCACATGTTGCTTATGCACTTCTTAAAATTTTCATTTCTTGTGTCATTCAGCTTATGCATCAACAAATGAAAATAATGACGTCAGATTTTGGACTTGTGTTGCTAAATTTTCTTCTCTCTGAGATCTCAGCCACTGAACACATGGCTGCACTGATAGCTCTACAATGCCCTCAAATTGATTTTCTTTGGTATCTTATCCAGGTTTTCTAGTTGGTCTCTGAGGAAGGGTTGTGTGGCTATAAGCTAGTTCATCATAGCCCAAAGCAGAAGTCCAGGACAGAGAAGAGTAGCTGTATTCTGGATATACATTGAAAATACACATTGAATATTATACATTGAAGGATTTGTTCTTTCATACAAAGTGAGGTATCAGAGATGAATTAAGTCACGCTGAGGCCTTTGGCTTGGGCTACTGGAAGGATTGAGTTGTAATTTATGGACACAGAAAGAGGGCATGAGGAAAATGCTTGGTAAGGGAATATCAGGAGTGAATTTTGAGATAATTGTTAAAAAAAAAAAAAAAAACAGAAGGTGTCCATTAGGCATTAATATGTGAATCTGGAGTCCAGAGAAGAGATACAGCCTGGAGATATAAATGTGGAAATCATGGACATATGATGTTTACAACCAAGTGAGCAGGTGAACTCACCAAATCTAAGAGTGCAGACGAAAAAGAGAAAAGATCTAAAGAGAAGTCTGAGAGAACACTAAAATTTATGTAGACGTCAGGGAGATGAGGAGAAACCACCTAAGGAGAAAAGAAAAAGGAGCAGTAAGGAGATAAAAAAACAACAAAAAAAAAATAGACCCAGTAAGAGAGATTTAAAAAAAGAATCTACTCCTCCATTTGGATTCCAGGAATGTGATATATGTATAATATGATATCCTGGAATCCAAATGAAGAAGGCATTCCAAGAAAAAGACAGTCAATAGTGCGTCAAATACTACTGAAAGATCAAATAAGATGACTGAAAATTGACCACTGAGTTAGAAACATGGAATCATTGGTGACATTTATGAGAATCATTTCAGTGGAGGGGTGGAAGATGTCTGATTACAATGAGTTTAAAATAAAATTGGAGGAAAATTTATTCTCTTCTCCTTAGTCAATGTATTATTCTGTTTTCATGCTGCTATAAAGAAATACCTGAGACTGGGTAATTTACAAAGCAAAGAGGTTTCATTTACTCACAGTTCTGCATAGCTGGGGAGACCTCAGGAAACTTACAATCATGGCAGAAGGGGAACAGGCATGTCTTACATAGCGGCAGATGAGGGAGAGGGAGCAGGAGCAGGGAAAGTTTTTTTATAAAACCATCAGATCTTGTAAGAACTCACTCACTATCATGAGAACAGCATGGGGGAATGCTCCCCCTTGCTCCATGATCTAAACACCTCCCACCTCGTTCCTCCCTTGACATTCAGGGATTATAGGGATTAAAATTCAAGATGAGATTTGGGTGGAGACACAGAGCCAAACCGTATCAGTCAACTACATCAGGAAATTATTTCTTGCTGTCTATGTAATTGAAATTTCTAGACAAACAATTCATCTAAAATTCATCTGATTTCCTGGAACAGATTGCCATGATTCATGCATTCTCAAGTCTGATTATTTGAGTGTTTAAACATACCTCCTTTAAAGTTATCTCTAGGATCTCTTCGTGGTTGAAGACCTTTTTTGCACTAAATATAGTTAATGGTCATGAGTAAGTTGTTAAGATTTTGTATTCTCTTCAGACTTCACAAACTGTCATCTGGAGTGCTGAGGCAATATTGCACAGTGATGAAAATGTAAGTAACTTATAAAACCTGAACTCTAACAAACACTTGCCCCTGAGGCTTTTTAGCAGCTGCCTCTGCTTTCTCGGTTCTGGAATTACAACATTTCCATGGACGATTTCAGCCAATATTCAGAGACATCCCTGCAATGAGACTAGCACACTCAAGAAACACACACACACACACACACACAAATTCTAGTGGCCTCTTCTCAAACTATAATATTCACTACACAAGCTTCGGAGCTCAGAACCACACAAACACACAAACAACTCTTGTGAACTTTGGAAAGAAACGGGTACCCTTGACTCTAACAAATCTGGCATATGTGTCATATTCCTTCCTTTCTCCTCTAGATAAAATTTATTTTCCTAAGAACATTGAATTCGGTTGGTAAACTCATTGATTTATTTTTATATTCACCCTTCTTCAGATATCTCCCTTGAAATCTCAGAGGACTCCACCACTGATATAAATTCCCAGAACACCATCAGCATTAATATTCCTTCAAAATATCTCACTCAGAATTTTGAACTCATTCAGAGTTCAAGGTCATTCTGAAGAAGAGAATGGAAAACTCTGTTCACTCCATCTCTCACAACAAAGATACCATTTTAAGTGATTACTCTCCATCATCACAATATTCAATGTGGTATATTCTTCAGGATATGCTAACTGCTAGAAATAATGTCCCCAAAATTACAATCACTAAACATTATCACAGCGTTTTCTTGCTTATGCTAAAAGATAAACTTAGGCATATTAAAAATGTAACAAGTTTGAGCATTAAACAATTCATGAACTGATCAGCACAGGAGGGCAAGCAGTTCAGCACCCCACCGGGAGGGGCATGTGAGAGAGGAAACTATCATGTGATGTTTGTGAAAGAAAGACAGGGAAAATATATTTGGTTAGATAACACGAAAAGTTCCTAATTAGAGATTAGTTGGAGACCTCTGATTGGCAAAGTGTCTCATTAGAGGTTGGTTGGTTGTTTCTGATTGGTTAAGTTTAAAGATTGTTTTATTTTTCATTAAATTTTACATTAAATTGGGTTTGGATTTGCTTAAGTAGGAGCCCAAGGCCCTGGGGCTGTCTCAGTCTAGGTGTCTCTCAGTTAATCATTTTAACACATATATAAACCACAAGGTGAACATTCCTGGTCAGGTGGTTCTCCTGGGCACCTCTATGCTAAATAAAACCTCAGGAACCCAGGCTGCTTCCATTCTGTGACTTCAAGGTCCTTCTGACATCTTCAGCCATCCAATAAAGGAAAGGGAGAACAGAGGTTTGCACAAAGGGTTTTGAAGCCAGTCTTGGAAATTGCATACCATCTCTACAACATTTCATTGACTAGAAAGTAGTAGTCGTGATTTTTATCCAATTTCAAGGGAGAAGGGGAAATGTAGTTTTGTGTGTCAGGAAGAGGAAATGTTATTTCTGAGCCTCCAGCCTCTCTCTGCTATAGACTTCATTCTGACCACCAAATTTTCAGATCATTCTTTGTCCTATATGCAAATCACTTATCCACTCACCTATGAAGACAACTCAAAGTCACACCCAGTCACTACATCTTCATCAGGGTTCAGGATCTCCACATGATGGACAGTCCTTCCATCAGGTCTGGATATGGCTCCTTATTTTCTGGTAGCTTATGAATTAGAACATCAGTAATCTGCCATAACCACCACTACACACACAGGCGATATGCTATAGTGGAACAGAAGCAGTAATAAATGCTTCCAGTTACAAAGAAAACAAGTGGGAAAAGCCTAGAAGTCAATGATCTACAGCAATTCTGAAGTCCTTTTGAGTAGAAAATGTGAAGAGTCCCTGAGGTAGTGGTAAGAAAAGTTGTTTGAGAAGGTGTTACTGATGCTGTCCAGGAGGAAGCTCCTTGTACAGTAGATATGGTTGACTGTGTCCCCACCCAAATCTCATCTCGAATTGTAGCTCCCATAATTCTGATGTGTTATGGGAGGGACCTGGTGGGAGATAATTGAATCATGGGAGCAGTTTCCCCCAACTGTTCTTCTGGTAGTGAATAAGCCTCACTAGATCTAATGGTTTTATAACGGGAAACCCCTTTGCTTGGCTTTCATTCTTTCTCTTGTCTGCTGCCATGTAAGACATGCCTTTCGCCTTCCACCATGATTGTGGGGCCTCCCAGCCATGTGAAACTGTGAGTCCATTAAACCTCTTTTACTTTATAAATTACCCAATCTCAGGTATGTCTTTATCAGCAGTGTGAAAACGGACTAGCACACCACTCTTCCTTGTGGCTGGCTACATCCTCTGCAAGCTCCATCTTGTCCCTTACTCTTCTTGGTTGCATGGGAAGTGGGAGGGGGAGAACACACCTTTTGAGACCCTCAAAAGACAGCCTCCTGCTTATGGAATTTTGGAGGTGGAATGGTTGTCTGAATTCTGAAATGGTCAAAACTGGTGTTTGGTGGTTTTTAATTTTGTCTGTTAGTTTAATTTATGGTTTATTTGGAGACAAAAATTCCCAAAAACTTAATAGGCTTCTGATCACTTTACTTCCAGGTAGTCGTGTGTGTCAGAAACCACATTCAAAAATCTTTCCTAGATATAATTCTCAAATATGTTTTATCTCTCTGCTTCATTGCCACCATACTAGTAAATCTCTTTCAACTTAATGCCAGCTACCTTGAGGTTGTAACTTCTGAATGGGAATACCTTATCCTGAAACTGATCTCCTTTTTTGTGAATCAGTTTATTCACCTGAAAATATTTACTAGGCTGTTAGTGGCTAAAGTTTTCTTCCTTTCTTTTTCTTCCCTTTTTGCAGTTTCATTTCTCACTGTTTGCGTTCTAGAAACAGCTGAGTTTTCAACATTGCAAAACCTAAATTTTCAAACTCTCTCTATTCCCTCTCATTTGTGCTTGCAAACTAGCCAATTCTTTCCCAAGCTTTTTCTTGGCCAAACACAGCCAATAAAAACCACACATCATTTAAATTATGCTTCTCATTTATTTTCCTAGAGTTCAGTTTCAATAGGCACATGATCTACCTTCTAAGTGTTCACAGAAAAAAGTTTTACCAAATGTTTTGCCACTGCATAAGAAGATTACCATTTGCCAGTGCTCAGTTTCAGTCTCCTATTGACCACCGCAAATTACTAAGCCAATTCCACATATTATACATTTTTGTTTTGAAAGCACTCCACTTCAACATTCAAACATCTCTATTAGAATAGGCTAACTGCTATAGCAAACATCTCAAAATCTTATTGGCTTAATGAAATAAGGTATATTTTTAATTCAAGTTTGATGGTTCTCTTAAGTGGTTCGTCTGCAAACTGTGACTTAGTAACCCAAGTGGTTTCTACGTTATGGTTTTGCCATTTTACAAATTCAAGGCAATCCTGGAATAACCTAGTCAGCAGATGGGGGAGATGAAAAGAGTTTAACATGAAAGATTTTATGATGATGTCTCACATTGATATACATAAATTCTGTACAGGTTTCTTTTTCCAGAACCCAATCATGTGGTCCTACCACATGATTAGATATTAGGTCCCAACATGATTAGTTGTTGATAGGTAATTAGGTCCTAATTACCTAACACCTCTAATAGCCAGGAATTACAGTCTTTCCACGGTCAAGGAAGTGGAAATAGGACTGGTGAGCTTCTAGCCAGCTTTAGGGTAAAATTCAGCCAGAGGCATAGATTATCCTAATGTTGGCAAGTGAAGATCATCCAATTCTAAAATATGCAACAGAAACATATGAAAAATGCAGTCAGAGTCCTGAAAATTTACTTTGTTAATATATTAACTAAAATGCATTGAGAATTTACTAATTTTCCAGGCATTCTTCCAATTGTTTCATAATTATTAAATTATTGTCCTTAAAATAATCCCAAGAGGCAGTTGCTACTATTATACCCACCATATTTATGAGAAAACTGAAGTACAAATGGATTCAGAAACGCATCCAAGATCTCACAGCTAGTAAGTGGCAGAAGCAGAATCTGATCCCAGGCAATCTGATTCTAGAGCACAACCTCACTTATTATATTGTTCACCCTTTTAGATTTCTTCATGAGTTTCTCAAGTGACTAGTTTAGTTGCTATTGTCTAACAGCATATTCACTCTTATCCTCTCCTGCCCAGAGACGCATTTTCAATCTTGTCTGCTTGTTTCTAATCCTTTAGTGGTTCTCTAAAGGTCTACTCTTAATGAATTCCTGTACTGTTCTATAACTGTATTAGTGAACCTTTAGGAGATTAACATCAGATTTATAAAGTGACAAGGGAAGAGGCAATTAAGGGCAATTAAGAAATACACTGAAGGGGTAGTGAAGGGAACAAGGCAGCCAACGTCTCGCATATGCAGGACGTGAGGCAAAAGCACACACAGAGGCCCACATTCCATATGTCTAACACTTAAAAGTTATACATTAAGCCAGCATGATGTTAAACAAAATATACCTCATGCTCCTACCATGAAAAAGATAGTATCTTGGAATACCAGGTTGAATACAGAATTATGGAACTCAAAATTTCATGCCTGAATGTGTTAGCATGGGAAGGACCTAGCTCCTGATACCCTGCCTTCCTTCTTCTCCCTCTGGAAGGTTCATCTTATACCACAAAGGGCCTCTCACACATATGGGAAGACATCTTAGTGCCCACATTTGAGCTCTGTCAACACCACCACAGCAAATAGTCACGCCTCAGTCTTCCATTATGAGGGTAATTCCAGAGAAGAGGTAGGAACTGGAAGCCAACCTAGCTGTTTCATAGGAAATTTATCCATAATGTAAGTCTAGGTGGAAAGGGAGATCGATTCTGGGTGGACACTTTTCCTCAGCCCCCAGAATTCTCACACTGTGGGAAAGGCCATGTGAAGCCCAGAGCAGGGCTCTCTGAAGAATGGGACTGAAACTCCTGACTGATCAGATTTGCCCTCCAGCCTCTAGCAGCCGACTTGAATTACAAATACTGTTAAAGGAAGTTCTTCAGATATAAGAAAAATATAACAGGTGATAATTTAGAACAATGCAAAGAATGACGAATTCCAGAAATGATAAATGTGTGGCAAAATATAGAATGTATTTTTCTCATTTTTAACCTCATTGAAATATAACTGACCATTTAAAGATATACTCTGAAAACACTAATCTACCAAAAGCTGGAGCTTTTCAAGCTTTAGCTTGGATATTACTTTCCAAGTAGACTTTAGACAAAAAAAGATATTTATCAGACATAAATAGAAACACTTCATAATAATAAAGGCACTACTTCAACTAGAGGACATAACAATTGTAAACTTTTACACACCTATTAACAGAGTTTCAAAATACATGAACCAAAATTGATAGGATTAAAAGGTGAAACAAAGAAACTGGCAATATAATTGAAATGGGGAATAAACAAATTATTATTGTAGTAGAAGATTACAACACTCCTCTAGCAGTAATTGATGGACAAGCAGATGGAAAATCAGCAAAAATATAATGCCCTTGAATAATCATTTCAAACAATTTAACCTAATTGACATTTATGAAACACCTCACGTAGTAGCAGCAGCATACATATTCTTTTTCAGTGAATGTAGTACATTTACCAAAATAGATCATATGCTAGGTCATAAAACAAGTCTCAAAAAATGTAAAGGAATTAAAATCATACAAGGTATGTTCTCTGACCATAACAAAATTAAACTAAAAATAACTAACAGAAAGATTTGGAAAATTCCTCCAATTCTTGGAAATTAAACAACACATCTCTAAATAACATATGGATCAATAAAAAAAATTGAAATAATTTTATAAGAAAAATTATAAAATATTTTAAGCTGAACGAAAAGGCAAATACAACATACCAAAATTTGTAAGATGCAGCTAAAGCAACATTTAGAGAGAACTTTTAGCATTACATGGTTATATTAGAAAAGAATAGAAGTGGCAAATCAATGATATGAGATTCTACTTTTAAAAACTGGAAAAAGAAGAGCAAATCAAACCCAAATAAACTGATGGAACAGAATAGAGGCCAGAAATAGACCCATACATTTTTGATCAACTAACTTTTGACAATAGTGCCAAGGTAACTCAATTCATAAAAGAGAGAGTCTTTTCACCAAGTAGAACTTGAACAATTAGAGACAGACAGACAGACAGACAGACAGACACACACACACACACACACACACAAATTAACCTTGATCCTCACCTACCCCATATATAAAACTTAACCTGAAATGAATCACAGACCTAAATATTAGCGCTAAAACTATAAAACTTCTAGAAGAAAATGTAGAAGAAAATCTTATATCCAGAATGTTTAAGGACTCTTAACAAATTGGTAAAACAAAGAAAACAACCCATTTTTAAAATGGGCGAAAGATTTGAACAGACACATCACCAAGAAACAATGACAAACATATACACAAAAGGGTCTTCAACTTCATTAGTCATCAAGGAAATCAAAATAAAAACCACAGAGTTATCACTGCTCATTCTCTGGAACAGTGAAAATTTAAAAGACTGAGTACTAAATGCTGGCAAGAATGTGGAGCTATGGAAACTCTCATAAATTTTTGTTGGAAATACAAAATGGCATAATCACTAGAAAACAGTTTGGCATTTTCTTATACAATTAAGCATCTAATTATCATGAGACTTCCCAAATCCCACTTCTAGGTTTTTACCTCAGAGAAATAAAACACATGTCCACACAAAGACTTGTATTCAAATGTGTATAGCAATAATTCAAACTGAAAAAAGCACAAATGGCCATTACCTGGTCCTCATATGATAGCCATATACTGTAATACTTGTCTATTAAAAAGAAGAAACTTCTAATATGGAACAATGTAGATGAATCCCAACAGCATTCTGTTCTGTAAAAGAAGCCAGACACAAAAGACTGCTTACTGTATAGTTCCATTTGTACACAATTTTAGAAAAGATAAAATTATAATGACAGAAATAAGATTAATATTTGCCACGAATCAGGAATAGAGGGAGAATATTGATTCCAAGAAGCATGAGGACACATTCTGGGGAGGTGGGCATGTTCTATATCATGATTATGACAGTAGTTTCAGGACTGTAGAAACTTACAAAATTGTAGAAATGTACCATGGATCTGTAGAAACTTACCAAATTGTACCCTGATAATTAATGAATGTTATATTATGTACATTAAACCTCAGTGCAACTGATTTTAAAGAGTGTGAAGCCTAGAGCAGGGATCCCTTTTGCCTGAGTATAAAGGCAGAAATGAAGAAAAAAACAAACAAAAGAAACTGAGAATGTTTAATTTATAAGGTGCATAGAGACCCTGGTCATTGTATTAATAATAGCCAACAATAGCCAATAATAGCCATGTATCAACAACACCTCATATGTAATGGTGGTTCTTATGTGCTAGGCACTCTTGTAAACTTTTTGAATTAACTCTCTTAATTTAGATAACAATCTTGGAAGTAGGTTGAGCCTTTTAGTGAGGACATGGTCATAACTGAATGCTGCATACAAGATGAGGATGAGAGTGGTACTGGTTTTTTGTTTGTTTGTTTTGTTTTGTTTTACTTTAAGTTCTGGGATACATCTGAAGCACATGCAGGTTGGTTACATAGATATACACATGCCATGGCAGTTTGCTGCACCTATCAACCTGTCACCTAGGTTTTAGGCCCTGCATGCCTTAGGTATTTGTCGTGGCATTGTTTTACACTAAAGGAGGTGCTTAGCAATTAGAAGGATGGGTTAAAGCCGCATTGCTATAGGTTAACAGTGAATCAGGAGAAGTGAAGAAGCAGAAACAAAGAATATAGACTGTTCCTTTAAGAACTTGGCTGTGAAGAAAAGAAGTGATATCGGATTATAGTCAAAGGAAAATTTGTATTTTTAGGATCTGACATTTTTAACATGTCTATAGAATAAGAGAAAGGAGCTAGAAAAGATATGAATTCCAAAAATATCAATGGTTGGGGAGATACTTGGTGAAAAAAGAGAACTTGCGTTTTTCGCTTCTTGGAGCCTCACCTGTTTCCTTTCTATAAAAATAAAAATCATAATCCCAACTACAAAAATTTGCATGAGAATTACATGAAATAAAATATGTATTCTAGCCACTGTAGTTATTTTACTTTCTTTTTCATTTATTATTATACTACTTGCTCTGTAAAGTCTGAACCAGCTACAAGATGTTAACTTGCTATAATATCATCTTTCTGGGTTTTTCCATGAATCTTACTTAAAAGGGCAGGGGCAGAAAGAACTCAAGAAGTTTCAAATAAGTTATCATAACAGGTGACAATGGCCACATCCACATGCTGAACAGGAAATAAAGCACAGGAATAAATGTGATGCTATTTGGAAATAGAGAAGAAGAGAAGACAAAAGACTGAAATAAGAGAACACATTAACCCCAAGGAAAAAAAATTATTGAGTACTTTGCTATTGGAGTAAAATAACCAGTACTTTTTATCTCAGATGGTTGTAGCATTAAACTAACCAGACAAAAATGTTGTAAGCACCCTTGATTGCCTTCTATAAGTGGCATTAGCAATGTAGGTCAACAAAACAGATGAACGAGGTGAGATTAACTCAACTGTAAAAGTGGGGGTAAGAATGAATATTGAATTTTTATTTTTTAAACTGTAATAATCGCCCGAGGGACACATAAAGCAGTCAGGAAATGTCAAAGATAAAAATGTTAATTAGAACATTTGGTTTCTTCTTAAAGCAAGCTGCAGTGTTGTCCTTTTATCGACATTTGGAAGCTTTAAATTCTTCTCTGCCAACTCACCCTTGACTCATATACCCTTTCCTTTAAGAAAAAGCAAAATCATTGAAGATATTTACTTGTGGAGTTCATAGATTATGACTTCGCTGGGGAGGTAGCTATTATGGAATCAAATGGCAATTCAATCAAAGGTAAAATCTGTAGAAACATATTGCTAACATCCTGGAGAATACTCCATATCCCTCAGAGTAATACGCAGGAAGTCACTTTACTGTTCTCTGTGCTATCTCTATTAGCATCTAGGTAAGAAAAGACACCAGAGTTGGTGGAATGAGAGTGTGCTTTAGGGAAGCATAGAGTGAGCATATTTCAGAGAATGTAGAGCTCTGCATGAATCCCATGCATAAGCAACATCCTCACACATCTAAAGTACACTTACATATGTATGTGTCTGTGTATCATATATGCATAAGAATCATTTGAAGAGCTAGTTAAAAATAGAGATTCCTAGCTAGGCACAGTGGCTCATGCCTATGATCCCAGCACTTTGGGAGGCCAAGGTGGCAGATCACTTGAGGCAAGGAGTTCAAGACCAGCCTGGCCAACATGGTGAAACCCTGTTTCCACTAAAAATATATATATATAAAAAAAAAGCCAGGTGTGGTAGTGCACAACTGTAATCCCAGCTACTCCAGTGGCTGAGGCATAAGATCACTTAAACCTGGGAGGCAGAGGTTGCAGTGAGCCAAGATTATGCCACTGCACTCCAGCCTGGGCAATAGAGTAGACTCTGTCTCAAAAAAAAAAAAATGTGCATATATATTTATACACACACACACACACACACACACACACAGATTCTAGCCACACACAACCCAGCTGCCCACTCTATCCTCCAACCTCATTGATAAGTCTAGGGTTATACTCAGGAGTATGCATTTTTAACTATAACTCCCAAGTAATTTTGATGCAGGAAGTCTGAAGACCTTAATTATAAAAACACTATTATAGAGAAATTTTTAAGTTGTTCATACGGAGGAAAAGAATGCTACTGTAATTAGTACCTTTAGCTAAGCAGCCCTTACCTTAAGCAGAGTAAGAAAACCTAAGTGATTTGATTTCTGGAGCTCTGGATTCCTTGAGGTGACACAGTCATTCTGTAATTAGAGGTCACACTGAATAGGCAGACTCATTCTCTACAGAAGTAATGCATTGATTTATATGCACAATCAGAGTAAAATACCCCTTTATGCATAATTTGGCACTTTCTATTACTTCTGTGCTGGAGACGCAAAGCTACGGGAGACAGTGCACCGAAGGTCCTGGCTTCTACATTTCTTGATCAGTTTCATCTCTAGTAGCCTTCACTTTAACTACACTTTATTATTCCACTCCTGAGTGACCACATTCTACATAATTTGGCTTCACTTAAAACTGCTAGCTGGGCACGGTGGCTCACACCTGTAATCCCAGCATTTTGGAAGACCAAAGTGGGTGGATCACCTGAGGTCAGAAGTTCGAGACCAGCCTTGCCAACATGGTGAAACCCTGTCTTTACTAAAAATACAAGAAATTAGCTGGGTGTGGTGGCAGGCATCTATAATCCCAGCTACTCAGGAGGCTGAGGCAGGAGAATCACATGAACCCAGGAGTACTCTAATTTCTTTTCTAGAATCTCTCTTCTTTTAATTTACATATGTATTTCTGAGGAAATCCCATCTACTTCCACGTCTTTAAATATTATATACAATCTGATGAATAATGCCAAGATGCACAGATGGCAAACAAGTATATGAAAACATGCACAACAGTGTATGTCATTAGGGAATTGCAAATTACGGCAACAGTGAAATGCCACTACACACGTATTAAAATGACCGCAATCCGAAACACTGAAAACACCAAAATGCTGACAAAGATGTAGAGCAACAGAAACTCTCATTCATTGCTGCTAGCAATGCAAAACGGTACAGCCATTTTGGAACACAGGTTGCTAGTTCCTTACAAGGCTAAACATAGGCTTGTCATATGATCTGGCAATTGTACTTCTAGGCATTTACCTATATGAGCTAAAGATTTATATACACACACAAAATCTTTCATAGGAGTGTTTATAGCAATATCACTCATAATCACTAAAACTGAAAGCAAGCGAAATGTCCTTCCGTAGGTAAATGGATAAACTGTGATATATTCATATAATGAAATATTAATAAATGTTTTTAAAAAGCCAGAGGGAATATGGGAAATCTCTGTACTTTCTGCTTACTTTTGCTGTGAACCTAAAAGTGCTCAAAAATAAAATAAAATAAAATAAATAAATAAATAAATAAATAAATAAATAAAGTCTACTTTAAAAATTGAGCCAGCAACCCACCAAAAGACCTGGAGGTACATTAAGTACATATTGCTAAGTGAAAGAAGCCAGCTGAGCAAGTTCTATGTACTGTAGATTCCAACTCTATTACATTCTGGAAAGGCAAAAAACTCTAAGTAAAAAAAAATTGGTTTCAGGGGTAAGAGGGAGCAAGGAATAGGTGAAGCACAGGGGATTTTTAGGGCAGTGAAACTATTGTGTATAATACTATAATGGTAAATGCATGACATCATGCATACGTCAAAACCCAGAGAATTCTGCAACACAAATAGCAAACCTTAATGCAAACTATGGACTTCAGGCAATAATAACATATGAACATTGGTTCATCAGTTGTAACAAACACACAGCACTAATACAAGATGTTGATAACAGGGGAAACTCTGTATACCTGATATGGGGGAAAGGTGTATGGGACTCTGTACAATTTTTCTGCAAACCTGAAACTGCTCTAAAAAATAAAGCCTACTTAGTAAATAATAAATTGCTTTTTTAAAAGTCTATTTTAAAAATCTATCCACATTTTTCCACTGCATTTTTCATATCCTTGTTCAAGCCACATCTACATCTTGCCTTTAATTTACTATTGCCACCTCCTACCCATCTTGAAATTCCCCCTCTAATCTATACATTACACATAGTCCACTCTGCAGCAAGTGTGATATTTTATAACTATATAAAAAAATCAACAACCCCATCAAAAACTGGGCAAAGGACATTAACAGGATTTATTAACAGATGATATTTATGTGGCCAACAAACATGAAAAAAAGCTCAACATCCCTGATCATTAGAGAAATGCAAATCAAAACCACAATGAGATAACATCTCACACCAATCAGAATGGTGATTATTAAAAAGTCAGGAATGTGACTTTAGATTGAAACAATAGATGCTGGTGAGGCTGTGGAGAAATAGGAACACTTTACACTGTTGGTGGTAATATAAATTAGTTTAATCACTGTGAAGGGCAGTGTGGTGATTCCCCAAAGATCTAGAACCAGAAATATCATTTGACTCAGCAATCCCATTACTGGGTATATACCCAAAGGAATATAAATCATTCTATTATAAAGATACATGCACGTGTATGTTCACTGCAGCACTATTCACAATAGCTAAGACGTGGAATCAACCCAAATGCCCATCAATGATAGACTGGATAAAGAAAATGTGGTACATATACACCATGGAATACCATGAAGCCATAAAAAGAACAAGATTGTACTCTTTGCAGGGACATGCATGAAGCAAACTAACACAGGAACAGAAAACCAAACACCACATGTTCTCACTCATAAGTGGAAGGTGAACAATGAGAACACATGGACACAGGGAGGGGAACATCACACACCAGGACCTGTCAGGGGGGCAAGCAAAGGGAGAGCATCAGGATAAATAGCTAATGCATGCTTAATACATAGGTGATGGGTTGATAGGTGCAGCAAACCACCATGGCACACGTTTACCTATGCAACAAACCCACACGTTCTGCACGTGTATCCCAGGACTTAAATTTTAAAAAAAATCATCATCATGATGTTTCTCTTTAGCTTTTAATATTTCAGTTGTTTCCTATCGCCTTCAGAATATGATTCTGAATCCTTAACATGGATCATCAGTGTCTTATGACCTCACTCGCCTCTCAACTCCCCACAAAACCTGCTCCCTCCTCTGCCAAATCGCCTGCAAATTCCCAAGCCCGTCTGTTTTTTACTCCTCTCTACCTTGCTCAGATAAATCCTATTCTTTCTCTAGTCTCACCTTAGACATCTTTCCCTCTAAGAAACCATCCCAGTTTGGCCAAGAATAAGTCCTGACAACCTTCAAGTTTAGAAACAGAATGTTATGAATTTCCAGTTTATACATTTGATAACTCACTTGATTGCATTTTAGTAAGACCCTGAGAAATGCTTTCCAGCCTAGAATCTGGCTTTAATGGGTAAAACAAAAGCATCTGAGAAAAAATTTTTCACTCAGCCATATGTGCATGATTGGCTTTCCAAGTGCAAATGTATCTGGACTGGCTATCAGCCTGGATCCAAATGAGGACTCCCAGGTCCCAATCCCACGTCACAACCAAAACAAAGTTAAAGTGACCCCTGGGAAATTGAAAGGTCATCACAGCTGTTTTGGAGTGCACGCGGGCAGATTACTCTAGGTGATAGTGGCGATTGCTCTGGAGTCTTAAATATTATTTAAAAAAAAAGAGTCCAACTGCAAAGAAAAAGTCACTTGGGCCTAGGAGGAAGAGGTGAAGGGTCAAAGCCAAGGTGAAAGTCTGAATTAAAAACATGCTTAGTCCTCAAAGCTTCAAGACAGGAGAAGAGGCAAACGTTTTCTCAAACACTGAAGCCTAAAAGTGTAAACAGTGGTTATGCATTTTCCTCTTTTTTTCAAACAAAATTCAGTAAAGTGATCAGCACCTCTGCCAGAGGTGGGGATAATTGCATCCCATCATCTTTAAGCAACTAGGCTTGGCTTTGTCAAAAATGTGTAAGTGGCAGGCTCAGATTTTAATTCTATGTAACTCAGGTTGAGAGGCAGAGAACCAGATGGGGGAAGGAAAAGGGAAAATGTAAAATGGAGAGTGTTAGGCAATGCTGGGAACAAGAGAAGGTGATAATAGTCCTACACCTCAGCCTCCCCAAACATCCAGGGTGGCCTTAAGCAGAGGGGGGCAAAGGGGGTGGGACTGTTGTACAAGGGACCACAGCCAGCAGTCACATCTACAGCTGCTTGGATGCTTAATCTGCCCTCTGCCTTAGACCCTCCAATACTGATCGCTGCACTCCACTTGGAGTGCTGATTCATGGAGTCATTCATTCATTCATGCACCATTTATTCAACAAATATTCACTGGAACTAGGCACTGGAGATACAGTGACAAATGAGACAGACAAAATCCTTGATCTCATTGAGCCAGCATTCTGGCTGGGGGGAGAAACAATAAGCAGATAAACAAATGTATATGCAAAATAGTGTCAGGGAGTGATAAGTATAATACAGGGAAAAAAACCTAGGTTAAGAGAATTGAGGGACAGCATTAGGAAAAAAAAACAGTTAATGCATGCTGGGCTTAATACCTAGGTGATAGGTCGATAGGTGCAGCAAACCACCATTCTCTTTTCTGTTTCTACTCATTGGACAACTCTAGGAACCTCACAGAAGTGGAATCATACAGTCTTCATCCTTTGGTGACTGGCTTATTTCACTTAGCATAATATCTTCAAGGCTCATCCACATTGTAGCTTGTGCCAGAATTTATTTCCTTTTTAAGGCTGGATAATATTCCATTGTATAAATATACAGTTGTTCCTCAGTGTCCACGGGGGATTGATTCCAGAAACCCCATTGAACACTAAAATCCAAGGATGCCCAAGTACCTGATACAAAATGGCACAGTATTTGCATATCACCTAGATATATCCTTCCATATACTTTAAATGATCTCTAGAATATTTATAATACTTAATACAATGTAAGTGCTATGTAAATAGTTCTTAGGTAGTATTGTTTAGGAAATAATGACAAGAAAACAGTCTTTACATATTCAATACAAACACACTGTTTCCCAAAATATATTCAATCTACGGTTGGTTGATTCCATGGATGAAGAACTCACTAATTCAAAGGGCCAACTGTTCCGCTTTCTGTTTTTCCATTCGTCCATTGTTGCATACTTGGATTACGTCCATTTTTTGGCTATTGGGAATAATGGTGCTATGAACACAGGTATACAAATATCTCTCTGATACCTGCTTTCAATCCTTCTGGGTAAATACCCAAGAGTGAAATCGTTACGTTGTATGGTCATTTCATTTTTAATGCTTGAGGAAATGCCGTATTATTTTCCATAGTTGCTGCACCGTTTTACATGATTGACTTTATATATTTGAAGAAACACCCTGGCTACGTAGTGGAAAATAAGGGGGACGAGAATGGAATCAGGAACACAGTTAGGGGCTACTGCAGTATTCCAGGCAGTCAGTGCCACGTTGATAACAGTGCCCTGCTGGCTGGACGCTTGGGAAATTGATGATGGTGATGCTGGGCTTGGTTTAGGTCACCACGCCTACAGCAAGAGAAGTACAGCAAGATTTGTGGAGGACTTGATGACTCCACCCTCTCTCTTCTCAGCCAATCATCTCTATGGGAACTCTGCTGAATTCGCATAGAGGCTGAGGTATAACCGATACTACATACGACATCTCACACACATATATCTAGCTAAGAAAGCTGGGAAACAAGGCAGGCACTTCTTTTGGAAACCAATTCCCAAGGGAAGACCGAAAACTTAGAGCCCCAGAAAGGCACTGCTGTTCACCGGGGTTCAGTTATCCCTTTTGCCGTAAATATGACTTCAGGGCTAGATGAAGGAATGCAGGTTTGTTCTGTTTAAGAGAAAACTGCCACATATTTGTATTTCTGCACAGGGACCTGGAAGGGTTTGGAGATATGAGAGGAGGTGGGCTGTGACTTCTCAACTTCAAAGTTCTTTCTAACAGTGTTCAGCTATTTTAATTTTGAGGCAAACCAGCGTACCTTTCACTCAGTAGATCAAAATACTCATCATAATTGTTTTGTTAATAAGACATTTAATAAGTACCTTCTGTTTTACCTTTTTAGGATATGATCTACAAATCCTTCCCAGGACCTAAAGAGTTTTTGAACTTTTAAAATGATAAGCATTTTATCTCAAATCGCTAGGCTAAAAAACCTCAGATAATAAGCGTGTGTTTACTTTAACACAGTGATCTATTCCAGACTAAGAGTTCAATATGAACAGCCAGAGGATTTAAGCCTTGATGAAAAACAAGACAAGTCTAATTCCCTGCTAGCCAATTAGCAGTTTTTCATTAGCAGAGCATTAATATTGCACCCATCTAGAAGAGTCTTTCAGCCGAAAACCACAAAGTCACATTGCTGATTGTCTACTGAAATCCACTCTCCCATCAGATTATACACAATCCCAGAGGGTCAGAAGATAGACGGTGCACAGCGAACTCTCATGAAAAAGCTAACAGTGATGAGTAAACATATAAGTGGTCATGCAGGAAAAAACTGGGACCTATAAGGTTTCCGGGAGCATTTCCTCACCTAAGTTTTGTTTTTCATCAAACAATATTTCATAGCCTATTCATATTTTTCCAGGATTGTCTTATACAACAATAACAATAATCACTTGCATCTAAGTGTTTAGTTTACACAGTGGTTTTATTAGGCAGTATCTTTTTTAAAACCCAAAACTTCTTTCATATTATTCAAAATAAAAATACAAATATAATTATGAAAATATACGTTTACTATTTCTACTACGCAGGTTGATGCTGCTGTTGAAAGGCTTACAGACTGTTTTTCAAGTTTTTAAAGCTCATCTCGATCCCTGAATAAAGTATACCTATATTCACAGGGTGTTAGTTTCTGGAAGGAGCTCTCATGTGGACAGTTTGCTACATCTTGGGCTTGCTCTCCTGGGGTATATTGGTTGGGTCAGGTCTGTGATGGAATTCTCTGTACAGTTTTCCAGAATGTAAGTCAAATATGAATTGCTTGAGTTTTCCAGGAATTAATATATCTTCCAAGTCTCTAAACACATACGTATGCCTAAAGCCATCAATAGCAATTACAGGACAATCTGCTGGAGTTTTCTCCAGCATTTAAAGTGGAGACGATCTCCATGAGGTAGGTGAACCCAATTCCACATATGAGAAGTTCAAGTGTCTTACTTAATTAAGTTGCACATCTCCTTGACTTAAACACCTTGTGCAGCAAACACCCATGAATGTCAGGGGACACTCATGTAAATGATTTTGGTTTGGTGTTGGGAACATAGAAAGGAGAATTTTAAAATAAAGACAATATTTTTTATAAAAAGAAAGAATGGGTGTTTGTATAGTAACTTGGGGGTGTGGCGGCTGCCTGGGTTCTGTGGTTGCACATCATAATAGTTTTTGCTCATGCTCAGGCATTAGATGGCCCTAGCTTCCTAACTCAGATTTTCCCTTGATGTACTCTGTAATCTCAGGGAAGCTAAATAACCTAAGCTTCAGTTTTACCAATATGTGATGTAGGGAAAGTAATAGCATCTCCCTCTTGGGGGTAATGAGAACTGAATGTCATTGTGTGGATAAAGTGGGCACCCCCAGTGCCTGGCACATAGCACTGAGAGGAGATCACTGTGATGATTCTCACCTGTAGTTCC
This sequence comes from Aotus nancymaae, assembly GCF_030222135.1. Lineage (NCBI taxonomy): Eukaryota > Metazoa > Chordata > Mammalia > Primates > Aotidae > Aotus > Aotus nancymaae. Next base: position 5,820,918 of record NW_026988494.1, on the reverse strand, counting down.
CAGAACTCAGAGCGTACAGCCTGTGGAACGGGAGGCAGGTGACACAGTTCAGGTGGAGCTGCTGAGTTTGAGTTGTTTAGGGGTCTACTTATTGCTGCTTAATAGGCACAAGGGACTTGGAATACAGAACAGGATTTTGGCAAGGAAACAAGGTAAGATAGCTTGGAGAAAGGAGTTTCTTCTCTTCCTGGCCTCGTAAAAACTGCTATTGGCAAACACCTTTCTGAGCTCCTGTGAAATTCCTCACTTAGTTGTTTCTCTGTGGCTCACTATTAGTAAAATGCACTCTATTTTATTATTAATTAATTAATTAATTTTAGAGATGGAGTCTTGCTCTGTTGCCCAGGCTGGAGTGCAGTGGCACGATCGCAGTTCATTTCAGCCCCAAACTCCTGGACTCAAGCCATCCTCCTGCCTCAACCTCCTGGGTAGCTGGGACTACAGGTGCACACCACCATGCATAGCTAATTTGTTTTTAATTTTTATCTTTTTAGAGACAGGGTCTCACTATATTGCCCAGGCTGGTCTTGAACTCCTGGACTCAAGCAATCCTCCCAGATTGTTCTCTAAGAAGAGAGTATTATTTTTTGACCACTTGGTTGCCCAATCTATGTTTAGAACTGAAGCCCTCTTTCAGGTGCTCTTAATTCAAATTTAATTTGATCAATTTTTCAATCACCTCTCTTATTTAAAAAGTCTTGTATAACCTATAGTTTATTTTTAATTTTAATAATTTCAAATATATTTTATCTTGAAACTTTGACATTCTTTGACTGTTTTGTATCTAGTAGCTACATTTCATAGACACCAGGTACCCCGTAAATGTTGCTTCAATGAATCAAGATGAGGTATACCAAGGTGTAGAGAAGTTGACATTTCAAATTACTAGCCAAGAAATATATGCTGCCCCATGCTATTGAAACATCTACCTGTGAGTTGTCAAAAATGGTAGAAAGTTTTATCTTTAAGAACATTGAATATGGTTCCATGATGGGTGGGTATTTTATTTCATTTTATTATTTTATTGAGACAGAGTCTCACTCTGTCACCCAGGCTGGAGTGCAGTGGCATGACCTTGGCTCACGGCAACCTCCATCTCCTGGGTTCAAGCAATTCTTGTGCCCAGCCTCCTGAGTAGCTGGAATACAGGCGTGCACCACCACCCCTGGCTAATTTTTATTTTTATTTTTCTGTAGAGACATGGTTTTGCTCTGTTGCCCAGGCTGGTCTTTTACTCCTGGCTCATCCTCTTGCCTCAGCCTCCCAAAGTGCTAGGATTACAGGCATGAGCCACCATGCCTGGTTGGGTGAGACTTTTAAGCAAACCCTACTGCAGAGAAATACTTTCTACTTCCCTTTTGCTCAGCCTTCCCCTACCCCTTCCTCCACTCCAATACATATCACTGAGAGAGTGTATTCATATAAATAATACTGGTATACTGTCAAATTAGTTTTTGTTGGAGCCTTTTGAATAGCATCCTTCTCTGAATAAATTCTGAACCAACTGAAGAATAAAACAGAGGAGAGAAAGGCAGATGGAAGGCCAAGGTATCACATGCACTACTGATTGCACAGATGCCACTCACTGCCCCACCTGTTCTCTCTCTTTGGGATCACATTTCTAAGACTCCCTTGAAGTTAACTGCGTCCAGCACGGCTGTGTTCCCTGAAATGGAATGCAAGTGACTATGATGTCTCCATTTCCACGCAACCTTCCATTCATGGTGCTTCACTCCCTTTTGCCTTTCTGGTGAACAGGAATGGATATTCAAGGAGACCCTGAAAGTTACACGTTGAAGAGAGCAAAGCAGAATTACTGCTTGCAGGAGTGACCTCCCACTAACCTGAACATTAGCTTTGGACTGTGACAAGACAAAGAAATAAGCTTCCTCCCCTTTGGTTACCAGATTTGCTGGTGTCTTCTATTATCATAGCTTAACCTAATTTAATTCATGATGAGCTTGATGTTGGAGACAGTGTCTTACATCTGTGTTTAGGCAAATCACAGCATCAGGCAGACTTCTCCATCCAGACCCTCTGACCAGGGTTTCCTCACATTCTCCCCGCTCCTCATCCCCCATGCTGGCAGGACCCCAGCAGAAAGCTTGTGCTAGTGACCACTCCCTCCCCCTCCCCGGGATTATAAATAACTTTCTGAATAGCTGCTTCTGGAAAACACTTTGCATAGGTTTTTTATGGAAGGGTGAGAGGAATAGGATTGGGAAGTGAAGATAAAAGGGAATAAATAAATAAAAGAAGAAGAAGTGGGGAAATATGCTTCTTCTGTATTAACCTGGAATCTAACCCTGGTCCACAACCAACTCGACTTCTCTTTCATGAACTAAATTTTGGCATCCTGTCCACGTGCTCCTCTGAATCCAAGCTTGGCTTGCTTAGATTGGTTTTTCTTTCCCATCTCAGCCCACCAGCTGGGAGTTCTGCAGAAACAGAAGTCTGCCAAAAACAATAGTTTTCCTAAACGTCCAAAAACAAGGGAATTGTTATATAAATTATGAAGTATCTGGTCAGTGAAGTATTATTCAATCATTAAACATGATAAACATAAAGCCTTTGTAACAACATAGAAAATGTCTCTGAAATCATGTTACCAAGGAAAAAAATCAAGTCATAAAATTGCACATGAAAGATTGCCACAACGTGAAACAATGTACACATGGGAGGAAAGCTTTGGATGAAACTCGGAGAAAATAGAGCAATGGTTGGGTTAGAATCGTGTGCTAAAAATATTTTTATTGTTTAATTAAACTTACTCTGTGTAAATGATAAAAGAAATAGTTTTTTGCTGTCCCTACTCAATGATGCTGCAAAGGGGTAGTATTCCTACCTTTCCTTACCATCCCTGGGAATCACCCAAGTTGAGAGCAAAGAGATGCCTGGCAGAGCTCCGAGAGGAGCCTGACTTCAGACACCTCATGGTCTGCACCAATTCAGAATCTGAACACAAATCCTGCTGGTGCTTCCATATGTCCTTGCTTTATTTTTGAGGCTTTTAAGATTCTAAGCATTTTGATGGTGCTGTTGTCTCCCTTAGTAACTCAGACACCCAAATAGAAATACTTCTAGCCTCCCTCCTCTCTGATAATCGTGGTTAATGTGACATTGTTATAGAGGGATAATGGAAAATCTATGTCCTTAGATCATTTGAACAGATCAATATAATTCTCTGCTGGCAAAATTTATGAATGTGGGATTTGCATTCCTTTCACTGTTCAGAGAGGTATTTATAACAGGGTCAACTTTTAGCTATTTTTGTCATCTTGAAATATACATAATGCATGCATATATGAAAAGCATTCAATGCCAGTAGGATGCAAATTAATGCACACTGTACATATTTCTTACTTCAAAACATTTCATATCTCAGAAAGCTTAGTAGCGTATCACTGTTCTCCCCTTCTCTATCCCAGCAGTTCTGTCCTCTTGATTGAAGGCAAAAGACAATGTGCAGTTATCACTGGTGCATACCAAGACCTTGTCTTGGCCTCCCCAGTGTGAAATCTATGAGGGAAATTTTCCACAGATATGAACTCCTGGCTCCAGGGTTTGCAAAATGCCCACAGAGTTCATTCAAGCAGCTTCAGATAAGGCCCTCAGACAAAGGAGAGAAACCACCGTGGGAGCAAATTAGACAGAAGGATAGAGAGAATGACAGCTGAACAAACCATAGGCATTCTTGCTCAGGGGGATGAGAACTGAAGAAAACATAAGCAGCCACTGGATGAGATTAACAAATTTTTGACTAGGGAATTTGACCCTAAAACTCATTTCGCAGTTCAGTGGGGGCAGGAGCAAATCACAGGCAGCTGACAGATGCATGCAACATACTATGAGGCTGGGTGCAGAGAAGCAAGGCCTGCCCCAGGCAGCAGTCTCCTCTGTGGTCTCCCACTCAGCACCTGATCAGGGTTAGCCAGAGTTGGTCTTGGCCATGGAAAACCACATCACCCCTTTCCCAACCTCCCTGCTCACCTCTAGCCCTCTTTTTTCATCTTGCCCCATGTCAAATATTGTATTTGCCGAAGTTTCTATTCCCTTCTTTGTCTTCTGCAGAACTTTCTTTATCACTATATTATTACCTATCACGCTTTCTAGTAAGTATTTGTTGTGCTGGTTTCCACCATTGTGCTTTGAGTATTCCTTGAGGACAATGTCTTTCTCCTATGTATCTCTGTATCCATGATGCCTAGGAATGGTTCTAGCACTTAGTACATGTTCAATGACTTTTTGTTGTATTAGTATTGACTTTCTAACCTAGAGTCAACCAGCGTGCTCTCTCTCTCTAGATGGGAAGTCCTACGAGGAGAGAAAAGGGCTTTGCTATTCACCACTCTAATTCAGTCCTTAGCAAAAAGAAGTATCCATTAAGGACATATTGAAAACCAAATTATTATTTAAAATAGTCTTTCCAGAGATGTCTGACTTCCACTGCCTCTTCACGGATACTTCTCTGGAAATACCAGGCAAGAGAGAAAAAGAGCTATAACATTGCTTACCATAAGAAATAATTTTTGTAATTATCCTCTGCTACAGTGCTGATTCTATGTGGCATGCTCTGGAATTTGACCAGCAAACACAGAAAGGACTCAGTATCAGGTCCCATGTCACACTGTAGCCTCCTAGATGTGTTTATACAAACGATGTGGGAGGTATAAACACATCTAGGAGGCTACAGTGTGATGTGGGGCCTGATACTGTGTCAAATAATAACGGGTATTATTGAATCTGAACACCTCTGTGCCAAGCGAAGATGTTCCCTATGAGCTAGAATAGTGATATGGCTTAGCAGTGTCCCCACTCAAATCTCACCTTGAATTGTAATAATTTCTACTTGTCAAGAGTGGGCCCAGGTGGAGGTAATTGAATCATGGGGGAAGTTCCCCCATACTGTTCTCGTGGTAGTGAATAAGTCTCATGATAGCTGATGGTTTTCTAAAGGAGAGTTGCTGTTGCACACACTCTCTTGCCTGATGCCATGTAAGATGTGCCTTTTTCTCTCCTTTGCCTTTTGCCATGATTGTGAGGCCTTCTCAGCCATGTGGAACTATGAGTACATTAAACCTCCTTCCTTTGTAAATTACACAGTCTTGGGTATGTCTTTATTAGCAGCATGAGAACAGACTAATACAAATCGGTTAGAAAGTTTTAAAATGAGCTTTAAGCTGCATTTTCCATGTAACCATCATACCCTAAAGGATCTTTTTTTAATTGAAATGGAAACCTTATTTTATACTTGGAAATGCAGCATTGTCTTCTGCATTCATTGAAATTTTGTAGTGATACTTCTAGTTCAAGGTATAAGAATGTAATAAGAAAAGGTTTCTCCCTTTCTTTCATGTAAACGAATTTGAAAATATAAAAATCCACAATGAAGAGTCAAAAGTCTTCTAATAAAACTCTGATTCCACCAAAGACATATTGCTAAGATATTTTGAAATGTTATGAGAATTAACACCATAGGCTGAGTGCAGTGGCTCACGTCTGTAATCCCAGCAATTTGGGAGGCCAAGGCAGGTGGATTACTTGAGGCCAGGAGTTTGAGACTAGCCTGGCCGACATGGTGAAACCCTGTCTCTACTAAAAGTACAAAAAATTAGCTGGGCATGGTGGTACATGCCTGTAATCCCAGCTACTTGGGAGGCTGAGGCACAAGAATTACTCGAACCCAGGAGACAGAGGTTGCAATGAGCCAAGATCATGCCACTGCACACTCCAGCCTGGGCAACAGAGAGAGAATCTGTCTCAAAAGAAAAAAAGAGAGAGAGAGAATTAACGCCATGATGTTTGCCTCTTTTCAAAATTCCAGTGTTTTTGCTGTATTTATGAGTTAAATTCAAACAAGCTCTTTGTATGCTATTTAAGTTGGTAAAAAGGAAAACTGCCAAGAAAACAAGTCTTACCAGCATAAGGTCACTAATCTTAAACAGGATATTTTAGAGCGATGAAGTGTCTTGACTCAGATGAAACTTGGACAAAAAGGAAAGTAGTGAGTTATGAAAAAGTCCTAGTATGTTAAAGATAAGTGGTCTTAAAATTCACTGATAGACCTTGAAGGAACTAAAAGACTTTGAACTAGTCACTGTTTTTCTTTCCAACAAATGTGTATCAGTATTTTAATAATTCCTCAACTGAATTGTATCATAGGAATATTGCAAAGCTCAGAAAAGCCACTAAAAGCTGGGAAATTAAAGGAAAAAACAAGGGTTTCAAATTCTTCTGGGCTCACTTGTAAGGTAACTAGTTCTCCTGGTTTGCATGGAACTGAGAGATTTCCCAAAATGCAAGACATTCAGGCTAAATCCAGGTTGGTCCTAGGCAAACTGGGACAGCTGATTACCCTAATTTCTAGTTGTAGAACTTTCTAGCCGAAGGACCTCATTCCAAATACTCCCCCAAACTCTAGTTTCCTCATCTTTAAAATGGGAATCATGGGTGGTTGTGAAAACTTAAGATAAAAGTACAGCTCCTGAGATGTTCAAATTGCATTTGGCAATCAGTTCTAATGATACAAATATTAAGTAAGATTAAAATCTCACCCAAACTCTATATTTGACTTTATTTCACCCATCAGACAAAGAGTTTGCATTATTTTACCATATTCTTCTTCATGTAGCCAAGTATACTCTTCACATTTTCAATTCAATGGGGTTGTGAAAAACTGTAAATCTTCCCAAATGTCAAGAATCTGAATAGAGTCATTGATTTATTTTAAGCTTCTTTAGAAAATTGATTTTATGTCAATTCCAAAAGAAGTAAGTTTTCCCTCTTTCTGAAACTCCAGACATTCTGAGAACTCTTCAGTGAGCCTGAAGCCAGCTAACACTTGGGCAGCGTGGAAGCCATCTTTGATCATAGTGAGCTACTAACAAATCTAGATGGATGTCAATATCCAAAGACTGCTATGGGCAGGGGGCACTGCTGTGACTAAAGATTCTGTCCCATGCATGTTTGAGTTGTAAAAACAGCAATGTCCTTTGGGTCAATACGAGAGATGTTGGGAAGTAGGTCCATCTCAGAAAGGAACGTTCAGGAATTATGTGAAGTGTCTTGACTCCTACTGACTGTCTGGGATCAGGGACAGACTTCTGTCTCAATAAGGTATTGGAGTGGAAATCAGAAAAAAATATGTATTCTAGGGTCAAGACAGCCAAGTATACCAGCTTAAATAATAGTGATAATCTTCCCAATCAGACCAAACATCAAAAACAAAAGCATGAAAATATTTGCCACTTACTCTCTACTGGGCAAAGTAGCTGCTGAAGTGAGGCTCCCATTTGGTTTTTGTATCTGGACAGAACTGAGCCAGGAAGGAGCAGCTTGTTGCTGCTGCCAGCAAAGCAGGGTTGAGGCAGACAGGGACTAACATCATGGTACCAGCTGCTTTCTGAAATCTGATGTTTTTCAATAGATGTTTCTTAAAATTCAATGTGAATGTCATTAGTTATTGTTTAATTAAATAAGGAATTTGTCAGAGGAGTATAAAGCTGCATTTCTTTTCTTTTTTTGGGACGGAGTCTCACGTTGCACCTCCAGGCTGAAGGGCAGTGATGTGATCTCAGCTCACTGCAACCTCTGCCTCCCGGGTTCAAGCGATTCTTGTGTCTCAGCCTCCTGAATAGCTGGGATTACAGGCATGGGTCACCATGCCCAGCTAATTTTTTGTTGTGTTTTGTTTTGTTTTTAGTAGAGACAAGGTTTCACCATGTTGGCCAGGCTGGCCTCAAACTCCTGACCTCAGGTGATTCACCTGCCTTGGCCTCCCAAAGTGCTGCAAATACAGGCATGAGCCACTGCACCTGGTCTAAAGCTGTATTTCTAATAAAATTTTCATTTTCTTGTTGTATAAAAATTGTGCTTTTTAATTAACCTCATTTTCCATGCATCTGAGCAAACGAGATGGAAGAAGAAACCTCTAAGTTCCTTTCCCTGTGCCCCTCCACTGTAAGTCACGTCTGATTTGACAGACATGAAGAGGATTCATGAGAGCTAGCCAATCTTTTTGTTGTTGTTGTTGTTGTTGAGGCAGAGTCTCGCTCTGTCGCCAGGCGCTAGGCTGGAGTGCAGTGGCACAATCTTGGCTCACTGCAATCTCTGCCTCCTGGGTTCAAGCAATTCTCCTGCCTCAGCCAATCTTTTAAAATTATGTACTGACAATGAAATCACAATGATCCCAGTAAGAAGCAAGGGTAGATTATCACTAAAGAGACTAATGTCCTTGAATAGGGAAGTCTCTAGAAACTCAAACATCAAAAGATAAAGAGAAGGCTGCGGGGAAAGAGCATACAAAGAGAAAAAGAGAAGAAAGAAAAGAGAAGGAGTTGGCTTGAATCTCTAAGCATAATATTAAAATACCGAAAACTCTCAAAGAGCTAAGAAATGTGAAGCATGCTAAGACAGCAAACACACATTTTGGAAAGTAAATATGTATTTTGCAAGTAAAAATGTATCTGTGAGGTGCCTGGGCTACTGATGTAATGTTAACAGATGACACGGAGATAGAAAGGAACTCAATTTGGATTTTGCATCGGTCTGCTTTGTCAGCAAGCATGATTTTAATTCTGAAAAGGGTAGAATAAATATTGATAGATACGTAAGGTCTAATAAGGCAGCACCTGGCCTTTCTGAAGTGGTTTGGTTCCCTGGCTGAATAAACACACATCCGTGGTGGAGTGTGCCTCGAGAAGGTGCAGTACTTTGTGGGACCGTGGAGACTAGATAAATGTGTTCCCACTTATCTAAAAGAGATGCAGATGGACCCTGTCATTTATGGACTAGTGATCTTGACATCAAATCCAGGCAGATACTAGGATGGAATATTAATAGGTTGATTTGTGAGCACGTACAAGGGGAAGTGGTGAACACTAGCAGACACCACGGGACCCATAAAGAACATGTAATCACGCCAAAATGATTACACACACACATACACACACACACACACACACACACTAGAATAGTTGAAATAAATGCTTCAGATGAATCTGGATTGCAGAAAAGTCTTTGACAAGGTCTCTCATGACATCCTTATAGAAGAAGTGGAAACATATATGGAGAGAGAAAACAAAAGTAAACTCCCATTTCATGATTATGAGAATCTGGCATCTTGCCAAAAGACTACAAAAATGAATGCATTTTGTTTGCATTGGGGAGGTCTTTTTCAAAGTTAAATTAATAACATATGATATCATTTCAATCAGATATATGAACTACATAGAAAAAGGAGGAACATGTAATATACTGAATGGAAAAGTGTTAAATTGTTTTGGGGGTAAGTAAGTGGAAGTCATGGTGCTATCTAAGAAAAACCATTTTACTATTTTACCTGGACAGTTCAGCACAATTCAACAGATGACCTCAGATATAAACATGTTAGGAAAAATTACGAGTTAAATCTGGAAAAAATTCTATGAATTTAAATTATTCTGTGAATTGTTAAGAAAGCACATCAATTAATTTTAGAAGTGTATTCTGAAGAACTCCAGGTTCACTTGGAGCATAGTCTGAAAAGCATTGTATTGTACTAAGTATCCAGATTTATTTTTTTGGAATCAAGATTTTTAAAAGGACTTCAAAGAATGAGAACAATTGATTGATATTTAAATAAGATACAGTTCTACGCTAAGAACTCTCCAACTACAGAAGGGTGAGGTGTGTCTGAGCAGCAACATGGAAGGGTTTCTCGATTTTCACTAAGTGTTAACATTAATACTAATTTTGTGAAAGAGAGGCCAGAATTTAAATGTGAATTTAGTCTCTGTTAAAGAAGTATGTTAATTCATGAAACAAAGGCCATGGTGGCACCTTTAATTCTATGCTGATTTGTGTTGCTCTGAGAATCACACACTATAAGGGATATTGACAAGCTGGAGTACATGCCTTAGAGAAAGTTCAGGTTGGTAAAACCATAAAATAATTTTGTCATATAAGGAATGGATGCAGGAACTAGAATTGCTTAGCAGGAGGAGAGAAGCTGCAGGGAGACTGTTGTCTTTAATTTCTCTGGATGTGGGCTAATACGCCTATAACCGGTGGGGCTGTCTGGGAAAGAATAGCATTGAGTGAAGCCAGAGCCAACGTGGAGTAATCTCAGGGATGATCACTATCAGAATTAGAACAATTTTTTTTTCATTTTTTTTACTTTTTCAGTTTCCATTTTTATTTTAGATTCAGGGGGCACATGTGCATGTTTGTTACAAGGGTATATTGCATGATGCTAAGGTTTGCGTAGTTTTTTTTAAGTTTTCAAAGTCCAAGTTTTCAGTTCTTTAAAGGAAAGGGGTGGTGGAGATGTGGCGCAATGCCAAATAATCAGAGAGAACTGGGAAGCCCACGAGCAAGGTGTAGCCGACACTCCAGCAGTAGGAGTGATGGGAAAGGGGAGGGTTAAGACAGAGGAATTGTTGAGCCACTGGATGGAAGTGACTTTCTTTGAGGCCCCTGCTGGCCATAGGCATGGGTATGTCCTGTGCATTTTAAGGTACTAAAACTGAAAGCACCCATCAACCCAAACTTCCATACAAGTGAGAAGAATATAAGGAGCTAGGTATCCATGGTTTCAGCATGTAGAATGGATGATTGAATTTTAAAATCTTTACCAAGAGGGAATCAATTTTTAATTCAGAATATGTTGCCAAAAAGAGACTCAAGTTCAAATCACCAAAAGAAAAGTCAGAACCAGAATTAAAAGTGAAGAACAGGAAGGGAAGCCAGAAGAGGGAATGCGCAGAAAGGATAAAGGTGAGCAGAGAGAATGAAGGGAACCAAGCTTGGAAGATGAGACATCAATGGTGCCAACACCCACAGTGGACTTTTTTTTTTTTTTTTTGGCTACAGAGTCTTGCCCTGTTGCCCTATCTGGAGTGCAATGGCGCAATCTCGGCTCACTGCAACCTCCGCCTCCCGGGTACAAGCAATTCTCCTACCTTAGCCTCCTCTGTAGTTGGGATTATAGGCATGTGCCACCATGCCCAGCAAATTTTTGTATTTTTAGCAGAGATGGGGTTTCATCCTGTTGGCCAGGCTGGTCTCTAACTCCTGACCTCAAATGATCCACCCGCCTCGGCCTCCCAAAGTGCTGGGATTACAGGCGTGAGCCACCACCCCCAGCCCATAGTGGACTTTTATGTAATTTTCCCATCACTTGAGTGGAAATGCCATGTGAATTTAAAGGGATGAAAATTCTCAGGATAGAGATTGTTCTTGGGAGAGTCTCTTTTGGAACCACCCATTTCAAGGAGAAGACACTAACCCTGCAATCGTAGCTGGTTGTCACATACTGTTTGGTAAGCTCTAACCACATGAGGAAGGCAGCCAAGCTGACCTGGAACACACTAACCCGATTGGATGTATCCCAGCAGCTTTGAGTTGGCATGGTCAAAGCACTTCCACCAAGAAAGACAAGATCTTCTCAAGGTAATTTCCCCAAAAATGAATAGAAGATAATTTTTGTTTACTTTTACTCATGTAGAGTAGAATTAACTTTGGCTGAGAGTAGCTAAGTGGTAGACTCAGGTCTCAAGGTCATTGCAATAAAGTCCTGCCCAGCAGGATATGGTCCCTTTCATTATAACTGGTATCGGTACTGGCCAGGCTTGGGTAGAACCAGTCAAGTCAGAAATGAACAACACCTTTGGCCTCAGAAACAACACATTTGGCCTCAGACCATGGCTATGTGAAATAGATAAGTTTCTTCTTTTCCTTCTTGAAATTATGAAGCCTATTTCTGGTGTAACAGTGGGGAATAAATCACCAATCGTATCTAGCCATCTTTGATTGTTCTAGAGAATGAGTCTTACAGAAAAATCACTCACATCTTATCTGATCTCAAGAAGTTGCCTTTCCTGGACACAATGTCATATTTATGGGCTTCCAAACTCATATCCCTTGGGGTTTTCCCAGAGAGAGTGCCACTGCAAGCTTCAAAATCTGTTGAAGGAATTATTTAATATGATATTCAAATAAATAAGAATCTATCTGCCCAGGAGGTCCTTGTAGGATCAGATTCATAACCACAGACAGATGTGAGAGCACAACACAAGCTGAAGAGCATTATTATTTGCTCCTGTATTTCTGAAAGCTTTCTATCTTTCATTCTCCCTAATCTATAGGAGACGGTGGGTCCGTAAAACACCAATTCCATTCACAGATGTTCACCGTGGTACTAGACTAGAAGATGGAAAATCAGCAAGAGAAGATAGCAGTCTCAAACGATTAAGACTTATTTATTGGCTGGGCACAGGTAGCTCACACCTGTAATCTCAGCACTTTGGGAGGCTGAAGTGGGCAGATCACCTGAGGTCGGGAGTTCAAGACCAGCCTGACCAACATGGAGAAACCCCTGTCTCTACTAAAAATACAAAAAATTAGCAAGGCATGGTGGCACATGCCTGTAATCCCAGCTACTTGGGTAGCTGAGGCAAGAGAATCACTAGAACCCAGGAGGCAGAGGTTGCGGTGAGCCAAGATTGCGCCATTGCACTCAAGCCTGGGCAACAAGAGTGAAACTCTGTCTCGAAAAAAAAAAAGACTTATTTATTAATAGAGGACCTTGTTTAGAGCACAGAAATGGAGTATATATGCTTGGCAGGTGCACAAGTACCAGTTAAGAATCGCTAACATAGCTGTACATTTAACTGCTTCCTGATTTAAATTAAAAAAAAAAAAAAAAAAAAAAAACCTGCTAGAAGATGGCCAGTTTGGATTGCCAGAAAAAGAGGTGACACAATAGACCCTGAAAGAGATCTCCTCAGGCTGGCTGAAAGGAATAGAGGTAGTACTGGAGGCAGGACTCTGAGAGTCAGTGGAAAGCATGGATTTTAGTAAGAGAGACATCCTAGTTTCCAGTCAGAAGAGGCTTGACCCTCAGAATTTGCCTGAAACTTTAGGATTTTCATGTTTGACCTGGATATCAGTGCCAATTCTCCAAGGATGCAGAACACGCCCCTCACCTTCCTGGCTGGCGAGCAGGGTACATCCGAATGTGAACGGAACTTTGCTGGCAGCCTGGTGGTGTTTAGCAGTGATGATTACGTCTGGCATCTCAGGTGCTTATGAGCAAAATGCTTGTTCACAGGGCTTGCTCTCACAACCTTACTCAGAGAGACCAAAGGTTTGGGTCTGCTGGACAGTTTGTAATACTGCACCCTCAGGTTCTTGAAAAATTGAACCCACAAGATACGCCTGTTTATTCGAGCCAGAGAGCTCTAACAAAGGGCTGCTGGCTCCCAACCCTATCTTTTGCCCATGGGTGGTAGTATTGGCCTCATGCTGGTGGTCAATCTACATACCTCCTCCTGCACAGAACTGCAAGAAGTGGAAGGCAGTGCCTACCTTGTCATCTGGGAGTGACTTACTTGCTTATATTAATGTCACTTGAAGGAAAGTCACCAAAGGGCTAAACAGGCATGATCATGAGAAAAGTTGAAGATTAGATGGTCTCCAAAAGTTTTCATAATGTTAACATCTATTTGCTTTCATATCTGAATTTGAAAAAAAATGCTTATTAACACAAATATATCTAAAGTTGGTAAAATTTCAGGCCTTGTAATAAAGTGAAGGAGGAATTTATTAATTTTTAGGCATAGTAGAGCAATAATCTGCCCAGAAGTTGACTGTTGTTTTGAATGTTTGCACACACATGTACATGTGCACGCACTCACACGCACATGTGCGCCCCCACACACACACAAACTTACAAATAGCCACACTATGTTTGTATAGGATATACAGAATGATGTTTACATCCTGCCTTTTGCCCAAATAGATGAACATTTAGTAACGAAAGGAATGATTCTGGTTCTTAGCCTTGGAGATAATAGGGAAGTGCCTTGGCAAAAGATAAAAGAGAAAGAAAGCTTTTGTTCTTCTAGATCAATTATACTCAAACAGGCATACAACAAAATCACCAGAGAAACATAATAAAAATACAGATTTCAGAGCCCCATCCTAACGTATTTCTGAGTCTACAGCTAACATGTATTATTATAGGCCTGTAGAGAACTCTCTATTCCGATGGTTCTCAAACTTGAGCATGCATCCAAATCCCCTGGAGTGCTTGTTAAACATAGCTTGCTCAGCCCCACCCCTAGTTTCTGGTTCAGTAGATCTGAAGTGAGGTTCAAAAATGTGTATTTCTAACAAGTTCCCAGGGGGTGCTCGCACTGTTGGTCTGAGGACCACATTTTGAGAACCATTACTCCTTTTAGTTCATGCACCAGCTCTTCTAATTTCTGACCAGATGCTATGGGGTTAGTTCCCGATTCAATGGGTGTCAGAGATTTAAATTTTTATCAAATCACCCAAGTGTTTCCTATGCAAGTGTTACTTTGAGAATGCCAATTTAGGATCCTTGATCCTTGGTTATATTTTTAATATTAACTTCTGGTTATAGTGTTTACATCCTTGGGATGCCCAAGATGATTCAATAGCAGAGGCCTATCCCAGATGATCCCTACTGTCTTGAAACCCTGCTAAAATCTGACTTCCTCCCTGCTTCCTTGCAATTGGCAATCCCATGCCTAGACTGACCAATGAATCTATTGATTCTACAGTTACTATGAACTAGATCTAATGAAAGAAACCAATTGGACTCTCTTCTGGCATAGCACCAGCTTTGATTTCAGGACTGATTCTTGGTGGCAGGCTGATAATAAGCACTAGTCACTGTAGTGATGACGAAGCCCTCAGTGAACAATCTACTAGCTGTGCTAGGGACTCACTGCAATTGATCCAGAAGTTATCTCTTTAAAAGCAACAGGGTCAGCCGGGCGTGGTGGTTCACACCTGTAATCCCAGAACTTTGGGAGGCCAAGGTGGGCAGATCACAAGGTCAAGAGATCAAGACCATTTTGGCCAATATGGTGAAAACCCATCGCTACTAAAAATAGAAAAATTAGCTGGGCATGGTGGTGCATGCCTGTAGTCCCAGCTATTCAGGAGACTGAGGCAGGAGAATCACTTGATCCCGGGAGGCAAAGGCTGCAGTAAGCCAAGATTGCACCACCGCACTCCAGCCTAGCCTGGCAACAGAGTGAGAATTGGTCTCAAAAAAAAAAAAAAAAGTAACAGGGTCTGGTTGGCTGGGCAGGGTGGTTCACCTTTGTAATCCCAGAACTTTGAGAGGCTGAGGTGGGCAGATCACTTGAGCTCAGGAGTGTGAGACCATCCTGGCCAACGTGGCGAAACTCTGTCTCTATTAAAAATACAAAAATCAGCTAGACGTGGTGGCTCATGCCTGTAATCTCAGCCACTCCAATGGCTTAGGCATGAGAATCACTTCAACTTTGGAGGTAGAGGTTGCAGTGAGCTGAGATCGCACCACTGCACTCCAGCCTGGGCAACAGAGCAAGATTCTGTCTCAAAAAAAAAAGAGTAGCAGGATCTTCTTTTGTTCACATGCCAGGTGGCTGGCCCATATTTCTTCATTTCTCACCTGCAAGGCATTACTCATCCAACTGCGTGACCCATGGCTGGGCACATGCACATCTACCAGGTGTCCTTTGTGGGAAAAAACAGGACATGTGATCATGGGAAATCTGTCCAGGAAAGCAAGGGCTTCAAGAACAGCAGCAGATGCAGCTTCAATAGGAGCCTGCAAGGCTTTGAGTGACAGGTTCACTGGTGGAGAGCTGAGCCACTGGGGTAACAGTGGTTGAATGAACTGGGCATCTTCCAGCACGGGTCTTTCTATACTGTCCTCTAAAGTAAAAAGTTGCTTTTCCTGTTCTCTACATGATGTAGATTCACCCTAGCCCTTCAACACTCTCCCTAGCTCACTCCTTTAGCCAATGGGACACATTTTCAAAACACAGGGTGTCAAGTAAGGGATTTTATCTGATGTCATGCAGTAATTAATATCATGATATAACCAAGCTAACCAGCCTCTCTCTGCTAACCTAAAAGCACAAGAGAAGGAACATATAAGACATTCACAAGCCCATTCAATGGTTTAATAAACTTACCTGCTCTCTCCTCCAAAAAGGAAGCACAGAGTTTGAATCCCAGCTGTGCCACTTACTAGTTAGTTATGGCTTTGGGTGAGTTGAACTTCTTTGATCCTCAATCTCCTTGAATAACAAACAAAAAAATAATGTTAGTGCCTACCTCATAGGATATTGTAAAGATTAAATGAGATAATACATGCAACATATATAATAGTACATAGTAAATATACATGCAAAGTATATAAAAGTATATAATACGGAGATCCAAGATGGCTGAATAGGAACAGCTCTGGAGTGCAGTTCCCAGCGAAAACAACGCAGAGGGTGAGTGATCACCACATTTCCGAATGAGTTTTTACCGCCCACAGACCAGGAGATTTCCAGACTGAAAAGCACCATGAGTTTCCAGCATGGCTGTTTCAGCCAGTGCCACAGGTCTCTGCACAAAAGCTCACACAAATCCGGGTGCCATTTCAACTGGCACCTGGAATGCCTGGGATACAGAACCACCCATTCAACTGAAAAAAAAGGGGCTGAAACAGGGAGCCAGGCAATCTGGCTCAGTGGGTCCCAGACCCACAAAGACCAGCAATCTGAAACACTCTGGACTGAGAGTTTCACAGAAAGCGCAACTGGACCCAGGACATCCAGCTTGGTGAGGGGAAGGGCATCTGCCATTACCGAGGCAGTCCACCACTACTGAGGCAGTCTGCCATTACCAAGGCAATCCATCCTTACTGAGGCAGTCCGCCATTACCAAGGCAATCCATCCTTACTGAGGCAGTCCACCATTACCAAGGCAGTCCATTACCAAGGCAATCCACCCTTACTGAGGCAATCCACCATTACTGAGGCAGTTCTAACTGTACCTCTGTAAACAAAACCACAAGGAAGTTCACACAGCAGCCAGACAGAGCCCACAGCAGCTCAGCAACGCCTCTGCTGGCAGACTGTGACTAGACTACCTCGTTGCTAGGCAGGGTATCTCTGAAAAAAAGCAGCAGCACATCAGGAACTTACAAATAAAGCCTCACCTACCCAGGACAGAGCACCTGGGAAAAAAAGTGGTTTTGAGTTCCGCTGCAGCAGACTTAAACATACCTGCCCAGCAGCTCTGAATGGAACAATGGAGCTCACAGCTGAGCACTTGAGCTCCTATAAGGGACAGACTGACTGCTGAAGAAGCTCCCCAACCCCTGTATATCCAAAGAGACACCTCATAAAGAAGAGCTCAGGCTGACATCTGGTGGGCACCCTTCTGGGACGAAGATAACAGATGAAGAAACTGGCAGCAACTGTTACTGTTCTGCATTTGCCACAGGTGATCCCCAGGCAAGCAGGATCTGGAGTGGACCCCAGCAGTCCTACAGCAGAGGGGCCTGACTATTACAAGGAAAACTAAAAAACAGAAAGAAGTAACTTCAACATCAACAAAAAGGACATCCACTCAGAGACCCCATCAAAAAGTCACCAACTACAAAGACCACAGGTAGATAAAGCCACAAAAATGGGAAAAAACCAGCATAAAAAGATGAAAACACCAAAAACCAGAATGTCTCTCCTCCTCCAAGGGATCACAACCCACCAGCAAGGGAACAAAGCTGGACTGAGAATGAGTCTGATGAATTGACAGAAACAGACTTCGGAAGGTGGGTAATAATGAACTTCTCTGAGCTAGAAGAACATGTTCTAACCCAATACAAAGAAACTAAGAACTTTGAAAAAAGGTTAGATGAAATGCTAATGAGTATAAACAGCTTAGAGAGGAATATAAGTGAATTGATGGAGCTGAAAAACACAACACGAGAACTTTGCGAAGCATACACAAGTTTCAACAGCTGAATCGACCAAGCAGAAGAAAGGATATCAGAGATTGAAGACAAAATCAATGAAATAAAATGAGAAGGCAAGATTAGAGAAACAGAGTGAAAAGAAATGAACAAAGCCTCCAAGAAATAAGGATTATGTGAAAAGACCTAATCTATGTTTGATAGGTGTACCTGAATGTGACAGAGAGAATGAATCCAAGCTGGAAAACACTCTTTAGGATATTATCTAAGAGAACTTCCCCAACCTAGCAAGGCAGGCCAAAATTCAAGTCCAGGAAATATAGAGAACACCACAAAGATATTCCTCAAGAAGAGCAACCCCAAGACACATAATCGTCAGATTCACCAGGGTTGAAATGAAGGAAAAAATGCTAAAGGCAGCCAGAGAGAAAGGTCGGGTTACCCACAAAGGGAAGCCCATCAGACTCACAACGAATCTCTCAGCAGAAACCCTACAAGACAGAAGACAGTGGGGGCCAATATTTAACATCCTTAAAGAAAAGAACTTTCAACCTAGAATTTCATATCCAGCCAAACTCAGTTTCATAGATCCTTTTATTAATCCTTTTATTTATGAACAAGCAATTGCTGAGAGATTTTGTCACCACCAGGCCTGGCTTACAAGCACTAAACATGGAAAGGAACAACCAGTACCAGCCACTCCAAAAATGTACCAAACAGTAAAGACCATCAACACAATGAAGAAACTGCATCAACTAATGGGCAAAACAACTAGCTAGCATCAAAATGGCAGGATTGAATTCACACATAACAATATTAACCTTAAATATAAATAGGCTAAATGCCCCAATCAAAAGACACAGACTGGCAAATTGGATAAAAAGTCAAAACCCTTCAATGTGCTGTATTCAGGAAACCCATCTCATGTGCAAAGACATACATAGGCTCAAAATAAAGGGATAGAGGAAGATTTACCAAGCAAATGGAGAGCAAAAAATAAAAGCAGGAGTTGTAATCCTAGTCTCTGATAAAACAGACTTTAAACCAACAAAGATCAAAAGAAGCAAAGAAGGGCATTACATAATGGTAAAAGGATCAATGCAACAAGAAGAGCTAACGATCCTAAATATATACACATCCAATACAGGAGCACCCAGATACATAAAGCAAGTTCTTAACAATCTACAAAGAGACATAGACTCCCACACAATAATAGTGGAAGACTTTAACACTCCACTGTCAATATTAGACAGATCAATGAGACAGAAAATTAACAAGGATATCCAGGACTTGAACTCAAATCTGGACCAAGCAAACCTAATAGATATCTATAGAACTCTCCACCCCAAATCCACAGAATATACATTCTTCTCAGCACCACATCACACCTACTCTAAAACTGACCACGTAATTGGAAGTAAATCACTTACAGCAAATGCAAAAGAACGGAAATCATAACAAACAGTCTCTCAGACCACAGTGCAATCAAATTAGAACTCAGGATTAGGAAACTAACTCAGAACCACACAACTTCATGGAAACTGAACAACTGGCTCTTGAATGTTGACTGATAAACAATGAAATGAAGGCAGAAATAAAGATGTTCTTCAAAACCCACGAGAATGACTATACAACAAACCAGAATCTCTGGGACACATTTAAAGCAGTGTCTAGAGGGATATTTATAGCAACAAATGCCCACATGAGAAACAAGGAAAGATCTAAAATTGACCCCCTATCCTCAAAATTGAAAGAGCTAGGGGAACAAGAACAAAAACTCAAAAGCTAGCAGAAGACAAGACATAACTAAGATCAGAGCAGAACTGAAGGAAATAGAGACACAAAAAAACCCCTCAAAAAATCAATAAATCCAGAAGCTGTTTTTTCAAAAAGGTCAACAAAATAGACAGACCACTAGCCTGATAAATAAAAAAGAAAAGAGAGAAGAATCAACTAGATGCAATAAAAAACGATAAAGAGGATATCACCACCAATTCCACAGAAATACAAACCACCACCAGAGATTACTATGAACAACTCCATGCACATAAACCAGTAAACATGGAAAAAATGGATAAATTCCTGGAAACTTGCACCCTCCGAAGCCTAAACTATGAAGAAGTTGAAACCCTGAATAGACTAATAACAAGGGCTGAAGTTGAGACAGCAATTAATAGCCTACCAACCAAAAAAAGTCCAGGTCCAGATGGGTTTACAGCCGAATTCTACCAGACGTACAAAGAGGAGCTAGTAACATTCCTTCTGAAACTATTCCAAACAATACAAAAAGAGAGAATCCTTCCCATATCATTTTATGAGATCAACATTATCCTGATACCAAAACCCAGCAGAGACTCAACAAAAAAAGAAAACTTCAGGCCAATATCCATGATGAACATAGATGTAAAAATCTTCAATAAAATACTAGCAAACTGATTGTAACAGCACATCAAAAAGCTTATCCATCACGATCAAGTAGGATTCAACCCAGGGATGCAAGTCTGGTTCAATATAAGCAAGTCTATAAACATAATCCACCACATAAACAGAACTACAGACAAAAATCACACGATTATCTCAATAGATGCAGAAAAGGCCTTCGACAAAATTTAACAGCCCTTTATGCTAAAAACGCTCAATAAACTAGGTATCAATGGAACATATTTCAAAATAATAAAAGCAATTTATGACAAACCCACAACCAATAACATAGTGAATGGGCAAAAACTGGAAGCATTCCCTTTGAAATCTGGCACTAGACAAGGATGCCCTGTCTCACCACTCCTATTCAATATAGTATTGGAAGTTCTAGCCAGAGCAATCAGGCAAGAAAAAGAAATAAAGGGTATTCAATTAGGAAAGGAGGAAGTCAAATTGTCTCTATTTGCAAATAACATGATTGTATATCTAGAAAACCCCGTCATCTCAGCCCAAAATCCCCTTAAACTGATAAGCAACTTCAGCAAATTCTCAGGATACAAAATCAATGTGCAAAAATCACAAGCATTCCTATACACCAATAACAGACTTAAAGAGAGCCAAATCAAGAACGAACTGCCATTCACAATTGCTACAAAGAGAATAAAATACCTGGGAATACAACTAACAAAGGATGTAAAGGACCTCTTCAAGGAGAACTACAAACCACTGCTCAAGAAAATAAGAGAGGACACAAACAGATGGAAAAACATTCCATGCTCATGGTTAGGAAGAACCAATATTGTGAAAATGACCATACTAACCAAAGTAATTTATAGATTCAATGCTATCCCCATCAAGCTACCTATGACCCTCTTCACAGAACTGGAAAAAAAATCTTAAACTTCATATGGAACCAAAAGAGAGCCTGCATAGCCAAGGCAATCCTAAGCAAAAAGGACAAAACTGGAGGCATCATGCTACCTGACTTCAAACTATACTACAAGGCTACAGTAATCAAAACAGCATGGTACTGGTACCGAAACAGAGATATAGACCAATAGAACAGAACAGAGGCCTTGGAGGCAACACCACACATCTACAACCATCTAATCTTTGACAAACCTGACAAAAACAAGCAATGGGGAGAGGATTCCCTGTTTAATAAATGGTGTTGGGATAACTGGCTAGCCATGTGCAGAAAGTAGAAACTGGACCCCTTTCTGACACCTTACACTAAAATTAACTCCAGATGGATTAAAGACTTAAACATAAGACCTAACACCATAAAAACCCTAGAAGAAAACCTAGGCAAAACCATTCATGACATAGGCATAGGCAAGGACTTCATGGCTAAAACACCAAAAGCAATGGCAACAAAAGCCAAAATAGACAAACAGGATCTAATTAAACTCCACAGCCTCTGTACAGCAACAGAAACAATCATTAGAGTAAACTGGCAACCAAAAGAATGAGAAATAATTTTTGCAATCTACCCATCTGACAAAGGGCTAATATCCAGAATCTACAAAGCACTAAAACAGATTTGCAAGAAAACAAACAAACCCCATTCAAAAGTGGGTGAACGATATGAACAGAAACTTTTCAAAAGAAGATATATATGAGGCCAACTAATTTGAAAAAATGCTCATAATCACTTATCTATCATTAGAGAAATGCAAATCAAAACCACATTGAGATACCATCTCATGCCAGTTAGAATGGTGATCATTAAAAAATCTGGAGACAACAGATGCTGGAGAGGATGTGGAGAAAAAGGAACACTTTTACACTGTTGGTGGGAGTGTAAATTAGTTCAATCATTGTGGAAGACAGTGTGGCGATTCCTCAGGGACCTAGAAATACAAATTCCATTTGACCCAGCAATCCCATTACTGGGTATACATCGAAAGGATTATAAATCATTCTATTATAAAAACACATGCATGCTTATGTTCACTGTGGCACTGTTTACAATAGCAAAGACCTGGAACCAACCCAAAATGCCCATTGATGATAGACTGAGTGAGGAAAATGTGGCACATATACACCATGGAATACTATGCAGTCATAAAAAATGATGAATTCATGTCCTTTGTAGGGACATGGATGAATTGGAAACCAGCATTCTCAGCAAACTGACACAAGAACAGAAAATCAAACACTGCATGGTCTCACTCATAGGAGGGTGTTGAACAATGAGAACACATGGACACAGGGAGGGGAGCATCACACACTGGGGTCTGCTGGGGTGGACTAGGGAAGGGACAGTGGGGGGTAGGGAGGTTAGGGAGGGATAACATGGGGAGAAATGCCAGATATAGGTGATGGGGGGATGGAGGCAGTAAACGACATTGCCATGTATGTACCTATGCAACAATGCTGCATGATCTGCCCATGTACCCTAGAACCTAAAGTACAATAAAAAATATATATTAAAAAAATAAAATAAAAATAACCATAAAATTTTTTTAAAGTATATAATAGTACTAAATAGATAATCCATGCAAAGTATATAAAAGTATATAATAGTTCCTGCCATTTAGTAACCACTCAGCAAATAGAAGATACTGTTTATTGACTTGGAATATTCCATAAATGGCATTTCTTTCCAGAAGACTTTTCCTAAATCATTACTAGTGAACCTCCAGGAAGGAAGAGTTTGTGGGTGACTCAATAAATGTCTGACATTGATGTATAACAGTTATATTGCACAACTAACTGCTAAATCAAGCGATGCAAAGTGGAAATTTTATGCTGCCTAATTTTAATCACCTAAATACAAATAGAAGTATCTGTGCCTCTTCTGAGTTCTAGAAAACTGGAAAACCCCAATGACCAGACACAACAAAAGGTAAAAGTGACTCATCTGGAAGTCTGGGAATTCTCTCAGTGTAGGATCTTCTGGGAAGACCTGAATATTCCCAGCCTTCCATTCATAGGGGCTTTCCCCGACCTGTTTGTAGAAATTAAACTGCAATTTTGCCTTTTCAGCTGCTATGATTGTATCCCTTCAAAATTTCCACTCGAGATTGGACAGCAACCATTTACCAAATTTGTAAGTGACACTGTGATGTCATCTCCAGGTATACCCAAACCATCACAAGCATCTTGATTACAGGAAGTAACTGATTTTGACTATGCCTACAAATGAGCATTCCCTTTTCAAGCAATACTATGGGTAATCTTTTTTTTTTTTTTTTTTTTCATTTAAAATTATCAATAAGTTCTAGTTACCTGGTTCCACTTTGGACCAAACTGAGGGCCTTTATTTACATATGAATAAGTGTAAACTGTCTTGTTAGAGCAGTCTCACCACATGCCTCTCAGAAGACAATAAGGTGTCTACTAGTAAGCCATAGAGCCTGCCAGTTATTGGAAGGTTATGTTGGACAAGAACAATAGCAGCCTGTCTCCTCCTGCAAAATTTCTGGTGCATTGACATCATCTGAATTTCCTCAACCAGGTATCTGTGGACAACCCATAGGACCTAAGGTATTATTGTATTAATTATCTAGGATTGAGCCTATTTGAAATCATCTTAGCATTGCCACTTTTGTCCATATTTTTCTGTTGACATAAGCCTTTCAGGTTTCATCTTTTCTCTTTGCACTTTTATACACGTTGGAGTATGTGGCTTTGGAGGCATGTTATATTGTAGAGGAGTCGCCATTACAGATTTTGTTCATTTTGGTAGCATAAAGCCACGCCCCTTACATCATTTTCCTAGCAGGTACCTAATTTCTTGTACTAACTGACTCGTGAACAATACTGCCACCCTCTGGGAGTCCTGGGAAATGCCACTCAATGTCAAAAATCGTTAGCATTGGTATGAGGCTGGGGTACCCACAAGAAATAAATGAAACAATATTTGTTTGAGTTGCAAGCTGGGAAAGAAAGGACTATGTTGTTGAGATGTCTCAACAATTGTGAGAAGGGAATTTTAGTTGTTTTAACAAAAGCTAAATGAAAGCAGGCATTTTATGAGAGTTCTTGGGGGTTTCCATGAGAGTGGGATCAATGCACCCTCTCCAAATACTTGAGAAGCTACTCATAGATGAAATGTCAGCTGGCCACAGTTTATTCATTGTGTGCTACCCTCACCCAAGATACATGCTTCACTGCGGAAGTCCCTTATGTCACCAAGCTCACTTTGAGATCCTCCCTCCCGGTTTTCTTTTGTGGTTGAATGTCACCAGTGTTCCGATGGCCCCATGTTGGTGTGTGATCAAAAGACATTTTTAACCCACTCAGTTGGGTTGCAAATTAATATTGCAGCTCAGAGAAGCCTAGAAGTAAAACTCTATCATGATTGTTCAGAGAACAATTGTGATATTCAAAATCTGGAGGAAGGGCTCTTCTCTTTGATCTCTGAGGAGCTCAGGGCTCCAACACCCAAAGCTATATAGTGGGCACTCTTTCTGCTCAGATTTCTGCTGGATGAGATGACATCCACTAAGCAAGGAGGGCCAGTTTCCATGTTGTGAAAGAAGCAAACACAGCAGAAGGGCTAATGACCTCTCCTGGAAAGGAGGTCCCTAGCAATCGCCTTTGCCATGCTCAGCTAGCTCCCCCTTCTTTCCTCTAGGATGAAATGCATGAATAAAATGCAAAAGCAAGGTCAGCGTGACCCATAAGCAGCTGGAGGAACCTGCCTGCCAGGTTCCCTCCAAATCCCAAACACTTTTTCGACCTTCAGTTCTATGCCTGCAATGTCGCAAATAGAGAAAATGAGCTTTTATTTTTACCACTTGTTTACATGGTTTTCAAAGACGTTGTTTATCAAACTGTGCTTGAATAATAATACTTCCTCCTTTTATACATCTAAGATGAATAAAAATGCCGAGCTACTCTTCTGCTTTGTTTAGCTCATTCTGGCATTACCGTAGGTAAACATATGTTCTTCGTGGTCTTTTGAT
Source organism: Aotus nancymaae (assembly GCF_030222135.1). NCBI lineage: Eukaryota > Metazoa > Chordata > Mammalia > Primates > Aotidae > Aotus > Aotus nancymaae. Next base: position 5,795,832 of record NW_026988494.1, on the reverse strand, counting down.
TTTAAAACTGCCTTTATTGAGCCCTAGAAGTCCAAGAACCCCAGACTGCTATAAACTACCAAGTGTCATTTTAGCTGATCACTAATTAGAACTGGTGGTTTTTTTGTTTCTTTGTTTCTTTTGTTGATGTTGTTGTTGTTTTTGAGACAGAATCTCTGTCATCTAGGCTGGAATGCAGTGGCACAATCATAGCTCGCTGCAGCCTCTATCTCCTGGGCTCAAGCCATCCTTCTGCCTCAGTCTCCTAACGTATTAGGATTACTGGCATGAGCCATCTCATCCAGCCAGAACTGTTCTTGAAAGCAAGTTTTATGTCAACATAAAGAAGTTCACGGGAAGATTCCAGAGTCCTAATGTGTTGGGAAGGGAATGTCTGCATGCAGGGGAGGAAGTCTTGGAAGGACTAAGTCTGAGAACAAGGGACAGGGGACTAAAGACAAGTTTATCAAAGTATACTTTCATTGTAGGACATTTTACAGATATTCTTACATTCAGTTAAAATTGGTGTTTAGAGATTCACAAAAATATCACTGCCTAGAATAGTGCCTGACATATAGTAGGTACTCAATAGATAAAGAATGGATGACTATTGATAAGAAGAGAGTAGGATGACTTTTTAGTTCTTTTTTTTTGTTTTTTTTTTTAAGACGGAGTCTTACTCTGTTGCCCAGGCTGGAGTGCAGTGGCACGATCTCAGCTCACTGCAACCTCTACCTCCCAGATTCAAGTGATTCTCCTGCCTCAGCCTCCCAAGCAGCTGGGATTACAAGTGTGTGCCACCATGGCCGGCTAATTTTTGTATTTTTAGTAGAGACGGGGTTTCACCATGTTGGCCAGGCTGGGACTTTTTAGTTCTTCTGATTTATTGTATCTTCCCTGGATTTGCCATGATAGAAAAATAAACTTTGTTTTAAAGAAGAAAGAAAACGATATATCAGTTGAATGAGGAGAGGAACCCAATATCTAAGCAGGAGAGCACAAGATGATTTTCCCAAACCACAGCCTCAGCCACACACAGCAATGAGACCAGGCGACCCAGCCAGATAATCATTGTCTTCTGTTTTCCTTTTAATCTTTGGAAATAACTGATTCTTTAATTAAAAAAAAAAAGTTTGTTGCAAAGCTATTAGAGAAGAGAATATAATCCTGTCATGCCAAATAATTAGCTTGAAATATGTCTGATACAGCAGTTTAGCTGAAAAATTAAATGTTATTGTGGAAAATTACAGTAAGCAGCAGCACTTAAGAGTTGCAAAATGAAATGACACAGCAGAGAAAAGAGCGTCTTTTTCTTTTTATTACATTTGTCTCAGCCTATATAGTTAATGTCTGATGAGTTTACTTACCCTAATGATCACAATAAATTCCATCAGAAAGCATGCTTTGAGGCCTTGCATTTTAAACGTAACTAAACAAGGTCTTTGAATTCAGTCATCTGTGTTCAGAATGACAACGTTTTCTCTGTCTACTTAGGGCTGAGTGGAAGAGGGGTCACAAAGGTGCCTTACTCACATGAAGCTGAAGATAGTGACTACTAGTTAGCTGTCACCTGGGTCAACGCAAGCAAATGAAATGCACCCAGAAAACTTAGGCCAAATGCTTTCTATCACTTAAAATACAGTATATAAAATTGCTGCATAGGTGTTAGTTGTGTTATTATTATCATTATAAAGCCACTTGAGAAATCATCATTATAGAAGAAATAGTATCAGAAAAACTGAAAGAATGGAACTGGGGCCAAGTGTTAACTGGGCTTTCTTTTTTAAAAATTTTTATTTTAAGTTCTCGGATACATGTGCAGAATGTGCAGGTTTGTTGCATAGGTAAACGTGTGCCATGGTGGTTTGCTGCCCCTATCAACCCATCACCCATGCATTAAGCCCAGCATGCATTAGCTGTTTATCCTCATGATCTCCCTCATCCGACCCCAGCCCCTACAGGCCCCAGTGTGTGTTCTTCCCCTCCCCATATCCATGTGTTCCTATTGTTCAGCTCCCACTTACAAGTGAGAACATGCAGTCTTTGGTTTTCTGTTCCTGTGTTAGTTTGCTGAGGATGATGGTTTCCAGCTCCATCCACGTCCCCGCAAAGAACATTATCTTCTTCCTTTTTATGGCTGCACAGTATCTCATGATGTATGTGTACCATATTTTCTTTATCCAGTCTATCATTGATGAGCATTTATGACGATTCCACGTCTTTGCTCTCGTGAACAGTGCTGCAGTGAACATACATGTGCATGTATCTTTATAATAAAAGGATTTATACTCCTTTGGAGTAATAGGATTTCTGGGTCAAATGGTATTTCTGGTTCTAGGCCTTTGAGAAATCACTACACTGTCTTCCACATGGTCGAACTAATTTACATTCCCACCAACAGTATAAAATCATTCCCATTTCTCCACAGTCTCGCCGACATCTGCTGTTTCCTGACTTTTTAATAATCACCATTCTGACTGGCGTGAGAGGGTAACTCATCGTGGTTTGCATTTGCATTTCTCTAATGATCAGTGACGTTGAGCTTTTCTTCATACGTTTCTTGGCCACATAAATGTCTTCTTTTGAGAAGTGTCTCTTCGTGCCCTTTGTGCACTTTCTAATGGACTTTTTTTTCTTATAAATTTGTTTAGGTTTCTTGTAGATTTTGGATATTAGACCTTTGTCAGATGGATAGAATGCAAAAATTTTCTCCCATTCTGTAGGTTGTCTGTTCATTCTGATGATGTTTTCTTTTGCTGTTCAGAAGCACTTTAGTTTAATTAGATGCCATTTGTCAATGTTTGCTGTTGTTGCAATTGCTTTTGACATTTTCATTGTTAATCTTTGCCTGTACCTATGTTCTGAATGGTATTGCCAAGATCATCTTCTAGGGTTTTTATAGTTTGGGGTTTCACCTTAAGTCTTTAATTCATCTTGAGTTAATTTTTGTATAAGGTGCAAGGAAGGGGTCCAATTTCTATTTTCGGCATATGGCTAGTCAGTTTTCCCAGCAACATTTATTGAATAGGGAATCTTTCCCCATTGCTTGTTTTTGTCAGGTTTGTCAAAGGTGGAAACAAAGTCTTGACTGAGGTGGAAACAAAATCAGTATTTACACCAAAGGAATATTCCTAAGGGTAAATATCTCTGCAGTATTTTCTTCATTCAAGAGTGTGACTGTTATACCATAATTGTAGGTTTAGTTTCCTTGAGGCTATATTGAGCCCAAGAGGAGAGGTAAGGGGAAGGAAGGATGCGTTTCCACAGATTCTATATATTGCAGGCAGTGGTTAATAACATATGACTTGTAGTTATTCATTGACTCAGCGAATATTAATAGTACCTACTCCATGCCAGATCCTGTGCTAAGTTCTAGAGATAAAACAGGGAATACAAGAGATATGACTTCTTTTTCTCATGACGCTCTCAGCATAGGAAGGAAGACAGACGTTGAACAAATTATTACACTGATGCAAAAGTAATTGCAGTTTTTGCCATTAACTTTTAAAAGCAAAAATTGCAATTATTCTTGCACCAACCTAATATAAAAAAGAGGTTTATTATGAAAAAGGAAATATAGGTGGCTGCTCTGGGGACATATGATAAAGAAGCCTAACTCAACTGGCAAGAGAAGGAGTGTATTAGTCTGTTCTCATGATGCTAAAAAAGACATCCCAAAGACTGGGTAATTTATAAAGGAAAGAGATTTAATGGACTCACAGTTCCACATGGCTTGGGAGGCCTCACAATCATGGCAGAAGATGAAAGAAGAGCAAAGGGATGTCTTACATGGCAGCGGGCAAGAGAGAGACTATGTGCAGGGGAACTCCATCAGATCTCGTGAGACTTCTTATTCACCATCACAAGAACCGCACGGGAAAGACTCACCCTCATGATTTAACCGTCTCCACTAGGTCCCCCTCATAACACATGGAAATTATAGCAGATAAAATTTGAGATTTTGGTGGGACAGAGCCAAACCATATCAGGCAGAGAAATCAGGAAGGGGGAAATGAGGGGAACATCCTCCCTATGGAACAGCTGCGCTGGGGAGAGTAACAGTTTAGCCAAGCAAAAGTTGGACTGAGTCAGGGTGCTGGAGAAAGACTGAGACACTGCAACAGAGAAAACAGTATGGGCTGTTCTAGTCCTTTAGTGTGGTACAGACATTGGTAAACTAAATCTGGCCAGTGCCTATTTTTATAAATAAAGCTTTATTGGAACCCAGACATGCCCATTCACTTATGTATGGTCTAAGACCATTATCTTTTTTCTTTTTTTTTTAATCTGTTTTATTTTATTTTATTTTTTTAATTGCATTTTAGATTTTGGGGTACATGTGAAGAACATGCAAGATTGTTGCATAGGTGCATACGTGGCAGTGTGATGTGCTGCCTTCCTCCCCATCACCTATATCTGGCATTTTTCCCCATGCTATCTTTCCCCAACTCCCCCCACTGCTGTCCCTCCCCTATTTCCCCTCAACAGGCCCCAGTGTGTGATGCTCCTCTCCCTGTGTCCATGTGTTCTCACTGTTCAACACCCGCCTATGAGTGAGAACATGCGGTGTTTGATTTTGTGTTCTTGTGTCAGTTTGCTGAGAATGATGGTTTCCAGGTTCATCCATGTCCCTACAAAGGACACAAACTCATCGTTTTTGATGGCTGCGTAGCATTCCATGGTGTATATGTGCCACATTTTCCCTGTCCAGTCTATCATCGATGGGCAGTCTAAGACCATTTTCATGCTACAACTGCAGAGTGGAGTTATTAGTTGCAGAAGAGATCATATTGCCTGTAACACCTAAAATATTTACTACCTGGCCTTTTACAAAAAAAAAAAAAGTTTGATAATTCCATTTAGAGCAAGTGGCTCAATCATGGTTAGTAATGCTAGATGCTATAATTTATCCCTCATGTCCTAGCTCTTTGACCAGCTGATCTGGGCAGGTCTTGTCCAAGTAGCAAAAGCAGGAACACTGTCTTATGGTTTTTACTACCTCCTATCTGAGGGTCTTGCACACCAGCTGTGCAGATGGAGAACAGAAAACAGAGTTGAGGATACGAAATGTGTTAGGGACGAGGTCTGGAATGACACACATTGCTTTCACCCCCATTCCATTAGTCGTACGATCCCACCAACATCCAAGGAGAGGCTGGAAAAAGAAGTCTTCTGTGTGCTTGAGAAGAAAAGGAAGCTTTGGGAAATACATAGCTATGCCCATAGCTATGCCTCTGCCACAGCAGACAAGATATATTTTTTAAACGAAGCTAAAAATCCTGTGTGGTTGAATTTAGGTGGCATGAGGTAAGGCTGATAGGTAGGCAAAGGTCAGATTGTGAAGGGTCTTGTAAACCACATCAAAAATTTAAATTTTAACCTAGGTTTGAATTAGCAGTTATATAACTCTGATAAGGTTATATAACCTAGCTAATCTAATCCTCTGCCTCTTCATCTGTGAAAAAAGGATGATGCTACCTAGCTTATAGAATTGGACAGACTCAAAGAGATACAGTACATAGAGGTTTTAGAATATCCCTAACACATAGTAAGCATGTAATAAATTGTAGCTATTTATTACCAAAACAGAGGGAAGTTCCTCCACCTTTCCCACAAACTGGCTTTCCCCACACACAGGCCCCAAAATGCAGAAAACCCTTTGCTAACCTAGTATGCCAAGATCCCATTAGAAAGAAATCAAAGCACCTTGAATCGTTTCTCTGCCATTCCACTGGCCTCCGTGTTTGCTACCATCTTTTCAAGGACACATTGGCCTAGAGAACAATCAGGTCCCCTCCACTTAGAGTAACTATTTGTGAACTAAAATTACTTCCCAAATCCTTTACCTTCCCTGGATCAAAAGAAGATGGCATTAGAAACTCAGAGGAAAAAAGGAAGTGTGTACACATATGTATATGTATCTGCATACCCACACAAACAGATACCAAACAGGGCAAGGCTAGAGTGGTAAGACCCAGCTCATCACGTATGCCTAACACCATATGCCTCTGGCCCCATCCCAAAGTTATTTTAAATCCATCTTGACCTTTGGATTCCCTGAATGACTTTTAAGGAATGTTCCTGGCTTGAGGTCTCCAGACTCTGGAGAAAGAAGAGATTTTCTTGAGCTCAAGATAACACGTGAAAAGCAAAACAAACAAGAAAGAATAGAATAATACGGAAAATTGAAAAACTTTTTGAAAAATAAAAGACATGGGAAGGGATGAGACAAGCAGATATTGAAAGCTTTTATGGAGGTATGACATGGCAGTGACAAAAGGCTAGACATCAGTGGTGTAACATATTAAAGTGAAAATTTAATATCGTAATATAATCAATGAGGAAAAGGAAGATGATAAGATAAACTATGATGCCATAATTATTAGTAATTTGGAGGAAAATATACCCTCACTCACATCATACACACACACATGCCTCTTACAGACGGGAGTATAGTGATGACCGCAGCAGAATCTACAGACAGCGAGATGCCCGGGACTCAATCCCAGCTCTACGATTTGTTTAGCTGTGTTGTTTAGGCTTGCAAATTATGCAGTCCCTTTGTGCCTAGTTTTCCTTGCACATACATAGGGAGTAACAAAGGTATTTACCTTACCAGGTTGTTAGGAGAATTGAGTGATTTAATGCATGTAAAACACTTAGAACTGTTTCTAATACACAGTAAGCACTCAACATATGTTAGTCACTGTGATGGGGAAAATCACAAGGAAATGTCACTTTCATTCCACATATTCTACTCTACTTGTACTTCGGTATGTTACATGAATCAGGCTCTAAGAGATCAAAAAATAAATTAAGACACCGACTTGTCTTCAGAGAGGGGATCTAAATCTAATATCGGTTAAGAATGTATCTACTCATTCTTATCCTTCAAAGGTGAGTTCTGGAACAGAACTGGAGTTGTTCAGCACAGCTTGAACATCTTACAGACCTAATTTCTTGTTCACGTCACTGGAAATGCTTCCTGCAATAAATTTATTTTGTTCTATATATATGTTGTCATTCATCATTGCAATACTATTCTTATGGGAAAACAGATTATGAATAGTGTAATAACTGTGACAAATAATAAACAAGCCCACTTGCTTCTGGCTCTAAGGGAAATAAATCAACTGGCAGTCGCACTCTCTGCTCCTCCCTCAATCCCAAAAGGGAGCCATCTATTATTGAAAAGGATCTGCAATTTTTTAAATTTGACCATTTCTTCCAAAATCAAGACAAATTGCATCAATATTACAGAAATTCCCAAATATTTCAGTATCTTTGCAGAGAATGTAGGATACATTCCAATGCCTAGCTTCATAGTTCATCAGACATTGTGGTGAGTGAGACTTTTGAGATCTCCTCCTGTGGCTTTGAATCCCATTCATCCTTCTTCAGTATCATCCATACATGACCATGACCAGTTACTTGACCAGACCAATCCGCCCTTGGGCCTTAGGGAAATAGGTATGACTTTGTCCTCTGAATTTTGATGGGAGACAAGCCTCTGGATCACACCACTTGCCTTTCTACACTTGTTTCTTTTCCTGGTTTTTCTTCTCTTATGACTTGGGGTGGTAGCGAGAGCACTGGAATAGGAGTCACTAAGCTAACGGGTAAGACTTTGTCTCTTATCCACTAGCAATTCTGTGGGCCTTGGGATCCTCTTGGTAAGAGGAGAGGGTATATTGGAATGCTCTTTCAGATAATTTCCAAACATGGCCATCTAGGAAATGAACTTTCTGTACTTTCTCATCCTTAGCCAAAGCCTGCATCTATCAGCAGTTTATTTTGGAAGCCTTACCCTCACCCCAGTCTGCTCCAGCCACTCTGAGTAAAAATCTACCCAAGAATTCACCTCTCCCGGTTTCATCATGCCTAACATAATATTCCCTTAATCCCATTCTGCATATCTTGCTATCTCTCCATTTACTGTAGAACAGCTGCAAGCCAGACACTAAGTCACCATTCAGGATAACTGGTAGCTTTCAGCGAATCACTTAGCAACTCTTCCAGGACTCTGAAGAATATCAGCTATTCCTAATTCACAGAATTATTATGACTTGAAGAGAAAATTGAATGAACTGTGTAAAGTGATATACAAATAAAAATGAAATGGAAACCATTACTAGAATTACTTTCCCTAAAAACTGACAGACACCTATGAGCCACATGAGGATATCTTTAATAATATTGTCATTACCATCACGTTATGTTAATGCATATAAAACACTTAGAACTGTTTCTAACACACAGTAATCACTCAATATATGTTAGTCATTGTGACCTTAGGGTTGACCTTAGGGTTTGAAACTGTTGCTGACCTTAGAGTTTGAAAACTGGTTTTATGCTTTGACCGAGCTTTGGAAATCTGGAAACTCTGCAGCCTGACAATGACTAAATGTGCCCTATTGCATTCCCTACACCAATCTTCTGGCACACTCAAAAGAGAATCACCTCTGCCTTTTAGTGTAATTACGGTGCAATAACAAAATGCATATAATTTTGCTAAAACTGACCTAGCAAATAAAACGTATCAATTTTTCATAATGGCCAAGAAACTACCTATACAAAATATACCAAAAACATTGTATGATTCCAACTCTGATAACATATTGGATGGAAACCCCATCTTTTACTTTTTAGTGGTCACCTTCCACCATGCCTTGTGATTTATCACTCTCTCTGTGCTTACGTTCTCTTCCTTTTGTTCACAAATTGTCATACTATTTTCACATATTGGATTAATTTTCCTCCTTTCAACCTGGAAGGAGTTGTTAGGAATGTATCAACAAAGTAAAATAATATTTTCAAGCAAATTTACAGGCTGCATTGAGTTGCAACTGATTTAACTTCCCTTATCTCTTGCCTCTGTGCCACTGGATTCCTTTGTGTTCTGCAAGGGTTGCCCCAGAGCTTCTCCGAAAAGTCTCACCCAAAGGTCACCAATGACCATCTATCCCAGCGACTGACACCTTCAATGGTTTCTTTACATCTATCCTACTTGATTTCAACTATAATTTTTGGCATGAATGATTACCCATTCATTCTGAAGCTCTCTCCTTCTTTGACTTTTGTGTCAGATACCTCCCCACCTGACACCCATTCCACCTCAGCCTCCTTGGTTAGTGGTGTTGCAGTTCACAAGACAAAAGACAGATCAGTGAGTCCCCGCCTAATGAGATTAAGCCCAAACTCTGCCTTCTATGCTCATGATCAGTTTTAGAAACCCAGGTCTGATGCAACCTGGCATGTGGAATTTTCTTGGCCAGAGAAGTTGGTTCAGAATAGGTATGTCAAGCCAATAAAATGCAAGAGCAAGATCAGTGGGAATTCGGAGAGCAAGGGGGCTTGGGGAGAAGTTTCTTTACACTTGTGAAAGAACCACTGTAAGAGGAGGCTTGGCGATACATGGATGAAAAATCTCAAATTTCTGTGGCCATTTCCCCAACAGTCTAGGGAGAAACTCAACATTTAGAGGAGAGCATTTCTGGGAGAATCAGAAGGCGAATGGGGCTGCATCTGTGACTACAGCACCTGCTCTTGGTCCTACTTACCTCTAGAGTATTTTGTTCCATAAGCAGATAAATTCACTTTATCATTACAGTTGTTTTGAGTTGGTTTGAGTATTAATGGAGCTGAAAGCACCATAAGTAACATAATTTCTACAGCACTGCCTTCTTCATTCTCTTTCTATCTCACCAGGAATTCTTTTAAACCATGGATTGCACTAGCTCCCTTCTTCCATTTAAATCCTTTAACTATGGTGACTCCCACATTCTATACTTTGACTTTTTCTATTTTCTCTTTCCCTAGCTTCAACTTTCATCTACTTCAAAAACTAAAATCTGTAACACTAAGCCAGATTTTTCTTTTGAGCTTGATACACAAATTTTTATTTATTTTCCATATATATTGCCTTTAAGTATCCCATCGTGGGTGAGGTGAATCTATTACCTGCATGCAAACGTTTTCGCTACCACCCTCTGCATGTATTTCATAGCCTAATTTTGTAGTATCACTGTGACTTCAATCTTCAAAACCAGAAACTTTTTTTTTTCCCTCCCTGGTTAATGCCTGTGTCTTAGTCCCCACAATCATCATAAGGTCTTGCCAATTCTAACCTCATAAATATCACACTTTCTTCATGAGACAAACTCTCATCAGCCTAGTTCATTAGCTCATCACTTCCGTCTGGACTTGCCTCCTAACTGGTCCTTTGCTTCCTCCAATGCATCCTCCACAAAGCCACCAGTGATTCCTCTCAAATGCAGGCCCACGTCAAAATGTAAAATGTCATTTTTCAAGGCCTGAATAAAACATTACCCATTTTAGTAACTATTTCATGACACCTGGGAAAATTTCAGCATTCCCTCATCTTTTGTATTCTAGGAACAGAACTATATATGACAGACGTCACACAGGCTACGATAGATTAGTGTTTATTAACATGTCCTGCACCTTCTCTAGTTTGTCATTTGTTAAGGCTATGAACTCGGGCTTTTGATGTTTACCTCTTTAGAACCTATTCCATAATCTGATGCATAATAGATGTTCAAATATTATTTTTCAAATCCAAGAGTGAAGAATAGAAAATTAAAGGATTAGTGACTAGCTAGGAAGAAGTCTCTCTGGACTCAGTTTCCTAACCTGTAAAATGAGACAGATTTAGATTGACCCCTGTGCTTCTTTCTGTTCTAAAACTTTGTACAATTTTATGAAAATATTAGTAGAGCAGTGATTCTTTCATAATATAGTAAACTAATATTAACTTTTACAAACTCCACTCTGGTCAAAAATACGTATAAATTCAAAGATGGAAAGAATTTTTCTTTTCCTTTAATGTGTCCCCCTGTTGCTACATAAAATGTGTTAGTTCTGGAAAGAAGCCAATATTAGGTTTGGAACAGAGTTAAGAGCCAATAGAGACATCATTTTTAATTATATTAAAAGCATCTTGTAAATTGCCCATCAGTTACACCATAATTTCTCTCCATTAATCATTGAAGGACAAGTGTTTGCAGTTTGATCTCTTATGGATGAAGTTTGGGCATAAAATATGGTTTAGTCTCTTCAAGTCTCTGTAAATCTAAGTCTTTCTCCCACTGTCTCCCATTCAGAGAAAAATGGGGTTTGATGTAAAAAGAAAAAAATGTAGTTTGATGTAAGGGGGTAAAAAAGGTGAGTGAGTGCTTTGGGGTAAAGGATTCAAGTCAATGATGGATGGTGATCACAAGAACTTAAATAAGGTCCACATTTCTTCTTTTGGGGAAAGGCAGGAGGATGAGTAGCACTGGTGTCAGGCTGAAAAATCAAGAGACATGAAGTCTAATTCTGGCTCTGCCATTAACACACTCTGTGACCTTGGTTAAGTCAATTATTCTCTAAGATCTATTCTTGGACTGGTTTAGCCACTCGGAATCTACCTATTTATGGCAGTGTGAATCCTCCCAGAGTCATTCTCACCGGCTTCATTTTTAATGTTATGCCCTTGGTTTTTATGAAAGCCCATTACAAGAAACAATAATATGAGTTCTACTAATACAAGTATAAATCTGTGCCTGTGGAAATACTGGAGACATTTGTTTCCTTGTTATGAAATCCCATTATGAAAAAAAATTCTCATAGATTTTAATTCCAAGAAAACTGCTTTCTCTTCCTCAAACTTATCACAGAACCCGTGTGTTAATACATTTCATATATTCCCTGCTACCAGAATGCCCAAAGCCTCTTTTTCCATTTTTTTTCTTTTTTGACTTTAATTGTCAAAACAATATATGCTTATTATATACATAGATATGACCACAATTTAATCATTTTAATATTTTAACATATGCCCCTCAGGTTTTCTTATGGGTAGTTTTTTACCCAGTTGAATCATATTCTACATGCAATTTTGTGGGGCCCTTTTTTGAACATAGCAGAGGTCTCATTCCACTAACTAGAAATTTGAATTCTATTCATTTATCTAGATCCAACTTTTACCCTTCTGAACTTTTCATGTGGACATATACAGACATTTTATATAGATTGATCAATCAATCCACTGATATAGCTATATATCTATATGTATCATATAAAATAAATATTCCATACAATGTATATAACATTCATTTGTATGCCATATTCACATGTGGCATATATTAATACGTATGTTATGCATCATATATTTATAGACAATAAAGAAGTGATTTGTGAAGTGTATAATGCCCCAAAACAGCAATTTTTGTCATTATCTATAGGTTTATTTAAGGTCAAAGCCAGAATAGTTACTCTTGGTCAAGCTAATCAAATAGTCTAGGTGTAAAGCAAGGTAACAATACTGATGAACTAGGTAGAAGTCAGGGAACTGGAAAAAGTTCAAGAGTAACCACGTAGGCAGTAGAAGTTGGCTGGCATAGAAACCCAGAGAATAGCCTTCGTGCCTTCCAGCATAGCTGCCCTGAATACTTACGGTACAGCCTCTAGAGAAACTGTCAAGGTCATACCTCTTTTTACGCCTAAATAATGTTAAGAAATTTATCCAAAACTCGTTATTAAGCCGAAAAGGTGGGTGATATGTCCTTTCAATATCATATGGGGACAAGGAACTCCCCTGGATTGCCTAGAAGAATATATTTAGCTCATCTCATTTTTCACCACAAATTAACATTTTCAGCTCTAGTGAAGTTACTTGTTCACTTGTAAATTTTTGTTGGTTAGATATGTGAATAATTTCTGTCTAGTGGAAGAGATAACCCGAAAGATACATGGTTTTCTGGACATCAAACAGATTTATACGTAACTCAGCAATCCTACCCTAATACTTTCTTATTAAATTAAGCATAAATGCCCACATTTCTTAAATGTTCTTCAAAGCAATCATATTTTCCCAGCTCCCTCATTGACTAATGAGGCTCTTTAAAAGCAACTAAAGTCTAAGTCCTCCCAACCCAATTCCACTAGAACCAGTTCCTCTCCCCCATATATTTCGGGGAGCCCCTAAGGCATGTGTTTGTTTTCACAAACAAATCCCATTGTCCCCTGTCTTCATGGCCTCCATGTGGACCTGGTTCTCAACCGCACTCTTCTACAATTCACTCTGGCCATCTCAGAACCAACCTCTGCAGACAACTTTTGCTCTCTGTCATGGGTTGCCCCAAGCATGGCCATGGGTTCAAACATTAATTCACAAAACAGAGCCGAGATGAGAATGTAACATACCATATAATAAGCTTTGACTGAAAGCTGATAGAAGGTGATGGAATTCAGGCCACACTACCCTAAAATCTGGTACTTTGGCATTTGAGGAAACAGCAGAAGCAAGAGGGTTACTATTTCTTTCCCTCTGCCCCTCTCCCCTGAAGCAGGTCACAAAATCTAGGAAGAATTTTCTGACCCTCCCCTGAAGCAGGTCACAGGATCCTTATTCAAGGGGAATCCTCCTTATTTCCAGAGAAAAAGAGCCAAAGACACAGAGATGCCAAGAAGAATCTGAACAAACAGGCCTTGCAGAGCTCCTCCTGGCTTATCACCGGTAGATCAAACCCTCTTTATCCAGTCATACTTCCCCATCATGGTCCACCCTTCATCAAACCTATCATGAAAAATACACAGGTTTCTCTGTTTCTTTGAGGCTTCATTTCTGAAGGTTCCATGTAAAGCTTATGTTAAATAAATGTGTATGCTTTTCTCTTGTTAATCTGTCTTTTCCTGTAGAGGCCTCCGCCCTGAACTTTCCTTCCCTACAGAGACATAAGGGAATTACTACATGTGCACATATACGCGCGCGCGTGCGCGCGCGCACACACACACACACACACACGGTTCGCAGAACTACAGTATCCCCTCTCATCCATGGGGGATACGTTCCAAGGCCCCCAGCAGATGCCTGAAACCACCAATCGTACTAAACCCTGTTTACACTGTTTTTCCCTATACATACATACCTATGGTAAAGTTTAGTGTATAAACTAGGCACAAGAAGAGATCAACAATAATAAGCTGTAACAATTATTAAAAATACTGTCATATTAGGATGGTGCAAAAGTAATTGCAGTTTTTGCCATCACTAATAAAAGCTATGTGAATGTGGTTTCTCTGTCTCTCGAAATAGCTTAATGTTTTTCAGATGGCCATTGACTGCAGGTAACTGAAACTGTGGAAAGTGAAACCACAAATAAGTGGGGACCACTGTGCATTTCTCTTTTGCCACTACCTCCCAAGATGCCAGTACCAGGCAACCAGCACCCCCACTTTGGAGATCTGGATCCCATGACCCCCTCCCTTTCAACTCAGAGACCCCAGTACCAGCCAAGCAGTGGCTCCTCCCGAGGCCTGAGTTTCATCTCCATGGGACTACTTCTCCAGTCATCTAAATATTAAGTATTACGCCGTCTTCCTTTTGTTTCCACAGCCCTAGAGGTGATTGATAGCTGCTGCTTTCAGTTGCTACCTCTGAGAAACCCTTTTAGTCACCAAGTTATTATGCCTAATTATTATTATTATTATTTTTTGAGATGGAGTCTCACTCTGTTGCCCAGGCTGGGGTGCAGTGGCACAATCTTAGCTCATTGCAATGTCTGCCTCCTGGGTTCAAGCAATTCCCCTGCCTCGGCCTCCCGAATAGTTGGAATTATAGGCATGGTCACCACACCTAGTTAATTTTCCTATTTTTAGTAGAGATGGGGTTTTTCTGTGTTGGCCAGGCTGGTCTCGAACTCCTGACCTCAGGTGATCCACCTGCCTCAGCCTCCCAAAGTGCTGGGATTACAGGCATGAGGCACCGCGCCTGGCCCTAATTAATCATTCTTATTACTGAAATTCACTTCGACTTTTTCTTATGATTATCTTACTATTCTTATTACTGAAATCCGGTTCAATCTGGTGTGGTTCTGTCACCTGCCTGGGCTCTGACAGAAACAGTGGCAGACTAGCTGCAGAGTCCGTGGCCTCAGCCACCACCCAGAGTAGGAAAAACACAAACAAAAAGGAAAGCCAGTTTTCCCCCTCACGCCCCAGCACAGGCCAGCCTCTGCTCACACATCATCTCCGAGATGCTATTTTACCCACGAGGAAGACAACCTTCCACATAACTCCGTACAGCAACTCAGCTTCTCCTTGTCTCCTTTCCAACACAGGATCTGGACTTTAACTTTGCAAAACCTATGGGATATTTTTCTAAAACAAAAGCACCGCTGGCCCCCAAACCTGCAATCAAGGCTCCAGTTCTAACAACACAAGGAAACAATGACATTCTGGAAAGAAAGATGTTGTTTTTCTTGGGTTTTACATATCTCAGGGCCAATTCCTTAGGGAATCTCAAGGTCAAAATATTTTCTTCTCGAAAGCCTCTTCAAGGGAAATACACTTTTGAAGCACAAGCTATAAGGTCAGCACCACAGCCTGAGATGGGACAGGAGAGACTTCCCACTCCAGCCCACTCCACACCCCTCTTTCCCACCTAAGCAAACACCAGTGGTTATGGTATTTTTATGTGGAATATTTATTTAATTCATTAAAGCTGCTTTGGCAGCAAACACAAGAAATAAAATTAATATTCAACCTAGCTGCAGCAAATAAATGGAATTGGTTATTTGAACTCAGTGGTCTAAGGACAGATTTTTTTTTTCTTTTGAGATGGAGTCTCACTCTGTCACCCAGGCTGGAATGCAATGGAGCAGTCTCGGCTCACTGCAACCTCCACCTCCCAGGTTCAAGCAATTCTTCTGTCTCAGCCTCCCGAGTAGCTGGGATTACAGAAGTGTGCCACCACACCCGGCTAATTTTTGTACAGACAGGGTTTCACCATGTTGGTCAGGCTGGTCTCGACTCCTGACCTCGTGATCTGTCTGCCTCGGCCTCACAAAGTGCTAGGATTACAGACGTGAGCCACCACACCCAGTCTGGTCTAAGGACAGATTTAAAGGTTGCTGGACTTGGGAAGGAATGAGAACCAGAGCTAGGAAGTAGGAAGGCATCTAGACACTATTTTTTCCTCATCTCTGCCCTGATTTTTATGTCTATTTATAATAATTCTTTCTCTACTCACCAGCATTTGGGGGGTGCTTTTTCAGTGCACCACTGCTCTTGAATTAACATAAGTAAGCCTTACCCCTTAGTGAAACTCAGTCTCTGAATCTTAGTTCAGGAGCTCACTCTTGTTCCAATCGATTGCTTAAGGGTCGGGTTCATGTTTTACAAAATAGGAACCCAAGTTTTTCCATTTGGGTGGCAGGGAACACAGAAGAAGCCATCATTAATTCAGCGAGCCCATCCTCCCATAAAGTTACTATTGCACTTACCATGAATGTCTCAGTGCTTGCCTGTTACTCAATTTTAGGTCAGATATTAACTTTAAAAATATGTATATATTGCTGGGGCAGTGACTCATGCCTGTAATGCTAGCACTTTGGGAAGTCGAGGCAGGTGGATCACCTGAGGTTAGGAGTTCGAGACCAGCCTGACCAACATGGAGAACCATCATCTCTACTAAAAATACAAAATTGGCCAGGCGTGGTGGTACATGCCTGTAATCTCAGCTACTTGGGAGGCTGAGGCAGGAGAAACACTTGAATCGGGAGATAGAGGTTGCGGTGAGCTGAGATCATGCCATTGCACTCCAGCCTGGGCAACAAGAGCAAAACTCCATCTCAAAAAAAAAAAGATACATTTATTAAATGTCATCAGCAAGAATCTACTAAATGCTTAAAGAAAATTAAATTTCTAACTGATGCTGGAGGCCTTGATATAGCCACCCTGCTTCAAGAAGTAGGAAAGGACAAAATGAAAAGCATAATCAAAGAGGAAAGGTTTACCAAGGCATTAGACGCCCCTGGGGCATAATAAACGTTCAGCCAGATGTATTATTATTATAATACGTAGAATAGCATAGTCCCACAAGTAAAATGCTAAATATGATTATAATGTTTATAGCACATAATACAGCAAAGAGCTTTTGGAAAGGGGAGAGAGGGGAGGAATCGGAGCTGTGTCCTTGTTGAGAAAATCACTAGGGGCACGCATCACTTGAGCAAAAAGAGGCCCATTGCCCATAAGTTACTCCCAAAGCCCAGTTAAGGACACAAAGCACCCTACGTGGCTGACTGCCCAGCCCTGGGAGACCATGGAGGGCACAGAACTTCCCTGGCCCTCACTCCTAGGAGATTGTGTCCTTCATGCCAACTTCATTCATTTCTAACCGATGACTCTCCACAGACTCACACACCCCAGTAGACATAGTCAAGCCCTTTGGGATTCTGTTTTATCATTGGTGGGGCCTGGTGTGCCTGGTTCAATCTTTCCCACCTTGGTGAAAAAAATCGGCAGCCCCTCGCTTTGTCTGTAGGAAGAGTTTGAGGCCACTGGCACCAGATACTGTTCCATCCCAAATAGCATCCTCTCTGATTCTGGCTCTACTCACCTGTTTCACCCTGGATGAACACCTGAACTGGCTTCCTTCTCTAGGACTCCTCGGATCAGTAGCAGAGAGGGGAAAGTTGGGGTGGGTGCAGTGTCCCATGCCTGTCCTCCTAGCACTTTGGGAGGCCAAGGCAGGAGGATCACTTGAGACCAGGAGTTCAAGACCAGCCTGAGCAACATGTGGACACTCCTGTCCCCAAATAAATAAATAAGTAATAAGAGAGAGGGGAAAGTTGTTGGGAATGACAACACTGAGACAAGTTAGGCTGAGAGGAGCCCTCAAGTGCCTAAAACTGATTCATTTTTATTCCAAATCAGCATCCTGCCAAGTTTATAGTAAGAGGCCAGGCCCAGGCATATTGCTACTAGGAAAAACTTAGAGAGATTAGATAGATAGGTAGGTAGGTAGATCGATCAATCAATTGACTGATAGAGATAGATATTCTATATAGGTGTGGGTGTGCTTTTTAAAGAAGTCTATGCAATTCAAGAATTACAAATTCATTTTTTTCTTGTAGAGACAGGGTCTAGCTATGTTGCCCAGGCTGATCTCAAACTCCTGCCTTCAAGCAATCCCCCCGTCTCAGCCTCCCAAAGTGCTGGGATTAAGGTGAGAGCCATGTCCCCTGGCCTTGGTATTACGAATTCTGTTTCCAAGGGAAGAGCCATTTTTAAATAAACAGCACAGGATTCTTTTAGTGAAAGCTTACGGCCTCACACCAAAGAAGCAAAAAAGACAGAACGCTCAAATTATATAATAATAATAATAATAATAACTTCCATTTGTGAATTTTCACTAACACCAGGCACTCTGCTAAGAGTCTTACATAATTCTTTCATTTAATCCTTATTACAACCCTAAGAGTTGGTTCTATTAGTATGTGCTTTACAGAAGAACTGAAAGTATAAATATCAAATTATTTGCGGGGTTCCAGAGCCGGTAGGAGTCTTCAATTTCACTCTGTGCTGTCGATAACTCTGACTTTCTTCCTCCTCAACTTAGACCAAGTCTTACTCACTGCATCAAGGGCAGCAGAAAGTCAGCCCAACGACTCAGCCTCCCCTTTGCAGGGATTGTCTCCCTGACCTCCTACAAGAATGAGCAGCTCCCACAGTACCTCCAGCATCCATCAGCCTGGCTGGCAAGTGTGCTGCCACCCCTGCCCATGGCCCTCACCATCCACGTGCCTTCTTAGGGGAGAGAGGAACACAGGCGCCAAGAGCACAAGAGCATAGCGGGGCATGGGCACTGCTCTGTGACAAATACCCATGAAAATTGAGCCATTCTAGAGATGCCAGTGGCCATTCGAACTTCAAAGGGCACCCCTTTACATATCTTCTCTGCCCTCCTTATACAAAGTTTGAACAATTCTATTAAAGAGTTCAGGCCGGGTGCGGTGGCTCATGCCTATAATCCAGTACTTTAGGAGGCCAAGGTGGGTGAATCACCTGAGGTCAGGAGTTCGAGACCAGCCTGACCAACATGGTGAAACCTCATCTCCACTAAAAATACAAAAATCAGCCGGGTGTGGTGGCACATGCCTGTAATCCCAGCTACTTGGGAGGCTGAGGCAGGAGAATTGCTTGAACCCGCGAGGCAAAGGTTGCAGTGAGCCGAGACTGCACCAGTGCACTCCAGCCTGGGCAACAAGAGCAAAACTCCGTTTCCAAAAAAAAAAAAAGAGAGATCAGCTTTGTCTAAACATCAATTAACCTGTGAACATGAACGTGTGATAAAAGGAAATCTTAAACCCTTGAGAAACAGATTCCTATTGCTGCATTACAAAGAGAACTATGGCAGCATTGACGGTGGCCTTGTGGAAAAGGCACGCAGTCTCAAAACTGTCAACCAAGAAGACAGGTCAGTTACCTATGGGGGCATCTACAGTTGCAGTTTTGAATATTTTCCCAGCATTGTTCTTTCCTGATTACCTGTCTTATTATGTCTGGGTCCTGGCAGGAGAATACATTCATTACTTAATAGATCTTTTTATATTTCATTTAGAGATTCTTCCATTTGACTTACCAAAGTTAAGTATATTTGATTTCCTTAACACTGTATTTTATTATTGCTTAATCGTATCCGTATGTATCCATATTAAAGTCTTCCTCCGGGTGCGGTAGCTCACCCTGTAATTCTAGCACGTTGGGAGGCCAAGACAGGAGAATTGCTTGATGTGAGGAGTTGGAGACCAGCCTGGCCAACATGGTGAAGCCCCGTCTCTATCAAAAAATACAAAGTGCCAGGCGTGGTGGCACACGTCTGTGATCCCAGCTACTTGGGAGGCTGAGGTGGGAGCCTGGGAGACGAGGATTGCAGTGAGCCAAGATCACGCCATTGCACTCCAACCTGAGTGACAGGAAGACTCTGTCTCAAAATAAAGTCCTTATAAAAAGTATCCTCATGTTTACTAAGAGGATGCAAAATGAAAGTACAAAAATCTTCATTGTTCTTAAACATTTTCTCACAAAGGACGTAATAGAGTAATCTCAGTTTCTTAGCCTGTGTGAGGAATTGTCCTCTGTTCATTTTCTCTGAGATTTAAATGACACAATATGATAGTTCACCCTGGAAAATCATGAATGATAAAGAGCGAAGTGTGCCGAATAGAGCATTTTTCTCAACCTCTATTGCCCTTTGGGTGCTTTTCTCAAAGAATTGCACACATGGAGCTGCATTCTTCTGTGAGGAACTCATAAATAGAAGGATTCCCAACAATATTGAATCACCAAAGGGTGAAAACCTGATTCTATTCTTATCATGGAAAATATGTAACTGTTGCTTTTCTCTTAGTGAATGGAAATAAAATGGTTAAAATGCAATAAAACACCTCCGATCTTTCTCATTTTATGAAAGCAAAATGAGAAAGGAACACTTAGACTACACCAGAAAGTGAGAACAGGGTGTGGGCTTAAAGACGAAAGAAACTCTAGAAAAAGTTATTACAATAATGAGGAGGTCAAGAAAAGGTACACACGAGCACACATGGAAAGCAGATGAACTTGTTTAAATCATAGAATAATGAACATGTGTGCCCAGAAAAATGTAGGTAACTGGAACTCAAACAAATATCATAGAGCATTTGAGGAAAACATTCTGGGAAGGGGAAATAACAGAAATGCTATATAAATTTAGCTATAGTGCTGCATTTATATAGCATTTTACTGTTTCAAAAGTATTTTCACATTATCCCATTTATTCTCCAAAAGAGCCATAAAATAGAGAGCTTATTTATTCGCTCGCCTTGCTAAAATGGATTCCAGAGGCTTAGTATGGGATGTGGAGTACGACAAGATTATGAAGAAAAGTGAGGCAAAAGAAAAAATAAAACAAAATAGAAATTATGTGAAACCAGAAACAGTTATTAATGATATTATTAGTGTGCTTTTAGATACTCTTAGATTGATATTATTCTGGTGATAAATTATCATTAGGGCTCTACTATACCAGACAAGGTCAAATGAGCCCCAGCTCAACTAAACAGTAGCAGACCTTAGACACAGAATCATTTCACGGGTGTTCCTTCTCTTAAAATCATCAGCAATTACTAAGGGGGACAGGCCCTAAAAGTGACAGATTACAAAAAGCAGTCTGCCAGCTCTCAAAGAAATTTTGAGGGTTTTTTGCAGCTCTACTTCTGGACACATTTTCTACAACCACTTGAATGACGGATCATCGCACAGTAGTTACTGTAAATCAAGGCCAAACTGTCTTAGGAGAGAATCTGTGGGTTAGTCACCTCTACTCTGGTTATTTTGTAGATTTCTCCCAGACCCGAGGTTATTTTGGGGCTTTCTCATGGATACAGATACCTGTGCAATACTCTTTAGGGCTTTGGGGGCTTTGTGAAGTAATTAAATAGTAATGCTCATGAGATGCTGCCACTGGGCAGTGACTAGCGAAGTAAAATCAGGGTGAGGTTTGTGGTCTCAGGAAGGATAATAATGTGTTCAATGATGAAACATAAGGAGGCAGCCTGCAAGACAGATTAAAGGGAAGAGCTTAGAATGAGAATGCTGCACACAAGCCCTAATCTGCTACTTAGCATATGTTTGTGGGCAAGTTACTTTTCCTCTTGCTATTACCCTGTGTCCCATGTAAAGCCGAGATAATAGCCATTGCTGCCTTGTGCAGTGGATATAACTATTAAATGAGATAAAGCATGAAAGCATTTAGAAGAGGGCTTGATACATAGTGCTGAAAAAAAAAGCTCTATTGTGATTTCACAAGTGCTGGAAGTGAGTTTCTGATAAAAGGGCTTTAAATGACTTCCTCTATCTCCTCAACCTGCTGACTTATCGTAACGGCATACTGTGCACAGGGAGGCCCTTGTGTTAGAGAGGCATCTGCCCATCACCCAGCCCTTCCCATTGACGAGCAAAGCAGGTGGGCTGCATTTAACAAAGAATACAGGAAGGAAGCAAAACCTCCCAAAGAAATCAATTGACTAAAACTTCACACTAAAAGACACCACTTTGAACACATGTAAAAGCCAAACCCAAAACAGTCTGAGTTTGAAGGATTGTTTGTAACCCATAAAGAGGAGCAAAGCAATCTTTTCAATAGACTACTGGCCTGCCCAATATATTTGCTTCCCAAAGAAGGAAAAGCTCACTCGAGAGTCTCAAGCCCTTCACACAGCGCCATTTCTGCTATTGGAGAGCCGCAAGTACACTACTAAAGCCAAATCCAGAAGATGCACCTTCCGGAACAGACCTCAGAGTGTGCACATCCAGGAGATGGAAGAGAAGGGCACTGATTGTGGCTCTTCCTAATCCACCTCCCTTCCCTTTTGTCATCTATGCATCTTCCCAGGAAATCATCCCTGCACAAAAAATAAATGGAAATGTATTGTACAGTGTTCATTATTACTCTTTTAAGAGCTATTTAATTGCCATTTTAAGGTCTTTGACATTCTCTTTTCCAGTCTTTCTGTTTTATTTATCTGTATGTTGAAATATATATTTAAAACTCTCAAAAATACACCTGCCCTCAGGTGAATTCTCAGTCCCCTAATATTCCTCAACCATGAATTATTCTACTACACGAGCTTTCTGAATTCTAACTCTGATGGTTGAAGAAGGATTTCTGTATCTTATATGTGTTACTTTCTTAGATCAGGAATAAAGCCTTCAAATGCAATTAATGTTGTAAATGAGCTTTGTCACAACCTTCCTAGATTGAAAATACTTCACTCTATGACAATATAGACCCTGGTTGTTACCCAGATTATATTTAACCAAGGTTGATAAACATCCATGATATCTTCATGGTACTCCATGTTACTGTTCTCAGACCACCACTCTCTCCATATAAGTATCATAGAGGAAGGGGGCTTCTAAAGTTTGAATATTATCTGAGGATTAACAGAGACAGAACACAGTAGAGGAATGTTCATGCTTGGTTTTGTTTGCCATATATTCTAATTTATTATTATCAATCTAAGTAATACCTAAATTATAACTTGAATATACTACACCCTGTCCAAAAAAATCTTAAAAGAGTCCCCTATGATCTTTTTAATTTTATTTTCTTGAAGCTAATTCAAAGCAGTTTCATCATGTCAATAAGCATCATGGAACTCTTATAAGAATGCCTAATCCATGATTGATTAATATTGGACTCAGAAAAGCTGCGTGTGCTACCAAACAGCTCCTTTGCATGGCAGTGCCAGGGCTACATGGGAAAAGTCATGACTTACACAATACCAGGTATGCCTTTTGTTAGTTTGGCATATTATGGCTTATGAGGAAATTTCACATACACTATTGCATTTGTCCTGAAACAATCCATGAAGTGAATAGACAGACCATTGCATTTCTCAATTAAGCAGTCAGTTGTGGCTAGGCAGTCACAAGCAGCATTGAAGATACACAACAGAGATTAATTCTGAATTTGGCTGTGTTATATATTTGTTGTTATTGTTTTGTTTTAATAGCTTTAGGAATACAAGTGGTTTTTACTTACACAGATGAATTGTATGGTGGTGAAGTCTGGTGTGCCCATCACCCAAATGGTACATTATGTCCAACAGGTAATTTTTCATCTCTGACCACCCTCTCCATTCCCCATTTTTGACTCTCCAATGTCCATTATACCAGTCTGTATGATTTTGCGTAACATAGCTTAGTTCCCACTTATAAATGAGAACACGTGGTATTTGGTTTTCCATTCTGGAGTTACTTCACTTAAGATAATGGCCTTCAGTACTCCAAGTTGCTGCAAAAGACATTATTTCATTTTTTTCTATGACTGAGTGGTACTCCATGGTGTACACATTTTCTCGATCCACTCATCAGTTGGTGGAGACTTAGGTTGATTTCATATCTTTGCAACTGTGAATTGTGCTGCAATAAACATGCATATGCAGGTGTCTTTTTGATATGACTTCTATATTTGAGTTATTTGGGCTATGATGATATAATGTGGCAAAGAGGCAACCACTCATCTGTTGGTAGAGACTTAGGTTGATTTCATATCTTTGCAACTGTGAATTGTGCTGCAATAAACATGCATATGCAGGTGTACTTTCTGATATAATGACTTCTATATTTGAGTTGTTCGGGCTATGATGATGTAATGTGTCAAAGAGGCTCTTAAAACTGAACGAATTTAACCAGCACCTCAACGCTCACATCCTGATGCAACTTGTGTTTTACTTAATGCCAATATGGGTTATTCTCACTAAGGATCTGAAGGGCAACTTAAGGTTTAATGTTATGTGGATGTGGTGGAGGGTAGGGAGCTGGAAAGGTCAGGAGAAACGGATTACCAAGGGATATGAAGAAACTGTGGGGATGACAGTTATGGTCAGTATCTTTACTGTGGTGGTGATGGTTTCACAGGTGTGTCAAAACTTATCACAATTGTATATCAATTAAATATTTAAAACATTAAAATGTTCATTAAAAATTTTACTGTTATGATATATTAAAACTTGAAAGATAAATAATATGATAGAATAGAATTTCCAAAAGTGAGGATTTCTGAAGGCCTCATGACATATCCCTCCCCAAAGTCAAGGTTCTGGTGTGCTATCCCTTTCCATAGGTTGAAAGCTGAGGCTCCACGGAGTTAAAAGTAACTTACCTCAGAATGGGCATTAAATAGTGAAGTCAGGGCTTGGGACTGACACCGATTCCTAAGCTCCTAAACTACAACACCAATCTTTACACAACACCAAGCCAAGAATTGAACGTAGTTTTGACAATCCAAAAAGTCTGTTGGGAAGAATTCAGCTGAGTCAGGTCAAGGAGTAGCCCTAGGACAAATTGCGGAGTAATCAAACATTGATCTTCAGGGCATATCAAATCAGTCCATCCATACATCTCTTCCTTAGTGCTTTCTCATTGATCTTCTCAATTGATCTTCTTACCTAAACAGCCTCAGTGCAGCCAGGTTTCTTCCCAGAATCCTTTGTGGTAATGTTCACCTTGATCAACCCATTGTGCTCTGCAAAAAGACTTCTGGATGTGTTGTCTTATTCCTTCCTGAGATTTTCCTTTGCTATAAAGAAAAATAGATCTGCTGGGCTTTGGGAGGCTGAGGCAGGCAAATCACCTGAGGTCAGGAGTTTGAGACCAGCCTGACCAACATGGAGAAAGTCCACCTCTACTAAAAATACAAAATTAGCCAGCTGTGGTACTGCACGCCTGTAATCCCAGCTACTCGGGAGGCTGAGGCAAGAGAATCACTTGAACCAAGGAGGCGGAGGTTGCGGTAAGTAGAGATCATACCATTGCACTCCAGCCTGGGCAACAAGAGGGAAACTTTGTCTCAAAAAAAAAAAAAAAAAAAAAAAAAGAAAGAAAGAAAGAAAAAAGAAAAATAGTTCATTATCTAAACAACTCATCTACCACAAAAGTCTAACTGGTGAAAATAGTTACCTGTTCTCCCAAAGATATTTACACTTCTAAAGGATTTATGAAAAGTCAGTAGAGTCACTCAAGCAAGTGGATTTTTTATCTTCATGGTAGACATTTTAGTCATCTGATAAATAATATTAAAAGATTTGTTTTTTCTGTCATGCAACAATGACCACCTATTCATTTATGGGTAAGTGATGAACCTAATCAATCTGTGAATGTCCATCTCTTTCTGTCATGGAAGGCAATCCTCTACACTAAGTTAAACCTAACTCGATCAAATAGACGGTCCTCTAGCCCTGATTTAGGAGCAATATCAAACTGAAGAAATACTACTTGGTGTCAGGTACTCAACAAATACCAGTTAAATTGAAAGGTAGATTCTTGGCAAAAAACATAGTTAGAAAACAATGTCTTCCTTTCAGCTCCTTCTCTAGAATTTGAGTTCCCAGTAAATCCCGGCATCATAATGAATGCTTAAAGAATAGAATGTCCCTTTGGTTTGTCCCTTGTTTACTGAGCCTTTGAAAGGCACAATGTGATGGGCAGCAAATCTAAGGTTACTAACACATTCCCAAGTGGTAGATATCTTCTTCTGTTGATTGACTGATGACTTCCAAGTTTTTTATTTGACACAAATATCTTTTTTTTTTTTTTTTTTTGAGACTGAGTCTCACTCTGTCATCCAGACTGGAGTGGTAGTAGCTTAATCTCTGCTCACTGCAACCTCTGCCTACTGGGTTCAAGAGATTCTCCTGCCTCAGCCTCCAAAGTAGCTGAGATTACAGGCTCACCAGGCTCACACCACCACAACCAGCTAATTTTTGTATTTTTAGTAGAGACGGGGTTTCACCATGTTGGCCAGGTTGGTCTCGAGCTCCTGACCTCAAGTAATCCACCCACCGCAGCCTCCCAAAGTGCTGGGATTACAGGTGTGAGCCACTGCACCTGGCCTGTTTTTTATTTAAAACAAATAGATAACAGAGATGAAGTCCCAACACTATAGAGGCTGGCTTGTACTTCTGTCCCTAAGAAAGAAAAGCAGAGTTCTTTCCCGGACAGTACAGAACAGAAGGTACATCTAGCCCCTCCACAGCTGTGAGCCAGGCTGTCAGACCTGTGCGAAGGGCTTTACAGTCCAGAAGACTGTCCTCCCCAGGTCTTGGATTAACTACAAGATTATAAGAACAGCAGTGAAGACACTAAAGAAATTATTTCCCAGAACATCCATTTTAAGTCAATTTAACAAGAGGGTTTTAAAAATGTAGAAGATATAGAGATACATCGTTGTACATTCAGCCCCAGAAACAAATATGCTAAAGCCTTTCTATTACAGCAGCCTGTTAATATGGCTCTACTAAGTCCCAAAGTAAATGGGACTTAAGAATCATTTGTATTTTCTCTAAAGATAGAGTGGGTTTTCTTATAACATTCACTCCTCTGATACTACTTTATATCTTGTATTCATAGTCAAGCTCTCTGGAAATCATAATGGAGAGGTTCTGGTTTATCACTTTTACCACTAAGAGAGGTAGACAGTAAGCAAACATCCTCATCATGCTGCTATTGCCATTTTCACACTGGCCCTCTTTTCAATTTTTTTTCTTATTTGGAGGCTATAGAGGTTCCAAACTTGGAAATAAAGCATAATACAACAGACTCGTAGGCAGAAGATTTGAAACATTTTTTCACTCATGCTGTGATCAGTTAGAGCTGTTCATCTATTTCTGTAATCCATAACACCACAGCCAGGATGCTAAGTTCTGCATAATGACATCTTTCCAGGTCTCCAAATTCTACTAGGGCCTTGTGCTCCTCTCTCTCTCTTATCTCTCTCTCCCCCTTCTCTCTCTCTCTCCCCCTCTCTTCTCTTTCTCCTCCTCTCTCTTCTCTCTCTCTCCTTCTCTCTCTCTCTCTCTCTCTGCTAATTAAGCTTTTACTAGAAGCAAAATAAAAGACATGAATTACCCGCCCATTTTAATCATTAATGTCCAGCTTTGGCTCTGCTTTTGAAAAGATATCTCCTTTCTTCTTCCTTGCCAACCGTCCCACCTGGCCAGCATTTGGCATGTTTCAAACAAGTAGATGGCAAATTTCATTCCATTAAAAAAAGAAGAAAGGGACACATTCACATGTTGTCCTTAGAGTGTTCTCGCTTTGCTGCTTATGAAATTATGTCCCTGTCTAGAACCCATCAACTCTCCTATTTTCCTGGATGATTAGTTCCAATCTTCTCTTGTCAACTAAAATGAACACCTCCTCCACCATCCTCACTCTCAGCTAATTACATTACTTCCCATTTCACTCAGAAAAGTGACCTTCCATGGACTTTCACACATCTCCCATCTTCCCAGCTATTGATGGATCAGGTTTCTATCTAAAACCATGTCCTCTACACTGTCACTGGATCCACTGAATGGACAGCATGGCTCTCCATCTGCTCCAGGACTTCACTCCTAAATTCTCTTTCCTCTCCTGCATCATCCCTTTTTCACTCTCTACTGGATCATTCCCATCAGCATACTATTCTTATTTCATCTTAGAAAAGAAAAAGTAAAATCTTCTCTCTTGACTCTACTTCCCCAACAAAATTGCACCTAATTTCTTTATTCTTCTTTGTAGCAAATCTCCTGGAAAGAAATATCTATATTCTGTTTTCCATTTCTCTCTTCTCATTATCTCTTAAGATCCACTCCAGAACTATCATTTGACCCAGCAATCTCATTTGTAGATATATACTCAGAGGAATATAAGTTGTTCTACCATAAATACATATGCATGCTTATGTTCATTACAGCACCATTCACAGTAACAAACCCATGGAATCAACTTAAATGTCTATCAATGATAGACTGAATAAAGAAAATGTGGTACATATACACCATGGAATACCATGCAGTCATAAAAAAGAACAGGATCATGTCCTTTTCAGGAACATGGATGGAGCTGGGGAGCCATATCCTTAGCAAAATAACACAGGAACAGAAAACCAAAGACTTTATGTTCTCACTTATAAGTGGGAGCTAAGTGATGAGATCACATGGACACAAAGAGGGAAACAACAGACACTGGGATCTACCTGAGGATAGAGGGTGGGAGAAGGAAGGGAATTTGAAAAACTAACTACTGAGTACTAGGCTTAGTACCTAAGTGACAAAATAATCTGTACAACAAATCCCCAGGACACAAGCTTACCTATGTAACAAACCTGTACATGTACCCATAAACCTAAAATTGTTTTCAAAAAGGAAGAAAAGAACAAACTATTAAAAGACAAAGCCCACTTCAATGAGCATCCACACCATCCCACTTCTCCAAAACCACTCTTGTTAAAGTCATCAATGACATCCATATTGTTGAATCCAATGGTAAGTTCTCAGCCCTCTTCTTTCTTGACTGATTAGTAGAATTTCATCCAGTTACTCATGGTTTCCTTTGTGATACACTCTCTCCACTTGGCTTCCAGGATGCCACACTGTGCTTTTCTTCTGTATCACCAGTGACTTCTCTATGTCTCTTTCCAGGTGTTTCTCTTACGTATAAGATTTTAATATTTTAATACTCTGGGGTTTAGTCTTTGGTCTTCTTCTCTTCTTTATCTACCTTTACTACATTGAGTCTCACTGCTTTAGATATCATCTACATTCTGATTTCTCTCAAATGTGAATTTTAAACCCAGAACAGCCTTGCAGACACCAAGCTCACATACCCACTGCCTCCTCGGCATGTCCACTTGCATGTCTACATTCATGTCAAACCCAGTGTGACCAAAACTGAAGTTGATCTTCCCTCTACCCCAAAGAAGGCACCTACAGCTTTCCTCATCTCTGTCAATGGTAATTTTCATCCTACCAATAATCCATGCCAAAAATCCTGGAGTTATCTTTGACTTCACACTTTCTCTCATTTCATATATCCAATCTGTGAACAAATCCTTTAGCTTTAAAATCGTCTAGAATTAACCACTTCTCACCACCTCCATTCCTATCACCCAAGCACAAATAACCTTCATCTCTTGTTTAAAGCATTGCAATTGCCTGCTAACAGGACCTCCAACCTCCACCCTTGCCTCCTACGGTTTACTTGCAAACTGTTTTAGTCTGTTTTGTGTTGCTATTACAGCATACCTGAGGCCGGGCAATTTATAAAGAGAAGAGGTTTATTTGGCTCACAATTCAGGTGGCTGAAAGGTTCAGGATTGGGGAGCTGCATCTGGTGAAGGCCTCTCATGCTGTTTTCACTTACAGTGGAAAGTGGAAGGAGAGTGGACATGTGGAAAGATATCACACCATGAGAGAAGAAGCAAGAGGGAGCAATGAAGAGGACAGCTCTCTCCTGCAAGAACAATTCATTCCCCCGAAAGCAAGAATTCACTCACCCCAAGAGAAGACATTGATTTATTCACAAGGGATCTGCCCTCATGATCCAAACACCTCCCACTAAGCCCCAAAACTGACACATTGAGGATGAAATTTCAACCTGAAATTTGGCAGGGACAAACCACATCCAAATCATAGCACAATTCAACGTCCAGAGTATTCTTAGAAGGTAAATCAGATCACGTCACTTCTCTGCTAAAACCTCGTGATGACTCCCGTTTCACTGAAGTCAAAGCCATGATCCTCACAAACTACCTATAAAAAAAAATCCCCATCAGCTCAGGCATCCTGAGTGTGCCTTTGTTTCTTATAACTTAAAACTGCTAATTAATACATGCATGCATCAAAGCATCAAATCCTTGTTGACTTCCTTGTACTCACCTAGCTCTGTGCAACACGCTAAAGGAACGCTCAACTGGACGCCAGAAGACGGGACAACGGGATGATGAGGAACGCGAGCTCTGGAGCCAGCCTGACTAGATTTGAATCCAAGCTCTGCCACTATTCAGTTGCATGAGTGTAGATGCATTATTTAATCCCTTTATGCCTAAGATTCTTTTTAAAATGGAAGTATATTATGATGTACCTTTGAACTGGTAGTGAGGATTATCACTAGAAGTTACAGATAACATGCTTAGACCAATATCTGGAACACATTGAGTGCTCAATAAGTGTTAATTACTATTATTCTCTAGAGCATTGCTACCCAATGGAAATACGAGAGCTGATATGTAATTTTCAATTTTTAGTAGGCACATTTTAAAAGAGTATATTGGAACAGTGGGAGCTATTCGTAATAATACATCTTGATTTACTCCAATACACAAAATATAATTTCAACATATACTCAGCCTAAAAATTCTTATTATTGTTACTATTATTTTGAGATGGAGTTTCGCTCTTGTTGCCCAGGCTGGAGTTCACTGGTGCAGTCTTAGCTTTCTGCAACCTCCACCTCCCGGGTTCAAGCAATTCTCCTGCCTCAGCCTCCCGAGTAGCTGGGATTACAGGCATGCTCTACCACAAGCCCAGCTAAATTTATATTTTTAGTAGAGACAGTGATTCACCATGTTCGTCAGGCTGGTCTCAAACTCCTGACCTCAGGTGATCCACCTACCTCAGCCTCCCAAAGTGCTGGGATTACAGGCATGAGCCACTGCACCCAGTCAATCTAAAAATTATTAATGCCTAAGTGCCATGTCATACACCTGTAGTCCCAGCTGCTCAAAAGGCTGAAGTGGGAGGATTGTTTGAACCCAGGAGTTAGAATGCAGCCTGGGCAACACAGCAAGACATCATCACAAAATAAATAAATAAATAAAAATCAGTAATTATTTGATGTTCTTGTTTTTGTAATAAGTCTCCAACATCCAGTGTGTATTTTATATTTACAGTACATCTCAACCCAGACTAGGCAGATTATTAAGTGCTCAAGAACCACAGATAGATAGTTGTTACAACAGAAGAAACCCGGGGTAGAAGTGCCTCCTTTTCCTTTCAAAACCTCGATCCTAGATTACAATAGCTCCTAACAATGCATGCCATTTTTCTTAAAACTAGGGTAGAAGTCTCAAAATTCAACCCACCACCAGTGTCAGAATCAGAAAATTAATGGGCAACTTGAGTGTATAAAGCCCCACACCTAATCCCTTCAAGTGGAGCGGGTTAATCCATCCTTTTCTTGGCATTCCGCCACTATCCATTCTTTCCAAGCATTTCTTTCCTTTCATTTGATTCATGTTCTAATTCATATATCGATTTGTACTTTCAGTCTCTTTCTCTGGCTTTTCTCATCATCATCATTTTCTGGAGATGAGATATGAAATCAGATGACAAGCTGGTAAGGGAGGGATCAGGAAGGGGAGTAAAAGGAATTATTTCTAAGATACAAAGTCAGGAGCTCAATGAAACACTAAGATACAAAGTCAGGAGCTCAATGAAACACCAAGATACAAAATCAGGAGCTCAATGAAACACTGGTAGTGAAAGTATTGCTACCTGATGTGTGGGGTGATAGAGGGTGAGAAGAGGGGTACAAAATCCACCAGTTTCCCTCCCTCTTTACTGCCACTCCTTTATGAGGTCCCCATCCCTCTCCGCTGGACAATAGCACCAGACTCCCTCTCAGAATGTCAAAGCCACTCAGATAAACTTGTCTCCCTTTCATTTAGCTCATTATCTCCAGGGACTAGAATAATATGGGCATATAGTAAGCACTCATTAAATAATTGGTGAAGGCAGGAAAAAAGGAAGGAAGAAAGGAAAGGGAGGGGAAGGGAGGGAAAAGGAAAAGGGAGGAAGGGAGGGAAAGAGGGAAGAAGGAAGGAAGGGAGGGAGGGAGGGAGGGAAAGAGGAAGGGAGGGAGGAAGGGTGGGCTAGTTTCACCTTTTGCCTTTCCCCTTTTATTAATGTTCAGATTCAATCCTACAGTCAGAAAGATATGCTTGATCTTGCCCACTGCCTCTATCTTCCATTCTACTTTCACTCACACTTCTCTCATCACTATATTCTAACCAAACTGCCTCTTTTTAGTTCCTAGGACTTACTGAGATGATCGCTGTCTTAGAGCCTTTATTTTGCTGTTGTGTTTAGAATGCTCTTACTGACCAACTCCGTGTCCTTGAAGCTGCATCTTAAACACTACTGTTTAAGATAGGCCTTCCTTGCTCCTTACCCCATTGTTCTTCACGGCAGCTGTTTGTTTCCTTTGTAGGATGTTCTCATTTTATAATCAGGTAGGTATGGATTTGTTTACCTACTTATTAGTCTGTGGACCTCCATTTCCTCACTCACTGATACTGAGCTCCCTGAGGGGCAGGCACCAGGTCTATTGCATTCACCTCTGTAAACCCAATGTCCAGTACTGTACCTGGTACAGATTACATGCTCAATCCACAAAAGCTGAATACATGGGCTGGGCATGGTGGCTCACGCCTGTAATCCCTGCACTTTGGGAGGCCAAGGCAGGTGGATCACCTCAGGTCAGGAGTTCAAGACCAGCCTGGCCAACATGATGAAACCCCATCTCTACTAAAAATACAAAAAATTAGCTGGATGTGTTGGTGGGCACTTGTAATCCCAGCTACTCGGAAGGCTGAGGCAGGAGAATCACTTGAACCCACAGAGGTTGCAGTGAGCTGAGATTGTGCCACTGCGCTACAGCCTGGGCGACAAGAGCAAAACACCATCTCAAAAAAAAGCTGCATACAGGAAAGAGTTACCTGACATACAAATTGCTTGTCCAGACTAATATATCTTATCATTTCCTTTAACTTTCAACCTGAACCCTTCTGGAAATGTGGAACATATGCTAAAGAGCCAGGGCCTGGAATTCCTGTTTCCCTGGGAGGGGCATCTCTGTCTGAACACCTCTGGCAAGAGTGATGTTTCAGCAAAGCATAGTCTAACTCTGGGGTAGTGTTTCATTAGCTGTGGAGACAATTTCCAGCACTGTGATTCAATCCCCTAAACGGGGAACCTTGAAGACCAAATACATGTTGTTCTGAGAGAATCTGAGAAACCACTAAATCCTCAGATAAGGCACCACATGAGTATTCCCACAGGGAAATAATGAAGATAAGAAATATTACCACCCTTTGGCTCACTCACCAATGTTTTATCTCACAGGGACATAACAATAAAAACAATATTAATAACTAATTTTTCAAGCACATTTACAATGTGTCATTCATTCTGCTAAACTGTTTACATGCACTATCTCATTTAATGCTCATAACAACCCTATAAAGTCGGAGTTACAATTATATTCATTTTACAGGCAAAGAAAAATGGTACACAGATTGATTTGATAAGTTGCCCATAAAACACTCAGCTCTTAAGTTGCGAGGCTAATATTTGAATGCAAGACTGATGATGCCAGTCCTGATGGCCCTGTGCCTTCAGTGTAGTGTCCCGGAGTCTGCAATGGCAGATGGAAGACAGCAGCTTGAATACAGAGGGTGAAAAATTTTCCTTCCAACACAGGACTCATGTTGATCTTGAGAACAGTAATATAACTACTTGAGTGGTACACAGTGAACATGGAGAGGGTATGGTGGTCCCCGCCTAGAACAGGACAGGCTTTCTACCAGAGAGCGACAGGATTGAGAGTAGCAAGCGCAGAAGAAGCAAGAAAAGAACAATTGAATGGCTAACAGTATGATGTCTGAGCAAAAGGTCTATTCTGTTATCTGGGCAAGCTCAGTCTAGCAATTCTGACTCGTGTTCTCCTGCTCAGACTCCGTGTCCTTTTTCAGAATGTCCCCTCTATGTACAGCTGTCCCTCTTTTCCCAATCTAGGGATGCCTCTATAAAGGCCTGCTGGACAGCTGAGTGGTTTCCAAAGAAGACCAGTAATCAGTTCCACCACAGTAAAGATCAAAGATTCCTTAAAATTGGCCCAATAGTGAAAGCAAGAGATTCTAGCCCCTAGCCTGAATTATTCTTTTAATCTTTTTTCTATTTTTTACCAAGACAATAATAATGATGATGAAATTGATATATTCTCTTTGTATGTGATTTAATTAAAAAGAAGAAGAAAGTTGAAAGTGATCTCCCCACACATATACACAATTCCACTCTTCAGAAGCAACCACGTTAACACTTTGAGGCGTATCTTTTTTATAACCATTGTTTTCCCCCTTAACACCCATGAGAGAGGAGCTATAAATCTTCTCTTTTCAACTGGAGGAACAGAGACCTCGAGAAGAAATGCGATTCTCTAAAGGGGTCTCAGTGCCACAGAGCGGGGGAAAGACTTCACATCCACATCCCCGGGGTACACTTGACAGAAGTTTGGGCCCCACGCAGCTAGGCCACACAGATCAGTTTTTCTCTCTCATTCATTTTTGAATAGGCATTATGTTCACATGCCTAAGACTCAGCATTGTGTAAAAAGGTTAACAGTGAGAAGTCTCGTTGCAACTTCTGACCTCGTTCACTTTATTCCCAGTAGAGGTAGCTACTTTTATTCATTTTTAATATATCTTGCCAGAATTCCTTTATGTAATTAAAAATGACTATGAATGTGTGTTCTTACTTTTCTGCTCCAGATCGGTTTTGAAGGAAACCAGCATTCACAGTTATCCCTGCTGACCCTTGACAAGGCACAAAGGTGCCACCTGAACAAAACGAGTTCTCGAATTGTCTCTATTCCCTTTTATTCTTTTTTCATTGGGACTATGTTGTCTCTGAACAATTTCATGGATACCAAACAACATACTTTATGCAAAGGCATCAAGGAATAAATACTCCAAAAGCATCATTCTTTTCAAATTATTATCACCGATTTGTATGTTAAGCTTTAGGGAGAGAAGCAAAACTTTTTAATCTGTCCAGACTCCCACCACTCCTCCCCACAATACCCACACTTTCCAAAAATAGAGAAAATCACCCCACAACTTAGGGAAAAAATACGTTTCCCTATTTTAAAAACACATTTTAATACAAAGGCCCAGGGACCTGAATAATACACTTCTGCAATTTAATGTGAAGATGAAAGTTGAGGCTCACATTGTACGTATCCCTATGATATAATTGGATACAATTTTCCCCTGTATGTCCAATTTTGGGACAGAGAGGTATTGTGTACTAGTATTGTCTTCAAACTCAATGTCTAGAGAAAACATAATTTTTTAAATTGCATCTCCAGTATCTAGAACACCAGGGTAGTTACAGTCCATTGCCTCTGTGGGAGGGGAGTAAATGAGCAGAATTTATAAATAATTCTACTCTACACAGTGTAGCTTCTGTAACTTCTACAGCCACAAGGAAACCAAGAAGTGATGTCAGTCTATGAATGTTACTCTGTTTAGAGCCATATTTTTAAAAAAATTTTCAGTGTTAGTAGAAACTAAATATTTCCAGGTCCATCTATTTTAAATCTAATGTTTTTCATCAGAGATATCAATGTCATCCTACAATTCAAGAATAAGCATTTATAAATATTGTTCCAAAGAGTAGGTATGGCAAGAACATTGCTAAGGGACTTCACATGAGGTGAGGTCCTGTTGTACACCTAAACATCATTCAATTTAATCGACCAAAGTCCTCATACAAATTGGAAATCTGAGGGCAAGAAAGATTTGCCAAGAAGAAAATCCAGAATTAAGCCCAGAATGTTCTAGCTCTAACCATCATGCTCTTTTCATCCATTTGATATCAAAATTTTACAACAAGGAATTAGTGAAATTAATATATTCTCTATGTGATTTAATTAAAAAGAAGAAAATTGAAAGTGATCTCCCTTTACATACACACAATTCCACTCTTCAGAAGCAACCGTGTTAACGGTTTGAGGCCTATCCTTTTTATAACCATTGTTTTCCTCCATAACATCCATGAGAGAAGAGCCATAAATCCCCTTTTCTCAACTGCAGGAAGAGGCCTCATTCCAGGTTTTCCCAGGAACATCCTCTCTGTCCTTTTACAAGAGAAGCAAACTTATCTTCCCAAAGAGGAGACTCTCCAGAGGTCCGAACAAGAAGGGATGCTAAAGGAAGTCAACCTGTGAATTGAGAGTGTTGCTTTTCACCACATGACTTCTGACTCTTCAAACCTGTGACACAGAACCCCTGAAAGAATAGTTCACCCTTCTCGTGGAGGAAGAGGGGTGATTTTTGAAACCAAAGATGACACCAATTCCTGTTGTTAATAAGATGCATACTTCAAGTTGTTTTTCCAGGAATGATCAAGATTCATCCAGTGCCCCTATAGTGAACTGTACACATCTCCAATGTGTCTGATTAGAAAGAAGTGCACAGTGGATGACCACAGGAATCTTTTTCTGTGCAATAATATTTGCTACTACCTATTTAAATCCTCTTTAAACAAAAATTAGTTATGCGACATAAGTTACTGATTTTTATATCACATACTTTTGTTAAAAAGTTATATTTTCACTTTAACTCAAAATAGTTCCATGAGGGCTGGGCGCAGTGGCTCACACCTGTAATCCCAGCACTTTGAGAGGCTGAGGCAGGCAGATCACTTGGTCAGGAGATGGAGACGAGACTGGCCAACATGGTGAAACCCTGTCTCTACTAAAAATACAAAAATTAGCTGGGCATGATGGCATGCCCCTGTAGTCCCAGCTACTCAGGAGGCTAAGGGAGGAGAATCACTTGAACCCAAGAGGTAGAGGTTGCAGTGACCCGGGATCATGGCACTACATGCCAGCCTGGTGACAGAATAAGACTCCATCTCAAAAAAAAAAAACAGTAGTTCCATGAGGTAGATATATATTATTATCCTGACTTTACAGTTGACGAAAATTGGACTTACAGAATTCATATAACTTGCCCCCAAACCATACAGCTATTACGTGGCAGAACTGGGATTCAAGCCTCTATCTTTTTTCCACTATATGATGCCACTACATGATTTGTGGAGATATAGTCAAAGGGCTTTTTAGTAATACTTTGTATTTGTCAAATCTGATATACTAAAAAGATTTACACTATCATATAACACAAGTATGGGCATTTTTATATTAACATAATGATGCACGTGGAAACCATGTCTTGGTAAACAAATATCGAGAGAATGACTTCAGGATGGAATAGGCTCAAAAACATGAGGCTTTGAGCAGAGCTTTCAATAGGCATGGTGACAGTTGCTATGGAAACCATGACTTGGCCAAAGCAACCAATGGCACCTCCTATCATAGTAACAGGGACTTCCTAATCAGGGTAGTAGATCGTGCCCGCCCATTGACTGACCTCTTGAGAGGTTTCTATTCAAGACTTACACTGCCACCTCCATCTCATCCCTACCTCAGACTCCCTTTGGGGTCTTGAAAACAACCAAAATAACCCATCAACCCATATCTAAAAGTAACAAGAAACTTACTACATGTATATAAACAGGATGCAGTTATAATAGGGATATTTTAAGTTGAGGCTATCAAGGTATTGCTGCTGTTCCACTGACTCTACCGGTGACACCATGCAATTCTATTTTTGCTACTTACATACACCAGGGGCCTTTTTCCATCCCTTCTCCCAAGGGTACTGCCAGATAAGGGGTCAGAGGTTGGGTTTCTGAGGACTGGGAATCTACAGATCAGAATTCCTTACGGAACACATTTTTTTTTCCACAGGACCAATTCTATAGCTCCTATAGAAGTAAGTGACTCCATTCAAAATAATCATTCTTTCTCAGGCTTGGTCACTCACCTTGAATCTCACTGACTGGACCATCCTCCTGTTGCGATCTCTAAACCTTGAAGCACCCCAGAGCTCAGTTCTTAAATCTCCTGTCTTCACTATCCATGGCTACTCCCTAGTTAATCTCCTCCAGGCCTATGATTTTAATTCCATCTCCATATTGATGACCCTCAAATTTATACCTCCAGTCCAAATGTTTACCTCTGTTCTTGACTTCCCCAACTCTCCACTTAATTTTTCCATATAAATGCCTATTGGCATCTAAAAATATAACATGCTTGAAATCAGATTTGTTATCCTCCCAACCTCCTCTGCTCATATCTGCTCTTACCCCAGCATCCTGAACTCTGTGAATAACAACTCTATCCTTCCAACTGCTCAGGCCAAAATCTTTGGCACTATTCTTGACTCTTCTTTTTTATTAACTTATTTTAGGTTAAGGGATGTAAGTGAAGGTTTGTTACATAGATAAACTTCTGCCATGTGGGTTTGTTGTAGAGATTATTTGATCACCTAAGTATTTAACCTAGTATCCATTCATTAATTTTCCAGATCCTCTCCCTCCTCCCACCCTCCACGCTCCTAAAGGCCCCACTATATGGGGCCTTTTACTTCTAAGTGTCCATGCGTTCTCATCCTTTAACTCCCATTTATATGTGAGAACTTGCGGTATTTGGTTTTCTGTTCCTGTGTTAGTTTGCTAAGAATAATGGCCTCCAGCTCCATCTACGTCCCTGCAAAGGACATACAGATGCCAGCAAATCCTGCCATATCTACTTAGATAACACACCCAGAAGCTAAATACTTATCACTACTTCTACCATTATGACCTTCATCAAAATTACCATCTCCTTTACCTGGACTGTTGCAGTAACTTCCCAACTGGCCTCCTAGATGCCACACATGCCCTTTACAGTCTACTATCCACAGGGCATTCAGAGAGTCCATTAAAACATCGCATGTTCTTTTCTCCTCTGCTCAAAATCTCCAATGGATTTCCATCTTATGCAGAGTGATCTACATGGTTTGGCCCTTCCTAGTTCTCTGACTTATCAGTATCATGATGAATGCCCTTGCCCACTGCACACCAACGGCCCTGGTCTCCTTGCTGTTCCCTCCACACATTAAGCCCACTCCCTTTAAGGGTCTTTCCACTTCCTGACTCTTGCCAGGAGTGCTCATTCCCCTAGACATCTGTAAGGCATGTTTTTCACTCTTCTCTAATTTAGGTCACTGTTTAAATGAAATCTTATTAGGTAGGCAATTCATGACCACTGTATCTAATGTTGTATCTAATACACATCACACACACACACACACACACACACGCACACACGCACACATCTTTCTCTTCTATAATTTTATCCTGCTTTATTTTCCTTCATCATATTGTGCTGGATCTGACATCTTGAACTTCTGTTTTTTCTCTCCCTCAGCTATTAATACAATATAAACTACATGAAAAAAAAAAGAATTTTTCAGCTGGGCATGGTAGCTCATACCTCCAATCTCAGCATTTTGGGAGGTGGCATTATGTGTAGGCCAAGGTGAGCAAATCACCTGAGGTTGGGAGTTTGAGACCTACCTGACCAACCTGGAGAAACCCTGTCTCTACTAAAAATACAAAATTAGCTGGGCATGATAGTGCATGCCTGTAATCCCAGCTACTCGGGAGGCTGAGGCAGGAGAATCACTTGAACCCGGGAGGCAGAGGCTGCGGTGAGCCAAGATCATACCATTGCACTCCAGCCGAGGCAACAAGAGTAAAACTCCATCTCAAAAAAAAAAAAGAAATTTTCTCATGTTGCTGTTTTCTGTACAAAGAGTGCCTAGAGAGTACTAGGCACACAGTGTGTGCTCAATAGATATTTGTGAAAAGATTGAATGGATGAGTGAATGAAAGAAAGTGGCCCAGGCTCACCTCCACCAACACTCCATTATTTTTTGTGCCAAAGGATGGTGGTCACTATTCCAGCTGCTGACAGGAAGATGGTGGTGAAATTGCTTATTAGATAAATTTCAGACAGTATCAGGTGTGGAAGGGTGAAATAGGATGTGTTGGAGTCAAGGGTTAAATATTGCCAGAACAATATTGGATGTCTTAAAAATGAGAGAGATCAAATATACATCAGATTAGGCATGATGTGTGTGTGTGTCTGTACATGTGCGTGTATCTAAGACATCTTTTATAAGGGCACTGTATTAGTCCCTTCTCATGCTGCTAATAAAGACATACCTATGACAGGGTAATTTGTAAAGGAAAAAAGGTTTAATTGACTCATGGTTCAGCATGGTTAGGGAGACCTCAGGAAACTTACAATCATGGCTGAAGGGGAAGCAAACACATCCTTCTTTGCATGGCAGCAGCATGGAGAAGTGCTGAGCAAAAGGAGGAAAAACCCCTTATAAAACCACCAGATCTTATG
Source organism: Aotus nancymaae (assembly GCF_030222135.1). NCBI lineage: Eukaryota > Metazoa > Chordata > Mammalia > Primates > Aotidae > Aotus > Aotus nancymaae. Next base: position 5,755,614 of record NW_026988494.1, on the reverse strand, counting down.
AGAACTCATTCACTATCACGAGAACAGCATGAGGGTAACCGCGCCCGTGATTCAATTACCTCCCACCATGTCCCTCTCATGATACGTGGGGATTATGGGGACTACAATTCTAAATGAGATTTGGGTGGGGCACAGCCAAACCATATCAGATGCTAATCGCTAATCCCATTAATGAGGACTCTATCCTCAAGATTTATATACCTCCCAAAGCCCCACTTTTCAGGGCCATCATCATATGTGATTAGGTTTCAACTTATGAACTTTGAATAAAGACAAATATTTAGACCACAGCATTCTACCCCAGCCCCCCAAAATTCATGTCCTTCTCAAATATAAAATATATTCATTCCATCATAATAGCTCCAAAAGTCTTAATATATTTCACCATCAACTTCAAGGTCTAAGTGCAAAGTCTCATCTAAATATCATCTAAATCAAATATGAGTAAGATCCAAGGCATAATTCAACCTGAGGCAAATTGCTCCCTAGCTGTGAACCTGTTAAATCAAATAAGCTATGCGCTTCCAAAATACAATGGTGGGATAGGCATAGGATAGACATTCCCATTCCAAAAGGGAGAAATAGAAAAGAAGAAAGTGGAACAGGTGCCAAGGCAGTCCAAAACCAATGGGGCAAACATGATTAAATCTTAAAACTCTAGTATAACCTTCTTTGACTTGATGTCCCACTTCTGGACACACTGGGGTAGGAAGCTGTCCCCAAAGGGTCTGGCCAGCCCCACCCCATAGCTTTGCTGGACTCAACTCTCACCACGTTCTTATAGGTTGAAGTTGCATAACTGAAGCTCCTTCAGGCTACAAACATGTGCTGCTTGCTCTACCAATATGGAGTAGCAGTGCTGGCCCCAACTCCCCAGCACCATTAAGTATTACCTTAGTGGTAACTCTCTGCAGTTGCCCAGCCTTTGTGGCTGCTCTCTGCTTGGATTATATGCAGAAGGCTCCAGGCAGCATCATCCTTCAAAATCTAGGTACAAGTGGTATGGCTCTATGGTTCATGCACTTTGCATGTGGGCAGAGATGGCACCTTGTGGACACCACCAAGGCTTACAACCCATGTCCTCTAGAAGGGTGGCCACTATGTTCCACACCACACCTGGGCCCACTGAACTCAGACATAGGTGGCCAAGGAGCAGTGCATCAGGATACCAGGGAATGGTGTCTTGAAATTATTCTGCCTCCAGGTCCTCACACTCTGCCTGTGTACCAATTTTCTGTCTTAGTCTATTCATACTGCTAAAACAAAATGCCATAAGCTGGTAGCTTATGGAAACCAAAACTATATATAATTCTCACAGTTCTGGAGACTGGGAAGTCCAAAATCCAGGCACCAGCAGATTCAGTGTCTAGTGAAGGATTATTTCCTGGCTCATAGATGGGCTTTCTTGCTGTGTCCTCATATGGTGGAAAGGGTGACAAAGTTCTCTCAGGCCTCTTTTATAAGGGCACTAATGCCATTTATGAGGGTTCTCCTGTCATGACTTACTCAGCTCCCAAAGGTTCCACCTCCTAATACCATCACATTGGTGATCAGGTTTCAACAATGTGGATTCAATGGATTTGAGGTGGATAAAAACATTCAGACCATAGCACATATCTATACGTATAACATGTACTCTTGGTTAGATTGTGACACAGAGGTATAGAGCTGTGCTATATCCTAGGAGGCGCTAAGAGGACATAGATCTCAGACAGCTGAGATACGTGGTAGGAGGCACTGGGTACACAGGTGCACTTACTAGAACAGAGGATTTTATATATAAGCCATAACGTTCTTAAGAAAAAATATACCTCTAAGCACCATAGTGAAGGAAATCAAAATATTTCATCCCAAAATATACTTCTTTGATATATTTCGAGATGGTTGTTCAGAGGGCCCACAGACAGAAGTAGTTCCACAAAGCTGTCTTTTGTAGGGGAGATTTGTGTCTATAAAGAATTTGATCGGATGCATCCAGGTTTTCTCTGAGGCCCTCCTTTGTCTGGATCTATGAAAGATTAACTGAGGATCTGATACTTTTAAAGGTCTGAAGAGACATTTGTTATCTGTTATCTCTGCAGGCTTTGCAGAGGTATTTATTTCTGTTATTTCTGAGGTTTCGTCTACATCAGGACCACCTGTGCTATCCAGGCCTCCTATTCTCTCCCTCCTATAACCTGTGTTGCCGCCATATCATGGTTTACCACTATAACCTGTTTTTGGCCATGCTTTGAGCCTCCATTCTTTCAGTAACCTCAAGATGGTATAAAAGCATCAACAATCTGGCCGTTTTATTGAAATATTATTTTGTAAGAGTCCCACGCACACTAATACATTTGTAGGCCATTTCTCCTTTTAATCTGCCTTTTGTCAGTTGACTTTTCAGTGAACCTTCAGAAGTTTTCCCCTGAAGTCCATGATAGCGTCCAACCAATATGCAGACCTTTAAATTTAAGAATGTGAGAATAGGAGATATACAGAAATCTGGGTGTGTGGGCACACCATTAACCCTGGAGAAGATAGCCTAAAGATGGAAGAACCCATTTGCTCTGCTAGAAGGCAGTGACTCAACCTGGGAACACAGCAATACTAGATACGTTTATCTAGTATTGCACCAAAAAGTAGGACGCAGAGGGGTCTGTGTCTCAGAAGTGAAACAAAGGTCCAGTTTGTGAACTTGAAGCACTAGGTCGGGAGCAACCTAGGAACCACTAGAAAAGTCTTCTCATAGTGTGGATATAGAAATCATAAGTTCTATTATTTTAAGTCAGAATTGATCCTAGACACCAGCCTAGGGCTGTTTTAGAGTCCCACAGCCATAGCTAAGGAAAGGAGAATTGCAGAGACTGGAATCTAGGCTATGCCAAATACTTCAGAGTGCCACAGTTACACAATTAAGCAACTTAAATATTTAAACAATTTTATTGGATAACAATTATGTATAGAAACTGAACATTGAGGATACATTAATAATGTATCAAGTTTAATTTGTGAGGATGTGGCAGGGAAGACTAGAATTTAAGATGGAGAAAAACATCTCCTTATTCAGGATGTTAAAAATACCAGCTTTGTGTGCCATGCTCAACACTACCATTGAATACAGCCAAGTAATTAAATATCTCATATCTAGCTTACACTTTACATGCAAATATAGCAATGCTAAAAAAATTTAAAGAAGTTAAGCCTCTGTTTAGCATACTCTCCCTAAAAAACACTTTGTTAGTTTTTAAATAACCATAAACAGACACATTCAAAAGGTAAGAGTCCCAGAAAAATATGTAATTCTTATTATTTTGGCATAATTGCTTTGAAGAGGGTTTTTTTAAATTATGGCATGATTTTTCTAACTATTCTCTTAAATCCAGTAGTCAGCTTGCTTTACACTGCCTCCAGGGAAGAATGTGGCAGGCAGAAAGCAAGAATAGCTTGAGAGGCTCTGCATTCTGTGTTCCCAAAACCCAAGACTTTAAGGAAATTTAAAGTACTCACTTATAGATAAGAACCCAATACCCACTCCTACCTTATATAAGAAAATATTTCTCCAAGGCTAAGGAGGGGATAAAGTAGAAGAATAGGGAGAGAGGGAGAGAGAAAGAGAGACAGGTAGTAAAAGCCAAGAAATCAATGTGTTCTTGGAAGAGGAGCCTGCACATTCTCTCCAGTAAAGGCCTGGGAAGATTAACAAATCCCAGAAAGAGAGAAAATGGCTACAATGTGCTAGGTCTAGAGATTAATGGAGGCAAACAGACTGGCAAAAACTCCTGGTTATCCAGTATAGCCCAGATACAGCCAAGAGAGATCCCAGGTTGGAGGGGCCATGGAGACAAAAGATGTCTCAGTAGCCACCTGTACAGACTGGCTGCAGAACAGAGAGGATCCTGCCAGCCCATGTCTCAGCATTACATGAGGTGCCCTGACCCCTGATAAAAACCCTGGAGCAGGAGAAATGCCTCCAAATTTACTAAGATTACATTTTCACCACCCCATACATCTGCACTGAGGCCAAGATAGAGCAACAAGGACCAAATTTACCTTTTTTCCTGAAAGGACAACAATAAAAACGAAACAGACAGAGTATATAAACCAATGATTCTAAAGCCACTGAACATCAAGTAATGAGAGACAACGGTACCTGAGAAATGGGAAACAAAGGACATAAGTCCCATGGTTGCCCCAGATGACTGCCTTGAGAGCAGGCTCCAGACTGCAGCTCAGGGAGGAGGAAATCAGGCAGAACCCAGCAGACTACCTGAATTAAGACAAACCTGGAGAGACAAAGGCAACTAGAGTTCATCAACCTAGAATTTTATAGCCAGCAAAAATATCCTTCAAAAATGAAGGTCAGAGTTGGAGGAAAATGGCAGATAGGAGACAGGATTAAATTGTGACTCCCACTCTGAAAAACAGAGCAGTGTATGGAGACTCACATCATGAACTTTTACTCCAAGAACTACTGCAGAAACATACCAGGAAATCTGAGAGAATTCACAGACCCTTTGAAAGAGGTGGATTGTTCCTGCAGGCCCCAGGAGACAGTCCAAAAACCGTGAGTGCCCATAGTCTGAAGGAGGAATTGTCTACCCCCAAACACATACCCTCACTGGGTAACCTGAAGGTCCAGATCATGGGTGAAGGTTTTGACCTCACCTGGAGCTGAGAGAATTTTAGAGAAGTGAGCAAAATACAGTGATACAAGAAGAAGCAGGAAGAGCTTTGTGGTCTCTCTCGGTCCCCAGAAAGCCATTTCTGACTCTGTCTCACAGAGGTCTTTGGCAAGGGCTGCCAGAGGAACTGAGAAAAGACCACAGGGAGAAGGAATCTTCCAGCTGAACTCTGTAACAATTTCAACCAAACAGAAGTTTCCTGGACAGAACTCAGGGGAAGGAGTGAATCCGGAATGCAGACATAGCACAGAAGCCATGCCGGTGGAGAGGCACAAAAACTGAAAGCCCTGCTTGCTTTCACACCTGGAAGCCTGATAAGTCTATAGCAAGTTCTCAGCCCTGCTCACCTACTGTCTGGAAACAAACTCAGTGCTGCTAGGTGAGGGCTTTGGGGCACAGTGAGGGTGAGACCAGTCTTTTGGGCTGCATGAGAGTTGGGTGAGGCTTGTAACTGCTGACTTTCCCCCACTTTCCTGGCAACCTGCATGAAACTGCAGAGGCAACCATAATGTTCCTGGGAACATAACTCCATTGGCCTGAGAACCACACCCCCAGCCCTTTGCAGCAGCTGCAGCAAGCCCCACCCAAGGAAAGTCTGAGTTCAGACATGCCTAACTCTGCCTCCACCTGATGGTCCTTTTCTACCCACCCTGGTAGCCAAAGATAAAGGACATATTTTCTTGAAAGCTCTAGGGCCCCCCACCACCGCCTGATTCTCCTCATACTACCACAGCTGATGCTTTCTTGAAAACGCCACCTCCTGGCAGGAGGCCAACCAGCACAGAACTAGTGCAATAAACAAAACTACAACTAAATATCTTCTCAGAGTCCATTTCACTCTCCTGCTACCTCCATCAGAGCACGTGCTTCTATCCAAGCTGAGAGGCCTGCAGACAACTTACATCACCAGATTCTATGCAGACATCCCCTAGTATCAGCCTGGAGCCTGGTATCTCCACTGGGTAACTAGATCCAGAAGAGAAATAACAGTCACTAGAGTTCAGCCCTCAGGAAGCCACATCCCTAGGAAAAGAGGGAGAGAACTACATGAAGGGAGCACCCTGTGGAACAAAAGTATCTGAACAGCAGCACCTGAGCCCACATCTTCCCTCTGACATAGTCTAACCAAATAAGAAGGAACCAGAAAAACGTTTCTGGTAATATGATAAAACAAGTTTTTTTAACAACCTTAAAAGATTACAATAGCTCACCAGCAATGGATTCAAACCAAGAAGTCACTGAATTGCCAGAAAAAGAATTCAGAAGGTCAATTATTAAGCTAATCAAGGGTGCACTGGAGAAAGGTGAAATGCAACTTGATGAAATTTTTTAAAAAGATAGAAGATACGAAGGGGAAAATCTTCAGTGAAATAGATAGCATAAATAAAACACAGTCACAACTTCCAGAAATGAAAGACACACTTAGAGAAACACAAAGTGCACTGGAAATTCTCAGCAATAAAAGTGAACAAGCATAAGAAAGAATTTCAGACCTTGAGACAAGGTTTTTGAATTAACCCAATCAAAAAAAGACAAAGAAAAAATAATCAAAATAAATGAACAAAGCTTCCAAGAAGTTTAGGATTATGTTCAATAACCAAACCTAAGAATAATTGGTGCTCCTGAGGAAGAAAAGAAATCTGAAACTTTAAAAAACATATATTAGGGAATAATCCAGGAATACTTCCTTGGCCTTGCTAGAAATCTAAACATCCAAATACAAGAAGCTCAAAGAACACCCGGGAAACTTATTGGAAAAAGATACCTCCTACACACATAGTCATCAGGTTATCTAAAATCAAGACAAAGAAAAGAATCTTAAGAGCTGTGATGCAAAAGCACCAGGTAACCTATTAAAGAAAACCTATCAGATTAACAGCAGATTTCTCAGCAGAAACCCTACAAAGTAGAAGGAATTAAGGAACTATATTCAGCCTCCTAAAATAAAACAATTATCAGGTATGAATTTTGTATCCAGCAAAACTAAGCTTAGTAAATGAAGGAAATAATACAGTTTTTTCAGTCAAACAAATGCTGAGAGAGAATTTGCCACCATCGACCCCGCACTATAATAACTGCTAAAAGGAGCTCTAAATCTTGAAACAAATCTTCAAAATACACCAAAATGGAACCTCCTTAAAGCATAAATCTCATAGGACCTATAAAACAAAGACAAAATAAATTTTTAAAAGGTATTCAAGCAACAAATAGCACAATGAAGAAGTAGTACCTCACGTCGCAATACTAACTTTGAATGTAAATGGCCTAAATGCTCCACTTAAAAGATACAGAATAGTAGAATGGATAAGAATTCACCAAGCAAATATCTTCTATCTTCGAGAGACTCACCTATCACATAGGACTCAGATAAACTTAAGGTAAGGGGGTGGAAAAAGACATTCCATGCAAATGGACACCAAAAGTGAGCAGGGTTAACTTTTCTTATATCAGACAAACAAACTTTAAAGTAACAGCAGTCAAAAAAGACAAAGAGGGACATTACATAATGATAAAAGAACTTGTCCAATAGGAAAATATCACAATCCTAAATATATATGCACCTAATATTGGAGCTCCCAAATTTATAAAACAATCACTACTAAGAAATGAGATAGACCTAAGAAATGAGATAGACAGCAAAACAATAATAGTAGGGGACTTTAATACTCCACTGAAAACACTATACAGGTCATCAAGCCAGAAGGTCAATGAAGAAACAATAGATTTAAATATATGCTAGAAAAAATAAACTTAACAGATATTTACAGAACATTCTACCCAAGAACTGCAGAGTACACATTCATTCATTAGCACATGGAACATTCTCTAAGACAGATCATATGATAGGCCACAAAACAAGTGTCAATAAATTTAAGAAAATTGAAATGATATCAAGTACTCTCTCAGACCACAGTAGAATAAAATTGGAAATCAACTCCAAAAGGAACCCTCAAAACTATGCAAATGCATAGAAACTAAATAACCTGCTCCTGAATGTTCATTGTATCAACTATGAAATCATGATAAAAATTTAAAAATTCTTTGAACTGAACAACAATACTGATACAACCTATCTAACCCTCTGGGATACAGCAAAGGTGGTGCTGAGAGTAAAGTTCACAGCCCTAAATGCCTATATTAAAAAGTCTGAAAGAGCACAAAGAGATAATCTAAAGTGACACCTCAAGGATCTAGAGAAAGAAGAACCAATCAAACCCAAACCCAACAGAAGAAAAAAAATAACAAAGAGCAGAGCAGAGCTAAATGAAATTGCAACAAAAAAATACAAAAATAAATGAAACAAAAAGCTGATTCTTTGAAAAGATAAATAAAATTGATACACCCTTAACAAGATTAACCAAGAAAAGAAGAGAGAAGATCCAAATAAACTTAATAAGAAATAAAACAAGATATAGCACAACTGATACTACAGAAATATAAAAGACCATTCAAGGTTACTATGAACACCTTTATGCACATAAACTAGAAAACCTAGAGGAGATGGATAAATTTTCTGGAAATATACAACCCTCCTAGATTAAACCAGGAAGAAATAGAAACTCTGAACAGACCAATAACAAGCAGCAAGCTTGACATGGTAATTTTTAAAACTTGCCAGCCAAAAAATGTCCGGGACCAGATAGATTTACAGTTGAATTCTACCAAGCATTCAAAGACGAATGGGTACCAATTCTATTGACAGTATTCTACAAGCTAGAGAAAGAGGGAATCCTCCCTAAATCATTCTATGAAGCCAGTGTCAGCCAAATACTAAAACCAGGAAAGGACATAACAAAAAAAGAAAACTACAGACCAATATCCCTGATGAACGTAGATGCAAAAATCCTTAACAAAATACTGGCTAACCAAATCCAACAACATATCAGAAAGATAATCCACCATGATCAAGCTAGAAGCCATCATCCTCAGCAAACTAACACATGAGCAGAAAATCAAATACCACATGTTCTCACTCATAAGTGGGAGTTGAACATTGAGAACACATGGACACAGAGAGGGGAGCAACACACACCAGAACCTGTTGAGGGGTGGGAGTGAGGGGAGGGCGCTAAGAGCAAACCACCACGGCACACGTATACCTATGTAACAAGCCTGTACATTCTGCACATGTATCCCATTTTTCTTAGAAGAAATAAAGGGAAAAAAAAGAAATTATGGTATATATGATATATACGTATGTATATATGTGTGTATATATGTGTGTGTGTGTACATACACACACACACACATACACACATACATATCATGGAATACTACTCAGCCATAAACAGGAACCAAATAATAACATGTGTAGCAACCTGGATGGGATTGGAGACCATTATTCCAAGTGAAGTAGCTCACAAATGGAAAACCAAACATCATATGTTCTGACTTATCAGTGGGAACTAAGCTATGAGGACACACAGGCATAAGAATCACACAATGGACTTTGGGGTCTTAGGGGAACGGGTAGGAGGGGGTGAGGAATAAAAGACTACAAATCAGGTACAGTGCACATTGCTCAGGTGATGGGCACCAAAATCTCAAAAATAAAGAATTTACTCATGTAACCAAACACCACCTGTTCCCCCAAAAACCTATGAAGATAAAAAATAGAATAGAATAAAAATGCATATGTAAATGAGCTTAAAAAACAAACAAACAAAAATGAAAGCCAACTGAAAAACACAAGCAAAAACAAAAATAAATAAATGGGACTTAATTAAACTGAAAAGCTTCTGTATAGCAAAATAAATAACCCACCAAGTGAACAATCTGCAGAATGAGAGAAAATATTTGCAAACTATGCAACCAACAAAGGACTACTATCCAAAATTTACAAAGAACTCAAGCAACTCAAAAAAATAATAATAACCTTATTTAAAAGTGGATGAAGAACTAAGGAAGAGACATTTTTCAAAGGAAGACATACAATGGCCAAGCATGTTTTGAAAATGTTCAACATCACTAATTATCAGATAAATGCAAATTAAAACCACAATGATATATCACCGTATACCAGTCAGAAAAGCTATCATTAAAAAGTCAAAAACTAACTGATACACTATTGGTGGGAATGTAAATTAGTATAACCTCTATAGAAAACTGTATGGAACTTTCTCAAAAAACTAAATAGAGAACTACCGTTTGATCCAGCAATCCCACTACTGGGTATCTATCCAAAGGAAAAGTCATCATTATATCAAAAAGAAACCTGTACACATATATTTATCACAGCACTATTCACAATAGCAAGATATGGAATTAAGCTGAGCAACCATCAATGGATGACTGCATTAAGAAAATGTGGTATACATTGAGATACCATCTCACACCAGTTACAGTGGTGAACGTTAAAAATCTGGAGACAACAGATGCTGGAGAGGATGTGGAGAAATAGGAACACTCTTACACAGTTGGTGGGAGTGTAAATTAGTTCAACCATTGTGGAAGACAGTGTGGCAATTTCTCAAGAATCTAGAAATAGAAATTCCATTTGATCCAGCAATCCCATTACTGGGTATATACTATACCCAGAGAACTACAAATTGTTCTACCATAAAGACATATGCACACGTATGTTCATTGCAGCCCTGTGTACAATAGCAAAGACCTGGAACCAACCCAAATGCCCACCAATGATAGACTGGACAAAGAAAATGTGGCACACATACACCATGGGATACTACGCAGCCATAAAAAAACGATGAGTTTGTGTCCTTTGTAGGGACTTGGATGAATCTGGAAACCATCATTCTCAGCAAACTGACACAAGAACAGAAAACCAAACACTGCATGTTCTCACTCACAGGTGGGTGTTGAACAATGAGAACATGTGGACTCAGGGAGAGGAGCATCACACACTTGGGGCAGCTGGGGGGCTAGGGGAGGGACAGTGTGGGGGTGGGGAGGGATAACATGGGGGGAAATGCCGGATATAGTCAAAGGGGGAATAGAGGCAGCAAACCACCTGGATGTATATGCACCTATGCAACAACCCTGCATGACCTGCACATGTACCCCGAACCTAAAGTAAAATAAGAAAATGTGGTATAATACACAAAGGAATACTATTCGGCCATAAAAGAAAAATAAAATCATGTCTTTTGCAGCAACATGGGTGTGAATTCAGAAACAGAAATTCAAATACTGCATGTTCTCACTTATAAGTAGGAGCCAAATAATGTGTACACATGGACATTCAGTTGGGAATGATAGACACTAGAGATTGGAAGGGTGGGAGGGGATAAGGAATAAGAAATTAATTAATGGATACAATGTACATTATTCAGGTGATATATAAACCAAAACCCAGACTTCACTGCTATGCAATATATCCATATAACAAAATTGGATTTGAACATCTTTATGGATTAAATTACATGTGATTTATATGTATAAATTATGTCTTAAATTTATACATATAAAAAAATGAAAGTGAAATAATGACTTTTTCAGACCTACAACAGCTGAAAAACTGTACCACCAAAGGAAAAGGATATCTGATGAGAATATAGTTTCACACAAAGGCATAAAGAGCACAGGAAATGGTAATTACATGGGTATATACATAAGGTATTCTTCCTCTTATTATTCAATCTCTTTTAAATATAATTAACTGTTTAAAAACAAATAGTAACAATATATTTTGGGATTTATTGCATATGCACAAGCAAAATGTATGACAACATGAAACCTGGAAAGGGAGAAACATAATGTTCTTATACTGTATGTGAAGTGGCAATATACTATCAGTTGAACAAAGAGTGTAATAAGATAAAGATGTATACTACCAAAGGATTATAAATCATTCTATTATAAGGACACATGCACACGAATGTTCATTGCAGCGCTGTTTACAATAGCAAAGACTTGGAACCAACCCAAATGCCCATCGATGATAGACTGGACAGGGAAAATGTGGCACATATCCACCATGGAATACTATGCAGCCATAAAAAGGGTGAGTTCGTGTCCTTTGTAGGGACATGGATGAACCTGGAAACCATCATTCTCAGCAAACTGACACAACAACAGAAAATCAAACACCGCATGTTCTCACTCATAGGCGGGTGTTGAACAATGGGAACACATGGACACAGGGAGGGGAGCATCACACACTGGGGTCTGTTGAGGGGAAACTAGGGGAGGGACAGCAGGGGGTGGGGAGTTGGGGAGGGATAACATGGGGAGAAATGCCAGATATAGGTGATGGGGAGGAAGACAGCAAACCACATTGCCATGTATGTACTTATGCAACAATCTTGCATGTTCTTCACATGTACCCCAAAACCTAAAACGCAACAAAATATATATTTAAAAAAAAAAAAAGATGTATACTACCAACCTTGAAGAACTTGCTAAATAACAAAACAAACAGTTGCAGCTACCAAGCCAACAAAGGACATAAAAAATGGAATCAAAAATTAATCTACAAGAAGGCAGCAAAGACAGCATTTAGTGGGCTGGGAGTAGTGGTTCATGTCTATAATCCCAGCTATTTGGGAGTCCAAGGTGGGCAGATCACAAGGTCAAGAGTTTGAGACCAGCCTGGCCAACATGGTGAAACCCCATCTCTACTAAAAATACAAAAATTAGCCAGGTGTGGTGGTGCGTGCCTGTAGTCTCAGCTACTCGGGAGGCTGAGGCAGGAGAATCACTTGAGCCTGGGAGGTGGAGGTTGCAGTGAGCCGAGATCACGCCACTGCACTCCAGCCTGAGCAACAGAGTAAGACTTCATCTCAAAAAAAAAAAAAAGAAAAAGAAAGAAAAGACAGCATTTAGCTCTACCAGGAGACCCAAGTTCCAGTCCTAGCTCTCTCTCTGGCTAATGGTAGGAAGGTAGTCAGATTTCTCCCTGAATCCATTTCTCCCTCTAAATTGAGATGCTTGGACTAGAGTCTAGTCTAGGAACTGAATGATCTGTCTGCAAGGCTCCATGGAGCCCAAACATTCTGAGGCATCAGATCTTTTTACCAGAGGTCACTGTGGAGGAAAAGTTAAATATTAAATTTGAACTCAATTGAACATGGACACAAACAATGGTCATTAAGTCCCAGAACAGGTTGTGTGAGCTCCTTGAGGCATTCGTCCAGCTTCAATCTATTGCTATATGTTAGTTATTGAAAAACAATAAACAATCCCCAAAAAAAAACAAGTTGATCTTTTTGTGTTCCTTGAGGTCAGTCCTAAAGGGCCTTCATGACCGGGCCTCATGCCAAACAACTTGTTAGAAAAAGAGCTAGGGTCCCAGACCACGCCGAAGCTTCACGAGACCTCTCCTCATCTGTGTACTATGGAGCCAAGGCTGTTGCTTCTCAACCTGGTGGTGAATCCTCCATAGTCTGATTAATGTAAATATGTATATACCTTTTTCCTTCCCCACCTTCCCATTGCAATTTGTTTATTATATCAATTTGCTTATGATAACATTAGCTTTTTATATCTGCATTGCCATTTACATGCGATAAATGTTGTTTATCCTTAAAGGTGTTGTGTGTGTGTCTTTCTTCCCCGCTCACGCATCTCCTGCACAGAATAGTCACCTCAGATCTTAGAAATGAGAGCTTGGTTGGAGAGTTGAGGAAGGCTGAAAGAAAATGCCATTAGAACTTCCCGGAAACAACAGATGCTGGAGAGGATATGGAGAAATAGGAACACTTTTACACTATTGGTGGGAGTGTAAATTAGTTCAACCATTGTGGAAGACAGTGTGGCGTTTCCTCAAGCACCTAGAAATAGAAATTCCATTTGACACAGCAATCCCATTACTGGGTATATATCCAAAGGATTATAAATCATTCTATTATAAGGACACATGCACACGAATGTTCATTGCAGTGCTGTTTACAATAGCAAAGACTTGGAACCAACCCAAATGCCCATCGATGATAGACTGGACAGGGAAATGTGGCACATATACACCATGGAATACTATACAGTCATAAAAAATGATGAGTTCATGTCCTTTGCAGGGACATGGATGAAACTGGAAACCATCATTCTCAGCAAACTGACACAACAACAGAAAATCAAACACCGCATGTTCTCACTCACAGGCGGGTGTTGAACAATGAGAACACGTGGACACAGGGAGGGGAGGATCACACACTGGGGTCTGTTGGGGGGAAATAGGGGAGGGACAGCGGGGGGTGGGTAGTTGGGGAAAGATCGCATGGGGAGAAATGCCAGATATAGGTGATGGAGAGGAAGGCAGCAAACCACATTGTCATGTATGTGCCTATGCAACAATCTTGCATGTTCTTCACATGTACCCCAAAACCTAAAATGCAATAAAATATTTTAAAAAAAAGAACTTCCCTGTGGAAGGAAGATTGGATGGGGATTTAAGAACCCTGAACTCAGCCAGGCACGGTGACTCATGCCTGTAATCCCAGCACTTTGGGAGGCCGAGGCGGGCGGATCACGAGGTCAAGAGATCGAGACCATCCTGGCCAACATGGTGAAACCCCATCTCTACTAAAAATACAAAAAATTAGCTAGGTATGGTGGTGTGTGCCTGTAGTCCCAGCTACTTGGGAGGCTGAGGCAAGAGAATGCTTGAAACCGGAAAATGGAAGTTACACTGAGCCAGGATCGCACCACTGCACTCCAGCCTGGCGATGGAGCGAGACTCTGTTTCAGAAAAAAAAAAGAACCCTGAACTCAAGTCTTCTCCTCTGCTGACCAGCCTAATTACAGCAGGCATTTAGATTTCTGGACCCTCATCCATGCAGTCAGTTGATTGATGAATCCTCAGCTCCTTGCTGCTTCCAACATTTCAATTTCTGTTTCTAGGTATCATCATCAATTGTTCCCAGGCCCTTAGTCAGTACTCAGTAAAAATAAATTAAAATATATCTCACAAACTCTGAGCATAGTTTTGAAATTATATTAACCTTTAGGCAATTGTGGATAAAAACATTTCAGCCAAGCCCTGGTTGGATAAAATGAATGAAGCCAACCAGTAACTTGGCAGGGAAATTGAATGGTTATCCAAGGCAATGCTTTCTTTCCATCACCATGGTTACTAACAAACAATTCCAACTGTTGAGGGAAGTCTTCAAGACCCAATTCTCCTGCTGAATTTCCAACCCCCACTCTGCATATGATTTATGCTTTTATCATTAATGTCTTCTCTATGCCTGAGTAGATTAAAAATAGGAAGGGATGGGAGGAGTATTTTCTGAAACAGCATATTGTGACAACTTGAGAAACTACTTTCATGTGGGTCTGTTGACTGGGCTTAGAATTTGATCTGACTACTATCTCTGACAAACAGAATCAGAATTCTTCTTAGGACTCCCTTGTTTTCCTCCCCAGGGTTTTGTCAAACCACTCACAGTTGCTGAGATTTTAGTAAATTGGAGGTAACTGAGAATTACTATCAAAAAGAAGTTTTACCCTGTGTGCTTTACAGGAAAAGCTGAAAAACAAAACAAGCATTTGATACGCAGTTTCCTTAAAGACACAACTCAGTTCTTCATCTTGTTTCTCTGTCCACAGATGTGTTCTCCTCTCATCAAATGTGTCCTTTTTCAAAACACAGTAAAAATCCCATCCAGGCACAGTGACTCACGCCTATAATCCCAGTACTTTGGGAGGCCAAGGCAGGCAAATTCGTTAAGGCCAGGAGTTTGAGATCAGCCACGACCAACATGGCAAAACTCTCCCTCCACAAAAATACAAAGGTTAGCCTCTAGTGCCAGCTACTTGGGAGGCTGAGGTAGGAGGATCCCTTGAACCTAGGAGGCAGAGCAGTGAGCTGAGATTGCACCACTGTACTCCAGCCTGGGTGACAGAGTGAGACTCCATCTCAAAAAAACAAAAAACCTCCCACAGCAAAGACAGAACATTGTCAAGCAGAGCTATGCTCTTGTGGCTTTCAGACTGTGCCGAACTTAAGTAACGCAAAAAGATGACGCCTGTTTGAGTTAGATGCTTTAGCAGACAAGAAACCGAAATTCTCAGCTCAAACCCGATTCGGTATTTATTTGCAAATTTATTTTCTTATAATACAGAATGTCCTAATATAAGGTTTGGTTAGTTCAGGTCCGCAACAATGTCATCAGAGACTTAAGTTATTTTTCTCTCTCTGCTCTGCTGAACAAAGCATTCACTTTATCCTAGGGCTGGTACCCTCACGGTAGCAGCTGGGAAAACATATCCTTGATAATATCCAATGGGAGAAAGGTCCTGGCCTTTCTTTGCAGGAATCTAAAGCAAGACTAGTCTCCTTGCTTTATTTGCTATTATATCCTCAGTACCTTCAGGGTACCCACGAAGACCTTCTGCATGCCAGCTGAAAGTTATCTCCATATTCCCATTTCCTGAACAAATTTTAATTTTTCTCCATTTCCTTTTAGATTAACACTGATTGGCTTTAAAAATCAATAACTGGCCAGGCGCGGTGGCTCACGCCTGTAATCCCAGCACTTTGGGAGGCCAAGGCAGGTGGATCACCCGAGGTCAGGAGTTCAAGATCAGCCTGGCCAACATGGTTAAACCCCATCTCTACTAAAAACACCAAAAATTAGCCAGATGTAGTGGCGGGCACCTGAAATCCCAGCTACTTAGGAGACTGAGACAGGAAAATCACTTGAACCCGGGAGGCAGAGGTTGCAGTAAGCTGAGATCGCACCATTGCATTCCAGCCTGGGAAACAAAAGTGAAACTCCCTTTCAAAAAAAAAGCAAAAAAACCAATAAGCCACAGAAGTCCCAATCTTATGTACAAGGCTTAAAAATCAATAATTGGCAGAGGTCACAGTCTTATGTACAAGGAGTTTTTAGCCAGATATTCGAAGTATCTAGCATGTGGTAAAAACTCAATAGATAAATGTTGAATCAATGAAAGAATAAATGAAGCACATGCCCTAAACCTGAATTAGTCCCTGGTAAGGGAAAGGGAATAACCATCATTAGTTTCTCATCCAAGAGAAAATGACCATACTTCAACTGCAATCCCATTGTAGAGAAATCTTCTAGAGAGCTTCGCCCTCGATACATAAAGGGTGAAGGAAAAACTTTGAAATTAAATTATTTTATGTAAACGTCTGTTTTACGTCCCCTACAAGGTTGAAGTTTGGGATAGGTGCACTCCACTGTAATTTCTGAACATGGAATAGAGGCAGGAGAAGAATCCCTATTCCTGATTATATAAGTAATTCCCAAAAGTCAGGGTGGGAGGCAAGGTTTGAACTTCCAGGAAAAATTGTTTCATTCAAGCCTCAGATGCCCTGTCTTTTATTTTGATATATTTTTATAGTGGATAGAATCATGTCCCTCACAAAAGATATGTTCAAGTCATAACTCCCAATACCTGTGAATGTGACTGTATTTGGAAATGGAATCCTCATAAATATAATCAGGTGAAGATGAAACATACTGAATTAAAGCGGGCTCTAATACAATGACTGGTGTCTTTGTAAGAAGAGAGAAATTTGGCTGGGCACAAGCACTTTGGGAGGCCGAGGCAGGCAGATCACTTAAGGTTGGGAGTTCGAGACCAGCCTGGCCAATGTGGTGAAACCCCGTCTGTACTAAAAATACAAAAATTAGCCAGGCATGGTTGCACATACCTGTAGTTCCAGCTACTCAGGAGGCTGAGACAGGAGAATTGTTTGAACCCAGGAGGCGAGCTGCAGTGAGCCGAGATCATGCCACTGCACTCTAGCCTGGGCAACAGAGCGAGACTCCGTCTCAAAAAAAAAAGAAGAGAGCAATTTGGACATAGAAACAGAAGACACAAGGAGAATGCCACGTGATGTCAGAGGCAGAGATGGCAGTGATGTGTCTACAAGCCCAGGCATGCCAAGGATTACCAGCAATCGCTAGAATCCAGGAAGAAGCAAGGTAGGATTCTCCCCTAGGCCTTTAAAGAGAAGATGAGTCCCACCACCTTCCACATCACCCCTCTCCTCTCTCTGTCTCTAGCATGCAACTGTGATGAGTTAGTTTTACTAACAACTTACATGGGATTTTATATTCTGAGTAAAGTTTTCCAAAATCTCTCCCGGCACCAAAGACCACCCAATTTAGGAAGCTCATAATAGTCTAGGGAGCATCTTGTCCACCCAGATGGTCAGTTTTTTCACAACTGGAAACTTTCATGTTTTCATTCTAGAGTTCGTCCTGTGCAGTTTGTGGCAATAGCTCAGAGCCATACCTTATATCAAATCCACAGAACGCTATGTCCATCCTTTCTCTTCATCTTTCCAAAGCATCACCAAGCTACTGGTCTAGAAATGGCCATCTGAGTCAACCTCCTCCTGACAACACATTTGCAATTTCCTATGATCAGAGTCACATGTTCCTTCTAGCACCTAGGCCGTGAGATATGCATACCACCCTGTCTCCTCAGATCCTGCTACTTCTGTTACTGACATCTCATTTATTCATTCTTTAATCCATTAACATCCATTATTAATTAGTATCCACTGAGTACATACTCTGTGCCAGATGCTATTCCAGGCACTAGGAATACAGCAAGGAGAAAATGAACAATGAATGTCCTTGTGAAGTATAATTTCTAATAGGTGAAAATCATGAATAAACAAACAAAGCATGTCAGGTGTTAATGGAGACCACAGAGGAAAATTAAGTAGGGAGATGACATAGGGAAAGGGATAAGTGGGAGTGCAATTTTTGAAGGACAGAGTAAACCCACTTCTGGTTATTACAGCAAAATACAACTACAAACAGTACTTGCTTGCACAAACTCTATTTGTTGCTCTGAATGGTGGTAAGTTTTTCTTTTTGATTTTCTCGGAAGTATTATTCCTCAGCACCCTAAATCCTGTTTCTCTTTTTTTCCATGAGGCAGCTTCTTTTCTGATCCTAGCCCTTCCTTCCCCAATCATAATCTTCCCCTCTTTGGAGCTAATGGTTGCAACCATTCTTGTGGCTCTGCTTGAGCTGTACTTTCTCTGAATACGGTGCACAGAACTGATATCCTTCCTATTCCAGATGAGCTCTGAGCAACACAGAATAAAATGGAACCATCACAGAATAAAATGGAACCATCATCAGCACAGAACTGACATCCTCCCTATTCCAGATGGGCTCTGAGCAACACAGAATAAAATGGAACCATCACCTCTGACATTCCTTATACTGCATACTTTTTCTTTTTTTATAAGAATATTTTGCTACCTGAGAGCATAGATTCAAATTATCCTGAATATAGACTCCTCATATTTTATGTTTGCAGGTCTAAACACACTTGTTCCCATTTTCTCTTCTTTTTTTTAGCCACATTGCACTGTTGACTCATATGGAACCTAGAGTCCGTTAAATTGCTAAGAAATACTTGTCTCCCAACTCTAACCCCAGGCTCTTTCCACTCTGTGGGGTCTCCTCCCCCTTGATTTTATTAGCTTTAGGAAAAATTTAATGAGTTAGGGCAGTAGCTGTGGCAGCCAGGACACACAGCATATAGTGACCTCTAGGTATCCTTTGTGCTCCCTTTAACTCTGCCTACTTTATGCTCCAGATTTGATTAACACCATCTCAATCTGCAAAGCTTTAAAGTGCTGACTTATCATCTGCCTATTTTTTCCCTGCTAATGTTTAAAAAGAAATCAATTGATGGCAGCTCATGTTTCTGTCCTTTGCTTCTGTTGCCAGAGGTGAATCCCACTGTTTCCGAGAGAGAACAGGCTGTGTGACTGCCCTGCAGCCTCTCCAGATGAGGGTGGGATCACAGAGAAAATTCACATTCTCTTCTCACTGCCTTGTAACAATTAAACCACGTGGGATGGAGGTGAAACCTCTCTAATATCCACTCCCAAGGTTGTCTTTTGTATTCTTTGCCTTTCAAAGTCAACAGGGATGAAACATCAAAAAGGCGCTAAGAGACAGTGTAAGATAGCTATCATGTGAGTTTAAATCCACCAGTTACTAGCTGCGGCATCATGAGCAAGTTACTCAATCACTCTGTGACTCTGTTTCCCCTCTGTTAAATAGAGTGAATAATAGTGGCTACTTTCCAGGCACACTATAAGCGTTAAATGAGCTCACATGTGTAAAACTCTGGGTATGTAACTAGCACATAGTGAATACAATGTAAGTGTTAGCTTCCATTTGGGGTTAGAATTAAATACATATATTTGTGGTTTACTTCCAGTTAGGTTGGAGGCAGATTCCTTGCTCTGTGTTTTTCCTAGGAGAAACAGTAATATAACAGGCTCTGAAGTCAGACAGATGAATAATATCTGAGCTCAGTTCCATGACCTTGGAAACATTATTTACCTTAGGTAAGCCTTAACCTCCTCATCTGCCAAACAGTGATAATAACACCGCCTTTACAGAGCTGTGGTGAGAACTAGGTGAGTTGAGTGTTCATAAGGCTCCTATTGAAAATGCATATTGTGTGTATGGCTTTGGATGCACAAATGGTAAAGTGCATCCTCGATGGAAGAAGACTATTGCACAACAATTATGCATCAATAGAACCAAAACTTCTTTCTTGTTTCATGAGAATATTTGCTTATCAGATTGCTCATTTACTTTTCAAAGCTAGTGAGGTGCCTGGCAAAGAATATTTATAGAGCATACCTCTGTGTAAAACCAAGGGCAATGTGCTTCAGACAGCTAATCCAGAAGTGAGTCGTGCCCAAGAAATGCTTTCACTATACAGCCATCCCTGATCACTCAAAATGAATTTGTGTCCTTGTCCATCTAATTTTCCTAGTAAATATCAGTCACCTTGAAATAAGTCATTTCCTGCTGATAAACAGCCCTTGATGAGGCTAGAAGCAGTCAGTGTTCACTACCTGATCATTAATCCCTAAAAATGCCCTATACCGGAATTCTTAATTGCTTAAACAAATGATTTCCACGGGTGATTAAATATCAGAGGGAAGCCGCAGCACTTGCTAACAGCAAGGTAGCTCTTTGTGACATTATGGCTACACTCCTCCCTCAATCCCAGGAAACACTGAGAAGTGGAGAGAGCTTCGATGGTCGTGAAGAGGGGGTCAGAAAGTGGGGGCCGTGTCCTGCCTTGTCTTCAGGAGACGTGGAGACAACCAATCTGAAGAGAGAGAAAAATGAGAGGGAGACTGGTGGGAACACATGAAGAATGCAGACAGAGCTAGTTGGGATAAGTTTTATTGCTTGTTCCAGCTGTTCCTACAGCACATCTGCAGTCGTGCTCTGAGACTCCATGAGACTCCCTAGCATTTGAATAAGAAGATCCCTTTTTTCATTAATCTAGTTAGAAACCTGTCACTGAAAAAAAAGAAATTCTAAAAAAATATGTTTTCTTCTTCCCTTTGATACTGCCTTCATGATGGATCATTTAAATCCAAGGACATTTCCTATTTTTCCTTTAAAGTAATGTATGTTTCCTCCATGTTTATGTTATAGTTAGAGATGAGTGTCTAGGATTTATGCAATCTTGGCATTTCCTGATACTGTCTAATTGTGGGGCTTGGGAGTGGATTATCTTTGCTGCCAAATGTCAAGAACACCTGGACCTACCTGGAAACACAGCCAGTGCTAATTAAGAAGCGATGCCAGGAGTGCAGGCTTGTTCATGCTGCACTTCCCGTCACCAATCTACTATTTATTACAGGATATGGGTCATTATGGGGATAAGAGGGGTTCTGTATGAATAGGTAACCCTTTGACGTGGCCTTAAAAAAATTGACTTTCTGCTTCTGTGGTGTTGGTGAGAATCCTGGGGTCAGGAGCGCTTCCTAAGATTCTCTATGCAAGGACAGTTCCTATCTTCACCACTTTACCTTGGCAAGCACAGAGAGACATGGTTACTAAGGGGTAACATCTCCCTGAGTTGCATCTATAGTTAGTAAGTGAAAATAATATTAGAAAGGTCTAATGGATCTCGAAAAAGCAAAAATACGGCCAGGCGTGGTGGCTCATGCCTGTAATCCCAGCACTTTGGGAGGCTGAGGTGGGTGGATCACCTGAGGTCAGGGGTTTGAGACCAGGCTGGCCAACATGGTGAAACCCCATTTCTACTAAAAATACAAAACAAAACAAAACAAAAAATTAGCTGGGCATGGTTGCAGGCACCTGTAATCCCAACTACTTGGGAGGCTGAGGCAGAAGAATTGCTTGAACCCAGGAGGTGAAGGTTGCAGTGAGCTGAGATTGCACCACTGCACTCCAGCCTGGGTGATGGAGGGAGACTCTGCCTCAAAGAAAAAAAAGAAGAAGAAGAAAAGAAAAAGCAAAAATTTGTCTTGTCTGTGAATGTGAGGCAAGGTGACACAGATTAAAGTGAAGCAATGACTTCCTGCTTTCTTCCCATATTTCCTACCACTTCCTTCCCATGATCCTATGGCCCTGTCTTGAGGGATTTGCTATAATTATTCTGTCTGACTCCATTTAAAGGCAACTTTTGAGCAAATGTGTAAAGTAGTGGTTCAATGTCCTCTGCCTGAGACTGAGACAGACTCCCCCTGCCCCCACTCCAAACCCTCTCTTAAGGCCCTGCCTGGCCCCACTAAGCATGAAAATAAAGGAAAATCTTGAATTCCTTCAAGGAAGATGCCAGGTACCCAGCTAGCTTTGAAAAGTAAATGAGCAACCTGATAAATAAGAAAGAAAGTAATAATAGCTTAAAACAATAGCCAAAGAAGTTACAGCCACAAAATACTTGGTTCCCCATAAAAACTAAAGATAACAACTTACGTCCTTGAGTTGTTTTTCAGAAGCCTGGATCCCCACCAAATAGAAAATACCGTCCACTTGCACATCAATTTCTAATAAGGGGGAACCGAGGACTGAACTCTGACAGTCATTTTTTGTTCTAAATTGCTTCTTGAGGGGTCTGGAGGAAGTCATGCCCGCAGGACAGACCTCAACGTTCCTTTCTGCTGACCCCAAGTTTATAGACAAAGCTTCACTTCCATAACCAATCAGAAATCAGGGAATCTTTCACTCTACCTAGGACCAGTAAGCCTTCACTTCAAGATACTCCACCCTTTTAGGCCAAACCAATGTATAACCTCCATATATTGATTTGGAATTTTGCCTGTAACTTCTGCTTTCCTGAAATGTACAAGCCCTGTCTTTTAAAACCCTTGCTCATAAGTCATCAGGGAGGTCAGGTCTTAAGTGTGAGCTGCCCAGTTCTCCTTGCTGGTTGCCCTGCAAGTAAACATCCTCCTTTTTCCCACTGCAAAACTTCAGTGTGGATGTCAGCCTTGCTGAGCTGGGCAAGCCAACCCCAGTTTGGGTCCGAAACCCACCCACTCACCATGCTGTCCCTCTGGGCCTAAAGCCTCAGACTTGACTTCCTTGCCAGAGCCTTCATTTCCCTCATCAGGGCCCCAGGCATTTCTATCCTTGCTTCTCCATCCTTCATCCTCATGTCAGTTGCCTTCCATGTATTCACCACCCCGTTCTCTGTTGATTTCTCAGTGGTTCAATTATCCCTTTTGTGCAATATACTTTCAAATAAATGTCCATTGAATAAAATGCCAATTTCAAATGCCTTTCATGGTAGAATTGCAGGCAAAGTGTCAGACAGGTGGGAGAGCGGGGTCTTTTGACACTCTGGGCATAAATAGCCTGTTATCTGTGCTTTGGACCAGCTTCTATGTTCTGTATCTGAGTCCACATATCAGAATTCCATAAAGCAGCAAAGTGCTTAGGCTTATTTTATTTCATGCTGTTTTGTATTTATACAGTGTCTTTTCTTCTGAAGTTTAAACTGTTCGACAATAATATACTGTTTCACTTAACCTTCTAAAAAGTAAAGTTTGAGTAATTCAGAATCTTGGGCATGCTTAAGAGCTCAGCCTAGAAATAAATATTTATACAAATCCTACAATGTCTAGCACATTCCCTTGCACAAAAAGGAAAAAAAGTGAGAGGAAGGTAAGATTTTATACATACATACACACATGTATATATGTATTTATGGGTGTATATTTGTGTGAATTATATTATTATAAAAATAAATAGTATAAATAAATTATAATATAATATATTTGATTATAATAATATAATTATCTAGTATAATGTTATTCATAATTATTGTTATATTATAATTAATATGATATAATATTAATTACACTTTATATTACAGGGATGGGCGCAGTGGCTCACACCAGTAATCCCAGCACTTTGGGAGGCCGAGGCTGGTGGATCACAAGATCATGAGTTTGAGACCAGGCTGGCCAACATAGTGAAACCCCATCTCTACTAAAAACACAGAAAATTAGCCAGGTGTGGTGGTGGGCACCTGTAATTCCAGCTACTTGGGAGGCTGGGGCAGGAGAATCGCCTGAACCTGGGAGGCAGAGGTTGCAGTGAGCCAAGATCGCACCACTACACTCCAGCCAGGGCGACAGTGCGAGACTCCATCTCAAGATAAAAAAAAATATATAATTTATTATGTACATTATAAGTATAATATATAAACATATATTTACATATTTATCCAAACATTATTAGTTCTGCTCTACCTGATACTGACACTAGTTGAAGAGCTTTCAAACTTGCAGGCCAGCTCCTGAGGCATAGTCTTTAAGAGATGTAGACGGCAGAGCTGCACCTGGACCTGAGTTAGTGATCAGCTCTTGGCACTGACATAATAAATAATTGAATTCATGATTCATCAGATAGAGCATTACTAAGGAGCTACTATGTACCAGACACTGGGATAGACTATAGCATCTCCTGCTTATAGCTTTGTGTTTTCTGGAAAGACTATATTAAGAAATGCAGGGCCAGGCGCAGTGGCTCACGCCTGTAATCCCAGCACTTTGGGAGGCCGTGGCGGGTGGATCACGAGGTCAAGAAATCGAGACCATCCTGGTCAATATGGTGAAACTTCGTCTCTACTAAAAAAACAAAAAATTAGCTGGGCAGGGTGGTGCGTGCCTGTAATCCCAGCTACTCAGGAGGCTGAGGCAGGAGAATTGCCTGAACCCAGGAGGCGGAGGTTGTGGTGAGCCGAGATCACGCCATTGCACTCCAGCCTGGGTAACAAGAGCAAAACTCCATCTCAAAAAAAAAAAAAAAAAAAAAAAGAAAAGAAATGCATTGGGTATCTAAGAACAGAGACTATGTCACATGTATGTCATTTATATGAGACCTTGTAAATGATCTTATGAGATTTTAAACTTTTAATTACTGATAAATTGATTGATGCTTTGATTGCTAACACATATGGAAGGGAGGCATCTGATACACATTTTTGTGTTCACTTCTCAGAATAAATTAGGGAGAAGAGTATAACCCAACACTGAAGTAGAACAAAATAATGGTCAACCAGCCTAAGAGAGTTTATTTACCCCTCTGTAACTAGAATGCTGCTTTTTTTTTTAATTCCGGGGTGTTGACCAGGTTTAAGTCCTTCTGGAACGTTAGCTTTTAGAATAAATTCTTCCAAATCAAACACTAGCTGCACCAGTTTGTCTTCTATTGCAGTACAACAAACTATTCCAAAACTCAGTGGTTTAAAGCAATAAATAATTCTTACCTTTCATAGTTCTGGGGTTACTCTGGCCAAGCTAGGTAGCTTTCCGTTGGGATCTCTCACGTCAGATGGAGCCATGACTATCTGAAGCTTAACTGGGCCAAATGATGAAGCACTTATGGCTGGCAGTTGATGTCAATTAAAGACTAGAAGCTGAAGTGGAGCTTAAAACCAAAACACATGGCCTCCACGAGGCTCGGGCTTCTCATAGCTAGACTTCACGGCAGCTGAGTTACAAAAGGAGTTAAAGTCAGACAAGCAAGCATTCCAAGAGGCTCAGACCAAAGCTACGAAGCTTCTAATCCCAGAAATTATCACTTCTGAAACATTTCACTGGTTAAAAGTCAAGTTAGTTACAGGATGAGCCTGGATTCAAGGGGAGAGGGCTACATATGGGTAGGAATACTGGGAGGCTTGGCTCATTGGAAAGCCATCCTTAGAGGCTAGCTACCACCATCAATCTTCTGGCTACTAACAACTCGTAAGACTTCCACCTGGAAAATACACTCCTTCTAGGACCTCCAAATCTCATCCCATTATGGACCCCGGCTCAGGTAAAGTCCTGGATCTCATCATCTAAACCAGGTCTAGGTAAGAATAGGCTAAGTATAGTTCCCCAGGTGCAATTTCTCAAGTAGCAGCAATTCTCTTCCAGTTGGCTATTACTACATAACAAGCCACTCAAAGTTCACTGGCTTATGACAAAACGTTATTTATGAGTCAAGGATTCAGAGAAGATACAGCTGCAGGGTTTGTCACGTGGCACCAGCTAGAGCAGCTGGGGCTCGTAGAATCACTTCCAAAATGGCTTTTTCACTCACACATCTGATGCTTCGGTGCTACCTGGCATCTCTTTCCTCTCTTCCCCATTTCTCTCTCCCTCCCTTCACAGCATCTCAGCCTCTAAGATAACTTCATGTGACTTTGACTTCTCACAACAGGGTGGTCTCAGGATAGGTGGACCTCTTATTTGGTCACTGGCTTTCCCCAAAGATAGTCTCTAAAGTCCCAGAATATCTCTCCTGGCATATATTGTCAGGCCAGTCACTAAGACCAGCCCAGATTCAAAGGGAAGGAAATAGATCCCTTTTTGCAATGGGGGAATGACATGCTTGTGCCTGAAGAAAGGAATTGATGGTGGCCATCTTGCAGACAAACTAACAAGTATTCCTTATTATCTACCAAAAATATGGGGCTCTCCTAGGAAAATAACTCTTCTACCCTTCTCCGAGGTCTCAGCCTAAATGTCACTTCCTCGGGGCAGCTTTCCTTGATTCCCCTAGAATACTTAGGTATACCTTTTGAATACTTATATAATAAGCACCCATATCACAGCAACTGTTACTTTTTTTTTTTTGGAGATGGAGTCTTACTGTGGCACCAGGCTGGAGTGCAGTGACACGATCTCGGCTCACTGCAACCTCTGCTTCCCAGGTTCAAGTGATTCGCCTGCCTCAGCCTCCCAAGTAGTTGGGATTACAGGTGCGCGCCACCATGCCCGGCTAATTTTTGTATTTTTAGTAGAGACAGGGTTTCACCATGTTGGCCAGGATGGTCTCGATCTCTTGGCCTCATGATCCGCCCACCTCAGCCTCCCAAAGTGCTGGGATTACAGGCGTGAGCCACCGCTCCTGGCCTGTTACTAACTTTTAATAAA
Organism: Aotus nancymaae; assembly: GCF_030222135.1. NCBI lineage: Eukaryota > Metazoa > Chordata > Mammalia > Primates > Aotidae > Aotus > Aotus nancymaae. The sequence continues at coordinate 5,728,836 of NW_026988494.1, read as the reverse complement.
ATAGCTTATTTAACTATGTGTCTCTCTGACTAGTTGCTGCAATGAGCATCTGCCTGGCTTATCACTGCACGCTTAATACCAGCACAGTACACTGCACATGAATGGACCCTCAACAAATACTTAACGGAATAAAAATGGAAACTTACTATGTCCACAGTCAACCCTGCTGGAGCTATCATTTGGTTTCAAGAGTCAGGACTGAATTCTTGGTCTACATCTTTCCCTTTTATTTCCTCTCCCTTTAACTTTTCCCTGTATGTGTAAGAGTAAGTTTTCAAGTTAATAACATCATCAGGACTTGTCCTGAGCCCATTTTTTCTGCTGCAGCTCCTGTGGGCTGGAGGAGTGATTAACATGTGTAAGACAGAGAAGGGAGGGGCCCTAAGCTGCTCCTGAAAATGAATCTCCCATGATGCACCAGCCACAAGCTTAATAGGGAGCATGATCTTCAATTTGCTGAGTGTAGCTCTACAAGGGCCCTGAGCTGGGCTTGTGACATGCCATTTCTCAGAGGATTTCAACTGCTGCTGCTGCTACAGGGAAGGATTGATGACTCTGATAAGAGATTTGAATGCAGTCCTCTTATAAAACAGAAGGGACGGGGTTGTCAGGCTAATTGGGATAGCAAGCCTGTATATGCGCATACCATACATAATAATGCATGCATATTATATACGCAGTATAAAAGGGTAGAATATTTGAGGATGAAGTGAAAGCCAAAAGGACAAAGGCAACAGGCAATCTAATCCACTTAATGGGTCAAGGAGCTCAGAGCTGAGCCGCAAATGCATCATTTGATAACGGTAATGAAAAAGACAGCAATCTATGTCTACAAATAGCATTAAGGCAGATTTGGTTTAGAGGCCAAACTAAGTTGATGTGAAATTTACGAGACTGGCTGTCTCGCCGATATGCTTGGCGAGGGAGGTGTATTCAATTCCTCCTTTTTTCCTTTAGAGCTCACTGTGAGCTCTAAAGATTCTGTTTCTGAGGTGGGTTTTCCCAATATGTGGGGCTTTTTTTTTAATGACAACTGTGTTTTGCCACCCAAGCTTATCTTAGTTGTGAGGATGCCAATTTCACAAGTGGGCAACAATTATTTTAATTGCCCGTTTGGGCATTTCATTTCCCTGTCCCATCTCTGTGGCTCTCCTGCTTGCAAGAAAGCAGGAGCACACATACATGCACACACACCACACACACAGTTAACTTGCAGGTGGCTTGAGCTGGAATTCATAGCAAAGCATGTATCTGAGTCATGACTTAGCAGCTGGTCCTAGAAAATATCTGAACTATGTGTCTTGCTGATGTGGACAGTATGTTTCATGTCTGCAATCCCCATTACAATATTCTGGGCAAAATGCTGTTGGAAACGTGCTTTATTTTCAACCGTAGTTCTCATACATCCTCCACAGGAATGACAGTGCATTGCATTGCAAATCTGCAGGGTGTGTGAAGCTTTTTTCTTCTTATGACGCTTCAGTCAATATCAGGTAGCACTCACAAAGGGTAATGAAGTCTGCTTTCAACACCGCGATGTCCCTATAATTATGTGCTGATTGACCTTCACTTTGTGCTGTGAAGAAAGGGGACCCTGATACACTGTACAGCACAGAGCATGTGCAAGTCAGATGCCTTGGAGTAAGTAATGATCTTATCCCTACCACAGGTGGTGGAAGGTTTCACTCTAGACTTACTCCCAATTCAAGAATATATAACAGCCCACCAAATCAGAAGTTTGGGAAGGGATATGGGGATATCAGTTCTAAAAACAGCCACCACCACCCAAGAATTTAGATCTTTACCTATCTTGTCAGAAATCTTATAATAAGTGAAGTACCATCCTGGCCAGCATGGTGAAACCCCATCTCTGCTAAAAATACAAACCAAACATCTCTCATACTTCCTGTATGAGAACTTTGGTTTAAAATGGTTTTAGCTGGGCATGGTGACACGCGCCTGTAATTCCAGTTACTTAGGACACTGAAGTAGGAGAATTCCCTGAACCCAGGAGGCGGAGGTTGCAGTGAACCGAGACTGCACCACTGCACTCCAGCCTGGTGACAGAGTGAGACTCCCTCTCACACACACACACACATAAAAAGCGAAGTAACATTTTTGACTTATTCCACAAGTCCAATCTAGGCACATGCTGCCTTATGAAGGCAATATTAATTCTATGTAAGATGATGCAACTGTATGGATAAATCCTCACCCCTCTTTCACGCTTTAGGTTCTCTCTGCTTAGGTAACTACTGTAATGAATAAACACCCAAATATATAATGGTTCAAGTACAACAGACATGTATTTCTTGCTCACCTAACAGCCCAGAGCAATTTCAAGGAATCAGGGCTGGGTGGTAGGCAGGAATGCCTTGTCCTCTCCAGGCACTCAAAGAGGAGGCTGATGGAAGCTTTTTCAACATGTGATGTCCCTAGACTCCCTGGAGGCTTCCATCCCCATCAGCTGGATGTGATAAGAAGCAGAGAAAAGCCTACATGAAAGGTCGCGTGAACCATGGCTAAATCATTTCTCCTCACACATTCCTCTGGCTAGAAGAAATCAGCCACACCTCACAGCGAGAGAGGCTGGAATTGTCACCTAACTGGGTGCCCAGGAGGTAGAGAACATGAATAATGGTGAGGAAATAGCAGTCACTTCCCCACTGTGTCCTCTGAGTGTTGGAGTTCCCAGTTTCTCAGGGTCTGCCTCGATGTTGTCATAGAATATGCTCTCCCTGGACACTTTTTTTTTGGATGCAAGGATTGGTATATGTGCAGTGATCTCAAATGTCCAGCCAAAACTCACTTCCTAGTTCAAGATTGAGCCTCCAAAACCCTCCTCTACATATATCTGATTAGCTAATAGGCATCTCGAATGTGACAAATATAAAACCAAATTTGTTATCTAAACCCCATCTGTAAAATGGAGGTAGTAATAGTATCTAGTCATAAGGTTGTGGTGAGGATTAAACGAGTTAATACATGTGAAACACTTAAAAGTGCCTGGAACATAGTGAATGCATAATCAATACTGGCTATTATTATTATTATTATTCCTACCCCACCCCGACTTTTCTCCCAGAAACCCTCCCAAGTTTCACAGCACCATCACCTATGTAACAGACCAAACTGGAAGTCACAGCTGCCCACTCCTTCTTCCTCAGCTCTTACCCTCATCCAGTCACTTTCAAATTACCAGAAGAGCTGCTGCCTGATCTTCATTCCCAGTGACACTCAATACTTCTGAGCTGCACAGCTGCAAAATCCTGCTAAGCGATCACCTCTTCTCTGGTCTCTTCTTCTAACCCCCCTTCAACAATATTGCCAGAGTAAATAGCTTAAAATGTCCTAAAAGATGTTCTCAAACACTTCAGTGTTTTTTATTGTCTGTAAGTATAAAGTCCACTTATTCCACAAGTCCCACCTAGGCACATGCTGCCTTGTGAAGGAAATATGAATTCTATGTAAGATGATGCGACGGTATGGATTGCTGAAAAGTTGGGTCAAGCCAGATTGGAAAGGCTCCAAACTATCCTGGTGCCCACGTCCCCTTCCCTTTCTCTGTCTCAATCATAGCCAATGACCACACTTTTCACTCTCTCTGTGTCTTGCTGATTTTGGTCCTTGTACCTAAAAGTTCATTCTTTTTTCTTTCTCTTAAATTTCTCGTGCTCAATTCAAATATCACCCTGTCGGAGTGGCAGTCCACCCCCAGTCAGAATTCATCTGGTACGCCTTCATTTTCCCTACTCACATATTATTAAAACATCTATCACTTACCAGTTATGATTTGTCCTGAAGTTAACTGAGTGTGTAGCCTCTATTTGACTATGAGTACTTGAACGCTCCCAAGCGGAGCTAGCCAGCACCGCCATGATACATTAATTTAGTTTTTAAAGTTTCTCAGCTCACTGAAATGTAAATAGAGAATTGTATTTTTACCCCAGTAAAACCTTCAACTGGACTGTGTTGATTTCTCTACCACAAAAGGCAGTGGCTCCCTTTACAACACTGTAGCAGATTCAGTCAATGTCTAGTACCTGTTAGATAAAAGAATATCTCATGGTCTACATCCAAGACACCTGCTCCTCCTTTTTCTAGCCTGAAGTTCCTCAAGTACTGGGAGAAGGGTCAGTGGACGAGAACCTTGCATGGTAGGGGTTCTCTCTGGACTCACTCTGGTTCAGCCTAATGTGGGTTCCAGTTAATGGTGTGAATGGTATTTCCAGGAAGATAATTACTTTAATCCAGCCCCCTCTATAACCGAGGGCCTCGCCCAGAAGGGTTCCCCCATCTGTACACACCCCCACCTACCTGTGTTTCCGGGCCGAGCAATGCACTGTTCGGTGCAATTGTTCACTAGGCGGACCACAGCTGCTGCTTCTCCACGAAACCTGGTGCTCTTTCCATGGAGCTGCTGGGACTGCTGGAGTCAGGTCCTCTCCGACACCTTCTAAGTAAGGCCTATGAGGAACTGGGATGAGATATAAATTATCCCATTTTTCCCCTGACACTTTATACCATGATATATTTCAAGCCTGTTAGCATGGCCTACTCCAGGGGCCTTTCATCCTCAGAAATCTCCAGATGCAGATGGCCCCAAACCTCGGGGAACATGTGAAAGTCTGGGACTGAAAGGGACAATGGCAATGTAGGCACTGCCCTGGGGCACCAGCCTGGTCCTCCAACAAACACCCTTAAGTCATAGCGCCCTAAGTCACAGTGTCCAAAACCCCACTCTGCATCTATCTGATTATCTAATAAGCGTCTCAAATGTGACAAATATGAAATCAAAGTGGTTTTAGTCATACAATTCAGTATTCCATACAGTTAATTTCATTGAACAAATATTTGTTATTTGTTCTATTCAGTATTCAGTATTACACATATTAAATTTAACTGAACAAATATTTGTTAAATGTCTACTCCCTACTGAGCTCAGGAGCTCAGGGTATTTCTGGGAACTAGACAGTTCAGCACACACACAGTCAAGGAGTGAGATGCCAACCTCCACAGCTTAACGTTACCTCCAATCTTTCTTTTAGAACTTCCTTTGCCTGACTTTAGGGATGGGAGGCCATAGCTTCTCACCTGGAATATTGCTCTGCTCATATGGCCAAGACTCTCCTACCTTTATTTTGTTTGTTTGTTTGAAATAGGCTCTCCATGGCTGGGCACGGTGGCTCACACCTGTAATCTCAGCACTTTGGGAGTCTGAGGCCGGCAGATCACCTGAGGTCGGGAGTTCAAGACCAGCCTGACCAACATGGAGAAACCCTGTCTCTACTAAAAAATTACAAAATTAGCTGGGCATGGTGGCACATGCCTGTAATCCCAGCTACTTGGGAGGCTGAGGCAGGAGAATTGCTTGAACCCAGGAGGCAAAGGTTGCAGTGAGCCAAGATCGCGCCATTGCACTCCAGACTGGGCAACAAAAGCCAAACTGAATCTCAAAAAAAAAAAAAGAAAAGAAAAAGAAATAGGGTCTCCCTCTGTCACCCAGGGTGGAGTATAGTGGCAAGATCACAGTGACTGCATCCTCAAACTCTTGGGCTTATCAAACAGTCCTTCCACCTCAGCCTCCCAAGTAGCTGGGACTACAGGAGCATGACCCATGCCCAGCTAATTTTATTAAATGTTTTGTAGAGATGGAGTCTCACTATGTTGCCCACGCTGGTCTTCAACTCCTGGCCTCAAGCCATCCTCCTGCCTCTGCCTCCCAAAGTACTGGGATTGCAGGTGTGAGCCACTGCGCCCAGCCTTCCCCTACCTTTTGGTTCCCTTCTCCTGAAAGGAGGCAGTGGTGCCATAGGAGGTGAAGTAGAGCCTGCATTGCTCTTGTCCATTCCAGTAAGCCATGGACAATTGATGCTGGCTTCATTTGCTGAAGAGCTTCTTTGGGATGGAATGTTGGTAGGGCCTTTTTTCTCTAGCTTTGGGCCTTGGCTAACTTCAGGATCAGGAAAAAACTCATTGTAACACACTGTAAAATGCCTTAGATAATGTAGACTTCTGCTGGCCTTAGCACTGTTTCCATAATACATTTCTCTAAGTATATGTCTCCCTGCAGACACTGGAAACTCTTTAAAGGAATATATCTCCTTCATTTTCTATCTCCATTTCTTAGCACAGTTCTGAGCATTTTGTGGTATTCAGTGACTGTCTGATATATTATTTCCTCACCCCCAAGAAAGTCGAAGTCTCAGGATCATGAGATGCCAGCCTCCTCCTATTTCAGAAGACAAAACTCAGGTCCAGAAAAATGAGGTCATTTATCCAAGGGCACCAGCTAGATGGGATTCCATTTCACACACAAGTGTGTACACTCAATGGCGCAGCAGAAGCCTAAGCGAGCCAAGCATATTTGATGACTGGCCTTTGGAGGAAAGAAAGTGGGTAATGGAAAACACTGCACGAATTCCGACAGTTGATTTTTGCAGATGAAGCACATTTTTCATGCCCTGATCTGGGAGGGTTTGCCAGTGTGTACCGTGACTAATTCCTGTTGGCCCAGCCTAGACTTCCTGTTTTCAGGGCAGCGTGACAGATTTGTTGGTAGAACTCGGCTTTAATTCATTTCAGGCTGATCCTGGAAACCAGAGGCTTTGTCATGTCTTATGGCAACATTAACTCCATTTTTCTGCCTTCACTCCTTCTATTATAAGCAGAGGCCACTCAATAGGGCAATCTTAACTGCCTGCTAAAGGTGACGGCCAGAAGTATAAATAACTCTTCTCATTTAGTTTTTTATTCTTTTCTGGGAAAAGTAGCAATCTTCTCTTATCTCTCAAGTGGATCCAAAGCTGATTAAGTTCGTTCAAGACAGCTTACATGTTTCTTGGTGAAACAGAATTCGCAGGACAGGCTGTCCGAGAAGGGGTGACTCCTACGGTGTCATCGGATGAACCCACAGTGACTCAGGGTCAATAAAAGATTTTCTATGGGGTCCAGTCATGTCCACATTTAACTCCATCTATTAGAGCATGGAGTGGTTGAAACCTGAGATATTACCCAGGAAGGTTTTAGTTCTGCTTTGTCTGAAAGCAAAAAAAAAAACAAAACAAAAAAAAGCAGCTCATTTATTGAGAATTCCCCAAGTTGGGGTGGAACGGAAGACAGGTGGAAAACAGGAAGGTCTGCAACTGTGCCCAGAGCCTTTCACATGCAGCTAGTTCCACAGGGCACTCCGGAAAGCATGCAGTGAAAAGTGGTCTCTGGGCACAGATCCCATGGAGGGAACAGTTGATGAGTCCAGAGCCCCTCTGCATAGGTACCTTCTGTAGTGTTCACCTTCACGCATGGAGTAAGGCCTGTTCTAAAAACTACCCCCAGCCCAAAGCCATCCCTGGCAGAGAAATAGAAGTCACAACCCTTTATTAGCTGGTGAGTCTTGTGTCCAAGCATGAACCAATTGTCGTGGTCAGGGAGACACAGAACACGGGTTGGCCATTGTTATACCCACACCCAAATCTGTGAAGGGGAAAGGAGCACCCAGTGAATGGCAGAGCAGCACCCACAGAGATATGGGAGCAAGGGAGAGGGCATTCCCCTAAAAAGAGGAGGCTGGGCAGACACCCACTCATCAATAAAGACCCCTATACAATTTTTTATTTATATATTCAAATTCTCTCATTACAGCATTACCTAAGATAATTTGGATATTTCATGTGACATTTAGGTATTTTATGTAATGCCTAGTGAATCTATTGGATATCATATTGAAATATACTTTTCCACACTTGACCTTAGCCAAAAGTCTGAGAAGTGGTGAAACACACTTTTCCAAAGACTGTTAGGCTGTGTATATCATACCCAAAAATGGAACACACTGGCTACCTTCTACGCTTTTCCCACAATATACCACCTGTCAAATTTCTACATCAAGTGTCCTGTCTTTCCCAATCAATGTTTTTCTTTTCCCATCTCTAGGAGTCACATGAAAAATATTTAGAAATAAACAAGTATTTCAGGATGGAAAAGATGGGGAAGATGTATTGCTATTGATTGAGCATACTTATCTATGGGAAAATGTGAAATACAGCAGGACATTTAGAGAGCTAAGAGTAACTGATTATTTTCAAATACACTTCCAGGAAGCTAAGCACTAGCAGAATTTTCTGAGACAAATACTAATGCTCACAGGTCTATTAAAGGAGGCTGTTATCTTTATGTAGGAGCTGGAGAGCTGGAAATTGCCTTCTACTGAATACTTCGCTTTATTCATCTTACAATACTGGAAACATAACTATTACTTCTATGGCACAACTGCTCAATATTGCAAAGGGAATGCTAGGCAGATTTCCCCATTTGTGACATGAGACTTGGAGTCCCCAGTGCCATAAGCAATGCCACAGAGAAGGAAGAGACACCTCTCCTTATTTTCATTTACTCTTAAGTAAATGTGGACCGCCAAGAATTATAAGTGCTCATAATGAGGTGTTCTTGCAAAATTTAATGTGTTTCTAGGCTGCCATCAATATAACAGTGGGGATTTGGTATTTCTTATAAATGGGTCTTTCCTTTTCAAAGAACATTTTCGTCACTTTCTGTCCAATGATTCACTTAAGCAAAAGCTTAACCTAAGGGATAATAAAGCAATACTATTTCATTTTACTTTGTAATTCTCCTTATCCAACAAATACTTCATAATAGAAGGAAGGTCCTCTCCACCCAGACCATTTTACCCTTTAACTAAGAATCATAATAATAGAAGGAAGAGATGAGAGGAAGATGCTTGTGTTTAGCAATTAGAGGGAGAACAACACTTTGGTAAGGCAAGGTGGAAAAAGGGAAAAGAAACTAAAGAAACTATAACTTTTAAATGTTTGCTTCATTCCAAGCACTCTCTTAAATATGGGGTTGACGAAGATAAATATAAAAAGATTTCCAGGCCTGGTGTGGTGGCTCATGTTTGTGATCCCAGCACTTTGGGAGGCCGCGGTGGGTAGATCACAAGGTCAGGGGTTCGAGACCAGCCTGGCCAACGCAGTGAAAACCTATCTCTACTAAAAATACAAAAATTAGCTGAGTGTGGTGGCAGATGCCTGTAATCCCAGCTACTCGGGAGGCTGAGGCAGAATTGCTTGAACCTGGGAGGCGGAGGTTGCAGTGAGCCGAGATCGCATCACTGCTCTCCTGGGTGACAGAGCTAGACTCCGTCACAAAACAAAAACAAACAAACAAAAAGATTTCCATCTCTCAAAGAAATCACAAGTTAGCAGGGAAGACAAACATGCACATTAGCAAGAAGAGTGCCTCACACATAGAAGATGTCTTTTAAATACTAGTTGGCCTGATAATTTATTTACCTGTAATAAAATTCAAATTCTGACTCTACCACTAACAAGCTCGGTGGTGATGCACAGGTGACTCATCATCTCTGTTTAATGGGAGCCACTCTGCACAGTACCTGGCACACAAATAGAATCATCCTTCATATTATCATTGTTGTTGCCTTTGGCTCCCTTCACCTCCTGCCCTGGCCCCTCTTCCTCTCTTCCTTAAAAACCCATGCTCCAGTCATCCCAAGCCAGGAGCCCCTTCCCCGGCATGCCATGGTGCTTCACACCTCCGAGTCTGTGGTTTTCTATTTTGTTCATCTCAAGTGGACTTCCCAACCTGGTGTGAACTCTCTATGGGAAGGCAAGATGGCTTTTCACCTATTTAATCCCAGCACCTGGCACTTGTCCTAGAATAGTAGGAAGTAGACATTTAACAAATATTTGTTCAATTTAATTAACTATATGAAATATTGAGTAGGACTGGATGTGGTGGCTCACGCCTGTAATCCCAACACTTTGAGAGGCCGAGGCAGGTGGATTACCTGAGGTCAGGAGTTCAAGACCAGCCTGGCCAACATGGTGAAACCCCATTTCTACTAAAAATACAAAAAATTAGCTGGGTATGGTGGTATGTGCCTGTAATCCCAGCCTCTCGGGAGTCTGAAGTGGGAGAACTTCTTGAACTCAGGAAGCAGAGGTTGCAGTGAGCCGAGATCACACCATTGCACTCCAGCTTGGGCAACAAGATCGAAACTCCATCTCAAAAAAATAAAAAATAAAAACTGAATAGTATAACTAAAACTATACACTATCCAAGTATAGAAAAAGTGAGGGATCCTTTGTAGAGAATAAACCATGGAAGGTTTCTTATAGAAGCAGATGACTTACGTTGTGAATTTTGAAAGATAAATTCATCAAGTGATGGAGGTTTGGCCTATGCAAGTGTAGCTGGCTTTAGAAAAGTCCAAGTATGACCAGGGGCAGTGGCTCATGCCTGTAATCCCAGCACTCTGGGAGGCTGAGGCAGGCAGATTGCTTGAGCCCAGGAAGTTGAGACCAGCCTGAGCAACACAGTGAGACTCTGTCTCTATAAAAACAATTTTTTAAGTAACCAGGCATGGTGGCACACCACACCTGGTAGCTGTAGTCCCAGATACTCAGGAGGCTGAGGCTGGAGAATCAACTGGACCCAGGAGATCGAGGCTGCAGTGAGCTGTGATCAAGCCACTGCACTCTAGCCTGGGCAACAGAATAAGACCTTGTCTCAGGAAAAAAAAAAAAGAAGAAAAGGAAGGAAGGAAGGAGGGAGGGAATGAAGGAAGGGAAAAAAAGAAAAGAAAAAGAAAGCCAGGAGCAGTGGCTCATGCCCATAATTCCAGCACTTTGGGAGGCTGAGGCAGGCAGATTACTTGAGGTCAGGAGTTTGAGACCAGCCTGGCCAAAATGGACTCTACTAAAAAAAAAAATATATATATATATATATATATATATATATACAAAAATTAGCCAGGCGTGGTGGCGTTTGCCTGTAGTCCCAGCTACTTGGGAGGCTGAGGCAGGAGAATCACTTGAACTAGAGAGGTTGCAGTGAGCCAAGATTGCTCCATTGCACTCCAGCCTGGGCAACAGAGCAAGACTTTGTCTGAAGAAAAAAAAAAAAAGAAAGGAAGGAAGGAAGGAAAGAAGGAAGGAAGAAAAGAAAGAAAAAAAGAAAGAGGAAAGAAAGTAGGTGCTTAGTAGGGAGCGGAATGCAGGAGAACTGGAGGCACACAGTTGTTCTCTAAGCAACACTGTTTTCGTGCTAAGGAAAAGCACAGCATAGATTATTTTTCTTTATTTTAGCTTCTCTCCTACATCAACAATATTATTTTTATAAACTTTTGTGTAATGAGGAAGGAAGGGGCCTTAACCATTTCTCAGACTTTAACAGATAGATAGGCCAAAAAACAACAAACAGCTCTCACGGCCATTACCTCGCCGCCACTTCCAAGTCTCTTTTGCCCTAGCACATCGTTCGCATGGCCAATGGTGCCCTCTTCCCTACTCCATCCACAGCCTGCACGTATCTGTTCTCTTTCACCTTTGGGCTTGAGCTTGTGAGAAGCCAATCTCAGCAACCTGAAGTTCAAGGAGAAAAGAATTTTGGCCAGAGTCACACCTTTGTAAAATGTCTACAAGATAGATCAGCTATTTTCCATTTATCAGTGGGCAACAAAATGCCCCACTGAACGGCAGAGGCGGTACAAGCCCTAAACCAAGGCAAATCGCTGAACTCACCGCTAGTTCTGCCTCTAGTAGAATGACTAGGGGTCAGCCCAGAAGATTCAACGGCCTGAAGAAAGCGAAGAAGACACTTAAGCAGAAGGATCAGCGAGTACAAATTTGGTATGTTTGAGGAACAGGAAGGAGAACAGAGCAGAGCGGAAAGGATGGGAGAGCAAGTGCTGAGAGCATGGACTAGCGAGGTAAGGACGTCAGACCACGTAAGGAGTTGAAGGACGTGGTAGGACCTTTGGATGGACAGACAGACATACTCCCTTCCTTTGTAGAAAAACAGTCTACCAGGGAAAAGAGATGTCTACAAAAGAGTAATCCCAGACATAATAAACTCTGTGAAATGAAAATGCGAAGAGTGGAAGATTATAAAATGAAGGGGCTTAGAAAAGGCTACCCCGGTTCTTCAGAGTATTGATCCGGCAACAGAAGAGCTGGGACCAAGGGTAGAGCATTCCTGGGAGAGCAAATGGAATAGGCAAAGACCCAGAGTTTGGAAATAGTGGGGTAGACTTGGGGCAAACAGCCCAGGGGAGCTGAGCACTGAGTATAAGGTGCCCAGTGTCCTCCTGAAGTCAGACCGGAGAGCAAGGGGACACTGGACCTGGGGAAGCCTTGCAAATCACGGCATGGATTTGGGTCCAGACCCTAAGAGCAAGAGGAAGCCCCTTTAAGCAATAGAATGACATAATCAGACCGGAGTTCTAAGAAGACCGTACCTGCAGAAATTTGGTATGGCTGAAATACAGAGTGAGGAAGGGAAGTGGCAAGAGGTAACACTGAAGAAATCCGCTGGGGCCAGGTTATACAGGGAAAGACCTAGAAACATTCTTCTCTCCTAAAATTTTAAAAAGAAAACGAAAAGGCTGGGCGCAGTGGCTCATGCCTGTAATCCCAGCACTTTGGGAGGCAGGGCAGAGGCAAGGTCAGGAGATTATGAGGTCAGAAGATTACGAGGTCAGGAGATAGAGACCATCCTGGCCAACATGGTAAAACCCAGGCTCTACTAAAATACAAAAAAAATCAGCCAGGCGTGGTGGCAGGTGCCTGTAGTCTCAGCTTCTCAGGAGGCTGAGGCAGAAGAATCACTTCAACCCGGGAGGCGGAGGTTGCAGTGAGCCAAGATCGCATCACTGCACTCCAGCCTGGGCCACAGAACGAGACTACATCAGAAAGAAAAAAGAAAAGAAAAGAAAGAGAGAAAAAAATAGACAATCCAACATGAACTAAAGAAAATATCACCTCTCTTGGGAAGTGTCATTTCCTTTTCCATTAACTTTATTCTCTTGGCCAACGAGCTGAAAGTTACTATTCCATCTTATTCATAGCTGTGTACAGTAACTGCCAACATAGGGGTCCCGTACACTAGTGCTTCTCACACTTACTTGAGTGTGCATAAGAATCCCCTGGTGACCATATGAAGTTGCAGATTTCTTTTTTTTTGAGACAGAGTCTTACTCTGTTGCCCAGGCTGGAGTGCAGTGGTGCAATCGGCTCACTGTAGCTTCCGCCTCCTGTGTTCAAGCGATTCTCCTGCCTCAGCCTCCCAAGTAGCTGGGATTACAGGCATGCGCCACCACACCCGGCTAAGTTTTGTATTTTTAGTAGAGATGGGGTTTCACCACATTTCCCAGGCTGGTCTTGAACTCCTGACCTCAAGTGATCTGCCTGCCTTGGCCTCATAAAGTGCTGGGATTACAGGCGTGAGCCACAGCACCTGGCCGAGTTGCAGATTCTTAAGCAGTACACTGGTCTGGGACAGGGTCTGAGATTCTGCATTTCTAACATGCTCCCAGGTAATACCTATGATGCTGGTCCATGAGCCACATTTAGAATAGCAAGGCCATATACAGTTCTAGAGCTAAAGACAAGTCTTCAGGGCTTTCTGGACATAAACATAATAGCAGAGTTAAAAATACAAAATAAGCAAACAGAACCAGTCTCTTTTTACTTCGCTCTTTTTTGTCAAAGAACTTGGATGCCTCATTCCTTCCAGAAAGTGATTTTAGGAGACGTTCAGTGTATAACTTAATTGGAAGCAATTCAATTCCAACAGTACTCCTCTCCGGGGCATAAGGTGAGACGCCTGAGATGCCTTCTGACTATGACCCTACACCACAGTGACACCTGCTGGTGAATTGACGGATTACATTTTGAGCCCATTCCTACAAGGAGGCTTTGAAAATAATTGAGTCATGGAAACAAACTTTTTCACACTTAAAACTGTCTGAAGTGAATCTTCCGGCTATAAAAGAAACCTTTAAAAATAAGACATCTTAACCCTTGGTAAGAGTTAAGATCTGAGCAATGGTATGCTGATTTATATTTAGCAACCAGCTGTCCAGGAAAAAGAAATATATACACGTGTGTGTGTGTGTTGGTGTGTGTATGTGTGTGTGTATCTTATACATTTTACTGATATAAAAGGCTACAGCACCATTAATGAAATGTACAACATATTCTGTTGTAAATTCTATATGGAAATTGATTCACAGAATGGCTATGCTTATTTTTACCAAACTTTTGTGTTAATTGCTAACCTGTAATTGCAATTCAACCATGTCTGACAAACAGACTATAAATAAATGCCTAATCAGCATGCAGTCTGGCAATGGAGCCACTCAAGTCATTGATGATATGAATGTAATTCTGACATGAATGTTGGTTGATATTTTTATTTACATTAATGAATAAGGCAGCAGTGAAACAACAAAAATATAAGTTAGAACTTCACTCATTCATCAGTGATACAAACATAACTTCTCTTTAGAATTGGATAATGCAATTGGCTTTTGAATAATGCCAGGGTTAGGGTTGCCAAACCCAGGCACAGTTGAAAATCTGCCTATAACTTTTGACTCCCCAAAAACTTAACTACTAATAGCCTACTGCTGACTGGAAGCCTTACTGATAACATAAAGAGCCAATTAACACATATTTTGTATGTTACCTATATTATATCCTGTATTCTTATAGTAAAGACAGCTAGAAAAAGAAAATTAAGAAAATCATCAAAAAGAGAAAATATGTTTACTATTTATTAAGTGGAAGTGAATCATCATAAAGGTCTTCATCCTCATGATCTTCATGCTGAATAGGCTGAAGGGGAGGAGGAAAAAGAGGGGTTGGTCTTGGTATATCAGGGTAGCAGAGGCAGAAAAGGTAGAAGTGATAGAAGAGGTAGAAAAGGAGGCAGGAGAGGCAGGCACACCGGTGTAACCTTTTTTTCAATCCACGTATATGTGGACCCGTGCAGCTCAAATGCATGCTGTCCAAAAGTCAACTGTAGTGTTGAATACTGGAAGACTATTTCTTCAGTTTCTGTGTTGTTCATAATGTAGTCATAGACTGACACAATTTTAAGTTTAACCCACATTATTAACATTTCTCCATCATTTTTTAAAGTCTAGATAGTCAACAAAATGATAAATCCAGCCCTGGTTTGTTGCATCTGTTAACTTCCTTGTTACAAATACTCCCACCATGACTTGTTTCAAGCTGCCAATGTAAAATCACTGAAAGTGGAGTTGGGCAGGTGCACCCCACTCTAAGGCATTTCTACCATATACATACAATAAAGAGAAGTAATCTCCAGAGTATAGGTACAGGGAAATCATAATACATCACTGGGAAGTGGTGAATTTTGAGTATTTGTAAACTTTGTTTTTAGTATGTTTTATTTAAGTTTATATAATTTTTAATAGTGGCTGTTTTTAACAACCAGCTCAGATATTTTTTCAAAGTTTAACAACTGAGTCTCATGAGCCAGTAGGAGCCAGTCCCAGAAAACCACTGGGTCTGTTGGATGGCGGCAAGGTTTGAGGATAACATAAAAAGTTATTCAGAGAGCCTGAGAGGACTTGCTGGGGATTTCATCCTAAAAAAGGCTTATCCCAGCTCTTCACCAGGTCAGCAAAAAATGGCAGATGAAGTCACGGAATTGCAGTGGAATACGGAGGCACGGTTCCTGATGTGGAGAACGCTTCCTGATAGTGAGAAAAGAACTGAAGTTATCCTGCCCAAGAGTAGACATTAGCAGGAACCTTGAAGGGCCAAGGCATGAACAAGGTTGCTAATAGGAGAGAGACAGACAGGGAAGAGAGACTCCTGCCTGTCTCTCTTCTGAACCTCCTGTGCGATCAGGCTCCTGTTTCACAACAGGGCAACCAGAATATTAGGGGCAAACAAAAGGTTAGCAAAGATGTTCTCGCCCCCAGTGCACATTCACCAGGAGTGAAGAGAGAATGAAAAAGGAAGACATTCACTCCTGAACTCTAACCTAGAGCTCCTCTGAAGAAGGACAGGATGACGAAGCCTCTGCCTTTGATCTGATGTGAGTGCTGAGTCTTAACTCTACTCACTCTCCACCTAAAGGGAAAAGCAGCTACATTTATTTCATTAGGATCTTGCTGTTTTAAAACCAAAAAAATCTATAGATCAATAGACCAGGAAGAGATTTCAGAAACCATCTAACCTAGTCCTCACATTTCACAAATAACTATAAACACTGACACTTCTGCACTCAGGAAGATGGAAAAGTGCTTCTCCATATTCCTTCTGAAAAGTACAACTCTTTATCCTTCATATTATAAATTTAATAGACCGAGGACTTCAGTATTCAAGGAATGACAAAGTGGCAAGTTCCCTGCGTTTTGTTTTTGCCTAATACATATCAGACTTGGAGCTGAAGAGGCAGGTAACTAGGAAAGGCCAAAGAACCAGGAAATGGACAGCCTAGCAAGACAGAAAACTGGTAGGTAATAAACCCTCAACTCTCGTCAACAACCACAGAAACGAAGGCAGGAAATGAAAGAGGGAACATTACTACCAATTTTACAGAAATCAAAAGGGGTGTAAAAGAGTACTATGAACAATGGTATGCCAACAAATTGGCAACCTCGATGAAATGGATGAATTCCTAGAAATATATAACCTATCAACATTGAATCATGAAGAAACAGAAAATCTGAATAGGCCTATATAATAGTTTACTAGGGCTGTCATAACAAAATACCACAGACTATGCTGCTTAAACCATGGAAACTTATGTTTCCACAGTTCTGGAGGCTGCAGTCCAAGATCAAGGTGTCTGAAGGTTTGATTTCTTCCAAGGCATACGGCCACATGCAGATGGCCACATTCTCACTTTGTCCTCACTCGGCCTTTCCTTTGTGTCTTTTTTGATGAGGAAGGACACTTAACTCATTCTATGAGGCCAGCCTTACCCTGATACCAAAACAACACACATACCTGGTGTCTCTGTCCATGTCTTAATCTCTTCTTAGAAAGACACATATTGGTTTATGGCCACCCCTGAAATCCCATTTTAATTAACTACTGCTGTAAAAGTCCTGTCTCCAAATATAGTCACATATCAAGGTAGTAGAGGTTAGGTCTTCAATACAGGAATGGCAGGGGGTGGCGGGGGACTCAATACAGGAATGGCAGGGGGTGGGGGCACAATTCAGGCCATAACAACCTATAACTAGTAAGGATAGTGAATCGGAAATCAGAAACCTCCCAATAATCTTCCAGAATTCACATCACTAGTGAATTCTAACCAATATATATATTTTTAATTAACACCAACACTTCTCAAACTCTTCTAAAATGGTAAAGAGGGAGGAGCACTTCCAAACTCATTCTGTGAGGCCAAACATACCCTAACACTAAAGCCAGACAAAGACATTATAGATAAGAAAACTTGCCACTGGCTGGTAACAAAACCCTGCCTCCCACAGTGTCAGTGGAGACCACATGCAAAGTGTAGACTTTCCCCTCTATAGGCAAAAATGAAACACCCCTTTCTTTTTGCCGGAGAGGTTTTAGAAGAGGTCTAATGAAGAGTCATGATGTTCACCATTGACCAGCAGCAATGAAATCACCCCCATTGCAGTATCAGCGGAGACCACATGGGAAGCTGACCTCCCACCACTGCCCATCAGTAGCGAAGTTTCCTCCTTTGATGTCATCAGAAGCCAAGTGAGGTATCAGTATTTCACCTCCAACTGGCAGAAATGACGCGGCACAGACCTCCCCTTCTCTTCCTGGAGCAGTAGCAGGAAAAGCAGCTTAAATAAGATCCATATTGTATTTTTGCTTCAACAGCACAAATATTATAATTGGAATAATACAGAGAAGATTACTATGGCCACTGCATCAGGATGACATGCAAATTCATGAAGCATTCCATAAAAAAAAAAATCAAGATCTCAAAACATAATATTTTAATGTTCCAGTTTCAATAAAAAATTATTTGTCATACCAAGAACCAAAAAGATCTCAAAGTAAATGAAAAAAGTCAATCGATAGATGCAACTACCACTGACAGAGATGCTGAAATTTACTGGGAAAAATTTTTAAAGGAACCATAATTTTTTAAATGCTCTAATGGGCAATATAAACATGCTTGAAATAAGTGAAAAAATAGTAAATTTCAACAAAGAGATACAAAGTTTCAAGAAAGAAATAGAAGACATAAAGGAGAATCAAATGGAAATTATAAAACTAAAACATACAACAGTCAGTATAAAAAAGCTCAGTGAAGAGGCTGACTGTAAGAATGGACAGGAACAAGGAAAGAATCAGTTATCTAGAAGGTAAAACATTAGACATTGCCTAAATAACAATAGAGAAAATAGATTGAAAAAAATGCACAGAGCCTCAAGAACCTGTGAGACTGTAACAAAAGATCTACCATTTGTGTATTTGGAACCCTGGAAGGAAAGGAGAAAGAAAGTGGGGCTAAAGAAGTACTCAAAGAAATAATGAGTGAAAACTTTCCAAAATTGACAAACTATAGATTCAAGATGGCCAAACACCAAACAAGATAAACCCAAAGAAATCCACATCAAGACACATGACATCATGATCAAACTTCTTAAAACTAAAGGCAAAGACGAAGCCTTAAAAACACCATAGAAAAATGACACCTTACCTATAGAATAAAAACAGTTCAAATTACAGTTGATTTCTCATCAAAAACCATAGTGACCAATAAGAAATAGCACGATATTTCAAATGCTGAAAGGGAAGAACTATCGACCCAGAATCCTATATCCCACAAAAATATTCTTCAGGGATGAAGGAGAAATCAAGCCATGTTCAGATGAATAAAAATTAAAATAATCTGTTGCCAGAAGAATGGTTTTTAAAAGTGTTCTTAAAAGGAAGAAAACTATAAAGAATATGCTAAGCAAAAAATAAACAAAAAACCCTAGAGTTTTCTAATTTATGTTTATTCATTGAAACACATAACACTGTCTGATATGATTCCAAATGTATGTTGAGGAAATATTTTAAACAATTCTATTATAAGTGGAGAAGGGTAAAGGAATGTAAAAGGAGGTATGATTTCTATATCTCACTCAAGCTGGTAAAATGACAACACCAGCCACTTGTAAAGTTTATGTATAAGTAATATGATATCTAGAAAACACTTAAAAACAAATAATACACACACACACATATATGTAAATGATAAATCTTTGGTGATAATAGTATGTTAATGTAGATTCTTCAGTTGCAAGAAATGTGCCACTGTGGTGTAGATAGTGGGGGAAGTCGTAAGGTGTGGGGCTGAGGGATACACTGGAGCTCTCTATACATTCTGCTAAATTCTTCAGTGACTCTAAAGCTGCTCTAAAAATAAAGTCTAGTTACATACATATATATATGTATATGTGTAAATTATTAAATTATCAAATTATACATATAAAATTGCATCAAATATAAATGGTCTAAATACACTCCCCAAAAAACCCAGCACGTAGGTTTTTTTTTTTTTTTTTTTTTTGATATGGAGTTTCGCTCTTGTTATCCAGGCTGGAGTGCAATGGCGCAATCTCGGCTCACCGCAACCTCCGCCTCCTGGGTTCAGGCAATTCTCCTGCCTCAGCCTCCTGAGTAGCTGGGATTACAGGCACGTGCCACCCTGCCCAGCTAATTTTTTGTATTTTTAGTAGAGACGGGGTTTCACCATGTTGACCAGGATGGTCTCGATCTTTTGACCTCGTGATCCACCTGCCTTGGCCTCCCAAAGTGCTGGGATTACAGGCGTGAGCCACCGTGCCCGGCCCGCATGTAGATTTTAAAATACAACCCAACTACATGCTGCCCATAAGAAACAATAATGATATAGGTAAATAGGATGTAAAAAAAAGATGTATCATGGAAACTTTAATCAAAGAAAAGCAAGATTGGTTATATTGATATGAGATAAAGTAGACTTCAGAGCCAAAAATATGACCAGAGACAGACAGGGACATTATAGAAAGACAAAAAAAAAAAAAAAGTAGTCCACCAAAAAGACATAGTAATCCTAAGTAAGTGTGCACCAAACAACAGAGCTACAAAACATGTGAAGTAAAAACACATAGAACTGAAAGGAGAAATAGGCAAATACACAATTATGTTAAAGTCTTCACTCTCCTCTCAACAGTTGACAGAACAACTAGACAGAAAATATAGACTACAGAAGAACACAATATCCCATTCATCAACAGAATCTATCCAATATTTTTAGGGCATTTTTCTCAACAGCAAAAGGATACATATTATTTTCAAGCACTCAGAAAATATATACCAAGATAGACCATATGTCTAGGATCATAAAACAAACCTAAAAATTTTGAAGTATTAGAATCATACAAAGTGAGTTCAGTGACCATAATGGAATCAAACTGAAAGTCCATAACAGAACAGTAAGAGGAAAATATTCGGCCGAGCACAGTGGCTCATGCCTATAATCCCAGCACTTTGGGAGGCCAAGGTGGGCAGATGACTAGAGGTTGGGAGTTTGAGACCAGCCTGGCCGACATGGTGAAAGCCCAGCTCTACTAAATATACAAAATTACCCGGGCATGGTGGCGTGTGCCTGTAATCCCAGCTACTCTGGAGAATTGCTTGAACCCAGGAGGTGGAAGCTGCAGTGAGCTGAGATCACACCACTGCACTACAGCCTGGGCAACAGTAAGAGACTTTATCTAAAAAAAAAAAAAAAAAAAAAAAAAAAAAAAAAAAATTAGCCATTGTCTCAGCTACACAGGAGGCTGAGGCAAGAGGATTGCTCAAGCTCAGGAGATTGAGGCTGCAGTGAGCTGTGTTTGTGTCACTGCACTCCAGCCTATCTGTCAGAGCAAGACCCTGTCGAAAGAAAGAAAGAAACTAAGAAAGAAAGAGAGAGAGAGAAAGAAAGAAAGGAAGCAAGGAAGGAAGGAAGAAAGGAAGGAAGGAAGGAAAGAAAAGAAAAGAAAAGAAAAAACTGACAAATCTGTAGCAAGACTGATCAAAGAAAAAAAATACTGCAACAAAGGACTAGTGCTAGAATATGTAAAGAACTCTCAAAACTTAAAAGTAAAAAAACAAAACAATCCAATTAGAATATGAGCTAAAGACATTTCACAGAAGATATACAGACAGCATAAAAGCCCGTGAAAAGTTGTTCAATCTTCTTAGCCATTAGAAAAATGTAAATTAAAATCACAATTAGATAATCACTATGTATGTCTCAGGGTGGCCAAAACTAGAACTAGCGACAACACTAAATGCTGGGAAGAAGCAGAAAAACTGGATCACTCAAACATTGTCAACAGGAATGTTACAGCCACACTAAAAACAATTCACCAATGCCTTTGAAAACTAAATGTGCAATTACCATGTGACTGAGCAAGTTCACCCCTAGTCATTTATCCTCAAGAAAATGGGCCAGGTACGGTGGCTCACACCTGTAATGCCAGTACTTTGGGAAGCCAAGGCAGATGGATCACCTGAGATCGGGAGTTCGAGGACAGCCTGGCCAATATGGTGAAACTCCGTCTCTATTAAAAATAGGAAACATTAGCTTGGTGTGGTGTCACATGCCTGTAATCCCAGCTACTCAGGAGGCTGAGGCAGGAGAATCTCTTGAACCTGGAAGGCAGAGGTTGCATGCAGTAAGCCGAGATGGCACCACTGCACTTCAGTCTGGGCGACACAGCAAGACTCTGTCTAAGAAAAAAAATACTTATTTTCACACAAAAATGTATATCAAGTTTAATTTTCAAATATGTAGTTTACTTCTCAAGGGTTACACAGATGTGTCCAGACAGACACAGAACCAGAACTCTGTCCTGCCCTCTATCTGTCACTACGTATCTATCCATGGTGTCTGGAATGTTAAAATTTTGTCTTCATCTGATGGATAATGGTTGCTCAAAGTTCTGTGCTGAAAAGGTTTCTAAGGCCTTGGGATTCTAAGATTAGCAGAAACAACTTTCACAATTGATTAGAGGTATCTGTTAGGAATGTAACCAGCAAGAAATGCAATAGACAAGCTTAATATTTGCCAGTCCTAAATTGAAATATGCTGCCTCTCCAATCATAGAATATCCAAACCAAAAGAAATACTAGCAATTACCAAGTACACATCCCCTTTATCATGCTGATGAGGAAAAGCAAAGTAAAATAAGAGAGATCCAGACCCCAGGTTTACTATCTCACTTCATTTTACCAAGTCCATCCTTGCTTTTAGAGGTAATTGAAAGATATTTCAAGTCAGTGAGTTTTTTTTTTCTGAAAGGATTTTACTTGTTCAGTTATTTTTCACAAACAGCTTCTTGATGCTAGGGTTTCCTAGAAAAATGGGAGATGATCATTCTAGAAGGGAAAATGTCCAACTTCAAAATATGGAGCAGAAACTCGCATCATCTTGAAAGTCAAGCTAACATTTTCTAAGGATATCTTGTCTTATTTTAAGAAGTACATGTGTTCTCCTCTCATATGGCAAAAAGTGGTAGAGAGACATAATATGGGGTGTTAGGACCCCCAACTCCCACTTCCTTGTGGGGACTCCTAACACCCCACTTCCCTTTGCCTATGCAAATCATTACCCCATTGTGTTAGGAATTCCCAGAAGTCTTTTCAGGCTTCCAAAACTAACAGGTTCCATTTTTCCCTGTTAGTTCGTTCGTCTTGTTAATATCAAAGAGATCCCTAAGAATGAATAAATGGAGTAAAATTAAAATTTCCAGGGGTAATCACACTCCTGAGAGTTTCTACTATGCATGTTAACATAAGTTTTGTGTGCCTTTTTCTCCTATTAAAAAAAATGTTCAAGTCTGGATACGCTTACATTTTTAAAAGAGGGAAAGAAGCCAGCTTCTTAAATCCTTCACTCCTAAGAACAAGCTGTGTTCAGAGATGTGAATTCATTACTGGCTACTTTGGTTCTGTGTGCCTTGAGATCTTACTGTCTGAAGCCTTGCTGCAACCTCCCTGAATAACCACATATCGATGGTTAATGAATATATAAAGATTTGAGGATCAGACTGGTGTGAGCAGGCCTGACACTTGATCTTTTGAGTGAAACTTGTGATAACAGCTCACAGAGCCCCCTCTGAAAGCTCTCCATGGCCTTTTCTGTTGCCAGCCTCCTGCCTTATCAGCAGGCACCAAAAGCTTCAAATTACAGCAGCTAATTGGATGAAAACGGAAATGCATCCTTCTAATGGAGTGAGAGATTAATGCCCTGATCTTCTCCCTTCACTTGCTGAGGGAAAACAAAAACATAGATGAAGGTTGTGATGCAGAAAAGTAAATCAGCTCCCTTCAGAGCCACAGAGTAGATGTTCCAGCTAAAATCTAAGGTGACTAGAGACACATATCAAAAGGACAGAAAACAACCCAAGATGGCAATTTCCAAATTATTTAAGAGGCAACTTGCCATATCCCTTGCTCATTAAAAGTTAGCAGTCGGAGTTACCTTTGTACATGGATAAGTCACTTTGCCTAGAAGTAATTTCATTTATGGCCTGATTTTATGACATTTTTATAACTGTGACACCCTATTTGGGTCCCAGGAATAAATAGAGCTGAATAATAAGAGAAATCAAAATAAAGATTGAATGTGAAATTGTCTAATGCAACTGAGATGGTGATATAGCCAACAGGGCATCTTCATGAGCATTCTGATGCTCCAGTAGATTTCTTATGGACTCAAATAGTTTGCATTAAAAACACATTTGCAGTTGATTCAGGAAAGAAGACTTGGGTGACATCAACCTATTTTAACTCAAGAATTGCATTTAAAAATGTATACAGAGTAATTTCATCTTGTTATTAAATTATCCTGAAAAAAGAGCAATGCTACTATAGGGTGATTCAGACACTAAAATTCAAAGGAGCTTGAGTGTGAGAGAAATTGAATTTACACCATTTAAAAGACAGATCTGACATTAAGGCCCTGGGTGATGTTCTTCTAACAGTTAATCACCACATGTGGTATATTTTAATTTTTTTTTTTTTTTTTTGAGTCAGAGTCTCACTCTGTCAACCCAGGCTGGAGTATAATAGCACAATCTTGGCTCACTGCAACCTCTGCCTCCCGGATTCAAGTGATTCTCCTGCCTCAGCCTCCCGCAAAGCAGGGATTACAGGCTCCTGCCACCATGCCCAGCTAATTTTTGTATTTTCAGGAGAGACGGGGTTTCACCATGTTGCCCAGGCTGGTTTCGAACTTCTGACTTCAAGTGATCCACCTGCCTTGGCTTTGCCAAAGTGTTGGGATTAAAAGCTGTTTCAATATGCTTTTATACTCCATTTGCAAGGCATGAAATGTATCAGTGCTTTAAGGAGGTACCATCAGGACGGCAGGAGGAACAATGGGGCATGGAAAGAGGGAAAAAGACCGTAAGGCTACGACAGAAAGTGGTATTTATTACATTTTTAAATTATAGCCCATCATGCAGTGCAGTGGAAAGAAAAAAAAAAACTCTGTGAGAGGCACTCAAACTGCCTAATTGTGAGCTAAATTTCCTTAGAACTTAAACCTAACTGCTTTGGATAAACTTCTAGATCAACAGATGTCCATCCTCTTCTATTATCTGAGGATTTGCTTTACACTGTCAGTCAACAAATCCTTCTCTATTAAGCACCAATTAAAAGTCGAGCTTCAGATTACATGCTTCATGAATGACCAATGTGGAATAAATATAATATCCTATAACATGAAAAATATACCAGGCCCATAACTAACCATTGCTGCCTCTCCATTTTATTTTGTCAGCAAAAGGACCACTAATCGTATCCTTTGGAATAACTCTCTTTTCAGAGCGTATTGCAGAATGATCATAAACTTTGCTCTCAATCTGGACACTACCACTTGTTTGCTGCAGACATTTGGATGTTACTCAATATTCCACATCTGTTTTTCAATCTGCAGAAATCAGAGATATAATATTTCCATTTTACAAAGTTGTTTTGAGGCTCAAGTCACATCAGGGCCATATGTAAAAATGTTTGGAACATACATTGAACTATAGAGAATGCAAAGAAAGACATGAGCCCCCCAGGATAAAATAATCTAGTAAGTGACATACAATCTGGGATTACTCTAAGGCATCATATGAACAAACATAATATAAATATAGAGAACAGAGACAGTCCGTGTGAATGTTACAGTTATTCAAAGCAAGCAAAGAGTCATCATGAGATAGATTAGTCAGAGAAAACTTCTACAAGGTTTTAGTCCCTGAAGGAAGTATAATTTCTCCATAAAATCAAAAATTACAATACACTATTGGCATTTGTTAGGCATATGGATCTCCAAAGGACCTTTCGAATGCTTTATCCAACTCTCTGACTTAGTGATACAGTCTGCTCTTCAAAATACATCCAGGTGTTCCTTCTCCTGTGCCTGTTACCATCTGCACAAAAACAAGAGAACTGCTCCAGCTTCTTCCAATCCCTAAAAAAAACAAGCATCTCCACCTTGGTCCCTGCAATCAACACTCTGAACTGACACTTAGCTTCCTTTTTTGGAAGTGCTAATAAAAAAAGCCTACACTGGTTGTATTTTCTCTGATCATTTATTTTCTTCCCTTTTAAAGTACCATAAGTTCTGCAAATACTGTTTGTACCTATATATTACGTCTACATGTCCCCCACCAGCAGTAAGACTTGACAAATTATCTAAATTAATTATCCAGACTTGGCTTTAATTTCTATTTTAAAATACGATGCATTGAATTTGAGGCACTGGCATATGAAAATATGACTCATGCTTGTTGCTAATTTTAAATGAGAAAATGTTTTAAATTCAGACATATTCAAGCACATTTTATTTACTCGGGGCAGGTTTTTAATTAAGGCAAAACATGCTACTTAACATAAACCATTAACTGGTAATAGATGTATAGGCAGAATTCAAATTCATAAATTCATTCATTGATGGATTCTGCCAGGCACTGTGCTAGTTAGGCATTAGGGATGTATAGAGAAAAATATACCACCTGACCTTCAAGAAACTCAGTCCACAGGAGACAAACATGTAAACAGATTCTAAAACTTACAATGTAATAAATTCTTTTATAGACAGTACAGGATTGATTTTTCCTTTGCCTCCTGATGCCAGGTGCATACCAGATTAACATACGAGAAGACTTAAGACAGAGGATATTTTAACAAGACAATGTTGTGGCTGGGCACGGTGGCTCACACCTGTAATCCCAGGACTTTGGGAGGCCAAGGTGAACAGATCACTTGAGGTCAGAAGTTTGAGACCAGCCTGGCCAGCATGGTGAAACCTGATCTCTACTCAAAATGCAAAAATTAGCCAGGCGTGGTGGTGGGCACCTGTAATCCCAGCTACTCGGGAGGCCGAGGCAGAATTGAACTCTAGAGGCGCAGGTTGCAGTAAGCCGAGATCACATCACTGCACTTGCCCTTCAGCCTGGGCAACAGAGCGAGACTCCGCCCCAGGGAAAGAAAAAAAAGACAATCTACAGAAAATCCCTGTGGTATTGCAGATGAATGCTACATAGTCCAGAACATTGGAGACAAGGAACATACTGTCTCAGAACCAGTGAAAGAAACTGGAGAAAGAAAAACTAATAAAATGTGGCAGAAGAGTCACTCCCAAAGTTCCAACTCCTCATTAAAACTCCTCATTAAGAGCCAGAATGTAGAGTTGCAACTAAAAAAGTCAGTGTTGGGTGTGTCCTTCCTTGTTCCTTGCAGGTGTGTGGATGTGGATACATGTAAGTGTGTACGTGTGAGCTAACCAGGTAATTGTTAAGACCATATGGGGAATGGGTTATGCCACTTCCTCCTTTTCCACATCGGAGTATAACCTGGTAATTACACAGGAAAAATACAAATATGTAATGAAAGAAGAGAAGAAGAGTAATAGCCTTTGAGGATGTTAGGTCAGGCTTTACTGAGAAAATAATTTAAAGTGAGTCCTGAAGAATAAATAGGAATCATTTATATCATGATATTGCTGGCAGAGGAAATAAAACGCGTCTACAAAGATCTAGAGATATGAAGAGAGCAGGGAGTGTTCAGGGAACAGGCAATTCGTGTGGTGCAGCCAGAGCACAGGGGCGCATGAATGGAGAGAAGGAGGTGAGCCTAGCAAGTCAGACAAAGGCTACATCAGAAAATCTTTTTCCTAAAAGTGACGAGTGGCTCTTACTGAGCTAGAGAGTGTTTCATTTATGTGAGAAAGAGAAAAACCCTAAAATAAGCAGCATATAAAGTTTACCCCATATAAATGCACTGGAAAAAGACTATGTGAAGTTCATCTGAGCTGAGAGCCAGAGGATGTGGACTTGACCTTGGAGGAGATCCGTGGAGCCTAATGCATTGGGTGTCCATCTAGAGAAACCTCATGGAAAGGAGTAGCTCCGTGTCAAGAGTCTACCCTCTGTATTGGCCACCAGTGCCAGATAGCCGTAGGAGTCGAGCCAGTGGCCACAGACATTTGTCCCCATTCATGAATGTAGCCCTTTTCCTGGGCAAGTAGCCAAGCCAGCTGTTCTTCCTCTTGCTTTTTCATAAGGGCCTTTTTTTTTTTTTTAATTTCAATAGTTTTGGGGGAATAGATGGTTTTCTGTTACATAGATAAGTTCTTTAGTAAATATTTCTGAGATTTTGGTGCACCCATCACCTGACCAGTGTACACTGTACCTGATGTGTATTCTTTTATCCTTCACACCCCTCCTACCCTTCCCCCTGAGTCCCCAAAGTCCATGGTATCATTCTTATGCTCTTGCATCCTCATAGCTTAGCTCTCACTTACAAGTGAGAACATACGATGTTTGCTATTCCATTCCTGAGTTACTTCACTTAGGATAATGGTCTCCAACTCCATCCAAGTTGCTGCAAATGCCATTATTTGGTTCCTTTGTATAGCTGAGTAGTATTCCATGGTGTATATATACCACATTTCCTTTATCCACTCATTGGTCGGCAGGCATTTAGGCTAGTTACATATTTTTGCAATTGTGAATTGTGCTGTTATAAACATGTGTATGTAAGTATCTTTTTCATAAAATGACTTCTTTTGTTTTGGCTAGATACCTAGTAGTGAGATTGCTGGATCAAATGGTAGTTCTACTTTTAGTTCTTTTAGGAATCTCCATACTGTTTTCCATAGTAGTTGTACTAGTTTACATTCACATCAGCAGGATAAACATGCTCCTTTTCACTACATCCATGCCACCATCTAATTTTTTTAATTTTTAAATTTTGGACATTTTTACAGGAGTAAGGTGGTATCTCATTGTAGTTAAATTTGAATTTTCCTGATATTTAGTGATGTTGAGCATGTTTTCATGTCTGTTGGCCATTTGTGTATCTTTGAGAATTGTCTATTCATGTTTTTTGCCCTTTTTGATGGGTTTGTTTTTTCTTTGCTGACTTGTATGAGTTCCTTGTAGAGTCTGGATGTTAGTCCTTTGTCAGATGCATAGTTTGCAAATATTTTCTACTATTCTGTGGGTTGTCTGTTTCCCCTGCTGATTATTTCCTTTGCTGTGCAGAAGCTTTTTATTAACAGCTTCTTGCATGTTGCCTGTGAGATTCATCTTATAAGTGAGATTCATCTTAGCTGAGGGTATGTTGAGCCCCATCTGAAATGACCACATCCTTTTCCAAGGCCCCATCTTGTCCCTGAAACAGAGGGTGGGGTCCCCGACAACCTAAGGGACAAGGCTGAGTGGACGTGAAAATCCACAGGCAGCTCCTGAACTTAGTAAGACTAGACTGTGGTTAGTTAGACCCTGCACAAAAATTGTAGCACAAGGAAGGGACAGATGTGAATATATTAAGGAAGTGGACTATTGAGTGGGATTGATTGACATGGGAAGAGGAGGCAAGAAGAAATACAGGATGAGCCTCAGACGTACAATTTTGATGACAGAAAAAGATTCTGATTTCCACTGTTTTAAGGTCAAGGGGCTTACATGCATCTAAGTCAAGTTTCCCAGGGGAAATTGAACATACATATTTGGATCAAGATTAGAAGCATGGCTTTGAAGATACAAAAAATGTTTGGTGTCAGTAAGGAGATCAGTGATTGCCTAGGGCCAGAAACAGGGGAGTACTGACTGCAAAAAGAAACTAAGGGACTTATTGGGGTGGATGAATGTTCCAAATGTTGATTGTGGTGGTACAAACACATCTATATACATTTGAAAACATTCACTGAATGTGAAATGGGTGCACTGTGTTTTACATAATTATAATGCAATAAAGTTCTTTTAAAATTATTTTTATTTTTATTTTTTGGAACAGAGTCTCACTCTGTTGCCCAGGCTGGAGTGCAGTGGCACGGTCTTGGCTCACTGCCCACTGCAACCTGCCTCAGCCTCCCGAGTAGCTGGGATTATAGGTGTCCACTGCCACACCTGGCTAATTTTTGTATTTTTAGTAGAGACGGGGTTTCACTATATTGGCCAGGCTGGTCATGAACTCCTGACCTCAGGTGATCCACCCAACTCATCCTCCCAAAAATACTGGGATTACAGGTGTGAGCCACTGCGCCAGGCCTAAAGTGCATTTTTTAAATATGTTTTAAAGTTGTAAGTATATGCTATAGTTTGGATGTTTGATTCCTCTAAACCTCATGTTGAAATTTTGTCCCCAGTGTTAGAGGTGGGGTCTAATGAAAGGGGTTTGGTCATAGGGGCAGATCTCTCATGATAGATTAATGCCTTTCCTGGTGATGGGGAGTGGGGGAGGGCAAGACTGAGTTCTTGCTCTTTATCCTCTAGAGAGCTGGTTGTTACAAAAGAGCCCTGCACCCTAACCTCTTCCTCTCTTGCCATGTGATTACTCTGCATGCACCACCTCACTTCCTCTTCCATCATGAGTGGAAGCAGCTTAAAGCCTTCAACAGATGCAGATGCTGGTATCATGCTTCTTGTGCAGCCCGAAGAACTGTGAGCCAAATAAACCTCTTACCCGGTCCCCGGTATTTCTTCATAGCAACACTAAAGGACTAAAATAGTAAATTAAAATAGATGAGAGTGGAAAATACAAAACAGGCAAGACAGAGGAGAAACATTACAAAGTGAGATAAAAAGAGGATAGAGGCTATAACACATATAATGATGGGTAGAAGACGAAAACTAGCAAAGTCATTAGCCAGTGGTTAGCCATGACAGAATTACACCATTTTAAAGCTGTTTGGGAATTTATATGTCATCTAGTTTCACTTCATTCTACATACGAAGGAGCTGGGGTTCACATTGAGACAAAATGTTTTGCTCAAGGTCATAAAGGTTTAATAACAAAGACAAAACTAGATATAAGCCAGGACTCCCAGGCCTGGGATGGCTGTGTCTTGAACGATTCTGTCAATGGGACTCAGTTGTAAATGACACTTTACACAAAAAGAAACTCCACTTGTGTCCTGCTGAGGGTGAAGCCATAGTCACTGCTTTCTGTGTCTCTTGTTCATCAAATAGCCAAGCAACTCCACACGCTTGTAAAAAGCCTTACGAAGCTAAACTACCTTATGAGGAAGGAGAGAGGTATTCCTGGCAGCCACTACCTGAGATTTTGGAGTTAGAGAGAAACAAAATGTGCACCACTTGGTCTGAGAATGAAGGGCCACTTTTCTGTTACGCACATTACCTTCAAAATAGGGCTTTCTTTTCCCATGTGAGGATGCATTTCCTCACATCGCACAGGCACTTTCTGACGAATCAGATAAATGAATATGTCCACATGCTGGCGAAAATTAAGAAAGTGTGGAGAAGTTATTTAACAGTGTATCAAGCCAAGTATCCCATTTTTATTTTTCATTCTTTTTGTTTAAATGAACCCACACAAGTGTATTTTCACTTGTAATGAGAAAGACGAAAAGTTGACTTCATCAGTGAATATCTAACAGATGGAACCAGAGACATCGAGGGGAGAGGAAACAGAGACAAATATGGTTGTCATGGTTTCTTTGAGAGGCAGTAAACAAAGGGACACAAATGGACAATGAAATCCCCCATTGGGAAAAGCCACATGTCGCTCTTTTCTTTGTTAGATAATTGCCAAGCTCACTTTGAATGTCGGGACTTGGCAGAACATGAGAGAACAGAGATGCTCACTCACCCCTGGCTGTCCTCAAATTAGATTACCCTGGGACCACCCCATCCTCCTCTACAACAGACATCAAACAATTAATGACCACCTCAGATTAATCAATTATCCCAGTGGGCAGTGCCCCGAGGACATATGGAACACATGTAAACCTGAGAGAAGCTGCGCACAGCCTGAGACCAAGTTTTCTGTTTAATTGGGAAGCAGCGTGCCCATATGAGGAGAGCAACATTTCAAAAGCTTTGTAAATCCTGTTGAACACTTCAGGTTTGTAGTCCCTGGTGTCAGTTTCCAGCCATCTGCAAATTCATCTAAACCCAACTCCACCATATTCTGGCTAGTACATGAATGGTGCAATAGCTTGATAAATCTTCATTGTTGAATGTTTCCCTAAAATTTGCTTGTAGGGGTGTTAGACAAAGAGGGAATGGAGGTAGACAGAGATCCCTTCCCACCATCTTTTATGAGAGCAAAATTAAAGCCCAGTGCAATGAAGACTGTGCCTATATGATGTCAAACAGGCAAATGTTGGAAACAGTTTAGCTGAACGCACGCGTGTTTTGTCTGGAGATTCTGATCAAGTTGACACAGACTAAAAGTCTTTTCCAAGGTCATCCCCAAGGCTGCCAGCACTGAGATCACTGCAGAAACCCCGGAGTTCTACAGACTCCCTCCCTTGCTATTGCCAAAACAGATTCTTTCTTGTCTGCACAAGATTAGAAGTTGTTTTCTCCTTGTTTTTTGTGCCCTTCATGAATGACCCCTTAAGTTTGCTAAAGGATTGTGCAACTTCAACAGAGCCCCTTGAGGACATGGGGAATGTGGCTGTGTTGATCAATCACTAGTTCTGGGATGCTGGGCGGTGAGATCTGGCACCTGAGCCAGCTGCAGAGAGAGACAGAAAGGGTGGCTTCACCTTGGCTCGGTGACATGCCCTCAGAAGCCAAGAATTCACTGAGCAATTTTTAGGTTGTTAGTATTTCTCTCTCCTGAGTCTGTCCCAAAAGCCCAAGGCTTCCAACATCTTATTTCCTGTTTGGGGATTTCCTGAAATCAAAACTAAGACTTTGGCCTCAGTAAAGAAACCAATAGAAAGCCTCTTTTTCTGGAATTACACTGTGTGCATGAGCTCCACTGTACAATTCTGCTTCACCAACTTAACGCTGTTTATATCTTCTCGGAAAGTGCATTTTTTACTTTTTCTTCATTATCCGTACAGCTCTGTTACTTGTTATTGTCATCACCCCCAACTTTTTGAAAATTTGAAAGCCTCTTACTATAGTAAAATTTGTTTGGTGTGTTGTTATTTCAAAAGATAGGCAGAATATGAATTTTGGAGAACCACGTTATATTTGTCGGGTTTCTTCAGAGAAACAGAACCCATAGGATATTAGATATAGATAAGAAGATTTATTATGGGAATTGGCTCACTCAATTATGAAGGTCAAGAAGTCCCACCATCTGCTCCACAATCTGGAGAACAAGGAGGGTTGGTGGTGCAATTCCCTGGAAGCCCAAAGGCCTAAGAACCAAAGGAGCTGATGACATAAGCCCCGGTCTGAGTCTGAACGTCTGAGGAAGGTAGAAGGCATAGGAGGGTAGTTCCCAGTCTGAGTCTGAAGGTCCAAGAACCTGGAGTACCAATGCATGAAAGAAGAAGATGGATGTTCCAGCTCAAGAACGGAGATAATTCGCTCTTCCTTGGCCTTTTTGTTCTATCTAAGCCCTCAGTGGAGGAAATAACACCTGCTTTCATCATCGATCTTTTTTACTTCGTCTACTGAGTCAAATACTCATCTCTTCTGGAAACACTCTCACAGACACACCCAGAAATCATGTTTTACCAGCAACCTGAGCATCCCTCAGCCCAGCCAAGATGGCATATAAAGTTAACCACCACACATTATCTTCTATAATCACAAAAACTAAAGGAAATTTGGGATAAGAATCAAATTAGAGGTTGGGCACGGTGGCTCATGCCTGTTATCCCAGCGCTTTGGGAGGCCGAGGTGGGTGGATCATGAGGTCAGGAGTTCGAGACCAGCCTCCTGACCAACATGGTAAAACCCCATCTCTAAAAAATAATCAAATTAGAAAGAATAACAGACTTGATTAATGGCATCTTTGTTTCTTAGATTTGAGACTCATATGGGGAGGGGAATAACAAGTAAGGCACGGGGGATGACTTCATAGGCTATTTCTCTTTGAACTTTATGGTCATTTCCCGTAACTATGATCATGGTTTACCACAGTGTCACTTCTGAAATCGCAACAGTATTTTTTTCTGAACTTTTGTTGTTTACACAAATATGTGATCCTTACTTCACAGTCATTTGTGAGCCTTATTCTGCCGGTACTCACCATGGAGAAATGGAAATACTTTTGTATGCAGAATTACAAGGGCACACTGCAAACAAATGAGGTGAGAGACCACCACACCTAGGCCTTCTGATCAATGGGAGTATTGTTTAAGGCTGACACAGCTGCTGCAGGACTTTTCAACTGTTTAATATGTGCAAACCAGATTATTTATATTCCACTATCAATATTATATCTTCGGAAAAAACAGGCTCACTTATAAGTGCACACACAGGCTCCCTTCCACTTGTAAAGAATTCAGGTTATAAGAGTACAACTGGATTTTTCCACATCAATGGGGAAAATGAACAGTTTTTTCAGGAATATTGCAAAAAAACTGCAGCAGCCCTCACTGACTGATTTAAATGCTGATCTCTTCTGAAAACTCCCTCAC
Organism: Aotus nancymaae; assembly: GCF_030222135.1. Lineage (NCBI taxonomy): Eukaryota > Metazoa > Chordata > Mammalia > Primates > Aotidae > Aotus > Aotus nancymaae. Next base: position 5,695,170 of record NW_026988494.1, on the reverse strand, counting down.
AGACACACCTAAAAATAATGTTTTACCAGCTACCTGGGCATCCCTTAGTCCAGTCAAGATGACATAAAATTAACCATCATGCATTATCATAAAAAAACTTGGGTTTGAAATTTTGATCTGCCATCTGTTAGTTACATAACCTGGGATGTTATATTTATATTGATATGTCCTGCTTCATCATCTCAGACAATAACATCAATTTTAATACGAGCTTCTATCTTTCCGATCTCAAAAAGATTTTCTAACTATTCTAATAAATCTAAGAATTTTAGGGGCCTATTAGCCCAAGGAGTTGTTCTTGGTTACAGAGAGAAAACTAAAAAAATTAATACATGCATTAAAAGACTCCATACTCTACCACCATTACCCTCATACACACACACACACACACACACACACACACACACACATACATACCTCTTTTCTTTTGCTTTCCCCTATTCATTTTCCTCCTACTTATTTTTCTCCTTCTCTTCATTCTCCCAATCCCAAAAATTCATTGTACATGCACATACACGTGCACACACACACACACACAGAACTACATAAAAAACTGTCCTGCAGACCTAGGTGTTAAAGCCTGAGTCATCAGCCCAGACTCTGTTTTCCCAAATAGTCTCCACTCATAGGCAACTGGTCTCCTCTCTGACACCCAGCCTCAATCAGGGTCTCTTTAGTCCATTAGAGATGTTCTAATAATGTTGAACCTCAAAAAAAGAAGGGGCTCCATGAATCTAATCATGAGAAGGCAATCAGATAAATCATATTATGAGATATTCTATAAGACAAGGCTGGGTGCAGTGGCTCATGCCTGTAATCTCAGCACATTGGGAGGCTGAGGCAGGCAGATCACTTGAATCCAGGAGTTCAAGACCAGCCTGGGCAACATGGCAAAACCTCATCTCTCTCTATAAAAAAAAATAATAATAAAAATAGCCAGATGTTGTGGTATGTGTCTGTAGTCCCAGCTACCTGGGAGGCTGAGGTGAGAGAATCACCTGAGCCCAGGAAGTCTAGGCTGCAGTGAGTCAGGATGGTGCCACTGCACTCCAGCCTGGGCAACAAAGCAAAACCCTGACTCAAAAATAAACAATAAATAAATTTTAAAAAGGGATATTCTGTAAGACAAATGCTTTTGACTCTTCAGAAATGTCAGTGCCATAAAAGACCAAAACCAGTGTGAAACTAAGTAAAACAGGAGAACTGGTCTAGATTAACAGAGGGATGTGTAAAAATATATGCAACTATCAACTGGATCTTGAATTGGAAAGAAAAAAGAAATATAATAAATCATCACTGGGGCAATTAGAAAACTGTAAATATGGACTGTGTATTAAATAATAGTATTGTATTAGTGTTCAATTTATTGGGTATAATAATGGTATTGTGATTACTTAGAAGAATGTTACTATGGTCAGAATGTTTGTTCCCCTCCAAAATTCATGTTGAAATCCTAACCTGCAAGATGATGGTATTAGGAGGTGTGGTCTCTAGGAGGTGATTAGGTCATGAGGATGGAGCTCTCAGGAATGGGATTACTGTCCTTATAAAAGAGACCCAGAGTGCTGGGCTTGGTCTGTAATCCCAGCACTTCGGAAGGCTAAAGCAGGTAGATTGCATGAGCTCAGGAGTTCGAAACCAGCCTGAGCAACATGGCGAGACCCCATCTGTTTAAAAAAAGAGAGGGAAACCCCAGAGAAACTCTCACTCATTTTGCAATGTTAGGTTATAGTGAAAAGGTTGTTGTTTATGAATCAGGAAGCAGTCCTGCACCAGACACCAAATCAGCTGGCACCTTGATTTTGGACTTCCCAGCCCCTAGAACTGTAGAAAGTTAAGTTCCTTTTCTTTATAAGCCCCCAGTATATAATATTTTGTTACAGCAGTCTGAATTAAGTGAGACAAATCACAGAAGATGGAGGGGTGAATTGTTACAATGGCGGCAACTTACTTTAAAACAGCAAAAAAATAAAGAGAAAATAAAAGAGATAAAGCAAATGTGGCAAGACTTTTTTTTTTCTTTTTTTCTTTTTTCTTTACTACTCCACATCTTGTTCTAAGAGGAAGTAATGTGGCAAGATATTATCAACTGGTGAATCTAACTGAACAACATTAGAATGTTACTTACAGTATTCTTACATCTTTTTTGTAGTTCTAAAACTTCTTTAAAATGAGATGCTGTGGGAAAATGGGTTTTGTAAGTTGAGGAAAGAGGATCTCTAAGTCTCAATATTTGCTTTCCAAGAGTTTATGGCACCTACTCTCAAATTGCCACTTCTTCTGATAATTGACTTTTGACTTTTCCATAACTAAGGTGTTTGGTGAAGGCACTATCCTTTCTAAACACGGAAAATTACTCCCACCCTAGAGAACAAAGGGAGCCTATGTGCCTTACATCACCATATGTAAAGGGCTTGCACACGAGGTTCTAGATCATCTCCACCCGGAGGCTTTGGATCTGCTCTACCACCACAGAAAGAAACTAGCAGCAAATCTTAACTATTGACTTCTCACAATGAAAAGAAGTTTAAAATTTCACCCCACCATAACTAGATTATTTCAGTTTCATTGTTTAGTATTAGAAAAGCAATAAAATCAAAAACTATCTACTTCAGCCAGGCACAGTGGCTCATGCCTGTAATCCCAGCACTTTGGGAGGGCCCGGGGGGGCGGATCACTTGAGGTCAGGAATTCGAGACCAGTCTGGCCAACGTGGTGAAACCCCATCTCTACTAAAAATAGAAAAATTGGCCAGGCATGGTGGCACATACCTGTAAACCCAGCTACTCAGGAGGCTGAGGCAGGAGAATCACTTGAACCCAGGAGGCAGAGGTTGCAGTGAGCTGAGATTGTGCCACTGCACTCCAGCGTGGGTGACAGAGCAAGACTCCATCTCAAAAACAAAACAAAATAAAAATAAAAACAAAAACAAAACAAACTGTCTCAAATGGTTATTGTGTCAGTTAAGTACCATTATACCGGACAGAATCCAGCGAAGTGTCCAGCACACACGGGACCCTTGACAAATATCAATAACCTTTTTTCTTATCCAAGCATCCCATCACCAGACTGTTTCTAAACACAGCGGTACTGAAACACCTTTTTCTCCCCTACACCCCCTAGAGCTCAGGTGGCCACACATCCCAGTTTATGCCTATTGTCCTGGCTTCATCGATAGCGCCTCTTTCAATCTCAGAGTGCCCCAATTTGGATGATAAATTATAAGGTCACTCTACCTATTGTCACATTCTTTCTAGAAAACGTATCCTGCTAAAAGACACAGAGAGCAGCTCATAAAATAAAATTCTTCACCTTTTCTGAGGCACTGAGGCTGCGTAAATGCGACTCACCCCAGCCTCTACCTGAGGTGAACAGATACGGACTGGCTGGAGCAGAACTGCTTGTCCCTGTGGGCTCACCGTAGTTACTTTCATCCCCCAAGTCCGTTCTTACTCTTGTGCAAATTGCCCAATGTTGACAGGAAAAAAAAAAAAAAAAAAAAAAAAAGACCTCCTCTCCTATAGAAGAAGAATAAACACTGGAATAAAAAATAAAAAGGATTTACTTCTGAACTTGGCAGCTCACTTCAAATGTGAACTTTTAGTACTTTTAACATATCTCATTAATAATATAGCCCATTTAATATACTCTATAAATAGAAACCATTTGTATCACATTTCATGTTTCAAACAGAGTGACAGAGATTCAGGAGGTAAATTCTATCTCTCGAGGCATCCACAAAGCAAAGACATAAAAGCTTCCTAGAAGTGGTTTACATTTTGCTAAAGCATTTCCATTCTAATTCCCTGCAGAATTAGAATGTAAGCTCCGTGGTGGCAGGCGGTTTGTGAGTTCCATTCACTGCTGTATCCACTTTGCCCAAAATAATTCCTGGCACATAGTAAATGCTGAATAAAAATATATAGAATTTGTTAATAAATTGCAGGCAGTTTAATATTCTGAGTGATGCAAAATAATCATAATTTCCTTGATACGTTTTTAAGGCATTCTTCATGTTCCTTAATACATTTTTTTCCTTGTTTCACAATTGAAAAATCAAGGCTTCTTTTCATTCATTGATTGATAGCTCTGGTTCTCTTTTATCTTACTCCAATTTTCAAATTAAAAAAAAAAAACGATTTTTAAAATCTTCACTTATAGAACTTCTCAACTAAAAAAAAAGTATTTAACTTGTAAAAATGGCTCTCTCCAGTACTTAACACTTCCTTCTTTAGAATTATAAAAACAAATGATAAACAAACTAAAAACATTCTTCCACATCATCATTTCCGCATTTATTCAGTGTCAAAAGTAACATTTGCTAATATTACCACCAATCTCATCAGGAAAGTCTTTTAAGTATTGCGAAGTTGTCAAATTCCATGTGTGGATATTCATTTTCCAAAATTTAACTTTTCACTTGAAAGCTGAAATTTTTAACACTGGCAACAAATTCTCTTAAAGTGACAGACTTACTTTGTTTTCACAAAAATTACTGACAAAAACACACGACTGAGTAAGCAGTTTGTCGGATTTTTTTAAGTAAAAATGGTATTCCATGGAAAAAGCATCGAGTTCAGCTCACAACTCAATCACACAAGCACTTGACCTTGAGACTCCTGTTATAGTGATGAGTAGCACAGGTTTTACTCTTACTTTTGCCACACAGAATATTAAAAAGACATGTACTGGCTGGGCGCAGTGGCTCACATGTGTAATCCTGCACTTTGGGAGGCCAAGGTGGGTGGATCGCCTGAGGTCAAGAGGTCAAGACCAGCATGGCCAACGTGAAGAAACCCTGTCTCTACTGAAAATACAAAAAAAAAAAAAAAAAAAACCAAAAAAACGCATGTACTTAAAGGTCAAGATTTAATAAAATTCATCATTTTTATTGCTTCACTGAGGACATTTTGATGTAAAACTGGCTTTTTTCCCCATGAGTGGACTCATCAGATGAATTTACTCCGTTTACATAAGAAGCAACTTATGTTACATTCGTTCCAAAAGCTCTTGGGATAATATCCTGACCCGAAACCATTAATATTACCCCCTACCCACAGTAATGGTCTTCAAATGCAATTATCTTCAAAATCAGTTTTGTTTGTTTTTTTTAATGTAGGAGTTTAAAATTTCAAATATTCATAAAGGCCTATTTGAGCTAGCTGAATCATCTTTTCTGGTGAGCTGGGTTGGATGATGTGGTTATGGTTTGCAGGGGAAATAAAATGAAGAAAAAATTTTTGGCATAATGCTCAAAATGCCCTTGGAGGCATTAATCAATGTCCAGTTCTGACTCATTTCAGAGGCTCAGAGACAATAATTTAACTACTCATGTCACTGGAGGATACAAAGCGGCAAGGGTATACAGCCGGGAAGAAGCCTCAGGAAGATAAAAGGAGGTCTCTGCTGGTCACGACTGGTCACATCCTCGTTGGGACACAGCCACACGTCTGACCGTCCAGAGGCTTGCCTGATAAGCCCAATGAGCTGAGAGGACAATAATCCTAAAGAGTCGCTTCTCGTCCGACGCCTCTGCCCCTTGCTGGTCTCCTTAATTGGGCCTACTACCAGCACCAATGGGGTGGCTAATTCAATGGGTTGAATCCCGGCATATTGACGGAACCACATTTTACTAGTGAGAAAGGTTAATATGACTTTAAAGTAAGCTCCCTTGCATTGTACTCCATATTCCTGCATCCATATCATATGGAGAGCAAGAGAGGGTTGTCTCCTAGGAGAAAGGCTGATCAGGCTCCTCTTCTTCTTCTTCAGTTGATCTTCGGTATGAGCAAGCAGGGTCAAGACCTATAGATCTAGTCATTTTTCTCTCCTCTTTCTTATCGTAAGCACATTGAATATACTAGTCCCAAGATTCAGAATTAGGAATAGAAAGGCAGTAAAAGACCCTCTCCTTGTTAGACTTCAATTCTAAATAATACGCTCACATCCAGCTTTTACAAGAAATCAGTGTACTCCATTTGTGTGGTTTGCAAAGCTACCATAAAGAGGCTGTTTGAGTCTCATTATCCTATTGAGAGCTTTATGCGGAACTCCACCAGAAATCCCAGGGAGGGCAGGAAGAGTTAGAGAATAATTTAAGCATTCCTCAGTCCTCGGTTTTAACACCATCACAGTATCAAAAAGCCCTACCCAGAAGCCTTCACACCTCTCTCCCCTATGTCTTCTTCCTAACAGCAATGGCACCTAGTACAATGCCTACTTTGTAACACAGTAAATGTGTACCACCCCTGGCACTATCGTCAATGATTTCCCGTTTTCCAGACAAGTCTCAATCAAGCTCTTCAAAAACAAAAGGGTAATGACTACACATAGCTGTAACCACCATAGCCAGCATCTATTGAGCTAAGTGAACACTAGCTTAATCATCACAATAAACTCACAAGGAGGGTGGATATTATGACATCCATTTTACAGATGAACAAACAATATCAGAAAGGCCAAATAACTCGACCAAGATAATAAAGACAGTATGTTGCAGAGTGGCAACTAAAACTAGATAGTTCTTAGTCATAATTCTATATCCCGAGTTTTTCAAGCATTTTTATGTCTGTAATCAGAAGACAAGATACATATTGAGATTAGAATTATACAGTAAATATATGACCACTAACTATAAAAATTAAAAGAAATTTCCTAAAGAAAATTATTTGTAAAATATTCAGGATTGCAAAGTGACTTGAAACAAACTAACCACCACTATTCTTGGTCTATTAATTTCTAAGTAGTGTACTTTGAAGACTCCAAGGAAGACATATGTCACTTATGCAAGATGTACTCATCTTGCTTTTGGGGTAATCAACATAATTCACTGAAAATTAACTCTATACTGATGCTACAGACTGAATTCTGTGTTTCCCAGCATTCATATTAAAATTCTAACCCCCAATGTGATGGCATTAGGAGGAGGAGACTTGAGAGAGTGAGGTCATAAGGGTGGTGACTTCCGAGAGCTCTGTCGCCTCTTCTGCCATGGAAGGACATAGCAAGAAGATAGCCACCTATGAACCAGGAAGTGGACTCTCCCAGACACCAAATCTGCTGGCGCCCTGATCTTATACTTCCCAGCCCCTAGAACTGTGAGCAATCCACTTCTGTTGCTTATAAGCCACCCAGTCTATCATATTCTGTTTATAGCAGCCCGAACAGACTAAGACAATTGAATTCTCCTAAAGAATTGTCATCTTTAGCAGGAATTATATCCTATTAATGATTTTTTAAAATGCACATTTTACTGGGCAGTCCAAGCTCAGGTCAGCACTGTGCTTGGATTCCTACAGTCTTTGTTAGATAAGGAGCAGGTTCTTCTATTTGTAATATACAATGTGTGGCCGAAGGAATGATGCTCATTTTCACCTCTGTCTTTTATTTCTGAGTAATACATAGAACACTATATGTTCCGATCTGTTACTAATAATGATAATGACCCCAACTGATATTCTAGTTACTAGACTCTAGTCCTTAACAGCAACAAAGAAGCCAGTCAGCATTCAGGCTCCAAAATATATTTGCTACATGATTAAGGATCAAAGTTGCATCCATTTTTAGGTGAAGACTATTAACTAGCATTAGTGACCATTTTCTCCAACATTTCTGAAAAGGCTTCTGACTACTCTGTCATATTGCTTTAAAAAATCAGTCCTTGAATGACCAGGCATGGTGGCTCATGCCTGTAATCCCAGCACTTTGGAAGGCTGAGATGGGTGGATCACTTACGGACAAAGAGTTCAAGACCAGCCTGGCCAAAATGCTGAAACCTTATCTCTACTAAAAAAAAAAAATACAAGAAGTTGGCCGGGCATGGTGGCAGGCACCTGTAATCCCAGCTACTCGGGAGGCTGAGGCAGAAGAATCACTTGAACCTGGGAGGCGGAGGCTGCAATGAGCTAAAATTGTGCCACTGCACTCCAGTCTAGGTGACAGAGCAAGACTCCATCTCAAAAAAAAAAAAAAAAACACTCTTTGAAAACAATCCAAATACTCCTTGAAAGCAATCCAAGTAAAATATACTAAAGCACTAAGCAAAATGTTGCATTATACAAACTCCTTCACAGACATGAGGCATTCCTCACAACAGCCCTGTAAGGCAGGTTGCTTTCTTAAATTATTTCACAAACGGTGAGAGGGAGGTAAAGTGAAAGATATATGGCAAATGGGATCAACACAGATTAATGATTTTATTTCTCTAAATTTGTTCAGGGATACATATTTCAGAAACGCTTAGAGAAGATTTTATCTATGGACTTGATGAAGAACTAAGATGGAATGAGACTGCATGAAAAGTTAAGGTTTAAGACATACGCATAGCACACAAGCACTGGGTAACTGCTGAAGGCATTTATGAGAACTGAAATTAATCATGATAACATCTTACCAGAGGTATAAGTCACCTCTCAGGATTTCTATTGCAGGTTCAAAAAAAAAAAACCCACTTCATTTTATACGCAATTTAAAATCTGACCTTTAACAAGTAATCTCCCTTTCCAGTCTTTATTTCTTTAATATTATCAAATAAAATGGCAGAGAGAGAAATTCCCTTTCATCCTCAATACTACCCATTAAGTATGCTCCTTCCTCCAAAGACGGTGCTTCCCCTGAATATTACACAGCAGTTTCAAAAGAGTTTGTTACCCTCTTTAGTAAAAACATCTACAAAATTAAATTTCTTAAATGTTGATGAACAATTAAGAATGTTATATAGGGAAAAAAAAGAAAAAAACCTTCCAAGACCAGCCCAATCACTTCTTTTTAGGCCTATGGAGATTGAGAGATTTGTCCAAGATGATACTTAGTTAAAGGCAGAGCTGGGATTGGAAAAAACCCAGTTACAGACACCTTCTCCCACCCAATGTGACCCTTCTGGCTTCTATAAGGAGGTACTGGTTTTGGTTCTCCTTTCTCACATACTGGCTGACAAAGCCCAGCCAGAGCTACCTAATGAAGACAATGGTCACTGCCAAGCACACCAGCGGCCTTCAATAAAATAAGGGGCTGATGCTAAGGAAGAACTCGTCAATTCCCCTGTATGCCATGACATAGACATGAGCATCACAGACTCTTCCTGTCCTCTGGCTACCTTCTGAGGCTTGTGGCTTTCCATGATGAAGAACAGAAACCATGACACAACAGTGGCAACAGGCTTTTAGTATCATCCACAAGCCTCCCCTCCCTCACATGGAAAGAAAACGTGAGCCAGTGTTTTCCCTCCTTGTCTTCTGAGGTGCTCCAGTCAATGTCCCAGACAGGACAGCTGAACCTTCTCTGTGGCAGGATCAGAAACGACAGGAAGTGCTCACACACTGAATGTCTGTGGCTGCCACCACGACAGGCTGCACATTATCCTACAAAAAGACAAGCAGCTTCAGCACAACTGGAGCTCCTGTGGGGAGGCACTTCTACTCTCACGCTGCTCAAAATGACCAGGCTGTCCAGACTGAATCAGAATCACAGCCATTCTCGATACTGTTCTGCCCAGCAGTAGAAGAAGTAAGTGGTAACATCTCACTAATCAAAACACACCAGGGTTACTGTGTCTTTACAGACATTCTACTTGGAAGGGGAGATGAGAGACGAGAGGACAAGGTGTAACTAAAGAAGGTTAGAGAGGTGGCTCGGGGTACGGAGACGAGAGACACACATACGTTCTTTTCACTTGAAGAGTAGATAGCGGATAAACTTGAAACAGCTTTTATTACTCACTTACATCCCTGGAAGCCAACAGATGGGATCTCTCATTGCCAAGTTCTAATGTGTTTCACTTTCATGCTCGGCTGCAGGACACTGGGCTTGCCAAATACCAATAAGCTGTTGAGAGTGAGGTAAGTATCAAGAATCTACAGCTTGATCCTGAGCCTCCATCGCACAAGGAAAGTGCTCACTCTAGGTGAATTTCCACAACAGGCAGTAAGTATGTGGGTCCACAGACACGGACATGGAAGATAACCAATGTCCATAAGAAATATTTCCTCGCTTAGTATAAAACATATAGAGGCAACCCCTAAGGGTAATTTACATCTATTCTTTGAGAGGGCTCATTACGAGTACTGCAGCAACTAATTCTTATCCTAATGGATAGTCAACAGAATGGCTATTACGTTCAAATATTAAGGCAACCTAGATAATAAACCTCAGGAAGGCTCTACATTGTGTCATTCTGATCCTTTTTGAAATCAGTCCTTGAATACTAAGGCCCAAAACTCTTGAGATGAAAAATTTTGATTCCTATCAACCAGCCACCTCAGTGCCTGGGCTTCTTTCTTGGATTGTTCAAAACTGGATATCCACATCTTTCGTAAAGAGTTCAAAGATGGACGCCGGAGTGGTGAGAAAGCAAACACCGTGGGCTCTGGGCAATGCAGGTGGGTGTCTTCTGCCTTCCATCTTTTGGGTGGTAAGCCCTGCATGAAGAGAAGGGAGAAATGAATTAAAAACATATGATAAGGAAGCACAAATCCCCTGTTCCCATCTCACAAGAATGTGGAACTCAGCACAGACTTTCCTTAAAGCAAGAGTGTTACCCCGTGGAGGTAAAGGGGAAAGAAAGCATTTCACATATTGCCTCACTCAATTCTTGTGGTAAGCATAGTAAACAGATGCTACTACCCCATTTTACAGGGGTGGAAACTAAAGCACAAAAAAGTTACATATATGGCTCCAAACAGTATATACTTAAGACTGAATGTAGCTTTCTTCACATTCTAAAGCTTTCCCCTCCCTCTGGTTATTTATCTGTTGATTTGTTTATTTCTTTTCCACCTATTATCCCACCACTACCCTCCTCCCCATAGGCAAATATTTTAAGGTGTTTAACACAGTTCTTTGTATCTGCATGTAAAGGTATTCAAATACTCTTTGCGAAATGTGTTCTCAATCTCTGGGCATTTATCTGTAATATACTTATATGCTATTGTATATCTCATTTGTTTGCTACTTTTTCACCAAGCACTGTTTTTACATCTATCTATATTGTCACATGTTACAACTAATCCTTGTTTTTAATATATTTCCACTGCACTCAACTGTCCCCGGTACTAAGATGTTTCCACCAAATAATAATACCTGATATTTGCATAATCCCTCCCAGCTTCAAAATGCTGCCACGAGCTTGGTCCACATTCAGTCTTGGCTGATTTCCACGGTCTCCTAACTAACCCCTTGATTCCACTGTGGATCCTCTGCAGGCTACACTCAGCAGCCCTTCTTATTCCAAGTTAAAGGCCAAGTCCTTAAAATGGCCTGTATGTTCAGGATTTGACCTTCCATTGATTTAGAAGGGAGAAAGGGCGAAAAGAAAAAACAGTAAAAGAGAAAGAGGGGGCTTTGCAGACGCAGCCGCCACCTGGAGCCCTGTAGTACCAGCCATGGTCAACCCCACCATGTTCTTCGACATTGCCGTCAAGGGCGAGCTCTTGGGCTGCGTCTCCAAGCTGTTTGCAGACGAGGTTCCAAAGACAGCAGAAAACTTTCATGCTCTGAGCACTGGAGAGAAAGGATTTGGTTGTAAGGGTTCCTGCTTTCACAGAATTCTTCCAGGATGTACGTGTCAGGGTGGTGACTTCGCATGCCATAATGGCACTGGTGGCAAGTCCATGTACGAGGAGAAATGTGATGACAAGAACTTCACCCTAAAGCATACAGGTCCTGGCATCTAGTCCATGGCAAACGCTGGACCCAACACAAAGGGTTCCCAGTTTTTCATGTGCACTGCCAAGACCGAGTGGCTGGATGGCAAGCATGTGGCCTTTGGCAAGGTGAAAGAAGGCATGAATATTGTGGAGGCCATGGAGCGCTTTGGGTCCAAGAATGGCAAAACCAGCAGGAAGGTCACCATTGCTGACTCTGGACACCTTGAATAAGTTTGACTAGTGTTTTATCTTAACCACCAGACCATTCCTTCTGCAGCTCAGGAGAGCGCCCTCCACCCCACTTGCTCGCAGTATCCTACAATCTTTGTTCTTCGCTGTAGTTCGCTTTGGGTTCCATGTTTTCCTTGTTCCCTGCCATGCCTAGCTGGACTGTAGAGTTAAGTTTATGATTATGAAATAAAAACTAAATAACAAAAAAAAAAGAAAAGAAAGAGGGAAGACAGACAAACTCCAGAATAACAGAGTGAACACACATATCTAATTTCACTTCCTCCAGAAACACCATTAAAATGAGCGTAAAAGGACTGATCTTGAAAGGCACTGACCTGTAAGAATTGGTAGAATGGAAGTGAGCAGAAGCGTAACAAAACTTAGAAGACAAGGAAAATTAGCAGCTTCACAGTGGGAAAACCTAGCACATGCCGCCTGAACCAAGCAATCAAAGTTAACGTCACCAGTTACACGTTATGTTGGTATAATGCACTCCCCTAACACAGGGGTCCGCAACTCCCGGGTCAGGAACCAGAACTGGTCCGCGGTGTGTTAGGAACCAGGCCGCACAGCAGGAGGTGAGCGGCAGGTGCCTGAGCATTGCAGCCTGGGCTCTGCCTCCTGTCAGATCACCAGCGGCATTAGATTCTCCCGAGAGAGAACCTTACTGTGAACTGCACATGCGAGGAATCAGGTTGCTCCTCCTTATAAGCATCTAATCCCCCACCCACCCACCAGTCCATGGAAAAACTGTCTTCCACGAAACTGGTCTCTGGTGCCAAAAAGGTTGGGAACCGCTGCCCTACTAGGATGCAATGAGAACACTTTCACCTCTGTGGTATTATTCCCCAAGATCCATAACCCAAGTCTTAACATAAGACAACATTAGACAAACCGTATGAAGGGACATTCTACAAAATACTGACCAGCACTCTTCAAAAGTTATTAAAAGTAAGAAAAAGCTTGAGCAACTGTCACAGATTGGAGGAGACTAACAAATCGTGATGGCTTAATTACAGCTTGGTATCCTGGATTTGATCCTAGAGCAGACAAAGGATGTCAGAGAAATACGGCGAAATATGACTAAAGAGAAATATGATTAGACTTTACAGTTTAGCTAGCAGTATGAATTTCTTATTGGTGACCAATGTACCACAGTTATGAAAAATTACAGCATGAGGGGAAGCCAGGGAAAAGGCATACAGAACTCTGAACTATCTTTGACATGTTCTATAAACAAAAGTACTTCAAAATTAAAAGTTGTTTTTAAAAAGGCAATGGCAAAACGCCTTCAAAATTCTGAGAAAAATCGATGTCCATTTTAGTAGTTTCCAGTCAGCTAAACTATTGCTTAAATTTAGGAGTCTTGCTCTGTCACCAGGCTGGAGTGCAGTGGCACGACCTCGGCTGACTGCAACCTCCACCTCCCAGGTTCAAGCGATTCTCCTGCCTCAGCCTCCTGAGTAGCTGGGACTACAGAGACTACATGCCACCACACCCAGCTAGTGTTTGTACTTGCAGTAGAGTCGGGGTTTCACCGTGTTCGCCAGGACGGTCTCGATCTCCTGACCCCTGGATCCGCCCGCCTCAGCCTCCCAAGTGCTGGGATTACAGGCGTGAGGCACTGCGCCCGCCAACATTTCATACCTTCTCCCGTGTACCTCTTCTCAGGAAGCAATAGGAGAGTATGATCAACCAAAACAAGAGAATAAACTAAGAAAACAGGTGAAATAGCATGCAGGAAACAGACGTCGATGGAAGAAAAAAAAGAAAAAAAATTCCCAAAATGCTGGGGAAGTGACATCCCAGGCTGCCGCTCACACTAAGGTAGAGGACAATCACCACACAAGGAAGTGGGCTGGAGGCTCCGGGAGAGATCCCTTCCACAGGATCAAGAGAGCTGGATGCCTGCCTTATTTCAACATCTTCAGAGGAGATTTAAACAATCAACAAAGACTGAATGACTGATAGGTCCACGGAAAAGTAATCAAATAAGAAGGCAATTGTTACCTGGGAAAGAAACAAAAAACTGTACAGGTAAGGGGAAAAATGATGGTGTACTACGTGTTTTATTTTGTAATAATAGTCACACAGTTACAATCAAACACTGAATATAAAAAAAATAGTATGTAAATGTGTTACTTAGAAACACTGAGCAAATAGGCCGGGTGTGGTGGCTCACACCTGTAATCCCAGCCCTTTAGGAGGCCAAGGCAGGCAGATCACTTGAGGTCAGGAGTTCGAGACCAGCCTGGCCAAGATGGTAAAACTCTCTCTACAAAAACTAGCCGGGCATGGTGGCGCACTCATAAAATCCCAGCTACTCGGGAGGCTGAGGCAGGAGAATCACTTGAACCCGGGAGGCGGAGGTTGCAGTAAGCCAAGATCACACCACTGCACTCCAGCTTGGGTGACAGAGGGAGACTCCATCTCAAAAAAAAAAAAAAGAAAGAAAAAGAAACATTGGGTAAATATCAAAATAATTAAATAATTAGCTAAATATTGTGGTTGCTTCTGGGAAGGAAAGAAAAGAGAAAATAAGTGGAAGACTGCTGTTTTTATTAATTAACTGTAGAAATATTTGATTCTTCAACCTAAATCCATGCATATATTTTTCTTAAAATAAAAAACAACACTGTCTTAAGGCCGGGTGTTGTGGCTCATGCCTGTAATCCCAGCACTTTGGGAGGCCAAGGAAAGCAGTTCAAGACCAACCTGAACAACATGGAGAAAGCCCCATCTCTACTAAAAATACAAAACTAGCTGGGCATGGTGGCGCATGCCTGTAATCCCAGCTACTCAGGAAGCTGAGGCAGGAGAATCGCTCAAACCCTGGAGGCGGGTTGCAGTGAGCCGAGATCGCACCATTGCACTCCAGCCTGGGCAACAAGACCAAAACTGTCACAAAAACAATTTTTATAACAACTGTCTTAATGCCTTAATGTGAAGACAGTACATTATGTGTCAGGTTTATAAGGATTAGAATCTTCATCCATCCCAAATTTAGAAAGCATAGCAGAAAAACCAGTTTGGAAATATAAAAATACGGGTGCTACCTATGATTGGCTCAACACATTTTCTTTTCCTTAAAACTCCCATAGGAAACATATGAGGAGATACTAGGAGAGTTTAGTGTGAAGAGGAGATGACTTTGAATGAACAGAGTTCATCTTCAAGCATGTGAAGGGACTAGGTAAGTGGAAGTGTGAATTAACTTGCTTGGTAAAGTGTGAAGGGTAGAGATTCCCAAGTCCTCCTTTCTCTTGGGAAACACTGATGGATTATCATGAAGTCAGACTTCTCAAGGCCTAGAACTTGAGCAGGGATTCTTTACCAAGCACAGAGAACCAGAATGCAAATTCAAACTGCAAACCATTAGGAATGCTAAGATTTAAAATCTGGGAAGTCTGTGTATGAATACCAAGTTCTTAGGACGAAAGGTAGTCTCAAAATTGTGATTACTTTAGCCAGGGTTCATGGTGGATAGAGACTGGGTTTGAAGGAAAGGCAGGACAAAATCAAGTAAGGAGAAGCACGGTGATCACCACAAAACAACTTTTGAGAGGCCACTGCTCACCTCTGTTGGGGGGTAGGTTACAGATGCCAGGCTGTCTCCCGCCAGACTGAGGAATCAGAGCCAGTAGCTAAGAATTGACTATAAAAGGGAAAGTTTCAGTTCAATACAAAGAGCAATGTAACTGTCAAAACAAACAAAAGAAGATAAAATAAGCTAGCTTTAAAAATAATGAAATCACCAACACTGAAAATGCTCTAGCACAAATTAATGGATGGCTTGTTCATGATACTTGAGTCACCAGTCAGCTGGTAGCTGTACAGATCACATAACCTTCCATGGTCTTCCCAACCCTGACCTTGCACAATTGTTTATGAGAAAGTCAGTAATAATACCCGATTTCCTTGCCTTCCCACTCAGGAGTGGAGTCCATCAAGTGTGGGATAAAGTTCCAACCCAAGGTGACATCACAGAGAAAAGAATCTTATGAAATGAACTCTTTACTCTAATATTCTGCCAGAAATATTTCACAGTGTGACCCGAAGGAAGTGTGTCTGATGAAGCATTTATGACAGTTTTAGAAGTAACTTAAGTTTCGGCATCCCTTTCCAGCTGAGGTCTTGGGCAGAAAAACCAGCTGTTTCTAAAGTATGATTTTAAAAGATTTTGTTTCCAAAGAGAACATGGTTCCAAGCAATGAGAAAAATACAGATACTCCTCAAATTCATAACCTCTTGAGCACATCAGGGAACTGAATTCCAGAGGGTGACAAAGCCCCTTCGCGGAGAGATGGATAATCTGTTTCACCTTTGGCAGAACACAGGAGAGAGAGGTGATCACCATACAAACAGGTAACAAGAAATCAGTTAGCATTTTAATAAATTCTTAAGAGCGGAGTAACCATATCAGCTGGAATAGCTGGGATGCCCAGATACAAAAATGAGAGTTCAAACTCATCAAAAGCTCTTTTCTATGGACCTCCATCAAATGCTCAGAAGGAAGATTGGGCGCAGCACAGGAGACTAGAAAGGTCCCCCTCCTTGGTACAGTGGGGGGGATGATCCTCCTCTGCTAGAGGACATTCAGGAAGCCCCGTCACCTTCCCCATACCTTTCCCTCATAAATGTAAAAAAGCCTTAAGTCACTGCAGGAGCAGTAGCAAACCCTTCTTCTGCTCCCAGATCCAAGGGAAAAATCTGTTACTTCTGGGGAAGAGGAAGAAGTAAAACTCCTCTTTCTCATGGTTGGGGACAGGATGGAAACCATTTTGGGCCTAGGATCCTATCATGATACCAGAGTTACACCACTGGGGAGGGACACAAACTCTCTTCCTCCAAACTAACCACAGATACAAGGCAGAGCTTGGCTGCCAAGGGAGGAAGAGGCAAGGACACTGGAAAAGCTTCGTCCCTGAGACCTAAGAATCCAGACCCTGCCTAAGCCTGAGGCTGTGAAGACAACAAAGAGCCTGCCCTACTCCCAACAGAAGCCTACCGCTAAGGAATGGGAAACAGGAGTTTGCTGGTGGGGAGAAGAAAGAGTATTGAAATAGACCTCATCTGTGGGATAGCAACGCAGGAATTGCTAAAAGCTGAGGGTGAAGGAGAAATACTGAGAAAAACTCTTTAGCACCCAAGGTCCCACTTTAAACATAGGCAGTAGCAGTGTTTAGTTACTGGATAATTATTACTGGAAACATTTGAAACCTGTGGAGCAACACAAAATCCAAATCCAGCTCAACTCCTGACTAAACTGACTCTACCCCAAATATGATTTGGCTTTGTGTCCCCACCCAAATGTCATCTTGAATTATAATCCCCCTGTGTCAAGGGAGACCTAGTGGCAGGTGATCGGGTCATGGGAGTGATTTCCCCCATGCTGTTGTGATAGTGAGTTCTCATGAGCTCTGATGGTTTAAATGTGTGGCATTTCCTCTCTCGCTCTCTCTCACCTCCAGCTTTGCCGTGGTAACATGTGTTTGCTTCCCCTTTGCCTTCTGCCATGATTGTAAGTTTCCCAAGGCCTCCCTCGCCATGCAGATCTGTGAGTCAATTAAACCTCTTTTCTTATAAATCACCTGGTCTTGGTTAGTTCTTTATAGCAATGTAAAAACAAAGTAATACACGTCTCCCCTCCTCACCCACACACTGACAGCCTTGACAGAAAAGAGGCATGCCCACTGCCACACATAAATGTTTTTGATATCGGTCTCTATGCTTTTGTACATAATGTCCAGGAATCAATTAAAAAAAAAAAATCACGAAACACATAAAAAGAGAAACAAAACATTGTCAAGAGATAAAGCAATCAACAGAACCAGACTCACAAATGACTCAGATGTTGGAACTATCAGGCAGGAACTTTCAACTACCATTAATGTGTTAAAGAATATAGTAGAAAAGGGAGAGAAGATGCATGAACATAAGGGGAATTTCAGCAGAAAGATGTAATATAAAACAGGAGTTAAATAGAAATGCTAGGTTTCTGCAGCTAAGGGGATGGTAAATTGGGTGATCCCTAAGCCACTTTCAATTCTGACATTGTATGATTCTAACACCATCACTTCAAGAAGAGAAGAGAAGATAAATGATAAGAAAATGGATGGTTTATATGTAGAAAACATGAGATAACTAATAATCTCCCACCTGGAATTGTTCCTTCTCATCTTCAATTTAAAATACAAAAAGTGACCAGGTATAGTGGCTCATGCCTATAATCCCAGCACTTTGGGAGGCCAGGGTGGGAGGACTGCCTGAGGTTAGTTCAAAACCAGCCTGGGCAACATAGCAAGATCCCATCTCTACAAAAATAAAAATTAAAACATTAGGCATGGTGGCACATGCTATAGTCCCAGTTACTCAGGAGGCTGAGGCAGAAGTATTGCTTGAGTACAGCAGTTCAATACTGCAGTGAACTATAATTGCCCACTGCACTCCAGCCTGGGTGACAGAATGAGACCCTGTCTCGAAAAAAAAAGGCCAGGCACTGTGGCTCACACCTGTAATCTCAGAGCTTTTGGAGGCCAAAGCAGGAGGATGGCTTGATCCCAGGAGTTTGAGACCAGCACAGGCAAAACAGTGAGGCCCCCAACTTTACAGAAAAACTTTAAAAAAATTAACCAGGCATGGTGGCATGCACCTGTAATCCCAGCTACTCAGGAAGGTGAGATGGAAGGATGACTTGAGCCCAGGAAGTCGAAGCTATAGTGAACCATGACCACACCACTGCACTCCAGCCTAAGCAGAAGAGCAAGACCCTGTCTCAATCAATCAATCAAATTTACATATGTATATATATAAAATATATAAAGCGATGGAAAATTACTACAGGCAACTCCAGTTAAAAAGTAAATTTTATTAACCTTAAGACAGATTGTTTTGTTCAGTTTAAATACAGATAGGAAGTCACCAAATTATCTTGCCTTTTAGTCCTTTTGTACTAAACGCTTTTTTCCTGGAAGTCTTCCCCCATTTTTATACTTTATATTCTAACTTAAAAAGAAATTCAAACTATTTAAAACATCACGTCTAATCCGTAGGAAGAAAAATTTTGAACTAAGGTACTTCTATCTTTGAACAACTGACGTCTGTGATACAGGAAGTATAAGGTTGTACCCTTTGAAGATAGTAGATAAAAGTTTATTCAAAGAATGTACATGTTAAGCAGCTCATGCTCCTCTGGTAAGTGCCCATTTGATGACTTAGGGTTACCACTTCTGGCGGTAATTTAGTACCAAAGGATGTGTTATGCTACAACGCTTTAATATGAGGACAGTGCACTTAAATGCAGCATTTGTTATGAGTTAATCTTAGCGTGGTAGTTAATGGAATCTCTGTAGCAGCTGTATTCTGATATGGTGGCAGCAGTACTAACAGCTGGCTGCCAGTGATTAAGATGGCCTTTTGGAAGACCCTTGTAGAATCTTTACCAAAAGTATCCAGATCTCCCGTTTTAGAGAAGTTTTCCTTCACAGTCCACAAAGCTTACTCCTTTATTTAATAATGTCTATCTAAATTGTAAGCCCTGTGACAAGGGACCATGTCTTTTCTTACCACTGTCTAGCACAATATGGCCAAAATCAGAGTGCACCTTCAATAAAATTTTTTTTCAACTAGTTTGTTTAATAAAATAGGCTGGGCACAGTGGCTCGCACATGTAATCCCAGAACTTTGGGAGGCTGAGACGGGTGCATTGCTTGAGCTCAGGACTTTGAGACCAGCCTGGGGAACAGGGCAAAACCCCTCTCTACAAAAAACACAAAAATTAGCCAGGCATGGTGGCATGCGCTTACAGTCCCAGCTACTCAGGAGGCTGCCATAGGAGGATCGCTTGAGCCTGGGAGCTGGAGGTTGCAGTGAGCCTGAGCTGAGATCGCACCACTGCACTCCAGCCTGGGTGACAGAGACCCTGTCTCAATCAATCAATCAATCGGAGACTTCCAAATAAAAATGGTTGACTAGATACATACTATTAATTTCATTCCCTCCTGAAATCCCATAAAATGACAGTAAGCTGTTTTATATTATGGCATAGATTCCCGAAGAAAAATACAGCAGAAAATAAAAAATTTTGTAATTTGCAAAGTTAACAGATGTGTGGCGAATGACTTAGCTGATGTGGGAAAGCTGAGTTCTAAGAAGCAGTGGGAAAGCAGGAAAGCAACTCAATGTCCACCGCAGCGTGCACAAGATGCTGCGGAATTTGGTGGCACACAGAAGAACATCTGGAAGTGGGCGGAAAGATGGGGCTGAAAGGGAAGTGGTTGCGAGTTTTGTAGGCAACTGAAGACCTAAACCATCACTGTGCACAAGCAAGAAACTGATGTTCTCCTACCCCAGCAGCAGCTGAGTATCGTCCAAAGAAACTTGAACAGTAGATCATTAGACTAGGGGAAAGTAGGCATGAATGAGGGTAAGAGCACCTCACTCTAGCAGATTCCTGACCTTCTCAACTTCATCTATCCCTCGTTCCACCTGCACAGGGCTACCTTCCACCTTCCAACATGGGGAAACCCTGACTCTACCAAATATACAAAAATTAGCTGGGCATGGTGGTGTGCACCTGTAATCCCAGCTACTCGGGAGGCTGAGGCAAGAGAATCACCTGAACCTGGGAGGCGAAGGTTGTAGTGAACTGAGATTGTGCCACTGCACTCCAGCCTGGGCAGCAGAGCGAGACTCTGTCTCAAAATAAAAACTGCCCACCTCAGACAGGAAACTAAGTCTGAAACAACACCATCATCTTGGAAAAACTGCAGAGATCAATGACCCATAAGACTGAGGAGTTGTTCCCATCATAATCACCACCACCACCAATTAATTCACCTTTCTGACCGCTGACAAAAACAAGATAAATCTCGGCAGATGATAGGGGACTCAGGAACTTCACCTGACAGTAGTCTCAACTGCGGCTGCCTTGCTGAAATTAGTATCCATACAGGATCAACATGGCCCCGATCAATATCTGATATTGACGCACACCAATAAGCAACCACTGAGAGAAAGCTCCCAACAAGCAGGTAGGTATTATGAGTTATCATTTAATTTCAGCCAGCCTGTCCCTCTGACCAACAGTATACCTCATCTCCTTCCATGCGACTTCCTGCCCTAGAATCTAACTGCTGGAGTCACTGTGGAACTCTTCTCAGCACCCGTGTCACACACATGCAACCCAAAAGTTGGAGGGAGTTAGGACCAGTGGGGCAAATTTTGGACCACAGAGAAAACACGGCACATGGATCAATTTCCCCCCTTTTTTACCTAGAAGGAATGATCCCAAGATGCCATATGTTCTTCTCAGGGGCAGGGTCCTGAGAATGAATCAATGAGTCCCACTTAACACTCAGCCTAGTAACATCCTCGCATCGTCCTCTCTCCTTCCCTGGCTCAATCCTCTGCTCCTCCCTCCAGCTCTCTAGGACTGCACTCCCTAACAGAATCCCAGCACAGACGCCTCTGCTTCCATTTCTGTTTTCTGTGGAAGCCAGGTTAAGATCGTTGGTACTAGGAACACTTCTGCACTGTTGGTGGGAGTGTAAATTAGTTCAATCATTGTGGAAGACAGTGTGGCGATTCCTCAAGCACCTAGAAATAGAAATTCCATTTGACCCAGCAATCCCATTACTGGGTATATATCCAAAGGATTATAAACCATTCTGTCATAAGGACACATGCACATGAATGTTCACTGAGGCACAGTTTACAATAGCAAAGACTTGGAACCAACACAAATGCCCATCGAGGATAGACTGGATAGGGAAAATGTGGCACATATCCACCATGGAATATTATGCAGCCATAAAAAACGATGAGTTTGTGTCCTTTGTAGGGACATGGATGAACCTGGAAACCATCATTCTCAGAAAACTGACACAAGAACACAAAATCAAACACCCACGTTCTCACTCATAGGTGGGTGTTGAACAATGAGAACACATGGACACAGGGAGGGGAGCATCACACACTGGGGTCTGTGGGGGAGAACTAGGGGAGGGACAGCAGGGGGTGGGGAGTTGGGGAGGGATAACATGGAGAGAAATGCCAGATATAGGTGATGGGGAGGAAGGCAGCAAACCACATTGCCATGTATGTACCTATGCAACAATCCTGTATGTTCTTCACATGTACCCCAAAACCTAAAACACAATAAAATATATATATATATAAAAGATCGTTGGTACTAGGAGTGGCTCTAAAGAGCATTATTCACCTGATAGCAATAAAAGCCCCATTGCTGGTAGTAAACCACCATTAAAATTATTATCACCTGCTTTATCAACAGTACTCAGCACCTAAGTGAAAAAGAGGTCCTACTCTGAGAAGAAATAGCTTATATACCAAGAGAAGCAGCAAAGACTAGGGTGTACCGTCAAGAACTGGGTAAGTGGCTGGGCGCGGTGGCTCATACCTGTAATCCCAGCACTTTGGGAGGCTGAGGTGGGAGGATCACTTGAGGTTAGGAGTTCAAGACCAGCCTGGCCAACATGGTGAAACCCCCATCTCTACTAAAAAATACATAAATTAGCCAGGTGTGGTGTCCCATGCCTGTAATCCCAGCTACTTGGGAGGCTGAGGCAGAAGTACTGCTTGAACCTGGGAGGCAGAGGCTGCAGTGAGCTGAGATCACAGGCAACAGAGCGAGACTCTTGTTTCAAAAAAAAAAAAAAAAAAAAAAAGGGGGGGTGCTGGGCACCATGGCTCATGGGTTTAATCCCAGCACTTTAGGAGGCCAAGGCAGGTGGATCATCTACGGTCAGGAGTTCGAGACCAGCTTGGCCAACATGGTGAAACCCGTCTCTACTAAAGAAACACAAAAATTAGCCAGGCATAGTGGCAGGCACCTGTAATCCCAGCTACTCCAGAGGCCGAGGCAGAAGAATCGCTTGAACCCAGGAGGCGGAGGTTGCAGTGAGCCGAGATCTCACCAGTGTACTCCAGCCTGGTCAACAAGAGCAAAACTCCATTTCAAAAAATAAATAAATAAAAACAAGTGCAATTGGAATGTTTCTAACACAAAGAAGTAATAAATGTTTGAGGTAATGGATACCCCAGTTACTTTGATTGTATGCCTGTATCAAAACATCACATGCACCCCCCATAAAGATATACAACTAGTATGCACCCATAATAATTAAAAAAGAATGAAACAAAAATTGAGGAAAAATAGTCAGAAAGCTCAGGGTGTTAAAATGTTCAGAATACTCTGATTTTCAAAGACTGCTGGATATAGGGTGTGAGTTGGTAATGTTACTGGAGGCTCGAAGCTCTAAGACCACAGTTCGCTGGTCACAGTGGCAGCACACCATAGCCAGGTGATAAACGGAGCTTCTGCCTATGCCAATTGCTTCGGTGGGTGTACAAATCCACCTGGTGTGTATTTCTTTGGTTCCCAACTAAGTATCTGGGATGGTTATACTTAGCAGCTAGGAGAAACCTTACGTAAGTTCCCTGTCCTGTGGAGTAAAAGACATTATGATTAAAAAAAAAAAAGTCAAATCCCTTAAAACTGTCCCCTCAGTGAGACTAGCCTGGCCAACATGGTGAAACCTCATCTCTATTAAATATACAAAAATAAGCCAGGCATCATGGTACGCGCCTGTAATCCCAGCTACACGGGAGGCTGAAGCAGGAGAATCTCTTGAACCTGGGAGGCGGAGGTTGCAGTGAGCTGAGATGGCGCCACGGCACTCCAGCCTTGGCGGCAGAGTGAGACTGTCTCAAAAAAAACTGCCCCCTCAGACAGGATACTAAGTCTGAAACAACACCATCATCTTGGAAAAACTGCAGAGATCAATGCCCCATAAGACTAAGGAGTTGTTCCCATCATAATTCCCACCACCACCATTTAATTCACCTTTCCTTTTTTTTTTTTGAAACAGAGTCTCACTCTGTTGCTAGGTGCCAGGCTGGAGTGCAGTAGCACGATCTCGGCTCACCGCAACCTCCGTCTCCTAGGTTCAAGCAATTCTCCTGCCTCAGCCTCCTGAGTACCTGGGACTACAGGCACACGCCACCAGGCCCAGCTGATTTTTTTGTATTTTTAGTAGAGATGGAGTTTCACCATGTTGGCCAGGATGGTCTCGATCTCTTGACCTCGTAATCCGCCCACCTCGGCCTCCCAAAGTGCTGGGGTAACAGGCATGAGCCAGCGTACCCGGCCTAATTCACCTTTCTGACCCCTGACAAAAACAAGATAAATCTTGGCAGATGATAGGGGACTCAGGAACTTCACCTGACAGTAGTCCCAACTGCAGCTGCCTTGCTGAAATTGGTATCTATACAGGATCAACACAGCCCTGATCAATATGATATTGATGCACACCAATAAGCAACCACCGAGAGAAAGCTCCCAACAAGCAGATAGGTATTATGAGTTGTCACTGGATTTCAGCTGGCCTGTCCCTTTGTTACCACAATACTCGTGTCAGTGACCCATGAACAGGACATTGTGGAAATGATGGAGGCTATGCATGAACAGAAGAGCTTTGACTCTCACTCAAAGGCAGAATTCATCATTGCCACTGTTGAAGACCTGATCTGCCAGCGACAGTGATGAATGCCGAAGCTTCTGTATGGCGCAATTCCTTGAGAAGACCATCTAGTCTCTCAGTGACGACTAAAATCCTTTTACTCGAGAATGAATAGCAATTTGTCCTAGCTGAAATTGACACCTACCTTAGATACACTCATGGGGAACTTCCTTGTCCCCCATATCTCTGCCTACTCTATCACTCAGGGATTACAGAATACCTTCTTCAGGCCAGGCGTGGTGGCTCACACCTGTAATTCCAGCACTTTGGGAGGCCAAGGTGGATAGATCTCACCTGAGGTCAGGAGTTCGAGACCAGCCTGACCAACATGGTGAAACCCCGTCTCTACTAAAAAATTCAAAAAATTAGCCAGGTATGGTGGTGCACACCTATAATCCAGCTACTTGAGAGGCTGAGGCAGGAGAATCGCTTGAACCTGAGAGGCAGAGGTTGCAGTGAGCCAAGATCGTGCCACTGCACTCCAGCCTGTGTAACAGAATGAGACTCCGTTTCAAAAAAAAAAAGAATACCTTCTTCAGCAATATGGTATCTTGAACAACACAAACTCAGACTCAGGGACCCACTGCATGGTGAGGGAGGCACCAAAATGGATACATGACACTGTGACAACAATGTGACAGTGGGCACAGGAGTCACTGGTTTTACTAGGTACCCCATCACTCAGAAGAAGCCAGCCTCAAAGAACTATGGCTTGTAAAAGGCTCAGCTCAAGTACAATACTCTCTGGGTTTAAGACACCAGTAGTCCATACATGGGACTGTCCTCTCCAAATACCCAGATACAGGAAACAAGCCACTGAAGTAGAACTGACTAATCTCACCCTCCTTCCCAGTGACCCACTTGCTTCTTTGTGCTTCTCATCTCTGCAACCCTAGGCTCCTGGTTCCTGGTTCCTGGTTCCTGGTTCCTGGGTGGTGGAGGAAGCGGCCATTCTTTTCCATTAGGGGCACAAGAAGGTTCCCACTGAACTTGAATCTACATTATTGAAACTGCTACCCGGTCACTTTGAGTTCATTGTGCAAGCAGGAAAATGAAGAAATTATTCCACTGGTCTTGGTAGTGGACTCACGAGGAGCTGACATTGCCGCTACATGGTGGAATCAAACAGGGTCTGTCCAGGACAGGGCGCTGTCCATGTCCCATGATGAACGGGGGAAAGTGTAACTGCCGTGATCACAGTCTCAGAGGGACAAGACAACCACGAGCTCCTCAGGGAAGGGGGTCTGGGTCACCGCATCAGGCAATCGGCCCACAATACTCAAATCACTGGCCAAAAGTGAAGAACTTTGGGAGGCTGAGGCAGGTGGATCACCTAAGGTCAGCTGTTCGAGACCAGCCTGGCCAATACAGTGAAACCCCGTCTCTATTAAAAATACAAAAAAAATTAGTTGGGCATGGTGGCAGATGCCTATAATCCCAACTTCTCAGGAGGTTGAGGCAGGAGAATCACTGGAACCCGGGAGGCAGAGGTTGCAGGGAACCAAGATTGTACCATTGCATTCCAGGCTGGGTGACACAGTGTGACTGTGTCTCCAAAAAAAAAAAAAGAGTGAAGGAAATAAAGAATGGGTTGAGGACACTTAATCAGTTACTGCCTTGGATCAGCTACAGCAGAGGGGCCTAGAGCTTGCTCCATTAACCGTCTTATTGAAGTTATTCAGAGATTTGGGCTGACCAACATTTCCAAGAGAATTCTGTAACTAACAGGTCTTGTACGAAAAAAAAAATGATAGCATCCTCTCTCATAATTCTTAAATATTGTGGTATGAGCCTGGATATAATGGGAAGACACGGGAATCTGAGTGGTATAAAGAAAGACTACATTGGACACCTCCCATTTCACCTTTCAGACCTTCTCAGCACAGATGGTATCTCATTCTAGCTCCTCATAGACTCAGACTTCACACAGACACACCCTGACAGAATCACATCACCTCTCGCCTGCACCAGTCCCTTTCATCTCCTGACCCAGCGCTTCCATACTGAAGTTGCTTTGAGACCCCACAGGAAACTGACATGCACACATTACACTTCACAGAAGTGTAGGGAAGTTAACACTTCCAGGGACAAACCCATAACCAATAGGAGTCAGAAACCTGTGGAAATTCTTCCCACTTTGTTCCTACAGAGAAAGAGACTTTTCCTTCCTGCTTCCTCTGCCTGGCCTTCACTCTGGCTCACTAGGATGAGGCTCCTCAATAAAACAGCAGTGCATAAGCCTCCTGCTCTGGCTATGTTTTGGGAAGGAATCTAGGCTAATTATTAAAACATGGAACACCACCTGCAACTTTCAACACTGAGTGCTGGCCGACTCTGTTTTCTCCTTCCTCTCGGCAAACGGGACACATGCAATCAAGCCAGCACCTCCCTTGAAACTGACTAGAGAGCAAAAGGATAAATAGGTCAATGCACTCAGAGGACACAATACGAAATGCTTACACACATAATAACAGAGTCTGAAAATATTTGAAGCAAATATTGACAGAACTGAAAGAAGAAACAGGCAAATACACAATTACAGTTGGAGATTCAATATTCCTCTTAAAGGATAACAGAAGTAAACAGAAGATCACAGAGGACACAGAAGACTTCAGTACCACTACCAGTCAATTTGATTAAATGGACACTACAGAACATTCTCCCCAACAACTGCAGGATATATATTCTTTCTTCGTGCACATAAAACATTTACCAAGATAGACTATATTCTGGGCCATAAAACATGTAAAATGACTCAAGTTATATAATGCATGTTCAAATAACAATGGATTATATTAAAAATCAACATCAGGGTCAGGTGCACGCATCTGTAGTCCCAACTACTTGAGAGGCTGAGGCAGGAGGATTATTTGAGGCCAGGAGTTTAAAGCTGGAGTGCACTATAATCATACCTGTGAATAGCAACTGCACTCCAGCCTGGGTGAGACTCTGTCTCAAAAAAAAAAAAAAATTAAAAAAATTTTAAAATTAAAAATCAGTGTCAAAAAAGCACATGGAAAATCTCCAAAGATGTGAAATCTAAAAAAAACACACTAATAAATAATTCATGGATCAAAGATAAATCACAATGAAAATTTTAAAAGTACTTTTAAATTGAATCAAAGTTAATACAATCTACATTTTTGGGAGGTAGCTAAGGCAGTGACCAGAAGGAAATTTGTAACATTAAACATGTCTATTAGAAGATTATAAAGGGAGGCCAGGCATGGTGGCCACTTTGGGAGGTTGAGGCAGGAGGATCCTTTGAGCCCAGGAGTTCGAGACAGCACAGCAAGACCTCATCTCTTCAAAACAAAATTTTTTTAATAAAAAAAGAAAAGCACAAAAATATAAAATCAATAACCCAAGTTTCTGCCTTAAGGAACTTAAAAAACAAGAGCTAATTAAGCCCAAAGTAAGAAAAAAAATAGTAAACAGGAACAGAAATCATTAAAATATACAACAGAAAAATAAATCATTCTTTCCATGTGCACATAAAACATTTACCAAGATAGACCATATTTTGTGCCATAAAACAAGTTGTATTTGCTTTATGGAACAATATAATTCTATTGTGTTATGAGAACATACGTTATGTGACTTGAATCATTTTACATTTGAGACTTCTACTGAATAGACAAAATGAATAAATTTCTATTTAGATTGATCATGAAATAAATACACAAAATAATATCAGAAACAAGAGAGGTGGCTGGCACAGTGGCTCACATCTGTCATCCCAACACTTTGGGAGGCCAAGGCAGGCGGATCACCTGAGGTCAGGTGTTCGAGGCCAGCCTGGTCAACATGGTGAAACCCTGTCTCTACTAAAAAATACAAAAAATTAGCTAGGTGTGGTGGCACACACCTGTAGTCCCAGCTGCTAGGGAGGCTGAAGCAGGAGAATCACTTAAACTTGGGAGGCAGAGGCTACAGTGAGTCAAGATCATGCCACTACATTCTAGCCTGGACCACAGAGCAAGACTCTGTCTCTTAAAAACAACAACAAAACAACAAAAGAGGTAACACACAGATACCACAGACATTTAAAGGATATAAATTATTCTGTTACAAAGACACATGGACACGTACGTTTACTGTGGCACTGTTCACAATAGCAAAGACTTAGAACCAACCCAAATGCCCATCGATGATAGACTGGATAAAGAAAATGTAGCACATATACACCACGGAATACTATGCAGCCATGAAAAAGGATAAGTTCATGAGTTTATGTCCTTTGCAGGGACATGGATGAAGCTGGAAACCATCATTCTCAGCAAAGTGACACAACAACAGAAAACCAAACACCACACGTTCTCACTCATAAGTGGATGTTGAACAACGAGAACACATGGACACAGGGAGGGGAACATCACACACCGGGGCCTGTTGTGGGGTAGGGGGATAAGGGAGGAATAGCAGGGGGTTGGGGAACAGAAGCGGGATAGCATTAGGAGAAATATCTAATGTAGATGACGGGGTGATGGATGCAGCAAACCACCATGGCACATGTATACTATGTAATAAACCTGCACATTCTGCACATGTACCCCAGAACTTAAAATATAATTTTAAAAAAAGGATAGAGAAATATTACTAATAATCACGTGACAATCAGTTTAACAACTCAGTTGAAAATTCCCTGAAAGACACAATCTACCAAAGCTCACTCATAAAGAAACAGATAACAGGAATGGCCTTCATCTGTTAAAAAAAAAAAAAAAAAATATATATATATATATATAGCTAAAACCTTCCCAGAAAGAAAAATTCAAGTACAGATGGCTTCGATGGCAAATTCAACAAAATATTTCAGAAGAAACAGAACTGAAAAAAATAAAAATAAAAACAACATATTTAAGGAAGAAGTAATAACAATTCTACACAAACTTTTCCAGAAAACACAGGAAGAGGGAACATTTCCCAACTTATGCTGAGGCCAGCATGAACATATACAAAAACTAGACAAAGACGTTATGAGTAGAACAGCACAGGCCAATATACCTCATGAATGCTGACACAAAATTTATAACAAAAATGTTAGCAATTCAAAGATAACGACAAATAAAAAGGCTAATATAACCAAGTGAGGTATTATTGTTTCTCCCCTATTATAGCATCTGAGGATAGGATCAATGATCAATAAATACTCTGATTAAAATTAACTTACGGGATAGCATCTTCAATACTGAAAGACTTTCCCCTACATAACCGAAGCACATAAGATAGAAAAAAGGCCAACTCTGACTCACTAGAGGAAGCAGATAGACTCATGGTGTCCCCCAATCCCCCGCTCCCAGTAGTAATGCCCTTGTGTAATCCCCTCTACTGTGTCTTAGTCTGTTTGAACTGCTCTAACGGAGTACCATAGACTGGATGACTTAAACAACAAACATTCATCCCTCACAGTTCTGGAGGCTGGGGAGACCCAGATCCAGGCATCAGCCGATTGGGTGTCTGGTGAGAGCCTGCTTCCTGGTTCCCAGACGGCCATCTCCTTCCTGTGTCTTCACAGGAAGAAAGAAACAAGAGAGCTCTCTGGGGTCTCTTTTACAAGGGCACTAATCCCATTTAGGAGAGCTCCACTCTCATGACCTAATTACCTCCCACAGGTTCCCTCTCCCAATTACCTCATCTTGGGGTTAGGATTTCAACATACAAAATTTGTGGGGATGCAAACATTCAGTCTGTTTCACCTTGAGTGTAGATGTTACTTTCCACTTGCTTCTAACAGAGTTCAGCAAAGGTCACAGGGTGTGTGTGATTACGTATATGTGTATATGGGGCAGAGGTCCTGCTGAGTCTCTGGCATCGTTGCTGGCTGTGAGGAAGTGAACAGCCAACTTGGAGAAGCCCACATGGCAAGGAACTGTGGGTGTCTTCTTGGAGTGGAGGGCAGCCTCCAGCCTCCTGCCTGCGAGAAACTGAAGCCCTCAGTCCTACAACCTCAAGAAATCAATCTGCCAAAAAGTGGATGCATTTACAAGCAAACCTTTCCCCCACTGGGCCTCCAGATGAGAATCCAGCCCAGATGAAACCTTGACTATAACCTTGCAGAGGACTCAGCTAAGCCATGACCAGAGTTCTGACCAAAAGAAACTATGAGATGATAAATTATGTTATTCTTCATCCTGTTGTTATGAAATCTAGACATGGCAACGCTGTTACACAGCAATAGATCAGTCATACTACGTCTGTGTATTTATGAGAGGGAGAGGAGGCAAAGCAAAGAAATGGGAAATGCATTTGACATTCTAACAGTATTTTCTACATCCAAACACAACAGTTTAGTATCAACTGCAAGATTAAAATAAACAGAGGTAGAGGGAGTTAAATTATTTCTTTTAGCTTTTCTTTGGCTGAAAGAGGAAAGGAAAATGAAACATATTTAAGTAGCTTACTTTACATTGCGCCATATAGAACAAAGCCCACAAAATAAGTGCAAATGAAAACGGGAGGCCAGGTGCGGTGGCTCATGCCTATAATCCCAGAACTTTGGGAGGCCGAGGCAGGCGGATCACTTGAGGTCAGGAGTTTGAGACCAATGTGGACAACATGGCAGAAACCCTGTCCCTACTAAAAATACAAAAATGAGCCGGGCGTGATGGCACGCACCTGTAATCCCAGCTGCTCGGGAGGCTGAGGCACAAGAATCACTTGAGCCTGGGAGGCAGAGGTTGCAGTGAGCCAGGACTGTGCTACTGCACTCTAGCCTGGGCAACAGAGCAAGGCTCTGCCTCAAAAAGAAAAAGAAAAGAAAAATGGTCTAATACCTTTTCATTTACTTCCATAGAATGTTTTATTCTGCTTTTCAATAATAAGCACATTAGCATTTTGGAATTGGAACTACTTCATTAAAATGCAAGCAAAGTTTCCTAATCATCTTCACTGACCACCTCTCTGGGAGGAATCAGAGCATGCTGGAGAAATGCCTACTCTCATGTTCCTCAATGAGTCCAAAGAGAAGGACATTCAATCACACCACCTCTGGGCATTCTGCAATGCCACATTCAGTCAGCGGTTTCTGTTACAACTGCAGGAATGAGCTCCTACATCTTTTTTAAAGCTATTTACCAATGCCAGCATATCCTCTCTTCCAGTTCCCAATAATTAACAAAATAGGGTTTCTGTGAGGTACAGAAGCAGTTAGGGTCCACGTATTTCCGTTTTCTGTGAATATAATCTTGAAGCCTTGAAATGATCTTGAAACCTAGCCCAGGTAAATCATCACCCTCAGAAATTCTGTTTTCAACCTTGATATATTTTGAGAATAAATAATTGGGATAACATGGGCAATTAATGTGATCTCTACTCTCTCATGTTTTCACAGGGGTGGGTGTATGAATGGGTAGGGGTGTGTGTGTGTGTGTGTGTGTGCGCATGTATTTAATTTTTTGCTTATGGCCCTATAAATTAGATCATACAGGAAGCCATCCGAAATCAGGATGCATTCTCTGAAAAGAATGATGTCATGTTTAGTGTTTGTGTTGTGGACCGAGAAAGCATAAAATGAATGTTTTTATGAGTTGAACGGTTATACAAAACGAGAAAGAAGAAGTAAAATTTTCATAATTCTTAAAATCTTAAAAAAAAAATGTCAAATATTTTGAATTTGTCTATCACATACATAGTTAGTATATGAAAGCCCCATATGGTATACATACAATACCTCAAAATAATTTCACATGCTGTTTAGGTTTATGTTTGACCTAAAATTCATATGATAACCAAAGTAAACATTTAAACATTCAAGAAAAGTTGTTGGTCTTCAGAAAATGCAGATAAGCCCAGGCATGGTGGCTCACGCCTGTAATCCCAGCACTTTGGGAGGCTGAAGTGGGCAGATCACTTGAGGTCAGGAGTTTGAGACCAGCCTGGCCAAATGGTGAAACCCTGTCTCTACTAAAAATACAAAAATTAGCCAGGAGCGGTCGCTCACGCCTATAGTCTCAGCTACTCAGGAGGTGAGGCACAAGAATTGCTTGACCCTGAGAGGTGGAGGCTGCAGTGAGCTGAGGTCATGCCACTGTACTCCAGCCTTGGCAACAGAGTAAGACTCAGTCTCAAAAAAAAAAGGAAAGAAAAAAAAAGAAAATTTAGATAAAATCTTACACATCTATGAGAGTCTGGCACAGGGATGATGGGTGATAGGGAAGTGCTATGTGTGGGCCACCTCACTCTATAAAAATTTCAGGAGAAATTGAAAGTAATGTTTCTTTTTCTTTCAACAAATTTCCTTTGAACAAATTCAGTTACACATAAAGTCGGTTCATTCCCATTATAAATAAAGTAAGCAAACAAACACTAAGCACAATCTAGAAATCTGAAGACATTACTAAGAAGCTCATAACAATTTAAGAAAGTTCTATAAGGATTATCCCTATCATTATTTGAGTAGTTTCTCTCTATATTAGTAAGCACGTGTGTGCCGGAAAGAGAAAGAGTAAATATTAGAGCAGCAAGTGAAAAGAAAATGAGTTTGAAAGCAGAGACTGTGGAGTGTCAGTGTGTGAGGTCCTGCAGAAATTACCATATTTCTTTGCCACAGCATTGATGGAGAGGTTAAAGGACTGACCGTGTGGATGACAGGACACGTTAAAGGATTGACCGTGTGAATGATAAGCAGAACTCTTTTTATCTTTCTTTCTTTTTTGAGACAGAGTCTCGCACTGTCGCCCAGGCTGGAGTGCGCCCAGGCTGGCGTGCAGTGGCACGCGGCTCACTGCATCCTGGGTTCCACCGACTCTCCCACTTCAGCCTCTCAAGTAGCTGAGATTACAGGTACGTGCCACCATGCCCAGCTAAGTTTTGTATTTTTAGTAAAGATGCGGTTTCGCCATATTGCTCAGGCTGGACTCGAACTCCTGGGCTCAAGTGATCCATACGCCTCAACCCCCTAAAGTGCTGGGATTACAGGAGTGAGCCTCCACGCCTGGCAAGAACTCTTAATTTTTATGTTTGGGACTTCTTCCCCTTTTCTGCAGCTTTCTGTGTCACTGCCCACCACCTGCAGCAAGGAGTCCTCCAGAAGAAACAATAAAGGAGAATGAAGGCCTTCAGGAACGAAGGCCTGTCCAGGGCTTGTAAACTTCACAACAGTCCCAGAAGGTAGTAATGGAATATTCAACCTTCCTGCAGAGCCCAACCCCTCTGATAGGAATGAAGAACACTGACAAGGTAGCAACCACAGAAAGAAATGCAACAGCCACACAGGAGAACGGGGAACATCAAGACGGACAGTCTGTGGCTCTATGCCCACCTTTGATTTGCTTACCTTTTCCTGAAGCCTGATATTATCCCACACATTGGTGCACACCATACACTCAAATGCATCGATGTAATTGTCCTGGTTGACGTCTTGCACTCCCCATTTCCGTTCCCTGAGAGCTGTCAGAAGTCGCTGGTTAGAGATCTCACCCTTCAGCTTCCATTCTACATAGGCCTCATACAATCTGTCATCAGAATCCAGTTGTCTGATGTAACTTGCCAGTTCCCTGGGGTGAGAAAATTCTGATACAAGAATAGCGCTTTTGTTACTCGGAAGCCAGTCTCTGATGCTGGGGGATCCATAATATACAGGGACTACCCCCAGTTTCAGTGGCCTCCAGAACTTCTCAGTGATGTAGTCATCACAAACTGCATTCTCAAAAGCCAGGATAAACTTATACTGTGCAATGATCCTATAAAAGCCATCGGCATCCATAGAGGCTGGATTTTTCAGCTGCTGAGGGAGATCTTTGTTTCGTAAACATTCACCATAGGAATCGACCTCGATGTAAGTCATCAGCTCGTGAACATAGCTGTCCCTGTCTGACGGTGGGTCGCAGTCTGACTGTACATACACCAGCGGAGCAAGGCTTTTTCTAAGCTTGTTTTTGGACTGCAGAGGAACCAGGTATCGGAGTGACTTCAGGACTTCAATGCCCTCCAAGTATTGGGTAGTTAGTGGCAAGTGGGAATGCCTGCTGAACGTGGCAGTGTAGTTAAACAAGGTGATGACCGGTTTATGAAAAAGCTTGTAATTGTTTTTCGGAGACTCTTCGTGAAAAAGAGCCCAGTCGTGATGGGTTTTCCGAGGCAGAGGTAAGCTATCTATGTTAAAGTCAGTACCTAGGAGAAGAAAATGAGATATTCATTAGTATTTCCAAAAGATTGTTGGCACCTACGTTTGGGTCTACCTGGTAAGATTAGGATACAGAGGAGTCTGAGGCTATGAAGAAGAAGCATGTGGCCAGGTGTGGTGGCTCATGGTGGAACCAACATGGTGAAACTCTGTCTCTACTAAAAATACAAAAATTAGCTGGGCGTGGTAGTGCATGCCTATAATCCCAGCTACTTGGGAGGCTGAGGCATGAGAATCACTTGAACCCGGAAGGCAAAGATTGAATCACTGCACTCCAGCCTGGGCAACTGAGCAAGACTCTCTCTCTCTCTCAATTTCTGTGTATGTATGTATGTGTGCATATATATATATACACACACACACATATATATACACGTATGCGCATGCACACACACACATATATGGAAACCCAATCAGGGAGAACTTATTTCAATAACTGAGAAAGAAGAACTAAGACAATAACACAACAGGTAATATACGATTTCTTAAGTATTCCTGACATGGGTGATATTGCAGACACTTGAGTTTATATATAGAGAGAGAGCATGTTACAGTGTCACTGCAAAGCGCCTGGCAGTCAGTCACAAGGCTTTCACCCCAGAAACTACTCAGGGAGAGGATCACCAAGGAGGGGAACTATCATTTCTCATATTATGAAAAAGGAAATGGGAGTCACGTCTGGCCAGGTTCTAAAAGAGAATTTATTCCACTGCCTCCTGCAACGGGCTTTTCTTCTCTACAAGAAGACAGGAGAAGTAAAGAGATAAAGATAGTCCTTTAAAAAGAAAAGAACAAGAGAAAGGAAGGCAAAAAAGGAAAGCAACCAGGTTGGCAGGTTGATTAATTGCAAAAAAAAAAAAAAAAAAGTGAAATCATGCAAAAGTAGCCAGAAGAAATATACAGGATAGATTTTTTAAATCCAAAATGATCGATTTCAGCAAAGTGCAGTTAATCAATCTTAGTCAAAATGGTAGACAAGAGGCTTTTAAAGACGAAAGAGCTGATAATAGCACTATGTTACAGACCACTGCAGGATGGACAGGAATTAACAAGCACAGAGAGAAATAAAGAAGGCCTAACAGGATTACAATTATGAGTGACCCTAGCTTCCACAGGATTAATTGAAAAACCTCTGAAACATGATGATGTGCAGACAGAAGTGATGGATGTGGTAAGCGACTGTTTCCTGATTGCGTGGGTGGAGATCCAATCAGGGAGAACTTATTTCAATAACTAAGAAAGGTGAACTAAGACAGTAACACAACAGGTAATATACAATTTCTGAAGTATTCCTGACATGGATGATTTTGTAGACCCTTGAGTTTTTAAAAAATAAATGTAAGGAAATAGGAAAAAATCCATCTTCCAATACCCACTAGAAAAGAACATACCAAATATATACTTACGCCAAAACAAGACTTTATCAACATTTTCTGGCAGAGCTCATAAAAATTAATTATTTAATGCTAGTGTGCACTCCTGCAGATAAACTCTTTGGTGCCAACAGTATATCAATGAGAAATCAATTAATCAAGAAAGGCTTTTAAACAGAGATCAGATAAGATTATGTCAGAGGACATATACTAAGCACAGAGAAATTGCTGAAGAAACTGCCTCTGTTTTGATAATAGACTTTGATTCTCAATCATCGGCAATGAATTACTAATATGTAAAAATGGGCTTATCCTAGTTTATTGGCATTTGCTATATTTGACCCTAGGCTTCAAAAAGAATACTCATCCATACACCTGAAATCTAATGGCATATAGAGTTGGATGGCTGGCAAAGGTTAATAATCATTAAGATAGAGAAACATGAGGATATGAAAGAGAATGTAAGAAGAAAGGCAACTGACTGCGTTGAAGTACAATAGTTGCTGCTCAAAAAGGGTCGAAGCTGGTCCAGTGGCCAATGATAGAAACCAGAACCTATAAAATTGAGTAGAAACAGAAAGTTGCCACCTATGGCATAATAGACAATCAAGGCCATTTACCTGGGAGAGAAAGTACTAGAGTCCAATCCACAGGAAGGAGAAGCAGGGATCCAAGGTATGAGATTAGAGATAAAAGAGGATATGATTAAAACCAAAGTGAGTCCAGAATTAACTGGACGGATCAGGCACAGGGGTTTTGAGTGAGTGACTCAAACACAAGTCACTGTCTGCTGCTGCCTGCTAGGTGGCACATGGAAGATTCTTAACCTGGCTCAGCAGGTGTGCACTTCAGCAAAGAGCCTGGATGCAGAGCTGGGAAGCAGAAAGACACAAAGCCTGCCTCGGGGGCTTCAGAGAATAGACAGGGCTCAAGTCCCATCTCTGCTGCTCTATATCAGGAAAGAGGAGGAAGAGCTAAAGGCTAGATTCTTGTGGCCACTATGTAGGTCCATTAAGGCTGTGCTAGTAATAGGAACAGGACCTATCCAAACCTGCACTAGGTATAATGAGGCCGTCACTATGACAACTAGGAGATGCAGGCTTTCAGGCTCACTCATAGCTGTGCTGCCATGAGAATCTCCATGTGGGAAGGAAGGGGAAAGGAGGCTGAGATCCCTCACGCATACAATCTATAGTGGCCAAAAATGCCTGCAGAATCTATTCATATGCATGCACGAAGAAGCAACATGCCATTTTAAAAATGAAAATGAGACAGTCTCCTGCATTCATCTGAATGGTGTTTAGTCTGCAGGGTGCAGCTGCCTTTAACAGTGGGAGATGCTTCTTAAAAGAGAGGAAAGTTAGAGGGACCTAGCGTTCCAAAAATATTTTCCATGTTTGCTATCTATAAAAGCATTTCCTGGTAACTTCCCTGAGATACGTCCACACAAAACACAACCACACATGCATGTGCAGGTGCACGATCACGCTAACATAGGTTTTCTGTTAGATTGTTAGATTCTTTCAAACTAAACTTCTCTGGAGAAGATTAAAAATACGTCATTTGGGCCAGGCACAATGGCTCACACCTATAATCCCAGCACTATAATCCCAGCACTTTCGGAGTCTGAGGCAGGCAGATTACTTGAGGTCAGGGGTTTGAGACCAGTCTGGCCAACATGGTGAAACCCCGTTTCAATAAAAATACAAAAATTAGCCACATATGGTGGCACATGGCTGTAATCTCAGCTATTCGGGAGGCTGAGGCAAAAGAATCACATGAACCTGGGAGGCAGAGGTTGCAGTGAGCTGAGATCGCACTACTGAATTCCAGCCTGAGTGACAGAGCAAGACTCTGTCTCAAAAAACAAACAAACAAAAACACCAAAAATATGTCATTCTCTCCTAAGCCTAGAGCTTCAGATGGTAAATGCTGAAGAATACTGAAATTAGAATCGTGACAAACCTGGCCAGGCAAGACGGCTCCCAGCACCTTGGGGGGCCGAGGCGGGTGGATCACCTGAGGTCAGGGGTTTGAGATAAGCCTGGCCAACATGGTGAAACACTGTTTCTACTAAAAATATGAAAATTAGCTGGGCGTGGTGGCACACACCTGTAATCTCAGCTACTCAGGAGGCTGAGGCAAGAGAATCGCTTGAACTTGGGAGGCAGAGGTTGCAGTGAGCCAAGATTACACCACTGCATTCCAGCCTGGATGACAGAGTGAGACTCTGCCTCAAAAACAAAACAAAAAAAGAATCATGTCCAACCTAAACTACTTCACTGGGGATATCACAGCCTAGAACGTAAGTGTCAATATGGAGCGATTTCTAAAAGGTATTGGATGTGGCTCAGAAACAAACAGTTATTTACCTCTCCCCGACACCAGCGCAATGCCTACTATAACAGGAGTTGGAACTGGAGTCTATGGAGAAATGGAAATCAATTAACGTATGGTAAATCCCATAAAAACGTGACTAACTTATGTGCAACTGGCTCGCTGGTTTTCTAGTCATGTTCACTGCTCTCACATTTAACAACTTCAGATTCAAACTTTCATTCCTCTGGGTTATTTCGTGTTTACTGAATTCTGACAAATGTATTCATTCCTTTAAACAATAGCTAAACAGATCTTTAGCACTAATGTGCACTGTGAAGGGAATTGCAACTTGGAATACAAATGGAATAAAATGAATGCTGGCACAGGATGCCAGATTGCCGACGATGGAGACTGGATCTGAAATAGCAGAGAAGCCTGAGAGCGACATACTTTCTGGGACGTGTTTATGTGCCCCTCTCCTTCTGCAGGGGCATGTCCTCTTCTATCGTTACTCCCACACAAACTGGTGAAAACAGAAGGCAACATATATTATTAACCTCACTTTACTAACGAAGAGTGAATCACTCATCTAGAGCTGAAAACCCCAGGTGGGGACAAGAACGTCAGACCAGCAAATAAGAAAAGACCAGAGGAACGATTGGCCCTGCTGCAGTGTTGATTCCCTGGAATGAGTAACTGACTCTTGGTACTTCCAAGTGCCCCCACAGAAATGTTAGCCAGCTTTAGCACGCTAATGATGCGGAAAGCCCAGCCTGCCTTAGTTTGGAAAATAGAAGTGTTCCTGCAGAATGCTCTCCAAAGGCAATCTGTTTTTAAAAATAATCTCTACCATAAAACTGTGTGTCCTTTTGGGAGGCTGAGGTAGGAGGATTGCTTGAGTCCAGGAGTTCAAGGCCAACCTGGGCAACATAGTGAGACCCTGTCCACAGATTTTTTTTTTTTAATCTAGCTGGATGTGATGGTGCACACCTAGAGTCCCAAATCCTTAGGAGGCTGAGGTAGGAGGATCATTTGATCCACTGCACTCTAGCCTGGGTGACAGAACGTGATCTTGTCTCAAAAAAACACAAATAAAAAAAATTACCATTATTTTCTGCCAAAGGTGGTGATTCTTCTTGGGACCTGGAATGGTGTAAAAAGGAAGAAAGACAGGATTCTCCCTTGCTTGCCGACCAGTCTTCACATAATCCCTCAAACCTTCCTGTCCATCCACTCAGGACCCCCACAAGTGAAACTCATTCCCTCTTCTTTGGAGTGAGGGTGGAAGTTCACTCATGTCCTGACTACCCACAATGTCCAGACCAACTCCAGATCACATAAGGACCTGCCACTCAGCAACACTGCCCCAGACCTGAGTAGCCCCTTATCCTTCACATGCTGAACCAACAACACTGCATGCCAGCAGATAAAGTTGTTTTTTACATTCATATTTTCCCTGGAATGATTTCAAAATACCAATGCCAAATTCCTATAAGAAATAAAACATGATATACATGAAAGGTTTTGCTCTTAAAAAAAAAAATCTCGGGGCGGGAGTTGGGGAGAGATAGCATGGGGAGAAATGCCAGATATAGGTGAAGGGGTTATTTAAATTCTTTTTTAAATTAAATTATTTTTATAATAAAGAAAAAAAAATCTCCACCAAAATGTGTCAGTGTACCAATGCTTCATATAAACTCATCTCTAAAGCAAAGAACTTAAAGCAGAGACCTCCTTTCTAGTGGAGAAAAATTTCTTCCAGATACACCAATGTCCCCCAACACACCTGCCTTTGGGATTTAAAACACTAGCCTTATTAGTACAACAGTATTTTGCCCAAGATTACAGTACTCTCAGCCTGGGTTCGTAAAGAGCACAGAGTCAGCTCAGTACTTTTTCTAAGAGGAGGCTACATGAGTCACTGACTTGTCAGTTGCTCAGCTCCAAGTCCAGCCTTCTGTGCTATGTTCCTTATTGTATGGAGCTGAATGAAACCCTGCAAACTTCACTCTTCGGGCTCCCTGGACAACTGGCTTGCAATTAGGTGCTACAACC
Source organism: Aotus nancymaae (assembly GCF_030222135.1). NCBI lineage: Eukaryota > Metazoa > Chordata > Mammalia > Primates > Aotidae > Aotus > Aotus nancymaae. Next base: position 5,654,882 of record NW_026988494.1, on the reverse strand, counting down.
GGGAGCACTATAGGAAGACTGAAGGTGGAAATAATACAGACAGGAGCCAAGGAAATATTGGGTAGAAGAGGGCAGAGTCCCTGGCATGGGTTCTACCCTCAAGCTTGGACCCTTGGCTCTAAATGAGAAATTTACATCCCTGCTTTCCCATCGGAATGTTGCCTTTTGGCCCACCCCACCCGCTATCCTGTGCCTATAAAAATCCCAAGCTCCACTGGCAGAGGAGCAGAGTAGCGTGGCAGAAAAGGAGAGAAGAGAAGGAGCGTATGAACATCAAGAGAAGAGGCAGCTGGACATCAGAGACTACAGTCAGAGAGGAGTTTGGCCCAGGACAGTCGTAGAGGAGTTCAATTGTCCCCAGCCAAACTCCAGGGGAAGATTATCTTCCCACTCCATCCCCTTTCCAGCTCCCCATCCCACCAAGAGCCACTTGCACGGCTCAATAAAATCTCCACATTCACCATCCTTCAAGTCCATGTGACCTCATTCCTCTTGGGCACCAGACAAGGACCTAGGTGTAGGTGGCAAGAGGCTGTTACACTGAATCTCCACTGAGCTGCTGAACATTTACCTGTCCATGGAGAGCAAATGCTAAAAGAGGACTTATTGTAACACATGCCCTTTGGGGCTCCAGAGGTCACAGGCAACCCCTAGACACTGCCATGGGCTGATACAGGGATTGTTCCTGCAGGCGCCCAAAAGCACTTGCCCTGGCTCCTGCACCTGCTCACCCTCATGCTCCCCCTTCTGCAAGGGGTTTGAGCACTGGTGGCCGAGTTAACAAGCCACCCCTGTGATAAGATCTGCTGTGGCATCAAGGAGTGGTGACAGCGATAGTAGCAGTGACAATTACCTGGGAGTGCAGGCTAGAGAGTTCTCTGGTTAACTCAACTGCAACAGTGGAGCCTGAGACCCACTGGCCCACACTCTGGGCAATGCTACCTCTCCTGTGCTTCTATGGCCCAAGCGTAGCAGGGATTTCCTGCAGTTACTCATTCTACGTAAACTTCTCCTCCTGTCTTTTGCTCCACAAGCCCTTCAGCCCCTTTGTAACCAATTCTTGTCATACATTCCCACTATGTGAAATACCTAGAATAATTTGTTTTTCTATCAGAATAGGATTAATATGGAGGTCCATTTGAAAAGCTTGGAACTTCTGTGTGATCACAACTGATTATCCCAAGTTCTGCTGCAAGATTTCTCTTGCGGTCTTGCTCCTTGATTTTTCTAAAAATACTATGTTTCTTGGTTCTATCCACTTGTTACCACCATCCTAGGCTTCTATTTTCCCTTCTCTTCATCCATCTGGTGATAATGCAAAAGAAAAATGCAAACCTTTTGTTTAAGAAGGAAAGATACAAAATCAGAAGATGAGACTCCTTTTAAGAAAGAAACCATCAAAATACCTGAAACCAAAAAACACAGTCCCCATTCAGGTATTGTGCTGTAAATTCCTTCTCTGAGCTAAGAATTAAAATATACGGAATATTGAGACCCAGGTAACTCCAAAGAATAGTCAAGTAGGGGTGAAGGTCTCTAGTAACACTGACTACATTCTAATTTTATCTCAAATTACAAATCCTCTCCACTGGGTTTCTTGACAATTAAACAGAGATAAAGACTTTCTTTTTGTTAGAAGATTTTGCTACAGAGCCTTTTACTCAACTGAAGTGAAAACCATGGCCACAGGATGATAAGCTCATGAAACAATTGGCGAAATATGACTATTGTAACGAGTAGTAATAGTTCATAAATTACAACCATTGTTAATCACCTCAGCTGTAACTAAACTTGCAGTGACCTCACTGAGTTTTTTTCTCATTTCCTGCTTTGGATTAAATCGTTTGTTTCACAAAGCTCAAACAACATCTAGTGTTTCAGATAACTATGAATAGTGCTACCTCCCTGTTAGAACTTCCTAGAATAAGCTTAAAGCCAATTAAAGTACTTCTGACAACTTCAATATCCCAGCACAAAACAAAATTCAGTTTCTTTCAATAATTAGAAAAAGTGAGAAGTAGGTGTTGGGAAGAGGAGAGGCTGTGGGAAGAGCAAGCTGAAAACAGAGGAGGAGTAAGTTTAAGGCACTCCCCTTCACTCAAGGAAATGGGCTGAGATGGTCTTAAGGGTTGGCAAAGCCAGGTGGGAGTCCCAGAACGTTCTGCAGAACTGACATGAAACTTTCATGATGAGGATACGTAACTCTCTAGAGGGTGTGTGACCACCTCTTATTGGTTATTAAAGGCTACATTCAGATGTATCACACTCTGGTTAGTTGATTAGTTACCGAAATTGGATTCACTGACTGATTGATTGACTGATTGATTGACTGACTAACTGAGACAGGGTCCTCATTATGTTCCCCAGGCTTCTCTCAACCTCCTGAGCTCAAGTGATGCCTCCCGCCTTGACCTCCTAAAGTGCTGTCTATTGCAGTCAACATATCTGCAGATAGAAGACAATATTACTAACTCAGAGAAGCATAGACATTTCTAAAAAGCAAGGTTTTACTGAGTTCTATTATTTGAAAAGCATTAAGTTGAGAACTCTGGGACTTCAAAGACGAACAAAACAAGCCCCAAGGGATATTAGGATTATGAATGTAAATGTTAAACCATTAACCAGTATTCAGTCGAGACTAACAAAAATGCAATGGCCATGGCGGGAGAAAGGAATAATTATTTTTTTATTTTATTTTATTTTTAATTGCATTTTAGGTTTTGGGGTACATGTGAAGAACATGCAAGATTGTTGCATAGGTACACACATGGCAGTGTGATGTGCTGCCTTCCTCCCCAAGGAGTAAATATTTCTGACTGATCAGATTTTGGGGCTGAATTACTGATAGGTACATAGAAAACCCAGCAATTATGAAAATTGAGACCCAATTACACAATTATTAACTCAGGGCAAATAAGAAGAGTAAGCAGTGTGCTCTTTGGTTCACCTATGAATATTATTTGCATAGTCATAACAATGTAAAGAGGGAATGTTGATCCATCAAACATGATAATAAACTCTTAAGTGGACGGGGGATATAGGAAGGATGAGTGTGCATGTGTTGAACAGGAGACGGTAAAAGAGTGATTCCTCATCTTCCAACATAGGGAGTCAATGATAATGCTTAATAGTGAAAAATCATGAAATACTAATATCAGCATGTTATTTAGAGATCTGATGATAAAAACCAGGAGTCAAAAAAATTATTGAAAGTACTGTCTCTTTTTTTTTTTTTAAAACAGAGTCCCCAGGCTGGAATGCAGCTGTGCAATCTCAGCTTACTGCAACCTCCCTACTGGGTTCAGGCAATCCTCCCAACTGGGTTCAGGCAATCCTCCCACCTCAGCCTCCCTAGTAGTTGGGACTACAGGCACACGCCACCACTCCCGGCTAATTTTTTGTATTTTTTGTAGAGATGGGGTTTCACCGTGTTCGTCAGGCTGGTCTTGAACTCCTAACCTCAGGTGATCCGCCTCCTTTGGCCTCCCAAAGTGCTGGGATTACAGGCGTGAGCCACTGCACCCACCTGAAAGTAGTAATCTGAGAAGATACCCATTTGCTATTGAAACGTGGAACACATATAGCTTTGATAAAAATAAAAGTAAAGTGAACAAAAGACTATATGGGAAAAGTAAGTCTTCTTCCCCACACCCCAGCCATCTAGGTCCCTTCCCTTTGTTAAAGTTCCCTTTGTTAAGATCATAAAAAAAATTAAAAATAAAACATGGGGGGGTGGCCAGGTACTGTAATCCCAGCACTCTGGGAGGCCGAGGTAGATGGATCACCTGAGGCCAGCAGTTTGAGACCAGCCTGGCCAAGATGGTGAAACCCCGTCTCTACTAAAAGTAGAAAACATTCACCAGGCGTGGTGGTGCACACCTAAAGTCCTAGCTACTCGGGAAGCTGAGGCACAAGAATCACTTGAACCCAGGAGGCGGAGGTTTCAGTGAGGCAAGATCACTCCATTGTACTCCAGCCTGGATGACAAAGTGAGACTCTGTCTTCAAAAACTAAATAAATGAATAAATTAAATTAAATTAAACGGAGGAATGGATGGATGGATGGATGAAGGAAGAAATGAGGAATAATGAAAGAAAGGAAGGGAGGAAGGGGAAGTATATCCAATTAAACTATGATATAATACTTTCTTATACCTAGAATTTGTATTTATAGTTACTGAAAGACCTCTTTCAAACTTACTTAAATATGGATTTTTATTATTTATCACTCTTGTGAATGCTTAGAAAAAAATAAAAGTTAAAACGGCTAAAGTATCAAAACTTCTTCAGAGCGTAACTCTTTTGAATCCTTTTCAGTGTTTGCTGTCTGTGTTTTTCTATACAATACTTTGCTCTGTAACATAAAGATCATTAGCAACACAGCATTGGTTAAGAGTGCTCTACTCTCATCTCTGAGGTTTGCCTCCAAGCCACTGACGCCCATCTTCAAGTTTTAATGTTGATGCTTTCTTAATATTACTAAAAGTTGTTCCCACCAACTAGACTCATATTCTTTTTGCGGTTTTTTTATTTTTGTTTTTGTTTTGAGATTGAGTCTAACTCTGTTGCCCAAGTTGGAGTACAGTGGTGTGACCTCGGCTCACTGCAACCTCCGCCTCCCAGGTTCAAGTGATTCTCCTGCCTCAGCCCCCCGAGTAGCTGATATTACAGATGCCCACCACCATACCTGGCTAATTTTTGTAGTTTTAGTATAGACAGGGTTTCATTATGTTGGCCAGGATGGTCTCGAACTCCTGACCTCAGGTGATCCACCCGCCTCAGCCTCCCAAAGTGCTGGGATTACAGGCGTAAGCCACCACGCCTGGCCTAGACTTATGTTCTTTAGTCAAATGGTCATTAAATGGTGTGTTGATGGAAGCATCAAAGGGCTGAAGTTGCCCCGTCATTCCAGATGGACGAGCAACCCAGTTCATGTCCACTCAGGCATTCATACTATATCACTGCTGCTGCCCAGCTGACAAAGATGGGCGGGAGGCTATCAGTTGCAAAATACGTGTTGATTTCAGAGATGTTCAAATTTAAAAAGGAAAATAAATATTTTTATAATTAAGGAAAATCTTTTCACATACATGAAAACACACACACTGTTAGAAACCTGGTATTATCTGTGTAACTAACATGGAAATACTTCTATATTGGTGCATATAAAGCGACCCTATTTTAGGGAATGATCACATGGTATTATTCCATTGTGTATATCCAGTCAGTCCAATATTCTCCCAATTATTCCACTTTGTGGTGCAAAACGCAAATTCTGAAAAGTGGGTTAAGGCCGGGCACGGTGGCTCACCTGTAATCCCCGAGCTTTGGGAGGCCGAGACGGGTGAATCACTTGAGGTCAGGAGTTCAAGACCAGCCTGGCCAACATGCCGAAACCCTGTCTCTACTAAATATACAAAAATAAGCCAGGTGTGGTGGCACCTGTCTGTTATCCCAGCTACTCAGAGGCCGAGACACAAGAATTGCTTGAACCCAAGAGGCAGAGGCTGCAGTGAGCCGAGATTGCGCCACTGAACTCCAGCCAGAGCAACAGAGCGAGACCCTGTCTCAAAAAGAAAAGAAAAGAAAAGTGGGTTAAGAAGCAGTTATTTTTCTAAGTTAGGTGTATTATATCCAAAGGCACTCAATAATTGCTGATATCATCAATAGCAACAAGAGTTTCAGTCCATGTGTCTGCCCGAGACCCTTGGCTGGAGGGACATTTTACAGAAGTCAATACTGAACGCGGCAATCAATCTCCGAATTAATTAAATCAAAGGTTTAAAGGTTTATCCTCTGAAATGAATGATCAAGATACCAACTGAGTGCTTTTTTTGAAAGCAAGTCTATCTACCAGGTAGACATGGAAACTGCCAAATCATTTTATTCCACTTAGCCTTTGGGATACATTTGACCTCAGTTAGAAGCTATGACCTGGAGAAATAAACTATCTTTATTCTCAAAACCGGCAGTGTTCCACTCCATTTAATCATCTTAGAGTCTCTCTCTACCCAAGAGGGAAATGGCACAGAATAAAGCGCTGTCCTCCAAAGTTAACCGTGTCTAGGATACTCCTAGCTTGATTTTCTAATATACATGTCTCATCACTGAAACAGCAAAAAACTTGGTCCGGGATTTTTGGTCCACATTAAGAATACCTAGTAATACAATGTATAAATTATATTTTATATGCCCAGGTCTAATACTGTAAACAAATAAGATGTAACTCTCCTATGGCAGTCAAAGAAGAATGAGACAGTAAAAGCATAAAGCAAAGGACATTAGTATTTTCCAATCATTTTTCTTTTATTTAAATTGTTGGCCAGGCACGGTGGCTCACGCCTGTAATCCCAGCACTTTAAGAGGTTAAGGCAGGCAGGTCGCTTAAGCCCAGGAGTTTGAGACCAGCCTGGGCAACATAAAAAGACCTCTATAAATAATTTTTAAAAAATCAGCCAGGTGCGGTGCTGTGTGCCTATAGTCCCAGCTACTCAAGAGGCTGTGGTGGAAGAATCACTTAGGCCCAGGAGGCAGAGGTTACAGTGAGCCGGGATGGTACCACTGACTCCAGCCCAGGTGACAGAGTGAGACCCTGTCTCAAAAAAAAAAAAAAATTGTTTTTATCAAATTTCTACTAATAATATATACTCAATAATGAGAATTCTATTGAACTCAAATACATAAAAGATGAAAAGGGGGTAGAAAGAAAGAGGAAAAACGGGGAGAAGAATCATCACCCACATTCCCAAAGAAAAGCAATGCCCAACGTCCCGGATTTTTTCCATATGTGTGCATGTTTGTATGGCACGTGTGTGTGTGTGTGTGTGTGTGTGTGAGTGAGACAGTGTGTGCAGTGTTTCAGCTTACTACTGGTCAGTAGTAAAGTCACTCATTACTGATTAGCAGTGAAGTCACTACTGATATGTTTTGAGAAAAAAAGAGTTATTGGCTGGCTGTGGTTCCTCACACCTGTAATCCCAGTACTTTGAAAGGCCAAGGCAGGAGAATCATTTGAGGACAGAAGTTCAAGACCAGTCCGGGGAGCAGAGTGAGACCCTGTCGCTACAAAACAAATGTTTGAAGTCAGCCAGGTGTGGTGGTGCATGCCTGTAGTCCCAGCTACTAGGGAGAGAGTGTGAGGTGGGGGATGGCTTGAGCCCAAGAGTTCAAAGCTGCAGTGAGCTGTGACTACACCACTGCACTCCAGCCTGCGTGGGACAGTGAGATCCTGTCTTTTAAAATTTTTTTTAAAATAAATAATAAATTTATAGTGGGTTAATTTTATATTCTTTATATCTAAAGTAAGATGAAATTTATTCCCAAACTCCCTGTCCTGTAGAGACTATGGTTCAAAGAAGGAACGGAATACACCCCAAAATAAGAGGTAAAAATCCCCACATACACTCTAGTCATGCCAAGGGCAGCCTGACAGGCCTCTTGCTTCGTGTCTCAACTTATCCGTGTCCTGCAAAGCTGCGGCACACGTGTGCAGCACACATCCGCAGCTGAGCGCAGCAGACAGGCACAGGCACACAGGGACAAAAACGCAACACGAGTGGAAAAATGCAGGTTCTCAGGCCAGGCGTGGTGGCGGGTGCCTGTAGTCCCAGCTACTTGGGAGGCTGAAGCAGAAGAATTACTTGAACCCGGGAGGAAGAGGTCACGGTGAGCTGAGATCATGCCACTGCACTGCAGCCTGGCAACAGAGTAAGACTCTGTCTCAAAAAAAAAGAGAGAGAAAGAAAAAGAAAAGAAAAGAATTCCATTAAATAGCATCAAATACGAGAAATTACTTAACGGGTACAATGTATGTTATTAAGGTGATGGAAAACCTAAAGCCCTGACTTGCATGTAACAAAATTACACTTGCACCCCATCAATTTATACAAATAAAATCGAAAGTATCATTTAAAAAAAAAAGGAGCAGAGTTATAGATGAGACTTTTCCTGCTCTTTTTTCTATACAGGAGAATTTGCTACTGCCAATAGGACTCTGGGAAGGGAACACTTTTGCAGGAAGAGCTTTCCAAATCGCTCAGCTCTTCATGTTGCTCCCTACCCAGTGATCTTGTGGCTTTTCGTGTGGAGCTGAACCACAGCGTTTATCATACTCAACTGCAATTATGTGCGCACCTGTCTAGCTCCCCACCAGACTGGGAGCCCTACTAGCATCCATGTCTTGTTCATCTTTGCCCATAAAACTTAACATAGCGCCTGCAATTTAGTAGGTACTCAAAGGCATTCAGAGAATCAATAAATGCATTTTTAGGTTTCACTTTGTATAAGCCAGGCCTTAGCTCATTCTGGCATTATAAAGTAGAGAATAAATCAGAAGTAAAAGTAGAAATTGTATGCTGACAGCAAGTACTGGTCAGGAGGAGAGAGCACAAATGTGGAAGCATGAGGAATTTTTTTTTTTAATCTTAAAATTAAGTCAAAGCATTCAAGTATGGGACAGCCCTCCATAAAAGCGGATCTGAAAGTTACATCAGTCCCATCACAAGCAAATAATTTCAGTTCACATTACTAGCTCTTAGATTTGACGACTTGCCGCTCCACCTAAATGAGGACAACAGGTTTCTAGAACATAAAAGGATATATTAATGAGACATAGGTGAGGCCGGTCACAGTTACTCATGCCAGCCCTTTGGGAGGCCAAGGCGGGTGGATCACCTGAGGTCAGGAGTTAGAGACCAGCCTGGCCAACATGGCAAAACCCCACCTCTATTAAAAATACAAAAATTAGCCAAGTATGGTGGCACATGCCTGCAATCCCAGGTACTTGAAAGGCTGAGGCAGGAGAATCGCTTGAACCTGGGAGGCGAAGGTTACAATGTGAGCCGAGATTGTGCCACTGCCCTCCAGCTTGGGCAACAAAGCAACACTCTGTCTCAAAAAAAAAAAAAAAATTGATGAAAACCACTGTATCTTACGAACTTTCTCCTGCCTCATTTACTCTGACAAGTATGGCAGTTTTACTTACTTATGAAGGTAGACTAGTAACTGGCACCAGCAACTCATTAAAAAATAAGGAAGTCTTAGCAACACTTTGGCATTCAGCTATTCTTTGAAAAAAAAAAGTTGATGATTCGAGAAAGAATTAGTGAGTTGTAAGAATGTAAATGAAATATTAAGGAAATACTAAAGAATTCAACCTTTAACTGACCTTTGGTATGAAAGATCTTTTAGTTGGAGTTAATTTCTTGATTATTCCAAGCTGATAACATTTTCATTAGTGTTTATTATATAGAAATGTCTTACCAGTCAGTCATGGGGAAACACTAAGATTCATTCTAATTCAGAGCTCGTGTGACGTCTACGAAATTATAACTGGCAAATAAATCAACAAGGCAAGTGTCCTAAGCTTTTCCGAGAAACTTTATGCCAATCAAAGGTATAAGTAAACAATAAATAAAATTTTGTTAAAAGCAGAGCAAATTCCCAGTTTGTGGTTTGAGCTTACAAAATTTAATTAACTATGTTTGCTTTGTTTCCAAAATTTCCCGTTAAAAAAATTCAGACTTGGAGGGAAAACTGGTATAGCCTTGTCAGAAACTAATTTAGTAGTATGTACCAAAATTTTACTTATCCATTGACACAGCAACTCAAATTTCTAGATATTAGATAAATAATAGCGCATATAAGCAGAGACAGATAATTATGTTCATAGTAACTAACATAAAAAAACACAAGTAGCCTTAAAAAACTATTGACAGGGGAATGGTTAAATAATTTTAGTTACAGCCATACTACAGAATCAACACAGCTTTAAAAATAATGAAGTCCACAGATATATTCTAACATGAAAAAAAGTCTTTAAAATCCACTTAAATGGAAAAAGCAATATATATCTAGGGTATGATTTAGTTAAAAAAAGTAGACAAAATTACAGGCTGAATTCAACTGCACATAAAAATTCTGGAAGGATAGCTCCTAATTTGACTGGGAAAGGGTTTGCTATGGTAAAGACTGATTTTCATTTTTACCTGGTATACTTCTTTTTTATTTTTGAGACAGGGTCTCACTCCAACCCAGGCTGGAGTGCAGTGGCGTGATCACGGCTCACTGCAGCCTTGACCTCTCGGGCTCAAGCAACCCTCCTGCCTCAGCCTCTGGAGTAGCTGGGACCACAGGTACACTATCATGCCTGGCTAATTTTTTACTTTTTTTAGAGAGTGGGGTCTCACCATGTTGCCCAGGCTGGTTTTGAACTCCTGGGCTCAAACGATCCTCCTGCCTCAGCCTCCCAAGCACCTGAGACCGCAGGTATGCACCACTACATCCAGCTAATTTTTATTTTTTGTAGAGGTGGAGGTCTTGTCATGTTACCCAGGCTGATCTCAAACTCCTGGGTTCAAGCAATCCTCCCACCTCAGCTCACCAAAGAGATTACAGACATAAGCCACTGTCCCTGGCCCTGGTAGACTTTTTTATTGTTTAAATTTTGACATAGTGATACATTCATTTGTACTTTGTATAATTTTTAAAAATCAAAAAATTAACAAAAAGAACAAAGACACTTCTTTGAAGTCAAGCATAAAAAGGCGTCACAAATCTTGTATAATATGTAAACGTTCACCAATTCACTTCAAAACCATCACATCACCCCCCCCCCATGGTACTTAGACCAACTGCCCTTGGAATCCTATCTGCTTGTAAGAGGATGATATTTCAAATTTTATGTGGAAAATTATGTGGCACAGTGAAATGCCAGAGACTTCATCTACCCCCCACTCCCCAAAAAAGCCGGCAGATTATATTTTATTTGAGCATCAACAGGAGAATATGTTCTGCTAACATCCAACTAATGAATTATTTAGCTATAAACGCAAGATTAGCACACATCATCTGAGAGCCCCTGATAGGACAATGCCTTGTAATTCAGCTGAAAAATGGGCTGGATTTGAAATATCAAACTGACATCAAAATAATCAAGCTGAAGTCCATCAGATCCAGCAGCTTGAAATCATAGTAATTATTAATTTGCTAATCTTAGTGCTTTCAAATACATACTTCATAATCTTGATTACATTTAAAAGCATTAAATGTTGGCGATGTTAAAGCTCTTAAAATAGTATTTTGGAAGGCAAAAAAGTAATAAAACATAATATGTCCTTAATAAAATAGGAAACCAAATTATAAAGAATGTATAAAACATTGTTTTAACTCAGCTGAAATCAGGTACATAATTCAAGACCTCAGCAAACCCTCCAAATGGACTTAGCTTCCACAGGGACTCTCCCAAAGTTGGGTCCTTTGTAGCTGAGAGCCTTAAGTTAAACATAAGGAGGGCACAGTGGCTCACGCCTGTAATCCCAGCACTTTGGGAGGCTGAGGCAGGTAGATCACCTAACGTCAGGAGTTTGACACCAGAATGGGCAACATGGTGACACCCTGTCTCTACTAAAAATACAAAAATTAACCCGGCATGGTGACACATGCCTGTAGTTGCAGTTACTTGGGATCAGCCTGAACCCAGCAGGTGGAGGTTGCAGTGAGCTGAGATGGCACACTGCACTCCATCCTGGGCAACAGAGCAAGACTCCATAAAGAAAGAAAGAAAGAAAAAGAAAGGAAGGAAGGAAGAGAGGAAGGGAGGGAGGGAGGGAAGGAGGGGGGGAGAGAAGGAGAAAGAAAGAAGAAAGACAGAGAGAGAGAAAGAAAGAAAGAAAAAATCTGGCAGGGAACAATGGTTCACACCTGTAATCCCAGTACTTTGGGAGGCCGAGGTGGGAGGATCACTTGAGGCCAGGAGTTTGAGACCACCCTGGGCAATATACAAGACTCCATCTCCATAAAAAAAAATGTAAATATTAATTGGACATGGTAGTGCATGCCTGCAGTCCCAACTACTTGGAGGCTGAAGCAAGGGGGACCACTTGAGCCCAGGAATTCAGGGTTGCAGTGAGCTATGTTCACACCATTGCACTCTAGCAAGACTCTGTCTCTTTAAAAAAAAGAAAGAAAAAAAAGCAAGTTCCTACCATGCTGTCTAAAGTTCTTTATAGTACTTCCCAGAGGAGGCCAGGGTAGCCAAGCTGTCACAATTTGCCTGGGACCTGTCCAGTTTTACCACTGAAAAATCTCATATTGGTGGAACTCCCTGAATCCTAGGCGACTCAGGACAGTTAGTCATCTCCTGGACACACTGCTATCAAAGAAGAAAAATGTTCAGGCCCTTTAATCGCCTCAGCACGTGCATAAGAAGCAAGCAATTATGCTCGGCCTGGTCTTATTCCATGTCATTCAAGTGTACAACAAAGGCTGAAAAATCTCTTGACTTTAGTCTCCTGATTGGAAAATAAAGGAATCTCAGAAACATGCTGTGCAAAAGATGGCACACAAAACAAGTACGTAGTATGCAATTCAATTTCTATGACATCTCTAAACTGGCCAAACTAACCTGCAGTGATAGAAATCAGATCAGTGTTTTTCTGGTGAGGAGAGTTGGGGGTAAACTTACAGAGAGGAACCAGGGAACTTTCTGGAGTGAGGGAAATGTTCTATATCTTAATTGGGGTGGTGATTACAGGATACACTTGTCAGAACTCACCAACTGCACACTTAAAATGTGTGCATTTTATGTAAACTTAACCTTTAAAGTGTTGATTTTAAAAAGAGATGTGAGATCCTTCATCACAAAAAAAGATTCAGGACAGATTAAGCAATATCTTTTAGGGATGTTGGTGGGATTTCTGAGTTAGATATAGGCCAGAGGCACATCAAAGATCTGTGGTCATTTTCTTTTTGCTTTTTCTTTCTTTTTTTTTTTTGAGAAAGAGTTTCACTTTTGTTGCCCAGACTGGAGTGTAGTGGCGTGATCTCGACTCACCGCAACCTCCCGGGTTCAAGTGATTCTCCTGCCTCAGCCTCCCGAGTAGCTGGGATTACAGGCATGTACCACCACGCTCATATAGTTTTTGTATTTTTAGTAGAGACAGGGTTCCGCCATGTTGGCCAGGCTGGTCTCGAACCCCTGACCTCAGGTGATTCACCCGCTTTGGCTTCCTAAAGTGCTATGATTACAGGTATAAGCCACTGTGCAAGGCCTGATCTGTGGTCATTTTCAACTCTCACTTATAGGATTCTAAAAGGGCACCACGTTACTCCACTCCCTTATATAAAATAAATTTAAAATTCACTCAAAATTTGTGCAGTCTTCCATCACAGGAAAATGTACAGATTCCTTCTCTGGAAATATCTAAAGAAAAGCACAGCGAATGTTCCCCCATTTCGTGTTTTGTTGCTGCTTTAACTATGAACTCATCAAAGACCAGAAGACAAGATGCACAGTAGAAAAGGAGGAGGCACAGATGTCAGTGCCTTTGAATAACACAACAGAGCAGCCCAGCGTCAATGGCTTCTAGCACAGACAATCCCAGCTGTGGGAACCTAACCTAATAAAGACATGTGAAGTGGCTTTGGGTCAGGAGGTGGACTCCATTCTGATCTGAAAGTCTTACTTACTTATTTCAAGGAAGCGCCTGAGAGTTGACTAGATCCTAGGGAACAGACATGCAGGATGGAAAGATACAAGTACCAGAGAGGGGACCAGAGGATTCAAACAGATGTCCTTGGATGCATCCAGTGACCCTTCCAAAGGACGCAGTCCTTGAATCTTTGATTCAACTGTTAGCTTGACTGTTAGCTTGCCCTGATCCAAGGAAATGATCACTTTTCAGTTCCCTACCTCTTCTGTGATTCTAATGTTGCCCACAGGATTGGTATGCACTGCAAATAGCTGGCATCTGGGCAGGTGTTGCTGGGCAGCCTGGAGCATAGCACTCACAGGAGAGGAAGGGCTGCCTACTGGTGGTGACTAGGAGAGGAAAGCAGCCCAACCCTTAAACAGCCCATAGAGAAGTTTGCGCTGAAAATGTCTCAAGTCAAAACCCAAAAGTCTTCCACTCGACACACATTTGGCAAGGGATGAGACGCACGAGCCTTTGAGTGTGTGCATGCGTGTACGTCTCCGCGTGCCAAATTTCTGCTGGTTCCTATTAGCAGTAACACGGCCCTTTGCATTGCACCGACAGAGCCAAACATCTTCCCAGAATTATTTCCCGGTTGGGAAATGGAGCGTTATTGGGTTGACTCTTCCATCTGATGGTATGTAATGAAGTCAAGTCCAGAGCTGAGTTCCTGGCCCAGTAAAACAGCAGAGCCAATTCTCTCCTCTGCAACCTGAAAGCACAGCTGGCATGCAGGGCCCCGACACAGTGCCGTCTGCCCCGGCCAGACCCTCCAGACAGGCTGCCTGTTCCTGATCACCACCCCTAACAGCCACTCACTTGAGCTTCCTACCATACCATCAAGTCCCCTCTGTCTAATAATGAGCTAGAGAAAGCCACTGGGTGTTAGGGTCTGGGCCATTCAGATGCCAAACCTTGAAAATAAATCCTCCCGCAGTAACTTGGAGCTAATGCTCAAGAAAAATAATGGCACCACAGAGATACTGTTGAGCTTACATGAAAGGAATGAGAGGATTAGAACTGGTGAATGACGTTATGAGAAAAATAGCAAATTCACTGATCCAAGGTACATACGAAAATTAAGATCGAATAACACAAAATCAGGATGGAGGGGTGAGACAGGGCAACACTGAAGTCGTTTTAATCTACAGCACAGCTAGAATGAGCCCAAAATGAACAAGGGAGTTTGAGTTTTATTTTCCATTCATCTGTTCCCTAGCAGACATGCTGAAAAAGATGTGCTGGTTTCAACTTTATTGAATGGCTCTATCTCAAAAGGAAAAATACTGGCATCATTAGTTCCTAAGAAAATAGATTCTGAATTTTTTTAAAATCATCATTTGGATTTAAAACAACAATATGGGCTGGGCGTGGTGGCTCATGCCTGTAATCCCAGCACTTTAGGAGGCTGAGGCGGGCAATCACTTGAGGTCAGGAGTTCGAGACCAGCCTGGCCAACATGGTGAAACCCCATCTCTACTAAAAATACAAAAATTAGCTGGGTATAGTGACATGTGCCTGTAATTCCAGCTCCTCAGAGGCTGAGGCGCAAGAATTACTTGAACCCAGGAGGTGGAGGTTGCAGTGAGACGAGATCGTGCCATTGCACTCCAACCTGGGCAAAAATAGTGAAACTCCATCTCAAAAAAAAATTGTTTTAAATAATGATAATATGCCAAACCTAGAGGGAGTCATCTACAACACAGTCTTAGGATCAGCTCCAAATCAAGCAACTGGGAATTTCACTGGGCAGCACCAGAGAGTTCTGACACACAAAAGCTCTTCACTGTATTTGCCCAGGCGTTCACCATTCACAGCTCAGAAAAGACGTGACAGTTCCTGAGTTTTCATTCATTCACAGGTTGCACATAGAGAGTAACATCTCCTCATTCACATCACACAGGCGACGCAAATCACTTGACAGAGTTAACATATGAGCACTGATTAAATAATGCTTTATATTTACTGAACACACATTTTCATCTTCTGTAAAGAACTGGGAAGGAAAATCCTCAATGTTAGTAAAACTCACAGGTTTTGAAATCAACATGATCAAGTTAGTTGTTTTTTTTTTTTTTTTTGAGACGGAGTTTCGCTCTTCGTTACCCAGGCTGGAGTGCAATGGCGCGATCTCGGCTCACCGCAACCTCCGCCTCCTGGGTTCAGGCAATTCTCCTGCCTCAGCCTCCTGAGTAGCTGGGATTACAGGCATGCGCCACCGTGCAGCTAATTTTTTGTATTAGTAGAGACGGGGTTTCACCATGTTGACCAGGATGGTCTCGATCTCTTGACCTCGTGATCCACCCGCCTCGGCCTCCCAAAGTGCTGGGATTACAGGCTTGAGCCACCGCGCCCGGCCCAAGTTAGTTGTTTTAATAAGGCTTCAATGTCTTCAAAGACATTAAATACAGAGTGAAGGAACCAAAAGTAAAGCACTGGGAATTAATAGTCACAGCAAAAGCAGAAAAAGGCCTCAAAGACTAAGACTCAGCAATGACAGCACAGCTAGAATTGGAATTGGATCCATTCAATCCATTCTTCAACTACTGCGCACCAAGGAGGCAAGATGTAAAATGACTGGGATCCCCCTTCACCAGGCATCGGCCTAGCTGCAGGCACAGCATGGGAAACGCTTAGGCCTGGGCTGTGATTTTTGCTCTGGGTCTGAGTGGATCCACTGGTAAGAAGCCTGTCCAGCTAACTACTAGGAAGTCCTCTTTATTCAACTGAAAAGCTCTCGTATCACTCACTGCATCGCTGCTTTGCCATCTTTTGCTGTTGCTGTTATTGTTGTTTGAGACAGAGTCTCACTCTGTTGCTCAGGCTGGAGTGCAGTGGCACAATCTTGACTCACTGCAACCTCTGCCTCCTGGGTTCAAATGATTCTCCTGCCTCAGCCTCATGAATAGCTGGAATTACAGGTGTGCGCCACCACCGCTGGCTAATTTTTGTATTTTTAGTAGAGATGGGGTTCCGCCATCTTGGCCAGGCTGGTCTCAAACTCCTGGCCTCAACTGATATGCCCACCTTGGCCGCCCAAACTGCTGGGATTACAGGCATAAATCTCCACACCTGGCCTGCTTTGCCATCTTAAGAGACCCTGGGCACCAAGGCATTATAGTAATAGGTCCATGGATAAGAAAATGAAAAAGCGCACACACACACACACACACACACACACACACACACAATTTCACTTTCTAGGTATATAAGACCATGGTAGTTTTGTTCATTTCATTTTTTTATTTTCTTCTTTTTCTTGCCACCTGTTCCTTTCACAAATATTTATTTTCGAAAACAAAAACAACTGCTAGTGCTTTGCTAAAGACTAAATGTTGGTGTCCCCGGAAAATTCACAAGCTGTAGCCCTAAGGTCTTTGTACTGAGAGAGAGTCTTTGGGAGGTAATTAGGTTTCAATGAGGTCGTGACACAGGAGCCCTTATGAGAGGATTAGTGTTCTTATAAGAAGAGGGAGAGACTAGAGCTCTCACCGGCGCTCACTGCTCTCTCCTTCCTCTCTCTCTCTCTCTCTCTCTCTCTTCCTCCCTCCCTCCCTGACTCTCCCTCTCTCTTGCTCACTCTCTTAGTATAAATAGTACCATTGACTTCCAATCAATTAGCTTCTATAAACTAACTAGACGCCACCATGTAAGGACATGGCAAGAAGGTGGCTGCGTGCAAACCAAGAAGCCAGCCCTACCAGACATCAGATTTGCAGACACCTTGATTGGACCATCCCAGCCTCCAAAACTGAGAAATGAATGTGTCTTGAAGCCACCCATCTGCAGTAACTTGTTACAGCAGCCCAGACTGACAAAGACACACTCATATCTTGGAAAACGATTCAGCATCTCTCTTCTCCTCTGCCATCTCTGTCCTTCTCTAGTCACTCTAGCAAATGTCTTCATTGCACCAGTTAAGTGGGAATTTAAGTGAGCAGTATGACAAGGATGTTGGGTGAAGGTATCAGTGCCTTCTGCCATAATAGCCCATCAAAATAATACATATAATTAATTATTCCAATACATGCAATGAAGATACATATATCATAAATGCACTGCACCCTCCAAAATGAGCTAACTAGAATAATTTGACATAAAGATGAACCCAATTTCGACTTAGTATTTAATAAGTCTCTCTCCTTTACTGGGGCTCAGAAAATCATACCCAAAGGTTTGGCACTCCGGTATGTCGAACACTTTGAACTAAAATAGGAAGGTCTTAGAAGCTGCCTCAGAACCAAAGACTCCAATTGTCTCTGTCTGTCCCCCCTTCATATCCACCCCCCAGGGCAGGGAGGGGCTTCTTATCTGACTAAGGAAAATTATTTCCAAAAGAAATACAATTGTCTTAAGATCCCCTCCCTAGGACTCTCCTGGAATAACCAGGAAAGATTAACCACCAAGGAGATTAAAAGTCCATTACCAAGCCCAGACAGGTCTTGCAACCTATTTTTCTGAGGACAACTCCAGGCGATTGTCTGGGAGCCTTTATCTGCATAATAAAACAAACTTTGATCTCCGGGAACTTCTGCCCCTCACTTTTCCACCACCTCCCCCAGAGCTCAGAGGAACTCTGTCCCAGGCCATTGTTCTTTCAGCTCATTCATTCCCCTTAAAAATCATTTACTACCCCGCTAAAAACTTACCTACGGCCTCCTCACTCCTCTCTCCCCTATGAAGAGGGTATTTCAGCCTCAACTATCTGGCCTTTCTTTGAGTCTCGTATCTGTGAGACTTCCTTGTCTATATACATGTTAATAAATTTACCATGGCTTTTCCCCCCTATTAATCTGTCTGTTGTCCATCATTCAACAAACCCTCAGTGAGCAGAGAGAACACTTTCAAGTCTCCCCTACACCTTCAAATAGCATAAAGTTCTGTGGTTATTAGCCCAAACCTAACAATCTAATCTCCCTAAATTTTGTGACAATCTTCCTTCTTTTATTTCCAAACAACACATTGCCTTATTTTCTTCTCTATTTATGGAAAAAGTCCCAAGAGTTGACTTGGACACCTAAACTCACGGCAGGGTAAGGAGAGCCCTGAGCTCAGTGCCTGGCTCATTATGTTAATCATTCTTCAATCTCCAAGCTAAATGCATGTCCATCTCTTCCCCCATCACCAAACCCCACTAAATGAACCATAAAGGAAAAAAAAGGCCAGGTGCCGTGGCTCATGCCTTGTAATTCCAGCAATTTGGGAGGCCAAGGCAGTTGGGTGACCTGAGGCCAGGAGTTCAAGACCAGCATGGCCAACATGGTGAAACTCCGTCTTTTTTTTTTTTTTTTCAAGGACGGTTTGGGATCGTCCAGGTAAATTGAAATCCCATCTCTACAAAAAATACAAAAATTAGCCAGGCATGGTGGCATGCACCTGTAGGCCCAGTTACTCAGGAGGCTGAGGCAGGGGAATCGCTGGAACCCAGGAGGTGGAGGTTGCAGTGAGCGGAGATCACGCTGAGATCACTCCAGCCTGAGCAACACAGCAAGATTCTGTTTTAAAAAACAAAAAGATATACACCTACAAGGACAAATAATTACAGGGAAATAGCTAGATGATGAGGGATTTAAAATCCTTTTTGAAAGATGTGGAGCTGGTGGACCCAGGGGAGGAGTTGCTTTTGAGAAGAAGGGAGCCAAGATAACTCAGGGGACACTTGAAAAGTGCAGGACCAGACAGTGACAGAGACTGTGACGGAAGGGAAGAGGTGAAAATATGGGGATTTATGAAAAATCTAATTACAGAGCAGTCAAGTACCAGGTCCCCACACGCAGCCTGTGATCAATACCCTCCCAGACAGGAGACAGATTTATTCTTCCCATAGTTTTGAGATAAATCTTCAGAGTTGGCCGGGCGTGGTTGCTCACGTCTATTATCCCAGCACTTTGGGAGGCCGAGGCGGGCGGATCATGAGGTCAGGAGATCGAGACCATCTTGGCCATGGTGAAATCTCGTCTTTAATATAATACAAAAAATTAGCCAGGCGTGGTGGCGCACGCCTGCAGTCCTGGCTACTCAGGAGGCTGAGGCAGGGGAATCGCTTGAATCCGGGAGATGGGGGTTGCAGTGAGCCGAGATCATGCCACTGCACCCTAGCCTGGCAAAAGAGCAAGACTCTGTCTCAAAAAAAAAAAAAAAAATACAAAAAGCTACTCAGGAGTCTGAGGCAGGAGAATCGCTTGAACCCAGGAGGCAGAGGTTGCAGTGAGCTGAGAGCACACCACTGTACCCCAGCCTGGGCGACAGAGCAAGACTCAGTCACCAAAAAAAAAAAAGAAAAGAAAAAAAATCTTCAGACTTGGTTGCATCCAGCACAATAAAGGATGGAATAGAGAGAGATCCTAGAACTATAATGAGGATAGAGAGAAAATGGGATTCAAGTCCCAGACCTATCCCCATCAGCTCCCACAGTATTGACAGCCAGGCTTATGGGCTTCTGTTACTCAAACACTTCCCTTCAGAAACTGAGCAGCCCACAGAAATGACCCACATTAACTGTACTAATATTTAATGGCCCCCTAAGGGGAAAGCAGGTTTAATCAGCCTCCCCTCAGAAGCCACATGGCTATAAGCTTCTATCAGAACTCCCAAACAGTTTTTTTAGTGCCTCTAAAATAATAATGGGTTTATGTTTACTCAGACACTTCCCTTCAGAAACTTCCCTTCAGTTTGAGACGAGCCTGGCCAAAATACAAAAATTAGCCAGGTATGGTGGTGCAAGCCTGTAATCCCAGCACTTTGGGAGGTCAAGGCGGGAAGATCACTTGAGGCACTAAAGTGCCTCTAAAATAAAAACAAAGATCATTAGGCAGTGTAACGTAAACCTCCAACACAAACTACAAAGAACAAACAAAAGTGGAACTATTAAAAGGCAGGATTTAAGTATTATAATTTGTTTATCAAAGAAATGTTGCATTATTGCATCCGCAAAACAGAAACAATCAAAGAAGCAAAATTAAGAGCAATATAACAAAATGTTTAAGTGTAACAGAAGAAATACGAAATAAAATGGAAATCTGGCAAGCCAAATAAAATGGCAAAGTCTGAAAAAGATTTGTAATAATTAATGCAGAGAATTAACCCAGGAAATGGGATATCCATGTAGTAGTTGTTTGAAGAATAAATTAACAGAGGTGGACATGATTCAGAAAATAGTACGGGCTGGGCGCCGTGCCTCACACCTGTAATCCCAGCACTTTTGGAGGCTAAGGTGAGGCAGATCACCTGAGGTGAGGAGTTTGAGACCAGCCTGGCCAACATGGTGAAACCCCATCTCTACTAAAAATACAAAAATTAGCCAGGTGTGATGGCACATGCCTGTAGTCCCAGCTACTCCAGAGGCTACAGCAGGAGAATCACTTGAACCCAGGAGGTGAAGGTTGCAGTGAGCTGAGATCGCACCACTACGTTCCAACCTAAGTGACAGAACAAGACTCCGTCTGAAAAAAAAAAAAACGTCCGGCGTAGCGGCTCTCACACCCGTAATTCCAGAACTTTGGGGGGCCGAGGCGGTCGGATTACAAGGTCAGGAGTTCGAGACTAGCCTGGCCAATGATGAAGCCCCGTCTCTACTTAAAATACAACAATTAGCCAACCATGGTGGTAGGCGCCTGTGGTCCTAGCTACTTGGGAGGCTGAGGCAGGAGAATCGCTTGAACCCAGAAGGCGGAGTCTGCAATGAGCCAAGATCACGCCGCTGCACTACAGCCTGGGCAACAGAGCGAGACTCCACCTCAAAAAAAAAAAGAAAGAAAAAGAGAAAATTCTGAGAAAAGAGAATGTTTGGCCTCAAATTCTAATCTTCCTTTATTACTCTACTGGGGAAACAATTAGAACAGGGGTCCCCAACTCCAAGGCTATGGGCCGGAGGAATCTGGCCAAAAAGTAGGTGAGTGGCAGGAGCCAGAGAAATTTCATCTTAACTTACAGACACTCCCCCGCTGGCATCTGAGCTCCGCCTCCTGGCTGATCGGCAGCAGCATTAGATTCTCACAGGAGCATGAACCCTACTGTGAACTGCGCATGCGAGGGATCCAGGTTGCGAGCTCCTTATAGGAACCTGATGCCTGATGATCTGTCACTGTCTCTCATCGCCCCAGATGAACCATCTAGCTGCAGGAAAACAAGCTCAGGGTTCCACTGATTGTGCATTATGGTGAGTTGTATCATTATTTCATTATATATTACAGTGTAATAATAACAGATACAAAGTGACTACAATACAATCTGTAATATAAACAGATTACAATACATGTAATGCCCTTGAGTCATCCCGAAACCCATCCTCCCCTCCCTGCCTCACAGTCTGCGGAAAAGTTGTTGCCCGTGAAACCGGTCCCTAGTGCAAAAAAGTTGGGGACTGCTGAATTAGAAGATGGGCTACGGCCACTCAAGGGAGCGAATCAAAAGAGAGGAAAATGTGGGAACTGGGAAACGGGCTCCATCGTAAAGCAGCAAAAAGTAAAAGAAAATAAATCCTTAGACTCTCTGAAGCTCCACGATGGGAATATTCAGCAGGGTTAGAGAACAAGTCCAGTTTAAAGAAGGAGGAGGGGTGGGGCTTCGAGAAGGCTGAATAAGAAGCATCTGGTACTCGCCTCCTCCACCAAGAACCAAAATAGCAAGTAGATAATCACACTTCCAACAGATCATCTAGGAGAGAACCGAGAACAGAGGAGTGACAGGAAACGTCTAAGGCAAGCAAGGAAAGAGGAGGAAAGGAGGCAGCCTGCTCAGCCAGGATCAGCTGGAAGCCCAGAGGCTCCCCAGTGCAGGGAAAGAGTTGCAGAGAGACCCCCAGGCCTCCACATTCCCACTAGGAACGCCTGCAATCCCAGCCATGGGAGAGCGTCTCACCCTCAAGAGCCCTGAGACTAACATTGGGAGCTGCCTGGAGACCGTCCGGCCACACTGCTTCAGAGAGGGAGCTCATTCCAGGATCTAACCCGCGCCCAAACCTAAGCGCTACAGCAACGCACCACAGCCCCCCGCAGACCGCATCCTGCACTGGGGCCCAACAGCCCCTGCAGCTCCGTATTCGTGGAGCCCCAGTGGCATCCCCCTTGCTGGCTGACGCTCTGCAGCCAAAGCACAAGCCACAGGCAATGATCCCACTGCTCCCCGCCCGCCCAACAGCAAGGCCCCCACACACTTTCACCCACCCGGAGGACAGAATGCAAATGGAAACCACAACGTGTATCATCTCATGCCAGTTCAACAGCTAAGATTAAAAAGACAAAAAATAACAGATGCTGGTGACGATGTGGAAAAAAGGGAACTTTTTTTTTTTTTGAGATGGAATTTCACTCTTGTTGCCCAGGCTGGACTGCAGCAGCGTGATCTCAGCTCACTGCAGCCTCCACCTCGCAGGTCCAAGTGATTCTCCTGCCTCAGCCTCCCGAGTAGCTGGGATTACAGCTGCTGGCCTCCATGCCCAGATAATTTTTGCTTTTTGTTTTTTTCAGACAGAATCTCACTCTGTTGCCCAGGCTGGAGCACAGTGGTGCAATCTCTGTGGGCAACCTCCACCTCCAGGTTCAAGCGATTCTCCTGTCCCAGCCTCCCGAGCAGCTGGGATTACAGGCATGAGCCACCACATCCAGCTAATTTTTGTTTTTTTAGTAGAGACAGGGTTTCACCATGTTGGCCAGGATGGTCTTGATCTCTTGACCTAGTGATCCACCCGCCTCAGCCTCCCAGAGTGCTGGGATTACAGGCATAAGCCAGCACATCCAGATGAAAAGGGAACTCTTCACACACTGTCGGTGGGAATGTGAGTACAGCTACCATCAAAAACAACAAGGAGATTTCTTCAAAAGCTAAAAACAGAGCTACCATATGATCCAACAATCCCAATACTGGGTATCTATCCGGAAGAAGGGGACTCAGTATGTCAAAGCAACACCTGCACCCCGTGTTTACTGCAGCACTCACCATAATCGCCAATATATGAAATCAACCTAAGTGTCCAATGGATGATCAGATGAAGAAAATGTGGTATATATACATAATGGAATACTATTTAGCCATTAAAAAGGATGAAATCCTGTCATTTGCAGCAACATAAATGGAACTGGAGGTCACTATGTTAAGTGAAATAAGCCTGACACAGGAAGACAAATATTAGATGTTCCTACTGTTAGGTAGGAACTAAAAAAGTTGATCTCATGGAGGCAGAGTGTAAAATGGTAGTTACCAGAGGCTGGGAAGGTTGGGGTGGGGGTGGATAAAGAGAGGCTGTTTAATGGGTACGAACACACAGTGAGGTAGAAAGAATAAATTCTACTGTTTGATAGCAGAGTAGGGTGACTATGGTTAGAAAACTATTATATATTTTGAAGTAGCTAGACTAGAAGACTTGAAATGTTCCTAACACAAATAATGATAAATACGGCCAAGGGTGGTGGCTCATGCTTGTAATCCCAACACTTTGGGAGGTCGAGGTGGGTGGATCATGAGGTCAGGAACTTGAGACCGGCGTGGCCAACATAGTGAAACCCTGTCTCTACTAAAAATACAAAAATGGCCGGGCACGGTGGCTCACACCTGTAATCCCAGCACTTTGGGAGGCCGAGGCGGGTGGATCACGAGGTCAAGAGATCGAGACCATCCTGGTCAACATGGTGAAACCCCGTCTCTACTAAAAATACAAAAAATTAGCTGGGCATGGTGGCGCGTGCCTGTAATCCCAGCTACTCAGGAGGCTGAGGCAGGAGAATTGCCTGAACCCAGGAGGTGGAGGTTGCGGTGAGACGAGATCGCGCCATTGCACTCCAGCCTGGGTAACAAGAGCGAAACTCCGTCTCAAAAAAAAAAAAAAAAAAAATACAAAAATTAGCCGGGTATGGTGGCACACACCCCTAGTCCCAGCTACTCAGGAGGCTGAGGTGGAAGAATCACTTGAACCCGGGAGTCAGAAGTTGCAGTGAGCTGAGATCATGGTGAAAGAAAGAGGAGAAAAAGGGAGAGAGGGAAAGAGGGGGGGGGGGGGAGAGGGAGAGAGAGGGGAAAGGGGGAGAGACGGGGAGAGGGGGAGAGACGGGGAGAGGGGGAGAGGGGGAAGGAAATGAAAGGAAAAAGGAAAAGAAAGGAAACCAGAGGTGACAGATACCTGAAATCAGCAGTCTCCAACATTTTTGGCACCAGAGACTGTTTTCATGGAAGACAGTTCTTCCACGGACTGGGGTGGTGGGGGACTGGTTTCAGGATGAAACTGTTCCACCTCAGATCATCAGCCATTAGATGGATTCTCATAAGGAGCAGGTAACTTAAGTCCCTTGCACGTGCAGTTCACAACAGGGTTCATGCTCCTATGAGAATCTAATGCTGTTGCTGAGCTGACGGGAGGCGGAGCTCAGGTGGTAATGCTGGCTCACCTGTCACTCGCCTCCTGCCATGCAGCCTGGTTCCTAACAGGCCACGGACAGGCCCCGGCATTAGGGACGCCTCGCTTAAACGCCACGACTCCCTGACCTGATCGTTATACATTCTATGCATGTAACAAAATACTACATGTTCCTCGTGAATTGGTACAAATATTATGTGTCAATAAAAAGAAAAGGAGGAGGAGGTTAGGGACTGTAGAACAATGTTTTCTGGGGGAAAAATAAAGTTGATACATTATATAATATGTTAGGTCATTTACTTAAACTTCATTTATTTATTTAAAATTTATGGCCAGGCGCAGTGGCTCAGCCTGTAATCCCAGCACTTTGGGAGGCCAAGGTGGACAGATCCCTTGAAACTAGGAGTTCAAAGCCAGCTTGGGCAACACAGTGAAACGCTGTCTCTACAAAAGATACAAAAATTAGCCAGGTATGGTGGCACACTCCTGCAATCCCAGCCTCTCTCGAGGCTGAGGTGGGAGGATCACCTGAGCCCAGGGAGGTCAAGGCTGCAGTGAGCCGTGATCATGCCACTGCACTCCAGTCTGGGCAACAAAGTGAGATCCTGTCTCAAAAGATAAATAAATAAAATTTATTTACTTATTTATTATATATATGTGTATGTTTCATATATCTAATGGAACACTGTTAAAATAAAATTCATGAGTAATTAATAAAAACTAACAAAAATTTAAGAAACAATTATTAGCTTTAGACAAAATATACAAAAAATGTAATTGCTGGTTTTATGTTGAGGAATATTTTCAGTCCTAGTAATATAAACAATGCTGGTGAAATTACAAGGTTTAAAATTTGCTTAAAATAATTGAGGGGAAGAAACGATAATGTGGGGATAATTAAACACAAAGAATAAAACTGATGGTTGTTGAAGCTAGATGCAGAGTAAATGGGCATGCTTTATATCATTCTGTTTTGTCTGCATATGAAAATTGCCAAAATGAAAAGTTTCAGTTATAACAATCTTACTGTAAATAATGATTTCTTATGTAATAAAATTGGACTATATTAGATAGACTTGGGGGGAGCAGAAAAACATATCTGGGGAAATTCATTAAAAATAAACCAAATAATCATATGCCTTGAGAAATGTAAGTATGAAAATTACATCTAGATAGAAGGAACAAGTTCTCGTGTTCTAAACCACTGTAAGATGGCTATAATTAACAATAATATCTAGTTTCAAATAGCCAGAAGGATATTGAACACTCCCAACACAAAAAAAGATAGATATTTGAGATAGATTTGCTAATTACCCTGATCTGATCACATTATATGTATCAAAGCATCACTATATATCCCATGAATATGTACATTTGTCAATTTTAAAAAAGAGAGAATTTTAAAAAAGAAAAAAGAAATGTATGTATGTATATATTAAATAGAAATACAAACACAAATTCAGAATAAACTGCAGGAAAGACAGATGGGAAGAAGAGGAGACAAGAACTTCCTTTTTATGAAAGAAATATTAATACTACTTAATTTTTTAAATTATTATCAAATTATTACTTGATAAATATGAACAAAATTCTTCATCTTCAAGATATTTTTTATGACGGTATAAAATATCAATATATTTCTTCCCCTTATCTATTTAATGAAATGAAATGAAAAGACTTTGGAGCTGACATTTGAATTTTAAAAAGCATAATTGGAAATGGAACTTCAGTAGTCTTCATTGCAAGGTTTTGCTGTAGGCACTGCCCTCTAGTGTCACCTCGTGGGAAAAGCATTTTGAATGTCATAAACCAGAAATTGACCTAAATCTTCAAATGCCATATTCTCTCTCTTCTTGGATCTTCCATCCCCGCCATGTGGTCATATCCTATTACTAGGACCCAGAATTCAGAATGAGGCTACAAGTTTTATAGGATGATTCATGATGGATTCAAAACGTTTTAATGGGAGGGCCTTCGAACCTGGTCTTGATTAATGGGGAACTGTGAGCTCTAAACAAATGTTTATTAACTTGAGAGAAAGAACCCATTTGTTTGTCTTCGACTCCTTGGGAGTACTGTGTATGCCTCAAATCAAACACAGTGCTGGACAGAAGTCTGATATGTGGTGGATGCTCAAAGGAACATGAAGTGAGTCAGGCAATGACTGATTTCAGAACTCATTTCGTTATTTGGAAGCAATCTGAAGTGCCGTAAAGGAGAGTGATCATTGTCATCATTAATAACTGTCCAAGCTACATCGCTAGTGAATACGGGCAAGTCAACACAGATGATAGAATCTAAATCATTTCCAGAGGGGAAAATGGAGAGATTAATGGGCAAAAGGCCCACCTTGATGCCTTCCATCACCTCCTATTAAAAAAAAAAACAAAAAACTTTTTAGTCCAGCTTCCCTAAATCAGATGGTTTTGGTCTAAGAAAAACCAACTATACAAAAAAGAAAAAGAAAAAAATAACCTGCTTTTCCCCCACAGTCTTTTCTTTGCAATGAGAAGAATGTATTTTCTTCCAAAGCATTATTTACTTTTTGATAACATCACATATTTCTCTCTGCCAAAATTCTGA
The DNA here is from genome assembly GCF_030222135.1 of Aotus nancymaae. Lineage (NCBI taxonomy): Eukaryota > Metazoa > Chordata > Mammalia > Primates > Aotidae > Aotus > Aotus nancymaae. The sequence goes on along the minus strand of NW_026988494.1, from coordinate 5,627,481 downwards.
CACATGTTCAGTTCCAAGATTCTCTTCCTTTGCTACTAGATAACAGAGGAAGTGCGCCTTGTTTCCCTTTGACTTCAACAGTTTTTGGTTTCCAGGCCCAGCTCGGTGGCTCGTGCCTGCAGCACTTTGGGAAGCCGAGGCGGGTGGATCACCTGAGGTCAGGAGTTCAAGACCAGCCTGGCCAACATGGTGAAACCCCTGTCTCTAATAAATATATAAAAATTAGCTGCCTGTAATCCCAGCTACTCCAGAGGCTGAAGCAGGCAAATCACTTGAACCAGGGAGGCAGAGGTTGCAGTGAGCCGAGATCGGGCCATTGCACTCTAGTCTGGGCGACAAGAGCGAAACTCTGCCTCAAAAAAATAAATAAATAACCAGAGTTTTCAGTTTCCAAAGTTGTTGCGTCTCCACCCTAAAGCCCCAGGCTCTGAGACCTCGATATCATACTCAGTTTGCTAATCAGAAAGATTAACTTTTGCTAAAGACAGGCTTGGACTGGAGTATTTAAGTCATAATACAGTCAATACCTACAACAGGGTGGATTTGGTTAGAAATCATCTCTTAGAGGATTTCACAAGAATGTTTCTTCTCTGGTAGTTATATTCAAGGTCAGAAATCTTTTTTTTTTTTTTTTTGGAGACAGAGTCTTGCTCTGTCACCCAAGGCTGGAGTGCAGTGGCATGATCTCAGCTCACTGCAGTCTCTGCCTCCTGGGTTCAAGCAATTCTGCCTCAGCCTCCCAAGTAGCTAGGATTACAGGCAGCTAATTTTTGTATTTTTGGTAGAGACGAGGTTTCATCATGTTGGCCAGGCTGGTCTTGAACTCCTGACCTCGTGATCCACCAGGCCTGGCCAGAAATCATCTTTTTTAGACAAGGTCTTGCTCTATACCCAGGCTAGAGTGGCACGATCTCGGCTCACTTCAACCTCCAACTCCCAGGCAGCCTCAAGCAATGCGCCCACCTCAGCCCCTCGAGTAGCTGGAACTATAGGCATACACCATCACACCTGGATAATTCTTTGTATTTTTTGTAAAGACAGTCTCACCATATTGTCCAGGGTGGTCTTGAACTCCTGGACTCAAGCAATCCATTTACCTTGGCCTCCCAAAGTGCCAGGATTACAAGCATAAGCCACCAGCCAGTCAGAAATTATTTAACTCACTTTATGGTGCTTCTAATTTTGGCTTATGATCCAGGAGCAGAGATCCTATTCCCTACATTAATATTCACTTAATTAACACTTCAACCAAAAACCCCTCACCATAGGTTTGTATCCTTTGATATAAAATCAAAATGACAATTCTTGCAATTTTTTTTTTTCTGATCCAGGGTCTCACTCTGTCACCCAGGCCATGGTATAGTGGCACAATAGTTCACTGCAGCCTTGACCTCCTGGGCTTAAGTGATCCTCCTTCCTCAGCCTCCTGAGTAGCCAGGACACAGATTCATGCCACTATGCCCAGCTATTTTTTTTTTTTGAGACACAGTTTTGTTCTTATTGCCCAGGCTAGAGTGCAATGGCACGATCTTGGCTCACTGCAAATTCCGCCTCCCGGGTTCAAGAAATTCTCCTGCCTCAGCCTCCCGAGTAGCTTGGATTACAGACATGCACCACCACACCCATCTAGTTTTGTATTTTTTAGTAGAGATGAGGTTTCTCCATGTTGGTCAGGCTGGTCTCGAACTCCTGACATCAGGTGATCCACCCGTCTCGGCCTCCCAAAGTGCTGGGATTATAGGCATGAGCCACTACGGCCCGGCCGCCCAGCTAATATTTCAAATTTGTTTTACAAGCAGGGTCTCACTATGTTGCCCAGGCTGGTCTTAAACTCCTGGGCTTAAGTGATGCTCCTGCCTCCATCTCCCAAAGTGCTGGGATTACAGGTGTGAGTAACCATTCCCGGCCCAATTCTTGCAGTTTTTGACCCTCACAGACATGCCACATAGAAGTCAGACATTTCAAATTCTGAGTCATGGTTGACAATCAGAGATTCTATGCTGCCAGCCTAAAATGCAACATTTTATATTTATGTTAATAAATTTCCCATAAGCCAACAAATCTAAAAATAGGAATAATAGTTTCTAGTATAGATTTTGAATCTACCAATATGGCACATAACTGAGAAGGGTCTATTTCTCTTTAGGCACATAAAGTAAAAAACAGCCATTACTAAAATCTTTACGAAGTCACCAGAGTATATGAGAAAGAACATGGGTTTTTAAGCCAAGGGAGTTAGGGATGAAAACTGAGTTTAGTCATGATATTATTTGGGCAAATTACTGTAATTCTCTGAGCCATGACCCTCATCTTTCAAATAAGGAAAATACTGGCCATATTAGACTCCTTTGTGCCTGTAACACAGAGGCTACCTAGGAAATGCTAATTTCCATCCTTCCCTACTTCCCCGTGTCCCATGGCCCGGTCTCACTGGTTTTATGTCCTGTACAAGGGACAGGACCACTACCCACCTGCTGTGCATAAGCTTCCATGAAGCTGCTACCAGCGAGAAGTCATTGTTCTCTCCTTTTCCTAGACTGCATCTGTCTCCATCATTAGGGCTTTCAGGAATGCTGGGGCAAGATGCTTTCCAACAGTCAAAAGCCCTAGAGGGAAGCAGGATGTCTGGCCACAGACTGCGGACCACTCACAGCTGAGACCCCCTTCCAGCTAACTGCAGCTTGGAGTTCCTCCCTTTTACTCCATTTTTCTTCCAGATAATCCCCCTTCTTTCACTTCTTGGTTCCCCTTCGACATTCCACCCTCTCCTCCACTCCTGATTAAACAGCCTAACAAACTGGATTTGCTAACCCAAAATACAAACCAGAGGCCTCTATTCTGGCAGCTCTCTGCTGCCCCCTCTTGTCGCCAAATGGAACAGGTCACTTTTCTTCCCACAAAAAAATCTCATTTCACTGTTCAGGAACGCGCAGCACTTATTGAGGTCGGGGCCAGGCACCGTGCTAGGTATTAAGAGACTCAACAGTGAGCAAAATGAGCAAAATCAGAAAATGCCTTGTTCTCACAGAGCTTACGGTACAGTGAAAAAGGCAGGCATTAAACAAATAATCGTATTAGTAACTATAATACCAGAACTCAAAAGTGTGATGAAATGCTGAGAGGCCAGTTGGTGGCTCACGCCTATAATCCCAGCACTTTGGGAGGCCCAGAAGGGAGGATGCCTGGAGGCCATGAGTTCAAGACCAGCCTGGGCAATACAGTGAGACTCAACGCCTACAAAAGTTGTTTTTTGATTAGGGCATGGTTTTGCACGCCTCTAGTCCTAGCTAATTGGGAGGCTGAGGCAGGAGGATTGCTTGAGCCCAGGAGTTTGAGACTGCAGTGAGCTACAATCACACCACTGTACTCTGGCCTGGGCAACAGAACAAGACCCAGTCTCTTAAAAAATAAAAATTTAAACATTTTTAAAATGAATGCTATGAGAGCCTATAATATGGAATCTGTCAGGTCAAAGAAGTCTTCTTGGAGGTGGTGCTTAAGGCTGAAATGGAAGGATGCCCTATCTGTAATATAAGGGAAATCATTTATATTTAGTAAGTATATCAATATTACTTGAAAGGCTGAGATGGGAGGATCAAAAACAGCCTGGACAACATAGGAAACCTTGTGCCTTCAAAAAAAAATTATCTTGCTATACTCAGTAATTACAAAGAAAAATAATTTTAAAAACCAAAAGCTGGCCGGGCACAGTGGCTCATGCCTGTAATCATAATCCCAGCACTCTGAGAGGCTGACGGGGGCAGATCATTTGAGGTCAGGAGTTCAAAACCAGTCTGGCCAACATGATAAAACCTCATCTCTACTAAAAACACAAAAAAATTAGCCAGGCATGGTGGCGGATGTCTGTGATTCCAGCTACTTGGGAGGCTGAGACAGCAGAATTGCTTGAACCCAGGAAATGGAGGTTGCAGTAAGCCGAGATCCAGCCTGGGCGACAGAGCAAGACTCTGTCTCAAAAAAAAAAAATTATAATAATAAAAAAATACCTAAAAGCTTGGCCAGACGTGGTGGCTCACACCTATAATCCCAGCATTCTGGGAGGCCAAGGCAGGTGAATCATCTGAGGTTAGGAGTTCAAGGCCATCCTGGCCAACATGGCAAAGCCTGTCTCTACTAAAAATACAGAACTTAGCTGGGTGTGGTGGCGGGTGCCTGTAATCCCAGCTACTCGGGAGGCTGAGGCCAGAGAATCACTTGAACCCAGGAGGTAGAGGCCGCACTGAGCAAAGATTGCACCATTGCACTCCAGCCTGGGTGACAGAGTGAGATTTTGTCTCAAAACAAAAACAAAAACAAAAACAAAATCTTGTCAAGCAGACCACAAGCCCGCTGCCTGGCCAGCCCATCTACCCAAATAACTAGTTCAGCTCAAAACCTGTCTTTGAGGTTTTCTCAACTTACCATGATATTTCCAAAGTCCCGTGTTCAAAAGCTATCCCCAAAGCAGGATTTGGTGTTAGCAAGAGCAAATATAAAAACTGACCTATCTTCCTCTTCTCCTACTCTCTCCTGGTTCTTTTCCCAACACTTGAGACTAAAAGACATGGGGCTGTCTCCCCTTCCTTCTGCCACTGAGTGTCAAGGCTCGTGACCAAGCTGTCACTACTGGAAGCAGCAGGTTCTCAGCAGGAGAAATCTAAGCCCTGAGTATTCCAGTCTTCATTCTTATTATGTTCAAGGAGGAGCCAAAGACATTTTGAAAATCCCTTCAAGAGAATAGTCTGACTTTAGAAGGCTCTTATTATTTTATATTATTTTATAGGAAAGACCCTATTAGGATTGTCAAAATTGAATACGAATGTCAAACTTTCCTCCTGCAATAATCCTATTCTCCCCAAGACAGATGGATGCTTTAGACTAATAAGGGAGATGGTAACCTATTCAAAAGAAGAAGAAAAAATACTTTCCACCCCACAAAACCATCTCGATTAGTACAGCTTTTAAAATATTTGCTATGGTTTGAATGTGTCTCCCAAAAAGCAAGTGTTAGAAACTTAATCCCCAAAACAACAGTGTTGTGGGGTGTGGCTGATGGGAGGTGGTTAGGTCACGAGGGCTCCACCCTCTTGATATAAGTAGAATTTTCGATGCCGCAAAAGAAGTAGCACTCGAATATAAACTTCCTCAGCGAGGCAATTTACTTCTATAGAAGGGGGTGGCTCACAGATGGAACAACGGCGAGTGTACACCTGGACAAGGAGGGGAAGTGGTACTTATGCCTGAGGGAGGTCACCCCTACTGCTGTCATTCCCCTATTGGCTAGGGTTAGGCGCCACAGTCTAGTCTAATTCCGATTGGCTATTTTAAAGGGAGGAGGGGTATAAGCCACAGTGGCAGGATGGGTAGTTTGGTGGGATGAATGTTACAGGCAGGTCAGAGCAGGTGAGCAGGGGTCAAAGCAGGTGACTGGAGAAGGTGACCGGGATGAGTCAGGATGGGGCAGGGGAATGGCAGAACAGATGTGAACTACTGATTAGAACTGGTGGAAAAGGTTATTTACTGAAACTACAGGGAAGTTAAACTTTAAAATAGAGGATTAAAGACTAAGAGAGCTGAACATACAGACATACTGATTACTATTATTTTTTAATTTAATTTAATTTTATTTATGTATTTTTTTGAGATGGAGTTTCGCTCTCGTTACCCAGGCTGGAGTGCAATGGCGCGATCTCGGCTCACTGCAACCTCCGCCTCCTGGGTTCAGGCAATTCTACTGCCTCAGCCTCCTGAGTAGCTGGGATTACGGGCACGTGCCACCATGCCCAGCTAATTTTTTGTATTTTTTTATTAGAGACGGGGTTTCACCATGTTGACCAGGATGGTCTCGATCTCTTGACCTCGTGATCCACCCGCCTCAGCCTCCCAAAGTGCTGGGATTACAGGCGTGAGCCACCGCGCCTGGCTGACATACTGATTATTTGAAGAGAAACTTGGGGTTCACTGTATCTAACACTCTGAATGGATTAAGGCTGATGATAAAAGGGCTTGAGGCTATGAGTCCAACCTCTTGCTCACTCACTCTTTTTGGCTCTTCCACCATGGGATGACACAGCAAGAAGGACCTCGCCAAGTGCTGACCCCTCTATCTTAGACTTCCCAGCCCCCAGAACCATGAGCCAATAAATGGGTTGCATATTAATTACCCAGTCTCCAGTATTCTGTTACAGAAGCACAAAACAGGCTAAGACAATATTATAATCCTATTGCCACTGCTCTTTAGCTCTGTATGGCAGCTCATCTGAACAAGAGCAGGATGCTACGTCACAGGATACAACTTACTGGCCATCCACCCTGCCCCAGGCAGTGTGTTGTGGACTTTACATGAATTATACTCAAACCTTACAAAAACCCTAAAGAAACTGCTTTTCTATTTTCATTTTACAAATAAAAAAGGAATTTTAAGGATATTAAGTAACAATGCCAGTGTCAGAGATCTAACAAGTGGTAGAAATGAATTCAGCCCAGTATTTACTGCAGGCTTGCTGCCCAGGCTCACTTCAAGTTTCTGCTCCCTGCATTCTGCTGCAGTGTCTCTTGGCTACCCTAGCTATGGCTCCAGTGGCCCAGATCTAGCTCAGGCAGCCCTTCCAGAAGGTATAAGTGGCAAATTTTGGTGACACCTGCATGATTCCAACTCTGCATGTACATAGACTGCAAAAGCTGTGGAGGAAGAGCTACCTCCAGAGAGATTTCAAAGGATTCCTTGGAGAGGCTTGTGGACCAGGAAGAGAACTGCCACAGGGGCAGAGGCACTGCAGAGAGTCCCCAGTAGGACAATGATTCGGGGAGTCATGAAGGCAGGGTCACCCTGAGACCTCAGAATTGTAAATCCAGTATGCAACACCAGCCTCAGGGAGCCACAGACACCTGAGAGCTGTCACGTGGGCTACATTCAGCTAAACTATGGGGACAGGGCCACACAAGACTTATGGGGTCCAATTCCCATCCCAGTGTGTCCAGAAGGCAAGACATGAAGTCAAAGATGATTCTCAAGCCTGAGGATTTAATCTTGTTTGCCTTACTGGGTTTTAGACTTTCTAGGGCTCTGTTACCCCTTTCTTGCATATTTCTCCCTTTTGGAATGGGAATGGTCTACCCAATGCCTGTCTCACCATTGTACTTTAGTAGTATACAACTTGTCTGATTTCACGGGTTCAGACCAGTACTCTCAGACCCAAGGTTTTTCCATTACTCCAGTTTCTCAAGCAATTCAGGGTAGAGAGTTACGACATGCCTCACATCACCCCTCTCCCTGCCAAAAAAGTCACTATTATCTCTCCAAAGTATGGAGATGTATAAAATTAGACCTGCCATTGTTCATAAAGACTGAAGTTCTTTCTGTCAACCTGATATTTAATAATTGTTTGACTAATGTAAATCAGTTTTGGCTTCTTTCTTCCAAGGAATAATATAGTATAACATAGAGGTCATGCTGGAGTGTTACAAAAAAGATATGTACTTGCTAAAACTCATGGCGGAAATGCATGAAGCAATTAAGGGCGAGGGGCAGAAGGAGAAAGGGAGGAAGAGACAGTGACAAAATTCTGAGCAAGAAAAAGCACAGGAGGTACGGCTGCATGCAACCAATGATGAGGAAAAACACTTGATCTTAACTAAAATGAAAAAGAAAGGATCAGCCGCAGCAACTCATGCCTGTAATCCCAGCACTTGGGGAGGCTGAGGCAGGTGGATCGCTTAAGGCCAGGAGTTCGAAGTCAGCCTGGCCAACATGGTGAAACCCCACAACTACTAAAAATACAAAAATTAGCCGGGCATGGTGGCAGGCACCTGTAATTCCAACTACTTGGGAGAATGAAGCAAAAGAATCGCTTGAACCCGGGAGGCAGAGGTTGCAGTGAGCCAAGATCGCACCACTGCACTCCAGCCTGGATGACAGAGTAAGACTCTGTCTCAAAAAAAAAAAGACCCCAGTTTACATGTAACCCCAGCAAACTTTCCCATGTTCTAGAACTCACCACCCTCTACTCCACTAATGCCATTACCAACCCCCATTTCACACCCAGGCTGTGACTGAGAAAATCTACAACTTGTATGAGCACGATGGTGTCCCGTTGGTAAATGTCACTATTACCCTTGAAAGACAGAACCCTGGCGGGGAGATCAATGTTACAGGTTGAGCAAAAGCCAAAGGAACTTGGTTGCCCCAAAAATCAAATATGCTCCTTTTGTCTTTATGCCTTCAATTCCTCTCAATCTTTTGGTGACTTAACCAGGGACTGCTTGGAAAACCAAATTTAGAGGCTGTAAGTGGGAAACCTGGGAATTTAGAATGTGATCGTTTGCCTTTGTTTCAAACTTTGGGACAATTTGACTAGGAAGGTTGCAAACTGCTGAACATCATGTATGAAAATAAAAACTAGTGTTCAGTTACCTTGAGAAGAAAGGGAATACGGACCACCCAGGTCAATCATGTGTCAAAGACTTGAGACTCAAAAACCAGGGGTTTTACAGTTATTGATCATAGAGGAAATTTAAAGACATCGTTTTAGAGAAAACTAGCAACACGTGTATACTGGGCAGACAGCTAACTCAGATGACCCTAGAAGCCCTTCAGCCTCAATAGTTTCATGGTTTTATGGCAAAATGCACACTTACCCTTGGAGGGTGTGCATTCTGGGGCTGGGTGGAGATAGTAGAGAAGGATTTCAATGTCATCCCTTCTGGATCCATGCTTTTGCTCAGCATCAGCTAAGCATCTCATTCTAAGCAGAGACCACTTGTTTTGACACGTTCCAATATCACCAGATGTCATATGAGTCCAATAATTAAGTGCTCCTCAAAGACTAAATTGTGCCCATGTGGCTAAAAGTATACCCTAGTTGTCCAGGCACCTGTAATCCCAGCACTTTGGGGGGCCAAGGCAGGTGGATCACTTGAGGCCAGGAGTTCCAGACAAGCCTGGTCAATATGGTAAGACCCAGTGTCTACCAAAAAATACAAAAATTAGCTGGCATAGTGGCTCATGCCTTTTGAGACAAGTTTCACTCTTGTCACCCAGGCTGGAGTGCAGTGGTGCGATCTTGGCTCACTGCAACCTCCACCTCCTGGGTTCAAGTGATTCTTCTGCCTCAGCCTCCCAAGTAGCTGGGACTACAGGCACACGCCACCACACCCACCTAATTTTTGTATTTTCTGTAGAGACAAGGTTTCACCATGTTGGCCAGGCTGGTCTCAAACTCCTGACCTCATGATCTATCCACCTCAGCCTCCCAAAGTGCTGGGATTACAAGCATGAGCCACTGTGCCTGGTCAATTTTTTTTTGAGACAGAGTCTCACTGTCACCCAGACTGGAGTGCAGTGTCATGATCTCAGCTCACTGCAACCTCCACCTCCTAGATTCAAGCAATTCTCCTGCCTCAGCCTCCCAAGTAGCTGGGATTACAGGCGTGCATCACACCCAGACAAATTTTGTATTTTTAGTAGAGATGGGGTTTCACTATGTTAGCCAGGCGGGTCTTGAACTCCTGACCTCAGGTGATCTACCCTCCTCAGCCTCCCAAAGTGCTGGGATAATAGACATGAGCCACCGTACCCAGCCTAATTTTGTCTTTATATAATTTTTTCAACTTTTTTTTTTAAGTTGAAAAACGATTTATTTCACTAGAAAGAAAAAAAGTGACCCAACTCTGTAGGTCTAGTCTTTAGACCAAAAAGAGACCCAGGGGCAGTAAGACTCTCACCAAGATCAATCCCAAATCCAACAGTGGCAGGAGGCGGGGAGGAGACAGCACAGGTCCCCACCGCAGTTTCTGCACACAATGAGGCCTGCTGGGAGAACAGAACATGAGTGGGAAGTTACAGAAGTACTGAAGGACAGAAGAACAGGAAAATGAGCAGGAGAGGAAAGGAAAGAAAGAGAAGGTCTGAACTTAGTACGGTAAATTAAGGTCCAGGGTTCCTGAGGGACGAACACAGAGCCAAGAACATCCCAGAGACTCGGTACCGCAAAGGGTGTATTCTCATGCACAACCGCAGCTCGGAATTTCAGCCCATACACATTCCACCTTAAAACTCTGTGTTATCAAGGCCCCTGATGGCCTCCACTGCATCCTCTGCCCGCTCCACGTGTACGAAGGCATAATCTTTCATGATGTCACATTCGACGACCAGACCACATTCCTCAAACTGGGCTCGAAGCTCCTTCTTGGTGCAGGTGGGACTGATGCTGCCCACATGCAATTTGGTTGAGGTTTTGCTGTTATTCTCACTGGCTTCCACGTTGATGTTCACCCCATGAAGCTTGTAATGGTGCAGGTTGCATATGGCATCTTCCGCTGCAGTTTTATCTTCTATGCGCACAAAGCCGTAATTTCTCTTTTTTTTTTTTTTTTGAGATGGAGTCTTACTCTGTCACCAAGGCTGGAGTGTAATGGCGCAGTCTCAGCTCGCTGCAACTCCTCCCGAGTTAAAGAAAGTCTCCTGCCTCAGTCTCCTGAGTAGCTGGGATTACAGGTGCCCGCCACCACACCGGACTTTTGTATTTTTAGTAGAGATGGGGTTTCACCATGTTGGTCAGGCTGGTCTCAAACTCCTGACCTTGTGATCCACCCACCTCGGCCTCCCAAAGTGCTGGAATTACAGGCGTGAGCCACTGCGCCCAGCAAAGCCATAATTCTTAATGATGTCACATTCCAGCATCTTCCCATACTGCTTGAAGAATGAGCTCTGTGACTCCTGGGGCAGGTTTCTGATGAACAGCTTTACCATCCTGACAACAGCCCACACAGAAATCCGGAGGGCCTCCTCCTCGCAGTGCGGATGCTTCTGGCAAAATGCTAAAATCGCAGCCAATTTTTTTCAACTTTTAGATTCAGGAGGTACATGTACATGATGCTGAGGTTTAGGGTATGAACGTTCTCGTTACCTAGGTACTGAGCATAGTACCCAACGGTTTTTCCATCTTTGCCCCCCTTCCTCCTTCTCCCCTCTAGTGGTCCCCTGTGTCCACTGTTGCCATCTTTATGTCCCTGCTACCCCATGTGGAGTTCCCACTTATAAGAGAGAACATGCAGTATCTGTGCATTAATTCTAATTCGCTTAGGATAATGGCCTCCAGCTGCAGCTAAATTCATGTTGCTGCAGAGGACATGATCTTGTTATTGTTTATGGCTGTATAGTATTCCATGGTATATATGTATCACATTTTCTTTATCCAATCCGCCACTGATAGGCACCTGGATTGATTCCACGTCTTTGCTCTTATGAACAGTGCTATGATGAACATGCAAGTGCATTTCATGTCTTTTTCTTATTTTCCAGCATCACTCCCCCTCACCCTTGCTTCCCTAGCACTGTACCCACAATGGAGCTCGAACCGCCCTGGCTAAGACAGAGAGAGCTGAAGCATCAGTCACAGAGCAGAGGCTCAGTTAAAATAACAAACAAAAAAACAAAGCAGACTGCCAGCTTTCAAGACATTCTTACTGAAGAAAAAAAAACATATAAATGCCCCTGGATATTCTTCTCCTAGATTTACTGATTAAATGGCTTCATCAGTTTACAAAGGAATCCGAAGGCAGGGCACGGTGGCTCACACCTGTAATCCCAGCACTGTGGGAGGCTGAGGCAGGCGGATCACTTGAGGTCAGGAGTTTAAGACCGGCCTGGCCAACAGCGTGAAACCCCATCTCTATCAAAAATACAAAAATTAGCTAGGCATGGTGGCGCATGCCTGTAGTCCCAGCTACTTGGGAGGCTGAGGCAAGAGAATCACTTGAACCTAGGAGGCGGAGGTTGCCGTGAGCCAAGATGGTACCACTGCACTCCAGTCTGGGCGACAGAGCAAGATTCCATCTCAAAAAAAAAAAAAAGGAGACTGAGGAATTTGTATTTACATTTTTAGATATAAAGTTTTGGGCTGTGAATTATATGACTGCCTACCAATTGCACACTTAAATTGATTCACTGGTCCTCACATGCAACCGAAATATATAGTTATCAATGATTTGGATGTCTAATTTAGATGCCTGTACTCAGGAAGGTAAAACATGTAGATGTCAATTACCATAAGGATTAAATACTTATATGCCTGTGGAAGCAAAATACTTTGTGATCAATAATTTACTGACATTTTTATACCCATCAGGAAGGAAATGAATAACTGCATTTAGGTTTTTTTATGCATCACAGTTGTGTTAAATTGATAACATGAGGTTGAACAGTGTCTGAAAAGTCAAGGGGCTAAATAAATATGCACAGTTAACTCTTCTTTTATATATATATATATACACACACCTGTATATATGAAAACAGATACCATTAAGCTATCAGCAAGACAGATTCTGGCCAGATGCAGTGGCTCATGACTATAATCCTAGCACTGTGGGAGGCCAAGGTAAGAGGATCGTTTGAGCCCAACTTGAGTTCAAGACCAACCTGGGCAACAGAGGGAGACCCTGTCTCTACAAAAAAAAAATTAAAAATTAGCCAGGTGTGGTGGCACATGCCTGTAGTCCCAACCATGCACTCAGGAGGCTGAGGCAGGAGGATTACTTGAGCCCAGGAGGTTGAGGCTGCAGTGAGCATTCTTTGCACCATTGCACTCCAGACTGTATGACAGTGCAAGACCCCGTTCCTCTCCCACACTGTATTAGCCCACTTTCACACTGCTGATAAAGACATTCCAGAGTCTGGGTAATTTATAAAGAAAAAGAGTTTAATGGGACTTAGAGGTCCACATGGCTGGGGAGGCCTCACAATCATGGTGAAAGCCGAAAGACATGTCTTACATGGTGGCAGACAAGAGAGAATGAGAGCCCTTATAAAATCATCAGATACAGGGCCAGGTGCAGTGGCTCATGCCTGTAATCCTAGCACTTTGGGACACAGAGGTGGGCGAATCACGAGGTCAGGAGTTCGAGACGAGCCTGGCGAACAAAGTAAAACCTTGTCTTTACTAAAAATACAAAAATTAGCCGGCCATGGTAGCGGGCACCTGTAATCCCAGCTACTCAGAAGTCTGAGGCAGGAGAATTGCTTGAAACCGGAAGGCAGAAGTTGCAGTGAGCCGAGATTGCGCCACTGCACTCCAGCCTGGGCAAAAGAGTGAAACTCCATCTCAAAAAAAAAAAAAAAAAATCAGATCTCATGAGACTTATTCACTACCATGAGAACAGTCTGGGGAAACTGCTCCTGTAATTCAATTATCTCCCACTGGGTCTTTTCCACAACATGTGGGAATTATGGGAGCCACAATTCAAGATGAGATTTGGGTGGAGACACAGCTAAGCCGTATGAACCACAAAAAAAGACTCTATCTTTGAATCACATCTCAAAGCTACCGTTTCCTTTTCCTATGCATCTTACCTAATCCAGGGCACCAGCATTTGCAGTTACTGAATAGAAACTGTGTCTTGCAGTTGCGAATGGTGCCTCATACCTGTAACCCCAGCACTTTGGGAGGCCAAGGCAGGTGGATCACTTCACGTCAGGAGTTTGAGACCAGCCTAGCCAACATGGTGAAACCCCGTGTCTACTAAAAATACAAAAAATTAGCCGTGTGTGGTGGCCTGTGCCTGTAATCCCAGCTACTTGAGAGGCTGAGGCAAGAGACTCACTTGAACCCAGTAGGTAGAGGTTGCAGTGAGCCAGGCTGCACTCCAGCCTGGGTGGGGAGGGAGGGGAGGGGAGGGGAAGGGAGGGGAGGGGAGGGGAAGGGAGGGGAGGGGAGGGGAAGGTATCTTGCTTCCACATTCATATCCCAATCTGTTCTTCGTGGAGAAGTCAGAAGGATCTTTTTAAAGCATAAATCAGAACCAAACAAAATAAAAATCAGATCACATCACCCCTGCTTAAAGCCTCCTGAGATTTTCCCATGACATTTAGAATATATCCAAACTTCCCACTCTCTCTGATGAAACCCTGATGGCCTGGCTCCTGGCTCCCATTCAAATCTCATCTCACGCTGCCCTCTCTCTTCCTTCTACCTTCAAACTACTTCCTCTTCAAGTCTTCGTCTCAAATGTTACGTCCTCAGAGAGGCCTCCCTGATCTCTCTGTCTAAAATCAAAATGTGACAAAACCTGGTGGCTCATACCTGTAATCACAGACTTTGGGAGGCTGAGGCAGGAGGACCCCTTAAGCTCAGTAGTTCAAAACCAGCCTGGGTAACATACTGAGACCCTGTCTCTGTGAAAAATTAAAAATTAACCAGGTGTAGTGGCAAGCACCTATAGTCCTAGCTACTAAGGAGGCTGAGGCAGGAGGATTGCTTGAGGCTGGGAGGTCCAGGCTGCAGTGAGCTATGATCATGCCACAGCACTCCAGTCTGGGCCACAGAGCAAGACCCTGTCTCAAAAAACGAATTAATTGATTATTTAAAGTCAAAATACTCATCCCTATCTGGTAGCATGCTGTGTACATATCTCATAAGCTCCATGAGGGCAGAGTCTATTTGGTTTGCCACTATAACCCCCCTACACCTAACCCATAATAGGTTTTTAGATGCCAATTGTATAAATGAATAAAGAACAGACCCTAACAGTAGCAAGGGATACATCCTGAGACACCCTCAAATTATCTCAAATCCCAACTATGATAGCATACGATTGCTTCAAAAAAAATGGAGTCACGTGAACCATTTCACACAGATGCAAACCATTTAGTCTAATGACTACCATTTAATCTATTTAAATTGCTATCTTCCGCCTAATAACTGCTGTTTTAAAACACTTGACTTTTGTCTTCATTTCCATTATCAGTACAAGCAGTTGACTTCCTTCTGTGGGGTCATCTTTTACGCTAGTAAACAAAATTTTTAATATTTCAAGGGAGTTCCAACACAGGCAACAAGTATATAACACAAAGCTGGCTAAGAGACAGACACTGGTTCTCAACAGGGAGCGAGTGACTCGCTGGCACCCACATTCCTCAAAGCCCAGGGGACTCGAATCCGTGCCCCAGAAAAAGCTAGATAAGGTGGATCAAACTACGATTGTAAAATTTGTAAAATAAAATACAAATAAATGGCTCTGGCAGGACGCAGTGGCAAACACCTGTAATCCCAGTACTTTGGGAGGCCAAGGTGGGTTGATCGCTTGAGGTGAGGAGATCGAGACAAGCCTGGCCAACATGGTGAAACCCTGTCTCTATTAAAAATACAAAAATTAGCCAGTCATGGTGGTGCACACCTGTAATCCCAGCTACTCAGGAGGCTGAGACAGGAGAATCACTTGAACCCAGGAAGCAGAGGTTGCAGTGAGCCAACATTACACCACTGCACTCCAGCCTGGGCAACAGAGCGAGACTCCATCTCAAAACCAAAACCAAAAACAAAAACATGCAGGTTTAAGTTGTTTTTTAAATTTTTTTGTTTTGTTTTTGTTTTTGTTTTTTTAAGACAAAGTCTGGCTCTATTGCCCAGGCTGGAGTGCAGTAGCACAATCTTGGCTCACTGCAACCTCTGCCTACCAGACTCAAGCGATCCTCCCACCTCAGCCTCTGGAATAGCCAGGACTACAAGCATGCACCACCACACCAGGCTAATTGTATTTTTTGTAGTGATGGAGTCTCCTTATGTTGCCCAGGCTGGCCTCAAACTCGTGAGCTCAACCAATCTGCCCTCCTCAGCCTGCCAAAGGGCTGGGATTACAGGCATGAGCCACTGCACCCAGCCTTGTTTTAATTTTTGAGAGCAAAGAAAAACACAACAATTAAGGTTACATGGTTTTATTCTGCATGCCTATGAAAGATAGAGTTGTCTGCTCTGCAGAATGGAGCTGCCAGCACATCACAGAGGATTTCTAGGGGTCAGAGAATCTGCCTAGACCTGGATGGAAGCCATCATTTCCATCGGCCCCAACTGCTGTAGCTGCAGTAGTGAAATCTGTGTCCTGCCTCCCGATGCCAGCCAAAAGGGAAGTGCTTGGCTTTGGACACCTGTCATTTCTTTTTTTTTGAGATGGAGTCTTGCTCTGTCACTCAGGCTAGGTGCAGTGGCGTGCTCGGCTCACTGCAACCTCCGCCTCCCAGATTCAAGCAATTTTCCTGCCTCAGCCTCCTAAGTAGCTGGGATTACAGGCACGCACCACCATGCCTGGCTAATTTTTCTACTTTTTTAGTAGAGACAGGGTTTCACCATGTTGGCCAGGCTGGTCTCAAACTCCTGACCTCATGAACTACCCACCTTGGTCTTCCAAAGTGCTGGGATTACAGACACATGCCGAGCCTCACCTGTCACTTCTTAACCCAAAAAAGGCTACCAGATTTTCAAGCACTTTTTTTTTTTTTTGAGATGGTGTACTCTCTATGTTGCTCAGGCTGGTCTTGAACTCCTGGGTTCAAGTGACCCTCCCACCTTAACCTCCCAAGCAGCCAGAATTACAGGAGCACACCACCCCATCTGGCTCAGTCACTTTTGCTCTTTCTTTAATCTTTAAGTACCACACAGTGCATAAGAAAGAACAAAGAGGACTTTAAAAGGAAGGGAGAGGCTACGTCAGAAAGAAGGCTAAGAGAATTCCTAGTCCTGACTGAACCACCCTTAAAACTAAACATTAATGGGGAGAAATGCCAGATATAGGTGAAGGGGAGGAAGGCAGCAAATCACACTGCCACGTGGGTACCTATGCAACAATCTTGCATGTTCTTCACATGTATCCCAAAATCTAAAATGCAATTTAAAAAAAAAAAACTAAACATTATGGGGCTCACCAAAGCCCCTGTCCTTATACCAAAATGAATCTAGCAAAACCTTTTAAATTTTTAGCTAGAAAGATAGAAAATCAAATACTGTTAATATGTAATCTTTTCATAGAAGGAAAAGTGTATTGTAGCTATAGGAAATATTAATGTCTTGTCAGGAGTGGGGGTTCATGCCTATAATCCCAGAACCCTGGGAGGTCAAGGCGGGCGGATCGTTTGAGCCCAGGAGCTCGAGACCAGCCTGGGCTACGTGGCAAGACTCCATTTCTACTACAATACAAAAATTAGCCAGGTGTGGTGGTGTGTGTCTATAGTCCCAGCTACTCAGGAGGCTGAGATGGGAGGATCAGTGGAGCCTGAGAGACAGAAGGTGCAGTGAGCCAAGAATGCATCACTGCACTCCAGCCTAGGTGACAGAGCCAGACCCTGTCTACGAAAAAGAAAAGAAAGAAAGAATCATTAATGTCTTTACATAATTAAAATTTCCCAAAACATATCTTGTAAAGCAAAGAAGCCTAGGAATTACATAACATATTAATAATTTTGTTACCACCTTTCTGTGTAACTATCTCCTAAGACAAAATGCCTTTGTTAGTTAAGTTCTTGCTTATATCAAATTAATACCTGCACAGAGCTTTAAAGTGAAATCATTTTTTCAGAGTCCTGCCTCATCCCCACTCCCTATTTTCAAATGCCAGAGGTCACCACTCCAGTGCTTTCAGGTGTTTCATCTGCATTCACACTTCAAAAATATCTAAATAACATGCTTAATAGACTATGTTTTGATTTATCAGTTTATTTATTTTATTTTTTTGAGACAGCATCTGGCTGTCGCCCAGGCTGGAGTGCAGTGGCGTGATCTTGGCTCACTGCAACCTCCACCTATTGGGTTCAAGCGATTCTTGTGCCTCAGCTCCCCGAGCAGCTGGGACTACAGACACCCACCACCATGCCTGGCTAATTTTTTGTATTTTTAGTAGAGATGGGGTTTTGCCATCTTGGCCAGGCTGGTCTCGAACTCCTGACTTCAAGTGATCCACCTGCCTCAGTCTCCCAAAGTGCTGGGATTACAGGCATGAGCCACTACTCCAGGCCTAGGATTAGGCCTATTTCATGCTTGCAGTCATTTATTCAACAATGTCTACTGGCCAGGCATGGTGACTCATGCCTGTAATCCCAACACTTTGGGAGATTGAGGCAGGAGGAGCACTTCAGGCCAGGAGTTTGAGACCAGCGTGGGCAACACAGTGAGACCTACTTTCTATAAGCCATTTTTTTTTTTTTTTTTTTTAAAGAAAAACAATGTCTACTGAAGCCTGCCATAGGCTAGGCACTGTTCTAAATAATAGGGCTACAGCAATGAACAAAGCAAAGTCCCTGTTCTTCCCACGGCTGATACACCAGTCACCAAATGAGTAAGAGGACTTCAGGGAGTTATAAGGGTTATGAAGAAAGAAAACACAGCAGGGGGCCAGGCACAGTGGCTCACGCCTGTAATCCCAGCCCTTTAGGATGCCGAGGTGGTTGGATCACGAGGTCAGGAGTTCAAGACCAGCCTTGCCAACATGCTGAAACCCCATCTCTACTAAAGATATAAAAAATTAGCCGGGCACGGTAGCACATGCCTGTAACTCCAGCTACTTGGGAGGCTGAGATAGGAGAATCACTTTAACCCAGGAGGCGGAGGTTGCAGTGAGCTGAGATCATGCCATTACACTCCAGCCTGGGTGACAGGGCAAGGAAAAAAAAAAAGGCCAGGCGCAGTGGCTCACGTCTGTAATCCCAGTACTTTGGGAGGCTGAGGCAGGCAGATTACCAGGTTAGGAGTTCAAGACCAGCCTGACCAACATGGTGAAACCCCGTCTCTACTAAAAATACAAAAATTAGCCAGGCATGGTGGCCAGTGCCTGTAATCCCAGCTACTTGGGAGGCTGAGGCAGGAGAATTGCTTGAACCCAGAAGCTGGAAGTTGCAGTGAGACAAGATCATGCCACTGCACTCCAGCCTGAGCAACAGAGTGAGAACCTGCCTCAAAAGAAAAGAAAGAAAGAAAAAGAAAACACAGCAGGGGTTTATGTCCTAAGAGTGGTGAGGGAAAGGAACACTGTCAGAGAGAAGGAGAGGAATTAAACCTCCTTGAGAAAACGTCATCTGGGCAGAGATCTGTCCAGTGTAAAGGAGTAAGACAGAAATGCATCCCAGGTAGAGCAATGCGGCAAGTGAAAGGCTCAGGGGCTGGATAATGCTTCCATGTCTGAGGGCTGTGAGCAGAGCAACGTGGGGAGGAGGAACAAGGAGGACTGTAAGGGAGGAGCGTGGGCAGAACGGGCAGGCTCGCAGGCTACCGTAAGGACTAGGGACTTGAATGAGGTAAGGTCACTGGAGGAGCCCGAGAGAGCTCCCAGGCTGAATTACCTTATGTCAAATCCCATAAAAATAATTATTTGAGCTGGGCACAGTGGCTCATGCCTGTAATCTCCACACTTTGGGAGGCCAACGCAGGTAGATCACCTGGGATCAGGAGTTCGAGACCAGCCTGACCAATATGGCGAAACCCTGTCTCTACTAAAAATAGAAAAATGAGTCGGGCGTAGTGGCGTATGCCTGTAATCCCAGCTATTTGGGAGGCTGAGGCAGAAGAATCGCTCAAACCTGAGAGGCAGAGGTTGCATGAGCTGAGACTGCACCAGTGCACTCCAGCCTGGATTACAGAGCGAGACTCTGTCCCACCCAAAAAATAATTATTATTATTTGTTTAAATAAAAATGGAATGTCTATTTAAAACAAGGTATCTGATTGGAACACATATATATAAAATCTATTGTCCAGTTATGACTTTTTTTTTTTGAGACAGGTTCTCACTCCGTCACCCTGGTTGGAGTGCAGCAGCACAATCTTGACTCACTGCAACCTCTACCTCTCAGGCTTAACCAATCCTCCCGCCGCAGCCTCCCAAGTAGCTGGGACTACAGGCACATGCCACCATGCCCAGCTAATTTTTGTATTTTTTGTATAGCCCAGGTTTTGCCATATTGTCCAGGCTGGTCTCAAACTCCTGAGATCAAGCAATCTGCCTGCCTCAGCCTCCCAAAGTACTGGGACTACAGGTGTGAGCCACTGTGACTAGCCATGAGCTTCATTTTTTTGTGTCCAACTTTGTTACTGCCAAACACTCTAATTAAGCTCATTTCTTTGCTACATCCCAAAAAAGTCTTAAATCTGGCACACTATAAATAACAATTACCTACTATCTGCATTCAATGCACAGGTTCCAAAATACAGCTAACTTCTGGGGGAAAAAACAAACAAACAAATAAGAATCAACATGAAAAGGATGAGATCAGCAGAAATCTCCACCCCTGAGAATGGTTCACAGATATGTCACTCATGAAGCCTTAGGAGATACCCAATACAAGATGACTAGGGACGGTGGTAAAAGGAAATCTATCAGGGTTGCTATCCTGTCGGTGATGACATAATCATGTTGGACTCTACTTGTTTCTTTTCTGTGCTTCTCCAACAAATAAGAGGCCTGGCAAATGGTGACCTCCACAGAGACATTCTAGAACTGGGTGTTGAGAGGGATCTAAAAGGACAGATATCAAGATTCCAAAGTAACCATGAGGATGGACAAAGAGACCAGAGACCTCTGCAGAAAGAAGCTGGCTGCGTTCCGCAGGATGTCAGGTGCTGGGCAGATGTCCCATGTGACTACCTAGAGCAGAGATGCAGCTTCCTAGAAAAAGAAATTATAAAAGCAAGAAGTCCAGCAAGGAAATTTCAAATGCCAGGAAACCACCCCAGCATAAAAAAAGTTCACTTGCGTCACCTGCCAGACCCACCCAAAAACACCAGCTCCAACCACCTGCCAGGTTCTGTGGGAATTCAGTCAAGGGGTGGCAAAAATAGTAGAGAAAGTTATAGAATATAGTCTCAACCCCTTCTAGAAAGCCTGAAAGTTTTTTCATAGAAATCCCCCTTAAATTTAGTTAATAAGTAAAGCAAATAGCTAAAGTATTTAGAGGAGTTTACCTAACTAACTTGTGTATTCATGTAGTGTTAAAACTAACCTTTGAGCCAGAGAGCCCTCTCAAGAAGTTGACCAGGGATATTATCCACTAATAGTGTTTGCTTTAAGCATCAGAACTTGTGCTTTAATCTCTTCACTCCAGTAGTGTTGACTCAAGCCTTTGTCAATTAAACTTTACTAAATAAATGCAAGTCTCTCTAGCTGGTGGGGGCCAGCAGCTGCTATCTCTTTACAGCACTCTCCGAGGAGTCTGTACACAGCCACAGCTCCTCAGCCAAGCTAGCAAAGCATAATATCTGTGTGTCAGTGTACTTTAGTCATCCGTCACTAAGTCAAGTCTACAAGACAGACCCCCGCAAGTAGTGACCCTGACAAGGTTCAGAGGACATAAAGCCGCCCAGCCAATTAAGAAAAGTCCTGTTGGTGAAACCCCATCTCCACTAAAAGTACAAAAATTAGCCGGGCATAGTGGCACATGCCTGTAATCCCACCTGCTGGGGAGGCTGAGGCGGGAGAGTTGCTTGAACCTGGGAGGCAGAGGTTGCAGTGAGCCAAGATCCTGCCATTGCACTCTGGCCTGGGCGAAGAAGTGAGACTCTGTCTCAAAAAAAAAAAAAAAAAGAAAAGAAAAAGAAAAACAAATGTCCTGTCTCCTTCATTCTCCTCCCCGTCCTCACTGTAACTTTGACAGGCTCCAGAAAGCAGCTGGAGACGGAGGGAAAAGGGAAACCAGGAAAGGGCATAGAACAGAAAGGCCATGGCAGCCTTCCAGCAGGGAGGGGGTCTGAGCTGGGGAATGCAAGAAGATACAACTGGCGGCACTTTGGGAGGCTGAGGTGGGTGGATGACTTGAGGTCAGGAGTTTGAGACCAGCCTGGCCAGCATGGTGAAACCCCTTCTTTACTAAAAATCCAAAAAGTAGCCAGGTGTGGTGGAGCATGCCTGTAGTCCCACCTACTCGGAAGGCTGAGGCACAAGAACCACTAGAACCCAGGAGGCGGCGGTTGCAATGAGTAGAGATCGCACCACTATACTCCAGCCTGGGTGACACGGCAAGACCCTGTCTCAAAAAAAAAAAAAGAATACTTGGAGAGTGTCCCTTTGGCACCTGGCACAGAGTACCAATTAATGACAGTGAACATTATTACTCTCCTCTGTTAGGGACAAAGGAAGCTAATGAGGCTTTCTCATTTCTTGGATGGTCCATCACTCAAGACCATGAAAAGTGTTTACCGTAATTCTAAGCTCACTAAGCAACCTCACGATTCTAATCCCATTCTCTGTCTCACCTGATCATCAGGACTTGGTACCCTGAACCATCAACATCGGTACTCCTGTTCCCATGAAATGACACCAACAAATTGGCTTTTTGTTCTAAGCATGAATCTCCTATGTAGGTCAATGCCATTCAGTTCATTAAAGTTTTACTGATTTTTGGTGAACTGAAAAAACTGACTAGACATTGACAAATGAGGACTGTGGCAGAGGTCTGACCCTCGAGAGGCCCTGTCTGAACAATCACGCTCCCTCCTGGGCATGCCTCTCTTTTTAATTATACATGAACACATGAAGGTACTGAGAAATCCCGAAGCAGGCTCTAAAACAAAGGAAGTGTCGACTTTGCTCTCAGTTGTTCTAAATGTATTTCATTACAAGTCTCAGAATTCGTCACCCATAGATAGTGTACATAGAGATACTTCATTACTTGAGAGACCTTTTCAGTTGGAACACCTGCTCTCAACCACGTCGGGTCACAGAGGACTACAATGCTGATTCCAGCTCCATGGCTCATGATACCCTGTGACGGAGCCACTCCATACTCTCCTCTTGTATCCACAACGTCTTTCTAAAAGTCTTCCTCAGCCAGGTGCAGTGACTCATGCCTATAATCCCAGCACTTTGGGAGGCTGAGGTGGGTGGATCACCTGAGGTCAGGAGTTCAAGACCAGCCTGGCCAGCATGGAGAAGCCCTGTCTCTACTAAAACTACAAAATAATTACCTGGGCATGGTTGGCGGGCACCTGTAATCCCAACTACTCAGGAGGCTGAGGCAGGAGAATCACTTGAACCTGGGAGGAGAAGGTTGCAGTGAGCCCAGATCGCACCAGTGTACTCCAGCCTAGGTGACAGTGAGACTGTGTCTCAAAGAAAAAGACAAAAAAGTTACTATTTTTCTCCCCACTTCAATAAACTAGTTTAAAAAAATAACTCCTTCACCAGTGGCTGCTTAATTTTTGCTTCAGAGAATTGTTAATGTAGCTAAACCCTTGCATTTCTCAAAGACTCAAACCAGACTCAGTTGTTCTACATGCATTTGCATTTAGACACAGTATTCGCATATTTCACTGCTAAAGCCTTTAATTAGTACCTCCAGAAATGTGTTTATATTCAGAAAACGATTCATCTCTAGGAAGAAGGAAAAAAAAGGAGGTTACAAAGGTAACAAACCAAATTTAAAATGTTCTGGTTTACAAAAGCTTCCAGGTCACACAATCCTGTGTTTCCTTTACCCTTAATTAGGTCAGCTTTCCATACTTCATCATTGTTTCAGCATTTTCTTTTTTAATCCTGCTGCCCCAGAATCCCATTTGCAGTTGTAATTGACCTACTTAATTAGGATTGGGAACACTCAGACAGAAGAGTGTGCTGTCTTCATTCTGTTTTGCCCAACAGACTTATAAATAAGTTGAATTTCTAATTCTGTTTGTTAAAACAGGCACGTTAGGCAATTCCAAGACCCAAATATTCAGGTTTAATTATCGCCATGAGTGTCCATTCAAATATGGTCTAGGCCAGGCGCAGTGGCTCACACCTATAATCCCAATACTTTGGGAGGGAGAGGCAGGGAGACTGCTTGAGCCCAGGAGGTCAAGACCAGCCTGGACAACATTATAAGACACCCCCACCAATCTCTACAAAAAAAATTTAAAAATTAGCCAGGTGTGGCAGCAAGCACCTGTAGTCCCCGTTACCAGGGAGGCAGAGGCAGGACAAAAGGTTATTCTAACTCCAGTGACTCCTCAACACCAGCCTAATTCGTGATGGAGTCTTTTTTTTTTTTTTTTTTTTTTTTGAGACGGAGTCTTGCTCTGTCGCCAGGCTGGAGTGCAGTGGCACAATCTGAGCTCACTGCAACCTCCACCTCCAGGGTTTAAGCAATTCTCCTGCCTCAGTCCCCTGAGTAGCTGAGATTACAGGTACATACCACCATGTCCGGCTAATTTTTGTATTTTTAGTAGAGACGGGGTTTTACCATGTTAGTCAGGCTGGTCTCGAACTCCTGACCTCGTGATCCGCCTGCCTCGGCCTCCCAAAGTGCTGGGATTATAGGCATGAGCCACCGCGCCCAGCTGATGTGATAGAAAGTCGTAAGCCAACACTTGAGCCAGGAGTTGGAGGCTGGAGTGAGCTATGATCGTGCCACTGTACTCCAACCTGGGCGACAGAGTGTAATCCTGTCTCCAAAATAAACAAACAACAAATATGGTCTAGGTGAAGGAGCACACAGTCAGGAGTCAGTGCGCCTTGGTTCTCCACTGGTGTACTGCAGTGGTACCAACCACTGCAATCCTGGCTCATCCCTAAGGCTCCAGAGCCTCAGTCTCTCAGCTCAACAAAAAAGAAGGTAGACTCTTGAGTTTAGAATAGGTCTCTCTATTCACAAAGACTCTAAGTCTCAGCAGGGCATGGTAGCTCACACCTGTAATCCCAGCGCTTTGAGAGGCTGAGGCGGGCAGATCACAAGGTCAAGAGATCAAGACCATCCTTCTCAACATGGTGAAACCCCATCTCTACTCAAAATACAAAAATCAGCTGGGCATGGTGGTGCACGCCTAAAGTCCCAGCTACTCAGGAGGCTGAAGCAGGAGAATCACTTTAACCTGGGAGGCAGAGGTTGCAGTGAGCCGAGATCGCACCACTGCACTCCAGCCTGGTGACAGAGCGAGCGAGACTCTATCTAAAAAAAAAAACTCTCTAAGTCTCTACGAATATTTTCTGAGCAACTACCATGTACAAAGCAGTGTGCTATATACAGTGGGTGGGAAAAACAAAGACGAATTGATGTTGCTCTATCATGAACTCTACACTCCACCAGGGAAGAAAACGCCATAGCTACCTGTATACGTGATTGGCAATGTCCTGATATACAGTAGATACTCAGTAAAATGACATAAAGGAGACATAAAATGCCCTGTGAGCATTTACAGAAGAGGGGCTTCATCTGATGGAGAGAAATCAGGAATGGTTTGTAGGTGGGTGTGAGTTGACTTGTTTTTTTTGTTTTGTTTTGTTTTGTTTTTGTTTTTGTTTTGAGACAGATTCTCACTCTGTTGCCCAGGCTGGAGTGCAGTAGCATAATCTCGGCTCACTGTAACCTACACCTCCCGGGTTCAAGTGATTCTCCTGCCTCAGCCTCCCAAGTAGCTGGGATTACAGGCGCCCACCACCACGCCTAGCTAATTTTTGTACTTTTAATAGAGACGGGGTTTCACCATGTTGGTCAGGCTGGTCTTGAACTCCTGACCTCAGGTAATCTGCCCACCTCAACCTTCCAAAGTGCTGGGATTACAGGTATGAGCCACTGTGCCTGGCCTATTAATCCTTTCTTGATCCCTCCAATAGTAGGCGCTCTCTCCTGTCTTTGAAACCCCACAAAGACTTGCTGACTTCTCTTGTGGTGTACATAGCATCTGCCCCTGCATTACAGTTGGGTCATATCTTTTTCTCAAGATAATAATCTTAGACATCAGAAACTATATTATTCATCTATATTGCCAAAGAAACGGAAGGTATTCAGTAGATTATTCTGACAGGACAAATACGAAAAGGACAACCTAGGAGACAGAACTGAACGAACGATGATGCTAAGTGAGAAATATTTGTGGCTTATGCCTAAAATCAGGACTATTCCAGTTTCAGTTTTGAACATAAGATTTAGTTGATAGAATCAGAGGGGTTAAGCTTGGAAGGTAAGTTGGAGTCAGATTACATAGAGCCTTGAATGCCAAGGTAATAAACAGCATATATTCTGTTCTCCAAGAGAGTCACTGATCATTTTAGGCAATGGAGAGTAAGGAATTTGACCTTCCATACTTCCATCTGAAACATGGAAGGTCAAACCAGAAGCATTCTGGTTGACATGCTAGTCTCCTTGGAATTTGGTTCGAGATAAGTCCAACCCAGACAGAAAAAAAAAAAACTCTTAAGCATGCTGACAAAATTAAGTGCATAACTCTGTAGATCTGTGAGTCCCGGAAAAGTCACCAAGTTATTAAAAACTGTTTTGTAGGCTTCCTGGCAACCAGACATTTATGTTCCCACTTCAGTGAAAGGATACAGACCCACACCAAAGCAGATATTGCTAAATTTCCAAACTGGTGAGAAAGAGAAGATTCTATCTGCTTCCAGAGAAGGGAGGGAGGAGCAAAAAAGTACATTACACACAAAGGATATGTGTGTGTGTGTGTGTGTGTGTGTCTGTAGTGTGTGTGTATACATATAGGTACATATATACAGACTGAGAATCCCTTAGCAGAAATGCTTGAGACCAGGAGTGCTTCAGATTTTTTATTTTTTTTAATTTTGGAATACCTGCATTGTACCATTGAGCATCCCAAATATGAAATTCTGAAATCCAAAATATTCCAATAAGCACTTCCTTTGAGCATCATGCTGGTGCTCAAAGTTTTGGATTTGGGGGCATTTCAGATTTCAAATTTTCAGATTTACGATATTCAACCCATATATGTATATATAAATTACAGTGTGTATGTATGTGTATACACATGTGTGCATATATGTATGCATGCAGATCAGATGTGTATATTTGTGTACATACATATATGCATATGTATATGCATGCATAAATGCATATGTATATATGTATACGTGTGTATGTGTCTACATATGTGTGTATGTGTATATGTATGTATATGTGTATATATGTATGAACATATATGTGTGTATACTGCATTAGTCCATTCTCACACTGCTATGAAGAAATACCTGAGACTGGGTAATTTATAAAGGAAAGAGGTTTAATTGATTCGGAGTTCTGCATTGCTGGGGAGGCCTCAGGAAACTTACAATCATGGCAGATGACAAAGGAGAAACAGGCACCTTCTTCACAGGGCAGCAGGATGGAGTGAGTGCCAGCAGGGGAAATGCCAGATCTCATGAGACTCACTCACTTCATGAGAACAGCATGGGGAACTGCCCCATGAGCCAATTACCTCCACCTGGTCCCGCCCTTGACATGTGAGGATTATGGGGATTACAATTCAAGATGAGATTTTGGATGGGGACACAGCCAAACCTATCAGTATATATGTGTGTATATATGCATGTATATATGTGTATATGTATGTGTGTGTATGTATATGTGTATGTGTATCCATGTGTTTACATATGTATATATGTGCACAATTGGTTGTTCTCCCTGGAGTAGCATCACAGGTTCTTAAATTTCCACTACAGATTTCTAACAATAACATAAATGATGTAGAGTAGTGTTATACGTAACTTTCTATCTGTAACTTAGTTTTGAGGTTTATCAAAGCTACATGCCCATAGCTGCAATTCATTTTCATCATTGCATAGTATTCCACTGAATTTATATATTACGCTTCATTGAATCATGTTCCTGTTATTGGACATTTAGGGTACTTTAAAAGCCTTACTTACAGCGAACAATGTTATAATGAACAATCCACGTATATATGTGAGATTTCATGCGGTTAGAAACCTAGTAGTAGAATTACTAAGTATGAATTCACATTTACTAGACCTTGCCAAACCAATATCTAAAGTGGTTGTACCACAGTCAACATTTAAAACAATTAAACATTTTAAAAACTTTCTAAACAGTTTTAAACATTTAAAAATTTTAACACACATGTATATATAACTCCTATATATCTAAATAAAATACTTATATTGTCACACATACACACACATCATGATTCCCTCTAAAGTATCAGGGAGGGAAATGGGATAGGTCAGAGAGGGGCTCATACGGATTTTCAATTATACATGTAATATTTTATATCTTAAGCTGGGTGATAGGTACATAAATGCCCCTTTTATTATCTATATTTTTTGTGTATATAACTGAAATCTTTCTAGAAGCTTCTGTTAAAACCTGGGATATTAATCTCAACATTTAACTTTGCTTCATCTCAGATGACAACTTGAGGATCAAAATCTCTTACCCAACCCTTCAGAAACGTGTTAGAGAATTCAGAAGCCACCACGCCCAGCCAGGCTTGTTTCTTTATTGTATCTGCTGAATGCTCTGGCATGCCACAGAGCAAAGGCAAAGGAAATCAGGGGTGTCAACGCGTTTTCAAGGGGAGCCCCACCATCACTTTTCGGTGGTAAGCTGTAACTCAGCTTTGGAGTAAGACCACAGCAAACAAAGGGAGAAAGGCGAAAGCCGCACTTACCATAGAAGAGGAATGCTTTTGTCATGTGATGATGCAGGTAGGTCCGGTTGATGGTGAAGAAACACGCGTCTGCTCCACAGTGGCCTAACCTCCCAGTTTCCCCCGTCAGCGGGGACCACCAGAGCATAATGGGGTAGCTGTCCAGTTCCCATTTTCTTTTCCTGTTGAAGGTCAATGCTTCTTTCTTAAGAAATGCATTAAGATGCGTAGGTGCTTCTTCCATTTTTCTACGTCCATCTTGCAAACCGGAACTTTGAAACCCCTTCCTTTCAAACTTCCCCAGCTCAACCACGACCTAAAAGAGAAGACAATTATTACCAGGGTCAAACTGTGTGATTTCCTGTTGTACCTCTCTCATTCATCTTGACGATTGAGCCTCTTACTAGTTTTCAGTTGTTGCTGTAACAATTTACCACAAACAGTAATTTAAAACAACACAAACTTAAGCTAGGTGCACTGGCTTACACTTGTAATCTCAGTATATCGTGGGGCCATGTTGGGAGGACCGCTTGAGGCCAGGAGATCGAGACTAGCCTGGCCAACATGGTGAAACCTCAACTCTACTAAAAACTACAAAAATCAGTCAGGTGTGGTGATAGCATACGCCTGTAATCCCAGTTACTAGGGAGGCTGAGTCAGGAGAATCAAATCACATGAACTCAGGAAGCAGAGCAGTGAGCCAAGATCTCGTCACTGCACTTCAGCCTGGGCAACAGAGCGAAGCTCCGTGTCAAAAAAAAAGAAAAAAAGAACTGGCCAGGCATGGTGATGCATGCCTGTAGTCCCAGATACTCAGGAGGCTGAGGCAAGAGGATTGCTGCACTCCAGCCTGGGCAACAGAGCAAGACCTTGTCTCAACAACCAATCAATCAATCACAAATTTGTTATCACACAGTTCTGAAGTCAGACGTCTGAAATGGGTCTCACTGGGCTAAGATCAAGGGGTCAGCAGGGCTGCAATCCTCCCTGAAGACTCTAGGAGAGAAGCCTCTTTCTTGCTTTTCTTTTAGAGCCACCACCATTGACTCATGGCCTCCTTCCTCCTCTTCAAAGCCAGCAACACTACATCTCCTGACTCTTCTGATGTCACCTCTTCTCTCTGACCATGTCAGGAAAGGCTCTCCATCTTTAAGAACTTGTGATTACATGGGGCTCACATGAATAATTTGCAATAATCTCCCCCATTTCAAAGTGTGTCACATTGATCCCATCTGCAAAGTCCCTTTTGCCACCTAAAGTAACATATTCACAGGTTCCAGGGATCAGGGAGTGGACACAGCCTCCAAACATCAACCAACAAGAATGGTCAGTGATTCTACTAAACACTTAAAACAAATACATTTCCCCTCCATTTCTTAAGTCGATAGGATATCTAGAAATAGTTTTGCCTTTTAATGAAAGCTGTGACAGGATTATTACCTGACTACTACTAGAAAATACACTCTAGGGAAAGTAAGTTATAAATTTCCAACTGGTTTCTTTATTACAATTAAAGGAGTCATAACATGGGTTTTATGTTTCTAGTAATACTCACTATAGCATTGAGATGGTGAAATAATACCTGATGTCAAAATTCCCTAGCGTCTACGTTACCCACATGGTACACCAGAGTACTGGGCTTCCACTCACAACCACGTTTAAATTTATTCCAGGATAGTCTAAGTCCGGGTCACTGGACAGCCAGGACATCAGCAACAGTCATCTGGAGGGCAGGGTGGGTGTAGCAGAATCTCCAAAAGTGCTGCCTTTCATCAGTTTTTTTTTGAGATGGAGTCTAGCTCTGTCACCCAGGCTGGAATGCAGTAGCATGATCTTGGCTCACTGCAACCTCCACCTCCCGGGTTAAAGCGATTCTCCTGCCTCAGCCTCTTGAGTAGCTAGGATTACAGGCATGTGCCACCACGCCCAGCTAATTTTTTATTTTTAGTAGAGACAGGGTTTCATTGTGTTGGCCAGGATGGTCTCGAACTCATGAACTCGTGATCCACCCGCCTTGGCCTCCCAAAGTGTGGAATTACAAGCATGAGCCACCACCCAGACTTTTCATCAAATTTTAAGATTTGGTATTGTGCTGAGCATGGTGGCATGCACCTTTAGTCCCAGCTACTCGGGAGGCTGAGACCAGAGGATCACTTGAGTCCAGGACTTCAAAGCTGCAGTGCGGTATGACTGCACCACTATACTCCAGCTTGAGCAACAAAGGAAGACTCCATCTCAAGAAAAAAAAACAAGAATTGATATTAATATGATAACTGATATGGCACTAAGTATAGAAATATGGTAAAGAAGCCAGGCGCAGTGGCTCACGCCTGTAATCCCAGCACTTTGGGAGGCAGAGGTGGGCAGATCATGAGGTCAGATCGAGACCATCCTGGCTAACACGGTGAAACCCCATCTCTATTAAAAAAAACGAAAAAAAGAAATACGCTAGAGAAAGGGTTAGACTGCTCCATATGTAACTGAAAATTTAGTAGTCAACCTATGAAACAAACAAAGCAGTAAACAGTAAGGCACATTCACATTTCTATATGTTAACTGCTCTACCAGTCAGCCATGGAGGGCGCTCCCTGGGCAGCCCTCAGGTCCTGCTTTTAGGAGCCAAGAGTGGTACCTTTTGTACGTGCTCACTGCTCCTGGTGTTAGATAGAGGCCACTGATCACTGATGCATTGCACGGAGTCTGTAACTCCCTGGGGAGGGCCCGTGACTTTCATTAGAGTCTCGAAGGTATCCAAGGCCAAAACAAAAAAACACTGAGTGAAAGCCAAATAGCTTTCCAGAAGGAGTAAGGAATTATATTGGCTTTACAAAACTATGGATCGCCTGAGACGCCAAAGTCAACACCAGAGCAGCAGAGCCATCACCGAGAGCTAAATTCTGCCTGTTGCCAACAGCTCTCTCAGCATTTTTATGATGGCACAATGTGGCTCTCCCCAGTAGTTTGATCCAAGGGAGATGATTTGTAGCCACAAAACTATCTTTTCATCTGACCTTCCCCTGCAAATGTACAACCAGTCACTTAAAAGAAAGGCTTTTAGAAAGCCATAGGATACAACTCCAAAGGTGAAATTTATTCCATATTTCAGATCAGTATCTACTGTGTGAGTTATAAGTTCATTTCCAAATAATAGGGATGCTTTTAATAAGAGATTCTTCTTCTGCCAAACAAATTTTATTTTTGGGGGGAGAGTCTCACTCTGTAGCCCAGGCTAGAGTTCAGTGGCATGATCTCAGTTCACTGCGGTCTCCAGGTTCAAGTGATTCTCCTGCCTCAGCCTCCTGAGTAGTTGGGATTACAAACATGAGCCACCGTGCCTGGTTAACTTTTTTGTATTTTTAGTAGAGACAAGGTTTCATCACATTGGCCCAAACAGCTTTTTAAACACATTATCTTCAGGTATCACTACCAGATTGTAGGAAATATAGCAGAATAAGGGAATATATTCAATAAAACTATAAGGATAAAATGAGCCAATCCCACAATCTAGAAAAGTTAAAAGGACAAATGACCCAGTTTTAACAAGCCCATGACATGGAATAAAAGGTGGGGCAGAAGAAACTTTTTCATAGTGAAAAAAATGAAAACATAAAATTTGAGACTCACCAACCAAATGCAATGTATGGGTTTGTTTATTCCAAATTCAAACCAACTCGGGCCACACATGGTGGCTCTTGCCTGTAATCCCAGCATTTTGGGAGGCCAACATGGGTGGATCACCTGAGGTCAGGAGTTTGAGACCACCCTGGCCAACATAGTGAAACCTCGTCTCTCTTAAAAATACAAAAATTACCCGGCCGGGCGCGGTGGCTCACGCCTGTAATCCAAGCACTTTGGAGGCCAAGGCAGGTGGATCACCTGAGGTCAGGAGTTCATGACCAGCCTGACCAACATGGTGAAACCCCATCTTAAAAAAAAATTATATATATATACATACATATATATATATATATATATATATACGTATATATATGTGTATATAAAAATTATATATATATATAAAAATTAGCTGAGCATGGTGGCATAGCCCGTTTCTCCTAAAAATACAAAAATTAGCTGGGCATGGTGGTACATACCTATAATCCCAGCTACTCGGGAGGCTAAGGCAGGAGGATCACTTGAACCCAGGAGGTGGAGGTTGCAGTGAGCTGAGAATGCACCACTGAACACCAGCCTGGGCAACAGAGCAAGACTCTGTCTCAAAAAAAGAAAAAAACCAACTCATTACGAAAATTCTTTTTTTTTTGAGACAACTGGGAAAAATTTAACACAGCCAAACATACAGAGAATATTCAGTAGTTAATTGTTAATTTTGTTGGCTGTGATAGTAGCAATACGGTTACATTAAATTTTTCAAAGTTCCTATCTGTAAGAGAATCATATTAACATATAACTGGTGAAATGCTATTATGTCCTGGATTTGCTTTAAACTATTCCAAAATATATTACTAAATTATTTATGCAAATTAAAAGTAAAATTCAAAAACAAATATACATATATACCCAAAGAATTTACAGTTTATAAAAAATATAGTTAAATATGAATGGAAAACAATGTCTAAGGTTTTCTCCAGAGAACTATAATGTTTTAGCTTAAGTGCAGGTGACTACAATATTTTCATGTTTAGATTATATTAATTAAATAATTTTGTCATAGAGTCTGCTATGGGCTAAATTTTTTTTTTTTTTTTTTTTTTGCTTGATTGGTTTTTTGAGACAGAGTTTCGCTCTGTCACCAGGCTGGAGTGCAGTGGCATGATCTCGGCTCACTGCAACCTCCACCTCCCAGTTCAAGCAATCCTCCTGCCTCAGCCTCCCGAGTAGCTGGGACTATAGGCGTGCACAACCACACCCAGCTAATTTTTTGTATTTTTAGTAGAAACAGCATTTCACAATGTTGGCCAGGATGGTCTAGAGCTCTTGACCTCGTGATCTGCCCGCCTCAGCCTCCCAGAGTGCTGGGATTATAGACGTGAGCCACCATGCATGGCCGCTAAATTGTATACCCCCAAAAAATTCATATGTTGAAGTTCTTACTCCCAGTACCTTATAACGTGACTATATTTGGGACAGGGTCTTCAAAGAGGTAACTGAGTTAAAACAAGTGGGCCCTACTCCAGTATGACTGGTGTCTTTATAGAAAGAGAAAATTCTGACACAGAAACTTGCAGAGAGAAGGCAGTATAAAGATACAGGGAGAAAACAGTCATCTATAAGCCAAGGATAGAGGCCTGTAAAAAAATTAATTTTGGTTGTGGAAGCAAGCCACTCCACCTGCAGTATTTTGTTAACAGAAGCCCTAGCAAACTAACATAGGATCTATGACATGATTTTTTTTTTCTATTTATCCTATCTTTACCCTACTCATTTGGCAAATTATTTCATCTGCCTAAAAACAGGAATGGAGGCCAGGCGCAGTGGCTCACGCCTGTAATCCCAGCACTTTGGGAGGCCGAGGCAGGGGAATCACTTGAGGTCAGGAGTTCGAGACCAGCCTGGCCAACATGGTGAAATCCCATGTCTACTAAAAATACCAAAAATTAGCTGGGCGTGGTGGTGCGCGCCTGTAGTCCCAGCTACTCAGGAGGCTGAGGCAGGAGAATCACTTGAACCCGGGAGGCAGAGGGTGCAGTGAGTTTCATATGGTGCCACTGCACTCCAGCCTGGCAACAGAGCAACACTCTGTCCTGGATACCACCAGCACAAACAAGGAAGAAGGCACATGTTGCCTCTCACCAGAATCCCAGTCTGGCAGAAGGCAGCGGTAGAAGTACAGGACCAGACTGTCTGCCAAAGTGCTTTAATAAGCTTTATCTCATTCAACCCTACGCAGAAGGGAGATCCCGCAGAGTGAAAAGGCCTGGAGAACACCTTAGTTTCTACCAGTCCCACAGGTGAACTTCTCACAACCACAAATAACCTTTAAAGGTCGTGTGGAGGGCCAGGCGCAGTAGCTCATGCCTATAATCCCAGCACTTTGTAAGGACAAGGCAGGCGGATCACCTGAGGTCAGGAGTTCAAGACCAGCCTGGCCAATATGGCAAAACCCCATCTCTACTAAAAATACAAAAATTAGCCAGGCATGGTGGCAGGCACCTATAATCCCGCTACTTGGGAGGCTGAGGCAGGAGAATCGCTTGAACCCAGAAGGTAGAGGTTGCAGTGAGCCAAGATCGCACCATTGCACTCCAGCACGCACAACAAGAGCGAAAGTCCATCTCAAAAAAAAAAAAGTCCTGTGGAAGTGAGGCGCAGTGGCTCACACCTGTAATCGCAGTGCTTTGGGAAGCCAAGGCAGGCAGATCGCTTGAGTTCAGGAGTTCAAGACCAGCCTGAGCAACATGGTGAAACCCCCATCTCTACAAAAAAACAGAAAACTTAGCCAGGCATGGCGGTACACACCTACAGTCTCAGCTACTCAGGAGGCTGCATTGGGAGGACCGCTTGAGCCTGGGAGGTGGAGGCTGCAATGAGCCAAGATCGTGCCACTGCACTCCAGCCTGGATGACAGAGTGAGACCCTGTCTCAAGAACAAAAAAAAAAAAAAAAAAAAAAAGCTCTGTGGATTTTGAAATGGACAGTCGGTACCTGAATGGGTGCAAAAATCTACCTGAGCTAATATCTATACTATTACTATTACTGCCCAATTTCTATTTCAATTTGAAATCAGTGAAGGCTGGGCACAGTGGCTCATGCCTATAATCCGAGTACCTTGTGAGGCCAAGGTGGGTGGATTGCTTGAGCACAGGATTTTGAGACCAGCCTGGGTAGCGTGGTGAAACCCTGTCTCTACAAAAAACAAAACAAAACAAAAAAAAAAAACACCAAAATTAGGCTGGGTACGGTGGCTCACACCCGTAATCCCAGCACTTTGGGAGGCTGAGGCAGGCAGATCACTTGAGGTCAGGAGTTTGAGACCAGCCTGGCCAACATGGTGGAACCTCATTTCTACTAAAAATACAAAATTAGCCCGGTGGCGGGTGCCTGTAATCCCAGCTACGCAGGAGGCTGAGGCAGGAAATCACTTGAACCTGGAAGGCAGAGGTTGCAGTGAGCTGAGATCTCGTTGCTGCATCCCTGCCTGG
Organism: Aotus nancymaae; assembly: GCF_030222135.1. NCBI lineage: Eukaryota > Metazoa > Chordata > Mammalia > Primates > Aotidae > Aotus > Aotus nancymaae. Next base: position 5,592,240 of record NW_026988494.1, on the reverse strand, counting down.
GTGACAGAATGAGACTCCATCTCAAAAAAAAAAAAAAAAGTAGCAAGGCACAGTGGCACACGCCTGTGGTCCCAGCTACTGGAGATGCTAAGGTGGGAGGACTGCCTGAGCTCAGGGAGGTCGAGGCTGCAGTGAGCCAAGACTATGCCACTGTGCTCCAGCCTGGGTGACAAAATGAGACCCCGTCTCAAAAAATAAATAAATAAATAGACAGATAGATATAAATCAGTGAACGAGGCTGGGTGCGGTCGCTCACACCTGTAATCCCAGCACTTTGGGAGGCTGAAGCAGGCAGATCATGAGGTCAGGAGTTCAAGACCAGCCCAGCCAGCATGGTAAAACCCTGTTTCTACTAAAAATATAAAAATTAGCTGGGCATGGTGGCAAGATGCCTGTAATCCCAGCTACTTGGGAGGCTGAGGCAGGAAAATCGCTTGAATCCAGGAAGTAGAGGCTGCAGTAAACTGAGACCATGCCACTATACTCCTGCCTGGGCAACAGAGCAAGAAAGGAAAAAGGAAAAGAGAGGAGAGGAGGGGAAGAGAGGGAGGAAGGGGAGAGAGAGAGAGAAAGAGAAGGAAGGGAGGGAGGGAGGGAGGGAGGGAAGGAAGGAAGGAAGGAAGGAAGGAAGGAAGGAAGGAAGGAAGGAAGGAAGGAAGGAAGGATCAGTGAATGAAGTTCAGAATAATTCACTAAGGCATACAAGTAGGAGAACTAAGCAAACATTTCAGTTCATTCATCCATACACAGTCCTTGAGACATGCATTAACACAGATGCCTGTGTTCTGCATTTACTGCAAGATACAAATTATCTTGTTCTCAGAATAGTCCTTGCTTCTTCAAGAATGCAGTCTTTCAAAAGTGGTAACAATAGGAGATTCTGAGGAAGCCATCCAATTTTGACCCAGGAAAACAGACTTGAGTCTTACTTTCCGTTTCTCTACAACCAGGAGCGTACAAGACTCTCAAACTCACCTTCTATCTCAATGACTTTGTTTCTGCTTGGCACATCCATTCACTAAACCTGTTTCACCTGTTTAAAGAAGAGGGGCAGGAGGTGGATTGGAAGGATCTCCCTGCCAGAGGTGCTTTACTGGGAGGAGAACTGGGACGCGTTTTCCTCCGAGTAGAAAACCTCTGATCCTGGCCGGGCGTAGTGGCTCACACCTGTAATCCCAGCACTTTGGGAGGCTGAGGCAGGCAGATCACTGGAGATCAGGAGTTGGAGACCAGCATGGCCAACATGGTGAAACTCAGTCTCTATTAATAATACCAAAACAAATGTAGCCAAGCATGGTAACAGACACCTGTAATCCCAGCTACTCAGAAGGCTGAGGCACAAGAGTCGCTTGAACCTGGGAGGCTGAGATTGCAGTAAGCAGAGATCGCACCACTGCACTCCAGCCTGGGTGACAGAGTGGAACTGTGTCTAAAAAAAAAAAAAAAAAAGAAGAAAGAAAGAAAAGAAAACCTCTGATCCCGAAGGCTTCAGCAAAAAGTGAAAGACGTGAAGTTTTGAGAAAATAGGGGGTGGAAGGGACGTGGCAAAGGCCCAGCTATCAACACTACACAACCCACATTCTTGGTACCTGGAGTGTGACAAGCAGAAAGACGGTGGCTGTGATGCACAGGCAAGATGCCAGAAGCTTCCTCCTCTGAATCCGCACCATGCTGCCCTGCCCTGGGTGACTGACAGAGGGCTAACCTGGTTACCGGGTGTTCTCTCGTCAGCCCAGAGCCCGAGACAACGTCACATGGAAGAACCATCTGGGTGCCAATTTCCTGCACTGCCATTCCTGCTGGGACCTGGTCTCCATGAGGGACTGAGATTCGAGGTTCTGAGTGGGCCTGGCTTGGCATCGAGACGAAACAGCGTGCAGTCTTCTTAGGCTATCATCAGAGCAGCTGGAGATTTCTCCACATAAGAAGGTAACAAAAAATTCTGTAACAAAAGATCATCTTTTAGCCACAGCACATTGATTTAATCAATGCAGTCTTGCAGGAGGGTTACCGTGTAAAAACCTAGATGTTTTAAACTGAAAGGAATCACTTAGATCCCGTAGTCTTGGTACCTCACTCATACGTAAGGAAACCATAGCTGGGCGTGGTGGCTCATGTCTGTAATCCCAGCACTTCGAGAGGCCAAGGCAGGTGGATCATTTGAGGTCAGGAGTTTGAGACCAATCTGGCCAACATGGTGAAACCCCGTCTCTACTAAAAATACAAAAATTAGCTGGGCGTGGTGGCGGGCACCTGTAGTCCCAGCTACTCAGGAGGCTGAGGCAGGAGAATCACTTGAACCCGGGAGGTGGAGTTTGCAGTGAGCTGAAATTATACCACTGCGCAACACTCCATCTAGAAAGGAAAGGAAAAAGGGGAGGGGAGGGGAGGGGAGGGGAGGGGAGAGGAGGGGGGAAATCAAGACCAGAGAGGTGAAGTGACTTACTCATGGCCACATAGCCCATCGGAGGGAGTGACAAATCTACAAACAGATCCCAAATCTAAAATTCTGCTTCCACTTAATGCTCTCTGCTATCAGAAGACTGAATGCCAAGACTTTATATGAAGTCACTTCCTTCTACCTAAGTTTCAAAGGAGTACAGAAATGGAATAGAAATTACCAGGACTATCCACCTGCTCCCATAAAATTTAGGAAGAAAAGAAAAAATTCAGGCTTTAATCAAAAATGGATAATCATCATGTGGCCTGAATGCTCACTAAGGAAACCAACTTATGCCACAGCATAAGGAATTCTGAACATGACCTATTTGTCTTTTGACACAGAGTCTTGCTCTATCACCCAGGCTGGAGTGCAATGGTGCGATCTCAGCTCACTGCAACCTCCACCTCCTGAGTTCAAGCAATTCTCCTGCCTCAGCCCCCCGAGTAGCTGGGATTACAGGCATGCATCACCATGCCCGGCTAATTTTTGTATTTTTGGTAGAGACAGGGTTTCACCATGTTGGTCAGGCTGGTGTTGAACTCCTGACCTTGTGGTCCACCCACTTCGGCCTCCCAAAGTGCTGGGATTACAGGCGTGAGCCACTGCACCCGGCCTTATTTGTCTTTTATAGCAAGTGGAATAAAGCAGCGGGTGGTTTGAGGACTATTATTCTTTGGAAGTTTCCAAATAAAATTTTCATCTATCTGAAATGAATGATCTTTTCAAAAAAGTTGTAAAAATGAACTAAATGAGGGCCAGACACAGTGGCTCATACCTGTAATCACAGCACTTTGGGAGCCCAAGGCAGAAGGATGGTTATGCCCAGGAGTTTGAGACCAGCCTGGGCAATATAGTGAGACCCAGTCTGTATAGAAAATTTTACAAATTAGCTAGGCATGGAGGTGTGCACCTATAGTCTCAGCTACTCAGGAGGTTGAAGCAAGAGGATCGCTGGAGCCCAAGAGGTCAAGTCTGCAGTAAGCCATGATCAACCCACCACACTCAACATGGGCATCAGAGCGAGACCCTATCTCAAAAAAAAAAGTTTAAAAAAATGCCCCCATAGAATGCGCTTTATCCCTATGATATTCCATGAACTTCAATGGCTTGGGCAAATGTGGAGTTCAGAGTGGAGCAAGGGTCAACTTTCCGGGGGGGCAATGCTGCTGCCCAGTACTTCACAGATCTGAGTCTAAGTCAGACCTCCATCATGCCCTGGGATACAGAGTTAAAGATATTATTAGAGGGCCGGGCACGGTGGCTCACGCCTGTAATCCCAGCACTTTGGGAGGCCGAGGTGGGCGGATCACAAGGTCAAGAGATCAAGACCATCCTGGTCAACATGGTGAAACCCCATCTCTACTAAAAATACAAAAAATTAGCTGGGCACGGTGGTGCGTGCCTGTAATCCCAGCTACTCAGGAGGCTGAGGCAGGAGAATTGCCTGAACCCGGGAGGCGGAGGTTGCGGCGAGCCAAGATCGCGCCATTGCACTCCAGCCTAGGTAACGAGCGAAACTCCGTCTCAAAAAGAAAAAAGATATTATTAGATATAATTAGACCTATAAAAATAATATAGAGCCCCCGATTAAAAACTTTAGTCTTAAAGATGTGCTCCCCTCTCATGAGTCTACCTTGATTTACTTTTTTTTTTTTTTTTTTTTGAGGCAGGGTCTCACTCTGTCACTTAGGCTGGAGTGCAGTAGTGCAATCATGGCTCTCTGTAGCCTCCAAGTGCCATGATGAACACTGATGCAAAAATCTTCAATAAAATACTGGCAAACCCAATCTAACAGCACATCGAAAAGCTTATTCACCACGATCAAGTAGGTGATGCATCCCAGGGATGCAAGGCTGGTTCAACATACACAAATCTATAAACGTAATTCACCACATAAACAGAACCAAAGACAAAAACCACAAGATTATCTCAATAGATGCAGAGAAGGCCTTCGACAAAATTCAACAGCCCTTTATGCTAAAAACTCTCAATAAACTAGGTATCGATGGAACGTGTCTCAAAATAATAAAAGCTATTTATGACAAACCCACAGCCAATATCATACTGAATGGGCAAAAACTAGAAGCATTCCCTTTAAAAACTGGCACTAGACAAGGATGCCCTCTCTCACCACTCCTATTCAATATAGTATTGGAAGTTCTAGCCAGAGCAATTAGGCAAGAAAAAGAAATAAAGGGTATTCAATTAGGAAAGGATGAAGTCAAATTGTCCCTATTTGTAGACGACATGATCGTATAATTAGAAGACCCCATCGTCTCAGCCCAAAACCTCCTTAAGCTGATAAGCAACTTCGGTAAAGTCTCAGGATACAAAATCAATGTGCAGAAATCACAGGCATTCCTATACTCCAACAACAGACAAACAGAGAGCCAAATCATGAGGGAACTCCCATATACAATTGTTACAAAGAGAATAAAATACCTAGGAATACAACTAACAAAGGGGGTAAAAGATCTTTTCAAGGAGAACTACAAACCACTGATCAAGGAAATAAGAGAAGACACAAACAGATGGAAAAACATTCCATGCTCATGGTTAGGAAGAATCAATATTGTGAAAATGGCCATACTGCCCAAAGTAATTTATAGATTCAATGCTATCCCCATCAAGCTACCACTGAACTTCTTCACAGAACTGGAAAAAAACACTTAAAACTTCATATGGAACCAAAAGAGAGTCCGCATAGCCAGGACCATCCTAAGCAAAAAAAACAAAGCTGGAGGCATCACGCTACCTGACTTCAAACTATACTACAAGGCTACAGTAATCAAAACAGCATGGTACTGGTACTAAAACAGAGATATAAACCAATGGAACAGAACAGAGGCCTCAGAAGTAATGCCACACATCTACATACATCTGATCTTTGACAAACCTGACAAGCAATGGGGAAATGATTCCCTGTTTAATAAGTGGTATTGGGAAAACTGGCTAGCCATATGCAGGAAGCTGAAACTGGACCCCTTCCTTACACCTTATACAAAAATTAACTCCAGATGGATTAAAGATTTAAACATAAGAACTAACTCCATAAAAACCCTAGAAGAAAACCTAGGCAACACCATTCAGGACATAGGCATAGGCAAGGACTTCACAACTAGAACACCAAAAGCAATGACAACAAAAGCCAAAATAGATAAATGGGATCTAACTAAACTTAAGAGGTTCTGTACAGCAAAAGAAACAATCATTAGAGTGAACCAGTAACCAACAGAATGGGAAAAAAATTTTGCAATCTACCCATCTGACAAAGGGCTAATATCCAGAATCTACAAAGAACTAAAGCAGATTACAAGAAACAAATAAACTCATTCAAAAGTGGACGAAGGATATGAACAGACACTTTACAAAAGAAGACATATATGCGGCCAACAAACGTGAAAAAATGCTCATCATCACTGGTGATTAGAGAAATGCAAATCAAAACCACGTTGAGATACCATCTCACGCCAGTTAGAATGGCGATCATTAAAAAATCTGGAGACGCCGGGCGCGGTGGCTCACGCCTGTAATCCCAGCACTTTGGGAGGCCGAGACGGGTGGATCACGAGGTCAAGAGATCGAGACCATCCTGGTCAACATGGTGAAACCCTGTCTCTACTAAAAATACAAAAAATTAGCTGGGCATGGTGGTGCGTGCCTGTAATCCCAGCTACTCGGGAGGCTGAGGCAGGAGAATTGCCTGAACCCAGGAGGCGGAGGTTGCGGTGAGCCAAGATCGTGCCATTGCACTCCAGCCCGGGTAACAAGAGCGAAACTCCCTCTCAAAAAAAAAAAAAAAAAAAAAAAAAAAAAAAAAAAATCTGGAGACAACAGATGCTGGAGGGGATGTGGAGAAATAGGAACACTTTTACACTGTTGGTGGGAGTGTAAATTAATTCAACCATTGTGGAAGACAACGTGGCGATTCCTCAAGGATCTAGAAATAGAAATCCCATTTGACCCAGCAATCCCGTTACTGAGTATATACCCAAAGGATTATAAATCATTCCATTATAAAGACACATGCACATGTATGTTCCTTGTGGCACTGTTTACAATAGCAAAGACCTGGAACCAACCCAAATGCCCATCAATGATAGACTGGACAAAGAAAACATGGCATATATACACCATGGAATATTATGCATCCATAAAAATCAACGAGTTTGTGTCCTTTGTAGAGACATGGATGAATCTAGAAACCATCATGCTCAGCAAACTGACACAAGAACAGAAAACCAAACACCGCACATTTGCACTCATAGGCGGGTGATGAGCAATGAGAACACTTGGGCACAGGGAAGGGGATAACACTCACAGGGATAGGTGGGGGGCGGAGGGGAGGGGAGGGATATAGGGGGGCGGGGAGGATGGGGAGGGATAACACCAGGAGAAATGCCTGATGTAGGTGACGTTGGTGGGGGTGGGGGATGGAGACAGCAAACCACCATGGCATGCATGTACCTACGCAACAATCCTGCAGGATGGCACATGTACCCCAGAGCCCAAAGTATAAACAAAAAAGAAAGAAAGAAAGACAAATGCAAAGAGAGAATTTTGAAAGCACCAAGAGAAAAGCAATTCATCACATACAAGGGAAAAAAAACACAAAAATTCAGGTATAACCTTAAGACTGAAAAAAAACACACACACACACAGACACAAAAATTAGCCAGGCATGGTGGCACATGCCTGTAGTCCCAGCTACTTGGGAGGTTGAGGCAGGAGAATTGCTTGAACCCCGGAGGTAGAGATTGCAGTGAGCCAAGATCACACCACTGCACTCCAGCCTAGGCGACAGAGCAAGAGTCCATCTCAAAAAAAAAAAAAGAAAATGAAAGAAAGAAAGAAAGAAAGAAAGAAAAAGACTGGTGATGAATCAAGAAGGTGTGGCCAGAGCACATTTCTATTACAGAACTGAAAGCGATGCCATTCTTAAATTCCAGACACATACTGAAGCATTTGAATTACAAGATTCCAGGAGAAAAGCTGTCATTTCATCACTGCCTGCAGGATGAATCTCAGAGTCCTGATCGAGAGTGCCCTAGAATACCCTTCCTGGGAAAGAATAATGTGTGTATTCAGATAACCATGGCAGGTGCCATCTGCAGTGGACTCTCACTCACCGATCCTCTAGGAGTTGAGCTTCTAAAGTGCACTGCCTGGCTGGTGTGCACCACCAGGGTTGGCTATTGGCTGTACAGAGTGGGGTTTGGAGCTGAGTCTGACTGCCTCATATTCTTGCAAATACTATGCCTTCACAACCAGCAACACTTTCATCCTAAAATAATTCCAAATTTTCTACTATATTTTGAATTAAGATGGACAGAAGAGAGACAGACTATCTTAAAGGGAATTAGTAGCTTGAGCGTGCCAGCTTCAAATTTTGGCCATTCAGGGCCAGTTGAAGGTATAAGAGTCTCAGAAATGGGCCTGGCATAGTGGCTCAAGCCTGTAATCCCAGCACTTTGGGAGGCCGAGGCAGGCAGATTACCTGAGGTTGGGAGTTTGAGACCAGCCAGATCAACATGGAGAAACCACATCACTACTAAAAATGTAAAATTAGCCGGGCGTGGTGGCGCATGCCTGTAATCCCAGCTACTCGCGAGGCTGAGGCAGGAGAGTCACTTGAACCAAGGAGACAGAGGTTGCGGTGAGCTGAGATCATGCCACTGCTCTCCAAACTGGGCAACAAGAGTGAAACTCAATCTCAAAAAAAAAAAAAAAAAGATTCTCAGAAATGGAACTAAGAGATGATTTCTGTCTTGCATGTCTGACTGTAAAATGAGAAACCAACCTTAGGTGACAGTCTGAGCTTTCAGAACCTGGCAGTTTGTGAGGCAAGGCGCAGTGGCTCACGCCTGTAATCCCAACACATTGGGAGGCCGAGGCGAGCAGACCACTTGAGGTCAGGAGTCTGAGACCAGTGTGAACAACACAGCGAAACCTCATCTCTACTAAAAATACAAAAATCAGTCAAGTGTGGAGGCGGGCACCAGTAATCCCAGCTACTGAGGAGGCTGAGGCAGGAAGATCACTTGAACCTGGGAGGCAGAGGATGCAGTGAGCGGAGATTGCACCACTGCACTTCAGCCTGAGCAACAGAGCGAGACTCTGCCTCAAAAAAAAAAAAAGAAGAATCTGGCAGTTTGTAAGCCCCTCCTGCTCCTACCTCTCCCTACTTCCAGGAGAGGCGAGGCAGAAGGCAAGGAGTTCTGGGAAGGCTCCTTTGCTCATTTCCGTTCTGGTAATTGGGGAGTCAACTGAGTTAATAAGCAAGAGGTAATACCATGGAGAATTTTTAGAAGAAATGTGTCTAATTATCAAATTTAAACTATTCACACTAAAGTATGATTTATCAAATAGGTTTGACTGTCCCAAGGTGTTTTCACTTGCTAATGTCTAAATCTCCTGAAGCCCCTTAAATGGTGACTGTCCTGGGGAAGAGATGATGTGATAGGCGGAGGAGATGCCTAAAGGCCTTTGGACAACTCCTCAGGCACAGTTAAGTCCCTCCTTTCAACTACACCTCAACGCTCCTCATTCATTTCAACCTGGTTACTCCAAAGGCCCAGTAATAGGTATTCTTCCCAGTGTGACCTTTTTGGATTCTTCATTCAGCCACAAAGAGATGTTTCTAGAGTTTTGATTGGATATATCTCCTGATTAATATCCTTCAGTAGCTTCCCAAAGATCTCAAGATAAAAATGAAACTGTTAGCTTAGAAAACAATACAATCTGAGCCCAGACATAAGCACTTTGGGAGGCCAGGCGGGTAGGTTTCTTGAGGCCAGGAGTTGGAGACCAGTCTGGCCAGTATGGCCAAACCCCGCCTCTACTAAAAATACAAAAATTAGCTGAGTGTGGTGGTGCCTGCCTATAGTCCCAGCTACTGGGGAGGCTGAGGCAGAATTACTTGAACCCAGGATATGGAGACTGCAGTGAGCCAAGATCACACACCTGCACCCAGCCTGAGTGGTGGAGCAAGACTCCATCTCACAAAACAAAAACAGAAAACACGTGGGCCGCACTCTGCCTCTCTAGCTTCCTTTCCTGGTTTGCAGCATACAGACTCTGCTCCTGCTATTCCTGGAATGTGGTTTCCCAGGCTGTACTCTGGTGCCTACCTGGGAACCTTTCCACCGTCTTTAACCGTGCTAGCCGTTCTGCAAGACTTTCAAGGCTACGTCCTTTGGGAGGCATTACGCTTCTCAACATCAAGTCAGTCTTTTCGTTTGTTTTTCAGACAGGGTGTCCTCTGTCACCTAGGCTATGTGCAGTGGTATAATATTGGCTTACTGTAGCCTCAACCTCCCAGGCTCAAGCGATTCTTCCCCCTCAACTTCCAGAGTACCTGGGACCACAGGCATATGCCACCACACCCAGCTAATTTTTTTTTTTTTTTTTTTTTTTTGAGAACTAGGATTTTGCCATGTTAGCCAGGCTGGTCTCAAACTCCTGAGATCAAGCGATCTGCCCGCCTTGGCCTCCCAAAGTGCTGGGATTACAGGTGTGAGCCACTGCACCCAGCTAAAAAATCAGTTTACAGATCTGTATCATCATGTGCTTGTTTCCATCAGGGCAATGGAGAGAATGCAGGAAGCTGGGGATTTTAGTAAGCTTTCTAAAGCTGCTTTATCAGATGCATAAAAAACAATTGTTGAGGCTGGGCACAGTGGCTCACGGCTGTAATCCCAGCACTTTGAGAGGCCAAGGTTGGCGGGTCACAAGGTCAAGAGATCAAGACCATCCTGGTCAACAGGGTGAAATCCTGTCTCTACTAAAAATACAAAAATTAGCTGGGCATGGTGGCACGTGCCTGCAGTCTCAGCTACTCAGGAGGATGAGGCAGAATTGTTTGAACCCAGGAGGCACAGGTTGAGATGAGCTGAGATCGCGCCACTGCACTCTAGCCTGGGAAACAAGAGCGAAACTCTATCTAAAAAAAAATTGTTGAACATTTAAAAGCTGGCCTAGTTTGTTAATTTGCAGACTTCCGTAGTGCCTGTGATTGTCCCTTGGGCACCTGATGAACATGGTGTGATAGCTCCAGTTTCTACTTTTACTCAATTTTCTTTATCAACACTTGTGTTAATGGCCAGGCCCAATGGCTCATGCCTGTAATCCCAGCCCTTTTGGGAGGCCAAGGAGGGTGGATTACCTAAAGTCAGGAGTTCAAGACCAGCCTGGTCAACATAGTGAATCCCTGTCTCTACTAAAAATACAAAAATTAGCCAGGCGTGGGATTACAGGTGCCTGTAATCCCAGCTATTAGGGAGGCTAAGAAGAATCACTTGAACCCAGGTGCTGGAAGTTGCAGTGAGCCAAGATCACGCCACTGCACTCCAGGCTGGGTAACAAGAACAAAAGTCTGTCTCGAAAAAAAACTTACATTAATGTGTTCCTCGCTTTTTTACAGTGAACTTCGTATTTTACTGAGCATTTATTTTTACATAAAGCATACTTTGGATGGCAGATTTCTGTGTGGGAAAGTCATCCTCTTCATCCTAGCCCAAATATCAGGCGAGACCCACAGAGAACAGTAAGGGAGAAAGGCACACTGGCAGTCATGTGAATCAAGACTGGTGATTAACAGGGAAGAGAAGCTGTAGCCAGAACACTTCTGCACTTCCATTGCAGAAATAAAGGCAATGTCATTCCTCAATCCTTAGATTCCAGACATATACTAAAGTGCTTAAATTATGCAGTACTAATAATGCAACCTCACAGGAACAAGCATTCAGTGGATCTATTTAATGCAGAAACTAAATAAAAACCCAAAATAGAGAGCCAGATAAACAGACTGATACAATGCCTCAATTAGAAGCACAGATTTTTCTGTGAGGTTTTTTTTTTTCTTGAGACAGAGTCTCGCTCTGTCACCAGGCTGGAGTGCAGTGGCACAATCTCTGCTCACTGCAATCTCTGCCTCCCAGGTTCAAGCGATTCTCCTGCCTCTGCCTCCCAAGTAGCTGGGATTAGAGGCACAAGCCATCACACCCAGCTAATTTTTTTGTATTTTTAGTAGAGATGGGGTTTCACCATGTTGGCCAGGATGGTCTCGATCTCCTGACCTCGTGATCTCCTGACCTCGTGATCTGCCTGCCTCGGCCTCCCAAAGTGCTGGGATTACAGGCGTGAGCCACCACGCCCAGCCAGAAGCAGACTTTTGAAAGGGAAAGCTTGGTGTGGTGGCTCATGCCTATAATCTCAGCATTTTAAGGGGCTGAGGTGGGTGATCACTTGAGCACAGGATTTGAAGACCAGCCTGGACATCACAGCAAGACCCCATCTCTACCAAAAAAAAAAAGTTATCTGGGCATGGTGGTGTGCACCTGTAGGTGTGGTCCCAGCTCCCAGGAGGCTGAGCAGGAGGATCCCTTGAGCCCTGGAGGTCAAGGCTTCAGTGAGCTATGATCGTGCCACTGCACTCCAGCCTGGGTGGCAGAGTTAGACCCTGTCTCAAAAATAAATAAAATTAAAAGTGGGGTGGCAGCACAAGACTGTGAAGTTTATGTATCACACTAAGAACTAAAGCAATTCTTCAAGAGCAGGGATTCTTTTTCATCTTTGTTTTTCCTATGAGGTCTTATTAATAATTATTAGTAACTATTCTTCCTCCAAGAAGGGCTTATAGGTTATTTTGTGGCAATTTTCCTACCTGGCAGGATACCTGAATTAAAATCCCTCGTCTCTAGAAAAATATATATCAATTAATAAATATTGAATAACTGCAGACTAGAAAAAACAAGCAAATAAAATCCCTGATCTGCTTTTATCATTTATATAATTATGAATGAGGAGCTTGTTCAATAACACTGACACAGCTAATATTTCACCTGACTAAAGACAACGTCCTGAACCAGATGATCTTCTGAGGTTCCATCCCAAAATTAAGCTTTCTCATCTCATAAATTACATCCACGAGTAAAAACTCTCCATAAAAGATTAATAAAGAAACAGTAATCCAGACAACTTATCAGAACGTATGATTTCTGGAAATATTTTTTTAAAAAATGTATATAACAGGTTTAGGATTACTTTATCTTCATTTTCCTTTTTGGTAATTCAATATAATCTTTTGAAAACTCCAATTTCATTCTCAAAAAAATCTGAAAGACATTGTAAGTAAATTTAATTTAAAAAAATTTTTCAAAATCCCATATTCAGAAACACTGCAACAATTGTTCATTGTAGAATGCTGGTAACTGAATTTGATATTGAGTATCTTACTGAAATCAACTCTTTACATTCCAAAGTTTAAAGCAAAAATATGGGTTGGAAATGTATGCCTACTGAACAACATTTGTACATCTATAAATAACATCATTGTTTTTCTTTTTTTTTTAAATTGCATTTTAGGTTTTGGGTACATGTGAAGAACATGCAAGATTGTTGCATAGGTACACAAATGGCAGAGTTATTTGCTGCCTTCCTCCCCATCACCCATAACATTATTGTTTTACTAAGCTATATTCTTTTTACTTCCTGAATTTAACCCTAGTTTCAAATTTTAAAAAAAATATTGTTTGTAAGATAAAACCTGAAAACTTTTTTCGTATTGAATAATAAAAGACAATGAAAACACTGTAAGAGTTGAGATCGTGTTTTTAATTCACTGTTACACACTGCCATCTAGCAGGAGGTGAGCAAAAGAGATGTTACTGGAACAGACCTGAAAGACCACCTGAGGCTACCCAATCGCTTCTGGCTTCTCCTTACGCAGAATAAAGTTTTTTGTTGTTTTGTTTTTTTTCTGAGACGGAGTCTTGCTCTGCCGCCCACGCTGGAGTGCAGTGACACAATCTCGGCTCACTGCAACCTCCACCTGCCAGGTTCAAGCAATTCTCCAGCCTCCTGAGTAGCTGGGATTACAGGCGCGCACCACCACGCCAGGGTAATTTTTGTACTTTTAGTAGAGACAGGGTTTCACCATGTTGGTCAGGCTGATCTCGAACTCCTGACCTCGTGATCCGCCAGCCTCAGCCTCCCAAAGTGCTGGAATTACAGGCGTGAGCCACTGCTCCCAGCCCGAAGAAAAGTTTTAAAGTGGAGACTCCGGTGCTGCTAGATTCGAGCCTGTGAAACTTTCGCGTTCAAATACGTGAGCTGCTTATTCAATGCCTGAAAGGCCTCCATTTGAGACTAGGGTAGACCAGGGAGAAACACCGTCCTAGTTGTAGTGTGCGTTCACTGACAAGCCCGAGATTGGTCGTGAGCTTCCTAGGTGTCTCATTGGAAAGAAGGAAGGATGTACAAGGGAATAAGGTCCTGAAAGCCAACTTGCCTGATTCAAAATTGTGTCCAGCCAGAGCTACATGCATTCCACAAACGAAATTTAACAATCCAAGTCATGTCATGCATAAAACTCTCTAACCAACTATTATTGCAGGGAGCAGGGGGGAGGCTGCTGGGGCCGTGGTGTTAAGTCATTTTGTGTGACATTTGCTTTATTTTAAAGAATCATTAAAAGATCCCCAGAAAATGTTTTAAAATCACAGCAAGATTATTTCTATAGTTTACACAAAATTAGCTCTGTTCTGAGGGTACTAATCGGGTGCAAAATACCTAACACATGGCTTGCAAATGGGATAACCCAGGCCTGCGGTGGCGGGTGCCTTCCCGGGGCATTTTCTCCATTAAATACACCGTTCCCTCTGCAACTGGAAAAGTCACAGATGCTACAACTTCAGCACAACATTCCTGCAACAAGTGATTGTGGGAAGACTGAGGGGAGAACAAGGCAGTTCGCGCCCCGCCAAGGCGGATTAACTTGGACGGGGGAGGAGGCCGATCGCGGGAGGCGGAGGCGCCAGGAAGCCTCAGTCCCAGGCGGCGGCGCCGGGACTAAGGAGCCCAGGAGCGCTCCTCCTCCGGGCTCCAGGGGAGGCTCGGGCCCGGCACCCTCCTCCCGCCGGGTGGATCAGGCTTCAGCCTCTGGCAGTGGCTCTGCCTATGCGCCACTAAGTCCCCAACACAGACTTGGTTGGATTCTTTTGCACACATCACTCCGTCTCTTACACGCACCCCATACTCGGCACAGAGGGCGGTTTCCCGGAGGCAGCGTCCCAGCTTTCGAGGGACCAGAAGAGCATCTTTCCGTGTCTCAGGATCAAGCCCCTGCCCCCACCAAGCGACCGCCGAGGCCAGAGGAGACGCGGCGCTCGCACTCACCTGGCGCGGAGCAGCGTTCACCCCGCGGACCGCAGCGCCGCTTCCTCTCTCCCTGTGAGTCCCTGCCTGGGCGCCGGGAAGACCCGGAATGTGGATCGGGAGCGGCGGAGGAGGTCGCGCCGGCGAGTACGGGGAGCGTTCAGGTGGAGCCAGCTGGGATCCGGGTTTTCACCCATGCCCTGTTTACAAACACGTGGGGCCCGGGTTGTAGGAACACTGGACCGCCGGTGACTGGTGATCCTGGCTCGCAGGCCGCTTGAGGCCACGGCCCTGGGGAAAGTTCTCGGGAAAGCTGCGGGGGCCCTCTTCTTCAAGACACTGGAAACTTTCTGCATCTCCAACTGCACTAGGAATGGAGCGCATTCAAAGTCACCTATTTAAGCCAGGTTCGGCGGCTCACACCTGTAATCCCAGCACTTTGGGAGGTCGAGGTGGGCGGATTGCTTCAGCCCAGGAGTTCGAGACCAGCCTGAGCAACACAACGAGAACTTGTCTCTACAAAAAAATACAAAAATTTGCCGAGTATAGTGGCCCGTGCCTGTAGTCCCAGCTACTGGGAGCCTGAGGTGGGAGGATCTCTTGAGCCCAGGAGGTAAAAGCTGTAGTAAGCCAAGATCAAGCCACTGCACTCCAGCCTGGGCAACAGAGCACTCTCTAAAAATAAATAAATATATGTATTTTTTTTTAAAGAAGGTCAAAGTTACCTATTCAAGAAAATCAAGAGCTTTGCAAGTTTCTCTATGGCTGGGCACCGTTTCTGGCAGTGTTTGGTAGATTAAACAGGATGATCATTTAGTTTGATTGTACTGGTTGCTAAGGTGTGAATGTTTGTGCCCTGCCCCAAATTCATATGTGAATTTTGTGCCTTTATAGTCTTTATAAATTTACACATTTATTGTGTCTGTGAAAGAGACCAGAGAGAGCTTCTGCCATGTGAGGACACATAGAGGGTCCCTCTTTGGGAGGCTGAGGTGGGAGGATCACTTGAGCCCAGGAGTTAGAGACCAGTCTGGACAACATATGAAGGCCCCCATCTCTACAAAAAAATTTTAAAAATTAGTCAGGTGTGATGGTGCACGTCTGTGGTCCCAGCTCCTCGGGGCTGAGGTGGGAGGATTGCTTGAGCCTGGGAGATCAAGGCTGCTGTGAGTCAGGATTGTGCCACTGCACTCCAGCCTGGACTACAGGGTTAGAGCCTGCCTTGAGAAAGAAAAAGAATGAAAATGATCTGCAGAGTGGGGGAATGTATTTTTTATATATTCTTTCTACCAACGAATTTAGAATATAACAAGAACTCCTAAAAGCAATACGAGAGAAAAGTAATCAGTAAGTCAGTAAGTACAGCACTTCACCAAAGAGGAATCCAATAGCCAGGCAGTATGCGAAAAGATGCTTCAGGTTTTTAGTCATTAAGGAAATGCAAATGAACACGACGATGATATATCACAAGGTCAAGGCAGGTGAATCACAAGGTCAGGAGTTCGAGACCAGCCTGGCCAACATGGTGAAACCCTGTCTCTACTAAAAATACAGAAATTAGCTGGGTGTGGTGGCGGGCGCCTGTAGTCCCAGCTACTCGGGAGGCTGAGGCAGGAACATCCCTTGAACACAGGAGGTGGAGGTTGTAGTGAGCTGAGATCGTGCCATTGCACTCCAGCCTGGGCACCAGAGCGAGACTCTGCCAAAACAAAAACAAAACCAAAAAAACTGACAATACAACACAAGGACAAAGCCATGAAGCACATGGAACTATTATGCACTATTGCTGGGAGTGCAGTTGTGACAGCCACTTTGGAAAATTGTCTATTCATATTTACTAGAGCTGAATATACACATTGTGACCCAGAAATTCCTAGATATAGGCCTATACACATACATATATATGAACATCAAAAGACACATACACTGGGCCATAAAACACACCTCAACAAATTTCAAAGAATGGACATCATGTAAAGTATGGTGTCAAACCACAGCAGAATTAAACCAGAAACCAGTAACTGAATGATAACTGGATAATCCCCAAATACATGCAGGTAAAACAACAGCCTTCCATATAGCACATAGGTCAGTCAAAGAAGGAAACTCGGCTGGGTGTGGTGGCTCACGCCTGTAATCCCAGCACTTTGGGAGACCGAGGTGGGCAGATCACCTGAGGTTAGGAGTCTGAGACCCACCTGGTCAACATGGTGAAACCCTGACTCTAATACAAATACAAAAATTAGCCAGGCGTGATGGCAGGCGCCCATAATCCCAGCTACTTGGGAGGCAGAAGCAAAGTGCTTGAACCTGGGAGGTGGAGGCTGCAGTGAGCAGAGATCGCTGCCACTGCACTCCAGTCTGGGATTACAGGTGCCCAGCACCACACCCAGCTAAATTTTGTATTTTTAGTAGAGACAGGGTTTCACCACGTTGGCCAGGCTGGTCTCCAACTCCTGACCTCAGGTGATCCACCCATCTTGGCCTCCCAAAGTGCTGGGATTACACGCCTGAGCCACCGTGCCTGGCCAGATTTACAGAGAGAGGGTCTAAATTCCTAACCCCACATCTTTTCCTCTTGGTGAGCTCTGTGGTTCTACTAAAACAACAACAATAAAAACCTACCTATTTTTTTTTTCTCCTTAAATGGTTTATTCTTCTGATTGTATGCAAGCAAACACACATGCTTTACAGGTGAGCACCTTTATTAGGTTTAATCTTCCAACAAGTTGCCCTCCATACTTCAGAGGTGTGTGTGTGTGTGTGTGTGTGTGTGTGTGTGTGTACACTTTATAGGAAACCTGACTCTGCCCAGGTTAGCTCTGGGAAAAGTTGCTTGTGAGAGTGGCTGAAGGTGGCAGAGGCCTGGAAGGTTGGACAATGGAGACCCTGACTCTAAATAAATAATAAGGAGAGCCCTAACAACTCATTTATCGTGAATTTATTAAGTACCAAGAACTGTATAGGAGATTGTGGATAAAGAAAAGAAAAGACATCATCCTTAATCTTGAAAAACTCAAGGTTGGCCTGGCTCTGGGGCTCACGCCTGTAATCCCAGTACTTTGGGAGGCCAAGGCGGGTAGATCACCTGAGGTTAAAAGTGCAAGACCACCCTGGCCAATATGGTGAAACCCTGTCTTTACTAAAAATATGAAAATTCGCCAGGCATAGTGGAACACACCTGTAGTCCCAGCTGCTCAGGAAGCTGAGGCAGAAGAATGAATCGCTTGAACCCAGGAGGCAGAGGTTGCAATGAGCTGAGATCGTGCCACTGCACTCCAGTCTGGGCAATAGAATGAGACTGTCTCAAAAAAAAAAAAAAAAGAAAGAAAGAAAAAGAAAAGAAAAGCTCGAGGCCTAAGAGATAATAAACCAATAACAATAATATAACACTAGTGAGAAATACATGGTGCACTATGGTAACAGAAGAGAACGTATAAAGAATGTTGAAATAGCATTAAATTTTCTTTCATTCTTCTTTTGAACTGGAAATTACTTTTTTTTTTTTTTTTTTTTTTGAGACAAGGTCTTACTCGGTCCCTCAGGCTGGAGTGCAGTGGCAGGATCTCCGCTCACTCCAAGCTCTGCCTCACTAAATGATACATAATATCATGATAAGTGCTTTAAACTTTATATCAAATATCTCATGAGTTTCAGTTGCAGACAAATCCAGGGTATCCCTGGGTGACCCCAGTGAGTCCCACCCCCTGGTGTTCATGTCTTCTATCTTCTCCCCTCCAGTGACGGTGGCACCTGTGACTTGATCTAACCAATAGCATAAGGCAACGTCTATGGAAAGTCACTGCCATGATTACGTTATTTAAGATTTTCTTTTAGCAAACTGGAATTTAACTCATTGCTGGCTTGATGAAGTAAGGAGCTTTGTTGAGAAATCCTGTGTGACAAGAAGGCACAGGCAGCCTCTAGGACCTGTGGGTGGCCTCCAGGACACAAGCCATCCTTACTGAGACTGTGTCCTTCTTACACTTTTGTTATTAAAATGATCTTGTTACTAGAAAGGGGTCCCCATCCAGGCCCAAGAGAGGGTTCTTGGATCTTGAGCAAGAAAGAAGTTGAGGTGTGTCCATAAGTTTCATTAAGTGAAAGCAAGATTATTAAAGGAATTGAAAGAATGTCTACTCCATAGGCAGAACAGCACAGAGGGGTGCTGGTTGTCTATTTTTATGGTTATTCGTTCATTTAGGTTTTTGAGATGAGTCTCGCTCTGTCATCCAGGCCGAAATGCAGTGGCTCAATCTCAGCTCACTGCAACCTCCACCTCCCGGGTTCCAGCGATTCTCCTGCCTCAGCCTCCCAAGTAGCTGGGATTACAGGCCTCCCCACCACGTCTGGCTAATTTTTGTATTTTTAGTAGAGACGGGATTTCACTATGTTGGCCAGGCTGGTCTGGAACCCCTGGCCTCAAGTGATCGGCTCGCCTAGGCCTCCTACAGTGCTGAGATTACAGGCGTGAGCCACCGCGCTCCGCCCAGCCGACAGTCTTTCTTTTGTAAAATGATACGAACTAGTTAAGATTTTCTTTTTCCCCTAGCGGAAGAGTTGTTAGGCTTCCAGATTTGTTTCTGTAGTTAATAGACCTCCACTTTCCTTATTTTCCTCCTCTGTCAGCTTTGTTTGTTGTCTCAAATAAGTAATAAGAAGACATAGGTCTTTATTTTTACTGGAATGCTCTTTCCATCTGGTCAGTAGTTTTTCAAACCAGCCGGAATTCAAGTTCTGATCTGTGAGTCTCCAAAGTCAGGACTCGGTGCTGCACCCAACATGAGTGTGTGGAGCGAGCGAGGGCAGGGTCTGCGGGACAGGGCCGGGACTCCGAGGAGCGGGGACCCAGCCCAGCCCCGCCGCGCCGCGCCGCGCCGCCCGCACCTTTCCCCAGCCTTCTCGGGGCAGAGGGGAGGCCTGGCAGGGAGGGGTCTCGTCCTCATGAACGGTCACAAACCGGGCTCTGGGGAAGCACGCCCAGCCCCCGCGGTCCCCGTGCTACAGAATTCGGCTGCCTACGCGCGTCCTGCCTTCCGCGGATCGAACGGAGCACCCAACCGAGTTTACAGTTCCAGGAAGCGCCGGGGAACTAGCCCCAGCATCGCTGGCTCGCGACGACACCAGAAGGCTAAAGAAGCGGCAGCGCGCGCGGCGGCGAGGCCGCCAGGGGACGCTGCGCACCTCCAAGAGTCTCAACGTTTCTCGCGATAGGTGAGACTCGGCGTTCCGGAAGTGGTTTCCCGGAAGAAGCATGTCTGCGCCCGCGATCCGGCCGGACGCTGCACGCTGAACCGCGGACACCATGCAGTCGGATGATGTGAGACTCCTCCCGTTGTTCTGACACCTGGGGTTTGCGCAGGGAATTTTGCCCACTTTAGGACACTTAGAAAACGCGTACTCAGCTGGCCTGCTGCCTCGTGCCGCTCCGGATGCTAGGCTTCTGGAACCCCGATTTTCCAACGAGGGTTCTCACGCGTGTCTAGCAGGGGTCTCCTGCCCGCTGCCCCGGCCGGGTTGTGAGCATAGGACGCCGTCACCTCAGTCCGTGGAGTCCATGTGTCCGCTCTTTCGTGCCTAGCAATGCAGGACATCGTGCCATGTTGTCAGCTGTCAGCTCCGGACGTGGGGTTGTGGGGGGCGGCAGGGGATTTGGGCGAAGTTGACTCCAAGTTTAAGCGTCCTTTTCATCCATGTGCGCGTTACTCTTCCATCTGCGTTTCCTGTGTTGGGCTTTTCTTTACATTTGCTAAAGTCATAATTTCGGAAGCATCCGAGATTCATTCATTGAGTTTTTTGTTGGAGAAATATTTAAGTGCTTACAATGTGCCAGGCATTGTGGTAATTACTGAGGATTTGGTTAACAAACCAGAAAAAACACCCCAACTCTCCTGGAACACTGGTTGGGGGAGACACAGTAAACAAGTGAACAAATAAATTAACAATTACACTGTATAATCGTACTATGAAAGAAAGTCCAGGAATGATGAAGACCATTTCAGATAGGAGTACTCATAGAAGATTAGATAGACGGTTTCCCTGAACAGAAGATATTTGAGTTAAGATCTAAAAGGTAAGAATAAGCCAGTCACTGAGCTGAGGAAAAAGCAATCCGGGCAATAGGAACAGTAAAATACAAAGAGCTGAAGATATGAAAGAATGAATATAAGGGTCGTCAAAGTGACAGTGTAAGAGAGGTAATGAAATTAGATATGCTTGCCAGGGCGAGGTCATGCGGAGTCTTGTAGGAAGTGTTTTTAGGCCTTTTAATGATCTATGTTTGTGAAAAGTTGTTAGTTGCTGCGTGAAGGATTTTTGGAGAGAAAGAATGAAAGCAAGGAGACTAGGGCATGACAAAGTTTGCTTCGAGCCAGATACAGTGGCTTACGCCTGTAATCCCAACCCTTTGGGAGGCTGAGGCTGGAGGATCGCCTGCGGCCCAGAGTTGGATTCCAGCTTAGGAAACAAAGTGAGACTCCATTTCTACAAAAAAATTAAAAATTAGCCGGGTGTGGTGGTGCTTGCCTGATGTCCCAGTTACTTAGAAGGCGGAGGCGGGGGGATTACTTGAGCCCAAGAGTCAGAGGCTGCCATGAGCTATGTTGGCGCCACTGCATTCCAGTCTGGGTGACAGAGAGACCCTGTTGCTAAAGTAAATAACATTTTTTAAAAACGAAAATAGCTTCACCTGTTAGTAATTTAATGGTGGAGATGAAAAGAAATTGATGAATTTGAGACCTGTTATGTCAGTATAACTGACAAGACTTTGGTGATGGATTAAGTGAAGAAGAAAAGGAAGAAATGGAAGGATTTAGGATATAAATATATAGTTCAATGGTGATTTTATTTATTGAAGTGGGGGAACTCTAGGGAAGACTGTTCTTATGAGGGATGTAGAATTGAGAACTACAGGTGGATATGTTAATACTTATGTTGCCTTTTAGATATTTATTTATTTATTTTTGAGATGGAGTGTTACTGTCACCCAGGCTGGAGTACACTGGTACCATCTCAGCTCATTGCAACCTCCGCCTCCTGGGTTCAAACGATTCTCCTGCCTCAGCCTCCCCAGTAGCTGGGACTACAGGCTCATGCCACCATGCTCAGCTAATTTTTGTATTTTTAGTAGAGACAGGGTTTCACCATGTTGGTCAGGCTGGTCTCAAACCTTTGACCTTCTGATCCGCCTGGTCTCCCAAAGTGCTGGGATTACAGGCATGAGCCACCGCACCTGGCGCCTCTTAGATATTGAAGTAGAGATGTCTTATATAAATTTGGTGTTCAGAGAGGAAGACTCACCAGGGAATAACAATTTCAGAGTCATCCATTTAGAAATGATACTTAAAGCCACAAGCCTAAATGAGTTCCCTCATTCTTCTTACCTGTTTCCTACCATCCCCCACTGGACACACCTATAAAATTCTCAAAGTGTGTTTTATTCTTTGGCCCTCTTCATATTTTTCCTTTAATAGTGGTAAAGCCTTTTTTCCCCCAGTTCCTCAAGGCAGCGCACTCAAAGGCTGTCATCCTCTTAGGTATGCTGTGTGGCCTTTAGACCTACTGCTATTTTGTGATACTTTGTTTACATATCTTTTCCCCTAACTAGATAGATAAAACTCTTTAAAAAGTATACTTTCATTCAGCAAACACTTGAGTGGCTACTGTGTATCAGGACTTGGAGATGTCAGTGCCTCACATAAATTAAATCTATAATGCTGAATGAAAAAAGAGCACATGGGTTACAGGAGGATAGCAGTAGATAATTTTCTTTGCTCTCAATGAGATAAAATTATGGTATGTATATCCAAAAAATCTAATACCATGAAGCCTTTTTTTTTTCTTTTTTTGAGACAGTCTTACTCTGTTGCCCAGGCAGGAGTGCAGTGGTGTGATATCTGCTCACCACAGCCTCTGCCTCACAGGTTCAAGTGATTCTCCTGCCTTAGCTGGGATTACAGGCACCTGCCACCATGCCCAGCTAATTTTTTGTATTTTCAGTAGAGACGGGGGTTTCACCATGTTGGCCAGGCTGGTCTCGAACTCCCAACCTCCAGTGATCTGCCAGCTTGGCCTCCTAAAGTGCTGGGATTACAGGCGTGAGCCACTGCACCCAGCCCATGAAGCCTTTAGTAATGGATAATGAACATAAGTAAAAAGAAATTACGAAATATATATAATGTGATCTCATGATCTCACAGTGGATGTCCAAAAAAAATCTGGAAAAATATTTACACGACAGTAATGAAATTTTATCTCTGGGTAATGGAGTTATGATTATTGCTGATCTGTATTTCGCTTTTCTGTAAGAATCTGCTATTTGTATTTTAAAAAGTAAACAAGTTAGGCTATTTTACAAAACCTTTCTTCCTCTCATTCCTGTCCTTGGGCATTGCCTTCTTGAATTAATATGGCATTTCTTGGGGCAGAGCAATTTAAATGGGTTTTTACTGTCTTGCAGGTTATCTGGGATACACTAGGAAACAAGCAATTTTGTTCCTTCAAAATAAGGTGAGTCTGGATTTACAATTTGGTCAAAGATTCCTTCACTTGCCTTCTTGGTAGCCCATTTTATAATCTTTGTTTCTTTTCTCCCATTCTAGAACCAAGACTCAGAGCTTCTGCAGAAATGAATACAGCTTGACTGGACTCTGTAATCGGTCATCTTGTCCCCTGGCAAATAGCCAGTATGCAACTATTAAAGAAGAGAAAGGTAACTCCCCAGTTTTAACTTCTAGAAGAACTGCTCCACAGCTTTTACAGGGATGTTCTTTAGTCTCTGTAAATAACATTAAAGCTATTTTACTTTATCCTCAGGACAGTGCTACTTGTATATGAAGGTTATAGAACGAGCAGCTTTTCCTCGGCGTCTCTGGGAACGGGTAAGCCTTACGACAAAACTATAGTGACCACTGATCAAGAGCATGACAGCCACATGCTTGATCATGATGCCCTCTTCCTTAACCATATCTAAACTTTTCAGACCATCCTCATTAGGCCATAGGTGTCACTGACAGTGAAAACCTAATGAATCATTTACCCTTGTCCTTCAAACTTCCTTTTTCTGTTTGGTAGGTCCGGCTTAGTAAAAACTATGAGAAAGCATTGGAGCAAATAGATGAAAATCTGATTTACTGGCCCCGTTTCATTCGACACAAATGTAAACAGAGATTCACCAAGATCACCCAATACCTAATTCGAATTAGAAAACTTACACTAAAGCGACAGTAAGTATTTGGATCATTCATTATTTTTAAATCTGTCTTTTCATGGAGCTTGAAGTTGAGAGATTGTAAAACTTTGGGACTTCCTATTTAACTTTGTGAAGTATGTTATGATGTACTAAGAAGAAACTTTAGCTTAGACTAAAGGTGTGCCCTTTGATATGACAGGACTTTTAAAATGGAATACAACTTGATTATCACCCTTCTTGTCTGAACATCTTTCAGAAAATTCAGAAAGAAAAGATAGTCTTTTTGAGACGGTCTCGCTCTGTGGCCCAGGCTGAAATGTACAGTGGCGCTATATCAGCTCACTGCAACCTCCACCTCAGCCTCCCAAGTAGCTGTGATTACAGGCATGCATCACCACACTGGGCTAATTTTTTTTTTTTTTTTTTTATACTTTTAGTAGAGACGGAGTTTCGCTGTGTTGGCCAGACTGGTCTAGAATTCCTGACCTGAGGTCATCTGCCTGCCTCAGCCTCCCAAAGTGCTGGGATCACAGGCATAAGCCACCATGCCTGGCCTTCAGAAAATTTTCTCTGTAACTCCCTGAGGGAATCTTAACATTAGAGATTTGAAAATGAGCTAAGAGGGGCCGGGCGCGGTGGCTCACGCCTGTAATCTCAGCACTTTGGGAGGCCGAGGCAGGTGGATCACGAGATCAAGAGATCGAGACCATCCTGGTCAACGTTGTGAAACCCCGTCTCTACTAAAAATACAAAAAATTAGCTGGGCATGGTGGCGCGTGCCTGTAATCCCAGCTACTCAGGAGGCTGAGGCAGGAGAATTGCCTGAACCCAGGAGGCGGAGGTTGCAGTGAGCTGAGATCGTGCCATTGCACTCCAGCCTGGGTAACAAGAGCAAAACTCTGTCAAAAAAAAAAAAAAAAGAAAATGAGCTAAGAAATGTGAATATACAGGAATGTAAGAACTTTACTCTGGATTCACTGAAAACTAATTTTAAAAAGTGATACGAAATTTCCAGAATTAACAGAGTACTTTCTCTAAGACTGTTAGGCCCTAATGCTTTTTGATTGTCATCTACAGAGAATGCTAAAGATGATGTCAGACTTAAACAGAAAATTCTTTTTTCTCAGTTCACTGAAGTCTTAATTTTAGCATGGCAGATGCCCTGAAAATCCCAGAATGCCTAAACAAAAATAGCCAGATTAAAATATATGTAAAAATATGTAACTTTTTATGGAATTAAATGTCTAGAAGCATTTAAATAGTACATCTTGATGTATTAAGCTGAGCCCTACAGAACCAATTCCAGTCCTTTTTTCTTATCCCTAAAAAGGAACACATAGCACATGAACTTGGATTTTCTGATATATTTTCTTTCCCTTAGGAAGAAACTGGTTCCTTTGAGTAAGAAGGTGGAACGTAGGGAGAAAAGAAGAGAGGTAACTTATTTTTTGTTGTGATATTCATACCTTCTACATTTTCTTTCTGGCGGGCTCTTATAGATTGAGTCACCATCACTTATGTAAACTGTTCAGGCCCTCTGAAAAATGTAGATTTGCAAGAATTTTAAATGGATTACAGTATTATTTTCCACATTCTTAAAGTGTGTGATTGCAATTTTCAGCAGTGCCATATCTAATTATCACTTTTCTTTTCAAAATGTGCACAGAACAAGTTTTTCTTTCAAAATACAGTTGTTTTCCTCAAACTATTAAAAGGTTGCCTTAGTCTGGGAGAAACAGATTAAGTGTATTTATTTTTAAAAACTTCTACTGGGTTACGTACTACTGACAGCCATTTGTTATCTTAGAAAAAGATTAGCAAGTTTGGAACATTTTTCTTTTTGTGAAAATGCACGGATTATCTTTAGGTTGTGTAACTCTAGCTCTGACACCAGGCTGGAGTGCAGTGGCACCATCTTGGCTCACTGCAACCTCCACCTCCTGGGTTCAAGCAATTCTTGTGCCTCAGCCTCCTGAATAACTGGGATTACAGGCATATGCCACCACACCTGGCTAATTTTTTGTATTTTTAGTAGAGATGAGGTCTCACCACATTGGTCAGGCTGGTCTCGATCTCCAGACCTCCGGTGATCTACCCACCTCGGCCTCTCAAAGTGCTGGGATTACAGGCATGAGCCATCACGTGGGCCTGGTTCTACAACTTTTTAAAGTACTAACTCATTAGATAACTAGCATACCTGTATGACTACTCCCTATCTTCGGCAGAATATTCAGTGTCATCTATGAATCCACTTAACTAAGCAAACATAAACAGTTAATCATCTAAATAAAGGAGTAAGACTACCACTTGCAAGTGCTATGTGCAGTATTCCTTCCTTGAGATATCTTGCTCACTGTATCTGACACACAACTATTTATAGACAGTCAAGGCACCAATGTCAGTTGTAATGATGTTTGTTTATTTATTTAGTTATTTATTTTTGAGATGGAGTCTCACTCTGTTACTCAGGCTGGAGTGCAGTGGCGCAGTCTCAGCTCACTGCAGCCTCTGCCTCCCGGGTTCTACTGAATCTCCTGCCTCAGCCTCTCGGGTAGCTGGGATTACAGGCACACAACACCATGCCTGGCTAATTTTTGTATTTTTAGTAGAGATGGGGTTTTACCATGTTGGCCAGGCTGGTCTCGAACTCGTGACCTCAGCTGATCCACCCACCTTGGCCTCCCAAAGTGCTAGGATTACAGGCGTCAGCCAACACACTTGGCCCATGACATTTAATTTTTTAAGGAAAAAGAGATACATAGAAGTTTTGAATATTTTCTTCCTACACTTTAGCAGATCACCTTTGAGGTATAAGCACTCCACTCTAGAGAACAACACAGAACATCACCGTTATATCATCTCCAATGAGAGATCACTTCATTTTTACCTATTCTATCACATAGAATCTAGCATGATTTTAGAAAATGTAAATGAATGAAGATTTCTGTTCCCATTTCTCAGCTTTTACAAAGTCTGGCTCCAGAGCTGCTAGATTTTTTATGAGACACTTAAGAGGTATATAGTCCTGCATGTTTTGTATCTGTCAAAGGCTTTGTTAGAATTTAGAATGTTGTTTACAAAACCACAGGAATTTCAAAATGGAAACATTCCCAAGAAAGTTTGCAAGAAAGAGAAAGAAACATTCCCAAGAAAGAGAAAGAAGAAATATATCTGGCTGGAAAGGCAAAAGCCAGTAATAGCAAGGAGGGGAAATGATTACATTGTCTTTCTTATTAAAAAACTTGGTAGTTCCTTCCATTTTTATAAAATGAATGACAAGCACTGATGAATTAAATGGATTTGCTCTTTCCCTCTTATAGGAAAAGGCATTAATAGCTGCTCAGCTAGACAATGCCATTGAGAAGGAATTACTGGAGAGACTGAAACAAGATACGGTGAGAAAGGCAGTAGCTTTGGGGTACTTATATTTTAAGTGGTAGTATGATGCTAAGACATATTGGGAAATGTTTTTTAACATGATATGAAGATCTCCGCTTGAATTTTATCCCTGAAATAAAATAAATCCAAATCGGCCTGGCTTATTTTAGCTAATTAATGTAAGCATATAAAATGCTTTGGTTACCCTTCATACTCCATTCACTGTAAGAGACCTTTCCCTTTTTGCCATTATTCTCAACTCTATTCCCCAAGGCAGCAACTCCAGATTTCTGTATAAAAGCCATGGGGTTTCCCTTCTCCTCCATAATTACCCTAGTCTTTTAAGGTTTTATTCTTTTTTATTTTTTTTTAATTTTTATAAATTTTTTTTAAAACAATTTGAAAAATAAAGATGGAGTTTCACCATGATAGTCAGGCTGGTCTCAAACTCCCAACCTCAGGTGATCCACCCGCCTTGGCCTCCAAAGTGCTTGGATTACAGGCGTGAGCCACCACGCCCGGCCTAAGGTTTTATTCTCTTTTTAAAAATTACTGTTGTTTAAACAGGCAACATGACTAAACTATTCTGTTTCCTTTTTATTTATCCTTGTCAGCAAAATTGCATTTGTCCCAATGCATGGGTTTTATAGACTATTAAATTTTAAATGATGTGGTCCCATCCTCCATAGAAGTTACCTATTTGATACTAACTAATGATAATTTAAATGTTCAAAACATGCTTTTTTAAGACACTGGTGGCTCTACACTTAAAAATATTACTCATCAAATTCAGTATTCTGATTTAATCACTGGGGAAAAAAATAATATGCTCCACAGACCATGGAACTTCAAGTGTCACATCCAAATGTAGTTAAAGCCAGTCTGTGTTTATGTTCTTCAGTATGGAGACATCTACAACTTCCCCATTCATGCCTTTGACAAGGCCCTGGAACAACAGGAGGCAGAGAGTGACTCTTCAGATGCTGAGGAAAAAGATGATGAAGATGATGATGAGGAAGTAAGTCTTGTTTTTGTTTTGCCAAACCTTTTAGATACTATTTGTATATAACTGAGAGACAGAGTATCATCTTTAGTCAGCTAACCAAAAATAATTTGTCTTCTCTTTTCTGTCATAAGATTAACTTTGGTTTGGCATTGGTTGCGCTGCTCTTCAGGCTAACCAACAAACCATTAACAGTTTTTAGTCTTAATTTATTGGCCTTCTAAAATTGTTCCTGCAAGGTGACAAATTATAAACCCTTTCCTGTCTGTATCTAGTTTTTAACCATAATGAGGATGTTTTACTGCTAATCATTTTAAATCAAGAATAAGAATTATCTGATAGCCCTAAAATTTTTAAAATTCAGAAGGATTAAACTTCAGAAGAATTAAATTTTGGTTGCCTAGTGAATAGACTCTGGTTCTGAATATGTTATTTTGTACTTATTTAGATGTCTAATCTGAATCTTCATTATATATTCTGAACCTAACAGTTATGTTTTATTTATAGGATGTGGGGAAAAGAGAATTTGTCGAAGATGATGAGGTAGATGAGAGTGACATAAGTGATTTTGAGGTGAGCTTCATGGGTAAAAAGATTGTCCTTTGGCCTGCAGCAAAAACAACAACAAGAACAGGGAGGTGGCCAGACGCAGGGGCTCACACCTATAATCCCAGCACTTTCGGAGGCCAAAATGGGAGGATCACTTGAGCTCACGAATTCGAGACCAACCTGGGCAACATAGTGAGACCTCATCTCTTAATTAAAAAAATTTTTTTTTTTTTGAGACGGAGTCTTGCTCTGTTGCCAGGCTGGAGTGCAGTGGCGCAATCTCGGCTCACTCCAACCTCCATTTCCTGGGTTCAAGCGATTCTTCCACCTCAGCCTCTCAAGTAGCTGGGACCACAGGTGCATGCCACCACGCCCGGCTAATTTTTGTATTTTTAGTAGAGACGGGGTTTCACCATGTTGGCCAGGATGGTCTCGATCTCTTGACCTCATGATCCACCCACCCCGGCCTCCCAAAGTGTTGGGATTACAGGCGTGAGCCACCGCGCCTGGCCTAAAAAATTTTTAAAAATCATGGCCAGGTGCAGTGGCTCGCTCCTGTAATCCTAGCACTTTGGGAGGCCAAGGCGGGCAGATCACCTAAGGTCAGGAGTTCAAGACCAGCCTGGCCAACATGACAAAACCCTGTCTCTACTAAAAATACAAAAATTAGCCAGGTGTGGCAGCACATGCCTGTCATCTCAGCTACTTGGGAGGCTAAGGCAGAATCACTTGACCCACGAGGCAGAGGTTGCAGTGAGTTGAATCTCACCACTGCACTCCAGCCTGGGCCACAGAGACTCCGTCTCAAAAAAGGATGAAAAAATTAAAAATCAGCTGGGGTGGTGGCAGTTGCCTGTAGTCCCAGCTACTCAGGAAGCTGAGGTGGGAGGATTGCTTGACTACAGAAGTTTGAGGCTTCAGTGAGCCATGACTATGCCACTGCACTCCTGCTTGGGCAACAGAGCAAGACCCAGTCTCCAAAAAAGAAAAAAAAAATAGGGAAGGTTTCTGAACACAGGCACAGGTATATCAATTCCCTAGTCTGTTCTAAATTGAGGGGACAATGAAGGTAGTTTGGAGAAATCTAGTGTTTTCCCTCCTTTATCTTTTCTCCCCCCACATTAGGATATGGATAAACTGGATGCCAGCAGTGATGAAGATCAGGATGGTAAATCCTCCAGTGAAGAAGAAGAAGAAAACGCCCTTAGTGCGAAACACAAAGGCAAAATGCCCTTGAAAGGACCACTGCAGAGAAAACGAGCCTATGTGGAAATAGAATATGAGCAGGAGACAGAGCCCGTGGCCAAGGCCAAAACCACGTGATTTCTCTTTAAACACTTATACCAGGACTGAACGTACAGAACTACTACTTTTTTTTTAATCTTAAACATATAAACACCTCCAGTTTTTGCTCTTTTGTGTTGTATTAAACACAATATTTGTGTTTTTATTATTTATGCCACATCAGTGAGGCAAGAAGTCTGGAGTGAGTGAAAATCTGGAGTGAGTGAAGAAAGCCCTAAGTTGTGAACGAGAGTGTTTTTATAGCATATGTGTTGAAGTAACAGCTTGTGCCCAAGAAATTTAACAGATGAGTTCTTGAATCTGGAATGAGATGATAGATGTAAATATTTCTAAATTTTAAATGCTAAATTCCTTGGTGTCCTTTTTTTCTCCCAAACTTTATTTAGAAATGGAAGGAATTCAATTTTGTCTTGTTCTACTTTCCCTACTCCTGTGGAGGTAAAAGGAAAGAAGGAAAAAGCAGCTTTAACTTACAAAGTTTAGTGTAAAAATACCTTTTTTCTTAAATAACTCCATTCATACAATTTGGGATGGAAAGAGAGTCCTTTTGTCCTGGGAAAGTAATGCAAGTCTTAAGTTCCATCGTAGGGAGTGCCTTCAGAAATCTGGACTTTTCTGATACAGTTCACCACCATGCTGTCTTCACAGCTTTGGGGAATTTTGGCCAGGAGACTCTGAAACATGAAACCAAACAGGCCTTGATTTTTTTTTTAATTACTTTTTTCCCCTTTTGCTTGATTCTCTTCCTTGGTATCCTACTCAAAGGAGGAAAGAATGGATCACACTTGGGGACAGGTCACTGAACAGAGTAGGTATTAGGTTTTTTAATTTTTAATTTTTAAATTTATATAGCTCTTATGTATTGAAGGTGTTGCTTTAAAAACTGTGTTAATGTGCTTGCAAATCTCCTGCTGGCTCATGAAGCAGCAGAATTCCAGCCAAGGCAAATTCAGCTGGATCTAGGGCTTGAAAACTGCCCAAGATTAAAGAGCTAAGATGAAATCACTTGAATAAACTGGTAAAATAACAATTCATACTATCTCTATGTATTTTTAGGATATAAATTTTTTTTTTTTTCCTGCCGGTTAGATTGTCCAGTGAGTTATGGCATGAATTTCTTTTCATGCTGCCTTCAATCTTTTAACTAAAGATTTCTAAAAGAGGTAAGAAATGTAATAGTGGTTGGGCGCAGTGGCTCACACCTGTAATCTCAGCACTTTGGGAGGCCAAGGCAGGTAGATCACGAGGTCAGGAGTTCAAGACCAGCCTGACCAACATGGTGAAACCCCATCACTACTAAAAATACAAAAATTAGCCAGGCATTCCAGCTAAGACTCAAAAAAAAAAAAAAAGAAGCAATAGTTTACTAAATACATAGAAAAACGTAAGTAGTATATGCTATGGCTTTGAGAAATGAACTTTTGTGGATTATGAAACCAAAGGAAGAATTTCCATGTAGATAAATTAAGAATATTGGAAAACATCTACCTAAGAGATGGTTTCCCCTAAAAAACTGGAAACATCTCAAATGCTCTATTGATGTTATTATTCCTGGGAGCTAATAATAGCCCATTATTTCTACCTTTTTTTTTTTTTTTTTTGAGATGGAATCTCGCTTTGTCACCAGGCTGGAGTGCATACCTTTTTTATTTTTAATTCAGAAGACTAGAACAGAACTTAAATTTTACAAACATTTGATCATAATGCTTTTCTTTTGCCCATTCTCTCTTGTCCTTAGCCCCGGTAACATGTGCTGATCCTCCTGCCTTTAGTTCTAAATGGTTCTGAATAGCTTTAAAAGATCAGTAAGAAAAAAGATCAAGCTGTGTTGAATGCTAAAAGGCTCATACGGAGACCTAAAACCCTCCATGTTCATTTTCAGACTTGGTCAGGCACATAATAAATTATAATCAATCATAGGAATTACATAAGGATAATGAAGCCCAAGTGAAACCAAGTTTCAGTTTGCCTTACCTTCACCCGTCCTTGAGAGCAGCAGTCCAGGAGAATCAGGCAGTCTGTGGCCTCCTGTAGCAGGGCGCTCTTAACAGACTGGGGTGTAAGGCTTGGATCCCTTGCTACATCACATATCAGTTTCAAGAGAGCCTTCAGTAAGACCACAAGTCTGCAGGAAACTCTGGAATTAAGAAGAAAAGCTATGTTCATATTCTAAATCAGGATATTAAAATTGGAAGAGACTTCAAAGACTGTCAAGTGGAAAGCCCTCATTTCATAAATAAAGGAATTAAGGTTAAAGTTAAATAAAAAAGACCTAAAAACAGAACCAAAGACAGCCTCCAGATTTCTTACCCTCAGGTCTCCTGTTAGCATATCGAAAGAGAAAATATGATACACACACACACACAGCTTGATTCTACTGTAAGCAAACAGCTTCTTCATGGGCTGAAAAGGGGAGGCCAGGATCTCCCCCAAACAAGGGCCTATACTTGTATTTTTCAACTCTATTAACTGAAGTATGCATGGAGAGAGCCCTCAATGCTTTAACTTTAATGCCATCTCAGGCCTGGAAATTAAAGAGTGAGGGAAATGAGCTTGGCTTCTGGGACTTAAGTGTCAATTTGAATTTTCTGTCATTTAATTTCAGATCCCAGCTTCACTATCAATGAAGTCCAGCCTACTTACTTGTAACTATTAACCTTTCTAAAAGTTTTCATTGTGTTGGTAAAGCTCCGGAAATGGATGATGGTAGTGACAGCACAATATTGTGATCGTACTTAATCCCACTGAACTGTTCACTTTAAAATAAAAAATTTTTATTTTTATCACAATAAAAAACCATAAGAAACCTTAAGGAAAGGTGGAAAATAATTTAACTTGTAATGTGAAAACATGCACAACACATATTTATGGAAAGATGTGTGACTGGCAGAAAAAAGTTTTATCTCTTTATCTAAAAAATACTCCTCATTTTCCTACGGTTTGGGTGCCTCTCAGCCCTCCATCTGTTATTCAACTTATAATCGGCTCTATTTTCCATTTCCCGTGCTCCTCCACCCCCTCATATACACACACAACACATTCCTTTTCTAACTCCCTACATTTATTCACTCTCCCTTCTTGGAATCTTGGTCTCTGCTCTTTAAAGGCCTGACAATCTGATTCGATTTTATTCATTCAGTGATTCATTCTCTTCCAGTCCATTCATTCTTCAAATATTTGTATGCCTAATACCATGTACTAAGCATACTTTGGGAGAATATAATAGATGTAGTTTTCCATTATCCTGGAGTTTATAATTCAGTGGGAAGAAAGACAGTAAACAAATACAATCTAGTTACCAATTATGACTAAGAGAAAGGTTGTCATAGGGGAACATTACTTTGGATTCCTTGCATATTTATAAGGAAGTGAGGGAATATGGTCCTAAATAGACAGTATATGTTGTTGGGGCACTGGATTCTCTGGCTGAACTCAACTTTCAGCTATGCAAGAGATCCTTCTGATGACTCAACAGTTTGGGTTCCAGTTCCTGACACCTACTTCAAGCCAGATTTGGAATGATTTCCAAGCAAGTATATCCTAGATTAGTATTCTTTTTTTTTTAATTTTATTTTTTTGAGACAGTCTCACTCCATCACCCAGTCTGGAGTGCAGTGGCACGATCTCAGCTCACTGCAACCTCTGCCTCTCAGGTTCAAGCGATTCTCCTGCCTCAGTCTCCCGAGTAGCTGGGACTATAGGCACATGCCACCATGCCCAGCTAATTTTTGTATTTTTAGTAAAGACGGAGTTTCACCATGTTGGCCAGGCTGGTCTTGAACTCCTGACCTCAAGTGATCCACCCACCTTGGCCTCCCAAAGTGCTGGGATTACAGGCATGAGCCACCACACCCAGCCTCTAGATTGGTATTCTGATCACTGCTCTGCAGATGTTAAATGATGTGCTATGAATGCTCTACTCTCAATTAGATTTAAAGAACATTAGGATTAACAAAGTTAAGCAAATGTCTTTACTGCAATACTTCTAAATGGCCTTTTATCTTCTAATATGCATTCTAAATCTAGAGAGATGTACAACCGGTATGGTTTCCCAACCTATTTGACCACAGAATTTTTTTTGCCCTGTGGGGCATCAAAGAGTACCTAGATGGGGATTCTGCAGAACACCAATCTAAACCATTCTCAAGATATACTAGAGATTCAAAGAGAAGTGGTTTAATAGTGTCCAAATCTGGAACTGATACTTGGTAAAAGGGTCAAATATGCGCACCTCAAGTAACTATAGTCCATTTTATCTTTCTAATGCCATTTTCTCAGTTTAAAATCCTATAGGTGTGTGAAAATAGGAGGTATTCAAATACAGGATACACATTTAATACTTTGTACTAAATGTATTAAGTACATCCAAGCAAGTTCTCAAGAGAAAATCAGCTGAGTTTTGCACCTTAAGGCTGCTATTACCTGGGCCAAGTATGTTGCATGAGAAGTTTTAGGGTTTCCAGTATCTTCAATCTGGCTTCCTCCTCAGGTCCATCATAAACCTCCAGATAACCAATGATGACTCTCTCCAGCCTCTTCAAGTGCCGGACAGTTAGGATTCCTAACCTAAAGATGAAAGAAAATATGACACCAGTGCAGTGGCTCATGCCTGTAATCCCAGCACTTTGGGAGGCTCAGGTGGGAGGACTGCTTGAGGCCAGCAGTTTGTGACCAGCTCGGGCAACATAGCAAGATCCTGTCTCTATAAATTAATAACAAATAACCCAGGGACTCACCTCTTCACGAAAGCCGGCAGGTTTCTTGCATAGGTCCTGCGTAAGAGAAGGCGGTGCTCTGGCTCCATGTGAGTGAGGATCAGCTGCAGGACCTCATCACAATGGGTGGTGGGTCGAGCTCCATCTCCTTTCCAGTGCACGGTTTTCTCTAGGATGGGGAATAAATCCAGCAGACACAGGAGCACAGCCTAGGAGGAAGGAATGGAAGGACACTGCATAGTTCATCAATTTGCATTTATAATACTCACTGACTTTTCTAGAACTTCATTAATCTACTGAACTTATGGTCCATACAAGTCTAAGATACTAGTAATAATACATGAAATATCCATTACTTTACATTTTCAAACTTTTTTACATTCTTAATTTCCATCTAGCCATGCATGATGGCTCATTCCTGTAATCCCAGCACTTTGTGAGGCCAAGGTGGGCGGATCATGAGGTCAAGAGATTAAGACCATCCTGGCCAACATGGTGAAACCCCATCTCTACTAAAAATACAAAAATCAGCTGGGCACGGTAGCATTCCCCTGTAGTCCCAGCTACTCGGGAGGCTGAGGCAGGAGAATCACTTGAACCTGGGAGGTGGAGGTTGCAGTGAGCCAAGATCACGCCACTGCACTCCAGCCTGGTGACAGTGAGACTCTGTCTCAAAAAAAAAAAAAAAAACAAAATCTCCATCTGACAGTCTCAAATCAATATATTTTCCTCAGGACCATTCTTTGCTAATTTGTAAAATGGGAAAAATAGCAGAGTTAGGACTTGAACCCAGATTTTAGGAATCTAAGTCTATCATCACTATGTCACTAAATCTAAGTGACTTAGTGATACACGATATTTACACATGCCTTTTTTTTGAGCCAGAGTCTCACTCTGTTGCCCAGGCTGGAGTACAGTGGTACAATCTCAGCTCACTGCAACCTCCACTTCTTCGGTTCAAGCGATTCTTGTGCCTCAGCCACCTAAGTAGTTGGGACTACAGGTATGCACCACCATGCCTGGCTAATTTGTGTGTGTGTGTGTGTATATTTATATAAATATATATATACAAATATATATATACATATAAATATATATATATATATTTTTGAGATGGAGTCTTGCTTTGTTGCCCAGGCTGGAGTGGGCACGGTCTCGGCTCACTGCAACTTCTGCCTCCCGGGTTCAAGTGATTCTCCTGCCTCAGCCTCCCGAGTAGCTGGGATTACAGGCACATGCCACCACACCCAGCTTATTTTTGTATTTTTAGTAGAGATGGGGTTTCACCATTGGCCAGGCTGGTCTCAAACTCCTGACCTTGTGATTTACTCAGTCAGCCTCCCAAAGTGCTGGGATTATAGGCATGAGCCACTGCACCTGACCCAACTTTTGTATTTTTTAGTAGAGACAGGGTTTCACCATGTTGGCCAGGCTGCTCTCGAACTCCTGGCCTCAAGTGATGCATCAGCCTCGGCCTCCCAAAGTGCTGGGATTACAGTAATGAGCCAATACTCTCAGCCAATATTTACACATACTTTTAATAAAACTGCTCCTAAACAGAATCTAAGAATGTTCCAAATTTGGGTCAAATTTGATGACCCTACCTGCTGAAGTCGCAGTGTCTAAGCCAGGGGTGTCTAATCTTTTGGCTTCCCTGGGCCACACTGGAAGAATTGTCTCGGGCCACACATAAAATACACTACACTAATGATAGTTGATGAGCTTAAAAAAAGAAAAGAAGGCCAGGCATGGTGGCTCACGCCTGTAATCCAAGCACTTTGGAGGCCAAGGCGGGCGGATCACCTGAGGTCGGGAGTTCAAGACAAGCCTGACCAACATGGTGAAACCCCATCTTTATAAAAAATAAAAATAAATAAGAAAATGAAAAAGGAAAATAAAAAAACATCTTATAACATTTTAAGAAAGTTTACAAATTTGTGTTGGGCTGCTGCAGTCAACGCCATCTTGGGAAGCATGCGGACCGTAGGTTGGACAAGCTTGGTTAAGGTACACCCTTTTAATTTTCCTGAGACCTTTGGTTTTTCTCTTGGTGTTTTAGTTTTTTAAAATTTCTTTTCTCTACCATCTTAAGAACCCCGGCCTTTCTGGCTGTTACTATCTGGATTCTTAATACCCAGTATTTAAAATACTGCTTAAAAAGAAAAAGAGGCTGGGCACAGTGGCTTGCATGTGTAATCCCAGCATCTTGGGAGGCCGAGGTGGGCAGAACACTTGAGGTCTCAAACCCTGAGTTTGAGACCAGCCAGGGCAACATGGCAAAACCCTGTATCTGCTAAAAGTACCAAAATTAGCCAGGCATGGTGGCACATGCCTGTAATCCCAGCTACTCAGTTGGCTGAGGCAGGAGGATCCCTTGAACCTGGGAGGCGAAGGTAGAAATGAGCCAAGATCGTGCCACTGTACTCTGGCCTGGGCAACAGAGTGAGACTCCATCTCAAAAAATAAATAAAATAAAAAATAAAAAGAAAGGCAGCAGGCTAGGAAGGGGAAAAGGAGAGAAGTAAGGCATAAAAACAAAGTTGCTTCCACCTCTAATTTTACACAGTTTGTTTCTCCTATCTTTGGAGTTTCTTTCCCCCTCCTGAGAAACTTTTACTTATTCATCCTTCATAATGATAAATATTACCTCCTTCCCAAAGCCTCCTAAAGTCACCCCAAACCTGGTTAGTTACCTACTGCTTGATAGCCATTGCACTATCCACAGAGTTTAACTCCTGTTGCCCAGGCTGGAGTGCAATGGTGCGATCCTGGCTCACCACAACCTCCATTTCCCAGGGTCAAGTGATTCTCCTGCCTCAGCCTCCCGAGTAGCTGGGATTACAGGCATGTGCCACCACACCCGGCTAATTTTGTATTTTTAGTAGAGATGAGGTTTCACCAGGTTGGTCAGGCTGGTCTCGAACTCCCAACCTTAGGTAATCCGCCCACCTTGGCCTTCCAAAATGCTGGAATTACAGGCGTGAGTCACCATGCCCAGCTACCCACTGCACTTTATACAAACCTCTTCTAATATAGTTATCATTTTGTACTATATATATATGTAAATATCTAAGTTCATATTCATATTTATATAAATGTCTCTCCAAAGATTTTTTTTTTTGAGACAGAATCTCACCCTGTTACCCAGGCCGGAGTGCAATGGCACAATCTTGGCTCACTGCAACCTCTACCTTCTGGGTTCAAATGACTCTCCTGCCTCAGCCTCTCAAGAAGCTGGGATTACAGATGCCTGCCATCATGCCTAGCTATTTTTTTTGTATTTTTCATAGAAATGGGGTTTCATCATGTTGGCCAGGCTGGTCTTGAACTCCTGACCTAGTGATCTCGGCCTCCCAAAATGCTGGGATTACAGGTGTGAGCCACTGTGCCTGGCCCAAAGATTTTCTTAAAGCCAAAAACCCTATGGGATCATATACTCTTGGAACCACATCTGTTGGATGAAATAATAAATGACACTCCAATATCTAACATGCAAGGAGTGTCAAGTGTGTGTGCTAATGTAAGGCAAAACAGAAGAACATATAAATTAATAAAAATAGACCTTTTCAGACATGGAGCTGTCCCCAAAGTAATATACTTTTTTTTTTAATTGAGATGGAGTCTCACTCTGTCACCTAGGCTGGGGTGCAGTGATGTGATCTCAGCTCACTGCAACCTCCACCACCGGGGTTCAAACAATTCTCGTGCCTCAGCCTCCCACGTAGCAGGGACTACAGGTGCACGCCATCATGCTCGGCTAATTTTTTTGTATTTTTAGTAGAGATGGGGTTTTGCCATATTGGTCAGGCTGGTCTCAAACTCCTGACCTCAGGTGATCTGCCAGCTTCGGATTCCCAAAGTGCTGGGATTATAGGTGTGAGCCACCACGTCTGGCCCAAAGTAATATATGATTGACTCGGATGAAGAAAAAACACTGGCTTACCTGTGGAGATTCAGGAATGTGGATGACTGCTTGGGCTGAGATATTTTTAATTTGGCAACAGCCTTTAGTTATCATCCTCACTTTCCAAGACAGAAAAATGTCTCTCAATTATTCCTACTCACACAATGCAACCTTCTACTCAAATTTAGAGAATCCAGACACAGTTATGAACAAATCATATTATTACCTGAACGAGGTGGTGCTCTGGCGTGTACAGGTGGTTGAAAATGGCATGGTATAAAACCTGCGCTCTGTTATACTGGAGCAAATCAGCAGCTGGCTGCAACCAGACAAATGATCAAATTAGAAGAATAATTTCCCAAGATTGGCAAATGTTGACTGTCTTTGAAATTGGATTATGGGTAGGAAGAAGTGAAGATCATGTCATCCCAAAATATGCCAGATTGGTATAATGATTATTTCGAGTTGAAAATACTGCAGAAACTGTAGATTCAGAAAGGGTGAGCTGACTTGTCTCTTTCTTCACACAGCAAGTGATTAAAGATTCCTCTGGGTCAGATATGCTTTCCGTACCAGGGTAAACAGCCCTTATCACCAGCGACTTGGAATGGAAGGCTACAATGAACCTAAATAAATAAATGAACGAAGAAACCTTTATCTTCCACCTAACCTTTATCCACCCCTCTATCCCCAACCGTGTATTTCCTACTGACTACCCTTGAGCCAAGTATGGTGACTTACACTTGTAATCCCAGCACTTTGGAAGGCCAAGGTGAGAGGCTCACTTAAGGCCAAGTTCAGACCAGCCTGGGCAACAGAGTAAGACCCTGTCTCTACCAATTAAAAAAAAAAAAATTAAAAAATTAGTGTGGCCTGGTGGTGCGTGCCTATAGTCCAAGCTACTTGAAAGGGTGATGTGGGAGGATCGCATACACCCAGAAGGTTGAGGCTGCAGCGAGCTATGACTGTGCCACTCCACTCCAGCCTGGATAACAGAGCAAGACCCTGCCTCAAAAAAAAAAAAAAAGGAAAATTTGGTTAGGAAAGGGGTAGTAAAAAAAAAAGAAAAATTTTTCATTCTTTGTCTAAAAAGTATATTGCCTTGGCCACTTTTTCAGACTTCTCTATCTTGTGAAGATCCCCATGTACATGTAAAACTAATAAAATGTGTACAGTTTCCTCTTGTTAATCTGCCTATTGTCAATTTGGTTTCTAGATCCAGGAAAAAAGCCCACTGAGATAAAAAGGGGGCTGAGGCCGGGTGTGGTGGCCCACGCCTGTAATCAACCCCAGCACTATGGGAGGCCTAGGCTGGTGAATTGCTTGAGGCCAGGAATTAGAGACCAGCCTGGCCAACATGGTGAGACCCCACCTCCACAAAAAATACAAAAAAATTTAGCTGGGCATGGTAGTGTGTGACTGTAATCCCAGCTACTCTAGAGGCTGAGGCACAAGAATCATTTGAACCCAGGAGGCAGAGGTTGAAGTGAGCCAAGATCGCACCACTGCACTCCAGCCTGGGCAACAGAGCAAGAGTCTGCCTCAAACAAAAAAAAAAGGTGGGGGTCAGGGTTAGAGGTGATCTCTGGCTCTCCCCTACAGGTACATGGAGATTAATTAGACTGTTCTCTCTACTTCTGTGTGTTATTTTAAAAGCTCCATAATATAAAGTTTAAAAAAAAATTTTTGCTTGAGTAATAGTTTCCACATTTAGACATAGTCCCTTTCAGTTTCTGATTTTGTTTATTTTGTTTTCCTTCTTGAAAGTCAACTGTAGGCCGGGCACGGTGGCTCAGCTATAATCCCGGCACTTTGAGAGGCCGAGATGGGTGGATCACCTGAGGTCAGGAGTTCAAGACACACCTGGCCAATATGGTAAAACCCTGTCTCTACTAAAAATACAAAAATTAGCTGGGGATGGTGGTGCTACTAGGGAGTCCCAGCTACAAGGGAGGACTCCCAGCTACTAGGGAGGCTGAGGCAAGAGAAACAATTGAATCCAGGAGGTGGAGGCTGCAGTGAGCCGAGACTGCTCTCCAGCCTGGGCGACAGAGCGATAAGGTCTCAAAAAAAGAAAAAAGAAAGTCAATCGTTGATCAGTTCTCAAGATCTGGCTATTCTGTTGATAATGACCCATGCCTTCCTGTTTCTTCTATAATTTTTTTTTTTTAGTTATTACATTACCTAAGGGATACAACTTCTACCAGGTTAATTGAGGAAAAATATAAGGATAAAATACAAATAAATAAAGTAGAATGACTTAGCATTACTAGAAAGCCAGTTAATAAAAGATATAAGCAAAAATAAAATAGTGTTACCATGAAGAACAGCCAGGAATGACTCAGTCAGTCTTGTCAACACAGATGACAAGGCAGAGGTTGCTTACCACATTAAGCACAATGTGATGGAGACAGTGTACACCCAGGATTTTGTTCTCAGTCTGATAATCATCTGAGATGAGCAATGATGCGGGAAGTACCCTTTCCAGATGTTGGCTCAGCCAGGGCCGAGTGACCTGTTGCAG
Source organism: Aotus nancymaae (assembly GCF_030222135.1). Classification (NCBI taxonomy): domain Eukaryota; kingdom Metazoa; phylum Chordata; class Mammalia; order Primates; family Aotidae; genus Aotus; species Aotus nancymaae. The sequence continues at coordinate 5,551,073 of NW_026988494.1, read as the reverse complement.
AGTCCATGAGAAAACATGTTTGATGGCAGGGTTATTCTTCCAGGATTCCCTAAGTGGAGACATGAAATTACATTAAGTGACATGGTGATAAGTAGCAAAAGAAAAAAAAAAAACTACTTCAAGCTAAACAGAGTATTTTCATGTCTTTGAAAAAACTACATTGCACATAAGATAACTCTTGATTCTATATCATACATTTTAAGATTTGGTTTAGAATAACTTCCATAACTTATACCAAATATTTAACCACCCAGGGCTTTGGGTCTAAAGCCTATCCAATGAAAAGCAGCCAATTAAACCAGAGCTACATAAAGGACTTATGGTGATGGATGGTGAAGGTGTATTGAGAAGGGAGAGAGGAGTAAAGGAAATGTATTAGTATTACTATACTAAGGAAAAGAATGAATCAATACTTGAACACCTGTTAATAGCCAATACAGTGAGTATACACACGACTTAACTAATCCTCAAAGTACTTACTGTGTAATAGGTATATTATCTTTATTTATTTATCCTGAAATAGTCTCGCTCTGTGGCCCAGGCTGGAGTGCAGCGGCGCCATCACTGCAACCTCTGCCTCCCGTGCTCAACTGATTATCCTGCCTCAGCCTCCCGAGTAGCTGAGATTACACACCTGCATCATCAAGCCCAGATAATTTTTGTATTTGTAGTAGAGATGGGGCTTCGTCATGTTGCCCAGTCTGGTCCCCAACTCCTGGCTTCAAGTGATTGGCCAGCCTTGGCCTCCCAAAGTATTGGGATTACAGGCGTCAGCCACCACACCCAGTCAAGTCTATTATCTTTATATTAGAAACAACAGATTCAGAGAGCTGTCTAATCTGGTCCTATCCAGAGTAATAAATGAAGCACAAAATTCAAAATCAAGCCTTTTAACTCTATGTTCCTGGTAAAATGACAGTTACAGATACTTTTTCTCTCATCACTCCAGTGCTAACAAAGTAGCAAGTGGAAACTCATTGAAAGAACTTTTAGCTAGGGGCTTTTCACTTTTTATCCTCAACACAGCTTCTCTAGCTGATAGCCATCCTTATCTAGTAATTAGTGATGAGACTCAAGATCCCCAAGTCTAAATTCAAACAATAAGTTTAAATCCTCTCCAAATCCCCCATCCAATTTCTAGTAATTTGTAATTTTTTTTTTTGAGACAGAGTCTCGCTCTGTCGCCCAGGCTGGGAGTGCAGTGGCCCGATCTCAGCTCACTGCAACCTCTGCCTCCCGCATTCAAGCGATTTTCCTGCATCAGCCTCTGGAGTAGGGATTACAGGCATCCACCACCATGCCTGGCTAATTTTAGTAGAGACAGGATTTCACCATGTTGGCAAGGCTGGTCTCGAAACTCCTGACCTCAAGCAATCCACCTGCTTCAGCCTCCCTATATGCTGAGATGACACGTGTGAGCCATGCATCTGGCCATAATTTGTAATAATAATTATTATTTTCTTGAAATAGAGTTTCACTCTTGTTGCAGACTGGAGTGCAATGGCGTGCTCCTGGCTTACTGCAACCTCCACCTCCCAGGTTCAAGTGATTCTCCTGCCTCAGCCTCCCAAGTAGCTGGGATTACAGGCATGCACCACCACATCCGGATAATTTTGTATTTTTTTAGTAGAGACAAAGTTTCTCCATGTTGGTCAGGCTGGTCTGGAACTCCCAACCTCAAGTGATCTGCTCGCCTTGGCCTCCCAAAGCACTGGGATTACAGGCATGAGCCACCACACCCAACCAATTTATAATTATTAACTCGAAGTAAGTGGGGCAGAATTTCCAATTTTCCTAGGCAGTCCTCCTAAGGGCTAGAAAGAGCACTGGACAACTGAGTCTGAAGACCTGGGTTATGACTTCCAATTTGCCACTATCTAATTATGTCATTTATAGCAAATCACAATGTTTCTGGGCCTTAAGAGATCTGCGGTTACAGCATCCTTATTTTACTGATGAAGAAACTGAGGTTCCTTTGAGGTCTAACACTCTAAAAAATTAAGCTAGGCCAAATGCAATGGTTCACGCCTGTAATCTCAGTACTTTGGGAGGCCGAGGTAGGTGGATCACTTGAGGCCAGCAGTTCGAGACCAGCCTGGCCAACATGGTGAAACCCTGTCTCTACTAAAAATGCAAAATAGCCGGGCGTGGTGTCGAGTGTCCTCTAACTCCAGGTACCCGGGAGACTGAGGCAGGAGAATCGCTTGAACCCAGGAGGAGGAGGTTGCAGTGAGCCAAGGTCGAGACATTGCACTCCACCCTGGGCAACACGAGTGAAACTCCGTCTCAAAAGTAAATAAATAATAATAAATAAAAATAAAAAAAGCTGTGAGGCTCAAGTCGGTGGCAAAGGGCAGGAGTACTCACTTATTCAAGTTGGGTTGGAGAAGCCTTAATATCACCGAAAGTCTCCCTTTCTCATCTTCCTTTTCTCCACATAGGAATCCTGCTACAGAACCGCATTCCGTAACTTGAAGCAGTAAAGTGAGGACCTCCCTAGCAACTTCCCGAGATCTCAGAGTGGTCCATGGTTGCTCCAAGCTGTGTGTGACCGCAAAAATATAAACGGGTCCTGACAAGTGATGCAGGCCTGTCTGCCATGCGGGGCCGACCAGAGAATTCTTAGCAGTCTCAACTTTCCCCAACAACTTAAGAAACAGTAACCCAACTGTGGCTGCTTTCTCGGCCACTTCAGAGTGCCTAGCACCTCCACTTTCCTCTTCCTTGGGTGGGGCTGCATACTGCTCCAGGGCTTTTGCCACCTGCCCTAGTGTCTCGGATATTCCGCGGAGCTGGGCGCCACTCCCCTCAAATAACCTATCACATTCGGTGGCTTCTATTAGATCACCGAGGTCTTTAAGAGCTACATCTCTTGCGCTGCCTCGTCGTGCCTCCGGGCCGGTAAGACAGTGTAAAATTTTGGAGAAGGCCTGTTCAAGGACGGGGGCAGATACCTCCCCGCACAAAGAAGAGTCTTCCCGCGATGAGGTTTCCTGAGAGTTGTCAAGCTCCATTCCTGACTGTAGCACCAGGCTTGTCTCTCCCACAGGTTGAGAATGGAGGGGGGGATGGATCCGCTGAAGAGAGAAGAAGCGATCACCCAAAGAGAACTAAAATCAAATCAAAGAAAACGGAGAGACGTCTTGGAGGAAGGGGCGAGTCTAACCGGGATAAGAATAAAGAGAAAGGAAGGAACGCAAGAGAGGGAAAAGGGACTCTCGGGGATTAAAAGAGTCTTATACTTGTAATAGTGACGTTAAAAAACTACTATTGCCTTTCTGAAGACTAAAAAGAAAAAAAAACTTAAAAGTTTAAAGAAATAAACTTCTGAGCCATGTCACCAACGCGACCAACGCCAGGTACCTGCAACCGCTCGTGCACCCCAGCGTCTAACAGGATCCGGACCTAGCTCATATTGCTGCCGCAAAGCACAAGGCTAGCTTCCGCCAGCACTGCCGCAACGCCTTCTCATTTCACGACGTACGGTCGTAAAGCAATAAAGACAGACTCGGGAAAATGACAGAAAGGTGGAATTATGGAGAATAAATTTACATATATAATAATCCGCTGGCTAATTGTGTTTCTCTTTTCCTTTGCTAAGGTAGAAACAAAAGAATCACCACAGGCTCTCAGGCAAATATCCAGGATTTTATACGTGAAGACCGGATGTACTGCATTACGGTAGTCACCCTATCTGTAAAATTAGTTGCACATACTTGGAGCTTCTTAACGTCAACTACGAAGCGATCCTTTTGTAGTTCATGAGTATGATGATTGGGTGTTCACACGTTTGTGTGAAATGTGCTACCCTTAAGCTTTGTTACGACGTTGGCACATTACCCATCTGACCTGAACTTGGGGATCATTTCAGTTGTGAAAGACGTTGATAAAACTTATGCTTCTGTGTTTATTCTTCACATGTTCCTTTTCGCTATGACTGTACTGTACATGCACGGGTACTTTTCCGTTGCCCAATTGTGTAACGCCTTCTAACGCCTTTAACTTTTTAGGTTTGGGGGTATCTGCGCAGGTTTCTTACCTGCGTATGTTGTGTTTGGGGTGCATTTAGCGCGTTTTCAGTGTCCTCTCCAATTGGCCCCGGTGTCTGTTGTTGCCACTTCTATGTCTATGTGTTCCCAGTGTTAAGCAGCCACTTAGGAGTGAGAACATGGGGTATTTAGTTTTTTGTTCAATGCAATACTTTAGCTGGTCTCAGGAGCTAGCGTTTTAAAGCCTATAGCCGTAAGCCTTTGAAAATTCAAATTCTGCTCAGATGTGCTTTATGTAGAAGGAAGAAAAAGAAAGAAAAGAAAAACGAAAACTCAAATTCTAGCGACAAGGTAAGAGCCCCCAGCTGGCATCTGGAGCAGCCCCGAGGGAGGCAGGTCGTCGGGGTGGCGGATCCGGCTTGGGCCCGACTCGCGGATGTGGGCTCCGGGTCCGTGGGGACAGCCGAGCGCAGTCTTGGGCGTGGGCGGCAGGCGGCGCCCGGTACCGGCCGGGGGCGCCAGAGGCTAAGGGCTCGGGCCCCTGCGGGTGTAGGAAGCTGCCGTATTTGGTTGGGTTTAGAAAAGGCACGAGAAGCGTCGCGCCTGTGCGACTGCCCATGTTAGCAACATCACCCCCCACCACCACCAACGCCGCGTCGGCAGTGCTTGTTGCCCCTTCCTGCGCCTTCCTGGAGGGTGGAATTGCGTCCGATTGACCTTCAGTTCCCTAGGGGCCGGTCACATTCAAGAACTTGTGATTCCCATAGCTTCCACGGGTCTCAGGAGCCCGAAGAGGCCAACTTCATTTGTGCCACTGCACAGGCCGGAGCCTCGGATACTGGGAGGAGTGGTGCGAGAGAGACGTGTCGGCCACTGCTCGGAGAGGGACCCTTATTCAGCCTCTAGGCGTCCTCCTACATCCAGGGCCCCAGGAGTCCAGAGAAAGCCCTGCGGGGTCTTCTGACCTGGGGTAGGGTGAGGGGTGTGTGCGCGCAGGGGCGAGGGTGGGGGGCGTGTCATGTGTCCTTTGTCCTTGCGTGGAGGTGGTCATGGGGCAGGGGGACATACAGTACTTTCGTCCCACCTTGGAGAGGGCACGCGCTTCTTGGTCCAATACTTGCGACTGTCCCATCTGCGGTATCTTGCTGCCTACTCGCCTGCCCTTCTTTCCATTTTGCTGTGACCTTGGGCAAAAGTTTGGTAACCTCTCTGTGCTTTATTTCTATTTATTTATTTACTTAAGACGGAGACTCACTCTCGCTCAGGCTGGAGTACAGTGGCGCAATCTCGGCTCACTGCAACCTCCACCTCCCAAATTAAAGCGATTCTCCTGCCTCAGCCTACATAGTAGCTGGGATTACAGAGGCACGCCACTATTCCGGCTAATTTTTTGTATTTTTAGTAGAGACGGGGTTTCACTGTGTTGAGCCAGGATGGCCTCGAGCTCCTGACCTCGTGATCCTCCCACCTCGGCCTCCCAAAGTGCTAGGATTACAGGCGTGAGCCACTGTGCCCGGCTCTTTGTATTTTTTATTTAATTAAAAAATTTTTTGTCTTAGAGAAAGGGTCTTGCTCTGTCGCCCACGCAGGAGTGCAGTGGTGTCATCATATCTCACTGCAGCCTCGAACTCCTGGGTTCAAGCCATCCTCCCGCCTCTGCCTCCCAGTAACTGGGACCACTGGCAAGCCCCATCACTCCCTGCTAATTTTTTTCTAATATTTTTGTAGAGATGGGGTCTCAATATGTTACCAAGGCTGATCTCGAGCTCCTGCGTCAAGCAATCCTTCCGCCTTGGACTCCTAAAGAGCTAGGATTACAGATGTGAGCCACCTCACCTGCAGGTGGCCTTAATTTATTTTTCTTTTTTTATTTTTCTTTTTTTAAAGAGGGAGTCTCGCTCTGTCGCTCAGGCTGGAGTGCAGTAGTGCAATCTTGGCTCGCGGCAACCTCCGCCTACCCAGGTTCAAGCGATTCTTTTCTCCTACCTCAGCCTCCGCGTAACTGGGATTACAGGCTAGCGCCACCACACCCAGCTAATTTTATACTTTTAGTAGACACAGAGTTTTACCATGTTGGCCAGGCTGGTCTTGAACTCCTAACCTCAAGTGATTCACCCGCCTTGGCCACCCAAAGTGCTTCAATTACAGGCGTGAACCACTGCGCCCTGCCACCTTAATTTCTTTGTCTGAAAAATGCAGGTAGTAATAATTCGTACCACTTAGGAATGTGGTGAGAAATGAGTTACTTATTTGTAAACTGCTTAGAACAGTATCTGGTCAGCAGAAAGTTCTACATAGGTGTTGGCTCATGTTAAACCACAGCTCCTGTGTTAAGTTTAAGTTACATTTCCTCTTTCCAGGGTAATTTTGTGGTTAGGACCCTCCCTCTCCACCTCTTTCATTTTTTTGGCTTTCCCTTCTCTGACCAATTGGTGGCACTCACTATTTTCTAAGCAATTTCAACCACTGGTAACCATTTCCTCCCTAGGGGACTCCTGTTTGCAGGCCCTAGTGGAAGCAAGACGCCAGTCAATAGACAGTTATTGTATCCCTCCTGTGTGCCACTGTCTCTTCCCTGCTCCATGTGCACCCTGTGTTAAATGGACCCACGCTATTACTTCTTACAAGGAAAGCACTTGTATTGTGGAGATCTCCCCATCTGCACTTCGGAGTTTCCTGAAGCCAGAGACCGTGTCTTTATTCCCAGTGCCTGGCACGATTTGATCATGCAATAAATGTTTGTTGATCCCACACGTCTGTCCACAGAGGACTGGCTGAATAAGCTACGTACATCCACACAGTGCAGTTTTGTGCAGCCGTATAGAGGAAAGAGAACCATCTCTGTGGACTGCCTTGGAAATCTAGGATGTATTGTTAAGAGAAAAAAGAGGGCAGAGGCCATGTATATGTTGCCTTTATTTTTATTTTGCCCGCTTTTCACATGTGTTGAAATGTTGCCTTTCTTGTAAGAAAGATGGGGAAATAGAGATAATGATGTGTGTATTTGCTTACAAGTTAAAGAAGCAATAGAATGTAAATTTACAAATTAATGGCTGGGCGTGGTGGCTCTTGTCTGTAATCCCAGCACTTTGGGAGGCTGAGGCAGGTGGACCACAAGTTGAAGACCAGCCTGAACAACATGGTGAAACCCCATCTCTACTAAAAATACAAAAATTAGCCGGGTGTGGTGGTGAGCGCCTGCAATCCCAGCTACTCAGGAGGCTAAGGCAGGAGAATTGCTTGAATCCGGGAGGTGGAGGTCGCAGTGAGCTGAGATGGCCCCACTGCATTCCAGCCTGGGCGACAGTGCCAGACTCTGTCTCAAAAAAAAATTATAAACTAATAAAACTGGTTACATATAAGAAAAGAATGGAGTGAAGGAAATAGGAATGGAAGCTAGATTTCTCTGTATACACCGTGTTTAATAGCTTCAATTTTGGATTCATGTAAATGTTTTACTTTTTTTTTTTTTTTTTGAGACAGAGCCTCACTCTGCCACCCAAGCTGGAGTGCAGCGGTGCGATCTCAGCTCACTGAAGCCTCTGCCACCCTGGGTTCAAGGGTGATTCTCCTGCCTCAGCCTCCAGTGTACCTGGGATTACAGGCGCCTTCCACCACACCCAGCTAATTTTTGTAGTTTTAGTAGAGACGGGGTTTCACCATGTTGGCTAGGTTGGTCTGGAGCTCATGACCTCAGGTGATCTGCCTGCCTGGGCCTCCCAAAATGCTGGGATTACAGGGGTGAGCCACCAAGCCAGGCCACATAATTTTTTTTTTTTAGGAACAAAAGCAGAGATTTATTGAAAACAAAAGTACACTCCGAAGGACAGGAGTGGGCCCAAGAGCCTACATAACTACTTTTTAAAAGAAAATAACAAAGCATTTCCTAAAAGAATCAAAGTATACATTGAGTCACTGGCATAACCATATAGAAAAACAAGAAACTGTAAAACTTGTTAATTTGACTCTATATCCTTAGTGTGACAAAGCCTAAAAACAGAAAAAAAAAATGGCAAAGAAATCAACTGTATTTAATAATGGTATTGTAATAATACCAATATTGTTGTTAGGTGTGTTTCCTTTGGTTTTTGTTTGTTTTTTGAGACAGCGTCTCGCTCTGTCGCCCAGGCTGGAGTACAATGGGGCAATCTTGGCTCACTGCAACCTCTGCCTCCCAGGCTCAAGTGATTCTGCTGCCTCAGCCTCCCAACTAGCTAGGACTACAGGTGCCTGCTACCATGCCTGGCTAATTTTGTATTTTTATTAGAGATGGGGTTTCACCATGTTTGCCAGACTTGTGTTGAACTCCTGACCTCAAGTGATCCACCTGCTGTGCTGGGATTACAGGCGTGAGCCCCCTGTGCCCGGCCTGGTTAGGTGTTATTACATGTATTGTGTTATTGTGTATAATTTACATATGTATATAAAATAACAAATATTGTTAGAAACCCAGATTTTCAGTTAAAGATAAAAGAGATACAAGTATCAAATCAATGAAGTTAGGTAAAAATTCTGTAATCTGATTGAGTCACATACTTGAATTAAAAAATCTGTAATCCCGGCTGGGTGCGGTGGCTCACGCCTGTAATCCCAGCACTTTGGGAGGCCGAGGCGGGTGGATCACGAGGTCAAGAGATCGAGACCATCCTGGTCAACATGGTGAAACCCCATCTCTACTAAAAATACAAAAAATTAGCTGGGCATGGTGGTGCGTGCCTGTAATCCCAGCTACCCAGGAGGCTGAGGAAGGAAAATTGCCTGAACCCAGAAGCAGAGGTTGCAGTGAGCTGAGATCATACCATTGCACTCCAGCCTGGGTAATGAGAGTGAAACTCCGTCTCAAAAAAAAAAAAAAAAAAAAAAATCTGTAATTTGAAATTAGAATTGGCAATGTCAGTATGAATTTGTAATTAATTTTTCTCCTTCCACAAAATATATATATATCCTGGCTGTGTCCACTGAAAGGCCAAGAAGTAATGACAGTCTAATGGCCGTGAGGCCCCTGGAGGTCCAAATTGATAGTTTAAATGCTTCCCACTAAAAGGAACCAGTGAGGCTTTAGGAAATGATTGATTTCAAAACTAGGGCAGGTGAAAAAAAAAAAACTAGGAGAGGAATTGCACAAGGTGAGCCTGTGGTGTTTTGTTATGCCCAAAAGCAAGGTAGCTATCAAATGCTGCTGAGGTTAGGTAAAACAAACAAATAAACAAAAAACACCCAAGGCCCTATAGTCAGGGATTACAGCACTGGTCTTGTAAAGGAGTAGTGACTGTAATGAAATAAAACAATATACACAAATCCACAAGTTCAGAATGATACTAAAAAAAAGTCACTAATCATTCACCTTTGGATCTCTTAAGAAAACAAATGTTTATTTTGAAAATTGATATGTAAGAGGGGAAAAAAATCAAGCATTTATTCTTCTATTTCAGGGTACCGAAATCATTTGTAAGGGTAATAAATGTAACAGAATGGTGGAATTAGAAAGTCACTATTCATACCTCCTAATGAAACACCGAGACAAGGCAACTATCATCCACTGTGATTACAATTACAAGGTCAAGGTTGATGGGGAACTTTATAACTTTATAACATCACTAAATGCAAGGCAGCCAGGTTCCAGGTACTTCTTAATGCAGTAAAGTAGGAAGTACACACCACCTATGAAATATTCTTGCCCAAAAATGGACCCTAAATCTAATCAAATATTTAGGTCTACTACCAAATGACAAGAAACATGGAGGGCAAAGAAACAAAAGATACTAAGAAATTTCATTGATTTATTCAAGGAAAGATAAATAATAATCAGTCAAGCCAAGGGTGAGAACTGATATAGATTAAAAGTTTTAAGATATTCTCAACCAACAGTGTTGGATATTTTTTCCTTCCTTCCTTCCTTCCTCGCTCTCTTCCTCTTCCTTTCCTTTCCTTTCCTTTCTGCTCCCCTCCTTTCCCCTCCCCTCCTCCTTCCTTTTTCCCACCCCCCCACCCCTGCAAGACCTAGCTTCTTTCTTGCCACCTCGACTTCCCAAAGTGCTGTGATTACAGGTGTGAGCCACTGTGCCCCACCAGATCTGATTTTCTTTTTCTTTTTTCTTTTCTTTCTTTCTTTTTTTTTTTTTTGGAAAAGGAGTCTCACTCTGTCACCCAGGCTGGAGTGCAGTGGCACCATCTTGGCTCACTGCAACCTCTGCCTCCCGGGTTCAAGCAATTCTCCTGCCTCAACCTCCCAGGTAGCTGGGATTATAGGCATGTGCCACTGTGCCCGGCTAATTTTTGTGTTTTTGGTGCTGGGATTACAGGCGTGAGCCACCACGCCCAGCCCAGATCTTACTTTCAATAAACAAATTGTGGGCCAAGTGCAGTGGCTTATGCTTGATTCCAGGAGTTCTAGACCAGCCTGGGCAACAAATGAGACCCTGTCTCTACAAAAAAATTTAAAAAAAACAACACTCAATTTGTAAGAAGACATATTTAAGACAATCAGAGGGCCAGACATGGTGGCTCACACCTGTTATCCCTGCACTTTGGGAGGCCAAGGCGGGTGGATCACCTGAGGTCAAGAATTCGAGACCAGCCTGACCAACATGGAGAAACCCCATCTCTACTAAAAATACAAAATTAGCGGGACGTGGTGGTGCATGCTTGTAATCCCAGCTACTCCGGAGACTGAGGCAGGAAAATCGCCTGAACCTGGGAGGTGGAGATTGCAGTAAGCTGAGATCACACCATTGCACTCCAGCCTGGACAACAGGAGTTAAACTCTGTCTCAAAAAAAAAAAGACAATCAGAGAAATATGAATATAGATTAATTATTAGGGTGTTCATATAATTTGTCATCTAGCAGAATATGTTGAGAGTTCAAGGAGGCTCTGTTAACATTTGTGCTGGTACAAAGGTATAGGCCAGGTGGGGGCTTATGCCTGTAATTCCAGCACTTTGGGAGGCCGAGGCAGGTGGATCAGGAGGTCAGAGATTGAGACCATCCTGGCCAACTTGGTGAATCCCTGTCTCTACTAAAAATACAAAAATTAGCTGGGCAAGGTGGAGTGCACCTGTAATCCCAGCTATTTGGGAGGCTGAGGCAGGAGAATTGCTTGAACCCGGGAGGTGGGGGTTGCAGTGAGCCGAGATCATGCCACCGCACTCCAGCCTGGGCAACAGAGCAAGAATTCATCTCAAAAAAAAAAAAAAAATGTAAACTAGATTTGTCCCAGGCAAACATGATTTTCCTGGTATTACATGATTTTGTGGAATCATTGTTAATTTTTTAGATTGATAATGTTAGTACATTTATATTTTTTTGAAAGCTATTAGTTAGAAATATAGTTCTGAAAAGTTATAGTCTCAGGACCCTTTACCCTCCTAAAAATTATTGAGTCATACGCATTAGGATGGCTAGAATGAAAAACACTGAAAATAAATTTTGGCAAGGATGTAGAGAAATTGGAAGAGAAACTGGAATGCTCATACATTGCTAATTAAAATGTAAAATGGTGCAGCTGCTATGGAAAACAGTTTGACAGTTTCTTAGAAAGTTAATCATAGAGTTAGCCATATGACCCAGCAATTCTATTCCTAGATATATTACCAAGAGAACTAAAAACATGTATTCATACAAAAACTTGGCTACAAATGTTCATAGCTGCATTATTTGTAATATCCAGTGGAAACAACCCAAAAGTCAACCGATGATTGGGTAAACAAAATGTGATATATACATGCAATGGAATATTATTTCGCTATAAAAAGGAATGAAATTCTGATACATACGACAACATGGATAAACCTTAAAGACGTTATGCTAAGTGAAACAAGCCAGAAACAAAAGGCTACATATTGTTTGATTCCATTTACCTGAAATGCCCAGAATAGGCAAATCTGTAGAGTCAGAAAGTACATTAATGGTTGCCAGGAGATAATGGGAGGGGACATTTAGAATTCATTAGTAATGGGTATAGGGTTTTCTTTTGGGGTGATAAAAAGGTTTTGGAATTAGCTAGTGGCGGTGGCTGCCTACCCTTGCAAGTGTACCAAGATCTACTGAAGTGTACACTTTATTTTTTATTTTTTTTGAGACAGAGCCTCATTCTATTGCCCAGGCTGGAGTACAGTGGCGCAATCTTGGCTCACTACAACCTCCGCCTCCCCAGTTCAAACAATTCTCCTACCTCAGCCTCCCGAATAGCTGGGATTACAGGCACATGCCAGCACACTGAGCTAATTTTTGTATTTTTTAGTAGAGACAAGGTTTTGCCATACTGGCCAGACTGGTTTCAAACTCCTGGCCTCAAGTGATCTGCCCACATTGGCCTCCCAAAGTGCTGGGATTACAGATGTGAGCCAGCGTGCCCAACCATGAGGTGGACATTTAATTTATTTTTTATTTTTCTTGATTTTTGTACATTTTAAAATAGTGAAGCTGCCAGGCACAATGGCTCATGACTGTAATCCCAGCACTTTGGAAGCCTGAGGTGGTTGGATCACCTGAGATCAAGAGTTCAAGACCAGCCTGGCCAACATGGTAAAACTTCATCTCTACTAAAAATACAAAAATTAGCTGGGCATGGTGGCACGCCTGTGTACTCCCAGCTACTTGGGAGGCTGAGGCAGGAGGATTGCTTGAACCTAGGAGGCAGAGGTTGTAGTGAGCCGAGATCATGCCACTGCACTCCAGCCTGGGCAACAGAGTTAGACTCCGTCTCAAAAAATAAAAATAAAAAACAAAATAAAAACAAATAGTGAAGCTGCTGGTCATGGTGGTATGTGCCTGTAATCCCTGCAACTCAGGAGGCTGAGGCAGGAGGACTGCTTGAACCCAGGAGTTTGAGGCTGTGATGAACCATGATTGCACCACTGCACTCCAGCCTGGGAGACAGAGTGAATAAAACTCCAAAATAATTAAAAGTAAATAAAATTGTGAATCTAGTGGTTTATAAATTAAATCTCAAAAATATTTTAGAAGTATTGAGGACCCCCAAAGAGCTTTTCTTCATGTGTGATGGATAAATATTCAGATAAATGGAATATTTTCTACATTCAAAATCAAAACTGACAAAATTTTAAACAATTCATTTGATTTTTAAAAATATGCTGGGTTCGGTTGCTCACACCTGTAATTCCAACACTTTGAGAGGCAGGTGGATCAAATGAGGTCAGGAGTTCAAGACTAGCCTGGCCAACATAGTGAAACCTCATCTCTACTAAAAATTAGCTGAGTATGGTGGCAGGCACCTGTAGTCCCACCTACCTGAGAGGCTGAGATAGGAGAATTGCCTGAACCTAGGAGGCAGAGGTTGCAGTGAGCCGAGATTGCGCTACTGCACTCTAGCCCAGGCGACAGCAAGGTTCCATCTCAAGAAAAACAAAAGTAAATTTAAAAAACGTAGCAATAATAAACATATTACATGATAAGGACTTGTTTTATGAAAACATATTTTTCAAACAGCATCATGACGAATGTCATTGTTTTACACTTTTGTCAACAGATTTGTAAAAATTTGCAACTCTCATATCTGGTTTAATAGGAGACAGATGGATTTTCATATTTGTGGCTGCATTCAATCTGTGTTGGAAAATTCTACCAGACACTTGAGATAATGAGAACAAAAAAATTAACAATATATTAATATTGTTACAAAAATAGTTTTGACATAGCAGGCTGCCTGACAGGCTCTTGGTAACTCCCAGGAACCTCCAGACCACACTTTGTGAAGTACTATTAGAAACACACACAAGTATTAATTGTTGAAATAATGTAACATCTGGGATTTGCTTCAGAATTTCCGACACTGCGGGGCAGATGCTGAGCAGACCAGATTCCACTCGCTTGTGGGCATTGCTCAGCTTCCTCTGTGACCATGTCTGACAAGCCCGATGTGGATGAGATCGAGAAATTCAGTAAGTCGAAACTAAAGAAGACAGAAATGCAAGAGAAAAATCCACTGCCTTCCAAGGAACTGATCAAACAGGAGAAGCACGCAGGCTTTGTCACGTGGTGGGCACCGCCAGTACGCCCTGCTCATGCCACAAAGCACTGCTTTCTATTTTACTTCTTTTAGATGTCTAACTTTGAATAATGCAAAGAGGTTAAATCAGGTTTAAATGACTGTGCTGCCCCTTTGACATCAAAGAACTGCTGAGGACAATGGCTGTGCCTGCCTATGCTATCTGCCTGTCTGGCTGGCAGGGAAGGACAGAACTTGCATGTTGGTGAAGGAAAGAGTGTGGTGGCATGACAGTGAAATCTAGAATAAAAGCAAGCTGGCCCAAGGTGTCCTGCAGGCTGGAAAATGCCGTTTAACCAGAGGGCCATTTTTTGATGATGTTGTTGTTCAAATAATTTTAATTATGGGAATGCATAGTTTTTTGTTTTGTTTTGTTTTGTTTTGTTTTTGGGGAGAGAGTTTCACTCTTGTCGTCCAGGCTGGAGTGCAACGGTGCAATCTCAGCTCACTGCAACCTCACCTCCTGGGTTCAAGCGATTCTCCTGCCTCCACCTCCTGAGATGCTGGGATTACAGGTATCTGCCACCATGCCCAGCTAATGTTTTTTGTTGTTGTATTTTTAGTAGAGACAGAGTTTCTCCATGTTGGCCAGGCCAGTCTTGAACTCCTGACCTCAGGTGACTCACCTGCCTCGGCCTCCCAAAGTGATGGGATTACAGGCATGAGCCACCATGCCTGGCTCAATTTTTAAAATATACGAATAAAAAGTTAAAAATTTTGAAAAATAAAATTCTCCATGACAAAGGATGGTGGTGAAGGAGTGGTCAAAAGCTAGATGAAAAAGATTATCAGCACCTTGTAGAAGCAGGGTAATGGATCATAGGGGTCTTCTATGTTAATTTCTCTTCTTTAACATTGAAGAGATTTGCCCATAATACAAACTGTTGTTATTTGCTGGGCACAGTGGCTCATGCCTGTAAGCCCAGCACTTTAGGAAGCTGAGGTGGGAGGATCACTTGAGCTCAGGAGTTCAAGACCAGACTGGGCAACATAGTGAGACCTCATCTCTACTAAGAATAAAAAAATTAGCCCGGTGTTAGTGGCACATGCGTGTGGTCTCAGCTGCTGGGGAGGCTGTGGCGGGAGGACTGCTTGAGGCCAGGAGGTCAAGGCTGTAATGAGCTGTAATCACATTACTACACTCCAGCCTGGGTGACACAGCAAGCTGCTATCTCAAAACAAAACAAAACGAATTGTTGTTATTGCTCGTATTTCAGTCAATGCTTATTTAACAGAGCAAAAGACCTGGGGTAGTTGCTAGCAGGAAAAAGCAAGTTAGAGACTGGATATGTAAAGATGCAAAGATGTATTAGATACAGTTCCTGCATTCAACAGGTTTTCATCTGACAAGGGGAAACAGTGATGCATAGCTGGAACGAACTGTAAGGAAGACATCTCATAAAGAACTCATCACATTTAATGAGCACCAGGCACTCTGCTGAGGGCCCTACGTGCACTTCCTCCTCCAGGCAACCCTCTGAGACAGGCATCATTATCTCTATCTTGCAGAGAAGGAAACTGAAGCTCTGAGAAGTTGAGTAACTCACCCAAGATCTCACAGCGGAAAGTGGCAGAGCTGCAACTTACACGTCTGTTGACTCCAAAGCCTGTGCTTTTCATGGCTCCCCTCTTTCTTTCTAAACCTTTCAGTTACAGAATCCTGGAACATCATTCTCACTGTGTGCCACATAAATGGCACTCATCAGAGGCCCAGCTGGTGACCTAGAGGAGCCCACAGTCATTAAGAGAACAAAAAATATTATCAGCTGAGTTGGTCTTTACACTATACCTATCCCCTCATTCAATCCTCTCAATTTAAATTCATGGAGTAGGGGCTGGGCGGGGTATAGTGTAATGCTAGTACTTTGGGAGACTGAGGCGGGTGGATTGCTTGAGGTCAGGAGTTCAACACCAGCTTGGCCAACATGGTGAAACCCCGTCTCTACTAAAAATACAAAAATTAGCTGGGCGTGGTGGTATACACCTGTAATCCTGGCTGCTTGAAAGGCTGAGGCCCCAGAGTCATTTGAACCTGAGAGGTGGAGGTTGCAGTGAGCTGATATCATGCCACTGTACTCCAGCCTGGGCGACAGAGTGAGACTCTGTCTCAAAAAAAAAAAACAAAACTATGAGTTCTTGTTTACAAAACAATGCTTTAAGAAGTGAATGCTCGGGTGCAGTGCTCATGCCTATAATCCCAGCATTTCGGGAGGTCGAGACAGGTGGATCACCTGAGGTCAGGAGTTTGAAACCAGCCTGGCCAACATAGCGAAACACTGTCTCTATCAAAAATACAAAAAAATTAGCTGGACATGGTGGCACATACCTGTAACCCCAGCTACTTGGGAGGCTGAGGTGGGAGGATTGCTTGAGCCTGGGAGATGGAGGTTGCAGTGAGCTGAGATTAAGCCACTGCACTCCAGCCTGGGCAACAGAGCAAGACTCTGTCTACCACCCCCGCAAAAGAAGTGAATGCAGACGCTGGACGCAGTGGCTTACGCTTGTAATCCAGCACTTTGGGAGGCCGAGGTGGGCGGATCACGACATTAGGAGTTCAAGACCAGCCTGGCCAACACAGTGAAACCTCGTCTCTACTAAAAATACAAAAATTAGCTGGGTGTGGTGGCGGGCGCCTGTAATCTCAGCTACTTGGGAGGCTGAGGCAGGAGAATTGCTTGAACCCAGGAGGTTGAGGTTGCAGTGAGCCAAGATTACGCCACTGCACTCTAGCCTGGGGGACAGACCCAGACTCCCTCTAAAAAAAAAAAAAAAGAAGTGAATGCTCTGTATGTGTAGACTCATACATATGTGTAGGTATAAGATTACCTGAGTAATGAGAAAATATGGGAGGATACATCCCAGGTTCTCGGGGTGGATGGGTGACCTTGGGCAAATGGTGTTGACGTAGGGGTAGGAAGGAGGAGAGGAAGAGGGAGGGGCTCAGTTAAACAAATAAAAGAAAAGGAAAAAAAGAGCACTCTTTTTTTCACAAAGCACATATGATACTATATTTATATAGTTAAGTAAAATTACATACGAGTGTGATTATGATAAAGGGATTACATTGTAAAGTATTTCCTTTAAAAAGAAATAGAAGGCTGAAATAAATTCCGGGGAATTGATGACTGAAACGGTAAGCAATACCTCTTGGCTTTCTAAAGACCAGATGATCAACAATTTTAGATGACAGTTTCTTCATAAGGAAAAACAAAAGTCAGAGAAAGTAAAAAAGGAAGTGTTTGCTCTCCTTCATTCTAAGAGTAACAAACTAATGGGATTGAAGCGTGACAAATACACCAACCACAGCTTTCAAGGTTCATGTGGTCTAAACATGGTAACAACAGGAGTAGGAAACACACTGTAAGATAATTACTGCTTGCAGCAGAGCTAATTCTCTGATTATAGACCAAATGGAAAAATAATATTACAGTATTTATCATCCTTGAATGCCTGCTAAAAATGAGGCAACTAGTATATTCTTTTGCATATGAGGCTACAAATTTTTGTTGTTTTTGAGACAGAGTCTTGCTCTGTTGCCCAGGCTAGAGTGCTGTGGCGCAATTTCGGCTTACTGCACCCTCCGCCTCCCAGGTTCAAGTGAGTCTCCTGCCTCGGCCTCCTAAGTAGCTGGGACTACAGGTGCGTGCCACCACGCCTGCCTAATTTTTTGTATTATTTTTTTTAATTTTACAATTTTATTATTATTTTTTTTAATGGGGTTTCACCATGACGGCCAGGCTGGTCTTGAACTCCTGACCTCGTGATCCGCCTGCCTTAGCCTCCCAACGTGCTGGGATTACAGGCATGAGCCACCACACCCAGCCAGAATTTGTTTTTTTTATTAGAGACAGGATTTCACTGGGTTAGCCAGGATGATCTCGATCTCTTGACCTTGTGATCTGCCCGCCTCAGCCTCCCAAAGTGCAGGGATTACAACTGTGAGCCACTGGGTCCAGCCTACACATTTTTTTTTAATAAAAATTTAATATATGTATTTTTTTTTTTGTAGAGGTGGGGTTTCGCCATGTTGCCCAGGCTGGTCTCAAACTTCTGGGCTCAAGGGAGCCACATGCCTCAGCTGCCCAAAGTGCTGAAATTACAGGCATGAGCCATTGTGCTCAGCCAACAAAATTTTTAACGTGGATTATGAAGGTTGGTTTAGGCTCAGGGATATACTAATAATTTTAAAGAATATTCTAATATCTGTGGCTTAAAGAGCCAGAGAAAAAAGAAAAAAAAAGAATATTCTAATATACTAAACATTTGATGTTTTTAAATTTGTAGAACAAGCACCAAGTGAAACCAAAATCTTGTTTTTTTCTTTTTTCTCTCTTTTTTTTTTTAAATAAAGACGGGGTTTCACCATGTTGGTCAGGCTGGTCTTGAACTCCCGACCTCAGGTGATCCGCCTGCCTTGACCTCCAAAGTGCTTGGATTACAGGCATGAGCCACCGCGCCCGGCCCAAAATCTTTTCAAACAATGTAAAGAGAGCTATAAACAAAAGAATTTTGTAAATATGAAATAGCCATCAAAGTAACAAAAGTTACTTTTGTTAAACAGTTGACTCCACGTGTCTGCTTTGACTATGAGACAAACTCATCACATGGCTAACAGTCCCTTCCTCCTTCTACAATGCAAGGATTGCTTAGCTTCCTTTTGCCTTTTCTTTATTTTTTTTTGGAGACAGAGTCTCACTCTGTGGCCCAGGCTGGAGTGCAATGGTGTGATCTCGGCTCACTGCAACCTCCACCTCCCAGGTTCAAGCGATTCTCCTGCCTCAGCCTCCCAAGTAGCTGGGATTATGGGTACGTGCCACCATGCCCAGCTAATTTTTTGTATTTTTAGTAGAGACGGAGTTTCGCCATGTTGGCCAGGCTGGTCTCAAACTTCTGGCTTCAAGCGATCTGCCCACCTTGGCCTCCCAAAGTGCTAGGTTGACAGGTGTGAGCCACCACACCCAGCCAGCTTCCTTCTCATTCTGTTTTCAGTTTAATATTTCTATAAGTATTTTGATTAGGTTAGGTAGTACATTATCTAAGAACATCTTACCCAAAGGATAAGACCACATTACTTTTTTACTTTAGAGATTCAACATGTTCAATTTCATTGTTGAAATTTTCTATATGCCATATTTCAATTGCTATTTCTCTGCTCAGCAAAATGTCTTAAAAAGAGACTGGGCTCAGTGGCTCATTCCTGTAATCACAGTGCTCTGGGAGGCCAAAGAAAAAGGATCGCTTGAGCCCAGGAGTTCAAGACCAACCTGGCAACTTAGGGAGACCCCTATCTCTACAAAATTAAACGTATTTGCTGTGCATGGTGCTGCATACCTGTAGTCCCAGCTACATGGGAGGCTGAGGTGGGAGGATCACTTGAGACCAGGAGTTAAAGGCTGCAGTGAGCCATGATCATACCACTGCACTCCAGCCTGGGTGACAGAGTAAGACCCTCTAAAAAAACAAACTAAAGAAACACAACCAATCCACACCTGTTGTCCCCAATTATCCACCCATTAAAAAAAAATTTTTTTTTAATTATTTGGTCATGTTTCTTAAGTTTTAGTTTTTTTTTTTTTTTTATTAGAGTTATCCTGGAATGTTTCTCTTTTTAAATTGTTTTTAAAATAGAGATGGTGTCTCACTACATTGCCTAGTCTGGTCTTGAACTCCCAAGGCTCAAGGGATACTCCTGCCTCAGCCTCCCAGAGTGCTAAGATTATAGGCATGAGTCACTGCACCTGGCCCTGGAATATTTAAGTTTTAAAAACTTTATAATGTCCCCCTCTGTTTTAAGAAATGACATGTATTTATTGAAGAAACAAAGCCATTTTGTCCTGTAAAAATGTGCGAAGCTCTAGATTTGTTAGACTGCCTCTTCTTAATGTTATCATTAATTAATTTATTTATTTAGAGACAGTTTCACTCTCATTGCCCAGGCTGGAGTGCAGTGGTGTGTTCTTGGCTCACTGCAACCTCTGCCTCCCAGGCTCAAGCAATTCTCCTGCCTTAGCCTCCCAAGTAGCTGGGATTACAGGCACGTACCACCATGCCCGGCTATTTTTTGTATTTTTAGTAGAGATGGGGTTTCACCATGTTGACCAGGCTGTTCTTGAACTCCTAACCTCAGGTGATTCTCCCGCTTCGGCCTCCCAAAGTGCTGTGATTACAGGAGTGAGCCACCATGACCAACTATTTATTTTTTGAGGCGGAGTTCTGCTCTGTCGCCCAGGCTGGAGTACAGTGGCATGATATTGGCTCACTGCAACCTTCACCTCCCGTGTTCAAATAAGTCTCATACTTCAGCCTCCCGAGTAGCTGGGACTACAGGCATGCGCCACCACTCTTGGCTACATTTTGTATTTTTAGTAGAGACAGGGTTTCACTATGTTGGCCAGCCTGGCCGCAAGTGATCCGCCTACCTTGGCCTCCCAAAGTGCTGGGATTACAGGCGCTCTTGATGTCATTTTAAATTTGTTCCTCCATCTTCTTCATTTCCTGTAAAGAGGTGGTTGAAACTAGAGATAAAATGAAATTTAGGATTAGCGTTTGGGGTGGGGCTGTGTACTTCTTACATTATCGCAGGAGGCATGTGATGTCTGATTGTCCCACTTTTACTGATGATAAGACAGATTTATTAAAATGTCTCCATCAATCTTTCCCCTGGTGGCTACAGGAGCCATGAGTAAATGACTGCTTAATTTCATTACTTCATTAGTGTTATAAAATGTCAGTTTCCTGATTCTGTTATTTCCTTTTGCATCTTTACCTGGAACTCTGTTTTAAATAGAACTTTGACTCAGCAACCAGTCATCTGATCACCCTGAATACAATTTGCACAGGTAAAGCAGGACAAATGCTTATTTTTTTCCTTTCATTTACCAGTTTTTAGAATAATGAATTTAGTGCCCTAGTGACCTTCAATGAACACCTGATATTTGGTGGTTGTTCTTGTTAGTTTTTATTTATTTGTTTGTTTGTTTATTTTTGTAGAGACTGGTTCTCACTATGTTGCCCAGACTCGTCGCTAACTCCTGGCATCAAGCAGTCCTCCCACCTCAGCTTCCCAAAGTGCTGGGATTTCAGAGGCAGGAGCCACCACACCCAGCCTGTTCTTACTAGTTTCATATGATGTTAAGGAATTTTATAGATGTGATGATTTTTATTCCATTGTAATTATTCTTATTATATTCAAATTGCCCCATTGTTTGCCAAGAAGTGTCTTTTCATTTTGGCTTCTGTGTCCTGTTAACATGACCCAGTAGTCTTGGATTGCTTCCTTCCTTTCTAGAATGACAAGATTGAACCAACCATTTCTTCAAGGACCCCTGATTCCTTGTAAGGCGAAAAGCTATTTAAGGGCTCCAATTTGAAGAGTAAGAGGTCATTGTTCTTGGATTCGTATTGATTTTAGTTTTCTAGCTCTCAGTGGACACACCTAGGAAATATATGCTCTTTAAAAGGAGAAAAAAATCATAAATTCATTTAATATTTCCAATTCAGACGTATAAGATTTCAGGCTTATACATTTTTAAAATAAATGAGACTTGTATCTCTCCTCCCTTTTACTGAAAATCTTTTTTTTTTTTGAGTCTCGCTCTGTCACCAGGCTGGAGTGCAGTGGCACAATCTCGGCTCACTGCAACCTCTGCCTCTCAGGTTCAAGCGATTCTCCTGCCTCAGTCTCCCGAGTAGCTGGGACTATAGGCACATGCCACCATGCCCAGCTAATTTTTGGATTTTTAGTAAAGACGGAGTTTCACCATGTCGGCCAGGATGGTCTCAATCTCTTGACCTTGTGATCCGCCCGCCTTGGCCTCCCAAAGTGCTGGGATTACAGGCATGAGCCACCACACCCATCCTTTACTGAAAATCTTGATTCATAATAACATTAATGTAATTATTTGCTTTATCCAAAAATATACACATAAAGGTATTAAAATAGCAATATTGTTATTACTAAACATAAGGTTAGCTGGGTTTGGTAGTTCCAGCTACTTGGGAGCTGAGGCAGAAGAATCAGTTGAGCCCAGGAGACAGAGGTTGCAGTGAACCAAGATGGCGCCACTGTACTCCAGCCTGGGTGCAGAAAGAGATTCCATCTCAAAAAAAGAAAAAAAATAAGATTATTGAACATAATTTAAGACTTCTTTGCTATTTAGTTTTGTCTTTAGGGTATACCTAGTAAATAACTGCAATTAGCTGGGCATGGTGGCTTACTCCTGTAATCCCAGCACTTTGGAAGGCCAAGGCGGGAAGACTGCTTGAGGCCAGGTGTTTGAGACCAGCCTGAGCACCACAGCTAGACCACCCCCACCATCTCTACAAAAAGTAAAATTAGGCAGGCAAGATGGCACTTGCCTATGGTCCCAGCTACTCTGGGGACTGAGGCGGGAGGATCACTTGAGCCCAGGAGGTTGAGGCTGCTTGAGCCATGATTGGGCCACTGCACTCCAGCCTAAGTGACAGAGCGAGACCCTGTCTTAAATACTACTACTACTAATAATAATGATAATAATAATTTCAACCAAATGCTATGTTTCAAGTCACTTGAAATAGGCTTCTTTTCTCTTTTTTTTTTTTTTTTTAAAAGATGAGGTTTCACCATGATGGCCAGGATGGTCTTGAACTCCTAACCTCAGGTGATCCACCAACCTCGGCCTCCCAAAGTGCTAGGATTACAGGCGTGAGCCACCGCGCCCGGCATTAGGCTTCTTTTCTCTATGGCTGTGACGTTCATTTTAGGTGTCGACTCAACTGGGTCAAGGAATATCCAGATAGCTGGTAAAGCATGATTTCTAGTTATTGTGAGAGGGTGTGTGGGAAGTAAAAAAGTTCCTCTTTAAAGTTTCCTTTCTTGTTAAAGAATAAGTGTGCTAATAAATTTGTTAAGCCCTATTCTATGTAGCTGTTAGACATGCCATGCTTACAGGTAGCTGTTAGATATGCCATGCCTACATAGTACATTTTATGTCCTTGTATTTTAACCAAGATATCTATGCTGGATGTGCTCGCAGGCATGTCCCAGCTCTCTACTACTTTTACCTGTTGTAAAAAGTTGTAAGTTGTGGCTGGGCGCAGTGGCTCACGCCTGTAATCCCAGCACTTTGGAAGGCCGAGGTGGGCGGATCACCTGATGTCGGGAGTTCGAGACCAGCCTGACCAACATAAGAAACCCCATCTCTACTACAAATATAAAAAAATTAGCTGGGCATGGTGGCACATGCCTGTAATCCCAGCTACTTGGGAGGCTGAGGCAGGAGAATGGCTTGAACCTGGGAGGTGGAGGTTGCAGTGAGCCGAGATCATGCCATTGCGCCCCAGCCTGGGCAACAAGAGTGAAACTCTGTCTCAAAAAAAAAGAGAAGAAGAAGAAAAAAAAAAGTTGTAAGTTGTTAGCCAATTGGCTTTCAGTTTAGATTATGAGGTCTGGCTCCAGCCAACGGAGATCAGACACAGCAGTAAGGACGACCCCAAATGCGTAAGGGATAAATTTGTATGTTTTCCTTTGTTCATTGTACTCTTGTGGCAAGATGGCTAGTGAGAGTATCCTTCCTGCAGTTCAGGAAGTAAAAATAGCATTGCTGAAAAATCGTTTGTCTCAGTGCTAATTTTTCTTTGCTATTTCCAACGGGGTGTTTCTGGAAGAGATTGGCATTTGAATCAGTGACTGAGTAAGGAAGAGCTGCCCGATGTGGGCAGGCATCATCTAATTTGTTGAGGGCCTGGATAGAATAACGAGGCAGAGGAAAGTCTAATTCGTTCTGTCTTCTGGAGCTGTGACACCCATCTTTTCCTGCCTTTGGACATGAAAACTCTAGGTTCTCGGGCCTTCAGACTCTGGGACTTACACCAGGGGGCACAGGTTCTCAGGCCTTCGTACTCAGACTGAATTATGCCACTGGCTTCCCTGGTTCTCCAGCTTGCAGATAGCATATCATAAGACTTCTCAGCCTCCATAGTCATGTGAACCAATTCCTCTAATAATTCCCTCTTATCTACCTATCTGGAAAATTCTAACTAATACAATGGCTATACGAGCAACTTGATATACATTTATATGCATTTTTGTTTCTTTTCAATTTTCTAGGAATGGCTTGTCTCTTCTCACTTATTATTTTTTTTTTGTAGAGATGGGGTCTTGCTGTATTGCCCAGGCTGATCTCAAATTCCTGGACTCAAGTGATCCTCTTGCCTTAGCCTCCCAAAGTGCTGGGATTACAGGCATGAGCCAGCGTATCCAGCTCATTCACTTTTCCACACACTCAATCCTGCCTTCACCCCACAAATCCAGCAAAACTGCTTTGGCTCAGGTCCCCAATAGCCTCCTCATTGCCAAATTCAGTGGAGACTTTCATATCCCTCTTAGGTGATCTCCAAGGACATGTGACTCTTACCCTTTCTCTCCTTAAACCCATCTCTTCTCTCACTTGTGGTGAGCCCACCCATCCTGGTTCTCCTTCCACCCTCTCTCATCACTCCTTTCCCAGATCCTCTGCTTCCTTCTGGTCTTAGAAGATTGTAGTGCGTTAGGACTTTGTCTTGGAAACTCTTCTCACTGCTCAACTGAGGCAGGATAGGTAGTCAAGAAAGTAACCACACCCTTGAGACAAGGCAACCGTGGTGGTGGCGACCTCACCATCCACACAATAAGCCCCAGTGGTCACATCGTAGTCAAGGTCATTCAAGCAAAGCTATCTCTAGTAAGGAACTCTGCCCCCTGCCCCAAGAGGGCATGTGCATTTTCATTTTACCTGTCTTCAGACTGGCCCTTTGCTCATTATAATAGTAAAAAACACACTGCTGGGTGGAGATTTAAGATGGCAATGGAGGCCGGGTGCGGTGGCTCACGCCTGTAATCCCAGCACTTTGGGAGGCCGAGGTGGGCGGATCACGAGGTCAGGAGATCAAGACCATCCTGGCCAACATGGTGAAACCCTGTCTCTTAAAAAAAAAAAAAAAAAAAGATGGCAACGAGACGTGCGATGAAGGAACAAGCATGTACAGCTATCGTGCATGGGCACCCAGTGAAGGAAAGCAACCCTGAATGCAGTGCCTGTGACTCAGTACAGGCTCGGTAAAGACAGCTATATTAATTGGGATAATGGCAGGGAAGGGAGATAACACAAGCTTTCTTATTTCTTGCAGACATTTCACTTATTTCCTTTGTTTAGTTGCCTGGCTCCCTATGACTTTATTTATTTTTTATTGTTTTGAGACACAGTCTCACTCTGTCACCCAGCCTGGAGGGCAGTGGCGTGATCTCAGCTCACTGCAACCTCCTCCTCCTGGGTTCAAACGAATCTTGTGCCTCAGCCTCCAGAGTAGCTAGGATTACAGGTGCCTGCCACCATACCTGGCTGATTTTTGTATTTTTAATAGAGGTGGGGTTTCACCATGTTGGCCAGCTAGTCTCAAATTCCTGACCTCAAATGATCTGCCCGCCTCAGCCTCCCAAGGTGCTGGGATTACAAGTGTGAACCCCCTCGTGGGATCCCCTATGACTTTAGAAACAAAAACAGCTTATAATTAGTATGACTGAGTCTTTTGTATACACTCTTTTATGTACTCTTCTTAATCACACTCTGAGGCAGTTACTATGTCTCCATTTTATGGAGGAGAAAAATGAGGTTTAGAGAGATAAGGAATTAGGCTGAGGTCTCTCAGCTAATTAGAGGCAGAGCTGGGTTTGAAATCCATTCTTTGGATTCCAGGGTTAGCTTTGTTTATTTCACTCAACAAATTAATCTCCTAATGAGGCAAGGAAGGGAAAGATCCCATGTTTTCCCAAAACGCAGCCACATTTCATCACTGACTCCTGCCTCACGTGAGCCTTTTGTTTCTCAAATACTTGGAACAAAAATCAATCATTTGGAACTGCTCTTTCTTCCTCTGTAAGTGCTTAGTGCATTTTTTTTTTGTAAACAAGACTTTAAGTAAATTACTTCTAGGCCAGGAGCAAGGGTTTATGCCTATAATCCCAGCAATTTGGGAGTCCTCAAGGCAGGAGCATCACTTGAGGCCAGGTGTTTGAGACCAGTTTGGGCAAAAATCGAGACTCCATCTCTACTAATAAATAATAATAAAAAGAAAACCAAAGAAATGACTTCTAATTGTTTTATTCTATAGGCATGTCTCACTAAAAGAAAAACTTGGCCAGGTGCAGTGGCTCATGCCTGCAATCCCAGCACTTTGGGAGGCCAGGGTGGGCAGATCACCTGAGGTCAGGAGTTCAAGACCAGCCTCACCAACATGGAGAAACCCCATCTCTACTAAAAATACCAAATTAGCCAGGCATGCCTGTAATCCCAGCTACTTAGAAGGCTGAGGCAGGTGAATCAATTGAACCCAGGAGGCAGAGGTTGCAGTCAGCCGAGATGGTACCATTGCACTCCATCCTGGGCAACAAGCGTCCAACTCCATCTCAAAAAAAAAAGAAAAACTTAATATTATATGCAGATCTTAGTGTTTCAAAGTATATAAATTAAGTAAGAAACTCCTTACCTCTCATTTTAGAGAATGTTTTAGTCATAAAAAATCTTGACATACACTTTAGATAATGAAATCCCCTGGTGTGTTTCAGGCAATTACTCAATTCAATGTGCACAGCTTCTAGAACACAGAATGCAGAGATGCCTGGAATGAATGGTCTGGCAGCAAGTCTGTTTCTCACGTTTTCCAATCTGAGTGTATAAATTTTTGATCCTACAAACCTGTAATGAATGTGTCGGATTACTGTCTTTGCTCTATTGTCAGCATATAATGAGACTCGGCTTCTTGGCAGAATGATTAAGTTAAGGATATTGCATTCTAACCACAAGGAAACACAGATCTCCTCCTTGTCAGCATTCTTCTTTTCAAAAAGGTTGTTTAAAGTGGTGCTTAAAAGATAATTCTATCCTAAAACACAGTGACTTACGGGAAAAAAAAGAGAAAAAAATAAAGATAATTCTAGCTTGCTAAGTTTAGGGTGTAGAAAAGTCCAAAATGAGAATATTCACTGGGTACTTGTGCAAGAAATGTTAATATGTACATTAAGGGGAGGGTGTTCTACCCTCCTGATGCCTGCCTCTGCCTCTCTCTCATTTTGCCTTGACATACAACATAAAACGTATCAAGGTTAAAAGTTAAATGAGAGCTGAACACGGTGGCTCACTCTGGTAATCCCAGAACTTTGGGAGGCTGAGGCAGGTGAATTGCTTGAGCTCAGGGGTTTGAGACCAGTCTGGGCAACATGGCAAGACCCTGTCTCTACAATTAGCTGGGTATGGTGGTACTAGCCTGTAGTCTCAGCTACTTGGGAGGCTGAGGGGCAAGGATCACCTGAGCCCAGAAGGTCGAGGCTGCAGTGAGCCGTGATTGTGCCACTGCGCTCCAGAGCCTGGGTGACAGAGTGAGACCCTGTGTTAACTCTGTTCTCGCACTGATATGAAAAAAATCCCTAGACTGGGTTATTTATAAAGGAAAAAGATTTAATTGACTCACAGTTCTGCATTGCTGGGGAGGCCTCAGGAAACTTACAATCATGGCAGAAGGCAGAGGAGAAGCAGGCACCTGCTTCACAGGAGAGCAGGAAGAACAGAGTGAGCGCAAGCATGGGAAGTGCTAGACGCTTATAAAACCATCAGATCTAGCTCAGTAACTGCACAGATCAGGAAATTAAAAAAAAACAAAAACAAAACAAACAAAACCCATCAGATCTCTCGAGAGTCACTATCATGAGAACATCATGGGGGAACCGCCCCCATGATCCAATTAACTCCATTTGGTCCCCACCTTGACCCATGGGGATTGTGGGGATTACAGGGATTACAATTCAAGATGAGATTCTGGGTAGGGGAACAGCCAAACCATATCAGACCCTGAAAAAAAAAGAGGGAGGGAGGGAGGGAGGGAGGAAGGAAGGAAGGAAGGAAAAGTTAAGTGAGGCAGTGAACTCTGCCTCTGCCACTACATTTTAAATACAAAATGGGCTGGGTGCAGTGGCTCACCCATGTAATCCGAGCTCTTTGGGAGGCCGAGGTGAGTGGATCACCTGAGGTCAGGAGTTGGGGACCAGCCTGGCCAGTATGGTGAAACCCTGTCTCTATTAAAAATACAAAAATTAGCTGGGTGTGGTGGTGGGTGCCTGTAATTCCAGCTACTCAGGAGGATAAGGGAGAAGAATTGCTTGAACCTAGGAGGCGGAGGTTGCAGTGAGCCGAGATCGCACCATTGCACTCCAGCCTGGGTGACAACAGCAAAACTCTGTCCCCCTCACACCAAAAATAATAATAAATGAGTTAATAAATACAAAATGATTTCATACCTAAGTTAATTATTCTTTTTGTTCTTTTTCGAGACAGGATCTCACTCTTTTGCCCAGCCTGGAGTGCAGTGGTGCGATCATAGCTCGCTGCAGACTTGACCTCCTGATCTCAATTAGTTCTCCCATCTTAGCTTCCTGAGTAGCTGGGTCCATGGGTCCATGCCACCACATCCAGCTCACCTTTGTTTAAATTTTTTGCAGAGATGGGTGTCTCACTACGTTGCCCAAGCTGATGTCAAACTCCTGGGCTCAAGTGGTCCTCCCACCTTGGCCTCCCAAAATGCTGGGATTGCAGTCGGGAGGTACTATACCCAGCCATGAAACCATCTGAAGTCAGAGCTCCTCTTCAAAAATCTGTCGGCAAGTTTTCTGCTCATCTTCATATTCAAGGCAGATTTCTTTTTATTTTTTATTTTATTTTAAGATGGGGTTTCACCATGTTGGTCTGGCTGTTCTTGAACTCCTGACCTCAGGTGATCCGCCTGCCTTGGCCTCCAAAGTGCTTGGATTACAGGTGTGAGCCACCACACCCAGCCTTCAAGGTGGATTTCTAGTCACCCTCAGTTAACTCACAAAAAGATAAGCTAGCAGCACAAGTTAATATAAGAAGCTTACTGGTATCTGAATATTGCTTTGAAATGCATTTGCTTTTTTGGTAACAGGGTCTTGTGCTGTTTGTTACCCAGTGTTTGGGCCTTGGACACTTCAGTAAGCTTCCTGTACTCCACACTAGGCACAAAGGGTAATAGATAGGGGCAGGGGCCAGAGAAGGTGCCCAGGAGGCCAGCAGCTCAGTGGTTAAATGCTGTGTACAGAAGGATGGCTGGGGAGTGTTGATCTGTGTGACTCTGAGGTACATGAATATTCTGGAAAGAAAGATAGCATTGCAGACAAGGTATGGATTTCCCATGATCTCACAAGTTTGGTAGCTCAGCATCAATTCAAAGGGAGGATGCCAGGCACAATGGCTCATGCCTGTAATCCCAGCACTTTGGGAGGCCGAGGCGGGCGGATCACAAGGTTAGGAGTTCGAGATCAGCCTGGCCAACATGGTGAAACCCCGTCTCTACTAAAAATACAAAAATTAGCCGGGTGTGGTGGTGGGTGTCTGTAGTCCTAGCTACTTGGGAGGCTGAGGCAGGAGAATCGCTTGAACCTGGAAGGCAGAGGTTGCAGTGAGCCAAGATGGTGCCATGCACTCCAGCCTGGGCAACGAAGTGAGACTCCATCACAAAAAAAGAGAGAAAGAAAAGAAAAGAAAGAAAGAAAAACAATAATTTCTAGAATGTCTTGAGTTTGAGATGGAGATTCATGCTTACAACATAATACTAATGGCCACCAACTTGCTTGTCTCTTGGTCTTTTTCCCTCCAGATATAAAAATACTCTCCCAATTTCTTCCTCATGGCAGTTATTATATAATGCATATGCACACATGCATATATACATGTGTGCGCATATATATATGTATAAAATAATTGCCATGAGGAAGAAATTGGGATATATATACTTATATATATACATATATACACACACATATATACACACATTTACACATTTACGTATCTATACATATCATATACACACATATACATATATATACACACACACATATATATATATTACATATGAATGATGGGGTTTCACTATGGTGCCCAGACTGGTCTCAAGCGATTCTCCTGTCTCAGCCTCCCAAAGTGCTGGGATTTCAGGTGTAAGCCACTGCACCTGGCCCCTCATGGCACTTTTTGCAGCCTTTCTAGTTTTCTACAGATGTAAAATGTGAGTAAAGGAATCCAATAGAAATCTGGTCAATATTAAAGGCAGAAAGGAGGACTCCCCAGCTCCCCAGCATGTTATAATCGTGCTATTGCATTTTAGATTCGTTTTGATTTTTTTCTGCCTTACGCCTAACTTGACATCCACTATGCTTCCAAATCAATTTCACCTACACTGAAGCAAATCTAGTTTTTTCTTCCATTGGGTTGGTATTTGAATGGGCGCACTCACCTTGCATCAAAAGTCACATGGATTCTATTCCTGTCTTTGAAGATATCAGCATCTTACTCCTGCATTTTATTCACCACATTAAAGCAAGCTGGGGGTGCTGGGAGATGATGCAGTGTCCCCAGCAAAGCAATGATCAGGCCCCTTAGGGTTGGCAGCAGCAAGCAGGGGCTGGTGGCTTCAAGGAAGAGCAGGGGTTAACTCCGTGAGGAGGAACTAGGTGGCAAGAACAGGTGCACCTATTGGCAAAGAATCCCATCAAGACCAGTGCCAATAACTGCACCATGACTGCCAGGTGCCCCAGCTGTACCTTGGGGCTGCCCAGCAGGAGCACACATTGTGCTTAAAGCCTCCATGGTGCAATCATGGCTGAGAAGGCATTGCCCCTACCCCTGGGGCCTGGCACCTCTGGGTGCATGGGTACCTCCTGCTTATCTATGACTCACCAGAACAGTATACATACTCAGCAGACGCTCTTTCTGTGTTCAACACTCAGGGGCAAATATAGGCCCAGCTGCTCCATGCTTATTATGGTCATGAAAATCATTCCCAACACTCTTTTTAACTGTTTTTTTTTTTTTTTTTTTTTGAGTCTCACTGTGGCCGAGGCTGGAGTGCAGTGGTGCAATCTTGGCTCGCTGCAACCTCCGCCTCATGGGTTCAAGCAATTCTCATGCCTCAGCTGCTCGAGTAGCTGGGATTACAAGCACGCACCACCATGCCCAGCTAATTTTTGGAATTTTAGTACAGATATGTGATTTTGCCATGTTGGCCAGGCTGATCTCAAACTCCTGATCTCATGATCTGCCTGCCTCGCCCTCCCAAAGTGCTAGGATTACAGGCCATTCCCAACACTCTTAATGCACTTTGCATACCCACCACTGACCCAGTGCTTTCTTGGGACATGAACAGAACAAAGGTAGAGGGCATGGATGCAAGGTGTGAGTGCACAGAGGACCATAAAGCATCACCATGTAACACTGCTAGAGGTGGCAGAGATGGCAGTAATTGCCAGCAAGTAGCTAGGAAAAAATAAGACAGCTGGGCACAGTGGCTCACCCCTGTAATCCTAACACTTTGGGAGGCCGAGGTGGGCTGATCACTTGAGCCCAGGAGTTTGAGGCCAGCCTGGGCAACATAGTTGAGACCCCATCTTTGCAAAAAAAGTACAAAAATGAGCTGGGCATGGTGGTTTGTGCCTGTGGTCCTAGCTGCTTAAAGGCTGAGGTGGGAGGACTGCTTTAGCCCAGGAGTTTTAAGGCCACAGTGAGCCATGCTTGCGCCACTGCACTCTGGCCTAGGTTTTTTTTTTTTTTTTTTTTAAACTCAAGCAATCTGCCCACTTCAGCCACCCACAGTGCTAGGATTATAGGTAGGAGCCACACCTGTTAAATAAATAAATAAATAAGGGGCCAGGCACGGTGGCTCATGCCTGTAATCCCAGTACTTAGGGAGGCCAAGGTAGGTGGATCACCTGATCCCAGAAGTTCAAGACCAGCCTGGCCAACATGGTGAAACCCTGTATCCACTAAAAACATAAAAAATTATCTGGGTGTGGTGGTGCATGCCTGTAGTCCCAGCGACTTGGGAGGCTAAGACAGGAGAATCTCTTGAAGCCAGGAGGTAGAGGTTGCAGTGAGCCGGGATTGTACCACTGTCACCCCCTACCACCAAAAAAAGAGATCAAAGCCTCTATGGTAGCAACCTAGACCTTTTTAGTTGTGACTGGTTGTATTAAGGGGACTGACAATTGCTTGAATTACAAGTAGAATTCTGTTAGTTTCAAGTCTTAGTTGATGGAATGCTGTGATTGCAAACATCGACTTCCTTTAAAAATACGCTAGAAATCAGATGGAGCCTGGTTTAGCAAGGTCTTCATGCCCCTTGGTGTTAGCGCCCTAACATATATTGTACAGATAATAATCGAAGATCAATTTCTGTTCTTAAGGATTAGGAACGGCCAGGCGCAGTGGCTCATGCCTGTAATCTCAGCACTTCGGGAGGCTGAGATGGGTGGATCACCTGAGGTCAGGAGATTGAGACCAGCCTGGCCAACATGGTGACACCCCATTTCTTAAAAAATAAAAAAAAAAAGATTAGGAACTTTTAGGCTGAGTGCAGTGGCTCACAACTGTAA
This sequence comes from Aotus nancymaae, assembly GCF_030222135.1. Lineage (NCBI taxonomy): Eukaryota > Metazoa > Chordata > Mammalia > Primates > Aotidae > Aotus > Aotus nancymaae. Next base: position 5,518,629 of record NW_026988494.1, on the reverse strand, counting down.
TCCTAGCACTGTGGGTGGCTGAGGTGGGAGGACTGCTTGAGCCAAGGAGTTAAATACCAGCCTGGGCAACAAAGGGAGACTTAGTCTCGACACAAAATTTTAGAGAATTAGCCAGGCATTGTGGCACACGCCTGGGGTCCCAGCTACTTGGGAGGTGAAGTGGGAGAATCACTTGAGCTGGGGAGGTGGCAGTGATCCATGATCAAGCCATTCCACTCCAGCCTCGATGACAGAGTGAGACCCTGTCTCAAAAAGATAAAAATAAAGAAATTTTAAAAGGATTAGGAACTTGTGTGTGTTTGGTGTGGATATGGGGAAGTGAGAAGAGACAGTCTGAGGATTTTGTTCCCTCTATTGGCAGAAAGGGGTGAGGCAGTCACAACCACAACCAAAAGTAGGTTAGAGAAACTTGGTATTACATTTATTTTTCTTTAAATACATAACTTTCTCCCACCCTCACCCACTGCAGGGAGGAACAGAAAAAATCCCCACCCCCTTCCATTCTGGGGATTTCATATCTAAAGCCTGCTAAAGCCTGAGAGGTGAGGAAGAAGTATAAAAATACTACTTACAAAGGGAAGGAGGAATCTGTTGCTTAATGGTAGATACCCTCATCCCTATGCCCCTTTTGATCCAAAAAAAAAAAAGGCCCCTGGGAATCAATTGGAGTACAGAACTAGCCCTCCTCTAGAGGGTCCCCAAATCTCAACATGGAACAGGAAGCTCCGAGATTAACTGAGGAAGAGAATGAATGGATAGCACCTTGGGTCCTGGCAGGGGAAGGGCCCTCTCTTACCCTGGAGTCAGCCGGCACCGGCCAGCCTTTGTTTCCATAGGTCCCATGTAAACATTGACATTTTCCTTTATGTCCCTGCTCTTCTGTTGCATACAGAGCCTCCCTCGCCTCTTGTGGAGGCGCTTGGTTCCTTGATCTTTCCTTCCTTCCCTTCTAACCTTCCTCTAGGAGAACTGAGAAGGGGAGGGAAGGTTTGTAAAGGGGGCAGAGCCCATCTCATCCCTTCTGGGTCAGGGCAGCTCATCTTCCTAAGGGGAACCTTGAAAGAGGATGTCCTCCATGTTCTGGATTGGGATGGACGCCGTCCCCCAGAGCAGGGACAAGGCAGGTAGATAGTCCAGTACCAGGAGACAGTGGTCTTGATGGGTGAGGCCACCAGAATGGAGTAGCAAGGAAGAAGGCTTCATGAGGCAGGAAGTGGGGACACATCTGGCACTGGTCTGGCACTGAGGGTGGAAGCCCAGCCCTGGACTACCCTTCCCATCACTGGGAAAGTGACCATCATCACCTTACAGTCCTGTTTGTTACAGCTGTGCATCCACGAGGCAAAAGGTCTTCTCCAGCTCTCGGTGTAGCTGCAGCACTCATACCAGCTCATCCAATAGAATCCCAATATTCTGCGTAGCCTCTGAGGGACCAGCAATGGGCTTGTTACACATGGGGCAGACACAGCGAACTTCCAGCCATTTCACCAGACACCTGGGAACAAAGGAATAACGGTAATCTCTAATGAGGTAGACCCACAGTGCTCCGGCTATCTCCCGAAACAAGAATATCCCGCGGTGGCTCATGCCTGTAATCCCAGCACTTTGGGAGGTGGAAGCGGGTGGAAGATCAGGAGTTTGAGACCAGCCTGGCCAGCATGGTGAAACCCCATCTCTACTAAAACTACAAAAAATTAGCCAGGTGTGGTGGCGGGCACCTGTAATCCCAGCTACCTGGGAGGCTAAGGCAGGAAGAATCACTTGAACCTGGGAGGCAGAGGTTGCAGTGAGCCGAGATCACACCATTGCACTCCAGCCTGGCAGCCTGGGCAACAAGAGCGAAACTTCATCTCAAAAAAAAAAAAAAATGAAGAGGAATATCCCTATCCCTGCCCCAACTTAATCCCTCTGAGCTTTGCTTGGTGTTTACACAGGACCAGGGGCATCTCTGGCAAGCGGTAGATAGGAAGTGGCAAAGACTGGAAGGTTCCCGAAGACGCTTTCTGATTACTTCTCCTTCGAAGGGCACCCTGGACACATTCCCACTTACTTGCGGTGAAAGGCGTGCTGGCACGGGAGCACGCCTAGCTCATCCTTCCCCTTGAAGTCTTCCAGACAGACTGCGCAGGTCTGCTGCAGAGAGAAAGGAGCAGGTAAAAGCATCTCACTCATTCATCCCCAGACAAGAAAAAACTAAGCTCTAGCCTAGTCTGTTCTATCAGGCAGTGAACATGGAACATTCCTATTATCACAGAAGTTTCCACTGCACTGGAAAGAGCTATCCTAGAGGAACGGTTTTCAATACTTTCTTGTGCAATACATTTGGTGAGCGGGCACGTAATACTGTGCAGAGGTAAGGATGGGGGCAGCAGTATTTGTGATCAGTTATATTCTTTAAATCTAGACTTCCCACATCCCTACATATTAACTCCCTTGACCTCAGGTGAATTATTCTCCTAGAGGAAGGCTTGGGAAACATTTGCACTTGCTGAGTGAGGCGTAATAGACAAAATGAGCCCACATCTAGGCGGTCTCATGTGTAGTGGAACTGTGATCCTCCCCACTCCCAGACAACCACGAACATGCTCTAAGCAGGAGTGTCTGTGGTCATGAACAGAAGGCTTGGGAAATGGATTAGGTGACCTTAGAGGCATAAGTAGGAAAGGAATGGGATATAACTAATTCCTAAAGTTAGAGTTGAGGGGACTAAAGGACTTAGTGTATGGGTGGGAGTGGGGTGGGAGAGAAATGGCTGAGTCACAGGAATGAACACACTAGATAGATCTAGTCTGTTAAGATGGGGTATACACAAAAATCAAAGGACCTCATTGTCTACAGTATCAACCAGGACATAGGGGCTGAACAGGGGAAAGTTAGCTGAATTCTGTCTATGGCATGAAAGGGTGTGACCATCCTCCTGGTAAAAATTATGCAAGTGGATTCCTGGGGCCTAGGATTGTGGGATTCCTGGGGCTGTGGGGCACTACTTATCTAAACCCTTCTGTGATCCCTTCATGTCTTCTGCCTGAGGCTGTTCCAGATACAATCAATTCCATGTATTAATTACTTGCTGAGATGTGTCCATATTATTTGGTCAAAGGAGATATGAAAGCAGGAACTAAGCAGATTTCTGAAAGCATCCGAGCTGAGAGCTGGAGCAAGGTGCTATCTGTCTCACCTGCTGGGGCCCTCCTGCATGATCTCATGGCACACTTACCCCATATAATTGTAACTTCTTGGCATCACCTTTAATCACCACCTGAAAAGAAAGAAGACACATGATGTCCAAAGAAGAAACCAAGCAAACCAAGCACTGGGGCCAGCCAGGTATCAACCAATGAAGGGAGTCCCATGGAAGGCCTGGGGCAAGCCAGACTTCAGACACTGAAGGGGGTTTGCCTTAGGGAGGCTCAGAGGTGAGACTGGGGGGATTCCTGCCCAGGAGAGCCTGAGCCTGCCCTCCTTGCCTCTTCCCATCAGGTCAGGCAGAGAAGGAAGCTTCCTGGAAACATGCAGCACTTTACCTCCTTATATCCATATCGCTCACTCTGTGCCTGGTTCCGCAGTTTGCTGGGGGAAACAGAGAAAAAATAGAGAAAGCAGGTTAAACAGAATGATTCAAAGCAGGAGAGGCTGGCTGGCTGCTTGGAAATTCTTTTGAAGGCGAGGAGGGGTGCTTGTCCCATACACACCACGGGGCATACTTTGGACCTATGCAGGCCAACGAGGGTTGATGAAGGACTAAGATTCTTACTCAGGCTTGATAGTCTCAAAATTCACTGCCAGGTCTCATACACAGATTGGGGGACCCTCCAGCACAGCACCCCCCAATAGTTCATTCATTCTTCCCACGCTTTCCTGGTGAGCAAATTCCTTCGGTCACCCAAACTATACAGAAATCGACACTGTGTTTACTGAGTGCACAGAAGTGAGATAGATATGCATAAAAGCGTTACTTCTGCTAAGCCAGGATAGCAGGATAAATAAGTCTCTGTTGACCCTGGGGAATTTTCCACCCGGAGAACACAAGTATTCTGGAATCAAAGCACACTCTTCCCTTCGCTGTGCCAGACAACACAGACGATGCCTCCTTTGTTTTCCTCTTTTCATTTTAAGCTGGTGGCCTGCATACCAGCTGACTCTCAACGGCCGAAACATGGCATGCCGTTACTAATGGCAATAGCATAATATAATGGTTATGGAGCACTTGCTAATATGTCGCTGGGACACTTAAGATATTCACATATGTTCTTAATGATTCAAAACTCTTAAGAGTGAGATACCTTCATTTTTATAGATAAGAAAAATGAAGCTCGTTGAGGCGTGGTGGCTCATGCCTGTAATCTCAGCACTTTGGGAGGCCGAGGTGGGTGGATCACTTGAGGTCAGGAGTTCCAGACCAGCCTGGCCAACATGGTGAAACCCCAACTCTACTAAAAATACAGAATGAGCCAGGCATGGTGTCACACACCTGTAATCCCAGTTACTCGGGAGACTGAGGCAGGAGAATTGCTTGAACCCAGGGGACGGAGGCTGCAGTGAGCTGAGATGATGCCACTGCACTCCAGTCTGGGCAACAAAGGTAAAACTCTGTCTCAAAAAAAAAAAAAGAAAAAAAAATGAAGTCCAAAGAAGTGAATTTATTTGTCCAAACATCACAGAGCTAGTTGGTAGCAGAGTCTGGATTTGAATCAAAGTTGGTGTGATAATAGAGCCCAAGCTCTTTACCAGATAATGTGGTCTGTTTCCCCAATCAGGTGGAATACAACATAGTCCTGAGAATATGATCTAGTCCTGGGACATACCTTACCTTTTAGTAAGTCTACAACTCTGAATGGCTTGCTGTGCAAATGGCTGAGACCATAATTATACACGGGATTTTGTGCTGTTTTATTTTCAAGGAGGGTGGGGAATCTTTCATGCAGAACTCTGCAGGCAGCTTTAGAATGCCTCCTGTATGTGGGTTGGGTGGGACGGCTCACACTTGTAATCCCAGCACTTTGGGAGGCTGAGGTGGGCAGATTGCTTGAGCTCAGGAGTTTGAGACCAGCCTGGGCAACCTGGTGAAACCCTGTCTCTACAAAATATACAAAAATTCACAGGGCATGATGGCATGCACCTGTAATCCCAGCTACTCAGGGGGCTGAGGCATGAGAATCGTTTTAACCCAGAAGGCGGAGGTTGCAGTCAGCAGATTGCACCACTGCACTGCAGCCTGGGCAGCATAGCAAGACCCTGTCTCAAAACAAAACAAGAATGCCTGCTGTATGTGGTCGATGGGGGAACCCTATGGGGCTTTTCCTGGTGATCACTTCTTAACACAGTCCTGGGTTATTTGGAAGGAAGCATAGAAACCCAGCAAGCCAGGAGAAGCAGAAACTCCAGTCTCAGGACCAAATCCAGCTCACTACTTGTTTTTGCAAGGTCCACAGGCTAAGAGTGGTTTTTATTCTTAAATGGTTGAAAACAGAAATAAAGAATAATGCTAAGTTAGGTGGACTGCTTGAGGCCAGGAGTTTGAGATCAGCTTGGGAGATACAGCGAGAACTTGTCTCTTCAAATATAAACAAGCAGAAGAAAAGTAGCCAGGTGTGCTGGTGCATGTCTGTAGTCCTGGCCACTTGTGGGGCTGAGGCAGAAGGGGCGCTTGGGCCTAAAAGTTCAGAAGTTACAATGAGCTAGGATTGCCCCCACTGTACTCCAGCAACTGAGTGAGATTCTGTCAAAAAAAATTTTTTTAAATAAATAATTAAATAAATAAATGAGTAGATAGATGGATGGCTGACCTAAGTCAAAAAGAGAGAAGTTCCAATCATAGAGAGTCCCAGTAGAAGGGGGTGGGTTGAGAAGTTGAAGCTGCTCCCTGGGTGATGGAAGAGGCAGAAGAGGGGGCAGAGCCAGGCCTGGAGCACAGTGCAGGGCAGATAAGATCAGGCTGCCAGCCTCCTCGGTCGTTCCTGATGGGAAGTCAGGTGACCTGGCAAGGTTCATGTTCCTGGGGCCTCTTGGGAGCTCCAGTCCAAATGGACTTATGCCATGGGCTTGGGTACTGGGGCAGCACATCTACCATCCCCTCCCCTCCCCCTTCTCCCCACCATATCCTTTCTGCTTCAGGCAGGGCTGGGCTAAAGGCCTAACCAATGCTCCCACTGTCCCATCCTTCACTTTGCAGAAAGCTCCTTGGTCCAGAAAAGGTCTCTGTACATACACGTGTCTCTGTCCCAGTTTCCAACTGAGCAGGACAGAGGGGCGTTGGGACATACCCAACCTTCAGATGGCTACTGTTACTTGACTGATACTGGGTTCAGCAGAGGTGGGAAGTGTTCCCAAGGAGAGAGAGCACACAGCCGCCTTGAGGGACAAAGACACTGCTGTTCTGTTTTGAGGTACGTGCAGAGTAAACAAGGAAGTGGTGAAGAGCCTGTGTTTTTAACTGTCTGGGGAATGAGGGACTGCTATGCATTTTTGAGGCACCCATGTCTCACCTGCAACGTGGCTATACTTATGTAGTAGACACTGTCTTTTTCTGTTTTCTGTACCCCAGGCACCTAGCTCTTCCCCACCCCTCATGCCTTTCTGGCTGGGTCCTTTAGCGGTTTTGCCCAGGGATCCTCCAAAACTCAGAATGGGAAGGGCTTCAGAGCTGCCCCCTCATCCTACATATAGATTTCAGCTCAGAAAGGATGAGATCATGATGAAATGTGGCCGCAAAGCTTGCAAGGAAAACAGAGCAAAAAGCAGAAACCCTGGGCAATCCCAGCTGGGGACCTAGTACCAACCAGTCTTGACAGGTGGCCTTCTCAGCTGTTGGGTGAGCGCAGTCACTAAAAATAACCCATTTCAATGAGACCATTTCTAGCCGCTGCCAGTGGGCTCTCCCTTTCCTCTTTTCCCTTTTAGAACAAACAATGCAGCCAGGCCCTGAAAATAATGTTTCCCTTCCTGCCTATTTGTACTTCCTCGGCCCCTCCATTCCTGTGTAGGGCAGAGGTCGGCTCTGAGAGAGGGGGAAGCATGAGTGAGGGGGAAGCTGGCCTTGGCCACTGGGCTCACCAGGCCGGGAGCAGTGGGGCCTATTTTGGCTGAGGAGGAAACTGAGAAGCAGGGAGAGGAAGTGGTGGCTTCTACGCCTGTGTGTCTTTTTATATATAGACATCTACAGGTTACCACATACCACTGAGCCTCTGGGACTGTGAAACTCCAGGGTCAGCGGGCTTCAGGCAGGCTGCAGAACAGGGCAAGGTGATGAAGGAGCAGATTACTGCAGAAGGAACAGGTGGTGCTGAGAGCACCACAGTGGGGACAGCTTTTAGCAGCATGTGGTTACTGTTCTGTTTTTGTTTTGTTTTATTTTTATTTTTATTCTTATTTTTTTTTTTGAGATGGGGTTTCACTCATGTTTCCCAGACTGGAGTGCAATGGCGTGATCTTGGCTCACTGCAACCTCAGCCTCCTGGGTTCAAGCAATTTTTCTGCCTCAGCCTCCCAAGTAGCTGGGATTATAGGTGCCCACCACCACGCCCAGCTAATTTTTGTATTTTTAGTGCAGATGGGGTTTTATCATGTTGGCCAGGATGGTCTCAAACTCCTGACCTCAACTGACCCACCCACCTCAGCCTCCCAAAGTGCTGGGATTATAGGCATGAGCCACCACACCCGCCCTGTTCTGTTGACTACAGCCAAATAAAAAGAAATCAGCAATCCACAGCTCTCCAGCTTGTCATTCTGCGAGACCAGATCCCTACCTACAAGCGGATGGCTTGCCTACAGCGGCTCCTCTACTTCAAGGAATACGACTCAAAAGGCAAATACTTGGAAGGACTGGTCAAGACCCTAGTTCACTGCTACCAGACTTGCCCACCTCTGTATCTTCCTCTATGTATCACCTCGGGCAGATGCTGAACTGCCTGAGCATGAATTTCCTCATTTATAAAGTGGGCTAATATCTAAACTGAGGATTGACTGAACTAAATGGTTTGTAAAATGCTGACCACGACAATGCCTGGCCTACGGAAAGCCCTTGGTAAACAGTGGCTAAAGGCTGGGCATGGTGGCTTGCGCCTGTAATCCCAGCACTTTGGGAAGCTGATGCAGGCAGATGGCTTGAGCTCAAGAGTTTGAGACCAACTTGGGTGACATGGTGAAACCTCATCGCTACAAAACATAAAAATTATCTATTAAAAAAATGCAAAAATTAGCTGGGCATGGTAGGGGCACACCTGTACTTGGGAGACTGAGTTGGGAGGATGGCTTGAACCCGAGAGGTGGAGGTTGCAGTGGGCTGAGATCTTACCACTGCACTCCAGCCTGGGCGACAGAGCAAAACCCTGTCTCAAAAAAAAAAGTTAAAAAGAAAAGAGCAGAAAACCTAAGGTTCACACCTATTAGTGATTGACTTAGGAAATGAACCCTGGCCACCCACTTCATTTTCTCTAGGTCATTTTTGTTTTTGTAGAGATGGGATTTTGTTGTCCGGGCTAGTTTCAAACTTCTGGACTCAAGTGACTCTCCTGCCTTGACCTCCCAAAGTGCTACAATTACAGGCAAGGGCCATGGTGCCTGGCTGGCCTGGATGGTTTTTTCTTGAGGCCCTTTGCCACTTGGCATGGGTGTGCCTCTGTGGTGTGGTGGGGAGAAGGAGCAGGGAGAAAAGGGACCTGAGAGAGTTGGTTTTACAAACCCCTCTCAGCTTCATCATAGAGAAACCTTTGGTATTTGGTATATCTTCGTATCCTTTGTCTCTAGGAATTAAGCATGAATTGCTTAACATAGGGAGGTTGGTGGTCAGGAAGAAATTGAGGGAAAAAAATAGGCTTCAGGGAAAGGAAGGAGATAGGAAGAGAGGAGAGATACCAGAAATCTACCCTCACCTCCACTTAATGGTTATAGGCAATCTTCAGACCCAACTGTACAAGACGGAAGATAAACCAGTATCTCCTCTGTATAGACTTTTACATGGAAAATTCCAGTTCCAGGGACCTGTGGGAAAAGTTCTGAGAAAGAACAGGTCCAAGGAAACACCTGGGGGTGCTGGGGAGATGTGCCTGAGGGCACTTCCCCTTCTTAGAGGGAGCTCTTCCAGCCTTGGGGAAGATGGACCACTTCCTGCCTCTCTTGTAGCTGTCTTCCAGCAAAGCACTCAAACCCAGAAGGGCATCTTAGGACTAAAGCCAGTAAAGCCTTTTCCTTAATCTTAATTTAATCTTCTTAAATGATTTGATCAGACACCAGCCCAGACCCCAGCTGATGTCTACCCAAGCATCTGGGAATGTGTGTGTGGTGGGGGAGACAGCTACTGGCTACAATGGCCCTAAAGACTCCTAGCATGCCCTACTGGCCAGGGATGTCCAGTATTCTCCAATGTACAGATCAGTCCCATACAATGAGGAATTGTCAATGCCAACAGTAAGCCCCAGTCAGAAACACTACTACTTTGATTCTCATTCTAAATACCAGTCATGCTCTAAATTTTTTATAGAATAACTGTCACCAGAGGCCGGGCATAGGGGCTCATGCCTGTAATCCCAGCATTTTGGGAGGCTGAGGTGGACGGATGACTTGAGGTCAGGAGTTTGAGACCAGCCTGGCGATATGGTGAAACCCTGTCTCTACTAAAAATACAAAAATAAATCTTAGCTAGGCATGCGCCTGTAATTCCAGCTATGAGGGAGGCTGAGGCAGTAGAACTGCTTGAACCCAGGAGGCAGGGGTTGCAGTGAGCCAAGATTGTGCCATTGTACTCCAGCCTGGGTGACAGTGAGACTCCGTCTCAAAAAAAAAAAACCCAAAAAACAGGCTGGGCGTGGTGGCTCACACCTGTAATCCCAGCACTTTGGGAGGCTGAGGCGGGTGGATCACCTGAGATCGGGAGTTCGAGACCAGCCTGACCAACATGGAGAAACCCCATCTCTACTAAAAATACAAAATTATCTGGGCATAGTGGCACATGCCTGTAATCCCAGCTACTCAGGAGGCTAAGGCAGGAGCATATAGCTTGAACACTGGAGGCAGAGGCTGTAGTGAGCTGAGATCATGCTATTGCACTCCAGCCTGGGCAACAAGAGTGAAACTCCATTCTCAAAAAAACAAAACAAAACAAAAAAACCCAAAAAACTACCACCAGTTCCCATGTCCTTCAGCAGGAGACAGAGAAAGCGTTCCTGGAGTGTGGTGAGCCCTGCCAAGCTCCAGGTCTTCCCTTAGATCTCTAAGCAATTAAGAATAAATGACAGTTTAAACAAATAGCTCTGGCCGGGCGTGGTGGCTCACGCCTGTAATCCTAGCACTTTGGGAGGCTGAGGCAGGTGGATCACTAGAGGTCGGGAATTTGAGACCAGCCTGGTCAACATGGTGAAACCCCATCTCTACTAAAAATACAAAAATTAGCTGGGCATGGTGGCACACCCCTGTAATCCCAGCTCCTTGGGAGGCTGAGGCAGGAGAATTGCTTGTTGAACCCGGGAGTTGGAGGTTGCAGTTAAGCCGAGCTTTGAGCTACTGTACTCCAGCCTGAGCATCTCAAAAACAAAACAAAACAAAACAAAATCCAAGTGCTCTCTATAGACACTTGGCTTGCTTCCTAATATCAGTATCTGGAGGGCTGACAACAGGTCCCAGGGGGGCAAAGGAACATGATGCTGGCATAACTGATGCCCACCTGTTGCTGACCACCCAAAGGGCATGAGTAGGAATAGAGAAAGACAGACAAGGGACCACTAACTTTATCATTCAGTCACAGAGTAATTTCAGGCAACCTTAGAATAACTGGCCAGGAGGGATGGGATGCAGCCCAACCCGTGGTGACCTTATATGCTCAGGAACAACTTGATAGGCTGATATAAATAGAAACACCAGACCCTCTGGGGCCCAGAGAAGGGCAGGCTCAGCCATGTCCTCAACGCAGTGACTCCAGAATAAGGCTGGTGACTCTGCTGTGGGACCCTTGCTCAGCTTACCCCACAGCCCTGGTCTCCTCCCTCCTGCTGGACTCCCACCCCAGTCAGCCAGGGATCCACGCACCTGATAAAATAGCAGCAGAAGATAAGGCTGAGCATGAAGACAAAAATGCCGGTGCCGAAGATCACCATGTAGATGTTGAGTGGAAGGTCCTGGAAACTGATGGGTGGCATCGAGCAGGACTTGTTGGTGCTCACCAGTCCCAGGCCACAGAAACACCCTGCAAAGGGAAAGGAAAAAATAAATCATATTAGGATTGGAAATTTACTGCTGGGGCTGATGGCACTGTGTCAGCAGGATAGAAAAGAGAATTGGCAGACTCCGGGTGCCTAAGCCTCGGATTCAGTGGCTCCAGTTTTATATCCCAGCTCTAACACTTACTGGCTATGTAATCTTGAACAAATTTAACTAATCTACAAAATTGAATACTAGCCAAAATACCTGAAACAATATCCCCATCTAAGGGATAATAAATTTAGCCAAGCTGAGTCTGGTGGCTCATGCCTATAATCCCAGTATTTTGGAGAGGCTGAGGCAGGTGATCTCTCGAGGCCAAGAGTTCAAGACCAGCCGGGCAACATACAAGACCCATCTCTACACAAGACCCATCTCTACAAAAAATAGAAAAATTAGCTGAGCATGGTAGCACATGCCTATAGTCCCAGCTACTCAGGAAGCTGAGTGAGGTGGAAGGATCACTTGAGCCCAGGAGTACAAGGCTATATACAGTGAGTGGTGATTATACCACTGCACTCCAGCCTGGGTGACAGAGTGACCCGATCTCTATTTTTAAAAATTAAAATAAAATAATTTAGGCAATGGGTAGAAACCGGAGAACTTAATTCCATCAGGTAGGAGCCCATATAGCCTTAGCTGAGAAAATATTATTTGGGTCCAACTCCCCCCTCCTAGCTAGCCATATGACCTTTAAGAAGTTACTTCTAAGCTTCACTTTGTTATGTGAAAACAAGCAAAATAGAGAGAGGACTGAAAATGGGTGTGTAAGAAAATATGCTTTGTAAATTGCAAAGGGCAATTGCAAAGGTTATTTGTCATTATTAAGCCACCTGCTCCAGAAGACAAGCTGTGCCAGGACTAGAATAGAAATTGTTCACTCCAAGTCCTGGGCCAGCATTCCAGAAAATGGTGATGGGGGTGGGGAGGAGGTTACGGCTTCCCTCACTGGTCACCTTCCCGCTTTCTACTCAAAGCCTCAACGTGCAGTCCCAGTGACAGCAGCATCCTCTGGGAGCTTTTTTAGAAATGTACACTCTCGGGTCCATCCCAGCCCAAATGAATCAGGACCTATGCTTTTTTTTTTTTTTGGAACAGAGTCTCGCTCTGTCACCCAGGCTGGAGTGCAGTGGTGCAATCTCGGCTCACTGCAACCTCTGCCTCCCGGGTTCAAGCAATTCTCCTGCCTCAGCCTCCTGAGTAGTTGTGATTACAGGCACACACCACCATGCCCAGCTAATTTCTGAATTTTTAGTAGAGATGGGGTTTCACCATGTTGCTCAGGCAATCTACCCACCTTGGCCTCACTTGGGATTACAGGTGTGAGCCATGGTGCCTGGCCAGGACCTACACTTAAACAAGCTCCTCAGGTGATTCTCCTGCACATTCAGTTTGAAAAGCAAAGGCCAAGATGTGTCCCTTCTCACAGGGCTCAGGGATAAATACTGACTGGCCTACCGATTATGACAGTTACTTCTCTCTTGCCCTCTTGCCAGTATTTGGTGTTCAGGTGGGTATGTGACCAGGTTCTGAGCAAAGAAACAGAGAGATCTTTTGGAAAAGGAATTGTTTGTTTTTGGAGACAAGGTCTCGCTCTCCCTGCAGGCTGGCGTGCAGTGGCATGAACATGCCTCACTGTAGCCTGCAACTCCTGGCCTTATGAGATCCTCCTGCCTCAGCCCTACAAAGAGCTGGGACTACAGGCATGAGCCACTGCACTCGACAGGTTTTTCTTTTTTTTTGGGGGGGGGGTCATGTCTCTCAGAGATACCTAGAATTGCAATAGCTGTAACTGGGAGGAGAGCAGCCCAGTAGAAAGTCAACTCACTTGGCCGAGTGCAGTGGTTCACGCCTGTAATCTCAGCACTTTGGGAGCCGAGGCGGGTGGATCACTTGAGGTCAGGAGTTCGAGACCAGCCTGGTCAACATGGTGAAACCCCCGTCTCTATTAAAAATACAAAAATTAGCCGGGCATGGTTGTGCACATCTGTAGTCTCAGCTACTTGGGAGACTGAGGCAGAAGACTCACTTGAACCTAGGAGGTGTAGGTTGCAGTGAGCCGAGATCATGACACTGCATTCCAGCCTTGGCAAGATTCCATCTCAAAACAACAACAAAAAAACAAAAAACAAATGTCAAATGGCTGAGGATGGCTGAAGGGAAAGAGAGGAGTCCTTGATGAACGAGAGAACTGGAATTTGCTGTCCACCTGCTACATCCTAAGCACATTCTCATGCTATCAATTTCATCTTTGTACTGCCACAGTAAAGGTTACTTCCCCCACCAATGGGAAAAAGACTCAATCATTTAATGACCCACCCACAGTCAAATAGCTAGGAAGGCCTAGCTCCTAAGGGCTCTCTGTACTCAGGCATTGGGTTCTAGGCACTTTCCTGACATCCTGGTTGGGAGCCAGGATGCATCTGCATGCCACAGAATTCTATACTCTCATGACCAATGCTACCATAACTCAGCAGCAGGCTAGCTTGAAAGACTGGAAGTCAACTTGGACATCAGTCCTCTTCATCCCTTACTGGCGACTATGTAATGAGCTTCCATTCAAACCTCTTTCAGACTGTGCCCCACTCTACTGCTACAGTCCTGCTGTAAACACTCATCACCTCCTGCTGTTTCCTAGTTGATGTCATCCCTGTTTCTAGTTCCTTCTCCTCTCATTTACCCCACACACCTAACACATCCTCCTAGTTGCCTTTTGAGACAGATTCTTGCTCTGTTACCCAGGCTGGAGTGCAGTGGCACGATCTCGGCTCATTGCAACCTCTGCCTCCTGGGTAAAAGCGATCCTTCTATCTCAGTCTCCCCGAGTAGCTGGGATACAGGCATACACCACCATGCCCAGCTAGCTTTTGTATTTCTAGTAGAGATGAGGTTTCACCATGTTGGCCAGGCTGGTCTTGAGCACCTGACCTCAAGTGTTCCACCTATCTCAGTCTCCCAAGAAAGCGCTGGGATTACAGGCATGAGCCACTGCGCCCCGCTCCCTCCTGGTCGTTTTGATCTTGTATTTTCCAAACTCATGACTGGCTTCAAGTCCTCTTAAAACATTCACCCTGTCCTTTCACAGCTTCCTACTTAAAAGTTCTCCAATACTATCCCACATGGGCCAGTCTTTCTCACTGTTTCTTGTACAACCTTGCCCTTGCCTCCCTGTCTTTGTTCACAGAGTTTTCCCTTCCTGAAACGCCCTCTCTGAGGCCAAGAAGCCTGGCCTTTGTTTCGGTCCAATAACCTCTCCTCCTTGAATTCTACAGCACTCATGACCTCCATCATTTGTTCTGGCCCCTGCTTACTCAGTAACTGTCTTACATCGTCCCTAGCATTGAGCTACTTTAACTCAAATGTGCATTAAGCATTGATTGTATGATAAGTACTATTATAAGAAAGCACAAGCCCGGTGCGTTGGCTCACACCTCTAACCCCAGCACTTTGAGCGGCTGAGGCAGAAGGAGGACAGCTTGACTTCAGAAGTTCAAGACTAACCTAGGAAACAGTGAGATCCCATCTCTATAAATAATAATAATAGTAATAATAAATTGGCTGGGCGTGGTGGTAAGTGGCTGTAATCCCAGCAACCTGGGAGGCTGAGATGGAAGAATCACTTGAGTCTGAGAGGGCGAGGCTGCAGTGAGCCATAACTGCACCAGTACACTTAGCCTGGGCCACAGAGTAAGACCTTGTCTCAAAAAAAAGGGACAGAAAAATGATTAGATGATCTTACCACATGGGAAAAAAGACACAAAGGTTTTCACCATAGAAAGTGAGGCTCAGTTTTACTAGAAGGAAAAACAAAAAAGTGAGGCACTGTAGTAAAGGTGTGTCTCTACTCCTGAGAACAAAGATGAGAGCTCCACTAAGAGTATAAAGTTCCCCTTTATACTGGGAACTGGCCGGGCGCGGTGGCTCATGCCTGTAATCCCTGCCTTTGGGAGGCTAAGGCGGGCTGATCACGATGTCAAGAGATCAAGACCATCCAGGTCAACATGGTGATACCCCGTCTCTACTAAAATTACAAAAATTAGCTGGGCGTGTGCACCTGTAGTCCCAGCTGCTCAGGAGGCTGAGGTAGGAAAATTGCTTGAACTGGGAGGCGGAGGTTGCAGTGTGAGCCACTGCACTCCAGCCTGGTGACAGATTAAAAAAAAAAAGAATATACAGTTCCCCTAAAAGCCTGAGCTGTTGGGCGTGGTGGTTCACACCTGTAATCCCAGCACTTTGGGAGGCCAATGCAGGCAGATCACTTGAGCTCAGAAGTTGGAGACCAGCCTGGACAACACAGTGAAACCCCATCTCTACTAAAAATACAGAAAATTAGCCCGATGTGGTAGTACACGCCTGTAATCCCAGCTACTTGGTATACGGGGGCAGGAGAATTGCTTGAACCCAGGAGGCAGAGGTTGCAGTGAGCTGAGATTGTGCCATTGCACTCCAGCCTGGGTAACAAGAGCAAAACTCCGTCTCAAAAAAAAAAAAAAAAGGAAAAAAAGACACAAAGGCTTTCACCATAGAAAGTGAGCCTCAGTTTTGCTAGAAAGAAGGAAAAAAGTGAGGCACTGTAGAAGAGGCGTGTCTATACTTCTAAGAACAAAGAAGAGAGCACCACTGAGAGTACACGGTTCCCCTAAAAGCCTGAGCTGTCGGGCATGGTAGCTCATGCCTGTTAAGCTAGCACTTTAGGAGACTGAGGCAGGCAGATTACTTGAGGTCAGGAGTTGGAGACCAGCCTGGCCAACACAGTGAAACCCCATCTACACTAAAAATACAAAAGATTAGCTGGGCGTGGTGGTACCCACCTGTAGCCTCAGCTACTTGGGAGGCTGAGACAGAAGAATTGGTTGAATGTGGGAGGCAGAGGCTGCAGTGAGCCGAGATGGCGCCACTGTACCCCAGCCTGGGTGACAGAGCGAGACTCCGTAAAAAATCCTGAATCCTCCTAGGTTTGCCAACTCCAACTTGGACTTTTGTATATTCTCCAGCGTCCAGCATAGCCTAGCGTTTGGCTTGTTCTCAGTAACTAGTTAATAGATAAATAATTTTCCATTTTCTTAAAATAACCTGGTCCCATTGGCAAAACCTCCCACTTCAAAGCAACAGGACTGATGTTTGGGAAAGTTGTCCAGAAACTGCCCTCAGCTAATGTCACCAGTCAACCAGCAAGTATTATTGAGGGCTTGCTTTATGCACTGACCTACACGTGGGAAAACAGAAAGTAAAAGTTCTTGTTCTAAAAGACTTCTTAAGTTGAAATGAAAGAAATAATTAGCTACTAAACTTTGCTGTGCCCAACAGGAAGTCCCTTTCGACTAGGCTCCCGGGTTAGAAATAAAGTGGTTTTCACCACCACTCCCTGCCCTAATATTTACTTTCTGTGGGCCAAAGAAGAACAATTTTCCATGAAGACATTATGGCGACTGGCTAGAGTGACAAACTTCAGTCTACGCTGGAAAAGGGCCTCAGGACTTTCCTTGTGCCCCCAACTGTCTTCCCACCTCCTTCCTCAGCATTATTTGATGCTACAAGAGGGTCTAACCCCCATCTGCCTTGGTTCTTCCAGGCACCTTTTATGAGCTGAAACCTCCTTTGGTTTGCGGTTCTGGGAACCTGCAGAGCCTGGCTGGAGATATTATAGAGGTTGTGTGTGCATTCTGCAAGCACGATGTCCCCCGCCCCCAAGTCCTCTGATCAGTTTATCCCCATCATCTTATCCTGTCTGATAAAGGCTTCCCCTTGTCTCCCCACTGATTGAATCATCGAGCTTGGGACTTCAAGTGATAGAGGTTGGGGGAAGAGCTTCATAGTCAAGAGGAGATGGTCCATTTGCTTGTGTTCTTATTAAAGAAATGGTAAAGCCAGGCGTGGTAGCTCACTCCTGTAATCCTAGCACTTTGGGAGGCTGAGGTGGGCGGACCACAAGGTCAGGAGTTCAAGACCAACTTGACCAACAGGGAGAAACCCCATCTCTACTAAAAATACAAAATTAGCCAGATGTGGTGGTGCATGCCTGTAATCCCAGCTACTTGGGAGACTGAGGCAGGAGAATTGCTTGAACCCAGGAGGTGGAGGTTTCAGTGAGCCGAGATCGCGCCACTGCACTCCAGCCTGGGCAACAAGAGCAAGACTCTGTCCCCCCCCCCCACCCAAAAAAAAGGAAAAAAAGAAGAAAAAAAAGAAATGGCAAATAGTCTATTCGTCAAAAGCTGCCACTGCAGAGAGGTTTTTCTTTAAAACTATATAAGGACAGCGAAGACCAGCCCCAGGAAAGAGGGGCTCCAGATAGTTTCTGAAGGGGTGGGGGAGGGATCGCTTCTTCACTCAGTCAAAGAACAGGATTTCTCAGTCACTTTAAGTGCAAAGAGGCCAGACAAGGTGGCTCCTGCATTAATTCCAGCACTTTGAGAGTCCGTGGTGGGAGGATTGCTTGAGCCCAGGGGTTAAAAACCAGCATAGGCAACGTAGTGAAACCCGATCTCTAAAAAATAAACACATAAAAATCAGCCAGTAGGCAGGTGTGGTGGCACACACCTGTGGTCCCAGCCATGCTGGAAGGCCGAGACAGGAGGATCCCTTGAGCCTGGGAGTTGGAGGCTGCAGTGAGCCCTGATGGTGCAACTACACTCCAGCATGGTCGTCGGAGTGAGACCCTCTC
Source organism: Aotus nancymaae (assembly GCF_030222135.1). Taxonomy (NCBI): domain Eukaryota; kingdom Metazoa; phylum Chordata; class Mammalia; order Primates; family Aotidae; genus Aotus; species Aotus nancymaae. The sequence continues at coordinate 5,500,775 of NW_026988494.1, read as the reverse complement.
TCTCAAAAAATAAAATAAAGCAGCAAGTCTAAAACCTGATATGAAAGGGGGCTGCCCAGAAAGGGCAGTGTTACTGACAGCTGCCTCATTTCTCCCTAAGTCTCTGTTCCATTGTCTCCGCCAACCTATGAAAGCATTGACATCAGAATGTCTCATCTCATCTGGCAGACTGGAAGCAGGGATGACGTCAGACAAGGGCTGGCCAAGAAAGACCAGGGGATCTGGGAACTGCTTCTCTTTCCCAGCCAGCGGGAATCTTTCCCAGATGCTAGGGTGCACGGGCCTTCCCTCAACCCCCATCCTCTGCCCCCTCTCCCACGAAACCGCCTATCACACACGGCTTGTTTCATTTTCAGGAAATGAGATCCGACCAGTTAAAGGAGGAAGGCGGGGAGGGTGTGGGGTATACATGCTACCCAAACCCTGCCTTAAGACAAAGCCTCTTGACATAATTAATCCAAGATCTGGCAGGAGTCTACTCTCAAGAATGATTTTTTTCCCCCTGTAACTAGCTAGCTTGCTACGCTCAGAGATAACGCCAGCTGTTTCCCATCTCTCCCTCCCAGAAAGTCTGCAAGCATCGGAATAACGCGGTCAAGACTAGGACCCCAGGGGGACTGGAGGGGGTGAGGTGGGGGGCGATTAGTATCCAAGGTTTAAGTGTCCCCCTCAAACACCTTCCTTTCTGGTAGCTTGCTGAGGAAATCAGACTCCAGACTAACCCTTTATCACCAGAACTTAAAAAAGCCTCAGGTGAAATGAACTAATTTAGAAGCATCACCTAGGCCTGGGGAGAAACAGGGCGAGGGGTTGTCGGGTCGGAGGTGCAGCCTTCATTTGGGCTCAGAAGCAGATACACCAGTCTGGCCTTGGGGGCCAGAAAGCACAGCTCCCGTCAGGCCAGCCTCGAACCGGGCGCGGAGCTCTCAGCAAGGTTTCATTAACTCAGGAAAGCGACTTTTTTTTTTCTTTTTTTTTTTTGAGACGGAGTTTCATTCTTGTTGCCCAGGCTGGAGTGCAGTGGCACGATCTCGGCTCACTGAAACCTTCATCTCCCGTGTTCAAGCGATGCTCCTGCCTCAGCCTCCCGAGTAGCTGGGATTATAGGAATACGCCACCACGCCCGGCTAATTTTGTATTTTTAGTAGAGACAGGGCTTCTCCGTGTTGGTCAGGCTGGTCTCGAACTCCCGACCTCAGGTGATCCGCCCGCCTCAGCCTCCCAAAGTGCTGGGATTACAGGCGTGAGCCACCGCGCCCGGGGCTGAAAGCGACTCTTTAATCCAGAGTCTTCCAAAGGCACCAAGCCCGCCAGCAGCCCGTGGGGAGCCAACAAAGCCAGAGGAAGCCACCCCTGCGCCCCGTCCCGCACGCTGCACTGTATACATATTTAAAATAGCCTGCAAAGTTTCAGGCCGGGAACTTGAGCTCCCTCTAGGAGATCCCAGCCTGAGCGCGGATTTAATTCTCCTCCAACAACCACAACAAAGAACAGAGTTTGAGCGCACAAAGGCAGGGGAAGGGGGTAGAAGAGCCGGGCCGCCACACAAAGGCCGGGAACCCCTCAGCTCCCACGCCCCCGGCCCGCCAACCTTCCGAAGGCCCCTTCCAGGTCCTCGAGTGAAACCTGGATTGTTTCAAATTCCGCGCTTGCAGAGCAGAGTGGGGCGCCAGGACGCCTTCTCGACCGTCCCATTTCAGGAGAAACTTCGCTTCCGAGGGAGGACCAGCGCGCTGCTGTCCGACCTTGAGCCCCGCGCCGCGGCTACCCCCAGCCCCACCTCGGCTCGGTCCTGGCTCCGGGACTCACCGTTACACCACTGGAATGGGTGCATCAATGAAGTCGCGGCTGCCTTCCTCGGACAAACGGACGCGGGCGGGGTGAGCGCACCGGGGTGCAGGCGGGGGCCGCAGGCGGGGTTGGGGCAGCGCGCGGCAGCCGCCCTTCTGCAGATGCCGAACTCCCTCCGGAGCGGGGCTTTGGCGAAGCTGGTGTTCCGCGCAACAAAGAGGGACGAGGAGGAAACAAAGTCCCGCGGAGCACAGCCGCACGGAGCGCACGCGCCAAGGGCCCCGGGCTGGGGGAACGTAGGACGCCGCGGGGCGGGGGTGCCCGGGAGGCAGAAGCCCTCGGCCGGGAGGAGGGAACAACCTTCACCGGAGGCTCGGCTCAGGCCCAGCGGCGCTGAGGTGAGCGGGGTGAGGTGAGCGAGCTGAGGTTCCGAAACTGACACCGGGCGGTGCACACCCCCTCCCTTTTACCGCCCTCCCAGCCCCTAGAGAGGCTCCGCCCCCTGCTCGTCACCCGCCCTCCGACCAATCGGAGCCTTTCTCCTGCCCCCGGCTATTACTTGCAGGCCCGCCCTCCCGCTCCTGGAAGCCTCGGGGATCTTCGCACTGTGGGTGCCTCCCGCTTCAGCTTCCCAGGCCAGGGGAAACTCCCGTCTGCAGAAAAGCGCGCGGCGGGCGTGGTAGCTCACATCTGTAATTCCAGCACATTGGAAGGCCGAGGCGGGCGGATCACCTGAGGTCAGGAGTTTGAGACCAGCCTGGCCAACATGGCGAAACCCCGTTTCTACTAAAAAATACAAAAATTAGCCAGGTGTACTAGTATTCGCCTGTAATACCAATTACTCGGGAGGCTGAGGCAGGAGAATCACTTGAACCTGGGAGGAGGAGGTTGCAGTGAGCCGAGAGCACACCACTGCACTCCAGCCTGAGCAAGAGTGAGAACCTGTCTTGGGAGGCCGAGGCGGGTGGATCACGTGGTCAAGAGATTGAGACCATACTGGTCAACATGGTGAAACCCCGTCTCTACTGAAAATACAAAAAGATTAGCTGGGCATGGTGGCGCACGCCTGTAGTCCCAGCTACTCAGGAGGCTGAGGCAGGAGAATTGCTTGAACCCAGGAGGCGGAGGTTGCGCTGAGCCGAGATCGTGCCATTGCACTCCAGCCTGGGTAACAAGAGCGAAACTCCGTCTCAAAAAAAAGAAAAAAGAGTGAGAACCTGTCTTAAAAAAAAAAAAAAAACGAAACTCCGTCTCAAAAAAAAGAAAAAAGAGTGAGAACCTGTCTTAAAAAAAAAAAAAAAAAGAGGAAAAAAAAAAAGCAGGCCTTAAAGTGCGATCCCTCAGGGTGGGGGCCGCCTTTTGCCTGGGGACACTGAGGCAAATTACTGCCACATTGTTTTCGGCCTACGGATCTGTTATTTATTTATTTATTTATTTATTTATTTATTTATTTATGTATGTATTTGGAGACAGTCTCCCTCTGTCGCCCAGGCTGGGATTCCGCGTGGGATCTGGGCTCACTGCAACCTCTGCCTCTTGGGTTCAGGTGATTCTCCTGCCTCAGCCTCCAGAGTATCTGGGATTACAGGCGCTCACCACCATGCCCAGATAATTTTCACATTTTTAGTAGAGACAGGGTTTAGCCAGGTTGGTCTCGAACTCCTGGCCTCAAGTGATCCTCCTGCCTCGGTCTCCCAAAATGCTGGGATTATAGGCGTCAGCCAGGGCTCCAGGCCCTCTTTTTCTCGTTTGAGATAGAGTCTTGCTCTGTCACTCAGCTAGAGTGCAGTGGCACAATTATAGCTCATTGCAGTCTCCAACTCCTGGGCCCAAGCAGTCTTACCACCTTAGCCTCCCAAGTAGCTGGGACCACAGGTACCTGCCACCAAGCCCAGCTACTTTTCAATTTTTTTGTATAGATGAGGCGCTATGTTGCCCAGGCTGGTCTTGAACTCCTGGACTCAAATGATCCTCCCACCTGAGCATCCTGAATTGCTGGGATTATAGGCATGAGCCATGGCCCTGAGACATTTCATTTCTTAATTGGATAATTGCAAATTATCCAATTTTTGATTGGTCTATAGCTCAGACTTGAGAGCTCACAAGAATCACTCCTACATTTGAGATGTAACACATGCAGATTCCCAAGGCCTTGAGCCCAGAGATTCTTATTCAATAATTAAAGGATGGACCCAGAAATTTTCATTTTAATGTGCTTTGTTTCCCCCACCCCTCAAATTCTCATGCAGCTATTGAAATAAACAGTGCTCTGATTTCACTCTCAAGTCCATCCCTTCTGGGCACAGCTATCTTTCTAAAAGGTAAATCAACGTTTCTTTGCTAAGGTCTCCAGTGTTTACAGAATAAAGTTCTGTACACTAGAGTGCTTCATTCAAAGTATTTCATCCTAGGCTCACTCCTATAATCTCGAAACTTTGGGAGGCTGAGGCAGGTGGATTGCTTGAGCTCAAGAGCTTGAGACCAGCGTGGGCAACATGGTGAAGACATGTTTACAAAAAATACAAAAATTAGCTGGGCCTGGTGGTGCGCACCTGTGGTCCCAGCTACTCAGGTGGCTGAGTTGGGAGAATCACTGGAGCTGGTGGAGTCAAGGCTGCACGTGCAGTGAGCCATGATTGCACTGCTGCACTCCAGCCTGGGCTTGGAATGAGACTACTCTGTTTCAAAAACAAAACAAAGAGTTTCAGTCTAGCTTTATTTGTTTCAGTCTTCCTGATACTCAAATACTCCCTTTCACTGCACACTATTCATCAGCCATGAGGCTTTTTGTTGTTACTCTTCCTTGAACATAGCCTATGTATATTCTTTCTTTTTTGTTGTTTGTATTCATTTAGAGACAAGGTCTGGCTCTATCACCAAGGCTGGAATGCAGTTGTGCAATCTCGGCTCACTGCAACCTCCACCTCCTGGGCTCAAGCCATCCTCCCACCTCAGCCTCTTGAGTAGCTGGCACTACAGGCGCTCACCACTATGCCCAGGTGATTTTTTTCTTTTTTTTGTAGTTTTTGTAGAGACTGGGTTTTGCCCAGTTGCTCAGGCTGGTCGCAAACTCATGAGCTCAGGCTATCCAACTGCCTCAGCCTCCCAAATGCTGGGATTGATGGGGGAGGCTACACATGTGCAGGGGTGGGGGTGTATGGGAACTCTGTACCTTCTTCTCACTTTTGCCATGAACCTAAAACTAAGATGAAAAATAAAGTCTTTTTAAAAAAGTGTGCATAATGGTTACTTATCCAACAGTCCTTTCTATTCATTGGCTCGGGGAGAGGTGTGATGGGTGATCCTAATTTCATTAAGGCTCTCCTACCAAGTGCCTCCAGCACCAGGCTGTGAAAGGAGAGCTTTTGAAGTGAAAATTGAGAGGAAGTGAGGAACACCTCCTGTCCCACTCCCGCTTTGAACTAGAGGGTCTTGGTAGGAAAATATCCTGAAAGGTAGGAAAGATAGAAGTTTTTTGTTGTTGTTGTTTTGAGATGGTATCTTGCTCTCTTGCCTAGGCTGGAGTGCAGTGACTTGATCTCAGCTTACTGAACTCCCAGGTTCAAGTGATTCTCGTGCCTCAGCCTCCTGAGTAGCTGGGATTACAGGTGCCCACTACCATGCCTAGCTAATTTTTGTATTTTTAGAGATGGGGTTTTGTCATGTTGGCCAGGCTGGTCTCGAATGCCTGACCTCAGGTGATCCGCCCGCCATGGCCTCCCATTACAAGTGTGAGCCACCATACCAAGCCCCAGTGGAAGTTCTTATGGGGAAAAAGCTGGACATTCAGGATAGTGAACATTTCACATCACACCTACTGAACTGTGACTACAGTCATCAGACAGGATATTCTAAATAATTTATATTTTATTATTTTTATTTATTTTTTGAGACAAGGTTTGCTTCTGTCAGCAAGGCTGGAGTACAGTAGTTCAATCATAGCTCACTGTGGCCTTGAACCCCAGGCTCAAGCAATTCTTCCACCACCACCATGCCCAGCTAATTTTTAAATTTTTTTGTCGAGATGGGATTTTGCCATGTTACCCAAGCTGGTCTCGAACTCCTGGGCTCAAGCAGTCCTTCTGCTTTGGCCTCCCAAAGTGCCAGGATTACAGGTGTGAGCCACTGTGCCCAGTCCAACAATTTATGTGTGTGTGTGCGTGTGTGTGTGTGTATATATATATAAATATATTTATATGTATATATATATTTTGAGACCGGGTCTCACTCTGTAGCCCAGGCTGGAGTACAGTGGTGCAATCTTGACTCACTGCAACCTCCACTTCCTGGGTTCAAGTGATTCTCCTGTCTCAGCCTCCAGAGTAGCTGGGATTACAGGCGCAACAATTTAAGCCTGTTTTTTTTTTTTTTTTTTTTTAAAGATGGGGTTTCACCATGTTGGTCAGGCTGGTCTTGAACTCCCGACCTCAGGTGATCCACCCACCTTGGCCTCCAAAGTGCTTGGATTACAGGTGTGAGCCACCGCGCCCGGCCAAGCCTGTATTTTAAGCATGATATTTTAAGCATTCAATAGGATCTCTTGAGGTACTTCAGGACTCCAATATGGAAAAACTGGTGAATCCCTTCACACTCTCCTCCCCTCATCTTTCCTGGCAAATGTGGCCACAGAACCTCAGCTGATGACTGACCTTGGGAGTTGTATGTTGGAAGAAGGGCTTTGGTTCTGGGCATCTTTGAAGTGATTAGTTCAGTCCCAGCATTTTCCTAGACTGAATGGTCCTATGGAAGATAAGTTGATTTCTCACATCTTGTTACCAAATTTAGATCTCTCACTCCTCCCCCCTCACCAACAGGTGACTCAGCTCCACATGACTAGTCTCGGTTATTGAGGAAGAAACTGAAACAGAAAAGAAGATGATGAGCCGTATATTCAAAGCCGTATATTCAAAATGCACGTAATGGTTATTTATCCAACAGTTCTTTCTGTTCGTTGGCTTGGGGGAGAGGTGTGAAGGGTGATTCTAATTTCATTAAGGCTTTCCTGCTAAGTGCCTCTAGCACCAGGCTGTGAAAGGAGAGCCTCTGAAGGGAAAACTGACAAGAAGTAAGGAGCACTTGATAAATATGAAGTAGAAGTATGTTTCTAGGATGGGTGTGGTGGCTCACACCTGTAATTTCAGCATTCTGAAAAGCTGAGGTGAAGGAGCTTGAGCCCAGGAGTGGGAGACCAACCTGGACAATATACATCTCTACAAAAAAATAAAAATAAAAATTAGCTGGGCATGGTGGCACATGCCTGTAGTCCCAGTTACTCTAGAGGCTGAGGTGTTCAAGGCTGCAGTGAGCTATGATTGTGCCACTAGACTCTAGCCTGAATAACAGAGCAAGACTTGTCTCTTAAAAGCAAAGAAAAAAGAAAGAGATGTGTTTTAAAATCTCCCATGGAAAGAGAAAAAATAATACTAAACCTTCAGAAAAAACTTTTTTAAATTAATTTTTTTTTGAGACAGAGTTTCACTCTTGTTGCCCAGGCTAGAGTGCAATGGCATGATCTTGGCTCACTGCAATCTCCATCTCCTGGGTTCAAGTGATTCTCCTGCCTCAGCCTCCCAAGTAGCTGGGATTACAGGTGTGCACACCACGCCTGGCTCATTTTGTATTTTTAGTAAAGACGGGGTTTTGTCATGTTGGCCAGGCTGGTCTTGAACTCCCAACCTCAAGCAATCCTGAGGCAGAGGTTGCAGTGAGATGATTCATCCACCTAGGCCTCCCAAAGTGCTGGGATTACAGACATGAGCCATCATGCTTGGCCAAATTAATTTTTTTATACAGGGTCTTGCTCTGTCACCCAGGCTGGAGTGCAGTGGTGACATCTCGTCTCACTGCAACTTCCACCTCCCAGTCTCAAGCTATCGTCCCACGTTAGCCTCCCAACTAGCTGGGACTACAGGCTCATACCACTACACCTGGCTAATTTTCTGTTAGTAGAGATAGGGTTTTGCCGTGTTGCCCAGGCTGGTCTTGAGCTCCTGAACTCAGGCGATCCCTCGGCCTTGGCCTCCCAAAGTGCTGGGATTACAGGCAGGAGCCACCGTGCCCGGCCTGGAAAAACTTCTGAGTCAAGGGATTCTTTTTATTTCCACTGCCCAACCCCAACTTCCTCTTAGACACTCTGTGAGCCCCCTCATTTTAAGGCCTTGTGGACATTAGAGAAACACTCCGGAGAGAAGCAGTCAATTCTGTGTAGGTGCATGGGAAAGAGGTCTGAATCAGCTCCTTTTATCCTTAGTAAGACATTCTCGTCCATGGGCCTCCAAGTGCGGCCTGATAATATAGCAGAGAACGCTTACCATGGTTGGTTATAAACAGTGATAAATGGCTAGGCACCATGGCTCACGCCTGTAATCCCAACACTTTGGGAGGCCAAGGTGGGCAGATCGCTTGAGTTCAGGAGTTCAAGACCAGCCTGGGTAACATGGCAAAACTCCATCTCTACAAAGAGTACAAAAATGAGCTGGGCGTGGTGGAGTGCACTTGTAGTCTCAGCTATTCAGGAGGCTGAGGCAGGAGAACTGCTTGAGCCTGAGAGGCAGAGGTTGCAGTGAGCTGAGATTGTGCCACTACACTCCAGCCTGGGTGACAGAGCAAGACCCAGTCTTAAAAAGAAAAAAAAAGATAAATATCCGCAAGTAAGCACATCATACCTCAGAGTTAGACAAATTGTCACAATATTTCCCCAAACATTTACATTTTGTATAAGAAGCATTTTCATGGGAAGAGCATGTAATTCTTTGAAAGTGTTGAGAGTTGTGCATTGTATAGTGAGCAAATGAGGCCCTTCACTTTTTCTTCTTTTTTTTAATTAAAAAAAATTAAAAAAAAAATTTTTTTTTATAAAGATGGGGTTTCACCATGATGGCCAGGCTGGTCTTGAACTCCTGACCTCAGGTGATCCACCCACCTCGGCCTCCCAAAGTGCTAGGATTACAGGCGTGAGCCACCGCGCCCTGCCAAAAAATTTTTTTTTTTTATTTTTGAGACAGGATCTTGCTCTGTCTCCCGGCTGCACTCTTTATTATTAGAAGATCTAGCCTTCCTCTGTCCAGATACCCTAGATGTCTGAGTACCAGGATTTTTTTAGGGAATTGATGCAACTCTTGGCTGAAGGTGTGCATAATCTACCCAGTAATATCCCCAGGTCCTAGTCTGTGGTTCTCTAGGAAAACAAGGCAGCAATTTCTCATCCTTCCTGTCAGCTCCAAAACCACAGGGAAAGTACGATCGGAGAAAAAGGCAGTGGTGTGACTAAGAAGGAAAACAGTTTCTCTCTCCAAAAACTGGGGTAGTTCTGGGATGGTGCCAGGAGCTTTTATTAACTAAAGCATTTCTTTAGGGAATGTCGTGATGCTGTTCCTAAATGTCCGCAGAGGCTGGGAGGAAACAAACTATGGGGTTCAGGCTTACCTGATTTCCCAGGAATTCCACATAGTCCTGCTACGTTTTGCTTTCTGGAACGAAGCCAACACTCTGGCCAGAGCTGAACCATCTCATGTATGAAGGAAAGTGGAGATTTGAGAATAAAGTGCAGGAGGGGAAAGGCCACCTTCTACTGACCACCCCTATCTGTGCCAAGCCCTGTGCTCAGGTCTTTGCATAGTTTCATTTATTCCTTATCCTAACCGCTAAGGGATTCTCTTTTTTCTATTTTTCTATAAGGTAAAATCAAAGCCCGAGAAGTTAGGTTTTACCAAAAATCACATAATTCTTGCCTAACAAAGACGAGCAAATAAAAGAAAAAAATCACGTAATTCTTTTCTTTTTTTGAGACAGAGTTTCACGGTTGTCGCTTAGGCTGGAGTGCAGCGGTGTGATCTTGGCTCACTGCAACTGCCACTTCCTGGGTTCAACCAATTCTCCTGCCTCAGCCTCCCAAGTAGCTGGGACTATAGGTGCCCTCCGCCACACCTGGCTAATTTTTGTATTTTTAGTAGAGATGAGGTTTCACCATTTTGTCTGGGCAGGTCTTGAACTCCTGACCTCAGGTGATCCGCCTGCCTCAGCCTCCCAAAGTGCTGGGATTACAAGTGTGAGTTACCATGCCCCGCCCAAAATCCCATAATTCTTAAGTGTTGGTGCCAGAATTCCAACCAAACACCATCTCTCTCTCTCTATAAAGCACACACTTTCCCCAGCACTAGTGCAGTGATTAAGAGTAAGACTTGGGACCAGGCGTGGTGTCTCATGCCTATAATTCCAACACTTTGAGAGGCCAAGGCGAGTGGATCACTTGAGGCCAGGAGTTCAAGACCAGCCTGGCCAACATGGCGAAAAACCCCATAATAGAAAAATTAGCTGGGCATGGTGGCAGGCACCTGTAATCCCAGCTACTTGGGAGGCTGAGGCACAAGAATCACTTGAGCTTGGGAGGTGGAGGTTGTAGCCAGGTAAGATTGTGCCACTATACTGCACTCCAGCCTGGGTAATAGTGTGAGACTCCGTCTCAAAAAAAAAAAAAGTAAGACTTGGGAGCCTGGTATGAACTCTGTTAAACCTGTTTCCTCACCTACAAAATTAAGGCTTGTCGTAGAATCTACCACAGAGGTTCTCATGAGGGACAAAATGTTTGGAAAATGCTTGGCACGTGCCTGGCACATAAAATGTGATGTCATTTTATTATTGTTCTTGAACTACATCATGAAGATCATGGCTCAGAATATGCACTGGGCCTAGGAGTTGGTAGATTTAGTGGATTAATTAGGATGCAGCAAAAAAATTCCGTAAAAGTTATGGATTAGGCCAGGCACCATGGCTCACCCCTATAATCCCAGCGCTGTGGGAGGCTGAGGTGGGTGGATCACTTAAGCTCACAAGTTTGTTTGTTTTTTCGAAATGGACTCTTGCTCTTGTTGTCCAGGCTGGAGCGAAGTGGCATGGATCTCAGCACACTACAACCTCCGCCTTCCAGGTTCAAGGGATTCTTCTGCCTCAGTCTCCTGAGTATCTGGGATTACAGGTGCCTGCCACCATGCACAGTTAGTGTTTGTATTTCTTTTTTTAGTAGAGATGAGGGTTTCACCATGTTGGCCAGGCTGGTCTTGAACTCCTGACCTCAGGTGATCCGCCCATCTTGGCCTCTCAAAGTGCTGGGATTACAGGTGTGAGCCACTGCACCTGGCTGAGCTCACTTGTTTGAAACCAGCCTGGGCAACATAGCAAAACACTATCTCTACAAAAGAAGACACACACACACACACACACACACACACACACACACAAAATTAGCTGGGTGTGGTGGTGTGCCCCTGTAGCCCCAGCTACTCTGGAGGCTGAGAGGAAAGGATCACTTGAGCTTGGGAGGTGGAGGTTGCAGTGAGCTGAGATGGCACCACTGTACTACTTGATGAGTTAAGAATAGCCCTAACAGTTAGGATACAGGCTGAGCCACTATGGTAGTTTGAAAATATGTCCACACATTCTTTGGTACTCCTCCCTTTAAAAGGTGGAGCCTAGTTCTCACCCCCTTGAGCGTGGGCAAGACTTGGTGACTCTTTTTTTTTATTTTTAAGACAGGATCTTGCTCTGTCACCCGGGCTGGAGTGCAGTGGCTTGATGTCAGCTCACTCTAACCTCCGCTTTCTGGGTTCACGTGATTCTCCTGCCCTGGCCTCTCGAGTACCTGAGATTACAGGCATGCACCAGCGTGCCTGGCTAATTTTTGTATTTTTAGTAGAGACAGGGTCTCACCATGTTGGCCAGGCTGGTTTCAAACTCCGACCTAAAGTGGTCCGTCCGCCTCGGCCTCCCAAAGTCCTGGGATTACAGGCGTGAGCCACTGCACCCAGCCAACTCTTTTTTGAAAAAGAGAGTTATTTTAATTGTGTACTTTTTGTTTTTAATTATTGTTATTATTTTTTGCGATAACATCTTGTTCTGTCACCCAGGATGGAGTACAGTGGCTCAATTCTAGTACACTGTTTCCTTCAACGCCTGGGATCAAGCAATCCTCCCACCTAGGCTCCGGAATAGCTAGGACTACAGCTGTGCACCACCATGCCTGGTTGTTTTTTAAATTAATTAATTAATTTAATACATAGGGTCTTGCTATGTTGCCCACCTGCTCTTGAACTCCTGGGCTCCCACCTCAGACTCCCACGGTGCTGGGATTACAGAGAACTTGGTGACTCTTCTAGCAAATAGAAGGAAATGGAAGTGACAGTGCTTGGGACTGGAGACTGGGTTATAAAAATGCACTGCAGTTTCCTTCTGGGCCACTCCTTATCTCTGGTCATTTGCTCTGGGGGAAGCTAAGAGCCGAATCACAAAGACACTCACCTGTGGAGAAGCCACATGGTGAGGAGCTGTCGTATCTGACAACAGCCAGAGTGGATGAATGTGGGAGTGGATATTCTACCCCTGGGCTAGCAGTTCTGGATGACTGTGGTCCCTGCCAGTACTCTGGCTGTAGCCTCAGGAGGGATCCTGAGGCAGCTGAGCTGTTCCTGAGTTCCTGACCCACAGAAATTATGAGACAAGAAATGTTTTTAAATTTTTTTTTTAAAGACGGGTTTTCACCATGTTGACTAGGATGGTCTTGATCTCCTGACCTTGTGATCCACCTGCCTCGGCCTCCCAAAATGTTGAGATTACAGGCGTGAGCCGCCTCACCTGGCCCAATTTTTTTGTTTGTTTGTTTGAGATGAAATTTCGCTCTTGTTGCCCAGGCTGGAGTGCAGTGGTGCGATTTCGGCTCACTGCAACCTCCACCTCCCGGGTACAAGCGATTCTCCTGCCTCATACTCCTGAGTAGCTGGGATTACAGGCATGCACCACCATGCCCAGCTATTTTTGTATTTTTAGTAGAGATGGGGTTTCTCCATATTGGTCAGGCTGGTCTTGAACTCCCAACCTCAGGTGATCCACCTGCCTCAGCCTCCCAAAGTGCTGGGATTATAAGCATGAGCCACCAAGCCCGGCCAGGCCAATTTTTGTAACTTTAATTTTCATTCATTATTTATTTTTTTGGGACAGAGTTTCGCTCTGTTGCCCAGGCTGGAGCACAGTGGCTCAGTTTAGCTTACTGCAACTTCTGCCCCCTGGGTTCAAATGATTCTCATGTCTCAGCCTCCCAAGTAGCTGTGACTACAGGCGTGCACCACCATGCCTGGCTAATTTTTGTATTTTTAGTAAAGACAGAGTTTCACCATGTTGACCAGGCTGGTCTTGAACTTCTGGCCTCAAATGATCCACCCGTTTTTGCCTCCCAAAGTGCTGGGATTACAGATGTTAGGCACCATGCCTGGCCTAATTTTTATTTTCAAGACGAGGTTTCACTTCGTTGCTCAGGCTGGAATGCACTGGGGTGATCACAGCTCATTGCAACCTCAAACTCCTGGGCTTGAGTGACCCTTCTGCCTCAGCCTCCTGAGTATCTACAAGTGCAAGCTGCTTTGCCCAGCTGATTTTTAAGTTTTTGTTTTTTTGAAGAGATGGGTTCTTGTTACGTTGCCCAGGCTGGCCTTGAACTCTTGACCTCAAGTGATCCTCCTGCCTGGGTCTTCCATGTTTGTTGTTTCAAGCTACTGAGTTGTGGGGTAATTTGTTACTTAGCAATTGATCAATGATATAGCTACTGTAACAAAGAGACATAAAAATACCGGAGTGCTCCACCAATCCAGTTTATTTCTGTCTCATAAATATTTCAAAGAAAGTGGAAACTTCAGGGCAAGGGGGTGGTTCTGATTCACAAAGCCTTCGGGAGATCCAGGTTCTTTTGCTATGTGGGTGTGTCCTGAGACATGTCTCTTGCTCATAAGGGCTTGTCTGGCTCAGCATCTGGCTCATCTTATCTGGCTCACAGGCATGATCCCACTACTGATCAGTGCAGGTGTTTTGACGTGCTCGGTTTCCGACCTGGGTGAGTTCATCCCTCTTTAGATATCTTACGTTCCAAACCAAAGGAAGGATGTGAAAGAGCAAAGAAACAGCATTTTCCTTATAAGAAACAGAGCATTATTTTCTTCTTATTTTATTTTTTTAAAGATGGGGTTTCACCATGATGGCCAGGCTGGTCTTGAACTCCTGACCTCAGGTGATCCACCCACCTCAGCCTCCCAAAGTGCTAGGATTACAGGCATGAGCCACGGCGCCCAGCCAGAGCATTATTTTTATTCATATTGTTGAAAACTTAGTCACGGGATCATATGTCTCTGCAAAGGAGGCTGCGGACTGTGGTCTGTAGCCCAACAGTCATGTGTCCGGTTAAAGCCTGGGGCAAGTGTTTCAATAAAAGGGGAGAATGGAATCTGGTGGATGCCTAGAAATTTCTCCATACTTGAGTCCTGGTTTGTGACTTCCAGTTATTCACCTATTTCAATTTTCTCATTTATAAAGTGAAGAATAAGACTGGTGATTTTCAATTTTTTTTTTGTAGCTTAACCTGTTTTTTGAGACAGAGTCTCACTCTATCGCCCAGGCTGGAGTGCAGTGGCACAGTCTTGCCTCACTGCAGCCTCCGTTTCCCTGGTTCAAGCGATTCTCCTGCCTCAGCCTCCCAAGTAGCTGGGATTACAGGTGCCCACCACTATGCCCAGCTACTTTTTGTATATTTTTTTTTTTATTAGAGATGATGCTCCACCATGTTGGCCAGGCTGATCTTGAACTTCTGACCTCAAGTGATCTGCCCACCTTAGCCTTCCAAAGAGCTGGAAATACAGATGTAAGCCACTGTGTATGCCCTGTGCATGGCCTTTTAATGCAGTAATTTTTTAAAAAGAGATGGAGTCTCACTACGTTGTCCAAGTGGGAATGCAGTGGCTATTCACAGGCATGATTCCACTGCTGATCAGCCCAGGAGTTTTAATGTGCTCAGTTTCCGACCTGGGTGGGTTCATCCTTCTTTAGGCAACCTGGTTGCACTCAACTCCTGGGAGGTCACCATATTGATGCCAAACTCAAGTGTAGACACTTAATTGGCATAGCACACTGCAGCCTAGAACTCTTGGGCTCAAGCAATTATCCAGCCTCAGCCTCCTGAGTAGCTGGGACCAAAGGCATGGGCCTCTGCACCCGGCACATGTGCAGTAATATAGTTAATGTAATTAGTTACTGAAATATTTAATTGATGTAAAATATACAAACTGTATGTTTAAAAAATAAAAATAGGCCTGGTGTGGTGGCTCACACCTGTAATCCCAGTACTTTGGGAGGCCGAGGCGGGCGGATCACCCAAGGTCAGGAGTTCAAAACCATCCAGCCTGATCAACATAGTGAAACCCCGTCTCTACTAAAAACACAAAAGTTAGCTGGATGTGGTGGCACATGCCTGTAATCCCAGCTACTTGGGAGGCTGAGGCAGGAGAATCGCTTGAACCTGGGAAGTGGAAGTTGCAGTGAACTGAGATTGTGCCACTACACTCTAGCCTGGGCAACAAGAGCAAAACTCCATCTTAAAAATAAATAAGTAATTAAGGCAAAGATTTAAAAAAGAAAAGAAAAAAAAAGTAAAATAAAAATAGCCAGGCATGGTGGCTCATGCCTGTAATACCAGCACTTGCAGAAGGATGGTTTGAGCCCAGGAGTTTGAGACCAGACTGGGCAACTGGGTGAAGCTCTACCAAAATAAAAAAATGAAAACATTAGCTGGGTTTGGTGGTGTGCACCTGTAGTCCCAGCTCCTTGGGAGTCTGAGGCAGGAGGATTACTTGAGCCAGGGAGGTCAAGGCTACAGTGAGCTTTGATCATATCACTGCACTCCCGCTCCAGCAGGACAAAGAGAGACCCTGTCTCTAAAATAATTTTAAAAATAAAATGAAAAATAAAAATAGAGCTGCTTTGTTTGAATCACAGTGGGATTTCTCTCTCTGTCCGCCTTCCACGTCAGTGGCCCCGTTGAAAGTTATTTAAAATACTAGAGCTCTGCCAAGCACTGTCAGAAAATCACCAGACTAGAAGTTCGCCTGGATTCCTTCCAGTTCTGGTGTTTTTGAGGTTGTGATCATTCACCTGTGTGGCCTGAACTGGGTTGGATCACAGGCTTGTCTTGCTTGGCTGCTGTGGGCTTTTCGTACCTGGCATGCATTGGCAGAGGAAAATGCCCTGGCTGTCCAACCTCACGTCACTTCCTTTCGCCCCACATGAGGAAGGGGCATACCTCTCCCTTCTCCTGATGCAAGGGAGGGTCCTCTTCCTCCAGGGACCAGGGGCCAAAGTGTGGTGGGGCTGGGATGGGTTGCTGTGGGTTGCCAGTATGCGCCCCCCACCGAGCTCCGCAATGCACCCTTCTCCTGGTATTGGACTTGGAGATTCTTGGAGCGGACTCTGCCTCTCTCCCTGGGTTAATATTTTTACTCACCCTCTGGCCCTGTCCTCTTTTTTTTTTCTTTTTCTTTTTAAAGACGAGGTTTCACCATGTTGGTCAGGCTGGTCTTGAACTCCCGACCTCAGGTGATCCGCCCTCCTTGGCCTCCAAAGTGCTTGGATTACAGGCGTGAGCCACCATGCCCGGCCTGGCCTTGTGCTCTTGTAGGCTGCCATTGGTTTGGACTGGAGTCAAGAGCTTAGGCTCTGTCACGGTTATAGATTGAGGAAGTGAAAAATGAAAAAAAAAATTCACCGAGGATGTGAAGTTGCCCAGCCCCAGCTCAGTTTGCGAGTAAACTCCAGGGGCCAGAGAGGAGGGGCCTGAATTCATCTGCTACCTCTCCAGAACACAAACTGCTCTGGGGAAAGTTATCCAGGAGGAGGAGGCATTTGGCCTTTTCCTGGGAAGGCCTTCAGAAAGAAGCCTGCCTGGTAACTGATAAACACATCTCCCTCTCTGCTTCCCAGGGGCAGGGCTTGGCCTCTACCCATTTGTTTCCAAAGTTCCTTCCTGAGTGGCCTGGCTGTGTTAGCCACCTTCTCCCAGGCTGGCTCCAGATGCTGGGTGGGAATCTGGCTGGGGGCTTAAGTGTCTGCTGTATCAGGCCATTTTGAAGGCCAGCGACCACTGCCCCAAAACTAAGAACATTCTCAGAATGGCTGGGGGAGGAGTGGGGACTGGAAGAAGATGAGAGAAGGTGAGCTAGCCTGAGTTCCTTTTTTTTTTTTTGAGATGGTGTCTCACTCTGTTGTCCATGTTGGAGTGAAGTGGCATGCTCTCGGCTCACTGCAACCTCTCACTCCTGGGTTCAAGTGATTCTCATGCCTCAGTGTCCCAAGTAGCTGAAACTACAGCTGTGTGCCACCATGCCTGGCTATTTGTAGTAGAGACAGAATTTCACCATGTTGGCCAGGCTGGACTTGAACTCCTGACCTCAGGTGATCTGCCTGCCTTGGCCCCGCAAAGAGCTGGAATTACAGGGTGAGCCACTGTGCCTGGCCTTACTTAGCCTGAGTTCTTAAGATGAATAATACCTTTATTTATTTATTTTTTTTGAGACATGATCTTGCTTTGTCACCCAGCTTGGAGTGCAGTGGCTTGATCACAGCTCACTGCAACCTCCAACTCCCAGGCTTCTGCCATCCTCCTGCCTCAGATCTTCAAGTAGCTGGGACTACAGGCATGCACCACCATGCCCGGCTAATTTTTCTGCTTTTGTAGAGACAAGAATCTTGCTTTGTTTCCCAGGCTGGTCTTGAAGTGATCCTCCTGCCTTGACCTCCCAAAGTGCTGGGAGTACAGGTATGAGCTCCAACACCTGGCCTCCCTTTTAACTTTTTAAGAGAAACTAGAAACCCAAACTTCATGTCAAGTTTTCTAGTTATTGAAGCAGTGTACAGAAAACGAAACACCCTCTTCTGGAGGCTTTGCTCTTGAGCTTTTCATTTGCAACCCCTGCTTTAAAGCCTTTGACAGACACATCCTTATCTAATCGCCAATTTCTCAAACCATGTTAAAGATGAGTTCTGTCATTTGTAATCAGCAGCTGGAGTCAAGGGGCTCATATTAGAACCCTGTTGCTGCTGTAATAAATGACCACAAACTTTTTCTTTCTTTTTTTATTACTTTTTATTTTTATTTATTTATTTTTTTCCTGAAGCAACTGGATTGATAGAATGGTATGACCACAAACTTAATGGTTTAAAGGACACAAATTTATTCTCTTAGGTAGGTCAGAAGTCTGACACAGATCTCGTTGGGCTAAAATCAAGCCCTATCAGTAGGGCTGTGTTGACGAAGAGTCACGTTCTGTAAAAATACTTAAAGAGGTTTATTCTGAGCCAAATATGAATGACCATGGCCAAAGGGACAGTCTCAAGAGGTCCTGAGAACATGTGCCCAACGTCATTGGGTTACAGCTTGGATTTATACAGACATAAGACATCAATCAGTACATGTGAGGTTCACATTGGTTCAGCCTGGAAAGGCAGGACAACCCGAAGTAAGGCTTACAAGTCACAGGTGGGTTCAAGGATTTTATGATTGGCAATTGGTTGAAAGAGTTATCATCTAAAGACCTGGAATCAATAGAAAGTGGTGTCTGAATATAGGTAAGGGGTTGTAGAGATGAGAATTCTTGCTGTGTAGATGAAGTCTCTCATAGGTCTCTGCTCTTAGGGACAATAAATGGCAAATGTTTCCTGTTTAGACCTTTAAAAGATGCTAAGCTAGCTGGGCGCGGTGGCTCACACCTGTAATCCCAGCTCTTTAGGAGGCTGAGGCAGGTGGATCATGAGGTCAGGAGATTGAGACCATCCTGGCCAACATGGTGAAACCCCGTCTTTACTAAAAATATGAAAATTAGCTGGGCGTGGTGGCACATGTCTGTAATCCCAGCTACTTGGGAGGCTGAGGCAGGAGAATTGCTTGAACCTGGGGAGGCGGAAGTTGCAGTGAACCGAGAGTGGGTCATTGCACTCCAGCCTGGGCAACAGAGCGAGACTCAGTCTCAAAAAAATAATAGAGTGATTATTATTATTATTATTTTGAGACAGCAGCTCACTCTGTTGTCCGGGCTGGAGTGCAGAGGCATCATCTTGGCTCACTGCAACCTTTGCCTCCAGGGTTCAAGCAATCCTCCCACCTCACCCTCCCAACTACCTGGGACTACAGGTATGCGCCACCATGCCTGGCTAATTTTTGTATTTTTTGTAGAGACAGGATCTTCCTATGTTGCCCAGGCTGGTCTCAAATTCCTAGGCTCAAATGATCTGCCTGCCTTAGCCTCCCAAAGTGCTAGGATTACGATTTGAGCCACGGCTTCCTGGCTATTTCCTCCTTTGCCTTTCATGTGATGTGCCAGAGTCGGGTTGGAAACTAAGCCACATTATAGAGGGCTAAATAAAACCCACCTGATGAGATTTTATAGTTTGTAAAAGGTGAATCCCAGGGCACCTTAGAAAGCAATTTGGGGCCAGGAACAGTGGTTCATGCCTGTAATCCCAGCACTTCGGGAAGCTGAGGTGGGTGGATCACTTGAGGTCATGAGTTCGTGACCAGCCTCGCCAACATAGTGAAACCCCAACTCTACTAAAAATACAAAAAGTTAGCCGGGTGTGGTGGCATGAGAATCACTTGAATCCGGGGAGGTGGAGGTTGCAGAGAGCCCAGATCGCTCCACTGCACCCCAGCCTGGGCCACAGAGCAAGACTCCATCTCAAAGAAAAAAAAAGAAGACACAGACATGTGCTATCATGCCTGGCTAATTTTTGTATTTTTAGTAGAGACGGGGTTTCACCATGTTGGTCAGGCTGGTCTTGAACTCTTGACCTCGTGATCCACCCACCTTGGCTTCCCAAAGTGTTGGGATTACAGGTGTGAGCCACCGTGCCTGGCTACCACTTTTTAATTTTAATTTTTTATAGAGACAGTGTCTTGCTCTGTTGCTGAGGCTGGAGTGCAGCGGCAGGATCATGGATCACTGCAGTCTCAAATTCCTGGGCTCAAGTGGTCCTCCCACCTCCGCCGTGGGAGGCTGGACCCATCTCTACAAACAAACGAAAATTTTAAAAATTAGCCAGGCGTGGTTTTAACCCGGCTAATTTTTAAAACCACGCCTGGCTAATTTTTAAAATTTTCGTTTGTTTGTTTGTAGAGATGCCGGGGCTGGTCTCAGACTTCTGGCCTCAAGCCATCCTCCTGCTGTGGCCTTCCAAAGCGATAGGATTGCAGGTGTGAACCACTATGCCCATCTGGTTGTCTACTTTTAAGGATTACTGTGATGGGGCCCACTCAGATACTCCGGGGTAATCTCCTCATCTCCAGGTTGTCATTTTAATCATGGGCAAAGTTCCTTTGGTCCGATAAGGGGGCATATTCACAAGTTCTGGGGATTTTGGTGTGAACAGGGCTTTCTCATAAACTTTTGAAACTCTTGCCCCTTCATCCCACTCAAAAAAAGGTAATAAAGAAACTTACGATAAACAGGGTTCATCTTTCCTTATAATCCGGCCCATTCTTTTTCTATTCAATCCTCCTTTTCATTTCATTTATTTTTTTTTTTGAGCCGGAGTCTCTGTTGTCCAGGCTGGAGTGCAGTGGTGGGATCTCTGCTCACTGCAATCTCCACCTCCTAGGTTCAAGCAATTCTCCTGCCTCGGCCTCATGAGTAGCTAGGATTACAGGCATGTGCCACCACACCCAGCTAACTTTTTGGTATTTTTAGTAGGGACAGGGTTTCACCATCTTGGCCAGGTTGGTCTCGAACTCCTGACCTTGTGATTTGCCCGCCTTGGCCTCCCAAAAGTGCTAAGATTATAGGCATGAGCCACTGCGCCTGGCCTCAGTCCTCCTTTTCTTTAAGGGATCCGTTTCTAGCAGGGGCCCTTTGGTGCAGTAGTGCTGAACCCAGTACAGCCAGCATAATTCTGAGCCGCCTACCTGTGTATTTCCAGCTCCATCTGCCAAACTGGGGCTCAGAATCAGTCTTTTTTTTTTTTTTTTTAACACAGGAAAAATAAATTTATTATAACAATCACAGATGGTGGGGTAGTGCACATAAAAAAGTGGGGGAAGAGTCAGTAGTTTTCTCTTAGCTTTATCCCTGTGGAATTTCCCAGCTGGGATTAGTTGTAGGGATGAAGGACTGGGCAAACATCCCCCCACCTCCCCAGAGACAGCAAAGGCTCCGGGGGTCTGCTCAAGGGTTTCAGTCAACATGGCAGAGTTGGAGGCTGGAGGTGATAAGGGAAGAAGGGATAGGATGACAAGATTGACTTGGATCTCAATTTCAGAGCATTGAGGCTCCCTGAGCTTGAAGCACAGTCTGAACTTATTCCTATTAATGCTCTGGTCCATTGTCTGGAATCAAATGGTTAACTGCCCAAGAACAGGATGGGGAAGGCTGGATTCTTCGGTTTTGGAAGTGGGAGTGAGACTCATTTGTGACAGGTGTCACCCTCGGCCCCCCTGAACGATAGGACTGATTCTGTGTGACATCCAGGCTGTGCCTCCCAGTTCTCCCCCTTGAACTACACAGATTCCTCTAGAAGAGTGGCAACGTTAGAGAACCCTCTAGAAAAGATAGGGAAATCTTCAGTCAATTGATCTCGTAGACTCTCAGAGCTAGTAAGAGTGGGGCTGACCAGTCTGAAGTCTCGGCAGCAGTTCTTCTCCTCCCTCCCCCAATACACACACACATACACACACCAACATACAACCTGAGATGGCGGAGTTGAAGGCCGAACGTAGTAGGATGATGTTATCTACATAGATTCTGGAGCCTGAGAGCGCAAGTAAAAATCCTAGCTCTTCCATTTACTATTTGTGTGTCCTCGGGCAAATTAGGTGAACTCAATCTGCCCATTCCTAAGCAACGGCAATTACACCTACTTCACAGGACTTTGATGAGGATTAAATGAGTTGGTATCTAAAAAGACAGAAGCGTGCCTGAGCACAGCCATAACATGGCTTTGTTAAACAATAAAAATGTACAAACTGCTTTGTGAGGATAATCTGGAAGCCCGTTCTTTGATCAAATATACCTTTTTTTTTTTGAGACAAAGTGTTGCTCTGTTGCCCAGGTTGGAGTGCGGTGGTGCCATCACAGCTCACTGTTAGTCTGAACCTCCCGGGCTCAAGCGATCCTCCCATGCCAGCCTCCTAAGTAGCTGGGACTACAGGCATGCTCCACCCTACCCTGGCCAATTTTTACATTTTTTTGTAGAGATGGAGTCTCGCCATGTTGCCCAGGCTGATCTTGAACTCTCGGGCTGAAACAATAGGCCCCCTTCGGTTTCCCAAAGTGCTAGTATTACAGGCATGACCCACCGCGCCCGGTCACGTTATATTTCATAACACCCATGTGTGTGAATAGAGATCTCTTTTAAGCTGGGAAGGTACAGGGGAATGCCTTCTGAGCGGCAACAGAGCTTGTTGCAGACCTGAAATTTCTGGTCCTCTGCTGCCCTCTGGTGGACTATCTGGAAACAACAGCCCAAGATACGGCTGTGGAAGCGTGAAATTGGACTTGAGACAAAGAGCACCAGGAGAACTGGTGGAGGTTTGAAGGCTGGGAGAGGATATAAGGGAGTTAGGAACTGCCCTTTTTCCCAGCAAGGCCGAGGTCCCCAGGAGAGAGGCCTAGAACTCTTTCAAACTGTCAATGACTTCAAGAAAGTCTCTTCTTTTTCATGATCTTTATTTTTCCTCTAGACACTTGGATTCCGGTAAGCGAGTAACCATCTGAAGCCTGCCAGCCATGCACCTTTGTACGTTTTTGGCCCCAAGCAGCAGCCTGGGTCCAATGCCAACCCTCCACGCTGCCTCCTCTGCGCTTGGAGTGAAAAGTCTGTGGGGTTCTCTCTCTGGTTCTGCAAACTTTTCACACCATCTCTTTGCGGTCTGTCTCTATGCTAGGGGTTTCACACAATTCTACACGATTGCACTCACGCCTGCTGCATCCCTGACTTTCTGCACACGTGCAGGGCAGAGATGGCCCTTTTGTTTTGGCGAGGGAGAGAGAGGAACACTTGGGCACAAAGAGGGGAAGGGACTGTGAATCCCTGGGAGCACCCTGGCCAGATCCCAGCGGTGTTCGAATCCCAGGACCATCTCCATTTACAGCCTAGCTGCCTCCTTCCCCAGTCAACCCTTCCTGGGTGCCCGTCCACCACGCGGCCCAACCTCACTCCCCGTCCCCTCCCACAAAGATTGACAGTGGCCTGGGGCTCGGCCTCTCCCGTCCCCAGGGGAGGATGGGTGATCTGGGCCTCCTGCTACCTGCCACCCGGGCTTCCTTTCTCCAGCTGGGAGCCAGGGACCCACCCACGGGCCTGGCCTGACCTCTCCCCTCCCCTCATGCCTCTAGACCCTGCCGCAGCCTGCGGTCCAGGGCCAAGAGCTGCCTCAGGAAGCCCCGGTTGGGGATGATGCCTCGGTGGTCTTTGACTTTCTTGATGGCCTCCACAAGGGTGAGGTGGTGGTACAGCATGAGGTAGGCCAGTACCAGGGTGGCGGATCGGCTCACGCCCACAGCACAATGCACCAGGATCTTACCTGAGAGGAGAGACACAGAGAGAGCGAGCTGTGAGACCACTTGTGGCAGCTTGGAGGAGGCTGGGGAAAGGGTGACACGGGGCTGGGCACGGTGGCTCACACCTGTAATCCCAGTACTTTGGGAGGCCGAAGAGTGTGGATCACTGAAGGTCAGGAGTTCAAGGCCAGCCTGGCCAACATGGTGAAACCTCATTTCTACTAAAAATACAAAAATTAGCTAGGCGTGGTGGCAGGTGCCTGCAATCCCAGCTACTCAAGAGACTGAGGCAGGAGAATCACTAGAACCTGGGAGGTGGAGGTTGCAATGAGCCGAGATCGTGCCTGGGTAACAAGAACAAAACTCCATCAAGAAAGAAAGAAAGAAAGAGAGAGAGAGAGAAAGAAAGGAGGGAGGGAGGGAGGGAAGGAAGAAAGAAGGAACAAAGGAAGGAAGGAAAGAAAGAGAAGGAAGGAAGGAAGGAAAGAAAAAAAGATAAAAGAAAGGGTGACATGGACAGGGAAGAGGAAGACAGGTAAATACAGGTGCATGAAGACAGGAACAGGTGCAGATGAGTGAAAGTTAGGAATGCAGATCCCCAGCAAACGGGGAGAGGCCTGGAGAGAATGAGAGGAAGAGGACATGCAGTGGCTCAGTGTCCATAAGCCTGAAAGGACTCAAAGGTGGAGACTCACCACTGATGTGAGGGCCAGCTTTGCACAGAGTAGCTTGAATGTATCAATCGAAAACACTGTCGTGTCTCTCTGACCCCTTCCTCAATTTCCCTATCATTCTAGCTTGTTATTCTCAATCATTGGATGTGTGTGTGTGTGTGTGTGTGTGTGTGTGTGTGTGTGTGTGTGTGTATTTAGAGATAGGATATTGCTCTGTTGCTCAGGCTGAGTGCAGTGGTACAATCATAGCTCACGACAACCTCTAATTCCTGGGCTTAAGAAATCCTCCTGCCGGCTGGGCACAGTGGCTCACGCCTGTAATCCCAGCACTTTGGGATGCCGAGGTGGGCAGATCACCTGAGGTCAGGGGTTCGAGACCAGCCGGTCAAAATGGTAAAACCAAGTCTCTACTAAAAATACAAAAATTATCTTGGTATGGTGGCAGGCACCTGAAATCCCAGCTAGTCTGGAGGCTGAGGCAGGAGAATCACTTGAACCCGGGAGGCAGAGGTTGCAGTGAGCCGAGATCATGTCACTGCACTCCAGCCTGGGTGACAGAATGAGACTCCATCTCAAAAAAACCAAAAAAGAAAAAATTAAATCACGTATAATCTTGCCACTCAGGTGTAACTTGCCACTATTAACATTTTGGATAATTTCCTTCTTGTCTTTTTCTGTATTGCTTTAAAAAAAATGTTGAGAGAATATATTTTTTCTTTCCTGATAAGATCCTGAGCATTTTATCATGTGGCTAAAACCTCACTCCACTCTGACCCTTGGGCTTCCCCAAATTCCAGGTACCCTGTTCTTTCCTGCTCCCAGCATTCCCCTCCTACCTCCTGGCTGGCTCAGTGCGCGGTGGATGAAGTCGGCAGCTGTCTGGAAGTGGATGCTCATGTCAAAGGCTGGCGAGTCGTGGGCCTCGACACCCAGGTAGCGGATGCCCAGCCCTTCGTAGGCCTCGGGCGTGCCTCGCCACCGGCTGTGCGAGGCGTTGAGGACGTGCGTGATGCCCAGGCGGCGAAGCTCCCGGCGGTTGTTAGCCATGTCCCTGCATTGAGTAGAGGTTAGAGGAAGGATAGAAAAGAGGCTGGGAAAGCCAGGTTGTTGGGAAAAGTCCTTTGTCTACAGCCTGTGAACTATCTGAATCCTATTATTGATTCTTTTTTTTTTTTTTTTGAGACAGAGTCTCGTTCTGTTGCCCAGGTTGGAGTGCAATGGCACAATCTCAGCTCAGTGCAACCTCCACCTCCCAGGTTCAAGCAATTCTCCTGCCCTCACCCTCCCAAGTAGCTGAGATTAAAGGCATGCACCCCCACGCCTGGCTAATTTTGTGTTTTTAGTAGAGACAGAGTTTCTCCATGTTGGTCAGGCTGGTCTCGAACTCCCAACCTCAGGTGATCTGCCTGCCTTGGCCTCCCAAAGTGCTGGGATTACAGGTGTGAGCCACCACGCTTGGCCTCTTTTTTTTTTTTTTTTTGAGATAGAGTCTCGCTCTGTTGCCCAGGTAGGAGTGCTCATTACCACCTCCACCTCCTGGGTTCAAGCGATTCTTCTTCCTCAGCCTCCCAGGTAGCTGGGATTACAGGCACATGCCACCACACCCAGATAATTTTTGTATCTTTAGTAGAGATGAGGTTTTACCATGTTGGCCAGGCTGGTCTTGAACTCCTGATCTCAAGTTATTCTCCCACCTTTGCCTTCCAAAGTGCTGGATGACAGGCGTGGGCCACCGTGCCAGGCCTCCTGGATCCTACTATTGGCCTAAGGACATTACTTTACTTACTAATGACCCAGAAGAGGGGAACCAAGATGGGCAATGACTTAGAGTCTTGTCCTGTGAGCTGTGGTTGAAGGTATGGGGGATGTCTTGCCTGGAGAGGAGAAGACTAAAGGGGTGGGGCGAAAATAGCCGTAATAAAACTGAAAGTGTGTTTTCTGGAATCGGGATTGTCTTGGATCAGTAGGGTTCTCAAGGGTAGAGTGAGGATCAAGGAATTAAAGCTCCAGGGAAGCAGATTTCAATTATTTTTATTTTTGGGGACAGAGTCTTGCTATGTTGCCCAGGCGGGAGTGCAATGGTTTGATCTTAGCTCACTGCAGCCTCTGTCTCCCAGGTTCAAGCAATTCTCCTGCCTCAGCCGCCTGAGTAGCTGGGATTACAGGTGCGCGCCACAATGCCGTGCTAATTTTTGTATTTTTAGTAGAGACAGGATTTCACCATGTTGGCCAGGATGGTCTTGAACTCTGGATCTCCTAGGCCCCACCTAGGCCTTCCAAAGTGCTATGATTATGGGCGTGAGCCACCACGCCTGACCAGCTGATTTTAATTTCATACAAGGAAGTACATCCTAATGGTGGAATCTAGCTGAGGAAAGGGTGGAGCGCCTGGAGAGAGAGTGGTTTTCCTGCTGTCCCTGGAGTATTCGGACAGAAAGAGGAGATGGGCTTGCAGCCTTGGATGCTACGGAGGGGAAATGAATGTCAGGCAGATTGTTCTGCTCATTTCATTGGCCCTGCTCACCCTGAGATGGTATGGTTCTAACCCTCACCGCCACACCGAACTCCCCTGAGACTCTGTACTCTCGGTGACACCCAGAATCCTCCAGTGTTTTTGCCAGATACTCTATGGCTCACATTTACCCTGTTTTATGATGTCATCTTCAGGTGTACACCCAGCTCAGACCCCTCAGCTTGGTGGCAGATGGCCCTGGGCACCACAGTCATATCTTAGGGCAGAGGCCCTGTCCAGTGCAAACTCCTCAAGCAGAAGGAGCACTGAACTTGAGCCTCCAGGTCCTGGCTCTACTACTTACAACCCGTGTGACCTTGGGCCAGTCACAGCTTTTCTGAGCTTCAGTCTTCTCATCTATAACCTGGGGATAGTGAAACTTACCTCACAGGGCTGCTGTGATGATTAAGAGAGATAATGCACGTTAAAAATATCCTTGTAGGCCAGGCATGGTGGCTCACGCTTGTAGTCCCAGCCCTCTGGGAGGCCAAAGTGGGTGGATCGCTTGAGGCCAGGAGTTCAAAGTCAGCCTGGCCAACATGACTAAACCCTGTCTCTACTAAAAATACAAAAATCAGCTGGGTGTGGTGGCAGGTGCTTGTAATCTCAGCTACTCGGGAGGCTGAGGCAGGAGAATCGCTTGAACCTGGGAGGCGGAGTTTGCCATGAGCCAAAATTGGGCCACTGCACTCCAGCCTGGGCAACAGAGCAAGACCCTGTCTCAAAAACAACAACAGCTGAGTGTGGTGGCTCACACCTGTAATCCCAGCACTTTGGGAGGCTGAGGCGGGCGGATCACCTGAGGTCGGGAGTGCAAGACCAGCCTGATCAACGTGGAGAAACCCTCTCTCTACTAAAAAATACAAAATTAGCCGGACGTGGTGGTGAATGTCTGTAATCCCAGCTACTCAGGGGACTGAGGCAGGAGAATTGCTTGAACCCGGGAGACAGAGGTTGCGCTGAGCTGAGATCATGCCATTGCACTCCAGCCTGGGCAATAAGAGTAAGACTCTGTCTCCAAAAAAAAATGCTGGTCGCAGTGGCTCATGCCTATAATCCTAGCACTTTGGGAGGCCGAGGTGGACGGACTGCCTGAGCTCAGGAGTTCAAGATCAGCCTGGGCAACATGGTGAAACCACATCTCTACTAAAATTAAAAAAAAAAAAAAAAGCCAGGCGTGGCAGTGTGTGCCTATAGTCTTAACTACTCAGGAGGCTGACAGGGGAATCGCTTGAATCCAGGAGGCAGAGGTTGCAGTGAGCTGAGATCACACCACTGCTCCCAGCCTGGGTGACAGAGTGAGACTCCATCTCCAAAAACACCCCCCAAAACAACAACAAAACAACAAAACCAAAACAAACAAAGAAGCAAACAAAAATCCTTGTATATGGCAAAGGCTTTGAGAGAGAGAAGTGGGGACGGCTCTTCCTCAAAGAGGAATGTTTCTCTCTCCACAGCCGCAGCTGTGCAGAATCTCTGTAGGTGCCGCCGCCCTGCCTGCTCTCAAGAGGAACCACTGCAGCTTCCTACCTATGACTCCTGGCTTCCAGCGCCTGCCTTTTCCCAGAGCCATCGCACAATAGATGGAAGGTCAGAGAAGTCATCCATTGTGCCTGGTATGTAGCACTGGCACTTTTTTTTTTTTGCAGTGCATTTTCTCAAGGTGCTGTTAAAAGCACTGGCACTTAAATACGTGATACACGAATGACATTATTACTGAAACAGAGTCTTTCTGTCCAGAGTTGAGTATTTTTATTTTATTTTAAAATAATAGGCCGGTCATGGCAGTTCACGCCTGTAATCCCAGCACTCTGGGAGGCTGAGGCGGGTGGATCACAAGGTCAGGAGTTTGAGACCAGCCTGGCCAATATGGTAAAACCCCGTCTCTACTAAAAAAAATACAAAAGTTAGCCAGGTGTTGTGGCAGGTGCCTGTAGTCCCAGCTACTCGGGAGGCTGAGGCAGGAGAATTGCTTGAACCCGGGAGGCGGAGGTTGCAGTGAGCCGAGATTGCGCCATTGCACTCCAACCTGGGTAACAGAATGAGACTCTGTCTCAAAAAAAAAAAAAAAAAAAATTTTGTCAGAGGCCACCTGCATCGCAGGGGGTAAAAAAATTAAAAGCGGAAATGGGGGTCTAGCTTTGCTGCCCAGGCTGGTCTAGAACTGGACTCTAGATACTCCTGCCTCGGCCTCTTGAAGTGCTGGGATTCCAGGCAAGAGACACTGTGACCAGCTGGAGTTGAGTGTTTCAATAATCCTGCCCAAACTCTCCCAAACCTGCAGCCTCTACTCTCAGCCCATGTGCCCTGTCCCCTCAATCTTCAACCGGGAACCACGGACACCACTCTATGCCTGTTGGCTGCCCTTCCTCTTCGGTGCACACACACACACACACACACACACACACGCGCACGCTTTGCCGTGGGCCCAGCCTGCCCGATACATACTGGTCTCCGAGGTAGAGGCCTGGCCAGACCTCGTCGGCATGGTTACAGGCTGTCTTGCCTGTGTAGAGGAGCCGCTCCAACTCAAAGACATTGAGGAAAGGATGTTGAACGGTTGGCATCTCCTCCAGGGTCCCTCGAGTTCGAACGGGAGACCTCGAGCTGCTCCGGGAGAAGCGGGCCATAAAAGTCACGGAAGCCCAAAGCCAGTTACCAGGGCACATCTTAGAGGTGGCAGAAACCGAGGCAGCTGCGGGAGTGGCTGCGTCGATGATGGGGTCTGTCGCCAGGTGGCCGCTGCTGGAAGAGGAGGGGATGTGAGACACACCTGAGTGAGTCCAGAGCAGCTGCTTTCCTTCCCAGGGTTGGTCCCTGGGGAGAGGATTCTTGAGGGAGAAAAGGTAAGCCTGGCTCTGGCGGGAGCCTTCAGGGGTGGCTTTCCTTCAAGCTGCGGCAGCTCCTTTTGCTCAGCTCTTTGGCTCCGCCACGCAATGAGGTGGGAGAGTCACATGTCCTTGTTTACGGGGAGAGGGAGCTGCCCAGCTGCTGGGTTTCTGCTCCATCACCCCACCCCCACTGCCAGCACGCATACAGACATACACGCACACACACTTGGCACTTAGGTGGCTGTCCCCACTGCTGGGGCTCTTGCCAGCTGGAATCTGGGTCTCATCTGCCTGGGGCTATGGGCAGAGAGCCTAGGGAGCTGGGATGGGGTTGGGGGTGGCTTTGAACCCATCCAGAGAGAATTAGCAGGGAGACAACAGCAGCTGAGGCCATGACACATGCCAGGCCTGCCACCTCTGTGCCAAAGAGTTAGACTTTAACCCCTTCCTGACCTGCCACTGCCTTAGAGATAAACCCTTCATGGGAAGGGTGGGGGAGGGGGGAGGGGATGAGTGGGGAATAGCAATAAAGAGAAAGGATAAGTTTGGGAAAAAAAAATACTTGCTGAATGCATGAGCTCCTGGACGAAGGCACCAATCTATGTGCACAACAGGCAGACCAGCCTCCTTGGATCAGTGTCAGGATATTAGTGATCAGATCTCAGCTCTGATGTGAGAATTTCTGAATCGAAGCAGGGCTGGGGTGTTTTGTCTGTGTGTGTCTTGAGGGGAGGGGGACAGAGGTGGGATGGTGGGGGCCTAAAAAGCAGGAAGGAGACGGAAAAATGAGGGATTCTGCCAGGTCCAGGAGCTCAGAGGCTGAGAATTACCAACCGTATGGCTGTTGGAGTCAAGTGATTCTACAAAGCGAATGAGGTCCTTAATGAGGGGCTCAGCAGGTGTGTCTCAGATGATCTGTTGAGCTGCAGGGCTGGAAAGGACCAGCATTTGAGGCTTGCCCTGGGATCTTCAGGCAGGGAGGCAGCAATGGCAAGGCCCCTCCCTCCCCATCCCCTCACACCAGTGGTCCTGCCTGTTTGAAAGCTGGAGGTCCTGGAGCCTTCAGAATCCCCTACCACTCCCTTCCTGGCCTTCTGCCAGAAGGACTTCAACTCTGTGACCGACAGTGAGAGGCCATCTTTGTCCCTGCCCACACTCTGGTCCCTATCTCACACCCCTAGCTAGGGCCCAGCTCTCCCTTCCCCCAGTGCCAAGGGAAACCAAGCATTTACAGGGCATTAGAAGCAGGGGTCTTAGGATCAGGACTGGTGAGGGAAGACTGGATCTTAGGGTGTCTAGGGAGAGAGATAGTTTTCAATGGCTAGGACCAGAAGGAGCACAGAAATAAAGCACTATAGCCGTCACCATCACCACCATCACCACCACAATCATCACCATCACCATCATCTTCTTCTCCCTTTGCACCTCAGGCCTAACGACCCCATTACTTTATTACAATACAGCCTTTCCTCTTAGAGAGTCTGCTGTCTACCAGTGATAAATGGAAAGGGGGACGCGCCAAGGAGCCCAGGTCTTAAGAAGGAGCGTAGTGGGGCTGTTTTTCCAGGGGTCTGCAGAAGCCCCTTTCTGTCCCGGGATACATTCAGCCCTGGGCAGTCTCCAGTCCCATCCGTCGGCGTCCAGGGGCCCCGGCTCGCCGCGCCCTCCCTCCGTCTGCGGTCGCGGTCGCCGTTGTAACAGGTCCATGGCTGTCGCCCCAGTCTTCGCCAACCAGGCAGCCCGGCCCCGCGCGCGGAGGGAGGGTGCCCGGGAGAGCGCGGCTGGCTCGCTGGGCTCCGGTGCCTGCTTCCCCGTCCCCTCCCTCGCCCGTAGCCCCGAGCTGGGCGCCCCTCCCCAGGCTGGGGAGCCAGCTGGGAAGGCGAAGGCCCGCCTCAGCCCCTCTACCTCTTTGCAAGCGCGCGCTGGGCCTCAGTCCCGAAGGCGGATCGCCGGCGCAGACAGCGCCGCGGCCATGACGCTCCTGCTGCTGTCGCCCCCGCGGCTTCTGCCCAAGGCAGGTTGACAGATGAGCAGCTATTTTTAAGCCGTGACACGCACGTCGAAGCAGGGTTCAAATCAGTGTGTGCGCTGCTGACACACAGGGACTGGGTCTCGCACTCAGTGGCCCGAGTCTCCAGGCAGCGTGGGCTCCCCGGCAACCCCCACGAGCCAGCGCGCCTTGCAGACCAGACACGGCCCCGCCGAGCCCCAGCGGCACCGCCTGGAATACATGCGTGTGTTCTCAGAGCTGCACCAATTACAAAGCGTTTTGCCTAAAGATTACATTATAAGTCATCCCAGGCGGTGTCTTAAACACACACTCCTTCCAGACAGAATTAACTGATTGCATAGACACGATTCTGTGCACTGGCGTGTACATGCCTCCGTCTCAAGAAACGGTGTCATAAGGAACGACTGTCCGTAGTTTCTTATGTGCTTCATTTAGCCTAAGGCATTTTATCCTCCCCACAGGTCTATGAGGGAGGCATGATTACTATGGCCCTCATTTTAGGGAGGAGGAGACCTAGACACCGAGAGGCTAAGTACTCTGCCTGGGTCACACAGCTCGTTACTGGCAGAGCTGAGCTTGTCAAGCAATGGCAGCCTGGCTCTACAGTTCATGTCCTTACCCACTCTCTAAACCAGTGCCTCCGGTACAAAATGGAGAAGCCACCATGGATTTCATTCATTCAGGAAGTCATTTCCACCAGCTCAGCTCATAGTGAGTTTCACTTTTCCCTGACTCTCAACACATTCATCTTCACAGTAATTTCTTTTTTCTTTCTTTCTTTTTTTTTTTTGAGACGGACTCCTACTCTGTCTCCCAGGCAGGAGTGCAGTGGTGCAATCTTGGCTCATTGCAACCTCTGCCTCCCAGGTTCAAACCATTCTCCTGCCTCAGCCTCCCAAGTAGCTGGAATTACAGGCACTCACTACCATGCCCAGCTAATTTCTTTTCTTTTCTTTTCTTTTTTTTTTTTTTTTTTTTTTTAGTAGAGATGGGGTTTCACCATATTGACCAAGTTGGTCTCCAACTCCGGACCTCAAGTGATATGTGCACCTTGCCTTCCAAAGTGCTGAGATTACAGGCGTGAGCCACTGCACCTGGCCATCTTCTTATTAATTTCTCATGTGTTGCCTTCTAATGACATACTCGCTTCATCTGCATTTTTATTGTAAGCACCAAGATTGTAAGCACTTTGAAGGCAGGGACTCTGCTACCTTCCCTAGTGCCTACCTTATTGTGTGAGAGGGAGATGGGGAAGATGATAAATGTTAGCAGATGATGCTGTTAAGAAGGAGGCTGGCTTGAACTCTGGCTGACTCCTAGAAGAAAGGCAGGAAGTAGATTGGCTCAGGCTGAAGCTGATGGTGTCAGCTATAGCTGAAACTAGGACTGACTCCATTCCCAGCAGTGGTGGCAGATCAGGTTTTAATCTCTGGGTCAGAGAAAGTATTGGCCAATGTGACAATCCCCAGGTTTCATGACACGCTGCCATCCAAGATTAATGTACCTCCTAGACCTTTTTTTTTTCTCTAGAGAAACAAACAATTCTTTTCAATTTTCTTTGTCCTTGTGGTATGGCAGTTTAAATAAGAAATGAAATCCTTGTCATTTTAAACAAAGAGGCAGGGCATGGTGGCTCATGCCTGCAATTCTGGCACTTTGGGAAGCCAGGGCAGGCGGATCACCTGAGGTCAGGAGTTTGAGACCAGTGTGGCCAACATGGTGAAACCTTGTCTCTACTAAAAACCAAAAAATAGCTGGGTGTGGTGGCGGGTGCCTGTAGTCCCAGCTACGCAGGAGGCTGAGGTTGGAGAATTGTTTGAACCTGGGAGGTGGAGGTTGCAGTGACCCGACAGCCTGAGCAACAGTGAGAGACTCCATTTCAACAAACAACAAACAAACAGAGGCAAAAACAAACAAAAAATCCCCCAAAGAATTGACTTGAGAAATCTGATTTTAATTTGTGCATCCAGGAAAACCTAGTTAAAGCATATCACAAAAGGAATTGTGAAGGAGCACTTATAAGATCAGTATCATTTTAAATGAAAAGTCTTCAAGATTGGTAGGTTGAAAGGATGTTGTAGGTGAAACTGATCTCAATCTTTGACAAGACTTCTGTTTCAACCCTGCATTTCACCTTTTTAAAAAAGCTGGGAAAATATAGTTTAAAGTACACCGTAATGTGTACAGCTGTTTATGATAACTATAGAAATTGCCCGTAGACTGACATATTCATGAGGATCATTTCCATGAGTCGATCTATAGCCCACTTGATTTCTTTTCTTCTCTTTTCTTTTTTTTGTTTTTGGAGGCAGGTCTCAGGCTGGAGTGCAGTGGTACAATCGTAGCTCCCTGTAGCCTCAATCTCCTGGGCTTAAACAATCCTTTTGCCTCAGTCTTCTGAGTAGCTAGGACTATACAAATGCCTGCAACAACACCTGGCTAATGTTTTTTTCTTTATTTTTATTTAGAAAGAGTCTCGCTCTGTCTCCCTGGCTGGAGTGCAGTGGTGTGATCTTGGCTCACTGCAACCTCTGTCTCCCGGGTTCAAGCAATTCTCTGTGTCAGTCTCCGGAGGAGCTGGGATTATGGGCGCCTGCAACCATGCCCAGCTAATTTTTGTATTTTTAGTAGAGATAGGGTTTCAACCATCTTGGCCAGGCTGGTCTTGAACTCCTGACCTAATGATCCCCCCTGCCTCTGCCTCCCAAAGTGCTGGGATTACAGGCGTGAGCCACCATGCCTAGTCCCTAGAATTATTATTATTATTATTCTTTTTTCTTTTTTGAAACGGAGTTTTGCTCATTACCGAGGCTGGAGTGTGCAATGGCACGATCTTGGCTCACTGCAACCTCCGCCTCCTGGGTTCAGGCAATTCTCCTGCCTCAGCCTCCTGAGTAGCTGGGATTACAGGCATGCACCACCGTGCCCAGTTAATTTTTTGTATTTTTAGTAGAGACAGGGTTTCACCATTTTGACCAGGATGGTCTCGATCTCTTGACCTCGTGATCCACCCGCCTCGGCCTCCCAAAGTGCTGGGATTACAGGCGTGAGCCACCGCGCCCGGCCTTATTATTATTATTATTATTATTTAAGAGACGGGGTCTCGCTATGTTGCCCAGGCTGGAGTGCAGTGGCTATTCATAGGCGCGATCCCACTACTGATCAGCACGGGAGTTTTGACCTGCTTCGTTTCCGACCTGGGCCAGTTCACCCCTCCTTAGGCAACCTGGTGGTCCCCTGTTCCCGGGAGCTCACCATATTGATGTCGAACTTAGTGTGGACATACAATCGGCATAGCGCACTGCAGCCCAGAACTCCTGGGCTCAAGCAATCCTCCCACCTCAGCCTCCTGAGTAGCTGGGTCTACAGGCACGCGCCACCGCTCCCGGCTATTATTATTTTTTAAATAAAGACGGTGTTTCACCATGTTGGTCAGGCTGGTCTAGAACTCCCAACCTCAGGTGATCCACCCGCCTTGGCCTCCAAAGTGCTTGGATTACAAACATGAGCCACTGCGCCCGGCGTCCCTAGAATTATATTAAACCAAAGCCTGTGCCTCAAACCACTGTAGTAGACTTGAAGAAAATAGAAGAGTAGTTGTTAAAATGTATGAAGCCCTGCTGTGTGCCAGGCATTCAATAGAAATGGCATGAATCGTTCTCAGGCAACCCTCCTGGCTTTGTCCCTTTGGGGGCGTGGCTCCCCGTGGCAGGATGTGTGAGGTGCGCTGTGTGCAGAAGGTTGGCACCAGCAGCCTGTTTCATCTCTGGAGAAGCTCCTTACTGCTCTGTAATGCTTCCTCCTACTTAGAGGATGACGCTTCCTCCCAACCATAAAGCAGGTACTGCCATGCCCATCCCTCCTGGGCTGGCCCACCCTGAAATCTGCTGCTGGGTGAAACAGCACTTTCACCGAATGCTTCAGGTGGCACAGAACCCACAGCTGTGACTTTATGTGGTGATAGGTTAAGTAAGGTGAGAGGAGGAGGAGCACAGAATGTTCTTTGACGGTGCCCATTTTCTTTTTCTTTCTTTTTTTTTCTTTTGAGATGGAGTCTGGTTCTGTTGCCCAGACTGAAGTGCACTGACGTGATCTCGGCTCGCTGCAACCTCTGCCTCCTGGGTTCAAGCGATTCTCCTGCCTCAGCCTTCTGAACAGCTGGGATTACAGGTGGGTACCACCACATCTGGCTAATTTTATTTTTTGTATTTTTTTTATTAGAGATGGGGTTTCACTGTGTTACCTAGGATGGTATCAATCTTCTGGCCTCCTTATCTGCCCGCCTCGGCCTCCCAAAGTGCTGGGATTACAGGTGTGAGCCACCACACCCCGTCAAGGGTGCCCATTTTCATAACGTTATTTTTCTAATTCTGCGTCTTCCCAGTCCCAAACCTTCTTCGGCTTCTTCCTATTGCCTGTTTAACTCCTGCTTTCCTCCGCGTCCTCGCTGGTGCTAGTGGGGCTCTTGCTGGCCCTGAACTGGGGAGAAGGGCAGGCTGGTCTTTTGTGTAGAGTGAGAATCCTGGTTTGCTTCAACTCCACTCTGTCCTTCACCTTTCCCCCAGTGCACTCCACGTCATTTTCCTGTCAACTTACCTGGGGGTGAAACCATCTTAACACTGTTAATATTAAATATGAGTTTTCTCCTGAGGACCACACACTGTCGCAAGGAGCAGAATTTCTTTCCATTAGCGTGACTGTGTAATGTTCCTCTAGTGGTAGTAAAGTAGGATTATTATTTGCAAAGCAGGATACAAAACAAATATACAGTAAATCTCAGTATTACAGCAACAACAACAACAACAAAGAGATAGAAAAAAAAGCCTAAATACTCATTTTGAAAAAGACTAAAAAGAAGTGTGTCAAATACTAACAGGTAAGCACTAGCCAGAGTAGGACTTCAGATAATTTTGTTTGTTTTCAGATAGGAACTTGCTCCATCACCCAGGGTAGAGTGCAGTGGTTCAATCATGGTTGCCATGCTTGACTAGATTTCAGATAATTTTTTTTGAAACAGGGTCTTACTTTGTCACCCATGTTGGAATGCAGTGTCACAATCTTGGCTTATTGCAGCCTTGACCTCTGTTGGAAGTAGAAGTTGGAAATAGATGCTCTGTACTGCAAAGAAAAATTAACACTATGCTGGGCCAAAGGATCTCTCAGCAAATAAATTCTTTTTACTTCCTGCAGAAAGGATAGTCCCACTAGTAATCTTGCCACAAGAGTACAATGAACAAAGGAAAGCAGACATATTGATTCCTTATGCATTTGGGGTCGTCCTTACTGCCGTGTCTGATCTCCATTGGCTGGAGCCAGACCTCACAATCTAAACTAAAACCCAATTGGCTATAACTTGAAACTTTTCTAAACATGTAAAAGCAATGGAGATCAAAAAAGGGAAGTCCAAATAAGGAAGGGACATAGGCTGTGACCTGGGACATGCCTGTGAGAACGTTCAGCACAGATATCTTGGTTAAAGTACACGTAGTACATGCTTGTAAGCATGTCTAACAGCTATATAGGCTAGGGCTTTCAGCAAAAAGGCAAGAAGGCTTTTAATGAAAGTGTTTAAAACAAACTATTATTTCCAATTCTTATGAATTTTCTTAAACAAGAAAGGAAATATTGAAAAGGAACTGTTCTATTTTCCACAACCTCCCAGGTTCAAGTGATCTTCCTGCCTCAGCCCCCCAAGTAGCTGGGATTATAGGCACTTGCTATCATACCCGGCTAAGTTTTGTATATTTTTGTAGAGATGGGGGTCTCGCCATGTT
The DNA here is from genome assembly GCF_030222135.1 of Aotus nancymaae. Lineage (NCBI taxonomy): Eukaryota > Metazoa > Chordata > Mammalia > Primates > Aotidae > Aotus > Aotus nancymaae. Next base: position 5,463,829 of record NW_026988494.1, on the reverse strand, counting down.
GCCCAGGCTGGCTTTGAACTTCTGAGCTCAAGGGATCTGCCCACTGTGGCCTTCTAAAGTGCTGGAATTATAGGCATGAGCCAACACACCTCACCTGAGACCATTTTTAATCTTGTCCTTTAAATTGTCTATATTTCCCAAATTCTCTGCCATCAGTATGAATTAATTTTAAAATTCCAGGTTCATGAAATTCGTTGAGACTTTTTTAGTGGCTTCTTATGTGCCAATTTTAGTAAGTGTTCCATACATGCTTGAAAAGAATATATAATTCCTGTTTTGGGATGCAAATTTCTATCTTTATCTCCCTTCTACATAAGTCTTTATTTTTATTTTGTATTTTCTTTTTTTTGAGATGAAATCTTGCTCTGTCGCCAGGCTGGAGTGCAGTGGCGCAATCTTGGCTCACTGCAACCTCTGCCTCTAGGGTTCAAGTGATTCTTCCGCCTCAGCCTCCTGAGTAGCTGGGACCACAGGTGTGTGCCACCATGCCCAGCTAATTTTTGTATTTTTAATAGAGACGGGGTTTCATCATGTTGGCCAGGATGGTCTTGATCTCTTGACCTTGTGATCCACCCACCTCGGCCTCCCAAAGTGCTGGGATTACAGGCGTGAGCTACCGTGCCCGGCCTTATTTTGTATTTTTTAATTTATTGAGACAGAGTCTCTTTCTGTCGCCCAGGCTGGAGTAGAGTGGTGTGATCCTAGCTCACTGCAACCTTTGCCTCCTGGGTTCAAGGATTCTCCTGCCTCAGCCTCCTGAGTAGCTGGGACTACAGGCATGTGCCAGCACACCTGGCTACATTTTGCATTTTTAGTAGAGACAGGGTTTCACCAAGTTGGCCAGGTTGATCTCGAACTCCTATTCCACCCTCCTCAGCCTCCCAAAGTACTAGATTACGGGCGTGAGCCACCTTGCTCAGCCTAGATTCACTTTTTTTTTTTTTCAACTAAGTCTTGCTCTGTCACCCAGGCTGGAATGCAGTGGCTCAATCTCAGCTCACTGCAATCTCTGCCTCCTGGGTTCAAGCAATTCTCCTGCCTCAGCCTCCCAAGTAGCTGGGATCCAGGGGTGCACTACCATGCCTAACTAATTTTTATATTTTTAGTAGAGCTGGGGTTTCGCCATGTTGGCCAGGCGGGTCTTGAACGCCTGACTTCAAGTGATCTGCCCACCTCAGCTTCCCAAAGTGCTGGGATTACAGGCAGGAGCCACTGTGTCTGGCCTGGATCCACTCTTCTTTGTCCATTTCCTTCTTTGTGCTCATATACATTTCCACCAAAGGACCTATGAGCTATATTTATTTCACTTATTTATACACTTATTTAAATTCATATTGCCCATTCTAGAAGCATGAATGGATACAGCAGGCTGGGATGAACAGATCAGAGATGGAAAACTAACGCTACAGAAAGGTAAAGATAGGGCTAGGTACTGCAGCTCGTGTGCCCGTAATCTCAGCAGTTTGGAGGATCGAGATGGGAGGATTTCATGAAGCCAGGAGTTTGAGACCAGCCTAGGCAACATAGTGAGACCGTGTCTACAAAGAATAATAAATTAACTGGCCATGGTGACACACATCTATAGTCTTAGCTACTCGGGTGGCTGAGGTGGGAGGATCGCTTGAGCCCAGTAGTTTGAGGCTGTGGTGAGTCATGGTTGTGCCACTGAACTGCAGCCTGGGTGACTCAAGAAACAAACAAAAAAACCAGTAAAAATAGATTTCAAAATAGTCTTGAAAGAAATGATTAAATAAATACATAGATAGGGAGGAGTTCAAAAATAGAATATGGAAAAAAAAAAAAAAAAGAATAACCAACAAAATATGGCTTATGTTAAATGTCAATTCTAACTGCTACCATTTAATTATGGGTTGGGCTTTATATACATTAGTGAATTCAATCCCATAAATAGATTTAATTAGTTCCATTGTACAGTTGAAACAGGTTTAGAGCACTGGCCGTAAATCCACTGTGAGGCCAAAGAGCTAATGAGTGGAATTCGAGCATGGATTTCAACCTAGAACTATTTTAAACCAAAGCCTGTGCCTCAAACCACTGTAGTAGACTTGAAGAAAATAGAAGAGTAGTTGTTAAAATGTATGAAGCCCTGCTGTGTGCCAGGCATTCAATAGAAATGGCATGAATCGTTCTCAGGCAACCCTCCTGGCTTTGTCCCTTTGGGGGCGTGGCTCCCCGTGGCAGGATGTGTGAGGTGCGCTGTGTGCAGAAGGTTGGCACCAGCAGCCTGTTTCATCTCTGGAGAAGCTCCTTACTGCTCTGTAATGCTTCCTCCTACTTAGAGGATGACGCTTCCTCCCAGCCATGCCCCAGGTACCGCCATGCCCATCCCTCCTGGGCTGGCCCACCCTGAAATCTGCTGCTGGGTGAAACAGCACTTTCACCGAATGCTTCAGGTAGCACAGAACCCACAGCTGTGACTTTATGTGGCAATGGACTAAGGAAGGAGGGGCACAGAGTATTCTTCAAGGGTGCCCATTTCCTTTTTCTTTCTTTTTCTTCTTCTTCTTTTTGTTTTTTTGAGATGGAGTCTTGCTCTGTGGCTCAGACTGAAGTGCAGTGGCACGATCTCGGCTCACTGCAACCTCTGTCTCCTTGGTTCAAGCGATTCTCTTGCCTCAGCCTCCTGATTAGCTGGGACTACAGGCACGTACCACCACATCCGGCTAATTTTTTCTTTTTTTTCTTTTTTTTTTTTTTTAGTAGAGACAGGGTTCACCGTGTTACCCAGGATGGTCTCGATCTTCTGACCTCGAGATCCACCTGCCTCGGCCTCCCAAAGTGCTGGGATTACAGGCATGAGCCACCGCGCCCCCTCAAGGGTGCCCATTTTCATAACGTTATTTTTCTAAATCTTCGTCTTCCCAGTCCCAAAGCTTCTTCGGCTTCTTCCTGTTGCCTGTTTAACTTCTGCTTCCCTCCACGTCCTCGCTGGTGCTAGTGGGGCTCTTGCTGGCCCTGAACTGGGGAGAAGGGCAGGTTGGTCTTTTGTGTAGAGTGAGAATCCTGATTTGCTTCAACTCCACTCTGTCCTTCACCTTTCCCCCAGTGCACTCCACGTCATTTTCCTGCTGACTTACCTGGGGGTGAAACCATCTTAACACTGTTAATATTAAATATGAGTTTTCTCCTGAGGACCACACACTGTCTCAAGGAGCAGAAATTCTTTCCGTTAGCGTAACTGTGTAATGTTCCTCTAGTGGTAGTAAAGTAGGATTATTATTTGCAAAGCAGGATACAAAATAAATATACAGTAAATCTCAGTATTACAATAACAATGACAAAGAGATTAAAAAATACACATTTTGAAAAAAGATTGAAAAGAAGTATGTCAAATATTTAAAGAGGTGAACTCCGGCCAGAGTAGGATTTCAGATCATTTTGTTTGTTTTCAGGTAGCAGCTTGCTCCGTCACCCAGGCTGGAGTGCAGTGGAACAATCATGACTCACTCTAGCCTCAACCTCCTGGGCTCAAAGGATCCTCTTGCTTCAGCCTCCCAAATAACTGGGATTACAGGGAGGTACCACCACAGTCAGCTAATTTATTTATTTATTTATTTGCATAGAAGGGGGTCTCTCTATGTTGCTCATGCTGGTCTTGAACTCCTGGCTTCCAGTGACCCTCCCACCTTGGCCTCCCAAATTACTGGGATTACAGGTGTGAGCCATCATGCTTGGCTAGATTTCAGTTATTTTTTTTTTCTTTTTGAGACCAGGTATTACTTTGTCATCCAGGTTGGAATGCAGTGGCACGATCTTGGCTCACCGCAGCCCTGACCTCCCAGGCTCAAACAATCTTCCTCCCTCAATCTCTCAAGTAGCTGGTATTACAGGTGTGTGCCACCATGCTCAGCTGAATTTTGTATTTTTTGTACAGATAGGGATCTCACGATATTGCCCAGGCTGGCCTCAAACTTCTGAGCTCAAAGGATCTGCTCACTTTGAGCAGATTAAGGTGTGAGCCACCACGCCCCACCTAAGATGATTTTTAATCTTGTCCTTTAAGTTGTCCATTTTCCCGAATTCTCTGTAATCAGTATGAATTAATTTTAAAATGCCAGTTTCATGAAATTGGTTGAGACTTTTTTAGTGGCTTCTTGTGTGGCCAGTTTTAGTAAATGTTCCATACATGCTTGAAGAGAATATATAATTCTTGTTTTGGGATGCAAATTTCTATCTTTATCCACTTTTACATAAGTCTTTATTTTTATTTTGTATTTTTTAATTATTTGAGACAGAGTCTCTTTCTGTTGCCCAGGCTGGAGTGCAGTGGTGTGATCCCAGCTCACTGCAACCTCCACCACCTGGGTTCAAGTGATTCTCTTGCCTCAGCTTCCTGAGTAGCTGGGACTACAGGCATGTGCCAGTACGCCTGGCTAATTTTTGCATTTTTAATAGAGACAGGGTTTCATCATGTTGGCTAGGCTGTTCTCGAACTTCTGACCTCAAGTGATCTGCCCGCTTTGAGCTCCCAAATTGCTGGGATTCCAGGCATGAGCCACCTCATCCAGCCCCAGATGGTTTAAACTTACATACCCTCTTCATAGGGGAGATGGAGATGGGGGAAATGCAGGCAATTGTGAAGAGTAGTAAGTAAGTTTGTGGGGAAATGAATAGGCCCAAACAGCAGACAATAGGTTTAAAATGATTAGGTTAATAAACTGAATGGGACTGGCAAGTTATGGAAAGGTGAGGGGTGGAACTGCACTGTGATCACAGGTTGCCTTATTATGCAGATAAAGTCACTCAGTAATCTCTCAGAGCTGCCCTCAGAAGAATAGATTTAAAAAGTCTGTCTGAAAGTGGTGATGACTTTTATTCTTTTTTTTTTTTGAGATAGAATTTTGCTCTTTGTTCCCCAGGCTAGAGTGCAGTGACACGATCTCAACTCACTCCAGCCTCCACCTCCCAGGTTCAAGCTATTCTCCTGTCTCAGCCTCCTGGGTAGATGGAATTACAGGCACCTACCACCATGCCCGGCTAATTTTTGTATTTTTAGTAAAGACAGGGTTTCACCATGTTGGCTGGGCTGGTCTCAAACTTCTGACCTCAGGTGATCCACTTGCCTCGGACTCACAAAGTGCTGGGATTACAGGCGTGAGCCACCACGTCTGACCAAATTTTATTCTTGTTTCTTCTCTTATTCTTTTCTTCTGGTTAATCTTTCCTGGTTATTTGATGAGATTTTTAAGGAGGGGATATGAGACAATTGCATTTCTTTTGGAAGATATTCTTTTTCAGTTAAGAAAATATCTGAGAGTCTCTCCCTGTGCTGGAGGGTGGATTGAGGGAAAATAAGAGAGGTTTAGGAAGTCTTTTGTTCTGAGCAGTTTCTGAGACCTTCTAATTTTCTTTAATTCAAAAGTGCTCAGCATGCCAAAGCACCATACTTTGGGGTATCATTCTCTAACCTCAATATGAGCATCTCCTCTCTACCTTTTCTCTCTCTCTCTTTCTCTCTCTCTCTCTCTCTCTCTCTCTCTCTTTCTTTCTTTCCTCTCCCCTCCCCTCCCCTCCCTTCCCTTCTTTTCTCTCTCTCTTTCTCTTTTTGGAGACAGAGTCTTGCTCTGTCACCCAGGCTGGAGTGCAGTGGCACAATCTTGGCTCACTGCAGCCTTGATGTCCCAGGCTCAAGTGATCCTCTTGCCTCAGCCCCTGCAAGTGGCTGGGACTACAGGCGATCAGCTATTTTTTTTTTTTTATGTTTTGTAGAGGCATAGTCTCACTTTGTTGCCTGGGCTGGTCTCGAACTCCTGGCCTCAAGCTATCCTCCTGTCTCAGCCCCCCAAAGTGTTGGAATTACAAGATATAAGCCACCATGCTCAGCCACCTATTTTTTCTCATATAACTATATCATAATTTTGTTATATAAATATTCAGTGTTTAGAGTATTAAAAACTGTACAGTTGTTATTCGCAGTTGAATCATGTCATATGCCATGATTTCTTCTCTTGCATAATGTTCTGTCTTTCCTTCAGTAAATAATAATTATTTTTTGTTTGTTTGTTCAATTTTCAACGAATGTCTCAGTAATTCAGCCCCCATATTCTTTCCCAATTGCTTAAATGTTCTCTTGGTAAATATAGTCGTTTTCTTAATATCATCGTTTTCATTAAGTCCTTTCTGGAGCCTTCTGACTTATCCTGTCTGGACTGGTTGCCATCTACACTAGTACAGAGCTTGATCACCCTGGAGAGTAGAATCCTTTACCCTCATGCTGGGAATTCTTTTTGCCTCTGAATGTCCTGTTTCCTGAGCCTTTTCTGGTTTTTATTTTTAAATTTTTATGTATTTATCTTTTGGGATATCCTGCTTTAGAATGATAGCATTATGCCAAATATGCCTAGTCTCCCCTAATCAAGAGATCCTTTGTTTTACTTTTTCAGAGAATAAACCTTCAGTCTTATGCTGGTGTACAGCAGGAACACTCGCCTGACTGGGCAGTGTTTAGAGATCTGGGGTTTAATTTAAACAGATTTGCAGATAAGTCTGGGCTTTGAGTCCATCCTTATACGTGCTTCCGGAGGTACCAGGGTTGCCAGTTCCTTGGTCTTTTGGATGTTCCTGTGGTGCAAATCAGACTGATTGCCAATATTCTCCCGTGACTTTCTTTTTGCTTTTCAGCCTCCAACATTTTGTTGCTATTAAAAGATTTTCTGTTCTTTTCATTCTAGAGGAATATATATGTACATATATTTATATCCATATACATATATATGGATAAATATATATATATATAGATACTTATATCTCTCTGTATAAAATCTACTGTCATTTTTGTGAGGTTTCAAAAAGAAACAGAATTAGATGCTTGCTTTTAATATGCTATCTTTAACTGGGAGTGCCAGCTGGTTTTTGAAAACACACACAAAAATGATGGCTATTCTAATTTTTTTCCCACTCAGTATTTATTTAGACTTACCAGCACTTTTTTTTCCCCACCCCAACTATCCCAGTGTTCAGCTCTAAGCATTTTTAAACAATTCTTTTGCATTTTTATACATATCTTTATACTGTTCATTCCCTTTAGGTTTATTTTTTCTTATTTAGTAATTCTTTCTGTAAGGGACTGTTGTTAGTAAATTAAGTGCTTGAATATCTATAAATTTTTAATTTTTCCTGACTTGTGAATGATATTTTGCTGGATAGAAATTTAGGCTCCCAATTATGTTTTTCAGCACATCAAAGATGTTACCTCATTGTCTTCCAGCATTTATTTTTGCTGATGAGAAGTCTTTTCTTCCAGGGTTCTTACCATTTCTTTGCTGTAATCTGCCTTCCTTTTTTATAGGCTGTAGAATTTTCTCATTGTCCTTGTAGAATACTGGCTTCCCAAATATCATCAGGATAACCATTTAATATCACAAAGCTGAGTTTACTGTTTATCACAGTAAGTGAGTATGCTAACTTCACAGCAACTCTGAGAAGGAGTTGCAAGATCTGATTTATTGATATTTTGAAGTTTGGTTTAAAGTGCGTCTTTCAATGCATGGATTTCATTAGAATTGAGTAATTATCATCATACAATAGTTTAGAATTTGTAGAAACAGCAAGGTAAGAATTTTGAGGAGTTCAAAGATTCTCAGGATGTAGACTGTATATTGATGCTTTCTGGAGTTGCTGGATCTTTTGATAAGGTTTTACAGTGAACGAGGAAGTTATTTGCAACTTTCACTTTCTTGGACAAGTCTATTTGGTTAGCAAAGTTATCCAAACGAAGACAATGAAATGGGAAAGTCCTGTAACAGCAGACAGCAAACTATGTAGGGGTGGATACTTTTGTTTTTTATTTTTCTCCTTTTTACTATTTTTCATTCTGAGCTGAAGACTGGACCATTAGTATTTGGGTGTGATCAATCCAGGTCCTTGCTGATTTGAGGTATCACAATTATGTATCAAGTTTCTGGGGATGGCTGGTTCAACCTCCAGGATTCTAAAGGTACATATTTCAACCTCTATTAGCATAAGGTTTCCCTGCTGTTTTCTTTGATGATTTTTTTTTTTTTTTAAGAGTCTTGCTCTGTCACCAGGCGCCAGGCTGAAGTGCGGTGGCACAATCTTGGCTCACTGCAACGTCCGCCTCCCAGGTTCAAGCAATTCTCCTGCCTCAGCCTCCTGAGTAGCTGAGACTACAGGTGCACACCACCACACCCAGCTAATTTTTGTATTTTAGTAGAGACGGGGTTTCACTACGTTGGCCAGGATGGTCTTGATCTCTTGACCTCATGATCCGCCCACCTTGGCCTCCCAAAGTGCTGGGATTGCAGGTGTGAGCCACCGCGCCCAGCGATGATTATTTGTTGGATTATTAGTTGGGATGCTAATGCACCTCAGCATTTAAGACTCTGGAGATCACCATCTGGACGCTGCAACACAGACAAATATACTACAAAAAGAATCATGTTCAGAGTCTGTCTTCTACTTCTCAACCAGGAGCCAAATGTGCCCAAAGTAAATCAAGACTGCAGATCACATCCCTAGTGCGAGGATCCCACAAAATCAAATTTGGTTTTATTAGTCAAATTACCTAATTTTTCTGAAGATATTGACTATTACAGAAAAGATTCCAGAGGTCTGCAGGGAGGTAAGTACAACATTCTTCCCCTAAAAGAACAACAATTTCTTATGAAAGGTCAATATTAAATCCTAGTCATCTTCATTTTGCACCACTGCCTGTCCAATTTCTCTCTCTCTCTTTTTTTTTTGAGACAGAGTCTTGCTGTGTTGCCCAGGATTGATTCACTGTAACCTCTGCCTCCTGGGTTCAAGTGATTCTTCTGCCTCAGCCTCCTGAGTAGCTGGGACTACAGGCGTGAGCCACCATGCCCAGCTAATTTTTGTATTTTTAGTAGAGACGGGGTTTCATTGTGTTGGCCAGGCTGGTCTTGAACTCCTGACCTCAAGTGATCCATCCACCTTGGCTTCCCAAAGTGCTGGGATTACAGGTGTGAGCCACTGTGCCCAGCCTCCAATTTCATGAACTTCTCAGGTGAACGGTCCTATCGCCTTGATGGCATTGTCTAACTTTCTTGTCACACTCCAGGATTCACCTTACTTTTCAGGACTATTGTAACCCATGAAGTGAAGAGGTTTGGAGAAGAAGGAAAATAATCCAGAATTCTCCTTGAGTGGGTAGGATTTAGGTTTAAAAATGAAGTCCATGCATAGTCTCTCTTCTACTTGAATTAAGTAATCTAATAATCTTTTTCTAGAGAAGAAATAGAACCAAAATGGATCCTAAGTGACATTAGTGTCTCTCCTGGTAGCAGGTATTGGTTGATCAAGGCAGTATGTTTCTGTCCAGCTTAAAGAAAATGGTTACTAGGTATTCGTGCCACAAATTCAATATAAGTCATTGGAGGTGACCTACTAATCTGTTTTTGGCCAAAATAACCCTACGAGATTATCTAATGGTTGTAACATTCTGACACTGCTCATCAAGAATAGTTGGGCATCATTTATAGCTTGATTGCAAGAAGCTGTAAGAAAAGATACAAAAAAAAAAAAAAAAAAAAAAAAGAGGAATAGTTTGGCATCAGACAAAGGAATCTGTAGTGTCAAGATAACTAGATAGTTTTAAAGCAGATTTTCTCCAACTTGGCATTATTGACATTTTAGGCCAGATCATTTCTTGTTGTGGATGTTCCATAATAAGAACTTTGGCCTTTATCCCCGGTTCTGACAGGAGACTCTACATTCTTGAAATTTCAGTGATAAGTGTATCTCTGTCATGCTAATGGAGCAATTCGGGGTGGGCCCCAAGAAAGCTTCAGGATGCAGTCTTGCCACTGGAAAGACCAAACATAGGCACAGCACTGGGGCTTTCGGTTATATAATCTCTGGAAGGGAGAGAGGGGTTGGAGATTGAGTTTGATTACGTGGCCAATGATTTAATCTATCATGCCTACATAATGAAACCCCAATAAAGACTCTGGACACTGAAGCTCGGAGAAGCTTCCTGATTGGTGAACACATGGATGCTGAGAAGGGAAATGCACCCTATGATATGGGGGGAGGGCATGGTAGGTCTTCACTCCTTCCCAGGTCTTGCCCTATGTGTATCCTTTATAATAAAAGTAATTGTAAGTATGCCACTTTCCTGAATTCTGTGAGTCATTCTAGTGAATTACTGAATTTGAGGAGGTCAGGAAAGCCCCTACTTTCACAGACAATCAGAAGTGTAAGAGGCTTGGGGATCCAAAGACTGACAGCTGGTGTCTGAAGTGAGAGCAGTCTTGTGGAGGACTTTGAATCTAACCTGTGATACCTTCATTAACTCTGGGTAATAAATGTCAGAATTATATGGCAGAATTTCACTTGGTGTTGATGCTGAGTGAGGGGGTTCTCCTATGAATTGCAGGGTGTTTCTCAGTATCCCTGGCTTGAACCTGGGAGACAGAGGTTGCCGTGAGCCGAGATTGCACCATTGCACTCCAGCCTGTGCGACAGAGCAAGTCTGTCTCAAAACAACAAAATTAAGAATAGGTATCTGGCTGGAATCTGGCTGGGTGTGGTAGCTCACGCCTGTAATCCCAGCACTTTGGGAGGCTGAGGTAGGCGGATCACCTGAGGTCAGGAGTTCAAGACCAGCCTGGCTAACATGGTGAAACTCCATCTGTACAAAAATACGAAAATTAGCCAGGCACGATGGCAGGTGCCTGTAATTCCAGCTACCTGGGAGGCTGAGGCAGGAGAGTTGTTTGAACCCGGGAGGCGGAGGTTGCAGTGAGTCAAGATTGTGCCATCGCTCTCCTCCAGCCTGGGTCACAGAGTGAGACTCCATCTCAAAAAAGAAAAGAATAGGGGTCTAATTCATAAATAGGTGAAAATGGTCTCAAATCAGCAACAGAGAAAAGAAGTTCAGAAAACAGAACACAAAAGAATGCAGATTAAAGAGTAGCAACCTGTGGTCTTACTACACGGACCTCAGATGGGAATGTCTGCATTCCCCACAATCGTCTTGTTGGGTAAATACTATCTCTTCCTAAAGACTGTATGTTTCTGCAGGTTTCTAAGAATGCACAGGTTAAGGTCTTTGATAAAGACAATCTTCCAATAACTCAAGGATAGTTTATGTCTCTTTAGCTGAGGGACATCCTTCTTAGTGCTCTACTGCTGCCATAAGAAATTCTCATGAGCTTATATGATTAAACTAACATACGTTTATTTTCTTAAACTTTTAGAGGTCAGAAGTCTAAAATCAGCCCATGGAATGCATTCCTTCTGGAGATTTTCGGAGGCAATCTGCTTGCTTGCCTTTTCTGTTTTCTGGAGGCCACCTGTATTCATTGGCTCATGATCCATTCCTTAATTTTAAAGCCAGCCATGTGGTATTTTCAGATCCTTCTCTTTTTCTGCTTCTCTCATCACATTGCTTTTTCTTTGTGAAACTCTTGTTTCCCTCTTATAAGGATGCTTGTAAGTACCTTGGTTCCACCTGGAAAATCCAAAATCATCTCTCTATCTCAAGGTAATTAATCTCTTAGCTTAATTATATCTTCATAGTCCCATTTTTTCACAAAAAGTAATGAATTCACAGATTTCTGGATTTAGGATGTAGTCATCTTGGGGGTGGCTCAGACATGAACTGGAGGATCAACACCTCACAGTTTTGCTGCTGTGCTAGTTGTTAATAGCACTTGATAGGGTCATTTCCACTATGGTTCAAGGGCTGTCTTTCTCTGAAGTCTGTTCCAAAAAACCAGGTCTCCAGATTTTTTTTTTGTCACCCACTCTGGAGTGCAGTGGTGCGATCTCGGCTCACTACAACCTCCACTTTCCTCCTGGGTTCAAGTGGTTCTTCTGCTTCAGTCTTCTGAGTCGCTGGGATTACAGATACCTGCCACCGCACCTGGCTAATTTTTGTATTTTCAGTAGAGATGAGATTTCTCCATGTTGGCCAGGCTGGTCTTGAACTCCTGACCTCAGGTGATCTGCCTGCCTTAGCCTCCCAAAGTGCTGGGATTACAGGCGTGAGCCACCGTGCCAGCCCAGGTCTCCAGATTTTAAGTCATGCAAGGGTTGTTTAGAATAATGTTGAAGAACAGCTTCTCCTACCTATTGATGATAAAAATGGGTGTATTGTATTAGTCCCTTAAAATAGCTAACCACGTCGTCTTGGAACAGGATGACGTCTAGATTTAGAGGTAAACTTTCTAGACTCCTGAGCCAGCCTGTTACCAAGTCATGGGTAAAGAGTTGCTAAGTCCCAGAAACAGTTGAATGCATTATCATTAAAGCCAATGACAATACCTTAGGCCATAGATGAGAGTCTTGGAGAATTTTGCTTATTTGAGTTTTAGAGCTTCATTATTTCTTTCTATCTTTTTTGAATATTGGGAGTCACATGGACAGTGAAGTATCTGAATGTGTCAGGACTCTGTAAAGCTCTTTAATAACAGTCCCAGTAAAATCACTAGAAAGATAGAATTTCCCTGGTTGGAAAGACCATATCAAGTATTTTTTTTTTCCTTTCTGCAATTTCTCTCTATTCTGTCTAGCCTTCCTAAAGATTTTGACAATGACTCTCAACTAAGAGCAAGATAAGAGCTTAAAATCAAACCTAAGAACTTTTTTGTGTGCAAATAGAAGTTCAATTTTAAGATGCAATTGAGTTTTGAGGGTTGCTGGCCAGCTAGAAAAAAGAGGGGAACAGATAAGAGAAAAAGATAGGGGCAGAGGGAAGTTTAAGGAACATAAGATGCAGGATAAGGAGTAGTAGAATAAAGACTATTCAGTTTGGGGTTGTGATTTAGGGAGAAAGATCATTTTAAGTTTTTATTTTTTTTCCCCTTGGCCAAGAAATCACTTCAGGAAGCTATTTGGAATTTGAATTTCTTTCTTCTTCTTTTTTTTTTTTTTTGAGATGGACACTCGCTCTGTCACCCAGGCTGGAGTGCAGTGGCCTGATCTCGGCTCACTGCAACCTCTGCCTTCCGGGTTCAAGGAATTCTTCTGCCTCAGCCTTTTACATAGCTGGGACTACAGACAGGTACCACCATGCCAAGCTAATTTTTGTATTTTTAGTAGAGACAGGGTTTTGCCACGTTGGCCAGGCTGGTCTTGAACTTCTGACCTGAGGTGATCCACCTGCCTCCACTGCACTGCAGGCTGGGTGCCAGAGTGACTCCATGTTAAAAAAAAAAGGAAAGAAAATGAAACACAGAATGTTTGTTTAGGTACTCAAAGTATAGTTTCTACTGAAACTATATTGGTGTGTATTGCTTTCATATCATTGTGAAAATGGGAAAATCCTACGCTGAACTGTTGTTAAGTTGGTGACTGTATATACAGACATACATTTATGTAAATATATGTGATTTATTTCTAATTTTCTTCTATTATAAGAGACACATGAAAGTATTTAGTTTAATATCCTAAAATTAAACTAAAATCTCATATATAACCACAATGCCATTATGACCCCTAAGGAAATTGACAATAATTCCTTAATCTCTTTTAATATTTGGTCCATATATATATATATATTGAGATAGAGTCTTGCTCTGTCTCCCAGGCTGGAGTGCAGTGTTATGATCTTGGCTCATTGTAACTTTGGCTTACTGTAACTTCTGCCTTCCAGTTCAAGTGATTCTCCTGCCTCAGCCTCCTGAGTAGCTGGAATTACAGGCATGTGCCACCATGCCTGGCTAATATTTGTATTTTTAGTAGAGGTGAGGTTTCCCCGTGTTGGCCAGTCTGATCTTGAACTCCCGGCCTCAGGTGATCTGCCTGCCTTGGCCTCCTAAAGTGCTGGGATTACAGGCATGAGCCACTGTGCTCAGACCTTTTGAATTTAGAATATAATCTCTTTACCATGTTCTTCTTCTATTACATTGACTTATTAGATGTAAGAGGCCAGTTGTCTTAAAGGATGTCTCATATATCTGTCTTGTTTGCTTCATCATAGTGTCATTTACATTTTCCCCTACTCTTGTGTTTTCTGTAAACTCAGATTTATGTCAAAACTGAATTCTATGTCAGATCATTTGTGGATTTCCATTTCTTGTTACTGGTGCTTTAATTTGAAGCTTCGGTGGTGTCATGTTTCCCTGATTATTTGCGTTTCTATGACCATGTGTTGGTATTTGCACATTTGAAGAAACAGGCACATATTCTGCTCTTTTCTTTCTTTGTTTTTATTTATTTATTTACTTTTTTCAAGATGGAGTCTTGCTCTGTTGCCCAGGCTGGTGTGCAGTGGTGTGATCTTGGCTCACTGCAGCCTCTGCCTCCTGGGTTCAAGCGATTCTTTTGCCTTAGCCTCCTGAGTAGCTCGGACTACAGGTGTATGCCATCACACCCAGCTAATCTTGTATTTTTAGTAGAGATGGGGTTTTACCATGTTGGCCAAGATGGTCTTGATCTCTTGACCTCATGATCCGCCTGCCTCAGCCTCCCAAAGTGCTGGGATTACAGGCATGAACCACCTTGCCTGGCAATCTTTTCTTTTTTTTTTTAAGACAGAGTCTCACTCTGTTGCTCATGCTGGAGTGTAGTGGTGTGATCTTGGCTCACTGCAACCTTCACCACCTGGGTTCAAGCAATTCTCATGCCTTAGCTTCCCAGGTGGCTGGAATTACAGGTGTGTATCACCATGCCCGATTAATTTTTGTATTTCTAGTAGAGATTGGGTTTTGACATTTGGCCAGGCTCATCTCAAACTTATGGCCTCAAGTGATCCACCTGCCTTGGCCTCCCAAAGTGCTGGGATTACAGGTGTGAGCCACCTCACCTGGCTATTTTGATCTTTACAGATTGACTTTGATAGGAAAAGCTCTTTACCAGTCAGCCTTACCAGAGTTTCTTGGTGGGTCATCATGGCAGGCTTACTGCTGGAGGCCTCAGGCAGACTGGCCTGGTATCTGGGTCCACAGGGCCTGGGCATCATGCCTGGGTCTGTGGGGTTGGGCCTGGAGCCTGGGTCCACTGTGTCAACTTTGAAGCCTAGATCTGCAGGGACAGGCCTGGATCCTGGATCCATGGGTGCTGGCGTGAAGCCTGAGTCCACAGAAGCTGACTTGGCACCAAAGTGGGCCTTGAGCCTTGGTCTGTAAGGGCTGGCCTGGCATTGGGATAGGCTTGGTGTCCACGTCCATAAGAATGTTTCTGGAGTCTGAGCCTGTGGGGGCACGCCTAGGTCTTTGGTCCATGGAGGCCACCCTAAGGCCTGCGTCTGCAGGGGCTAGTGTAGAGCCTGTTTGCAGTTGCTGGTCTGGTGCCTGGGTCTGCAAGGGCTGGCTAGGAGGCTGGGTCTGCAGTGGCCGACCTGGTGTCTGAGGCCACAGCGCTGTGCTGAGGTGGGCCTAGAGGCTGTGTCCACGGGGGCAGGCTTGTGTCCTGGAGCCACAGGGGCTGGCCTTGAGCTTGGGTCTCAAATCTCCATTTGTTAGAGCCTGTTACATAATTTGGCATTAGCTTAAGCATTGTATCTTGCTTGTCGTAGACTTTTACTGAAGTTTTATGGCCTACTCACCAGTCTTCTTTATTCATAACACAGATTGCAAGGATTAGAAAAATCCCTGATCACTGAAAAACAGCTTAAATAATCTGTAATTTGGCTACAGAAGGAAGTATTTGAGGAAAATTTAGAGGTTGAATTAAGAATTTGAAAAGTTGGCCGGGTGCGGTAGCTCACGCCTGTAATCCCAGCACTCTGGGAGGCTGAGGCTTGTGGATCACCTGAGGTCGGGAGTTCAAGACCAGCCTGACCAACATGGTGAAACCCCATCTTTTATTTAAAAAAAAAGTTAAAAAAAAAAAAATTTTAAAAGTTTATTATAATGGCCTTCATCTTTGATGAGGTCAGATATACTTTCTTATTAAAGGGTAATAGTAGATAAAAAAAGACTTCAAGCAGTATTGTACCGTTATAAAATGTTCCTAGCTATATATATAAATATAGTATATAAAATACATATAAAAATATAATATGATATATACTGTATATAATATAAATATATATTATATATTATATAATATATACAAATATAAACATGTATAATGTATATTATATAATATATAAATTTAAATATATATAAAATAAATACAATATATAAAAAAAATATATATATATTTGAGAAGGAGTTTACTTCTTGTCTCCCAGGCTGGAGTGCAATGGCATGATCTCAGCTCACTGCAACCTCTACCACTCCAGTTCTAGCAACTCTCCTGCTTAGCCTCCAGAGTAGCTGAGATTACAGGTGTGCACCACCAGACCCAGCTAATTTTTTATTTTTAGTAGAGATGGAATTTCACCATCCTGGCCATACTGATCTTGAACTTTCAACCTCAGGTGATCTGCCCGCCTCGGCCTACCAAAGTGCTGGGATTACAGGCATGAGTCACTGCACCTGACCTGTATTTTTAATTAATAGATAAATGGCATAGCTTCAAGCCATGATTAATTTTCCTCAATCTGTAATAGTTTCACTTCTGTCATACATCTGCTTTATGGTCTCAGTGATATCATTAGGACTTTTCCATAATTGTGGTTCCACATTCAAAATAGGTCACGAAAGTTAAGTTAGCTAAATTTCAATTATTCATAGGAGAGGAAAGTTTGGGATTAAATGTACAACAGATTAAAAATCTTTATAATAGCCACATTCTTTACCAGGTATCTTAAGTAAATGAACACGGCAACAAAAAGCATGGAAGTCCAGGCTCAGTGCCTTGTGTCTGTGTTAGAAGCAAATTTTTGATGCTGCTAAAGAAATACCACTCAAACATAAATTTTCTCAGCAAGGCAATATTTACTTCTATAGAAGGGTGTGTCTCAGCTGGGCTTGGTGGCTCATGCCTGTAATCCCAGCACTTTGGGAGGCTGAGGTAGGTGGATCACGAGGTCAGGAGTTCAAGACCAGCCTGGCCAAAATGGTGAAATCCCGTCTCTACTAAAAATATACAAAAATTAGCCAGGCTTGGTGGTGTGTGCCTGTAATTCCAGCTACTCAGAAGGCTGAAGCAGAGAATTGCTTGAACCTAGGAGGTGGAGGTTGCAGTGAGTCCAGATCATGCCATTGCACTCCACCCTGGGTGATAGAGTAAGACCTTGTCCCAAAAAAAACAAAAATTAAAGGAAGGGTGCGTCTCACAGTTGGAGCAATGGCAAGAGCACACCTGAACAGGAGAGGGTAAGGGGCCCTTATCCCTGATGCAGGTAGCCCCTACTGCTGTGTCATTCCCCTATTGGCTAGGGTTGGACCACACAGTCTAAGGTAATTCCGATTGGCTATTTTAAAGAGAGCAGGAGTGTGAGCCAGAGTGGCAGGGTAAGCAGTTTCGGTGGGAAAGATGGTTATGAAACAGGTAACTAAAGTTGACTCAGGTTAGAGCAGGTGATGAGGGGTCAGTCAGGATGGAGTAGGTGACCAGAGGTGACACAGGTCAGAGCAGGTGACCTAGGTCAGAGCAGGTGACCAGGGGTGGCTCAGGATGGAGCAGGTGACCAGGGGTACAAATATGAACCACTGATTAGAGCTGGTGGGAAGGTTGTTTACTAGGGTAAAGAGAACAAGAAAGTTAAACCTTAAAATGGAGAACAAAGAATAGGGGAGCTGAACACGCTGACATATTGATTCATTGAAGAGAAATTTTAAAACTAACTGTATTTAACACCTGTAATCCCAGCACTTTGGGAGGCCAAGACAGGTGGATCAATTGAGGCCAGGAGTTTGAGACTAGCCTGGCCAACATGGTAAAACCCCTTGTCTACTAAAAATACAAAAATTAACCGGGTGTGGTGGTATGTGCCTGTAATCCTAGCTTGAACCCGGTAAGCGGAGGTTGCAGTGAGCCGAGATTGTGCCATTGCACTTCACCCTGGGTGACAGAGTGACACACCGTCTTAAAACAACAACAACAAAATGCAGGGAGAAAAAAGGGTCAGGGGAAAGAAAAAGAGACCTAGGAAGAATTCACCTCTTAGCCACTGGAGGCTGCTCTGGTTTTTCTTGTAAGTGTCTCTGAGCAGCAAACACAGTTTACCAGCCAGGAAATCTCACACAAAACACTGGAGAGCCCAAACGTGAGGAAAACATGATCACCAAAAGAGGAAACTGTGGAGTCAGAGCTATTAGTCCCTGGTAGGATAAGGATGGATCATGAAGAAGGGATCTCCTTTGAGGACTAAACTATTTATGAGAGTCTGGTAGGGAAGAAGTAGGTGGGCCAAACCACAAGACATCTGAACATTATAGAACTCAGATTTCCCCCTAATTAGAGAGGATAACAGGAAGGTAAATACCTCTGGGGAAGAGGTGTCAAATTCACGTGGAGGTGCAACTGACTAACATCAGGCACTTTCCTGAAAGTGAACTTTTATGGGACAGAGGAAGGAAATAAATGTTTCCTCCTATTTCCTTTTTTAATTTTTGCATCTTCCATGATATCTGAAAACGTTTCCTCCTAAAAGAGTTTCTAATGATAAACCTTTCTATTATGGAAACAATGAAAAAAAGAAATAAAGAATATATATTACTCTTATTCCCACAAGGCAAAGATAACTTCTGCTGACTTAGTGAATTTATTTTCAGTTTAAGGTTTGAAACTGGAGGTATAAATTTATAAGACAAAACATTTGGAAACCATATTAATTTTTAAACTCTGGCATATGAAATATTCATTGTTTTGAATTTACCAAATGCATAAAAACACATAAGACAATTAAAAAAAACATCCCAAATCCTAACACTTAGAGATAGACATAATTATATTTTGCTGTTTTGCCTTCCATTTTTCCCTGTGCCTACATAGTGCACATATATTTTTATGAAAATTAGAATCATAGTGCACATAACTATTTTGTAACCTGCCTTTTTTTTCTGCTTAGGAGTATTTCATGACTATTGCTTCATTCACTAAATATTTTTTAATACAAACTGTTTTAAACAGTTACATATTATTTTGTTATATAAATATATTATCCTATAACCAATTAGAAAGGGACATTTTAAAAATTGCAAGGAAAGAAGTTGTTTTCGAATACCCTTCAGCAATTTGAAAATAACAATGTAAATTCAAAAAATTATAAAATTCTTATTTGTCTATAAAAGAAGATTCAATAAAGCAGCTCAAGTAGGAGACAATAAAAATAAAAATAAAACAAAGCAAAGTAAAGAAATCATAAAAGGAATGAAAAGAAAGCAAAGCAAGAGTACAACACGATCTTATAACTTCTCCCATGAAGTCTATAATTTAGTTTTCTGTTAACTCAGATGTGGAAAGTAGAAATCTTCTTTTTTAAAGTTTCCTTTCTTGTTAAAGAATAAGTGTGCTAATAACTTTGTTAAGCCCCTTTTCCTGTTTAGAAACCTTTTAAGTTGTTAGCCAATTGGGTTTTAGTTTAGATTATGAGGTCTGGCTCCAGCCAACGGAGATCAGACACAGCAGTAAGGATGCCCCGAAGTGTGTAAGGGATAAATTTGTCTGTTTTCCTTTGTTCTTTGTACTCTTGTGGCAAGATAGCTAGTGAGAGTACCCTTCCTGCAGTCCAGGAAATAAAAATTGCATTGCTATAAGATCCGTTGTCTCAGTGCTAATTTTTATTTGCAGCACTGAGCATCTATTTCCAACATCAAATGAATCTGCCTAGTGAGACACAACTAGTGGAAATTCCATGTTGGCATTTACCCTGCAAATACTCCAACTCAATCTACTCCAAACCCAAACTGATTTCCTTTTGCTCCCCTATCTCATTAGGAATGTGTCTCCCTTACCTTCAGTTGTCTTATTCTAAAACCTAAACTCAGGTTCCCTTGGTTCCTTCGTCACCCCCACGTGACGCAGTATACTGAACTAAATTATTAATATATCAATTCCTTACCTTCTAGTCTTTCAAACCACTCCTCTCCTTCACCATCACTGTCACTCCTTACATGGGCCCTACTCATTTCCTTATTTTTATTATTTTTATTGAGATGGAGTTGCCCAGGCTGGAGTGCAGTGGCACAATCTCACCTCACTGCAACCTCTGCCTTCTGGGTGTTCAAATGATTCTCCTGCCTCAGCCTCCCAAGTAGCTGGGATTACAGGCACCCGCCACCACTCCTGGCTAATTTTTGTATTTGTAGTAGAGATGGGGGTTTTACCATGTTGGTTAGGCTGGTCTCAAACTCCTGATCTCAGGCAATCTGCTAGCCTTGGCCTCCCAAAGTGCTGGGATTACAGGTGTAAACCACTGCACCTGACCTAGCAGTCACCTTTTAAGTGCAAATTTGTGCTGGGTATGCTGGTTCATGCCTGTAATCCCAGCACTTTGGTAGGCCCAGGCAGGTGGATCACCTGAGGTTAGGTGTGAGGGCGCACACCTGTAATCCCAGCAACTCAGGAGGCTGAGGCAGGAGAATCGCTTGAACTGGGAAGGCAGAGGTTGCAGTGGGCTGGGATCGAACTGCTACACTCCAGCCTGGGTGACAGAGCAAGATTCTGTCTCAAGAAAAAAAAAAAGAGAAAAATTAAAAAAAACCCAACTTCCTTTTGTCCCAGCTGCTTAAAGTAGTTTGATGGCTCCCTGCTGACTGTAGAAAAATTCCAGATTCCTTAGAATGGAGGCCCCTGTCTAGCCTCATTTCTGGCTATTTCCCACCTTGAATTCTATTGTACACCAGTTCTAAGAAACCATGTGAAAATTCGAAATATTCCATGTTCTTTCTATCTTCATGTCTTTGAATGGGCTTAGGATCACTTAGCCTGTTCTTCCCTTCCTTTTTGCTTGGCTAAATCTACTCATCATTTAGAGCTCATCTCTAAGGTGATCTCACCAGGTATATATGTCTCTCCCTCTTCTCACTCTCCAGTCTATGCAGTTACCTCTTTTATGTGCTGTGTAGCCCCCGAAGCATAGTTCTATTATAGTGCTTATCCTACTGCATCGTAATACCTGTTTATTATTTCTCATACTAAACTGTGAACCATCTGAGTTAGGGACACTGGTTTTTAGCCCTACATTCCATTTAAAAAAATATTTATTTGTTTATTTATTTTTATAAGAGTTTCACTCTTGTTGCCCAGGCTGGAGTGTAGTGGCGTGATCTCGGCTCACTGCAACCTCCACCTCCTGGTTTCAAGCGATTCTCCTGTCTCAGCCTCCTCAGTAGCTGGGATTATAGGCACCCGCCACCACGCCCAGCTAATTTTTGTGTTTTTAGTAGAGACGGGGTTTCACCATGTTGGTCAGGTTGGTCTGGAAATCCTGACCTCGTGATCCACCCACCTCAGCCTTCCAAAGTGCTGGGATTACAGGCATTCCATATTTTTCTGCTTAGTACTGGGGACATTGTAAATATTTTCCTCAGTGAATGATTAACACTTTGGCATGAAAAAGGGCTCAAACCATTCATCAACAGGCATTAGAGTCAAGCAAATAAATTCTGACGTGTGGGAACTTCTTAGGATCTGAGATACAGCTTAGGGCACTTGAGTGAGAGAGATCAAATGCCCCTCATAAGCAGGAAGAAGTTTGTGTCTGTGAATCTATGCTTTGTTAAGTGCATGGGTGCAATGATTTAAAAATATGTTTACAGGGGTATGGTGGTGCATATTTGTAGTCCCAGGGATGATTGTGAGTTTGCGCTGAGCTCAGTTTGGGCAAAATAGAGAGACTGTAGTCTCCAAACAAAACAAAACAAGACAAAACAAAAGAAAACTTATAAAAAACATGTTCACAAATACTTTGATAGTTCTCCTTTTAAAAAGTAAAGCCTGATACTCCTGCTTTTGAATGTGGGTTGTACTGCCCGACTTTCAATGAATAAGATGTGGAAATGATGATGTGTGACTTCCGAAATTAGGTCATAAAAGATGATGCGATTTCCTCCTTGTTCTTTCTCTGGGATAACTGGCTAGAGGGAAACCAGTGCCATCTTGTGAGGACACTCAAGCAACAAAATGAATATGCCCAAATGGCAAGGAACTGAGGCCGCCTGCCAAAAGCCAGCAAGACACTGAAGTCTCCTGATAACAGCCATGTGAATGAATCATTTAAGAAGTGGTTCCTGGCCAGCCAGGTGCAGTGGCTCATAGCTATAATCTCAGCACTGTGGGAGGTTGAGGTGGGAGGATCACTTGAGGCCAAGAGTTCAAGACCAGGTTGGGCAACATAGCAAGCTCCTGTCTCTACAAAAAAAAAAAAAAAATTTTAAAATTAGCTGGCGTGGTGGTGTGCACCTGTAGTCCTGGATGTTCCAGAGGCTAAGGCAGGAGGACTGTTTGAGCCTGGGAGTTTGAGCTGTGATTGTGCCACCCTGCACTCCAGCCTGGGCAACAAAGCAAGACCCTGTCTCAAAAAATAAAACAAAAAACCCCCATAAGAATAGTAGATTCTCCATCTCCAGTCCAGCTTTCAGATGACTGCAGCCTCAGCTAACGTCCTGGCTGTGACCTCAGGAAAGACCTGGCTCCAAACTATCCAGCTAAGTTGCTTTTTAACTCCTGACCCACAGAAACTGTGAGATAACAAAATTTGTTAAGCCTTTCATTTTGGAGTAGTTTCTTACACAGCAATAGATAACCCATTCAGTGGGCAAAGCCAGGATCGCTCTGAGCTCCTTGTGTTGAAGAAGCGTGGCTGCTTTCTGGCGGGCAGCACTGAGAACTTTCAAAGCCTGAAAGTACCTCTGGTCTCAGTGAAAATATTCGCATCTTGAAATGTAACTGTGGCTTTTATAGGTACCCCAAGGGCCCTAAAGAGCTCCAGACACAGCATAATTAGGTGGGCAGCTCAACCAGTTCACTGAATTGGCTGTTTTTCTCTATCAGCGAAAAGAGAAGTATTTTAGCTCATTTTGTGCTGCTGTAACAGAATCCCACAAACTGAGTCATTTATAAAACACAGAAATTTATTTGTCACTGGAATCTGGGAAGTACAAGATCGAGGTGCCTGGCCAGGCGCAGTAGCTCACACCTGTAATCCCAGCATTTTGGGAAGCTGAGGTGGGTGGATCACCTGAGGTCAGGAGTTTGAGACCAGCCTGGTCAATATGGTAAAACTTCGTCTCTACTAAAAATACAGAAATTAGTCAGCCGTGATGATGCACATCTGTAATTCCAGCTACTCGGGGAGCTGAGGTAGGAGAATTGCTTGAACCTGGGAGGCGGAGGTTGCAGTGAACCGAGATCACACCACTGTATTCCAGCCTAGGTGACAGAGTAAGACTTGTCTCAAAAAAAAAAAAAAAAAATGAGACGCCAACCTCTGGTGGGAGCCTTCCTGCTGTGTCCTGACATGGCAGAAGGTATCACATAGCAGAAAGGCAAAGGGGAGAGGCAGCGGGCAGAGAGAGAGGGAAAGGTGGGCAGAATTATTCTTTTATAAAGAATCCTGACTTAATCTTGTGCAATGAAGAAAGATATTCTGCCAATAGGGAGAGTTTTTAGTGAAGAATTCTTGTACAGGGACATTTATCTCCTTGAGGGACAAATATTAGATATTCATCTTTTTTCTTTCTTTCTTTCTTTTTTTTGAGATGAAGTCTCACTCTTGTCACCCAGACTGGAGAGCAGTGGTGTGAACTTGGCTTATTGCAACCTCCACCTCCCAGGTTCAAACTATTCTTCTCCCTCAGCCTCCTGAGTAGCTGGGTTTACAGGTGCGTGCCACCATGTCTGGCTAATTTTTGTACTTTTAGTAGAGACAGGATTTCACCATGTTGACCAGGCTGGTCTTGAACTCCTGACCTCAAGTCATCCACCTGCCTCAGCCTCCCAAAGTGCTGGAATTACAGGCATGAACCACTGCACCCAGCCTCTTTTTTTTTAGGCAAAGTCTAGTGTCCAAGCTGGAGTGCAGTGGCCAGATCTCAGCTCACTGCAACCTCCGCCTCCCAGGTTTGAGTGATTCTCCTGCCTCAGCCTCCCAAGTAGCTGGGACTACAGGCACCCGACACCACGTCTGGCTAATTTTTGTATTTTTAATAGAGACAGGGTTTCACCATGTTGGCCAGGCTGGTCTTGAACTCCTGGCCTCAAGTGACCCACCTGCCTCGGCCTCCCAAAATGTTGGGATAACAGGTGTGAGCCACCGCACCTGGCCTGTTAACCCTTTTTAATATGGTGAACAAAGCCAGTTGCTACGTTGCATTAAAGCAGGGTTCCAGGCTGTTTTCAGAGTGCCTTCCTTCAGACGATCTCTCCTTTGGTGCCATTTACATCTCAAGCTTTGTAGGATTTGTCAGCGTGTGCTTCTGCTTGAGATTTTGTAGTGGTGATGAGTGGATGTCTTGGGGGTGGGTAAGAGTTGATAACAACTGAGACTGCAGTGAATAAAATAGATAAAAGGCAATTATTTGTGAGAAAAAATAATTGGCAAAACCACTCTGCTGTCGGATTTGATAGAGCTTGGACATGCAGTAGTCATGGCAGACATTTTCCAAGGCTGTTGCAGATGGGTGGGAGTGAGAGTGGGGTGATGAAAGCAGGGAGGGAAAAGAAAGAGAAAGCTGCCTGCCTTTAGGTTCTTACGCTAAATGAGCTGCATGCATGTATGTGTAAGCCTACATGGGGTAGATTGCAGAAATGCCATACAAAGCCTTGAAAAATATCAGATAGAGAGAAATTAATTCTGGCCGAGGGATCGAAGAAGAATGCAGAGGGTAGAATTTGGGTTTAAAGGAGGGATCAAGAACACACACAAATGAGTTGGCATCGAGGGCGTTCACTGAGTGTTCTCCTCTGATTCCATTCCCTTGCCACGTTCTTTCTGTTCCTATCCTTTCTAAGACTAAGCAGTAATCTGCACCTAGAAGGAGCTCTGGGAGCATGTCATGCAGGGACAGCAGGGTTTCGTTGATGATGCTTCTGTCTTGAATGATAACATGGGCCAGAAGAAACCTCAGCACGTGAGTTGAATGCACATGTGCCAGGCCTTGAAACCTTAATTTCTTGGGAAACGAAGTTTAATGACCAAATGTAGTCACTTAGAAAAATACCATTCCTGGGTTGGGTGCGGTGACTCATGCCTGTAATCCCAGCACTTAGGGAGGCTGAGGTGGGCAGATCACGAGGTCAAGAGATGGAGACCATCCTGGCCAACATGGTGAAACCCCATTTCTACTAAAAATACAAAAATTAGCTGGGCATGGTAGTGGGTGCCTTTAACCCCAGCTACTCGGGAGGCTGAGGCAGGGCAATTGCTTGAACTGAGAGGTGGAGGTTGCAGTGAGCCAAGACTGCACCATTGCACTCCGGCCTGGGCAACAGAGTGAGACTCCATCTCAAACAAAAACAAAAACAAAAACAACAACAAAAAATCATTCCCAAATCTATACTTTATTTTGAATGCAATATTGGTCTAAATTCACCCAATTACTTTTTTTGTGTTTTTACTGCAATAAAATATACACAATATTTACCATTTTCACCATTTTATTTATTTATTTATTGAGACAGAGTCTTGCTCTGTCACCCAGGCTGGAGTGCAGTGGCGTGACCTCGGCTCACCGCAACCTCCACCTCCTGGGTTCAAATGATTCTCATGCCTCAGCCTCTGGAGTAGCTGGGACTACAGGTGTGCACCAACACACCCAATAATTTTTGTATTTATAGCAGAGACTTGAACTCCTGACCTCAAGTGATCTGCCTGCATTGGCCTCCCAAAGTGCTGAGATTACAGGCTTGTACTGTCATGCCTGGCCTATTTTTTTTTTAAAACCATTTTAAAGTATACAAGTCAGTGACATTAATTACATTCATCATGCTATGCAACCACCATCATTATCTATTTGCAAAAATTTATTAGACTGAACAGAAACTTTGTAGGCATTAAGTAATAACTTCCCATTCTCACCTTGTCCCCCCAGCCTCTGGTAACCTCTAATCTACTTACTGTCTCTGTGAATTTGCCTATTCTATGTACCTCATAGAAGTGGAATCATTATATTTGTCCTTTTGTGTCTGGCTTATTTTACTCAGCATAATGTTCTCAAGGTTCCCATGCTGTGCATGTATCAGAACTTTATTCCTTTTCATGGATGAATAATATTCCATTGTACGGATATGTCATATTTTATCCATTTATCTGTTGATGGTTACTTGGGCTGTTAATATATTTCGGCTATTGTGAATAATGCTGCTATGAACATGGTTGTATAAATTATCTGTTTGGATCTCTTCTTTCAGTTCCTTTAGGCATATACTTAGGAGCAGAAGTGCTAGAACATACTCTGTGTTTACCTTTCTGAGGATCCACCAAACTTTTTCACAGCAGCTGCATGATTTTATACGCTCACCAGCAATGCATAAGAGTTTTGTTTCTCCTACTTCTTTGCCAACATTTATTTTCCAACATTTGTTTTTCCTTTTGTTTTGGTTAGTAACCCTCCTAATGGGGTTTTAGTGGTATCTCATTGTGGTTTTGACTGCGTTTTCCTAATGACTAGTAATGTGGAGCATCTCAGGGCTTGGGATTTTCTCACTTGGTTTGCTCACTTGGTTGAGCATCTCACAGACGTTTTCTCACCTGGTTTTCCAACTAACTATTAGCATCACCACCTTAGGGATATTGAAATGGAGGATACTACACATTGCAACTTGACCAAAATCTTCCAAATCTAAGAGTTGGAGCCAAGATGAAAATCCAGGACTTTTGACTCCAATATCCTTTTTTTTCCCTTTTTTGGGAAACAGAGTCTCACTCTGTCGCCAGGCTGGAGTGCAATGGTGTGAATGGAGTGCAATGGTGTGATCTCGGCTCACTGCAACCTCTGCCTCCCGGGTTCAAGTGATTCTCCTACCTCAGTCTCCGGAGTAGCTGGGACTACAGGCGTGTGCCACCATGTCCAGCTAATTTTTGTATTTTTAGTAGAGACGGGGTTTCGCCACGTTGGCCAGGATGATCTCGATCGCTTGACCTCATGATCCGCTCGCCTTGACCTCCCAAAGTGCTGGGATTACAGGCGTGAGCCACCACTCCTGGCCAACTCCAATATCCTTTCTAGTACACCTTGTTTTATAAATAGTTATACATCTTATAATGTAAGGCAGTTTTAATGTTATTTTTACATGGCAAGGTAAAAATAACATTCTAGGGAAGCCCTTCTGTTTCAAGCCTGAATAATATTTCTGGCTCATGAAAAAGAATAACCTTTTGGGCCGGGCATGGTGGCTCAGGCCTGTAATCCCAGTGCCTTGAAAGGCCAAGATGAGAGGATTGCTTGAGCCCAGGAGTTCAAGACCAACCTGGGCAACATAGCAAGACTCTGTTTCTACAAAAAATTAAAAAAAATTAGCCTGGTGTTGTGGTGTGTGCCTATAGTCCCAACTACTTGGGAGGCTGAGGAGGGAGGATTGCTTGAGTCCAGGAGCTTGAGGTTACTGTGAGCTATGGTTGCACCACTGGACTCCTGCCTGCGAGACAGGGACCCTATCTTAAAAAAAAAAGCCCCCACAAAACAACAGTAACCTTTTGTCTGTTAAACATGAACACTAGCCAGGTGCGGTGGCTCACACCTGTAATCCCAGCACTTTGGGAGGCTGAAACGGGTGGATCTCTTGAGGTCAGGAGGTAGAGACCAGCCTGGTGACCATGGTGAAACCCTGTCTCTACTAAAAATACAAAATAAATAAATAAATAAATAAAAATAAAAAAATTAGCCAAGCGCAATGGTGTGCACCTGTAGTCCCAGCTACTCAGGAGGCTGAGGCAAGAGAATTGCTTGAACCTGGGAGGCGGAGGTTGCAGTGAGCTGAGATTGAGCCACTGCACTCCAGCCTGGGCGACAGAGTGAGACTCAAAAACAACAAAGCAAACAAAAGAAACAAACAAAAACCCCCAAAACAAACACTATTCCCTCATCCCACAAATACCCCCACACTTAAGTACATCAAGAAAACAGGTGACATCATGAAATGCTTAACAACCATTTACTGATCAGGAAGGGCCAGGGGCAATCTCCGCTTTCAGTTCAGCAGCAGTAATTCCTGAGAGCAAAAAAGCAGAAGCCTGGGGAGAAAAACAGAAAAAAATTTTTTCCGTAATTTTGGACCTGAATTTGATTTTCTTCCTCCTGGGCTAAGCCTCGCATTCCTAGAAAGCAAAGTTTGTGTTTGTACTAGGAAGGAAATACAAGCCACTCAAGCAAAATCCTTTTTTCGAAGATAAGGCTCAGCACGCGCCACCTGGTGGAAAGAACGTGAAAGCACAGGCTGCATTTCTCCACCCATTAACTGGGCGTTTCCTTGCTCTGAGTTGCTTGCTGCTATCTTCCAGCCTGTGAAGGACCCTAACGGAGCAGGAGTCAACATCTTCTCTCTGGAGACTATTTATCTGTCATATTTTTCCTTCTTTTTCACTTTCAAATTTTACTTTCTTGACCTTGGGTTTAGGGAGCAAAGGTGTTCTGAGGACACAGAACTGTGATATTCCCTTGTCTCTCAAATGCAATTGGGATCAAAGTTTCAGATCTGGTTCAGAGAGCCTTGCTGCTGGGAAGGGTTGGGGGCGTTTTGGGAGGTGACCATACTCAGTGTTCGGGGCACCCATGCCAGTTCTGGATGTCCTTAACATAGATCACTTTTGGGGGACCTGGAGGCTCGGGGAGCCCCAGACATCATGGAAGTTCAAAGTCCAGGGTGAAGTGGGAGTCGGGCCAGAGTGGCCACTGCAGGGACAGCTTTTGTGGCCACAGGGCACTCTCTCCACCACCCTGCCAGCTTCCCGCTGGCCCCTTTGGGGGACCCGTGTCGTGAGCAGTGCCAGGTCAGACAGAACCAGGTCCACCTAGGTTTGTGTCTTTCCACAAGGTTAGACTTTTACTGATGCCATTTCAATCGTAAAAGCTACAAGCTCTGAGCTACACAGGCAATCTCCTAAATACCACCTGCTCACTCAGTAGTCAGAGCTGTGGGCACACAAGTTCAAGCCACTCCCTAAGTCAGTCAATATTGCAAAACATTCATAATAGTGTACTTAATATGTAAATGTTATAGATGAAACATCAAACAAGTAACATTTAACATCAAGAGAAAAGCAGATAGGAATAAGGGTTAACGAACCAGTCCAGGGAGAGCGACGTGGACAAGGAGGGTGTCCTGGGCTGATCTGGACAGTTGTCAACGTCTCATAAGGAAGAGTTTTTGATTTGAGCAGAGTTTTGGTGGCAGATGCCAGGTGTCAGTCACAAGCACCAGCAAGACGGGGTCCGTCACGATGGCTACTGACTGGTGAAGTCTCGCTCATCTTATGACCTTTGAGTCCTCTGATGAGTGCTCATAGTAAAGGGTCATGTCCTTATCTGGTTGAGTGTTGTCTCCGTTGATTAGGCAAACTTCTGGTCCTACTGGCATAATGCCTTTTGAAATGCAAAATAAAGTCTTTTTCTAAGACGGAGTCACTTATGTCAAGGGTACTCTGTACAACCCAGCAGATGCACTTGGTCCCAAAGTTGGTATCCAGAGTCTGAACACACCACAGACAGCACAAGGCCTCATAACTGTCTCTTTTCCACTTGGCAGTCAGGTTTGGATCTGCAAAACCTTCTTTCAGCCAATACACATACAGTTCTCTGCTGATGGCTTTCTGCTTGTAGGGAATCCATAAGCCCCAGACATTGGGTGCCAGAACATAGGGCTTCATGAGCCCCACACATTGGATGCCAGAATGTAGGGATCCATGGGCCCCATGTTGGGCACCAGAACTTAGGGAACCAGGCCTACATCACCTGTGGGTACCACAAATTCGGTGGTGACAAAGGAATGAGAAAAAGACAGATTAAGAGAGACAGTGGGACCAGGGGGCCATCACTTATTACTCTGGAGGAGGCAGTGAAGGCCCCGAGCTCTGATCATCCACACTATTTATTGATTACAATGACTTTAATCTACAGGGTAAGGGTAGAGTAACGGTGGGGTGAATCAGCGAGCCGTAAGTGAATCAGTGAGCCAGAACTGGTGTGTCATCCTAAGGATTGATAATAGTGGCTGGTTTGGGAGTTTCACAAAACAAGGACATGTGATTATCTTTAACCTGGTATCTATGTGCAGCTGGTGGAACACGGACCTTACAAGGAGCCTACGAGTCTGGCTACGTCATAGTACTATGAAGGGGTTTTACATCCTTGAGCACAATGTTTATGGTAACAGAGCCGAGGTCACCCTGCACTGGAACATGAGGCATGGAGAGGCCTTCCTCCTCAGAGGCCTCCTGTGGCCTTCCACAGTTTTTGTTGTTCCTTGTTTATACGTTACACATAACCAATTTATGTAGGCACTCTGTAAGTTCTTTCTCCTTTGGTGCTTTTCCCAACACTGCTAATAAAACATCTCTAAGATATAGCAGGATTTCTGATGATGAATGGTGAAGGTGGGCCAGAGACCCTCCCCTGGCCTCTTCTTCCCGACGTTCTCTCTCAGATTCCTTCATTTCTGATCTAACTCATCCAATGTTGGCTCAATCAGCTACCAGCTATCACAGTGCACTTTCTGACTTTTTTTTTTCTTTTATTTTCCGTGTGTAGGATGTTTGAATTGAGCTGAGTCTAGAGGGTGGGCATAGAGAAGTCACTTCGAGGATCCTCTCCCTTCTGCTGTCTGTATCCCTAAACCTCAGGGAATGCCCATGGGCTATTTAAAGGGTTTCCACGTGCTTGGGTCAGCCCAGCCCCCAATAAGAGTTAATCTTATGTTTCACGATTAACTCAAGGATTTTGGGCTTTCTTTACATCTGCCAAATCCCCTTAAAGCTGCACTTCAACTAGGGTTTGATTGGACAACTGGGAGAAGGTGAGCTACAGACCGTCAGGAGAACAGGAATCACCACGTCCAAATCATCACAGAGCTGCAATTGAATCAGTCACAAATCCAGGATGGAAATATGTTTATAAATTTAACTAAAAGGCAGACTGCAAATGTTTTCACAAGATTGGTTCCTTATAGGTGACACGCTTCTTTATGTGGTGAGAGTGATGTCATATCTTCTGCATAATGAGTAGAGAATGAATTCAGTGTTTCCTCTAGCACAGGTGGTCCTAGTGAGCCCTCCATGGTTGATGGTTTAGAAGAGTTCTGCTTGGGGCAGGGTGTGGTGGCTCACGCCTGTAGTCCCAGCACTTTGAAAGCCAAAGGTGGGTGGATCACTTGAGGTCAAGAGTTTGAGACCAGCCTGGCTAACATGGCTAAACCCCGTCTCTACTAAAAATACAAAAAAATTAGCTGGGTATGGTGGTGTGTGCCTGTAGTTCCAGCTCCTTGGGGTGCTGAGGCAGGAGAATTGCTTGAACCGAGGAGGTAAAGGTTGCAGTGAGCCGAGAGAGTGTGCCACTGCACTCCAGCCTGGGCGACAGAGCAAGACTGTCTCAAAAAAAAAGAAAAAAAAAGAGTTCTGCTTGGTTTCAGAGCCCTCATTGGTAGAGCTCCTTCTCTGCTTCCTTCACAGTTTCTGGCCTGGCAGACGCTGCCTGTAGGAGAAGCTTCTGGCAATCCTCTCTCCTACTTATGGAGAGAAGCCTATGTATGTGAGGGTTCTTTTGGTAGGCTCAAAATGGTCCTTCTAAATATATTTATGGTGGGGTGTGGTGGCTTACAACTGTAATCCTGGTGCTTTGGGAGGCTGAGGCAGGAGAATCGCCTAAGCCCAGGAGTTGGAGATTAGTCTGGACAGCATAGCAAGTCCCCATCTACACAAAAAATAACACACTAGCCAGGCAGGGTAGTGTGTGCCTATAATCCCAGTTACTTGGGAGGCTTAGGAGGGAAGATTGCTTGAGCCCAGGAATTTGAGAAATCGCTGAGTTATAATCATACCACTGCAGCCCAGATAGAGCGAGACCCTTTGATTCCTTCCTTCCTTCCTTCCTTCGTTCGTTCGTTCCTTCCTTCCTTCCTTCCTTCCTTCCTTCCTTCCTTCCTTCCTTCCTTTCTTTCTTTCTTTCTTTCTTTCTTTCTTTCTTTCTTTCTTTCTTTCTTTCTTTCTTACTTTCTTTCAAAACAGGGTCTTATTGTGTTTCTTAGCCTGGTCTAAAATTTCTTGGCTCAAGTGACCCTCCCACCTCAGCCTCCTGAATAGCTGGGACTACGGGCATGCACCGCTTCCCCTGGCAATCTCCTGTCTTCATTCAGTTCCACTGCCCTTTACATTCTATTCTGTATAAACAGTGCCCCTCCAGAGTCCAGCAACCCTATGGTCCCAACCCATAAACAATAACAGAATCACAGAATCTGGCTGGGTGTGGCAGCTCACACCTGTAATCCCAGCACTTTGGGAGGCAGAGGTGAGTGGATCACCTGAGGTCAGGAGTTCTAGACCAGTCTGGCCAACATAGTGAAACCCTGTCTCTACTAAAAATACAAAAATTAGCCAGGTGTGGTGGTGCGCACCTGTAGTCCCAGCTACTTGGGAGGCTGAGGCAGGAGAATTGCTTGAGCCCAGAAGGTGTAGGTTGAAGTGAGCAGAGATCGTGCCACTGTACTCCAGCGTGGGTGATGAGAGTAAAACCCTTTCTCAAAAAAAAAAAAAAAAAAAAAAAAAAAAAAGAATCGCACTCACAGAATTTTTCTGAATATTAAAATTATTTTATCATTTTGCTTACTCTATGATAGATTATGAGGTGATTTTAAGTACAGAGGATTTTTTTTTTTTTGAGATGGAGTCTTGCTCTGTCACCCAAGCTGGAGTGCAGTGGCGTGATCTTGGCTCACTGCAACCTCTGCCTCCTGGGTTCAAGCGATTCTTCTGCCTCAGCCTTCCGAGTAGCTGGGACTACAGGTGTGTGCCACCACGCCCAGCTAATTTTTTGTAGTTTTAGTAGAACTGGGTTTTTGCCATGTTGGCCAGGATGGTCTTGAACTCCCAGCCTCAAGTGATCCACCCGCCTATGCCTTCCAAAGTACTGGGATTACGGGTGTGAGCCACTGTGCCCAGCCAAGAATATTGTTTTAGATTTATTTATCTTGAAAAATTGTATTATAGGTGGGGGGTGGTAGCTCATGCCTGTAATCCCAGCACTTTGGGAGGCTGAGGCAGGAGCATTGCTTGAACCTGGAGGCAGAAGTTGCAGTGAGCCAAGATCATGCCATCGCACCCCAGCCTAGGCAACAAGAGCAAAACTCTGTCTCAAAAAA
Organism: Aotus nancymaae; assembly: GCF_030222135.1. Classification (NCBI taxonomy): domain Eukaryota; kingdom Metazoa; phylum Chordata; class Mammalia; order Primates; family Aotidae; genus Aotus; species Aotus nancymaae. The sequence continues at coordinate 5,430,760 of NW_026988494.1, read as the reverse complement.
AAAAAAAAAGGAAAGGAAAAATTGTATTATAAAGTTTACTTTAATGCATACATACAAATATGCTCCTTATGAGAATCTAATGCCTGATGATCTAAGGTGGGGCAGTTTCATCCCTCCCTACTCCTGTCCTCCCATCCATGGAAAAATTGTCTCCCATGAAACCCATCCCTGGTGCCAAAGATGTTGGGGACCACTGTTTATTCAGCAAATATGGTTTGAGGATATTATATGCAGCACATACTGCTCCAATTCATAAAGACTCATTTTAGCTTATCCTCATTGAATTCCTGGCGTGTTGTTTAATTTGTCTTAAGTGACTTACCTGTAAAAAATATCTGTGTTGACAAACATAAATTCCAAACTGGCATTGTATCTCATATGGTTTGAAGACTAAATTCATATCAAAACAGCTATTCAAGTTAAACCTCTGCTAAGCCATCAAATCTAGAAAAAAAATTGCCTTTACTCCCTAAACTTTTGAATACATGCATTTAGTATTTGTATGTTTTATTTATTTATTTATTTATTTATTTGAGATGGAGTCTCACTCTGTTGCTCAGGCTGTGCAATCTCTGCTCATTGCAACCTCTGCTTCCTGGGTTAAAGTGATTCTCCTGCCTCAACTTTCTGAGTAGCTGGGATTACAGGTATGTGCCACCACACCACGCCTGGCTAATTTCTTTGTATTTTAGTAGATTCAGGGTTTCACCATGTTGTCCAGGTTGGTCTCGAACTCCTGAGCTCAGGCAATCCACCCACCTTGGCCTCCCAAAGTGCAAGGATTATAGGCATAAGCCACTGTGCCTGGCTGATATACTCACTGTTACCACTCATGATAGGCAGAATTCTAAAAATGTCCACCCCAAGATTTCTGTCCTCTGGTTTCCTTTCTTTTCTTTTCTTTTCTTTTCCTTTCCTTTGCTTTCCTTTCCTTTCCTTTCCTTTCCTTTCCTTTCCTTTCCTTTTCTTTCTTTTCTTTCTTTCCTTTCTTTCTCTTTCTTTCCTTCTTTCTTTCCTTCTTTCCTTCTTTCTTTCTTTCTTTCCTTCTTTCTTTCTTTCCTTCTTTCCTTCTTTCTTTCTTTTTGAGATAGAGTCTTGCTCTGTTGCTCAGGCTGGAGGGCAATGGCATGATCTCAGCTTTCTGCAACCTCCGTCTCCCAAGTTCAAGCAACTCTCGTGCCTAAGCCTCCCAAGTAGCTGAGATTACAGGCACATGCCACCACATTTGGCTAATTTTTGTATTTTTAGTAGACACGGGTTTCACCATGTTGGCCGGGCTGGTCTCAAAATCCTGACTTCAAATGATCCATCTGCCTTGACCTCCCAAAGTGCTGGGGGCATGAGCCACCGTGTCCAGCCTCTGGTTTCTCAATCACTGTGGTGAAAGGACTTTGCAGATGGAATTGACTTTACTAGTTGACTAAATTTAAGCTTAGGGAGATTATTCTGGATTATCTGGGTGGACTCAATGTGATTGTTTTAGTCCTTAAAAGCAGAGAAGGAAGGCAGGAGAAACAAACCCGAAGAGGTCAGGGAGATTGGAAGTGTGATCAAGATTTGACCTTGCCGGTTAAAGTGGTTCATGCCTGTAACCCCAGCACTTTGAAAAGCTGAGGCAGGAGGATCTCTTGAGTCCTGGAGTTTGAGACCAGCCTGGGAAACATAGTGAAACTCCATCTGAACAAAAAGTTAAAAAATTAACCCAGCATGGTAGCATGTGCTTGTAGTCTCAGCTACTTGGGAGGCTAAAGTGGGAGAATCGCTTGAGCCTGGGAAGTCGAGGCCGCAGTGAGCCATGATTGAGTCATTGGATTCTAGCCTGGGCAACGGAGTAAGATCCTGTCTAAAACAAGCAAAAACAAGATTTGACCTGCCATTTCTGGCTTTGATAACAAAGCCAAGGATTGTAGGCAGCCTCTAGAAGGTAAGAATGATTTCCAGCTGGCAGCCAGCAAGGAAGTGGGATCTTGGTCCAACAATCACATGGAATTGAATTCTTCCAACAGCTGGAGAGAGAAGATTCTTCCCTAGAGCCCCCAGATAAAAGCCCAGCCAGTCCACACTTTAATTTAGTCCAGTGAGACCGGAAGTGATTGTAACTGTCCAATGGGTTCTTCCTGCCCACTGCACAAACAAAATCAATTCATGGAGATCATGGCATTGCAGTAAAAAGCTTAGTTGACATGAGGTCAGCCATGCCATGGGGGAGACAGAGTTATTACTCAAATAGATCTCCCTGAGCATTTGGGGACTAGGTGTTTTCAAGGATAGTTTGAGGGAAGAGATGGGGGTGGCTTGGCAATAGGTGCTTGCTGCTGATTGCTTGGGGGTGCAATTATAGGGGTGTGAAAAGTGGTCTTCTGTACCCAGAGCTGCTTCTGAGTGGGGCCACCAGAGCTGGTTGGCAGGTGTCAGTCATACAAAAAACCTGACAGCCTATCTCAAAAGGCCAATCTTAGGTTCTGCAATAGTGATGTAACCTGTGGGAGTAATTGGGGATGTTGCATATCTTGATCTTGTGACCTCCAGAATAATGACTGGCAATCGTTTATATCTACACCTTAGCAGAATTCAGGTTCCTCTGTCTTCCTAGCCTGGTGGTCTCTCATTAGCTTTACGAAGGTGGTTGAGTTCTGGGGAAGAGCTATTACCATTTGAAGTATTAACTAAATGTCTCCCAAAGGTAGCTTCACCTAAGCTCAAGCGTGTCTAAGGGCAGCTTGAAGGCCAAAGGCACAATGGGGGTTTGGCCAGATCAGATCTTCTTCACTGCCATGATTTTCTTACTGCTATAAATTTTGCAAAAGTGGTTTTGCACTCAGCTTGGCTTCTGAGCTACAGAACCATGGGATAATAAGCGTGTGAGGTTTTTTTTTTTTTTTTTTTGAGAGATAGAGTCTCGCTCTGTCTCCCAGGCTGGAGTGCAATGGCACAATCTCGGCTCACTGCAACCTCTGACTCTTGGGTTCAAGCAATTCTCCTGCCTCAGCCTCCTAAGTAGCTGGGACTACAGGTGCGTGCCACCACACCCGGCTAATTTTTGTATTTTTAGTAGAGATGGTGTTTCATCACGTTGATCACGCTGGTCTCAAACTCCCGAACTTGTGATCTGCCTGCCTCGGCCTCCCAGAGTGCCAGGAGCATTTACAGGCATAAGCCACCCTGCCCTGCCAATAAGCATGTAAGTTTTAAGGCATTAAGTTTGTGCTTGTTACAGCACCAATAGGAAGCTAATACAGCACTTTCTCATCTTTCATTTACTCTTTTGGCAATCGATTTCGGCTTTCTTCTCCATCACTCTACTGAAACAATGATGATCAAGTTTTCAGAGATATTTTGTGGTGAAATCCTACAGATGTGTTTCAGGCCTATCTAACTTGATACCTTTGTAGTATTTGATGCTGCCTGTCTGACTCTCACCTCCTTGAGTTTCATGACACCGTGCTGCAGGTTTTTCTATTTTCTCTCTGTTCCTTCTCACTTTCCTTCAGTGGCTTCTTTTTCCTGTGCTGTTACTTTTTCCTTTGCTGAATGACATATTTGCATTCCTTAGAGTTCTTGCTTCTCTTCTCATTTGATGATGTTTCCTTGAGTGAGCTCATTTTTTTTGTGTGACTTCTACTAAATAACGATGAAAGAACTTTTTGGGGCTGGGTGCAGTGGCTCACATCTGTAATTCCAGCACTTTGGGAGGCCAATGTGGGAGGATTGTGTGAGGCCAGGGGGTAGAAAACAGGCTGGGCAACATAGGGAGATCCTATCTCTATAAAAAATCAAAATAAGTTGTTAGGGGAGGAAAAACTTTTCCTTTTTCCTTGCATGTTCAGTGCCTGGGGGCTTGTGAGTTAAACTAATATAAGACAGATTAACAGGAAAAAGACAGAGTTTGTATTACTATTTATGTGCACAGGAGTTCACAGACGTGAAACTCAAAGAATTAGTTAGACTTGGGGGATTACATACCATTTTAAACAAAGGAAAAGTGGGTTTGGGCTTTGAGAGATGATAAATCATGGAAAAATAATTAGGAAATATATGGAAGAAAGTAGTGAAGGTAAGGGTCATCGTTACAAGGTTTGTTCACCTTACTAAACAGGAGTTGGGATAGCAGGCTCTTCCATCCCCAGGGATAACAGTCAGTCTCCTCTTCCGGGTTCAGAATAGGGAGACACCTTCGTGAAACAAATTTATGCCCTACTTTTAGCAGAAGAAGGGGCACACAGAGAACTCTTCTGCATCTACTGATTCTCAATTACCTTCACCTCAGAATAATTCCCATGCTAAAGTGGCATATTCTATTGCCAAAGCCAGAAACCTGGAGTCATCTTTCGCTCCTGCTCGCCATTTGCATACAATCAGTCGTCAACTTCTTTGGTCATCTTGATTCTCACTTCCTTTACTTTATGGTTTCCTCATTTTTAAGCTATGGTGATGTTGACAATGATAACATCAATAACTAACATTTACTGAACTATTACCATGTATGACTATGAAAAGTGCTTTATATGTATTTTCTTTTTCTTTTCTTTCTCTTTCTTTCTTTCCTTTCTCTCTCTTTCCTTCTCCTTCCTTCCTTCCTTTCTTGCTTTCAACAGGGGCTTGCTCTGCCTACGCAACAGAGTGAGACTCTGTCTCATCAAACAAACAAACAAACCAACAATTCAAGAAGGAAAAACCAAATAACCCCATTAAAAATAGGCATGAACGGATACTTCTCAAAAGAGATATACAAGCGGCCAACAAGAGGCCAAAAAATGCCTCATATCACTAATCACCAGAGAAATGCAAATCAAACTCACACTGAGATATTACCTCACACCAGTCAGAATGGCTATTATTAAAAAGTCAAAACACAACAGATGCTGTTGAGGCTGCAAAGGAAAGAGAATACTTACAAGGTCTAGTTGGTGGGAATATAGTTTTGCTCAGCCACTGTGGAAGGCACTTTGGGGAGTTCTCAAATAACTTAAAACAGAGCTACCATTTGACCCAGCAATCCTATTACTGGGTATATACCCAAAGGAAAGTAGATTGTTATACCAAAAAAAAAAAACCACATGTATGTTTATCACTGTGCTATTCACAATTGCAAACATGTGGAATCAACCTAGGTGCTTATCAGTGGTAGACTGGATAAAGGACATGTGGAATACTTCCTAAAGGTGGCATGTGAATTAGTTAAAAATATTAAAAAAGAAAAACAATGTGGAATACTACGTAGCTATAAAAAAAGAATGAATTTATGTCCTTTGCAGCAACGGGAATGCAGCTGGAGGCCTTTATCCTAAGTGAATTAACATAGGAACGGAAAACCAAATACTGCATGTTCTCACGTAAAGGTGGGAGCTAAGCACTGAGTACTCATGAACATAAAGATGGAAATGATAGACACTGCAGACTGCTAGAGGGGGAAGGGAGAAAGGGCATCATGGGTAGAAAAAGTAACCGTTGGGTACTATGCTCAGTACCTGGGTGGTGGGATCATTCTTTTTTTTTTTTTAATTGCATTTTAGGTTTTGGGGTACATGTGAAAAACATGCAAGATTGTTGCATAGGTGCATACATGGCAGTGTGATTTGCTGCCTTCCTCCACTTCACCTATATGCAGCATTCTCCCCATGCTATCTCTCCCCAACTCCCCACCCCCCTCTGTCCCCCCACTCCCCCGCAACAGACCCCCGTGTATAGTGCTCCCCTCCCTGTGTCCATGTGTTCCCATTGTTCAACACCCGCCTATGAGTGAGAACATGCGATGTTTGATTTTGTGTTCTTGTGTCAGTTTGCTGAGAATGATGGTTTCCAGGTTCATCCATGTCCCTACAAAGGACGCAAACTCATCGTTTTTGATGGCTGCATAGTATTCCATGGTGTATATGTGCCACATTTTTCCTGTCCAGTCTATCATCGATGGTCATTTGGGTTGGTTCCAGGTCTTTGCTATTGTAAACTGTGCTGCAATGAACATTCGTGTGCATGTGTCCTTATAGTAGAACGATTTATAATCCTTTGGATATATACCCAGTAATGGGATTGCTGGGTCAAATGGAATTTCTATTTCTAGGTCCTTGAGGAATCACCACACTGTCTTCCACAATGGTTGAACTAATTTACACTCCCACCAACAGTGTAAAAGTGTTCCTATTTCTCCACATCCTCTCCAGCATCTGTTGTCTCCAGATTTTTTAATGATCGCTGTTCTAACTGGCGTGAGATGGTATCTCAATGTAGTTTTGATTTGCATTTCTCTAATGACCAGTGATGATGAGCATTTTTTCATATGCTTGTTGGCCTCATGTATGTCTTCTTTTGTAAAGTATCTGTTCATATCCTTTGCCCATTTTTGAATGGGCTTGTTTGTTTTTTTCTTGTAAATCTGTTTTAGTTTGTTGTAAATTCTGGATATCAGCCCTTTGTCAGATGGGTAGGCTGCAAAAATTTTTTCCCATTCTGTTGGTTGCTGATTCACTCTATTGACTGTTTCTTTCACCATGCAGAAGCTGTGGAGTTTGATTAGGTCCCATTTGTCTACTTTGACTTTTGTTGCCAATGCTTTTGGTGTTTTGGTCATGAGGTCCTTGCCTATGCCTATGTCCTTAATGGTTTTGCCTAGGTTTTCTTCTAGGGTTTTTATGGTGTTAGGTCTTATGTTTAAGTCTTTAATCCATCTGGAGTTAATTTTAGTGTAAGGTGTCAGGAAGGGGTCCAGTTTCTGCTTTCTGCATATGGCTAGCCAGTTTTCCCAACACCACTTATTAAACAGGGAATCCTTTCCCCATTGCTTGTTTTTATCAGGTTTGTCAAAGATCGGATGGTTGTAGATATGTTGTGTTGCCTCCGAGGCCTCTGTTATGTTCCATTGGTCTATATCTCTGTTTTGGTACCAATACCATGCTGTTTTGATTACTGTAGCCTTGTAGTATAGTTTGATGTCCGGTAGCGTGATGCCTCCCGCTTTGTTCTTTTTTCTTAGAATTGACTTGGCTATGTGGGCTCTCTTTTGGTTCCATATGAAGTTGGGATCATTCTTATTGTAAACTTCAACATCACACAATATACCCAGGCAACAAAGATATACATGTACCCCCTGAATCTAAAATAAAGGTTGAAAAAAATATATACTTGCCTCATATAAGAAAACTAATAGATAATTCCATGCTAATTTCTCCTCCCCACATTCTCTTTGCTTGATTCTTCTTTTCTTTCCCCCTTTACATCCCAGACAGATGCCATATTACCGGAATAAAGAACTCTGGCTATAAACATGGGAGTCTACATCTCAGCCCTACTGCTGGCTGCTGACTCTGGTGTTTTTTTTTTGAGTTGGAGTTTCCCTCGTTGCCCAGGCTGGAGTGCAATGGCGGGATCTTGGCTCACTATAACCTCTGCCTCTCAAGTTCAAGCGATTTTTCTGCCTCAGCCTCCCAAGCAGCTGGGATTACAGGTATGCGCCACCATGCCCAGCTAATTTTTGTACTTTTAGTAGAGACGGGGTTTTGCCGTGTTGGCCAGGCTGGTCTCGAACTCTTGACCTCAGGTGATCCATCCACTTCGGCCTCCCAAAGTGCTGGGAGGTGTGAGCTACCACGCCTGGCCTGTTTTTCTTAAATTGCATAAGCTCTTGGGATTCTTCAGAAAGTCTCCATCAGCAGGAAGGCCCTCACTAGATGAGGCCCCTCAGCCTCCATAAGAAATAAATTCATTTTCTTTATAAATTAAAAAAATGAGCTATTTTCATTTTATTTCTAGAGTTACATTTTTTGTTTCATCTCCAGCCCTTATCATAGTGCTAGGCACAGAGTTTATGCAGTGACATTTATTCCTTTAGGAAATATCTATTGAGTCTCTATGATTCCTACTTAAAGAGGCTGTGCAGGAAGAAGGATTTCTGTAGTTAAGGAGGGCTGACAAGTTCTGAATTCTGGGGTGAGGCTGCAGCTGCTGACCTGGACAGCCAGGACCCGCTCCAAGCCATCTGCTTGGCCAGCACTTGATTGGTTGGACATAGAAAGGAATAAAAACCAATCAAGAAAGATGACCTTTAGTGGAATTAAGCAATTTGCAAGCAGCTGCGGAGATCCTGGGACCCCCCATAAAAGCAAGCAGATTTGCCTGTCTTTTATGTTGGACTCCCATCAAACTTGTTAATGTCAATAAGAAAGAAATTGAGCTTGTCTTTGTTGTGAGCCTAATGTGAGCCTTGGCTGGTTGCACTAAATTTCTCTCTTTGATTTCCCTCTCTTTGCCTTTTTCTGTTCCGTTTATTTAGTGTCCCTCTTGGCAGTGGCTCTTTTAGCCTTTATTTTCAAAAAAGGAGGGGAGAGAGAGAAAAAGAGAAGTTGAAAAACCAGGAAGAAACTTTAGAGTGAGTGGTTAGCCTTTCTCCAAGGTGACATGCTTAGATCCTCCCAGTTCAACTCTGAGGAAATTCTACTACAGACTGATGGGTACTTTGGTGATGGTGGGTACAGTTATGGAGTAGGTGGAATTCCCACCAAAGGAGAGTTGATTGCCTCCTTCCCTGCTGACTGACTACTCAATATGAATATCTTATTTGGAAAGATTGGTAACTTAGGCCTCTAATTTCTAAGTGGTAAATTAGGTTGTAGATAACGCAAAACTCATTTCAAATTGAGTTAAGCAAAAGGGAGAATTTATTAGCACATATGGCATAGCAGAAAAATCCCAGGGTAAAGCTGGCTTCAGGTACTGTCATCTGTGCCCAGTTAACTCACTCTTTCTTTCTTTCCTTCTCTCCTTCCTTCCTTCCCTCCTTCCCTTTCCTCCCCTCCCCTCCCTTCTCCCCTTCCCTCTCTCCTTCCTTCCTTCCTTTTTTCCTTTCCTTTTCTTTCTTTCTCTCTCTCTCTCTTTCTCTTTCTCTCTTTCTTTCTTTAGTTTTTGAAAACAGGGTCTTGCTCTGTTGCCCAGGCTGAAGTGCAGTGGCATTATCATAGCTCACTGCAACCTCAACCTACTTGGCTCAAGTGATTCTCCCACCTTAGCCTCCTGAGTAGCTGGGACCACAGGTGCACACCACCACACGTGGCTTTTTTTTTTTTTTTAATTTTTTATATGTGTAGAGATGGGATCTTGCTATTTTGCCCAGGCTGGTCTTATACTCCTGAGCTCAAGTGATTCTTCTGCTTCAGCCTCCTAAGGTGCTGGGATTACAGGCATAATCCACCATGCCCAGTTAGTTAGTTTTGACAATTGATTTTTACTTTAAGCTATAATACCACATGCTACTTTTTGGTCCTTCATGAGAGCTGACATAGTCACATTCTTCTTTCCTTTAAAATACTTATTTTTTGCTCACGAATTGGAAGTAAATCTGGATTACTTCTAATACCACAGTCAAACGTATATCTGGGGTAGTTAAAAGGTTAACTGTGATAGTAAAACTGTATGTCAATACAACATGTGTGGTGGAATATTTTGTGATTGGAGTGAGAAGGACATTGAAACAAAACTTAATTTTTTTTTCTTTTTTACCAAACTGAGCATTTATTTTCAACAAAGTGCAACATATAAATAAAGTTTGCAGAAAGAGGAAAATTGGGAGACCATATTTACAGCATCTAAAACTGACAAGGGAACACTTTATAGAATATATAAATAACTCCTAAGGTTTACAAGAAAACATTAGAAACATTGATAGAAGAAATGGGCGAGAGATATGAAAAGGCAGTTTATAGAAAAGGAAACTTTGAACTCCCAAGAAGTGTAAGAAGAGACAGTAATAATCAGAGTCAGGCAATTTAAAAACACGATATACCACTTTACCATCATTAGAGGAGAAAAAGCTTGAAAGCTGGGATGCCAAGTGTAGGTGGTCGTGCAGGGTACAAGTATTAGCGTGCCCAGCTGGCGGAGGGGTAGGCAGGTGCAGCTAGTCTGAAGAGTGGTCAGAAGGTACCTGGTTAGGTTAAATATTTACCCTATGAGCTAGCAAGTCTGTTTTGGGGTATATATACTTAAAAAAACTTCAAGTCCATAAGGGGACATGGATAAGGGTATTTTTTGCACTATTACATTCATAGTATCAGAATTATAAACCAGCAATCCTTGGCACTATTAAAACAAATCAATATTACAGGCAAGCTCTTTGCCATTCTTGATAAACATCCTTAGACAGAAACAACTTTATGCTGACAAGATATAGAATAAGTCTCCATGTAATGCACATTTTATGGTAGGTAAGTTGCAGGTAAATGTTCACTAAGCTTTTTCTCATCTCTAACAAGATGATCGTCTAGTTGAATACTTTGTCTTCTCAAAGCTCCTATTCGACAGTCTTCCCAGTCTTCCAATTCTTTTCTAGGGCTCCTCATTCAGCTGCTAATTAGGTTTCATAGCTTTTGGCTTCAGTTATATTTTATTTCTTTTTATTTTTTTGAGACACAGTTTCACTCTGTCATCCAGGCTGGAGTGCAGCAGCACAATCTTGGTTCACTGCAACCTCTGCCTCTTGGGTTCAAGCAATTCTCATGCCTCAGCCTCCTGAGTAGCTGAGATTACAGGTGTGCACCACTATGCCAGGCTATATATATATATATTATTATTAGTAGAGACGGGTTTCACCACGTCAGCCAGGCTGGTCTCAAACTTTCTGACCTCAAGTGATCCACGCTTTGGCCTCTGAAAGTACTGGGATTACAGGCATAAGCCACTTTCACTGCACCCAGCCAAGTTATATTTTCTAGTCAAGGATGAATTGTAAAAGATGAGGCACTCCTGAAGGGGAAATGTTATTAGTAGACTGTGTTTTCTCTGGTGGGCCCACGATTCAGCCATTCACCACCACTGTGACCTGTGATCCTGGAATTTTACATCTCAGCCTGATGGGGACTGGGGAAATAGCTTACCACACTTAGTTTAAATGCTTTAAGATCAAGGATTCTCATCCTTTTCGGGGGCCTCCCCATGTGAAATGCAGATGTATAATAAATGCATACGTGTTGAAATGGATTCTCCTGCTCTCATCAAATCCAGAAGCAAAACCAAAGAGAATGTAATAGCAAGTAAATAACGTTACAGATTACGACCCAGGTTTACACCTTGGGCTTTACATTTTTCTTGTTAATACTGTTGTTGCCTGAAGTGTTTCTGCCACAGAGTGAGGCTTCGTTTTGGGCATCATGGTCGAAGCTCAGAACCCATGATTTTATTTTTAACCCTGTAACCAACCTTACATGAATCCTATCTTTATCTATTCCAAGTTGGTGTGCAAAAGGTTACTCACCAGAAGAAAATATTAAGTGCTAATATGCTAGTAACATCAACCTAAGGTTAGGGAGCAAATTCTGTTTTTAAAATTTATTATTATTATTATTATTATTATTATTTTTGAGACAGAGTCTCTTTCTCTTGGCTCACTGCAACCTCTGCCTCCTGGGTTCAAACAATTGTCGTGGCTCACCTCCCAGGTAGCTGGCACTGGAAGTGTGTACCACCACGCCCGGCTAATTTTTGTATTTTTAGTAGAGATGGATTTTCATCATGTTGACCTGGTCTTGAACTCCTGGCCTTAACTGATCCACCCACCTTGGCCTCTTGAGATGGATCATATTCTCTTTACTCCTCAACACTGAAGTGTTGGGTCTACAGGCATATGAGCCGTTGTGCCCAGCAACATTTTATTATTATTATTTTTACAGAGATGGGGTCTTCCTATGTTGCCCAGGCTGGCCTCAAACTCCTGCACTTAAGTGATCCTCCTATCTTGGCCTCCCAAAGTGCTAGGATTATAGGTGTGAGCCGCCACACTCTGCCCAACTTCTAAAATACCCACCACAGTTTGATTTTAATAAGAGATATCATTTTATGAAGTTTTACCAGAGCTGCAAGAAAAAATCCTTCGGCAAAGGGTCCTTCTACGTAGTTATCCTATTAAAGTTTGGATTTCTTTTCTTGTGGGGGTTGCTACAATGGGGTGGGATAAGTCTTTTAATGGAGCCGTGTTGATATCTAGGCACAACCTCCTGCTTTCAGCATGGAACCTCAGAGAAAAGGTTACGGAACATTAACCCGCGATGACGAAAGCACTCACTCACCTGATGTTTTATACCAAGAATGATTTATGTTTCCCTTGAACCCTGCCCACTTTGCTACCTGAGCCTCTTGTGAGTGTAAGACGGTGAAGAAGTTGTGGAAAGAACATGTGAACTCAGTGTGACACTGCTTCCCATCTTCAGGTGTGCGAATGATGTCTACAGACACTTAGAATGTGTGTTTGCAGGAGGGTGACGTTTTCTCTCCTTGGGGGAGGCTTTGTATGTGCAAAGGTGTGTGTGTGTGTGTGTGTGTGTGTGTTTGGGAAGCCCTAGACATGGGTAAAACAGCTGGCTGCTAATTATATCATATTATTTAAAGATTGTCACTAAACATTTTCCCTCATCTGAACCATCTAAATATTCCCCCTGCTGGCTCTGTCAGTATTCATGGCGTCTACCATTCTGCCAGTTATTCATGTTTTCAATTATGTTATGGGCTGACAGACACCTTGGTCAGCATGCAAACATTTGAAGGCAGTTAATATATTAAATAATTAGCTGTAGCAACATGACTTTCTCAGCTTATGTGACTTGCCAGAAACAATTAATCAGATCAGCCAAGAGTGGAAAACTGTAGCGGTAAGTTTTGCTGAGGTGGTGGTGGGCGGTGGTTGAGGAGGAATCGGGAAAGTTGAGCCTGGGAGGCTCCAGGTGTGGCAGTATGCTTCTCTGGGTATTTCAAAGGCTAACCCGGACAGCTAAGCCTCCTCAAAAGGTTTTGGTCATGCCATAGTCACCAAAACAGCATGGTACTGGTATAAAAATAGGCACATAGCGATGAAACAGAACAGAGAACTCAGATATAAACCAAAATACTTACAGGCAACTGATCTTTCACAAAGTAAACAAAAACATAAAATGGGGAAAGGACACCCTTTTCAAGAAATGGTGCTGGGATAATTGACTAGCCACATGTAGGAGAATAAAACAATCCTCATCTCTCACCTTATAGAAAAATCAACTCAAGATGGATTGAGGACTTAAACCTAACACCTGAAACTATAAAAATTCTAGACAATAACATTGGAAAAACCCTTCTAGACATTGGCTTAGGCAAGGATTTCATGACCAAAAACCCAAAAGCAATTGTAATAAAAACAAAGATAAATAGCTGGGACCTAATTAAACTAAGGAGTTTTGCACAGCAAAAGGAACAGTCAGCAGAGTAAACAGACAACACACAGAGTGGGAGAAAATCTTCACAACCTATACATTTGACAAAGAACTAATATCCAGAATCTACAACGAACTCAAACAAATCAGCAAGGAAAGAACAAACAATCCCATCAAAAAGTGGTCTAAGGACGTGAACAGAAATTCTCAAGAGAAGATATACAAATGGACAACAAACATATGAAAAATGCTCAATATCAGTAGTGATCAGGGAAATGCAAATCAAAATCACAACGTGATACCACCTTACTCCTGCAAGAATGGCCACAATCAAAGAAAAAACAGCAGATGCCGGCTTGGACGCGGTGATCAGGGAACACTTCTACACTGCTGGTTGGTGGGAATGGAAACTAGCAGAGCCGCTATAGAAAACAGTGTGGAGATTCCTTGAAGAACTAAAAGTAGAACTACCATTTGATCCAGCAATCCCACTACTCGTTGTCTGCCCAGAGGAAAATAAGTCATTATTTGAAAAAGACACTTGCATATGCATGTTTATAGCAGCACAATTCGTAATGGCAAAATTGTGGAACCAACCCAAATGCTCATCAATCAACAAGTGGATAAAGAAATTGTGGTATATAAACACGATGGAATACCAGTCAGCCATAGAAAGGAATGAATTAACAGCATTTGTAAAGACCTGGATGAGATTGGAGACTATTATTCTAAGTGAAGTAACTCAGGAATGGAAAACCAAACATTGTATGTTCTCACTGATACATGGGAGCTAAACTATGAGGATGAAAAGGCGTAAGAATGACATAGTGGCCTATGGGGACTTGGAGGGAAGAGTGGGAGAGGGCGAGGGATAAAAGACAACAAATGAGGTGCAGTGTATACTGCTTAGGTGATGGGTGTACCAGGATCTCACACATCATCACTAAAGAATTGTAACCAAATACCACCTGTACCCCGATAACTTACGGAAAAATAAAATAATAAATAAAATGAATGAATGCATGAATGAATGAATGAATGAATAAATAAATAAATAAAGGTTTTGGCCATGGAAAGTAGGAGAAAAAGGAAAGTGCACCTCCAAAAGGTGAATAGAATGCTGAAAATCAACTTTGTTTATGTTATGAATTTTCCAAACTCTGGCTCCATCTCTTTTTTATTTAATTGCATTTAGGGGTATGCATGTATATTTTGGGTGCAAAAGAGTCTGGACATGTCTGTATTTAACCAAATTTTTTTATGTCTACATCCCCCCCACCGCCCCGGGCTAAGGTAGGTGGCTCTTGCCTGTGATCCCAGCACTTTGGACTGAGGTGGGTGGATCACTTGAGGTCAGGAGTTCGAGACCAGCCTGGCCAACATGGCAAAACCCTGTCTCTCCTAAAAATACAGAAATTAGCCAGGCTAATTGCTGTATGATAGGGCAAGAAAAGGGAATTTGCTAAGCATCTATTATATCGTGCCTTTGTATACAGGCTGTCCTGAAAAACGAGACCTTGGGTTCACCATTAAAAAAATGTGATGCCGAAAACAATGTTTCAACATTAATTAATCTTGAGTACTAATAGGTACTTAGGGCAAGACAGTGAAACTGTAAATAAAGGATTAAGTTAGCCAGAAAACCAGGTGAGTTAGCTAAGTAGAGGGGTAACTACTTTCATAATATACTGAGCTACTAGGATAATAGAGCAATTTACCTAAACAGAGCAGCACCAATTTGTCAAGGCATCGATTTTTTTTTAATTTCCTCCCTCTAAGGACAGCAACTCCACTTCCATACGACAGGTGGCAGCATTGCCAGCCGCAATCCCTGCTCCGCCATGGCCGGCTGCGTTTTGTGATGAATCCGCCAGGGCAGAAATGCTTGTTTGCATTACAGGAGACTGCAACCTTTTAGAATTTCATTAAGAGGAGAAAGGCCACTCTTATTACTATTAGAATCATTTTACACTTCTGATATGTCTCTAGAGCAGGCAAATACAGTAGCAGTGTTAAGGTGCCTGAGTAGGTATTTCAAAAACAGGTGTAAGAATTTGTTCAATTCTTGCCAGCAGTGAAAATAAATCTACGGCTTTTAATTATATTTGCAAAAGGAGATTGGGGCAAATCTTGCCGAGATTACAGTCTGGAAATATGCATTGTGTTGGCTATAACCACACTCTCAGTTTTCAGCTAGATTTTATTTATTTATTTATCTATTTATTTCTTTTTGAGATGGAGTCTCACTCTGTCACCCAGGTTGTGCAGTGGAGCGACCTTGGCTCACTGCAACCTCTGCCTCCCAGGTTCAAGCGATTCTCCTGCCTCAGCCTCCCGAGTAGCTGGGATTAAGGCATGCACAACCACACCCAGCTAATTATTGTATTTTTAGTAGAGATGGGGTTTCACCATATTTGGCCAGACTGGTCTCGAACCCCTGACCTCAGGTGATCGCCCACCTTGGCTTCCCAAAGTGCTGGGATTACAGGCGTAAGCCACCGCCCCCATCCTGGATATTATTTTATATATTTTATTTTCTTGATCCTATCTGTTGAATAATGCCTTGTTAAACAATAATAATTGACAAGGTTCTACTATGAGTTTTGTGCAGAACATATAAATTCCTAGACTATGGGTTCCTTGAGAGTAGCCATTGTGTTTTCATTATAGCGTGGTCCATTTACTGGTAGAATACATGTAAGAACAATAATATTGAATATTCATTCAGCGCTTACTTTATGCCTGCCACTGTTCCAAATTCGCGACGTGTACTAATGTATTTAATATTCCTCACAGGCTGGGGGCTGTGGCCCACGTCTATAATCCTAGCACTTGAGGTCAGGAGTTCGAGACCAGCCTGGCTGACATGGTGAAATCCTGTCTCTACTAAAAATACAAAAATAATTAGCTGGTTGTGGTGGCAGGCACCTGTAATCTCAGCTATGCGGGAGGATGAGGCAGGAGAATCGCTTGAACCAGGGAGGGGAGGTTGCAGTGAACCAAGATCGCGCCATTGCACTCCAGCCTGGGTAACAAGAGCGAAACTCCATCTCAAAAAAAAAAAAAAAGATCTAATCACAATGCTTTGAGGAATGTACTATTGCTATCCCTATTTCATAGATAAAGAAATTGAGGCATAGAGAGATTAAGCAACCCCTAGAAAAATGTCAGGATATGATAATCCTTGCTTTTATATAATTTACTTTTTGGTTCCTGATTTTTTTTTTTGGGAGGGGTTGTAGCCCAGAATGCCAAATGTGTGAGTTTCTGAAAAGTTGATTCAAAGTAACATTTCACATATTTTTAAAACTCATATTTTATCATTGTGCAAATAGTGCATAATCCCTTTTATGTGAGGTATCTAGAATAGTCACATTCATAGAAACAGGAAGTGGATTGGTGGTTGCTAGGCAATACAGATAGGGGGAAATGGAGAGTGGTTTAATGGCTAAAGCATTTCAGTTTTGCTGGTTCTGGAGATCTGTTGCACATCAATGTACATATACTTAACACTACTGAACTGTACACGTCAAAAATGGTTGGTTGGGCGAGGTGGCTCATGCTTGTAATCCCAGCACTTTGGGAGGCCAAGGCAGGTGGATTACCTGAAGCCAGGAGTTCAAGACCAGCCTGATGAACATGGTGAAACTTGGTCTCTGCTAAAACTATAAAACTTAGCTGGGCATGGAGGTGGGCACCTATAATCCCAGCTACTCGGGAGGCTGAGGCAGGAGAATTGCTTGAACCTGGGAGGTGGAGGTTACAGTGAGCCGATATTGTGCCATTGCACTCCAGCCTGGGCAACAAGAGTGAAACTCTGTCTCAAAAACCAACCAACAAACAAACAAACAAACACAAACTGGTTACAATGGTAAATTTTATGTTACGGATTTTAAAATCACTATTAAAAATTGAAAAAGGAACTTTGTCAAAGATAAACAAACCAGGAAATCCTATTCTGTCATTAAGGAATGAATTCAGTTTGTAGTTAATTAAAATTGTATTTGAGCCTCTTAGCACATTACATTAATATCTGTTGAAACAAGAAGCAAAGTTCCATGTTTGCTTGCTTTTTCATGGTTCCTAAGAATGAACTCTGCAAAAAATAGATGTCCATTTGAAATTCCAAAAGCTTCTGATAAGGAGAGTTACTGATAAGCAAGCAGTTTTTAAATGGAGGAGAAAAATATCAATATGGGCAAAATATGCTAAATTGTTAAAAATTTGTAAAATTTTATTATAACAGCAGGAAGAGTCCTAGACTCTGAAATATAAGACTTAGGTTTAAATAATTACCTTGCTGTGTGACCTCATGCAAGTCACTTCATATGTCTGAGTCATAGTTTCCTAGTTTTAAATGAAGATAATTTTTGTGTGTCTTTTAGAATTAAATGAATTGAATGAGTTAATGGCAAGAGAACATTTGGGAATGTTAACAACTACAATTATAAATGTGGTCAGTATTATTCATGCTTTATATTTGTATGGCAAATTTTATAGAAAGTCTATGCTTTATGTCAGAGTTAGACTATCTGAGCTTGAGAAATCCTAGACGACAAGTAGCAGCTCTGGTTAGCTTTTGTATGTGTCATGTAGAGTCACAAACAAGAAATTAATGGGCAGACTTTTTGGTGGTGCTGACAGTGATGGCTGAGATATCATTCCTGAACAGCAAAGGGTAGTTTTTACTTAGGAAATAGGGATATTCTGTTGTTTGATTCTCTCAAATAAGTTGATCCAAACTGATTTCAGGAGTAACCTCTTATCATAGGCCTGAACTTTTGGAAAAGTGGAGTTTCTTTCTTTGTTCTTTTCTTACTGTTTTCTTATCTCACCATTCAGAGATCTAAGATCTAGAGCTACTGCTGTTAGCAATATGAGATGCCCTTCCTGTTCTTTTTATACGTTTCATAGCGGAGCTCATATTGTACATGTTATCAATATTTATATATACTTATATGCATATTTAGAGATGGGATCTTGCTGTGTCATCCAGGCTGAAGTGCGGTGGCTACTCACAGGTATTATCACTGCAGCCTTGAGCTCCTGGCCTCAAGCAATCCTCCTGCTCCAGCCTCAAAAGTATCTGGGACTACATGCATGCATCTATCTTGCCTGGCTTGTACATGTAATTTAGCATCCTACTTTTTGTTTTTTTGTTTTGTTTTGTTTTTGAGATGGAGTCTCACTCTGTCACCCAGGCTGGAGTGCAGTGGACCCATCTTGGCCCTCTGTCTCCCAGGCTCAAGCGATCATCTCACCTCAGCCTCCTGAGTAGCTGGGATTACAGGCACACGCCACCATGCCCAGGTAATTTTTTGTATTTTTGGTAGAGATGGGGTTTTGTTATGTTGGCCAGGCTCATCTTGAACTCCTGACCTCAGGTGATCCACCCGCCTTGGCCTCCCAAAGTGCTGGGATTATAGACGTGAGCCACCACACCCAGCCAACATCGTACTTTCTACACTAAAAACATATCATAGGTATTGCCTATGTCTTGAACTGTCTATAAAATCATATTGATGGCTACAGAATGTCATATTATTTTTATTTATAAAAATTGATTTCACTGATGACCTATTGTTGAACTTTTAATATTATTCATTTTATTTGTATATATGTTTTCTGAGGCAGATTCTAGCTCTTTTGCCCGAGCTGGAGTGCAGTGGTGTGATCTTGGCTCACTGCAACCTCCGCCTCCCAGGTTTAAACAATTCTCCTGCTTCAGTCTCCTGAGTAGTTGGGACTACAGGCACACACCACCAAACCCGGCTAATTTTTGTATTTTTAGTAGAGTCAGAGTTTCACCATGTTGACCAGGCTTGTCTCAAACTCCTGACTTCAAGTAATCCACCTGCCTCAGCCTCCCAAAGTGCTGGGATTACAGGCATGAGCAAAAGTGCCCAGCCGACTTTTAATTTTATTCAATTTTTGACATTAGTACTAAGATTTTATTGCCCACTGTGGAACTACTAATCTAGACCCAATTTTATTTCTTTGTTAGGAGAAAGAGCCAGACTTTTTGGGTCTAAGAACTGTGTTTCCTATGAGAATTTTTAGTTAATGCATGGAAGATGTAGAGGTCTCTCTGAAACTCACCAGGGTCTTCATGGGCTCTCTGAAAGATCTGCAACCATGTCAGTCCCCTAAGTTTCTTTTGTGAAGATGGGAACAGCATGTGGTATTACGATTTCCTCTGTTTAAAGCCACCACTGGGCTGTCATTTCAGCAACATCTTAACAAATGAAAATCCTCCTCTGAGTCAATAGTAATTATAGGAATTTATCACAATTGCCAATCAAGGTGTTCTGAAGAGACTCATCTTTCTTGTTAAATTAGCTTTCACTGCACGCAAACAGTGAGTTATCTTTAGGAAATCAATTGAAGGGAAATTACAGCTTTCATGGAGTGATATAACCTTGCCAACCGTCTTGTTATACATAATTCCTCTACCAAGAAATTCAGCTGGGCTCACATGACTTATTTTTTGGGATTGTATTTCAATGCAGTGGAAAAATCAGCCTCCAAAGGCGCAGGAAGGAGACAGAGGCAAGGACCTTGGAAATGTCTCAAGACACTTGCAACCAATTAAACCATCACCCCAGAAGAGGTTGCTAGGCTGGGGTTTGTCATTTCCAAAGACTTTTATCCAAGGGATTTGGAGATAGATGTCACTGGTGGTAGACGTCACTGCTTATCTTTACATACCTACGCTAGAAGAAACTTTAGTAGAGGATACTTTAGGTAATTATTGAGCTCTTTAAAGAAGCAGTAACATAGGAGTTTTTCTGAGAAGCCTTGTTGATATGATATAAGCAGGTATCATTTTCTGCAGCATTAAAACCTTTTAGCATTTAATCTCTGCTGTAGGTTCCCACATCAAATATATGGCTCATTGATGCTATAACAAGATGGTAATTAATATGCAGTTAACCCAGAATTACCAGGGAATTACCATGTGGTTTTTAAATGAACTTGATTTAGCAATTTTTATGTTTATTGGCCATGCCCAATGCATGCTTTCCTCCTGAAGCATTTGTGAATACATTAGATGATGCCAGCTATTGTGAAAACCAGACAGAATCCTGACTCTCACTTTAGCATGACTCACCTGAGCATGGCATGTGTGTAAAGCGGATATGTTTCAGGAGGTCATTAGTGGAATTGGCAGAAGTATCACTTTTAAGTGTCAGGTACCGTGTTAAACACCTCGTTTGTAAGTTACCTCATTTGATCCTCATCTTAACCTTATAGGGTTGAGTTATTGGTCCCATTTTACAAATCATGAGACTGAAGCACTTGCCCAAGGTGATGAATCTGGGCAATGGCAGAGAAGGAATTTCACCCCAAGTGGTGGACTCTTGAGCCCACATTCAATGTCTCTTTTGAGGGCTAAGCACTCACAGCACTGCATGAAAGCACTGTGAAATTTTCTTATCACCGTCTCTTGGGTGTTGCCTTTCTTGAGAACATCAGGGACAACTTCTCTGTACACAGCTTGGTTAATATTTTGTAGGTGGATAAATGCAGAATCTGGGGAGGGGCAGATTGTAAGCATTGCACTGTATTCCTGTTTTTGCAACAAATATTTTGTGCAATTTTGGATTAAGTCACTGTTTAGTCTGTTTGGAATGCTCTAATGAAATAAATAACACAGACTGGGTGGCTTATAAATGACAGAAACTTATTTCTCATAGTTCTTGAGGCTGGGAAGCCCTAGATCATGATGATAACATGGTCAGGTTTTTTTTTTTTTTTTTTTTTTAATTGAGTCTTGCTCTACTAGGTGGAGTATTGTGGCGTGATCCTCTGCCTCCCAGGGTCAAGAAATTCTCCTGTCTGAGCCGCCCAAGTAGCTGGGCCTATAGGCGCCCACCACCATGCCCAGCTAAGTTTTGTCTCTTTAGTAGAGATTAGGTTTCACTATGTTGGCCAGACTGGTCTTGAACTTCTGACCTTAGGTAATCTGCCGGCCTTGGCCTCCCAAAGTGTTGGGATTACAGATGTGAGCCACCGCGCCTGGTCCCAACATGGTCAGGTTCTGGTGAGGGCCTCTCCCAGGCTGAACACTGCCTGCTGACTTCTCATTGTATCCTCGTATGGTGAAAAGGGAGAACTCTGGTCTCTTTAGCCCCTTGTGAGAGCAATAATTCTATTCATGAGGTCTTCACCCTCATGACCTGATTACTTCCCAAAGGCTCCACTTCCTAATACCGTCTATTTGAGGAACAGGTTTCAACATATGAATTTTGGTGGAGGGCATGGACTTTCCAGACCATAGCAGCAATCACTTAACGTTTCTAGTCTCAGTTGCTTGATATTCCTTTTAAGAGGTAAAATTGCGTAAGATGAAGGCTATGATCTTTTCTAGAAACCAGACTTATAATTCTGTGGAGTTAATCATTTTAGACACATCCTACAATTCTCTATTATATAGTTTCAGGACTCTAAAGCATAGTTTCAAAATTGTAAATTCAGACTGACAGCCTGGGTAGGACCCACGATGACATTATTATCAAAGGGTCACTAAAGCTGCAGAGGAAGGTGGTAGGCAAGGGTCGCTGAGAGAGGGTGGCCGATGAAGTAGCATCTGAACGGGATGACCAGGGAGACAGAAGTGGGCAGGAGGGAGGGGGGAACGTTTGTCAAGAGTCAAACACAGGAGAAATTGTAAAGAAAAGCCATTCAATATTTTGCAAAATGAAAGGACCATTTCTTATGAGAACTAAAAGGAAAAGTTGGTCTGAAAGTTAGATGGGGCCTAGGCAGTTTTTCAGCCCTGAAGAACTTAAATTTTTTTTTTAAAAATAACTAACCATTATTTTCTTAGAGACAGGGTCTTGCTCTGTGACCCAGGTTGGAGTGCAATGGTGGGATCATAGCTCACTGCAGCCTCAACTCCTGGGCTCAAGTAATCCACCTGCCTCATACTTCTGAGTAGCTGGGACTAAAGGCATGCATCACCATGCTTGGCTAATTAAAAAAATTTTTTTGAGACATGGTCTTGTTGTGTTGCCCAGGTTGGTCTTGAACTCCTGGTCTCAAGCCATCTGCCCACTTCATCCTCCTAAAGTGCTGGGATTACAGGTGTGAGACACCTCGCCCAGCCATTAAGAACCTTTTATAAGAAAATAGCATAAAATGCTTGGCTTCCCTACCTGGGTATTGGAGGTACAGTTTACAGGTAGGTTTCTGTGCTATTCAGATGCAGGATACACAGGCACCTATGGGATGGCTTTCTCAGTTTGATCATATCAGGCCACTGCTAGTGGATACTGTGTTTCGTGTGAATTAGAAAAGGGTATCCCACAGGGCAGGCAGTGCACCCCTTGGCAGTGCAGCTTGGGGAGCAGATCATACCATTGTGAGAAAGGCACTCCTTCCTCTAGACAGCTGTCCCTGGGCCAGGGACATGACAGGGCGCATATGCCTTGTGCTAGAGTTCAGCCCCCACTGCTCCTAGCTAGGAACCCTCATGCACAGACAGGCAGTGCAACCACACACACAGGAGGGTGCAGATTGTAAGCTGCTGGGCAGCCCTACTCCAGGGGAAGATCACTTTCCCACTCATTACGCCTTCTAGCTCCCCATCCATCTTGCTGAGAGCCACGTCCATCACTCAACAAAACCTTGCATTTGTCCTTTGAGCTGATTCATCTGGTACACTGGGAAAGAGCTCGGGATACAGAAAGCTGTCACATTGGCCCTCTGCCCTTGCAATAAGGCAGAGGGTCCACTGAGCTGATCAACACAACCAGTCTGCAGCTGGCAAAGCTGAAAGAGCACACTATAACACATGCGCACTTGGGCTTCAGGAGTTGCAGACACCCACCCCTAGGTGTTGCCATGGAGCCCCAAAGCACCCCCACCCCATAGTCCCTGCACCTGCCCATCTGCATGTTCCCACTAGAGGCTTGAGCAGCAGGGCAACTGAAGGAGCAGGCCGCATCCCCATTGCAGGTCCTGAGAGGGGATAAGGGAACTTTCCCGTTTCCCCTCCACTTTGGGAGTGGGGGCCTTAATGCTGGTGGAACCAAAGCTTCGGCTGAAAACAGCAGCCTATGTAGCTACAGGGTTAAGTTTTCTCTTTCTGTGAGAGTGGCCTTCCATCTGCAGAGTGAAATTGAGATGTGTCTCTGATTCTCTTTCCTGTTTATAGACTGCAGCTTCTGATGTATGAGAGGGGTGCTAATACATATGGGTTCTACAAGTTGATAGACTGGAGAGACAGCGCGAGGGCATAAAATCAACCTGCCATTCCTAGTTTCTCTCCTTGATCTAGTTATGAGTTTAGCAGCCGAAATAGTTTATGGCCCACTCCCATCTAGAGAGGCAGTGGGGGGAAGCCTTGCTCTGAGAAATAATAATGCCTTGCACTAATTCACTGCATCTGAGGAAATCAAAATGAAGGTTTGCAAGCTTTTGGAGTCAGCACCTTGTCTTTCAGAATGGGAAGGACAAGGGCCTTGGAAGCTGCAGCCTTTGAATCAGAGCCCAAGGCCAAACACAATGTGATGGCTTTTCCTGTGCCCTCAGTGTCCCCAGGAGCCCAGAGTCATAAATCTATAGAAGATGGCAGCTCTTTACCCCAAAGGGGCCTTGAAGCATCTTCCAGTTGTTCTGTGCAAACTTCCGTCATTGCTAGAAGCAAATGCTACCCTCTAGGCCCCCAGGGTTTAAAGGTACCGGGCCTCGGATCACCTTGGAAGTCGGTAGGGGCAGTTATTGTGGGCAAGGATGCAGCAAGAAACCAGCTGATAAACATTTAAAAAGGGAATAGAATACTTATTCTCTTGTCCTCTTTTCTTATCACAAAATAATAAAACAACATCAAATGAAATTAAAAAGGAAGAAAAATGTGACCCCTTTGTTTCGCTTTTGCATATTGACTTTCAGTTCTTGTTTTTGTATCTGTGTATTTACACAGTTATAAATCAGAGTTGTGATTTATAATCTATTAGGGGAAGGAAGCAGAATGCTCAGTGCCTTCCCGTATTTCTTCTCCACGTCTTCTGTTTCTTACTTTTAGTGGCTACACCACACTCATATGCTAGAATAAGAACATACTTTCAAAATCTTGCTGTATAACTCCTGTTCCTTATCTGCCCTTTCTTTCTTAACTTCATTCAGGCTGGGACAGGAGGAAACTTACTCCGTTTAGAGAGTTTAGAGAGTATCCTGGGCTGAACAGTATGGATTCAATGTCTAAAGGTCTGTCCTGCCATCATTTTACTTTATATCACTTGTCAGTGAATTTATGTCAGTAAATCCTCCTATAGTTTATAAATCCTTCTCAAACACGTCATCACAACTGTATGGTATATCTTTTCCCACCTTTATAGATGAGAAGAAAAAACAGCCATGTATCAGTAAGTGGCAGCTCCAGATCTTGACGTCAGATTACTGACTCATCATCTAGCGAACTTCTATTCACCCTTCAGAGCCCAGTTCATGAGTCGTGACTTCTAAGTAACTATTGCTATCAGTTCCCTCCTGATATGGTTTGGATCTGCGTCCCCACCAAATCTCAGGTGGAATTGTAATCCCCAGTGTTGAAGTGAGGCCTGGTGGAAAGTGATTGGATCATGGGGCTGGATTTGTTCTGAATGGCTTAGCGCCGTCCCTCTTGGTACTGTCCTTGTGATAATGAATGAGTGCTCTTGAGTTCTGGTTATTTAAAAGTGTCTGGCACCTCCCCACTCTCTCTCTTCCTCCTCCTTTGGCTGTGTGGGGGCTCCCCTTTTGCCTTCTGCCATGATTATAAGTTTCCAGAGCCCTTCTCAGAAGCCAAGCAGATGCCAGCATCATGCATCCTGTACAGCCTAGAGAACTGTAAGCCAATTAAATCTCCTTTCCCAGACTGAGGTATTTCTTTTCTTTTTTTTTTTTGAGAAAGAATTTTGCTCTTGTTGCCCAGGCTGGAGTGCCATGGTGCAAACTCTGCTTACCACAACCTCTGCCTCCCGGGTTCAAAAGATTCTCCTGCCTCAGCCTCCCAAGTAGCTGGGATTACAGGCATGCACCAACATGCCCAGCTAATTTTGTATTTTTAGTAGAGATGGGGTTTCTCCATGTTAATCAGGCTGGTCTCAAACTCCCGACTTCAGGTGATCCACCCGCCTTGGCCTCCCAAAGTGCTAGGATTACAGGCATGAGCCACTATGCCTGGCTGAGGTATCTATTTCTATCGGTGTGAGGATGGACTAATGCACCTCCTAAATCTCATCCTCATTGAATATAAATAGTTCTTTGTTGTTATTTTTAAAGTTGTGGTAAAATACACATAACAAAGTTTATGTGTATTAGGTTCATTCATTTTTCTGTGCAACCATAACCACCATTCATTTCTGGAGCTTCTTCATCACCCCAAACAGAAACTCTCCCACACACAATAACTTTCCATTCCTCTCTCCCTACAGTCCCTGGATACCTCCATTCTACTTTCTGCCTCTACAAATTTGCCTCATCTAGGTACCTGATATAAGTGGAATCATACAAGATTTGTTCTTTTGTATCTGGCTGATTTCAAGTTTTATTCATTTTGTAGCACGCATCAGAATGCCTTTCCTTTTTAAGGCTGAATAATTTTCTAGTGTGTGTATATGTATATTTTGTTTATCCATTCACTTGTTGATGAACACTTGGGTTGTTGCCATGTTTTGACTAGTGCGAATAAAGCTGCTATGAGTATTGCTGACATGGGAAAAGTTCCCTTGTCCCCCTCGCAGGGTGAGCGACAGGAATGTGGCTCGCTTCTTCCATGCCCCACTGCTCAGACCTCTAGGGGAGCATACAAATAGGCAGGCTGTGGGGCTCCAATCCCACGTCAGCGTCTGGGGTGAATGCTTACAGCTGCAGCCCCAGTGGGCGTGTTTAACCGGGTGCTATTTTAGTTTAGCCCTCTGTAGGCAACTTGTGTTAGTCAGCTCTATTAGACTCCTGCCTTATCGCAAGGACAGAGGGCTTTCTGTATGCCAGGGTTCTTGCCTTGGTGTACCAGAAAAATCAGATCACACGTGGGCTTGGAGAATGAGTGCAAGGTTTTATTGAGTAGAAGCAGCTCTCAGCAGATGGGGGAGCCAGAAGGGAGATGGTTTTCCCCTAGAGTTGGGCCACTTGGAGGCCCAGGCTCTCCTCTCACTGCCCTGGCCAAGCTCCACCTCGTTTTGCTGTTCAGTGGCCTGCCAGCATGCTCCTCTTGACGTCCTCTCGACGCCTGGCCCCTTGTGTCTTCTGCTGATGTGTTCCTTTTGATGTCCAACTCCTTGTGTGTCTACCTGCTAGAGTCTTGGGGGTTTTTATAGGTACAGAATGGGGGTGTGGCAGCCCAGGGTGGTCTTGTGAAATGCAACATTTGGGCAGGAAGGCAGGAGTGCCTGTCCTCACCTAGGTCTGTGGGCACAGGGCCGGTGGTGAGCCCTAGCCAGGGATCACACCCTTCCCTTCCCAGCACTTTACTGCCCTGCTCCTGTATCATTGGTATACAAGTGATAGTGACAGGAGTCAGAGAAATTCTAGGCAGGCAGGGGTGGGTCCCTGACAAAACCCCACCTTCAAGCTGAAAATCCTGAAACCCATGGCCCAAGGTGAGAACTTTCATCCCTGTATGCCTGCTGTCTCCTGATTGGGTCTTTCTGAATAATGTCTTTTTGCCAATCGAATACTGCCTTTCTCAAAACTATCTATGGCCCACCCCACCCCCATCCTGTGCCTAGAAAGACCCCAGACTCAGTTGGCAAACAGAAGAGGCAGCTTGGCATCAGGAAGAATCAGTTGGATGTTGGGAAGAGGTGTCTTTGAGACAGTGGCTGGATGAGGCAATTTGACTTTGGGAGACAGAGGCAGAGAGGTGGCTTGACTTCTCTTGTCCCCTTTCCAGCTCCCCTCTCCATTGAGAGCCACTTCCATCACTCAATAAAATTCTCCACTTTCACCATCCTTCAATTCATCCACGTGATCTCATTCCTCTTGGGCATTGGACAAGAATTCAGTATGTAACACGTGCAGGTATACAAAAAGGCTGTCACACTGAGCCTTTGCTCTTACTAGTGGAGGGCAGCTGCCCCATGCAATGAGGCAAAGGGCCCACTGAGCTGATAATACACTGCTGTCTGTGGACAGTGGAGCTAAGAGAGCGTTATAACACGTCTCTGGGGCTTGGGGTCACAGATACCTCACCTAGATGCTGCCGCAGGGCCCATACAGAGTTCACAAAGCTGCCGATTCCTGCTAGTGTTCACTTGCATACTCCCTCCTGTGAGGGGTTGAACAGGGTAGGCTGAGTAAATGAGGCACCCCTGTCGTGAGTCCCATGAAGGGGTCAAGAAAATATTGTGCACCACTAGTATTTGAGAGCACCTCTTAAGCAGACAATGGGTTGGTGCTAAGTATCCAAAATTGAACAAGGCACAGTGCCTGCACTTGAGACATTCCTGGCTTATTGGGGAAATATCTACAAACAGAGCAATGAAACAATGTGGAAAGGACATTATATTGTTGAGGGAGGGATCTGGTGGGAGATGACTGAATCATGGGGTGGGTCTTTCTCATGTTGTTCTCATGATAGTGAATGGGTCTCATGAGAGCTGATGGCTTAAAAATGGGAGTTTCCCTGCACAAGCTCTCTTCCCTTGTCTGCCTCCATGTGAGATGTGCCTTTCACCTTCTGCCATGATGGTGAGGCCTCCCCAGCCACATGGAACTGTTAAGTCCAATAAACCTCTTTCTTTTGTAAATTTCCCAGTTTTGGGTAATTTTTATTTTTTTATCAGCAGCATGAAAATGGGTTAAAACACAAGGGGAGAGAGATAATCCCAGAAAAGAGGACCGGTCTGTGTAAAGTCAGGGAGGGAGATGAGAAGAAACATTTTGGAGTCATGAGACATTGGGTAAGACTGTGGGTCAAAGAGAACCATTAAAAAATTTTAAATGAGGAAATGAGGGTGGATTGCAGGGAACTGAGGTAGAAGGCAAGGAGACCCATCAGGAAGGTCTTGTCATACATACACTTGGAGAGGGAAGATGCGGGCCTGAGCCACGTCATTGGCGGTAGGGATAGAGAGTCAGAGAAAGGCGCTGCAGATATATATAGGGTTGGAATGGCAAGCCATAAGCAGTGACCAATTACATATAGGAAGTGAGAGACAGGAAAGAGTCACGTATAGGCATACCTTGGAGATACTGCAGGTTTAACTCTGTGCAGTGGGCAAGAAGAACCCTTTGGGCTGTAATAATGTATCTTAGCATGTGATGCTCTTTGATAGCGTTTTACTCATAGTACAACTTATTTCAAAATTATAGTCCATCCTCTCAAACCCTGCTACAGCTCCATCAACTAAGTTTATGTCACGTTATAAATCCTTTGTTGTCATTTCAGCAATGTTCACGCCACATTGATGGCACCACCAACAGTAGAGTCCATCTCAAGAAACCATTTTTTTTCATTCATCCATGGAAGAAGTTCCTCATCTGTTAAAGTTTTATCATGAGATTGCAACAATTCAGTCACATATTCAGCTCCACATTTTAGTTCTCTCATTGTTTCTACTACATCTGCAGTGACTTCCTTCACTGAACTCTTGAACCCCTCAAAGTCATTCATGAGAGGTGGAATCAACTTCTCCCAAACTCTCATTAATGTTGATATTTTCACCTTTTCCCATGAATACAAATGTTCTTGATGGTATCTAGAATGGTGAATCCTTTCCAGAAGGTTTTCCATGTACTTTTCTCAGGTCCATCAGAAGAATCACTCTCTATGGCAGCTATAGCCCAAAACGTGTATTTCTTAAATAAGAAGACTTGAAAGTCAAAATTGCTCCTTGATCCATAGGCTGCAGAATATATATTGTTTTATCAGGCGTGGAAACAACATCAATCTCCTTGTACATCTCCATCTGAGCTGTTGGGTGACCAGGTACATTGACAGTGTGCAGTAAGATTTTGAAAGGAATCTTTTTTCTAAACAGTAGATCTGAACAGTGGGCTTAAAATATTCAGTAAACCATGCTGTAAACAGATATGCTGTCATCCAGGCTTTGCTATTCTATTTCTTGAGCACAGGAGGAGTAGATTTAGCATAAATATTTTTCTTTTTTGAGACAGGATCTTACTCTGTTGCACAGGCTGGAGTGCATTGGCTCAATCATGGTTCACTGCAGCCTTGACCTCCCAGGCTTAAGGGATCCTCCCACTTCAGCTTCCTGACTAGCTCAAATGACAGACACACACCACCATGCCTCAACATTTTTTTGTCATTGAATTTTTTGTAGAGATGGGGTTTCACCATGTTGCATAGGCTGGTCTTCAACTCCTGGGCTAAAGAATTCCTCTTGCCTTGGCTTCCCAAAGTGCTATGATTATAAGCATGAGCCACCACACCCTGCTGATTTAGCAGAATTCTTAAGGACCCTAGGATTTTTGGAATGGTAAATGAGCATTGGCTTTAGCTTAAAGTCACCAGCTTCCTGAGCCCCTAACAAGGGAATTAGCCTGTCCTGTACTTAAAACTTTGAAGGCCAGCATCGACTTCTCTATAGATATGAAAGTCCTGGATGACATCTTATTCCAATAGAAGGCTGTTTTATCTACATTGGTAGTTTGTTGTTAGTGTATCACCTTCATCAATGATCTTAGCTAGATTTTCTGGATAACTTGCTGCAGTTTCTACATCAGCCCTTGATGCTTCATCTTGTACTTTTATGGAATTCTTTTTATGGAATTTAAAGAATTCTTTTTCTAAATCTCATGAACCAGTATCTGCTAGCTTCCAACTTTTCTTCTGCAGCTTCCTCACCTTTCTCAGGCTTCATAGAATTGAAAGGAATTAGGGCCTTGCTCTGGAGTTGGCTTTGGCTTAAGATAATGTTGTATCTGGTTTGATCTTCTCTCCACACCACTCAAACTTTCTCCATATCAGCAGTAGGGCTGTTTTTCTTTCTTATCATTTGTAGGTTCGCTGGATTAGCAGTTTTCATTTCCTTTCAGAACTTTTCATTTGCATTCACAACTTGGCTAGCTTTTGACATGCCTTCCTTACTAAGCCTAGTCATTTATTTCTAGTTTCTGATTTAAAGTGAGAGATGTGAAACTCTTCCTTTCATTTGAACATTTTGAAACCATTGTAGGGTTATCAATTAACCTAATTTCAATATGGTTATGTCTCAGGGAATAAGGAGGCCAGAGGAGATGGAGAGGACGAGAGAATGGCTGGTCAGGGAAGCAGTCTATGCACACAAAGTATTTATTGATTAAGTTAGGTGTCTTCAAAACAATTACAATAGTAACATCAAAGACCAATAATCACAGATCATCCTAATAGATATAATAATACTAAGAAAGTATGAAATAGTGTGAGAATGATCACAACGTGACACAGACACACGAAATGAGCGCATGCCACTGGAAAAATGGCGCTGATTAACTTGCTCAATGTAGGACTAGCACAAACCTTCAATATTTAAAACATCTCATCATCCGTGAAGTGTAATAAAGTGAAGCAGAATAAAATGAGATGTGCCTGTAGAGGACTCCAGATTTCTACATGGAGTGACGCCTTTCTATTCTTTAGTGCTTTAAGAATATTTAAAACTGAACATTGTATGATGAGTCTTTTACCAGACTTTGGATGTGTCTCAAAAAAATACCAAAAGTACACATAGCATTGATTCAGTTGTTTTTAGCTCGTTAGAGGCTAATGGTTGCATCTTTTTGACCCATCGGTTATATCTTTATGTATCAATATCAAATACTATGAACCTATTATGTGTTAGGTACTTTGTACATATCCATCCTTCCTAAATCCACACATCCTGGTTATTATTATTCCCGTGTAGTGGATATGTCACAGACAGGGGTGCTAAAGATTTTTTTTTTAAATCAAATCAATCTGATTCCATATACCCTTGTTCCACTAAGACAATCTGTCGTCATTATGATTCTCTTTCCAACACCTTCCTTAGGACAGTACACATGTTGGAAGGGTCTTATTCAAACAGAGGCTTTGGAGAAAGCCATTTGGTTTTCTGGCCATTCTGGTCACAGCTCATTTCCTCGTTGTATAAGTCCACATATGCATTTTTTTTCTTTTTTTTTGAGACAGAGTCTTGTTCTGTTGCCCAGGCTGGAGTGCAGTGGTGCCATCTAAGCTCACTGCAACCTCTGCCTCCTGGGTTCAAGTGATTCTCCTGCCTCAGCCTCCTCCTGAGTAGCTGGGATTACAGGCACACACCACTATGTCTGGCCAATTTTTGTATTTTTAGTAGAGATGGGGTTTTGATATGTTGGCCAGGCTGGTCTCAAACTCCTGACTTCAAGTGATCCCCCTGCCTTGGCCTCCCAAAGTGCTGAGATTACAGGCCTGAGCCCCATGCCCGGCCCCACACGTTTTTCTTTTTTCTTTCTTCCTTCCTTCCTTCCTTCCTTCCTTCCTTCCTTTCTTTCTTTCTTTTTTTTTTTTTTAAAGGCATCCTTGTCAAGACTGAAAAAAAAGTACTTAGGGTCACTTCTCTCTGTGATATCATCTGGCCATCACCTTTTTTATACTGCAGCATCCTAAGGAAACTGCCAGGTTAGTTTTGATGAAAACAAAACCAAGAAGAAAACCTGTCTTTAGGCATCAGAAATGAGGTGAGGGAGACCTTGCCACCTTCTTAGAATGGGAAGAATGAAACGCAATGATAAAACAAAGCAAAAAAGTAAAAGCCACATCCCATTTAGTTATTCTACCCTTTTAGAGTCATCAGATAATTTGCCAAAATCATTGTGGTGGGCAGGATAATGATTTCCTGAAGATGTCCATGTCCTAACCCCAGAAGCTGTGATTGTTACTTTACATGACATGAAGGAATTTGTGGATGTGCTTAATGGAAGATTATCTTGGATTATTTGAGTGGATTTGATCTCATCTCATGAGTTCTTAAAAGTAGAAGGTGGGTCAGATAGGAGTGAGGGCTAGACTCTATCCATGTGGCTGGCTTTGGAGTTGGAGGAAGGGAGCCATGAGTCAAGGAATGTGGCAGCCTCCAGAAGCTGTGAAAAGCCCTTAGCTACAGTCAAAAAGAAAACTGGGACCTACAAGCACAAAGAACTGAACTCTGCCAATGATCTGAATGAGGAAGGAAATGGATCTTCCCGTTGAACTTCCAGAAATGAAAACAGCCTTGCCAACACCTTGATTTTAGCTCAGTGAGTCTGTAGGTATGACCTGAAGAACTGTAAGATTATACATTTGTGTTGTTTAAATTGTGGAGTTTGTGATAATTTGTTATGGCAGCAATAGCTAATACAGTCACAAAGTTAATAAAAGCAAAGCTTGCACTCCAGATTTGTCATAGTCTAAAGTCCACGCTCTTTGTATGATATTATATTTCATCTATTTAAAGTATTTCCATGTCCAGCACAATCCTACACAAAGTTAAATTAGAAAATGGAAGATGTGGATTTTTTTTCTTCTGAAAATGACCTATTGTTGTAAAAGCAATAGATTTTATTCAAAGAGAGTCAGATAATACATACAAATATAAAAAGAAAATAAAAGCCCCCAGAAATCCCAAATCTAAAAATCAGCACTAACACTATTTTCACAAATATCCTTCCAGAAAATTTGCTTTGCATGTATGTACGATAAATATTTATACATTTATATATGTTTCTGTAATTGCTTTTTTGATGAGACAATTTTTCATAGCTATCATTGTGTCAGTAAATATAGATCAACACCATTATTTTAGGTGACTGAGTAATATTCTATTGTACGCATGTTTCATAATTGATTTAAGCAATTCTTATAAATGGACACTAATGTTGTTTCCAATATTAGCTCTTATAAACAAAACTGTGATTAATGTCTTTTTATCTTACCTTTCTTGTTTGAACATCACATTAAGGTAATTCCAAAACGCAGATATTCACAGCATGCATAAATTACACTTTTATATACTTTGAAAAAATTGACTTCCAGCCAGATTTTATAACTTACATTCTCAGCAATACTGTGTAAGTGGGTCAGTGTTCTTACAAACTCATCAACATTAGGTTCTGTTAATGTTTGTGATGTTTGCCTACCTGATAAGCAAATAAATAATAAATTGTTATTATTTGACTTCTTTGTTATTTAACAATTGACTTAAAATGTTTATTGGCCATTTGCGTGTCTTCCTTTGTGGGCTTCTTATGAGAAATTGATACAGCATAGTGCAAAAGTGTAGACCTTTTTGAATGACTGTTCTATCATTTGCTAGTTGTGCAATTTTGAACAAACTATTTAAATGATCTGAGCCTTAGTTTTTCTACCTATGATATAGGCATAATATTATTTACCTCCTAAAGTCACTGAAAAAATGAAAAGAGATAATTTAGGTAAAATTCTTAGCCTGGCATGCAGTGAAGTGTTTCATAACTATTTGTTATTAATGAGATATTTTATTTTTTTACATTTTAATTTGCAAGAATTTAAGAGCTCTTTAATTATTAAGGCTATTTATCCTTTGATATTAATGTCATAAAATGTTTTGTGTGAGTGTATTTTAAACCACTAGAAATAGAGAAGAAAAAACATGTGTAGTCATAGATATACAGGTGCTTAAATAAATTCTTTCAGAAAAATGAGTCAGTGGCTGGGCATGGTGGCTCACACCTGTAATCCCAGCACTTTGGGAGGCAGAGGTGGGTGGATCACCTGAGGTCAGGAGCTTGAGACCAGCCTGGCCAACATGGTGAAACCCATCTCTAATAAAAATATGAAATTAGCCATGTGTGGTGACTGGCACCTGGCACCTGTAATCCCAGCTACTCAGGAGGCTGAGGCAGGAGAATTGCCTGATCCTGGGAGGTGGAGGCTGCAGTGAGCCAAGATCATGCCATTGCATTATAGCCTGGGCAACAGCGCAAGACTCCGTCTCAAAAAAAAAAAAAAAAAAAAAAATCTAGTCCTACAGAAGGCATGTCATCTAAAAAAACAAACAAACAAACAAAAAAACTGTAGAGAATCTCCAAAAGGTCCAGTTGTACTTGGCTGTTCCAATTTCTATGTTGTCATTTGCGAATGGGCTGAAGTTGTTGAATCTCAGGCACTGACTATAGCTGCAGGATTTTTAGCTTATAACGAAGACAGGAGTGGGGAACTCACAGTTAATTTCAGCTCCCATTTGGCCAGTGCTTCCTTGCTAGCAAGGCCCTGACCAACTTTTCCACTCCTGGTGTTGGGG
Source organism: Aotus nancymaae (assembly GCF_030222135.1). Lineage (NCBI taxonomy): Eukaryota > Metazoa > Chordata > Mammalia > Primates > Aotidae > Aotus > Aotus nancymaae. Next base: position 5,396,391 of record NW_026988494.1, on the reverse strand, counting down.
GCTGCACGCCGTCATCAGTTAATTTTGTTTGCTTTTGAGACAGGGTCTGCTTTGTTGTCCAAGCCGGAGTGCAGTGGTGTGATCATAGCTCATTGTGGCTTCAGCCTCCTGGGTTCAAGTGGTTTTCCTGCCTCAGCCTCTCAAGTAGCTGGGACTACAGGCACATACCCCTACACCTGGCTGATTTTCAATTTTTTTGTAGAGATAGGGCCTTGCCATTTGCCCTGGCTGGTCTTAAACTCCTGGACTCAAGCCATCCCCCCAGTTTGGCTTTCCAAAATGCTGGCATTATACTCGTGAGCCGCTGTTCCCGGTCACTGAAGTCACTTCATCGCTACTTAAAAATCAACTCTAACTTTTACTCTTCCCTGGCCTGGTGGGACCCTTTCATGAGCATTGATATTGCAGCCATAAATGCTAGGTTTTTAGTGGGGAGGAGCCCTGCCTTTGATGGCCCCTCCTTCAGCCATACAGAAGGGCATGTGGTTCTGCTTAACATTTATTTCTCTTTGCTGTGAGCTGGCTCCCTCTCCTTCCTCAGAGGGTCAGTGCCCTGCCCCCTTCCCTTGCTCAGACTTTCCCTGGAATCATCAGCTTTCTTCCTCTTCACTGATTGATTTGGGGCTCAGCCTACCAGCCGCTGACAGAGAAGTGATTCGTTGATTCATGTTAACAACTATTAATAGGGCTCATTATTTCCCTGGAAACCGACAGGATGATGCTCCTCCTTGTCTTCTGTTTTTGCGGCACAATTGATTCCTCCTCACCGCATTAAGTGGCAGCCGTTTAAATCATATTGATATCTACCGTTCAAAGTGATGCCTCTGATGCCTTGCGTGGTAACAGATTAAATATGGGAGCTGGAATCCTGAACATGCCATTTACCTATTTTCAGGCACAGGGCGGAGCTTATTGCAAAGAGTGAGGCACTGGGGTTTTTTTATTTTGAGGCATAGATGTGAGCATATAGTCTGTTTGTGTGGAGTTTCACAGATAAATGTCTTTGTGTCTGACTTCTGTCTGGGTATGCATTTTTCTTTCCCCTTGTCAGTTACTAAAGTCCGAATTTCTCTTTTTACCACTAACTTTAAAATATATCCCCAGTGCCTCAAAGGAGTTAATCAGAGGACCTTATGAATTCTGGGGATGTCTGGACTCTTCTGGAAGAACGCTGAACTGTTTTAAGTGTATGCATTGGGTGGCTAGGACCGACAGGTGGGTGAGTGAGAATAGGAAATTAATATGGACTTAGGAGGAGAAAACATAAGATTCAAGACTAATTACCTCTGCCTGAGCATAGTGGCTCATGCCTGTAATCTCAGCACTTTGGGAGAGTGAGGAGGGAGAATTTCTTGAGGATAGGAGTTCAAGGCCAGCCTGGGCAACCTAGCAAGACTCTGTCAGTACTAAAAATTTAAAAATTACTTGAGCTTGGTGGCATATGCCTGTAGTACCACCTACTAGGGCAGCCGGGATGGGAGGATCACTTGAACTCAGGAGTTCGAGGTTGCAGTGAGCTATGATTGCACCACTGCACTCCAGCCTGTGTGATCTGTCTCTTTAAAAAAAAAAAAAAGATCGATTACCTCCAAAAAGAGATGGGACTAACATGAAGCAAGTCACCTCGTGGGTGGCAGTGCAGCATGAACTAGTGGGACACTGGACTAGTGTGGTTTGCTGTTCCTTTTCTTATTAAAAAAAAAAACAGAAACAAAACCACTGTTCTTTTCCTCCACCCTGACCAGCATGCTTGCAAGAGGAGACGGTGGTGGTGGATCTTCTCTTCCGACACTGTGACTCCTCAGGTCCCCCGCTGGGGTACTGAGCCCCGTGACTGGTGAGAAAGGCTGCGTGGAAGCCGGTGTTCTGCCCGGGGATGTGCATGTCTTTCTGGAGGATGCTCGCTTGTCTGTGTGTGCATGTGTATTTCTGTGTAGGTGCATTTCAGAATGTTTGCGGCTTGTCTGGGAGTTACTGATTTGCCAAGTGCGGTGCAAAGCCACAGAGGGAGAAAAAACTTTCCTAAGGACGGATTTGTAATGGCTTCACAAAGTGGACTGGAGTCAAGTAAGACAGCTGGGAGAAACAGCTTATGCAGTGATTGCTTCCCGTGCACCCCTTAAGTGAGTTGGCAGCCCGAGCTTCAGCGAGTGGTGCACCTGATTGATTGATGTAACATTACAGCCTCCAAAAATTGTGGAGGAGCTGTAATTGTTGCTGGAGGTGGCTGTCAGCTTCACGCTGAGTGAGTGACTGGTGTCTGAGAGATCCCTGGGGCCCTCTCGCTGGCCTTGTATGAGGGGCTTCCTCTATGCTTCACTGGAACTGTTGTTGCTTGGCGGACCCCTCAGTGACCACTTGGTTTAAGGGCTTTGGAGGCCGATGTGCAGGCAACACACACACACATGTGGGTGCACACAATCACACATAGGCACAGGAACATCATACCTGTTTGGGTTTTTGTTAAAAGGACCTGGAAGATGGTCTCATGAGACATTTACCTTTACTTACTCTTACCTTTATTTCCCTGGTCATAGGGAAATAGGGTCATAGAGTCCTGGAGAAGTTAGGTCAAATCCCATACTTGAGCACAGAAAGATGATGACTTTTTTTGTTTGTTTTGAGATAAGGTCTCACTCTGTTGCCCAGGCTGGAGTGCAGTGGCATGATCACAGCTCATTGTATCCTGACCTCTCCAAGCTCAGGCGATCCTCCCATCTCAACCTCCCGAGTAGCTGAGACCACAGATGCACACCTGTGTGCTCAACAAATTTTTAATTTTTTTGCAGAGACGGGGACTTAACATGTTGCCCAAGCTGATCTCAGACTCCTGGGCTCAAGCAATCCTCCTGCCTCGGCCTTCCAAAGTGCTGGGATCATAGATGTGAACCATTGGCCTCGACTGGATCTTGGCCATCTGTATAGTCTGGCATATTTGGAGTTGACTCACAGTGTAGGGTCAAGGATAATGACACCGTTTGTTTAGCTATCTGTTTATTCATTTGAGCCGAGTTACAGAAAGAGTCCCTGACTCAGGGACTAGCAGGGAGGGAGCGAAGGGTATTCCGCACAAAGGAATGAGGTGCAGTCAAGCAGGAAGTGTGCGCACCTCCAGAGGACCTTACTGGGACAGGTAAAGGTGGGACAGTCAAGGAAACCACTTAGAATTGTTCCTGGAGTCCTACTGTTTTCTCAGGAGGTAGTTGCTGAGTAACGTGAATCCAAGATCACTGGCCCTTAAACTCCCTTAAGTTGGCGAATGATATTCCATTATTTTGCCTCTTGCGTTAGGGTTTTGGGTACTTTAAAACTCAAATATCCCTGGGGGAGGAAGTATTTTCATTTTTTTCCCACTTGTTTATGCCTATCTGGAAGCTGGTTTATTAGATCTTCTCCCAAGAACATGTTTTGAGTGGGTGAGTGCAAGTGGGTGGTGAATGTAAGAGGAACCTGCAGGAGTGAATTAGCTTGTTCTCTAAGGGGATCGACGAGGTAATTCACCATCTAACTGACTGTGTCTTCTGGTAACTATGGCTGTTCTCTGGAGTGGTAGGAAAAGCGGTTGAGTGGACATGGGGTAGACGACCACTCAGATAAAGAGTAACCAGCCAGATGTGGTGGCTCATGCCTCTAATCTCAACACTTTGGGAGGCTAAGGTGAGAGAATTACTTGAGTCCAGGAGTTCAAGATCAGCTTGGGCAACAAAGCGATAACCCCATCTCTCTCTCTCTCTTTTTTTTTTTTTTAAAGATGGGGGTCCCACCATGTTGCCCAGGCTGGTTTTGAACTCCTGACCTCAGGTGATCCACCCGCCTTGGCCTCCCAAAGTGCTGGGACTACAAGCATGAGCCACCATGCTTGGCCTCAGACCCCCATCTCTACGAAAAATTTAAAAATTAGCTGGGTGTACTGGTGTGTGCCTGTAGTCCCAGCTATTTGGGAGGCTGAGATGGGAGGATCCCTTGAGCTGTGATCCCAGGAGTTTTGGAGGCTTTAGTGAGTTGTGATTGCACTTCTTCACTCCAACCTGGGTGACAGAGTGAGACCATGTCTCAAAAAAAAAAAAAAAGTAACAAAATACATGTATGCTTCCTTTAGTCTAATTTCTTTGGATTTGTTCCATTGTAGGGGGAAACTGAGGGCTTAGGAAATGCTTCAGAATGATTCTTGACAAACATGGCCTGAACAATTTCAAACAATGATATTGGTAAATGACACATTCCTCAGGGCAGGCTCTTCCTGACAGGGTCCCGGGAAGCGTGTGAGATGTGCAGACTATGCTTTCGGCACGCCATCTCCTCCCACTCCTCCTCCTCCTGCCACTTTCCTCCAAACTCCTGATCTTCTCCAAACCTCCTCCAGTGGTAGCCTTCCCTACTTCCCTAGCTAAGGTGATAGCAATTTCCTCCTTTAAGTCGCTCAGGACCAACACCTGGACATTCACGGCTTCAGGAGGTCCTGGGATATATGTCTCCAGAGGACCCTGGTGTTCTACCCTCAGCCTCCAGATACACGGTGTCTGAAGACCATGCCTCTACCATGGTCACTGTGGTTCAGCTACTGTCAGCTCTTGCCTGGATTACTACAAGGGCTTCTGAGAAGCTCTCCTGCTTCTTTCACCCTCGTTCCCATAGACTAGCATCTGTTCTCAGCACCACAGCCAGAGTGATCCGTCTAAATCATAATCCAGGTCGTGCCACTCCTCTGGCTTCTAGCCTGGCAACAGCTCCCTATTTCAAGGGTGAAACCAGGTCCTTAGAGTGGTCCGCGAGGCCCTACGTGATTGAGCCCTTAAACCCTTGCTCCTCCTTCCTGCTATCTGATTCTTCTTCATGCTCAGCTCCCTGTTCTTCCTGGAGCAGCTCGGGATGTGTTTGTATGCTCCCACCCTGGATCCTTTGCTCTAGCTGTACCCTTTACCTAGAAATTTCTCTATTGACGTCTGCTGGGCTCTTTCCCTCACTCCTTCCACTCCACTCAGATGCCATCTTCTTGGTTAGCATTTCCCTGACCATCCTATTTAAGGCAGAATCTCCCACTCCTATCCCTACCCCTACCGTGCCTCACCTTTTCTTTCTCTTCCCTCCCTCCCTTCCTTCCTTCCTTCCTTCTGCCTGTTGCTCTGTTGCCAAGACTGGAGTGCAGTGGTGCAATCTTGGTTCACTGCAACTTCTGCCTCCTGGGTTCAAGCGATTCTCTTGCCTCTGCCTTCCAAGTAGCTGAGATTATAGGTGCAAGTCACAATGCCTAGCTATTTTTGGTTTGTTTGCATTTTTAGTAGAAACGGAGTTTCACCATGTTGGCCAGGCTAGTCTCGAACTCCTGACCTCAAGTGGTCTGCCTACCTCGGCCTCCCAAAGTGCTGGAATTACAGGCGTGAGCCACTGAGCTATGGAATGTGTTACCTTATAATAATAACTTACCTAATTAGTATGTTAATATTTCATTATCTGTCTTCCTCCACCAGAATGGAAGTTCCATGAACTCCTCCTTTGATCAGTAATGTATTCTGAATACCTTGAAGAGCAGTTAGAGTACCATAGGTGTTCGGTGTATATTTGTTGCTTGTTTTTTGATAGATTCTCTCTCTTAGTTAGCTGCCCATCTTAAAAAAAATTTCATCTGGCTGGGCATGATAGCTCACGCCTGTAATCTCAGCGCCTTAGGGGGCTGAGGCAGGCAGATCTCTTGAGCCTAAGGGTTCGAGACCAGCCTGAGCAACACAGCTAGACCTTGTCTCTACAAAAAACTGAAAAACAAATCAGCTGGGTGTGGTGACACATACCTCTAGTCCCAGCTACTCAGCAGGCTGAGGTGGGAGGATCACTTGAACCCAGGAGTTGGAGGCTGCGGTGAGCCGTGATTGCACCATTCCAGCCTGGGCAACAAGTGAGACTCCCATCTCAAAAAAAAAAAAAAAAAAAAAAGAAAGAAAAAAGAAAAAGAAAAGAAAAATTCTCATCTGATGAGTCATTCTGGCCTTCTAAATGAAACCTACCTTCCCAGGCAGTGCTTTATTCTTCTAGGTATTTTCAGAGTTTCTGGCAATCCTTTCAGAAAAACGGACACTGCTGTGTTTTGTTCTCTTAGGATTCTGCTTCTAAGTAGATTGTGTAACTCAATCTATGCTGAAATGTTATTATTTATTTTTTCCCTTGGACATATTTATAGTACAATGCAGTTTGGCCCTAAAAACAATTGTTCTGCTCCCAGGAGTCATTTGCTGTTCAACTCTCAGGTTTCTAGCAGGCCGTGGGGCAGGCAGTTTTCGAGGGTGAAAGAAAGAGCTTATATCTCAAATAGGTAGCATGGGTGGTGTAGTCTGGGTTAGCTCTGTCTGCTTCAGAATAGCAGTCAAGAATCCTGGTGCCCAGTCTCTGCCCTAGATTCTATATGTTATTTTTCTGTTATTAATTTAACAAACTTGGGCTGTGTGTCTCTCTATATTACTTCATTTTAACCAATGCCACAGTTCTGTCTGGAAGATATTATCATCCTCATTTTATAGATAGGATCCCCAAGGGCCAGAGAAGTCAAGTAACTCACCCCAGTGTGACTGCCAGCACGTGACCAAGGCTGTGATAGGGATTACAGTTCATATCTTCTCAGTCCAAGTTTAATGCTCTTAAAAAAAGCCTTTTTTTTTCTTTTAGTGACAGGGTCTTGCTCTCTGTCACTCAGGCTGGAATGCAGTGGTGTGAATAGATCACTATAACTTCAACTCCTGCTTTGGTCTCTTGGGAAGCTAGGACTACAGGTGTGCACTACTACGCCTGGTTGATTTGAAACATTTTTGTAGGGATGGGGTCTTGCCACGTTGCCCAGGCTGGTCTTCAACTCCTGACCTCAAGTGATCCTCCCGCCGCAGCCTCTCAAAGTACTTGGATTACAGGTGTGAGCCACCATGCCTGACCAAGACTTCATTTTTTAGGGCAGTTGTAGTTTCATAGCAAAATTGAGTGGAAAGTACTAATAGTTTCCACAGTCATCGCACACCCACAACCTCCCTTACAATGGCTCTCCTCCACCATAGTGGTGCCTGTTACAATGGCTGAACCTAACCCTCATTATTGCCCAGAGTCCATAGTTCACATAAGGCCTTGCTCTTGGTGTCATTCATTCTATGGGTTTTGACAAATGTGCAATGATATCTATCCATCACTAGTATCATACAGGGTAGTCTCTCTTCCCTACAAATCCTCTGTGCTCTGCCTATTCATCCTCCCTCTCCTCTAACCCTAGGAAACCACTGAGCTTTTTACTGTCTCCATAGTTTTTCCTTTTTCAGAACGTCTTATAGTTGGAATCATACAGTACATGGACTTTTCAGATTCACTTTCTTCACTTAGTCATATGCATTTAATGCACATTTTAATAATGCAGTTCCTCTTGGGTTCAAAAAAATTACCCTCTATGACTCAGAGTCAGAATGCAATTAGACATTCCTAATTTTGTTATTGTAATGTATTTGTCTAATAGACATTTATAAGATGCCTAATTATAGCTGATTCTACGCAATAATATGATTCCATTCATTCTGACTTCCCTCCCCCTGCCCTCAACCTTTTGTGAAGATGGACCCTCTCCTAGCCCATAGCAACAGGACTCTGAGCTGGTGACTCCCTTATAACTAATGAGGGGTAAATGTAAGATAAACAAGATGGGGAAAAAGAAGGCAGAGAGAGGGAGGGGAATGCAGATACAGGGACATGGTGACCTCTGATTATCCAAAGCTGTTTCTTTAACACATTTTTGTGCTACGACCGCCTGCTGTCTATAGTCTGCACACTGCCTTCACTCCTCCTAATTAAAGCCAGCAGGCTAGGATGGAGAAAAATAATCTCAAGCCAAGAGGGTGGGGTAGGGAGAAAGCAATAGCTTTCTTTTCTCTTTTGGGGGAGATTCTGAGCTTGTTCTAGGCTAGGTGAAGCTGCCCCAAAAGACATACCCAGGAAATTAAAACCAGGGTGGTCAAAGGTATCATTTGAATTTATTGCATTCCATTTTTCTGAGGCCTCTGGACTGTGGCTCAGAATGCTGGAAGAAAGGGAATGACAAATGAGGGAAACAGATTTTGTCAGGCTGACACGAGACATGAGAGTCTGCATGACTCTTTCCTGGCCCTAACTATTAGTGGAGCTTCAGTGGGAGGAAATAGCTATTCAGAAATAACAGCATTTACCATTACTCCCCCCTTTTTTTGTCTACTAGACTACTAGGTGTTTCTAAAATTTTGGTGGCCATTGAATCACCTGTGTATTAGTACATTCTCTGACTGCTATAAAGAACTACCTGAAACTGGGTAATTTATAAAGAGAAAAGGTTTAATTGACTCACAGTTCTGCAGGCTGTACAGAAGGCCTGACTGGGGAGGCCTCAGGAAACTTACAATTATGGTGCAAAGGTGAAGGGGATGCAAGCACATCTTCACATGGCAGCAAGAGAGAGAATGAAGGGGTAAGTGCTACACATTTTTAAACAACTAGATCTGTGACAACTCACTCACTATCATGAGAACAGCAAGGGGGAGATCTGCCCCTGTGATTCAATCACCTCCCACCAGGTCCCTCCTACAACACTGGGGATTACAATTCAACATGAGATTTGGGTGTGGACACAGATCCAAACCGTATCAGCCTGGAAGACTGATTAAAACACAGACAGTCAGGACCCACCCCAGAGTTTCGTTTCTTTTCTTTCTCTTTCTTTCTTTCTTTTCTTTTCTTTTTTTTTTTTTTAAAGACAGAGTCTTGCTCAATTGCCTAGGCTGGAGTGCAATGGTGTGATCTTGGCTCACTGTAACCTCTGCCTCCCAGGTTCAAGTGATACTCCCACCTCAGCCTCCCGAGTAGCTGAGATTACAGGCACCTGCCATCATGCCTGGCTAATTTTTGTATTTTTTGTAGAGATGGGGTTTCACCATGTTGGCCAGGCTGGTCTTGAACTCCCAACCTCAGGTTATCTGCCCTCCTTGGTCTCCCAAAGTGCTGGGATTACCAGCATGAGCCACCACACGTGGCCTAACCTCAGAGTTTCTGATTCAGTAGAACAGGGTGGGTTCCAAGAATGTGCATTTCTGACAACTTCCCAGGTGATGCTGGTGGTCTGGGATGACACTTTGAGAGCCAGTGCTCTAAGCCAGCTGTTCCCAAACTTTCATATGTATAGGCCTTCAGAATCATCCATTATTTGATTTGCTCTATTGTCATTAGCTCACAATACTTGGAGCTGAAGGGTACTTGCAAGAGAGAGAAGGTTTTTAGTGCAGGGCATTCTGAGCTAACATGATCCCACTATCAGCAGGCAGTGATACTTCCATCCACAATGCCCTAGGGGAGGGAGTTAAGCTCCTTTTAAACAGTGTTGGATTGGGCCAGGCATGGTGGCCCATGCCTATAGTTCCAGCTACTTGGGAGGCTGAGGCAGGAGGATGGCTTGAGCCCAGGAGTTTTGGGCTGTAGTACACTATGCCAATTGGGTGCCCATACTAAGTTTGACATCAATATGGTGACCTCCTGGGAGTGGGCAGGGGGGAGGCAACCAGGTTGCCCAAGGAAGGGTGAACTGGCTCAAGCTGAAAATGGAGCAGGTCAAAACTCCCATGTCAATCACTAGTGGGATCACACCTGTAAATAGCCACTGCACTCCATCCTGGGCAAGCCACAAAAGACAAAAAAAAAAAAAAAAAAACCACACAAAATGTTGGATTAGGCAATGAGGAGGTTGGGGTTGAACCTGTTTCCACTATGGTATAGCAGAAAGAGCATGTGTGGTTTGAGAATTAGTCAGGCAAGTTCCGTTCAATTCCCAGCTCTGCCCCTTATGGTGGATTAGCTTTGACTGTGTTATTTAACTCATTTGTGCTTCCATCTCCTATCTGTAAATTTTATTTAATCCACAAATAATTATTAAGCACATGCCATCTTTCCAGCTTCTGGGAATACAGTGTGTAAGAGGACACAGTCTCTGCATCATAGAGCTTATACTGTTGTCCCAGCTACTCCGGAGGCTGAGGCAAGAGGATTGCTTGACCCCAGGAGTTTGAGGCTGCAGTGAGTCATGATTGCACCACTGCGCTCCAGCTTGGGCCATAGAGTGAGACCCTGTCTCAAAAATAAACAAACAAACCAACCCTCCCTGCATTTGTATCTCCTAAATTAAAAAAAAAAAAAAAAGAACTAAAAATACCTAAAAAAGAGTATCTTACCATAATTTATGAGACTTTAAGCGAATGGTTTGTTTTTTCTCCCTGAGCTGTTCATGGTCTCATCTCTAAGGTATAAATGACACATCATTTGACTCTTTCCTTTGACCAGGTTTGATGGAGAGAACAAGGCAAAAGCATAAGGGCCAGGTAAGGGGCGGGTGGAAAAAGAAAACAGTTGCATACTTTGCATCTTCGTAGGGAAAGGGCATGGATTTTGCTGCAGACAGGCTCAAGGTTGAATTCTAGTAACTCCACTTAAACTTTGTGCAAATTGCTTAAGCCCCTTCATCATGAAATGAAAACACTACCACTACTACTAATACCTATTTTGCAGGCCAGGAGTGGTGGTTCATACTGTAACACCAGCACTCTGGGAAGCTGGGGTGGGAGGATCACTTAGGGGTCAGGAGTTCAAGACCAGCTGGACCAACATGGTGAAATCCCGTCTCTACAAAAAATACAAAAATTAGCTGGACGTGGCGGTGGGTGCCTGTAATCCCAGCTATTCGGGAGGCTGAGGCAAGAGACTCGCTTGACCTCAACAGGTGGAGGTTGCAGTCAGCTGAGATTGTGCCACTGCATTCCAGCCTGGTGACAGTGTGAGATCCTTGTCTCCAAAAAACACCCCCCCCCCAAAAACAAAAACAAAAACAACGCAAAAACCTACTTTACAAAGCCGAATAGAAGAATGAATAAGCTCTGGTCTGAAGTATCTACTCAATACATACTTATTATTTGGCGTGTCGTTTTGTGCCTTTTTCTTACCACTTCCTCTCTGTTGATCAATTCCCTCTCTGCTCAGGTGAGAAGTATCTGCTATTTGGGCTTCACCTTTTCGGGAAGAGAGAGACAAGATATTATGCTAATTTGCAAGAAGGTTTGGGGCATAGTAAGTCACACAGTACCTTTCCCATGAGTGTTGCATTTTAAAAGGGAGTATCCCGTGGAGAAGGCAATGTTTAACACTCAAGCTGGAACTTCAGGCTTCTATGGCAAAACTAATTTGAAATGATGGTGGGCAGGGGAGCTTTACTGGTATGGGTCCCAACACCTCTCAAGATCACTGATTTTGTTCTTACTCCTGGATGCCAGGAGGTGGGTATTTGCACTGTCTTTAATTGCCATGCTTATGGGGTTGGGGGAGGCCTGCCTCTCTATCTGAGGAGTCAGGAGGGCAAAACTCTTCCTGGGCCTTAAACAGGGTTTGTTAGTTTCTGCGCACAGTCATTTGGTGGTGGTGCTGGAGGTAATATGTGTATGCGTGTGGATTTGTAGTTGTTTATGACTCTAGTGGTAGAAATGGGGGCTATGGGCCATGGTGAAGTGGTTGGTCAGGGAAGTTTCCAGAAAGGAAATATTTGGGCTGTCCTTGAAGGAAGAACTAGAGTCCAGCAGGCTGGAAGGACATTTCGGGCAGAAGGAGGGGCATGAACAAAGGCACTTACCAAGAAAGCATCCCCTGGGGTGGAGGGGAGGGCTGGAGTGTCTGTAAAGCTGCTGACCTCTGGCCCTGGAGGGGGTTCCCATCTCCACCCCGTCCATTTCATGGCCTTCCAAACCACTGGGCAGTTAGCAATTCATTGACTTGAAGGACAAACGCAATGCCCTTTCTTTACTTTAATGCTGCATTCTTTAGGTGTCGGGTCCCACACAGCCAAGGCTTGGGGACGCTGTCTGTCCACGCATGCCTTTCTGAGGGACCTTTTTGGTCCCTGGGTGACTAACCTCTGTGATTGTTTTGCTCATTTGCTATAAATGACTATCTCTAACACTTGGTTAATTATGTGATTACAGCAGCCGGTGACAAGGAGAAAATTAAAAATCCATGCTGCATTTTCTATAACACTTTATTGCTCTATGCAAAAGAGGGCAAATGCAATTTAGCTGAGCTGTGATGAACAAGAGCTTCTTCCTTCCCCTCGTTTCAGCCCCTCCCTTGTCCTCCCCTGGGGAGAAGCTGTGTTAGCAGATGACTAAAGCTGGGAAGAGAGCAGGTGTGGAAGGAAACATAAATTACCATTATCCCTGACAATTCTGGACAGTGCCACCCACAGAGCAGCAGCTCAGCCAGTCATTTTCCCCTGATTTCAGGAAAGGCCAGTAAGTTGTGGGCTTCTGCAAAGTGCATTAGTGTAGAACAAGGTTTCCACTTGGGCTCCACATTTGATCTTTATTTCTTTATGGTACCCTGCTATAGTTGTGCCTCTTCTGAAAAATCCAAGATACAGAAAGGGGGAGGCCCTGCTAACAAGGAACGAGTACAGTTCTTGGAGCCAAGACACCTGAGTTCTTGGAGTCAGGACACCCTGCCACTTACCTGGTGTCTGAGGCGGGGCTGTTGCTTATTCTGTCTAAGCTTCAGTTTTTGCACTTAAAAAGTAGGGATTTTTTTTTTTATGTGCAAACTCCAGTGTATTTTAACATAGTGAAGACGTGTCTCTAAATAAACTTTAACATGTTTTAGGAGGTCTTACTCCACACTTACTTCTGTCATTTTAACCTAGCACCTAATAATATATATATTTTTTATTGCATTTTAGGTTTTGGGATACATGTGAAAAACATGCAGGATTGTTGCATAGGTGCATACGTGGCAGTGTGATTTGCTGCCTTCCTCCCCTTCACCTATATGTGGCATTTCTCCCCATGCTATCTCCCCCCAACTCCCCACCCCCTGCTGCCCCCCCACTCCCCCACAACAGACCCCAGTGTATAGTGCTCCCCTCCCTGTGTCCATGTGTTCCCATTGTTCAACACCCGTCTATGAGTGAGAACATGCGATGTTTGATTTTGTGTTCTTGTGTCAGTTTGCTGAGAATGATGGTTTCCAGGTTCATCCATGTCCCTACAAAGGACGCTAACTCATCGTTTTTGATGGCTGCATAATATTCCATGGTGTATATGTGCCACATTTTCCCTGTCCAGTCTATCATCGATGGGCATTTGGGTTGGTTCCAGGTCTTTGCTGAGAAAAATGAACAATGAAGCACTTTTGAAAAGAGTAGGTTGTGCCTGAGATGTGACAAATTATCTAGTTTGACTCTAGAGTATTTGGAGGCAAGACGTGTTTGAAGCGGTTGGAGTGTTTTAGGGCAGAGAAAAAGCTATGATGGGAACGAGGTAACTGACATCACTGTCTGTCTGTTTGCTCAAGACATGCACCTTGAAGCCATCTCTGAAGTCTTTCGTTCTTTTTCCTTTGCCTCCCACCTGTGATCCTAGAGTAGATTCTGTAGAATCCTATCCCTTTTGCATATCATGCCTCTCCATCTCTGTTGCTGTCACTCTGGTCCAGGCCACCTCCACATCTCACTTGAAATCTGCAGGGGCTTCCAGCTGAGTTCCCTGCCTCGTCCCTTGCCCCAGCTCAAACTCTTCTTAGGGTAGCCAGACTTACCCATCTAGTCTGAATATCACATTAGTTTGCATCCTTTCTTAAAACCTGCCAATGGTTTCTCATCAGACATGGGGTTAAAACTCCATGGGCCCATCAGGCCCACGTGGTCCAGGCTCCCCAACCTCATCTCCTAACCATTCTCTCCCTTGTTCCTGACACTCTACTCACCCTGGTCTTCACAGTTCCATCGGGTCTTTGCCTTGGCTGGCTCCTTAGCTTGACGTAGTAATCTCCTAGAGGGTCATGTGGCTTGTTCCTAGATACTCAGGTCTCTGTTTAAGTGTCACTTGCTCAGATGCTCTTCCTATTCACCCACTGGGGGGTGACCCCTGACCCTGTCATTCTCTAGCGCTGCTTTATTTTCTTCATAGCACTTGTCACCCTTTGAAATCTTTTGTTTGCTTAATTTGTCTCCCTTCTACTATTGTACTAAGAAATTAGGAATCTTCACTAATTTTTGATCTCTTGATTTCCCCAGTATCTCTTATGCTTGACATTTAATTGATATTTAACTGAATAAAAAGGCAAAGCTGGAGTGGCAGGCTGAGGCTAAATTTTGGAATGCTTGGGTGCATTGCTAAGAAGCCTGGACTTCACTTGATAGTTAAGAGGAGAGGCATTAGAACTCTTTGAGCAGAGGATTCATACAGTTAGAACTAAGCTTTATGAGTATTGACCCAGTGGCAGGATGCAAGCTGAATTGGACAGGGAAGAGACTAGGAGTAAGATATCCATTAGAAAACCAAATTTCATATACGAGATGACTCTTTCTAAAATACTCGATGATTTTCTGGCTTCTTTCTTGCCCTTGGTGCATAAGAAACAGTGTTTGGATATTCCTGTAATATCCTGGACATAAAACCAGGAGAGCATTATTACTGTTTTTTTTTTTTGAGATGGGGTCCCTCTCTGTCACCCAGGCTGGAGAACAGTGGCATGATCGTGGCTCACTGCAGCCTCAAACTTCTGGGTTCAAGCAATCCTCCTGTCTCAGCCTCCTGAGTTGCTGAGACTACAGGCGTGCACTAATTTTTTTTTTAAGAGATGGAGTCTCACTCTGTTTCCCAGGCTGGTTTCGAACTCCTGAGCTCAAGGAATCCTCCTGCCTCAGCTTCCCAAAGTGCTGGGATTACAGGTGTGAGCCACAGTGCCACCTGGCACATTTACCACTTTCAAATGTCCTAATTTGCTGATGGATTTGTTCTTTCCTCCCTCCTCCTCATCTCCAGACTGTCTTGTTCATTGAGGATGAGACAACGTCTTGTTCTCTTGATTTCAGAGTCTGGCATTGTGTAAGGCTCTCAGCAAGTGCTTAACACGTGTTTGTGGGATACACAGATGTGGGAAGTAAATACTTCTAAGTGTTTTCAGAAGACTATTATCTTGAGTCATTTCAAATTGACCCATAGGCAAGTCTTTGTTTTGTTCAAACCAAGGAATGGTACCTTTAATGAAATGGGAGGCTGAGGTAGAGATAAGGGCATGATGAGGGAAAACATGATAATTCTTTATTTTGGTTTCTTCTCCAGACTTTGATTTATTGTTACAGAGTTTTTCAGGTCATAAATGCGGAAGAAACATTGAGATCATTTTTAGGAGAACTGAGAAGGTATCTGTGGTCATAATTCAGTGTGTTTTATTTTGGGGAATGAGAATTTGTGTTTTCATTTCATTTGTTGTTGCTAAGCTCTGAAGATTGCCAATTAGCCCTTGCCCTTGCTGGATGCCTTGGTAAATTTTTAAAATTTGTGGTCCTTGAAAAAACAAAGCAAACAGCCCTATTATTTTTCTGTACTAGCACTCATTATAATCTGCTTTATATTATGGTTATTTGTTGGTGTGACTTTCTTCTCAGCTAGATTGGGAAGCCTTTAAGGCAGGAACTATGTTCATTCATCTCTTAGCATGGTGCCAGGTACATAGAAGGAGCTTAATTGATGTAGGCTGTGTGAAATTTTTTGTAATTGTACATTAAGACACAGAGAAGGGGCTGTTTTGCTTTTTCTTGGTCCTCTTGGGAACTAGATGTTGGTGCCGTATTTTCTGTATTTCTGTTTGATCTGAAATCATTTATACATTGTCTTCAGGTGTTTCATAAGGATTGTATTTGCCTATATCAACTTCTATATCTGTCAGAGGCATTTGAACCAAAGTGACTCCATCTTGAATAGCGGCTGGATAAAATGAGGCTGAAACCTATTGGACTGCACTCCCAGAAGGTTAGGTTAGACATTCCTGGTCACAGGAGGAGATAAGAGTCTGGCACAAGATACAGGTCACAAAGACCTTGCCAATAAAGCAGGCTGCGATACAGAAGCCACCCAAAACCAAGATGGCAATGAGAGTGACCTCTGGTCATCCTCACTGCTCATTATATACTAGTTATAATATATTAGCATGCTAAAAGACACTTCCAAATGTCCCAATTTGGAACCATGATCACTGGCAAACTTATCCCTAAAGGTCTGATCACCTACCCTTAGTCAAGGTTTGGTCAGGTGGCCCCCTTTCTGTTCTCCTTAACTCAAGAAGAAAGTAGAAAACTGGGACTGGAAAAGCCCCCGTCCACGTGGCAGCTTAGCAGGGCTGTGAAAGTGTAGGAAGATGCCAGTGGCAGAAGGTTCACTTGGCTGCCTGACTGTGGTCATGCTAAAAATTAGGATTCCGATGATTCCTCCGGATGGACATCCAGGTTACTTTATTCTACAAGACCCAGTTCCTTTTGGGATTTGATTTCAAATGAATGTTTCACAGAGCTAATTAAAAAATCATAGTGTTGATGTTATAGATGAAACCCAGGGGGAGAGAAAGCTGGAGCCTCACAAAAGGCATCAGAGTGATGCCAGGGGTTAGACATTGTATTCAAAGGATGCACAAAGGTGGCCGCAGCAGTTAACAGTGACTGCTGTGAGTCAGCCCCAAGTCAGGGATCTTCTAATGACAGCTCGGAAAGGAAGTTGCAAACAGCAGTCCACTGGGTGGCTGATAGTTATTGATACCACTGGATATAATTGGCTGAAGAACAGGGGGCACATTATACAAAATGGTACCTTTAAGAATTAACAAGTTTCCGTTCCTCTTGAGATATATCAGTATAAAAGATTTTTAAGTAAATGGTTATGTCAATGATGGAGAAAAATGATTTCTGTCAAATGAATTAAATTGACTCAGGAGATGCAAGAGAGATGTCTTCACTCTGGGATGAGTGGGCACAACATTTACAAGCCGTGCCATTGTACGGTTTCTTGGTTTCTGGGTTGTTTTCTAATATAGATCACTGAGGAAATGATATCAGCCCTGAAAGTGCTCTACTACAGAGATGAAGACCACCAATTTATTCTTGTTGCCAAAGGGAGCCTCCTCTGAGCATGTTATGAATAGCTCTTCCTTGTCTGCCTGGGCTAGTGCGGCTACAGTTCTGTGTGGAGGCAGCTGAATGACTATGTCACCCTGTGGCTGCATCTCCCTGGAAGAGACTGAAGTGCCCCCAGGACAGACTAAAAGTCAGCCCTGGGTCACTGCCTAGGGAGGTTGGTTACAGTATCATGGTTGTAGGTTTAGGAGGTGGACAGCCTAGTGTTAGTCCCAGTGCTCACGGGTGTCCCCTACCTGTGGGACTGTATTTAGCATCTTTGCACCCTGGGTGCCTCACCAGTGGGGATAATAAAAATACCTACTTCATAGGCTTTTCTTGGGGTAAAATAAACAGCATTAAGTATTATTACAGAGCAGATGTCCATAAACTACTGTCTGTGGGCCAAATCCAGTCTGCTACCATTTTTTGTCAATAAAGTTTTATTGGAACATGGCCATGCCCGTTCATTTTGTATGATCTATGGCTAATTTCATGCTAAAATATTGATTCTCTTGTCCTTTATGAAAGAAAGTTTCCTGACTGCTCTTAGAGGCTTTCAGAGGCAAGTATACAAGTCACGAGGAACAAGGTCACCAAAGAAATGACAGGGAATTTGTAGTGTCTCATGGGCTGGCAGGTGAGAAGATTGGGGGATGCCTGTGAGGTGGTGGGGTTTAATTCACAACTCAAGATTTTCCTAAACTCTCATTGCATTAAGAACACAGCCCAGGTGTATTTTTTCCACCGAGCATGCATTTGGTCCACAGAGTGATGTTCTTGCCTTCCAGACAGCTGTCTGCCAGCACACAGGCTGTATCCCCTGCCAGGCAAATCTGCCAACTGCTCCAAGTCCTTCCCTTTTATCTTTGAACTTTCTACCCATCCCTCCCTGATTGTGGAACATAGTTGTGTGTCAGGGTCTTCTCAATCAGGATGGTAGGGGAGGAGATGCCAGGGCAGGGGAAATAGGACTGCATTTTTGTTTAAAGTGCCTGAGTTAACATGTTTCCATGAACCTCTCGGGCCGAAGGTAGTCTGCAGTCTCATAAAAAATCTGTGCTTTCTGACTGATCTTGGATTTCAGCTCATTCAGGGGCGTGATCAGAAAATGCTTTAAATCTGAAATCTGAGGGGGGCAGGACATGTTTCCGTGGTATAATTGGAAGAATTCCTATAAACCTGCGTGAACCAAAACTTCCTCATTCCCTGTAAGGAGCTGAAGCCTAAGGGTTGATGCCTAACAGGTCTCAGGTATCACCCTGAAGAGTCCTCCAGAAGGAGACCTGTGTTTTGATGGCATTTATGGTACTCTGCTACCTGGGAGTGCTGTCTCCTCACCCACAGATACATGTGAAGGAGCTGGGTTTCAGAATCAGAGAATGATAGGACACAGTTGGGAGGTAGAGATCATCCAAACATGTCTTCACAATGTAGACATAGAGGTCCAGAAAATAGATGACATGTATCCAAAATTATACCATCAGTCACACACCAATGTTGTGATGTTAAAAACAATGAGATGGAAAGTCCAGTTCAGTGGAACCCCCAGACCTTTAGGAGACTTGAAGATTTTATTAGGAGATTTGTGAGTGCTTTTCTGTATTTCAAGAAGCCAAATAGAAGCCATGTCTATATTTATTCATGTTAGAGTCAAATATGTTAACTAAAATGTCAGGTTTTATTATTCTGGTTAGAAACATATTAACCTAGTATGTTAACACGGGTTATTTTATAAAACTACAGAGCTCTGATTGTCAGATTATATATTATACATCTGCATAAATATATATGAATTACTATTTATTAATTACATACCATTAATATATTAATATCTAGTTATCTATTAATATATGATATGACATATATGTAATAGAAATCCATATAATACATATTATTATACAGATTATTATATAGAATATATAATTATTATATTCTATATAATATATAATTCTTTTTTGTTTTTTCTTCTTTTTATATAATATATAATTCTATAATATATTTATATAATTCTATAATAATATAAAGTATATAATATAATTTATAGAAATATATAATTCTATATAACTATAGAATTATAAAAAAAATAGACTTGTCTATATGATAGAGAACAAATATAATGTATAATTATAGAAGATAACAAATATAATTATATTAATATATACTTCTATATTAATTATATAATCATATAGCATAAAGTATATTAAAATTAATTATAATAAATTGTACATAAATATAATTATAATTATATATAGTATATAGATTACTATATAATATTATTATATACTATATAATGTATATATAGTATATGCCAAATAATGTATATATTGTATATAATATAATATATAATCTATACAGAGCTTATTATTGTAAAAACATACTATATATTATGTAGTATATTTATAATTAAACTGGAGAACTAATTTAATTTGTAGTTGATGTAGGTGTGATAGATACAAGTTTTCGAAGTATGGCATTTATAGGGGATGCCTAATAAAATAAATTCCTGGTAGAGGCATAATTGGGGACCACTAGTTCAGGGGTGAAAAAACTACAGCTGACAGGCCAAGTGTGGCTTGGTGCCTGTTTTTGTAAGAAAATTTTTATGAGAACACAGACACGCTCATTGCATTGTCTGTGACTGCTGTCCTGCTGTGATGGTAGAGTTGAGAAGTTACGATGAGACCACAGAGCTCTCCAAGTCGAACATGTTACCTCTCTGGCCCATCGCAGACATGGGCCGTTTTTGATCTAGTCTAGCCCTCTGATTCCACCCATGAGGAAATTATCCTGTGAGGTAGGATGACCTTGCCCTGGATCACACGGCTGGACCCGGAAGAGTCAGAATTGAAGTCACCTCCTCAGTTTCCCTGTGTACTTTCACGCCCTGCACCAACTGTACTGCCCACCCAGCTTCTCCAATCGTCACCCATTTATGTCAAGAGGAAACAGATTCAATGAAGAGTAAGTTTTAAGAAAGGGATGAGAGGGAAAGAAAGGTCTGGCGCTTGGGAGACTTTCGGGGGCCAAGGGGGCGTCACACTGGGGGAATTCGGGTAGGGTCCACAGCAAGAGGGGTTCATCAGTAGGAGTGCCAGCGTTTCCCACTTGGCGTGTTTCTTTTTGTTGCAGTGGGCTCAGGCACCTGTTGCAGAGCATGTACATAGGCTCTGGCTGTATCTTTCCAAGTGTCCGTCATCCATCCTTATGACAAACACATGGGGTACAGAGTGTTTTTATTCCCACTTTAAAGATGGTTAGACGAAGGCCAGAGATGTTAAATAACATGCCCTTGAGTCCAAAGCTGGAACACAGTAGAACTGGGATTTGAAGTCACATAGATAGGCTCTAGAGCCAGCCTCACTGAAATCACACTTCATGTACCATCACTTCTTTTCTGATGCTGGGCCTGTCATTCTGGGAGAAGCACTTTCTTCTTCTTCTTGAAAGAAAGATGAATTTACATTTATGTTGAGCATATTTTTATTATCCGTGTCTCACTACAGAGAATCTTTCTGTGCCTTCTTAGAGGATGAGGCTGCGTATCCTTCAGACACTACAGAAGGAAGAAGCACAACTAACTACATTAATAACGCTTACCTCCTGGCTTCAAGGCCCTTCTTCATGTAATTTATCCTGAGAGACCAGGGTGCTCAAAGACACAGAAGGAATAAGATTACATCGATTGGATACTATGCTTATTACCTGGGTGACAAAATTATCTATGCACCACATCCCCACAACATGTAGTTTACCTATATAGTGAACCTGAACATGTACCCCTGAAACTAAAATAAAAGTAAAAAAATTAGCGTATTCTAGGGAAGAAAATTCTGTAGCTGAATCCAAATTATACCTTGGTGATGATAAATAAATGTGATTAGAAATAAGAGTATTTTTAACATAAGAATTTAGAATTTTTGAAAATCTGTTTTTTTTGGCTAATTATTATAGATTCACAGAAAATTGAAAAAATAAAAAAATAAAAAAAGAAAGAAGAAAGAAAAATGAAAAAAAAAAAAGTATAAGGAATACCCATTTTCCCTAATGGTACCATCTTGCACAGCTACAGTACAATATTAAAACCAGAAAGTTGACATTGTTAAAATCCACAGAGCTTATTCAAATGTCATTACTTTTATATGCACTAATTTGTGTGTATATATGTGTGTATAGTTCTGTGCAATTTTAGCACATAGAATTGCATAACCACCACCCATCACAATCAAGATATGGATTGTTCCATTATCACAAGACACCCTTATGCTACTTCTTTATCACCACACTTATGCCTGCTTCCATTCCTCACTCCAGCAACCAGTCATCTGCTTTCTCTGTCTACAATATTGCCATTTTAAGATGTTATATACTCATGCCTGTAATCCCAGCACAAAAGTCTCACTATGTTGCCCAGGCTGGTCTCAAACTTCTGGGCTCAAGGAGGATCACTTTTTAATTTTTTTTTTAACAGGTAATTATTATTAACAAAGGGTGTTCTGTGTTTTCTCATAGAACCAAGATAAACTAGGTAGGCAGCTGGCACCTGCTTACCACTGATACTAGAAAGTATTTTCCATGAGGAAGCCACAGGGGCAGGGTCACATATCCTCAAGGAGGATCACTTGAGCCCAGGACTTTGAGAACAGCCTGGGCAACATAGTGAGAACTTTTCTCTACAAAAAATAAAAAAATTAGCCAGGTATGGTGGTGCATGCCTGTAGTCCCAGCTATTCAGGAGGCTGAGGTGGGAGGATGGCTTGAGCCCAGAAGTTGAGGCTGCAGTGAGTCAAGATCATACCACTGCACTTCAGCCTGGGCTACAGAGTGAGATCCTGTCTCAACAACAGCAACAACCACCACAACAAAGAATGCTATGCAAATGTAATGGTAGAGTATTTAACCTCTGGAGATTGACATTTTTTTTCACTCAGCTTAATGCCCTTGAGATACATCCAAGTTGTTGCATGCATCAGTAGTTCATTCCTTTTTGGTGCTGTGAATGACGGGGGTTTCTCACCGTTTAACCATTCACCTGCTGAAGGACATTTTGGTTGTTTCCAGTTCCTGGCTATTACAAATAAAACTGCTATAAACATTTATGTACAGATTGTATGTGTGTGTGTGTGTGTGGCCAAAAGTTTTCATTTCTCTGGGGTAAACGTCTAGGAGTGCGATGTTGTGTCACACAGTAAGTACATGTTTAGTTGTACAAGAAACTGTCAAACTATTTTCCAGAGGGGCCGTACCATTTTACATTCCCACTAGGCATACCTGAGTGATCCAATTTCTCTGCATGTTTGTCAGCATTGAGGATTTTCCCTACTTCTCATTTTAGCTATTTGGATAGGTATGTAGTGATTGATCATTGTGGTTTTAATTTGCATTTCCCTCATGGCTAATGTTGTTGAATGTGTTTTCATGTGCTCATCTACCATCTGTATATCCTCTTCAGTGAAATGTGTATTCACGTACTTTACCATTTTATAATTGGATTTTTTTAATTGTTGAGGTTTGAGAGTTCTTTATATATTTAGGTGCAAGCTCATCATTGACTATGTCATTTGCAAATATTTTCTCCCACCCTGCAGTTTGTTCTCTTCATATTTTTTTTTTCAGAGTAAAATTTTTTATTTTAATGAGGCTCAATTTGTCCATTTTTCCTTTTATGGATTGTGCTTTTGTCATAAAAATGAAGTGACCTTTTGAAACAGGGTGGACAGTGGCTGGGATTAGTGTTACCGAAAGAGCTTGTGGGTCCACTGCAAACACTAAAAGGCCAAGTGACCCTTTCATTCTCTCTGTGTGAGGGGTGGTCTGATGCCTTGTTTTAGCATCAGGCTGCTGATGGAGTGCAAGTTAAGCCCTTGATATGCCATTAGTATCCAGAAAAGAGACAGAGGCGGGATGTCAGTTATGTGGGCACAGAATAAAATCCTTAAGAGTCAAGAGCTATATCTGAGAATTAATGGACTGCTTTCCTCTAGCCTATTCAAATAATTCAGCTCATTTCATGTGAGATAAATTACAGGACCTTGTCACCCTGGCTCCCAGAAGAGGATGCTTCTGTGATTCATGATGCTCACCCCCTGGGAGCCTGAGGTGGGGGCACGGGGGCCTGTCTAGCTGACTGATGACTTGTGGCCTGCTGGTCAACCTCCCTGCAAGGAGCAGGGCGAGGGAGGGATTCAGATGAAGCCACTGCTCACAGGACAGGCCTGGACCATGCCATGGAGAGGGAGCAATCTTAACAACCGCTGTCCAGTCAACCTTGAAGCACCGTTTGGCATTCTCAGGAGCCCTGTAGGACACAAGCAAAGAGCCAACATCCAGCTGTGTTGTGTGTAGCCTTTGTTATTGTTGGTGGTTGTGCTGGTTCGTGCTGTTGTGTATATGTTGAGGCTCTGGGGGTTTGTATTGCAAGGGAGAAGTGACTTCAGGGTGTAGGAGAAATAGTGCAGTGTGCCAGAAATGGAGCCTAGGGCATGATCTTATGTTGATGGGAAGTTCTGCAAGGAAGCATGGACATCCAGTCTTTTGAACTATGGAGGTCAATGGGAATTAACCATAAAGCAACTTTAAAAAAACCTACTGCCTCTTTATTTTTTTTTTATTTATTTTTATTTGTGGTACAGTTACATTGGTATAAAGTTCAAGAACAGACAGAACTTGTCCATGGTAGAAATCAGAAAAGAGACAAGTAGAAATTGACAAGGGAACTTCTTGGGGTACTGGAAACATGCTGTGTTTTTATGTGGTTGGAATTACACCAAGTGAGTTAGATGGATAGATAATTGATGATGATGATGAAGATAAGTAGATAGATAGATTGATAATAGATAGATAGATGCTAGGTGGATAGAGATTGATAGATAAGAGACAGATGATGAATAACAGGTAATAGATGATAGATAGATGATCATGATGATAGAGAGATAGATAGATGTAGAGATACATATCACTGAGTTGTGCACTTAAGATCTGTACATTTTACTTTATGTAAATGTTACAGCTCATTTAAAAAAATAAGATTTTAGAAAAAGGAAACAAACTTCACTGGAGTTTGGGGAAAGGGGACCCCACTTGCTGAGTTCCCCACATGGCCTCTGCCCCATCCCCTATTCCTTCATCAGAAGTTCTTCCTTCCTAGGCTCTAGGGCTTCTCCTGGCTACGTCTTCATGGCTAAATACACACTGGGTTCAGAGGCTTCCTGGAAGCCTCTGTCCAGCTGGAAGGGCCCTCACTTAGGGCTTGGGTGTTCAGCTCGGCATACATCACCATGTGGGCTTCTTCAGTTCTGGAGACCTGGGATCCTTCCTCCAAGGCAGGCGAGCAACTCTTCCCAGCTATAGGCACGTCGGTCACTGTCTCTTCTGGTTTCTTGGAAGAATGGGAGCTTTTGGTCACCTTGTCGGGAGCTGCCCCACACCAGGTGTATCTGTAGATGAGAAAGATGGAGAGGAGGAAGATTAAGATGAGGTAACAGTGATGATGCTCCTAGGGGTTCCTTGTACCCCTTTTCTTGTCTGAGGAGGCTTCTTTCCTTCAGTTTTATCGGTTTGTGGAAGCAAAATGTACTGAGTTTTAGTTCCACCTACTCTGCCATCCTCTCCTTAGCCATGCAGATGCTTTGTAATTGCCACTATACAGAGGATCCAGGATAGAGCAGGAGTGTTGTTTTATTTTTTTCTCCCCTCCCTCCCCCCCTCCCTCCCTTCCCTACTTCCTTCTTTCTTTTCTTCTTCTTCTTCCCCTTCCCCTTCTCCTTTTCTTCCCTTCGCTTCCCTCTTTTTCAGCATCTTGCTCTGTTGCCCAGGCTGGAATGCAGTGGCATAATCACAGCCCACTGCAGCTTCAACCTCCTAGACTCAAGTAATCCTCCTGCCTCAGCCTTCCTTGTAGTTGGGATAACAGGGTCATGCCACCATGCCCAGCTAATTCCTTAACTTTCTGTAGAGATGAGGTCTCACCATGCTGCCCAGGCCAGCCTCGGATTCCTGGGCTCAAGTGATCCCCTTGCCTCATTCTCCCAAAGTACTGGGATTACAGGCATAAGCTACTGTGCCCATCTGCGTGTTGTTTTCCTTAATAGATGAGCAAATTGAAGCTCAAATAGGATACGTGACTTGCTCAAGGTCACACAGCTGGCGAGTAGAAGAGCTGGGAGTTGGGGTCACCATCAGGCTTCTTTAAGCGCTGCTGGTGGGATTCACCACCTCACTCTCATTACCTTCAAAATCCACAACCCCAGCTGCCCCTTTAAAGTTTCACGGCACCTAGTTTTCCTGCCGCTGGATGAAATCTCAAGCATTCTTCTGAATTTTCTGGTGGTTCTTATATAGTACGAAACCAACAATTACTTTAAATGATAAACACAGCCTAGATTCAGAAAATAGAAGGTCGACTGCCTTACAGTAACCAGTATGCCAATTCTAACTCACAGTGGAGACTTCTCCCACCTCCTCCAGCCCTAGCCACATGCTGGGAGGCCTGCAGCAAAGGAGGAGGGTGTGGTTGGCTCCTCCTGTATTTCCTGCTCTGACTAGCTGTTATTTCTGACCCTTCCAGGTGGAGATGAGAGGCCAGATGGAGGGATGAGGGGAACAGAATATTACTTAACAGACACTGTTGGAAGCTGGCTTCAAGCTCTCTAAGCTTGGCAGATGTTAAAAAGGGAGTCTTCCTCTCTCATGATATTCCAGTTGGTTCTTTGGAGACGCCCACCTCCCCGTTGCTAGAGATCTTGCCCTAGCTGTTCCCCTCCTGCAGCTAGTAGCATCTGTATTGCAGCTAGTCACTTTTTGCCAAGCCCTCAGGAATTTGGCAATACCTTTCGGTGCAGTAGTTCTCAATGATGTTGTCTCCCACAACTGGGAAGTACGATTGGCATCTAGTAGGTAGAAGCTAGGGATGCTACTAAATATCTTACAATGCACAGGACAGCCCCGCACGACAAAGAATGAGCTAACTCAAAATGTCAGTGGCGCTAAGGTTGAGCAAACCAGCTCTAGTACACAGAAGACTCTCATGCGTCTTTTGTCTGAGCAAATTCTTGGCTTGCAGGTGGGTGTCACTGTAGTCTATCTCCTCTCTCTCTCTTTTCTTTTTTTTTGAGACGGAGTCTTGCTCTGTCACTAGGCTGAAGTGCAGGGTGCAATCTCGGTTCACTGCAACCTCCGCCTCCTGGGTTCAAGCGATTCTCCTGCCTTAGCCTCCTGAGTAGCTGGGACTACAGGCGGGCACCACCATGCCCAGCTAATTTTTGTATTTTTAGTAGAGACAGTTTTCATCATGTTCACCAGGATGGTCTCAATCTCTTGACCTTGTGATCTGCCTGCCTCAGCCTCCCAAAGTGCTGGGATTATAGGCGTGAGCCACCACACCTGGCCTGACTATTTCCTTTAGTTTACCTGTCGATAGCTAGCCAGCACATCTCTTGTCCATATCTCCTAAACTGCACTTCTCTGGGTGATCCTCTGAAGTCCTCCTTCCTTGGCTTGGGGTTAAGGCACATAGTACAACTCTCTTCAGAAAGAGACACCTATGCCCATAAACATCTTTTCTTCCTCTACTTTTATTCCCATGGTATGGGTGACTTGCTTAGTTTTCTAACTAATTATTGTAAAATTTGTCTGCCGTTTATTGCTGCAATAATTCTATGTAACACAAAAGTGTAAAACCTCTATGGCATACAACAAGATGTGTATTGATCGCTTGTGTGTTTGGCTAAGGTGATTGACTAAGGTTCTGCTGATCTGAGCTGGCTCATGTGTCTGGGGGCCAACCGGCTGTTTCCTGATCTGCTAGGTAGGTGCAAAAGAAATTTCGGTTTTTGTCATTAAAAGTAATGGCAAAAACTGCAAATACTTTTACACCTACCTACCTAATAGAATGGGCTTGGCTGGGGTGAATGCTCTATGTGTCTTTCATCCTCCAGAAGGCTTGCTTGGGTATGTTCTCATGGCAATGACAAAAGAACAAAGACATAATGTTAGCAAAGATCAAGAATATGACAGAGGTTGGGCATGGGGCCTCATGTAGGTATTCCCAGCGCTTTGGGAGGCTGAGGCTGAAAGAATGCTTGAGACCAGGAGTTCAAGACCAGCCTGGGCAACATAGTGAGACACTATCTCTAAAAAAAAAAAAAAAAAAAATCGAAAAAGAGTATGACAGAGGATCAAGTGATAACAGGAAGGTTATCATGTTAACTATCTTTTACATTATGGTACATATAGTTGGCATGCAACACATGTGTTGTCTTTATTACAAAATACAAAGAAAATAAATGAATGAATGAGTGAATAAATGGGATGGGGAACAGCTTGAAAGACAACTTCTAGAAAGGCAAAAACCTACTGAGTCAGGAGGTAAGTGACTCTAGCCTGACTTGTTTTCATTCACAGCCCCAAAGGACACAGGTTATAAATCCACACCCAATTTCACACCTTAAAAGCTTAAGCCTTTGTGGAAATCAAAGGTAGAATTTCTTCTAGAAAAGACAAGAAACTCTTGAGGTACAGTACAAGAAGTGTTAGGAGTCTTGTTCTTCTTGAATTCATATAGGCACCAAAGCTGAAAAATTTAGCAAGACATGCTGGACTTTTTCTCTTCTATCTTTCTTTTCTTGTTTTCTTTATTGTATAATAACCCTTATTAGAGCCTACTCTGTGTAAGGCAGTGACATAAGTGTCTTACAAGCTTTATTTTCTCCCAACAACTCAGAAAGGCATTATAATTATTATTTTACTATTAAGGAAACTGAGGCTTAGAGAGAGGTTAAATGACTTGTCTAATATCATGGAACTGGTAACTAGCAAAATAAAAATAAAGTTGAATGAGGCCTGTCTGGCTTTTTTTTTTTTTTTTTTTTTGAGACAGAGTCTCACTCTGTTGCTCAGGCTGGAGTACAGTGGCCTGATCTTGGCTCACTTCCACCTCCACCTTCCAGGTTCAAATGATTCTTGTGCTTTGGCCTCTCAAGTAGCTGGGATTACAGGTGTGCACCACCACACCCAGTTAATTTCTGTATTTTTACTAGAGATGAGATTTCTCCCTGTTGGCCAGGTTGGTCTTGAACTCCTGGCCTCAAGTGATCCACCCGCCTTGGCCTCCTGGGCTGTCTGACTTTTAATTGCCCCAGTATTCTACCTCCGACCTCAAGTTTTGCTTTGCTTTTTTGGAAGAAAAATTTCAAAGCAGTTTGTTCTTATCTCCTTCCTTGTATTTTTGTAGAAGAAATTAGTTGATTCATTTAAAGCACTGAGAAAGTTTCACCACTGAAAACATCAGCCCTTCACCCCCTACCTGTAACACCCAGAGATGTGTTTTCTTTGCTCCCTTTGGGCCACTTAATTACGTTCTCTCTTCTTAGGAGGAAAGCTGACATGTAATTATTTTCATGATTAACACTCCTGTGCAGCTAATTGTAATTGTGCCTTATAATCACGGTTATGATTGTCAATTACTCATTCCTGCCTCATTTGAATGTTTTTCTTTATTCCAGCTTCAAAAAGTTGATGGAACTGCTTGTACACTCTCTTTTCTCTCTCTCTCTTCTAAGTCATGTGTGGTCATTATTTTGGTCTTCTCTGTTTGTTTTCACCCTTGTTCTTTTCCCACATTCCATTACGGCATCTCATCGGCCACTGTCCATTTGGTGTTGCTTCTCATTTCCAGCTTGGCTTGCTTTAGTCTCCTATTCATCCTGTTGCTGAGGGTGGAGGGGAATTCCTGTCCCCAGGAGGATGGCTCAGCACATGACACCTGGGACTGGGCAATGGAATGACAGCAATTTGCCAGCGACATATAATCATAGCCTTGGGGAAGGGCCACTGTGCCAGGCAGTGACCCAGTGCTTGCACTCAGGAGCAGAGTGAACAAATGAGGGCTGAGAGAGGAGGGCTTTGTAGTATCAAGAGGGAGGGGTGCACGCTGGTTGAAGTGATTGGCTTGTTTAAAGAATTTGGTGGGCTGGCAGAGAAATCTAGGTTGAGGGTGGGTGCAGTGGCTCACACCTGTAATCCCAGCACTTTGGGAGGCTGAGGTGGGTGGATCATGAGGTCAGGAGTTCAAGACCAGTCTGGCCAACATGGTGAAACCCCATCTCTACTAAAGACACAATAAATTAGCTGGATGTGGTGGCACGCACCTGTAATCCCAGCTACTTGGGTGGCTGAGGCGGGAAAATCGCTTGAACCGAGGAGGCAGAGGTTGCAGTGAACTGAGATCGTGCCTGGGCCACAGGGTGAGACTCCATCTCAAAAAAAAAAAAAAAAAAGAAGTCTACCTCGTAAAAAGATACATACATGATATTCAATGAGGTCTGTTCTGGCATTGCTATAAAAGGCTGGGTAATTTATAGAGGAAAGAGGTTTAATTGGCTCACAGTTCTGCAGGCTGTTTAGGAATCATGGCTCTGCATCTGCTTGGCTTCTGGGGAGGCCCCAGGGAGTTTCTACTCATGGTGAAGCCAAAGTGGGAGCAGGCATGTCACCTGGTGAGAGAAGGAGCAAGAGAGAAAAGGGGATGGTACCACACACTTTTAAACAACCAGATCTCATGTAAACTCAGAGTGAGAAATCACTCATCACCAAGGGATTCATGAGGGATCTGAACCCATGATCCAAACACCTCCCCCAGGCCCCACTTCTAACATTAAAAACCACATTTCACCATGAGATTTGGAGGAGACAAACTTCCACACCATATCAAGGTCTCGAGGAGATAAAGTGACGGGTTGCCTGGGCTTCTGAGGACATTGTGTTTCCGGGTCCTCTTTGCTTGTCAGGCTGGATCACACTTCCTGTCCCTGGGTTCTGTAAAATAGCCTGATATCCTCTTATGTTACACATCATTTTCTTCAATTTATTTATTTGTTTTGAGACAGAGTTTTGCTCTATCGTTCATGCTGGAGTCCAGTGGTGTGATCTTGGCTCACTGCAACCTCCACCTTCTGGGTCCCAGTGATTCTCCTGCCTCAACCTCCCAAGTAGCTGGGATTACAAGCATATGCCACCATGCCCGGCTACTTTTTGTAGTTTTAGTAGACACGGGTTTTCACCATGTTGGCCAGGCTGGTCTTGAACTCCTGATCTCCAGTGATCCACCTACCTCAGCCTCCCAAAGTGTTGAGATTACAGGCATGAGCCACTGTGCCCAGTCTATTTTCCTCAATTTAAAGAGGACTTCTGTTACTTTCAAAGAAAGGAGTACCAATTAAGTCCACAGATGAAGACATTGAAGTTCAAGGAGGTCAAGGAACTTGTACAAAATCACACAGCAAATTAGTGACAAAACATTTTTTTTCTGATAGAAAAGTTTTTTTCTGTTATGCACTGTTACACATTAAAAATTCCCAAAATAAAATCCAAGTTTTGAAATTACTATATTCATTTAAATCTCTCTTTTTTAAAAGATTTTAAAATACATTCACATTTATAATTTCATCATATTTGATTAATATAACAAACCCACGGGTTTAGGCAGAGTAGATATAATTAATCCCCATTTTTCAGATAAGGAAACTAAAGCCTAAGTCAGTGTATTAGTTCATTTCACATTGCTCTAAAGAACTGAGACTGGGTCATTTATAAAGAAAAAAGGTTTAATGGACTCACAGTTCTACAGGCTGTACAGGAAGCATGGCTGGGGAGATCTCAGGAAACTTACAATCATGGTGGAAGATAAAGGGGAAGCAGGCACATCTTACCATGTGACAGGAGAGAGAGGGATGGGGGAAGTGCTACACACTTTTAAATAATCAGATCTTATGAGAACTCACTCATATCACAAGAATGGCAAGGGGGATATCTACCCACATGATTCAGTTACCTCTCACCAGGACCCTCCTCCAACACGTGGGGATTAGAGTTTGACATGATATTTGGGTGGGGAGGCACAGAGTCAAATCATATCCGTCAGGGCCAAAGTCCAAGAGAGAGGGAGTGGTTGAATGTTGGAGGTGAGTCCAGTTGAGAATTGAAGTTTCTATTTTTCTTTTTTATGATGCCAACACACCCAGTTTTGGCCTGAGAAAGTGCAATTGGCTTAAAAGGAGCACACAGCAAGATACTCTGCTAGGAATTGAGATATGTGGAGTCAGAGTTGGGTGGAACTTTGTAGCTGAAGAATTATGAGAGGCTGAGAAGAAGAAAGAAAACTCAGGATTAAAACCCTATGGAAATTAGGGATACCAAACTCTGGCAGAGGGAGTCTCTAATATCTTGCAGATCCAGGAATTTAAAAAAGAGATTGGTGCAAAAATGAGACTTCTAGTCTGTCTTGCTCTGCTGTGAAGGTCTGCAGTGTGCTCTAAAGTTAGCTTAAAAAACCAGAAACAGGCAGATAGTTTACTCTCAAACATCGTGTGGAACAGTGTTAGCTGGTTCTGTGTACACTTTTCTACTCAGCAACAAATTCGTTTTCAAAATGAGGACAGGTATAAATAAATGATAAACAAATAAAGGAAGAAGGAGTGCCTCAGGGTAACGTGAAGTTTAATATACTCACTTTGACTCTGAGCTATTTTATCTTTGGAGTCTTGAAAAGAGATCTAATATGAACAATGAATACTTTGAACCCTTTATGTGCAGAATTTCAGTTTTCTTTCTAAAAAATGTCCATGAGTTTAGCTCATTCACTACCTATTCCAGATATAGGAGTGCTAGGGTTCAGTTGATCATATTAGAATGTGCATGTGGATGCCCTCTTTGTCATTGACTAACAAATCCTTTTATGCATCTCCCTGGCAGAGATTCTGGTGAACAGAGATTTCATGATTAACTGGCTAGGTCGGGGCTATTTTACCCTAATATTCCCATGTCCACTCTTTATTCTCACGTTGACCTAATAACAACAGTGGATGAGGGAGCAGAGGTTGTCCTGAAAGCCAAATGGATTTTTCTGAAATATACAATGGAATCTGGTGCATAATTTTTTTCTGAGACAGGGTCTTACTTTGTTGCCCAGGCTGCAGTGCAGTGGTGAGATCATAGCTCATTGCAGCCTCAACCTCCTGAGCTCAAGGGATCCTGCTGCCTCAGTCTCCCAAGTAGTTGGGACTACAGATGCATGCCACCATACCTCGATAAATAAAAAGAAATTCTTTTTGTAGAGATTGGGGTATTGTTATAGTGTGCAGGCTGGTTTCCAACTTCAGGGCTCAAGCAATCCTTCCACCTCTGCTTCCCAAAGCACTGGATTACAGGTATGAGCTACCAACCCCCACCTTGATGCATACATTTTTGGGAAAGTAAATATGCATCTTCAAGAGAGACAAGATTGAGACAGTAGCATGCGTGCATGTGAGTGTATGTGCACACATGTCTGCATGATTTTATGGATAAAGATGAGGAATACGTGGGTATGGTGGGTATAGGTGGTCAAATGCCCACTTTAGGAAATCTTTTCATTCTTTTCACACTAAGAGCAATTAATAAACATTACTTCTGTGATCTTAATTTCTCCAAAACTTGGATTCTGCCCATGTGTCTCCTCATTTCGCCTCTAATAGAGAGCACTGGGCCAGAGCTGTAGCTGCAAAATGATTCCATTACATATTCTGGATAAGTCAGAGTCCTCAGATGAATAAAGAGCAGACCTCCAACCCTGAAGTGACTGCATTATTAATAAAGCCTACAGAAATATATTTGTTTTGGGTGCTAATGTGAATCAAAAGCCTTATCTGGGCTCCTCATTTCTTGAGATATTTCATGTTCTGTGTGGGCTTCTCTGCAGTGGCGCTTAGGACTGTTGCATGCCCTTGGCGTCCTGCTGTTCCTCTTCTGCCATGGCGGCACTGACTCTGTCTCTCTCAGGATCCACTCTTCCAGCATCTTCACTAAATCAGGCTGCTTCTGTACAATAAATATCTCCCTATGCTTTGCTGGCTTGATTAGTTAGATCAGAATTTATAAGTTAGAGTTAGAAGGCGTATTAAGGGCTTATTTTGACAAATGCAAAAACTCAGTCTCATAAGGGTGAAGCCATTTAGCCAAAAGAGCACATAACTGGCCAATCCTGGCCTCTTTCCACCCTGGTGATTCTGTGGTATTTAATGATTTTATTTTATTTTATTTTTAGACAGAGTCTTGCTCTGTTGCCCAGGCTGGAGTGCAGTGGCATGAACTCAGCTCACTGCAATCTCTGCTTCCTGGGTTCAAGTGATTCTCTTGCCTCAACCTCCTGAGTAGCTGGGATTACAGGTGCCCACTGCAACACTTGGCTAATTTTTGTATTTTTAGTAGAGATAGGGTTTAATCATGTTGACCAGGCTGGTCTTGAACTTCTAGCCTCAAATGATTTGTCTGTCTTGGCCTCCTAAAGTGCTATGGTTACAGACATAAGCCACTGTACCCAGACAGTATTTAATGATTAATTGCTCAAACACTTATACTTACCAAACAACTCTAAGGCACTCAGAATTTTTGAACTTATACGTAATATTCTTCCCTATCCGGTTCCAGGATACCATGAACAGAGACTGCTCTCTTGATTTCACATGGGAATATTAAACATTTAACACATTTAAAAATAGCAGTGCTTAAGCGGTGGTTTTCAAACACTTTGAGGGGAATGCCCTTGTTTTGGGTTCTATTCTGGAATTCCAACCCTGCTATGCATTGGGATAGATTTGGGGAGAAGAAGCACAAACCAAGCTTGCTCTTACAATGAACTTGTTCTCACAGTTCCTCATAACTGGGTAGGCCTCACAATCATGACAGAAGATGAAGGAAGAGCAAAGGACGTCTTACATGGCACAAAACAAAAGAAACAAGTACAAAGAAACTCCCCTTTATAAAACCATCAGATCTCCTGAGACTTACTCAATATCATGAGAACAGCATGGGAAAAACCTGCCCCCATGATTCAGTTACCTCCCACTGGGTCCCTCCCATGACACATAGGAATTATGGGAGCTACAAGTTAAGAGATTTGGGTAAGGATGCAGCCAAACCATATCATTGTACCCCTGGCCCCTTTCAAATCTCATGTCCTCACATTACAAAACCAATCATGCCTTCTCAACAGTCCCCTAAAGTCTTAACTCATTTCAGCATTAACTCAAAAGTCCACAATCCAAAGTCTCATCTGAGACAAAGCAAGTCCCTTTTGACTATCAGCCTGTAAAACCAAAAGCAAATTACTTCCTAGATGCAATGGAGGTACAGGCACTGGGTAAATGCATCTATTTTAAATGGGAGAAAATGGCCAGAACAAAAGAGCTACAAGACCTCATGCAAATCCAAAATCCAATAGGGCACTCATTAAATCTTAAAGCTCCAAAATGATTTCCTTTGACTCCATGTCTCACAGACAGGTTTCACTGATACAAGAGGTGAGCTTTCACAGCCCTGGGCAGCACCACCCCTGTGGCTTTGCAGGATACAGCCCTACCTCCTGGCTGCTTTCACAGGCTGGCATTGAGTGTCTGAGGATTTTCCAGGGGCACAGTGCAAGATGTCAGTGGACCTACCATTCTGGGGTCTGAAGAATGATGACCTTCTTCTCATAGCTCCACTAGGCAGTGCCCCAGTGGGCACTCTGTGTGGGGGCTCTGGCCCCACATTTCCCTTCTGTACTGCCCCTAGCAGAGGTTCTCCATGAGGGCTCCGCCTTTTCAGCAAACTTCTTCCTAGACATCCATGCCTTTCCATACATCCTCTGAAATCTAGGCAGAGGTTCCCAAACCTCATCTCTTGACTTCTGTGCACCCATAGGCTCAACACCGTGTGAAAGCTGCCAAGGCTTGGGGCTTGTACCCTCTGAAGCAACTTCCTGAGCTCTATGTTGGCCCCTTTTAGCCATGGCTGGAGCTGAAGCAGCTGGGACACAGGGCACCCTATCCCAAGGCAGCACAGGGCAGGGGGGCCCTGGGCCCTCCTAGGTCTTCAGGCCTGTGATGGAAGGGGCTGTGTGAAAGTCTCTGACATGCCATGAAGACATTTTCCCCTTTGTCTTGGTGATTAACATCTGGCTTCTTGTTACTTATGCAAATTTCTGCAGCCCCCTTGAATTTCTCCCTAGCAAATGGGGTTTACTTTTCTGCCTTATGGTCAGGCTGCAAATGTTCCAAACTTTTATGCTATGTTTTCTCTTGAATGCTTTGCACTTAGAAATTTTCCCACCACATATCCTAAATCTTCCCTTTCAAGTTCAAAGTTTCACAGATCTCTAGGAAAGGGGCAAAATGATACCAATCTCTTTGCATAGCAAGAGTGACCTTTACTCCAGTTCCCAAAAAGTTCCTCGTCTCCATCTGAAACTACGTCAGCCTGGACGTTATTGTGCATATCACTATCAGCATTTTGGTGAAAGCCGTTCAACAAGTCTCTAAAATGTTTCAAACTTTCTCACATCTTTCTGTCTTCTGAGCCCTCCAAATCTCTAGGAAGTTCCAAACATTCCACATTTTCTTATCTTCTTCTGAACCTTCCAAACTGTTCCAACCTCTGCCTGTTACCCAGTTCCAAGGTCATTTCCACATTTTTGGTTATCTTTACAGCAGCATCCCACTCTACTGGTGCCAATTTACTGTATTAGGCTGTTCTTATGCTGCTATTAAAGGTATACACAAGACTGGATAATTTATAAAGAAAAAAGGTTTAATTGACTAACAGTTCCACATGGCTGGGGAGGCCTCACAATCATGACAGAAGATGAAGGAAGAGCAAAGGAACATCTTATATGGGAAGTGAGCTTACTGAATATTCAGTTACTGACTGATGCTGCCTTCCTTGTTTGTTGTTTTGATACATGGAAGATAAAGCTTTTGCAAAAACAGTGAATATTGCTGGCCAGGCTTGGTCCCTCACACTTGGAATCCCAGCGCTCTAGGAAGTGATATGGTTTGGCTGTGTGTTCCCGCTCAAATCTCATCTTGAATTGTAATCCCTACATGTTGAGGGAGGGACCTGTAATCCTCACTGTTGAGGAAGGGAAGTGATTGGATTATTGGGATGGTTTCCCCATGCTGTTCTCATGAGTGAATTCTCATGAGATCTGATGTTTTATAAATTATTTTTTCCTGCATTCACACTCTCTTCTGCCACCATGTGAAAAGGTCCAAGCTTGCTTTCCCTTAGCCTTCTGCCATGATTGTAAGTTTCCTGAGGCCTCCCCAGCCATGCATAACTGTGAGCCAATTAAAATCTTTTCTTTATAAGTTACCCAGTTTCAGGCATTTCTTTATAGCAGTGTGAGAACAGACTAATTTAGAAGTCCAGGTGGGAGGATTGCTTGAGCCCAGAAGTTTGAGACCAGCTAGGGCAACATAGTGAGACCCTATGTCTCCAAAAAAATAAAAAAATAAAGTAAAAAAATTAGCCAGGTGTGGTGACACCCACCTATATAGTTCCAGCTACTTGAGTGGCTGAGGTGGGAGGATTGTTTGAAACTAGGAGTTCAAGGTTACAGTGACTTACGATTGCACCATTTCCCTCCAGCCTGGGTACAGAGCAAGACTCTTCCTCTCTCTCTCTCAATCTCAAAAAAAAAAAAAAGGAATTGATAGTGTAAAAGAGAAAGTTCTATTCTGAGAATTACAGTGTTCCATGTGTGTGAAGGAAGCCAGCAGAAACAGTTTCCTTGAAATTGAAGACCTAGATTTTCATTTTAATTGTAATCATTGACCATCATAATTTAGAAATGTGGGCATAATTTGTCAAACAATTTATGGAGGTTTTAGAAAGAAGATAGCCATTTTTGTTGTTTGCTTAAGAACTGAACTTTCTTAGCTGGGCGCGGTGGCCCATGCGTATAATCTCAGCACCTTGGAAGGCACAGGCGGGCAAATTGCTTGAGTCCAAAAATTTGAGGTGAATCTGGGCAACATGGCGAAACCCTGCCTCTAAAAATAAAATTAAAACAAAGCAAACTTCCTGTAAGTGGAAGATTAAACAAATAACTATTACATTAGATTCCAGTAACAAAATCATTTTCTTGTCATGATACTGATTGACATGAGCGATTCATAGATGCTGACATTTAAGATATTTTCAATGTCCTCTTTCCTCAATAAGTTTTACTTCTTGCATCTCTAAGAGTATCCTTTTTCTTATTTCTGGTTGTCCATCTGTTAGGTCAATTTCCAATTTATAATACAACCAGCTACTGAATTTCATGAGGCTGTGAATACAAAATGGCAGTTTTAAAACATGAAGTGGTGCAGCAGTAGGGCCCTCTTCTGGCCTCCTCTAGATCTCCTGGGTGACTGAGTACCCTGCATCAATCAGGCAATAGGTGACATGCTAAGAAGAAGGCCCACTGCCTCAAATTCATTGCAATAAAAAGATTTTTTTTTTTTTAAACAGACTCTCTCACTCTGTCACTCAGGCTGGAGTGCAGTGGTGCAATTTCTGCTCACTGCAACCTCCACCTCTGCCTCTGGTGTTCAAGCAATTCTCCTGCCTCAGCCTCCTAAGTAGCTGGGATTACAGGCCCCTGCCACCGTGCTCAGCTAATTTTTGTATTTTTAATAGAGACAGGGTTTCACTATGTTGGCCAGTCTGTTCTCAAA
This sequence comes from Aotus nancymaae, assembly GCF_030222135.1. NCBI lineage: Eukaryota > Metazoa > Chordata > Mammalia > Primates > Aotidae > Aotus > Aotus nancymaae. The sequence continues at coordinate 5,358,921 of NW_026988494.1, read as the reverse complement.
CTCCTGACCTCAAGCAATCTACCTGCCTACGCTTCTCAGAGTGCTGGGATTACAGATGTGAGCCGCTGTCCAAAAGAATGATTCTTCTACAATAAGGATGCCACTACTCAAATCTTCCCTTCTACTAGGTTAACACTATTCAGAAAATAAGTTAACTTAAGCCTTACTGAAAGAATGAAATTGATTGAGCATATCTATATTTCTTACTTTTGGTGCTTTTGTTTTGCAAACTTATAGGAGCATAGAGAAGAACAAAAATTCCTGCACCCTCAATTCCACCACTCAGAAGTTTTCAGCAGTAGTATTAGGTGTTCATTATCTTATTTATATACACTGTATATGTGGACAGAGGGCAAGCAGTAATTTCATAAAATAGAATCAGACCAATATGTTCCTTTTAGTATTAGTTTCAGTTTTATATGAAATTAAGAAGAAAAAGAACAATTGAATTTATAGGAATTGTTGAACTTATATAAATGTTTCTTCACCTCAAGAGTTATTGGTTTTTAAAAGATCTCTTTAAGGTTATGAGAAAAGACTAGGAAGATATTAAGAAACTGAAATCTTTGTGTGTGTTTTATAACTCCATGTTTCCATTTTTGACAGTATTGAATGATTCCTTGTTATAAAGATGAAGAAATTAGCACTCTGAACACCTCTCCCCACCTCCTTTCCCCTCCCCACCTCTTGACTACTATTTTTACTGTGTCAATGTTTATAACATTCATTCTATTCAGCAACTGCAGTTTTCACAGTTATTTGATTCAAGTCCTATTTTTAAAAACCTTAAAATTCTAAAGATTGTGACATTTCTTAGTGACGTTCTTTCCCCACCCCACTTGGGATTTTGCACATCTGGAGCTGGTCTCTCCCAGCTGCCATCTACACTTCCTGTTCCTTTTATTATTTCTTCTAGGTTGTTTTCAGTGTGGCCTGGACCAAATGGCATCTTCTTTCCTGGTCTGTCCTCTTTGTTTTTTTTTTTTCAATATTTATTCAACTAACTTTCTGTGAATGTCTTACTCTATGAGAATAGATTCATAAACATATAAATATGTCTATATTTGTGGTTTACCATTTTGTAAAATCTGTTTCTTTTTAAAAAAATACTTAATTAACTTCCTAACAATATCTTATTCTATAAGAATATTTTTAAAACGTATATGTTGGTTCTTCCTCCACCTGTGGAGTCTGCACACCAGTTTCATGCCTTCCCTTGAGTTCTAGCCAGGAGGCTTCGCATCCAGTTTCAATTATTACAGACTTTAGCTGGAGATGTCCTTCTCCCTGTGGCATTTTTCTCTGCTCCTCTGGCCACCCTTTCAAAGGATCCCTGTGGTGCCAGGTAGGAATGGCCTGCTTGGGGATCTAGCGAGCTCCCAAGGTCTTTTCCGGCTCTCTAGACTGACACTCAGCTCCAGGTAAGGTCAGAAACTTCTACAAACAGACCTTCAGTTTCCCCAGTCAGAATGTGTGTTCGGGAGAGGAGGATCTTCTTTTCCCACTTACGCAGTTGGGGCACTCACAGTATTTGGGGTGTCCCTTGGGTCGTGCAGAAGCAGTCCACTTCTTTCACAGGGTCTGTGGGTCCTCTCAGGATTCCTGGTTTGTTCTTGCAGTCAATCTGGAGGTAAAGCTCACGAAGTGAGCCTCCGCATGCTGCTCTCTCTGTCCAAGTCGAAGATGTGATCTAGTCCTGCCTCCTCTGTCATGATTGTATTTTATAGTTTTTAAAAACAGAAATATGATTATACTGTAATATTGTTGGTAACCTGATTTTTTAAACTCAATATATTGGAAAATATTTTCATTTATTGTTTTAAAAATGTATAGTCTTTTATACTAATTCAGAAAATGTCAGAATTAGGATGCTCTGAAAAAATACTCCCATTAAGTAATTTAACACTTTTATTTTAAGAGGATCTAAGAACTTTACCTACACTATTTATGTTATCAAACACACACACACACACACACACACACACACACATGCTCAAAAGCGTGAAATAGTGAGGAGCATTGGTAACTTGTTTTATTCTTTTCTTCAGAATAAGATTTGAGTCAGATAATTACTTGCATAGAAATAGTGATTGTGGGATTTTCTGACTTCAAGTGTCTCTTTCATTAAAATACAACTCTTTCCCCCACCACATCAATGGTTATTTGCCTATATCATGGGAAAACACTTTCTGATATTTCCTAAGAGCTTCTAGATATCTCAAATGCACAGTGATAGAGCTGGGAAAAGCTTTCTATATTTTATCTGCTCCAGTTTCACCATCACTTAGTGAAAGCCTAAATATGTTATAAGGATGCATTTTAGTGAAAATTAAATTTCACTGACCATTCAACCCCCACAGTAGTGATTATGCATTACTTTAATTCATCTATAGACTGTGCTTGGAGTTGAAGACCCCTAGAGTAACTCTGAGGTCCACAGGTAGATAGACTTCTGCTGAGCTAAATGGAGGTTGCATAGGGGTTTAGTACTTTTTTTTTTACTTTGGACTAAACTACACAGATCAAAGGAAGAGAAAGAAATGAATGAGTGCCTGTATTCGTTTTCCAGGGCTGCCATAACAAAGTACCATCAATTGGTCAGCTAACAACAAAAGATGTGCATTCTTTCACAGTCCTGGATACTGCAAGTCCAAAATCAGGTGTCAGCAAGGCCATGCTCCCTGTGAGAGTCTAAATAGAATCCTTCCTTGCCTCTCCCTGGTTTTGATGGTGGCGATTGGTCTTCAGTTCCTCGACTTGCAGCTGCATAACTCCAATCTCTGCCTCCATCTTCACGTGGCATCCTTCCCTTGTATCTTCACAGTGTCTTCTTATAAGGACACCAGTACTGCTGGATTAAGGGCACACCCTACTTGAGTATGACCTCGTTTCAACTAATTACATCTGCAATGGTCCTATTTCCAAATAAGTTGCATTCTGAGGTACTGGGGGTTAGGACTTCAATATATCTTTTTGGGGGACAAGAGTCAACCCATAACAAGTAGCATAATGACAGTGTGGCGATTCCTCAAGGACCTAGATATAGAAATTCCATTTGATCCAGCAATCCCATTACTGGGTATATGCCCAAAGGATTATAAATCATTCTGTTACAAAGACACATGCAAACTTATGTTCACTGTGGCACTGTTTACAATAGCAAAGACCTGGAACCAACCCGAATGCCCATCGATGATAGGCTGGACAAGGAAAATGTGGCACATATATACCATGGAATACTATGCAGTCATAAAAAACGATGAGTTTGTATCCTTTGTAGGGACATGGATAAATCTGGAAACCATCATTCTCAGCAAACTGACACAAGAACAGAAAATCAAACACCGCATATTCTCACTCATAGGTGGGTGTTGAACAATGAGAACACATGGACTCAGGGAGGGGAGCATCACAAACTGGGGTCTGTTGGGGGGGCTAGTGGAGGGAGAGTGGGGGATGGGGAGGTTGGGGAGGGATAACATGTGGAGAAATGCCAGATATAGGTGATGGGGGGATGGAGGCAGCAAACTACCCTGCCATGTATATACCTATGCAACAATCCTGCATGATCTGCACATGTACCCCAGAACCTAAAGTACAGTAAAAAAAAAAAATAGTGTAACAAATGTCCCTTAAATACTAGCTTTGGTGACACTGGAGGAAGAAATTGAAAAAGAAAAAGAAATACTAGCTTTGTATGTAAAGATTCATGAAGTAATGGTGAATGTCACAGCAGCCAATACTATGCTTTTCTTGCTTTTTTTCAAATCTACACTTTCTTGATGACAGTGAGGAAAAGGAAAAAGGAAATGATACGATATTTGGTTTTCTGAGAAATAATGACCTTTATAAGGTCTGGTTGTCAGAGGTCATTTTTAAAAATAACTACAAAGTCTGTCATTAGTATAGCCTTTTACAGTTTACAAAATGCTGTCACAGACATTATCACTTTGATCCTGATAACATTCCTGTGAATTGGATAATGCTGGTTCCATTTTACAAAAGTGGAATCAGATTAAAGCAGGTTCCACAGCTGATAAATTGTGGCCTTGTGACATCAGATTACTTTTTCATACCACCCACCATACTTCAGGAAATGCAAAATATCACTCTGTCTTCTGTGGCGTCCTACATTATATTTTGCAGGTATACTCAGATATTTCCTTAGGACACATTGACCTGGGAAAGTCGTGGGAAAGCAATAGAATAATAAACCCACCAATTCTTGGGAATGGCTGAGAAACGTTCTCCTCAGCTTTTTCAAGTGCTTAGGTGGTTCCAGATGGCTTTAGGGTTTTCTGTTCAATCAGCAAATTTTACAGGGATCCTATGCTTTTCTCCAAGGCTTTCTCTCCATGTCTAAGAAATTGTATGCACACATTAATCTATACAGGCTGCCTTAGTCTATTCTGGCTGCTGTAACAAAAGATCTTAGACTGGGTAATTTACAAACAACAGATATTCATTACTCACAGTTCCGGTGGCTGGAAAGATCAAGGCACCAGCAGATTCAGGGTCTAGAGGTGGCTTTCTGTTTCATAAAGAGCAGCTTCTTGCTGTGTCCTCATATGGTGGTAGGGAAGGAATGAGCAAGTCTCCTCAGGGCTCTTTTATAAAGGCACTAATCCCATTCATAAGAGTAAAAGCCTTTGTGACCTAATCACCTCTTATAGGCCTTACCTTCTAATACCATCTTCTTGGAGGTTAGGATTTTATATTAGTCTATTTGTGCTGTGATACAGTTTGTATGTGTGTCCTCTCCATATTTCGTGTTGAAATTTGATAACCAGTGTTGGAGATGGGGCCTGGTGGGAGGTGTTGGGGTCATGGGGGTCTATCCTTTGTAAATGACTTGGCACCTTCCCTGCAGTAATGAGTGTGTTCTCACTCTATTAGTTTACCTGAGAGCTGGTTGTTTGAAAGAGTGTGACTCTTCTCCTTCTTTCTCTCTTGCTCTCTTTCTTGCCATGCGACATGCCTGCTCCTCCATTGCCTTCCACCATGATTGGAAGCTTCCTGAAGTCCTTACCAGAAGCAGATGCCAGTGCCATGCTTCTTATAAACTTAGAGAATTGTGAGCCAAATAATTTTTTTTTTCTTATAAGCTACCTAGCCTCAGATATTCCTTTATAGCAACACAAAATGGACTAAAACATGCTGGTATAACAAAATACCATACACTGGGTAATTTGTTAATGGATAAATGTATTTCTCACAGTTACGAAGGCTGGGAAGTCCAAGATCAGGCTAGTCATAGTCAGATGGTGTCTTGTACCCTGTGCCCTCACATGATGGAAAAAAATAGAAGCATGAAAGGGAGGGAGGCATCTCTCTTGCACTTGTTTTAATAAGGTCACTAATCCCATTCATGAGGGCTCTGCCCTCAGGACTTAATCACCTCTTAATGCTATCGCATGGGTGATTAAGATTTAATGTATGAATCTTGGGGAACACATTCAGAAAATAGCATTCTACCCTGGACCCCTCAAATTCATGTCCTCTCACATGTAAAATATATTCATTCTATCCCAATAGTCCCAATTAACTCATTCGAGCCTCAACTCAAACATTTTTATCTAAATAAAATTTGATATAGAAGACTTAAGATAGAATTCATCCTGAGACAAATTATCTTTCCAGCTGTGAGCCTATAAAATTAAACAAGTTACGTTTCCAAAATGCAATTGTGGTACAGGCATAGGATAGCAAAAGGAATATACTGGAAAGAAGAAAGGAGTAACTGACCCCAAGTAAGTGCAACATACAGCAGGGCAAACAACATGAAATCTTGGAGACTGAGAATCATCTTCTTTGATTCCATGCCCTGCTTTCTGGACACACTGGGGCAGGGGTTGGGTGCCTGAGGCCCCAGGCAGCCCTGCCACCATGCCTTTGCTGGGTTCAGCTTACTTAGCAGCTCTCAGAGCTTGGAGTTGGGTGCCTGCAGCTCTCTCACACTGGCACTGCATGCTGATAGTTCTATAGGTCTGGAGTCTTGGAGAGCATTCCGTCCTCATGGCTCTACTAAGTACAGCTCTACTGGGGGCTCTCTGGGGTAGTTTCAACCCCATAGCTTTGCTAGGCAGTGTCCTGGTTCAAACTCTGTGGTGGCCCTGCATCTGTGGCAGTTCTCTGCCTGGGCCTCAAGGCTCTTGGAGGCATTCTTTGAAATCTAGATGGAGGTAGTTAACGTCTCCATAGCTTCTGTACTCTGCACGCTTGCAGAGTTAGCACCACGTGGATACTGCCAAGGCTTACCTTTTGTGTCCTCTGGAGTGACAACTGAAGCTACATTTGGGCTTTGCTTGAGCCACAGCTGGGGCAGCCCAGGGGCACTGCACCAGAATGTGGGGAGCAGAGACTTGAGATGGCTCTGGGCAGTGAAACTCCCACAGGAACCTGGGCTCCTCCTTTGAAACCATTCTGTTCTCAAGGCCCTGGAACTCTGGGCCTGTGATGGAAGTGGCAGCACTTATAATCTCTGAAATACTTTCAGGATCATTCTTCCATTGTGCTGATGAATAGTATTTGTCTTTTTTCTGATTCCTTATCAAACAGTAGTTTGGCCACACCTTTGGTATTCTCTTCCAAACATACTTTGTTATTCCTAACAATCTGGTCAGGTGAAAATTTTCCTCATCTTTTAAGTTCTGCTTTTTTTTTTTTTTAATTAAATTAAATTAAAATTAAATTCTGCCTTTAATTCACTTTCTTATTGCATTTTACTCTAAGTATCAAGAGAAGCTACATAACTCCTCCAACACTTTGCTTAGAATTTTTTTCCACCAAAAATTCCAGTTCGATACAATTCAACCCAGGTTTTTTTTTCTACTTTATGATAGGAGTAGTCTTTCCTCTGGGAAAGCTATTTCTGTTACACATTTTTGTGTGAGACTTTATCAGAATTGCCTTTACTTTCCTTCCTTCCTTCCTTCCTTCCTTCCTTCCTTCCTTCCTTCCTTCTTTCCCTCCCTCCCTCCCTCCCTCCCTTCCTCCCTCCCTCCCTCCCTCCCTCCTTCCTTCCTTCCTTCCTTTCTTTTTCTTTCTTTCTTTCTAGTGAGTCTCACTCTATCATCCAGGCTGGAGTGCAGTGGCATGATCTCAGCTCACTGCAACCTTTGTTTCCTGGGTTCAAGCTATTCTCCTGCCTCGGCCTTTCGGGTAGCTGGGATTACAGGCATGCACCACCATGCCCAGCTAATTTTCGTACCTTTAGTAGAAACGGGGTTTCACCATGTTGGCCATGCTGGTCTTGAACTCCTGACCTCAAGTGATCTGCCCACTTCGGCCTCCCATAGTGCTGAGATCACAGGCATGAGCCACTATGCCTGGCTTACTGTCTATATTTCTACCAACATTCTTATCATGACCACTTAAGTAATCTCTAAGAAGATTCAGGCACTCCCTGCAGTCCTCTTCTTCTGAGCCCTCACCAGAATAGCTGTTTGTGGTTCAGCTTCTACTCATTATCCAGTGCCAAAGATGCTGCCACATTTTTAGACATTCATCATAGTAACACACCACCCACAGTACCTATTTTTGTCTTAGTCTATTTATGCTGCCATAACAAAATACCACACACTGGGTGATTTATAAACAAATACATTTATTGCTCACAGTTATGTAGACTCAGAAGTCCAAGATCAAGGTGCTGGTAGGTGCAGCGTCTAGTAAGGGCCTGGTCTTTGCTTCCAAGATCGTGCCTTGAATGCTGTGTCCTCACATAGTGGAAAGGATGTAAGGGCAAAAGGCAGGGAGGCAGTTCCCTTACACCTCTTTCAAAAAAGGCCATTTATCTCATTCGTGAGATTTCAACGTGTGAATTTTGGGGAAACACAAATATGAGCTCATAGTGTCCCCTGTAACTTACCACAAAATGTAGCAAGCTACAGTCTTTTGGACTTTGCTTTTTTCACTTAACAATGTATCTTGGAAGTCTTTACATAACAGTGTGTTAAGATATTCTTCATTCTATGTTATACTACCTAGTATTCTCTGGCGTGCATGTACTATTAATTACTTTATTCCCTCTTGAAGGTCATCTGGGTTGTTCTAAGTTGTTATTATACACAATGCTGGGGGAAAATCATGTACACACATCGTTTGGTTAAGTACACACGCAAGTATATCTAGGACAAATTCCCAGAAATGAGATTGCTGGGTCAAAGGATAAATGCATTTGTTTTTTGGATAATTCTTGCCAATTGTTCTCCATAGTAGTTGGCAAATTTGCATTTCTTGTTGCATGGTGTGTGTTTCCCCAAAACTTTTGCCAATTACAGTATGTCATCAAAATTTTAGGCTATTTTCTCAACTTGCTTATGATGAATGAAGTAAACATCTTTCCATATGTTTAAGGGCCATTTATATTTTCTGTGAACTGTTAATGTCCTTTGCCATTTTCAACTGGATTGTCGGTTGCTTTTACACTTAGATGCACATTATTTAATTATCTTAAGTATACAATTAGCAGATGTTCAATTAAAAAAATTAGAAAACAAGAAATGCAAATAACCTTTGAAATATAAAGTTACTCTGACAACTCTCCGAATGTGATATATGACTTTAAGGCCTATTTCTGTGTACATACACCTTCATTTTTATAATATGGCATTATATTATACACATTGTTAAGTAATCCCTTTTTTCATTTAATAAATCATGAACAACTTTTTTTGTTTTTTTTTTTTTTTCTTTAGGTGGAATATCACTCTGTCACTCAGGCTGGAGTGCAGTGACCTGATCTTGGCTCACTGCAACTTCTGCCTCCTGAGTTCAAGTGATTCTCCTGCCTCAGCCTCCCAAGTAGCTGGGACTACAAGTGTGCACCACCATCCCTGGCTAATTTTTGTATTTTCATAGAGACAGGATTTCACCATGTTGGCCAGGCTGGTCTCGAACTCCTGACCTCAGGTGATGCACCGGCCTCAGTCTCCCAAAGTGCTGGGATTACAGGTGTGAGCCACGACGGCCAGTGGATCAACTTTCTTTAGCAACCTAAAATCTTCCCAGAGGCAGGGGAGGCTTGGTGCTGTAAGGATGAGGCAAGTTTATCCCCACAGGAAACAGAATGCTTTATACACCAAGGAGACCAAGAACAAACACCAAGTTCGAAGAGTCATGTGAAAGGAAATTAAATCTTGAGAACCCAAGCTCATTTAGCCAAAGGGAAAAGTCAAGCTGGGAACTGGGTCACGCAAAGTCGCCTCCCCATTTTGTTTCCTAAATAAGATGGCTACAAGATGAAAAGCTACACACCTCCCCCATATTTTGCCCACAAGGAAATTCCTAGTGATCTGTCAAAATTTTACTGTGGCAATGTAAATTGGTAGCTTATCTTCACAGATGCAGTCACCCCAGCACACCAGACACAAATGCATATCTAATCATTCACCTGCCCTATTTGGTCCATTTCTATATTATGTAAAATGCAGGTTCTCTGCATTTTTTCCTCTGCCACATTTGTTTATGTCATCTTATGTAAAAACTGCAGATCCACTAAGCCAGAAAAAGGCATGAATAACTGTTTTTTACTACTCCTCTCTTACGTGAAAGTTGTGTACTTCTCTATTTCCTGCCCTTTCCCCTTTACATTTGGAGCCCTCAAAATTGTCTTCAGAGGAAGGCATAGACTTGTCTCTCAGATATGTCCTTAACTTTGGCAACTCTATCTCCTAAAATGATTGAGACTTGTCTCGTCATTTTTCTTGATTGACAGTCGGAAGCAGGAGCAATGATAGGATCTAAAAGGTAAGGCAAGGATTCAAAGATGAGACTGGTAGGTACAAGTTAGACCAAGTAAGGGAGGGGAGAGATTCTGGGTTGGACAATTGTCTCAGAATATGGGTTACTCAGTACTGAGCTCAGTGTGGATTCTCATCTGTGTCAGGATAGACTAAGGGCTGGCGCAGGGGTCATCTTAGCTTGGTCCCAGTTAAGTATTCCAATTCTGCTGTAAACGTTATAGGAAAGGAGTCCTGATCCAGAACCCAAGAGAGGGTTCTTGGATCTCATGCAATAAACAATTCAGGGCCAGTCTACAGTACAAAGCAAAAGCAAATTGTTAAGAAAGTAAAGTGGTGAAAGGACAGGTACTCCATAGACAGAGTAGGCTGTTCCCGAAAGAGGAGAAACGCATCCACCCAAGGTACAATACTCGTATATATGGGGAGATGTGTTCTGCTACAAGGGTTTGTGATAAAGAATTAATGTTCTTAACTACTATGTTTTGTAAGATTCAATATTATTATCTTTAAAGCAAAATTAGGAATGCCTTTGTTCTCCAGATATTGGGATATCTGGGCACTCCCAAGTCTGGGTCTGTTTTAGTAAACATTATTAATTTGTTCCCTTAACCATAAACATCTAGAGGCTAGGAATGCCTAATTTTCTGGGAATGCAGCTCGGCAAGTCTCAGCCTCATTTTCCTACCCCTCACTTAAAATGGAGTTGCTCTGGTTCGAAGGTCTCTGACATAAATATTTAAAGAGTAATTTCACCAGCATATACACCACTTCCTACAAAGAGATGTTAAAGATTCATTAAGTTACATATAGTATCTGGGGATTTGTGAAATATAATTTTCTAAGTCCATCTCTTGCTACCCTTCATCAGTATAGACATAAAACACATGATTGAAATATACAAGATACTTTTTATCTTAAATTTCCCTCTTGCCTTGTGGTTCATATCAGGAAATTTATTATAGCCTTGGGTTTTGTCTTCTCCTATGGCTCTCAAGTGTTCCCCTCTCCACCACACACATTCCCTTTGTATTCCCAGTGGTTTCCAAAGTGTGTTCAGTGCTATCACCTGACAGAAATTCCTAGAAATGCTATCACCTGCATTTCTAGGAATTCTCAAGCCCCAGATCTTCTGAATAAGAAACTCAGTGGGTAGATAGCAGCAACCTGTGTTTTCACAAGCTTGCCAGGTGATTGTGTCAGGTTTGGTAGCTGCTGGTTTAGAACAATAGTCCTTCAACATTTTTGTGAGGAGAAAGAAACTACAGTGAAATTTTAGATGGAAAGCAGAAAGGGGCTTTTCATTTAACCTTCTGAGAATCCCATGAGACAGGTATGCTTATTTTCAATTTGTAGCTGAGGAAACAGAGGCCAGCCCAGAATGGTAAGGTAATTTGCTCAGCTTTTAACAGCTGAAGCTGGGATTTCAACCAAGGGATGCTATGTTCAGATGAAAGAGAGGCAAGGTTAGGAGGACAGAGAGAGAAATATGGATGCGTGTGCCTCACTGTTGTGTGTGTTTGTGTGTGTATTAAGAAGAAAGGAAGAAGGTCTACATATTAATATAGCTAAGGTCCTGGCCCCTACCTCATATCATGTAAAAAAAATTAACTCAGATTGAGAGCAGTGGCTCATGCCTATAATTACAGCACTTTGGGAGGCCTAGTGGGAAGGATTGCTCAAGGCCAGGAGTTCAAGACCAGGCTTTGCAACATAGCAAGAGCCTGTCTCTACAAAAAATAAAAATAAAGAAAATGTAGCTATGCATGGTGATGCATATGTATAGTCCCAGCTACTCGGGAGGCTGAGACAGGAGGATTGCTTGAGATCAGGAGTTAAAGGTTGCAGCGAACTATGATTGTGCCACTGCACTCCAGCCTGGGCAATAGAGTAAGACTATCTTCTAAAAAAACTTAATTCAAAATGAATCTAAAATTATAAAACTCTTGGAAATAAATATAGGGCTAAATCTTTGTGACCTTGGATTAGGCAATGGTTTTTTGGATATGACACAGAAAACACAAGCAACAAAATAAAACATAAATTGAATTTCATCAAAATTAAAAATTTTGTGCTGCAAACAATATTATTAAGATAGTAAAATTATCCCACAGAATGGGGAAAATATTTGTAAACCATATATCTGATAAGGAAATTGTATCTGGAATATATAAATAATTCTTACTATTCAACAATAAGAAACAAATAACTCAATTAAAAAATGGGGGCCCGGTTTGGTGGCTCGTGCCTGTAATCCCAGTACTTTTGGAAGCTGAGGTGGGTGGATCACTTGAGGTCAGGAGTTCAAGACCAGCCTGGCCAACATGGTGAAACCCTGGTAGTACAAAAAATACAAAAATTAGCCAGGCATGGTGGCACATGCCTGTAATCCCAGCTACTTAGGAAGGCTGAAGCCCAAGAATTGCTTGAACCTGGGAGGTGTAGGTTGCAGTGAACCGAGATTGTGCCACTGCACTCCAGCCCTGGCAACACAGTGAGACCCTGTCTCAAAAAAAGAAAAAAGGCAAAATATTTGAATAGACATTTCTCCAAGGAATATATGCAAATGGCTAATAAGCACTTAAAAAGATGTCCAACATTAATAGTCGGAAAATGTATATGCAACCTACAATGTAATGTCACTTCATACCCAGTGGGGTGACTGAAATAAAAATGACAGATAATAATAAGTGTTAGTGAGGATGAGCAGAAAGTAGAAGCCTCATACATTGCTGGTGAGAATGTAAAATAATATAGCCTCTTTGAAAAACAGTTTGGCAGTTTTTCAAAATGTTAAATATAGAGTTACTATTTGACACAGCAATTCTCTTCCTAGGTATATACCCAAGAGAAGGGGAAAGATTTTTGAAACTAAAAATAAAATCTTAAGCCCCTCACTGATTGAATGGACTCCCTTTTGGCCAAGAGGACCCCGGAAAAACCTAAAAACTGACTTAGAAAGACTTTGAGCTATGTTACTAGATTCCATTATATTGCTTGGAGACCTCTGCCCTAAAATACTTGTGTCCTGAAAACTTTGCCAAATTAAATTCAGAAAATTAATTTAAACCTGAATTGGGAAAAATACTCAGGAGGAAAGGTATTCATGTCACTGAGCCCCTTTTGACATGATAGACAGAATGAGGAACTGATACAGATGGGATGATTAGGAAGAGATGCCATCACCCTAAGAATGACATGATGGACTTTGGGGACTCAGGGGGAAAGGTGGGAAGTGGGTGAGGGATAAGTGTAGTGTATACTGCTTGGGTGATGGGTGCACAAAAGTTTCACAAATCACCACCAAAGAACATATTTATGTAATGTAACCACCGATTCCCCAATAACCTACGAAAATAAGTTTTTTTTTTTTTTAAAGTAAGAGATGCCATTACAAAAAATTTGCAGATTTCATGACTGTGGGCATCTTTGCTCAATATTCTGATGAAAGATGTGAGCTTCCGCCTCTCAGTTCAAATGAAGATGGACATGTGTATCTGCTGGAAAGTAACAGCATCCCAGCTGGCTGTTGAGCTTAAGGAACCTGGAATTCAGACTTAATCAACAGGAAATACAGTTATCCATGCTCTCTGTTGCTTGTCCAGGTCACCCTGAAGAGGCCACCAGCTGGTGTTTTCAGGATTGAGCTGATGAGATATTGTTATCTGCCAGTCTTCATTTTTAAGCAGAAAAAAAGATTCAAATGAACACAGCGATTCTTGTTTTTAGCTCTCAAATTGTGCATGAAGGTGGAGAAACAGTTTAGAGTTTAAAGGCTAGAGGGTTAGAGAGAATGGAAGTGCTCACGGAACATCTGCTCCTCTGCCAGGTGGAAGAAGGGTGTTTAATACACACCCCTTCCTCTTCTTTCCATCCCCAATATCCTGGGTTAGGTTCTCCCATCTCCAATCCTGTCTCTGAAATGTCCCTTGACAAATTTTTTGGGCTTCACTTTTTTGTTACTCTACTGTAAACATTACTGTTACCACCAGTTTTTTTTTTTTCAAGATACAAACTTAAAGCTGTTCCTCCCTTGTGGATGCATAATCCATGGTTACTGTTTTGAACCACAGGATAAAGTACAAAGTCTTTACATAGCATTCAAGTTTATCATCAGGCCACGGTATACTTGTCCACTATTGCTTTCCTGCCATACATCCTAAGTCTCTGGCACATTTAAAGAGTTTAGAGAGTATCTGTAGCTTACTTCCTCTACCCTCAGTATTCTTAGTCAGCTTTGAAGGCTCAGCTCAAATATCTCTCTTCTAAGAAGCCTTTTCTGATTCCTCCAAGCAGGATTAACTGCTCCTTGCATGGGGTTCTGATAAGTCTACACTCCTTTTCCTGCACTGAATGCTTGGGAGCGTTGAGTCAGTTTTCCACTCTAGGCTGAATGCCCCAAGACAGACTCTTATTCAGCTAGATATTCATGTCTGGGACATTACACGTTTCTTCTCTCTCTCTACACAAACACACACGTGCGTGCATGCACACACACACACAGATCTATACCTATATCTGTATCTGTCTATATTTACCCACATTTTCTTTAGTGAAGAGTGTGGATACATGAGCCAGAAATGTAAAAAGAAAAAAAAAGAAAGGCTAAAATGATGAAATTCAGACTGGGGAAAGGTTGTGCTCAAACTGAAACGTGTACCTTTCAATCTTTTCTTCGAAAATGAAGGGCACCAAAAATGAAGGCGCCAAGAAGGAAGGCAGTGAGCAATGCCAGAATCGCCAGGGGCTTTTGTGATTTGAAAACGGTGCCCTTACCAGGAAATTAAACTGAGCTCATTATCTCATTAACTTTTGACTGGGGAGGGAATATTCGCTGAAATTGTATTATCTTTCTGATATGACAAGTTGGTTACAAACTGGGATTTTGAAAGGCGCTTTGTTTTCTTAGCAAGAAATTCTGCCAATACAAATGAGTATCCATGGAGAGGAATTCCATTTTAGACAGATCCTTAGAAAGGCAGGAACCATGCATGCCTAAATTGCTTTGTGTGCATGATAAATCCCAATGGTTTATAAAAGGTATCCTTCCATTAAGATTAAATCTTGCCACCAACATATTGGAGTGGTTAAAAACTTTAACTGCTCTACAAGATAATTGTGCATGACCAACCTTTTTCTTTCTCCCAAGAGATCCTTTGAAATGCAGATAACAATCTCAGCATGCTTATCAGCTGGCACCATTTTTAATGTCCTTCAACTTCTAAAGGGATATTACAAATTCTGTGTTTGATCAGATGGTTTATATTATGGCCTTGTTTTTCAAAGATGGGAGGAGGTATATTCTTGAAACTGCCTGTTGATCAGACAGGCACTTACTTTATGAATTAGAAGGCATCTCTGTTGTTGGAAGAAATCATTTTATTTCTAAAGGTGGGAGGCAATGTGATAGAGTGGGAGGAAAAATGGGCTTCAAGTCAGAGACATGGATTTTCATTCCAGGTCTTCTGCAAGTTTGCTTAACTTTGATCTCAATTCTCTTAACTAGGACATATGCCATAAAAGGTTGGGCAGAGTGGGGTGAGGGGAAGGCTATCAAATGTGATCAAAATGGTAGAGCACTGGCCGGGTGTGGTGGCTCATGCCTGTAATCGCAGCACTTTGGGAGGTTGAGATGGGTGGATCACCTGAGGTCAAGAGTGCCAGACCAGACTGGCTAACATGGTGAAACCCCGTCTCTACTAAAATACAAAAAAATTAGACTGGCATGGTGGCAAGTACGTGTAATCCCAGCTACTCGGGAGGCTGAGGCAGAAGAATCGCTTGAACACGGGAGGTGGAGGTTGCGGTGAGCCGAGATAGCACCATTGCACTCCAGCCTAGGCAACAAGAGTGAAACTCCATCTCAAAAAAAAAAAAAAAAAAAAAAAAACCCAAAAAACGGTGGAGCACTTTCCTGGCCCACAAAGGTCTTTCTGTGTTAGTCTGGAGGTAAGGTCCTAGCATATGCTCAACAAATATCATGAGGAATGATTTTACCTGTTGCCTTTCAAACACTCTTCCCTTTCTATTCTGTCTGTTAAAACTTTTGATTAATACTGAGAGGTAAAGAGTTCAGTATTTTTAAACTCCTTAATGATTATCATCACTATTTTGCAGGGTGAAAACCTATAAATACCCTACATTGGATATGACAGAAGAAAGCCGAGAAGCCCCCCAGAGAGGTCAGTTTCTCAAATAGCAAGTGTCTACATCTGTGTGAAGGCAAGGTGAGGGGGTGCTACCAGGCTGGCCCTCAATTCCCTTTAGGAAATTATTTTAAATGTGCTTTAGTTCACAAAAGCGCTTATATTCAAGAAACTGAAATCATACCCTCTTTACTAAATATAGGTTTTTCTTTCTGTAATTTTTTAAATAACAAGATCAGCACACAGCCAGCACAATAAAGAGGTCACAGTAAACAAGCTTGAAGAGTGTAGAAAACTATAAATTCTCTCTAGGATCTCTACAAAAAGTTAAATATCTGCACTTGGAAATAAAGGACAACGGGGCTAACAAGGTTGCTTAGGAAGAAGGAGACAGTTGTTCCTAGCATCGCAGTCATGGGTGGGGAGAGCAATCGCTCAGCATCTGCAGATAACTTTGTACTGAGATGAAAAGGTAGCAACATCTGAACGAATGTTACAGGTGGCTGAATTAATTACCTCCAAATCCCAACACCCCAGAACATCCGGTGCTGGGATTAGGGAATCAGAGCTAGTTTACTAGTGAATCCCAAACCTCAGACATGATTTGGATTCAAATCGGAACTGTTGCAGATGGGTCGAGATGGGAAAAGGATCAGGGAAATGCGGGGGATGGGTATGTTCTTTCTCTTCTGGGAACAATGACTATCTCTCCTTTATTTCTTTTCTCTTTGTTCTTTGTCTTTCTCTTTGCCTCTTCCATTTGCCGGTCCCTTTTTCTTTTCTCCTCTGTATTCATCTGTCTCCTTCCATGGAATGTCGGTTGCTCATCTCTTTCTATTTCCATTGGCCTCCTCTTCACCCATCGCTCTATCTCAATTCTTTTTCTACTTCCCACTTTCTTTTATTTATGGGCTTTCTATTGCTTAAAGGCACAAGTGTACTGCTCGATAAGTTTCTCTCCATTCCAGACACATTGGATTTAACTAAACAACACTGCCAAGACAAAGGTGAGAATATTAAAAATGAAAATTAACAGCCCCCAAAGAAGAATGTCAAACTCGTGGTAGAAGAGATAATTTTTCTTAAAAGGAATTTTTTTTTTGGCTTTCATTTCCTGGTGGTGAGAGAGATGTCAAAGGCCACGTTGATGTAGCACAGGTGAGCCCACTACTGGCTGAGCACATATCAGTGGCTGGTGGGGCTTTTTTTTTGTGAGGACTAAACACCCCGACATCAAACAGAAACACTGGGAATCCTTAATTTTCACCGCAATATTTCTGATGGGGAAAGACGAGATTTAAGGGGAGAGAAAATCAGGTGAAACTACTAGATACAGAGTTATAGAATTAGGGATGAGATGGGGTTAAGGAGAAAAAATGTTTTGGGTACAGCAGAGCATGGTGTTATTCCCAATTTATTTTTAGGCTGAGCTTCCCTGGGTACAGGTATTAGATTAATAAATGATGGAATTTATAATGAACTGGATTTTGGAGTCAGGCAGACCTAGGTTTGAATTTTCATTTGGCCGCTTATAAGCTGTTTGACTTTGGGAATATTATTTAAATTTGCTAAGCTTTGGTCTACTTACCTAAAAAGGGGAAATATAAAACCTCAATATATTGCAGAGAATATTAATGAGAGAATACACATGAAGTGCCTGGAACACAATATGTGTTCAGTAAATCATAGTGACTGTTACTACTGTTTCATGGAAAAAAGGCCTATGTAAATGCTTTGATCACACTTAAAATACTTTGCCCATGAGATAGTCACCTGAGCCTGCAAATTGTTTTAGAAGGAATGTATTATATAAATACAGCCAGGCATGGTGGCTTATGCCTATAATCCCAGCACTTTGGGAGGCCGAGATGGGCGGATCACTTGAGGTGGGGAGTTTGAGACCAGTCTGACCAACATGGTGAAACCCCATCTGTACTAAAAATACAAAATTAACTGGGCATTTTGGCAGGTACCTGCAATTCCAGCTTCTCAGGGAGGCTGAGGCCAGAGGATTGCTTGAAATCAGAAGGTGGAGGTTTCAGTGAGGCAAGATTGTGCCACTGCACTCCAGCCTGGGTGCCAGAGAAAGAATCCATCTCAAAAAAAAAAAAAAAAAAAAAGCAAGAAAGTTTTATGTAAATACAAAAATGCAAATAAGGAATTATCTGGCAGAGTCTTATGTTTTAATGGAGCAACTTAGAATGATGTCTTAGACCAGAGGGCAACACATTTTTCCTGATACATATTTTTGGCCTTATGGGCCGCACAGTCTCTATTGCTGCTACTCAGATCTGCTGCTGTATCATGGAAGCCCTTATAGACAGTATGTAAATGAATGAGTGTGGCTGCGTCCCAACGAAAGTTTATTTATGGCTGCTAAAATCAGGATTCCACCTACTTTTCCTGTATCACAAAATATTTTTCATTTGATTTTCTTTCCAACCGTTTGAAAATGCAAACACCATTTTAGCTAGCAGGCAGTGCAAATACTGGCAGTTGGCTAGATTTGACCTGGGAACTGTAGTTTGATGACCCTTGTCTTACACCTTGAAGATCCTAACACATCCGTTTGCTTCCTTGTTCAGGTCACAGAGGAGGACTCAGAAACACAGAGGCATTCTGTGACGTGGCTAGAGTTATCGGTTAGCTGAGTGGCAGAGCTGGGATTAGAACCTGGATCTTGTAGCAACTGATCTAGTAACTTTTAGTCCTGATGGCTTTCTGCTGGCTTTAGTTTATTCTTTGCCCTCAACCTTCCCTTAGTTTGAAACTCTCATGTTGTTCTCTTCTCTTTGAATACATTCTCAGTATTTTTGTGTATCAATTTCTGCAGAGATCTGACTGCTTAGCAAGGAAGGAAAACTCAAATGCCTTAGGGACTAAGAAGTTAACAAGCCTCAAACAAGGCCAGATGGAGGGTAGGAATGTGGCAAATTGGAGAGCACATGCCACATCTAACAGAGAAAGATTCTGTTCAGCTCAGATGACTGTGGCCAGCAGGAGTGAGTCCAGGGATCTCAGGCCTCATGATTTTTTTTTTTTTTAGGGGATGGAATCTCACTCTGTTGCCCAGACTAGAGTGCAGTGGTTCAATCTCAGCTCACTGCAACCTCCGCCTCCCGGATTCAAGTGATTCTCCTTCCTCAGCCTCCCGAGTAGTTGGGACTACAGGTGCCCGCCACCACGCTCGGCTAATCTTTGTATTTTTAGTAGAGACGAGGTTTCACCATGTTGACCAGGCTGGTCTCGAACTCCTGACCTCAAGTGATCCACCTGTCTTGGCCTCCCAAAGTGCTGGGATGTGAGCTACTGTGCCCAGCCCCAGACCTGACTTTTTAAGGAGATACCAGAAATACAAATTTTTATAAGGAATTTTAAGATATCAGCACAATTTTTAAAAAGCCTGTGGTGACCACACAGAACATATCTAAGGACTACAGCCAGCCTGCAGGAGATCAGTCTGTGATCTTTATCTTAGCCTGTCATTTCTTCATGGCATGCATAGATGTGATCTATAAATACATTGAAAAGATTTTCTTGTTTCACTTAGAAATGCATTTGATAAATAATGTTTGCTCAAAAGGTGACAGTAATGACCACTGGTTTAAGACAAGTAATTAGACTTTACATTTTACCTGAATGATTTTGTATTTAAAAACAGCCTTGAGGGGCAACTCTGGAATTTTGGACGGGGACTGCACAGAGATTGCTGAGTGCCCCTGGGATGGGTTGTACATTCTCAAATTTTAAACATGTGGCTATTTAATGCCTCCTGGAATATTGTATTGCTTTTCTGTCTCTATCCAACAAAGAACTAACAATCATGGCAGTTATTTTGTTTATTGAAAAGCAGTGTGTTTTCTCATTTCACTGATAATCCAAAGCAATAGTTTTCTCCTAAGGTGCTGACTCTCTAAGGCAGTTTAGAACTGAAAGGTAGGAAATTATAGCTATAATTGGTGACAATGTCGGGGGAGAGGAGGGTTCCAGTGATAGGGACAAAGTGTTTGGGCAGAAATTAACTAAATTAGAAATTTCCAGGGTGGGATGCTTAGAATAAGCCAGACTAGTTTCATGAGAATGATCTGGAAGCATGCAGATTTCTGGACTTCATCTCCAGAGATTGATTCAATGGATCTGGAGTTGTATATGGAATTATGCCTTTTTTTTTTTTTAAAGAAGGATTCACTCTATTGCCCATGCAGGAGTGCAATCATAAGTCACTGCAGCCTTGAATTCATGGAACTCCTGCGCTCAAGCTATCCTTTTGCCTCACCTTAGTATTCCATGGTGTGTTTGTACCACATTTTCTTTATCTAGTCCACCATTGATGGGCATTTAGGCTGATTCCATGTCTTTGATATTGGAATAGGGCTGCTATGGACATATGTGTGCACGTGCCTTCATGGTAGAACAATTTATATTTTTTTGGGTATATACTTAATAATGAGATTGCTGGGTCAGATGATAATTCTGTTTTAAGTTCTTTGAGAAATCACCACACTGCTTTCCACAGTGGGAGAACTTACATTCCCACCAGCAGTGTATAAACATTCCCTTTTCTCTGCAGCTCTGCTAGCACCCGTTACTCAACTTTTTAATTATAGCCATTCTGACTGGTGTGAGATGGTATCTCACTGCAGTTTTTTGATTTGCATTTCTTTAATGATTAGTGATATTGAGCATTTTTTCATATGCTTGTTAGCCACATGTATGTCTTCTTTCAAAAAGTGTCTGTTCATATCCTTTGCCTAGTTTTTAATGGGATTGTTTGTTTTTTGCTTGTTAATTTGTTTAAGTTTCTTATAGATTCTGGATGTCAGACCTTTGTCAGATGAAATTGCAAAATTTACACCTGTTTATATTTGTTTTTGCAGTGTAAGAGAGGGTACATTTCCCCCCACCCTTTCCAGATTGGGTATGTTTAGTTTTTGGCAACTCCAAAACTCCTTTATACCACTTCTTAGTTATTGTCCTAGTACTTTGTGGTGGACATATGACCTTTACAAACATCATCTTCTTTGAGCTACACAACAATACCAAGAGTAGAAATGGCAGACATTTTTTTTTCCCACTTTACAAAGGAGCAAATCAAAACTCAGAGAAATCAAATAGCTCACAGAGCTTGCATGGTTAGCAAGAAAGGCCAGATAAGAACTCAGATCTTCTGTGTCTTTGCCAGCACTCTCGGACTCTCCTTTGAACATTTCCCTTGGAGAGAGAACTGTGTAGGAGCCAGGGGACCCAGCATTCCTGTTACGAGAGACTATGAGATGGAGTCTGGCTCTGTTGCCCAGGCTGGAGTGCAGTGGTGTGATCTTGGCTCACTGCAACCTCTGCCTCTGGGGTTCAAGTGATTCTCCAGCCTCAACCTCCCGAGTAGCTGGGATTACAGGCGTGCACCACCACGCCCGGCTAATTTTTTGTATTTTTAGTAGAGACGGGGTTTCAACCATATTGGCCAGGCTGGTCTCAAATTCCTGGCCTCAAGTGATCAGCCCACCTTGGCCTCCCAAAGTGCTGGGATTACAGGCATGAGCCACTGTGCCTGGCCTGATTTGCTCCTCTTAATGAAGAGTAATATTAAGGGCACTTTGAGGAAAATGAGAAAGATCAGTCAGTTTCTTCATTAATCACAGTGGATGCTATGACTTCAAGGTTGGCAAGGTTGGGAAGGGAGGGGACAACTGATTGCAAGAGAGGCTTGGTGTTGTGGGCATCTCAGCCACTGCCTGCTCACCCTTAAGCTGCCAGCCAGCCAGCCTCAGCAGAGTGATGGTGAGGGCCCTGCCTCTCTGGCATACCAGCAAACCTTGCTAATGTAATGGAAATTATAATTATTCCCAGTTCTGAATATTTCACTTCTTCCGGACTGCAGGGGTATTAAAGTTGATTAAACACATATGCTTCTGGTAGATAGCTTCAACAGTCACATATGGAGTGATCTGTCTTTTTCATCCTCAGGAAGAGAGAGAGACAACAAGACCACAAAAAGTCAGGCAAGGGCTGAGCTGGAGTTAAAAAATAGGAAATGAGTGAGTCCAAATTCCTTGTTACAGTCAAGACAAACGCGAAAACCCAAGGACTTAAAAAACATCCCCCACATTTCTACACAGAAAGAAAAAAGCTAAATGATACTTATTAATGTTAAAATTCAATTTTAGTAATTGCAATCTCCTCCTTTGAAAAATACGTATTTGACAAAGATGAATAGGTTATGTTCATTAGTCTAAGATTTGCGATTTAGGTACAAATAGATGTATGTATGTCATGAATTATGGGTTGGAAAACCTAGTACATTTTACAGTGTGTGAGAAATGACACATGTTCTCAGGATTCAATTATTTTTTAAGAATTTATTTCTTAAAATGGCTGTTCCATTCTGCAACGTTTCTCCAAGCCAACAAGTGGTATTTGTCTCATTTGGAATTATATGTTTAATTATTCACAGCTTGACTTTGTACATTATTGGCAAGAAGAAATGTTAAGAGGCTATTATAAACTTTGCTTTGGAATAGTTAATGCTGGATCTTGAGAAAAAAACTTTGAAATAATCCACTTCTTATTTCTCAGTCTCAACAAATCTCTTCCAGTATTGAAGCAGAGAGCAGCACTAGCCTACAGCTTCCCTGGCACATGTGGGAATGGCGGCTCCAAGAGCTGGCTGATGGGATGTGCATTTATTTGGATAACAGTTGGGCTGGTTATTCTCTGGGACTACTGAGTTATTTTGCTTAGCTACATGATACTATGTGCATAATAAGGAAAGTCTCTTTCCACTCCATGTATTAGGATATATACTGTGAGGAGGAAATTCACATAACTGGGTATACAAAAGGCTTTTTTAATCTTTAAAATCTTTTAAATATTATATTTTTAAATATTTTAACTTAAAAAAATGCCAATTTTTGCCAATATTAACACTCCTATATTTTAGTTCTTGAAAAACTATTTTTGTTGTTTTGTTCTAATTCAGAAAAGGAAGTAAGATCACCTCAATTCTGTCATTCAGAAATAATCAATGTTAATGAAATGGGAAAAGTTCCCTTGTCCCTCTCACAGGGCGTGTGATGGGGGTGTGGCTTGCTTCTTCAGTACCCCGCTGCTCAAACTTCTAGGGGAGCAGAGAGACCGGCAGGCTGTGGGGCTCCGACCCCATGGCAGCGTCTAGTGGTGAATGTTTACAGCTGAAGCCCCAGTGAGCATATATTCCAGGGTGATCTTTTAGCTTAGCTGTCCATAGGCAGCTTGTGTTAGTCAGCTCAATTAGACCTCTGCCTTATCGCTTTGGTATCCCAGGGTTCTTGCCCTGGTGTACCGGAAGCATTGGATCACACGTGGGCTTGGAGAATGAGTGCAAGCTTTTATTGAGTGGAAGCAGCTCTCAGCAGATGGGGGAGCCAGAAGGGAGATGGTTTTCCCTTGGAGTCGGGCTGCTCAGCAGCCTGGACTCTCCTCGGACACCTGGCCGAACTCTGCCTTGGTCGGCTGGTTGATGGCCTGCTGGTGTGCCATGCTCTTACATGGGTGCGCTCTTTTCGAAGTCCAGCAGCTCATGTGTTCCTCCTCTAATGTGCTCCTCTCCACCTCCAGCCATCTCTGTGTCTGCCTGCTGGGTCTAGGATTATTATAGGCACAGGATGGGGGCGAGGCAGGCCAGGGTGGTCTTGGGAAATGCAACATTTGGACAGAAAACAAAAATGACTGTCCTCATTTAGGTCCGTGGGCACAGGCTCCAGGGTGGAGCCCTTTCGTATCATCTAAAGTGACCATGTCCTTCCCTTCCCAGCACGTCCCTTCCCCTCTTCTCTATCATTTAAAGGGACCATGCCCTTCTGTATCATTACTGTTTGAATGTATTTACTTCTTCTCAGCCATAATTTTTGGACAGAGTTGCAATCATAGACATTTATGCTAATTTTTTAAGATAGGCATTTTGTCATATCATAAAATGATCTTCAAATGTAATTTTAATAGCTTCACACACAAATTGATTTAAAAAATTCAATTTATTGATTATAAACATAACAAATATTTTTATGAGAAAATTTCAAAGATGTAAACAAACACAAAGGAAACATATAAATCACGCAAGAGCCCATTAAGTGATAAATAATTGCTAATATTTTTGGTATATTTTTCTTCCTCTCTTTCTCTGCTTTAAATCTCTCCTTCAATCTTCCTCCCTCTCTCCCTCTATACACATACACATTTTACATACACACAGATATACACACAATAATGACCTATATGTATGAATGTGCCAAAATTTGACAATGTTTGGATTGAATGCTTCATAACTTTTTAGAAACTTACCTTGACATTTCTATGTTGGGATTACAAAATCTTTGAAAACCTTAATTTCATGGCTGCATAATATTTCATTGAATGGATGTACTATAATTTACTTAATTCATGGCATTGATATTTAAGCTGGTTGCAACTTTTCATTATTGCATATATTGGAGCAAACTGCATTCATATGTAAAAATCCGTGAGCCCATCATTCTTCCCTTACCAAGGGCAGTTTCTTAGCAGGGATATGTATGGTAGGGCAAAGGACACCTTGCTGAGGCCCCTGACATGCCTGGCACCTGACTTCCCAGGAAGCTTTTCCTGCCTTACGTATCTTCCTAGAGGACATGAGAGGGCTCACTGCAATGCTCTTAGCACCACAATCTCTCCTCTATACCTCAAGAATGCTCATCGAGGGAGGAGTGCAAAGATCAGCTATTATTCCCATTTTTAATAGATGAAGAAACAACGGCTCATGGGACCTCTTCAGATCCACATGGACAAGCAAGGCATTAAGAATAGTTAACAGAAGAGATAATTTTAAATATTCTTACCACAAAGAATTAATTAAGGTTTGAGGTGATGTAATTACCCTGATTTGATCATT
The DNA here is from genome assembly GCF_030222135.1 of Aotus nancymaae. Taxonomy (NCBI): domain Eukaryota; kingdom Metazoa; phylum Chordata; class Mammalia; order Primates; family Aotidae; genus Aotus; species Aotus nancymaae. The sequence continues at coordinate 5,334,130 of NW_026988494.1, read as the reverse complement.
ATACAATGTCTACATGAATAGCATCACATTATATTCCATAAATAAGCACAATGACTATGTATCAATTAAAAAGGAAATAAAACTTAAGAGTAGCTAAGTGTCCTTTATCTTAGCTTAGTGCTAGAGCTTTAAAACAAAGTCACCCAAAATAATCACAGTTTGTGATGCTAAGAGGTAGTGAAACTGACAAAAAGCAACAAAAGATGTATATATCTGCCAGGCATGGTGACGCACGCCTGTAATCTCAGCATTTTGGGAGGTTGAGGCGGGTGGATCTCCTGAGATCAGGAGTTCGAGACCAGCCTGACCAAAATGGTGAAACCCCCATCTCTACTAGAAATACAAAAAATTAGCTCTGCATGCTGGCGAGTATCTGTAATCCCAGCTACTCAGGAGGCTGAGGCAGGAGAAACCCTTGAACTTGGGAGGCGGAGGTTGCAGTGAGCTGAGGTCGCGCCATTACACACCAGCCTGGGCAACAAGAGCGAAACTCCATCTCAAAAAAAATAAAAAGATATACAAATCAAGAGATCTTCTGGCACTTTTGCCAGCCAGTTGGAGACTCAAAAGGGAGGGACAAAAGTAGCTGTTGCTCTAGGATGCAATTGCCTTGGTCTGTTTAGGGAAAAAAGTGTGAGAGCTCTAATTTGTGGAAGTCACAAACTATAGAGCTGTGAAATGTACTTAAAAATAAAAGAAAGTGCTGAGACAGCTTTGTTCCCCAATAACCACAATAGAAATTTAGGATAGTTATAGTTTTTAATCAGATGTTTAGGGAATCCATGTGGTTATTCTCTTGGTGGTAGTTGTGTTTTTTCTTTCTTATTGTTTTGAAAGAGCCAGACAAAAGTTCCTTAGGATGAATGCTCCTGACCTAGATGAAACTAACAAAAGCAAGATTCAAGCTGTTAACTCTTCTGATGGCTCACTGTATTTGAAAGGAAGTCTTAGAATCTCTATAACTGGACGGTGATCACTAAGTTTAGCACAGACACTGGTGTATTCTCTTCTGCAGCTGTCCTCTGATCCTGCTGTTCACATCTGGATCAATTTCCTGAATCCTGGCAGTCTGAGCTGGTGTTTGACTGAGGGATATTTACTCCCACACAGCTGTTAAGCAGTAGGAGCAGAAAATCAGCTCGGATACAATTAATACCGTGTTGTAATAAGGAGACGTCACCAAGGGAAACAGTTGCTGAATTGATTACGATTATGCCGAGGAGGGTAACTATAATGATAATGGTGATTAATATGGCCATTACTGAGGACAGACTCACATAGGAGCACATTTTTATCCTGTCTTTGTTTATGCTGTTGCAATCTTTCATGTTCCAGTTACCCACACAGATCAGGTTTACACAATTGCAGATAAACTTTGTTTTGCTCTGAATCCTCTACATAATGAAGGAAAACACATTTAATAGAGTTCAGGTAAAGTTAGGGTGACACCCAAATGCCAGTTTGCTTTTTTTTTTTTTTTCCTATTAGAGATAACCTCTTTTGAAGTTGCCAAAGTTCTCGTAAACCAAATATCTTTTCAGGACTGCCAGACTATTGAAATTGAGTTGGAGAGGAACCGATGAGGCTCTGAATGCCCAGGAGTCTTTTTTGTCTTGGGACAGCACTATTAGAATTCATTAAGTGACCACTGTGTTTCCATTGCCTACGTGAGTTTCTCCATGAGGCTCTTGCTGGATTGCAGAGGACAGTTCTGGGTGTGGGCCTGTTTGGAGCTGTAGACCTGTTAGCCACCTTGGGTTCTTCATGCCTTTGTCCCCCAGGAAATGTGAGCACCCAGAATGTACCTGCACTTTTCCAGAGTGCTCTCACCTCATAGAAATCCATTGCCTTAGGCAGTAGGTGCACCCAATTTTGTTAAGCTTAATTGACTTTTGAAGTTGGGAAGAGTGGTTGAGACCTGTTAATTCAGCTCTCCTTGTATCACAGATGAAATGCAGGGCATTGGCAATTTATGATTCTCCCCTAAAACTGTGGCCTAAAATTCCACCACTGGAGACAAAGTTATGTAGGGGAACATAAAAACATCCCACTCTGGCATTTTATTACCTGGGCTCAAATCCTGGTTTTGCCATTGGTTAGCTGGATGATTGTGGGCAAATGACTGAACCTTACATGCTGTCATATTTACAATGGGGACAAAATAGTACCTGCCTCTTGGGATTGTTTCAATGATTATTAAAGTGATACATGAAAGAGACTGACACAAGATGACCTCTACCTACAACTCAGCTTTGTGTGTGTGTGTGTGTGTGTGCACATACACACAGTCAACATTTATTAAGAGCTGGACTTGAGTTATGTAGAAAAGATGACAGCCAGGGCTGGCCAGCTTTTGTGAGTTAGCGCTGTGTCCCAGGGGAGGTCCTGGCTGGGAGAGAACAGCAGGGAAACAGAACTGTGAGTTCTAAGGACGCCTCCGATGTTAGCTAGGTCGGGTATCACGCTCACTGTTGCTGACTTGGAGGAGTCTCTTTTAGATTGCATATACTGTGAATGGAGACACAAATCTTGCTAATGCCTTCCCTGAGTAGCATAACTAGTTAGAACTAGTAGTTTTGTGTCTCAGAAATCTCCTAGGCTAGTGGTTCTCAAACTGGACTGTGAAGAGACCCCTTACAAAATGGATCTCTCGTACCCATCTTCTCAGATGCCAGTGGTCTACGTGAGTCCAACATTCTGCGTTTGAAAGCAACCTCCCCAGGTGATTCTGCCGTAGGTGGTTAGAAGTCCAATCTGAGAAACGTTGACCAAGAAAATGTTTTCACTTTTAAAGATGAGAGAGCAGGAGGCCCATTACCAGTGAGCAACTTGGTGGCAGTGTGGGAATGGAAGCTGGCTAGCCTGACACGTCTTTACAGAGCTCCCTCCAACGGCATGAATTAGGGTAAAGGAGGCCTCAGGAAAGCAAATGTCCCTGAACTCAGCATCATGCATCATGACTTCTTCTTTCTTTTTTTTTGTTTTGAGACAGGGTCTTGTTCTGTTGCCTAGGTTGGAGTGTAGTGGTGCTATCGTAGCCTGCTATAACCTGGAACTCTTGGGCTCAAGCAATCCTCCCACCTCAGCCTCCTGAGTAGCTAAGACTACAGGCTTGTGCCACCTGGGCCCTGGCTAATTTTTAAATTTTTATTTTGTAGAGATGGAGGTCTTGCTATGTTGCCCAGGCTGGTCTCCAACTCCTGGCCTCAAGCAATCTTCCTGCCTTGGCCTCTGAAAGTGCTGGGATTACAGCTGCGAGCCACTGCTCCCAGCCTTGACTTCTTTATTTCTCTAGTTCTCTGCCCTCATGGTCTTTCAGCATTTTTGTTTAAGCTTCAAACTATCTAATTTGACTGTCAGAGGTAAATCCTGGAGGATCGTTTTGTGAGATGATTTTTAAAAGGATCTTAAGACATTTGCTTTAATGAGTGATGGCATTTCTGCCCACCTGGGGAGAATCAGAGAAGGCTGCAAGGGGAGAGGATGAGAAGACCTTGGGTACCACACTGTCCTGCTGTGGGAACTGTGGAGCCTCTCCCTCTGCCACCTGCTGCGCTCCTGTTCTGGGTACAGGGGTGTCTACAGGGCAACCAGAGGAAGGCTCAGCTCTCAGGATCATGTATGCCATCATGGCACCACATGTGCTTTTGTATTATTTTTAAATGAACTTAACAGCAAGAAGATGGATCTCACTCCCTAACCACCTGCCAGCAAACCCACTCTGACATTGCTTGCACCTGTCAGTCAATATTCACAGGCTGGGCAACTTCTTGTCTCTTGGCATTCTCTGCAGAAACAGCCAGATTCCAGCCTCCCTCTTCAATATAATAATGTTAATGCTAATAACATTATCTCCCATTTTTTACAATATGTCAGACACGATGCCCAAAGCCATTATATGTCATTTCTCATTTAATCCCCTTGAAAACTCTATAAGTATTACTGTTACCATTTTGGGAGTGTAATACTGAGGCTGAGTTAAAAAAAAAATAATCCAAGGTTGCACTGCTAATAAGCAGTGCAGGCAGAGCCTAAGTTAAGAAGACTTCTTGACTCCCAGGCCCATATTCCTTTGTTTTTACTTTTACTTTAAGTTCAGGGGTACATGCACAAGTTTCTTACGTAGGTAAACGTGTCACAGGGGTTTGTTGTACAGATTATTTTATTACCCAAGTATTAAGCCTAGTGGCCATTAGCTATTTTTTCAGGTCCATATTTGTGACTTGTGTGTTCTTGTAAAACTCAGTTTGCCCTTTGAAAGCTGAATTGTCCATCCCTAGGGCTAAGAACATGCATGTCACACATGGGGTGGGAGAAAGAAAAGATGGTTTTTAGCATTGTGGTTCATGGCTCTTTCTCCTGTTAGTGACATTTCTTATCCACTCAGAAACTGCAACTGGCTTCAGGGGTCCCTTTGTTAGAAGTGGAGACAGTGAAGGAGAGAAAGAAACAGAGCTGGCCTTGTAGAGTAGTGGGGGATTTGGGAAGGTCGCGAGGAAGACTTTTGTCTGCACCTAATTGACAAGAAGATAGAAATTTCCATTTCCCACTGTATTTCACTTTCACTTTTTAGATAAAGGAGCTCAGGGAGCACTGGTGGAAAAAGATGGAAGCTGAGGCGAGTAAGGTTTGAACTTTGGAAAGATAGACATTTATTGCTGCTTAAACATGTGTTTTGGTGAAAACCAGCTCCCAGATAAAGAGCAGGCTGCAGACACAAACTCCTCCCTCCAGTGCAGTGATCGAAACTCCTGAGGTTCAATCCCACTATTGTCTCACTCATTGGAGGTCCCTGTTTCTTGAAAGGTTGGATCTGGCTCTGCCTTGTGATAAACGTCCATTATGCTGAGCCATCTGTCTAGCCTTGGCATCGATTCACCTGGTGGGTGACTCCTTTCCAATCCTACATTTCTCCTCTCACAGTGGCAGTTCACCAGCCACCATGCATTCCATGGTCCACTCGGTGAAGGGAGGAGAGGGAGGCGGATTCTAAAGTGGCTGAAAAGCAAGACTCCTGGAGGGATTTGCTTTTCCTTCCTCTTCCATAGCACTTACTAGTCAGATCTGTTATACATTTACTTATTTATTGTCTGTGTCAGTAGACTTACTAGATTGTAAGTGTAATAAGAGCAGGGGTTGTCAGGAAACATAAAGTGGGGAAAGGACACTTTATTTGAAGAAAAGGTGCTGGGATAATTGGCAAGCCACATGTAGAAGAATAAAGCTGGATCCTCATTTCTCACCTTATACAAAAATCAACTCAAGATGGATCAAGGACTTAAATCTAAGACCTGAAACCATAATACTTCTAGAAGATAACGTGAAAAAACTCTTCTGGACATTGGCTTAGGCAAAGACTTCATGACCAAGAACTCAACAGCAAATGCAACAAAAACAAAGATAAATAGATGGGACTTAATGAAGCTAAAAAGCTCTGCACAGCAAAAGAAATAATCAGCAGAGTAAACAGACAACCCACAGAGGCGAAGCAGATCTTCAAATCTATACATCTGACAAAGGACTAATATCCAGAATCTACAAGGAACTCAAACAAATCAGCAAGAAAAAAACAATCCCATCAAAAAGTGGGCTAGGGACACGAATAGACTATTTTCAAAAGAAGCTATACAAACGGGCAACAAACATATGAAAAAATGCTCAAAATCGCTAATGATCAGGGAAATGCAAATCAAAACAAAAATGTGATATCACCTTACTCCTGCAAGAAGGTCCATAATCAACAATAGGTGTTGGCATGGATACATTGAAAACAGAACACTCCTACACTGCTGGTGGGAATGTAAACTAGTACAACCACTATGGAAAACAGTGTGGCGATTCTTAAAAGAACTAAAAGTAGAACTACAATTTGATCCAGCAATCCCATTACTGGGTATGTACCTGGAGGAAAAGAAGTCATTATACGAAAAAGATACTTGCACACACCTGTTTATGGCAGCACAATTCACAATTGCAAAACTGTGGAAGCAGCCCAAATACCGTCAGTTAACAAGTGGATGAAAAAATTGTGATATATATACACCAGGGAATACTACTCAGCCATAAAAAGGGAAACAATAATGCCATTCACAACAATCTGGATGGGATTGGAGACCGTTATTCTAAATGAAGTAACTCAGGAATGGAAAACCAAATATTGTATGTTCTCACTCCTAAGTGGGAGCTAAGCTATGAGGATGCAAAGGCATAAGAATGATACAATAAATCTTGGACACTGGGGGGAAAGAGTGGGAGAGGGTGAGGGGAAAAGACTGTGCATAGGGTACAGTGTACACTGCTTGTGTGATGGGTGCTCCATAATCTCAGAAATCACCACTAAAGAACTTGTTCATGTAACCAAACACCACCTGTTTCCCAAAAACCTATTGAAATAAAAAAAAACTGTTTAAAAACAAGAACAAGGATTGTCTGTTTCTTTTATATCACCAGTGTCTAGAATAGTGCATGGGACATAATAGGTGCTCAGTAAATATGTATTGAATAAATGAATGAATGCACCGGGTACCCTCCCCCAATATTCTCTTGAGAAGACCAGGTGTGACTAAATGATTTGATTGTGAAACGTCCCCACTGTTCTCCCTGTATTAGCACTTATATATCTCACAATCCCTTCCTGATGGAAACTTACAAAAATAAATGGCCACAATTTATTCCCCTCCCTGTATTTATATTCATGCCTTTGCAATGAGACATTGTACCTTCTTCTTCCTTCTCCTTCTTCTTTTTTAAAGACAGAGTCTTGCTCTGTCACCCAGGCTGGGGTGCATTGGCACAATCATAGCTCACTGCAGCCTTTACCTCCTGGGCTCAAGTGATCCTCCCACCTCAGCCTTTCAAGTAGCTGGGACTACAGGTGTGTGCCACTATGCCTGACTAATTTTTAAACTGTTATTGAGAAAGGGCCTTTCTATATTGTCTAGGTTGGTCTTAAACTCCTGGTCTCAAGGGATCCTCCTGTCTCGGTCTCCCAAAGTGTTGGGATTACAAGGATGAGTCCCTGCACCTGACCAACTTCCTTTTTTTTTTTTTTTTTTTTTAAATAGTCTTTCTCAGCTTTTGAGCTGGACTTGTGATTTGTTTTTCCTAATGGACACTAACAGATTCACACAATTGAAAAGTGCTTGCCTGCACAGTGAAATCCTAGGCCCTCATGTGATCAAGACATGCTAGCCTATGGTATAATAAAAGGCAAGTGGCTCAGTTCCCCTAGCAGCTCAGCTGGCAATGAACTAGTACCCAGAAGCTGAGCCAGTGTCTTCAGACACGTATGTGAGGCCAGCTGAGATCCGCTGAGCCCATTCCAGAATTGTCCAAATTTCTGACCTGTAGAATCATAACATAAATGGCTGTTGTTTTAAGCCACTAAATTTAGAGTGGTTTATTTCATGGCAAAAGCTAACTGATATATTTGTATATGGGAGAAAGGAGAAGGCAGGAGTTAAAGAGTGAAGAAAAAGGATTTTAGTTGGCTTTAGTGGATGCTGGTGTAAGATTTCATAGTTCCAATAGCTAGGTCAAGCCCAAGGGGTAATGTTATCACTGCTGGGCCATGGAGCACATGTACTTGACCTTTAATGAGACTTTTTCAATGCAGAGAATGACAGTTAGTATTAATTCATATCTTTTTCTTTTGGACATAGAAAGTCATGTTTGTGAAACAGGTATGTCTTTATGGCTTCAAGACCTAACCATTGTGGTTCTTATCACCAAGGGAAAGATACTGTTTTTTTTTTTTTCTTTTTCTATTAAGTTAGGAATAAGGATTTTAGAGGTCTATTTTTTTTTTCTTTTAGAAATTAGAGTACAGAATAAGGGGCATCAGCTATTGGCCACTCTTTGCCCTGGAGTGGATCATGTTGCAAGTAATTTCTTTTCTTTTCTTTTTCTTTTATCTTTTGAGATGGAGTTTCACTCTTGTTGCCCAGGCTGGAGTGCAATGGTGCAATCTTGGCTCACCACAACCTCCACCTCCCGGGTTCAAGTGATTCTCCTGCCTCAGCCTTCCAAGTAGCCAAGTAGCTGGGATTACAGGCATGCACCACCATGCCCAGCTAATTTTGCATTTTTAGTAGAGATAGGTTTTCTCCATGTTGGTCAGGTTGGTCTTGAACTCCTGACCTCAGGTGATCTGCCTGCCTTGGCCTCCCAAAGTGCTAGGAATTTCACCTCAAAGGAAAGGAGGAGCCAGGGAGAAGAGTCATTGAACATCAAAGGCTGGTGCAGCATTATGTAGTGGTGGTTATTTGGGAAAGGCACTCCAGCAACATAGGAGGGATAATCTCATCTCACTGCCATTTATTGATTTTGTGATCTGGAATGAGGTTTTTCCTATCGAGAAAGTTGAGACTTTTATCAAAAAAATGTGAATATCTGGCTCCCTGCTACAGTCTGCTTGGGTGTTATAGAACTTGTCACTGGGTTGGAATGTGCCAGTTCAGAGAGTTCCACATGGGAGAAGTGTTGGAAAGAAGCAATTTGGAATTGATGCTAGTCAAGCAGTATGCCTGGCTAGAGTGGGATCTGTCTCTTGTTCAGATCCTGGTTGGTGTTCCCGGGAGAGAGGCAGGTATTTATGGCACCATGAAGGGCCAGACTGTGGGAATCTGCTGATTAAGCTGTATAATATGTTGGAAGCTGCAACATACCTTTGAAATACATGCTTATTGGTCAGGCACAGTGACTTATGCCTGTAATCCCAGTACTTTGAGAGGCCGAGGCAGGTGGATCACCTAAGGTCAGGAGTTCAAGACCAGCCCGTAGTGAAACCCCATCTCTACAAAAATACAAAAATTAGCTGGGCCTGTAATCCCAGCTACTCAGGAGGCTAAGATAGGAGAATCACTCTGGGGAAGCAGACTTTGCAGTGAGCCAAGATTGCACCATTGCACTATAGCCTGGGTGACAGAGTGAAACTCTGTCTCAGAAAAAAAAAAAGAAAAAAGAGAAAAGAAATACATGTTTGTTGACATGCAGCGGAATTATGAAATTTCTATAACACATCCTTAATGCATAAGTTCTCTGCATCATGTCATAGGTGTCCTTATACAAAATAAGGAAAGGTATTGCATCAGGTTCAAGAATGAAATATTGGAGCCAAGGTAATGAATGACCCAGCTGCATACTGATTGAGGAATAATCTGTGAAGAAAAACAACGGGATAGTGATTTGTGGAAATTCAGCTGCACTGCGAGATCACTGAGATGTAGGGATATATCCACTCATTCACATACACCTTTTCAAGGCCTCAAGTGGTTTTCTGCCTTCACTCCTGAAAGCATTTATCAGAGAGATACCTATTTTTCTTAAAGGTTTTCAGTAATTCCAGCAGATTCTTCAGGAGGTAGTAAAAAATGTATTCAGACTCTGGGAGAAACATTTACTGAGTGTTTATGATAGGCTAGGCACTGTTCTAGGTACTTGAAATACGTTAGGGAGGCCAGGTGCAGTGGCTCACGTCTGTAATCCCAGCACTTTGGGAGGTGGAAGCAAGTGGATCACCTGAGGTCAGGAATTCTAGACCAGCCTGGCCAACATGGTGAAACCCCGTCTCCACTACAAATACAAAAATTAGCTGAGCGTGGTGGTGGGCGCCTGTAAGCCCAGCTACTCGGGAGGCTGAGGCAGGAGAATGGCTTGAACTTGGGAGGCAGAGGCTGCAGTTGAGCTGAGACTGTGCCACTGCACTCTAGCTGCATGACAAAGTGAGACTCTATCTCATAAAAAGAAAGAAAGAAAGAAAGAGAAAGAAAGAAAGACATCAGGCACTAGAACTCGCAAATATTCTTAAACTGTGTGGAGATGGACAGTAAGTCATAAACATAAAAAGCAAGTAAATATAAAGTTTATTAGAAGGAGAAGTGCTATGGAATAAAAAGAAGGTACAGTAGTGGTAAGGGCTACAGGAGTGCTGAGGGGCAGTTGCAGTGTTGAGAAGGTGGTCAGAGTGGACCTCATGGGGAAGCGAAGACTTAAAGGAGGGAATACCCAGGCACCACCATGGAGAGACGGCAAGCACTCCTGTTCATCTGTGTCCCTTCTCCCCAGGATCTAGTCAAATGTATAGCAGTGGCTTAATTAATCTTTCTTGATATGAATTAAATTGAAGATGACCACATATTTCTTCAGCATGTGGTGAATGGCTTTTTTCAAGAAAAGGAGATAGACGTTTTTACGCATGCTATATCTCTTTTCTTTCCTCTCTCCTTCACTATCCGTTCACTCTTCAATCCATTGTGATCTGGATTCTGTCTTGATCACTCCAGTGAAACGTCGCAATTTTATGATTTGGCCAAGCTACGACTGTGAAGAAAATGCTAGAGTTGCTGTAATTTTTCTACTAGCAGCTGAATGGGAGTGCTAGTGCCACTGTGAAGTGCAAACAGACCCTTCTTCCTTCTAGTGCCCCCCCCATGCCAGGTGCCAGCCACCTGGACCACCAGGACCCATTCTCTCCTCTCGCCTCCTGCCATGGAATCCCTGGCAGAGAACAAGAAGAAACTTACTTTCCTTGGCTCCACTAACTTCCTTTATTCAAGGGGGAAATTGATTTGATTGACAGACTAGAGAGAGCTACTACTCATTTAACCCACCAAAAGATATTATATGGCTTTAAGCCGTGTTCAGGAGCATGAGAAGGTAATAAACTATGTGTATAAGCTCAGTTCTCCCGGGAGGGAGAGTTGCTGCCAAACCGACACTCAAATTGTTTCTTTTCTTCCTTTTGCAGGCCCTCTGTGCATGCCATACTTAATAAGGTAATAAAAAGGTAAGATTATAAAGAAGGAAGAGGCCTATCAAGGAAAACAGGCTCTTTATTTGCTTTGCTGTCATGGTACCCTTCCCATTCCACTGGCTTCCAACATGTGTGGTAAGTGGCTGAATGGCAGTTATCTGAATGGCGGTGAAAGAAGAATGAATGAAGGCTGGATGAATTAGGAATGAATTTGCAGGGTCCTCAATGTTGTAGTCTTTTGATGGAAGGCAACCCATCTTCCTCTCAAGAGGTGTTTAGCTTATTCTTAAAAACAGAGCTGTGACTTGGTCTATAAGTGCTATTGGGGTGTGGCAGCAACCTGGGGTTAGGACTCTTGGGCTCTACCTTGACATATTGGGTCACATTAGATGGGCAGCCTATAGTTCACATTCACCACTGGTTTGTGTATACAGCTGGGGACATTGTTAATATTCATGTATAAATTAGTCTTCCTATGCCTTTGATGCTTCAGTTTCCCCAGTTGTAACATAGTATAACACACTAGAAAGATCCTCTTCAGTCCTTCTCCCAACGTGCATGAAAATACTTTGGCAGACTGGGAGCGGTGGCTCATGCCTATAATCCCAGCACTTTGGGAGGCCGAGGCAGGTGGATCATTTGAGGTCAGGAGTTCGAGACCAGCCTGGCCAACATGGTGAAACTCCGTCTCTGCTAAACATACAAAAAAATTGGTCCAGTGGTGGCACGTGCCTGTAGTCCTAGCTACTTGGGAGGCTGAGGTAGGAGAGTCGCTTGAACCCAGGAGGTGGAGGTTGCAGTGAGCTGAGATCTCGCCGCTGCACTCCAGCCTGGGCAGCAGAGCGAGACCAAGACTTATAAACAACAGCAACAAAACTTCAGCAGCATGCTGTTCACAGGATGGGACCAGGCCTGTGGAGCTTTCTAACACCTTCAGGCACTGTCTTTATAAACAATAGAGAGCATTATGTTGTCTTTCCTGGAAACTTCTAGGTGTTAGGAAGTCCTAACGAAAAGTCCTCAGGGGTCATAATCATCATATGCCTGTTGCTTATTCAGCAATAATAACTAACATTGAGTGTTATGTAAATATCAAGCCCTGTCCTAGATGCTCATGTATATTACTTCATTTAATCCTCACAACATGAGGCAGGTAAGTACTATTAGTATTCCCATCTGATAGGTGAGAAAACCGAGACCCAGGTAGGTTATATTACTAAGTTTTCCAAGACTTATGCTGACAATTAGAAGAGCCAGGATATGAACCCAAGCATTCCAACCCCAGAAGTTCTCTTCCAGCCATTGTACTGGTGGTTCTTTAGCAACTGCTAACACAGTAAGAGAGTTTTACAGGAGGTTTGAGCAAGCTTTGCTGGTAAAGAAAATGTTCTACAGTTGTCTCTGTAATTTTTTTTTGAAGAGATTCCAGTGGGAGAAAGTACATAGCTAGTAACAATTCTATCCTCTTGCTAAGGGCACAGGGTTGGGACATCACAGCAGCATTTTTCACTACATCCTAAGTCTACTTACGTTAATGTCTATAGCAGCCACTCTGAAACTGCATTTCTGCTTGGTAAACTTAAAGGAGGTGAAAAATTACCAGCAACACAGACCACGAGAAACATGCAAATAAACAGTTGCTTTCAATATCGACGTTTATTGTAGCTTCCCCGTAAGCAATTCTGAGATTATAAATACAGTCATTTCTTGGTATCGTCAGGAAATTGATTCCAGGACCCCCGTGGATACCAAAATCCACAGATGCTCAAGTCTCTGATGTAAAATGGAGTAGTGTTTGCATATAACCCACACACTTCCTCTTATGTACTGTAAATCATGTCTAGATAACTTATAATACCTAATACAATGTATATGCTACAAAACAGTTATGCTGTATTTTTTCACTTGTATTATTTTGATTGTTGTATTGTTAATCTTAATTATTATTGTTTTTTTCTATCTCTTTTTTAAAATTATGCTTTAAGTTCTGGAGTACATGTGCAGAATGTGCAGGTTTGTTACATAGGTATACACGTGCCATGGTGGTTTGCTGCATCCATCACCCTGTCATCTACATTAGGTATTTCTCCTAATGCTATTCCTCCCCTACCTCCCCACCCACTGTTATCCTTCCCCTAGTCCCCCACCCCCTGACAGGCCCCAGTGTGTGATGTTCCCTTCCCTGTGTCTATGTGTTCTCATTGTTCAATACCCACTTATGAGTAAGAACATGCAGTGTTTGGTTTTCTGTTCTTCTGTCAGTTTGATGAGAATGATGGTTTCCGGCTTTATTCATGTCCTTGTAAAGGACATGAACTCATCCTTTTTTATGGCTGCATAGTATTCCATGGTGTATATGTGTGACATTTTCTTTATCCAGTCTATCATTGATGGGCATTTGGATTGGTTCCAAGTCTTTGCTATTGTGAACAGTGCTGCAGTAAACATATGTGTGCATGTGTCCTTATAATAGAATGATTTATAATCCTTTGGGTATATACCCAGTAACGGGATTGCTGGGTCAAATGGAATTTCTATTTCTAGATCCTTGAGGAATCACCATACTGTTATTATTTTTCAAATATTTTCAACTTGCAGTTGGCTGAATCCATGGATGTGGACCCAGGGATACTGAGGGCTACCTGTCATTGCTTCCAGGTAACTGTTACTTGTTTAGCATTCCACTGCTCATTTTTTTTTCCAGCCAGAGTCTTGCTCTGCAGCCCAGGCTGGAGTGCAGTGGCACGAACTCAGCTCACTGCAATCTCCACCTCCCAGGTTCAAGCGATTCTCCTGTCCCAAGTAGCTAGGACTACAGGGGCCCGCCACCATGCCCAGCTAATTTTTGTAATTTGGTAGAGACTGAGTTTCACCATGTTTGCTATGCTGCCCTCAAATTCCTGACCTCAGGTGATCCAGCTGCTTCGGCCTCCCAAAGTGCTGGGATTACGGGTATGAGCCACTGCACCTGGCAATTGCTTTTCTTTTTTTTGGCAGAAAATATAGCCATGGAAATTCCTTCTCAATCATTGTTCTGCTAACTAACTCAGGCCACCATATTTACTATGGACTAAGGACATGGGGGTTACATGGAAGCCACAATGTCTGTCCTACTGGAGGTTTTCCATCCATTGGAGACACAAGAATATGCATACGGATAATTAAAGGATAGGATGAAGTAGCATTTGGTATGTGTACCAGGGGTGAGACAGACACTATGCTTCATGGGAATCAGCTGATCTTGGAGCTGGAGGAGTCAAGGAGAAAGTCATGGAGGAGGGCAGCTTTACTCCTACTGCACTGGATGGGGAGGATTTTGATGGTGGAGAGAAGCACAATTGCAATTCTAGCCTCATGTGTTACTGAGGCAGCATAGCTCAGGAGCTCCAAGAAAAGTTTCTAGAACAAGGCTGCTTGGGTTTAGATACTGGTTCTGTTACTTGTTAACTATAAATCTGAAGAAAATCAGCAATTTGACTTCTCTAAGGTTCAGTTTTCTAGTCTATGAGGAAGTAGAAGGAAGAAAAGAGAATTTCAGTCAGGGTCCCAACAGGAAAGAGATGGTGTCCTCTAAACAGGAAGATTTATTTACAAGTATTAGTGCTATAACCTGAAGCAGTGGTGATGACGGGAGAGGATGGGATATTATTCTTAGATCCTTAGGACTGAGTGGGAAAGAAGGGTCTCTACAAGTGGTAAGCCAAGTGTGGAGGAGGCCACCTCCCAGGAACAGTGCCCTTTAGTCTGAGGGCAGAACCAGCCTAAAGGAACCCCACAGGGAAGGAGCCAGGACAAGCAAACACCTTCTTTGCTCCATTGCTCTGATCTCCTGCCTGGCTTCATCCCTCTTTCCCTATGAAACCAGGAGCCCCACAGGAAGCTACCATCTTGGGAAATGGATGAAACCATCCAGGTCAGGCTATCAGGATAAGAACTTGGAAGAGAAAGGAAGAGTGTAGAGCTGGAAAGGCAGACAAAGTGACCGACACAGAGAGGGAACAGCAAAGCAAACGATGTCTTTTGTTAGGGAAAGCCTTGCTGTTTGACTCTAAGGCAGAGGGACGATAAAGGTTGGAGAGAGAGGTGGTAGGTTGAGACCCTGGGCATCCCTGTTTGTCCCCTCTCCAAGGTACTACACATTTTTCTTGAGGCAACTGTCACCAGCCCCCAGGAACTTCCCTCTATCTACTGCAGGCAGCAGCACCTGTCTACATCTTTCTGGAGCTGCGTCCCTAGAACCACTTCAGCTTCCCTAGTAGCTGGGAATATAGGCATGCACCACCTGCTTTGGCTAATTTTGTATTTTTTGTAGAAACAGGGTTTTACCACGTTGCCCATGCTGGTCTCAAAGGGTTTTACCACGTTGCGCAGGCTGGTCTCGAACTCCTGAGCTCAAGTGATCCACCTGCTTTGGCCTCCCATAGTGCTGATAGAATCTGCTTCCTTCCTTGCCTGTGGTTTTAAGAGCTGCCCTGATAACTGCAGCTTTGTTGGACTTTCTAGAAAGAAAGAGAGCTAGATTTGAAGCTGCTCCCTGAACCATAATCTCTGAGCTGTCATAGAGCCAGGCCATGGAATGCTCTGTTGCGGAAAAAAAGCTAATGTGCCTCATTACAGCCCGATGCAGAGATTCCCTCTGACAGACACATGCGGTAATGGCTTGGAATGAACACACTCCTACGAGCAACTGGAAAAGAGACTTCGCATTGTTCTTTCAGCCCATAATTGGTTTGCTGTGAAAAAGGACTGCATTGGTCTTACTACACATTTCCACTCTGAACAATGCCTTCATTGGATCAACTTAAATATATGAGGAATGAAGTACTTTGTGAAAGAAGCAACCCAATGTCTGTATGTGGGTTTGAAAAACCAACGTGTCCCTAGAGCCAACGCTTTAGGAGGGGCTGTTTCTCTATTCCATGACAGTTGTGTTTATGTCTGCCTTGCCATAAAGAGCTTGACCCTGTCTTTCTACATAATGTTTTGCAAGGTAAAGGACCGTAGGACTTGGGGACAAGCAGAAAACCACCTCCATGAGCTATCTCCATGAACAAATGCATTTTCCCCCTTCCTTGCCCTTACAGACTGAGCTTGAGAGGAAGATACGCACCAAGGGAAAGCTCTCAATTACATCCGTCTTGAAGTTTTAGTTCTTTTTTCTTCTAGGTGCTAGTTCTGAGTCACTAAGCCCCAGATCAGGGGTGTTACTCCTTCCTCAGAGAAACAATGACATGGCAAGACGTTACATTTCTTTCTAGAAAGTCATCTATTCATGCTTCTCTTATCCAAATTGTAGGCCACTCAGAAAGCTGGCTGATTGCAAAGAGGCTGGATTTCAGGGTGGGTGGAGTGAATGGGCCTTATTTTCTGATGAACACAGATGAAGTTGTAATTTGCCGTCTTCAATCAACAACGCTGGGAGGCATCAGCAAAGGCCATCCACTAACTGTGTTTTTATAATAGAAATGTGAGATCCCTTCATATGACAGTTCTCAAGGGCAGCTTTCTGTGTTTTTTTTTTTTTTTTTTCAGTGCCCTTCACTTATAGAATGATCTCAGATGAATTTAAACTGGTCTTCACTTTTGCTTTTGGATACACACAAAATAATTCCTTTTGAAACAATACCCTCATGATTGAAAAACCACTGCAGCTAAAAATATTTAAATCAGGAAGAATCCCGAATAAAGAACTTGGCAAAAACACATAAGATATGACAAAATTTTTGCTGGCAGAATGCAAGATAGATATCAAAAGACTAAACTACACATAAGGCGCCGGGAGTGCTAGAGTTTGCTTGGTATCGTCTTGCCCAAGATGTTTATACATTTCCATGTAACGGCAGCTAATCATATTAAGTCTTTGTTTCCGTTTGAAATCTGTTCCGGTTGACACCTCCACTTTTGTGTTGATTGTTTTTCTCCCATCTTCTGATCCTTCTGCCT
Organism: Aotus nancymaae; assembly: GCF_030222135.1. Classification (NCBI taxonomy): domain Eukaryota; kingdom Metazoa; phylum Chordata; class Mammalia; order Primates; family Aotidae; genus Aotus; species Aotus nancymaae. The sequence continues at coordinate 5,317,434 of NW_026988494.1, read as the reverse complement.
TTTTTATTTCTGAGGAATAAATTATTGGCAGAGCATGGACTTGAGAAGCAGCGTTTTGATTCCCTTTAATTTTTTTCTTCTTTTCCTCGTTTTCCTATGCTTATCTCTAACAACCCCTGATCTTAAGCACCAAGTCCAACTCAGATTCTCTCAAAAAATGCTTCTTGTTTTAATTCCCTCTCAGACTGATCTTTTACCTTCCTCCCTCCTTATTTTCCTCTCTTTCTATTTTCTATTTCTTTCTCTAGATGTCCTCCATTTTACAGGGCAATTTTAAATTATAAACTGACACATATCATGGGTGGATTTTTTGCTTGGTGTGCTAGGTGGTCACAACAGATTTCATGACATGGACTTTTCCACTTAAAAGGGAAAGGCTTATCCTAAGACCGGGACCATTCTTTTCTTTTTGTTAAGACTTTTCCCTGCCTAACTTGACAAATTCAACATGGGCAAAGGAAAGGGTAAACGGTGACCATCGCTGTTATTCTCTCTCTACCCATAACAGGGAAGCTTCACTCATTTTGTTTTGTTTTTTGTTCAGCCCAGGCTGAAGTCCCATGGTGCAATCATGGCTCACTGCAGCCTCGATATTCTGGATTCAAGCCATCCTCCCACTTCAGCCTCCCTAGTAGCTGGGACTACAGGCATGCACCACCAGGCCTGGCCAGTTTTGTATTTTTTGTAGAGAGAGGGTTTTGCCATGTTGCCCAGGATGGCCTCAGACTCCTAAACTCAAGTGATCTGCTCGCATCGGCCTCCCAAAGTGCTAAGAATAAAGGCTCGAGCCACCATGCCCAGCCTCACTCATGAGTTTTGAGGCTTGTGGGTAGACAGATGTGATCCATGACAACTCTGGGAGTTTCTATAGGAAGCACTGTTTGGGAAACCAGAGGCCAGGAGCGTGAGAATGCCAGAGTGTAGCAAAGGGTTCATCTCACTATCTTTATTCCTTTCAGCACCAGTGTCCCCCAGAGTGGTGAGAGCTATGAACATCTCCAGGGGATCTGTCCAGGGAGAGCTCTCCCTCCTCTCAGACCTCACTACCCTCTGATTCTCTACTTTCTGGAAGCTTCTGCTTCATTCTTCACGTGGGTGTGAAACCATGGTTAAGGTTTAGGGAGTTTTAGATCCCTAGATTTCACAGAGTCTGCTGTCACCTAGGAGCAGCAACATTTTAGAGTATGTTTCCTTTAGCAAAATTTATTCAGTATCCTCCCCCTATTTTTTTCTTTCCCAGAGAAATCACCCTAATGTTAAAACTCATCAGTTTCCATCTAGAACTGACTGGGTTCCTCCTTCCTTTGAATTCATATCTCACTTTTTCTGTGCTCAGCCCACAGTGATTTTTCTATTTCAAATTCCCATAGAGGATACCAGGTCCCCCTGAGGGTGGGCACTGCTTCTTGTTCTTTGTGAGTCCCCCGAAGTGAACAGAGGGCATGCCACTGGACTGGAACTTCGTAGTACCTTCTGGAATTCACCGTGTACTGACAATGCAACAGTTTTTTTCACATTAATATGTTTTGCTTTTCAACTAGATTGCAACTCCCTGAGACCATTGCACCATGTAACCACCACATTTGTGTGCTGTTCTTTTCAAGAAGTAGGTGCTGATTATAGACCTGTTTCATAACGATGACTAAACAACACAAATGTTTTATTGAAACATCTTTCCCTGTGTCAGAATGTGTGATGGGCACATAGGATAAAACATGAAAAGAAAAATGAACCCTGTTCTTTAGAAAGTCAAGATATAGCATCATCATCATAACAATCTAGTTTTACTTACTAGGTCCATGGGGCCTGGCAGAGGTACTCATCTTAATCAAATACCTGTTGATTTAATCACCATTATGCAGACCTGATTTTGGAAGCAGAGTATTATATTGTCATCTGATCATCTGGCATGTTTTATGTAAGGCTGGGATTGCATTAATTGTTTTCGAGCTGCCGTGAGTAGTACCAATGAGCTGCACTATTTCCCATTTACTATCTTGTCCATGTAAATTCAAACTGACTATCAAGCCAGGCTCTGTGTTGGGCACTGGACAGAGAGAGAGGATGTGTATTTAACACATTACTAGTTCTCAAGGGCTTACAACTTGGACTCACATAAACACTGCTTACCCCTACTAGGAGGCAGACTGCTAAATTTATAGAGATAAAAACATGGCATTACAGGAGTGATTAATTTTGACTGCAATGATTCTGGCAGACTTCACAAATAAATTGACATTTGAGTTGGCCCTTGATATTGGATTTTGACAGGCAGAGGCGGAAGGAGAGAATAACCCAGGCAGGTGAAACAGGATGAAAAAGGCACAAAAGTGTGAAAGTTTTTCCCTAAATAAGCAGTAGAGGCAGAATACTTGGGCATGGTTAGAATATAGATTTTCTAGGGCTGCGAATGACCCAAATTAGGGCTGCCCTGGCATTTTCCAGGTCAAATTAGGCCACCGGCCAAGATTTGTTTGACCTGGCACAAGGTTTTCCATTTTTCTGACTTGTTGCCAAAATTTAAAAATGAAGAGATTTCACAGACGCATTTGGATTTCTGGCTGCTCTTGAAGAAAATCTAACAATAGAGGGTCTGCGTATCCTCAAGACAGCAACGGGCTAGCGCTGGATAATGGCTGCTCTTTTTAAACAGGCAAGAGCTCTTCAGCTTGTGACCATCCTAACTGGCCTCAATCAAATGACACTGGTAGGTATTTGAGTGTGTGCCCTCTGACCTAAAAGCTTTACTGACTCTTGCATGCTGGGAGAGGTGGTGTTGATTTCAGGGAGCTTTATGTAGTGGTTGACTTAAACACACATCTGGATGACTCTTGGGAATTGACAGACTCTTCAAGGAAGAAAAAGTATCAGGAAGTCATCCCAGCTGCTGCTCTGAGGAACCTTGCTTGTCTAATTAGATCTTAGGCTGGCACACCTGGTGGATTTTTAGAGGCAGGGAATAATGACCCTCGCAGTTTAAAAGATCTCTTTCCATGGCAACCCACAATGCTTTAGTCAATTTGAGAGCTTGTTAGCATCACATCTCTAGTTTATCTTTCCCTTATAAGCAAGTTTTCTTTCTTTCTGAAATATAGACTGGTGGCATGCCAACAAGAATCAAAATCCACTTTCAGAACAAAGGAGGAAATGCATATGTGTTTTTTCTCTTTCCTTTGTTCAGCTTTTATGCCAATCAGATGTTCCTACTTCTTGGACCTTTGTGAGCCAACCTTTTATTTCCCATTTTCTCATGAAAAGTGCACTTTGATTGCACTGGAGCTTATAAACCAATGCAGGCCTTTTTTTTTTTTTTTGAAAGAGTCTTGCTCTGTTGCTCAGGCTGGAGTGCTGGAGTGCAGTGGCTTAATCTCGGCTCATTGCAGCCTCTGCCTTCCAGGTTCCAGAGATTCTCCTGCCTCAGCCTCCTGAGTAACTAGGATTATAGGCATGTGCCACCCCACCCGGGTAATTTTTGTGTTTTCAATAGAGGTGGGGTTTTGTCATGTTGTCCAGGCTGGTCTCGAACTGCTGACCCTAAGTGATCCATGTGCCTAGGCCTCCCAAAGTTCTGGAATTACAGCTACGAGCCACTGTGCCTGGCCAATGAAAGACATTTAATACAAATGCATGTGAAGGCCCTCAAATGCAAGCACACAGAAATATACATAAGAAAATGCACTTGTTTATGTACTGTGTACACACAGAGACATGTGACCTCTTCCTCATATACAGACTTGCTATGTGTCCGATGCCTAGTAGGAGTGAGAGGTTCCTAACTGACATAACCTTCTTTTCAGGAGAATAAAATAGAAGGTTACTGAGTCGAGGAGCTAATCTGTCTAATTAGATGCCTCTGAGCAAAATGCATAAAATTTGCATGAATTATCTTAACATGCAAAGAATAGGATACAAGGAGGAAAAACCCAAGAGTATTTGCATTTTGATGGGGGAGGAGGAAGTTTGGGGGCTATCGTTATAGAAGATTCTTTCTTTTATGTTTTGGGACTCCGTTCAAGAGAAGCTGCAGTGGGCTGACTAACGTCGGCAAACACAGCCCCTATATCCTAGGACTCCGCAAGCAGTTACTCCAAGTCCTGTCTGCACACGGTACAGTGGAACAGCCATGCAGCCCCAACTGGGGAAGCTTCACTGAGGCAGTGCGAAGAAATCAGTTTCAGTCCTGGCCTCTGGCTAGCTTGAAGGACGATCCCTTCTTGGCTGTAGGTGGCACTGTTGTATCTGTTGTAAGAAGTGCTGTACTTCGGCTAGCTACATCACTGCTATTTAAAATGGAGGAAAAAGAGAGAAAAAAAAATAATAATAAAATCCAACTCCTTCTCCCTCCGCGTCGCCGTCCATCTCCTAAGATGCACTGCACACTCTACCTGGTCACACCTCCTCCATGCCACCAGGTGGACATCATATGTTGTTTAACCTTACAAGTTTTGTTTAAAATCAGTAGTTCTCTTAGGCTCTTTGCAGTGTATGTGCAATTTAGGTCTGGGATGATTCATCTGAAGCTCAACTGCCTGAGACGATACTTGCTTCTCCCCATTCTCCTCCCCTCAACCCTCCTTATTCTTCCTTTCCCTGCTATAACTACATTCACAACGTGATGGTGATATTGGAGGAAGGACTGGGGAATAGTCTGTGCCTTGGACTCTGGAAGAGGCAGTGGTTAGTAATGGAAATAAAAACCGCAGGAGCCGAGTGGCAATGTGTGCTGGGGAGATGGCAGCCTGGGCGAAATGGGAGCGTGGGAAGAGAGCCAACTGTTGCTTCTCCCATTCCATTCTTTCCGGAAGTCCTGAAAACTGTTTTCCCCGGGGGTTGACAAGCTTGGGCCAAGTATGAAAATTACATTCTGACGTCTAGTTAGAGGTAGTGAGGTTGAGGTGGTGGAAGAGGAACCACTCCTTAGGAGTGCCTCGCCTTCCCCAGTGCTGAGAAGGAACGTCGTACTGACCCATCAGGCAAAGCCTTATGGACAATATTAAAAGGATATATATGGGGGAAAAAAGTGATACTCACAGGAGATGGGAGCTAATTCTCAAAACATCATAGTATATAATGAACAGACAGAGAAAATAGAAGAAAAATAGGTAATATCTGGATAGCAATTTAAAGTTTGCAAAGTTTCCCCATCCTCAATATGAAAAACCTCATTTCCTCTTTCAGCAATGCTATCTCTGTTGCACGTGGGAAGGCACTGGGTACATTCAGGGACTTGCTGAAGGTCATAGAGGAAGAAGCAGAGTCAGTTCCTAAAACCAGGTGGTCTAACTCCAAGTTCTGCCACCTCTAGGTATTCACTTTATTTTTTGTCCCCAAATAAATACTGCAGTTGAGAGGCAATACCCAAGTCTAAAGAATCAACATTTGATTCTTGCCACCCAAGAATCAAATCAGGATACTGTGCTTAAAGCAAAGCAATAAAAAAAGGCATCCAGTCTTTTTTCATTTGTTTGTTTTTAATGAAAAGTCTGATGTTACATTGACTTCAGACACAATAACCTTAGGGTATCCTCTCTGTTCCTTTGTTAATTTTGCTGTAGTTTCTTTAGCTTATCATTTTATCTCTTTGAGCCTCAATGGTATCTTCTGTAAAACAGGTTGAATAAACTTTTCCTAAGCCTTGAGCATCTAGGGAAAATAAATTACTGCTTTATGTGTCACTCAGGGTTCCTTGGATGAAAAATTCAAGATGAGCATTAGTTTTTATCATTGTTTTAACAGCAATTTATTAAGCCAAAACCTAAGGGAATCATGTAAGAATATATGATTTCCTCTGCGTGATTACATCTTTATCTGTGAGTTTTGTAAAAGTTTATAATGGATGAAATAGTACTTAACAGCTTCATAAACCAAACTGCTATGCACGTTTAAATGGGCTTCACTCTTATTATCTTAACTAATGAATTTTGCCAGGCATCTCGATTATAGCTGTATGATTTATAAAGATTATATTTACTTTTTCTCCTTATAAGAACCTAATGAGACCAAATTGGTTGCATGTAATCAGACACTGGCCTTTTTCATCTCTTCAGGTTTTATTTACGAAAGCTTATTAGAGCAAACGTACTGAGTAATATGCAGCGATAGCTAGGTTTTGCTTAATGATCCCAAACAGCCAACGTGGAATGCAGATAATGAAATGACAGGCTGATTACAAATGCGAGGAGAAAAGTAAATGCACTCAGGGCTGGTTTCTAAAATCCTTACCTAGGCAGAATACCCATTAGCATGTTTCAACCTAAGAACACATACTTCTACAGATGCCTAAGATGAGACAGTAACAACTATCTCAGAAACTGAGGGCTGAGTTCTTTGTTTTCCAGCAGTGCAGGATTGGGCTCAAGTACTATGTACAAGTGGTTTGTGTGGGGTGATGGTGCAGTGGGACCAAAGGTTTGATGAGCCCCAGTTCATGAAGGCAAACTGCAGGAGATGGTTTATGGAGCTTACATTCAACAGCCACTACTAAAATAAATAATGATGTGGACTAATGTGAGTATTTTCTCTCTTAGAATCTCTTTTAGTGCGAACACCTAATATAATCTGGATTGATATTATCCAAGTTAGAATTAATCACATAGCAATCTTTTCTCGAAGATATAAGCAGAGTACATTAAGACATTGCTGGACTGTCTTAGTCCATTTTGTGTTGCTATAACAGAATACCCGAGGCTTGGTAATTTATAAAGAAAAGAGGTTTATTTAGCTCATGGTTTTGCAGGCTGGGAAAGTACCAGACGCATGGTGCCAGCATCTGCTTGGCTTCTGATGAAGGCTTTTGTGCTGCTCCATAACATGGGGGAGAAGGTCAAATGAGAACCAGAGATGTGCAAAGAAGCAAAATCATAGGGAGATTCTGGTTTTATAACAACCTACTTTTGAAGGAACACTCTGGCAGGAACTAATCCAGGCTTGTGAGAGCAAGAACTCACTCAACTACTGCAAGAATGACACTAAGCCATTCATGAGGGCTCTGCCTCCATGACCCAAACGTGTCCTACCAGGCTGTCCCTCTCAACAGGGCCATATTGGAAATCAAATTTCAACACGTGCGTGGGTGGGGACAAACTCAAACCATAGCATGAACCAAGGGCCTAACTTCAGTGCTGTTGTCACGGCTCTACGTGTGGGAGGCTCTTAATCCACAGTGTCTTCTTCCTTTCCTCACTGTGATATTCTTTTCATTTTAATAAAACAAAGATTTACTGTGCTTTTGGCAATAGAACATGAAGCTGATTTTTTCTGATCTGACTTAGAAGACCCTGAAAGATGAGGGTCAGCCTTATTGTTTTCCCAGATGTCACTCTTAATCCATTCTTCTGTAATATTTGACTTTGTAATGACTTGGCCATTCATAAAAGTTTCCCAAGACATGTTTGAATCCATTTATACATTTACTTCCTCTCTGTACCACCTGCTGGTATAATGCATTTGGTAAGTTTATTACCCTTTGGGTGACAAACTTCCTCTATAAAGTTTCAAAGGGTGTCCTCTCATACTAGTATTATTTTGAGATTTGGTGAATAAATCAAAACAGAATAAATAAAAACCTGACTCACGCTATTGAAGGTTTTGCAGTTTCAGACGATATTCCTAATCTAGTCTTGACATTTACAGGCAACTAATACCTCCAGACCTTGGACTTCCAGTTGTTTTGTGTAACATTCTCTGCAAATATCGCATTAGGAGAGTGCTATTTAGGGATTTTCTTATCCAGGCCTTTGTTCTTTATTTTTTTTTGCCTTCATCTAGGCTAGATTGCACTAGTTTAGAATAACCTAAAGTCGATGGGAAAACAATTACGGGATTAGAGAATGCTATAGGCCACTGTTATTATAGAATGAAGAAAGTCAAGCTCAAAGAAGTAAGGTGAGTTGCCCAAGGTCACAGTGTTGGTTAAAAAGAGACCTGGATTAAAACTGGACTCTCAGATCAATTTTCTTTCCAAGGACTTGCTAAAGGTCAAACTACTAACTTTTTTTTTTTTAATATATATTTTATTGCGTTTTAGGTTTTGGGGTACATGTGAAGAACATGCAAGATTGTTGCACAGGTACATACATGGCAATGTGGTTTGCTGCCTTCGTCCCCATCACCTATATCTGGCATTTCTCCCCATGTTATCCCTCCCCAGCAAGTTCCCATGGTCAAAACGTATTGAGATTAGGATCTTGAGGTAGGCTCATCTTTCTCCATTGCTCCCTCATTCCCCCCATGTCTTTCATTCTGATGAACGTGTTGCTGGTCGCTCTTGCCAGAGACCCAGTGTCCTGGTGCTACTTCCCACCTGCCTAAGGCTCACTATGTCCACCATGGTGACCTTTATGATCTGTGCTGCTGGCAGTCCCCATCCAACTTCTCTGCTATTTGCTCCTCTCCTCAATTCTATTAACCCACCATATAGCATCAAGACCTCCTCTTCTGGTTTCATTACTGTGGCCTTGATACCATACCCTAAGGGCAACAGTCAAACTGGATACTCTATTCCCAGGGGAGATCCCCAGAATTTAAATTCTTAAATGCTTTACTTTCTCTTCTTTTCTTATTGTAATCAAACGAAGAGTGAATGTAAGGGCAGGATGTGGTGGCTTACTCCTATAATCTCAGCACTTTGGGAGGCTGAGGTGGGACGATCTCTAGAGGCCAGGAGTTTGAGACTAGCCTGGGCAACATAACATAGTGAGACCCCATCTCTACAAAAATATATACATATATATTAGCCAGGTGTGGTGGCGTGTGCCTGTAGTCCCAGCTACTCAGGAGGCTGAGGTAGGAGCATTGCTCAAACCCAGGAATTTGAAGTGATAGTGAGCTATGATCACACCACTGCATTCCAACCTAGGCAACAAAGTGAGATGCCTTGTCTCAAAAAAAAAAAAAAAAAAGGTGAATGTTGAAAATGTTGTAGGGCTCCTGATCAGTCTAGAAGGAAGATTGGATTTTTTCTTTTCACTGTCCATTGCTTTCTGGTATTGGCCTGCTCTCTAGCTGGTCCTTTATACCTGACTTTGGGCATATCTTTTGCATAGAGGAGACAGTGCCATCATTTTGATGATGTCCTTTCCTCTCAGAGGAATGCATGGGGTTTGAAAATGACCATCCACATGACCAGACAAGAGCACTCAAGGAAAGGGAATGCAGAGAACAGAGAAAAGGAAAGGACTACAGAAGGCTGGCTTTTCCTGGCACCACCTTGCATTTCTCCTCCCACACTTTTCCTTCATTTTGTTTTGTTTTATCGCTTTTAAATCTCTTTTCTGTGTTTCTCTTTTTCTTCTTACTGTAATATCCTCCTAGGCACATTTCTTCTTGAAACACAATTTTTCTGGGTTACACTGTCCCAGAGAATTTTCTCCTGGCGAACCCCTCCAATTCTCCGCTGATTTTAGCTGTCTTGATGTGTTCTTCCCATTTGCCTGTACTGTTTGAGATTCTGAATTTGAGGCAAACATTCACACCTTTTGCATTTACAATATAGAAGATGTTATTTCAGGGTCTGGTGTCCTGTTATTTTCATTCAAAGCATTTGAGCCTAAAAGAATCTATTCCCCAAACTTCTTTATCCACACTTATGAACATCTTGCAGTAACAATGGTGGATGTTATCATTTTTATATTACTTTGTAGATTGCAAAAGGCATCTGCAGGGTTGCCTCATGTAGCTGCTTGACTTGCCTGCTCTGTATAAAGATTCCAAGTACCTGATGGTTCTACCTCTCTTCTTTTGTAAGTTCATGGCTAGAGATGCCATTAATTCCTTCTACCCTGTTGTCTAGAAATACTCTGCACACAATGGACACTCCATTTTCTGGATAGGTTTGTAAATCTCAGTTGTTAATTCAAATGTCCTCACTACAGATTTATTCTAATTTAAGAAAACCCAACACAAGACACTAGAATTTACAGACACATATATTGTTTGTACTACACAATGATTTATCACAGGACTTTCTCTAATAGCAAACTTCTTTAGTGTATTCAAGCTATTTTTATTTTAGAAAGCAATTTAATTTGTATGGAAAAATGCATAGACTGGAGTTGGTTGCATGGATTGGATGTAATAAGGACACTTGATTCTTAGAGACTTGAGTCTTAGCTACATGGCCTGGTAGTATGTCTTCTGATCATGTTATGTCATACATGAAGGTGACTTTGACATTATTATGAATGGTAAGTTCTCAGTTCACAGAAATGAAACATATGTAAGGATGGATAGTATAGAGGGAAGGAACAGTATTTTCCCGGGTTTCTGTCCAGAGCCTAAAATCTAGAATCTATCCTAAAATGGATACATTGGAAAGGAATTGCTGACTGACACACACACACACACACACACACACACACACCCAGAAGCTATCCTAAAATGGATACACTGGAAAGGAATTGCTGACTGACACACACACACACACACACACACACACACACCCAGAACACCCAGAAGCTATCCTAAAATAGATACATTGGAAAGTTATTGCTGACACACACATACACACCCTTAGAAGCTATTGTAAAATGGATACATTGGAAAGGAATTGCTGACACACACACACACACACACACACACACACACGAGTATTCTACCCTTCTCTCTCTACCCCCACTTTTTCAGGTAGGAAGAGGGAAGCCTGGAATGATCCTGCCTTAGCTTGAAGGCCTTGCTCGGTTCACTTCCTAGGCTCTGTGAGACTCCATCTTTGCCCCAGTGGGTTTCACTTTTGCTGTGACCAAGCCACTCCCCTTCCCCAGGTCCAGACAAGGAAGCTGTCAGGCCTTCCTGAGCCAGCCCAGCTCCTGGTTCAGCTCAGTCACATGGAACCCTCCATGACTTGCTTTCCTCTAACTGAAACAACCAACCTCTCAGTCCCCTCTTGCTCTCTCTCCCACTCTTGAAAGTCAATTTCCTGCTTCAATCTTATTCTTATGAATAGAAACACGGAGCTTGCATGGAGAATGAGAAACTACTGTATCATAGGAAGCAATCACACTGAACACAAAAAGCCATTCAAAGTAATTAAACTACTCCCATCCCCTTTTCTATATTTCTTTTCAGCTTGGCACTGATGGGCTGTTTATCTTTGCCACCACAACTGTGGCAGCAGAGGAAATGGCAAGCCATTTTCTGCAAGGGCACATGCCGAGAAGGCAGAATTAAGACAAACGCTTTCATTCTTGGCTGCCAAAGCATTTTAACTTCTGAAAAGCAAGGGACAATGCCATTGCCCTGTGAAGAAATAAATAAATAAAGGCCCCGTGGCAAGAGAAGCTTCTGGGTGATTTTCCACTTGTCAGAGGAAAAGGGGGATGGGACCAGTAAGGAGCGGGTGGGAGAGAAGGGGGAGCTCATTATCTTCCAGTCCCTGGAAGCTTTTGTTCTCTTCAGCTGTGCTAAGGAGGCTGCAGCTCTGCTCCCAGCTGTGCAGAATCTTGCAAGCAATCTAAAAAGAATGTCTGAGACCAGCAATGTGACTCCAGCAGGCATCGCTCCAGGGAGATGACAGCTGGGCAAGAAAGTGGAGCCCCTAAATTCCCAGTGAGCAAGACTGAGCTAACAGGGCTCTCCATGTTAATACCTGCATGGATGCTTTTCCAGTATAGCTGCAGAAAGAGACTGCTGAGAGGTTTGCCTGAGGGCTGTTTGCATTTTTTTCCCCTTTATCCTGGCCCCAGACTGTCTGTAACAGCTGCTGAACCTTGGAGAACATCATGGGGGAGTTAAGTTGTAGAAAAAGGGAGGATCTCAGAGTGGCTCAATCGCATCTGCTGCTCAGTATCACAAACACATCTTGAATGTGTTTGTTCTGTTGTGAAAATCAATGCTTCTTCAGAATAGCTGGTGTAATAGCTGGTGTTGGGACTTCAGCACGAGGGTTCAAGGAAGTTTGCCTAAAGAAGGGCTTCTGGGCTGTCAATAAGTCAGGCACTCAGTCCACACAGCTCTTTCGAGGTGAAAACTAAGAGGTGTGACACAGGACCAACATGAAAGACCTAACAACAGGTTCTCTGTGGAGGAGGCTGGACTGCTTAGAAACATACAACCCTTAAGGGTAGACTCCCACTTGCTACTACCACAGTCTACCAGACCTGCTACCTCTTATTTTTATTTTTGAGTTTCAAGCAACTTTCCATCTAATAGACAACCTGACCCAGGTTGAAGATTTTTGCAGAGCATGGTCCATAAAATGCCAAATCAAGCTACATGGACCATCTCAAGTTTATTTGAGGACTAAGTAGCTTGCATTCCACTGCTGGGGGCTGTCTCACTCTCCACTGCACCCACAGATTTACCATGGTAGATTTAACTTCCTGGTTGAGGAAAACACCAATTTCAGAGTAACCCCAGAAGCCCTGCCTCCTCTCCCTCTCCAGTCCCTGTGGCCTTGCGGGGAGCTGCCTGTTTGGTTTAATCTGGGGAGCTGGCACCTCTCCCGTTCCCTACTGTCTGGCCTGCACCGTTCAGCATTCTTGTTTTTGCATCTGTCATTATCTTTTGTATGCAAAGAGGTTTAATGTACAATAAATGTAAATGGGAAGTGTATATTCTGTGTTTTATTAACTTCCTTTTGAGCCTGTTGTCAGTGACTACTCTGCCTTGCCAGGATTCATCAGCAAGACCCCCGGCACGTGGTTTCTGCAACCACCCAGTGGGTTCCTCTTGCCTGCTGCCCAGATCGAGTAGATTTATCAAGAAAGGGAAATTGCAATAGAGAAAGAGTTTTACACATGTAGAGCTGGCTAATGGAAGACTGGAGTTTTATTATTACTCAAATTGGCTTCCTCCAAAATTTGGAGGCTAGAGTTTTTCAAAGATAGTTTGAGGAGGGGGTTGGTTAGGGAATGGGTGCTGGTGATTGGTTGGAGGTGCCGTCATTGGGTTGTGGAAAACAGTTCTCGTGCACTGAATCTGCTTCTGGGTGGGGCCACAGGATAGGTTGGTGGGTCCTGGTGGAGCTATTCATCATCAGAAATGCAAAACCCGGAAAAGGCATCTCAAATGGCCAGTCATAGGTTCTGCAATTGTGATATTATCTGCAGGGGTAATTGGGGAAGTTGCAAACCTTGTGGCCTCTAGAGTAATGGCTGGTGATTGTTTAAGTCTACACCTTAGCAGAGTTCAGGCTCCTCATCCTCCTAACCTGGTGGTCTCTCATTAGCTTTATAAACACAGTTTACTTTTATGGAAGGGCTATTATCATTTAAACTATAAACTAAATGTCTCCCAAAGTTAACTTGGTCCAAGTCCAGAAATGACTAAGGGCAGTTTAGAAGTTAAGGCAAGATGGTGGTAGATTAGATCAGATCTCTTTCACTGTCATAATTTTCTTACTACTATATTTTTTTGCAAAGCTGGTTTTGTTTCCTTTGCTTGCCCCATCTCATTTCCAAAAGCAGCTTTGCCCAAGTTCTATTTCTGCAGAGCCCACTGTGCCCTCCTCTAGCTTTCAGGGTGAAGGGTACACATACGACTTTCCATGGCAAAGTCTTTCTGGGATGGTTTACTTCAGCCATTACCCAGACTTGACCTATCTTATGTGTGACTGTTACAGCAGTTGGAGAACTGCTGAAACTATTTCCTCAATTTAGGTAACATCAAATGTTGCTACCCAGACATGAATATAAATCTTTTCTTCCCTACTTAAATATTTTCAAAAGATCCAGTCTTGTAATAATTTCACCTGCTTTGCAAAAGTGTTCAATATGCTAAATAAAAATGATAATTCAATTTATTCTCTCAGTAGGAATCCTTGTAAGGTACAGGGGAGATGGGGTAAGGTCTACTGAAAAAGAAGTTGAGTCTGTGGGGATAATGAAAAAAAAAATCTCAGAATTCTTGACTCTCAGGGCAAGTGCATTGGTGTTCAAATGTCATTGGGTTTAATGTGCCTCCTAAAGTACTTACCTGACTACTTAGGATTGCTTCAAATAAGATGGAGACATTTCAATTCTGACTTTTGGGTGAGAATTCAGAGTAGCACATTCATGGAAAATGTGTTTTTATAATATCTCCTAAGAGGCTTAACCAGTAAACGTTTCTAATTCGAGAAGCAGAGTACAGTTGCAAGTGAGACACTGAGCTGGCTGGGGGAAGCACCGTGCTGAGAGAGTGCAGCCATCACAATCATGGAAGGCGGGGGATGGCCATGACTGCTCCAAGTCTGCCGGTATACGCTAGGGGACACAGAGAATTCACTGCTGCAGAGTGCAAATGTCTTCCTTCCCAGACCTGACAATGCCTTCAAGTAAGGGATTTCAAGTATTCCTGGATGGATTCCTTTATCTGCTATTGTGCAAATGATTCTAAACCTTTCTGAGTAATTGATAAGGAGGGAAAACGGTTAGATACATCAGAAGTGTATGCAGTGCAGCAAACTTCTACAAATGCTGCCTCAAAAAAACTGCAGCCCTCACTGTGGTACTTCTCTAACTCACAATTCAAATGAGTATGCACAGGGTAATGGAGTTCCTGCTTCAGAGTTGACTTAAAAAAAAAACCACACATGTTTTATATTGAGATATAAATCACATAGTGTATTAGTCTGTTCTCATGCCACCAATAAAGACATATCGAGACTGGGTAATGTAACAAGGGAAGAGGCTTAATGGACTCACAGTTCCACATAGCTAGGGAGGCCTCACAATCGTGGTGGAAGGCGAGGAGGAGCAAAGTCACGTCTTACGTGGATGGTGGCAGGCAAGAGAAGAGACCTTGTACAGGGGAACTCCCCTTTATAAAACCATCAGATCTCATGAGACTTATTCACTATCATGAGAAGAGCATGGGAAAGACCTGCCACCAAGATTCAATTACCTCTCACTGGGTCCCTCCCATGACCCGTGGGAACTGTGGGAGCTACAATTCAAGATGAGATTTGGGTGAGGACACAGCCAAATCATATCACACATTATACACTGCAACCATGTAAACTATACAATTATCTCACAGAGCTGAGCAACCATTACCTAGCAATTCTAGAACATTTTCATTTGCTACTTGTATCTGGTAGCAGTTACTCCTCAGCCCTTGGCAACTGCTAATCTATTTTCGGTTTCTATAGATTTGCCTGTTCTGGACACTTCACATAAGCAGAGTAATTTAATATGCAGTCCTTTCTGACTGATTTCTTTTACTTAGCATCATGTTTTCAAGGTTCATCTGTGTTGTAGCACACATTGATACTTCATTCTTTTTATTGCCAAATAATATTCTATATATTGGATAAACATATTATTTATCCATTTATCAGTTGGTGGGCACTCGAGATGTTTACACTTTTTGGCTATCATAATAATGCTACTATAGGGCAGGCATGGTGGCTCACACCTGTAATCTCAGCAGTTTGGGAGTCTAAGGTGGGAGGATTGCTTGAGACCAGAGTTTGAGACCAACCTGGGCAACATAGCAATACCCCTGTTTCTACAAATAATAATAACAATACAAAGTAAAAATAGAAATATAATAATCCTATTATAAATATTTATGTACAAATTTTTGTAGGGACATGTGTTTCCATATATCTTGGTATATGCCTAGGAGCGAAATTACTGGTTTATATAGTAACTCTATATTTAGCATTTTGAGAACTGCGAAACTCTTTCCTAAAGTGACTACACTACATTACATTTTACCAGTAATTCATGAGGGTTCCAGTTTCTTCACATCCTACTAATGCTTTCTTTTTTGAGATAGAGTCTTACTCTGTCACCCAGGCTGGAGTATAGAGGCGAGATCTCGGCTCACTGCCACCTCTTTCTCTTGGGCTCAAGCGATTCTCACGCCTCAGCCTCCCTAGTAGCTGGCTTGCACCACCATGTCTGGCTAATTTTTGTATTTTTAGTACAGATGGGATTTCACCATGCTGTCCAGGGTGGTCTTGAACTCCCGACCTCAAGTGATGCACCCGCCTCAGCCTCCCAAAGTGCTGAGATTACAGACATGAGCCACAGCGCCCGGCCTAATGCTTGTTACTGTCTTCTTTGTCCACTCTAGTGGGCATCAAGTGACACCACTCTGTGGTTTTAATCTACATTTCTCTAATGGCTAATGATGCCAAGCATCTTTTCATGTGCTTATTCATTTGTGTATCTGCTTTTGAGAAATATTTGTTTAGGTTCTTTTTCTTTTTTAAAATTGGATTATCTTTTTATTGCTGAGTTGTAAGAGTTATTTATATGTTCTGGATAAAGTTCCTTATGTAAAAGATTTGCAAATATTTTCTCCCATTCTGAGGTTGGATTTTACACTTTCTTAAGGATATTATTTGTAGCATAAAGGCTTTTACATTTTGAGAAAGCTCAATTATTTTTTTTCTTTGTTGCTTGTGCTTTGGGTGATGTATTCCAGAGGTAACATTATAGTATAAAATACAATGAGCTCCCAGGTATAGCAGGGGTTACATTGGCATACATTTGAAGCAAAAAGAAGGGCAAGGCTACATGGCTAATTAAGCTGTTTCACTTAATATATAGATCTGTTTTTACTGATATTTATTTATTTATATTTGAGACAGAGTTTCACTCTTCTTGCCCAGGTTGGAGTGCAATGAGTGATCTCGGCTCACTGCAACCTCTGCCTCCCAGATTCAAGTGATTCTTTTGCCTCAGCCTCCCTAGTAGTTGCTGTTATGGGTGTGTGCCACCATGCCTGGCTAATTTTTATATTTTTCATAGAGACGGAGTTTCACCATGTTGGTCAGGCTGGTCTCAAACTGTTGACCTCAGGTGATCCACCCACCTTGGCCTCCCCAAGTGCTGGAATTACAGGCATGAACCACTGCCCCTGGACTACTGATTTTATTTTGAAAAGAATTCTACAGTTACACGTTTTAAATTTACACAAATATCTTCATTCAAGGAGAGAAGGAAGTGTTACAAATACTTTTCTATAGATTTAAAAGCATGCCCTAAATTAACTGTGATTTAAACAGGGCTTCCCTGTATAGAACTTAAAGTCCTTCCCTCAGTTTTGTTTTTGTTTCATAATATTCTTATACATGAGGATGTTGATGTACCACTGTCCAAACCATCCTTGGTGGTAAGCTCCCTGAGAAGGCTTAGCTCTGCTTTCTGATGACTATAAGTGCTCAATTTCTTCACGATTTGTAGAAGTGGATCAAAGTAGGCAAGATCAAGACTTGTGCAAATTGAATAGGAAAATTAGCATAACAATTAAACTCTTAAACACTCAAGAGGTTTGCTTTAATAAGATTGAGGGCTACCTATTTTGTTTGCGTCAATGATCCTGTAAGGCTGGGCAGCTGAATGAGATTATTTCCAATTCTTTGTACTAGAGTACATATATGTTACTCAGCAGCAGCTATCAAGGCAAAAAATACTGTTTTTTTTTCTGAATAAATAAGAAATCAAGGCTGGGAGTGGTGGCTCATGCCTGTAATCCCAGCACTTTGGGAGGCTGAGGTGGGCAGATCATATGAGGCTAAGAATTTGAGACCAGCCTGGCCAACATGGCGAAACCCCAACTCTACTAAAAGTACAAAAATTAACTGGGCATGGTGGTGCACACCTGTAGTCTCAGCTACTTGGGAGGCTGAGGCAGGAGAATTACTTGGGCCTGGGAGGTAGAGGTTGCAGTGAGCCAAGATCGTGCTACTGCACTGTAACCCGAGTGACAGAACCAGACTGTGTTTCAAAAGAAATCGATCAATCAATCGATCAATCAGTAGTTGTTTAGAGTTTGATAGTTATGATCTCCTGTTGCTGAATGGACATGTGAAAGTCTGCACTATCAGAAATTGTATTCAAAAATAGTGTGGATAAGGGCTATCATCTTAGGCTATTTTCTGTTGTTTTAACAGAATACCACAGAATGTGCAATTTTTAACAAACATAAATATATTTGGCTCACAGTTCTGGAGGCTGGAAGGTCCAAGAGCATGGCACTGACACCTGGCAAGGGTCATCCCCTGGCAGGAGGTGAGAGGCAGAAGCAAGGACATGAGACAGAGAGAAAATCAGGCTGAACTCATTACTTTGTCAGGAAACCAGTCCCACAATAATTAACCTACTTCTGCAATAGTGGCATTAATCCATTCATGAGAGTGGAGCCCTCATGACCTAATTACCTCTTAGAGGCTCCACCTCTTAGTACTGTTATATTGGCAATTAAATCTCCAACAAATGAACTTTTGGGGGATGCATTCAAACAACAGCAGCTGTATTAGTCAGAGTTCTACAGAGTAAAAGAACCAATAGGCAATATGTGAAATAGGAAATTGGCTCATATGGTTATAGAGGCAGAGAATTCCCGAGATCTGCAGTTGGCAAGCTTGAGAATCAGGAGAGCTGTTAGTATAGTTCCAATCTGGGTGCAAGTGCCTGAAAACCAGGTGAGATGATGATGTTAGTTCCGGTTTGAGTCCAAGTCTGAAGGCAGAAGAAGACTGATAGCTTAGCTTGAAAACAGGCAGAGAGAGAAAAACTTTTCTCTTTGACTTTTTGTTTTATTTAGACTTTTATTAGACTGGAAGAGGCCCACCCAGTAGGAGGATTGTCTACTTTGATTAGTCTATGAATTCAGATATTAACCTTACCCAGAAACACCCTCATAGACTCACCTAGAAAAATGTTAACCAAATATCTGGGTACCTCATGGCCCAGTTAAGCTGACACATGCAATTAACTATCACAAGGGTGTTGCAATGGCTTAGCTCCATATGCCTACTTTGCATTCTGTGCTAAACTTCCTGGAAAATAATTTCTTAAAGCTATAACCTTAAGGTACACAGTGAGGTGATGTGATTCCCATAAATTGCAATTCCATAAGTTTATTACTTAGGATATGAAAATATTCTAAAGAAAGAAATGTTTCAAAGAGGCAGGATAAATTTTAATCAGCTCTTACTTTCATATCTACTCTGCCAACCTCTCAGACCACTTATTATAGAGTCACATAATTGGAGGAGGTTGAAACAGTGCCCAGGATTCAGGGTAGTATGTGAAGCTACTAATCCTTTCAGTGAGCAATTGGGCTTTCCTTCTGTACACAGTTGGGAGACAAGCTTCTCATGGCAGCAAGTACTAGTGGGCCTGAATTTAATTATTACAAACTCTTGCATTAATAAGTGCAAATCCAGCTCCAGCAGGCCAAGAATACAGCCTTCAATCTGTGCTCATGCTTAAAAATCACCAGCATCTTCAAACATGAAGAACTCTTCATGTTGCTACTAGTGTTGCCATTTTGGAAATGTCAGTGGTTGCTCAGAGTGTCCCATAGGTTTTGGCTCAGGGATCTGAAGTGAGAAAAAATGGCATTAGCTTTGTAAGCCCCCTTGCATAGCGTGCATGCTCTTTCTGCCTTCATGTCCGTATCTCTTAGGAATATTTTAAGCTCCTCTGGCAAGTGAACACACCTTCTACTGACTACAGGATATTAACAGGTTATACAAACAGTGAACCAGTGAAACTAATTGAAAGTAGAAAAGTTTAGTCAAACAATTATTTAGAGTCCAGGAGAGGGGGCTGGGAGGCAGTGGACAGCAGGGAATAGGCATCACGATATCAGATCATAAGTTTTAAAATGTATTCTTCTCAGTGGACTTACTGGATGTATGAGCAGGTTTCTATGAAACCAAAGTAGCCAACTGACATGGTCGATTCAGTCAATTAGCACTGGCTTCTTTTCAGGCTTGTTCTCTGAGGTGCATGTAAATTATGCAGGGTTCAAGGCAGGATTTTGGGCTGGTAAAAACATTGCAGAGTGCAGTCTCTTTGCGCACTTTGCAGTCTTAGGATCTGCAAATCCTATGACTATGTAGTCTTAAGAATTGAAGATATAGGAAATAATTCCCAACTTTGTCATGGGAAGGTTGGAATAGAGATGAAATTCGTTCTGGTTTTGAAAACCCCAAACTGGCACAATATGGAGCCAGAAGAGAATGGGCTCAATGATCGTGAATCCAGCTGTTGGCCTCTTTCTGCCAGACAGAAACCTAGAGTATGGGTAAAAAGACTGAAACATTTACACATTTTCTTGCATGTGTTTAAACCATGAGGCAATGATTTGTGACTATCCCATCTTCTGCCTCCTTCAGTCACATGTCAACTCATCTGCCTGGGAATTCCCTTGCCATTTTGTGCTTATCATTATTACCTCTACTTTTTCAATCAGGCAGTATGGTTATTTGAGCACTTGTCTGACTTCATTTTACTTTATATATTCTTTTTGTATGCAAGAGTGTTAATATTTGTCTTCTTATATTTTCTGTTCTCCCATACAGTAAATTATGCATGTATTTTGCAGAAAAGATGAATGGATGTATACCCACTTCAATTTGAACTATAGTAGCCTGCGTGTAGAGCAAAATGAATGACCACAGCTCATAAAGAGACAGCACACTCAAGAATGCTAGTAAATTTGAAAATAAAAAAACATTTAAAATAGGTTTGCAATGGGGGTAGCTTGTGTAGAAGGAAGATAGATGTAAGGTATAAGAAAGTGAGAATGAGAAACACTTGTCCGGAGTTCTGGAATTATCCACAGCCTTCTAACCGAATGCTCAGAGACTCTGGTGTGGGTTTGCCAAGAGTCATGGAGAACATGACTACTGAGGAGTGAACACACAGTGCAACATGTTACTCACGTTGCTCAAGGCCTCACTTCAAGACTGTGGCAGAGCTGGGACTCAAATCCAGATTTCCTGGCTGCTGAGTTCAGTGCTCTTTTTCTCCACCATACTCGGTCATCGCATACATATGTCATTAAGGTCAAAATGATAAAGAAAGTAGAGGTTTGGGTGTGAAGAAAAAATTCTGATTTCTTTACGATATTGTCAGAAATGCTCCTGGAATAGGAAAACGTAGTAAAGGATGCAAAAAGAGAGAAATAGACAATTTTGTATTTTTCTCCTATGCTACTTTTGTATCTTTTAAGATGTAAAAGACCAGATGAAAGTTGCCAGATGAAATTCTATGCATCTAATTGATACTATAGGAAGAAAATTGCATACATATCCTCAAAAAATAGCCTGGTGAATATAATAATAATATTATTATGATCATCTTTCAGTTGAGGAGATGGGATTAGAAAAGTTAAGTATTGGCTGAAGTCACACAAACAGAAGGGGGCTGAGCTAGGACTCAAACCCAGCCAGCTGTCCATTCCACTATCACTGAGATAACAGATAGCCTTACAAAAGGAGAAGAGTTCTGGTGTTTTCATGAAGAGAGAAGTAAAATCTTACCCTTAAAAGAAACCACAAGTTTCTTAGTGTGTGTCCTTGATTTTCTTTGACAGTATGATTTTAGACCATGAAATAAAATATTCTTTAAGGACAAAGTAATGGTTTCAATAAGATTTCAGTTATCCCTGCTTTAAGTGCTCTGTGCACCTATGATTTCTTTATTTAAGGCCCTACCAATTAGATAAATCTCATTGAACACACCCATTATTACAATTACTTTTTCTCTGGTTATTATTTGCTGTTATTACCATTACGTAAATCATATATAAAACTCTAGAAAATGGTATTTTCTGGTTGTTAAAATAAAACATTGTATTTTAGCGTTGTCAGTTCATATTTGAAACTTGATTTTGAGCTATATTTGAGTTAAGAAGCTAGAAGGGATGAAGTCTAGAGTGACCAGTGTTCAGAAACACAGAAATAATTTTACCATGACTACTAAGTCTTGGTCTCAAGATAAGTCATTTTATTTTCACTTGTGGTTAAAGATACCTTTATAGAGAAAAACTGTAGATAGACTGTAGATATTACACCTCTAAAGGCATTTCTTCTCATTCTCATTGTCTTTTTCTTAGAAGACCGTCAAATATCAAAGTCATGGAATGAACCTAGGAACCCATCAACAGTGGGTTGGATAAAGAAAATGGGGTCCATGTGCTATGGAATGCTTTGCAGTCATAGAAAAGAATGAAATCATGTTCTTTGCAGGAAGATGAATGCAGCTGGAGGCCATTATCCTAAGTGAATTGACTCAGGAGCAGAAAGCAAAATACTATATGTCCTCACTGATAAGTGAGAGCTAAACGATGGGTGTTCACCAACATAAAGATGGCAACAACAGACACTGGGGACTACTAACGGCGGGGAGGGAGGCGAATATTAAAAAAACTGTTGGGTAACATGCTCAGTACCTGGGTGGCAGGATGATTTGTACCCCAAACCTCAGCATCATGCAATATACCCAGGTAACAAACCTGCACATGTACCCGCTAAATCTAAAATAAAAATTGAAAAAAAAAAAGATCAGCAAACTTTAAGAGACTTTTTTTGGCTTCGCTTTTTTGCTTTGGGCTGTTGATGTTACAGAATCCCCCAGGGTGCAAGAGGAAAATCTGAGAACTATAGAATGAGAATTACAGAAGATTGTTTGCTTTTTAATTTTAATTAACTAACTAATAATTTATTTTTTATTTTTTGAGATGAAGTCTCACTCTTTTCTCCTAGGCTGGAGTGCAATGTCGCGATTTTGGCTCACTGCAACCTCCACTTTCTTGGTTCAAGCGATTCTCCTGCCTCAGCCTCCTGAGTAGCTGGGATTACAGGCATGAGCCATCACACCCAGCTAATTTTGTATATTTAGTAGAGATGGAGTTTCTCCATGTTGGTCTGGCTGTTCTCAAACTTCCAACCTCAGGTGATACTCCCACCTTGGCCTCCCAAAGTGCTGGGATTACAGGCGTGAGCTACTGCACCCGGCCAAGAAGACTGTTTAAATGAGAGAGAAACTCTTCCAAGATTCTTTTTCATAGCTCATGGATCACTACTGTTTTTTTAAAAATACGCTTTTTGTGTCTCTTATTTTTGTATGTCTTCACGCTATCTGATAAGCCTTTTTTTTTTTTGAGACGAAGTTTCAGTCTTGTTCCCCAGGCTGGCGTGCAATGGCACAATCTTCGCTCACTGCAAACCCGCCTCCTGGGTTTAAGCAATTCTCCTGCCTCAGCCTCCCGAGTAGCTGGGATTACAGGCATGCGCCACCATGCTTGGCTAATTTTTGTATCTTTAGTAGAGATGGGGTTTCACTGTGTTGGCCAGGCCGGTCTCAAACTTCTGACCTCAAGTGATCTGCCCTCCTCAGCCTCCCAAAGTGCTAGGATTACAAGCATAGGCCACCGCACCCAGCCAAGTCATTTTTTTATGATAAATATTTCTAGGGATTGACATAGACTGAATCCTCAAGTCTTGGTACCTCTGCATTGATTGAGATTTGTCTTGGATGGTTCAGAAATAATTTAAAAACATTAACCTATGTCATATTGGGATCGAGTTTATGAAAGGGATCTGTAATTGTGAATGAAAAGAACTTCAATTCTGTCAGGATTAAATATTTAACTCCCAGATCATTGTCACTTTGGCCTAAAAAAAATCAGTGTAGAACTTTTTACAAAATAACATTACTCACAGAATTCAAACATGTCGTAGGTATTACAATATCATTGAATCCTCTTGGTAATAAGACCTAATGCCAGCACTGTAGCCTGTACCAGCTACAGATGTTCTTTAATTCTGGGCTCCAGTGAAAAGCTTCATCCTTGATAAATGAATCAGAGCAACACACTCAAATGTGCTGTCTGTTGATTTCAAAATTGGCCCACTCAAGCATTGAGCCTCTTTTGTATTAAATCTTTTAATAAATTTTTTTCACTTTTATAGATTCAGGGTGTACATGTGCAGGTTTGTTATATGGATACAGTGCATAGTGAAGGGGGAGGGTGTTTGGGCTTCCAGTGTATTCAACTGAATAGTGAACACTGTACCCAGTAAGTAATTTTTCAGCCCTTGCCCTCCTCCCATCTTATCCCGTTCTGGAGTTCCCAGTGTCTATTTTTTCTCTCTGTTTGTCCATGTGCACACGTTGTTTATATCCCACTTATAAGTGAGTACATGCCATATTTGATTTTCTGTTTCTGAGTTACTTCAATTAGGATAATGGTCTCCAGCTCCCTCCATGTTGCTACAAAAGACATAATTAAATTTTTATGGCTGTGTCATATCCCATGGTGTATCGTGTGTAGTGTATTTTCTTCATCCAATCCACTGTTGATGGACACTTACGTTGATTCCACGACTTTGCTATTGTGAATAGTGCTGTGATAAACATGTAAGTGCAGGTGTCGTTTTGATATAACAGTTTATTTTCCTTTGGATGGATACCCAGTAGTGGGATTGCTGGATCAAATGATAGCTCTATTGTTAGTTCTTTTAGAAATCTCCACACTGTTTTCCATAGAGGTTATACTAATTTACATTAGCAGCAGCAGTGCATAAGTGTTTCCTTTCCTTGCTAGTATCTACTATTTTTTTTGTCTTTTTAGTAATAGCCATTCCGACTGGTGTGAGATGGTATCTCACTGTGGCTTTAATTTGTATCCCTCTGATTATTAGTGAGGTTGGGCATTTTTTCATATGTTTTTTTGTGGGCCTCTTTTATACTGATAGGGGTTGTACAGTAGAGCCACTTGTCTTTCACTTTGGAGGCGATATCCAGCCCAGACTACTGGACTTCCAGAAGTTCACTGAGTTGAATCTTCTTGGAGTTTATTTCCCATCCTCTGTTACAACTATGTGTTACCAAGGCACTGAGGCTGCCTGCTACTTATTGCTCACCAGGTTCTATCAGTATAATGTAATCAGGCAGAGCAGTCCAGCATGATATCCTATGAGAGAGTAAGACAACCCAGGTCCCTGTGAACAAAATGATAGCCAAAGGTTAGATAGCTGATGTGGCCCTGGAGCAAGAGCATGAAATTATACTCCTGACCAAAAAGTGCAAGTAAACCACTTCTGACAATTTCTGCTTCATACTTTAGAAAATAAAGCATTTTCGAGATTAGCACTGCATGCCAGGTGCTTCAGTATATATTGATTTGCTCTAGTAAAAAGAGTACATCTGGCCAGGGCAGTGGTTTCTACCTGTAATCCCAGCACTTTGGGAGGCCAAGGTGGGAGGATCTCTTGAGGCCAGGAGTTCAAGACAAGCCTGGGAAACACAGCAAAACCCTTTCCAAAAATAAAAATGAAAAAATCAGCTGAGTGTGGTGGCACATGTCTATACTGCCAGCTACTTGGGTTGCTGAGGCAGGAGGATCACTTGAGTTCAGCAGTTCAAGACTGCAGTGAGTTATAATCACACCACTGCTGTAGCCTGAGTGACAGAGTGAGACCCTATCTCAAAAAGAAAGATAAAACATGAATAAATAAATAAACATAAAAGAGACTACGTTTGGAATAAAAGATTAATTTTCTGATTAAGTTTGTGATAATTTACCATTCTTATTCAAGACCTTTCTGCACCCCCCTCCTTTGTCGCTCAGGCCGGAGTGCAGTGGTGCGATCTCACCTCACTGTAACCTCCCCCTCCCAGGTTCAAGCGATTCTCCTACCTCAGCCTCCCATGCCTGGCTAATTTTTGTATTTTTAGTAGAGATAGGGTTTCACCATGCTGGCCAGGGTGGTCTTGAACTCCTGACCTTGAATGATCTGCCTGCCTTGGCCTCCCATAGTGCTGGGATTACAGGCATGAGCCACCGTGTCCAGCTAAGACCTTTCTGTCTTTTGTGAAAGCAAATCCAAGAGTCAAATGGGGAGGCTAAGAATGATCATTTCTGCATCTTTCAAGTTTTTGATGATAGCGGTAATCACTGCAGCCCCCCAGGAATGTGGTTTTGGTTCCAGTTTACTATTGTGGTAGAAATATGGGGCTCCATAGGCCTCCTGTAGGCTCTGGAAGCCATGTAGAAACCCATGTAGATATTCCAGTGGTTGCTGGGCAGCTTTAGTTCAACTGTCTATTCTTGGGGAAAATAACCACAGAAAGGATTTGCAGATTAAGGGGGCCCTTTATGAAACAGACTGAGGCAAAAATTTATTATAAAATCTACATAAGCACCAGTAGGTATCAGGATATTCTTGGGGATAAAAATTAACTCTGAACCAGTGTCCAATAATCCCTGAAAGGTCTGGTTGTATTACTGAGCAAAAGGAGCTCATTGCCCGATGCTCTAGAAGCCTGTGCTTGACACAGGGTTTTTGAGAAAAGAAAAGCTTTTTATTGCAAGTGGACTCACAAGGAGACAGGAGTCACGCTCATATGTAGCTCCCTGTGTTGGCTTCATGGCAGTAATTTTATTAGAAAAGGTTTAGGGGCTGGATTATGGGATTAGCAGGTGATTGGTGGAAGGAAAGAGAGGTCTAGAAAGTCCTCAGGCATGTACAGTCATCTCTCCATGCCTCTTTGTTGGTTTCATGTATAAATTTGGAGGGAGTTGGTATGAGGCATGGAAATGTAGGCTGTGGTGTCAGCAAGTTTGTTTTGTGCAAACTTATGCAGTTATAGTGGTTTCAACTAATTTCAGCCAGTTTTGTTATCTTATAAATGAAAGAAGTTTCAGTAAGTTGTTTCTTTTCTTATTTGCCATTCTGCAAACTCAAGAATTTCTACTAGTTTTTTTTTTTTCCAATTTTTTTGGGCACAGTTTCAGTCATTTCCTTTTCCCCTGGGCACAGCCATTTCAGGAAGTGGTGGCACTTTCCTTTGGTAAGTCCAGACAATTTACAAAACATAATATTGCATGGACTTTCCTCCATGGTGCAATTGTTTTATTCATGTGCCTCTGTGAAATGATCAGTTCTGGAATTAGATGAGGGTCTCAAATCATCTCTCTGTTTCCCTGGTGTAGAGTTTAAATTCAGTTATAAAAACCAATTAGGATGTTAGAGAACAGGACATTTATTTGGACTCTAGGTACCTTACAATCAGTTATCCATTGTCAAAAAACTATGTGTCAAACCATTCTGATTACCACGAGCCTTGCTGCCTGTTATGATGACTATGTTTACTCTACTTCTGGCAGTTAAGTAGTGATATTTATCCTCTGCCTGGCCTCAATTCCATCATCTTCATGGAAATAAGAGAGCTCATTACAATGGCAGCATCTCTCAACCTTATCTGTGGCCAATGGAGTGAAGCCAAAATAGCACTTTTCAAGAATCTCAGGGCTTCCCAACTATGTATTTCTCAAAACAGTGGTGAATAGACAGTTCTCAAAAGAAGATATACAAATAGCCAACAAACATATGAAAAAATGCTCAACATCACTAATGATCAGGGAAATGCAAATCAAAACCAGTGTGATACCACCTTACTCCTGCAAGGATGGCTACAATGAAAAAATTAAAACACTGTAGATATTGGCATGGATGCAGTGATCAGAGTACATTTTTAAACTGCTGGTGGGAATGTAAACTAGTATAGCCATTGTGGAAAATAGCATGGAGACTCCTTAAAGAACTAAAAGTAAAACTACCATTTGTTCCAGCAATCCTCACTATTGGGTATCTACCTGGAGGAAAATAAGTAATTATATGAAAAAGATACTTGCACACACGTTTATAGCAGCACACTTCGCAATTGCAAAATCATAGAACCAACCCAAATGCCCATCAATCAACAATCAACAAGTGGATAAAGAAACTCTGGTATATACATATACACACAATGGAATACTATTCAGCTATAAAAAGGAATGAATGAATGGCATTTGCAGTGACCCGGATGAGATTGGAGACTATTATTACAGGTGAAGTAACTCAGGAATAGAAAACCAAACATTGTATGATCTCACTGATATGTGGGTGCTAAACTATGTGGGTGCAAATGTATAAGAATGTTACAATGAACTCCGGGGACTTGGGGTGAAGGGTGGCAGGGGGTGAGGGATGAAAGACTGCAAATAGGGTAGAGTGGGTATTGCTCAGGTGATGGGTGGACAAAAATCTCACAAATCACCATCAAAGAGCTGACTCATGTAACTAAACACCAGCTGAACCCTGATAACCTATGGGAAAAAAATTGTGGTGAAAGGAGAGCCTGCTGGCCCTACTAGGATGGATAAACAAGTCACTTGTGATAAATCCATTTCTGTACTTTTTCTCCCTGTTTATCATATCCAGGAATTTCTAGTATCTCAATGTTATTTTGTGTCGACCACACTGAGTCTATGTTTCAGCCAAGTGGAACGTATGTATGATAGGAGTGAAGAACAAGGAAGATTACCATCCATTTGTTGGTAGCTGCCACAGCAATGTTGTTTTAGGGTATGAGCAAGGCATGATCAGACAGTTCTCCCACCAGACTGGGAGAACTCACAGTATCTACTGATAAGGAGGTTCATTAGCCCTTCAAATTTATAGAAAATGAAGTTATTAAATTCTGCCAAATGTTGTCATTTAAATTCTTAGGGTGCCACACTTTTGCAGTCTTTCATATAAGAAATGTCCTGAAACTGGAATTTAAACCATGGAATATCTAGCATCCTGTAGGATAAGTGTCAGTTTGATTTGAGCTTATGTAAAGCCCATGACCAGAAGACATGAGATATATTTAGGGCATAGAAGCTATAGGATTTTCGGCCATGCTTTGAAAATGATGTCCGGGAGGGCCTAGAATAACATCATTTTGTTCAATGTTTTGTACAAAGTTGTATTATTATAATGTTGTTGAAAGAAAGTTGGTTACATTATATGATACTTTACTTAAATTTGCAGGTTCCAAGAATATATTGATGACCACAGGTGAAGACTTACTATACATGGATATTAATTATTATCTTGTTCATTGCCCAGCTCCAACCCACTAATGCGAGAGTAAGACATTTTTATCTCTTTTCTTCACTGCTGTATACTCTGCTCAGAAAGGCACTTGGATCACAACAGGTACTCAATAAATAGTTGTTGAAATAATGAATAAATAGTCCTTGTTTTATGAAGTTTATCTTAAATGGAGGAGAACGACATTAAACATTCATATATAATCTCTCAACTAAAATCTAAATTTGAATCTGTTCTAAATTGTGTTGTTCTGTCATCAATTTGATTAACCTAGAAATTATTTTTTCCAGAATTCCTTTCTCTGTGGGTCGTGGGTCCACAGAGGCAAGTTCCCCTTTGAAGTCATCTTAGCAGCTTGTTTGGTTTCTTGGATTTCCTTGGAGGCTCTTTCTCACCTATGCCAATGCTTAAAGAGAACTAGTTAATACTCTTTTCTAATACTTCAATTATCCACTTCCAGAATTCACATAAGTCGCTCCTTTAATTATGTAATGTCTAATTCCTATTCTAAATGCTTTATCCTGCAACACTCATAGCCAACTCTTTCAGGAGATAAACTAAGAAATCAGCAATCTTTCAAATCACATACAGAAAATAGTCTGCATTGAATTTTTTGAGAGATGGCATGTCTGTCTTAAGTATGGCAATTCCTGAAACATTTTCTTGGGTTCTTTTGACTATTTGCCTTCTTTTTGCCTGACAGACTGATACTAGATATTAATCTCCATGGAAGAGGGAAAATGTGGTGTAGCTGAGTGGATGAGATCATTTAGGGAAAAAGAATATTGGGAGAAATGAGAGCCTTTATGACAAATCCTTGAGACACTCAAAAACTTCTTCACCAGACAAAGAAGATAAATCTGAAAAGTAGACACAGTCGGAGTGGCCAAAGAGGCAGAGGGAGAGCCAGGAAAGTGTTGTGCCTTGAAAGTCAAGGAAATGTTGTGAAAGGTGGTGTAGAAACTTACGCTTCAGTAACTTTGACATATTTGATATTTTTTGACGAAGTGTACCTTTAAATTGAAAAAGATAAGAGTTTTCATTAAAAAAGTTTCATTCCATAGTTGGACTCTCATAAAGTGAGGAAATCTTCAAGGCTCAAAGAAAAGAAAACGAAGAAAACAATGTAAGCTGAAACTAAAATGGTGAACAAGAAACACATTTAAAGAGATCCCCTGCAGGTCTTTCACACAATGTGTATAACTTTTCTTTGTAAATATGTTTCCCTGAGAAATGTGAACATATTCTTATACTTGTAGAAAAAGTGCTCCAGGCAGATGACAAAATGAAGGAATTGAATTCAGGACTTCCAGATGTAATCCATGAAATTGGGAATGAACTGGAATGATCTCAGATACGTAGAACCCTTGACTTTAGCAGAAGTACTATCCAGAGGAATATGTTCTCAAAGGAGACTCCCAGGTTTTTCACAAGTTAAAATCAACCATTGTAATTGTTAATCCTCTTAGCATAACTTGACTGGTCTAAAAGATACCCAGATAACTGGTAAAGCATTATTTCTGGATACATCTGTAAGGATATCTGCAGAAGAAATTGACATTTCACAATCAGTAGACTAAGTAAAGAAGATCTGCATTCACTAATGTGAGTAGGAATCATTCAAACTTTTGGGGGCCCAGATGGAACAAAAAAGATGGAGGAAGGGCAAGTTTATTGTTGGTTTGAGCTGGGAAATTCATCTTCTCCTGCCCTTGGACTCCAGTGCTCCTGGTTCTTGGGCTTTCAGACATAGATTGGAATGTACACCATTGGCCTCCTGATATTCAGGTCTTGACTTGGACTGAATTACACCGCTAGCTTTCCTGGTTCTCAACTTGCAGACAGTAGTTGGAGAATTTCCTGACCTCTGTAACTAATATGGTTTGGCTGTGTCCCAAACTTAATCTCATCCTGAGTTGTAATCCTAACTGTAATCCTCATGTGTCAAAGGAGCGACCTGGTAAGAGGTGATTGGATCAAGGGGGTGGTTCCCCCATGCTATTCTCATGATAGTATGTTCTCATAAGATCTGGTTGTTTAATAAGTATCTAGAACGTCCCCCTTCTCTCTCTCTCTTTCTCTCTCTCTCTCTCTCTCTGTCTCTCAGCACCTTGTGAATAAGGTACTTATTTTGCTTTCTGCCATGATTGTAAGTTTCCTGTAGCCTTCCCAGCCATGCAGAACTATGAATCGATTAAACCTCTTTCCTTTTAAATTACCTAGTCTCCGGCAGTTCTTTATAGCAGTGTGAAAACAGACTAATGCAGATACTGTGTGAACCAATTTCTTTAATAAAACTCCTTATGTATGTGTGTGTTCATAGACACAGAGATATCCCATTGTATCTCATTGGTTGCGTTTCTCTAGAGAATCCTGAATAAACAACCATCATGAGCTCACAAATTATCTTGAGGGAAACAACAGATTTAATTCCTCAAGGATTTTAGATAACAAAACTGTTATCTGTGGATGTGAGATAACTTTATGTATTAGTTTTCTGTTGCTGCTGTAACATATTACTGCAAATTTAGTAAGTTAAAACACCACCAGTCTATTCTCTTACAGTTCTAGACTTCAGAAGTCTAAAACTAGGATGTTGCCTGGGATATGTTCTTTCTGGAAGCATTAGAGGAAAACATATTTCTATGCTTCTTCTAGTTTCTAGAGACTACTTATATTTCTTGGTTTATGGCTACCTCCTCCATTATCTAAGTGTATGACTCCAACTTCTGGCTCCCTTGTAACATTTCTTTGTTCTGACTTCGCTTTCCTACCTTCTTATAAGAACCCTCATGATTATATTGTAATATAAATATAGATAATACCAGATAATCCAGGATAATCTCCAATCTCAAGATCCTTAGTGACATCTACAAAGTCTCTTTTGCCATGTAAGGTAGCATATTTAAAGTTTCTGGGGGATTTGAATGAGGACGTCATTGGGGATGGAAACATTATTTTTTGTTCCACACTTTGCATGAATGTTTAAATACTTTTTTTAAAATGAAAAAAAAGACAAACATCATGGCAATATATATAAGCAATCATATAGATGTAAAAAGAAGCACATAAAAATTTAAAATAAAGTAAAATATTTATTTAAAAAAGTAAAAATAAAATTTAAGGGTGGACCAAGCAACAGAGTAGATGTAGCTGAAGTAAGAATTAGTGAACTGAAAGACAGAGCTGAATACTTTCAGAATGTTACACAGAAAACTGAAATAGAAAATATGAGAAAGGTTAATAGATATAGAGAATAGAATGAGAATGCCTAACATACTTCTATTTGAAGCCCTAGGAAGAAAAAACAAAAATATCGGAGGAGAGGTAATATTTGACGCATAAATTTGAGAATTGTCTAGAACTGATAAACTATATAAGCCAAAGATACAGGAAAGATAATGTTTACCAAGAAGAATAAAGTGAAAAGAAATCTACCCCTAGTTATAAGGTTGAGCAACTGCAGAACATCAATGACAAAGAGATCTAAGATGTAGCCATGTAGAAAAGACAAATTATAACCTTCTTTTCCCTCCAAAAGACTTAGAATAGACTTTTTTAAAATATGAAAAATGGAAGGCAGAATAATTGCATATGTTAATAAAATATGTATCAAATTAAGAGAGAAAAAATATTGGTCCAGAATTGTCTCTATCTCAAACATAAGAGTAGTACACAGGAATTTTATATAACTATTTACTACATACGGAGTGTCAATCATGAATAGATCTGTACTAAAGAAACTTCTGAAAGATATATTTCAGGAGGATGTAAAATTATTTTGAAAAGGCCTAAGATGCAGAATAAAATTGTGAGCAAATAAATTTTTAAAAGTAGATAAATGAGCAATATCTATATAATGATAATGAATAACTTGTTGTGGCTAATAAAGACACAATTAAAATACTGAGGAGCAATAGTATATAAGCCAGAATTGAAGTGATCAGATTTAAAATGTTCTAAGAGTTCTTGAATGGATAAGAATGAGGGAAAAACTCCTAATTTTAGATTTATTACACATAGATGCTAAATTTCAAAGGTAACATTTAAAACAATAGAAGTAGGTTACATAATTTCCAAACAGGTAGATAAAAAATATGGAATAAAGAGTTAATCAAACAACAAAAATCTATACAAAGAAAGTGAAGAGAACAACAAAAAAAAAGAGAAAAAAATCAGAAGCAAAAATTAAGAAGATAAAACCAAGTCCAAATATATCTGTGATCACAGTAAATTTAAAATAACTAAGCTTGATGATTAAAATTCAGTTTGTCAGATTAAGAGCAAAAACAAATGCAGCCATCTAATCTTTTCAGGATAATCTAAACCATAAAAATCATGATCAGGTTGAAAATAAAGGAAATAAAAAATATAGGCAAATCCTAACCAAAGGTAACCAAAATTGAGTTTAGGAAAAAACTGACTTTTGGAAAAGGAATAAAAAGGTATAATGGAGTTTATGACATAATAATTAAAAGTTTAATTTATTAGGATAATATAACAGTTCTAAACTTGCTTCAAACTAATAATTTAGTCAATAACATAAAGCAAAACTTGATAAAACTTCAGGGAGAAATGGACAAATACACCACCCAAATAGAAAATTTTGATATCTTTCCCTTTATTAATAGATCAAATAAATAAATTATTAGTGTAGAAATAAAATAGATCGATGACAAAATTAACATGCATGGGACATATATAGAACTCTGCTTTCAATAATTAGAAAGCATGCATTCTTCCTAAGCACACATGAAATATTTATAAAAATTGACCATATATTAAACCACAATGCTGTCTCAGCAAATTTCAATGATTTAATATTCTAGAGACTATATTCTCTGATCACAGTTTAATTTATTGCAAAAATCCAATCCATGTATTTATTATTTTTTTTATTTTTGAGGTAAAACTAACATATCATAAAATTCACCATTTTAGCCATGCTAAAGTGTATGATTCAATGACTTATAATACATTCAAAGTTGCACAGCTTTCATCAATGTCTAATTCCAGAACATTTTCATCACCTTCACCAAAGAGACTCCATATCCATTAACAATTATTCTCCATTCCTCCCCAAACCCAGTCCCTGGAAGCTACAAGTCTACTGTCTGTCTCTATGAGTTTTTCTATTCTGGACATTCACATGAATGGAATTATGCCAGGTGTGGCCTTTTGTGCCTGGCTTCTATCTCTTAGTATAATATTTTCAAGGTTGATCCAGGTACTAGCACATATCAGTAATTTTTTTTTTTTGTCGCAGAATAATATTCCATTGTACAACTATGCCATATTTTATTTATCCATTAGTCAGTTGATGAACATGTAGGTTGTTTCTACTTTTTAGCAATTACAAATAATGCCGCTATGAACAGTTATACATTAAGTTTTAATGTAAACATATGTTTTCATTTCTTTTAGGCAAATACCTAAGAGCAGAACTGCTGGGTCACATGATAATTCTATGTTTAACTTTTTGAAAAGCCACAATTTTTTTGAAGTGACTGAATCATTTTATATCCCCACTAGTAATGTATGTAGGTTCCAATTTCTCCACATCCTTGTCAATATTATTTTACATTAAAAATATAATCATCCTAGTGGATATGAAGTAGTATTTGCTATGTCATTGTGATTTTGATTTGAATTTTCTAATGTCTAGATGGGCAACATTTTTTCATGTGCTTATTGATGGTTAGTATATTCTCTTTGGAGAAATATTTATTCAATATCTTTGTCCATTTTTTAATTGGGTTTTTTTTTGTTGTTAAGTTGTAAGAGTTCTTTAAATATTCTGGATACTGAACTCTTAACAGATGTATGATTTATATATTTTTTTCCATACTGTGGGTTGTCTTTTCATTCTTTTGATAGTGTCCTTGATACACAAAAGTATTTACTTTTAATAAAGTCCAATTCATTTTTTCTTTTATTCCTTATGTTTTTTGCTTTTTGTGTCCATTGCCAAATTTTTATGAAGATTTATACTTTTTTTAGAGGTGTATAAGAGTTTTATAGTTTTAGTTCTTAATATTTAGGTATTTGATCCATTTGAAGCTAATTTTTGTATACGGTATGAAGTAAGGGTCTAATTTTAGTCTTTTGTTGTGGATATTTACTCTTCTTAGTAGCATTTTTTGAGAAGACTTTTCTTTCCCCTTTCAATGGTCTTAGTACCCTTGTTGATGTCAGTTGACCATATATACATGGACTTAATTTCAACGTTTTTGAGAAACACTCGTCTAAACAACTTATATGTTATAGAAAAATTTTGATGAAAAATAATGAAAATGACATAATACTACTGTGAGAATTCTGCTGCAAGTAATGACAAACTAAGTTGTTTCATCTAACCCTCCTGCAAAGAACTAGAAAAGTCAGAAAAAAATGAAAATAAAGCAGTTTGAAAATGGTGGAGAGCCATGGAGACGTTAAGAACTTGTAAACCCTACATCCTAGCTAGGAAGAAAGCCCTGAGAGAGGAATTGCATATGACATTAAGGCTCCCCTCAAAGCATTTGCCACATCAAAAGCAATGGCTGAAAGTTTGACAACTGAAAAGTAGGAGAGATAAAAGAAAGAAAATACAGAAAAGACATAAGAGATATATGGGACAAGGTGAAAACTTCTAACATACATGTAAAGTCCCAGAAAAACAAAGAAATCAGTCAGAAGCTATCTTTGAAGAGAGAAACAGTCATAAATTTCTCAAAAATTAAAGACATCAAGCAACAAATACAAGCGGGATAAATGCAAAGAAAATCACAGGTCGCCATACACACGCCACACGGAAACTGCTGAAAACAAAAGACAAGATCATAAAACAGACAGAGAAAAATGATATATTATCTTGGAAAAACAATAGTAAGGCTGAAAACATTACTAGATATAAAGTGGAACATTTCATGATAATAAAGGAAGCATTCCGCTAGAAATTTATAATAATTCTAAACTTGTATCAGTAATAATATATATGGTAAGATGAATTAAGCAAAAATTGATAGAACTAAAAGATAAGTAAATTTATAACTATAGGAGGTAGTAGGAGATTTTAATACACTGCCTTCAATAATTGATTAACCAAATAGAAAAACAAAATTTTTAGTAAAGCTGTGAAATTTAACAGATTTTTATTATTACCCTGGCTTAACTTACATTTGTAGAACACTGAACAACAATACTTTTTCTATTTTCAATCTTTTCAGTTACACACAAGCTGTTCGCAAAAGTTAAGCTAGACATCAACAGCAAAATATAAGTGGAAAAGTCTCAAATATTTTCAAAGTACAAAGTAAACATCTAAGTAATTCCTGGATCAAACAAGAAAACAAGAATCACAATAAAAATGAGAAAATATTCTGGATTGACAGATGAATATGTAAGAGATAAAAATGTGTGAGATCTAGCTAAAATTCTGTTTAAGGGAGGTATATAGATTATATGTATGTAAATGTGTGTGAGAGTGTGTGCTATGTATATATGTATATACTTTCTATATATATATATAGAAAGGCTAAAAACAAATGATGTATGCCTTTATGTCAAGAAATTAGAAGAAAACAACACATTAAGCCCATAGAAAGTAAAATAAAGATAAGAACAGGAATTAATAAAATTAGCCAAATTATACAAAAGAGTACACCACCAGAATCAAATGAATAAATTACTTCCTTGAAAATTAATAAATTGATATAATTCTGGGAAGACCAATTAAGGATAAATAGAAAAACATAGAAAACTGATAATGTAAAGAATGAAAAAAAGGACATTGCTATATATTTGAAAGTCATTAAAAATAATATGAAGTTATTATAAGGTTATCACTAAATATTTTATGATAAGTAGATAATATTTTGAAAAATACAACTTGTCAAAATTCATAAGACACAAGAATTATGTATGAATTTTTGTGATCATAAAGAAACTTAAATCTATATTTTCTTATTTACAAGGAAATCTCTTGGCGTAGATTGTTGTACCTGTGATTTCTACCAAATAAATACTTAAAAACCCTAACATAACACAAATTTGTCCTTCTTATGGGTTATTAAGCTAATGTGCCTCACCTCCAAGTTCATTCTTTTATGCTTTACTTTCTGATGCTGGGGCTGGGACTTTGCAATTTCCTGGTGCTTTTTTGTTGGCTGGCTTCCTGTTGGGCTATGCAGAAAAGGAGCATCAGAGGGAGACTGGGACAAAAGAAGTGGGGGATGGATGATATGCTATATTACCAAATAAAAAAAGTATATGCTAATTAAAAAACAGATTACAAAACCAAAAGAAAAAGAGAATAATGATCAGCTTGGTCAGATGGTCAAACAAGATGAAGATCATCTTTGAATTTTGTAATTCATTTAGGCAGAGCTGCCAAGGAGAAGTGATAAGGGCAGAGGCCAGATTCCGGTGTATTTACAAGTGAGTAGGAAGTAAGAATGGAGACCTGTGGCCTGAGCTTGTTGCTGTTTCTGGGGCCAGATGATATGAGACAATAGCTTTCAGGTCTTTAGTAGCTATACTTTGGGATGGCTGGGATAGGCATGGACATACAGCAAGGACTCCAATAGTAAATGTTATGAGGCTTAACCATAGATTAGATGTTCATTCAGGGCATTATCTAGCTTTGGCTCCATAAACCATAATTGGTATTGGATGGCTAAAATATTTGGCTGGATTGATTTACCTTAGTTCCTACAATGCCAGACCTCAAAGTACAACAAAGTTATCCTTGGTGGTCTGGACCACTTGAGAATTTTCCATTCCAGTCTGGTTTTCTTAGTGATACAGAGATTTAGTCTCATACCACAGAAGGCATTTATGCCCCTAAGGGAGTCTAACTTTACTTTAATAATTAATAGTGAATAGGATCTAGTTATAAGATTAGATTGCCCAGTCCATTAAAACAGATTTTAAGACCAAACTCCTGGCTCTAGCTTCTTGTGTTTGGGATCTGAGATGTGGCAGGCAGGAAAGTTTTGATCCTTCAGGCAGTTTCCTGGAACTTTCAACTGAAATATATTCAGGGCAGTTCTCCTTGGTGTCTCCTCTCTAGAACTGGAAGATTTTGGTTTTACAGAACAGCTTCAGCAGTGTTTTGTATGAGTTGCAAAGAAGGTCATGGCAGGGAGCCTGTTAATGAGGTAACCTCAAAAATTTACTTAAGGAAAACTTCCCCTCCTGGAGTTAGTGTTAAAAATTTTATAAGGAATGTCCACATGTGCATAAAAACAAAGGTGTTTGGTTCTATTTATGAGGTTTATTTTTTTGAATAAAATTCAAGTAACTTATGAGACCATGGAACTTCCCTTGGTCCTCAGGGAACAACCAAAAAGGACAGAGAAGCACAAAGCAATTTACACACATCTCTTGAGGAATAACCCAAGCAGACATCATCTAATAAGAAGCCCACCTGCTTCTCCAAGAGCTCCCCCCAGTTACCACTAGATTGCTGGATTCTCTCAGGATTTCTTAGTTTCCTCTTTCCTGAAAAACTGGAGCTTCATTACACTGTTTTTCTTGTCCTCAGAGGTTCTCCTTCTCAATAACAACTTTTTCCACACTCCAGGGTAAGGACACTGGATGTAGAGAAAAAATGAAAGCAAGACACTTGCTAATCTAATACGAGTCTACACTGAGTTGGACTTGTTGATACATGGTCAGGAGCACATATACACAGGAAATGCCAGCTGAAAGGAGAAAGGAATCCACCCTGAAGTGACTCAGTCACATTTCTCCTGTTCTCTCTCATTTATGTTCATGGTAGGAAGTATGCATGTCTTGGGTTAAAGAGGCTATCAATTGTTTCAAATAACCCAGGGATGTTTTTCATTTACTGAGTCTGTCTTCAAGGTAAATCATTCCCTACAGAACACACACAAATGAAATATTTTTAGAATGTTTGTATTCAGATACCTCATCCTTCATATGAAGAGTCAATATCTGACAGCTTTGGACCACTGTATGATATTGGGCCATGTAGAAGGTTGTTAGAATAATGACTTCTATTAAGTCACACTTTCCAATATCTAAGCACTTATATATTCCTCTTCTGCCTTGACTCTGCCTTGGCCACTGACTTGCTTTGGTTAATGGGACATCACAAATGTGGCCCAAAGAGGGACTTGTTAAGCATTCCCCCTATTGGGGCTTCGGTCTTGGAAAGTTGCCCTGAGCTGTTGCCATACCAACACTCAGACTGAAAGGTCACAAGAGGGAGACTGCACCATCCTTATTATCTCAGCTGAGACTGACTGTTAGCCGTTCTGCCAGCTGAATTCAGCCACATGAGTACTCCCTAGAGAGAGCACCAGAAGAACTACTCTGTTAACTTACAGGATCATGAAAATTAAGCTACTTTTTAAAAATCAAGTGTTGAGGTGATTGTTGAACAATGATAGCTAACTAAAACAGGCCAGGATCTTATATTTTGCATATTACATTTTTTGCATGTTTGAGGATAATTGTGATATTCCACAGGTTACTATGTGTAGAACTATTAATATCCCTGTGCATAGACAGTAAGATATGATTATACAGAAATGTGACTGCTTTCCAAAAGGTGTACCCAGAACATCTGTTCTATGTTCAGGAGTCTATGTGCATGTGTTGTAGAATTACAGGTGGTAAGAGATTTCAAAGACCGGGTGGAAGAAAATGCATAATTGGGAAACTAGAGGAGACGTGGTGTGTGCATGTGTGTGCATGTTTATACACATGCACATATGGGTTGAGAGAGAAAGATCAGGGACATAATCAGGAAAAGCTAGTTAAATGGAAATGGTTCTCGGTGGGTGGTGATGTACTAAACAGCCCAGGTGGTAGAAACGTGTTAACTTCCGAGTTCAAGACCTAATGATTAAAACAATCTCCATGTGGTACCTAAGCATTGGCTCATAATCGAGAGTCAGATTAATAAAAACATGGGTGTTCCAGGGAGTTTATTCCTAGGGTTCTTTCTATTTTTTCTTTATATTGCTTGAAATTCTTTGCAAATTAAATACGTAATGCTGAAGCCACAGAGAAAAAAGCGATATTAAAAAAGCAAATAATCTTCTTTTGACACCAACTTGCCTATGGAACGTCTTATGATATTCTGTATTGCTTTTTTAACGACACAGAACATCAAAAAATATGCTTCCCAATGGATAGAAAAATACTGTATGGTAAAGGATATTCAATTAGAACTATGTTTCGCAAGTAATGCTCAGCCTTATTTAATACATTCTAACTTGTGTGAGTGCTAAGGAATTCTCTAAGCTGAGGTTCTATGGCCCTGATTCTGGCATTGAGGGCACTGAGGCTGCATAATAGGGAAGTTTATGGGTCACTCCTGTTGTCTGAATAACTTCTTTCTGAGTATACACGTAATGCCCACATACAATGAAACAAAATTAATCCTCTTGTGATAAACACTTTCCCCAGATCTGCAAAGTAGTGAGGAAACTATGCATAAATATACATCCAGTTACTTTTGATTTATAGTAAGCAATTAAAATGTACACACACATACACCACTACACATATTACAGGATATCAAAAGCTGGGGATGGTGGTACATGCCTTTAGTCCTAGCTACTCAGGAGGCCGAGGCAGGAGGATCGCTGGAGGCCGAGGCAGGAGGATCGCTTGAGCCCAGGAGTTCAAGGTTGTAGTAAGCTATTATCACACCTGTGTACTCCAGCCTGGGCAACATAGCAAGACTCCATCACACCATTTGTGAAAAAATAATTAAAAAAAAAGATATCATAACTGTATCTGTGCACCCATTTGGGATCTAAACTTCTTTACTGTTCCTGCCTAAATATTCACATTCTGGTTAAATAGGAAAAATCAGAAGCAGTACTAATCAAATCCTTCTCACAGCTCCTCTAATTGCCTTCTGTTATAACAGGGATAATTTTTGTAGGAAGAAATTATGTAATGTGAAGCAAAGTACCGTTTGCTGAATGCCCCATTCAGAGTCATCAGGTTAGACAGCTTTCTTCCTCCCCAGAAAATGATAAAACACAAATGGAAAGAAAGCAGGTGTGGCTGTTTGGTGCGTTGTTGTGTCAGACGTTCCTTGGGGTTTAATGATCCCTAGCTGCAGACAAGCGGTATGAAGGAGAACTTAATGGCCTTATTTTAAACTAATTAGCTGAAGGACTCTTCTTTGTGCTCACAAATAATTTATAAATTACAATCTTCCCCCTTCCTCTTTCTTGTCACTTGACACTTTCTCACCTCCATCCTGGGACTCCACCACCCACAACACATTCTCTGTGAAAATTAAGAAATCAGTAAGCCAGTAGTGTCAATGGTGAGATCATTTACAGAGAGTTCCCTTCCTCCCTTCTTCCTCCTTTCTTTCCTTCCTCCCTCCCTCCCTCCCTTCCTCCCTCCCTTCTTCCTTTTCTTCTTTTTTTCTTTTCTTTCCTTCCTTCCTTCGTTCCTTCCTCCCTCCCTCCCTTCTTCCTTTTCTTCTTTCTTCCTTATTTCTTTCCTTCCTATCTTCCTTCCTTCCTTTCCTCCCTCCCTCCCTTCCTCCCTCCTTTCTTTCTTTCTTCTTTCTCTCTCTCTTTCTTTCCTTCCTTCTTTCTCTTCCCCCCCCCCCCGTCTCTCTCTCTCTCTTCCCCGCCCCTTCTCTCTTTCTTTCTTTTGACAGACTCTCACTGTGTTGCCTAGGCTGGAGTGCAGTAGTGTGATCTCAGCTCACTGTAGCCTCTGCCTCCCGGGTTCAAGCAATTTTTTTTTGTCTCAGCTTCCCAAGTAGCTGGGATTACAGGCGCCCACCACCACACCCAGCTAATTTTGTATTTTTAGTAGCAACATGGTTTCACCATGTTGGCCAGGCTGGTCTCAAACTCCTGATCTCAGGTGATCCATCCTCCTTGGCCACCCAAAGTGCTGGGATTACAGGCATGAAATACCATGCACAGCCAGAGAGTTCTCAATTAGATTAGGTTAAATGAGTATACTTTTATTTTCAGGCAGTGTTAAGTGTGGTGTGGAGACCAGTGCTTTGCAGAGAGAGGGTAAATGGCACCCTAGGGCAGTGGAACTTGCTTGCACTTGCTCTCTCAAGGCTGTGCTGGTATTTTCCCAGGAAATAAATAAACATGTAACCAAAAAAAAAAAAAAGTGTTTCTACATTCTTAGAAACACAAATCCGAAGATGATGAATTAATTTCTTGCATATTAGCATCTTTGCCATAGCTCCAGGTATGTGCTGCCTTCTCACTCTCAGTATTCCGGAGACCAGCAGCTTCGCAGTTACTTATTAAAGTTATGTGAAAATGCAGATTCCAGACACCACTGGGAAAAAATAATGATTAATAGTTCCCTAGGTTCATAATATTGTTATGAAGTCATCCTTGAATCTTGGACTATATACCGCTAGAGTTTTATCTGGGAGAAAAATCAATTTCCACAAAGTTTAAACCACTATTCAATAACTTGCGGACTACCTCATCTCTAACATTTATAGTGGGTTAAATAGAAGGCCCTTCCTGTTGAATCATTATTTACAAAACAAAACCATTCTTGGTTATGTTCTTGTCTTAGTAAGTTCAATATCACAAACAAAGTGAATCTTTGAAAACCAAAGTTGTTCACAGGTTCAGAATTATCAATATGATCATCAGTGAATACTTTAAGGTGGATTTGGCATAGATAGGTTATCAAGTAGCATATGTATCAATTATAGCATTACTGTGGAAGTGGGTTTTGGAGGAATAATTCACAAAAGTTGAGGCAGAGACCACTCACTGGTTGCTCCCAGTGATCTGTTTTTCTTTTTTTTCTTATGCTAGTTTTGTGCAAGACCCCATCAACTTCAACAGGGATGGGACCGGGTTCAAGAGGCTGAAGAATAGACCTAGAGCCAACAAATGAGGCATACGGTTTTACTTGGGGGGACTTACATATGAGGATGGTCCAGTGGCAGCAGGCTGGACAGGAGAACTGCAGCTGCTTGTAAAAAGCACGCAGTTTATAGAGCATTTTCACCTAGCACCTTCCTCCACACAACCTCCATGTGGCAAATCCAGTTTCTTAAATTATTGCTATCAGGTGCACCTATGATACAACTAGACCCCCAGTTTTCAGCTGGGCACATGGCCTTATAAAACAAAGTTTGTGGCCAGGCACCACGCTCATGTCTGTAACCCCAGCACTTTAGAGGCCGAGGTGGGCAGATAACTTGTGGTCAGGAGTTCGAGACCAGCCTGGCCAACATGGTGAAACCTTGTTTCTACTAAAAAGACAAAAATTAGCAGGGTGTGGTGGCATGTGCCTGCAATCCCTGCTACTTAGGAGGCTGAGGCAGGAGAATTGCTTGAACCTGGGAGGTGGAGGTTGCAGTGAGCCGAGATCGCACCACTGCACTCCAGCCTGGGTGGCAGAGTGAGACTCCATCTCAAAAAACAAAAAAGTTTGTATTTCTTAGCCTTATTTACAACTAGAGGTCAGCATGTTACTAAGTTCTGAACATGGAATGTAAATGGAAGAGGTGTATGTGATTTAAGGGAAGTGTCATAGGACATGTTCTTTTACTCTTCATCCTCATTTTACAGGCTGGAATGCAGATGTAATGACCAAAGCTTGAGCTGCCCTCTGGGATCATGATATAGAAAAGCAAATTTGTGTAATCCCAGCACTTTAGGAGGCCGAGGTGGGTGGATCACGAGGTCAAGAGATCGAGACCATCCTGGTCAACATGGTGAAACCCCGTCTCTACTAAAAATACAAAAAATTAGCTGGGCACGGTGGCGCGTGCCTGTAATCCCAGCTACTCAGGAGGCTGAGGCAGGAGAATTGCCTGAACCCAGGAGGCGGAAGTTGCAGTGAGCCGAGATCGCACCATTGCACTCCAGCCTGGGTAATAAGAGCAAAACTCCGTCTCAAAAAAAAAAAAAGCAAATTCAACAATACAAAACAATACAGAGAGCAATAGAAAATTTAAAAGTAAAACAAAACACACAAAACAATAACGTAACTATAATCCATATACTTCTTATACAAAAGCAGATATTGTATCCATAAAACAATAAGATAGCCTTAGCAAAAGCAAGAACAATAAAAACCAACAACAAAAGCCAACAACAACAAATAAACAAAAACAACACAAGGGAACCAGGCAGAACTCCTGGAATACAAAAATATGCAGCAGAAATGAGAAAAAGATCAAGTGAAGAGTTGGAAGCTAAAGTTGAAGAAATCTCCCGGAAAGTATGACATGACAAAAACGTGTAAAACTAGAAGGGAGACTCAGTTTAAGAGCCCTGACTTCACATTTGAGAACTTTAGAATGAAATAAAAGAGACAATGGGAGAAGACATCAAGGAAATAATTTAATACAACTTTTCAGAATGGAAAGCATGCATTTTTATTTGGTTTTGTTATTAAATAATTTCAACTTCTATTTTAGTTTAAGGGGATACATGTGCAGGTTTGTTGCCTGGATATGTCGTGTGAATCTCAGGTTTGAGGTATGATTGATCCCTTCACCCAGGTACTGAGCATAGTACCCAACAGTTAGTTTTTCAACCCTGCTCCCTTCTCTCTTTCCCCTATCTAGGAGTTCCCAGTGTCTATTGATGTCATCTTTATGTCCATGAATACCCACTATTTAGCTCCCACTTATAAGTGAGAACACATGATATTTGGTTTTCTGTTTCTGCATTAATTCACGTATAATGATGCTGTCCAGCTCCATATATATACACATATCACATTTTCTTTATTCAGTTCACTGTTGATGGGCACCTGGGTCATTTCCTTGTCTTT
Source organism: Aotus nancymaae (assembly GCF_030222135.1). Lineage (NCBI taxonomy): Eukaryota > Metazoa > Chordata > Mammalia > Primates > Aotidae > Aotus > Aotus nancymaae. The sequence continues at coordinate 5,273,072 of NW_026988494.1, read as the reverse complement.
GCTATTGTGAATAGCTCTGCAATGAACAGGCAAGTGCATGTGTCCTTTTGGTAGAACAATTTTTTTTTTCCTTTGGGTATATACTCAGTAATGGAATTGCTGGGTTGAATGGTAGTTCAACTTGTAGTTCTTTGAGAAATCTTAAAACTGCTTTCCACTGTGGCTGAACTAATTTACATTTCACCAACAGTGCACAAGTGTATCCTTTACTTCACAGCTTCACCGGTATCTACTGCTTTTTGACTTTTCAATAATAGCTATTCTGACTTGCATGAGATGTATCTTACGGTTTTGGTTTGCATATCTCTGATGCTTAGTGATGTAGAGCAATTTCTTCATGTTTTTTGGCCACTTGTATGTCTTCTTTTGAGAAGTGTCCATGTTTTTTGTCCATTTGTTAACGGAGTTACTTCTTTTTGGTTTGTTCAATTGTTTTATGTTTTTATAGATTCTGGATATTAGACCTTTGTCAGATGCACAGTTTGCAAATATTTTCTCTAGTTCTGTAGGTTGTCTGTTACTCTGTTGATAATTTCTTTTGCTGTGCAGAAGCTCTTTAGTTTAACTAGGTCTCACTTGTCAATTTTTGTTTTTGATGCAATTAAAAGCATGAGTTTTCATGTATTAAGGGCACACTAAGTACTCACTATAATTAATGTAAAAGACTTGCACCCAGACATTCACTGTAGCTTGAAGTTTCGATTAGGAACCTGGGTGGGAACTTCTGCTGTAAAACCTGAGCCTTCCCTTTGTTCTCTGGAATGCACTTTGGTTTTACACGAAGAATGTGTAGAACTCCTGTTTGCAAACTATTTACTGGAATAAAATCTCTTTCCTCCAAATTTCTTTTCAGGGAACTTCTGTTTACAGGATGAATCGTTTCCAAACAAAAACTTCAAACTCTGGAGAAGAGGAATGGAAAGAGGTTGATGGAGGAAGGGGCCACAAGCCAAAGAACATAGGTGCTTTCTCAAAGCTGAAATGGGCAAGGAAATAAATTCTCTCTGGATCGTCCAGAAGGAACTTAGCCTTGCAGACATATTGTAGAGTCTGATCTCCAGAACTGTCCAACAAATGTGGGTTTTAAGCCACTATGTCTGTGGTAATTTGTTACAGCCACAAGAGAAAATACACTGGCCAAATATATTAATTGTGCAGGCAAAGGAAAGGCATTTTACATATTCATGCCCCCAAAACTTTACTTCCCTTTCCCTTTTATTGGGAATTTACTATGGAAGGTTTTTTAATAAATGAGGATTAGGCATGAGAAAGAGTATGAGGTTCAGGAAAGTGGAGACCCAAAGGACAGTGGTGAGAGGAAGTCCTATGACTGAGGATGTTCCAGGTAGATAACTGTGCAGACTGTGAGAAAGCAAGTGCTCCAGGTTGGAACAGCCCCAGGCAGGGGCAAAAGAGACTGGCTGACCGCTAATCACTCATTTTACTGTCTTGGATGATGGTTAAGAGCTCAGCTTCAAGAAGCCTGAATGCCTGGTTTTCCATCCCAGTTTCATTACTTACTAACCATGCAGATACATTTAACTCACTTTTATTTTTATTTTTGCAAAGTGGAAATGATGGTGCTACCACATAGGGTAGTTGTGAGAATGAAATTATTATGTGCAGCATGCATAAAATAGAAAAATTTATGGATAGGCACATGGAATATTGACCAAATATTCCCCTCCTTGAGACAGTTACAAACAGTATTATACACAAGTTTCAGCTGTCAAAAATATTTACCATCATAATTATATAGCCATTAAGTATTGATTTAATCAACTTGTGGCTTAAGTATTTTGGGAAGCTGGGAGAGGGATCTGAAGTGTGTGTATAGTGGGAGGATGAATTGGGCGGATAGAAAATCAAATGATAGGATATCAAATTGTAAAATCAAGACATGGCAGTATAAGCTTATTGTTTAGAGATCAAATAATTAACGTTGGTTATCTCTAGGGATTAAAACGTTGAAGTGGGGCAAAGTAAAACAGGAAACTATTGATTTCCACTGTAAGCCTCATGGCACTATTTGACTTCTTAAAGTATGTTCCTGTATTCTTTGATAAAATTTAAAAAAATTGAATAATGAATCTAATGTAGGTGATAGAACACATTTAGCGAGGTGGGGCAAGCCACATGAGCTTCATTACCAATAGTGTGAAAACTGGCATTCTTGACTCTATCGTCCAAATATATGAGCAAAAATTAACTGTAGAGTTTTGGAAATTGCAAACATCCAGCAACCTTTAGGTCTCCTTTCTGATGATGCTTCAAAATCAGTGGTGTCCAGCCTGGGTTGCAAATAAAAATAGCTCCGACTACACATTGTAGCCCCCTGGGGGACTTTTAGATCTTCCAGTGACCCAGCTTTACCCCAGACCAATTAAATCAGAAACTCTGGGGTTAGGATCCGGAGCACCGAACATCAGTACCAAAAGGTTTCCAGGTGATTACAATATGCGGCCAAGATTGAGAACAACTGTATGAAAACATTTTGGGCAGCGCTTGGTCAGATTTCCTTTTACTTATTGGCTTTTTAGTAAGCAATATTCCACATTTATCAGATTGGTAGGAACAGACATGCAACTAGTAGTAGTTTGCAAAAATAAAGTGTGTGTATGTGTATATACACACACTTCCTAAACATTGAAAAAATATATATGTTTCCTAAATATTATAATTTGGATTAGAATCATGTTTGATTACTTTGGTTAATTTTTTGAAACCATAAATAGCTTTATACTAGTTTTTGAGTTATTTAAGGCATGAGTCAGACTCCTAAGCCTTAGAGATTTAAACACTGATTGCTATGTGTTTAACACTGATCTGTGTGAATGCAGAATTTCCTATTGAACTAATGAATAATAACTAAATTATACCAGGAAGACCCAGTATTAATTACCTTGTAGTTCATATGGCAGTTTATACATCAGATATAAAATCCAGTAATTATAGGACAGTTGCTATGCAATTACCTTGACTCTGTATAGTAATTATAGTGTAATTTTGTCAATAGTTCACATCACATAACCATAAAGAGAACTGCTATTACTTTGTACCCTGGAGTTGAAAATAACTAGCTAGATTATTCTAGTATCAGTTTAGAGAGGAATCAGTATGTGATCTTCCCTCTAGATTAGGACCTGGAAATAATCTAAACTTTTGTTTCTAACTTGCTCAGGATTTAGCATTGTACTAATTGAAAAGACATATTTAATATGTAATGCAGTTGGTGCGGGGAGAATTTAAGCATTCTACCTGCTATTCTGAAGTAGCCAACATTTAAGTTAAATCATATATAACTAAGCAATTGAAAGCAGACATTCATGAGGAGGAACGTACTTTGATTAAAAATAAATTACAACATAGTAGAAAATGCTGCTCTTCCTGTGGAGATACAACTTGAATAGTTTCATGCTAATTGAACTTGAGTTGGTCAATGCCTTCTTTAGCAAGTGTGTAAACTATCATTTGCTTAGCTTCCCTCAGAGAAGTTTTTTGGTTGTTTTGTTTTTGTTTTCATTTTTAAAAAGATATATATATATATATACAGAGTAATATATCAGAGCAGCATGCTATACTGGAGAGGAAGAAAGATCCCACAGGAGGAGAATGGCTAGAATTACCATGAAATGGTTTAAGACCTTACATCATCCTCTTCCCAGAACAGGGGTTTACTGTCTAAGACCAAATTTAAATAAAGAAGGACAAAAGTTTCTGCCTGTGTGCAGGTAGAGTTGGGATTGATGCTGGGAGAACGAGATGTGGGTGAATTTCCTATGGTTCCTTATAGAGAGAATGCATGTGCCAATAGTTTAGCAGAGTCATTTCATGGATTTCATGAGCATGGCAAAGAATCAGTGGGAAGACACTGAGGTATTTGCCAGACCTTCACCATCCACGAAAGTGATTATTCTCTGACTGTCAGCTCCCTGAAGAACAGATAAATCCCAAGCAGGATGGGATCTGGGAAATGTCCATAAAGCTGGTCTTTTCAATAGGGTCATAGAGATCCTGAGGCAGAGAACAGTCCCTTCTGATACTCTAGGCTGAGATTCTAGATATCCTGGACTTGAACGTTTATATTCTCAATGTTTATAGCAGTAAAGGTGACAGCCACAACACTATTTGGAATGATATAAAAATGAAGCTTAATTCAATAATGAGACCCAATCCATTGACTCTCAAAGCTTTTCTGCCAGGTAAGGATGGCCAACTTTCCTGGTAGCTAAGCTGCTGAACATTTATAATTGGAAACCACAGAAAGAATCCATTTTTTAAAAAAAATAGAGATAGGGTCTTGAACTCCTGGGCTCAAGCAATCCACCTGCCTCGGCCTCCCAAAGTGCTGGAATTGTAGGTGTGAGCCACAGTGCCCAGCCAGGATCAACTTGTAATGACTACAAAAAATAGGATGCCAACTCCCTGATTCCTGTTTACCCAAGCATACTGAGGTAATTACTAGCTAATTGATAAAGCAATGAAACTACAAACAGGATGCAAACCCCATTGAGGTAAGGCTTTGTAAATGGAATGAGTGGTTGCATAAATGTATTATAGCCCTCATGCACCTGCAACGACCACATCATGTAAAAAGGAAAGAACGCCAAAGCTTGCCCTTTAATGCCCTCCACAAAGTGTCTTCAATATTAACTGTAGTCTTTCCTTCCACTGTGCACTTTCGTATATCCTGCACTTAGTCATCAAGAATACTCATCTTCTGTTAAACATTCCCTGTAATTTCCTGCTACCAGATTCTTTCTTCCCTTTATCTGAAATGACCCATCCATCAACATGTCTCCTGTCCAGACTTCACTCATTATTTAAGGCCTCCATTTTCCTAGTCAAGAGACTCCTTTTGCTTCTTGGAAACCCTACTCTTGTACTACGTATATTTTTATATGCTTCTTCTTATTGACTTATAAATTCCTGGAGGCAAGTGCCATGATTTACACATATTTAAATTATTTCCAAGTAGTTATTATTGAATTTCACAGTACAATAAAATCTAGAATGAATGTACCTGTTGATATTTCCTTTGTTAAATTTAAGCATTTGTAGGCTATATTAATTCTTAGGCCCCAGGATTACTGATCTATAGAGTAAGCATTTTTAGTGCAGGTTTTTGAAGCCTCTCCACCCGAAAACATTTCTTTTATACTAATATGACTATTAACAACTTGCATTTTGAAGGACACTGAAGATTTGATGTAGGAATTCGAAGTAATCTCTCTGATAGTGACGGAAAACCTGATTCTGTTATTAGACATAGATGGCACTCTTTAAAGAACTTAAAGTTTAGGTCCTCTAAGACTTTAAGTCACATCAGATTCGAAAAAAAAAAAAAAACAATAGTGGAGAAGAACTCCTGTTTGCTGTCAGAAGAGCCTCAGATGGGGGTTCAGGGGAATGAAGGGCTGCCTCTTTCCCTCAATAACTGGGCTGTATGAGTTGGGGTATGCCAGAGAATGCCTGGAAAATGAGTGGTTTAGGTTATATGAGCTTGAAGACTCCATGAGTCTTAAGAAATCATGCTGTGAGTACATATCTTGGAGAGAAATACATACTGTAATGAAAATAAAATAGCAGGCTGGGATAAAAATCTTGAACTATTCGAAAAGGTAATTATGAAGAGATGATAATTTTTCTCCCAAAGCTTGGCCTTAGGAAAATTTTGGCTTATTTATTGATTAAGATGGGGTCTTACTCTGTTGTCCAGGCTGGATTGCAGTGGTATCACCATGACTCACTGCAGCCTCAAACTCCTGGGCTTAAGTGATCCTCTCGCTTCAGCCTCCAGAGCAACTGGGACCACAGGTACATGCCACCACATCCAGCTAACTTTAAAACAAAATTTATTTATTTTTGCTAGGGACAGAGTCTCACTATGTTGTCCAGGCTGGTCTCAGACTCTTGGGCTCAAGCAATCCTCCTGCCTTGCATCAGCCTCTCAAAGTGCTGGGATTGTAGGCATGAGCCACCGTGCTGGGGCAGCTAATTTAATTTCAATTCTCTCTCTTTATTCTCTCTCCTCAGTTATGTATCCTAGTTTCAATTCCAAGGGCAATGCTTTCAGATTTCTGGACTGATTACAATGCAGGTATAAAAAAAAGCAGTTAAAGATACTGCTCTTCCTTTAGAAGAACTTTGTAGAAGGCACAAGAATTCTGGCAAGTTTTCAAAGCGTAAATAGGAGATTCCAGTGTTGGGATTTATAGGAATTCTCCCAGGTGATGAAGGCTTCAAAAGTTTTCATGCTCCCCCAACCCCCATCCCTGGAGAGTGTGGAACAATTAGGAGAAATCACTGATTCTCATTATTAGAAAGAGATGTCTACCATTAAGCTTTCAATCATAGTGACACCTGAGGTGTTTGGCTCTTGGTTAAAAACCAGTGGTGATTTTCTTTTCTGAGGCTTATCAGCAATTACAAAGGTTTTCCCTGCCATACCCTTGGGAGACGCTGCTCTACCCAGGCCAGACTTGGGGCACAGCCAATGAATTCCAATCTCTGCAGGGAGCTGCAGTCAAGGCCTCAGGGCCCTCTGGCGGGTCATGCTCTTCCCTATTTGCATTCCTGGCCCTGTTATCTTCATTCCTAGGTCTCCTCATCTGAGGCCTTAGGCAGGGGGCTTCTTCAGGCTCCTCTGCTGAGGCCTCCCTATGCGGGGAGGAAGGGGAAGGCTTGAAGACCCAGTCCGTGTCCACTTCTAGCCCTCCCTCCTTGCCCTCCTCCCCCACCTCAGAGTCCATGCAGCTGTTTGGGGCTCCCTCAACAGTGAGACACCCGCCCACCCGCCCCCCAGTCTGTATTGATTCATCTGACCTGCTGTCCGTGTGCTGTTCTCTGGGGGAAGATGGAATAAGGGGAGTTGGCACAGGTGTCTCTGGTTTTAGCCTCTTATAAGCGACTGCAGTAAGTGATTGAAGCCTTAATCCTTTCATTTTTGGCTTGTTGCTTTAATCAGCTACTCTAAAACCTGGAGGCTCAGCTCTCTCTCCCGGCTCGGCTGATCTCCTGCCAGTACCTCTGCTTTCCAAACAACGGAAACATTTGAGCTCAGGTCAGTTTCCCAGAGCATGTGGAATGAAAATGTTTCAATAATCAATACACTGCAGGGCCTAGCAACCCGCCAAGGAAGACAGGAACTCAACCGCCTTTCAGTCCAGTCGCTTATATCTGAGCACGAAGCTCCCTGTCTGTTGCAAAGGTTTTGCACGGCACCTTCCATGACCATGAAGTCTTAGTGCATGAGCATCTATTTTCTCTACAGCCTAACGCAATACTCGGCATGTAATGAGACGTTAAGATGTATTAATTTAACAGCAATCATTGTGTTACGTAATTACTATGTTGCACAAACATTTTTCTCAGGTTGTTACTCTATCTCATGGGGATAATTAACAACATAATTCTCCCGTAATATTCACATAAGATGAATTAGAATATAATTATTTGGAAAGTTTAGATTTTTAAGGAAAATAATTCAAAGCAATGTATTCTTAGAAACACACATAGGCTAGCAGTTATCTGGGAATATATAAGTTACCAGAGTTCTTCTGTGTTTAAGAATGTTGAGCTCCCCAAATTGACCCAGTTATTCTGTCTGAGCCAAATACACATTCACTTTTGCTTCCTAGTTCTGAGTGTTGAGGTTGCAACTGCCTTTCTCTTCTCTTGACCAAGATTTACTTGAAATAAATCTAGGGGTGGTTTGCATAACCATAATATGATTTTGTGAGGGATTGCAGTATGGGGACAAAATATATATGTTTTACAAAGTATAAATCTTTTGGGCAGAATGAAATTTAGATTTTTGTTTTTGGATTCAGGGAAATTGAAGCAAGCTAGGTTGGTGCCTACTGGCTTCTGAAAATATTTCATTTAACTGGATGAAAAAAATGCAGACAATCTCCAGGTGCCTACCTAATAGAAAAGTAGAAGGTCATCGAGTTAGGGTCCTGCTCCAAAGAGAGAGGCCACTCTGATGAGTGTTCCTCAAGACCGTTTGTAAATACGCTAACCAATAAGACAAAATTTCAAAGTATCATGATTAAATGTTCCAGAAACATTCAGAACATCATCATTTTTCTAAGGAATGTTCCTACATACAAAATAAAATCACTTCATACAAAATGAAGTGACTTCTCCTCAAACTGCCTAATAAAAGTAGCCAATAGTGTAGAAGACACCCCCAAATAATCCAAAGGTAATTTTAGATGCTCAACTGATTTATTTTTCTAATTATGTTTTTTTTGTTGTTTATCTGTTAATTTGGTTCTTCTTAAGACATTTAGAACACCAATTTGCGAAGATAAATTCCATTCATCAGGGCAAACGTAGATCACAGGTAGCCCTGGAGTTGAGGAATAACTTTGATTTTTGATATCTGTGAGTCCATAGCTTTCTGATTAACCTTGCGCTGCTCTGTAATCTTGTATTTCTCTTTTTCTATGTAGAAGATCTCAACTTGCTGGTGTCTGGGCTTCCACAACTTCTTCTTCATGAGGTAAGCATCAGTAAGATGTTTCGGGATTTTCACATTGTTCATATCAATCAATTGTTCATATCAATCAATTTTCACATGGTTGAGGTGGCAATGAAAAATTTCTGGTGTGTTCTTTATAGAGGAACTTGATTGAGGACCAGAGGTCCGGTCACAAGTAACAAGCCACTAGCCAGCTGCTTCAGGAAAACCACCCTCTTGCCCCTGTGGCGTCCAGTGAGGATGATCAGAATGGTGACAGGTGATGCTGGTTCACAGTTTTCTCATGTGCTGACTGAAGTTTTTTTTTTTTTTTTTTTTTTTTTTTTTGCCATGGCTCAACAGCTTTCGAGGCACATCTTTAGTAGGATAATATCTGGGCATTTTGCAAAGTTTAACCACGTGGGTACCACTGTTCTTGTCACCACCAACTGGTTTTGTAACAGTTGCAAGAAGCTTCTCCTTCTTTTTCTTTTCAACCTCGGATTTATTGGCTGAGTACTTCCTCTTGTACATGGCCTTTCTGGAATACATAGCAGATTGGGAATACCTGCCAATTCCTCTGACAAGGACAGGGGCTTCCCCTCCTTGGGATTTTTAGCCTTGAGTTTTTTTTCACTTTGCCACAAGCATCAGCCTTCTTGGCTTCAGGTTTCCTCTCTTTAGTATCCAGCTTCTCAACTTTTTCACCTGCCACCTTGCAAGATGGAAAAGAACTCTAATCTTGTTTTATATCATTTGATGCCCGATAAAAATTCAGTACATTTTTCTAGTGTTCAAGGTTCATTTAATAATCATTTATTTAAAAACCCAACATTTATAGTATGCAAAGTAGTTTTAAAAAAGGATTGTCGGATTTTGAAGGGAAAGAACCAGTGAAACACAGCCCCAACTGTCATTCACAGCTGCTATAAGTAAATTGTATAATCTTCTGGGGAGTAATTTGGCATTATGAATGAAAAATTATATAATGTATATTTTTCAATACTGCAATTCCCATTCTAGAAATTTACCATAAAGAAATAATGTTGTATTCACAAAGATATGTATACCAAGAATATTTAACACAGTCTGGTTGATCCTACTGAAGAAATGGAGCCAAATGAAATGTTCAGCAACAGTCTTGGTGGCATAAATGAGCAGTTCTCAAAAGTGATGATGCAGATCTATGTATATTTAGAATGTATTGCTAAGTGGAAAGTAGTTTCAAAACAAAATATATGGTATAAAACAATTTTCTAAGTTAAAAAATGTTTTATTCACCTATACTAAAAAGCTGGCAGGCTGTGAATTAGTTTTCAGTTGTGTTCATGTTTAGATGGTGGAATTAGGGGTGATTGCTTTTCCTGTTACTCATCTGTATCTTCTATTGCTTTTCCATAAGGAACATAAATTCCTTATCTACTCCAAGTATTATTCCTGTAAGGACTTAGGAAGTAATTCCACAAATATTTTTTAGACAACAGAGTCTAATGATCATGTAAAACCTGCAACATTAATTTTTTTTTTTTTTGTATAACGCACATTTCTATAGCACTTACTATGTTCCAGACACTGTTTCTTTCTCATTTTTCCTTCCCATTTTCCCTTTTCTTCCTCCTTTCTCTTCCTTAATTTCTTCCCCTCCCTTTCCTCCTTTATATAATTTTTCTTGAGGTAAAGTGTAGCATTTTGATGTATAGTTCTATGAACTTCGTTAAATACATATAATAGTATAGCATCACTACAGTCAATACACAGAACAGTTTCATCCCTCCACCCTCCCAATACCTTTAAGTCCCTTTGTAGTAAATACCTATTATCCTAGCCCTGGGCAACCACCGATCTCTTCTCTCTTCTTGTTTTACTTTTACCAGAATGTTATATAATTGCAATCATATAGCATGTGACCTTCAGAGTCTAACTTCCTTTATTTAGCACAATGCATTTGAAATTTATTCAAGTTAAGTATTTCAAGAGCTTGTTCCTTTTTATTGTTGAATAATATTCAATTATATGGATATAGCAGACTTTGTTTATCTACTCATCAGCTGGAGGACATTTGGGTTATGTTCAGTGTTTTGTAATAATGCATAACGTAGGTCAAACATTTGCATACGGGTTCTTATGTGAACATTGTTTTCATTTCCCTTGAGTAAATACCTAGGAGTAAAATTGCCGGATCATATTGTTAGTATGTCTTTAATTTTTTAAGAATCTGCCAAAGTGTTTTCTAAAGGGGTTGTACCGTTTTGCATTCTTGCCAGCAATGTATGAGAGTTCCAGTTTCTCTGCCTCTTTGAAAACACTTGGCATTGTCAGTTTTTTTGAATGTAGCAACTTCTATTTTAAATATTTACAAATATTCATTTAACCCTGTGAGATGAATAGCATTACTATCTCAACTTTATTAATGAAAAAATTGATATGGATATCAGGTTTCTGTCTCAGATTCACACAGTCTGTAAGTGGCAGAGCTGAACTGGTACCCAGACAGCTCAATTCCAGAACATACGCTCTTAATATACTATACTTCTCTTCCTGTCAATACAGGATAGAAAGACTTGCTATAATTCCAGTGAAAACTTGAAAATTCATCATTCCTACTGTTGGAAAGTCGGCTAAAATATATTGAATCTCAAGTTAATTTGCCAAAAATGTGCAGTGTGGCTCCATCTAGAACTATTCCTGTTAGCTGATTAAAGGATGTCAGTAGGCCGGCTGCTGGAAGATAGTTCAGAATGCTGTAACTTGTTGGATTCCCTGTGGTTCAGTCTTGCTCTCAGTCCTGCAAACCTAGAGATGCAATCCTTTTACTATCCAAGAAATGACTGAACTCAGTCATGCTGGAAGATGTAAGAGATGAAGTTCACAAGACATTGATATGTTAAACAAAATGGAAATTTATTAATTTGCCATGAGAAGTATAAAGACTGAAGGGAACAAATATTCATTTCTATTTGACAGCACATCTTCTTCCTGTAGAAAAACTGTATGGGAGATAAATTATAATCAGAAGTTTTCTAGGTATGCCTAGAAACATAACTAGGAGAGTTCTCTGATTCTAATAGCCTGAATCCTTTAAACACTCAATCATAAAACTAAGTCCTGGAAGTTTGTGCCTAAAATATCCTCATTTGTTCATTTCTGCAATGTGATTTAGTCTGCCCAGGGGCCACAGAGAATGATAAAGTATCTGCCTTTTCGCTGCTCTAGCTCTGATCAACCCAACTACTCATTGATGTCTTTGTTTCTTGGACATGGATCTTCTAATTAAAATCAATACTTATTAATTTTCAATAACCCATTATTTGTTGATTATCCATTATGTGCCAAGACTGTTCTATGAGTATGGGATAGAGCTCATTTCAGAATCATTCTATATTTTTAAAATTTTGAAGTATCTATTCTTGTCTTTTTTTGGATCCATTGTATGTTGACATATATATAACCTCTAAGGACAAACTCATTTATGAGGTCTTGATGGGTCTCCTCACTATGGTTCCCTCACTGTGGTACTGACTGAGAACATGTATTTTTGAATTTGTGTGACTAATTATTATTAATCTTTTGTCTATCTCCACAACCCCTCACTTTAACTCTAACCAATGTGTGAGTATTTTAGAAGTCAAGACCCAATGGTGTGCTGTATTCAGGAAACCCATCTCACATACAACACACACATAGGCTCAAAATAAAGGGATGGAGGAAGATTTACCAAGCAAATGGAGAGAAAACAAAAAGCAGGAGTTGAAATCCTAGTCTCTGATAAAACAGACATTAAACCAACAAAGATTAAAAGAGACAAAGAAGGGAATTACATTACACAATGGTAAAGGGATTAATGCAACAAGAAGCACTAACTATCTTAAATATATATACACCTAATACAGGAGCACCAAGATACATAAAGCAAGTTCTTAATGACCTACAAAGAGATTTAGACTCCCACACAATAATGGTGGGAGACTTTAACACCCCACTGTCAATACTAGACAGATCAATGAGACAGAAAATCAACAAGGATATCCAGGACTTGAACTCAGAGCCAGACCAAGTGGACCTAATAGACATCTACAGAACTCTCCAACCCAAATCCACAGAATATACATTCTTCTCAGCACCACATCACACTTATTCTAAAATTGATCACATAATTGGAAGTAAATCACTCCTCAGCAAATGCAAAAGAACAGAAATTATAACAACAGTCTCTCAGACTACAGTGCAATCAAATTAGAACTCAGGATTAAGAAACTCATTCAAAACTGCACAACTACACGGACACTGAACAACTTGCTCCTGAACGTCTACTGAACAACTTGCTCCTGAACGTCTACTGGATAAATAATGAAATGAAGGCAGAAATAAAGATGTTCTTCAAAACCAAACGAGAACAAAGACACAACATACCAGAATCTCTGCAACACATTTAAAGTGCTGTCTAGAGGGAAATACATAGCACTAAAGGCCCACATGAGAAAGAAGGAAAGATCTAAAATTGACACCCTAACGTCACAATTAAAAGAACTAGAGGAGCAAGTTCTAACAAACTAAAAAGCCAGCAGAAGACAAGAAATAACTAAGATCAAAGCAGAACTGAAGGAGATAGAGATACAAAAAACCCTTCAAAAAATCAATAAATCCAGGAGCTGTTTTTTGAAAAGATCAACAAAACAGACCGCTAGCCAGGCTAATAAGAAAAGACAGAATATTCAAATAGATGCAACAAAAAATGATAAAAGGGATATTACCACCAATCCCACAGAAATATAAACTACCATAAGAGATTACTACAAACAACTCTATGCACATAAACCAGTAAATCTAGAAGAAATGGATAAATCCCTTGACACTTGCACCCTCCCAAGACTAAACCAGGAAGAAGTTGATTTCCTGAATAGACCAATAACAAGGGCTGAAGTTGAGGCATCAATTAATAGCCTACCAACCAAAAAAAGTCCAGGTCCAGGGGGGTTTACTGCCAAAGTCTACCAGAGGTACAAAGAGGAATTGGCACCATTCCTTCTGAAACTATTCCAAACAATACCAAAAGAGAGAATCCTCCCCAACTCATTTTATGAGACCTACATCATCCTGATACCAAAACCTGGCAGGGATGCAACTAAAAAAGAAAATTTCAGGACAATATCCACAATGAACATTGATTCAAAAATCTTCAATAAAATACTGGCAAACTGAATCCAACTGCACATCAAAAAGCTCATCCAACACAATTAAGTCGGCTTCATCCCTGGGATGCAAGGTTGGTTCAACATATGCAAATCTATAAATGTAATCCATTACATAAACAGAACCAAAGACAAAAACCACATGATTATCTCAATAGATGCAGAGAAGGCCTTTGACAAAATTCAACAGCCTTTATGCTAAAAACTCTCAATAAACTAGATATAATGGATTATATCTCAAAATAATAAGAGCTCTTTATGACAAACCCACAGCCAATATTATACTGAACGGGCAAAAACTGGAAGCATTCCCTTTGAAAACTGGCACAAGACAAGGATGCCCTCTCTCACCACTCCTATTCAACATAGTATTGGAAGTTCTGGCAAGGGCCATCAGGCAAGAGAAAGAAATAAAGTGTATTCGATTAGAAAGAGAGGACATCAAATTGTCCTTGTCTGCAGATGACATGATTGTATATTTGGAAAACCCTATCGTCTCAGCCCAAAATCACCTTAAGCTGATAAGCAACTTCAGCAAAGTCTCAGGATACAAAATCAACGTGCAAAATTTGCAAGCATTCCTACACACCAGTAATAGACAAACAGAGAGCCAAATCATGAGTGACTCCCATTCACGATTGCTACAAAGAGAATAAAATACATAGGTATACAATTAACAAGGGATGTGAAGGACCTCTTCAAGGAGAACTACAAACTACTGCTCAAGGAAATAAGAGAGGACACAAACAGATGGAAAAACCTTCCATACTCATAGTTAAGAAGAATCAATATCATGAAAATGGCCATACTGCCCAAAGTAATTTATAGATTCAATGCTATCCCCATCAAGCTACCATTGACTTTCTTCACAGAATTGGAAAAAAACCACCTTAAACTTCATATGGAACTTAAAAAGAGCCCACATAGCCAAGACAATCCTAAGCAAAAAGAACAAAATTGGAGGCATTACACCACCTGACTTCAAACTATATTACAAGCCTCCAGTAATCAAAATAGCATGGTACTGGTACCAAAACAGAGATGTAGACCAATGGAACAGAACAAAGGCCTCAGAAGGAATGCCACACAACTACAACCATCTGATCTTTGACAAATCTGACAAAAACAAGCAATGGGGAAAGGATTCCCTATTTAATAAATGGTCTTGGGAAGACTGACTAGCCATATTCAGAAAGCTGAAACTGGATACTTTCCTTATACCTTATACAAAAATTAACTCTAGATGGATTAAAGATTTAAACATTAGGCTTAACCCCATAAAACTCTAGAAGAAAACCTAGGTAATACCATTCAGGATATAGGCATAGGCAAGGACTTCATGACTAAAACACCAAAAGCAATGGCAACAAAGCCAAAAGAGACAAATGGGATATATTTAAACTTAAGAGCTTCTGCACAGTAAAAGGAACTATCAATAGAGTGAGTTGGCATCCAACAAAATGGGAAAAATTTTTTGCAATCTACCCATCTGATAAAGGGCTACTATCCAGAATCTATGGAGAACTTAAACAAATTAACAACAACAACCAAAAAATACAACCCCATCAAAAAGTGGGCAAAGGGTATCAGCAGACACGTTTCAAAAAAAGACATTTATACAGCCAACAAACATGAAAGAAAGCTCATCATCACTGGTCATTAGATAAATGCAAATCAAAACCACATTGAGATACCACCTTATGCCAGTTAGAATGGCAATCATTAAAAAATCAGGAGATAACAGATGCTGGAGAGGATGTGGAGAAAAAGGAACACTTTTACATTGTTGGTGGGAATGTGAATTAATTCAACCATTGTGGAAGACAGTATGGCAATTCCGCAAGGATCTAGAAATAGAAATACCATTTGACCCAGCAATCCCATTACTGAATATATACTCAAAGGATTATAAATCATTCTATTATAAAGACACATGTACATGTATGTTTACTGTGGCACTGTTCACAACAGCAAAGACTTGGAATCAACCCAAATGCCCATCAATGATAGACTGGATAACGAAAATGTGGCACACATACACCATGGAATACTATGCAGCCATAAAAAAGGATGAGTTCACGTCATTTGCAGGGACATGGATGAAGCTGGAAACCATCATTCTCAGCAAACGGACACAAGAACAGAAAACCAAACACCTCATGTTCTCACTCATAAGTGGGTGTTGAACAATGAGAACACATGGACACTGGGAGGGTAACATCACACATTGGGGTCTGGGGTGGGGGGCTAGGGGAGGAATAGCAGGGGCTGGGGAGATTGGGGAGGGATAGCATTAGGAGAAATACCTAACGTAGATGACAGGGTGAAGGATGCAGCAAACCACCACTATGTCATGTTAATACCTATGTAACAAACCTGCACGATCTGCACATGTACCCCAGAACTTAAAGTATAATTAAAAAAAAAAAAGTCTAGATTCTTTGTACACACATTGGCTCTCCTGAGCTGAATCTGTGAATTTCAACTGGCTAAATTTCACTGTTTGGACATTTTGCTAGCCTCTCAAATTCAATGATTCAGATCAAACCTGCCATTTTCTTCTAACAAACCAGCTTTTATTTTTTAAAAAATCTGCTTAGTGTTTTAAATGAACAGAATCAGTATTGTCCAGCCATTCCATACTTTATTTCTGCTCCCATTTTTCCTGCACCCATTGTCATGTCAGTGAATTGACAAATTGGATGAAAAGTATTTTATAAACCAACATTTTCTGTCATTTGGCTTCTTATTTTCAATATGTCCAACCAACTAGTGACATATATCATCAGACACTGAAACTGGTGTGTGTTGTACTGCAAGGTTCTTGAGCAGTGGACCATTCTTTTTTCTTGCTGTTGTCTCAGAGAAGTTCTCTGAGCTCCTTCTGCTTGTCTTTTTGAGTCCCAACCCACATCCTTTCTCAACACCATTTGCGATGGACTGAATCAAAATGTCTGTTTTAAAATTCTAACCCTTAAGATGATGGTATTAGGAGGTGGAGTCTTTGGGGGGTGATTGGTGCCCATAAAAGAGGCCCTAGAAAGATCCCTTGCCTCTTCCACTACGTGAGGAAAGTGCCAAAAGATGGGCATCTATGAACCAGGAAGCGGGTCCTCACCAGACACTGTATCTGTTGGTGATCTGATCTTGAACTTTCCAGTCTCTAGAATTATGAGAAGTAAATTTCTGTTGTTTATAAACCACTCAGTCTGTGGCATTTTGTTATAGCATCCTGAACAGTCTAAGACAGACAGCCTAGAGCTTTGGTTTTGTGTGTCATTTCTTTCTTTGGGTGACTATTTCCTTTAGAACTTTTTCTGAGATGCCATATATCTATGTTCTTCTTCCTGTTGCCCCAAGTTAGCCCTACTTTATTCCTACCCTTCCTATCGCTCTCCTCTTCTGTGTTTTCCTTCTTTTTTCATCACGAATCCAACCCCACTTAACCTCCTTTTTCCCTGCTTTCCTCATTCACCATTCCCTTCCATCCTGTGTTATTCCCTCTATTCTCTGCCTGCCTTGCTTAGAGACTGAAACAATGCCATCACTCCCCTCGTCAAAATGAAACCAACTCAGTGTTTTGGGGACAAATAAAAATTAAACCTCCTGATTTTAAAGCTTGAAATTTACATTTGTCTTATCTGAGTTCCTTATTAGGAAACTGACTCTCAGGCCTCCCAGATGTTATTAAGGAACTGGAACTCATCTTCCTTACCTCTCTCCCTAATTCCTGTTTTACTAACTGACTGCCTGCTTTCTGTTGACCAACTCTTCTTTCTTACCCCTCCTGAATCCTGTATTCTCAAACATACTACATTCTTTCTCTGCTATGTAAACCCCCAATTTTAGTTGGTTTGAGAGATTGATTTGAGACTCATCTCTTCATCTGAATCACCTGAATAAAGCCTTCTCTGGCAATGCTTGTCTCTGTGGTTGGGTTTCTGTGTAGTGAGCAATGTGATCTAGACCAAATCTCTGGTGTTTTGGTATCAAAAACCTTCAATATCTATTAATGAAAGAAAACATGTCTCATTCACATTTATGAGGCACTTCAACCATATTAGCCAAGCTTGTACTTTCAGGCTTAATTTTTATTATCTCCTACAAAGAGCCTTGTTCCATTTAAAATAGGGGTCCTTGTTTTCTCCTAGTATTCCCTAACATGTCCACATCCCTTTTCCTAATCTTCAATTTTTGGTGATTGCTCAACTTATAAATTTATTTTATTTCTCCTAATTGATGGAACTCCTACTCCCTATGCAAATTCATGTTCTAAGTCTTTTCTATTATCCTTAATCAGAAAAGTATCCTCTGCAGCCTTAACTTTGTTTTTAGGTCCATTTTACTGTACTTAAAAGTTATTTGTATACATTTTTCCTACTCTGCCAGATTATACATTTAATGAAGGTTGAAGGTAAGGCATATTAGCTTTCAAATACTCATCTATGGACTAGTGGCTACTTTACCATTTGAGGGGCTTAATCACATAAATCTACTGTGTGAAAGAATGAGAAAATGTCATTTCACCCTTAAAAGCGATCTCATTTGTTCTCCATTCATGACATCATTCTACTATATAATTTTCTTCTTTAACCAGAGACATGTAGATTTCAGGCAAAGCCTGCACCTTGTCCTCTTCTGCCCCCTTAAAGCCTTCATTGTGGACCACAGACCTAGGGTGTCTATCTTTCCTTAGATTTCTACTTTTCTGGATCTAGTTCCAAGTGTGCAGGCTGTGGCCCTCCACTGTCCACTGGCTGTGTGGGAATTTCCTGATATAATAGTCTGACCTGAAATGTCACCAAGGCAGGTTTGTGCTGGCTTCCAGCCCAATGCAAACAGCAGGGATAAACAGCAGTGTTCTGCTCAACACTTCACCAGTTAAGCTGTCATTAAAAGGGAACACCTGCTACCCAGAGAGTCTTTATATTTCACTTTACCGCAGGGGTCTTCTCTGGACTTGTCAACTGATTGCTTTGGGGCTAAGCTGGAAAAAAATACATTATCGCTCCATGTAACTATCAAGTAAGGAAAGAAGTTTCCTCTGTGTGATTAGACCCATCCACAAAACAGGCCCATGGAGAGTATAGAAGCACATGCTATAGTTTAGAAAAGCAGAAATACACTATGTCCAGGTATTATATGGAAGAAGAGAACAGGGGCATACAAAATCATTGTGCAGTTAGAACCATGTAGTCAGTTGGAGTCTCTGTTCCACAGCAGCTTTCTCTGTTATGACAAAATTATTTGTTACAGAATAAAAGATGGAAACATAAGGTGCTAGATCTGCAATCTTTTGCATTAGTAGTTTGGGAGGGAGGAGGCACCAAGGTTCAAGTCCTAATTCTGCATATTGTTGCTTTACTTTGGGCAAAATTTTTTAACTTTTCCAAGACTGCTTCATCAGTATAATGTGGTGGTGAGGTCAAGTGATCTTAGAATTTATCTATCTAGTTCCAATAGTCTAAGACTCTGTGACTAGTTAACGCTTCCTGATTCTGTACTTAAGCAACTTAAAGTGTGAATTGGTAGCATTTTATAAGGCAGAGCATTTTCACAAGATTTACAGTGAAATTTCTGTGGTTTGTGCTTACAGAGGGGGCAGTGAATAGTTTGAGTTATGGGATACTTTTTCAGAAATGCCATCTTTATTACTTTCAAATGGGTGCAGTAAATATGCTAGGCTAACAAAATGTTGCCAGGATGTTTTGCCAAATATAGATCTTTTTGTGAATGTATCAGAATGATATGTAATTAACTTTTATTGTTTATACATCAGTGTGAGCTTTTAAAGTGCTTAAAAACAGTTTGTTGCCTTAAATGGTTTTGTGAGTACCTTCGCTGCCAGGCTTTCATTTACATGATACCCTGTAAGATGGCTAATTTTATGTATTGACTTGACTAGGCTAGGGGATGGCCAGACAGCTGTGAAATATTATTTCTGGGTATATCTGTGAGGGTGTTTCTGGAAGAGATGAGCATTTGAAATGGTAGGCTGAGTAAAGAAAATGGTCCTCACCAATGTGGGTGGGCATCATCTAACCTGTTAAAGGGCTTGAATAGAACAAAAAGGCAGAGGACGGGTGAGTTTACTCTATCTGTTTGAGCTGGGACATCTATCTTCTCCTGTGTTTGGACATCAGGATTCCTGGTTCTCAGGCTTTGGGACTTGGATTGAATTTCACCATCTACTTTTTTATTTCTCCATCCTGCAGGTGACAGATAATGGAATTTTTCAGCCTCCATACTGTGTGAGCTAGTTCTTATAATAGATCTCCCTTCATATATAATATATATCTATATCCTGTTAGTCTGTTTTCACTGGAGAACATCGACTCATTCATTTTATGTAAAATTTGTTGGTGCCAAGGTTAAAACTTGTATTTTCTTCTTATCAAAACTTCAAGATAAGTGATATTTAGGATGTTTTGACTGATGACGAGTTGGGATTATAATGTATCCCTGGATACACACTCCGTTCATGTAAATGTTCATTACTAAGCCTTGAAATCATGAAGTCACTGAAAGCTTTGTCTTCACAGTTATGCCATTGTTTCAGAAGTTTTGCTTCCTCATTTTGTTCTAGCTTGAGGTAAAGTTGATGTTGAAAAATAAAAGAGATTCTTTGAGGTTCAATCTCTTCGACTCAGTGAGTCATTGGCTATCTCTCCTGTCCTCTTACTCTCTGTCCTATGTGTCCTAGTACCTAGTAGAACCTTAGACCCCTTTTTGTCTTACTGCCCCATAGGACCTGCAAACTCCAAGGCTCCTAAGTACAGTTCAGGAAATGCCAGTTCCTATGGGGTACAGCATTGCAGCTTATGAAATGATAATTGATGGTCACTGACAACCAGGGTTCCCATCAAAGTCATTGAATTCTTTATTAAGTCAGTAACTGTTGAATACCTACCAGGAATAAGCTATAAGGGTTTTACAGAGAAGAATCAGATACAGTCCCACTCTCGGGAAACTTGTTTGCAACTTGGTAGAGGAGGCTAATTTCTTCATAATTGTATTTCTAATTTCTAGGAGAATGTTTTTTTTTCTTTGTCCTCAGGCTTTAATATCCATAGCACTATGCAGAAACTATCACCTTTTCAGCACTGGTGTGGTCACCTTTTTCATTATGCTTACACTATGCCAAGGGAGAAGATGACCTCAACACATTATTACTTGGCTTAATTGCAGCTTCCATAAAACAAATAATCACACAATTATTTGAAACCACAAAGCAGCCTAATGACATGCTGAAAATCCCAGAACAAGTGAATAGGGAGAAAAAATATGGAATTTTTTCAAAACAAAAATTAAACTGAATTTTTGGGGATAGTTTAGGGTGGGTGAAGATTTTGGCCTAGGTCAGCATGAATAGAACATGCGAAAGCAGAAAAACCAATGAATTGGAATCTTTCTACCATCGTCCATCAAGACGGAATCTTTGCTGACCATTCCATATAACTTCACTGCTTCTAATAGTGTTAGAAAGTAATAGCACAAAGCTTGCTTTATCTGGTGATGGAGAAGCAAAGCCAGACTTGTTTGTGTCGTGTGACCCAAGATACCTCAAGGACAATGTGACTTCCAGCAGTTCTTTCTCCTAACCCACAGCAAACAAAATTGCCACCATTAGAATTTATATGTAGGTGCTTTCTAGAGATGTGGACTCTGTGAATAGATCAAGACCTTATTATTTATTTAGAAGTCTAATGTCTTGGGTAATGTCTTAATCTGTTTTCCACTGCTATAACAGAATACTTGAGACTGGGTAATTGAAAATAAACAGAAACTTATTGGTCAAGGTTCCAGAGGGAGGGAGGTCCAAAATCAAAAGTTGCATCTGGTGAGGACCTTCTTTCTGAGTCATCCCATGATGGAAGGGCAAAGAGAAGGCATGAAAATATGAAAGGACTAAACTTGTTTTTATAGCAAACTTACTTTTGCAATGAAGAACCTATACCTGCAACAAGAACCTATTCCTGCAGCAATGACATCAGTTAGAGAGGTGAAAGCCCTCATGGTCTAATCACCTCTTAAAGGTCCAGTCTATCAATATTGTTTCATTGGACATTGTTTCCAGCACATGCTTTATTGGAACTTCCACATAGCAGGGCTTTGGTGATCTAGAGTCCATTAAGGATCAGTTTGATCTAAGGGAGAGATATGAGCTGGCAAAAATTAATAAGAAAGTGATGTGGTTTAATGAATGAAGTGTGGATGGCAGAGATAGGATAGAAAAACAAAAACTAGAGCTGCTCTAAAGTCTCATTGACTTTAGAAAAGTGTGTTAAAGGCTTTGGCCACTGAGGGGTGGAAGGAGCCATGATCTCTGCCTTCTCTCTTCTTTACCCTTTTCTGACCAAGATGTGTGGCTGACATTACTTAGCATTAAATGGTAATATGTTTGTTCATACTTGCTTGTGGGATGGGAGCTTATGGTTTTGCTGTGAGCCAGACCAGGCACCAAGAGACTCTTCACTGGGATGGGAATGTATTTCCATGGATTCAAGATATCATTGAACTGGATACCAGGTTACCTAGGTTCTTGGCCTGGCACTGCTGGGAATGACTGTGTGGCCCTATGAAAGTCTGTTTTTCTTTCTAGAGACCCATTTTCTTTAGGCACACCATGCCAGGAGTGGTGGAGAGAGATACCATATAGGAGTAGCTGCCTCATTTCAAATGGAACCTTATACCCTATTTTATAAAAGCAGAAAATGCTGTGATATCTGATAACTGGTTCTTATATTTACCAGAATCTCAGAAATAAAATTCAATTTCAGCAAGACATGGTTCTAAACTCTCACATCCTACTTGGAGAGAATCTAATGCACATAAAGGCTGAGTACGAGGCTGCAAATCCCCTTCCAAGCCTTCTTCACCTGCTGAGTCATCTTCCAAAGTCTGGATATGTGGCTCTTGGGATATGCCCAGCCTTGCCCTGAGCTAGGCAGCAGGCATCTAGTCAGGGCAGTAGCTTGGATTTTAATATAACAACTGGAGCCAATTTACAGAAGCAATATGATTTTCTAAATTATTGCAATTAACTAGTCAAGCCTGAGAGTTACAATTACTCAGTGGCTCACAAACCCTAATAACATCTGGCAAACTCCAATGAGGGCAGAAAGAAACACACACACACACACACACGCATGCACGCACGCCACATACCCAACAACAAGCAAATAAAAAATAAACCCAAGGCATTCATATCTTTTTTTATTATGACATCCTTAAGGTCACCATGTCAAGGGATGGGAGGAAATTAAAAGGAAACTTCTCAGAGGACACTGCTTACAAGGACTCCTTTACTTATAGCTTGTTAATTTTCACAGTACAGTGGTCCTGGGTCGTGAATTAAAGAAACAGATGAAAAAAAATATTGCGCTTTAAACTGTACTGGAGGCCCCTTGCATACTCCTGTGCCTTTTGATGAGAAACATTAAACATTTTTAATTTAGCACATCAATTTGAAAATCTAATTTTTTTAACGCTTTGTAGCAGCAGACGCGTTCACGGTGCTGTCACTACCATAGAAGAATTATGAGAAACTTGAACCGCAAAAAGTAAATTAGAAAAATCTCATTTCAGTTACTCTAAAAAGAAGGGAAATTAGATTTTGATTAAAATCACTCACACATACAATTTTAGGTAAACTAATTTAGCAAGACTGACTATATAATTTTTTTTCCTGCCAGTATGTCCTTTTAATACTGGCTGTGAGGTATTTGTACCCATAACCTT
The DNA here is from genome assembly GCF_030222135.1 of Aotus nancymaae. Taxonomy (NCBI): domain Eukaryota; kingdom Metazoa; phylum Chordata; class Mammalia; order Primates; family Aotidae; genus Aotus; species Aotus nancymaae. The sequence continues at coordinate 5,249,675 of NW_026988494.1, read as the reverse complement.
TCTTCCAACCGATGGATGAAAAAAAGAAAGTCTAATAAAGTGGCCTCTTGACCACGGTGTGCAAGGCCTGGTAGGGAGAGATTAAAGTGGTGTATTTGTCAATATAGTAGGCAGAAGCTGAGAATGAATTAAGACTCCTTGTACCAGTCTTTTTTAGCTGGCCCTTAGCTTTGCCATTTCAACTATTTTTTTTTTAAGGTTTCAACTTGGAAATTTTTACTTTAAGAAATGATGTGTCAGCTAATGTAAGGGATTAATTGCATCATTAGTGCTGCATAATGTACAGTTCATGGCCAGAGGCCCCAGTCTGGGTGAGACAAATGCTGCCACCTCCAAGGTGGGATGGGAGCACAGCATCTGGCAGTTCTCATTAATTAAAGGTAGACCCACATCCTCTACAAAGTTGTTGCCAGTTGCAGTGAAACGATGCATAGAGATGTGTTTTGTAAACCATAAAGTGTTACCCAAGACTGTAGTGTCAGTATTATTCTGGTGTCTGAGTTCAAATTACTGCCCTCCGGGGTCTGAGCTTGGTCCTCTGAAATCCCAGCATGAAATCTAGGTTTTAGTTATTGAGCATCTTGTACCAAACCTCATTTTGAAAATTGCATTGTTAATGAATTCAAAATTTAAATTAAGGCTGAGGGGCAAGTAGTTAACTCTCTGTAAGAACAGGAGTGGCTGGTGCATAGAGGATTGTGCCCATAACTGATCTCCCTCCGTGCTGAATAGAATACTTGGAGAAATAGGTTTCCTTGGACTTGTCAGTGAGGTGTGATGAGACGCGCATGATGTAATAAACATGGGGGCGATATGGTCAGGCTCTGTGTCCCCACACAAATTTATCTTGAATCATAATCCCCATAATCCCCACGTGTCAAGGGTGGAACAGGTGGAGACGATTGACTCATGGAGGTGGGTCCCCTCATGCTGTTCTCCTGATAGTGAGTCAGTTCTCACAAGATCTGATGGTTTTATAAGGACCTTCCTCCTTCGCTCAGCACTCATTCCATCCTGCCACCCTGTGAAGAAGGTGTCTGCTTCTCTTTGCCTTCTGCCATGACTGTATGTTTCTTGAGGCCTCCCCAGCAATGTGGATCTATGAGTCAATTAAACATCTTTCCTTTATATTAACAAATTACCTAGTCTTGGATATTTCTTCATAGCAGTTTGAGAATAGATTAATACAAGGAGCCTTTGAAAAACATAACATGTAATGTATAGGTAAGATACTATTTAAAAAGAAATACACTGTAAAATAACAGTTCAGTACCATGTCTGTAAGTAGCAGAAAGACAAGGAGGATAGAAAGAGAGCTGCTATTTAATAATCATTGTCGGCATCTGGCTGTCCACTCCTCTCCAATTCTGGCATGCCACAGAAGGATAGATAACAGGGATAAGACTGAATCCAGAAATAGAAGAACAGGGGAAGAAAATAAATTAGAAAATAATTAGAAAAGAGTAAATTAGGTTAGAGAAGTCAGAAATTGAGAAAATAGGAGGAAGAGAAAGATACAGGAAAGAGGGAAAGAAAAAAAAAAACCAAAAAACAAAACAAGAATCAGAAAACCAGAGGGGAAAAGAAGAAAGTAGGAGGGATGATCCTGACTTTTCTTCATCAGTCTAGTCCATTTTGGCAACATTTTTGTCAAATAAGCCTCACAGGTCACTTTCAGTCTTGGAAATAACAGAAACCTTCTTGAATCCTTCTTTAAAACTTCCACAAGAGAAAAGTACCAGGACATGTTTTCATTGGGCATCAGCCTCTGCAGTCATCTCTCCCAGCTTTGAATCCATGGCCTCTCCCTATAAACACACCCTTGCAAGCACCACAATTTGTTTCTCTCTTCCCAAACCCTGCTTGAACCCAGCTATTCATCTTCTACTTGTCCGTAACAGAGCAACTAAATGTTTCTGGACAGAAATCATACGACAGAACGTTGACTTGTTTTTGAATTAATGATTGCCAAGATTCAAAATAAGAGGTGGTGACTGTCTATTATTTTATTTTCTAGAGACAGACTCTTGCCTTGCCACTCATGCTAGAGTACAGTGGTGTAATCACAGCTCACTGCAGCTTCAACCTCCTGGGCACAAGCAATCCTACTGAATAACTGGGACCATAGGTACCTTCTACTATATCAGGGTAGTTTTTATTTTTTAGAGATGGAATCTCCCTATGTTTCCCAACCTGGTCTTGAACTCTTGGTTTCACGAGATCTTCCCACCTTTGCCTCCCAAAGTGCTGGGATTCCAGGTGTGAGCCACCACACTTGGCCAACAGGTGAGATTTTATGGCATTTTTGTCTTCTTGTTCCAGGAAGTGACTACTGGCATACCTCTTAGAACATCTTCCTGTTTAATGCCACTTGGTTTTTAATAACCAAACTTCACGAGGTGTGAATATTTCCCACTGGGACATTTTTGAAGTGATTATTTATGCAGAGAATATATATATATTTATGTATATATGCCGTAAACTCAAGAAAATAACTTAACAAAATAAAATTCAGGAAATGATGCAAAATGAATTCCCAATACAATAAGTAGTCTAAGCAACACATGTGGATGTTTTAAATGGCATGCTGTGTGTCAACAGATGTGCATCTGGCTTACTGGGAGAAGTGATGTTCCTGCATACACAGCAAATGTTTGTTAACAAGTATATTAACTTCGAGATAAGAAAGATATGTTATAAACATTATATGTCTTAACATAATAATTATATATATAAAATATAAAATTGGTAAGAATTTTTCTTTTTTGTGAACATTGGCATGCTAATTCTAAAATGTACATAGAAATGTAAAAGGCTAAGAATAGGTAAGGGAATTTTTTTTTTTGAGATGGAGTCTTACTCTGTTGCCCAGGCTGGTGTGCAGAGGCATGATCTCTGCTCACTGCAACCTCCGCTTCCCAGGATCAAGTGATTCTCCTGTCTCAGCCTCCTGAGTAGCTGGGATTACAGGTATGTGCCACCGTGCCTGGCTAATTTTTGTATTTTTAGTAGAGACCGGGTTTCACCATGCTGGCCAGGCTGGTCTTGAACTCCTGACATTATGATCCACCTGCCCTGGCCTCTCAAAGTGCTGGGATTACAGGCATGAGCCACTGCACCCGGTCCAGCTATTTTAAAGATGAATAATGTTGGAGAGTTTTCAGACAATGTGCTATTGACATAAGGGCAGACACATAGGTAAATGGTACAGAAGAGAGGGTTCAGAAACACATGGAATTCATAGTTGATATAAAAATCCGTGGCACTGAAGAGAAGTGGTGAGAGGATGTATTTTAAATCCATGATACTGAGTTAATTTAGTATCCCTATATAAAAAAAAGAAATTCGACCTTCTACCTTACACAAAATACACCAAATTATTTCCAGTGGGTTGTAGCTCTACGTATGTGTGACAAGTAAAACAATAAAGCCTCTAGAACATGTGACAGAAAAAATCTGCATAAACTTTGGATAAGAAAGATTTCTTAAACAGAATGCACACATACATCACACATGCATAAAGAAGAAGGCTGATAAGTTGGGCCACATTAAAATTAAAAATTTCTAGTTATCAAAACAGTATTTTAAAAGACTAGAAGAGGGTGTTTGCAATGAATATAACAAAAGAGGGATAGAATTCAGAAAATACAAATAACACCTGCAAATCAGTAAGAAAATATTAGCAAACCAATTAGTAGGATTGACACCAAACTGAAAGCAGGTAGTTTACAAAAGAAGATATAGAGATGGCCAGTGAGGAGTTTCTTAGCCTCATTAATCATTGGGGAAATATAAACTAAAACCACAATGAGACAGCACTGTACTCTCACCCAAATGGTTGTAATTAAAAGTTAAAAAGATAATACCAAATGTTATCAAGGATGTGAAGCAACTGGAATTCTCAAACAGTGCTAGTGGGAACATAAACTAGTACAACCACTTTGGAAAACTGTTTTGAATGACCTACTAATACTAGACAGATATACACTCTAGAACCTAGTGATTCTACTCTTAGATATGTCTGCAAAAGAAATATATGCATAAATTACGTCAGAAGGCATGTTTACAAATTCTCATAATAGAGATTGCATTGAATATATAGATCAGTTTTTAAAAATGGGCATCTTTATAGCAATTAACCTTTTAATCTATAAATGTAGTATATCTCTCCATTTATCTGGATCTTCTTTTATTTTTTCAAATAATGTTTTCTGGCTCTTTGTTGAGATCTTGTACCTCTCTCATTAGATTTGTTCCTAAGTATTTAATATTTTGAATGAAATTGTAAATGCTTAATGGTATCATTCAACAATTTTATTTTCTAACTGTGAAAATATATGGACATACAATTGGTTTTGTATGATGACTTTGGCATATTGATCTAGCAACAGTTTTCAATTTACTTATTAATTCTAATTGTAGATTCTTTGGGAATGTCTGTATGAAGTAATCACATGGTCTGTGAATAATGATAGTTTACTTTTTTTTCTTTGAAATTTTCATGCTTTTTATTTCTTCTTTTTGCTTTATTGTCCTGGCTAAGATAGTCAGTACACTGTGGGATAGAAGGGATGCTAGCTGACAGCCTTATCTTATTTAAGGTCTCAAAGTGAAAGCTTTTAATATTTAGTATTAACTTTATGTTTGCTATAGGTTTTTTGTAGCTGTTCTTCATGAGATTAAGTAAGACGTTCTCTTCCTCTTCTAGCTTACTAAAAATTAAAAAATATCACAAATTGGTATTGAATTTGATCAAATGCACTTCCTGTGTCCATTGAAATAATAGAATTTTCTCCTTGATGTGTTTAATGACATTAGTTAATTTTCAAATGTTTCAACCAATTTTACATTTCTGGAATCAAGCCCATTTAGTATTGATGAATTATCATTTTATGTCCTATAATTGTTTGATAAATTTTTAAAATGGATTTTGATATAAGGAAGGTGGTTTCTAATTTTCTTTATCAAGTTTTGGTATTAATGTCATACTGGTCATACAAAATTGGCTAGAAAACATTTCTCTTTTAAAAAAATTCCTGCATAAATTTGTGTAAAATTGGTATTTTTTTTCCTTTAAATACTTGGAAATCATCTAGACTTTTTAATTTTTAAAAAATTTTAGAGGTGGCATTTGGAAATTATGAATTCAATTTCTCTAATAGCTGTCTTTTTTTTAGTTTTAAAATTGTTTTAAATTTTTTATTTTTCCATAGGTTATTAGAGTACAGGTAGTGTTTGGTTATGTGAGTAAGTTTTTTAGTGGTGATTTGTGAGATTTTGGTGCACCCATCACCTGAACAGTATACATTGTACCCTATTTGTAGCCTTTTATTCCTCGCCCCTCCCACCCTTCCTCCCAAGTTCCCAAAGTCCATTGTATTATTCTTATGCATTTACGTCCTCATAGCTTAGCTCCCACATTTAAGTGAGAATATACAATGTTTGGTTTTCCATTTTTGAGTTACTTCACATAGAATCATAGTGTCCAATCTCATCGAGGTCACTGTGAATGCCACTAATTCATTCCTTTTTATGGCTGAGTAGTATTCCATCAAATATATATATATATATATATATATATATATATATATATATATTATAAATAAATAAATGCATACTGCAGTTTCTTTATCCACCTGTTGATTGATGAGGCTTTGGGCTGGTTCCACAGTTTTGCAGTTGTGAATTTTGCTACTCTAAACATGCACGTGCAAGTAACTTTTTTGTACACTGACTTATTTTCCTCTGGGTACATACCCAGTGGTAAGATTGCTGGATCAAATGGTAGTTCTACATTGCGATACCATCTCATGCCAGTTAGAATGATAATCATTAAAAAATCTGGAGACAACAGATGCTGGAGAGGATGTGGAGAAATAGGAACACTTTTACATTGTTGGTGGGAGTGTAAATTAGTTCAACCATTGTGGAAGATGGTGTGGCAATTCCTCAAGGATCTAGAAATAGAAATACCATTTGACCCCGCAATCCCACTACTGGATATATACCCAAAGGATTATAAATTGTTGTATTATAAAGACACATGCACACGTATGTTCATTGCGGCACTGTTTACAATAGCAAAGATTTGGAACAAACGCAAATGCCGATCAATGATAGACTGGATAAAGAAAATGTGGCACATATACACCACAGAATACTATGCAGCCATAAAACACAAAGAGTTTGTGTCCTTTGTAGGGACATGAATGACTCTGGAAACTATCATTCTCAGCAAATTGACACAAGAACAGAAAACCAAACACTGCATATTCTCACTCATAGGCGAGTATTGAACAATGAGAACACATGGGCACTGGGAGGGGAACATCACACACTGGGGTCTGTTGGAGGTTGGGAGGCTAGGGGAGGGACAGTGGGGGCAGGAAGGTTGAGGAGGGATAACACTGGGAGAAATGTCTGATGTAGGTGATGGGGGAAGGAGAGAGCAAACCATCATGGCATGTGTGTACCTATGCAACAATCCTGCAAAATCGACACATGTACCCCTGAACTTAAAGTACAATAAAAACAAAACAAAACAAAAAAAAACCCCCACAACAAAAAACTTTAGAACAGTAAGGAAAGGAAAGAGATACTTGGAAAAGGGCCAAGCGGGTGACTTGAGAAAACAAGTGTGCCAAGGAAGGCATTCTTAAAGATGCGAGTCACTGAGGAATGTAAGGCTTATCAATGGTTTTGAAACAATTACTTCATGGTGAAACCCTAAGTGAAATTAAATAAAGGATTCAGGGATGAGAAAGCAGCAGTATCAAAGACCAAGAGGCAAATATATATACTGCTATCAAGGTTTTGGTCACAAAAGAGGCTGTAACTGACATAAACCTTGACAACGTGAAGTGATAATGATGTAACGACGCAACTGAAAAATCTGCAGGGAGAGAGGGAAGAGAGGAGTTAGGATAAGAGAGCACTAACTTCCTCATCTTCTGTAGGTGCAAGTCAGAAGACACTGTCCAAAGTTGTTAAGTCAATAAATGGAGGTTGAAGTATATAATTAATAGTTAAAAAGAACTTGAACAGACAACAAATCTCAAATGAAAAAAGGACTACAAGAAAAAGATAGGAAACAACAGAAATATAAAACCAGAAACAGTAACAAACTAAAATGAAACATCAAGACTCAACGTATTTCTTATAAAAATGAGTATAAATGGAATAAATTCACCTAATGAAACAAAAATTCTTAGGTTATATAAAAGTCATAAAATTAATACAAAATAACTCCAAAAGATTAAATACAAATCAATAGGCAAAGACATATCTGGTAGCTGAATATAGGCATGTTAAAAAGGACAATAGCCAAAAAAAAAATGACAAAAACTAGAGATTACAACTAATAATATCATAGAAGAGGGAATACAAAACAAAAAGCATTGCATGAAACAAAAATAAAGAGTTTATATTAGTAAAGGGTGTATACCACCCTTTTGAAATAAAACATCAATTTTTTTGAACCAAAACATAATTAAATTATTTAAGGCCAAAATTATAGTAAATAAATGAGAAATTGACAAGTATTCTAATAGTAGAAATCTCTAATTCACTACTCTTACTTTTTGAGAAGTGACAGAAATAAAATTAACTAAATTACATTGGGTTTTTACAATATAAATAAGAATGATTATATACTCATATATACAAGCACATATCATGAAGCATTTAAAAAACTGATCAGACACCTTCACTATACAAAATTCAGAAACTTATAGAAATTTATAAATTTATAGAATTTACTTCATAATTTTGGCAAGTTTCCCTGAAGCCATAAAGTTTCATGAACTAGAGTTTGAAAACTCTAAATTAAGAAACGAGTGCTATATTATTAGACAGGCAGCATAAAATGGTTTCCTTTCATTATCAAACCACTTTTCCCATTGTTATCTCAGAGAAAACATTGTTCTGATTACAGGTGTCTAGACAGTTGTTAGTTATAGCCAATTCTACCATTTTCTAACAAAGGAACTAAGGAAAATCTGGAATCAAAAGTCACCTCTCAACAATGATTTGAGTATAACACTTGCGGTTGCAAAGCCCTTGAGTTAGTAAGAGCTGGTGTGCCACCCATTCAAGGTTCTCTGATCTTTCTTTCCCTTATGACAGACTCATGAGTCAAAGATTCACTTTAATAGATGAGGTCATGTTTCCATTGATTAGTAACAAAACTGAGAATTGAATCTACATCTCCTGAATCTTAGTCCTTTGCTACTTTAAGCCACATTGCTTTTCCTCAGCACACACAAGGACTGGGGCTGTAGGGCAGCTTTTCCTTCAGTTGAATGTTACAAGAGATGTATTTAACTGGTTTTCTGACTTGCTCCTATGGCCTTAGCAATTTTCCCAAATCTTCATACTCAGTCTTATGAGTGTTCATTGTATAAAATGTATTTGATAGTCGATTTTGAATTGCATAATTATCTTGCTCACACCAGATTGTTGTTACAAAGGAAGGCTACAAATGCAGCTTTGCCCCTGATGGAAGCCTGTGATCAGCTTTTTGGATATACTAAACACATTGATTCCAGCTCTATGGTGATATCCCCTGGGTACTGATCTAGTAGCTCTGGTCCCGTGACCCCACAGGTATTGCCCTATATACAGTTTTCTTCTAACTTACCATGAATGTGGTTGCATGCATTATTGGGGTCTTCTTAAATTTTTTGCCACTCTCTGCATTCTTTTATCAGTTGTACCTTTGATCAGGTGTTTAATAGACTCTGAGTATGTTCCTTTTACAAATATTTCATTTGTAATAATAAACTAAAATGTTCTTACTTAAGGGATATTCAAAATAGTCCTGTGATTTAAAAATAGAATATTGCTTTCTTTACTGTTTTTCTAGGTCTATTCTGAGCCTTTTGGTTCCTGTTGAAGGGTTAAAGCTTTCCTGAGCCACTGGGAAGGAAGCCAGTCCTAGGAAAGAGAAGGAGTGAATAGTAGCCCTTCCTAGAAGAAACGTATAATTTTGACAAGGACAGTACCTTCATTTTTACCATCAAGACTGTCTCTAAGCAGGGATATCACACTTGGGTCCTCCTGTACCAAGGTGGGAAAGTTAATTCATATTTATAATTTTGAAAATCTGGCTGTTTTAAAACAAGATGAGAAAACATCCCAGAATGGTGAAGTTGTTAGCGCAACATGCTATCAATCATTTCTCATCTTTCCCTTTGGTGTTCCTTTTTAAATTTATAGAAACAAAACATTTAAAGCTGAACTAATTAAGTTTTGTGTTTTAAGGGGAAAAATCTATATGTAGATAATTCATCTCGGGTCCCTTGAGGCAACTTTTAAAAGTTCAAGAGATGTTGATTTGTATCTGAGCTATTTAACAGAATTGGCAGAAAGTGTGTACATGCCACTTTTTTTTTTTCTTTAACTGAGACAGGGCCAGGCTGGAGTGCAGTGGCACCATCTCGGCTCACTGCAAACCTTAACTTCCCAGGCTCAAGCAATTCTCCCACTTCAGCCCCCTAAGTAGCAGGGACTACAGGTGCATAACAACACACCCAGCTAATTTTTGCAGTGTTTTTTTTTGTGTGTGTGTTTGTGTGTGGAGTCGGGGTTTTGCCATGTTACCCAGGCTGGTCTCGAATTCTGGGGCTAAAGCCATCCATCTGCGTCAGCCTCCCAGAATGCTGGAATTACAGGTGTGAGCCACCACGCTTGGAGTATACATTTTCATTTTCAGTTATTCTATAAATATTTTGAACAGCTTCTGCTACAATGTATTATGAGGCATGTGGGAAAAAAGGGGCAGTGATCTCAACCCGACTGTCAGCTCATTGAGGCCAGAATGTGACATGTGAATAAGTCATTTTAACTGAAATAGGAAATATGAAGTGTAATGGAAGACAGAGGTAAAGGACTTTGAGAGTACAGGGGCAGCAGAGATTACTTCTGGCTGGAGAATCAAGAAAGAGACAATATTTGAGGTGAGCTTGAAGAATTAGCTAGGATCTTAATACACAGAGAACAGGCAAAGTACACTCTAAGCTAAGACATCATTGTAACCAAATTTGTATCAACTTCCAATTGAATTATTCTTCTTAGGATCTTGCCAGAGAACCAGGCAACTAGACAACCAATTTCTGGTCAATAATAACTCTGATCTCTGAATTTGGGGTCTATGTGTTTTTATAATTCCAAACTCTGGGCCAGATGGCAGCAGGAAACTCTTTAAAGCTCCTAAGGCCAGTGGCCCACTGAGCTTGTGGTGGAGACTCAGCACATTGGGACCCATCTGTTCTTCAGAGCCCCTGGCTGGAACATTCTACACCCAGCCATCTGTTCCTGCCAGCTGTCCATCACGTTGGAAAAGACTTTCCTTTGTTGAGATGTGTGCAATACAAGTATTGCCTTTTTTTCCTTAAGCATAATAGGATGTGCTAATACAGAACCCAGAACATTAAAAAATGAAAGAAATTAGTTTTGTGGTAGTTTTACTGTTTACTAATTTTGGCAAAGGCAACTTACATTGCTGGGTTTGTTTCTCCACCTGGAAAATGGGAATATTAGCAATGGATTTATTTCTGCCATCCATAGCAGTTGAGAGAAGAAATTAATTTCAAGGTGTTGCTTCCAAAAAAATTCTTTTTTTTTTTTTTTTAAGAGACAGGCTCTCTCTCTGTTACCCAGATTGCAGTGCAGTGGTACAATCATATCTCATTGCAGCCTCCAACTTCTAGGCTCAAGTGATCCTCCCACTTCATCCACTGGAGTAGCTGAGTCTGCAGGTGCATGCCACCACGCCTGGCTAATTTTTAAGTATTTAGTAGAAATAGTATCTTGCTATGTTGCCCAGGCTGATTTAGAATTCCTGGCCTCAAGTGATCCTCCCACCTCGGCCTCTCAAAGTGTTGTTTATAGGCAATGCCACTCACTGCAGCCAGGTGAATTCATTTTTTTTTTTAAACATAAAAACAGATACATCTCATTATTTGCATGAGATTTAAATCTGCAAATTTAACTATGGAATATTTTTAGCAAATTAAATAGTAAATGTTTTCTCACCATTTTTTCTTATTCCTTTCCTTCTTTCTTTCTTTCTTTTTTTTTTTTTTGAGACAGAGTTTTGCTCTTGTCACCCAGGCTTGAGTGCAATAGCGTGATCTCAGCTCATGGCAACCTCTGCCTCCCAGATTCAAGCAATTCTCCTGCCTCAGCTCCCCAAGTAGCTGGGATTGCAAGCATGTGCCAACACGCCAAGCTAAGTTTTGTATTTTTAGTAGAAATGGGGTTTCACCATGTTGGTCAGGCTGGTCTCAAACTCGTGACCTCAGGTGATCCACCCACCTTGGCCTCCCAAAGTGCTGGGATTACAGGCATGAGCCACTGTGCCTGGCTGCCATTCATTTTTCTTTGTAAAAGCAAGAAGTGTTCATAGAAGGCAAAACTCAGAACACAAAATTGTACATAGTAGCTAATGAACTTTAAGAATCTCGTGTATCTTTGATCATCCTTTTTTGATAATCCTTTAATATCAATGTTAAAATAAGCCACACAATAAAAGAGTTTACCTGAAACCACGTTCTTTCGGAATTAATCCCATGTGAGAAGGAGATAGGCTGTATAGGTTACATGCCATTTAAAATTATGCATTTCTTCTCTAACAAGTGTCTAGGGTTCTTTAGCTATACTCAGCATTTATTGACATTTATCAAAACTCTTGGTCACTTTCTACATGGCTGGTGGGCCTGTAAGTTGGAACAAGCCTCATAGAGAGCAATTTGAGAAATTTGTCAAAGATCTTAAACATATTCATACCCTTTGGCCCCGTAATTCCATGCCTGGAAATTTATCTTAAAGCAATAGTCAGAGACCTACCCAAAGATTTATGTATGATGATATTTATCACAGCATTTTTTATAATAGCAAGCAGTGGAAACAATCTAAATGTCAAACAATAGGGGGTTGGTTAAATAAATTATGGTACATCTATATCCAGAATACTGTGTGGCTTTAAAAATAATGATCTCAAATAATTTTTTAAGGCCATGTGAAAATGCTTATGATATGCTTTTTCACTAAGTGAAAAAGACAAGAGTCAATAGAGCAGATCTCAATTTGTTTAAAAAAGTATATATATCTCTACATAGCAAAAAGAATTTGGGTAACGTTCTAAAATGTTAATAGCTATTATCTCTGTGTGGTAGAACAAATGATTATATTCTTTTTTATACTTTTTCTCAATTTTAGATTTTATAGATGCTACCAGTTCAAAAAAGACTTTCTCTTTTTTTATATGTCATATAATATACAATTGACCCTGAAACAACATGGGGGTTGGGGTACTAATACACCACATAGTAGAAAATCTGCATACAACTTTTGACTCCCCCAAACTTAACTGCTGATAGTCTACTGTTGACCAGAAGCCTTACTGATAACACAAACGCTCAAGACATATTCTATATGTTTTATATATATATTATATACCTTATCCTTACAAGAAAGTGAGCTGGAGGAAGGAAAATGTTACTAAGAACATCACAAGGGAGAGAAAACACATTCACTGTTCATTAAGTGGAAGTGGATAATCACAAAGGTCTTCATCCTCATCATCTTCACATTGAGTAGGCTGAGGAGGAGGAGGAAGAGAAAGGATTGGTTTTTCTTAGGGATGGCAGAGGCAGAAGAAAATCTGCATATAAGTAGACCTGTACAGTTCAAACCCGTTGTTCAGGATTAACTGTAAAACTTATATTAAATACCTCCTAAATTTCCCTTTTCCAAGGAATTCCCCAGAGGCTTGGCTTTGCTGTGGCTGTTCAGTGTTCCACCGTTAGGTTCAGAAACATCATTTCATCAGGGTATTTGGAAGATAACGTGACTCTGGGAGGATGATTCTCATTAATCAAACTCGAGTGATTTCAATGAACATAAAAAGGACAAATAACTTTGAAAATGGACTATAGTTTTTCTAGTGATTAGAATCCCATTGATTCATTGAAAGTATGAGCTGGAAGAACCCTCAATGATGACAAATTCCAGAATGGTTAGTGTCATTCCAACATACAGATCATAGTGGCAAAATGACACTAGAACTCAAAATTGAAACCTTTTTTCCACTTTCTCTTCCAAGCTGGTTTGAACTGAGCTCCAAGGGTTTCTCTCTAGGATTTTCCCTTTTTGGTATTAAGATGCTGGAAAATTTAAGTAAACTAGCTACCTTTTAATAACTAATTCATTCCGAGCAAAGACAGTGGAGAAATCTTCCGGAGATGATACAGACTGACTGCTAGGGACTCTTGGTGGTTGTCTTTTTACTAACAAATATCTGTCGGGCAGACCAAAATACTTACACATGCCAACTAGATGGGTTCTTTCCAGTTCTTGGAGAGAATTAAAAAAAACCCACACACACACACTGACAGATTATGAATTTTTACCCTTCCTCCTTTATTAAAGCTTTTTTAATGTTACCAGAAACTTCTGTTATTTTAACACCATCTGGTTGCAGTTTTCTAAGAGGCAGGCAGCTTTTAGCTTTTTTGAGGTTGTTAATTTCTGATGAAAGTGGGAAGCCCCACTGTTTACTATGTGTGAGTTCTAGTGCTTTCCAGATCTGGGGAGAGACTGTGGACCTTGTCCCTCAGTTGTAGAATGGTTCCTCTTTTATGTGGGACAGTTGTCCTTTATCCATATCCTGTGTTATTTCCTAAGCCATTACAATATTTAAAATACCCCAATCTAATTAGTATTCGTACTTGAAGCAGCTTCACGCAAAGACACTGAATAGGTCAGTATATCTCTTAATGTTGCCTGAAATTCTACCTCTATTTTTTTTTTTTTGGTCAAGAAACTTTCTTCCTAAATGACATCAACCCATATAAGAGAGTAAGTCTTGTAATTTCTCTGTAAGTAGTTATTTTTACATGATATATCTTCTTTGTATAGTATTTTTCTGTTTGGCTTCTGTAATTACTGCAGCTGATTTTCATATAACTCTGCGCCCAAACTGGCAGGGGGATGATATGAATGTTGAGAAATAGAAAAAATACATAAATATGACTTTTCTTCTTTACTACATGTAATATAATGAAATCATTTCTAGGTATGGGATACAGAGATTGGGAAGAAGTGTGTATGGGGAATTTAACACAGATAATATCAAGGTAACTGCAATACATTTTCCTATTAGATTCCAAACACCACCTGAAGATAATTTGGAGGGTGTAGCAGCAGAAAATTAAACCCTGTAAATGCTGTCTGGCAAATTAAAAGACATAATTGATTATATTAGTTTATTTAAGTGCTTCTAATTGCGAGCGATAGGATTTGTTTGGTATGGCTTTTCAACTTGCCAAGCAAAGTTTACACTGGCAACAAGCAGGTAATAGAAGTTGCCAAATGGCTCTTTTAAAAATTTCAAGTTTCAGGTGCTTAATTTTATTTGATACTTTCCTTTTGGTGCCAAACTCTCTTCTGTAGTCTATAGTAAGTATGAAAAAAAACCCCAAAAACAGTAAACGCATCATGTTGGATTTAGGAGGGGTCCCCAATGCCCATCTATTCTTCTTCACTGCAGCTGAGGGTTCTAAACCTATATCCAGGCAAAGAGATTCTGTGTCCATTTGAGTTACTGCTTGTAACATTCACACCTTGTACTCAGAGATTCCCAGAGCTGGTTTTACGGGTGATACTTAAGGGTACCATTCTCTCTCTTCTGCTAGCTCTGTGACGCAGGAAAACCACTACATTTGAGTCAGCATCCAAGTACTCTAGGCCTGGAGGGTGTTAGCACCAGGCTGGCTAGACCTCCTTTGGCTGTACATTTTTCTTGAATACAAGTGGGTAAGGCAATGGAATAGCACCCAGAGTATTCCTGCTTACTCACATAAAATTCTTCATTATACATGCAAATTACCTGGTGCTATTAGGAACATGCCACTGAAGGGCTTACAGATTCCTCCAACCCCATCGAAATGCCATTTGTTTTCTGAATATTGAGTCTCTCTATTAATGAACAATACATATTTATTGGGCACTTTTCATGCTTGCAACATGATTCTAGATGCTCTAGGGAAAATGAAGAGGGTATGAGTCAAAGTTTTTGTCCTCAAGGAGTTTACAATATGTCAGGGAGACAATGAATGCTTACCTTAAAATAGCTACAACATAAGTCAGTTGTTATTTGTAAGTGTCAACTGGCATGCCTAAGGGACCTGTTCTAAATCCTGCTAAGTTGTAAGTACGGAGAAGGTAAGGACTCGGGATTCCTGAAGGCCAGCTTGGGTTTCTCCCTTGGGTTTTCTCAGCATCTACGCCCAGGGACAACAGAGAAAGCAAGGTTACTGTGCTTAGTTCTTGAACATTTTTAAAGTTCAATGAATGATGCCCTCAGTGTTGTCCTTTTCCACCTGGGGAGAGGAAACATTAAATGGTTACTGACATGCCATTTCCTTGCCCGCCAGCTCTGTTTGGAAATACCGCTTATGGGAGGAATGGAACAGGGAGAGACAGCACCAAGATGATTTTGATGTGGTCTTATACATGCCTCTGTATTTGTATGCTAAGCCTGCTACTGGATTTTCTCAATGCAGATGAAGCTATGAATATGAAAGAGTTTTAAAAAGCATAAATAATTGTTAATAGCCAGCATTTATGAGCACTGTGTACCAGGCTCTTGGCTAAGCATTTTGTGTATATGATTTATTTTAATCCTGATGACAATTTTATGAAGTCAACTCGTATTTTTAGCATTACCATTTTCTAGGTAGGGAAACAGAGCTTGAAAAGGTTAAGTTGCTTGCCCACTATTACCTGGCTAATGGCTATTGGCAGAACAAGGATGTGAGCCTTGGTCTGAGTGACACCAGGGCCCATGTTCTCTACCACTGCTCTACACTACCTCTTAGAAATAATTTTGTTACCCCAAGGGATGGTGACATTTACATAGATAATGATGGTGGGAAAGAGGGATGGCAGCTCACTTTCTGTGTCCAGAAAGAGGCTTTCTGCTGCTACCTGTTGGGATTTCTTGTATTTCTATTTCCAACGATCTTTAACTATGACCAGAAGGATGAGATGAACCCAGGTATCACTTCCCTGCTCCACTACAGAGACTAGGTCTCTCCCCACTTAGATATAAGTTCCTGCCTTGTGACAAACAACCCCTTGTCAGATTGGATCAAACCTTTGACTTTGGGTTACACCAATGACTCATCATTTATGATTCCTGATCACGGTTGCCTGTGGATGACATAAGCCTTCCACCCACGCTTGGGGTTTCTAAAGGCTGGCTGTTCCTCTGCTCCTTATCTGTGATTGAGGATCTTTGATTTACAGATCTTTGTCTCTTCTCAATAGCATGTTGTTGTGTGTTTCTATAGCCCACTGCCTGGGCTCAAGCATCAGCTTCCAAATGAGACCCAATCTGGCTGTGCCACTTACTGGCAACATTGCTGTGGGTGTTACTTGACATTTCTAAACTTTAGCTTCCTCAAATCTAAAGTGGTTTAATAATACTTATACATTTTTGTGGTTGAGAAGATTAAGTAATGCTTGTAAAATGTTTAGCACATTACCAGGCATAAGAAAACTAGTCAATAAGTGGTTAAATAGTGTATCTTTTTACATAGCTTTGTCTTTCTCTGAGTAATTGGACTTTTATCCTTTCCTCACCAGTGTTGTGGGCCAACAGTCTTGGGCAGTAAGCTTGTGCAGTGTTCCAAAGGTAAGAAATAGGTGGCTGAGGTCTTGGGTTTCTAGAGCATTGGGATCTGCTCCACATGCCTCTAGGCTTCCTCAAAAGGTGGTTCTGGCCAGGGTGGAGCTAATAGTTTGTAACCTCAGAAGTCTCAGGCCAGCTGCTTTTGGAAGCTGCTGTAACTGGGTCCCACCAGCAAGCTCAGAAGGCACTGCAATCTTCATACTCCCACAGCTTCTCTGTGGCCTTACTGAGACCACTTCAGTTACCCCCGTCTACCATACCCTTATCCCTGATGACGCATAGGGAAGCTCCATTGTTTATTATGTGTGGAGTCCAGCGCTTTCCACATATAGAAAGACAACTGTTTGTAGGCCTTGCTACTTGGCTTCTGACCGGCCTGCTGATCCAACCTGACATACTTTTGCATTAAATTTAGGGCTTGACACTGTGGCCAGAACCACTGATTGTTTTTGTTTTTTTTGAGATGGAGTCTTGCTCTGTTGCCCAGGCTGGAGTTCAGTGGCACCATCTCAGATCACTGTAGCCTCCACTTCCTGGGTTTCAGTGATTTTCCTGCCAAGTAGCTGGAACTACAGGTATGCGCTACCATGCCCAGCTAATTTTTGTATATTTAGTGGAGACGAGGTTTTACCGTGCTGGCCAGGCTGATCTCGAACTCCTGAGCTCAGGCAATCCATCGGCCTTGGCCTCCCAAAGTGCTGGAATTACAGGTGTGAGCCACTGCACTGAGCCTGATTGTCATAGTAGGTAGTCAGGCAGACATGAGCAGGGCAGGAGAGGTTTCCCCCCACTCCCCAAACCAGAAATGTCAGGTCACCATCAGGTGATGGTCAGGCAGTTGTTAAGCTGTCTCTCTAAAATAATAATTGGTCACAGCTGGCACCAGGAAATGGCAGTCTCCCAGTACGTAGAAAAACTTGAAACTGGGGATCGATTTTCCAATAAGATCTCAGGAGTTGGACTAGAGGTCTCACACATGTGCAGTATGAGGCAAAGTGGTGGAGTTTCACTGATTTATTTCCTTAGAGAAACACTGAGCTTGTAAGGGAAAAACACCTCAAGTGAGCATGCGTACAACTCTGGTAAACACACTGTACATGCTCCCCTCCCAATCACTGGTAGGCCACTGAGCATGCAGGACAGCCCACCCCAAGGGAAGAATCAGGGGAGGAGGTAACACAAGACTCCAGAAGCATGCCAGCGTAAAAATCCCCAAGTGAAAAGGTCAAACTGTGCACTTGATCGCTCAAGCTGCCTGCTCGGCCCCCGTCCAAATGTACTTTCCTTCCTTTCATTTCTGCTCTAAAGCTTTTTAATAACCTTTCACCCCTGCGCTAGAACTTGCCTCAGTCTCTCCTTCTGCCTTATGCCCCTTGGTTGAATTCTTCCTTCTGAGGAGGCAAGAACTCCTCAGAAAGAACCTAACTCCGTATGGGTTGCGAATCCCCCAGGGATTCACTGCTCGTAACATGATCACCAGGCTCTGTTCCTCTTTCTGTCACCACTGACCCAGAGGAAGCACTTGCCAGGTTTGAACTCCTGGTGCTTGCTCTGCCTTCAACCCTTTCCTCTCACAGGGCCCTTCCTTCCTTCCTTCCTTCCTTCCTTCCTTCCTTCCTTCCTTCCTTCCTCCCTCCCTCCCTCCCTCCCTCCCTTCTTCCTTCTTCCTTCCTTCCCTCCCTGCTTTCTTGCTTTCTTTTCTTTCTGACGTAGCCTCACTCTGTTACCCAGGCTGGAGTGCAGTGGTGCGATCTCGGCTCACTGCAACCTCTGCCTCCTGGTTCAAGCAATTCTCGTGCCTCAGCCTCCTGAGTAGCTGGTATTATGGGTGCACACTACTATGCCTGCACTAATTTTTGTATTTTTAGTAGGGATGGGGTTTCACCATGTTGGCCAGGCTGGTCTTGATCTCCTGACCTCAAGTGATCCACCAACCTTGGCCTCCCAAAGTGCTGGAATTACAGGTGTGAGCCACTGCATCCAGCCTCACAGGGCCTTTCTTAGTGCTGGTTTCCCTCAATTTCCACCTTCTCCATCTTGCTTCTAGTTGAGCTCTTCTGTGACAATGCTGCTGCCACCTCAGGTAACCTGAGTGGCAGAAGGAGGAAAGCAATTCCATTTTCAGTGAGCTGAGTAAGGCAGTCTTCCTTAGCCACATGTGGAGAATTGTTCTCATTATGACAATTTGAATGCCATAAATCTTTGTGCTTCACCGGTGACATAGAGTAAAGCCTCATTAATTAAAGCCTCACTGATTCAGAATTTAAGATAATTTGTTCATAGGCCAAGCTGAAATTTACATTTGTACTGTCTATGAAAAAAAGGTTCATTAAGTAAATCAATAAAGTAAGGAAGATTGCAGGAAGCCTGTTTAATCTAATTAAGAAAACAAACTATTTTCAAGCACTTTGTAATACCATCGACCTATAAACAATGTGCTCCTTACGAATGACTTTTATGGGTTCATTAAAGCATTTTGAGGAAGATTCCTGTTTGACACCTTTTTTATTGAATGATTACTTCAAGTAAATGTATTTAATCAAAGATAATGAAACTGCTTTTTAAAATAATCTATGGTTTCAGTCTTTCCTGTAAGTGGACATATCAATAAGGCATTGGTCAAGAGAGAGGCAGACCCGGGACTCTGACGGGCATTTGCATCTTGGCTTTCTGACTGTGAACTTGGACAAGTCATTTCCTTCTATAAGCTATGATTTCACCTTCTCCAAGGGATTTTGAGAGGATTCAATGAAAGAACTTATATAAGGTATTTTCCATTGTCTTAGACATAGAGTAATAAGCAACAAAAAAGCAGCTGTTTTGTGTTAACCCATGTAACAACCTGAGACAATTGTTACTATTCTCATTTTCCACAAGAAGAAACATGGGCTCAGAAACATGGCCTCATTTCTCCAGGTAGTAAGTGGAGGAGCTGGGATGTAAACTGGCACCATGCCTACCTCTGTCTCCTCAACTCTCTGAGTCATGCCCTGTTTGGTAGCTGTCAGTGGGGTAACCTGTGTCTCATATACACCCTGGAGACACTGGTGCTTCCTGTTGCATAGGCTAGCTCTATTATGTTAAAAATCTGCCTTTTTCTTTTTTCTTTTTTTTTTTTTAAAGAGACAGGGTCTCGCTCTGTCACCTAGGCTGGAGTAAGTGCAAGAGGTACTATCATAGCTCACTGTATCCTCAAATTCCAGGGCTCAAGCGATCCTCCTGCCTCAGCCTCCAGAGTAGCTGGGACTACAGATGCACACCACCATGCCCAGTTAATATTTAGAATGTTTTTTTTCTTTTTGAGATGGAGTCTCACTCTGTTGCCCAGGCTGGAGTATGGAGTACAGTGGAATGATCTAGGCTCACTGCAACCTCTGCCTCCCAGGTTCAAGTAATTCTCATGCCACAGCCTCCTGAGTAGCTGGAACTACAGGTGCGTGCCACCATGTCTGGATAGTTTTTGTATTTTTAGTAGAGACAACAATGGTGAAACCATTGTTGGCTAAGCTGGTCTTGAACTCCTGAGCTCAAGTAATCAGCCCACCTTGGCTTCCCAAAGTGCTAGTATTAACAGGTATGAGCCACTGCGCCTGTCCATGGTAAAAATGTTTTAGAGACAGGGATCTCACTATGTTACCAGGGCTGGTTTTCAACTCTTAGCTTCAGGTGATCCTCCTTCCTCAGCCTCCCAAAGTACTGGAATTATAGGTGTGAGCCACTGCACTCTGCCAGCCATGATTTTGTGACTGTTTTTCTTCCTTTTAGTGAAGGAGAAACAATGAAATCCCTTTTCAGATGCATTTATTTTATTTTCAAATTTTAGAGCAGGATTAACTTGGCAGTGAGAGGAAGGACAAAATTAAGGGTATCTAAAATGGGGCTTTTGAGAGATGCAGAAAATTTCTGATAGCTCAGAGAAGGGAGGGGAAAGAAAACCAACCATGTGGTCCTGAAGGCACCAGGCAGATCTCAGCCACATGCAAATCACTCAGAGGAGACCAAGAGCCGCTGCTTTTAGTACTGAAGCCAGAGCTTCCAAAGTGATGGAAATCTATTGTTGACAAGAGGGAAGAAATATGGATTAAGCCTATAACTGTGTTTAGAGCATCAGGGGATGAATTAGCGTAATTGGAATATTAGTCTCAGTTACAGAGAGTAATCACTACAGGCTGCCTCTGTTTTCATTAGAAATTTAATTAAGTTTATCAATGTTTGGCTTCTCCGGCCTTCATTTTCTAGATTCTCTCTGGACAACCCTATTGTTTAAGGGGAATTTTCTTTCATTTTATATTGTTTCTTAGGAAGGGAGCTGGGCTGGGATGTGAGCAGAGAATTGGGGATGGAAATGGGGTTGGAAAGACGGGAGGGTGATCCTTAGAGGGGCTGGCCCTTCTTGGGGAGCTCAGCTGACAGGCATCCATGGTGAAGGCTAAGGGCTTGGCTCTCACAGGTCCTGCTGGGGGCTCACCAGCATTAAACAGATCTTAAAAGGGAACAGTCTAAGTCTGGGAAGCAAGCATTTTCTAAATCTACTTGACAAAATGCCAAAGCATTTCTTTAGATGCCTCCAGTAAGAGCACAGACATGGCCCTCCATGATTCTGCAATTTAGACTTTGACAAGCAAATTTCCTCTAGGAAAATAGGTGATTTTTATCTAATCACACAGTGTCTGTGGCCACAATTTATAGGAAGAATTGTGTGCACAATGCAAATGCTTCTAAGAAGAATGTGGTTTTTCAGTTCAGCAGAAAACGTGCCTTCCTTCTTCCTCCTCTGTTTTCTTCCTGTTCTTCTCCTCCTTCTCTCTACCTTTCCCTCTTCTTCATCTTATCCTCCTCCACCTTTTGCAATGAGTTTAGGTCTCTAATACATACATTTCTTTCTGCTTGTTCTTCTCTTCCACCCTGACCCCAGACACCTCCAAAATTTTATTTCAAAAAATGTTCAAATCTATGGATTGTTATTTGAGTATTTTCGTTTCATTTTTTCTATGTGTGTATGTATTTATACATATGTGTATAAGATTGTGTATATTTGTTTTTGCTGAATTATTTTAAATGTGAAAACATCATTATTATATTGTACTCATGAACGTTTTCACATGTGAAAAGTCTTGTTTTGACATGAGTTTTGTCATAAATGATTCGGAACATGAAGTGCAAGGACCCTTTCTGTAGAGGAAGAACACTTTGAATAGGTTCTTTTGGGAACCGGGGAGAAAGAGGCAACATAAGGGAATTAATCTCTGATGATAATTTGTAACAAATTGATCTAACAACATCTCCATTCCTACAACAAAAAAGTCTTTTCTCCCACCCCAAAGAACAAAACCCAAGGCTTTTTCAATATCTTCATTTCTTCTTGCAAATATATATATATATATAGAGAGAGAGAGACAGAGAGAGAGAGAGAGAGAGAGGCTAACTGGTTCGTTTTATCCTTTTTATCCTATTCCATGTACACTTGTAAAAAGTGCTGTGTTCTATATTCAGGTGTTAAGTATAATTCTCAGCTTTATTTGAAGGGCATTGTGATAATGGTTAAGCCATTTAATCTCTCTGGTCATTAGCTTTCCCTACTGAAAAATGGGGAGGGGGTTAAGGATCTTATGGGACCTTTCAATAAATCAAATTTAGTTATAATTTACATATAATAAAATGGATTGATTTAAGTACAGAGTTCAGTGAATTTTGGCAAATGTATATATCCATGTAACCTCCACTCAAATCAATTCAGAACATCTCTGTTATCCCCAAAATAACACCTATGACCACTTTGGAGCTAATCCCCGTGATGCAATCTTGACCCTAGGCAACCTCTGATTTGCTTTAGCATATTTTAGAATCTCATACAGGATATACTCTTTTGTGCTGGTTTCTTTTGCTCGGCATAATGCGGTTGAAATTTTCCGTGTTGTTGCACATAGCAATGGTTATTCTTTTTTGTTTTTAGTGTTCCACTATACAGAATTGGAATGGACTTTCCATTGTATGGCTTTTGTGCTATTCTTGCTACATATTTTTCTGCTACATATATTGTAAACTACACAGCATAATGTTGTAATGTTTGCTTTCAAATTATATTGTAAGAATATTTTTAAAATGAAAAAGTAATTTTTAAATTTACCCTTACATTTACCATCTGCAATGTTATTCATTCCTCTGAGTAGCGTCAAGTTTCCATTTGGTACCATTTTCTATAACCAGAGTACTTTCACATTTCTTATAGGGCAGGTCTGTAGATGGCGACACTTCTCAGCTTTCGGTTGTTTGAAAACATTTATCTTTTTTTTTGAAATACATTTTTATCGGATATAGTAAATTTAAAATTTTGTTTGTTTTTATTCTTTAACACTTTAAAGATATCATTCTGCTTCTTTTGTCTTACCTTTTCCTTAACAGAAACTCAATATATAATTCTTATTTTAGTTCCCTTTTATTTAATGTTTTTCCTCTGATTTTAGGATTTTTCTTTTCATTGGTTTTAGCTACTCAGTATGGTTTATGTACTTCTGTAGCTTTCTTTATGTTTATCTTGTTCAAGGTTTGTTGAATTTCTTGAAAATTTTTTTATCAAATATAGTTTTTCTCAACTTTGGAAAATGTCTAGACCTTTACCTTTTCCCCTCATTCTCCCTATGTCTTCTCTCCTTCTTGGAGATGTTTACATGTATGTTAGACTTAATATTGTCCTAGAAATCATAGAGGCTCCATTTTTTTCTTGTTATTGTTGCCAATTTTTCTCTTGTTAATGTGGTTTGGCACTGTGTCACCCCCAAATCTCATCTCAAACTGTAATCCTCATGTCTGGTGGGAGGCGATTGGATCCTGGGGGCAGTTGTCACCCCCTAAATCTCATCTCAAACTGTAATCCTCATGTCTGATGGGAGGTGATTGGATCCTGGGGGCAGTTGTCACTCCTCCAAATCTCATCTCAAACTGTAATCCTCATGTCTGGCGGGAGGTGATTGGATCCTGGGGGCAGTTGTCACCCTCATCTCAAACTGTAATCCTCATGTCTGGCGGGAGGTGATTGGATCCTGGGGGCAGTTTCCCCCATGCTGTTCTTTTGGTAGTGAGTGAGTTCTCATGAATTCTGATTGTTTAAAAGTGTTTGGCAGTGCCACCCCTCCTCCTCCTGCTGCCATGTAAGATGTGCCTTGCTTCCTCTTTACCTTCTGCATGATTTTAAGTTTCCTGAGGCCTTCCCAGCCATGTGGAACTATGAGTAAATTAAATCTTTTCTTTATAAATTACCCAGTCTCTTTATAGCAGCGTGAAAATGAACTAATACATTTGTCAGTTTTAGTTTTTGTTACTGTGGACTTAGATTTACTGATTGTTTCATCAGCAGTGTCTAACTTGTATATCTCATTTAATTTTTTTTTAAATTCAGACATTGTAATTTTCAGTTTTAGAAGTTTGAATTTTGGACTTCTAAAGCTAAAAAATGCCTTTGAAATTAAAAAAAAATTTAATAGAATATAGACAGTGCAAGGATTCCTGAATCTGTGAGTAGAGTGGTGCATAGGCTGGATACAGTCTGCCCTGGTAGAATCCAGTTGAGGGTACCACACTGCATTTAGTTGATTATTTTTTTTTTGTTTCCCTAGCACTTAGCACAGAGCCTGGCAATAGTAAGAATACAATGGATGTTGGGAGGCAGAGGCAGGCAGATCACGAGATCAGAAGTTCAAGACCAGCCTGACCAACATGGTGAAACCCTGTCTCTCCTAAAAATACAAAAATTAGTCGGACATAGTGGTATACACCTGTAATCCAGCTATGCAAGAGGCTGAGGTGGAGAATGGCTTAAACCCAGGAGGTGGAGGTTGCAGCGGGCCAAGATCGCACCATTGCACTCCAACCTGGGTGACAGAGCGAGACTTCTGTCTCAAAAAAAAAAAAAAGAATACAATGGATGATTAGAAGCACTTCATGTTCTCCTCATCCATTTTGAGAAGACTCAAAATCCTGTGTAGACAATAAGACTTTAAGTATATTATCCAAGAGAGAACATGAGAGTTCAATGGACAAGCAACAGAAAACACCAAAATCTAGGAAGGAGAAGGAAAAGAAGGAGTCTACTTGACCAGGATTGTCCAGGAGAGTTGAGTGACTCTCCAACATGTGGAGAGTATGAAGCAAGAGTCTACAGTCTACTTTACCACTGGGAAATTGTCCAATCCAGGCTGTAAGAGAGTACAGGCTTAACCCTTCCAAGCTCTAACTCTAACTTGAGGAGTTACTTGGAGATTGTGAGAAAAAACTGCTCCAGGGAGGAGCTCGCCCTGGGTCCCATACATCCCCTTACTGAAACCTAAGTGGCTACAACAAAATGCCATTTTTTAATCTTTTAATAGAGTCTAAACTGTTCTGGAACCCAACAAGGTTGGTCCTACACATTCAGGAAACTGAGCTGTTGCTTACAGAACTGGGGCATAAGCAGTAGGTGGGCTTCTACTGCCAGGAAAGAGAAGTGAATGTGTCATGGACTGTAGCCAGCAGTGCTGGTGCTGGGAAGTGGGTGCTACCCTAGGACTTGAGCAGGATGTGATAACTACAGAGGCTTGGTCCAGAGCTAGGCAGAAGCTCCTATGACTCCGGGATGAGCTGCAGATTAGATGTGAACTACTGGATCTGACAGAGTAGCCAGGTCTGCTAATTAACAATCTGATGACGCACCTCAAGAAACTAAAAAAGCAAGAACAAACCAAACCCTAAATTAGCAAAAGGGAAGAAATAACAAAGATTGGAGCAGAACTAAATAACATAAAAACAAAGAAAAAATACAAAGGATTAATGAAAAAAAGTTGACTATTTGAAAAGGTAAACAAAATTGTTAAAACTACTAGTTTGACTAACCAAGAAGAAGCAAGACCTAAATGAATAAAATCAGAAATGAAAAATGAGACATTATAACTGATACCGCATAAATACAAAAGATAATCAGAGACTATTATGAATAATTATATGCTCACAAACTGGAAAACCTAGAGGAAATAGATAAATTCCTGGAAAGATACAACCTACCAAGATTGAACCAGGAAAAAAATAGAACTCCTGAACAGATCAATAACAAGTAGCAAGAGTGAATCGATAATTTAAAAATGAAAATGAAAATCCAAAGACCAGATAAATTTACAACAGGATTGTACCATACACACAAATAACTGGTACCAATACTCCTGAAATTATTCCTAAAAATTGAGGAAGAAGGAAAATTCCCTAACGCATTCCACAAGGCCGGAATCATCCTTGTACCAAAGCCAGACAAGAGCAGTGAAAAAGAAAACTACAGACTAATATCCCTCATGAACAAAGACACAAAAATTTCTCAACAAAATACTAGGAAACTGAATCCAACAGCACATAAAAACAATAATACACCACAATCAAGTGGATTTTATACTGGGGATACAAAAATGGTTCAACATATACAAATTAATAAATGTGATACATTGTATAAACAGAATAAAGGACAAAACCATATGACTATCTCAATAGATGAAAAAAAAAGAGCATTCAATAAGATCCAACATCCCTTCATGATAAAAACTCTCAACAGACTAGACATAGAAAGAACATATCTCAAAACAATAAAGGTTATTTATGATAAACCCACAGTTAACATTGTACTGAGTGGGGAAAAGTTGATAGCATTTTCTCTATTAACAGCAGCAAGATAAGAATGCCCACTCTCATCATTCCTACTCAATGTAGTACTGGAAGTTCTAGCCAGATCAATCAGTCAAGAAAAAGAAATAAAAAGCATTCAGATTGGAAAAGAGGAAGTAAACTTTGCTGATGATATGATTTTATATCTAGATAAACCTAAAGACTCCATAAAAAAACTCTCTTAGATTGATAAATTAATTCAATGAAGTTTCAGGATACAAAATCAACAAATAAAATTCAGTAGTATTTCTATGTGCTAATAACAGTCTTGCTGAAAAGGAAATCAAGAAACAACCCATTTACTGTAGCTACAAAAATGCCTAAAATAAATTTAGCCAAGAAGATAAAATACTTCTACAAAAAAAGTACAAAACACTGAAGAAAAATCTTGAAGATGACACAAATGGAAGACCATCTCATGCTTGTGGATTGAAATAATTAATATCATTAAAATAACTTTACTACCCAAAGCAACCTACAGATTCAGTGCAATCTAAATTAAAATACCAGTCATCTTTCACAGAATTAGAAAAGACAATCTTAAAATTCATATGGAACCAAAAAAAAAAAAAAAAGCACAAGTAGTCAAAGCAATCCTGAGCAAAAAGAACAAAGCTAATGACATCATGTTACCTGATTTCAAATTACATCACAAGGATATAGTAACCAAAACAGCATGGTATGGGTAGAAAAACAGACACATAAATCAATGAATCAATGGAACGGTTGTTCCATTTGGCTGTAAATGTGTGCTTTGTTGTTCCATTTTCTGGATTCCATTTCTAGGGAATCCAGAAATAAAGCACATATTTACAGCCAACTGATCTTTGGCAGAAGCAACAAGAACTTACATTGGGGGAAAGGACACCCTCTTCAATAAATAGGGCTGGGAAAATTGGATTGCCATATGCAGAAAATGAAAGGACTCTTATCTCCCACCATATACAAAAATCAGCTCAATATGCATTAAAAACTTAAACGTAAGTTTCAAAAGTTTAAAAATAATAGAAGAAAATCTAGGGAAAACTCTTCCGGACGTTGGCTTAGGCAAAAAAAAAAAAAAAAAAAAAAAAAAAAAAAAAAAAAAAAAAACTATGACGAAGACTTCAAAAGAACAAGAACAAAAATAAAAATAATAAAACAGGATTTAATTTAACTAAAAGTCTTTTCACAGCAGGAGAAATAATCAACAGAGTGAAGAGATGACCTGTTAAATGGGACAGAAAGTTTGCAAGCCATTTATCTGACTAATATCCAGAATAGGGAAGAAACACACACTACTCAACAACAACAACAAACCCAAATAATTCCATTAAAAAGTGGACAAAGTTCATGGATAGACATTTTTCAAAAGAAGACAGGAAGAAGGCCAACAATGTATGAATAAATGCAAATCAAAGCCACAATGAGATATCTTACACTAGTCAGAATGGCTATTAATAAAAGACAAAAAATAATAGATGTTGGTGAGAACGTAGAGAAAATGGAACTCATACACACTTGATGGGAATATAAATCAGTACAGCTTCTATTGAAAACAGCATGGAGATTTTTCAAAGAATTGAAAATGGAAATACCATATGATCCAGCAATCCTACTATTGGGTATCTACCCAAAAGTAAAGTAATCATTATATTAAAAAGATATCTTCACTCATACATATGTTCATTGCAGCACTATTCACAATAGTAAAGTTATAGAATCAACCTAAGTGTCAATCTAACAGATGAATGGGGCAAGGCGTGGTGGTGCAAGCTTGTAATCCCAGCACTTTGTGATGTCAAGGCAGGTGGATCACTTGAGGTCAGGAGTTCAAGACCAGCCTGGCCATCATGGTGAAATCCTGTCTCTGCTAAAAAAACACAAATATTATCCAGGTGTGGCACATGCCTGTAGTCCCAGCTACTCAGGAAGCTGAGGTAGGAGAATTATCTGAATCCAGGAGGTGGAGGCTGCAGTGAGCCAAGATCATGCCACTGCACTCCAGCCTGGGCAACAAAGTGAGACTGTCTCAACAACAACAAGAAAAAAATCAACAAAACACCAGATGCATGGATAAAGAGAATATGGCATACATACACAATAGAAGAAAATTCAGCCATGGAACAAATAAAATTTTATCTTTTATAGCAGCCACGTGGATGGAACTGGAGATCATTATCTTCACTGAAACAAACAACACAGAAAGACAAATAACTGCATATTCTCACTCATAAGTAGGTGCTAATAAATGTACTTTTGTGAACATAGAGAGTTGAATGATAGGTAATGAAGACTCAGGAGGGCAAGGGCGTAGGACAGGGAGGATGATAAGAAATTGGTTAATGGGTGCAATATATTTTATTTGTGTGATGAATACCCTAAAAGCCCTGACTTGGCCACTGTGCACTCTAGGCATGTAACAACATTGTACAGATACCCCCATAAATTCATGCAAATAGAAAGGAAAGAAAGGCCATTTTCTTAAAAAAAATTCACTTTATTGAAATATAATTATGTACAACAAACTGCATCTATTTTAAATATACAATTAAATATGTTATTTTTTATCCTATATTCATGTCTTTCTATTCTTAATCACATTTCTAATAACTATTTTAAATTTCTTTTTTGTTAATTTCTTTATCATTCACTGTTATTTCTAGGATGTTTCTATTGATATGATTTTGCTCCAGCTATGGGTCAAAATTTCCCGCACTTTTTGCATGTGTAATAATTTTTGATTGGATTTTGGATAATTTTATGTTTAAATAACTTGAGTTTGTTTTGATAGGCAGGTAAGTCATTTGCATATGATTTGATTTTTTTAAAAAAATACTCATCTGTAAGTTTATTAAGGGCTGAAGTATAGTATTTGCTCTATGGCTAGTTTAACCTTACTACTAAAGCCTTATTGAGTATCTTCACTGAATTCCCTGGGTGTTAATGAGATCTTTTTTTTTTGACTAGTGAGAACATGAATGATATAATACTTCTTTTTCCTGCCTCATAGAATTTCTGTCCATATATGCATAGCTTAGTATTTAGCACCAATCTTACAAGATTTTCCTAGGTAATTTTCTGGGTCTCATTTTTTGCATAACTCCCTCCTTGTGACTATCATGTATCACAAATTTCAGCTGCCTCAGTTTCCCTGAACTCCCATCTCCATCTTCTCCCTTTCTTGAGACTTCTGTGCTCTGTCTGCATTCCTCTTCTCTGAGAAACAGACTAGAAAGTGCCATTAGAGAGAAAGTGGGGCAATTATAGGACTCACCTCATTGTTCTCTTTTCTCAGGGATCGCCATTCTGTGCTGCCTGTTTTTCAATGTCTGAAAACGCCTGCTTTTTATATTTTGTCCAGTTTTCTAGTTTACAAAAGACAGTGTCTGGTAATAGTTATTCCATCATGATCAGAAGCAGAAACTTTCCTAATCCTTTGTAATCTCTAAATTCCACCACTTCCAGACATAATAATATGTTATTAGTCTTCATATCCTGCAGAACTTTATTTTTTGTTCATTTTGACAAAAAATGTAAGCAAACACAAATAAAAAGTCCCAAATATAGAATCAAGCTTCTAGAATGAAGAAATACATGGTAGCTTTTGATGTTCCCAGCATCTTTTCCTCCCAGTTCTTTTTTTGCTGACCTGTGTATACTCTTTTCTATATTTCTTTATCAGTATTCATATCTAAATTTGTATCTATATTTGTTTTTCTACCTGTATTTCTATATGTACATTTTGTTCTTATTTATGTGTAAATCTGTTTGAACCTGCACTTTTACCAATCTCCCTTTTCATCTATGTTAATATGAGATGTAGAAAGGCATTATAGTCTACTATTTAAGAGCAAAGACACAGGAGCCAGACTCCTTGGATTTGAATCTTACTCTACCAAATGTCATGTGTCTCTGGGCAAGTTATCTGATATGGCTTTGTGTCCCCACCCAAATCTCATGTTGAATTGTAATTCTTATAATCTCCATAATCTCCTTGCGTGTCAAAGGAGAGACCAAGTGGAGGTAATTGAATCATAGGGGTGGTTTCCTCCATGCTGTAAAGATTAGATAATATTTTAGTCCATTTTCCGTGCTATTCTTGTGATAATGAGTGAGTTCTAATGAGATCTGATGGTTTTATGAATATTTGGTAATTCCTCTTGTGTACACCCTCCTTCCTGCCACCTTGTGAAGAAGGTGCCTTGCTTCTCATTTGTCTCCTGCTAAGTTTCCTGAGGCCTCCCCAGACATGCTGAACTGTGAGTCAATTAAACCTCATTCCTTTATAAATTACCCAGTCTCGGGCAGTTCTTTATAGCAGTCTGAAAATGGACTAAAACATTATCTAATCTTTACATGCCTAAGTTCTTCCACCTGTAAAAAGGGGATAATATTAGCATCTACAAGTTTGTAGCAAAGAGTAAAAGAGTTAATATATGTGAAGCACACAGAATAGTATCTGGTATATGGTAAGTGCTATATAAACTGTAAATGCTATTAGCTCTATCTGGTTACGGAGAAAGGTCTTACAGAGTCCCTGGGCTAAGCTACTAGCATTTTTTTTTTTTTTGAACCGGCACCACTTGGGCTTGCTTTTAGAAACATTTGGAGGTAAATTTGCTTACTTGGAAAAAATGAAAATTTCTATTGGGATCAATCATATCTTCTCAGGAGTAGCTTTTCTAGGTAAACAGCCTGGTACCCAAGAAGAATCATGCCCGAGGGCATGTAGAATACCTGATAGTGATTCTCTAGGGCTTAGGGCTTCGTGTTTCTGAGGCCCTTTTATTTACAGTCCTAGGTGGTGGAATTCATTGCATAACCCAGGAATCAGTTGCCTCTTCCTGAAGCCTCTTTTCTCCCCCCACACCAGGCTTACCACTCAGCCACTGCAATTTCAGTGTGTGCCTTACACCGTCCTCTCCAAGGCTCGTCAATCTATTACAACTTGCTTATGCAAAGCAATTTATCTCCTTTCCTCCTCCTATTTCCTCATTTACATGTTCTCCCTGACCACATTCCTCATCTAAAAGGCTTCTTTAATGTAAAGTGCCACCTTTCTTTTAGCTCAGTGAGGAATGATTAATAAATAGGTTTAAAAAAATTACATTAATACACCTATTTCAGAAATGCTGAAATTATTAGGAATAACAATTCCTGAAGGAAGAAATAGCATAATCAGGGTCGCACAGATACTATTATAGGTTGCAGAACAGGACTCGTATTTCAGCTCCTTGTCTCCAGATCTGAGTGTTTTTCCCTCACATTACACTGTTCTGATGGTTTCATTGGGCCTGGAGGAATCCAGTCATTTAGGAGAATCCAAAGAAGTTGACTTGTGTGTGTGTGTATGTGTGTGTGTGTGTGTAACAACTTTTTTCCCACCACCTGCCTCATGTAGAAGTCACATTTGCAGAATCACATTTTCTTTGTTTCTTCTGGTTACTATAAAGGGAGGAAGCTAGATTTGTTATATTTCTCTCTGTCCTTGAGTCATCAGAGTGAGTGCCCAAGGCAATGGAAATTCTGTTTCTCCTTATTAAGGCTGCTGGACATCAAGTAAGTGGCTATTTTCTTCTAGTTTCTTAATTTTGGTGCTGGTACTCCCATGATACTGTTCTCTTAGTTGAACCTTGTAGAAGAAAATAAAGGGATGGGAGAAAAATGTTAGAATTTTTTCAATCCATTGCCTGCAGATATTTAGAATCTTGCAGACTTTTTCCAGGTTACACTGAGGACCTAAAATATGGCCCATTTTCTTCTCTATGATGTGGGTTGAGCATATGTGTGTTGGAATCATGCTATTTTTAATGCAGAAATCAATCCCTTCTGTGCTTTTTCTGAGGGTTATGGCGTTTTGCTTTATGCGGTCACAATAAACTATAGAAAGGTGACTGCTGAGCCCTGACAGGTTCACTGTTGCTTTCAAATCCTGTAAATGACATTGCTTATTGTATGGGGTTTATAAATGTAGACAATTAAATAATAGTAAACATTCTCCTATTTTAAAATTGGAGTCCATGATTGACTGTCTTGTGTCTGACTTTGGCCCTGCCGAGGACCAGAGAGGGAACTAATGTGAATTGCATTTAGTGTTTGTCAGATACAGTAAGCTGGTCTTGGTTGAAAAGGTAAAAGTGTGTGTCTATTTTATAGTAAATGCTTTACTGTAAGCAGATATTAAAAGATGACACTGTTGATCGATCTTCCTGGTTTTCTAGCAGTAGGACATATACATCATTGGGATTCATCTTGTTAATGTTAGGGTCTGAGGGTGACACCTTACTTTATCATCACACCTTAAAAAACTAATACATATGCACAAATATGCGACGTTGCTTAGCATTTGTCATTAGAGCAAAGAGGCCTGGCAGTGGCCACATACCCCGATGCATTGTCTAAATTAATCCATTGAGGGATATTGAATCACTTAATCACAACACAGACTTGCTGCCTTGGTAGGCACGCTCTCCCTTCATTAGATTTAATATATTTCTCATTATACAAATCTGCCGCTGTGACAATAAGTCTTGCTCACAAATCAGTTTGCCCTTTTGCTTTGCAGATGCAGAGAACTTTCGTCAAACAAGACATAAATGGGGCCTGTTAGACAGGAGGTCAGAGCAGTCGCCATCAGATATTAATAACTATTCATTAAGATGAT
The DNA here is from genome assembly GCF_030222135.1 of Aotus nancymaae. Taxonomy (NCBI): domain Eukaryota; kingdom Metazoa; phylum Chordata; class Mammalia; order Primates; family Aotidae; genus Aotus; species Aotus nancymaae. The sequence goes on along the minus strand of NW_026988494.1, from coordinate 5,216,655 downwards.
TTTTAATATCATATTTTAATGGGCAGAGGTAAAACAATTATGATTCTAACTTCTTGCTTGCACTGTAAACAAGAAAAAGGAAATGTAGTTACAAGGAATACTTGGAACTTCTCAGATAAATCACAAAACTTCTTCCCCTCGTTCCCTCTGAATGCAAACCAAATGCATGGGGACTCCATTGGTACATGTGGTCTTCCAGGTTACTGCTGATTTGAGTCTAGCTGATTTAAAAACCAAGGCATAAAAAATACTATGTATGTAAAGATATGCAGAGTGTTTGGAAATCAATTAAAAATGAATATTAACCAATGGAGCTAAAATTATAATTATTGATTTCAGAAAAATATCTACCTTTTTTCTTTTTTGCTTCCTATGGTAGTATAGTGCTTGGTAGAACAGAAAGTTTGAATAGCATTTTTGTAAGTCAAATTCTAATTTATTGGACATTTAATATATATCCTGGCACATTATTTACCTCTTTTCTTATTTTCTTGATCGTATTCTCCAAAGGATTTTCTGTTATTGATCTTTTCAAAGAACATGTTTCTTTCCCATTGATCATTTCAATTGTTTTCATTTTGCTATTATTTTATTTCATTAATGTCTGTTTTTATCTTCATTAATCTTTCTTCCTCTCCTTTCTTTGGACATGATTCTTTTATTAGCTTTTGTGAGTTGAAGGTTTATTTATTTGTTTTCTGTTTGTTTTCTCTAGATTTCAGATGCACAGAAGTGAATTAGTCTTAGTTTTTGGTTCATGACATACCATCAGCTCACATTTCCTTGTTGATGACTTATTTAATGTAAAAAGAACATACAAAACTACCATTCAGAACAAAATATAGGACTGTGACAATATCTTCATTTAACCATATGGACTCCTACCCTATTTCTCTTTCTCCCTCTTGCTCTTGACATAAATAGTATCTTGCAGATTTATCTTTCCTTTTTATATAGTTTTATAGCATCTATATGTAAACCTAAAATTATATATTTTAATTTTAGTAGTTTTATACTTTATGAGAAGTATATCATGTTGTATGTAACCTTTTGGGACTTTTTCTCCCCCACTTCATGTAAGAATACGTGTCTACAATGGTCTGGATATGGTGCTTTGTAAGTGTCAATCAAATCATGTGTATTAATACTATCATTTGAACCTTTTCTACTTTTTGGCAAGTTTTTTTTCTTACTCTATCACCTACAAAGAGAGGTGTGTTAACATCTCCCACTGAGATTATGGATTTGTCTACTTAATTTTTTTGCTTTATGTATTTTTAGGTTATATTGTCATATGAATAAAAATTTAGAATTCTCAAATTTTTCCAAGGTGAAATGGATCATGTACCATTAAGAAATATCTCTTTTTTATCTCTGGTGATTTTTTGTCATAAAATCTACATTGTTTGACATCGATATAGCAATATTAACTAAAAAAAGACTCAAACCATGATTTTTAAAAAGTCAAAAGACATAAACATTTTACAAATAAAGCAAGGCAAATAGCATTTAAAAATATGAAAAGATTTTAACCTCATTCGTAATAATGCAAACAGAAATTCCGCCGAGATACCACTTCTCATCTAAGATACTTTAAACAATTCAAACACTTACAAAACAGTGTGTTGACAAGACTGTGGAGAAACAGGTTCTCCTACATGGCAGGTGATAATCTCAAAAGGTACAGTACAACTCCCATGGTGGGGATTTAGCAATATCTAACAACATCGCATATGTATTTATTCTTTGATCCATGGGTCTACCATTCTATCCTGAGAATACTCCCAAAGAAATAAAGAGAAAATATTCAGAAAGTTATTTACTGTAGCATTATTTGTAATAGCAAAAGATTAGAAACAACACAAACCTCCATGAATATAGGGCTGTTTGAATAAACTCTATTATATGCCCAAAGTAGAGAGCTATACAGTTGTTAAAATGGAAATGAAGAGGATCTCATTAACTCATGGATAGTGATTTCTAGGATATATATAATATAATATAAATATATAAAATATAAATTAATAATATATTAATTTATAAATATATTAATCATATAATACATAATTATAATGTGTATATTATATATAATCATATAAATATATTATATTTATATTAATATATACATTTATAAAATATAATGGATATATATTACAATTTACACATAAATTAATTCATAAATATTAATTAATAATAAATATAAATATATAGAAATATATGTTATATAATATATAATATAAATATTCATATAAATATAAATATATATAAAATATTTATTTTACATACATATGTATATATATTTTTTCTTTCTTTCTTTTTATTTTGTTTTGATTTTTGGGAGATGAAGTCTGCCTCTGTTGCCCAGGATGGAGTATAGCAGTGTGGTCATAACTCACTGCAGCCTTGAACTCTTGGACTCAAGCAATCCTTCAGCTTCAGCCTTCCAAGTAGCTGGGACTACAGTTGTGCACCACCACACCTGGCTAATTTTTAAAATTTTTTCATTGAAATGGGATCTCAATATGTTGCCCAAGCTGAACTCAAACTCCTGGGCTCAAGTGATCCTCCTACTTGGGCTTCCCAACGTGCTGGGATTAAGGCATGGGCCACCATGCTCAGATGAAGATTTATTATTATTAAAGGAGAAGAGCAAGTCACAGAGCAGAGCATATGTTATGGTGCTTTTTGTGTAATAAAGGAGGGGAAATATGAATATATAGATTTAGTCTTTCCCCCCCAAAAGAAACATAGCAAGAATAAATTAGCAACTAATGAAATGATTATCAATAAGGAGTTGGAGGGATGTGGTATGGGGCTGAAAATGGGCTGAGACTTCTCTGAGAATCAGTTTTGACTTTTGAACCATGTGTATTTTATATATTCAAAAACTTAACTAAAATTGAACACAAACAGAAGAAACAAATCTATATCAAAATGATACAGAGTAAAGAATTATTTCAAGTAACTTCTGAATTCACTTTGTATACCTTTAGTGGAGTATATTTTAAAGTAAAAAAGAACTGCAAAGAAATCTTAAATTTTACCCGGGAGTTTATTGTTAGCAGTAACAATTGTAACTTGGAGGCTATTTTTCATTTTTATATTATAGGCTAAAGTAAATAAGTAATTATATTGATGTTTTTATAGGAGAATAGAATGTAAAATTAAAACCCCCTGTAAGTTGAATTCAAGTTAGAAATACCAATATAGAGTTGTATTTTAAAAACCCCACGTTTCCAACCTTTGCCACTGAACATGCCTGGAAACAATGACCTTTGAGTAGCAACAAGCTCACCAAATGTCTAGACTTGGGTTCTAAATGTCATTCTCCATTAAAGACAACCAGGGCTCCTTGGAGAAATGGCTGATTTCACATCTGAGCTGGGAGAGAAAAACGTGGTCCCAGGACTTCTTGTGCCACCAAATAAGGAAGTGCTCAAACACTAATGAGCTTATGTTTAAGGGACACAAAAGTCAGCTTGAAAGACCTCTCACTGAGTACATTTGACATGAAGTGAACACACACACAAAAATGATTATACTTGATTATGATACATGAAATGAACAACATATCATGAGTTGATTATGAGGGAATGGGGTAGGGAAGGGGAGAGGGGAGGTTCTGACTCAGTTGCAAAGGAATGTTAGTTAATAAATGTGGAAGTTATAATAGAACTAGAAAATCACCATTTTTCAATTCCCAATAAATGGTTCACTGATTCTGGTGAGCCTCAGCAATCAGTGCTAAAGACATTAGACAAAAGGTTGTTTGGAAGTGGGATATTCACAAATGGCTGACGTGTCACCACACAGATTAATCACTGACTATAGTATTGCAAAGGAAGAAATGAGCTTTTACAATAGTGAGACCTAGTGGTTATTACTGTAACCACATAAACAAAGCTACCATCACCCATAGTGGGATGCTGACTGTGAGCTTCTTGATCTTACGCAATGCATATCCCAACCCTGTGAGATGACTTGCTAAAAATGTGTAACCTGATCCGTTCAAGGGTCCAAGCACAATTTTTAATTAAAGGCAAAATTTAATAACACCATGAGAAAACAATTAGACAAATACAGGCTACGAGATATCCTGAAAGACAATGGGTTTCAGCTTTTCAAAAAGTCAATGAAAAAGTTAAAAAAGAAAGGAAGATTGAGGGAGTGTTGTATGATAATCTGATAACCAAGGCAATGCCTGAACCTTACTGGATCTTTTTTTCTTTTTAAACAGCTATATAAGACATTTTGAGTACAATTGGAGGCATTTGAAAATGGATTGGCCATTAGTCAATATTATGGAATTGGAATTATTGTTTATTTTCTGAAGTGTAATAATTGCATTGAAGCTATTCTTAGGAAATGCATGATGGAATATTTATGGGTAAAGTATCATAATGTATGCAACTTCATGTGGCTGGAGTATATATATATATATATATATATATATATATATATATATATATATATGAAGCCATGTGGCCCCCCAAGCCATGTGGAACTGTGAGTCCATTAAGCCTCTTTCCTTTATAAATTGCCCAGTCTTGGGTGTGTCTTTATTAGCAGTGTCAGAACAGAGTAATACAAACACCTTCTCTGCTCTGCCTGGACTAGAGACCTGACCAGCAAAACTGGATTGTCAACAAGTGAAACTCCTTCTTCAAAAAGAGTGATTGATGACTATGGAAACCCATGGCCCCAAAAAGGTTTTCTCAAACTCTGATTTGTGAGGACTTTTACTCTTGCTGTTCCTTATCCACCTGAGGAGAAATGTTTTACCATCTCCCTTTTTAAGATCTATTTGCCCTAAGATGTCTAATTTGGACTTTCCAAATCCATAATACTTCTTGGGTATAAAAAGATCTATGTTAATTCAAGGTAATCAGCATCACTATTGTCTTCTGCTTATTGTTTCTGATCTACACGTAAGTCTAAACATAGTTTGATGCATTTCTGCCCATTTTCTGGCATTTTTCTGGCCCAGGCAAGAAGTGGGTGAGTCTTCATCTCTTGAGTCATTTATTTCCAGATAAATATGGTCCAGCTGCTAAAGTTTTCTATTTCTTCCACACTTCCTATAAACCACCCAAACTCCACAAGGGATTATGACAATAGTTGCCTAGCACAGAAAATAAAGCTGGCAAATAGCTCCCTATTTCTGACACTTTTGAATGCAATTAAGAAGTGATAGTTCTTCTGAGCATGGCCAACACTCTGGGGTTTGGTGGTGAATAAGCTCTAGATGCTTTGATTCCCATCCCTCGTTTCTTTCCTGCTTCCTGTCTTAATCTGGCTGTGGTTTTCTAAGGGATCTTCATATGAATGGTGCCCTTGGCAGCCAACTCCTCCCCTTTCTCGCTGCAAAAGAGGGCCAGAGGGATTTGATGTCCCCTCCCAATGAACAGTTTACTCCTCAGTATTTGTACTTTTGAATACATACAGAAAGTACCAGATGTCCTTTTCCTTTCCCTGGGTAAAGAGGCAGGGTGTTTATACCTGTTTCCTGTTTTTTCCTTTGCCTTTTTCTATAATCATTATTGGTTCTTTGACCTTGTGAAATGCCCTCTTCTCAACTGAAAGCCTTTGTCATCCTGATTGAATTTAAACAACTGAATGATGCATATGGAAATCATGGCATAGCAAAACAAGATGGAAGTCATAGACTCAAAACTGAATTTTTCACTATCTTGGAAATGTAATTTCTTGGTGCTCCAATTTTCTTGTTTATAAACTGGAGTAGATGAGGCTTCCTGGCCTACTTCCCAAGGATATATTGAGGACCAATGTACTTGAAGTTAGACTGCTGTTTTATACTTCTTATTTTGAAATAACTGTAGATTAACAAGCAGTTGTAAGAAATATTACAGAGGTATCCTCTGTGTCTTCACCCAGTTTCCTCCAATGATAGTTTTTGCAGAACTAAAGTACAATATCACAACCAGGAAATTGACACTGATACACATCTACTCACCTTATTCAGATTTTACCAGTTTTGCATGCATTCATTTGAGCACATGTGTGTATTTGCATCTGTTTTAATTTCTCAGGGCTGCTGTGATGAAGTGCAACAAACCGGGTAGCTTAAAACAATAGACATATATTCTCTCTAGCTCTGGAGACTAGAAGTCCAAACTCAAGGTGCTGGTGGGGCCGTGTTTTCTCCAGAGCCTCCAGGAGATGACCCTCCCTTGCCTCTTCCAGCTTCCAGGTGTTTCTTGGCTTGTGGCAACATAGCTCTGATCTCTGCCTCTGTCATCACATGACCCTCTTCTCCCTGCATGTTTTCACATCATCTTTCTTCTTTGTGTGTGCGCCCCAATTTCCCGCTTCTTATAAAGACACCGGTCATATTGGATTAGGGCTCACACTATTCCAGTTTGGCCTCCTCTTAACTAATTACATCTGCAGCAGCCCTATTTCTAGGTAAGGCCAAGTTCTAAAGTACTGTGGGTTAGAACGTCAACATATCCCTTTAAGGAACACTATTCACACAAGAAATTCTATGCACTTTTATTATGCTTTAAATTTATGTGCCCACCTCTACACTCAGGACATAGAACAATTCCATCACTACAAGGATCTTTTTATAGTTGTAGATACCTTCTTTCCTTTCCTTTGCCCTACTCCCACAGATCTTTGGAATACCACTTACATGTTCTGCATCTCTATGATACTGCCATTTGACAAATGTTATATAAACGGGATCATACAGACCATTTTGTAAACGTTAATACCCTGCACCGTATACATATATATGGTGGTATAGTTGGATGCAACTGGATTTTCTGCATCATCAAAGGGCAGGAAATTTAGTTTGTTTTTTTCCAAGTTATGTTCTTCTGAGCTTATTTTTAATTTTTTTTCTTTTTTTAAAGACAGGGTGTCACTCTGTCATCCAGGCTGGGATGCAGTGGTGTGACTGTAGCTTACTACATTCTTGAGCTCCTAGGCTCGAGTGTCCCTCTTGCCTCAACCTCCTGGGTAGCTGGGATTACAAGTGTGAGCCACCATGCCTAGCTAAGTTTTTCTTTTTTTTTGGGTAGAGATGGGGTTCTCATTATGCTGCCTCAGTTGGTCTCAAACTCCTAGCCTGAAGTGATCCTCCTGCCTCAACCTCCCAAAATGCTGGGATGACAGGCGTGAGCTACCACACCTAGACTCTTCTTGGCTATTTGTTGGCTTGTACAGAATGTCAGCCAGCACTTTCTTCTTCCTTACCTTCTTTGCCAAAGAAGGGTTGGAAACCGTGGGAAATGTTTGCTCTCTGGTGAGTGCCTTGGGCCTTTATCGTGACCCGGCTTCTCCATGGGAGCCCTGTGCTTATTGCAGCAGAAACATGAGCAATCATAAAATTCACAAGGGCTATTGATAGAAAAATCTGCCACGTACCAGCAATTGAATCCCACCGTGTTAGAGTTGTATGGGAACATGAAAGCCATTTTGTCCCTCCTCTCACCTTTAGAAAGGCTGTGATCGCACAGATACAAACGAGACACCGTCTGCTGCAGCCTAGTCAGTTGTTCTCCAGACGGTACTTGGGACCTAAGAATGTTCTGAAAAGGTAGAATGCTCTTTATTTAGGGTTTTTTTTTCCCCAGTGTTGTCCTTTCACACGACTTGCCTGTTCTGACTGCCTACCAGTGTATTTTTCCTGAATTAGGACAATTCATATGTTATTGCCTTATTTCTAGGAATTAAAATGCAATTGGCAGTCACACAATGCACTTATTCCAGACTCAGGATGTCTAACTGTAAGCCATCAAATTTTATTTCTAAAGTGAAAGCACTAAAGCCATTTTTTGGATGCTTCTGAATGAAGCCAAAGGTTGATCACTCACAGTAGTTCCGAATTGCCAAACCATTTTCTTACTGGAGAGTAAGTGGGACCTCTCTCAAAGCTTCTTCATTGTCTGACACCACAGCTATTTTTGTCCCTTACAAATGTTGTAGCAATTTAGCAATCTATCGACTTGACTTTTTTCCATAAACATGCTGCCTGTTAGATGCATAATTCAAATTCACACACAAACGGTGAGATGTTTGCTTAGCAAGAGCTATAATTTAAACGTAACCTCTGCAGAAAGCCATTCAGCAGTGCCTGTGTATAAAGTGTAATTTAGTCTGTAGAAGCAATCTTCCCCACTACCATTCTAATATGTGAGCTTGTTTGCTAAATAATCATTGTAGCGTTTTGCTCAAAGCGGTGGTTTTATGTATTTTTTTCCTCGCCACTCATAAATGTTGCCAAGGTAAATGAGAGTTCTTTGGAAACTGTTACTGTCATGTAGTTTTCATTTGAAAATGTCACAATAAAGTGATGTTCTTTGATGCCAAGAAGCATGGAACATTAGAACATGATAAACATAGTACCTAAATATAATAAAATAACATAGCATAATGGCTTGCTTCTCACTTAAAATGAGAGGCTTTTTGTTGTTATTCTAAAGGGTCCGGTTTGAGGGACAGAGCTGGAAGTAACATGGAATGTATAAGAAGCTACCAAGATGAGAATTTAGAGGAAATTATTATTATTTGTAGCTTGGGCCAAATGGAAAGGAAGAGAAATTTGGAAGAAAAATGTGCTCCAAATAAGTGAAATGGAGATTACAGTCCAAAATATGCCATTAACACCAAATTACAAAAGTCTTTTCAAGAGCCAGGTGGAGGCACAAAGTAAAAGCACAGTTTTAAAGATGTAATTTGAAGAGTCAGGAGGGAATATACAAATAGAAAAAAAAAATAGAAAGAAAGAAGAAAGACACAGACACAACCAGAAAGGGGGAGAATACTACTTTCTAAGTGCATATTTAATATCTTTTTTTTAATTCTGCCTACTACAATGTTAGTGAATACCAAGCCTAATTTTTTGTGTGAGAGTCCTAAAAAATGGCTAGGCAGTAATATTTGTTAAATCTGAGTGGTAAATCCGTTGATAATTTTACATTATTTTTTGTACTTTTGTATTTAAAAATTATGACAATTTCTAAATTATGAGATTGGGAATTCAAGTCCATTAAAGAGATTATAGAAATGGCAAACAAATGACATCATGAGATAGTAATATGGGAAATATTAGTTGCATTACTTTCATATATTTGAAGGTATAATTATTTTCTTTTAGAAAAATAATGGAAGTGATTTATTATGTTCTTATTCTTCAAAAGCTTATTGAAGTTGGGCGTGGAGGTGCAGGCCTGCAGTCCAAGCTATTCAGATAAGATGCAGGAGGATTGCTTGAGCCCAGGAGGTTGAGGCAAGCCTGGGCAACATTCTGAGGCCCTGTCTCTGAGGAAAAGAGAAGTGTATTGAGTGATTACTATATGCCAATCACCATGCTGGTCACAAGGCATTTAAAAATGAAATATTGTGCTTCCTGCTGTGGAGGACCAATATCCTGCAACATTATAGTGGTAACTTCTAGGGGAGGGCACGGTGGCTTATTTTCCTCCTGAATATTTCCATGTCTAATTTGTTTCAGCTTACTAAGACACCACTTTTCTCATAATCATTTGTCATCATTTCATGAACTCCACAAAAATTAACCTTTTTCGATTATGGAGCACCTTGCTTCTGATTACTCACCTTGGACAAAAGTTATTCATCATCATGCCCTATGATTGCTTCCAAACGACAATTGCCACTATATAAAGCTTTCAACTATTAAGAAATTTTGAAGAAATGGGTCCACTTCTCTTAAGCCAATTTTAAAGCAAATAATTTTTAAGCAATGACAATGTTTCTAGAATAACTACATTCATAATCACCACTTTGAAGAGAAAAATTTCCTTTAGTTGTAATGTTCTGATATGTTTCCCTTTTAAGAAAGAGTCCTTTCCATATGCATTTGTATGTTTATTACAGCACTATTTACAATAGCAAAGACTTGGAACCAACCCAAATGCCCATCAATAATAGACTGGATAAAAAAATGTGGCACATATACACCATGGAATACTATGCAGCCATAAAAAAGAATGAGTTCATGATTTTTGCAGAGACATGGATAAAGCTGCAAACCATCATCCTCAGCAAACTAACACAGGAACAGAAAACCAAACACTGCATGTTCCTACTCATAAGTGGGAGCTGAACAATGAGAACACATGGACACAGGGAGGGAAACATCACACACCGGGGCCTGTCAGGGGGTTGGGAGAAAGGAAAGGGAGAGCATTAGGACAAATACCTAATACACGCAGGGCTTAAAACCTAGAGGATAGGTTGATAGGTGCATCAAAGCACCATGGCACATGTATACCTATGTAACAAACCTGCACGTTCAACACACGTATCTCAGAACTTAAAGTAAAATAAATAAATAAATTTAAAAAAGAGTCTCTTCACTTTAACCACATTTTGTGCATGTGTTTACATATTGAAAATTCAATGGTGGGCCAATGTTCACCATTAATATACTTTAGCTTAAGATTATCTTTTATCTAGTAGTTACTGAGAAAATCAGAACACAAGGAAAAATTATAAACTTTACTTGTGGATCATTTAATTTACTGGATCCCAAAACTCATGACCATGAAATCTATAGTATAGCACTCTTTTTTTAATTAATGTAACAAACTATCATTCAAATTAATATTGCATTGCAGTTATCTTTGTACTTATTGCTTTATTTTATTCATTTATTTATTTTGAGACAGGGTCTCTGATGCCCAGGCTGGAGTACAGTGGTGCAATCACAGCTTATGCAGCCTTGAACTTCTGGGCTCAGGAGATCCTCCTGTCTCAGCCTCTACAGTTTCGAGATTACAGGTATGAGCCACTGTGCCAGACCTACTTCTTGTTTTAGACTGCAGGTTTCTTGAGGACTAAGACTATAGCCTTTAACACTGTAGATCTTTAATGAATATGGATTAAATGTGTTCTTGGTTACTTGATACTCATGGCTTACATTTTGATCTGACAGTAGCCTTTTCTCCTAATTGCAGAAACTAAATTGTGTTCAATGTTACATAATAATTAGACTTATTCCACGGAAATGTCACAGTGGTGAGGATGACTATGTGACTTTGGGAAACTTACACATGAGACAATATCAAGATGAGTTTAATAACCAACACAGAATACTGAGCCAGAGCAAGAAATAGACTCAGCAAACTAGATGGAGGCTGTGATACTCCAACAGTAAGCAGACACTAGGGGAAAGAATGTAACATATGCAAGAGATGCCTACCAAAGACTCAAATTGCTTTTCATATGAATCTTATTTCTTGATACTCAGCCCTCTTAGGAGAATTTTTCTACAAGGCTGACTTCAGGAGTCAATGTGCAAACATATGGTCTTCTGTTTCTTCAAAGCAAGTTATGACAACCACAAGGTTATATCACAAGGTGTCATACTCTCTAAGTGTATACAGAGTTTTTCAAAGGCCAGCCCTGGTTCCTGATGAGGAACACATGCTCTAAGGTTTTATTATGAGCCGTTCACATTAAACTGGCTACATCATAGCTTGCTATTAGCATGAGAGGCTATACTGTCCACCATTGGCTGAACTCCTAAAGTCTTCTTGATATGGGGCCAAAATGTCTTAAGTGTCTCTGAATCTGGTCAGTGGTTTCAGCTCTTCTAGAAGAGCCAGTAGCTTTAGCAAATCAGGAATTGCTTCCCTTAAATTAAGGTAACTTTTTTAGTGAAAAGGGACATTATTAATAATTTTTCTAGGAGAGTGATTATAAATTGACACAGTCCTAGGCAAAGGAGCATAAAATTCACCTACCTATGGGGATTGTCCCTGGTTACCATTTAGCTGTATCTTAGTCCATTTGGGCTGCTATAATAAAATACCATAAGCTGTGTGGCTTATAAGCAATAGAAATGTGTTTCTCATGGTTCTGGAGGCTGGAAGTCCAAGACTCATGGAGCCAGTAGATTCAGTGTCTTGGTTTGTAGACATCTTTTCACTGCATTCTCTCACATGGTGCAAGGGGCAAGGCAGTACTTTGGGGTCTCTTTTATAATTCAAAGGTTGTTTTGGGCATAGTAGGCACACTTGTGTGGTGGCATTACCTTTTGGAGTTCCCAGGGTGGTCTTGCTCACCATTCTTCATTTCCAGCTTTCTTCTCCCAAGTGAGTTGGGCCTGTTGCTCCAGGTCCCCTGATGGTCTATTCCCATTGCAGCACTTTCCTGCTTATCTTCCTTTTCATTCAAGCTGCTTTCCCTCTGATATGGTTTGGCTATTTCCCTACCTAAATCTCATCTTGAATTGTAGTTCCCATAGTCCCCGCATATCAAAGGAGGGACACAGTGGGAGGTAATTGGATCATGGGGCGGGGGAGTTACCTCCGTGCTGTTCTTGTGATAGTGAGTGAATTCTCATGAGATCTGATGGTTTTATAAGGGGCTTTGTCCCCTTTTCCTGGGAACTTCTCCTTGATGCCACCATGTGAAGAAGGTTGTTTGCTTCCCCTTCTGCCATGGTTGTAAGTTTGCTGAGGCCTTTGCAGCCATGCTAAACTGTGAGTCAATTAAACCTCTTTGCTTTATAAATTGCCCAGTCCCAGGTATGTCTTTTTTAGCAGTGTGAGAACAGACTAATACATCCTGGCTAAGGACTGTAACCTGACTCTATTATTGTTGCTCTGGGCTTCTGAAGTTGTATCCCAGCTGATTCCTAGAAACTAACTCTCCCAAAGATATTGGTGCTTCTCAGGAAAGAGAATGGAATTTTGCCCCAGAACTTGGAAATGTCAACTTGGAGCAGTCAATGTCTCTTTTGTATAAGTAAAGTTGTTAGGGCTTTGCACGCTCTCAGCTCATTTCCATTTTGGCCTCCTCTGTGACTAGCTCCTCCTAATTCTCAGAGCATCCTAGGGACAGCATTTTGTTGCAGCATATTATCATTTCCTCTGAAGGAGGGTACATCAGAAAAGGGTTACTTTGACTCACAAAGTAGACACAAAAACTCCAGTTACCTAAAATACTCTTGGAATGGGATTTTCTCATTAGTAGAAATTTATACTTAGAGTAAGACAAATTTATGTCTATTATTCTCAAAATGTCAAGCCGTCTTCAGTCATAATGTAGTTAATAATAGCAAACATTTACCAGGCACCTACTACGTGCTAGGCACTGTCATTACATTTACTCCCAATCTCATTGAAGTCTACCAACAACTTTGAGAGGTAGAATGGTAATTAGTCCTACTTTATTGATGAGAAAGCTGAGTCATGTAAAGATTAAATCACTCATCCAATATAACATAATTCATAAGTTAGTAAGAAGCAAAGTAGGGATTTGGACCCAGGAATGCTGCACATGAGAACCAGGCTTTTAGGTTTATGTTACCTTCACACAGACAGGAGGCACTCTCAAAAGCTTCTGCGTTGAGTTTCTGTTTGTAAGAGTACACTTTTCAAGGATACCCTCCTTCTTTCATATTAACACTCTCAAACCACTCCTCCTACACTCTCTTATGCAATCTCACTCCTTTGAGGTCCTTGTTATTCAACTAAACTGTCATGATTGTGACTACCTAGTTCCTCTCCTTCACCATCCCAAGGGGAGAGTAAATCCAAGTGAATAAGTTATTTCCTTTCAGATCCTTAGTCTTGTTTCCAGTGAGAGCTAGGGTATATTTTGGAGTCTACTTTGCAGTCAGATGAGACTCAATGACTAGGTTCTGTTCAATGGCACACAGGCTATAACAATGTAATGTTGCCTCCAGGCCAGGGCTGGAAAATCACCCAAACACTCTTTCTTGGTCTCTCTCTTTGTTCATTGGCTGGTCTCATGCCATGGGCACTGGTCACTAAGGGATGGTTTACCCAGGCTCTGCCTCACCGTCTCCCTTCCAGCACAAGGTCTTTGTATGCTCTCTTCCTCAAAAACTCTCTTCTTCCCTCTTCATCCAGGTGAAAGCTGTTCTGTCTTTGGACTACAGCTTCTTCAAGAACACCCTTCCTATCCTGCTAATTAAGTCACGTTAACCGGTATGAGTTATCAGAGCACCATGAGCATCTCCTTCTTAGTTGTTGTAGTAGCAGATGATCCTTTAATTGTAGTTATACTTTAAATGCCGAAAGGGCAGGCTTTGCTTCTTTCTATTTTTGCTGACCGTTAAACCTCTGGCACCTAGTACAGTGTCTGATACAGAGCAGGTACTAGTTATGTATTGAATGAATGAATGGAGGAATAAGTGAATAAACACAAATTTTTTTTTTTTAAATTTCCTTTTTAAGAGATCAGAGTCTTACTCTGTTGCCCAAGCTGGAGTACAGTGGTGTGATCACCGTTCACTGCAGCCTTGAACTCTTGGGCTCAAGGGATTCTCCTGTCTTGGCCTCCTGAGTAGCTAGGACTACAGATACACACTTCCAGGCCTGGCTGACTTATCTTATTTTTATTTTTGTAGAGATGAAGTCTTGCTATGTTGCTCAGACTGGTCTTAAACTCTGGATGTCAAGTGATCCTCCTACCCCAGCCTCCTAAAGTGCTGGGATTACAGGCATGAGCCACTGTGGCTGGCCACAAAATTTTATTCTTATATGCTTCTCCTATTTCTAGAAAAGGAGACACACTGATATATTTTCTCCATCAATTAAAAATATGAATAAGACAGAATTTTGTATGGTGCCCCTCTTGGGATCTTAGTTTTATGTGAATAATTTTGGTAATGTTTAATTTTTCTAAAGTTTTCTTTTCTGCTAAACTAGAATGTATAGTTAGAAGTTTGGTCTCTCAGGGATTTCAAACACAGCAGCGTTGTGTTTTTGAAACTATAGGCAAAAAAGCATCCCTATATTCCCTGATCATGTGCAACGATATGTTTTTTGTTCACTGCTACCTCTTTCAGTGTATCTTAGTTCTCCAGAGTCCATGAAATTGTAGAGAAAAAGGGAAGTTGTTTCCACTGGTTTATTGCAAACTGTCTCTTTTTTAAAAAACTTTTTCAATGGAATAAACAGTAGTTGCCAGGATGCTTTATACCTGAAACTAACCTGACAAAGTGTGAAATTTTATGTTCATATACAAGTTCTTCATAATGCTCTTTGTAATTTGCATTATTTTTTGTCTAAGACTTCAGACATTTAGCTTTTTGCTACAAAATTCTGAGTTCTTGAAGAGTTGTTAGTTTCTTTTTGTGATGTTAATTCCTTAAAAATAAAAGGAAAGAAAGAGAGAAAAGGCAGTTTCTTTAGAACTGGCCACTTGATTAGTGAGAAAAGTACAAAGATGGTAATCATTATTAGTAAGATTTAATAATTGCACAAGTCCTAAAAATGTGAAGTTGATGATTGCACAGACATATGTAGAATAAATAGCCCTGATAATATAGATAGACTTGAGCATCCCTGATTCAGTATATTTTCTTTCAGATTCTTTTATTTGGAATCCTGAATTGCAGTAATCTGTCTTGAAGGTATTTCCCAGTTCTGTGATTCTAACCTGCACAGGTGAGCACTAGCTATACATTAGAATATGAAAGTAGATTAAATTTGTAACGCTGTGAAACCTTATCTAGTAACTCTAAAAGCACTTGTGCCTCCTTCTGTTCTTCTTCTATTTAGTTTCTGTCACCCACCCTTTCTTTGGTCCTGTTATCAGGAACCATACAAGCACCTTGCTGTACCTAGTCTCATCTTTTTCCCTGCCCACTAATTCTTCAGGATCCTAACTTGATTCCAAGGTATTAGAAAACACACACACATACACACACATATATATGTTTTTAATTTTTGAGGGTACACAGTGTATAATAATCACATTAGGATAAATAGAGTATCCATCACCTCAAGCATTTACCCTTTCTTTGATTTTAAATCCAAGTATACTCTTTTAGTTATTTGAAAATATACAGTAAATTATTGTTGACTGTAGTCATCCTGTTGTGCAAACAGTAGATCATACTTATTTTATCGAATTACATTTTTGTACTCATTAACCATCCCAACTTCACTACCCCTCAACTCTTCCCAGACTCAGGTAATCATTCTGTTACCATCTATCTTCATGAATTCAGTTGTTTTAATTTTTAGCTCCCACAAATAAATGAGAACCTGTGAAGTTTGTCTTTCTGTACCTGGCTTATTTCACCGAATGAAATGACCTTCAGTCATCCACGTTGTTGCAAATAACAGGTTCTCATTCTTTTTATGGCTGAATAGTACTCCACTGTATATGTATATCACATTCTCATTATCTATTCATAGCTCTTCAATATACTGATTTCCTTTCTTTTGGGTGTATACCTAGCAGTGGGATTGCTGGATCATATGATAGCTCTATTTTTAGTATTTAGAGGAACCCCAAAATACTAAAAATACAGCTATCATATGATCCAGCAAAAAGGAACATTTAAAAAGTATTTTTATAAATGTTCCTTTTCACAAAAAAACCCACCATGCCATTTGCAGATAAAGAAACTGGGTCCCAAAGAGGTAACCTGAATTGTCCCAAAGAGGTAACCTGGATTTATCCTAGAATCAGTTAATGAAAGAGCCAAGTATATATGATCAGCTCTTAACTCTTAGCTTGGTATGTTTTCTAGGATATTATCTTAATTATTTCCATTGGGCTAACAGTTATCTCAACCTCACAATCAGTAATGGAAACCAAGTCAGTCTTGGGCAGATGAATACCTATGTTACTTTAGAATTAAAATATCTATTTCAAATTGTAGTAAATCACTAATAAGTTATTTCTCTTGTGTAAATAAAAAGGACAAAACTTGGAAAATTGGGAGAAACATACAAGATAGTCCAAAGGTCAGGGGAGGAAAAAAAAAGGGCATGGAGAATGTGGAAGTGAAGTGATGCTTCCTGAGAGGAGCAGGAAGGAAACTGGAAGGTGATCAATATGTAAATTTCTGACCCTGTGAAACTTATAGTCTTTCAGACAAGAAATGATGTGAGATACCTTGGATCTTAGTGAATTGTTTTGTTCTAAAAGGAACATGTTTTAAAAACAAATACTCTGTAAATGTTACTGATATGCAGGAAGCAGCACTAAATTACTGGCAAAATTATCTTGCCCAATCCTTTTTACACTCACCTGAGAGGTAGATGCTGTTTAATCCCTACTTTACAAATGAGAAAACTGTGGCTGAAAAGGTTTTAGAGACCTGTTCAAGGTCACATCCCTAATAAAGATTTAAAGATTATCTAAATTTCCTTCTGGTCTTTTTAACATGATCCAACAGAGGCAAAGATTCATTGACCTCTCAATCTCAAAGGTAGTCTGCAGCGCTATAAATTTTTATCATCACAGATAACCCTATTGTATAAATTAGAATCCACAAGATCATGTAGCCATACTTAGTAATTCTCCAAGGCATCATTATTCTTCACTGTACAAATTGAGTTCTTACTCTAAGCTAGGTATGCACTGTGCATGGGGAAATCAAAGACGAATAAGACATAGTCTTGTAGGAAAGACAAAGCTGAATTCAAGTTATCATCACACAGTATACTAAACACAGTGATGGAAAACCTCAGAGACACCTGTCAGAGAGCATGTGATGAAATCTCTATAGTTGGGAGGCTATGAAGAGAATATCAGTTTGCTGGGGCTACCATAAAAAAATACCACGGTCTGAGTGGCTTCAACAACAGAAATGTATTTTCTCACAATTCTGGAGGCTGAAAGTCCACGATCAAGCTGTGGGTATGGTTGGCTTCACCCGAGGTCTCTCTCTTTGGCTTGCAGATGCCCACCTTCTTGCTGTATCCTAGCATGGCCTTTTCTCTGTGTGGGTGCACCCCTAGTATCTCCCCTGTGTCCTGATGTTTTCTTACAAGGATACCAGTCATACTGAATTAGGGCCCACCCTACTAGCTCACATTAACTTAATTATTCTTTTAAAGGCCTTATCTCCAAATACCATCACATTCTGAGGTATAGGGGTTAGGACTTCAAAGTAGGAATTTCAGGTCTGTAACAAGGGCCATCTGAGATGTTAAAGGAATGACAAGGCTCTTGGAGTTGTGTACCAGGAGAAACAGGCCTCCTGACCTACCTCCCTGCTCAGAGCAGTGCTTTTCCCATTTGAACATTCAAAGAATCGCTTGGAGACCTCGTAAAAACAGATTGCTGATTAGTTTCTGATTCAGCAATCTGGCTCTGTCTAGCGTAGGGGCTGAGAAGTTGCATTTCAAACAAGTTCCCTGGTGCTGCTGTTTTTGCTGCTGCTGCTGCTAATCTGGTGATCAGACTTCCAGAGTCGCTGCTTCAGAGCACAACCTCAGATCCAGCCCATACCAAAGACCCTGCTGACCCCTGGAAGGTGTTGGAGCAAATCTGGAATGAGCTTTGCAAAGACTGGCCTGGCACTTTCTCTTTTTTATGCTGGTTGTAGAAGCTCTTTTTTTTGCTTCTGACTGGCATCTTTAAAGCTCATTTTGTTCACTGGAGATAAATATTGCTTCTGTTTCTTCTTCTGCCCCGCCTTTCCCCCCGCCATTTTTCTGAGCTGTTTGCTTCAGATAGGCTCGTCATCTGTCTGAATTGTGGCTATGTATTCTGCTCATAGTAAGGTGATTTCTAGCCATGCAGGAGACAGTAGCTCCAGGATTTGTCATAGTTAGGCATGTTTTATATTTCCTTAATGTGCCTAGTTGTCTGTATCCTGAACTCTGTGTGTGTGTGTATATGGAGCAAGGCGGAGGAAGCGGGTTTGTCTTATTTAGTGGGTTTTTTATCATGGGACTCCAGCATATATTCACCCTTTAAGAATGCTTGTTGAGGGCTGGAGCCTTTCAACGCTGTCTTGAAGCTGGGTAGTTACAATTTAATGCTAACTACAACTAATAATCATAAAATTAAAAAACAAAGAAATTACGTTTATAACATTCTGTTCTCCAGGCTCTAAGTTGGCTCCAAAGGCGTTCATTATCATTATGGATATTAGTGTTAAGTGGATGCATTAATATTTTATTTTGTATTATCAGGGTTGAATGATCATAAACACTAGCAGGAAGAGAACTGAGAATGTAAGACATCTTTTATTCATTACTCTTTTGCCTATATGTCCACTTATGTGATGTGCACATGGGTCAAATCAGTCATTTCAGCCAGCTCTGTGATCCATCTGGATCTCTCCATGATTAATCTGGCCCAGACAGCTGGCAATAGAGAAGCGGACAAAGGAAATGAAGGATCCACAATAGCTTGTTCAACTGCCCATCGGATAGACATCACTGCTGTCTGCCTTACAAACTTTGTTTCAGAGTGTCACATAACAGAACTGACACTGACTGTGTGTGTGTGTGTGTTGACTACATATGTCTGTGACAGTGAACAGCATAAACTCAAAGAGACATACAAATGTTTAGAGTAGGTACAACAGCAAAAGAAACAAGTAAAAAGGGAAGCATTTATTTTCTCATTAACCCTTCATTGTTCTGGGTTATTAAGAAACTAATCTTCCAAAAATATAAGTCCTTCTTGAGAAGATTTTGCTGATCATCCATTCACTCAACGCACATTTACTAAGTGCCTCTATGTGTCAGGCATTTGTATTAGCAGCTGTGAACAGAGCAGTCAATAATACAGACACAGTTCCTCTTCTCATGGAGCTTCCTATATATGGAGAGAGATAAGTAACGTACAGAAAAATAAACAATGGAAGAACGATAGAGTCCTGGGAAATAAACAGGATGACGTGCTAGAAAGGGTGGTTAGGGAAGTCTGAATGGGGAGTAGACTTTTAAGCTGAGACAAGAGAGATGAGAATGATCTATACTTGCACGGGGAAGAGAACCATGACCATGTGGGCAGAGAGGATCAAATGTGGGAAGACCATCAATTACAAATATCATAATCAGATTGTCTCCTAAGATCTCTGTAATTGAATGAATGTGTATTTTCAATGATAAGTTAAAGTCAAAGGTAATTTTGGATATAAGTTAGCATTAGGTGAAGCAGTTTGGTAGGCAGTTGGTGGCCATTGGGAAAGCCATAGCCAGAGAGAGGAATAAATGAAGTGTAGCAAAGACACATTTCTCTATTTACAATTAAGTCTAAAATATTTTGATGCCAGTAGGAGGCTGTGTGTTACAGAAAATTTGCCCCAGAACAGCATCCTCAGAGAAAGGGCAGCATTCCTTAACTCTTGGCCTCTTCACATTTGTCTGGCTAAGTGTGATGGCAAACCCATGCAGACAGGTGTTGTTTCACCTGCTTGCCTGAGCTGTGGGCATAGTGGGCTAGATTCCCACCATGATGGTGGGATGGAGGAGGTCCAAGAATCACCATCCGAGCCCACCATGGGCTAGGCATAAATAATCTAGGCCTATTTAGAATTGTCCATAAGCTCTGCACTGCACCTGCATTGGCTGTTCAGCAAAAGACAGGAGTCTGGTCGTATATTCTATATTAGGCTCAGTGCAGCAAAACCACCCAGTTGAAGAGTGAAAAATTTATTCAATCAGCCTATTGTTTAGTGTTCAAAACATTTAAACAATTTGGGCATTTAACAAAATTGGCCATAATTTGAATGGGCATCAAAACTGTTAAAACTAGCCAAAGCGAAATGGAGGATCAAGACAATTATTCTGGTCTAATCATTCATTCAACATTTAATGAAAGCCTAACACATGAAATTGAACCCATTTTATGAACCTCGGGGAGGTAGAGTTTTCAGAGTCAGAAACGCTGTTATACAGTTGAGTCTGCTTGAGTATGGGAAACTCAAGCCCGACTTAATCACGTTCCTTTGTCACCTTAGAGATGGAGTGTGCCAAGGCACCACCATATGCCCACAGCAAAGATTCCATTAAAGTCTGATTTTTAAGTGTTTTTCAAAAAGTAATAATAACATCTGCTATTTATTGAGATGAATAGAATTTTGCAAACTGGTTATGGAAGAAGGTGTCTAGACCGAGAAAAATATATTTTGGGTCTTGAAGTTGGGGAAGTTCAGTGTGTTCAAAAATGGTTATTCGTTCTCTATGCTATTACACAGGACCAGTGGGAAAGAATGATGAGGAAGCAAGAGTAGTTGGAGCAAGTTTACAAAGATGTTTACAAACCCCATTGCTGAGAAGCGTGAACTTATTCTTTAGGCTAGTAGCTCTTAAAGTTTTGTTTAAGGATCATGAGGCACTCAGAATTGCTTAAAGTGCGAATTCCTAAGATTTACTTTCTGAGGTGCCAATAAGGTAGGTTATGAGTAAGCCCTGAGTGAGAACATGTCTTTGGAACTTGTGTTTCATGTGATTTGGATGGAGGAGGTGCCAGAATCATCATCTGAGAAGTATCACTGAGGTAATAGGAAACTCTTGGAAGGTTTGAATCCAGGGAGTGACTTATAAGGTTGCATTACTCTGATCTAGTCGAATTCTTACATTAATGTGCTAATTCTCAGCTTTACCGATGCTGTGTTAGATACCTGGTTTTGTGTACTTCCCATTGGTCACTGTCAGTTGGTACCCACAGGAGATTAATATTAATTACAACAAGAAGGCAAAGGTTATTTGCTGTTATAATGTACAATGGCCTCTCATAAAAAAACATGAATTGAAATATATAGTTGTGATTTAATTTAGAAATCTCCTCAACTAGAAGTTGGGAAGATTTAAGTTTCATCTAAATTTGCATGGTGGTTTGTTTTTTTTTTAATTTTATCTAGCACTTTGTGGCAATTCATTGGCTAATCCAAATGTCTTTATCAATCTAACTTTCTACCACTAAGACCATTCAGAGTCCCCTGGGGTCTCTGGGAGGAACCTTCACCATTCATTATTGCAATAGCCTCTCAGCTGATCTCTGACTCCCATCTTCTGCTTCTCAAATCCATTTTTCATATTATTGCCAATTAATTTTCTAAAACTTGAGTAAAGATCATGCCACTTCTTTTAAAAACTTTCCACTGTTCTCCAGGCTGACTACTTGCTATCCTTAGAACACTTGCACAATTCAAGTTGGTTTTGTTTAACTTGCCAAGTTGCCTCTTTCCCTCAAATGGTGAGAAACCTACTAATCTCTTGTACCTCCTCCAGGAAGAGGTTCCAGATTCTCCCAGTCATAAATAATTGGTCTACTTTCTTTTCCACAGATTTTTTTTTTTTTTTGCTTTTGCTATAGAGCTAATCTAAGTTTGCCATATGACATGTAATAACATATATCACCATATTTTCTAGTTGTTTCTCTGTTCCCCTCATCTTCCCTCATCCCTCTCCCAAAAGTTATATGGTATGCTTTCTATTAGCAGCTAGGAATATAAAAATGACTTAAGGTTTGGCCCTTTTCAAGCTAATTACAGTGTAGTGCAAGTAACATAGATATTTCCTCTTACCAGTTTGTATTCTTCCGGGTAGCCTCAGAGCTATAATAAACAACTCCCGGTTCTCAGTGGATTAACTTAATAAAGACTTTTTTTTTTTTGATCATGTCATGGTCTAGTGCAGATCAGTGGAGAGTTCTGCTCTACATAGCCACATTTATTAACCCAAGTTTCTTCTTTCTAGAGGCTCAAGCATTCTTCAAGATCTTGAAGTCCTCCTCTGGATTTTTTTTGCATCAGACTGGTAGGCAAGGGAAGAGAAAGACAAGGAGGATTGAATGGGCTCTTTTATGAGCCAGGCTTAGTTGAGGGAAGAGCTCTTCTGCCATGTCCCTTTGTCCAGAATCCTGTCAAATGGCCTTTTCTAATAGCAAGAGTCTTGGAAGTGTGGTTTAACTGTAAGTCCAGTATAAGAAGAAACAAGTTTGATAAACATTTAGTCAAATTCTTCCACACAGACCATCAACAGCATGAAATCTCCTTAAAAGCCACATTGAAGCACGTAGTTCAAGGGGGGATGAACTTTCTTGGAAAAAACAACTATATACAACTATGTAAGCCAAGTCATTGAGATGTAAGAGACCATCTCATGCACAGGAGATTGGCAAATAGTATTCAGTGATAAGTATATACTGGCTACCCTGACGGAGCTAAGATCCCAGTCTTACCAGGCTGGACACTCAGACCCATACAAGGGATCTGTTTTTTTCAGTCATGCTGTGAGAGCATAGGGCACTCAGTTCGGTCATGAATTGAAATGTTCCTCTTTACGGCTGAGTGGCACAGGCTTCTGCTTTCATTGGGATGAGATTCAGGGGCCTGCCTCCTCTATACAGAGTGAGGCAGCCCCTGTGCTGTTCTATCAAAAGTGGAATGAGACACCAGGGAAGTCTTACAGTTGATTGATCAAACTGGCTTTCTTCAGAGGCTCATCTGACACACCCGTCTCTTGCTTCTCGCTCAATCCTCCTCTTTCCCTAAATCCTTTACACCGTTGGGCATTTTTGAGTTTGACAAATTGCACTGTCTGCATGGAGATAAACGCGAGCAGCCTGATTCTTATTTAAAACCAGCAAATCTGTGGGAACCAGACGTGTGTTCCAACAGACAGTAACACCTGGAGCCCAGCAAAAATCAGATAGGAATGGGGGAGGACTAAGAATGAGGCAGATGCAGAGAGCAGCCCAGAGGTCTTGAAGAATCATTTTCTGAGCATTCTGGGGAAAAGGATGGGATTAGTTCTGATATGCTAATCATTCAGACTTTCCAATAATGAGAGCGGTTCATTTGGGCCTAGTCCAACCCAGTAATGCTGTGGAAATGAATCTTTTGTTTTTTTCTCTTATAGAATACAGGGGCCTCTTGAATGTCCTCATTTCTCACATTTATTTGTTTAAAAGAAGGAGTTTGCTGACAGTGCCCCCATTAAGATGACTCCCCTTATCTATCAATCCTGCCATGCTCCCTTGACAGAAAGAGGGGTGGGTGCTTTTAAAAACAGGATTTCTTCCCAAATGAAACATGGAGAAAAGGGATAGAAAAGTGAAATGTGAGGCTTGTCGTGTGAAAGGCAGTTTCATTATTTGTCCGTTAGCTGCTTTTGTTCCCACTGAGGGACTGTTTGGGTCTCTCCCCAATTTGCTAAAGATGAAAGCCCAGTTGTCCAAGCATAAATGACAGAAAAGGACAGACGGAGGAGAGGATTTTTTCAATACTAATCCTTGGTCTTCAGACTGAAAATAGGATCGGGGGACCCGTTGTTGCTAAGTATACATAGAAATGTGCCAAATTAGAGTTCTCAGGCTTTGTGTCCCAGAAAGGTCTGTTAGATACCTGAAGTTCCTACTGGTGAAAAAACAACATCATTTTAATAGATAAAGAATATCTAAAATTATTCTTATTTTACGTTATTATTATTGATACATAATAGATGTTTACATTTTTGGGGTACATGTGAAATTTGATACATTCATGTAATGTGTGAAGATCAAATCAGGGTAATTGGAATATTCATCAACTTAAATATTTATCTTCCATATACCAGAAACATTAGAATTATTCTCTTGTAGCTATTTTGGAATGTATAATAGATTATTATTAATTATAGTCACCCTACTGATTATTAAACATTAGGTGTTATTTCTTCTATCTAACTGTGTATTTGCACCAATTGATAATATCATTTGTATAGATTTAAAAAAAATTTTTTGGGGGAGAGGGTCTTGCTGTGTCACCTAGGCTGGAATGTGGTGGCATAATCTTGACTCACTGCAACCTCTGCCTCCCAGGCTGAAGCGATTCTCCTACCTCAGCCTCCAGAGTACCTGGGACTACAGGCATGCCACCACGCCAGGCTAGTTTTCAAATTTTTTGTAGAGACGGGGTTTTGCCATGTTGCCCAGGCTTAGATTTTTTTTTTCAAAGCTCCTTTTCATCTCTAATCTTGCTTCTCTAGGGCAGTTTTCAATTCTGAACTCTGACCATCTTAACTTCTTTTTGCCAGCCTTGAGACACCTCAAAGACAATAACCTGCCCACCATCTCCAAGCCCCATTCATTCTGGGAACACAGTCACCCACGTGGGAATGGGATGGAGACCAAGCTAGAAGGATGGACCAATGTCTGCTAAATACACATACAGAGTTTTGCAGTAAACACAGCATTGGGTCAGAAGGGACTAGAAACCCATGGATAGGTCCTGCCTATCCATAGATAACATGTTCCAATAGACCTCATTTCCTAAACTATAAAAGGCGGCTATAGTCCCTTACTTTACCTCTATAGTTCCTTTCTGCTTCATGAATATGGGTCTGCAAAATCTTTTATATTTCAACACTCCTAACATTTATGGTGATTAAAATAAAAAAATTTGGATAATTTATTAGCCCTCAGACAAATATGGCCTACATTTTTTCATTTTATTTTATTTTATTTTTATAAATTTAGGGGTACAAGTGCTGTTTTGTTTCTTAGATATGTTGAGTAGTGGTGAAATATTTTCTTTTAAAAAATGAGAACAATAATTGTATCGACTTCATAAAGGTGTGAGCATCAAATGACAAAAAATTTGGAAGGCATTTACCATGCCAGCTTACATTGCCAACGATCAATATATATTAGATATTATTACTGCTTGTTCTCATCTGTAAGTGGGAGCTAAATAATGTGCACAGATGGACATAAAGAGTGGAATACTAGACACTGAAGATTCAGTAGATGGGAGAATGGGAGGCAGGTGAAGGAGGATAAATTGCTTATTGGGACAATGTACACTATTTGTGTGATGGTTATACTAAAAGCCCAGACTTCACCATTACACAATGTATCATCTAACAAAATGGTACTTATGCCCCCTAAATCTATAAAAATAAAAAGTACATACTAGGCTGGGTGTGGTGGCTCATGCCTGTAATCCCGGAATTTTGGGAGGCTGAGGCAAGTGGATCACTTAATGTCAGGAGTTCGAGACCAGCCTGACCAACATGGTGAAACCCTGTCTCCACTAAAAATACAAAACTAGCTGGGCATGGTGGCGCATGCCTGTAATCCAAGCTCCTTGGGAGGCTGAGGCAGGAGAATCGCTTGAACCCAGGAAGCAAAGTCTGCAGCGAGCCCAGATCGCACCACTGCACTCCAGGCTAGGTGACAGCACAAGACTATGTCTCAAAAAAATAAAAGTACATACAAGATATTATGATTTCTCCACTTCACAGTCATAGGAGGTAAGTGATAACTTTGAGGCATGCTATCAATGTTTCTCTTTGTAAGTAGAGTCTGTGTCATTGGCTACACAGGATTTCAGGGCAGAGGTTACATCACACAGGGAAGGGAATGCGTTACTCTTGGAGGCCATGGAATATCTCATTCCTGGGTGAAGCCTGTAAGGGGGAGGATGAGATGTGTTAGGCTTATTACAGCTCTTCACACCTCAGAGTTCCATCTATGAAAACTAGCTGTGGAAGAAAGGGAAGGTCTAGGCACCTCTGTCAACATCCTTGGTGTCCATGGAAGGCTCGGGAAGCCCCAAATAGATCATAATTTTAGGTAGCTTTATTATTTAATTTATTATTATTATTCTTTAAGTTCTGAGGTACATGTGCAGATCATGCAGGCTTGTTACATAGGTGTACACAGGCCATGGAGGTTTGCTACATCCATCTGCCCATCATCTACATTAGGTGTTTCTCCTAATGTTATCCCTCCCCAATCCTCCCACCTCCTGCTATCCCTCCCCTCGCCCCTCACCCCCAACATGCCCCGGTGTGTGATGTTCCCCTCCCTGTGTCCATGTGTTCTCATTGTTCAACTCCCACTTATTAGTGATAATATGCAGTGTTTGGTTTTCTTTTCTTGTGTCAGTTTGCTGAGAATGATGGTTTCCAGATTCATTCATGTCCCTGTAAAGGACATGAACTTATCCTTTTTTATGGCTGCATAGTATTCCATGGTGTATATGTGCCACATTTTCTTTATCCAGTCTATCATTGATGGGCCTTTGGGTTGATTCCAAGTCTTTACTATTGTAAACAGTGCCACAATAAACATACATGTACGTGTGTCTTTATAACTGAATGTTTTATAATCCTTTGGGTATATATCCAGTAAAGGGATTGCTGGGTCAAATGTTATTTCTAGTTATATATCATTGAAGAATCACTACACTGTCTTCTACAATAGTTGAACTAATTAACACTCCTACCAACAGTGTAAAAGTGTTTCTATTTCTCCACATCCTCTCCAGCATCTGTTGTCTCCTGATTTTTTAATCATCACCATTCTAATTGGCATGAGATGGTATCTCAATGTGGTTTTGATTTGCATTTCTCTAATCAGCAGTGATGATGAGCATTTTTTCATGTGTTTGTTGGCTACATAAATGTCTTCTTTTGAGAAGTGTCTGTTCATATCCTTCACCTACTTTTTGATGGGGTTGTTTGTTTTTTTTTCCTGTAAATTTGTTTAAGTTCTTTGTAGATTCTGGTATTAGCCCTTTGTCAGATGAGTAGATTACAAAAATATTTTTCCATTCTGTTGGTTGCTGATTCATTCTAATGATAGTTTCTTTTGCTGTGCAGAAGCTCTAAAGTTTAATTAGATTCCATTTTAAATGGAAGTCCTGGGGCTGGGTTTTAGAATGAGGGCCATAATCAAAGGGGTTTTAACAATTCCATGGTGAATGATGCAGCTTCTCAGATGCAAGCATGACCCTTTTATTTGGGTCTGTTTTGGAAACCAGAGAGATAAGGAACAAGGAGTTTATTATTAAGCATTGACTGGGTTCCAGGCACTTAATACATGTGATTCCCTTGTGTTTCCAGCTCTTCAGCTCAGTCCAACAGGTAGAGACTTACTCAATGACTTCCTCCAGTTAAGCAGGGAAAGTGGAGTAAGACAGATGCCCTGCCTTGCCACTGTGCAATGGTGTCCCTCCCCAGGGGTTCAACCCTCCCCTCCCTAGTTTTAGGTTAGCTATACCAAATAAATTGACTAGGATATGACATTCTATTTCTCTTGAATTATAGGTCAAGATTTGATTAGGTTGTTGATTAATGATTTAGTAAAGCCCCATGTTTTCAGAGAATGATGAAGACTCCTTGGGGTGCTTAATGTTTAGCATTTTCAGAAAACTCAGTTGTCTTGCAATCCTTGTATTTAAATATGTTTTCAAGTGATCCAAAACCACAGATAAAAGATACGAATGAAAAAAATTAGCATATTTTCCTTCAAGTGTAGGTGGACACATATGTAAACGTGTATTCTGCTGCTCTCAATGTGTCTTAACATAGGAGAATGTGAGTGAGTGATGGATGAAAGAGAAGCAGTGACAGCAATTTAATTAATTCTACTGACATTGTTATGCCTTCAAATGCAAGTAAGAATTGAGATTGTAGCAACCTAGAAATTTCCATGGCTGCTATTGATCTTACTTTTCTGTTCAGTAAAAATAGAACTGCAAATTAACAAAACAAACCAACCTCTGGCAACTGATGGCTATTGATGATGGAATCTCTGAGGAAGTTTGTGGAATGACCTTCTTGTTCAGAAAGGAGGGACTTATCAGCCCCTATCCCCCTGTGCAAAAAGAGTACCAGGGCTTTTGAGCTCAAGGAAAAAGAGAAAGATTGGCATTGTGGGAGTCACCTATTTGGCTTCATATATTTCTGTCATGTCACCACGGCTAATTAGCAAAAATGCTCTTCTTGACAACCACTATTAGAAACAATTTTATCCACAAAAATTTTGAAGAATGAAACCTTAAAAAAAACATGGAAGGATAAAAAAGCTGGGTCAACTTGCTGTGTTTTATTTGACTTGTTTGCATATGTGAATGAAGCTTTGGAAACTAATTAATACCCGTAGAGAAATGTTTAGTTTTTAAATCATTTATTGTGATGGTCCAAGGAGAAGGTAGATTTGTATACAGCCGTTGACAATGCCACTAACTAATTGAACTTCAGCAAGTCACATGATCTCTTTGAGAGGTACTTTCTCTTTTTAAAAGTTAGATTGCAAGGTTGCATAGGTTTTAAAGTTCTTGTCAGTCCTACGTTCCATAATTCTTTCTCTCTCTCTCTCTTTTTTTTTTTTTTTGAGATGGAGTTTCGCTCTTGTTACCCAGGCTGGAGTGCAATGGCGTGATCTCGGCTCACCGCAGCCTCCGCCTCCTGGGTTCAGGCAATTCTCCTGCCTCAGCTTCCTGAGTAGCTGGGATTACAGGCACGCGCCACCATGCCCAGCTAATTTTTTGTATTTTTAGTAGAGACGGGGTTTCACCATGTTGACCAGGATGGTCTCGATCTCTTGACCTCGCGATGCACCCGCCTTGGCCTCCCAAAGTGCTGGGATTACAGGCGTGAGCCACCACGCCCAGCCATAATTCTCTCTCTGTAGGGCAATGGTTCCTAAGTAAAGGGGAGAGGGCACAGGGGAATGCTTCATGTCACAGGGTTTTTGTGTACAAATTATTTTATCACCCAGGTAATTAGGATGATACCCAATAGTTATTCTTTCTGATCCTCCTCTTCCTCCCATTCTCTGCCCTCAAGTAGGTTCCAGTGTCTCTCATCTCCCTTTTTGTCTATTCATTCTCACTATTTAGCTCCCACTTGTAAGAGAGAACACGCAGTATTTGGTTTTGTGTCCCTGCATTAGTTTGCTAATTATATGGCCTCTAGCTCCATCTGTGTTCCTGCAAAGGGCATACTCTTGTTTTTTGTATGGCTGCATAGTATTCCACGGTGTATATGTACCACAGTTTCTTTATTCAATCTGCCATTGTTAGGCATTTAGGTTGATTCCATGTTTTTGCTATTGTGAGTAGTGCTGCAATGAACATATGAGTGCATGTGTTTTTATGGTAGGACAATTTATATTTCTTTGGGTGTATACCCAGTAATGGGATTTCTGGGTTGAATGACAGTTCTGTTTTTAGCTTGAGAGTCACAACACTGTTTTCCATAATGGTGGAACTAGTTTACATTCTTACCAAGTGTATAAGTGTTCCCTTTTCTTGTGTGGAGATATTTTTGGTTGTCATAACTGAGGTAAAGGAGATAAACTGGGGAATTGCTACTGGCATCTCATCAGGGGAGGCTTGGGATGCCATTAGGTATCATACCAACGCACAGAACAGGCCCCCACAACAGAGGATTGTCTGGACAAAATGCCACTAGTGGTGAGGTTGAGAAATTCTGCTCTAGGAGCATAAATGGTGAATTTATATCCTTGATCCCTGTACCACTGAAAAATTAAAAACAATTTAATTTTCCAATTGTATTAGTCCATTCTTATACTGCTAAAGGACATATTTAAGACTGACTAATTTATAAAGGAAAGAAATTTAGTTGACTCACAGTTCTGCAGGTTGGGGAGGACTCAAGAGACTTACAATCATGGTGGAAGGGGAAGCAAAGACATCCTTCTTCACATGGTGGCAGGAAGAAGAAGAATTAGTGCCCAGTGAAGCAGGGAGCCCCTTATACAACCATCAGGTCTCATGAGAACTAACTGATTATCATGTGAATAGGAAGGGAAAAAGCAGCCCTATGATTCAATTATCTCTACCTGATCCCTCCTATGACACATGGGGATTATGGGAACTACAATTCAAGATTAGTTTTGAGTGGGGACACAGCCAAACCATATTACTGATGATTGACACTCAACATTTCATATACTGGTCTTCAGAGGCTAAAATTAGATCTAAAGACAGATAGCAGGGGGTCATTCCCTCAAGATAAAAGCATGGTGCTCAGGCCTTGGAAAGAGACTATGAAAAAGCCCTCAATAGAGCCGGGCGCAGTGGCTCATGCCTGTAATCCCAGCACTTTGGGAGGCTGAGGCAGGTGGGTCACCTGAGGTCAGGAGCTCGAGACCAGCCTGACCAATATGGTGAAACCCCATCTTAAAAAAAAAAAAAAAGAAAAAGAAAAAGCCCTCAATAGTTTAAGATTGGATTAGCTAAAGGTATTTCCAATCATTTCTTACATTTAGTGCTGTTTGCCATGATGTACTTATCAGGTAAAAGGGGTAAAAGATAAAATAATGACTAATTCTTCAACCTGCTGATAAGCCAGTGCTTCTATACTTGAGCTGTTTATACAAAAACTGATAATCAGATATCCTTTACCATCAAAACAGATTTTCTATTGCTGCTTAAACAAATTACCACAAATGTCATAACATAAAAGAACACATATTTATTATCTTAAAATTCTATGGGTTAGGAATTCAGTGCAGGTATCATGGGCTAAAGCCAAACTGTCGGCAGGGCTGCATTCCCTTGTAGAGGCTCCGGGGAGGAATCCATGTGCTTGCCCTTTTCCAGCTTCTAGAAGCTTCCCATATTCTTTGCTTGTGGCCTCCTTCCTCTATCTTTTAAGTTAACAACTTCTGTAGTTACATCTTCCCTTGACTCTAACCTCAGCCAGAATAGTTATTTATTTATTTATTTATTTAAAGAATGAATATTATTAGGTTGGGCACCAGACAGTTCAGAATAATCTCCCCATCTCAAAGTCTTTAAACTCAATCACAACTGCAAAGTCTTTTTTTCCATGTATGGTAACACGTTCCCAGGTTCTGGGGATTTAGTTCTGGGTATTTTGGGGCCACTTTAATTTCTGCCACAGCAGGCTTAT
Source organism: Aotus nancymaae (assembly GCF_030222135.1). NCBI lineage: Eukaryota > Metazoa > Chordata > Mammalia > Primates > Aotidae > Aotus > Aotus nancymaae. The sequence continues at coordinate 5,185,276 of NW_026988494.1, read as the reverse complement.
CTGTATTGGATGCTGTGGTGCCATTGAGATCCACCTTCAGAGCTAAGGCGCCCACTTCTTCACTTGCAGGGTATGTGGGCATCTGACAACCCTCAGCTGAGTTACTTTCTGGGAATATTCTCAACTAAAGAAAACCACCACTCTCAAACTCAGGCCTCTTCCTAGAAGCAGCCCATAGCCAATGACTGGTTGATACAGGGATGTAAAATTATTGGCCCCTTGTCCAAAAACATGACAACTTTGATGGGTTATCCCAGCTCTAGAGCTTATAAGAGGCTTGTCTGAGGCATTTGCTCTGAGTGCATCAGCGTTCATCTTCTCTCTGTGCTCAGTCTTCCTTCTTACACCTTTTATTAATGTTGGTTCTTAGGACACTTCCCAATAAGCTTCCTGCAAGAAAATATTCATCTCAGAGTCTGTCCCTGAACTGTTGATGCCAATAGTTTTATGAGGAGGCAGATTCTAAAATAGGTGTTTGGAGCTGGCAATGAAGACCCAATCACTGTGAGAGGTGGAACATGGATAGCTTCCTGCATTGATGTGGTGTGATTGTAAAAACCTTCATGGCAGGTGTGGGTGGGGGCAGGAATTACAATCAGATACTGGTGGAAAGTCTTAGTGGAGGCAGTGTCTGAGATGTTTGGGAAGTTTGAGAGGGCAGTGATTATAAAGACTTTGGAATTTCTGGAGGCAATATATGTATTAAGAAATACAATAGTAGGTTGGGATGACTGATCACCAATTAAAGGCTGAGTGTGAATGCTGGAAGGCCTGATTTGCAACATGTAAGATATGTGCTCCAGTTAGAGGATAGAAAAAGCTGGAGATTATGCCCAGGATTTAATTATGGCAGGGCTCCAGAGGAGGCTGAACTTTCAGTCTCAGCAAATCTACTTTGCATAAATGTCTTCTTCTTCTTCTTTTTTTTGAGAGGGAGTTTCGCTCTTGTTACCCAGGCTGGAGTGCAATGGCACGATCTCGGCTCACTGCAACCTCCGCCTCCTGGGTTTAAGCAATTCTCCTGCCCCAGCCTCCTGAGTAGCTGGGACTACAGGCGTGTGCCACCATGCCCAGCTCGTTTTTGTATTTTTAGTAGAGACAGGGTTTCACCATGTTGACCAGGATGGTCTCGATCTCTTGACCTTGTGATCCACCTGCCTTGGCCTCCCAAAGTGCTGGGATTATAGGTGTGAGCAATCGTGCCCGGCCAAATGTCTTCTTTTGAGAAATGTCTGTTCATATGTTTTGCCCACTTTTTGATGTTTTTTTCTTTTTTTGTATATTTGTTTTAGTTCTATGTAGATTCTGAATATTAGCCCTTTGTCAGATGGGTAGTTTGCAGTTCTTGTAGTGTGTTAGTAAGCTCTATCAGATTAATTAGGTTCTTTTTTATACTGGCTATTTCATCTGTTATCTTCTGTATTGTTTTATTGTGATTCTTAGTTTCTTTGGGTTGGGTTTTTTTTTATTCTCCTGAATCTCAATGATCTTCATTCTTAACCATATTCAGAATTCTATTTTTGTCATGTCCGTCAATTCAGCCTAGTTAAGAACGCTTGTTGAAGAATTAGTGTGGTTGTTTGGAGGATTAGTACAGTTATTTGGAGGATATAAGACACTGTGGCCATTTGAGTTGCCAGAGTTCTTGCATTGGTTCTTTCTAATCTCTGCATGTGGATTTTCCTTTAACTTCTGGGATGCCTCTAATTGAAGTGGTCAGGCGGAGCCAGGATGATTGTGCTGCAGTCCCATGTTGGGTGGCCCTGCCCAGTGAGAAGACAGGAGGATCAGGACCTGTCTGGAGAACGGTTCACCCACCTTTCCGTGAGGTGAGTGCTCTGTGCTGGGTGTCTGAATCAGCTCCTGGTTCTCACGGATTCTCCAGAGCCTGGAGACAGCAAGGGTGGGGCTGTGCGACTGCAAATGGCAATACCGACTCCCACTGGGAGCTCTGACCCAGGGAGTTGCAGGGCTTCTACTGGAGACCCAGGCTGTGAGATCCCACCCAGGGAGGACATATGAGAGCAGGGACTCTTGTATCTCCTCAGCAAAGTCTGGCCACTTTGCTGTAGGGCTGCTGCATTATGTTGGTTTTCTGCTCCAGTCCCCAGCCACCTTAGATTTTTCCAGCACCTGAAGGTATCAACTGTGAAGGCTGTAAAATGACAAAGTTAGCAGCCTTTTCTTCCCTCTGGGAGCTCCATCCAAGGGAGGTACAGATCTGTTTCTATCCTGAACACACCAGTGGTGGTAGTTGTAGACCTTGGTCAGGAGATCCCACACAGTGAAGAGAAATGAGACCTGGGACCCATGTGAAAAGCAGTCTGGCCACTTCTCTATACAGCTGCTGTGCTGTTGTCAGGAGGACCACTCCAGTTCCCAGTTGCCTCAGATTCCCTAGATCCCAAAGGCAACATTGGCTAAGGCTGCGAAACAGCAAAAAGGGCAGTCCATTCTTTCCCCTGGGAGCTCTGTGCCAGTGAGGCTAGGAAGCACTGTCAGCTGGAAAACACTGGCAAGGGTGGCTAGCTGGTGACCCTGGTCAGGAGGACCCATCCAGTGAGAAGAAGCAGGTTTGATCTGGATACTTTTCCACAGGGCAGCTGCACTGAAGGCAACAACCATTAAGGTTGTAAAACAGCAAAGATGGTGGCCCACCCCTTCCTCTGGGATCTCTGTCTCGAGGAGATGTAACGTTGCTGCTGGTGGCTGGCTGCAGTTCCAAACTCGTGGGTCTTACCCTGAAAGGTATCATGGAAGCAGGGTCTGCAGACCATAACTGCTCAGCCCCTTGGATTCAGCCCCTTTTCTAGGGATATGAATGGGAGTGTAACCTCCCACGTTGCCTGAGTTGTAGTAACTTTTACTGGGAAGTGCAGATATCTAAAGCTTTTGGGGCTCCTTGTGTGCCTGAGTGGCTGCTTCACTGAGACTCCATGTAGCTCTGCATGTCAGACTGCAGGCCCTAGTGGAATGGGTTTATGAGGGGATCTCCTGACCCAAGGGTTGCAAAAATCTATGGGAGAAGTGTGGATTGCTGGGGTTGCTCATGCACTTACCACTTCCCTGGGCGGAGGATGCTTCCTTGGCTCTGTGTTGCTCTGGGTAGTGGTTGTCCTGCCTTGCTTTTCTCCATTCTCCATAGGTCAAGGTGTTTTCTTGATGAATTGCAATGTGTGCACCTGGGTGTTTTGGTTGAAGGAGCTGTATTTACTCACCCCTTCTATTTCTCTCCGTGACAGCAGTGCACACTAACTGCTTCCAGTCAGCCATCTTGGCCAGCCTAAAATTAATTTTTAAGAAGAGCTGTGGAAACATCATTTTACAGCTGGGGGCATTTGGTTTGAAGCTCTGTCATATCTGTGCTTTTGAAGGACAGGGACTCTAACTCCCCAAATGAACATAGTGTCAGTAACTTAGTTTTGTCAACTCCCTGTTGAGTGCCTGGTGAGCTCCACAGATGTTACTTACCTTTTCCCAAGGTTGGATAGTATGTTTGTGCCAAAGCAAAATTGAGTCCAGTTTTATAATTATTTCTTTCTTTTTCTAAGATCTTTCCTCTACATTTACTATTCCTTGGTTCACTGAGAGATCAAATGTAAATAACCTTAAGATATGAGCTCTGCATTAACATGTTTTTATTTTTATTTACTTATTTGAGATGGAGTCTCTTTCTGTCACCCAGGCTGGAGTGCAATGGCACAATCTTGGCTCACTGTAACTTCCAGCTCCCGGGTTCAAGCGATTCTCCTTTCTCAGCCTCCAGAATAGCTGGGATTGCAGGCGACTGCCACAACGCTGGCTAATTTTTCTGTATTCTTAGTAGAGACAGAGTTTCACCATGTTGGCCAGTCTCCTCTCAAACTCCTGAGTTCAGGTGATCCGCCCGCCTTGGCCTCCCAGTGTGCTGGGATTACAGGTGTGAGTCACCGCACCTGGCCTACATTAACACCTACTGTGAAAAATGGTCTGTTTCCACCTTGGGTTAATGAAATTCCATGAGGAAAATAGATTAAAGACTTTTGGCTAAATGCAAGAGGATCTTTCAGGTATCTCCAAAATACCACCTCCCTGATTGGTGATTTCTTCATTTGGCTTACCTGTGAAAATTCCTGCATGCATTGGTGGCGGTGCTGGTGGTCTTGAGGGAAGAGCCAGGGAAAAAAGGTGAAAATAGTTGACTCTGATCTTTTGCTGTGTGCAGCATAGTGATGGCTCCAGCTCCTGTCCTTCTTGATCTGCTGCAACATCCATGCCAACCTTATATTTCTGTGAGCTGCTCCCAGCTGATTAGTGAAAATGGCAACGTTTTTATGGCAGGCTTATTTTGGCAATATTATGGAATTCTTCCAGCAAAGGACTTTGACTTTTGGACATCCCATCAGGCTTTTCTGCAATAGTGCTGTTGTTGAAGGTTCTTTCTGCTAAGTTCTCCTTCCATAGCTGTCAGATCTGCATCGTAGGCTAATGGCACCTTATCCTGTTTCTTTCTAATAAAACCTCTGCACTCCTAACTCTGTTTTGAGATTTGCTCCTCAGGGGACCCGACTGAATGTGTTAGTGAGAGTGATCCAAGATAGCAGGTAGTGAGGTGGAGATTTGGAACTAGCTAACCCACCTCCTAGGGGCAAAGAGAACACTGTCCCGAGTGGTGGGTTGGCCATTGACGCCCGTGGTACAAGGTGGTAGCCTAATTACAAAGGAGTTCACTGGTGAGACTGAAAAATGCTTGGGTGGTGGGGAATGCGATTGCACATGTGAATGACGGTGAAGGTGACTGATAACTGCCAAATTCTATTAATGTGATTAATAGAATTAATAGAACCCATTTCTCATTTGCCCTGAGAATACTCGTGTCTAATTCTAATGTAACATCACATAATTTTTGTTACATTAGGATTAGAAACAAGTTCTGTTTAGAAATAACTCCAAGAACAGTTTCTATATTTTGTTTTCACATTGAAAATCAGTCCGTTTTGCTTCAGCCTCAAAGAGCGTGCTTATGTAGAAGCAAATGAGAACTGGCAGCGAGCTGCACTTTTTATTTTTCTAAATAGGAAATGGGTTAAAGCCTTGAACAAGGGTAATGAGAAATTGAGGGCCATGGAAAAATAGCCATGAAAATAGAAGAGGAGACAATTTTGTGATTAGATAAGAATCATAGAAATGAAACCAAACACCAGTTTATCAACCACACCACTTTGTACCTAATAATGGGTTTTTGTTTAATTAGATTCTGTATGTGTGTGTATTTGTGTATATATGCACACCCACATATGTATACACATACACGCAATTGCTTCTCAACTTATATAAATAGACTTACTTCCCACTAAACCATCATACATTGAAAATATTATAAATTGATAATACGTTTCATATGCCTAACCTACTGAACATTGTAGCTTCACCGAGTCTACCTTGAAGGTGCTCAGAACACTTACATTGGCCAAGAAAATTACCTAACACGTTTTAAAATAAAGTGTTGAGTGCCTCATGTAATTTTATTGAATACTGTACTGAAAGTGAAAAACAGAATGGTTGTATGGGTAGTTGGAATGTACTTTCTACTGAATGTGTGTCACTTTCACATTATTGTAAAGTAAAAAAATTGTAAGTTGAACCATCCTAAGTCAGGCACTTTTGGACTTGAAATTGAGGCCGGCAACAGAAGATAGGAAGAAATGGACATTACATTTCGAAATAACACTACTGTCTCCTTGACAGGGAAGTTAGTTCACTCAGTGGTGAATTGCACTTGTTTCTAATCTTAAAATGCACAGATGGCATTCATTTATATCTTAGATTTGCATAGTATTTTTCCTCCAAACAATTCAGAACCTGTACAATATAGAAAAGCATGGCTTACTTTGCTTAAAAACTTTGTTAGAAAAACTCATTGATAATTAAAGTAAGCTTATGACAAAATGGGTGATATGAAAGTGGCAAGTTTGGTGTAAAAGAAGTGGTACCCAGGACATCTTATGCTGTGTTTTTCCTGTGGTATTTGGATTCCATTTTCCTTTGATCAAATAATTTCTACATTTTCCTTTCTCATTCTTTCTCATCCTCTGCCTAGATTGAGCAAAGGTTATTTCCTCCAATCTTCGTTGCTCACGTTACTGTATTCTTTTCTCAACTGCCTGAAAATGCTTTTCCCTTTGTTTTGGAGGCAACTCTCTTTTTGCTGTCTCTTTAGTTCTGAGATCACCGATTTAATTTTTAAGTGGTGACTTATATATCTTGCTGTTTATTTAATACCAATTGACTTTTAAAATTGTTGTCTACAAGAACACAAAATCAAACACCGCATGTTCTCACTCATAGGCGGGTGTTGAACAATGAGAACACATGGACACAGGGAGGGGAGCACTACACACTGGGGTCTGTTGGGGGGAAATAGGGGAGGGACAGTGCAGGGTGGGGAGTTGGGGAGGGATAGCATGGGGAGAAATGCCAGATATAGGTGAAGGGGAGGAAGGCAGCAAATCACACTGCCACGTATGCACCTATGCAAAAATCTTGCACGTTCTTCTCATGTACCCCAAAACCTAAAATGCAATAAAAAAATAAATAAAATTGTTGTCTAAATAATTAAAAAAATCACTTTATTTATCAGAAATGTCCCACAAAAATCTAAGTGTAAACAGTGCAGTCTTAAGTTATTGCCACAAGAGTGGTTCTTATTGATAATTATAGGAAGTGAAAGACTTCTGGTCAATGTCAGAATGTTGGATGTATATTCTGGTTCACACTTGTCCTTTTGTTAGTAAGAAAAAATTGAAGCCTAGATATGTTAAAACTAGTGGTCAGCTTTATCCAGGAACAAAAAGGAAAATTTCACCATTTGGGGCTCTAATCTTACTCTTTTTAATAAAATTATAATATAAAATTAGAGCTAGATAGGAAGAATAAATTATAGTGGTCTATACCACTGTGGAATGACTATAGTTAACAATAATGTATAGTCTCAGATAGCTAGAAGGAGGATATTGAATGTTCCTAACACAAAGAAATGATAAATGTTTGTGATGATGGATATGCTAATTACCTTGTTCTGATCAATATACATTATATGTATTGAAACCTCACTATGTACCCAATGAATATGCACAATTATTATGTCAATTGAAAAATTTAATTAAAAATAAAAAGATTATGGTTAACATTTTTTAAAAATAGAACCGAGTTTAACAGATTCCATTACATGCCAGTCTTTTGAAGAGTCAGTGTAGAATTCTGTAACTTTCTTTTTTTACTTTCATTATTTTCTATTTATTGTGTGTGTTTTTTTAATTGTATTTTGGGCTCTGGTGTACATGTGCACATCCAGCATCCTGCAGGATTGTTGCACAGGTACATACATGCCATGGTGGTTTGCTGTCTCCATCCCCCCGCCCCCTGCCCCACCCCCAACCGTCACCTACATCAGGCATTTCTCCTGGTGTTATCCCTCCCCATCCTCCCTGCCCCCCACTATCCCTCCCCTCCCATCCCCTCCACCCCCACACCTAGCCCAGTGAGTGTTGTTCTTTTCCCTGTGCCTGTGTTCTCATTGTTCATCACCCACCTGTGAGTGAAAACATGCTGTGTTTGGTTTTCTATTCTTGTATCAGTTTGCTAAGAATGATGGTTTCTAGATTCATCCATGTCTCTACAAAGGACATGAACTCGTCATTTTTTATGGCTGCATAGTATTCCATGTATATATGTGCCACATTTTCTTTGTCCAGTCTATCATTGATGGGCATTTGGGTTGGTTCCAGGTCTTTGCTATTGTAAACAGCACTGCAATGAAGAATTCTGTAACTTTTAACTGACTTTATTTGGTAATGTAAAAAAGAATTATTCAGGATAACATTGAGGACTACTTAAGGGACTAAATAGCTGATGACACTGCACCACCAAAGCACAATTGCCTGAGGACAGAGTGGTTGGGAGATGCAGACTGGGGAGAGTGATGGCTCTCTTGAATATATTGTCCAAATCGCTGCATTTGCAACAAATATGTAAAAGATATGTGCTGTCATTACACTTTGAGTGGCATGATGAAAGGATCTCAGAGGAAGTAGTGTGAAGATGAAACGGGAGAGTTCTCTGGACCCTTTCATAGGACTTGCCATAGGGGTGTGGCTCATTTGCTTGGCTGCCATGTGCTCAAACCCCTTACAGGAGGGGGAGCACACAGGTGAGCAGGTATAGAAGCCAAGGTGAGCGCTTTTGGGCTCTGGCCCCACGACAGTGTTTAGGAGTGTTACAATGCTCTTTTAGTCTTGCTGTCTGGGAAAGACTTAGGTGTTAAACAGCTCAGTGAAGAGTCAGTGTGACAGCCTTTTTGGGTTCCCACACCCAGTGAATCCTGGATTCTTGTCGGGCATCCAGGAAGAATCAGGTCACATGGTCTTGAAGGATAGTGAATGCAGGGATTTTATTGAGTGATGCAGGTGGCTCTCAGTGGGATGCGGAGCTGGAAAGGGGATGGGGTGGAGTGGAAAGATGATTTTTCCCTGGAGTTCAGCTGTCCCATTTGGTCGATCTCTCCAACCATGCTCAGCTGAACTCCTCTCCATGTTCAGATGCTTTCTCTCTTCCCTCCTTCTCTGCTTCTCTGCTGCTCTTCTGCTCATGAGCCGGGGGTTTGAGGTTTATATGGGTACAGAATAGTGGGGCATGGTGGGCCAAAAGGTAACATTTGGGTGCAAAAACTGGAATACTCTTTCTCATTTAGGGCCATGGATCCAGGCTTGAGGGTAGAGCTCTCTCCAGGGACCCCACCCTCCTGCCTCCTATCCACATAAAAAAGATGACTGCTGGACATAAAATAAATATATGTATAATTAGCCTGTGAGTGGTGCTATTTTGTGTGTGTACTTTTTCCAACAACGCACTGCCCAGGCCTCGTTTCCCTACTGGCCTCCGAATGCCCCACCAAACCTCTGACTTCTTTCAACTCCCCTTCCCCTATTCTCACACCTTGATAAAAACTTTTGAGTTTAAAATGCCCATTGTGTGCTTGTTTGTTAGGTCCTTATGTCTCTTAAGCTCCTTAAACATAGAAGAGGAATCAGCAGCTGGCAAAATCTCGCCTACAGCCTATTTTATAGTAAATAAATTTTTATTGGAACACAGCCATTCCATTCACTTAAGTATTACCTATGACTTTAAGAGTTGAGTAGTTGTAACAGAGATAACATGGCCTGCAAAGCCTAAAATATTTACTATTGGGTCTTAAAAAAATGTTAGATAAAGTCTGATATACAGAGTCCCCCATTCCCTTTTTACGCACATTGACTTCTTGAAGAAAGTAGGCAGATTTCCTGTAGAGTGACTCACATTTTTAATTTGATTTTTTTTTATTGGTAGAGGATGTTGTGCAAATCATTTATTCACCTCCTTGTTTCTTTCTTTTTTTTTTTTTTTGAGACGGAGTTTTGCTCTCGTTACCCAGGCTGGAGTGCAATGGCGCAATCTTGGCTCACCGCAACCTCTGCCTCCTGGGTTCAAGCAATTCTCCTGCCTCAGCCTCCCGAGTAGCTGGGACTACAGGTGTGCACCACCATGTCCAGCTAATTTTTTTGGTGTTTTTTAGTAGAGGTGGGGTTTCACCATTTTGACCAGGATGGTCTCGATCTCTTGACCTCGTGATCCACCCGCCTCGGCCTCCCAAAGTGCTGGAATTACAGGCGTGAGCCACCTCGCCCGGCCTCACCTCCTTGTTTCTAAAACTAGAAGTTAGGTTTAAAATCTTAATTAGATTAATGAAAGTTAAAAAAAAAATCTATAAATTTTCTCATTATCTCAACAGCCTCCTTTTGCTCTTATTTAATTAGGTAAGAATTCTTAGAAGAGGAATAAAAATAAAAATAGTTAATGTTTATTGCATGCTTACCATTTGCCAAACGTACTTGTCAATGTTAAATAGACAATAAAGATGCAAAGGAAATCTATTATATAGGCGAAGGGAGGCATCAGGCTTATTTATGTAATCTCACCACTTTGGGAGGCTGAGGTGGGTGGATCACCTGAGGTCAGGAGTTTGAGACCAGCCTGGCTAACATTGTGAAAACCAGTCTCTACTAAAAATACAAAAATTAGCCAGATGTGGTGGCAGGCACCTGTAATCTCAGCTACTCAGGAGGCGGAGGCAGGAGAATTGCTTGAACCCAGGAGTCGGAGGCTGCAGTGAGCCAAGATTGCACCACTGCACTCTAGCCTGGGCGACAGAGCAAGAGTCCATCTCAAAAAAAAAAAAAAGAAAAAGAAAAAGAAAGAAATGAATTAAGAAATCCAGGGGAAAGTAGCCATTCAGCAAAACCTCAAAGGAAAAACAAAAAGGAAAGAAGGAGGGGACAACTGAAGAATGTTTATATTCTTGTTATTTCAAAGAAAGATGCACACCACACATAGTGGGAATTTAACCAACATTACTTAGAGTCTCAATAAAGACCAAAAGTAGAATGATGTATGTAGCTTTTAGTTGTCTTAAAAGAGATCCTGTGTTGGCTACTCTGTTTCATCTCCACCGTTCTGAATTCATTCATTACTTTTCTGCCCTGCTCTTTGCTACAGAAGGCTGACTTCTACAATCACCTAGCTTCCTTGCCTTCTGGCTTCCGATTGGGGTAGGTCAATGGATGCCATCCACAGCAGATCTATGGGTGTGGGTAGAGTAGGAGTAATAGGGGAAGGCTATTTACTCACTATAATTTCATGAATATAGGCTAGAGGTTTACATCAGTCAGGTAGTGGGAAGTTTCTACCTAAGAAGTGGTGTTATTTAGAGATGTGAGAAAAGGTAAAAAGGAAGAATGGGGAAGATGGGGAGAAAAGGTAAGGAAGAATGGGGATGCATCCCCGGATGAGCAGCAACTTGAAGCAGTACCAGCACCAAAAAGGGACAGCGCTGGAGAGGAGCTGTGGACGAAGGGAGTGCTAGGTGGGAGGGAGGCAGAGACCAGGTAAGGATGCTCAGATGATGTCATGAAATGCATGATTTTCTGGTGATTAGAGGTAGTCCTCAAATAAATTTTCCACTAAAGAGATCTAAGAGAGTATCTAGTACAAAACAGCACCCTGTAAAGAAATTTATCCTTCAGCGTTGAATATAACCAATCTATTTTGATAACCAGGTTTGTCTTTCTCCATTAAATAGCCATCTTGAGTAACCAGTTCCTTTTTAGTTGATCAGTTCCCTTTTCTCCCCAGAGAAACTAAGAAAACAATGCAATACAACTAGGTCTGCCACGCTCCCTTCCCTTTGCAGAGGCAAAAGTCCCTGATTCCAGCTTTCAAGGGAAAATTGTCATACCAGTGAGTGACTATTTGGAGTGTGCAGAAACACTTAGATTTATAAAAAATTTCAAAGAAAAGCCTGATTACCTTGAGCCAAGAGAAGAGGAGACATTTTTATTGGAAACAGATTCAACAGAACTGCTGGTCAGCAATTAGTCTGCTAATCATGGCTCTTTTAATTTCATTTAAGAATTGTCAATTAAGTAATCCCATGTGCAAGCTGGTGCTTGGCTTTGAGAGAGAGCAGCAAACAAATGTTTACATGGCACCACATTCCCACTTACCAGAGAATTTTAAGTGGACCATTGATTCCTTAAATAAGCAAGTTACTGGAGGTGAGACACAAAACTATTTTAAATGGTGAAGCAGCTTTCTTTGGGTAATATTCCAAATTTCCTCTGGCATGTGCCTCAGTCATTGCTGTTCTCTCTGCTGACGACTGAATATTTGGTGATGATTAGGAGCAATACATATAATGAGTTGATAGTCACTTCTTTTAAAAAAATCAAAGAAAATTAAAAATCAAATGGAAACAAGCATCTCAATTATATTAGCATAAATTTAGTATCTTATTACAATTCTGTAGTTTAGAAGTCCAACATGCGTCATACTGGACTAAAATCAGGGATCTTCAGAGCTGTGTTTCTGGATGCTTTAGTGGAGAATTCATTTTCTTGCCTTTTCCAGTGTCTAGAGTTCACCACATTCCTTGGCTTGTGGCCTCTTCCTCCATCTTCAAAGAAGCAACTGGTTAAGGCTTTCTCACATCAGCTCGGCCTCTGTAAAAGTAGTTTGGAGATTTTACAAAGAGCTAAAAACAGAATTAGCATTTGATCCAGCAATCCCATTACTAGGTATATACCCAAAGAAAAATAAATTGTTCTACCAAAAAGACACATGCACATAATTATTGCAGCACTATTTACAATAGCAAAGGCATAGAATCAATCTAGGTGCCTGTCAATGATGGATAGAATAAAGAAAATGTGGTACATATACACCATGGAATATGATGTGAACATAAAAAAGGATAAAATCATGTGTTTTGCAGCAACATGGATGCAGCTGGAGGCCATTATCTTAAGTGAATTAATGCAGAAGCAGAAAACCAAAATCCCCATGTTTTTACTTGTAAGTGGGAGCTAAACTTTTGGGGCACATGATCATAAAGATGGAAACAATAGACACAGGAGACTACTAGAGCAGGAAGGTAGTTGGGAAACTTGGGTGGAAAAACTATCTATTGGGTGCTATGTTAATTATTTGGGTGTCAGGTTCAATTGAAGCCCAAATGTCAGTAACATGCAATTACCACGTAACAAACCTGCGCATGTACCCCCCGAATCTAAAAAAAAAAAGAGCCTTTCTCATATCATGTCACCTTGACCCTTCCTTCTGTCTTCATTTTTCTTTCTCTGGCTGTACTCCTTTTCTGACTCCTTTCTCTTTTAAAAACCTCAGTAATTTTTTCTTGTAAATCTGTTTTAGTTCTTTGTAAATTCTGGATATCAGCCCTTTGTCAGATGGGTGAGCTGCAAAAATTTTTTCCCATTCTGTTACAGTGGGCACAATGGAATAAACCAGAATAATCTTTCTATCTTACAGGGGCTTACTAGTACCTTAATCCCAACTGCAACTTTCATTCCACTTTTCTATGTAATATAACATATTCACAGGTTCTAGTGTTTACAATGGGCACATCCTACATTTTTTTGTGTGTGGGGTCATTATTCTGCCTACTACTATAACCACCAACTAGCAATCTTTGGTGAGCATTTGGTATGTTACTATGTCTGTGCTGGACTCTCTGAAAGATGTAAGAGAAGAATAAGACATGTTGCCTGTTCTTCTTTAACATAGACACTAGTTAGTTTCAGAGCAAAGATGAACACACACAGAACAATGAATGGATGCTGTGGAGCTCACAAATTGGCAGCCAGTACACTAAATGTGTCTTTTATGTGTGTGTGTCTGTTTGGTGAGTACACGGACCTCCTAATTCACCTCAGCCCTCATGGGGCTGATACCTGGAAAATTTTACTCATCTGTACCACAAGCCTTATCGTCAAAAGCATCTGAGATCTCCATCTGATATGATTGACATACCACATGCATTCTGTGTGTAGGCATAGTTTTGAAGAGAAAAGGAAAATGAGAAAAGGCATTGTAAAAACAACCCCAGTCAGTTCTATTTCAAACTATTGATTTAACCATCCCCCCATTAAATCATTGTTCTTCAAAATCAGGTGTTTGGAAATCTTTCAATCATGTGGACTCAGGAGTTATAATTGCTATAACAATCCATTGTGAAGTTATTTTTTGATTTACTATCAATTTTTTGTTTTTCTCTTACCTATACTCTTCCTAAATAAAAAAAATTAACTATTTACTTCAAGGTAATTTCTAAAAAATAGGTTGAAAACCAAGTGTGGATATTGGTGAGTCTAGAATTATCTGAGAAAATAACCATCTGTCCCTTATTAGCAGTTTACCTTTGTAATAAGTGCTAACACCTGGAAACATTTTCTAACTATCAGTTACTCAAAGGACGTATAGATGGTACAATCCTAAGGAGAACAAAATAAGCAAGGCTCGTGGATAATGGGACAAGGCTGTCCCTGCGCTTCAATAAAAATCTTTCCAACAAGCTCGAGAAGTTGTCTCCTGTGCTGAAGGATTAAGCCATTAACCTTAACAATGCCAATGTGTTCTCACTTTCAAATCCCACTTAATTAGTATCTGAGGTAATATTTAAGAACAAACTTCTTACAGAGGAACATGTGAAAGCATTAGCTACTCATAAACATGATAGTCTTTTGAGACACAATAAAGGAAAATGATGCCAGGCAGAATATAAACTGTTATTGATGTAAATGGTAAGGAAATTTGAGCCATGAGGATACATTGCCAGCAAGGTAGGTCACATACCATAGTGCAGTATAGCAGACACTGCTGACAGTGCGACTGGACCCAAGCATACCCCGAGATGACCTTTATGGCAGACACACCTGCCATAAAGACGAGGTCAGAGTTCTGAGCTAGGGAATCCAAGCTTGGCTAACTAGAAATCCATTCCTTATCTATGGGGAACACCTGAGCCTCCAGCCCTTCCTTTGAGACTGGAACTTACAGAGGATTGAGACCCTTTGTTTTGGAGTAAATGAAGTTTGTCAGGTGGAGGTTGTTAGGGAGAAGGTGTCAGGTGAAGATGCTGTATAAATTGAACGCCGTTTGCAAGTGGTTGTGGGTCTTCCGCCCGGCGCATCACCTCTTGGCTGCGTGCTTCTCCTATCGAGCTCACCGCCACTGGACTCTCCCCTGCATGTAAGTCCCTGATATAAACCCATAACTTGGTTGCTTATCTGGGTATCTTCTTTGGCCATTTGAACCTGGATTAAATTGGACATCTACCTCATAAGAAGAAATGTTTTGTGTTGGAAACGTGAGAGTTAAACCTACATAAGAAGGATACCTACCTCGTAAGGATAACTACCTTCTTATGTGGTAGGTATCCAAATACGTGTTTTAAATGGTGGTGGTGGTCGGGAGATGGGGGTGCTGGTGATATATATGTCTCATTTGAGTTGGGTCACCTTTATATTATAGTAATGACTACTTCTGATTATTGAGTCTCATGAAAAATTTTGTCTTCTAATTTATAGATTATTTCCATAAAGTGTTTCCAAGATGTATAAATAGAAGCACATTGGCTGTATGATTCATTTATTGAACATACTGAAATGAATACAATTGCATGAAACTCTGGTTGTCTTAGAGAATACCTGCTGAATGATCACCATATTACTTTAAGCTATTTGCCACCTTCCTCAAAAACTTTTGTTTTCAAATGTAGTTTGGTTGAAAACGTATTGTCTGTACTGACAAATCTTGTGCCTAAAGAAAGGTGTTGTTTTTAATTTAAAGACTATGTGATTAGGACCAAAATGTGATAGATGGATGAGGCTCTTTCTTAAGAAATACTTTTAAAAATGTGTTCTTTAAGAAAAATACCTTTTCTCTAAAATTTCCGGATTATTGGTGTTAGATTGGTTAGACTGAAATTAATTATTTATAATTCTATTACTGTATTATTTGTAATAACAAGGTAATAATACATCAACTCTTTTTCCCAGAAAACACAGGGGGAGAACAATTGTGAATTAATGTATTATTAGCTTTGTATTTTGAGGTTGTGATTAATTGTTTACAAAGCTATCTTTATTGCACAATTTCTACCAGGTGTTTACAGGTGTATTTAATATCTCTTTACAACTCCTAGGACACACATATCTGAATCATGGCTTCACTCAAATCAAGTTTGCTTATTATATGTAAAGATGTATCTTTGATTAAAGGAAGGGCAAAGACCGTATTCTAAATACTCAGAGGCCAATTATCTTCATAGCATACAAGCAGCATTATAGGGTTATGGATCAAGTTATTTCCCAGTAACTCTGCTTATTCTGTACTTAACCACTGTCCATGTGTCTAATGTAGCATATTTACAATCAAGGAACATGTTGAGCTATTCTTCTCTTTCCTTTCCATTTTCTTCCTTCCTGCACCTTTCAAGACTAAGTACTACTATGTAGAAGTACTCTGTGCATTTCTGTCAAAGGCCACTGTCAAGGGCCTTTAGATAAAGCATAATTTTGCTTAGTCTTCTTTATCAGAGTTATAGGTGCATTGAAATGGGTCTACAAAAACTTGCATATTACTGTGAATTAATCAATGGAAAGTATTTGAGCCCTTAATAGATGTCTGAATAAACGTCATATACACCTTCCACCCTCAGAGAGCTTGTAGTTCAGGAAAGGAAAAATAAAATAGTGGACATTAAATTACTACTGAACAATTGAATCTGAACTGTGTGATGGTGAAGTTTTAAATACGAATAGGTATTTAAAAAGTGAAAAGCTAATGAGATGATGAGTTGAAAAACATACTGTGTAGAAGTAGAGATAAGGAATTAGTTGAAAAAATTTCTACTCCTATTTGGCTTATGTTATATAGGCAAGATTTTGGACTGTATTTAGGTAATAAACCAAACCATTTGGTTCTTATTTGATGAATTCCGTAGCCATTTCTATGAGAGTATTATGGTTTGTTTTGAGACAGGATCTTGCTCTGTCACCCAGGCTGGAGTGCAGTGGTACAATCATGGTGTACTCCAGCCTTGATCTCCTGGGCTCAGGTGATCCTCCCACCTCAGCCTCTCTAGTAGCTGGGACCACAGTCATGTGCCATCATGCCTGGCAGTTCTTGGAATTTTTTGTAGAGGTGTGGTTTCACCGTGTTGCTCAGAATTTTCTCGAACTCCTGGGCTCAAGTTATTTGCCTGCCTCACCCTCCCAGAGTGTTGTGATTACAGACGTGAGTCACCATGCCTGGCCTCTATGTAAGTATTATAATTAAAATAATTAAGAATGATTCTTATAGGTTTATGACAACTATTTTTTTTCTACAACCCTCTATGTCCCATGGGATAAGACAACTCTTATTAATCACGAGTTTCCACTGAGACTGGGAAATTAGCGCTGACAGGTATCATTGTGATGTAGCTCTCAGAAGTCTGAGGTCTTAAACCCAGAAAAACTGAAATGTGAAATAAAGGAAAATGTATAATAGTTGCAGAATCATTGACTTCAGGGCATCTGTGCAGACTGTCTTTGGTTTGTCCTTCCAGATCTATTCTAAGCCCTGTCCTGTGCCTGGGAGGTCGACCAGCATAGATATAATCAAGAAATGCTTTGTTTCTGTCTTCCAGTTGGATTGGGTCAGTGGGGGACTCTGGCAAGATACCAGAGTCGGGGAGAAGAATGGAGTCAGAGTGTTGATCCCTCTGGCTTATTCCTTGGGGATTATGATAGGTTGGTTGCCTCAGTTGATTGAAAGGTCACAATGCCTGTTAGGCTGTCCTGTTTTTATAGCTGCCTCTCCAGGTTCTGTTACCTGACCTATTTTCTTGCCCCTTCAGTTCTTGGAATTGCAACCACTATTACTAGTCCTGCAGCACTGTTCCAACCCTTGTTGCTTTTCCTCATCTCTGACCATTCCTTTGTAAATAGTGCCTTTATTATACTCTCCTCAATTACCCAGCTTCAGTGTCCTGCTGATTGATTTCCTATCTTATGCAGATTCAAGGATGGCAGAAGAGCTGAGAGTAGTTCCATATACTCAGTGGCCCTTTGGACCAATTCTTCCCAGCCATGTTGAAGTGGCTAACTTGGGTTGGCCTATGTGAGTTTGAGCCTGGAATAAAACTAACTGATGCAGAGGACAGTTGGCAGTGGTCAATCAACCAGTAACTTGCTTGAAAATATGTTCATTTCAGACAGTTTGTCCACTCTACTTCTCAAGAGAGTTTGAGCATCCCAAAGCAACTGAGCCATCCAGTTATAGGGAAAGGGTCCTACTGACTGCCAGCCACTCTCTTCAACATTCTCTATAGCTATACCAGTATCACTTCCCACTCGCACTTGAGAAAAAGCATTGAATTCCACACACTGCTCAATTAGCAAAAATGCTAACAGCTCGATTTGCATGTGAAAATGCTGTTTGCACAAAAAAAATTGAGTTTTGTGCACACAAATGATTTGCTTATACAAAATTGTATCTAAAATTTTTGGTTTTCAAAAACTTATTACTTAAAGCTGATGGTCTTAGAGCAGTTATTATAGACAGGAAAACAACCTAATGACAGTCTTTCTTTCTCCATATGCATTCTTATCTCTTATTCGGAGTCTGCAAATCCTATTTGCGTATCTTCACCGTTCTCCCCTGAATCTGCCTAGGAGATTCAAGGGAGTGGGGGCAGGAAGGAGGAGCAGGCTGACATCCTGCTTCATTTCCCATTGACAGCTGAGCTCTCATCAGTCTTGCAAGCAGCGATGATGTGCAAATCAAGATCTCTTATGGATTTGCAAGTCCCAGGTGGAACTCATGGCAAAGGCATTTAAAAAACAAAACTGTCTTTTGAGGTGTGAAATGATTAAGTGTGATATGCCCTTCACTTGTGAGGATAAGCTTAGGGAACTCTGAAGAACTATCCCACTTGCAGGATGGTTGCTCAGATGCCAGTCACTCATTCTGAGGTGACATTTAAAAAATCCCAGGGGCAAACTCGGGGCTTTCCCCTGGAGCTTAGTGAGATCGTGGCGTTGAACAGCCATGGGGCTTTCCACAGCCTGGACAATTTTGTTCCAGTCATAAAGTGATATTTCCTATACGAGTGAATGAACATTTAGCACTGTAATTAGTAACTTGTGTGAAAGCTTTGGACTCTTTTCAATCAACCAACTTGGCCAAGTAAATGTCTATTTCCTACTACGGACTTGGCATCATGTACACTGCCAAAGAAATATTGTCGGAATCCTTGACCTTAAGGAGCTTATAATCTTTTTTGAGTTTAAAGAAACATATGAAATGAAATAAGGAAGGAAGTATACAACAGAGTGTCATTTAAAATATTTATTGAGCACCTACTAAATGTTAGCCATCGAATTAAGCATAAAATGGTAGCCTCGGCTTTAATTTTGAGGTGCTTATAATCTGGTTGGTGAATGGTGTGGGCACAGGTTTTATTTGTTATAGAATTTACAGAAGGAAGGGCTCATGGTAGGTTGGCATAATTGAGAAAAGACCTAGAATTTGAGTTAGATCTTAAAAGATGGATAGGATTTAAATGGGTAAAGAGATCAAGTGTAATCTAGGGGAGAGGAAATATATCCTTGGTAACTGGAATACATGATAGGTTTTGTAAGAAAGGGAGACAATGGGCTTTTCTAACACTGGAGAGTTTATCTGGAGAGTGGTAGAGAATGTGTCCTTATGCCTTTGAGTCTTGCCCTGCAAAGTTTAACGACAGCGACCAACACTTTGAGGTGTGACGGGGAACATTTGTTAGATGGCATGTGGTCTGACCAGTAACTGTATTACTTTGCATTCTTTTCCCTTTAATTATCAGGACTTTGTCTTTTACAATAGCTTGTCTTTTCTTCATAGATGTGCTATGTGAACTCTTATGTTATATGTGGGAATGTGTTAGCAATGTCCCGGCAAACACCGCATCGTCGATCATGCCAGACAAAATTTGGCGATGAGCGAGGAGGAGCAGAAGTTTGCTTTCCACTTACGGAGGCATAAAGGTCATAGGCAGTTTTGCTTTCAGTTCGTTTTTCAGTCCCAATATTTCAGTGTATACCTTTTTTTCTTTTTCTTGACCGACTTGCAGCATTCTTTGCCCTTTTCAACTTCTTTCTTACATGAAATGTATTTTACAAGTCTCTGTCAAGTTCTCTACAAAATATCCTTGATGCATGAAGTCCAGAGGGCTTTTAAAAATTTCCTCACCTTGTACTGTTCAGGGAACCCTGATCAATCCTATCTCGTCATTAAGTCCCCCTCTCTGCTCTGCTGGGAGGTCAGTGCTGGAAGGACCATTGTGATGGAGGAGAGGAGCAAGAGGGTGACAAATGGAAGGAAAGTACTTCTGCACCAGCCAGAAACTCACTCTCTCTCTCACGCTTGCAGGGTGGGGCAGGAAGGAGGGAGCAGGCTGGGAATACAGAACCGTCTCGGACTGGATTGGTAGAATGGACATAGTCAAAGGTGAATGAGATCTAGTGCAGATCTAGTGAGTAACTTGGATTGGACCTGTCACTAACATGAATAACCAGAGAAAGTTTGAGAATGAGAGTCTGGCTGCAGGCAAAGAGTCTTGGCTCATCGCAGTGATGGTGAGTTATAGACAGGCATGAGTCAGAAAGCTGAGCAGTAGACAAAAGCAGGAATACATCACAGCAGAAGGAAGAGTGATGGGAAAGGCCTAAGGTTCAGGTGCAGAGACTGAAACCCGTTGCCTTTTTGTTTTTTGAGATAGAGTCTTGCTCTGTTGCCCAGGCTGGAGTGCAGTGGCGCAATCTTGGCTCATTGCAAACTCTGCCACCCAGGTTCAAGGCATTCTCCTGCATCAGCCTCCCAAGTAGCTGGGATTATAGGCATGCGGCAACATGCCCAGCTAATTTTGTATTTTTAGTAGAGACAGGGTTTCACCATGTTGGTCAGGCTGGTCTGGAACTCCTGACCTCAGGTGATCCACCCACCTCGGCCTCCCAAAGTGCTGGGATTACAGGCATGAGCCACTCTGTCTGGCCCCAGTTGCCTTTTGAAACCCACACAGAGAGGAAGATGTGTTCTTCTTGAGGTATAGGACTCAACACAGGGGCAAAGTAAATGACTACAGGACTGAGTGAGTAATTAAAGAGTGAGGAAAGTGAGGAATAATATTTTTTAAAAATCAGCATGTAGCAGGGACCAGGGCCAGCTGGAAGCCACGTGCATTCTGTCTGTCTAAAGGGAGCTGCTTTTTCTCAGCTCCAGCAAACAGTTGCCCAGAGATAAACAAGCCCAATGTTGCCAGATCTGATATTTTTTTAAAGAGAAAGTAAAAAATTCTTTTTTTTTTTTTTTAAATAAATTTATCTTTTTTCCTTTTTGTTGGAAGCAAATTAACTTTTTTTAAAACTCACCATAAGGGCCAAGATTGTGGGGGCTGAACCAAACACCACTGTGGGCTGCTAATATGCAGCTTCTAAAAGGAGAAAGGGTGTGAGCCCTGAGGTTGGACAGCATTCTTATCGCAGTTCCCTGCTGCCTGTCTAAGTCTGTGAACCTGGGATACTTGCCCTTCTAAGTCTCAGATGCCTCCTATGCACAAGAGCTAAACAATGATAGTTTTGCACAGAGGATTGTAATGTTTCCTAATAATATATGTAAAGTAGCATCTATCTTATTATTTTAAGAAAAGACTCTCATATTGGAGGCAGCTTAGAGGCAGAGTTGTGGAGCCTGGAATCAACACCAGTTTGACCAGTCTGGACTAAGGAGGTAACTGGAAGTACAAAGAGGCCCTTGAACGAAGTGGTCATCTTTACCTGGTAGGATGTGAGTGCAACACTCAACTCTGGAACTAATGGAAAAACAAGGAGCAGGAAAAGAGAAAAATTAGAGGAGATAACTTGTAAGAAATAGTGTTTCTTAGAGTTAGAGCCATAGACCATGATACTTTGGTTTCTAAACAGAAAACCAGAGTATATAGAGAGAAGCAGTACATTCTCCCATGCCAAGCAGGTTCCCTGCTTTATATATTTAGTGGTATTGCCCAGCAAACATTCTAATTGGTGGGGGTGGAGGGGCTGGGGGGTGTTGAGAAGGCAAGAGAGAGGCAGGCATTGGTTCCTGTTTCCCATCCCCACCCGTGTCCACCCAGCCCTACAGTGTAGGGAGGACACTGACTGGTCATTGCTCTGACTTCCAGATAATAATAATAAGGGTTTTATTTTTTAATTTGTTAAATTTTTCTTTTATTATACTTTAAGTTCTGGGGTACATGTGCAGAATGTGCTGGTTTGTTACATAGGTGATTTGCTGCATCCATCACCCTGTCATCTACATTAGGTATTTCTCCTAATGCTATCCCTCCCCTCTCCCCCTACCCCCTGCTATCCCTCCCCTAGTCCCCAACCCCTGACAGGCCCCAGTGTATGATATTCTACCTACTCTCAACCTCTATCCATCCTCCATCCCCTCTTATCAATATGTCCATTATCATTCCTTCTCTCTAACCTGTTCTCTTCCTGTCTTTAATCTGCTATCTTGTTTTCCTTTCCTCTGTCATCCAAGTGGCCAATGAATCTTTTTGATTCTTCCTCCTATATATATCTCTTTAAATCTTTTCCCTTCTATCTATTCCTCATGCTACTAGGTTTCTCTTTTTCAATCCCTTCTACTTCACCTAGTGTCAAGTACCACCTTAGTGGCGTCCTTTTCCCCTCAAATCTAACATGAAGCTCTGCCATCCATTGATGAAGGCTGAACTCTTTGATATGCAAGGCCCCTTAAACAGTTTTCCACACCTAAACCAGAGATCAATATTTTTGTCAACCTATTCCATAAACCCTGAATTCCTTACTTCAGAAATGGTTGGAATTGATCCTAATAAATTGTATTTGTTATTGAAGGATTTCATTTTATTTCATTTCATTTCCTCCCCCCTCCCCCCTCCCCCCCTCCCACCCTCCCCTCCTCCCCCCCCTCCCCCCTCCTCCCCCCCCTCCCCCCCCTCCCCCCCCCTCCCCCCCCTCCCCCCCCTCCCCCCCCTCCCCCCCCTCCCCCCCCTCCCCCCCCTCCCCCCCTCCCCCCCTCCCCCCCCCCCCCCCCTCCCCCCCTCCCCCCCTCCCCCCCTCCCCCCCTCCCCCCCTCCCCCCCTCCCCCCCTCCCCCCTCCCCCCCTCCCCCCCTCCCCCCCTCCCCCCCTCCCCCCCTCCCCCCTCCCCCCTCCCCCCTCCTCCCCCCCTCCCCCCTCCTCCCCCCCTCCCCCCCTCCCCCCTCCCCCCTCCTCCCCCCTCCTCCCCCCTCCTCCCCCCTCCTTTCCCCCCTCCTTTCCCCCCTCCTTTCCCCCCTCCTTTCCCCCCTCCTTTCCCCTTCCTCCCCCCCTCCACCATTTTCTTTCATTTTTTTGATAAAGTTTCACTTTTTGCCCAGGCTGGAGTGTAATGGTGCGATCTCTGCTCACTGCAATCTCTGCCTCCCGGGTTCAAACAATTCTCCTGCCTCAGCCTCCCGAGTAGCTGGGATTACAGGCACATACCATCACGCCTGGCTAATTTTGTATTTTTAGTAGAGACGAGGTTTCATCATGTTGATCAGCCTCGTCTTGAACTTCTGACTTCCAATAATCCACCTGCGTTGGCCTCCCAAAGTGCTGGGATTATAGGCGTGATCCATTCCACCCGGCCAGATTTCATAATTTTCTTATTTTCTTTATGGATTTTGGGATCGCTATTACACTTGATTTGAAACACATATTACTTCTTAGGAATATATATTCTGCTATTACGCATTTCTCCCGTCTTCCATAATTTTAATAACTTTAATACATCCCAATAACTTAATCCATCATTAGCAAAAACCTGTTTGGTAGTGTTTCCAAGAGCCATGCCTGTTTGATGTATTGTCTCATACTTAGTCGTGACAGTCCTGTGATGCATTATGTCACTCAATGTTTTCACTCCAGAATAATAAATTGGAAAAATGAGACATCTGCCTGCAGTTTATTCCTGTTATGTCTTTTCCTCCCTGAAAAGGAAATGGCAACACTTCTAAAATGAGAAAGCTAGGTCAGCTTGATTCTTTAAAAAGCTACCCACAGATCCATGTGACAATCACATCATTTTTTTGTATCTTAGTATAGTTGATTAAAACACAAAAAATATTTATCCCATTCCTTGGAAAGGTGTTAAATTAATTAGCCAAAGAGAAAATGGAAACTGCTTATAGGTTAGGCACTATACTAGCTACAAGGGCACAGGGATGGTAGACTGAATCTTCCAAGAAGAGGGTGGAGTAGAGTGGCTGATTGAGAGTGTGAACTTTGGGCTCAAGTCCCACTTCTCTTATTTACTAAGGGTGTGTCCTTGAGTATGTGACCTGAACTAAGTCTTAATTTCTTCAGCTAAAGAAGTGAAAATGATCTCATAGGGTTGGGCTGGATGAAATGAGTTGCAAAGTGCCTGGTGTATGTAATAAACTTTTAGTGAATAACAATTTATTTTTTTAACATGGCAGACAAGCATACAGGCTATTAAAGTAGAGTAAATATTTTAATATTAGAGATGAACATAGCACATGGTCATGGTAGACACCCTTCTCTAATTAGACAGATACTCAAAGGTAGCTCATGGATCCTATTGATATCATAGGAGTGTCTAATGTTTGAGTGCTTATAAGATGCTAGGAAGTATGTAATTCTTGCAATAAATTAAAAAAATTATTGACATAATATTTGTACATATTTATGGAGTATATGTGATATTTTGTTACATGCATAGAATATATAGTATAATCAAGTCAGGGTATTTGGATTATTCATCACCTAAAATATTTGTCATTTCTACATATTAGGAACATTTTAAGCCTTCTAACTATTTTAAAATATGCCATCTTATTGTTAACTGTAATTGCCCTATTCTGCTATTGAACATTAGAACTTATTCCTTCTATCTAACTGTATCTAACAACAAGTTTTTAAGGTGGGTGCTATTGCTGTTTCGATTTCTCAAAGAATCCGAGAATACAGAGAGGTTGAATAGCTTGTGCAATAGTCCCCAGCTTCCTGTAAGTCCCAAGCAAGATTTCTAGGAAAAGGGATGTCTACTGGACATATGAGCAAATCCCTGTATACGTGACAATTGGTAACTGGGTAAATTTGAGCATAGGAGACAGGTTACCTCCTGCCAAGAAGGTAAATGGATATGTTTAAGGAGTGGAGAGCCATGGAGATAGAAAAGAGAAAAAGAGACCCATACTCAGTCTGTGGGGGGTTGAGGTAAGACGACTAGTTGATTAGAAACTCTTTTAGAACAGAGACTTGCTTCATTCTTCTTTCTTATGAAACATAGGGGCTATCGAGCATTTCGTATAAAGTAGTTGCCAATAAATTAACTTAGAAAAACAATCAGTGAAATATTACTTGTTATAGCCAGTAGGTTCAGAAGAAAGGACAAAACCCACCCACGTAGCATTATGTTGTAAGAACTTAGATGATAAAATTACTAGTGTCTCTGTCAAGAGATGTTGACTGTCTCAGGGGACAATTGTTTGTAGTGAAGAAGCTGGAAGAATCAACTTAGAATTTTCTGTAGATTATAATTTTTTTTTTTTTTTTTTTTTTTTTGAGACGGAGTTTTGCTCTTGTTTTCCAGGCTGGAGTGCAATGGCACCATCTCGGCTCACCGCAACCTCCGCCTCCTGGGTTCAGGCAATTCTCCTGCCTCAGCCTCCTGAGTAGCTGGGATTACAGGCACGCACCACCATGCCCAGCTAATTTTTTGTATTTTTAGTAGAGACGGGGTTTCACCATGTTGACCAGGATGGTCTCGATCTCTTGACCTCGTGATCCACTCGCCTCGGCCTCCCAAAGTGCTGAGATTACAGGCTTGAGCCACCGCGCCCGGCCAGATTATAATTTTTTAATGAAAGAAGACTAGAAAACCGGGAGAGAGTAGCATCTCCTAAACTTAAAAGATTGAAAGCAGGCAAGATAAGACAGAGTATACAGTGGTGTCTCACTTTGAACACTTTTACCACCAGTGCTTCCATTACATTTGTCACAAGAAGTCTTGCTGAACAACGTTAAAACAACCAATAGAACTTGGGTAACATTCTCAAGCTCAGTAAAAATTTCTTCTCCTGAGTTATCTGACACTGAAGACAGACAACTTAGTCACCTTGGAGCATTTCAAACTTTTTAGTAGGCTTTGTGTGGTGGTGCACAGACACTGTCTTGATGATTTACTACCTGAATGAATGCACCTTGCAAAGGAGCACCATTCACTGAGACGCTGGGATGATGATGATTCACACCTGCTGAGGCTTTCTCTGGTCCTAGAGGCAGATGTGACTGCAATGTCTAACTCCATTCATGGCACCAAGCTTTTAGGTGAAACTATACAGTCTACAAAGCACCTTCATATACTTTATACCCTGTAATTCTCACAGAGGAACAGGCATTATCATTCTCATTTTCTTTGAAGAGACTGAGTCTTGAAGTGGTTAACTGAGGCGTCTTGGGTCACACAGTCAGTGAAAGCCAGGATATAAACTTCAGTCATCTGAATGGAAGCTCAGTGCTCCCTCTCCTCCAAAGTTCCTTCTGCAGAGCAATCATGGGGGTTGTTTCAAAAACCAAAATCTCTTCCCAGGTTAAAATCCAGGAAATCTATAGAAATGTGGATGGCATGTGGTCTATGGTAATTAAATGAATCATTAGGGTTTTATAATGATTACTAATTAGCCGTATAGAGTCCATCTAATTCCTGGATCCAATATACTAAGTACAGAGTGTTTCTAAAAAGTCTTTAAGAATGCCTGCATCTATTCTATATAATGAACCATATGTGGTTTACTACACACACTTCTATTGTAAGCTATAAACTATTCTACTTGGGCTGCTGTGCCAAAATGTCACAGACTGTGTGGCTTAAACAGCAGAAACTTATTTCCTCACAGTCTGGGGCTGGAAGTCTAAGATAAAGGTGTCTACAGGACTGGTTTCCTCTGAAGCTCTCTTCTTTGGTTTACAGATGACCGTCTTCTCACATGATATTTTTCCATAGGCAGACACTGTGTCCCGTTCTCTTCTTATAAACACAAGAGTGCCACGAATATTGGATTAGGGCTTGCTCAAATGATCGCATTTTACCTTAACTACTTCTTTAAAGGACCAATCTCCAAATACATTTTGAGGTACTGGGTACTAGAACTTCCATATAGGAATTTTGTGGGTAATGCAGTTTAGTCCATAACAGCTATATATAGTGCTTTTTGTTTCATTTTCTTTTTTCCCCAATTGGTCTCTGGTTTTTCCTCACTAAGGAAATTCTGATGATTGTTAGCAAGTCGGTACG
This sequence comes from Aotus nancymaae, assembly GCF_030222135.1. Lineage (NCBI taxonomy): Eukaryota > Metazoa > Chordata > Mammalia > Primates > Aotidae > Aotus > Aotus nancymaae. Next base: position 5,158,518 of record NW_026988494.1, on the reverse strand, counting down.
CTTGAATAGTTATGGTTGTCTCTGGACCAGCGTTGTCAATAGAAAGATAATGTGAACCATGAAAGTAACTTCAACTTTTCTAGTAGCCACACTAAAAAATAGGCAGAATAGTGGCCGGGTGTGGTGGCTCATGCCTGTCATCCCAGCACTTTGGGAGGCCGAGGTGGGCGGATCATGAGGTCAAGAGATCGAGACCATCATCACCATGATGAAACCCCATCTCTACTAAAAATATAAAAATTAGCCGAGTGTGGTGGCACACGCCTGTAGTCCCAGCTACTCGGGATGCTGAGGTGGAAGAATTGCTTGAACCCAGGAGGTGGAGGTTGCAGTGAGCCGAGATTGCGCCACTGCACTCCAGCCTGGCGACAGAGCAAGACTCCGTCTCAAAAAAAAAAAAAAATAGGCAGAATAAATTTTAATAACATACTGCATTTAGCTCTGTATACTCCAAACATTATCATTTGAACATGTAATCAGTATAAAAATTAGGGAAACTATTTTACTTTTTTTTGTAACATTGTCAAAATCTGACGTTGTGTTTTCTGCTACAGTCCATCTCAATTTGGACTAGACACATTTGAAGTGCTCCATAGCCACGTGTGATAAGTGGCTGCTGTTTTGAAGGCCCAGATTCTCATCTGTGGGTCTCACATGACTGCCTGCTTCAAGCTTTTATAGCTACGTCTTCATCTTTACTTGTGTACTTGCTGAAAGCGAGCTCTCACCCCAGCTCCTTCATCAGTGGATTTCAACGGAAGGCATAGCTGCTCTTAAATGTGTTCTAAAAAGAGTCTAACTATAGCCTGTTTCTCTCCCAGTCTCAAATCTTAAAGGAAGCAATAGGTCATGCATATGTGTGAATTTGTCTAAATGTCAGATGAAAGAAATGCTTGGGCCAGTGAGGAATTTGAACGTGGGCCCTGCTGAAACTCAAAATTCAAAACCAAAACAAAAAGCATCTGTGCCAGTCCAAAATACCTTTTAGGACAGTATTTAACCCCAAGATAATCTAACGGATATGCCTGTGTTCTCTTTGATACCTCAATTATTTCACAGGAGGAACATTTTATTTTAGCAATACAAATGAATTATATTAAACCTTTCTTGACTGTAAATATCACTGTCTATTATGACCTATTGATGTACCCCTTGCTCATTGATAATAGTGTCTTAACATTCTTACACCATACTATTAGGCCAGCCTCACCTTGTGGTATCAACAGCTTGGAGCATTGCCATGTAAATTCATGATTACAGTATTCCCCTTACACCATGTGTTAGAATACATAGACTGGAGATCATACTGTGGGTAATGCAATATTTTCCTTCCTTAATTATGGCAAGAGTTTTTATCATGGTGACAAATAGAAGTGGGAAAGGTCTTTTTCCCTGGATGAAAAGGTTTTATTCATGTGACCTTGTGGAGGAGTTCTTTCTTAGAATTTAGGAAAAGTAGCTGACTGGAAGGCCAAGTTATCTCCTGCATTCTCCTGTCCCAGCTTGTACTGTTTGCTTTATTATCAGTGTAACAGTAAACTAGTGGGAAAAATCTGTGTTTGGTCACAGCCAGAGGTAAGTGGCTGGTTATTATATTTTCTCATTTGGGAAACAATTCATTGTATCCCTTGAGACAGGGATGTGTTTTCATTTCTTTCCCTTTCTCCAACTTGCTTTCTCCTGTTTCTCTGCAGTAATCAGTGCCTAGTTCCTTAAGTTACATTGGGTTTAAAAATGCCATATTTCCAGGGAAAGCATCTAGCAATTTAAGAGGTTAAAAAATCTGCTTTCCCCTCCCTTACGTATTACATAAAAAGCTTGTTTTGCCAAATTTGCATTTTTGTGCCCTGATAAGTTTCCTCATTAGCCCACCATCAATGGCTAATCAACTGGGAACATTTGTGTATTGTACAGCAGGCAAAACTCCAGTCAAACAAGGAAGTAAATTTGATATCTTGATGGAAATCTTTAACATGAATTTTAAAAAGTCACTCTCTCTCTCTCTCTCTGTGGGTGGGTGGGTGGGTGTTTGGAAGTTGGGGCAACAGGTTGATCAAATGAAGACGCTGATTTCTTAATCTGTTTTCTTCTAATACAAGCTTGAGCCATCTAGTTATTGGAGTAGATCATAAAAATGGAAAAGGGAGAAGAAAACACAAATGCTTCGTCTTATAAATCTGTTCCTTATTGCTTCCAGCTCCAGGCAGCCTTAAGAATCAACTTTTATTAACTCCCTATTAGAGGACCATTTCTCTTATAATTTGATTATTAGAATATATTTGAAATCTACATTTCCATATAGATAGAACCACTCTGTTTTTATGACGATGCACCCTTAAAGATTCACAAAGGGTCTCCATCTGCGTTTCCTCAGTGGATTGTTTTTGATAAAGAAATGTGAACAAAATCCACTGAGCTAAGAGGGACAGGGTCCAGGCTGGAGAAAGATGAATGGCAAGCATTGGCTACCTAGAGCCTCATTAGAAAAAATAAGTATTTTTATTTTCTGTCCATGACAAGCACATCAATTAAGGGAAAATTACTCTTTGATTTTTTTTCCTCTTTTCTCCATCCAAGGAAATACGTATTTTCTCTCTTCCCTCTTCTCTCCCCTTTGCCACTTAATATACACACTAAGGATGCACAAACCCCTGCAAAAGCCCTGCTGACTATTGGTTTAAGTGCTCATTATCCAGTTCTATGCTGGCATTAATAATAGTTAGCACGCACTGACCCACTGACCTTGTACTTTATGCCAGGCATTGACAGCATTCTGTCATTTAATCTTCACAACCACCTATGTGATAAGTGCTGCGATTATTAATTCCCAACCACTCCACAAGGAACCTGTGGATTAGAGGGTCCAAGAAAATTGCCAAGGATGTATACAGAGTTGATAAAGGATGAATTGGGAATCAAATTTAGAAAGCATGGATCAGTAGTCGAGATTCTTAACCTTTCTGTTTTACTGCCTACAGAATAGGTCCAAACCATGATCTCATTTGTTTCCCACACCAAGCCTGTGAAACATTTATTATCATTTCCATTCTAAAGGCACACACTTGGGCTTAGGATGGCACATCCCTTGGACACGTTCACTCAGCTGATAAGTGATAAATCTACTGTTTTTCTGCTACTCATGTTGAAAGATGTTTTGAAGGACTAGACATAGGTCCTGACTGCAGTAAAGTATGCAGATGCTCCCAAGGGGACTCCAGGTCTCTCTGATGTCTTTTACAGATACAGGATTCCAGAATGCACTTGATGTTTAGAGTAATGTATAGGGTGTAACTCTATGGAGATAGTGGATGCCCTCACACCCTACTGTCTCCCCTACACCCCAACCAATTCTACAGCTACTTGAATGTGGTTGGAACATGCTGCCTCTCTTAACACATCCAGAATGACAAGTAGAGAATTGCTCCATTAATAGAACAAGGGGAAATTAATCCTTTCTAGCATTTTTTTCCCATTTCAGTCATGAAAACTTTGAGTTGAATGTGCAGTAATGAGTAGAAAAAAATTAGTTAAATACAAATTATATAACAGTAGGATTGCTCCAAATTGATTTTCTTCCCCTCATTATTTTTCATTCCATTTTATGTTCCTGGGGAGTTCTCATTCAGGACAGAAGTCATCTTAAAGAATAACAACAAGGTTTGTTTGTAAAATTTGGGTGAAAGGAGAGACAGTGATCCTGGCGGATTAAGATGTCTTTTTTTTTTTTTATTTTTAGAATTTCATTTTCACTGTATGCTTCACAGGTGGGTATGCAATTATACAACTGCTGTGATCAAGCAAAAGCTGGGATCTGGGCTAGAGTGTGTGCTTCTCTCTGGTGAAGGGAAGACTTTTCCAGTAAAAATTCTGCTAATCAATTTATGAGTGATAATTCATAGGAGCTCAAAGGTGCATTAGCGGTAATATAGTTCAAATCCCTTACTCAGTAGATAAGTTAACTGATATTTAGAAAAATTGACTTTTCCAACCTCTTCTCAGGATGGGATTGTGAAACATGCAGGAGACCCAGGTTGGCTGGAAGTGGAGATAAAGGGTGAATATCAGATTAAAATAGGGAACATGTCCAGTTGTTTCTTCAAGCAGAGAAAGCCTAAGAAAATATTCAGAACCTACATGTGGAAGAAAAAATGAGATCCAGAGACCTCAAGACTGAAAGAGTGGTTTATGTAAAATTTCAAAAGCAATGGCATCCTCATGTATTTCCATAGCAGAATCAATTTGTCATGGCCATGACTGAATGGACACGGCCCTAGATCCCCTTGTTTTTTACCTCCTTATGGTGCTAATGTTGAAGAGTGTGTTGAGAGTGAGCCACACGGGCTCTGCAGTCTTAAGTCAGATGTGGGATCAACTCTCAGCTTTGCCACTGTGACCCTGGACAAATTACTTGTCTTGGTTTTCTCAAGGTTAAGTTGGTAAAATATCTTGTAGCATTGTGAAGATAAAACAAAATAATATATGAAAAGCATTTAGCACAGTCGCTGGTACAAAGTGAATTTGCAGTAAGTGATAGTTACTGTGATTGCTAAGATGGCACAGCTAGAGCTTTCTGTGTTTTGAGAGAGTATGCTTACTTCGACACTTAACTCCTTTCTGATCCCAGGAGCAGGTGTTTGTGAGATGGCTGGCTGGGGACAGGATGCCATCCGGGATCTCTCTGAGTGAACGCTCCGGTTCCTACAGGAATTGGCTTTTGGCTTCACCATCAGCATGTTCTAACCAACTGAACATGTGGCCCAGATAAAAATCTGATTGTCAGCTGAAGTCACAGCTCAAAGTTGTGAAACGTAGTCACAGTGGACACTACTAGTTTGGTTGGAAAAACAGGATTTCTAGACTAAGATTGGGCATAAAGCAAAGCTAATGATGGGAAATTCTCACACCTTTTGTTTTGGGCATTGCCTTTTGTTTTGTCTGATCCATCAATAAAAAGCAACTGCATGGGCAAAAGGAGAATTGTTTATGTGAAAGATAGGTGATAATCCTTATTTAGAAATATACCAGAGAGGAGAAAACGGACATGACAGTACTGTTGATTTACTTGTTCAAGAATAATTAATGTAGAAACCATTCATATTGGCCGGGCGCGGTGGCTCAAGCCTGTAATCCCAGCACTTTGGGAGGCCGAGGCGGGTGGATCACGAGGTCAAGAGATCGAGACCATCCTGGTCAACATGGTGAAACCCCGTCTCTGCTAATACAAAAAATTAGCTGGGCACGGTGGCGCGTGCCTGTAATCCTAGCTACTCAGGAGGCTGAGGCAGGAGAATTGCCTGAACCCAGGAGGCGGAGATTGCGGTGAGCCGAGATCGCGCCATTGCGCTCCAGCCTGGGTATCAAGAGCGAAACTCCGTCTCAAAAAAAAGAAAAAAAAAAAAAAAAAAAAAAAAAAAAGAAACCATTCATATTTAGAACTACCTAGTGTGGGGAGTTGGAGGGAGTGTCCCCATTTTTTTTTTCCCAAATGCTGAGGTTATGGTGAATGAGTGATTGAGAATGTTTTAAGGGCCGTAGGTATATGGAAAATACTTTTTGGAGCTTCAGTGAATATTTTGAAACGTGGCTTTTTGAACTCAAAGCTACCATTAGGATCTGAGTTCAGAGTTTAATATTCTCTCTCTCTCATTTATTTTATTTATTTAGACAGAGTCTCCCTCTATTGCCCAGGCTGGACAGGCTGGAGTGCAGTGGCACAATCTCAGCTCACTACAATCTCCACCTCCTGGGTTCAAGCTATATTCTCCTGCCTCAGCCTCCCAAGTAGCTGGGATTACAGGTGCCTGCCACCATGCCTGGCTAATTTTTGTATTTTTAGTAGAGATGGGGTTTTGCCATGTTGGCCAGAGCGGTCTCAAACTCCTGACCTCAGGTGATCCACCCTCCTTGGCCTCCCAAAGTGCTGGGATTATAGGCATGAGCCACTGTGCCTGGCTTCTCTCTCTCAATTTTTAAATCTCTGTTTTATTTATGATTTTTATGCTCAATGGAGTATCTGGCTTGTAGTATGTGTTCAGTAAATATTTATTAAACGAATGAATACAGTTACCACAAGAGGCCCTTATGAGGCTAATATTAGCCAATGTCTGTTGGGAAACTACTATGTATCAGGTTTTGAGTATTTCATGTGCATTAACTCATGCCATTCTCTCAACTACCATCAAAGATAGGCATTATTATCCCCATTTTACAGAGGAAATACAAGAAAATTAAATAAGTTATCCAAAGCCACACAGTTAGGAGGGAGGAGAGCCATGATTCAGACTTGAGTGAACTTGTCCCAGAGCTTTATGTCTTTAGCATTGAAGCTTTTTTATGGTCCTAAAGCTGCTGTGATGACTGAAGACAAGTCCCTGCTTTTAGGGGATCCTCATGTTTGGGAGTAGAAAAACATAAAAGTACCCATACAGCATGATGAAAAGTAGTATAATTTATTAAGAGCTTAGGACCTGGAGTCAGGGAACCTGCTTCAAAAAAAAAAAAAAAAAAAAAAAAGTGAAAGAATTTCACAGAAGTTTGACAAACGAAAGTGAAAGGATAACAGGGTCATGAACTAAAAGAGCTGCAGGGTCTGGGAAGATAACCTCAAATGGATAACGCAGGTGGAGGATTTGAGCGCTTGTCTGATTGACAAGAGAGTATGGTGGGAACTGTTTATAACTGAGGGGATAAGGTACTGTTCTAGGCTGAAATGCATCTTTTCAAACTTACATGTCAAAACCCCAAGCTTCAGGACCTCAGAATGTAGCTGTATTTGAAGATAGGACCTTTAAGAAGGTGATTAAGTCAAAATGAGGGCTTTTTGGGCAAGCTCCGATTTAATCTGATTGCTCTCCTTATAAGAGAGGGAAATTTGAACACACACCAGGGGTGCATGTGTGTGCGTGGTTGAAAGACAGTGTGAGGATACTGTGAGAAGGCGGCCATCTGCAAGCCAACAAGAGAGGCCTTAGAAGAAACCAAACCTGCTGACACCTTTGTAGTTCCAGCCTCTAAAACTGAGAAAAAGTAAATTTCTCTAGTTTAAGACACCCAGTCTGCGGTTTTTGTTACAAAAGCCCTAGCAAACTATACAGCCACTAGGAAGAGTAGTCATGATTCAGGTTTGTCTTGCTGTTGGTGTGTTCAGAAATGTGAATTCAGGGCTGCCAGATTTGATAGTGTTTTCAAAAAAATGCTATAAATCTAGGAGTGTTTTGTCTAAAATGTCCTGATTAAAGATTTACATTTAATATTAAATACTTTTAACTCAAACAAAATATCTATGTTATATTTGGCCCATAAGCCTTTGGTTTGGAACCTTTGATATAACTCATGTAGGCATCAACTCAGGGTCTGGCCCATAATGAGATTCTCCTAAATTGTTTTTAGATAGTGAAAAACACTATGATGGAGTAGGCTCTGGAGAGATGTCAGATCATCCAGCTCTGGAGGTAAGGGTGGCGGGAAAATTGGTGGCCTGGAAATGCCTTTGTAGGAGGGAAAGCTTGAGTGGCCACCTGAATGATTTGTCATTGTCTAGGTAAGGGAGAGGGTGGCAAGAGAGTGCTTTCCAGGTAAAGGGAGCAGTTGTCAGTGTCCCTAAGAAAGAGCAAGTATGGCCTTTTGGTGGAATACGAGTGATATGATATGTTTGGGGCGTGGAGTTAAAAATGGGGATGGGGGTGATGATGCTTGAGGGAGGGAGGGAAAATGAGAACCGAATTGTTAAGAAATTTTATCCAGAGAGCCAGGGGAGTAATTGAGTTTGAAGCAGAGCAAAGGTAGATTAGATTTGCCTTTTAGGAAGACTGGCCTGGATGTAATGTGGAGGCTGAATTAGAGATGGTCAGGGTGAAGGAAGGGAAACCAGTTCACATATAACACAAGAGATGATGGTGGTTTGAACTTAAATAATGGCAGTAGAAACAGAACAGATTTGAGAAATACCCAAGAGGGAGAATTGACTTGTGATCATTGGTTGGGTGTTGAGTGAGGGAGAGAATGAGTTAAAGATGACTTTCTGTCTTCTGCTTTATACTGGATTAATATGTCCTTCCCTGAGCTACAGAGCACAGGACCTTTGTAAGCCAAAGGGCAGATGAGTTTAGTTTTATGCATGCTAAGTTTGAAGTACCTGTTGGTTATCCAAGTGTCATGGAGAAGCTTATAATTAAAAGCAAGAGATCTGGGCTTGAGCTATATACATTTGGTATTTACCAGTGGATAGAGAGTAAGGGAGGTCCTGGGAAAATGTGGAGCTTAAAGAGAAGAGGGCTGAAAGAGGAAGCAAAGTTAGAGAAGCAGACCCTTGATAAGTTAAATTGAACTCCTGACCTTGCCCTGTCTCAAAACTTCTCTCACTCTGCTTGCATTTGTAGATAAGATTTGAAATTCTCCGTTAAAGCAAAGATAGTCATGCCCTAAAATGGAGGTTTCTAAAGAACGAGGAGTCCATTACCTTGTATTCAAGTAAATTATTAAGGTACTAAGCAAGTAGCTTTATCAAGGTCAGTGGGAGACTCAGGATGATTTTCTATTGCATGTATGCTGTGTGGCATATTCCACATGTTAATATCATAAATGTCATTGAGAGATGTGGATAATACGAACACTAAAGTAATACTTAGGATCACTTTGGAAAAAAGGATATAATCTTGCTAAAGATAAGAGGGAAATAATAATTTATGACTATTTACACACTGCTAGTACATAAACATAAAATCCTTATAAGCATGCAAACAAAGAACTGCTGCTCTTCAGATCCCAAGCCCTAGAATAAAGTTAGTAACTCCTTTCTCACAGGCATTGCAAGACATAATTACCTGATCTTTGTAATTCAGTAAGATCTGAGCTTAAATCAGACATGCTACTGAAGGATCTTATATAATCAGTTGTATAACCAGTACACATCACAATTTGTTGTCTTCATTTTAGCAAGAATAAGAGCAATAGAAACCCATCAAGAAACCAAATAAGAGCTGAAAATGGAATGATAAATGCATGACAAATCCAAAGAAGAAAACCATCTAAGAGAACTCTTAGGACAATCTACCCACCTATATAAGCATCTACCTACCTATACAAACATCTTTAAAATGTTAATTTCCTGCCTCAGTAGGATTGCCTCTAAAGATATGTGCTTCTAAGGATTTTCAAATGCAAGGTTATGAAGATGTGTTATGTACTAATGCAACACAGGTAGGCTCTCACTTCACTTAGAGCCAGCTTTAGAACCTCAATGGTTAATGCTAGGAGAATGGGAAGTGATTGAGGAAAGGAGATTTTTCAGAAATACCAGTGCTGTGCATATTTCCAAGGTCTATTTGACTCTTTATATTGGCAAAATGATGGCAGTGGCAATTAGTAAATATTTTCAGATGTTTCTGGAGTTCTGATGAAGGCAGCTTTGCCTCAGCTGGGTTGTGAAGCCCGTTTGGGCCTTGAACAAAACCCAGGTGATTTGAAACGTTCTGCATCACCTGCTTTCATCTTCATCATCACTAACCCATGCAGTGTCTGAAGTCTCCTAGAGCTCTGTATTTCCTTATGCTATCTTCCTTCAAAAAGCACATGGACTTCTATAGCCATTATCTCTTAATTTTTTGTTCTCTCTCCCAGAAATGAAGAGAGGAAATTTATTATCCCATCTCCGTTAAGCCCTCTAGGTAACAAAATCCCCTCTCCTTCCATTTCAGGGAGCTTGTATAAGCAAAAATGAAAGACAATCTCTGTCTTTTTTTGCTAGCGCACTGGAGAGGATGCTTTTATACCAGAGGAGATGAAATAAAAGAGGTCACTGTTCAGTGGACCAATCTCTCAGTTAAGTGGCTCTGTTCTCAGCACTTTGTGAATGCTAAGGTTACCTCATCCCCATGGCTATCAGAATATGAATTGTATGGTCTTGAAAATGCCTAATGGTGCTACCTGTCCATTTGAAGTTTAAAAGTATATCACTCTTACAGCTTGGCTTTGGTTTGCAGTGCTGGGTACTCGAAGGGCAGTAATGGAGCTGCTCTTACAGCATGCAGTGATAAGTGAGCTGCTCAGGGCAGAATATCATTGTTATGGATGTGGGGGTAGAAATCTCCAGTCTAATGGGCATTTTACAGCTTTGTTTAGATTGGTTTATTTTCCTCTGGCTGAACATCAGTGTCTTGAAGTATCATATTCAGAGCCTGCCTCTCATCGCCAGTATCCTGGAGTATTGTGTTTAAACCAGAACCTGCTGTTGGGACAAAGAGCTCAGGACAAGATGGTTTGGAATAGGACTGTCATAAATAGCTTGTAGAGTTACCAGTGAAAAGTGATAGGCCCCAATGCATCAGCTGAAGTTTTAGCTAAGATAAAACATCTTAAAATTATCATACAGAAGTCTCAGCTACACTGAGACTGGGTCTCAGGTATAAAGCATGCCATTACGGGTCATGAAAATAGTCTGAGAATTCTCAGCTCCTAGAATTACATGTAAAATCAAAACAGATTTTGGGGGTGAATGAGTACCACCACAAATTTCTTTGATTTTAGAAAACAAAGGCTCACACAAATAAAGTGGCTTCGTATATGCCACACAGCCTATTTGCAATAGAAAGTCATCCTGAGGCTGGGTGCCTGTAATCCCAGCATTCTGGGAGGCTAAGGCAGGTGCATTTGTGTGATTTAGCTGACGCATTGGGGCCTATCACTTTTCATTGGTAACTCTACAAGTCATTTATGATAGCCCCATTACAAACTGTCTTGTCCTGAGCTCTTCGTCCCAGTAGCATGTTCTGGTTTAAACACAATACTCCAGGATTGTTGGCCAGGCCGGTCTCAGGCTGGTCAGGATAGATTAAAGAGACCTGCTAAAAGGTTGTTTGTGTACATCTGTCAAGAAAAAGTTCACAGGACAAGTCTCCTGTTTGTCCCCACAGAGAAGAAACCAGCTTGGTCAAGGTCAGTAGGAGGCCCAGAATGACTTTTTTTTTTTTTTTTTTTGATATGGAGATTCGCTCTTGTTGCCCAGTCTGGAGTGCAATGGTGTGATCTCGGCTCACTACAACCTCCACCTCCTGGGTTCAAGTGATTCTCCTGCTGCAGCCTCCCAAGTAGCTGGGATTATAGGCACCTGCCACCTTGCCTAGCTAATTTTTTGTATTTTTAGTAGAGACAGGGTTTTACCATGTTGGCCAGGCTGGTCTCAAACTCCTGACCTCAGGTGATGCAACTGCCTCAGCCTCCCCAAGTGCTAGGATAACAGATGTAAGCCACCATGTCCAGCCTCAGGATGACTTTCTATTGCATATATGCTGTGTGGTATATGCAAAGCCACTTTATCTATGTGAGCCTCTGTTTTCTAAAATCAAAGAAATTTGTGGTGGAACTCATTGATCCCCAAAATCCATTTTGATTCTACGTGTGCTTCTAAGAGCTGAGACTTCTTAGTTACAGACTATTTTCTTGACCCATAATGGCATGCTTTATACACCGGGATTTCCTGGAAGTATGTCTGAGGATGCAGAGCAGTTTCACATGATGCTTACTTAATGTTTGATAATTCATTTACTTTCATTCAGGAAATATTTATCACACATCTTTTATGTGATGGACACTATGGTAGGCGCTGGGTTACACTGATGAGAAAGATAGCTTCTGCCAACAAAATTTCTTTTCAGTGGTGAAATGGTTCAAATATGCTACAAGCGGGATCTGGGAAATGATATTAATATAATACTCTAGCAGTGGTTTTCAACAGGGATTGGCTTGCCCCATAGAGGACATCTGGCAGTGTCTGGAGACATTTTTGGTTGTCACAACTGGGGAAGGGTGCTACTGGCAACTAGTGGGTAGAGGCCAGGAAATTTGCTAAACATCCTATAGAACAGTGCTCTGCAGCAAAGAATTATCCAGCCCCAAATGCCAATAGTACTGAGGTTGACCAACACTTGGTTATAGAACAAGAAAACATGCCTAATTAAAACTGTAGGTCCTTGAGAGCTCATCCGGCTTTCAAATCAATTCTACCTGAGTGTGAAAGGAAAATGACAAAAAGCGTCCCAGTGATTTGATGTTTCAGTTGAGTTATGAGAGTTATGAGAGATGAGTAGACATTAACCAGATGAATTAGTGGAGAAGGAGGAGCGTATGTAGAAAAGCATTCCAAGGAGAGGAACCACACAGATTTGGGGGGGTGACAGGTCTTGGCATCATGACTGATTGGCAAGTGGTTCTTTACAGCCTGAACACGTGTAGGATCTGCAAGGACAGACTGATGGGGGCAAGGTCTTGGCTAAAATATTGAAGAGCTTGGAGTACTTCTTAGATGTAATGGTGATCCAGTGAATGATTTTGTTTGTTTTTGAGAAGGAGTTTCGCTCTTGTTGCCCAGGCTGGAGTGCAATGGCGCGATCTTGGGTCACTGCAACTTCTGCCTCCCAGGTTCAAGCGATTCTCCTGCCTCGGCCTCCCGAGTTATCTGGGATTACAGGCATGTGCCACTGCGTCTACCTAATTTTTTGTATTTTTAGTAGAGACAACGTTTCTCCATGTTGGTCAGGCTGGTCTCGGACTCCTGACCTCAGGTGATCCACCTGCCACGGTCCCCCAAAATGCTGGGATTATAGGTGTGAGCCACCACTCCTGGCCCAGTGAATAATTTTAAAAACTAAAGTGACTTGATCAAATCTGTGTTTTCTAATGATTTTTTTTTTTTTTTTTTGGTGAGGAAGGTGGTGGTTCTAATGGGGTGAGGCTGAAAGGTGGAATACTAGTGAAATTTTTGTATTTATACCAGGTGAGCACCGCTGAGAGCCTGAATTGGCAGTGATCATGCAAATGAAAATAAAGTCACAGATTAGAGACCTTTAGAAAGTAGTGCTAGGAGAGATCGCCAGTTAGTTTTGGGTATTTTAGAACAAGAGCTATTAGAGGATAACTCTCAGGTTCCAGCACTACCAGATAAATAGCATTAGCATTTAACAAGTTATGGAATACAAAAGGAGAAGTAGTTTTGGGTGAGAGAGAGCTGTAAAGGAGATGGTGAATCCCTGCGTTATGGAAGGAAATCGTGAAGCCAGTCTAATTAAAACCATCGGTCACTGGAGTCTCATCTACCTTTCAAACTTGGCTTCTAATAAAACATGTGAAATGATTTCCTGAAAGATAACCTGACTTGTTAGCTTGGCTGAAAGATGGAAGTACAAGGAGACATCTATTCTGACAGGTTTACAAGCAACACAAACTCATAAGGACATCCCTGTCAGAATTGTATGTTTAGCCATTATTGGAAGCAATTATTCTGGACAACTGAAGCATATTTAGAAGGGCACCAACTAGAAATGGCTTAGTCTCTGTTGTCTTGATTGTAGCTCACCTTTCTCCTCATGAAGCCGGTGACCACAGGTGTAAGGAACCCGGTAGCCATGTTGGCTCTGTGCTTACTTGATTCTTTACTACAGTTGGGTAGAAGACTTGGTCTCCAAAAGAACAGGGACCCCTGGGATAATCAGTTTGGCTTACTCTTTTCTCTGTGCTCTGTACGTTTCCTGGCCACTGGAAATTGCAAGAGATTTTAGTCTTGCTGGGATAGCTTCAGATTGCCCCTCCTATAGACATTTTTGTCAGATCTAACGCTATCCAACAGGAAATTGGTTTGTGCTGACTTTCTGAGATCTGAATTTGTGAGCCATAATGTTTTCCCATGTTTCCCTTATAACTTGGCTGCTAGCTTCACTGTGCCCTTTTTAGGCTATAGAAGTTGGGTGAGATTTTATGGTTGGGGCAGGAAAACCCATTTTGCCTCACTTCTTAAAACAGCATCCTATGTTATAGCAGTAAGATATCTGTGATTTTACTCTTGCCTGAACAATTCTAATAAAAGGAGCTGATGTTATTAAACCCTGGCAATATGTCAGGTTTTTACATAAGCCAACTTATTTTTCATATTTTTATTTGAAATAGTCATTGTTCCTTTTTCAGATGAGAAAACTGACTCACATCTAACACTATTAAGTAATAGGGTTATAACCCTTTCCCATGGCTCCACCTGGCTCAATCCTCTATTTTTAATGCCACGTGGCTTTTTAGCCTTCTTTTCCTGAAACAACGCAGATGGCAAAGCTTTGACTATGATGCAGAACCCTGCTGCATGGAAGGCCTCCAACATGCTCTAGAGACATTTTCCCATTGTCTTGGTGATTAACATTTGGCTCCTCATTACTTATGCAAATTTCTACTGATGACTTGAATTTTTCCCCAGAAATTAGGTGTTTCTTTTCTACTACATCATCAGGCTGCAATTTTTTTAAACCTTTATGCTCTGCTTCCTCTTGAACACTTTGCTACTTAGAAATTTCTTCCACCAGATACTCTAAATCATCTCTCTCAAGTTCAGAGTTCCACAGATCTCTAGTAAGGTAGGGGCAAAATGCTGTTAGTCTCTTTGCATGGCAAGAGTGACCTTTAGTTCCCCATAAGCTCCTCATCTCCCACCTGAGAGCACCTCCGCCTGGACTTTATTGTCCATGTCACTATCAGCATTTTGGTCAAAGCCATTCAACAAGTGTCTAGGAAGTTCCAAGCTTTCCCACATCTTCCTGTCTTCTGAGCTTTCCCACATTTTTCTGTCTTCTTCTGAGCCCACCAAACTATTTCAGCCACTGCCTGTTACCCAGTTCCAAAGTCGCTTCCACATTTTTGGTTATCTTTACAGCAGCGCGCTACTCTACCAGTACCAATTTGCTGTATTAGTCTTTTTGCAGACTGCTAATAAAGATATACTCCAGGCTGGGTAATTTGTAAAGGAAAGAGGTTTAATTGATTCACAGTTCAGTATGGCTGGAGAGGCCTCAGGAAACTTACAATCATGGCATAAGGGGAAGCAAATGTGTCCTTCACATGGCAGCCGCAAGGAGAAGTGCTGAGCAAAGGGGGAAAAGCCCCTCATAAAACTATCAGATCTCCTGAGAACTCACTCACTGTTACAATAACAACATGAGGGTAACTGCCCTCCTAATTCAGTTACCTCCCACGAGGTCCCTTTCATGACATAAGGGGATTATGGGAACTACAATTCAGGGTGAGATTTGGGTAGGGACACAGCTAAACCATATCACCCTTGAACTCTAAATCTCTAGCCACAGGTGGCTAATGCTGTCTACTTGAGCACAATGTTTATAGTATCAGCACTTGCCCTCAGGGAAAATGCAGCTCTGGTGCTCTGATCTTTACCTTACCTCTGTGCTTAACAGACTTTCTTCCCCCAGAAATTGGCCTAAGGTATCTCCCCATAGTTTTCAGGTCTTTAGTGTTTCTATTTATCTATTTAGACAATTTTTACCCAGTACTTTACTTTGGGCGTATGAATGTAAGTTAGAGAAAGTTGGTTTTATTAACAACATAAATAATTTTGTTGATAAAGTCATTATGTTGAAAAAAGAAACTGCATTTTAAATTATAGTCGAAGCTTGTAAAGAATGATTTTGAGTCAATAGACTTAGGTTATTAGAAACCAGCAGAGAACAACAGGACTAAAAACTGGGATGTCATCAAGTAAACCAACTTAATATGATTCTTCAAAGGTCATATTAATAGGATAAAAGGGCCTGGGATTTGATTGAAAGTGAGAGAGAGTTTTCTCGAGGAACACGAAGGCAAAGAACTGCTCTACAAAGGGGCTAGAATCTGATCAACCCCATGTGTCTATAATAATAGTAACTTTTATTTGCATTACATTGTGTTGTTTGCAAAGTGTTTTTTAAGTAATATACCATTTGTTTCATTTAATTGTAACAGTGACCTTAGGGAAAATGTTATCATCATGCACATTTTACAGGAAATTTCCAAGAGCACACAGTTACTGGGAGGCTTTGATAAGAGAGTCCTGGTATTCAATACCCTCCTTGCCACATCCATATTCTATCTGCACCGTGAAGGAAGGCAGTTTCTTGTGTTCTAAACTGTCAGTTGAATGTGATGTTATTGATGAGTTCATACTGCAGAAGGGACACAGAATATGATTAAGGTTAATGAGTCTGCTGTTTGGGATAGTTGTCACAGTAACTCAAGCATTCTTACAGGTTATTAGAATGTAATAGTAAAGTTATCTTAAAGAACAGCTCTCATTTCAAAGCTTCTGTACTCAAACACTTAGATTACCAATTGTGGTTGAGGCATTTTATTCTGTGGCTGCTGCCTGCCATGTCGACCCTTTTATTTTTCATCATATATATGGGTCATGAAATTACACCAAACTACCAGACATATTCTCCATTCTTTTCCCTTTCCTATCTTGTCATGTGGTTGATGTGGTTCTCTCCTCTAGGAATGACATTTTCGATCATTTCCCTCTGTACCATCTTGCCTGTCTGTCAATATCTTTCTCGTGTGCTGCTGTTCCATGAGATGTCCCATTTTTTTCTGCCTACCACCTGCCTGTCCATTCTGTGTATTCCCATTGCATTTTGTTTCTCTTTATAGCACAGGTTGCAAATGTTACTAAACAGCCAGGTTGCAAATGTTACTAAAAAGTTTTAGTCTAGGACTTGCTTCTCTCAGAATAGAAAACCAATCACGAAGTCAAAAATATTGCCAGAGAAGAAAGCTTTAGTCTGGTGCTGTACCCAAGGAGAACAGGAGATACAATCTCTAATCCATCTCGCCAGTGGACTAAAATTGGGGGGTTTATATAGCAGGGAATGTGGGAAAACAAGAATTAGGGAGGGGTCAGAAAGCAATCATTATGGGTGAAGCATCAGGCATCTCATTGACTGGATGCAGTAATGTATGTTTCTGTTGCTTGCCTGAGGGTCAGTTTCCCAAGGATGAAACTCAAATGAGACAAATGTAAGTGTCAAGTTTTAAGACCAGGGACATGCAATTTCTATGTTTATTATATATATTTTAAAAACCCTTGTAAATATCAGGTCTATGGGACAATTAGGTCAGTTTTCCAAACTGAAATATGTGCATGAGCCAGCCTGGCTCCTTAAATAAGGGAGGTTGTTGAGTGTAAAAAGCTATTAAGATTATAGTGAGTTTTTGAGCTTTTTATCTAATAGGTACCTACCACTACATTCTAGGCATTGAGACTAAATTAGTGTGTCTGTGTGAGTGTGGGTGTATGTGTTTAAAAAATACTGGTTTAAAAAATATTGGTAAATAATTCAAATGTTTTTTGAAAAGCTGGGGAAGCAAAACAGAAATTCTCCTAAAGACTATGTTTGGCCCATTTCCCTGGTTTATGACTCTACTCTATAGAATCTGGGGACAAACAAATGATACAAGTCAGAGTATAATATGTCCATCATTAATTAAATATCTACGGAGAGTGAATACTCTTATAGGATCATCCTTCTAACCTTAGACTGTCTTTTGTGGAGTAACTTATTTAATACGTTTTTGTTGAATTGCAGGAAACTTTTGGAGAAAGTTCCCCAAAACTTTGGGGAGCTGTGTTCCCCCAAAGTTTGGAGGGTGAGGAGTGAAAGAGGTTGAGAAGAATGAGTTGGCTGGGTGAGCATACTATTTTAGACTAGACAAGTTGAGACTACTTTGGTAAACTTTCGTTTTGATGTTTTATTAATCACTGCTGCTGGTGAATTTAAATATTTTAATGATCAGTATATTTTACTCATTGCATGCCCTGGGGCTTTTTTGTTTTTTAAGAAATGGCAGCTTAAAAAAATTAAAATAGACTCTCCATTCGATCAGCTTTCAAAATGCTTGGTGCTCTTTCTGCCCCGTATCTGGGTCAGTGTGGTATTTGGTGACAGAAACCTGAATCTACCTCCCCAGCAGGCTTTCACTATGCTGAAATTGCTCTTTAAGTAATTTCATTTCTCTTGATTGAGCCTCTGCAAATAATTTCATGAAACAATTCTTTATTTTGAGTGTGAGTCTTCACACTTCCACAAAGCTTGGGGGAATAAAAAAGCATTTATTATGACAAAAACATTTGTTACCACTATATTTAAATCTTGCCTTAGTTTTCTTCCTTTTTAAACTATTAAATATATATATTTTTTTCATACACAATCTATAATTTACATAGTTTATCTGTGGGGAATCTCTGGTATATATAAGTTCAGAGCTCCTTAGGACTATAAAGTATTTTTTAAAACAGAGGTTAGGAAAGGTGAATTTACTTTTCAATCTTAAAAAAAAAAAAAAACAGTGAAATGATGGGGATTTTTTGGTTTGATTTTAGTTACAGTTGGCCTCTGTATCCATGGGTTCTGCAACAGCAGATTCAATGAAAAAAGAATACAAAATATTCTGGGGTGGGAGGGCAGGAAAAATTAAAAATGATAAAACAAAAATAATATAAATAAATATACAGCATAACAACTATTTACATAGTTCACATTGTATTAGGTATTACTAATCTAGAGATGATTTATAGGGGGATGTGCATAAATTATGTGCAAATATTATGCAGGGACTTGAGCACCTGCAAATATTGGTATCTATGGAACTGAGGCACCACTGTAGTTTATTTATTTAATTTTTGTGGCAAAGGTGTTTGTTCTTGTGTCAGCATGCTAATGTAATCATTTTTGAGAGGAGATTGTTTTCTTGCTTTGCTGCATCTTTTTCTACAAAAGCATCACTTTCAGATCAAAGTTAGGGCTCAGTCTTTGTTGACTCTTGTGCTTGGCACTTCTCCCTATTGGTTCTCACTGTAGAAGGTTCCAACTGGGCCTTTTTCTGCCTCCTTCCTTCCTGTGGTTCATCTAGGGCCTGCGCAGTGACCACGTGTAGAGTCGTGATCTGTAACCATCCCTGGAAATCTCCGACTTCACTGGTCCTATCTGTCCTGTTTCCTCTTGCTGTGCAGTCTTGCCTTTCTCAGTGCCAACCTTGGCTAATTTCTCCCTCTCTGGTTTGCTATCTAATTCTGTAAATCATTGACTGGCAGGGTGTGGAGCCTGAGTAATGTCACAGAATTGTGATTTTTTTCATTCCTTCCCACTGAACCATTCTGAATTGTCACTTTTCAACCAAATCTTAGACATGAAGTTGAAAAAATACATAAATAGCTTTGTGACTCACCTCAGGGATTCTTTGACCTTTTATTTTCATTATTTTCACTTCCTCCCC
Organism: Aotus nancymaae; assembly: GCF_030222135.1. Lineage (NCBI taxonomy): Eukaryota > Metazoa > Chordata > Mammalia > Primates > Aotidae > Aotus > Aotus nancymaae. Next base: position 5,139,444 of record NW_026988494.1, on the reverse strand, counting down.
TCCTTACTTGGAAATCAACAGTCTGTATTTTAAAAAAACAAAACTCATTGCTTCACTCTACTAAAGGTGAAGTGGAATAAGGAGGATTTTAAGACTCCACAGGGAAGAGTTTGGAGGAATTATAAATAGGGAAATTAAAAATGAGAAAAAAATATGTAGACTTGGATATTTTAAAGGATGAAAGGTATTCCCTTGTAAGTGGGTATAGAATAGTTCCATCCCTGGTCCCATATTCAGCTTCTTGGTCACACAGAAACATACACCCACATTATTCTGCTTCCTTAAAGCAACTTTATGCTGAATTCCTTATCTAGAGGTAGATATATCATTAAGCTTAAGTTTCAGGCCTATCCGAGGCCCTGAGAGGGGGGTCTGACAATGTGTTGACAGGGTTATATGTTCCACAAAATTTGCAAAGGTATTTTTAACCATCATTAATCATCTTCTACTCCATCCTTCCCAGTGATCCACTGTCCCCAGTGACCCTTGGACATTTTAAGGATTTCTCTAAGGGGAGGTTAAGGACATTTTAGTTTGTGTTTAGTTAGCTACATTTTTATGAACTGTTCCTTCCATGCATAGTTAAATTACTGCCAGCTATCCCAGTTTAGTAAAGGATTCAGAAATATTCCTATCACAGCTATGCTGCCTCCAGAGTAGACTAGTTAGTTATGGGGTTATCACTTAAAAAAAGACTTAAATTAGTCAATATATAAGAAAACATAAGTGCTCTGAAATTTTACACCTTTACTATGAAAGAAACAAGAGAGGTTTTTCCAACCAAACATCATATCTTCTCATGTGTAAGTTAGGAGCTAAGCTATGAGGCTGTAAAGGCATAAGAATGGTAAAATGGGCTTTGGGAACTTGGGGGGAAAGATGTGAGGGAGAGGGATAAAAGACTATATTTTGGGTACAGTGTATACTGCTCAGGTGACAGGTGCACCAAAAATCTCAGAAATCACCATATAAGAAATTATTCATGTAACTAAAACCACCTATACATCAAAACTATTGAAATAAAATTAAAACACACACACACACACACGACTGAGCATAAAAATAGGTTTATATTTGGCAATCCTAAATATACACGTGACATCCACCAATATTGAGTTGTGATGCTGAGCCTTTTCTAAACTATTGCCAATAAAAGGAAAGATTAACCAAAGCTAAATGAAGTATTTAAAATCTTCTTAATAGGAAATCATTTTTATAAAATATCATAATCATGCATTGCTTAACAACAGTGATGCATTCTCAGAAATGTGTCATTGGGCAATTTCTTTGTTGTGAGAATGTCATAGAGTATGCTTATACAAACCTAGATGATACAGCTACTATAACACCTGTGCTATATGGTATAGCCTGTTGCTCTTGGCTATCAACCTGCACAACATGTTACTGTATTGAATACTGTAGGCAATTGTAATAAAATGGTAAGTATTTGTATATCTAAACATATCTAAGCCTAGAAAAGATACAGTAAACATGATGTTATAATCTTATAGGATCACCATCATATATGTGGTCCCTAGTTGATTTAAATATTATGAGATGCTTGACTGTATGTGAAGAGGTGATCAAAGTATGAGCAGTCAAAAATGTGAAGAAAATTTCATAGTATTTGTCACAAAGTTAATTAGTAAAAATGTTACACTGTTTTTTGAATATTTATCATATTCGTGGCATCTGCCAGCTTTTAAAAATTTGTATTTGTTATGATTTTTTTCTGATTTATTTTTGTACCCTAGTTTTATGTTTGAAATTTTGTATTATTTTTCTTAGAGAGGGCCTTCAAGATTGTTAAAGCTTTTGGACCCTACAAAACCTGGATCCATACTTGATCTGACTTATCTGTAATCAGCTGATACTTTCTGTCCATCAGCCAAATGTGGCTAACTGATGTATCCAGATTAGAAGCTTAGCACCAACTTCAAATTCTGGGGAATGGAACTCCAGCCATGTGTTAGCTACTTTCTGGTAGTAGTATGATTTCCATTCCTTCTTGTTGATCCTGGATTAGCTACTTACCTAGTAGGAGAAGGATTGAAGTGCTCCGGAAAATTTCCTGAAATCATAAACCCAACTAGTTTAAACATTGAATCATGTCAAATACTGGGGAATCAGGACATACCCTCTCGGACCTCTGTCTTGGAACTTAAAGTCTAAAAAGTACTTTTCAGTAAGCAGACAAAAAAACATCTATTAGGACAAATTGGGGTTAGGAGAACAATCTTTATACAAAACACATAAGAATTGTCTTTATCAGGATTAGGATTCTAAATATCCTGCTTTCTATGAAAGTCTGTAACATCATATGAAAGGAGTCTTAATTATACTTACTTTGCTTTGTCTGAAATTAACATATGTAGTCCAGCTTGATCTGGTCAGAGTTAGTGTGGCATGTTTTCTTTCATCCCTTTACTTTTAATCTGTCTGGATTTTTAAAATGAGTTTCCTTTAGGCAACATTTACTTGAGTCTTTTAAGAAAAAAATCTACTCTGACAATCTCTGTCATTTAATTGGTACATTTGAACATTTACATTTCAAGTGATTATCAATCTAGTTGAAATAATGTCTACTTGTACGTATTTTCTACTTGTCCTTTTTTACTTCCACTCATTTTCTTCCTTCTTTGATTTTAAGCATTTTATATGTTTCTATTTCTCTCCTTTCTTAACATATTAATTATAATTCCCTTTATAAGAAATAATTTTTACTGTTTGCAATATACATTTATGACTAATCAAAATCCACTTTCAAATAACACTATACTCCTTGAAAACCAAAAAGTGACTGAGGCAGGTATCTCAATCAGTTAGAGATTTGTTTAATCAAGGTTGAAGAAGCCCAGGAAAAAGCTGGAATCACAGGAGCATCTGTGATCTATGCTTGTTCCAAAGGTGGTTTTGTGAACTTTTGTATTTAAAGGGAAAAGAGCAAGCAGAAGGGAGACAAAAGGGTGGGAGTATAGGCTGTGAGGCAGATGGTTACATTCTAGTGAGACTCTGATGAGCTTCAGTGAATGTACACTTTACATGTAAAAAAAGAAGAGTGTCAATTATGTACTTTCTTGCACTCAGTAAATCTACATTCTATGCAAGATAAAGTAAACATGTGAAAAAAGGGAGTAGAGGAAATGAGGCTGTGACATGGGATTATGAAATTACAGTTGCCTGTTTGAGAACAAAAGGAAAACATTGTTGGTGGCTCAGTTCCAAAGTTAACTTTCCCTTTGGCATAGTGACTCTGTGGTCCCAAGGTTCTATTTTTCTTTCATGTGCCTCACAGATAGTACAAGTACCTTACAACAGAGTTTCCCTAATTTCTTACTCCTGTCACTTATAACATTTCTGTGCTTTATTTCACTTTTCTATAAGCTATAACCACTGAATACATGATAGAGCTACTAGAGGTAAAAGTCACAAAAGTATTGGGGACCCCCTAAAACTGGGCTCTTTCTGAGTTTTTAACTCTCAAGCTATTCCATCCTGATCTAGTAATTTGTCAATTGTAATTTAAAATGTTCCCACCAATATGGCTTTTGCTTGCACGTCTCCTCCTGGGCTTCTGATCTGTTAAGTTGTGATTCTCTGTATCTGCCCCTCTATCTTCAATTTTGGTGACAGCAGTTTTTCCTGTGGCATTAATTCTGATATCTCTAATAAGGTTGTTGATTTTCAGTTTGTTTAGAAATTTCCTTGTTGTGAGGATGGGAGTGATGACTTTCAAGTTCTTCAACTTCCAGCCTCTAGAATTGTGAGAAACTAAATTTCTCTTGTTTATGTCACTCTTCTGTGGTGCTCTGTGATGGCAGTTCAAGCAGACTAATACACTATACCTATTTCAGATAATATACTGGAAAATGCAGAAATGAAGAGTTGACTAGCTCAACAGTGACTGACAGATCCTAGAATCAAAATGATTACTTTCTAAAAATTTGCATTGTGTTAGATGCCTACTTTCTTGTGAAGGAGCTCTTTGAAATACTTTTTAAATTTGGGATAGAAAAAATGCAAGAAAACATTGCTGTAAACAAGAAAAAAAATAGTCTCCAAACTTTTTTTTGATCACATTACTTTGTAGATGAAGGCCCAAACTTCCGCACTAATGATAACCAAGTAGGCCACAAATGGAAAAAGGGTTGAAATTTACATATGAAGATTTGCCAAGGTAGAGTGAAACAAATGCAGTCCTCTATAAACATATATTACACAGACTCTCTGAAAAAAGCATGTGAAGTGCCGGATGAAAAAGTTGAATGCGCTGACTGTATTGTACACAGCTCAGCAGACAGAGTCAGGTGTTGTGATGAGGAGGGATCGCTCCAGAGCTCACTAGTGCTGTGGTCTTTGGTAAGCTGTCTAATGCTTTTAGCTTTATTTTCCTTGGAGCACGATGGAGATAATAACCCTGTCCTGCACAAGAACAGAAAATCAAACACCGCATGTTCTCACTCATAGGTGGGTGTTGAACAATGAGAATACATGGACACAGGGAGGGGAGCATCACACACTGGGGTCCGTCGGGGGTAAATAGGGGAGGGACAGCAGGGGATGGGGAGTTGGGGAGAGATAGCATGGGGAGAAATGCCAGATATAGGTGATGGGGAGGAAGGCAGCAAATCACACTGCTGTGTGTGTACCTATCCAACAATCTTGCATGTTCTTCACATGTACCCCAAAACCTAAAGTGCAATAATAAAATAACCCTGTCCTGACCATATCACAGTGTATTTGGGGTTATTAAGAGATATTGAGTATGTGAACGGGCCTTGACCTCTTATATTACTGGAGAGTGAATATTGCTGTGAGAAGAAAGGATGCAATGTAGGAAATAGCTTCTAATCCAGTCAGTGCTCAGTCCAAAGTAGGGACACTTTATAAATGGTTATAGAATAAGTGATGACTGTTAAATAGCCTAAACTGAAACTCTAATATTCTGGATTCTAATCTCCTAGGGGCTTTAAGGACATGCTCTAGGGTTTTTATAAATGTAACCGGTATAGTGCACGCAGAACTCTCTAATTTTTAACCAATCCTGTCCATTTTACATTTCATCCATGGGTGAATTATTTTTCTTTGTTCTTAGATGGGAAATTTGACATATCCTGTAATGTTTCTGCTCATTCTTAGGTAACTGGTAGTCATAAGATCATGAGTCATAAGGCACTAACTCTGTTCTGTTTTGTTTTATTTGTAACTGTTCAGTACTCCATTCAAGATATTACTCAGTCTTCTTCAATCTTCCGTTAAAGGTCCTCCTCTTCCATCCTTTCCTTGGATATGTACTTGGGTTTCAGCCTCCATTCAGGGCTGGTTTCTTTTCTCTCACTTACTTCCTTCACAAGCAAGTAACTTTTACTATTTTGCAACTCTGGTTTGGGACATGGGAGACAGAGAAATGAAGGGATAAAGCAGACCTTCCTTAACTGGGCTACTTCAAGTTCTCTGGGCCTGGACAATGGTTAGAACTGACTCTTTCTTGATACTTCAATGGAGTCCTTACATCTTCCAGTTATTGTCAGCTCTTGAAACACAGACATCATTATTTTATTTCTCAGACTTCCACACACCTCTAAGCACTAGATTCTCTGGTGGTTTACTCCAATTGCTGTTCTTTTGTGTTCTCATTGACTTGGGGCAGAATTTTAAAGGGCTATGGCCCAGATCTCTTTCTCATGAGTAGTCTATACTTGCATCAAAGACACACTCTTGTAACCATTTTGCTTGCAAGACTAAGAAGGTGTAGGGGGATTCCAATGAAGAATTTTATCCTGTTGCCATAGGATAGGTACTTTAGAGTCATATCAGGATCACATGGAGCACATAGAAAGCTCTTCCAAAGCTCCCTCGTGCTGTGATTGGGTTAAATTTTAGCATCTCTTTCACCAGTACTGCATCTCCCCATGGCCCCCACCTTTATTGGGGAGAACTCTGCAGTTCAATAGCTCTTTCTAAGGAAAACCTCACAAATCCTTTTTGTTTCTCTACTTTCTGTCTTGGCTTATGTCCTTGATCCTTCTGAAAGGTCTAAGATTTATGAAACCATGTCTCAACTATCTCTTATAAATTTTTCATATGAGAATCATCCCGCATTCACAGTGGTATCTGATATGTCTTATAGTGATGCTTTAGTTGAAACTTCAGTATTTACACCCTACTACACAAACAATAAATTATTTTCCATCAAACTATAAAGATTTAATCTCTCTGAGGGAACTGTTCATTATCAGTAACTTTTTATAGAATGGGGACCTGCAAGGATTCCATTGTAAAGAATTACACTGCTAAGAAGATTGGAAAATTAATACCCTAGTGAAACACTTTGTTCAAGAATGTGTCCATATTTCTAAGTGAATATTCTTTAACAAAATATGAATCTGCTATGTGAATAGCACTGAGCTTATTTTTGGGCAAGTACCACTACCATCACGACTACTATTAAAGCCTGCAATCGGGTAACCAGAAAGCTATATAGGTAACTCCTTGCCCTTCAGATCTGGGCAAAATATTCTATCATGTTGGATTCTGTGCCCCTCCCCTATTGTCTCACTCCCAGCATTTCATTATTTTTAGTACTTTTGTTAAAGATATGCAGTCTGATGACAGGCAGATGGAGGGATTGTGTCAGCAAATATTCAATTTTTTGACATTTCACAGAACCTACTTCTCTTTCTCCTCCCTCCTTCTCCAGAGTGACTAGAAGTTTCTTTCCCCCATTTTTCTCAGATCAATTCTATCCTTAGGCGTTGTTGGAGTTGTATCTTGCACACTCAGCCCTTTTCTAAGCAGATACAGTTCACTTCATAATGGAAATTTTGGTGCATCTAATTTATCCTTCAAATTATATTAATAACCTAACCCACACTTGGAGAACACTCTGCAGTTTATGAAACACATGTGAATCTATATGGGATCTTGATTTTTTTCATTTTCTTAGGGTGCAGATAATATAGGCAGATAATATAGGCATTTGCACCTTATAGACAGAGGGATGTTAAAATATTATCTGGATTTATAATAGAGGAGAGAAGATACATAAACTATAAATTATGAAAAAAGGCAATTTTAAAAGTATGCATAAACAGTATAATGTAGTATAGATTAGATAGCAATTACTTTGGATCTGATAAATCAGAGGAGACTTTGAATAAGAGAAAAACATTTGTCTGACTACTAAAAAGAGGCAGCTTTTTGTCCAGCCATAAAAAAAGGGAGAAGAAAATTCTAGGCAGATAGGTTTGTCAGAGTACGTAAGTGAGAAAGCAGGCAACATGTTTAGGAATATGGCTGATTTCTAGGAGCTGAAGTGCAGAGGTTAGTCTGTGGCCAATGGAGGAAGGAATGGTTGGAGGGAAATTTAAAGTACTGTGAACAATTTCCTCTTGTTTTATTTTCTATTTTCAATTAAATAAACTGATAGTAAGTACTTATAACCAGATACATGTGAGGATTTGTGTTGGCATAATCGATTATTCAGTCTTACTCTGTTTAAAAATTAAATCTATAGAAACTAACAGAGCTACAAGGAGTTGTTTGTCAAAATATTTTGATTCTCATGGGTGTATTACTCTTATGTTACTGGCAACAATGTTTAGCATGATACAGCTACTTTTTGGAATTACCTTACCAAAGGAGGGCATTTCCTATCATTTTAAATAAACATCCTCCCTGGGTTTTATATTGGAGAATCTGAGTGCGGGTTCTTTCCTGTTTACAGACAAAGGTTAGAGGGTGTGTTGTTGATGTCATTAAAAGGCATATTAAGGAATTTATACTTTATTTGCTGTGCAAGGCAGTATTTAAAAGTTTTGAACAGAGAAGAAATGGTCTAACCTTACTAGTAGGTACATACTGGGTTATGTATCTCATACCTACTAAGGCTTTAGACCATTTTCAATTTTATTATTACTAGGTATGAGATACATAACCCAGAGAAGAAAATGGCCTAACTTTACTAAGTATGAGATACGTAACCCAGTATGTACCTACTCATACCTAGTAATAATAAAATTGAATTTTTAAATCTGACTGTAATCTAGTGGTAGGTGAGAAGATATCTAACATTATTTCTTTCATAAGTATTAAGCACCTACTATGTGTCCAACACTTTTAGGGTCTGAGACTATTGTGAAAACTGGACAAGCACAATTCTGCTGGTGATAGGCCAAGAATGTGATAGAGAGATAAAAACCACCACCAAAAAACAAAGAAAAAAATCGTGAACATGATTGTTTCAATTATTTATAAAGTGGAAAATTTCATAAAAATAAGAACCAGGGTAACTGAAAACAACTTGGGTGTCAGAGTGGCTACTTAAGATTAGAAGGCATCTTTTGAGCTGAGACCTAAATGCCAGGAAGACACAAATCATATGAAAATGGGTTGAAGAGATTTCCAGGCATAGAGCAAAATAAGGAGAAACATCCCAGGGCAGGAAAAAACTTAGGTTATTAAAGAAACAGAAAAATAACTGAGTAAGCAAGGATGGAATGAGAGGAAGTCATACAGAGAAGCAGAGGCCAAGTCATGGGCAGGCTGGGCCGTGGAAATAATATATTGTATTCTCAGTGTGATATGGGAAGCCATTGAAGGGTATTAATTTAGGAAGTGAGGCAATCTGATATTTATTTTAACTTCGATTTTTTACGTTGACAAAATAGTTGTACATATTTATGAGGGGCATAGTGATGTTTTCATATGTGCAATGTATAGTGATCACATCTGGGTAATTAGCATATCTGTTATCTCAAACATCATTTGTTTGTGTTGCAAATAGTTGATATTCTCCTTCTAGCAATTTATAACTATATATTATTGTTAATTATAGTTATCATACAGTGCTATAAAACACTAGAACTTATTCCTCCTATCTAGCTGTAATTTTGTATCCTTTAACAAAATTACCAGAGCAGAGCTGACTCATTACCATGGGGATGGCACCAACCCATTCATGAGAGATCCACCCTTCATGACCCAAACACCTCCCACTAGGCCCACCTACAATACTGGGGATAACATTTCAGCATGAGATGTGGAAGGGACACACATCCAAACCTTATCAGCCCCTTCCCCAGCCTTTCCCAGTCACTAGTATCCTCTGTTCTACTTATTTTTATGAGATCAGTGTCTTCAGTCTGGCATATGACTGAGAGCATGTGAAAGATCTCTCTGGCCTCTGTGTAGATAATTCTTTATAGGAAAGTAAAGAGAAATGATATGACCAGTAAGGATGCCATCTTAGTTTCCAGGCTGGAGATGATTGGGGCATGGAATAAGTTATGTGAGAACTTAGTGGCTTGGATTAGGTTGGGTCAGAGTCTCAAGTAGGTAACACATTTGTGAGGGTGGAAAAAATGAATGATATGACATTTTAGCTGTGACAGCAGCATCATGAATCCTAATTATAAGGGATTACATAGACAAAAGATCATTCACATCTCTTTAAGGAGATATACCACTGGAGCCAGTTTAGTGTTATAAATCTATATAAAGGAATCAGTAATTTAGAAGGGCATTGCTTAGAAAACACAGGTAGTTAATTTCACAGAGAAATCTTTGTTTTCATTTCCCAATGCTTGACAGCATAATAAACCAATGTAATGATTTCAAATATTCAAGATACATAAATGTATATTTTATTAAAAAATTTAAAATAAAATTATAATTACATATAAAATTATACACATGTAAAAAATTAGTACAGAAGAATTTTCAATGAAAAGCAGCAATCTCTTGCTCTAACGGACCTAATCTCAGTCTTGCTTCCTGGAATGAACTACTTTCAATCTTTCCTTTTAGTTTTTCCGAATGTCCAAATTTGAAATAATAAGCTTATGCCATTCTTTTTTTTTTTTTTTTTTTTTTTTTTAAATTGAGACAGAGTCTCACTCTGTTGCCCAGGCTGGAGTGCAATGGCACGATCTCAGCTCATTGCAACCTCTGCCTCCCAGGTTCAAGCTATTCTCCTGCCTCAGCCTCCTGAGGTAGCTGGGATTACAGGCACCTGCCATCATGCCTGGCTAATTTTTGTATTTTTAGTAGAAACAGAGTTTTGCCATATTGGCCAGGCTGGTCTCGAACTCCTGAGCTCAAGTGATTCTCTCACCTTGGGCTCCCAAAGTGCTGGGATTACAGGTGTGAGCCACTGTGCCCAGCCCTTATACCATTCTTTATTAGTACATATGTATTGGTATATTTACCATAGATGTTTCTAGACTTTCTGCTGGAAACCTAACCTCAACATCAACCCTAGTGCTAATGCTAACCTTATAATCTCACATGGCCCCTCTCCCATATACTTACACAAATATTCCAAGTTTAACCACCTTCACTGGTTAACTTTGTGACTGCAAAAAGGTAACTTAGGTCGCAATTATTTTCTCTATGGGTTACATCATGGGGTATATTGATGGTCCCTGTTCTCCCCACTCACATAACCTCTGTTAACTCTATCTTCTTTTATTGTCAAGATGGATAACATCCATTTCTTCACTTTCTTATCTCAACAAAAGAGGAATTTAGAAAGTGAATATAAAAAAATATTTTAAGTAAAAATTGTTTTTTCCCCCCAATTTCTATTGCTCTTGCAGCCTGCTCCTTCCATGTTTTCTTGTGTTAAAGTAAGCCACTTAATTTTTTTTTCTGTAAGGGCTTCAAGAGTATTCCATTCTCAACCTTTTTCTGAAAATATCATTTTTATGTTTACATTTGAGTGATAGTTTGACTTAGAGTAGAAATCAAGGATAATTATTATTTCCTTTAGCACTTTGAAAATATGATTGCATTGTTTTATCAATGGGGTATCTGTTGCCAATTATCTGTTCCTATTAGATGATGTGTTTCTGATTTTTTAATCTCTAGTGTAATAACAGATCCTGTGAGTTGTTTGTGGCTATTTTTTTCTTAGTTAAAAATAGAATTAAGTACATCTGGCATTTCTCCCCATGCCAGATGTAGGTGACGAGGGGATGGAGGCAGCATACCACATTGCCATGTGTGTACCTATGCAACAATCCTGCATGATCTGCACATGTACCCCAGAACCTAAAGTATAATAAAAAAAATAGAATTAAGTCGGGCATGCTGGCTCATGCCTGTAATCCCAGCACTTTGGGAGGCTGAGGCGGGCAGATCCCTTGAGGTTAGGAGTTCGAGACTAGCCTGACCAACATGGTGAAATCCTGTCTTTACTAAAGATACAAAAATTAGCTGGTCTTGGTGGTGCATGCCTGTAATCCCAGCTACTTGGAAGACTGAGGCAGGGGAATTGCTTGAACCCGGGACGTGTAGGCTGCAGTGAGCTGGAGTGCAACACTGCACTCCAGCCTGGGCAGCAGAGTGAGTCTCTATATTATATGTATAATTTTATACATATATAAAATTATATATGTATGTGTGTATACATATGTGTGTGTGTGTAAAATTAGCTAGCATGTGGGTTCACAGATAACCACTTTCACAGTTTGTTTTAACTATGTGGTTAAGTTATACCAAGGTGTATGAGTATGCACCTTTTAGTAAGGGGCTCTAAAAAATATACATGGACCCCTGCTGCTATTATATATATACATACATAATTTTTAGAATTATGTATGTGGCTTACTTTATACTTCTATTGGATAGAGGTGTTTTAGATTATTACATGAGAAAAGAAAATGAATTTCAATCATTTTGAAAGCATTGTATTTCTTTTGACTTTGTAGCTAAACATATATATATACATAGACCAAAACGCATCTCCTTGGAGTGTATGAATTCAGACCCTATCCATGCAAATGGCATTGGCCTCCCTTCAGACTTTTTCTAAACGTGGACCTGAGTGGATGGGAACTTCCTTGTCATATCCTGGAGTGTCACGTGGGGTTCTTCTAGACCCTATTTACAGCTGGGAGAAGCCTTTGTGACTCCTTGCCATATGCAGGAATCATGACTCTGGATTCCTGTGCTCCTGAGGGCAATGGCGTGGACTCCCTCTCTCCAGGGAACAGACAGTATCCCATTCCCTAGTTTTTAAAACACACTGTGGTTTTCAAAATACTGTGAGGTATTTTGCTTTCAGTTCACACTAGCTACTCTGTGACTTCAGCTTCTTTTTATTTCCATCACCTGAGAATTTTCTATTCTTGGTGCCTAGTCATGGTTTTGAAAGCTTAAATGTTATATTTTATTCAATTTTTCTCAAATTGTTTGAAGTGATGTTGTGTGTATATTTTTACGTCAACTTAGTATACAATTTCAGAAATATTTTGGTTGATGATATTTATGTTACCAAACCAAACTGGATCCATTTGTCCATGGGCAATGCCAAACATCAGAGCACTGGGCTTTTGCAGTGAGAAAGGTTTAGTGCAAGTCAACTGGCAAAGAGACAGGAGGAAATGTTCAAATCTGTCTCCTTGAACTGGGGGCTGGGTTGGGTTTTATAAGCATAGGGTAATGAGGATGATCTGATTGGATCTTGCAGTGAGGTGAAGTGGAGGGGTGTGATCTAATTGGATCCTGCCATAGGGTGATGCCAGAGCTCAAACTTATTGGATCTTGAATCCTGTCATGCAATGGCCACTCCTTTAATTCAGTCTATGCTTCTCTGCCCAAGCATTTAGGTTCTTGCTGTGGTTGCATGCTTGGTTCATCCGGGCATGCTCAGGTTATGTGACCTTCAGTCTGAGGGTCCATGGCAGCTAAAAAACAACTCACAACTTTGTCACATAAAAGTTCAACCAGATTGGTCTGGTGTGGCTACAGTTACTTTTTCTAGTTTACAGTGAAGTCTTTGATGTTTTTGTTGGTTAATCATGAAAGTTGAAAATTAATAAACAGAATTGATATTATTACAACTACATAGAGACATAGAGAGTCTTTACTTCATAGCCATATGATAAACAAGATAGAATTTATTTTTGGATGTAATATCATTGCCACTGTCACTCAAAGGATAATTAGAATTTATTTTTGGATGTAATATCATTGCCACTGTCACTCAAAGGATAATTATTCTATCACATTAAAATACAGACAGGTATGGCCATAGGTCCTAGTCTTTGCTCATGAGCCAATGTGGAGGGACAATTCATGGGGTTCTCATGTTTCTGAACATCTTAAGAGTAGAGGCACTGACTTCCCTTTTTCTCTGGATTATCTTCTCCAGATTGTGTAGTAATTAGTCATGGAAGAAAGAGACAGTATCTTTTTCTGGACCAAACAATAGACATTCTTACTGCCTATTATAAAAGATTTGGGTTCTCTAAGCTCAGATTTCCTCTCTTGGAATGCAAACCACTCCTGGTGCAGGCATCTATCTGGGCCCATTGATGTCACCCTTGTGGGACTTGGGAGCAATGGACTCTGACACAGATATGCTGATGTACTTTGTATTCGTCCATTTTCACACTGCTATAAAGAAATATCCAAGAATGGGTAATTTATAAAGGAAAGAGATTTAATTGACTGACAGTTTCACATGGCTGGGGAGGCCTCAGTAAACTTACAATCATGGCAAAAGGGGAAGCAGGGACCTTCTTTACAAGGCAATAGGAGGCAGAACATGTGAAGGATGAACTGTCAAACACTTATAAAACCATTAAATCTTGTGAACTCACTACCATGAGAACAGCGTGAGGGGGACTGCCCCCATAATCCAATCATATCCCTGTTTCAACATGTGGGATTACAATTTAAAATGAGATTTTGGAGGGGACACAGAGCCAAATGAAATCCCACATGCTGCATGCTTTGCCACGAGTGATAAACTTCTTTATCTCTGGCCAGCAGTCTCATATTTTCTCCCTGCATTCATGCATCTGTGTCATGCTGACATGTTAGTTTGCAAGTTGGGTGAAATCTCAGACACTTCACAGTTCTTGACAGAGATTTACAAGAGGTTATACTAGAAAGCTTGTGGAGAAAAATTGACTTTTGTCTTTTAAAGGAAAAACTTGACATCACTTTTTGCTTTCCTCCCTCCCTTGCACTTGGTTGTAAAGAAAGCCTTGAGTTATGCTATGTTGAAGTCATTAGATAAAGATGAATTCTGATGTCTTTGAACCATTTAACAAATGTCAGTACCTTACCACCTTAATACTATTTGATAATGTTAAGACACAAGAAAAATAAACAAATGAGCTAAACCAACACAAATTCCCAAACCCTGAAAACAAAACCGTTTAAGCCACTGGTAGCTAGGTTTATACTTCTTTGACAAACACCTTCAATACTATTGCCATTGGTCATTTCTCCAAGAAATCAATGTTTATTCTGTATAAGACATTATGCTAGGCACTAAAGAGGATAAGAAATGTTAGCTATTATCTTGCCCTTGAGAAAGATACAGCTTTTTTTGAGAAAACAGTAATTAGCAAAACAAGGCAGCGATATAAGTGTCTTAAGAGTGAAACAAGTAACAGGAGCTGTTGGAACTGAAGGGGAGGAGGAATGGCTGAACTTTACATGCCTGGAGGGCTGCCAAAACCATGGAGTGTGGGGAAGCCATTTCCTCATCTGGAAGGTGAGAAAGCCAGTTACAATCAGATGTTTTTGAACTGTAATTTTAGCAGCAGAACCATTTTTGTAAATGAAAATTTAAAAAGACCTTTAATCTATGAAACAGGTGAAAGCACAGATTCTTTGAAGTTTAAACCTGGAGTCAGCTCACTTGATCTTCCCCACCAGTCTATCTTTCCATTGCTCACTGCTCCCTACCCTTCCGAAGTTTATAATGCATCTCTCTGAAACCCCAAAGATCACAGGATACAATTTGAAAATGATCAGGTATGATGATTGAAGAGAATTACAGAGCTGAAAAAATGCATCCTATAAGGATCAGTCATATGTGTTGAGCTTCAGTTGGGTAGCTCTGCTGACCCCATCAGCACAGTGCAAGACTCTAGCCAGGTTTTTTCCCTTGTTAACTTGGCTGGCCACTTAGTTACAGACAGCAGCCTAAGAAGTATTAGTAGCCCTGTAGACACGTCTGCTATTTGATCATAGGGTGGGGGACAAGGGAGGTCAGAGGATGTGAATGAATCAGTTCTAAATCCATCATCACTAACTAAAAAAACAACTTACAGCTCATTCCTCACTGACTGTGGGTTGGTAATGTCCCTCTACTTAGTAGGGGTGGCAAACTTTTATTTGGAAATCAGTATTTCAAACATCATGAAAGGAAAAATGCTTTTGGATTAGCTTCCCCCTCAACTGCACCCCCACTGTAACCAGAGAGAGAGGCTTTTGTGGTCATTAGCTTTTTCTGTATTAAAGCTGCTTGGTCCGACTAGGCCATTTGATTTCAGGTTTATCCTAAAGCCACAGGAAGTGAGTTGCTGGGTATTTACTTGGGATTAATGACCAGTTAGGAGCAGCTGTGCTTTATACCATTAACCCGATCCAGGTGCTAATTCCCGGAACATGCCCTGTAAGCAGGGGTCATTATTGCTATTTGAAGCTGCAAATGCTGCCTTAGAGACTACAGACTTTATTTAAGGAGGAAGCCATTTTGATTGGTCACCACGTCATATTTCTGGAGAATTAATGCCCTGCGTATAAGCCAGTCTGATTGCCTGGAAGCATCTCCCTGTACTTGTGCTGTTCAGCTGATAATCCACTTCTAGACACAGGGCAGCCGGCTGGAAACTGCAGCAGCTTCTATTTTTGGTACCTAAAATCAATGCCCCACTCAGGCAGCCTGGGCGGTTGCCTCATTATCCCCCCTGCCCGGTGCAATGAGCACAGCTTCCCTTTGTGGGAGATTAAAGCAAGTCAGGGAGTGTGATAAATGCTTTTAGTCATATCTGCTGTCATTTGAATAATACTAGGTGTCAGGAAGAAATACGTCCCTCGCGGATTTTAACCAACCAAACTCTTTTGATATTCTCTTTTTCCTTAGTGCAATAAGAAACAGCAACTTAGAAGACTGTAACCCTCCCCTCACCACCACCCTCAGAAAAAAACAAAACAAAACCAAAAAACAGCAAACCTGTTTATATTTGCAGGCTAGATTGGATAATCTTTCTGAAACACTTTTTTCGTTTATCCAGCAATAGCCAGCGGGTGCCTATTGGGTTGGGGAGGGACATTTCCTCTGTTTACCAGAAGAGAAAATGGCTCAGTTCTGCTGGATTCTTCCAACACTTTGGAACCTCAGATTACTTTTTCTAGCTATATGCATTTAAATTAGCTTCACTGAGAATAGTTATTTGTGCTTTAGTTTTCCTACAGGTAAAACAGAAGAAAGATAAAGGTGTGATGGATGGAGGGTAGGGCATAATTGGATGGAGGGTAGGGCATGAGTCCTGGCCTCTTCCCATTCATGCCAGGCTGGGATGCCAATACTGGCTTCCGGTGTGGCCAAAGCCATCACAGGCAATGCTGAGGCCAGTGGTGTTGGTCCTCAGTGGCTTCCAGACTGCCCTTTTTGAGTCCATTTGCTACACAGGTGGATTTTCTTCCATTCATCCCATCAGTAAACAAGGGTCCTCAGGTCCTCTCTCCTTACGCCCTGTTGAGATCAGCTCTCAGGAGGGGATCTGATGGATTGTTTATGATGTAATATTGACAGCAGGAATCTTCTGGGGTAATGGAAGACTGTTACACCTTGAATGCTGATTGGGCCTATCTCTCTGGTTGTTTACAATTTGTGATTTGCTCCCAGAGACGCTAGTATCAGGCATTCTAGGATTTCAAGAATGAGCACCTAAGCACTACAGTGTGCTGGTAAACTGACTCTGACTTGTAGCTGTTGCTGATTTCAGTGGTAGAATAATTCCCATGCGTACTGATTTCAGGGTACTAACATAAAGACACTGATCACCAAGCTGGAAATTGATGTCCACGGTTTGCTGCTGTGAGCCACTATGCGTCTTTTCCTAGCCCTTTTTAGGAAATTTGTCTAGCATTTTTTTTTTTGCATTTGTTTCTTCATGGCTCTCTAATTTTACTGACTATAAGGTAGGTTGGTGATGAGGTTTAGATGAAGAACCTTAGCTTGAAATCCTGGATCTCTGTTACTTACTATGATTTTGGACAATATAATATCATTGAGCCTTTATTTCCTTGACTACAAAATAAGAATAATACATAACTCTCAGCAGTGTTCAGAGAATGAAATTATATAAAACATGTGAGAAAAGTCAGCTCTTATTAGTGGCTCAACAAATGTTTTAGAACCAAGTAAATTATTTCACATGCTAGAAAATGGTAAATGTTATAAGAAAATCATTTAGTAATGTAAGTCTATCATTGTTTTCTTCTGTTTGTTCTTAGTTTTAAAAAAGAAATGAGAAACAGCAGCCCCAAGGACACATGTGAAAATGACCATTGCTTTTACACGAGGAAGTGGGACCATTTCGTTTTTTTTTTTTTTTTTTCTTGTACCTCTTCTGGTCCTTAGTGAATCCCTTGCTAGAGAACTTAGTCAAGAACAAATATCCTCCCTTTGTGGATGGTAATTCATCTGATAAATATGATTATTTTGCCCTCTTCTTGCCTAAAAGAAACTCTGCATCATAGCTTCAGCAATTGCTGTATTTAGTTTTCAAAAATATCTAGTCCCTCTATGAAAAGGCTTTGCATTTTAATAAGGATAAGGATTTTGAGTCAAGAGAATGGATATAATAGCTGACACCTTTTCATGTTTACTACATGCTAGAGACTTCACTAAGCCCTTTTAAAAGGATGATCTCATTTAGTCTTCACAACAACCTATGAGATGGGCACTATTATTTCACTTTACAAATAAGAAATCTGAGACTTAGGAATGTTAGATAATTTGTTCAAGGTCACAGAGATGTAGCGGTTTATCTATAATTATGGGATTTTAAGCATCAGTGAATTTGTATGTGAGGTAAATTGGGGAAAGGGGAACCTCTGTAGGGCTCCAGCAATCATGCCTCATGGGCAGTCGGCTTGGTTAACTCTATTAATACCGGACCACAATAAGTTATTTGAGGGTAGGGAGCTTGTTCAATTCATCCCAATACGTTCTCACCAGTGCCTGGCATGGTGCTTTGCACAGAGTGAGTCATTAGTAAAGGACAGTTGAAGGGAATCTTTAATGTATTGAATACATTTTTATAAAATCTCTATTATGTGATAGATACGTTTCTAAGCACAAGAGGTATGGTGGTAGAAAAACAAGACAGAAAAAAATGTATTGTTTTCATAAAGCTTACATTCTATTAGGAGGAGCCTAATACAAAATATAATTAAATTATTGCACATGTTAGAAAACGGTAAGTGCTATAAGAAAATAAAGCAGGAAAAAGAGGAGGAAATAGTGAGTAAAGGGAGTTCAATAAAACAATGGCGTTTGAACAGACACTTGAAAGAGTCAGGGTGGTAGCCATTACTGTTATGTTCCAGGCAGAGAGAAGGCCCTGAGGTGGAAGGGAAGCATGCCTAACCTGTTCTGCAATAGCGAGGTGGTCCCCATGGCCAGAGCAGGATGAGCAAGTGGGAATGTAGGAGGTGATGAGGTCAGAGTTTGGGGATGTGCATTGCACAGGACCTCTCTGGCTTTTACTCTGATGAAATGGAAAGCCTCTGGAAGGTTTTGAGCCTCCATTTTTTGAAGGTTTCAGAGTGTTAATAATTTGACTTACATTTCGAAAGGATTGCTATGACTGAGCTCAGACTATAGAAAAGGCTGGAAGCAGAAAGATCAATTAGGAGGCCATTGTAATAACCCACGCAAGTCATGATGGTGGCTGGAGCCAGGGAGGTAGCAGGAGAATCAATAGGATTTGAAGGAGGGGAGTCAAAGATGATCCCCAGCAGCTGGAAGGTGGGGGCTACTATAACCTGAGCTGGGGAAGACTGCTAAGAGAGCAAGTTTTGGAGAGAGGATCAGATTTCAATTCTAGACATGCTAAATTTGAGATGTTAATTAGGCATGTGTCTAGTAGGCAGCTGGATATGAGAACATGGAGTTCAGAGGAGAGGATTGGGCTGGAGACTTTTATAATAACTGGGAATGTTCAGCCTCTGGGTGAAACTCAAAATGTCCTCCAAAAGACCACCGGGATGGCTAAAAGATAGAAAGGACAGCTTTACTGGAGATAGCAGTTCACAAACAGAAAAGAGATAGTCTCTGGTGTGAACCAAAGGTGTCCTTTCTTTGAAGAGATGTAAGGCCAGTTGGATTTTATGCCTCACAGCATCTGTATTACACATAAGAGTCATACAAATTCAGCACATTTAGAGGAGAAGCTATACATATTTATGAGGGAAGCTGAGTTACGTGTAATGGGTAAACATGTAACATACATCTCATGGCAATTTGGGAGTAAGTGCTTAGCATTAAAATGAAGTGGAGCTGGGGTCCTTATGTCAAAAGGTGAACTATAGGACACAAAATGAGTTGCGTGCAACCTGTAAAAACTGGCTGAAATCAGCTAAAAGTCTGCAGTTGCTTATTAGGGATGAATGCAAGGTCAGTCCTCTGTTGTAGTGGTGTGGGTTGTAAATCAGAGTTAGGAAGGGTCTGATAATTTTCCTGATAGCTCTCACTGCTAGGGAGTTTAGCAAGAGTGCAGTATATCTTGTAGCTGTAGGAACCTGGAAATTTTCTATGCCAGCCACACCCTGAATCCTCCATCCATAGGCAGCTTTTGTTTCCTTAACCTTAGGCTTCTTCTTAGTTGATAAAAGGGTATCTACTTTGGTCTCTCAGATGATAAAACTGAGAAACCGGAGGAGGATATTAAGAAGAGAAAGAGTTCAAGGACTAAAACTTTAAGGCCTGAAGTCTGAAAAAAAGAAGGAAATTAACAAAAATATTAATAAAGTGTGGTTACTATTTGGAGAAAAATCAGAACTACATCGGGTCCTAGAGGAAAAGTTAAAAAAAAAAAAAAGTTAATCTAAGAGAAAGCAAAGAATGACTGTCATATGCTGCTGATGATTCAGTAAGATGAAAATAATGTACCCAGAATTTCACAATATGACGTCTCTGGAGACCTTGACAAGAGCAGTTTCAGTGGAGTTTTGGTGGCAAAAGCCTAAATAAAATGAGTTTTGGGAAGGCTGGGTGAGACAAATGAAAGATACTGAATAGAGAGAACTCTTCCAAAGAGTTTTAATGTAACGGGGAGCAGAGAAATGGGGCAGCATCTGGAGGGGGAAGAGGAAATAAGGAGAGGTTTATTATTAATTATCATCTCTTAAGTTGGAGAAGTAATAACATGCTTTATACTGACAGGAAAAGCTAGTAGAAATGAAAAATGGAAGACGTAAGAGAGATGTAGTTTAAATGTCATTGTGAAGGCATCTACCACAGAAAAGGCAAATATGGAGGAGGTGGTTCATAAATAGTTATAGGAGGGAACTCCAAATGTATCTGCACTGATTCTCTTAGCCTTCTTTGACCAAAGATGGCTCAATTTTTTTTTATTCTTGGTGATATATATGTATGTTCTCTGTAACGTGTTTGTATATAAATAATACCTGTGAGGTATACATGCATATATATTTGTATTACAAATATATGTACATACATGTATATTACAAATGTAAATTATATAATACAAAGATTGTTAATTTGGGATATATACACACATACATGCACATAAACATGTATTTAGTGATATACATATATAGGTTTATATACATATGCATACATATGTAGTCATATTCTCTGTAAGGTAGAAAACAATAACAAATAAATGAATTTTTATTTGGAGAGATTTCCAAACTCTATAGCTCTGTAAAACCACTTAAAAATTTCCAACTTTTCAAAGGCATGTTGTTAAAGCTCAATTAGCCTTTTTTGTTGTTGTTTTTAAAATTCCTCCTGGTATTAAAATGAAAGAGCAGTTAAGCATATTTAGGACACTTTATTTAAAGTGTTTTCCGATCAAGAAATAATAAATATTTTTTTAAAGAGCGAATCTTTGAAGCGAGTCAGCTGCTGCTTCTCCTTCCCATAATTGAAGCGAGGGAGAATTATATGGAAAGAGTCCAGGATGCTCTTCAGTCCAGACAAAGCTGCGGTGATTAGGAGAATGAATTGCAAATGAGGAAGACAATAAGGAAGAAGGTTCTTTTGTGAAGGGAGAGAGGATGAGTGTTGCAGAAAGGACACTTAATAATGACAATCCAGACTCAGAAAGCACTTGGGGATGTGAATAATTCAGCAACCATTAGAAAAAAGGAAACTTTTGGAGAATGTCAATCTGTGGACACCACATTGTACAGTATGGGTGCAACATCTGTGCCCTCCCAGATGGGCCCTGCTGCTGATGGGTAGACAACAATAAGTGTAACCCGTTCATTGAGTACTCTCAATTAAGAAAGACACAAACATGAAATGGCTTTCTTTCTCTATGGTTATAGCTCCTAACCATGCCATGCCAAATCTCTCTTCCCCATTGAGAACAAATCCCTTAATTCATTTTGGGAAGATTCCATATTTTTACAGATATTATCGGTTATTAAAAGACCAATCAGTTTAAAATTCAATCTCTATCATCGCAAGCTTTCCTTGTTATCCTATGTCACTCTTATAGACAGGGAGATGGGAGGTGTTGGGGGCAGACTGTTCAATACTATGTCAAGACGGGGGCTTCTGGTGGTGCAGGATTATGTACCACCAGCAAGTCCCGTGATCGTGGGCATACCTCATAACCTCCTTCACGGTGAAGTGGCTCCCTTGGTTGAACACTACATGGGTGTGGGATTCTATGCCTATAAATCAGGCACTCTATTGCTCCTTGGATGATGGTGCTGGCTGAGGCAAATTCACACCCAGAATAAGTGTCTATTTTCGTGGGAATGTATCACTGACTCTTCCAGGCTGAAAGACACCCATTATAGCCATCTTGCCACTGTGTGGCCAGTTGGTTTCCTTAAGAAATAGTGCCAGTCTCAGCTTTGGTCTCTGTTGCTTGTAGATTGGACATTCAGAGGTGACAATGGCCAGATCAACCTTGGTTAAGTGGGAGTCTATGGTGTTTGTCCCATGCAAAGTTCTGTCTCTGCCACTTTGTTCATTTGCCTATTTTTCCAGTGCTTGAGGGTGGCAGCTGACAAAGGCTGAGTGATATCAACTGACTGATTCATTTTATCTGGTTGGAAATGTACTGCCTTTGCTGTGGTAGATGCCTTCTGATGGGTGTTAATAGGAAATGCGTGTCATCACACTTAATACTTGTGCATATATTGCCTTCTACATGCTTCTATCAGAAATCTTTGTTCCCCCAGTCTTTTACCTTCTTGGCCTTGACATGAGTGTGTATATATATACATATATGTGTATAATATGTATACATATATACACATTCATGTCATACATATACATGTATTGTTCAGCCTTCAAATACATATACAATACATATACACATACACATACACACATACATATGTATACACATATGTATGTGTATATGTGTATGTGTATAAATATATATGTGGTGTGTGTGTATATATATATCCCTCAAGCCTTTTCTTTTTCGTGCAAAGTACTTGATCAGTGCAGTACCCGAACAACTCATTGGGAAAATATTCTCTCCACTGACTTCCAAGGCTACCTTTGAGTGAGACAGTCATGGAGCTCTTACCCATTTTTGGCTTCTACATTTCTACCAAGTCTATCCATCCATAATCCAGACTTGGGCTTTTTCTTCCTTAGATCATCTTACAGGACTTCCCATGGCCATCTGTGTAAGCAGAGAGAGAGAGAGATGGTGGTGTAACCATGATGGATGACTTGGTGCTCCGGCTCATACAGCTGGCTCATGTCCTCTGTTCTCAATAAAGCTCAGTCCCTTTGAACTGCCTTTGGACCAGCTTGACTTCATTAGTGGGTGAGACAGGACCCAGCTTATGACGGGAAGCTCTGAAAGCTCATTTACTGGGTGTTTCATGATTAAGTATTCCATCTCTACAAGAGCCGAGGAGCATGTCAAGAGCTGTTTGTTTGTTTGTTTTTTCCTTCTAACACATAGTTTTCCACGGCAGAAGTGAAGGCTTTGTACCAGAAACCCAGATTCTGCTTTGTGATTCTCCCCCTGGGCTTGCCATAAACACATTTGTTTCCATTCCTGGCGCCTTATACACCAGAGGGTTTGTCAGAACCTGGTCTCCACGTGGCAGGGCTACTTATGCTGCAACTCAAACCTGATGCTGCAAACTTTCCTGCTTCAGGCTCTACTTACATTCAGGAGTTTCCATGATCCCAGTGTTTGATCTGGAACAGCATTGTTAGGTGTGCAATGTGTTGCCTCCAAATCTCAGCAGAGGCCTAGCAGGTGTGTGCTTTGCTCTATAATGGTAGAAGTCGATACAGAAATAGAGATAGAAAAGCTGCAGTGATTAGTCTTTTCTTTTTGCGTCAACCTACCGCCTTATTGAGGAGGTATGTCTGACATACAAGAAGTTGTACATATGTAATTTATACAATTTGAGTTTGGAGATAAGCATATACCTATGTAACCATCACCACAATCTGTGCCATAAGCTTATTCATTAGTTCTAAAAGTTCCCCTGGCCTTCTTATTTATTATAATTACTGCTTTGTGATAACAATTTTAAAGTATACAATACAGCATGGTTTACGATAGGCATTATGCTCTACAGTAGATCTCTAACTTACTCATCTTGTATAGCCAAAACTTTGTACTATTTGACTAAAACCTCTCTGATTCCCCAGGCCCTGGCAACCACCATTTCACTCTCTGCTTCTATGAGGTTGGCCATTTTAGATTCATCATATAAGTGGTATCATGTATTTGACTTTCTTTGTCTGGCTTATTTTCCTAAGCATAAAGCTTTCCAGGTTCATCTGTGTTGTTGCAAATAGCAGAATTTCCTTCTTATTTGAAGGCTGAACAATATTCCATTGTATGTACTTACCAGATTTTCTTTTCTTCAATCATCCATTGATGGGCACTCAGGTTGAGTCCACATCTTGCCTATTGTTATTTGTGCTTTTTTTTTTTTTTTTAGACAAATGTCTATCTAATTCCTTTGCCCATTTTAAAAACTGAGTGATTTTATTTATATTTCTGCAGTTGAGTTGTAGGGGGTTCCTTATATACTTCGTCTGTCAATCTTTTATCAGATAAATGGTTTGCAAATATTTTCTCCCATTTGTAGGTCGACTTTTCACTTAGTTGATTGTCTTCTCTGCTGTGCAGAAGCTGTTTAGTTTGATGTAGCCTTACTTGTCTCTTTTTACTTTTGTTGCCTCTGCCTTTTGTATACAAGAAATTATTGCTGAGGCCAATGTCGAGAAGCTTTCCTCCTCTGTTTTCTTATGGGGGGTTTATGGTTTCCTGTCTTAGGGTTAAGTTTTTAATCCATTCTGAGTTGATTTTTGTATATGATGGAAGATAAGGTTAAATTTTCTCCTTTTTCATATACTCTGTGTTTTTCTTCAGAGTGGTTATCTCAGTATTCTCCTGACCACTGGACCCCTAAACACTTTATTGCAGTGATAGGTCAATGAGACCTCAGGATACAGTTGTCTTAACATAGCTTTTAGCATACTAGCTACCTCTGGCTCAGTTTGCTGGGTAAGCATAATGTCATCAACATAATGTATCAATAAATGTGATTTATATGCAATATTCAGGCAGTACATGTGCATTTGGAACAGATCATGAGGCAAGTGTGGAGGAGTTAGCATAGCCCTGGAACAAGTGTTAATGTATATTATCATCCATTCCATGTCAATACCATGTGATGTGTTTTGAATCCTCTTTTCTAGTTGCAGTAGAAAGAGTGCATACACCAAATCCATGGTTTTTACTTGATTCCATAATAGTCTGCGCCAGAACCACATAACCTTTTGTGTAGTGGCAATGTTGGGGCTAACGTTTGAGTTCATGTGGTACACTGTCATTTCATTCCCCAGCAATCATCCAGCTTTTGCAAGGGCCAACTGGAATTAAAGGAAGCTATAAGGATTGCCATTTCTGCACTATTTAGATATTTAGATGCTTAAGGGTGTAACTAATTTTTGACATTTCCCCCAGGATGCAATATTGTTTTTAATTTATGTCTAAGGCAGGAGGGAAGGAGACAGTCACAGAGGCTTATATGTGGTACTCCACTTTCTATAGCTCTTACTTCAAAGTCCAAGATTCCAGTGTGAGGCTAACTCTAGCCTAACTAAATGGCCATAGGTCCCTTTGAGGAAGGACTGGGGGAATCATTAGGGTATGTACTTGCCTGGTGTTGCCAGTATGTGGACAATCAGTTATAGTTCTGAAAACTAGCTTAGGGATGGCATCTGGGCAAGAGATGGTGACTTTTTACTGGACTCACCTCCTCAGACTCTTCTTGTTTATTCATTCTTGCTTTCTTTTGATTATATGTCTCAAGCAGTGACTTTGTTGGGTGCCTGACCCTCCCCTGACCCTTTTTGCCACTAGGATGCTTTGTTAAACATCTTGCACAATACTTAAGATCAAGACCCTTGGCTACTGCCCTGACCTTGTATGCTGTTAAAATAATTGCAAACTCCTGGCTTCTACCACCTAAACTCTACTGCTTCAGAAGCACCGTTCCATGATGGCCTCTCCCACCTGCCATCAGCTCTGGTCTGCAGAGGGGAGAGGACCTTGTTCCTCCTTCCCGGTGTGTTCCTGATGGCTTTGTAAATGGTATGTTCTTTGAGATTTCCGAGGAACACAATCATACTTTTGACTTTTATATAATATATCCAATTCTAACACTTTTAAAGTATAATCATTTTTTTTTTCTTAGCTAGATTATTTAATTCTGGCTATATTATGCTGAGATTTCACTCTAGTTGTAGCCAGGAGAGGAAGTGGAAGCATATTGAGAGATGGCCTTGTTAACTGCAGTGTCTCTCAGTGCAGGGCCGCAGGGTAGTGGTAGTTTTACTTTTAATCTTTAAAAGCTCAAACTTTAGTATTATAAAAACCATATAACATAAAACAAACCATTTTAACAGTTTTTAAGTGTACAGTTCAGTGGCATTAATTAAGTATATTCACTACTATTTCCAAACTTCTCGATCACCCCACATAGAAAATGTGCACCCATTAAGCATTCTCCAGTCCCTGATCCCCCAGCTCTTGGCAATTTTTTTTTTTTTTTTTTTTTTTTTTTTTTAAGATGGAGTCTCCATCTTACGCCCAGGCTGGAATGCAATGGCACAATCTAGGCTCACTGTAACCTCCACCTCCTGGGTTAAAGCGATTTTCCCGCCTCAGCCTCCTGAGTAACTGGAATTACAGGGGCTCACCATGCCCCACTAATTTTTGTGTTTTTAGTAGAGACGGGGTTTTGCCATGTTGGACAGGCTGGTCTTGAACTCCTGACCTCAGGAGATCTGTCCACCTTAGCCTCCTAAAATGCTGGCATTACAGGCATAAGCCAGCTCTTGGCAAATTCTGATGTCCTTTATGTCTCTATTAATTTGATTATTCTGTGTATTTCATGTAAGCAAATCACAAAATGTCCTTTCATGTCTGACTTATTTCATTTAGCATAATGTTTATAAGTTTCATTCATGTTGTAGCACATGTCAGGACTCCATTTTTTAAATAGCTGGATAACCTATTGTATGTATATACCTTATTTTGTTTATCCATTCATCAGCTGATGGATCTTTAGCTTGTTTTCACCTTTTGTTTATTGTGAATAATGCTCTAATGGACGCTGAAATACAATTATCTGTTTGAGTCTCTGGTTTCATATTTTGAGGGGTATATGTTCAGGAATGGAATTGCTGAGTTTTATGGTAATCCTTTTTAACTTTTTGAGGAACTGCCAAATGAGTGCTAGTTCTTAATAGAGAGGTATTAGACATATGTATAGACTATGTGAAAGGAAAATATCTTGGACCGTGACCTGGAAGACCCCTCTCTGCTTCAAGTTCTCTCCCTGCCTTTTGGACTGAACCAGTGCACTTCTGACATATATCGATTAATGTCTCATGCCACCCTGAAGTGTATAAAACCAAGCCATGCCCTGACTGCCTGGGGTACATGTCGTCAGAACTTCCTGAGGCTGTGTCATGGGCATGCATCCTCAACCTTGGCAAAATAAACCTAAATTAACTGAGATTTTCTCAGTTTTTCTGGGTTTACAATTATGAATGTTCAGGAGAGTTTGGGAGCCAATAGCTTTGAGGTCATACACCTATCTATGTTAAGGAGACTTCTCCAGAGGGACAGAACCACTAGGATGCATATGAAAGGAAACTGATTAGGGGAAATTGGCTCACACAAACACAGAGGTGAAGTTCCTGATGGGCCACCTGCAAGCTAGAGAACTACTAGAGAGGCTGGTAGCATGGTTTAGTCAAAGTCCAAAAGCCTGAGAACCAGGGAAGCTGATGGTGCAGCCCATAGTCTGAGGTAGAATGCCTAAAGGCCCTGGGAGGCCTCTGGTGCAAAGGCCAACACAATTTGAATGTGGTATCTAAAAGCAGGAGGAGAAAAAGGCATCCCACTCTGAGACAGAGAGGAAGCAACAGGGAGCTGAGTATCGCTTCTCTTCCACCTGCTTTGTCCCAGTGGGGACCCAGCCGATGGGATGCCCTCCCACCCTGCTTTGAGGGAAGGACTTTCTCCCTCAGTTTGCTGACTCACTCACTAATCTCATAAACAACCTCAAATACACACCCAGAAACAGCCATTACCCCTTGCAGTCACATGAACACCTAACATTAACCATCACACTTTCCTATGTGTCAGGATGCCACATTTCCCAGCTAGGGCTCTAACCTTAGAATAACAAACTGGCCTTTCGTGAGCATTCAATTATTTTTGGCAATTGGAAACTCCAACTACTAAATCCTCATTTTATCATCAGCTACTTTGCTCTTTTGCTGAGAAGACAGGCTATCTAGGAACTGGCTGCCACCTTGTTCCTGGAGTATCCGCATACCACACATCCCCATCATGGGAATTTCATTGCAATATGAGCAGTGAGCGATCCAACCCCCAAATTCAATCTTATCACCACTTTTTCTCAGATCGCTCTTAGTTACCACTGTGTTAGTTGGGTTCTCCAAGAAGCTGATATTAGGACAGGATTAAGCATGCACAATTTTTAAATAGAGTAACACTTAGAGAAAAAGGGAGGAAACAGGAGTTATTAGGTGTGGCTATCAGTTTACTATGCAGATCGGACAAAATGTCTTCCAGCCGAAGAGGGAAAGTAAAGACTAGATAAAGTAGAGGAGTCACGTGTTAGGGGGACATAGTTGGACCCTTGGGCCAGTTTTGCTCAATCATTGCTGTAGCCAACCCAAGAAGATGAAGTGACCCTGAAGGAATTAAGAGCTGAAGGCTATCAGCTAACTGTATTCTTGGCAGTTAGGCAATGAATCCTTTTCAAAGGGATGTGAGCAGCACATCTTTGTGGCTGCCGTGGGATGATAGGTCAGGGAGGAGGGAGAGGCAAAGGGGCATGTATCTTAACTGGCCACTGTTGCAGACCTCGCTGTTGGTTATTGATGCTCTCTGTGTGGCAAGCATTTATGTGTGTTTGCTTTTTCATGGGGCATGTGTGGAATCTTGAGGAGTTTTCTTACTCCTCCTTACTATGGTGACATTCTTGCTGAACAGCTCCCTGATGTGTGAGGTTTGGCTTCAGGCGGACCTTTATGATGGCTTTGTGAGTTGTCACCTTGGCCAAGCTAAGCTATTCTCCTCCAGATTCTCTCTCTACTATGTTTCCAAATAAAGTAGAAATCTCTCCGGAGAGCTAGAGGATGGGAGGGAAGCAGGAGCCATTTTGTAGCGCACACACCTTCTCTCTGTTACTCAAACACTCATCTATGTATTTAATGTCCCTAATCAGTTGACTTCAAATTAGGGGAATTAGTATGACTGGGTTTGACCCAGTCAGTTTGAAATCCTTTAAAGGAAGACTTAGACCTTCCCTAGAAAGAGGAAGGAAAGCAGGGGTGGAGAGGGAGAGAAAAGGAGAGAGACAGAGAAGCAATGAGGGGGAGAAGAAAGGAAAGGGAAAGGGTTGGGTGAAGAGAAGAAGAGGGCAGAAGAGAGGGAGAGAAAGAGAAAGAAGGTGAGAAAAGAAGGGGAAAGAGAGGAAACAGGTGGTGGCAGAGTGTGGTAGAGAAAGAGGGAGAAGCATAGACAGCAGATTCTGTCCTGTAAACACTAAGCTTTGCCCTATGCCTGTGGGTTTCTGGCTAGCTCGAGTTTCCCTTCTTGACTGTTTGACCCATGGACTTGGTCTTGATTAATGAGGCCCCACAATTGTGCAAGTCAGTTCCTTGTTATCTCTCCTCTCTCTGTTCTGTTCTACTCTATTCTCCTCTCTGGTTTTGCTTCTCTAGTTGAATCTGGTTGAACCCTGATTGATACAACCCTCTTCTAATCTCTTTATTCACTTCTGACTTTCACTCCATGGCATTTTGCAGTTGTCTGAGTTCCTTCCTCCCACGCCTAATTGTTAAGAATAATGTACCACCCATACAGTGCAAACCAGGCAATCCTTTGAGTTTTCCACTCGACTCGCAGGAAACCCTCTCATTCTTGCTTTGCCAAATACAGCTACTGGGCATAGAGCTGCTATCCATTGTTTCCTTCTCTGTGTCCTAACATGTGTACCTTCCCATGTTTATCTAGGTATAGAGCAGAATAAAAAGTCCTCTGTTTAAATGAGGTGAGCAAATGAGGATTGAATGCTATTTGCTCCTATTTGCAGTCATTGCTAGTGTTTACTAAGGCACTTGACTCTGGGGATGAGAGAACACCCTCCTTTCTCTCTTAGGAAGGTGTCTGGCTCCCTAGGAAGGTTACTGATTCTTCATTAAGGAATCTCAGTATAATGTGGGATGCTTATATTGCTTCTTTGTCCTCATCTCTGGTCTCTAGTCACCAATTCTAGAACAGAAATGCCAGTTTCCTCTAACAGTGAATGGGCAGGAGGGCTTAAGGATTCTATGTTTTATGCTGCAAGTATACAGAAGTCTGCTCAGCTTGTATTCCTGGTTGGTAATCACATGGTAGATAGAGGCTCATTCTGAGTGAAAGCTGCTTCCCTAGTCGCAGAGAAGTAATACTTGGGAGTGGTATGTTGCAGTGGCAAGAAGAGCCCACAGGGTGGTCACAGGAAGTGTGGATG
This sequence comes from Aotus nancymaae, assembly GCF_030222135.1. Classification (NCBI taxonomy): domain Eukaryota; kingdom Metazoa; phylum Chordata; class Mammalia; order Primates; family Aotidae; genus Aotus; species Aotus nancymaae. The sequence goes on along the minus strand of NW_026988494.1, from coordinate 5,109,375 downwards.
AAAATCCAACTCTGCCACTTCCTACAGCCGGATATGGGGAAAGTCACTTATCCTTCGTGAACTACTTTCTTCATTTGTGAAATGAGTTGATTACATTCTCCTAATGTGTCATAAAAAGCTGTTTTTGAGAATGAAATAGGGTCGTGGTTGTGTAAGCATAGTAAAATAACAAAAGGTTTTCCAAAGGTAAGGTGATATTCTTGTGAATGTAGAGTGCTCTCAAGGTCATTTTTGAGAGGTTTGGTTCTGAGGGTGAAGGTTGATTGAAATATTTTGCATGTAGGCTGTGCTTTCCATTCATCCATCCACACACCCACCCATTCATCTGTCCATCCATCCACCCACTCACCACCCATCCATCCATCTACTGGTTCACTCATTCATTTATTCACTCATTTGTTCAACAATAACTGAGCACTTATCATGTGCTGAGTGCTAGAGATACAAAGATGAATGAAATGTGCCTTCATTCTTCAAAGAACTCACAATCTAATGAGAGAGGAGTACACTTACACTGACCAGACACAGAAAAATCATAATTCAGTGGGAATCGAGGTTTCAGTGCAAGTAGGTTGTAGAGTTTTTGGAGCTCATAAGAGGAGTATCTAACTCCTGGGCAGGTCAGATGAGGTGAAGATCCCATCACATGTGAAGGCTGGGAGAGTGAACACAATTTGAACTAGTCTGGACATCTTTTGAGAATTGTCCCATGATAAAAATTACCTCCCGGTTTGTGATTTCAGATGCTGCCAATATTCCTGCCAGGCAACATCTGCTGTAGCACCTGTAAGCCTTACGCTAATGATTATTAATGACACTCTCTCCCTGCATTATGGTAGATTGGAGGGGAAGCCACAGTCAACAGCCTCTCCACACGGCTTCTGTCGTGGCCGCTGCTAAAGGAACCGATGTCTTACCTCTGGCTCTTCTGGGCAGCAGCCCACCCATCAGGGAGCATGCTTGCCTGCAGAACGCAGGCCCTTAGCTTTTCTTTTTATGCACCTTCTTTTCCTTGAATATTTCATTTGCATCTTAGGGGTTTAAGCTTTATCAGGAAAGGGGCTTATTTTCACTCTTTGTGATTTTTTCATGTCCTCAATTACCAAAGAAAAAACAATAGCAGCAGCAGAAGCAGCAAAGCAGATTCCTATATGAACTCTCTCATTTATCAAGTTGTGCAACAGTGAGGGCAAACCAAAAGGTACCGATTCACTGACCAGACCAGTCCCTACTGCGGCCTCTTTTGTGTAAAAAATAAGGACTTTCCTATCTTTGACATAACATATGGGCATAAGAACCCTTTTCTGGAGTCAGAGAGAACTGAGCTTGAATCCCAGATTCAGCATTTTCTAACTATATAACCTTGCACAAGTTGCTTCTTTCTTCAAGTCTTGGTTTCCTTCTACAGATCTACTTCCGTAGAGTATTTAGGAGGATTATATGAGCTCATGCATGTAAAACACTTATCACAGTGCTTGCACATTGTAGCCGTGCAGTACATGGAAATATTACTGTTATTGTTACCACTTTTGTCCTGATCCCCATAGCCTGTTCCCTTCCTTTGGGGTTGGGATTAATTTAAATGGAAAATTCCAAAGCACAGAAGAATTCATGGAGAAATTTTCCCCTCTGTACTATTTGTCAGTAGTTGGAGAAGGTTAAACCCTTCATCCTCTAATGCAAACACTGTTACCGTTTATAGACGTGAAGTGCTTACTAGACAAATACTATGAGAATGTTGATATATGTTATCCTCTTAAATAGCTCTTTTGAGGGGTAGTGTAGAATTTATGACTCATAAATACAGGATTATGCCTCCTTACCCTAGTTAGTATCATAAGCTAACTCTGTTTTGCAGTCTCATCAACCCTACCTAAGTGTTATGTAGTCCATCCTTCCTCCCCAGTGACCACAGGACAGTCTTACAAGGGGGTATTGAGATATATTCACAAGAAAAAGACACTGGACAATTGGTGTTGAGGAACTGGACAATGTTCTAAATGGAAAACACTCCCTTCCTTCCTCCTTGTAAAGTAGTTATAAATAATTGGGCCTTACTTTTAAATACTTGGTCTGAATTATTAAATTCTAAATACATCTGGATTGTTTATATACACTGTTTCCTTTCTTACGAGGGACTTTACTTTGGGCAGTGCCATAATTTTCTATTTATTTTAGTCCATTTGCATGGCTATAAAGGGATACCTGAGGCTGGGTAATTTAGGAAGAAAATATGTTTATCTGGCTCATGGTTCTGCAGGCAGTACAAGAAGCACACTACAAACATCTGCTTCTGCTGAGGGTCTCAGGCTGCTTCCATTCATGGTGGAAGACACAGGAGAGGCACTGTGTGCAGAGATCACACAGTGAGAGAGGAAGTGAGAAGAGGAGGCGAATGTGCCAGGCTCTTTTTAACAATGAGCTCTTGTGGGAACTAAGAGTGAGAAATCATTCTCTCCTTTAAGAATGGCATGAAGCCATTCATGAGTCATCTGCCCCCATGATCCAAACTCCTCCCACCAAGCCCCACCTCCAATATTAGGAATCAAATTTCAACATGGAACAGGCGGGCGGCGGAGGTGGGGGGTGGTGGTGGGGGGAGTGGGGGAGTGGGGGTGGGGACGGGAAGGGCAAACAAATCATATCCAAACCATAGCACTATTCCTTGTATCGTCTCCCTTTACTCTTGCTGCTGTCATTATTATGACTTAACACAAGCATCAATACCAGATACATAAGAATGGTAGCTGGGGCCGGGAGCGGTGGCTCAAGCCTGTAATCCCAGCACTTTGGGAGGCTGAGGCAGGTGGATCACGAGGTCAAGAGATTGAGACCATCCTGGTCAACATGGTGAAACCCCGTCTCTACTAATACAAAAAATTAGCTGGGCATGGTGGCGCATGCCTGTAATCCCAGCTACCCAGGAGGCTGAGGCAGGAGAATTGCCTGAACCCAGGAGGCGGAGGTTGCGGTGAGCCGAGATCATGCCATTGCACTCCAGCCTGGGTAACAAGAGCGAAACTCCGTCTCAAAAAAAAAAAAAAAAAAAAAAAAAAGAATGGTAGCTGGTATTTAAGTAGTATGTGCAGTGTGCCAGGCAGTATTCTAAGTATGTAGGTAATCATCACAGCATCACAACATTTGCATTTTACAGAAGGGAGGTTGAGGCACAGAGAGGTTAAGAAAGTATCCCTCAGTCACACAGCTAGCAAGTAGTGGAGCCACACGTTAACCCTCAGCAGCCCATCTCTACAGAGTCCTCAGTCTTGACCAGGCACAATTGTTTTTTATCCATGGTGTTTTTCAGTAGTTTACATATATAATTTTATTTAATCCTCATAGCTTGTGATGTATATATTATTGTTTCATTTAATAAATGAAGAAACAGTGTTTCAGAAGTTCTACAGAGTTGCACAGCTAGTAGCCATCCAACTGGAACTTGGAACTACGATTTCTAACCACAAATAATCTCTTCATGTAGCCCTTTTCTCCAAATAGAGAACTAACATTGGAACTGCTAACTTAAAGGGCATTTGATTCTTGGGCCTATTTTCTGTCTTATTGCAGTTTTGCTCTGGTGAAAAAATTATGTGCAGGCACTGAAAATGCTTTCCAACAACCCTGTTCTCCAAGGTCTGATCTTTCTTTTTTCTTTTTTTCCCCATTCACAGGATGAGAAAAGCTAATTGAGATTCATGCTGTGGTCTTAGGAACTATGAGTGGGAAGAAAGAAACACTTAATCACTTAATGCAATGATTGTCTTTTCCAGCAAGAAAAGGGAATAGGATGGGGGTGGGGGTGCCGAGAACAGACGAATGTGCAAGATTTTTTATGGGAAACCCTTTGAAAACATGACTCCTTGATCTTTGCAGTTTTTGTGAAGTCATCCTGTATAACTCAATATGCTCATTTTTTAATGCTCTGTTTAATAAAGAGGAAGCTAGCTGACTGAAGTTCTGCATCTACTTCGGTGTCAGGAAACACATTCATGTGTGTCTGTGAACCATAATTCACTGGTCAGGGCCAGGTCTTCTTATGAGTCTATCTAACCGGGGTGATGGTCACTATGACCAATATGGGGTACCTGGGTTCCCTCTATATTGTTTATATCCCCAAGTTAGATGTGCTTCTAGTCAAGCTTAGCTCCCTAGAAAGACAGACACTGTCTTTGACTACATTTTGTGTATCACCTTTCCCACCACCTGTTCTCTTCCTCTGGAGTTAGGCTTCAAAGTCATGGTATGTGACACAACTTGCACGTAGTAACAATTACTCTAGAATAGGCCTTTACATTCCCCCGTAGGGAACACGCTATATGAGGTTATGCATAGCCCACCATCCTTGGAAGTCCAATACAAGCCAGATTTTCCCTTCAGTGTTGAAGGAAATTTCTGTTTCCTTGAGTTTTCTGCCAGATGAAGTGGCTGGTTTGTGTTTAGAACATGTGGTCTAAATATGTTTATTTATTATTCTTACTTGACCTTGTATATTTGAATTTGCACTAGTTAAATGTCATTACTTTGTACCTGGTGTATGTGCCACGTGTTGAAGATAACTGATGTGAACATGTTGAGCTATCCTGTGATTAAGGCAGAAGGGTTAGGCTATTGTGTACTGCCAAGGATGTCATACGGCAGAGAGGAATTACAGGCCAGGAACATTTTACAACTTGGACAGCTCTTGCGTTAGACTTCCCTGAACTTCCTTTGCTGCATGATAGATAAAATAGTATATCATGTTCTGTCATTAACCGTTGACTCATTTACTCTGCCTAGTAACAGCTCTCTCAAAGTCATTTGTTCTTTATCTGTGGGGAGAAAATTTACGTTCTCTGTGTTTATGAAAAATTGTGTTTATGTATGAGATATAAATACTGTATACCTAGCATTTTGTAAAGGAATCAGGAATCAAGACTTACATATTTCAGCGTAGATTTAGAATATGAGCCACTTATTTTTTAACCCTAGATAGTCTGACTTTGGAGACACCACAAACGTTTTAGGCTTCAATTCCTTTATTCCTTTGTTTATTTCTTAGGTATTGCTAAATGCTTTGCTACCAAATAGAATTTTTTGCATACATATTGAAAGAGCTTTTTTATACTTAGCTAGACATTTGTTCTTTCATCATATAACACTCTTGTTCATATATAAAAAATACAAATTGAGATATTCTTAAAAGTGTTTTCTATTCGGAATCTATCCTTACTGAATCACTCTTTGACTCAGAACTGATGACGTTTTTATTGTTTTTAACTAAAATTTTATGATTAGTGGGGTACATGTGCAGGCTTGTTATCTGGGTACACTACATGATGCTGAGGTTTGGGTAACAAATGATCCCATCACCCAAATACTGAGCATGGTACCCAGTAGTTGGTTTTTAATCCCTTGCCTCCTGCCCTCCTCTAGTGGTCCCCAGTGTCTGTTGTTACCATCTTTCTGTCCACAAATACCCAATGTTTAGCTCCCACTTCTAAGTGAGAACATGTAGTATCTGGTTTTCTATTCATGCATTAATTCTCTTAGGATAATGACCTCTAGTTGCATCCATGTTGCTGCAAAGGTCATGATTTTATTTTTATTTTTATGACTGCTTAGTATTCCATGGTGTGTGTGTGTGTGTGTGTGTGTGTGTGTGTGTGTGTCTGTATATCTCTCACCATTTTCTTTATCCAATTTACCATTTATGGGCACATAGGTTAATTCCATGTCTGCTATTGTGAATAGCACAACAATGAACATGTGAATGCATGTGTCATTTTGGTAGAACAAATTACTTTTTTTGGATATATACTCAGTAATGAGATTGCTGGGTTGAGTGGTAGTTCTGTTTTATTTGAAAAATCTCCAATCTGCTTTCCACAGTGGCTGAACTAATTTGCATTCCCACCAACAGTATATAAGTGTTCACTTTTTTCCACATCTGTTGTTTTTTGACCTTCTAATAATAGCCATTCTGACCTGTGTGAGATGGTATTTCATTGTGGTTTTGATTTGCTTTTCTCCGGCGATTAGTGATACGGAACTTTTCTCCCCATATGTTTGGCCACTTGTATGTCTTCTTTTGAGTTTTCGTTCATGTCTTTTGCTCATTTTTTAATTTTTTTTTTTAAATTACTGCTTAAGTTCCATATAGATTCTTGACATTAGACCTTTGTCAAATGCATAGTGTGAATATTTTCTCCCATTTTGTAGGTTGTCTGTTTACTTTGTTGGTAGTTTCTTTTTTTTAATTTAACTAAAGAAGCTCTTTAGTTTAATTACGTTCCACTTATCAATTTTTGTTTTTGCAATTGCTTTTGAAGACTTAGGCATAAATTCTTTCCCAAGGCTGATGTCCAGAATGGTGTTTTCTAGATTTTTTTTAGGATACTTATAGTTTGAGGTCTTATATTTAAATCTTCAATTTATCTTGAGTTTTTTTTTTTTTTTGTATATAATGAAAATTAAGGGTCCAATTTCATTCTTTTACATATGGCTAGCAAGCTATCCCAGTGTCACTTATTGAATAAGTCTTTCCCCATTGCTTATTTTTGTCAACTTTGTCAAATATTAGATGGTTGTAGCTATGCAGTTTTATTTCTGAGTACTCTATTATGTTCCACTGGTCTATGTGTCTGTTTTTGTAGCAGTAACATGTTGCTTTGGTTACTGTAGCCTTGTAATGTAGTTTGAAGTGGAGTAATGTAATACCTCTGGCTTTGTTCTTTTTGCGTCGGAGTCTTTGAAGTCTTTTAGGTGTAGAATTCAAGCATCTATAAAGAGAGATAGTTTGAATTCTTCATTTCCTATTTGGATGCCTTTTATTTCTTTCTCTTGACTGATTACTCTGCCTAACACTTCCAGCACTATGTTGAATAGGAGAAGTGAGAGTGGGCATCCTTGTTTCCTTCCAGTTCTCAAAGGTAATGCTTCCAGTTTTTGCCCATTCAGTATGATATTAGCTGTGGTTTGTCATAGATGACTTTTATTATTTTAAGGTATGTTCCTTTAACGCTTAGTTCCTTGAGGGTTTTTATCGTGAAAAGATGTTGGATTAAAAAGATGTTGGATTTTATTGAAAAGTTTTTCATGTCTATTGAGATAATCACAGGGTTTTTGCTTTTAATTATGTTTATGTTGTAAATCACATTTATTGATTTGCATATGTTGAACCAACCTTGCATCCCAGGAATAAAGCCTACTTTATCATAGTGAATGAACATTTTGATGTGCTTTTGGATTTGGTTTCGTGGTACTTCATTCAGATTTTTGTATCTGTGTTCATCAGGGATATTGGCTTCTAGTTTTCTTATTTCATCATGTCTTTGCTCAATTTCTTCACCTGTAAAATGGAGATACAAGTACTTGCTTCATAAATTTTAGACTTGTTGTAAGGTTTAAATAAAGCAACATGTAGGAAAGCACTTATATGAAATGAGTGGGACTGCTGAGATAATTAATTTCCTATGATGAATACATGAATTTTTATGTTATAATTTTAGAACACTATTTTTCCCCTTGAAATGAGGTCTTTCTATTTTGCCCGGGGTGGTCTTGAGCTGGTCTTGAACTCCTGGGCTCAAATGATTCTCCAACCTCACTTTGCTGAGTCACTAGGGCTACAGGTACCTTCTGTTGCACCCTGCTTAGGATACTATTTTGAACTATTTATTGATATTTCTATGTGTGAAAAGCTTTTGTAAGCATCAGAACAAATTATTCCATTTTAAGAAAAACCATTAAAAGGAAAAGAAAAACCAACTAACTATATTAGACAGTATTAGGAAGATTTTACAAACATAAAGGAGAAGGAACATCAGTATGGAAGAAGAAATTTAAAACCAAATTTAAAATAATCACAGCACTAAGGCTGTTAGTACTTACTGTTAAGTAAAGATTATAACTTTTGGATGATGCAGAAGAAATTTGACTAATGAATTGAGTGGATATGTATGAAACATCAGTTTGTAATATGTGGCATGGAAAATTTTAGTATCTCTGTGGCACTGTATTACCTTCATGAGCAACTGGAGTAGTACACTAATTCATCAGCTGGGTGGGCAGATACCCTTATAGGTGCAATAAGAGAAAGGGAAATAAGCTTGGTTCATTCTGCCTTAAGATCTGGCAAATTTCCTGGTGGTTCAGATCATCACTCAATACTACAAATAGAAACTTAAAGAATTTTCAGACTTTTTTTTTTCATTTTATGTGTTCAAAAAGCACCAAGAAAAGATACTTGCCTAAGGTCACATATCTAATTTGTTAGAGTTTAGCTTTTGTCTCTGATCAGATAGGATTCAACAGAAAAATAAAATGAAAATGGAAACATGATAAACTAAAATTTCGGACTGGTATTTTCCAGTTTAACTGACCACACTGATCTAGTTAATTGTGAACTTGCCAAGTTTCTATGTTACCTTCAGCTATGAAGGAAACCTGCTGGCATTTACCTTAGAAATATGAGCTTTCTGTGAGTAAAATAGCATTAAAGTTTATTCTATTTTATTAAAGCAACAAGAACATATTTCCTAAAAGTCAGAAAGGTCAGTTTATAGCACAGCCATGAAAAGTCCAGAGGAGATTATTGCTTTCTAACATGAAATTCTTTCAACTTTAAAGAGTAGGAATAGCAGTCATTAAAACAGCTTGAAAAATTGTGATTTTTGAAATAAATATTAGGAGCTGTAGTTATTTAAAATATAACTACAGTGTTTTTTCCAAGATGGTAGATAGGAGGCAGTGTTAGTGTGCCTCTACCACTTGGAAGGACAGAATAGTGAGAAGATTTGCACTGTAGATTTTTTTGTCCCTAAAACCAGCACAGAAACTTACCAGGAAAACTGAAAGTATCAACAGAAGCCTTGAAGGAAGCAGTAGGCTGCAGCCTACTCTGTGAGACAGGCCAAAAAAATGGAGTGTGGGAGGGGGAGAGCCTGCCTCTGAACAAACATCCTTACCAGGTAATCTGAAAATCCAAATCTCAGGAGAAGGTCTTATCCCTACCCAGAGCTGGAACAGATCTGGGAAGTTGCATGAAATATGAAAGTAGAAGCAGCAGTGCAAAAAGCCTTGTAGCCATTCCCAGTCTCCAGTGGGAGCCCAGGGAAGACATTTCTGACTGTATCTCATAAGGACCCTCAGAGAAGTCAGCAAATGAATTCAGGGAAGGTTTTCAGGGTAAAAGAAGCCCCCAACTGAATTTTGTGATTTGATTTTGAGGGGGAAGAACTGCCTTGAACAGAATTCAGGGGTAAGCAGCAAGTGCATCACAGGCATGAATGCAGGAAATGGGTGCCTGGCCTTGTAGGCAGATGGAGAGGGATGAGGCCTGAAAGCCATGCTTGCTATCTCTGTAGGGAAGCGTATGGCCTGGAGGCGGGTCTCAATTCTGTGCACATGTTGCCTGGATCTAAACCTGGCACTGTTTGTGGTGCACTGCAGGAGTGAGACCAGCCTCACTGAGTGCGTAGAATCTGGGTGAGGATTACTACTGCCTACTATTTTCCACTCCCTTTGTGAACTCTTCTGCACAGCATAGACAGTTATACTCCCCTCTGGAATATTACCCCAGTGGCCTGAGAACAACAACCTCTGTCCTCAACAGTGGCCATGGGAGGTCCTGCCCTAGGAGAGTCAGAGCTTAGAATTGCCTAATCCTGTCACCACCTGATGCTATTTCTCTACTCACCCTGTAGCTTTACAAAAAGAACATCAACTTTTGGGGGCTTTATGGTGCTGCCCATCACCTGATAAACCAGAATACTTACCCTGGACAACTTAGGGCAAGCTCAAATCCCATTGCTACTACCATAGCTGGTCCTCTCTTGAAAACACCACTTCCTGGCTAGAGGCCAACCAACTTAGGCCCTTATAGCACCTCTTGGCAGAATAACACTGCACCTGTGAATAAGAAAATGGCTGTGGGATCTCAACACCACTGCCTGCAACACCCTTGCTACCAGGGATCCTGAATCTGTCCACGTGACAAGTTTACTACTAGTACAAGCAATGTTCAAGAAAGCCAGAACACTAAGAGTCTATCTACAACCAGGAATCTGTGGAGTTTACATCACTCCCCTGCCACCTCCAGTAGAGCCTCTGCTGGTATCCACAGCTAGGAAGCCTGAAGACAGGTCACATCACTGGATCTTTTGCAGGCATTCCCTAGCACCAACCTGGAGCCTGGTAGCCCCACTGGGTGGCTAGACCCAGAATAGCAATAACAATCACTGTAGTCTGGCTCTCAGGAAGTACCATTCCTAGGGAAAGGGGGAGAGTACCACATCAAGGGAATACCCTGTTGGACAATAGATTCTGAATGACAGGCTTTGCATCCCAGATCTTTCTGCTGGTGGGAAGTTTCTTATAGCAGAGACACAATCGAAGTGCTGGGCACAGTAGAGAAAGTCTGTACCTCTCCTCTACCCTAACAGGCAGGCAGCCTTTGTAATCGTGAAGGGCCATGGAGAAAATGTTCTTGTTCCCTGCATTGTACACATCTGCAGACACAGTTGGGGCTTCTCCCATGGCAATCCAGTGTGGTTGCAGATCCACAGGAGAGGCGCTCTCTGGATTTACGTCTGCAGGAAAGCCAGAATCATAATTCCTCTTTACTTGGAACATTGATATCCCTACAGATGAAAGGAGGTGCCTGTGTAATTTAAATAGCCAGAACCCTGGGACAGAATTGAGACTGGGAGGTAGATAGCTTTCCTGCTGGCCTGGCAGGGGAGCTGACGTAGTTCCCACCCTTTACTCTGACAAAACCACAGTACATCTAATTGAGAGCTTCCCAGTCACCTTTAGCAAGGTTGGGACCTCTGCCTACCACTGGATATTACACCTATCCACTTGCCTTAGCTATAACCAGTGCCTACCCAGAGATACCTCCCCTATTGACCTGAAGCCTCAATCATCAACTCAATAAATACTGGGGAAAAATTAAGTAAATAAATAAAGTATATACAATGACCAAATGAGCAAGCTTCAAGACATCCCTGCCATTCCAATCTCATAGGAGACAGTGAACTTGTCCACACTTCAGGTACATAACTACTACAACCAGCATTTTGGAAAGCCAGCACAAAAAGACTCTGTATAATTAAAGAACTCATATAGAATCTTAAACCCTACAAGTACCAAGAATCAAATTAGGCTAAAATAAATTATAATCATTAAAGTCAGATTCTTAAGACGTAAAAAAAAAAAAAGTCCAATAGAAAATAAATTCAAGGACAATTTGAAGAAATAATCTACCCAAATGAGAAGGAACCAGAAAAGTACTTCTAGTATTATGACAAAATAGCGTTCTATAGTACCCCCAAAAGATCATATTAGCTCCTCAGCAATGGATTCATACCAAGAAGAAATCTCTGAAATGCCAGATAAAGAATTCAGAAACTTGATTATTAAGCTACTGAAGGAGATACCAGAGAAAGGTGAAAACCAATGAAAAGAAATTTAAAAATCCAGGATAAGATAAGAATGGAAAATTTTCCAGAGAAATAGATATCATAAAGAAAAAATCATCAGAACTTCTGAAAATAAAAGACACACTTAGGGAAATACAAAATGCAGTGGAAAGTTTCAACAATAGATTAGAACAAGTGGAAGAAAGGATTTAAGAGCTCAAAGGCAAGACTTATAAATTAAGTCAATCAATTAAGTCAATCAGATAAAGAAAAAAGAGAATGAAAAATGAATAAAGTCTCCAAGAAATATAGGATTATGTAAAACAGCCAAACCTAATAATAATTAGTGTTCCTGAGAATTAAGAGACATCTAAGTTTGGAAAACTGATTTGAAGGAATATTTGAGAAAAAATTTCCTGGCCTTATTACAGATCTAGACATCCAAATACAAGAAGCTCACAGAACTCCTGGAAATTCATTCCAAAAAGATCATCACTAAGCCATATATGACAAACCCACATCCAACATCATACTGAATGGGGAAAAGTTGAAAGCATTTCCTCTGAGAACTGAAACAAGACAAGAATGCCAGTTTCACCACTTCTATTTGACATAGTACTGGAAGTTCTGGCCAGAGCAGTCAGATGAGAAAAAGAAATAAAGGATATCCAAAATGGAAAAGAGGAAGTCACACTCTTGTTTTCACATATAATATGATTGTATAGCTACAAACCCGAAAGACTCATCTAAAGAGATCTTAGATTTGGTAAGTAAATCCAGTAAAGTTTTAGGGTACAAAATAAATATACACAAATGTGTAGCACTGTTTTATAGCACCAATGACCAACCTGAGAACCAAATCAAGAACTCAATTCCTTTTACAACAGCTGCAAAAAAAAAAAAAAAAGTTAAAACAAACCTTAGGAATATACTTAACCAAGGAAGTAAAAGATCTGTACCAGAAAAACTACAAAACACTGCTGGAAGAAATCAGAGATGACCCAAACAAATGAAAACGCATCCCATGCTCATGAATGGGTAGAATAAATATTGCAAAAATGACCCTACTACCGAAAGAAATCTGCAGATTCAATGCAATTCCCCTCAAAATACCATCAGCATTCTTCCCAGAACTAGAAAAACAATCCTAAAATGTATGTGGAACCAAAAAAGAGCCTACATAGCCAAAAAATACTAAGCAAAAGAACAAATCCAGAGACATTCCATTACCTAACCTCAAATTATACTACAAGGCTAGAGTTACTAAAACAGCATGGTGGTATAAAAATAGGCATGCAGATCAGTGAAATGGAATATAGAGCTTAGAAACAAGGGCAAGTGTTCACAACCAGCTGATCTTCAACAAAGCATAGAACATAAGTTTGGGAAAGGACACCCTATTCAATAAGTGGTGCTGGGGAAACTGTCAAGCCACATGTAGAGAATGAAACTAGATCCTCATCTCTCACCTTACACAAAAACCAACTCAAGATGGATAAAATACTTAAGTCTATGACCTGAACCCATAAAAATTCTAGACAATAACATCAGAAAAACTCTTCTAGATATTGGCTTAGGCAAAGAATTCATGAGTAAGACCACAGAAGGAAATACAAAAAAACAAAAACAAAAAATAAATAAATGGGACCTAATTTAAATAAAAACCTTCTGCACAGCAAAAGAAATAATCAGCAGAGTAAACTGACAACCCACAGAGTGGGAGAAATACTTGGAAACTATGCATCTGACAAAGGACTAATATCCAGAATCTGTAAGGAACTCAGTTCAGCATGAAAAAAATAAATAATTTCATCAAAAAGCAGGTAAAGAATATGAATAGACAATTCTCAAAAGAAGATATGCAAATAACCAATAAACATGGAAAATTCACAACATCACTAATTATTAGGGAGATGCAAATTAAAACCACAATGAGATATCACCTTACTTTTGCAAGAATGGCCATAAATAGTCAAAACCAATAAACATTGGTATGGATGTGGTGAAAGGGAGCACTTTTACACTGCTGGGAGCAATGTAAACTCATAACACCACTATGGAAAACAGTGTGGTGATTTTTTAAAGAAAACTAAAAGTAGAACTACCATTCAATCCAACAATCACACTACTGGATATCTAGCCAAAGGAAAAGAAGTCATTATATAAAAAGACACATGCACATGCATATTTATGGCAGCACAATTTGCAAATTACAAAGATATTGAACCCACCTAAGTGCCCATCAACCAACAAGTAGATAAAACATGTGGTGTATATACACTGTGGAATGTATATATACCATCTAGTAAAAGGAATAAATTCTCATCTATTAAAAGGAATAAAACAATGTTGTTTGCAGCAACTTGAATCTAATTGAAGTAACTCAGGAATGGAATACCAAATATCGTATGTTCTCACTTACAAGTGGGAGCTAAGCCATGAGGATGCAAAGGTGGAGGAATGATATAATGGGCTTTGGGGACTTGCAGGGAGAAGGTTGAGAAGGGCGTGAGGGATAAAAAACTGCATAGGCGGTACAGTGCTCACTTCTCAGATGACAGGTACACCAAAATCTCAGAAATCATCACTAAAGAATGTATCAATGTAACCAAATGTCACCTGTACCCCAAAAACTATTGAAATAGAAATTTAAAAATAATTTATAAAACTACAAATTGTTTGATACTCCTTTCAAGGGATACAGCCTATTTTTTTTCTCACTTGCTGGCTGGACTTAGTAATTGTCTTCTAACAAATGGAATAAAGCAGAAATAATGATGTATGACTTTGGAGACTAGATCACAGAAAAAGTACTACAGCTTCATTCCTAATACCTATCTTGTGTTGCTTAGTCTGGGTGAAGTAAGCTTTCAGGTTGTGAGGATTCTGCAGAGAGGACCTATGGTGAGGACCTTATACTAAAGAACCGAAGTCTGCTGCCAATAGCCAGCAGGGAACGGAGGCACAGGGCCAGTCAGTAGTCATGTAAGTGTGCTGTCTTGAGAGCAGACCCTCCAGCCCTAGTCATGCCTTCAGATGATGGTGGATCCTTCTGACATCCTGACTAAAACTATCTAAGAGCCTGTGCCAGAACCATCTAGTGAAGCTTAAAGTGATCTACCAACTCATTCTGGTTTGCCTAGAACTTTCCTGGTTTGATTCCTTAAAGTCATGTTTCCTAAGAATCCTCTAGTTGTGAGCAAACCAGATGTTTTGTCACCCTAATCTTTCCTAAATTCCTGACCCACAGAAACTGAAATATGGAAACTGATTTTAAGTCACTAAGTTTTATGTATATCTATATATGTGTGTGTATGTGTGTGTGTATACACACACATACATAGACATATATGTTTGTATTTGTGTGTGTGTGTGTATGTGTGTGTGTGTGTACGTACCAGGGTCTTATTCTGTCACCCAGGCTCAGTGCAGTGGCACAATCTTAGCTCACTGCAACCTCAAACTCCTGGGCTCAAGCGATCCTTCCACCCCCGCCTCTTTAGTAGCTGGGACTACAGGAGCATGCCACCGTGTCTGGCTAATTTTTAATTCTTTTGTAGAGATGAATCTCACTGTGTTGCCCAGGCTTGTCTCCAAGTCCTGGACTCAAGTGATCCTCCCAGCTTAGCTTCCCAAAGTGTTGGGGTTACAGGTGTGAGCCACCACATTCAGCCAGGTATCTGTTAAATATTGATCACATTTATTACTCAATATATTGTATACAGACTACATGCTTTACAATCATCTGGAGAATTTGTTTAAAATGCACATTCTTGGCCCCCTTTCAGACCCATTGAATTAGAATTTCTAGGGGTGGGGAACAGAATTTTGTATGCTTATTAGGCCTTATAGGTTGTTCTTAGGTACTGATTTAAGAGAAACGATTTTTTAAACTGTGCTATTAACTACCAACTTTCAAGCTGGTAGAAATGATACTTTGACTATAATATGCTATGAAAGAGCTGTTATTGATAACAGGGTTACATTACCCTTGGTTTTAGTCTTCTTAACTTCACTGGGGAAAAAAGAGGAATATGTACCGACACAAAAGATGGACGAGTTCAATGACTGCTTTCAGGAAATGGATAATAGGTCAGCAAACATGCTGTGGGCTCATACTGGGAAGTGCCTTGTGTTATCTGGTATTGGGAGCTGAGGAACACAATTAAAAGTCCCCTGGCTGAAAGATCTTGGTTCATATTTCCCTCTTCTGTGAAGTTATACAGACATCACAAGACCCAACTAATCTGCTACAAATCCGAACAACTATAATGAAAGCCAGGCTGTTTTTGAAGGGAGATGAGCAAAAGGAAGACAAATTGAGGAGGTGCGTGAGTGCCAAAATGAGAAAAGCGACTGCAGTTCCAGTGTCATGACAAATGTGAATAATAAGCATGCCCTCCTTTGTGGTGTATACAACGTTGCTAATGAAACACTCTACAGATTGTACAAATAATATGTCTATCATGGAGGGAAGAATGTACCAAAGTCAAATAATTAGAGGAGGTAACACTTTCCAGGAAGATGCAATACAGCAGAAGCAACAGATGGAAGCTAATGGAAGAAAAGGAAAAGAGACTGAGATGCTTTTTGTGCTAATATAAACAAAGTGTAGGAGGTCAAGAGGATGGAACAGAGCAGGAAGGAAGTGACTTGCAAACTGCAAATCTTTCTCTTTGATGCATACAGCATAGAATTGATTAGCTTCAGTTTAATTTGATTTAACTCAGTTCAACATTATTAACTCTGCAATGCACTTCACTTAGGCATTGAGGTTATCCAAGAATGAATAAGGCAAGATTCATTTCCTCAAGGAGTTTACAATCTAGAGTGTGAGTGGAGATAGGTAAACACACACATAAACAACTAGTGATAATCATACCAGTTTTTCTTAGGAGATATACATCATGCCCTTCTTTGTATCCTGAAGAATATTTTCTGTGACCTCTGGATGTATAAAGGATAAGATAATCTATGGTACTTATCTAATTTGTCTGCAAAATTCAGACAATTTTGTTGTTGATTTTTTTTTATCTCAGATTTTCTAAGTTGCTTCTCTTTATGCCTTTAGAGTAAAATTATTAGAGGAATTTGTTTAGTGAAAACTGTTTAGAGAAAATCTGTCTTTCTGATACCTATTTAAATGATAGCAGGTATTTAGAAGCATATAGATTTCTCTTTATCATAATAATTATATGGAGTAGCTATTGTCATCCACATTTTAGAGAAGATGAAAAGAGGTTGCCCAAGGTCATACAGCTAGTAATGGGTAGAGCTGTAGTTGTAACCCATGTCTTTCTAATATCATTAGCATGCCCTCTTAAAATTCTTTATGTTGCCTTTTGAGATAGCATGGAAGTAGAATGAAATAAGTGCAAAGTGTGCGTGTATTAAATTACAGGCTTCCAAAGGAAGAGGCATTTTTTTTTTCTGACCTGGGGTTAGACAATCCAAAGGCATAGTGGCAACTGAATTGGGTCTTGGAGGATGAGATGGATTTTAACAAAAACTTGAGAATTGAAGGAGCAACAGGAGCAACAATATTAAGATACACAAGCTAAAGGTGTGTTTTGAAATTGACTAGCACACAGTGTTACAGAGGAATCAGACTAGAATGATAATTTGCAATTGGTTATTTTGAAACTCCATGATAAGAACTTGAGGTTTTATTCTGGAAGCAATGAGGAGGCCATATAGCTTTTGAGGAGAGAGTTAGAATAACCAGATCTGTATGTTTGGTTGATAAGGGATGGAAATAGAGGCAAATGTTTAGAGTTTGTCAGGCTGATAGAAAGGCTATTAAATTAGTCTAGGTTAAAATAAAAACAAAAAAGCAACAGCATATTTAAGAGCATAAGTGTTATATAAAACCCAGAATTATTAGGATTTTCTGAATAATTGCATGCAGTGGATGAAGAATAGAAAGGTGTTGAAGATGACTTTAAAATATGTACCTATAATTAGAATAGAAGCAGTTTATTAAATAAGATAGAAAACCTCAGCAGAGAGGCAGTTTTCTAGAAGAGGAAGCTAAAGAGTTTGCTTTACTAAAACTGAGTTTTAGAAATGTATGGAAAACAGCTTGAAATATTATTCTAGAGTTCAGGAGAAAGAGTAAGCCTTATGATATACATGGGAACATTTATGGTCATTGGATGATTTGGGAGATTACTTTGTCTATAGAAAACTGGAGGAAAAAAACAGGAACATTCACTTCCCTGAGATTACATGTCATCTAAGTTATTATAAAAAATTAATCTCCACCAACATTTAATGAGGAAAAGCATAGGCTGTAGCCATTACAAGCCTTCTGTCCAAGAAGGAGAAAAGAAATAATTCAAATTCTATAAATATTCTGTGCATTCCCATAGACATCTCATAAAATTAGAGATTTATAACCCCTGAGGGGCCTTAGTAAAAATGCAACATTATACAGGTTGGGAATGTCAAAATTCCTTGAAGTTTTGAAAATTATAGCAATGAGAGAAATCTAACATTACTGACTCCATCCTGCTTCTAACGTCATAAGGTAACTGCTTTTGCTTAATCTTGTATGTAGGTTGGGAGGAATTTAGTTCACAGTGGAACCTTTGATCAAGGATAATAATAGTTCCTTCCCGAAACTAACACCCTCCTTGTTCAGGGACTAAAACTGCCTTTGTGGAACTAATAGAAGGCCACAAGCTTAGAATTATAGTAGGTGCCTGAATTCTGCTAAGATATAGGCATAAACAATAACTAGTTGTTGTTTCCTAACTTGCTTTTTATAATTGCTTACTGCTCAGGTATCACATAGCTGGTGGTCACAAGATTTGTAAATTCCCCAGTTGCTCCTATAAATGACACTGCTATTGTGAAACTTAAGACTGGGGCTGAAGTTATTTTTCAGACTTTGCATTCTGGTGGACCAGCTGATGCCACCGAGACCAGTGACCCAAACTTAGAAACTCACTTAACTGGTTCTGTGACCCCAACCCAGGAACTGACTCAGCACACAAAGACAGTTTTGACCCCTGGGATTTCATCCCCATCCCAACCAATCAGCCATGTCCATTATGTAGCACCCTGCCCACCAAACTATCCCTGAAAACCTACATCTTCAAATTCTCTGGGATTGGGATTTCAGAAATATCTCCTGTCCTTCCTGCTTGGCTGCCTTGTGATAATTAAACTCTTTCTCTGCTGTAATATCTGCTGTCTTGGTGTACTGTATTTTTCTGTGCAGCAAACAGGAAAAACCCATTGGGCTGTGGTACCATGGGCCTCTTTTTTACAGTTCATATTCAGGCTTGAATCAAGCCTGGGGATAGGATGATGTGGGCACTTCCATAGTTTAGTATCACACTCTACAATTTTTGCTTCCTCTTATATTGTACTCAGTTGAAGAATGACCTTGGCAAGTATATTGCTTCCTGCTCTGTCTTTGAAATTTTGGTGTTATTCTCTCTATAACCTCTCAAGAAATTTATAAGTAGAAACAGCACACATCACAATTGGAAAAACATGTCTTTTCTCTCCAATATTAAAAGGAAGAGACTTTTTGCAGCTGTTATTTCAAAAGCTAATTATCTTTTTTGTCACATGTGTGACATATTGTCACATTATTTTAGGCACACTGGGAGTACTATTTTAACTCTTATGCTATAATGCCATGAGTATAATTATTATAACTATTTACTTTTATTTTTTTGAGACAGGGTCTTGCTTTGTTGCCCAGACTGGAGTGTAGTGGCACAATCTCAGTTCATTGCAATCTCTATCTCCCTGGTTCAAGCGATTCTTGTGCCTCAGCTTCCTGAGTAGCTAGGACTACAGGCATGTGCCGTAACACCTGGATGATTTTGGTATTTTTAGTAGAGATGGGGTTGGTTGCCCAGGTTGGTATTGAACTCCTGGGCTCAAGTGATCCTCCAGCCTTGGCCTCCCAAAGTGTGGGAATTACAGGTATAAGCCACCATGCTCAGCCTAATTATGTAATTATTTAAAATCTGTTCCTATGAAGTTTAAAGGGACATAATTTATAATGAAAGGAAGTGTTTTGTTTATTGTAAGTCTGAGTTACAGATATTAGTTTCAGAAGTTTAGCAAAATTCCTCCATTAGTTTATAGCTCCCCCGTAGATTACCAAAAGAATATCCAAAAAATTTGCATTATCTGACTGAGATCTTCTAAGTACTATCTTTATGACTTTTCTAAATAGCCTTCTGAGTCCATAGACAACCAGGGATTGAAAGACTAACAGAAATGTTTGATAGTGGCTGTCTTCTTAGCAATAGGCTGTTCACTCGTCAAATATGGAGGCATTTCAGAGCTCTAGCGCTTCTGGAACAGAAGTGACATAAGAATGCCTCCTAGGTATTTTAGAGGTGATTAAGCATATTTTTTCTGAAGGTCAGGCAGGCATTCCAGCTTTAATTTCTGGGAAAGAGAACTTTTGTTATTACAATTTAATCATAGGATAACACCTGCAGGATGCTTATAAATGCACATCTTTAGTTCTCAGACAATGAATGTTCTTAATTGATTAGCTGACCATAACTAAGTCAAATCTCTCTTTCATTCAAGAGGCAACTTGTATTTCATTAGGTTTTAATACTTTGCTTTGGACATGTATACTGACAGAAACTCAGTGTCTTATGACTACTTCTAATTCTTGAATCAGTGATTCTAATGAGATAATTTGTCTTAGATGAGTCTCATTTTACTTACATTATATAACATAATAAGGGTCTAATAGCATCCAAAATATTTGAAATGTTGTTTTCAGTATGGATGTTAAGTTCTCTTGAGAATGTGGTCTATTTTCTCATGAGAGTAATTAAATGATGAGTTATGAAAGACGGCAATAGAGTGAGAGCTTCAAATTTGGGCTTTAGTGACAGGCAGACCTGTACTGAAGCCAATTCTGTCATTTACTGAGTCAAGTTGGTCAAATTATTTGAACTGTAGAAATTTTCAATTCCAATAATAACATAATTACCTCACAGGGTTGTGAGACTTAGATGAGAGAATGCATATAAAGTGTTAATTTGAAAAGTGAGGTTATTGGGGTTTGTGTCTCTTGATCATTCATTTGCTACAGGAAATTTTATTAATCTCTGATAAGAAAAATAGCTAAGAGGCAGAGCTATACTTGCATGATACACTCTTTCCACACAATACAATAAATGTACTGGGTTGGAATGGGTAGAGTTGTGGTATGGGAGAAGGAGATATTATTTGCGTCCACCAATTTCAGCAAACATGGTGCCTAAGGGAACACATGGAAAGAGGAATCCGAGATTCTCACTTAAACACAAGATCAGGGTTGAAGAGGTTTCATAAATGAGTACACCTAACTTCGAAAAACTGGGCAAATAAGTTCTGTAAAAATGTTTTTATTCTGTGCCTACTATGTATAATATGTTATATTAGAAATATCACTAAAGTCTCACAATCCTATAATAATCATTACGTCAATGATGAGATACATTTCCTAATATTTAGAAAATTTAATTCTCCCAAGATTCACATCTAAAAAATTTTAATGTCATGAAGACAGAAGAAATTTCCACACTAACATTGTCTCCCTGAGCGCCTTCTATGTTTTGGACATGGGACTATAAGAAATGGATCAAGAAAGAGTATTCTCTTCCCATTGGAGGATGACTTGGCGAAGAAAGATCTGTGAGAAGAGTCAAGGTCATTTCTCCAGTATTTGCAAAGATACCCTGATCTCAGCTCCCTGTTTAAGGTTCCAGGCTCCTGCGAATCTTTAGAGGTCACGGCCACAGCCCACAAAAGTGCAGCAAACAGCACCGCGTGGGCCGGCCCAGGACTAATTAGAACACTGCATGGCCATCTAAGTCTAGAAACAGGTTTTGGTGATGGAAGGTTCTCTAAACCTTGAAGGGCTGAAAACAAATAAACCTCAGCCAAGACAGACTGTGGCCAGACCAGTGAAGAAGACAATGAAGAAGACTTTCCCTTGCTCATAAATCCATCCATTTCTTATATCCTTTGGACACCATTATGTTTTGCTTTGTTTGTCAGGGCTTTCAAAGCAAAATTATCTGGACAGATGTACAAGTAGCCCATGAGTTTTTCAAGAGGTAATGAAATAGCCTCACTAACCCTCAGTGTACTAAGATGTTCCAAACACACAACTTCATGTTCTAGGGGCTGGGATGGTTACAGCTGGTCCAACTGGCTTCTTAGTCCAGGGAAGCAGAAAAATTGTCAGTGGCTCTGATGTGATTTCTCCTTTCCCTAGTCATATCCTTACCTCTCTTATCAATTTAATGCTCAAAAATATTTTTTAGGCATTAGGTGTCCTGGAAAATATTCTAGATTCTGGGACAACTCAGAAAATGTCCCTGCTCTCATAGCACTTAAGTTTGTAGCTGGGTGGTTGGAAGACAGACAATTAGCAGACACATCGAGCTGTAAAACAATTCTAGCTAATGATTCCAGCACATCTGAAGAAAAATAAAGAAAGGTAAGGAAGAAATGAGAGAGCAACTGAAGAGAGGTGGCTGAGGGACCGGGGCAAAGATTAAGGTTAAGCTTAAGTGGTTAGGGAAGGCTTGAGGTTGAAGCTGTGGTTTGAATAGATGCTCTGAGAAAACAGGAAGAAGAGGCAGAGTGGAGAGAGTGGGATTGCTTATGGAAGATTAAAGAGTGATAATTCCAGGGCCATGACATTGCCTGGTAGAAGTTGAGAGAAGTGGCAGCAACTTACAAAAGAAACACAGAGTGGAGCTTAGATAATCAAATATGCGCAGCTATGTTTTGGTCTCAGGGTTTTCTTCTTACTCATAACGAATAAAATCAAATTAATTTAGTAGCATATTGTCATCATCGGAATATATTCCCCCCACCAAGCCCCCAGTCCTTTCTTCCCTTCCTCCCAGAAGGATTTTTGTTGGAGTTGTTAATTTAACCAGAAAAGCTGAAACTGACAATGTGGAACTTTTATTCACTTGCCAATGTGGCCCTGAATATTACAAAATCCGTTTATGACAGGTCTAATATGTCTCTCTTTACTGGTAAATTATCATTTATCCTGCAATGTGTGAGGACTTAATCCTTTGCATTTAAGGAGCTCATAGCTTGAGCACTTCAATTATCAACCCCTTTCTTCTTTTTTCTCAAGAGACTAAAAAAAAAGTGCTTAAAATGTGCCCATGTGCCTTTTCTTGGTGTCGTCAGTCTTAACTTGGCTGACTGAGGTTTAACCTACTTGTGGTATATTTTCCTTCTAGTATTCTTGATGCTGTTACTGTGTTGCACAGAGCTTTGCTCACTCACCACCTTAATAAAGCAAAACAAAAGATTTCACTTTGTATTTCCACAAGTTCAAATATCTTAGATGGTGGCAGGAAATAATGGAAAGAGTAGGGATGTTTAGAGTCAGTCTATTTTGGGTTCTAACTGTGCAGTGCATCATTTACTAGCTGTTTGAGCTTCAACAAGTCATTTTAACTCCCTGAGCCTCAGCTTCCTCTTGCGCAAAATATGGCAATAAGTCCTATCTTGTTTGAGCATATTAAGGATGATACAGAATATGGTACCTGGATGTCAGGCCCTGGGATGGTTAACTCATGCAGTTGGTATTAATCCATCCTTTAAAATTTAACATTCATCAATATTAGTTGGATCACTCACTCGATATACATTAAATAGCCCGGCATCCCATCTGGTATCTTTCAGGATTTGGGTATTTGCATGTTTTACCTGAGCCCTTCTGGCCTTAATCCCTGAATCTGCTTCATTGTTGACCTCAGATCTGCCTAATGCTTTGTTCTGCTCCACCCCCACCTCCTCCCCACCCCCACCACCACAGTTTTTCTTTTCTTACCTGGAGGAAATAAATTAAAAAAAAACCCTTCATTATACAGATCAACTTTCTCTGGTTTTGTATTAGTCTGTTCTCATACTGCTATAAAGAACTACCTGAGACTGGGTAATTTATAAAGAAAAGAGGTTTAATTGACTCACAGTTCCACATGGCTGAGACTTCAGGGAACTTGCAATCATGGAGAAAGGCAAAGGAGAAGCAAGCCCCCTTTTTCACATAGTGGCAGGAGAGAGTGAGAGCAAAGTGAAAGGTGCCACAAACTTTTAAACAACCAGATCTTGTGAGAACTCTATCATGAGACAGCTCTAGGGGTATGGAAACTGCCTCCATGATACAATCACCTTCCACAAGGACCCTCCTCTGACGTGAGGATTACAGTGTAACAAGAGATTTGGGTGGGGAGACAGCGCTGAACCGTATCAAATAACATTTTTCAAAAAGGTAAAAACTATGTTTTTTTCTCCCTGGAGCCCATTCCTAGCTTATCCTGGCCATGCACAGATAGACTATTTTCACAGTAACTAAATTGGTCATCAGTGACAGAGCATCATTAAATGGAGATCTATTCTTTCTTTCCAGAGGAATAATACTGCATCTTTCTTTCCCTTTTTCTACCATATCAAATACTTGGCACATTGTACACATTCAATAATTACTATTTCCCCTTTACCTTTCCTGACTTGTTCTTCAATTCTCAGCTCAAACTCTATGGCTGTTATATGCTTTGCATTGTTTCTCTGAGCTAAAAGTATCCTTCCCATTCTGAATCTTTACATTTGTACTGTGACTGCTCCAGCATAATAATAAGAATGGTAAATGTCCTAAGAAATGCTGGTGCTCTACCTCCCCTACTTCTTGAAGCTCTGCAGAGGACGACTTTTAGTATCTCTAAGTCAACAGTCTTCAGACTTTTTGGCACCAGGGACTGGTTTCGTGAAAGACAGTTTTTTCCACAGATTGGGGGCAGGAGATTGTTTTGGTATGATTCAAGCTCATTACATTTATTGTGTACTGCTATTATTTCGATTATTACATTGTTTTATATAATGAAACAATTATACAACTTACCATAATGTAGAATCAGTGGGAGCCCTGAGCTTGTTTTCCTGCAACTAGACGGTTCCCATCTGGGGGCGATGAGAGACACAGATTACCAGGCATTAGATTCTCATAATAAGTGTGCAACCTAGATCCCTTGCGTGTGTGATTCACAATAGGGTTTATGCTCCTATGAGATTCTAATGCCACTGCTGATCTGACAGGAGGCAGAGCTTAGGTGGTAATGGAGGCGATGGGGAATGGCAGCAAATACAGAGGAAACTTTATTTCCTCACCTACCACTCCGCCACTCCCCTCCTGCTGTGTGGCCCGCTTCCTAACAGGCCACAGGTGGGTACCCGGGGGTTGGGAACTCCTGCTCTAAGTAACCTCACAGAATCTGCCACAGATAATTGAACTTATTTTATTCGTATGCAAGGTTGAATTTAACTTACGGAAAATAGAGTGATAAAGTGAAGTTATGGCTTCAGGTATATTTGTATTTTGTTCATCCCTAAATCTCATTTTGCATCAGAATGTGACTTTGAAAAAAATAGAGTCTATGGTATAGAATTTAAAAGGAAGCAGAGAGGATAAGACAACAAGTCCTTTTAAATCTTTCTAATCATAGGTTTGGTTGAGAGGATAAAAATTACTTTTACTCAGAAAGTGAGATAAAGACAGAGGGAGGTTATTTAATTGCCTTTCATAAAATAGTAAAAGAATCTTATTGTTTCTCAACCTGTTGATCATTGTTATAACAAGTCATGTAGAACTGTATTTCTCAAAGTGGGTTTCATGGTCTACCTGCATTAGAATCATCTGAGGGCCTGTTAAATAGATTTTTAAGTTTTTTTTTTGTTGTTATCACCCTCTAAAATTAGAATATCTGAGGGTGGGTTTGGGGTATATCTCTCAAGAGTTTGAATTTTATTACAGACCTCAGGTGATTTTTAGGCCTGCTGAAGTATGAGAACTTGGCCATAGAAAACGCATTATCTTTACATTCAAGGAAAATGTTAGGGAACTCTTGCTACTATGGCCAGAAGCAGTGCAGTTCAGTGAAAATAGCAGAAATGGCAGTGCCACAGCTTCCAGAAGACCTAGGGCTTGACCAGTGCTCTTTCATAAACTAGCAGGTCACTGGGTAAGTTTTCAATCCTCACTGACTTGCAATGTTTTGAGAGACGGTATTGAACTAAATGATATCCGTGTCTCTCCCAATCTTAAACTTGCTTTATTCTTTTTATAATTAAGCATGAAGATAAACTTGTTCTTCTGATAATAATATGCTTAGAGGGTATTGTGTCGGGGGGCTCATAAACATATTAACTCAACTGCCTGCCCCCAGATTGCTACAGAAAAAGGCACTGTGCAAGATCACTGATGGCATATGATGAACCATGTGTTATCCTGGTTTTGTTCATCTGTTTGAGTTGTGTCTGTTTGTTTTCTTTTTCTTAGGTGTATGTAGCACTCTTTTCTCCTGAAAGAACAAAAGCAGAAACACACTTCAGAGCTTCCTCTCCTGGGGGAACTTACACCTGAAGCCAAAGAAAGAATTAAGTAAGAATGCAGGCACTCAGCATTATGGACAATAAAAGCCCCATTGTTCTTTAGAAATAGACTGAAAGGCATTGCTCACCCTCCTTTGTACCAGAGCTCAATTAATTTAGCTGGAATAATTTTTCTTCCTTTATTAACTGTCCTTTGTGCTTAATGGGACCAAATGTGAGATGGAAAGATGGAGTACTCAGGAGTCTATAGGACTAATTTTAGCATCAGGGTTAGTCGTGTGGGGCTTGGAGCCAGGTGCATTTCAGTCTTAATGAGGTGACACCTCCTCGATGCTTTTGACCTTGTCCATTGTAGGTGGGAATTTGTAGAAACCATTTAGACAGCTTAAAGTGCAGTTGACAGAACTGTCTGCACCATTCATCCTTATCCATTTTAGCAACACAAGAGCAGGCCAACTGACATTTTCTGTAAGTAGAGCATAACATACATTTACTCAGTCATGGGACAGACACAAACATGAGTTGACAACTCTGCCTGGCTCTCCTGCCCAACATGAAATCAGCATTAATAAATCCCAAATGATCCTGATTTTGCTTAAGAGTTATACACTAGGTCAGCAGGTTTCTTAGAGCACCATCAAATCTGCGGCCAAGGCCTGACAAGAGGAAATAAAAAGTAAAAGTCATCCGAAGAAGCTCTATGGCTTGGGCAGTTTCCTCCAGCTAGGCTGCTGACCATCCTTACCAGGATCACCTGCTAGACTTGGATCTCATTTGATGAATCAGAAAAACTGACAGTCATTTCTATCTGTAAATCCCTGTTTACTGACTTTTGTGGCATACTGTCCAGATTATTTTAAGTGTTCTGTGAAAAGAAAGACGATATCTATCTTTGACCTTTGTTAATACTTGATCAGTTTTTCTGAGTGCTCTTGAGAAATATTTTAACTAAGATGGCTACAGTTTCTAACAGCCTTTTGTTAGAAATTTCTTTAAAAGAGAATAGTACATAATTGGTACAACTCACTTCAACAGAAAAACTCTTCAAGGGCACATGGGCTTTGTGTGTGATAAGTTCTCTTGAGATGAACATAAGTTAGGTTGAATAATTTCATGGTTTCATGGTTATTGGGATTAGGAGTATGCCATTGATATAAAAATGGTGTTAAAGACTTTCTAGTTTTGTTTAAAGCATTTTGTTAATGTCTACATTTCCTTTGGAAAGAAAATATCTTTCTCCTTCTTGGAAATGTGTTATAAATAGAATATCTTAGATTGAGAAGACATGTATCTAGTGACAGAGTTAGGACTGGAGTTCAAAAATGCCACACACAATTATTGGCACATCAGTACATTCCAGCTTCATCAGTTTTCAAGATGTCAAGAAGCCTCTACCTGCAAAATGCTTATATCATTGAAATAAGTGTGTATATGAGATATATATATGAGAGAAAACACAATCACATGCCTTTGTTTTTCTTTTGAAAGCTCTAAGTTTATTTTTCCAATTCTAATTCATGATAAAGATTCTAAGCCACTATCCTTCTATTTTATTATTTTACCTTTTTATTGATATTTCATTACTTGTTCCTCATAATTTCTTCCCTTCAGGCATATCCATCCATGTCCCCAAATCCTAGGAAATGCCTGGGTGCATGAGGAAAGGCACAGAAAGGCATTGACAAAGGGACTAATTTCCTTTCTAGCACGGTGATTACATAATGTTGCCAAAAGAACACTGAGCTCAGAATCAGGTCTGAGTTGCATTTTCTTAGTTGTCTTCAACAAGCTGTGTAACCATTGGTAAATTAAATATCTTGATTTCAGCTGGGCATGATGGCTCATGCCTGTTGTCAAGCCTACTTGGGAGGCTGAGTTGAGAAGATTGCTTGAGCCCAGGAGTTTGAGGCTGCAGTGAGCCATGATCATGCCACTGAACTGCACCCTGGGTAACAGAGCAAGACTCCAACTCTAAAAAATAAGTATCCTGAGTTCAGTATTTTTATCTGAAAAGAAAATAGTAGTAACTGCCCTGTTTGATACATAGAATGGACATAAATATTAAGTATGTTAATTTAGTTGAAAATGGAATTAAAGATCACTTCAGGAAAGAGTTAAAGTCTGAAGAAAAAATAGTTAAGGACTCCTCTTATGAAAGTAGCAATATTAGCATGATCCAGAGTTCTTACATGTTGACAAAGGTATTAAAACAACACACAAAAAGAGGCATTTGTTTTTTCTTTAGAAAATAGTAGTTTTCCCAATGTACCTTTCCCATAGTTGTTCCTTCCTACCTTAAATCAGATCATAAAAACCCCTGGGACCCAAGGATTAACCAAACTGGAGTGACTGTTGAAACCCAGGGGTCTTGTAAAATTAGTGACAGTGACAGTATGAAGCCAGAACAGACAGCACAACGATACCTCCTTGCCATGTAGCCATGGTGGCCAACAAGACTGAAAAGAATCATCTGTACCCGAGGGCTGCGATGAAGACTGTGAAACCGCAGCAGTTACTGTAGTGCGCGGAATACTGAGCTCAGCACAGAATAATGCCAGGCGCCTAGTATGCACAGTACCTCAGATAAAAATTAGTGTGGTGGTTTTCCAGATTGGGCAGAAAGACTGCTCTTCCCTGCAACAATGTAATACGATGCATGGATGCGCAAATTTAAAAAGACAGAGATGGATGGAAAGGAAAAGAGTAATGTAGCAGCAATTGCAGCTGCAGTGGAAAGTGGAAATCTTAAATATTACTAAGTGAACTTAAACAAATGCAGTGATAGTCTGCTCTGACCTTTTGGAGAGGGCTCTAGAAAATATTAGGACTGTATTGAAAAAGAAAATTAGGTAAGGGTAATTATAGGGTCTTGGTTAGATTGATGCCACATAAGACCATGACCAGGACTAAGACTTAGCAGTTCCTGGGGAAGGTGAGGATATAGCAGAAACAATTCTATGTGTGATGTTAGTGTCATGATTTTACTTTTAATTAAATTATTTACTTTTATAGTTTCTGTGTTAAAAAAATGAGTATCAATAGAACATAAATGACCAAATTGGACTAGACCCAAATAATATACAGATAAGATTTAAATGCCTAAGAGATATTAACCTTGGAAAAATCTTCAAAACCGATTATAGAAACATTGAAAATCCAGCTGGAACCAGAATAGGAACTGTCTCAGGTGTAAGCATGTCAAGAAGGTCATAGAAAAGCTTGTTGGAAAGCCTAAGATGTGACAAAAATGCAAGGTTTAGTTACTAAAAATAACTGCTTAACACACAAAAAGGATCTCTAGAGTAGGTCAGAAGCTTCAGTTGCCTTTCATATACCCATCCACTGTGCTTCTCCTCTTTCTGGGTCCCTAATGAAATGAAGGAGGTTAAATTTTTGGGAAGTACAAAAAGATAAGCACATAACTAGGATTATTGTTACAGCTTTCATCTAAAATAGTCTTTGCCTACTAACTCTTTCTTGCCAATATAATCTCCTGTGTTGCTTTACTAGTTTCTTACTTGCTTGCTCAAGTGTTCATTCTTCATTCTACAACCACGGCTCATCCTAGTAAGTACAAAGCACTGTGCTTTTACAGAGCTCCATTCAATGAGCAAAACTAAAGAATCCCCCACACCTCCTGAAGCTGAAAGCATAGTGAAGAGGTAGAAATTACATGTACTACTGTGTGGCTGTGGATGAAGGACACGCATGTCATTATAAACCGTAATTAAGTGTAAAGATGTGGAGAGGTCTATGAGAGCAAATGAGTCAGGGAATCTTGTTTAGATTGGAGGGTCATGGAAGGCCTCCCACATGGAGTGGCTCTTATTCTGGGACCTGAAAGATAGGTGGAAATGAGAGAATAGGACTGTGGGGGCAAGAGTATTTTAAGCACAGAGATATGTGCAAATATCCCAACAAGGAACTGGCATACTTGAAAAACAGAGAAAGAAAATGTGGCCTCAGTCTAGTAAATAAGAGAGATAGCACGACAAGAGCAGAGGGCGAGGAGGAAGCCAGGGGTTGCCTTGTGTTGTAGGAGAACCATGCTGAGTACCTGGGTCTTTTCCCATGGGGATTCCTAGGTTTCTGGACAGTCAGTCTTCTTTCGATGGCCTCTCTACCTCCACTCCATTCCCTTCATGATTATTGCTGAATTTATTCTTCCAAGATTTTCCAAATAGCTCTATCCTCTGTTCCCTGGAAATTTCCACTTAGTATTCATCCAAGCACATGAGAGAGAACAACTCTGAATGAAATCACACCATGATAGAAAGTGACACCCAAAGTAGTGAAAAACTAGGGCCAACAATGCAGATTATATGACACTTGTATGTTTAAAAAAGGAAGACTTTAGCAGTGGTATGGGGACTTCTCATATAGGGGAGCAGGGGCAGGTGTGAGTGCAGTGCTTCCTGAAACATGTGAAAGCTACAGTCTCAAGGGGCTGCGATCACTTTCCAAGTGTTCAAAGGCAGAATGGACTAGACGGAGCTATAGTAGGGTCCAGGTTTTAGTTTACTTCTAGTGGTGATGCAAGTTTATCCCCAGTTCATCACTCAATGAATCTTTTTCAAATTTAAATTTAAACTTTAATTTTTGGGGTACAGGTGGTTTTTGGTTACATTAATAAGTTCTTCAGTAGTGATTTCGGATATTTTAGTGCACCTGTCACTTGAGAAGTGTATACTGTACCCAATATATAGTTTTTCATCCTTTATCTCCCTCCCAGTCATCCCCCCACTGAAGTCCCCAAAGTCTATTATATCATTCTTATGCCTTTGTATCCTCATAGCTTAACTTACATTTATAAATGGGAACATAGGATATTTGGTTTTCCATTCCACTCAGTGAATTCTGAAGCTCAACCTGTTACTGGCAGCACTTAATGGCTG
The DNA here is from genome assembly GCF_030222135.1 of Aotus nancymaae. NCBI lineage: Eukaryota > Metazoa > Chordata > Mammalia > Primates > Aotidae > Aotus > Aotus nancymaae. The sequence continues at coordinate 5,078,687 of NW_026988494.1, read as the reverse complement.
TGATTCCCTGGCCAGAGCCCACCTATTCCATGACTACCTGAGGACTCTACTGGCTTTCTTCAAGAGACCACCAGCTGGTTCTGCATGTCACAGAGTTATTAGGCATACTTGAGGAAGACTTTCCTGAGCATTTTTTTTCAGATGGGTTTTCTCTTAACCTTTTAAATTCTGACCTTCGTCAATCACCCCCTTCCATACAGGAATGCAGATTCCTGAGGGGTGAAGAGTTGGGAAGGGTGTTGAGGGAGGGGGAGCTAGAGAGGATAAAAAACTTTGCTTAAATAAAATGTCAGCATTTTCCTTCTATATTTTTAAGTCTGCAACCTTAAAAATACTCATTCTGAAAAAATTATAGAATCCAGTAGCTAGCAATTTTTCAAATTGTTTAAAATGGTTAAATAAGTATTCAAAAATGAAATTATAGGGAAGAAAAAGCAATCTGAGGTGCCTAAATGCATTTTGATCTTGGAAGCATTTGTCTTAAAACAATAATCAACAGATGATTAATATTAATTTACAGTTATTAAATTTTTACTTTAAGAAAATATAATCTCAGCAATTTCAATACTTTTTTATGGAGACTGTACCAGCAACTAATTTTATTCTCTTGCCTGTCACTTAGTTATTTATGTCTAAGGTGGGAATAATAGTCGATAAATCCTGTAGGGCACCAGCCATTAGAAATTATTCTTAGATTTAAACATGCGAGTTTAAATACTGCTCCAGGTAAGACTCCTGGGGGCTTAGAGCTGAGGAGAAAGTACAGCCACCACTCGTGTTCTGTTTTGCATGTTCCATGTTACTGCCTTCCAAATATAACATGGGCTTCCCTAGAGAGAGACTCATAGGAATAAAAAGAGAACTAATAAAAATAATGCTTAGTAATATTATTTTGGGGCAGCACTTTTCTCTAAACTTACAGGCCCACACCAAAATGAATGGCAGACCGACAGCAGGAGGCAGTCCATGTGTAAGGAAAAATTAGCTGCTAACTAGAATCCCTGGGAAGCAACCTTGCTGGGCTACAAATATGCAGAATTGATCTAGTTAAATGGTCATTCTCTGTCTTACTTACATTTTTTTTTTAAATTAGGAATAATAACATTGGTTTTTTGCTTTCACAGGGAGTGATTAACTATAGGAGAGAAAGAATGCTGAGAAAAATAGGGTGAGTTAGCTTCTGGTTAGGTCTAGTTTTTGGGCTTACTTTGGAAAGAAAGTAAGATTGTCATAAATTTTAGAGGCTGAAAGAGCTGGGGAAGCAGGTAGTTTTCTGATCTGTCATCCTCTTGTCCTGAGTTTTCTATCTGCAATCTCTCTTGACGGAAGTACATACTAGGGATGGACATATCTGTCTTATAAAGTAGTGGTTTGGGAGGAGTTACTCTCCTTCTGAGATGAAGTTTCTTATGTTTTGGATATGTTTTTACACGTTTCAATTTCTAAGATTGCCATGTCCTATAAATAAAATAATGCTGATATTATCAAAGATTTATTTAAAATAGGTGACTATGTAAAAAAATCCTTCATGAACATTTCCTAGAAATTAAAAAAATAACTAAGTGAACCAGATTTAAAAAAAAATACTCCAGTAGTCAAAGGAACTTTAAGAAGTTTAAAGTATCAGGATTTATTTACCACCTGTGTATAGAAAGTCAAGGAAAGGAAAGCATTAGTGATATTTGTTTGCATAGCAAGTGGGTCCCGGTAACCAGTCAGAGTAGGGTAGGTTACTTTTTTCTAACAAGCCAACTGCAAATCAGTCTTAAAACACAAGTATTTATTTATTTTTACATCAATTTTTCAGGGGAATTAGTATATCACAGTCACTAAGTTACCCAGGTTGAGAGAGGTTACTACCATGCAACCATTTCAACATTTCCCTCCATGTACTCAGTCTGAAAGAGACAGCATGGATAACTACGCACCAGTTCTTTAATCTGTTTGCGTAAAATCAACAGGTACACGTGAATCTGTTCCTATTTTATTTTTCATCATTTTTTGGTTAACTTTTAAGTTCAGGGGTACATGCGCAGGTTTGTTATATAGGTAAACTTGTGTCACGGGGGTTTGTTGTACAGGTTATTTCATCACCCAGGTATTAAGCCTACTATCTATTAGTTATTTTTCCTGACCTTCTCCCTCCTCTCACCCTCCACCCTCCAATAGACCCCTGTGTCTGTTGTTTCCCTCTATATGTCCATGTGTTCTCATCATTTAGCTACCACTTATGAGTGAGTACATGTGGGATTTGATTTTCTGTTGCTATGTTACTTTACAAATGGTAATAGCCTCTAGCTCCATCCCTGTTCCTGTAAAGGATGTATTATTGCACTTTAGGTTCTGGGGTACATATGCAGAACATGCAGGATTGTTGCATAGGTACACATATGACAATGTGGTTTGCCGCCTCCATCCCCCATCACCTATATCTGGCATTTCTCCCCCTATTATCCTTCCCCAACCTCCCTACCCCAGCTGTCCCTCCCGTAGTCCCACCCAACAGACCCCAGTGTGTGATGCACCCCTGCCGGTGTCCATGTGTTCTCATTGTTCAACACCCATCTAAGAGTGAGAACATGCAGTGTTTGATTTTCTGTTCTTGTGTCAGTTTGCTGAGAATGATGGTTTCCAGATTCATCCACATCCCTACAAAGGACACAAACTCATCGCTTTTTATGGCTGCATAGTATTCCATGATATATATGTGCCACATTTTCCTTGTCCAGTCTATCATTGATGGCCATTTTGGTTGGTTCCAGGTCTTTGCTATTGTAAACAGTGCTGCAATGAACATACTTGTGCATGTGTCTTTATAGTAGAACTGTTTCTAATCATTTGGATATATACTCAGTAATGGGATTGCTGGGTCAAATGGAATTTCTGTTTCTAGGTCCTTGAGGAATTGCCACACTGTCTTCCACAATGGTTGAACTAATTTATACTCCCACCAGCAGTGTAAAAGTGTTCCTTTTTCTCCACATCCTCTCCAGCATCTGTTGTTTCCAGATGTTTTAATGATCGCCATTCCAACTGGTATGAGATGGTATCTCAATGTAGTTTTGATTTGCATTTCTCTAATGACCAGTGATGATGAGTGTTTTTTCATATGTTTGTTGGCCTCAGATATGTCTTCTTTTGAAAAGTGCCTGTTCGTGTCCAGGCACCAGTTGAAATGGCCACCCAGATTTGTGTGAGTTTTTGTGCGGAGATCCGCCGGGCTGGCTGAAATAGCTGTGCTGGAAACTCATGGTGCTTTTCAGCCCAGGAATCTCCTGGCCTGTGGGCAGTAATAACTCATTTGGAAATGCGGTGATCACTCACCCTCTGCGTTGTTCTCACTGGGAACTGCACTCCAGAGCTGTTCCTATTCAGACATCTTGGATCCCTGTCCTCTGTCCATCTCCTCTGTTCATATTTTATAAGTGGCCAGACACAAGTACAGAAGCGTAAGGAAAGGGCATGTCAAGAGAGAAAAGAAGCAGAACAGGGATATGCTTTGGAAATCTCCAACACCTACATGCAGCTAGAGAAAAGTAGTCAGAAGAAAACCACAGTAAATTATAGTGATAAGGACTGTATAAAACATGTGAAGCCAAATTAAATTAAAGAGATCAGAAAGGTATGTGTATTTTCATGTTTACTTGAGTAAAAATAATGACCTAAACCATAGTTCTTGTCCTTGTGATTTCCAGCAAATATGCCGCACGTGGGTACATACAGTCCCTTGGAAGTCACCTTGAAACAATTCTCCTGCCAATCAGTCAGCAGCAGAACAGAGCTAAAAGGAATTAAATAGCTCACACAGTGAGGAAAGCAATCTTGTTAAGTTGGGCTTCTAAGTGACCCCTGACTGACGTACCTCAAACTCGGAAAGTCTTTGGCTTTTACGTTGTAGAAACTGAAATGTAAAGAACAGCTTGTCTTTTTGGAGTTGTGATTACAAAACCTACTATAGAAGTGAACTTTCAAAGTTAAGCCTGAAAGAGTCACCCAAAATGGTCCTTACTGCTCTTGAGGGACGGGGACTCTGATGGGCTGAGGATGGGCACTGAAAGAGGTCACATGATCTAGGGAAAGTCAAAAGGTTCCAGATGCAAAAGAAAAGGGAGGTTATTGGAGCTTGGAAACTTAGAAAAATCAGGCAATATGAGAAACCTATAATGTTTGTGACTCTTGGATGGAGACTGTCATTTCGAAACGGTCCTTAGTATGTAACAGGAAAACCTAAAGGATTCTAGGAGAGCCAAAGGTAAAATGCTTTGATGTTATTCTCCCCAGCTCCCTCGCTTGGGTCTGTGAAAGAAAGAATGACCTTCTTTTCCTGTTTTTGAAAATGGCTTGCTTTTTATATACATAATTCTAATATTGAAAAAGTAGAGAAGTGTGAGGGTGAAGTGAAGTGTGGATAGAAGGAGAGAGATGCCTGTGAGTGGTGGGTTTTCACAAAGAGGTTGATAAGTGGGTGGTAACCAGAGTGGAATGAACACCTTGATTAATTGTTGGTGTCACTAGTGATCAGTCATCTCTGCTCCATGAAGGTTATCTTTACACGGGGAGAAGAAACTTGGTGGGCACATGAAAAAGACGGGCTGCTTTGAAACAAAGTTTATCCAGTTTTCCTCTGGTCACTGGAAGGTGTTGGCCTGAGGATGACAGCAGCACACAGGCATTTGTGAGATTCACTTTAGATGGAAAATCGGAACCAAAGGGTGGGAAGGCAAATTTCAAAGAGAGAAAAGATCTCAAGAACAGACTGGTGACCAAATTCAGTGGAGGAAAAATGTCAACCACAACCTAATTTTTCTTATTTTCTGACCTTGCTTTTCCAGGTCCTCATGGATAAGCTGGTGATTTGTCCCCATCTGTGGATTAATATACTAACCTAGCTTCATGGCTAGGTGTATTAGTCCATTCTCACACTGCTATAAAGATCTGCCATATGCTGGGTAATTAATAAAGGAAAGAGGTTTAATTGACTCACAGTTCTGCATGGCTGGGGAGGCCTCAGGAAACTTCCAATCGTGGTGGAAGGTGAAGGGGAAGCAGGCATCTTTCTCACAGGGCAGCAGGACAGGATGAGTGCTGAGCAAAGGAGGAAGCCTCTTGTAAAACCATAAGATCTCATGAATGAGAACTCATTCACTATCACAAGAACAGCACAGGGGAAACCACCCTTATGATCCAATCACCTCCCAGTAGGTCTCTCCCTAGATGCCTAGGGATTATGAGGATTACAATTCAAGATGAGATTTGGGTGGGGACACAAAGCCTGCCATATCACCAGGTTGGCCAGAAAGGGAGAGTGTCGTGGCAACCTTGGTACCTTTCTCATATGCCCCTGCTAAACACATGCACAGGAACATAGAATAAGGCTTGGGCTCCAGGGGCTAAGTTATGATTGATTGCTTTTCATCTTTCTCTTGGAAATGTTTTGCTGCCAAGAAAATGAGCCACCTGGAGTTTCTAAGTCCTGGGACACAGGGTTCACTCTAATTCATTGTGCCGCCTCTTTTTTGTTGGTCAAGCTTATATCTTGGTTTTCTCTATCTCTCAGGATAGACAAGCTTATGTTTTAAGTAACAAACTGCCCCTAAATCTTAGCAGTTTAGTGAAATATATGTCTGTTTATTGCTCCCCTGGAGAACACATTTCAGGTTGCTAGGAGCTCTGTTCCATGTCTTTGTCACTCAGATATGAATACCACAGTTGCCTGTCCCATCTGAAATGTCATCAGTCACTGGGACAGAGGAAGAAAAAATATATTGAAAGGTGTACTAACATTTGTAGGCTTCTTCCTTGAAGTCCTATGTGTCTGTCTCTTTCCTTCATGTTGCTTTTACTGGCCATAGCAAGACACATGGCCAGCAGGACGTGAAGTCTGGTGGGGCAGTAGAATGCTGGTGTGTATCCAGAAGGAATAGAACTGGAAAAATTGGTGATCACTGCAAGTTTTATCTCAGCTGCTCTTCTAGATTTCAGCCAGCCTCTTTCCTAGTGTGCTGGCTTATTTCAGGACAGCACCTCAACTGGAAGGCCTGTCAAGGATTGGAGTTTTTGTCCCCTGACCTTTCTTACTGCCACTTTTGTGCATGTTAGCTATTATATGATGAACTGCCTGCCAAGAACTGCTTGGGTCTTTTGCCCACTATCGCAATGGCTTCCAAACCTCTAGCAGAAAATAGTGTCCCCATGAAAACAATGCTTGGCCAACCTATTCAAACTTCTGGAGTGAGCCTTTCATTGAATTGAATCTGCCCTCTTGAGTAAATCTTGAATCAGATTCTACCTCCCTTCTCTTCATTTCCTTTTTAGCTAGGATGACCTATAATGCCTTATGTCCTTGTCATAAATTGAGCATGCCTGCAAATTTCCCTCATGAACTCTCTTGCAAAATATCTTGTATTCCTGTATACTCTGAACAGTCCCAGAGAGAGATTTTAACTGGAACTTTAAGAATGGTAGGCTGGACATTTTTAATTTTCTGTCTGTATCATTTTGGCCTATTGTATTGCTCCAGCCATTGCTCCAGGAACTGGCTACTGCAAATGTAGGATGCACGCCTATCTTTTGTTTTTTGCTCTGGGGATTCTTTGTCATCATTAGAACACCTGTTGGTGGAGGATGTTGGACCATTCCAATGCATGTGCAGACCCAAAAAATGTGAGAATGTTAACACCCCCTGGATAACATTTGACAAAGACTGGATGGAAGTTGGAAGAGAAACATTCCCTCTGTCTCTGTCTCAAGTAGTTCACTTTGAGAGAGCTGCATGTTTCTCAGGAAGTCTTCGTTGAAATCAAGACTGCATTGCCCAAATTAGTTATCACAATAATGTACTACACTTCTTTTTTCACTTGTCTAACTCTCTCTAGTTCCTTGCTTCCAAGCAAACGGGGAAGGATCGTTTCTCAAATAAACTGCTTTCATATTGTCAGAGGCGTTCAAACAAGAGCGACTCCATTTTGAGTGAGAGCTAGAAAATGAGGCTGAGACTTGCTGGGCTACATTTCCAGAAAGGTAGGTATTCCTAGCCTCTAGATGTTTACAGTTAAGGGAAAAAATTCATCATGTTTCCTAAAACAGACCCAGACTTGAGAGTGTTCAGATATCCTGGTATCTGGGGAACAAAGACATTCCTAACTTTACTTTAAAGATAGTATCATTTCTTGTAAAATACAGTAATTAAGAAAATTAATTCTTTATCACAAACTCTTGTAACAGAGCCCATCTCCCCATATATACAAGCATTGTAGCTAGAGTGGACGCGTTCCTCCTACTTTTGGGAACATCCTACTCTGTCTATGGAGTAGCTGACCTTTCACCACTTCACTGTCTTAATAAACTTGCTTTTGCTTTGCGCCACGGACACGCCCTGAATTCTTTCTTGTTTGCAATCCAAGACCCCTCACCTGGGGTCTGGATCGGGACCTCTTTCCTGTAACATATTTCTGGTGACCACAGAAGGGCCTATAGTGCAGAAACCCTTACCCAATGGCTACCTTTGGGTAAGTGTTGGGATCCTGTAACATATTTCTGGCAAACCACAGAAAGGACCATACTGAAGAAACTTCCCCAAACCAAAGGAAATAGACTGCAGCGCTGATTGGATGACTTTGGGTAAGTGGTGGGGTACCCAGTTAAAGAATAGGATTGGGTTAGAGGCCACACTTACGGGAGTTAGAGTCTCTCCTAAGATAGAATGGATTAGAGGCCTCTCTTAATTAAAGGCAAGGATCCTTGACTGACCTTGGGTTAGAGATCTGACTTCTGAGCATTAACGGCCCCACTCAGTAAAGACCCTCTGGGCTAAAAACAGGTTTGGCACTGCAGGCTGTCTTCTTTGTATTAACCTGCCTTGTCCTCCCTGCCAATTTCTTGGTTGCTGTCTCTGTTTCACTGTCATTTTTGGGAGACTTCATTTGGACATAGAGATTTTAACTTATTCTTCTGTGTGCCTCCCAATTTCCCGTCTGTTTGCTTGTGAAACATTGGGAAGAAAAAGGATTGAAGGCTCCGTCTCTAAAATTGCTGATTGAAATTCGATATTTAGTAGCTGTGAGCAATAAGATGAGAGATGTGGTTACGTTTCGTTGCTGCTATGCCGACTAGGTGTGATCGAGAAGCACTAGGATGGAAATCAGGGGACTTTTCTTCTTGCTGTTTTGTTTCATTTTGCACATTAAAAAGAAAAAAAACAATAGTTTTTTTTTTTTTTTTTTTTTTGCATTCGGGCAAGCTAGCTTTTCTTGTCCAATCCACACTGCCACTGTTTCCCAGAACCTGCTTGCCTTCATCATTCTCATATAAATTCTCTTCATTTTCTTTGCCTCATTCAACATTTTTGTTGAAGTCCGTGTTGGGATTTATCTAAGACTCATGGCTCAGCTCACTTACATTATTTGGATAATGTGAATAAGAGAATTCAGTTTTCAGCAGGGATCCCCTCATTAGTGCAGCCGGCCTAAAAACCTCTGTCATCCTGTACTTGGTCAGTGTCAGTACAATCTCACAGGTTTGGAACTCTTCTTTCAACATCACCCGACTCCTTCATGGGAACGACAGCGTCGATTCCAAGGAACTCACCACTAGGATATATTCTTGAACGCTGGGACCAGTTTAAACTGAATGGGCTTAAAAGAAAACTGGTGTTTCTGTGTAATACTGTTTGGCCTTGGTATTATTTGGGAAAATAAGAGAAATGGCCTTCTACTTCAACTATGGCCTTTAATACTACACTTTAACTTATTGTAAGCGGGAGGGAAAATGGGTTGAAATACCATATATCCAAGCCTTTTCCTGCTCAGTCAGGATAAAACTCTGCAGCAGGTGTATACGTGTTTGGTGAGTAAAATAGAAGAAAAAGTGCTAGACATACTAGACGATCCTTTAATGCAAACCCCACCCCCCAATTCAGTGGGCTCCTTTTGTCAGCTCTGAAGGTTCAGATGTGTCCATCCTTCCTCCCTCTAGTTCACCTGAAAGTTCTACTGAGAACCCTTCGTCCACTTTTGCTTACCCATCTAGTCCCGCTTTATACCCAGTGCTCCCTGGAGGACTTAGCCAGCAAGTACTACTCTTAGTGGAGCCTCCTATCAACCTCCAAAGAAAAACCTTTGTACACTTAAAGAGACAGCAAACGGGGAAGAAGGCACTGTGAGAGTACATGTTCCCTTTTCTGTCTGATTTGGCTCTATGTAAAAAGAAGTTTGGTCATTTCTCTGGACATCCAGGAAAATTCCTAGATGAGTTTGAGAAATTAACTCTGACCTGTAGTTTTAACTTGGCAGTATCTGTGTGTTCTGTTGTCTCTGTGTTGTACAGAGAGAAACACAATGTATTTTGGGGACAGATAGGACCTGTAGAGAGCAGGTATTGGTTCATAACCTGAACCATAATATATATCAGGCAGGGTGTATAGCAGTTCCAGATTAAAACCCAGAGTGGAACTATCAAAGAAGCAGTGAGGACTTGGAGAGGAGAGATCATAGGGTCACTTGTTTGTTGGAAGGAATGAAGACACCTATGAAAAGTCCTGCTAATTATGAAAAGGCACTTTCCATAAGTTTCATAATGAGAAGGAAGTTTCTCAGGGTAAAGATGAGAATCCAGTTTTGTTTCAAGAACAGGTAGTTGAGGTAATAAGGAAATATACTAACACTAATCCTGCCTCAAGGGAAGGACAAATCCTTTTGGGAGTACATTTTATAACCCAGTCTGCTCCTGCTATCCATAGGAAACTACAAACAGCAGCTCTGGGTCCCCAAACTCCTATGGAGCAGGTTTTGGATGTGACATTTTTAGTTTTTAATAACAGGGGCAAAGCAGAGGAAGCAGAAAGAGCAAGAAGGACCTCCCACAGGTGCAGCTCTTGGCTGCGGCCTTCAGCTCACCTCCCACATGGAGCTGCCCTCCTGGCCCTTGGCCTCAACAAGCAAAGTTGAAAGGTAGAAAGCCCAAAGCTGCAAAGCCCAAAGCTGTGTGTCTAAGTCACCGTGCCTTGGGCATAAATCAGTGTGCATAGTGTAAGAAAACTGGCCATTGGAAGAGGGATTTCCCAGTGTTTTGAAGGGAGCCATCAGCACCCGAATCAATGATAGTCAAAATAGCCAGGCAGGCTCAAGAGTGACAGGGCCTGAGACCTTCAGTATAGCTCCCATCAGACAACTAGCCATAACTCTCGAGGAGCCTTGGGTAACCGTTGACGTGGCAGGTAAGAACATTAACTTCCTTTGGAATGCTTACTCTGTTTTGACCTTAAAATGGGTCTACGTCACCTCAAAACTGTATGGTCAGGGGGGATAGATGAACAAGTCCACACACGCCATCCTACCTATCCTTTAACTTGCTCTTCAGTGACTTTAGTTTCCTCCCGAATGCTCCATCCCCTTGTTGGAAAGGGATTTGTTAACTTAGATGCATACAGTTGTATCTTGTGGAAATCACAAGGTAGATGAGAAATTGCTCCTTCTTCTTTCCTGTGAATAAATATCAGGCTTTGTTGCTAGATGTTCCTGATATAATTCTTAAAGTATGCCAGACTTTGAATTCAGCTACCTATTTGCCTGAACCCAAAGGCTCCCTAGATCATTCTTGTATACAAGTTATGGAGCAAGTTTACTCCAGCCATCTGGATTTAAAGGATGAGGCTCTAGATGATACTGGTTTACAGATGGAAGTAGCTTTGTGTACCAGGGAAAAAGGGCAACACATTGTTAATACCAGGTGCTAATCAGTGGAAAATAGTTCAGTGTTTGCATGACTCTATTCAATTGGGAAGAGTCCGTGTTTCAATTAATGTCCCAGCTTTTTATAGGAAAAGGCTAACTTAAAACAGTAAAGCACGTAACTTGGGCCTATGAACTATGTGCCTGAATAACCCAAAATAACCAATCTTTACCTCTTCCTCTAGTAAAGCCTGTTCAGCACAGGGGAACTTATCCTGGTGGAGATTGGCAAATAGACTATATTCAGATGCCTCCATGTAAAGAATTTAAATATTTGTTAGTATTTGTTAGTATTTGTTGACTCCTTTACTGGTTGGATTGAGGCTTTTCCTACTCAGTCTGAAAAGGCAATTGAGGTTTCCAAACTCTTACTAAAGGAAATCATTCCTAGATTTGGGCTGCCTAAGAGCTTACAGAGTGATAATGGCCCATCTTTCACAGTGACAATTACCCAAAACACATCTTCAGCCCTAAGAATTCAGTACCGTCTTTATTCAGCATGGAATCCGTAGTCTTAAGGGAAAGTAGAAAGGCTAATTAAACTCTAAAAAGGACTCTTGCTAAACTATGCCAAGAGACATCAGAAACCTGGCTGTCTTTATTACCTGTAGCCTTATTATTCATTCAAGTGGCCTTTAAGGAAATCTGCAGCTCAGCCCTTTTGAAATAATATGTGGAAGGCCTTTCTTAACTGCAGACGTCCTAATAGACACAGGTACTTTCAAGCTACAGAATTCATAGGAAGGGAAGAATTGATCAAGTGATCAAGTTAGGACAAGTGCAAAATGCACTCCTTGAATATGGAAATCAAAGACTCCCTTCCCCCACGAAGAAAGATAATTTTGTTATAACCTAGCTGGGAGACTGGGTCCTACTAAAAATCTTCAAGGGAGCATCCCCAGCAGATAAACTTTTCCCAATATGGAAGGGACCCTATCAAGCTCTCCTTAGTACCCCAACTGCAGTTAAAATTCTGGGCATAAACAGCTGGGTCCACTTATCTCGAATTAAACCCGTCTCTTATGAAGTCCCACAGATGGACGGAACACAAGAGAATAATCCTGTTTATTCTTGTGAGCCAGTCAGTGGCCTCCAACTCCTGTTCAGAAGAAATAAAAGGATGGGTAACATAAAGAGATGGATTGGCATTTTACTTTTGGGTATAAGTTGGAATCATGCAGAGCATAACTTATTTACTGAGTGGGCATAGACTTTAGCCTTGCTACATAATCAGACAAACTGTTGGGTATGTGGAGAATTACCACTTTCTTCCACTTCTGGGTTGCCCTGGCATATTCAACCAGCCAACCTAAGTTTATGGGGAGTTTATTATGATTGAGAAACTGAACATTATAAATGTAGCCCCTCCTCTTTTCCCATGTATCACAGCCACATGGGCCTTAGCCCCTTCCCTTCCTATGAAGAGACAAGAAGTCATCTTTGTAATCTAATTAGAAGATAGCTAAACCCCACCTCAACTTTAGGTTATGCTATACATAATGAACTTCGGTGAATGACAGCCGTTTAAGTGCAAGTATCAGGCAAAGCGCCTCTGTGTTCTCAAAGGCACAATAATAGTCACCACCAGACTGAAATCCATGAAATAAATGACAACTGTAATTTCAACAGTGAATCAGACCTTCTTCTAATAGATCAGATGTAGATAGAGTGGCAAGATAATTTGCCAAAAATGAGTGCCTACCCTTCTCCTTGGGGATGGTTAGGGCTTGTGGATCTCCTGACTGGCCATGCTTACCTTACAACTGTACTGGAAGGTGTGCATGGGCTTGTCCTTATCTCCTGGGTTGTATCCTCACCAAATTGGACTCTCCTATCTAACTGGGAAATTGTAAAAGCTTGCCATAAGCAACAAAAATGAGCATCTTTATGGTTCTATCTGATGGCTATATTTTACCTACTGGCAGCTATAGTCGGTATTAAGTTATGAGTTTAAGCCTTAGCCAAGCACATGGCTATGTCTTTCAATAATGCATACCATGCCCTTACCCTCCTAACTGAGGAAACTTCTCAGATTAGGCAGGTAGCCTTACAAATATGGCTTTGGACATTTTAACAGTGGCCCAAGGGGGAACTTGTGCTTTGATCAAAACTGAATGTTGTGTATGTTCCAGATTATTCACATAATTTTACCCATGCTATGAAAGCTTTAGACCCTCACATCTCTACTATTGATGCACTGTCAGTTAACCCTACATAGGGTTGGTTCCAACAACTGCCCAGTTTTTGGAAAGCATTCCTGTTCAGTTTACTTGGAATAATTTTCCTTATTTTTCTTTGCTGTTGTGGAATACATTGTGGTTGTACTCTGTGTAGGAATGCAAGACAAGTTTACTCAATGCTTTCTTAAATTGGACACATTAATTTTCCAGATATCACCTTTTGTTGGAACTTGGAGTTATGAACGACCTTCATCATACCAATGCTGTCTGACTGAGCTTTGCTCTACCCTGAATGCAAGAGACCCTAATAGTTAGGCAGAAACATCATTGCCCCTATTCAGCCTGAAAAAGTTACAGAAGGTGGATCTTCGTCCCTCTGCAGTCCTCAGGATTAAGGGTCCTCTTGTAAAGGGAGGAGCGAGGAATATGTCAGATGCATTTCAACCAGAGCAACTCCATTTTGAGTGAGAAGAAGGAAAATGAGACTGAGACCTCCTGGGATGCATTCCCAGAAACTTAGGCATTCCTAGCCTCTAGATGTTTATGGTTAAGGGAAAAAATTAATAATGTATACTGAGACAGACCCAGACTTGGGAGTGTACAGATATCCTGATATCCGGAGAATAAAGGCATTCCTAATTTTACTTTAAAGATAATAATATCTATTATTGCAAAATATAGTAAGTAAGAAAAGTAATCCTTTATCACAAACCACTGTAGTGGAACGCATCTCCCATGCATACCAGCATTGTACCTAGGGTGGATGTGTTCCTCCTCCTACTTTTGGGCACGTCCTACTCTATCGAGTAGTTGCCCTTTCACCACTTTACTTTCTTAATAAACTTTCTTTTGCTTTGCACAACAATTCAGACTTACCCTGAATTGTTTCCTGTGTGAGATCCAAGCACCTTCTCTTGGAGTCTAGATCGGGACCCCTATCTTGTAACAATGTGAGTCCTTGTCTCATTCTCTGCTTTGCCAGGGAAATCTAGCTAAGATCATTTTGACCTTCATTCATTCTCCTTTTCCAAGTTCAGGTGCTCTTTCCTTTTTTCTATCCTCTTTGGTAAAAAGCTTTGTGAAAAGAAAAATAATTTATTTTAATAAATTCTTTTATAACAATTCCATATTTATAGAAAAGTTGTTGAGATAGCTCGAATAGTTCTTACAGACCTCTCAAATACCTGTTTCGGGACTGAACTGGGTCCACTCACCTGGTACAGTAAATACCAGGTAACTATACTAAGGTTTGCCACAATAGAAAGAAAGGCTTTCACAGTGGGGTGCCAAGCAAGGAGAACTAGGCAGCTAATGCTTAAATCCTGTCTTCCCAAATGGCTTGAAGGCAAGGATATGTAAAGGTACAGGTACATTTCAGGAAAGCAGAAACTACAGGCAAACTCATAAATCAATACACGGAGATTATTCACTGATTTACACTTAAGAGGGTAGTATACCTTGAAATGGGGCTTACAGGTCAAAGGTAAATTCAACGATTTTTTGATTTGCAATTGGTTAAGGAAGAGAAGATTCTTTACAAAATTCGGGGTAACATTTGTAGAAAAATGTTAACTGGCTAGAGGCAGTAACTTTCTCCAAGTCCCTCAGGAAGAAACTTTGAACAAAGAACGATGGTTAAAGTTCAGTCTTCATTGCCTCTTTTTTGGGGGTTTAAGAGCAGGCCGATTCATTTGGTGGAGTTCCTAAGTGGGAGTGCAAGCAAGCCTCTGAAAGGCAACTAAGGGATATATGTTAAGATGTTATCTTTGTCTCTATAGGGAAAGCAAACATCTATCTCTGGAGCTTTGACTTCCTTGGCTGTTATTTTTCAGTTACTATTATTTTCTTGTTTAACAAGTTACTAAATTACTTCTGGGGCCAGCTGAATGCCTGGAATTTTTCTTGAAGGAACTTCAGGATTTTTTTTTTTTTTTTAAATGCTTGGGATCCTTGCTGCATCTTATATGAATCCGGACTCTCCTATTATATTAGATGGTGCATTTGTTGCTATTAATGAATGAATATATATACATTACTATTAACTGAAGTCTTCAGTATATTGGATATCCATAGTGTTTACCTAACGCTCTCTGTTCCAGGATCCCTCCCTGCATTTCGTGGTCGTTACACCTTAGACTCGTCAGATTTCTCCACTGTAACATTGCTCTTTTCCCCTGCTTTCCACACTTTGCTTTTTAGAAGGAAACTGTTATGCACAGCCCACATAGGAGGGATAAGGAGTTATGCTCCATCTTTTTGAAGCAAAACTATCTGGATAAATTATTTGAACTTCTTCTTACCATGAAATTCGTCTTTTATGTCCCATTTGTTTATTTCGGTTATTTTTATTACCATGGACTCATGGACATTTGTTATACTTTGGGTTGTAATCCAATATGACTTTATTTTCTTGCACATGTGGTTTCTTCTTTGAGCATTGGAGCTCTTTCAGTTGTGTTCTGTGTCCTTTCCATATAATTCCACTGTGTGTTGTATCACATTGTTACCTTACAAGATGTTCCAGTTTATCTTATAAAGTTTCTACTACAGTCTGAAAATCTGCTATTTCTCCAAGATGTCCTGGTTCTTTTTACTGGCAAATGGTAGTAGAGACCAAGATGTGGGTGTTAAAAATGCTCTGCAAACCTTTTTAATTCCCTTATACTAATTCAAAAACTGGGTTCCTTTTGTCATTTGCTTTACCTGAGGCTATCGATAATTCTCCTTTCAGGGGATGTAGTATCTGTTCCCACTGATTATCATCTATTCTTAAGGCCACTTGTTTCCTCCCTCATTCTTATCTAACTACACTTATTTTTCCTATGAGTGTGCATTTTAGCAACTTAACAAAATGGAAAAAGATGTGCATAACCATGGAAATCACTGGTTTAACCCTATTCCATATCACACAGAATTAGCTGGCTTTATGGAATAAAGAAATAGATCAGTTAAAATGACAACTTATTCACCTAATGGACATAGATTGAACCTAGGCCAGCTGGAAAATCCAGCTTAGCTGATTGGCACAAAGCTCTCCAAAGCCTTTGTCTAGGAAGAGGAGGCTTTGAAATTCTTCTTGGCATAGAAAGCAGACTTGCTCCCCTCCCTATTTGCAAAAGTAGAGACGCAGTTCCCCATGAGCCATTCAGGTACCTCCTATAGGAGAGCTAGGTACCCAGTGCTTGAACCCACTCATACCTGTTTTTCTTGCTGCCAGCATTTTTATAAATAACTAAAAATTATATTTAAAAAATAAAATGACACTTTAAAACCAAATTCTGTGTAGTTGGAGTATTCTCCTCCAGGATTCAGTATGTCCAACAAACCATCTTATACGTGATACTGTGTCCCTGTTAGGTAGGAACACAGCTCAAAGAACCAAAAGATGAAATTTGGATGGGTGCATCTTATAATAATTGTAAGTGATCCACTTGTAGAATTTATCTCTTTCATCTATGCAACAACCATAGGAATTGTTGGTTTGGAGGTTTTGGTTCTCAGAGAAGAAAATGTTTACACGAGGAAATTAGTAAGGTTTTCCAGTGGGATGTAATTGACCTTGATTGTTACAAAGATCTAGCCTTGTTACTACATTTAGTGATGGGGAGGATTATCCAGGAAACTCAATGGTATGCTGGAGAGTCTTTTGTTATTTTTCATGCTCAGTAAAAAGGATGAATGGACAATTGCTGTAAACATAGCCTGCTAAGTGTAGACAATTAGAAAATGAAACTGCTTAGGAAAAAAGATTTGTGTTACCCTAACAGGAAAACATCTATATCCACTGAAATTCTGGCTAAGGGCAAGGAATAGTTGGAATGGATGGTGGAAATAGAGGATGATGAATTGAATGTAAGTTATGGATTTGGGACTAGTTGCTGTAGTCAAGACTAACTTGTTTAATCATTTCATATTGGGTCCTTTGTGAAGACTAAGCTTACGACCATCATAAGGGCTCTGTGATGGCAGGAATCTAAGGCATAAACTTGGATCCAAGTGGTCAAGGAATGGACTAGTTAGACTGCTTCATTAGATTTCTGTCTTCGATGACCTCACTGAGCTTCAATTAAACAATGGATTTCTTGCTTACTTGCTAGGAACTTTCTGTCATGCAGGATGCTTGAAGGAGCCCGCTCAGCCTTCCTGGTGTATGATCAAACCTGAATCCTATTTGGCAATGGAGCTTCACTGCATTTCTTGTTGGCAATTATGGCAATAGTATGTTTCAGAAGATCCCAGAAAGATCTAGTTCCCATTACACAGGGGTGACCTTGGTATCTCGCCATGACATTAGCTTTGACTCTTTCCTTGTCTTATTTTATCAGCTCTCACTCTACTTGGCTTACCTGCCACATAAAATGCCTACTCAAGTGCCCTGCATCAAGTTCTGCTTCTGTGGTAATCCAAATTAAAATAAATGGGTTGATCTACAGTGACCTGAGGGAAAGAGAGAAAATTTCGTGAGTAAATAATTTGACATTATAATGAAAAAATCTCACTGTAGATTAAGCACTGGGTTCTAAATATTTTTTTTTCCAAATTCCATTGTGTGGGTAGATTTTTCCCCCTTCTTTCCCATTCTTCCCTCCACAAATTTTTTATTAAGTCCCAATTAAAAGTCAGGCACTATATAACAAATTCTGGGGAATAATGAACTTAATTAGCTTATGAGGTCTTAGTATGAGGAAGAGACCTGTGGAATGCTCTGTATGTGTGCATGTGTCTGCATGCATTCACTGCACCCACATGCACTGAGAGCTTGGTTACAGAGATGGACAGTACCGGGAATCTTATTAGAAATGACTTTCAGGTCTTCTCCCATATGCTCTTGGGTTCATATTAAACGGCTAGGCATGATCACAAGGCAGCTGTGTGACAGCAAGAATTACCTGGCTGTTATTAAATTGCTCTCACCAGAGAGACTGAACCCCTGATACACATATGAGCTGAGGTATTCCCCATTATCCCTGATGAGACACCTGAGGCCTAACAAGTCTCCCTGCCTTCCAAGCAGGCTCCCTGCAATCCACTGCCCTTGCCTAGATCACTTAGGTTCATTAGCCTCCAAAATGTGACCATGATGCACAATGATCAGTGGCTTTGAAATAAACTAACAAGTAAATTATTGTTATGGTTTCCTATGTTCTTCAGAGTCAGCAATTGACTTGCAATCAATCAACACCATTAAGAACCAGGGTCAGATGCTCTGACATTTAGCACGCAGGAAGAAGCATTTGATCAACTGAAAGCATTTTCTGTGGTGCTGTGACCATGTCAAAGCAGGTGAACATGAAGTTATACATGGGCAGACATGCTTATGTTCTGTGTACACACCCACACATGCACACACAAGCATTCTGCCTTCTGTTCTAATGGGAGACAGTGTAGTGATGTGGAAAAGAGCACCAGCCCTGGGGAGAAAGTTCCTGGGTCTGAAAACTGGTGTGGCCCTTTAGTTGGTGAATTTGGAGATAATGTTAGACAAGTCACTGGTTGCTATGAAGATTAAAAATACTATTATAAAAGATATATTATAGATGTTTATAGGTGATAAATACTATAGTAACTGAATTAAAATGTGTTTCACATGTCACATGACAGTATAAAAAGACATATGATAGGGAAAAAGATAATGTCTTGAAATAAATTAAGTAACTTAGCAGAAGATGAGACATTTTTATCCAGAAACCAGAGGTCTAGAGGAGAATTCAACCCAGTACCAGGTGCCAGGGAACTGAATTTTGTTTTATCTTTTTTTTTTTTTTTTTTGCATTTTGCCAATTGACGACATCTTTTGTACTTTCTCAGCATTTCAATTTTTCCTGAAAATGGGGATGTCATCTGTATCTTATGTTTTGATTTTCTTGTTTGTCTTTTCTTTTGTAGTCTGGTTAGGTGAATCCCACTTTCCTTAAAGGGCTGGTTCAAGTGTCCTGTTTTCTGAGAATTATTTCCCAGCTTGTGGCTCTCTGGGTCAGTCCCCCTTTGACTTCCAGTAGCATCTACGGTGTGCATCACCACCGATGGAGCTTCTGTGGGCACTTAGTTAAGGCACATAAAGAAGAAAGATCTCTCCAACAAGGCTGTAAGCATGTAGAGGGCTGGATCTTATTTCTTCACGTCTCTTATGCTGAGTATAAGCCTTCATGTATAACAGAGGATTCGTGAACGAGTTATTTTGCTATTGATGATGATGATGGTATCTCTAAGATATATTATACTGTTAATAACACTCTTTGAAGCCTTCTCAATGAATATCTCCATAGAGATGAGTAAAGGGCACACATCTACATTATTATCTGCTATCGATATAATACAATTTCTTAGTTTTATATGGTACTTTATAGGATTTCTCTCATCTCACGCAGTATCTCTAACAAAAACATTAATAATAAGCTCCTCAGGTATCCCCATGAGGTAGAAAAAAATTACAATATCCCTAATGGACAGATAATAACTAACATTGAATGAGATTTCACTGTATTCTGGGTGCCATTTTAAATGTTTTTCATATGAAAACTCATTTAATCTTTCTAACAACCTGATCAAATGGGTACTATTATTATGAGTTTTATTTTACAGATAGAGGAAGTGAGATGCTGGAGGTAGATTACATTTTGTACACAAGCGTTTACTTCCTTTCATGTAAGAGGAACAAGGATCCCTGCCTTTTGCTGTTTGACTTGCTTATCCTCCATACGAGGGAAATATACGGTCATGTGCCACTGATGCACAGCATCTAGGACAGTGGTCCCATAAGATTTTCATGGAGCTGAAAAATTCCTATTGCCTAGTGCCATCACAGCCAACATAATGTGGTACTGCAATGCATTACTCACGTTCATGATGATGCTCGTATAGACAAACCAACTGCTTTGCCAGTCATATGAAAGTCTAGCACATATAATTATGTATAGTATGTAATTCTAGATAATAACAAACGACTGTTACTGGCTATGTGTTTGCTATACTTGTTATCATTATGTTAGCGTGTACTCCTTCAACTTATGAAAAAAAAGTTATCTGTAAAACAGCCTTATGCAGGTCCTTCGGAAGGCTTCTCAGAGGAAGGCATGGTTGTCAGAGGAGACGACAGTTCCATGTGTGCTTTTGTCCTGAGGGCCTTCCAGTGGGACATGGTGTGGAGGTGAAAGACAGTGATATTGATGTCCTGACCCTGTGTAGGCCTATGCTAATGTGTATGTCGGTGTGTATCTTAGTATTTAACAAAAAATTTTATAAAGTAAGAAAAAACCAAACTTATAGAAAACTTAAAAAGTAAGAATATAAAGAAAGATAACGTTTTTTGCAGTTCTACAATGTATTTGTGTTTTAAGGTAAGTGTTATTAGAAAACAGCCAAAAAGTTAAAATAAAATTTTATAAAGTAAAAAAGTTATAGTAAGCTAAGTCTAATTTATAGAAGAAAGAAAAATATTTTTATACATTTAGTAAGCCTAAGTGTTGTGTTCGTAAATTCTATAGTAGCGTACAGTAATACTCTAGGCCTTCACATTCACTCACCCCTTGCGTTAATCTATCCTCGCATTGCTAAGAAGAACTACTTGAGACTGTGTTATTTATGAAGAAAAGAGGTTAGTTGACTCACAGTTCTGCAGGCTGTACAGGAAGCACGGCTGGGGAGTCCTCAGGAGAGTTATGATCATGGTGGAAGGCAAAGGGGAAGCAGGCACATTCTACATGGCTGGAGCAGGAGGAAGAGAGAGAATAGGGAGATGCTACACACTTTTAAACAACCATATCTCATGAGAACTCACTAGCACGAGACTAGCAAGGGGGGAGTTCTGCCCTCGTGATCCAATTACCTCCCATCAGGCCCCTCTTCCAACACTGGGGATTACAATTCAACATGGGATTTGGGCAGGGACACAAATCCGAACAATATGACTACTCATCCACTGACGCTCCCAGAGCAACTTGCGCTCCTGCAAGTGTTACTTTCTATCTCTTATACTGCACTTTTACTGTACCTTTTCTATG
Organism: Aotus nancymaae; assembly: GCF_030222135.1. NCBI lineage: Eukaryota > Metazoa > Chordata > Mammalia > Primates > Aotidae > Aotus > Aotus nancymaae. The sequence goes on along the minus strand of NW_026988494.1, from coordinate 5,057,780 downwards.
TTTAGATAAACGAACACGATTGTATTCCAATTACCTACAATATTCAGTACAGTTTCATGCTATACAGGTTTGTAACCTAGGAGCAATAGGCTGTACCATACAGCCTAGGTGTATAGTAGGCTACATCTTCTCCAGTTGTGTAAGTACACTTAGATGTTTGTACAGTGACAAAATTGCCTAATGATGCATTTCTCAGAATATATCCTCATTGTTAAGTGACATCTGACTATACTTCTTTGCATTTGGATATCATTGTTGAAGCCAATGAAATGTTCCAGCCAAATGCTGGAAGAGCCATCACATGGCTGGCCCTGTTTTTTTTTTTTTTTTTTTTTAATATCACACATCTGCTATGTGGCCAAGATGTAGGCTTTATCTTAGCTAAATTCCTCAGTGAGGAAGATGTGGGGAGCCAAGCCTCAGAGCTATAGGTAATCTATAGCCACAATGGAAATGAGTGAGAAATAAACCTTTGCTGTGATAAGGACTGAGGTTTTGTTGTTATACAGCACAAGAAAGAATAAGCTGCCTAATATAGAAACTTCAAGTAACTTGCCCAAGGTTTCCTGGTGGCAAAGCTTGGATTCAAAATTAAGCAATCTGCCTTGCAAAGTCACATATTTAACCAGCATGTGATACTGCTTCATAACACGTAAAGACATTGACGCCCAGAGAGGTAATCATCCTAGCTTGTCTCAATCATACATAAAACACTTTACCAAATTGGGACCGTTACTCTATGCCCTGTGCTCTTCCCATGACATAGGATTATAACTTAACAAATTATTGCTGCTGTGCCTTGAAGGTAGTAGTACTCTGTTTCTATCACACTAGAAAAGATTGGAATTCATTCCTATGCTTCACGGCCTGGCTGCAAACTGATTCTCTGAGGTGGAGCTAGAGCTGGCTGCACCATGCTCTTCAGCATTCAGGCCCTGTCTCTGCAGCCATCTTCCTTCTTGGGGATTATTTATGAGGGATGAAGAAAGACGGGGGCTGTGCACAGTTATTTGTTTTCTGCGAAGCTAGGGGATTGGAAATGTTTTAGAAACATAACTGGTTGACACAACGGATAAAAAGTTAAACATACAGAACCCAACATGTCCTCTCTCGGGACCCCTGTCTGGCCAACAGCGGGATTCACTCCGACAGTGTACTGCAGACTGAATGAGGAAAAGACAACCCCATTCAAACAAAGGCTGGAATACGATGGTTTTGAAGGCCTCCTACTGAGTTCCATGAGGGCGTTCAAGAGACAATGCAGTTTGAGTGCTAGTTGGGGCCTGATGCAGAGAGAGTCTGGCGGTCTGGGGTCAGAATGCTTGAGAAATGAATTCAGGGGTTTCTTGCTGGGTTGTCTGTGCTCATAAGCATCACTAGGAATTGGAGAGGACTTTGCATTGAAAAATGCTCACCTCCCCCTACCCACACCATAAACACATGCACACATTTCAGAGTAACACAATATAGAAAACACTACTGCAGTGATTTGCTTCAAAACACTTTTTCATTTTTATCCTTTTGAGATGCTTACCAAAATGGCAAGGTCTTGATAGTATCAGCTGTTTTATTTCCTATTGCCTTGCAGATTGCAGAATCAGCAAGATGGCTCCTAGGCTATCCCATCTCTAAGAGTAGAGATTTTGATCAGATGATATTTGTGGCCCGAAATGTTCAGTGGACTTGCCTCAGAGTGTATTAAAGGTAACCAGCAAATTGGAACCAGTGTGAAGAAACCCAGAGCAGTGAGCCTTCTCAGAGGCCTCTGAGAAAGCAAAACCTACACCTTGTCCTCTTGGATAAAGAATAATCACATCACATAGCATAGGTGGAAAGAAAAACCTTCTGCATCCTGAGATAAACTCAGAAAGCGGGAACACCCTACCTGGGACTGGTCTCCCAAGTAAATGAAGCCCTGTGCTGTAGTTAGTTGCCAACTCTCTGATATGGTTTGACTGTGTCCCCACCCAAATTGCATCTTAAATTGTAGTTCCCATAATCCCCGCATGGCATGGGAGGGACCCAGTGGGAGGTAATTTAATCATGGGGCAGTTACCCTTGTGCTGTTCTCATGATAGTAAATTATCATGAGATCTAATGGTTTCATAAGGGGCTTTTTCTTGTTTTGCCTGACACTATCTCCTTGCTGCTGCTATGTAAAGAAGTCCTCCCATGCTGAGGAGGACTCAGGAAACCTACAATCATGACAGAAGGGGAAGCAAACACGTCCCCTTTAATTTACTGTGAGTCAATCAAACCTTGTTCCTTTATAAATTACTCAGTCTCAGGTTTGTCTTTATTAGCAGCGTGAGAACAGACTAATACACTCTCTAATGAAAGGTCTTTCCCCGGCTTTTGCAAACCTTCCTTTTGCAGTCATGTGATGACCCTGCATTTAGGATAATTAGGTGAAGAAACTGATGTTTTCCCACCACCAACAGGCTTACTGTGCCTTTGTGTGTTAGATCAAGTCTCCCAAGAAGCAGATATGAAAACAGGATTAGAGGTGCCAGAGCTTTTTTTGGGAAAATGTCTGGAAAGAAATGTTAGGAAGAATCAAAAAGAGCCCTGAGATCACCTTGCCTATTTGACACCTGTAAGAATAGTGAGAGAAAAAAGGAATGGCCAGAAATAGCCTCATATTGCAGTGCAGTTCTGTGAAAGTCTTGGCCAGACTGATGGGGAGTGTCAAGCCAAAGCTTCCCATTAGCAGAATTCCACAGACAAAAATTGCTTGCTTTGAGTACTTCCTTATTCTCAGTGATTGCTGAGGAGCAGCTCAGGAAAGCATGGCCTGGTGTGAACACCACAGTGGATTAGAAGATGTGGCATTGGCTACATTTCCCTGCAGAAGGTTCTCTGGAACATCTACATTTCTTGTAGTAGATTCTCTGGAGCTTCTATGTTTCCTGAAGTTGGTTCTCTGGAAGGGAGTTTGGGCGTCTAGACTTTGGTAACCTAATAAGTGTTTTCTCTTGAAAACCTGTTTTAATCTTTATTTGGGAATCCAGTTCTTGAGAAGTATGGAATTCCTTGCAAAGCATTGTAAAGAAGACTAATATTCTTAATACTCTAGTCTCTGCGTAATATTTAAACATAATTTATTAAATGCCTCTTAAGCATCAGCAGCTGTAGATGTTGGGTATAGCAGTGAATAAAACATAAAATTCCTGCCGACATTACGTAATGAACATTCTCTGTGTGGGAGGAAGCAGGCCATCCACATGTAAATGTTTTTTAGTAGTTGATTAGTATTATAGTTTTACATTCAAGGCCATGATCTATTTTCAATTAATTTTTGTATGTTTCATAAGATCTTTGTTGAGATTTATCTTTTTGCTTATGGATATCAATTGTTCCAACACCATTTGTTGAAAAGACTGTCTTTCTTCCATCGAATTGCCTTTGTGGCATTTGTCAAAAGTCAGTTGGGCATATTTGTGCTGTTCTTGATTATTGCGACTATGTAACAGGTCTTAACATTGGGTAGAGTGGCCCTTCTACTATATTCTTCTTTTTGCAAAATTGCTTTAGCTATTCTAGTTAGTCTACTTTTCCATCTAGACCTTAGAATCTTATCTATATCTATACAAGTCTTGCTTGAATTTTGATAGGTTTTTTCCTTATTACTGGTTTTAAGCAATGTGATTATGATGCACTTTTATTTAGTTTTGTCCATGGTTTTGTACTTGGAGTTCATCTAACTTCATGGATCTGCAAATTAAAAATTTTCAACAAATTTGGAAAATTTTTAAACATTCTTTTCCAGATACATTTTGTTTTCCTCTTCCACAGTCTCTGATCATCCATTTATTAAGCTGCTTGAAGTTGAATTGTCCAATAGCACACTGATGCTCTTTTTATTTTTAAAAAAGATTTTTTTTCTCTATGAATCTCATTTTAGTTAGTTTCTATTGCTGCATTCTCTAGTCTTTTCTTCTGCAATATCTAATCTGCTGTTAATCCCATCTAGTGTATTTTTCATCTCACATATTGCAGTTTTCACCTTGAAAGATGTATTTGGGTGGTTTTTAAAATATCTCCTATGTCTTTATTTAACATTTGAACATATGGATCACAGTTATAATAGCTCTTTTAATGTCTTTGCCTGCTAATTCTAACATCTGTGTCCATTCTGGTTTCATTCTGATTAATGACTTCTTCTCTTCATTCTGGATCATGTTTTCCTACTTCTTTGCCTATCCAATATTGTGAACTTTACTTTTTTAGATGCTAGGCATTTTTGTATTCTTACGTGTATTTTATAAACTTTGTTTTGGGTTGCAGGTGAATTATGTGGTAACAATTTGTTCCTTTCATCTCTCAATTTTAAGGTTTGTTAGGTGAGCCATGCTTGGCCTAAGACTAATTATTTCCCACTGTCTGGGCAAGACTATTCTGAATACTACAACATCCCATCAGTCATTATGTTTTTTAGTCTGAATGATGAGAACAGGTACTATTTTGAACCTGCTCGAGCCCAGGTCTTTTTCCTTGAATCTTTCTGGATGGTTCTTTCCTTGGCCCTAGAGGACTTTCTCATTACCCTCTGTAGATTTCTGGCATTTTCTCTGCATAGTTTTCTCTCTCCTAGCTGCTTTGGTGTCTTAGGACTCTTGGCTCTGGCTCCTTGACACTGGGGCTGTGCCACGTTTTGGGATCCTTCTCTCTGTGTTGTATTTTTGTTGTTCTTGCTAGACAGAGTGTAGCTCTGTTGCCTGGACTGAGTGCAGTGGCACAATCTTGGCTCACCGTAATCTCCACCTCCTGGGTTCAAGCAATTCTCCTGCCTCAGCCTCCTGAGTAGCTGGGATTACAGGCACCCACCACCACGCCCAGCTAATTTTTGTATTTTTAGTAGAGATGGAGTTTCACCATGTTGGCCAGGCTGGTCTCAAGCTCCCTATGTTGTATTCTTAAAATATGTTTCAGGCCATTAACTGGGACAATTGTAAGGTTCACCTTATTAGTTTTTCATTTATCAGAGATTACTATCCTTATTGTCCATATGTTATGTAGTGTTTAAAAACTATTATTGCACATCTTTTGTTAGGTTTTTTGTTGTTTCAGGTAGGAGGGTAAATGCAATCCTTGTTACTCCTTTTTAGCCATAAGAAGTTGTGTAGGTAAATTTCTTCCTTTCCCATGCCAACCATGCATAGAAAAGGGCAGAGAAAGTCTGAAAGTGAGAGAACTACTTTTAACAATGATACTATTGTATTCACAGTCTCTGTTCTTAAGGTTTTCTAGACTAGCTACACTAATTGGAGGTCTGAACTGGATAACTAATAAGCATGATTGTGAGGCTTTTTCTTATCTCATTGTTGAACAAGTTTAGAGATCATGCAACTATCTGAAGCATTAGGATGACAGATAGAATTCCATCTTTTTGGGAGTTTTACCAATTCCATTGATACTTTATAAGGAGTTTTCTTAATTTGACCCCAAAGCTTGTCCATTCGGCATCCATATTTGTGTATCCTACAATACTCACAGCATATCAAAAATATGTGTTCTCATTCGCTGCAGACTGTCTAGACTTTTCTTATTTCTTTCACAGGGTCAGCTTTCTTTAATCTTGAAACATTGACTCATTTATTTTTTGCCTCCATTTCAAGATGTATTTATTGATTCACCTTGTCTTATTTCTTTCTTTAAAATACTGAATTATCCTATTACCATGTTTCTGTTATTCTAGATTGAGTTCCTTTCTTCTAATTCTTTTTTATTTTATTTTATTTTTAATTGAACTTTAGGTTTTGGGGTACATGTGAAGAACATGCAGGATTGTTGCGTAGGTACACACATGGCAGTGTGATTTGATGCCTTTCTCCCTATCACCTATATCTGGCATTTCTCCCCATGCTATCTCTCCCCAGCTCCCCACCCCGCACTGTCCCTCCGCTATTTCCCCCAACAGACCCCAGTGTGTGATGCTCCCCTCCCTGTGTCCATGTGTTCTCACTGTTCAACAAAGACTCCTTGCTAATCTCTCTGCTTTTTGACTCCTCAGCCAGAATCTACTGTTGGCAACACTGATATATCAGACTTTCCCACTTTGCACTGTAGTCATGCCACTGCCTTTCCTTAGCATTCAGTACCCACCAAAATATGACTCTACCTGTGATTAATGCAGTCCTGTATTTATTTATCAATTCAACAAATATTTTTCAAGTGCCTACTCTGAGAAAAGCACTGGGCTTATGAGTACAAATGGTATTCCGTACATTCATGGGCTTTTATCCTAATTGGGAAGCCAAAATAGTCACATGCATTAAATATCAGTAAAAATGTAACAAGTCTGTATGTGTTTAAATTCAGAGGCTAGTGTAGAAAACAAATACAAACGATCCAGTCTTCTGTTGGGAGGCCTCACTTTAGACTAGAGTGGGCATGGAAACCTCATTAAGGATGGCAGTGACAAGACAAGTGTCTTGAAGAATCATATTTGTTCTAGTGGAAAGAAATGTGAAGGGAGACATCTCACTTATGGTAAAACCGTAAGCAGAAGTATGAAGGTAGACATGCTTGGTTTATGTACTGAAGCAGTCTAAGACATGTAGATTGAAGGTACTGCATGGAGGATTTTGAGTATCTTACTACATCTTGTAATAATAACAATTATCATTGTGAGGATTGCTAGTTAGGCTCTTCTTTGGGGTTGGGTTTTTAGACACTATCTCATTTAAATCTTCATAATATTTCTAGATACAGCACTATTCCCAACTTAGAGACGAGAATAAATCTCAGAGATTTTACAGGGTGCATGGTGAAGTAGGGCTGAGATGAGGATGCATCTTTATCTGGCTTCAAGGTCAAGGCATGCACTTTTTAGTCCCACCTCATTGTTTGCCTTGGTGCACATCGCAGGTGATGCATTTCTGGAGACAGATGGAGGGCTTGGGAAAACGAGAGTGGGAGAGGTAGAAATTACATGTAAGGAGACTAGTTAAAGGGTATATTTTAGTGAATGATGTCTTAGTGAATAAGGATTGTAGTCAAAACAATAGGAGGAAGACGAAATGTATGAGAAACAGGGATAGAAGTTATATGGAGGGGACTAAAAAATACCTCAGATTTCTTGGATGATAGAAATATTAATGTGACGGAGGAGGGCCTCTTGTATGGAGAAAGACATGATTGATTTTGCATATGTTAGTTTACATATAGCTATTGAAACTGTGAATGATAATGTTCAGAAACACAAGTAGAACTTGAGAAAGAGATTAGATTGACAATATGGAAGCAAAGATTTGCATAAAATTCATGGGCTATAATTGGAATAGCTCCCTAAGAGAGAAAGGAGGATAAAAATCAATGGAATTCTGGAAGCTAAGCTTTGAGAATGACTCTATTTTGAAGCTATGGGGAGGAAGAGGCATCTATGGAAAAACAAACACAACCATGACAGCATTTGCTATGCCTAGGGATTCTGAATAGTTTTATATCAAAGAGGCCTTCTCTAGGAAGCATTCGCCTAAGAATTAGTTTATTGCTTTCCCATGTGTTTATGGGCTCCAATCGTGACAATACAATCTCTTCCTCTTTTGAAGTGCTACAGGATAATTACCTGTTCTAAACAAGTGAGCACTTGATTATTTTCTGCCTTGCATTGTTCTCTAATTTTTTTCCTCTCTATGTAACTCTTGTCTCTCTGGTTATAAGAGTGGGGACCATGTCTTCTTCTTTTCATATTTGCTGTAGTATTTTACAATGAGTCATAGTCCACAAAGAGCATAGAGTATTCTCTTAGTAAATACTCACATTTATGTACAGCATGCAACTGAGTAAAAATATCTGTACCGATATAGTCCTTATAAGCTTTCTTAGGTAAGTCCTGAAAGTAGACAATAGATATAAATCATATTGTTATTCATTTATGTGATGTAATTAAAGTAAATAATCGACAGCAGAGCCAGTGCTGTTATTTGTTGCTACTTAATCAAACCATGTGTCTGTTCAAGTTCTTTATGCCAAGCACCAGGGAACCATAAAAGACAAACTTCACAAACTATGCTTGCAGGGAGGGAGTTGCTGATATTGGCTTTAGACATGAAATAATTATTGGAAGAGTGAATAAAAATGTCCAGAGTTCATGTGGGAAAAGATGAGTGAGCTTGAGAAAGAGGTTGCATTGGCAGTGAAGCCACTCTGAAGGTGAAACCATAATACCCATGACAGATGAAAGATAATTCTTTGTACTACACTTATTTTTTTCATGTGCTTATGATATTACGGTGAAACATATAATTGTTTGAAGATCTTGCTTTACTAGCGAGAGCTTATGGTAATTTTGAGATTTTAAATAATTTATTTTGAAGCACTTAGGAATGCTTTTTAGAATATCTGCAGCTAGAAATCCCATACTACTTAATTTATAGGCCTAAGAACTTGAATTAAAATGCCACTATAAAATGGTGCATTATTATAGGGAATCATGTTACTGTGTATTAAATATATAAATAAATACATAATACTGTGTATTAAATGCATGTTACTGTGTATTAAATTATTCAGAAGAAAATGGCCATGTGTTTGATATAATTTATTCAATTGACAAACATTAATTGAGCATCTAATACATCATGGGTATTGTGCTAGGAACAGATTGAGTATCCCTCATCTGAAAATCTGAAATGCTCCAAAATCTGAAATTTTTGAGTGCTAATGAAGAGATGTTATTGTCTGGGGTGATACCTGAGGTTTGTTGTCCCATGGCCATGGAATGCTAGGTTGCAGACACACCAGGATGAGGTTTGGAGGGGAAGTTTAATAGGTGAAAATTAGAGAAAAGCTCTCTTTGCTGCTGAGGGAGGTGTCCAGGAGAAAATGGGTTGCCACTTCGACAGTGAAGAGTAAGAGGTTTTATAGGTAAGCTTGAGGGGGCGGTGTTTGATTGACATAGGGCACATAAGATTGGCCAGAGCAGTTGAGTCATTTGCATAGGGCATGAAAATCTGACCACCTCCACTCTAATCTTTTATTATGCAGATGGGTTCTCTACCTGGCTGGCACCATGCTGCCTGTTCCTTACTGTACATGTGGTGACAAAGAAAAGGGAAGATGGAGCCACCCTGTTGAACCTCTAGGTAGCACTTTTCTGTTGGCACAGCTGCCGGCATTCACCCGAGCAAGCTTCCAGCTTGCTTATCTATGTCAGCAGCTCAGTTTTTCAGGCTGCTCTTTGTTAGAAAAGAAATAATTGAGGGGCTTCTTTTTATTAAAAGGGAAGTCTTGCTGAGGACTCCTTTACCCTCGCTATCTGCCTAAATAATTTCTTTCTAGCTCCTGTGTCACTGGCATGATGCTCAAAGGAAATGATCATTGGAGCATTTTGGATTTTGAATTTTTGAATTAGGTATACTGAACTGGTAAGTATAATGCAAATATTCCAGAATCCGGAAATATTTGAAATCCAAAACACTTCTGGTCCCAAGCATTTCAGATCAGAGATAGTTAACATTAACTAGAAACATCAAAAAGAACAAATATTCTCAACCACCAAGGAGTTTACAATCTAGAAGGGAGATTAATGAATAATTAAATTATTTCAGTATAGATATTCTTGGTAGACTAGAGGTCATGAGGCATTATGACTTAATAAGAAAAAAGGTCTTTGCAGTTAGATTTGAGTGTGATATTTAAGTTTACCTCTTTCTGAGTTGCGTGAATTTGAACAATGTACTTAACTTCTCTGAGGCTCATTGTGTCTTCTTTTAATCTATGAAATAAGGAGAATTAAGCCTGCCATGCAGAGTTCTTATGAGCATTAATGATAATGCATTAGCTCTTACAACGGTGCCTAGTACAGAGTGGACAGATTCCCAGGAAGGACTGTTACTATACAAATGGTAATTGTAATGATGGTGAGGTTGATGATGAAGCAGATCAAAGAGCTATAGGGAAATCAAGGAGGAAGCCCTAAACTAGGGTTAGAGAGATTGGAGAAAGCTTCACAGAAGAAATGGGTGATACAGTTGCTACAGGCCAGATAGGGCCAAAGAAATCTACCCAGATGACTAAAAATAGATTCAAAATGGCTGGAATGAAGTTAACTCCAACGTAAGAATTACCTTGTTATTGTATTAGAAGCAGACTTCAAAAGTGGCTTCCATATATACATAAAAGATGTATATATCTCAATATATTATATATATATAAAAATATCCATATTGTATATATATCCACATATATATAAAATATATATATATATAGTATATATATCTATCTTCTGTCTTCCTGGGATATATATATGCGTGTGTGTATACACATATATATATATACATGTGTGTGTATATATACACATATATGTGTATACATGTGTATATATACATATGTATGTATACTTATATACACACACACATATATATATACACACATACATATATATACACATATACTTTTTCTTCCTGAAATAATTGTAAAGTTGTGTTGGAAAAAGTGTCAACAAGAAATTTTATTTAGAACTCCAAAGGACCTTACCAGTTTTCTAGTTCCACCTTTTCCCTTTACTAATGAGGACATCAAGGTTGGGAGCGGGTGGGAGACTCGTCCGCGGTCACCTCGTTAGGTAGTGGCAGAGCCAGAATCTGAATGTGACAGGCTGACTTGATCTACTGCAATTTCTACTCCAGTCTGCCTTGATAATGAGAAAACAATACCTATTAGCACATTACATTGTTATCATTGCAACAGCATGTCAAATAACTTGATATTTCTATAACACTTTGAACTTTTCAAAATATCTTCACATCTGCTACCTAATTTGATTCTCACAATAGCCTGTGAGGTATTTATAAAGTAATTTCATTTGAAAAATGCAACAGAGATAACACTTCAAATTACGGTAGGCCCAAGATTGTAAAGAGAATATTTCTAATCAGACAGATGGAGAAAATGTTCATTTTTCCCCAATATTGACTTTTAGGTCAGAAATGGGGGAAAATATGATAGGGAACTTTGTGGATGAAGTCTTTAAAAATGTTAGACTTCTTGAAATAGTCATAAATTTTAGTGATGCTTCTATGAGGTTTCACGAATTTACATTTGTGTGACTCTGATGTGCAAAGCCATTGTGTCTTCTTTATTTTGCCTATTCAGGCCTTATTCTGATACCACAATGCTGCTTAATGAGACAAAAATTAATCTGGCACCTGAGGTGTGAGGGAGCAAGATGGGGATGGGAGATTAGCTCTGGTTTTGTGAATATGGTATCAAGTGATGAACCCGAAGTGTTTGTTTTACTGTGCTGTTGTTAGTTTCTCACTAGACTCCCTGAAATTCATCACATCTCTCTATCAGGAAGATTCATTTGCTTCTGAGAACCCCCCTTCCTTTCCTATCTATAGGAAAAAAGTAATATCTTTTATGTTATTATATATTTGACAATATTTAGGTCAACTAAACCTAGAATGGGGGCAGTATAGACAATGTGTAGTGCAACCCCTGAAGTCAAGCTGCTTGGACTTCATTCATGGCTGGACTCCGCCAAGAAAGAGGGCATCTACTAACCTTTTCATGTCTCAGTTTCCTGTCTATGATGACTGCGTGATATCAGAATCTACCTTTCATATTCATTTCACATGAGTGGTCCACAAGAAGCCTTTAGAACAAGGTCTGATTTCTTGTTAATAAAAAGAATATAGCTACTTAAAGCAGTGCCTGCCACATAATCCTATGATATAGCTATTTAATATGACCATGATTAATATCTTTACTTATAAACTAAGACATTAGTTTTACTAGGCCAAAATATATATTTCCTACTTCTGTCCTGAGCTAAATATCCCTTGCCCAAGGCCCTCTTTCTAGGGCAGAGAGTTAAGGATAAAGGGGTTCTTTCTTTCCATTTTCTAGAATATTGCTTTCTGTGGTGCCTTGAGCCTCTATAATGCAGTTGTATGTGATTTATGCTCAATAACTGAATGAATGTTGAGTGAATAGTTTTTTTCCACAGTTATCAATTTCTTCCTCTATTCAAGATCTTATAACTATTAACTTTGTAAAATATTGCATGCACCTGCCATTTCAACACTTACAATATCGTTGGAGAACAATTTACAAACTCCTGAAAAGCAGTGGCAGGAAGGTGGCTGGTAACAAGTTTATTACACAAGCTCTGTCCTTTGCAGAGCATATGAGAAATGTCAAGTGGATTTGAATTTGCTTAAACTACAAAGTTTATTTGCCCATCCTGTTCATTTCTACTTTTATATTTCCTTTTTCCCTGTCTGAAAATATTAAATATTTCTTCCTATTCAGACATAGCAGCTAATTCCTCATCATTTTGTGAAAAGTCAAAAATAAGAGTGTGTCAGTAAGGTAAGACTATGCAGGTAGCCAGGAACAACATGAGACAGGAAAGGAAAGGGAGGCTTGGGTAGCCCAGAGCTGTCTCATTGCACCTGGAGTGGGAGAGCCCAGGAGGAGCTTGGCTCAGTCTCTTTCTCTCAGTGGCTGTTCTGTCTTTGTTGCTACAGAACAGAACACATTTTAAAAAGGAATTCTCCGATGTTCCTGACTTGGCATAAGTAAGGAGGAATAATACAGAGATAAAAAGAAGGGGAGATTTCTAGTTTGATTAAGAAAGAAAGCATCCTAAGCCATCCTCTTAATTATACTGTAATAGCATCCACAGCCTGGATGAACACCATCCTGGGCTCGAGGGAGATGTAAATGAAGGAGTCTGTCTACAGCTGACCTCCTCTCCCGGGCCCCAGTCTCCCTCCAGGCAGTGTGGACATGCACTAATGCTTTTTAAATGGAGGCAGAGCTCAGCAGAATCCAACCACACAGGGAAGGCAGGGGACATCTGTGTAGTGGCAAATCTGCTCTGAGGACCTGTGTGGTTTCCCAGGTTGGAAGCCTGATGGGAGAAGTGAAAGTGGGCAGCAGCCATGCCTTTTCTGGATGCCGGGATAATAGTGCCACCTGTGGAAACACAAGAGGTCTGAAGTAAGCTAGAGCAGTGATCTCTGCAACAGTGTGCTCATGCTCACTGGCCCGCAGGGAGAATACACTAAATCTTTGGTTTATAGTTAGTTTTAAACTCATTTGAAAGACAAATATATATGTACTGGGGGTACTTAATGTTATAGGGCTTGGGATTTTTAAAAATAATGTAATCTTAGGGTTGAAAAGACATTTCAGAGTTGTTCATCCTGTTGAATTTTGTCTAGCTCAGGTTCTGGCTGGGAAGCTTTTTGCCATATATCAAAACTCCCCAAAACTCGGTGGCTTAAACAATTAGTATTTATTATTACATAAAAGTCTGTGGATCTAGGCCAGGTGCAGTGGCTCACACCTGTAGTCCCAGCACTTTGGGAGGCCGAGGCAGGCGGATCACGTGAGGTCAGGAGTTCGAGACCAACCTGACCAACGTGATGAAACCCTATCTCTACTGAAAATACAAAAATTAGTCAGGCATGATGGCATGCAACTGTAATCCCAGCTACTGGGGAAGCTGAGGCAGGAGAATCGGTTGAACCCAGGAGGTGAAGGTTGCAGTGAGCAGAGATCATGCCACTGCACTCCAGTCTGGGCAACAGAGCGAGACTCTTTCTCAAAAAACAAACAAAATACCTGTGGGTCTGTTAGTTCTGCTGATCTAGGTAAGCCTCTGCTGATCTCAGCAGGGCTTGACATCTATCTGTGGTCAGCTGGTGGGTCAATAGGGGACTGGCCAGCTGGTCTAGGATGGTCTCACTCACGTGTCTTGTGGCCAGATGACTACTAGCTGCCATGATGAAGATGATTATTACTTGTTATCCAGTGGGCTGGTCCAGACTTTTTCTCATGGCAGCTAGTCAGGGTTGTAGGAAAATGAGGCCTCTAAAAGGCTAGGCTCAGAATGGGCACAGTGCTGTGCATCAGTCGAGATTCAGGGGCACAGGAAAGGGGAAGGCTTGGCTGTGTTGAGAAGAGACACACAGTCACATGGCAAAGAACGTGAACACAGAAAAGGGAATAACTGAGCCATCTTTCCAACTGGCATATGATGGTACTAAATACATTTTTGCCAAATGAATCGGTGATAGTGAATGGCACCTTGTTTCCCAGCATTGCATGCTTTGAAGCTCTTTACCATATCTTAACCAAGTGTTTACCCACTCTTGGCTTGAACATCATATGCAATAGGAAACGCTACCTTTGATCCTAGCCCACTTCTTCTGGACCCAATAGACTGAATTACATTTAAAAACTTAATTTACCTCTTTGAAACTTTGTTTTTCATGAAATATTGAAAAGATATTCAAATTTATAATAGAGTTAACAAGAAATTTTTTTCTGAGATTCTATACAAGAGTTCTGAAATAGGGATCACCTCTTCTCATTTTTCTACTCATTTTTTTTTTTAGCATGAATCATGTATTTTTTTTTTAGGATAGACACTACAAAAACATCTACCTAGGTTTTGCCCAGGACCCGGAGGTCAGAAGTTGATAAGACATAGACAGTGCCTTTTCATTTTCTGTATCACTTTTATGATGGTGTCCACTATAGAACACTTTTGTTGCATCGAAAGAGGTACTTCGAAGGGGTCATTTGGCATTTCCAAAGGTCTTGCAGACATCCTTTTTCTTGTGGCAATTCTATGAGATCAGTGAGGGTTTTCATTCTTCTCAATTTATAGATAAAGGTTTAGATACAGGTGTATGCCTTAGTCCACAGGATATGTCAGCGATCGAGCTTGCGTGAGACCTCATGGCCCAGAGCTCCGTCAGTTATTTAACCTGTACTTTTATTGGTAGGTGAAGGCAGACTGAGTCCATGGGCTTGGATTCTACCCTGCAGTTCTCACCCAGGTGAAAGTCAGAACCTTATACTATGTAGAAAAAAGGGATTTCAGAAGTGTTCTAGTCTGGGGTCAAATTCTAAGTAGTTTTAAAATCAATTTAGTGGATTGTAGACAAGCTTTTAAAAAATGGAATAGAATAGGATAAAAAAAGAACATAGTAGGAAATAGATTGTATTCATATAGTAAATGTTAACAAAAAGGTTTGTATTTTCTCTATATAAGTATGCGTTTTTACATGTGTATGTGATATAATTTGGCTGTGTCCCCACCCAAATCTCATCTTGAATTATAATCCACATAATCTCCATTGTCTTGGAGGTACCCAGTGGGAGGTAATTGAATCATGGGGGCAGTTCCCCCATGCTGTTCTTATGATAGTTAGTGATTTTTCACGAGATCTGATGGTTTTATAAGCACCTGACATTTCCCCTGCTGGCACTCATTCTCTCTCTTGCCACCTTTGAAGAGGTGCCTTCCGCCATAATTGTAAGTTTCCATGACTGTGAGATTCACAGTTCCTTTTCAGCCATGCATAACCATGAGTCAATTAAACCTCTTTTCCTTGTAAATCACCCAGTCTCAGGTATTTCTTCATAGTAGCATGAGAATAGACTAATATAGTGTGTATATATGCATATATGTATATTTATAGGTATACATATAGAGAGAATTGAAATTTAAAGTACAGCTTCTTACCGTGGGTCATATTAAAAAATATATTTTAAAACTGTTGATCTAGTCTAGCCTCCCTTATTTTATTTTATTTTATTTATTTATTTATTTATTTTGAGACGGAGTTTCGCTCTTGTTACCCAGGCTGGAGTGCAAAGGCGCGATCTCGGCTCACGGCAACCTCTGCCTCCTGAGTTCAGGCAATTACCTGCCTCAGCCTCCTGAGTATCTGGGATTACAGGCATGCGCCACCATGCCCAGCTAATTTTTTGTATTTTTAGTAGAGACGGGGTTTCACCATGTTGACCAGGATGGTCTCGATCTCTTGATCTCGTGATCCACCCACCTCGGCCTCCCAAAGTGCTGGGATTACAGGCGTGAGCCACCGCGCCCGGCCCTGCCTCCCTTATTTTAGAATTCAGAATTCAGAAGCTCACAGACATGACCCAGAAGGTTGGTGGCCAAGGGTAAGTTTAGAATTAAGGTTTCCTAATTCTCACAGGCAGTGGCATAGCATGGCGTACAGAGCAGGGACTTTTGGGTCAATCAAAAGTTGGCTCAGATCTTTGCTCTATTGTATATTGGTTATGTATTAATAAACAAAATGCTCCTCTTCATTTTATAGGCAAGGGAACGGAATCTTGGAGAGATTTTAAGATTTGTGCCTCAGGCTTTAGAGTGGGGGTTAAATTAGATAATACTATACATAGATAAAACAATTAAGAACTGGCTCATTTGGTAAATAGTTTTTCAGGCCAGACTGTTTTGGGAGGGAGGAGACTTTTTATCCCTCTGATTCCCAAAGACCACTATTATTGTGTGATATGGTGTGGGTCTGTGTCTCCACATAAATCTCATGTCAAATTGTTGTCCCCAGTACTGGAGGTGGGTTCTGGTGGGAGGTGATTAGATCATGGGGGTGGATTTCCCCTTTGGTGCTGTTCTCATGATAGTGAGTCAGTTATTGTGAGATCTGGTTGTTTAAAAGCATGTGCCCACCCACCCCACCTCCGCCTTCTCCTGCTCCAGCTACGTAAGACGTGCTTGCTTCCCCTTCGCCATAATTGAAAGGTTCCTGAAGCCTCTCCAGCCATTCTTTCTATACATCCTGCAGAATTGTGAGCCAATGAAATGTCTCTCTCTCTTTTTTTTTTTTTAAAAAAACAAATTACCCAGTGTCCAGCAGTTCTTTATAGTAGTGTGAGAATGGAGCAACACATTGCACTTTGGGATATGTCTTATTGGGGTGTGTGTGTGTGTGTGTGTGTGTGTGTGTGTGTCATATATAAAATGATTAAACTTTGGGGCATAAAAATAATAAACACTTGAGGGATTCTGAATTGAATCCTTTGCAGCAAATATGTGCTACGGCTTCTAGAGATGATAAGGAAACATGTCATATAGTAAATCTAGTGGACAAAAATGAAACTCATATCCATAAAAAAGTATTTTGCAAAACCAAACAGAACTTGACAATGTTATCATAGGAGTGGTCCAAAATATAAATGTAACAAATCTTAAGCAGGCAGAGAGAAGCCACCGTGAGATAAAAGAATCATGGAGGGCTGCCAGGAGGACATTTGGCTCAGTGATGTTGGGAGAATTGGGAGACTTCAGAAAGTTATGGGAAGATGATGGCACTATGAGAAGGAGGAAGGGCACAAATCAAGGCACAGCAGTAGCAGGTCTAATGTGATTGGACATACTTAGTTTGGGCAATGTGGCAGGTGCCGATGAAGGAGCAGAATTGTTGTAGAGGATGTGAATTTTCAGCTCAGGCTTTGGGATGTCATTTCTGCAGGTGTAGTGGCCTCATGAAAGGCTTTGAATAGTGTCATGAGAACAAAGTATTTAAAGAAAACCAGTTCTTTATAATAGAATGGCTTATATTCCTTTGGGTATATTATAATGCCACATGTATATGTATGTTGATTGCAGCACTATTCACAATAGCAAAGACATAGAATTCATCTAAATGTCCATCAATGATAGACTAGATAAAGAAAATATGGGAAATATACACCATGAAATATTATGAAGCCAAAGAAAAGAATGAGATCATATTCTTTGCAGGGACATGGATGGAGCTGCAGCCCATTATCCTTAGCAAACTAACACAAGAAAAGGAAACCAAATACTGCATGTTCTTACTTATAAGTGGGAGCTAAAGGATGAGAACACATGGACACACAGAAGGGAACAACACAAACTGGGATCTTTCAGAGTCTGGAGGGTGGGAGGAGAAAGAGAATCAGGAAGGACAGGTAATGGGTACAAGGCTTAATATCCGGGTGATGAAATAATCTGTATAACAAACCCCCATGACAGAAGTTTACCTATGTAACAAGCCGTACTTGTACCCCTGAACCTGAAATATAAGTTAAAATAAAACCAGTTCTCAGCTGAATAGGAGCACATAGTTTATTAGAAGTGATATGTCTTGCAAAATTTAAATCAAGGTAGATGATATTGTTTGGATGTGTGTGCCCACCCATATATCATGTTGACATGTAATCCCCAGTGTTGGAGCTGGAGCCTGGTAGGAAGTGATTGGATCATGGGGATGATTTCTCATGGTATAACATCATTTCCTCTTGGTGGTGATGTGGCAACAGTTAGTGCTCATGAAATCTGGTTGTTTAAAAGTATGTGGCACCTCCCCACTCTCCTCTCTCTCTCCCTCCTGCTCTGGCCATGTGATGCCCCTCTTCACCTTCTGCCTTGTCAGTTTCCTGAGGCCTCTCTAGAAGCCAAGCAGATGCCAGCATCATGCTTCCTGTATAGCCCACAGAATCATGAGCCAGTTAAGCCTCTTTTCTTTATAAATTACCCAGTCTCAGGCAGTTCTTTACAGTAGTGTGAGAATAGACTAATACAGTAGGTTAATTGATTTGCAGTCATATATCACTAAAAATGCCATATACCACTAAAAAAAAAAAAAGAAAGAAAAAGGCCACAGCAGCAAATATAATAGGTTCAATTTGAATATTCAAATTTGAGATGAGGCAAGCTAACATTACATCTAATGGATTCTGGGTGAAACAGATTTGGAGAAAATTCTCCAAAAGCATTAGACAAGAGGCAGATAAGAGATGCTAAACTCTGGAGACAGTCAAGGAAAGAGGAGTATAATCCAATCTTGTTGGAGCTCAGAGAAATGGTGAGGATGGAGTGGTGATCAGTACTTGAATGAAACTGCATGAAAATACTCAAGGAAGTTTGCAGAAATCGTCCCATCAGAAATGACTGATGTCTCTTAGAAGCCTAAGAAAATGACTAGTTGGAGTTCAGCATGGGTATTACAGTTGACAATCTTAGAGTGTGAGATAGGAAATAGATGATTTGAGACTCTCACACTTAACCCATGAACAAAGGCATTGCTGCCTGTAAGATTAGCACAAAACAAGTAATTACAGTAGTTTTCTCATTCCTGAGGCTGAAGTCATTTTTACATCCCCATATTCCAGAATCATTCTTCCTCTTTTTATGTCACCCCAAGTTTCATTTTTTCTGCTTAAGACAGGATTGTTGTTAAAAAACAAAAGATATAGGGCATTAATATTCTTTATACCTCTGGTATACTGTATGTGTGCAAAACAATCACCTTATTTCATGATTGCTCTTGTTATTATTATTAGTATTTTATTATTTTACTATTTTTGTTTTCTTTCTGGAAATAGCAAATTATATATTGTCACAGATAACTGATGCCCAGTAAAGGAAAGCAATGGTAAAAATTTTATTAGCTTCTCTGAATAAGAAACACATCCTGTTGATCCTGCTTGCATTTAATTAGCCAGGTTTCAAAGTCTTTACTTCCATACTTCACAGTTGAATCTCTGAATAACCTTGTAATATAATAGCTAATAAAGAATGTAAAGGCCATTAATACTTTTTTCTTCTTCTCTTCTTTTCTTCCCCTTCTCTTCTTCCTCCTTTCTTTTTCTCTCTCCTCTTCCTCTTATTCTTGACACATACTCACAGTGTCTTCAACATTTACCTAAATAGTGTGTTTTGACTTTCCCTTATTATAGCTGTCTTTTCCTTTTTATATATCTTTTTGTGCTTATTTTCCTTATATTAGGACGACTGAAAGTGAACCCAATGCCCCGTCTATTGTTTGACTTTAGAGAATCGCAAGAGGCTGATTATGAAGTTTGTCCAGGATATAGAGTTTCTACAGTTGCAGTTAAATATGTCAGATTTGTGATATCAAAATAACAACACAAATTATGTCAGACCCACGTTATGTACCTCTCCAGCTTTGCTTGGCTCCATCTTCCTCCAGGTTTCTCTGCCACTTGCTCTCTGGGGTCTTGATGCAGCTGACGCCTCTCATGACTTCTCCAGCTGCCCCTGCCTCCCTTCTCTTAGGCTGCTCTTCAGCGCTGCCCTTGTTCCCACTGTGGCAGAGGTCTCAACTCCTCCAATACTCAGACTCAACCCATTTACACCAAGAGAAGCTCTGGTTCAACTCATGGCTTCAAGACTCAGATGAAGTACCACGGGGCATGAGATCTGGCTCCTCCAGTGGACACTTGAAGGGCCAGGTGACATAGATGTGTGCGAACATAAATGCCTAAAGGACAAAATTTGACAAATGACAGACGAAAGAAAGAAGAGAGCCAGTATATTTCTTTGTCCTTCCTTCTTGTGATGGGTTGTTTGAATGTGTTTAATTAGTTCAAAGTGCGTGAAGCATTCTGCGTGAAGGAACAATCAGCTAAGTTTTCTTGTGCAGATATGGGTGATATGATTGCACACAGCCTTTTATTTGCTTTTCTCCTTCCCTGACTCATGTCCCTATCTCCGATCTTGCTGCCCTAGTATTTTTATGAAAGCGATGCGTCTAAGCTTTGTCTTGGGCTGGTCTAAGCCACATACTGAGTCTGTAATCATTTATGCAACAAACACTTAACCAAGTTCTTTTCACGCTGTCTAGATAATGTGTGGAAAAGCTGTGGCACTTACTAGGAAACTTGCTCACATCTAGTAGCAGGAATAAATTATTCATCTTTTACATTTAAAATTTTGTTAAACCACAGCTTTGCTAAGTGATGTCAGTAAAGATGATTTTTAATGGAGATTAATGAAAATTTGGCACTAGAATTTAAATAACACTTAATCATAGCAGTTTCTCATGTAATTTAACATACTTAAAAGCATTGGGTTTATGGTCATCTATAAAGTTCCATTTAATGAACGTCTTATAATTAATTAACCATACTCTTAAGTTTGGATATATTGTTTTCTTCTTTTCATCCTCTCACCTGTTTCTCTTTCTTCCTTCTTTTCTCTCTCCCATACCCTTCTCTATCTCTTCTTTCTTTTCACTTGCATATATGATGCTGGAGGTGGGCATTTTGGCATGTAAATCTTGGCCTGGTTTTATGTATCTTTAGGAAAGATTCCTAGAAGTGAAAAATATGTCAAAGGGTTAGAGTGCTGTGACAGAAGGATACTGATAGAGATTGTTAAATTTTTCTATCAAAAGTTCATCAAATCTGTTTTTACTAAAATGAAATATGATAAGTTCCTGATTCTTGATATTTTAATAGGAGAATATAGGCTATTACTATTTTTGCTATTTAATTGGTATGGTTCAACATATTGATTTAACAAGTTAATACATAATCTTTTTTTATGAATTATATATTTATGTCTATTAGAGTTTTAGTATTTTTCTTATTAGCTTGTGGGGAACTACATTTTATCAGTATTGTCTGTTTTCCTGTGCATTTCTTACAAATATTCTTCTCAGCTTAATGTTACTCGATGGCACTTAGCCTTGCTGAACTTCAGTTTTTAATTCATGATTTGACTTTACAGATATGGCAGTCCATTTTGCATCCTGTTTCTCCATACTTTATTACTTGACTTTCAACTTTGCCTCAGCTGCAAATTAGACAAACAAAAGATACCTCTTTGAGACTTTCAGAAATGCAAAACAAGAAACATAGACCCCAAATAAGGCAAAAGTCAGTGTCCTGTTACTTGAGGGTCTACTGCTAGTCACTTCAAAGTTTGCTAACAAATGTAACTTAGTGATTTATCTTTCACAAATGCCTTTCTCTCTCTCTCTCTCTTTTTTTTTTTTTTTTTTTTTTTACAAAAACACTTGGAGAGACTCCCTGTCTCCTGATATCAGCAACATGTCTGATGGTGTCCACACAAGCATTCCTCCCGCTAGCTTCATCACAACCACACAAAAGGGATTGATAGGACTTGGGTAGATTGTGTTTCTGAAAAAGTGTGATGATTATTGAAAAGCAGCATAGGGTCCCTCTGTTCCCACACTCGTTCATTAATACATCCCACATTATTTCTGGAAATGAGATAATAAAGTAATATTTTTAGATTCTATATTTTTTATATTAAGAAGTGGGACCAAAATTTGTCTGAATAAGTATGCAACATTGGAGAGATGCCAGAGTTCACCATCAGCAAGGTTAACCAAAAATGTTTCTGTGACCTCATCTAAACCAAGGAGGTTCCTTTGGGACTGGAGATCAGTTTATGTCATGTTATGAGGCTTTATTCTAGCTGGGAGTATGTATTAGCTTGTTTTCATACTGCTGATAAAGACATATCCAAGACTAGGTGATTTATAAGGAAAAGGAGATTTAATGAACTCACAGTTCCACGTGGCTGGGGAGGCCTCACAGTCATGGTGAGAGTTGAAAGGCACATCTTACATGGTGGTAGATGAGAGAGAATGAGAATCAAGCAAAAAGGGAAACCCCTTATAAAACCATCAGATTTTGTGAGACTTATTCATTACCACGAGAACAGTATGGGGGAAACTGCCCTTATGATTCAATTATCTCCCACCAGGTTCCCCCCACAACATGTGGGGATTCTGGGAGCTACAATTCGAGATGAGCTTTGGATGGGGACACAGCCAAACCATCTTAGGCTGTAATTCCTTCTCAATCTTGTTTTCTGTACCCACATTTTATGGATTTTAAAAACTAACCTTGACAGAGAAGATTGAAACCAATGAGAAATAGTTCTGTCTTCTCTCTGTCATCCTTACAGTGTATAACAGTGTGTAGAATGCACTGGTAATCGTGATTTCTGTTCTAGTTATATGGTTTCTTCTTTATTCTTATCCTCTCTTTAGGCCCATAAGGATAAAATCAACCAGTATTCACATGCGTGGGGGAATGTGGGCTGGAGCTGCCTGAGGTTTATGGGCTGACCATCATTGGTACTGAGCACACACATAGAACTCTGCTTCTGTAACTCACTTTTGACCCTGAGGAAGGCCTTTTTCAGACCCTGCAATCAATCACCTGGCACTGTGAGTTGTGAACTCACATTTCCATCCTGCAGGGAAAGGGCAGGACCACCAGACCTGTGTTCATTTATGCAACATAAATCTGGTTGTATGTGATGTCCATCGATAAATTAGTTTCACCTTGTTTGTCAGTTTCTTCTATCTGGAAGGGAAAGGGACTACCAAAACCATATGATTGTGCTTCTGTGTAGGCATCCTTCTTTTCCTTCACAGAGAAGATCCCTGGAAAAGTACCTTTACCTTGCCTGGGACACGGTTTCTTTGAATGTCACCACAAGTCTGACTAAAGAAGACAAAAGAGTCTGGTTTGGATGAGAATGTCTCCTGTGCTATTTAACTTTTAGGCCAATAAATGTCCCTGGATCCCAGCTGTGGAGATGGATAACACATACGTTTAGCTTTAACCTGCAAGCTGTTGGGGGCAAAGAGCACAGGAAATTCAATTCCAAGCTCCAGTTGTTGCTGATCAGACTTGACATGTGTGCCTGGACAATAAGATTTGTGACCTAAGCAGAATAAATGTAAGCATAATCCCAAAGAGCTTGTATAAACAATTTGCTCCAAGCACTGGGGCTCAACTTGGTATCCCCTAAATACAGAGGAAGGGATTCTGGGGGGAAGACTGGAGCCTAGGAGGTGTTCTAGTTCCATCCTCCCTCTAGGCATGCTACTCAACCTTGCTAAACTTCAGTTTTATTAGCTACAAACTGAAGATAAAAGCAGTATCTGTCTTGTGACTTTGTTGAGAATATTAAATGAGAACATAGCATGCAATGCATCAGCACAGGGCCTGGTACATAGTTTTTAATAATAAAATATTAATAGTAATTACATAGTAACTATAGTTCATAATAAATATGTAATATCTTTTATCTATATCCCTGGATATCAATAATAAACATTTTTATCATTATCAAGGGCCAAGAAGTGAGACAAAATGCATCATTACACACGCACAACTGTTTGTCCAAAGACCTAAAAGGAATTCACAGATGTGAAGTCTTCCTGATTCTCATAGAGATATTTTTCTTCTTTTTCTTTTTCTCAAAACAAAGGCAGTTCGTTTAATCTTTTCTTTGTATAATAACATCAAGTTTATTTTCTCACCCATGTATGTCCCTAAACTAGATTATAAGCCACTCTAGGACAGAAGGTGCCAATTCTATGGTTATGCATGAGATAGGTATGGACAGACACAAACAAGCCAGGGCTTATTTTTAGAAGTCAGGGTAGTTACTTACCATCATTGCCATTTTGAAAAGGAGCTCAGGAACTTCCTAGGGGAGGAGACCACTTGAAGGATGATATAACTTTTTTTCATGTCCGGAAATAAATCCTAAAGTCTAAACTTAAAACTTTATTTTCTCATTCCTTTCCCTCAGCATTCTCTCCTGTGGCAGTGACACAGGCAGACCATCATTTATTCTGATGGAGGAACAAGCCATAGATTTTTCCCCCATATTTAGGGACCTGTGTCTATTAAGGGTTAATTGAAGGTTATAAATCTTCCAATTGAATCCCAATTTAATGTAAAATCTATAGCCACTTGCGAACAATCAATAATGGAAATAGTAGCTAGTAATAGTAGCGATCATAGTAATGAAAACATAACGAGTGGTAATATATAATTTTCTAAATCTTTTACATGCTAAATATTATGTACAACACTTTCTTTTTTTTAGCACATTTAAATTTTACAATAAATGTATGGCACAGGTAATTATTTCACTATGAAAACAGATTTAGAGGTTATGTAAATATCCAAGGTCTTTTTAATTCTTAGAAAATATTTATGGAGTATCACCATGTGCCCTAGAAACTAGGGATACAGCAGCGAATATAACAGTGAAAAATCTCTGCCTCTTGGAGCTTACATTCTAGCAGGCAAGGTAAAGGATAAACAAAATAGATAAAACATACAGTATAATAGATGCAATAGGTGCTAAGGAGAAAAATAATGCAGGCAGGGGAGTTAGGAAGTGTCAGAGGGAGGTTGCAGTTTTGGATGAGAGGCCAGGGAAGGCCTAAGAAGATGACATTTGAATAGAGATCTAAAGAAACTGAGGGAGCCAGCTGTGCACACATTTGGTGGAAGAGCATTTCGGGAAGCGGATACAGTAAATGCAAAGTCCCTATGTTAGGAATATGTCAGGAGTGTTTGAAGAATACAAGAAGCCAATGTGACAGGACTGAGCCAATGAAGTCAGAGACGTTACTGAGGGCCAGATCATCTAGTAAGATGGGATGCCTTTGAGAATTTGAGTGGGGGAATGAAACCATCAAGGTTTTCTATATAATTTTATTTTTTAAAAAATGTTGGGTTAATTTTAAAGTTAGGGAAATGTTGCAAAGATGGCACAATGTTCCCATAATTTGCCCAGTTTCCCCTAATGATAACATCTTACATGGCCATGACACATTGGCCAAAACTAAGATATTAACATTGTTACGTTACTGTAGCCAAAACTGCCGACTTCATCTGGATTTCACACGTTTCTACTAATGTTTTTTATCTGTCCCAGGATAACATGCTGCGTTTGTTTATCATGTTTCTTAGTCTTTTTGGATCTTGGTTGGTTGGTTGGTTTGTCTTTTTGAAACACAGTCTCACCCTGTCTCCCAGGCTAGAGTGTAATGGCATGATCTCGGCTCACTGCAACCTTTGCCTCCTGGGTTCAAGCAATTCTGCCTCAGCCTCCCAAGTAGCTGGGATTTCAGGCACCCACCACCATGCCCGGCTAATTTGTTGTATCTTTAGTAGAGACAGGGTTTTACCACGTTGACCAGGCTGGTTTCAAACTCCTGACCTTGTCATCTACCCGCCTTGGCCTCCCAAAGTGCTGGGATTACAGGCATGAGCCACTGCACCTGGCCAGATCTTTCTGGAATATTTTCTTTCACTTCAAGACTGAGATTTTTGAAGTACTGGTTATGTTATAGAATATCCCTCAGTTTGGATTTGTCTAATGTTTTCTCATGATTAGTCTGGGCTTATGGTTTTGGGGAAGAATGTCACAGAGGCAGGCTGATCTCATCACAACATATCACAAGGTACATGATATCCAGATGATGTACCACTGATTATATGAACCTTGATCATTTGGTTAAGGTGGTGTTTGCCGGGTTTCTCTACTGTAAGGTTACTATTTGTCTCTTTACCTTCTCTGTTCTTTGGATTTGAGTCACTAAATCCAGCCCACATTTAAAGGGAAGTGAATCAATTGATACCTCCCTGACCTACTCTTTTTTTTTTTTTTTTTTTTTTTTGAGACAGAGCCTCACTCTGTCGCCAGGCGCCAAGCTAGAGTGCAATGGCACAATCTTGGCTTACTGCAACCTCTGCCTCCTGGGTTCAAGCAATTCTCCTGCCTCAGCCTCCCGAGTAGCTGGGACTATAGGCGCACGCCATCACGCCCAGCTAATTTTTGTATTTTTAGTAGAGACAGGACTTCACCATGTTGGCCAGGGTGGTCTCGATCTCTTGACTTCGTGATCCTCCCGCCTCGGCCTCCCAAAGTGCTGGAATTACAGGCTTGAGCCACAGCTCCCGGACCCCCTGACCTACTTTTTGACAGATTGTCCTGGCTGTGGTGCTGAGAAAAGTCTAGGAAACCATTGTACAAATCTAGCAAGAGATTGTGGTGGCTTTGACTAGGGTAGCACAGTGGAGGCAGGGGGACATAGTTGGATTCAGGATATATGGTAAAAATACAACCTAATAGGATTTACTGAAAGATTGGTTTTGGGATGCAAAGAGGAATCAAGGATGACTCTAAATCCCTGGAAATACAGAGGTGGCATTTGCTGAAGTGAGGAACAGTGCAAGGTGAGGTCACATTGCTAGTAACTGTGGGGTAGTGAGGATGTAAACCTGGTTTGCCTGACCTCAAAGCCCAAACTCGCAGCTTCTGTGCTCCTCCATTTCTGTGACTCACTCACGTCATCTGGGGAGTATGCTCTGGCAGAAAGCATAACGAAAGTTCAAAGTATTCTTAACATGAGTTTACTCTATTCCTCCCCAGTTTGTAACTGGTCTTCACCAGCAAGACCTTTCTCTAGGTGTTCACCCAGGGTGTGTTTCCTCTTGCTTAGCAGGTACATGGCAGCTTGCCAATAACAATACCCAGGATGGGGGACATTTGGGGACAGTCGTCTCCTATTATGATCATCATGGACTTTTATTGGATTCCTTTATTATCTTGCTGCAAATGCTGGCTTTTTCCCTGATAATTAAACAGCAACTTTTTATTATCATTGACAAAATTATCCAATAACACATGCCCTAAAGCCGTCCAAATTGGTCAAGGTTAAGGGATGTTCTATGATTTCCAGCACTAAAAAATGATGTTGTTTTAGAGACGTTTGGCCACATTGGACGAGCTCATTTTACAGGCTAAATGGAAAATGATGTGGAGACAGATGTTCATTTATACATCTTACAACCCCTCTCCTTTTCATTTAGTTTTTGTCAGTTTCAGTGGGAGCTTGGCTGTTAGATGGTGGCTCCCCTGTACCTGGTTATAGGCACATGTATTTGAGATATTTTTAGATAACCATGGGCATGTGCTGGTGGTTATATGCCTGCTAAAATATTTTTCTCTTAATATTTAGAATAATATCTAACATCCTCATTATGGCAAGCAAAGCCCTGCAAGATCTAGTGCCTACTTATGTCTCCATTCTCACCATATTTCAATCAAAGAAGCATACTTTTTGCCCTAACACTGTCAATCTTCCCTACCTCAGTGACTTTGCACTTTTTTTTTCCTTCTAACTTTTATTTTAGGCTCACGGGGTACATGTGTGGGTTTTTTACATGGGTAAATTGTATGCAGTGGAGGTTTGGTGTAGGGATTATTTCATCATATAGGTAATGAGCATAGTACCAGATACGCAGATTTTTGATCCTAAATCCTCAACTTCTTCCCACACTCCACCTTCAAGTAGGCCCTGGTGTCTGTTGTTCCCTGCTTAGTGTCCATGTGTACTCAATGTTTAGCTCCTACTGGTAGGTCAGAACTTGTGGTATTTGGTTTTCTGTTCCTGTGTTAGTTTGCTTAAGGTAGCTCCATCCATGTTCCTGCAAAAGACATGATCTCATTCTTTTTTGTGTGTTTGTGAGATGGAGTCTCACTTTGTGGCCAGGCTGGAGTGCAGTGGCACACTCTCAGCTCACTGCACCCCCCGCCTCCTGGGTTCAAGCGATTCTCTTGACTCAGCCTCTTGAATAGCTGGGACTATAGGCACATACCACCACACCCAGCTAATTTTTGTATTTTTCATAGAGATGGGGCTTCACCATGTTGTTCAGGATGGTCTCTATTTCTTGATCTGCCCACCTTGGCCTCCCAAAGTGCTGGGATTACAGGCATGAGCCGCCATGTCTGGCCGATCTCTTTCTTTTTATGGCTACGTAGTATTCCTTGGTGCGTATGTACTACATCTTTTTTATCCAATCCACCATCTATGGGCATTTACATTGATTCTATGCTTTTACTATTGTGAATAGTGCTGAGCTGAACATACCCATGCATAAGTCTTAATGGTAGAACAATTTACATTCCTTTGGGTATGTACCTAATAATGGGATTGCTGGGTCAAATGGAAGTTCTGTTTTAAGTTCTTTGAGATATCACCAAACTGCTTCCTACAGTAGCTGAACTAACATACATTTCCACCAGCAATGTATAAGCATTCCCTTTGCTCTGCAACCATGCCAGCATCTGTGATTTTTTGACTTTTTAGCAATAGTTGTTCTAATTGGTATCATCTGCACTCTTGTAACATTTGTCTATACTCCTCGTCCCCTGTACTTCGAAGGGCTCATTGATTTATATTTTTCATATTTTAGTTAAAATATTATCTTTGCAGAGGGGCCTTTTTTCCCTACCAGATCTAAAATTGAAATATTCTTGTATTGTTTTATACAGCAAACACTTCTCTTCAACATCACGTCCTAGTGTAAGACGCTGTTCATTTCAGTTCTAGCACTTTGAATAATATGACATTATTATTGCTGATTTTATTAATCTCTTGATTATTTTCTGACCACTTCTTCTAGAATACAAGCTTGTTAATGGCAGGAACATTACTTGCTTTTTCACTGCTGTATCTTCAAGAATTGGAGAAAATGCCTCAAAATAATTAATCAACAAATATGTGTTAAGTGAATGAGTTGCGTGTCCTGAGAGTTTCCTGAAAAAAGATTGTAAACAGCTCACTTCATCATGTTAAACAGGAACAAATGGAGAATGTATCCTAGGGTAAATAAACTGCAGGAAAGCCTTTTGATTTGAGGATTCAAAATATTTGTTTTGAACTGTGTCAGAACAAGTGGCTAGTGTGGACTGGAGCAAGATGCGGATAAGAAGAATCTAGCAGAAGCAGATCAGAATCAGGCATCTGAGCAGAGCTAGCGCATTTCCACCAGTGTGCAGCAGCCAAGTCGCAGTCCACACTAAATCCCAAGAGATTAGTTTCCATGAACTGGCTCTCTTTCACACATCATGTACCCAAAGAATCCCGAGTTGCTTTATCATGCGATTCCCAGAGGGGTTGTCAAAAAACAGAGAAGGAGAGACATGAGGGTATTTTAGAAGCCAATTATCTTTAAAAGTTTATTTATTCACTTCCATTCCAGTCTCTGTGGAGCAGTGGCAGAATTCTCTAATGGGTACTTGATTTTTAAAGATGAAAAATGAATAGGAATCTGGGCATCTCAAATTAGGTTTCAGAAGCATCTGATGCATAAAATAATAGTGGAAAAATATATAAAAAGACCTGTGTCTTCTGGGCAAGTGTGTTTACCTTATAAAATAAGCATCCCAAACCAGAATCATTTTGTCCATTTACAGGCTACAGCATTTGGTATCAAGGCTCTGACTGTGTCCTT
Source organism: Aotus nancymaae (assembly GCF_030222135.1). Lineage (NCBI taxonomy): Eukaryota > Metazoa > Chordata > Mammalia > Primates > Aotidae > Aotus > Aotus nancymaae. The sequence goes on along the minus strand of NW_026988494.1, from coordinate 5,028,119 downwards.
TTCCTTGGAGTTCTCAGACTTTGGATTCGTATCAAATCAGATAAATGTGAGCCACGGAGTTAGTGTCCAGTTATAATTCTCAAATACAATATGTGGATCTAAAATCTATTTAACCTTGGCAGGGGGCAAAGCCACTCAAAATTCAGAGGCAGGAGGGGCACTGGAGGAGTTCTCTGTGAGTCAGGCTGCACTTCCAGCTAGATGCTGGTGGGAACAGGGAGGTATGGGAACGGAAGGAGGGCCTGTAGCCCCTCAGCCCATTTTAGGTTTTCCAAAAGACTAAGATAAAAATTGGCTATAAATAAGCCAAAATATGAGATGATTTTTAGCAAGAAAATTTAGAAACGAATAATGAAAGGGGCCGTGCACTGTATCGATCTAGCAGAGGCTCCTCAGGTTCATTGGTTTTTGCTTATTTTGCTCATTTTCTTTTTCTTTAATTTTGTTTGATATTCAGTCTCTCCATGAGGAGGAATCCTTCTTTTTTGAAAAAAAAATTGTGATATATCCCTTTCTTCCACTGCAGTGCCTGATGCAGGGTAAATATCAACAAACTGATTACCTCTTCCTTTACACTTTCTTTGGCAAAATAAAATAATAATAAAAAGTACTGTTGCTTTCGCATATTCCATGTTCTGATTTCCTTCCAACCCAAAAGATATTTTTAGGACATCTCACTGATGTGTTAATGACTTCCCAAAGCATAATTGTTCTTAAAGAGCCAGGTGCCAAGAATGCAGAGTGGAAAGGGACTTTGGGAATGACACTGTGAAGTATAGTCATTGTTGTATTTTCTTGTAAAATACTTTGACCTGTGGAGTCTATAATGAAGGAGTCAGGAGTAAGAAAAAAATGTAGCATTTAGTGGAAGTTTTATGTGCCTCTTCTAGCACATTCTGCCTCCCAGAGATATCCCACTGCCTTCTTCAAGGATGTGCTGTACTTGTTATGACTGATGCTGAGCGAGCTGACAAGCCAGCAGGAAGGGCCTGACCTGACTCTGGGAAACTCTGTCTCCCCACTCATGGAACCAATAAAATCCTCCCAGTTCTGCTGAAGATAGTAGGTTAGCTGTGGCCTGCTGGGCTTTGTGTCAAGGGCTGGGACACATGCAGAAAAATAAATCTAATTGTCAGCCACAGTTGTTCTTTCCTCAATCTTCCACATCTACCAGGGAAATCAGACCTGGCAGCTCAAGTGTCCGAGACTGGTGCAACGTACACTTCCTGCCTCATCATAAATTAGACTCTGGGAGATGCAGACAGAAGAGGCAAAGAAGAAACAGAAGGAAATAATAGAAGAAGGGAAAGTCAAGGAGGAGTGATCTGGGATAAGCAACCAGACAGAATCTGAGTCTCCCTTTTCCCCCTTCTTTTAGATGTCTGTACAACCAATTAAGGAGTTTAGGTGCATCAGTGATATTGTATCAACAGCAGAACTGGGCTGGGAGTCGCCTTTGGAGGAAACCCGAAATGTTGCAGGCTGCCCCCTTGTTTCTAAAATGAGGGAATTAACATAGGGAGAGATGTGGCTTTTTGTTAATATGTGTATTTTATGAAATAAGGTGCATCATTCAAGTGATACTTTTAACTCTCTGTTTGCTTCTCTGTGCTGTGAGAAGAGAGAAGCAGCAATATGGCACGCTAATTTCTGTCATAGAGGGAACCTGAGAACTGGGCCACCACTCTTGGGCACAACTATGGGGACAAGGCACCAGCAAGAGCAAGAGGAACTAAAGTCTTGAACAGACAAGGGCTCTGGCTAGGAATTAGTTGGCTCAGGAATTACTCAAAGTCATAACTGACTGAGTAGATTCACAGAGGCCTTGAGGCAAAATTTCAAGCAGAAGGGCTTGGTCTTCAGGTGATAGTTAGCACAGCCTTTTTTGACAGAAAAGTTGCTCTGTCAGTTCCAGAAATCAGGCTGAAACTGTCCTTATGAAATTAATAAAACTTTGACTACAAGCATAGCTAAGCATTAAGCAGGTTGCTCTCTAGCCCACTTCCTTATAGCTGCTTACTGTTTAGAAGTCACATAGCCCCTGTCATAAAGTCCTAACTTCTATAGAAAACATCATTAACATTAAGAAACCTCAAATTTTCCTTTTGAGATATTTTTCCAGATCCTGCATTCCAATGCATCCACTGACAGTAGCCAGTTTGAAGACCTTCGCTGAAGAACCCACTCAGCACAGGAATGCAGTTTCTATATTCTTAGGATTTCATGCCTCATGCCCAAATCAATCAGCAACACCCAGACCCTCAGCCCACTACCCACCAAAATTCCCTTTAAAACCCCATGCCAAAACTCCTTTGGGAAGCATATTTGAGGTTCCCCCCTCTTCTTTTGGCTTCCATTCAATTATTAAACTGTTTCTCTGCTTCAATTCCTGCTGTTTCGATGTACTGGTATGTTACTTTGCGACAGGCAATTGAACCTGGTGGTCCTATAACAAGGTACGGTGTTGGCACTCACCTGAGGCTTCTCACTGGGCCATGAATCTGGCTAGACATTGTGCACATTTAGCCTCTTGCCCTCCCCTAGAACTGGTGGCATTCTTATCGAAAGGCAGACTTCACATTTTGGCCTGTCTTGGCCCTTTGAAGAGGTGCTTCTGTCACCGCTGAATCCAGGAAGTGATTTTTTTTTAAGGCAAGGTCTGGCTCTGTTGTCTGAGCTGGAGTGTAGTGGTGTGATCTCATCTCATTGCAACCTCCACCTCCTGGGCTCAAGCCATCTTCCCACCTCAGCCTCTGGAGTAGCTGGGACCACAGGTGCTCACCACCACACCAGGCTAATTTTTGTATTTTTTTGCAGAGACAGAGTTTTGCCATGTTGCCCAGGCTGGTCTTGAACTCCTGAGCTCAAGTGATCTGCCTATCTCAGCCACCCAAAGTGTTGAGATTACAGGCATGAGCCACCACACCCAGCCTGGAAGATGATTTGAATTTTTTTTCAGTTATTTTATTTATAATGTCACATTTTATTTTAGATTTAGGGAGTACATGTACAGATTTATTAAAAGGGTACATTGTGTGATGCTGAGGTCTGGGACATGATTGATTCCATCACCCAAGTAGTAATCATAGATCCAATAGTTAGTTTTTCAACGCCCCTCGCCCTCTCTTCTCCCTCTAGTAGTCTCCCACGTCTGCTGTCCTCACCTTTATGTCCATGAGTACCCAGTGTTTACCTCCCACATATAAGTGAGAACATGTGGCATTTGGTTTTCTGTTCCTGCATTAATTCACTTAGGATAATGGCCTAGAGCTGCATGCAGGTTGCTGCAAAGAACATATTTTCACTCTTTTTTTTGTGGCTGTGTAGTAGTTCTGTTTTTGTGGCTGGTGTGCATGTACCACGTTTTATTTATCCAATCCACTATTGATGGATATCTTGGTTGGTTTCATGTCTTTGCTATTGCGAGTGGTGTTGTGATGAACATGCAAGTGCATGTGTCTTTTTAGTAAAACCATTTATTTTGTTTTAGATATATATCCAGTTATGGGATTGCTGGGTGGAATAGTAATTCTCTTTTAAGTTCTTTGAGAAATCGCCGAACTGCTTTCTACAGTGGCTGAACTAATTTATATTCCCACCAGCAGTATGTAAGCATTCTTGTTTCTCCACAGCTTCACCAAATTCTGTTGTTTTTGACTTTTTATTAACAGCCATTCTGACTGGTGTGAGATGATATCTCATTGTGGCTTTGATTGCATTTCTCAGATGATTAGTTATGCCAAGCATTTTTTCATGTTTCTTGGCCATATGTATGTCTCAGTTTGAGAAGTATCTGTTTATGTCCTTTCCCCATTTTTTAATGAGGTTATTGGTTTTTTGCTTGTTGAAGTGTTTAAGTTATTGATTCTGGATATTAGAACTTCGTTGGATGCAGTTTCCAAATATTTTCTCCCATTCTGTAGGCTGTTTACTCTGTTGATAGTTTCTTTTGCTGTGCAGGAGCTCTTTAATTTAATTAGGTCCAACTTGTCAATTTTTGTTTTTGTTGCAATGGCTTTTGAGGACTCCGTCATGAATTCTTTCCCAAGGCCAATGTTCAGAATGGTGTTTTTTGGAAGATGATTGCACTGCAGTGGGAAGTGCCAGCCCTGTGTTCTCCTCTGAGAGCACAGATTTTCTCCTCTGAGGATGGAAACCCTGAGTTAGGGCTGTGACTAGGGTCAGGCAAGTAAGACATTCGCAGGGCTGTCCCAAAACCCAATTCTCAAGCATACAGGATTTTAGTAAGTCATTTTAAAAATCAAAATTAATGCAAAAAAGTCCATGTGAATCAATTATCGAAATTCTCAATAAGAATAAGCTCAGTGTCCCTAATTTTTCTTTTGCCTTTGGCTTCAATGTAAAACTCAACTGGGCACTGACTCTGACTATACCATTCTGAGGACAGACTTTTCCTCTCCCATATCCACTCCTGGGACAGAAGAGAACATAATCAATCATGTACTAGCCTAGCCAAGGCTGGAGGCGAGAGCCTATTTCCCCAAAGATCAGCTGTACTAACTAAGCCTGTTGCCGAGAACAACTTTTTAATTATTTGATCACGCCCTACTCTACCTCACAACTGTATAGTTCCTAGCTGTGTGTAAAAGGGACTAGGTAAGCAGGAATGTACTGATGCAGCTAAAAATAGTTGTAAGGTCATTATTGGAGGAGTTTGCTCAGCTGTCTCGGGTGGCAGGGTCGCCTCCTTTGGTAGGACTTTGGGTGTGACACAAACAAGATTCCTGTGTCTATCAGGTTTTCATTATTGAGGCTATTCTCTGGGATAAAAGTTTGAGTCCCCAGGAAAGACATTTAATGGGCCTGGTAAATTCTTTCTTTTCATTGCAACTTAGGTGGGGCTTTGACCCTTAATACCCAATACTTTTTCCTGGTACAGGTTCTGAAGCCCTTTTAAGTTAAAGTGTAAATGATTAGTGAGCTGCAAGTACTGCTGGGTAACAGCATTAGGTTAAGGCTCTAATTTCTGCCAACAGTAGTGGTAAAATTATAGGTATTGCCCAAGGAATATGAAGCAAAACAGTTGTTCTTTCCATTGATATAAAAATAGCTATGATATTTTGATTAATTAATTTTATTTTATTTTTTGAGGAGGGGTACACTGTCATCTGGGAATTTGTGTGCTCTCCTCAACACTCAATATGAAGAAATACCTTTGGTAGCAAAAAACTATATACAGTTAATTCTTGAACAATATGACTTTGAACTGCATGGATTCCATTTTACATGTTATTTTTTCAGTAGAAGGTACACTGACTGTACCTTCAGTAGAAGTATGCCTGCCACTCCTGCCTCTTCTCCACCTCTTCCACCTCTGCCACCCTGAGACAGCAAGACAAACTCCACCCTTTTCTCCTCTTCCTGGGCCTATCCACATGAGGACAATGTGATGGAAACCCTGAGTTAGGGCTGTGACTAGGGTCAGGCAAGTAAGACATTCACAGGGCTGCCCCAAAACCCAATTACCAAGCATACAGGATTTTAGTAAGTCGTTTTAAAAATCAAAATTAATGCAAAAAAGTCCATGTGAATCAATTATCGAAATTCTCAATAAGAATAAGCTCAGTGTCCTTAATTTTTCTTTTGTCTTTGGCTTCAATGTAAAACCCAACTGGGTACTGACTAAGATTTTATGATGATGATCCATGTCAACTAAGTTAATAGTATTCTTTTCCTTATAATTTTCTTAATAACATTCTCTTTTCTCCAGCTTACTTCCTTGTAAGAATGCAGCATATAACACATATAACATACCAAATATGTGTCAATCGACTATGTTATTGGTTAGGCTTCCAGTCTACACTAGGCTTCTAGTAGTTAAGTTTTTGGGGAGTCAAAGGTAATACAAAGAATTGTGACTACGTGGGAGGCTAGTGCTCCTAACCCCTGTATTGTTCAAGGGTCAATTGTTGTAGTTGGTCCTAAATTTCTAAATTGTAGTTGTCTTAAATTTCGTTTCTAAGAAAATGAAAGTGCTTCAGAAATTGCGGATTATTTCACAGGTTCTTCTCAGACCTTGGAATAACTCTATGAGGTAGGAAACGTCATTCCTACTCTATGGTTGAGAAAACTGAGGTGTAGAAAGGATAAGCTATTTATTCAAGATCTTCCAGTTAATATTCAATGATGGCATTAGGACTTAAATCCGGGTAAGCTAACTCCACACGCAGGGCTTTTTTAAAAAAAAAAAAAACTTGGATTTTGCCAAGCGCGGTGGCTCGTGCCTGTAATCCCAGTACTTTGGGAGGATGAAGCAGGTGGATCATGAGGTCAGAAGTTCAAGACCAATCTGACCAACATAGTGAAACCCTGTTTCCATTAAAAATACAAAAAAAAAAATAGCCATCTGTTGTAGTGCATGCTTATAATCTCAGCTACTCAGGAGGCTGAGGCAGGAGAATCATATGAACCCAGGAGGCAGAGGCTTCAGTGAGCCAAGATCGCACCATTGCACTCCAGCTTGGGTGACAGTGCGAGACCCCATCTCAAACAAACAAATAAACAAAAAACCCAGAAAACTTTGGACTTCTTAAAAGTCACTCTGATATCTTCTGAGTTCATTTATCCCAATGGTGCCCCTTCTCCATCCAGAAAGCTATTAGATATGACTCTTTCTGTAAATGGTAGCCCATTCAGACAGGAATAGTTAAATAATACCCTGCACATAATGTGATTTGCCCCTGAGCCTTCAGCTTTATTCAGCATATTGGAAATATTTGCATAGATTTTCTTCCTCTGGCAGTACTGGAGAGTGGTATTTCTGTCATGAAAATGGCATGTCATACTCAGGAGAATGAGTCTGATGAGAACCTGCCTTGAGGTACTTTTCTATATTCAGCTTCTGAGTCTGGTGAGGCTGACCCTTGGGACCCTTGTAAATGTTCATAAAGCTGGAGTCACACTGCATTCTTGCCTGGACAGCAGCAAGTGGGTTGTGTGCACTCTGCAAAAGTCAGGGCTATATGAAAAATAAACTTTATAGACTCTAGCTAGTGTATAAATTAGCTATTATATTTTTGGAAGCATCATTTGCCCTGAAGTCTTTTTCTAACTATGCATTAACAAGTTGGATCACAACAGAAGTACTCTACGGTAATTAGTGGGTTCAACTCATAGCTGACCAAACATACCTTCTTGGGGAGATTATTTGCTAAATTTAGTTTCCTTGCACTCAAAAGGAAACTTGTCTCTTCTGTTTTCTTCCCCTTTGAAGAGACTGAATCCTAAACCCAGAATCAGACACCAAACCAAGGATACTTGGCTTCAGTGTGTTCTGGTATTAACCAGAGTATCAAACTAGGACCAAATTACAAGTTTCTGAAAAGTAAAAACAAAAGAATTTAAGGGTTAAAAATGTAAAAGAAACAGAGAGAAAACTGTAGAAGAAACAGAAGAAAATGAGAGGGAGATAACTTAAAAATCAAGTAGCTAGGGGAGGAGAAAGGAAGGAATTACCTCATGCTTTATTGTTAATGTCCATTAACAAATAAAGGATAAGCATGTGGCATTCCTGCAATGCACACTAGGATGTCTCCCTCTGAAGGATATGCTCAGAGGGAGGAAGAAAATTCAGCGTAAAAGGACCAAACACCAAGACGCTGAAGCTTTGAATCCTCCTACTCTACAGTAGGTGGAGACACTGTGCCTTTAACATGCTTGATAAATAAATTCTCCATCTCTTTAGAATTACATTGTTTATTTCTCCCTCATAACACAGTCCCTTTTGTAGCTATAGATTTTGCCGTTATTCTTTGCGTGTATATGGGGTTAGTTATTGACTGAATTACTTTCTAATATTTCAAAAGAAAACAGGTTTTAAAAAAGCAGAGGGACATTCTTGGAGCAATACTGCAGAATAATCAGTGGTAATAGCAAACTGTGCTTCTCCCACATTTTTTTCCCCATATTTTTTAGTTGTGTGGAGTTCTACTTAAATCCTAATGATGCATGAACAACTTGACTTGTTTTCTCTTTCCATTATTTAAAAATGAAGAAAATCTCCTCCTTATATTAAGGAAAAGTGCATTAATTGTTCACTGCCAGTTGATCATCTCAACTATTAAATTTTGAGAGTGTGTTTGTGTGTGTGCGTGTGTGTACATATGTGCGTATGGGTATACACACACCACATTAAGAACAGCCACCCTGACCTATTTCCAGAGCATGATTTCCTCTTGTTTCGAAAACTTCGTGGACCTCCTGTTTCTTGCTCTTTTCTATCGTTACCTGTCTTTTAGCTTTGTCTAACCTTCTGACTTGGTTGTGTACATTTTCTGTTAAAAGTGACTGCTCTGACCAGTTTTCAGAGTTTTCTTCATTGGCATTTCAACTGGCTGGATCAAGCAGCTCTACCAGGTTGACTTAGTTTGAGATATTTCGGTCCCATCAACTTAAGACTTTGTTCAAGACTTGGGAAAGTATCTGGATGGTTAGAAACAGAAGCAAATTAACAGCAACACTCAACACATACTCTGTTATTATAAAAACTTTCTTAGGACATTTGTCATAGAGTTTGTCTTTTTTCTTAAAGTGCTTAGTTCATTAAAAAAATACATAAATAAAAATCGTCATGTTGCTCTTGAGCCTCTGCCTGCCCAAAGAAAGATCTTTTCAGAATTAGTAGTAGAAGGATGATGAAAAGAATCTCTTAAATTTACTAAAAGTCTTTCACTCTTTCCTATCTTTGGATCTTTGTTATTGCTCATTTTTAAATACAGACAGAAAGGCATTGCATAGGTAAGAGGTAGCAATTTGGCTTAGAAGAATTTTCCCGGAAACCCGATTTCTATAACAGCTTATTCTGTTTAACAGGCTAGGTCAGACTTTAGCCTCAGGATAGGCAGTAAATGAAAAGTCTCCCTTTCTCTCTCCTCCTCCTCCTTCCATACTTTGCACCCCCTTTTCCTGTCAACTTCTTATTTGTCCTTTCTGGTTATCAATTATTTCTCTGGTCCATTTTTTGCATTGTTCTTTTTCATGTAATAACAGTTTTCTTCAATCTACCTGCCTGAGAAAGGCAATTCTAGAAGCCTTTCCAGACACAATAGAATATAAAACAACAACAACAACAAAACAGTCACAAACAATGATGTCTTACCTGTCTTTAACCAGCCAGGCCACAGAACTGCCAACTCATTTACATCCTTTTTTAGTTCCACATGCGGCCTGAGAGGCATGCATTGGGTGAGTAAAAGGAGAATGGATGTGGACCACCGTGATTTATTCCTCCTCTTCTTGCTGTTGATGCCATCACAGTTACATATTCCAGTCACTTCTGCAGCTGCTGAAATTTGTATTACCGTTATCTGATAAGATAGCAAGAATTTAGACTTAACTATACTAACAAGGTAATTGACATCTGAGTAGCATAAATTTTTACCAGAATTACTGGTAAGGTTATTTGAGATTGTTGCATTGGAAAGCTATAAAGTAATCATTTTAAATATGGTTCCTCTAAGATTTAAATATAAAATGTAACATGATAATTCTCAAAAGAGCCTTTAAAGCGAATAGAGTCAGTGGTGTGCTGCAACAGGGTCATACCAGCTAGCAAGAGTGGATTGTCACATTTTTCAGGAATTTTGAGAGCTGGTTGTAAAATACAGGCATTAAAAATCAAATTATAGAAACAATGAAATATTTAAAAATGGTAGTTAAAACTCAGACATTCATATTTTTCTATATTTACTAATATCTGTGCTTCTGAGGTTATTTAAAGCTATTGTTTTTGTATAGTGAAAACACTATACAATGTACTAGAGCAAATCTCTTCCCAACTCCGTGTTCAATTATGTCACATTATGGTTTCAAATTGGCCATTGTGAGTCTATTTATAATACGCCACAGAAACAGGAAAGTGTTACAATCAAGACTTTTTTACTCCTCATAGAGTTGGTTGTTAAAGATTTACCAGCACACCACTGTGTATAATTACACGTGTCCTACAGATAAGAAATCAGAGGCTCAGAAAGTGAAGAAACCTTGCAACATGTAGTGGGGGTTCAGGTTCTGCCGTTATTAGTCCTGGAACACCTAAAGCGGGGTGAACATTTGGGGAAGAGGAATTCCTTTAGTAATCCTACTCTCTCTTCTCCTCACCAAGACCTCTAAAAATGTCCTTCCACTTGCACCATCTTTAGTCCATTTCAATCCCCAGCTCCCCAGCTAGTGCAGCGTATTTTGGGATCTTCTGCTCACAAATTTGACACCCCGACAAAGAGCCGCAATGTCTTAAGTTACATCACCCCTAAACATTCACATGCTAATTTCAAGGATGACTCTGACTTTCAGATAGATGAGCCTCAGAACATTTTAAGAAATTTGGGCACATTCGAGTTTGTGTGGGTACAGAATGAATATGGAGAGAAAAAGGGTAAATAGGGCAAAACGTGAAATGCATTTGTTGTGCCTGGCTATGTGCAAGTCCGTATGTGTTGAGGGTTGCTTATAATGACAAACTTTACGTCTGTATTTTTGTTCAGGATGGATCCTGGCTTGGACATTTTAATTTAGTAACAATAATATGTAAGGGCATCTTTCAAAAGAACATTTAAGGTATGCTTGCTGAGAATCCTGTAGAAGACTCTCAAATAATTACCAAGTAAATGTCATTATTATAAACAGTTTTCATAATTATGATTATAATCATCATTAACCTCCTTCCCATTTGTAGTGTACCTTGTATTTTTTAAAAAATGCTTTACAAGTTTTCACATTTAAACTAGATAATGCTTTTTTAAAAATCTTGTTCAACAATGGATACACTAAAGTCCAGAGTGAATAATTTACCCAGAATTGCACAGATAACTAGCTTGATAAGAAACTTGGCATTGGTTTTAAATGTCAGCTCTGAAACTAGCATTTAGTGAATAATTACTCTGTGCTAAACACTGTGCTAGATGCTTTACGTATACAATATTTTTTGGGTCCCTCAAGATAAGTATTATGTCTTATATTTTATAGATGAGAAAACTGGGGCAAAAAATAAATAAAAAGATTTTTCCAAAATGTGTTAGAGCCAGTGCTAAATTCCAACTCTGCCCGACTTCAGCATCGATGTTCTGCGCCCTCTACTTCAAGCTAATAGGTCCAAACCTGGATGACATGCCCTTTCCTAAAGTTAGTTCCATTAGTGAGCAAATTCACAAGAACACTGCCTGCCATGAAGAACATATCTGTCTTTCTAGCAAAGTGCTTTTGGATTTTTTTTTCCCTAGTGAGAGATTTGGTAACTTAGCATCACAAGAGAAAAACAAAAAGCAAGGGAAATATCAAATGACCTCAGTTCTCTGCCCTCAAATGCTGATGTTTGGTCGCCAGTATTTCTGGGTCATGAAAAGATGACCTACAGACATACACTTTATTCAATTGGGTGAAGTTTAAAATGCAAACACCAGTGTGTCTCTGCATGACATTTAGTGTTTCATTTTCTACTCCATGGATCCTTGTTTCTCAAGAGAACTCTTCAGGCAGGTTTCTATGGAAATACAAGCCAAACACTTAGAGGGTATAATAAAAAAATACTTCCACTTTAGCCCATGGGACCTAAATGTGTTTGTTGCTATAAAATACAGAACTTTAAAGGCAAGCACAAATCAGAGGACATTGTGGACCCAGTTTTAAATGACTACAAGGTCTTCAGCTCCAAGTTACCTTGGAGAAGAGCATTCATAATTCTCAATCTTGATTGTTTTCAAAAGAAGTAGGTACCTTCTGCTGTTCAAAGTAGCTTTCTTAGAAGTAAGCAGTAGGAACCATCAGGGAATGGTGGGCTCATGGGTAAAGGACTGGGTAATTTTCCAGCTTCCTGTATTGTTGATAACCCTGCATCTATTTCTGAGCATTTTCAGGGGTCATTTTGATTGTTTAATTTTCTAATGGGAAATCACATCCTCCAAACACCACTTGATTTTTTAAAGTGTGAATCAGTCACACCATAGTGATGTCCTGGTTCCCGTTGCTGTATAAATTCTTACTCCAAAAGTTCGAAGCTTAAAGCAATCATTTAATTTTGCTGACTGTTTTCGTGGGTCAGGAATTCTAGAAGGATTTGACTGGTTGATTTTCACTTGGCATCTCCTGTGCAGTTGTAGTCAGATGTCAGTTGGGGATGGTGTCATCTGAAGTTTTCTTTTTTTCCGAGTCAGGGTCTTGCTCTTTCCCCCAGGCTGGAGGAAAGTGGTGCAAACAGCGCTCACTGCAGCCTTGAGTTCCCGGACTCGAGTGATTCTCTTACCCTCAGCTGCCCCTGTAACTGGGACCACAGTCATGAGCCACCGCATCTGGGCATCTGGGTAATTTTTTTATTTTTATGTAGAGACAGGGTCTCACCATCTTGCCCAGGCTAGTCTCAAACTCCTGAACACAAACAATCCTTCTGCCTCAGCCTCCCAAAGTGCTGGGATTACAGATGTGAGCCACCATGCCTGGCCTGGATGTATGAGATGGCTTAATCACATGGCTGGAAGTCAATGCTGACTGTTGGCTGGGAGCTCAGCTGGAGCTATTGAACAGAACACTTGTATGTGGCCTCTCCAGCACAACAGCCTCAGTATAGTGAGACAGCTTACTTGATGCCTAACTTCTCCCAGAGTCCGTGTTCCAAGAAAATCGAGGGCTATGGCATGGTCTTTTTTGACCTGGTGGTCATACAGCATCACTAATGGTGTGTTCTCTTACTCAGTCACAAGCCCACCCAGATTCAAAAGGAAGGGGCTCAGATTTCTCTTTTTGATTGGAAGAGTTTTAAAGGAGTGTCTTCCTCCATCTTGTAGAGAAAAGAATCAAAGAATTTTTGATAACATTAAAATGTATTTTATAGTAGTAATAGTTATGTATCAGTTTGCTATTGTGGCACAATAAACCATGATGAAATCAAAACTAAGAGGGGCCATAAGTGATGGCTTATGCCTGTAAGCTAAACATTTTGGGAGGCTGAGGCTGGAAGACTGCCTGAAGCCAGAAACTCAAGACCAGCCTTGGTAACAACAACAAAATAAAAAACAAACAACAAAAGGAAAATTATCTGAGTGTGGTGGTACACCCCAGTAGACTCAGCTACTTGAGAGACAGAAGCAGGAGGATCACCTGAGCCCAGCCAAAGGTTCCAGGCTACAGTGAGCTATGATGGCATCACTGCACTCAAGGCTGGGCAACAGAGCCAGACCCTGTCTCATAAAATATTAAAATAAAATACGAGCCATTTGTTTATCTCACCATTCTGTGGTTAGTAATTTAGGCTGGGCTCAGCTAGGTGATTGTTGCTCCCTCATGTGTCTGTAGTCAGTTTTATGTCAATTTTGCTGATCTTGTCTGGTCTTTCTGGGGTCTCAGGTTGGGCAGTCTTGGCTCTGGTCTGTGTCATCTTCCATCTTCCTGAAGGTTTTCCCTAGCCTGTTTCTATGGTGAAAATAAATTCTGAGAGAGTGTGGAAGCACCATGGACAGCCATTTGAGGCACAGGCTTCAAGTTGGGAAGTTATTACTTCTGCTAGCCAAAGAAAGTGGCAAGGCCAGGCTGGGTTTCAGGTCCAGGGATACAGTTTATCTCTCACAGGTGTTGCTGTACAGTCACTTTCTAAGGGGCATTGGGGATAGAGAAGGGAGTAATTGTAGCCAATTAAAAAATAATGTTTTATGATAGCTAATCTTTATGCAGTATGTACTTTGTTCCAGAAACTCTTCTAAGCATTCCACCTGTATAATTCACGTGCTCTTCAAAACAACCCTACATATGGTTACTATCACTATTCGTATTTTATAGATGAGGAAGAAAGCACAGAGCATAAGTGACTTCCTCGAAGTCACAGAAGTATTAAAGGAGTAAAATAGTATTCATACCCAGGCAATCTGGCTCCAGACTGTTTATAACTACTAAATTATACTGTTAATATTTTTATTTAATATAAGTTACATCATGATAGGTAATTAGGGAATATTTATTTTGAGATATGAATCAAGGGTCAGATGTTCCCAGCATATCAATATTTGGTTAGTTCTGGATCTTTGGACCACTGAACACAACCTTTTAAGCTGTTTTGTCACATAAGTGATGTTCAAGTGAATTCAGCTTGTATCCTTAAAGCTATAAGCAGATTTTTTTTACATTTAAAGGTGGCATGAAGGATTGGTATGATCAACAAGTTTCAAAATGGAGAAACTTGGTGCTTGTTTTTGTAATTTTATTTTCTCATTTACCAAATAAGGGGATTAAATTGAATAATTGCTGGTTACATAATATTCTAAAAGCTAAATCTTATCAGCTTCATAGTTGTGTATTGATCTAAAGCTATTAAGGATGATCTATAATAAGGGTAACAAATATACTATGAATTGACAAATTTCTCTTTTCTAATTTTCTGTAAGTTCTTCATTTGTCTTAAACCATGTACTTTTCTAGTTCCTAGGTCAGATATATTTCTTGCTAATAATGAAAAATCAATTTTCTTACAATATGCAGCATTTGGAAAACTGTATTCAGAAAGCATGTTAATGGGTGTTTGCATAAGCATTTCAATGATGATTGCTTTAGTAAAATAATAATGGGACAATGTAATGAAGAAAGGTACAAAGAAAATAAAGGCAAGAGTAAAGACAGAGAATGAGAAAAAAATAAAACAGGCCAACATGACATCTGTTTAGCTCTGGAAAGGCTTAGTGAGTCTGATGTTGAGGTCTTTCATTGTCCTGGGGGTTGTTTGACAAATGGTGTCCTGTGGAGAAACATGAAATGAAATCTGTGTTTCAGGGGTGGTTTTTTGATTGATCCAGCCAGGGACCCTCAAGGGAGCATACCAGTGCCTAGATAGCTACTGGTGGTGCCTTCCAGAACCATGCCACCTGGAACCAAGAGGCTTGACATCTAGATCCTTTTATTGGAGCTCTTTTAGAAGAAAAGTGAGGAAGTAATCTTTCAGCCAAACAAGCACAGGTAGGACACAGGATGAAAGCGAGTAGTTCTGCAATGAGGAGTGGGGAAAACCCTTGCACGGGCTCTTGCCATTTGATCTCAGTGAGCCTTAGTTATCTCATCTCTTAAGTGGGGTTGGGAGTTGGGTAGGCAGTGGGTAGACAGGTATTGCCCTGAATGAAAAGTAAAATCATTTTCTAAGTAATTTCTAGTTTTGTTGAATCAGTGACAAAATTCTAATTTCACCATCATGACATTCTGAACTAATGCAGAACCTCCAACATGATATACATTTATATATCCACGTTTTAATCACCATAATAGCTCATAAATTTCTGAACATTTAACCATTAACCCTTGCCAGCCTATATAAGCTGTCTTCAACATACATTATTGCAATTCTGAGGTACCAGAAATAATTTATATCCAGACAATAAGAGACATCAAGCTGGACCCAAAGATGTGCAAATAGATACAGGTCTTAGTGAAAAGTGGCTGGGATTTTAATGTCCACTCACAATAAGATATATGGCTATAGAGGAGAGGTGTATAGAGGAGAGTGGGCACTGCTGTGAGGCTGATTGCTGAAACCAGACACCACCCAAAAGCTGAGACCCCTTAAGAGCTGCCCAGTTTGTCAAGTAGCTAAGAAAACATCATAAGTACTAAGAATTAACAAGGAAGCAGCTCTTTCCTTTATGCTTTGGGAAAAAAATTCCAATTAAGAATTGAAACTGAAAGCTTATGCCATGCCTAGGTATGGAATACCAATTCACACTCTGTATACAGGCATGAATTCTAAGCTAATAAATTAGAAATGTAAATACTGATCCTGGACAAGTGAATTCTCAGAGGTGCCCAATAGAAGCAAAACAAAACAACTTTTTAGGAATTCCACAATACAGAAGGAAAGGGACACACACAGGAAAAAATACATTCAAGTTGAAGATAAAAACTCATTCAAAAATTACAAGTCATAGGAGGAAATGACCTATAATGACAGGATATCAGCAGATACAAAGTACAGGATAAAAAAGATATAAAGATAGATAAGAGATGAAATAAAGGAATAGATATTAACAATTAGAGAAAATGAATAAAAAAGTTGGAAGAGAAAAATAATAATGAACTGAAATTAAAAACTCAACAGAGATTTCTACTTCTGAAAAGGTGGAGTAGATGTACAAGATGGTTTGGCTGTGTCCCCACCCAAATCTCATCTTGAACTGCAGCTCCCATAATTCCCACATGTAGGAGGTACCTGGTGGGAGACGATTGAATCATGGGGGCAGTTTTTCTCATACTATTCTTGTGGTAGTGAATGAGGCTCACGAGATTTGATGGTTTATAAGGGAAAACCCCTTTCACTCGGCTCTCATTTCTCTCTTGCCTGCTGTCATGTAAGACATGCCTTTCACCTTCCATCATGATTGAGAGGCCTTCTCAGCCATGTGGAACTGAGTCTATGAAACCTCTTTTTTTCTTTTTTCCCTTTTTTTTGCTAAATTCTTTCCATTTCTTTTCTTTTCTTTTCTTTTTTTTTATATAACTTTAAGTTCTCGGGTACATGTGCAAATCTTGCAGGGTTGTTACATATGTATACACATGCTCTGGCGGTTTGCTGCATCCATTCCTCTGTTACCTACATTAGGTATTTCTCCTAATGTTATCCCTCCCCAACGTCCCCACCCCTGCTATCCCTCTCCTAACAGCCAACCCCAAACAGACCCCAGTGTGTGATGTGTGATGCTACCTCCCTGTGTCCATATGTTTTCATTGTCCAACACCCACTTATGAGTGAGAACATGTGGTGTTTGGTTTTTCTGTTCTTGTGTCAGTTTGCTGAGAATGATGGTTTCCAGCTTCATCTGTGTCCCTGCAAAGGACATGAACTCATCCTTCTTATGGCTGCATAGTATTCCATAGTGTATATGTGCCATATTTTCTTTATCCAGTCTACCTTTGATGGGCATTTGGGTTGGTTCCAAGTCTTTGCTATTGTAAACAGTGCTACAGTGAACATACATGTGCCTGTATCTTTACAATAGAATGATTTATAATCCTTTGGATATATACCTAGTAATGGGATTGCTGGGTCAAATGGTATTTCTATTTCTAGATACTTGAGAAATCGCCACACTGTCTTCCACAATGGTTGAACTAATTTACACTCCCACCAACAGTGTAAAAGTGTTCCTATTTCTCCACATCCTCTCCAGCATCTGTTGTCTCCAGATTTTTTATGATCACCATTCTAACTGGCATGAGATGGTATCTCAATGTGATTTTGATTTGCATTTCTCTAATGAGCAGTGATGATGAGCATTTTTTCATATGTTTCTTGGCCACATAAATATCTCTTTTGAAAAGTGTCTGTTCCTATCTTTTGCCCACTTTTTGATGGAGTTGTTTGTTTTTTTCTTGTAAATTTGTTTTAGTTCTTTGCAGATTCTGGATATTAGCCCTTTGTCAGATGGGTAGATTGCAAAAACTTTTTCCCATTCTGTTGGTTGCTGGTTCACTCTAGTGATTGTTTCTTTTGCTGTGCAGAAGCTCTTAAGTTTAATTAGATCCCATTTGTCTATTTTGGCTTTTGTTGCCATTGCTTTTGGTGTTTTAGTCATGAAGTCCTGGCCTATTCCCATGTCCTGAATGGTATTACCTAGGTTTTCTTCTAGGATTTTTATAGTGTTAGGTCTTATGTTTGAATCTTGAATCCATCTGGAATTAATTTTTGAATAAAGTGTAAGGAAGGGATCCAGTTTCAGCTTTCTGCACATGGCTAGCCAGTTTTCCCAACACCATTTATTAAACAGGGAATCCTTTCCCTGTTGCTTGTTTTTGTCAGGTTTGTCAAAGATCAGATGGTTGTAGGTGTGGTGTTCATTCTGAGGCCTTTGTTCTGTTCCATGGGTCTATATCTCTGTTTTGGTACCAGTAACATGCTGTTTTGATTACTGTAGTCGTGAAGTCAGGTAGAATGATGCCTCTAGTTTTGTTCTTTTTGCTTAGAATTGTCTTGGCTATGTGGGCTCTCTTTTGGTTTCATATGAAGTTTAAGGTGTTTTTTTCCAGTTCTGTGAAGAAGGTCAATAGTAGTTTGATGGGGACAGCATCGACAAAATTCAACAACTCTTTATGCTAAAATCTCTTAATAAATTAGGTATTGATGGAATGTATCTTAAAATAATAAGAGCTATTTATGACAAACCCACAGCCAATATCATACTGAATGGGCAAAAATAGGAAGCATTCCCTTTGAAAACTGGCAGTAGACAAGGATGAACTAATACAATGTACTTTTCTACTTTTCTACCTAAGTATGAGCTAAACACTTTAGATTATGTCATAGTACATTTCTGAAAGATAGAGAGAAGAAAGCAGATGAGCTAGCGTCCTCTGGAACTGATGAGTTACATCTAGGTTGTATTAGAGAAGACTGAGTTGGGGCTTTCATCCTATGGGGAAACAATTCCCTCCACTGCCTCCCACCACTGCCAGAAGTAATGAGATCTACCTCCCACTCCCTGCTGGGATTATATCAGAGAAAACTACTGAAGAATCAGGGTTTTTAACATCATATAATAGTACTAAGGTCATCCTCCTCCCAACTATCATGAAGTGGAAGCCACCTGAGGAACTAGAACTCCCGCTTTATCAAGCAGTAACCGTGAACAAAGTGCTCACCTCTGCCCCACGTAATGGAAGCTGAGTAGGAAATCTGGACTTCCACAAACACCTGACAGTAGTGAGACAGTGCCTACCACTTAATTTTTTAGAACCATGTCAGAGAAAGAAAGATAAAACAGAACATTTAAGGCTCACAGTTTCATGACCTAAGTACCCCAAATTTCCAGATTTCAATAAAAAAATCAGTTGTTATACAAAAAAACAAAGATTTCAAACTGAATGAACAACAAAGGATGCCAAAGCGGAGATGAGAAAGATGTTAGAATTATGTGGCAAAGTTTTTAAAGTAGCCATCGTAAATGATGCATTAACAAGCAAACACAGATATACTTGAAGTAAGTGAAACAAATCAGTCTCAGCAAAAAAAGGATATATCAAAAATAACAATTTTAGTACTAAAAATATAATAACTAAAAACAGCAGTGGATATACTCAGCAGCAGAATGGAGGAAAGAGCTAGTGAACTGGAAGATGGAGGAATCTCATGAAATAATCTCATCTGAACAATAAAGAGAAAATAGACTGGAAAAAAAGCAACACAGCCTTAGGTACCTATAGGAATATGACAAAAGATCTCAGATTTATTTTATCAGAGCCCTGAAATGAGAGGAGAAACAGTTGGGGTTGAAACATACCCAAAGAAATGATGTCTGAAAACTTCTCAAATGTGACAAAAGATATTAATCTACAGAGTCAAAAAACTGAGCAAATCCCAAACAGGATAAACCCAAAGAAATTTACATTAAGAAATATCTGACGTAGTCAAACTTCTTAAAACTAAAGACAAAGAAAAAATATCTTAAAAACAATAGTTAGAAAATATACCTTACTTATCTGGGGGGAACACATTCAAGTGACAACCTATCCTATTTCTCATGAGAAACCACAGAGGTCAGAAAATAGTGGTGTGACATTTTCAAGTGCTAAAATGAAAGGACTTTCAACCTCCAGAATCCTATATCCAGTGAAAATATCCTTCAGAAATGACAGACAAGTAAAGCCATTCTCATATGAAGGGAAACTAAAAAACTTTGTCACCAGCAGGTCTCACTTAAAAAGAATAACTAAAGGAAATTTTTGGAAAAGGAAGGAAAATAGTAAAAGAAAGAAGATAGGAAGATCAAGATGAGAAAAGAACACTAGAAAGAGTAAATATATGAAGAGTAAATAATACAATACATTTTCCTTCTCCTCTTGAATTTTCTCTTAAAAAAAAAAATACTTGGGGCTCAGCCAAGACCAGCCCAGCCCAGTAATGACCAGCAGAGCTCAGGTCAATCACAAGCTTCATTACGAAGTAAGTAAGCAAGAAATAAGTGCCTTTTTCTGTGAGGTATGGGTATATTAGAATTATTTGTTACAATAGGAAAAGCTGCTTAATAAACCAATGATCTAACCTTGGGTTATTTTTCTTCTCTTTCTACACACTGCTCTTGAGCAACCTTATCCATACTCTTGCCTCTAGAACACTGAGGACTCCAAGTACATATTTCAAACTTCTACCTTTCTTCGGAGCTTTAGATGCTTATTTCCATCTTCCGACCCTAACTTAAATGTCATTCCATCTCAGGAAGCTTTTCTAAATCTTCCCCTCTGCATTTGTCCAAAGTTACATGCTCTGTGTGCCTCAATATCACTTTTTCATACCTTTATTTATAATATTCACCTCATTGTGATGCAACTGTTGATCTATGTATCCTTTTTACCACTGGACCAAGATCTAGTTAAGAATAGGGACCTTATAGTCTCCAGATTGTGAGATAGCTTGAGCCCTACAGTCATGTTCTTTCAGTATTTGCTGAAATAATGTAAAGGTAAAACTGTATAAGGAATTCTTTTTTTGTTTGTTTTTTGCTTATAAACAGATTTTTAATTTCATGGTCCTAGAGTTGGAAAGTCCAGATCAAAGTGCAAACAAATTTAGTGTCTGGTGAGGGACTATTTCACTGGTTCATGGACAGCCATCTTTTCTCTGTGTCTTCACTTGGCTGAAGTGCCAAAAATAAATATTCATAGTTTTGGGAAAAAATTTCCATTTATACTGATTGGAAACATACTAAATGTACTATAAGAAAAAAATGTAGCAAAAAGTAAGAAAAGGCTGAGCACAGTGGCTCATGTCTCTAATCCTAGCACTTTGAGAGGCCAAGGCAGGCAGATCATCTGAGGTCAGCAGTTTGAGACAAGCATGGCCAACATGGCAAAACCTCATCTCTACTAAAAATACAAAAATTAGCCAGGATTGGTGGCATATGCCTGTAATCTCAGCTACTCAGGAGGCTGAGGCAGGAGAATCACTTGAACCCAGGAGATGGAAGTTGCAGTGAGCCGAGATTGCACCACTGCCCTCCATTGTGGATGACAGAGTGAGACTCTATCTCAAAAAAAAAAAAATAATAATAGCTAAATTAATTAAATAAATAAAGTCCAGGCACGGTGGCTCACATGTGTAATCTCAGCACTTTGGAGGCTGAGGCTGGTGGATCACCTGAAGTTGGGAGTTCAAGACCAGCCTGACCAACATGGTGAAACCCCATCTCTACTAAAAATACAATAATTAGCCAAGCACGGTGGGGCATGCCTGTAATCCCAGCTACGTGGGAAGCTGAGACAGGAGAATTGCTTGAACCTGGGAGGTAGAGGTTGCAGTGGGCCAAGATCCTACCATTGCACTCCAGCCTGGATAATAGAGAGAGACTCTGCCTCAGAAAACCAACCAACCAAACAAAAAAACACAAAAAAGTAAGAAAAAACCACTACAATTTTAAGATGTAACATTTATTTTCTACTTAGTAAAAGCAGATAACTGAATTATAAGAAGTACAGCCCTAACTGTTCAACACCAATTTCTAAAATTCAACTGATTTTCCACATATGGTGGAATTTTATATTAACTCCAATTTTATATTAACTCCATAGAATATATTTTTTTTGAAGAAGAAGAAGAAGAAATGGAAAGAAGAAAAGGGGAAAAAAGAGAAAGGAATCTCTTATTAACAATATATTTACTAGACTCTATGATAGGTAGTTTATTCTCTTCATAATATATAGAACTCTTCATAGTAACATGGAACTCTTCATTACATATATCTATAGAAACAGACTAGTTTTAGCACAGTTAAATCATTTATTTGCTCTGGGCTACTTATCATTAGTAGAGCCGAATTTGAACCTGTGTCTCCCAGTTTCACACTTAGCACTCTTTCGGTGATTTACTCTGCCATCTGTTTGGATCCTTATTCGTGTGTGTACCAAGAGGTCATCATCAATACCTAAACACACATATGAGAGGAAGGAAGACAGAATGCTGTGTTATTTAAAACTAACCATCCCCATTCTGGAGAGAAATCATCAGGAACGCACTGAGAATATTGTGGCTGCTGCTTCAATGAACGGCTTGTTGATGTGATGCTTCTTAAAGTTTTTAGCAATCACTCCATGGTTTATCACCCTGATGTGAATATGGGTTTGAGTGTTTGAAGTGGGAGAGAAGTTTGCCAAGCAGACAGAGTGAACTAATTTTCAGCCATTAATAACGTGTCTATTTCTATTTTCTTTCTGCCATCTCCAGGACTACATTAAAGGCTCACTGACCTGTTACATTTAATTTGAGAAAAAACAGTCCACTTTTGAAATCATAGAAACCAGAAACATTAGGAAGAACAGAACTCTATTTTCACCCCTGGAACTGCAAATCATAGTTATGATTTGAAATGCTTTACAATGGGAACATAATATGATTGTTATTAGAATAGAAATGTCTCCGGAGTTTTGAAATATGGGTTGTTTTTATATACTCATAAGGCAGTGGTATTCTGACATACCCAAATATTTTAAAAATAAGTTTTGTAATTCAGGTATTGCATTTTGTTTCTCACAAATGTCTTTTGGTTATGAGCTTTCCAAAAGAGAGTGCAAAAGAAGGTGAAAAGGGAAGAGAGCCCCTTGGCCCAGTGCCGCTGTGGCTGCTTCAGCTTCATCTCTCAGGCTCTGTGTTTTTGTACCTAACAGTTAACTTCTTTAGCCTATGCTTATCCATTTCCATTTATTGGAAATAAGTGTTTGTCTAAAGGGAATATTAAAGATATTTGTTACTGGGTGCACTGACCTAATGAATTTGATATTTAGTGAATGCCCACTATACACCTATTGCTTTTATTATTTTTTTAAAAAGACAAGGGTTTTGCTTTTGTATGACTTACATTTGTGTGTGTGTGAGCGTGTGTGTGGGTTTGTGTGTGTGTGTGTAAGAGAGAGAGAAAGCGAGAGAGACACCAGTGCCATTAGTGACATGAAATATGAAAAAAAAGATGGAGACCAACTAGGGGCTGAGGACAAAAATACTTTTAGACAGGGTCATCAAAGAAAGCTCAAATTAAATTTGAGCTGAGTTCTGAGTTGCAAGAAAAATTACAGAAGGGCAAGGAGCAAGTGCTGGAAGCAGAGGGAACAGCAAATGCCCTTAGAATCTTTGAGCAAAAGGAAGAAAACCAGTGTTGCTGGAGTATAGAAAATGGGGGAAGAAGAGCTCAAAATGAGGTCAACCATTTAGAGAAATGCAGTCGTAATGAGGATTTTGCATTTTATTCTAAATCCAATGGGAAATTATTGAAGAGTTTTAACCAGAGGAATAATGTAATCTGATCAAAATGAAGAGTTAACATCTAAAAATGGAGGATTTAAACTTTGTATTTTAGCGTCGTTTTAAAGGTAAAAGATCAACAGTAATTATGAAGAAGCCAGCACAACAATTTTGCACATCTTCTTTTCCACTTGCCCTTTTCCCTAGAAAGCCAGTGAATTGACTTTATGTTTTTGTTATGGCAAAAACCAAGCCTGCGTGGAGCCCCTCTGGCCCGGTGGTTTTCCTGCATATGTCAGTTGAGTGTGATGCCAGGTGGCAATTGAAATAAACACAGAATATTAGTTCAATCATTGGAGCATTTTCTATCTTACTAGAAGGAGGTAAACATCAAGTGAATTTGATGAATTCTGAAGTTATTCACTAACCAACAGCTGTGGCTAGAATGGGAACTAAGACATAGACTAAAAAGGTGACAGATCTTTGAGCAGGAGTCCCTGGAATCACAGCACATGAACTTCCCCTGCAGCCTATGTTCCTTGGCAATAACTTGTACTCTCGGGTATGCTGGCAGAGACCATGTGGCCATCTGTCCTAGAGCAGTGTTTTCCGTGGTGTCCTGTCATTCAGTTAAAACTGTTCTCAGAGTAAAAAAAAAAAAAAAAAAAAAAAATGAAATGCTTCTGTATTCTTCACATCTTCTTCTAAAGAAAGAATGCTATCTGGCTAAACTAGGGATAACATACAAGGTACCACCCTTTGGAGCTTGCCTGGAAACAGCAATCTGGAAATTTAAGTGCAGATTTTAAGTGCAGAACATCTGATGTGTTGCTACATTTCTGTGGTTATTCAGCAAACTGTTGGGCTTCTGATCATGTCTATTTGAGGATATTTTCATGTCTATCTTATCTGAAGTGTAATTTTTTTGTTTGTGTTGTATGGTACTGGGAGACAGAGAAATGTTATCACTCGAAGTATGCTATATTAAAAGTTTAAATCTAAGAGATGAGCCTTTCCTTTTTTAGTCCCTGTGTATGATTTTGGAAATTCTGGTACTTACTTTAACACTATAAGGTTATATGTATTTTAGCCAATATTCTTCCCCCTAAGATTGGTAGGAGGCAGGCATACTTACCAACTCCTTTCTGCAGGTATAGAACTTGATGCTTAGACAAATTTTTCTGAAAGTCTCACTAGAAGGCATTGGATGAATTGTTTACAAAAAACTAACTTTACTTCAATAAGTAAATTCTTTTAATACCTACTGATAAGGTTTGGTTCTGTGTTTTCCACCCAGATCTCATCTTGTAGCTCCCATAATTCCCAGATGTTGTGGGAGGGACCCAGTGGGAGATGATTGAATTATGGGGGCAGACGTTTCCTATGCTGTTCTCATGATAATGAATGAGTTTCATGAGATCTAATGGTTTTATAAACAGGAGTTGCCCTGATCAAGCTCTTTTTTTTTGGCTGGCTGCCATCCACATAAGATGTGACTTACTCCCCCTTGCCTTCTGCCATGATTGTGAGGCCTCCCCAGCCATGTGGAACTTTTAAGTCCAATAAACCTCTTTATTTTGTAAATTGCCTAGTCTCAGGTATATCTTTTTCAGTAGCATGAAAAGTACAGTAAGTTGGTACCAGGAGTGGGGACCTGCTGAAAGATACCTGAAAATATGGAAGTGACTTTGGAACTGAGTAACAGGCAGGGGTTAGAACAATTTGGAGGGCTCAGAAGAAGATAGGAGAATGTAGGAAAGTTTGGAACTTCTAGAGACTTGTTGAATGGCTTTGATCAAAATGCTGATAGTGATATGGACAATAAAATCCAGGCGCAGGCAGTCTCAGATGGAGATGAGGAACTTGTTGGGAACTGGAGCAAAGGTGTCCACTTCTCTGCTGCACAAAACTATCTATTGTTGTTTTTTCTTTTTAGAGTTTTGAGAAGTTTAGGAGTAAGGCTGAGTTCAAAAATGCCTTGAAACGCAAGGACAAGAAATGAAAGTCTGAGTAGTGGCCACAGTTAGTGGCCCCAAAGATAGACTTCAGACTGCCACTCAGCAATAGGTATAAAAGGCAACTCTACTTTATAGAAACTTGAAGAACATAGTAAATCATTCATCCTTGTTTGAGAAGCCACTTTATTACAGGCTGCATGAGTGGCAGGTGGAAGGAAAATACTTAGAAAGGAACCAGGAGAATGGTTTTGTCTATGCACCCTGTGGATATTATGTTTATTAAGTCCTATCTTACTTTCGAGGAGAAAATTGTGCTCAGTAATTATGTGTCTCTTATTTGCCAGTTCCTAAGAGATCTGCTGACAGATAGGGTGCCAATTATATTGACAGATCCTGCTCCCTGAATTCCCCAGTGTCATGGCTTAGCTTTGCCCTCTCTCACCTGCTAAGAGCAGATCATTAAAGTACATAGAGAGATACCACCAGGAAAGGAACACAGCCAACAAGGTGGAGGGGCCAAGTCTTCTTTTAATCATAACTCTCCCTCCAACTGAGCAAGTTCCAAGGATGAGACTCATGTAAAACAGAAGTCTCAGAAGCACAAAAGCATAAAAACACAGAAAGAAAGAAAGAGTTCATGCTGGTCTCATTGAAATGAGATGGGCTGTGAGGCAGGCCTTCATGGCTTGGTTTTGTTATTATTTGATTAAAAAAAATCAAATGGCTTTTCCACCAGAGTTAATTAAAATTTGGATTTAAGTAGAAAGATTGCTGAAGGATCTGATGCTTGTCCTGTCCCTCATAATTAGAGGCACTTGTGATATTAACTCGGCTAAACAACTGTGCCAAAATTAAAATAGCTACAAGAGACTATTTTCTTCTTTCAATAACAAAATATTAAATTTAGAGTTAATATTCAGTGTTAGTGAGGAACAAATGGGCAGTTTACCTGTTAGTGGGTGTTACATTAGTGCAGTTCTTCCAGAGAGTTTTGACAATGTTTCAAATATGGTTAAAAATGTTCATACATGTTCAATCAACAATTCCACATCAAATAATTTCTCTTAAGAAATTTAAACAAATAAGTAAAGGTGTATGTACAAGGATGTTCATAGCAGCGCTGTTTAAAGTAGCAAAATACTGTGAGCCTTCTAAATGTTTAGTAAAAGGATTGGATAAAGCAATATTCAGTCATTATAATGTCAATCTGTATTTATCGATATGGGGAGATGTTCATGCTTTATCTGAGAAAGATAGTTTACAAAATCATATTTGTAGTGTGATTATGGTTTTTGCACATTTATATATGATACATGCATAGTGTCAAATATATAGTAAGATGTGCTCAGTCATTCTCTTTGTCTGATAGGCCTAATAATGCCTTTCTTTTTTTGTACTTTTTGCTTATATTTTCTGTTTTTTCCCCTACAAACATGAATTACTTGTGAGATGAAAAAAAGAAAAAAAATCTGCTAAGGGATCTACCACCCAAAGCATTTTATCTAAGTTTTAAGTTGAAATGATAATAAAAATAGATGAAATGAATAAAACTAGTGTAACAGTATTCAGTATATAGCTGAATGAGTGACAACCAGTTTGGTTTACCTATAACATAATTTACAAGTAAATGATTAGTGGAGAGGTAGATTTTGGTCAGTATATAGAGCTCTTGAATCTTAAGCTAAGAAGCCTGCACTTCGTTCAATTGTCCTTCAACAATTTGAGGAAACTGTACCATTTGAGTAAGGTAATGATCTGATCAGTTGTGCTATAAGGCAATCAATAAGGCGATACCTCATAAGATGAACTGGAGGAAGAAGACATCTCTTTTAAAATATCTTGACTGATCAATAGAAATTTGTCAGTAGCAAATTTCTCATTCCCATCCATGTTTATAACACTATTATCTTTTGTTCATCAAGTTGATGTACATTCAGAGTTATATTGATGAGAGACATGCTTACTTATGGAGGGAAAGCAAGGAAGGTCACATTTAAAACTCAAGACTCTATTTTTGTCTCATGTAGCTTTCTCATCACAGAAGTCGTACTAGGCCCAAAGAAGTTATTTGTATACTGGTTAAGCACTTATCCTCTAGATCAGAATGTCTGGTTCTGAAGTCATTCTACCACTTAGTAGATGTGTGACTTGGAACAAGTTACTTATACTTTCTGTGCCTTAATTTACTTACCTATTAAATAGGAAATTTACAGAGTCTGCTCCATAGGGCAGCTGTGAAGAGTAAATTAAATAATACCAATAAAGTGTTTAGAACAGTGGCTGGCTCATAGCCTTCAATAAATATTGAGGATATTATTATTTTTTTCCTTAAGAAAAAAAGACTCAATGTTTTGTCTGGACTTGAATTTGTTGTGTTTGCAAATCTGCAAGGAGCGAACCAGACCCAGTGGTCTGCATTTTGTTAGTTTGTTGCTTGCCTGCTTGTTTTTGCTAGCAGTAGAATCTATTTGGTATGTAGAGTAGAAATAAATTAACCTAAGGCTAGGGAATTCATTTCAAAGCTTAAATGAAAAAATTTAATTCTTATAGAGCACGTTTTATACTTTAAGTGCACAAACACAATTTCCAATAACAAAACAAGTTTATAAATTTAAGTGGTTAAATTATTTTATTTATAAAGTTTTCTTCCCACTATCAGGAAACATAGGGAAAGAATCATATAACTGAGCTCAGAGAGTTTGTGTAGTTTAATCATGTAAGACTTGCCCCACCTTATTCATTGTAAATGATACTGACGTGGACACTGAAATAAAAATAGTGCATAAACCTTTCTATCCTTTAATTCATGGTTAGGAATGCACTTTGAATTCCATAGGTCTTACCATTAGTTAAATTATAGTGTATTTGTGTATTTAAAGTCAAAAACTTTTAAGTTCAGTTTCTTATTTATACATCCCATTTACAAAATGTGAGCCCTAAACTTCATGATCTTTTAGGACATGCCCACATTCGAAGTTCCATGATAATAAGTATGTGGCTGGGAGTCAATATTCCTGGACGGGCAAGTGCTGGCTGGAGTAACTCTCATAGGATGAAATGGTTAGAGGTTTGGTTTCAACTTGTGTGGGCATGTAATTTAATATTTCAAATGATTTTAGAGTTCATTTATCCAACTAATATCTAATGGATACCTACTAAATGTCAGACACTCTTTAAGGTACAGGACTAAAGCTCCATCAGACAAGGGACCTCATTTTATAGAGCTTACATTCTGCTTCAGAAGACAGGATATATGAGAAAAATAAATAAACAAGGTTTTCAGGCAGTGCTAAGAGAAGAAAATGAGATATGGTGGCAACCAGTAACTATGGAGACTGTGTTAGATCAAATCGTCAGGGAAGTTCTCACTGAGAACTTGACATTTGAGCTGTACCTGATCCCAGAGACCTTTCTCCAGGTTCTTTGTTAAGGCATTCAACGATGACTTTGTGGTTTTTTTTTTTTTTTTTTTGGTTTGTTTATTTTAAATAGACCTTGTATTAAAGCCCTTACTTACTCCTTTCAAACTTCTGTCCTTTTTCTATTTTGGGATTCCATCCAGAATACCAAATTACGTTCTGTTGTCATGACTCCTTGGGACCTCTTGGCTTTGCCAGTTTTTCAGACTTTCCTTGTTTTTAATAATCTTGACAATTTTATAGAGAACTGGTCAGGTATTTTGTCTCAGGATTTGTCTGATAATTTTTTTAAATGATTAGACCTTAAATGTGTTTTGGGGATGAAGGTCACAGAGGTGAAGTGCCATTTTCAGTGCATCGTATCAAGGGTACATATGAGCAACACGAGCTGTCACCATTGATGTTCCCTTGATCACTTGACTGAGTTAGTGTTTGTCAGGTTTCTTGGCTCTAAACTACATACATAAGCCGGTCTTTGTAGGAGATGAATGAGGGGAGAAGGAGGAGGAGTCTGGAGCTGAGAACCTGAAAAGTTTGCTTGATAATAACAGTGGTTAACAATTCACTTGCTGCCAATAGGTGGAGAAATTTAAAGGAAGAAGAAATGGGGCAATTTCCTTCTGTAGCCTCAGCATATTAAGATGTTCTCTAATATTTCAGGTAAAATTTTACATTTTACAATTTGAGTTTTATTTTACATATAATTATTTTTGGTATGATGAAGGAATTCATTTTTTATGTGGATAAGCGAATATCTCATCATGTTTTGTTGAATTTTTTCACTGATCTGTATTGTCACTGTTTTCATATATCAAGCTTGCTTTTATGTGTGAGTCTGGCTTTAAGTTCTCCATTCTTCATGAGTCTATTTCTGTATATCTGTGCTGATTCCACAGTGTCTTAATTATTAGTCTTATAATAATTTGATATTTGATTAAACAGAATCTCTGGCTTCTTGTTTCTCAAAATTTCCAGGATTCATATTATGATAGGGTCATGACCATTCTCGGTTTATAGATGGTCAAATTACATGACAAACCTTATTGGAAATTTATTCTGAATTATATTGAATTTATTGATTAATCTAAATGATAGTTAGTGTAACTATGAACTAAGTTACATTTGAAATTCTTTATATTAATTCTGGAGTGTTTATTCATTTATTCACCAGCAAGATGGCATATGGTAAGAACACAGGATTGTGCAGCTGGATGGAAAAAAAGATAATTGAAGGACAGGACACCAAGGAATTATATTGCTGCAATGGCACTGATAATTATATTTTATTTGAAGTCATAAAGAATCATGATTGGGGCAGGGTTGATAGGGTTGGAGAAAGTGAAAACAAGCCACTAGCTAAAATCTTTAAGGAATCATGAAAAAATCCAGGAGCATGTATATGACTTGAAAAAGAAATGAGTGCATGTGGAATAATGTAATGATTTGAGATTCAAATTTGAGAGGCTTTTATGATGGAGAGGGACACCATGGTTTGGAAGAAGCTATGACAGTTGTTCAGACAAACCTTCCATTCATGTAAGGGCAGAACTGTAGTTACTTGGAAGAGCTTGTGGTCATTGTTTTTGCACCCAGGGTCCAGGTCAAGACAGGCAATCTTGTTTATAATTTCTTGTGCTAGTATGTTTTTAAAAATATACAGTTAACCCTTTTTTTTTTTTTTTTTTTTTTTTTTTGAGAATATAGCTCTTTAGTCTTGGCTTTGTAGGGAGTATTTTTGGTTCTTACTTTGCTTTGACCAGTCTCGAGATCTTTTCTCTTGACACAATGACTAAAACCCAAGTCCCTTTGTTCTTGAGTTTGCTTTTCTTTCACCCCATTCCAGCAGAATTATCAAGTTCCTGTTTATAATGTGGTTTTCAATATCATCTTTTTTTGACTTCTGAGATATGCTTTATTTCCTTTATGGTCTTATTCCTCAAATATGTATTTAAACAGATGTCTTATATATTTTCCAGCCTTTTAAGCTGCTTTGGATTAGTTAGTCATGGTGCTAAAAATGGTAGTTCCTTGCACTTACTCTTTCTCTTTCAAAATGAACAAGCAAATAAGTTTATATGAAAACCAAAACTTACCATATATGATTATAAAATAAATTGAAACGATAGCAACACATATAATCATTGCAAAATTTTTGGACTTCTGTAAAAATAGCCCATTTTTCTACCACACTTTACGCATCAACATATGTTGTTCAAATATTTGAAATGATGCAGTGATTTCATTTCTACTTTGTGAAACATATATTGCAAATTGTTCAATCATATATAGTCATTTATACAAGTAGTTATTCTCTCAAGCGATAGAATATCATATGCATGTGTACAAAAGCACGGACATTTAAATGTTCGAACAACATTCACATTGTATTAAAAAAATAAAAGTGATTTTATTTTCTTTCACTGTTGTATGATGGCGATTAAATATCAGTTGAACACAATTTGTAAAATTCTCTTTTGGGCATTGCACATTTGAATCAAATATCATTGGTAGATTGGCCCAAAAGAGTATCCCATAGATGCAGGCAAATAAGGCCCAGATACCAGTCCGTGTGTGGGCCGCCTAATCCCTCCTACTTTTTGGAGAGAGTTCTTGTAATTTTCTAAGACTCCCTGCCAAACCCCCAGCTGTTCAGCAGGGCCTCCCAGGCAAAGCATGTGAGCATAAGCTCTTTCTCCGATCCTCCACCCACCTGCAGACTCAACTAGATGCCTGGAGAAGTCCTGGAAATCAGGCAACCATGTCATTTCCTGAGGGTGGCCTGACCATCTCATTCTCTCTGGAGGTACCTAATTTCTTTCTCCAGAGAAAGCACCAACAGAAAGGTGCTACAACAGTGATTTGGAGAGTAAAACAGTTCTACAGACAAGTGCCCCACACAAAACCATTTTCCCACATGCCTTATGGTACGGTGGGGAAGGTGTCCCTAGATGTGCTATGAAAGCATTTTCCCTCCTACCCCATCTCTCTAGTCTGCATTTTTGAGAGTAAATACCAGCTTCACCCTGGTCCCTTATTCTTTTCATGAAAGTTATTCCAGTAATATTCTCAAGGGGTGAAAAACCTTAGAAGAGACACAGTAACCCTCCTGTCCACCTCTTCTTTGGTGGGAACATTTACCTCCATTGTCCACTGTTGCTGTAAGAACTCGGGGAAAAAAATCCAGTTCCCTTAGCTTGCTAGAGGTTCATAAGCAT
Source organism: Aotus nancymaae (assembly GCF_030222135.1). Lineage (NCBI taxonomy): Eukaryota > Metazoa > Chordata > Mammalia > Primates > Aotidae > Aotus > Aotus nancymaae. The sequence goes on along the minus strand of NW_026988494.1, from coordinate 4,996,327 downwards.
GAAGGCAGAGCCCCAGAGGCCCCATGTGATTAGGTGCTGAGCCAAGTGCACTTGATGAAAGATGGTGGGAAAAGTGCCATATAAATCTGTGTCTTTTTTTCTTTCTTATAGTCTAAATGCCAAAACATGGTGAGGGAGAGGTCATTTTCACTGATTTCAGGCCCATTCAGAAATACTAGAAATCTCCCAAGAAGTAGTTTTAGGGAAATTTACAGTTCAATTTTGCTGACCCAGTAGGTTTAGATGAGAATTGAACTGTATTATTGGTTTGTGGAATTTTTCTTTGTTTGGGGGGAAGGAGGACTGATTGTGAAGGAGGCTCTGAAAACCCATCAAAATCTGTTCACAATGATGTATCAATGTGAAAATGTGCTGGAAACAAAGACATTGGGGGGAAATCCTACTCATTTAAAATTTTTTTATTTTTATGTTTCCTGAACTACTCCTGTCTGAGACTGAAAAGCAAATATAGAGAAACATAGTGATTTAAGCACAATAGCAGTGGATACAAATCAATTCTTATCCAGTTTTACTTTATTATGAGTAGGATCTTTGGAGCTATTAATTCACTATTCAGAATCTGGTATAAATAAAGAAGAATGATAGAAACGTGCATTTAATTATCTACTTTCAGCCTTGAGATTAGAGAAGTCTCCTCCATAGTCTTATTATAGAATCACCCATCAGGCCTCTGAGGAAATGACAGAGAGCACAATACTGGTGTCCTGGGGGCTGTTATCTTATATTCTGTGAAACAGGAAGAGGTGGGGAAGATACCAGGGATTCAGGAAGCCCATATTCCATATTTCAGAAGACTTAGGAGTTGGAATCAGTTTCATTACCCTTCCTGGCCCCTCTGATAACCCCATTTTGTATTCTTCATGCGAGGCCTTGGAAAGAATGGCAGCCCGTCTGAGAAACTGACCAGCTGCCTTGGAGACACTGGGGCTGAGTTCTCCTGAAGCACATTGCCAAAATCTTGTTGATGCTGAAAGAAATTTGAAGGGTAAACTGCAAAAGGGAGAGAGAATGGGAGAAGGGGAGAAAGAGAAAATAGCAATTCAGTGGGGAGGGGTATCTATTTATTCTCTAATTGGCAGTTAATTCAGATTTCTTTGTTAAAGTCCAAGGACACAATGCTATCACCTCACATTAATAGGCTGAACCCAAAGCAACAGGGACAACAGCAAAAGACGCAGACAACAGAGTGAACATCCCTCCATTTCAACTGAAATTTAGCCAATTAGTGAAATCAGTCTCCCTCAGCTCTGTGCTTCATTTTGAGCATTTGACACATTATCATGTTTGAATAAAAAAACAAAACAAAAACCATGCAGACAATAAATACAGGCATTGTTTTTGTTTCCTAAGGCTGTCATAACAAAGTACCACAAGAAGAGTGACTTAAACAACAGTAATTTATTGGATCACAGATATGGGGGCTGGAAGTCCAAGATGAAGGTGTTGACAGGTTCCTTTTGAGGGTGGTAAGAAAAACCTGTTCCGTGTTCCGTGCCTCTCCCCTAGCTTCTTATGGTTTGCTGGCACTCTTTGTTTAGCGTTCTTTGGCTTGTAGATTTATCACCTATCTCTGCTTTCATCCTCACGTGGCACTCTTCCTAGGAGCCTGCCTGCCTCTGTGTCCATATTTCTCCTAGGAAAAGGGTACAGTCATATTGAACTGTCAGCCATTCTAACAACCTTTTTTAAACTATATCATCTGCAAAGACTCTATTTCCAAATAAAGTCACATTCATAGGTACTGGCGTTTAAGACTTTAACATTTGAATTTTGGGAAGTTTACAATTTGTTCCACAACAGGGATGAATGTAATAAGTAATTTAAATATAGCCTTTAACCTTGGATCGTGAAACATAGATGGATTTGGGCAGCGCTGCTGGCTCTCTACCTGACTTTAGGGTAAGGTGTTTATTCCAAGGTCTAGGCTCAACAATAACGTAAACATAAGTAGTCTTCATATACTCACTCATCATCTCCGCCATCCCTTCAGCTTTCAGGAAGCCATCAAACTTCATCCCCAATCCTTCAGTTGTACTTCATCTTCCCGGCTTACTCATCACCGCATGTAACTACTGTTGATTGAGTGTTTACCAAGTGCCTAGCACTGAGCTTGATGTTTCACACTTACATAACATTTTAAAATAATAGCTACATGAGGTAGGAACAGTTATTATCTCCATTTTGCCAAATGGGAAACCTGGCTGAAAGGATAAGTAACTTTCTTGGTCCTCATGGCTAGTATGAGACTGAATTCAGACTTAAGCCGTGTTTGTCAGACTCTAAAACCTGTGCTCATAATTACTGTGCTGTTTCCCTCCTATAACATTTAAAAAATCATGTTAAAAACTCATAAAATTACCATCTTAATCATTTTAAGTGTACAATACAGGAGTATTAAACTATATGTGCATAGCTGTGAAACAGATCTCCAGAACTTTTCCCCTTGCAAAACTGAAACTCTATAGACATTGAACAACAGCTACTGATTGACCCCATTGCTCCCCATCCCCTGGTAACCACATTCTATTACAGTTACTATGAGTCTGACTACTTTAGGTACCTGATATAGGTGTAATCATACAGTATTTGTCTTTTTACTTTTTTTTTTTTTTTTGACAGTCTCACTCTGTTGCCCAGGAGAGGTTGGAGTGCAGTGGTACCATCTTGGCTCACTGCAACCTCTGCCTTTTGGGTTCCAGAAATTCTCCTGCCTCAGCCTCCTGAGTATCTGGGATTACAGGTGTGCGCCACCATGGCTGGCTCATTTTTGTATTTTTAGTAGAGATGAGGTTTCACCATGTTGGCCAGGCTGATCCCAAACACCCGACCTTAGGTGATCAGCATTCAGATTCCCAAAGTGCTGGGATTACAGGTGTGAGCCACTGCACCTGGCTGAGAATTTGTTTTTTTGTGATAGGTTTAATTCACTTGGTCTAGTGTCCTCAATGTTCATCCATGTTGCAGTACAGAACAGGATCTCCTTCCTTTTTAAGGCAGAATGGTGTCCCATTGTATGATTGTGTGTATGTTTCACATTTTCTCAGTCAGTTCATCCATTGATAGACATTTGCATTGCTTCCATCTCTTGGCTATTGTGAATAATGCTGCAAGAAGCATGAATGTGCAAACATCAAAAATAAATATAGCCTTTTTTTAAAAAAAAAAAACAAAGTCATAAACTTGCATTTGAATTCAGAAAACTAAATTTGAATGTAGTTCTTATTTCATAATTGAAGGAAGTCCTAGACATATTGAAAATGACCATCTTGTTTGCATTTTGAACATTTGGGACATAATATATGTACATAGTTCTGAGGATATCTATAAAGAGTGCCCCAGGTAGAAGTGTTAATAGATATAATGAACATAATTTGACAGCTGAAATATCTCTTGCACAGAAAGCAGCATTACAGCTTTTGCTAAAAATAAATAACTTTAAAAATATGTTAAACAATTTGTGCTCCTTTTCTACTTTTATAAAATCAAGCTTGGTCTACCCTTTCCCTTTCACCACTCCTTTCCTAACTTTCACTTTAACTGCTTTACACCTGAGATTCTTGCCTGAGATATAAATGAGTATATTCCCTATAAAAAGTTCCAGTCAGGAACAAAGAATAAACGTTTCTCACTGAGCATAATTTGGTGAGGAAACAGGTGAGTGTACTTTTGGCATGATGCACAAACAGCTCTCTGATCTTGAAAATTATCTGTTGATTTCACTCATATTTATTACACATTAAATATCTTAGGAAATGAATCACCATCATATGATTAAAATTATCTCTATATTTTAATTCTTTTAATTCCAATGGGAGTAACACCAAGCTCCTCTATATGTAAAAAGGAATTGAAAAAGGGATTAATTGGAGGTCTTGAAGAAAGTGGTAATACAGATGGATTCAGAACCCTAAAATACTTGCAACACTAAAAATGATTTCAGAACCCTGCAGAGTCCTGGGTAAACATTTTTACTGGGAGGTTACACACACACACACTCTCTCTCTCTCTCTCTCTCTCTCTCTCTCTCTCTCTTTCTGATATTGCCCCAGTATCTACACCCACACACTCCTTCTAATATTGCCCCAGTATCTGGATTTTAAGATTAGGCAATATAAATTTTCCTCATGATGTATCATTCAGAAGGAATAGACTGACTGTTGAGATGTTCTCAGGTGCCATGTAATTTACATGGAGAAGACTCTGCTGCCGAGTCAAGCCTAGGCTAGCATTATTTCATCCTGTTTCACTCCTGTTACAACATAGATTTACACAAGGTTAGAGCTGGAAAGAACCTAGAGATTGCTTAGCCGTCCCCTTAACCTCCCTTTAAAGATAAGGACACATGTGAAGTGACTTGCCTAAGGTCATTTGTGCTTTGCACAGCACCCTGATCTAGAATCTGGCTCACTGGGTTCCCACACCAATGTTTTTTTCTCAACATCACCATTGGGTCAGTAATTTTTAGGTCTGTGTTTGGAAAAACATGTCTCCCTCTTATTCCAGGTGCTTCAAATTTATATTCAGAGACAGTTGGGGTGTCTCAAATATGAGGGAATATTGTTGACCATTCCTGGATCATTTGAGTAATGTGTGTTTGGGGGCTGAAGGGAGAGTGAGAGAGAGAGAAGGATCTTAGCAGTGAAGTACATTGTCAGTCATTTAGGTAAGACAAGGAATGAGAGAAAGACTGAGAGAACTCTTCAGAGAGATCATCTGTTTATAATACGTGCTTATATGATCTGACAGTCTCACTTTCCAAAATTGTACTAATAAATCATCTGCGGTACTGGTCAGAATACTTAATATGCTTTTTGTGTCCCAGCAGAGAGAAAAATGGCTCTGCTTTCCTTAGTTTTATGACACATTAAGCCTAAATAGAATTAATGATTGAGCTTTGGAACCATATTTACTGTGGAGAGCTCCACTTGAACCCCGGGTGAGCTACGGAAATACACAAGAGACTTCTTATATTATTAAAAGTAGATTTTTATCAGCTCAGAGAACTTTTTCAGTTGTTGAGGTAGCATTACTTGATGACATAAACTGTTTCTGTATGTAAGAATTTGCTATTTATGTATATCAAAGCTATTAGGGAAATGTGTGTGTGTGTGTGTGTGTATTTTAACTAGTATTGAGGTATTACCATAGTATTTGATATCTTGAATCTTCCTAAGCCCCATATACTCTTTGGAGAGAAAGAGGGACAGAGAAACAAAGAGTGAGAGAAAAACAGAGAGAAACAGAGACAGAATGAATAGAAATACAATTTTTACTGTTCTCAGGGACTATTTAAAAGAAAGAAGAGGGAATCTTTATCTTGAAACTCAAATAATTTCTGATGTTTTGTAGTCACTGTGACATTCAGAAGTAGATGAAGATGGCAAGAACAATGAGATTTTAAAGAGTGAAAATAAATTAAAATTTTTCTCTTATCGTTAACACTAGTTAATTATGGAAATGTTAAGTATATTATAATTAATGAATAATTAAATCATATTTAAATAAAATATTAATATATTAAAGTTAGAGCAAAACAGGGGGTAAAACTCCAAAGAAAGCAGGAAATCTCTAGCTGAACTTTATAACAATTTGAACAGCGTGAGAAGCCTCTTGGCCAGAACTTGGGGAAAGATGCCAAGCCTGTGTTCAGACTTCATAGTCGGGGGAAGAACCAAGCCCTTTTCTTTAGCAGCTGGGAGGTGAGGCAGGTAGCCTGGGGCAGGTTTTTGAGCCCCTATAGCTCTCCACCTGGAAATGGGTTGGGGGATTTGGTGGGGTGCACCGTGGGAGCGAGACCGGACCTTTGGTTTGCGTGAGAGCTGGGTAAGGCCTGTGACTGCTGGCTTTTCCCTACTTCCCTGACAACCTGCATGACTCAGCAGAGGCAGCCATAATCCTCCTAGGTACACAATTCCATTGACCTGAGAATATCACCCCCATACCCCGTAGCAGCTGCAGCAAGACCCACCCAAGGAGAGTCTGAGCTCAGATGCACCTAGCCCCACCCCAACCTGAGGATCCTTCCCTACCTTCCCTGGTAGTGGAAGACAAAGGGCATATAATCTTGGGAGTTCGAGGCCCTGCCCACTGCTGGTTCTTCCCCATAACACCACAGCTGATGCCCTCTGGAAAATGCCATCTCCCGGCAGGAGGCCAACCAGGACAAAAATAAAGCATTAAACCACCAAAGCTAGGAACTCTCACAGAGTCCTTTGCACCCCCACCTCCCCAACAACCACCACCTCCACTGGAGCAGGCACTGGCATCCATAGCTGAGACCTGTAGACAGTTCACGTCACAGGACTCTGTGCAGGCAACCCTCAGTACCAGCCCGGAGCTGCATAGACTTACTGGTTGGCTAGACCCAGAAGAAAGACAACAATCACTGCAGTTTGGCTCACAGGAAGCCACACCCATAGGAAAAGAGGGAACATAGGAACACCCCATTTAACTTAGGACAGAAGAATCTGAACAACAGCCTTCAGGCATAGACCTTTCCTCTGACAGATCCCAAATGAGAAGGAACCAGAAAAACAACACTGGTCATAAGACAAAACAAGGCTCATCAACACTCCCCAAAAAAAGTCACACTAATTCACCAGCAATGGATGAAAACCAAGAAGAAATCTGTGATTTACCTGAGAAAGAATTCAGGAGGTTAGCTATTAAGCTAATCAGGGAGGGACCAGAGAAAGGCAAAGCCCAGTGCAAGGAAATCCATAAAATGATACAAGATGTGAAGGCAGAAATATTCAAGAGAATAGATTAGCTTAAAGAGAAAACAAAAAATTCAGGAAACTCTATACACACTTTTAGAAATGCAAAATGCTCTGGAAAGTCTCAGCAACAGAATCGAACAAGTAGAAGAAAGAAATTCAGAGTTCAAAGACAAGCTCTTCACATTAAGCCAATCTAACAAAGACAAAGAAAATAGAATAAGAAATTATGAGCAAAACCTCCAAGAAGTCTGGGATTATGTTAAACGACCAAACCTCAGAATAATTGGGGTTCCTGAGGAAGAAGAGAATTCTAAAAGCTTAGACAGCATATTTGGGGAATAATTGAGGAATATTTTCCCAGCCTTGCTAGAGACCTAGACATTCAAATACAAGAAGCACATAGAACACCTGGGAAATTAATTGCAAAAAAGATCTTCACCTAAACACACTGTTATCAGGTTATCCAAAATAACTCAAGATGGATTAAGGACTTAAACCTAAGACCTGAAACTATAAAAATTCTCGAAGATAACATTGAAAAAACCCTTCTAGACATTGGCTTAGGCAAGGATTTCATGACCAAGAACCCAAAAGCAAATGCAGTAAAAACAAAGATAAATAGCTGGGACCTAATTAAACTAAAGAGCTTTTGCCTGGCAAAAGGAACAGTCAGCAGAGTAAACAGATAACCCACAGAACGGGAGAAAATCTTCACAGTCTATACATTTGACAAAGGACTAATATCCAGAATCTACAACAAACTCGGACAAATCAGTAAGAAAAAAACGAACAGACCTATTGAAAAAGTGGGCTAAGGACATGAATAGACAGTTCTCAAAGGAAGATATACAAATGGCCAACATACATATGAAAAAAATGCTCAACATCACTAACGATCAGGGAAATGCAAATCAAAACCCCAATGCAATACTCCCTCACTCCTGCAAGAATGGCCATAATGAAAACATCAAAAAACAGTAGATGTTAGCGTTTATGTGGTGAACAGGGAATATTTCTATACTGCTGATGGGAATGTAAACTAGTACAGCCACTGTGGAAAACAGTGTGGAGAGTCCTTAAAGAACTAAACGTAGAACTACCATTTGATCTATCAATCCCACTACTGTATGTCTACCCAGAAGAAAAGAAGTCATTATTCGAAAAAGATGCTTGCACACATATGTTATAGCAGCACCATTCACAATTACAAAATCATGGAACCAACCTAAATGCCCTTCAATCAGTGAATGGATAAAGAAACTGAGATATATATATGAGATATTTCATATATATATGATGGAATACTGTGCGGCCATAAAAAAGGAATGAATTAACAGCATTTGCAGTGACCTGGATGAGATTGGAGACTTTTATTCTAAGTGAAGTAACTCAGGAATGGAAAACCAAACATTATGTGTTCTCACTGATATGTGGGAGCTAAGCTGCAAGGACACAAAGGCGTAAGAATGATTCAGTGGACTTTGGGGACTCGTGGGGAAGAGTGAGAGGGGATGAGGGATAAAAAACTGCAGATGTGGTGCCGTGTATACTACTCGGTTGATGGGTGCACCAAAATCCCGCAAATCACCACTAAAGAATTTATGTAACCAAATACTACCTGTACCCCAATAACTTATGAAAAAAAGATAGATAAGAGCAAGATTTTGAGGATTTACTGTCATCCACAGAGATAATATTTTGTTGGAGAGAGAAATATAAAGGAGTAACAGATGAAAGGAAAAACAAAAACAGAAACAAAGACATTGGAACATGTCTTTCTTCCCTTTGGTGAGCATTATACTTAAATGATGTCATTTATGTCATCAGAATATATTTTTCTTTGTTTTAAAATTCTAGGATGAAAAGGTAGATTATAAGATTATTTCATCCATTCCTCTGGCTATAGAATAAACTACACCCAAAGTAGATTTTTAAAGAACCCTTATGTATCCTGTTTTCTCTCATGATACATATTATTAACAAAGATATTTGCATTTTTTTTTAAGTTAAATGATTTTTTTTGTAAAAATAAATGAACTTTTCCATCTAACATTATGATTTTCCATATCCATTGTGTGCACTATGGAAACATATTTTACTAAATTACTCAATATTTCAGAAGTATTAAGATTTGATGTTATTCTTTAAAAATTTTTGGTATCTTATAGATTGTCAAAAAACAAAGAAAGGAAATCGATAATTTTTTGTATCTTATAGATTACAAAAAATTTTTGGTATCTTATAGATTGTCAAAAAACAAAGGAAATCTAATTCGAAATAGAATATTTTACCATTTATTAAATAATGAGGCCGGGCATGGTGGCTCATGCCTGTAATCTCAGCACTCTGGGAGGCCGAGGCGGGCGGATCACCTGAGGTCAGGAGTTCAAGACCAGTCTGGCCAACATGGTGAAACCCTGTCTTAAAAAAAATAATAAATAAATAAATAAAAATAATGAGTAAAGGCATTTTCTTAAAAAAGAGAAGCAGGAAAGGATTGAATTTTGTGGGGGACCAAATTTACATTCCTCTCCCCAGACATGTGTGATAATGTATTATTTAACTTTTTGTATGAAAAATTTCTTCTATTCTCTGTATATCAATTCCAGCAGCCTAGACATTCAAAGGAGCAAGGCATGGAATCTGTGGAAAAGTTAAAACTCCTGAGATTGATTACTTTAGTAAATAGTTGTACAGCCTTGTCCAAGACAGACACCTGACTAACCTATGTAAATATTGTAATCCATTTAAACCAGAAACTAGAATTCTAAACCATTTGTATTTATTAAAATTTCTGGCAGTTCAGCACGTGTGAATAGAATCCCTGAACATCATCTTCAAGCTCCAGGCTTAACCTAAACCCTATCCTGGTCCTTGCCAGGCACTTCTTAGATATTACCTTTTCCAGGTAGAGAAAGGAAGGGGAGACATTATTTTTGTTGCAAGGTAAAATAACAACAACAGCAAATACAACATCTTTGTCTTCTTTTTTATATTCTAAAGTATTTATCTAATATACTAGATTAACTGGATTTTTTAGCCAGTGGCAATAGGGAATGGATTCAACCTTGATTTCATCATCCAGTCTTTACCCTGTGCTGTAAATGCCTTTGCTGAGTTAATTAATCCCTTAGGGATTTCTCCTCAAACTAGGTTTTTGTCCCTTGTTTCTAAGAAGCCAAATTGCTGGTGACATGCTAAGCTCTTGCAATCCTTAAGTTATCACTTGAGAGCAATGATACATGGTAAATTAATCAATTTAGGACATAATAATCAAGTAGAAGTATGAGAGAGAAAAAAAAAGACACAAATTTTTGATTTATTACTTTTTAATTTTTTTCTGCCACCTGGATCTCAAGATAGCAATTGAGTTTGTTTTTCTATCCAAGGAGACTAAAATACTTGGATTGCAAATCTTTGCCAACCACTTGGGTGAGTGATATAGCTGACATTAGTGACGGGTTGGGTACGAGGCTGGCAGGGTTAGTGTATTAGGAGACTGATGAAGAGGAGAAATGAGTGGGAGAGAAAAGCAGAAAGCTACCATCTCTTCTAAAGACTGCTGTACACATGATTTAACATATTTTCAGGCAACATTTCTCTAAGTAGAGTAGGCAACTAATTGTGTACAAGACATTTATTTATGCAAAATTATATGATACAAATATGCAAAAGGAATGTTAAGTTGGTGGAGTGCTAATGATACATTTCTAATGATAGAATACACACATATAGGGTATGTATTAGTCAAGTTTCCCCAGAGAAACAAAACCAATGGACTATGTTACCCTAGAGAAACAGACCCATACCATTCCCCAGAGACACAGAAACGACAGGAGAGAGGAAGGAAGAGAGAGAAAAAGATTCATTGATCAGCTGATTGGTTGATTTGAGGAACTGGCTTATGTCATGATGGGGGCTGGGAAGTCTGAAATCTCCAGGGCAGGCCAGCAGGCTGGAGACCTGGGGAAGAGTTGCTGTTGCAGCTTGAGTATGAAGGCAGCTATTATTCAATAGCTGTGTGATGTTGGGCAAGATAATTTAACTTCTCAGGTCTTTGTTTTATCATTTGTATAATGAAGAGACATATCCTATCAAGGTGTCTCATAAGCATAAAAGGTGCTAAACATAAAGGTCTTAAATTTTTTCTGGTTGAAAATGTCTCCAATAAGTATTAGCTGTGATTATTTTACTGGGTGTGGGAGTTTAAAGGCTGGGGGAGGGTGTTGTCAAAAAATGGAGTTTATCAGAGAGAGCTCCTCAAAATGATAACAGAATCCAGACTGAGATCTCCTTCCCATCTTGGACTGATGGACTGGTACCCACTTAGAAAGTTGTTTGGCAATGAAGACAAAGGGAAGGAACATGCAAAATTAAAGTAGGTCTTGAGAATACAGACATCTGCTTCCAAGGAAAGGGAGTAGAAGATAATTCACACCAAGTACATTTCCTTTCAAACAAGTGCTTTCATCTGAACTGTTCTGCTGAAATAGAAAAGTCCCTGTCAATACCACATCTCATTACAGCGTAGCTTGATGCAGCTTAATACCAAGCAATATGCCCCATTAATTAAATTTAAGGCACTAAGGCTGGAATCTGGAAGCTGTAACCTGAGTCACTTCTCCCCAGGTAAACATGAATGTGTTTTTCTATAAATTGCTTTGAGGTGTTCTGAGATTTCTTTAATCTAATCAGCAGAAATGATAGCCAGTGCCTTATTTGATGGGGCCATGTGGCGCATCTTTTCCCTTCCTTCATTACATTTCTCCCCAGATAATAAGGCTCCACAGGCTCTGGATTAAAAAAAGAAACATATTACTGCGATCACAAGGGAGGAGGTGAAGAAAAGTTTGTTTTCTGTATGTTTTCCATGGCTCAGCAGGAGCTAGAAGTTCTCTTTTGGGTGAACATGCTAAGGGGTGGAAGGTGAAAATTCAACTGTGACTCAGAGTTTCGTAGATTTGGTCAGACTGGACATCTCAAAGGCTTTTAGTTATGTGGGAACAAGTCTGTGTGATATTAACCACTAATCCAGAAGTAGTGCTCGGAGGGACCTGAAATCCATCCAGAATTATTTATTAACATCTAAACTAGATTCCATTTAGATCTAGAGATAGTGATAAGGCCCTGCATAATGTAGTTTTATTGCAACGTACACATATATTTGTGTTTAGAAGCTGCATAATCTTCATTCATCCTTGACTAGCACAGGAATATCAAAGCTGTCATCATTATATTTGTTAAGAGTAGTTTTTTTTATTCCTCTTTAGTTATTAACAATGCATAAGCAGAGAGGTCTTTGAGCTCCTTCTAGATGTTTTATTTCTTTTTTCTTTTTGTTTCCACAGCATGAAAATGTATCAAAGCTACCTCTCTAATCTATTGTTCTTTGCCTTGAATGCTCTTTGTCAGATGCTTATCTTTGAGGTTTTAAGCCCTTAAAAACACTCTTTTAATCTCCCTTTATCACACTGCACTGTATCTAGCTACAAGCTCTCCTAATATCACCCTCTCCTGTTTGTTTACATCCATGTCTGAATGTGCAGATAAAAGGTGGATGGGACACAGTGAACATTTTCCCTGCTGCGCCTGTGAAACATGCATTGGACATAGACATTACCCACCTGCTTCTCAAAGATTTTTGTTTTAGAGGAATGATTTTCCAGTTCTAACCTCAAAGCTGCAAAATCTGATTTTCTGATCCTACATTTATCCTGTACTCCTCTCTATATTTCATAGCCAGAGATGGCATGCCTGATTTCCACTCAGTTCAGCTTATGTCCACCACACACCTCAGCTGCTGGGTTTCCATGTAACAGTGGTGCTTTTGTAACACGGGATATTAGAGGAGGGGGCCAAGAATGGTAACTCACAACTGTAATCCCAGAACTTTGCAAAGTTGAGGTAGGAGGATCGCTTGAGGGTAGGAGTTTGAAACCGGCTTATGCAACAAAGGGAAACTTCATTTCTGAAAAAAATAAAATAAGTAGAAGAGGCAGATGGGTGCTTTCTTAAACCAACATGTTCCCTCTGAGACTCTTTGGCCAACCAGCCAAGACTGATGTAAAAACCAAAATTTTGTATCCATTCTTCTTTGTTATGTACGAATTTGCTATTCGCTCCTCAGCTTTACTGTATATACCATTTTGATGTCTATACCAAGTCTTGGCCATTTCAATGTGTTCTGTTCTGTCTTACATTTACTCACAGGTACTCCAACATGCTACGACCAGTGGTTCCCAAAATTGGCTGCACGTTGGAACCACTTAGGAAACTTGAAAAGATTTTCAGTGCCTGGCTTCCCACCTGAGGCCAATTAAATTAGAATCTCAAGGGGTGGGACGCAGACATCAATATTCTATAAAATCTCCCCGGATGATTATAATAAGCAGCTAGGGTCGAAAACCATTTTTTAGCTCATAGTTTCCTAGATGCTGTGAGGTTTCTGCCCAATTGACTATTAGGCAATGCTTGCAGAAGCCTTTTTACTTTCTCCAAAGTTCAGTTCTGAACTGTCAGATGCTTTCTCTAAAGGTTGGTCCTGACAGTCATTATCTGAGATAATGTGCCCTCACACCCAATTCTTCCAGGAATCACACCCACACAGTCGCAGCCCTCTAGTGTTCACTTCCAGAAACTCAGGAATTGGGCTAAGTAACATAATAATTGGTATCTAATTTTATTAAGGAAATAATTGTTAGAAAGGTAGTGGGGGCAAAGAGCAGAGAGGCAGTCCACCTCTCTGGAAGTGGGGTTGTAGAAAGGTAATATTTCCTTTAGATTGTCCATCCAGCCATTGACTTGCCCAAGTTCAGCAGGTTCAAGACAAAATGACATCTTATCTCTTTGGTCAGTAATTGTGTCTTAACCACAGGCTGACCTGCACAAGTGGTGGTGGGTTCATTCTCTGCCCATCTACTACGCTGGAATACACATATTAAGAGAAGATGTCCACAGCTACTGTCATGTTGTGAAACCAGATTGCTTCAGGATGCAGTCCTCTCTATGCAGATGGTATTCACCTAGTGCCTTGCTTGGAATATAAATTAAAGCATCACTCCACAATAAACTATACGTGTTTGGTGATCAATACAGAACTCTAATTTTCTCAAGTTAATGCCTTTTAATGACAGGTTCCCAATGCTTGCTGTAGACAGTTACATGCAAGATTATAAATCATGGAGATGTCTTAGCTTTGAATCACTAATCTTTGCTCCCCCCTGCATTACATAATTGATAATGACTATATTGACAACTCCAAGAGGGCTCCTGAGATGGATCTGTGCAGTGGAAGGAAAAGCATCACCACTGTAGAGTGCAGAAAACAGTGCAGAAATGGCATGCTGTGCACTCTAATGAGTGGATTCCTTAACCTCTGGTTGCATTTTTGAGTTTTCCAGAGTTTTCTTTCTCCTGAAAGCTTAGTAGTGGTCAGATAGTGACTGTATAAACATGTGATCTTCTTACCATGGATATTCGTTTCCAGAAAAGAGATTTTTGATGACTTTTACTGATGACAAAATACATTTTGTCTCCCTTTTGGGTCCGCAGGTTCAATAAAGCTACATGAGAGAGAGCTGTAGTGTATTCTTCCCAGAAGACTAGCATTCTTTATGGACTTACTCTTTTTCATAGCAAATGGAAGGCAGAAGGAGGGGTAAAGAAGACAATTTAGAGGAGAGAAGATACCCAGAGACCTACCATTGACTACATTTTTAAAATGCATGTCTTTCTTGAAACAGAGATTTTATTCATTTAAAAAGAAACTATTCCCCCTATGAGTTTGGCTGGCTTTGTCTGACAAAGAGGATAAATGCAAATTATTTTACAGTTTTACTTAGGACAGAGGTCAGATCTAGAGGGAGCAATCAGCTTGCATGTGACTACTTTGTGAAGTCTGTCTACAGTACATTTTTTTCTCTGTGCAGTTGAACCATTCCCTATGTGGGAACTTGCTTTTCATATCTTCACTATAAATACAAACAAGTTATTAACTCCCCAACTGACCTTTTTTGTTTTCAGCTTTTTCTTTCATTTTATACATGAGGGGCTCTGTATCCACCCAACCCACAGGAGAGCACCTGTTTAGGCCAAAGAATGCACTAAAACAGGCTACTGTCACTCACCCAGAAGGGCGATACCTTCATAATAATCACTATATTACCCTTTCCCCTTTTCCCACCCCTGCAACCCAAAGGAATAAATGATGGATAATTTCTTCAAAATAATTTTCACCCTCATCCCAGGAGCCCACTTGACAACTCAGGTGCTGTAAAATCCTTCTCTCTGTTCCCCACTTCTTTTCCTTTTGCTGCACTTGCTCTCATTGGGCCACATGTCTTGCTGTGATATGGCACAGCCATGAGTAGAATCTTGGCCACTGGAGGCTGATGCTTTGCTTTTGTTTCATGTTTAAAAAGTTGCCTCATGCTATCGAGTTTGGTTCCTGTGTATGGACAATGGTGATAATAAAACGCTCCCTGATTTATCAGTCATATGTGAAAGAGCCTTAAAGGGTGTAAAGTATTATGTAAATCTGTAGTGTCATTAATATTCTTGAAGGCTACATGGAACCAGATAAATACACAGAGGTTCAGGAGCAAGAGGTATCCTTGGGTTTTCTTAACACCGTTCTTGCCCTTGAACATTAAACCTGGTATTCATTTGTCTCTCCATTCTCTAACTCATTTTAAATGTTTTATAGTTACCGTATGATTGTAACTTATTGTGTGCTTTCCTTGTCCCTAATTGTCAATATTTACTACCCCAAATGGCATTCTATCATCGTATATTGTCTTACCCTGAAATCATTTCATGACAGTTCAGATTATTTTCTCAACCACATGGCATCTGCCCACACCATTTATAATATTGCAATGTAACACAGTATGTCCCTGATAGATTTTGAAAGAACTAACAGCTTCATGTATTCACTGCATTTTATGTAATGGTAAAAATAAGGTTTATTATGCACATTTCTAGTTCAGCCTCAGAGGAAGAATAGCTGTGCTGATGTAGTAAGAATTAAACACATCCCAGATGAGAGTGGTTTGGACAAATCCCATTGGTACAATTAGCATCTGCTAAAAAATGCACATTTTGTAATTTCTGACAAAGAAAATAAGTCATGTTTTAGTCTGAATCCTTGGTCTGATATCCATGGCAAGAATTTGTATTGCATTTTTAGGCATAATTTCCTATTTCAACTAATCTACATTTGTGCCACTGAGGGTTTTTAAAAATTTAAATAAAATTATGGAATTAATGCTTTTCATTTTAATGAATACATCAGTCTTCTAATGTTCATGCGTGCCATATATTGGAATATATTTAAGCTATGGTGAGATCACTGCTAAATCATTTCCAGTCGAATAATCAACTTATGGAAAGAAGATTGACTTGAGGTTACTTGGGGAAAAAATGTCCCTTCATTTTGTAGATGAATTGAAACACTTAGGCTAATAACATAATGGGAAAAACTAATTTGACACCATCTATTAGAAAATGGCTTTGGTTGCATGTCTTTTAAATGCCTCTGTTTTATACATACGAGAGACATGACTTTTCTTTATTAAACTGTGCTTCTTTCTACATATATTTTGATAAATAATACATTTTCTTCAATTTGGTAGACACCATGGTCCTTCCACCTTTAAGAAATGTCCCTAAAAAAGAAGATTTTAAAAATATATTTCTTCAAAATATAACAATTTAAATATCAGTGTCTAAAAACATAATGGGGGTTTTTGACTTGACTTTTGTTGATATACCCTGCCTGTGTACTGCTTACCACCACTTGTTTCCTTCCACTGTTGGAGCCAGTTCTTTCTGGTCTTCAGAAGCAGCCTTCTGGCTGGGTGTGGTGGCTCACACCTGTAATCCCAGCACTTTGGGAGGCTGAGGCGGGCAGATCACTTGAGGTAAGGAGTTCGAGACCAGCCTGGCCAACATGTTGAAACCCATCTCTACTAAAAATATAAAAATTAGCCAGGCATGGTGGCGTGAACCTGTAGTCCCAGCTACTTGGGAGGCTAAGGCAGGAGAATTTCTTGAACCCAGGAGACAGAGGTTGCAATAAGCTGAGATTGTGCCAGTGCACTCCAGCCTGGGTGACAGAGTGAGACTCTGTCTCAAAAAAACAAAAAGTAAAAAAGAAAACAGCCCTCTGTACTTAGTGCCAGACTAATCCATGTTGCTAGTTTAAGCCTGACTTATGCCCCATTTCAAATTATTAGATATTTTCTGTATTGCCACGATCCTCCCTCCCTCCTTCCCTCCCTCCCTCCGTCTCCCTCCCTGCCTGCCTGCCTGCCTGCCTGTCTGTCTGCATTAAGACAGACAGACCCACCTGCTATTTTTACTATTGCTTCAGCTGCCTTTATTCTACATTCACAAAGTAAGCATCTTCAACTCTCACATACTTTCCAAGTTCATTTCTGCCTCTACTCTCGTCCTCATGGTGAACAGTTACGGAATAGATGTTTCCCTTTTGATGGGGTTGTTTTTCTTGTAAATTTGTTTAAGTTCCTTCTAGATTCAATCTACCCATTCTTTGTCAGATGCGTAGATTGCAAAAATTTTCTCCCATTGTGTAGGCTGCTTGTTCACTCTGATGATAGTTTCTTTTGCTGTGCAGAATTAGTTTAGATCCCATTTGTCAATTTTGACTTTTGTTGCAACCGCTTTTGGCATTTTTGTCATGAAGTCTTTTCCCATGCCTATGCCTTGAATGATATTGCGTAGGTTTTCTTCTAGGGTTTTTATGGTTTTGGGTTTTACATTTAAGTATTTAATCCACCTTGGGTTAATTTTTGTGTAAGATGTGGCAAAGGGGTCCAGTTTCAGTTTTCTGCATTTGGCTAGCCAATTTGCCCAGCGCCAATCACTGAATAGGAGATCCTTTCCCCATTGCTTGTTTTTGTTAGGTTTGTCGATGATGATCAGATGGTTGTAGATGTGTGGTGTTATTTCTGAGGTTTCTGTTCTGCTGCATTAGTCTATGTGTCTGTTTTGGTACCAGTACCAGTACCATGCTATTTTGGTTTCTGTAGCCTTGTAGTACACTTTGAAGTCAGGTAGCGTGATCCCTCCAGCTTTGTTCTTTGCTTAGGAATGTTTTGTCTATATGGGGGTCTTCTTTGATTCCATATAAAATTTAAAATAGTTTATTCTAATTCTGTGAAGAATGCCAATCGTAGTTTGATGGGAATAGCATTGAATCTATAAATTACTTGGGGCAGTATGGCTTTTTTCACAATATTGATTCTTATCCATGAGGATGGAATGTTTTTCCATTTGTTTGTGTTCTCTTTTCTTTCCTTGAGAAGCGGTTTGTAGTTCTCCTTGAAGAGGTCCTTCATATCCCTTGTTAGTTGTATTCCTAGGTATTTTATTCTCTGTGTAGTGATCGTGAAGGGGAGTTCATTCATGATTTGGCTCCCTGCTTGTCTATTGTTGTGTAAATGAATGCTTGTGATTTTTGCACCTTGATTTTGTATCCTGAGACTTTGCTGAAGTTGCTTATCAGTTTAAGGAATTTGGGGCCTGAAATAATGGGGTTTTCTAAATATAAAATCATGTCATCTGCAAACAGATAATTTGACTTCCTCTCTTCCTATTTGAATACGCTTTATTTCTTTCTTTTGCATGATTGCCCTGGCCAGAACTTCCAATACTATGTTGAATAGGAGTGATGAGAGAGGGCATCCTTGTCTTGTGCTGGTTTTCGACAGGAATGCTTGCAGCTTTTGCCCATTCAGTGTGATATTGGCTGTGGGTTTGTCATAAATAGCTCTTATTATTTTGAGATATGTTCTATCAATACCTAGTTTATTGAGAGTTTTTAACATGAAGGGATGTTGAATTTTATCAAAGCCCTTTTCTGCATCTGTTGAGATGATCATGTGGTTTTTGTCTTTGGTTCTGTTTATGTGATAGGTTATGCTTATTGATTTGCATATGTTGAACCAGACTTGCATCTCAGGGATGAAGACGACTTGATTGTGTGGATAAGTTTTTTGATGTGCTGCTGTATTCGGTTTGCCAGTATTTTATTGAGGATTTTCGCATTCATGTTCATGAGGGATATTTGCCTCAAGTTTTATCTAGTTGTAACTGGTTGATTTATTTTACCCTGATTACATTTCCTTTTCCCATTTCCCAACAGAATACAAACTCATCTCTGAACACTAAAGCACTTCAGGTATGGCAACAGTGCCAGCATTTTTATGGAGACCTTTTTCAGAGATTTCTCTCCTTGCTTTCTGCTAGACTCACGGTCAAGCCTGACTGACCACAGCTCTTGTTCTTAGACTTTACCTCTCTTCGTTCTGGTATTCTGTATTTACCAAATCATTCTTTTTCTTCATTTACTCCCTTGCCTTAGCAACACACACACACCAGCTTCTTGAAGAAAGGAGAACAGGAAATTTTTTTAAACCTTACATATATGAACATGCTTTATTCTCCTTTCATGTTTAATTGAAAATTTAGTAGCATTTGCTAGTATAATTTTAAAACCATTTGAAGAAATTGTTCCATCATCTGCTAGATTTCAGTGATGTTTTTGAGAAGTCCAATGCCATTACATCTCTTGAGACTTTTTATGTTATTTGATTTATTTAGTTTCTGAAAGTCTCCTGGATTTTTTTCTTTTCTTTCTGAAATTGGGTTTTGATGTGACTGGGGTCATTTGTCATTTATTATGCTGGAACCATAGTAAACCCTTTTAATCTGGAAAATAATATTGTTGGTTTTTAAGAATTGTGTTTGAATTATTGTACTACAGATTTAGTTTCCTAGGAAGTGGACTGTGAGGTGGAGATTAATATGCAGGAGACGTGGATCTCCTGAATTGATACTTGAATTTTTTTTTCGTATATGTGTTGGTCTAAAAAACCAGTGGGCTTCATTGTCGGAAACTGAGTGAAGACCCAACTGTTTCATTGAGGGACCATCAGTATTTATGTCTTTGTCGGGAGCTGTTGTTGAGTTTTTCTAGAAAAGACTATTCCAACCTCTTACTAGAGCATACTGGTTTCACAAAGGATATTCTTGCAATGGAGTGAAGTTAAGAATGTTGAGGTGTTGGATAAAACACTAGCTTTCCAGAATAGTGCCTCCCCCTCACCTTTCCTCTGTGCCAGGCATGCTCAAATCTGCATACTCTTGAGTTCAGTTTTCCATGAAATGAACTGCTGGGAAGAGGCCAAGTATGTAAACACTTCCCTTGAGGACTTACAGTCTTCTGTTTGTGCCCCACCTGGCCTTCCTTGGTATCTAGCATCAAAATGTGTGAACCTTCCCAAGTTCTTGCTGCAGGATGCAGCTTGCTTCTCCTTGTATCACCCACCTTCCAATAGTTCGTTGATAACTCTTTATTCCCTGATAGCGCCCTTTCTTTCTCTTTGTGCTTTGCATTCAACTTTACTGTAATTTGAATAAAATTTCTGGAAGCAGCACAGAAAAAACTGCTCATGTAGTCACTCCTTCATGCTTATCCAGAAGTTCTTACTTTTCGTTTGAAATATAAAATCTTAAGGAGGTCAGAGAAGAAAATGATTAGTTTTGGCTTAAGGGTATGTGTAGGTCAAGGCAGCTTTATACAGTAATAAAGATATTTCCTTTCGGAGTATATAAAAGACTGGGCATATGGTTGTTTGAAAATTATCAATATAGTCTGTTTAATGGGTAACAGTACTGAAAGCGTTGTTGAATTTCTTCTGACAAAATTGATTATTGATTTTTGTGACACTGTCTGGAAAAGGCTATTTTTGTGCTTTTGATTCTTACTGAATTTTTTAAAAAATGAAAAAGAGAAAACAGAAAATATATGATGACCAGGGTTAGATTAGGCTTTCTTTTCTTCTCCATTTTCTCTGTCCCAAGCAGAATTAAAGTGTTGAGGGGGAAAGGTGCTTAACAAATAGTACTTGTTCTTGCCGTTGATGCTATCATTAATCTAATGGGACTGCTCAAAGTTCTGCGGCTGTTCCATTTAGTAATGTCAAAATAACCTTGTTAAAGAAAAATGCTCAACTTGACCTTTAAAACCCTTGTCCTTTCCTTTCTTAGATATTATTAAATTTGTCTTTTAGGATTAAGTAAATAAAAGTTATCTTTAAAAAACTCTACTGTATTTATTTACTCATTCTGTTTTTTGGGAAACTCTTCAAGGTATAGACTTCACCAGCATGAGATGTCAGGAAATGCAGTTGTTATATATCTATAATTACACATTATTAAATAAATTTAAAACATTATTTAGTGGGGGAGGTGACACTTTGGTAAAAAAAAATGCTTTTGATTGTTTTATTTTTAAAAAGCAGAATCTGGCTTTTTTTTTTTTTTTGAGATGGAGTCTTGCTCTTGTTGCCCAGGCTGGAGTGCAGTGGTGTGATCTCTGCTCACTGCAATCTCTGCCTCCCAGGTTCAAGTGATTCTCCTGCCTCAGCCTCCAGAGTAGCTGGGATTACAGGCATGTGCCACTGTCCCACTAATTTTTTTTTTTTTTAATAAAGACAGGGTTTCATGTGTTAACCAGGCTGGTCTTGAACTCCTGACCTCAGGTGATCCACACGCCTTGGCCTCCCAAACTGCTGGGATTACAGTTGTGAGACACCATGCCCAGACAAATCTAACATTTTGATAATAATAAATGTGGCCTAATTATTTATTTTCAGCATTTATACAAAGTACCAGCATTATGATCTCTTGCCTACTGACAGATATTTCTTGAAAACTCAAGAAAATGAAGGATAAGAAAACAAAGGTGCAACTTGACTTCTATCCCCCAACATTCTATTGAATATGCCCCTTCAAAAATCAATGGTAGTCTCCTAATTGACAAATCCAAAAGCATTTCCTTTGCTTTAGTTCTCCATGGAATCTATGTTAGTAAATGACTGAGAGAGCTCTTCTTGGAAGTTTCATTGCACTAGTTTATCCTGGATCCCTTTTGGCCAATGAACTATTCGTGTGTGTGTGTGTGTGTGTGTGTCTGTGTGTGTGTGTGTTCTGCTTGATCATCACAGTGTTTTCTTGACATATGTACATCTAAAATGGGTCTCTTTTTCCTCCTTTAAACCAAATTTCTTGGCATTTTCTTGCTGGTGTGTATTTGTTGTGTAGGCTTGACATCTCATTCATCTTTGACATGTCTTCAGCTCCTTCCATTTTAAGCATGGTACCGTTGATTTCTCCCTCATATTATTCTCACATCCAAGACTTTTCATTGTATCATCACAGCTATTTTCCTTCATTCCTTTATTCTTTTTTTCTAAACATTTATTCAGCATTTTTTATTCTAGGCCTTGTGCAATAAATAAACTACACAACTAAGTAACCAACTGTTTCAGAATTTTGCTCCTTAGTTCAGCTAAAACTGAGTTCTTGTCACACGAGGAGGAAAGATTAGGCATGTGGACACACTGAAGGGTGAGGAGAGCAGAATTTATTGGGTGTAAGGGAATAAAAAACACTCTTAGCAAAGCAAGAGGGGGTCCTGCTATCAGGCCCCCCACCTCACAAATTGAATGCCAGGCCACCACACAGGAACTGAAAAGGTCAGGCTCCTCCCTGCTGCACGAGGTGTGAACTTCCTGTGGCTCCACCCCATTCTCCCAGTGCCCAGATGGGCACCTAGTCCATTGCGAGCATGTGCAGACAAGACCCTGGGCAGGTTCCCTCATCTGCATAAAAGCACCTGATGTGGGGTGGCTCAGAGATTCTCCAGGGACCCTCCCTCTTACCTGCCTCCTGCATCTATCACAATCAATCAGTTACTCAGTCAACAAACACTTAACAAATGCCCCACTCTAGGGGGCCATCACTGAACTGAGGAAATGGTCAAATAATTCATTTATATCATAAATCATCATTAACTCAAATTGTATGCAGGGAAATCTATGTGTGATTTTAAGAAGATTCTAACGTTGAACAGTCTCTGCCATCTGGGGTCAGTTTACCTCCTCATCTTGCCCCCTACACTTCTGTATAAACCATCCATTACAGACAGGTAGAAATATTAAAACCCGTTTAGCACATCTTATGCCTTGAGTTTCCCACATCTGAGCTTTGCATCTGTGACAACTTATTTGCCTGGAGAAACCATTCTTCCTTTCTCTACTAATCTAAATAGTATGTTGAAGGCCTCTTCCTCCAAGAAGCCTCTTCAGGTCACCCCAGGGCTCAATGGTTTCCTTTTATTTTGAATTATCTACCTAAGGATCACACACCTAGCTTCTGTGATTAGTCCAAATAATTCCTCTGCAAGGAGGCTTCCCTTGACTGATCTAGGGCAAGTTGCCTCTCAACCTATTTGCTACCACGTTATCCTGTTTCAACCACAGCACCTGCTATACTCTAACACCTCCTTGTTCACAGTTATCTCCCCAACCTGCCTCCCTGCTGGGGAATGTCAC
The DNA here is from genome assembly GCF_030222135.1 of Aotus nancymaae. Lineage (NCBI taxonomy): Eukaryota > Metazoa > Chordata > Mammalia > Primates > Aotidae > Aotus > Aotus nancymaae. The sequence continues at coordinate 4,973,166 of NW_026988494.1, read as the reverse complement.
ATCTATGAGAAAAAGGATATTGTGTTAGTGACGTTGTCTGCACATCAGTAAAAATTGATACTCTGTATATTTGCCGAAAAAAGTAAATGAATAAAGCTACTTTAGTGGCTTTATCTCCTTTGGCACCATTTTTATCACTGTGTGTACACTTACTAATTTAATATTCACAAAAACTCTATGATGTATATTGTACTATGAACATCATTTACAGCTGTGATAACTAAGTTGCAAAACCACAGTCATCCAAACCCAAAGAAACCCAATGAGAAGCCTGACTCCAGAGCACATAAGCTACATTTATTTTTAGTTATCTTTTAGCCAATGCCTCAGATAAGTCTTAAAATAATGATACATACTCTCTCTTAACTCTAGAGTAAGTTGTCTGAAGACAGGAAACTGAGTCTTATAATTATTTTTTGTCTCCTATGGTGTTTAGAATTGTCTTGGTGGAAATGGATAAGATTTAACAATAAGTGTGATGTCACAAATTTAACCTAGCAACACCCCCAGAGCTATTCCAGTGGGATATAACTGCATTAAGAAAGGGGAAAAAGTGTTCAAATCATAGAGATAGAAAATAAATGGAAAGAGGCAATGCATTTTCTCCTAAAGAGGCCTTTCCCCTCTTTCCAAATATATAGGCGTCCTCAGGAATTAAAAGACGGAAACATTAATGTTTTACATCTTTTATAAAGCTGGAATTTACTTATATATCACTAACCTTGAAGTACTGACTTCCTGGGAAGCAGGGAGTAAGTGATGGTTTATGTCAGTGTTATGACATCTTTTCCAGGGATATCATAACATCAATTTTCTTAAACTATTTAGATGTTTCCGTTTACATCTCCAACCAGGAAAAACTGTAACTCTGATGAACGACTTTCTTTACTAGACCAGACACTTCATTTCCTGCCATGAAAAATTTGAATTAGCATCCAAACTGTCCCTAGAGGCAAAAAATATATATAGTAAAGCACCAAATCAAGGCTATTTTGAAATGTGATTGTAACATGTTGGAAAAATACCTTGTATTAATTTCTGCAGTTTGACCTGATATTACTCTTAGAAGTTTCTTCATTTGAAAACAAATCAATATTTCAGGATCTGTGAACTTGAAGTTTAAAGTAAATTAGGCAATTAAACTGAAAATTGGTTGATGTACTGAAAACTAACAAATTTTGACAATCTGTTTTTTGTTAATATTATTATGAACTTATAAGCAGTATGAATTGAAGCACAGCATTTGTTTCCATGAATTTCGCTTGTGCAATCATACCATCTCTGTAAAGTCACCCTAGCATTCAACATTGGTTGATGTTTCACATGGGGCAATGAGAAGTCTACGCTGTGGCTGGCGTGTGATAGAAAGGGCTAAGAGTGTCGTTGAGGATCAACACTGCATCCATCACCATGTTCCACCTTCGTCTACTTTATCAGCCTCTCCATTTTTACTTGTATCATTCTTTATTGGTAGCCCAGTTTGTTCCATCAAAACCCCTAACTTGTGCTACAAACACTTCCTGCCATAGTATCCATTCATTTTTTTTTCCTATCCATACTCACGAAGCCCGTATCAGTAAAATGCAGTTAATCTAGCTGTCATTTCTGTCCTACAACAAATCTCACTGCAGCAGAGTGTCCTGTGGCTGCAGATGCTATTAATGTTTCCCCCGCTCTGTCAATTGATTTCAAGGCTGCGTCTGTATCAAGCCATGTGCATGCTCTTTCAAAGGGTACATGAGCCAGACTGAAGGGAAGGATATAAAAGTGTCTGACAGTCTCAATCATCTCCACACAACTTGTTGTTGCTGGATAAATTCTTCCCATGTGGATCTTTTTGTAACGGTTTTCCCAACTCGCTGGTTAGCCTTCCTGTTTCCTCTTATGTGAAAGTTTTCGACTGACCTGAGGAAAATATCTGGCCGTCTTGCAGCCACTAGGGGTGTCATGTTCATTTTCAAAATAAAAAGTAAAATAGCAAAGTAGGCACTTTTTCTCTCTTAATTCTGAAGATAGCTCATCTCCGATATGCTGATGGATCCCCCTGAAACTTTTAAATTTTAATTTAAGGAAATCTGCTCATCGTTTTTCATCATTGATTGTCAATTCTCTTGACTACTTACCCCCCTACCAATCATGCCCGCCTCTCCTTTGCTTCCATCTCATGTACCTAACACATGCCACTGCTTGAGTGCCCACAGAGCTTGGCTGTGTAATAGTGATTACAGAGATGCCATGAGAATGGAAATTACTCAAAGAAAGTGAGCTAAGTAAGAAGAAAATAAGGAGAATGCCAGCATGTAAGGGGTGGGCTGAAGGTGCCCATGTGCAATGCAGGGTGGCATCCAGACCGCTCTGATTTGCTGAAATAGGATCATCTGTTCTTTTGATACTTGGTGTTTGCTCCTGTTCTGTGACTCTTCCCTTCCCCGCCTGTCCTTCCCCAGGTGACTTTCCAATACTGACTCCTCCCCATTAGTCCAGGCTTGTGGTTTGTGTGACATTCAAAGAGGTGGAGAAAAATGATTCTGCCTGTGTTCTTCCAACAGGAATACAATTGTTTCCATTAGGGTTCAAACAAAGTCTGCTTGGGATTTGGTATCCCCTAGGATACACTCAACTGCTTCACCTCAAAAGATCTTCTTGCTTCCTTTAAGATAATGTGAAAATTACACAACCTCTACCATGTGGGGCTTTGAAACCCGGCCCTAAAGTACATTGTGACATTTGCTTTTTACTCTTTCAATGTCCATCTACTCCCATAACCTTTGCCTTGGCCCTTCCTTGTCCTAGCCATACCATGTCCTTTTATACCTCTAAGTCTGAATTCGTGCTGTTTCCCTACTTTAAATAGCATTCACACTGGTTATGATGAGCTATTTATTCATTTCTTTTTTTTACCACAAATCTTGCATTATACTTTGAATAGACCTAATGATCACACACTGCATTGAATTTCACTCATTTCTCCTCTACTAGTCTGGGGGACCCTCTAAGTCAAGAACTATCTTTGTATCCACATCTAAGTACAGTCATGCACTGCTTAATGACAGGAATATGTTCTGAGAAATGCATCATTAGGCGATTTCATCGTTGTGCAAACATCTTAGAGTGTACTTACACAAATTTATATGGTGCAGCCTACTGCACACCTAAGCTATATGATATAGCCTATTGCTCCTATGCTGCAAACCTGTAGAGCATGTCACCGTAGTGAACATCGTAAGCAACTGTAAAACAATGATAAGTATTTGTATACCTAAACATAGAAAAGGTATAGTAAAAATACAGTATATATATATATTTTTAAATTGGTACATCTTTATAGGGCATTAACCATGAATTTAGCATACAGAACTAGAAGGTGACTCTGAAAGAGTCAGTGAGTAGTGAGTGAATGTAAAGGCCTAGGACATTACTGTATACAACTATAGGCCTTATAAACATTGTACATTTAGACTATACTAAATTTGAAAAATTTATAAAAAATGAATTTCTTCAATAACAATTTAACCTCGACATACTGTAACATTTTTATTTTATGACATTTTATTTTTTAAACTTTTTGTACCAAAACTTAGCTTAAAACACAAATACATTATACAGCTGTATACCAATATTTTCTTACTTTATATCCTTATTGTGTAAGATTTTTATATTTTTTTTTGACTTTTTAGATTTTTTCTTAAAAACTAAGACATAAACACACACATTAGCCTAGCCCTACATGGGTCAGGATCAGAATCGTCAATATCACTGTCTTCCACCTCCATATCTCGTCCCACTGGGAGATCTTCAGGGGCAATAACATGATTGGAGTGGTCATCTCCCAGGAAAACAATGCCTTCTTCTAGATACTTCTTGAAGGACCTGCCTGCAGTTGTTTCACAGTTAAGTTAAAAAAAAAATAAGTACAAAGAGTACCCTCTAAAATCACAGTAAAAAGTATGGCAGAGTAAATGTATAAGCCAATAATAGTCATTTATTATCATCATCAAGTATTCTGTGCTGTGCATAATTGTCTGTGCTGTGCATAATTTTATGTGCTGCACTTTTAAGGGACTGGCAGTGTAGTAGGTTTGCTTACACCAGCATCACCACAAACACATGAGTAATGCATTGTGTAATGACGTTGTGACAGCTACAAAGTCAGTAGGCCATAGGAGATTTTCAGCTCCATTAAAATCTTACAGAACTACCATTATCTATGGGGTTCATTGTTTACTGAAACATCATTATATGCACGTGACTGTACATCATACTTGGCAAAGTACAAGGCAGGTAAAAAGTCTAAATAAAACCGAACACTTTAGGGAGAAAAGAAAATACTTCTTACATGAAGTGTTTCATGGCCTGTATCTACCTGTTTCTTTTTCTACCTCCTCATGTTCATCATTCTTAGCATAAAACCAAGAGCAGATATTGGAGTCTCCTTTTTGTAGAAAAATACCTGACTTTAAGTGGATAGAGAATAGACCATGAAGAAAAGGAACAGTGTAGACCACTGTATAGAAATAGAACTGTTATTTGGAAATCAAGAAGGAACATGGACCTTAAAAACCAAAGCAAGGGCTGAGTTCAGTGGCTCACATCTGTGATCACAGCACTTTGGGATGCTGAGGCAGGCAGACCATTTGTGGTCAGGGGTTTGAGACCAGCCTGGCCAACATGGTGAAACCCCGTCTCTACTAAAAATACGAAAATTAGCCAGGCGTGGTGGCGCATGCCTGTAATCCCAGCTACTTGGGAGGCTGAGGCAGGAGAATCACTTGAATCCAGGAGGTGGAGGTTGCAGTGAGGCTAGATTGCACCATTGCACTCCAGCCTAGTCAACAAGAGCAAAAATCTGTCTCCAAAAACAAGCAAAAAAATGAAAGCAAAATGAAGGTTTAGTTCTAGTGTATGCAGCAGGTGGCCAATGTTCCCCTTTCCCTAGGGCCCAATGTACCACATTTCCTGTCCTAATAAGCATTTCTGTTTTCACTTTGAACTTTTCACAAAAATCCCAGAAACATCCCTCTTTGGTAAGCGCCAATGGCAAAGATGTTTGGAGGAAAATAAAATTTTGCAAGTAACGCTGGGTGGCTCTAGATGCCACCAACCAAGGCTGTTACTATTGTCTGCTTTATTTTTGCAATATGGGCTTAACTTTTCTCCTGATGTCTCTGACCACTGCTGGGCAGAGGGTAGATTCTTGAAGAAGAGGTGGTGGGAGGATGGTGTGTATGGAAAAGTGGACTCAGGAGACTTCTCCTGCAGTCCATCAATAGGAGGGGTGAGGATGATGGCACCTGTCAAATTGCAGTAATTGAATGGAAGTCCCTCCACTTCATTACTCTCTTCATGATGATCCTGCTGTCACCCAGGCAGAGACAGATGGAGCTATCAAGTGAGAAAGATATGACAAACCCAAAGGAAGAATGGTTTGCTGCCTGTCCAATAGAAGGTGAAATGGGGCATCTATGCATATTTTTTGAATTGGAGATACACCCTCAAAATGAGAGGATTCCTGTCTCATCAACAGTCATCTAAAATACCCAAGTTCATTGGACCCACTGGAGCTAAATGAATACATTCTTGTGAAGGGCATGAAGAGATATGGGGATTAGAATAAAGCTATATATGTGGCAACAAGTGGAAAATCCAGCTCTGTTATCTTTTTCCTTCTCCTTTTATGTGCCTGTGAGATAATAGCTCATGTACTTATTCAGACTGAGCTATTGACTAGGACTTAGTTCAAGCTACTCTGCCTCTTTTTACTAATTCTAGTATGATTTGCAATGTTATCATTTTGCTGCTCGACCCTTCTGAACCTGTCAAATATGTTCTCTCATAATGCATATTATTCTGAGACATGTGGTTGAAAGAAAGAGCTGATAAGTCCATCTTCAAGATCTGATAAGTATAAAGCATTTCTACTGAATGGCTATTGTGTTAAACATCTGCAGTATCACCAGAACCCAGGGATGTTTAATTAAAAACACACGCACAAAAGATAATAAGGAGGGAAGGGTGACTCCCCTTGTATGTGGGTTTCTAATTCCTGATAGTCAGTAGGTTTCTTTTGCTGTATTGCTGCTAATTAAATATTCCATCAAAAGCCTTGCATCTATCTTGAAAAGAAAGCTACATACAGTTAAACACATTTTAAAATTTGTATATGGCTTTGTGTGTATGTGAGTGTGTATGTAATAAGCTTAAATAGTTTAGGCATTAAAGCAGTCATAAATACAACATTGGAGCTAGTTCAGTTCCTTGGAAAGTGAGGTTATACTGGGGAGAAAAACTTGTATTGAGATAAGAAGAAAGAACATAAAAATATAAAAATGTATTATTAAAACTGTGCTATGAAGCTAAACTGGGAAGCTTAAATAATCATTATTGAACAAAGGAAACTGCATTGTAAGAAACCTGCCAGAAGTTGAGTACTCATTTGAAGAGAATTCTTAAGGGCTATTTCTGCCAAGAAAAGTTAGGTTGAAAGATGACATGTTTTCTTTCACCCTTTGTAGGCTATAATTTACACTTTGAGGACTATATTCCTTTTTCACCTCTACGGTGGATTTACTAGCTCTAGTTGTTTAAGCAGCACAATGAATGGCCAACTGAGAGAGGGGATGCATCTTGAGAAATTGTAGTATCCTCGAGTTCCATAGAGACTGTCATGGCTTTCATCTCCTCCCTGTTAGCTGTAGCTGAAAACCCCTTTTGCTCTTTTTGAAGGTCAGGATCAGTAGATATTTTTGTAAGGGGCACATTTGAACTAAAGAGGTGAGCAAGTGCACTGACAGCAAGAAGGTTCTGCAAAAGAGTTGGTAAGAAAGAAAGGAAAGGTCATTGTTCTGTAATCTTTCCTCAGGGTGCAGATTCAGAGCAAAGGGATAGAGACCCAGACTCAGGACAGGACCACAAAATAGGTGATTCTGACATTGGGTCTCTTCACTTGCTTGAGCAGTGTGGGAAAAGCCTATTGCTAAGGAAGAAGGATACGATGAAAAAAAATGCAGAAGCCAGGGCAAATGGTTCCTTCTCTCACCCTATTCACTGTTAGCTCATTTTCTTGTTCTTAGGATCTCTGAATCCTACATATTAGGATAATATTAAATGCGTGTACTTAGAAAAATGACAACATCCCAAATTCATTCAAAAAACATCACTGTAGTCTAGAAATAGTCCTAGTGCAATCTGTACATCGACCTCCATGAGATACCCTTTTAATCTTAAATCTATAAAATCACAGACTTTATTTTTCTTGTTACTTTATCTGAAATTGAAGTACAATGCTACCCGGTAATTAATGTCTTGGACTGGGTACAATGACTCATGCATATAATCCCAGTATTTTGGGAGATCAGAGCAGGAGGATTACTTGAGGCCAGGAGTTCAAGGCCACCTTGGCCAACATAGGAAGATCCCATCTCTACAAACAATAAGAAAAAGTTAGCTCGGTGTGGTGGCACACGCTTGTAGTCCCAGCTATTCAGGAAGCTGAAGCAGGAAGACTGCTTGAGCCCAAGATTCTGAGGCTGCAGTGGGCGATGATCACACTGCTGGACCCTGCTCTATCCTGGGCCACAAACCCTGTCTCAGAAAACAAGTGAACAAACAAACAACGATGTCTTGGTTTTCACTGTTAGAGTGAAATACATAGTCATGCTTTCTATGTATAATGTTAAGTAAATCAAAAGAGGACATATATTTTCTCCCTCTTGCTTGTTTTTAAACTAAAAAAAAGAAAATCTCATCTCACCAAAGGAGATAGAGTGATGGCAAATAAGCATTGGAATAGATGCACCACATCATACATCTTCAGGAGAATGCAAACTAAAACAGCAATGAGACACCACTCCACACACACCTATTAAAATGGCCCAAATCCAGGACACTGTCAATACCAAATGATGGGTAGGATGTAAACCAACAGAAACTTTCTTTCATTTCTGATGGGAATGTAAAACGGTGAAGGTACTTTGGAAGACAGTTTGGCATAGTCTCTTTCTTTCTATTTCTTTCTCTCTCTCTCTCTCTCTCTCTCTGTTTCTCTCTTTTTTGACAGAGTCTCACTCTGTCACTCCGGCTGGAGTATAGTGACACAATCTCAGCTCACTACAGCCTCTGCCTCCTGGATTCAAGCAATTCTCTGCCTCAGCCTTCTGAGTAGCTGGGATTACAGGCACATGCCACCACACCCAGCTAATTTTTGTATTTTTTAGTAGAGATGGGGTTTCACCATCTTGGCCAGGCTGGCCTTGAACTTCTGACCTCATGATTCACCCACCTCAGCCTCCCAAAGTGCTGGCCTTGCATAGTTTCTTACAAAACTAAGCCTACTCTTACCATATGATCTGGTAATCACACTTCTTGGTATTTACTCAAAGGAGTAGAAAATTATTTCTACACAAAAATATGAACAAGGATGTTTAAGCAGCTTTACTCATAATTGCTGAAACCTAGAAGCAACCTGTTCTTCAGTAAGTACGTAAGTGAATAAATACTCACTTCTGTAAATAACTACTCACTTCCATAAGTTCTTCAGTGAATAAATAAACTGGTATATTGAGACAATGGAATATTATTTGGCACTAAAATGAAATGAGACATCAAGCCATGAAAGACATGGAGGAAGCTTAACTGCATCTCACTAAGTGAAGAGAAACAATCAGAAAAGGCTACATATTGTATGATTCCAAGTATAAGACATCTGAAAAGGGCAAAGCTATGTAGACAGTGGAAAGATAAGTGGTTGTCAAGGCTTGTGGGGTGGAAGAGGGACAGATGAATAGGCAGAGTGCAGAGGATTTTTAGGGCAGTGAAAATACTCCGTATAGTACTATAATAATGGTAGATACTTGCCATTACACATTTGTCCAAATTCATAAAATGTACAATACCAAGAGTGAACCTTTATGTAAATTATAAACTTTGGATGATTATGATATGTTGATAGAGATTGATGAATTATATCAAATGTACCACTCTGGTAGGAGATATTGATGGCTGGGGAAGCTGTGCTTGTATAAAGACAAGGTGTATATGGGAAGTCTCTGCACCTTGATTAAAATTTTCTTGTAAATCTAAAACTGCTCTAAAAATTAAAAATATTTTTTTAAAAGAAAATCACACAGCTATCTCAAATTTTGAATAAATGTATAAAACCAGTAAATAAATAAAAGACAACGTTAATAAATAGCATAAAATATTGATGACATATTTTCCTTCTGATTACATATAATTTAGGATACAATGTAATGAAATGTGTTTACCTCAGAATATAGGCATTTAAGTGTTTGCGTCACTGTTTCATTTCCTCAAGGTTACCCTCTTGACTACAATTGGCTGTAATTTTCTAATTTGCTTTTAGCTTTGTCTATGCATTTCAAGATTCTCTACTTATTTTGTCTGCATTCAAGAGTCTGTTGTTTTTCTTCTGTCATAGACTTTTCTTTTTTTTCTCTTTTGTTTTGGGAGCATTGCGGGAGAATGGAGTCTGACTCTGTTGCCCAGGCTGGAGTGGAGTGGCATGATCTCAGCTCACTGCAACCTCCGCCTCCCTCCTGAGTTCAAGCAATTCTTCTGCCTCAGCTTCCTAAGTAGCTGGGACTACAGATGCACGTCACCACACCCGGCTAAGTTTTGTACTTTTGATAAAGACAGGGTTTCACCATATTGGCCAGGCTGGTCTTGACTCCTGACCTTGTGATCTGCCTGCCTCAGCCTCCCAAAGCACTGGGATTACAGGTGTGAGTCACTATGCCTGGCCGGTAGACTTTTCTTTTACATTAATCTTAACACCAACAAGACAGGCCCGACATATCCTAAACAGCATTTTCTTGTTCTTTAGCATTTTTAAAATATTCCATTGAAGAAGAAAAAGGAAAATAAAGTAACTGTTCGTAGAAACTGTGATTAGAACAAAGTCTTGTAGGAGATTTTGATTTAGGTTGTTTTATTCTTTTTTTCCCCAGAGAACTTTAAACTTTTTTCCTTGAGAATGCTTGTTCTGCATTTGTATATAATTTATTTTTGTGTTAAAAACCGCATTTACCTTCAAGAATGTATAACTTGGAACAGATTTCTTGGTTTATAATAGAATTTATTCTTTTTAAAAAGTACATTATTGCGAGGTCTTTTAAAAAGTAAATTGCCTGTTTTGTTCGTACGTGTCGGTTTGTCAAAATAGAAATATGTAGCCATTTCCTCAGAGTCTTAATGATAAATCCTAGAGGTGATGAACAGAAGATAATGAAATTAAAATAAAAATCTGAGAAATCTAGATAATTATGATATATTGAGAGAGCTTGAATGAAAAGCAGAGCAGTTATTGATTGATAATAATTTGATATATATTTATATTAGCTTATTACTTTGAAGGATCAGTTTTCTCCTTGTAGCAAAACTTGGGAGAAAAGTACTCAGATTTCATGTATGTTTCTTTCAATTAATGTTTTTCTTTCAGAGAGGAAAGATTTATTTAGTTACTGCTACTTCTGCTTCATGGTTATACTCAGTGACTTTTCCTATCAGGTAAATAAATATTTTACAAAATATTTTTTTCGATTTGCTCCTCTCTCCTTTATTTATGTTTCACTTGATGGGATTTTGTCCTTATAAATTACCTTCCTTTTCCCAGTTAAAAAAAATTGTTTCACAACTTTGAGAAAAAAAAGTCATACACAAAACACAATAACTACCACAGAAAACACTGAACAAAATTTAAAATGTATTTTTAAGTTTTTGTTTTCTTAAGATCTAGAAACTTATTCTGGAAGATATAAGTGATTTTTTTTTGTTTATTTGTTTTTTCTTTTTAGTTATGGGTACATGTGCAGGATGTGCAAGTTTGTTACCCAGGTAAACGTGTGCCGTGGTGGTTTGCTGCACCTATCAACCTATGACCTAGATATTAAGCCCCACATGCATTAGCTATTTTTCCTAATGCTCTCCTTCCCCCAGTACCATCCCCTGACAGGCCCTAATGTGTCTTAGAGAGCGTGTGTTGTTCTCCTCCCTGTGTTCATGTGTTCTCATGGTGCAGCTCCCACTTATAAGCGAGAACATGCAGTGTTTGGTTTTCTGTTCCTGCATTAGTTTGCTGAGGACGATGGCTTCCAGCTTCATCCATGTCTCTTGCAAAGGACATGATCTTACTCCTTTTCATGCCTGCATAGTATTTCATGGTGTATATGTACCACATTTTCTTTATCAGTTCTATCATTGATGGGTATTTGGGTTGATCCCATGTCTTTGCTATTGTGAATAGTGCTGCAGTGAACATACATACACATGTATGTATCTTTGTAATAGAATGACTTATATTCCTTTGGGTACATACCCAGTAATGGGATTGCCGGTCAAATGGTATTTCTGGTTCTAAATCTTCGAGGACTCACCACACTGTCTTCCACAATGGTTGAACTAATGAGAATTAGCCTTTAGAAAAATGCTTATTTTTATAGAAGTCTTACTCTAATCCTTAGGTACATTTACTTTCATCTACTTCTCTTTTATCACAAGAAAATTTGTTAATCAGGCATTTATCCACTGGAGAATATTGGTAAGCATCTGGTTGACATAGAAAAGTCTATTGTTGGAAGTCTGTAATTTCTTGGTTTGCATTTTAAGTGGTTCCCATAAACATTTACTTATATTTGCTATAAATCCTTCCTTATTAACTACATCATGTTAGCCATCTAGTGGTAATCAATTTCTATCACTCTAAGCCCTGAGTCTAGATCCCTGAATTACCATTTTACTCTCTCAGCACTGATGAAGTCCACTAGTTACCACATCATCTGAGCATCAAGATGATAAAGCCTATTTATAAGCATCGAGTCCAGGAATGAATATTATGTAAGTGCAGAGAATCATTTTATTCTCAACTAAGGAGCATTCCCAGATCAATGCTATGATACATTGTTGAATTTATTGTTCTAGTCCTAATGGCACACACATTATATTGTCAATTTCAAATTATTGGGCAACTTGTGCCAAAATGCCTCCATTCATCATATTGACAGTGATGTTAATCAAATTAACTATCCTTAACAAAAAGCCTGCTTCATTTGAGTTATATTGCTTTTCTGCCTACGGGGAACATTTACACAATTAGCAAAAGCAGATCAAATGCTAATAAAGAAAACAAATGAAGATTTATTCATAATCTTCAAAAGAATTCTAATAATTTAATTAAGGTATATACTACTTTTGGAAGGAAAGTGATAAGACGAAAAAAATCTTTTGTGAGAAGATAAAGGGGGGGCAAAATAGCTTGTTAAAGAATTCTTCAGCCTTTGTAATTTTCATTGATTTAATCTCAAAGAACAATAGGCAAGAATCCATTGAAGATGGACGTTAGCACTTGGGGAGAAGAAAAAAAGGGAGGATCAATCAAAATCTGCAGCTTGCCAAATATTTGAAAGATAGAGAGACAGACAGGAGGGAGAACAGCAGTCTGAGGTGGTCTGAGGGAATAAAAGAAATACTTAGTGGGATGAACTAAGAAGAAAAAGAAAATTCAAACTGATAATCAAGTAATGTTTTCTTGCAGCCACAGATTAGTCATTCCTAAGCAATGTTAGACTTCCCATGGAGATGTTTTTCTTTAAAGTTTTATTCTCAGCCATTAAGAGAGAAAAAAAGCTCCCTAAACTGTGATGTGAATGAAACATCAATGTTTGTGAAGATTGTTGGATCAGCTAAATGTAGTGAGGCATTTTGGGGGCAAGAATCCCAATGAAGTAATAGCCTTTAAACCTAGAGTAGACTTTGAGATTCAACTCCTAATTAATAAATCAGTACAGAAAGTATTACCGACTGGTTGAGAAAGTCACAGTCATTCTTTAAAGTCATCAAAGTAGTAATTAATTCAGCCCTTCAAATTTATATATTATTGAGAAGAAGTTATGTCCACCATGGCATGAGAAGAAGCTATGTGTCATGAACCCATTCCTCATCCAGGTGAAGGTTAAGTATAATCTGTATGGCAACTGTAAGATTGATATGTGCGATACAGGCATATCATTAAGGGCTAAAGCATACAGGATTGACTAGAAAGGGAAATCAATGCAAGCTGGATTCTTCAGGGAAGCCAATATGGAGTTAGGCTAGGAACAAACGGCAAATTTAAATGTGTAAAAGAGGTAGGAAACTATACATGAAGGGAAATCTATTGGAAGTCAATAAGGCAATAGTGACTATTCTTTCATTTTATAATACTGTTAAATTTACAAAGTTTGCATGTTCAACTCCATAAAACTTATGGAAAGAATTGTATAGGATTACTTATAGGAAGAGACTTTTAAGCATTGAGTCCAAAAATGAATATTATGCAAATGCAGAGAATCATTATTTTATCCTAAACTAAGGAGCATCCCAGATCAATGCTATCATACCTTGTTGAATTTATAGGAGGAGTTTTATAGGATTGATTATAGGAAGAGACTTTTACACAAAGAGAACCTAGAACATTATGTTTTTTTTCTTAAGTAAAAAATAAACAAAACTATTATATATTCATGGAGATGCCTATATATAAAGGAAGCAGTATGTGCAATACAGTAAGTACTGAATTGAAACTTTTAAGACATGGATGCACAATGCAATTCTGCTATTAACTAGCATCAAGCTATTGGTAAGCATCTTCACGACTATGGACCTCAGTTTAGCCATTTGTAATGAATGAATGAATGAATAGAAGTAAGTAGGTAAATAAGTAACATTTCCCAATTGCTTCAACGCTCCTTTTCTGTTCTACATGTCTAAAATTATCTGAAGTAATTAGAAAAACAGTGTAGAACTACACATGGTTTAAAATTTTTGAATATGGGAAAGCTCATTTCTTGCTGATGTTGATGTGAGAACACATGGAAGATACCCAGTTCCAGTGAATGGTGAAAGGAACTACAACCAAGAAATTGATATCCTTCTTTTGTTACCTCCTTTCCCTCTTCAGTCTTCCTTCCAGGGGCATGGTGGGCTGCGTTCCAACCACAAGTCCCATGAAGAGACATCAGGCTAACATCAGACAGGCATAGGAATATTAAGGAGCCCTGGTGTCAGGATTGGAAAGAGAAATAAAATCTAATTAGTTTGATCTCTAAGCCAAATAGCATCTTCTTCCATTTGCAGTTTATCATTTCAGTGGGATATAACATCAGTATCCTAACTAGTAGTTTTCCTTTTGCAAACACCCAGTGTGATACAATTCCTAAAGAATAAGTTGGAGCTGGAGAATCCTATTTAACAAGGAAGATTAAAAAACATGTAGAATGAGGAAATGGAGTAAATCAAACACAAACATTTCTCACTTATCAACATATACACTTAAAAGAAAAAAACATGCTTGTTCTTACTTATGCCATTTTGTTACTTTTTAATTTGAAAATAAGAAAGGCTGTATTGTATTGCTTAGTGCCTGTGTTTGTGAGTGTTAGGAAGCCAGGTGGGGTTAGCAATGGCATGTAATGAAATCGCTTATATTTTAAGCAGTTTATTGCTTCACTTTGAAAATATAAATTAAACATAAGCTGATAGAAAGAACAGAATTTAGCACAAACCCATGTCAAGGAAGGCTTGAGAAATAGAGCCCTACAGCATTTTTGGCTTGTTTTGCATAATGCTTCTAAATACCAAGATTCATTGCTCTAGACTGTGGCACAGATGGAGATTATCTTGTAAAAACTATCTAAATAATGAAATCCAGACAGATTTTATGTGAAAGCAGGTAATTTGACTGATAAATATAATTGACTGGTTGGACAAATCCCCATCAGCCTGAATATCTCTTATAATCCACCAAGATGACAGGTTCCGTCTAGAACTGACATTCCAAATATTTTTTGTCTTAATAAGAGAGTTAATAACAGGGAGTGGAGAAAGCACTGGGTTAAGTATAAGGGGTTCTGAGCCTTCTAAGTTTGGTTCTACCATTTATGAGCTATGTTGTCTTGGGCAAGATACCTTTACATGTCTACACAAATAACCCTCCTATTTACAAAGATTCCTTACTCACACAGAGTTGTGAAATGTGATTGAAATGATGTTGATAACATAACAATGATTAAATGATAACTCAGTAACTGAATTCCAAGTTCTTAGTGTTATCTTAAGCATTATAATTGGATCACTTTTGATTTCTACAAATGACCTAAGAGATCAGTATTATCTTTTCCATTTTAAGGATGAGAAAACTGCTATTGCTCAGAATGTTAAAGGGACTTACCTAAACTCACATGATAAGTAAAAGGCAGAGCATAGTTTTAAATCAGCTCTTACTGGTCCTAAAGCCTGTACTTATTTCACGGTACTATTGGAAAAGAGAACGGTGCCAAACAAGTGAGTGTAAGTATAGAGCACTTTTCAGTTTTCAGTTACATTTCGTTGCTATAAACAGAAATCAATTTTAAAAATTCCTGTTACAACTTTGATTATTTGTATTTTGGTTTTACAAGAAAGGTTTAAAAGCGTACCAAAGTCTTCTTATTTCTCAAGACCCATTTCAAATGCCACTTAGTAGTCTGTGAAGCCTTTAGGTAAACTAGTCAGTGTTAGTTACTTCTTACTTGAGTTAATGGGACTTTTGGCATTTTTAAACATAAAGTAGTCTTTGTGTTTTTCTATGCCTCCCTTTTCTTTTAGACAAGGTTGTTCAGTAAAGTATCGTGTGGCTATTTGAATTAATTAAATTAAATTAACAACATGGTACCTTAGTAACACTAAGTCACATTTCAAGAGTTCAACAGCCACATGTGGCTACTGGTTATGTAGACACAGGACGCTTCCATTATTACATCTATTGGACAGTGCTTCTTTAGATCAGGGGTTGAAAACTATGGCCTGGGGGCAAAATCTGGCCTGCTGCCTATTTATGTAAATTAAATTTTAGTGGACGACAGCCATACTCATTTACTATTTTCTTTGGCTACATTTGTGTTAACAATGCAAGAATTGAATTAAGTTACTCCAACAGAGACCAAATGGCCCACTAGGTCTAAAATATTTATTATTTGGACCTTTACACAAAAAGTTTTGCAGGCTTCCAATCTAGTCTACAAGCTATTTGAGGCTTAAAGTTCTGAGTGTGTTTCTTTTATTTTGGGGCCCATCATATCAGATTATGTAGTAAAAACCAGTGTACTTTTGCTGAACTGAGTTGACATCAAATTAAGAAACAAATCCAAATTCCAACATCTAGTAAGTGATAAAGCCAGAATTCAAAACTGTTCATCTGATACAAA
This sequence comes from Aotus nancymaae, assembly GCF_030222135.1. Lineage (NCBI taxonomy): Eukaryota > Metazoa > Chordata > Mammalia > Primates > Aotidae > Aotus > Aotus nancymaae. Next base: position 4,956,931 of record NW_026988494.1, on the reverse strand, counting down.
CCCATGCACTCATGCCATGTCATCATGCTGGCTCCTGGTCTTTTGTAGTCAGTATACTAGTCAAACATGGAGACTGGCCACAATCTGTAAGATTTCCTCTGGTTAGGCTCTGGTTGTCAAACATGGCTTCTAGCTATAGGGAACTCACATAAAAGCAATCACAATGAATAATAAAAGGGAAACTCAGGCTCATTTAGACTCCCATTCAAATCTCTTCTCACGTACTTCTCTGTATTCTTTAGTTTGCTCTTTCTGTTCCAGCTGCAATGATCTCTCTTTCTCATGAACCTACTGGGCATGCTGCCACTCCAGAACTTTTCAGTTGCTACCCTCTCCACTTGGCAGAAACGCTGTGTAGGGTTGCTCAGGTTGTGCACCACGACATGGACACTGACCATGGTAGCTATGACACCTACGATTCTCTTCCCTTCCGATATCCAGTGGCTCTCTCCTTGACTTTCTTTAGTATTATGTTCACTTTCATTTTCTCTTGAAGCATCCCCTGGCATCCCCAATCCTTCTTACTTAGTTCTGCTTTCTTCAACTTTTGTATTATAATATAGGATAATATTTAACTTACTTTCTTTGTTTATTTTCTCTCACAGTGAAGGCTCCAGGAAAGACAGTTTTTAAATTTTTTTTATTTTTGTTGATGATTGAGATTCAGTGCTGGGTAGAGGATGTGGAACAAAATCTTCCAGTCTCTTCGAATTTCTTTACTGCCTGGCAGCCATATCTTAAGAGGTCAGGAATAAAGTATACACAATTTAATTAACAATACCTGTAATAAGCACCTTTGCTCCCTTCTTTTGGTGAGTTCTCCTTTTTTTTCTAATCATAAAGAATTTCGGCTCTTTGTTATTTTGAAATCTACAGCATATATATATATATATAAAACATATATATAACTTTTATATATATGTAAAAGTTCAGGGAATGAAGGTTGTGGCTAAACATATAGAATAATGGAATTGCATGTGTGAGAGAGTGTATGAATGTAATGGCATGTGTAAGAGACAAGGAGAGACATTGAAAGTAATGATATTTATTGGAAAGGGTGTGAGATGTTGAATTTGGCCAGATGTTAATAAAATCAGTCATATATCTATTGGACCAAGCTAAATATATGGTGGCAAATATGCTTTGAGACACTGAATTATCCAATGCAGTTCCCAGGCAGTGTTCTCACTGTCGGTGCTGCAATTTTGGAGGGTTTCTTGGAAGCTGAAATAGATTCTGCTCATTCCTTCCTATAAGATTTATTTTTTTTCCACCAGAAAAACTTAAGAGATTGTCCATAAATCAAATAGAAAGGCACTGAGTAGAACGAGGGATTCTGTGATCCCTCTGGATTTTCCCTGCATTTTTACTCTCTAAATATATTGAAAGATCAGTTCTATTTCTTTGAATCATTTTTCTTAACCAAAGGAAACCATATCTCCCTGCTATTTCAAAGAATTGATTAATTTTGCATAATCTGGGCAGATAAGAAAATCAGGTTCAGCACTGAGGAGCATTAAAAAGAGTTTAGCACCAAGTGTCCTTGCTGTACAATTTAGTGTTGATGCCAATCTTTTAACTGCCTTTGAAGTGGAGCTGAAGAGCCTTATAATAAAGATAATAAAGCTATGAAATTTAGACTCTGCATTGGCTGAAATTGGATAATTAGTTTAGGATTTCTTAAATTACGTGGGAGGTGGCAGTAGAGAAAAATAAAAAGAATGAGAACCTGATTCTCAGCAGCACAAGCTAATAATTTAATCTATACAGATTGATGAATATTCACTGGATTCCCAGGAAATACTACTATTGTGCAGAGATTGAGTCTGGTTCAGGACAGAAATAGAGGTTGTAATGCAGAGAAGCATATCCAACATGAAACACCTACCGTTAGAAGACAGGAGAACAATAAAAAGTCAATAAAAAGCATAAAGTATATTATGCTCATTTGCCATTGCTAACCTTTTGAATGTGTTCATCTATCTTTTTCTTTGTTTTGTTCTTTCAATAATCTCATGTCTATATCTAAAAAAATTTAATAAATTTAAAACAAAACAAAACAGACAAACTATACCTAGAAATGTTTTCCTGTTATTTTCCTTTGCTTTTGGTGTAACTATACAATTTTCCTAATAACTTACCATAATAACACTGGTAACTTCAAGTTTATATCATTGCTGAACAAACTAAAAACATCTTTATCTGATCGCTTGACCCCCTAATCTCTGCTGTCTCTCCATCACCTTTCTCTGTCTCTTTATTTACCTTAGCTTTAAAATCTCTCTTAAAGATCATTGTAGATGTAGACTTTCTTTTTTTAAATCAACTTTTATTTTAAGTTCTGAAATACACGTGCAGGTTGTGCAGGTTTGTTACATAGTGCCATGATGGTTTGCTGCACGGATCAACCCATCACTCAGGTATTAAGCCTGGCATCTATTAGCTCATCTTCCTGATGCTCCCCCTGACCCAGTGTGTTTTGTTCCTCTCACCTGTTGAGAAATGCTGAGCATATGATGGCATATATTGTTTGCAAGGAAGAACGATGGCAAGGAAAACCTAGCCGGTCCCCCAGCCCCTGCCAAGTAGAAAACTACTTGAGGCGTTCTAAAGTGGCAGGACGATATATAAATATCATGCATCGGTTAAAACAATTCTTTAAGCATGGGACATCTGAACTTCCCCCCATGGCTCCCTCATGAAGAATACTTTTTAGTTGTCTGTGATCAGGGGTAAGCAGGCACCAGCTGCCTACTTGGTGTATTTTTGTGTTATGAGAAAATATCGAACATCTGTTTGTTAATAATCATCACTTGTTCAGGGAGAATAAATGCGTGGGTCAGAGTCTGCTTGAGCCCCTCAGCCTGGAATGCTGTCAGTCCCTGAGGCTCTCAGCTCAGAAGGCTGTTGGCTTCCCGGATGGACCCACTTTGCTGTTCTATCTGGGTGTCTGCCTCTCAATTCCTTCAGAGCCACCTGGGTGGGGGTCTCTATGGCAGGGCTGGTTCTCAGTACTCACCCCATGTGTCCATGAGTTCTCATCATTCAACTCCCACTTATAAGTAAGAACATGCAGTATTTGGTTTTCTGTTCCTGCATTAGTTTGCTGATAATGGCTTCCAGCTTCATCCAGACTTTCTACAATAGAGAAGACCTTATTTTTTGCATAATTTTAAAGATGCAGAAAGCATTTTGGAGTCCAAAACAAATCATCCCAAATCTATTTTGTAAATATATAAAAATCAGACAACTGACTTGTATTGCCCACCTAATGAATGTAATAAACTAGCTTTGTGTTTCAAGCTCAAGATGGAAGGTAATAGGTCTGTCCTCATCTCCTCTGAATGATGCAGGTATCACTATGATGAGATTTGAGTTAAGTGATCCTTTACTTCAGCTGCAGCATTGTATGTGGAGCCAGGTGTGTGAAACAAATCTTAATATCTCTGAGATAAGAAAGGAAATTGTGCGTGATGGAAACAATTTTCAAAATATAGATGATCAGATGGAGATATAAAAGACTTTTGTCTTAAGGAAAGACAACATTAGAGTAAGTGTCTAAAAAAAAACTCTCAAAAATGATTTAGATTCCTTTTTAATAAAATTACCAAAATATAAGCCTATCTAAATTCAGAACATTTTGTTTTTGAAATCTCTCTTTTGAAGTTGTTCTCAGAGCAATGAGCACACTTGAAAAAATTGTTTCAACCAAATGATAGCAAATCTTCACCTTTTGAGCAACGGAGTTGATTTTCAGAAATAACCAAAACCTTTTTACCATGTATAAATAATGGCATCAGTGGTCCCTAATATTATTTTTAATGAAAAAATAGTTGGTGAATATTTAGTATTGAATTCAAGTATTTTTTATTAGTACAAGTACTGTCCACAAAGACAATTTAGAAAGTTTCTTTGAATTATAATTGAAATGAAGAATATTTGTTAAGTGCATCATAAACCCACTGTGCCCTCTTCTCTTTGAAAGTCTTTTGTTGCTGGGAGGGAAAGTTCCAAAGCAAAGAGAAGACAGTGTTACTGGGGTCACCTTTCTTGTTATACTTCTTCAGTGAGTCACCTCGAGGAGTTTACATGATATGAGGGCAATCAGCAATATAAGGTTTATACAATGACCGTGACATTCATATATCATTTTTTCCTCTGAGCTTTATGATGTTTGAAATGAGAGTCATCCCATTAAGAAAAATTATATTTGGAATCTTTAGGTCAGGTACAAATAAAAACAATGAGTGATAAATAACTTACATTTTACTTTGTGTCAACGTGTAGGCCTTTGTAGACAAAATTTGTTACTGCTCTGAGTCAGTTTTTTCCCTATGGGTCAGAAAAAGATTGTCTTTGTAGATAATAAGTACTGATTTTAATATCAATTTACAGGAGTAAATAAAATCATTTTTGCTTTGAAATGATATCTTCCTTTGCAGGTTTTGTTGAATGTTAATGCAATGTAATTTGTCATAAATTTTGCTCTGGGCATGGTCTTTCAAGTAGGAGGGAGAATTTTTGTTTGGCAGATTAAGCCAGTTGTTTCTTGGTGTGAGTGTGAGCATGAACAGCAATTCCAGGGGGCGGGAGGAGATTAAAAAAAAATTAATCTCCCATTTTGGAAGTTACGCAAAATCCAATTGACCTTTTTGAAAACATCTAATTGTCATGCACCCAGGTACTTTCCGGACTCAAACTGGCAGTCAAATATCACTAGAAAGGTTATTCTTGTTTTTAAAACCTACTTGAACCAAGAAGCATTGTGTGTCCATGGGGGGAGGGGTTCTAATTAAGCTCATCATGGTCTTCTGTTTAATTAATTAATTACTTAATGTTTGTCAAGTGATTTGAAGATGCTAAATGAAATGTATGTGCTGCTTAGTATTATTCATGAAAAGCAAATGAGACATTAATCCTTTTCATTTTCTCATAAGTATGGTACCTGAGCTGGCTAACTTTTATGAACCCCATCAACAGTTGCCCTCTTATAGATTTGTAAAATGCATGATACAAAGAAAATGTGTAAATTTCAGAGACAATTTACAAGAATTAGATAATACATTTTGTTCTATCATTTTAGCTAGTCTATGTTCTCTAATTTTATCAGTGATAAGTTGTCTCCATAGAATAAAATAGAAGAGGTTTGTTTTACAATGTTCCTGGTATTATTTAAGTAAACTTTAGAAATGTATGAGAACCTTGAATTTCTGCACTAATCTAAAAGGATGATTTAAGGCTAGTGGGAATGGAGAATTGTTTTTCCTTGGTACCTTTCACTGAAAATTTTAAATAGAGTAGATATTCTCCCATATATTCCACTTAACACTGTTAGTAATAAAAGGAAAGTTCAGTCTATTTGAAGTCAATTAAATTCTGGACCCTGCTGTGACAGTGCTCATAAATATAGAACCAAGGAAAACTACTGGTTGTGACTTAAAAAGCACACATACATATGACAGTGTAGAAAATGAAGGGTGGCTATGACAGCTTACAACTTTTGGGGGCTCTCCCCAAACCATGTCTTCCAGTCATCACCAGATGTTTCAGTACCCAGAGACACCAAAATACACCAGAGGAGCAGCTTAGTAGCAATTTTTGAGATGTTGAAACGTGTAATCTTTGTTATTGAACCTCGTATAGCTGCAAATCATGCTTTAAACATAAAATTGCAGAAGGTTTTGCAACCTTTAAATCTTTTCTTGTCATTTTATGTTTCTGGTGTTAAATTTTGCTGTGTTAATGTCATCTTCACTTGGTAATATTTACAGCACCTAAATCAATGCTGAGGACACACAGAATACTGAAGGATCAACTCTACTTCTTCCAAATACACTTTAATACTTTCACTGCTAAACCAGAGTTCGAGAAATAACTGCGGTGGAATGATAATGAGAAGTTTAACAGTTTTATGATGGTTGAAGCTGACTTTATGAAAGTTGATAAATTTCATCTTGTAGGTTTCAATTTCTCATTCCCTACCGAGAGATGGGGAGAATACATTGATACTGCATTTCAAATTGGCTAGATCAGAAGGAACAGCAGCTAAAATCCATTACAACCCAATTACATCCATCAGCTGAAGCTGTGTGCATTCACTCGTGAACATCAGCATTTAATCCATAAAGAGGAACTAATGAGATATTTGAAAATGGAATCTACGCATCAGTAAGTTTGGAGAGATTTTTCTGGGATTAATGTTCTGCCAGAGCATCTTCAACATGCTGGAAAGCTATTCTCTCTGGGTTTGTTTACTGACCAAGAGAAAAAAAAGGGGTTTTCTTCTGTCTGCTCATCAAATATTTGAAAGACTACTCGTTTCAGTCCTTGAAAATGGGATACCATGAGGTTTGGAAGTCAGGTATGTGTTGGTGAACACTGCTGTCATTGAACAGGAAAAATTAAATTATTAGGTGAGAAGTTTCCACTTAGAGATTAGTAGCAAGTACTCTGAACAAATTATTTTACCTCTGTAGATGCTAAGACAAACGTGTTCTTTTAATTTGAGACCTGGGAGTGTGTTTAGAATTGCACATAGTGGCAATAATTCTATGGTGTAGAAATAGAGGAATGGTTTTTATTTTTAACTTTTGGTGATTGCATGGAGAGAAATAAATATTCCACTTGTTGAGTTGCAATTGCTTAAAGAGTAACAAGGAAGCTTAGAGAAAGTGGAGCATAAGCTTGTTAATAATTGCATAACTTCACATGTACGATTTCTGCATCAATAAACATATAGTTTGTGAAAAGTTAACACTAGATGAAGTTTTAGAATGCTTTGCAATTTCTTTTCATCTGGTGAAAATGGTTTCTGTAAGCATACAATTTAGGGATGTTACTATATCTGAGGTTTGGCAAATGCAGTCATCAGATTAAATAAATGTATATGTGGAGTGTGGTGGATTGGATCCCCAGTGATGTTTGGAAAATAATTTGGTTTAATTTGTTGCTCTTTGAAGAGAAGATAAGTGTATAAATTTCATATTCAAATTATACCAGACAGTATAACTTGTTCCTCTGTTTCTGTAGTTCCTGAAGTGTGCTTATTTAAGTGTGAATACAGCACCTCATGATATTAATGGCTTTAATGGAGGTTAGAAAATATAAAATTAGAGATTTTCTTTCCTTATGCAAAATTTCAGAGAGAAGTTTATTTTCTTTCTATCTTTAGAAAAATAAATAGCAAAGGGAATACAAAGAAATCTGACCTTTGTGTTTTTGGCACAGGGAGGCCATTGGAGGATTTTTAGTGGAGGGATAACACACACGTATTAGAAGGGTTACTCTGGCTGCAATGAAGACTAGGTTGGGATAAGACTGTGAATGCAAAGAGAACAACGAGGCTTTCTCTGTATTTAAAGGAAGAGTTGACGGTGGAAACAATATTGGGAGAGGAGACGTGTTGAAGGATATATGAGAAGTAGAGCTAACAGAACTTGGTTGTTGAAATACCAGAAATTGTTTTTAGAGCAATTGGGTTATTGGTGGTTCCATTTACTGCAAGAGAGGTACTGGGGAAAAGGGGATTAGTTGTGGGGGTCCAAGCTAATTGCTTGGCCTTTGCTGATGGTCATAGGGACAAGGCTGTTATTTTTTTGTGGCAATTGGCCTGAAGTAGGGTACCTATTATCTGAAAGTTTTATGTTTTCTAGGCTTTCTCTTTTCTTTATTTTGCCTTGAGAGGACTGGCTTTCCAGGGGTCTGTTTTTCATGCTGTTGTTGCTGTTTCCAGATTGCTGGCTTCTCCATCACACAGTCTGAGATATATAAAGCAAAAAGCAAAATCAAGAAACTCATGTAATTCATTGAGTGAAGGATCTCAAATGGTATGTTTCTTTTCCTCCAACTTTGAGAATCCTTTTATGATTGTCTTATATATAATGTCCAGGATTTTTAGTTGTACTTAGAAGGAAGAGGAGAGAATGTACATTTACTCTATCTTGGTCTGAAACTGCAAATAACTTAGGATTTCTTAAGCTAGAAACAATTATATTATAAAAGAACTAAGGAAGAAAAAACTAATACAAAAAATAAAGTTCCATTACTGCCTGAAATATTGACCCTTCACATTTAAACCTAAGATTATTATATATTTATCTATGACTTACTTTTCCAAATTTCCAGCATTATGGGAAACACTAGTCTGTAAGTTCTGCTTCAAAAATAATGTGGAGGAAGGCCATAGCTGTGTGTTAGGAATAAGAGTTCCATTATTCTAATATAAGATTAAAATTGCTCTGACTTATGATAAGAGGAGAAAAAAACTGGCTGGGTATGGTGGCTCACACCTGTAATCCCAGCCCTTTGGGAGGCCAAGGCAGGCAGATCAAGAGGTCAGGAGTTCAAGACCAGCCTGGCCAACATGGTGAAAACCCGTCTCTACTAAAAATACAAAAATCAGCCAGACGTGGTGGTGCGTGCCTATAATCCCAGCTACTCAGGAGGCTGAGGCAGGAGATTTGCTTGAACCCGGGAGGCAGAGGTTGCAGTGAGCCAAGATCGTGCTACTGCACTCCAGCCTGGATGACAGAATGAGACTCTGTCTCAAAAGAAAAAAAAATAGTGATTTTGATAATATCTAAACATGACCAATATTTAATAGGAAAATCAAAACATTAGAGGGAAATTTAGTATAAAATGAAATAGGTGAACAAGCATGGAAAATACACATAAAAAGTAACTGGGACTCTCTTGGTGGAAATATAAATTATAGCACATTAAGGCCATTGATGAACAATTATTTATTAAGTATACTTTTTTTCTGATTGAGCAGTTCTGTAAATATTTGTGTTTGTACTTTATTATTAAATATACTAAAATATGTACTTATATACAGTCTATGTTGCTGTGGAAAGGAGCAGAGATGAGAGAGAGAGAGAGGAAAAGAGAGATAATTAGTGGATTAAAGAAGAAGAAAAAACATTAAAAAAAACATTCCAGAGGAAGGTGGATGTTTCAGGATGGGTAAATGGCTCAGCTCCATGAAGTTCTGGGCAGTTCTTCTTTCTCATTGTTTCACCAATTCTGAAGAGGTTGCCCTTTTTTGCAAGGTCAAGGCTGGCTTTCTGGAACCACAGTCTGGTGTTCCATCCTATATAAAGGTGGAAAGAGAAAATGGATGTCAAGCGTATGTTTCCAAATAAGTCACATGGATTAGTAAACATCGTTTCCACACATTTCATTTGATGATGACTTCTTTCCCTCACTGATCACTTTCCCTAAGAATACTACCCCAAATTCCATTCATCTACAGTATGTAACTAGAAATTTAGGATCCCTGAGTGATGTACAATCCTTTCCATATGCTCCAGATTTGGTTCCTGGTTAACTAATCAGATATAAACTAACATCTGTTCCCACTTCTCACACATACCCAATATGCAGCAGAGAGTTGCTTTAAACTCTCCTCATAGATAAAAAGAAGAATTAGAGGTACGTCACAGAGTAGTCACAGGTTTTCAAGCAATCCTCTTGCCTCGGCCTCCTGAGTAACTAGGACTATAGTGCATGCCACCATGCCTGGCCAAATTTGTTATTTTTTTGTGTGTAGAGATGGGGTCTTGCTGTGTTACCTAGGCTGGTCTTGAACTTCTGGGCTCAAGCAATCCTCCTGCCTTGGCTTCCCAAAGTGCTGGGATTACAGATGTGAGCCATGGTGCCCAGCAATAGTCAATTTATAGCAATGAAAAAACTCTACCGGCAAGGAAGGGTAAAAAACCTCTGCCTTGGAAGTGGTCTAAATTCCTTGATCAAATGCTGGTTATGCTTTCTGGAAGGAATTTCTTGGTCCAATATTCCTCATTGCTCCCAGCTTTGCCCTCTTGGAAATTTTTGTCTATTATTATCTGTGGCTATGTCTGAAATCAGTATTGGAGAAGTCGCTCTTCTTGTTTTCTGTCCAGCATTCCCAGCCTACTTTTTGCACATGCCTTTGGGAGATTTGCAGGTTGCTTTATTCGTGTAACAATTACATGGCTTTGAAGGCCAGGCTTGTAGTTGCATTGGTAAAGTAATTTCCTCAAAACCTACTAGAGTTCTGGTCTGTTTATCTCCAGACACTTTTATGTGAAAGTTAAAATAGCCATTATCTTGTCTGGTCATGATTCTGAGCACATTTACTAACCGTTCTCTCTGCTTAACTCACTTCTGTCTTTCTCCATTGAATGGTGGCTATTGTGCAGCAATGTGAATCAGTAGGCATAGGTATAGAGGTTAATCAGTCTATAGTTGCCAGCAATCACAAAATCTCAGTGGCAAAAAACAGAAAGCATTCATTCACTCATGTGCCCACTACTGGCTGAGCTTTAACTGATGTAGGTTGTGTTCAGCTGGATGACTTAAATCTAAGTTATGGGTTGAGGCCATGCTTCTTTCATTCTCTTTGTGTAGCATGTTAGCTGAGGTTCCCCTAATGGGACTTGCAGAGGGAGAAGACAGCCTCAAAAATTTGCTATGCTTCTCAAGGCCTATGCTCAGATCTTGCCACTATCACTTTTTTTTGCATAATATTATCCTTTATTAATGTATATATTCCTTTGTCTTCTAGCTATAGGAATTTGTAGTCACAGCTTGATTCATAGCACGATCTCATTCATCTTCATTTCACCTACAGGCCCTACCAAATCCTTTACTTTTGAATTTTTTAAAATTTTTTATTTCCATAGGTTTTTGGGAAAAAGGTGGTATTTGGTTACATGAATAAGTTCTTCAGTAGTGATTTGTGAGATTTTGGTGCACCCATCACCCAAGCAGTATATACTGAACCCAATTTGTAGTCTTTTACTCTTCAGCCCCTTCCCACCCTTTCCTCCTGAGTCCCCAAAGTCATTCTTATGCCTTTACAACGTCATAGCTTATCTCTCACTTATGAGTGAGAACATATGATGTTTTTGTTTTCCATTCCTGGGTTATTTCACTTAACATAATAGACTTCGATCCCATCCAGGTTGCTGTGAATGACATTAATTCATTTCTTTTTATGACTGAGAAGTATTCTATTATATATATAACCACAGATTCTTTATCTGCTCATTGATTAATGGGCATTTGTGCTTGTTCCATATTTTTGCAATTGTGAATTTGGCTACTGTCACTTTTGTCCACATTTCATTGGCTAAAGCTGGTCACGTCGCCAAGCCCAAGGGGAAATGATGAGAGAACATGCCCATCTTTAGCATAAGGGATGCCAAGTCACGTGACAAGGGATACAGGGAAATAGATACATCTACCACAAGGAACAATACCATTTTGTCTCTGACAGAGGACTTCCAATGGGAGCTTCTCTTATTCTTGTTTGGCTTTTCCAGACTTCTAAGCCCTGAAATTTCTAGCCTGTCAGTCAATTTAGGTGCAAGAAAAGTCTCCTTTGAGTAGCTGTATTTCTTCCATTACTGCTTGTACAGGTACGCTTTCCTTAGATACGTTTTTAAAAGTATCAAGGAGAAGATAACACACACAAACATTCCAATCTCTTTCTTAGCCAGTATCACATATTTTATGTATAATTTTGACCCAGTCTATGCCCCACTACTTTGGATACTGAATACTCTAGATGTTAATATTTAGTGGAGGAAAAATCATTCCAGGTATTATGAGAATTTAAAAGAAAAGAATTTAATACAGGGAACTCAATACTTCCAAAAGACATAGAATAGGAGTCTGGGGCTACCACTGATTTAAAGAGCTCAAGGACAACTGTTCCAGCTGCAATCCAGAAATCAGGAGACTGTAGCTGCTGCCATAGCAGTGCCTCTTAATACAGGAAAACCTGGTGACCAGATGCAGATGCTGAGTAGGCCACAAGTAAAGACAAATGTCACGTTGACTTTGCTTGCTCAATAAATAAATAAATTAATTAATTAATAAGAAGTTGTCCTTGCTTTTCTTAACTTATACACTGTCTGCACCAGCACAATGACTAAAACCTATCCACATACAAAATCGTAGCTAAAGGTGAGGTGAATCTTTAAAACATACTTTTCTCTGCAGTTCAAGAAGAGGCAGAGAAGAGGGTGGGGAAGGTGGTTATATGCCAATTGACTATATCTGGTATGTATAACAAAGGAAGCAATATCATCACTCAAATATTTGAATTTGGCTGTATTATTGAAGAAATAAATTTGAAAAGCAAATGATTAAAGATAGCCAATTTTATGCATAAAGAATTAACAATGAGGAAAATATCAACGATGTTTCATAAAAGAACTCTCTGTATTGTATCAGAAATCAAGAATACAAATTTCAAAAAATAAATATATATACTGTGATGGAGAATATTTAGAAATGTAGTATATTTTCATGGATATTTTTATGTGTACCCATCAGAAGAGAATAAGAGAATCTATAAATTTAATGACAATTATAATTTTATCAAATCTGGAAAAAATGAAAATAGTATAAATTCATAGTTGACACTTTTGGAATTTATTTTCTTTAGCTTTGATAATCTGACCTAAAATGCTGATGAATCATTATAATATAATATATTACATCTAAGAAGGAATATTATTCATCTTTAAAAGGAGGACAATAAACTTGGACTCACAGTAAGCACTGATTTGAATCAATATTTTAGTATCAAATATCACTCAAACATTTTTCAGTATAAAAATGCAATGAGATTTAGGTCGGGCATGGTGGCTCATGCCTGTAATCCCAGCACTTTGGGAGGCTGAGTTGGGCAGATCACCTGAGGTAAGGAGTTCAAGACCACGCTGGCCAACATGGTGAAACCCTGTCTCTACAAAAAAAAAAAAAAAAAAAAAAGCCAGGCACGATGGCAGGTGTCTGTAATCCCCACTACTAGGGAGGCTGAGGTGGAAGAATTGCTTGAACCCAGAAGGCAGAGGATGTAGTGAGCCAAGATGGCGCCACTGCACTCCAGCCTGGGCAGCAGAGCAAGATTGTCTCAGAGAGAGAGAGAAAAAAAAGATGAGCATGGTGGCGTGTGCATGTAATCCCAGCTACTCTGGAGGCTGAAGCAGGAGAATCACTTGAACCCAGGAGGTGGAAGTTGCAGTGAGCAAAGATTGCGCCACTGCACTCCAGCCTGGGTGACAGAGCAAGACACACACACACACACACACACACACACACACACACACAAATTGCAATGAGATAAAAGGAGCTCATCTCTGTTTCTGTATAGTAGAACATTGCTATTGCTATTAACTGTTTATGTTTCCATTCATTTTTGTATGCATATTTTGACATATATGATATACATAGCTTGCCATTTCTTCTCGGATTTTTTCACTTCAGTTCACAATGGTCATCTTGACTAATATTAAATAATTTTTATAAGCAGCACTGAATACACAAACATACACACTTCTTAAATTTCATAGCTAGAAGGGAAACACTGGTAAAATGGTTCACACAATTTAAATTTCCATTGTTCTGTCAAATAGCCCTTAAAAATTTATCAATTTATATTTCAAAGAAAGAGAATAAAAGTACTTTATTTTCTATATACTGCTAATACTAACTTACCGAATTTCCCAACGTTTGCCAAATTTGTAAAAATCAAAATTATTATCATTGAGGTTTTAGTTTGTATCACCCTTATTATCAGTGAAGTTGAATAGCTTTTCATATTTTTATCATGATTTTTTCTCTTGTTCTGGAAATTGCCTGTTTATTACAATTTGCCTTTTGGATTTGGGAGTTTTAACTTCTTATTAACTTCTTAGAATTATAATAGATGCGGGTGTATATAAAATATGGTCATATATATATATATATAAAACAAGTTTGTTGGCATCTTTGCCCTTTTCTGTTTCAGTTTGCTTTGCAGTGATTTAAAAGATTTCTGTGCTCAAAAGTCTCAAACATATTAATCTTTTCCTTTATGATTATTGTGATGCTTAATACTATAGTTATAGATAACTCTTCTTTGATTAATTCACGTATTTGAGTGACATGTATTTTTAATCGACAAAGGTATAATTTACATATAGTAAAATGCACATTTTAAATATACAGTTCAATGAATTCTGACACAGATATACGCCTATTTAACCAATTTGCCAATCAAGGTAGAGACTATTTCCATCATCACAGATGCCCTTGGCATCTGTTAGCAAGTCAATCCTTGCTATTCCCTGCTCCAGTCAACCACTGAATAGATTCTATAAGAATAGATTAATTTCACCTATTCTAGGATTTTATGTAAATGAAATCATGCAGTATGTACTATTTTATGTCTAATTTTTTCCCTCGGCATGCAGATTTTCAGATTTATCCATCCATGTTACGGCATTTATCAGTAACTCATTTCTTTTTATTTCTGTGTGTTGTTCCACATCATGAATGCAGCAGCTTAGTTAGTAATACATTCACCCATTACTGGACATTTGAATTGTTTTTAGTGTTTACTATTATGAGTAAAGCTGCTGTGAACATTTATATACCAATATTTCTGTGAAATATGTCTATTTCCCTTGGGAAAAGACCCAGGAGAGAGATTACTGATGTATATGGTAAGTAGATGTTCAATTTTATAAGAAATTGACAAACTCTGTCAAAGTGGTTGTACTGTTTTATGCTATGATCAGAAATAAATGGGTTCCAGTTGCTTCAAATTCTTGTCCTCACTTGGTATCACCTTTTTTTTTGTCATTCTAATAGGTGTAAAATTATTTCAATTTGCACTTCCTTGATGATTAATAGAATTGAGCAGCTTTTTATTTGCTAATTGGCAATTTGCACATAATCTTTGGTGAAGTGTCTGCTCAATTCTTTGTCTATGTATTTATTTATTTATTAAAATTTTAAATTATTATTGAAATGTAAGAATCTACCATATATTCTAGATTTCAGTATTTTGTTGGATAGCACAAATACTTTCTCCCAGTTTATAGCTTATCTTTATATATTTTTAACCATGTATTATACTTTTTAATATACAGAGTTTGCCCTTTAAATTATAAGTTAAATTAAAATTTATAATTTAAAGATGCAACCGTTTTTAAGGGTACAATTCAGAGGCATTAATTACATTCACAATGTTGAGCAACCATCAGAACTTTGTATTCCCAAATCATTTTTATCGCCTCAAACAGAAACTCTATAAACATTAAGCAATAACTCTACATTCTTTCCTCCTCCCGGCCCCCAACACCCTTTAATCTACGTTCTGCCCCAATGAATTTGTCTATTTTAGATATTTCATGTCAGTGCAATCATACAATATTTGTACTTTAGTGTCTGGTTTCTTTTGCTTAGCATAATATTTTTAAAGTTTATTCATGTTGTGGCATCTTTGAGAACTTTATTTTTTTAATGGCTGAATTATATGCATATTATGTGATGTGTATATATATCACATAATATGTATATGTGATGTGTATATATATATATCACATATGGATATAAATATCACATTTTGCTTATCCATTCAACACTTGAGTTGTTTCTGTCTTTTGTCTACTGTAATTAATGATGCAAGGAACACTAGCATTCAAGTACAGTATCTGTTTGAGTCCTTGTTTTTAATTCTTTTGGGTACATACCTAAGAGTGGAATTGCTAACTTGCATGTAATTTTATGTTTAGCTTTTTGAGGAATCACCAAACTGTTTTCCAAAGTAGATGTATCAGTTTACATCCCCATCTGTAATGTATGAGGGTTCTAATTTCTTTATATCTTCACCAACACTCATTATTTTACTTTGTTTTTGGATAATAGCCATCTAGTAAGTGTGAAGTGGAACTCATTGTGATTTTGATTTGCATTTTTCAAAGACTAGTGATGTTGAGCATCTCTTCATATGACTCTTGGCCATTGGTATATCTTTATGGAATAAATATCTATGAAGTCCTTTACCCATTTTTAAATTGAATTTTCTTTTGGTTGTTGCATTATAGTAGTTATTTATATATTTCGGATATTAAACTCTCATGAGATATATGATTTGCAAATATTTCTCCCATTCTGTAGGATATTTTCACTTTCTTTATAATGTCTTTTGATGCAAAAAGTTTTAAGTTTGATTAAGTCCAAATTATCTATTTTTCCTTTATTGCCTAAGCCTTTGATGTCAAAGCTAAAAATTCATAGCAAATCAAATGTTATAAATATTTACATTATTATGTTTTCTTCCATAACTTTTATGTTTTTTAACTCATATATTTTGGTCATTGGTCCACTTATGAGTTACTGTTTGCATATGTTGTGGGAGTTAGGGATCCCACTTCATTCTTTTGCATGTAGAAATTCAGCTGACCCAGCGCCATCTTTTGAATATGCTATTATTTCCCCACTGAATGAACCTGATAACCTTGCCAAAAAGTTTTGAACATAAATAAGTTTAATGATATCTTTTGAAAAGCAGAATTATTTAATATTGATGAATTTCTATTTCTTGTTATTTTTTAACTTTTGGTTAGTGCTATTTACAAAGAAAATCTAAGTAATCTTTCCCTACAAAAATTTACACATTCTCCTTTTCCTAATTAATTTTTATTTATAATGTGAAATGGGAATCAAGGCTCCTTTTCTTTCATATGGATGTCTATCCTGCCAATATCATTTATTGAAAAGATTATTTGGAAATTATTGGAAAGATTATTCAATTATGGTGATGGCTTTGTTGAAATCAATCATATATGTACAGGTGTATTCTGGACTTTTGTATTTTTTTCTTGATTTGGATGTCTATGTTTATACGAATATATTGTTAATGAAATGAGTTTTCTTGTAAGTCTTGAAATCAGGTAATTAATAAAAACCCTCTAATTTTATTCTTTTAAAAAAATTGACACATAATATTTGTCAATATATATGTACGTGTGGTATTCTGTTGCATGCATAGAATGGAAAATGATCAAGTCAGGGTATTTAGGGTGTCCATTATCTTGAAAATTTATCATTTCTATATGCTGAGAACATTTCAATTCCTCCCTTTGAGATATTCGGATATATACAAAGCATTGTCATTAACTACAGTCACCCTCTTCTGCTGTCAAAGATTATAACTTATTCATTCTATCTAACTATATGTTTGTACCTATTAACTAATCCCTCTTCATCCCTCCTGACACATGCTTCCCAGGCTCTGGTAACCCTTTACCTCCCTGAGATCAACTTTTTCAGCTCCCACATATAAGTGACAACATGTGATATTTGTCTTTCTGTGCCTGGCATATTTCACGTAACGTGGTGATCTCCAGTTCCATCCATGTTGCTGCAAATGACGAGACTACATTATTTTTTATGGCCAAATAGTATTCCAGTGAGTATACATACCACATTACTTTACCCATGTATCTACTGATGGACACTTAGGTTAATTCTATGTCTGCTATTATGAATAGTCCTGCAATAAACAGGAGGGTGCAGGTGTTCCTTTGATATATAGGTTTTTGTTTTGTTTTGTTTTGTCTTTGGATAACTACCCAGTAGTGGAATGGCTGGATCATATGGTAGTTCTATTTTCGTTTTTTGAGAGGTCACCATACTGTTTTCCATAATGGCTATGCCACCAGTAATGTACAAGCGTTCATTTTTCCTTGCATCCTTGCCAGCATCTGTTATTTTTCAAAATGTTTGTCTATTCTCTGATCTTATCAGTTTGTCAACATTTAACATAGATCTTGCTAGGATTTGATAGTTACTGTGTTTAATCTATAAATCAGTTTTGAGAGAATGAATGCCTTCATATTGTCTTATAATTCATAAAATGCATATTTCCTCCATTTGTTTAGATATGCTTAGTATCTCTCAGTGATACTTTCTAGTTTTTAGTGTAGAGATATTGCACAATTTTATTATTTTCTTTTTGATTACTCACAAATACTATTTAAGAAATTTCATTTTCAGTTACTTGTTGCCAGTGTAGGAATACATTAATTTTGATATATTAGTCTCGTGACATAGCAAGATTTACTTATTACTTCTAGCAAACTTTTTTTGGTAAATCTTTAGATAGTCTTCATAGGCAGTTAGGTCAAATGCAAGCAGAAAGTTTTCTTTTATTCCTTCCTTCCACAAACTTTGTGACTTGTTTTCTTTGTCTTATTGCACTGCATAGGACCTTTAATATAATATGAAATAAAAGTAGCAAGAGTAAATATCCTTACCTTATTATCAATCTTAGGGATTCGTTTGTTTTTCAACACTGAGTATGGTGTTAATTGTAGATTTTTTTGTACATGCTGTTTATCGTGTTGAGGAAATTTCCTTCTCTTTATAATTGGTGTGTTTGTGTGTCTTGAAGAAGTGTTAACGTTTTCCCATTAAATATTGTGTGATTTATTAATCTTGTTTTCTTTGAGAATTAGGGAAAATATGTTAAGGTCTCCTAATTCCATTAACCTTCCCTTGCATTGTCATCATATATATATATATACACACACACACACACACACACACATATACATACACATATATATATGCTGAGCTTCATAATGCACAAATATTTCTAAAATTTATACCTTTATTGTGGAATATATTATTTCTCAATAAAATGCATTTCTTTTTTAATATTTTAAAATAATTTTTAATACTTCTAAGTATGGTATTAATACTATATATTCCTCTATCTTTTTGTCTCTCTGACATGTCTTTCCAATTTCTTTTCAATTCAACATTTCTTGTAGACAGTATGAATTTTTATCCAATCTGAGACTTTTTTCTTTTAATATATGCTTTAGTTTTAATGTTAAAATTTATGAAATAATTAATATGCATGGTATAATAGATACAATGAAAGAAAGAAAAGAACTTGGCACTGCAGAGATAGAGAACACACAGCTTTTCAAGAACAAATAGGACATATAAAAATAGATAAAAAATTATGCCTGCAAAAAAATTTCAATTAATTCCTAAAGCAAAATTAGCATAGTCCATATTCCATGAATATAATGTAATAAAATTAGAAGTTTAAAACAGCTCTACAGGTAAAACTTCAGAAATGATTCTCTAAATAAATTGTGGTATAAAGATAAAGTTTAAATGAAAATTAACAACTATCTTAATGCTAAAAGACACTGAAGGCAGCATCTATCAAGAGACATATTATCTTGCCAGAGTGGTACAGAGCAGAAAAGTTATAGTATAAAAATGCATATACTTAAAAAAATTAAAGCTAATAAATTATGCAAATTAAATAAAAACCTAGAAAAGAAAAACTTAAGGAAAATAAAAGGAATTACTAGAGATAAACATAGAAACTAAATTACAAACAGAAATAAAAAGTAAAGATGATCAAGAAAATTAAACTCTTTAAAATTATCAATGAGATGGGCAAACTTGAACACTTTCACCAGTTAAAAATACAAACAAATAATGGCAGGAATGAGAAAATAAATATCATTCTAGATATAGAGGCAACATTGTATTAGTCCATTCTTACACTGCTATAAAGAACTATCTGAAATTGGTAATTTATGGAGAAAAGAGGACTAATTGACTCAGTTCCACAGCCTGTACAGGAAGCATGGCTGGGGAGGCCTCAGGGAAGTTACAATCATGGTGGACAGCAAAGGAGAAACAGGCATATACTACTATGGTGGAACAGGAGAGAGAGAGAGTGAGAGAGAGAGAGAGAGAAGGGGAAAGAGCTACCTACTTCTGAACAATCAGATCTCATGAGAACTCACTATCATGAGAACAGCAAGGGGGAAATCTGCTCCCATGATCCAATCACCACCTCCCATCAGGTCCCTCTCCTAACACTGGGGATTAAATTCAACGTGAGATTTGGGTGGCAATACAGAGCCAAACCATTTAGATGTAAATACAGTTTATGTTAAAAATTAACCATCTTAGTAAGAATTATTTTCTAGTGACACAAATGACAAAAATTTACCTAAGGAATAGTAGAAATATTGATAGTGTCAGGGAAAATATTGAGAGCTTATCTACCATGATACGGAGAAATCAGGCGCAGGGTGTTTTATGGATGAGGTTAACTGTACCTTTATAGAGATAACTTCTTTATTATGTAATGTTTTTAGACTGACATAAAGAAATATACTCTTCTTCAAATAATTCTAGGGTGTAATATAACTCTGATATCAAGATTTAACAAAGAAAGCACAGAAAACTCATGAATACAGATATGAAAATCATAAATAAACTATTAGCAAATTAATTTCAGGAGTGTGTTAGCAGATTAATATAAATACATTATGCCCAAAAGGTGTATACTGCGAGTGCAAAAGTATTTCAAATTATGAAACGTGCATTAATTTAATTAGTACATTAACAAAGGAGAACTGTGAATAAACATCTCAATATCAATGAATAAATCATTTGATTCATTACAGTATTTGTTACTGACTCACAAATAAAGAAGATCTTAGTAAGCAAGTTGTAGAAATACACTCTTGAAAATGGCTTAAAAATATCTACCAGAAGCTTTAAGAAAATTTCATAAGTAATAGTGAAATATTTTAAGTGTGGTAGGTTTAATGATGTCTCCTCCCCACAAAAACGTCTTAATTCCCGGAACTTGTGAATCTGTTACCTTATGTATTTAAAGAGACTTTGCAGATATGATTAAGTTACGAACCTTGAGACTGGGAGATTATTCTGAATTATCTGGATGATAGGAATCTAGACAGAGGTGAAGGCCATGTGATGATGGAAGCAAGAGGTTGGAGTGCTATGAAGAAGAAGTCTTGAGTCAAGGAATGCAGGTGGCTCATAGAAACTGGTAGAGACAAAGAACAGATCCTCCTTTGCAGAAGGAAAAACATGTTCTCCTCCAGAAAAAAACAGCCCTGCAGATACTTTGATTATAGCCCTGTACATCACACTCTGAATTCAGACCTCTAGAACTGTAAGGAAATACATTTGTGGTGGGTTAAGTTAGAAAGCTTGTGGTAATATGTTATAGTGGTACCAGAAAAGCTAATATGAAGATAATCTCCAGTAAATCAGAAATAAGGAAAGGATCCCAGCTACCATGTCAATATTGATGTTTGCTAGAGATGCTATGCCATGCAATAAAAGTAAAGTATGTGTGTATGTGTGTATATACACATACACACCTATGTATAGACACATATGCAAACACACATATATACACATGACAAAGATAAAGTTATCCACCAATAGAAAAAAAATGGCAAGAATCAATAAAAACCTATAAAAACTAGTAGGAGTCCAGGAAAGTAGCCAGATTAAAAAAAAAATCAATAGCTTTCTTATACACTAGCAATGACAAATTTAAAATGTAATAGAAAAATTGGTCCATTTTGAACAGCCACAAAGCTCATTAAATACTTATGATTAGGTATGACAAAAAAACTTGTAAAACCTATTTAGAAAATAAAAGTCTATTGAAGGTCATAACACAGGCCCTGAAAAAAGAAAAAGTTATACTATGTTCTTGGTTAAGAAGTATTCAGTATTTGAAAGAGGTAAACTCTCCCACAGCTTTTCTACATGTTAAAATTAATCTGAAAATTAAACTCTAAATATAATTTCTAAGGAATATATAGGATTATTTTAAATTTGTTATGGAAACATTATTTGCAAAACACTAAGACAACATTTGAAAGGAAGACCAATGAGAAACTAATCCCACCAAATATAAAAACATATTATAGAATTATAGCAATTTAAACAGTTTGGTTATTACAGGAAACAGAAAATTGATGGTATGTAATATAGAGTTCAGAAATATTCATGTTTTTATAATGAATCAACATGAAAAATGGATGGACTATAGCACATGAAATTTTGACAACTGATTATCAGTCTGGAAACTTTTATTTAGCTCTCTGTGTAATCTCATTACAAATAATTTACTATGGACAGGTTAAAAAGCTAAATACTGAACAAGTCTCTGAAATATTAGGAGAAAATACATGAAAATATTACATATCTTGGAACTATAATGCTTTTCTAATTATATACAAATCTAAACGTGACAAGAGACATAATTAGCAAACTCGACTGCACATGAATTATAAATTATGTATTGTTAAACAGATGGAAAGAAAATATTTGCACCATCCATGAAAAATAAAGCATTAATCATTAAATACATTAGAATCCTACAAAACAACAAGGAAGACAGAATAAACAGATCAATAGAAAAATGAGCAAAGGATTTGAAGCAATTTACACAAATATACTCACAGAAATACAGATGTCAACATTGGTAGTATTCACATTAGATTAGCAAAAATCTAAATAAATGATAAATAATTTAAGGGCTGGCAAGGTGTTCTGGCTATAATTTACTATGTAACAGATTACCCCTAAATGAGCAGCTTTAAGCCATAAATGTTTATTACCTCATTGTTTCCATAGATCAGAAATCTGAGAAGTGCTTGGCTGGGCATCCTCACTCAAAACCTCCCATCAGGTTACAGTCAAGCTGTTGGCTGGGGCTGCAGGCATCCCAGGGCTGGCCTGGGTCTGGAGGATCCACTTCTAAGCTCAATCACCTAGCATTGGTGAGGCTGCAACTTCTTGTGAAAGGCTGGACTGAGTGTCTCAGTTCCTTGAGGGTGCCATGTCGCATGGGCTTCTCTGTAGGGCAGCTCACAATATGGTATCTTGATTACCCTGGCATGAAAGGAAGGAAGGGAGAGGGAGAGGGAGAAAGAGTGTGTATGTGCATATGTGTGTGTGTGTGAGAGAGAGAGAGAGAAAGAGAACAAGAATGTGTGTGTCTGTGTGTGTGTGAGAGAGAGGGAGAGTGAGAATAAGAATGTATGTGTGTGAGAGAGAGGCAGAGGGGAAGAGAGGGAGGAGAGAGAAAGAAAATGTGTGTTTGTGAGAGGAGGAAAGATGGGGAAGGGGGAGAGAAAAAGAATGAGATTGTGTGTGTGTATATGTATATGTGTGTGTGAGCGAGAAGGAGAGGGGGAGAGAGAATCAGAATGAGATTTTGTGTGTGTGTGTGTGTGTGTGTGTAGGGGGGTCAGGAGAGGGTGAGGGAGAAAAAAGTGAGAAAAAGAAAGGAAGAGAATATGTGTGTGAGAGAGGAGAGGGGAGAGAATGTGTGTGTTTTAGAGAGACAAGAGGTGAGTGGGAATGGTAGGAGAAAGAGAATGAGAATATGTGTATGTATACGTGTGTGTGTGAGCAAGAAGGAGAGGAGGAGAGAGAATGAAATTTGTGTGTGTGTGTGTGTGTGTGTGTGTGTCAGAGAGAGAGACAGAAATTTGGAAGCCACAGTCTATTTATAGCATTCCGTTACTGTGCGTGTGTGTGAAAGAAACAGAGAGGAAGTCAGGAAAAGAGAGAGAAAGAAAATGCGTGTGTGTGTGTGTGTGTGTGTGTGTGTGTATGTGTGTGTGTGTGTATGTGTGTGTCTGAGAGAAAGAGAGACAGAGAGACGGAGAGAAATTTGGAAGCCACAGTCTATTTATAGCATTCAGTCACTGAGATATTCTATTTGTTAAAAGCGAGTCAGTAAATCTAGTCCACACTCACAGAAAGGGGATTATGCGGTGTGTGACTATCAGGATGTGGGGATCATTGAGACCCATTTTAGAAGCTTCAGAATCTTCACTGGTAAATAGGCTCTTGGAATTAAGCCAGAGAGCAGTTTTGTGTTATCCACCAAAGTTTAAAAGGCACAAAGCCTGAACAAGAATTCCTGAAAGTTTTCTTTATAAATCTGTTCTATAGACATATTTGCACAAGTGTTTAAAAATTCATACAGAAGAATGTTCACTGAAGAACTGTATCAGCGAACATCGAAAGCTCCCTCAAATCTAAATTATCATGAAACAAATATGGTTCAGTGTATCTAGGAATTTGGTGCAATTGTTGGAGAGAAAGAGGTAGAGTTATGTACTGAGAAGGAAAGTACACTAGCTGTATTTGTTTTTTGAAATTAAAAATATTTTAACTTTTTAAGAAATGATATACACAAAATTTGCACAGTTTAATGTATACATCTTAATGAGTTGGATATATGCGTATACCATGATACTATCACCACAGCCATGGTACTAAGCATGTCCATCACTTCAACAAATTCAGTGTGTTCGTGTGTGTATGTGTTTGGTAAGAACACTTAACGTGAGATCTTATCTTCTCAGATTTAAAGTGCACAATACTGTATTGTTAACTATAGGTACTATGTTGTACAGTAAATCTCTAGAACTTATTTATCTTGTATAATAGAAACTATACTTACTAAAGAATGATTCCCCCTGCCAATGGCAACTACCATTCTATTTTCTGCTTCTGTGAGTTTATTTTAGACACTTCATTTAAGTAGTGTCATGTAGTATTTGTTCTTCTGTGACTGTCTGAGCCATATTGTTAAGTGACAAAATGCAAGTTATGAAACACTGCCTTTACTACAGGAGAATCTCATTATGCAAAAAATAAATGAATAAATGCAAAAGTAAAAGTAAAGGTAAAAATAGAAATGTTTTTATATAGTTATAATTTTAAAAGAATATTTTACTTTATAAACTTGTGCATTGTTTGAAATTCTTCTGAATAGAAGATGTATAATTAAAATAAGTCTTTAAATAAAAGAATATTTATGGGCATAAGTACCTTTAAAGAATTATATTACTGAGAGTACTTTAATTGGATCCTAAGAAACTTGACATGCTTTAAGTTCAGATAAACATTATTTCAGATATAGAGGTTTTTCTTTTACTTACTAGATATCGGTTAAAAATTGTACAATCTGAGATTATGTCTCATATCTATAGTAAGCTTAAGTTCAAATACTGGAAAAAATATGTTCCAGAAAGTCATAGATAATATCAGGTAAAGTCATAATTTTACAAAAATCTCTGTAGGACAATAAGGTGTTGAAACATTAAATATAGAACAGCCAATGGAATTCCCTTCTGATTAAAATAATGAAAATAATAATAATAAAAGTAAGCCAGTCAAGTTGTATGGCAAAAGTTGTTATATTCTCTTTTCTCTTACTATTTAGATTTCTGTTTTGTTGTAATATAAATATTCTTAAACAGATAATGTTGATTCAAGCATAAACAAAAATCTCACAAATTTTATATATATATATATATATATATATATATATATATATATATATATATATATATATATATTTAAAGCCAAAATCTCAGTTATTGTTACAACAACCTAATAACTTGATGCAATTTCACACAGTGCACATATCCTGTAACTTACAGTAAGGAGAGACTGAATATCACCAGCATACACAAAACACCTTTATACACCCTACTGGCCACTACCCTACTGAAAAACACTGTCCTAATTTCCAGTGCAGTATGTGTGAAATATATATGAACAAATTCATACTAAATGTATTCTTCTGAGCCTGATTTCTTTTTCTCAGAATTCGGTTTGTAAGGTTCACTCATGCTGAATGACTATTTATCCACATCACTACAGTGAATGGACAATTTGGATTGTTTCAGGTTTTGGATACTTGCAAATTATGATTCTATGGTCCTTTTTGATCTTGTCTTTTGGGACTTATATGTATATTTGCTGAGTATATATCTAAGAAATGAGAGTATACATATGTTGTACTTCACTAGATACTTTAAAACAGTTTCTAAAGTGATTAGTCAAGTTACTTTCACACCAGCGCCCTCCAGGGGCTTCTTATCCTCTCAACACTTTCTGCAAGGAATTTGTTTGTCTTTAAGCATTTCTGCTGGTTAGGTTGTGAAATCTCATTTGGTTTCAAGTTACATTTATTTGATCATCATTATTATTAGGTGTTTACACAGTTATTCACCATTTTGATATCTCCTTTTCAAAGGGCTTGATCAGGTCCTTTGCCATTTTGTTGTATATCTTCCTCTCACTGGTTTATAGTGGATCTTTATATATTTGATGAATCATTTATCAGGTATATATTACAAGTGTCTAATACCACTATGTGACTTGCCATTTTACTCTCTTAGTATTGGTCTTTTGTAAAACAGAACTTCTCTTTTTAAAATTTTTTTTTTTTTAAATTTACTTTGACTTTTGGGATACATGTGCAGATCATGCAAGTTTGTTACACAGGTATACATGTGCCATGGTGGTTTGCTGCACCCATCAACCCGTCATCTAGGTTTTAAGCCCTGCATGCATTAGGTATTTGTACTAACGCTCTCTGTCCCCTTGCCAGGCCCCAGTATGTAATGTTCCCCTCCCTGTGTCCATGTGTTCTCATTGTTCAGCTCCCACTTACGAGTGAGAACATGCGGTGGTAAAAGAGAATTTCTTTACTTTAATGTAGCCCGATATGTCAAGAGTTTGCTACATATAGTTAATATTTTCTGTGTCCCATATAGGAAATCTTTGCCTAGGTGAAAGACGTTAAGATATCCTTCTTTGTTACATTCTAGTAAATGTATTAGTTTACTTTTCACAGTTAATTTACTTTTACAATGCACTTGGAATTGATTTTGTATATGGAGTAAGGTAGAAATTAAGATATATTTTTCCATGTGAATAATAAATTCACCTAGTATAATTTACTAAAAATACTATCGTTTCCTCAGCTTCACATAATACCATTTTTATCATAAATCAGATGACCAGCTATGTGCTACTTTTTCCTTAACTCTTGATTGGGTTTCAGTGCTTTCTAATGTAACACTACCTTACATATTATATTTTATAATATTTTTGATGCAAACTTTTGTAGCTATCCAAAACTTGTTCTTTAAAATTATCCTTGCTATTCTTTGTCCCATGCATACTCATATGAATTTTACATTTATTTTTGTCAATTTCCCTCAATGATTGTTTGTCAGTTTTTATAAAAAGGTGTTTGTTAGTCATACTGTTCAAATATTTTATGTTCTTACTGATTGGCTGTCTGCTAGATCCATGAATTACTAAGGTAGGTATTAAAATCTCCCACTGTTATCATGTGTCTGCCTATTTCTATTTTCACTTCTGCCAATTTTTCCTTTTTATATTTTCAGGCTATACATTTAGGGGTATTTAAATTTAAAATGATCGTATTTTCCTTTTATCATTATTGATTACCCCTCTTTCACTCGAGGAAAGTTCTTGCCTTAAAAAATCACTTTGAGGTTCACCAACTTTCTTTTGATTCATGTTTCATAGTAGAAATCTTTCTATCCTTTAATTTGCAACCATTTTATATTCTTATATATAGTATATATCTCTTGTAAGTTGCCTTCAGTTGTTTTTTCATCTCAGTCTCACAATCATTATCTTTTAATTTGCATATGTATTTCAGTTCTATTTATTTTGTTTTGACATATTTGAACTCAAGTATACCATCATACTGTTTGTTTACTATCCCATCAGTTAATTATTTAAAATTTATTTTACAAAAATGAACATATGCAGTTAATTTTCTATTCTCATGTCCTAAAATATAAATTGTAGTATAAAGTATAACATTGGAGAAAAGAAGTAAATAATTTAAAGGACTGTGATATTTCCGCATTCTGGAAACTAAACTGGTATTCTTGATGAATTCTGTTTATTTCCATGATGACAATGAGATGAGAGTACAGGACTGTCAGAATGCCAAGGTGAGAGGATGAATATTGCTGTTTTCTAGGACAATCTTGTACTCAAGCAGATGTTCTGCTTGTGTGTTTGTATTATTTGATAATAAATGTTGAATAAGCCTGACACAGGTCTACTCACGAAGGCAAATTTACGTGTTCCCCACTGTATGTTTTAACCTGCTAAATAGGACTGCTCTATCCCTACCTTGGTTTCTGCATATGCATCGGGTCCCCAGGACTCCTCTGGTCACTCCTGGCTAAAATCTTACGGCCACAAATTCACAAACAGCTTTAACTGGCACAGATATTTTTACAGTCCCAAAGAAAACTCAGACTCTGACTCTGACCTTACATATCTTTATCTTTCTTAATTTGGGTCCTGTTGTGGGTGGTTCCATTACCTTGCGTGTTTCTAGGAGTTCTCCTGTCTTCACAGAATATTTCCCCTCTCACCCTTTTTTACTGTGCAGACCCCACCAGGTCAGAGTCAGGGAAAGGAGGAATGGTCAGTGGGTTAGGATGTTTCCCCTTGGCTTGTGTGATGTTTGGGGGCCTTTGGCTCTTTGAGTCTGTCTGGTATTTAGAGTTTACTTTCCTGTGGGTGCTTCCATAGATTTTTTCAGAGGATCCTACTAGAAACATTAAGCTTGCAGTCCTCATTCTCCTTAGACAGGGCACTGCATTTTCTTCCAGGTGGCTGCTACTGCCTTAGCCTGTTTCTTTTCTTTTTCTTTTTTGTCTGATAAGTTATTTCATAAAGATGCTCTTAAAGTATCATTCCTCAAAAAAATAGCTACAATCATTTTATATTTATCGGGTTCTTAAACTTAGAGGATGCAGAGCAACTTCTGTGAGTAATACTGTTGAAGTTCATCTCTTTTGACTTCAGAGGGGAAGTACTGTGTCTTCATCTTCCCTGTTGTATAGAGAAGATGCTAATCTCAGGACAGTTCCCTCCAAAAGGGCTTTTCATGAATTCCTGCTATCTTCAAAAACTTTTATTAATTTGATGTTCATGAGTTGCCCTACTCATTCAGAGAATGCATCTGGAGATTTTTGCTGTATAGACCCTCTCATAACAGGCTTTGGTTATCAGTCATCATTTACATCTTGACTCCTGCATTGAAACTGCCAAATAATATCTTATTCATTCATTTATTCATGCATTCACTTATCCATTCATTCATGCACACATACACTTAATACATATTGATTACTTACTATGTGCTAGGCACTATTTTTGACACTTGGGTTAGAGTAAAGAAAAGGAAAAGACCAAAATTTCTGCTCTTTTTCTAGAGAGAGAGAGATAACCAAAAAATATAAATAAATTATATTGCATATGAGAAGCTGGTAAGTGAATGCAGAAAAATAAAGCAGGGAAGAGAACTTGGAGATGGGGTGGGGAGATGGAGACAATTTTAAGTAGAATGGTCAAGAATGACCCCACTGATCTGAGAGAAACCCATGATCAGAGAGAAGAGCTGTATGTAAAGGGTGTTCCAAACGGATATAACAGCAAATGCACAGGCCATGAACTGGGAGCGTGCTTGTCTTGTTTGAGAAACATAAAGAGGCCAATAGATGCAACAGCATGAGGGATGGGCAGAGTAGTAGGAAGCGAAGCATAGAATAATTGAGAAGCTAGAGTGCAGAGACAGTCAACCGCCGTGCCTGGCTCCAATCTGAGTTACAAAGAAAAGCACGGCAAAGATAGGAACAGAGGAGTGACTGCCAGCTAAAGTTTTTAAATGATCATGTCTTCCTTTTTATAAAACTATTGTAAGGGAGATGCATGTGAAAGCAGAAACACTCATTAAAGAGCTATTGCAATATTCCAAGCAAGAAATGATAGTAGATTGGATCAGAGAGGTAGCAGGCAAGGTGGCAACACAGAAAGGTTAAGCCAAGGATACATTTTGAAAGGAGATCCAAGAGGATTTCCTGACAGATTTGATGTGGAATATGAGAGAAAGAGGAAAGATGAAAATGGTTTTGAAGGCCAAAATTTTTAGTCTGAGCAACTGAAAGAATTAATTACAATTAAGGAACATGAGGAGAGGAGTATGCTGGAAGGGGACGCAGAAAGGTAGTGAACAGGGCCAGGGGTTCATGTTCATTGTTGCATGTGTTTAAGTTAACTTACTTAATAGCTATCCTACCAGAGGTGTTGAGTAGGCTGTTAGATACATCAGCTGGGAGTTCAAGAGTTTAGCAGAGAGGTCCAGACTCAAGATATTAATTAGAGAATCATCAGAGTATGCATGACAGAATTGGATCACCAAGGGAGGAAGTATTAGTAGAGAAGAGAAATAGGAGTTTAGGGATGGACCCAAGGTCATACAAAAGGCTAGATGATGAGGAAAAGCCAGCAAACAGACAGTAGGATAGACAAAAGAGATAAGAGGAAAACAAGAAGAATGATGTCTCAGAAGCTAAGAAGAAAGTATGCAAGGATGAGGGTATGGTCAACTAGGTCAAATGTTCTCATAGGTGTAATAAGATCAGAACTGCATTTTGATCATTAAATTTAACAACTTGGAGGTCACTGAGGACCCTGACAAGAGCACTTTCAGTGAAGTAGTAAGTCTGTTTAGATTAAATAAAAGAGAAAATATAAAAAGTTAAAAAGTTCAGGTATAGACCACTTAATACAAGTTTTACAGTAAATTAGAGAAGAGAAATGGGGTAGCAGATAGAAGGGAATTGGAGTCAAGAGTGGACATTCAGAGAGTTCAATGTTTGTATGCTGATGGAAATTATCTCCTGAATGAGAAATATTGTTCAGGCAAGAAAGAAGGAGTTTGCACTGAAGCCATGTCTTTATGTAGAAGAGACAGGATGTAATCTGTTGCCTAGAAGTTTGCCAAGGACTGAACCATGAGAGAAGAGGAGTTCAAGAAACTGTGAAGCTGGAATATGAAGAGAATCAGCTAAATGGATATTTAATGTCCTGTGATGTCATACTGAACTGATGTTGGAGAGTGTCACACAGAGCCAGAACTGCGACTGTGAGGGTGAGTGACCAAGCAGGATGGCTAAAACAAGGAAGTAAAAGGGGGGATGAGTAGTATGATCAGTGATAAGGGATTGGAGCTGAGGTTTTACTAATTTGGAGGGCTTTGGAGTTGGAAAGGAATAACTTTAAAGTTGTTAGGAATAACTTTACAGTATGAAGATGAAAGGAACACTGAGAGAAGAATTTGAGAAAGCATTTCTTTTTGTTGAGCAGTCATGAATTCTAGAAGGCACAGTGGAAGGGTTTCGGGAGTGAGAATGATAGGAGATAAGGACAGAATGTAAGATATCTAGACTCTTAGGAAAATTAGGATAAGGAAAATGAGTGGGTACTCAGAATTCCTAGGCTTCTTGTAGTTCTTGTCTTAAATGGCAATAGAGAATATAATGATCTCACTCATAGGCGGGTGTTGAATAATGAGAACACATGGACACAGGGAGGGGAGCATCACACGCTGGGGTCTGTGGAGGGGAACTAGGGGAGGGATGGCGGTGGGTAGGGAGTTGGGGAGGGATAACATGGGGAGAAATGCCAGATATAGGTGATGGGGAGGAAGGCAGCAAACCACATTGACATGTGTGTACCTATGCAACAGTCTTGCATGTTCTTCACATGTACCCCAAAACCTAAAATGTAATAAAATATATATTTTTTAAAAAAGAATATAATGAGATTAATCACAGAGACTCAAAGCAGATAGTGAAGCTAAGACTCTACTGCGGCCAGGAGGCTTAGGGGACCACAGGCACACAATCCATTCCAATGAAGGGTAAGATTCTCATTGTAATGCTCTTTCTCTCATCCAGAATATGCCCCAATTTCTTTTTTTTTTTTAGCATTATATTAATTTAATTAGTGCATATGTACTAGAACAACACATTACTTTGACTTATTCAGTTTTGTTATTTTGATCATTTGATCAGTTTAATAATAAAACTAATTAGTAATCAGAAAGTATCTTTGCTTTCCAACTCCATTACATAATGCAGAATGATTAAATGAAATTTAACATATGGCACAGGCTTAGTCTTGTTCTGGGTGCTGTGAGGTATGGGGAAAGGATGCTTTTTATCTATTGCATTATTTATTCTAGTTGCAATGATCTGGTTACATCAGGGATTGATAAAGAACAATGTATGTTTTTAACCCAAGGCAGGGGGAGTTCCCAAGGAGGGTTGCAGTGGTGGGCTGGACATTATTCAACTTCTGGACACTCTACTGACGATATTTCTTAAGGTCTTAATCAGTTTCCAGTGTTTGATTTTAATGATAGTTTGTATTGTATTGCACTGATTTAGATTTGACATGGAGAGAACTCAGCCTTCTCTCTGTTAGCATTTTCCTTCAGCATTTGCTCTCAGACTTCAGCAACGATGTCCAAATGGACAGCTCTGACAGGTGGCTCCTCAGAGAGTCCTCTCGCCTGCACTTCTTGTTTAGTAGAAGTGACAGCCAGAGATGGGTTAGAAGAGCCTGGCAAAACAAGAGGTAGCTAAAACTCATGAAGTGTCAATAATGGATTATGTCAGAGTCAAGGAGAGAGTTGGGGGAAATAGTTTGAGAAAATGTATTAGGGATACACACAACCAATCAGTTTTGTTGGCCTGTTTTTTTCAGTGTAAAATTTAACGAAATGAAGTTAGAGAGCAAGCATTCTTGGACATATTAGTAATTCTCAGTTATTAAAGAATTAAATTCTGATAGGGGAATAAAATCTGATTGACACTTGTCTCCTTTGATCCCTTCCTCAGCTTGTTACACACACACACACACACACACACACACACACATTATTCTTTTTCTCATAGATTTCAATCACTGCTGACAGCAGTAGAGTCTGATTTATATGTGTTCCAACTGCTGACTTCCTATTAATTTATTCGAGAAATATTTATGGAGTATCTTTTATGTCCCAGCTACTAGTCCAGGCACTGGTGATTTTGCAGTTAACGGGATGGTTAAAGTCTCTGATTGTATAGATGTATCTATTCTAGTGTTTGTGTTGGCAGGAG
Source organism: Aotus nancymaae (assembly GCF_030222135.1). Classification (NCBI taxonomy): domain Eukaryota; kingdom Metazoa; phylum Chordata; class Mammalia; order Primates; family Aotidae; genus Aotus; species Aotus nancymaae. The sequence continues at coordinate 4,924,484 of NW_026988494.1, read as the reverse complement.
GAGAGTAGAAACAGTAAATATGTTAATAAATAATATGCAGACTTGGCATATTATAAACAGGAAATCAGAATTTTAATATTTCTTTTCATGAATCGCATAGAAACATGTACCTGTGCTTGAAATATATATTATCACACAGCTAGGAGGAATGTAAAGACATGTGACATAAATTACTGCCCTCATTTCATTAGAAGGAAGTTTTAGACAGAGATGGTGATCGTAAATTGTACAAAGACAACCTAAAGTAGAGAAATTGGCAATTACTATTAAGTCAAATCAATACTTAATTTCAATTGAAAGGGTAGTTTATTTCTAATAGTCTAAAACTTGGGCAAACCCCTCCAGTTACACAAGTGCTTAAACTATATAAAAATTCTAGTCATATGTATTAACATTGTTCCTTTCTAGTGTATTGTTGGTAATCCTTTGACTACCATTACTCCTGCATCCATATTTTTAAAGACTTCCATATTTTAAAGACATCCATATTTTAAAGACTTGAGATATGGTTGTGCATACCTCAAGTTTAGATTCCATCATTCCTTTGCTTAATTTTATATACAAGAAAGTAATAGAAACCTGAAATTTACTCAGATTGGCAACTAGATTTAGGATACAATGACTTCTAATAGTATTCTCCTTTGGTGTAGAGGGACGTTTTAGGATCACACCACTGAGTCTAAAGCAAGAGTCTATGCTTTACTGCACTTTCTCACCACGTAAGAGGCTTCAGCAAGGTTACTCTAAATTTACTTACATGTGAGATTATATTAGTGGATAGTTGATTTTTGAAAATCACTTCTCCTCCTGTCAACCAAATCTGTCCTCACCTCCCAACCATCCAACGCAATGCATTGTGGTTTTCCTGTTTTTCCCCTAGTACAGACTGTACTCCTAAGTCCTTCCAGCTACTTCATCTTTTTTAGTCAAACATTTGCCAGACAAAGTAGTTTTCCCTTTTGGAGAATAGTCTTTTCTCTGGTGACAGTGTCAAGGCAGATTTAGACTACAGCCCATTCTCTGTAGTACTGACCCTTCACTAATGGCTGGCATTTTATTCTGTCATATCAATTCCTTTTGTTGAAAGCAGCAGGAAGCCCAACCAAAATAGCCAAGCTTTTCAGGCAATATTATACATGCATGTACAGACAGGCTGGCATTAAAAAAGAGAAGGTCAGGTTCAGGGATCTTGTGCTAGTTGTGTGTAGACACAGACTATTTCAAGAAAAATTTGCTTTTCCTTCAATGCTTTTAGATTTGGTTTACTTCCCTGGCTGTACCAGGCCTCCTTAACAGTTGTAACTCTCTCTTTTTTTAAAATCCAAAGCAAAGACAGAGGGGAAATGATCATAGCACCTAAACGAAATGCACTTCCTGCAAAATGGTCGCTTGCAGAAAAATTCAATATTTTTGGTTAATTTAGATCTTAAAACACAGAGTTCAACACTATTAATTTGAAAATGTCATGTTCTAGTTTAGAAAAAAGAAGAAGACACACACACAGAGGTCTGGTCACAATCTCAGGTCATTTCTAATATCCGCTACCATTATTATACATTTAAAAGATAAATCACAAGAAAAACTAGACTAAATATTATTGAATTTATGTTAGAGGAGGATTTCTCATATCTTACTAAAAGAATATTTTTGTTTTCTAATGAAAAATCTCCTTGTTTATACCATTTGCCAAATTTCAATATACATACGTTCACATAAGCTTATTCAGTACTTGATTCTACCAGGTATCTAAGACTGCATATTAGGGATACATTAAAAAAAAAAAAAAAGGTAGAGCAGAAAACAGGATGAGAAAGGAAAACAAATGGACAAAAACAAGTCCAGGGCTATGAAGCAAAGGTAGAAAGGAGGCCCTTACAAAGACATCCCCCAGAGTCCTCTTCATCAAGCATGAAACACACATTTGGCTCCAAGCTTTTTTACAATCCTATGCAAGGAGATGTCTGCTATGAGAATATGGCTTATAATGGTTACCACAAGCAGACCAAGAAGTTAAAATTTATTACTACTTAAAATAGAAACTTTTCCCCCAGGGTCATTTTAAATAAATTATGTATAATATAAAATTCCCTCTTCATATTTCAAAAGCAGCTGCTGAAGTAGAGCAGCCAATGACTTCTTCTAAAGCCCTGTGATGTAGGACAAGGATGTCATTTTCTTGTGAAGTTCTGTAGGGGCCTAGAATTGTGGTTCTAGGAAGAACAGTTCTCAAATATTAACATGTGTTAAGAGCAGCTGGGTAGCTCAGCAATGTGTAGACTCCCAGACCCTACCTGCCCAGGAGGTTCTTATTCATGGTCCAGAGGGAACCCTAGAATATGCATTTTAACAGGCATTTTAGGTGATTCTGATGAGGGACATATTTAAGAGCATCTGCGTGACAGTTTCAGTGTTTTTGATACTTGACAGGTGATGCTTTCATGACAGATATACTGCTAAAGACATATATAAGACAAACTTCAGGCATCTTCAAGTTTTTCTCCCACTTGAAAAACACATTTCAGAAGGCAAGCTAGCCATAATGATGTTGGAGGAATAACCCTGTATCTGCTGTAATTATTTATTTTAAATAAATCATTTGCAAATTTCATTCTTTTAATTCTCACTACTAATAAATAGCCTCCAATATATTCCACAATTGACAATAATGTACTGCAATGTCATTAACTCACAAATTACCTAGAGACGAACGTTTGGCCTGCATATTTTTCAGACAATGCTTGACAAATGTAATTTCTTTCACCCTTTTAAAAATAGATATTGGGTGAAGACTAAACTACCTAGCAGATACCTAGAATGCAGCTGTTCTAAATTGCAAATTGCAAATTAAATCTAAATAATATGTTTTAAGTGCAGCCAAGCTGGGTAGAAGATTTTTATGTAGTGAAAATTGAGGACTTAATAAGTATGTGTCCTGGAAGAGAGGGCCTCTCCACTTCCACTTGCCAAGTCCAATGTTCTTCTTAAAATATGTGTTCAATCCTTACACATACGTAGGTTTAACCTAAGCTATATCTCAACCAAAAAAAGAACAATATGTATGAATCGTCTAAAAAGGACACCTAGGTTTGCAAAATGTTATTTGTTGATGTCCCTTACAAGACAAATTATAGTAACAGTGGAGCCCAAATGGTGGGCTGATATAGACCCTTGATTCTCAGAGTAGTCTTCAGAGCAGGTACCTCAGCGTCAGTTGTCAACTTGTTGCAAAATCAAATTCTCAAGCTCTACCTAGACCCAGTGAATCTGAAACTCAGGAAATGGGGTTGAACAGTCTGCTTTCACAGACTCTGCAGGCAATCCTGATGCATGATAAAATTTGAAAACCCCTGCTCCTTAGCATACTAAGATTTGGGAAAAAAGGAAACATCTATCTAAATAATATTAGTTTGGGGAATGTGATTTTTACGTCCTGTTTTTCATAACAGAGAGAGCTTAAGTTTACATGTAAAAATGCAGACATGTGAGATATCATTTTACCAGGCACTTCCATCTGGTTTATTTCAAACTGTGCTCATTTTTATCTATTATGTTGTTATAGGTTGCAAAATGGTGGCTTGCAGGAAGATCTAATGTTTTTGATCAATTCAGTGCTTAAAAAATAGATTTCAATGCTATTAATTTGAAAATTCCCTGTTCTAGTTCCTTGCAGGTTCCCACAGTCTGATTTTTGCTCCATTCAGAGATCTGTGTCACAGCCTGGCTCCTGGATGCCTTCTGATACACCACATCAAATCAAAATGCCATTAATTTCAATGATACCATTTTTTAGCCTTAACTTTTGCTATACTTTGTTATACTGCCTTATTCCAGTGATTCTTCTTATATTTTATCAAATATAACTTGTACTTTTTCACTGTCTATCTTTGCATATTATCCTTTCCTAGGCTCTACTTTTCATTCCTTTTTCATATTAAAAGCTTCTCCATAAACAGCTGAAATACCATTTCTACCTTTAAGTCCAGTCTAACATAATAATCTTTATTGCCTTTGTGTGTGTGTGTTCAGGAAATGCCATTGGCATAGATAATATCTATCCAGTAAAGTGTGAAGCTTCTTCAAATGCAAAGGCTGTCTCTTCTATTTGCCTTCTATTTGCCTTCTATAGGTCCAACGAAGTATTTTGTACATAATAGTTACCTTATACACTTTTTTGATTAACTTTCTTTTTTTTTCTTCCCTCCCTCCTTTCCTCCTTCCTCTGTTTCCTCCCTCCTTCCCTCCTTCCCTCCTTCCTTCCTTCCTTCTTCTTTTTCTTTTTCTTTTTCTTCAAGACAAGGATCTTACTCTGTCTCCCGGGCTGGAATGTAATGTCATGATCTTGGCTCACTGCAACCTCCGTTTCCTAGCCTCAAGAGATTCTTCGGCCTCAACCTTCTGAGTAGCTGGGACTATAGACAAGTGCCAGCAGATTTGGCTAGTTTTTGTAGAGATGGGGTTTCACCATGTTTCCCAGCCTGCTCTCGAACTCCTGAGCTCAAGCAATCCACCCACCTCGGCCTCCCAAAGTGTTTGGATTATAAATGTGAGCCACCATGCCAAGCAGATTAATTTTTTTATTAACACAATCTACTTAATAGATTTAAAACCTCAGTGCATTCTAGGTATCACCTGCCTTTTAAAGAATGTTTACTGAGCCCTCTAGAGCCAGTTCTGTTCTTGTACAGAAATGAGCTCAGCTGGCAAAGTGGAGTCCATGATTAACTAAGCTATAAAGGAATAGAGCAGGGGCTGGCAGAATAGGACAAAGCTACCTATGAGGGGACTGTCTAGAACCCCACCCAGAACAGAAGCTCTCTCCTTAAAAGCAGAGAGCCAGTCCAAGCAAAGAGAGAATGAAATCACTGTAGGCGACCTAGCTGTGGTTACTGAACTGATTTATTGAAGTCCGCAGTGCCTCCAAAGATCTAGAAAATTAAGGTCAAACTGATTTCCTGAATTTCAGAGATTTTTCTTTATTTTACTCTCATAATCAATAAGTATGTATTTAGTTCATACTGTGTATAAGTAATTGTCCAAGCTATTGAGATAGATAGTGAACAAAATAGACAAAGATCTCTCTCCTTGTGAAATTTGTAGTCTAGCTTCCTTATGTGTCCATACAGTCAAACATCAGGTCTGTCATAGCTTTTTTTTTTTTTTTTTTTTTTAGAGACAGAGTTTCTGTAGCCCAAGGTGGAGTGCAGTGGCTCGATCTTGGCTCACTGCAACCTCCATATTCTGAGTTCAAGCAATTCTCCTGCCTCAGCCTCCCAAGTAGCTGGGAGTACAGGCACATGCCACCGTGCCCAGCTAATTTCTTTTTTATTTTAGTAGAGACAAAGTTTCACCATGTTACCCTGGCTTGTCTCAAACTCCTGAGCTCAGGCAATTCACCCGCCTCAGTCTCCCAAAGTGCTAGGATTACAGATGTGAGCCACCCCACCCAGCCAATAGCAATTTTTTTTTTTTTTTTTTTTTTTTGAGACGGAGTTTCGCTTTTGTTACCCAGGCTGGAGTGCAATGGCGCGATCTCGGCTCACCGCAACCTCTACCTCCTGGGTTCAGGCAATTCTCCTGCCTCAGCCTCCTGAGTAGCTGGGATTACAGGCACGCGCCACCATGCCCAGCTAATTTTTTGTATTTTTTAGTAGAGACAGGGTTTCACCATGTTGACCAGGATGGTCTCGATCTCTTGACCTCGTGATCCACCCGCCTCGGCCTCCCAAAGTGCTGGGATTACAGGCATGAGCCACCGCACCCAACCCAGCAATTTTTAATACTGAATCATCTGAGCAACTGAACTGTAATGCTGTACCTATTATGAGGAGATCACCCTTTAGTAGAGGAATTTCCAGTAGTGGCTACTACTCACATTTCCTGGTAGGTAATGACATACATTTAGGTGGGTAATAGTGTGCATTTTAATCTGGTTGGCCATCATTATTAAGTGCTCTCTTTCTGACTATGATTGATCAAATCATAATAAAATCTTGATCTCGTTAGCCAATACTGCAATTATTTTTTTAGTTGCTAGTAATACTTATTCTGACCACAGGGAAACCTCTATGGTTCTAAACAAATAAAAATAACTTACTTGTGCACGACATGCTTTCTCTTATGTTATCTCATTTAATTACAGGGACTGAAATATGAAGTATATACTATTATTTCCATTGCATACTTAAGAAAATGTTCAGGAAACTCGAGTGACTTATTCTCCTGACTCCGAAATCCATTCTCTTTTCAGTCTCATGTGTTATCTCTGCCTTGTAGTAATAATGGGTTATCATTAGCTCACTGTTAGAGGCTGCTAGCAAGCAAAGCTCAGGTTCATAAAGCTTAAACCCCATTTTGAGGTTGCATTTACTCTTTAATTCCTTGGATTGATTGATTGTTTTTAGAAATAAAGACTTGCTACTTTATTTGGCAGAAAAGTATTTTGAAAAAAAACTAAGAAAGTGTGCAAATTTTGTCACTAACTCTATCATAAAGAAAGCCGATAAAAACTCCAAGACATCTCGAATGTTTTCAGCAGAAAAGGTCACCCAGTTAAAGTGACTCTTTGAGGATAACTTAGTTGTTGTATGAAAGGCAAAAACATTGTGGTATGTAGAGTTTGCAAAGGGGACAGTTGGGGAAGTATTGACTATCCAGCATTCTGAAATCCCTTTAGAACCCCTGCACAAGGGATGCTAAACTCATTTTCACGTTTGTAACCTAATTAGGTCTTCAGAGATAGTCTCCTGAGTTCAGAGACTCACAATATGTCAGCCCTCAGCACTGCTGTATTCATCTTAAAAAAAAACGCTTTCAGTCCTTCAGGAATAACAGTTTCATTAAAGCAACTAAATTCCAGGGAAAACCAATCAGGTTGTAAAGAATTTACATCCTTCTTTTTATAAATGATCCTCCTGGCTCTCTCTTTTTTAATCTTCCTAAAAGTTGGTTGGTTTTTTAATCTTCTTAAAACTGTCACTTCCCTTCCTTTCTCCCGTTTTGCCCAAGCATAGTCATTTTGATATATTTGCAGCAGCCGAGACGCCATTGCTGAAGACGTATGTCCTAAATATTTTCTTCCGATTCCATGTAGCTACGTAATGTGTAGAGACATTTTTCAGTGGTGCTGGGTACTGTCTTGGGGATTCAAAAGTATCCCTTGAGGCACAAAGTCCTCTGTGTTAAACCTAAAATAGTAATGTTCATTTCAATCATTTAGATTATAGCTGCAGAAATGTCCTACGGGTTAGATTTCTATCACCACCGACACTTCTATATCTATGCTTGCTTGAGGTTTAAGCCTTCTACATGTGTTTTTCTTTAGCAAGCAACCAGTCTAACTCACCTGCTGTTTCTATGAAATAGAGCAAAAATATGGCTTGATGAAACTTAATAGCTGATCCTTGTTTAGATATAATCTTCCCAATCAAGTTATTCTGGTGGGTGCACCTGGTTTAGGCTGTAACTGCCTCATTGGAGTGGAAGACAGCAGATGAATAATATGGCGAAAGCAGAGGACAGTTGAAGCCAAGGCTGGGTAGTTCCTGATGAGTATTTTGTACCTTTTGGTTGATAAGAGTAAGAGATAAATTCTTTACCACAACACCCTATGCAAAGATTGGTTCAAAGTGGCTGATTATCTGAAAGGCTCTCAGGAAAGAAAAACAGAGCTCAAATCAAATAGAGTAGAAAATAGAAGAGTGAAGTAATTGTAAAAAATTATCACCAGAAACAAGTACTGTGCAAATTACATATTTATGTGTATATTGCCTCCTAAGTGGCACTAGATCATTGTCGTGTCAAATATATTCTAGCAACAGTTCTGTGGACCTACTCCTTTTAATGACTGGATAATTCTTAGACCATAGTGGTAAACTATAACTCTAAACCATTTCTTTTCTCGTGCCTTAATATTCTGAATACAGTATTATAAGACTTTAATTTTTAATATATCAAATATTTAATAGCTATACTTAACAAAATAACTGGGTACTTTCTGGAAGGCATGGCTTGGGGCTGATAAATTGATAACTCTGTATATATAAATGACGGAGTTACCTGTGGTTTAGGTGACATATAAAATGGGAAACACAAAAAGCTTATTTTGTCACAGTGTACCTTGAGGCTGCCTCTATATCACTCTAGTATTTCTCTTTGACTCTTTATTCTCAAGGATGCATTAGTCTATGAATAGCAACTATTGGTCAAAAGCAACTTGTTTATTAAAACACCCATGTAGTTGAGTTTCATGAAATGTGTACTGTTTTCTCATCAAAACCATGGTCTTGTCATGGAAACCTTCATAAATCATACTCCAAGAGCAGCTTCTTAACTGCCTACTGTTTTCTTTTCAAATACCTGTTGTTAATCTTCCTGACAGTTCTGGCAGTTGTGTGCCTGCAGCTTTGAATTCCACATGTTTTAAGCAGCTTAAAGCTTCAAGCCAAAGGAAAAAGAATATTCATCCATGTTAGAGACCCTAGAATCTCATATGTGATGTCACTATAGGCAGGCAGAGCTCAAAGAGATTTTTCTGAGGATCTGAAATTTCTTCTTTATCAATGAGATACTAATAATTTCCATTATTGATGATAATAATAGCAGAATCTACTATTTGTTTAGGATCAGACTTTTAATATGCATATATTTGGATACTAGCAATAGTCATATAGGGTAAATATTAGCTAAAGCATAAAAAATGATGAAACAAGCGGTTGTAATACCTCTAAGGTATAGCTAGAAAGTGTGAGAACAGGAGTCAAGCCCAGATCTTATTAAAAGTTTAGCTTATTTCTTTTTTTCTAAACTGATCTTCATTGACTTACCCCTTCCTACCTTGAAAAGAAGTGTATCCCTAATTTTGCTCTCATTATTTAATGAAGAGAGCATTATAATACCAATCAGAATCTTTCCAGAGAGGTTCTGCCACAGAACACAGGTGGAGATCAGCTTACTCACAGGAGCTGGCTGCTGGGTGTTCCTGCAGCCTCTCTCCCACTCCTCATGGATGCCAAATGTCAGAGGTGGGTTCTGGGCTCTGTGCAGTAGAGGGAACTTGTTTTTTCAAACTCAGGGCTTAGGGCGAGTTGAGAAACTGCTCTCGCTGCCCTCACTCAGCTTGTGATTAGATACGTGAAAGGAGAAGAGAGAGGTTCAAGCCTCCACTTAGAGCCACAGTGGACAAACTGCTATGAAGCACCATGCATTGAGCACCATGCATTCCTGCCCAGAGTTTCTCCTAGACTTAAAACCATGCCAGATAAGTGACATTTTAGCTTTACTTGTACTTAGGAAATAGGGTGTTCTAGTTGTAAGGAAAACACAGTGTTTTCATACCTTGCTTGACTGCAAGCCTTCCTCCCCAAGGTCCCAAAGAAAGACTATAAAAGCTACTAAAGTGTTTAAAAGTAGAACATATAGGATGCTAGGATTATAAAGGACCTTGTGAATTTATAACTTCCTTGTTTTATGAGGGAACTGAATCCCAGAAAAAGTGCTATATGTAAGGTTCAAGCCCTCAGCATGGCCATGGTCTTTATCTGCCTGCAAGACAAGACCCAACGGAGTCCTGGTCCACTCTCCTCCTACTCTCCTTTCACCTGCTCTGCCTCTAACTCCCTGCCTCCTGTCCGTTCGCTAAATTCACCTCCCCTGTTCATGTATGCCTATAATGCTCTTGTTCCAGATACTTGCTGGGGAACCCACTTAGCCCAATTCTTAGATCAAATATACCTTTTTTTTTTTTTTTTTTGCAATGCTTTCTTAGACTGGCCTCTCTAAAATAGTGTCTTCATCCTTCTCTGTCCTTTTATTCTGATTTCATTTTTTCATAGCACTTGTCCACTTTTGTTTGTCTTTTCCTATTAGCCCCAAGAGAGCAGGTTTTTTTTGTTTTAATGCTTTAATCCTTAAGCAAGAATGTCATCCAGTAACTAATTACTGAAAGAAGAAGTGGATGATTGAACATCCATTTGTTCTGTTTTGCTCACTGTGTTCTATTTAAAGGATAAATTTTTTCTTCAGGTATCACGTTCTCCACAATTCTCTGTTGTCATTTGCCTAAATGCCCCTCATTCTGGGTTTCCACATCACTCTCTGTCTTAGCACTTAGCAAAATACCTTGGGTTATCCCTTACCATAAATCTTGGCTCAGGCTTCTTTGGAAGCAGTCTTGAGACAAGAGCATGGATGCAAGTAACTTGTTTGGTTGGTGATCCCAGGGAGCAGAGATTAGGGGCTGAGAATAGTGAAGACTGAAGAATGAGGGTAGAGATGGAGGAAAAGTCAATATAAAACTGTGATTGAGAGGTTTCTACTATGGACAATGGAGGCCTGAGACCCCTGAGACCTAAGAAACCTACAGAATGTTTTGCAGAATTGTCTGCTATTTATCAGCCAACTCCTGAGGGTGGTCCTGGATGGTAACTCCCAGATACATCCCAGCTTCAGGTATTATCCCCTCCTGAAGTCTTCCCAGCATCATAAGAGCAAGAACAGCTCCTGGTGGTATCCAGTAGCAGAGAAGGCATGGAACATGCTTAAAAGGAGAATCTGTTAGCACATCAGGAATCAGGAATCAAAGCCTACCTGGAACTCTCTATCCAGACATGGTTGGAATCAGAGGTGAGGCCAAACAGGGTATAAACAGAATTCCCATAGGTGACTGATACTGGCATGCAGTACAACTTCAACAAATGTTTATAGAATTGACTTGACTAAAATGAGATTATGAGATAACCTTGGGCTCAAGGAATAGGCTTAGGTTTAAATCTCTGTTTTGTCATAAAACCTTGGAAAAATTATATCACTTGTTTAGACCTTAGTTTTTTCACATGAAAAGTGGGATAATATTAGTTATTACTTTTTAAATGAGAAAGTTAACAGCATCCACAGTGTTTGGCAAGCAGAATGAACTAAATAATGGTTAATTATTTTAAATGTAATAATAAATAATGACATTAGTTCACTCTAATTTGCCAAGCACTGTGAACACTGTGGTTATTGACCTGATTATGGACATGACTAAGTTCCCAAATCCCAGCCCCATGCTTTTCTACCACCTATGTTTCCTCTAACGTAACAGAGGCAACTTGACTCTGGTTCTTGTGTGTGAATGGAAGCTCAACTCTTACCAGGTCCATCCACATTCAGAGAGTTTCCATAAAGAGAACAGAATGTTTCTGTTGGAGATGGTGGTGGACTAGACCCAAGGCTTATTGCTTCTCTTTCCTCAGAGTCCCATAAAATTGTGCATATATACATACACACACATATATATATGTATGTATATGTGTATATATATATGTATGTATGTATATATATGTATGTATATATTGTCTCTGAGGAAAGAGAGACAATATATATGTACATATATATATATACACACACACACACACATATATACACACACATATATATATACACACACGTATATACTGAACTGAAAAGGATATAAATCTTTAATCTGTAGTAACAAAGAGAATATGTTCATCAGTAGATAAGAAATGATAACACAATTGTAATAATTAGTCAAATAGATACTTTTTTTTTCCCGAGACAGAGTCTTTCTCTGTTGCCCAGGTTGGAGTGCAATGGTGCGATCTTGGCTTACTGCAACCTTTGTCTCCTAGGTTCAAGTGATTCTCCTGTCTCAGCCCTCTGAGTAGCTTGGATTACAGGTGTGTGCCACCACACCCGGCTAATTTTTTCTATTTTTAGTAGAGACAGGGTTTCACCATGTTGGCCTGGCTGGTCTCAAACTCATGAGCTTGTGATCCGGCCGCCTTGGCCTCCCAAAGTGCTGAGATTACAGGTGTGAGCCATTGCACCCGGCCTTAAACACTTCTTAATTCATGTTCCTGGATAAGTTCTGGTATACAATAAGCACTTGTTTCTAGAATGAATAAAAGAGGACATAAAAGTGAGCAATCTAGGCATATTATTTAGGCACATGTAAGTAAGCATCAGGAAAAAAATTAAAGCAGGAACAGATAAAGTGGTTCTCTCCAGAAGTAGGACTTAGAATGGGGAAAGGGAGTGGCAATAGATTGTTGGTTTCCATTATAAATTAGCTTTCTTTTCTTTTCTTTTCTTTTTTTTGAGACAGAGTTTTCGCTCTCGTTACCCAGGCTGGAGTGCAATGGCGCGATCTCGGCTCACCGCAACCTCCGCCTCCTGGGTTCAGGCAATTCTCCTGCCTCAGCCTCCTGAGTAGCTGGGATTACAGGCACGCGCCACCATGCCCAGCTAATTTTTTGTATTAGTAGAGACGGGGTTTCACCATGTTGACCAGGATGGTCTCGATCTCTTGACCTCATGATCCACCCACCTCGGCCTCCCAAAGTGCTGGGATTACAGGCTTGAGCCACCACGCCCAGCCTTAAATTAGCTTTTATTATTATATTATTTTTCAATATGTGTTCACATGTGATTTTGAAAAAAATTACTGTTTTTATTTATTATACTTTAAGTTCTGGGGTACATGTGCAGAATATGCAGGTTTGTTACATAGGCATACACGTGCCATGGTGGTTTGCTGAATCCATCGTCTACATTAGGTATTTCTCCTAATGCTATCCCTCCCAAATACTCCCACCCCCAGCTATCCCTCCCCTAGCCCCCACTCCCTAACAGGCCCCAGAGTGTGATGTTCTTCTCCCTTTGTCCATGTGTTTTCATTGTTCAACACCCACTTATGAGTGAGAACATGCAGTGTTCGGTTTTCTGTTCTTGTGTCAGTTTGCTGAGAATGATGGTTTCCAGCTTTATCCATGTCCCTACAAAGGACATGAACTCATAGTTTTTTATGGCTGCATAGTATTCCTTGGTGTGTATATGCCATATTTTCTTTATCCAGTCTATCATTGATGGGCATTTGGGTTGGTTCCAAATCTTTGCTATTGTGAACAGTGCCACAATAAACATATGTGTATGTGTCATTATAATAGAATGATTTATAATCCTTTGGATATATACCCAGTAATGGAATTGCTGGGTCAAATGGTATTTCTATTTCTAGATCCTTGAGGAATTGCCACACTGTCTTCCACAATGGTTGAACTAAGTTACAGTCCCACCAACAGTATAAAAGCTTTCCTATTTCTCCACATCCTCTCCAGCATCTGTTGTCTCCTGATTTTTTAATGCTCGCCATTCTAACTGGCATGAGATGGTATCTCAATATGGTTTTGATTTGCATTTCTCTAATGACCAGTGATGATGAGCTTTTTTTCATATGTTTGTTGGCTGCATAAATATCTTCTTTTGAGAAGTGTCTGTTCATATCCTTTGCCCACTTTTTGATGGGTTTGTTTTTTTTTTTTCTCTTGTAAATTTGTTTAAGTTCTTTGTAGATTCTCTATATTAGCCCTTTGTCAGATGGGTAGCTTGCAAAAATATTTTTCCATTCTCTTGGTTGCTGATTCACTCTAATGATAGTTTCTTTTGCTGTGCAGAAGCTCTTTAAGTTTAATTTGATCCCATTTGTTTATTTTGGCTTTTGTTGCCATTGCTTTTGGTGTTTTAGTCATGAGTTTCTTGCCCATGCCCATGTCCTGAATGGTTTTGCCTAGGTTTTCTTCTAGGGGTTTTATGGTGTTAGGTCTTATGTTTAAGTATTTAATCCATCTGGAGTTAATTTTTGTATAAGGTGTAAGGAAGGGATCCAGTTTCAGCTTTCTTCATGTGCCAGTTTTCCCAACACCATTTATTAAATAAGGAATCCTTTCCTCTTTGCTTGTTTTTGTCAGGTTTGTCAAAGATCAGATGGTTGTAAATGTGTGGTGTTATTTCCGAGGCCTCTGTTGTGTGTTCTGTTCCATTGGTCTATATCTCTATTTTGGTACCAGTACCATGCTGTTATGGTTACTGTAGCCCTGTAGTATAGTTTAAAGTCAGGTAGCATACTTCCAGCTTTTTTTTTTTTTTTTTTTTTTTTTTTTTTTTGGCTTAGGATTGTCTTGGCTATGCAGGCTCTTTTTTGGTTCCATATAAAGTTTAGGTGGCTTTTTTCAATTCTGTGAAGAAAGTCAATGGTAGTTTGATGGGATGGCATTGAATCTATAAATTACTTTAGGCAGTATGTCCATTTTCATGATATTGATTCTTCTTGTCCATGAGCATGGAATGTTTTTCCATCTGTTTGTGTCCTTTCTTATTTTTCACCAACCCAAGACTAAACCAAGAAGAAGTTGAATCCCTCAATCGACCAATAACAAGATCTGAAATTGAGGAAGCAATTAATAGCCTACCAACCAAAAAAAGTCCAGGACCAGACAGGTTCACAGCTGAATTCTACCAGAGGTACAAAAAGGAGCAGGTACCATTCCTTCTGAAACTATTCCAAACAATACAAAAAGGATATCCTACCTAACTCACTTTATGAGACCAACATCGTCCTGATACCAAAACCTGGCAGAGGCACAACAAAAAAAGAAAATTTTAGGTCAATATCTATGATGAATATTGATGTGAAAATCCTCAATAAAATATTGGCACATGGAATCCAGCAGCACATCAAAAAGCTTATCCATCATGATCAAGTCGGCTTCATCCCTGGGATGTAAGGCTGATTCAACATATGCAAATCTATAAATGTAATCCATCACATAAACAGAACCAAAGGGAAAAAACCACATGAGTATCTCAATAGATGCAGAAAAGGCACTCAACAAAATTCAACAGCACTTTGGGCTAAAAACTCTCAATAAACTATATATTGATGGAACATATCTCAAAATAATAAGAGTTATATATGACAAACCAACAGCCAATATAATACTAAATGGGCAAAAACTGGAAACATTCCCTTTGAAAACTGGCACAAGACAAGGATGCCCTCTCTCACCACTCCTATTCAACATAGTATTGGAAGTGCTGGCAAGGACAACAGGGCAAGAAAAAGTAATAAAGGGTATTCAATTAGGAAAAGAGGAAGTCAAATTGTCTCTATTTGCAGACCACCAAGAGCCCATGTCTCAGCCAAAAATCTCCTTAAGCCAATGAGCAACTTCAGCAAAGTCTCAGGATATCAATGTGCAAAAATCACAAGCATTCCTATACACCAATAACAGACAAAGAGAAAGCCAAATCATTAGTGAACTCCCATTCACAGTTACTACGAAGAGAATAAAATATCTAGGAATACAACTAACAAGGGATGTAAAGGAACTCTTTTAAGGAGAACTACAAACCACTGCTCAAGAAAACATTATTAAAAAAGATTATGAGGAGATGTTGAAGAGGAGACACACCTGTGAGCTCCTTCCTATTTTTTTTTTTTTTTGACTGTCTCGTTCTGTTGCCCAGGCTGGAATGCAGTAATCTTGGCTCACTGCAACCTCTGCCTCTGAAGTTCAAGTGATTCTCCTGCCTCAGCCTCTTAAGTAGCTGGTACTACAGACATGTGCCACCATGCCTGGCTACTTTTCATATTTTTAATAGAAATGGAGTTTCACCATGTTGGCCAGGCTGGTCTCAAACTCCTGGCCCCAAGAGATCCATCTGCCTCAGCCTCCCAAAGTGGTGGGACTACAGATGTGAGCTGCTGTGCCCAGCCACCCCTTCCATTTCTGCTGAGGGAAACTGACTGTATATACTGACCCCAGAGGGAGGTCCTGCGATCCATGTGAAATGGTTATCTGATAGAATCTCAACATGTCTGATAATCATCAACATGTGAGGGGTGGACATTATCTGTCAATAATACTTCAGAATATCCCAGAGCAATATGTAATTCTCGTTGATTTGTTTTGGGAAATGGACTATTTTCAAACACCTGTGAATAATCACAGCTAACTTAGGAAGAAAAATAGAGATTGTTCACCTGGGTAGTGCCTGCACATTTAATACATATTTGTAGAATTAAGGAATCAAGGAATTATATCAGCTTTTATAAATTTTTTCCTTTGTTAAATCAGAAAAATCTCACTTTATGTCAAGGAATTTTCTAGAAGTGCCTATGTGTCTTTTCAATCAAATTGGATGAAAAGATCAACTGCTATGATGGAAGGTTTATTTACTCAAATCAATACAGAGTAATTATTATATCCACATCAAGTCTGAGGGCTAGCTGAAGTGTATTGACCAGTCAGTCTTGCTCTTTGAATAAGTGGTGGGTGCTGGGACGAAGCTGGTATAACAGCCAGTCATCATATGTCCAAGCTATAGGCAGGTGGACAGAGTAATGGGCAGGTCAGGGAGAGCACAGAGGGTGGGCCTTGTTAGCAGATTAACAGCAGGGAGCACTGATGTGTTCCTCAGTTATAAGCCCAACCCAGCAAGGGGCTCTGGTTACAAAATTTGAAAATACAGATGCTAACTGCCTCCTGTACTTCCCCTGTCATCGTGAGGCTCTGCTTCTGAGGGTGGGGGTGGGTCAAAACATGCATATTCCAAATTTTCTGTTTTTATTGAATCTTCTCTGATTTATATCTCTGAGAAACCTATTATTATCATCATTTGCTTACAAAATGCAAATACACTCTGCTTTCCCCACAAACATTTTAGAATAAACACAACCAAACTGCCAGAAGGCTTTATTCCCCCAAAGCACCCCATGCATGCAAAATTTGGCTCTCTCCCAGTTTCATTTGTTAAGGTCCCCTTCAGTTGTGCCACTTCTCTTTCTAACCTATAATCTGCTTTCACTGGAAGCAGGAACCTGACGAGTCTTATGGGCTCAACATTTGGAATGGCATCTCCTCATTTTCTCTTCCCCTCTCCCAGCTTGTGAAATGCCCACTGACATAAGCTGGCAGTCAAATAAAAATAAAAATCCTATTCAATATTCCACTCATTGTTGTACATATGCAGTATTGGCATTTTGCATGTTAATATCTGACACTGTTTTTTAATTTGTTCTAAACTGCCAGCTCATTTGCATCATCGCTCTGTGATCTTCCACCTGTGCAGCAATTTGGGGGGAAGACATAACCATTTATGTACCTGCTAAAATTTGACATAGTCACAGATCCTGATCCTAGGAGAGTTCAGTTGTTTTCTAAACGCTCTTTATTTTGTCTTTGAACTGGGTTCTTAATCTGCTCATTCAGAGCACTGCTCATGGTCTCTAAAAAGCAAGAGAAGCTTTGAAAAATTCTCATACTCTTGGACTAAACGGAGTAGCTTGATGGTATTCACAACACAGCTTGGTGATGTGTACGTACAGTGTCAGGTGCATCCTATCTCAATGCTCAGGCCACCCCGCCCTATTCATCGTAAGTCAGCTACCTGAACTGTGGGATGAGACAACAAAGCTCTGAGCTAAGCTTATCAAGGAGAAAGAGAGAAAGAAAGAAAACATGGATGCGATTAGGTGCAGAGACCACAAAACAAGTGCTTTTCAGCAGTTTGACAACTATGATGTAGCTGTCTCCTGGAAATTATTGAGTTTGCTTATGCAAGGACTCATAATCTAGGAAGGAAAATAGTGTCTTGTTTTGTTAGCTGTATTATAAACTGAGTATCTTGAAGAACTGAGCTTTGTCTTAATCATCACTAAAGCAAGTGAGCCAAGAATGCATGATTTGGCATTGGAAGATACTGGTTTTGAAATGAATTGAATTCAGATACTATTGTGTGTTTTCCAAGATGTGTGTACCTGTAATACATAGCCTAATTATTTATTTATTATATTTATCATTTATTATCTGTCTCTTCCCAATGAGAAGATGAGCTCCATGACAGTAGGGATTTTAACTGGATATTTTGGTAACTGATGGATCTTAAATGTCTAGAACAGTGCCTGGCACTTAGTAGATGCTCATAAATATTTATTAGGTGAACATATGAATGGAAAAATCTCTGCTCCCTTTGTGTGTCTGAAAAATCACAATGCTCTTCCTAAAAAGTGGTATGTAGTCTGAAATTTTACAGACAAAATACATTTAAGAAAAACCTAAGAAAGCTAGAACTAGTGCTCCCATTTTGTAATTGTTAAATATGAGATTTTGAAAAATAACAGTAAAAATCCAAATGTTAGTTCCACTTAAATATTTTTTAATAAAAGTAAAGGTTCTTAATAAAAGAAAAGAAAAAAGAAAATAATCTAAATTAATGATTAACTTTTCCCAGAAAGGACTGATGCTAGCTTGAGTCACAAATCAGCATCCAACTGTTGGCAAATTTTTGAGAGCTCCTGGCTTAGATAACCACAGCGACAAGCTCTGCTTGAATTGAAACAGATTCTACAAAGATGGGCCAGGCCTAAGGACATGTTGGATTCCAGGCTAAACAATTCAGTAACTATAGAAGCAAAGCCTTAAAGGGAATTTGAGAGATGAGCCAGTCCAGCAACTTCAGGCGAGTGAAATTCTAAACCATGTAGTTTTGTTGGGTGGCTTCCAGTTGAGTGAGTCCCTCTTGAGTGTCCTGATGCTTCTTGTGCTTAGAGGAAGCTTTCCGCAGCCAGCTGGCCTTGTAAAAACTTCCCATCTCCATCTCATTCCCCCACGGAAGTCTGCTATCTAAAGAACAAATAAAGAACAAAACCCAGAAAATAGCTCCTGATTGTCTCTCTCTCTTTCTTGATGTTTTTTCAGCAAATATTTGTTTCCTCCTCTCATGTAGATAGATAATAATAGGAACAATCTAAAAGTAATTTATGAACATCTAATACTCTCAGTCAAATGATGGAATTTGCATCTGTAAATACGTTGTGAAAATATGTATAGTTTGATGTATTAAAGAAGAACTGCTGGGGCGGTGACTCACACCCTTAATCCCAGCACTTTGGGAGGCCGAGGCAGGCGGATCACGAGGTCTAGAGATTGAGACCATCCTGGCCAACATGGTGAAACCCCATCTCTACTAAAAATACAAAAATTAGCTGGGCGTGCTGGCTCATGGAGGCTGAGGTAGGAGAATTGCTTGAAACCGGGAGACAGAAGTTGCAGTGAGCTGAGTTCATGCCACTGCCCTCCAGCCTGGGTGACAGAGAGAGACTCCATCTCAAAAAAAACAAAACAAAACAAAACAAAACAAAAAACAGTCCAAAAGTCCATCCTAAAATTTTAACGTGGGCTTGGGAACCTCCAAACTTGTTTGATCCAACCCTCTGTATCCCTCCTCTTCCTCACAACTGAGGTTTCTGGATTTTGGCCTGGCAGTAGGTCAGTTCTCAACTTCCCAAGACCATCTGCACATCAGAGGGTGTAAACTTGAGGTTATTCGACATCACAGCTCCTTCCTTCTTCTTAAGCTCTGGTTTCCCTCCCTGAGAACTTCATCTACCACATGCTTTAGAAATAGGTAACTAATTGGTTTACCCTATTCATCGTAAGTCAGCTACCTGAACTGTGGGATGAGACAACAAAGCTCTGAGCTAAGCTTATCAAGGAGAAAGAGAGAAAGAAAGAAAGAAAGAAATACTGGTTTGAAGTATTGAGGTTTTTTTTTTTTTCTGGAAACTTGACTGTTTCTTCAGTATTCTACTCTTCAAATCCTGAGTTCCTCTTAGGAGTGCCTACAACATGAACTGGATATCTGGTCTGATCTTGGGTTTGGTTGTTGACAGATAAGGAGATCTAGAACTTCAGACAGGCAGCAATAAGAAGGTCTAAGATTTTCTTGCCAAGATGAAGATGATGATGATAGTGATGATGATATTTACATTTTTATCTATAAAAGTGTCTGAATAATATCTCAGCGTAAGGCACACTTTAGGGCTGACTTCTTTTTCTGAATTCATCCTCATAAGAGCAGGTAGCAACAGAATAGTGAGAAGCCAGGATAAAGAAGCCTTTTTAGTAGTGAAGAAAACATCTTATAAATGATAGTTTATTTAAATTTCTAGAATAAGAATGCAATTTTCAAGATTTTGTTTCTGTGTCTATAGGCTTTTCTTTACTGATTTTACAAGGGAAAAAAATGTGCCCATCCTGTATTCACCTTTTTATTTCCTGTTGCAAGTACTAAATGTAAAGAGTTTTACAGCAAACCACCTTGCTGTGTACGTACCTATGCAACAAGCCTGCATGATCTGCACATGTATCCCAGACCTAAAGTACAATTAAAAAAAAAAAAAGTTTTTGGTGGATATTTTCAGAATGGAAATGACTTTCCCCTAGTTTGGGAAACCGTAAAGGACAGAGAGTCAAGGTTACCAGTAAGCATCTGTGATGAAAAGAACTATCAGCTCTGCCTAATAGAGCTATATTGTCCATAGTACAGTGCATAACCAAGTCCAACCTGTGCAGCATTGCTTGTTATAAATAATTATTTCCTGCTAGACCACCAAACATTTTCTTTATTACTGTAAGTGAATACTAATACATGAAATAGTATCATTGGAACAGATGTGACAGTTATAATTCTAGCATGAAAATGCTGCTTTATGGATTTTTATTTCTAGTTAAATCTTATTCTTTAAAAAAATAGTCTATAAAGTGATTTGAAGTCTGTAAAGACAGTTGCTTTAAAATATACCTATAATAGTGTTACTTTCCATTTGGATACACTGTTAATATTTATGTGGCAGATGCAAAAATGAAAGATCATTCATTCATAAAAATGAATTCATTAAAAAATGAAGGATCATTCATTCATTCACTCGTTCATTGCATAATCTCAAAATGAAACTAAAATTAAGGCCACAGCACATTTACCCACCAGATCTTACTTGAAATGTAAAATCATTTAAATATTATTAGGTATTAACATAGCTTACTGTTTTTATTTTTATTTTTTGGAAGTGTTGATAGAAAGTGGAGTTTATCAATATCTTATAATGAAAAAACATCTAGAAAGTTTATTCTTTTTCTGCCTCTAACTTTTTTTCTCTCTCTCAAACAGTACCCAAATACCAAGTAAAACACCACTGAGTTTTAAAAACAAAAACGTTCAAACATATTTTTGCTTTCTCACAATTATTTAATTGTCTTCCTAATTAATTCCACAGTCTGAAATAAATTATTGACTTACCAGACTTGTTTTCTGTGACAGCTTCAGCAGTAAACAGGCCATTAACAATTCATAATGAGCAGGACATGTTTGCTTTTTCCATGTGCTAATTTGGTACCCCATTAGAGACATCTTTTGACTCTTCTCTTTCCTGTGGATTCATTTTGAAAGAGGGTGACAGACTGCTGGGCCCTATATGTTTGAATAAAAAGGTACTAAAAAAATAAAACTTTGTTTTGGCTGATGCAATTACTTATGTAGAGATAATTCATTGGAACTTTTCTTGCATCCTTTTGTCTGTTTATTTTTTCTCTGTTTTATAAAGGAATGCCAATATTCTATACACAGGCTGAAACCTTCTTGACCTGGGCTATTTATCAACAGTGAGTGTTTCTAGCCGAGGCTCAAATGAATTTTCTATATTCAAAAAAAAAAAAAAACCTCTAGTCTATACAGTGAAAATAGATCCAATGGTGGCAGTGAGCTGAGATCGCAACACTTAACTCCAGCCTGGGCAACAGAGTAAGACTCTGTCTCACAAAATAAAACAAAAGAAATTTAGCTTTGGGTCTCAGTGTTCTTATTTATAAAATTAGGATAATAATGTATACTTCAATTAATGAAAAAATGTAATTAAATGTAGAGGTTGGCAATTAGTAATAAATTATAGGAAATATTTATTATAAGTATTATTCAACAGAAATATTTATAAAACATTTATATTTTTAATATTACTCTTTATATACATTGTATTATGCTGTAGAAAACATTGTAGTTAAAGAATCTCAAAAGTTTAGTACTGAACCTTTGGTTTAATTTCTTGAGAAAGAGAGAATAGAGAATGATGGTTCCATGATAATAAGTCAAAACTTTGGTAAATAATTTCGATTAAAGGCTGATCAGTGGAATGAGAGTCCACAATGTTTTCTTTCTTTCTTTTTTTTTGGATAGAATTTCACTCTTCTTGCCCAGGCTGGAGTGCAATGGTGTGATCCTGGCTCACTATAACCTCCACATCCTGGTTTCAAGTGATTCTCCTACCTCAGCCTCCCGAGTATCTGGGATTACAGGTGCCCACCACCACACCAGCTAATTTTTGCATTTTTAGTAGAGGTGGAGTTTCACCATATTGGTCAGGCTGGTCTTGAATTCCTGACCTCAGGTAAACCACCTGCCTCAGCCTCCCAAAGTGCTGGAATTACAGGACTAAGTCACCATGACCAGCCATAGTTTATTTTTTTATCTGCTGTATTTGAGCACAGAAAAATAATATTTTCACAATCAAAACAGTACATGAAACCTAGTATGTGGGTACTCTTCTGCCGGAAAGTTCATTTTAGCTCTAGTGGTAGATGGATTATGTTAATTGTCCCAATTTTTCCTCTCTTCTCTACATTCATGGTCATTGTAACCTGACTTTGTAGCTCCTTTGATCAAGAGATGGGTTCTTTCCCTACTCCTTGACTCTGAGTGTGGCCTGTAACTTGCTATGGTCAATGGAGGTTAACAGTTGCTAATCAAGCAAGGGCTTGAAAAAGTGCTTGCACATTTCCACTGCTGCTCCTGCTCCCTGCCTGAGCAAGGAGAACATGTCAGGTCAGCTTGTGGGATGATGAGTCACAAGGAGTAGAGCCAAGTCATCCCCAACATCCTAGACAAGGTCATCCCAAGTGAGCTGACCCTCAGCAAACTTCCAAATGTGGGGGGAAGTCCTGCTGAACCCACCGGAAATCACTGACCCACAGCTCAGGTTTGAGCTTAGTAGCTGCTTTTTATTTTAGGCCACTGAATTTCAGAGAGGTTTGTGCTAACAAAAGAGAGCTGGTATGCTCCTTCAAGAGCATAAGAATGAGATGGACCAGAACAGCATTAAAAAATACATAAGTTTTTTTTTAATTGTGAAACAAATGTCCTTGAGCCCACTGAAAATAACACTGGTTGTTTGGGCTTCATTTTAGATCTGTACCTCATTCTTGAAGCTCTGGTCTCCTCTACCTGTCCTCACTATAACTGCTCCCCTAGCCCTAATCAGAATCAACTTAACTAGAAAAGCTCTGACAAATAACCTGAAAGAATATGATGGTGTGTTCTAGTAAAGAAAAGACAAGAGAGAAGCAATCACCTGCAATGTTTATTAAAGGACAATACAAAGTAATGGAAATGGTAATGATGCTAAATTAATACATTTTCATATTTGGATCCCACTGTGGCATTTATTAGATATGCAATGTTAGAAAATTTATTTTCATTCTCATGTATAAAATGGAGTAATATCTACCTTATCTTTTCTCTTTCTCTTTTTTGATTAGGAATAAATAAGATAGGAAGGACAATTGGAACAAAGTAGTAAGAATTCCATCATGATGACTGTTTTTGTCTGATGACCACACTACACTGCCTCTTTTTGAACACATCTTGTCCTAATCTTGGTCATGGATTGTGTCTCTTTTACACGATCTGTTCATGAGAGAGAACCCACTGTCTTTCATTTCTCCATTCCCAGAAGTTAGCATAGAACCCAGTAAAATATCTGTATTAGTCAGGGTTTTCCAGAGGGATGGACCTAATAGAAGGTATGTATATATAAAAGGGAATTTATTACACCAAATTGACTCAGATGATCACAAGGTGAAGTCCCATGATAGGCCATCTTCAAGCTGAGGAACAAGGAAATCAGTAGCAGCTTAGCTCAAGTCCCAAAACCTCAAAAGTAAGGAACGTGACAGTGCAGCCTTCAGTCTGTGGCCAAAGGCCTTAAAACCCCTTGCAAGTCACTGGTGTAAATCCAAGACTCCAAAAGTTGAAGAATTTGGAGTCTGATGTTTGAGGGCAGGAAGCATCCAGCACAGGAGAAAGATGAAGGCCAGAAAACTCAGCAAGTTGGCTCATGCCACCTTCTTCTGCCTACTTTTTCTAGCCCTGCTGGCGGTCAATTGGATGCTGCTCACCTAGATTGAGGGTGAGTCTGCCTCTCCCAGTTCACTGACCCGAATGTTAATTTCCTCTGACAACACCCTCACAGACACACCCAGAAACAATACTTTGCATCCTTCAATTCAATCAACTTGACACTTAATATTAACCATCACAATATCTTTAATGTCTATTAAATACATAAATAATAATAAGCAGTAGAATAGATATTTGCTGCTTCTGGCTTGGCTCCTGGTTTTTCATTGCTATTTCAAAAAGAAAGCATGAAAAAGGCTTCCTTATTTAGAATTCTGCAGTATTAGCCATCACATTTCCTGCCTATATCACAGGGCTGGGGCAGGGATTTGTGGAAGAAATGCAGATTATGTGAAGAGCCTGAAGGTAAAATTGAGATGGTGACGAGAGCCTGGGTTTATTTCCACCCATTCCTTATGCCTACTCTGAGGTGAAGACTCTAAATGAGACTTTTAGCTGAGGCAAGGCAGTGGTTAAGGATTTGACTCTATAGGAGACATCTCAATATATAACCATTGGAAATGTGAGCTCCGAGAAGATGAAAGTTTTAATCGTAAGGGCCCATGTTATTAGTGCAGTCAAGTGGAGCAGCAATGACGAGCTGCATAAAATTAGTGGAATATCATGTAAATTGATCTGAAAATTACTGGTAGTTACACTATTTCCAATGAAATGATTCATGCTAATTCAAGGAAATGTTTCTTTCCCCCATTAACAAGCGCTGAGCAACAGGGAAGTTATGAAACTAAAGAGACAGAGCAAGCCCTGAACAGTCACCTGCTCCTAGAAAGGACAAAACTGCCACACAGCTCCTTAAAGACTTTGGTTTGCCACAGGGAAACAAATTCTGTGGAGTTCTAGCCAGGTCTTCTGTTTTCCTTCTCCCTCCCCTTCTTGGTGTCTAGCATGGCACAGAATGTCTGAAATGTTCTCTCAGGTCCTGGAGATAAATCCACAGCTGCACATCCATTCATTTTTTTTTTTTTTTTTTTTTTATTGCATTTTAGGTTTTGGGGTACATGTGAAAAACATGCAAGGTTGTTGCTTAGGTGCATACGTGGCAGTGTGATTTGCTGCCTTCCTCCCCTTCACCCATATCTGGCATTTCTCCCCATGCTATCCCTCCCCAACTCCCCACCCCCCCGCTGTCCCCCCCACTCCCCCACAACAGACCCCCATGTATAGTGCTCCCCTCCCTGTGTCCATGTGTTCTCCTTGTTCAACACCCGCCTATGAGTGAGAACATGTGGTGTTTGATTTTGTGTTCTTGTGTCAGTTTGCTGAGAATGATGGTTTCCAGGTTCATCCATGTCCCTACAAAGGACGCGAACTCCTCGTTTTTAATGGCTGCATAATATTCCATGGTGTATATGTGCCACATTTTTCCTGTCCAGTCTATCATCGATGGGCATTTGGGTTGGTTCCAGGTCTTTGCTATTGTAAACTGTGCTGCAATGAACATTCGTGTGCATGTGTCCTTATAGTAGAACGATTTATAATCCTTTGGATATATGCCCAGTAATGGGATTGCTGGGTCAAATGGAATTTCTATTTCTAGGTCCTTGAGGAATCGCCACACTGTTTTCCACAATGGTTGAACTAATTTACACTCCCACCAACAGTGTAAAAGTGTTCCTATTTCTCCACATCCTCTCCAGCATCTGTTGTCTCCAGATTTTTTAATGATTGCCATTCTAACTGGTGTGAGATGGTATCTCAATGTAGTTTTGATTTGCATTTCTCTAATGGCCAGTGATGATGAGCATTTTTTCATATGCTTGTTGGCCTCATGTATGTCTTCTTTTGTAAAGTATCTGTTCATGTCCTTCGCCCACTTTTGAATGGGCTTGTTTGTTTTTTTCTTGTAAATCTTTTTTAGCTCGTTGTAAATTCTGGATATCAGCCCTTTGTCAGATGGGTAGGCTGCAAAAATTTTTTCCCATTCTGTTGGTTGCCGATTCACTCTATTGACTGTTTCTTTTGCTGTGCAGAAGCTGTGGAGTTTGATTAGGTCCCATTTGTCTATTTTGGCTTTTGTTGCCAATGCTTTTGGTGTTTTGGTCATGAAGTCCTTGCCTACGCCTATGTCCTGAATGGTTTTGCCTAGGTTTCCTTCTAGTGTTTTTATGGTGTTAGGTCTTATGTTTAAGTCTTTAATCCATCTGGAGTCAATTTTAGTGTAAGGTGTCAGGAAGGGGTCCAGTTTCTGCTTTCTGCATATGGCTAGCCAGTTTTCCCAACACCACTTATTGAACAGGGAATCCTTTCCCCATTGCTTGTTTTTATCAGGTTTGTCAAAGATCAGGTGGTTGTAGATATGTTGTGTTGCCTCCGATGCCTCTGTTCTGTTCCATTGGTCTATATCTCTGTTTTGGTACCAGTACCATGCTGTTTTGATTACTGTAGCCTTGTAGTAGAGTTTGATGTCTGGTAGTGTGATGCCTCCTGCTTTGTTCTTTTTGCTTAGAATTGACTTGGCTATGCGGGCTCTCTTTTGGTTCCATATGAAGTTTAAGGTGGTTTTTTCCAGTTCTGTGAAGAAGGTCATTGGTAGCTTGATGGGGATAGCATTGAATCTGTATATTACTTTGGGCAGTATGGCCATTTTCACGATATTAATTCTTCCTAACCATGAACATGGAATGTTTCTCCATCTGTTTGTGTCCTCTCTTATTTCGTTGAGCAGTGATTTGTAGTTCTCCTTGAAGAGGTCCTTTACATTCCTTGTTAGTTGTATTCCTAGGTATTTTATTCTCTTTGTAGCGATTGTGAATGGCAGTTCGTTCTTGATTTGGCTCTCTTTAAGTCTGTTACTGGTGTATAGGAACGCTTGTGATTTTTGCACATTGATTTTGTATCCTGAGACTTTGCTGAAGTTGCTTATCAGTTTCAGGAGCTTTTGGGCTGAGATGAGGGGGTCTTCTAGATATACAATCATGTCGTCTGCAAATAGAGACAATTTGACTTCCTCCTTTCCTAATTGAATACCCTTTATTTCTTTTTCTTGCCTGATTGCTCTGGCTAGAACTTCCAGTACTATATTGAATAGGAGTGGTGAGAGAGGGCATCCTTGTCTAGTGCCAGATTTCAAAGGGAATGCTTCCAGTTTTTGCCCGTTCAGTATGATATTGGCTGTCGGTTTGTCGTAAATAGCTTTTATTATTTTGAGATACGTTCCATCGATACCTAGTTTATTGAGGGTTTTTAGCATAAAGGGCTGTTGAATTTTGTCGAAGGCCTTCTCTGCATCAATTGAGATAATCATGTGGTTTTTGTCTTTGGTTCTGTTTATGTGGTGAATTACATTTATAGACTTGCGTATATTGAACCAGCCTTGCATCCCCAGGATGAATCCTACTTGATCATGGTGGATAAGCTTTTTGATGTGCTGTTGTAATCAGCTTGCCATTATTTTATTGAAGATTTTTGCATCTATGTTCATCATGGATATTGGCCTGTAGTTTTCTTTTCTTGTTGAGTCTCTGCCAGGTTTTGGTATTAGGATGATGTTGGTCTCATAAAATGATTTGGGAAGGATTCCCTCTTTTTGGATTATTTGGAATAGTTTCAGTAGGAATGGTATCAGTTCCTCTTTGTATGTCTGGTAGAATTCGGCTGTGAACCCATCTGGGCCTGGGCTTTTTTTGGGTGGTAGGCTCTTAATTGCTGCCTCGACTTCAGACCTTGTTATTGGTCTATTCAGGGTTTCGACTTCTTCCTGGTTTAGGCTTGGCAGGAGGCAGCTGTCCAGGAATTTATCCATTTCCTCCAGGTTTTCTAATTTATGTGCATAGAGTTGTTTGTAATAATCTCTGATGATGGTTTGAATTTCTGTGGAATCTGTGGTGATATCCCCTTTGTCATTTTTTATTGCATCTATTTGGTTATTCTCTCTTTTCTTTTTTATTAGTCTGGCTAGTGGTCTGTCTATTTTGTTGATCTTTTCAAAAAACCAGCTCCTGGATTTATTGATTTTTTGAAGGGTTTTTCGTGTCTCTATCTCCTTCAATTCTGCTTTGATCTTAGTTATTTCTTGTCTTCTGCTAGGTTTTGAGTTTTTTTGATCTTGCTCCTCTAGCTCTTTCAATTTTGACGATAGGGTGTCAATTTTAGATCTCTCCTTTCTTCTCATGTGGGCACTTATTGCTATATATTTTCCTCTAGAGACTGCTTTAAATGTGTCCCAGAGATTCTGGTATGTGGTGTCTTCATTCTCGTTGGTTTCGAAGAACGTCTTTATTTCTGCCTTCATTTCATTGTTTATCCAGTCAACATTCAGGAGAAAGTTGTTCATTTTCCATGAGGCTGTGCGGTTCTGGGTTGGTTTCTGAATTCTGAGTTCTAACTTGATTGCACTGTGGTCTGAGAGACTGTTTGTTATGGTTTCCGTTCTTTTGCATTTGCTGAGGAGTGATTTACTTCCAATTATGTGGTCAATTTTAGAGTAGGTGTGATGTGGTGCTGAGAAGAATGTATATTCTGTGGATTTGGGGTGGAGAGTTCTGTAAATGTCTATTAGGTTTGCTTGTTCCAGGTCTGAGTTCAAGTCCTGGATATCCTTGTTAATTTTCTGTCTCGTTGATCTGTCTAATATTGACAGTGGTGTGTTGAAGTCTCCCACTATTATTGTGTGGGAGTCTAAGTCTCTTTGTAAGTCTTTAAGAACTTGCCTTATGTATCTGGGTGCTCCTGTATTAGGTGCATATATATTTAGGATCGTTAGCTCTTCTTGCTGCATTGATCCTTTTACCATTATGTAATGTCCTTCTTTGTCTCTTTTGATCTTTGTTGCTTTAAAGTCTATTTTATCAGAGATGAGAATTGCAACTCCTGCTTTTTTTTGCTCTCCATTTGCTTGGTAAATCTTCCTCCATCCCTTTATTTTGAGCCTTTGTGTATCCTTGCATGCGAGATGGGTTTCCTGGATACAGCACACTGATGGGTTTTGGCTTTTTATCCAATTTGCCAGTCTGTGTCTTTTGATTGGGGCATTTAGTCCGTTTACATTTAGGGTTAATATTGTTATGTGTGAATTCAATCCTGTCATTTTGGTGCTAGGTGGCTGTTTTGCCCTTTGGTTGATGCAGATTCTTCATTGTGTTGATGCTCTTTACCTTTTCGTGTGTTTTTGGAGTGGCTGGTACTGGTTGTTCTTTTCTATGTGTAGTGCCTCCTTCAGGAGCTCTTGTAGAGCTGGTCTGGTGGTGATGAACTCTCTGAGTTCTTGCTTGTTCACAAAGGATTTTATTTTTCCTTCACTTATGAAGCTTAGTTTGGCTGGATACGAAATTCTGGGTTGAAAGTTCTTTTCCTTAAGGATGTTGAATATCAGCCCCCACTCTCTTCTGGCCTGTAGGGTTTCTGCTGAGAGATCTGCAGTGAGTCTGATGGGCTTCCCTTTGTGGGTAACCCGACCTTTCTCTCTGGCTGCCCTTAGTATTTTCTCCTTCATTTCAACCCTGGTGAATCTGATGATTATGTGTCTTGGGGTTGCTCTTCTAGAGGAGTATCTTTGTGGTGTTCTCTGTATTTCCTGGACTTGAATCTCGGCCTGCCTTGTTAGGTTGGGGAAGTTTTCCTGGATAATATCCTGAAGAGTATTTTCCAGCTTGGATGCATTCTCTTCGTCACATTCAGGTACACCTATCAAACGTAGATTAGGTCTTTTCACATAGTCCCATATTTCTTGTTGACTTTGTTCATTCCTTTTTACCCTGTTTTCTCTAATCTTGCCTTCTCGTTTTATTTCATTGAGTTGATCTTCGACCTCTGATATCCTTTCTTCAGCTTGGTCAATTCGGCTGTTGAAACTTGTGCATGCTTCACGAAGTTCTCGTGTTGTGTTTTTCAGCTCCATCAATTCGCTCATATTCCTCTCTAAGTTGTCCATTCTTGTTAGCATTTCGTCAAGTCTTTTTTCAAGGTTCTTAGTTTCTTTGCATTGGGTTAGAACATGTTCTTTTAGCTCACGGAAGTTTCTTATTATCCACTTTCTGAAAGCTGATTCTGTCATTTCATCACACTCATTCTCCGTCCAGTTTTGTTCCCTTGCTGGTGGGGAGTTGTGATCCCTTGTAGGAGGAGAAGTGTTCTGGTTTTGGGTGTTTTCATCCTTTTTGCGCTGGTTTCTTCCCATCTTTGTGGATTTTTCCACCTGCTGACTTTGTAGTTGTTGTCTTTCTGATTTTGGTAATTTTAAGTCTGCTGTGGCAGAACTCATAAACCCCCTGCTCTTCCCCCGAGGTGTTCTGTCCCAGGGAGTTACTGTTTTATGATGTTCCCCTGTGCGGTTGCTGTTTTCCCTGCCCACAAGGTGGCAGCCTAGTCACACTCAGGTTGCAGAGGCTTCGCTAAGCTGCTGTGGGCTCCACCCAGCTTCCGTGTGAGCTTCTGGGTGTAGTTAGAACTGCTTCCGCTATGTTGGCCCGCCCCTGTAGTGACGGAGTCTCTGTAGTGGCGGATTGCCTTGGTACAGAACAGCAGGGTGCCTATGGAGAACGCCCCTCCTCCACAGAGCTGGACCGTCCCGGTTTCAGTTGTGTTTCAGGTCTTCTTGCTGGGTAAGAGGGGACACCGTCTCATCTGATCTGCCTCCGGAGCCGCTGCGTTGGCTAAAGCCGCAGCTCTGAGATTCGTGGCGCTGGCCTGGCTCCCCGTTTCAGCTCCCCTTGCTGGCTTATAGGGGACTCAGACTCTCTCACTTTATACAGTGAACCGTTGCCTCAGGGTGCCGGCCCAGCGGCTGCGCCGTTCAAGCCAGCGGCGCCAGCGGCGCTGGCGACCCGTGTGGCTTCTCTGCGTGTGAATCTCCTGGTCTGTGGGCAGTAAAAATCAGTCTGGAAATACGGCGTCCACTCACCCTCTGTGCTTTCTCTCGGAGCTGCATTCCCGAGTTCCTCCTAAGCGGCCATCTTGGATCTCCTCTCCCCATCCATTCATTTTTTTTAAACGAGGTCAGTAGCAGTTGGAAGGCTGTATTTGTTGGCCAAGAAGTCTTAACTATTCCTCTCTTGTTTTAATAGGTTTGCATGTGAGTGTGAGTATGTGTTGGTGTCTGTGTAAATACATGTACTGTAGTATGTGCAACAAATAATTTATTTTCACTTCTACACAATAGTTATTATTCACTTTGTATATGCTGTTCCACCTAAAACCAGTTCAGCATAGGCTACTGAGCTAACAGAAAACAGAAGAACCAAGATGTGTAACATTTTCTCATTTCTGTTTTACTTTTTTCTTTTTATATGCTGAAGGTTGACCAAAAAAAATGAATTACAGTGCTCCTCGTTGCTTTATCGTTCATCTTAAATTGCCCCTCTCTGAATTTTAGTTTTTGCCCCCGGTATATGGGGAATCACATTTATAGATGCTTAGAATTGGGCAGGAGTCTGCAAAGAGAAAGCAACTATGTGAAAACAGCATGCAGAATTTACAATCTTATTTTTATTCTTATCACTGTATTTGATTTATTCCAGGAATTTTGATAATCATACTCTTAAATCATTTCTAAAACTGTCAGTAATTTGCATCATGGTGGGGCCAAGAGATCACAAAATTGAATATTCATACAAGTACAAATCAGTTTATTTCTGCTTCTCTATAGACCTGAAGGAAATGAACTTTACTTTAAATTTCCATCAGCACAGATACTAGGTAGCTTCCTTTGTACTTCTGCAGAACAGCCACCTACTACATTGCATTTCAGTTTGTAATTCAAATGTGTTTAACACCTTTTATAGAATAATTGCTAATGTCTTTCTAAAGATCCCTTTTTGTGATTTACAGTGATTATCCTAGAAGATTACAATCAGTTAATTTGCATTTATTAAGCACTTATTTTGTATCCAGAACTGAGTTGGGTGCTTGGGAGGCTACTAAAAATTATTAGAGAATCTCTGCTGACAACAGCTCAGAATTCATCGTTTAGTTTTGTGATTCCCAACTAGACTGTATCTTATTGTTTCTATATCAATTGATGTCTTGAAAGAAGAAAATAATATGCAATAGAGTAGTTGAAGAACACTCTATGAAAATAGTGCGCTGAACTGGTGAAATATGATGAAGAGAAATGCCCCAAATGATCATGCAGGTTCCACATAAGGTTGTACAGCCTATATGCTGCCTAGTTTTTGGGAGTATTATTCACAAAGCAAATAATGCTCCCTAGAGTTGTGCAGTGTACAACCTGCCCAACATACATTGTGGTTCTGATAAAGAACATAATTAAATGAGAGTAGGAGGCCATTAGGGTGGTGATAAAGAGCTTGAACTGTGATTTCACATGAGTCATACTTCTGCCATTTCACAACTATGGAATCTTGTGAAAATGACTTAACTTTCTCTAAACCTTAGTTCTCACCAGAAAAATCAGTTTTATAAAATGGTCCCTCACTCCTACAATTGATGTGAGGATTGAAGAAGATAATGACAGTTAAATATTTAGTACACAATGTCACAGTAGTAAATTTTAGTTTTTAGTTGTTGTTACTACTCTTTTTTGTAAATTAAACTATTGGGAAGTCATTCGGGTTTTGAGAATGGCATATAAGAAGTTAGAAGTCACCAGTTCCTCTTAACAGTAAGTAAAAAGCTAAACAGACTGAAAAATCAACACATTTTCTCAGATACATCATAGAAGTGAGGTCACATGGAATCTGCTGCCTTAACATTAATGAGACAGACAGATGCTGAGAAGGACACCTTGCTGGAACAGAAATCCATGAGCAGAAACCTCCTTGGGAACCAAGGCTTGGGTAGAAACTTCTAAACTGTAATTGACAAATCGTTAGAGGCTCAACAGGGACCGGTGGGAGAGTTAAAAACTCCAGAGAAACTTAAGCATAGGGAAATCCCAAACACTTGTGACTGTTACCTTCAGGAGCTCACCAGGTTCTCACAGTGAATATTGGAGAAAAGTCTTTTCATGCTTTCTGCATGGGAAGGAGGAAAGGAACCATATTGAAATATGTCAGAATATTCTGTTTATCTTAGCAAGGTCTGCCCTCAGGAGAAACTGTTTTACCAAAGCCTAGCATGCTGGAGTTTTACCAGAGCTTAACTGACTAGGGGAAATGAAATACACCTTCCATGTGGCTCTTGATTTCCATGTGGAAAAGGTAACTGTTCAACACTAGTCCCTTCAGCCTTCCATATGGAGATGGGAAATACCCAATTCTGGCCTATGTTAATGATCTTGTCCCATCTAAGTGGGTGATGAGCACGTGTGCAGTTCATAATACAGAGGTTCAGGGTCACTAAAATAATGAGAACATAAAACCATAGAACACCCTTCTCCCTGATAACCTACTACCACATTGCTAAAGACCCATTTAAAGCAGTTCTTTTTGTCCAGCACATCATATCTAGCTATCAAGAAAAAATTGGAAGTTCTGCTAAGAAGCAAAAGATCCATTTGCAGAGACAGAACAAGCATCAGAACCAGACTCAGATATGGCAGGAATGTTGGAATTATCAGACTGAGAATTTAAATGACTGTAATTGATATGCTTAGGGCTCTAATGGATGAAGTAGAACAGGTAGACAATGGAAGCAAAGACCTGTGTATCCTGACAAAAAACTGGAAAAGAAAAGCCAAATAACAAAAACAGAGTAACATAAATGACAAATGCCTTTGATGGACCTCTGAATAAACTGGCCATAGCTGAGTAAAGACTCTTTGATCTTGAAAATATCTCAGTAGAAACCTCCAAAAATGAAAATCAGAGAAAAAAACATGAAAACAAAACATCCCACAAGAGAACAGAATATCCAAGAGTTGTGAAACAACTTCAGGAAGTGTACCATGCATGTAATGACAAGAAGAGAAAGAAGAAAGAACGGAAAAAATATTTGAAACAATAATTACTGAGGATTCTCCTAAATTAATTAGCCAAAATTTAACCAAAAATCCAGGAGGCACAGAGAACACAAAATGCCAGAAAAATGACATGTATGCATTATTTTTGAATTACAGAAAATCAAGATAAAGTCAAAATCCTGCAAGAAGCGAAAGAGGAAAACCCCTTACTTACAGAGGAGCAAGTATAAAAATTACTGATTTCCCTTCAGAAACCATGCAGGCAAGAACGATTTAAAGTGTTAAGAGAAAAAAATAAAACCCAATAACCTAGAATTCTGTACCTTGTGAAATTATTCTTCAAAAGTGGAGGAGAAATTAAGACTTTCATAATGAAACAAAAGTTGAAGGAATTTGTTGCTGGTAGAGGTGCTTGGCAAGAAATGTTAAAAAAAAAATAAGGTTATTTAGAGAAAAAGAAAATGATACAGATTAGAAACTCAGAGCATTGCAGAAGGAATAAGTGAAGGTAAAAAACTTTTATTTTTCTTATTTTTAAATAATCTAGCAGAAAATGCTATGTTCAATATAATAATAGAGGCAATGCATTTTATTATGTATATATACTTACGTATAAGTAAAATGAATGATAGCAATAATACAAGGTATGGGAAAGAGGAATTAAGGTTATTTTACTACCTTATTATACAACCACAGAATACGATTCTCCTCAATTGTATATGGAACATTCACCAAGATAGATGATATTTTTGGCCATGAAACATACCTTAACAAATTAAAAGATACTCAACCCATAAAGTAGTATACTTTATTTTGATGTGTGCTTGGATTGGTTGTAAAGGTATATTGCAAACACTAGGGCAACCACACACACACACACACAAAGTGA
The DNA here is from genome assembly GCF_030222135.1 of Aotus nancymaae. Classification (NCBI taxonomy): domain Eukaryota; kingdom Metazoa; phylum Chordata; class Mammalia; order Primates; family Aotidae; genus Aotus; species Aotus nancymaae. Next base: position 4,889,934 of record NW_026988494.1, on the reverse strand, counting down.
AAGAAAAGATACAAATAATATGCTGAGAAGTAAAATAAAATGGAACCATAGGTATTGCTCAATTAAAAACACAAAGAGCAGAAAACAGTGGAACACAAAATTAAAACAACAAGGTCAACAAATGGAAAACAATAACAAATATGGTAGATATTAATTCTACTACATCAATAGTTACCTTGAATATCGATAGTCTAAGTGCACCAATTAAAAGGCAGATATTGTCAGAGTGGATCAAAAAGCAATACACAAGTATACGTTTTCCACAGTAAATGCCGTGTAAAAATAAGGGCACATTCAGTTTAACAGTAAAGGCATGAAAAAAGATATACCATACTAACATTAATATAAAGAAAGTGGTAATAGCTACATTAGTTTCAGACAAAGCAGACTTTAGGGCAAGCAAATTTATCAGTAAGCAAGAGGGACATTACATGAACGTAAAGGGGAAAATTATTCAAATAGATATAACAATCCTTAATATGTATATGCCTAATAAAAGAGCAGCAAAATATATGAAACAAAAACTGATAGAACTTCAAGAAGAAATAGATGAATCCATTATTATAGTTGGAGACATGAACATTCATCTATCAGAAATGGGCAGATCCAGAGGCAGAATATTAGTAAGGATATAGTTGAACTGAAAAACACCATCAATCAGCTGGGTATAATGAATATCTATAGACTACTTTATTTTACAACCACAGAATAAACATTCTTATCAATTGTATATGAAACATTCACCAAGATAGATGATATTTTGGGCCATAAAACATACCTTACATACCTTAACAAATTAAAAAAATATTAATCATACAACATCTGCTTTCAGACCACAATGAAATTAAACTAGAAATAACCAGTAGAAAGATAGTTGAAAAATCCTCAAACACTTGGAAATGAAACAACAACACACTTCCAAATAACATATGGGTTAAAGAAGAAATTTTAAGAGAAATAAAAAATTGATTTAATTGAAAATTGAAATACAACTTATCAAAATGTGTGAGACACAGAATACAGAATAATCAGTGCTTAGAGTGGAATCATTAGCATTGGATGAATATATCATTAGAAAAGAAGGATCTACAATCAATCATATGGGCAAAAGATCCTAACAAATATTTCATCAAAGAAGATATACAGATGGCAAATAAGCATATGAAAAGATACTCTACATCATATGTCACCAGGGAAATACAAATTAAAACAAAATGAGATACCACCACACATCTATTAGAATGGCCAAAATCCAGAACACTGGCAACTCCAAATGCTTGTGAGGATGTGGAGCAATAGGAACTTTCATTCATCGTTGGTAGAGATGCAAAATGGTACAGCCACTCTGTTAGATTGTTTAGTGGTTTCTTACAAAAATAAATGTATTCTTACCATAGGTTCCAGCTATCACACACTTTGGTATTTACTCAAAGGAGTTGAAAAATTATGTCCACACAAAAACCTGCAGATGGATATTTATAGCAGCTTTATTCATAATTGCCAGAACTTGGAAGAAACCAAGATGCCTTTCAGTAGGTGAATGGATAAATAAACTGTGGAATATCCAGACAGTGGAATATTATTTAGTGCTAAAAGTAAATGAGCTATCAAGCCATGAAAAAACCTGGAGCAAACTTAAATGCATATTACTAAGTGATATGCTAGTTTGAAAAAGCTATATACTGTGTAATTTCAATTATATGACCTGGAAAAGGCAAAACTATGGAGGCAGTAAAATGATCAGTGGTTGCCAGAGACTACAGGGGAAGTGGAGATGAATAAGAAGCACACAGAGGATTTTTGGGACAACCAGTCTCTCTCATACTACAATAGAGAACATATGTGTTTATAAATTTGTCCAAATCCATTGCATTTGCAATACTGAGTGAACCTGAGTGTAAACTCTGTCAGTGACTTGATCTTGGACTTTTCAGCCTTCAGAGCTGTGAGAAACACATTTCTATTGTCTGTAACTTACTCAGTTTATGATATGCTTTTATAGCAGCCCAAGCAGCCTAAGGTATAAACTATAGACTTTGGATGATAAGGATGTATCTCTATAGGTTCAGCAATTGTATCAACTGTACCAATCTGGTAGAGGATGGTAATAGTAGGGGAGGCTATGCATGTGTGCTGGTAGCAGTATAAAGATCTCTGTACTTTCTACTCAATTTTGCTGTGACATTAAAACTGCTCTAAAAAGTAAAGTCTATATATATAAAAAAAAACCTAGGGAATGCCTTCATGCCTTCCTTAGTCATTTGGAAAGCCATTCAAGCTATTCAGAAAACTTTGAATGTGCACCGTTTGTGTGTGTGTGTGTGTGTGTGTGTGTGTGTGTGTGTGCGCGCGCGCGCGCGTGCATGTGCATGTGCATGCATGTTTGTGGGATGGTGCTATGATTTGAATGTTTGTGCCTTATTTGAATGTTTGAAACTTAGTCCCCATTGTGGTAGTTTTCAGAGGTGAGGTCTTTTGGGAATTGATAAAGTCATAAGGGCAGAACCCTTGTGAATGGATTAGTGCCTTATAAAAAGACTGAAACATAAGTGGCTGGAGGGAACTCAGCCCCCCAGCAAAGGCGAAAAAGGAACATAGCCCTTTTGCTATGTGAGGACGCAGCTTTCGTTCCCTCCCGGGGTCTCAGCAACAAGGCACCATCTCAGAAGGAGAGACCTAGTGCTCACTAAATGCCGAAGCTGCCAGTGCCCCAGTCTTGGACTTCCTAGTCTCCAGAACTGTGAGAAATAAATTTTAGTTATCTATACAGTACCCAGTTCCAGGCATTTTATCATAGCAGCATGAACAGACTAGGACAGATACTATGACATCTTCTTTGTTAACGACTTAATGGGCAAGTGATCACTTTTGGGGGACATTTAAGCAACCTTATAAACAATGGATTAATCTCTATACTCTTATAATCAATCCCAGGGTTTTAGAAAAATTATTCAAGATCTGCTGGTAATAAAATGCCTGAGATGATCATATCTTGTTATTTATTTGGGGTATAAAGGTATTGACAGTGTCACTTCAGATGTCCATAATGCTGGAGTTTGCCAAAAAGAGTGATGGAGAGAGAAATAATTGTTCTCTGAAAAAAGGAGTATGGAAGAACAAGATCTCCCAACCTGTTGTTAAACCTACTAGAAATTTACACAATAACTAGAAAAATACACGAATGTCTGCAAAAAATACATGAATGTCTGCAGCACCTGTCTTCTTTTTCAGGAAGTGTGTGTGCCTGTTGGTGTGTGTATGTGTGTAATGAGGAGTGTGTGTGTGTATGTTGAGGTGGGGGAGACAGGATGGGAATACAAAACTATAAATAAAGAAGATTATTGATTTAGTATATGGAGGTATGATCCTAACTCCAGCTTTCTGATTACCTAAAAAAAAAACTAACCATTTTAAAGAATGTCTATTAGTTTATAAAATCTTTTAATTAGAAAGCATATAAATATTATAAAAATAAAAAAATAATTATGGTATTTTTTCCTTTTAATATTTTACATTTTGGTCTATTTCCCATGCATTTCTTTTGCATTGCTTTAGCCACAGTGTATATACTAATATGCATCTTCTTTGCTCACTAATAATATAAGCCTTTTTCATGTTGGTAAATCATTTTCATTACCAGTCATTTTAATCTTTATGTAGCACTTTAAGACTGAATCTACACATTTGTGAAATTGTCGCCCTTCTATCAGAGTCTAATGGATTTTTGTTTTGTACTATTGTAAATACTGTCTGGTGGTCATCTTAATGCACAATGTCTTTCCCACATTTTTGTTTTCTTTTCTTTTAAGGATATTTAGTGAATAAAATAACTGGTTAAAGGCCATGAATACCCACATTGCTGCTGATTCATAAGTTGACGAACTGCTTGTAATTCCAACAGAGGTCTGAATCATCCTACTTCTTAAACAGAAGTAGAACCTAAATTATAGCAAAAGCCAAACATGTTCTGAATTTTATTTCCTTTGCTTCCAGATGTGGACAGTAAAAATTTGCCTTCTGGATGAGACTGACAGTGGCTTAGTAGCTCAGAATAGAGATGGTGTTGGGGAGAGGGTGGGAATTGCAAGCAGCTCACCTATTTCTAGAGCAGTGCAAGAGAGTCCCAGAATTGAACCAAAGGGACACATGAAAAATGGCTTAAATATCTGGCAGTTACCTCCTGTCATTCTGGTTCGAGTGAGTGAAGAAAATACATAAATGAAAAAATAAAAGAAAAGAGCTAAAAATAAAACTCACATGAAGTGAGTGAAACTGAAACTTTGAATACAAATACAATTATATGTCTTTGGGGTAAAATGCATAACCAGTTTTCGGCAACACCCACCTGAATTGCTCATTGAATTGCGAAATGAGAGAATATAAATCAGAGTTGACATCGAGGTCTTATTTCCCTCTTTTGAAGTTTTAACTGAATATTAAATCATACAGATCCAGCATCATGGAACTTTTAGGATACAGTTCCATTCTCTGTTTTGGTGCCTACAAACAGCAATTTCTACTATGTGATACATGTTGAGAGAGAACCTTCCTTGCTCTTGGTCATCTCCTGTTCTAATTAAGCAGATCTGTAAGGATGGAAATTTGCTTACTCTAGCTAGCAAGTGGAGGATCAGCTATTCCGCTGAAAAATATTTAGGCTTCAGGCTTCTCTGAATTTCACTATTAAACTATTTTGTAAGACACAATTTTCTTACTTTAAATATTACATTTGATATATAAGTATCTGTCAGTTAAAAACTCAAGGACTCAGATACATACGGGACAGCAAATCATAGTTTTTGCTTATCCTCTTCTTCAATAACCACAGCTGTCCCAGAATTAACTTCATTAATACAATTACCCATAGAAGAATTCAATGTCTATCTCTTCACACTTTTCCTTTAGATTTTATATATGTATATGTGTATAGCTATATATATATACAGACTCATATGTAACTATATAGTATTATACTGTATATGTTATAAACATTGTTTTGTGAATAATCTGAATATGTTTTGGAATGTTTCTCTTGTCACTACACATATATATATACATATATTCATTTATACAATTATATACACACATACATATAAATGACTACCTTGTTCTATTTAAATGTTACATTGAATTCAATTTATATCTGTACAATAATCTACTTAATATTTTATTATTGAAGAATACTTGTATAATTTCCATATTTTGACTTTAAAAGGCAATGCTGCAGCAAAATGTGTGTGTGTGTGTGTGTGTGCGTGTATGTGTGTGTATTTGTAAATATATCCTTAAGATAGATTTCAGTAGATTTCAGGAGGTACAATAACTATGTCAATTAGGTTTGGACATTTACAATTTTTATAAACCTTGTCAAATTCTTCTTCCATATATAGAAGAATAGTGTTTTCCCACAAACTTGAAAATACCAAAGATTATCAATATATTTATTAAATTATATTTGTAATATTAGTATGTGCTATTATAGATATATATTTATAATATTCAACTCTAACATATTATTAGTTGAAAAATGTTGCCTTTTGTTATTGTTATTATATCTCTAAATATTAGTGAGATTGAATATATTTTAAATGTTTCTTGCCCAAATTATATTTCTTTTTCTGTGAAATTCTATGTAAATTCTGTGAATTTCTATTTTCTAGATTTTTTCTTCTTTCTTTGCTTTTTAATTGATTTCTTGGAAAATATACCTATATGTATATCTATAGGTATATATATATATATATATATATATATATATATATTTGTTTTTGATGGGGGAGATCAAAAGCATTTATCTTAGTCATTTACTGACTGTGATTTTCTAGAAAGACAGTGGTAGGAGTGGGAATTGAGAAAAACATAACATATTATTCTTTTATTACTAGTGATGGTCTATAGCGATGTTGTCCTTGTAGCTTAGAAAAATAGATAGCACTTTGTGATATTTAAGAAAGATTATTATTATTATTATTTTTTAAATATATTTTTTGTTGTACTTTAGGTTCGGGGTACATGTGCAGATCATGCAGGCTTGTTGCATAGGTACATACATGGCAATGTGGTTTGCTGCCTCCACCCCCCGTCACCTATATCTGGCATTTCTCCCCATGTTATCCCCCCTCAACCTCTCTACTCCCCACTGTCCCTCCCCTAGTTCCCCCAAACAGACCCAAGTATGTGATGTTCCCCTCCCTGTGTCCATGTGTTCTCATTGATCAACATCCACCTGTGAGTGAGAACATGCAGTGTTTGATTTTCTGTTCTTGTGTCAGTTTGCTGAGAATGATGGTTTTCAGATTCATCCATGTCCCCACAAAGGATACGATCTCATTGTTTTTTATGGCTGCATAGTATTCCATGGTGTATATGTGCCACATTTTCTTTGTCCAATCTATCATCGATGGGCATTTGTGTTGGTTTCAGGTCTTTGCTATTGTAAACAGTGCTGCAATTAACATACATGTGCATGTGTCTCTATAATAAAATGATTTATAATCCTTTGGATATATACCCAGTAATGCAATTGCTGGGTCAAATAGAATTTCTATTTCTAGGTCCTTGAGGAATCACCACACTGTCTTCCACAATGGTTGAACTAATTGACACTCCCACCAACAGTGTAAAAGTGTTCCTATTTCTCCACATCCTCTCCAGCATCTGCTGTCTCCAGATTTTTTAATGATTGCCAATCTAACTGGCGTGAGATGGTATCTCAATGTGGTTTTGATTTGCATTTCTCTAATGCCAGTGATGATGAGCAGTTTTTCGTATGTTTGTTGGCCTCATATATGTCTTCTTTTGAAAAGTGTCCGTTCATGTTCTTCACCCACTTTTGAATGTTTTTTTTTTTTTTTCTTGTAAATCTGTTTTAGTTTTTTGTAGATTCTGGATATTAGCCCTTTGTCAGATGGGTAGATTGCAAAAATTTTTTTCCCATTCTGTTGGTTGCCAGTTCACTCTGATGATTGTTTCTTTTGCTGTACACAAGCTCTGGAGTTTAATTAGATCCCATTTGTCTATTTTGACTTTTGTTGCCAATGCTTTTGGTGTTTTAGTCATGAAGTCCTTGCCTATGCCTATGTCCTGAATGGTTTTGCCTAGGTTTTCTTCTAGGATTTTTATGCTGTTAGGTCTTATGTTTAAGTCTTTAATCCGTCTGGAGTTAATTTTAGTGTAAGGTGTCAGGAAGGGATCCAGTTTCTGTTTTCTGCACATGGCTAGCCAGTTATCCCAATACCATTTATTAAACAGGGGATCTTTTCCCCATTGCTTGTTTTTGTCATGTTTGTCAAAGATCAGATGGTTGTAGATGTGTGGCCTTGCCTCCGAGGCCTCTGTTCTGTTCCATTGGTCTATATCTCTGTTTTGGTACCATGACCATGCTGTTTTGATTACTGTAGCCTTGTAGTATAGTTTGAAGTAAGGTAGCGTGATGCCTCCAGCTTTGTTCTTTTCACTTAGGATTATCTTGACTGTGCGGGCTCTCTTTTGGTTCCATATGAAGTTCAGGGTGTTTTTTTCCAGTTCTGGGAAGAGGGTCATAGATAGCATGACTGGGATATCATTGAATCTATAAATTACTTTGGGCTGTATGGCCATTTTCACAATGTTGATTCTTCCTAACCATGAGCATGGAAAGTTTTTCCATCTGTTTGTGTCCTCTCTTATTTCCTTGAGCACTGGTTCATAGTTCTCCTTGACGAGGCCCTTTACATCCTTCGTTAGTTGTATTCCTAGGTATTTTATTCTATTTGTAGCAATTGTGAATGGCAGTTCACTATTGATTTCATTCTCTTTTGGTCTGTTATTGGTGTATAGGAATGCTTGTGATTTCTGCACATTGATTTTTGTATCCTGAGACTGCTGAAGTTGCTTATCAGTTTAAGGAGATTTGGGGCAGAGACAATGGGGTCTTCTAAATATACAATCATGTTGTGTGCAAATAGAGACAATTTGACTTCCTTCTTTACTAATTGAATACCCTTTATTTATTTTTCTTGCCTGATTGCTCTGGCTAGAACTTCCAATACTATATTGAATAGGAATGATGAGAGAGGGCATCCTTGTCTAATGCCAGATTTCTAAGGGAATGCTTCCAGTTTTTGCCCATTCAGTATGATATTGCCTGTGGGTTTGTCATAAATAGCTTTTATTATTTTGAGATATATTCCATCGACACCTAGTTTATTGAGAGTTTTTAGCCTAAAGGGCTGTTGAATTTTGTTGAAGGCATTCTCTGCATCTATTTAGATGATCATGTGGTTTTTGTCTTCAGTTCTGTTTGTGGGTTGGATTACATTTATAGACTTGCGTATGTTGAACTAGCCTTGCATTCCCTGGATGAAGCCTACTTGATCGTGATGGATAAGCTTTTTGATGTGCTGTTGCAATTGGTTTGCCAGTTTTTTATTGAAGATTTTTGCTTCTATGTTCATCATGGATATTGGCCTGAAGTTTTCTCTTTTTGTTGAGTCTCTGCCAGGTTTTGGTATCAGGATGATGTTGGTCTCATAAAATGATTTGGGAAGGATTCCCTCTTTTTGTATTGTTTGGAATAGTTTCAGAAGGAGTGGTCCCAGCTCCTCTTTGTACGTCTGGTAGAATTGGGCTGTGAACCCATCTGGACCTGGGCTTTTTTTGGTTGGTAGGCTATTAATTGCTGCCTCAAATTCAGCCCTTGTTATAGGTCTATTCAGGGTTTCAACTTCTTCCTAGTTTAGTCTTGGGAGGGTGCAAGTGTCCAGGAATTTATCCATTTCTTCCAGGTTTACTGGTTTATGTGCATAGACTTATTTATAGTAAACTCTGATGGTAGTTTGTATTTCTGTGGAATCGTTAGTGATATCCCCTTTATCATTTTTTATTGCATCTACTTGATTCTTCTCTCTTTTCTTTTTTATTAATCTGGCTAGTGGTCTGTCTATTTTGTTGATCTTTTCAAAAAACCAGCCCCTGGATTTATTGATTTTTTAAGGGTTTTTTTGTGTCTCTATCTCCTTCAGTTCTGCTCTGATCTTAGTTACTTCCTGTCTTCTGCTAGCTTTTGAGTTTTTTTGATCCTGCTCCTCTAGCTCTTTCAATTTTGATGATAGGGTATTGATTTTAGATCTTTCCTTGTTTCTTGTGTGGGCATTTATTGCTATAAATTTCCCTGTAGATACTGCTTTAAATATGTCCCACAGATTCTGGTACTCTGTGTTTTCATTCTCAATGGTTTTGAAGAACATTTTTATTTCTGCCTTCATCTCATTTTTTATCCAGTCAACGTTCAAGAGCCAGTTGTTCAGTTTCCATGAAGTTGTGCAGTTCTGAGTTAATTTCTTAATCCTGAGTTCTAATTTGATTGCACTGTGGTTTGAGAGACTGTTATGATTTCTATTCTTTTGCATTTGATGAGGAGTGATCTAGTTCCAATTATGTGGTCAATTTTAGAGTAGGTGTGATGTGGTGCTGAGAAGAATGTATATTCTGTGGATTTGGGGTGAAGAGTTCTATAGATGTCGATTAGGTTTGCTTGGTCCAGATCTGAGTTCAGGTCCTGGATATCCTTGTTAGTTTTCTGTCTCATTGATCTGTCTAATATTGACAGTGGAGTGTTAAAGTCTCCCATTATTATTGCATGGGAGTCTAAGTCTCTTTGTAAGTCGTTAAGAAGTTGCTTTATGTATCTGGGTGCTCCTGTATTGGGTGCATATGTATTTAGGATCATTAGCTCTTCTTACTGCATTGATCCTTTTGACATTATGTAATACCCTTCTTTGTCTCTTTTGATCTTTGTTGGTTTAAAGTCTATTTTATCAGAAACTAGGATTGCAACTCCTGCTTTTTTTAGCTCTCCATTTGCTTTGTAAATCTTTCTCCATCCCTTTGTTTTGAGCCTATGTGTGTCCTTGCACATGAGATGGGTTTCCTGAATAAAACACACCAATGAGTTTTGACTTTTTATCCAATTTGCCAGCCTGTGTCTTTCGATTGGGGCATTTAGCCCATTTACATATAAGGTTAATATTGTTATGTGTGAATTTGATCCTGCCATTTTGATGCTAGCTGGTTGTTTAGTCTGTTAGTTGACACAGTTTCTTCATTGTGTCTATGCTCTTTACCATTTGGTACATTTTTGGAGTGGCTGGTACTGATTGTCTCTTTCTATGTTTAGTGCTTTTTTCAGGAGCTCTTATAAGGCAGGCCTTGTGGTGACGAAATCTCTCAGCAATTGCTTGTTCGTAAAGGATTTTATTTCTCCTTCGCTTACGAACCTTAGTTTAGCTAGATATGAAATTCTAGGTTGAAAGTTCTTTTCTGTAAGGATGTTGAATATTGGCCCTCACTCTCTTCTGGCTTGTAGAGTTTCTGCTGAGAGAGCCACTGTGAGTCTGATGGGCTTCCCTTTGTGGGAATGAGTATATATGTAAAACCAGTGACATCCATTATGTTCTCCACTCCTTTCTATATTTTAGTTTATATTTTCATCCAGAATTTATTTTCTTTTTTTTTAAAAAAAATGTTTATTTCAATAGTTGTTTGGGTATAGGTGGTTTTTGGTTACATAGATGAGTTCTTTGAAGGTGAATTCTGAAATTTTTGTGGATCTGTCACCCGAGCAGTGTACACTGTACCCAATATGTAGTCTTTTATTTCTTCCCTGTCTCCCAACCTTCCCCAACCCAGTCCCCAAAGTCGATTATATCACTCTGTATGATTTTGCATCTTCATTGCTCAGCTCCCACTTGTAAGTGAAAAAATACAGTTTTTTGTTTTCCATGCCTGTGTTATTTCACTTAGAACAAAGGCCTCCAGCTCCATCCAAGTTGCTGCAAAAGACATTATGTTATTCTTTTTATGGTTGAGTAGTATTCTGGGGTGTATATATACAACCTTTTTATAATCCACTTGTTGATCGGTGGGCATTTATGTTGGCTCCATATCCTTGTGATTGTGCATCGTGTTGCTATTACCGTGTGTGTGTGTGTGTGTTTGTGTGTTTCATATAATAACTTATTTTCCTTTAAGTAGATTCCCAGTAGTGGGATTGCTGGAGTGAATGGTGTATCTACTTTTAGTTCTTTAAGGAATCTCCATACTGTTTTCCATGGAAATGAATGAATGAATGAATAAATGAGTGAATAAATAAATGCAGGTTTCTAACGGAATTCAATTCATTTATGCTAAACAAGTGGTAAGAAATTACATTTAAAAATTTTGTTCTTGCTATAATTATTCATCAGCACACTTCTTTTGCAAAAACGACCGATCTCTTTTCCTCATCAAGAACAGATAGGTATAAATGGTTCAATCTAAAGTTTTGTGAATTTAAACTACTCTTAGAACCTGATGTCCAGTTCTGGAATAAATTCTATTGACTAAATTTGTGTCAGCATAGAGATATTTGAAATAAAATCAAATTTATTGCTTATTTGCATATTCCACTTTGACTTCCATAATGTGAAATGTGTGAATTCATAATTCAAATGCCTATACCACTCTAATTTCTCTTTATGATGCTTTAGGACACTTTGCTGCCATATAGAGAATGTTATTCTTTTAAGATAGAGGAACTAGGGCAACATACTCTAAGACAGTCTCTCATTATCTCCACGTTTTGGTAAACATGTATTGCATAATCCCTCCCCTTGAGCACAGATCAGACCTGTTACTTTGTTCTAGCAATAGAATACAGTAAAGGTGATGGGATGCCATTTCTGTGATTACATTACATAAGATTGTAACTCCCATCTTGTTAGTAGACTCTGTCTGTTGACTCTTTCTCTTGCTAGTTTTGATGAAGTAAGCTGCCATATGGAAAGGCCCATGTAGCAGGGAATCGAGGCTAGCCTCTGAGCAACAGCCACTAAAGAGCTGAGGCCTTTCATCAGGCAACATGCCAGGAACTGCATCCTGCCACAAACCACACGCAGACCATTGGAAGCAGATCCTTCCCTAGTTGAACCCCAGATGAGATCCTAAAAATGGCTGACACCTTGATTGCAGCCTTGTGAGAGATCCAGAAGCAGAGGACCCAGGTAAATTGTGCCTGGATTCTTGATACACAGAAATTGTGGAATAATAAATTGGTTGTTTTCAGCTGTTAGGTTTGTGGTAATTTGTTATGCAGCAATAGAAAGAACAAGAATTGTGACCAAAAAAAAAGAGCTAACACCGTTGTCTCTCTGACTTGTAGGAAAATAAAAATTTGCAATACAGATGCAAGAGTGGTATTTTTTTCTTTGTGGGTGGGGGGATTCGTTTTGTAAGGGAAGTCTGATATGGGCTTTAAAAGAAAAGTTCTCTGAAGATGGGGGAAAACATGAGAAGACAAACAAACCACAAACCTTTTGAGATTCAGGGCATGGCATATCGATTCTGTATTCGTTGCCCTCCACCTGAAGAGTGCACTCAGAGTCTCAACTGAATGCCTTTCTGAGGGTACTTGATGCTGCTCTGTTCTCACTTCAAAGGCTACTTTAAACCTTTATTAAGGACCTCAAGCTCCGACTCCCAATTCTTACTTGATCTCTTTGCAGGTAGTCTTGACTCTTTCATAATCAAGGTCAAAGTTTCTTGATATGCATTCTTTCAACTTTGTTCTCTGTATCAAAATAATTCTACTATCTTCACAGAATCTTTCTTGTTTTCCCTTATTCCCTCTCCTCAAAGCTAAATACCTTTCCCTAAGCCTTTTTTTTCATTCTTTCTAGCTAGCACTCCTGCTGGCCTTAATGCATCAGTTAATACTGAGCAGTTTATTCTTCAAAGAGCCCTTCCCACCAGAGGTATCACTTCCTCCTTGTCTTCAAAAACTAATAATAAGGCTAGGCATGGAGGCTCATGCCTGTAATCCCAGCACTTTGAGAGGCTGACGCGGGCAGATCAACTGAGGTCAGGAGTTTGAGACCAGTGTGGCCAATGTGGTGAAACCCCGTCTCTACTAAAATTACAATATTTAGCCAGGTGTGGTGATGCGTGCCTGTAATCTCGGATACTCAGGAGGCTGAGGCAGGAGAATCGCTTGAACCCAGGAGGCGGAGGTTGCAGCGAGACGAGATGGCACCACTGCACTCCAGCCTGCATGACAGAGTGAGACTCTTTCTCAAAAACAAACAAATAAACAAAAACTATTAATAAGGAAATTCCAACCTCAAACAACAACAAAACAAAAGACAAACAGCAACAGAACAAGACACTTAATTCATCACACATTTGAACTACTCAGGAAAGAAATCTATGGGCAGACCATCAAAACTATTCATCAGGGAACCAAAATTTGGAGGGAAGAAAGATTTAAAAATAGGGTTGAAAATAAAATACAAATAGAAGTATCTCCTCTCCAGTTAAAGTTCTCCACTTTTTCTTTAACTTCCATCTGACCCTAGGATCAGCCCCTTTTCAGTGGTGGCATCAGGGCCAGGTCATGAGCAGACAGCCTTTCTGCGTGGCTCCCTTTCTTCTGCTAATATCCAATGGTATGAAAGCAAGTCTTACATTTTTTCTTTGTTGAATGTCTTAAGAAAGATACTCAGTAAGTGCAGTTCAGGGTAATTTATCTGTCAATCTTTTACTGCACTAAAGAGCAGCTGTTTTTTTTTTTCCACCACTGCATCTTAATCCTTTGCAATTGTGTAATTGAGCTCCCATGTGCTCTATTGAAACCACCTTCCTAAAGGTCATTCATAATTCTGTATGCACTAAATTTAACTACTTTGAAACTTAAGTCCTATGTATCTGACCTCTCCATAGTATTTTAAATTTTTTGTCATCCCGTGCTTGATGCTTACTTGCTTTGTTTTTAGAAAACACTAAACTTTCTTGGTTTTTGTTTCTATTCCCATCTACTCTTGTTTTGGTTTCTGTTCTCAGCTTATTCTCTCCACAAGATCTCCCTTAATGATATCATTCCACATTTATACCTTTAACTGTGATACTCAAACAGAGCTCTGCACTCTTATCTCCCTCCTAAACTGTACATCTGCATTTCCAAGTGTCCCATGGAAATCCCTGAGTGAAAGCCTTGCCTCTAACTCGACACTATCCTGAAGTAAATTCTTCCATTGTCTCCACCATATCTGTCCTTTTCTGAGACTCAATTTTCCCCACCCCTCAGACTTCTATCTTTTTTATGATGTCTCTACGCCCACAGATGGTTTCAAATACTTTTGCTTTTTCCTATACGGTCTCAGACCCATTTCCTTATTTCAATTCCCACTTCTATTCAGTTGGTGCGAAAGTTGTTTCTGGTTTTGCTATTAAAAAGTAATGACATTTGCACCAACCTGGTAACACTTCCCTCTTCCTCAGCCTTCCTTGAATCTGCTGAGCTTGTGATTAAACACTGGTGCCTAGGCCACCAATCCTTGATCTATGCTACCTTTTTCTACATATGGTGGCCAAGTTCAAGTGACTCTCTTGTTTAAAAGCCTTCAACATTTCCAGACAGATTTAGCAGAGCTTTTTCCTATGCTGTTAATTGCAACTTCTGTTTATGTTCATTATAGGGATTTCCCAGAGAAGTAGTATAGGTATTTTTATATATGTCTCTCCACCATTTTGTTAGCATCTTTATAGCAAAGACCAAGGTTTTCTTTTTTCCCCTCTGTGTCTTTACTGCCTAAAATAATTTCCAAAATATAGTAGGTTTTCCAACAAACATTAGCTTTGTATATTTGTGGACTGGATAGCTCTCCTTTGATCACAAAATTAAGTTAAATGTACAGCTGTGATTTGGTCGTGATCTATCATTCCAGGCTCCTTCAGTTCTCTGAATTGTCCACGTGTTAGAAATCACTGTGTCTTTGATAATTCAGTTTCTTCTACCAGAAGTAGCCTGATTACTTTCTGGTTCCTCTCCCACATTTTCATTTTTCTAAAATGCCACTGTGGTCTAATGGAAAGAGTGGGTTTTGCAGTTTAGCTTTGGATTTGAATCTAAGCTCTGTTGTTTTTTAGCCCTATGAGCTTAGTAACAACTCTCCTCATTTTACAGGTAAATTTAAAAAATGCTACCATCCTTGATCTGGGCATATTGGCTCACACCTGTAATCTCAGCACTTTGGGAGGCCAAGGCAAAAGGATCAGTTAAGGCCAGGAGTTTACGACCAATCTGGGAAACATAGCAAGACTGTGTCTCTACAAAAATAAAAATAAAAATTAGCCTGGCACGATGGCACACACCTGTAATCCCAGCTATTGAGGAAGATGCTTGAGCCCAAGAGTTTGAGGCTGCAGTGAGCTATGAACATCGTTACTGCACTCCCACCTAAGTGACAGAACAAGATCAAGTCTCGAAAATAATAATAATAATAAATAATACCATCCTATGTCTCTTGCAAGGTTAGAGTAAAAACAAATTTGAGATAATGATGTGGAACTATTTTATAAAGCATATTCTTGGATGCAAATATCTGGTTCAACTTTCTAAAGTTTCTGGTCCAACTTTCTAAACTTTCCATCTAATGTTTCTGAAGCTTCTTCTTGAATTTCTCCTGTTAACCACTCTCCTTCCTAAACTTTTCTATAATAAATAAGATGAGTGAGAGGCACAAGATATAATCTGAAAGTACAGGAACTTAGTTGTGTACCATTGTTATTTGTTGCTACGTGAGTTCCTTTAGGACCAAGATAAGACAATGTACTATTCATTTTTGAGCCCACAGTACTTATAAAAATTGTTTGCATAAAAATTTGTGATGACTGGAGGTACAGGAGGGTAAGATCATTATTGCTAGTGTAGCTCTTACTTTACAATACACTGTACTCCTTCCAAACAGCAGAATAAAAGGGGGGAAAAACTTTTGCTGTTACAAATTTCACAACTAAGCATTAATTATTTTGGAGGAAGAATTTAAAAAGTAATGGAATAGTCTTCTGCTTTTCCTGGAAAAACTGAATGGCTATTCTGATGAGATTACACACCACTATTTTGCTGCTATTCTTTTTTTTTTTTCTTTGACAGGAAAGGAGCTCAATTATTTAAGAGCTTAATCCTTAAGTTTTGTTTGTATTTGAAGAAAATATTTTTTTATTTGAGTTTCTGGAAATTCTGGAATTGTGGAAAATTTCTATTGATCTATATAAAAATAAGGAGTGTTTCTGCTATGGGTTAAGCTTTGACTGGTACCTCTTGGATGTCATCCTGCAGGTTGGCAGGTCCTAGCTTCTCACTTATTTGCAAGTTACTCCCAGAATCATGTCATGTGCATTGTCAACAATCATTTCCATAAAAGAATAGCTTGTACATTTCAGATAAATGGACAGATATTTATTGTTCTTGTCTTCCTGAGACCTACCTGAGGTGGATCCGAGACTTCAGTTTACCTCTGAAATGAATAGCCCTACTACCATATAATACGTAGTCATATGAATATAACTGTGAACTATGTAAATTCAAAGTTGTGCAATTAAAATATGAGTGAATTCTGATTTTTGTGAACATAGTATGAAGTTATGCAAATGCCTGAATTTAATTTTTTTCAAGAATCACAGAATCCCAAAGTTGGCAGGCGAAATGAACTGTGTCGACATTGTTACTGCCACATGGCAGTGCCACTTTAGCTGGTAAACAGAGATATCTCTCATCATTTGACAGGATTCATTTTACAAATGCATACTTCAAACTGTATGGCCTTCAGGGTCCCAGTCCTCAAATAAAATGCAAGCCATTTTGCATGTAAATGATAAAAAAAATTGCTACACAGAAGTTCTGCATAATTGGTAATTTGTACTAAACAAGAAATTTGTATGTATAGATAAGAAGAAAAGAGTGGAAGAAAAGTCAGAAATTATGAATAAATGGTGGTGGGAGGGATGTAAAAAGCCAGGATGAAGGCATTCAGAACAGAACAAGCAGAGGATGGGCAAGGGAATGCATAGCATAGGTGAGTGCAGACAGAGGGAGGTGGGGACATGGTAGGGCTCTAGGTGGCCCAAGAGGAATTAAATGAAGCCAAAGAAGACCAGAAAGGGTGAAAACAGAGACTCTGCTCAGGGCTTCATCTCAGCTGTGTTCCCCTCATCACCTAGCAGAAAAACTGTGGGATCAAGATATCCCACTGGCTTCTGTTCATACTACAGTCTTGCTGTTGCATTAACTGAGGCTCTTCTCTGGCTCTGGTCTTGCTTCTGTTTTCTCCTTTATTATGTACTAGATCTCTTCTGTTCCATCTTAGACAGACCTGTAGGCATATTCATTCTACATATTCAGTGCTGCTAGCTACTATGAGTGAGTACTTTATACCAGGCTTTGCCTCAAGCACTTTATCCAACAGTACAAGATGCCTATCTCCTCCCCCAAAGGAATACCAACCTTGTGAGTTTCACTTTGTATATAGCGTGGAACATGTACACCCAGTTTGGCTATGTGAACACGTTTTTGTGTGTGTGATGGGAGCACCTTATTAATTATGGCTACTATCAAGCACTTCAAAAAACTTCCACTATGCTTTTACACTGAACATGTGGTTATAGCTCTCAGATTGCTATGTTCTTATAACCCAAGGGCTTACATGGATATTTAGTCTTTAATCTAAAAATATGCCATGATTTTATGCAAAAATAGCATCCAGACACTTTGTGTTACTCCTTTTACACATTAATTTGCACAGCATGTGAACAACTATGAAATAGCAAGTGCTGATGTTGCAGCTGCCCCAAGTTCCTGGCAGGTTCAGGAGTTTCATACACTTTATTAGTGTAATAATAGATTTTATGGCAACTGAAATATATGATTATAAATGCATATTATCAATATTACCAGCCTGATGCTTGGGCTTAGTTTTGCATTGATTGAAAAGTGTTTTAAAATTAATTAGGAAGAGAGTTAATGGTCACTTAAGTTTTCCCACATGACTGAAAGCGTTGGAGTAAAGTACACTTGGGTAGTGAATGATAATATATGATATGATAAATGCTTTATTAGAGATTGATGGAGACGGGACTTATTAACATGAGAGTGATCCCTTGAAGATTTGTCTGTAATAGAAAAATATACAAACACCAGAAAATCCACAAGATAAAATATGGGTAAAATTAAAATGTGATGGACAAACAGAAGGAATGAATCGTGTGGTCTGATATTATTTTGTTTTTGTTTTTTTCTTTTTACTTGGGGAATTGAACAAGTGGTCCTGCCGCAGCTTTAGGTAGTGAGAGGCTAAGCTTGTCCAGCACAGAGGCTTTGGAGAATTGTAGATTATTAACTGCATCTGCTTTTGTGTTCTTCACAAGTCAAAGGTAAAAAATAGAATTTGTTTTTAATTACTTTTTGTTGCCGAGTTGTATTTTTTTAAATGATCCTCCTTGCAGAGATTGAAACACATGGGACTCTGGGAAGTTGTTCAGGTTACACAGATATACAAGGTGATCAGAGAACATACAGAAAGGGTACAAAAATCAGACTGAAAGCAGAGGGAACAGAGACAGGAAATTTGAAATCAGAGAAAACATTTCTCTTTATTGGGGGGTGGGGGAGACAAGGTCTCACTCTGTCACCCAGGCTGGAATGCAGTGGCATGATCATAGCTCCTTGCAGCCTCAGACTCCTGGGCTGAAGTAATCTTTCTGCCTCAGCCTCCTGAGTAGCTGGGGCTGTAAGCATGTATCTCCATACTCGACTACTTTTTTTAAATTTCCTAGACTGGGTCTCACTGTGTTGCCCAGGCTGGTCTCAAACTCCTCGTCTCAAGCAATCCCACTGCTTCAGTCTCCCAAAGTGTTGGTATTACAGGTGTGAGCCACTGTGCCAAGGAAACATTTCTTGATAGAATCTACTAAACTGAATTCTGAAGAATGAGCAGTATTTTTTTTATGGGCTCTTCGCCAACCCTTCTACCTGAAAGCCCATATAACACAGTTTTAAGAGCAAGACCTCTGGATCCAGGCTGTCAAGGTCCTCTCCTACCTCTACTGTGTACTAGCCATGTGGCAATTTGCTTAATTTCTCTGGTCTTAATTTCCTCCTGTGAAATATGGGAGTAAATGAAATTATCTACCTCATGGTGTTATAAAAATGAATGTATTAATTTTTAATTATCCATGTGCCCGATACATAGAGTGTGAAATAAACATCAGCTACCATTATTATGACATGCAGTAAAGCAACAGGAAATACAATATATACAAGGCATCAGTAAACAGTTGTATAAAACTGGAATTTAGAGTGTGGGTGAAGATGATACTAGAGAAACAAAAAGGGCTACATCATAAAATGCCAGGTATTCCAGCTTTGTGTTTTATCCTAAACACAGTGGGAGCTATTGAAGGATTTTGACTGAGAAAAAATATTGAATTGTGTACACTAAACAAAAATTTGTTGAATTTCTAACCCCTAGTAAGTCAGAATGTTACCTTATTTCTATATAGGGTTGTTTCAGACGTGCTTTGTTGTGATGAGGTCATGCTGGAGTAGGGTGAGTCCTACTCCAGCATGATGTGATGTCCTTATAATAGGACAACCATGTGAAGATATTGGGGGGGGGGACCTTAAGTGAAGATGGAGGGAGAGTGAAGTGATGCATCCACAAGCCAAGGAATGCAAAGCATTTCTGTGATCATCAAAAGTTGGGAAAGAGACATGGAATGGATTGTTCTCCACAGACCTCAGAAGGAACCAACCCGGCTAACATTTTGATTTCAGACTTCAAGTCTTCAGAACTGTGAGAGAATAAATTACTGTTATTTTGAGCCATCAAGTTTGTGATACTTTGTTAGGGCAGCTCTAGTAACTTAGTATGGGCCTGGGAAGCGGGGAAATGGAATTCTGTTAAAAGCTAACTCTGGTTTTTATGGAATATGGAGTAGAGGGGAGCAAGACTGAAAGGAGGGAGGCCAGTCAGGAGCAAGTTTAAGCTTCATCTATAGTTGGGCCTCTGTCTCTTTGCTCTAGGAGGTTCCAGTTTCCTGTTTTCCAGTTGGATTTCATGGATGGATCAGTTGTGGCTGTCCTTGGGCTGCTGCTCCACTGCTTCTCTTAGTTCCCAGAGTCATGTTGGCATCTTCAGCAATGAAATGCTGCTGAATTTTACTCTCTGCAGCCCAGAACTTCCTTAGTCTAGGCAAACTCCTTCGTATAGCAAAACTATTAAAGGAAAACGTCAACCTCATGACTGGGAGGCCATATGAAAAGAAAAGAGCTCTGTTGTGTTAGGATCTGTTAAACTTTAGGAAGCAAATAGCTCAAGCTGGTCTATGAAGTAATTGAAGCAAATTCACAAAATTAAGATATAAGAAAGATCTATTTTTCTGTAGGGCTGTTTTCAAGGAATTGCAGAAATAAGCATTGATAAGAGTCTAGTCTCGTTTTCCTTCGTATTGGATACCTATACTGTACACCTGTGTGATCAGGTGAAAAATCCCTGGGTAAATATGTTTAAGAACTGACTTATGCTTCATTTATCAATTTAATTTTTAATTT
The DNA here is from genome assembly GCF_030222135.1 of Aotus nancymaae. Taxonomy (NCBI): domain Eukaryota; kingdom Metazoa; phylum Chordata; class Mammalia; order Primates; family Aotidae; genus Aotus; species Aotus nancymaae. Next base: position 4,869,533 of record NW_026988494.1, on the reverse strand, counting down.
ATAATTGATGCATAAGAATGGTACATATTTATGTTGTGTAATCCAATGTCTCAATACATGATTACGTAGTATAATGTTCAAATTGGGGTAATTATGCTATCCATCAGCTTAAACATTTATCATTTCTTTGTGATGACAACATTCAAATCTTATCTTCTGATGATCTGGAAACATACACTATATTGTTATTTGCTCTAGTCACCCTATTGGGTTGAAGGGAAAGGTTGGTCAATGGGTACAAAGTTACAGCTAGACAAGAAGAATAAATTGTGGACTCGCACCTCATTTCTAAAGGAGGCTGTGGTACTAGGCAAGAAGAGATGCTGGAGGAGGCTAATCTTGCCAGGAAACCAGGTTGTTGAAGCCTGTAGTCACTGAACTCAGACTAGGAATGAACTTACTTGTTGAGATGGATTTGCAGGCAGTTCTTACTTAAGAATAGATAAGATTCGTGCTGTTTAGTTCTCCTTTTTGTGGACAATGAATATAATTCCCCAGTAAGAGAGTGCATAACACTATGCCCCAAACTACGAATTAAATCAAAATTATAAAACCTGTAATGATAAGGAAGGGGGTGTGGTTTTGCTTATACATTTTGTTAGGTTAGACGTCATTAATTTTCAAAAATAGAGTAAAAATACACAACTTTAAAAGTTACTTGCTTATGAAGAATGCCTACTAGCGTTTCCAAATATTTTGTTGAGTATAGGTTGGGATACATGGTCTTAAATCATAAATAATAGTCTTAGAAGGTAATTCCAGCTCGTTCCCCTGACTGTTGAATGAAATAATTTTAGAATTAGAGAGATGTTTAATTATCTAAATTGTCTTTAGAGGAGGCAATTCCTTATAAACCATGTTTATACTTTGAGTTATTTTCAGCCGGCTTGTTTTCTGTCTCAGAGGACTCTCACGCAAAGGCAGCTCCTTCCCTAATCCATGTAATTAGCAAAAGCCAAATGGCCACCTGCTTCAGAATATCTTCTCTAAAGACCACTAGGGCCTAAACTTCTAAACATTCATTTCATGTTTGTGTAGGGTAAAGGCACCTGAGAGCAATAAATTAAGCAGACACTTAGAATGACCCTGTTTGGCAGACGCACCTGAATGTATGCTCTGAGCTAGGGAATCAGAGAGTGGCCAACCTGGAGATTCTTTTTTTCTCTATGAGGAACATCTGAGCTTCCGGCCTGTCCAGGGGAACATGGGCTGTACTGGGGATTGAGGCCCTGAGTTTTGGAATAAATGATGATAGCTAGGTGAAAGTCACTAAGATTACTAAGTTGTTAAGTGAAAATGTTATATAAACTGCATGCTACTCGCGAGCAGTTGTGATTATCCTGCCCAGCCCACCCTACTGGGCAATACGTAAGGCATGTTCTTGCCCAGCCTGCTGCCACTGGGCTTCCTGTAAGGCTGATAGTTGTACAGCTTGCTGCCACTGTGCCATTTCTTTATGAAGAGGAGTTCTCCTGTCCAGCCCACCATCACTGGACTTTTTCTCCTGTATGTAAGTCCCTAATAAAACTCCATGTCTTGTTTGCTGGCTCTGGGTCTCTTCTGCTGCCTCCTGGTGCCCTCCCTATTGAGGTTATTAGGGGTTTAGCACAGCAGTTTGTCATGGGGAATCATCTTTGGAAGTGTCTGTAAAATGGAGCCAAATCTTGTAAAAAACAGTCATACATCTAAGGAATTGGATTGATCAGAGATGTTTAGATCTTAGATGGCAGAAAAATAATCCTAAGGAAAATAATGTAAAGATATAGGACATGGCACAGTTCCCAAGAGAACAATTAGTGAAGCTACAAAGGGTGTTTCTAACATTTCCCCTAGGCTCCTTATAGCCCATGGGTCTTTGCGGGATGGTGAGGAGTTCCTCTAGAATGGAAAGCAATAGCAGAGGGACATGAGAATGAATAACTTTCTTTGTGAACAATCCTGTCCCAAACCAAACAAGATCTAGCAAGGCTTTCTAAATCCCTGAGGAAAACCACCACCCAAACCAATACTATCAACAGCACTGAATCCACAAGGATTTTCCAAATTTAGGAAGAGAAAAGGTGGCTTAAACAAGATTTCATTGTGGATTATATCTTTCTTGAGGTCTGGCCAAATTTGCAGCTTTATGTAATTTACACTCATATTTCATGAAGCTCAGGGTTTAGTATCTTTTGATACTAGGGTGTTTGACAGGTCTTCTCTGTCATTCTCCTTCATGTTTCCCTTTGTATTTTCAGCTCCAACAGGTGCAGATTTGCCAAAACGGATGTTAATTGCCTATTTACTGTCTCCCAGCTTGTTCAATTTACTCACAGATCATTTTCTATTCAGAGCCTGGCAGCAGTTTGTCTCTCATTTACTTCTCTAATCAACTCAGGTTCTAAGAAAACTACATTTGAAAAAATAGAGCCTTCCAAAACTTTGCCTTCATCCACAAAAGCCCCCACCACACTCAGAGAAGAGCTAGTCCTATTGAGAGGCAGACAGCAAGAAGCCAAAGGAAGAAAAAGGTCCCTTGATTACATTTCTCTTAGAGCAAGTCATTAAGAAACAAGGAACTAATGTCATTGCAGATACATCTTTCAATAAGCTTAATTCAACCTTCTTAATTTATCATCCATTCAAGGGTTTTCCTGAAGTTCATCCCTTCTACTTAGCAGCTCAGCAGTACATTTTAGTTTCATCTCACTGATTTCATCACCCTGAATCTTTTATTCCATTTGTTCTGATGGTTAAGCACAGGAAGAAAGACAAGCAGAGAGCAAATACTCATCATGAGAGACTGCTTGCACGTTCTGATCAGTTAAAGCTGAGATGCAAGATAAAAAGCAGTCTTGGAGAGATGGGTGTGCCTGAACTGTTTGTTCCTAGATCACCAGACTCTTTGCAGTAAATAATTCAGATCTAATTTAAGACTTCTATTTTACTTTTCAGATATAAAATTTCCATATATACAGATCTGTATATATGTGTGTGTATATATGTATACAAATTTTTTTATTGCTCAGGAACCAAGCAATTTGCCAACATCTACAGTATTACTGAACCACTCTAGGAAATAGTGTGCCAACATGTGTAGTATTAGTGAACCAACATGGAGAAATAAGAAAAGATGCCATAGTTCTGAAAATTTGTATTTTCAAACACAGAAGTTCTATGTGCAGAGTTGATGGATGTCTAGATTCCAGCATCATGAAACCTTCTTGTGATAGGCACAATTATTACACTCTTCACACATGCAAGCTTCATCAGGGGCAGCAGGTGGGCATGACTAGATTAAGGCTATCACCATGGAACCTGGTTTGGTTGGAACAGTGTATCTGGAATGACTTTGGCTTAGATCAGGCTAAGCTACAGCTTAAGTGACAAGCTCAAAAGCATTGCTTACATTGTACTATCTAACATGGTAACCATTAGCCACATGTGGCTATTTAGATTTTAATTTTTAGCTGATTAAACTTAAGTAAAATAAAAAAATTAATTCCTTAATATTTAAAGTGCTTAATAGCTGGAAGTGGCTGGTGGTTAGTGGCTACTGTGTTGGGGAGTACAGATATAGACTAATTCCTTCATTGCAGAAAGTTTATTGAACAGCACTGGTGGAATGCCATTGTTTTATAGACATTCAGAGCACTCTATTCTTAGAATAGCCTGGTCTTTACATCCCAGGAGGAATTAGATCATAAAAAATAAGTGACTTCATCTACATGGAAACTTCTCTTGTTATTATCTAAAGAAGTGCCGTGTCTTTCCACTGAATTGAAATCATGGAAAGGAAGAGGGTTTGTTTCTATTATTCCAAGGTGTAAAAAGAGTAGGTCACAAATTTTTAGGTATGAGAATTTCTCCTTATCATCAGGAGCCTTGTTTTTTATAACGAGAAGACCTAAGACAAGCACATATTGATAACCCATTATCTGTTTAAAAGAAATCATCTAGGATTCCCAGGCAAGATGGCCAAATAGGAACAGCTTTGGTCTGCAGCTCCCAGGGAGACCAGTGCAGAAGGTGGATAATTTCTGCATTTCCAACTGAGATACCCAGTTCATCTCACTGGGACTGGTTAGACACTGCATGCAGCCCACGGAGGATGAGCTGAAGCAGGGTGGGGTGTCACCTCACCTGGAAATAAACATATATATGTTTATTGTTAAGTTTGGACATGTACCTGCCACCTGTTCATACCCATCACCTTCAAAAATTCTTTTGTGTCCTTTTATCTTTACTTTTTTCATTTTGGTAAGAACACTTAAAATTAGGTCTACCATTTTAGCAAATTTTAAGTGCACACTACAGTATTATTGACTATAGATACTAAGCTGTACAGCAGATCTCTAGAATTAATTCATCTTGCATAAAAAGCACCTTATACCAGTTGAAAAACAACTCTCCATTTCCTCCTCTCCCCTGGCCCTGGTAACCACCTTCCATTTTCTGCTTCTATAAACTTAAGTATTGTATGTACTGCAAATAAGTACAGTATTTGTCCTTTGATTAGCTTGCCATAATGTCCTCCAGGTTCATCTTTGTTGTTGAATATGGGGTGATTTCCTTATCTTCTAAGATTAAATAATATTTTGCTGTGTGCATATACCATGTTTTTTGGGGGGAAGACTTCCAAACTCATTTTATGAGGCTACCATTATCCTGATAGCAAAGGCAGACAAAAACACTACAAGGAAATAAAACTATAGGCCAATATCCTAAATGAACACAGATGCAAACATTCTAAAGAAAATCCTAGCAAACCAAATTCAGCAGTACAATAAAAGGATCTTACACCGTGACTAAATTGGATTTGTTCTTAGGGTTTAAGGGTGATTAAACACATGAAATATCAATATAATACAACCCATTAATAGAATGAATGATTAAAACAGTGTGATTATCTTGATAAATGTAGAAAAAGTATTTGACAAATTCAATATCCTTTTATGATTAAAAACTCTCAACTAACTGGGTATAGAAGAAAACCACAACATATGAAGGTTATATATAAAAAGCTCACAGCCAACATCATACTTAAGAGTGAACAACAAAGCTTTTCCTCTAAGATCAGGAATAAGACAAAGATGTCCACCTGTGACACTTCTATTCAACATGGTACTGGAGGCCATACCCAGAATATTTAGAAAAGTAAAACAAATAAATGACATTTAAAAAGGATAGGATGAAGAAAAAATGTCTGTGTTTGCAGATGATACTGTCTTATGTGCAGAAACCCTTAAAGATCTTGTTTCTGATCTAAATTGGCTCTTATACACAAAAATCAACTAAAAATTAATTAAAAACATACACATAAGACTTCAAACTATAAAACTCGTAGAAGAAAATATAAAGAAAACTCCATAACATTGGTCTTTGCAATGATTTCTTGGACATGACACAAAAGCACAGGTAACAAAACCAAAAATAAAGTGTGAGTACCGTCAACTAAAAAGCTTCTGCACAGGAAAAAGTTAAAAACCCGAGAAAAACAAAAACAAAAAAATGAACAAATGACCTGCAGAATGGGGAAAATATTTGAAAAACATATGTCAGATAGAAGTTAACATCCAAAATATACAAGGAACTCTTACAATTCAATAGTAGAAAACCAAACAACTCAACTAAAAAATGAGTGAAGGGCTTGAATAGATGTTTATCCAAAGAATAAATAAAAATGGCCAATAGGAATATAAAAAAGATGCTCAAAATCAAAGAGTGTTGGTGAGGATTTGAAAAAATACTGGAACACTTCTACACTTTTCTTGGGAAAGTAAAAATGAGTAGCCACTATAGAAAACAATATGGAAGTTCAGAAAACTGAAAAATAGAACTACCATTTGATCCAGCAGTTTCATTTGTGGGTATTTATCCACAACAATTGAAATCAGGATCTTGAAGACATATTTCCATTTCATGGCAGCATCATTCACAATAACCAAATTACAGAAACAGCCCAAATACCATAGCGGATTTTACACTTGGGATATACAGATGTAAATACGATCATGTTCAGTGTCTTCTCCTCTCTTTCTTACCAAGGTCAGAGTGGTCTAGACAGCACTACAAACCCTATGATTTGTTCTACCACCTTTCTTTATTGTCTTTTATAAATCCTTTCTACACTTTTCATTTTAACCAACTATTTGTTATCAATCATTCTATCTAACAAGTCTTAGGCTTAGTCATCGACAGTTCTGCCTCCCAAAACAAAACAAAACAAAACCAAGAAGCTGAAGAAAAAGTAAGTTTTTTGAAAGAGGCTATCATCATTTCAATGAACTAGAGACTTGCTTTTGGTCTCTCACCTCTTCTGAGAGCTTTGGTTCACCTTGCTCTGCTTTGAATGCTACAGGTGCCTTAGGTCAGACTATGTGGGTTTAGTAATAAATTGTCATTAAGTTACTTAAATGAAAGATATGGGGAAACTAGAGAAAAAAATTGTAAAGGTACAGTAATCTCAACAATATATTTTTAGAAAGGCATGAAAAAGTGTGAAAAGAAAAGAATAGGGCATACCTTAACAATCATTATCTCTGGGTGGAAGAATTATTGATCATGTAATTTTTCTTTTTTATACCATTTTGCATTAAAAAAACTTTCTTATGGTAAATCATTTGAAACAGGAATTATAAGGCTCTGATTTTGCTGTAAGAATAATTTCCATTTTTGTTCTCTTCTAACCTATATCAACATATTGGTATAATTTTATATAATTCGTAGTCTGCATACATTAGTTTTCTATTTTTCTTTAAGACATGGATAAATACATTTTAAGTGAGAAAACATGTATGTAAAAAAAAAAGACATAAATCTAGCTTTTGGGACTTTAAAGTCTGGAGAGGAAACAGATACATAAAACAATAAACACAATGTATCTTCATAAAGGTTTGACTGGAGGGACAGGGTTCCATAAAACTATAAAGGGAAACAAAATGGAACAAGACAGAAAAAGTCATCATAAAAGAAAGACATTCAGATTAGCTCAGTATTTCACATGATTACACTGATTAATTTTTAACAGCTTCATTATATTCCAGTCAATTGATATGTCAGATTTTACTTAACGTAATTGTCTAATTATAATAATGTCTTTCTCTTGGTTACTTTCCTGCTTTCACTATCTTAGGTAGTGCTGCTATGCTCAATCTTAATTCAAACATTTTACCCTTAGGTAATTAGCTATAAGAAATTGTTTAAATGGAGAAAAAAAAAAGCAGTATCCACACTGGTTATAAACATTTTCGTGACTATTGACATATCTTACCAAATTATTATCTCTATTATCATTATGTCAATTTATAATTTCTGCACAGTGATCCTTGCTTTATGTTTTAGCTTCCGCTGGCCCCCAACACTGCCCTACTTTAGTCTTTTTTTCTTACTTGCTCTTTCAGTCCATCATATGTCCTAGACAATCCTGGTGGGTATTTTGACTCAGATCCAGGTATTTGAGCCAGGAGTTCTCATCTGGGCTTCTAAGTGAGCCATTCCTAGTTGGCCATGATCTCTTTTGTGACTACGTAGGCTCTAATTATATTTCAATTTAAAGGAATCTAGTTTATATGTATTAATTACCTTTGTGTGGTGAATGATATCAGAAAGTTAAGAATCAAATGAATCATTAAAACTATAAACAACACGTAAAGCAAATGTGATATTCATTGTATATAAGCACTCTAAAAAGTTTATATAAAAATCATGGATAACTCTATATAAAAATGGACAACGTCCATGTAAACATTTTGTTGAAGAAGAAATGTGAATGAATACTAAGTATATGAAAGAACATTGCATGAAATTAGAAACAAAAATGAGAGCTAAAACAGTGAGATACCATTTCCTCCTGTGCAAAAAACCAAAATTTCAAAATGATTGCTATGTAGTTTGGCAATTGTATGGAAAAAAGACACTTCTACACTGTTGTGTTCTACTTATAGTAATCAAAACAGTATTGAACTGGCATAAAAGTAGACATATAGTCAAATAGAACAGAATAGAGAGCCGAGAAATAAACCCATGCACATAAGATCTAATTTGTCTCTGGCCAGAGCACCGAGAATACACAATGGAGAAAAGATAACACCCTTCAACAAATGGTGTTGGGAAAACTGGATACCCACGCGCAAAAACAACAAACAAACAAACATGAAATTAGATCCTTAAATCAATGGACATCTATTTGACAGCCCTGTTCCAGAGCATGTGCTCCAGGCTTCAAAGTGAATGAAAATGAGATTTAGATTAATTCTAAATAATCCATTATTTAAAAAGAAGTAATATTTCTTCAGCTGTAGGCACTGTCATATAGGTTATCTTAGTTATTTTCATTAACAATAATGTGAAGATAATATTATCTTCATCTGTAAAACACTGAGGCACAGGCCGGGCGCGGTGGCTCACGCCTATAATTCCAGCACTTTGGGAGGCCGAGGCGGGTGGATCACGAGGTCAAGAGATCGAGATCATCCTGGTCAACATGGTGAAACCCCGTCTCTACTAAAAACACAAAAAAATTAGCTGGGCGTGGTGGCGCGTGCCTGTAATTCCAGCTACTCAGGAGGCTGAGGCAGGAGAATTGCCTGAACCCAGGAGGCGGAGGTTGCAGTGAGCCAAGATCGCACCATTGCACTCCAGCCTGGGTAACAAGAGCGAAACTCCGTCTCAAAAAAAAAAAAAAAAAGAAAGAAAGAAAAAAAAACACTGAGGCACAAGCAATTTGCATTCAAATGGCTAATCTTGGCATAACCTGTATTTGAAACCTGGGCCTTGACCATGCTTAGTAAGTGCAATTAACTACTCTAAGCTGCCTTTCATGATCTCAATGCTTCAGGCTCACACACCTCTGGAGAACATAATTTTAAAGCTTTCCACTATCAGAAGTTTCATATTCATATGTTATACATAGAGTAACATTTTTGTGACTAATTTCATCATCTGTTTATATCTACAGTAATGGAACATCTTGCCTATAGGTTTGCCCAAAGAGAGCAATGCTCAACAACTTTAAAGCTTATTTCTGTGAAGCAGAGTTAGCTTCAGGAAACATATTTCTCTTATCCTGCCTGATTGCTTTAGCCTCTGGACCAAGGCATTGTTCAGAATTGGAAGTGATATTACCGAGAATATTTTAGAAGAAAAAAAAACTGATGCACAAGAAAGCCTCTACTACAGTCATCAAGTGACAAAAAGATAGCTTTAAAATATTGCCTATACTTGGAATTCTCTTAAAAGAGAGACTTTAACAGGACCAAAAATAATTTAAACCCATTTTTGTTTCTAAAACATCTCTTGATAAATTAGAGTTTGAATTAAAAATAATAATATAAAAGAAGAGCCAGATGAGGGTTAAAATCTACTCATTGCTCAACCCACACATAGTTTAGGTCTGAATTTCCTCAGAGAAAGGGCCGCCTTTTTCTAATTTTTGTAATGATGCCATTGACTGGTCAAGCCACATTCTCCTGAGTTCTCTTTCACCCAGAAATTCACACACAGGGGAAAGCGGTTCTACTTTGCTTGAAGGTATTGTGCATATAAATGCAGTTAAATATTTTTGAATGATACTTTATCACAATTACTAACTTAGGGAACATAAAGTAGGAGAGATTGAAACACATTATGATGGGACTTAAGTGACACACTGCAGTATTAAAGAAAGAACAATGCTTCCAATCTGGATGCATAGAAGAACTGATACAAAGGAAAACAAATGCTAGAAAAGGAACTTTGGATAAAGATCAGTTCATTTGTTTATTCAATAATTTATTTGGAAGAAAGGGGTGATGGGCAGAGCCCTTTACAGGTTGCCAGGGTGGAAAGTGGGATTGGGAGAAAGCAGGACCATGCAGCTTGTAGGTACCTAAATTTTATATCTCAGTTAATTTATTTAGGTGCTTCTAACACTTGAAGAAACTTTTATGGCTAAGTTATATTTATTATAGTTATATAATTATAATTATATAGTTATATTTGAAAACAACTTTTTCGACTGGGTGCAGTGGCTCATGCCTGTAATTCCAGCACTTTGGGAGGCCAAGGCAGGAGGATCACAAGGTCAGGAGTTCAAGACCAGCCTGACCCATATGGTGAAACCTTATATCTACTAAAAATACAAAAATTAGCCAGGCGTGGTAGCATGTACCTATAGTCTCAGCTACTCAGGAGGCTGAGGTGGGAGAATCGCTTGAACCTGGGAGGCAGAGGTTGTAATGAGCCGAGATCACAACACTGCACTCCAGCCTGGGTGACAGAGCAAGACTCTGTCTTAAAAAAGATAAAAGAAAACAACTATCTTAGAAACTTGATTATAGCTATATTCATTGAGTATTTGCTACATGACAGGTATTACCAATTTGATCTTCACAACAACCTCATGTAGTCTTATCATCCTCTCTCTATACATGAAACAGGCTTAGAAAGGTTAAGTAACTTGCTTAATATTACCTGGTCAATTACAAGGCTGACATTTTGATGATATCTGACTTTCTTCAAAAGAGTTACTACTAAGAAACTTCAAACACTAGTATAGCTTGATTGTAATAAAAATATACTAAACCATCTATTTTTATAAAAATAAAATTCTTATTGAAAAACAGTTACAAGAAATAATTTATCAATATAATCTCAATTAGTTTAATTATAAGAGCTTTATTTAAAGCTTCATGTGGAAATTATTGATCTTCTTCTTCTTTTTTTTTTTTTTTGAGATGGAGTCTTGTTCTGTCACCCAGGCTGGAGAGCAGTGGTGCGATTTCGGCTCACTGCAACCTCTGCCTCCCAGGTTCGAGTGATTCTCCTGCCTCAGCTTCCCGAGTTGCTGGGATTATAGGCATGCTCCACAGCACCCAGCTAATTTTTGTATTTTTAGCAGACATAGGATTTCACCATGTTGGCCATGGTTGGCCAGGCTGGTCTCAGACTCCTGATCTCAGGTGATCTGCCCACCTATGCCTCCCAAAGTTTTCTGGGATTACAGGCATGAGCCACCATGTCCAGTCTCTAGCTGTGCCTTCTACCACATCACATGCAAACCTGACCCTCTGATCCCATTGAAAAACTCAATAATCTTGAAACAAGCCTTTCATTTCACAAGGGTGCATTTTTGCAGTATGTTTCCTACAGTAATCTCTCTATTGCCTCTTATCTGGAGAATTGTATTACCTTCGCTGACATCTCTATCCAGTCTATTTAGTTTCCTCCTCTTCTGTTTTTCTAGCATTTTGAGTGAAAATTTTAATTATTTTGCTATATAGATACAAATATAAAAATATGACACAAATATCTCTTTATATGTCTGTTAGGGAAAGGATTATATATGATTCACCCTGTCTACCCCAACATATATTTGACCTGCAGTAAAAGTTGCTTGAGTAAATGAATAAATGAATGAATGGCAACTGTTTTTAAACAGTACAATAGGAACATCTGGTCAAACCTCGTGGAGGACTGGAATATCTGTTTAAAAACAGTCTCCTCAGCTGGCCCATTCTTTTGTTTCCAGATCCAAGAGGACCCTTTACCAACAAGTAAGGTCCCAGGAGATGAATGAAGACCAGTCCCACTTCTCTCTCTGTGGTCTATTCTTCAGCAGGTTCATCCCTTCATTCTTCAGGCCTTAGCATCAGGAAGGTTTTGACCTTTGAAGCTTAGAATGGCTTTCTATTGTTGATTGACATTTACTCCAGCACTGTTTCAATTAAAATTTTAGCACAAAGGAAGCACTGGAAGTTGCCAAAGAGATTCTGTACTTCTTTCCTTTCGCAATACTATTCACTCCCTTTTATTTATATTTGCATAATTTATGTGTCTAACTTACTATATAATAAGCTTCTTTGGTGTTGGGTACAGAATCATGACTTAATCCTTGTTTTCTAGCATCACCTTTCCTTACCAGCACCTTCATGCAGGACTCAGCAAGATGTTTTGTTCACAGCGCATCCCTGAGGCTACTAAATAAAATGACTATCTTTGGTAAATATCCTTACAATATGCAATAGTGCTTACCAGTGCATTGCATTCCCCATGGTACATCAAGTAGGACTGTGTAAACAATGATTTTCAGTCTCTATTGTTAAAAGGTTTTCTTCAAGTTAGTAAGGAGGTTTTTGTTTTGTTAGTTTTGCTTCACCACGCACTTGACTGCATACTGTGCTTTTCACACAGACAACCTCACTTGAGATAAGTGGACATGGTGATTTGCTTGCACATGGGGTGTCATACTCAGCCATGTGATGCTGTTACTCTAACTCCAGTTTTGGATGAAAAGATCTAGGGTGTATTGAAAGGTTCTGTCAGTTGTCTATAAGGCAATGTGGCCAGATAATTTCAACCAATAGTACTGAATTGTGACTACTTGATTTGATTAGGTAGTTTTTTTTCCCTTTACAGAATTTTGAATACAAGTAACAGAGATAGAGAAAAATGGTAGAAGCATTTCTGTGTAACATTGGAGATGTGGAGAGAAAATTAGAAGAGAGAAGCAGAAATAAGGAGGCCCTGAGTCAGAAGTTAAGAGAAACTTTGGAATGAAAGTGATGAAAGCCAGAATTTGAATGGACAAGATGAAAAATAAAGCGACTCTTAGTCCTTAGCGCGACCATTGCATTTTGGACAGTAATGACCGATATTCCAGTTCTCCATGAGATTTGACCAGATGTTCCCATTATACTCTGTTTTCTCCTGTTTTTTGTAGTTCATGGATTTGTTTCTCATGAGGTTCCCTAAATGCCTCAGGCTTTTTCAGGTTTCTTTGTGAAATGTTATTCTGTCAATAAGCTTTCAGTTCAACAAAACAAAAAAAAAATTTAAGTTAATAATTATTAGGTTAATTAGGAGCTCGCCTTCTAGTTGAAGACTTTGCATATGAATTGAATTTGAATTTAAGCAGTATGTTTGGTTAATGTTTATGAATCAAGAAACTAACACTGAAGATATGGGTAGAGAACCTCATTTCTATGTCTCCTCTCCTCATAGCCTATGTGTTGCCATTTCTCTTAAGGTCAAATAATAAAATGTGTATTTAGGGATCAAAGAATGTCCAAGGGGATTAAAGTCAATTAATAGATTAATTGTAAAAAGTGTCAACAGAGTTGGGAAGGTTTACTATTCAATCTCAAAAAGTGAAATCTATTATATGACTTTGGTGTAATAAAGGAGGCATGAAACATTTTTTTCAGTCCCAACAAAGGAATAGATATATTCTTTTATATATGTATATATGCACAAAATTTGCTCTTACCCAGCTTGTAGCAAAACTTCTTGACAAAATGGTGATCAAATACCAAAACAGTCCATTTAAAGTGTCAGGCAGAGCCCATGCCTTATGGTTTTTTAAGTGGCAATTCCAACCATATGTCTTTGATGGTTTGGGTATGTAACTATTAAAGGTGGTGGACTGGAAATAATTATTTTTTGGAGATCCTCTTCAAAACTATAATTCTGTAATCATTTATACATTTTGTATAACAGATATTAAAATGGGAATGCCTGCAGCTTGAACAATGAAAACATTTTATGCATTGCCATGTAGATTTGTGTTTTAATAGCTTTGTAACATGTAGGAAGCACTTTAGAGTATTAGGGAAAAAATGATATGGTATTATTAGAAGGTATAGTAATCATAGATATGATTAAGAAAGGCCTGTGTCATGGTTGACAATAATCATCTTAGTAAATTGCTATTGCTATAAATTATCCATTCTCTGCAATTATCCTGCTGGTTTCATTGAATCTTCGGAGAGTTCAAATAATCTGCAGCAACTAGCAGAACAAAGGTCACCTGAATGAAGGGCACTACAGGTATAGAAGCTTCACAGAAAAAGCCAGCGTTGCCCTGGCTAAGGCATCATAGTATTTCCCCCACACAAAAACTCTCCTCCCAAACCCACTTGGGTGTCAACACACTTTGAAAAAGTTGTTAGCAATGTAAATGCTTTATTACCTCTGAGTTTTCTGAAACAAAACAAAACTTCTAGAAGGCTTTTTATTTCCTTCCTCAGTTTTCTAAAGGGACATATACACAAATAGTCAAGATGGTCTGAAAACATTTGAACCAATAACCTGAGGTCCCTTGGGAATGTGCACTCACTCTGATTTCCTTTCCTTTCAAATAAGTAACAGGGGAAGATCTATTCCCATGAATGAGTTGTTAGTGACCACACCTGTTGCCTCACGCTCATGGTTCATTCGATAATTTACTCTTTTATTCATTCAGTGGATCCAGGTTGAGCATATATGTCAGCCATTGTACCAGATACTGGACAACTCGGAACCAGAGGGACCTTTGAAAAGAGCAAAGATGATCTTCTGTAGAGAATAATCAAGATTTATCCTTATAAATAACCGTTCATAAATCATCACTATTAACAATTGTTTAAAAAGCCAAACTCCTAGTGAAGAACTTAGAGCCTTAATCAAAGGAATTTTTGAAGAAGTTTATGAAGTACCTAGACCAACAGAATATGTTTCTTGACTGGAAGACAAATGATATTCTGAGAAAACTCTGTCTGGGACCCCACAGGCAGAAAACAGAAGGCCAACATAATTTCGATTGAAATAGAGATGTCCCCTTTTCTAGATTCTCATAGCATCCTAAACAAATTTAAATTTATAAGGATATTTTCTAAGTTTTTTTTTCCTTCTGTTCCTCTGTGATGTCATCCTATGGGAGAAATATACATTATTAATAGTACATTTTTGCCACTGGATTCATCTTATGGATCACTGGTGCCCACACCACTAAAAGCCACTTCTTCTACACTTGTACTCAGTTAATAGTTCCCTAGTTTGTAGTTATAGTTCTGTGCCACAGGCAGTAACCACCGTCTCTGAATCAGGAGCTGACAGATATGAGAAAGGTATGAACAAAACCTAAAACCTCATCTAGAGGAAAAACAGCTTCCCAGAGTCATTATAACAAAGTAGTAGTCCTCACCAACAATAAATAACCGTTATTAAAAACAAAATCTATACAAAGCTTTCTGTTGGACAGTTTTCATACATTATTTCACTGAATGCTTTTCCTCAGCCCACAAGGCAGAAAGTATTTCTCCTCTTTCATAGACGAGGAAACAAGCTTAAATTGAGTAGTTTGTTTTAGACCACACAGCTAGTAAGTGGGTTTAAATGGAGATTTGTCTTACCCCTCAAACCTGAGTTCTTACTGACTTCTATGATGGTAAACATCTTCTGGCATCTGAGTACTGAGCCAGGAGCGCTGGAGTTGTAGATCAGAGGACAGAGAACACAAAATGACATCCAGGAGAGGCTCGAGATTCCTCTGGAACTAACTCAAGTCCTGTCCACAGCACGTACCAGCTGTGTCAACTTAAACCTTCTGAATAGTGGTTTCCTCTTTCGTAAATAGGGGCCCACAGTTGTATGTATCTCCCAGGGTCTTTGTGAATTTTAAATGAGATGATGCATATTGCATAAATTTCTTGGTGGTGCTTTAACGAATTACCATAAACTTAGTGGTTTAAAAAAACACAAATTGATTATCTCTCAGTTCTGTAGTTCACAACTTCAAAACGGACCTTGCTGGCTAAAATGAGATGTCAGCAGAGCTGTATTTCTTCTGGAGGCTGCAGGGAAGGAATCTGTTTCCTTGCTTTTTCCAGCTTATGGACAATTTCCACATTCCCTCCATCTTCAAAGTCAGCAATTGCCTATTGAGCCTTTCTCACATCTTATTGCTTTGACGTTGGCTGGTTTTTGCCTTCTGCTTCTGCTATTAAGCACCCTTGAAATTACATTGGGTCCACCCAGATATTCCATAAATATCTCCCTATTTTAAAGGTAGCCAGTTCCCCTTTAATGCAACCTAATTCTTCTTTGCCATGTAACAAAACATATTCAAATTCTAGTCATTCAAATGTGGACATCCTTTTCTTTTTCCAGGGGTGGAGGCATTATTCTGCCTAGCAAAAATATAGAGTATCTTGTGCTTTTAGAGAACTCAATATCTAATTTCTGATGCAACTATTAGTATTATTATAATATGCAGATAATATAATTTATGAATCCAATATCTTTATGAAATGCTCAAATAGCTCAAATACACACATATAGATATATATATATAGTTATCTGTATAACTATATATATGTATACACATACAGTTATAGCGCCAAATTCCTGAATTCTACTCCACTCCAAAGGTAACACTATTAAGAGTTTGGCATGTATTCTAATAGAGTTTTCATTATTTATTGCAAACATATAAATATTCATGTATGTGTGTGTGTATATACATATATATATAAAAATATATATAAATACTTTTGTACCAACCTCATATATCAGCATTTCAGGTTGTGTATGTCTATATATATATATATATATATATACACACACATACATATAGTTTGATAAGTGCAAGTTACTAAATAATATGAATGGTATTAGGTATATATATGTGTGTGTATATATATACACATACATTAGGTATATATATGGTTATATATGTATGTATACATATATATATACCTAATACCATTCGTATTATTTAGCAATTTGCACTTATAAAACAATATTTCCCCTCAGTAAGTGTATCTCTACTTTATTCTTTATAGTGTCTTATAGTGGAAATATGCTATAATTTATTAAGCCATTACCTTCATGGTTTATTCTAAGGTTTAAATATTTGTTCAAATCATAAACAATGCAACAATAAGCATCTTCGTGTACCTTTGCAAATGTAATCGCTAGAAGAGATTTCTGAGGTAGAACAGATGTGCTAGTTTAAAAATGTTATGTAAGTTTTTTAAAAATACACACACTCATACATTTCCATTGAATATATAAGTGCAATCAAATCATACACCCATCCTCCTCTCTCCTTTGCTCATATCCACTCTAACTACCACGTTACCTCTCCATGCTAGTAAATGTTCATCTCCAGTCTGTTGCCAGGCTTAGGAATATAATGTAATTCACTGTCCTTTTGACTCATGATTCCTTGCTCATCAGCTATATTAAACAACTTTCCATATGTTTATTGACCACTTAGATTTGCTTTTTGGTAAATTATTCATACTGCTTACCCATCATTCTTTGAATTGGTTGTCTTTTCATTATCAATGTGTAAGTGCTTTTTATTATGGAGACTAAGCCTGTGTCATCTGTGCTACTTAAACATTTTCTCACTCTATTAATCTTCTACTGACCTAGTTTTTGATGTATCTTGCATTTTTTTCTACTTTATGTTGTCCACCCTATCTTTCTTTTCTTACTGAGCTACTAGGTTTCTAGTCTTCATTGGATTGGTAATGTAGCTTTCCAACTGCTCATCATATTTTAGTTTGTTTATAATATCATAATCCTTTCTGGAATTTATTTTTATATGTGATGTAAAATAGAAATCCAGATACATTGTTATGACAATGCACAAGTACCATTTATTAAATAATATACCATTAACCCTCTAAATTTAAACTATCACCGTTACTATATATCACATTTTAAAATATACTAAGACCAACTTTTGAATTTCGTATTGTTTTACTAGTATACTTGTCTATACCACTATGAGTACTATAACTCTATTTTAATGAATTTATAGAACGTTCTGCTATCTCATAAGATCACTTACCTTTCTTTTTCTTTTTGACAGTTTACTTAGTTCATCTTAGACATTTGTCCTTTTAAAAAAATTTTAAGATTATTTTTATCCAATTTGAAACAAAGATAATATAGTAACAAAATCAAAAACAAATAATATATCAACATCTCATTGGGAGTACCAGTGAAATTGCATTCAATTAATATATTTATTTTAAGAAAGATATTTATTTTCCTTCTTGGCCACACAACACTCAAATTTGAGCGGGGCACATGGCTACATGGAATAGTCTTCATCAACAGCCTGCTTTGCAGCTGAGTCAACTCTGTGCTTAAGTTCTGGTAATGTTCTCCTTACCCTCTGCAAGCATCTGGCTTAGATATGATGAAATTGGTGGTGAGAAAAAGTAGCTATGACTATTAACTTAGACCTTATGACTGACTCTGGAAATGAGGACCTTTACAGCTATGGTTTTTGTGCATTAATTATTTATTTGTTCTCTTACTCCTACTAATTTATTTAAAATACAATAGTAGGCTTCGTTCAAATCTATATCACTCTGCGATGACACAGAAGCTGTTGAGACCTTATGTAAAAGACATTTGTCACCTGGATAAAGGATAAAGACCCTAAAGGGCACATGTCATTGTCTGTGTAAGTAAGTTCTCTCTGTCCCTTCGTATTCTATTCTATTTTTTTCCTTCCTGAGTGAGAAGCTCACTCACCTGCAAAGAAAGTGATTAGTACAGACTTTATTCCAAGTAGCTTTGTGCCCAGCTCAAAGCTGAGGGGTTATGTGGCTAAGCAAGTAGGAAGATAAATATCTTTCCTAAAACAAATATATTAATTGAATGCAATTTCATTCATGCTTCCAATGAGATATACCAATGAACATCTCTAATCTCCAGTTTCTTGTTTGGTTCACTCTGTGTAGACACTATCAGGAGATCAGAGGAAGGGAGAAGACATCTGCAATTATGTTGCTCAGATATTTTCGATGATGGTTTTATCTTAAGTTGGCTGCAACCCTCTGCTGAAGTGCGCAGCTCCTGCCAAATAGCTTTTTCTGCACAGCTACCCTCTGAGTTCTAGTATTTACTCCATATCCTTGCCCCTTCAGTCCTAGAAGTGGTAATGGCTCCTGCTGTTGCTGATCCTGGAATACTGCCCTATCCTTTGTTCATTTCTTTAATGTCCATGCATTTTAATAGTCCATTTTATTAAACTCTCCTTAATTATCTAGTTTGAGTGTGCCATTTTTTATTGCCAGGTCCCTGATGATATACCTAATCTGCCATGGACCCTCCGCTGATCTTAGTGCCTCCAAGTACAGGTCCCTATAGGTAATTCAACCTCTCTTAAAGATCTTGCTTTTGTTGGTGTATAGTTTTTTTTGGTTTGTTTTTTTTTATGGCTGAGTAACAAATTAACACAACCATTGAAAAACAGTTCTCTGGGTAGCCTTAGATAGACTCAGCTTTTTTCTCTCTTTTTCACTTGTAGTTCTCAATGTAACTGTGGAATATAATGGGAATGGAACATGTTGATGTAAGGAGGAGCTAGCAGGATCAGCCTAGACTCTGTTCCAGTTCTCCCCCAGAAACAGGACATCCTTAAATGAGTCAGCCCAGGCAGTCTTGTGACCCTGAGGTATAAAGCCCAAGGTGGGCTGGCTGTAAGAGAGGCACCTAGAGATGAGAGTCCATCTGCTATAGGCAGCTTTCCTCAGCTTTAGAGGTGTGGTGTGCATTTAGGAGCCTGGCTCAACATGAGTCCTAGGCTTCTATTGTCCCTTGCTGCCTAATGTATAAGTAATAAACCTGCTTCATGTAACTTTGTGTGTGGTTTTTATGTCTCACCCGACTCAGACAAGTTGGTAACCTGTGCCTGGTGAATGTGCTTCATAATGATAGCAGTTTAAAGCCCACCTATTCATTTTCTCACAGTTCTGTAGGTCAGAAGTTTGGGCTTGGCATTATTGGGTCTTCTACTCAGCTTCTCACAAGGCTGAAATCAAGGTGTCCTCTGGCTTTCTTCTTGGGAGCTTGGGATCATCTTCCAGGCTCATTCAGATTGTTGGTGGAATTAAATGCCTTATGGTTACAGGCTGGGGTTCCATTTCCTTGCTGGTTGTTGGCTGATCCAAGACACAAGGCCCTCTCACAACATGGCAGCGACTTCTTCAAAGCCAGCAGGGAATCTCTCTCCAGCCCACTATGAGGGAGTTGTAAATAATATAATGTAGTCACAGGAGGGACTCTTCCATCATATTTGCCGCATAAAGTGACTGATACAGTTTGGGTATTTGTTTCTGCCCAAACCTCATGTTGAAATTTAATCCCCGATGTTGGAAGTGGGACCTAGTGTGAGGTGTTTGGGTCATGAGGGCAGATCCCTCATGGCGTGGTGCTGTCCTCACCATAAGTGAGTTATCACGAGATCTGATTGTTTAAAGTGTGTGGCACCTTTCCCACTCTCTCTTGCTCCTACTTCACCTTCCATCATGAGTAAAAGCCTCCTCAGAAGCTGAGCAGATGCCAGCAGCATGCTTGCACAGCCTGCAGAATGATACTCTAATAAAACCTCTTTTCTTTATAAATTACCCAGTCTCATGTATTTCTTTATAGCAATACAAGAAGTACCTAACACTGTACCTAATTAAGGGAGTAATATACCATTATATTCCCATATTTCCCCAAACTCACGGGAAGGGATGATTCAGAGTATGTGTGCCAGGGATGGGAATCCTGGGGGTCACTGGGGATTCTGCCTACTACAGTGGTGAAGGGGGTTCAGGCTATCTCACTGCTTCAGATATACTTACAACTGACTTTCCTATTTTCTTCATTATTGCACCTTCAACTATCTAAGATATCTTTGTCTCAGTTTCTCAGCCTTACTGTAGTTCATTAGTATAACATGATGTGTTGATAAGCTTTCCCACTGTTGGGTTAGATGCAGCATTCTTGGGTCTGGTAAGACTTAGTGATTTAGTTTGTCTTGAGATACATTTCCCAGTCTGTTGCCTGGGAGTGTGGCGAGTTTACACCAGATTGTGGCTCTTCTGTGGCTGATTGAGGAAAGCAAGCTGGAGGCCTAATAATCGTCAAATAGGCAGACTTTAACGTAATCATTCTGCCTTCAAGACAGCACTTCACCTTAACGATCTTCTGCCTGTAACTCCAAGTCTCTCTGGTCTATTTTTTTTCCCAGAAAATTGACCTCTTTCCCCTATGAAGACAGCACAGGGTGTTGCCCTTCTGTTCCAAGTGGCGGTGGAAGTTGGGCTTTTAACTGTTCCCTTGACGTCTACAATCTAGACTCACCCTTTTGATGTCCCACCTCGTCTTTCCTCTCAGCTGTTCCAGTGCCCAGTTTCTCAGTTTTTGGGAGATTCTGTGAACAAAACCTGCTTGTTTATCTTCAGATTTACATGTTTGAGAATGAGCTGCCCTGACAACATCTTTATTATCCTTGACTAACAGCTTTTAATTTTTATCTATTGTGCTTTGAGGTTACCTCACTTCCTCGAATATAACGTTTTTTGCTTCTGTGTTTACTGTGATTATTTTGTTTTCCTTCTGTGTCTACTATGATTATTCTTTGAGGAGGAGTCATTTTCAGTTAGAAAAGGGGACTCACATGGTTTTATTCTACCACAAATATCAAAGGCCAATATTATAATAATAATTACTGTCATTATTTTATTTTTTGCCTGGTAACAGTAGAATTTATTCAAATGTGCCTTAATATAGCTGCTGGGGCTCGCCCATGGTGCTCTTGATATTTGAAGCCCAGATATTCAGCCAGATTTTCTTAAGCAATGGCACCAAGAAGTTGACAGACAGGTGAATGTTATACACAAGCTCACCGTCTGTCATCTTCACATGACTGACAGCCACAGCTAGACATAACACCTTTTTCATTTGGAGCTTGATTGTGCACTTCACCTCATCCACTTTGGCCACCATATTTTCGTCATGTGTCAGCAGGGAAGCGAACTTTCCTGCCTTATTTAGGTTTGGGCTGAGAATTCGTTAAATCTGCTTAATCAGAGACCCTGAGGCCAAAATTGCATCATACTTCTTGGCCAGCTTCTTGACCAGTTTCTTATTCTTGTTGAGTTTTTTCAGTGCCTCAATATCTATGTAAGTGATACCCACGGCCTTGGCCTCGTTACAGTGCTGCAGTTCCCCCAGGACACACGTGGAGGACTTGGGACAGGGAGTGGACTTAAGCCTGATGGTGCCTGAGAAGCGCTTGTCTTCTGGGGGTCGCAGTTCTTCAAGCTGATCTGTAACTCTCCAGGAACTTGCGGCCCTTGTGCTGGTTCTGGTGCAGGACTTCCTGCGCCGCCTGGGTACATGGTGTTGTGAGAGACTTCTCACGCCACGCTCACGGGAAAAGAGCCTATCATTATTTTATAATAAAGTTCGTATGTCATGGCATCTACTCTAAGTTTGGGCTGTTCTTACGGAAAGAAGGCTTAAACCCATTGTCTCTGAAGAAATAAGAGTGTTAAGAGGATGGCTCTTCATATGAGTGAAACTGAGAATTTGCATGGATTATTTGCGTTGGTTTGTTAGCCTACCTGTCCTCTGCAATGCAAAAAATCACCTTGCCAAGTTAGTGAAGGGCCTTGGAGTTGCTGGAGTGATGATTCGATGGGCTTAGAGAATTCATATCAGCAATAGATCGGTTGGCAGCATTTGTGTTGTTCAACTTTCAGGAATTCAAGTAATAAACATGAATATCAGTGGTTTGAATAAGAAATATAAACGGTATGGTATTTGGGGGGAAGCATTCCCATTAGATAGTCCAAAATGGGCTAGGCACTTTTTGATTGCCTAAAATAAATCAATTATTAGGGAGCTATTTCTGTTACTGAAACATTTTCATTCATTGAAAAGAATGTCTAAGCTTCTTACTAACACATGTGAGAGAGACACAACAGACATTAAGGAGCTCATAGGTAGTGCTATTAAGCAAGATACACAGGCTAGCTCTTACGTAAAGGTGAATAAAATTATACTGAAGGCTTGAATTAAACACACTGGATCTCAAACTTGGCTGCAAAACCGAAAAATAATAAAATGAGAATCTCATGGATGTGTATACCTGTTAGAGTGTGTGCAAACACACACACACTGATGTCTCAGATCACCTCAAGGAAATGAAACCGGAAACTCTGGGATAAAACTTAGGTTCTGGAATTTAAAAATCTCTCTAACATTTTTCAATAGTTTTAATGTGTAGCTAGCATTGTGAATCGCTGAACTAAGATTATAGGTAACTTTGGAGGAAGATACAGATGGGAAGAGAGGTAGTTAAAATTTTTCTCTTTTTATTTATGTCATAAATTTCGAGAAAGCCATTGAGAAAACTGTTTAAACACTTTCTGCTCTCTCTACTTCCCTTAGGAATAGGAGTGGCAGAGAACTGGCTCTCAGTTACCAAATCTCAGTATCCCACATAAAGAATGAAGTGCCTTGCTTTAGAGCAAATACTTGGTCAATTAGCGTTAGATAAATGTTCTATTTTTCCAAAGGTAGAAATATTCCCACCATCCTTCCACTTTAATCAAGCCACCAATTAATTACAGGCTTCCTTTTGAAAGGTTGGCTGGTGAGGAATTAGTTTCCAGGGTCACTGAACCTCTGTGAGCAGCCTCACCTCTGAATGCCACAGAGGGTGCTCATTCTTAATTCAAAGGCTTGTCTACTTAGATCTATGCTGCAAGCCCTAGGATGTAGTCAACCTGCAAAACATTGCTCAGAAAGAAAGTTACAAGTGCTCGACCAGTCCCTGTGAAGATATTGAATTCAGTTCTTATTTTTAATAATGTTTAAAGATGGAATCTTTCCTTTTCATTTCTTATGATAAAACCCATCTTTCATTCTGTAAGGTAAATCAAAGCAAGAACAAAACAGTGTAATCAGTGCCTGTGACAGTTTATTCATGATATGGACATATTTCTGAATGGTAAATATGAATGTGAATTTTTTTATGAGTGTGAACTGATACTGATACCAAGAAAAAATTCCCCCTTCCATTGTCAGAGAAAAGAGTTAGTAAAAAAAATTCCATCTCACTCAGAATTGCTTCTCTCTATCATTGTTCTTTTTTTCTGACATAAGCAGGTTCTAATATGTTTGTTTTAGCCTCTGAAGACTCTGGTAGATGTGTATAAACTGGTCTGGGTTTCATTCTGTTTCACAAATCAATAAACAAAGGTGTCATCCTGAAAAATTATTGCAAACTCTTCATTACAAATGACAATGAAGGAAACTAGAAGAACCAGATGGAGTTCTGAATCCTTCTATCAGAATAGGCTGGGGTAAAATAAATAAATAAAAAATAAATAAAGGCAACTCTCTTTGACTCACAAATTTGTTATGAAATAAATATGTAATGCTTCAATGCTAGCTTAACCAACCCTTCTTCTCCGAAAAAAATATTGCAAATTTATTTAGCGTCTTTCCTCCTTGAAGATTCTCAAATATTCTATAAGTTATAAGTAGAGATGTTCCCCAGAGAAATAGAAAAAGAACATAACAGAAAGGGGCAGTAAAGATTGTCACCCCTTCAATGATGTTAGAAACTATTTGAATTCAGAATAGTGACAATATTCCTTACTCCAACGTACGTAATTAGGCAATTTCCCAGGTTTTATAGTTGACTAGTTCATGTTGGAATAGTGAGTCATCATACAAAAAAGTCTTTATTTAGAATTTATTTGTAAAAAGGCAAATAAAACATTTATTTATATTACTTAAAAAAGGAAACACTTTTTAAAAAGTAACTACTCATCTACACTATCTAATTTGAGAGAGTTTTGAAAACATTTTGAAACATTTCAATATTTCGATCAGATTGGAGAGGACAGCCTTCAAATGGTAAACATTGATTTCAGAGCCTTCCCCAAGAGAAAGAGTTGCTCCCTTACTTTGTTCACGTGTTCTTTAGGAATAATACATCTTTCTGTCTTATAATCTGTTGATCCAAATTCACAAATATTTAGCCTATGGGATTTAGCACTATGTTTTGTGTTTTGCTCAACTTGGATTTCAGTGAGCTTTTCTAGAACAAATTGGATCTTTATCTTCTTTCTTTCCTGGACTTGAAGGCTTTGTAGTCACCCAGTTGGGTTCTTCTTGCCTACTACCCAAAAAAAGCTAATACACTGAGAACAGCAGGAATGTTTGCAGCAAAGAAAGAGTTTAATGATCAGAGGGCCAGCCATGTGGAAGGATAAGAGGTAATTCTCAAATCTGCCTTTCCAAGAATTTGGGGGCTAGGGTTTTTCAAGGATAGCTTGGCAGTCAGAGGGCTAGGGAATGAGGATTGCTGATGAGATGGGTCTGGGATGAAATCACAGGGGGTTGACACTGTCTGCTTGTGCTGAGTCAGTTACTGGGTAGTGGTTACAACTACAAGATGCTAGTTGATCCATATAGAATGCAAGTTCTGAAAAATAAACACTAGTCTTAAAGGATTTACAATGGTGATGTTATCTGTAGGGGAAACTGAGTAAGTTAATCTTGTGACCATTCACTGTGTGACTCCTGAGTAGTAAGCAGTTTTCAAAAGCAAGTTATAAAACAATAACTTCTTATAGTTTAACCACGCTAACAAAAGAAACAGCGGCTGTTCAGAATTTCGCTATGCTACAACTTAGCAGAATTCAGGCTCCTACCTACCCCAATTCTAGCCTTGTGGCCCTTCTTTTGTTTTACAAAAGTGGTTTCAGTCCCTTACCAAGGAGAAGGTTAGTTTTTGGAAAGGGCTGTTATCATCTTTGTTTTAGACTTAAACTACAAACTAAATTCCTTCAATAGTTAGCTAAGAATGAGCAAAGACTGTCTTGCAAGGTTGGGAGTAAGACTGAGTGAGTTATGTTAGATTTCTCCCACTGTCATAAGTTTCATAAAAGTGGTTTCAGTATTGCTTTGGGTTCTTAGATCACTGTTACCTCCTGCCGGCCTGGGACACTCTACATATACTTTTAAGCAACTCTATCAATGACTGCATTCTGGAAAAGCATGGAGTTAATTTAGTTTTGGTATTCTTTATTTCAATCATTTATTAACATTTACATGTGGGGAACATAATAATGAGAAAGATACTCCCTGACAGTGTACTTACACATTACCAGGCAAAACAATTAATAAGGATTTTAATAAAATACTTTAAAGAAAATACATAAGATGGTCATAAGCCAAGCATCATAAGGATTTACAGGGAAACTCTTCTTCTAATCAAGGCAATTAGTAATTACACTTCAGCTAGACAAGTAGGCAACATATTTGAGTTGGGTCATTCAATGGTAACTCTAAGTTTAGATGCAATAGGTAAGATGTTTCTGGAACTAGGTAGCTGTGAAGAGTTATTCCCATATCTAAATTTCCTTCCATAAATTCATGAGAGAGTACCACAAGGAGATTTCTACCTAGAGTATCCCATTTTTTAAAATGTTAGGCTTTAATAATCATAAATAAGCCAATGATTAAGTACAAAGAAATAAACAACTGAGAAATCCTATAAGATGGACCCAGGCTGAAACAAAGCATCATTCTGAATGAGCAAGGTGATGTTGGATACCCCTCATTCTACTCACCCAAGGTTCAATTCCAAGAATGCTCTGTGGGGCAGACCAGGCCAAGTTTGTGCAGTCTCTGCCTATTTATTCCTGCTGATTCACAAACCGCAAATAATGCCTATGTCTTTTCTGAGTGGTCCCAGCATTTGCTGCAACACTAGCATAAATTTTCTAAGACAGCTCTGATTCTCTAATAAATGTAAGTAAGTAGATTCTGGTCTATAAGTTGTGATTTCTGAAACATACAAATGTTTCCATGGCAAAGTATTCTTTTCTCATTGTTTTCCCCCATACCTGAAATTACATAATTTAAGGAAGAATCTTTTAATTTAGAGATAAATTTATTATAGGTTGACATACATAAATTTGAAAGAGATTCCCTATTAAATCTTATCAGTCTTTTACACCTCAGTGTAAATTACTTTAATTGGATATTTTACTCGGAGAAAAATTTAATGCAAAATAAAAGAAGGGAAGAAATACATTTGTTAGGACTAGACAATTAAATATATTTTTTTCAAGTAACCCATAAACCTAGTGGATTATGCATCTTTATTAAAAAGGACTCTGGAATTCAAACTGGCTTGAGTTAACCCTGCTAGTAGTAGAAGCAATATATATCCAGTTCTGTGTCAATAAAAGTTAAATACACTTGAAGAAGAGAAAGTAGGAAGAAGAGGAAGAAGGAAGGAGGAGGAGTCAGAGGATTCAGAGATCAGTGTTGCCAAAATGTTTGTTTACATTTATATGCATGCAACATACCCTGTTGTGAGATTACCCTTGAATAAAATACATCAGTAAAGTTTATTTCTGTACAATAATACCTAAGGGAAATGGTTATAAGCTGTATTTTGATTACATATGATGTAATTTGAACATCTATATCACATATAGATGGATAAACTTCAGTGATAAAGGCTAAATAATGTAAAAGAGCAAACAGCAACAATAATTTTTTTTCCTTGCAATTTCAATCTCTTACTAATAAATAAAACAAAAAGAATATTCATAGGTTTTCACTTCAGGGACTTTAAAGATGCCAGTGACTGGTTGATTCTATCATTTAGAGTAGTCATTGGCAGGCAGTAGCTTGAGTTTACCATTCAGATGAATGGTAGATATTGTGCAACTGCTCAGAATAAAACTGTTCAGAAACAGTTCTGAAAAGTAAATTTCAGGGAGCATATTTCCAAATGTATTATTTTGCTAGCTTCTGGTCATACAGTTGAAAGATCTCCAAAATAGAGCTGCATTTCCTTGTCCTCTATACATATGTGCTATTTGAGATCTAGGTAATAATGCTATATTAAAGAGCATCAAAACCAGCAGCCTGACATTTTCCAGGGTATTATATGGGTATTATATGTATACTTCTGGTGTTATAGGAGATGATTGTTTTTTGGTGGCAGTGGTGCGTGTGTGTGTGTGTGTGTGTGTGTGTGTGTGTGTGCCTGTGTATGTGTATATGCTGAGTCTGAGCAGCAGACTCTGTCTGAGTGACAAATGACAGAAGTACACAGACACAGGTCCTTTTCCTGTGAGAGCATGGCTAGGGGACCCCATGGCTTACAGACCCTGAAGAGACTGGAGTCCGGCTGTGGAGCCCCCATATGCTGGAGAGGCTTATATTTGTTTTAGGATAGATTTAATGACAAAGGTTTCGAATTAACACTATTAGTGGGTAATTGACATTGCCCACCCCCCAAATAGAGAGCAGTTCTGCTCACGGATGATCAAAGGTCAGTCTTAGGACAACATGAGTAAACAAGCTAGTTAGATTAACTCCTCTACATTCCCTTGTTATCTACTCTTTGCTATTAGCTTACGGTAAGAGGGTTAGGTTGCCTTCAGCCACAACCCTTTACTGAAGCTTTTGCAAAACACTCCAGCCTTCCAAGAAGGTTTGCATCTTTCTTATAATTTTTCCCACCACCCTGACTTATGTCCTATACACACACACATATATATCTGAAGAGTTCATTACTATAATAAATAATACATAGGCCTTTGTTTAAAAGGAATATTCTATAAGGTTAGGCTAAGTTCATTTAAGTATTGAAAGTTTGTGAGTTGATTAAAAATATTTCATTAGTAGTGTAGGTGGTATCCAGATGTGACAAAATTTATGATAGTAAAACATGAATTAAATTTGAAGGAAAACAGCATCATACTAGATTACAAGCTATTGGAGGGCAGGGAACTTAGAATCCTTTCTCTTGTGCCATATTTGCAGTCCTTTGTATAAAGCTTAGCACATAGTTGATGTTCAGTAAATTTTGAATAAATTAATACTGAATTTTTAAAAGTTAACTTTGCCTCTACTGTGAGTTTGTAGAAATTGTTCATTCCTTCTGAACTGTCAAACATCAATCTATTAAAAGAAAATGATAATTACAGTCCTCCAGTTTCACAAGGCTGTTGTAAAATGCAAGTACAACAACATAAATAAAAGTACTTTACAAACTGCTGAATATCATAAAAATAAAGATAATTTTATGTTGTTTGTAATTCACATGTCACAGGTTGACAACCTAGGTAAATGACTTACTGTACCATTTCTCTTAGTGTTAGAGACCACAAATGTGTCATAAAAAATTCAATACTCCTAGGGGCATGTTAGACATTTTTATCTAAGTACTACCACAAATGTAGCCTGGTCCCTGGTGTTTAATGCAGCTACACAAAGTTTTATAGTTTTAGAAGAAAATGTACTTAAATAGCTACAGGCATCATACACACATGAAATGCACAATTAGCTATAAGCATTCGAGGACAGACTTGCAGTGTTCATAATCATTGTCATTATGAAAAGTAGCCCATGAACAGCCGGACTGTCTCCATCACATAGCCTTGGTGTGATGGACTAAAGATAAACACATATTCTTTGTTTCCCTTCTCATTGAGAAGTAGACTCTAATTCCCCTTCTCTTCAACCAGGACTGGACTTAGCGAATACATTTACTAACAGAATATGGAGCCAGCTTCCGGGTCCAGGCCTTAAGAGACCATCAGCTTCCACTTCCTCTGTCTAAAAATGCTTTCTCTGGAAGTCCTGAGCCATCCAACATTTGATACCATGATGTCCCCGAGACTGCTGTTCTGTAGAGGCCATTTATAAACTCTCTGATAGATAGTTCTGGCTGAGCCCAGCCTGACTGCCATCCTTAACAAAAACCCAGCCATGAGTATCAAGTTGTCTTGGACCTTCCAGATCAGGCTCGGTATTCTGTCAGCTGAATACTCAGGGACCTCTGTCAATATTGTGTGGAACTTAAAAGTTCTCCAGCCCTTTTTGTATTTTATTTCATTTAATTTATTTTATTTTTTGAGATAGAGTCTCACTCTGTCACCTAGACTGGAGTGCAGTGGCACCATCTCGGCTCACTGCACCCTCTGCCTCCTGGGTTCAAGTGATTCTTCTGCCTCAGGAGAGTGATTCTCTCCTGAGTAGCTGGGACTATAGGTGCGCACCACCAGGCCTGGCTAATTTTTGTATTTTTAGTGGAGATGGGGTTTCTCCATGTAGGCTAGTCTGGTCTCAAACTCCTGACCTAAAGTGATCTGCCCGCCTTGACCTCCCAGAGTGCTGGGATTATAGGCATAAGCCACTGTGCCAGGCAGCCCTTCCTGATTCCTGAACCACAAAATTGTGAAATAAAATTAAGAGGTTGTTTCATTAAGTATCAGGGGTAATTTGTTATACAATAATAGAAGATTAGAACATTCAGCTCATATTCCATAAGATTTTCTTCCTCTCCACTAAAATAATTTCATATAATGCATGTGCTGTGTATATTTGCAAAAGATCTCTTATTTGCTACTTTTGTATTTCTTATATCCTCAATTCATAAAAATAAATCAATGGATTGTGGAAATACAGAGATAGTAAAGTAGTAATTTTAATGAAAACATTACAGCCTTCAAAAATATATTAAAATGAATATTGAAGGAAATTCCAATGCAAACACAGGGTTTTTTATATACTAAGGGTTGTATGTACACAGGGTTTTTATGTACATAATGTTTTATATACTGAGATAAATGAGTCTCTGAGTATGATATGTAATTGGAAAACAGATAAAATTGAAAGTATAAAAACAAATATTTAAAAATTCAGACTGGTATGTTCACTGTTAAGAAATTTTATCAAATGGTAGGGT
Source organism: Aotus nancymaae (assembly GCF_030222135.1). NCBI lineage: Eukaryota > Metazoa > Chordata > Mammalia > Primates > Aotidae > Aotus > Aotus nancymaae. Next base: position 4,839,226 of record NW_026988494.1, on the reverse strand, counting down.
AGATTTTAGTGAATCTCTTGTGTTATTTTCAAGTAAATCAAAGTAACAACTCTAGTAATCCAAATTAGTTTTTCTTTAACAAGAGAAAAACAATGCTTTCAAGTAGAAATTATGGCACTGAAGCATCATTCAAAACTGCTCTTTCTGTAACTAAAATGAGATTTAACTCACATTGAAACAGAGAAGCTTGTAATATCACCTGAAAAGTTATTAACAAATATCATGCTCTGAACCTAATCCCTAAAATTCCATTTCAAATGACAAAAATGGATATTACATAATAGCAGTGTCATATAGTATAGAAATCCAATTACTGGTTTGTGAATTTCTGCCAATAGAGCAGATAGTTGGCCTTATATTTGGATAAATTATGTAAAGTACAAAAGATGAATCAGTTTGATGCCTTAAGTGATTTACCTATAAAAGAGATGTTCAACAACTATGTCCTTTTTATCATTGATAATACAAGCTATAGGGGAAAATATTTTTGATTTACTTTATTATTATTTTGTAAACCATGAGGTAGACTCCTACCAGTTAATTAGGCTGAGCAGAGACTGTGTAGGTGTGTATCCTCTCTGTGTGGTATATACTGCCAGAGAATAAACACTGCTTTACTCACAAAGAAATGTGGTCAATGATATACTTCCTGATGTCTATTCATCATGGACATGAACACTAAGATTTGGGATTAAGGTTGAGTTTTAGGTATTAAGAGTTAGTACTTTTATCATGTAGTTTGAAGAAACATTCCACAGTTTTGCTACACTGACCATCTAGGGAATGTTGGCTACATGTAAACCTAAAAATTAAGAGATTACAAATATTTATTATTGATTTTGATAGTTCAATAGTTCTATTATTTCAGGCGGCTTAGTCAAGTGATAATATATTCAGATCTTAAATTATGAATTGCTCACTTCATAGGCAAAAGAAAGCAAGTTTTTAACTTGAAGGCAATACAGGAATTTAATAAGACTGAATTATTTTGGAAATCATTGAAAGTTAGGGTTTTCGATGTTTTTATTTAGTTATTAAAGAAAAAATATGTATGCCCATGATATAGTAGAAATATCTCTGTACAGTTTCTTCCCGAATTGAAACATTCAGAAATCTCCTCTTGAAAGCAAATGCTTGCAGTTTTGTCATTTGACAGGATCCTGAGATTAGACTTCATGAAAAAATTACTTCAAATTTTAAGGCCTATTTCAAAGCAAATATTCGAAATTAACTGCCAGTAACTCAAAAACTTATATCCATTCCAATATCCTTTAATTATGTTGTGGGTTTCTTTTTTTATTTAGTGTACATGGAACAAACACAGAAAAGTAGATTTGGTATCTGACCAAAATATCACCTATTCATCATTGAGTCAAATATTTTATAGGTCCTTTGGTGAAAGTTGGTGAACAATGTCACCCTTTTAGTGAAGCAAAATAAAAATTTTACTAATTTAAAATTTCGTGTTCTTTTTCTGCAAAGTAAGTCCACATTCCTTCAGGAAAAGGCAAAATATAGGAAGAAAGAGCAAGTCAGTAGTTAGAGTGAAGAGCTGGAGGGGCATCTGATGCAGAGGAGCAGTATGAAGACTTCTTGACATGTTCGCAACACTGGGCATCCTATCAGTGGTGGTGGTTACAAGTGTGTAAGAACTCATGGGACTCTATGCCAGAAAGGGTAAACTTTTCTATTTGTATTATTTTTTTTTATTTTCTGAGATGGAGTCTTTCTCTGTCACCCAGGCTGGAGTGCAGTGGTGCGATCTCGGCTCACTGCAACCCCTGCCTCCTGGGTTCAAGAGATTCTCATGTCTCAGCCTCCAGAGTAGCCAGGTTTACAGGCAGCCATCACCTCATCCAGCTAATTTTTGTATTTTTAGTAAAGATTGGGTTTTGCCACGTTGGCCAGGCTGGTCTTGAACTCCTGACCTCAAGTGATTCACCTGCCTTGGACTCCCAAAGTGCTGGGATTACAGGCAGGAGCCACTGTGCCCAGTTATTTGTAATTTTTTAAAAAATAAAATCAATCTATTTTAAAGTGATACAGAATGACGTGTTCATATTTGCATTAAACTCTGATTTGTCTGAAATATTGAAATACGATTTTTTCTTTTTTTAACGATAGATTTACAGAACGAATGAGTCTTTATCTCCTTATTCAGGCTGTCATGAAGTCCTAGAGTTTAGGTGAAATTGAATGAGAAAAGATACTAGAAGCAATACAAACAGAAATAGAGCCATGAAACCCATGAAAGAGTTGGAAGGCATGCCTGCTCTGCTGAACTAAATATAGCGAATTTCTTCTCAGCACTGATGTCCAGGTGCAAATGAGCACATCTGGATTTGATAGCAACATGCTGACAGAAAGACACTAAGAAGCAGTGAATAAAATATTCTGTTATTACATACAGAATATTTTACAAAATATTATGTCTTTACATAAAAGTTGCCTAGTATTTCCTCCTAGAATTGCATTTTCTTTAGTATTCACTATTTAAATATATTACCTTCCTTAGATAAAAACCAGGAGACTAATGATTTAAGTCCCTGTTGTCTTTCCCTCCTTCCTCAATATTCTTCTCATAAAAGAATATTTACTTAAAAGGCACTTCAGGTACTAAAGCAATTGGTCAGACCTTTGAATTACTTCCCTCACAATTGAATTTAAAGCATCTGTTGCAAGCAACATAACAATCACCATAGTAAGAAAGGAGCTGTGGAGAGACAGGAGATTAAGAATCATAAGGTCTTCATGCTAAACCCAGTTCTGTCATTTATGAGATGACCTTGGGTGACAATGATTATAATGATGATCATGACGTTGATTTCTTAGTCTCAAATCCAAGAACACTGAGATTGGGTTTGGAGATACTGGATCTGAAAATAATAGACTCTGCTCAGTTCAATGCACAGGATTATTAAACATCAAGAAAGTCATGGGTTCTGAAAATGGATACTGGTGATGACTACATGACACTGTGAAAGAATTTAATGCCACCGAATCGGGCACTTAATCCACAGTTAAAATGGTAAATTTATGTATATTTTGCCACAAAAAAAGACATGAAAATGGCATAGGCAAAGAAAACACCTAATACAAGCCCATTTCTCAGGTGACCCCTTTCTATTCGTCATGATCACTTATTCCAGGTGGAACCATGATAGTAGTCAGCAACCTCAGGAATCTGTCACACCTGAGAAGCCCTCCAAGAACGCATCTTGAGTTTTATCCTCCTCTGTGCAGAAGAGCCGTCCCAATGCCCAAACACAATTGCTATCAAGTAAGACAATACATTTGCCATGAGGTCAGCCACATCCCTAGGCCTAATGTCCTGGTAGCGGGACTGGGAAATTCCTGTTGCACCAAAGTTGTTCAGTCTCTTTCTCCTCATCTTTGCTGCTCTTTGAGAAACCTTATTTTGCTTGTGTCTATGTGGCAGGACCTGGGAATTTTCAGGTCAGCTTGTCCATAGTCAGGCATGACACACACACACACACACACACACACACACACAAAACCATCACAGTGGTATGTCTGAAATGTTTCTCCTTCTCCTGTCTGGAATGTTCTTCTATGTGAAGGGAGCTTTATTACTATAACACTCTTAGTTCTTCATGCATTTCTTTTCAAGACTAGGAGCTTAACCAGATGATTGTGTTTGGAAAAATAGATGAGGCACAAGTAGCGCAGCTTCTTGCTCATTCCTTATTCTTGGAAGTAGCTTTGTTCACATTGATTATGCATTATCTTTTGCTTCTTCATACTGTCTATTTTATAGGGACCTGCCTGAAGATGGGGAAATGTCTGCAAGCCTGATACTGGATAATTCTGTCTATATTTAGGGGGTACTGTTTACTCTCTGTGTGTGTGTGTGTGTGTGTGTGTGTGTATACAGCATTCTTCAATATCAGCTTTTTCAGTAAACAAAGGCAGGATTTTATGCTTCCCCAGCCCCGCTATTCTCACTCCATTTGTTTTATTTCCCAACTAGTTCTGAACTTAGGCAGACAAGAGAGATGCTATTTACTGAGTCTATCAAAACACCCCAACATCTGCTGCATGAATTAATGAGTTTGAAAAAGAGACAGTGAATAAAATGTGGAAGACCAAAACATAGGAGAAGTCATTGAGGCTTCTTATGTGCCTTGAGTAGGGAAGTTGAACTTTGGAGCTGCTTCATTAAAACAAATTGGGTACTCAGTTGATGACATGCAGGCCTTGCTCTTCTTGAACAAAGGCCTCAGCAACTACCTGGCCTTGGAAGGCTGATCGCCTTAGAAAAGGCTTGGGCCATACAGAACAGTGAGCAAGCTTCAGCAAGGGGATTGGGCTTTACCAAAGATTTCAGAGTGCAGACCTCAGCCAGAATTCTGGCTTCAGGCCTTAAGAGCATTATCTAAACACCAGCTGGCCCTGACTGTATCAGCAAAGGCTTGGCCATTTGCATGTGCAGGCCACCTGGGGACTACAGCAGCTTGACCACAACAAGGTTTTGTGGGAAGTGGGGTCTCTGCTCATCTGCTGCTCACAGAGGCCTTATAGACAAGCTCAGGTTTTCAACTAGACAGAAAAAAGAGTTTTACTGGCTTTTTTAACTTTGGAGGAAAAGCAGTGTTTGATGCTTTTAAACTGCAAAGCAGCTGACATCTACAGAACTCTGGTGAGGTTCTCACTTTAAATTGTTAATGCTAACTGGAGTGTTTATAAGTGAAATAACAAGGTGTTTTGTTTTGTTTTCAAATAAACAGCAACAGTATCAGCATAAGGGCAGGAATTGATCCAACTAGATTTTTTTTTAAAGTTTATAATTGTGGAAGCAAGGAAATTGATGAATGAAAGTTAACTATATGCTTCTCTCTGCTCTTGTGAATTTTAATGCCAGGCCTAGGCACATGGTTCTAGACAGTATGTCCCAAGTTGCTTTCTGTATTTAGGGCCAGTGTAAATATTGTGAGCAGTTCACGTGGATTAAAATGGTTTGTTCACATGGTCTTAAGAATGACCTCTGTAAATTAAGTACATAATATTTAAACTAAGAGCATAGCTATTCACTAGCAATATTTAAATCTGTTACCATACAGTGTCCACTCTCAATATGTCACTGGGTTGACAAAGCCCTGGTGCTCAAAGAAGAAATTAAAATTTGAATATACTGGATGAAAAAAGGAAGACACTTAATTATCTCATCTCTGATGAGCTTTATTCGTCGATAAAACATGGCATAATTTGGGAATATCAAATAAAATCGAGATCAAGTTTTCAGGTTTGGGTCTGGTGTTAGTTTGATAATTTATTTTTGTAAACTACTTAGGAGCCTTAAGATAAAAATCTACCCTGCATATCAAGAGCCCCAGGAGGACTCTCGAAGGATTTGTACTTGTTTTATGTTGGAGTGTAGTTTTATGAAACTGGGAGCACTTGTCTCCTGATAAAATACTGATCTCTTCAAAAAGGACAAGAAGGACAGTACATAATGGTTCTGAACAGCAAATGAAACTATCAACAGAGTAAACAGACAACCAACAAGATGAGAGAAAAATATTTGCAAACTATGCATCTGACAAAGGTCTAGTATCCAGTCTTTAAGAAATCTAAACAAATTTACAAACAAAAAACAAACTTCCCCTTCACTGTCTCTCCTGCTGGCTTGTAAAGGTGTACTTGCTTCCTCTTTGCCCTTTGGGTATGATTGTAAGTTGTAAGTTTCCTGAGGCTTCCCAGCCATGCTTCCTGTACAGCCTGTGGACTGTGAGCCCATTAGACCTCTTTTCCTTATAAATTACCCAGTCTCAGGGAGTTCTTTACAGCAGTTGAGAAAAGACTATGACATTCTTGTGGCAAAACAATAGAAAGTGTTAGAACAGGCCCTTGTGTAGTTTTGAAAGGTGATATAACAATGCATTTGGTTAACTAGGTGATTGCTGGTAGAGGATTAGTGTCTTGTAGGGTGGGATAAGAAGTTCTTGATCCCTGTTCACCTCTATATTTTTGGTGAGAAAATGGCAGGCTCATTTACCTTATTTCCAAAAGCAATTTCCAATCTAGTTTGGATACATAGTTGATTATAAATTTCATGAGTACTTAAGCCCTCAAAACAATAATGTATTATCACATTTTCATATAGAAAAGCTATACTTATGAGTCTTTTCTCCAAATAAATCCACTTTTAACCTTATTTGTAATCTTATTTTCCAGTATAAATTTACCTTGAATTGGTCGAGAGCCAAAGTTTCTGACAGATAGAGTCAGGCAACTAATAAAGTTAGAGTTTCAGCTGCCCTTTCTTCTCAGGATATAACCCCATTAAGTTATGCTAGATGGAGGGAAAGTCTTCAATGTAAAAGGGTTATGCAAAGAAATACAATTAAGTAGGTGGGTGGAAGCTCACTATATTATAAGAGTTCCCAGTGTTGGAAATTTCCATTGTTTATACAATTTTGTCCTACTTTCTATGTAATATATCCTTGAATACCTTTTTCATTGTTCATCAGAATAATATGCTTTGATCTTGACCCCTTTTCAATCAACATTTACTTAATGAATCAGACATGAAGATAGATCCGTTAGTTTTTGTAATAGACCATTTTATATTTGATAGATTCTCATTAGCATTCATGTAAATCTTTTAAAGGCCAAGAGGTCTAATACATATTTCAAGTGGTATATAACAGTAATTTAATCTTTCAAGAATGAAGATATAAATATTAAGGGATTCCAGCATTTAAAAGAATATGCAAGTAAAAAAGCCCTGATAATTCAGAAGCAACTCAGCCAGGTATATTTACAATTCTATTTCAGGCTGTTTCCAATATTTAAGACCATTTAGATTAGTAATCTGAGGTTAGGTAAAGAAATATGTCTCTAGTGAAGCTATCTTTCATATTTATATGGTGACTTAATATTTTCAAATAATTTTATATACATTAAACCATTTAATCCTTGATATAGTCATTGCGTTAGGGATTGTTATCTTTGCTTTTTTATGAGAGTGTTCCAGCTGGAAATCATAGTCCAAAATTATAAAGCTATAAAATGACAGATCTGAAACTCAAAATAAAATGTTTTATTCAGTGTTCTTTTCAGAAAAGTATTGTTCTGGGTTAGTTGTAATATGTGTTCATAAAACTCAGTATTTATGTTTGTTTAATTTTAAGTAGAGGTCTGATGCTGCTTCTGTACTCATGGAAGAAGCTGGAATATTAACTACATATTAACCATATATTAACTTAAAAGTAATCTATGCATATAGTATATATAGAATACATTGAAATCCATGTACTGTCTTGAAGAAATTCCATACTAAGATTAGAAAAACAATTATTGACCTTATGTATCCATTCAGGTGAATGCCTCTGTTTTTCATCACTACAGGTCATAAAACGGGCACGATTGTATTCAATCCCTGTGGTACAACCAACCAATGAAGTCCTCAACTCTCATGCTGTCTTGTCCATGGCTGGTATTCTAAACTTTTTGCTTTGACCTATCAAAAATAAGACTTTTGTAACTGTTTCTCCTCCTGATCTGACTCTTCCCTGTACTGTCCTCATTACGATTGGTGTTGTTCTATAGTATTGAACTCTGGCTTTCTCTACTCTCACTCATTTTAAATTATTTTATGGCATTGCTTCTATATGCTCTGGATAAAAATTCTTGCTTTCTGTTCCAGCATTTCTCTGAGTTTTACTCCAAGTCCAAGAAATGAGCTAGAAAAATGGGAAATACCGAACTTGGGAGCTTCTACTTACACAAATAGAGAAATATTAGTCACAGCGACCTGTTTTAATCATTGCTTAAAAGTGAAAGCAGATTTCAGAAGTCTAATTCACCTCATATTAAATACTATGTTCATCTCTGGCCATCTGCAAGAGCAGTAGCTATCCAGCTGCTGCATTCCATTTTAGAAATGGCTGTCATTGCAGCAGTGGATGGATTAACACTTTCTTTATATATATCACTTTAAGATTGAGATTAAAATGCTCCGTGTAAATGTAAGTTATTAAGAACCATTTGCAGGATTAAGGACTTCCCCAATATAGGTTGATGTCAGACACATTAATAGTTCTGAAGAAGCCATTACAGTTTATGGTGTCAGTGATCTGATGAGAGAATGTAATAGGAACATCATCTCTGTGATCCAGCAAAATATCATTTATACCTTTGATGAGATGAAATAAAAGACATTAAACTTATGGGCTATCTTAAGGTACAAAGAATGGTAAGAGAATGTTAGCTGACCTTGTGAATCAAGTCTGTCACTCTTTCCAGGAACAGTAATGAAAAATAAAATGACAAAAATATTAACTCATTTATGAAGTCTTTTGAAAATATCTGGCAAGCTTCATGGCTAATTAAAATAAAATAATTATAAATCATAGTATGGTAGAAACCAACCACAGTATTAATAACCACACAGAATTTCTTCAAGTCCCCGAGCTAACTATCCAGCCATAATTTCTTTCTGTTTAGATCACATTGTAGGAAACAGTCCTTTACTCCACCAATTCCTAGGCTCATAAGATTAGATATACAAACAGCCATTTTGTATAATGTAAGTTTGAAGTTTATTTTGTATATGAGTTTTACATATGTTTATTAAACATCCTCTATATACTTATATTTGCATACATCTATCAACCTACCAAACAGAATCCATAAAGGCAGGAGATAGAGAACTAACCATTATATTCCTGACTCAGTTGTGTTCATTTGCTCCCATTAGCTTCCTCCAGCTTTTGTTTTGCTTCTATGAATGTTTTGTTGATTTCACTTTTGAGAATCGTTTTTGAATTTATCTTGATCTGTTTGAGCTGTATCTCAGTAAACACCAGAGGAGTGTCAGAATAAATATACTTAAACAGTAGCACTCATAGGAAAATTAGATCTCAGTGTAAGTGAGAAACAATTTGGAAGAAAATAGAGGAAGATAAATTCAGAGGGAAATGCCCCTCCCGTGACTACACTGATTCCTATTGTATTTATATTTATTTCAACAGGAGCAGATATATTTTCTAAATGGGGCAGGATCAGATGCACCCTTAATAGAAATCAGGGATGAGAATATAATATCTATCCAGTGGCAATGTGCTGCCTAGTCATGTTATTGTCATAATTCTAATAGCTTTGCCCCTTGATCTTTTAAAGTTTTATGGTTTTGTATAAGGGTTAAAAGGCTTTCTTGTATATAAACTCATTAGACTCTCAAAATATATCCATAAGGTGGGAAGAAATTATTAACTATATCTTCAAATAAGAATATTAGGACAAAAAGAACCTTTGTAACTATATTACCATTTTCCATGGTCACATAGCTCAAAAGTGGCAGAGGAGAGACTTGAAACTTAGTTGTCTTATGTTAGTTGGGAATGTTGTCCCTAACAAAGGACATCTGAACCAGTCATCTGGCCTTTCCCTAAGACTAAGTGCTACAGAAGCTAACGCTGATCAGTGATAACATAGAAATAGAGAGTTCTAATTATTTTATGGGGAAGATGAAATTTAAGGAGACTAGTTTTTGAAAAAAGCGTGGAGGCCGTTACGTGATCATATTCCGCAATTTCCATATCCTTACAAGTTTATGTCAATCCAAATAGTCTCCAAGGCTGCTAGGGGAGGCAAATGTTAGCTATGTTCTCAGTGTCATGTTTTGTATTAGAGATGCTGATAGAGATGGAGTGGGGATCTTGATTGCAGGGAAAATAATTGCCACCTTGATACATTAGTGCTATAGAATAATCCTTCATCAGAACACATCTGGGGCACCAGTTTGCCTGTGTCTGCACACATACACATGCATGTGGGTGGTAGGATACAGTTCCGCTAGGATCCTCTCCACACCCCTTCCAGCCACTCTAGGTGAACACTCAATGCCACTTCCATGTTCACAGGCAGAGCTGACTAATGATTTATCACTTACCTTTGAACAGGCAGAGAAGAGACTGGGAAATGGGTGAAGGTGAAACTCTTTCAGAACAAAAGAGATGATCCTGCCAACTGTTATAAACCAAAACTAATTCTATAACCATGTGGCTCTTCAGCTCCATCTTATACATACCTCCTTAATCAAGACAAAGGTGGGGTAGTTATATAATTATTTTTCTCTTATCCATATCTTCTGTAGTTATTATCAAGGCAAGAGGAAGGTCTATATTCCTCTCTCTGTGTCTTTTTTCTGTCTCTTTCTCTCCTTAGACTTTTTTAAAAAACATTTTTAATTAAATTTAAAATTAAATTCAAATTTACAGGAAAGTTCCAGAGATAGTTCAGAGAGTTTCTATATACCTGTCACCTAGTTTCTCCTATTGGTAACATCTTACCTTAATATGATAAATTTGTCAAAAATATAAAACCCAAAACTGGTACAGCACCATTAACTAAACTTCAAACTTTATTCTGGTTTTACAGGTTTTTCTATAATACCATGTTTCTGTTCTAGAATACAATCCAGGATGCCACATTACGTTTAGACATCATATCTTCTTAGTTTTGTCTGGTCTGTGGCTTTTCTTGTTTTTGATGACCTTGAGAGTTTTGAGGAGTAATGATAGGGTATTTTGTAGACTGTCCATAAATTGGGGTGTATTGGATGTTTCTCTCATGGTTAGACAGAGGTTATGAGTTCTTGGAAGGAAACCACAGAGGTGAAGTGCCATTCTGACTACAACATATTAAGGCTTCATGTTATCAGTGTGATTTCTCACTGATAGTTAACCTTCACCACCAGATGAAGGTAGTGATTTTCAAGATTTCTTCAATGTAAAGGCACTTTTCCTCTTTTCTCATATACTACTCTTTGGAAGCAAGTCACTAAGCACAGCCCACACTCAAGCTTGTTAGACAAGTGAGTTAAGCTCTACTTCATAGTATTTAGAATATTCACATAAACTATTTGAAATTTCTTCAGTTAGAAATTTTTTTAACTTTCTTATAGTGCAAGTATAATGGTCAAAAATCCTCTTAGTTTTAATTGATCTGACAATGTCTTTCCTTTGATTTCATATTTGAAGGATATCTTTGCTGAATGTAGAAATGTAATTAATAGGGTTTTTTTATTTGCTTACAACATTTTAAGTATATTATTCAATTTTCTTCTGGCTTTTATTGTTTCTGATAAGAAGTTACCAGTTACTCTTGTCATTATTCCTCTGTAGGTAATGGCCCCTTCAAGTTTTCTCTTTATATTTGCATTTTAGAAATTTAACTATGATATGCATATATAGATTTCTTTTTATTTGTTTGGATCAATTTCCTTTGAGCTTCTTGGATTTAGTGCACTAATAATTACAGTCAGATTTTAAAATTCTGGTCATTATTTTTTTCTGATGCCTATTTTTACCTTGTTTTCTCTGTCCTTCTGGGATTTTAATTACAAATATTATACATCACTTTGGTGACCAGCAATTTGTTTTGTGTTGTTGTCAGGGTGGTGGTGGTGGTGTGTGTGCTTCATTTTCATGTGTTTTAATTGAGATAGTTTTGTTTGATCCATTGTTTATTGATATTTTCAAATGCAGTGTTAAAAGTTTTTATTTCTCTGTTGTGATTACTTATTTATTCACTCAATATGTCCACATTTCTATTTAAGGCATTGGATATGTTTCTACGAGCTCTTTTAAAGTCTTGATCTACTAATTTCAACATCTGTGCCGCCTCTATGTCTGTTTGTATTAGTTGTTTTTTAAATTTCTTCTTGATTACAGGTCGCTTTTTATTGCTTCTTATATCTAGTAGTACTTCTTAAAATTATGGGATGGACATGGAGAATATTATATTCTCAAGAGTGGATTGTCAACATTCCACTTGGTTTTAGGTTTTGTTGGAGTAGGTCTAGAGTAGCTTTACTCTTCACATGAGGCCTTTCTAGGAACTCAACAAAAGAGCCAAGATATTTAGAGATGTCTTTATACTTTGGCTGGTCAGAACTTCAATACCCTCCAATACTGTATGACATCCAGAATGTTCATCTGGCTCACAAATCCTCAATAGCTTTTCTCTGAAGGCTCTTACTGGTATTTTATTGCATATATGCAGCTTTGTATTTGGCAAAAAGTGTAGGGAAGTCTTCTCTAGATTTCTGAACCTCTTCATGTATGTAGCCACCTCCTCTCTGGTGTCTTGTCCCACAAATAACAATCTCCTCAAAAATTCTGAGCAACTAATGAGATTGCTACTTTCTACTTGCCGTCCACTTCCTTGTGCTGAAATTTCATTATTGACTTCAGCCAGAAAGTCATGGTGAACTTGGTGTTTGTATTGTATAATTCTCTTATCTCAAGTATAACGTGCCTATACCGTTTGTTTTCCACTATGTGAAAAGAATTTCCTCATATATTTTGTCCAGATCACCTGAGATCAGGAGTTCAAGAGCATCTTGGCCAACATGGTTAGCCCATCTCTACTAAAAATACAAAAATTAGCCAGGCGTGGAGGTATAGGCCTGTAATCTCAGCTACTCATGAGGCTGAGACAGAAGAATCTCTGGAACCCAGGGGGCAGAGGTTGCAGTGAGCCAAGATCATGCTACTGCACTCCAACCTGGGTAACAGAGTAAGACCCCATATCAAATTTAAAAAATTGCGTGTTTTGTGGTACAATTTAAAGAACATCAAGAAGCATCAACACGTATCTCTCGTTAGATAATAATAATGCCTAGAAGTCTCGTTATTTGAATCTTTCCTTTTATTTAAGATATTGACTTCCAAGATCACCAATTGGAATGCATGAGAGATAAGTGTATGTGACTAACGTTGTTCACTAAACAGTGGACTAAAGAGAAGGGAAAATAGAAAAGTATTTTTTTTAAATAGGACAAGTGGTTGGGAAGTTCTGACACATGGTGTACCATTGGCATGAAGAAACCTAGAATGGAGAAGTGGTCTGAGAAGTAAGGAAAAGCATAAAGCAGAACGTGACACTGAAAAGAAGAAAGAAAAGGTAGTGAAGCAAAAGCTGCTCATTGTACTTCAATTTAAAACCTACCTCTCCTAGAAGTTTTTGATAGGACTCGGCTCATCAGTCTTTGCAATAGCCCAGAGGTGGAAGTTAATAGTCGTACAAAAGAAAAGACATTAGAGAATATTAAAGATAATTTAATTTTAGTTCAATGATTAATATGTCAAATTTTCTTTTAGTTTTGTGGCCAAAGATATAAAACAACTCTCCAACACAGAGCTTGTTAGTATTTCATTCGGGACTATACCTCAAGACCCTTTGTTTTTGGCCCTTTCTCTCTTCATCTCTTCCTCACTTTTTATTTTCCTAGTTATGGGCATTATAAAAGTGAAGACATGGCCTGCCTACAGTCACAGCACAAACGAAAGAGGAAACATTAAATCTCTGCCAAGGATTCTAAATGCATGCCCGTAGTCTCAGGTGTTTCCAAACCTCTCTAAGCATGCTCTAGCAAAGTGTGCGCAGAAATACAGATATATGTTTCGATCTTCAGACTGATCTATTCTTACAGTATATCATTGTTTTCCATAATCCTGTGCTGGCATTGCTACTACCCAAGAGGTTGAAAAGATTGATGCATAACCTGGAGCTCCTTCCATTTGAAGAATAAACACATGTTGCAAAACTGTCTTCTGGATTTAGTAATTGCCAAAGCCTGTGATTCTTGGGGTTGCATGGGCATAGTACATATAATTTAGCATTTTCTACATCTAAACCATGTAAAATGAGTAATCATATATGTTAATGAGAAGAATGGGAAATGGAGCTGAGTATTAACAACTCAGATTCATTTTCTTTATGTCTAAGAGTAAGACTATTTAAGGTTTACTCCCAATTTATTTACAGTTTAGTTTTCAAACACAGAATAATGAGATTCTAAAAGTGCAACTCCTCATTTTTAGAAATGAGAAAATATAGATGCCAAAAGGTTAAATGGCTCATTTAAGGCCACACCAGAGAATTTGTGGCAAGACAATGGAATCTGAGCTCAAAGACTCAGTCCAAAACAATGAAACAGAATATTCCATGATATGGAGTTCAAAAATGTGTGTCTTTTATTGGATTCCACATTCATGATCAGACATACGAACTCAGACACATACAACATTCACTCAGAAACCTATTCTGAAAAAAAACTGGGTGAAATTTTCTGAATTGCTGCTATCTCAGTCACTGGTATCATCAAATATTTTTAATCTTTTTTTCTGAGCACAACTCGGATATTCAACAGCTGGGAATAAATAGGCAATATAAATCTCTATTTCTTGAAAACAGAAATGAAGTCTATACCTTTCAGATAACTTAATAACCTCTAGCATCAGTAATAAATATCCAGCTTTCTGTATAAATTACATTGGGGCTTGGAATATTGTACTCAGCTCTGAATTATTTGTTTCATATAGTGTATCTCTGGGTATACAAATTAAAAAGAAATGCTTTGGAATGTGATTAAATTATAATCAGAGGGAGTCATATGCTGGCAATATAATTCTGTGAAGTGTTCCTCTCTATAGATTCCCTAGTTTTTTGCTATAATTGCATTTAATTAAATAAATGCTCTGAAATGTCAGAATAAGGCATGCATTCTCAGTGTCAGGAGGAACCAGCCAGCCACCCTGATGTGAAACCGTCCAATCTTGCCCTGCACAGTGGGGTTTCAACAGTTGACAGTCACAAACTCTCATTAGTTGTTTCAGCCTTTGTAGAGAGCCAGGGTCAGAGACAAGCATGGCAAAGTTCAAACAGTTCTATCATGCAGGTTGAGCTGTGGTGTTTTGTTTATGTTCCACTAATGACTAGACCTGCTGCATGCCAATATGGTCTCTTCACCTGTCGTCAAGGCAGATATTGATCACCATAATCACGCTCAGTTCAGAACCGATCTTAATCAGAGTCCATTCTTTCATGACTATCTGTCAGCTGTGAGTAACATGTCATTACAGAGCTAAAGGTGATGAGTGGGTCTCCTTCTCAGAAAGGTTTTGAAAAATGGGCATGAATTGTTATTGTGAAGTCAATAAACTTAGACACTGACGAAACCCTGATATTCTGGGATTAACTGGTGAAGATTATTTGGGCAGCACATTCATTATCAGTTCAACACTTCATTTTAATCAAATGCATTCTGCAAACATCTAATATCTGATATGCAGAACAATAACTTTATATCTGCCTGTACATAGACTCATGCATAAAAGGAAAACAAAAGATGAATCACACCCTGTCTGTTCAAATCACTGTCTCCTGGAGTCACATAGTTCATTATGTAAAAATTTCATTATAGGCCAGGCACGGTGGCTCATGCCTGTAATCCCAGCACTTTGGGAGGCTGAGGCGGGTGGATCAAGAGGTTAAGAGATCGAGACCATCCTTGTCAATATGGTGAAACCCCGTCTCTACTAAAAATACAAAAATTACCTGGGCATGGTGGCGCGTGCCTGTAGTTTCAGCTACTCGGGAGGCTGAATCAGGAGAATTGCTTGAACCCAGGAGGTGGAGGTTGCAGTGAGCCAAGATTGCACCACTGCACTCCAGCCTGGGTAACAAGAGCGAAACTCCATCTCAAAAAAAAAAAAATTCATTATAAATTTTTCTTGAATCACTACATTCTTGACTTTTTTTAGCAAAACAATATTAAGTTCAACATAATATTTTAGACAATACATGAAAGATGTTTGGGATAAAATTAAATCTATGTCATATATGTATATCCATATCAGTTGAACTGAATATAAGTTAGTCTTCTGTTTTTTTTGCTGTAGGTTTTTGACAGGTTTCATAATAATTCAGAAGGTTCTAAGTTAAAATGTCAGAGCTTTTAGTTTTGTAGATAGATGGCAAGACAGGTAGATAATCTTGCATGGTACAATGTACATGTTCCATGTTCCTATTTCAAGTTTGCAGCATGACAGTAACAGTCCATGGCTCCATTCTGATATTTTGCACTGTCTGGGCATGTCAGGCACACTGAAGAAACAGGCTTGGCTGCAGGTCGTTTGCATGATGCTTGAGAAATCTCTTAGACAAACTCATCTGGAGAAAAGAAGGAAAAAATAAAACCAAAAATTATTCATTGCTTACTTTGTCCCCTAAATAACTCATGATATTAGGGATGGATGGTTTGAGAAAACAATTAAATGATCTTTCTCTGATTTTTGCATTATTGTATTGGGGCACAAATGTGTACTCTAACACAGTGTTACAAAAAGGGACACTCTTCCATCCCAACATAAGCACAGATCACCTTTCAGCTTTAATACCTTATGTTACAGCTTCATGAGACAAGCTGGGGTGTTCTGTGGCAGATGGCATAACAATGATCATTTCACTATTCACAATTTCTTTCGTAAGAGAGGAATTTGGGGATTAAAATAAAACAGATGAGGAAGAGCGGAGACTCATGTGTTCCCGTTTGACCACCAATTTCCCAAGTCATTAACCATTCAGACTTGGATTACACATTACCAATGAGAAAACTAAGAATTCTTATTACTTCTTTTATTCTAAGGTATTCATATTCCCCACCAATGTGACTGAGATTTAGGAGGGTTAACATGTATACAACAGATTGATTAGTAATAGCACTGTAATAGCTTTATACTGGTTTTTCAGTATGGCCTTTTGATTCCAACAGATATGGCAAAAAGCCTATATTATGCTGCAATTCGATAAGCATCATATAATATTAATGGTTAATAATGTAGTCTTATTTATTTACAATTTTATTTTTTTAACTTTTAGGTTCAGAAGTACACATACAGGTTATAGGAAAATATAGGAAAATTGCATGTCACTGGAGTTTGGTGTACAAATTATTTTATCGCCCAGATAGTAAGCATAGTACCTGCTAGGTAGTTTTTTAATCCTCACCCTCCTCCTAGTGTCCCCCCTCAAGTAGGCCCCAGTGTCTGTGGTTTCCTTTTTTGTGTCCAAATGTACTCAAAGTTTAGCTTCCACTTAGAAGTGAAAACATGTGGTGTTTGTTTTCTGTTCCTGTATTACTTTACTTAGGATAATGGCCTCTGGCTCCATCAATGTTGCAGCAAAGGACATGATCTCATTTTTTATGACTACATAGTACTCCATGGTACACATGTATCATATTTAATATACCCAGTTTGCCACTGATGTGCACTTAGGTTGACGTCCTATTTTGGCTATTATGAATCCTGGCTTGATAAACATATGCGTGAATATGTCTCCATGGCAGAACAATTATTTATATTCCTTTGGGTATTAACTCAATAATGGGATTGCTGGGTTAAATGGTAATTCTGTTTTAAATTCTTTGAGAAATCCCCAAACTGCTTTCCACAATGACTGATCACTAGTTTATATTCCTACCAGCAATGCATAAGCCTAAATGTTCCCTTTTCTCCACAATCTTACAAATATCTTATTTTTTCACTTGTTAATTATAGCCACTCTTTCTGACTGATGTGAGATGGTATCTCATTGTGGTTTTGACTAGATTTCTCTAATAATTAGTGATGTTGAATTTTTTTAAATATGTTTGTTGGCCACTTGAGTGCTGTTGAAAAGTGTCAATTTATGTCCTTTGCCCAATTTTTAATGGATTTGTTTTATTGCTTGTATATTTAACTTTGTTATAGATAGTGGATATTAGACCTTACATAGTTTGTGAATAATTGCTCTCATTTTGTATATTGTCTGTTTAATCTGTTGATAATTTATTTGGTGGTGCAGAAGCTCTTTAGTTTAATTAGGTCCTATTTGTCAATTTCTTTTTGTTGCAATTGCTTTTGATATCTTTGTCATGAAGTCTTTGCCCCATCCTATGTTCAGGATAGTATTTCCTAGATATTCTTTTAGGGTTTTTATAGTTTTTCATTTTAGATTTAAGTTTTTAATCCATCTTGAGTTAATTTTTGTATATGGTTTAAGGAAGGAGTCCAGCTTTAATCTTCTGCATATAGCTAGCCAGTTATCCCAGCACCATTTATTGAATAAGGAGTCCTTTTCTTATTGTTTTTGTCAATTTTGTCAAAGATCAGATGGTTGTAGGTGTGTTGCATTATTTTTGGACTCTCTATTCTGTTTCATTGATCCACATGTCTACTTTTGTACCAGTATCATACTGTTTTGCTTACAGTAGCCATGTACTACAGTTTAAAGTTGGGTAGTGTGATGCCTCCAGTTTTTTGCTTTTTCTTCAGACTGCCTTGGCTATTTGAGTTCTTTTTTGCATCCATATAAATTTTAAAATAGTTTTTTCTAATTCTGTGAAGAATGTCATCTGTAGTTTGATAGGAATAGTATTGAATCTATTAATTTCTTTGGGCAGTATGGCCATTTTGACAATATTGATTCTTTTTATCTATGAGTATGGAATGTTTTTTCATTTGTTTGAGTTACCTCTGATATGTCTGAACAGTGTTTTGTTTCCCATTGTAGAGCTCTTTTACCTCCTTGGTTTTGTCTGATTTAGAATCGCAACCCCTGCTTTGATCTTTTTCCACTTTCTTGTTAGATTTTTCTCTATCCCTTTACTTTGAGGCTATGAATGTCACTACAGGTAAGATGGGTCTTTTAAGACAGTATACTATTGGATTTTGCTTCTCTACCCAATTTGCCACTCTCTGCTTTTTAAAGGGGGAAATTTAGCCCATTTGCATTCACAGTTAATATTGATATGTGGATTTGATATTGCCATCATGTTGTAAGCTGGTTATTATGCAGATAGTTTCTATGGTTGCTTTATAGTGTGACTGGTCTATGTACTTAAGTATGTTTTTGTAGTGGCTGGCAACAGTCTTTCCTCTTTCCATATTCAGTGCTCCCTTCAGGACCTCTTGTAAACCAGGTTTGGTAGTAATAAATTCTCTTAACATGTGCTTCTCTGCAAAGGATCTTATTTCTCCTTTACTTATGAAGCTTCATTTGGCCTGATATAAAATTCATTTTTGAAAATTCTTTTCTTTGAAAATGTTGACTATAGACCCCAAATGTCTTCTGGCTTTCAGGGTTTCTGCTGACAAGTATGCTGTTAGCCTGAGGAGGTTCCCTTTGTAGGTGACCTGCCCCTTCTCTCTAGCTGCCTTTAGCATTTTGTCTTTCATTTCAGCCTTAGAGAATCTGATTACTATGTGTCTTGGGGATGGTCTTCTTGGGTAGTATTTCTCAGGGGTTTTCCTCATTTCCTAAATTTAAATGTTGACCTCTCTAACAAGGTTAGGGAAATTTTCATAGATGACATCCCAAAATATGTTTTTCAAGTTTCTTGGTTTCTCTCCCTCTCTCTCAGGCACACCAATGAGTCATAGTTTGAGTCTCTTTACATAATACCATATTTTTTAAAGGTTTTGTTCATTATTCTTTATTTGTTTTCTTTAATTTTCTTTGAGTTATTTTGAAGAGTCAGTCTTCAAGTTGTGAGATTCTTTCCTCTGGTTGTTCAATTCTGCTGTTAATATTTGCTGTTGCACTATGAAGTTCTTGTAGAGCATTTGCAGCTCTATCAGATCAGTCTGGTTCTATTTTATAAAGGCCGCTTTGTCTATCAGCTCCTGTATCATTTTATTGTAATCCTTAGATTCCCTGGATTGGCTTTCAACTTTCTATTATATGTTGATGATCATTCCTATTCATATTCTGAATTGTTTCTATCATTTCAGCCATCTTAGCTGGTTAGGAACCATGGCTGGAGAACTAATGCAGTTGTTTGGAGGTAAGAAGACATTCTGGCTTTTCGAGATGCTGAACCAGATGAAAGAACTGGTTGCTTGTACTGGTTCTAATCTTTGTGGGCTGATGTTCCTTGAATCCTTGAAGTTGCTGAGCTTTGGATGATTTTTTCTTTTATCCTGTTTGATGTCCTTGAGGTCATGATTCCCTGTTTTCAGGGAATAAATATACATATAGGTTTTTGCATTGAGGGAATGATTATTTAGTCTTCTCTTTCTGGCTTGTTTTGGTTTTTATTATATTTGCTTACTAATTTGTATCTGTTAATTTCTCTTTTTTTTCCCACTAGGTTGCTGCCTCATTTTTGACACTAGATGGCGCCTTAACCCCATGTTTGCTTCAGTTCTAGTAATCAGATAACTACCCATCCTGAATGAGGTGGAAAGAGGATCCAAAAGGGGGATACTTCTGTGGTGTGGGAAGACTGAACAGCTATTCTGATATGGCATCTCTTTTATTATAGAACAGAGTTTCCTGGGATGTGGATGATAGTCCTGCTTCCCTTCTTTGTCTTTTGCTCTCAGATGTATTTCCCTTTTCAGGTGCTTGCAATGCTCCCAATGAGTTAAGGCAGATACAGTTCTGCAGCAAGGGAATGTAGATGGTGAAGAAGCTGATTGTCTACCTCAATCTAACTTTTCCAGTATAGAAACTGTGAGTTGGAGGGATATTTTTTCATGCTTGGTGCTGGACAGATTGAGGAAAGGGGAATTGCAGCTATGGAGTCTGATTCTCCGACCATTTGCTTGGATATTTTTATGTCTCTGTGACCCTGGGAATTGTCTCATCATCACATTTGAGTTCAGGGATAGTGTTGGTGATAATTTTTATGCTGTATATTTGTTTTTGGTTTTCTGTGGGGAAGAGTAAAGTCAGCTTGCTTCTATGCCACCACTTTGGAACCAGAGTCCTTCTTTTAAATAATAATTTAGTCTTTGGAGTCAAATACTTGGGATTATAATTGAGCTTTTAAAGTCATTAGTTATATGATGTTAGGCAAGTTAACTAACGCTTCTATTTCTTGGTTTCATTAACTCTAAAATGTTTATTGAAAACAATTCTATCTTTAGAGTTGTAGAGTTGAATGATTAATACCTATAAAGTGCTTTAAATAGTACTTAACACACAAAATATCTTAATAAATATTAATTCTCAATATCATGGAAAGAAAAAATGAAAACATGAGAATAGATGTCTGAACATTATGCTGACAAAGGAATGCTGATTTATATGGAAACTTGATGTTTAGCATTTTCAGAACTGTGAAACTATTTTCCAAAGTGGACACTTCTTACATTTCCACAATTAGTGTTTGAAGGTTCCTATTTCTTCACATTGCCACAAGTGTTCATTATTGCCTGTTTTCCTTATTATAGCCATCTCAATATGCATAAAATGGTATCTCATTGTAGTTTCAATTGGCATTTTTCTAATTACTAATTGTTTTGAGCATTTTCTTCATGTGCTTATTAGTATTTATATAGGATCTGAGAAGAAATTTCTATTGAAATTCATTTATTTTTCATTGAGTTATTTATCCTTTTACAAATTCTGATTATTAGATCCTTATCAAATTTATATGTATATATTTTCTATATTTTAATTTTGATTATGTCCGATTTATTTTCCTTTGGTTGATTATACTTTAGATGTCATATGTAAGAAATTATCTAATTGCATTATCTGAAAATTCATCATAAACATTAATAGTTAAATGATATTTTTTATTCTAATTGTATTTAATTGTATTTCCAAGATCTAGGACTAACTAAGGAAATTCATCTTACAATCTTCAGTAATGATAAAAAAAACTTATTATTTTTTTAAAAAACAAATTATTACCTAATCCAACATCACAAAGATATATACCTATGTTTTCTTCTAAGAGTTTTACAATTTTATCTTTTCCATTTTGTCTTTGATCCATTATGAGTTAATTTTTGGACATGGTGTGAAGCAGTAGTCTGACTTCATTCTTTCATATGTGGCTACCCACTTACCTTTATACCATTTGCTTAAAAGGCTATTCCTTCCTCTTGAATTGTCTTGGCACGACTGTCAAAAATCTATTGAGCACAAATATATGACCTCATTTCTAGACCCTCAATTATATTCCATTGATCTATTTTTCTGCTATCATGTGAGTACCTGAATCTTGGTTAGTGTAGCTTTGTAGTAAGTTTTGAAATCAGGAAGTGTAAGTCCTTTGACTTTGTTCATATTTTTTAAGATTGTTTTGGCTATTCTGAGTCTCTTGCATTTCCTTATAAATTTTAGATTTAGCTTATCAATTTCTGAAAAAATGTCAAGAGGGATTTTGGTAAGGTTTTTCGAAAAATGTAGATCAATTTGTCAAGTATTTAATCTTAACAACATTGATTTTTTTTACCCATGAATATAGATGTCTTTTCATTTATTGGGTCCTTTAAAATTATATTTTATAATTTTTAGTGTATAAATTTTACATTAAAAATTATTCCTATTTTATTTTTGATGCTATTATAAATAGAATGGTTATCATAATTTTATTTTGGGTTATTTATTGCTAGTGTATAGAAATAAAACTGATTTTTAAAATATATACTTGTATCCTGTTACTTTGCTGAATTTTATTCAATTTAATAACTTCTTTGGTGAATACCTTAAGATTTTCCGTATGCAATATCAAGTAAACTGCAAGTAGAGATGATCTTACTTCTTTTTCAATCTGAGTGCCTTTTATCTATTTTTCTTGACCATTTGCCCATTACAATGTTGACTACAACTATCAGGAATGGACACCTTTGTCTTGTTCTTCATCTTAGGGTGAACAGTTTTGGTTTTCTGTGTCTTTTGAGCTGATCATGTGGGTTTTGACCTTTAACCATTTAATAAAGCATATTAGATCAATTGATTTGTATATGTTGAACCAACCTTGCTCTCTTGGGGTAAATCTTGCTTGGTCTTGCTTCTTTTTTATATATTGTTGGGTTCAGTTTGTTTTGTCAACAATTTTTGAATCTATAATCATAAGGAATAACAGTCTATAATTTTCTTAGTATCTCATTCTCTGATTTTGCAATCAGTGTAATACTGGTCTCATAAAGTCACTTGGAAAGTATTTCCTGAACTTCTATTTTTGTTGTTGCTGTAGTAGCTAGAACAGTTTGTAAAAGATTAGCATTAAATATTATTTAAACATTTGGTAGATTTGATCAATGAAACATCTGTTCCTGGGCTTTTTTTGTGTTTTGATTATTAAAATATTTTTACATGCTATAAATTTATTTAAATAATCCATTTCTTCTTGAGTCAGTTTTAGTAGTTTGCATCTTCTTTGGGGAATTTTAGAAAGTTTTAGAAATTTATGTCAATTTATTGGCATAAATTGTTTATCATATATTCTTATGATTATTTTTATTTCTGTAATTTAGTTAATAATTTCTCCTCTGTCCTTGATTTTAGTAATTTTACTTAATTTCATTCTGATTTTTATTATTTCCAGAATTTTTTTTTCTAATTTAGTTTGCTCTTATTTTTCTAGTTTCTTAGGGTGGAAGGTTAGGCTGTTTGAGTTGAGATTTTTCTTATTTCTTTTAATATAGGTGTTTAAAATGATAATTTTTTTCTATGCATTGTTTACCTGTATTACATAAATTAATGTGTTTTATGTTTTTGTTTTCACTTATTTCAAAGTATTTCTTAATTTCTTTTGTGATTTATTCTGTGATTCATTGGTTATTTGTGTGTTGCTTAATTTACACATTTCTATTTCTTATTGACATTTAATTTTATTCCAGGGTTCTCAGAGAACATACTTTGTATGATTTTAACATTTCAAATTTTCTTGAGATATGTTTTATGGCATAATATATGATCTATTCTAGAGATGTAACATCAGCATTTAAGAAGAATGTATATTCTCCTGTTTAGTTTAGTGTAGAGTTTCATAGATATTTGTTAGTTCTAGTTGTTTTATAGTATCGTTCATATCTTTTATTCTCTCATTGATTTTCCTGCTAGTTTTTCTGTTATTCAAAGTGAAGTACTGTAGTCTAGAAGTACTATTACAGAATTCTCTATTTCTCTATTCAGTTCTTTCAGCTCATACTTCGTATATTTTGAGCCTCTGTTATTAGTTTCCTATGTGTTTATAACCATTATATCTTCTTAGTGTATTAATCCTTTTATTATTATAAAATATTCTTCTTTGTCTCTATAACAATTTTTATTTTAAAATCTATTTTGTCTCATATTAATAGTCATTCCAGCATTTTTTGTTACTGTTCATATGGTGTATAATTTCCATCCTTTTACTTTCAATCTATTTGTGTCTTTGAATCTAAAGTGCCTCTAATGTAGACACCACATAGTTGGGTAATTTTTAAAAAATCTCTTCTCCTGTTCTGTATATTTTAGGTAGAGTGTTCAATTCACTTACATTTATTGTAATGACTGGTGAGGTAAAATTCATGTCTTCCATTTTACTATTTGTTTTCTATATGGTTTATGTCTTTTTTGTTCCTCTGTTCTTTTACATTTTTTGTATGTTAAATAGATATATTCTAGCTTACCACTGATTTCCTTATCATTTATTTTACTATGCATTTTACAGTCATAATCTTAGGGATTGCTTTGCTCTTGGATTACAATTAATATTTTAATTTGTAACAATCTAGTTTAGATTAAAACAAACATATATTCAATACTATAAAAAGCCTATATATGTATCTTTCTGTTTTGTTCCCATTCTTTGGTACTATTTTCATAAAAATCAGATCTTTATACATTGTGTGCCCATCAAAACAGATTTTAATATTGCTTCATGCAGGTGTTGTTTAAATTAGATAGGAGGAAAAACAGAGTTAAAAAAATACATTTATCATGTCTTTTATATTTACCTATGTAGGTATCTTTAATAGTTTTCTATTTCTTCATGTTGATTTTAATTACTGTCTGGTATTCTTTCCTTTCAACCTGAAGGACCCTCTTTAGTATTTCCTGTTAGTATTCCAGCAAAAATTTATTTGTCATTGTCTTAGTATCTGTCAATGTCTTAGTATTTACTTTTGAGGAATAATTTTTCTGGCTATAAAATTACTGGCGGTTGATCTCCCTTTTAGCACCCTTGAATATATCATCCAACTGCCTACTGACCCTCATGGTATCTGATGAGAAATCAGCCACTGATCTTATTATGGATTTCCTAGATAAAATGTGTCACTTCTCTCTTGCCACTTTTAAGATTCTCTTTGACTTTGCCAATTTGACAATTTCTGCAGCTTCTTTGTTATATGTAATCACTAAAGTCTTAATGATTCAATGGAAATTCTTAAAATGCCTGAAGTCAGTAAGTGTCACTCTGCTGAAGTGTGGGTTATCACATGTCTTTAATATCTAAGCAGGTATTATACAAGTCTGCATTACCACATTTACTTCCTGCTTACACAGAGGAAGATAGATGTGAGAGCCTGGGTTCTTCTCTAGTCTGTCCTGATTGTGCATACAACCCTACACCTGCATGTGATGTTCTAGATTTCCAGCAATATGCCATAGCTTTTCAAAGACCCCTATAGACAACTCATTTTCAAGATTTCTTCTTTTGAGCTCTTTCATTAGCCTATTATTTGCCAATTTTTACCCAGTGATTCAGGCAGCTGCAAGGTTAAATAATTTTCTGTGATTGTTTTTGACAAACACATTAACTAAAAAGTCTTTTTACTTTTTTGAGTTAGGTTAAATTGAGTAAGTTATGAATTAGGTTAAAGAAAGAAAGTTTTGTGAATAGAGTCTTTCAACGAATCATCAGATGGATATAATAATGACAATCTCTGGAAGTGAGGCA
The DNA here is from genome assembly GCF_030222135.1 of Aotus nancymaae. Taxonomy (NCBI): domain Eukaryota; kingdom Metazoa; phylum Chordata; class Mammalia; order Primates; family Aotidae; genus Aotus; species Aotus nancymaae. Next base: position 4,813,746 of record NW_026988494.1, on the reverse strand, counting down.
TTGAAGGAACCCCAACCCTGCTATGCCCCTTTCAGTGACAGGCAAGCTGCTGATTTTTGCTGTTATTATAAGCTATTAGTTACTTTCCAGAGTTCTAAGAATTTTGATTCTGTTAGTTTATCAGTATTTTCGTTGCTTACATAGAGGAGAAAATGTTGAAGGTCTTCGGTATTTGTTATGGGAGCCCTAGAAATTTAATATGGCATTTTTTTTTTTGTCATCAGTTTGAGATTCTCCTGGTTCTTGGCATGATGAGTTATTTTTAGTTGATACCTGAACATTTGTTGTTGTTGTGTTATGAGACTAGGATCTTCTTGTAAGCTTCTGCTTTACCTGGTTTCCACTGATACTGCTCTACTAGGGGAATGGGAGGTTCACCTCTAGGTAGAGGTAGAAGTCCATGTCCACCAATCAGCCTCTGTTGACACCTGAGGGGGTACTTCTCTTCACTGAGTGTGCTGGCTCCCCTCCAACTCTCCACTGGCAGCTTTCTGAGGGTGTGAGCGCATAACTACTGCTCCCCACATGGCCTCCATTGAGATCATGGGGAGGAGTGGTATCCTGACCACTAGGAGTGGTGAGACCCTGTCTCTATGTGACATCTGACACCCCCTGAGAAGACAGATAAGGATCATCTTGTTACCACCACGTGAAGGAAGAAGTTCAGGCTCCCTGTGGGGGCTCTACTGACACTGCAGTGGTGGGCCCTTGTTACAATCTAGCAGAGACTCTTGAGGCAGGGGCAACATTTGGGGTGCCTCAAATATTGAGGTGAAGGTGAAATTCTAGACTTCCCACTTGGCCTTTTCTGGTGTGGGTGTATGTGGGGTTTTGTATTCTGCGCTGTTTAGCTAGAGTAGAACAGTTTATTGTTTTGCTAGGCTGCCCCTTTCCTGGGCCTTTGGCTAGAAAGATTAGGCTTTTGTGCCTGTCTCTTTTGATCTACGTCTTTTGATATTTCCTGGTTGCTGGCTTCTTCACCTTCAAGTTGGGATACATGAGACGTAAAGAAAATCCAGAGAGTCTTCTCTATTTGTTTTATCTAGAAACAAGGATTTTAGAGGATTGAGGAATAGTATGCCTATGCCATCTTCCTAAAAGTGGAAGTTGGACATGTTTTTAAACATGACAACCACTTTAGTTGTTGAATCAAGAAATTTAGAAATGTCAAATTCAATTTTAGCACTCTAGATATTAAAATTCTGTGTGATACAACATATCCATGAAACAAACATGCACATGTACCCTAAATCTAAAATAAAAGCTAAAATTATTTAAAAAATGAAATATAAAAAATTCTCATTACCCTTTATATTAAAAAAAGTTCTGATTTGTTTGTTTTGAGTTAGCGACCATGTTGCCTCTTCCTTTCTTTCTTTTTTTTTTTTTTTAAAAAAAAAACAGGTAAATTGATTTTCTTTGCATCAAGTATTATTGCATATGAAATTACTGTAAGGGCAGTCAAACCATCACAGTTCTTGAGACGTTCACTAAACTCAAACCAGTCACTAGTCCTCCACAACTACGATTTGTCAACAAAAACAAACCTGAAGAGTCTCAGGTCTGCAGGCATTAGAAGTTAGAGATTGGCTTAAAGCTGTTACTAGCAGCTAATCTTTGTTGTGGAATGCTTTTAAGGGAGGGAGCATGGTCTGTTAGTGCAAACAGGATTGGGCATCAAAGAACTCGGAAAACTATCTGATGGCGATAGAGTAAAAACAGAACTAATTCAAGAGTGTGAAGAACTGGGCTTGAGTTCTGCCTTTGCCTTTAATCTATGTAATCTTACTCAAATTAATTAAACTTCCCAAGTCACTGCCACTGTGGCTGTTCAGAGCTGAATGAACTTATTCGGTAGACTAGTGACAACTGATATTATTATTCTCTTTCTATTTATGTTTTGGAAGATGCATCTTGATACACTGATCTTGGGGGAGGCGTAATCATCAGTGTTTTTGAAAGCCCCTTCTCCAGCTGACTCTAATGTGTGCAGGGTCGAGACTCTTCAATCTAGATAAATATCTCCAGTCCTAACTCAAGATGTCACTCAACCTGAATGCAGGTGATAGTCAGGTTTGGGTACCTTTGATCCAGTAATTTTCAAAACAAGGTTGGAAAAAAGGGCTAGTTCAGGAGAAATTTCTAACTCCTTTACCCTTCTCCTTATCCCTCAAGATGAACATTTTGAAAATGTTCCCTAGTGATTCTGATACTTGCCTTGGACTTTCACACTCCCCACGCCACTGTTATTTTTGTCTCTTCTAACCTTCCAGTCGAGAGTTGTCTTGATGTAACTGTACTTTCAGAGCTTGAATGCTCTCTCTAGCATTGCTACCAGTGTCCATTTGCACCTCATCCATGACAAGGATCTCACTAGCTCTTGGGCAACTAATTCTGTCTCTTGAGAGTCTCAACAAGGCAAAAGGTACAGTAAGATACCTGTGTAAGGTAAAGTAATGAGGAGACAGGTTTCTGCTCACTGGAAAGAAGATTGTCTGTGCTATTTTAAAAATACGTAACAACTTACGTTACAGTCACTTTGGAAAATCACTAACTTTAAAAATAAATATATACTTCACTTACTAAGTCTCTTACCCAAAAAGAAAAAAATCCTGTGGAAATGTTACAATCTTCATTTTCTGAAAGTAAAAATAAATTTTCTTAATTGTTACAAATGAGAAAGCTGAGTTACATGAAGATAAGTAAATTGACAGAGTCAGATGATACAGGATCACGTGGGATTTGAACGATGGCAATTACTCTCACAGCCACACTCTGACATGAGGCTTCCATCAGTGAATAGATTGATTTTGCTCCCCTCCCCCCCACCACACACATACAACATAAAGTGGTGATGCTTTTTCAATAATATGTCTGAAACATGTTTTCCAGATCAGTCCATAGCTATGAAGAAAGGTCTGATACATGAAAGGAGGAAAGGGACACTGTTTTGATCAATGCTGAAGAACAGGCTAGAGACAGGACCCTCAGAATCAGTCTGAGAATCATGTTATGAAAGATAGCATCAGCGAAGGCAATGTGTCCAAACCCAGCTTGCTCTTCTCTTGGCTACTGTTTTCAGCTAAGTGTGAACTCAGGTCATTTCCTGCATTTAAAAGCAAAACCTGTCACTCCCAAAAAGAGCTCTCTGTACTGACCGCTTCACTAATTCACTGCTGACTTGGCTTGTCTGGTAAGGGAACACATTAAATATTTAAACCTTGTCCTTCCTCAGATGCAGAGCAGCAAAGATGATTTTCCACGGAATTTAGCATTAAACTCAGGCAATTTGTACAGCTGTGCATATAAATGGCTTTTCACATAATCTCTAGAGGCTAGGGTCAGTGTTCCTCGTACATTTTAATACTGTAGATGACATAGCCACATCCTTCCAATTTATGTTCCCTCGTAATTGAAAGGGGCTTAATAAAAGTGAGGAAGAGCCAGTATGTACACAGCAACATCGATTTCTGCTGACAGTTGAGCGGAAGTTAATTGTAATTTTAATGTAATTTGTTCCATGGTGATGTTGAGCCCTAGAATGTACCTAAATCCACTTTAAGAGAAATTGTTTGTGTGCATGTGTGTGTGTGTGTACATGCATTATAATATTAGAATGACCCAATTATACAACTGTCATGAAAACACCAAATATAACTTGCCCAGATACTAATTATTTTTCACACAGATATATTTGTTTAAATAAATGGAAGCTAGGCCTTTATTATCAACACAGAATTGTGCCTGATCAGATTTTGGGGTGACATAGATGTTATGTTGCTTAAAATAAATGCAGACTTTATTTGTCAGAGTAAGAAAACAACACAGTCCTAATTGCCAAGTTAAGCTTATCTGCATGAACTGTAGTTAATATTTATTCTGGGTGAAACAGTTTTTTATTAAGTTATTTTTTCATTTAGTAGAGCAAGAACATGTTAATAGTTTTGTTGGTAATTCAAACATTTCCTGCTGTGGGTAAAAACAAATGTAAAACTGAAGAATGATGGTGTTCCCTGGCTCTGAAATTTGCTAATTGCAGAGCTATTCAATTATAGGTAATATCCTTTTATTGCTAATAAGATTACTGTGTGTCAACACAACCGCAATTCTGAAATGGAATTTGCCCAATTTGCCTTGTATGGAATTTAAAACTGTTCTATATAAAAGACTTCAGAAAATTAGCACTGAAATATGAATGACAGGGAGAAGAAATCAGTAAAATGCCTAATCTAAATTTTTCCCATCCAAATGCTTTTATTTTGGGACAGTTCCAAAATGGATATTTTGTCATCAAAAAAAGAAAATAAATAAAAGCAGTATGATAGAATATATTGTCATCTAAGTTAAAAATTATTTAGGTAGTTTATCATTTGTTTTCATACAATTTAGTATTTTCCAAATCTTCCTCCATGAGCCAGGGTTTAATATTATGTTAGGTACATAATAAGCAAAGAATGAGTGTAAGTTTATGAATCCGTAACACAGTTAAAGAATCAAGAAAAAGCCAACTCACCTGGTGGGGAGAAAAGGATGTATAAATTGCATATTCCTGACTTTTACTTCATAGCAATTAAATCAGAATCTTAGAATAGAAAGTATAAGAATGTCCATGTTGTACTGATCCCCATGTGCTTCTTACACACCTGGAGTTTGAGAACTACTGGGTTGATGAGATCATTCCAATGCCTGAGTAATGGTGTCAGTGCATGTCTGGTGTCCCTAAGCTGTGGTCTTTGGCTGCAAAGGCTGTAAAACGGCTTTGAATCTTCTCTTAAGGAAAAGACCAGTTATCTGCTTCCTGCCAAACACATATGAACAGAGGCCTACAGAATGATGATTATCTTTAAATCATATATTACTAAATGATGGCAGGAGACACAGGTGCCAGGCTCCTCTGGATGTAGTAGGACCTTGTAGGAATATACAGGAGAGATCCCTTGGGAAGTCTCTTTTTGTTAAAAAAATTTTTTTCTAGAAATGTGACCTGTGGGCCATGTGTGTCAGAATAATTTAGGAGGATATTAACAGTATGTATTCTGAAGTCTCACGCCAGACTTGTTCAATCAAAATCACAGAGAATGGATCCAGAAATCTGTGTGTCTAAACATGTTGTATCACAACTACACCTTCACCTACCCCCACCCCCCCAAAAAAAAAATTGTGTTACTGGCATTTGGTGATCTTATGGGAGAACTTTCTTCACTTTTTCCTGGATTTGGGGACTAACCAAGGTGAGCAATTATCTCAATTTGCCTGACTTTTCCAAGTTTAGCCCTGAAAGTCTCGTGTCCTAGGAAACTCCTCCCCCTCACGCAAATCAGAATGTTGGTCCCCTAACTAAGATCTCATTTCACATCTTGTTCTACCACATCCTAACTATAGTGCTTTGAGCATGGAACTAAACGTTTTGAGATCCAATTTCCTCATCTGTAAAATGGCTATACTAACTATTTCACAGAGATATTGTGTTAATTAAATGAAATTAGATGTGATTACATATATGAAGCACCTAGCAAGCAGACATTCTGTAAATGTTATTTCCTTTTTCTACTATTGGCAAAGTTGTATTCCCAAGCCCAGAAGGAGAATCATGTTACACACAACAAGACAGTGGATGCCACTTAATTTATTTCACTTTGAAAAAAAGAGAGATACTTTTTGTTCAGCAAAGAACAGATTGTCATATGCTATTTTCAGGCAGATTTGTTTTGGATTTTTTTCTTTCAGTTTGCAAATATGCAAATCAAGAGTCATGATTCACTTCATTTCCATGAAAAATTAATTAACTATAAAATTCTAGATATAAACAAAAAAGGAAGAAAAAAAAGATGAGTTCAAAATACAGAGTCCTAAGTCCTAGAATTTAGACGAGACATTTGGAGTCATATAAATCAAAGCAGGTATTGCTTCTACAATTTGAGTAGATATATGAGTAAAGCCCTCAGGCCAGGCTGTATTCCTACCACTGGCTTTAATCAGCTGTATGAATTTAGATAGGTCTCAATTTTTCTGGACCTTAGATTTCACTTATAGAATGGAGGTTGGAATAGTATATTGAATTGATATCTAAAATTCTTTCAAGCTTATGATTCTATTTCAGATAAATTATTTTGCTTTGATTTGAATTCTCTTAGTAAAAGGGAGCTGGTTACTTTTGGGCAATTGATGTCATAGTAGGAAGATTAATTTTAGATTGTTCTACTTTATTTTGGATCAAAATCTTCTTTCTATAACTTATTCCTGCTAATCTTAAATCTCTCTTAGAAAAACTCAGAATAACTCTGTTTTCTTTTTCATGGGTTTGTTCTTCAACTATTTAAAATGAATGACCACATTAAGCCTTGGCAAATCGTATTTCTACCTCTGCCAGAAGTGGCTATGACATGGCCAAGTTTAACCATGATGGGCTTGATTGAAGCTCTGAGGACTTCTCAGGCTGGGTGAGACTGTCCTTTACTTGCTTAAAGGGTCCTACCATATCCTGAAGGGTCCAGACACCTGTATCTGTGAAGCAGTACTTTCTGCTTATTGATACGTGGCTTATTCAAGGCACTGATGACCTGTTTCTCATTCTACGTGTTCATGACAACTTCCTGATTTCCGCTGCATGTTAGTGATCTGGAGATTGACTCTCACTTACCAATGCTATTCTTTAAGAATAAAGCCCAGAATTAGCCTTGGTGCTCTGGATACATTACATCAGCCAGTGGGTATATTCACTTTTTCAGGACAGTAAATTTTTATTGATGCAGTCAAAAAATACATTGTCTTCTTTAGTGAAGTTGTGTTTTCAGCTTTTATTGATATGATAGTTAAATCCTTCACATCTTTCATATATATCTCAGTTGAAATTGTGTCATCCAATCAACTCTGTGCTTTTGCAAATCACCTTCTTTACTCAGGGGCTAAGCCGAATTCTCAGCCCCTAGTTATTCCATGTTTTGCTGCGTTGACCTTTCCCCAAAGGGCCATGAATGTCCACTATAGGGTATTTAATTCATTTTCTGATTTCTAGAATTAATCCACTTTACCTCTATCCTTGGATATCAACAGAAATCCAACTTTCAATACCATAAAGCATAATGAAAATGATTATCCCCCTACGAATGTTTACATTTACTGATAGGATCTTAACTCCCAACCCTCCAACTTTTTCAAATCCTTCAGTACCTTTTGAAATCACTGTCACAAGCATACTCCATTCTGTTCTCAACCCCTTCTTTGAATGATCACTTCATCTTCTTGCTTAACTGAAATGTGGCTGTACTGCAAATACATCTCTATAACCCCTTCAATGGAGACTGATTTTTCTTGTACTCCCTATAACTCAAGTGTCTTTTCTATTCTCTATCCCCACTTAAGAACCTAAGGACCATTTCTTTCCCTTTCTCCTTAAAAACATTAGCTTTTTTTCCTGTTTAACCATCAGACTTTCTTAGCTCCCACTTCCATTACTTGCATCTACAGACACCATGTTTACCTCTTCCTCTCATGGGATACCTAGCTCTTGTCTCTCTCCATGGCTATGACTTTTTTTAAGATTTCCTCATGCATATTGATGATATATCCATCTCCTACATTCTTAGAACCTTTAAATAATTGTTGCCAACATTTTCATCCTATCTCTCTTGACCGTACAGGAATGATCTTGTCTTTCTTTTTTTTATTGTACTTTAGGGTCTGGGGTATATGTGCAGATCATGCAAGATTGTTGCATAGGTACACACATGGCAAGGTGGTTTGCTGCCTTGATTCCCCCCATCACCCACATCTGGTATTTACCCCTTGTTATCCCTCCCCACCCTCCCCACCCCCTGTTGTCCCTCCACTAGACCCTCCAAACTGTCCGCAGTGTGATGCTCCCCTCCCTGTGTCCACGTGTTCTAATTGTTCAACAACCGTCTCTGAGTGATAACATGCGGTGTTTGGTTTTCTGTTCTTGTGTCAGTTTGCTGAGAATGATAGTTTCCAGATTCATCCATGTCCCTATGAAGGACATGAACTCATAGTCTTTTATGGCTGCATAGTATTCCATGGTGTATATGTGCCACATTTTCTTTGTCCAGTCTATCGTTGATGGACATTTGGATTGGTTCCAGGTCTTTGCTATTGTAAACAGTGCCACAATGAACATACTTGTGCATTTGTCTTTATAATAGAACAGTTTATAATTCTTTGGGTATATATCCAGTAATGGAATTGCTGGGTCAAATGGTATTTCTATCTCTAGGTCCTTGAGGAATCGCCACACTGTCTTCCACAATGGTCGAACTAATTTTCACTCCCACCAACAGTGTAAAAGTGTTCCTATTTCTCCACATCCTCTCCAGCATCTGTCTCCAGATTTTTTAATGATCGTCATTCTAACTGACATGAGATGGTATCTCAGTGTGGTTTTGATTTGCATTTCTCTAATGACCAGTGAGGATGAGCATTTATTCATATGTTTCTTGGCCTCATAGATGTCTTCTTTTGTAAAGTGTCTGTTCATATCTTTCACCCACTATCGAATGGGTTTGTTTGTTTCTTTCTTATAAATCTGTTTTAGTTCTTTGTAGATTCTGGATATTAGCCCTTTGTCAGATGGATAGAAAAATTTTTTCCCATTCTGTTGGTTGCTGGTTTGCTCTAATGATTGTTTCCTTTGCTGTACAGAAGCTCTGGAGTTTAATTAGATCCCATTTGTCTATTTTGACTTTTGTTACCATTGCTTTTGGTGTTTTAGCCATGAAGTCCTTGCCTATGCCTACGTCTTGAATGGTATTGCCTAGGTTTTCTTCTAGGGCTTTTATGGTGTCAGGTCTTATGTTTAGATCTTTAATCCATCTGGAGTTAATTTTAGTGTAAGGTGTCAGGAAGGGGTCCAGTTTCTGCTTTTGGCACATTGCTAGGCAGTTTTCCCAACACCATTTATTAAACAGGGAATCCTTTCCCCATTGCTTGCTTTTCTCAGGTGTGTCAAAGATCAGATGATTGTAGATTTGTGGTGTTGCTTCTGAGGCCTCTGTTCTGTTCCACTGGTCTTTGTCTCTGTTTTGGTACCAGTACCATGCTGTTTTGATTACTGTGGCCTTGTAGTATAGTTTGAAGTCAGGCAGCATGATGCCGCCAGCTTTCTTCTTTTTGCTTAGGATTGTTTTGGCTATGTGAGCTCTCTTTTTGTTCCATATGAATTTTGAAGTGCTTTTTTCCAGTTCTGTGAAGAAGGTCATTGGTAGCTTGATAGGGATGGCGTTGAATATGTAAATTACTTTGGGAAGTATGGCCATTTTCAAGATGTTAATTCTTCTCAACCATAAGCATGATGTTTTTTCATCTGTTTGTGTCCCCTCTTATTTTCTTGAGCACTGGTTTGTAGTTCTCCTTGAAGAGGTCCTTTACATCCTTTGTTAGTTGTATTCCTAGGTATTTTATTCTCTTTGTAGCAATTGTGAATGGGAGTTCATTCATGATATGGCTCTCTGTTTGTCTGTTATTGGTGTATAGAAATGCTTGTGATTTCTGCACATCGATTTTGTATCCTGAGACTTTGCTGAAGATGCTTATCAGTTTCAGGAGATTTTGGGCTGAGACGATGGGGTCTTCTAAATATACAATCATGTCATCTGCAAATAGAGACAATTTGGCTTCCTCTTTTCCTAATTGAATATCTTTATTTCTTTTTCTTGCCTGATTGCTCTGTCTAGGACTTCTAATATTATATTGAATAGAAGTGGTGAGAGAGGGCATCCTTGTCTTGTGCTAGATTTCAAAGGGAATGCTTCCAGTTTTTGCCCATTCAATATGATATTGGCGGTGGATTTGTTGTAAATAGCTTTTATTATTTTGTGATACATACCATCGATACCTGGTTTATTTAGAATTTTTAGCATAAAGGGCTGTTGAATTTTGTCGAAGGCCTTCTCTGCACCTATTGAGATAATCATGTAGTTTTTGTCTTTGGCTCTGTTTGTGTGATGGATTACATTTATAGACTTGTGTGTGTTGAATCAGCCTTGCATCTCTGGGATGAAGCCTACTTGATCATAATGAATAAGCTTTTTGATGTGCTGTTGGATTCGGTTTGCCAGTATTTTATTGAAGATTTTTGCATCGATATTCATCATGGATATTGGCCTGAAGTTTTCTTTTTCAGTTGTGTCTCTGCCTGGTTTTGGTATTAGGATAGTGTTGGTCTTATAAAATGAGTTGGGGAGGATTCCCTCTTTTTGTATTGTTTGGAATAGTTTCAGAAGGAATGGTACCAGCTCCTCTTTGTATGTCTGATAGAATTTGGCTGTAAACCCATCTTGACCTGGGCTTTTTTTCGTTGGTAGGCTATTAATTGCTGCCTCAACTTCAACCCTTGTTATTGGTCTTTTCATGGATTCAACTTCTTCCTGGTTTAGGCTTGGGAGGGTGCAAGTGTCCAGGAACTTATCCATTTCTTCCAGATTTACTGCTTTGTGTGCATAGAGTTGTTTGTAGTAATCTCTGATGGTAGTTTGTATTTCTGTGGAGTCAATGTTGATGTTCCCTTTATTGTTTTTTATTGCATGTATTTGATTTTTCTCTTTTCTTTTTTGTTAGTCTGGCTAGTGTTCTATCTATTTTGTTGATCTTTTCAAAAACTAGCTCCTAGATTTGTTGATTTTTTTGAAGAGTTTTTTGTGTCTCTGTCTCCTTCAGTTCTGCTCTGATCTTAGTTATTTCTTGTCTTCTGCTAGCTTTTGAGTTTTTTTGATCTTGCTCCTCTAACTCTTTCCATTTTGTTGATAGGGTGTTGATTTTAGACCTTTCCTTGTTCCTCATATGGGCATTTATTGCTATAAATTTCCTTCTAGACACTGCTTTAAATATGTCCCAGAGATTCTGGTGTGTTATGTCTTCATTCTTGTTGGTTTCGAACGTCTTTATTTCTGCCTTCATTTCATGTTTATGCAGTCTACATTCAGGAGCCATTGTTCCTTTTCCCTGAAGTTATGCGGTTTTGAGTTAGTTTCTTAATTTTGAGTTCTAATTTGATTGCACTGTGGTCTGAGAGACTGTTTGTTATGATTTCTGTTCTTTTGCATTTGCTGAGGAGTGATTTACTTCCAATTATGTGGTTGATTTTAAAGTAAGTGTGATGTACTGCTGAGAAGAATGTATATTCTGTGGATTTGGGGTTAAGAGTTCTGTAAATGTCTATTAAGTTTGCTTGGTACAGATCTGCATTCAAGTCCTGGATTTCCTCGTTGATTTTCTGTCTCGTTGATCTGTCTAACATTGACAGTGGAGTGTTAGAATCTCCCACTATCATTGTGCAGGAGTCTAAGTCTCTTTGTAGGTCATTAAGGACTTGCTTTATGTATCTAGGTGCTCCTGTATTGGGTGTGTATATATTTAGAATAGTTACCTCTTCTTGTTGTTTTGATCCTTTTACAATTATGTAATGTCCATGTTTGTCTCTTTTGATTTTGTTGGTTTAAAGTCCTTTTTATCAGAGACTAGGATTGCCACCCCTGCTTTTCTCTGCTCTCCCTTTGCTTGGTAAATCTTCTTCTATCCCTTTTTTTTTGAGTCTATGCGTGTCTTTGCATGTGAGATGGATCTCCTGAATATAGCACACCAATGGTTCTTGGTTTTTTATTCAATTTGTCAGTCTGTGTCTTTTGATTGGGACATTTAGTCTGTTTACATTTAATGTTAATATTGTTATGTGTGAATTTGATCCTGCTGTTTTATTACTGGTTGGTTGCTTTGCCCTTTGGTTGGCATAATTTCTTCATTGTGTTGTTGGTCTTTACCATTTGGTTCTTTTTTGCAGTGGCTGGTACTGGTTTTTCCTTTCTGTGTTTAGTGCTTCCTTCAGGAGCTCTTGTAGGGCAGTTCTGATAGTGACAAAATCTCTCAGCAATTGCTTGTCCATAAGGGATTTCATTTCTCCATCACTTATGAAGCTTAGTTTGGCTGGATGTGAAATTCTAGGTTGAAAATTCTTTTCTTTATGAATGTTGAATTTTGACCCCTACTCTCTTCTGGCTTGTAGGGTTTCTGCCAAGAGATCCGCTGTGAGTCTGATGTGCTTCCCTTTGTGGGTGACCTGATCTTTCTGGCTGCTTTTGGTATTTTTTCCTTCATTTCAACCCTGGTGAACCTGACGACTATGTGCCTTGGGGATGCTCTTCTAGAGGAGTATCATTGTGGTGTTCTCTGTATTTCCTGTTTTTGAATGTTGGCCTGCCTTGCTAGGTTGGGGAAGTTCTCCTGGATAATATCCTGAAGAGTGTGTTCCAGCTTGGATTCATTCTCCCTGTCATCTTCCAGTACACCAATCAGACATAGATTAGGTTTTTTCACATAATCCCATATTTCTCGAACGCTTTGTTCATTTCTTTTCACTCTTTGTTCTCTTTTCTTGCCTTCTCATTTCATTTCATTGAGTTGATTTTCAATCTCTGATATCCTTTCTTCTGCTTGATCTATTTGACTATTGAAACTTGTGTATGCTTCATGACCTTCTTGTGCTGTGTTTTTCAGCTCCATCAAGTCATTTATGTTCTTGTCTAAGCTGGTTATTCTAGTTAGCATTTCATCTAACCTTTTTCCAAGATTTTTAGTTTCTTTGCATTGTGTTAGAACATGTTCCTTTAACTCAGAGAAGTTTGTTATTACCCACCTTCTGAAGCCCACTTCTGTCAATTCATCAAATTTGTTCTCCATCCTGCTTTGTTCCCTTGCTGGTGAGGAGTTGTGATCTTGTGGTGGGGGAGAGACATTCTGGTTTTTGAAAAGTGAAAATAATCTAAGTCTTCTTCAATGGATGAATGGGTAAAGAAACCATGGTGCATATATTACAATGGAATATTATACAGCCCTAAAAAAGAAGGGGATCCTGCCATTTGCCACAACATGGATGAGCCTGGAGATATTACAGAGTGAAACAAGAACAAATACTACATAATACCACTTGTCAAATATACAGAGACAGAGAATAAAACAATGATTACCAGGAGTGATGGTTGGGGAGTAAATGGGGAGATATAGGTCAAAGGATACAAAGCAGCAAATGTGCATGATGAACAAGTCTAGAGATCTAATGTACAACATGGGCACTACAGGTAATAAAATTGTACTGTATGTGAGATTCATGCTAAATGAGTAGATTTTAGCTGCTCTTGCCACAAAAACAAAAAAATAATGAATAACTATGTGAGATGATGGATATGTTTGCTTCTCTCTGCTAACCTTTTTACCATCTATATGTGTCCCATAACATGTTGCATGCCTTAAATATAAACAGTAAAATTTATTAAAAATTCAGAAAAGTGGAGATTGAGAAGTGACCACTATTTGAGAAGGGGAGGAAGAGCATATTTTAGAATTTAAAAATATCTAAATATAAACCTTGTCTTGATCCTATTCTTGTTTTTGCAAAAAGTAACAGGTTTCTAACATGTGAATCATTTCGTTTGAAAGATTGCTTTGAAGTTCAGTGAAATAATGTATATAAAGTATTCAGGGAAAAAATTGGCTTGTAGAATTAGTAATAAAAGAAGAATAAGCTATTTCGTGGTCAGTGTGGATTAGGAAAAGGAGGGCTCAATTTATAAAAGGGACAACCAAAGACACTATATGCTCAAACATCTTACCTTGCACATTTTAACTTTATAATTCCATTTGAATTGCTAAATCACCTTTTAGCATTTTCATTTCCTTTCTTCTAAAATAAGGAGTTTGACTCCTAAATTCTTGTAATCCTAGAGTCTCTGATCAGATTAAGTAATTCACATGGGCAAAACAAAGAATGTTTTGCCTCAGGCCATGGAGAGAGTCCAGTTTTCTAGTTCTAGTTTATTAAATACTCAGTGATTTTTGCATCTTACTTTTCAGCCTCTGCCTGGAAGAATGGGTGCAGAGGAAAGAAGAGGCTGGACAAGGGAAGATAATATTGGAGGCTGGGTCCTTTAAGGGGAAACAGAGTCATCCTGGTAGGAGATTGTAATGGAATGCTTCAGCTTGTCAGAGGGTTCCAGGAATCTTCTGCACAATGAACAGCAGAAATAGAAGATAGGACAGACTCAATGAGTGAAGACAGAAGGTTATATGTTACTTTGCAGTTTTGTCCAGAGCCTTTATCTTGAGTAGCTTCCATGTGATTAGCAGTGTAGCAAGTGGTTTATCATTTGATGGAGAAGTGTTAAAAAAATGGAGCCAGAGGCTGTGTGTGGTGGCTCACACCCATAATCCTAGCACTTTTGGAGGCTGAGACAGGCACATCGCTTGAGCTCAGAAGTTTGAGACCAGCCTGGGACCCTGCCTCTACAAAAGCACAAAAATTAGTCAGGTCCAGGTGTGGTGGTACATGCCTGTAGTCCCAGCTACTCAGGAGGATGAGGTGGGAGGATCATTTGAGCCCAGGAGGTCAAGGCTACAATGAGCCAAAAGTATGCCACTCTACTCCAGCATGTGCGACAGAGTGAGACCCTGTCTCAAAAAAAAAAAAAAAAAAAAGAAAAGGAAAAAAAAAAAGAAAAAAAATGGAGCCAGAATATGTAGGTTTAAGATCTAGCTCTGCCACTTTTTAGCTGTGTGACCTTCACCAAGGTATTAAATGTCTCTGAGTGTCAATTTCCTCATTTGTAATAATTGGAATATAATCTAGCTCATAACTCCTACTTCAGATGGTTGCTCAGGTACATTTCAAATAAAATGAAACAATTAATCATTATTTCCCAATCTTTACTAATAATAAGAATCACTTGGGGTTTCTGTCAAACATGCAGATTATAAAGTATTTACCCTGAGAAAGTCTGATTTAGCAGATTCTGTTTGGTGAGCAGAATTTATGCTTTTAGCAATAACCAAGATTTTTCATTTCTTCAGGCAAATTTAGAAGACAGTAAAGGGATAGTGCTATGTAATGATAATGGTAATGTTAGTTAATATTGTGAGAATCAAGGAGTCCTGAGTTAAAAATGAGCCAGCCCAGGAAAAAGATCCATAAGGTATTTTCTCTTTTCATTTGGTTCTCATTTATGTGAAGAAGATAGTAGTATCTCGTTGTTCAAAGATATTTCCATTGTGGGGTAGAGATAGAGGGACTTGCTTTGCTTTTGTCTGTCTATCTTTATCATTTATTTTCATCATATCATCATCTATAAACTAAGCCAACTATCTAGCTATCAACCAACATATCTATCTATCTATCTATCTACCTATCTATCTACCAGCTATCTATCTATCTACCTATCAACTACCTATCTATCTACCAACATATCTACCTACCTACCAATCTATCATATACAATGTACTTTTACTATGTCTTAGAAGCCAAAGCAAACATGTTACTGTGTCACAAATCTAAGTCTCTGAGTACTGACAGATTTAGATCTATCTATTATAATCATATTTGTATACCATAAACCTCAATATTGTTGGCAGAGAGAGAGGGAGAAGAGACACACAGTGAGCCATATTATATTTTTCTGATGTTATAATGACAACCATGTCAACATCATAATTGCTCACTTAAAGGCAATGTTTTCTCATGTAACTATGTTTACAAATACAAAAAACTACAAGGCTATCACTTTAATACTGGCCTATGGGGCAGACATTAAACCTTATGGGCTGCTCAACTTATCGACCTGTGTTTGGTTAAAAGTAAATTGATAAAGAAAAATGAGATGCTATTTTTCTTACAAATCAACAACACATTAGCAGGTGAATTGCTTTTGAATCTTCAAAGTTCCAAGAACCACTGAGTGTTTTTGCTTATCCATAGTCTAATATCAGTCAACTCCACTTACAAAGTAACAGGTATGAGATTCATTATCAGCAAGAGACCTGGTGAAATTTAGCAAACTGTTGTTCAGTATTTGAGGCTATTTTACTATTTCCCACTTGTCTTGAATCTGCCTTTGAGTAAGTACCTAACAGGGACTATAAAGAATTGCCAAGGGAATTTTT
Organism: Aotus nancymaae; assembly: GCF_030222135.1. Lineage (NCBI taxonomy): Eukaryota > Metazoa > Chordata > Mammalia > Primates > Aotidae > Aotus > Aotus nancymaae. Next base: position 4,797,813 of record NW_026988494.1, on the reverse strand, counting down.
GAATTTTATGGTGCATGTATAGTCCTTGAGCCTACTTCCTTTTAGGTGTGGTTCTTTACTTAGTTTCTTTAAATCTTCTGTATATAAAAGGGTTTAGCTCCTACAGCAGTCATCTACAAATGAATCTTTACCATGAAGTGTTAATGGTTACTTTCATATATCAGATCTAGCAATTTACACATCTTGCATATAAAAAATGCCTAAATGTGTAAGTGACTGATGATATTTTCCTTAAATCATAATCTGTAAGATACAACTTTTGAGATCTAAAAGTTTAAGATCTATTATAGATAACAAAACATAGGTATAATATGCAATAGATATTTGCAAGTAAAGTCCCACCCATCTTATCAAAAAAGGAACTTAGATTCACTTTCCATGGTTTCAGATATACATGGAGGATCTGAAACATATCCTTCATGGACAATAGAGGAAAACCATCCTATTTATTGCAGAGCAGGTTCAAATAAAATGATATGATATTCTGAGATTGATGGGATCACTTCTGGGTAATGTGTATATACATATACCTACATTTTCACCCATATGCAAAATTTCAAATAAATCACATTGTTATCCAACTTTCCTGAGTTGTAAGGCATCAGCAGCTTTCAATACTCTTTTTTTCCTATTCTTCCTCTCCCTCCCCAAGTACCCAGTTTTCATAATCTAGTTCCTCTTGAAGCGTGCTTTGATACATGATAGAAACATGGCAAAAAAAAATGTTTTTGTCCTCTCAGAAGTATTCATGTTTTAAAGAGTGTCACGGTAAGAGGAAACCTCAAGAACTTTCTACAGGTAGAATTTCAGATCGTATTACAAGTGAGAAGAGTGTTTTGAAGTGGGAGGGTGAGCAGCCTTTAGATTTCTTTTGAAATGTAACAGAAGACACTGCCACTTGTTGTTTAGTGGCTATAACCAAGATCCTTTGAAACAGACTGAGCAGTACATGAGAGGAGTATTGAGAGAGACAGGCTGTATTTACAGAATTATTTGTAGAATCACTCTAGCATACTTCTCCACTCATATTGATTCTGGCCATTCCTTTCCTAAATATCAGTTTATTCTGCTCTCCTAGGTCAGTATATGGTTGGTGAACTTTATAGATACTAAAATATTTTAATTTTATGTTTTGGAACATTTTCAATACATTTTCTCTAGAACCCAAGGATGACTTGGCAATAATTTTGGTATAACCCCAGGATAATTTTGGTATAAGCCCAGGATAACTCCAAATTTAGTGCCACCTCTGAGATACACAGGACCTGACAAAACTCAGACTTTAGTGCCTATCCCATTCTTCACCTGGTTTCAGAATCTGGACTTCTGATGCCATGTATAAGCCTCAGTTATTCAGCATTTGGTCTTTAATGCGCTCTGAAATCTATCTTTCTTATTGGTTTCTAAGAAATTAACAAGTCTCAGTCGCCATGGGCTCAACTATAGAACCATGGCTAAAACTAGCTTCTCTTTGCATAAAGTCCCTGCTGGAGGGACAGCTTCCTTCTATAGTTCAATTCAAAACTGTTCAGGACTTCAGGTTCAGAATGTAAAGAGCTCAGAGCCATCACTACCATTCTCACAACAAAAAAACCCAAACTGAAAATAATGACTAACTCCTTTTAGCACCACCAGAGAGGTCACTGGGCAAACTGCTTCTTCCCAAACTATAGTGAAAGACAGGTGAATACGAGAATCAAAGCTTACTGGGGCGGAAGCCTAGGAGCAGACATCACTGGAGCCAGTACAGAGTTAGAAACATTTAACTGTAATTGAGGAATAGCTTGAGGCTTACTGTGGGTAAGCTTGAGAGCTAAAATAAATCCACAGGAGCCCCATCTTAGTGAGACCCTCATACTTTTATGAGTCTTTCCTCCAGGAATTTAGGTGGTCTTCACAAAGAAGAACAAAGAAAACCTCCTGTGTGCTGCCAGCATGAGGAAGGGAAAAGTAGCCATCTGAAATATACTCAGAACATTCTGCTCTTTTTAACATGAACTTCCCTTAAAGGAAAGCATTTTTCTGGAGTCTAACCCAAATGGGGTTTACTAGTCTAACCAACCAAAGAGTAAGAAAATACTAAACTGCAACTCACTCCAGCTTCCATCATAGGGGAATGAAAATGCACAAGTCCAACCTACTCCAGCATTACTGCCTCATGTAAGGGGTGCAGGGAGACTGAAGAGTACTTTTGAAGGCCATAGCCCACCTCCTTAGAGGATTACAAAAGGAGTAAGACATAGTAACAGGACCTTAGAATGCTTCCTTTCCTCCTAAACCTTATCACTACATCAATAGGGCTCCTGTATAAATAACAGAGGAATACACATGAATAAACTGCATATCTCAGATCTTATTCAAGGAGAAGTCTTTAGGGAAACCTAAAGACAACAGGGGAAACAAGAAAAAGGACATCAGAAGACATTTTAGCTTCTGACTCACACAGCTATAGCAAACAATAACAGTCTAATTCCTAGTCACAAAAATGCAAGACCTCACACTTAAAGGTATATTTACTTTCATTTTTTTCCCCCAGTACATCACATCCAGTTTCTTCAAGATGACTGAATAGAGGCATTTGGTACTCAACTCCTACTCAGAGAAGAACCAAAATAGCAAGTAATCACACTTCACAAATAGATCCCCTAAGAAAGAACACTGAAATGGAACAGAGAATTGACAAAAAACACCTAAGGCAAGGAAGGAGAGGCTGCCTCCTTAGCCAGGATCAGCTGGGAGCCTGGAGAGGCTCCCAATGCAGGGAAAGAGTAAGTGAGGGATCCCCAGCAGTCCACATTCCCACCATGAACTCCTACCATTTTAGCCACAGGAAAGCCCCTTGACCCTCACAGTCCCTGAAACTAACATAGGGAGCTGCCTGGAGATCATAAGACATCATTGCTCCAGAAGTGCTTATCATGAGTCTCATACACCTCTGAGTCCTAAGAAGATACAACCTGGTGCAATTTTGAGAACCCAGCCCCCACCAGCAAATAGCCTCTGCCATCGACATTTCCCACCCACAGCTGCCACTTTTGCTGGCTGCTGCTGTCAGGCCCAAAGCATGAGCCATTAGCAGCAACCCCATTTCCCCAGCATCAGGACCACCAGTGCATGACAAGCACCCTGAAAACAGGTTACTCTGCCCATGGTCACAACCTGGGGCTTAGGTGGATGTATATTATCATCATAAAAAAAAATACATTGCAAGAAAGGAAAAGCAGAGACTAATATCTCTCATGAACACAGATGTAAAAACCTCAACAAAATATTGGCATATTGAATTAAAAAATGTATAAAAAGAATTATCTCCCATGCGCAAGTGATATTTATCCAGATATGCAAGGCTGCTTTAATATTAAAAAAATCAATGTAATCTATTGCATCAACAAACTAAAGAAAAAAAATGATTACATCAATAGATGGAGAAAAAGCATTTAACAAAATTCAATATCCATTCATGATCCATCTCTTAGCAAACGAGGAATGTACTCAAATTAATAAAGAACATGTACTAAGCACCTACACACAACATCATATTTGATAGTGAGAACCTAGATTTTCAACTAAAATCAGGAAAATGGCAACAATGCCTCCATCCACCATTCCCTTTCAGCATCATATTAAATGTTCTATCTAATACATTAAGACAAGGAAAAGAAATAAAAGATATACTCATTAAGAAGAAAAAAAAACTATTTTTTTCACAGATGGCATGATTGTCTATGTAGAAAATCTGAAAGAACAGACAAAATAAACAAACAAAAACCTCCTAATAAGCACCTATAGTAAGGTTGCAGGATACAAGATTAATATACATAGTCAATCACTTTCCTATATATCAGCAACAAACAAGTGAGATTTGAAATTAAAAATTTGAATTAATTACATTCATACTCATACAATGAAATACTTAGATATATGTCTAAAAATATATGAGATCTATAGGAGAAAAGCTACAAAATTCTGATGAAAGAAAAATATAAATGCATATAAATGAAGATATTCCTTGCAAATTTATTAAAAGAGTCAATATTATAAACATATTCTTTCTTCAACATTTGATCTGTAGGTTCAACACAATTCTAATAAAAACACCAGCACATTGTTTTGTGGGTTTTTAAATTTGTAAATATTTTAGAATTATTAGATTTCTGATTTTATTTATTACCTCTTATTTTCCACATGGTTTCAATTGTTGTGTGAATTTTAGCAGCCTGATTCTAAAACTTCATAAAATTCATAACATTTCATAAAACTAACTCAAAATTGATCATAGACCTAACTGTAAAAACAATACAATTTCTAGGGGATAACATCTCTGTTATCTAGGTGACTTTAGGTTTGGCAATGATGTCTTTTTTAGTACACAACACCAAAAGCACAATCTATGAAAGAAAAAAATAGTAAGTTGGTCTTCATTAAAAATTTTAAAAGTCACTCTAAGAGAATGAAAAGACAAGCTACAGACTGAAGGAAAATTGTTGCAAAACATATATCTGATAAATCACTAGTATTCAAAATACACAACTCTTAAAACTCAACAATAAGAAAACAAAAATTACTAAAATATAGACAAAAGATTTCAGCCTCACCAAAGAATATAACCAGATGGTAAATAAGCATATGAAAAGATTCTCAGCATCCTACATCATTAGGTAATTGCAAATTAAAATGATGGGGTAGTATTTTATACCTATTAGAATGGTAAAAATCCAAGACACTGACAAAACTAAGTGTTGGCAAAGATGTGGAGCAACAGGAACTCTCATTTATTGCTGGTGGGAATGCAAATTAATATAGCACCTGTGGAAGACAGTTTGGCAGTTTATTACAAAGTTAACCATATTCTTTGTTCTAGCAATTGGAGTCCTTGGCATTTATCCAAATGAGCTGAAAACTTATGTCCACATAAAAATCTACACACGAATTTTTATAGTATCTCATCTTTATACATGATTGCCAGAACTTGGAAGCCAGCAAGATGTCCTTCAGTACAATAAGTGTGGTACATTGTACAATGGGATATTAATAGGTGATAAATGAAATGAACTATAAAATCACTAGAAGATGTGGAGAAAACTTAAATGCATATTTCTAAGTGAAAGAAACCAATCTGAAAAGGCTATGTACTTACTGCATAATTCAATTTTATGACATTCTGGAAAAGGCAAACCTGTGAAGACAATGAGATCAGAGGTTGCCAGAGGATCAGAGGGAGGGATCAACAAATAGGTGGTGGATGGGATTTTTAAGGCAGTGAAAGTATTCTATATAATAGTATAAAGATGAATAAGACGAATATATGTTAGTATACACTTGCCAAAATCCGTAGGATAGCAACACACATGGTGAATTCTAATGTAAATGAGGTACTTACATTAATCATAGTGCATCAGTGTTGGGTTATGGAATGTAACAAATGTAATACAGTAATGGAAGATGTTAATTATAGGAGAAAGTGTGTGGTGGGGTGAGTGAGGTAGTAAAAGGAAGTCTTCGTACATTCTGATCTTGCCAATTTTTCTTTAAACCTAAACTGATTGATGCATTTTAAGTTCCTAGTACTCTCCAGATTTCTTGACTCATAAGTAAATAATGGATATTAATTCTGGTCTGTCACCTCACAGTGTAATGAGGTATGGAAGGGGTTCTGGAAAGTAAGAAAGGGCTGTCTGTTTTCAATATTAATGGTGAGTTCAGTCATATTCCTGATGCCAGCCAGAGTTTTAGAACCACCAAATGTATCCTAAAAGGAGAAATAGGCAATGAGGACTTGTCACATCACCAAACTACATGCAAACTCTGGATAATTCTTTGTCTAAAAGAATCTCACCAAATACTCTCCTATAGATGATTTTGGTCTGCAGTGAGTTCTGGCTGTCCGAGATGCTACATTATTTCCTCTAATATAAAGAAAGGTTAAAAAAAAGTACCTTACCTTGTTAGAATTCCTACTTCCCAGATTGTTTTCTACATTCTTTCCTGTGAGACTCTTGGGTCCTGTAATGAAAGATCATAGACTGAGTGGATTATAAATAACAGAACTTATTTTTCACAGTTTTGGAGGCAGGGAAGTCTAAGAGCAAAGAACCAGAAGATTTGGTGTCTATCGAGGGCTCACTTTCTCACAGACAGCTGTCTTCTCACTGTGACCTCACATGACAGAAGGAGCAAGACATCTTTCTGGGAGTTCCTTTATAAAAGCACTAATCACATTCATGAGGGCTCTACCCTTATTACCTCATCACCACCCGAAAGCCCTACCTCCTAACATAATCAGTTTGGGGATGAGAGTTTCAACATATGAATATGGAGGGGACATAAACATTCAGACCATAGCACCTTTGCAGCTTCAAATTTTTTCAATCCATCTGCCCTCCTAGTTCTCAATCTTCCTACTTCCTCTCATAGTGTTTAAATTAGCTAGTTTATTCCTGACTGAGTATTGTCATGTATTAATTGCAAAGCTTTCAGTAAACTGGAATTCGATCAACCTAAAAATACCTTGATATATGTTGCTGATTGCATTACCAAGATCACAGGAGTCTTTTCATTTCTAGTATAGCTTAAGATGAAAGGTGTATTAATTATTTATTCTTATTTAACAAATTACTCCATCTTAGTGGATCAAAGCAATAAACATTTATTATTTTGCAATTCCTGTGAGTCAAAGATTCAGGAGTGGCTTAGTTATATAGTTCTGGAGAAGAGTCTTTCATGAGATTGTACTCAAGAAATTGAACTAGGGTTTTAGTAGTCTGAAGGTGTGAATGAGATAGAAGAATTTACTTCAAAGATGGCTTACTCACAAGGAGGTTGGCAGGATGCCTCTGTTTTTTTTGTTAGCTATCGTCAGGAGACTTCAGTTCCTTGCCATATGGTTCTCTCTACAGGGGTGCTTGCATGTCCTCACAAAATGGAACTTGGCTTTCCTCAGAGTGCTCCAAGGAAGAGAAAGAGAGAAGCCATGATGTCATTTATGATCTAGCCTTAGAATTCACGTATTATAATTTCTAAAATGCCCTAATGGTTATATAGGTTGACATCATTCATTTTGGAAGGGGAATATACGGGGCCATGAACACCAGGAGGTGAGGATCCTTACGGTGAGGTCACGTTAGAGGCTACCACAGTAAGGCATTCGGATGTTTGTTATAATTACAAAATATCAAACCGATCCCTCTGCCCCAAATAAACCACATGGATAAAGGCGAACATGTATTTTTAAATAACTTATCTTACATTTACTTAATTAATCCTGATATTCACTTTTTTGGGGTAGATTCCCCATTTTACAGGTGAAGAGGCTGAGTTTTAGTACCCAATATTACCGAACTGCGAGGCCAAATTTTGAACCCAATGAAGGCAATGCTAATCCTGTCTGAATTTCTATATAATAATATTCAACATTGTTTTCATCTTGACTTTCTTGATGAGACAATGTTCATAAAGGCATGCATCCTCCTTATACTGGTCATTCATGTGGCTTTCTGTGCTGTCAGGCTACAAATTATGTTCAATATTCTGCCATCCAGATACAATAGCTCCTCCTCCCACAATTTCTTTTCCATTAATCCCTTAGCAGACAAGGTTACTCTGTAGTTGAGGCTCACCACTGTGAATCATTTAATTTCCAAAGAAACATCATCTATTTGCCATCATTAAAATATAGACTTGAATTTCATCATCACAAATGCTTGGAAATCCCCTGTGAAGAAGACTTTGCTGTGAACATCAACTTTCATCTTGTAGATGAAAAAGGACATTTTATCTTCTACTCATGAGTCTTTGTGGCAGCTTCTGCTCTTCCAAATTCATGTTACCTTGGGGAATGAATGTGTATAAGAACTGCAGTTTTCATTCTAACCACACATCTAAGTGCATAGAGCCCTGAAGATATGATCTGTCTTAGCCTTGATTCATGACTGTTTTAATACTTCCAGTTAGCATTTGGTGCAGAGTTTCAACTTCAATAAAAACACTGTGACTACTGCCAAAGAGGTAGAATGGTAGAGTAAGCTGCACAAATCACAGAGGATGACAAATTCATTTTGACCAAAAATCTAAGATTCCTATTGTGGCTTATTTAAGCCACAGAATTATAAAGCTTGGACTTTCATGTGCAAGAGTTAGTTTCACAGATGTTAAATGTTTTGGCCTTCTTTTCACTTTGCAGGCTTGATTACAAAATATGTCTTGACCCTGCTTTGTTTCTTAGTCTCGTGAACTCCAATTGTGGGATTGAGTTCTGATGGTTCTTTATCTATCCCAGATCAAAATTAGAGCATTTTCTTTAAAACCTGCCAGACCTGGAATGACAAAGAAATAGGCTGGCTGCTAAATGGTTGCTGCTACTCCAAAATAGTATTGGGATGTAACATAATGGACAAAATCTCATATTCTCTTAAGGAAACCCCTCCGTGTGGTCAAAAGATGCCTTCAAGAGGTCTGGATTGACCTTGGTATGAGAGTAATTCTCCAGAATGCAGATTGCATAACAATAGCTGATCTATCTCTGTGTTACTATCTAAGGGAGCTGGGTCTCATTAAATTCAGGGTGTCAGATGGCATTAAACATATTTTAATCATCTTACATATAACAATAATTGTGTATTTACACGAGAACATTTCTATTTTATGAAGATTCATACTGAGATGCATGGCAGTGACATGACCTATTGTCTGTAATTTAAGCTACCTCATAAGTAAAATAGATGATGCAAGTGTGGCAAAAGATTACCAATCGTTAAATACAGGTAATAGATATTTAGACATTTAATTCACACTTCTTTTTTCTTTTTTAGAATAAAAAGTGAAAGAATTGAATGAGGTACAAAAACTGGGGGACAAATTGTACAGTTTCAAACAGCAGAAGGAAGGGTGAGCCCTGCTATCAGCCTTCTTTCTTCTCTGTTCTTCCCTAAGGCAACATTCAGGCTGCTGTCTTAATAAATATTGGACAAATATCTAAAGAACATATTTTAAGGAATGCTAAATTATGTACCTGGCTGCAAGTTTGGCCTATACAGTAATTCTTTTCAAATCTGTAGTTCAGAAACTAAACCAGTAGGAGGGCACCAAGACCTAAGAAGTAAAGGAGATGGGAAGACGGCTACCATATGGCAAAGGAGAACTTCCTCTAGAGGAAGTGAGTGTATTTTAATTAATTAATTAATTTTTGAGCCAAAGTCTTTCTCTGTTCCCCAGTTGGAGTGCAGTAGCACAGTTATAGCTCACTGAATTCTCGAACTTCTGGACTCAAGCGATGCTTCCACCTTAGCCTCCCTGCAGCTACAGATGCATACCACCATGCCTGGCTAAATCTTCTGGTATTTTTTTTGTAGAGACAATCTTGCTATGTTTCCTAGGCTGGTCTAGAACTTCTGGCCTCAAGTAATCCTCCTGCTATATCCTTTCATATTGCCGGCATTACAAGTGTGAATCATCACACATAGCTGGGGAAGTGAGTTTAGACAGACAAAAAGATGTTATATCTATATACCTCATGCATGAGAACTTCAAAACACAGTAGTCAGAGGCCATTTCTAAATAGTCCCAAAGGTATTACTGCCTCACTGCATGTTGACAGTGACTATTCAAATTTTTAAATGAAAGTCATTATTTACAGAATGATTTGTTTAAAGAATAGAAAAGTGAAGCCAATTAAAAAAATATTTTAGATGACTTTGTTTTTAAACTGTGGTAATCAGGAGTATGCACCGGTTATCTGAAAAATGTTTATTATCTTATTTCATCAGAGTGTAAAATAAATGATATAAAATAATACCATGGACCAGGAGGACTCTACTGAGAAACTGGTCAGCTATTTTAAACTCCTTTAGTCTTTTTTGGTGATGCGAAATGTAAGCCTATCCATGTGTTTTTTAAATTTATTTCTCTTTCTTATTTTTGCTATGGTCATTGTCACTTCATTTTTAGGTAACGTAGCATATTAATTCTAAACCAAAACAAACAAAACAAACAAAAGAAACCCACAAAAACAACAACAAAAAAGGCTATCTGTGAAAGCATATGGGGTTTCCATGCAGATTAAACTATGTGTTAGGGAAAGTTTAAAAAGAAACTGAAAAGAACTTCTTCCTCTTCCTTTTTCTTTGCACAGTTTGCAAGGGAACAGGCAGTCTGCAACAAAGATGACAGTAGAATATGAGCTAATTAACTACACAACTGGGAGTCAGAAAAGAGTCCAAAGAGAAGTTGAGAAAGCTCAGGCCAGCTGGATAATTTAATTTTGTCATTAGTGGTAATCAATGCTTGGTGTTCATCAAAATAACCCTAAAATGGGATCAAAGAGAAAGTTCATAGTCTTGATGATGTTAACCTGAAGATGCCTAATTTTTTTTATTTGTGTGCATATGCATAAGAAAATTAGCTGTGGATATAAAAATTATTAATAAATACATTTTATATTAAATGTATAAAAATCATTTATTTATTCCTTTCTGTAATATTATTTTAGACTCACATTTCCTTGAGTAACTTCAAAGTTGATAGAATTAGAAAATTAAGTGTGAAAATGTGCGTAATTCCTTAATTATAGATTATTTAAAACAATATTCAACTTGAGTCCTGACAAGAAACATTTAGTAAGTATTTTGTCTCAATAAATTATCATTCTGAATCTCTTGTTTTGGCCTTCCTGAGGTATTTCAAATGGAATTCAATTTGTAAATACTTGACTCTATAAAGATCTTTAAAATAGTCAAAATAAGTATATTTCTTCTCATCAATTAAAAAAGGGTTTTTGTTTTTTTTTTTATTTTTCATTGTGTTGAGGGGAAAATTCCACAAAATATCCAGCTGCCCAAACTTTTCTGATCCAATACAGTCTGTAGCACGGACCATGTTGAAAGTTATTCTGTTACTAAATTTTATAACAGAGCTAGACAATTTTTTCTTAAACCATTGTGGCTTTGACTCAGCTCTTGACATCATTTTTGGTTGAAATGCTCCTAGATAAAAATATACTGTGATTTCTCACAAAAGATTAGGAGATAAGAGAAAGAAAAACAACATCCTTGAGCTAGTATTTCAACCTTAGGCAAAATATCAGCGTATTACTGCTATAATTACGTTTAAGCTTTTTATCATGTATGAACAGCACATAAAACAATTAAGGAAGGCAATGGTGTCATTAATTTTTCTATCTTCCCATCTGTTTAACTCTCTCTATCTACCTTCAGATACACATATAAACACATGCACATCTTTTAAAGAGAAAGATGAAATTAGAAAGATGTGAGAAACTATAGAAAATGATGTTCCAGATGGCAGGAGCTATGGAGGAGACAAGTTCTCTCACCTTCGGCGGTGAGATTACGTGTGTCAACAAATCTCCAACACATATGCTTTAAAAAAAAAATGTAGCACTGTATATAGGTTTTTGAATATGGGAAATAAAATTTCACTCTAATTAAGATGAGAAATAGTCACTACCCATTTGGACTTGTTCCAGTTCTCACAAGGGCAAATTTCTAAACTGCCATTTTCTTTTCCCATTATAGATTCTGGCACCAGGGCAAGATATTAGGATTTTAATACCTTAATATATTCTATGAAATATACTAGTGTACTTTACTATTTTGACCTTTTGGCATATCATATTTTGATTCGGATGGCCATTTCACTCTTTGCTCTCAAGCTCAGGGAGGCCATAAAAGAGCAAAATGAATGGATTGACTACAGCTAGTCACAATACAGAATACTGAAAAGGTCATTGTATCTCATCGACTCTGCTATTATTCATGGAATATACAGGATCTTAAATATTTGATACTGTAGTCTTGTGACAAAGAAATTCAGGAAAAAGTGGGACCAAGAATCACTTCTCATGGCAAAATTGCACCATAATTCAAGAATGAGGAAAAAAAGCAGAAACCTAGTACCAGGGGAAAAAAATCATTTGCACTTCTTTTCATCTCTTCCTTTTTGGTAAAATATATCTATGAGCACCTGCTCTCAGAAAGGAAACGAGGTATAAAGGCAATCTGAAAATGTTAAAGGAATAGCTTTACATAAACAGAATTTAGAAATTTGGATTTCTGGTAGGATTTTCCAATAGTTTCTAGGTCAGATTCTCTTCTATTCTATAGAAGAGATTATGTGCCTATACATCTAAAAGAAATATAAGGAAATTTATCCAATTTAAGATATTAGCCTAGAAAGCCTAAATGATATTTTCTGTACTAGAAATTTTAAAATATGTTTTTTATCCACTTATAATATTAAGTAGCCAGAGGAGCTCCAGGTTCCCCATCCACAGATAGAAAATAAGCTCCTATGTGGTGCCTAAACCGCTATGTCTTACAGAGCTGTATGTGTTGCTGCTAATATTTTGAATTGATTGACTTAAATAAAATAAACCATAAAAATGAAAGGAATATTGGGTCAAACTGACCAGCCATAAAGAGCCAATTCATCAAGAAGAAGTACTGATCCCTCCCAAAAAAACTTTGGACAAAAAGCTCAATCTCACTAGTATTTCTTTTAATTTCAGCCTCGATTGTATTCATTTTCAACTATCTATAATAGAAGAGTAAAAAAAGACTTAAAAACCCTACTGTTGGTGAGAGTTAGAAAAAATTATATTCTTCTATTTGTTAGGAAAATATATTGATAAATCCTACTTGGAGAGCACTATTATTTAAATGCATTTAAAATGTGCATAGCTTTAATTCAGCAATCCAACTTCTGTATGTATCCTAAGGAATAAACTTAGGTGTGTGCAGTGACTTACCTTTAAGATAATTACAATGATAATGAAGCACAATGATGTTAACACTTGTAAAATACTGAAGACAACAGAAGGTTAAATAAATTCCATTCTGTTTACATCATTTAACTTTAGGAAAATCTTAAGGGCTTAGAAGATGTTTATATGTTGTAAGTGGAAAAAAGTAAGGAGCAACTTAATATCTTGAATATGTTTCCAATTTCGTAAAGTGTGTGTGTATGCGTGAAGAGGTGTATTATTGTATTAAGATCTATTGGTAATTTTAACGATGATTGAATCTAGGTAATTATCTGATGTTAACGAATGGGTAAATTTGTGTGTGTGTGTGTGTGTGTGTGTGTGTGCATATATAGAGAAAAGTTTTGGAGAACAAATCTCAAAATGTGAGCAGTAGTTAATCCTGAGACATAAAATTATAATTATGGACAATTTTTGTATTTATATGAGTTTGTGTCTACTTTTCTGAATTTTCTCAATATTCTATAATCAATATGTATTACTGCTTTAAAAACTGAAGAAAATATCACTTACAAAAACAAAAAAGAAAAAGCAGCCAGGAGAAAGGTATTCAAATGGTGATAAGTGATCAGAAAGCTCTGAGTTACAGTGATACTTCAGAGAAATGTCTGAAGATTCCCTGAGCAAATGCATTGATGTTTTTATAAATTGTGATGTCTTTACCTAGGACTAATTTCCAGGGGTGTGTGAGCAGTTTGGGAAGCTATAGATTTAAAAACAACAACAACAACAAAAAACTAAGAAATTAAGAGAGAAAATTCACTGGTTATTGCCAAACTAAAGTTAATTAAAATGTTTATCCCTTCTAAGGTTTCTAACAGAGATTGACTAGGGAATATGACACAGTCTGAATGTGAGGGTTTAGTGCTTGCTAAGCCACTAAGTCACATGATTCATGACTAACAAAATGTACTTTTCCTTCACAAATTGTATAAACATCATACACAGCAGGTCTTTCTTTCAAAATCATTCTTCTGTACCTTAACAAGAATCTCTTTAAACTCTCAGAAAATTAGTCTGAGTCCCAGAAGTATGGTTTAGATTCTATTGATGTCAGGAGAATAATTAGCCACTCATTGCCTGATATACTTCAGTTTCTAGTGTCTTAACAAAGATTTGAGTTTGGTTAGATTAATTCAATTTTGGGGCACTTACCAGCAAGACAATTTTATTTCTTTCTGAGCCATGAACTGATAGGTGAAACATTCTATCTTATAGAAACCTCTTTGAATTATGAAAATAACAATTCTTTGGGATATATCACCCTATCTTGATTTTATTTTGCAGAATACAATGATACCCTCCAAATTTCAAGAAGAACTTCATGCTACTGATTTTGTTTTTCAGAATATGATGCATTAATTTTATTTTGTTTCTGTTATTTTTTTCCTCTTGCCATTTTTCAAAAGTTAGCCTTCACAGAAGCTTCTCACAGATAACCTCTCATCAACATTTGAAATTATGTAGGAGGAAGCCCCAGAGAGAGGTAATTTAAAAGCCAGCAGAAGAGAGAAGAGATTTCTTTCATTTTCAATGAGGTAGAGGCTTTTTTTTTTTTTTTTTTTTTTTTTCGGAGTCTTGCTCTGTCACCCAGGCTGGAGTGCAGTGGTGTGATCTCAGCTTACTGCAGCCTCCACCTCCCAGGTTCAAGTGATTCTCCTGCCTCAGCCTCCTGAGTAGCTGTGACTACAGGCACAGGCCACCATATTTGGCTAATTTTTTTTTGTATTTTTGGTAGAAACAAGGTTTCACCATGTTGGCCAGGCTGGTCTCAAACTCCTGACCTCAAGTGATTTGTCTGCTGTGGCTTCCCAACAGTGAGGTATACGACCCTAGATCTTAGGATAGAGACAACCTACTTTTTGGTAATTTCCTGGTATCTGAGGGAGAATGGCATTTAGGCACTGGGGCTCCCAGTCCTGGCAAATATTTTTCTGCTCTAGGTGAGCATAGGAAACTAAAAAACCATCAGACTTGAAAGAAACAATATGGTCCTGGGTCTTTTTAGAATTCTCAGTTTGGTTTGCTATCTCTCTAACCTTTGCCCATCCCTTGGGGAAGAGGGCTTAGGAACAAGGTTACTTCCAAGGTTCCTTGGCATAGGAACAAGGTTACTGAGTCATTTGCCAGTTTTGCAGAAGAGAAAATTGGAGTCAAATAGGATTTGCTTTAAAGGGGAAAAATGTGACTCTTAAAAATATATCTAAATTTGGATTGCAAATTTATATTGGCTACAGAAGTCTGGGAAATATTACAATCTAACAAACTCCTAGATGAAAATCATAGGTTACTTTTGCATTACCACATACTCTTTTCAATACTTCAAAATCCTTTCCCATACCTTAATTCCTTTGTATTTTTTGCATTTCTCAACTTTCTTAAACTGTAATGAATATGAAGTTACTCTTAGGAGCTACGTGAAATGTACACATCATTTATGACATTTTCCTGGCCCTTATGGACAGACCAATTTATTTCATCCTCTAAGCATAATTCTACTTGGTAGATCCAATTTATATAGATGGATGATAATATGCTGGAGTATTTCCACATTAAGCGTGGTATTTTTAGGGCAGGACAGGCAATATCTTATAATTGTCTTATTTTTTGAGTGCCTACTAGGTACCAGAGACACAAAGCAATAAAGATACTTTACATGGTTTAAAATGTCGCACAATCAGTATGTATTAGAGTAAGATATGTCTAAAGATAACATCTAGTAAATCCTCTCTTTTTGTAGATGAGGAAACTGAGTCACAGAAACTTCTATTGCTTAAAGCAGTGGTCCTCAAACTTTAAGCAGAATACCTGGGGTGCTTGTAATACAAAGAGTTCTGCACCCTACCCCTAGTTTCTGATGCTATAGGTCTAGGGACTGAGGATTTGCATTTCATATTGCTGGCCAGGGACTGCTAGCCAGAAATACCAGGCTAATGCCACACTGGATATTCAACGGCAAGACTAGGATCCGACTTTCCTGAGTCTACTACACTGAGGTTGCTTTTGATAGTTATTCATGACAACATTCTTTATTCATGACAATTATATGATTATATATATCATGAGAATTAATTGCTGGTTTTTAGAACTGCATTTAACAAATGAAAAATCAGAGGCAAAAATAGAGGAAAAAGTCTGCCCTCACCCCTTTTAGGGATATTCTTTGGATCAGAAGCAGCTGACCAGTTTGCTTCTCTGGGAATTATGGACAGACCTTCTTCTACTTCTCTTTGGTCATGTCCTACTGATATTAATTCAGCATCTTTTTCTCGGATTTTTCTCAAAGACTTTGTAAAGCCCCCAAGTTTCTCTCTCCTGACCTGCTGTCTCAGAGATGGAGAGTGAGGCTTGGGCTTCTGACAGCTTTTTGTTCACCTTCTTCCCATGCACAGGATTTAAGAAAGCTATCTGTCTACTTCCTCCTATCTGGTGCTCTGGGAAAGAACAGCCGTCAGAAGCAAGCACGTTTCTAACATTTAAAGATAAACCAATACTAGTTTCATTTTCTGTGTAGATCAGGACTGAATGCTAACATATGATTACTCCCTGCCAGGCCATAGAGCACAAGCTGGTATTTGATGAATCCAGGGAGTCAAAAAGCAATAATGGTTTAACACTTACATAAAACCACCTTTTGTTTAATAGGAATAAATAATGTTTCAATCATAGTAATGCCAACTCTGCACACAGAGCTGTAGCATCTAATGAGATGGGACCTCCAAACGTGAGGCGGGTGCAATAGCACAAGCACGCAACAGAGCAGCAGGAAAGAATCGTCCTGATCGCATACTACTAAGGAAAATTGCTGGAGAAAACACCATAGAGTTAATGCTTTATGATTCGTAAATGAATACATTGATAGTGTTCTGAAATTAGGGACAGGTGATACAAATTTTCAGAATGAAACCAGTAGTCATTCAGAGCACCTGAAAGTAAAACTTAACTAGTTGGACCAAAATGTAAGAAACAAACATCAGAGAAAAGAAAACATTATAAAATCTTCCATCTCCATGTTTCTACAATATTCCCACATTCCCCACATGTCTAGTTCTCTCGAAAATTACGGAGCCAATGTGGTCATTGTTGGGGAGAGAGGTTTGTAGTCTTTTGTTTGTTTGACTTTTTGGTTTCTTTGAGACAGAGTCTCCCTCTGTTGCCCAGGCTGGAGTGCAGTGGTGCAATCTCAGCTCACTGTAACCTCTATCTCCTGGATTCAAGCAGCTCTCCTACTTCAACATCCCAAGTAGCTGGGATTGTAGGCACCCACCACCACACCCAGCTAATTTTTTTTTTTTTTTTTTTTTGTATTTTTAGTAAAGACAGAGTTTCACCATGTTGGCCAGCCTGGTCTTCAACTCCTGACCTCAGGTGATCCACCTGCCTTGGCCTCCCAAAGTGCTGGGATTACAGGCATGAGCTACTGCACCTGGGAGTCTTTTTATTTTTATTCTATTTATGTTTGCATTTTAGAGATGGCATTGTCTTACTTTCCCCAGCCCAGCCCAGCTCTGTCACCCAGGCTGGAGTGCAGTGACATGATCTCCATTCACTGTAACCTCCGCCTCCTGGGTTCAAGCCATTCTTCTGCCTCAGCCTCCCGAATAGCTGGGATTACAGGCACGTACTACCATACCTGGCTAATTTTTGTATTTTTAGTAGAGATGGGGTTTCACCATGTTGGCCAGGCTGGTCTTGAGCTCGTCATCCACCCGCCTCAGCCTCCCAAAGTGCTGGGATTACAGGCTTGAGCCACCACACCCTGCCCTATATATGGTTTTTAATGAGATAACAGAAGGTCCATGCTCACCAACATCTTTATTAGCCTTGGTGTTAAGAGTGTATATTGCACCGTACCCTTGGTTGCTATAAAAGGCCAGGAGACAGGCATAAAATGATACCAATAATAGAGGTGTCATATTAGGACGTAGTGTGGATTATGGCTTCACAGTTTGCTCTGTGAGCTTGGAAAGTCATTTACCTCCATTTATGAGTGAGAAAAAACAAAGCTCAGGGAGGTTAGAACTCTCTCTGTGTTCCTCAGAGATTTGGAATAAGAAAAAGTGGGATAAGAATATCTGAGCACTTAAAATTTTTGAAGAGGTATAGTTGATCATAGGTTAAAGTGGATGATTTTCTCTCTTTTCATAAAATATATAGGAAGGATTCAGTGTTACCTTTCCAAATCATTGATCCATTCTTTTGTTTGACCCCAAAGTATTATCACAGCAAATAGGCCATAATTGCTTGATTTGTTTAGATTTACAAAATACTTTGATTTTCAACCTTTCCCCAAATTGTAAAGTGGTCCAACTAGTAATTGAAGGAATACATTACTTATGCTGCTCTGAACATAAAATAGTGCTGACTGTAAGAGCCATTTTTTTTCATATTATGATTGACCATAGGGAGTTTAGACTCCACAAAGAGAGTTAGATGTGTGTCCCGGGGAGGTTTTTCTTTACCTTATAGATTAAGCTTGGCTCAAGTGCTCTTTAAGCTTGTTGAAAGGATGATGCTTGAACCTGAGGATTGTGCAAACTGCTATGTTCACAAAAGACCACCTGATTCCTGTCCCTCATTAGCTTAGCCACTTGAGAAGGAGACATCCAGTCTGCTCTTTTCTGAAGCCCATTCTGCCTGCCATTTCTCATACACCTAACAGATCTCACAATAATTCTCATCTCAAATTCACAGCATGTTATTGTCTCATTGTTTTAAACCGAAAATAAACACAGCCGCTAGCAAGGCTGTCTATACAATATGCTCTCCACTGCAAGCCTCCCACAGAGCAGATGAATGTTTATATGTGAGAGTTCACTTTTCCACAGGGTGGCATGAATGATGTTATCCGAGGCTATCACTGCTCCTGAATTTCTTCAGTTTGAACACTAATCCCCTCTTCTTCATGTTTGTTTATTTTTATTTATTGAGATATAATTTCCTTACCATAAAATGCACAGATTTAAATTGTTGGTTTGATGATTTTGACAACTCTATATGCCCATGAAGTATACACCCTTCACATACTACACTGACAAGATGTGGAATATTTTCATCCTCACAGAAAGACCCTTTAAGCTCCCTTTTTAGTTAATTCACCTAATATTTGTCCTTGCCCATCTCTCCTTCCAGCTAAGTCATTTGCCAGATACCTGTATTGCCAGCAATTTTTTCTGCCAGAGACAATCTCTCTCTGACTTCACCACAGTTTGTTTTGCCTGTCTGTGGTCATTACATAAACAGATTCATGCAGTATGTTTGTGTTTGGTTTCTCAACATAACATTTTCAGAGATTCATTCATGTTGTGTGTATAAGAAGTTATGTTCCATTTTATCACTTAGTTGTATTTCATTCTGTGATTATATAGCAATCTGTCAATCTGTTTCTTTATCAGTGGGCATTTCCATTATTTACACTTGAAACTCAGGCTACTATGAATAAAGTTGCCATAAATATTCATATACAAGATGTTCATGTACAAAACATATGTTTTCATTTCTTGTATTTACCTAGGAGTTCAACTACTGGGTCATATGGTATCTATTTGTGTATAAGAAGCTGCTGAACAATTTTCAAAAGTGATAGTGTGATATTACATTCACAGCAACAGTAAAAGCTGATGAGATTTCTTGTTTATTTCACATTTTAGCCAAAATTAGTTATTAACACTCTCTTTGATTGTAGTCATTCAAATGTATGAAATTGTTTTTTATTGTTGTATTAGTTTGTATTTCCCTGATGATTAATTATGTTGAGCACTTGTTCATGTTTTCATCTGTTTATTAATGATAAACTATGTATTATTATTTTAGCAATACAGGAAATATTCATATATTTCTTTATTGAAGTGTCTAAGATTGTTGCCCATTTTAAATTGAGTTATGTGTCTTTTCTTTGTTAATTTGTAGGAGTTATTTACATATTCTGGATACAAGTCATTTGTCAGATATGTGTATTGCCAGTAATTTATTCCATTCTGCGGTTGTCTGATTCATTTTCTCAACAGTGTCTTTTGGTGAGCAGAAATTCTTAATTTCAGAGAAGTCCAACTTACTTTTTTTTTCTTTTGTGTTAGTATTTTGTGATTTACCAAAAGAATATTTGTCCAGCATAAGGTCACAAAGGTATTCTCCTTTGTTTTCTTCTAGAAGATTTGTGGTTCTAGCTTTTATGGGTAGGTCTCTGGTCCATTGAAAATTAACTTTATGAGTAAAATAACTTCTAAGTCCTTTGTTTTATATATGAATATCCTAGTGTTCTAGAACTACATATTTGTTGAACAAACGATCTTGTCCCCACTGAACTGATTTGGTACTTTAGTTGGAGTCAACTGATAAAATAAGTGGGCCTATCTAAAATCTATACCGTATTCCTTTGATTGCTATTTCAAATGTAAGTAGACAAAAATAATCAAATCATGCTAATTCCACACTGTTTGGATTACATTTGCTTTATAGTTAGTTGTGGAATTGGGTAGTAAAAATCCTCCACCTCTATTTTTTTTTTCATAATTATACGGGTTAATCTACAATTTTGATTAGAATTGCACTGAACCTAAATATCATTTTGAGGAGAATTAATGTCTTAACGTATTAAGTCTTCTAATACATGAAACAATACTTTTCTTACTTACATAAGACTTTTTTTCTCTTGTAGCAAGGTTTTACAGTGTTCAGTGTAGACATAATAGGCATTTTATTGTATTTATTTTAAGATGTTTAATGTTCTTTGATTACATTACAAATTATATTTTTTTCTAAATTTCATTTCTAATTATTTTGCCATTACACAGAAATACAATTTTATTTAACATTCCTTTTATATCCTATTTACTTGCTCAATTTTCCAATAAGTGCCAGGAAATGTTTTTATAATTAAATTCCACAATGTTTTACATGTACACAACAATTTTGTACAAGAGTAAAGATAATTTCACTTAATTTTCAATCTTTTTGACATTTATTTCTTAACTTGTCTTATTGCACTGGCTAAAACCTGCAGTACCATGAATATTAAATAGAAGTAGAGTGGACATCATTATCATGTTCTCAATCGTAAAGAATGTTGACTGTTTCACCATTGATTATTATATTAACCGTAAGCATCTCTGATGTACACCTTTTAAGTTTAAAAATATTTTCCTCTATTTTTAGTTGGCTGAGAGTTTTTGTCATGAGTGGTAATTGAATTTAGTTAAATATATTTTTTTCTACATCATTTCTGAAAATCACATTCTCCTTTATTCTTTTAGCGTGGTGATTTATACTGATTGATTTTCAAATGTTAAACCAAATAAGCATTCCTGGTATAAATTTCACTGATCACGATGTATTAGCTTTTCATGAATTGCTGGATTTTATTTTTTTTCTCATTTAACGAGGAATGTTAATCTGCAATGTTTTTTCTCTTAATACTATTAGAGTTATATATGGCTTATCAAATGAATCAAGAACTACATCTTCAATATCACTTTTATGAATTTGTATAGTACTGGGATTATTTTTACTCAAATATTTGCTAAAATTTAACCACTGAAGACATTTAGTATTTTGTATATTAAAATGTTAATTTCTTTAATTGATATCATGTTATTTAAGATTTTTACTTTGTTTTAGATTTGGTTAAGTTTTCTAAGATATTTGTTCATTTTACTTAAGTTGTCAAATTTATTTACATAAAATTGTTTAAAACATCTTCGTGTATTTTACAATTATTGTGTAATATACCTTCTTTCGTTCTCGATGCATTTACTTTTTATTTTCTCTCTTTTTCATTGATCAGTCATGTTGGAGTTTGTTAATATTATAAATCTGTTCAAAGAATCAATTTTTTACTTTGTTATTTTTTTTCTATTGTCTGTACGTTTTATTTCAATGACTTCTCACATTATTTTCATTTCTACTGTGATTTTAATTCATTGTTTATTTTTCTTTTATTTTTGAGGAGGAAGCATGGTTGGAATAAAAGAGAAAAACATAGGGGAAAGGCTTCATGACATTGATCTGGGCAGTGATTTTTTGGCTATCATCCCAAAAGCACAGGCAACAAAAGCAAAAATAGACAAATGGGATTATATCAAATTAAAAGCTCCTGACTAACACATTGAGCAATCAACAGAGTAAAGACACAACCTTCGAAATGGGAGAAAATATTTACAAACCATGTATCTGATAAAGGTTAATATTTCAATGATTTATACCTTTCTTCTTTTCTAATATATACAGTTAAAGTTATATATTTTCTTCTAAGGGCTACTTTAGCTATTTTCTGTGAATTCGAATATGTTGTGCTATCTTTTTTATTCCATTCAAAACTTGATTTTTGATTTATGCATTAGAAGTATTTTGATTAACTTCCAAGTATTTGGAATTTTTTACATACTTGATGGTATTGATTTCAAATTTAATTTTATTGTCACCTGAGAGCATTCTCTGTATGATAATTATTCTTTGAAAAATATTGAGACTTTTTTATTTCTAGCTTTTTTATGTTATATGCTTTTTTATGGTTCCAGAGCCACTAAAAACAATGATTATTGTGATGTTAGTGGGTGGGGTCTTCTATAAATATCAATTAGATCTAATTGACATTGTTCAAATTCTCTATATTTTTACTTACATTCTTATGTGTCTACTTATCTTGTTTGTTCATTTGTTTTTGAGACAGGGTCTTACTCTGTTGCCCAGGCTGAAGTATAGTGGCACAATCCTGGCTCACTGCAACCTCAACCTCTTGGGCTCAAACTATCCTCCCACTTCAACCTCTAAAGCAGCTGTGACTACAGGCATGCATCACCATGTCTGGCTGTTTTGTATTTTTTTTTGGTGTTGTTGTTGTTGAGAGGGGTTTCACCGTGTTGTCCAGACTGGTCTTGAGCTCCTGGGCTCAAGAAATCTGCCTGCCTCGGCCTCCCAAAGTGCTAGGATTACATACAGGTGTGAGCCACTGTGCCTGGCCTCTACTTGTTTTATCAATTACAGAAAGAGTCATATTAAGATCTCTTTGTAAAATTATGAATTTGCCTATCTTTCTTTTTACCTTCATCAGTTTTGCTTTCTATTTTAAAAACATGCATAATAATTATGATTTCTATGTCTTCTTGATGATATTCCCTTTTATCATTATGGAATGCCTTTCTTTATCTCTGGTAGTATTTTCTGTCTTGATGAGTTGTTAAGCTTAGTACATTCATTGTGAATATTTTTTCACTCTGTTATTTTCTATCTGCCTGTGTCTTCATATTTAAAGTGTGCTTATTATAGATAGTAAAAAATTGGGCATTACTTTTTTGGTTCAGTCTGTCAATCTCTGACTTTTAATTGGAGCTACTATGTATGACCTTAATATTAATACAATTTTTGAAACAGTTAAAATTGTCTGCCACCTTCATATTTGTTTTAAATTTTTTCCATCTGTTCTTTGTCTATTACATCTTTCCTTTCACTTTTTTAGTGAAACAAATCCCATTTTATTTGTTTTATTTATCCATTTTCATGGATTTATTCATTATTCCATTTTATCTCTTCTGCAGAATAATCTTCTCAGCCATTTACATTTTTTACACTATATATAATTTCTATACACATGCAAACAATATTATATGTTATTATTTTCACTTCAGTCAGTGGCTTTTTAAAGAAATTTGAGAATGTAAATATAAGTATCTATTAGGTTGGTGCAAAAGTAATTACAGTTTTATCATTACTTTTAATGGCAAAACCCCAATTACTTTTGCACCAACCTATGTATGTATGTATATATGTATTTATTTATTTATCTACGATATCTAGAGAATAAGAATATGCCTTATATTTACTGATTCTCTTCACTACTTCCCACACATCAGACTTCCATCTGTTATTATTTCCGTGGGCCTGGAGATCTTATTTTAGCATTTCTAGGAGTACAGGTCTACTAGAGTCAAAACTGTCAGTGATTGTCATTTGAATATGTTTTCATTTTTAAGAGATACTTTTCACTGGATACAGAATTTGGGGTTAGAATTGTTTTTAGCACTTTGGAGATGTCATTTATTTTTCTTCTGTTCTCTACTACATCTGAAAAGGAAACAAGAATCAATTCTATCTCGTTCCTTATGTGTAATATGTCCTTCCTGTCTTACTGCCATTTTTCAAGTTTCTTTTTATCTTTGGTTTTCTGCAGTTTGACTATGATGTGCCAACGTGTCTTTTTCTTTGTACTTGTTCTATCTCATTCACTTATCTTAATTTGTATATTTATTCCTTTCAATATTGTCAGAAATTGTCAGCTGTTATCTTTTTAAATATTGCTATTGCTCCATTTTTTCTTTTCTCTTTCTAATGCAACAAATATATGTAAATTAGACCATTTAATATCATCCCACTGATGTCAGATGCTCTATTTTGTTTTATTCTTTTTTCTTTTTATGTATTAGTTTATTTAATTTCCACTGACCTTTCCTTAAATTAATTCTTTCCTCTGCTGTGTTCAGTGTACTTTAAGCACATGAGGAGACATTGCCATTTTGTTTTCAATTACAGCATTTTTATTTTCTTCCTTTTAGTAGTTTACATTTTCTATGGCATTTTCTACTCATTCACACATGTTGGCTACCTTTCCCAATATTTGAGTCTATTCTGAGTCTGCATCTATTAATCATATTTTCTTTTAGCTATGGCAAACATTTTCTCATTAATTTACTTAACTTTTAATTTTTCATTATATTACATTTTTTTTGGTAAGAGAACTATCTAACTATCTATCTACCTATCTATCTATAGTTGAATTAAGTAGTCTTACTTTTTAATAAAGGTTAACTTCTTTCTTCTGTCAGTCCACTAGTGTCAATATAACTAATAGCAGAGCTGAATTTGAGTTTGGGCCAGGCACAGTGGCTCATGCCTGTAATTCCAGCACTTTGGGAGGCTATGGTGGGCCTATCACCTGCGGTCAGGAGTTCGAGACCGGACTGGCCAACATGGTAAAACCCCATCTCTATGAAAAATACAAAAATTAGCCAGGTGTGGCGGAGTGCGCCTGTAATCCCAGCTCTTCAGGAGACTGAGGCAGGAGAATTGCTTGAACACAGGAGGCAGAGGTTGCAGTGAGCTGAGATTGCACATTGCACTCCAGTCTAGGCAACAAGAGTGAGACTCCCTTGAAGGAAGGAAGGAAGGAAGGGAGGGAGGGAGGGAGGGAGGTGGAAGGAAGGAAGGGAGGGAGGGAAGGAGGCGGGAGGGAGGAGGAAGAGAGGAAAGAGAGGGAGGGAGGGAGGAAAGAAGGGAAAGAGGGAGGGAAGGAGGGAAGAAGGAAACAAAGAAAGATAGAAAAGAAAGAAAGAAAGAGAAAGAAAGAGTGAGTTAGTTTGTGGCAGTTTTTTTTAGACTCAATTGACCAATGCTCCAAACATTTTAAGAGTGGGACTAGGACCTTCCATTTAGCAAGGATGTGAGCCTTTCTTGTAGTACAGGTCTACTAGGGACAAATCTGTCAGTGATTGTCATTTGAATATGTTTTTATTTTTAAATGATATTTTCACTGGATATGAAATTTGGGTTAGAATTTTTTTTTTTAGCACTTTATTGATGGGAGATCACTTGTTTTAGAGCCTAGTTGCAAACTTTTTGAGTTGCTGGGGAATTCTCATTGCTTTCAAATCCTGCCTTTGGCTTTTTGCATCCAGGAGAGTTTCTATTCAGTGCCCTGCACCCAGCTTTTGCCAGGTTGCTGCAAGATTTTCAATAAAGGCCTGAAGTACAAATGAGGAATTTCTTTCAGCTCTCCTGCCACAACCTCAACCTCAGCATTTCACCCCTGTGCACTCACTGAAAGCCTAAATAAAATTGATTCACAGATACAGACTTTACCTGGGGTTCTGCGGGATTCAATCTATTACACTAACCAGTCATAGATGTTTTTTCTCTGGCTCCCCCAGGGTGGTTCACCTTCTTTCTGCTGCTCCTCTAGCTATAAAACTATCAGTAGATGGTCTCCTTTTCCTAGGAAGAAAATTATCTCTGCAATTTGGCTCATTTGGGTATTTTTGCATCTATAACATTCTTATGAGTTTCAATAATCTATGATTTTTGTAGCTTGTCTGGTTTGTAGTACATTTTTCTATGACTTTTTCCCATCCTATAGGTAAACAGAAGTCTGAGGTTCAGTTCTTGTTTAAGAAATACTAAGGCTTTCTTTTTCTTTTATCAGCTGAGTTTAGTTATATTTACTTAGACGAATGCATGTCTATCTCATAAGGGCATTTTACAAAATTGCGAATGTATTTTATGACCTTGAATGTATACACACTGCTAAGTAAACACAGTCAAGACAATCTATAAAGGTGTAAATTAAATAGAAAAAAAAATCTTGGCTATGGTGTCTTGAAAAGTTAAGAAAAGAGGTTTTACATGTGACTGAGTGGTTGTTTTAGTGCCACAGGCTAAATTTTAAATAACAGTAGTCAGAATTCTGAGTCAATGCTAACATTAAACTTGGATGGCATGGTGCGGTAATGCCAAGGTATCCATCTCCAGAGTGCTCTGGGGCTTCTCATGAAGTCATTTCAAGTCTTGTCCTCCCTTTCATAATTCCTATGAGGTTAGAAGTCAGAGGACATTATTATTCCCTATTTGCTGCTGAGAAACAAGGTGAAGTCACAACAGTGCCAGGTGGTTTTGCCTAAATCATAGAGCAGTCAGTCAATCAGCAGAAGGAAGAATTCACAGGAGTGCCACTAGCCTGTCCTTGTCCTTATCCTGGTCAGTCGGCACCTAATCCCTACATGACAAAATTGCCTATCTCATTTTAAATGTCTCTTGAGACAGCAATGGGCTACTGTGGTATTTAATAACCTTTAGATCAAGGATATTTGTTACATTTGACTAAACTCTGACAATCTTTCCATGGCCTCAAGATCATCAAGCTTAAGGACCAGACTTAAATGAAAATAAATTGTCAGCCTTATACGTTTTTAGATACCTACTAATGGTAACCATACATCTAAGAGTTGTCCTTTCTCTTATGCTCAGATACTCCTATAATTGAAACTCATTAATGTTTACGTGAAATATTCCTTACATAAACCACAGATTGGCTCTACTTTATAAAAGCAATATCTACTTTTAATTAAACATTTTTGCTAAATCCTTCACATATGATGACAGAAAACCAAATTCTGACAAAACATTAAAAGAGATTTATTCTTAGCCAATATAAGTGCCCATGGCCCAAGGGAAACACAGTCTCAAGACGTCCTGAGAAGGTGTGCCCAACGTGTTCTGGTAGCAGTTTGGTTTTACACATTTCAGGGTGACAGACATTGTAGGTAAAATCATAAATCAATACATGGAAAGTTACATTGGTTTGACCCCAAAAGGCAGAGAAATTTGAAGTGGAAGCTTACAAGTTATAGACAGAGTTTAGGGATTCTTCAGTTGGCAATTTGTTGAAAGAGTTAAGCTTTGTCTGAAGCACAAAGGAATGCTTAAGATAAGGGGATCTGTTATCTGTCACGTAATATCATGCCAGAGTCAGGATGGAAAGTGAGCCACAACGTACTGGGTCAGAGAAGACCTGTTTAAGGATATTTTATGCTTTGTCAGGCATGACTCCTTAGGTTTCTTAGAAAGGAATTTGAGCAAGAAAAATAAAAGGTCAGAGTTAAGTCCTCATATATATTATCTCAGTTAATTTTTATGAAAACGGCATACAATATTATTTGCCTTAATTTTCACAAAAATGTATAAGGTTAAAGCAGAGATATAGAAGGCCATGCCTACACAATTCGTGCACAGTAGAACTGGCATATGAAGGCAAGTATGAATGATTTCATTGCTCTTGTTTTTTCTATTCTTATAATCACTCTGTTTCTAGAGTTTATCAAACCAAATTTGGGAATAGTTTTCTATAAGACGAAATAACTTATTAGGGACTTTCTTTAAATCACAAATACCCCTAATGCACGTAGAACTTGATTTGATTGTACCTATTAGATTTACACATGTTTATGGGGGAAAATGTACTGTGTAGTGTGCAACTACACTCTTAATTATCATCCCTGGTTTAATCCTTATTTTAAGTAAGAGAAGCCATCTTTGAAAGACAGATGACTTTTATCTCCATAAGGGATAAAAAAGAGGTAAGTAGTTGTTATATTTTGAAATTGTGAGATTTTACAAAATAAGGAATTTTGAGCTTGTCTTGAGAAATCAGAGGAATGGGCAACACTTGACTTGCATTCCTACGTGGCACATAGCAACGAACGCCTTCAGAAAGGGCATACATTTACCAGTGCTCCAGAGTTCTCACTGGTCCCTATTGCCTTCTTCTTTGCATCAATTGTTTTGTTCTGGAATGCATTGAATTTAGCATTTCTTTTTTTTCTTTTTGAGATGGAGTCTTATTCTGTCACCCAGGCTGGAGTGCAGTGGCATAATCTCAGCAACCTCTTCCTCCTAGGTTCAATCAATTCTCCTGCCTCAACCTCCAAGGCAGCTGAGACTAGAGGCTAACAGCATCATTCTAGGCTATTTTTTTTTTTTTTTAAATTAGAGATGGGGTTTCACTGTGTTGGCCAGGCTGGTCTTGAAATCCTGACCTCAAGTGATCTGCCCACTTCGGCCTCCCAAAATGCTGAGATAACAGACATGAGCTACCAGGCCCAGCCAACCATTTCTATTTTAACATAAGTATGCATTGCTTTAACAAAAGAGCTGAAGTGCTAGCAATGAGCTAAGAAATAAGTAGAGTTTTCACTGAAAAAGTGGGCACAACTCTCATTTCTAAAGGCGATCACCAATAACCATCTACAGAAGCACTGTTATGATTGTTGTGTTAGGCATTCTGTTGTTCTTAGATTTCAGAATACATGGTTGCCCTGTAACTTCAGCCTTCAGATGTATTCTAGAAGAGTTGTGATTTGGTAGTTTATCTGACTTTTTCTCGACTGACTTCCAACTTTTTGCATTCTATATAGGGGAAGAACTTAGACTTTTAAAAAATATGTATGAACATTATTAACCTCACTATATCAGGTATAGAAAAAAGTAGTGACAATATTCAAAAACATAGTAAGAAAAAGCATGAGGATGGAAACATACGAGAGAATTACAAAAGTTTGCAAATCCACTATGTGTGTATACACACACACAGAAACACACACACACATACACTATACATATATATGTGTGTGTATGTATAGATGTATATAATGTGTGTGTTCATATTTAAATTTTAAATAAATTTAAACATTTTTTAAAATCCACATTTTTTTTGAAGTTGTATATGCTTCAGTTGGACATAAGTTCCAGTGTGGATTTATAAGCAAATATACATGGGAAAAGCCTAACAAATTCTCACCTAGTCACTGAAGGGCCCTCCTTTAGTTAGTTATTACCAGAGTACATAAACAAGGCAGGGAATAGTGACTTGGTTAGAGAGGCAGCAGAAAATCAAACAAGAAAAAGCCTTATATCACAACCATTGTTTCTGTCTTAGCCTTCAGGTGATGAGGCACCATTTATAGCTATGAGTAGAAAATTGACCTGACAAAAATTATGTTAGAAAATTAATTCCATCACAAGTCATTTCAAAAGAAATCTACATGGAAGATAATAAAAGTGGGAACAACCAAGAAGCTATTACAAACAATGAAGGTCTTACTGGGCACAGTGGCTCATGCCTGTAATCACGGCACCTTGGGAGGCCTAGGCAGGTGGATCACTTGAGGTCAGGAGTTTGAGATCAGCCTGGCCAACATAAAGAAACCATGTCTCTACTAAAAATACAAAAAAATTAGCCAGGCGTGGTGGCTCACACCTGTAGTCCCAGCTACGCAGGAGGCTGAGGCAGGAGGAATGCTTGAACCCAGGAGGTGGAGGTTGCAGTGAGCTGAAATTGTATCAC
The DNA here is from genome assembly GCF_030222135.1 of Aotus nancymaae. Classification (NCBI taxonomy): domain Eukaryota; kingdom Metazoa; phylum Chordata; class Mammalia; order Primates; family Aotidae; genus Aotus; species Aotus nancymaae. The sequence goes on along the minus strand of NW_026988494.1, from coordinate 4,768,153 downwards.
TGCATTCCAGCCTGGGCAACAGAGCAAGACTACATCTCAAAAAAAAAAAGATTAGGATCTGTTGTCAACCAGATTGTGTGATATAGTTGAATAGTTGAATAGAGGGCTGGGAGATGGGGAGAAAGTGTAAGGAATCCCAATCCGAATGGAGAGTGTTGGCTTTTTTTTTTTTTTTTTTTTTTTTGAGACAGGGCTTTACTCTGTCACCCAGTCTAGAATGCAATGGTGAGATCACAGCTCACTACATCCTCAAACTCCTGGCCTCAAAGAATCCTTCAGCCTTAGCCTCCCTAGTAGCTGGGACTATTGGCACATGCTGAAGAGGCATCATTCATCTGGGGTAAATACCTGAGATTCATTGTCTCACAGCCTTGGAAAATTAGGCTGCAGACACACCAGGGTGAGGGTAAGAGTGGAAGTTGAAAAGACAAAAGAAAGAGACAATCTCTAGCTACAGAGAGGGGTCCCAGAAAAATGTGTTGCCCGTTCTGTGGTGAAATGCAGTGGGTTTTATAGATGATCTTGAGGAGGCAGTGAATGATTTACACAGGGCATGGAAGATTGGTTGGACCAGGTGTGCCATTTACATAGGGCATGAAAAACTGGTTAGGGCTAGGTGTGCCATTTGCATAGGGCGCAAATTTCTGGTAGGCCCCACCCTAATCTTATATTATGCAGATGGGTTCACTGCCTGGTTGGTGCCGTGTTGCCTTTTTCTTTGCTGTACATGTTGTGACAAAGAAAAGATGAAGCCTCCATGTCGAGCATACCTGGCCCTCATGTAGCTCGTTTCTATTGGCACAGCTGCCTGCACTCACCCGTGCAAGCTTCCAGCTTGCTTATCTATGTCTGCAGCTCAATTTTTCAGGCTGCTCTTTGTTAGAAAAGAAATGATTTTGGAGCTGCTTTTTGTTAAAGGGGAAATTCTGCCTAGGACTCTTGTTGCTCTTACTATCTGCCTAAATAATATCTTCCATCTTCTGTATCAATGGCACCACACCGGGCTAATTTTTAAATATTGTTTTTATAGAAACACTCACTCTGTTGGCCAGGCTGGTCTTGAATTCCTGGCCTCAAGCCATCCTCTTGCTTCGGCCTCCCAAAGTGTTGGGATTAGAGGCATGAGCCACCATGCCTGGCTGAGTACTGGCATTTTCAATGAGAAACTGAGCTTAGGTGGAAGGGGATGTTGCAATCCTTTCTACACATCTGGGAAACTAAGAAATTATTTAAAATTAAAGGTGGTACATTTTCTCAATCAGATTTTTTTTCTTTCAACTTATTTTGGGGATACATAATATGTCATGTTTTTCTGTGTGTGCATTTCTTTCCCATCCTGCCTAGAAGTAACCTACGTGATGGACCCTCAAGAAATAGTTATTAATCAAATTCTCCCCTTTTCCATCCTTCAGCTGCCAGAGCTAGGATTAAGCCTCCTTATGGAAAGGATAATCAATATTCCATGGTACCTTTCACCAGAGGCTATCATACATAATAACAATCAAATATTTTTGGTTTTTTTCAAACTGGAAATCAATCAACATTACCCATTTTCCCATGACCAGTTACACATGGTTCATCAAATGTTTATGCTGATGACTTTATTGCACCGAGGAAGGTTTCAGTGCCACTGATCTTCTCCCCTTGAGTGCTTATTTTTCTAGCAGACAAAATTAACAAGTATGATAGACAAAGTTTGAAATAAAATGTAGTCTTTTTCCCAGTTTCTAACTAAATGATGATATTATTTTACAATACCTGTTAATGTTGAATTTTATAGCTTAAAAATAATTTCATAGACATGATTTTGTATAGTATGCAGCATAGCCATACCTACCTATATGAGAAAACTGAAAATAAGCAATCAGAACTGCAAAATAATCTGCCTAAGTTTACTTGCTAGTTAGCAGTCAAACAAAAATTAGAAATTTCGATCTTCTGACTCATCCTGACATTTTACTCTAGGGTTCCCTGACACACACAGATGACACTGTAGCCTCACCCTGATGCTGGACATTCATTTGATGTCTTTGTTCCTAATGACAGCTGAGAGATTGATAGGAATTCTGTTTAGGTGTTGAGCCCCCATCCAAGTTCTCTGGACACATGTAGAAAGTAAGGCTTGTAAGCTCTTTTCCTTATTTTAAATATTCTACAGCTGAAATTGCCTTTGCAAAAATTATAACAATGTGACCATTATGGCTGTAGGAAAGATCTGATCTAACTGACACCCCTCTTGCCTTTAGCCTTCAAACTGCCTTTAATTATTCTTAGGCTTATGCCAATCTACCTTTGGGAGACATTTAGTTTACAGTTCAAATGAAAATAGCTCTTCCCCAAACTCAGCCACCTTTGTTAATCTAATGGGAGACCATTAGACTAGGAGGACACAGAAGCCTGAATTCTGCTAAAGGGTAGACATAAACAATTGCCAGCCATTATTCAGACATCACAAGACATGCAACTTTCCCAATCACTCCTGTTGATAGCGTCACTATTATGGAACCTAAGATTGGCCTTTTGAGATGTCTTTTCAGGTTTTTTCCATGTCTGACACAGATGGCTCCACCAGGACAACCAGAAGCGACTGAGCAAGCAAGAAGACCATTTCCCACATCTCTGTGATAGTACTCCCAACCAACCAGCAGCACCCATTGCCTTGCCACTCCTACCCCTTCCCCAAAACTACCTTTTAAAAATCCCTAACCTTGGAGGTTTCGGAGACATTGATTGGAGTAATAACTCCATATCCCATGTGGCATGACTGGCCTCATGTCAATTAAGCTCTTTCTTTACTACAATGCCATGGTCTTGTGAATTGCTTTTGCCTGTACAGTGAACAGGAAGGACCTGTCAGGTGGTTGCAATGCCGTGATGTACAGGCCAACTAAATCTCAGATTTCTTGTTTCGATTGAAAGTTTATCAATCCCAAGTGGTAATGCTGATCATGTTGTTCAGATTTCTTTGGCAGTTTTACATTTCAGACACCTAAAATATGGCAATTTGATATATTTAACAAACACATTTTACTTTCTAAACTACAATCTTTCACAATATAGAGTTTATAATACAGTTTGGGTAAGAATAGAAATGCTCAGATCTATATTATTATCTGACACCGTGTTAGTTAGCCTTGCAGAACTTCAATTGCTGTTTATCTGCATGTAACTCATTTAATGTTTAATAAGTATTATTGAGCTTCTTCTATGTGCTAGCTACTATATAAGCACTAGAAACTGGAATAGAATTCCTTTTTTATACTAATATTGGTGATTTCAAACATAATGTGTGTAAAGTCCATTACCCTGTGCCGTAGCTTGCTGGCTGACTTCGAAGATGAGGTCTAGGACCTGTCCTTTATCAGGCCCCTCTCCAGATAAGTCAGCTCAACAGCTGTGGACATCGCAGAGCCTGGGACACTGCAGAAAGGATTTCTGGTGGTGCTGGTGCATCTTGAGTGAGTCACCAGAGGCAGAGGCAATGGACAGGCTGATTAGAACTGAGACAGCTCTGTTTACATATAAATATTCTGCTAATCAGTGATGACAAGAGAGGAAACATAGGCAAATGTCAGTTAAATGGAGTTTGAAGTTTTTAAAAAAGTACACTTGGTAGTGCTTGCCAGAGTGTGGCAGTGGTTCTTTAATTATACAGGAAGAAATCATTAGAAATGAATTGGCCTCAGGCTGAGTTAAAGGGAGTAGTTTTGTAACAAGTTGTCAGAGAACGTCTCTGAAAGTAAGACTCATTTTTCATTGCTTCTAAAAATGATAGCACTTACATAGGTATCTATATTTCTCACTATGTGTTCATGTGTGTGTGTAGGGGAGGGGGATATTTTTTGATTAACTACAAAGAAAATATTTTTAAAATAGATTAATTATGAGCTCAGTCTCAGGTTTGCCTTTTTTTTTTTTTTTAATGAGACAGGGTCTTGCTCTGTCACCCAGACTGGATTGCAGTAGTGTAATCAAAGCTCACTGCAGCCTCAACTTTCTGGCTCTACTGATCCTCCCACCTCAGCCACCCTAATAGCTAGGACCACAGGCACCTGCCACCATGCCTAGCTAATTTTTATATTTTTATTTATATTTTAGACAAAAGGTCTCTCTGTGTTGCCCAGGGAGGTCTCAAACTCCTGGTCTCAAGAGATCCTTGCCTCCTCTCCTCCCAAAGCACTGTGATTACAGACATGACCGTGTCCACTGTGATAACAGGCATATTATAGGCATGGCGTCCACCCACAGGTATGCATTTTTCAATGCTCTTCCAGGAACCAGTTCCTTTTAACATGTTCTATGTTATGGAGGCCACTTCTGGTCCTAGCATTTTATAAGGTGTACTAACCATTTATACATTTTGTGGTGCCATTGGTTCCTTTTCAGATACACTGACAAATCCATTATAGAGACTCCTGATCAGTTCAAATGACTTCAAAACATTTTATCTTTTAGAATATAGCTTTGTTAGTACTTCAGGACGATATTACCAAATCCTGCTTGAGGAAACTGTTTTACCTGCTAAGTGGAAGGAACAGGACATAGTGTCTATTTATGTTTTAGCTTCAAGGGTACTTGAATGATTAAGGAGTTAAAGAAATTCCATGAAGCCAAAAGCAGATTTTTCTTCAACTTGTCCATTACTTTCTGCTACATTCCAAAGATTGTCCTTATATTAAAAAAGTGAAAAGGCTAAAGCCATATTTGGGGTCTATATGCCTCCCTTTTGATATTCATCTTCCAGCCTCAATTGCTAGTCTAGAACTTCTGCCTTCCCAGGCTGCTTAGATTTCTACTTTGTGCTTTGTAATTTTTTTTTTTTCCTTTAGAGACAGAGTCTTGCTCGGTCCCCCAGGATGGAATGCAGTGGTGGGATCATAGCTCACTGCAGCCTAGAACTCCTAGGCTCAAGAGCTCTTCCCACCTCAACCTCCTGAGTAGCTGGGACTACAGGCGTGCATCACAACTCCTGGCTAATTTTTCAATTTTTTTATAGAGATAAAGAGATGGAGCCCTCACTATGTTGCCCCAGCTGGTCTCCAACTCCTGGCCTCAAGCAGTTCTCTCACACTGGCCTTCTAAAGTATTGGGATAATGAGTATAAGGCACTACACCTAGCGATCTGCTAGTAATTCTTATGCCCAAATGTGCAAATACTCTATTAGATGTCCCTGAACATCTGTCTTCTAATCCAGTGTTTTATGCTTTGGATAAATGTTCATCTAGGAGGCTATCCCTGCTTTAATTAAGGAATCAATTGCATTCTACAACAAATTATAACACAAACTTTAACCATCGCTATCCAAATTCTTTATGTTTATGGAAGCCTTCATGATGACACAAGATTTAACATAGTCAAGAGAGTGAAACTAACACTCAAAATTGCAGACACTTTAACAGTCCTTGTAAATAACTATTTTATGTCAAATGGGACTTTTGTATTTTGTCTGTCAAATCACTTCATATGGGAGGATGACTTTTCCATTCACACAGGCCACACTTCCTTCTGCCTTTGTCTTTATCCTAGAAACATAAAATCGTATTGGTATCATTTGTTTCAAGCTGACCATCCATTTTTATAGGATCCATGAGCAAAACAAACAAACACCCCAAAAACTGCCTTCTTAGTAGCTGCAGCTCTCATGACAATGTCACAAAAGTCTGTCTTTTGTTTTACTATGTACGAAGCCCTGACACATAGATTAAGTCAGTTGAGCTTCACAGGAAACTTGCAGAATGGAAGAACATGCATAAGGATCTCATTTTCAGATGAGGAAATGGAAGTCCAACCGGGTTGGATATTCTTGTGGCCATCCAGTAACTGGCTTAAGTCTGGCTGCTCACCGCTCAGAGGTCAAAGCCTGAGAAAGCAAGGTGTGGTAAAAGAAAAGCAGCTTTATTCAAATGCTAGCTGTTGGAGAATGGGCATCTCATTTCTTTAAAACACCACTCTCACTTTTGGGGCTGAGTGAAAGGGTTTAAAAGGAAAAGATGTGTGAAACGTGCCGGAGTGGGGCAGGGCGATGCAGGTCTGTGTGTCTTTTTCCAGTGGTTATCTTTTAAAGAGATGAGATCCTCACCTGCAAATGAGATCCTTCTTCATGTTTTCCATTCTGCAGCGTATGTGTCAGGGCTTTGTGCACAGCTGAGTCATTGCTCATCCAGAGGTTCAGTTGGTATCATCTCGACTTCGGCCCAGTGGTGGGGAGCTAACTGTAACTCCCCGTAAGCGGGAGGATTCTGCAGCTGGATCTCTCTGCCTGGTTTGTTTTAAAATTTCTCAGCATGTGCATAATTGGATAAGCGAGCACCGTTCACAGAAGTGCCTGGTGGGAAAAGGTAGAAACAAAGAGCTTCAGAGTATGTTTCAAGGCTGAACGCAAGAAAGGAAAACAAGTTTTAAAATGCATTTTGAGGTTTGGATACTTGATTACAATACAAGTCTTAAGTGGCAGAATTATTATTTAAACTCAAGTGTTTTGAATCTTAAATATCTGAGATTTCTATTACCATATAGCTTTTCCAAAGCACTAAAATTCAAACCCAAAGGATACTATCTTCATCATAATCTCAAATCATAAAAAGCTCAAATCAAGAAAGTGTTTTTCTTCTAAACATTTCTTTTTCTTTAATGCTGTTATCTCATCATGCCCAGATCTGCTTTTTTTCTTTTTGTCTCAGCATTAATAATTTTTTTCTCTTTTTTCTGAGATGAAGTCTCGCTCTGTTGCCCAGGCTGGAGTGCAGTGGTATGATATCAGCTCACTGCAACCTCTGCCTACTGGGTTCATGGGATTGTCCTGCCTCAGCCTCCTGAGTAGCTGGGATTACAGGCATGTGCCACCACGCCTGGCTAATTTTGGTATTTTTAGTCGAGACAGGGTTTCACCACGTTGGTCAGGCTGGTTTCGTACTCTTGACCTCATGATCTGCCTGCCTCAGCCTCTCAAAGTGCTGGGATTACAGGCATGAGCCAATGTGCCCAGCCCATTAATAATGTTTTAATATCTTTCTTACTATATTAATGGTGGGCTTTCTGGTTCATTCCCTCCCCAAAGCTCCTTGAGGGCAAGATGATTTGGGGTTGTTTTGTTTTGGTCAAGTGCCTAGACCAAAGGTCAGCAACCCATAGCTTGCAGTCAGTTTTTGCACGACGTCTCAAACTAAAAGTAATTTTACCATTTTTAAAGGGTTGTTAACAAATATTAAAGAAGAAGATGTGATAGAAACTATGTTTGGCTCAGAAATCCTAAAATATTTATTACCTGACTCCTTCTAGGGAAAGTTTGCTGACCCCTGGCCTAGAGTTTTGCCTGCACACAGTAGGGGCTCCATTTACTTACTGAGTGAATGTGGGCGGGCCTGCACATGTGTTGAAGTAGATTTCTTCCATGGAGTTAATTCCTGGCAATGAGGCCTATCCAACCTGAACTCCTCGTCCTCCCACAGTGAGCCACTGGCATCTGGCAAATCTGATGGTGTTTTCTATCTCGTTGTTATTTCCATCTCCATAGCACAGATGTAGGTTAGGCATCTCAAAATCAGGAGCTATTCATCAGCGAGTGGAGAATATTCATTGTTATTTGGGCTGTCACTGTAATTAGCTCATCTTTTAGAAGCCTTTGCACCAACGGCTTGTTTGTTATTGGAGACTTCTCCTCATCACCAGCATTCACATGCATATTAGTGTTGCAAAAAGCATGTTGCTATTTTGATTTTTCCTAGGAGTTAAGATAAAATATTCAGTATCTTTCTCATCCCCTCACCCCTCCTAGCCCTTGAAGACAAAGCCCCTTGGTCTGCATGTAGCTAATGGCCAATATTCCAGGAAGCCTTTGATAATGGCCCACGTAAGAGAGAAGAGCAGCCAAGCACAAAGTACACCATAATAAGGTCACTAAAGCTGTAAATTACTGGTTTTCATCCTTAGATATGTCTTCCAGTGGCCTAAGAGAGTTTCGCTTCATTAAATGTGAGAAGTCACAACTCAAGCTAAATCTCTCTAGAGATATTAAATGCTGGACATATGCAATTACGCCAAATGATGCTCCCAACTTGAACAGCCTAAGCTTGTTTTTAAAACTGTAAAACCCGTCATCTCACTTTCTTACCAGCGTTTTCTCTATCTTTACTGTCCCCTTCCCCAAGCACCCCATCCCCTCCCTTACAAATGGCATTTGAAATATCAGCCAGGGCTCTGGCGCAGGCTGCCTGGCTGGCTGGCTGGCTGTTCTTCATGGCTCACTGATGATTCCCACAGGTTTTTAGAATCAAACCCTGCCTCTGTCTTTCACAGCAGCCTTTCCTGGCTACATTTTAATTAATTCCATATGGTACAATGATGATAATTTGGCCCAAAATAAAAGTGAGCCTGAGTCAATGCTGTTATCATTAGAAAGATTGAAGGAACAGAAGCAATTAGGAAGTTCTGGATGTATTGAGGAGTGTGAAGGGAAAAAGAAGAAACTGGTACCCCAAACTCATTTATCATATGAACGAATATGAGAGCATGAGGTCCTGCGTGAGTTCTCCCCTGGGTCCTTTCCTTGATTGCATCTGCTAGTAAGTGCTATTTAACATCTGCACAACCTGTGTTTTCTTTATTATATGCTTGCTACTGAGACCAGGCTTGCAAAATCCAGAGGGAACAGAGATGGACAACCTTTTCTGGATCACCTTTGTGATCTCTGCTCATTGGACTGGATGCCTTTTTTTTAGTCACACCCTCTTCTTTTGGAATATATTTTCTTTATAGTGATTTTATCAAAGTGGGATGATCAAAAGACAAACTTGGGGGTGTCATCTACTTTTAGCAGTTTTCTACCCATTATTTTTCCCCCTAGTTGGCAGCCCACACCACTAGGTGTCCTGGCTCTCATTATATTTCCCTAGTTACAAAGCATTCCCTCAACTCTGAGCAGGATTTTCTTTCCAAATTATTCCCAGAGCTGCTTCCTCTATTATAGTTTATCTATCATGTGTTTAATCTATGGGATGTTGTTGCCAACTCATTGTCCTGAAGAATGGTTCTAATATGAGCAAGTATTTACAACTGATAACAATTGATGTATCTCCCTTTCCAGTAATATTTGCACCTCAACATTGAATAATGGTAGCAAGTCAAGTCCTTTTATGTTAGAGATGATTTTGGTTTGAGGTAGACCCTTCTGGAATCTGTGACATTTCTCAACTAATTTTGATACATATTGCCAAATTGGTCTTAGGAACATCTAATTTGGTTTACTAATAGTGTATGCAAGTTTCTGTTTCATAAATTCCTTGATGGTAATCCACCATATTTTCTGATAACTTTAACAATTATATGAGCAAAAATCCATGTTTAAAAAAATTTTAATTTCTTTGAATCCTTTTAAGTTTTCAGATTTTAAAATCATATCTGTTTTTAATTTTATAAAGTTTCTGTATATATTAGTCCTATATATTTATTTTGAAGGTGTTTCAAGAAAAATAACAAAATAATGTATAAAGATAGTAAACAAATATATACTGGACTCACAGGTAGAATTGCCAGATTAAATATAAGATGTCCAGTTAGATTTAAATTTCAAATAAACAACTTTTTTTAGTATAAGCATGTCCCAAATATTACATGAGATACTTCTACTAAAACTGCTCATTGATCATCTGAATTCAAATTTAACTGAACATCTTTTTTATTATTTGATAAATCTGAAAATTCTATTCACAATTCTCTATATTTAGTCCTATCTAAAGCTATACTAAACTATCTTCAGTTTGGATTGCAGACTTAGTAACCAATGGCCTCCTCGGCATTTCTATTAGGTTGATACAAAAGTAATTGTAGTATTTGCCATTAAAAGTAACTTTTAATGATAATAAGCTTTACTTTAAAAGTTTAAAAGTTACTTTCAATAACTTTACTTTTAAAGTAAAGCTTATTACCATTAAAAGTTACTTTTAATGGCAAATACTACAATTACTTTTGCATCAACCCAATACTTGGAGGTCTATTAGGCATCTGAAAACCAACATATCCATAAAACGTGTAAATGTCACTTGTGCTCTGCCCTTTCCCAAGTCTGCTGTTATCCTTCTTTGCTCATCTTAGACAGTTGCATCAGCATCTTTCTGAGGTCAACTATTCTAAGGGTTAGACTTTTTTTTTTCATATACACTCTCTTAATACATTAGCATGTCCTCCAAAATACATTATGCATGGGGTCCCACCACTTCTTGTTATCTCCATTGCTATCAGCCTGGTCCTAACGCCTTTCTTTCTTAACTAGATCATTATGGGGCTTCCTAACTGTCCTCTTTGCTACCCATTTTTCAGGTCCATTATTCATTCCCCAAACAGCAAGGAGAATGACCAGAGCTTATAACCAACCCTCCAAGAGCTTCCCTCTGCAATGAGAACCCATCCAAACTCCTTTACCAGGGTTCCCAGGTTTCCTTAGCTTCCCTTCAGATCCAGAGCATTTGACTTGCTTTTCCCTTTGGGATGCCCTTTCCCCGAAATTTACTGGGTTGCCCGTGTCTATTTATTTACATTTCAATGTAAGTTTCAACAAGACAACTTTTTGATAACACAGATTGCTTTCCTAATGTCTTCCTTCACAACACTTCTTACAGTCTTTTGTCATTTGTTATTTTGCATGTTTTCAGTTTTAACTCCTCCCTCTAGAATGCAAACTTCATAAGGGAAGAGATTTTTTTTCTCAGTTGTGCTGCATCCCCAATGTTTAGGACTGTGCCTAGTGCATGGATAACATGCAATAAATAAAACATGCTGAATGCCTAAATGAATGAAGAACAAATGACACGTTAACATATACTGAATATTTACACTGTACAGAAGCTTGGCTTTGGGCTTCGCATATTTATCCTGTAGTGTGACACACAGACCTCAATTGAGTCTTAGCTGACACCAGGCTATCAGTTTTTATTTTTCTACTTGTTTTAGGTGACTGTTTCACTCCTTCTCCACTCTTTTCAAAATTCCTGACAGCCCCTTCTGCCTTCTTCGGTTTCAAAGAATTATTTTGTCTCATCACTGAAAAATTGAAGTAGACAGGAGAGGTGTGCCATAGCTTCCCATGACCACATCTACCTATGTAGAAGCATCTGCACCCATGTAACCCATCTGAGATGTCTGTGTTCTCATCCAAAATCAACATCAACACTTGCTTTGCAAATCCATCTCTCTTACCTACTTGAGGGCATTGTTTCAGACATGTTTCTCACTTTGTCTTTTTTTAATTAAATATTTGCTCTTCATTATACTCATCAACAAAACTATACTTTCATCTTAAACAATAAAACTTAAAAAGAAGATAAATTTAAAAACCTTTGACTTTACCTTCTTGCAAGCTTCACTCCTTATTTGCCCACTTTTGCTGTAAAACCCTTTGGTTGAGGTGCTCTCCCTAATTTCTTTTCTCCCGTGAAATTCTCCCTCTCTGATTGAGATATAATTCACATACCGTAAAATTCACCCTATTCTCTATTAAAGCAACTTTAATTAGGCATTTGCCCCACTATGCTACTAAATATTATAATTGGGATCACTAATAATCCACTTGTTGCTAAATCTAGTAGTTAATTATCAATTTCCATGTAATTTGACTTACCAGAAGCATTTGACGTGCTAGCATTTAGCACAACTGTCTTCCTTCTCTTTGATTCACTTTCTTCACTTTGCTTCCAGGATTTGTAGTTTTCCTATGACCTCGCTGGCTGCTTCCTCTCAGTCTTCTTTGCTGGATCTTCTTTTTTCAAACTTGCTAACGGAGCACTCCAGGGCTCAGTCCTTGGTCCCAGTCTCTTTATTTATACTTGCATTCTTCTTGTTCTTCTCCAACCTCTTGGTTTTATATCTCTAGCACGAAGTTTCTTCCTAAACTCATTTGTATACACAGCTGCCAGTTCCACAACTTTACATGGACATTGAAGAGATAGCTCACATTCAACAGTGTTCATATTTGTTAAGAAACGTGTCCAGTTTTGGTAAGAAAAACCCCTGGTCTTTCTTACCAAGTATGTCCCTCCTGCAGTTTTCTCACCTCAATGAATGGTAGCTCCATGTTTTCAGTTGCTCAGATATGTTTGGTCAAAAACTTGACATCTTCGACTACTCCGTTTTTCTCATATTTCACATGTAACCCATCTTAACCTTGGATCCATTTTTATATACAGGATGTGACTACATCTCACAACCTCTCTTACTACTGCCTTGCTAGTACAATACAATAACTTCTTTCCTGGATTACTGCAATGGCTCCCAGCAGGTCTCCTTGACCCTACTCTTATTCCCCTACGATCCATTCTCAGCACAGCAACCAGAGTGACAATTTAAATGTAAGTTAGATTTTGTCATTCCTTTTCAAAACGCTGTAGTGACTCTCCATTTAAGTTAGAGTAAAAGCCAAAATATTACACAGAGGGAGCTCATAAATATTCTCTATTGACTGGCTCCTCCTCACTTAGGGTTTCTTCTTCTACTGCTCTGCTGTTCGTTCAGTCCACTCCAGCTCCATGTATCCTCGTGATTTCTGCCTATGTGTGATTCTGCCTTAGACACTTTGATCTGATTGTCCTATTTGCCTAGAATACATTTGTCCAGATAACTCTTTTGCTAGCTCCCTCCTATCTTCCACAGCTTTGCTCATCACCTTCTCAGTGAGGCTTATTTTACAACTCCTGGTACTTCATTTTTAATTTTTTTTATGCACAGCACTTTTGACTCCTAGCATACTGTATAATCTATTTATTATCTATGTACTTTTATTGCCTAGAATGTAACCTTCTTGAGGTCACACATTTTTATTTGTTCATTAATGCATCCCAAGCGCTTAATAACCCCTCAATAAATATTAATGACTATATGCAGTTGTTAGGTGTGTGGGATATGGAGTCAACCAGCTTGGGTTCAAATTCCATCACTGCTTCTAGTAGCTGAGTAACACTGCAAGCTACTTGGAATTTTGTGATATCATTACTTATCTGGAAAAAAAGAGAATTAATAACTCTCATGTTATATAATTATGACAATTAGAAGTTATTAACTCTCTTTTTTCCAGATAAGTAATGATATCACAAAATTCCAAGTAGCTTGCAGTGTAGAAGAAGAAAACAGTAGAAGAAACCTTACTGATACCAGATAAGTCAATGTTTAAGATAATTAATCTTTGATTAACCAAAATAACATACAAATGAAAAAAATTTGTACAGCACACATTACAAGCTCTCTAAAAGTTTTACTTATTCCTTATTCTCTGCACCAATCTTATGAGATAAGTACTATTGTTATCCATGTTTTCCAAGTAAGATAAATGGAAACTTAGCGAGCTAAGCAATTTGATATGAGACACACACAGTAAGTGGCAGAGCTGGGATACAAATTCAGTTCCATTTGACAACACATTTAATGTTCAATCTCTCCTCATAGCTTATGATGCCTTTGCAAATGGAATATTATTTTCCTATTACATCTCCCAAATGTAGGTATATAAGAAACTATTGAATTTTATGTATTTATTTTGTATAGCCTATCATATGAGCTTTGTCCTTCTGCTATTTATTTCAAATCTTGTGTCAAATACTTATTTCAAATCTTATTTTAGGTTTCAGTATATTGTGGAAAATTTTCAGAAAATATTAATAATAGATGCAGTAATGCATCCCTAGTTCATTCAAGTAGTTTATTCTATCTGTGGAAAAGCTTCTAATGCTTAATCTTTATTGCTGTGTTCACTGTGGACTTAAAGGATATGTTCTCTACCTTGCTTAAGAGCTATCTTCTTATTCTTAAAGTTTTGTATTTTTTAAAAATCAGGAATGGTAGAAATTATCAACCACCTCCACATATTATTTTAAATAACCTTGGAAGAATGAATGAAATAATAGTTGTGAATACCTCTTCAATCTTAGGAAGAACAGTCATTTATGAATTGCAGGTGCCATACAAACAATAATGATCGGAGGTGTGTCTGTTTCTGTAATGTTGGGATATTTGGAAAGAAACTTCATTTTAAACATATAGGATAATGTATCCATCCTATTTCCATGTGAAACCAAAGCTTCAGGCACCCGATAGAAGGGGAGGTGGCTCCTGTGGCCCTTAGCATCACACTATGTTCTGCCTTCCACTTTATTTCAAACCCTTTCTTTCTGCCTTGGCATCTCTATGTCTTTTTTGGGAAGACTGACTATTATTTCCAAGTTTCTGCTGCCATACTTGGTGAGGAGATAGTAATGCCCCAGTCACTGATATCGGGTGTGGTGACAGTGACTTGCACTGGCCAATAAAATGTGAACAGGTGGCAAATATGTCTGAGCAGGAGATTTAAAAGCCATTGTTTTATCACTGTTCCCTTTCTCTCCATTGCAAAAGTGTCATGGTCCATATGGTATCTTCTTTTTCAGCCTCAGTCTAAAAGTGAAGACAAGCAGTAGGACTACCTGTAATTGGTGGTGGACATTATTTTTCCTTAGGAAAGGGGTTAAGTGTATTATAGGAACAGAAGGAAGGGAGGTAAATAATTGTGACCAAGAGAGGAGCTTAGAAAATCATGTTATTTTTCTTGAGCACTCTCTCTTGCATCCTTTGGGAGGATAACACATCCCTAATGGATTGCACTATGACCCACTTGGTCAATAAAATGTCAGTAGAAAGGGTGCATGCCACATCTAAGGAGAGCTTTGTCTTCCTGCCACAATTAGAACAGCTTTGCCTAGGTAAGGGCTGTTTCTTCAGCCACATTTCCAGAATGAAGACTAATAACAACAGAAATGCATTGAAAATAAGGAATACATGAGGCAAAGCTCTGTTGTTCTAAGCCACTGATATGTTTGGGGTTGTTTATTAACGTAAAAGCTGACTGATGCACCATCTCCTTCTTCAAATCTGGTGTCTCTTTATCTACCAATAGGTCATCTATCTAGGGTGACCAAATTTTCAGAGAGCCAACCTGAGATATAGTCAGACCAAATGATATATGTTATGACCTTATCACAAACTTACGCAGAACAGGAATTAAAATTTATAGTATTCTGCATTATTTACTTTTCTGTTACATAATTATGACATTAGAAATAATTAATATTAGAACTAATTAAATAATGTGTATGGAAAAACAATAGTATTTAATAATATTTCTTTTTGTTCTGTGGTATAGTGGTTTATTTTTAAATTCTTAAAAAGCTCTTGCTTGGGGACATAAATTTGAGGGCTATATTGTGTTATTTTCTAACGTCTATAAACATATTTTAAAATAACATAAACTCATTAATATGACTAATTAAAAGATGTTACCTATATTTGATTTAAAAACTATGTATTTTTGTGTGCCATACATATTTTTATTTTTTCTGTTTACTTTCCTGATAATTCTTATTTGAATTTTCTGCAGCTTTTAGAATATCATTCTTCTAAGTAGTGGTAAAACTTAATGTAGTTAAGTGTTGTACAATTCACCTTTGACTTGCAGATCTATTTTTATTAGGCCCACTGTGCACTCATTTGTACTATCAGTTCAATGTAAACTGAACATAAAGTCAAATATCTTTTACACAAAAATATCTGAGTATGAATATTTTTAAACTTGCAGAAATTAGCTTACACATCTCCAAAACTGAATTTACTTTTTATTGTCAGACTTATTTTGGTAACCAGCTGTTTGTCAATCAAACCCTATGCATCTTTAAATTTACTGTATAGCGTGTCTCTGTCTACAGTGTCATCATTTTAAAGCATATTGGATGCCATCATAAGTTACACTTTGTCAAAAAATATGGTTTTAAAGCACAGAGGTCATTTGAACTTGTGAAATCAAAGTTGAATTCCAAATAAGTTAGTGTTTTCTCAAAGAAATTGAGAAAATCCTATTTAACTTGGCTGCCCTTTTCAAGTGACATTTCTTAGGTTCTGAGACAATCTTATTTTCAACAAAAAGAGTCATTTCATTCCAGTGAAAGTTTTTGTCTCAACCTACACTTAACATTGAGTAACTCCAAGGCAGTCAGTTCATCTTTCTCCTTATGTCCCATCAAGATTACCAAACAAAAACCCAGGCCTGGCACAGTGGTGCCTATCTATAGTCCCAGCTACTTAGGAGGCTCTCTTCAGCCCAAGAGTTTAAGTCCAGCCTAGACAACATAGTAAGATCCCATCTCCAAAATAGGGGGGAAAAAAAGCTTTAGAAAAACAATACAAAAATGTTTTACTACAGTTCTTTTCTTTATTTTCATCCTCAATGTATTTCCATATTAGAGATAGTCAATTTTTTGCTGCATTCCTTGAAAATATGATTTTATGGAGAGACAACATTTTAATATCTTTTTCATGGCCTACAACGATTACAGCCATCTTGTAGGATTGTGCCTACATGGCTGTAACGTTCCATTTTTGTAAAGCAAAATGTCATTAAGTGCTTCTACACATTTGGAAGAAACTGAAAGTGACTTCATATAAAAACACTGTATTTCAGTTCAACAGATCACACCCCCTGGTAACGGTATTGTGTATAGAATGTGCTGGGTATTAGCAGTTAAGATATTTTTCTGTTTTGCATAAGGAATCACAGACTGAACGGAATTTGCCAAAGCGGAATTTGCCACAATTTACATTTGCACTGTCTGCTGAATATACGGATAGATGACCTACATGGAGGCTGTAAGGGACTAGCACTAATGTTACCAAAATTTCCACTTTTGTTTGTCCACATTTTAGTTGCAATATGTGAACCAGGAACTATAACTTTACTCGGTTTAATAAAATAATCAAGAGAGTGATGGGATGATGTATGTGCATTCCTCTGGCATGTCCAAATTCATTGATTCCTGATATTTTCAGAGGAGCACTGGTGATATTTAAAAAGAAAAAAAGTATTGATTTAGAAGTACTTGCCTACTTTACACCTAATTTGTGAGATTCCATGTCCATAGGCACTGATATATCTCTTTTTTCATCATGCCCAATCCCAAATCATTTTCAACATATTGTGCAGAATGCTCTGTTTTGGTTATTTTCTTTCCTAATTGTATCACCTGTCATTAAATCAACACAGCTATTTAGCCTTCTTTTTGTGGTGATGTCTAACACTGATACTGCCACCATTCTCATTTTTATTACCTGAATTCTTAGAAAACATGGTCATCAAATTTAGAATGTTCAAAATTAAACTGGCATCATCTTGATAAAAAACAGAACAGTTTGTTCACAGACTGTTAGTGCTCACGATTACAATGTGCTTAGGTTACACATTTAGGTCACATTTAAGTCGCTTGGAGTGATGGAACAATGGCTGATCTACTGTGCTAAACCACAAAACACAGTTGCTAACATCGGTGGTCAGAGGACAAATCTGTGACAGCAACTCCAGCAGATGAGCAATCTATGTTTTAGTCATTTGCTAATACTTTCTTTCAGACCTACTGTTTTGGAATATTTAGTGGGGTTTTCTATTTATCCCTGAAACTTTTCCACTGATGACTAAACACCAGGACCTTTGCATTCCAGGGAAGAGCTTCCTGAGATGCTGAACCATCAGTGCCGAAGCCAGGATAGTTCCATGCAAGCCTGGAAAGTTGGCCACAATAAGACCAACTCTCTCACCATGTTGCCTCATGCGGCTGTTGGCCAAGACTCAGCTGGGACACCTGTGGCTCCTCTCATCTTCCACTGTTACCTTGGCTTCATCTTCTAGAGCTCTAAGGTCAGTTGCCAGGACTTCTGGACTCCAAAGTCTAAGAGGTTCTCTTCAGAGGAACGTATTATGATGCTTATCTTTTATTATTATTATTTCAATATGTTTTTGGTGTTTGGTCACATGAGTAAGTTCTTCAGTGGTGATTTCTGAGATTTTGGTGCACCCATCATCTGCACCCAATGTGGAGTATTTTATTACTCACCCCACTCCCACCCTTTTTCCTGAGTCTCCAAAGTCCATTGTATGATTCTTGTGCCTTTGTGTCCTCATAGCTTAGCTCCTACTTATGAGTGAGAACGTGTGATGTTTGATTTTCCATTCCTGACTTACTTCACTTAGAATAATGGTCTCCAATTCCATCCAGGTTGTTGTAAAATGCCATTATTTTGTTCCTTTTTATGGCTGAGTAGTATTTCATGGGATATGACATATATATGTGTGTGTGTGTGTGTGTGTGTGTGTGTGTGTATACAATATCACATTTTCTTCATACACTCATTGGTTGATGGGCATTTGGGCTGGTTCCATATTTTTAGAATTACAAATTGTGTTGCTATAAACATGTGCTTGCAAGTATTTTTAAAATATAATTATTTCCTTCTCTCTGGGTAGATACCTAGAAGTGGAATTGCTGGATCAAATGGTAAATCTACTTACAGTTTTTAAAAAAATCTCCACTCTTTCCCAGAGTGGAGATTTACATTAGTTTACATTCCCACTGGCAGTGTAAAAGTGTTCCCTTTTCACCACATCCCCGCCAATATCTACTATTTTTTGATTTTTTGATTATGGTTATTCTTGCAGGAGTAAGGTGGTATCACGTTGTGGTTTTGATTTGCATTTTCCTGATCATTAGTGATGCTGAGCATTGTTTCGTATGTTTCTTGGCCATTTGTTTATCTTCTTTTGAGAATTGTGTATTTGTGTCCTTAGCCCACCTTTCAATGCGATTGTTTGTTTTTTCCTTGCTGATTTGTCTGACTTCCTTGTAGATTCTGGATATTAGCCCTTCGTTGGATATATAGATTGTGAAGATGCTCTCCCACTCTGTGGCTTGTTTGTTTATCCTGCTGATTATTTCTTTTGCTGTGCAGAGCTTTATAGTTTAATTAAGTCCCATGTATTTATCTTTGGTTTTGTTGTATTTGCTTTTGGGCTCTTTTAGTCAGGAAGTCTTTACTTAAGTCCATGTCTAGAAGGGTTTTGTTCAATGTTATCTTCTAAAATTTCTGTGGTTTCAATTCTTAGATTTAAGTTTTTAATTCATCTTTAGTTAATTTTTGTATAAGGTGAGAGATAAGAATCCAGTTTCATTCTCCTACATGTGGATTGCAAATTATTTTAGCACCTTTTGATGAATAGGGTGTCTTTTCCCCACATTATGTTTTTGTTTGCTTTGTTGAAGATCAGTTGGTCATAAGCATTTGGGTTTATTTCTGTGTTCTCTATTCTGTTCCATTGGTCTATATGCCTATTTTTATATCAGTATTATGCTGTTTTGGTGACTATGGCCTTATACTATAGTTCGAAATTGGATGCCTCCAGATTTGTTCTTTCTGCTTAGTCTAGATGTAGCTAGAGTATTTTTTTTTTCAGGAAGTATTTTTCTCAGGCTCTGAAATTTTTGGTTGATAATGAACCTTTCAGATTTGCTGCTTGTTTGACCTTTTACTACATTAAAGTTTCTTTTGAATTATTTCTAAAAATACTCTTATTTTTATTGCTGAAACTAGACTAGTACCCTTTGTTCCTCTGAATAAGAGACGATGTTATAGGAGGTAGAAGTCTGGAGGATAAATACACAATATTAGCAGTATAAGGACTTGCATTTCAATTTTAATACCAGTGATAGTTAGAGAACCCAGGATTCCTGGATTCCAATGTTCCTTAAGGCTGGAGAAGAGGTTCGGTTGGGTTCTGGGACCGAGGAGGTCTGTTGCTCTTATTCTAAAGGGGTCTTCTTTCCTTCTGTTTTCTGACTTTGAGACGCATTGCTCCGGTAGCACTCCTACCTTTCCTTCCCACTCCTCTTTTATTTTCTTTAGATCCTCTACTTTATTTCTCACTTCTCCTTTCTTTTAATATTTATCATATTTTTTCTTTCTCCTCAAATAAAGAGTTCCTTGAATTTTTTTTCTGAACGAGTGAATGTAGGGCAGGGGGTAAAAGAATATGGAAAAAAAAATGAAAATGTTGTAAAAAAACGAAAACCCCCTTGTATTATGAGAGTAAAAATAGTAAAAACTTGTTCAATAGCAATTATTGAATTAAATAACAGACATTTTCTATTTTTTGTTTCTTCTCTTTAGAGCTATTAATATCGATGGCTTACTCTCTGCTACTCTTGAAATAACCAGTAGAGATTCTGTATTAATGAAAAATCTTGTTGCAACTGACTATATAGCAATTTTTAGTTCACTCTGAATTAATAAAATAATGAGTAACTTACATTGCATATGTTTCAAAAAGATTAGGTATAGAAAATAAAGGTTACATTTCACACAAATTCATATTTCTCCTACAATAAAGTGAGAATTTTACTTTCTTGACTGGGTTTTCATGACTCTAGGAGGTAAAAGAACTGCCATGGTTTTAGAATTGGCCGAGATCCTCTGTCTCTCATCTTAAGACTCTTCAGGAAATTCCATTCGATACCTTAAGCTAAATTGTCACTATTTCTTGACACAGATTTTCTTGACAAGTGGTAAATAGTACTTTGCCTTTCTTCTCCAATGTTTTTAGTATTGGTTTCCTCTTTTGAACTGAATTTTGTCAGATAATTTCTCTTTCCATTTATAGAGATGCAAGGAGAAAAAGAGAAAAAAATGGAAATAAAAATAAGCATAAGCTGCTGAGTTGTGTTTGACATTAGCTCATCTTAGGGACTAAAACAACAAAAGGAAAAGGTGAGCATAAAGTCATGTTGGTTTTAGTAAAAGTCACCCAAAGAATGTCTATTTGAGCATGAGAATGAAGCTGGATAAATAGCTGCACCTTAAAATTATTTTAAACACAGAATATCTAAAGTAAATGGAGATTATAAAAGTGGTTGAGAAAACAAAGCAGAAATATTTTCAATTAACAGAAAATGTTAATTAAAATCCTATTAGGAAGATTGACAACAGGCTTTTTTAGAGACTCGTCAGTTGAAATTTGGGTGTCTGGTGCTTCCTTTCTGGTTCTGTTACACAGGGTCCAATAACCCATCTAAATTTTTGCTGATTCTTTTTGATAAATATAAAGGCATTTAAACATTTCTAATGTTTATTGAGTCACTATTTTGATTACTTGCATTCTGTGACGTTTGTGGGGATGATCAAAGGAAACATTAAATAAATATTAGCTTAATTGTTTCATTACGCAAAGTATTTGGAGAATAAGAGAGCCAGATATGAAGGCAACATGTGCTTGGTAACAGGCGTGTTATAGTAAAAAATGAGACCAAAATTCAAGTGCAAGACGTATCTTTGAGGTAGATGATTAAGAAAAAATTTGAGCCAGAGTTTGAAAGATGGGCATAACTCTAATAGATAAGAAAAACTAAAATTATATGGAAGATAATCACGAAAATGAATAAAGCATGTCTTTAAGGAAATAATTTGTATAAAAAAGAAGTAAGTGTCAAGGAAATAATGGAAGGTAAAGAGGGAAATATTGAGGGAAAGTAGATCACTTTAATGAATAATAAATAAAATCATTGTGCTTATAACCTAACCCCAAATCTTCCTTTTGAACGAAGCGACATGCTTACAAAGATGATTGAGAGGAAATATGCATTTCACAGGTTTTCACCTTAAATCTTAAAAATATACTAATTTGTAGAAATTTTCTTCCAGCTACACATTTAAAGTCAGTAGACATCTTACTGATTTACAACTGGAAAACTTCATCATTGATTTCACCCCTAGTGTGACAAGACTGGGCATTTCCATAATCTAAATAATTTAAATAATTTTTATTTATTTTAATGTAATTTAAAAACTCCTTTCTAAATAACTTCAATGATTTGTCTTGCTGTAATGTGACCACAATATATAATCTAAAGTCTATTTAAAAGAAGAACTGGCAAAGCATGGTGATCTACATCTATAATTCCAACATTTTGGGAGGCAGAGGCAGGAGGATCACTTGAGCCCAGAAGTTCAAGATCAGCCTTGACACTGTTGGGAGACTCTGTCATTACAAAAAGAAAGAAAAAAAAAAAAAAAAAAAAATATATATATATATATATATATATATATATATATATATATATATGTGTGTGTGTGTGTGTGTGTGTATGTACAGCCAAGCACAGTGGTATGGGCCTGTAGTCCCAGCTACTTGGTAGGCTTAGGTGGGAGGATTACGTGAGCCTGGGAAGTCAAGAATGCACTGAGTTGTGATCATGCCACTCATTCTCTGTCTGAAAAAAAAAAAAAAATCTGATGAGCTATAAAGCATGCATTTTGAGGTCACTTTCTGATTTTTAGGGACCACTTCACTCATCAATAAACTAACATTACTTCAATTTCTCTTTATGACCAAGGCATCTGTAAGACAATAAAAAAGATAAAGTGGTACAGCCTTTAAAACCAAAGTGAGAGCTGAAGAAAAGTTAACTAGTAAGAGTTAGGCTCAAACAGGAAACTTAGGCTTTCTATAACATATGCCAAATAACTAAACCTTGGACAAATGGACCGTTGTATTGACTAGAAATGGAACTTGCATTAATGGCTTGATGTTACCTTAACTCAATTGTAAGACACAGTCTTCTTTGATATATTAAGCTTAACTTGACTCGTTTTCATTCTAATATGTATTAAATGTCAAATGTGTTGTCATGTACTATGCTAGTTTCTTCAAATATTAAATTTAATAAAAATAATTACTATTAAGAAATTTATAGTTAAGTGAGGGATGATTACAATACAAGGTTCTAAGTTCAAATATAGAAGCAATTTTAGAGTGTACACAAAAATGATCATGATTAATTTGCTAGCAGCAACAAAACAAAAGACATCATGGAAGGGTGATCATAATGGGCCATGGGGGAGTTTTCTAATTTAAAAAAAGAAAGAAAAAACCATATTTCTGGATGGCTAGAATAGCATGAAGAAAGATATGGAGAAATAAGACTTTGGTGACGATAAGACTTTGGCATTAGCGAGGTTCAGTATAAATGAGATAGAGATTAGGGGCTGAGAATAAGACTAGAGAAATGCAGGAAAATGTGAAATAAGACAAAACAGTGGAAATGTGGGAAAATGTAGATGCTTAGTATCTTAAATTTACCTTTTGGAGATCAGTGAAGGGTTGTGGATGAAAAAATGATCTCCTCAGATCTGTGCCTAAAAATTTTAATTCTGGAAATACTGTCAAAATTAAATGAGAGTCTCAACTAGTACAATAGAGTGAAAATAGAAGGAATATGATAATAGAAACATTTAACTAAATACGGAATTTGGTATATGGCAAGTGGTATATGGTGGTAAGAGTATGTTACTTTTGTATATCTTGATGAATATTATTAATTGAAGTCGAGAATACAGGAGAAGGGCCTAATTTAGAAAAGATGGTGAGTTTAATTTTGCTTATAATAAATTCATGCTCCATCTAGATATTCAGGTGAATATAATTCTTTGCATTTAGGTATAGAGCTTAAGAGAGAGATCAGGACTAGCGATTTAGAAATTGAAAAATGTAGAGTAGAGGATTACTAGCCAGGAGTGATGGCACCCACCTATAATCCCAGCTACTGGGGAGACCAAGGTGTGAGGATAGCTTGAGCCTAGGAGTTTTAGGCTGCAGTGAGCTGTGACTGTGCCACTGCTCTCCAGAGTGGGTGACAGAGCAGTACCCTGTCTTAAAAGAAATGTAGAAAATAGTGGAAACCTGGTATTTGAGGATATCACTCAAAAATGCTTCCGAAGCAACAAGAAAATAGGGCATGGGCAAAGTTCTCAAAAGCAACATATTTAAAATTACAAAACTGTCAAAATTTTATATTAACTTGTCATATTAATCAAATATGCATATTTTAAACTCATAGATAAGAGGTATATAATTAACAAGTTAGTACAAATGAAAATTTAGTAATTAAAAAAACTGAAAATCAAGAAAGGAGCAGGGGAAACAAAATAAAAAGGAATATAGTAGCTATATATCTGCATATATCACTAAGTACTTAAATGCAAATAAAATAAATGCTACAGTTAGATGACAAATATGTCCACTGCTTGAAGTGTAAATTGGTACAATCGCTTTGGGAAACCATTTGTCAGTGTCTAGTAAAGTTAAGAATATGAAAGCACTATCATCTTGCAATTGCCCTCTTAAGTATACACCTTTAAAAACTAATACACGTAGACACAAAAAGACCTGTTCATAACTACACTTTGTAATTCTCCCAAACTGGCAAAAATCCAAATATCCATTATTAGCAGAATAGTTAGATAATATTATTGTATATTACACAATTGAATAGTATATAGTAATAGGAATGAACTACTGCATACGTGAACACAGATGAATCTTACAAGCATAACGTAGAAAAACAAAATAAAACAAACACTATAGACACACAAAAATCATGCACTACGTGTTTCTATGTATATATAATTCAAAAATCAGCAAAACTAATCTGTGATTATTGAAGTCAAGATACTGATAATCTTAAGGGAATTATTGACGGGAAAATAGTCATAAACTCCTCTTTTTGGATCTTTGTTCTGAATACAGAATACATCATTATATTTACTTTGAAAAAATTTACTAAAATGTATACTTATGATTTAGGATGTTGTATTTCAATAAAGTGTTTTCTTAACAAATATCAAACCTTAATAAAGCATAACTATGCCTACTAATTTCAGGGTGAGGGCAAAGCTTAGATTAAATAGATTTGAGAATAAAGACTATATTAATATTTGAGGGATATCAAACCTTAATTCTTGTAATTCTACTGAAAGTGTCAGACAGGGTTCTAGAGTCATTAAGTACATTACCTGGAGTTGATGTGGATTGAGGCTACAAATAGCTGGTTGTCCATTGGTCACCGAACTGGACATTATAATATGCTTCTTTCAGGAAATCTCCAAGCAATTCTTGGTATTGTTTGTAAAGTACTATGAGAAGAAAATGTGAGACCTATATAAAGTAATATTCTATTTATCACACAATGAGGTATCACTGATCCAGTATCCTCATTCGTATCTAATTAAACTTATAAAATTGTAGGTGTTATTGCATGGCCGATGCCACATATCAGTCTAGTTGTAAGAGAATCCTAAGTCTAAGTGCTGAGCTCTGAGAGAATAAACTCCATGTTTCCAAGAAGCCCTCAGGATACAGTGTCTTTTCTGCCTTTTTTTCTGACAACTAGTTAATACGTTTCAAAATTTGAAATCTGACTCCACTTAGCTTGGGGTAATGCTGCTGTGGTCATCATGGAGCACAAAATATTATGGCCTCCTTAAAAGTCTGAGTGAATAATTTAATTCTGGCCAATAAATATAATAAGTTCCTTCAGCCTAACCCTGCCCTTACTTGTGGGACAGATTAATAAAGGTGAAAAGTGAGTCACGTAAGTGGTGCATTGATTCTTTTAGAAGCCATTGAAATACTCTGGCCACAAGGGAAATCACGGAGACAAGATTTGGCTCAGCTATATGGCCCATCAGGGATAGATCCGTGAATGGAGTGCAGGAGGGTTGCAAACTCCTGTCTTCTCCAGATTCTAGCTAAATGGTTCCATTTAAAAAAGTGTTCTGGACAAATTATTTTTAATATTCAGCCCTAAAGTTGAGTTTTTGGTTGACCAGGATGGTTGGGCCATGAAGCAGTGGTGGGATATCAAGAAGCAGGGCACATGGTTTCGTATAGAGTAAATTCATTGCATGTTTTGTTAAAGATTCTAAGGACAAGAAGTGAGACACAAATATGCCAACGTTATTCATCACATAAAACAATTTTCCTTGCAAATGGACATTCAATGAGGATGGACAATAAGATCAAATGAATTTAGCCTGAATTTTTTGAGAATATAAATGATTTAAAAATTTCCAATTCATGCTCCCATCCCTTATAACCAATAATATAAAGAGATTCACAAGCACAAAAAACCAAAAGAAAACACTAGATTTTTTTCAATTATCAAGAATTCTGATAAAGGAACCCCATCCTCCCAAAAAACTGTACTGTATTCAATCCAGAAAGTGCTTATTATATTTTATTTTTTCTTCCATTCTAAGAGACCCATTCGAGGTTCATAGGTATCTTGTAAGCCACTGCTTTATCTTCCAGAGAACTTGAAACTCTACTTACTTGTTAATTACCATTTCATAGTTACATTGAAATTCTAAAACAATAATTACTATGAACATATTGCATTATTTTGTAAGAAGCCCCCTGTGCATGCACATTTTATTAGCAGAACAAACATGATTGCTACTTTGCTTGAATGCTTTATTTATTTCCATATAGGTTTGATTCCTTTGCAGCTTTTCATTTTTGCCTGTTGTATAATTGATGATTTATACAATATTATAGTAGGTGTATGACAGCCTCATTTTATTAGCTATACTACAATTTCCATACCATGTAAAAACAAAGCTTGGTTGGGGAAAGTCTTGTTCATTGGCTTATTTATTTATATAATTTTACCTTTTGGCATAAAACATACTTCTAAACCACTTCCTCAAGACACTTTTTGCAGTTGAACCCATATTTTAAAGGTTCTGTTATTTTGATACCAAATAACATTTTAAAAGGCCAAACTACCGCATTACTTGCTGTGTATATCTACATCATATTGGTATCTAACAGGAAATTTGAAACTAATATCTTTATAAACGCAAGAGCTAAGTAGAATCTGACTTCAATCAGTGGAAATTTGATGTGTTGAAATTGAAATGCACTCATACTTCATTAAATTGCTTATGACATTTAACCAGAATTGGCATCATTTCTGACTCTTTCTTTCTTTTTTTTTTTTTTTTTTTTTTGAGATAGGGTCTTGCTCTGTCACTTAGGCTGGAGTGCAATGGTGCGATCTGGGCTCACTACAACCTTTACCTCCTGGGCTCAAGCCATCCTTCCTCCCACCTCAGCCTCCTGAGTAGCTGGGATGACAGGTGTGCACCACCACACCCAGCTAATTTTTTGTAATTTTAGTAGAGACAGGGTTTAGCTATGTGGCCCAGGCTGGTCTCAAACTCCTGAGCTCAAGCAATTTGCCTGCCTCGGCTTCCCAAAGTGCTGGGATTACAGGTGTGACCCACTGCACCTGGCCCATTTTTGACATGTCCATCAATTACAGGATGTAAAAGAACTTATTTTTCTAGTAGTGACTAAAGCATCACTAGCTCACTATGAGATCAATGTCACTGAGATCAATTTTAAAAGGTTTAACAGAGGGATTCAGTTTTCCAGCTATTTTAGGTTTTGTATTTTAAAAGATTTGCACAATAAATCAAGTTAAGACATTACTATGGCTATAAAATTTCTGAAACCATCTCTTTAAAGTATCTGCTCCTTTTTACTAATCCTCTCAATTTATACTGAGGATACACTACCTGCTATGATAGGTAGTAGGTAGTGTGGTAGGCCATAAAAGATGGTCGAAACCAAGGTCTGGTGTTAAAAACACAGGAATAGGAGGATAGTGCTTCTAAGTAGCCAGATGGTTTTTGATGGAAGCATAGTCTATTGGAAAGGATGTTGGACAGAGATTAGGAAGGAAGGTTAGAGCCAAAATGTGAGAATACATTAAGTGTTCGGTTAAGGAATTCATTTACAGCAATAATCAGTATTATCGGGCTCTACTTAAACTGTTACTGTAGCCTCCTAACTGATAACCTTTGCTCACAGGCTCATCTAATGTTTATCTACCCATCAAAGTGAGAATTTTTTTTCAAATTGTAAATCTGTTCTAATCACTCTGTTATATACCTTTCTACACAGTTTCTGATTTCTTTCCGGGTAAAATCCAAACTCCTGAGCCAAGTGTACAACACTTTTCATGTTCTGTCACCTGATTTCTTCCACAACTCATTTCATTTATCCCCACCTAATCTTCCAGCTTCTTAAAGTTTCTTAAATGCATCATATTTTCTCAGTTTGCAATAAAGTCATCTCTGAACAAAAAGGCTCCTGGCTACCATTTTCATCTGTCTCCTTCTCTTTCTAAAAAGAGCTCATAGAGTATCCTTCTTCTGGATGTCTACTCTTACAAAGTCAGTTTGGTTTTGACATTTCCACTCTGTGCTGCCATAGAATGCCATAAAACACTGTACATACTTCTATTTTGAAAATTACACTATTCTTAAATTGCCAATTTATTTAAAAGTTTTCCCCTAATTCACTGTGACCTCCTTGAGAGCAGGGATTTTGGCTTTTCTCTTTATGTAGAAGGACTATGATGTATATTCAAATACCTGTTGGATAAATGGATGCTTAAGCAATCTGTGGCATGATTTGGGCTGTGCTTTAGAGAAATTAATCTAGAAACAGTGAAAACTGGTTAGGAGAGACAAAAGAATACTGTAATATGGGAGACCAGTAAAAGTTCAGGAGGTCAATATCACAAACAGTTTGGTCTTACCAGTAACTAATAATTATGGATGTCACTATGCAGACTCTCCTGTGAGAACTCTTTGCTCTTATGGCTTCAATATTACCCATAGCTAGATTACTTCCAAATTAATGTTTCCAGTCTTTAGCTGCCTCATAAATTTCAGAGAGGTGCCATAATGTAGTAGAAATATGTTTTTTGGAGTCAGATAGATCTGAGTTTCTATTGGGACTCTCAATACTATTTGTTGAGTTAGTCTTCACCAACGTATTAAAAAAAGTGAGAACACTGGATTTTTCTGGGAAAGAGGGATAATTTTTATGATGAAGAATAAAGTAGAAATTGGGTAAGGTTTACAATAGAGTCTTCCTATGTCCAGTTTCAGTGCTTCCTTTTAATCTTCACATCCTAAGAGAGATTCTTCTAAAATCCAAGTGTAATCTTGGTAGTCCCAAATTTAAAAATACTTCAATGGTTAATCTGAAGAATAGAGTCTGGTATTTCTAGTCCAACCAAAATACATAAGTCTTTGCCTTTCTTTCCAGTCTCATGCTCAAGCCATGGTCTCTTACATACCCCAGATAGTGCCATTGCTCTCTTGAATTCATGCCTTGGTAGGCCTATTGCTTTTATCAGGGTTCATTTTTAATTCTTCTCTTGATGATCATCTTTATTCTTCAAGAAAAGCCTAAGTGTAGTTTTGGAGGTGGGGGCAATTTCTAAATCTTTAATTAAGGACATTAATTTCCTCAAAGTGTACATTAACATGCTTATTAAACTGCCCCCATGTTTAAGTAAATATCCAAATAAAATCTGTGTGGAACTGTTTATGTGGCTCCTACACTTACGGTTATGGAGGGCTATAATGGAGAGCAAGACGCACATGATCCTTTCTCAAAGCATGCAATGTGAGCTAGTTAAAGTATATGAGTTCATGATGTGTAAACTTCCTCCATGTTTAAGTGGACATTCAACTGAAATTTATATGGGAGCCTCTATATGACTCATAAAATACTAGGGACTGAGGTTACCGTGGTGACCAAAAAACACATAGCCCTTTCCTCGAGGAGGTTACATTTTGGTTGATAAAAGAAGGTTCAGCTAAATAAGCTGAAATAAGCTTCTATTTAAAGCAGGGCAGAGAAAGATGTTCCAGATGTTTTTAACTTCTTCCTTGTAATGGAATAGAATAGTGATAATGTTTACTGTGCTCCAAGATCACAAACTAGATAAGAGATATGTGCTACTCCAGTGCCAGACTCTCAGGGGAGACAGATGAAGCAGCATTTTCTTCAAGGTATTATCAATATGAATGCTACATTCCATGTGGATGTATTTGTAGCATTTCAACCATCATTCAGCTTTGAATCTGTATTCTAGAATATCCAGAATCTCATTTCTAATGCCCGAAAAGTTGACGGCCATAGAAGTTGAGTCATTGTTCAAAGTACTGTTTCTTAAAACTCACTTAAAAGATGTTTAGGCAATCCTGGCCAAATAAAAGGAAGTAAGGAAAGAAATTAAAAAGTAAAGAAATGAGAAATGCAAGTAAATTCTAAATGAAAATAGGTCACTCTAAATCAGTTACCCAGGATGGTTTGTCCATCTCAGCAAGAAAATAGAGTAACTTGCTTTCAGCTATTTGGAGAAAAATAAAATTTTGCAATTCTAATAAATAATGAAAATACCTCCCTGGAGTTTTGAGCCTATTCTTAAATTTATCAATTTTGGAATATAAATTCCTTTAGGGCAAATATTATGTTATGTATAACAACAGAAATGGCACCTGCTTTATAAATATTTTAGAAACCCCAGGAGCTAATTGCTGGGGGAGGGGACTCACTGGTTATTGTTTCAACAACCAGAAGTAGCTATTGCAGTAGCACCAATGTGTAGGATGATTGAAACCCCAGACTCAGAGATAAATTGAACCAGATTGCTGGTTAGGACAGGGATGAAAATCAAGAGCTATTTATTCTCCAGTCTTCAGAAAAGACATTTGTCAGCTATTTCATTATATTATCTCCATGGCAATGATTCTCAACCATGGCCACATATTAGAATTACCTGGAGTACTTATAAAAGACACTAATGGCTAAATGTCACTCCTGGAAATTCTGGGCTAGGGCTTAGACATTCTGGTGTATGGATCACTGCTCTACGGGTGTCACTTAAATGTGTTTTTCATTTTATGTACAACGAACTCGTGGTGACAGCTAAGGGTCACTTTTTTCAGGTCAGTATCTCTCTGGCTTACCTTCCCATGTCCTCACAGGATTAAACTGCTGCTCAAGTCCGGGTAGCAATCTTCACCCACAGACATTAGCAAGTCCTGAAATGAATGCTACTGTTGCTGAGACCCGTAGGTTGATTCCAATCCTCTAATAAACTAGCCTTGATTAAAAAAAAAAAAAAAAAAAAAAATCTGGGCTCTAGGGATCCATAAGCGATTCTTGAATCTGTTTATGCTAGTTCATAAACTAGGCATATATTAATATTTTTTTCTTGGTATTAGGGACTGAATGTTGCCTCCTTAGATTTATGTGTTGAAGTTCTAATGCCCAGTACTTTGGAATGGAACTGTACTTGGAGTTAGAGTCTTTAAAGAAGTAATTGCATTAAAAAGGAGGTAATTAGTGTGGGCCCCAATCCAATAACTGGTATCCTTATAAGAAGAGGAAATATGGACACACACATATACTGAGGAAAGTTGATGTGAAGACAGGAAGAAGACAGGCATCTACAAATCTAAGAGAGAGGACTCAAAAGAAGCCAGTGCTGCTGACACTTTGATCACAGATTTCAAGACTCCAGAAATAAATATCTGTTGTTGAAGTCACCCAGTCGGTGGTATTTTCTATGGCAGCCCTAATATACAAATGCAATTTGTTACTGTAAAATTTACGGTGGTAGAAATTTGCTGATGTCCTCCATAACATTCACTTTAGGGAGAACCTTTTTTTCCAATAAAAATATCCTAATTTACTGCTTAGAAATTAATCATTTCTCCATTCTTAGCCAGGTAGTTTTTTCTAACTCAACTTCCCACTCTAAAAATGAGCTCTGGCTTATGCAATCATAGCCCATTCTTCAGTACATTGGGATGAACATTTAAAACCACCAGAGCCAGTGATATGCAGTGAGGTATTTTATAAGACTTCTATGTTAGAAAAAATTCCTTTCCCCAGGCAGTTATAAAAACAAGACATTCTCTTCTACTGGACATACCTGGAGAATGGTAGAGCTCTGGATTTACCTGGAAATTCTTTTTTAACCATGAGAAAAACTTGACTGAGAATGAGACTAATAGGTAATCAATGCAGAAATATACCTAGGAAAATGGAATTTTAGTTATATCTTTTAAACCCTTGATCAAACTCCACCTGATTGAACAACTTTTGGCGTATTTAGTATTGTGAAGAAACAAACCTTCACGGTTAAGCATGTTGAATTAGGTTTTCTTTTATTTATTGACATATAAACAGTCCCATGTGGTGCCTTGTTGCTCTAATTATGAGATTCTCTCAAACACTGTTGTCATATTATGCTTACACAAAATACAATCTTTTTTACTCTGATCCACAAAGTCTTATATTGCCTGGAGTCTACCTGAATTTAATGAAATATCCCCAAGCCAAGTCTTAGAATTACAGTCTGGCAATTAATGCTTTCGGATTTAGATAAAAGAGCTAATGAGATTGTGAATTCAACTTATGCTGTAATTAAACAGCCCCCATGATCAGATTTTGAACAAAATTTTTGGCTATGTCAACCTTTAGAGAGAATATCTTCTATGGTTTTTTTTTTTTTTTTTTTTTTTTTTTTGCCTTCTGACTGTGGCTTATGCTGAGAATTTAAAAATATTGCTTATAATTTTCTTTTTTTAAATGTAGAGAATAGCACATTCTTTTCATGTATTCTCACATAACATTCTGTAGCAGCCACTCTTTGATATGCTAAAGTTCTTCCTTTAATAGGCACTTCCTTGCAGGTGTTAGTACAACAGGAAACAATTTTATAATGTTTCTGTTGATGTGTCCCTTGGATCACCAATATTCTATTTTCTAATGACACCTGGAACTCATTTCCTTGAAACCCAAACAGGTGAGATAATCAATACCAGATTCCACCCCTGATGATATGTTTGCATCAACTACATCTAGTGTGTGTGTGTGTGTATGTGTGTATGTGTGTGTGTATGTGTGTATAATTTGTTGGATTTTCATTGTAAGAAACTGAAACCACTTTTAATTTTTTTAAGCAGAAGGAGACAGGTGTTTACAGCATCAGTGGAGGGGTGAAGGAATAGAATCTGGTCAGCGTCTCCAGTAATGACTCTTGAGCACAACCACTGAATTAGCCCACCGTGGGGGTAGCTGCCTCTGCCATAATCTGTTTTCCATGTTTAAACTCAAGAGTGATGTTGTTCAAATGTACTATGAGCACTATATGACAAAGTCCAAAATATTCAATGGACTTCCTTTGCTCTTTGGATAAAGAACAAACTTCTTAATATAGCTTTTAAGGTCCTTTATGGTATAGACTCTACCCTCTACTGTGAAATCTCCTCACACTATGTTTCTCATTTCCTGCATTCCAGTCACATTGTTTTCTTTCCATCTTTTTTTCTTTCCATGTTCTCTCATGTGAGGAGACTTGGAAAACTTTGGTAGAGAGGGTCTGTAGTTTCTCGGGGTTCAAGTAATGCAGAGTCATTTTGATTTAACCAAAAATCCCCATGCCGTCATAGGATTGCGATCTTTGGCAATTACTGCTCTCATATTTAGATTAAAAGCTGGTGAGACAGTGCCCATATCTATCTATCCCATCCACTTTTAATTTGCTGGTTCCCTTGTAGTTAGGCTTTAGGATATGATTTTGGATTCCAGTGATCAGATGTAGTTATTTAAGATTTATATTCTGAAAGTGAAGTAAGAGCCATCTTCTTGCTGTTTAGGTGTCTCACTGATAAGTACAAGGACTAAAAGATTGTTTCAGTAGTAGTATTCCAAGTCTAGTGATTAGCTTGAGGGATTGTTGGTAAATCTCTATCTTTCTGATTGTCACTATAACTTTGCGTTTGTTTTTAAGGATAGTTTGCTGCTTTCATAATTTGTTTTTCAGAAACAAAATATTTTATGTAAAGCAATTTGCACATTTTACTCCATTGTTTACCAGCTTCTATTGTGGTTGTTCCAATTTCTGCTGATATTCTAATTTTTATTTCTTTTAGAAAATCTGTTTATTTCTATCTGATGGCTGTATTTTTAATCTTTGATGTTCTGTAGTTTCACTACAACAGGCTTATATGTGAATTTCTTTTCATTTATCGTGCCTAATCTGTATTACGATTCTTGGATGTGTGGATTTGTAACTGAGAGATACAATGCTACTTAGTCTGAAAAATTTTCGTCCATTATATCTACACATACTATGTCTTCATTCTTTATTTTTTGAATGCAATTCATATGTATTTTATACATTTTCAGTCTTTTATGCATATTTCAAACATTTAATCTTACCTCAGTATGCTACATTCTGTATCATTTTATTGGATTTATCTTCAGGTTTGTTAAATCTGCTGTTAAATTGGTCCATTATTATTATTTGAAGAGCTATTGTTTGTATCTTGAGCTGTCTTTATTTTTCTCATCCGTCTATTTATTACTGATAGCTTCTTATTGCAAACTAATCCTTGACATTTCATGATTCATTTCTGCATATAATTTACATATATGACTATGTCTGTGTTTTATAATCTCAATATTTGAAGTTCTTGGGGGTCTAAATGTATTGTTTGTTGTTTCTACTGACTTTTATTCATAGGAGCCACTTCCTTAATTGCTTGGTAGACCTTTTAGTGGTAAATATATGGATTTACTTTAACCTATATCACTTGAATTGAGAAATATTTCCTCCAGACAGGAACTATGATGGGATCTATTGATCCCAGATGTAATGATCCATCTGGGATCATTATACTCCCTTTATGAGTTTAGTTCCCCATATGTATCTGGGTAGGTGACCCAGTTCACAGGAGGAACAAAGCTTTGCAGCATGAGGGCTCTGGTGCAGCATCCGTCTTCAAGGAAGTATGCCTATTTAGGCTCCCATTCTATCTGCAATTCCCTGATGCTGAAGTCCAGGTCATATTTTAGAAAGTGATGAATATCTTTGGAGAAAACTCTCCTACTTTTGTGAGATTGCTTTAAAGATTTTTCAAATGGAGTATATATTTGTTTTTCTAAAGTGTAATAATTCCACAGAATGCCCAGTCATCTATATGCCAAAAGCTGAAGTCTAGCTAAGATTGATGATATTATCCAAGATTATGAGAAAGCAGAAGACTTTGAGCTATTTAGGAATTTGTATAAACATGGTCTTACCAGAAAACAATTAAGTCACAGAAATCAGATCTTTTACTATAAGACTTTGTGCTAAGCTTAA
Organism: Aotus nancymaae; assembly: GCF_030222135.1. Lineage (NCBI taxonomy): Eukaryota > Metazoa > Chordata > Mammalia > Primates > Aotidae > Aotus > Aotus nancymaae. The sequence continues at coordinate 4,733,464 of NW_026988494.1, read as the reverse complement.
GCAGGAGTCCCATGCAGCATTAAAATCTTTGTTTCTTCTCTCCTGCTCATTACTTTTAATCCTATTTCCAGTATCACACCCAGGAGTCAGTATAGTCTCATGCAAACCTCTCCTTTTGCCTCCGCAAGTCAAGTGAATTTCTTAATTATAAATACGGTTTTCCCCTTTGTTGAAATTCTGGGGAACTTTAGAGTGGTTTTCTCTCTGGAATAAACAATACATTATACTCATTGTCTCTCCCCTATCTGATTCCCATGGCAAGTATCATTATTTGACTACAATATTTTGTGTTGTTGTTGTACAAGGGCTTCCAATTCTTTGCAGTACAGAACCCCAAACATTCAAAGCTGTTGAGTTGGAGTTGGTGCTTTAGGAAAAATCTGACTTCGAAACAGGCATGAAGACCACTTAGAGGAACCCAGGGGAACCCAACTGGGGAGGATTTTCAGTACGTTTCTTCTCTCTGCTTCATATCCAGAGACACTATGGCTATGTAGAAAAAAATGCATACATGCAGCTGGGATGAGAAATTGAGTTTTTAAATTGAAGTAATAATATACATACAGAAGAGTGAATAAATTGTAAATTGGCATGTAATTGTATTATCACTATAAAAATTATCACTGCACAGCTATATTGTATATATAGATGTAATTTGTTCACTTTATGGCTATATTGAGTTCTGTTGAATTAACTTACCACAATTTACTTTTACAAGATGGACAGTAGGGCTGTTTCCAGTATTGTCTATTGAGAATAGTACTGCTGCTCTATGAGATGACTCAAGTTAATAAAATTGTATTATATTACAGATTTTTGTTAAATAAGTTGATTTTAGCTGCTTTTGTCATGAAAAACTATGTGGATTGATAGATAGGTTGAGCTTCTTCACCAGAGCAACTATTTTACTATCAATGCATACCCCATAACATAATGTTGTAAACCTCAAATATACCCAATAAAATTTATTTTAAAAACAGTGCTGCTGTTTAAAAAATAGATATTGTCTCTGCTTTTATACCACATGCATACACATTTCTATTGGGTACATACCTAATTGTAAAAATAGCTAAGTTATTGGTAGAATAAAATTTATCATTCAAACCAACATACTTTGAGAGTAAAAGGAGGTATTATTAGTCACTATACCAGAGCAATAGGTATAAATTGATTCTATTTTATGCAAACTAGGATATGTGGACATTCTGTTCATAGGATATGTATACACCCAAATTTGGTAGATAATGCTATACATTTTTCTGAGATTATATACATTCCATTCCTACCAGAACCATATAAGAGGTTCAGTTCTTCATATCTTCAACAACACTTGGTATTTGAGTATGTGTAGTATTTTCTCATTTTGTTTTTAAATAACATTTCTGTGATTATTGAAGTTAAGCAGTTCAAATATGTAATGGTAATTTGGAAAAACACTTGAGTATGCCAGTTTTAGTCTCATGTCCATTTTTTTTCTACAATGTGAATCTGTTTTTGTATTGGTTTATAGATTTGTTTTTATATCCTGGAGAGAAGCCAAAATGCATTTATATGTATTTTCATATAGATTTTAAAATTAGCTAGTCAAGATGAATACCAACACCAGAAACAAACAAAAGCCATTTTATTTTGATTGAGATTGCTTTTAAGCTATAGATCTAATTGGAGAGAAGTGATATCTTTATAAATGATGTCCTTTATAGGGGACAAAATCTGTGGTCTTTTGTCCCCTATAATTTAATAAGAAATTCTTCTTTGAACAAAAGAGATAATAAGGAATACGAGATGACATTGCTTCACTTCCCAAGCCTAACTTGGAGCAGAGAGTGATGGCAGAAGAGAGTCCTGCAAGCTTGCTGATCTTTCTTCTCCTGTGTATCCGTTTCTAAGATAAGGATAGAGTCCATTGTTGGTACAAATTGCTTCATCTCCTCAGCAAAGAAGATCCTATAATGTCATTGCCGAATTCCCTTGAGAACCAATCTACAAAGAAATAATTCTAACAGTATGCTTCAGAAATTGAATTAGAAAATCAGAAATCACTTTTTCATCTGGAACTACGTGTAAACTATTAACAGAGAGGTTATCTCCCGTTATTTCCACTGCCAGCTGATCTCGTTGCATCATTTTCTCATAGTGTCTTTCAGTATGAAGCGCCAACTTGACCCACTTTTATAGTCACAAAATTCTTTGGTTTTTTCCATATTTGTAAATCTCTGCATTTTTTATGACCATCTGTTCATTTTCTGTTTCCCCGGATACAGAGTACAGTTCGATTCCAGATACTCTATTTTTTTTCCTCTTTCTTTTTATTCAAGCCAAATTTTCTTTTTTTCCTTTTTTTTTTTTAACTCCTGGAAGAGGAGGAGTTAATTCCAGAAACTAATAGTATTCCATCTGAAGTAAGAGTCACTTATTTCTCTTGTATACTACCAAGATTTTCTTTCCTATCTTCCCACGTCCCAGTTCTCATTAACATGGCTCCAGATTTCACTCATGCTGGTGAAACGATTTCTGTCAATCTTCCTTCAGTAATTATCTTAATTCCCACAGAAAACTCTTTTTATCCTAAAGGTTCAGAGACCCACTCTGTAAAAATGATTGTGATTTTGTGATTTTTTTTTTCAAGCTTTCAAGTTGTTTCATTTGCAGTTTTCTGGGTGACTATGAGAAGGATGTTATAGCCAGAGCGTCAGAAGACAAGGGCTGGGCAAACACTCTCAAAACCTGCTTTATTGCTTCCTGAGACACATCCCCCAGATATGCTGCTACTTTTTCTATACTCATAAATTCCCTGGCACTGGCCCTTTAGCTCCACATAAAAATTATGGTTTTCAAGCAACCAACCAATTATTGTATATTTATTGAAAACATACATGCCAAGCAGCTGGATGGGAACTGTGTAGTGTGACATTTAAACTTGAGTGTTTTAGAGTGAGAAGGCCTGGGTTTCAATCCCATTCTCTCAAATTATCAAGCACAATTACCTTAATCAGGGATGCTAATGCATGCTGTAACAAACTACCTTACAATTTCAGTGGCTTAACACAACACAAGTGCATCTATTTCTAGCTATCATAAAATCCAGTTCACATGTTCCTCAGCTATCCTGGGGGGCCCTACTCTAGATGATGACTAAGAGATCCATGCCCCTTCTGTGTATTGATGTCTGCTATCCACTGGGTGTTCTCCTGAATCCCAGCTTTTATCTGGCCATCAGTGTGTAGGAAACCATAGATGAGCTCACAGAACACTTGGGGTGCAAGGGGAGAAGAAATGAATATTATTTTCATTCACATATTGTTGGGTATAACCAGAAGTATGGCCTGATCTGGATGCAAGGATACTGCAAATTGTAATCTTCTGTGTTCCAAGGTGAAAATTAAATGGTTGATACCAGGAAAGTTTATTTATTGAAGATTCTTCAAATGTTAAGATGGAGCTAGTAGTGGTCCTCACCTCATAGGTTGGTGTGAAAATTTCTGACTGTAAGAACTTTGTGATTAATGTTTATTATTATTATACTTGAAACAGGTGGCACTATGGCTTTTGAGACCAGACTTCATTTGCAGTAACATCAAAAGCTCTTGAAATATTGGGAGCCCCAGAGGTGGAAAGGGAACTGAGAAAACAACTTGACATTTACAGCCCAAAAGGGTGGGGATAGGAGTGCCTGCTTCAGCTGCTTACAATGCAGCTAAGAGACCTACAGATTATTACCGGACTGCTCTACAAAACAGGTTTTTATTATGAGGTCACTTTCATTTACAGCAAAACAAGAGATGTTCTTAACCTGAAACCCTTAAAATCCTGAGACTCTAAGACTGGGGGGAGAGGGAGTGCTGTGAACACTCTGAAATGGTATGTCAGTAAATGTTTGTTGTTCTAAGTACATTTTTCCTAAAGAGAGAATTTCTAGAATTAAAAGGGCTGTGTCTTACAAAAATCGAGAACTGTTGGTCTTAAAAGACCAACGGTCTAAAATTTATATGCCATGATTGAGATTTAGTTACTTACCGGCGGGTGCCTATTTTGGCTGGAGAAAGTGAGAAGGCGTTAGGAAAAGGGCAGTGTCGGTCCCTGTGTCTCCCTTGTTGTGTTGCAAGCTAAAGCTGTGGAGATGGTAATGTCTTTATTTTGCACTTTTCAGACGGGAGTTTCCTGACATTATTACGTGAGGTACTGCATTTCTAGACTTCTCATTTTGTCATTGACTTTATCTTTTTAATAATTAGCACTGGTGATGTTTCTGTGCTGTTTCACTGTTGGAGCCCATTTTCCTTTATTGGAATATATTGACTAGATGTGATAACAGTCTCTGTTCATCCTACAGAACATTTTGGACTGTCTTCTGTTGCTACAAGTTTTGATCAGCTGGAGCCCACTTCTCTGCTTCATTGCTAAATAGACTTTATTTTTTTATGACTGGAGGACACCTCCAGTCCTTCACTCCACCAGTTTTCCTAGTGATTCTTTACCCCAGTGAATCTGCTATCATGATGTTTTCTGTGGGTGTCTGCAGACTTAGGGGAGACACTGGTCTTATAAGTTGAAAATAATTAGCTGAATCGAGGGTTCACATTAGATTTAGGCTCTATTGATATATTAGACATTATTGAGAAAGGCAAAATCCTGTTTTTCAATAACAAATACAAGAAAAACAGGATTGTTAACAAAAATATCTGTAATTCTAGCTAGATGACAAAAATGCATGATTGTGAAGAACTATCTATGAAAAGAAAAGCAAAATGCTTTGATCAAAAAAGACTGAGCCCCGAATGCCCAGTTGGTCTGTCCTCTCATTCTCCCTCTTCCCTCCACCAGGACTTCCATCTCAGTAAATCCCATCATCATCTTCCTAGGTGTTTAAGCTCTGAACCTGGAGTCATCCTGGATTATTTTCTCCTTCAATATCCATAGACTTTAACAAGTCTTTTAAATTCCTACCTTCAAAATATATTTGAAATCTGTCCACATCAGTCCATCTGCACTGCCACCTCCTCTTCCATGCCATGTTATTTCTACAAGTCCCTAAGTCTCCCAGTGGGTTTGTTCCCTTCCACTCTTGCCCAGTCTGATCCATTCTTTATACAGAAGCGATAGTGATCTTGCTCACACATCAACCAGAGTGTGGTACTCCCTGTTTAAAACTCTTCAATGATCATCACTGCATTTAAAATTAAATTGAAACACCTTATGTTGGTCTGCAGGACCCTGACTCCCTTCTATCTCATACCTTGCCACTCTATGCTTGGTTCACTAAGCTTCTATATCTGGAAAATACCAAGCCAATTCTTGCATCAGAGCCTTTGAACATGCTTCTGTCTCTGCCTGATGGATTCTTACCCTTCATTCTCTGCACAGCTCATTTCTTTTTCGTCTAGGTGTCTCAGCTTTCTCTTTTCAGAGATACTTTTCCTGACCTCCCGAGGGTCATTTCTTTTTTTTTCTTATGACAATCCTTATGTATTTTCCTTCTTAGCACTTATCAAAGTCTATAATTTTGTTCAATTTTTCTTTACTTGTATTTTTTTACCCATTATTACATTATAATGTAAATTCTTTGAAGACAATGATCGTAACTGTCTTGTTAACCTCTTTTTTAGAAAAAGCACAATATAGTTTATGAGGGAATTAATAGTTATGTGGATCCTGTGCTCAAGCCTATGTTCTAATCTCCCTTGTTCTTACTGATCAGTAGTAAGATAAGAGTCCAGAAGGATCATAGCTGAAATGATGCCTCCTCATCCATTCATGGAGCAGATTTCTATTATGTGCTCAGTATATGCCAAGCAGAGTGCCAGAGGCTAGAGATTCAAAGATCTGAGAAACATCATTTCTCATGTTCAGGAAGCTTATATACTAGTTCAAAAGAACAAGCTTTCTCAATAATCAAATAATAAGTATAAATTGGAAATTGTAATAAATGCTACAAATCAGAGGTAACAGGTATCATAAGAGCACCTTTTTTAAAGGAAGAAAAAGGAACATCCAGAAAAGGACTAACATGAACACATGGGCCATGACAAATATGAGAAAAGAGGGTAAGTCAGAGATCTGAATTGCTGAGTGTGAGGGACTCTGGGGTGAGGGCAGAAGGAGGTATTTGTATAGACCAGAGATGAGGATCATAAAACATCTACGGTTAAGTGTTTTGTCAAGGCTGGGAGAAGGAGCACAGAAGATAGTGGGAGTCATTAAGAATTGACACAATCAGATTGATGTTTTCAAGGAATCAATCTGTTTGCCAAAGTGAACATTAGATGGTTCAGTCATGGGGAGGCCATCAGTAGCTTTAGAGTGAGTTTTAGTGACGTGATGGGGATAGGTATTTGAATGCATGAAGTCAAGGAGGAAATTAATAGTGAAAAAAAGGACACAGCACATGGAGAAAGGTAATTAATAATCTATTACATATAAATATATTATTTTTTAGTCAATTCCAGGAGTAGTAAACTGTGAAATAATTTGTGTATGTGCAAACAATTGACTGAGTAATTATAAATGGAGAAAATTAATTCTGATTGTGTTTAGGCTTGAATGTTTTGCTCATTGCATATACTTCAATCGAAAGTTGTCAAGGTGTCCCCACTACCAGTATTCATAAATAGGCCACATAACAGTCATTAAAATAGTCTTATGCACCAAATACAGTGAATCATACTATAACTGATATGGCTTTTAACACAGGTCCTAGTTCCTAAATGGAATATATTTCCTCTTACGGGGGAAATCTTGCAATAGGGCCACTGTGACCACACACATGAATCTTGTAGTTTACATCTCTATTATATGCTAACACTCCATATCTATAGCTTAAGATATTTACATATATTTCTAAAGAGAAGCATGTATTTATATCTGTGATTTGAATTGGATGTGAAGGTAAGGAATTTTCTCCAATAGATTCTTTTGACATTTACCTTTAACCCCATCACAGTGTCTGACTACTTTAAATGCATTGCTATCTATGTGTGTAGATTTCAACCTTATCCAAACTGGGCCAAAGTATAAAGCATCTTCAAAGCCTGCCCATCTCTTTTTCTGTTACATCAAATGTATCAGATCTAACTGCTTTTGCCACCACTTGCCACAGATAATAGCATGTTCTCATGCTGAAGTCAGTATAAAAGTTTATGACGTTATTGACTTTGTACAGTTCCATCAGACCTCAGTATTATTGATTTAACGACTCTTTCCTCTTCCTTTTTTTTTTTTTTTAATTCGACTCCACAGTTAACCCATGGTTTATTGGAGTGGCAGAGTTCAAGGTTTTTACTACATATACACAAACTTATTTCTGAGGAAGCCCGCCCATAAATTACTCACCAACTATCCGAATGCAGAGCCAGAATATAATAAATATCAAGAAACTGGAGAAAACAAGCCTAGGTAGAGCTCAAATCTCTTCTTGCTCTTTGCCTGTTAAGTATACTTCCTAGTCAATGTTTTAAAAAAGTAATTTAAAGGAAAATGTCACCTGGCATGTAGTATATCTGTGCGTCACAGCAGATGGCATGGTTCTGCATGGGGAGAGGGATGAAATGCTACATGCATGGCTGGAATGGAAGGATTTTGAGCAAGTGGCATTCCTGGGAAGCTGGCCGGCAGGCTCTGACATTAACGGTTTTATTAAGTTCAGCTGTGGGCTGGAGCGGCCTTTGCTTCTAGTATTTGGTAGTGGTTTAATGGCTGTGCCTCTGGTTCATGCAGGGTAGTATGAAAAGTAATTGTAGCGGGTGGCAAGATTGATAGGATTGAGGTGTATGGGGAGATAATATGCTTTATTCTAACTTTTTCATTTACTCAAGAAGAAAGGAAACATGGATGAATTACTCAAAGAGTGGGATTTAAAAAGAAATTATCTGAGACAGGTAACACTATGCCCCATATTGAAAATTGTCTAAATTATAGTTCCAATGAATCCTGCATTGTGTATGAAAATTGCACACCCTACTGTGAAGTCATAGTCCAGGAAGAAAGTGAGTTTGCAAACACACTGGTCTCTAAAGATGCTTAGAATGCATTTAGCAGCATGATATTTGCAAATATTGGGGTGTCATCTGCAAACACCAGGAGTGGCTTTTCTCTTGTTTCTCTTTCAAATGACTCTAAGAAGGGAAGAGATGAGACTATATGATTAGAGTTTATTGTACTGTTCACCTATTGGCCACATTATGCAGTAATATCTGTTTGCTTTCTAAAGAGGTTGTTCTGATATTTTCATATTTTGTCATTGTAAGATAGCCCTGGGTGATAATGGATTATGCTTTCAGCAGGTCAGTGGAGCTATTTGCTCCACTAATCATTTCCACAAAGGACTGTAAGCAGCATACAGCATGCATGGACTTCGGTGTAGTCCCTCTGGATAGTATAAATAGATGTCTGCTGGTTCCTGATAATAGTGTCTTCATTCCTTTTAAGCTGAAGGAAACAGATTCTGCTATTGATGGGCTGATAATTAGGTATGTATGGGATTGCAAGTTTTTTCGTTTTCTCTTTGCTACTTAACATCAAGCACCACTAATACAAGATGCAAATTATGTCTTCATTTCTGTGCCGTGAAGCTTTTGGCTATACAATGCTAAAGTAACCACAGCCATGTGCTACATAGATGATAGTGGTCCCATAAGATTATATGGAGCTGAAAAACCCTTATCACCTAGTGACAGTGTAATTGTCACTATGTTGTAACACAGTTACCTTATTTTTAAAATAAATGTTGTGTAGCCAAGGTGTACGGTGTTTATACAGTCTACAGTAGTGTACAGTAATGCCCCAGGCCTTCACATTTACTCACCACACACTCATTAACTCACCTATATAAGTGCCCTTTACAGGTGAACCATTTTAAAAGATTTTTTTTTTTTTTTTTGAGGCGGAGTTTCGCTATTGTTACCCAGACTGGAGTGCAATGGCGCGATTTCGGCTCACCACAACCTCCGCCTCCTGGGTTCAGGCAATTCTCCTGCCTCAGCCTCCCGAGTAGCTGGGATTACAGGCGCGCACCACCATGCCCAGCTAATTTTTTTGTATTTTTAGTAGAGACGGGGTTTCACCTTGTTGACCAGGATGGTCTCGATCTCTTGACCTCGTGATCCACCTGCCTCGGCCTCCCAAAGTGCTGGGATTATAGGCGTGAGCCACCGCACCCGATTTAAAAGATCTTTTATACCATATTTTTATTGTACCTCTTCTATGTTTACATACAGAAATGCCATTATGTTACAATCACCTGCAATATTCTGTGCTGTAATGTACTGTATAGATTTGCAGCCTAGGAGCAATAGGCTATTGCATATGGCCTAGGTGTGTAGTAGACTATACCATCTAGCTTTGTGTAAGTACATTCTATGATGTTTGCACAAGGACAAAATTGCCTAATAATGCATTATTTGGAATGTATTCCTGACGTTAAGTGATGCATGACTGTAGTTAATTCAATAAATTTAATCAAACCAGTTATACGGATATATAGGTATATGGAAATTTCCTAATAATGTCTCCTGTTGAGGTAGTGATATTAGTATTATATCAGTATGGCCAAAAACAAATGCATTTTATTATGTATAAATGAAGAGATGTAATACAGAAGGCTGTCAAAAGCTATATTTAGGTGGGTACCTTTATGCAAATTCAGATTTTCTTCTCCATTCCTCACAATCATTTTAATCTTTTTTCTGTTTTCTTATCCCTTTTGAAAGCACAGCTGCTCATGCTAATACATTTAAAATTATGACAAAAGACATAGTTTCCAAAATGTTTACGATGTTTTCCTTTTAAAGTAGGATAACAATTATTTTTAAAGCAATAATGGTAAAATGTAAATAAACTTTAATGGGTGTGGATGATCTGCAAGTGCACACATTACAGCTAAAATCCAACATGCCTCTAGTACATTGCATATGGAATTACATTTTAAGTGACCTATTTTCTTAGTTACAAGCAATGTACATTTTCCCATATTACTATAATATTTTTTTCCAAATTTTACTCTCTTCCTTAGAGAGGCAAATATGGCATGTGGTTAAATATGTAAAAATGGGAGATAAAATTAGAAATGTAAATAAGAACAAAATTTGGAGTTTCAGCAAAAAGTAATTTGCGCATCTATAGAATGCTTTTTATATTTTTTTAAAGGATACTTTTAAAAAAAGTGTTTGTTTTCATCTATCAAAAAAATTCCCTAGAAATGTAACTTAGGCAATTTCACACTGTAATTCCTGAGGTGAGGAAACTCTTCTGAAAACCAAGTCTATTGAATTAAACATCACAAAACCACCAACTCCATCATGGCTCTGGAGAAAAGAATGTTTTGCTCCTTTCTACACCCCTCTCAAAATCCATGCCCTGATGGAACTTGCATTCCAGCTCTTGGAAACACCCTGACATTAGCTCATTAAACTCATTATTTGTTTCCTCCACTTCGTTTTTTTTTTCTTAGAGATGGGGTCTTCCTATTTTGCCCAGACTGGTCTTGAACTTCTGGGCTCAAGCAATCCTCCTGCTTCACCATCCAGAGTAGCTGGGATTACAGGGGCCCACCACCCCTGGCTCTAACCTATTATTTGTAACTTGAAGCCACCCTGCCCTCACCTTCTCTTTCACAGAGGCATTTGTTTCCTGCAACATCACAAAGCTGCTTGTTTGCTGAACACTTTGGCAGAAAATGAAATTGACTAAATGGATAAACAGACAATAGACAGATGAATGATATTGATAAGAATTGCTGACTGGGATTTTTATTCTAATTTCTAAAAATACCTAATTGGTATTGTAATATAAAGATGAGGAGAGATCATACTAGGATACCCTTTGGGGATGTTTGGAATTTTGTCATGGGTGTGTGGCCTTGTGCTTTGCATAGATCAAGAGAGATGATTTCATATGCAGCAAATTCCAGCTTAACGTTGCCATCATAAACACAACTCTCTTTGATTCTCATTATATTTCTGTGAAGTCTTTAGCATACAGAGGAAATTTTAGCAATATTAAAAACAGGAGCTGTACTTGCATCAGGTAATCAAAAGAGGAAGGGCAGCAAACAGCATCCTTAGGCCACTATAGTAGACACTCATTCTTTACATGCTAAATGTGGGAGGTTCAGGGGCTGCCAAGCCAAGGAGTAGACCAGCACAGGCATTGGTGGCAGATGGGTGTTGGGGGGACTTGGAAGAGGACACTCAAAGGGGTCAGGGTGGTGGCTATTTATTAACAAGTGTAGACGTATTTTATTATCTTAATAAAGGGTATGGGCTGGGAGCGGTGACTCATGCCTGTAATCCCTGCACTTTGGGAGGTCGAGCCTGGTGAATCACTTGCAGTCAAGAGTTTGAAACTAGCCTGACCAACATGGTGAAACCTCGTTTCTATTAAACATACAAAAATTAGCTGGGCATGGTGGCACGTACCTGTAAACCCAGCTATTCGGGAGGCTGAGGCAAGAGAATCACTTGAACTCAGGAAGCAGGGATTCTAGTAAGCCGAGATAGCACCACTGTACTCCAGCCTGGGCAACAAAGCAAGACTCTGTCTCAAAAGAAAATAAAAAAATTATGAAACACTGGGACCTGTTGGTGAAAACCTACTCCTATGGTCTGAATGTTTGTGTTCCTCCAAAATTCATGTTGAAATTTAATCCCCAATACAATAGTGTTACGACATGGGGTTTTTAGGAGGTGATTAGGTCATGAGGCTCCACCCTCCTGACTGGGATTAGTGCCCTTATAAAAGGGCTTGAGGGATTCTGTTTGGCCCTTTCTGCCCCTTCTGCCCTCCTCATGAGGATGCAGCAAGAGGATGCATCTTGAAAGCAGACAGTAGGAGCTTGGTCTTGGATTTCCTGGCTTCCGGAATTGTGAGAAATAAATTACTATATTTTCAAATTACCCAGACTAAGGTATTTTGTTATAGCTACTCAAATAGACGAAGATGCCTACCTTCCTAATGTCTCTTAAATACGTCATATGCACGTATTATCTATGCTCTGTAAGTTTTTTTTTTTCACATAAATGGAGAAGACAATATTATGGTGTTAATATTACAAGTTGAGGAGTTTGAAAGTTTACATTCTAGTCACTGCACCATCATAAAGAAGTACTATGATTTTGGTCAAAACACTTATCTCTTAGTTTCTTTTTCTGTAAAATGAGGATTACAGCATTTTTCTTGGATATTTAAAAGAACTGCTGTGAAACTAAAAGCTAACTTTTGGGTATTTAATATATTGCTGGACTTACAGCAAATGCCTTATGAGGAATGACTCATTTAAGTTTCACAACAATCGGAGGATACAGACACTTTCTTCTTCGTCTTATAGAGCAAAGAACTAGAACACAAAGAGGTGAAGACATTGCCAAAGGTCACATAGATGAAAAGCCCTAGGACTCAGAATTGAACTTGGGCAAGCAATCTCCAGAGTCTTCACTCTTAATCCCTATGCCTCAGTGCTGTCTTTGGAAGATAGCCTTTTATAAAACAGAACATCCTATATATGTGGAAAATACTGTCACTTTCAGTATTTTTTATCTTTACTTTTGGTTGTTTTTTTACAACTAGAAATAAAGTCTAAGAATATTTCTAGTGCTTCTAAGAATGATTATCAGCCCAATTTAGAGGCTTGGCTTTGCAAAGCATTTTCAATTATAGAATCTGTAGGAGTGCAATTGGTATACCCAGATTTTATCTGTGGGTGGTTACTATTGGCATATGTTTAGTTTGCTTATGTTAGAATCCATGCTTTGCCTCAGAGACTATAAGTGATCCTATTGAACAGCGTAGATTTTACTTATCAAGAATCTCTGATGAAGTATTGGTGAATAATACTCGGGCTCGGTAGTGGTACTAATAGTGAAACCTTTAACATTGGAGTGTTTATTGTGTATTGAGAGCTGTGCTAAGCACTTTGAAGGCTCTACTTCAATTAGGCTTTCTATTAGAACTGTAAGATAATTTATTTTTATTATTGATAAATTATCAATGAAAAATATAAGATGTACAGAGCTTAAATAGTACATGTAAGGTAGAGCATGACTCCAGTTCCACCCAATAAAATACTTGTTTTTCATACAAAGTTCTATGTCACACAAGGCACCTACTGCCTATGAACTAAGCTAAGAGTATATAAAATATTTAAAAAATGTATTTAGTGGATAAGCATGATCTGTATATGGAGTTACAGCAAAGTAGCCCTAACAGTACTTAAAATTATGCTAAAAATAAAATTATTTTTTAAAATCATTATGCAGTGAGTGAGACTGTATTTCTAGAAAATAACCCATTCTAAAATTAACCTATATAAGTAAAGACGCCTTAGGAAAAAAAAATGTTTAATCAAGAAACACATGATTGGAATATGGTTGTAATCAGCAACAAGAAACTCTCAAGAAATACTGGTAAATTTTGTTAATAAAGAGTGGTGAGCATGGCATCTAGAGAAAAGAAGAATTTGTTACTTTTTTCTGATATTCTGAGAAGTAGGCTTTTTGACTTTCCATTCATTCAGAAACATTTATCTTATGCTTATTCTATAAAAAGGTACTGTTGCAGAGCTATTAACAAATCAAACCAAATGGCCACCCTGATGGAACTTGCATTTCAGTGGAGGTAACACAAAATAAATACATCAATAAGTTTATAACACCAGGTAGAGAAAAGTACTTTGGAGACAAACAAAACGGAGTCAGGAGACAGCGAGTGATGTGGTGATGTTGTTTTTGATAGGTTGGATTGGGAAGGATCTCTCTGAGGAGAGATGAGAATAAATTGAGAGCACAGGTCAGGAGTCTACCTGGGCAGGCCAAGGGCATTTAGACAAAGGTAAGTGTGAAGGTTCCAAGGCAGACATGTGCATGTGTGAGAAACAGCAGGGAGGTGCATGCTGGAACAGAATGAGTAAGAGAATGATGGCAAATGAAGACATAGGGACAGAAGGCAGATCATCAAGGATTTTTATGTCATGGTACAATTTTAAATTTTACTGTGTCATGAAAAGCCATTAGATAACTTTATTTAGATGACATAATCTGACTTCAGTTTTGAAAGAATCACACTGGTTGTTGGGTGGAGAATAAATAATTTGAGGTCAAGGGTAAAAGAGTAAGCCCAGGATATTGCAATAATCCAGGTGAGAAATGGTGTTGATGTGGCCCGTCATATAAGTAGTTAGAGTGATTGGTTAGAGTGGTTAGTTAGAACTGGTTAGAGTGATTGGACTCAGAATATAGTTGAAAGTAAGTTAAAGTGATAAGAACCCTACATAGTTATGGCTATAACTTTTCCACAAGAGAAGGAAAGTGCCATCTACATCATCTATAATGTATATTTCTCTTGATATTTAAAAACCATGTTAACTTAGTAAAGGATCTGATAAGTCCTGTAGTAAAAGGACTTTAAATTATTTACCCTAAAATTTATCAAGTCAGTTTCACTTTGGAAATCCTTTTCTTCATGTAATAATGGTTAATATACACAAAGAACTCTTTTCCATAAATATAATTCAGAAAATTCATCATTAAAATAAAATTATTGCCATTTTTTAAAATTCAAGATCACTATATACATTCCCGGATAAAAGTTGTTTTTTCATCTAGATTTAAGACAGGGAGAAAATGTGATTACTGAAGGAATGAAAACCCACTTTTTTTCAGCAATTTATTACTGAAAAATAATTAATTGTGATTCTAGTTCACATTTATTATTCTAGTAAAATTTATTCTATTTTTTTTGTTAATTTAGTTAGCATGAGCCATTTTTTAGGAATTTGATCATTTCTAGGTACAGTAGGAGAAAATTAAATTCTATATATACCAATGGCCAGATTTTGGTGAACCAAAGTATTAAGAGTGATATGTTGGCAAGACTCAGGAAATAAGTCTCAGTTAAATTTAAACAAATTTTTATGGATTCATGTGCCTCAAAACTGAAGATTAAGGTCTCGCTTTAGGCAGAGCTTAGTGTGGCTTCCTCACAAACTTGACCAGAACTTATTTTTTTCTTTCTGCATGTTTAATTCTGCTCCCAGGAGTTGATAACATTCTCATCAGCCTTCCCCTATAGTGATCTGAAAATGGCTACATGGGATCTTGGGAGAATATGCTCCCTCATTGCAGCCCAAAGGGAAGAGAAAATATTTCCGCGGAAGACTTGGATTCCTATCTCATTGAATCAACTTAGGTTGGTTTTTGAACCAGGAATGTAGAAATGCCAAAGTGATTTATGGGTATGTAGATTTCATAGGGAAGATGCGTATTTAAATCAAATGTTGGATGCTTTTAAAGGAAAAAGAGACATTTAAATCTGATGTGGCTCGAGATAGCAAGATTTTACTATACCTTCTTCCTATTTACCTACCACAAAAAGCATATAGTGTTGGTTTCAGTTTCGAATACTAAAATCTCATCCTGAGGGTTTCATTTACAATCTGCTCTTTGTTTTCTGTACAAAAAACTTCTAAATTTTGTATTTAAAAAATTTTTAGTATGATATTCTGTTTTTTATTGCCAATTTATGCCTCCTGAAAACTAGTTTGATTTCTGGTGAAGATGCTGTCGAATTCTCTAGGCTGCAATTTTCTCATTTACAGACAATGAAATGATTTATTATCCTTTCACAAAACCCTTTATGATGCAAAATAGAGTCTTAAAATTAAATACAATTTTTGTATATTAAAACGATACATGTTTATATTCTCAACTATTTCTGATTATCTTCAGTCAATTGTCTCTGCTATACTTTAACATATCTTAGGCACAAGTTATAAAAATACATTTATAATAAGGAACCTAAAATTATCTTTTTATCTGTTAGTGTCATGAACGGTTAATGGTATGGGAAATGTATTATCATCTGTGAGCCAAAAATAACAGTGATTCCTAAGCATTTTTTACTTTCTAATAGGGCTTGAGAAACTATGCAAATCATTAGTTTAGTTCCCAGTTGGTTAAAAGTTACGAATCAGACAAGAATCAAGCAAGTCTGAAAAAGACTATCTTTTATTGTTGTGTAATGACTCAACTGTGACCTTTTCATAGGCTTACAAATTACTGAGCCATGAAATCACTGAGTATGGTAGACCAATTCTTGATCATTACATATTTTCCTGATACCTACTGCTTCCACGCATACTATTTCATCAGCATAGGTTGTAGCTGTATCTATACTCAGGAGAAACATATGCAAATTTACTAAGAACTACACAGTAGTTTTCTCTTATCTGCAGGGGATATGTTTCAAGACCCCCAGTAGATGCCTGAAACCTCAGATAGTATGAACCCTGTACACACTATGTCTCTCCTATACATACATATCTATGATAAAGTTTAATTTATAAATTAAGCACAGTAAGAGACTAACAACAATAGCTATAATGAAATAGAACATTCCTAACCATATACTGTAATAAAAGTTATGTGAACATGACCTCTCTGTCTCTCAAAAGAACTTAATATTTTTGGACTACAGTCTCAAAATATCTTAATGTTTTTGGACTGTGAAATTATGGATAAATGGGGGACTATTACAATTATATGTGGTATTTAAGGCAGTCCACTAACCAGGGGTGGGCCCAAGGATGAATGCCACATGGCTTCTGCTCTTATGAAGCATACAGTGTGTTTCAAGGCTCAGACACATGGACGTTATTTTCCTTTAATTGTAACTAGCAAACTAAGGAGAAAGTAGTGAGAATTGAGTAGGAGGATAAGAGGAGTATTAGCCCATTTTCACATTGCTAATAGGAAACATCTGAAACTGAGTAACTTAAAAAGAAAAGACATTTAGGTTGGGGGTGGCGGTTCATACCTGTAATCTCAGCACTTTGGGAGGTTTAGGGAGGCAGATCACATGATCAGGAGTTCGAGACCAGCCTGGCCAACATGGTGAAATCCCATCTCTACTAAAAATACAAAAATTATCCGGGTATGGTGGTGAGCGCCTGTAGTCCCAGCTACTTGGGAGGCTGAGACAGGAGAATTGTTTGAACCTGAAAGGTGGAGCTTGCAGTGAGTGAAGATAATGCAACTGCACTCCAGCCTGGGTGACAGAGCAAGATTTCATCTCAAAAAAAGAAAAAGACATTTAATTGTCTCATGGTTGCACAGGCTGTACAAGAAATATGATGCTGGGATCTACTTGGCTTTTGGGGATGCCTCAGAAAACTTTCAATCATGGCAGAAGGCAAAGAGGAATCAGGCATGTCTTACAAGGTAAAAGCAGGAACAAGAAGTGCGAGGGAGGTATACACACTTTTAAACAATCAGATCTCATGAACACCCACTTACTATCACAAGAACAGGACCAAAGGGGAAATTTATCCCCATGATCCAATCACCTCCCACCAGGCCTCTCCTCTAATATTGGAGATTACAATTCAACATGAGATTTGGGTGGGGACACAGATCCAACCCCTATAATTCTACCCTTGGCCCCTCCCAAATCGCACGTCCTTTTCACATTCCAAAATAGTCTTGTCTTGCCAACAGTTCTCCAAGTCTTAACACATTCCAGGATTAACTTGGAAGTCCACAGTCCAACATCTGAGACAATGAGGCTATGAGCCTGTAATTTCAGAAACAAATTAGTTACTTCCAACATACAATGGGAGTATAGGCATTGGGTAAATACCTAATCAGCCAAAAGCAAGGGGCTACAGACCCTATGCAAATCTGAAATTTAGCAAGCCAGTCACTAAATATTAAGGCTCAAAAATCATCTCCTTTGACTTTATTTTTCACATCCAGGGCACATTGGTACATGGGGTGGACTCCAAGGCCTTGGGAAGCTCTGCCTCTGTGACTCTGCAGGGCCCAGCTCCCATGGCTGCTCTCAAGGGCTGACATTGAGTGCCTATGGCTTATCCAGGTGCACAAGGCAAGCTGTTAGTGTATCTACCATTCTAGGGTCTGGAAAATGGTGGTCCCCTTCTCACAGCTCCATTAGTCAGTACCCCAGTTGGGACTTTGTGTGGGTGCTCCAACCCCACATTTCCCCTCCACACTGCCCTAGTAGAGGTTCTTCTTGTGGGCTGTAGCTCTACAGCATGCTTCTGCCTGGACATTTTTCATACATCTTCTGAAACCTACACAAAGGCTCCCAAGCTCAGTTCTTGCATTCTGTGTACCTGCAAGCTTAATGCAATGTGGAAGCTGCCAATGCTTACAGCTTGCATCCTCTGAAGCAGCGGCCCAAGCTATACCTAGGCCCCTTCTGACCGCAGCTAGAGCTAGAACAGCTGGGATGCAGGAGGCAGTGTCCTGAAGCTGTGCAGGGCAGTGGGGCCCTGGGTCTTGCCCAGGAAACCATGCAGTCTTTCTAGGCCTCTGGGCCTGTGACGAGGGGCTACTGGTAGGGTCTCTGAAAATGCTTCTGAGATTTTTCTCCCCATTTTCTTGGCTATCAGTGCTTGCCTTCCTTTTAGTTATGCACATTTTTGCAGGCAGCTTGAATTCTTCCCCTAAAAATGGGCCTTTCTTTTCCACCACATGGCCAGACTGCAAATTTTCCAAACTTTTATTCTCTGCTTCCCTGTCCAATGTAATTTTCAGTTCCAGGTCATTTCTTTGCTCACACATATGAGCACAGATTGTTAGAAGCAGCCAGGACAAATGTTGAATGCTCTGCTGCTTAAATATTTCCTCTGCCAGATCTCCTAAATCATCTCTCTCTCAAGTTCAAAGTTCCATAGATCCCTAGGGAAGGAATACAATACAACCAAGCTCTTTGCGAAGGTGCAACAAAAACGACCTTTGTTCCAGTTCCCAGTAAGTTCCTCATCGCCATGTGAGATTTTATCAGCCTGAAATTCACTGTGCATATCACTATCAGAATTTTGGTCACAAGCGTTTCACCAGTCTCTAGGAAGTACCAAACTTTCCTTCATCTTCCGGTCTTCTTCTAAGCCCTCCAAACTCTTCCAACTTCTGCCTGTTGCCCAGTTCCAAAGCTACTTCCACATTTTCTGGTATCTTTATAACAATACCTGCCTCTTCATTATCAGTTTTCTGTATTAGTTATCACATTGTTGTAAACAAATACCTGAGACTGGGTAACTTATGAAGAAAAGACATTTGATTGGCTCAGGGTTCCACAGGATGAACAGAAAGCATGTTGCTGGCATCTGCCTGGCCTCTGGGGAGGCTTCAGGAAACTTTCAATCATGGTGAAATGTGAAGGGGAAGCAGGTATCTCTTACATGGCCAGAGCAGGAGTTGGGGTGGAAGGGAGGCGCTGCACACTTTTAAACAACCAGATCTCACGAGCACTCACTCACTATCACAAAGATATGACCAAGGGGGAACTCTGTCCCTCTGATCCAGTCACCTCCCACCAGGCCTCTTCTCCAACATTGGGAATTACACTTTGACATGAGATTTGGGTGTGGACACAGATCCAAATAATATCAATAGCCTTGGAGTTTGTCACAGATAAATATGCCTTCGTTTTTTTGTTTTGTTTTGTTTTTTGCGACAGTTTTACTCTTGTCACCCAGGCTACAGTGCAATGGTATGGTATTGGCTCACTGCAACCTCTGCCTCCCAGGATCAAGCGATTCTCCTGTCTCAGCCTCCTGAGTAGCTGGGATTATAGGCGCCACCACGCCTAGGCTAATTTTTATACTTTTAGTAGAGACAGGTTTCACCATATTGGCCAGGCTGGTCTTGAACTCTGGACTTCAGGTGATCTGCCTGCCTCAGCCTCCCAAAGTGCTGGGATTACAGTCATGAACCACTGTGCCCAGCCACAAATATGCCTTTTAAAAGGAAGGATGAGGAGTGTGTAATACTAGAGATCAGGATACCTCATATATTACCACCACTAAACACAGTATTGCTTGAGCTAAATCTCTTGACCCGTCTAGCTGGTATTTCTGCAAAAGAATAATTTTCTTTTTCATCTATATGTTCCCATTCTCATCTTTATATTTGGTGGTAGGTCCCCAACCCCATTACACACAAGGAATGGTTCTCAAGTAATGCTTATTATGAAATGAATACAGTTATAAAACATGGGGTATGCACTGAGTGGCCTCAAAATGCTTTTCAAGCACTAGTGTTTAATGATTCTAAGAGAATTTGGCATGCCCTTGTGTTCCTGTGTTATCTCTGAGTCTCTTGCTTTCTTACACAGACAAGGTGTTTGTGAGGAGAGCAGGCCCAAAAGCCAGGAGCGGAATGATAATTCATGATTAACAGGAACGCCACCTGTCTAAAGATGTCCTTCCTGAGAAAGGTCAGCTGTTGCGATGAGTAAATATACTTCTCTGGCAGAGTGAAAATACTAGATTGTACTTTCTTTCCTCCCTATATTTTCCTTTTGTACTGTTGCCTCTGCAAATGTTGATTTCTTGTGAAAACATGAAAGGTCAGAAGTGAGCGTGTTAAGGAGAGGTGGATGCATTTCTTTTTCATTTGTATTTATATAGCTAAGGAAGATTGAGCTAGAATAGAAGTTGATCCATGTTATTGAACTGTGGGGCTGACACTTTGAGCACTGAAGTTGCTGTCTTCTTGGATAAGACTATTACAAGAGAGGGAAGAGATAGCAAATGTTGTTCAGAATAATGATTTAGAGGCAGTGGAAGAAAATGAGTGAACATTAGGAGGCCCAGTGATACATTAACTGGTCAGTCACACTTAGGCAAACAAAATTTAGCTTCCTAAAAGCTCCTGCCTAGAGAGGTAAATAGAAAGAGGAGAAAAAATGAGAGTTATACACAGGAGGCAGCCCAGCAAGAACTGTTTCAGACATAGAAAACATTCAGGTTCAGTTCGAACCGACAACGGCAGCTACACATTTGAACGGGCACTTTAGTAGAAATATGTAAAGGAAACTATACTGAACTAACATGAAGCCAATCCTCCGGGGGGTTAAGGATTACTGGCTAGGCTGATGTACAGATTTATACATGTTAGAATAGCTGAGGTGACCACTGCTCTTTTATGATGCTTACCAATGTTCATTGTTTACCTTTTGAAGATACTTAGCTTGCTTTATTTCTGTTTCGTTTGGCTACTAAACTAAAGACAACAGTAGCTGCTAAGAACTCACTGAAGTAGGTTGGGCATGGTGGCTCATCTCTGTAATCCCAGCACTTTGGTAGGCTGAGGTGGGCAGATCACCAGGTCAGGAGATCGAGACCAGCCTGGCCAACAAAGTGAAACCCCGTCTCTACTAAAAATATAAAAATTAGCCAGGCATGGTGGCACATGCCTGTAGTTCTAGTTACTTGGGAGGCCGAGGCAGGGAAATTGCTTGAACCTGGGAGGCAGAGGTTGTGGTGAGCTGAGATTGTGCCACTGCACTCCAGCCTGAGCAACAGAAGGATACCCCATCTCAAAAAAAAAAAAAAAAAAAAATTCACTGAAGTATACACACATCAAAGTTATGTGTGTATTCTTTTAGTTACTCCAGGAAGCCCCTGCCTACACTTAACAGTTGAGTTACGTTGGTACAAAGTAAATTAATTTACGACAGTAGTCACTAATTTTTTTTTATTTCTCAGAGCACAAGAATGTAAACTGCACACACTTATACACACAAACATACATATAATTGTCCACTTTTAATTTCACCATGATTTTAAAATAAGCAAGCAGTGTTATTAGTTTTAGAACTTTTTACAGAACATTTTAATACAAAAAGAGGAAGGATATACTCTCAGAATAAATGACAGCTATCTATTGAATAAATTTTAATTATGAAAAATTCATTAAATTGACCTCGTTTTCTCATGCCACACACATTTGAAAAATTAATTATGGATTGGCATCAATCGTTGGTTGGCATTTGTGATATTAAGACCTGTGGCATAAATACTTGGACCAGGGTAAATTTACCCTCTCTCTTCTCTTTCTGCTTCTATGTTTTACTTTTTAATTTTATTCTCCCCTGCTCCTCTTCTTCCATTTTTCCTCCTTTGTGTCTGCCATGACTTGGGATACAGTAGACGCAATTCATGTGTTCTTGTGTCAAGGTTGCTGACAGCTATATTAGAAGCTTTTCCTGAGTTGTTAAAATATGTGCTATCTAGATGAGAAAAGGTGAGTTCAGGTATTTTCAGTGAAATAATTCAGAAACAGAAAGTCAAATGCCACATGTTCTCACTTATACGGGGGAGCTAAATAGTGTGTATACATGGACACAGAGTGTGTAAAAACAGATATTGGAGACTCTGAAGAATGGGATGTCTGGGGGTGAGGGATGAGAAATTACCTAATGGGTGCAATATACATGATTTGGGTGATGGTTACACTAAAAGCTCAAACTTCACTACTACGCAATATATCCATGAGACAAAATAGCACTTGTGCCCCCTAAATTTATACAAATAAAAAATAAACCTAAAAACAAATTAGGAAGTATGTCCTATCTAGATAGCTATTCAATCAAACAATGAGACAAGCTTTCAGTCCTAGGCTGGAAATACTAAGTGAAAAATCACTTGGGGTAGAGAATGAGAAATGTTCAGTGCTGAGGATAGGACTCAAGAGCTATGTGTGAAGCTGGGGTGAGGGTGTGGGATATTTTGGAAAGTCAGCTATTAGAAAACAGAACCAACACCAAAGTCCAGGCAGGATAGGGTTAAAGGCAGACGAGAATCATGGAGCAGGTGTGGACACCAGGGCTTCAGAGAAAACAGTTGGGAGTAACATACAATAATAGTGATTGTTTGTGATTATTTGCAGGTATTGTTTTTGAATTCTCAAGCTTTCAGATATTGTTGATTATTACTCTTTCATTTTTGACAATGACCTCTTCATATCTTAGATACCATGAAACAGACTGTACCTATTGGAATTGAAGCATCAAAATATACATTCTCCTATGTTTCTGATTAGTGCATAATACTTTTTAACTTCTTAAATGATAATATACCTTAAAGAAAATATTATTTTATTTTTTGGATGAGAAATTTGCTTATAAAGAAACTATAAAGGAGTTTTTACGTAAATGTTTGTTCATGCTCATCACTCATTGCCTTCAAAATCATATTAAAAGGAAATGAGACCCAAAACATTGGCTATATTTTTATTTTAATTGAGTTTAGTCACCTTTAATAATTTACAAAAATTCTGAGCAGGCTGAGAGTCTTCTTAAGTTAATTGTCTTCAAACAGTGATTATTTTCCACTGCCTCTTGGAATGTTCCATTCGGTTATCATGTGAGCACAGTAATATCTGACTCTCTCAATGCCTGGTCTACTAGGCACCTTTTCCTAATTTCCGCATTTCAATAAATACTATTCTTATTCTCTTAGTCCTCCATACGTGAAAGTTCATGCTTCACTTGGCCTCCTCACTCCACTTCCTACCTGAACCACAATATTTGTTGCCATGTGTGCTTGATTCCATATTTTTGTACCATTATTAAAATTACTTTCCCTCTCTGCACTTCCACTTTGTCTCTAACTTCGAGGACGATTTCCTCTTGCCTGCATTTTAAACATTACCGGTTTTGTAGGTTGCTTTTTCTTCAGCCAACTATTATATTAATCTTCCTGAAGTTCAATTTTAAATGTATTATTCCAACTGCAGTGTCTCCTCAGTGCCTATGAGACAAGACTCAAATTTATCAGCCTAACACTTAATATCTTCACGATTGATTTTATCTTCTCTTTCCAATCTTACCTTGACTAGAGGATTCTTATCACCATACAAAAACCCTTTTATTTCTCATCTTACAAAACAACCTGCAAAAGAAAGGAAAATCATATGTGGATCAACTAATCTCCCTACCTCTATGCTTGTCTCCTTTTACCTGTTCTCAATACAGCAGACAGGCTGATCATTTAAAAATAGAAATCTAATCAGTCTCCTCTTCTGATCACATCCCTCCGATGGCTTCCTATTTTTTTGTTTTGTTTTGTTTTTTGAGATAACATCGTACTCTCTTGCCCACACTGCAGTGCAGTGGCGTGATCTCAGCTCACTGCAACTTCTGCCTCCCAGGTTCAAGCAGCTGTCATGCCTCAGCCTCCTGAATAGCTGGGACTACAGACATGCACCACCATGTCCAGCTAATTTTGTATTTTTTATAGAGATGGGGTTAGCTGTGTTGGCCAGGCTGGTCTCAAACTCCTGATCTCAAGTAATCTGTTTACCTCGGCCTCCCAAAGTGCCCCAAAGTGCCCCAAAGTACCCCAAAATGCTGGGATTACAGACGTAAGTCACCATGCCTGGCCCCTCCAATGGCTTCCTAATTGTCTTGGAGTAAAAGTCCCTCTCTTCTGCAAGGCTCTCCATGAACTGGCCTCTGGTTACCTTGCTGCACTCATTTACTCTCTGGTCTTACTCCTGTTCCGGGCTTGCTTCCACTTTTGGGCATCTGCATGGGCTTTTTTTTTTTTTTTTTTTTTTTTTTCAGATTAGGATGCTTTTCATTCACACATCTATTGATATATGATTAGCTCAGGTTTTGATCCGAAAGTCAACTTCCTAGTCAACACTTCTCCCAACATTTTGTTTCTATTTGTGTGTGTGTGTGTGTGTGTGTGTGTGTTTCTATCTTTCTTTTTATAATCTTTTCCTATAATATATATGTCAAACTGCAGATCTTGTGTAGCGTCTGGCAACTCAGTAGACTCATGACAAGAATTTTTGTCTGTGGTTTCCACTCCTATAACCCTAGAACCTAAAATAGAATCTAGCACATTAGGAGTATTCAATAGCTAACTGTTGAATAAACAGATTTACCTTCAGCCAGGCGTGTTTGCCCATGCCTGTAATCCCAGCACTTTGGGTGGCCCAGGTGGATGGATCACTTGAGACCAGGAGTTTGAGACCAACATGGACAACATGGTGAAACCTCATCTCTACTAAAAATATAAGAGTTAGTCTGGTGTGGTGGTGGATGCCTGTAATCCTAACTACGGGGAGGCTGATGCATGAGAATTGCTTGAACCAGGAGGTGGAGATTGCAGTGAGCTGAGATCCTATCACTGCACTCCAGCCTGAGTAACAGAGAAAGACTCAGTCTCAAAAAAAAAAGAAATAAAAAATAAATGTACTCTCTACTCTTTACCCTTCGCTCCAGAAAAAGATAGACAAGCTGTTCCCAGATGCACATTGCATCTTTTTCCTTCCCTTCTTTGGTTTGGCAGCTTTTTTCTTTGCTGGGAACATCTTTTATCTTTCTCCTAAATCTCCGTAAAGCCAAAATCCTTGCCCCCTTCCCATCTCTTCGAAAAAGTTACATTTTCTATTGTAGTTTTCTAACGCCTTTTCAACCACAGGTGTTCTTGGCTTTATTCTGATTCCTGTCATAGAATATCCACAGCTGGGAGTCGTCTGTCTCCTCTCTGAACATTCTACATTCCAGCAAAGTGCCCATTCTCCACCAGGGATGAGTTCTGTCTTATTATCCCACTCTGAGTACTGCATATAAAGAGGATGATATTTTTAGTCTTGAATGCATTTTAAGTTTGGCTCTTTTAAAGTGTTATATCACTTGTATGTATTTCTCACTGATTTTTTTTAATCATTCTTTTCATTTCTTTCATTTTTTGGTAACCTAACTCTACAGAGAACTCCTCAAGAAACTTTGTGTATTTCCATTTCCTTAGTTGTCCCTCACCTCATTATGATAATTAAGCTACTGAAGTTGTGTGGTCTAAGGAGATAAAGGGGGTAGTTATGACCATGACATTTCTACAGCCTTTTCATGTCCACAGCCCCACCCCCATCTTGATTTCCACCACAGCTAATATACTTGGACTACACATGTGTGTGTGCACACATACACTCACACACAGATACACAGACAACTTTTCTTTGGCAAAATTATGGTTCTTAAAGATATTTTTAAAAGCTGAATACATGACTTAAATTAGTTTCCAAATTTTAAGTTTTCTTTTGAACCAAATTCCAGAGCCCATCTAATGATTCCTTTTCAACTTGATGAGTTCCAAGTGAAGATCATTGTCTAGGGTCAAGTTCTTCCAAATAAAATTATAGATAATAGGTCTGCAAAGATGCTTATTGAATTTCCTGTCCAGCATCATATTTTCACAGATGATAAAAATAGGTCCTAAGAAGGACTGATTTGTTCACATTCATACACTTAGTAGGAAATTCAAAAGATAAAAAATCAGAAATAGGTTTCAAGAAAAATGCACATTCTGTATTTCATTTTGTCAAACATCATTATTTTCATTTACCTAAAGTTAGTCTGAAATATATATTCCTCAGTCCATTGAGAAGTAGAACTTGCTTCAAGTTCAATCAAGGATTTACCAATAGGCTGCTTTTAACAGGTTAAGGTTCCTAGAAGCTATTTTCATAGGAGATTTCTATTTGTGTTTGATCTAGCCAAGGTGCTGGTTTTAAAGTCTATATTACAGTGATATAGTGGTAAAGAGATAATAAGAAAGCAATGGAAAACAAAGTCTGTGAAGGTGAATTGTATAGGAGATGTGTGAGAAAAAAGTAGTTACCTATCAAGCCCAGAAGAATCAAAATGATTTAGAATGGTCAGCAGGGTTCGAAAGAAAGATCATGGACTTTAGAAACATCCACGTGACTTAACTTCCTTCTCTGTCATCTACAGTGTGTGACCTTGGACAAGCTACTTAATATTTCTTAGCTTTGGTTTCTCATCAAACATTAAAAAGGCAACAATGATAGTTGTATAGATTAAATTCAATAAATTGTGTAAGGAACACTACTTCAGAGTACTCTCTTAATAGATGGTAGGTATTGCTAATTAACACAACTAGACTAATAATATAACATTAGCAGAGAACATATCCATTATTAATATGTTCTAATGTCAGACACACAGACTGAATAATCTTACTTGGCTCTGCTATAAATGGCTGCATCAGTTGTATCTTTATGTTGAAACTCTAATGGCCCTGAGCCCTCCCACACCGGCATTCCTGCCTCTGCTAGTCTTAACGAGGAGATGCCTAACACATAAGAGAGACCACATTTTTGTTTCCCTATCTTTAAGTTGAAATATATGTGGCATCTATCATGTAACATTCCTTGCTAGCAACCTTGGAAGGCTCTTCTGAGGATGCATGACTGTGTTTTATTTTATTTGTTTAGTTTAGGCAGAAGGAACAAAACAGACAGGTCTTCCTATGCCATCAGGTTTTCTGAGCCAAAATCAAATGCCTCAGCAAGATTAATGTGATTTATATGCAGATTCCTGAAAGGAAGGGGGAAATGCTGACCTCCTGTTTCACTCACTGGAATCTCCCTGGACTCTGGAATAGGGAGTTTAAAATATTAATGCCTTGAATAATAAATTAGAGTACATAGTAAATGAGGTATAAGCACAACAATTTTAATTAGTTTTAGGCACATTTTAATGATTGTTTGACCATTAACTTCAGTAAACATAAAAATGCAGGGGAAAAAGATGTATGAGCTCCTTATTACTTAGCTTTGTTTTAACTGAAGCCTTTGCAAAGATGTATATCATTTTAATTTTGGTTCCAGAGGCTTTTATGTAAATTAATTGCATTGGAGAATTGGCAAGAACATTTTATTCAATTTGGAACAGCAGTGATTATAAGCTTTACATTAATATAACAACAATTTAACAATGGCTGATAGATGGGCCACAGCCATGCAATTATCAAAAGTGAGCCACTCTCTTGATCTCTAATTAGGTCTATAAGCAAATAGAGTTTTGCCGGCACTAATTGCCATATTAAAACTGGCAGTGAGATAGCAAGTGCACTCACTTTAAGGTAGTCAGCACAGTGTGCTGTTTATCCAAAGATTTTTCCATTTTCTGATTTAATCGGATATGTAATTCAATTATGTATGTTGTGGAAATAGATATTTAAGTGAATTGGAAAGCATTCTCCTCCTTGATCTACACAACCATGCATCTCGTTAACTGCAGACATCAGTGTTTTAAGCCTAAAACATAAATGTTAGGCTGCGTTTTTTTCCCACTGTCCTTACTGCCTGTTCAGACGTCTGTCCTCTCATACCTCTGACTCAATACCTAGGATGTCTGGTGCTACGTGCCAGACAGATGTGTGCATGGAAGAAGACGTACATTGCCTTGATTTGTTGCTCCATTTTAGCAGGGATTAAAAAGCACTCAAAGGGGATTTGGAAGGCATTTGAGCACCAGGCTAGATATCGTGGCACCAATTTTAAAGAACCCAGAAAATCCCTTTATTCGTTTCAGTCTTTGCCTAAAAGCTTGGCCCATTATGCAACAAAGGGTATTTGTTTTATTTTCTGCTTCAGCTTATTCCAATGTGTACATCAATAACATTTAAAGAAAAAAGAGATTTTCATTTAGGCATCTGAGTGAGTTTAAACTAAATCTGGAAAAGGCAATTTTCTAGGGAAGAGCCTATAAGAAAAAGTCAACCCAGGGAGTTCGCTAAGAAAGTAGATTTTAAGTGTTCTCACCACAGAAAAATGGTAAGTATGTGAGGGAACGCATATGTTAATTATCTCAATTTAGCCATTTTATAGTGTATTACATACATAAAAACATGATGTGGTACACCATAAATATATACAACTTTTATTTGTCAATTTAAAAAAAGACCATATAATGATGTCTTTCTGAAAGGAAACAAACTTTTTAAAAAATATGACTCTAATTGAAAAGAAAAAATTCTACTCCCATCCAAAATAGCAATTGAGATACATGAGTGTCTTTGTTAAATAACTTCATAGAATCCTATTGAGGAATAATTCCAAATTTTCGATCAGGTCTTTTACACCCATGGTAGTGTCTATGAAGAGAAATAAGCCACAAAGACCCCAAAGGGCAAAATTTGAAAGCAGAAGATAATTATTTATGCAAAAGTATGTGAAATATTCAAATCACTGTATAGAGAGACACCTTGAAACATATGAGACACTTAGAAAGGCATATATATTATTTTTACTTTTATTGCTTTGTGCTTCACCGTCACTGATAATTACTGTTTATTTCAGGAAATTGTGCATCTTTGTGTTTGTGTGTATTTGCATTTGATTTAACAGTGACTCACTGGATAATTCAGAGTATGAATTTGTGTGCTTGAAACTCACAAAGGGAGAGAGATCTCAAAGGAGGTTCAGACTCAGCCTTTCTGGGTCACACATAGAATACGCTGTGCTACTTATGAGAGCAAAGTCCTCCTCTGAGCTATTCGTGAGGCCTGAGGTATCAGTGACTAGCTGTGACAAAGCTGACAAAGCCTTATGTCCTTCTGTTCACTACCTTGACTTACTGGCCCAGGCCTATGGAACCCACTGCTACCCTCCAGAGAGTGCATAGAGTTCCCGTAAGATAGGCATCAGTTTACACAGTGCAGATTAGAAGAATAAAATAATTTCAGAAAGAGAAAGGAACCCTGGTATGGTCTGGCTCTGTGTCCCTGCCGAAATCTCATCCTGTAGCTCCCATAATCCCCACGTGTTGTGGGAGGGACCCAGTGGGAGACAATGGAATCGTGGAGGGTGGGTCTCTCCCGTGCTGTTCTCATAATAGTAAATAAGTCTCACTAGATCTGATAGTTTTAAAAACAGAAATTTCCCTGCACGAGTTCTCTCTCTTTGCCTGCTGCCATCCATGTACCACGTGACTTCCTCCTCCTCATCTTCTGCCATGATTGTAAGTTCCCCAGTCATGTGGAACTGTCAGTCCATTAAACCTCTTTCTTTCATAAATTGCCCAGTCTTGAATATGTCTTTATTAGCAGTGTGAAAATGAAATAATACAAACCCTAAGGTCAGGGAAGTGAGGTGAGAAGATGAGTGTCTCCAGGAAAACATCCCAGCAATGGATCAGCTTCTTCGTTGCTTTTCCAGAATAATGGGAAAAGCAACAGCAGGCAAACAGTTTGAATTTTTCTCCTTGGTTGCAGGTCACTCAAATTATCCCAGTCCTTGGGTGAAATCATTAATACCCATATATCCTTGTAGGATTGTGTTGCAGGGAATTAAGTGATAGAAACAGCAAAGGAAACTATGGCCTGTCCTGAAGTCTGAGGTCTGTCCTTCATGAGGACATGTCACCCTGTTGAGGGCCTGTGTCCAGAAAACCTCCCAGAAGCTAACTGGCAGCAGAGTGATCAGCTGGCCCTGCAACTGAGAGAGGCAGAGGGGCAGCTTCTTGCAGAATCATTCTGGAGGCTCTGCTGGAGTCAGATCACCCTTGCAGGTAGTTGGGGAGAAGTGGGATGCTATGCTTCTCTCCAGGTTATGTGATCTCAGGACTTAAAATTAAACTTTCAATGTGTGTGTGTGTGTGTGTGTGTGTGTGTGTGTGTGTGTGTGTAGCAGAAAGGGCACCTGATTTGGGGCAAGCATCTTTCCAAGTGTTATATTTCCTGGCAGGTCCAAATTTGATCATTTTTTGCAGAGTATTATTATTTTCTCATGGTGGATACATGTGACCAGGAAAAGACCACTACTTATAGCTTTTTTTTTTTAACCAACAAGGAGCCTGGTCTTTACAATAACTAAGAAAGCACTCCCTTTGTATTTTAATGAAAATTTAAAAAATACTGACTTCTTTTTTGACTTCTTATATGCCAGAATCTTTGTCAAATATGCATATGTGTATAGATGTGGGTATATGTACATGTAATAATTAATTTAATTCTCAGTATCACTAAAGTGTTACTATTACTATCTCTATAAATAAAGAAACTAAGGTGAAAGGAGGATAAATTGCTGTTCAAGAACTCAGGGCTGGCTGATCCCCCAAACAATGCATCTTTTTTTCTAGCAGGTTGCTTTCTTGTTATATATCTGGTGTAGCTTGAGGCATATTACATCTTTAAGAAAAGTATGCTTACAGCAATGTATAAATGCCAATATCTTATCCTCCTATCTGCTAGCAACAGAGTTGTTCTTATCCACAGGTAAACAGACCAATACAGGTGTGAACTATGGGGCACTAAAATGCTTGTTCTTCCCTCAAACCTGCCAGGAAGTTTAAAAATCTAATACTCTAAAAATCTAATATTCTAACATGATGTCTTAGGAAGGTATCAGAATAGATTACTGAAAACAGCACTGTCTTACAATGGTCAGAATAGCCAGGTTCTTGGGCTTCAGGCTCCTTGTTGGTAAAATGAATTTTCTAGAACGAATAGTCTTCAAATTTCCCTCTTGTTACAAAGTTCAATGTGTTTCATGTTATTTGTATCAAGAATTTGTGTCCTTTTGAAAAGATGACATATTAACCATAGATTATCAGGACTAATATCTGCATATTAATTTCTTATCATCGCTTAACAAAGAGCAACCCCTTAAGCAAATGGTAGCAGCGTATGCAATCACGGTGGAGCTTATATTGTAGGAAAAGAATGAAAAAGCAGTCAGTTGTTGTGGGAGGGTAGTTAGGACACCATAGAAAGCAATTCTGGGCTCCCTAGAGAATGTGTGATATCTGTGGGTGTCAAGAAGATGAAATACAAAACAGCAGAACAATATGTTCCTGAGCGATAGTCTCCCCTTCTAGGAAAAAGAGATGGGCAGTACAATTGCCTCATTTAGAAACTGAACCTAGAAGTGCCCTGACTAGGAATAATGCTCAGCAATCCTAAAATGGAGAGCTTCAGCTCTGAGCCTTGATTCCAGTTTGTATTTAATTCTGGCTTGCCTGATGTCTGCTTTTTCAGTCCTTGACCTACGGGCCAGTAGTAACTTGCATAGTAAGAAATTCCTGATGCTGAAAACCAGCCAGGAAGTCAAGAAGCCACTAAAAGTCATACTGTTGGCTTCACGCCTCCTGCTCTAGTCCTGTTAGTACCTGAGAGTTCTAGCAAGGTCTTCATCCCAAAATCCTATTGCCAATTTACTTGACAAGAGACATGCATCATTGGATTAAGGCTAAATGGTCATCTTTTTCATTTTAATGTTCCTGCCCTTAATTAATAGTTTAGTCTTTCACACCTTCATTTGTTACACTTAAATGAACTTTGTAATTAGCTTTGCATCTCAGGTTTGTTGCCCCATTTAAGCTTAGAAAAGCAGCCAATTAGTTCTCTTTTCCCATTCTTTCTTACTTTTTGGGAACAATTTCCCATTGTCTAATTGCTTAAGTACACCTAATATAATCCAATGAGATCATAAACTGGGCACTGCTTCATGCCCACAAAGTACTTAGTGCCTCTCTAAGTAAGATGGAACTTGGTAAAAAGATTATTGAATTTATCAAGCATTAGGCCCAATGCAGCTCCTAACAAATGCATTTTGAGGATATGACAGTCCCTGGTGAGTGAGTCAAAGACTCATTATTTGGGTTGCTACTGCCCTTGCATGAAAACTGTGATTCTTGTCAAGTCCATTAGCTGCTTTACAAAACAAGAGCTGTCATTTCATTAAGCTGCCTTATACATAACAACAGTTCCAGGGTGAATTCTGGTCACTTCTTGTCTATGTCATGATTCTTTCTGAAAGCTGACTTTCCCCAGTGTGTGCTGGCAGCCTACAAGTCTTCATTGTATAAGGAGATTCCATGAATCTGACAGAAGCAGCAGCAACTGGTTTCAAAATCATAGAAAGGCCAAGGCGGGTGGATCACCTGAGGTCTGGAGTTCAAGTCCAGTCTGGGCAACATGGTGAAACACCGTCTGTACTAAAAATACACACATGAGCCAGGCATGGTGGCAGGCACCTGTAGTCCCAGCTACTTGGGGGGCTGAGGCAGGAGAATCATTTGAACCCAGGAGGCAGAGGTTGTAGTGAGCTGGGATCGTGCCACTGCATTCTATAGCCTGGGTGACAGAGCAAGGCTCCATCTCAAAACAACATAGAAAGTTTGATTTGAAAAATTTTGCTTTCTTAGTTGAGTATCAATTAGTAAAAAAAGAACAAAAAACATTGAAATTAGAGCATTAGGTGACAAACTCAGTCCACTCTTTAGTTAAGAGTAGAGCAGGGAGTGGGATTCCGATCTTCTACCTTGCAATCCAGTGTTCTTTCTGAGAAATCACACACTGCCCCTCTGATGGCCTTCATGTGTCAATTTCTTTAGATTGTCATTTACTTAATAAATATATATCAAGTCCATCTTTTATGCCAGGTATTATTCCAGAGCTGGAGTTATGTCAGTGAACAAGACTGAGTTCCTGCCTTCATGGAACTTAAGTTCTAGCTAGCTAGACCAATCAATATAAAGTATGATACTGCATGATGTAAAGTAGAATAAACCAGGGTAATGAGGCTAGAGTATAATGAAGTGCCCTTTAAGATAAGGAGTTAGAAAAGGCCTCTTTGAGGCCATATTTTGAGAACAGTGCTTTGGCTGAACTGAGGGTAAACAACAAGCCACGCAGAGAGGAAAACTGCAAAGACCCTGAGGGAAAAATAAATTCTGTATGTTTGTGTTCACGAATTAGCAATGAGGCCAGTGTGTTCCGAACAGTGAGGGTTGCTCAGAATAGTAGGAGATGAGTACATATTTATAGATAATGATTATTTCTGCTTCCTCTATGAGTGGAATTGCAATTCCAGTGACTACAGAAAGAGAACATTTATCCTATTAAGAAGACGGATAAGTGGCTGCATAATTTGAAAATATTAAATTTTCTCAATGATAAAAGACAAATTTAAACCCACATGACTGCTGAGGCCAATATTATCTTTTAATTTCAATCTAAATTGACTGACCACCAACTGTGCGTGAGGCCCTGGAAGATACACAGTGAAGCAGAGAGACTATCATTCTTTCCTTATGAATGAGTGCCCCCCAAAAAATTAAAAAAAATAGAACAAGTGAAAGAAAACAGAATATGAGGTATCATCGAAGATGTCAAAAGTGCTGGAGAGGTTCAGTGGGAGGGTGGGATGTAGCTTGCTGAAAGACGCAGACAGGTGTGACAAAGAAAGGTGGCATACAGACTGGGAGTTAATGAAGAGCAAGACATTGACAGGTAAGAGACAGGTGCCTGGGAGCTGTTACAAGCTGAGGAAACAGCATTAGTAAAAGCAGGAATGTGGTAAGTGAGAGACTTGTCTTGGAACAAGAGTCCAATTGGTTGGAACATAGGATAAGAGAATTAGATAAAGTCAAAAAATTAATGCATAGCTTTAATACTTTAATTGGGAACTTGAACCTAATTAATTAGGCACTACAGAGCTGTTAAAGTTGTGCACCAGAGAGGCAACGATGAGCAAAAAAAAAAAGAATTACATTTCCCTTAGTCCTTTATGCAGTTATCATTGAGATCCTTTATGCAGTTATCACTGAGGAGCTTTATGCAGTTATCATTGAGGTCCTTTATGCAGTTATCATTGAGGACCTTTGTGCAGTTATCATTGAGGGCCTTTGTGCAGTTATCATTGAGGACCTTTATGCAGTTATCACTGAGGAGCTTTATGCAGTTATCATTGAGGTCCTTTATGCAGTTATCATTGAGGACCCTTGTGCAGTTATCATTGAGGGCCTTTATGCAGTTATCATTGAAGTCCTTTACGCAGTTATCATTGAGATCCTTTATGCAGTTATCACTGAGGACCTTTGTGCAGTTAACATTGAGGGCCTTTGTGCAGTTATCATTGAGGACCTTTATGCAGTTATCATTGAGGGCCTTTATGCAGTTATCATTGAAGTCCTTTATGCAGTTATCACTGAGGTCCTTTATGCAGTTATCACTGAGGACCTTTGTGCAGTTATCATTGAGGACCTTTATGCAGTTATCATTGAGGACCTTTATACCGTTGTCATTGAGGACCTTTGTGCAGTTATTATTGAGGATCTTTGTGCCGTTATCATTGAGGACCTTTGTGCAGTTATCATTGAGGAGCTTTATGCAGTTATCACTGAGGACCTTTGTGCAGTTATCATTGAGGAATTTAGGCATATTGGTGCTTTTCTAACTTTTTTAAGTGTTGAAACTTTCTTGCTCATTGAAATCTTTCAAAAAGACTCACATCTATAGACAGGTAAAAATAGAATTTATTTGT
Organism: Aotus nancymaae; assembly: GCF_030222135.1. Classification (NCBI taxonomy): domain Eukaryota; kingdom Metazoa; phylum Chordata; class Mammalia; order Primates; family Aotidae; genus Aotus; species Aotus nancymaae. The sequence goes on along the minus strand of NW_026988494.1, from coordinate 4,698,584 downwards.
TTTGAAATAGGAGAAGAATTCCTAACCTCTTAACCTCTTTCCTCAAAAAGACATTTTCAAGGAAATGCAGGACCATGAGAAAAACAGTTTGAAAACCATGGAACCAAAGCATCTTGAATCTACTTTCATTTTCTGACCACTTTTTAGGAGAGATTAGCTTTTCATTGAGTAAAATATTTCACTAATTTTTCCTTCTCTTAAAAGGTATTCCTTTCAAAAATCAATGAGTTGTCAGCACACACACAACATTATACCCCTTCCATTGTAATATTTGAGATTGGGTCATGAAGCTCACTGCTACTTAGATAACCAAGGCCAAGTAGAGGATTTGAGTCACTTAGATTAGTAGCTTATAAGAAGCTTCAGAATCTTAGGATAATACAACTGGAATTTTAAAAGTGGGTTCCTAAACTCCAAAAAAAAAGAAGAGAATGTCAGCCAAGAGTTAATAGGGTCCATTCTTTTGAAAGATTATTTTCCCAGCAGGGGCTCACTCCTGTTTATACAAACATGAATCTTCTGAGTACCTGAAAATGGAAGTGAGGATAAGGTCAGTAGAGATCTTCTTTGGTAGATAAGAACATCAAAAAGAGCAGAAATGAATTTAGATTCACCTATTTCCCCACTATACACATCTTAACATAGAAGCTGGGTGTGAATTAACAGCAAAACATTCATTTGTGCTTCAGTTTTTTCAAATTTGTCACTCTGGCTCAAAAAGAGATAAAATTGAATTTCTGCATTCTCACAAATGTTATTCTCTTCATTTTTCTCAGTTTCTTCTGTACACTCTTCAACTGCTCTGACTTCCTCCAGAGAAGTCAGATACCTCTCTAAAAAGATGCCTGTTGTGGTTGCTATAAATTCTGGGTGCCTGGCAGAACACCCCTATGCATACCGGCCTCCCCTGTGGAGTTGGTGTAAGATAGGAGAAGTACGATGACATCATGCTTCTGGAGCAACAGAGGGCTTCAATCTTCTCTGTCTCATTCTGACAATAATTTTTTCACATGAAGACATGTCCTCTGTAGTGAACTTTGCAGTTGAGTCTTCAAAACTTACTCTATCATCCTCCAATTCTGAATCAGAGGCTTGAAGAATAAACTCAAAAAATAAAAGGCTTGAAGAATAAACCTCAGGGTGAATCTTTACTGGACTTTGTCTTTCTCATGTCAAAATTGGTCCAATCAGTCTCAAAAGGGCACACTTTATGGTTTGTGTATCTTTGAGTTGTTTATTCCAAAGCTCAATTTACACCTGATTTGAGGATTTATTCTTCTTTCTTTCCAAAAGTGAGGATGGCTGTTTAAATTAAAATGAGGTAGTCCAAAGAAGAAGATATAAGATAGAGACTGTGTTTTGCTTTGCCAGGACAGTAAAGTATTAACAGATAAAATTAGGAATTCTGGGCTTAGGGCCAGGCATAATTACTTATTAATTCCATAATATTTTAGATAGCTTAAATTTCTTGAACACCTACTATTCTCTCAGTGAATTGGGGAAGAAAATAGTTTCTACCTCACAGAATTATAGTATGCCTTATATGATTAAGCTGCTCTGAACCCACTTAGAAAAGTCTAAAGTTAAGTAAAACAGTTAAGTAAACAGCTAAGTAAAAACACGCTTAAACATGGGGAACATGTGGTGTCATTTTGAAACACCTTTCAGCAAGACACCAGATATTTAAATAGAATCACCCATGCATGCACTTTTCTCACTTTGAATCTGGAAAGTCACCAGAGGAGAGGAGTATGTGAATGAAGTAGAACAAAACTGATGGATTTTCAGTGAGCAGATCCAGATGTTATCAGTGCTTTCCACAGAAGCAGGAAAATGACAGCACTTGGGCTATGATGAAGCAAAACAGGATGGAGAGGAAGAGGACATTGCCACTTGTTGATCCATGGAAAAGATGAGAAGATTAACCAAAAGCTACACTAGTGGTATTTGAATTGCCGTTGAATGAGCCTTCTCAGAAACCGCCATGACATGTGGACATATGGTAGAAAGGAAGGGTGCAGAGATATGGAGGATAAACCAGCAGAGCTCTGAGATTCTTCAGTGGGTAGCTCTACTTACTGGTTTTACATATTAAGCTTCCAGTTTTGTTAGTAAAAGAAGACTAATGGTAAACAATCCCCAAAGAAAGCTCTCTATTCTTCAACCTCTGCTTAAATGACACCACTGAGAACTATCTCCCTGTCTCTTATTCCTCACATCTAGGGGTAGCTTTGGCTATAAGGGAATTTGCATTATATTGAAAGGACATCTCTTTTTTGTATATATTGATCTTATTTCCATCATTCAGGCATTACACCTTGTGTTAGTCCATACTGTTTTCATACTGCTATAAAGAACTGATGAGACAGGTAATTTATAAAAGAAAGATGTGTAATTGAATGACAGTTCAGCATGGCTGGGGAGGCCTCAGGAAACTTACAATCATGGTGGAAGCTGAAGGGGAAGAAAGACACCTCTTTCACAGTGTGGCAGAAAGAAGTGCCAAGTGAAGAGGGGAAGAGCCCCTTATAAAACCATTAGATCTCATGAGAACTCACTCACTATCATGAGAACAGCATGGGGGAAACTGCTCCCATGATTCTATTACCTCCAGCTGGTCTCTCCCTGGACACATGGGGGTTATAGGAATTACAATTCAAGATGAGATTTGGGTGGGGACACAAAGCCTATCCACCTCACACCTACAGAAGTTATCTACTCCCTTTTTTCCATGATAGATTTTCAAGTATTTGAAGTCTATTAACTTGCTATTTCTGCATTTCCTCTTACTGCTAGGAGTCCGGTAATCCCTTTTCAGATGGCATTCTTTTAAGTCTCCCCACTGCTCTGCTTTTTCTAATATAAAGGTTCCTCAGTTTGTGTAGATGTCTATGCAGTACATTTATTTTAAAACAAATTGATTGATATCACCTATCTAAAATAAGACAAGCTAGAATATTGCCTGCCTTGATTTGGGTGGACATTGGCAAATATTTGAAACCCAGAAATCTATTGGGATCAGTCTCTTTTTATAATGTTCTATGATTTACCACCCCTATTTTCTCAAATTCCAGTCCATTTTTGGAAGGATTAATATTCTAACTGACAATTCTGAAAATATTCAGTGCCTCTACTTTTATGGTCACCAGCAGCCCTGAGCAGCTACTAACACTAAATTTTACTTGCATGATGATTGTCTTAATGTCCTTTGCTGCCTGTGCTTTCCTTTTAATATCTTATTGTCCCTGATGTGAACTTAGCAGCTTTTCTATTCTTTCATTACATTTCTACATCTGAACACATTCACATAAAATATTTTGTTTGTATCAGACTTTGTTTATGATTTTAGCAGATACAGGGGTTTGCTTTAAACAATGTCAATTCCTTAAAATAAAAAAAACCTCCCCCCGCCCAACTTTTTTTAAGTTAAACAACAGGTTCCTTGACCATTTCTAAGAGAACTTCAGCCTTTGGACTTCATGCCCAGACCTCTTTTTCTTCTCTGTCTTTGCCACCTTTCTTTCAGCAGCAAAGCCACATACCCCTCATTTTCATCTTTAGAGCAAATTTGTTCTCTTTATTTCTTATCCCGAAATTTAGCTGATGTCTCTGTTAAAGCTTTGAAATTTTTATTTGGAAGAACCTATCAAGTTATATTTCTGCTAAAGTGGTCTTCCAGTTCCTATTTATGAGAAGGGCTGTTTTGTTAGGCAAGAATTTTATTAATGTAGGTTACATGCCATCACACATTTGGCAGGTTATTTCTATTTATATTTTTATCAGTCAAATTAAGTGTATAATTTCATACTGAGCTTTGTAACTATCGTTAGTGTCCTAAGAATAAACATATTCAGGTGATGTAAAGCAATCACATTGGCTGATCGGAATTTTATTTTCTGGCCTCGGGCCATATGCTGGTGAAAGGATTAAATGTAAGTTACACTAGGTTGCAATAGAAGAGAAAAACTGGATAATTCAGCTATAAAATCACTCATTCCAGCATACCACCTCCATGGTCTCTGAGGAGCTGTGGAATACTGTTCACAGCACTTTCTTTCAGAAGCAGTTCTTCCAGACCTGCTGCAACAGCTGCTTGTGACGTTCAGCAGGGAAACTCAGGCAGATGTTGCCTAAGTTCCTATTTATCACCTCCTACAGGAGTGCAATATGAATTTAAAGAACATTTATATTGTTAAACCCATCAAAAATGAAACACAGTCCCCAAGCCTCATGGCACAGAGCTACAGAGGCTAAGCATAACTTGATTTTCTAAGAGAAGGGTCTCTCAATATCTGCATTTGGATATTAAGACAAGGAGGAATACAATGAGGAAAGAGAGTCATCGTGGAAAAAAAGTACATTCAGGAAATTAAGTATATTCAGAGAATGACAGAGTCTTAAATTAACAATCCCAATGTTAACAGAAAAGAATGGGTCACTTGGTGGCCTTGGCTATCTCCCAGTGTAGACGCGCTCTCTGTCTAAAATTATCAGCTACATTCAAGGAATCTGTTCCGTGGTCTCCATGTGCAGCACAATCATCCAAGGTCTATGCTTGATGATCCCTGTAATACCATGGAACTGGAGGGAAACACTAAAGTGTCTATTTATATGTACCTTCAATCTCATTCTATTATATTTCTTTTATAGCTTATTTAATGTACATATTCAACAGTGCATTCACATCACTTACAAATAAAAGTGTAGATATATACACACATGCACTTAAATTATTTTGCAATAAGGAGTTTATAATATGAATAATTTTGAATACCACTATTTTAAAGGATTTATGGAGTCATCAGGGATCTGTTTACAAATGGTATTAAAAAACTCTGGTGAAAAATCTCAATCTCACTTTGGCTGTGTCTAAAAGTTTGATGGAAGCCAGAGGGCAAATTCTTTAGAACTGGCCTAGATTTTTTTCTTGCTTAAGGACTTGTATAGATAGAGATCACTTTCCAGACACCTACTTAGAAAAAAGCCCTTTTGTAACAGCTTAAGAAGAAAATGGGGGTTCTTAGGAAATGGGACTGCTACAAAGGAAGGATGCCAACATCTTTTAAAAGGCAAGCTCTTTTTACATTGTAAATGAATGGGTGATTTTTATGATTTTTACCTTTGCTTTGTTAAGTTGTCACATATTTGGACACTGTCAACCTACATATGGACTTGAAACCTTGACCATCAACCACCATATATTCCAAGGCTCTGTAGGAACTCTTCTAATGCCATATATGACGGAAGATCAGACACGTCGTGGTCAACTACAGAGGCAAGTATTTTCCTAATAACCAGTTCTCACCAAAGAAGTTAAATACATCTACAGGTAGAGCATAATGTGGTAACATCTAATTTCTTAGTTTTAAAACTATTCATGACTGAGGCATCAAAGTCTGTTGTCACTAATAATATAGTTCTGCAAATGACATAAATTGATGGGACAGTTTTATTATTAGGTCAGAACTTTAGTTTTACCTTTTTCTGAACATAAATATTAGCACAGAAATTTGCTACATCCCTACCTCCCAAAACAAAAGGAAGAAGGTAAAATTCTGCTAACTTTACAAATCTGGCAAATATATTGTTTAAAGATAGTCTTAGAGTGAAACTTGATTTTTTACTTGGAAGTTTGGGCATTCTTCAACCTGGTTTCCCCTAAAGTAAAACTGGCAGTGACTCTAGGTTGTATGAGTCCAGATTCATGAAGGCTTGAGCTTTCCTAAGGGATGACATTTTCACTCCCCACAACTTGGAAAATCGACAGAAATCTGAAATTACTTCTCTGGGCCATAAAACAATAAGGGATCTGAGTTTATCTGCCTTGATCACCACAAAATTAAATAAGCTAAAAATAGTTTGGTTAGGAGATGGATGGGGAAATCCCCTGGGAAGGTCTTTTTTATGGGAATCTTTTGGGCATGAATGATGGGACTGTCATTGATTTATGACTCTTTGTTACTGAGATAAGCATGGCCAGGCCAGTTCTATCAGGAAGAAGGCAAACTACTTAATCATATTCATATCCTCTTGACTTATTTTCAATTGCTTTTGCTGCTTTTTTTTTTTTTTCACATTTGGTTTGGTTTGAACATCAGCCATCCCTCATGACTTAGGTTACAGGGGAAAAACAACAGGAGAGGCTTTATAGGAACTTGAACATGGAATCACTCTTTTCCGGTGCTCCAGTGGTGAGTAAAGTTAAAGTGAATCAGGAATAAACTCTGACAGCCAATGAGCAGGCCTCAAATTGGCCCTGAGCCATTCCGGAGTCGTTTTATAATTACATTTTCACATACAGCAGATTTACATGTGTTAAGAATCATTTAGAAATGGCACATGGGCACCTGCAATTTGGCATTCCAGTTAGAGCCCTGGTGTATCACACACTTGATTAATAAACTCTGAAGTGCTGAAATGATTCTCTGTCATTAATCATATTCTCTTCTACCTCTATATTACCTGAAATCATTAGAGGAGAAAGCCTGAAGTGCAATCAGCTACCAGCATGTTAATGCAGTGACTAGATTCTTAGCTCCAAACAGGCTAAAGAAAATAAGCGGGAAATTACACTAGATCTGGTTTTTATTTCAGGAAGGTTGTGCAGCAACCCTTCTTTAAAATATGAGACATCTTATGAAAATCACCTTTTAATAATACCTAACAGAATCTATGATGACAGACAGAGTTTCACCTACTAGAAAAACCCTCAGAAGAGCTCACTGCTTTGTGGAGAAGGAAGTCCCAAGTAGGAATTCAGGAATTCAGTTTTGTCTAACAGCTGAAAGGGATCATGTAAAAGCAGTAAGTTCTTCAACATCATCAGTTATCTGATTCATATTTGCACATACGTAATTCACTCATCAGTCAGTGCTTACCAGAAGATAATGCAGGTTTTTGAGGTATAGATCCATGTGTCTATTTTTCATTTAGATCAATTAGACATATAGTCTAGATGTTAAAAGAGATTGCAGCAAAATTCAGGACATATCTGGTACAAAGCCATACAATGTACATCAGCTGGTCGATGGAGACTTCTTCCCTATCAGGAATGCACTGAATTATTGTGTACCTAGGAATTGATGTCTACTTGAGAAACCATAAATGAGTATAGACTTTTACAAGGCAAAGGCAAAGAAAGAAATCTTTCAAATAAGACAAGATAAATCACTATGAGTGCTGGATCATAATATTGAAAGGGATTTTAATATTCAGACTGAAGTTGGGAAGAGATACTTACTTTGAATCAAATAACTCTTCTGTACATTATTTCTTATAATATAAGTAGTAAATCTTTCTATGTCGAGAATCCTGAAAGAGCAACCCTACTCACTAGCTTCCAAGAAGATGTGTTGGTGGCATTATTTCTTAAATGTTCTCCTGGCTAAACATATCACCCAGCTTGTGATGCATCAGGCTACAATTGCTTGGTATATATGTTGAATAATATGATGAAATATACCATTTTCCCCTATATTATTGAATTGACCCTGGAAATTACTGAGGCTAAATATGGAAAAATTCCGTATTAGATATATACACACCTGTATTAGTCTGTTCTCATGTTGCTAATGAAGACATAGCTAAGACTGGGTAGTTTATAAAGTAAAGCTTAATTCATAGTTCCACATGGCTGGGGAGGCCTCACAATCATGAGGAAGGCAAAGGCACGTGTTACATGGTGGTGGGTAACAGAGAATGAGAATCAAGTGAAATGGGTTTCCCCTTACAAAAACATCAAATCTTGTGAGACTTATTCACTATGAAACTGCTCCCATGATTCAATTATCTCCAAATGGGTCCCTCCCACAACATGTGGGAATTATGGGAGGTACATTTCAAAATGAGATTTGGGCGGGGACACAGCCAAACCATATCAATACTCATAAAAACTCAGCAGTTCAATTCTGTGGTCTTCTCTCATTACTTGTAGAGTGAAGGGCCAGTGATCTCTGAGATTGTGTCCAGTTCACATGCCCCACAATCTTCACTAAATGCACAGAGATGTAAATTCCATGAGGGCAAGGACTTTGGTGTTCCTGTCCAATACGATTTTTCAAAGGAAATTTACATCCATTACTTTATCTGTTCCCCACAGCAGTCCTATCAGGCAGGTATATCAGAAACTGCTATATTTATTTTGCAGAAGGGAAACCTGAAACCAGGAAGTTAAGTGACTTTCCAAATATCACACACCAGTGGCTAAACCAGGACCTGATCCCATGTGTTTTATGCCTGGCTAGTGTCTAGCGGGCACCACCATCAAACACACTGAGTTATATCTTTGGCCTAAAGCCACTGGTGTCCTGGGGAAAGTTAAACAATTCGATTCCCAAAGGGTTTCAGGAATGAATACACATCTATATATGTAGATAGTGTAGTATGTATACATATATGCATACACATTTACTATCAGTTTTACTGATATGAAGGATGTATAACACAATTTACAAATAATAATAAAATTATATAATAATTTTTAAGCTATGTGTCATATAGCCATTGATTTGTGAAGAATACTTTTATTTATCTCTATTAGAATTTTGTATTTGAAGCCAAGCTATGGTTGCAGTTCAACTATGATTTGACATACAGAGTTTCTTCTCAATCTACTAGCTCTTTCCCAAATAATTTATGGTAATTACATTTGATGTGCTGTACTCTTAAACAATTACTAACCCTCGTATAATCATATTAATTAAACTGAAACCTTTTTCAGCTTCCATTAAGTTAACTTCCTATTTGTTGTGTTTGCTGATTTCTATGTTAGAAATACTCCATGGCCAAGATCAAACCACCAATGTGACATTACTGAGTAGAGTTGGAATGAGATGCACAGTAACACACTGTTATATAGTATTTCTATTCTAGAGCTACAATGGACATAAACTCAACACTATAGGTAATAATAAAGTGTAATGAAATAATTAGGAAGAATTAGTTTCAAATATTTATTATCTTGGCTTTAATATATTTTATTGTAAGCTTATATAACTTAAGTTTGAATAATGACTGTGTTTAATAACCAGTTTGAGTTTGTAACATTTCTGAAAAGTTAATAATTGTCTTTTACAAACAGAGCCATAGGTACTTGAACATTTTTCAATTCCCAAGTAATTCTATGCTTTTACACAGGATTGTTACCTAGGTGTTGTAGAGTTCAGATGGACATTTATTTGCCTATTTTTTAGGGCTATTCAATCATAAGGTGCATAAAATATTTCTGTGTTTGTGGTTATAATTGATGTGCAGCCAGATCATACGTGCAAATTTGGAAATGTCGAACTTTCTGACTGAGGTTCTATGAGCACACAATGGAAAATAATTGCATTTGCTTCCCCATCCTGCCATCATTCTGACCTGCGATCCTCTCCTCTTACCATATAGACAGACTTCCTGGCTTAGCTAGCTTCCTCTTTCCTGATTCACTCTCTAGGCATCTAAAGAATGGCTTTCTGACTTTCTTCTTAATATCATTCTAAGTACCAGTCCTTCCCACCTGTCTCTCTAAGACCCTGGCACAGTGCACATATATAAATGAAAGCTTATTAATCTCTACTATTCTCATGCAAAATCACAAACCAAACCAATAAATACTAAAGTCAAATATTGCATCAGTTGCATCTCAGTGCAGCATTTTGATTACATAATGAAGCTGAGGTCTGTGGATGACTAAGAATAGAACAATAATTACCAAGAACAGCATTTTCTCTTTTCACAGACCTATAGGCCATCCTCAGACAGTAAGTCTCTTTCTATAACTAGAGACTTGCTCGCCACATAATACTGCTCCTAAAGCTCTATCTTCATTTCCCTTCCCTTTCAGAAATATCCAAAAGCCAAGAGTGGTGAGGGGGGCTTATGTCTGTTTCTGTTTAGAAATTTACTGCCTGTGATAGGCAGGATTCTGAGATAGATAGAGCTAAAATTCTCATCCCTTTTGTACACACCTTGTGTAATCTTCTCCCTTTGAGTGGGCGAGGAACCAATGACCAACAGGATACTACTCCTGCGGTTAGCTGCTAATCAGGTGACTTGAGTTAATTCAAAGAGATTATTCTGGGTGAGACTGACCTCATCAGAAGGCCCTTTAAAAGAAGGTGATGTGGAGTAGAAGGATGGTTTAATAATACAGGAGTAGGAAAGGAGAGAGAGAGAATTAAGAGAGACATTGAGGAGTGTAGAGTAGAAATTAGAGATGAGAATAAGGGTAAGAGGGAAAAAGAATAGAGACTTCTAAGCAGCTGAAGACTCTAAGAAGTTTAGCGAGAGAGGTATGCAGGAAATATGACTTTAGGAAGTGCTTACTTTATTTGAAATGAATCCTTCCAAGGTTTAAATGCAAAGATACATGAGAGGCCTGGACTTACTTTAAATCACTTTTAATTGTTTGACAATTTTCTATTTTAAAAATTTACTTTCCAATGAAGTATTGCTCTGTGCCTAAACTATGAAGGTCCAGAAATTATTCTGTATTGATTATATTTCTATTAATTTGGCCTTAGATTATAGCTGAATTTATTACAGTTGCATCTCTTTGCTGGTTTATATTCAGTTTACATCAATAAAAGCTGTTAAATGCTTTCGACATAAATGCTATTAAGTGTGGTCATTCCTACCTTTAGGTAACTGATTAGTAATGTACATGTAGAAATTCAGAAGCTAAATTTGCTTCTGTGAATTTTGTCCATAATAATCCTGGCATATCCTATTGTATAATAATAATGTTGATAAGGAGAGATTCCGGGTTTCTTCAGAGATAAGTTTTCAACATGACCTCTATTTATTAATTAAAAGGTTAAGTGTTAATTTAAAAATCACTTGTAAATTACAAATTCATTAGAATCCAGTGTTTCTAAAATGCAATAATTTGTGATATGTTATAATTTGTAGCTATTAAGGAAAGTCCAAATATTTGCTGAGCACCTACCAAGTGCCAAATCGTTTTTACATGTTGGGGATATACAGTTAACTGAATAGGCTAAAATGCCTGCTCTCAAGAAACTTTCTATTTAATGTGGGTGAAGGGACAGTCAATAAGTAAATGAATTACATTTTTAGCATATCAGATTGTGCTACATATGGAAAAAAATAAAGCAAGATAGGAGAAGATGAGGTGTCAGGATGTAGTGAATGACTACAATTTAAAAAGAATGGTTAGTAAAATGCTCAGTGGGAAAAAAGCAAAGATCTGAAGGAGATAAAAATATGTGTGAAAAGAACGTTCCAGGCATAGGAAACAGCAAGGCAGAGAGAAGAGTTCAGTGACCATAAAGGAGGGAAGAATGATGGAAAAGGAGGAGGTCTGAGACAGTACAAAACAGGGTTGAGAAGCAATCATGTTGAACTGTTGTAATAGTGCCCATTTTATTGATTTTAGCTTTCATCCTGATGGAGATAAGAAATGTTAACTGTAGAATAATCTAAACTATGTTTGTAAAGATTTTTTTTTTTTTGGCTACTGTGTTTGATAATAAGTTGTAGGAAGATTAAGGCAGAAGGTGGAAATCACCTTGAAGACCACTGTGACAATTATCATTTCTTGAAACAGAGTGGTGACAGCGTACGTGTTGATAGGAGATCAGATTCTGGGTTCATTTTGGAGGTAGCAATCAGGATTCACTAGCAGATTCTATGTAGACATTAATAAAAAAAGAAGCCAAGAAGCCAAGGTGAGTTACCTCCTTCCTTCCTTCCTTCCCTTTTCTCTTTCTTCTTTCTTTCTTCTTTCTTTCCTCTTTCTTTCTCTCTTTCTCTCTCTCTTTCTTCTTTTGGCCTGTGCATCTAGAATGATTGAGATGCTATATGACAAAATAGGAAAGACCACAGGAAATTTAGGTTTGGAGGGAAAAGCAAAAGTGTGATTTTAGGTACATAAAGTTTGAGGTTACTATTAAGCATTGCAATTGTGGTATCTATACGTAATAGAATATGCAAGTCTACAATTCAGAGGTGAGAGCCATCAAGATAAAAACTAGAGTCATCAGAGTAGGATTGGATAAGATCACCAAGTGTAGGTAAAAAGAAGTGACCCAAAATCTTAAACTTTGAGCATGCCTGAGTTTAGAAGTTAAGGAAATGAAGAGGAATCAGCATAGGCGACTGAGAAATAAGAGTCAGTGAGAGAAGAGAAACACCGGGAGAGAGTTACGTGCAGAAGCCACGTGAAGAAAAGTTTCCCAGGGGAAGGGAGAAATTAAGTTGGTCAAATACCACTAAGTCAGATTGAGGATTGGGGCTCTTGTTAAGAGTAGATTGGGTGAGATATTGGGGATGAAAGTCTGACTCATGTATTGGCAAGAAGAAGAATGAAAGAGGAAGAATTGTAGAAAATTTAGCCAACTCTTGTGGGCAGTTTCAGTTTATGGGAAATGGGTAGTAGCTGAAACATTTGAAAAGAGACTTACTGTTATGAAGATAGGAGAAAAATAATATGCTTATATATTAACAAAAAGTATGCAGAGGAGAGGGAATTAATGATGATCAAGAGAGGGGAGAATTATAGGCACAGCACTTAAGCCCTCTAGTTAAAAAGAGGGGATGACAGCTGCTCAAGGTAGCTCACGCCTGTAATCCCAGCACTTTAGGAGGCCAAGGCAGGCAGATCACTGAGGTTGGGGGTTCAAGACCAGCCTGACCAACAAGGAGGAAACCCCATCTCTACTAAAAATACAAAATTAGCTGGATGTCTTTGCAGGCTCCTGTAATCCCAGCTACTAGGGAGACTGAAACAGGAGAATCACTTGAACCTGGGAGGCGGGGGTTGCAGTGAGCCAAGATGACGCCATTGCACTCCAGCCTGGGCAACAAGAGCAAAAATCGGTCTCAAAAAAAAAAAAAAAAACAAGCAGAGGGGGTAATACTCAGTGCACACTTGTTCAAAATGTGAGAAACTAGCACATGAGTCATTTGGAGATGCCACAGTGGGATTAGAAAACAGTAGCAGCTAAGTATCTTGTGTTCAATTCATATAGGCCATTCACAGATGAATGGTGGTTAGATACTATAATACATTTTTATCTCCTCCAAAAGTTAGTTTTGGACTAAAACTGCACTATTATGTAATTGCACATAATTATATTGCATTATACACTTAGACGAAAATATTTTTAGATCATGCTAAAATTAATTTTTATTATTGATTTAAGAATTATATAATTTAAAACACCTAAGTAATAGTAGGTTCATTGAAAGAGAATGTCAAGACTAAAGCCTAGTTGGGACTTCTGAGACCTATGGGTAGATTAGAAGAGTTAAGGTTTGTGGGAGCCCCAGACAATGTATTAGTTTTCTATTGATTGATAACTAAACTTAGAGGCTAAAAATCACACAGATATATTATTTTATAGTTTCCATGGGTCAGGAGTCCAAATACATGTCAGCTGAGTCTTCTGCTCTAGTTTTCCCCAGACTGAAATCAAGGTTCCGGCCAAGGCTGTAATTCTCACGTGAGAGTCAGGATCCTTTTCTAAGCAGCAGTTGTTGGCAGAATTCACTTCCTTGAATCTCTATGACTAATATCCCTGTTTCCTTGCTTGTTATTAGCCAAAGATTTCTCTCAGCTCCTGAGGCCATCCACTACGTTATGCCACGTGGGCTCCACAGGTGGTGTTCAAAGGTTGGCTATTTGTTTTCTTCCAGGTCAACAGGAACATGTTTTCCTATTATATTGCCTTCTTTAATTTTTTTTACTCTAAATTTTGTGGTTACTCAGTAGGTGTATATATTTATGAGGTACATGAGATGGTTTGATACAAGCATGCAATGTGAAATAATCACATCATGGAAAATGTTTGTGTTATGAACAATCCAATTACACTATTTTAGTTATTTACAAATGTACAATAAAGTTATTATTGACTATAGTCTCCCTGTTGTGCTATCAAACACATCCCCACCTCCCCTCAACCCCCACCACGTCCTCCACTACCCTTTGCAGCCTCTGGTATATTATTATACTTATTTTCTATTTATTAGTAATTCAATCTTTTCAATAAAAAAATCTCTCAGCATTGAAGATGCTCAGGTTAGGTTATGTCTTCTCCATCTCTTCTCTACTAATCTTATTAATACAATAAAACTCTTTACTGACAAGAAAGAGGGAAATGTGGAACAAAATTTGTACGAATAGATGGGAAAACCAGCATGACTATTCAGATCTAGATAGCTTTGGGAACTATTTCAATAATATCCAGCTTAAGGGATGGTAATTCCTTCATATCCTGAGCAAATAATGTTTCCTTTGGAATATATAATATTCAATTTCCAGTATCATATCTTAACAGAGATATTGAAATACTAGTGAATCTGTAAGACAAAGTGATGAGATGTTATATCAGCATGTTTAATAAGAAGTGATGGAAGGCACTGGAAAAGCTTGCTTTAGAAAAGTGTTAGCGTTTTCTGCTGTAATGAAAATACTCTGTGGTGTTCAGTATTGTGGCTGTTAGTATCAAGTGGCTATTGAACTCTTGAAATGTGGCCACTGTGACTTTTAAATCTCATTTAATTTTATTTCATTTACATTTATATGGAAATAACCACTATGCCACTCAGAGTTTCACCAGAGAAACAATCCAGTAGGGTATGTAGATCTCTCTCTCTCTCTCTCCATCCACCTATCCATCTATGTATGTATGTATGTATCTATCAATATATAGATTTATTGGAAGGAATTGGCTTACATAATCATTGGGGGCTGGCTAGGCAAATTCAAAACCTATAGAGAAGCACGCTTGGAAACTCCTGGGCAGGAGTTAAAGCTGAATTCCATAGGCACAATCTCTTCTTCTTCAGGGAAATCTCAGTTCTGGTCTTAAAGCCTTTCAACTGGTTAGATGAGGCCCAAACATATTATCCAGGATAATCTCCCTTACTTAAAGTTAACTAGATCTGTAAAATACCTTCACAGCAACACCTAGATTAGTGTTTGATTGCATAACTGGTGGCTAAAGCCTAACTAAATTGACACATAAACTAACCATCATAGCCACATAGGCTGGTGGCTACCACATTGGAGAGTATGGATCTAGAAAAAAAGGAAATTTAGGTTGGTCATGACAGATGAATCTACATATTAAAATAACAGTGATAAAAATTGGGAACCGCTTTATAGCTATGTTCTGATAGTGGGTTGGATGCACAAACCTAAAGTGGGACCTTTCTCTTCAAATTATTGAATTAATAGTCTTAAGATATCAAAAATTAGAATAGATAGAATAAATTGTAACAATAGCACAAACAAAATGATGTTATAAAGTTTGCCTTTATGCCCTGCAATTCTTTCACTTCTGTTTCTTGTAATTTTGTCACAATTGTCCATGTAAAACAAGCAAAATTCTAATTCTTCTTGTCTTGTTAAATCTTCTCTCAAGAAAGAACTTGAGGCTGGGATCGGTGGCTCACGCCTGTAATCCCAGCACTTTGGGAGGCTGAGGCAGGCAAATCACGAGGTCAGGAGATAGAGACCATCCTGGCCAACATGGTGAAACCCCGTCTCTACTAACAAGCAAAAAATTAGCCAGGCATGGTGGTGTGCATCTGTAGTCCTAGCTACTTAGGAGGCTGAGGCAGAGGAATCGCTTGAACCCCGAAGGTGGAGATTGCAGTGAGCTGAGATCTCACCACTGCACTCCAGCCTGGTGACAGAAAGAGACTCCATCTCAGAAAAAAAAAAAAGAACTTGAAACTCATCCATATACCAAACAGATGTGACTAATAATATATTAAAATGTAATACTTTCTCTGCAATTTTAAGGTTTGATATACTGAAATCTAATTCTTGTATTTTGTAAATGATAATATAGTGATGTTCGGTTATATATATATATATATGTATAATACACCATATATTCAGTTTAGTTTTATATATATATGTATATATATGTGTATATATATATAAAACTAAACTGAATAAATATATGGTGTATTTTATATATATATATAAAACCGAACCTCACTATATTATCATTACCATAAAAATATATATATTATCATATATATATGATAATATATATGATACACCATATATTTATTCAGTTTAGTTTTATATGTATACACATATATATAAAATACACCATATATTTATATAAATATAAATACACCATATATTACACCACATAAATACACCATATATTTATTCAGTTTAGTTTTTTTTTTTTTTTTTTTGAGACAGAGTCTTGCTCTTGTTACCCAGGCTGGAGTGCAATGGCGTGATCTCGGCTCACCGCAACCTCCGCCTCCTGGGTTCAGGCAATTCTCCTGCCTCAGCCTCCTGAGTAGCTGGGATTACAGGCACGCGCCACCGTGCCCAGCTAATTTTTTTGTATTAATAGAGACGGGGTTTCACAATGTTGACCAGGATGGTCTCGATCTCTCGACCTCGTGATCCACCCACCTCGGCCTCCCAAAGTGCTGGGATTACAGGCTTGAGCCACCGCGCCCGGCCTCAGTTTAGTTTTATATATATACACATATATATAAAATACACCATATATTTATATAAATATAAATACACCATATAAATACACCATATATTTATTCAGTTTAGTTTTATATATATACACATATATAAAACTAAACTGAATCTATGGTGTATTATATATATATATATGTATATATATATATATAAAACTGAACCTCACTATATTATCATTACCATAAAATATATATATTATCATTACTATAAAAAATATATTTATATTATATATACACATATATAATATATATATATATTTTATGGTGTATTTAAGATTAGGTAGTTATTTACTAGTTGAACCAGGGCTAGAACATAAGTCCCCTACTCACCATACCAATGTGCCCTTTCAACTACACTAGCTTTTAAGGTGATTATATTGCATCAGAGATTAAAAAACACAACTCAATAAATCGTCTTACAAAAATGTAGGTCTTTAGCAAGCAGGCAAGGGCTCCATTTTAGGAAGGAAGCGTCTGGGCATGGAGTGGATCGTCCTCTTGCTCCTGCCATCACACTATGCTGGATAGTTACTTCTTTCTTAAGATATATCTGTGAATCAGAAGAGATGTGCATAAACAGAGTTTTCTACCAATTTTCTATATTGCTTGGTTGGTGTTGGTGAGACAGGCTGGTTTGAAAGAGTGAGGGTAAGGGAGGTCCTCTGTGAGGTTTGAAGCATCCACAGTTAAGCAATGGTGAAAAGAAGGATGAAATTGGCAACACTCAAGCCATTCTACAGAAACCCAAATTATGGTACTCAGGGGATGGATATTAAGTGATTTTTTTTACCTCCAAATAAAGAGGTAAATCCAAATGCTGAAATATCAGCAGGGGCAGGCTTGTGTCCAGAAAACCCTGTTCAGGCTGAATTAGAATTCAAAGCCATAAGAATCTTGGGGAGTGTGTAAAGGGCTATTTAATTTGCACTGTTCACTAGAGTCTGTAAGATAGCCAAAGTTGTTCAGTTTATATTTCATCAGGAACTACCTTCTGTGTTCTCACGCTCCACTGGCTGTAGAATATTCTCTTTCTCTCTTTCCTTCTGTTTTTCCTTACCTCCCTTCCTCCCTTTTTCTTTCCCTCCTAACCGTCTTTCCTTCCTGTCATCCTTCCCTCCCTCCCTTCTTCCTTTCCTTTTCTCCTTCCTTCTTTCCTTCCTTTCTTTTGCTTTAAGGTTTTCTGTATGTACTATGGAATTATATAATTACACACACACATACACACATATACCCCTTACAGATGGATAGAAAAATACAAGTAAAGACTAAAGAGACTAAAATCTTACTTTATACCATCCGTGAGTCTCACCTTAATTTAACTTATTTCAGAGCTCCTGTTTTTATGGTAAACACTTTGTCTATGATATTGAATCATTGCCTATAGCTTAGGGTTCTCAGAATTTATACTATGACTTTTACCTGAAACCTGTGCAAACTTGGGACAAGTCTGTTGACATTCTGATGTCCTTTACTGTCTTGAGTTCATAATAGGGGCAATCAGAAAGAGGTGTTTTGCAACACGAGAAAATGGAATAGAAATCTCTTTTTGTGATGCAAACTTGACCTTATGTCCCTTAAGTCCTCCAAGGCCCAGCATCTGGTCTTGCACAGTCTTTGATTTGCTCACACTCCCTCACCTCTTAGAGTGAAGATGCTAAGGGAATCCTGCACTTTATCTTCCTGTGTCATGCATCAGTAGGAAACCACGTGATCTCAAGGTAGAACACACTGAAGCTTAATCAGCCATTTATGCCTGGGATAGACTTATATCAACATTTTTCTATTAACTAGTTCTGGAAGTGAAGAAAAAATATTTTGACCACAGGTGAAGAGGGTTGAAATAATTACTTCTCTCAGCTCATTGGCACAGGGTCATTACTGACCGGCCCTCCCATCCACACATCACCTTCTGTTTAGAACACTTTTCCATGGGGTAACTGTTTATAAGAATCCAGAACGTTCTGTGGTCTCTGCACAATCCAGCTGTCAGATCCCAAGCTCCTTATCGATGACTACTCCAGCCCAGGTAGGTTGGTTTACTGCGTGGATCTCCAACATCCTTTGTACTTTGTGGCATCTAAAATTGCTCTTTTTGCCCTCCTTTTCTTTCACCTTTTCTTCTATCCTCTCCTCTTCTCCACCTATATAATCTGTTTATCTTAGATCAAATTCAAGTCCTGCCTTTATCCCACATCTCTCTGGTGTGTCCAGTTGTGCCAGTAAGAAAGGTCTACCTATAATGATCTGCATTAAAACACACACACACATACATACTTGCACATGCAGATTATATGGGCTGTTCTCCTCGGTCAAAGAAACTGGCTTGCTCCTAATCCCAAGTGAGGGGGCAGGCGCTCTCCCTATGATGGTTCTGCATGTGTTTGCTATATGACATTTGCCCTGTATATATTTGCTATATGACATTATCTCCTGTGCTTCTGTGGAATGTAATTTCAATTGCTGGAGTATTGCCAGCTTATTGCTGCCACTAGCCAGTAGGGACGCCTCATGGAAAGCACTATATATAAGCCAATCAAAGTACAAAGCACAGAAGACTTATAAATAAGAAGTTCTACATCCTGTAGAGGCCAACGAGGCCAATCCTCACAAACACCCCCTGGCATTAATCAGTTGTCAGGCACTGACTTGTAATCAAGAGTTAGCTTGTAAATAAAAATAAAGACGGAAACAGAACTTTTAAAGAGAGTTGGCTTGTACTCAGCAGGCTGCTACCCCAGAAACCAGTAAGGACTTTGGACCCAGGATATTGTCCAAAGATGGCCAGAGTAACAGGTTGAAATATAGAAGTCCTCACATTGATTCTGCCACATTTATCACATTCTCATTGTTTAACCTAAAAGATATCTTCTACTATTAGACATCGACATTTGAGTGGTTACCCTGTTTAACTCCAATTTAAGAAAAAAAACAGAAGAGGATCAAACTTGTATGTACGTTTGTGTATTTTAGAAATATAAGTCAGTAACACAGCTATAAGAACTAGACAAGCGGGCAGCCTCTAAAAAGAGTCCTTATTCTCCTGCTTAGGAAGTATGGCCTAGGAAGAGAACTCCAGACTGTTCACATCCCTTGAACAAATATCCTGTATGTACTGGAAACATATGTTCAACATCAGAGTTAGAATTTGTTACACTGTCAACTGCCCTGGAAAGGAACTCTGAATTTTATTAGGAAAGGACAGAGAGAGAAACCTCATGTTCCTCAAAGTGGTTAACAGATAAGAAATCAGACCTGGTCACTTCCAATTCCTTGTCTATTTTCTATGTTCAGCCATTTCTATTACGTACTTGGTCTCCTGGATTTCATTATCCCTTTGTCTTGTGGGCACACTTAGTCTGCCATCCCCAAACCTAGGTAAACCCAACTTCTATGTACTTTCTTTTAACCTCAAATAATATGTCCAAACAGAATCAGTCACTCTGGCCCATTCTGCTCCTCCTAAAGACATCCTTATTAATCTAAATAGTGCTACCATCCTCACTCTTGACTTTGCATAGTTCAGCATCCTGCCTAACCCCTTCCTTTATTCAGAAAAACTTATATTGGAATAGGCTGGGAGCAGTGGCCCATGCCTGTAAGTAATCCCAGAACACTGGGAGGCCTAGGAGAGCAGATTGCCTGACCTAGAGGTCAGGAGTTGGAGAACAGCCTGGGCAACATGGCGAAACCACGTCTCTATGAAAAATACAAACAATAACAACAAAATATAGCCAGGAGTGGTGGTGCATGCCTGTTTTCCCAGGTACTCAGGAGGCAGAGGCATGAGAATCACTTGAACCTGCGAGGCAGAGGTTGCAGTGAGCCAAGATCATGCCACTGCACTCCATCCTGGGTGACAGAGTGAGACTGTCTCAAAAAAAAAAAAAAAAGAAAAATCATGGTGGGTGGGGCACTTTATATAGGAATAAAAATCATTGCCTCAGTGTAATAATATTAAACAAGTCCTCTCCATGAGGAACCTTTCGTAAGGGTCTTGTTCTTTCATATTTTTTCTACACTGGCCAGTGTTGAAATTTCCAAACCTTCACGTGAGCGTAAAAGGGAGTCATTTTAAAACAACACACTGACATGCAAATAAATCACAATATTTAAACCTCCCTGCTACAAAATGATGGCAGGGCCTGAGGCAGGTGCAAAGGAGAGCAATTATCTTCGCTTATAGCCTTCCTAACAGTCATGGAATTTGTTGATTCTTTTGTATGACAAGTTACAAAGAGGATGGCTGTACTGAATATTTGCTCCTTGCAAATGTACAACATGGAATCTTGAAATGAGGCTTTGGCATGATGCAGTATGTTGTGCATTATTCAACATAGCAGTTTCTTTGTTGCACCTAGCTCTCTACTCTTGTCCTAGAAACTCGAAAGAGCAAGCTGCCAAAAAGCTACAGCAATACCACCAACTTGACAAAAAGAGTCAATGCATTTCAGTTACAAGGCAGCAGGGACCATCTTCCTAGCAAGTCAGAGGTTTGGGAGCTGTTGAGCCCTCTTTACTCTAGAGTCTGTGCCCAGAGAGGACCCCTGGGTCAGACTCTTTTCTCCTGTACTTGTTGTTTATCTTCCTATGTGTTTATGCAAAGACAGGTGGTCTTGACTCACGCACCACTGCAATTAATCTGGAAAAAGGACAAAATCAAATTTCAGGCTGTACAGCTGGTTACAGAATTTTCTGGAGCCCGTAATCAGTTTGCTTTCTTTTCTTTTTTTTCCAAATTTCCCAGGGTTAAGATAAGACCAAGGCACAGAGCACCAAATCCAAGGCACTCCTCAGTGATATCACTGAATCTTAGAGCTAGAAGGAAGCACAAGAAATGGAACAGACAATGCCAGCCCTCTAACGTTCCCTGGACTGGCATGCTAAACCACAACCTACTATGATGATTTGGAACTCTGAAAAATCCTCACCTCCAATTATTTAAACCTGCAATGATTTAACTAAAGCCCCAGACCATTCTGCAGAAAGGCATCTGCTAGAGTTTCTTTCCCATAAATCTTGAACTTCTCCCATGGTAGCTGGAGAATTAAGTAGTCCATCAGAAGAGGTAAAATTTATGAACCTCCTAGACCTCACCCCAAGTACCAAAGAGAAGGAAAGTAACTCATGGAATAGCAAACTCCTTCTCAAAGTTTGCCCTGAGGTTGAGAATTCTTCTGGCTGAAGGGACAGGGGTTCCCTTTGGGACTTGAGCTGAGAAGATGGAGTTCTTACCCAGTTAGCCTGAGTGTTAAGTTTGTAGTACAGAAATGAGTGTCTCCTTGCTCATGCAGAAAAGTGCTGCCTGTGATACTGTTTATTCTAATGACCTTCACACTGAAGGGCTGTTAGTCTGCAAATGTGATGCTTTCTCATCCAAAATGTGGCGAAATCCTGGTGTGGAGCAAGAACTGGAACTCATTCTCCTTTGAAAAGTAATCAAATTCACAACATCCTTTAAAATAAATTCACTGAAGAAACTAAGTTTTAAATAGGCATATGTTTGCCTAGAAGCAAAATAAAACATCTGAGTTTTCCCTCATTCTGTGCCTAATTCAAATTTTACTTGGCAATCTACAGATCCCACAGAGGTAAGCTCCAAAGGTTTTGATGGGTTAGAAAGGAAGCTTTAAGAGTAATGATCCAGTTTCTCAGCTGGCAAATATTTTCTGACTCTGGACAGACCTCCCCTGATTCAGTCCCTTCTGCTCACTGCAACAGAAGCATGATGGGTTCCAGTTTTACGCTTTGGTCTGGGGAGGTGGCAGCCACACTCTTGCCCCAAGGCAGCTGTTACCTCTTGAATTTACTTGGCATGTGGCTGCCAACACAAGGTGCTGGGATAGATTTCATAGTACCCGCCACCACTTTATTCAATGCACAGCAGGCAAAGCTGAGGCATGCAGAGTCTCTTTAAAACGAGGCTTGCCAAATAATCCCCCTGTGTCTTTTGGCTCCTAGAAGCAAGCTGATTGATCATAAGAGGACTGTCTGCTTTTTCCCATTTCATTCCCTGCTTTGGGATCTCTTCCCACAGAACTGCCTACACTATTAGTTCCCAGAAATATTTCAAACACATGCATCAAATTTGGCAGAATTGGGGAAGTCAGTAATGACCCCTATTTTCCCAGCATTTATAATGATCCCTCCACATATACACACATGCATGCACATGCAACACACACACTCCCTCAGGAACACTTATACTGCACTCTCTTACAGACAGTCACACTCATTGAGCTTTTATTCAGGGATACTAGTGCAGATGCCAGTAGGAAGTTCCAGGAAGGAGAGACAAATAACAGACTCCATCCTAAGCAATAAAGATCAACCGGACATGTTGGCTCATCCTTGTAATCCCAGAACTTTGGGAGGCCCAAGCAGGTGGATCATTTGAGGTCAGGAGTTTGAGACCAGCCTAGCCAACATGGTGAAACCCCATCTCTACTAAAAAGACAAAAATAATTTAGCCAGGCCTGGTGGCAAGCACCTGTAATCCCAGTTACTTGGGAGGCTGAGGCAGGAGAATTGCTTGAACAGAGGAGGCAAAGGTTGCAGTGAGCTGAGATCACGCCTTTGCATTCCTGCCTGGGCAACAGAGCGAGACTCTGTCTTTTAAAAAAAAAAAAAAAAAAAAAAAACTGTGCAAAGTAAAATTCAAATATTGAAAGAATTAAAGTAAATTTCCAAAATATGCGCCATTGCTTCAGATCTAAATTTTAGACTTTTGTGTGTGCATATGTATATACACCCATACATACATATATAAACAAGTTCCTTGGCTTACATGGGGAGATCTTATCTCCTGATAAACTCAACATAACTTGAAAATGTTCTAAGTTGAAAACGCATTTAATACACCTGATGTACCAAACATCGTAGCTTAGCCTAATCTACCTTAAATGTTCTTAGAACATTTATATTAGCATACAGTTGGGGAAAATTATCTAACACAAAGCCTGTTTTACAGTAAGGTTTTGAATATCTTATGTAATTTATTGGATACTTCACTGAAAATGAAAAGCAGAATGGTTGCATGGGTCCTCACCATGAATGTACACAGCTGAAAACACACTGGACCTGAACAATGTTTGAAGCATTGGGCTAAAATTAATTGCTGGATGATGGGGGTGCTTGCTACAAGAAAAGAGTCATCAATTTCTCTCTGTTCTGATAAAGCTCAAGAATCCCTAGTAGAAGACCAGGGGCATCCACACTCGTTGACAGTTTAGCAAGTATAGCGTTGTTGTTGTTATTGATGCCAAGTATTAGTTATTCTTCCTCCTGATCACATGACTGACTGGAAGCTGTGGCTCACAGCAGCTGCCCAGCATTGAGAGAGTATCCTACTCCTATTCTGGGAAAAGACTAAAATCCAAAACTCTAACACTTGTTTCTACTGAATGCACTTTTTTGCATCATGATAGCGTAGAAAAATTCTAAGTCAAGCCATCGTTAAGTCAAGATCATTTATACATATATTTTAAATAATGTTATACAGTGGTAATACATACTCAATGCTGTAAAAATTAAGAGGACTAAAATGAAGAAAAAATTTTCCTACTGTCTAGAAATAATCACTAGACATATGTGTATGATGTTGACAGCAGTTAATATGTCTGATGTTGACAGCAGTTAGACCATCCCCAATTTTTTGTCTATATAATGGTCTTCTTTTTTTTTACTAAAATATACCATTAAATTTTCTCCTATTACACACAATAGTTTTTATTGTGTTTGAAATTGCTACACAGTTTTTGATCATATGAATCTGTCATAAACATCTTTAGTCACACCTACTGATGGATTTTTAGTAGCTTCCAAATTTTTCCCATTGTAATTTATACTATGATAATTTTTTTCTCTGTCTGTGTGTGTGTTTATGTGTGTGTTTTTTTGGTTGTATGGTAGTCATATATATAGTGTATACATATATATATGTATACATACAAAATATATATATTTTTCAGTAAAGTATCCAATAAATACATATGTATGTATGTATACACATATACGTATACGTTATACATATATATGTATGTATAACATATACGTATATGTGTACACATTATATATATGTACTAATCATATATATAGTATATATATGATGAGTAACATACAACCATACATATATATGTATACACACACATATACATACACACTGATTAACTGCAGTATATAAAATGCTCAATTCTCAGGACTCTTAGAAACACAAATATTATAATATAGCTTAATCTTTTTCAAATTCCTAAGTGAAAAGTATAAATCAATTTTGAGGTCAATGTATATTTCTTACTAGGAGTAAGTTTGTATGGTTTTTCAGGTCCCTAACATATGTATTTCTGTGTTTATATATTTCCTTTCTGGTTTATGGCCCATTTCTCTATTGCCAGTTTTTTTTCTTCAAATTATCTGTAAGAACTCAATATATATTAAGAATATATGTTTTCCCTTTACATATTTTGCTGTTTTTTCAAGCTCACCATGTGTCATTTAACATTTTAATGTATACTTGACAACGGATCATTTTTAATAAGAATGATAGAATGAAGAATAGTGACCTTTATGCTTCCACCTTTGATATTGTGCTTAGAAAACCTTTCCCAATTGCTGGGCATGGTGGCTCATGCCTTAATCCCAGGACTTTGGGAGTCCGAGGCAGCTGTATCATGAGGTCAGAAGTTTGAGACCAGCCTGATCAACATGATGAAATCCTGTCTCTACTAAAAATACAAAAATTAGCCAGGCATGGTGGCATGCACCTGTAATCCCAGCTACTCAGAAGGTTGAGGCAGAATAGCTTGAACCTGGAGGCAGAGGTTGCAGTGAGCTGAGATCATGTCACAACACTAAAGCCTGGGTGATGGAGCTAGATTCAGTCTCAAAAAAAGAAAAGAAAAGAAAAGAAAACCCTTCCAAATTACATTTTACAGTCATTTCCTATACTTTTAGATACTTTAGTGTGTTTTAATTTTAAATATTTTAAAATCTAAAATATTCTAGAGTATAAGATAAGCTTACAATAAAACAAATAGCTACTGAGGACTTATTAAATGGCTAATGATATAGTGAGTGAGAGTGAGAGAAGTGAATGGATTCAGTAATGTGGCTTTGTTACTTGTCATTTAGCATATATTGCAAGCATAATGTGAAATTACTGTTTTCACCTTTAAAAATGAGGATAACCCCCAATTACACCAGAGTAGGCTAAACATTTTGGCAATATTTTATCACTATGTATTTTATTATAAAACACTTCTTGGTAAGGCTGAATAGCACTAAAGCCACAGTCATTGTTCTTATTTATCCATTAATAAACTTATGATTCTCTGTCCTCCCTTTAATATTCATATGTATGTAGTTATGTGGAGAAAGCATTAGTCAACCAAAATTTATCTTAGGAAAGCCTAGTGATAGACTGAATAAATGCTTCCCACTATAAACAAATATAAAGCTGGACAAAGTGTCTGAGGCACCTGTCTGCATGCATTGAATAACAGGCAGTCCAGAACTGTGTCCCTTGAGAGATGCTCTACAGATATTCTGAGACCAAAATATTCCCAGGCTTTCATCGCTGGAGCATGTTTCCTATCCTGGGGCAGGAAATGGTAAAGTCAAAGAAATGTTGAAGTCTCACTGAGCTTAGAAAGCAGAGACTGAAGTTCTGAATTTTCAAGCGAAGTGGCTGGAACATGCAGAGCAGAATGCTAGGAAGAAGGAATTTGCACCAGTTGGAGAGTGGCTGGCCAAGGAGTTCACATGCAGGTTTATTACGGATCCTTCATGGCAAATAGCTGGCTGTTCATAAGCAGGGAGGAATTCTGTGAGACATGTCAAAAATCAATATCTGCAGGTTTCAGAGATAAAATGACACACCAGAAATAGCACAGGGCTTGGAGATGTTTCCATTCTGGCTCAGTGAAAGTGAAGAGACATTACTGAACAACCCAGATATTTAGCAGGGACATAACAACCACGGAACAAAGACTGAGGATTGAGCATAAATTTAAGTGAAACTTTCCTAACAAAGAACTAAATTAAGTTAAAAAACAATTACTTAGTAAAACAAAACTTATAACCTTTTGACAAAAAACAACAGAATCATAAATCCCTACAGCATATTTGTTATTCACAATATTCATGTGCAACTCAAAACCAACACATATGTGAAGAAACTGGAAAATAGCATCCCTTCTCCAAAAAGCAGTCCATAGAAAAAAGCATAAGATAAGCCAGATGTTGGGATTAGCAGCCAAGGACTAAAAAGTCACTGTTACAAATATGTTCAAAGGCATAAAGAAAAACATAATCATGATGATAAAAAAAATGGAGAATTTTGGCAGATAAATGGGAAGTATAAAGAAAATTATATATCTAAATTATAATATATGAAAAGAAACATTTGTGAATTTTCTTAGCAGAATGGAAGACAGTAAACTTGATGACAGATCAATAGAAATAATCCACTCTGACATTTATAAAGCACCACATTTATCAATTGAAGAAGTCATATTCATTTTGATTCTAAATGGAACCAAGAAATATACCATATAATAACCCCCCAAAATATCAATACATTTCAAAAATAGTAAAATATTAGAGAATATATTTATAGCCTAGAGTGACATTAATTTAGAAATCAAGAGCATTAGGGGATTTAGAAAATTCCCCCACATATTTTGAAGGTAAATGATACACTTCGGTGCAGGAGTTGACTTCTGCGTCCTATGACGCTTCCATAATTTTTAAAGAAAGTCCTTACTTCGGGGTACTATGAATTGTTTCAGATTTTTCTTATACTTTCCTTGCCCAAATACAGGGATCAGAATTTTTTCTAAGGACTCCTCATTCCTTTACTTATAGAATGGCATTTAGAAATCAAGCCCATTAGCACTAGAACGCCATTACTCTTTGAGCCTCTCAGCACATAGAATTACATATGCCTGTACATACATATAAACATTCATTTTTATATCCATCCATCTGTATTCACATTACAAACATTGGTATAGTTCCAACTCTTTTTTTTTTTTTTTTTTTTTTTTGAGACAGAGTTTTGCTTTTGTTGCCCAGGCTGGAGTGCAATGGCGCTAACTCAGCTTACTGCAACCTCCACCTCCCAGATATTCAAGGGATTCTCCTGCCTCAGCCTCCTGAGTAGCTGGGATTACAGGCATGTACCACCACACCTAGCTATTTTTTTTTGTATTTTTAGTAGAGATGGGTTTCTCTATGTTGGTCAGGCTGGTCTCTAACTCCCTACCTCAGGTAATCCACCCACCTTGGCCTCCCGAAGTGCTAGGATTACAGGTGGGAGCCACTGCACCTGGCCTAGTTCCAACTCTTTTAGTGATGTCAAAGACATCCTTTTTTAAGTTCTAATTGCTTTTATTGTCACCAACAATTAGATAAATGGAAAGGCCTGCTTCACTCTAAATTTTAGGTTTGGGAAGGCAGCCCTTACTCTAATTTTGTTCATTATTCTTTTATTTTAGATTCATCAGAAATATTCATTCATTAAGCCAACCATTTAGATCTTTACAGAAGTGGATGGAATCTCGAAGTACACACCACATTAGGGTCGGTAAGTTAGTGATAAATGGCATAATGTGGAGTTCTACGCATTCCTTATTCAAGCCATCCTCTTACCTATATCCCAAGATATCTGATTTTTATTTGTACTTTTCTTCTGCTTCCCATCTCAGACAAACAGAGGGTCTTTTGCCTGGACATCTGTGTGTACATATCTCTGCTCCAGAAGGAGGTGGAAACCAAGCTCTCATGATGACTGATTATTCCATGTGGTCAGGGTCTTCCCTGGTCACTATCGTTATCACCTCACCTCACACTCTCTCTTCATACAAGCACAAACCTCTTTTGCTCACATGCCTTAGCAAAATTATCAGTGGCCAACTAGTTGCTTTCATGAGAATGTTTCAGTTCTCATCTTGCCCCATGTCTCTGCAGTATTTGATCTGCAGCTCTCCTTCAGAGCTGTTGCACGCATAGATTCGGTGCACACGGTTGTTATGAACTGCAGCACACCCTCCTTATTAAGATCCTTCTACCCCACACCTCATACTCCATAATCTTTAAACTATTCTATGCTTCCTCTGAGATTTCCTGCCTTTTCAAGTTGAAAAGCACACCTTTGTCTGACGTAAACTTGAGACGCACCCTCAATCGCTGAAGCTTGCATGCTTCTCACATCCACCCTCTGTCTAAATCCTGATAATTCTATCTATGGTTTCAAATTCATTCTCTCTTCCCTATCTGCAGAGTCACTACTCTGAGGCAAGCTGTCATTACCTCTAGATTGTACCACGGACTCTTCAATGTTCTCACTGTCTTTCATTTCCCCCTAAACCCTATCCTTTACCCTGCCATCAATGTGATTTTATACTACATACATCTGATCATTTCATTCTTCTGCTCAAAAAGTATTGATGACATTGCTTTGCTTATGAGTTTATATCTAAACCTTTCCACAAGTTTTCCAATATTTTTGAGACTTGTCTGTTTTTTGCCTACTCATTTTGGCTATTCATAACCTCCTTGCTGTTCCTACTCCTCACTCTGTGAGTTAGTGCTCTTACTACTCTCATTTCTGACTTCTATGACTCTATTAATCATTTTTGCCATGGGGTGAAATTCTTTAGGTTTAGGCCAATCACTTACCCATGATGAACCTACATTTACAAACATATATATATATGTATATGATTACATATATATATATGTATATGATTACATATATATATATGATCATCATTGATCATCATGTGCAGATTACAAATTTTATATATATATATATATATATATATATATATATATATATATATATATAAAATTTCAGCAAATGACCCTTTCAGCAAAGAAGAAAACTATATAGGGAAGTGGTTTTCAGTGGCTTGGTATGGTTGCAAAAGAGAGATTAGGGAAGGATATTAAAATTTGAGATTAGATTCCAGTTGAATTGAAAAAAATTGATACATTTTCTCTGATTTGTCTTTGTCACCTAAAATTCACTTTGCAATTCTGAACAACAAGACGCTGAACTCAATCAACACTGGCTCTTTCTCCCAGGTTTTGCAGCAAACTTTCTTCATCAGTGCCCTTCATGCCACCAGGGTGGGAACTGCGGCTTGGTGTAATCCTAGCTATTACCAGTTAATGACACCTCCTTATTTTATTTCATGGACACAGCACTAAGCACAACTGAACCCGTGATCACCTACATGCCTTTAGACCATTTCTACTTATTCAGCCCATCTTTTGGTTTTGCAGTCTTTCTCTTGAATACATTTCCTCTGAGCAAGTCTGGTTAAAATAAAACTTAAGGCAAACTAAAACAAGAAAAAAGCAAACTGAAGTGATTATGATTTAAAAATAGAAGAGAGGGCAATACACCATATGGCCTGCTCAGCATGGCCTTATCGTACACACAAAAGCATTTTACAGTGGCTTCTATAGCATACAAACAGCCTTATCAATGACTTCAGCTGCCTGTTCCCCCAAATAGCTCCAGAGGGCATCCCTGTGAGATGGTTTGGCATGTAGGGAGACAACCCCACACCAGAGTCTGAATCCCATAGTTTTCCAGGCTGTAGGGGGAAAGCAGGAAATACTGAGAACTGTAGTTGTGATAGAATTTGTAGCTTGCAGAGTGAAGACTCTCCCAAACTCATCAAGACACACATCACTGGGCCTGGTCCGAGCAAACAGCTGTGCTGTTAAAAGAGTAAGTGCATGCTGCTGTGGGGCTTTTAATTGAAGAGGCATAACATTAGGCCAGATGAGGGACCCACCATAATTAGAAGACAGACTACTTAACGGCCAGTAGCCATGGCCTTGAATGGGGAATGGAAATTCAGCTACTTGGCATTTCTCTCACTATAGATCATAATGGATTAATTAGAACTGCACAAAGACAAAAACATGCCCAAGGTAAGCATAAAGCCACATAGAATTGCACTGAACAGCATTATGAGCACTGCAGCCCAGGGTTTGCAACACTCCCGTCTGAGTGTTGGAATGAAGGCCATAACAAGCACTCCCAGCTCTGTCCTGGCCTTTTACTCATCCTTAGCTTTAAAAAGGGGCAGCAACTTCACAACCTGATCACGTTAGGCTCCTACAGAAAGAAGCTGCAGAATATATTCTTCCTCTTCAGTGCCTACTTCAATGATGATAGACTTTTTTTTTCCTTTCACGTTTTTTTTCTGCCACCTCATTTCCTGGGCTGATTCTGCCTCCTGAAATAGCTAAATTTTTCATGTTGCCCACCCACAAAAGCAAGTTGATGGTTTGCAGGTAATTTTACACCATACAGAAGAAACCACAGCCATTCTTTGCAAGCATCTCATTTAGTCTGAAGCATAGCAAAAATCATGGGCTAGAAAGAGCATGGACTTGCAGTCAGGTTGCCCTGGATTTGCATTCAAATGCTAAAATGTACCAGCATAAATTATTTATTACTTATCTTCTATTAAAATGGAGTTAAGACAGCATGCACTGTGCAGGGTTGTTATGAGGAATAAAGAAAGCATCACTATCTATAACACTCAACACAAAAGCACCTTACATATGGCCTGAAGCCCAATGAAAGTTCAGTAAGTGGCCATTTCCTTTCTATTCAGTTTTTGGTGTGAAATGGTCAAAAGTGATAGGATTATCTGTCCATAATTGAAATTGAAACATAATGTAAATCCTTCCTCTTAGTATATCCCCAATTGCATATTTTACAACTGCCCTCAACGAGCTCAACAGATCGAGTTTAGCAGCTTCTTTCTGTCATTTCTTGGACAGGTAAGAGGTTAAGAAACACAAGAAAATTGAAAAACAAGGGGAGTGAATTGATCAGCACACCTGATGTTAACGCCTCAGTGAATGATGGTTTAGAACCATCCAGCAGCCATGGTTCTACCCTGTAGAGCTATAAATGGCTACCTCCAGGAGTCACAGGTGTTTGTCACCCTAATGGCACTCAAGCAGAGGCCCAATAGACTCTTGGAAGACTCTGTAAAAATGATGTGTCTATAGATGGAACATTATCTAAATGTGTGGGCCTACAGGTTTCTTGTGACTGGAAATTTGGTACTTTTATCTCTTGTGTCAAGCAATAAATAAAAGCACAGTCTTAGGGACTGAAGAATCAGAGAGCACTCTGATTATTTGGTGTTTTGTATGTAACATAGAGAGTAAAAGACTTCACACAAATTGACTTTGAATGACTTTTACCAAGTGTCTAAGTTATTGATAGTGGAAGAAGTCAAGTCACAAAGGCTCTGAATTACAATATGGAAGGCTCATTTCTGGCTTCCAATTACCTTAGAAATATTAGAGTGAGTACTAAGAGACATGTACATAAAGATTCTTGCAAAGGTGGAGCTTCATTTATGTTCTTGGTGAGGTTGGCTATGTCCCTTTAAGGTGTCTCATTATGTGAAAATTTGGCAAAATTAAAATCCAAAACTTGGGGCCACAAATTTGTACTTTGTGAGTCTTGCATTTAGATTACTATGATTTATCTCTAGGAGGTTCTAGTTAAATTCAAATGTAATAATTGATAAAAAAGGAAATTAATACCTAGACATCTGTTTTTTAATATAGACTTTTTGAGATGCGATGGCATGTACTGATGCCAAAAAAATGTGCTGAAACTTAACACATTTAGAGCAGCTAGAAGAATATAAACTGAAATATGTAGCAATTCAGACCTTCTTCCTTAGAGAGAGGAGAGGTTTAATCATGTCACTAACAATATTCCTTTGGAGGATTTATATCACATTGGCTTTCTTTTGTGCTAGATAGATACTATTGTCTATGTTTATTTGGCTTTTTTTGTTTTTTTTGAGACATAGGTAGATGCACAAGATAAACAATATGAAAAATGGATGATTTCTATCATTTCTTATTTGAAAAGAAGCTAGACAGACTAATATATCCCAGATCCATGTATCAAGTATCAGTAGCATTTCATGCTAGCAATTTAATAAGGTGCCAGGAAACTCTTTTCCTATATCTCTGGATATATGTCTATTTTCAGTAACCAAGACTGGGATACAAACTGAAATTCACATAAAAGAGTTCAATTAAGTCAGCATTTGTTCTTCAAATTTTGTGTACACTTATTCAAAACAAAAATTGTACTAAACCACTAGGTAATATAAGTCCCAAAGGGAAACTGGGCACTTGTATTGAATATACACAGAATGGGTAGTTTAGAATACAGGGACTCAAAGGAGCTGGTAATCAGGGTATTATTTGCACAATCTGGGTAGAGTTTTAAGAAACAGTGGTACCATGAGTGCTCTACCTCAAAATATTTCTAGGTTAATGGAGAGAAGACAGGATATCCAGGTTCAGTGGATATTAGAGGAGGGACCGAAAAGAAGAAATAGGAAGGCCTAGAAAACACACTTAACCATTTTAATTAACTTTGCACTTTGAACTGTGCAAAGAAAATTCTCCCTCTATTTTCTCTAACTTTCCAGAGAGTGACTATTTTGATTACAGATTTTAAGTGTGGCTGCTATACATGGAGATGAAGAGTTTGAGTCTGCAGTCGTGCGTGGCCCCCTGCCCAGCTCCTACTCTGCACTCTTAATGTTCCACAGGAGGTCTCGGGCACACACATACTCCCTAATAAGTGCAGTTGGATGGCGACTCCTTTTAATGCTGCTTGACATGTTATATTTATACAGGTGGAGACAGCAGTTAAATAAAATATGCGAGCTTCATAATCCTTAAATTTCTTCTCTCTTCCTCTCACCCAGTGTGCTCTGTGTGTTGTACACAGAATACTTTCCATAGAAAATAACCACACTGTCCTTTTTAATGTTTTTATACCACAGTACCTCTAGGCACTAGTCCACCATCTAGACGAAAAACCTAATAAAACCTCAGGAAGTGATTTAATTACGGCAGAGGAAAAGAGTAAAGAGTGAGATGAAGCCAAGACTGAAATAGTAGGGGGCAGTGGGATAGCGGGGAAGGAGTTGGGCACTCAGAAAGGCAGTGGCAAAGAAACACACTGGCTCATTTAGTAGATGAAAGCAGGGCCCTCTAAGCTGCAAAGAGAGCAAGGATGATGCAAGAATATGAGGAAGAGGAATTATCAATACGTGGTACCAAAGGTTCCCCAACAGGCATGGTCCCTCTAATTCAAGGCATCTGTCCTTCTTTCCTTACAAAGAACTCCACCATAATTTATTACATCTTGTTTTCTTTATTCCAATAAAAGAGGCATTAGTAATCACTCTCAGGTTCATGCTAGAGAGCATTTTTTTTTTTTTTTAAAGAAAGGCAAGAAAGACATAAGCCCAATCTAATAAGAGCAGAATCTCAGTAATTGCTACCATTGTGTTCTATGCAATTGCTGCCCACTAGACTTACCTATCTGGTTTATGGCACAGCAATATATAACATTTATTCAAGCATTCTTTCATGTAACAGAAATTTACAAGCACCTACTCTGTGTAAAAGACAAGACACTTCCCTTGAGGATGTTACAATTCGTTGTGAGAAGTTGAAATGGGAATTACTGTAATAAAAAGATGGCAATTGCAACACTGACTTTATTAACAAGTTATGGACAGCAAGGAGGGTCCACATTCATTAGTTCTGCCTGAAAACAGGCAAAAAATCATCAACTCCATCTCAGAAGAAGTAACTCATGAGTTGGGTTTCAAGAGATGCAAAGGATTTTGCTAGATTAAATAATAATAATAATAATAAAAACACATTCCTTGACATAGAAATGTGTATGAACAATGGCATAGATGTGTTGGAGAAATATGAGTGAATTGATGTGGCTAAGCATAGGATGTGATATAAAGAGGGACGAGGACCATCAGGAGATGCGTTTTGAATGGTAGATTGAAACCAGATTGCAAATAAACCTATGGTTAAACATTGTGAACGACATCCTTTAGCAGCAGGCAGTCACAGAAGGGCTGGGGGCAGGTGTAGCATCACCAGAACGGGGTGTTAGAAAGTGCACGGGCAGCTGGGAGAGTATCATGAGAGTGTGGCTAAAAAGAGGGAGACCAGTTGAGGCAGTGGTGGTGTCCCAGGAAAAAGACTGGACACTGAAACAGGAAAGATGGCGAAGAGGCAGTTTGACACATGAAAGTCCATCTAATTCAAGTCGGAAGTTTGGCTTTGGAGTCCTATTGGAATACTCTGAGTCATGATAAAGAAATATATAATTCGATGGGAGAAAACAATAACATGTCTTACAAAAGAGAGAAACATACATAAGCTTCAGGTGAAAGAGCATCTTGTGCTGTGAAAAAGGTGGCTTGCTCTGTTTGGGAAGATGCAGCTTTCAGCCCCCGGCCTTTAGAGTCAAAACACATGGTTTGCAATCCATGTCCACTGGGCAACTTGGACAAGTGACTTAATATTTCTATGCTTTATGTTGCTCATCTGCAAAGTGCAGATTACCCCAGTGCTTTTCATCAAAAGCGAGAATGTTATAAGGATTAAATGAAATAATATGCATAAAGTGCTGAGAAGAGCGTCTGGTTCATCTCAAAGGCTTAATAAGAGTCAGTTGTTAAAAGCAGCAGTTGACATTATTAATCACAAAGACACATTGAGAGTCAGTTCATCCTATCCTAAAACATTTAGATAACCTGTTTTCTCCCACCCCCGTCCCAGTGGACATGCAATCCCAAGAGGATCAATTAAAGATAGAAGCAGCTTGTTTTAAAAAGAGAGTCACTTTTTTGGACCCAGAAATATTATATTCCAAAAGTTTTATTTCATCAATGAAAGGGGAATAGATCAATGCCCTCAGAAAGTTGTACAGTTGGGCATCATCTCAAATCCCCAACCTCAACACTCCCCTGAGGACATAGAGATTCTTGACACCCAGGCAAACACTAATCACATTAGTAAAAAAGCAATGCTTATTATGGCTGACAGCATTGTCCCAAATTATAGGGAAGCAGGGAGGGAGATAAAGATAAAGAAGGGAAAGTAGAAGGAGAAATTCTTTGTTAAAACTCTAATCAGCTGGAAGACCTTGTGAGCAACTAAAAAGAAATTAACATGAGAGTAGAATCTTGATGCACAGCTACAGCCTCAAAAATAGGATGCAATTAAGTGCTTCTAACAAGGCTCCAGTAGTCTGATGGTAAATGTAGAAAGACCAGCTTAATGAAATGTCATGGGGACACTGCTTATAATAATCATATGCCCTGGATGCCAAATGGAACTTTACCTGTTGGAGAAACGGTTACAGAGGAAAAGAACAAAAGCCTGCCAACTGTTAGGAAATAGAACAGAACGAGCTCAAGGCCCTAGGGGAAGGTGGAAAATTAACGCAGCCTCTGTGTCTTGTTATGTTTCCTTTACCACTGTGCTTTTCTCTTCTGGATTTAAAATTGTGTATTTCCCAGCAGATGGTGGAGGGGGGGATCTTTTAGAAAAGTAGTATTGGATTTGATGTCTGGACACTGCAAATTTGGAAATCAGGTTAAGGGTAAGATTGTATAGAGCCAGGGGTGTCATTTAGCTTGCAAGACTTTATAAAACTACCCTTATTATTTGCTTTGTTATTTCCCTTGAATAGACAGTTTACATTCCCTTGTGGCCAGTTAACTTACTTGAGGCTTCCGACTTATTTAGGTCTCTCCTCAAATGAAAGCATGTCAGAGAGGTCTTCACTGAATACCATTATTCAAAGTCGTCCTCACTTAATCCCCCAGGCCCTCTCTAGCCCACTACCTGGCTTCATTTTCTTCACAACATTTTTCAATTCATAAAAATATTATGTTTATTATTAATACATTATTTTTCCTGCCCACTATGATACAACCTCCATGAGAACAGAAAACATGCCTGTTTTGTACACCACTTTATCCTCAGTCACTTGTGCAGTACCGAAATGTATTCAATGGTCTAGATAGATTTGGAATAAATTTTTTATCCATAAATGTACATAATTTCTTAATGCTTTCTAGCACTGCTAGTCCACTTTCTACTCGAGGATTCTCGCATACCTTCTCCTCTCTCCTCCTCAAGTCTACATGCCTCTTGGTTTTATTTCTTTAAACTCAACCTCCTCTCCTTTTACAGTGACCCTGTTTTCAGTCTGAACTTTCTGACTTTTCTGTTCAAAATCTTTACACAAACTCTTCATTCTCCTGCTCTGTTCATTTTTCCTTCTCTACATGATCATTCCCATCAATATATAAATGTGCTATATTACTCCCAAACATAAAAACAAACAAAACCACACTCTCTCTCCAACAACCACCCCATTCCAGCACTTGTCAGGGTTACAGAAAAACCCTTCCTATAGTTGTCTTAATTCACTGTTTTTGCTTTATGTCCGATTTTCCTAAAACCTAGTTCAACCAGGACTTACTTCTCACCTCTTTTATGAAACACATCACCAAGACCATCAGTGACCTCCATGCTGTGGAATCAAACAGGCTCTCCTATGTCCTCAACTTACTTGGCCACTCAGTGACACCAGACAATTGAACAATCCCTCTTTCAACAAAAATTAATTCGTTGAGATATAATTAATGTACCACAAAATGCATCCAATTTGATGAATTTTGACAAATGGATGCTCACATGTAATCTGCATTAACTACCAACACAATCAAGATACTGCCCTCCTCCAAAGTCCCTTTGTGTCCCATCCAGTTAATTTTTCCCCACACTCAACTTAAGGCAATCATTTATCTGTTTTCTGTCACTGTAAGTTAAAAGTGTTTTTACATATTTTAAATAAATGGGAGTTATACGGTATGTGCTTTTTTGCATCTGCCAGTGCTCATCTGCCAGTGCGCATCAGCATATACATTCATTTTATTGCATTAATCAGTAGTTCATTATTTTTTATTGCTGAATAGCATTTTATTGCTTAGATATACCACTTTTTAAAATTAATTGTACTGTTGAAGGAGGAAATGAACAGAATGCACATGTATGCATACACATCTTCATGTGGACAGAGGTACTAGTTTCTATTGGATAAATATTTAGAATTCTGAGTCATCAGGTAGGTGCATGTTTAACTGTGTAAGAAATTGTAAGTTTTCACAGTGGTTATACTATTCTACATTCCCACAAGAAATGTTACTGTTGCTCCATATCTTTACCAATACTTAACATTATTAGTCTTTTAATTTTAACCATTCTAGAGAAGATATAGTTATTTATTATTTTGGTTTTAATTTGCATTTTCCTAATGAATAATGGCGCTAAGAGCCTTTTAATAGGTTTTTGGTGACTTTTGACTCTTCTTTAGTGATTTATCTTTTTAAATGTTTTTCTTACTTTAAAAAATCAGGTTGTCTTGCTATTGACTTGTGAAACATTTTCTAATTATGCATTTTGAAAATGCCTTTTAATTTTCTTAACAGTGTTTATTGAAGAGAAAAGTTAATTATATGAAATCCAATTTATCAGTTTATTCATTCACACTGTGTACTTTTTATGTCCTGTTTAAGAACTCTGCTTAACTCAAGGTCAAAATGAGAAATACTTCCTCTAGAAATTTTAAAGACACTTTAGCCTTTACCTTTGGGTTTATGATTCATTTCAGTTTATTTCTGTATACAGTGTGATGCAAAGAAAAGAGGTATTTTTTTTTTCATATAAACAGTCACTTGTTGAGCAAAATTCATCGAATTTCCTTGGCACCTGTGTTGAAAATAAATTGACTCTTT
Source organism: Aotus nancymaae (assembly GCF_030222135.1). Lineage (NCBI taxonomy): Eukaryota > Metazoa > Chordata > Mammalia > Primates > Aotidae > Aotus > Aotus nancymaae. Next base: position 4,660,416 of record NW_026988494.1, on the reverse strand, counting down.
ATATGTAAGTTGCTTGGTTGTGCTTCTGGACTTTCCATTTTGTTCCATTCATCTATATATCTACCCCCTCCAACACCACAATATTTTGATACCATAGCTTTAGAATAATTCTTTAAGTCAAACAATTTGAGTATTTAATTTTATTCTTTTCAAAATTATATTGGCTATTCTACATCATTTATATTTCAATATAAATATCTGTCTGAATTGATTAACTTCTAGCACCCCTTCAAAATTAAAAAAAGTCTGTTGGGATTTTGATTGCAATTATATTTAGAAATATAGATAACTTGAAGGACATTGGTACATTAAAAAAATGAGTGTTCCAAGATGCAACATGGTATATCTTCCTGTTTAGATCTACTTCTCATGTAGGTCTTTGAAAATTTTATTTAGTGATGTTTTGTAGTTGTTGGTGTAAAGGTTTATATGTACTTTCTTAAATTTGTCCGTATTTCATGTTTTTGATGCTGAAATACCTATGGAAAAAATGGTACTTACTTTCTTCATTTCAATTAAATTATTAGTCATTAGTGTATATAATTGACTCTTGTATATTTACTTTATATCATGCAAATTTCCTAAACCAAATTATTAGATTTTATCGTTCTTTTTTTAGAAGATTCTCTAGGAATTTCTTTATAAACAAACCAGTCATTTTAAATAAGAGTTTTGCTTTATGCTTCCAATTTATAATTTTTTTTCTTGCCTCATCGCATCAAATAAGATGTCTAGGAAAATATTGATAAGTAGCAAATGAAAATATCCTTGTCTTCTTCCAGAACTTAGAAGAGACAATAAGCCTTTCACTGTTAACACAGTAATATTAACTAATTTTTTATAAATACTTTTTATTAATTTGAAGAATTTCCTTTTTTTTTTTTTTTTTTTTTGAGAAGGAGTCTTTCTCTTTCACCCAGGCTGGAATGCAGTGGTGCAACCTTGGCTCACTGCAACCTCTGCCTCCCGGGTTCAAGTGATTATCCTGCTTCAGTCTACCGAGTAGCATACACCACCACACCCAGCTAATTTTTGTATTTTTAGTAGTATTTTGTGTTTTTTCACCATGTTGGCCAGGCTGGTCTTGAATTCCTGACCTTAGGTGATCAACCTGCCTCAGCCTCCCAAAGTGCTGGGATTATAGGCTTGAGCTATGGCACCCAGCAAAATATTTCCCTTTTATTTCCAAGTTTTTGGCAGTTATTATTATGAATGGTTGTGGACTTTTGTTCATTACTTTTTCTGCATCTATTATATTTCATTCCTTTTTACTCTTTCATGTTTTGTATGTATGCTTTTTGATAGCTAGCTAACTAATGTGGTAATCAAATTGATTGTGTTTTGAATGTTAAACCAACTTGACATTCCTGAAGTAAACTTATTTAGCCATTATGTGCTTTTTACATATTATTGATTTTAATTTGCTACTATCAGGTTAAGAATCTTTCACCTATATGTTAAAGGATATTGTTCCTGTATCTTTTTCCGTTGTTTTGGCATTAGGGTAATGGTCTCATGAAGTGAATTGAGAAGAGTTTCAATTTTCCCATTTGCTGCAAATTATTTTTTTTTAGAATAGGCGTTATTTATTCCTTTGGCGTTTAGTAGAATTAAATAAGCTATCTCAGCCTAAAGTTTTCATTGTGCAAAAATTTTAGCTATCAAATTTATTTGTTTAATAGATACATGGCTCTCTAGATTAGTTTATCTTGTTCTTGGGAGAACTTTGTTTTTCTTTCAGGAATGTGTCCATTTTATCTAAGTTGTCTAATTTATTTTATCAGATTATTGTCAATAGTTCCTTATTATCCTGTTAGCTTCTTTAAACTCTGCTGTGATTTTACTTCTCACTTTTCTGGCATCTGGCAATTTGTGAATTTAAATATTTGTTTTTCTTGACCTGAGTCAAGATTTACCAATACTGATGATTCTTTCAAAGAATCAACTTTTGGTTTAATTGATTTTTTCTGTTGTTGGTCTAGTTTTTATTTCCCTGATCTTAGCTATTTATTTTTTTTTTCTGCTTTATGTGAAAATAATTTATTCATTTCCTAACTTATTTTTATGGAAAATAAGTCATTGATTTGAGCTCTCTTCTTTTCATTTTTCTTTTCCAATAAAAGTGTTTAATACTTTAAATTTCCAGCTGCTTTCCACCAATGTTGATGTATATTGTATTTTTATTTCAAGTCAATTCAAAATATTTTCAAATTTTAAAATAATTTTTTGACCTATATCTTACATAAAATGTGATATTAACTTCTAAAATGGTATCTTTTTCACATGACACTTCTTAAAAGAGCTTTATTGTTATAGAATAATATAAAATTATAATTTTAAAAGTACAATTATATGACTTTTAGTGAATTGACATAATTATGCTACCATCACCACAATCTAACTTTAATAATCCCCAAATAATTTTTATGACCATGCATTTTTATTGTGATAAAAAGCCGTAGAACACAATGTCTACATTATAAATAAAAGTTTTAGTGTGTAGCCCAGAATTGTTAACTTTGTGCTTTGTCATACAGCAGATCTCTAGAACACTTTTATCTTATGTGGTTGAAACTCTACACCCATTTCACAGAAAATGCCCATTTTCCCCTCAAGCCAGCCTCTGCAACCACCATTTTTTCTTTCCGTTTCTATGAGATTGAATACTTCAGATAGCTCACATAAGTAGAAATATGCCATATATATCTTTCAGTAGCTGACTTATTTCACTTAAAAAATGTCCTCAAGGTTTATCAGTGTTGTAGAAGATTTCATTCTTTTTATGAGTGAATAGTTTTCCATTGTGTATATATGCCACAATTTCTTTATTCATTCATCCATTGATGAATACTTAGAATGAGTCCATACATTGGCAATATAAATAATAGTACCACAATAACCATAGAAACTCAGATATAGCATCAATATATTGATTTCCTTTCTTTTGAGTATGTACCCAGTAGTGGGATTGCTGGATTTTATGGTTGTTCTATTTTTAATTTTTTAAGGTATCTCCACTCTGCTATAGCTGCTGCATCATTTTTCAGTGATCAACAGCATGCTAGAGTTCTAATTTTTCCCCATGCTCACCACACTTATTATCTGATTTTGTTTGTGTGTGTGTGTGTTTGAATATCTGTTTGTTTTTGATAATGGCCATCCTCACAGGCAAGAGGTAAAATGTCATTGCCATTTTGATTTGCATTTCCCCAATGAGTGGTGACATTGAGCATATTTTCATATACTGGTTGGCTATTTGTATGCCTTCTTTGGAGAAATGTCTATTCAGGCCCCTTGACCATGTTTTGTAAGTGGATGTTAATTACTGAATAGATCCTTTGCCCACGTTTCATAATTGGATTTTAACCATTTATTTATTTATTTGTTTAGTCATTGAATTGTAGGTGTTCCATATGTATTTTGGATGTTAACTATAAGATACATAGTTTACAGCTATTTTTTCCCATTCTGTAGATTTCCATTCACTCTGCTGATTGTTTTCTTGCCTCACAAAAGATTGGTATTTTGATTTAGTCTCACTTGCCTATTGCCTATTTTTGCTTTTGATGCCTGTCCTTTTGGTGTCATATTATTGCCAATACCAATGTCATGAAGTATTACTCTTATTTTTAATTCCAGGTGTGTTATTTAAATCTTTAATCCAGTTTGAAATGATTTTATGTATGATGTAAGATGAATCCAATTTCATTTAATTGTATGTGGATATCCAGTTTTCTCATCACCCTTTGTTAAAGAGACTATCCTTTTTATATTGTGCATGTTGAAGATTAGTTGACCATATATATATTGGTTTATTTCTGGGCTCTTTACTCTGTCCCATTGCTCTGTTCTGTGTCTGTTTTTATTAATGTACTGCTTACAATACCTTTGTAATATGTTTTCAAGTAAGGAAGAATGAGGCTTCTTTGCTATTTGTAGAGATTGGCTTCTGGGGGTCTTTCGTGATTTCATATGAATTTTTGGATTGTTTTTCTATTTTTTCAAAACAATACCCTTGGGATTTTGAAAAAGATTGCATCAGAATCTATAGATTTTTTTGAGATAGTAAATCTTTTTATTTCCATAAACATAAGATTTGTTTCTTCTTTAATTTATCTCAGCAATGTTTTGTAGTTTTCCAGTATACAAGTCTTTTACTTCCTTGGTTAAGTTTATTCCTAAATATTTGATTCTTGTTAATACCATTATGAATAAGATTATTTTATTAATTTCCTTTTCAGATTGTTTATTGTTAGCTTATAGAAAAACGATTGATGTTTGCATTTGATTTTTGTATACTGCAGCTTTGCTGAATTCATTTATTACTTCTGACAGTTTTCTTGTGGATTCCTTGGAGTTTTCTGAATATTAGATCTTGCCATCTGTAAACAGAGATAATTTTCTTCTTTTTTTCCACTTTGGATGCCTTTTGTTTGTTTATTTATTTATTTATTTTGCCTAATTGCTCTAGCTAGGATTTTCAGTGCTATGTTGAACAGAAGCGGCTGAAGTAGGCATCGTTGCTTTATTCCTGATCTTAGCAGAAAGCTCTCAGTTTTTCACCATATCATAACGTTACCTGTGTACTTTTCTTTATTGGCCTTTATTATGACTCTTATTATGTAGAGGTAATTTCCTTGTATTCCTAGTTTCTTGAGTGTTTCTATTGTGAAAGGGTCTTGAGTTTTATAAAGCACATTTTCTACATCTATTCAGATGATCATATTATATTTATCTTTTATTCTAATAATGTGCTGTATCACTTTGATTAGTTGATATTGATTTATCCTTGCATCCCATGGACAAATCCAATTTAATCAGGAGTTTGCCTTTCTCTCTTGAGACCCATCATCCCTTCCTTTATTCCTATTACTCTCTTTTGGAGTAGGAATATTATCCAGTGCTTGTCCCACTCTTGTATTTTATTTATTTTTAATTGTACTTTAGGTTCTGGGGTACATGTGCAGGTCATGCTGGATTGTTGCACAGGTACATACATGGCAATGTGGTTTGATGTCTCCATCCACCCGTCACCTATATCTGCCATTTCTCCCCATGCTATCTCTCCCCAACCTCCCCACCCCCCACTGTCCCTCCCCTGTCCCCACCAACAAACCCCAGTGTGTGATGCTTCCCTCCCTGTGTCCATCTGTTCTCATTGTTCATTACCTGCCTATGAGTGAGAACATGCAGTGTTTGATTTCCTGTTTCTGTGTCAGTTTGCTGAGAATAATGGTTTCCAGATTCATCCATGTCTGTACAAAGGACACAAACTCATCGTTTTTTTATAGCTGCATAGTATTCCATGGTGTATATGTGCCACATTTTACTTGTCCAGTCAATCATCGATAGGCATTTGGGTTATTTCCAGGTTTTTGCTATTGTAAACAGTGCCACAATGAACATATGTGTGCATGTGTCTTTATAATAGAATGATTAATAATCCCGTGGATACCCAGTAATGGGATTGCTGGGTCAAATGGAATTTCTCTTTCTAGGTCCTTGAGGAATCACCACACTGTCTTCCACAATGGTTGAACTAGTTTACACTCCCACCAACAGTGTAAAAGTGTTCCTATTTCTCCACATCCTCTCCAGCATCTGTTGTCTCTAGATTTTTTAATGATCACCATCTAACTGATGTGAGATGGTATTTCAATGTGGTTTCGATATGCATTTCTCTAATGACCAGTGATGATGAGCATTTTTTCATATATTTGTTGGCCTCATACATGTCTTCTTTTGAAAAGTGTCTGCTCATATCCTTCGCTTACTTTTGAATGGGTTTGTTTATTTTTTTTCTTGTAAGTATGTTTTAGTTCTATGTAGATTCTGGATACTAGCCCATTGTCAGATGGGTAAATTGTAATTTCTTTTCCCCCATTTTGTTGGTTGCTAGTTCACTCTAATGATTGTTTCTTTTGATGTACAGAAGCTCTGGAATTTAATTAGATCCCATTTGTCTATTTTGGCTTTTGTTGCCAATGCTTTTGGCGTTTTAGTCATGAAGTCCTTGCCTATGCCTATGTACTGAATGGTTTTGCCTAAGTTTTCTTCTAGAGTTTTTATGGTGTTAGGTCTTATGTTTAAGTCTTTAATCCATCTGGAGTTAATTTTAGTGTAAAGTGTCAAGAAGGGGTCCAGTTTCTGTTTTCTGCACATGGCTAGCCAGTTATCCAAACACCATTTATTAAACAGGGAATCCTTTTCCCATTGCTTGTTTTTGTCATGTTTGTCAAAGATCAGATGGTTGTGAATGTGTGGCATTATCTCCCAGGCCTCTGTTCTGTTCCATTGGTCTATATCTCTGTTTTGGTACCAGGACCATGCTGTTTTGATTACTGTAGCCTTGTAGTATAGTTTTAAGTCAGGTAGCGTGATGCCTCAAGCTTTGTTCTTTTTTCTTAGAATCGTCTTGTCTATGCGGGCTCTCTTTTGATTCCATATGACATTTAAGGTGTTTTTTTCCAGTTCTGTGAAGAGGATCATAGGTAGCTTGGTGGGGGTAGTGTTGAATCTATAAATTACTTTGGGCAGTACGGCCATTTTCACAATATTAATTCTTCCTTACCATGAGCATGGAATGTTTTTCCATCTGTTTGTGTCCTCTCTTATTTGGTTGAGCAGTGGTTTGTAGTTCTCTTTGAAGAGGTCCTTTATATCCTTTGTTAGTCGTGTTACTGGGTATTTTATTCTCTTTGTAACAATGGTGAATGGCAGTTCATTCTTGATTTGGCTCTCTTTAAGTCTGTTATTGGTGTATAGGAATGCTTGTGATTTTTGCACATTGATTTTGTATCCTGAGACTTTGCTGAAGTTGCTTATCAGTTTCAGGAGATTTTGGACTGAGACGATGGGGTCTTCTAAATACACAATCATGTCATCTGAAAATAGAGACAATTTGACTTCCTCCTTTCCTAATTGAATACCCTTTATTTCTTTTTCTTGCCTGATTGCTCTGGCTAGGACTTCCAATACTATATTGAGTAGGAGTGGTGAGAGAGGGCATCCTTGTCTAGTGCCAGATTTCAAAGGGAATGCTTCCAGTTTTTGCCCATTCAGTATGATATTGGCTGTGGGTTTGTCGTAAATAGCTTTTATTATTTTGAGATACTTTCCATCGATACCTAGTTTATTGAGAGTTTTTAGCATCAAGGGCTGTTGAATTTTGTATTTTAGAAACACATAACTTGTTTAATTTCACAGAGGATGAATTTTGTCTCAGGACTGTACCTCCAGTCTTACCTATATGTGGTTTAGATAGTATTTAAATGAGACTTTTGACTTTAAAGTTGATGCTGGAATGAGTTAAATTCTCAGGGCCTTTGAGAAGAAATAAATATATCTGGCATGTGAGAAGGACAAAAATTCAGGTGGGTGGGCAGGGGAAGAATGCTATCCACTGAATGTTTGCATCTTCCCTAAATTCCTATGTTGAAATCCTAACCTTCAATGTGATGATCTTGGGAAGTGAGGCTTTGAGGAGGTAACTAGGTTGTGCAGATGGAAACCTCCTGAATGGAACTGGTGATCTTAAAATACAGACACTACAGGGTTTGCTTTTTCACTTTCTCTTCTCTGCCATCTGAGGGTGCAATAAGTCAGCCATCTGCAATCTGGAAGAAGGTCCTCACCAGAACCCAACCATGCTGACAACCTGAATGTAGACATCAGACTCCAGAACTATGAGGAATAAATATCAGTTGTTCATAAGCCACCCAATGTTTGGTAATTTATTATAGCAACTTGAGTCACCTAAGACACCTGAACTACATGGTGGCTGTTTTCCTTATTTTTTAGCCTTCTGAATCCAAGCTGGTTCCCTTTATTTCATTAATCTCTACTTCCAACTGCTTCCAATTAGTGTTTAAGTCAGTGTTAAGTAGGTTTTGTTTCTGTTGTTGTTTTGGTTGTAGTTTTTTCCCTTCTATTTTTACCATTTAAATTATATTTGAATTACTATGGATAGCTCTGCTTATCACTCTTAAACTGCTTTAGCAACCTAACGTCAATTTCAGTTGTTTTTAGAAACATAGCTGTTCCCTGATGCACCTCACAACTGTTTCACTTCATCCTTTCAAATATCATTAAAAAAATAATTATTGGCTGGGCACAGTGGCTCACGCCTATAATCCCAGCACTTTGGGAGCCCACGGCGGGCTAATTGCTTGAACCTAGGTGTTCGAGACGAGTCTAGGCAACCTGCCGAAAACATGTCTCTACAAAAACTATGGAAAATATCTGGGCATGGTTGTGCATGCCTGTAGTCACAGCTACTTGGGAGGATGACGGGGGAGGATCACCTGAGCTTGGGGAAGTCAAGGCTGCAGTGAGCCGTGATTATGCCACTGTACTTTAACCTGGGTGACAGAGTGTGACTGTGTCTCAAAAAAATTAATTGCATTTTAGTTTTAAGTCTAATTATCAATTCAATAGTCATGAAGTAAAACATTTTTTGCTGCTGTTCTGCTTACAAATTGAGCTTCTAAAATTTCCCTTCAGAAGTGAATATTCTTTAAGGTTAGAAACAAAATATGAGCTAGAATTTTCTTCTTCTGTATCTCTCCATGTTACTCAATCTACATAAGTTTATTTCCAATAATGACTTATTTCTGCAAACATTATATGTTACCTGGAGACAGCTTTCAATCATCCATCATTCTCTTTTGAATTTAAGAAGGAGACTGACAATTACTTTATCCTGGATACTAAAGCTGCCCTTCAAGTTCTTCAGTATCTGACTTATAAAGCACTCTGTATGTTGACAGAATGTTTGCCTGAATGAAATTACTAAATTATTGTCTTTTCCCTAGTGAACATTCAAAATGTATTAAAATAATAATCCCTTTAAAAACATAGAAAATAGATTTCTCACATTTTCTCAGTTGGATAGCTCAAAGAAAATTATGAAGTTGGTTAAATTCAGATCATCATACTTTTCTCTATTGGCTAATTCCCTCTTCCACTCCCTCTACCTATTCTGGCCTCTTGGTCTATTCTTGTCATCCAAGAGACCAGCACTCACATTTTTTTTTTAAACCTTATCTTATTTGCAACAAGCCCAAATTTCTCCTAGTGAATTTTTATCTGTCTATTAGATATTAGTTTTACTCATGATATTTACATTTATAGAAGGCCTTTTAGTCTGACTGCTACATTAGACATAAGATCATTTGCTGGTTTTGCCAATTCTTGCTGTGCAAACTGGGACGAGTCAGTTAACTTTACGCAACTTTAGTTTCTACATTCACAGAAACAAAATTAAAAACTACTTAATGAGATTTTTGTGAGTTTGAGGTAAATTAAGGAACATAAAACTATTACAATATCTGAGAAATATAGTATTCATTACTTGTGAGTTTCTTCGTTGTTTCCAAGTGTAGGGAAGACTGACCACCTTTCAAATTTAGTCACATGCGATTCACATTTTCTATCTTCATGTACTATCATGTCCACAGGCGATTAGAAGCAGAATTCATATCTGCTATGCCTGTTTTTTTTTTTATATATTTCAACATTAACTGATTACTTAAGTGCTAGGTCTCTTTCTTATGCAAAATATTAGGCAAAAAGAGCTCATATTAAATGGAAAGGATAAGACACTTGATTTTCTTTAAAGGCTTAGAGAAACCAAATACTTTTGATTGTCAGTTTAGAGAATCCAGAATGACAGAAACTTCAAGTGGGTTAAGAACTCTGAGATCATAGTTTCATGACCCAAATTTTCTAATATCTAGAAGGTTTAAGTACCTGTGTCCTTAGGAAGCATGCTTTACTTGGACCAGCTAAATTGGCTTATAATAAGGGTCTTTGCCCTTGTTCCAGGAGTATTTTCTCTTAATCTATCTTCTGATTGAACTCCCCAGTGCTGTATAAACCCATATATGTGCACATTCTCTGATTCTCTACACACTGCTGACACATATGCTGGGAATTTCCACATACAGCATGCAAATCATGTCGCTTTCAGTAAATGGTCATTTTACCCACAAACTGTATCAACTTATAATCTTATAACCAAATAACATTATTTAAGTATAGCCTCCTAAGGATAGGAAATGAGTAGTGAATATATTTTATTCAAAGCCTATGTCAATTAACCAAAATACAATATAATAAAATGGTTTAAAAACTTTTTTTAAAGGATACAGTATGTAAATTCTTATCTATTGAACAAGAAAGTAGGCCACTTTCTGGGTTAAGATGAAAAGAAAATAAAAATAAAAGGGAAAAAAGAGATAAAACTTGAATAAGAAAATCTAAAAACCACAGCATGCTAAATGCAATTTTAAACTAGAATTTATTTCTGTAATAAGATTCATGTCAGTATAAATATTAACGTAGTTGGTTGTACAAATCACAACATTCAGAGAGCACTGAAAGAATTTTAAAGTTTGATATCCACAGAAAAATGCATACATTTTCTATATCGGGATTTATTTTTTCTTAAGGAACAAATATTGTATCAGATAACTCATGCCTCTTCTTACAAATTAGGTTTAGAAAACTGTGATCTCCAACACCACCATTCTCTTACAATGTTAGACAGGAGAGATCATTTTTATACTAGGTATTATAATACATTACTAGGCACCTAATGTCAGAAAACTAACTGGACACATTCCTGTATATTCCATTCTGTAGAAAACAGAAAGATAGCTTCTGTGGTATTCTAGGAGACAGAATCAGAACCAATGTGTGGAAGCTACAGTAATGAAGATATGAGCTCAAGAGGAGAAACTATTTTCTTTTCTTTTTTTTTTTTTTTTTGAGACAGAGTCTCAATCTGTCCCGAGGCTGGAGTGCAGTGGTGCCATCTCAGCTCACTGCAACCTCCGCCTCCTGTGTTTTAGTGATTCTCCTCCCTCAGCCTCCCAAGTAGCTAGGACTACAGGCACACGCCACCATGCCCAGCTCATTTTTAGTAGAGATGGGGTTTCACCATATTGGCCAGGATGGTCTCGATCTCCTGACCTTGTGATATATTTAATGCCATCTAGCAATGCCACTCACTGCTTGCCATTGCAAGGGAATCTAACAGAATCTGATAACCAGGTATCAAGTAGATAACTGATGTTACTTTACTGTGGTCAGAAACAGGAATAAATCATCTTGGAATCTTTCCCCATGTCAATCTTGCATGATTTTGAGTGTAGTATTGATTTATTGGGCCTACAATGGAACAAAATAGAGATTAAAAAAACTTAGGAAAAATCAAAACTAATTGGGATTTGTGTCTTCTGTAGACGCTACATTATCTGAGGAGCGATTCCATTCAGTAATGTTTTTAGCCCATTGTAAACACAGAATTCTAAATGTTAATGATGTGTAAGAGGAGTCATCTAAAATGAAAGATCACTCAGAAAGAAGAGAGTGTGGAAAGAGACGTGGGTAAAGAGGGGAAAGGAAGCAAGGCATAGACATTCAGCTTCTTCTTAGGAATTCATAAATTAGTCCCATAACCAATTCACAGGTACTGATTTGTGTGAGAAATAAATTGTTGAGTGTTAGGTTGACCATAAAAATATGAGAAAAATAGATCATTTTCTAGAGGAGAAACTTTGAAAATATGTCATACAGAAGCTAAATGATTTCCTTTTTTGTGAAATTTACATTGACAACCATTATCACATCTGTAATATTTGGAACAACATCAATGAATACCCAGTTTACTAAGAAGAAAAGGCTGTTCAGACATGGGGTGCTGAATCACTATTTGTGTTCTAATGCTATGGTAATACAAGGTGGTGGGTTTACATACCTGACATGGGTACAGGGGTGAAGGAGCACTGTAGGATTACTCAGAGATTACCAGACAAGTCACAATGTGACGACCTGGTTAGAAACAAAAAGAAACCAAGGTAGAGTTAGAAGAAACAATTAAGAAAGAAAGAGAGGGGTGTGTGAGTGTGTGCACACACACGTGTGTGTTTCCTATGTAAATCTGAGATGGTGCATTTGATAATATTTTGTTACTGCAGTCCTTTGTTTCTTTCACTCAGGAGCAGTAAATGAAAATAAATAACTGTTGGCAAATTCGCACTGATTTGTCTCCTCTGTTTTTCTAGCTTTCCTTATAAATGCAAGAAACATTTTTTTTAGTGGGAAAGAATATTCATTCATTCCCAAGGCAGAGTTTGAGCCTTTAATTGAGATTACAATACTGAATGTAGCCTGCTGCCATAACTGAACCATCCACCTCGCTAACAAGAGGTGACGTCACTTATTCTGCTGAAACAGAAAAGCTGGGAACCTCTCACTGAATGTTCCTTATGTCTGTAATATGCTTGGTATGGCACAGAAAATTCCTTAAGTAGTCCCAATCGTTCTTTCACTCCTCATTCTCCTCTATGTAGCATATACGTTGTGACAGTCATCTGCCAAAATCTGGTCTTGCTCTTTTCTCTATTAGCTACAGAGATTATATCAGGCCAGCCATCATCACTATACAAAGCAATTCCAAAACTAATATCTGTTATGTAAGGTCAATTTGCTGGCAAGAAAATTTTGTTTACTATAGAACGTATTTCATTTGTTTTTGTTCAGAGATGAAGCCCATTTGGGTGTTATAACTTGAGGGGTAAGGCTGCTTTAATGATTTTTTTAAAGATACTCTTAAATTATCCAGTATAGCTAAAGAAAACATGAACAATAATAACATTTACAGATGATATTGAATGTCTGGAGGGCTTAGCGGCTGTGGGATTCTTATCAGAAGCAATTCTTAAGACAGGCATTTTCTATTATTCCCATTACTAAAGCTGCTTGTCTTGTCTCTAATGCTAAAATATGAACCACATGAGAAAGAAATTTTAGGCTAAATTGTCCAGGAAAGCTATCAATACTCAAATAACCAGATGAGCATTTTTCAAAGAAACCAAGAGGAATATACAACAGAAAATAAATAACCTGAGATGGAATATTAGACTCCATCTAATTTTCAGGCTATAAAATCTTGGCAAGGTATCTACCTTCCCTGTTTCAAAACCTACAATTACTAAATTAAGGAAATTGTGCTCAATAACCTCTAAATTTTTAATCCAGATTTACCTCTCTTTTGCCAATTTGGGGACCCACACACCAATTACAAAAGCATAGAAGAGGAGTGTCATGGGGTTTTTAATTTTAGTTAACGTTAAAGCAATTTTAAGTGAAATTGTGACATTGTTTGACCCAAGACTAAATCTAATTCAGAGTGCATTCATGGGCCTATGGTCCCCTGATTAAGTACAGAGAATATTTTCTGTTTCTTGTTTGTCCTTTTTATTTTTTGGCCATATTTGTGAAAAGGGATATCAGAAGAATGGAACATGTTTGTGAAGAGCGACTAAAATAAGATGTCAAGGAAAGTCAGGGTTAGGTTATATAAGGAATAATTGAAAACTGAAAACTTTTGGCCTAGAGAAAATTTAATTATCCAGAACGCAAAATATTTGAGAAGCTATCATGTGAAAGAGGAGTGAAACATATTTCATGTGATTTTGAGAGTAAAATTTAATGGCAATAATTGGAAAGCAGAAGCAAGCAGATTTTAGCTTAATACATTGTCAGTGAGTAGAGACACCAACAAAATTAAGTTAGGTTGCTTTAGAAGATACTGGGATCACTGACTCTCACTGGATATACTTAAACAAGGTTGAATGTTTAAATAGAAGAATATTGTATACAGAATTGATGAGATGGGAGGGAGGAGGATTCAATGATGTTTGAAGTGTCTTAAAGTCTTAGATTCTATTTATCTATTGACATTTTAATATAACTTTTCAGGAAATATTTGGATAAAGAAAACACAAGTAATTACCAGAAAAAGCTTTTATCTTAGCCCACTGTTACAGCAAGGAGATTTTTATTTTTATGTTGAAATGTGCTTTTTTTCCCCAAAGAATTATCTGTTATCAAGTTTTAATGTGTGTGATACAGTGACATGTACACTTTTAAAATTCTCATTATCTTCTAAAATGTCTCCATTGTATCTTTCTAACTGTACTGTATTCTACTTGAGAGTTGCAAGCATGTCTATATCTTTGTACAGAGCACATCAAATCTAGTAAATTAGTTTCCTAATAAGTATTTGGTAATTGATTAAGTCTGGATCTAAAGGTTTTTTAGGATGAAAGTATCATATGTGATTCCCATATTTTCAGTAGAATGACCTATACATAAAAGTAGGAGATTCTAACTGAGATAAAAGCTAATCCATAGTAATATCTATTTGGAAAAAAACTTTGTAGAGTAAATATGATGATGAGAAAGAGTATGTATGATGATGCTGAAGGTCAATGCATATTCTCCCTCTTGAGAAATAGGATCATATTCAGAAAGTGTATCAAGAAGACTCTGACACAATACAGACTCAGCTTCACTGAGCAAAATTACGCCTAGTTGAATATTATCATTTAAGCTAGTCTCTTTAATTGGTATAATGTAAGTAGGTAAAACATTTTATAATTGTAAGCATGATCTAATTAGAAATAGACTTGGTCTAGAGTCAAGTTCCCTGCCTGAGTCAGATGAAAATGTCACTATTAGATTTCATTTCAGCGGCAGCATTTGAAAGATGTGTCATTAATGGTCCCCAAAATTCTCACACAAGCTTTTATATAATACATACCGAGATGGGCATGAAGGACTTGGACCTTTACTATTGCAGTGGAAATAAGAAAAAATTAACATCACGGGTGGAGAACTGTCTCTGCTCCCTCACTCTCCCCCACGATCTCCCCATCTTTTTGTTTTCTTAAATTGGACTATGCCTGTGGTCAACTAGGAATATGGGGTCTAGTGGAGAGCAGACTTGTTCCACTTTCATGGGAGAACTAATCACTTTAACTTAGAGTGTCTTCCTGGAGCCATTAATAAAGGTTTGATATTTTGCCTGCAGACGCTTCTGAAATAGGTTTGGAGAGCCCCACATCAATGAGTTCTAGGTCTACCAAAACAGTCACTATTCAAAAAAGTCTCCTTTTAGAATAGATTATTCCCACCCAGAGGAGTTCCTCCCATATTCCCATATGTACAGAGTCCTGAATTTAATCTCTTTTCATCCTTATCCTTTTTGGCTGGTCTTTAATATGCATTATTGAGGGAATGTGTTCCCTTTCTGGGTCCGTGAGGGGGCGTAGGTTTAAAGGCAAGAACTTCCCAGCGTCATGCCCCTCTCCCATCTCTCTCCATCTGGGAGTTTTAACAGTTTATGTTTGAATTTTGCGGGCATGGGAAGAAACTAGAATCAATCACCTCAGTGGAAGTTTAAAGGAACTCCTTTCATTGGCCAGAGGAACTTGGGAAGGTGGGAATTTCTCCCAGAATAAAAGTCCATGCTCCTTCACCCACACCAAATTTCCAACTCTCTGGAATCCCCTCCCACATGGTGGGAGCTCCCTCCAGGATTCCCCCTCTGGAATCCCCTTCCACACTCTTCGTGGAAGCCCTTCTCTTTCTCTTCTTTCATTCTCTTTTCTCTACCTAAATAAAATCACCTTTCTGCAGCACTTCTTGGGTCTGATATTTACTTTTATGAGCATACGGTGTACCTGCAATGGCCCCACCACTTATTCTTTAAGAGGTTGGAGGCCAAGAACCCACAGGAGCTGTGCTCACCAGCATTCAAGAAAAAACCCGGTTACATTATCTTTGCTGTTTTTCCCTTGGTGTCTTAAGTCCAAAAATTCCATGGACATGGCTCCTCAGGCAGAAGTATAGTTCGACAATTCTTTTCTTGATTTTAAATGAAGAATGTAATTTTGGAAAACTGACCTACTGCTCTAGACCTATGCAAATCATTAAATTAAAACTAGAACCTCACTAGTTAATCTTTTTCCAAGTAGCTATCCTTGTACGGATTCTATTTATCAATAATTCCATATTTAAATTTATCCGATTTGTGATACGTTTATATTTTAACTTTGGGAGAATTGACATTTTTATGATGCTGAGTTTTCTTCTCCAAAAATGAAGTTCTTTCTACTTGAGTTCAGGACTCCTTCTGTAACTTTCAAAAGCTTTTTAAGCATTTTTTATTACATGTAAGTTTTGTGCCTTTCTTGTTAAACTTATTTCTAAGTATTTTGTCTTTTTTGTTATTATAAATAGAATCATCTCTTTTATTATATTTTTCTACTAGTTATTGCTTATTTATACAAATAATATTGATTTTTATATATTCATTTTATTTCCTTTTAAATGACTAAAATTTCTTACCATTTGTATTCCCTTCAGCATTCAACTTCTTGGTCTTTTCACACATAAAATGATGCCATCTTCAGTAAGATATTTTTTGTAACTTTTTCTTTTCAATTTTAATGCCTCTGATTTCCTTTTACTTGATTGTGGTGTCTGATATCTTTGATACGATCTTAAAATAGTAGGGATAGGAGCATTCTTACTGTGCGGTTAATTTTCAGTGTCAGTTTGATGGAATTGAGAGGTATCTCCGTAGCTGGTAAAGCATTTGATATGGTTTGGATCTGTGTCCCCGCCCAAATCTTGTGGTGAAAAGGAATCCCCAGTGTGGGAGGTAGGGCCTGGTGGGAGGCAATTGGATCATGGGGCCGTTTCTCATAAATGGTTTAGTACCATCCTCCTGGGTACTGTAGAGATAGTGAGTTCTAGTGAGATCTGGTTGTTTAGCAGTGCATAGCACTTAAGCTTGCCTCTCTCTCACTCCCGCTCCTGCCATGTAAGACACCTGCTCCTCCTTTGCCTTCTGTCATGAGTAAAAACTCCCTGAGGTCTCCTTAGAAGCAGATGCTGCCATGCTTCCTATACACCCTGCAGAACCACGAGCCAATTAAATTCCTTTTTTTTATCAATTACCCATTCGCAAGTATTTCTGTATAGCAAGGTGAGAATGGACTAACATAGCATTCTTTCTTAGTGGGTGTGTGTGAGGATGTTTGTGGAGAAGATTGGCCTGTGGGTTGATGGACTGAGTGGAGAAGACCCCCCTCAGCGTGGGTGGGCACCATGGAATTGGCTGGGGAGCTGGAAAAAAATGGTGAATTCACTGTCTCTCTCCTAGAGCGGAGACATCCTTTCTCCCCTGCCCTTGGACATCAGAATTCTTGGTTCTTTGGCCTTTCGGCTCTGGGACTTGTACCAGTGCCCTCTCCACAGAGCTTTCCCCACCTGCTCTGGGATCTCAAGCTTCTGGCTTCAGACTGAAAATTATACCACTGGTTTCCTGGTTCAATGCCTTTCAGACTTGGACTGAGCCAAACTACTGGCATCCCCGAATCTCCAGCTTGCAGACAACCTATTGTGGGAATCCTCAGACTCCATAATTATGTGATCCAATTTCTGTAATAAATTCTTTCTCATGTATGTATGTATGTATGTATGACCTACCTATCTATCTATCCATCTATCGATCTATCATCTATCTATCTATCCTATTGATTTTGTTCCCCTGGAGAATTCTTATACACACTCTCACCTTGTTCCTGACTTTGACAGGCCTCTAGTATTTCTCTATTAAGGATACCTGCTTTTAGAATGAGGGTATGTATGTTTTATCATCTTAAGGAAATATCAAGTAATTACTTATTTAGTAATTCCCAGTAAATCAGAAAAAGATGTTGAGTATTGCAGAAGGCTTCTCCATGGTATACACAGATAAAATGTTTTAGTCCATTTTATACTTATTAATATGAAAAATTATATCAATGGATTTCCTAAAATTGAGATATCCTTATATTTTTGAAATCTCATACGGTCATGATGTATTATGTTTTATATGTTATTTAATTCCATTGAATAATAGTTGCACCAGTATTCATAAATGAGATTGGTAAGAGATTGATTTGTTGCACTCTTTAACACATTTTTTTTTAAAGTAAGCTTATTTATGGAATATTTTAAGAGAGTTGGGGTTATCTGGCTTATGAGGCTTTGATAGATTTCTCTGGTGAAATAAAACGAGGCCTGGTGATTCTTGCGAACAGTTCTTTGAAACTTTTTCTATTTATTTTAATCTTGTAATTGGTGGCTTTAAAAATTCAACATCTACTGGGGACAGTTTTTTAAAATTTTATTTCCCTACAAAAATTATACATTTTAACCTACATAAGTAGGTTAAATTACATAATTAACCTACATAAGTAGGTTTTCAAATTCCTTTGCCTAGAGTTATGCCAATAATTGTAATAATTTTCTGCCTTCAGTTTTATTTGTATTGCGCATAATTTTTCATTCTCTATTTCCTCTTTTGAAAATTAGGTTAATTAGCATTTGAGAATGATTTGTCATCATTTCCTTCTTCTATTTTTCCAAGTTTATTTCTTATAATTTTCTTCTGAGTTTTTGATATAGTTAAAATTTTCTAGTTATTCAAGCAATTATTAGTCAGTTTTTCAAAATTTTCTAGTTATTCAAGCAAATATTAGTTGTTTCCATTATTTAATTTTATTGATATAGATATTTATTGTTTGAGTTATCTTTTTATCACGAATTTGATGATATCTCACAAATTTTGATATATAGTAATCCTAATATTGTTAGTATTAATTTTTAAAGAAATTCTGATATTTTGGCATGCAATTCCCTTGCAGTCCATGAGTTATATAAAGGAGTTAATGTTTTCAAAATGAAAAGACTTTTTAAAATTTTGTTTTCAATTTCTGTTATTGAAAAGTTAGTTTATATTATTTCTACTTTATAAAGTTTAAAAGGCGTTCATAAAGATCCAATTTATAGTAAATTTTGATTATGTTTTATTTGCTTGAATAGAAAATATGTGTTCTACTAGAAGGAAGTAATTGGAATATTCATGAGGTCTACTACTGTTATTATGTAGTGTAGGTCTTCTATATTCTTACCTATTTTTTGTTCACTTAAACCGTCTTAAACCAAGATTTATATATTATCTCCTATTATCAGTGTGATGTTGTCAGTTTCTACCTGGCTATCCTATATTATATGCTTCATGAAGCTCTTTGATTTGATATTTGATGCATAGATATTCATAACTGTTATATTGTTATTGTGAACAATGCTCTTTGACATCCACAAAATGTTCTTTTTTCTCCTTTAATATTTTTGTGGCTGAATTATAATTTGTCAGTGATCAAGATTGTTTGCTTTTTTTTTTTTTTTTTTTTTTTGAGACAGAGTCTCACTCTTTCACCCAGGCTGGAGTGCAGTGGCAGGATCTTGGCTCACTGCAGGCCCCGCCCCTGGGTTCAAGCAATTCTCCTGCCTCAGCCTCCCGAGTAGCTGGGATAACAGGAATGCACCACCACATTAGGCTAATTTTTGTATTTTTAGTAGAGACAGGGTTTTCTCATGTTAGCTATGCTGGTTTCAAACTCCTGACCTCAGGTAATCCACCCACCTTGGCCTCCCAAAGTGCTGGGAATCCATGCATGAGTCACCACACCCAGTGGTAGTGTTTGCTTATTATGTTTACATTTATCTTGTCTACTTTGCCTGTCTTTTATTTTCAGACTTTCTGGATCACTTTGGTTTACATATGCTTTACATTAGGTGTTTCTTTGTGAATATATCTTATAAAGATGTTCTACCTATGGGTTACCAAATATTATTTGCATTTATTAATAAAATGGATATTTTTATCTTAGTTCTAAATCTTTTTATTTTATTGTATACATATTATAATTTATGCTTTTATTCTGCTTCTTTTATTTTATTTGTCTATTTAATGAAGTTAGTATGTTTATTCTGGTAGATTTCATATTAGTAATACCTTTATAAAAAGCTCTCAGTTGTTTTCTCCTTATTTACACCTCCACTATTTGGTTTTCGGCTTTAAATGGTAGCATTTGACTTATTACCTATGGTGACTCAATAACCTTATTTTACTTTCTATACATTTCTTTCCCTTTTATTTCTCATTTTGAAGAGCATTTTATTTATACGTGAGATTTTTTTTCTTCCCATAGAGTTTCTGGGAATTTTTTTTTCCTTATTCTTTTAAGTGAAACAATTTATCTTGACATGTTTTAAGAGTTAATTCTTCTCAGGTGATCAGCAAGTGTTTTAGTATGCAGAATTCGGCATCCTATTATCTAAAAGTATTTTTTTGATTTGTGTGTACCATTAAATCTGTTCAGAATATTTTAGTGACTCCTTTTATACGTGTTATAATATTTTATTGTGTTTCATAGTTATACTTTCCTTGTGTTTTGTTTTATTTATTTATTTGCTCTTTTCTTTAGTTCTTTTTCCTGCTTGGTCCAATGATTTTCTCTTCTGTGTATTTTACATATTTGCAATTATGTCTCTTTTCTCTTGAATGTCTTGTCACTTAAATTCTTATCTTTGAGTTTGTTTTGTCTTTTGCTTCTTTTTCTCCTGTTTCACTCCTTATGTCTGTTCATTTCTAGTTGCAGTGTTTACATTTTTGATTTATATTGTTTTTAATATGTTCTTTTCATGTATCTTTTACATTGCTTGTTTAATTGCATTAATATTAGAGTGCCATGCTTCAACTCTCTTCTTTTTTGAGAGGAACTTTTAGTAATCATTATCTCTTTTCTTGTTTTAGTATCTTTCTAGGTATACTGTGTCTCTTTTTCTGTTCAGATAATGTATGTAGATCAATAGGAGCTATAGACCTTCATAGCTATCATGACATTATTTTAATCACCACAATTATCAGCAATTACACAGTGGGAAGAAGGATTTGGATACCAAATTTGGTTTCTTGGTTCAAGAGTTCTTTCTTCAATTGGTATAGTAAAGTGCACTTAGTTCAAAAAATGGCAATGTTAGGGGAAATGTTCTTACTTTCTAATTATTAATTTTTATTCTATTTTAATCAGCTATCTTTTTTTGAAGCAGTTTCCTTCTTTCTCTTTATTAACACGTCTCCAAGGGGCATTACAGCTTTTAAGATATCCCCTTCTACCAAGAATGGTGCCTTATTCAACTGTCACCTGTCATTCTAGGTGCTTTGTAAATATATTTTTTTTAATGTCTTGAATCCAATGCTTTGCTCTTTCTAAATCACAACTGTTTTTATTATTTTTTAACCAGCATGTACTCTATATTTGCAGGTACAAATTAGATGATACTTTCTGTATTTTCCAAACACTAAGATGCTGACAAACTCTTTACTGTTTTAAGGGCTCCAGAGATGATCCTGTTCATCTCAGGTCTTTATTTTCCAAATGACCTATAAATCTGAAGTTGATAGTATCTTCAGTCTCTCACTTTGCAATAGATAATTTAAGCTGAAGATCTGCATGGTTTGTAGAAAATGTTTTAAGGGATTAGAATTCGTATGAACATGATTGTTCTATGGAAATCAAGAATTATCAGGATCATAATATTTTACTCAATATTTATTGTAGTAAATAGAAGATAACACAGTAAAACAGCTTTTGAATTTTCAGTAAAATAAAAGGATATATGTAGTCAAAGAAAAAAATGATGGCAGAATACACACTGAAGTATATTCCTTACAAGAAAAAAAAAAGAATTCAGTGTAATATAATTAAAACCTATATGGAAATTACTAAAGTACAGAGGTTACCTGGAGAAAATCAATTAAGATATTTAATGCAGTCCTGGTAAATTTTCTCACAGCAAATATAATATCAAATTATAGAATGGATAAAAATATTTGCAAATATGTATGAAAAATAGCTTATAACTAGAATATGTTTTAAAAGTTACAACCAACACAGAAACAAGCAAATCAACCCAATTATAAAATGGGCAAAAAATAAAAACAGTCATTTATTTTACCAAAGAGGAAATATGAATAGCAAATAAAGCATATGAAAATATGTTCTATATTATTAGCCATTAGGGAAATTTAAATTAAAATCACAATGAAATATGACTTCAAACCTCTCAGGACAGCTAAAAAAAAACATAGTGGCAATACCAAACACTAGCAAGGATGCAGAGAAACTTGATCTCCCAAATATCGTTGAGTATTGAATAAAAAACATCGATCTCAAAAGATTACATACTATATTATTCCATTTTTAAACACTCTGAATTGTGAATAAAATAGTAAAGATGAAGATCAGATAGTGGTTGTCAGAAGTTAGGGACGGCAGAGGGTGGGGTGGGGCTGACTGCCAACATAAACAGACAGCTGGAGGGAGTCCCTTTGTGATGAAGGAACAGTTTTGTACAGCAATTGTGCTGGTTTCAAAAATATACAGAAGTGACCAAATTGCATAGTACTATGTACCTATGCACAAAAGCACACGCACATGAGTGCATGTGAAAGCACAAGTGAAGTACACATGGAGTCTGAACAAGGTCTGTAGATTGTACCAGTGTCAATTTTCTTGTTTTGATTTTGTACAGTATTTATGCAGGATGACCACTGGAGAATATTGGGTGAGGATACATGGGACCCATGCTGAACTATTTTTAAAACTCCTTGTGCATCTAAAATTATTTCAAAATTAAAAATGTTTAAACCCATAATTAACACACAAAATTAATTATGAATTAAAAAATAACATAAGAATATGACTTTTTTCAGCATTTAATTCAGTAAAGGAAACTAGTGAAACATCTAAGACTATCCAGAAATTGTTTCAGTAATGGTAAGAACAGTTGTAAAAAAGTTATGCTCAGTTTTCTCTCATGTTTCGTTCACATTTCACAATCTCTTTAAAATTGAAGTTATAATTAAAATTGGCAATTAAAATTGGAATCAGAAAATTACAACGTTTATCTCTTTTGGGAAATAGGGTAGTATTCACATGGATTTTAACTATATATATTCTACATAAGATGTTCTCCGGGGGTTTTCCTCCCCAGGTTGGAGGATGGATGTGCAAGGTTCAACCCTTTCATATGGCTATTTATAGTGACATACTTACTGTCAAAATACTGTGATTCAGGACATTTTAACAACACTGCTACTTAAATCTCTCCCCCACTTTTATTGAATATTCTCTCTCTCTCTCACACTCAGGATTTCATGGTGGCTTTCACTGTTATCCTGAGATCTTATTTGGAATTGCTGCGGTGTGTGTTTAATTACATACTAACAGTGCTATTTCTTAAGGAGAGTCTGAATTAGCAGCATTGTTGTTAAGACATAAATGATTTACACAATCAGCATCTTTCTGATAATAGTTCTGGGAATCTGAGTTTAACCTTTGAGAGGTTTTAAAATGGTAGCTGTGTGCCAACTGCTATGTCTGACAAAAAGGCATCAATCTCTAAAAACTTAACATTACTTCCCACCTACGCAGCACAGAAAGTGAATTGGCATCAGAAGAAGAAAAACATATTCTGTTAATTATATTTTACTTCCAGGATCTTTTAAGCCAACCCAGAAGAAGAAAGCCTTGAGTGATTTGCTTATTTTACCTATAAAAAAGAAATTTTGAATAATAACAACAATAACCAGAATTTGAATAGCTGTATGGTAAAGTCTGGTGCTTAGCTTTGTGCATAATTCAGTAATTTAAAAAGGCATGTTCATTTTCCCCAGGAGCACATCTGTATTGCACAAAGCAAGTCTGCCTTGGAACAGATGGGGACTGTGTTCATGGTTGGTTGAAGGTTGATTTGAATATTTCAAACACTCACACAGGACCATTGGTTTGATAACAATTGCACACTCTGTTGGTAGTAACATACTCAGTGATATAAGATGTAGAGGTGGAAGATAGTGACATTTATATTCCTGACCTGTGTAAGCCTAGGTTAATGTGTGTGTTTGTGTCCTAGTTTTTAACAAAAAAAAGTTTAAAAAGTGAAAAATAATTGTAATGTAACAAATCCTATAGAATTAAGATATACAGAAAGAAAATACATTTGTACAGGTGTACGGTGTGTTTGTGTTTTAAGCCACATGTTATCATAAAAGAGTCAAAAAGTTAAAGAGATTAAAAAGTTTAAAAAGTAAAAAATTACAGTAAGCTAAGCTTAATTTAATATTGAAGAAAGAAAAACCATTTTAATATATTGAGTGTAGCCTAAGTGTACAGCATTTATAAGGTCTGCAGGACTGTGCAGTAACATCCTGGCCTTTCACATTCACTCACTACTCACTCATTGACTCCCAGAGCAACTTCCAATTCTCCAAGCTCCATTCATGGTCAGTACCCTATACAGGTGTAACACTTTTCTAATGTGTATTTTTACTGTATCTTGTGTATGTTTACATACACAAATGTGTACCATTGTGTTACAGTTGACTACAGTGTTATGTACAGTAACATGCAGTACAGGTTTATAGCCCAGGAGCAATAGGCTGGACCATACAGCCCAGGTGTGTGGTAAGTCACACCATTTAGGTTTGTGTAAATATACTCTATGATGTTTGAACAACAATAAAATCACCTAAGGATGAGTTTCTTAAAATATCACCCTTTAGTTCAGTGATACATTACTGTATACTTATAACATAGATTTTATATACACATATTTATATTTTATACACATACATCAAATATGTGTGTGTATATCCATATATATGTAGTGTGTGTGTGTGCACATGTGTGTCTGTGAGTGTGTGTGTGTTTGTATCCATATTTATGGGGTTAAGCTGGGTTATATTCTCTCAGGTATTTAATGTGAGAAAGAACCAGTCAAACTGGTTACCTGAAGCTCACCCATCCACCATTCACTAATGTAAACTGAGTTTACAGGCAGCTCATCCATTCTAGCCCCAAAAATGAGAAAGAGAGAGAAACTCTCTCTTTTCCGACTATTAGCTTAGGGTGGTGGATGAAAAAAAAAATCATTAGTGAAAATTATATGTCTGGAGCCAGAAAAACAATGAATAAGAAAATGAATATTTTATATTTCACCTGCCAAGAACTCAAATCCCAAATGGCATAGCGTACTTAAATACAGTTATTATGGTCATATATTGTTTGGTCTGCAGCAATATAGCATTTATTAGAAGTGCTCAATTGTCAGTGTTCAAGTTCATGTTGAAATATATGTGTAACTATATCTGTATATATATTTATATGTGTGTGTGTCTACACACATACAGACACATAAATTCAAAGTATTTCTTTGTACAAAGAAAATTTCTTTGTACAAAGCTTGATTTAGGAGAACTGTCAATTTATGATGAGCTTAAAAGCTCTGTGCTATATATTGTTTTCTAAGCCACTGCTGGATGCTGAGTTGATTTCAGCATGGCGTCATTTCCAGCTGTGTCAAGCTGTGTACTGAATCTCCTAGTAGGCAGGCATGGCTCATGATAGAACAGTTTGTCCTGCCCAAAGAGAAGAATATCTTCCACCCAGCACTCTTGGCTATAGGATTTTTAAATCAGGAGTGAATCAGACTAGTTTAAATTCATTTGGACAGATTTTCCACAATATAACAGGAAGAAATTTTTTTCCCCGGTTAATAAATCTACTCACATGCAGAAACTTTGTGTTCCAGCCTAACAAGGTTTATGGTTTCCAGAGCACTCCATACATACTTTTGCCTTTTCTTTGCTCAAGATATTCCCTCCAACATGAAATGTTCTCTTTCTCTCCTGTCACTTCACCCATCCAGTAATAAGCAGAAGTTGTTTCCCAAGGAGTGAAGAATTACTTGCCTAAGAGTGTGTTGCTTTGTTCTAAAACCCCACAAGCTTGGACTGTGGTTCTGCCACAGACTTCATGTAGCATCCCCATTTGATATCATTCAAGTTCTATTCCATGAGCTGGTCAAGTCATAGAGCAGCTTGCCCTGCAACTCAATCAAGAGCCCTATTCAAAAAGCTAGGGCAGTGTCCCATTTAAAGCTGGTAGCTCTATAATTTACTTGGCAAGTGGATCAATGTGATGTATTTGCCTTCAAGGTCCAAAAAAGTGCCACATGAGTATTTGCTCTTTCATGGTGGTAAATATAATAAGTATAGCAGCTCTTCTTTCACTCTGGTGAGTGCTGTGCCAAAATGCTATTAACCACTCATTCCTTTCATCCCCAAGAATACTACCAGCATGGTAGAATCCCACATATTTAGAGAGTATATCTCCCACCTTCTGTCCAACATAGGGGTATGTGTTTATTCCTGATCATTGGCATGGTGACATCAATATAGTAGACCAGTCGTATGTCTGTGAGATGGTAAGATAATCTAAATTCCTATAGATTAAATCATCCAAGAGAACCAGAACATTTATGTAGTCTTGAAATAAGACCAAATACTATTCTCTATCTTGTGAATAAAAACGGATTCTAGTGTTCTCTGATAGTTGGACAGATGGTGGTGTTGGTAGGGGGTGGAGACACACAATATCTGCATTCCAGAAGTAGGGCATGTGTGGTTACCTCTAATAAAGAGACAACAAATAGAACAGCAGCTGCAATTTGTTCACAACCTGATAAAATTTGTGAAATCTGCTGTCATTTTCCAATGCTCTCTATCTTCAATATAATCCAAAAAGGAGATTTAAGCAGGTTCGTGATAAGAATCCTTGAGTTGAATCTTTGAACTATTGGGTGAGGGCACTAATCTATTATTTCACTAAGAAGGTGTTATTGATTTCTGCATGCTGTTTTGGTGACACACTATTTCTAGAGATTTCTACTTGCACCTTCCTACCATATTATCACTCCTATCATGGTTCAGGAGCTACTGTGGGAACCCTGAAAGTAGCTTATTTCAACTGTGCATTCAGCAAACAAAGAAATAACAAGAGCCTGGTTTCACAGACTCCTTGGACCTACAGTTAATTTAACTGGGGATAGTAAGTTATTTATCACCTGAACCCCACAACCTTGACTCCAATAAGTGGACCGGTATGATGTTCTTAATCCGCAGAGATTAGTATTTGCTCACAGCTGCAAAAGGCTGAAAATAGACTTTTCTCCTATGTGCAGATTTCCTGGTAAATGTTTACAGATCCCTTTGGAGATGGCTATAGGAAAGATTTGGAGTCATAATTTCTGTGCTATCACATGATTGTTGCTGAATGTTTCACCGACCTTTTTTGAGGAAAATACTCTCATTCCATGAACTAACTCAAATCCAGGGACTGAGTTATTTAAGTTAAACCTGTTAAACCTGTGCTCACCAGAGCTCTGGTGGTAAAGAAGAGCCACCATGTAGCTTCTGGCACTTTGGGATCTGTTCATGTCCACCAAATCAGGGGACACCATTAAGTGGAATAACTCGTAATTTTCTTATTTGTTTCTAGAGGTGAGCCACCATAGTTTTATTTATGTTTAAGAAGCTTGGCCTCTGCCAGGTATGGTGGCTTATGCCTGTAATCCCAACACTTTGGGAGGCCGAGGTGGGTGAATTATGAGGTTAGGAGATGGAGACCATCACGGCCAACATGGTGAAACCCCATCTCTACTAAAAATGCAAAAATTAGACGGGTGTGATGGTTCATGCCTGTAATCCCAGCTATTTGGGAGGCTGAGGCAGGAGAATCACTTGGACCAGGGTGTTGGAGGTTACAATAAGCTGAGATCGCACCACTGCACTCTATCCTGATGATGGAATGAGATTCCATCTAAAAATAAATAAATAAATAAAGAAGCTGGTCCTCTCTTTACCAATGTGCTTCTTTAGTGTTAGTGAAGGGAGTATGCTTTGAATCCTTCAAGATAAGATTCAGGCTGAATGTGTAGGGTCATATATGATAAACACATCTTGATTTCTTATGTTATACACACACATTTCTGGCATCTCAGCTTCATTTAGCATAATCTACCCTTGAGTCTAGATTTCAGTCCACCAGCTGAGTAGCTGTTACAACCACTCTCAGCTACATAAATTAGTCCTTTGAATATAGAATTGCTGATAAAATTTTCCTAACCTTGGTTCAATATAAAATTGTTTCTTCTACTATGCTGTAACACCAACAAAATCCATTTCCACACATACTTTTCACGTTTCTGTTGAGACAAATTAGCAAATTCTTACAAATTTTTGGTGTATAACTGTCCTTAAAGGTCAAACTTTATTCTTGTGCTCCCTGAAGTGTACTGAGCTATGTGTCTGAGAGATGGCAACAGAGGTGAGGTGTTAGGAGACATGGCTTCTCTTTACCAGTAAATTTTCAGGCGCAGTCACTTTGGGGTTTAAGCCGGGCAGGGCAGGCCCCACCAGAAGAGAAGAGGAGCTGCTTTTGACAGCAATGACATTTTGGCAAGGTTTCAGGATGGGGGCACTCTAAATGAAACAAATCTGTTTGAAAGTCCTTACGCAAATTCTTGGAATCTAATTATTTCACCAACATAACCTAATTTTCACTTAGAAGTGGCTAGTCTGTACATTAAAATTTGTTGTGATTCAATAGCACTTCAAATCTAACTTTTCTTGATTTAAATACATCTTCTTGAGGTGAAAAAAGATAAAACATTAGTTAGTAGTAGTCATAGACGCTTCCTCTCACATCCTAGTCTTGACTTCAGGTACATATTTAAAACCATGAACTCACCGTTTGCTTTGTTTAAACTATCCATCACGATCACATTTTTGCATTTTTATTTTGTGCAATAATGATTTGCAGAGGCAGATGGCCACTTGCCCACTAAATCTTTGCCTTCAATCAGCCTATGTAAAATTAAATATAATGTCTGCTACTTGTTCAATAGAGATAACCATGCTTAGAACATCAACTTTGCATTTGCACATACCTGTTTGGATAACCAAAAGCAAATTCTCATTTCCTTTAATCTCCCACCTTCAACCCCTGCTGGTTTTAATTACAGTAGTCCTCCTTATTCCTTGGAAATATATTCCAAGACTCCAGCATGCCTGAAACCTCAGAAAGCACCAAACCTTATATACATTATTTTTCTCCTATATACACAAACCTTTGATAAACTTTAATTAATATTAATATGGTGCCACATGTTGCTGTCAGTCAGAACATACCTTCTCTCACATCAGCCACTCACAAATGTAATGCCTTTTTCCACCTTAACTAAAAATTTATCATACACCGTGGTCATACTGTAATTTGAGGTACAACAGTAGAACTAACACACATTTCTTGTTCCTTCTTTACAATTGCACCAGTAGAAGATTTGTCCTTACTGTAGACTTTAGCAACCTCAGAACATTTTTTTTACTTTTCTTATTAAGTGGACAATGTTCACCTTTTCACTTAAAAGAAACACTTCACTGCTTCTCTGGTAGGTCTGAATCTCCAGCATCACTACTTTTGCGTTTTGGGCCCAATAAGAAGTAAAATAAGGGTGACTTGAGCACAAGCACTGTGATGCCATGATGATCAGTCTGACAACTACTTAGACGTCTACTAAGTGACTAGGGAAGAGAGCATCTACAGCGTAGACGTGCTGAACAAAGGAAGCAGTCACATTCCAGGCAGGACAGGGTTGAATGGTGAGAGACTTTACCATGCTACTCAGAAGGGCACACCATTGAAAGTGTATGTGGTTTATTTCTATAATTTTCTATTTAGTGTTTTTAGACCCCAGTTGACTGTGGATAACTGAAACCATGGAAAATGAAACCATGGGTAAGTGTTAATAGCGTTCAGTTTTAGAAAACAGAAGCCACTCTAGTTTGAGCAATGCAAATTTTCTTATCATTTATGAAGTGGTTTCTAGAATGTTGGTAGTTCTGAAGAACCAACTGTGATCGAAAGTTCAGGACTGATACCAAAAACCACACTGCAGAACAAGGCCACTGACTCATACTACTGTTGCCACTATACAGAAGCTATTACTATTAAGAAAAGGCTCTGATCAGGAAGTGATTACAACCACAAAACTTACCAGGAAACGGATAGACCATGCTGCGCTTTCTATGGCTTGTACATTATACACTTCACTTTCCCCCTAGGTATCTATGAAGCTGGTGACCACATATTACCAACAGCTGTGCTAACACAAACAAAACACTGGTAAACCCTAACAGCCCACCAGCAGACTCATCTAGGCTTCACTTCTACCCTCTAAAACTGAAGAAAGTTTTTGCTTTCTTTCCTTAAAGCACAGAAAAACAGTCCAGTTCACCATATTCACCACCTCAAGTATATGTTAACTAGTCTGATTTAATTATTCCACAAGGTAAACATGTACCAAGACATCACGTTGTACAATATAGCTATGTGTAATTATTGATTGTCAATTAAAAGATTTTTAAAAGTCTTCTTTAAAAAGAAGAGCAGAGATCAACATTGGAAATACTTTCAATTCTTCAGCGATTTCTGGTACCAGGTATTGCAAATGAATAAAATTAATTTCTACATGCCTTGCATTTCTTTTACATAAAATAATAGTAGAATTATCAAGTTTATAAGGACTTCATGAAAAGTCAATGAGATGATGCTGAGTGTCTTGCTTGGGCCATGTGGGTGGGTAGAAATAAAATTGCCAAAGAAGAGATGAATCATTGCTTCTTCTCATTGGGATACTGCTAGTGTTTTTCCCTCCTCCCACTCCTCAAATGCATCAAACATAATCTTAATACATAATTCCCTCTAAGTATCTAAATTTTGGTGGCCAGTCATGGTGGCTCATGACTGTAATATCAGCACTTCAGGAGGCTGAGACAGAAGGATCACTTGAGGCTAGGAATTCAAGACCAGCCTGGGCAACATAGTGAGACCTCATGTTAGTCATATTAGATAATATTCCAAACATATCCTTGATTAGACACTGTATCAGATAATGAATGAATCAGTACCAAAATGGAATCATTGGCCTTCTTTACTCTCCATTCCCTGAGGCAACTGACCTGATGTTCAACAGCATGTACCAGGAGCAAAAAATAGTTACAGGTGGTGCCCATTTTGGTTGATCAATGCCTTTACAATGTACATTGTTAAATATGTTGACTGCATCTCAGGGGTAGAAATTAGAATGAAATAAACATGGACATCCAGAAAAGAAACAAGTCAGGGAGCCAAGTGAGCAAGCCAGCCCCGGGATATCAAGAGGGGCTTGAAAATACACAGGCGTCATCCAGCTCCTGATGAAATTTCCCCCTACACATAGAAGTCACCTTCATGAAGATAAAAGTATCTTCTTTGAAGTTTAAAGTGACTTCTTATATTGCTTTATAGTTTACTAAGCATCATCCATGGGCTATAATGCTCAACCTTCACAGCCACTGTCTGTGACGTAGGAGTTGCCACTTTTTGGAACAGCATCCTCTGCCCCTGCCTGCTCTTTATGCTAGATATATAATACTTATTCTTTGAATTTTAATGTTTTTAAAGTACTGGACCTGACATAGGAAACTGGTAGGAGGATTTGTTTCCTGGACAGAATTCTGCTCACCAAAACAAGACCTGGTTCAGACAGGATAAAGTGAAGAAACCAGCAGGGATCAGCAGATGGTGACTAAGGTGATTCCTAGCTACCTTCATTGTTCTTGGCATAAGATACTCCCACCAGTGCCATGACAGTTGACAAGTGCCCTGGAAAGGACCTGAAAGTTACTACCCCTTTCTATGGCAAGGACTCAGTAGTTACCATCCCTTTTCTAAAAAATTCTAAGTAATCTGCCCCTCAATTTACGTTCATCTGCCGTCAATTTGCATATAATTTAAAGTGGGTGTATGTGAGTAAAAATGCAGTTACCAGGAACCCATATGTTGCAGACTCTGGGCAAAATTGCCTATATGTTATCTCTGCTCCTCAAGGAGCAGTACCTTTCAATGAAAGTATTGCTGACTAAAGGTCAGGAGTTTGAGACCAGCCTGACCAACATGGGGAAACCCCATCTCTACTAAAAATACAAAAATTAGCCAGGCATGGTGGTGCATGCCTGTAGTCCCAGCTACCCTGGAGGCTGAGGCAGGAGAATCGCTTGAAACTGGGAGGTGGAAGTTGCAGAGAGCCCAGATCGCGCTACTGCACTCCAGCCTTGAGGACAGATCGAAGCTCTGTATCAAGAAAAAAAAAAAGTATTGCTGCCTAAAACCACTGGCTTGCCCATGAATTCTTTCCTGGGTGAAGCCAGGAACCCTCCTTGGTTAAGGTCCAATTTGCAGACTGCCCGCCCCGTGACAAACCTATACCAGGAAAGATTACTCTCTATGTACAGTTGGATGGACCATATTTACAAATGGAGTTTTGTTTTTGTTTTGTTTTTTATCACAGCCTCTCTCAGCTGTGGTCCCAAAACCCAACAGAAGCCTAGGTATGAGGAAGACTAAAGACTCATTCTTATCTGGGAAATAGATTTTGTGTTCTAGTCTCAATGATAGCTCCTGAAATCTGCAAACAGCCTGGAAACTAACAAGAACATAACTTGTATCTACTCTTTGAGAGGTGTGTGTGTGTGTGTGCACGCATGTGTGTGCTTGTGAATCCCATCTCCTTTAAAGAATATGTCCCCACTTTCCTGGATACACATATTTGTATATATGTCATATGTTTTTATACATGTGATCTTTTTTTGTTTCCATCATCATTTTTTTCTCCTTTGTTACTTTGAGAAGTTCTTCGAAAACTTTAGCTTTTCTATTTTATGCTAAGTTAAAACAGAGAAAATGGTTTATGCATACAAGGATCTAATAATTAAAAGGGTACAGACAATGCCAAGGCGTATTTTCTACAAAAAACTCACTCAGGGAAAAAACATGCAATGTCAACAGAGGAAGCTCCTTCTTATCACTTGAAGACCAAACTTTTGACTCTTTGTAAAATAAGCCTCATTAAAAAGTATCTTCTTGGCCAGGCACAGTGACTCATGCCTGTAATCCTAGCAGTTTGGAGGCCAAGGCAAGTGGATCACCTGAGGTCAGGAGTTCAAGACTAGCGTGGCCAACATGGTGAAACCCCATTTCTACTAAAACTACAAAATTAGCTGGGCGTGATCGTGGGCACCTGTAATCTCAGCTACTAGGGAGGCTGAGGCAGGAGAATCGCAAGAACCCAAGAGGCAGAGGCTGCAGTGAACCAAGATCGCTCCATTGCACTCCAGCCTGGATGACAGAATGAAAGTCTGTCTCTAAAAAATACTAATAATAAAATAAAAATAAAATATCTTCCCATTACAAATCCTGGTGCTTCTCAGTGCTATTTAATACTTAACATGGATTTCTTCTTTACGCTAAACTCTCTATCCTGAGAATAAAAAGATTTAAACTCAGATGTGTAAATGTACTTGACTAAATTTCCATGGCTAGTAAATGTCAGAACTAGGACTGAAAACTCTTCATTTCCAATGTTTCTACTCCTTCTATTGAATCTTTTTTTCTTAGCATTGGGGTTCAAGGGAAGTGAACTGTGCATTCCAAGTCTCTAAAGTAGCCATGACTATAACTGCTATTGAGGTGGCTCAGGGACTGAAGAGATCTTAGGGATGGCAGCTGTGCAGAGACTAAACGTCTCCTCGGGATGCCCATTTGATTCAAAAGCCAGGAAACTGACAGACATTCTAACATAAGAATGGTTCATTTTCATAGTGTTTGGTATTACAACACAGATGGGCACAATTTGATATCTCAGTTTTTGCACTGCTCATCCACAGATTTCTGCAGCATCATGTTCTGCTTATGAAAAGTCTTCAATATCAAAACAAAATTGACTGCTGTGTTTTATACCGACTTCACATATGTAAAGAACAAAGAAGGAGAGCAATGTAGAGAGAAAAAGGAGAGGAGAGAAGAAAAGGGAAAAGAAGGAAGGGGAAAGAAAGAAAGAAAAAGCTCCTAATAAATGTGATTGCACTGGGAAGTAGAGACTTGGAATCCACCTCACCTTCTGATCCAAGACCATTATTCTCTTCCCATCTCATGCCATGTGTGAGTAATGACACAATAATTTTTCTAACAGAGATGATGATAGTGTTCTTTATGCGCATTGATTCAAAAACTAAGAAGAATATTTTGCGTTGTGGAAAAATATTATTTAAACATTGATTACAGATATGCTAGGAGGCCATAATGTAACTGATAAGAAGATAGGCAAATAACCACTAGTGATATAAAACAGTTAATGTTTTAAGAAAATGGCAGCTTTACATTCTAATTTCTAGAAAAATGTTAAGGCTTTTTTTCTTTCTTCCAAACCCCTTCTCTCGACCTCTGCTCTCAAACTAATAAGAACCTCATACTGTCCAAAGGTAAAGAATTGGGCCACAGATATAGTGAACCAACTAAAAAAATATATTAGGCCAGACACAATGGCTCACTCCTGTAATCTCAGCACTTTGGAAGGCTGAAGTCGAACAATTGCTCGAGCCCCAAAGTTCCAGACCAGCCTTAGCAATACAGCAAGATCTTATCTCTCTACAAAAATAGAAAAAAATAGCCAGGCAATGTGGTGCACACCCGTAGTCCCAGCTACTCAGGAGGCAGAGGTGGAAGGATTGTTTGAGCCAGGAGTTCGAGCCTGCAGTGATCTATGACTGTGCTGCTCTACTCCAGCCTGGGCAGCAGGTGAGACCATGACTCTAAAAAATTAAAATAATTAAAATAATACTAAAGTTCTTATTGTTTTTTACCCTATCTTGTATACATTTCTTCTTTTTCTGCATTTCTTTGTCTACGCTTTCATACTCACAAATCCAGACACAGAGTTATTCTTTCACAAGGACTGAAACATCATTTTTCATCTTTCTTCTAGGATGAGGGAAAGAATTATGGTTTGTCATTAAATTGAGAAGAAAGAGTCTCAAAACTGAAGGCATGCCAAATGCTATGGAAAAACCACAGAGACTGGGGATAGAATGGATTATAAGACTTCTCTGAAAGGAAGTGATTAGCAATTAGAAAGTCATAAATGACCTTCTGAAGATCAACATAAGCAGTGGATTTATCATAAAGTAACTGCAATGGAATGAATGAAATGAAAGAGAATGAGGAGATTTCCTCATTATTTACAAAGTTTTGGTAAAGTAAAACTTTATTAGTATAGATTCCATGTAATCAAACAAACTTGCACCAATGAAAATATCCATTTTGGCTATTATTATATACGACTCAGTAGCTTAAAAGTTTATTGGTATCTTTTACAGTAAAGTTTGTTGAGTAGTCTTAAATGGTGGTTCTCTGCTGAGATTACTCATGGCTTGTAGTCAGATGTCAACTGAGGCTGCATTCATTTGAAGACTCAAATGGGCCGGACATCTAAGAAGGTTCACACACATGCATGGCAGTTGATGCTGGCAGATGACTGTAGGCTGCATGGATACTGTGGACTGGAGCCATACATGTGGCATCTCTATGTGTCTATCTAGCAGTGTGATAGATTCCTATGACATTCTCCTGATAGTGAGTGTTCTATGAAACCCAGATGGAAGTTTTAGTACTTTGTGTGGCATATTACCAAAAGTCATGTGATATGACTTTTGCCACATTTTACTGATCAAAGTGAGACAAAATCAGTTGTATTTCTAGAACATAAAACACTGGATAAATTTCAAATAAAACCTCTATTATTAGTGACTTTCTTCCACTCCCAAGTTGGCTTTCAGATAATGTTATTTGGAAGGCCACACAGCAGTGCATTGTAATCACAATGTGCAACTTAATAAAAATATTTAATTATGTGATATAAAGTTCAGGATGCTGTTTTAGAGCATTTTCTTTTACACTGTCTTCTACAGAGTGCAAGGGGTAGGATGTAGAACACTAAGATCCTTCTCCCATTTATTCAGGTACATTCTACTCCCAAGCTTGACAGGCATTACGAATGATGTGATCATGTTCACAGAGGCAGTCAGGAACAACAAAATAAAAATGAGTGCTGAATTCAATACTTTTGAGTAGAGAAAAATCAATATATACATATGAATAAAAGACCCAAAGTGATGAACAAGACAGTCTGGTCAAGCTTCAAGTGGGGACACACTAATCATTGGAAAAACAAAAGAACGAATACACAAGGTAAGACTCAGTGTCTGTTGCAGTGCAGTGTTAGGAGGAGTCCTTTAAAGTAAGAGTCTATTCGGTCTATAGAGAATGGTAGTATATTGGACAGACTATACTAAGCTCTTATTTTGAATACATAAAAGACTGAGAAAGAGCAAGATGGATTTTTTTTACACATGCACTCCAATGCCCAGATTTGCTAAAGCACTATGCTTCTAGTCAATAGTACCCTTGTAGCTTGTTTGTTTAATTGATTGCATTGCTATGTCAACCTTCAAGACCAAAGCATCAAATATTTACAGACTGGAACACATAGTGTTTGCTGCAACTTGGTCTTCCCCAGCATAATATATTGAGCCAGACAGAATCTGAATTTACTACATTAAAGAAGGCTATGTTCATTAACAGCCTCAAGCCTTATTAACATTACTGAGAATTGTGATTCTAGAAAAACAAACAAAAATGTTAGAGTTCCAACTCATTTGTATTGCCAACTAGTATTAATATTCTCAGCATCAAGTGATTTAATGAAAGGGGGCATTTAGAAAAAGCAAATATTTGTTCTCTGGATTTGAAGATCCCTTCTTCGGACCTTGTTTCACTCCTAAATATTCATGTGCAATGGATTTTGCCCCATTCAAATGAAAAATATGAAACAAAAATTGTTTTAAATATATTATTGATTTTTTAGTTTTTGTTTGGAAACATCCCATAAGTCCACATGCTTAGCAATTTTTGCTTTGTCTTAAGACAACAGGACTTCAGTGCTGCCATGAAAAGTCTTGGCAGAGTGGAATCGGTCAGAGCTGAGACAAAACCCAACTGATAGGAGAAACGTTGACAGACAAGTGCTTCTGTGAAAACAAGCAAGCAGCTCAGGTATAGCCAGCCAGTGGGGAATGCAGACACGACATTTAGTCATTATTTTCTGCTATCCAATTTGTTTACTAGCGGTCTCGAATATGAAGCAGGCCCTCCTTAGAGATGAAGATTAACTAAAGATTGAGGAGCAGAAAGGAAGATGACTGACACAAATTTTGTGAGGTAGAAGAACAATGCTTTGCCCTTTTCCTAGGTGAAGGCTGCAGTAACCTTATCCTAGGTGAAAAACTATTTTTAAGGAGGTAAATTAATCTTCCCAAGACCACTGAATGTTGTGGAGCAGAGAATCCAACCCAGGTGTATCAGACATCAGTGTATAACTTTTCCATAGTTCCATGCCAAAAATGTATCTGCACATACTTAGTAGTGATATTTTAATCAAAAAATCTACTGAAAAGGACAACTGGGAATGAATTTCATATCATTGATACAGAACCTTTTTTTTTTCCTTTGCATAGTTTCACCAGCTTCATGAAGATGACCAATATCAAGGAACTTGTGAGCTTGGCAGAGAGGAAGACTTTGTTTTTATTTGCTACATTAAGAAATCCTGTATATTATCAGAGCTTACATGGTGCATACCTGTAATCCCAGCTACTTGAGAGGCTAAGGAAGGAGTATTGCTTGAGCCAAGGAATTCAAGGCTGCAGCAAGCTGTGATTACACCACTGCATTCCAGCCTGGGGAACCAGGGCAAGACCTTGTCTTAAAATGATACTTGTTTATTTATTGATCTAAGATATGAGTGACATATTAATATGACAATCATGTCAAATGTCATTTTCAACTGCATTATATGTGTGAGGTTCTGTGTTGAGTTTCAATAAATTATCTCATTTATTCCTGATAATGTACTTATATTATTTTTAGTTTCACAGATATGGAAACAAGTTCAGAATTTTATAAAAAGTGGTGGAGACTGAATTCAAAGTCCCACCACCTCTGATTCTCATGCTGTTATGAGAGAACATTTGTCATTTGGGTGGTGCTTCATTCAGTTAAAACACGGCTTCCACAGGTTGGCAAAGACACTACAGAGTTCTGAGGTTACCTAAATTCCAGCTGGGAGCTAAAATTCCACCCGATTTCTTGATGGTGTAGCTCATTAACTTCTGTACTCTGAGGACTAAGCAACTCAAATGTAGTATGTATCAACTAAAATTTTCAAGTAGAAGCACGCTCATATTATGGGTAGAAAGCTGATTAATTGTGCAGATGCTACTAGTGCTGAGAAGAATTGCTAGGATCCCTTGTCAACTATGGAATAGTCCATTATCTTCTTCCATTCTCTTCTATTTTCAAAATGTAAGCTTCCTGATCAAGTAGGGCAGGCACTATGGTATAGAGAGAAAAGCACCAAGTGGGTCAAGAAAATTAATATCCAATCCTGAGTCTTAAGTCAACTTCCTTCCATCTTTGTGATTTTATCTCCCTCGGCCTCAGCTCTGTACCTGTAACTAAGTAAACTAGATAATTTTTAGTATTTTCCGTTCCAAAATCTCTCATCCAAAACTAAAAATTATACTAACAAAACAACTTTTTGCAAGCAATTTGTGATGATCACAAAAGTTGGAATCCAGTGAATGATTTTAGAGAAAGAAAAAACAAGCAAACTTCTCTGTTCACAGAATTGGTAGTATAGTCTGAAAAAGCAGGCTGTTCCCAGGAATCTGAGCCTACATGCTTAACTATATCAAGAAGAGACAGAGGACTTTCACAAATAATCCTCTAATTTTGAAATCAAGAAGTAAGAGATGAAGTAAAGGAGAGCTTTTTTTCATTGCAAAATGCAATCACACACAAGAACCTGTATACGCCTCTGGAGTTCCAAAGATACTATGCTGAATTCATGGCAAAATGGGCTTGTTTATGAAATTATAGTATTTCTATTCACCTTTATAGCACATCTGAGATGGATTTCTGAAGCTTGCAATTAAGAATTTTTAGATAATTTGGGAAAATATGAATAATAACATGTTCATTGAATCCCTTAGAGGAAAAGATGCTAAACTTTTTAATAGTTTGACAATGAGTCTTTCTACTTCTATGCCTGACTTATTTCACTTACAGTAATATTCTCCAGGTTCATCCATGACAATGACAGAATTTCCTTCCTTTTTAAGAGTGAGTAGTATACTGTTACGCAGACACACACACACACACACACACACCACCACCACCACCACCACCACCACCACTACCACCACCTTTTCTTGATCTATTTGGCCATTGATGGACACTTGGTTTGTTTCCGTATCTTAGGTAATGCTACAACAAATGTGAAAGTGTAGGAATCTCTTTGAGATACTAATACTGATTCCGTTTATTTAGTTATATACCCAGAATGAGATTGCTGGATCACAGGACAGTTCTATTTTTAATTTTTGAGGGAATCCCATACTGTTTTCCATAATGGCAATACCAATTCACTCTCCCATCAACAGTAAAAGGGATTCCCTTTCCTCCACACCCTCCCAGTACTTGTTATCATTTGTATTTTTGATAATATTCATTTAAATCTCATTGTAATTTTGATTTATATTTCCCTGATGGTCAGTGAAGTTGAGCATATTTTTTAATATACCAGTTAGACATTTGTATTTTTTCTTTTCACAAATGTCTACTTAAGTCCTTTGCTCATATTTTTGTTGGGTTGTTTTCTTGTTACTAAGCTAAGAGAGTTGCCTATGTATTTTGAATATAGTTTGCAAATACATCTTCCCATTCCATAGATTGACTCTTCACTTTGTTAATTGTTGAATTAACAACAATTAAGTTGAACAACAATTAAACTGAAGCTTTTTGGTTTGATGAAACCTTATTTAGATATTTTTGCTTTTGTTGCTTGTGCTTTTGAGGAGATATACAATCTAATGTCAAGAAGCATTTCCCTGTGTTTTCTTCTAGTAGTTTAATAGTTTTTCATCTTATATTTAATTACTTAATCTGTTTTGAATTGATTTCTATATGGTATAAAATAAAGGTCCAATTTGGATATCCAGTTTTTCCCAACATCATTTATTAAAGATACTATTCTTTTCTCATTGTATGTTCTTGGCAACTTTGTCAAAGGTCAATTGACCACAAATATGTGGATTTATTTCTTGACTTTCTATTGTGCTCTACTGGTCTATAGATCTGGTTTTGGTTGTTTGTTTTGAGAAAGAGTCTTGCTCCATTGCCCAGGCTGGAGTGCAGTGGCATGATCTCAGCTCACTGCAACCCCCACCTCCTGGGTTCAAGCAGTTCTCCTGCCTCAGCCTCCCGAGTAGCTGAGATTACAGGCACACACTGCCACCCTCTGGCTAATGTTTTGTATTTTAGTAGAGAAAGGGTTTCACTGTGTTGCCCAGGCTGGTCTCGAACTCCTGAGCTCAGGCAGTCTGCTTGCCTTGGCCTCTCAAAGTGCTAGGATTACAGTTGTGAGCCACTGTGCCTGGCCTATGTGTATATTTTTATGTCA
This sequence comes from Aotus nancymaae, assembly GCF_030222135.1. NCBI lineage: Eukaryota > Metazoa > Chordata > Mammalia > Primates > Aotidae > Aotus > Aotus nancymaae. The sequence goes on along the minus strand of NW_026988494.1, from coordinate 4,620,369 downwards.
GTACCATACTGTTTGATTATAATAGCTTTGTAATATATTTTAAAATCAGGTTGTGTGATGGCTCCAGATATGCTCTTCTTGCTTGAGATTACTTTGGCTATTGTTTCTTGTGTGGTTCTATATTAGTTTTAGGATTGTTTTGCCTGCTCCTGTGACAAATATCATTAGAATATTATCAGTAATTACATTGAATCTGTAGATCACTTTGAATATTATGAGCATTTTAAATTCTTCTAATCTATGAACAAAGGATATCATTCCACTTACTTGTCTCATCTTCAATTTCTTTCATCAATGTTATATAGCTTTTAATTTATAAATCTAACACCTCCTTGGTTAATGTTTTCCTAAGTATTGTATTATTTTTAGTGCTATTATAAGTGGGGTTGTTAATTTCTTTTTTGGAAAGTTTGTTGCTAGTATATAGGAAGGCAACTGATTTTTCTATTTAATTTTGTATTTTTTTAATTCACTGAATTTATTTATTATAAGAGGTTTATTGTGGATTCTAAACAGTTTTCTATTTATAAGATCATGCCATCTGCAAACAGAGACAATTTTACTTCTCCCTTTCTGACTGAATGGCTTTTATTTCTTTGTCTTGCCTAATTGTTCTGGTTAGGACTTCCAGTACTATGTTGAACAGAAGTGACAAGATGCGTGCCATTGTTTTGTTCCTGATATTAGAAGAAACATTTCAGCTATTCACTGCATTAACTACGGACCTGTTACATATGCTTTTATTATGTTGAAGTAGTCTTTCTACACCTAATTTGTTGTTTTTGAGTTTTTATCACGAATATATGTGAGAAATTGTTAAATGCTTTGTGTGAACATATTGAGATGAACATATAGTTTTTATCCTTCATTCTATAGATGTAAAATGTCACATTTACTGAATTACATATGTCAAACCATCTTTGCACCACAGGCATAAATCACTCTTGGAAAAGCTAGATAATACTGTATGATTTCACTTAGGTGGAACCAATGGAAGTCAAACTTATGAAAGCATAGAATAACATGGTGGTTGCCAGGGGCTGGGGAGTGGGAATGGAAAGATGTTGGTTAAAGGGTACAAAGTCTCAGTTGTGCGGGATTGAATGGTTTGGAATGCTTATTGTATACTTGAAAATTGTTAAGAGAGTAGATAAATGTTCTCACCACACCAAAAAAAGGTAATTATGTGAAGTAATGTTGATGTTAAGCAGCTTGATTGTGGTAATAATTTCACAATGTATATGTATATCAAAACTCCACATTATCCACCTTAAATATGTAAGTTTTTATTTTTCAATTATACCTCAATAAAGCTGGAAATAAATAAATGAATGAAATCTAACAGTACTTTTTAACGTACCTAATAGTATTCAAAAACAATGTGACATTGTTAAAATGCTCTTAGAGTGTTTTGTTTTGCTCATGATCTTAATTATGGATATGATTATGATAAACAATCATTGCAGTCTACTATATATAGATAATATTTGATTTGCTAAAGGTAGTGAGACTGTTCAATTGACAAAATCAAAAGTGAACCCAAACTTAAATATCTACTATTGGTCTCAACCTCTTCCTTTCTCTTTCTGTTTCTCTCTCTCTGTCACACACACACACACACACACACACACACACACACACACACAATGTCCCTCTTCATTTGGTCTAGAACTTGGCACTCAGTGACAACAACCATATGAAATTTTGTCTATTAAAATTTTCTATAGGGCTACAAATAACTCCAGTGATAGTTAACTTTATCCTTGATTTTTTAAAAGTGCCAGCCAGAAAGGCTGCCCTTAGCTAGGACCAATTTATCAGTTTCAAAGGAAAAGATAATAAAACTGTCATTTCTGGCCATAGCACCACAGATGCTGCTGATACCCTGATATTAAAGCTTATTAAAAGTAGAGCTGTCTCTTAGTTTTTGATATTGAAATTGTTTCCAAGTCTTGTTAAGAATCCATGTTACTCTTGATGGGAGGAAAGGAAAAAAAGAAACCAAAGTGACCCCAATGGGGCATTGAAGTGACTGAGCTATTAAACACCTAGCTGTGTGGATGGTTTTGTGGAGTTCTTCAATTTCTCACAGATACAACCTGCTAGGAGAAAATTAATTTAAAACTCACTTCCCTTGCAGATCTGCTAAGGATACTCAAATGTGAGAAAGGTTTACAGGAAGCGAGTCAAAATAATTGTTGACTCCCAAAAGGCATTCCTGGTTTCTGTTCTTTTAATATCTTGCATCTTCTGACAGCCCTTTATCAGCAGGACTTCTGAATGAAGGAAGCAAATAAATAAAGTATTTATCCTTAATGTGGCATAATCTATAGGAAATGATTCTGACCTAAGTAGAGCATATGGAGTAAATAATTTTTTTATTATCTAAGGATGAGGAGTCTGGCTTTTTTTTTTTTTTTTTTTTTTTTTTTTAACAAGAAGCAGTATATCTTATTTGAAAGAGCTTTGGAGTCAAACAGAACTTTGTTCAAATTCTAGCTCTTCTACTCATTACCTGTGTAAATGTGGGCAAATTTCCTAAAATCACTGAGTTTTCCATATCAATAAAATGGAAATATTAGTTCCCACATTTTGGGCTGCAGAAAGAATGAGTGGGTAGCATCTATTCTGCTAGGAATGTTCTTCCTCCAGATTGCTATAAAGCCAAATCCTTCTCACCATTCAGGGAAATCACAAAGCCACCTTTTCAGACAGTTTTCCCCTCATCACCTATTTTAGCCCATTTTGCATTACTATAAAGGAATATCCAAGGCTGGGTAATTTATAAAGAAAATAAGTTTATTTGAGCTAATGTTTCTGCAGGCTGTAGAAGTGTGATGCCAGCATCTGCTTCTAGTGAGGGTCTTGGGAATCTTACAGTCATGCTAGAAGGTGAAGCAGAAATGGGTGTATTGCATGGCCAGAGTGGGGCAAGGGAGAGAGAGAGGAGGTACCAAGCCCTTTTAAACAATGAGATCGTTGCATGAACCCATAGTGTGGAAACTCACTCATTACTATGAAGACATCTCCAAGTCATTCATGAGGGATCTGTCCTCATAACCCAAACGCCTTCCATAGGCCCACCTCCAACATTGGAAGTTACATTTACACATGAGATTTGGAGAGGACAAACATCCAAACCACATCATTATGATCATGGCCCCCTAAATCTCACTGCAAAATTGAATCATACCTTCCCAATATTCCCCTAAAGTCTCAACTCATTTCAGTATCAACTCAAAAGTCTAAAATCTCATCTGAGACTCAAGGCATGTTAATTTCACCTATGAGCCTATAAAATCAAAAACAAGTCAGGCCAGGCAAGGTGGCTTACGCCTGTAACCCCAGCACTTTGGGAGGCAGAGGCAGGTGAATCATGAGTTCAAGAGATAGAGACCATCCTGGCCAATATGATGAAACCCCATCTCTACTAAAATACAAAAAAAAAGTCAGGCATGGTGGTGCATGCCTGTAGTCTCAGCTACTTGGGAGGCTGAGGCAGGAGAATTACTTGAACCCAGAAGGCACAAGTTGCAGTGAGCTGAGATCGTGCCACTGCACTCCAGCCTCGGTGACATAGCAAGACTCCATCTCCAGGAAACAAACAAAAAATAAAAAACAAGTTATTTGCTTCCAAGATAGAATGATGGTGCACACATTGGGTAAATATTCCCATTCCAAAAGGAAAAATTCAGCCAAAGAAAGGGGCAACAGATGCCACACAAGTCTGAAACTCACCAGGGAAGTCATTTAAATCTGAAAGCTCTAATATAATCTCCATTGACTCCACGTCCTGAATCCTGTGCACACTGGTGCAACAGGTGGGCTCCCAAGGCCATAGGTAGTTCTGTACCTGTCGCTTTCCTGGGTGCAGCTCCTGTGGCTGCTGTCGTGGGTAGGAGTTGAGTGCCTGCAGGTTTTTCAGTCTCAGGGTGCAAAATATCAGTGGCTCTACCGTTCTTGGGTCTGGAGGGCAGGGGCCCCCTTCCCACAGCTCCACTAGGCAGCGTCCTGATGGGGATTTTGTTTGGGGGCTCCAACCCCTCATTTCCCTTCAGCACTGCCCTAACAGAGTCTTTCTGTGGGGCTCTGCCCCTGTGGGAGGCTTCTGTCTGGGCACCTAAGCTTTCCCATACTTCTTCTGAAATCCAGCTGGAAGCCGCTAAGCTTCCTTCACTCTTGCACTCTTAATCTGCAGGCTTAACACCACATGGAAGCTACTGAGGCTTCTGACTTCAGCCCTGCAGAGCTGTGGCCCAAGCTATACCTGGAACTCTTTGAGCCATGACTGGAGTCATAGTGGCTGGGATGTGGGAAACAGTATCCTGAGTCTGAGCAGGGCAGATGTACCCTGGGCCTGGCCCCTGAAGCCATTCTTTCTTCCCAGGCGTCTGGACCTGTGATGGTCAAAATAGCCTGGTAGAAATCTTGCTTAATTGCCTAGGAGGCCTTTTTCCCACTGTCCTGTCTATTAGCACTTGGTTCTCCTTTAGTCATGACAATTTCTCGAGGATGTGGTTGCTTCATAGCTGCTTTAATTCCTCTTCTGAAAAAGCTCTATCCTTCCTTATCACCTTGCCAGGTGGCAAATTTTTCAATTTATTTTTTTTTTTAGTTTTCTTCCTTTTACTTATAAATTGCAACTTTAAATTATTTCTTTTTTCTTTTTCTTTTTCTTTTTTTTTGATATGGAGTTTTGCTCTTGTTACCCAGGCTGGAGTGCAATGGCACGATCTTGGCTCACTACAACCTCCGCCTCCTGGGTTCAAGCAATTCTGCCTCAGCCTCCCGAGTAGCTGGGACTACAGGCATGTGCCACCATGCCCAGCTAATTTTTGTATTTTTAGCTGGGACGGGGTTTCACCATGTTGACCAGGATGGTCTCGATCTCTTGACCTTGTGATCCACTTGCCTTGGCCTCCCAAAGTGCTGGGATTATAGGCGTGAGCCACTGCTCCCGGCCTAAATTATTTCTTATCTCTCATATCTGATCATAAGCTGTAACAAGCAGCCATACCACTTCTTGAATGTTTTGATGCTTAGAAAATTCTTCTTCCAGATACCCTACATCATTACTCTTAAGTTCAACCTTCCACAGAATCCTAGTGCATGGACACAATACAGCCAACTTCTTTGCTTGGGTATAACAAGGGTGACCTTTGCTCCAGTTCCCAATACATTCCTCATTTCCAACTGAGACTTAATCAGCCTGTCCTTCACTGTCCATATTCCTATTAGCATTTTGTTCACAACCACTTATGAAGTCTCTAAGAAGTTCCAAACTTTCCCTTGTCTTCCTGTATTATTCTGAGCCCTTCACATTCTTCTACGTTCTGCCTGTTACCCAGTTCCAAAGCAACTTCCACATTTTCAGTTATGTTTGGAGTAACACCCCACTCCACAGTACCAATTTTCTGTATTAGTCAACTTTGCATTGCTATAAAAAAAATCCAAGGCTGGGTAATTTACAAAGAAAATGGAAAGGGTTATTTTGGCTCAAGATTCTGCAAACTGTACAGGAAATGTGGTGCTGGTATCTGCTTCTGGTGAGGGACTCAGGAAGCTTACATTCATAGCAGAAGGCAAACGGGGAGCAAACACATCACGTGGTAAGAGAAGGAGAAGGAGAGAGATGGAGGCTTTTTTAAACAACCAGATCTTGTGTGAACTCAGAGCATGAAAACCCACCCATTATTGTTGAGGACAGCACCAAGTTATTCATGAAAGATCTGTTTCCCATGAACTAAATACTTCCCACTAAGCCCCACCTCTAACACTGGAGAGATCGCATCACAACATAGATTTGGAAAGGTCACACATCCAAATTATGTCATCACCTAAAGTTGCCGCCACAACAGTCCTATAACTTTAGCTTATTTGCTTTAGTGATCAATCAATATCAGAAATTATTTCGGTTGCAAATGTACTTATTATTATTTACCCCAGTAGAATATTCTCCAGCCTATGCTGTCTCCAGCTTTTGGACCATGGCTAACACCTAGTATAGCTTCATATAATTGCTTTTAAAGGGAAAAATACAGAGGCAAAGTAAAGTACTCAACATAGATTCTAGTCTATAATAGATGCTCAAAATTTTGCTACAAATAATCAATTTTGTTGGGACTGTTATTTTTAAATGGTGTTCTATCCCAAATGAATATCTATACCAAAATGTTAAAGTATGGTAGAACTTATTTAAATCTTGGAATCATGTTTAAGACAGCTATTTCTGGAGACTTAGGAAATTTGTTAGAAATGTGAATATGACAGGTAGGAAAATATACAAATCCCTTTTTCCTACTTTGTGTTGATTGTATCAAGTTTTTGGTGGCAGAGCAAAATTTGATTCACGAACAGCACATTATTTTCTCCATCCAACTACCTGCATTCCAGCTGCACAACATGGGCTGACATTCACCTACGAAAAAATTGTTAGAAAAATGATGAAAAAATAAAGATGCTAAACACTAAGTTTAAAAGCTAAAGATTAAGGTACGTGACAGAAAGAAAAGACTCGGATGATACAGCAATTTATTTCTTTCTCTATCCCTTTCACCAAGCTCTGTGACACTGGGAGAGCCCTCCAAGTGAGAGAAAGCAATGCAGTTAAACTGGAAGGATTGAGAAGCTTAGCCGAAGATCTGTTTTTGTGGTCTTCTCTTAAACATCCCAAAGACTGAGCTGGGAGAAGAGACTGAAGTGTTGATAAAATGCCTCCTTTGAAATTGAGGGATATGAGAAAAGAGAAAGACCAGGCTGTGCTGATCATTTCTAGAAATGGAATAAGCTGCTATGAGCGATGTTAGAAGCAAAGCATAGCCCTGGGTTTCTTACAGCCCTCAAGTGTCATAGGGAAGCATTTAAAATCTCCTACAAGCTCACAGGCAAGTGCAAAAGATCCCTGTGAGAAAGCAGGAAAAGAGGGAGGAAGACCAAGGAGGAAGAAAAGGGAAAATGGGAATTTTATTATGAAGATATAGAGATAAGCTTTGAGATGATGAGGCATACAGACTCCTTCCTAAAGACTGTGGAAATGCTGACTCCCTGGCTCCCTCTCAGAGAATCACCATTGTCAGGAGGCTGTTCAGTTCCCATTCAAGGGCCCCTTTACATTACTGGACCAATGGTCAGCTATAACAACTTCCATCTGGAATGGAAATCTCAGAAATAAGCAGCAATGACTTTTTTTTTTTTTAATTGCATTTTAGGTTTTGGGGTACATGTGAAAAACATGCAAGGTTGTTGCATAGGTGCATACGTGGCAGTGTGCTTTGCTGCCTTCCTCCCCTTCACCTATATCTGGCATTTCTCCCCATGCTGTCCCTCCCCAACTCCCCACCCCCCCGCTGTCCCCCCCACTCCCCCCCAACAGACCCCCGTGTATAGTGCTCCCCTCCCTGTGTCCATGTGTTCTCCTTGTTCAACACCCACCTATGAGTGAGAACATGTGGTGTTTGATTTTGTGTTCTTGTGTCAGTTTGCTGAGAATGATGGTTTCCAGGTTCATCCATGTCCTTACAAAGGACGCAAACTCCTCGTTTTTAATGGCTGCATAATATTCCATGGTGTATATGTGCCATATTTTTCCTGTCCAGTCTATCATCGATGGGCATTTGGGTTGGTTCCAGGTCTTTGCTATTGTAAACTGTGCTGCAATGAACATTCGTGTGCATGTGTCCTTATAGTAGAACGATTTATAATCCTTTGGATATATGCCCAGTAGTGGGATTGCTGGGTCAAATGGAATTTCTATTTCTAGGTCCTTGAGGAATCGCCACACTGTTTTCCACAATGGTTGAACTAATTTACACTCCCACCAACAGTGTAAAAGTGTTCCTATTTCTCCACATCCTCTCCAGCATCTGTTGTCTCCAGATTTTTTTAATGATCGCCATTCTAACTGGCGTGAGATGGTATCTCAATGTAGTTTTGATTTGCATTTCTCTAATGACCAGTGATGATGAGCATTTTTTCATATGTTTGTTGGCCTCATGTATGTCTTCTTTTGTAAAGTATCTGTTCATATCCTTCGCCCATTTTTGAATGGGCTTGTTTGTTTTTTTCTTGTAAATCTGTTTTAGCTCGTTGTATATTCTGGATATCAGCCCTTTGTCAGACGGGTAGGCTGCAAAAATTTTTTCCCATTCTGTTGGTTGCCGATTCACTCTATTGACTGTTTCTTTTGCCGTGCAGAAGCTGTGGAGTTTGATTAGGTCCCATTTGTCTATTTTTGCTTTTGTTGCCAATGCTTTTGGTGTTTTGGTCATAAAGTCCTTGCCTACGTCTATGTCCTGAATGGTTTTGCCTAGGTTTCCTTCTAGTGTTTTTATGATGTTAGGTCTTATGTTTAAGTCTTTAATTCATCTGGAGTCAATTTTAGTGTAAGGTGTCAGGAAGGGGTCGAGTTTCTGCTTTCTGCATATGGTTAGCCAGTTTTCCCAACACCACTTATTGAACAGGGAATCCTTTCCCCATTGCTTGTTTTTATCAGGTTTGTGAAAGATCGGGTGGTTGTAGATATGTTGTGTCGCCTCCGAGGCCTCTGTTCTGTTCCATTGGTCTATATCTCTGTTTTGGTACCAGTACCATGCTGTTTTGATTACTGTAGCCTTGTAGTAGAGTTTGATGTCCGGTAGTGTGATGACTCCCGCTTTGTTCTTTTTGCTTAGAATTGACTTGGCTATGCGGGCTCTCTTTTGGTTCCATGTGAAGTTTAAGGTGGTTTTTTCCAGTTCTGTGAAGAAGGTCATTGGTAGCTTGATGGGGATAGCGTTGAATCTGTAAATTACTTTGGGCAGTATGGCCATTTTCACGATATTAATTCTTCCTAACCATGAACATGGAATGTTTCTCCATCTGTTTGTGTCCTCTCTTATTTCGTTGAGCAGTGGTTTGTAGTTCTCCTTGAAGAGGTCCTTTACATTCCTTGTTAGTTGTATTCCTAGGTATTTTATTCTCTTTGTAGTAATTGTGAATGGCAGTTCGTTCTTGATTTGGCTCTCTTTAAGTCTGTTATTTGTGTATAGGAATGCTTGTGATTTTTGCACATTGATTTTGTATCCTGAGACTTTGCTGAAGTTGCTTATCAGTTTCAGGAGATTTTGGGCTGAGATGATAGGGTCTTCTAGGTATACAATCATGTCGTCTGCAAATAGAGACAACTTTTTTTTTTTTTAATGCAGTTTTTGGCTACTTTCTAAGCAATACTGCTCCAGCAGTTCCTCAAGCCTTGCTACTCCCCCTTCTACCTCCTGGTCTTCAAACCATCAAAAAGAAGAGGGAGAAAGAAAATAGACCTGAAGGGAGGCACTAAGTTTTTAAAATACAAAACAAGTGCCTGGAAGTCAGAAAAAAATGTGAATTGCCATAAAATGGCAAAAATAACCACAATCATAGTCATCACTTCAGGAGCAAACATGGATATGATGTTTGGTATATGCCAGACATTGCTCTCAGATCTTTGCATAGATTAATACATTTAATATTCACAACATCATTGTGATATCGCTACTCTTCCCACCCTCACTTTATGAACAGGGAAACTGAGACACAGTGGGGTAAGTGTAACTTGCTAAGGGTGACTTATGTGGCAGAATATGAAGTCTAACTCTTAGTTTATGCTCCTATAAACCTGACTTATATATACAGTAGGTGTAATAGTATTTTCATATTAAATTCTGTGACTTTCGGATTAAACATACTTTTAGACAGTGACTCAATTGTAAACTTTAGATCTCTGCCAAAAACTAGGATTAATATGAAATAGGATCATGTTAAGAGGATCTTTCTAGGCCAGGCATGACGGTCTATACCTGTAATCCCAGCACTTTTGGAGGCTAAGGTGGGTGTATTGCTTGAACCCAGGAGGTCAAGAGGAGCCCAGGCAACATACTGAGACCCTGTCTCCACAAAAAATACAAAAATTAGTCTGACACAGTGTTGTGTGCCTATGGCTCCAGCTACTAGAGAGGCTGAGGGGTGGGAGGATCACCTCAGCCTGAGAATTTATGGCTGCAGTAAGCCCTAATTGTGCCACTATACTCCAGCCAGGGCGACAGAGTAAGAAGATCCTGTCTTAAAAAAAAAATTTCTAATTAGATATTGAAAGAAAAAAATAGCATGATCAAGTGTGAAAATGGTATCTACTCTTATGTCCTAGTTGGTCATCTTGTGATTTTTTTAGAGCTAGATAAATGATTTATAATTATGAAATATTGCCACCAAGTTTTCTAAGTAACACCTTTTATCTCCTCCAGTGTGAGCCCTTGACATTACTATCAGTGCCAGGTGGTCTCACCCACTCATTATCCCTAAAGAAAATGCCATGGGGTTATAGAAATTCCTGTTAAGTCTATTCATATATGCCACAAAAAATTAAGGAACATACAAACAGATAAATAAATAGGTAAGTTGTGTTGCTCTTTGTCCAGTTTCTCTCTTGCTTAATCCCACCAAAAGTTTAAAAATAAAATTCACGATTATTTCCAGACTGCTCTTCTGGAAAAAAAGAAGTACCCCGTTGGTTGTTTTTCTTCCACAGTAGAGAAAGCTAGAAGGGAAGGTTTAGTTAAGAAAAGAGTGTTAGAACCTTGCGGAGCGTTCCATTGTAGAGTACACAACCAGGTCTTTTCTTTAAAGCAGATCAAACGATGGACACATTATTCGTTATTGTTTAGCTGCCTGGGTTTAGGATGAAATTACCAGTTGCCCAGGGGCCCAGCATTTGAGCTTCAGATCCAGCTGTGCTCATAACACAAGGCACAATGCTTAGTGGCATTGTCAGCCATTTAACATAAAAAGAACATGCTGTAATCAAGTGGGGACTTTTCCACTGTGTCACTCTGGGGGCTCATTTCAGGAAGCCTAGGAAGCCTGCCACTGAGTTTTAAGGGGAGACCAAGAGAAAAAACACAGAAAATGCTTCAAAGGGGGCAAAGGTAATTTTTCTCTATTAATTTTTTTTCTAAAAGAATATTTTTAGTTTATTTTTTAACATGTCCCTATTTTGAGAAAGTTGTACTGATGGCTTCAAATGTGGTGCTTTCATATTCCTACTTTTTAAAAAATCCATAGATTAGAATCTAAGGAAAATCAGAAGCTCCCAAAATGCAAGATCTAAGACATCTAGGTTGGCATAACCCTTGAGAAGGAGATCTAGTTCTTAGCAGGAATAATGTTACCTGCCACCTAAATAAATGCTAAGGTTTAGTGTATGGAAATAATAAAGCCAGGGAGATGAAGTGGATTCTAGATATATTAAATCCAGGATAGCTTCAAATAACAGCCTTAAGCAATAAAGTGAAGCTTCCATCCTGTATTCATAATGTCAGTGTTACTGAGGAAATGCTAGCTTTAAAATATAAGCACCCAAGGTTGTCTTCTCAAAAGACTCTCTTCAGACATTATTTTAAGTCCCTTTGAACAGGGAAGCATAATGTCACCAATTGAGGACTCTTGAGTTTTGATGCAATGAATTCTTGCTGACATCCTAGTGCTAGAGATGCTTCTCTTGAATTATTTGGAACTGAAGGCATTTCCATATGGACAAGCGCTCATTCCAAGAAGACAGAATTATGGTGAAAAATCTGGGCCCAGATAGAAAGATGACTTGAATAGTTGTGCCACTTTGGAAACTGTAGGATCGAAGACTGGAGGGGTGTAGGGTAGTGTGAGGAAGGCAAGTGCATTGTAAATATAGAATCAAAACCTGCCATTTCCGAGTGCAAAATCCACTACAAGCTTGAGGTGAGATTAAAAAATAAATAACCCTGAACATGCTCTTCTTTGCTTCTGTGAAGAAATAGCAATTCTATTTGCTGTATTTGGAAGAACCCAAATGTGGAATTAGAAATTCTGGGTGGAGTCTTGGCTCTCTTAATAAGCTGGGCAACTTGCACACGTTAATTAACCTCACTGAGCCTCAGTTTGCTTATCTGTATATTGGAGCCAGTAAGATATTGTCTAATTCATATGATTCTTGTGATAATCAAAATGGAAATGAAATAATGCATGTGAAAATGTAGTGCAAATTGTAAAGAAGAATGCAAGTCTACTACGCTATCGTAATTAGGTACTTAAAAGTTAGTAAAAGATATGAAAATTAGCTGGGTATGGTGGCGCTCGCTGTAGTCCCAGCTACTTGAGAGACTAGGGCAGGAGAACCATTTCTACCGGAGAGATGGAGGTTGCAGTGAGCCGAGATTGTGCCACTGCACTCCAGCCTGGGCGACAAAGCAGACTCCGTCTTAAAAAAAAAAAAAAAGGAATAAAGAGGTACTTGAATGCTAGCTTCATGATGGCAAGTGCATTATTTTATTCACTGATATATCCAGAGTACCCATGGTTCAGTCAGGCACATTGGGAAATGCTCAATAAATTACTGTTGGCCGGGCACGGTGGCTCATGCCTATAATATCAGCACATTGGGAAGCTGAGGGGGGCGGATCACAAGGTAAGGAGTTCAAGACCAGCCTAACTAATATGTGAAACACCACCTCTACTAAAAATTAAAAAAAAAAAAAAAAATTAGCCAGGCATGGTGGCATGTGCCTGTAATCCCAGCTACTCAGGAGGCTGAGTTAGGAGAATCTCCTGAACCCAGGAGGGAGAGGTTGCAGTGAGCTGAGATTGTGCCACTGCACTCCAGCCGGGGCATCAGAGTAAGACTCCATTTCTAAATAAATAAATAAATAACTGTTGAATGAAAAAGTTAATTATTGTCTTGTTTCTTTTTGAAAGACTTAGAAATATTCTTCATTTGCTTTTGGAATTCTTGTCTGTAACACCATGCCTATGCTAAGAATGCAAAACCATTCAAAGCTCCTGTTTTCTCAGTAAAATGGAAATATCACCTTATCTTTCATTCCCGAGGGAGGAAAAAAATTGTCTTATTTGATCTATCTTTCAGTAATTAAATGTTGGGGAAAAAAAGTGCACATGTATGTATTCATATACACATCAAGTGAAGTCAATAAAATTTGAATAAAAATTCAAAATTTAGATCTTTTTTATCAGTACTACATCGTTTACAAAGTTTAGCTCACTAACAAAATGGGCAGTTGCCAATGACCTCATTATTTGTGAAACAGGTAAACAGTTGGCACACACAAACACACACACACACTCCAGTTCTGGTCTTTAGTTTAAAATGTGACCTTACAGTAATGATTGGAAAGAAATTTCAATTTTAGGATTGGAAATGTCAAAGCACTCCATCATCCTTTGGATGGTTTTTCTATTTCTTACTGTCTCTCAGAAAAAAAAAAAAAATTCATTGCTATAAAAGTAGCTATTTCTTTATAGTGGCAACTAAGTTTGTGGAGTACTAGTTATCCAGCAACAAAATATATCAGACAGCATCACATAAATTTTTTTGACAATTATTATTAGAACTGAACTGAATTTTATATTTATGCTTACAATAGAGAAAGGGTTTCCTAAATAATTCATGGTATACATCAGTATGCTATAAACATATTTAAATCACTTCGAAGAAACATTTTTTTTTCAAGGGCCCTCTGGCACCTGAGAAGTACTATGTATAAACAATTAATTGACACACTACTTATAAGTCACCCTTATGTGTGGGGAAAAAAAAGACAAAAAAAAAAAAAAAAAAAAAAACGGTGCCTAAAGACCTCTAATAGAAAACGATTTCCCACTCTATTTCCATTGACTGTATGTATTTGAAAGATATTAAACTGCCTTAACAGTGTATTACAATTCAGTTTTTTTCTTTATTTTGTACATACTCAAACTAGTATCTCCTCCCCCACCACTCCCCAAAGACACACAAACATGTCTATGTTCATTTGCTCTGCAATAGTGAGGTTTTCCTGTATTTTGTTTTGTCATTCAGAGAATGACTTTTCTTTGTCCTAATGGATAAGAGCAGGGGCCGGTCGCGGTGGCTCACACCTGTAATCCCAGCACTTCGGGAGGCTGAGGCTAGTGGATCACCTGAGGTCGGCAGTTTGAGATCAGCCTGACCAACATGGAGAAACCCGTCTCTGCTAAAACTACAAAAATTAGCTGGGCATGGTTGTGCATGCCTGTGATCTCAGCTACTCCGGAGGCTGAGGCAGGAGAATCGCTTAAACCCAGGAGGCGGAGGTTGTGGTGAGCCGAGATCGTGCCATTGCACTCCAGCCTGGGCAACAAGAGCGAAACTCTGTCTCAAAAAGAAAGAACAGGATCCCCTCTGCCAGCACCAGCACCTCCTTCTTACACCACCTCTTCGCTCGGCTCTCGGGCCTGCGAGAGCTTCTCCCACAGGCTCCGCCTTGTATCCCTGGAAGAATAATGCTCCCTGTCTGTCACCCAGGTCTTGGCAAAAAGTAGAGATCACTGAGGCCAATTTTCCCTGGGGAATGGTCTGAATTACTTGTCCACTTGAGTGATGGTCCTGGCAAAATGTCTAATTGATGGAACTGCCTGGTGTTTATTATTCTAATAGTCCTGAAGAAAGGCTGGATGATTCTCCATTAACCCACAATGAAACTCTAGGGGAGCATTTCCACAGCACTTCAGAGCTTGTTAACCTAGAAGTAATTGGGCATATAAATTTGGAGGGTCTTATTTGTTCTGCCAGCACTAAGTGGAAGAAAAGAATGGCCATATTTACCCTATTTAAATATTCCATTCAAAAAAAATATGGCAAAAGGACACTGACTATCCAGGGTCCTGAGAGACAGATCCTGGAAAGACACCACAGCACACACGTGAGCCATTATACCAATCTCACTTGCGCACAAATGTCACATATGACTGCTCTAGCATTTGCACCTTTATTTGTAGTAGCAGATGAAACAACAAAAGCATCCCGTCAGGAAAATAGTATGCTGGTTCATGTTTAGCATGACTTTCCACACTCTGCCTTCGGCCTGTGAATATTGACAACGTGATGCACACTGGGAGACGAGAGTTGAAAAGCAAACATTACAAATGTGGGCACGGAACTGTTATGCTAATATAGAAGAACAGTCCGGGAGCTTGGTGGAATAGGAGGGTGTGAGTGTTAGCAAGCTAAGCAGCAGAGAGAGCCTTAGAGAGGGAACCCACAAAGCTGAAGGGAGACAGCAAAGAAAATTGAGAGATGTGGAGGGGAGCTAGGCATTGGCAACAATTTGCTGTGATTTCTTCCAGTTAAGTTTTCCAAACGGTGGTGTGATTGCTTTTGCATTTTTATTAGGTCCACGGCTTGTGTTTGGCTCTCACCTTGAAGTGCTTTAAATAATTGTGACCTTCCATGACACAGTTCTTCTTTGCATAGGCATTATCTCTGAGTTGATGCAGAAACACATTAAAAGCCACCCTGTAGAGGAGTTACATAGGTGAAGAATGGCTCAAGCAATCCGGGCACTGATAGGATTAACAAATGTCTAGGTTGGTATCATTCTCTGGAAGTAAGTGTAAGTAAACCAAAGCAGTAGTGGGCATCTCATGTGATGAAACTCACATTTTGCAGTAGATACTTATCCTTCATGTTAAATCTCCAAACAATATCATGTGGTGCTGAACCATGAGATGCACAAGACTGCTAGGCACCCATGCAAGAGCAATCAAGAGACATGGAGGAATTACTATCCCATGGGACAAACCAATGAGAAACAGGATCCATAATTTTTTCTCCCATTGTTCTTTAATGGACTGTTCAATGACTTAAGTACATGGAGGACAACTGTGGGTGGTATGAGTATGGGGGGAAAACTGTATATGTTTTTTTAAAAACAAACTTCGAGGAAGTAGCATAAACTGGGTTATTGTAACAGAACATTGTAAGGGATTAGGAGGTGGTTCACATCTTCTTTTTATGAAGTATAGCATTTTACAAACACTTACTAGTATAACTTCCCAGAAGATAGTCCCAAAAAATCTAATATGTTTCATTTGCTACCAAGTGGTGGGCAGCTTGATAGCACACTCTGTTACTGAACCTCCTCAATTCTCTGCATTCTCTGACTCGTTTCCCTTCTTCTTCACTCTTGCGGCCCAGGATTTCACTGTGATAAATTAGTAACATTTAAATTTTTGGCGAGAGCTTTGCCTATACTGAACCGAAGGGACACGCCCATTTACAGTACCAACATGAATCTACTGGAAAACGGCCAGAAAATCATCTTACCACGTTTAACGATGATTTAAGTACTTGGATTACGACTATGGGTGGTAGGAAATACAAGGGATAGAAGCTGTATTTACTGCAAAAAATAAAATGGAGGTAGTAGCATGACTGAGTTACCATAGCAAAGCACAGCAGGGAATTCCAGGTAATTCATACTTTCCTGTTATGAAGTGCATATTTTAGGAATTGTCTTAAGTTTTGTTCTTATAGTTTAGATCATTGGTAATGTACCTGTGTCTTCTGGTTTAGAAAACTAGAAAGAATCTACAATAAACAGAACATTAGAGGCCAATGTCTAAAGTAACCCGAAGCCAAAAGATTTATTGCAGAAAGATGATAACTATCTCAGCTCTTTTATGTACTGAAAATAAAATGCCTCGTTTTGTATGAGACAACTCATGCAAAGTATGAAAAAATAGTAGTGGGCATCTCACATGATGAAACTCAAATTTTGAGTGGACACTTAAATTTTCACATTAACTTAACATGAAGTACACATATTGGCTGCAAATGAAGTTACAAAACTTTCATAATCAGTTTTATATTGTTCCTCAGTGTATTTGGAATTTTGGCATTTTGTTTTTAATTTCAATTTTTAATTGTAAATTGATAAAGTTGTATGTATTTATGGGCTACAAAATGATGCTATAATTTATCATTATAATGTGGGATAATTAAATCAACCTAATTAACATCTGTCACCTCAAATAGCTGTCATTTTTTTTGTGGTGAGAACATTTGAAATATTCTCAGCATTTTTGAAGTGCACAATATATTATTTTTATGTTCATCACACTGCAATATGTCTCAAAGAAAAATATTTTATTCTTTCCATCTAATTGAGACTTTGTACCCTTCAACCAGCATCTCCCTATTCCCCCATCCTCAACCCCAGCCTCTGGTAGCCCTCATTCTACTCTTGCTTCTTTGACTGTGATTGCTTTTGATTCCACAAGTAAGTGATAACATGTGATGTTTGGCTTTCAGTACCTGGCTTATTTCACCTACCAATATATTCTCCAATTTCATGCATGTTTTCACAAGTGACAAAATTTATTTCTTTGTAAAGCTGCATAGTGTTCCATTGAATATATATACCACATTTTCTTTATTCATTCATATTTTGATGGACACTTTGGTTGATTCCATATCTTGACTATTGTGGTTGGTGCTGTAATAAGCATGGGAGTACAGCCATCTCTTTGATGTAGTGACTTCGAATATTTTGGGTGGATACCCCAAAGTGAGATTGCTGTATCATGGTAATTTTACTTTTAGTTTTTTGAGGAGACTCCAAAACTTTTGCATAAGGGCTGTGCTAATTTATGGTCAGTGTGCATTCAGTACAGCAGAATACAAGGCTTCCTTTTATTCCACAGTACTTTTTGCTTTCTCACAGCCCACTTATTTTATAAATTGGTGGCTATGTATTGTGTTATTTTGTGATCATTTTAAAAAGTTCAGTTGATCTCACTAAAATTATTATGCACATATTTGATACTTTGGAGAATATATATTCTGGGACCCTAAAACTGTATACTAGAGAGAATTTTATGTTAAAGTTAATTCTAACGGACATTCATCCACAAGCATCTGACTCTGGATTGACAGCAAAGTCAGCCTGAAAGTCTTACATGAATGGTTCATGTTTTGGGGGTTAGAGTCCTTTGTGTAAAGGCAAATATTTCAAAGTGAATAATCATTTCCTGTGACAATGTTTTCATGGCTTTTGGGTGCAGAGATTGTCAGAAATAAAGATCGATATGGCAGTTTTGGTTTTTGAAAATTTATATTGTTCTAGAGTCAAATACTGTTTATAAAGATGACTTTCTGCTGGAAGCAATTCAACTCCTTGAAGATATAATGTGTCTGAAGATGTGGTTACCCATTAATCCTGCATTAAATTAATATATCTTATCTAGGAAGTGGTTTCAGATTTTAGATTTAACCCTATTAGTCAGAAATGTGTTTTTTGTTTTCCAAATTTATCAGAAGTTATCATTTGAAAAGCAGATGTTGAAAGCTTATTTTAAGATACTGGGGTCTTATTGGGAGAGATGGTATCAAGAAATATTTTAGAAATATTAATCCTTGGGAAATCCGGTATTCTTGATTGGAGTAAGTCAGGAGAGTATTTCCCCTAAATTTATATTTGAGGTTGTTTCTTTAGCTACTGGGTACTTAAGAAATACCTGAGTATTCCTCAGATGACTTCCTCAGGGGAGGATGGAGAGGCTTAAGAGAACTGGGACATGAAATACTGTACATATCCAATAAATTCCAGGAAGTATTGAGATTTCCTAAAGTATTTGTGAGCTATTCAGTCAATCAATACCAACATTTCTTTAATGTATATTATCTGTAGAAGATGACAGATAAGTCAACAGTGGCTGATTAATTTTACATCTTCAAATGTTAATATTAAAATGTTTTCTTACTGTGACATTGGTGCATCCCCTTAATAGAATTCACCTACCTTCTATGTATCTGTCTTTTGTAAATATTTTCCACTGGATCTTAACTTACATGAGTGCATTGACCATGTGTATCTTGCATAAAGCTATATATTGGAAATGAGTTATCAACAAAGGTTATGGAATAAATAAATGAATGAACTAAAATAATTTGATATCCCCATGATGCTGTCTTAAAATTGGACCATTAGAGAAATACAATCTCACCCAGATAAAGAGTAGCTCTTTGTTCTTCAGTTTCCCCATTTTTGTCATTTACCAAATATTTGTTGAGGTTTTTTTGTTCTTGTTGTTTATCTGATGTCACCAAAGGTACTAGAGATTTCACAGGGAAACAAAAATAACACAAAACAAACATCAAAAAAATTCTTCCTTACCTCCAACATTAATTTTAGATAATATAATATCTGCATCAAAAAACTTGAGAGAAATTTGAAAGAAATTCTAATGAACTTACATATAACAAAATTTGGAAGGCACATTCACATATCATCTCCCTAAATCTTGAACACATTAATTACTTTTAAAAAGGAGAAAGCCAAGTATCCCCAAAATTTATTCTCAATGTCCTCTAAAATAATAGAACACTCCTTTTCTAGTGAATTACATGTTTACTCAAAATAAAAGCTGCACTCTCACTTGCGACTAATATACATTCCTCTGGAAAATGGGATTCAAAATTAAGCAATGTGGACAGCTCTCTAGGTGTACTCTAGAAAGAAAGGGGTATGTCTTCCTCTTCATCTGTTTCCTTTTCCTTATGTCTGGAAGATGATGTGTTCTTTAGCCTTCTTGAATTATGTAAACAAAGGCAATAATCTATGGGCAGTGAAGCCACAAGATAAAACATAACTTTAATTCCAAAAACCTGAGAAAACAACTCAAAAAAAGCAAATTACAAGTGATATTAATAATGAATATGGATGCAAAATTTTTAAAATAATAAACCAAATTAAACAATATGTAAAAAGGATAATATGTCATTGCTAAGTATGATTTATCCTAGAAATGCAAGTTTTATTTTACATTTGAATTAAAAGTAATCAATGTGACCCATCCTATTATTAGAATAAAGGAGAAAGAAACATGTGGCCATTTCAGTAGATTTGAAAAAAATGTTGGACATAATCTAAAACACAGTTATATTGAAAACACTCAACAAACTAGAAATATTTGGAAAATCCTACAAACTGAAAAAAGTCAACTATTACAAATCTTTAGCTAACATCATACTTAATGATGACAGATTGAATTTGTTCCCCAAAATTAAAAAAAAAAGTATAAATGCCAAGTTTTACCACTTCTATTCAGCATTGCACCGTAGGTCCTAGCTATTGCAATAAGGTAATAAAATGAAATAAAAGAAATGAAGTCCAGGAAGGAAAAAGTAAGATAGTTACTTTTTCCCAATTGAAATAATTTCTAGTGTAGAAAATCCCAATGGTTAGCCCTTTGTCAGATGGGTAGATTGCAAAAATTTTTCCCATTCTGTTGGTTGCCGGTTCACTCTAATGATTATTTCTTTTGCTGTCCAGAAGCTCTGGAGTTTAATTAGATGCCATTGTCTATTTTGTTTTTTTGTTGCCAATGCTTTTGGTGTTTTGGTCATGAAGTCCTTGCCTATGCCTATGTCGTGAATGGTTTTGCCTAGGTTTTCTTCTAGGGTTTTTATGGTGTTAGGTCTTATGTTTAAGTTTTTAATCCATCTGGAGTTAATTTTAGTGTAAAGTGTCAAGAAGGGGTCCAGGTATTTTATTCTCTTTGTAGCAATTGTGAATGGCAGTTCATTCTTGAATTGGCTCTCTTTCAGTCTGTTATTGGTGTATAGGAATGCTTGTGATTTCTGAACATTGATTTTGTATCTTGAGACTTTGCTGAAGTTGCTTATCACTTTCAGGAGATTTTGGGCTGAGACGATGGGGTTTTCTAAATATACAATCATGTCGTCTGCAAATAGAGACAGTTTGACTTCCTCCTTTCCTAATTGAATACCCTTTATTTCTTTTTTTCGCCTGATTGCTCTGGCTAGAACGTCCAATACTATATTGAATAGGAGTGGTGAGAGAGGGCATCCTTGTCTAGTGCCAGATTTCAGAAGGAATGCTTCCAGTTTTTGCCCATTCAGTATGATACTGGCTGTGGGTTTGTTGTAAATAGCTTTTATTATTTTGAGATACTTTCCATCGATACCTAGTTTATTGAGAGTTTTTACCATAAAGGGTTGGTGAATTTTGTCAAACGCTTTCTCTGCATCTATTGAGATAATCATGTGGTTTTTGTCTTTGGTTTTGTTTATGTGGTGAATTATGTTTATAGACTTGTGTATGTTGAACCAGCCTTGCAACCCCAGGATGAAGCCTACTTGATCATGATGGATAAGCTTTTTGGCGTGCTGTTGCGATCAGTTTGCCAGTATTTTACTGAAGATTTTTGCATCTATGTTCATCATAGACATTGGCCTGAAGTATGCTTTTCTTGTGAGTCTCTGCTGGGTTTTGGTATCAGGATGATGTTTGTCTCATAAAATGATTTGGGAAGGATTCCCTCTTTTTGGATTGTTTGGAATACTTTCAGAAGGAATGGTACCAGCTCCTCTTTGTATGTCTGGTAGAATTGGGCTGTGAACCCATCTGGACTTGGGCTTTTTTTGGTTGATAGGCTATTAATTGCTGCCTCAACTTCAGCCTGTTATTGGTCTATCCAGGGTTTGCGCTTCTTCCTGGTTTAGGCTTGGGAGGGTGCAAGTGTCCAGGAATTTATCTATTTCTTCCAGGTTTACTGGTTTGTGTGCATAGAGTTGTTTGTAGTAATCTCTGATGGTAGTTTGTATTTCTGTGGAATCTGTGGTGATATCCCCTTTATCATTTTTTATTGCTTCTATTTGATTCTTCTCTCATTTCTTTTTTATTAATCTGAATAGTGGTCTATTTTGTTTATCTTTCCAAAAAACCAGCTCCTGGATTTATTGATTTTTTGAAGGGTTTTTTTATGTCTCTATCTTCTTCAGTTCTGCTCTGATCTTAGTTATTTCTTGTCTTCTGCTAGCCTTTGAGTTTTTCTGATCCTGCTCCTCTAGTTCTTTCAATTTTGATGATAGGGTGTCGATTTTCATCTTTCCTTACTTCTCATGTGGGCATTTATTGCTACAAATTTCCCTCTAGACACTGCTTTAAATGTGTCCCAGAGATTCTGGTACATTGTGCCTTCATTCTCATTGGTTTCAAAGAACATCTTTATTTCTGCCTTCATTTCATTGTTTATCCAGTCAACATTCAAGAGCCAGTTGTTCAGTTTCCATGAAGTTGTGCAGTTCTGAGTTAGTTTCTTATTCCTGAGTTCTAATTTGATTACACTGTGGTCTGAGAGACTGTTATGATTTCTGTTCTTTTGCATTTGTTGAAGAGTGATTTACTTCCAATTACATGGTCAATTTTAGAGTAGGTGTAATGTGGTGCTGAGAAGAATGTATATTCTGTGGATTTGGGGTGGAGAGTTCTGTAAATGTCTATTAGGTTTGCTTGGTCCAGGTCTGAGCTCAAGTCCTAGATATCCTTGTTAATTTTCTGTCTCATTGATCTGTCTAATATTGACAGTGGAGTGTTAAAGTCTCCACTATTATTGTGTGGGAGTCTAAGTCTCTTTGCCTTGAGGTTGCTCTTCTTGAGGAATATCTTTGTGGTGTTTTCTGTATTTCCTAAAGTTGAATATTGGCCTGCCTTGCTAGGTTGGGAAAGTTCTCCTGGATAATATCCTGAAGAGTGTTTTCCAGCTTGGATTCACTCTCTCTGTCACATTCAGGTACACCTATCTAATGTAGATTAGGTCTTTTCATGTAATCCCATATTTCTTGGAGGCTTTGTTCATTTCTTTTCACTCTTTTTTCTCTAACCTTGCCTTCTCATTTTATTTCATTGAATTGATCTTCAATCTCTGATATCCTTTCTTCTGCTTGGTCCGTTCAGCTATTGAAACTTGTGTATACTTCGTGAAGTTCTCGTGTTTTGTTTTTCAGCTCCATCAACTTATTTATATTCTTCTCTAAGCTGTTTATTCTCATTAGCATTTCATCAAATCTTTTTTCAAGGTTCTTAGTTTCTTTGCATTGGGTTAGAACATGTTCCTTTAGCTCAGAGAAGTTTGTTATTACCCACTTTCTGAAGCCTGTTTCTGTCAATTCATCAGACTCATTCTCCAACCAGCCTTGTTCCCTTGCTGGTGAGGAGTTGTGATCCCTTGGAATAGGAGAAGTGTTCTGGTTTTGGGTGTTTTCATCCTTTTTGGGCTAGTTTCTTCCCATATTTGTGGATTTATCTACCTGTAATCTTTGTAGTTGGTGACTTTCGGATGAGGTCTCTGTGTGGAGGTCCTTTTTGTTGATGATGAAGTTATTTCTCTCTGTTTTTTAGTTTTCCTTCTAGCAGGCCCCTCTGGTGTAGGGCTGCTGGAAGTCCACTCCAGGCCCTGCTTGCCTGGGGATCACCTACAGTAGCTGCAGAACAGTAAGGGTTGCTGCTGGTTTCTTCTCTGTTATCTTTTTCCCAGAAGGATACTCGCCATATCTCAGCCTGAGCTCTTCTTTATAAGGTGTCTCTTTGGATATATGGGGGTCAGGGAGCTGCTTGAGGAGATAGCCTGTCCCTTATAGGAGCTCAAGTGCTGAGCTGTGAGCTCTGTTGTTCTGTTCAGAGCTGCTGGGCAGGTATGTTTAAGTCTGCTGCAGCGGAACTCATAACCGCCTTTTTTTCCCACGTGCTCTGTCCTGGGGAGGTGGGACTTTATTTACAAGTTCCTGATGTACTGCTGCCTTTTTCCGGAGATGCCCTGCCCAGTGAGGAGGTAGCCTAGTCACAGCCTGCCAGCAGAGGCATTGCTGAGCTGCTGTGGGCTCTGCCCAGCTGCTGTGTGAACTTCCTTGTGGTTTTGTTTATAAAGGAATAGTTAGAACTGCCTCTGTAATGGTGGTCTGCCTCAGTAATGGTGGACTGACTCTGTAATGGCAGACTGTCTTGGTAGTGATAAACTGCCTTGGTAATAGCGGATGCCCTTACCCCCACAGAGCTGGACTGTCGTGGGTCCAGCTGTGCTTGCTGGGAAACTTTCAATCCAGAGTGTTTCAGATTGTTGGTCTTTGTGGTGGTGGGACCCACCAAGCTAGATTACCTGGCTCCCCGTTTCAGCCCCCATTTTTTCAGTTGAATGGGTGATTCTTTCTCCCAGGTGTTCCAGGCACCAGTTGATATGGCTGCCCAGATTTGTGTGAGTTTTTGTGTGGAGACCCACTGTGCAAGCTGAAACAGCCCTGCTGGAGACTTGTGGCACTTTTCCACCCAGGAATCTCCTGGTCTGTGGGCAGTAAAAACTCATTTGGAAATGCAGTGATCACTTACCCTCTGTGTTCTCGCTGGGAACTGCACTCCAGAGCTATTCCTATTTGGCCATCTTAGATCTTGTCCCTTCCATAATCAAGAACTTTCTAACTAGAAATAATTAATCAAGAAGTAAACATGGAACCTATAAAATAATTTTTTAAAAAACACAATGGAGGTCATAAAGGCCAATATGTTTGCAAGTAGCAAGGCATGACACCAGCCCATTTATCTTGTTTAAGGTTTATCCATATAGCTTTTAAGGAGGAAATTCTCACTAAGATTACATTTTGTTGATATTACAAAATCAGCCAGTATGCATCATTCCTTGTCACCCTAATTATTGACTTTTTATCCATCAGAATCTGGGTTATAATGCATTCCCTGGAAAGACTAAAATGAAAAATCTGGAGTTGATCCTTCTGCAAAGTTCTCAGCTATTTTTTAATCCTTTAAGGATAACTATTTCTGTAAAGTTTTAGTAGATGGCAAAACTAGAAAATCACGTATGAATACAGTGTACTTGTTCTTTCTCACATTGATGCAAAGCAATATCTGAGAGTGGGTGATATGTAAAAAACAAGAGGTTTAATCGGCTATGGTTCTATAGGCTGTACAGGAAGCATAGCACCATCTGCTTCTGGAAAGGCCTTAGGAAGCTTACAACGATGGCAGCAGGTGAAGGGGAAGCAGGCATGTCACAGGGCAAAAGCAGGAACAAGAGAGTGAGGGAAGCCACACACTTTTAAAGGACCAGATCTTGTGAGAACATCTTCACTGTTGTGAGGACAGCACCAAGCGGATGGTACTAAACCATTCGCAAGAAATTGACCCTCATGAGCCAGTCACCTCCAGCCGGGCCCTGTGTCAAACATTGGGGATTACATTTCAACATGAGACTTGGGAGGCAACAACATCCAAAATATATTATGCAGAAACTTCACATGATGGCCATTTGATTCAGAGCAACAAGTGTTCTTGTCCTAGTTGACATTACACTGACATCAGTGAGCCACTTTGTAGTAAAAAATGCAGAAACCTCATCAATGTTAACTTTTAAGAGATCATGTCATCTCATACCCAAAAAAGAGGGAAGTGGTAACCCTGTTAACAGCAGAGCCACTTGCTCTCTTTCCTTCTCTTGTTTCTTATCTTTTTAGTCCTGAAGTCAAAACACTGTAGTACCTGTACTCTCAAGAGGAGGCAATATTTCCCGAAAGGGGTGAAAATTGCTTCTTTAGTGGGGAAGGGTCTTAAACATTACTCCAAAGAGTCACAGGACATAAACAGATATATAGTAACATCTGTGGTATTTACATTATATGGGAGGGGGTAATTAAGGGGGAAAAGGTCTAAAGGGCTTCTTCCTCCCATCTCAAGTAACGAATAAAAGGTTGAGAAATACTGCTGCAGCATAATAGAGAAAAAATTACCAAACATTTATTCATCTTGTTCCAGTTTTGAAATTAAATAAAATGCAATGTAAAACTATAAATGGCTAATGCAGTCTGAAGGTTACTAAGGTAGGCAATAAATGGGAAAAAATTATGTGCTGAAGAGGACATAATTGCCATTTGTTAAAAATGATGAAAAGCTGGCTATTCATTGGAACCTATGAATTGCTAAAAAATAGGGCACTTTCAGAGTTGGAGTATGCATAGGGCCATGGAATCCCTTCCTGGTGACAGAATTGTGGTGTACAATGTAGTGAGTGAAAAAATTGATATTTGACTTGTTTAGGAGATAAATCATGAGAGATGAGTCCAGAGCCTTAGACATCCCCAGGTAATATTGACTGGGGCAGGCAGACGCATAGGCCTGAGGCAGAAACCCACCTTTGAGTCACAAATTCTAAGTTTGCATTCAATGGCTTATAGGGAAGAAAAGTCATGGACATTCCAATCAGAATGTTCTGTGGTCTCCTTGCAGGTTATCATTGCTTTAGGACCATTGAGTGGAGACATAAATTCAGAAGTTGGTTTGGCTGTTTCCTAATCAGCAAGTTACAACATGAGTCTTTGTGAGTTTCAATTTTTACAAGTGAAGCATAATGATGATTGAGATTGAAAGATCAAATCATTGCATTAATGTTTGAACTGTGATATTAAACTAAAATCTTAGGAGCTATTCAACACAGACTAATACTGGCTTAAAAAAATCCATCGTGGCCGGGCATGGTGGCTCATGCCTGTAACCCCAGCACTTCGGGAGGCCAAGGCAGGCGGATCACAAGGTCAGGAGTTCAAGACCAGTCTGACCAACATGGTGAAACTCTATCTATACTAAAACTACAAAAATTAGTTGTGCCTGTAATGCCAGCTACTCAGGAGGCTGAGGCAGGAGAATCGCTTAAACCTGGGAGGCATAGGTTTCAGTGAGCTGAGATCACACCATTGCACTTCAGTCTGGGTGACAGAGTGAAACTCCATCTAAAAAAAAAAAAAAATCCATCATAATAAATCTGCCACTGCAAGGAAATTTCTGTGTTCTAAGAACTTTGTTGCCTCCTACCGTTGTTCTGCCATGATCCACAAGCTACTCAGAATAACAAAAATTGGGGAGAACCAAGGCTTCTGATTCTACATCATGTTTTCCTGTCCCTTTCAAAAGGCTTATAAATAAAAATATAAAAACAAAAAGATTCTGTTGTCAAACTGCCTACCTGACGTGTCCATTCAGATGTTTATTGGATGTCCAAATAAACATATTCAAAACTGAGTTCCTTACTTTCTGCCTTCTAAGTTTGATATTTTTGTCATCTTCCATGTACCTGTTAATGATGACTCTTCTAGCCGATCAGGCCAAAATCGTTGCTTTTAAACTTGACTTTCTTTTCATATACTGTATTGAGTTCATTATAAAATCCATAGATTTTACCTTCAAAATATGTCCTAAGTGTATCACGTATTCACATTCCCACTGTAACTCTCTGGTCTATGCCTCATTACGCTCCCACCTGTATGGCTGCATTTGTCTCCTATCTGGTCTTTTTGTTTCTACCTTTGCCCACTACAATCTGTTTTCAACAGAGAAGCCAAATGATCTGTTAAAACATGTCAGATCATGTTACTCCTTGGCTCAAAACTCACAGATAGCTTCCACCTGAGAGTTAAAAGTGAAATTCTTACTATGCTCCTAATCCTGTCCCTCCCACCCCTCAAACACACACACATGTACCTCACCTCCTAATATTCTTCTTTTAGCTCGCTCCAGTCTGGTTCCACCAACTTCTTTGTTGTTTTTCAGACTTTCTGGGGAGTGTCCTGTCTCAAAGCCTTTACATTTGCTGTTCCCTCTTCCAGGCCTGATCTACTCTCAGATACCTTCACAGCTCATTCCCCTTCTTCCTTCATGCTTCTACTGAAAAATCACCTTCTCGTCTACTCTAGTCTTATTCCGCCTCCCCCAGAACCACCTCACTCATGGAATTTTATCCTCTTTTCTCCACTTTAATATATAATCTCTTTCTAACAGATATATATTTACCTGTCTCATTTCTGCCAGTTTTCTACTACTGGCATGAGAAAGGCAAATTTTGCTTATTTCATTCCATATTGACTTCCCATCACCTAGACTGTGCCTGCCACATAAGAGACACTCTAAATAATCGTCAAATAAATAAATACAATTTCAACAATTCTCTTTATTAGCCATGATTCTAAAGTTTGCCCAGTTCATCTAGCAGAGGAGAATGCGGCATTTGGAGACATTTTTGAAAACGGTATTGTTAATTTTGATCTGCCTTATCTATGTTTCAGCTCTCTGTAGAGGGACTTCAATGTGCATTAATTCAGGGCTTCCTCTAGGTAGACAACTATTTTAATCCTATTAGGCTATGGGGTCAATTCCTAGATCTAATTACCTCACTCTATTAGGTTCTATTTCACCTGTTTGGAGTCAGAAAAACTGGAGTCACTTCAATCCCCTTTACCAAATTCCATCCAGAGCATCAGGAAAAGACTCCCCTGTGGTCTTACAAGGTTAGATTACAGTGCTCAACTCCCCTAGGCTGTACAATTTAACTGCATTAGGAATTGTCTTTATTTCTTTCTTTTCCCCCTGCTGCTGCTGGGGAGAAATTATGCCTTGGGGTTTTGAAACTGGCTGATGTAGCCAGAGTCTTCCACCTGCTCCCTCGTGTCCTGCAACTGCTGCATATAACACAGAAATTGTTGGGCCAGTGAACTCCGGCTGTAAAGACCTCTCTGTGTTTGTGATTGGAGCAGGTGAGGACCACAGTTGACTGTCAGAAGAAACAGGAAGGAGAGGAGCACGGATGCTATAAAGAGGTCTCACTTTGTGAAGTCTTAGAGAACCTGGCAGATGGGCTGGGCTTGAAAGGGGAGGTGGTGCAGGACTGGTTCAGAAACTGTATTGAGCTAAGAGATTCAGAGACTAGATCATGTTAGACTGCATGTTTATCCAGAATTATCTGGGATTACATAGCCAGGGAGTAAAACCTAAACTGTGATCACAAAGAACAGCTGTGGTCATAGCCAGGAAAACAAGGCTGAGTTCCAAATATTTTGAGTGAAGGTAGAAACGGAAGAAGGAAAAATCAAATGGGTAATGGTGCATGGAAAAGGTAGGGTAGGCAGTTCGTAACTGAGAATGTGAATCATGAGAGGTTGCTCAGTACCTGCTTTTACAAATACCAGCATTAGATAATATTTGTCCTTTTAGTAATGACAGAAATAAGCAATCCCTTCCTGGAATTAGGTGGGGCGATGTCACTATTTCTGAAGAACCATTACACCAACATCTGAAGCCTTGTATCTCAGCGGTTGACCTCCAGTGGATACAGAGAGTACAAATCCACAGTGATCTTGGTAGAAAGCTTTCAGAGGAGGCTGCGGACTTCACATGAGGAAAGATGTATCTTCCCTTTCATATCAGGTTACCAAAATCTCCCATAGTTCTGCCTCCTTAACACTGAGTAAATTGATTGATCAAAGTATTTTGCACTAGGAACCCAAGAGGCATTCTATCAAAGGTACCAAAGGTATTTATGGAGTCTAGGGCAGTGGCAAGAACTGCAGGACTGAATTTTCATCCTATGCCTGACCATTAATTGTGTGATCCATGCTTTCAATTTGCCAAAGAACATTTTTGCCCAGTACCAGTACCTTGGTGATCAAGTATAAGAATTTCACAGATCCAATCAAGCTTTTCCTTGGCTAGCTAGGTGGGCTTGACACTTACTTTGAGTCTATCAGAAATAGCATCTGGGAGCCCAAGGAGAACCGAGGATAACACTCACTGAAGGTAATCTAAGTACATGTAGCTTATGGGGTAATATAAACAGCATTTAGGTATTGAGTTAATATCACCATAAAAAGAGTCATGGTCAACAGTGCAGGTCTGGTTCAGACTGTTTGTGTCAAAATCCTTTTTAGCCACTACTTGACCTTGGTCTAGTCATTTTTAAACATTTAGCCACTTAGTCCTCTTTATTCATGTAACCGCTACTTGACTGTGGTCAAGTCATTATTGTGTATGTACGAGAGGAATCCAAGAATCAAGTACGAATTCAACATTAAAAATGAGAAAATTGGGGACATATTCAGGAGCCAGGGAAGAATATCAGGAGACATTTAAGGTGTGGTTCAATGCTAAACTGAGTGGAAAGTATGAGATTAAGGGTTGATATCTCCATTTGACATGGTGCCAGTTCTATACCACCATCTGCAGCATCATGGTGCCCGTTCTGTGCACCATCTGTGCAAGATGTGGCAGCTTAATGAACTTAAAAGTTGACATAGAGAAGAGTTAAGTATATGCAACCAATAATATGTACTAACATCTGTGGAGCCTTTACATATGTGCCA
The DNA here is from genome assembly GCF_030222135.1 of Aotus nancymaae. Classification (NCBI taxonomy): domain Eukaryota; kingdom Metazoa; phylum Chordata; class Mammalia; order Primates; family Aotidae; genus Aotus; species Aotus nancymaae. The sequence continues at coordinate 4,590,578 of NW_026988494.1, read as the reverse complement.
GGATCTATGCTAAGTTAATTATATCAGTTCTATGATATTAATACTATTATTCTCATTTTATGAATAATTGCTGTTTAAATTTTTAAGTCATTTTCCAAGGCCTACAGCTAGCTTTGAAATAACCAGGAAAAAACACAAGACAGTCTGTCTCAAAATCTCATGTTTATAGTCGCTAGAGCATGCCACAGCACAAAACAAAAGGCAAGTGACAATTGTTAGAAATTTGATCCAAAAAGTCATATGTGTTTTATAATTGAGAGTAGGTGGTTATGACGTGAGCTTTGTGTCCCAAAAAACTATAATATTTTTCCTATAAACCAATCAGAAATAAGGGTGTTATTGCCAGAGAGCTATTAAAAGTAAGCTCATTTCATGTTCTATGTGTCTCGTCTGTAAATGAATACAGACGCTCGTTTTAACAATGACTATCTCTTCTAATATTTTCACAAGTGTTTAAACAGGTGTTATAATATAGAAATAAAATATAACTAGGAAAATAAAAGGCTAAAAGTTAAAAGCTTTGAGTTGAAGGATCAGCCACCACGCCAGAAGAACAAAAACACAGAAAAGATATCCTAGAAAAAATAACGAAACCAAAGTCTCAGGGTCTGAGCTCCAATGGAGGACAAGACAACTTCAGCTCAAATATGAGCATTTTATGGGTGGGAGAAAGGAGAAGAAATGAGAGAAGAAAACTGATTGGCCAGACTGAGCTCCTTGAAAACTTATTATTTCAACTACCAGTATATGGTAGCAATGAAGAATGCAGACTTTGATGTCAGCCACATTTATTCATACAATATTCCTTTTAAAAGAGATCTTAGAGGTTACAGAGGGTCCTAAAGAATTTTATTATACCATGTAAAATGGTATATGCTGATAGAGACAAAACTGGAACATTTCTCTCTGATATATACATTCATTAAATCACACACATAAAAACTCACATATTTATAATAATTTTCAATACCAATGTTTTACTGAGAGTGCACTGTTAGCTTATTTTTAGCTATAATTTATCATCATTACCCAAATATTTTATCAAGTCTTTTTGAGGATGGATAATAGTCAGTGAAATATGTTTTTAGATAATCCAGTGAACTTCTAAAAGGAGACACTCACCCTTATCCGGTGAGTCCCTTTAGTATTCCATCAAATGTTTTGTCTTTTTAAAACTGAGGCAAACGTAATTATTTCATGTCCCATACAGTTGTTTGTCAGAACTCTGACTGTCCTGAGGATACAATCCTTGACCTCATTGCCCTGTGGTGTTTCCAACATAACCACCTCTCCTGCATCTGCTCACAATGTCTCCATTTGGGGAACTTGCCCTTTCCCACAAACTGTCTTTGTTCTCAACTTTCAACTCTCACTCATGGATTAAATTCTTGAGTTTGTTGCCAATACCTTCACATTTACATTTCAGGATTAAGCAATTTTCTATGTAACTCCCTTCTGTTTCTCTATGTTTCTCCCTTCTGAAATTTATTTTAGTAATTGCTTAATTCATTTTTTTCAAACCTGTCTATGCAGAATTTCTTGCCAAAATCAATTCATTTGCTTCTCACAATTGATTTATATTAGATGTATCTTTGATTTCTATCCCAGTCATACTCCCAGCCTTATCACCTAGCTGCCTGTTTCCTTTGCCTATTTTTATTCTAGGGAGAGCACCTTATGACCTAAGTATATATTACATACATACAGTTTAACTACCATCGATATATGCATTCCTACTAAAGGAAGTATAATGCATTAACTCTCCTAAATAATTTTTTATATTAACAAGGGATCAAATGTCCTACAACTTAGAGAAACTGCTTTCTGCTTCTAGCTATAAAATATCAAGCATTCATAAACAGCAGCAAGCTATTCCACTTATACGCATTTCATTCATTCAACAAACCTCTATGTAACACTATGAGTCTGGTCTTTGGAGAGGCTACTACGTGGCTGGTATGCTGTTGCATTCTTTTTAGCTATAACTTCCTCCTCGTTTAGGAGCATTTGGCATGCTGTTGTAAACGAAGCTAAGAAACAACACAAGCATTGCACAAAGATCCTAATATTTTCCAAAATTGGAATGACTTTTCTCTACCAATATACCATGCTTTCTGCGATTCTCTTCTAATCAGGAATTTTCTTTTGTTCTGAATATAGGATAGGCTTTATAATGCCAGCAAGATATCTTGTGATTCCTTAATTCAGAGGACTACAGCAATTGATGCTAAATATTGAAAATCCTTTAATGTCTATAGTGCTGCAGTATGATAGGCCAAATCATAGGTCATGATTTTTGTTTTAGGTAAAAATGGACAGGGTTGAAGTTAAATCATATATTCTAGAGACAGCTATGTTAGACTCAAATGGTGCTTAACTCCACCATCTGCTATTTCCATAACTTTGTTTTAATTTCTTTATTTGTAAAATTGGAGAAAGAGTAATACTTACCCGTAAGTAGGTTGTTATGGGGACATATGAGTCAGCATATTCACGGTGTTTGGTACAATTCCTGGCACACAGCAAGTGCTCTGTGTGTTTGCAGTTATTATTATTAAATAAATAACCTGCTGAAGAGTACATTTTGAAACATGAATCCCTCAGTGACCTCTATTATCAAATTGGAGGTGTATTTTCTTCATGACAAAATAAGCCTGGAGATACGACAAAAACATTTTAAAATTCAGCAAACCTCTTAAAATTACATGGGTAAAGGAAAAAGAGAATAATAATTTTTCTGATGAAGTATTAAAACAATACTCAAATCAAGTCATTGAATATGGATGTGAAAATAGCCTGTGTTGTTTTTCTGTTTGACAAACAAGACTAGAGGGAGAAAAAAGACAGCAGAAGCTGATCACTGTTCTGTGTACTGAGAAGTAACTCAGAGTTTATTATGCACCCCTCTGCAAATCCCTCAGCAGAATAACAACACTGAGTACTTAGATTCCACATCCAGTGTCTAGAAATAAACAAATAGGTCTGGGCTGAAGGAAAAGATAGAAGCAGGGATGTTATGGAAGTAAAGATTCAAGCATAAAATGGCAAGAAGGGCACTGTTATGAGAACAACCTAATTCGTGCAAGACTCTTCCAGTGTCCTGGAAGTATTAGCAGCCTTTGATGAGAGAGATAACACAAGGAATCATTTATCTCTATTATCTCATTCACCTGGTTTCCTGCATTATAGTTGCTCCTTTGTGTTAATGCATTGACTCCACTAAAATAGTCTTATAAAAATGTGCCTTAACTGTAGGAGATAAGGGCCAATAATGCTAGGTTTCTTTTAAGACTATTTAATGCTGAAAATCCCTCATTTTGTGTGTGTGTGATTACTCGACTCCTAAGATGGGGCTCTGCCTTTGACATACATCCCTATCTGCTTATTCTCACTGTCATGTTTCCCTGATTAGTAAAACACAGACGTCTCTACATCAGGGACCTAATTGGTTTAATTTTTTCCTAATGGAAGTATTGTCCCAGAGAGTAAGAGGATGTGAGGGTACCAGTATGACGGCATAGTTGGACATGGAGGAGGTGTCATGGAAACAGGAATGAGAGCTGCAAAGAAGGCAGAGCTTCCTAAAGGAAGCCATTTGGTGGTTTCTTAAAGAGCTAAAAATAGCTTACCATCTGACCCAGCAATCCCATTATTTGGTATATACTCAAAGGAAAATAAGTTATTCTACCAAAAAACACCCACACTCATGTTTATTACAGTACTACTCACAATAGCATGATAACAGAATCAACGCAGGTGCCTATCAACCGTGTAGCAAATAAAGAAAAGTTGGTACATATACATCATGGACTACTACATAGCCATCAAAACCAAAATCACATTTTTTTGCAGCAATATGGATACAAATGGAGGCCATTATCCTAAGTTAATTAATGCAGAAAAAGAAAACCAAATACTGCATGTCCTCACTTGTGAATGGGAGCTAAACGTTGGGTACACATAGACATAAAGATGGAAATAATCCATATAGGGGACTACTAGAGGGAGGAGAAAAAGACAGCAAAGTTTGAAAAACTATCTATTGAGTACTATACTGACTACTTGAGTGATGGGTTCAATAGAAGCATTGTCACTGCAATGTCTATGGACAAGAAGCTTTTCACAATCATTCTATCCAAACAACTTATCTTTTAGAGAAGGTCCAAATCTAGCCCACTTTAGATGCATTTCCATTCTATAAAGAACAAACACAATTCCAGCCAATTAATTACCACCATCATCACACCAGCAGATGAAAGTCTTCCAGCAAAAGCCTTTGGGAAGTTTTAGACAAAGCATAACTTAATTTTTGCAGTACTGTTGTTAAAACTTCCCCGCCATCCGCTTTCACAATATTTAGTATAATGTGATGTTCACAGAGTCAGAGGCTGCTTGCATTAAGTTTGTGCAATGCATAGACGATGCCTCCTAAAACTGGCTTGGGTGTCAACCTGTGTGCTGGGGAGATAGTTTTTCTCTATCTGAGTCTAATTTGTGAATTGAGCCAAGTGAAGCTCAGGGCTCTCATCTTTTCAAAGTAAGTATATTAAACCTAGGCCAGAGCAGAAGAAAGAAGTTTTGCCAGACATCTCTACGGCATCATTTTTGGGTCTTTGCTTTACTTGTGGAAATATTCACTCTGAATTATCTAACTGAGCCATTTTTGAAATGTGCATATGGAATTTGGTCTGACAACTGATTCCTCTTTCATGCATATTTCCTAGACCTTTGGACTCAGTGACAACCCACTTTAACTAAACTTCAGAATCAGGAAAGAGAATATCTTACACATTATAATCTACGTAAAGAGAGGCACATCAGGTAGCTTTAATAAGTTTTATGATAAGATGCTGATAGAGTCATACAGCTGAAATGTTTACAAGCAAACTTTTGTCATTTAGAAAACAAACACAACGTTCTTAGTTTGCAAAAAGGCAACTTCATCTTGGTTCTTCGGTAGCAATCTGAGTTTCTTAGAGAAGTGTCTTAATTCTTGCATATAAATGCCTGGATTCATCTTGGCTCCTCCGGACTTCCAAGATTTCCAAGATCCTTTCATATAGAATAACTTGTTTATGTATCTGAGTCCTTCATCAGGCTGTAAACCTCCTCTAGGCTAGAAGCTGCAATAGTTTCATTTTCCTGTTGCCTGGACCTCTTATGGTGACTGATACATAGTAGGCACTCAAAAATATTCTTCAGTTCACTCTTCCTTTTAAACCCAAGATCTAAAGGAAAGGTCAGTGGTAGGGAAAGCTGACATCCAACAATAATTTTGCACAAATCTTATTCAACCATGTGAGTGAAGCTGTGATCACTTATATCTGTAGTTTCTTCAAGTAGATAGTTGCCTCCCAGGGCACCTCTGGACTAATTAGATTAACTGTTACTGTCAGGGCTATCTAATTGCTTGCACTGAAGAAAGCAAATTGCAGACAGTAGATATCAGTGTAAAATCAAACAGAAAACAGGTGTTTGCTAATTAAAACTGAGATTTTAATGAATGACCCATGCAGTTTTGGTGAATAAGTACCACTCTTGGCATCTGCTGTATAATTAGTTTCTTTCTCTCTCCATTCTCTCTCTGTCTCTCTCTTGTTAATTCTCTGTCTCTCCCTCTCTCTCCCTTTTCTGCCCTCTCAGATCCACTCTGTCAACATCATACTTGTAGATAGCTGTGAAATGACAAATTTTAAAAGTGCAGTCTAGTAATCTTCACTCTTTTTAAAGGGACAAAAACAGATGTTTCTGTCCAAGTAATTGTAAATAAATTAGGAACTTGAAAAGAAGTGCCACCAATTTATATTCATATGCATGCATTTATCTAATAGTGTATACGTTAAAGACAATAATATATTGATAAAAGAGGTGACAAGACTAAAAAGTATGGGGAAAGATCACATTAAAACATTTTAATGCACAAATTGGTCACAGTACCCTGGGGGAAGCTTATTATGAGTTCTGGTTCATCTACCATTTAAGACTTTATTTTGAGTTAATTGGGCTTCCTGCTGAGATGACCTCAGCTGATGGATGTTGGGTTCTGCTTTCTGATCCATTTGAAAGTGAAAGAGGAAAAGCTAATTTAAAAATATAATAAGTCTATGTAATGTGCCTGGTCAGCAGATTTAACTGTATTGGAATGCTTCACTTTTAGGAAAGCTAAAAGGAGGGAACCAACTTAGAATGACTTAATAGACATGAAAGAAAGGACATGAAAAAATGCCAGGGTATTCTGTTGACGTAATTATGGAAACACTTTCACATCATTCGTCTTTGTGTGAGTGCCCTAGTAAGTGAATTTCTAGTTGTATCTATTTTATGCAATTGAATCTGGCTGCCATATCTTGGTTATAGGAGCTCTGAGGACTTTGCAAAGCTGTTGAGTGCTGTATCAACTAATAAACAATTAAATGTGTTGAAATCTAAGAAAATCGTGTGGCTTCTGGAGAAGACTCCTCACTTATTCTAAGGTGCTGGATCAGAAGGACATAGGGTAAGCATGTGATAAGCATGTCCTATAGATCGGAGACTTCTGGGTATGCTGCCATTTCATTTCAAGAATAGAACCCATTTAAGCATAGTTATGAAACAGAATATACACCAAAGCCCTCCATCAAATCTTTTTGGATAATATCTGAGAAACTTTATGTCACACTTGAATAGCTTTCTAGTGAATATATATTCTTAGAAAACTCAGTAGGAGTGATGGGGACAGGAGGCAGAGAAATTCTAGGAAGAAAAGGGCAGTTGCCTGTGAAAATCCCACCCCCAAGCCAAAAAGCCTGAAACCATGGCCCAAAGTGAGAACTTCTATCCCTGTTTTCCATTTCGAATGTTGTCTTTTCCTAAACCACCCATGGTCCCACCCCATCTTGTGCCCATAAAAACCCCAGACTTACCTGGTCGGTGGGACTATGTCTGGATGTCAAAGAGAAGCATCTTGACTTCAGAGGGACAGCTTGACAGTGTAACTTCAGAGAAGAATCCGGCTGGAGATTGCTGGACTTCAGGGGAAAGTTACCTACCCCCTCCCACCCCTATTTCCTTTTCAGCTCCCCTTCCCGATGAGAGCCACTTTTATTGGCAACGTAATTCTCCACATTTACCATCCTTCAATTCATTTGTGCAACCTCATTTTTCCCAGTTGTGGGACAAGAGCTTGGGAGCCGTGAGTGTGGATACCAAAGGCTGTCACACTGGCCCTTTGCCCTTGCTGGTGGAGGGCAGCCGTTCCATGTGACAAGGCAAAGGGACCATTGAACTATTAACATTTAAGCCATCCACGGATGGTAGAGCAAAAAGAGCACTGTAATGTGCCCTCTGGGGCTTCGGGAGTTGCAGGCACCCCCACCTAGGTGCTGCTGGGGGTCCCACACAGAGTTTGCTGAAGCAGCTGGCCAGTTCCAATTCTCCTGCACTCCAATTCCCGCCTCATTTGCTCGTGCACTCCCTCCCACAAGGAGTTAAGAGTAGCAGACTGAGTAAAGGAGGCACCCCTGTTGCAAGTCCCATGAGGGGTCAGGGAAATATCCTGCTTCAGAAGTGATTCTCTCTTCCAAAATCAAAAAGACATAAAGCATATGACACACAGTTACACACAGACACACTTTTTGGAAGTGTTACTTTGTATGTGTGTGGGGGTGGATGGGCGTGTGTGTGTGTGTGTGTGTGTGTGTGTATGTCAACTCTTTATATGTACATCCAAAATATCAACCAGCATGACAGACTGGGTAAAACTAAACTCACAATGGCCTTTCGGGACAGGATCTCACCTTTCTCTAAGTGCCTCATTGCACTATTTTTGACATTTCCAAAATGAGTGCTTCACATGGGCCCCAAGCTCCAGAGTCATTGCCAGTGAGTTTGTGACACGTACACCTTCTGTCTCTCCTTTCCTGACTGCCACTGGGTTTTCCCTGCTGTTTGTGAGACTCCCGGCAGGAGGGCTACACTGGCAAAGACACTGACAGTATTCATTGAGAAAGGCCACACTCAGCTGGTTCCTCCCACCCCGCTCCTCCCTCCGACTTCAGTTTTTAGGATGCCAGAAGGAAGCCCAGCTTGAAATAGAATTTGGGATAATGGTCTTCTATATTTCTGTGACATGTGTTGTCAAATAAACCCTGAAGCAAGTTGTTTTGCTTATGCTTGGACTCTCCCAAAATCTTTTAATGAAAAGAATTCAGGCAGCTTGTGGTCCTCAAACCTCTGATTCTGGCAGCTATAACCAAGTCCCTAGGATGGGTGAAGGCCCTCACTCCCAAGTGCCTTCTCTTCTACTGCTCTTTCTGACAGACTCCCCCTAGTCAAATGCCTTTCACCCTTATGCACTTGTATTTTAACTTTTAAATTACATATCAATTACAGACAAAAGATCGTATGTTATTATTTAAGTGGTATTCTAGCACCAATCCCTCTGGTACCCTTGTGAGTACCTTTACGAGTTTTGCATGTTTTAAGCTACATATCAATAAAGGTTATAATAAATGCTCCTCTGTGACTTGCTTATTTTACTCCTCACTTTGTTAAATTCATCACTCAATTTCAATGTGTTCGATTATATTGTTATCAAAGGATAAATTCGCCTTGCATATCTGAGAAAAATAGCTTGTTCATTATGCATTATTCTTCTTATATATTGCAGAATTTGATTTGCCAACATGTGCTTGAGATGTATTTACCTATATTCATGAGTGAGCTTGGGCTCCAGTTTTCCTATATTGTACTATGTGTTTTCTTGTTTGGGAATCGGGAACTTCCATGTGTCTCTGTTACTCTTCTGCTCTAAATGAGAATATTTAATGTGATGTCTTTGACCACTTTAATTGCTGTATTTTAGAGGTGGTGGCAGAGGCTGGACGTAACTTATCTCTTTCAGGTAATAGTTCACCAGGATGTGAGGATCTATATGTTTTCCTATGGAAAGTTGTGAAAATCAACTGACTTCTAGATTTCCAGGTATAAACTCAAGTTTGAACCTTGAGTTGTCCTCATGAGAGAGGGCATGAGGGTCTTTCATGTGCAGAGAGAAGAGTGAAAGGCATATTTAGTGACCAAAAGTGTTAACCTGCAAAACCTGCAGACTAATCATTAAATTAATTTCCTGTTCTTTCCAGCTCTTAGCCAGGCTGTGTTTCTGACCTCCCTAACAAGTAAATAGGACCATGTAGCAAACTTCTAGCAATAGAAGTTGAGAAGAAGATTATGAACATAATTTCTAAACCTGTATCCCCAAACCCTTTTATATCCATAAAAATCCTCTATGCTCTTTTCTCTTTGACATGATGCCAACCAACAAGCACCATCACATTTCAGTAATGGTTATGTTACCAAAACACCAGGCACACAGTCTAGGTTCTGTTGCCTGCCGCACAGAAGTCCAATCACTAAGACAACGAGTGTTGTCAGGGAAGAAGGCTTTTTTGGGTGCTGAAGCCCAGGAGGTGGGAGATCATTCTCAAATCCATCTTCTCACTGGCTAAAATTAGGGGTTTATATCACAGGAAAGAAATGTAATTATATGAGGGAAAATGGGAATTAGAGAGGGGTATGGAAGAGAAATTGATTAAAATGAATTAGGGAGAGGAAAGGAAGAGGAGTTGTAAAACAAGAATCATGATGTATGAGGGGTCTGACAGATCATTGTCTGGATGCAGTGATTTGGTGACTTTCAGTTCCTTGATACTATGTGGGATGCCTGAGGGTTGGTTCCCTGAGGAAGGAACTCAGAAAACATAAATGTAAGTCTCAGGCTTTAAGATGAGGAGGATCAATTTCTGTCTATATCCAAAAACAAGTAATTATTGGTTCTATGGGCCACTTGGGTCAGATTAAGTTCAAAGATGATAGAATGTATATTCCTAAGGGTAGGTGATCTGCAAATCAGAAACACTTGTTTAACACATCACATAAAAAATTTCTATTAATCCACTGGGATAATAAAGTATTTCTATAAGAATAGCTCTATTACCTGACTAATATCCTTCAATTTCTTTCTATTTGCCTTCTACAACTTCAGGAGTCTAGAAGGCAAGCTAGATTTTATGACTTTAACCTACATTTCTCTTACTATCTCTTTTATATATCCTTTCTCTTTTGCTATGTTGAATTCTAGATAATTTCTTCCTATCTCTCACTTCATGGAATATCTCTTTACATATTTCTAACCTGCTAAGGGATACCAAAATACAGTTAGATAGAAGGAATATATGTTACTACCCAATAGTATAGTAGGGAAATTATAGCTAACAATAATTTCTTGTATATTCCAAAATAACTAGGAAAGAAGAATTGTAATGTTTCAATATAAAGAAAAGGTAAATGTTTGAGGCGATGAATATTCCAAGTACCCTGATCTGATTATTACACATTGTAGGCATCTATCAAAATATCAGAAGTACCTCCAAAATATGCTCAATTATTGTATAACTACAAAGCATTTTAAATAATTATAGTGTATTATTTATTTCTAAATGTTTTATTAGATTTAAAGTTTTCTTGGTGTTCAATTTTTTCATATATTACTTTATACCTTTAAAGTCCTAAAATACATTAGGTCTTCATATTTTGCAGTAAAATTCTGAAAATTATTTGAATGTCTAGTTTTCCAATCTTTTTTTCCAGTGATTCTCCCTCAGCAATGGCCTGTTGATGTGTGAGTGTTGTGATGATGTTACCGAGAAATGGGCTGGCTACCTGATGCACATAGAAGCCAATATGTGCTTCTTGGAATACTATATGCATATTTGAAGTACTATGGCAGTGGTTTTTGAGAAAAGAAAAGGCTTTACTGTGAGTCTACTGGCAAGGAGATAGGAGGCAACACTCAAATCTGTCTCCCTGAGCTGGCAGGGGAAGGAAGGTTTTATAGGCAGAGAGTAGCAATGAGAGAGATAGGAAAATACAAGGAGATGTGATATGATTAGATCATGCAAAGAGGTGGTGATGGGTCCTTGGCTCTTAAATCTGAAACAAACAAACAAACAAACAAAAAACAAAACAGGGCTCTCCGTTGCTTCTTAATTTGTTCCCCTTTCTGCAATCCAGGCATTTAGGTTCCCTATGTGGTTGACTTTTTGTTCTGGCCAGCTCGCTCTGTGGTCATGAATTGGGCAAGCTTGGTTCACCTGCATACCTTCAGCCTGCTTGACTTGCAACCTGGGGATCCATGGCAACTGAAAAACAGCTCACCATTTTATTACATTCTATCATTGACAGAGCTGAAACAGATTGAACTGGTTCTGCAATTACAATTGTCATCATTTTTTCAAGCTCCTTTTCCCCCTGTATCTTTGCTGCCTGAGTTTCTATATCTAGAGTGTCTTCTTTGAAAAGAGAATTTAAATTTGCTTCTGTCTGGTCCGTGAGGACACCATCAACTCAAGGCCACTTTGGGACGAAGCATTCAATTTAAGATTATTTTATTTTGGTGGTGTGGGAGTAATTGAATTATATGAATTTTATCACCCAAAGTAGGTGCAAGTAGGTTTGTGGTAAGAATTTCTATTAGACACATTTTTTTTTTTTCTTTTTCTTCCCTTCACCACCTTCCACACAAATCAAGATTAAGAGCTAATTCTCTGTCTCCCTCTGCAGGAAGGGTTTTTGTTGTTTTCACTTACGAAATTTTTGAAGTGTTTCTTTGTTTTGATTGGTAGGATGGAATGCAGAAAATCTTAGCTTTACACAGGGATCTGTAACCCAGTTATCCTCCTTGTTCATGCCCTGGTTTTGCATCCTACATCTTCCTCGTGCTGTCCATTGTCCATTGAGATCACACCCCAGTCATTTCTATCCACAAATGCTTCAGAGTGAATATCGGCTTCATAGTGTATTTGGCTTTCTATATTTCCACTTTTTTCAGAATTTCTGTTCTTGGATGCTTTTCTTTGCTTAAGTAACTGTTCATTCATGTATTATAAAATATGCTATTCATATTTATCTAGGCTTTTATATGTTTGCTCCCAAGAAGTTTCTTGTAGATATCTAATTCCTTATTTATTAATAGACTATTTTTTAGGGCAATTTGAAGTTCACAGCAAAATTGAACAGAAGGTACAGAGATTTACAACTTGACCCCAGCATTCATACATGCACAAACTCCTTAATGTTTAACATCCCCCACCAGAGTGCTATATCTGCTACAGTTGATCAACCTACATTGACACATGATTATCACAAGAAGTCCATAGTTTACATTAGGTTTCACTTTTGGTGTTGTATATTTAATGAGTTTGAACAAATGTATAAAGAAATGTATTCACCATTATAATATCATTCGGGGTAGTTTCATGGTCCTAAAACTTCCTCTGTACTCCACCTATTCATCCCTCCCCAGCCTCCAACCTTTAGCAACCATTGGTGTCTCCATAGTTTTGCCTTTTTTTCAAAATGTCTTATACTCTGAATCATACAGTATGTAGCCTATTCTGATTGGCTACTTGCACTGAGTAATATGCATTTAAGTTTCCTCCACATCTTTTTATGACCTAATAGCACATTTTTGCCAGTGATGAGTAATATTCCATTAACTTAATATACCAAATTTTATTTATCCGTTCACCTATTGAAGGAGATCTTGCTTGCTTCCAAGTTTTTGCAGTTTGAATAAAGTTGCTATCAACATCCATGGGTAGGTTTTTGTGTGGATATAAGTTTTCAGCTAATTTGGGTAAATACCAATGTGCAAGATTGTTGGATATTATAGTAAGAGGATTTTAAGTTTTGTAAGAAGCTTAAACTATCTTCCAAGTGGCTGTACCATTTTGCATTCCAACCTGCAATGAATGAGAGTTCCTGTTCTCTACACCCTTTTCAGCATTCAGTGTTGTTAGCGTTCTCAACATTGTCCATTCTAATAAGTACGTAGTGTAATGCCTTATATTTTCAGAAATGGAATTCTCTCTCCCAGTTGTCATGAATAATAATAAACAGATATTTATGGTGGAGAGGAGGGAGGTTGCCTTAGTAGTAGTGGTTCAGCTTCAACTAAGTCAGCCAAGCTCTATTGCTACCTCCACACAAATTCATATTTGTAGGCTTATTCTTGGAAACTATGAAGTGGATTAGTAAAATGATGACTCTACCTGGTGTTCCTGTGAGCAAATAGTGGAGTGCCCTGAAAGCAGAAAGCACTCAAGGAACGTTGAGTGATGACTGTGATGATGATTGCATCACTGGGCTGAATAAGGTGATGATGAAATCTTGTTGGCAAATGTAACAAACGGTGAAAATGCAAATGTTTGTGGATATGGAGATGGTTCAAGATTGCTTGTATAGGAAGATATATGGAAAAAATCCACAGGGAGCAGTACCACTCAGCATCATCTTATTCAAGAACTTTCAAACCTAATGGGAGAAATAAAACAATTTAAAATGCACTTTAAATGTTATTTATTATCTACTTGGCTCCAAAATGTATTTTAGTTGAGATGCTCCTAATTCTTTTTCTGTTACATATATATATGTGGCCTTGCTAAATGGGTCCAGATATTAGCCTTGGAGCTAGAAGGCCAGTCCAAAAAACAAACTTCTCAATTTTTCTTCACTCACAGGGGACATTTGCTGCTATTAGCTAATCAGCCCAAAACACAATTTGTTTGCTTCACGAAAGTGGCAGCCTCTCCCTACTCTGACAATGTCCACTTTCAGAAAGTCTCTTCTTATATTCCCAACCTTACTTAGCGAGTGACTATCATAAAAGATTTAGCCTCATTAAGCTGACATAAAAGATTCTGGTTAGTTTAAGGAAACAGTCCCTTTAGAAGATGCTTCCACATGGGAATCCTGCTGAGCCCTGCCCATCAGAGCCAGATTCTTACTTTCTTTTGTTCATAGAATATGCAGAGGACATACCCACATGTAATGAGCAGATCTAATCTTAAAAAGTGTGCTCATGAGTTTGCATACTAACAATAAGCTTTATCTCCAGGTGGAGAGCTTGCAGGTAGTCTTATATTTTCTAAGGTAGTTTTGAAAATTAGCAAATTAAATCATAACGTTTACACGGTACCGAGGTACCTAGTTTGAGGCATTGTTCTTTTTCCCTTTATGGATAAGAATATTTTAATAGATAGAAAAGGACAAAACCTGTTGTTTCCTGGCTACTGGCAGCATGCCAACTCTTCCATTTAAAGTGATCAAAGACTGTAAACACCACACGACAGAGCGAGAGATCTTTTCTAAATAGTAGTGCTTTATTGCAGCTTTATGAAGCAGTAAAATTCTGCAGGCAACACAGGTGAGATTTGGGTGTACTTGGGTCATTTTTGTCTTTCAGGCTCCAAATTATAGGATCAAAAGGAAGTAACTTCATAAAAATTTCAATCTCCTTTCCCTGAGCACACCAGTATCAGGAGGGGATTTAGCTCACTCAGTGGTGAGACTTTCACTATGAGAACTTTGTACTAATCATCCAGATGAGAAAGTTCTTTGTTATTCCAAAATCTGGCCATTTGGAGGTTAAAGTAGCATGTTCATTTTACCTTCACAGCCTAATTACCTACCAAAGGCCCCACCTCCAAGCATCATCTCATTGGAAATTAGCCTTCGACATATATATTTTTGCATGCAGAACACAAACATTCAGTCTACAGCACATTTTATGTCGAATTAACATACTTTCAATACTATCCTTACTGAAAGAGCTAAAGTGAATAAGTTGGCTTTTAATTACGTCCTCCAAAGCTCAGAAGAGTTCTGGGGAATACAGTGTGGTTTTAAATTTCATGTCTTCATTTCCTACGATTCCTAATCAATTCCTGAGGAGCAAGTTTCTGGGATTGTATGTACTTTCCACATTCATATTCTTCCTTCTTCATCTGCAACCTGCATGTAGTTACTGTTTTGATCATTTCCTTCTTTTGATCATTTCAATATCTCTACTAGCCCTGTTCAATATGCCTTTATTTCCTACATTTGTCCACAATTTGATATTTTTAAACTATTCCTAATTAATTCCTCTACCTTCTTCCGTAGATACTACTCAATTTCCTCTGTTTCCTCAAAATGATAAGATACTCCTTCCCTTTCTATATAGAAACCAGAAAATAAGGCAGCCTGTTTATCAGATTTCTCAATACCCTCTGCCTTCTCCAAATCCTTGTTTTATCCACTTTATTTAACAAAAGTACATAGTCTCAATTCAGACCTCATATTACTTCAAACTACATTACTTTCAGAACTTTTGCTCTCTGTCTATCTAGAACAAAAATCAATAGCCCATTTCCTCTTATTCTACTGCCTGATGGAGAGAATAAAATATGTTTATTGATATAAGTTCAATTAAATACGGTGTAAGTCACCCAGGACTACTAATGCTAATCATCAGTCTAGATGTTTTATTTTTCTCAACTTAATGCTCCCCTTGTCCAAGGTGACTCTTTAGTGCTTCTTCGCTTTTTCAAACCCTTTCCCCAACACCTTACTCTTAGCAACTGACTTCAACTTGGTCTCCCTCAATTTTCTTCTGCTTCACTACTATTTAAGTCATGAACTTATTCTTTTCTATTTTTTACCTAAACTTCAGAAAGAATTTCCACACTTTCTCAAGATAAATGTTTAACTGGTACACTTATCAATTATTCTTTTTATTAAATCTTCAGTTGTAAAATTGTAAACATGACAACCCTTCATTATTTATAAACATACTCAAGACTTTTTTTATTTAAATAAATAGCATTCTTGAGTCTCTTTCCATCAAGCTAACTTTTCATTTTATATTCCCTTCTTTTATAAACTCCCAAACTACCTCAGAAAAATCCTGTGTCATTCTCATACCATCAAGTTTACATGGCTGTCTACCCATCCACTCTGCCTTTTCTCCTGCATGAAAAGAAAGGCGTCTGCGTTCCTATGTCATGTGACTCTACATTTTCTTTGGCTCCCATGCTATCCTACATAAGATACACAATAGGAAAAATATTACCTCTTTCTACTGTATTAACATTTTTCCTCTCTACTGTATTATTCTCCAAACCACAACATTATAAAAATATAGCCTGTATAAGAAAACAATATCCTCCCTTTCCTCACATACATATCCAGCTACCATTCAATGTCTTTACTCCTTTACCCAGAGAAATGAGGAAGAATTTTCTAATTTTGTGTCATGATTTGCTTACCACTGACCGTTTTCTCAACCTACTGTAATCAGGCTCCTGTCCTTACCACCTTCATGAGTCTGCTCAGGCTGCCAGAACAAAGTACCACAGATGAGGTGGCTTAACTAGTAGACATCTATCTATTTACTCACAGTCCTGAAGGCTGGAACTTTATGAACATGGTGCTGGCAAATTTGGTTTCTGGTAAGGACTCTCTTCCTAGATGGTAGATGGCCACCTTCTTGCTATGTCTTCATACGGCCTTCTATGTGTGTGTGTAGAAAGAGAGAGAGAGAGAGAGAGAGAGAGAGAGAGAGAGAGAGAGATATCTTCCATTTCTTATAAAGACATCAGTTCTATCAGATAAGGCCTGATACGGTTTGGCTGTGTCACCACCCAAATCTCACCTTGAATTGTAATTTTCCCCATGTATCTAGGGCAAGGCCAGGTGGAGATAGTTGAATCATGGGAGTGGTTTCCTCCATACTGTTCTCCCGATAGTGAGTAGTCTCATGAGATCGCATGGTTTTATAAACAGCTTTGTGCAGCTCCCTGCACAAGCTCTCTTGCTTGATGCCATGTAAGACGCAATTTTGTTCCTCCTTTGCCTTCTGTCATTCTTGTGAGGCTTCCCCAGCCATGTAGAATTGTGAGTCCATTAAATCTCTTCCCTTTATAAATTAGGAAAAGGAAAAGGAAAGGAAGTACCTTTCCTTTATGAAGTCTCAGGTATGTCTTTATTAGCAGCATGAGAACAGTGTAATACGAGGCCACACCCTTATGATCTCATTTAATCTTAGTTATCTCCATAAAGGCCCTATCTCTAAGTACAGTCACAGTTGGCATTGAAGTTCAATCTGTGAATTTGGGGTGTCATGGTGCACAATTCTGTCCAAAACTCTACCTCCCTGAAACGGCTCTTCTAAGCAGCTTCCATTTTTATATCCTAGTGTTTTTTATTTTTCTGTCTTTGTCTTATTCCACCTGTTTATGTCACTTAACATAGTTGACTACTCTGTCCATCCTGAAGTACTTTATTATCTTGTATTTCATTTTATTAAGATGTTTTATTTCTTAAGATTTCACCTGTGTCCTTACCTTTTTAGTAAATCAGCTTTAATCAAAGTCACTTGTTAATTATTTGGCAAAACTTTTGCATCATTTTCATGCTTGATCTACTTTAGCTGTAGATATTTGACACTCCAGACTGGAGGTTGACAAAGAATGACCTATGACCCCCAGATAGTGGGTGCAGGAAAATATTCATATTTATTTATTCGTTATTGAGACATGGTCTTTCTCTGTCACCCAGGCTGGAGTGCAGTGGCATGATCATTGCTCACTGCAACCTTAAACTCCCAGGCTCAAGTGATCCTCTCATCTCAGCCTCCCAAGTAGCTTGGACTACAGGGGTGCATCATCACACCTGGTTATTTATTTATTTTTTATATTTTGTAGAGATGGGGTCTCACTCTGTTGCCCAGGCTGCTGCTGTCAAACTCCTGGTCTCAAGTGATCCTTTATGATGTGAGCCATGATGCCCAATCCAGGAAAAATATTTAAAACTTTAACTTATATGTGTTTTTATGTTTAAAAATTAGGCATTGCAAAAGTTAATTGTATGTATTTATGGGCACCCTTATCAGTTTCATTGGTCATGTAAGATTCAGGATTGAACTGAGAGAAGAATGGGAGTGCCTCCATGCAGATGGTTGTCAACGGTGGGTTCCCTTATTCTGTTATTTTCAGTATCTTGAGAAATAGTTTAATAACTATGCTCACCTAAGTGGATTTAAGCAATATATTTAAGTTACATATTAAAATACTGACAATGATTTACAGTAAGATAATGAGAATTTTGTACCATGCAGAGTTTGCTTATTTTATGGCAAAGAGCTTCAAATTTTTTTAAAAAAACTTTTTAATTGTAAAAGAAAAACTGCTATAAATTTGTGTGTCCTGCCACCCAGCAGATATTAACAGATACACACACACACACACACACACACACACACACACACACACTGAGCAAAAAGAAAATGAAGTTTCCAAAAAGTAAAATTTATTTTATGGAAATAGTATCATTTTTAAAGTGAATTGGAAGAGTTTTCTTAGTTAAATGATTTATTTACTTAAAGACATGTAAGTGTTTTATATTTAAATCTTTTGTAGAGGAGGTTTTAAAAATAACTTGGAAACAAAGTGTTGTAATATATTTTATAAAACTTCTTAATTAAAAGTTTAGCATGTTTAGAATCATGATTTGCAATTTGAATTGGAAAATATGCGTAATGATTTACTAAGTACAACTGATAATTCAGTTTTTAAATATGGGCTCATATATCCTTGTCACTTTGCTTCTTCATCTATGACAGCCATTTAGACTAAAAATCACTTAACATAATCCTTAGCAAAATCACAGCTGATATTTTCATGGGAAATTACCAAGCTGTTGCTTAAATTCATCTGAGAATTGAAAAGATCCAGAATAGAAAAAAAAAAAAAAGTCTTGAAAAACAACAAAATTGGAAGACTCACTCTTCCTTATCTCAAAATGTACCACAAAGATCCCATAATCAAGACAGCATAAGGACGGCCATACAGATCAATAGAACAGAATTGGGATTCCAGAAACTAGCTCTTACAATTATGTTCAACTGATTTTCAACAAAGGTGCCAAGATCATTGAATGGGGGAAAGAATGACGTTTTGAACGAACAGTTCTGGGACAGCTGGATATCCACATGCAAAGAACAAATTTGGACCTCTGCCATTGACATACACAAACATTAACTTAGAAAGAATCATAGACCTAAATATAAGAGGGAAACTGTAAAAATCCTA
Source organism: Aotus nancymaae (assembly GCF_030222135.1). Classification (NCBI taxonomy): domain Eukaryota; kingdom Metazoa; phylum Chordata; class Mammalia; order Primates; family Aotidae; genus Aotus; species Aotus nancymaae. The sequence continues at coordinate 4,571,631 of NW_026988494.1, read as the reverse complement.
GAAGAAACATGTGACAATGGATTAGGTAATTGTTTCTTAAATACAAAACCAAAAGCACAAATGATACATAAAGAATTAATTTCATTAAAATAGAAAACTTTAGAACTACAAATAAGACCATCAAGGAAATACAAGGACAAACCCCAGAATGGGAGAAAGTGCTTGCAAAAATATATCCATTAAAGGATTTGTATCCAAAATATACCAATAATTATTACAGTCCAGTTAACAAAGGCAACTCAATTAAAAATGGGCAAATAATTTAAATAAATATTTCTGTAAGGAAAACATAGAAATTTCTAGTAAGTACATGAAAAGATGCTCAACATTATTAGTAATTAGGGAAATAAAAATCGCAAGCATAAAAGACCACTTTATATCCACTAGGAGGCTGTAATAAAAAAGGCAAGTAATAACAAATGTTGGCAAGGGGATAAAAAATTGGGAATCTCTGCTGATGTTTATATAAAACGGTGTAGCTGCTTTGTAAAATGCTATAGCAATTTCTTCAAAATGTTAAAAACAGTTACCATATTATTCAGAAAGTTTCTGCTAGATACACACATACATACATACATATGTATATACACACATATATATACACACACACACAAACAAAAGAAACACATGTCCATGCAAAAACTTACATGTAAGTGTTTATAACAGCATTATTTGTAATCACTAAAAAGTAGACACAGATCAAAAGTCCATAAATTGATTAATTAACAAATAAAACGCAATCTAAATATCCAATGGGATGTTATTGAACAATAAAAAGGCATGAACTACTGGTATCTGCTATAACACAGATAAACCTTAAAAGCACATTAAGTGAAGGGTTATCAGTCAGCCCACACAGGGTAGGATCTCATTTATAGTAAATGTCTAGAACAGGCAAATCTTATAGAGACAAAAGGTAGATTAGTGTTTGCCTAGAGGGTGTGGGTAAAGCGATTGGATTTTTTTTAAGGAGGACAGAAATATTCTAAAATTAAATTATTGTGGTGATGGTTACATAACCCTGCAAATATACTAAATAAGATTGAATTTTTCACCTTAACATGATTTGTACAGTTTATGAATCACATTTCAATAAAGTTGTTTAGAAACCAATCTCGAATCAAACTTTAAAATTAGATATTTGAATACTTCACATTGTTGTAATTAAGCATTTTCATATTGTAAAAATATGAATATATATTTTCATTAATATAAAAGCACAAAATTGAAACAACATAAATACTATAAAATTGAAAGCTAAATGGCATTTATTTCATGTTTATTTCACCATTTTTAAAGCTTTATTAAATTGAAAAATTGTATAAGGTACACATTAGGAAATGTGTTCACATTTTGTTTCTGAATTAAAAAGAATTATAGAACAATGTTCGAAATGATTCTTTCTGTCTCACTTTCTCAATTGTTAGAGAAAAATCCATGTTCCTGATTAATGTCCCCATATGGAGATAATTCCACTTTACTAACATACCTGCCTTCTTAGCCGACCTTGTCCCTCTGTCTTTCACCAGAAAAGAGAGAATTCTTTTTTGAGACAATTTTAAAAGGCTGACAGGCATGACTAAGTTTCTTCTGGGTATCTTTTTTGCATTTTATTACCTATGGAGAAAGAGTGAATTCTGGTTTGTTCTCTGCCCCATGAGATGAAACTCAGTTAAAAATTGCAAGATCGAGGCTAAGAGTTCAAGACCAGCCTGGGAAACATATTGAGACCCTGCCTCTAAAACAAACATTTGAAAAATCAACTGAGCATGGTGGCACGTGCCTATATTCCTAGCTATTTAAGAAGATTGAGCCTCGTAGTTTGAGGCCGAAGCCTGTGAGCTACAGTTGCACAGCCGCTCTCCAGCCTGGAGACAGAGGAAGATCCTCTCTTTAAAAAATAGGAGATTAAGTTTATGAAATATTAGGAAGTATGTTGAGGTAAAATACTAGAAAGTAAAATACTAGAAAATATATTTATAAAAAATATATTTTCCCATCAGTTTAATCTATTCTGTTTTTAACTCTTGCACCCATATTTTAATTACTCCAAACACTAGTGGGGAGGGAGTAAAGGCATGGCATTCCCTCAAAGTCCAGTAGCGCACCACAACTGGTTTTTGTTTAAGTACAGTAAAAGCATCATCTGTCCAACCAAACCATAGAATAGTCCATTTGGGGATAGGATTGTCACTGGAGAGTGGTAGGATAGCGTGGCCGTAATTGTTGCCAGCAGTATAAAAGAGAAGCTGCAGTATGACTAGGTGTGAGGCACAAAACCAACCATGTGCAAAGAGAAGAGCCATATCCACCTAGGAGGCCAGCCGAGGGTTTGGGTTGGGAAGTACGACACTGAGCAATATCTCTGTATCTTTCTGCAACACGTGGGAAACACTTTCCTTAGTAGATATATTTTCTGTGAGATAAAAAAATATCCGACCTTGGCAGGTTGATTTTCTGGGGAGCAATTTTACATAGGATTGATTAAACATAGCACAGGTGTTCCCTGCATGGCATCTACAGTGACAGACACCCAGTCAAATTTGAGATAGAAGAGGAGAACCTCACAGAAACCCAAAAGCTGTGAATTTCTTGGACACATGACATAGCAGCAATTTGGGAGACACTTGCAGAAATTCTCTGGTAGAGTATGAGTTGGGTGTGACTATGAGGACCTACTAGAGGGTAGGGAAAGAACCACATGAAAAAAATAAGAAGAAACAATTTTCAGGTCTTTTATAGGAACAGAATACAGAATAGTGTCTGTTCCTGCTAACCAGATTTTAAAAACACATAACTCATAGGAATGCAGGAAGAATATTCAGAGGGCTCTTGCCTCAGTAAGAAGGAATTATTAGCCCTAGACAAAATTCTTTTTTGATTCTACCTTACGAAGTTTAAAACCAAGATGTAAAAGGATCAAACTACAATGTCTCAAATAAAAATATGCTGGATGTAATCAATGACAGATTAGACATTTGCAGAAGAAAAAATTAGTGAACTTGAAGACATAAGAATAGAAATGATCACAAGTGATATGCAAAAGGAATTTTAATTCTAAATATTAAAACTAAAAGTATAAACTTTCTAGAAGAAAACAAAGGAATAAATATTTGTGAACTTGGATTAAGCAAACTTTTATTGTTTTAGGTATAACACCAACAGCAAAAGCATGCTGTATAAAAGAAAACCTTGATACACATATGAAGATACACATATATGTATACACCATATAATAATGTGTATATATATACAACATACATATATTAAAATATGTCAAATCATGTACTTTAAATATGTATTATTTACTTCTGTCAATTATACCTCATTAAAGCTGTTTTTAAAAATTGCCACGATGTTGACATTGACAAAAGATTCAGTGCTATTGTGAAGATTAAAGACTAATTGGAATAAGTTCAAAACAGAATGAGGGGAGAGAAACTAAATACAACGAGTATACCTGTAGATAGTTAATCAATATCTGATTCTCTACCCTTCTGGGCACAAAGGAAGATTGCAATTTCTTGTCCCCTTGGACTTAGGCATAGCCTTGTGGCTTGTTTTGGCCCATAAACTGCTGTCAAAGTAACAGGCATCACTAAATGCTGATTCTTGAACTTCAGTCAATTCTTCTTCCTAGATCAAAGTGGAAGCATAAGTTTATATAGAGGTATAATAGATCAAAATACTTTTGCTTGCTTCATCAACATTTGGAGCTGCATTTTGTTGTTTCCTGGATCTACAGCAAATTTTAGGTGAATTTAAAGTAACTTACTGTTGTGCTAAGCCACTGATACTTGGAAGTTGCTTTTTGCCCTAGCATTTAACTTGGTTTATCTTTACTGATATAACTGTGCTTTCAGAAAGTTTTGCTATAAAGCGAAGTAGAAAGATGAGGCAATAGCAAGAAGAGCATATAGAATCAGGGATGGTTTTTTTGTTTTTGTTTTAAATAAGATGGGAGTTGCCAAAACGCTTCGCATAAAAGTTACTAAGTAAAAGATTGTAACATTTAGTTAGAGCTGTTACTATCCCCTGCAGTAGTTATTCAGAAAAAGAAACCCTTTCCTTTAGGAAGATGACCTTCAGCTTCCACTTGCCCCCTAACCAGACACTATTGTACAATAAAATAATTATATAGTTATGCCTGGTGGCCCTATATCCAAGTCACAGGGAAAAAAGTCAGAAAAATCATTCACATTGAAATAGAATGAGCAATACAGTGCATTGGTACAGTTGCAGAGAGGTTGGCAGATTTATTGGTAAGAGAGTTAATTATTTTATATATAAATATGTGCTGATTGTTTGGCACATTCCAGGAACTATTCCAAGAGCTTGGGGTGCAGAAGTGAATAAGACATAGAAACAGCCTCGCCTTTATAAAGCTTGCATTGCAGTGTGGTGGAGGGGAGGACAGAGAGCGTCAACACAAAATACATCAAATCTAATCAGATAGATAAAATTTTTAAATTAACAAAATAAATACATAAAATAAGAAAACAGAATTACATTTTGTGGTATATTAGAACTTACAAGTACTATGAAAGAAATAAGAGAAAAATAAGAGATGTGAGGAAGAGGTATGTAATATGGACCTTTTTTTCTGGGTATGTATTGCCTCAGTGAAATAAAAAGTGTCAGCAACAGCAGAGGATAAGATGTATTAAAGTTTGAGATGGAACAGAAGACATGAAATAGCAATCTGAGAGTGTGGGCAAGTGACTTGATTGGGGAATGTGGTAGAATTGTTGGGCAGCACTGAAGGACCACTTGAGATTCAAAGTAATAAAATCGAAATAAATCTAATCCACATGATACATGTTTTTCTCCAAGCGTCTTCAGCTGAATAGGCACAAACAGTGAATATGTGGATAATGGATTAGATTTGACCTGTATTTGGGGTCGGTTAATTCCTAATAACTCAGGCTCTAAACCTCAGGAGCATTTGACCCCAGGTTTTAAATCTACTTTTTATATTCAATCAATAACTTAGTTATTCAATTATTCATTCATTCCTTCAACTAATATGTATTGATCGTCTATATTGTTCATGGCACTCTGGCAAATATAAAAATATTTCTTGCCCTCAGAAAATATAATTTGATATAACATAATATAGCACAATACAATACCACAGCACAACAAAACAAAACATAACATGTAATTTTGCTGGAGAAACCATCTATGTACCATGCAGGTTAAGTGCTATAATAAAGGAGCACATCATAGTAGCACAAAAGAGAGGTGGTGGATTGGGTGTGTGGTAGAAGAAAATTTCCCAAGAAGAGATGTTGAAGACACATCTTACAGGAATTTAATGGATTAGCTCAAAGGCAGCATTATGGTTAGAGCAAATAGCAGGTAAACGCAATCATGAAGTGGGAGAGGATAGTACCTTTAGTTGAACTGATATTAACAGCTGAACTTTAAAAGATCAAAGTTTCTGAGCGTGAAGTGGTATCCAATGAGGAAATGAGAAAGGAGAGACAAGCAAGGATCAAATAATGAAGAAACACATCCCATGTTAAGAATTAGAGAATTCTCAATCTAAGCGCCCATCGATCAGTGTGTGGATAAAGAAAATGTCATCTATATACACCATGGACACCATGGAATATCATTACTCAGCCATAAAAATGATTGAAATGACATCTTTTGCAGCAACTTGGATGAAACTGGAGGCCATTATTCTAGGTGAAGTAACTCCAGAATGGAAAAGCAAATATTGTTATCTTCTCACTTATAAGTGGGAGCTAAGCTATAGGGATGCAAAGGCATAAGAATGATGTAATGGATTTTAGGGTCTCAGGGTGGAAGAAGATAGGAGCGGGGTGAGGGATAAAAGGCTACATGTTGGGTGCAGTGTGCACTGCTTGGTGATGAGGGAACCAAAATCTCAGAAATTACCACTAAAGAAGTCTACAGCCATGTAACCAAAATTACCTGTACCTCAATAACTATTGAAATTAAAATTCCTATGAAAAGTTTCCTAAACTTTCCACAGCACGACATAGCAAAGCATAACATGTAATAATGCTGAAGAAACTCTTTATGCACCATGCACGTTAAGCACAGAATTGAACTTTTGGAACTAAAGAAATGGTAAGTGCTTGAGGTAATGGATAACCAATTACCCTGATTTGATCACTACATATTCTACATTTTTATCAAAATATCACATGTACCCCCAAATATGTACAACTATTATGAATCTGTGATGATTAAAAATAATAAATGTAAAGAAAAAGGTAAAATTCCTCTGAGGGGTCTTAATGAACTGACATAATTACAATTATTCTTTAGAAAGACCATTCCAACAATCTTGTACAAAATGCATTAAGGTCAGGTCGCAGTGGCTCGCACCTGTAATCCTAGCACTTTGAGAGGCCAAGGCGGGCGGATCATGAGGTCGGGAGATCAAGACCATCCAGGCCTATATGGTGAAACCCCGTCTCTACTAAAAATACAAAAAAATCAGCTGGGCATGGTGGTGTACGCTTGTAGTCCCAGCTACTCGGGAGGCTGAGGCAGGAGAATTGCTTGAACCCAGGAGGTGGAGATTGCACTGCACTACAGCCTGGGTGACAGAGCAAGACTCCATTTCAAAGAAACAAACAAACAAAAAGATGCATTCTGAAAGACAAGATTTGTGGTGGGAAGACTATTGTATTAGTTCGTTTTCATGTTGCTGATAAAGACATACCTGAGACTGGAAAGAAAGAGAGACTTACAGACTTAATGGATTTACAGTTTCACGTGGTGCGGGAGGACTCACAATCATGGCGGAAGGCAAGAAGAAGCAAGTTACATCTTATGTGGGTGGCGGCAAGCAAAGAGAGAGAGAGAGCTTGTGTAGGGGAATTCCCACTTATAAAACCATCAGATCTCGTAAGACTTATTCGCTATCAAGAGAAGAGCATAGGAAAAACTTGCTATCATGATTCAATTACCTCCCACCAGGTCCCTCCCACATGTGGGAATTCAAGATGAGATTTGGGTGGGAACACAGTCAAACCATGTCATCTATTAACCTGATAGTCAGTTGGTTTTTCAAGAACTTGCCTTTTATTTATAGACTAGTTCCTAAATTTCTTGATCTGATCTATAAATTCCGTTTTGCTTTGCTCTCTGCAGTTTTACAGCCACCGAATTGAGTGCTTTTCACTGTTTTGTTATGTCAATGTTGATTTCTTGATTTTAATATATTCTTTTGCCTTTTTCAATTATGCTCCTTATTCTTTCTAAGTTTTGTTGGCTTATACATCTTTGCAATGTATCCTTGAATTTACTCATAGAATGCCACTTGCAGGAGACCCAGGATTTTCTCTTTTGGAGCTACACCTTAACTCATGGAATAAGAGAAAAATAGGACCTAAAGAATGACAATAGGAATTAAGTGAAAGTCATATTTCTGTTTAATGGATAATGTTTAAAGGATGCCATTATTATAAAGTACTGGTGATATCCTGAACATGGAGAATAAATGAGAAAGGGGATAAAGTCTGATTTCAAAAAATCATTTCACTAGTTAAATATGTAATGGAACTAACATTAATGGACTATAAGAGATGAGAATAAATTTTCAAGGGAAGATAATAGATTGGAGTCAAACATCTTTGTAAAAGAATGCTTAGTAAACAGTTAAATATACAAGTTAAGCTCAGATTAACTTGGGCTGCAAGATGAAAATATGTGTCACATACACTGAAGCAAGCCTGAAGGCCACAAGTTAACATAAAGCCACCCAAGAAATTGGCCACGGGCAGACCCTCAGCAGTAACACAGTTGAGGAGAGGCAGGAAAGAGTTCATGTGAAAGACTGAGAAAAAGGAAATGAAGATGAAGATGGAAAATCAAGTAAAGGTGTTACAGAAGCCACAGTACAAGCAGATAGTCAACACTGGCAAAGCAGCTCAGTCTCCTCCTCCTCAATGCCCCTTACATCAGTCTCCTCTTTTCCATTCTTACTGCTTCTGCCCTTTCTGAAGAGATTATTAGATTGCCATTCTTTGTCTCTCAAATTATAAGTGTTTTCTCAGACCATCCTTCACAGTCGTCAGAGTTATCATCTGAATAAATCAGTGCATGTTGTTGTTTTTCCTCCCCAAATACTTAAAACCTGGAAACATGGACAATTGAGTTCAAGCTCTTTACCTAGTGTTTAAAGTCTCCCATGTGATTGTCCCCATCAATCCTTCTAACTCAATTGTCTCCAGAATCTCCTTTCACACTTGTGCTCTATTCACAACTGATCACAGGTGCTTTCAGCTCTACCTTTGTACATATCCTAGAATTACCCTTATCCTACAATTGATAGACTCTTCAAGATACTGCTCCACCTATACCAAGATTCCTCCTTCATCCAAGTTTTAGTTCATATGTTAACTCCTTATAAAGCCTTCTCAAGGCCTGCTGCTTATAAATTATTACTTGCAATGTGAACATTTTATGTATGTATTTCTACATTTGTTTCATTTTGTCCACAGGAAGTTTCAGACATATATATTCCTTAAAGTTAGTGATCCTGTCTTTTTTATTTTTTATACGTGGTAGTCTTTACTTCTTCAGGTATGACTTTCCAAATTTTGGATCCTTGCCATATATACATAATTGAGTACCTGCTATGATCCATCCACTCTTCTGGGCATTCCTGGGATATATTCATGAACAAGACAAGAGAGACCTTCTCCTTCACAGAGCTTTTATTTTAACAAAGGTGAGCAGAAATTAAACAGTAATCACAATGAATGAACAAATTATATGGTTAAAGGATGCTAAGAGAATATATATATATAATATATGTTATATATATGTGTGTGTGTATACACACACACATATATATAGTTGATTCTTGAATTTTGCATTAGTTTGGACCAAATTAAAATACTTAAAAATTTAAAGTCATTCATCTTATCAGCATCTAAGGGGTCTCATTTTCCAGTTGTTAAATGTAACATTTTATACATGATATTGAAAGCACAGATGCTGAGATTCTCCTTCTACTAAGGAGAACTGAGGCCCAGTGAGATGTCATAATTTACTCCTAATGATACACATGCCAGCTGTACACTCCGAATATTTTCCAAATCACTCTATATCATTTCTGATTTAATTCTGTTATACAGCGTTATGTATTCATGGCTTTAACAAATGCCAGGACATGGAAGTGATTAAAAATAATCTAATAAAAATACATTTATGGAGTTTCCACCCTGCACTGTGTTAGGCACTTTACAAACATTATGATTAATGCTCAGAATGACCTTGTGAAGTGGGTGTTCTTATCCCTATATTAGCAAGAAATTGTATCTTAACAAGATTAAGTAACTCACCTGCAATCACTGTTAGCAAATGACAGAGCTAAATTTCAAGTGCAAGTCTGTCTTAGCACAAAGTCCATGCTCTTAACAATTTTAGATCAGTGTAATAGCTGACTTGTGGCTAATGTATGTGATAAAAAGAGTAATATTAATTTTCAAACTGATTCTAGAGAATTTCATTAGCAATAGATTAAAAAAGAGTTTTTAAAACAAACCTATGAAAATGATTTTTGCTTCACTCTTACGTACTTGATCCAAGCTTTTTAGCCTATTATATTATCCGTTTATCCATTCATGTACTCACAAAATTTTACTGACTACCTACTAGGACCCATCCACTGTTCTGGGCATTCCTGAGATATATTCATGAACAAGACAAGAGAGACCTTCTCCCTCGCAGAGCTTATATTTGAACAAAGGTGAGGCAAAAATTAAACAGTAATCACAATGAATGATATATAGCTACATGATTTTTAGTGCTATGGAAATTTTTTTAAAATAAAAAAGTAAGAATCATGGAATTGGGGAGCGTATTGATGGCAAATTTAGTGTTATGGAAATTTTTTAAAAATAAAAAAGTAAGAATTATGGAATTGGGGAGTCTATTGATGGCAAATTTAAATAGTGGGTTCAGTGGAAGAGTATCCTGGCAGAAGAAATAATAGCCAGTGCAAAGACTTGACTACATATTGGAGGAACAGCAAGACTTGTGTGTCGGGGTGTAGTGAACAAGGGGTGAATTTTAAGAGAGGAGATCTGGGCAGGGCATGGTGGTTCCCTGTAATCCCAGCACTTTGGGAGCAAGGAGGATGGATCAACTGAGGTTAGGAGTTTGAGACCAGCATGGCCAACATGGCGAAACCCCATCTGTACTAAAAATTAAAAAAAAAAAATTATCGAGGCATGGTGGCACACACCTGTAATCCTAGCTACTCGGGAAGGCTGAGGCAGGAGAACTGCTTGAACCCAGAGGCTAAGGTTGCAGTGAGCTGAGATCACGCCATTGCACTCCAACCTGGGCAATAAAAGTGAAACTCAATCTCAAAAAAAAAAAAAAAGAGAGAGAGAGAGAAAGAGAGCGAGAGATACAGGAAATCTGAGAGATGCCAGTGAAGGGTGTTTATATCTCTGCTGAACCAGAACACATGCTATATATACGTCCCTGTTTCCTGTTTGGTCTTAGTCTACCACCCTTGACTTTTGCTTTTGCCCTTTCACAGCTTTGGGTCTGGAAATCAATCATGTCGTACAGTGATTTTGTTACATATACATGGAAGCCTCATCTTTACAGCTGTCAATTACTTTAGTGAAGTCCAAGTAAAATGGAAAATGTGCCCCTGTCTAGTGTCAAGACCAGTGCAAAGGAGTGGATTCCTGAGTTCAGATTAGACATTTTAGTCTATTTTCTTGGTCTCTGACCAGACCTTGTCTTTTCTTTGGGTTGATGTTAACTCTCAGAGGTAAAGTAAAAGTCAATTCTCTTTATTCCAGAAGCCGATGTAAAGATCTCAGCCTAACAGATATTTTATTTTCTAAAATTTCTTAACAATTATTATAGAGTTCACTGTAACCCCAATCTGAACATCTGCCAAATACTTGGTAACTGAGTAATTTACAGTAAAATCTTGAAATGTAATTTCTTAAATTCTAAATTTCAAAGCTCATAAACCCTTAGTCTTGGAAGGAATAAGAAAACTTATTTTCTGCCCTGAATTTTCACTCCAATTAAGTGCTGCTTTCTCAAACAGTGAGCATCTCCACTAGATGTTGGGATTTATTTTTTTATTTAAAATTTTTTTTTTGCCTTTAACAAAGGGCATGATGATTTTCCCCTCATGAATAACTGATCATCAGAGAAAGTCTCAAATGCATTCCATTGATTAGCATCTCCAAGTAAAACACAGGTTTTAAATTCTGGCTAGGATTTCCACCTGATTATCTCTTGGAGAAAGAAAATACAAAACACCCAGAGGAGAGATTTTAAGTTTATTTTCTCTTTTTGTACTTTTCATAAAGAATTTCTTTCCAAATCAATCAGCAGCTCATTGGCTGGAACCCAGGGCTGGCTCATTGGAAATTCAAGCTTAAAATGGACAGCAGGAAGCTGTCTTTTTGTGCAATATCTCAAGAAAAATAAAGCAAATTTGATCATTATGAAGCCTGTGTCGCTTCATGACTGTGCTGCGCTCCTTGACACCCCTGCCATTTTATGAATAGCGAGAGCTCTTAGCAGTGACAGCCTGCCTTGTCCCAACTTGCGATTAGCATCAGTCACCCTGGGCACCTGCGTAGAGGTCTTCAACAACTCTTTTTTTGTTATTGTTCTGAAAATAGAACAGGAAAGCATTCAGTCTTAGCTAACACATACTAGGTCCTCTTTCTGTGTCGAATTCCATGTTAGAAGCTTTTTTGAAACCAAATATTGAAGACCAGGAGCAGGGGGAATAGCTTCCCAGAGTATGACCAGACATAGAGAAGAATAGATTTTCCCCAGAGGAAAAACTGGAATTAGAAATCAAGGCCTTGAAAATATTGCACCTATTTATGCTGACAAAATATTCAAAGAACCAGCTTGAACATTTGCTCTAATGGAAGAGGAAAAAAAAAAAAACTTAATAAAATCCATTTCAACTATCTGATTAAGCTAAAATGTGAGTTGAAGTTGATTGCTTTATTTGGCACCTAAGTATGTGAAATGATTTTTTTTCTCTCTCTCTTTGCAAATTAGTAGTCGTGGCAGGACCATTCAGAGCATCTGGCAGGTGAGAATTTTAGCAATTACTTGATTTTACTGGACTAAGTGGTGAGTGGAGTGACAGAAAAAAAAGAGGTGTGTGGATTGGGGGTCTAAATATCACCCCAGACACTAGCAGACTAGCTAAGCATTGGCTCACAACATTTAAGTGAAGCGATTCTAAGGCAGGCCTATTAAGTGAGTGGAAAGATGTTCCTGGAATTTACCAGTAGCATTTGTTCACACACTGTTTTTGGTCTTTTATCATTTCTAAAGAATCTAAGTATCAAACTTATCATGCTAAATGAAGAGAGTAGTAGGACTTCAAGAAGAATAACAGGTAGACAAGAGATATGTTTTGGGACAGAGGACCTGACTTTCATAGCTCTGAAATCATTCCTTTTACTCTAGGTGTGCCTCATATGCTGCCCTTGACGCTGCACGAGTAGCGAGAGTCCAACATTTATATGTGATGTGATGGACTGAGCACTGTACCTGCTCCACTAAAAACTTTTCCGCAGTTGCCAATGGTTATTAGAATAACATGACTTGTTTACAGTCTCATCCTCCCATTGTGTGTTTCAGCTATTCCAGCCATGATGAAATTGATTCCCTTGAAGTACTTTTTCTCTATCTCTTCACTCTATACTTTCACTCTTTTGTTTGTTTGTTTTTTGAGAGATAGGATCTTGCTTGTTGCCCAGGCTGGAGTGTAGTGGTGTGATCCTATGTCACTGCAGCCTCAAATTCCTAGATTGAAGGGATTCTCCAGCCTCAGTCTCCCAAGCAGCTAGGACTACAGGCATGCACCACCACATGCTGCTAATTCTTTAAACAAATTATTATTGGCAGAGACAGGGTCTCCCTTTGTTGCCTGGACTGGTCTTGAACTTCTGGGTTCAAGCAATCCACCTTGCAGCACATACTTTTACTCTTTTATGGTCTCAGACAAGAACAGACAGAATAGGAATAAAGAAATGCTAACTCACACTCAGGTCTCTCTTTGGCTGACACTTATTCCAAGATGTCTTCCCTGATCTTTGCTGAACCCCCAACCATTACCCTTGACTTATCAATCTCAGCTCACTGAACTTAATCACCATTTTCCTTTCCTTGTTGTTCATTTTGGCCTAGTGCTAGCGCAGCACCTGACTCAATGACTCACTCATTCACCACATATTTGTTTAATTGAATTATATTGACAGGAGAACAAGAGACCTTGGTGTTCATATCAACTCTGATATTATAACTTGAGTTAACTTAACCTTTTTGAGCCTTAACATTATAATCTGTAAATGGGAGCTTTGATTATGATCCTTCTAATACAATGCTCTGGTTTCTAAAACTATTTCCCCCAAATAAAGTAGCATATCCATAGAAGGGAATTTAGTCATTTCCTTAAATACAATATTCAGAACTGACAGACTGATAGTCAGTTTATAGCATTAACACAGAACTGAAAGAGCATATAAGTTGATATCTCAAATAATCATAAAATTTTGACTCATGATTTTTAGATAATATTATTATCATAATAATGATTAAGTTCTAATCTTCATAATGATTCTATTTACATTTCACGGTCTTGCTATTTAACTCAATCCTCATACAACATACAATGTATTGTATGCTTGAGTTAACTGTAAGAGGACTTTTTTCTCAATTTGAAAGTTGATTTGGTAAATCCTCCTTTGACTTCTGAGTTGAACTGGTGGGAAGAAAAACGAGAGGAAGAAAAAGTAGACATTTTTATTGTTAAAAGAGAGAATAAATCTATCCTGGATAGCTCTGCTATTAATATTCTGAACCACATGGTCAAATAAAGTTATGTTTTCTGTACAGGATAAGAAGCTATAGGGTAATAAACAAGACTTTCCATTGCTTCATTTATCCAGCTGTTTGTGGAAATACTTGACATTTAACAACATGAACTTGGCTGTTCGACAGAAAATGGAATTATCACATCTTTCCAGCAACTGTCCACAAGGCAGATCTCGATCCACACTGCTGCCAGATGTCTTCTTGAGCCTAGAGTAGAATTCCCTGCAGAGAAAATTTCAAATGCAGTGAAAATAAAGGGTGGGGGACATTTAAAGCAATGGCAAGAAAATAGCTCTTAAATGCAGCAATTTTCTAGACTATGTCTTATTCTCATGGTGAGAATTTTTTTTAAGTGTGTATTCTGACACCTCAGTCATCTCTCCTGTCCCCAGTCTCACAAAAGGAACAATCTGTAGCAAATAAAAGATGATATTATGCCATTGTCATCCTTGCCAAGCTCATGTATTTTCTTCATTGGTAAGAAGGTTAAAAATGTAACATTCTATTGGAAGAAGCACAAAAATGAGATGTGGGGAGCTTATTTAGTGATTCATCCCCCCCTCCCACTTTTTTTCCTTTGCTGGAATCCTATGACTCCCGAACAATGCCATTGCTAAGCAACAGATCAGACATTTCCTTGCAAGATGCAAGTGAATCGGAAGCTATAACTTGAGCTTATTCAGACCCCTCATGGTTGCAGTAGCCCTCTGCACATCAGGGTGAGAGGCAGAAATAACTCTTCCCTTGTGCTCTACACCTTCCCTGGTGATGGGAGTTAGACACAAGAGGCCAAGATTCTGGCCCCAAAGGTATCTTTAAAAAATGCAAATTTGGCCAGATGTGTTGGTTTATGCCTGAAAACCCAGTACTTTGGGAGGCTGAGATGAGAGGCTTACTTGAGCTCAAGATTTTCAGGCTGTAGTGACCATGATCACACCACTAATGGAATTATCACATCTTTCTAGCAACTGTCCATAAGGCAGATCATCCCAGTCTGAGAGACAGACTGAGACCTTGTCTCAAAAAAAAAAAAATCTAAATTTGCCTAAGCCATTTAATGTCTTTAGACCTCAGTTCTCCAAACTGTAAAATAAAGTGGTTGGACTAAATTTATATTTCTCACATTTTATGTGCATCAGAATAATCTGAAGGAAATATTCCAATAATTTTTGATTCAATAGACTTTTATAGATTTTATCAAGGCATGTGTAGTTTTAAACCGTCTCCCCTCGTCATTCTGAGACAAACCAAAGATTGGAATTATTAAATAGTTTGTAGAATCCTTTCTATTCTAACATTCTTTGGGGTTAAATTTTGAACTAAATGAATTCAAAATGATTCATTGAATAAAAATTGAGTGGACAACTCCTTAGGAGAATCCTGTCATCACTGAACCAGAAAAGTTTTGTCTATTTCATATCCTCATTTTACTTAACTTTCTAATCATGAGAAGCAATGGCATTATCTAACTTCTCAGGTCCCTGAAGCTACTTTAATTCTTTCGCTTTCATTTCCCATGTACAATTAATACTTGTAATGATAACAATAGCTAAGATTTAAGTAGCACATATATCGTGCTAGGAATTTTCCTAAGTGCTTTATTTTTATTAAATAATTTAATCTTTATAACAACTCTATACAATAAGAATAATGATTAGCCCTGTTTTACAGATCAGGAAAATTTGGCACAGAAAACTTAAATAATTTACTCAAGCTCCTACACATAATAGCAAACCCAGGCAATATTGCAGCAATGTTCATACTTACCACTACGCTGTTCTGAATCTAGTTTATTGGTGCAGTTTTGCAATTTGCATAATTTATAGTGTCTTCCTGATTTAATTTTTTCTTTTAATTACTACTACCAAATCCCTGATTTATGTTGATGCCAATTCACCATAAATAAGTTCAGAATTTACTGAGCACCTTAAAATGTGAGTAGAATTGTGCTACAGCAGGCAATGATAAAGGTCTCTGCTTTTAAGGAACTGCACCATCTTTTTTAATAAACTTGTAGGTTTTCTTACTTTTGATCTGTCTGACACCATTTCTACAAGTGGCTTTCAGTACAAATTTGCCAACCAATTTCCAAATGCTTCACATTACACTTTCAGTTCCAGTGAGTAAAAATATTTTATTCTCTACTTCCATTATTACTAAAGGTACAACTGCTGGTAGTCTTTTGGTTGAGCTCTCATACAAAGCAGTCAAGATATTACATAGAACTGTTACCTCTACATAAATATTCTAAATCAATCTTTTCCCAAGTCTTTGAAAGTCCTATTAGAATTCACATTTGCTAGGAAATCTTAATTCAAATTAAGCAAAATTGATTTCCAAAGCATTTCTAACTCCCGAAAGAATAGTTTGCAATTGTGATTGTGGATATGTGTCTGAATACATCTGTGGAACACTCACACATAGATGATATTCAGAATTTTATATAAGAAAACTACTACTAATTCTGGTCTTAGCAAGTGAATTTGATATCATAAAAGCACTCGTGTCAAAATTTAATTCTCAAAATGTTAGAAACATAATTCTTATACAAATAAATAGTGATCATTTGTCAATTTTTTATTTAATTTATTAGTGAGGGAACCAGTGATTTGAGAAAAGTGATTCAAGAAATATTTGAAAAAAAGATTTTATATAATCAATGAAATAAAAAAGAATACTAACGTAAGATTCTTCTATTCAATTTAAAACGTAGATTGTAGATTGAGTTGGGCGCAGTGACTCACACCTGTAATCCCAGCACTTTGGGAGGTCAAGGAGAGTGGATCACTTGAGGTCTGGAGTTCAAGACCAGCCTGGCCAACATAGTGAAACCTTGTCTATACGAAAAATAGAAAAATTAGCTGAGTGTGGTGGTGGGTGCCTGTAATCCCTTCTACTCAAGAGGTTGAGGCAGGATAATTGCTTGAACCTGGGAGTCAGAAGTTGCAGTGAGCCAAGATCCCACCACTGCACTCCAGTCTGGGTAACAGAGGGAGATTCCATCTCAAAACAAAATTTAAAAGTCAACCAAAAAAAAGTAGATTGGTTCATATCTTAAATTGCAATAAAGTCATAAATTTTAACTTATCTTTCCTCATTACAAGAAATAAAGTCATCCCGATTTACTGTTGTTCTAAAAGTTACCCTCTAGCTATATGAAAATGTAAAGTATCTTGGACATAATCAATAGTAAACATTATTTTAAACACAGACCCCAAAATAGTCAGTTGGCCTGTAGGTAAAATGATGTATAATGCTTCAGCATGGTATTAAACTTTTACACAATCAAACTTTAGCTTTATTTTCAATTAATGGATAATTTGAATACATTTTTATTTCATAGAATCCATTACACATTCAGAAATTTAACTCATTTTGGTGGATTACAGTCATTTTTAGTAGCAAACTTAGCATTACAGGATAGAGCTTTCCCCAGAAAAAGTTACTATAGTTCACAAGTGGTTGTATTAGTACAGGTTAAAGTCCATGAGACCATGAAGAAAGCTACTGTAACAGTCCATGCAGTACATGCTAGACCAGAGAGTGTCAGCTGCTGGTCTAGCATTTATTGTCTGGTCCATGGAAAAATGCTTAATTTCTTGATCACTTAAGTCCATGATAAATGCTTATACAGGGAAAGGCGGTGACTGGTACATAGCAGTTGGTGCATAAATATTCATTGAGTAAATATGTCTAGGTATAACTAAGATAAATAACTGATTTCAACACTTTGCTATTATCTGAATGTGTGTATCCCCTAAAAGTTCATATGCTAAAACTGAATCACCAAGATGACAGTATTAGGCGGTAGGCCTGTGGGGAGGTGATAAATAGGCAGGCCTGTGGGAGAGTTCTGTCCTCATGAATGAAATGAGTGCCCTTATGAAAGAGGCCCCATAGAGCTGACTTGTTTCTGCCACCATGTGAAGGCACAGCAAGAAGGCAGCCATCCATGAGGAATCTGTTCCTCATCAGACACCAGATATGCCAGGGGCTTGATTTTGGACATCCTTGCTTACAGAACTGTGATAAATAAATTTGCTTGCTGTTTATATCCACCCAGTTTAGGATATTTTTGTTATAGAAGCCCAGATGGACTAACACACTACTTGACAGTAAAAATAAATAAATAGAAGATTGATTGGATGACCAGTTTTTTTCAAAATATTCCAAGGCTCGAGACTATTTTTTCTTACTGATTATATTCTCTGTCATTATCATATCTACTATTATCTTAATAACCCCAAATGAAATGTGCTAATTGTTTTTTGGCCATTTGTTTGTCATCCTTGTATTTGGCATTCCTTCTGCATGGAATGTTCTTCCCTCAGATCGCTACGTGGCTCACTCACTCCTTTCAGGTTTCTGTTTATGAGGCATCCACAGGTCCTTCTTGTGACCACCTTCTCTAAGAAAACAATTTTACCCTAGGTTCTTTTTCTTCTGCTTTACTTCTCTCCACAACTACAGATATTAACATCAGTATTTATTTACTTGTTTATTTTTAATATGCTTTCTGTCTTAGAGCATTTTATGTTCACAGCAAAATTACGCATTAACTACAGAGTTCCCCTAAACATCCTGCTTACTCCACCACACACATAGACTTTCCCACTATCAACATCCATGACCAGAAATGGCACATCTGTTAAAAGTCAATGAACCTACATTGCCACATCAATATTATCACCCAGAGTCTGTATCTTACCTTAGATTTCACTGTTGGTGTTGTGCTATGGGTGTTTGGCAAATGTGTAATGGTACATCTTTACCATTATAGTATCGTACAGGATAGTTTTACTGCCCAAAAATTCCTCTGTGTTCTGCCTAGTCATCCCTCCCTGCATCTCCAGAAACCACTAATCTTTTTATTGTCATGGTAGTCAAAAGAAACCTCCAGCATTCTTATCAGATACTCTGAAATCTTTAAATCTTAGAGTAAATCTTTAGAGTATAGAAACTGTATTGCATACAAGCCTTTAAATTCTAAACAACTAATTAAAATGTTTCTGTCATAGAAGAGTTATGAGACTTACTGATTGATCAGTTGATTCCTTGATTTTAGGAAGTGGAAAAAGAGAAGGATCTGGTACTCAGTGTCAGGGAAAATCGGTGTTAATTATTTTAGCAGCAATTATTTATTTTCTTATTGTATAGTGTTTTGTTTAACTTACCCAACTCTTGTTTCTTTTGAATGGGATGGAACTAAATCCATATGATTACTGATAGGCTATGTGTTCAGAGGATTCCAATGAGAATTTGCTCTAATGTCAGGAAATGACTTAAAAGTCTGATCTGTACGATCTGTACACACCTGCAGAGTCAAGCGTGTCTGAGTTGCTTCTCCTAATGTTTCCAGGAAACTAACTACCATGCCAAGTACATGACTTGTTGCCTGGCAACCTCAGGACCCAGCTTTCACTACATTTTGTAAGCACTTCCCTGTTGCAGGTTTATGTTATTTTTGGAACTCACTTCCGAACACTATGACTTGGTGTCCAAAAACAAAGCAAAGTCAAAGATGGAGAAAATTTTCTATAAAATAATCCCATTGCTTTAATGACTCCAAACTTTTTTTAAAAAAATCCTCAGATTTTGATGCACTTAGCATAATCAAGGTCATGCTTATTTAATTAGTATGCAGAATCCACTTCTTTTCTAAGTTGAACTGGAGTAATAATTTTTAAATTATGATTCAGAGACAACAGCATATTGTAGGAATTAGAAACTTGCCTCTTTCAATAGAGGGCCACTTGACCCTCAACTGCATGATAAATCTAATTGTCACTATCAATTTTGCAATACGTACATGAACAAGCAGTATGTTAGGCTCTTCACATAAAATAATATATTTAATTACCACAAAGATTATATGAGGTGGGACTTTTTTTTTTTCTTTTTGCTGCACACGTGATACAAATCTGTCTGTACAGAAATATTAAGTTCAGTAGTTTTCCCTTATCCATGATTTTGCTTTTCATGGGTTTGCCTTTCATGGTTTCATTTACTTGCTTTCAACTCCAGTTTGGAAATATTCATTAGAAATTTTCGAAAATAAACAATTCGTAAGTTTAAATTGTGAGCCGTTGTGAGTAGTGTGATGATATCTTGCTTTGTTCCGTTCCATCCTATCTGGGATGTAAATCATTCCTTTGTCCAGCGTGTATTAAGTGCTTAGTTAAGATGGAAAATGTATTAAATTTGTGGGTGGAAGACATGAACAGAAACATGTTATAATCTGTGGTTTCAGGCACATACTGAGGGTCTTGGAATGTATCCCCAGTGAATAAAGGGCAATACTATAATTTAAAGAAATTTCATAAAGTCATGATTAATGGTTAAGCTAGGATTTGAACTTGTGCAGTTTGACTCTAGTTTTTGTTTCCTTAAGGCTCCAGTGCCAATTCTGACCTCAACAGGAATGTAAGAAATTATAAGCTAACACATCAGTGGCTTTAATGAATTTAGTTGTTTCTAAGCAATCCCTAAACTTATGGCCTTACTCAGACAGTTAGATCTTACATTATTCCTGAGGTCTGATTCCCACCTCCTAGGCACATTCTATTTACCAAATCCTGACCCTCTCGATAAGAAGGATACATTTCTGCCCAGTAACCTCACTACGTAGGAAAGAAGCCTTGTTTTTGAAGGTTGGTTTACTCATTCACTCAGATTACTAGTTTGTCAACTATTGTTTGCCAGCAATACACTTTGTGCTAAGGATACAACAGATAATAATTCCAAGAGGCATGATTCTCCAAAACTGAAACATGATCTTTGGTTTCATGGTGATTTTGTGATTTAACCTTGTTTCCCCATTGATAAAATCACAATAGTAACAGAGCTGCTCGCTAATGGGTTGTTAATGAGGTTTAAATGAGATAATGCAGGCAAAGTACATAATGCCTGGCAAAGGGTAATTACCTAGCAGAAAACTACATGGTTTCAGGCATTAGTAGCGCAAGGTTTGATTGGAGCCAAAAGCTCACAGAATATCACACTCCTCCGAGTTAAAGAGAGTTAAAAATATGCACAAATGTTAAGAGAAATAGTCTGAGGACATCCCAAAGGAGGGACACAAAGTGGACATCACAAGTAACAGCAGGGAGATGAACAAGTATTTATGGAGTGCCTACTGTGTGCTGAGCATTGCTCTAGGTGAGAGGAATGCAACAGTGGCCAAAAAATGTTCCTGCTCCCATAAAAATTATATTGTAATAGGAGAAACAGATATAGACAAATATATGTTATGTATTAAAATATGTATCCTATTTAAAATTAGAAAAGTGCTATGAGGCTATTTGAACCAAAATTAGACCTACAAGAGAAAGCAGGCCATGCAGATTGATGGGGGTGAGGAAAGACCAGCCTTATAAGGAAGGGAAAGAGAAATGCATGAGCTTTGAATCAGAAGCATGCGACAAGGAAGTTAATGTCTGAAGAGAGTGAGTTGGTAAGAGACTGGCAGAAGACGTCGCTACAAAGATGGCAGTGGCATTGATCATGTAGAAGTGAGTAAGCCACGTAAGAATTTGGGTGAGGTGTGTTAGGAATGCAAGACAAATTGTTGACATAGTTATGTTATTTAATATGGTCTATAAATTAGCTCATTTAAGTATTATCAAAGACTCATTTATTCTCATAGAATCATAGATTATTAAAGTTGGAAAGGACATTCACATTATCCATATGGCCATAAATCTTATACTTGATTCTTTCACACAATGTCAAAACAACAGCATCCACAGTAGTAACTTAAGTGTTTAGTGAGTGCTTACATGTTAATCATTGTGCAAACACTGTTATGCGCGTTTTTCATTTTAGTATCAGAAATAGATGATAAAAATAAGTCTCATAGAATTAAAGTGGCATCACTTCCAGAGAACCATCCAGTTCTGTTTGAATAATGCCAAAGAGAGGAAACTTACCATGTTAGATCAGGGTTGACTATGAGCATGTGCAACTTCTCTTTGTGATGATATGAGTCATTTTGCTTTCTGTCTTTCCCATCTACCCCTCCTTTATTTTGTTTTGTGAACTTCTTGTGTGTGTGTGTGTGTGTGTTTGTGTGTGTATGCATTTTCTTCCCCAGATAGGTGTGACTGACACGGCCAGTAGGGTAGTTTGAGTAGGAAGAAGATTTCCACAATGAAATTAGGGACACTGACAGTATCATAAAAGCCCTCACAAGGCCAATTTTAAATGTTCCAAGGTTAAATGTCAATTGCTATGTCATAAGCTCAGAAACCTCAGGACATGCATTGTTCAATCAGAGGCAGACTCACATTAACCAAGGTCACAGGTACTGAAGTACAAGATCAGTAAATCCATTTATTACTGCACAATAAGAATTATGAATGCTAAGGAGACTAGACACTAGAGTTCTTCATCCAATGTGTTATTTTCCTGTGAGTATACAAAATATAAACCTAGTGTATAATGAGAAGATTACATGAAACCTGAACAAAATAGTTAGATCATTTAAATTTCTACTGACACCAAGTTAAGACTCTTGATATCAATGATACAGGTAGGATGATGAGTCCTTAGGCTGACGAGCCCACCAGCCAGTGCTCAGCTGAGCACTGTGAATGTTTCCCAAGTGTTTCTTCAGTGTTCATGGTTTTATGGTTGAATTACCTTCCTTATTTTTTTAAAAGTAGCACAACAATAAACAGAGATCCCATATGGACCATTTCTTACATGGCAATGCAGTAAAGATACCACAGTCTAGCAAGAGTAATTAAAAAACACTTCTAGCCTTTACTTGTAGCTTTCAGTGAACATTAATGAGGATCCAATTCTTAACCCACAGCAGGAATGCACAAATGGAATTCTTCTTCAACTGCACTTCAGTTCTCTCACAAACTGCAGGTGCCTTGAGCCTCCAATTTTGTAATTACTTTGCACTCTCTCCATGACACACCCCAAGACATCCTACTTGTAAGGAATTTGTGCTTTCCTTCTTCGCTAGCCTCCCCCACCTCCTGAGAGAGGCTATTTACATTTATAGCCCTACTCATCAGCTGTGCTAAGGTGCTGTTAGAGGTTTGGAAGGACTGGCAGTCACCATGACTGTCTCCCTCTATCTGCAACAGTAAAGTTTACAGAGTGCCTTGCGAATGCATTTCTTCTCACACTCAGACTGATTTTCTCAGGAGAAATTCTAATAGAGAATTCTCAAGGATGCTTTCTGGTCAATAAAATTCTCCATCTTGTGATATCTATGTATAGTATCACAATAAGATACCTGAGGATCAGGCCAAGGTCTCTTCAAGGTGATCTTGTTCATCTCTTCTCTGAACCACTATCAAGAGATAAAATCATCCAACTATCTAAGAAAAATATTATTTTCTTCATGTTTAAATTCTTGAGTGACATTTTACAGTAGCCCCCGGACCTTAGTACTTTGTAATTATCCAGAGTTGGTTAATATTTTCACAACATTCATGTCCTTTTCTTGCTCAGGGTCCATCTTAGTTGTATCTCCATTAAAGCAGCAAAGAGAGTAACTTTAATTCATAACTGCCTGAAATCTTTCTTGAAAGGACTAATGTAACCTGTAAGTGAGTTGTATAACCTTTTCTTTTATTTACATCCTGACTAGTCGTCTACCAGCATGCTTTTGGCAAAACGGGAATTGTACCATTTTGGTATCATACAACTGGATATTGAGAGACCACATACACCCCATAGGCAATGATTCACTCACTGGAACTATTTTCATAGAAAATACTTAATGTACCAAGATTTTTGTACAAATTATGTCAAAGAGTGGCATTTGAGATTATTGAAAAGCTGTTATTTGACCTCATTGTTGAGGAGTTCTAGATTTCTGAGATCTCTTCTCATCTAGTTCATACTTAATGTCACATTGTTTAAGTCTTCAAACTACTCTTTATGATATCAGTAACAAACAGCTTTGACCAATATATCTTATAACACATTTGCTGTTGTTTTTCTCTCCTTTCTTATTTCTGACCTTGGACTTCAACTTCTTTTAATCACCTGCTATTGCTAAATGATACTTAATACAAAACACTATTTTTCCAGCTTTATATTTTTATCTCCTACTGCAGTAATTTGTCAAATGCTACCTCTGTTTATGCTGCCTTTCTATCACCTTTTGTATATATGGACCTAGCTTAGCCCCCAGAAACCTTGGGCTCTATGTAAAACTCTACGGTCAATCACCCACCAAATTATGCCTGGTAACACCAAGTGGATATAGAAGTAAATTTTAATGAAAAGTACATTTGTTTATGTAAATAAGAGCATTTTTATCATATAAATTGTTTACACAATTGGACATTTAGCCCACTCATAACTAAGGAAAAAAAAACCCACAGAATGAAATAAAAATCATGCCTATTACATTTAGCTCCCAAAGTTCTTTCATCTGTCCTTGAACTGGTTGTAATTCCAGTGAAACTTCAGAATTTGTAGGGTCATCAGACATCATCTTCATAACTGATCAAATTCTTTGCTTATATATAAAGTTCCACTTAAAAATTCCCAACAAACAAATGTCTTTTTTTTTTCTCTAGACACTTCTCATGTAGCTTTGATCTCTGAAGAGTCAATTTTGCACTCAGGAAAATTATAATCATGTTGATATAGATATTAATATAAAATAGTGATTGCTAGAGAAGCAATGGTTTTCATCTCACATAATTCCCACTTAACTAATAAACATTCTCATTGTACAATGTAGGCATCAGAGGAGCTGGAGAGAAATTTCAGAAGTCTGGACATGAAATATGAGTCTTAGGAAAGGTAAGATAGCATTCATTATTTAAAACCAGTAGCCTTAGACAATACCCCAAACTGCCTATTACATAGGTAGCTGAAAATATGAGTTCATATGAGTAATCGATATTTTTGCCATTAGCCCTAATTGTGATCCAAACTGGCCTGTCAGTTCTAAGCCCTGAATTACTATCCTAACATCACAGAATTCTTTGGCAAACTAGAAATAACCAGATATGATTATTCTTTTCCCAAATAAAAGGGTTTCCAATAGTGGAGTAATGGATTCCAGCTAGAAGGATAGAATACAACTGTCAAAGACAGAGTATGACAATGTCATGATAACTGACATGCTCCTATATACATACACACATGCGTGAGCACACACACGCAATTTCCCCATAGTTAAAAAATATTATGTCAAAGCCAGCTTCGGCATTACCAAAGTTCAATTTAAAGTGCACAGGGAAAGGGGAGAAGCTGCTTTAACAATGTGAGCCTGCTCCCTCAGAGAAATGGGGCCGTGGTTAAGGCTTTGACTTCTTTCTCTTCCTTGGGAAAGGGCCTGTTCTCTGACTTCTAAATGGCTAGATGAATCCTGGGGTATAGGTACAGAGGCCCATGATCCAGCTGTTGTATGGTCTCTGGGCTGTCTTGCAGAGAAATTATGACCTACAACATCAGAGGAATGATGTGAGCTCAACTCGAGATTTGCATAAACTGAGCATTAGCAAGTCCTAATATTTAAAGTGGGATAACTAAGTAAAAACTCTCTCCAAGCTGTCTGACAGCCTTATGAATATGCAGATAGGAAACCGAAGACTGACTTCCAGTTGTCTGTAGTAAATACATCCGCAGAAATGTGCAGCCAAAGCGGAGGATTTAAGTCCATGCAGTGTTTTCTTCTAAGTACAACACTTAGAGGCAAGTTTTATTATAATGCACTGAATCTATTGAGCATTCAAATCAGCTGATAGCATTTTTAAATCACAGTTATTTTGGCATTTCTTATTGAAAGCAATAGAAGAGCATCCAGAAGTAATAAATTTGTTTGTGAAAAGCAGCCTCGCTTGTGGTGGTTGTACATTGTTGTAACTAGGACAAAATTATGTAATAAATTTACAGATGTATTGCCTTTATTGTCAGCAATGGCCAGCATTTTTCTGTTTATTTTAAGCATGTTTAGACATAGAATTGCTTATGTTTTAATCATCACTGCATGGGCATATACTTTAACCAAACTCTTTCTACTACAAGGCCAGGCTCAGGCTATTTTAATGAATGACATGCCTTCACAAGCCTTGGATTTGCAGCAGGTACTTAGTTCAAAAATATTTTGACAAATTCCAAGAATTCATTAGTTTGAAATGAACAATTCTGTGTGAATATCTCTCACTATTGCTCTCTACTCCCTAAGCGTATGTGGTGAACGGTAGGGAAGAGGTGTCTCAGTTACTCCTGACAAAGTTGGTTGGACATTTATATATAAAATATGTATTTTTTATTTATTAGGGGTGCATGGGAAGCTAATTCTATGGTGTCCTTTGACTCAAGTTTAATAAGTTTGTCTATCACATCTGTAATCATCTTTCTGTTCAAGAGGAATTTAATTCCCTATCTTTTCACTCAATGCTGGGATAGCTAAGTAATTATACTTTATTTGTTCTGCAATTTGAGTAAACCATGTGGAATTTTCCTTCCTCTACATTTAAAACACGAAACAAATTTGAAGGTTTAATATGAAATAAAAGAAGAAATCTGTTTCTACGGGAATAAAACAAGAATAGTTTTCACATACTTTTAGTCACAGGAAAAAGTGAGTACTTGGGCAGTTGAGCACTGTGTTTATACAAGAGAAAAAGAAAAAAAAAATAAAGAGAACAGATGCCTGAATTCATAGGAGCCCTTGTGGCTAGCATAGTTGAGGCCAGCCCTATTTTATAGTGATTTAATTCCTGAAGTGAGGACACTATAGAATACAGCCAGGGGACGGGGTTTACGAGACAGACTAGAATCATTTCCTCGATGGAAATTTAGAAGTTCTCTCCTCCCGCGCCTCAACTTTCATCTCTATATCTTTTTCCCCTCCAGGATGCGGCAACATTGGTAACAACTCAAGCAAGTGACAGAATGGTAGCTCAGTGTGAGCAAAAAACAAGTGGGAGTCCAGAGGGGAAGCCATTTCCCTAACTGGGTACTCCAGTCTTCCATTACTGGCTTGAGAAATAATCTGTGATTGCATCTCCAAGGCTACAGAAGTCGCAAACTGTGCTTAGTACACGGTTCCACTGCCTGGTAATCAGCCACATCTCAGCCAACGATGATTAACCTGGATTATCACACCTCTTCATCAGGAACTGTGCTCCTATCTTACCTCTCTCTACTCAACTCCCAACCTAAGCCATCTCTAGTGTCTCCATCTTCATTGGTGGTTTTCTTACGCCATCCTGCCACCCAAGATGGACACCTTAAGAGTCGTCCTTCGTGCCCACCTCTTGCTCACGCCACCCTACCTGCATATTTCATATCCAATTGATTCTGCTTCCTAAACATTCTTGAATATGTTTCAGTTTCTCTATGTTGCCCCCTCTTTCCTTCTAAACCCCCATACACAATTCGTTCTCCCCTTGGAGCCCCCATTTCATCCCTGTACCCTATGCCTGCTACATAACCTCCCCACACAAGCTCCTCACGTGCTCTCACAATCAGGCAACGCTTCTCTTCCTTCAGACCCAAGTTTAAGATGACACTCGCTCCAGGAAGTGCAGAGGTTAAGTCAGGAGCTAGACTACCTGGCTTCACAGTTTGCATCATCATTTACTAGCTATGGTGTGTCCTATAACACAGTTTTGACCTCTCTTTGCCTTAATTTCCTTTTGTTTAAAATGAGGATAATAAGACCAACAACATTAATGAATTGTTATGAATGTTAATGAGCCTGTTCCTTCCCACTCAATAAGTGGTCCCCAGACCAGTACCAGTGGTACCAGCTGGAAGCTTATGGAAATGCAGAATGATGGATCCACCCCTGTATTTGCTGTACCAGAATCTGCATTTAAACAAGATTATCAGGTGATACACACACATATTAAAGTTAAAAGAGGAGTAAACTAATGAATGTGAGGATTTTAGTTCAAAGCCTGGTATAATTTAATATAAGTGATTATCATTATCATTTTCATTTTTGTGATTTTTATCCCCAGTTCCTAACCTATCCTGTGTTTCCTAACCTACCCTGTTTCCTTTTTTTTTTTTTTGAGTCGAACTCTTGCTTTATCGCCCAGGCTGAAGTGCAATGGCGCAATCTCGGCTCACTGAAACTTCCACCTCTCAGTCTCAAGTGACTCTCCGGCCTCAGCCTCCCAACTAGTTAAGACTATAGATGCCCAGCTAATTTTCATATTTTTAGTAGAAATGGGGTTTCACCATGTTGGCCAGGCTGGTCTCGATCTCCTGACCTCAAGTGATCTGTCCGCCTTGGCCTACCAAAGTGCTGGGACTAGAGGAGTAAGCCACTGCTCCTGGCCCTATGTCTCCTATTGTATTCTTTTATCAGCCCTGTACTTGTAGTTTTACTGTATATGTAACATACTACAGTAAGTGTTTATAAACCTGTTTCTGCCATTAGGCTATATGCCCTGTGTCAGTGTTAATCTTTTGACTTCCATATTTCTGGAACCTAAAGTAGGGCCTGGTAACTACTAAATGCCCAAGAAATCTTAGTCAAATAAATAAATAAGTCCCCCATTGGGACTCTTCTATGCTCACTGACAGGACCCTGATCCAAATTAACTATTTTTTTTTTCTTTTGCATAGGCTATGTAAATACCTGCTTAGCCAAGTTTCTCCTTTAAGTTTCTGACTACTTCAGTCTATTCTGGTTAGTTCCATTCATAAAGGGATAGGGAACTAGACATTTTCCTCCTGTTTAGATACTTGAGCATCATAGTCCCATCAACTTCAGCAATGCTAGGAGACAGGGGAAGTATCTTACATAACAGAGGCAAGTTATGCTGCTAGAAGAAAATGGGAGAAACTTACCCTTTGACCTTACCTACATGGCTGATAAGTTTATTACTCTATGGGCTATGGACTGAGTTCCAAAGAATGGATGACAATCAAAGCATCCACGCTGGTCAGAGACTGCTGAGACAATAAAGGAGTGCATCTAAGAAAAGTACGCATGATGCTACCAGCATAGAGTTGAGTGAAAGGTCTGTTCAAAATGTTCACCGTGATTCCAGGGACCTAGAAGGCTGCAGGCTGTACTTGCTACCAACGGTTCCATAGGCTTTCTAACTGCTCAAGCAGCTAAATTAGAAGTGATGACCAAGAGATGGTGTGCTGCAAATTCACTATCACCAAGTGCAACCAGGCTTGTAGGATGGTGACTCCACCTCCCACCAGGGTTTTGTGTAGGATGTAGGGAGAAGGAGCAAGGGGGAGGGAAAGTAAGCCACACACCCATCTGTCAACAGGGGCTCACTACTGGATGCTCCTTCTGAGTTCCCAGAACTGACAGCAATGAAGGCTAATAGGATATAAATAGGACTGAAAATTTACCCTCAAATTAGTTGTCATTAAAATGGATTGTATCACCAATCACTGGATGAGCTAGTTATCTTAATGAATGCCTATTATTATAGGAAACACTAAGATTATTTTCTATTGTTTCCTCCCTCTATCCTATACTTCTTGCCCTAGAATGTGGAAGAATAGGGAATTAACTAAAGTGATGACAATTATTTTTTAAAAATCAGAAATATCTCATTTGTACATTGCTCTGTTGAGGGTCTTCATTACAATGTATAATAAAATTATGAAAGGAAGTGAATGGAAGATCAGTTCCTTTGCCCAAATTAATCTAACATATTTTTGCTGCCTTCTGATTGTTGGAAATAGATTAGATTTTCATAATGCGTGCCATTTATAGTATTGTAGGGGAAGGTTTGGGGGATCTTTTCTCTAATATTTTTAACAGAAGGTGATTTGATTCTTCATGAGTCTTGATACACTCTTTGATTTCTACTTTCCCTCTTGCATAGAACTGATAAACTCATATTGCCTCTTAATCACAATCCATTATATTAATAGCTCTTTCATCTTGAAGCACTACACTACTCATCACTACATCTAATCCTCATCACCTCTCTTTAGGATTGTTCTTTCAACTCCACTTTCTTAAAGGGAATTGGGCTTCAGAAAATTCTACAAAGTTTCCCCAGCTAACCTATACAACCAAGAAAACTAGAAGCCAGTTTTGGACACTTGGGGAAATCATGTCATGTAGATAACGCTGAAAAATGAAATGCAATTGTGACTGACATGATGTCCAGGAATGCCATGTGTATACAAAGGAACAGGTTCTCTAGACTTGTTGCATCATTCAGGGTCATAAACTTGATGGCACCAGCAGAAACTGATGATGCCATGTGAAGTCTATGTAGTAGATTCTTTAATCTTTTTTTTCTCACCAAGCAATCAGGCACAGAATGCAGAGGAGACTTCTAAGGCCCTGGAGGATTGAGAGTACACAAAAGAGAAGGCAGCCTGGACTTTAGATTTCCCACTTAAAGAAGAGCTCCCCAGGATATTCCCTACCACATGCATCTTCACTGGATTTTGAATGAGTCAGGATACATATATATATATATATATATATATATATATATATATATATATTATTGAACCACTGAGATTTGGGTTATTTATTACAGAAGTCAGAAAACTTACGGTGAACATCGAACCAAAAGTAATTATATCTATGAAATAATCTCACAGGAGAGAATTCTAGTTTTCTCCCTTGTTTAAATTGTTAGTCTTTAATTTATTGAAATGTTTTTCCTACGATATAGACTGAGATAATGAACTCTGAATGATAATTTATTGAGTCCAAATAGTGCTTGTGATTTGTCTTTTCTTCCCATTCAAAAAATCCATTTGAGTAAAGGATGACAGAAAAACATTTCTTCGGTTGCAGGGAAAAGTACATAATTTAGTTGTACTTAAATAGGGAGGTGAATCTAGGGTTTTTCTAAGCCTGGAAAATAGAACGGAAATTTAGCAGAAAGGTATGGCACTGATAGATGAGGTATAAATACCAAAGGCTGAAATTAATTATGTCTGAGAGATGTTCCTGGAAAGCTGTTAATCCATTGTTTTTCACCCGTTGTCAGAGCAACCACTAGAGATGAGTGGACTGTCAATAATAATCAGAGTCAGGTCATGAGCTCTTAAAATTGACAAATGTAAAATCTCCAAATGGAAAGAAAGAAAGAAAGAAAAAAAAAAAACTCTTAGGTGCTGAGGCCAATAAGAGGCTTGAGTGAAGAGACCAGGTCTCAGTGACAGAAGGCAGCTGGCAATGTGTTATTTGATGTGAGTCCAGGTCATTTCTTTTTTCTCAGGAGCCATGCTGGACAAGAACTCTGTTGTAAATATGATGTCCCACCTGCCATGGAAGTTGCACTGTGGTCTTGTGATCATGAAAACTAGCGTTAATAGCTTCATTAAAAATAAATATGTCTGGTCAGATGCGGTGACTCACACCTGTAATCTCAGCACGTTGGGAGGCCGAGACTGGTGGATCATTTGAGGTCAGGAGTTAGAGACCAGCCTGGCCAACATGGTGAAACCCCGTCTCTACTAAAGATAGATAAAAATTAGCCTTGCATGGTAGCACATGTCTGTAATCTCAGCTATTTGGGAAGCTGAGGCAGGAGAATCACTTGACCAGGGAAGCAGAGGTTGCGGTGAGCTGAGATTGTGCACTCCACTGCACTCCAGCCTGGGCTACAGAGCAAGACTCCATCTCAAAAAAAAAAAAAAAAGAAAGAAAGAAAATAATAATAATAATAAATATGTCTAACCAGACCCTAAATATCTCTTTTTTAAATTATGATTTTTAAAGCTAAAGGATTTTGGTAGAGTAGCAAACAAGAAACAAGGTCAGAAATAGAGGGCAGATAGAGGAATAGAG
This sequence comes from Aotus nancymaae, assembly GCF_030222135.1. Classification (NCBI taxonomy): domain Eukaryota; kingdom Metazoa; phylum Chordata; class Mammalia; order Primates; family Aotidae; genus Aotus; species Aotus nancymaae. Next base: position 4,540,028 of record NW_026988494.1, on the reverse strand, counting down.
GAAACACAGAGAGAAAAGCAAAGCTTTTAGGAGAAAGGGGTGTTCAAAAATCTAGTGCAATAGGAGCACTGTAGTCCAAGTGAAGAACGTAAGAGGGCAGTATTGCAGAAACGGATGAAACAAATGGGAAGCCCACTTGCAGAGATATTCAGCCACATTCTTCTTAGAAAATACGATTAAAAAAAAAATACCATTAAGTAACATAGATTTAAAGAAAATTTACATGAAAGATCTGAGTACTATCACTTTAAACTTATATATAAACATTGATGAAAAGAATTTTCACAATGTCATGTAATGCAGTCTGGCGATTACATTCATGACAATTAGACTACAAAGGCATTATCTGTATTAGATTATTGCTATAATTAATATATATGTATATAACATGTATGTTATACATTATTCAATATGAATTATATATGGTATATCTATAATACTACTAATAAGCATGCCTATAATATATAATACCTATATTTTATAAGAGCTATAATATAAATACTTGTAATATATAATATAATATGTGTGTATGTATAGTTTTTATATATTAATAATATAAATATATTACATATATTTTATATGTTATATGTAATAATATGTTGATCTACGTATACAATAGGTATATTATATTATCATATATTAATATGATATGTATGACATCTTATGTGTAATATGTAAAATTGTATAATACATAATGTTTATGTATTAATATTATACATAATATATATAATTACATTATATCTTATATTATACATAACATAATAGGTATAAAATATTATACCTATTATGTAATTAGATCAATATAATTATATATAACATAACATATAATACATGTGTATTTCACATTTTTATATATTGTATAAGGTATAATACATGTATTATATATAATACATACTCTACATATAAAAGTCCTCAATTTCTCAGAAAATTTTTTTGTTATATACATTTTATTGCATTTTAGGTTTTGGGGATACATGTGAAGAACATGCAAGATTGTTGCATAGGTACACACATGGCAATGTGGTTTGCTGCCTTCCTCCCCATCACCTATATCTGGCATTTCTCCCCATGTTATCTCTCCCCAACTCCCTATTCCCCACTGTCCCCCACCAGGTCCCCTTCACAGACCCCAGTGTGTGATGCTTTAGCCACTTCATGGAGGTCCACTTGAAGAATAGTTAAGTTCTCACTAAACGTTTCACATAGGTTCTTGGAAACTGTGGATTTAAGCAAAACAACATATAATAAAACTAATTTACCGTAGACTAATTAATATAAACCACAGTTAAGTTCCAGTGGTGTATTTCTGGTCACAAAACATCATCAAACTTCTAAATGAAAACCCTAAACCCTCCTAATATTAAACGTCAAAAGAAGTATGAGCTACACTTACATTTAAAATAGATTAATCAAAATGAATAAGATAACAATTTACCTAATTTTTTATGAACTAGTGAGTGAGGACAGTTGCAGTGTAGTGGGTTAAATTGAGGAATAAATGTTTACAATCAGAGATCATAAGAAGCACCTCCTACCACCATAGTTAAAAAACAATCACAAATAGGATGGGCTTGCTGAGCGCTATCCTAATGTATTATTTATTGTCATGCATTTTTATGATTATCATAGACTTGTTGAATTTGTATTTGACAATCATTTGTATTCACTCACTTACTCATTTTCCAGCCCACTTATTTCAGTTCAGGGTGGCAGTTAGCCTGAGCCTATCCTGGGAGTTCAGGGCACCAGGCAGGAACCGGCCCAGGACAGGATGCCATCCCATCACAGGATGCACACACACACACACACACACACACACACACATATACACACACACTCAGACTGGGACATATAGATGCACCCATTCACCTCATACACACAGCTTTGGGATGTGTGAGGAAATCTGAGTACCCAGAGAAAACCCACGCAGACATGAGAAGGTGCAAACTCCACACAGATAGCAGCCCTGAATAAGAAGCAATTCTTTTTTCATCAATCTTATAAGGAAACAACATTGAATAACATGTTTTTTTGAGTACCTGCTGTACAGTCAACTGCATTCTTTAATATGTGTAATTTGGTAAGATTTGACATATGTCTATTTATAAAATTGTTAACCACAATCAAGATAACAGACTTTTCCATCACCCCTAAATGTTCCTTTATGCCCTTTATAATCTACCATTTCCTCCACCCCCATTTCTAAAGAACCACTTCTACTTTCTTTCACTGTAGGCTAGTTTGCATTTTATAGAATTATTCATTGTTTCTTACTTTTTTTTTTTTTTGCCTTGCCTCTTTCATTTAGGATAATAATTTTAAGAGTAATTCAAGGTGTCAGCTGACCTGGATTCTTATGCGGAGCTCTGGGGGATAATCCACTTCCAGGCTTATTAAGGTTGGCAGAATTGGGTTCCACCCAGCCATAGGACGGAGATTCCCCTGTCTGTCAGAGGTGCATTGTTCTCAGGTTCTAAAGACCATTCACATTCCTCGGCTCATAATCCACTTCATCCAGATTCAAAGCCAGCAATGGAATGAGAAGTCAGATCTCTCTGACCTCATCCGCCCCGCCTGTCCCTCTGCATTTCTCTTATGCTTGTAGCCAAAGAAAGTTTTCAGTTTTTAAAGATGCATGTGGTTAGGCTGGATCGACCCAGATAATCCAGGATAGTCTATTTATTTTACAGTTTATAACCTTAGTGTGAAATCCCTGTGTCAATCCTATGTAACATTCACGAGTTCCAAGCTATAGGGGGTAAATATCTTGGGGAGGCCATTCTCCTGCCTATCACATCTTCCTTCAGTTTGCTTCAGTCTCAATCGAATTCTCATCTTCATTAGATTAGATCTACCCCAATAAAGTCGAAATCTCTCCCTCCTTCTCCTTTGGGAATTCCACTGTGCCATCTGGTTTTTCTGGTGAGATATTATCAATATGTCCCCATTGACTCGAAATTTTCCCTGAATGGCTTTGACACTCTCTTGCCTTAAATGAATATGGCTATCACCTGAGTAAACTGCTGCTTCTGGTATGTTCTTAAAAGAGTCAATTTATTTTTGCCCACTCGGAAGTGCTCCTGACCAAAATGTAATGTCAGGCTACCTAGATTCATTTGCCAATTACAAGCCACTTTCTCTCCCTTTCTTTTTCTTACAGCATTTGAAGCCCATAATATAAACCACACATCCACTATCTCTGCTTTTTAAAATCATCTACCATTATCTTGATCACTTTTCCTCATTAATTGAAGATACCAGCACCTGGATTATGACCATCTCTTCATTATTATTTCTGTCATAAAAATTAGATATCCACACAGATAAACCACCCAACATATTGGACTCTCAGTCTTGAACTCCTGTCTCTTCATGATCTTGTCATACACCCTCTTTCAACTCTTCAACTTCCAAATTGTATGTTTTTTTCTCCTTCCTTCCTTCCTTCCTCTTTCTCTCTTTCTTTCTTCCTTTCTTGTTTTGTGAGGTGCTGTGAGCTCAGCTAACTGATACCTCTGCCTCCCTAGGCTCAAGTCATTCTCGTACCTCAGCCCTCTGAGTAGTTGGGATTACAGGTGTCCACCAGCATGCCTGGCTAATTTTTTTTGTATTTTTGGTGGAGACAGGGGTTTTCCATGTTGGAAACTCCTGACCTCAGGTGATCATCCTACCTCAGCTTCCCAAAGTGCTGAGATTACAGGCTTGAGCCATTGGTCCTGGCCCCGAATTGTATGCTTTTTAAGTTAGCAATAATTGTACTATGCTCAATGTCAAGCATCCCTCTTGACCACCAGCTTGTATCTCTCCATTTTACTCCTTGTGTTATCCCAATCCAGCGATGCATTGACCCTGATGTCATCTGTAACGCATGAGCCCCTCTTCTGTTCAACTGATGATCAACCTCCTCATGCTCTCAGTCTCCGATTTTCTTCACCTAGCTTCCGTGTTCTATTATTCCTTCCATATGCCTCACCATCACACATCACTTCCCACCATGGTGCTCATCTGGCAAAATCCTAATCATGTTTCAATCTCTCTATTCTCAGCCTAGACTTGAAGCAGAGAAAAATTTTGCAAGACACTGATACTTGCTGCTGATTTAATTTTCAACAAAATTTAAAAGAGATCTCAGTGCTCCTAAGCCATTAAATACATTTTTGTATTCAGTTTATTTTCTGTTACTGAAGTGACTGCATCTCATCTCTCTAAAATTCAACAGCCTCTCCTCTTCCTCAATCTAAGTACTCACAATGATTTTTGTTTTACTGAGAAAATAGAAGCATATAGAAGAAAACTTGTACATATACCTCCTAACAAATCTACCAAAATACATTCTTCTGTACCAAAAATTTTGTTTTCCATCATGTTATAATGTATAAACTATGCTTGATTTAATCCAGGTCTAACATCTTTCCCTGTATTGAAACTACTCCCACTCTTTAAAGGTCCAGTTTTTTTGCAGTTATTTTCTTTCTTTTATTCATCATCAATTATTTTTCTCTTCCTCTCTACTGGATAATACTCATCAGTACATCAACATACCACTGTATATTTAAACATATGTGTTCCTCTTTAAACCGTATTTAACTGTTTCATTTTACTACTCTTCCCAGTGAAACTTCTCAAAAGAGTTCTTTGCATCTGCTGTATCTAATTTATTTTCTCTCATCGTAACTTGAAACCTTCTAATCAGGTTTTGGTCCCTGACTTCACTCCCCAACCAGCATCAAAAAAGTCATAAGTTATATAGGCATTGAAAAATTCATAATAATTTTAAAGTTTACATCTTGGTTAGTCTGTGTCATTTGACGTAGCTGTTCAGCTTATGCTTCCTGAAAAAAATGTCCACAGCTTGGCTTCTGGAACATTGTACTCTTGTTTCTCTTAATTCATGAACACATTGTTCTCAGACTTATTGGACAGCCTTCCTCTTCATCTCAGCCTCTAAATGTTTGAGTGTGCCATGGTTCACTTCTCAGCTCTCTTCATTTCTCTATCTACATTCATTTATTAAGTGATCTCATTCAGCCTGATGGTCATAAGTATCCATCTGCCTGAGGAAGGTTCAAAACTGTATAATACTATCTGTCCTGCTTCCCTGAACTCAATGTTCTTTTGTACAACCACCTATTCAACAATTCAACCTGGAAGTAAAATAAACAACTTAAATTGTTTAGGTTTAAAAATGAACTCTTATTTCCCCTAACATGTAAATATTACTTCCCTCTGTATTTCCATAACAATAAATGTTACTTTTATTCCCTCAGATGTTCAGACTCAAGCCTTTGAATTATTTATTTCTGAGAATGCCTGTGGTGTGAGTCTCACAGTGTGAAAAGATGTTATTAGCTCTGGTACCTGTATTAATAAATGATTTTGCATTCTTCAGTCGTCTTCAATGCATGTCAATTCTGAACATGTTTTAGATTAGACTTCTTAAGCCACAATCTTCAGAAATTCAATGGTTCTCTCTCACCTGCAGAAGAAAACCCCAGATTTTAAAATATTAATTCAAGATCTTCTATCGCCTTACTCCAATCTTCCCTGTGAATTTCATCTCCAACAACTACATTTTATGTACCTTTTATTATTATCAAATATTGATACATGCGTGCTTTCAACTTCTTTGTATTCTGACCTGTTCATTTTCTTTTCTTCCTTACAATGCCATCTTTTGAAATCTCTACCAATAATACTCTTAGTTTTTCTTATACATACATGGTTTAAGTTCCAGATACTACTCTATTAAAACTCTTCAGATGTCTTCTGGTTCCCAAAGACAGTAATTTGCTTTTACTGAGCACCAATGTTCACTCTTCATAATATTTATAAAGTTCATAATGTATTATATCTCTTATATACATATTTAGATTCTGTGATTAAAATTGCCTAAATACTTGCAGGTGAAATTATGACTAATAATTCTCTGAATTTCTTGCAGTACCTAGCACAATAGATTTACATCTATTTAATAACAAATAAATGCTTTGAAAATTTAATTGGTCTTAAATATCAATTTAATCTCTAAAAAATAAGATTTTACTCTCATAAATAGCACAATTATTCCAAGATTGAGGATAATGAAGTATATTAACTAGAGTGCAGTCAGAACAAACAAACCACACCAATTATTTTAGCAGAGATATTTTAAAATATAGAATTGTGGGGGTGGGCACGGTGGCTCACGCCTATAATCCCAATACTTTGGGAGGCCGAGGCGAGAAAATCACTTGAGCCCTGGAGTTGGAGATCAGCCTGGGCTACATAGTAAGACCCTCTCTCTACAAAAATTTAGCCAGGGTGGTGGCTATAACTCCAGTTATTTGATAGGCTAAGGTGAGAGGATCGTTTGAGCCTTGGAGGTGGAGGTTGCAGTGAGCAGTGATTGTGCCATTGCACTCCAGCCTAGGTGACAGAGAGCGACTCAGTCTCCAAAAAAATATGTTGAGTAGTTATTAAAAATCCGAAAATTCAAAATGGTAAGAGTACACTAAGCTATCACACAATTATCAATTACAGAAAGCAGTTACAATCCTTAGTACTAGTGTACCAGAGTAAACAGGGAGAGATTAAGATTATTAAAATTATTAGACATTTGGCAGAAGATTTCCGGAGCTAAAACATAAACCTTGAAGGAGTAGGTGCTGCTCAGTGGGTGCTGGGGTCTCTTAGCTCATTGAAAAGCCACATGGTGCTGGGCAGTAGACCTACTGAAGGGACCTTCAACTGGCTGCTGCTGACTTGTGTGAGGGACCTACATGAAGCTGGTGCTACAAGTGTGTGGAAAACTGCAAACCAGAACTGATTGCTGCTACAAACAGTTACTCCTGCTGGAGGGAAGAAGTATTGCTAAAATGACACTAGAAAAGAACTCAAGGCCAAAAATAAAAGAGGAAAAGGTAATGAATGGGAAGAAGTGTATTTTCCCTCCTCCTGCTTTTGAGTTTCTTTCTAGTGTTCCTTATTGGCAGGGTCTGAAGAGAGCAGATGCAAAAGCTGAAAAGTGGTTGGCAGAGTCCTAGCCCTGGAATTACGAAGCAGAATATAGAAGAGTGAATTTGAAACAGAAATAGCAGCTTAATTCCTGGCACACACAGGCACTCCTTAACTCCAAATGCTGATTGCTCTCTTGTAAACTACAGAGTCAGAGACATAAAACGAGCAAAAGAAAATTACTTAAAATAAATGAATATTTGTCGTGATGTTTCAAACGCATCCCTGTTTTATTGCAATATCAAGTTGTATATATTAGGGGGAACAGGTTAAAAAAAAAACACTGATATTTTTAGAAAATTCTCTGAAATTTTTAAATAAAATTTAACGAACAATTAATCTTAGAGGTTTGTCCTTGAATCTTTGTCTTGCCAATGAGTAATTCAATAGGTTTTACATTTTCATGGTTTTTTATTTTGCATTTATGAAATTCTTGATTATTTTCTTGATTCTATTACTTGGCTGCTAATGTATTCTCAAGTGTTTACTGCAGCTATCCTTTGGAATATTTTCTTATACAACTGATCTACCCAAGAGGAACAAGTGTATTACAACAAATCCCTCGGAGGCTTGCTCAGAAATCCTCTGGTCGAAAGGAAGATATATGCACTACACTGTAGTTCTTCTAAACTGAATTCCTATGACTTCCCTGTTGGGTCTGGGGAATTGTGTTAGCTGCCACTACTAAGTCAGGAAGATTTGCAAACCAAGGAACAAAGAATCCTATTAAATAAAAAAATTTATATTGTGACTTTTATGTTCTCTACTCCAGTTCAAGTTTATCAGGGAAATGTCATGTTGTAGCTGAATTAATACTGATCAAGCTCAATTTGCATATAATTTGTCTTTCAAGAAGAGATGGAGAGGAAGAGAGTGAGGAGCATGATTCTTTTTTATTAAATCAAGTATACTTCCCTTATATTGTTTCGAATGGAAAAACTTTATTTAACAGGAAAGCATTTTGTATCATCCAAATCTCTTGCTACCATGTTAGACGATCCCAGGTGAAGGCGTTTGCACAATAGTATAAGTCTATCATGATTGACACTGATGGAATTCTCAGTGCTTAGCAAGAATATGTGATATAAGGAATTATTCATTCATTCATCAAATATTAATGGAATGTCTACTATTTATGAATCATTGAATCCAGTAATTTAAAGCACTTTTTTTCCAAATCCAGAAAGGAAAAACCTTTCTACTTCTTTCTCATTCCATATAGGCTTTTGACTTTGATTCATATTAAGAATATATTCCTAGGTATTATCCTAAGAATTTCAATTGAGAGATCAATCTTATCTAAGCAACTGACTTTGATTTGTTCTGAGGTTCATAAAACACCCTCCAGTTTCTCCAATATTTAGTTACATGCTTTGCTGCTCACACAGAATAGAATTTCCTTTGCTTACCTCCTTCGCAACCATATGTGACCATTTGGCTAAATCTGGGCAATGAGTTGTAAGCAGAAATGTTGTGAAAGGCTTCTGGGTGATCTTAAATAGAACTGACTTGTCTAGAAGAATATTTTTGTTTGTTTGTTTTGTTTTGTTGCCATTTCCTTTTCTTCTTCTTTCAGCCTGAAACTCAGAGCTCCACCAGCCATCTTTTATTTTTATTTTTTTGAGAACAGTCTCACTCTGTCACCCAGGCTAGAGTGCAGTGGCACTACCACAACTCACTGCAGCCTGGAGTTCCTGAGCTCAACCAATCCTCCTACCCCAGCCTCCTGAGTAGCTGAGACCAGAGGTACATACCACCATGCTGGGTGGTTTTTTTTTTGTTTTTTTTTGTTGTTGTTTTTTTTACAAACAGGGGTCTTGCTATGTTGACCAAACCAGTCTCGAACTTCTGGCTTCAAGCAATCCTCCCATCTCAGCTTCCCAAAGTGTTGGGAATATATGCATGAGCCACCACTCCTGGCACACTAGCCATCTTAGGACTTTGAATGTGAACTTGAAGGATAAGCCTAATGCTAGAAAGATGAAATGATCATGGAGTCACTGTAATAATCTTGCAGTGACTGTCCTTTAATCTGCTTTATGTGACAAGAAAAAAATCAAATTATATTTTGTATAAATCATTGTAATATGGTTTTTTCTCTTATATGCAACTAAACCTAATATTCCCTGAAAATCAAACAAAATCTTTATTATAGAAAACTATAGTTTTCATTATTATAATGCTTTTCTTAAAATTTCAGTATAAATTTTTAATCTAAATTTTTACCTAAATTATTTAGAATTTCTGTTTTCTTTTTAAATGTTATAAAAAATGGCCAGGCACAGTGGCTCACGCCTGTAATCCCAGCACTTTGGGAGACCGAGGCAGGTGGATCACGATGTCAGGTGTTCGAGACCAGCCTGGTCAAGATGGTGAAACCCTGTCTCTACTAAACATATAAAAATTAGCTGAGCACAGTGGTGGGCACTTGTAATCTCAGCTACTCAGGAGGCTGAGACAGAAGAATTGCTTGAACCCAGGAGATGGAGGTTGCAGTGAGCAGAGATCACACTACTGCACTCTAGCCTGGGTGACAGAGCAAGACTCCATCTCAAAAAAAAAAAAAAAAGAACTTAATATGATTTATCTGTTGCACAAGAATCCCATTGTCTCTTTCATGTTGTTAGAGATTTGGTGCTACCATTTTTACAATAAACACACAAATTTGTTTTGAATTTATCAGCTGATGATTAATTAAATTTATCAAATATGCATTGATTTCTGTTTCCACTATGGTTTTTGGAATTCCTCACTTTACTTCCATGAGCAATTTTATTTTGATTTATGTAAATGATTTCCTAATACTTTTATAATTTGTATATCAGTATATCCATAAATTTGTATATCTGCATATGTTTTTATGTCAGACTCTCTTGAAAGATAGTTCAGTTTGATATAGAATTTTAGATTCATAATAATTTCTTTTAGAACTTCAAAAATATCATTTATTTTCTTCTGGAGTCTATCATTGCTTAGAAGACATCATCTATATATCCGTGACTCATTGAGTGACTCTATTTCTGTCTTTTCCTGTGGTATATTCTCTTTCTATTGATGTTCTACATTACACAATAAGGAATCTTAGGATGCATTTATTTTTACTTACTCACTTTGATTCTTACAGGTTTTGTTGTTTTGCTATTTTTTCATGTGAGGAGTAACATCTTCAATTCTCAGGAGCTCTCTAGTATTATCTCTTCCCTGGCGTGTCTTCGATTTGCATATCCGAGAACCTCTATTAGATATTTACTAAACTTGAGCTAATATTTGAATATGGTAGAAATTATAGTTCAAAGTTCAGTGATTTGCACACTATTATTCAACGTTTCCAGCAGCACTTGTTGAAAATACTGTCCTTTTTTCACTAAATTGCCTTTGTACCTTCCTCAATATTCAATTGTCCATGTAGGAATCATTTTGTTCATGTATTTATCACTGTACCAACATAATGCTGCTTTCATTACTGTAGCTTTATAATAAGTACCAAATTTATGTAATGTCAGTGCTCCAAGTTTGCTCTCCTTTTTAAAATTGTGATTATGCTCAGTCTTTTTACTAAAAATTCTGTGAAGATTTTGATTTGAATTGCAAAAAAATACGTAGGTCAATTTGGGGAGAATTGATGTAATAATATTGATTGTTCTGACCCAAGAGAACAAGGTGTAGGTGTGAATTTTTATTACACTTATAAAACTTTATTTTACCAATGCTTTGAAATAGATTTGGTGGTTTAGTTTTGGCCAGGGCTATTACCATTTAAACTATAATCTGACTTTCTTTGAAAATTACTTTGGCCCAAGCCCAAGAATGACCTAGGGGAATTTGGAGACTAAAGGCAAGATGGGGTTTGGTTAGATTACATCCCTTTGTCATAATTTTCTCACTGCTATAATTTTGGCAAAGGTGGTTTCAGTTTTGGTGTATAAGTCTTGCACATATGTTGTGACATTAATCCCCAAGCATTTCATCTGTTTTATGTCATTGTGTATGATATTTTTTACTTCAATTCCTAACTGCTTACTGTAAGCATATAGTGATTGATTTTTGTATGCTTATCTTGTATATTGCAAACTTGTTATACTCGCCTAACTTTGTGCCTTTATTCATAAATCCCATCCAATTTTCCACATAGTCAATCATGTAATCTGTGACTAAAGACAGTTTTGTATCTTTATTTCCAACCTAGATACTTTTAATTATTTTACTTGACTTATTGCACTGATTAGGACTTTTAGTAAAGTATTAAATAGAAGTTGTGAAAAAGGTCATCTTGTCTTGTTCCTGATCTTAGGTGGATATTCATCAATAAATATAATGCCCCCTGTAAATTTTTTATCAATGTTCTTTATCAGATTGAAAAAGCTTTCTTATATTCCTATTGACTAAGAGTTTTTATCAGGCAGAAATGTTAGAGTTTGTCAAAGCTTACTATACATATACAAAGGTCATCACATAGTTGATTTTTTTAGTTTGTTAATATGGAACATTATGTTGGATAATTTTGAAATCTTAAACTCTTACATTCTGGAGTAAACTTCACTTAGTCATTGTATTAGTTTCCTATTGCTGCTGTACCAAATAGCAAAAAAAAAAAAAAAAAAATCAGTGTTGCAAATATGTTATTTTCATCTTGGAGGGCAGAAGTTGTAAAATGAATATGTTTGTAAGGCCACATTTCTTCTGGAGGGCTTGTTGCCTTTTCCAACTTCTAGAGACTGCCTGCATTCCTTGGATCATGTTCTTTCCTCTGTCTCTTGAAGAAGCCAGCCCATAGTTCAACTGTCTCTCTTTCTTTCTCCCTCTCTTCTCATCTATGGCTCTATAATCACATCTCCTTGTCTGATTTTGGTTCTCCTGACTCTGTCTCTTTTATAATGTCACCCACCTGGCTAACCCAGGTATTCTCTCTGTATCAATACTCTTAATTCAATCACATTTGCCAAGTCCCTATTGCCACATAAATTAACACATTCAGAAGTTCTGGGAATTAAAACATGGGCATCTTTGGTGGGAAGGGCATTATTCTGCCAACTAATGTTTATATATATATATATATATATATATATATATATATATACACACACACAAATATTTATATATTTGTATAATGTTAGGCTTGATTTGATAAATTTTTGCTTAGAATATTTAATTTACATTTATAAAAATGTAGATATTTAGTCTTATAACGTCTTTGTCTTGTTCTAATATCAGGATAACACTGGCCACATAAAATGACTTGCAAAATAGACCCCCTCCTTTGGAGGAAAGAAATACCTAACCTCACATGACAGAAGGCAAAACTGCAAAAGAGGCAAAATACCTCTGTCAAGCCCTTTTATAAAAGGATGCTTAATCCAATTTGTTAATTCTGTGACTCAATGACCTCTCAAAGGCCACACCTCCTAATACAGTTGCACCGAGGATTCAGTCTCAACAATACTGTGGAGAGAACAAAAATAGCAAAATCGTATCAATGCATAATCTTTAGGATTGTTGTGATGTCTTTATGGACTTACCTTTTTATCTTTATAAAATTTACTCCTTTATCCCTGTTAATATTCTTTCTTCTGAAATATTTGTCTGATATTAATATCAATTTTCTTCAGTTAGTGATAACATGTCATTTTCTATCATTTTACTTTCAATCTGTTTGTGTACTTATATTTTGAATGCCTCTTGTAGGACTTGCTTATTTATCCATGATAAATATATTCATTATACAGATAAGGCAATCTGTATCTTTTACTTTAGATCTTTAGACTATTTACATTTAATATGTTTATTTATATTTTCATTCAGAACTCTGTCTTCTTACCCTTTGTTTCTGTAGACATATCTGTTCTTTTTTCTATTTCCTTTTTGTTTACCTCATCTTGGATTAATCCAGTAGTTTTTATGATATCATTTGCCTCCTTTGTTAGATTATTACCTATAATTATTTGTTTTATTACTTTAATGGTTGCTTTCAAATGTAGTATAAATATATTTGGACTCATTATAGTCTACCTTCCAATAATACTCCATCACTTCAAATATAGCATCAGAAACATACAAAAGTATAGTTTTATTTCTCCCTTAACTGACTTTGTGCTGTTGTTTTCAAATAGTACTTTTACCTATATGATAAACTTTACACTATAAACTCCACATTATGTTTTCATTATTCGTCTTTAAATAGCTGTATTTTAAATATATTTAAATAACAATAAAATTATGTGTATTTAATCAGGTAGTTACCAAATCCAATGCATATAATTCCTTTTTGCAGTTCCACATTGCTGTATTGCCTCATTTTTCTTTCTGCCTGGAAAATAATTCTTTACTAATTTTTGTAGTGCACATCTGAGACTGAATTATTCCTTTACCTTTTGAATATGTTTCTTAATTTTTTATATCTTTTTCTTAATATAAAATTATAAGTTAATAAAAGGCTTTTGTTTGCTTCTTTCTTTTTGTTTCCAGTACTTTAAAAATATTACTCTCCTATTTTATAACTTTTTATTCTGATGCGAGATCTTCTGTCATTCTTATCTTGAACATGTGCCAATAATGTGTCATTTTGTCTGCGGATGCTTTTAAGATTTTCTCTTTGTAATGAGTTGATACAGTTTGCATGCTCTGTCTCCTCCAAATTGCATGTTGAAGTGTGACCTCTACTGTTGAAGAGGGGCCTAGTTTGTGGTGTTTGGGTCATGGGAGTGGATTCCTCATGAATGACTTGGTGCTTTCTCACAGTAATGACTGAATTATCACTCTATGAGCTTATGGGAGATCTGATTTAAAAGAGCCTGTCACCTCCTCCTCTCTCTTTTGCTAGCTCTCACCATGTGATATGTCACCTCTCATTTTTCCTTCCACCATGACTCTAAGCTTTCTGAAGACTCACCAGGAGCTGAGCAGATGCTGGCACCGTCCTTGTACAGCCTGCAGAACCATGTGGCAAATATACCTCTTTTCCTTATAGATTACTCAGGCTGGGCACAGTGGCTCATGCCTGTAATCCCAGCATGTTGGGAGGTCGAGACTGGCAGATTGCCTAAGGTCAAGAGTTCAAGACCAGACTGGCCAACATGGTAAAATCCTGTCTTAACTAAAAATACAAAATTAGCCAGGCATGGTGGTGTGTGGCTGTAGTCCTAGCTACTCAGGGGGCGGGGAAATTGCTTGAACTCAGGAGGTAGAGGCTGCAGTGAGCTGAGGTCACACCACTACACTCCAGCAACAGAACGGAAAAAAATAATTACACAATCTAATGTATTCCTTTATACCTATGTAGAACAGATGAACACACTAGTCTTGCCTAATGTGATTTAATGTGTATTGGTATAGATTTTCTCATATTTCTTGTGCTAGGATATTATTGAGCTTATTGAATCTGTTTTCTTATAGTTTCAATAAAATTGGGAGGAAAATTGGAAATTATTTCTCCAATATTTTTGTATTTTTATTTGGAATCCCACAGTGATTTCAATCATACATGTATTGGATGCTTGAAGTTGTCCCAGATGTCACTGACACTTTTTAAAAATTTCTTGTTTTCTAAAAAAATTATTCTGTACTTCATTTTGAACTGTTTATATTGCTATGTCTTCAGGCTCAATGATCTTTTCTCTCCACAGTGTCTTATCAGCCATTGCTCTCCTTCAGAAAATGTTTCAACTTACACATTTTAGTTTTCACCTCTCAAGTTCAAATTGGGTCATTTATAAATATCTTCTGTGCTTCCACTTAATTTTTTGAACATACCAGGAACAGTTTTGCTAATTATTTCAATGCCACTTTCTACTATTTATAACATCAATGTGAGTTCTGGATCAGTTTTAATGAGGTAATTCTGTTCTCCACTGTAAGTTGTAATTTCCTGTTTGTATGGTGCCGTAACTTTTGATTGATGCAATACTCTGTGGATTTTACCTTCTTGCATACTGGAGCTTTTATATTCCTTTAACTATTCTTGAGCTTTGCTTTAAATTACTTGGAAAGACTTTGATCCTTCAAGACTGATTCACTAGGCATTACTACTGTTCTCCTTTTCCCTCAATACTAAAGCCGAATCCTTTTGTTCTACCCAGTGCCCCATACATTTTGATATTTTCCAGTCTGGCTGGGAAACAGGTGTTATTAACTGCTCAATGTGAGCACCAAGTACTGATTTCCCCTAATCCTTTGGGGTGGTTCTTCTTCTGGCCCGGAGTGTTTTTCTCATGCATGTGACATATATGCCAATCAGTACTTTGTGGCATACCCAACAGGGACCTTATGCAGATCACCAGAGTTTTCTCTTTGTGTAGCTCTCTCTTCCCTGGTACTTTGTGCTGTGAACTATAAGCACTTTTGTCTCACTGAATTTTGTGTCTCAACTTAATGAATCCACTAGGTTTTACCCAAGTTTCCTTTTTCTGTACTACATTCTGGAATCTCTCTGAAATCAGTAAGCTAAGACAATCATAGGGTTTACTTCATTTTTCTTTCTTTCTCTGGGATCACTGTCCTTTACTGCTCCTTATAAAACTCTATCATTTAGGAAAAACTTATGAATACAATAAGTTGGTTTATACAAGAGAAATCTGGGCTCAGAAAAATTGATTTCTCTCTTACTGTTAGTGTGATTACAAAAGCACTTTCCGTTATCTGACCTTGGTTTTTACAGAATATGTAAAAATATGTGTGCTAAAATTGTCCCTAATCATCCTGCCCCATCTCCATAAATTGTTTAGTGAAAATTGGTGGCATCGAACAAGATCCACTTCCAGTTTTACATATGCATTGCTAATCTGCACAACCATAGTGATCTTTCAGACTTTCACTCCATAGTATTCTTATATATTCTTAATTAACTTAAGGTCAGCTATTGCAGTTGAAAATAAAACAGAGTTATACCATATAAAGTTTGATATACAATCTTGCAACCTATGATTGAAGTAAACATCAAAGAACAATAATGAGAAACGTGCTCCTCACTTTCTCAGTCCCCTCTCCTCAGTCTCCAACATTTCTTTATCTCAGGGAGGTAGAGATGAGTCATTGGTTGACTGTGGACCCATGTTGCAGGGCACCTTTTTAGCTATTTGGAATTGTTTTCAATTAATGACACCAGAAAATGAAGATTATGAACAAAACCCAGCAGTTTCTTTATTTTAAAATAATTAGTTTTTACCTCTTAAAATTTTTGTAATCAAAAGAAGGAAAAGGCATGCATGAAATATTGGGTTTTAATAAATCCAAGTACACAGGTGAACCTGTGTGAACCTATCAACAGCACAGCTTCACTGCAATTCTAGGAAATCAAAATTTCAGTGCATTATCTGAGGCAATGTACAATTTCTGAAGGTCATGCACCCCCTGGAATGTGTAAACAGAGAAGAGCAAACTTCAGCTTCATTCATTGTTCATTGAGGATCTTTATTTCTGATCCCAAAAGAAAATTTGCTTTTTAATAATTGTAATATTACTGACCTTTCCCAATAGCCTGTTGATTGATTATGTAACCTTTCAGTCTGCTGTAGCATTGTGTGCCTTCAGCCTGTGTCCCATACACCAATTTAACTCAATGGAAAGAAAGCACATGGATTGACCTATGGAATAAGAATTATAAAACATTTGGGCTATTGGGAATGCATGTGTTCCAGAAAAGATAAAAAAGTAATTAACTATTGATCAAGCAAAAAACTCAGGAACATAAAGGCAGAAGGATAGGTATTACTTTGCCTGTGGAAATCTTGGTTACCCAGGTAACTATATACTGATTTGGGGTTGTAGATCTTCAGATGTGTGTTTGGAAAGGAAAAAGGCTTCCATTCTTTAAAGAAATGTATTTAATGTTTACATATAAGAAAATTATCACAGAGCAAGTGTCATTTGGAAGGGCAGAAAAGTAAAATCAAACATAAAACTCATAATGGGTATACTGTACAAAATTTCCCTAGAATGATAATGCTTAGAGGAAGGACTGAGTTAAACAACTACCAGAAAAAAAAGTAATACCATCACAAGTTAGAAGAACTGTTTCAGTCAAGGCATTTAGGGTTAAGGATCTGTCATCCTCTAATATTAAAAAAGAAAAGAAAGAAGAAAACAGATGAGGTACTAATATTTTATTCTATTTTAAATTTACCTTTAGTTCTATTTCTATTTCCATATCTTGTGGAAATCAATTTTCACATTTACACCGTTTAAGCAGAGATAATTTTGAATATAGAATAATGTCAAATATATACTTCATTTTATCATTAGGACCACGACGTTCATGCATTGAATAAGTTTTTCTTGTTGAGACTATGCTACCCTAAACAGCACCTCTGTCCTCAATAATGGCAGTTAGGATTATAGGAATTTGATACTACAGGAAAAGAGAGGGAGAACAACCAGCTATTGGTTTTGTGTGTGTATATGTGTGTGTGTGAACTCGGTCTCTTTCTGTAATGTCGAGAAAGTGATTCCATGATCCAGAATCAAGTTTTCTATTTGAGACCAAGTATTTATGGCATTCAGGAGAATTTGCAGTATCTATACATAGATCTCTTCTCGGTATTCTTTGGGACATATATATTTTCCTAATCCTAATTCTGAGAAAAATAAATTAGGAAATCAGAAATTGGAAAATATAATTCTCCTGTGAGAATTAAAACTAAACAATTAACATAGAAATGTAAAACTTTGAAAGAATTCACTCATGTCAAATTGAAAGCAAAGCAAAACACACTGGCAGGTGGAGTACAAAGTTATGGCTAGCATTTCTAGAAACAAGAACAGAGGCAAGTAGGCAAGAAGTGATCACAATTAGTCAGTCAATCTCTCTTGTGGCATAATATAAGTGTGCATTGTCGCTCTGTCTGCTAACAGTTACTCATTCATTCTTGCAAATAAAATACGTGTTAGTACGTTTATACTCATAGTATGCCTTATACTCATTATATAAATGGCATTCCAACATGTAACAAGATTGAATGCAAAATAAGTTTCCTATAGTTTCAATTTGACACATGATTATGTGTACTGCTGTTATCCTTGCAAAGAAATACTAATGTTGCGTTATCTGAATACCACCCAAAAATGATCACTGGTATCTTACAGTTTTGAATCTTTGCTAAGATAAAGGATTTTAAAAAACACATTAATAGAAGAAATACATTGAGTAGACATGAACATGATTGATCAAAAATCTGTTGGAGCAACAACAGTATTGATAATAAAGGAAAACACAAAATCAGGGCAAACAGCCAAAATAGCTTAATCACTAAAAAAAAAAAGGAGCTCATATAAAACAACTTGTATCCTAAGACCCCACGTGAAGGTGCTTTTAGACACACTCAATATTTCTCAATCAATTTTGTTGCAAACTGAAAGGGCATTTTCTACATCTCAAATTTTCATCATGCAAAAACTATAGGACAATAGATGCTTTGGGTATCTTAAAATTATATTTTAAGAATGGTAACTTTTGTGGCATGATTACTTTTAAATTTTAAAATAATTTTAGTTGACATCTTATAGTTATATTTCTTTTTAATATTCTCTTTTATAAAATATTGATATTATTAGTTATAGATTATACATGATATAGAAATTTTTAATTTTGTCAAGTTAATTTATACAAAAACATACAACAAAAATAAATCATACATTTATTAATATTGTTTAACAGAAAAAACTCTAAAACTTCTTAACAAAGGAAAAGGGTTCATTCTGTATTATTATGATCATTCATCATTACTTAACTATATATATAAAAAATATTAAGCAAATATAAAATAATTTATGGTTTTAGAGAATCTTTAAGCAATTTCTGGAATTTTGATTTCTTTTTTTAAAATCACAAAAATTAATATTTGTAAAGCGTTTGCAAACACTAAGAGATTTAATTATAATATATATATATATATTTTTAATCTCATCAGTTTTACATTTCACCTTCTGGTTACAGTGCACTAGACTTCTCTCTAAGACTTGCTTTCACCCTTCACCACTCCAGGTTTTTCTAATATGCCTAAAATTCCCTCTCTCTGTGGATACAAAGCTGGACATGAGATTCTGGCTTGGCTACTCAAAGAGTTCTCTGGAATTTCCTGAATTTGAGGTAGAGGCATTGTTTTCTGTCTTTTATGTTGGCAATTATTGTACATAAACTCAAGATACCAGCAACAATGGCCACTGACCAGATAGAAGAGCTGGAGAGAAAGGTCAGGCAACACAATTACAGATGAGAAACTGGAAAGGAGAAAGAATATGAAGACAAACCACAAATTCATAAGACTGTTTGAGATTGTGGATTCAATTGAGAGTGAGATCAATTGCACTGCTTAATTTATTAGGTATGACAGTAAATGCCTCTTGCCTATTCCCTTGTTGTTGACTTAAATCTTGTTTGAGTTGGGCTTCTGTCACTTGCAGACAAAAGGGACCTAACAAATATTAAACATTACTCTTTTATAGAGACAGCTCTTTCTCTATTCAGGACCTGGGGGATTTGTGGTTTATAAGCAATTTCTTTCTTTTTTTTCTTAACTTTTATTTTAGATTCAGGGGGTATACGTGTGTTGGTACAGGTTTATTAAAAGAGTGTATTACATGGTGCTGAGGTTTGAGGTATGGTTGAATCCATCACCCAGGTAATAAACATAGTACGCAATCGGTAGTTTTTTAACCCTTGCCTACCTCTCTCTTTTCCCCCTTTTTCAGTTCTTAGTGTCTATTGGTTCCCGTCTTTATGTCCATGGTACCAATATCTAGCTCTCACTTAGTACTGAGAACAGGCAGTATTTGGTTTTCTGTTTCTGTGTTAATTTGCTTAGGATAATGACTTCCATCTGTATTCATGTTGCTGAAATAGACATGATTTAGCTCTTTTTGGTGGCTGTCCAGTATTCCATGGTATAAAAATACCACATTTATTTATCCAGTCCAGTAAATGGGCACCTAGATTGATGCTATGTCTTTGCTGTTGTGAATTGTGCTATGATGAACATGCGAATACAGGTGTCTTTGGTAGAATGTTTATTTTTGAAGGTGGGGATATAAACCCAGTAATGGGATTGCTGGATCAAATGGTAATTCTATTTTTACTTCATTGAGAAATCTCCAAAATGCCTTCCACAGTAGCTGAACTAATTTACATTCCCATCAACAGTGTATAAATGTTCCCTTTTCTCTGCAACCTAGTCAACGTTTGTTATTTTCTGACTTTTAAATAATAGCCATTCTGACTCATGTAAGATAGTATTTCACTGTGGTTTTGATTTGCATTAATTAAACATCTTTAGCAAGGTATTAATAAACGATTTATCTCTATTTAGTTTTATGGACTCAACTAATCCTGCCTAGTCTTTTTAGTACTCTTAATAATATTTGTAATATAGGAAATGTTACTTTTATCACATAATTTTATCCTTCATTTTAATTGAACAAAACCAATATTGATTTCATTTTCAGCATTGAAAAGAAACCACTAGCATATCTTCTTTCATAATACTCAGTCTTGTGGTTATTCATTAAATCAGTAGGTAAAGGGTCTTCACATTTGAGAGTTTATGCCACATTTGTTTTCTGTTAAAACACAATCTATTGGGTTTTCTCTCCTTTTCTTTCTTTCTTGTTTTACAGGAAGGAGATTGTATTAGTCCATTCTCACATTGCTATAAAAAATACCTGAGACTGGGTGATTTATTTAAAAAAGAGGTTTAATTGGCTCATGGTTCTACAAGCTCTACAGGAAGCATGATGCTGGCATCTGCTTGGCTTCTGGGCAGTCTTCAGGAAACTCACAATCATGGTGGAAGGTGAATGGGGAGAAAGCATGTCACATGGTCAGAGCAGGAGTAAGGGAAAACCTGGGGTGTCAAACTCTTTTAAATAGCTGGATATTAGGAAAATTTTCACTATTACAAGGACAGCACCAAGTGAATGGTGTTAAACCATCTATGAGAAATCTACTCCTATTATCCAATCACCTCCCACCATGCCTCTCACATCCAACACTGGGTATTACAATTCAGCATGAGATTTGGGCAGGAACACAGATCCAAGCTATATCAGAGATCAATTTAATTATACTCTAGTTCATGACCCATTATCACTCTTGTTCCCAACAAGCACTGCCTTGTTTTACTCACCCCTTTTTATTCACTTTCCCCACTTCTTCTTGCCTCCTCAGCCTGGACACCCACTTTAATATGTTGAATATGTATCATTTTGTGTATGTGCTGACTATGACATATATCTCCTCACAGTCACTTCTTCCTTGAAACTACTCACTTCTTGTACCTCAGTCAATGCTATAGCCCAATGATTCCACTTGGGAGCTTTCAATTCTCCCAGCACAACACGAAGTACCATACCACAAGGCGTGAGATCTGTCTTCCCCAGAGACCAATTCTCTTCCTCAGCCTTAAAGTGAGATACAGTTAATTCCTTGAGAGAAAAAATTTGACCAATTGAAACAGGAGGTGTAAGCGACCTAGACAATTAATTCTGTCTCCATTCCAACCTCCTGTTAACTCTTACAAAGCACAGTTTTTTTTTTCCCATGGCATCTGTCTAGAAATGTCTGTCCAAGCACATACACATGACACATGAGAAACAAATTGTGCCTTTTTGTAACTCATCATGAAGAGGTAGCCAGAACAGGAATGCCTCATTCTGTTTTAGCATCCCTTGCTTCTGTGCCTCACTTCTACATATATATATTTTTTGAGATTGTACCTTTCAGTAAAGAATAAACACTTATAATTTGCTTCTGGCTCTGTTGTGTAAAGTTATCAAATTGAGACAGTATGCATTCTTGCAAATTGTAAATTATTCTGTTGCATAAATTTTATTTACTTAAGAATATTATTATGTTTCTTACTTGTTTTCACTCAGCACTTACTTTTTAAGTCCCATCCTTGTTCCTATGTGTGAACATATTCCAATTTAGTTTGCATTGCTACATTTTATGCATATACTTATCTGTGATGGATGCATAGGTTTAACCCTCCAAATGCTTGCAACCACTAACACTGATGATAAATATCTTCAAACTTGTCTCTGCATGTGTGTGAATATATATGTAAGAATTTCTGTAAGGTTTACATTCAGCAGTAGAATTGCTGGATTTCTGGTTCTGTGTATATTGAGTTCAAGAGTGCTTTCTCAGCCAGATGTGGTGGCTCATGCTTGTAATCACAGCACTTTGGGAAGCCAAGGCTGGCAGATAACCTGAGGTCAGGAGTTAGAGACCAGCTTGGCCAAGATGGCGAAACTTCCTTAAAAAAAACAAAAATTAGCTGGGCATGGTAGTTGGTGCTTGTAATCCCAGCTGCTCAGGAGGCTGAGGCAGGAGAATTGCTTGAACCCGGGAGGCAAAGATTGCAGTGAGCCGAGATCGCGCCACTGCACTCCAGCATAGGCGACAAGAGATAGACTCTGTCTCAAAAGAAAAAAAAAAAGAATGCTTCCTCTTTTTGTCTAATCGATACATCAGTCTGCTTTTCCCCTGAAAATGTAGAGGTCCACATTATTGTCAATGCTAGAGACTATGTAGTTTTCTAATATAAGGTGATGTTTTATTGTTATTTTCATATTATTATATTTTTCTTATTATTAATAATACTAAATATTTTACTAACATATAAGCTATTTGAGTTTCTTCTTATATAAATTAGCTTTTCATGTATTTTATGTTTTGCCCATTTATTCCACTGACATGTTGATTTGCAGAAATTCTTTATCTCTTCTGTCAATTCTATGTACAACATAAACTGTTATTTATGCATTAACTTTTTTCAAGGTTTTCTTTAGTGAACAGAAATTGGTTATTTTGATGTAAACAAATCTCTTTCCCCCATCCCTACCCACATCTCACTCTCTCTGTCTCTGTGTTCATTTGTTTGTCTCTTTCTCTCTTTCCTTATAACTCATGCTTCTGATTGATATTCCACTTAAGAATTCTTGAAGTGATATCATCCAAAAAATAGATTGTTAAAAGTTTTTCTAAAATTTTATATTGAAAAATGTTTATATTTTACTTTTTATTTACTCATTGTGCCTAATATTTATATGTTGTAAAGTGGGGAACCAGTTTTTGTAAAATAACTATTATATCACCCAACCCTTCTTACTGATAATTAGAACTTATTTGTTATAATACATATATGTAATAAATATAACATATTTGTTCCTGGGGTTTCTATTTTCTTACCTTGTTCTTTTTAAATTTATTTTACTTATTTATTATACTTTAAGTTCTGGGGTACATGTGCAGATTGTGCAGGTTTGTTACATAGGTACACACATGGCATGATGGTGGTTTGCTGCATCCATTGCCCCATCATCTACATTAGGTATTTCTCCTATGCTATCCCTCTCCAATTCACCTCCCCCACCCTGCTGTTCTTTGTTCTACTTAATACTTTTATTTTCCAGTACAACAATGTGTTTATTTTTAAGGCGTTTAGTATATCCCAGTATTTTTTTATGGCAAAATACTCTTCTTTATCATTTTTTTCAGAAATGATTTTGTTAATCTTAAATCTTTCATATTGATTCTAGAGTAAGTTTATCATATTCTTCCAAAAATGTTGCGCTGCAATTTTTATTTGTATTCATATTTTTATACTAATTTGAGAAAAATCCCTATGATTAAAATTGTTTTCCCTATAAGAACATATACATGTGCCTTATCCAGATTATCTTCTATGTATTTTATTAATGCACAAAATTATATATGTAAGAATCTTTTTTAATGTTAGTCAATTCCTAGACCTTTTATGAATTTTGCTGCAGTTGTGAATGCTATATCATTTGGATTTTAATTTATAGTTGGCTATTGTTGTAGTAAAATTATGTCTTTTTTTGTAAGTCGATTCTATATTGCTACTTCTTGACAATTTTTCTTATTGTCCTAATATTTTTTCTGTATTTTCTCTTTGTTTTCAATATTTATCCTTATTATTTCTTTTTGTTTATAATTTATGTCACTCCATGTTTCAGAATCAAGCCTTCTATTTGAGATGAGGTCTGTCATTACCATCAGAATGATAAACAGTTTTACAGGTCTGGGGCAAAGGCATTTTTTCCCAATTTGAAAAAATACATCAAGATTTTATATGTTAAGTATAATGATTGCTATAAATTTTGGAACACAGCCTTAATGGCGATTAGGACATTCTTTTACACTTCTTTTTTTACTAAAAGTGATTACCAAAACTTTTAGGGGTACAACTGTCTTATATGTTTTTCTTCATTAAAATATAAACTGTTTAACTCATCATGTGAAGCTAATGTAATCTAGATTACAAAAAAAAAATGAGCAACTAGTATTTAGAGTTTATTTCACTATCAACATCGACACAAACGTTACATGACATGTTTTCTGAATGCAAAGTATATTTTAAAAATTATTATTGTGTAAAAGAGTTTACTCAGTTTTTCAAGAATACACTGGTAAGTCACAAGACATATCATCATAATTCACAATGTTAAAAAAGCATAATTGCATCTATGTTCATGAAAGATAATATTCTGTACTTTTCTGTCCTTCTAATGTCTTTATCAGGTTTGATATTGGGCAATGTTGGCCTTGGAGGGTGAATTAGAAAGTGTTTCTTCTGCTTCTGTTTTCTAAAAGAATGGTGGAGAATGGATATCTTTGCTACCTTGAATGTTTGGAAGAATTCACCAGTAAACTATTTTGACCTGGTCATTTCTTTTTTTTTGGAAGGATATTAATTATTAATTCAATTTCTTTGATAGCTATTGGTCTACTCATATTCTGTTTCTCCCCATGTGAGTTTTGCCTATTTGTATTTTGCAAGAATTTTTTTCATTTTATCTAAATTATTGAGGTGGGGAACATAGAGTTGTTCACGGTATTCTTTATCATCTTTTTTTAACATCCATGAGATCATCAGTGTTTTCTTTTATTTACAATATTGGTAATTTGTTTTTGGTTTTGCTTTTGTTTGAGATGGAGTCTTACTCTGTTGCCAGGCTGCAGTGCAGTGGCATGCACTGCTCACTGCAACCTCGGCCTCTGGGTTCAAGCAATTCTCCTGGCTTAGCCCCATCTAGTAGCTGGAACTACAGGTGCGCACCACCATGCCTGGCTAAGTCCTGTATTTTCGGAAAAGATTGGGTTTTACCATGTTGGCCAGGCTAGTCTTAGACTCCCGACCTCAGGTGATCCACCTGCCTCAGCGTCCCAAAGTGGGGGATTACAGGCGTGAGCCACCGCACCTAGCCACAATATTGGTAATTTTTATCTCCACTCTTTTATTCTTGTTAGTTTGAGTTTTTTTCAGTGATACTGATCTTTTCAGAGAAGCACAAGGTGACAGCCTTGAGACACAGATCCAGCTTTTGTTTATGCTGATTTTTTCTATTGTTTTTCTGTTTTCAATTTCATTAATTTCTGCTCTAATTTTAATATTTATTTTATTCTACTTTCTTTAGACTTATTTTTTCTACATTCCTAAGCTAGAAGCTTATTATTTTAGATATTTTAAAATCTAATATATGCATTCAATCTTATAAATTCTGCTTATCAGCTCTGCTTTTACTATATCCCACACATTTTTATAAATTCATTATTTTTTTATTTAGTTACAAATTTTGAAAACGTTTCTTGACAACTCTTGACCCATGTGTTATTTAGAAACATATTGTTTAATTTCCAAGCATTTGAGGATATTTAATCTATATTTCTGTTATTAATTTCTAGATGAATTTTATCATGATCTGAGAATAGATTTTGTATGATTTCTATGATGGCTAATTTGATGTGTCAACTTAACTGGGCCGAAAGGTGCCACAATATTGGGCTAAACATTTTTTTCTTGACATGTTTGTGACGGTGATTCTAGACGAGACCAGCATTTGAATTGCTGAATCGAGTAAAGCAAATTAGACTCCCCAGTGTATATGGGTATCATCCAATCCACTGAGGGCTAAAATAGAACAAAATGGCAGAAGAAGGTTGAATTTGCTCTCTGCCTATCTGCTTGAGCTAGGACATTGATCTTCCCCTGCTCTCAATGCTCTTGGTTCTCTGGATTTCAGACACAGCATGGAATCTGCACCATTGGCTTTCCAGCTCTCAAACATTTGAACTATATCATCAGCTTTCTTAGGTCTCCAACTTGCAGAAAGTGCATCATGGGAGTTCTCCACATTGTGGAGGCTCTTCAAAAGATCAGCCTCCTTCATTATGTGAGTCAACACCTACGAGAAATCTAACACATTTTTTTCTCTTCTTTTCAAAATGTAAATAGATAGATATTCCATTGGTTCTGTTTCTCTGGAGAACCCTGAGTAATGAAGATTTTAGTATCAAGAGTTGTTCTATAGAAGGTTAATTTTAATAACGAATTAATTATTTGGGTGTATTAGGCTGTCCTCCCACTGCTATAAAGAAATACCTCTTTGGGAGGCTGAGGAGGGTGGAACACTTGAGGTTAGGAGTTCAAGATCCGGCGTGGCCAACATGGTGAAACCAGCTACTCGAGAGGCGAATGCAGGAGAATCACTTGAACTCAGGAGGCGGAGGTTTCAGTGAGTCAGGATCACACCAATGCACTGCAAGCTTGAGTGACAAAAGGAGACTCTGTCTCAAAATCAAAACAAAACAACTGAGACTGGGTAATTTATAAAGAAAAGATGTTTAATTGGCTTGTAGCTTCACAGGCTATACAGGAAGCAATATACTGGCATCTACTCAGCTTCTGGGGAGGCCTCAGGAAACTCCAATTATTGCAGAAGGCGAAGTGGGGACAGATGTCTTACATGGCAGGAACAAGAGAGAGCAGGGTAAAGTGCTACACACTTTTAAATAACTAGCTCTCATAAGAACTCACTCACTATGATGAGAACAGCCTCAAAGGGATGGTGCTAAGCTATTCATGAAGGATCCACCCCCATGAGCCAACCATCTCCCACCTGGCGCCACCTCCAACATTGGCGATTACAATTTGTCATGAGATTTGGTGTGGACACAGATCCCAACCATGTCATTCTGCCCCTCGTTCTTTTCAAATCTCATGTTCTTCTTACATTGCAAAATACAATTATGTCTTCCCAACAATCTCCAAAGTCTTAACTCGCTTTAGCATTAACTGAAAATGTCAAAGTCCAAAGTCTCATCTGAGACAAGTTCCTTCTGTCTATGAGCTGTAAAATAAAAAAACAACTTAGTTACTTTCAAGAAACAATGAGGGTACAGGCCTTGGGTAAATACACCTGTTCCAAAAGTGAGAAATCACCAAAAGAAATGGGTTATAGGCACCATGTAAATCGAAAACCCAGCAGGGGAGTTAATAATTTTAAAGCTCCACAATAATCTCCTTTGACTCCAAGTCACACATGCAGGGCACTCTGATGCAAGGGGTGAGTTCCCAAGGTCTTGGATACTCCACCCCATGGCTGTGCAGGGTTCAGACCCAATGGCTGCTCTCATGATATGTTGAGTGACTGTGGCTTTTTCATTCTCAGTGTGCAAGCTGCCAGTGGAGCTATCATTCTGGGGTCTGGAGGATGATGGCCCTCTTCTCACAGCTGCACTAGGTAGTGCCCAGTAAGGACTCTGTATAGGGGCGCCAACCCCACGTTTCTCCTCCTCACAGCTCTGGTAGAGGTTCTCCACAAGGGCTTCATCCTTTCTTCTTCCAAGCCCACAAACTCTTCCAACCTCTGCCTGCTATCCAGTTCTGCCTGGCACCTAGACTTTTTTATACATCCTCTGAAATCTAGGCAGAGGCTCACAAGCCTCAGCTGTTGCACTCTGCACACCCACATGCTTAAAACCACATGGAAGCTGCCAAAGACATGGCTCGCACCCTCTGAAACAGTGGCACAAGCTGTACCTGGACCCCTTTGAGCTGCAGCTGGAACTGGAGCACCTGGGATTCAGAGAACAAAGTCTCAAGGCTGTGCAGGGCAGTGGGATCCTAAGCCTTGCCACAGAACCATTCAGTCCTCCTAGGCCTCGCCTGTGATGACAGCCAAGTTCTTTGCTAAGGTATGAGAAAAGTGACCTTTGTTCCAGTTCCCAATAAGTTCCTCATTTCCATCTGAGACTTCCTCTGCCTGAACTTCACTGTCCATATCCCTACCAGCGTTTAGGTCACAAACATTTAGTCAGTCTTTAGAAAATTCCAAACTGGCCCTCATCTTTCTATCTTCTTTCAAGCACCCCAAACTCTTCCAACCTCTGCCTGTTACCCAGTTCCAAAGTCACTTCCAAATTTTTAGGTATCTTCATAGCAATGCCCCACTCCTCAGTAACAATTTTCTGTATGAGGCTGTTCTCTCATTGCTATAAAGAAATACTTAAGACTGAGCAATTTATAAAGAAAAGAGGTTTAATTGGCTCATGGTTCCACAGGCTATACATGAATCATGATGCTGACATCTGCTCTTTTTCTGTGGAGGCCTCAGAAAAGTTCCATTACGGCAGAAGGCAAACATGGAGCAGAGGTCTTACGTGGCAAAAGCAGGAGCAAGAGAGCGAAGAGCGGGGGAAGGGCCTACACACTTTTAAACAACCAGATCTCACAAGAACTCACTCACTTTCATGAGAACAGCACCAAAGGGATGTTACTAAACTATGCATCAAGGATCCGCACCCATGATCCAATCATCTCCCACCAGGTCCCATGTCCAACATTGGGGATTACAATTCATTGTGAGATTTGGTGGAGACACAGATTGGAACCATATCATGGAGTTTCTGGAATTGGCTCTTTAAACTGATTAAAATTAAAGACACTAAGGACTCTACTTCCTTTTAGAAAAAAGGACATTGACATTTGATGACGTGGTCTGGCAATAGAGATATGCCAAATATTTGCATTGAAGAGACCAAATCAACTATTTATAAGAAGCAAGGAGCTGAGTGTCCATGTATGTGATGCTCTCAAATGATTTTGGAAAACTAATTTGGTAAGATTGGCTGGTTGCTCTTATTGTAGGTGAATAAAACTTGTTGAAAGAAAATTATGAGCTCTGGGATTCAAATTCTCAGTTTAAGTGCTGTACGAATAACCTTAAAATTTCTACGTGTGCCCTGAAGGAGAACCTCGTCTCCTGTAGCCACAGAACTGAGATTCTTAGAAATTCAGTGCAAAATCAGGATCACATTCTGCTGACGGTTGAATTACAAAGCTATTTGAGAACACACACACACACATACACACACACACACACACACACACACACACACACAGTTGGTTCTGTTTCTCTGGAAAAGCCTGACTAAACTAATGCAGAGCTCATAACAAATTTATTATTATTGTCTTTATTTCCTGAATAACAATTCTGATATGAATCTGGTTCTGATGTTTGCTGTGTCTTTTCAGACCTTTCTATTTTTTTTCTTGCCTTTTGCCATGTCTTGTAATGCTACTTTGAACACCAGTCTTGTATCTGGTAATAGAACTGAGGTAAACGGGTCTTGAGTGTGTGAATTTATGTTGACCTGACTATGAGTTGTACAGTACTTAACATTTGCTATAGCTGTAGGGGCTAGAGGGTTCCATTTATTTAGTGTTTCTCTTTTTGTCTCTACTTTCTTTTTTCTTTCTGATTTTTATTTTAGGTCCAGGGGATACACGTGCAGATTTGTTACAAGGGTAAATTATGTGCCATGGGGGTTTGGTGTACAGATAGTTTTGCCACTGCTAATAACTAATTACCTAGTTATTGGGTAATCAGCCTAATACCCTATAGGTAGCTCTTTTCAATTCTCACCTCCTCCCACCCTCTACCTTCAAGTACGCCTTGGTGTCTATTTTTCCCTTCTTTGTGTCCATGTGTACTCAATGTTTAGCTCCCATTTATAAGTGAGAACATGGGGTATTTGGTTTTCTGTTTCTGCATTAATTTGCTTAGGATATTGGCCTCCATGTGCATTCATTTTGCCGCAAAAGACACAATTCCATTCTTTTTCATGCTATGTAGTATTCCATGATATACTTGTCCCATATTTTCTTTATTCACGCTGTCATTGACTGGTATCTAGGTTGACTCCATGTCTTTCCTATTGTGAACAGTGTTGTGATGAACATACCCATGCATGTGTCTTTAGGGTAGAATGATTTATATTCCTCTGGGTGAATACTCACTAATGAGGTTGCTGGGTCAAATGGTAGTTCTAAGTTCTTTGAAAAATCTCAAGACTGCTTTCCATAGTGGCTGAACTAATTTACATTCCCATCAGCAGTGTATCAGTGTTCTCTTTCCTCTACAACACTCCAGCATCTCTTATTTTTTGACTTTTTAGTAATAGCCATTCTGACTGATGTGTGATGGTATCTCATTGTGGTTTTGATTTTCATTTCCCTAATGATAGTGATATTGGGCGTTTTTAAATATGCCTGCTGCCTCCATGTATGTCTTCTTTGAGAATTGTCTTTTCATGCCTTTGCCCATTTTCTAATGAAGTTATTTTATTTATTTTTTTTTTTTGCTTAAGTTCTTTACAGATTCTGAACAGCAGACCTTTGTTGGATGCCTAGTTTGCAAGCATTTTCCCTCATTTTATAGGTGGTCTCTTTACTCTGTTGGTGGTTTCTTTGGCTGTAAGAAAGCTCTTTAGTTTTATTAGATTCCAGTTGTCAATTTTTGTTTTTGTAGCAATTACTTTTGGAGTTTTCATCATGAAGTTTTTGCCAGGGCCAATGTCCAAAACGGTATATTCTATGTTTTCATCCCTATGTTTTATATTTTCATCCATTTTGAATTGATTTTTGTATATGGTTAAAGACAGGGGTCCAGTTTCAATCTTCTGCATATGGCTAGCCAGTTATCCTGGCACCGTTTATTAACTAGAGAGTCCTTTCCCCATTGCTTGTTACTGTCAGCTTTGTGGCAGATCAGATGATTGTAGGTGTGTGACTTTATTTCTAGGTTCTCTAGCCTGTTCTACTGGTCCATATGTCTCTTGACTTTGGGCTTCCCTCAGTAATCTCCTTCTGAGAGAGTCTGAATCTTGCAGTTGGTTCAACTGCAGTTCAACATTGTTACACTGGAACACTTTAATGTGGTGATAAAATGTGGACGGCATCTACAATCTTATAATAAAATTCTATGATAAAATCTCAGTTTTTTAGTGTGTTTGGGGGGTGTGACCTTCACCAGTATTTCTTCAGTGGTATGGCTTCCCTCCCCTTTGGTGAAACAAAAAGGCTATGGAAAGGCTGAATATTAGGAATGTGTGTTCCCCAGGTTAGATAAGGTTCTGGTAAAGTATTTTTCCACGCACATGTATGTCTTGGTTGTGGACATTTATTCCCTCTCACTGCCAGACAGGATATTTCTTGACATTATTATGTGAGAATCTGATGGGTTTTCTCAAGGTAAACTGAGATCCTCATCCAAGACTGGAAGACACCCCATTCGTGACTGTTGCCCTCAGAGGGTTTCTCACTGCCATGATTGCCTACACACAGCCTATAGAAAGTGATCAAAAATACCACTTAAGTGTATCTACTAGTTTATGGCTTCTGCTTCAGGTAAACTGATCTTGGCTGTGACTCTGGATTTGTGGTGAAGTTTGCCATCTAAACTCTAATCCCTGAAGGGTCTGAGAAAAGTCATTAGTCTTTAGTCTGTTAGACTTTTTCTTGTTTTTAGAATGAGAGTGACAACTTCACACTCTGCATGTTGAAGCTGAAGATAGACGTGTTCTTTATACATCTTTTATTCTTTTTGTTCTACCACCTTCTGACAAAGATGTATTAAGATTTTCAGGTAAAAATGTTGTTCTGTATGTTTTTCTGTACTGCTGTCAATGGTTCAATAAATATTGAGGCTGTATTCTGGGTTATGTTTACTCTTGTTTATTTCTTTTTTAACAGTATTTCTTGATACTTCCCAATTTTATTTTGACAGAATATAGGATTTCTAACGCACTGCTCTCCCCATATTCACCTGGTTCATTGGTTTTAGTTTTTAACATTTGCTTGTCTTTTTTTAGAAATGCATCTTTTATAGAGAACATATTATTGTATTTTACATTTTAATCTGAAAACTTTTACTTTTAGTTGATTTTATTTATATTATTTACTAACTTCTATATTCTTTATTTCTGCCATCATGTATGTGTGTGTGTATATATATACACACACACACAATGTATATACGTGTGTATATCTACACGTATACATTGATATATATATTGATATAGACAGACATGATATATATGTATACATATGTATGTATATACAATGACAGAAATAAATAAGCTCATAAAAAATATGTATACATTTTTCTATTTTCTTAATTCCTTTTCATTGATAGATCAAACGTTTTGTCTCAGTTTAAATGTTATACATTTTTTTTTGTTTTGAAGCAGATTTATTGAAACGTAATCCACATACCATATAATTCACCCATTTGAGAACATACTGTTTTTATCACTAAGTGGTGGCCTTTGATTTAAGATCCATGAATTAATTTGTAAAGCTATAAAATGTTGCTTTGAGATTGAACAATCCTGAATTTTAATTTTAATGACACCTAATGCCCATGTTTTTCCACTAAAAAATAATTCCTCAATTTCTTTCATTAAAACAGCAAGAATTTACTTTAAAAAAAAAAAAAGGAGAAGAAAAAATTTACCACATTCAATAATGACTGATATTGTGAGTATCTCCATTTTTCAAGGGCAATTCTGTCCGTAGCTCTCAGGAGCAGTGATTTAATCTGTAACCACAAGAAGATAAGCATATCAGAATAAAGATAGCAATTGCCATACAAGAAACACACATACAAAGGGTCAATTCTTAATCAATACATAAGGGGATGTGAGAAAGAAAAAGGAACACAGGATTTGACCTGGAAGATCTAGGTGCAATTGCATCAAATATATACCAGTTAAAAGAAATGAGTGACCAAGGCAAGAGTCTCAATCAATAGAGGTTTATTAAGCTAGAGCTTTCAGGCACGCCTGGAAAAACACAAGTCACCATGCCTGGTGTCTTCCGAAGAGTTTCTCAGGAGGTTTAGTATTCATACAGTTCCTTAAAGCAGAGAAGACAAGTAGGAAGAAGGAGGGATAAGGGAAAGAATGATTGATGTCATCTTGTCTTTGTTCCATACCTGGGAAGATAAGCATTATCAGTGTGAAAATTAACAGACTTCAGTTTTAGGAGCCAGACTTGGGTTGCAGACCTAAAGCTGTAATTGACATGTCCTTGTTTTATGGGAGTATATGCGTCTTGAAAAATTTTGACCAGCAAAGCATCCGGAGATGCCCGAGGCCTTTTGCCTTTCTTTGAGGGTCTGGCTAATGGATAATGCTTTGATCAAAGTTGTGAAGTAATAGCTTTCATTTCAGAAAAACGTGGGCATGTTGCATGATCAGTCTCCAAGCTTAACTTTCCCTTTGGCATAATTTATGAGTTTAGGGGCCTGAGATTTTTATTTTCCTTTACATCCTAAATTACTGAACTTAGAATACAACAATTGCATCAATCTACTAGAGTTATTGCAAAAATGACTTTAGAATAAGTAAACACCTTAAAAAGCAAATATATATCCAAGTAGTTATTTTCCTTTACTTTTGTAAATTATTTTGTATCAGATTATAAAATCAGTACTCGTTATGAAAAATAGACAATATAGACATTTATTGAAAGTAACATTCCATTTCTAACTCCAGTGATATTGTAGTATTTCTACTACAACAATATCATCTATTTATATCTTATACTTTATACTAAAATCAGAGTAGTATACAAAAATGTTACCTTGCATTATATGCTTATAATTTTTTAAACATATGAAGATGCTTAATGCATCTTGTCTTGTAATTAAAAAGAGTGAAGAGTCACTTTTAATGTTGACTCCTTTTCTGTTTGGTTACAAGTTGCTTTCTTAGTATTAACTTAGTATTAATTTTTAATTTATAATTATGCACAGTGATTATAGTTCTTCAAATTTATTCATACTTTTTGTATTATAACATTTTTCGTAAGATGTATTTCTAAAGTTACAACCTTTTGATCATAATTTATTAATTTTTTATATAACTTAAAATAAGCTGTTGAAGATATTTCCAAAAATATGTGCTAATTTACACTCCTGTCAACAGAATGTTGTAGTGTTTTTCATGCTGTACTCTCACCAACATTTTAAGTACATCTTTGCTAATTAGAAAGGTGACAGTTAGTAACTTTGTATTTATAATTATTTCTACAAATTGTTGTAAATTTGAACATCTATTTAGATATTTCTTCTTTCCTAAATTGTCTGACATTTATTCCCAGTTTATCTTTTGCTGACTCTGTTTTTCTCACCGAGCTTATTCAACTCCTTAAATGTTATATTGAGCTGAAATACTAAGGATATTAACATTTTGTCTTATTTGCAATGAATATGTATTTACATTTTTATTGTGATTTTTTTTGAAATTTTGTGTAATTTAAAATTTTGTCTTTTTTTGTTTGTTTGTTTTTTGAGATGGAGTCTCCCTGTGTCACTCAGGCTGGAATGCAGTGGTGCTATCTCAGCTCACTGCAACCTCTGCCTCCCAGGCTCAAGTAATTCTTCTGCTTTAGCCTCCCAAGTAGCTGGGATTACAGGCAGGTGCCACCATGCCTGACAAATTTTTCTATTTTTAATAGAGAAGGGCTTTCAGCATTTTGGCCAGGCTGGTTTCAAATTCCTGACCTCAGGTGATCAGCCCACCTCTGCCTCCCAAAGTGCTGGGATTACAGGGGTGAGCCACCATCCCCGGCCTTAAAATTGTTTATGCAAATTACTTTTGAAGGTTTTATCTAGTTTTAATTTAATTGTAAAATGTGCATAACAAGCAATCCAAAATGTATAAAGAAAAAAGAAGTTATTTTCTACTTATCCATTTGCACATTAATAGTCTTTTGTTCTGTCCATGGTTTATAAAAGTTTCCAGCTTTTATATAAACAAATTTTATATATCCTAATGTCTTTTTCTGAATTATCTATGCTACTCTGATCTGTCCCATTTACTTTTGTTTGCTTAGGCACAAGAAGAAAAATGTGATCAAAGAGTCAGAAAATCTTAGAGCTTAGTGGAACTTAGTAGCCATTTGCTCCATCATTTCCCAGCTGTTAAAAAAAAATGTTCTGTAAGATGTGAATAGATCTTTCTAAACATGAAGAGTAAATCAAAGAGTTTCCATGGCTAACTAAGTTTGGGAAGTCCTGTATACTTTTTTTCTCCCTTCAAGATTTGCAGAATATATTAGGATATCAAAGGCTTTGTGAAATCCTGCAGCAACTTAGAATTTCTCAAACATATATAATCATTATATTCATTTTAAATGGGACACTTTCAGTTACTTGAGAAGAGCTGGCATTTCACTAACACTAAAAAACAAAAATAGAATCTATGCACCACCTCACATAACATCTTTTGTATCATATCTAGCTCCAACTCAGAGATGTCTAATAATGAGGCCCTCCATGGGCTTTCACTTCTCATTCCTGAATTATCCTAACTGTTGGAGGTGCCTTTATAATGAGCTATAAAATATAAGAAATATAAGTTCAATGGTGTTGGCAAGTTATGAAGTTTCTCACACAAACAATCCCTTTTAGATGTTCAATGGGAAATATGCTTGTTATTTTGATGGCAGAGAGTGAGTGACAAAATAGAGGTAAAATATTAACATTTCTCAGAATTGGTGGCCTAAGATGCTCAGTCACATGCAGATTAAAAAGTTTTAGATCCTGTATATGTTCCTACGTGACATCCTAGCAGTGGCAATGAATAGCCCTCATCATGCTTAGGATGTCTCTGTCCACTGATTATCTCTGCCTGCTTTGTTTCCGCATCCCAGACCCAGTAGTCTCTCTTTCCTGTCTCATTTTATAATGTATTTTTTTATCCAATACTCAAAAGTATTTGTGTCCATAAGTAATGTGTTTTCTTCTGATTATTCAACCTCTCTTGGTTGTGAACTTGATGCTCCAAAAGCCAAGCATCTGAACTTCAGAAGCTTTTGCTCAAAATTGTTTTCTTATTTTTTAAAACATTATCAGAAGCCCTGAAGCTGACCACTCACTATTCTATTTTGCTCTTTATTCCCTCTCTCACCCCTTTTCTGGAATATAACATCAAATACCCTAAAGTTGTTTGAATAGGAAGAAAGTTAACATCACATATCAGCAGATGGATGTGTGTGGATGGGGGTACATGCTGGCTAGCGTCTGAAAATATTCTATTCTCTCACACATCTTTTTATAACTTGCACAAAGGACTTTAAATATGACTTCTGAAGTAACGAAAGATTACTTCATTCCTCCCATTGTCCTTTTTTCTTGATAATAATTGAGGACAGTTAGCATGTTCTATCAAGCCGTCTTCCGTGCAGATCTTCCATCCTTTAATTATTCTTGATAGGCGATAATTTCCAAATTCTCTATCACTTTCCTGATTTCGTCTTTCTAGTCCTTCTAGTTACATGTGTATTTTTTATGACACATGCTTTTATAGATCTTATGCTCAGCAAAAACATGACTTTTCTGAGGGAACTTTTATATACCATAAGTGGGAATGTAAGTTGGTACAGCCATTTTGAAAAACAGTATAGAGGGTTCTCAAAAAACATAAAATAGAGCTACCATACAAGCCAGCAATCTCACAACTGGGAATTTATTAAAAGGAAGGAAATTAGCACATCAAAGTGATAGGTTTAGCCCCCATATTTATTGCAGCACTATCACAATAGCCAAGCTATGGAATCAACCTAAGTATCCATAAATAGAAAATGCGATGGGTATACACTATGGAACACTATTCAGGCATAAAGAAAGAATAAAATCCTGCAATTTACAGCAACATGGATGGAACTGGAGGCCGTTACATAAAATAAACCAGGCACAGAAAGACAAATATTACATGTTCTCACACATATGCAAGAGGAAAACATTTGATCTCATGAAGGTAGATAGTATAATGATGGATATGAGAGACTGGGACCGATGCCTTTGCATGAAGTGGATGAAGAAAGGTCGGTTAATGGGTACAAATATAAAATTAGCTAGAAGAAATTAGTTCTAGTGTTTGATAGCACAGTAGGGTGACAATATTATATTGTATATTTCACAATTGTAAGAATAGAAGATTTGAAATGTTCTCAACACAAAGAAATAAATGTATAAGTTGATGGGTATACTAATTTTCCCTTTTTGGTTATTACACATTACATGCTTGTATTAAAATATTATGTGTACTCCATATATATGTACAAATATTATGTATCAGTTAAAAAACTCACAGACTTTCCTATAGAAATAAAGTTGAAAAGTTACTAAGAAAGTTCTTTGCCCCATGTATTTTACCATTACATTAGTTTTGGCCATGAATGCTTTTTTTTTTCTTTAGATATGCCTCATCATTTCCAGGCAATTGTCTTTTAATACACACATACTGTCATGGCAGGCATAACATAAAAGTTTTAAATAATTTACTGTAGAAAATATTTTCAGAACTTTTATCTTTTTCTTTCTTTTTTAACTGCAGAAACCTTAACACTTGTTAGTTGGCAAGAAGAAAGAGAGTAAGTATGCTGATAAGAGAGGGTTTTAGTTTTCTATGACAGCCATAATAAATCACCACAAAATTAGGCAGTTTTAACAATGAAAATATATTATTTTACAGTTCTATAGGTCAGAAGTTTGGCATAGGTCTTACTGGACTAAAATCAAGGTGTTAGCTGGGCTATGTTTCTTACTGAAGGTTCTGTGGGATAAACTAGTTCTTTGCTCATTCAGTTTCTTGCAACTGTAGAACTGACGTCTCTCTCTCTTCTTTTTTTCTTTTTGGCCGGCTAAGTGATTGGCCACCTGCTGGACACTGCCTGCATGTCTTGGCTCAGGGATCCCTTCCTTCATCTTTAAAGAAGTCAGTCACTCAGGAGTTACTGACTTTGAGTCTTGAGTCAGGCAGGCCGAGTTCCTCTCACTCTTCAAACTTCTGCCCCTTCTTCAATCATCACATCATTCTGATCAACTCTTTTGCTTTATTCCACTTTTCGAGGTTCATATGCTTATATTGGGCCTTTTCAGATAATCCAAGATAATTAGACTCTATTTTTCAAAGACAATATCTGCCACAACCCAAGGTGTGTTAACTCTAAATATAAGATGTCATCTGAAGAAGTTTTTTTATATAATAGTGCTATCCTAATGTTTATGTTTTTATTTGTTTTGTTCAGAGTAAAAGTGAATAAAACATAAGATATGTTATATCTGTCCATATCCAAGGAAGACAAAATACTATATCTTCACCAAATATTTTCTTTTCTTCCCATATAGACAGAAACACTACATTTTTCAGCCTCCTGTAGTTGGATTGGGTCACATGACTATTGTCCAATAGCATATTGGTAAATATAATGTGTGCCACTTGTACACTTAGCCCATTAAAACATTAAACCCTCGATAAGTAATATTTTTCTTTCTTTCTCTTTTATTGTGTCTCAAGAGAAATGTGTTGGGAATGGTGGCATCACAGTATGAAAATGTGTGAGTCCCTGAATAACTAAATGAAACATATCATCCTCCCAGCCCAACCGATGTAGGGCTGTTATGTGAGCAAGAAATACACATTATTGTCTTAAGCCTCTGAGATTTGGGGATACTTTATAATATTTATTAGCCCACCCTTGTACGTGTCAAATACTTACTGAGCATTTACTTTCCCAAAAGCTTTAATTAAAAATAATCAAGTATAAGAAATGGAAAGGATTTTACATCAGTGGTCCCAGGCTTGGCTGCATCAGACATATTCGGAGGAAGTTATATATAACTATATATAATATATATAAATATATATACTATATATATAAATTATATATAACTATATATAAGCTATATATAATATAGCTAATATACATATATATAGCTAATGAATCAAAATTTCAATGTTTTTAAGGATATCAAGGATATCAGGTTGAACTTTTATTTTATCCAGATAAGAAATCAAAGATTGAAGCTTCTTTGTTTAACCCACATTTCTCAATTCTCAGATCAGTGGTATTTTATTTCTATTATACTGTAATTGTTAGTTTAACTTATGAGAATTAATGGAATGAGAATAGAGATGATATGTAAATTAGTAATTAGAAGCAAAACTATTTTCATGTTTTCAGAATTATCTATAAATTAAATTATAACTCCCCAATTCTATAGCCCCTCTACCTCAACCCATCTTCGAGAACCTGAATGCCTACAATTAGAGAATTTCAGGTCGTGTAATGCACCATGTGGGATATAAGCTACCTTAACTATAATGAGCTTAATTTGTTAAAAGTCCCAATTTCAACTCATGACATTTTGTGATTAATTCTTTTTCTTAAACACTCTTCACTCTACACCCACACCATTTGAATTTTGCTTATCCATGGGAATTCTATTAAATATTTGAAAGGCAGGGACTGAAAATAAATGTTTTTTTATTTTTAGAAGAGATACATTTGAGTTAATTAGAACCCGAAAATGTAGACAGTTGTAGACTTGCTGTTGAGTGAGAAGACTCTGCTGATGGCAACTGAAGAAAGAGCCAGCACAGCATCCAAGTCTAACCTACCTGCTCCCACCAGGAATGTCTGCAATGTGTGTGTGTATATAAACACGTTTTATAAATAAATATATATATATTTATAAAATATAAATAAAAATAAAAAATAAAAATATATAAATATATATATTTATAAAACATGTCTATATACAAACACACATATATATACACACATATATATATATAAATTGACAGTACATATAATATATATACATTATATTATATATATAATTGACAGTAATTCCAAGTAAAATATAAACTTTGTTTCTAATAATAGATGTTGTTCCTATAAAAGAATTTTTATCCCTTACCAACCATGTGTAACTCATCCCTTGAAATAAATTGAGGCTGTTTAAAATAATTCAAATTTATAAATTTATACACATAACACACACACATGCACTCATATAAGGCAATTCATTTAAACCTTGATGACAATGTTTTCCTTTCATTCTCTGTCAACGTGGATGTGTAAAAGTTACTTATATTACTATCCAGATTAAAATTTTAATTTTCTCCTTTTGCCTGTGTTTATCAAATTAGCTGGGTGAATAAAGTTCACCCAATAGAAAAAATTTCTTTATACCCAATAGAAAAAAGTGAGAAGGGGGTGAGGAGTGGGGATGTTGAGAGTGGGAAAGATTGTATAAAATTATAGTTATGCTATGTTTCTCACTGCTGGTCACAGCCAGAATTTTTCTAGAGAGAGGTATCACTTGTGAAGTTAGCCAGGTGGAAAATGACTAGTTTTATTAAAAATAGCAGTAATGAAAAAGCGTCTACCTACTATCAAATATAATTTAATATGACTATCAACTGTAAGCATGGCTCTGGTGCTCTAGCCATCTTCAGGCCAGAAATTGTGTCATGTCTTTTTCAAACAGTCTGAGAGTTTAATCAAAGCAGACAGGTAGCGCTAAGTATCAGAAGAAAAAAAATGATCTCTCTTATCTCTTCAACTCATGACTTTATTTTGGTAATGTAAAGATTACAGAAGGATATTGAAGAGGTACATGGTGGTAGTCTAGTAAAGAAGGCTCCAACCAGAGGGAATCTCTGGCTCTGGGAAATTTCCCCCACACAGAAATATTCTGTAGCCCCAGCTGAGCGACCAGTCCGTGGGACACATATAATGTTGCTGTAACAGTCAGCAAATCTCCAGGAGCTCTTGGGTGATAAAAAAATGGTTCCAGTAATATGAAAAATCAGAATAGTCCCTAAAGATCTGAAGTCTTTAAAGTTTTTTGTTTGTTTGTTTGTTTTTTTGGTAGCTTCTTTTAAAACATAGAAATGAAAAGCCATATTTCAGGCTCTAGCTCCAGTAGTTTGAATGCTATTATTCCTAACTTGATATTTTCACACTTCATGGCAAATCCCAAATATTCTTGAATGAATTTAGTATCATGTTTGAGGTTCATTCTTCACAATAATTCCACTGTGATCTTCATGATTCTATCCCTGAGGTCTTAGCCTCAATTTTGCTGAGATCTAGGTCAATGCTGACCTTTGTCTATGAAATCATAATTTTCAATTAAAGTTTTACCTTTTTTATTTTAGGAAATGCAAAAGATCTCTGCTAAATAGCAACTTCGGTTGATTGATTTTTATCTTCTGAGAACACTGTGATGAGAATTCTTGTGAGGGTTGAATGCTGCAGACTGTTTTGATGAAGAAAAGTTATCTTTCATTCAGTATAAAGAGTAGTATGACTCATATTTGCCATCTTTATGTTGTACCTTCTCTTGAGTCTCTACTGAAATAATATTTTGTTGTTATTATAGCTAATGAAAATGCATTCGGGCCCAGTTGCCAGCTTTTAAAGCATTGATACATGGAAAAAACATAACAAAAGCAACATAAATAAGTAGAGCGTTTGGGAGCAATGCAGCTGCTACATTACCATTGAAAATTCTTTTCCCAAGGTAATTATTTTCCAAGACCCTCTTAATACCTGTATTCTACTCCCTCTATTACTAGGTCTCATTCTCCTTCCTATTATTCCCAAATTCTCCTGATCTTGTCACTAAACAACCTAGTTGTCTGTACCTAGTAACTTTCCATTGACTAATAGATTTATCTGATTTTTCTGTAAATCAACAATCAAACAAGATTAGAAACCCAGACCATTTAAGTAACATCACTTTCCATCTAATCACAGAGTCAACACAACTGAACCATCAAGTGTGAAGATACCTATCGGTGGTTAATCTAGTAAAAATAGACAAAAACATTTTTGTCATTTCATGCCATTAAGAATAGTCTCAACATTTGTCAATTAGCAGAAAGAAAGAAACATGACTATATTATGTATTTACTTTGATGTTCTGTTATGTTTGATGTTTATTTTTGAGTATGTACTACCAGTGGTTGTTTACATGGTTAATTTTTTTCAAAACATTTTCTCCACAAGCCTGAACTGTAGCAAAATGACACATAAATGGACCTCCCCACCAAAAGAATATGTATTAAAAAGCCAATGTGTCAAGAAGACACAATGTGTCAAAAGATCAATGTGTCAAAAAGCCAACTTAACAAATACTCAAAATGAAATGAAAACTTCAACAGAACTCTGCATAATACTCTCATACAACCATCTGTTATTTTTGATAATACAAATGTGTCAATAAACATGTAGGTTTTTAATAATTTATATGCACATACAATCATTGATTTACTAAAATTTAATTTTTTATGTTTTTAGATTAGTAATGTAAAGAATTTCTAATGTTTTCTCCTTCAACACTCCATTTTGAAGACATCTGCCTTAGTATAACCATTAATTAACCAACATGCTTATTTTTAGAACATAACGTAAGTAATGGAAAAGTACACCAGATGATTCCTGTTGGGTAGTGGCAGCTGTCTTGATGCAATTGTCTTCAGACATCTTCCACAAACCAGAGTACAACAAGGTAAACAAATAAAATTTCAGGAGCTTACATGTGAACAGTATAACTAGGAGAGATAGATGATTGTGTAAATTTTATTTACAGATTAGTTAGGAAATAACTATCTGAAGAAACCATTAGAGACACTCCTGAACCTGTGCCAGAATGGATCAGCAGGGAACATCTGTACAAAAATGAGGAGAAGGTAGTGGGGGCCTAGCATTGTTAAATACAGGTAAAATCACCCTCAGAAAAAGTAACACCCTCGTTGAGAAATACTGAGAATGGTGGCACTGACAGTTACAGAATGGGCACAACAAATTTCTTCTGAATATAAAATCAATCAATCTGGATGGTGGTAGGGATTGCCTGAGAAGGGTCATGAAATAATTTTCTAGAGTAATGATAATGTATAATATTCTGAATAGATGACTGAGTAACATAGTTTTATGCATTTGTCAAAAAAATCATCAAATAGAACACTTGATGCTTGTACAGTTTATTATACATAAATTTTACCTAAAATGCAAATGTATATTGAACTCTACTTAATTAAAAGTACCCAGAAGTAGTTAGTGATGGCATGCATTGATTTCAGCAAGCAACCTGCTGGCAAATGAATCCAAACAAAAATGAAGAGAAAGAAGAAGAAGGAGGAAGAGATGGAGAAGAAAAAGAAGGAGGACAAACGAGGAGGAGGTGGTGAAAGAGGAGGAGAGAGCAGATGAGCTGGAGTAAAAGAGTGGCTGTGATTTGTGATTAAGACAACGTAGGAAAGTGTTAACTGCCCAGTCAAGTTGCTGTATATGGATATTATGTGCGATTCTTTGAACTTTTTGTATGTTTGATTTTTTTTCTAATAAATTGTTGAAAAAAGTTCAAGAAAATTTTGCACATTACTCTGTATTTGTCTGTTTAAAAACATACAAATGCTTACAATTATTAACCATAATGAGCAATGAAAGTTTTCTACCTGAAAGAAACATAGCTTCATGGGAAAAAGCCTTGTGAATTAATATGCACTAATTTTGGGAAATTGAGCTCAACTCTAAAAATTGTACCACTTTCTATGAGGTTCAGCAACTTTGCAATTTTTTTCTCCTTTTTATAATGATGATTTTGTAAGAACCCACTAATATATAAATTTATGCATTTATTTATTTATTTATTTAATAAATATTTATTAAGACTGTGCCACGTATTTTGCAAAGCACCAAGAACACAATACTAAACACTAAAGAGAGAATTCCTACCTCCTGAAAAAAAATCTGTAATGGAGAAGGGAGCAATCAAACATGTAAATATAATCAATAACTTAAGCATTCTGATGGCCAAAGGTCCCAATGCTAAAGACATGTATCAATTCAAACGATGATAGTTTTATCCTTGCATCTGAGTGTTTACTGAGAAAGAATGCATTTAGTGCAGTAAAAGACATAGTTCAGCAACTGAGGGGGGCTGATATTTCTGTCCTTTGTTGGTAGAAATTTAGATTAGTGAATCTTCTTGCTAACAGTTCAGCTAACTTGTGTTGGAAGCAGCCCAGCCCAATAATTAAGAGCCTGATTCTAGACGAACCATTCTAGCACTTGCTAAGTTTACCACTCTTACCATGTTATTAAAATTCTCTGTGCCTTGTTCTTAGGTTAAGACTTTATAATAGTAGCCTCTACATATATTTGTTTTTTTGTTTTCTTGAGACAGAGCCTCACTCTGTTACCCAGGCTGGAGTGCAGTGGTGCTATCTTGGCTCACTGCAACCCCCATCTCCCAGGATCAAGTGATCCTCCCACCTTGGTCTCTCAAGAAGCTGGGATTATAGGCATAGGCCACCATACGCAGCTAAATTTTTCTATTTTTTTTTTTTTCTGTAGAGTCAGAGTTTTGCCATGTTGCCAGACTGGTCTCAAATTCCTGGGCTCCATATATTATTATGTGGTCACTGACTCTTCGATATG
The DNA here is from genome assembly GCF_030222135.1 of Aotus nancymaae. Classification (NCBI taxonomy): domain Eukaryota; kingdom Metazoa; phylum Chordata; class Mammalia; order Primates; family Aotidae; genus Aotus; species Aotus nancymaae. The sequence goes on along the minus strand of NW_026988494.1, from coordinate 4,495,656 downwards.
ATTCTTAAACAATTTTCTTCAAATTTAATCAAATTTAATTGAGACGATTAAACATTATCAATAATCCAACAGGAAATACAATTTTACTCAGAGGTAGAGACTTGCATGAAGGGCCTGTTTAGAGGAAAGAAGAAAGACTGTTTAGGCACTCAGAGAATGGCAGTGGTAGAAAGCCTCAAGGAAGCCTAAGACTAGAGGAGCAAATGAAGGAAACAGTGTTGTAGAAGAAGCCCAGTGTGGGCTGGAGCCTTGGAGGTGGGATGCCTTGGAGGGGCTGTAGATGCCAATGCCAATTTCAGTGCCCAAAGCAGGGATGAAAACACATCCTATTGCCCTCCAGTGCCTCCCATTGGCTAAACCTAAAAAAGAGCCTGGTTGATGAGGTAGTTTGGGAGACGCAGGGGTCTGCTTCCTAAGATCAGAGCGAGAAAGATGAAGATGGAAAGTGGATCTTGAGGAAAACCAATATAGTAATTAGCTTCCTAGACACAGATAATACCAACATCTCAGAAACGGGTCGCATGAAGAAATTTATCATTTTGACTGCTATAATGCGCACTCCAATAACAGCAAGAGGGTGATGTCTTAAGAAAAGGCAACCTTGGAAAATTCAGTGGTTGTTTGCATGTTCAGCATTTGCTATGGTCTTGTTGCAAAGATACACACCTCAAGATTTACATAGTGTAGACTTGGCTTCACCTCTGCACTTGCACATTCACCTTTTCTGTCAAAAATATATTAATTAGTAGTTTTCTACAAAATATTTTACAATTAATACATCTCCAAAAATAATATAACATATTTAGAAATAGAGTGAAAAGATACTTTAAAATTTTTCAATCATACATTTTCAGCCGTAATCTAAACATCTCAGTTAATCTTATTTTTACTACCTGGTATCGAAATAATCTTTTTAGGAACAGTGAAACATGTCATTTTACCTCTGCTTCTATGAAACTATCTTTTGGGAATGGGAACCTGGTACTCTCTCTTTCTTTCTCTCTCACACTTGCTCTCTGGCTTTCTTTTTTAATTCAAAAATAGATTGGGATTACCTCTGGGTAAAGTCATCACCAATTTGTTTCCAATTACTGAAGCTTCAACTCCTAAGGCAAACTTGAAGGACCTTGAAAAAATTTCAAATATGCTTTCACTTGCTTATTTGATTTTGCTTTTCATTGTCTTGTGCCTAGACAACACTTTTTGTTTTTGTTTGCAAAACGCTGGCAATTTTCTTCCATCACTTCCATTTCATTTTTTAATGTGCCTGCAAGTGTCGTGGTCTCACGGAGTTATTACTTAAAGTTTATTCACAAAAGAGGGCTAGGTTTACTTCCAAACTGATAACAAAAATTATTTTTTAATATTAGCATTTAAGTAAAACCTGCAGTTATTAACTGCATTTATTTGCCAATATCTGTGAAGAGAGGCGTATCACTGTCTGCAATGGAAGAATTATTGTCTAGATTTTTAGGGGAAAATCTCTTCTCCATGACTTGACTTCATATTACTGCAATTTTAAAAATTATTATTTTTATTGTTTTTAATTTTTATATTTCAAGTTTTATATTCATATCCAAAAATATATGTTTCTTGTGGAAATCTAGTTTTAAATTGATACATTTGAAAACTATAAATGAAGAAAATCATCAAAGCCATAGGCGTGCTCACACACAGACTTTACCAATAATCACTTAACAGATTTATCAGTACTTTTATATTTCAGAAAGCCACATTTTCACTATAAATTTTTATAACTTACATTCCAATTTATATATGTTTACTTCTTTGTCTTTCCTTCTGGAGTGTATCATATAATTCTTAATTCCCTATTCCCTCTGTCTAGCACGTTTACTGATACAAAACTGGAACTAAATACATATTTTTGAAGGAGTAAATGCATAATTAAACAAATGAAAATAGGTAATTGAATGACCAGTTTTAATTTTTTCTGTGGGCTAGTGATACTCAAGGAGATACTTCTTGGCCTAACATTCTATATCCAATGCTTTCCCTAATATCTGAGCAAGTGAAGGCTAAATATAAAGAATTCTCAAAATGTTCGAACATTGAAACTATGTCCACACAGATTACATCTTAATGAAAATCTCAATAAAATGAATTTTATCAATTAATTAGAATGATTTTAATTGGTTCATCAATTTCACTATAGTCAATGAATATTTTCAAGTATTTTATAACACTTGAAAATGTTCTATTAGGTAATTTAATCATTCTATTTGTAGTCTTATGTAATTCATTTCCTTAGGAGGTAAAATAAATTTATTAATAAAAAGAGAAAACAACTTTAAGTGAAGCAGTTCAAATTGCCACAAATTCCGACTTACATATGACATTGTTACAGAATCTTGCATAAAGACCTTGGAAGTCAGTCACTGCATAACAAGGGCTACAAATTCCTTTATTTGAAAGAAAAACAGTGTTATAAGTGACTTCCAGAGTTACACAGATGATCAAATGAATTAGTGCTATTGAATAACCTTTATAAAAAAATAAAACTTTATATGTATGAAGTACTTGTTATAATTCATAAGAATTTTTATTATTTCACCAAAATGATTTGTTTTTCTTGATCACATCTCCCTAAAATTCACTGTATATTATTTCAAATTCAATGCAACCCCCCTGTAGCTTCAGTTACCTTTCGTAACTCATAAAACAAGTCTGTTTTCTTGCTCTTTGGTATGCTTGGTGACATAAGAAGAAACTACAATTGTAAACCAACCTCTTAAAAAAGTGTCAACAAGATCTCTGTACCTTCTTAGTTCATTTTAAGTCTTGGTAAAAGATTTAAAAACCATATTCATATTTTGCTTAAGAACAGGCTCAATGCACTCCAAAGTGCTGATATGTCTACCTTGATTTGGCACATTCAGTTTAATCCCTTCAGTGATAGAGAACAAATCATAATTAAAGAAGGGGTGGAAAGGGTTCTTTCAGAAGACTATTTCTTGCATACAGATGAGTAATTAGAGTGACCTCAGTGTGGTGGCTTTCCTTTGTTGCTCAGAGACAAGTACCTTTGTGCAGCAAATAAACAAGCTCAGCTCTGCAAACCCTCAATGTGAACTGCCTCCCTGGAAGCCAGGAGTCATCTTTGGTGTCTTCGCAGTTAGACGAAAGGGAGTAGATTCTGCAGTGAAATCAAGAGTGGGAAAGTTTAAAGTCTGACTTTGTTATTACCTTACCATGCAAAGTAGGAGTAAGGCTCATTAGGAGTTTGTTCATTCCCGAAACCCACAGTGAAGATTCTACCATACTTCTTCTAAACAAATCCACATAGAAAACACAGAATATTTTGTTTAGGAGAGAAGAAGGTATAGTTGGTTTGAATTTAGAAAGTCTCAACTTAAAATTTTCTCGTGGCGAGAATTATAAGCAATTAGAATTTGGTTCCCTTTGACATCGATAGTGGATGATCAATGATCAAGGACCATTTCATCCAGCATGAAGCCCAAACCTAGAGACTGTTTTGTCTAAAAAGCAGACAGACCAATCTCTGGTGTTTTGCCTTTTGCGAGGATGGACTATATAACACAGAATCCAAGATTTGATCATTAAAATAATGCATTTATTTCAGAAATAATGGCAATACATTTGACAAATAAGTAGATTTAATGAGAAATGTGGATATGTACCAGGAAGAATATTGTCTATTTAATATTTCCTTTTTAAAGTTACAAGCAAATAATGCCCATGTTATGATCACAGGACATTGGATATATAACCTTGTTTTCTGTTAGAATTTCACAAAGTGAAAATTAATACGTTCATTCCTCCTATCCTTTGTATTCTTTGTTTCTTTGGGTTGTGGGTTTTTTTGGTTTGTTGTTGTTGTTGTTTTGTTTGTTTGTTTTTTGAGACAGAGTGTTGCTCTGTCACCCAGACTGGAGTGCAGTGGCATAATCATAGCTCATGGCAGCCTTGAACTCCTGGGCTAAAGCAATCCTCCTCCATAACTGGAACTACAGATGTGTACCACCATGTTGATCTAATTTTGTGGGGAGGGTAGAGATAGGATCTCCCTCTGTTTCCAGGCTGGTCTGAAACTCTTGGGCTCAAGCAATCTTACCACCTTGGCTTTCCAAAGTGCTGGGGTTACAAGTGTGACCACAGTGCCTGGACTCCTACTCTTTATTGTCTCTAAGAAAAGAAATTCCCAAACTCTCCCCAGCAATCTATTGGTATCACAAAATAGGTTGTCCTTCCTAGCTATCTCTTATCTCCATTAGCTTTCTTTACTTATATCCCTTGCTGTGAGACTTTGCCATGCCTTCCAACACATAAAGTATACTTTAGACAATGCCCAGGTGCTGTTGACTTTGGGCTTGCCCATGTGGATTACTTAGACCGATAGAACATGGTTGGAAGTGACATGTATCCGCTTGGAGTGGAAGGGGTATAGCATGTTTCTGATTCTATATCTGCTATTCCACCCTCTGAGAGAAGAAAGGCCATGTCCTACATTGTGATTAGCTCTTCATTCTGTGTCCTCAAAGACATGTAGAGCAATCTTAAACCTGGAAGTGAGCCCAGCAGGACCCCATAGGCAGCAGTAGAGCCGTCTAATGACCTGGAAGCAGCAGGCAGTAAAGTCTTCGTTTTGGAGTGAAGCAGCCTGTTTCAGATCTTGGCTGTTCTACGCAGTTACACCATGAATGGGTTGGGTGACCTTTGTCCTTCAGTTTTTGTCGTGGACATTCTGTTTGATAGTGCTTTACTCACAGGTTGTTATGAAATGTATGCAGCTCTCTCTAGCCAGAGTAAGGCTCCGGGTAAATACTCAAACATTCTTTCAGTCTTCCTTTGATAAGTCCCTTACCCCTCTAAACTCAAACCAGCAACATGGCCCAAGCTAAGATGAAAATCAACCAAGTTAAAATCATCATTAATAGTGGTGTTGATGAATAGTAACAATATTACTAAAAAGGGTTTGATTAGTCAAAGTCTATGGCAGCTATCGCCTTAGGAGTGCTGTGAGGCTAAACTGTCTTTGGGGTACACAAACATTTGCCATCAAAGTGAGATGTTAGACCTGGAAGGAACTTAAATGATGACTTAATCTTATCATTGTCTTTCAGGAATGAGGGAAGTGAGGCCCAGAAAGTTGAGTTGTCTTTCCCCAAACTAGGTAATAGCAAATCTGTCACTTAAACCAACAAAATGGTTTTATAAATAGTTTTATAGATGTACTGTCTGACATATTAGGAATACGCTTCTGGCCGGGTGCAGTGGCTCACGCCTATAATCCCAGCACTTTGGGAGGCCGAGGCAGGTAGATCACTTGAGGTCAGGAGGTTGAGACCAGCCTAGCCAACATGGTAAAACCCTGTCTGTACTAAAAATACAAAAATTAGCTGGGCATGGTGGAGGATACCTGTAATCCCAGCTGCTTGGGAGGCTGAGGCAGGAGAATTATTTGAACCTGGGAGGTGAAGGTTGCAGTGAGTGGAGATTGCACCATTGCACTCCAACCTGGGTGAAGAAGCGAGACTCTATCAAAAAATTTTTAAAAAAGGGTATACTTCTTTCTGCTTCTTTCTGTTATTGTTTTTCTTGGAATAGTGAAATGTCTATGTCCCAGAGCATAACTTCTTTCTTTTCATAGAATAGCCCACACATATCATGTCATGTGAAAGAACTGCAACTCAAAAAAGGAGCTATGCTGTCAGTAGGGAAACATGCGAAGCACCGTTTGCATGTGAAATCTAACTGCACTGTTACTCAACATGCTTAATGTCAGGTAAGAGCATCCTTGCAGCTAATATAATCTTCACATACTGTCATCTGCACATCCATTTTCGTTTTTATCTAAAGTGACAGGTTCACAATTTAAACCTTGAAACTAATTTTCCCAGTTTTTAAAACTCTGAGCTTTTAGGAACAAATGTACATACTAAGACAAGAGCAGAAGTTCTCGAATTAGTTTCATTTTAAAATTGCTTTAGTTTCAGGCCATGTGATGTTCAGTGAGACAAAGGCTCTTTTGACCACCTGCTCTTCTTGCCAACATCAAAAGTAACAAAAATATATCAACAGCATTAAACGTAAAAGAGCCTTTAATAAGACTCCATGTGGTAGCTAAAAAAGATGAAGAAAGTGAAAATAAAAGGGAAACTAAACTGAGTAACAAAAAAACAAGAAAAAGGAAAAATGTGAGGAGAGGAAAACAAAAGGATAAATAAGAGTGAGCAGAACCTGCTTTATATTTTTATGAAGCACAGTCCTTCCACTCCTTCTGGCCATTGACTTGGGCCTGGAATCTTAGATTTAGGCCCCCTTTAAGTCCCAACCAATGTCAAACTGATTCTCAAGAAGTAATCCATTTTACCTGTTTAAACTACTGGGGCCATAAGAGGTTCATGATGAGGACTCACTTGTGTGATCCTTTACCCACTCACTCCATGCAGACCTGACTACAAAACGCAGCAGACAGAAAAAGAAGTGGTTCCATCAAAGGGAATACTTTCCACTCCTGTCCTGATGCTCTCCTCCTCTGTACTGTTGTGCAGGAAGAGAAACCCTAGAAATCCAGGGGCCAAGACCATCCCTGTTGTTCTGAGGGTTTTGCTCCAGACAAGGAAGCGGCCTGAGCATAGCCATGCGGTCACTAACACTCCTTAAGCGAAGAACCATACACAGAAATCCATTAGGCTATTAAATCAAATACTACTCCCCTTGAAACTAGGTAAAGTTGTAGATCAGCTTTCATCATGCAGTGTTTTTTTTCCCCCGCTTCTACTACTGGAAGAACAGTATGATGAATTCACGGAAAACCCCTGCACTTTCTGTCACGCAGCCATGAAGGAAGTGGGTAATAAGGGAATGGCACTCAAGCATTCTAGATCTGCCTGGATGGCTGGTAGGCAGTGATTTTCCCCAGCTCTGTGAATCCCAGCAATCAATCAAGGAGAATTACTGGAGAAAATGAGAGAGAAATGTCATAAACCTTGCTTTCATTTTATTCCAGTGGATGTGAGGACTTGTGCAGTTTAAGCAGATTATGCTTCCGAACTGGAGCTTGGTTGAGTGATTAAAAGACAAAACAATTCAATTGAAATCTTTACCTAAATTTATCAGCTTAGATTTTCTGAATTGTACTGTGAAGTACTGTCATAAAATGGAAATGTTTGTTTCAAAGGTAATAAAAGCTATTGATCTACCGGGAAGCAATATTAATATTAACATACTGCTTTTAAGATTAATTTGGTGCTGCATGAAAGAAAAAAACCAGGATCTTTTACTTTTGGTGATTAAGGGAACAGTAGAATTTTGAAAATATATTTTTATGCACAGTAAGAGGAACTCATTGTAGAGACAGTATACAAAGGGTTAGCTGTTACAGTTGCGTGTTAAAAGTCTAATCAGCAATTACTCAGTTAAATGAGAAGGCAAAACATGTACAGACTTTTGCAAATTCCATTTAAACATAGGACACAGGAATATACCTTTTTGTGTGAGAGCCAAAGAAGTGTTCATCTGGTCTAAACAATCTGATGGGTTGTATCAGGAAACACAAATGTCTGCTAAATCCCACTATTTCTTTCTTAAAAGAGAAGTGCTTTCTAGAGTCTTCATCCCACGGAAGAGATGACAGGCATAGTTGAGAGGAGCGTGGTTTAGTATGCCCTCAGCGTCTTCATCAGTAATCTCACATAGTGAACACTGAACAGTATAAAATAACGTGACTTTCAGCATCAGCCTGACTTTCTGTGCGAATTTAGTAACTCGGAATAGATATACGATCTCAGGAGCTCTTACTCTTCTTTTTCTCATCTCATCAAAGGAAAGAATACATATATTTCTGAGGTATCTTAGTTGTCCTGTGTTACTATAAAGGAATGCCTGAGGCTGGGTAATTTATAGGCTTCTGCATACTGTACAAGAAGCATGGTGCCAAGATCTGCCTCTGGTGAGAGCCTTAGGCTGCTCCCACTCATAAGGGAGGCGAAGGAGAGCTTTTGTGTGCAAAGATCACATGATGAGAGAGGAAGCAAAAGAGAGGGGTGGTGCCAGACTCTTTTCAACAACCATCTCTCATGGGAGCTAATGGAGCAAGAATCCATTCCCCACCCAGGGAGAGCATTAATCTCTTCACAAGGAATCCACCTCCATGACCCAAGCACATCCTATTAGGCCCCACCTCCAACACTGGGGATCAGATTTTAACATGAGGTTTAGAGGCAACAAACATCCAAACCACAACAAGAGGACAGTTACAAAGATGAAATAAGTTTACAAATGAAGTACTTAGCACAATTGTGATATGTTGCTTCTCAATAGATGCTTTCTCTCTCTATCTCTCTCTGTCTCTCTCTCTCTCTCTTCATGTGATTTGGTGATTGTGAGAGACAGAGGAGAAGAAATGAGAAAAAACCTTGACAGAGTAAGAAGGAGCTATTTAGAGAAAAAGGAGAAATGAGTGAGGATATGAATGAGGAAGATTGTTTTCCCACATTTTCAACATGTGTATCTCCTTGTTGCTGCGATTTGGTTGTGAGCATTGTGGTGCCTACACAGGGTGCGCGTATCTCAGAGGCTGTGCCTTGACTGTTATGGATATCAAAATGTGCACTTCTGCTAATACAGGTTTGAGCAACTCTATACTTCAGCTTTGTAAGTAGAATTGCCATTTTGTTTTGTACGCCTTACATATATGCACTTCCTTCACCTACATTACTTCATTTAATATTAGACTCCATTCCACAATATAGGTAACACCACAGATTTTCTACTCATTTTATGTATTAGAAAACGAAGGACTAGGCCAGAGCTATGGTTCGTGCCTGTAATCCCAGCACTTTTGGAGGCCAAGGTGAGTGAGTCACCTGAGCTCAGGAGTTCGAGACTAGCCTGGACCATATGGTAAAATCCTGTCTCTACCAAAAAGAAAAAGAAAGTTAGCTGGGCATAGTGATGTGGGCCTGTGGCCTTAGCTGCCCAAGAGGCTGAGGTGGGAAGATCCCTTGAACCTGGGAAGCAGAGTTTGCAATGAGCAGAGATTGTGCCACTGCATTCCAGCCTGAGTGACGGAATAAGACCTTGTCTCAAGAAGAAAGAAAGAAAGAGAAAAAAAGAAAGAAGGAAAGAAGGAAAGGAGAAAGGAAGGAAGGAAGGAAAGAAAGAAGAAAGAAAGAAAGAAAGAAAGAAAGAAAGAAAGAAAGAAAGAGAAAGAAAGAAAAGTAGCTTACACCTGTAATTGCAGCATTTTAGGAGGCTGAGGTGGGTGAATCACAAGGTCAGGCGATTGAAACTCTCCTGACTAACACAGTGAAACCCTGTCTCTACTAAAACAAAAAATTAGCCGGGTGTGGTGGCATGTGCATATAGTCCCAGCTACTCAGGAGGCTGAGGCAGGAGAATCTCTTGAACTTGGGAGGCAGGGGTTGTAGTGAGTGGAGATCGTGTCACTGTACTCCAGCCTGGAGAGAGAGAGAGAGAGAGAGAGAGGGGAGGGAGGGACGGAGGGAGAAAAGAAGGAAGGAAGGGAGGGAGGGAGGGAAAGAAGGAAGGAAGGAAGGAAGGAAGGAGAGAAAGGAAGGAAAGAAGGACAAAGAGAGAGAGGGGGACAGAGGGAGGGAGAGAGAGAGAGAAAGAAAATAAGAAAGCAAGAAAAAAGAAAGAAAAGAAAATGAGAAGCTAAAGAAAACTTGCAAATAACCCAGTGGCAGAGCCAGAATCTGGTTGCTCAGGTGCCTTCTAACACCCTGGCCGGAACTTAGATTTACTGTACCTCCTGTCTTGTCAGAAGCTAACTCTGAGTTAGCTATGAAACACGGAAGCATTTACTTGTTGATTTACATTTGACCAAATACACTTGACCTCCTCTGATTTTGCTCACATTTCCCCCTGTCCCCTTCTACCTCTAGCAGTATCTGCTCTAGCACCAGTCCTTTCCAGGGAAGGAGAATATTTTCACTGCCTTCCTCCCAGGCGGGCAGGTGTATTTTCTGAAGTCACTCCAGAGAGAGATGAAGTGCTTTTCATGCTGGAGACTTTCATCTCTTCTTGGCAGTTTTCTTGAAGTTAGCTTTCTTCTCCCCTAGTGGCTTTTAAATGTTTATTTCAAAATTCCTATCTTTTTATTTCTTATTTCCTTAGATCTTAGTCGCTTTGGGGAATTACTGTGAAAGGTTGACTGGTTTGTTTTTGTTGTTGTTTCTGTTTGAATGAAAAATGTTCCTCTCACTTTGCTCTTCCCTCACACCCTCTCCCACTCAATTATCAATCACTGATCACTTCTGTCAGTGTATTAATTGACTTTTTGACTCGTGGAGTCTCTGGGAACACTTACACTTTGACCTTTTACTCACTGAAGGCTGATGGCTTCCACCGGCTTCAGTCTTTCCATGTTCATCCCCACGCCCTGAAGGAGAAGTGCAATGAGCAAAAGCAAGCTACAGGAGGAAAGGCAGATGCTACAACAAACGTGAGATTAGAGACTTTATGTTTGCATCACTTTCTAAAGAGCCAAAGTTCCAAGTCAGAATAATCAATTATCTAAGACTAGATTATAGGCACATGCCTCCCAGAGGACAGGAGGGACTCTTAGACCACTTAAGTGCACATGGGCCCCACTAAGACTTCTTTGTCAGAAGGAAAGTTCCCCCAGACAACTAGAATACAATACTGAGGTTAAGGTAATAAGGCAAACATCCACTAAAATCCAATGCATTGGCTGCCACAAATAAAAATATACCCCATTTTTTGCATTTATACTTCTGAAAATGTTTCAGTACATAAAAATAAACAGTTCTCAAATGCAGTTATTTTTCTATTACTAACAATGCCCCTTCCTTAAAGGAAGATGATCCAAAAATCTCAACACTCTCTGTATGTAGCTTCATGTCCAGCATCTCTGAATGTCCATTCATTTCTCTACTAATTTATCTATTACCTTATCAATATTCAGAAGTCTTGACTGCATAGGAGAGTTAAATATGGTCATCAAGTCCTCTTTTCAGTAGTAAGAAAAATGAAGAGGAAAAAAGGAGAGAGAACTTTATAAAACTACATAAATATATGGTATCGCATGGAGGAGAAACAATAGCAACAAATAATGTTAACAATAGATTTTCTAGTTAGTAAGTAGCATTTCTTACACACTTGATTTTATGCTTGTTTCTATGTTGTATCATGCTGTACTAATAACAATTTTAGGATGTAGATGCCATTGCCATCCGCATTCTTAGAAGAACAGAACTGAGGCATAGAGAAGTTGAAAGGCCAGAGAGTTAGTAAACCAGTGTGCAATCCACACAGCTGGCCTCCAGGGCCCGCCCACACCTGCCACATGCTATCTCTTCTCCTGTGGTTTTCAGTCCGTGGTATGGTTCAATCCTCAATTCTGCAGCTGTATCCAAGGCAGTTGAAGCGGATGACATCTGTGATATTTCTTCTTTACTATGCCTTTGTTTAACTTTAGTTATCATCTCACTTAACCTGGTTTCTCTACCCAGTGGAGAGGCCCAAACTTTTGTTACTGAAGATATCAGAACCTTGGGTTTATGGACAGGGTTCTTGTCTGAAGTTGCATTCAGATCCCAAGGACGTCTACCTCTGCATGTAACAATAAGTGTTGACGATGATCACCTAGTTCAGTTCATGGGATTTTTTTCCACCTTCATTGGATGATAACAACACTATTTTGTCTTCTTAGTCGGGCTGAATCTGCACAACCCATAATGGAACACTTTTCTTGCCCTTTCATTGACTAGCACAAGCAAATTTAATTGAAGGGCAGAATCCTATTTCATTGGAGCATGGATCTGTTCACCAATGATAGCATTCCTCCATTGGACTGTAAAGCCTAAGGGAAGCAAATGTCGTGCTGTTATAGGTATGTTTTGTGAGGAATTTCACTCCATTTCTGTGTTTTTCTGCCTGAACCTGTATGGGAAAAATAGCAGTGTATATTGATAGCATGATCAGATATTGTGCCATGTGCTAAAGGCAGCACCACAAACTCCTGGGTCTTGTCTTGTGGTGGCGCTATAACCATGTCTTTAATAAGCTATTCCATCACTCTATAAGACAAGCTGCTTCTGAGAGATAAAAGGTTAAGATCTGTGAATCTCATAGGTATCCATTCATTCTCTAGCTTCCTTTACTATAAATTAGGTCACTTGATAGGACTCCATGTAATTTGAGATTCCATTGGCATCCAGAAATTTTCTCTCATATAATAGCACTAGAAGATAAATGATAGAAAAATCAAATCCAAATCTAGAATTAATGTCTATTTGTGAGGACAATTCATGGTGCCCTCTCTGTGGTGAAATAAGTCAATTTAACTACCCTTCCACTGGAGACCAAACTGTTACCTGTTACCTGGAAGTTCCGGTACCACATAAAGGCACAAGCTTTGTTTCACTGGTAGTACATTAGGGATACAGAGCCAGGTCAGCACAGACAAAGGGAAGCACATTTACAGTCTCCAATCCTGCCACAAGTCTGACCTTCAACGGACATTTTACTCAACGTAACCACAAGTAAAATTGTGTTAACTGTTTTACTACAGCATGACTATACTTTCAAGGGACCCACTGTGAATTACGATTTGGGTGAAGTTTCCCAGTGACTCTGGTGAACTCATCCAACTGTTAGAAGACTCAGATTATCAAAAATAATGAATAAATATTCAGATTTATTGCAATGATTCCTACTACTGCATTAATCAAAGATAATAGGATGCTTAATTGATTGAACATCATAGATATTTTAAAATATAAAAAAGATAATATGGGACAGTTAAAATATATGGAGTCCTGTTAATTGTAGTTAAAGCTATGTTAACAATCTTAACTAAAAGGTTTACATCTTTAAATTATTATTCTTAATACTATTGGGCAACACAATCTGCAGAAAAATTAAAGAAAAATACTTTACTTTTTAAAAGAAAAGAAAATTATAGAATGAATAATAAAGTTATTTCCCCTATACAAATATGAAGCCCCTGAGAGTGCTGAAAGCTTTTTTTTCACCCTTACCCTTCAGTATTATTTGGTAATTATTCAGCAAAATTGCCTATTCTTACTTACCATACCCTATTAAATAGTTAATAAAAAATTTAAACAATGATTTCAAATTGTTATTTATTTCAATTATATTGACTCTAATCCTGACCTGTGGGTAATTAAGCATTCCATTTCCATAGCACCACGTGTCAAAACTACTGCCTTTCCATTCTAAACTTGTGTGCATGCACAGGCCCATTAATGTGATTTGTATTCTTATTTGCATACTTTATTGTAGTAATATTCTGAGTTGAGAGCTTTTTGGAAAGTCTCAGTTAAATAGAGCAGACATTGCCATCTGTTATTCTCATGCTGGAATCACCCAATCCCACTCATATTTTGTCTTGGCAATGGTCATATTTTTGGTGCCACAAAAAAAAAAAAAGGAAGAGAAGGAAGGATCATGGAAGGAGGGAAGAAAGACTTGCTCACTTTAATAGTTGCTGTCATTGATACATTCCAGACTGGAGACTCCTTGCATCCTCATTGGACACTTAAACATAATGGATCTCTAGTTTCTTATTATCACCACTGAGAAAAATGAGTAAAACAGGGGTCATTTTAAAAAATAACACCTGTGTGCCTGATTTATTTATTTATTTTGAGACGGAGTCTTGCACTGTCAGCCAGGCTGGAGTACAATGGCGCAATCTTGGCTCACTGCAACCTCTGCCTCCTGGGTTCACTAGATTCTCCTGCCTCAGCCTCCCGAGTAGCTGGGATTACAGGCACACACCACCACACCTGGTTATTTTTTGTAGTTTTAGTTGAAACAGGGTTTCACTATGTTGGCCAGACTGGTCTTGAACTCCTGACCTCGTGATCCGCCTGCCTAAGCCTCCCAAAGTGCTGGGATTACAGGTGTGAGCCACCGCACTCAGCCTATCTTTTAACTTAGTATATATTTATTTTGGAAGACTTTAAATTATGAAAAATAAGAAAACAAGCAATAATAACAAAATATCTGTAATCTCACACTTAGAAGATCCAACTTCAAATCTGCGATCTTTCACTTAATTATTGGGCGATTAGGGAATATCACACATTTCCTCACTATTAATTTACCCATCTATACAGTACAAAAAGAACACCATATCTCAAAATTGCCGTGAAGGTTAAATGAGATGATAAACCTCAAGTAACACAAAAGTGGATACATAGTAGGAACTAATTAAATGTTACTTCACGTTTAACTTCATCGACAGCCTAGGCAGGATGCTCTAAATGAACTGCTCTGAAATTGGTGACAGCATCTTCGGGAGGCAATCTTCTTAAATGATTGAGAAGCAATCTTACACTTGTTGTACAGCTTCAGTAATAGCATAAGAGAAACAACAACAGAACTAAGTGTTCGGTGTGAAAGTCTTCTGAGTTTCCATGAAAACAGACTAAATGTGAGAGGCATCTTTGTGAGAAAGTCCATTATTTAATCTTTCGAACTTTCAAAGTGATATTGAGTTGTTGTATAGACTATTGTCTCAGGGATCCTTTAATTACTCATGGAAAGTCAACAGCATATATAGATTGGAAACTTTGAGCATTGTTGTAGGTACACAGTTTTCGTCTTGTTTTGTTTTCTAATTCCTTAGGCCCCAGTGCAGGGTACCTGAGGAACTACTAGCAGTGAATACATTTCTCACAAGGCAGAAAAGGGAAAGAAATAAGCAGCTCCTAAAACCCTGCTGCTTACCCAAATCTGTGATTTCTAGATCTGGTTCATCTATTTATCCACTCGGTGGGTGGTATTTTATGATAAGGCAAGGATGGGAAAAAATATTTTGCTTTTCTATTATCAGATGCTCCAGATTGATGCCAGTCTCAGAAACACAAAAATCAACTTCAATGGGAAGCAGGATCATGTTGAGTAAAGATTTGTCCCTTAGGGAAAGAGTCCCCATCGATTTCAGGAGATGTAAAAAACCTTTTAAGACTTGAACAAATTGTAAATAATCTATATTAATTTAGATAAAAGGAAATATTTGATTTTATGTTTGATTTCAGGGAATGACACCTGATTTAGGAGTTTTACTCCATCATAATGTCATTCTTTAAACTTGGCCTTGAAAAGAAGAAAGTTGGCAATTTAAATCTCCTGCTTATGTTCCACTTTTTGAAGCTTTAGCATTTTATTTTCTAAGTTCAATTACTTCACACTTTAAAAAGAGAAGCCAAGATGAATATCATTATTTAATTTTTAATATTTGGTTGATATATTTCTTTTAAAAATGGGACTTGGTGGGGAAAGTTGGGGTGGGGTGAATAATGAGAGACTACATACCGGGAACAGTGCACACTGCTCAGGTGACAGGGGCACCAAAATCTCAGAAATCACCACTAAAAAGTCTACCAATGGAACCAAACATCACTTGTATCCCAAAAACTATTGAAATAAAAATAAAAATAAAAAAATAAACAAAGGCTTTGTGTGCAGACCCTGAATCTAAGAAAATGTAAAAGAAAAAAGAATCAGAAGAGAAGAGTCTATGTCACTGAATAGATATCACCAGGATGCGATTTGGTAATAGTTATAATAATTCTGGAAGTGTGGACATTTTGTGAGCTTAAAGGGCTGAAGAATATCTAATGAGGAAATTATTTTACTCAATTATGTTAATAAAAAAATAACCGTAGGAGAGAGATCCAAGATGGCTGATGATTAGCAGCTCGGGCACGTACCTCCCAGTGAAAGAGCAGGGAGCGAGAGGGCGCCACACTTTCAGACGAATGTTGGTTGCTCACGGACCAGGAGATTCCCAGTGGAGGAGCTCCACGGGTCGCCAGGGCGACTCTTGTGGCCGGCGTGGAGGTTTTGCTGGTGGCTTGGCATGCCAGTTCTTGGTGCAGAGTCCGGAGATTCCCCGGCAGAAAAGCACCATCAATCTTAACACTGCTGTTTTGGTCGGCTCGGTGGATTGCTCAGATTTCGGCGCTGGGAATCGGCGGGTCGGACGTCGGAGACCCAGTTGGAAAGTCGGTAATTGTGAAGATGACAGACAGACAAATATATAGTGAAGGGAAGGAACCAGCGTAAAAAGGTAGAGAATACTCAAAATCAGAATGCCTCTCCCTCTACAGGGGATCGCAATTCCTCATCAGTAACGGAACAAGGCTTAATAGATTACACGTGTGTTCCAATAACAGAAGCAGGTTTCAAAACGTGGGTGATAAGAAACTTCTGTGAATTAAAAGAACTTGTTCTAACCCAATGCAAAGAAACTAAGAACCTTGAAAAAAGGTTTGACGAACTGTTAACGAGAATGGACAATTTAGAGAAGAATATAAGTGAATTGATGGAGCTGAAAAACACAACACGAGAACTTCGCGAAGCATGCACAAGTTTAAACAGTCGAATTGATCAAGCAGAAGGAAGGATATCAGAAGTCGAGGACCAGCTCAGTGAAATGAAACAAGAAGACAAGAATGCAGAAAAAAGGATGAAAAGGAATGAGCAAAGTCTCCAGGAAATATGGGACTATGTGAAAAGACCTAATTTACGTTTGATAGGTGTACCTGAATGTAATGAAGAGAATGAATCCAAGTTGGAAAATACTCTTCAGTTTTTTCTGAAGAGTATTCAGGAAAATTTTCCCAACCTGGCAAGGCAGGGTAATATTCAACTCCAGGTAATACAGAGAACACCACAAAGATATTCTTCAAGAAGACCAACCCCAAGGCACATAATCGCCAGATTTATTAGGGTTGAAATGAAGGAGAAAATACTAAGGGCAGCCAGAGAGAAAGGTCAGGTTACCCACAAAGGGAAACCTATCAGACTTACAGCAGATCTCTCAGCAGAAACCCTACAAGCCAGAAAAGAGTGGGGACCAATATTTAACATCCTTAAAGAAAAGAACTTTCAACCCAGAATTTCCTATCCAGCCAAACTAAACTTTATGAGCGAAGGAAAAATTAAATCTTTTGCGAACAAACAAGTACTTAGAGAGTTCACCACCACCAGGCCTGCTTTACAAGAGCTTCTGAAAGAAGCACTATACATATAAAGGAACAACCAATATCAGCCTTTCCAAAAATATATCAAAAAGCAAAGAACTTTAACACAATAAAAAATTTACATCAACTAATGGGCAAAACAGCCAGCTAGCATCAAACGCGGGTATTAAACTTATATATATTTTAATTGGATAAAAAGCCAAAACCCATCGGTATGCTGCATCTGGGCCCATCTTACATGCAACAATACACAAAGACTCAGAGAGAAGGAGGAAGATTTACCAATCAAACAGAGAGTAAAAATAAACTAATAAACAAAAAGCAGGAGATGCAATTCTCGCCTCTGATAAAGTAGACTTTAAAGCAACAAAGATCAAAAGAGGCGAGGAATGACATTACATAATGGCAAAAGGATCAATGCAACAAGAAGAGCTAACGATTCTATAGATCAACGAGATAGAAAATTAACAAGGATATTCAGAACTTGAACTCAGACCCGGAACAAGTAAACTTAATAAACATTTATAGAACTCTCCACTTCAAATACACAAAACATACATTACCACCTCACACCTATTCCAAAGGTGACTATATAATTGGAAGTAAATCACTCCTCAGTAATCGCATAGCATTTCATAGGTTTAAATTAAATATTGGTTGGCTGTTTGTTTGTTATCTTCTTCCCTTATTCCTTCCTGACTACATCATTAAGTATAATTATCAGTATAAAAGAGCTTTTCAATACCCATTACTAAATTGCATTCTAGCCTGGGCAAGAAAGCAATACTCCCATTCTCTCTCCCTCTTTCTTTTCCTTCTCCCTCATCCCCATTCTCTCTCTCTCTTTCTCTTCCTTTTTCCTCCTTCCTATTCTCTCTCTTTCTCTTAAAATAAATAAATAAATAAATAAATAAAAATAACCGTAGTCAGTAAATGTGTCTGTTGACTTAAGACAGCACGAAACCAGCCTGGTCAACATGGTGAAATCCCGTCTCAACTAAGGATACAAAATTAGGCAGGCATGGTGATGGGCGCCTGTAATCTCATCTACTCTGGAGGCTGAGCCAGAACCCCACAAGGCAGAGGTTGCAGTGAAACGAGATTGCCCTACTGTACTCCAGCCTGGGCGACAGAGCTAGACTCCGTCTGAAAGAAGAAGAAGAACAAGAAAAAAAAAAGACAGCAATTATTCTCTTTCACCTCAAAATATTCCCACATGTGCACTTCTGTATACGACATATAGATGCATTATTTATTCATTTATTTATTTACTTGAGATGGAGTTTCACTCTTGTTGCCCAGGCTGGAGTGCCATGGCACAATCTCGGCTCACTGCAACCACCACATCCCAATTTCAAGAGATTCTCCTGCCTCAGCCTCCCTACTAGCTGGGATTACAGGCACATGCCACTATGCCGGGCTAATTTTTTGTATTTTTGTAGACACGAGTTTTTGCCATGTTGGCCAGGTTGGTCTCGAACTCCTGACCTCAGGAAATCCACCCACCTTGGCCTCCCAAAGTTCTGGGGTTACAGGAGTGAGCCAATGCACCCTGCCCATAGATGCATTTTTTGCTCCACAAAAGCCTGACTTCTCTCCTTCATAATTAACAACAGGAAACTGGCCCTGGGCATGAGTCAGGTAGGAAGAGAATCAGAGACACTGAGGATCCAGCACTGATAATCAACATGACTTTTGTTTGGATTCCATCTTTAGTATGGCAGCAGACATCAAGTAGGAACCCAGACTGAATATGAGGGGTGTGGGCTATTGGTAATTAATTCCATTATTTTCATGTAAAGAAAATAGGCCTGACACCCATATGCCTAAGTCCCGAATTTGATGACTATTTTGACTGCCTAGAAATTATATGTATTTTAGGAAAAGAACTTTGAACTCTTAGAATAAATGTATTGAATGCTTTTTAATCAAAACCTAAGCCAGCTGTGGAATGAGTACGTAGTTAGGATTGGTTTCTAGGAAACAGAGACTAGTAGTTCAACTGCAGCCTCGGTTGCCTGGAGTAGCAACAAAAAATTACCTGTGTGAATGTTTTCTACTCTATAACTGTCACAGTGGACTCATGATACTGCTAAGACTGAGCAGCAGGCAAGCTTTTAGCTTCCTCTTTCCAGTTTATGTTCAGAGCCAACGTGTAAATGTTGTAACCTCTACCTGTAGCTGTTGGTTAACATACACTACAGCAATATGCACACAGTCCTAACTGAAGCTGCTAGCATTTTGCACTCTTGTTTCTAAGCCACAAGGACCCCAGACCAAAATATATGAATTTTTGTAGTTTATATTTTTAGTACATTGCTAATCTCCCCAAAAAACTCCACCTGGCAGTATGTTCTATGAAATATGTGTATGTGTGTGTGTGTGTATATATATATATATATATATATATATATATATATATTTTTCTTTTTGCCTTGAAGCATTTCTGTGATTAAATAGAAAAGTGTAGATTGGGTATGCATGGTAAAATGGTAAAGTTTGAAGGTTAGAACAAAGGCCACTTGTCAAATATCAACAATGCACATTAAATTACTGTGGGAAATGAGCTGAGTTCCAGAATAAGAGATAGAAACAGTCCATTAAGTTCTTAATATAAGTCTTTAAGTTGGTGTAATTGAATTCTTATTGATTACAAGCATGATATTTCTATCAGCTTGTGCAATAAGAAGAGTGAATGAGAAAGCAGGGATGTTTTTCCTTTGGTGTAAATAAGACTAGATGACATGAGAATTTATAAGCCATTCTTAATCAGCTGAATGAACCTACTTTATGGTCAAATATGGCTGTACAAACACAACTCTGGGCTTGGATTGGTAAAATTATTCTTCCAATTCAATTGATAGTGGGAAAAGCTATTAGTGTGGAATATTAGCCAACTAGTTGAAGATTGCACTGCTTATCTTATAAGATTTTTGCAGTAGAAATCACAGTAGTTAAAGGCTGTGGCATTTTGCAGAGAAGATAGAGCTCCGAAAGAAAACAAAAGGAAGGAAGCAAGAAAAGTCCACAAATGATAATTACATAAACACTAGCCCAAGAGTGAAGACACCTGTATTTTCCCCAGATTTTGCTACCTCTGGTTG
The DNA here is from genome assembly GCF_030222135.1 of Aotus nancymaae. Taxonomy (NCBI): domain Eukaryota; kingdom Metazoa; phylum Chordata; class Mammalia; order Primates; family Aotidae; genus Aotus; species Aotus nancymaae. The sequence goes on along the minus strand of NW_026988494.1, from coordinate 4,475,564 downwards.
GGATTCCCTTCTCATCTTTAAAAAATTTAAAATTATGCTACATGAGTTCTAAAATTTCTTCCACCAGGTCAAAACTACTTTACCCTTATTAATAGATCCAAAATAACTTTCACATAAACGTTACCATCTGAAATTCCTTCTGGAAAACCTCCATGATAGTTTATTGATTTGTCTGTTTTGTCTTTATGTCTTTGTTTATCTTATGATTTGTTATTATTTTTGTGTGTGCAGAAAGTCATGCATTCCTAATGGTAAATTTAAAGACAAGTTTGAAAAAGAAATCAAGACATCCAAATTGTGGATAGAATAAGGGGAATTGGAGGGACATAGACACTGAATAAACACTTACATGCTAAAGGCTGTTGCTACTAATATATTATTGTTGAAAGTCATATAGCATTGACAGTATTGTTAAATATCATACATATTGCTTTAATTTATATAATTAGAATAGACTCAAAGTAAAAAAAATAGTTTAGGGTATAAGAAGAAAGAAAGAAAAAAAGGAGAAAGTGAAGAAAAATGAAAGAGGAAAAGAAGTGAGCCTCTTGTTACAAATTCCAGTGAGTACTATTTGTACCAACAACAATACAAACTGTGTCTCTAGGATTTTGCAATGAGGAAGCCCTGGACCAGAGTCTCCCTTTTCAGAGCCACCATTAACTCTGAAAGGAACTCAGAGAATCGCTTCCTATGTGGTCTCCTCGCCATTCCACCTAACTCTCTCATTCCGTCATCCATTCTCCGAGAGGAATTTAGAATTTTCCTAGAATAAAAGAATGATCTAGTTATTCTTCTGCTTAAAGCCCTTAGCAGACTTTCTATTGCACTTGGAATAAAATCCCAAGATCTCATTCTGTTGTCCAAGGCCTTGTATGATCTAAATCCTGCCTGTTTCTTCAGTCTCATCTTGTTCTATTTTCTCTGGCTTGACAGATTCTAGCCACATCGGCCTTAAAGTTTTCAAACACAACCAGATTGTGCCCTGGTCAGGGACACAGCGTTCCGTTGACCTGCAGTGCTCCCACTTACTTCCCCGTGGTCTACCAGCATCATGCCTTTGATCTCTGTTTCTACATTACTTTCTCATAAACCTTTTTCTCCACCTCTCCTCTCTGCCCTATATCCTGTATGGCATACTAAATTAATTATTCTACTATGCATGTTGATTTTTTCCACATCACTTTTCTCAATTTATACTTATTTGTGGCACTCGTTGTTTCATTCTTATTTCACTCACTAGCAAATAAACTATATATATTTCAGCCAGCTATTAATCCTATTAATTCAGAAGAGTGTCTAACACATAGGCACTCAGCTTATTTGCTGAATAAATTAATGGGACCTATTCTCAAGTTACAGGGAAAGTGAAATGTGGAATTGTTCAGATTTTCTTATTAGGTCTGAAACCTCTGATTATGAGAAATCTGCAGAAGAGAAGAGTGGAGCATGGATGGTGTGACATAAAACCTTTCTGTAATAACAGGGCTGGAGGAGGATTGCCCCATAAGGGATTAACTTGTTGAATTCACAGAATACAGAAAGGCTTTCTTTGATTATTTGCTTATAAAGTAGTAAACATAATACAATGAATTTGCTTCTGGGCTTAAAAAGAAAGTAGATCTCCTTGATGCAAAATCAAACAAAATAAAAAACTAAGAAGATGGAGGAAAAAGTCAAGAAAAAAATGATGCTAAGCGAAGAATGCTTAACTAAGTTAAAGCAAGAAACTGCAGGAGACAGTATTGGGTGAAGAATGGGAAAATAGAAAAAGGAATTAGCACATTGGGAACTATTTGTGAATTGAATTCACATGAATTCATTGAATGGTACATGCCATAATAGTTGAAGTATTCAAAGGAAGGAAACTCTTCAGAGGAATTCATTGAAAAGACAGCAAAGTGTAACAAAAAAGAAAAGCACTAGATTCAGAGGCAGGGCAGCTGCTGCTGTTCCTAGATCTGCCTCTGATTTGACATGTAACTCTGGTAGTGTGTGACATCACAAGCTTATAGACAAAATGGGAAAATATAAATGAATATGAGACTAAGATTGGATTTCTGGCATTTATAGCTCAAATACCTAGAAAAAAAACAAGTAAGTCAAAACAGATTTCAAGACAAAAGCCATTCTGTTCTGGATAAATATGAAGATCTCCGCCAGGAAACCTCAGGGTGAAATGCCAAGCGCAGACTCACTTGCTCACCTATGATACTCCCTGCTTATTGACATATCACATCACTACTCAGACAAATCAAATGTGGGAAACCTGATGAAAAGTTTGTGGTGCTAATAAAAATCTGTGTTCCAATACATTTCTAACTTTCTAGAGGGCTGTATTATTTTTATTATTCCTGTTAAGAACGTCTGTGGAGTCTGACTTAGCAGCTGGCTGAGGATGGCTTTTACTACCCATCACAGCAATTCTGGGCTGCAGCCTGAGGTGCTTATCTATATTTTACATTTTACTAGGATGCTTTGCTTTACCAAAATCAATGCTGCTATTTTCAAATGAATGGAGATTGTGCCAGAAGGATGGGATTATTGGACCTTTACAGTGACTTTGAGTTGGTGAGAAGATCACGTGTTGATTTTTACCTTTCTTTCATTCACACCGCTTAGCTCACAACCATACTATCCTCTGCCCATATAATTTTAACAGTCTTCGACTATTCTTCTAGCCTTTAGTTTGTCTCCTCGTCAAATCCAGAAGGCCATTTTCTAACCCAGTAAATGTTGTTGATGAAATACTTGTATCCGTCTCTTGCTTAAGAATCAATCCTTGAGGATTAAGTTCAAATTCTTTTTCATGACATGGACAAGACTTCACAATCAGGACAGTCTCCTTTCCAGTCACTTCCCAACAAACCAGATTATTCCTTTCTCTCTCATGTGCCATTTTATATCTCTTCACCTTTGCTCATGCATTTTGTTTATCCTGATTCATGTTTCTGTCTTGGAAACTCTGATTTATCTTTCAAGCTCCAACTCAACCATACCTTCCTCTCTATAACCTTCGCTGATATTCTTCCAAAACACTCTATATATACTTCTCGGACAGCTTTTAGCATTTGATGTGGTTTACTGTGATTGAAAGGGTCTTTCTAGAAGGCATATATGTTTGAACTTATGGTATTGTATATAGTGTCACAAAAGCAAGCATGCAATAAATGGTAATTGAGTTATTCTGAACCCAACTGAATTAAATTGAACTTAATAGTAATAGATAGCCATGACTACTGAGTGTTAAAGATTGGAAGACCTTTTAAAGTCTGAAGCATGATGGCAATGTGCCCTTTTGAGTTTGTGGAGGAATGGAGATTATGTCTTTTCTCCAGAGCAGGTATTCTCACTTCAGAAGAGTGGCTTCCTCTGCAAAGTGGAAATAAACTGGATCTACCAGAAGAAACTGGATGGTTACAGCAAGAAGAAGATCTATGACTAGAGCGAGATGTTTTCTGGCAATGTTATTTTTTTCACATGCCACTCAGTAAAAGTCCATGACTTAGAAAACCCTACAGGTAAAATTATCTGTGCTGAAATTTTTATGACCTGCAAAAAATAAATGAAATTAACAAAAAACAAAGAGCATACAAACACACAAGTATAGACAGGTGTGTATGAGAACCAGTGTCAAATTGCCAACTGTGCTTTACTAACGACTCTTTCATTGTGAGATTAAATCTTTTCCGATTTCTTCCTATTGATTTTTCCTGGTTTAGAAGAAATGATGACAACAATGGTTGTATGTTTATTCTTTCATTGATATGTCTTTGTTCTTTGACTTCTTTTTTATTGTTAGTTTAGATTTCTATTTTTTAGGCTCTTACTTGAACAAATTAAAGTTTAGCAGTGCTCTAGTAGAAATTAAAAAGGATTTTTGAAATTCAGCTGATCCAAAAAAGCCAGTCTGGAAACGAGAAAGTTCCCAAGAACATAAAGTAAAACTGTTGATAGGTACTGGGAGAACCGCGGATTGAGAGGCCAGAGGCCAGAGTTTAAGTCCTGGTTCTGTCACTACTTGAATATGTGAGTGCCTGAAAACTACTTTAGAAAAAGGGGAACCCAAGCTTCTACATTTATAAATGAGATTAGTGAGGCAGATCATTGGTTTTGGAGATCTGTTATGAAGTTTCTAGGTGGCACATAGCGACTGCCAGAGTCACAGAAGGAGAGAGGTGAGCATGAGCGGAGAGAGTGTTTCTCCACTGACCTTTCTTCATAGTGTCTCATTTATATCTTTTACTTACTGAGTTTCCATAGATTTTTTTGGGAAAAAAAAAAACAACTGTGTTGCTGATATCTCCACATAGATGTCTAATAGCTCATCAAGCCCAAATCAGAGCTTTGATCTTTATCCCATATCTGCTGCATCCATAGCCTACTGTGTCTCTGCTAATGTAACACCACGCATCTAATTGCTCAGACATGAAATCTGACCTGTCATTCTGATTCTTCTCTTTTTCTCACAACCCACATCAAATTTTTTCTGTATATTACGTTGGCTATATCTTCAAAATCCATTTGGAATTATACTGCATCTCACCCCCTCCTTGGAGGCTGCCTCTATAATCCCTGACATGGATTATATGAAGAACCTCCAGTCCCTGCTTTTATCTTTAATCCCACCAGTCTATTATCCACACAGCAGCCAGACACGTACTTGTAAAACTTAAGTCAAATTATGTCCTTTCTTTGCTCACGGCTCTCCAGTCATTCCCTCATCTAACTCAGAATAAAAGCTAAAATCAATACCGTGAGATAAAACATCCCAGTGATCTGTGTTGCAGGTGGGCTGGGGTACCGCCCCATTGGCTTCTTCTTCCACTTCTCTGTCTCCATCATCCAGCTCCTGCCACAGTCGTCTCCTGGCTGTTCTTTCAGCAAGCTGGACTTGCTCCTGCCTCGGGGCCTTTCCATGGCCTTGGATACTCTCCTACGCTCACATATAAAAGGACTAACTTCCCGACCTCTTTAAAGTCTTTGCTAAGATTTCTTTTGTTAACATTTCATTTTTTCAACACAGCCTGCCTTGACCACTTTATTTAAAATTCAATCCATCACCTGCTCCACCTGGTCTTATTCCTCTTATCCTACACCCCCTTTTTTTTCTTTACCCATCACTCATTTTAATTTTCTGCATTTTACTTATTGTCTCTTACTTATAAACCACGTATATTTGCTGGAATATAAGCTTCATGATGGAGGGCTTCTCTGTCTACTTTTCCTTGTTTTTATATCTTAAATATCTAAAACAGTGCTTCCAACAAGGTAGGTGCTCAATTAGTATTTATGAAATGTTAAAAAAAAATCAAGAAGGAATATAATAACAAGAAAAACAAAGAAAGATACTGAGAGACCATATGATCACCAGGAGTCCTTCTAGCTCTTCTAAAATACTGTTATTCTACCAGTCAATAAATCAAATTGATTCTGTGGTCTCCCAGGCATACTATCTTGGCTGTGAAGCCTATCTGCTTCCAAGAAAATTAATAAGAAAGCAAGTTTTTTCATGCTTTGGTTGGCCAAATGCACATGTTGCTCAAACCATCTTGCACACCACTGATGGCTGATGTACTCTCTCAGCTCCCCATGTCCTTGTCAGCATCACTCACAGAGTGATTTTTAAACTCTCCTGGAATTCTCTCTTGCTTATGACTTCTGTGAGGTTCAGGCACTGGGAGATATTATTTAGAATTTATAGTGCTAACCAGTAAATTCAGACCTGCTAACCAACTAGTGATCAAAGAAGAGAGATGATTCAGCAAACATGATTCTTCATCTAGAAGTTTGTCTCCAGCCTGGGTCTTCTGAAAATGAGTGCAGATGAGGCTTGAACAAGCTGTGTTGACTTCAGAGGAAATTGGCTTGTCAGAAGCTTTGGAGATAGGAAGCTCTCTCACCGGCCTTATCCAGAATGAACCTTTTTTTCAAGGGAAATATGTTTTCTGCTTACTTTGCAAAGGATATTTCTGTTTTACCTCCTTACATTATTAAATCCATACCTAGGAAACCCCTCTAAGTGCTTTCAGTGAAGACAAAAGGGTTGCCAAGGATGCTAAGGAGGCACATGTTTAGATACATGCTCTTTTGTTCCCCCGTCTCATAAATGTGTTCTGCAGCCATTCCAACAGTTGACTTTCTTGTATGTGTCCTCCTTTTTATTTAGCTTAAATGAAACGTTAGAGATAATTTTCACAAGTCCCTTTCTGGGTATACAAATGGGGGACATAATTAGGAAAAAAAAAAAGCATGAGCAAGACCATGTCGTTTTTGTGAAAAAAATAAAAATGAAATTGTTTGTGTTTTCATTTGCTATTATCTGTCTTTTTTGGCTTTTTGTTCCCTTTTATTTTTTAAAATGACTTTAAATTTTTGTTGCATTCTCTTTTTCTCAGAATTTTTATCACACTATAGAGGAAAAGATTGGAATAAGAAAAGTGAGGCTAAAGTATATTAAGCCATTTCTTTAATTTATTGAGTGATTATGTCAGTCAACTTAAATCAGTAGTATGTTTCTTTATCTTCAAAATATGAGTAATAAGAATGCTGATTAAACAGTTTTGTGTGAAGATGAAACAAGATAGTGTAATATGCTACATTTCAGATATAGGCAGATATATGTATGTATAAAATCAATTGTTTGGCCAGGTGATTAATATCTAGAACAAGAAATTCTTCTATTTGTTTTAATTGTTATTCCTCAAATCCTCCCCCATTAGTATGAAGTTTGAAGACTTTAGAGATTTTTTTTCTTGTTCAACAGCCTATTGCCAATGCCCAGGACACAGCAGTCCAGTGTAGGAACCTGATACATATGAAGAATAAATCAATAAATTAAGAAACTTTTTGGAGTTTTTACCTCTTTTTATCATCTTGTGAGTTTGGTTAGAGATTGCAGTTTTTGGAAAATCTTAAGAAACTTTTGAGAAATATATGACAATTAATTTATTACCCTTCTAGGAATATTCTTCCTCTATCATTTCCCTTTTCTTTATCTCTTCATAGATTTCTAAATGTAATTACTCTGCTACCTCCCTAAAAGAGAAATAAAACAGGTTTAGGACTATGTAGAATTGTTTTCCACACACTAAGTTGTGCCATATTAAGTGCTATCTATGCCAGTTTTGTTTTCTTGTATATTTTATTTTTCAGGGTCCAAGATGAGAATGACAGAGAGGCAAAGGTCAAAGCCAGGCAGAAAAGGTTATAATTATATCGAATGAAAGACATTTTGTTTTGTGGATAGAATGAAAAGCTCTGACATTTTTCTTTTCTAACCTTAGGGAAGTGGGAGGAAATTCATCAAATACTGAAAAATGCTCCTTTTATTTAAAGAGTAGTAGAGAGAATTCAGTTGGCTCTTTGAAAAAGTAGTGAAATGACAAAACTTGAGACAAACTTCTTGTTAAGGCTCAACAACTGTAGAATATACATTCTTTACATCAGCACATGGGACATTCTCCAGGATAGGCCATAGATTAGGTCACAAAACAAGTCTTAACAAATTTTAAAACATTAAAATCATACCAAATATCTTTTCTGACCACAATAAATAAAACTAGAAATCAAATAACAGAGGGAAAATTAGAAATAACACAAACACATGAAAATTAAATAACATGCTCCTGAACAACAAATGGGTCAATGAAGACTTTTTAAAAATTTTAACAATATCTTAAGACAAATGAAAATGGAAACACAACATACCAAGTCCTATGGGATACAGCAGAAGTGGTCATAAGAGGGAATTTCATAGCAATAACTGCCTACATCTAAAACATAGAAAGATCTCAAATAAACAACCTAATGTTATACCTCAAGGAATTAATAAACAAGAACAAGGCAAACTTAAAATTAATAGAAGAAAAAAATAACAAAAATCAGAACAAAAATAAACAAAATAGATATTTAAAAAACTACAAAAACAACAAAACAAAGAGTTGGTTTATTGAAAAGATAAACAAAATTGATACATCTTTAGCTAGACTAAGAACAAAAGAAAACATTCAAATAAATAAAATGTGAGATGAAAAAAGAGACAATACAACTGATACTACAGAAATTCAAAGGATCATCAGAGAGTCTTATGAGACTATTAGGATCAACTATTTGCTAAGAAACTTGAAAATCTAAAGAAAATGGGTAAATTCCTGGGTACATACAATCTACCAAGATTCAATCATGAAGAATGGAAACCCTGACCAGACCAATAATAAGTAATGAGATTGAAGTAATAAAAGCTCTCTCATCCAAAAAAAGCCCAGCATCTAATATCTTCACTGCTGAATTCTCCACACAGTTAAAGAACTAACACCAATTGCTCTCAGAGTCTTAAAAATTTTAAGACGGAATACTTCCAAACTATTCCATGTGTTCAGAATTAACCTTATTCCAAAACTCCACAAGGACACGACACAAAAGGAAAACTCTAGGCCAATAGCTCTGATGATCATAGATGCAGAAATTCTCAACAAAATGCTAGCAAACTGAACTCAGCAACAAATTTAAAAATTATTTATCATGATCAGTTATAATTCATCTCAGAGATAAAAGGATGATTCAACACACACAAATCAATAAACATGATACATCACATTAACAGAATCAAAGGCAGTAACTATATGGCCATTTCAACAGATACAAAACTCATTCACTACCACAAGGACATTGCCAAGGCATGAGGGATTCACCCCTGTGACCCAAACAGCTCCCACCAGTTCCCACCTCCAACACTGGGGATTACATTTCAACATGAGATTTGAGGGAGTATGAATATCCAAACTGTATCAGGACTGTCCAAGTTCCTGTTATGTCCAGAGTCAGGAATAGCAGGATCTCCTGAGAGAATGACAGAATGACCGTGTTCTTCAGAGTGCTCCAGCTCTCCCTCAGGCCCGGCTAGTTCAGCTTCCATGGGGACAGCTTTCTAATCAACCTTATATCCCCATCAATTCTTTTACTTAATCACAGTGGCTTAAGTATCCTATTATCCTAATTCCTTTGCCTCTGAAAAAATGGCTAATTAACTGAATGAGTAACTCATTTAATAAAATTTAACCATTAAATAATTTTCTTGGTTCACCATTTTAAAATTACTTACCATGTGACAGTCACTGCACTGGCCTATAAGGATGCAAACATGCATAGAACAAAACACTCATCCTCAAGGAGTTCAAAATATAAAGACAGATACATAAATAATCGATTAGAAGAACATGTGAAGGGTACAGTAAGAGAAGTGTTTTCAGGATACGATGGACTTGGCATAAAAAATAGGGAGCAGAGAAAAGATAAAACTACTAATTATTGACCGCCTATGTGATTTTCATACAACCCTTAACAACAGCAATTATTGAATCCATTTCAGAGATGAGGATACTGAGAGTTAAGGAGCTGGTGACATTTTAAAATTCAGTTGTCAAGCCAACAGCAAGGCTAAGAAAAGCCCCGATGTCAGTCAAAATTCACTGCTTCAAGACCGCTTGGAGGCTGCTTGGCAGAAAGAGGCTCAGAACCTTACATCTGAACTCAACTACACCTCATATGTATCTTCTGCAGTGACTTCTACATCTGCCACCAGATAATTCCTGAAAAGCTCATTAACATCCACAGGAAGGGGCATTACATTTTTTTTTTCAAGCATTCCATTATTAGTATTGGTATTATATCATATTTATGCCTTCTCTTGCCAAGTATATTAAATTTGACACATTTACTGTACATTTTTATTCCTTCTCTATATCTGGTTGAAACAGAGGGGTTTTCTCTAATTAGTTTATATATTAGAATTTATGTATCATTCTGTAACCACCTACAGACACCTATTGGTGTTATAGGTACAATATAAATGCTAGCCGTTACCATGATAAAACACCAAGAAACACTTAGGCAATGTAAAGTTATAATTTGAAGAGTTTATAGAAGAATCTAAAATCATTCAAAACATGAAAGATTCCACTATCAGCAGCTTCTGGGTTGGTCTCAGTGACACATTAGTGCTTTGTACATTTCTACCCTAACTGTCCTTTTATATGACTCTATTTTGACAGGCAAAAGCAATTAAAGTCACTATTTTGGAACTTAGTTCATTTTCTTTGCCATTCCTCCTTCTCATTTACACCCTACATCCAATATATCATTAGCACACACCACTTAATGCCCTGGCTTTGAACAAGCCTCAGCAGAGCTGAAGAGAAAGAATTTCTAGGAAGGAGGGCCACCTACCAATAGAGTGTGAAGGACTTTGCACTAAGACTCAAGGATCCTAGAGGCTGCCTGTGCTGTCTGGCATTTGAAGGTGTGTATAGCAGCAACTAAGCCACAAGCACAAGTGTGCATACTCTAAAAAGAGCCATGATCATCAAACAAGTAAAAAGTTGGTCCTTGGTAATAGTAGGGGGCTTTATGAGATGCTAAAACAGACTGCTTTCAACTCTTTATAAATGCTGAAAGCCTGGGCAGGGGCCGATGGAAAGAAATGACTCTTGTGGCTTTCTCAGGGCTTTTTCTCATGTTTATGGAGCAATCTGTTGCATATGCAAGCAGAAATAGGCTTCTACAGTAAGAACCCTGTAATGCTGACACGGGCGTTGGAGGGGAGAACTATTTTACTTGGTTTAACTTACCTGAGCACCAGAATTTTGACTATAATATGTATGTTGTAACAAGCCAAACTAACCACCTGCGTATTTAATTCCTAGAGAGAGTGATCTTGTTTTTATATTATTCTCAGGTAATGTCAAGGATACAAATCTTAAATGTGTGGCTTGGTTAATTTTTCCATATGTATACACCCGTGTAACTGCTACCTTCTTAAAAATGTACATTTTCTTAAGCCCCAAATTATCTCTAGCTCCTTTTTCTGGAGGGATTCTTTACTGTATGATTTCATAAAGTTGATCATTTTTTGGAATAATAAATAATAATCTCACTGAAAAATGGTATATAGAAAGAAAAATAAAAAGTAAAAATAATGCTGATCTTCATTCTCAGCAAACTAACACAAGAACAGAAGACCAAACACTGCATGTTCTCACTCGTAATTGGGAGTTGAACAATGAGAACACATGGACACAGGGAGGGGAACATCACACCGGGGCCTGTCGGGGGTTGGGGGGCCAGGGACGGGATAGCATTAACAGAAATACCTAGTGTAGATGACGGGGTAGTGGATGCAGCAAACCACCGTGGCACGTGTATACCTAAGTAACAAACCTGCACATTCTGCACATGTACCACAGAACTTAAAGTATAATAATAATTAAACAAAATTTAAATAAACAAAAGAAAAATAGAGAGAAAAGAAAAAATGTTTTACATCACTCTGCAGATCCTTGTTACCAGGACACCCAGAGCCACTCAATCAGGGTTACAAAGGGAATTCTCATCTGAAGGCCTTTCTTATTACCTCTGTACCAGTGAGTCAGTTTCTTATATCAAGGTCTCTCCCAGTGAGTTTTATCCATTGGCTCAGATGAATTTCTCAAGTTCCAAGCCTTTTTTTCAGTTGATTTGAATGAAAATAGTTACGGACACAAGAACAGAAAACCAAACACTGTGTGTTCTCACTCATAGGCAGATGTTGAACAATGAGAACACGTGGACTCAGGGAGTGGAGCATCACACACTGGGGGCAGTTGTGGGGGGCTAGGGGAGGGACTGCAGGGGGGGTGGTGGGAAGGGTGAGGAGGGATAACATGGGGAGAAATGCCGGATATAGTATGCACCTATGCAGCAACCCTGCATGACCTGCACATGAACCCCAGAACCTAAAGTAAAATAAATTAGAAAAAAAAAGATGCTCTTAAAAAAATGAATAAATAAAATTAAAAATTAAGAAAAAAAGAAAATAGTTGCTTTCTTTAATATAACCTTCAAAATACTGGAAATGGCCATGGAGTGTTATATCTCTCTCCCCCATAACATGAATTAACAGTGTCTTTTCTGTGTTCCCTATGACAGTAACATTCTGTCTGTAGGATCAACATAATCAATGCCTCCTGTGGTGATAGGTGGGATTTTATCCTCTTTTGGCAGTAGCACTCTTCCTGCTCGGACCCTCCATCTTCAGAGTACTGTAGGATTCCATACGTGATCACATTAAATCCACTCCACCCATCCCACAGCAATAACTTCTAATGATAAGGTGGTTATTTGATGTCAAATACCTGTGAACTCATGAGGCAAAGATGACTATAACCAGAGTTTTATATTTCACCGGGTAACTCACCTTACATTAATTCACACAATTATCCTGTGAATAAGGTATTCTTGGTAGCTTCATTTAACACATGAGCTGTAGGAGACTTCAGAAAGTTAAGCAGTTCTGCCAACACAAGGCAGAGCTAGGGTCTGAAGTATTCTAATTTCAAACCCTATTCACATTTCATACATAAATATGCTACTCTATCTCCAACCAGAATAAATGTTGGACATGTTGAATCTAGCTGGATGAAATCAGTCTGCTTGCTGTCTTTATTTCTGTTGGTTATTGGTAGTTACAGAGTGTTGTTTTTTGTTTGTTTTTATTTACCTGAGGTTAAAATGCATGGAACAAAGTTTTCAATGAAACTAGTAAGTTTTAGAGGTTTAAAGAGAAGCAGCAGTAAATGCAAAAACTCCATGTGACACTGGTCTTTCTGCTCTTGTGTTGAAAGTGTTTTACTGAATTACAAAGGTGACATTAGTTTCTTACCTAGCACTTCCGTTATCTTCTCATCTTCCACAGACAAAACTAAAAACTCATAGCTAAGCTGAAAGGAGCTTCATGCTCTAACACCTCTCCAGATTTACCTACCCTCTTAATGCACCCACATACATTCTCTCAAAATTTATAGTTTAGTCAACCTGATTTCCTTTTTTCTTCTCCCGTGATGGGAGTCTTGCTCCATTGCCCAGGCTGGGATTACAGGCATGTGCCACCATACCTGGCTATTTTTGTATGTTTAGTAGAGACTGGTTTTCACCATGTTGGCCAGGCTGATCTTGAACTGGCTGGTCTTGAACTCCTAACCACATGATCCACCTGCCTTGGCCTCCCAAAATGCTGGGGTTTCAGGCATGAGCCACTGCACACAGCCAGCCTGATCTTTTATCTCCTCAAACAGTATGTTCTTTCTGGTTTCCAGGCCACTATGCACGCATTTTTCTCTACCCTGTTCATTTTCCACTACTCTTCGCTTAGTTGACTTTAATCACATCTTAGCGTTACAAGTCCTTCCTTTGAGAAGTTCTCCCTTATGATTGGTTGTTTTTGGCTTGTCTAGTTATTGCTAGCACATACTAGGCTCTAAGTAAATTTTTGATAAATCAAAGAAAATTGGCAGATATAGAATAACATGAGAAAGAGAAGTTCAGAGAGTAAGTCCAGGTTTTTTATTTTTAATTATTTTTAGAAAGAAGAAATGCTGAGATTGAAAATTTGGCAGAAGTAGGAAGCTTTTTAGAGTTTTTATTCTCTTTTTTCAGCTATTTTCTCCCTTTGAGGACCACCTTCTAAACTCCAATAAATAAATACAGTGCCCCATTTTCTCACTATTCAACAAATATATGCCATGCATTCCTGGACTTGGCACTGCTCTATACGTTGGGGATACAGCAGTGAATAAGACAAATGAAAAGCCCCCGCCACGGAGCTTAGACATAGGGAATAGGAGAGACAATAACCAAGTGCATAAATAAGTACGTAGTTTCAGATAGTGGCAAATGTTAAAAAATAGAGCAGTGAGGGGAAGAAAGTATGATTTATGCAGAGTCACTTGGGTCACTTTTAACAAGGAGATTAAGGAAGACCCTTCTGAGGAGGTGCCAATTGATCAAAGACCTGAATCATGTAAGGGCATGAGCCATGCACATATTTGGAAGGAAGTATTCCAGGCACAGGAAACAGCAAAAGCAAAAGCCCCAAGAGAAAGGTGATGTGTATGGGTGCATCAATCGGAGTTCTATGAGAAACAGAGCAATATGATGCATATGTTTAATGTATAATTATATATGTATAAAACATATGTAAAATGTTCTATTTACATATTGTTTTCTCTTTCTATGTGTGTACAATGGTGAGCCAATTCCTTGCAAGAAATCAATCTCTCTCTCATTCACATTTCATACACAGACACACACACACACATATATATATTACACACACACACACACACATATATATATATATATGGAGAGAGAAAGAAATAAGTTGATTTATTCCAAGAATTGGTTTGCACCATTGATTGTAGGGCCTGGCTAGGCAATTCTAGAATCCACAAGGAAAACCATAAGGAAACTCTCAGGCAGGAGCTGACTGCAGTTTACAAGTGGAATTTCCTCTTCTTACAGAAAGAAGCCTCAGCTCTGCCCTTAAAGCCTTTCATCTGATTGAATCAGACCCACAGAGATTATCAAGGCTAATACCCCTTACTTAAAGCCAATTGATTGTAGTGTTAATCACATCTACAAAATACCTTCACAACACCTAAAATTGTGTTTGAGTAAATGAGTGCATACTATAGCCTGGCAAGTTGTCATGCAAAATCACAATGGAATGATGTATACCAGGAAGAACAGTAAAAGGACCAGTAATGTCAGTGAAGCAAGCCAACAAGAATCACGTGATGTCATAGAAAAGGTGTATGGAGGCAAGACTATGCATTGCCTTGAAGGCTATGGTAGGGAGTTCGTATTTTAGGAAAGTGTTGGATTTCAAATAAGAGGTTTCACAGTCTATTAAATGTTAAATGTTTAGGCCAAGAGCAGCGGCTCACACCTATCCTAGCACTTCAGGAGGCTGAGGTGAGCTGATCACTTGAGGTCAGGAGTTTGAGACCAGCTTGGCCAACATGGAGAAATCCTGTCTCTACTAAAAGTACAAAAATTAGCCAGGTGTGGTGGTGTGTGCCTGCAATCCCAGCTACTCAGGAGGCTGAGGCAGGAGAATCGCATGAACCCGGAAGGTAGAGGCTGCAGTTAGTCAAGATTGCACCACTGCACTCCAGCCTGGGCGACAGAGTGAGACTTCATCTCAGAAGAAAATAAATTAATAAATAAGAAAAGAAAAAAAGGTAGATTTCTAAAAGATTACTGTGGCTGTAGTAAGAAAAATAGCTTCTAGACACACAAACTACTTAGAAGACTATTGCTTTGGTCCATGGTTCAAATATGGATGGTTTGGGTTAGGGTGGTAGAGGTGGAGGTAGGAGTATATTATTTCCAGGATGTAATTTGAAGGTAGGGACAACAAGATTTACTGATAGACTTGGTGAGCTAGGTAAAGGAAAAAAAAAAGAAGCAAGAATGATGTGCAGATTTGGGGCACAAGTAATTAGAATGAAGAGATAACCAATGTGGGAAAGACTAGTGAAGGATGAGTGTATAGGGCATCAGAGGCTGAGCTTTCGATATAGTAATTTGAGATGCCTTTTAAGCACCCAGCTAGTGAGGTTAAGTAGTAGTTTGATATATAAATATGAAGTTTAGGAAGGGTGGTGGTGGGAGGTGAATTTAGGATTATCAGTAAATTCGAAGCCATGAGACCCTCCGAGATGAGAGAAGAACCTAGCAAGGGAGACTGCTAAAGAACGGAGAAGGAGGGAGAAGGGCCAGGAGAGTACGTGTCCAGGAAGCTAAGTGGAGGAACGGTCCATGAAGGAATAACAAACTGTACGAATACCAAGGCATTAATAGATCTCTAAACTAGCTGACAACTCTATCCCAATTGATAACTCAGACTAAAACAGCTCAAAAGTGTGATAGGCTGAAAAAAAAATTGGGGTAGGCTGAAGACGTTGAATGGGCATATCCATCACACCAAAACATCCCCTTCATCACTATGTCCATTGTCTGTTACTTTTCCCTAGCTTGTCTTCTCCCAGCCTAAAACATCTGTTATCTCTACACTTCTTTAAACACTATAAAAATAAAAAGAAATAAAATTCAACTGGTTGCTGTGGCTCATGCCTGTAATCCTAGCACTTTGAAAGGCCACTGGAGGATTGCTTAAACCCAAGAGTTTGATTAGTTTGGGCACCACAGCAAGACCCTCATCGCTACAAAAAATTTTAAAAATTAGCCAGGTGTGGTGGTGCGCACATGTAGTCCTAGCTACTCAGGTGGTTGAGGTGGGAGGATCACTTAAGCCCAGGAAATCAAGCCTGCAGTAAACTATGAACACATCACTGCACTCCAGCCTGGGCAGCAGAGTGAGACCCTGTCTCAGAAGAAAGAAAATATGTATCTATATCTATATTTATAAATTCATATATATATTCATACATATAAATATATATACATATATTATTTCAAGCAGAAAATTCCCTTAAGCCCTATGAGGAAATCAGGTATCTACTCAATTTCTTATTAACTCTACCTCTATCTATGTTTTTATGTGTCGAAGAGAAAGCTGAGGAGGCCTGAAATCTG
Organism: Aotus nancymaae; assembly: GCF_030222135.1. NCBI lineage: Eukaryota > Metazoa > Chordata > Mammalia > Primates > Aotidae > Aotus > Aotus nancymaae. Next base: position 4,459,151 of record NW_026988494.1, on the reverse strand, counting down.
GGCAGATTGAAAATGGACCCATTGATGGTGGTAGGGAAGAAGAGTAGAAATGCATGTTGTTATAGTGAAACCCCGTCTCTACTAAAAAATATGAAAATTAGCTGGGCTTGGTGGTGGGTGCCTGTAATTCCAGCTACTCAGGAGGCTGAGGCAGGAGAATCACTTGAGCCCAGGAGGCAGGGGTTGCAGTGATCTGAGACTGCACCATTGCACTCCAGCCCAGGTGACAATGTGAGACTCCGTCTCAATCAAACAAACAAAAAAATGAGATGCATGTTGTTATGGGATGGATAGTGTGAGACACAAGGGAAATTACATAGAAAAGGTGGGTTAAATATATGTAAGCAGCATGCAAACATAAATCAATGTTGTAATTCTACTAGAGTGAGCTCTCCAGAGGATTCTCACCTCCCTGACACAGGGCTACCTAATGATCGTATTTACAATGCCTTATACAGTACTTGGCACACTCTATGCTCTCAATGTTTTTCAAATAAATTAGTGAAGGCTTTGGCATGGTAAGAAGCACACCATTTGGGAGCTGCACGGCCCCTTACAGACTATCTAGCACAACTCATTTCTTTTATAGTGAGAGAAAACTGGTCTTTGAGAGAAAACATAATTTGTGCAATGCCATCTAGTAATATTGAAAGAAGACAAACTTTATGAAATTTGACTCCAGAAATGGCTTAGCTATTCAACAACAAGTATTTATGGCATTTAATTATGATATCTGACACTTGAAAGAGTGTCTCCTAAAATTTTGAATTGATAAAAAGAATGAACCAGATTGTGTAACCTGACTTTTAGATCAAAGACTGAGGCAGTTTGAATTGAAAGAGGCTCACAGGAACCAGTTTTCTGATTATAAAAAAAGAAGGATAAGGAAGGGGATCAATTTCTTACAACTTTGAATTATTAGAAATGAGCAATATGATGGAAAAGCCAAAGAGACAGAGGGAAAGAAAAGGTGTTTGTTTTTGTTTGTTTGTTGGCGGTTGTGATTCAATGCAGTGTGAGCTAAGGCCTTTGTCAAAAGTTCCAGAACATTTTTTCCCATATATATGTGTATACCTGTTACATCAGTCCCTGAGATATGAGCTATGTGTTGTTTTCAGACTACTAGACTTTTAAACTTCAGGGTCTTCCTCTGGAAAGCCGGAAAAAAATAATGACATCCACTGGTGAGGACTGAATGTGATAATCTAGGTGAAGTACTTTATTTCTGCAGAACTCACTCTAGGTAACACTGTAAACAATAATAATAAGCAAAAAGTAACTGGCTGCAGTGCGAAGGTTATGGGCAGAGACCCTGGCATCCTACAGCCTTGGTTCCCATGCTATCTCTGCTTCTCCGAGTAAGCATAGCTGTGTCATGTTTGGTCTTTAAAGTTCAGTTTTTCATATGAAATATGGATGTGGTAATGACTACATCCCAGGTTTTCTGCAGGAATTGATAAAATATATGTCAAAGAAACTAGCATTTAGTTATTCTTCGTGTCTGTTGTCTCCTCTGTCTCCCCATATGTGTCCCTCCCTGATCCTCTTAGTCCCCTTTGTCCTGGCAGATCACCCATGCTTATTCCCAAATGGCCTGCCCCTTAAGAGGTCAGTCAAAACCTCCTCAACTATATGGAGTAAAAACACTCTAAAATGTTATTCCTCCCTTCAGGTACGCATTTTAATGGCAATCCTTGAAAACCTAAAAGCCTTAGAAACCGAAAGAAATCAATGTTTAATGATGGAACTTGAAATATTATGACAAAGGAGAAGGAGCTGAAAGGAATTTTTAGATTTCACTGAGTGCAACCAATTCATCTTCTGCATGAGCAAACTTAGAAGGAGAGAGAAATGACAGGTGTCACACAACAGCCCCAGGTCAGTAACTCAGGCAGGGATTCAGGTTATCAGACTCATAACAAGATGCTCTTCCTAACGTGCCATTTGCTTTGAGGGAAGACTCAGCAGTAGCTACCTTACTACCAGCAGCCAAGATTGCCTGTCCTTTCTATCCAGTGCTCATATCCAATAGCAGCTGGATCAGTTCCTGAGCCCAACACTCTGCTGAGCCTTTCATCCTAGAGAGCAGTATACTAAATTGACATTTAGCACCTAGAAATAGCAAGGACACTGGCAATGCCTTAGTAGGAGAATACTCACTAATCAACTACTATCAGACAATTATGCCTTCTTCTGGGACCATCCTATTGCAGGAATGGGTGAATGGGCTTTGTTTTATTTTATTTTTGAGATGGAGTCTTGCTCTGTCTCACAGGCTGGGGTGCAGTGGCATGATCTCAGATCATTGCAACCTCTGCCTTCCAGGTTCAAGCAATTCTCCTGCCTCAGCCTCCTGAATAGCTGGGATCACAGGCACATGCCACCCGCTCAGCTGATTTTTGTACTTTTAATAGAGATGGGGTTTTGCCATGCTGGCCAGGCTAATCTTGAACTCCTAACTCAGGTGATCCCCCTGCCTTGGCCTCCCAAATTGCTGGGATTACAGGTGGGAGCCAACACACCCGCCCAGCTTTAGTTTTATTTTACCCCATTCTGAAGAAGCAGGCTAGCTTTAAAAGCAAAGATTTTGAAAAAGGAAAAAAGAAATGTAACAAGGAGAAATGTCTACTATATTTTTTCCCCATCCCAAGTTAGTTCAGAGGTTGGAGAAGACTGTCTTCTCTCTAATTATAAGCCTTACGTTAACTTAGAAATTTGGACTTTAGTTTCTAATGGTGAAAAAGAAAATAAAAGATGCCAGGAACCTACTGCGTCTGTGGCATGTGTTTGTAACCCCAGCTATTTGTGAGGTTGAGGTGGGAGGGTGGGAGGGTGGGAGGTTGGGGTGGGAGGGTGGGAGGCTGAAGTGGAAGGGTGGGAGGCTGAGGTGGTAGGATGGCTTGAGACCAAGAGTTACCAGCTTGGGCAACGTGGTAATCTCATATCTACAAAGTAGAAAACATTAGTGGGGCCTGTAATCCAGCTACTCAAAGTTTGAGCCCAGGAGTTTGAGGCTACAGTGAGCTATCATTGCACCGCTGTATTTCAGTCAGAGAGGCAGAGCAAGACCCTTTCTCCAAAAGATAAAAATTTTTAAATTGCCAAGAACCTACCAACCACCTGTGCTTTTTAGAAAACTGGCTTATTTAGAAAACTGTGGAATGTATATGACACATATAACCTACAAAATGACATAACGTCACCCGACTTGAACATCTTCTTTCAAGCCATATAGCTGCCCTTCAGCCCTGACCATCAATTTCTCATCTCTTAGACCTTGATTTTTGTAAAGCTTTAGGTATTTGGCAATATCAGTTTGGTCCTCCTTTAAACGACTAAGTAGCCAAGCCTTTTGCAAAGGACCAGTTTCAAACAAAGGAAGGGGGAGAGGCAAAAAGATGAGCTGAGATAGAATTGTTTTAAATTATAAGGCCAAGGATAGGAGAGGGAACAGAGGAGTGGAATCATAGAAACAGTAAAAGGAAAGTGGGAAGATCATATTTCAAAGACATTTTAAAAAAAGAAAGTAAAGATGATGAAAGAAATTGTAATAAAATTGTCAAAGGAAGATCAGAGACAAGGCAAGCTAAGAGAGTTAAATAAAAAATAGAATTTGCATAAGAAGGGACTTAAAAGACTTGAAAAATACAAAGTAAAAGATCTAATAAAGATTACTGGAGAATAAATGAACATGGCAAGGAGAAGGTTCTGCAAAGAACAATAAATGCATTACAGATTTATAAAAGTACTGCGAGAAAAACATCAGAGAGAAGCTGCATAGTGAATTAAAAAAAAAATAAAGTTCAGTCACAGAGGAACCACGAAGATGAAGATGAAAAGGATAAAAGTATTGAGGAAGTGACAGATATTAAGACTACACAGAAGGCATGAGAGAACTACTCACAACATAGAAGAGCAAAAGTGTGTCGGGTGTAAGGAAAAGGTAAACTGCAAATAGGCTGAGTTTTGGTTTTGTTTTTAAATCTACTGAAAAAGCGTTCGATACAACTTTAAAGAGTATCAACAGGATGGTAGAGGTATTTTTTGAACTGCAATTAAGAGTTTATTCTTACATAAAAGCAGCTATTGAAGTATCAGAAAAGTTATGTCAGGGACCCTTATATCACCATAAATATCCAGAGAGATGACTCGACCTGCATTCACAGTTTAGCTACATTATCAACCACCCTGAAGAGGAGCAAAAGAAAATGATTGGGAACTTTTTCTTTACACATATGACATGAGTTTTAGGACACTTGAAAGAACAAGACTGAGTTCTAAGTACATTGCTATCAAAAACATGATAGCACGTTCTCTTCAACGTCATCCTTCTTCCGACTCCAAAACCCAAGCAAAATGATAAAGTCTGAAGAACTGCCTGCTCCACAATGCTCAGACATCCCTGTCCCATATACTACAAGTGTTGACACCTATTTATCCAGGGTCTTTCTCTGGTACCCTTTACACTGGACAATGCCCACATCAGTGCAACATGTCAGACGTCAAAATTTTAGGACATTGCTTCCAGACAGAATGCTAATTCTCTCTTCAATTAACAATGGGTCGAGAACTCTCTTGATTCTGCCATCTGATGGTCATCTCATGTATTTTAAGAATTTTCTAAATTTATAGTATTATGGAATTCTAGATTAGAAAGAGACTAGGAATGTCACATAATTCACACTTTTATTTCATAGATGTGAAGAGATGAAGGCCAACAGTGGTGAAGTTACTTTCTTAATCCAAAAGGTGACACTCATGTATCAGAACCTCTCCTGGGTGCCCTATGAGAAAAACGTATTTGATTTAGATAGATTGCACAAAAAAAAATCTCTTAAAACTGTCATAGGTCGGTAAAGGAATTGAATTAAAAATTTAAGCACGTGTCAAATATTTGACTTACGGAAAACCAAGTATCTATTTCATTGCACTGAGCTGGTAGCTCCCAATCTTTCTTTGTCCTCGGTGCTCACAGTGTCTCAGGAATTATTTACAACACACTTGGGCAAAAACAAAGACCTAAGAGTTCAGTTTAAGAAAGTAGATCCAAACATTATAGCAAGTATTTGTGTCTTAGCTTGTTAGCACTCTGAAAATATAATACACACACAAAAAAATGTATTTTTATTTCATTCTTTTTTTTTTTTTTTTTTTTTTTTTTGAGACGGAGTTTCGCTCTTGTTACCCAGGCTGGAGTGCAATGGCGCGATCTCGGCTCACCGCAACCTCCGCCTCCTGGGTTCAGGCAATTCTCCTGCCTCAGCCTCCTGAGTAGCTGGGATTACAGGCACGCGCCACCATGTCCAGCTAATTTTTGTATTTTTAGTAGAAACGTGGTTTCACCATGTTGATCAGCCTGATCTCTAACTCCTGACCTCGTCATCTGCCTGCTTCAGCCTCATATTTGTATCTTTAAACCTTTAGTGTGCTACCTTTAGACATCATATGGTTGGATCTTATTTATTTTTTATTTTTTTTTTATTTTTTGAGACGGAGTTTCGCTCTTGTTACCCAGGCTGGAGTGCAATGGCGCGATCTCGGCTCACCGCAACCTCCGCCTCCTGGGTTCAGGCAATTCTCCTGCCTCAGCCTCCTGAGTAGCTGGGATTACAGGCACGCGCCACCATGCCCAGCAATTTTTTGTATTTTTAGTAGAGATGGGGTTTCACCATGTTGACCAGGATGGTCTCGATCTCTTGACCTTGTGATCCACCCGCCTCGGCCTCCCAAAGTGCTGGGATTACAGGCGTGAGCCACCGTTTTATTTCATTCTTATCTCCAAAACTGTAATTTCCCTTATTCACAGTTACAACTTTAGGTAGTTTCAGTTAATTTCCATCAACTCTGATCTGAAAATGTTACAGTATTTTGAGAGAAAGAAGAAGGGGGAGAAAACTTTCACATAATTTGCATTACAGTATGCTGTTACAATTGTTCTATCTTATCATTACTGTTTCTAGTCTCTTACTGTGCCTAACTTATAAATTAAGCTTTATTAGAGATATGTATGTATAGGAAAAAATACAGTATGCGTATGGTTTTATACTGTCTGCTGTTTCAGGCATCCATCGGGGATCTTGAAATATATTTCCTATGACTGAGCGGGGGGGCACTACTGCTTTTGGAGTTGGATGTGTGCACTGTTAGGCACTCCACGACTTCCCAGACCTTAGAATCAGATTGCATATAGCCATCTTCATTTTCTGTTCCACCTCAGTTTTTACCCCATATTTGCTTTATCAAACCTGCTACAAACTTAACTTCACAAAAATATGTCATTGAAAGGAAGGTCCCATGACATGGTATGGAGCACCTTGCCGCACCATTTGGGAAACAGGTCAAAATCTTTGCTTTGATCTTAGAGGAGCATTTGTCTTCATTAACCAAGAGGAAGGGATTAAACCTTCAAAACACATCAAACTATTTTTCTATTCCATTCTATTCTATTCTGCCAAAAATCCCTTTGTGGTCTCTATTTTATATGTTGTATAAGAATTTCCTAACTAGCCTGCACAATTGTCTTTGGAATTGGAGTCAGCCCAGCTCTGGAACAAAACTTAAAAAATCTTTCACCGCATGTTCTCACTCATAGGTGGGTGTTGAACAATGAGAACACATGGACACAGGGAGGGGAGCACTACACACTGGGGTCTGTTGGGGGGAAATAGGGGAGGGACAGTGGGGGGTGGGGAGTTGGGGAGAGATAGCATGGGGAGAAATGCCACATGTAGGTGAAGGGAAGGAAGGCAGTAAATCACACTGCCACGTATGCACCTATGCAACAATCTTGCACGTTCTTCACATGTACCCCAAAACCTAAAATGCAATTAAAAAAAAAAAAATGCAGCAGCAGCAAAAAATAAATAAATAAAAATCTAGCTATTGAAAAAAAAAAATCTCTCCCTAGAACCAAACCATTCAGTGTATATTCAGGAGTTGTTTGTTTTCTTTGTTTTAATGAAATTCCAAAGCAGGAGGCAAAAAAGCATATCCTATAAAATAAAGAACAATTTCAACTGAATTCCTCTTAATGGCCTAGTAGGACTTCCTAACAGCAGTGGAGTAATTTCCCCTCTCATACCCGATTTGCTCCTCACAACAATCATATGAAAGACGAAGGCATCATTAGCATTTCTGTTTTACCTACCATGGTTTTATAAGAATGATTGTAAGTACTCAGTACATTAATTGATAAATCAAAAGGTTTTATTGAGTACTTTGCCTACATTCGGCATTATGCCAAAAACTGCAGCATTCAAGGGAAGTATAAAACATGGTTTCTCTCCCAAAGAAGACCTTATACTAACTGTTGAAAGATGGTCTATATACATTCAACAATTTATAAGTTTATAGAAAGAGATAGGAGACAATAACATTATAGAACAATTAAAGAATGCAATAGCCTGGAAGTTGTACAGTGCTGGCAATAAACACATAGTGAGTTAAACCACAGAGAGATCAATGTGGCTGCAGTCCTTCTGCAATACCGAGCTTTACCAGTAAAGAATCTCAAGGACATTCCAAGTTCACTTGCCTAATTTATATCCGGAATAACTGGAAGGACTGAAATCAAGGTGAAGAGCACGGTTTTTAATTTCAATTTTTATATTGTTGAAGTCAACAACAATATAGTGTAGTCAGCAAAGTTGCTTGTCATTTTATCAGTCTTCATATTGCAATCAAGAAGTTCTAACACTAACAAATAGAATCAAGTAGATGAATTCTTCCCAGTAATCTACTAAAAATACCTTCAGCGTTTATTTAATATAACTAAACTGGGGTCAGGAAAATGGACAAATATATTGGAATAATGAGTTTAAAAAATCCAGGAATTGTACCTTATTTCAACTAAACTTAGCAGGAATATTACATCCTAAAGATCAGGAATGAGTAATATAGAACAGACAATAAACAAGTGCAGGGTAACTTTTAGACACAATCTGGGTTAGCCTCCAAGTGGGAAGGAGACAGCACATAACCCAGGTATACTCACCACCAAGAGGCTAAATGGTTTAAGGTACAGGTATAAGGTCTTCACCCCCAGCATTAGGTCGGCAATAGAGTCATGGCAAACAAACAAACAAAAAAAGCCTTCTCAAATAATCTAAGCTGAGCATATCTGCTGCTTCTTGCCCCTTAAATGTGATATTTCCCACAGATAGAAACTTTGTGCTCCCTTTCCTTCTTTTATTTTACACTGTCTTCCTTGGCCCTATCCCACACTCCCACATCTTTAGCTATTACATAAAATTTAGATTCTAAATGAGAAAGATGCCAACTTTGGCCTTTAGCCCATACATACTGATCTGCATATTTGACATCTCATTTTATTTTTTTCTCTTTGAACTCCTCCCTCCCTCCCTCCCTCCCTTCCTCCCTCCCTTCTTCCTTCCCTTTTCCCTTCCTTCCCTTCCCTCACTCCCTCCTTCCTTTCCTTCCTTCCTTCCTTCTTCAATTTCTTCCTGTCTCGTTCCTTTTTTCCTCCTGCCTTCTCTCTCTCTTGCTTCCTCTCTCTTTTTCTCCTTCCTTTCCCTCTTATTAACAAAACCTCTCTCTCTTCTAGTCTCTTCTTTGCTTTATACTCACAATGTTCCCCCTCACTCCCACCATGGCGATGCTTATTATTATTACTATTTTCATTATAGACTATTAAAGTATATGCAATATTAATTCATATATTTAATTACAAATGATCATTTTTGCTAGAAAACAAATTTAAGAATGCTAACATATAGCCACATAGGCTGCATATCTTTTTTTTTTTTTTTTTTGAGACGGAGATTCTCTCTTGTTACCCAGGCTGGAGTGCAATGGCGCGATCTCGGCTCACCGCAACCTCCGCATCCTGGGTTCAGGCAATTCTCCTGCCTCAGCCTCCTGAGTAGCTGGGATTACAGGCATGCACCACCATGCCCAGCTAATTTTTTGTATTAGTAGAGACGGGGTTTCACCATGTTGACCAGGATGGTCTCGATCTCTTGACCTCGTGATCCACCCGCCTTGGCCTCCCAAAGTGCTGGGATTACAGGCTGCATATCTTTTTTACATAAAAATTAAAGTAGCATAGTTTATATTATTTGATATTAAATTTGAATTCTAATGTTAATATGATTTGATTATTCCCCTGCCCAAAACTTAAAGATAACATCACAAACTCTTTCACATAACTTATCACCCTATCATGGTCTTTCTCCTCTCTGCTTCCTCCTCTTTAGCCTCACTTTTGCCCACCCCCCGGGTGCCCTGTACTCTTACCTACCAAACCACTAACAATGCCTTTGCATGGGCTGCTCCTTTCAGTAGAAATATCGTTCCCATGATATTCAGCTTACCTTTCAAAACTTAACTGACGCCTACATAACATGACAGGTGGTATAAAACATATACACACCAAATCTTTCTACCTCTAAACCTCATCCATATTTATTTTAACATATCCTAGAGTAAGCGTGTGTGATGCAGATAGAGCAGATGCAAAAGGTCATCTGGCACAATGGATACTAAGAAAAGAAGGTACTTGATCCTATGAGCATATACAAAAATTATGCAGGCAAAAAAACAAAACAAAACAAAACAAAACACTCGCAGAACTCCTGGGACACTTGAAAACCAAGGACAGAGATCAGGGGGCTGAAGGGAAACAGCACCTGTGATAATGATCAAGATAACAATCTCTGTAGTCAAACGTTCAGAATTCAATTCTAACTCCACCACTCTCCTGCCAGATAAGATGAGGTGAGATATGCAACCCTCTTTGCTTTGCTTTCCTCATCTAAAAAGGATACCTCCTGCATACGGTTGTTGTAGTGCTTGAATATGACAATCCATATCAAACTGATGGAAAGAAGTTGACACTTAGTAAACTTTAAATAAGTATCAGCTAGTATTTTCACTACTCATAACATAGCCAAAGATGAGTAAAAGGATGACTTGCTGTGGAATAAACAAGTCTGATAAAATTCAGATATTAGATGACTGTAAAAGGAGAAAATCACACAGAAACTTTTTGGAGAAATACAGTTTTCAAAATAATATGCTGGAAGTAATATATTATTGTAAAATGGCATATGATAGAAAAGACACCCCATGAATTAATATTAAAAATAAAAAAGCTAACACCAAGTGCAGTGGCTCATACCTGTAATCCCAGCCCTTTGGAAGACCAAGGCAGGGGAATTGCTTGAGCAAAGGAGTTCAAGACCAGTCTGGGTGACAAAGTGAGACCTTGTCTCTACAAAAAATAAAATAATTATCCAGTTTGTAACACAAAGGATAAATGCTTGAGGTGATGGATGCCTCGTTCTCCATAATCTGATTATTTCACCTCTCATGCCTGTATCAAAACATCTCATGTACCTGGTAAATATATACACCTACTGTGTACCCACCAAAATTAGAAATTTAAAACTTGTTGAAAATGTTAGCCAGGCCTAGAGACACACACCTGTTGTCCCAGCTACTTAGGAGGCTGAGACAGGAGGATAGCTTCAGTCCAGGACTTTGAGGCTGCTGTGAGCTATGATCAAGCGACTGCATTCCAGCCTGGGCAACAGAACAAGATCCTGCCTCAAAAAATAAAATAAAATAAATTAAAAATGAAGATAAATTCAACTTTGAAAAAAAAGGAGGTTTTCAAATTCATTTTCTAAAGGAAAAGATAAAAGATAGACCTTTAGCTTGGTATCGATAACATGGTGATAATGGACGAAAGCTGTATGGACAAATTGGTCAACTCCTCTTTGGCTTTAAAACAGGATAAACTGCAAGACACATAGAGAAAGAAAGAAAGAAAGAAAGAAAGAAAGAAAGAAAGAAAGAAAGAGAAAGAGAGAGGGAGAGAAAGATAGGGAAAGAGGAAAAGAGAAAGAAATAGAAAGAAAGAAAGAAAAAGAAAGAAGAAAGAAAGAAAAGAAAGAAAGAAAGGGAAGAAACACTGTTAAGAGGAAACTAGAGTCTAAGAGAAGTAAGGAATTGAGTTCAAAGTGCTGAAATCCCTAAAATATGAGCAGGAAACTTTGAAAATGCATCTTTATGATTAGGAGAGAATGAAATTGAGATAACCCAATTTCGAGAGTAGAAAAAGGTAAATTGCTGAAATTATTAAAAGTGAGTTTGATACCCACTCCAGTCCACAGTTTAGAACTCACCAATGAGAGTGTAAGCATTTAGAGAGGGAAGCAGGATTTCCTGAGCTATTTGACTATATCTGTAGAAGAAGATTATCTAGGACAAGGGAAGAGAGAGACACACTCCATCCTGGGCCATAAATTCACTTTGGGACACCATCTCTTTAGTGTGATGATCTGGAAGATCATTCAAAATAGAATTATCAAAATAATGAACATGCTCAAAGCAACATTCTAAGAGAAGGAATAGCTTAATCAAAATGTTGCTGTTTTGCTATTTTTTACAGATTTTTTTAAATGTAAATTTCTGTATAATTTTAAATATTATAACTAAATATTTATGGAAATCAATGTTAACTCTTTTTCTCCTTTCTAAGTTTTCTTTTCATTTTTGACAGCTTCATTCAGATATAATTGACATGCCATACAGTTTACTCATGTAAAGCAGATAATTCATTTTTTTTTAGTGTCCTCACAATAATGTCACCATTATTGCAATAAAATTTAGAACATTTTTATCATGTATCTCTTCTTTTGACAGAGATCTCATTGAATAAGTAGATCAACATGAGAAGTACTGCCAATTTGACAATATGAAATATTCTATTTTGACAATATGAAGTCTTTCCATCCATGAACATGGAATATTTTCTCATATTAGGTCTTCTTTAATTTCTTTCAAAAATTTTTTGTAGTTTTCAGAGTAGGTTTGCACTTTTTTCATTAAATGTATCCCTAAGCATTTTATTCTATTGTTTTCTTAACTTCATTTCCAGATTGTTCATTGCATGTGTATAAATATACAATTGATTTTCGCACACTGATTTTGTACACTATAATCTTGATGAACTTGTGTATTAGTTCTAATATATTTGTAGTGCATTCCTTAAGATTTTTTGCATACAAGATTATGTCATCTGATTTTGGGGAAAAAGGCTTCAGTCTTTCACCATTAAGTATGATGTTGTCTATGAGTTTTTCTTAGATGACTTTTATCAGGTTGAGGAAGTTCCCTTTAATTTATACTATGTTGAGTGTTTTTATTATAAAGTTGTATGACGTATTATTAAATGTATTATTATGTCTATTAAAATGATCATATGGTGTCTGTTCTTTATTCTGTTGTTATAGTGTATTACATTAGTTGATTTTTGAATATTAAATCTACTTTGCATTCCAGGTTAAATCTCACGTTGTCAGGGTGAATAATTGTTTTATATGTTTCTGGAATTAGTTTGACCACATTTTCTTTAGCATTTTTGTGTTCATATTTATAAGCAATGGTGGTCTGTAGGTTTTTTTTCTTCAGATGTTTGGTTTTCTCTGGTTTTGGTACCAGAGTAATACTTCATAGAATGAGTTGAGAAGTGTTTCTCCTCTTACATTCTTGGAAAAGTTTGTGAATAATTGGTTTTAATTCTTCAAATGTTTGCTAGAGTTCATGAGTGAGGCCATCTAAGTCCAGGGCTTTTCTTTGTTGACAGCCTTTGATTACTTGTTCTTGGTCTGTCCTACATTCTATATCATCTATATTCCATAATGTCTACTTCTTCAAAACTCACTTTGAATAGTTGATTTTGTGGCTCTGGTCCATTTCATCTAATTTATCTAATTTGTTGGCATACAGTTGTTCAAAGTATTGCTTTATTATTCCTTTTATTTCTGTATAGTTTGTGGTAATGTCTCATCTTTTATTTTTGAATTTGTGATTCAATTAGTTTTACATGTTTTTTATCTCCCCACCTCCCCCTTTTTAAGGTTTGTCCATTTTGTTCCTGTTTTCAAAGAACCACAGTATGGATTCACTGATTTTATCTATTTATTTTTAATATTCTCCACTTCATTTCCACATTAGTTCTTATTATTTCCTTCTTTGTGCTTGCTGTAGGTTTTGTTTGCTCCTCTTTTTCCAGTGTTATGAAGTTGAAGGTTGGGTTATTAATCTGAAATCTTTCTTCTTTCTTAGGAAAGGCATGTAGGACCGTAAATTTGCCTCTAAGCACCGCTTTAGCGGCACTCTCCACATTTTGGTGTGTTGCATCTTTATTTTCATTCAAAGTATTTTGATTTTCCTTCTAACTTTTTTCTTTGACCCACTGGTTATTTAGGAGTCTATTGTTTAATGTCCACATATTTGTGAGTTGCCCAAATCTTTTTCTGTTATTGATTTCTAATTTCATTATGTTGTAGAGAACATACTTTGTAGTATTACTATTCTTCTGAATTTATTGAATTTTTTTTTTGTTTCTTTCCTTTTTTTTCTCTCTTTTCTTTCTTTTTTGCCTTGCATATAGTCTGTACTGCAGAGTTTTTCATGTACACTTGAACTGAATGTATACTCTGATTTTTATTAGGTAGTGTGTTCAACAGATACCATTAATTCTAATAAACTTATATTGATGTTGAAATCTTCAGTTTCCTTGTTGATATTTAGCCCAGTTGTTCTATCCATTAACAAAAATAATATGTTGAAATCTCTAAATATTATGGAAATTTTCTCATTTTTCCCTTCACTTTGGTAAGGTATTTGCTTTATGTATTTTGATTCTTTGTTCTTAGATACATGCATATTTTCAATTGTTATACCTTCCTGATCAATTTATACTTTCATCACTATAAAAGTTCCCTCTTTATCTCTAGTGACTTTTTTTGTTTTAAAGTCTATTTTGATTTATCCAAATATAGTCGCTATAGCTATCTGTAGTTACTTTTTGCATGATAAAATTTTTCTATCCTTTTGCATGTAATCTACTTTTATCTTTAAATCTAAAGTATGTCTTTTGTAAATAGCATACAGATTTTAAATTAAATCTGATGAACTTTGACTTTTAATTGGATTTGTTTAATCCATTTACACTATTTTTTAGATAGCTGGATTTACATCTGCCATTTTTGGTACTGCTTTGCATGTGTCTTATATCTATTTTGTTCCTCTTCCCCCTATTGGTTTCCTTTTCCTTAAGTAAATATTTTCTAATAAGGCACTAAAATTATTTAGTAGCTTAAAAAATTTACCCTCTTTTTTTTTTAAAAATGTAGCTTATTTGTGGCTGTTCTACAGTTTCCCATATATGCCATAACTTATCAGAATCAGCTTCAGGTTTATACTACCTTAGTTCCATTAAGACCTATAAACATTATTCCTATATATTTTCTATTTATTTTTTCTTATTTCTGGGGTATTACTGTTATACACATTATATCTAGTAATGGTACAGACCCAACAATATATTGTTACAATTATTACTGTGTATAATTTTATGTCTCAAAGAAACTGAGAGGAGAAAAGAAAGTAAAAACAAATCTTAAATAAGGATGTTAACATATAAAAATATCTTACTCATAGTTAGAGATTTTAATATGTTAGCATCATTATTTAAGATTTCTAATTATCTTCATTACTTCTTGTGGATTAAAGTTGCCATCTGGAGTCATTTTCTCAGCCTAATACAACTTTACTCCCACTTATTATATCTTCCTTGGCTTGTTCAATAATGGTTTCTTTTAGTTATTTAAACAGATGTATAATGGCTACTTTCGATAAATTTTTTCTCTTAAATTCAACTTCTGGTCACTCTCACAGGCAGTTTCTGTTTATTATATATATTGGTACTATATATATAAATGTATATATAGGTTTTTTGTTTTGTTTTGTTTTTGTTTTTGTTTTTGAGAGGGAGTCTCACTCGTTGCCCAGGCTAGTGTGCAGTGGCAGATCTTGGCTCACTGCAACCTCTGCTACAACCTGAGTTCAAGCAATTCTCCCACTTTGACCTCCCTAGTTGCTGAGATTACAGGCTCCCACCACTGTGGCTGGCTAATTTCTGTATTTTTAGTAGAGATGGGGTTTCACCATGTTGGCCAGGCTGTTCTCGAACTCCTGACCTCAAATGATCCACCTGCCTCGAAATTCCAAAGTGCTGGGATTATAGGAGTGAGCCACCGCATCCAGCTTAAAATATAATATTTTGACAACTATGAGTATCGCCTTCTCCCCTGAGGCTTATTATTGTTGTTTGCTTATTTCTTTCTTTCATGACTGGTTAGATTATTTTAGTGACATAGATTTTCCTTCCACAGTGTTAAGCTTCTGATCATTCTCCTGAGGGAGGTGCTGCTTAGGATAGATATCAGAGCTTCCAGATAAAAGTGTATCCCAGCC
Source organism: Aotus nancymaae (assembly GCF_030222135.1). Classification (NCBI taxonomy): domain Eukaryota; kingdom Metazoa; phylum Chordata; class Mammalia; order Primates; family Aotidae; genus Aotus; species Aotus nancymaae. The sequence goes on along the minus strand of NW_026988494.1, from coordinate 4,443,863 downwards.
AAGACTTGCTGCCAACCTTGTGGGACATTAAACATTGAACCCAGCTGATATGGTTTGTCTGTGTCCCCACCCAAGTCTTATCTTGTGGGGACACGGATAAACTTGTTGTGGGAGGTAATTGAATCATGGAGGCAGGTCTTTCCTGTGCCGTTCTCATGAGAGTGAATAAGTCTCATGAGATCTGATGGTTTTGTAAGGGGGAGTTTCCTTGCACAAGCTTTTTTTTTAGCCTGCTGCCATCTATCCAAGATGTGACTTGCTCCTCTTTGCCTTTCTCCAGGATTGTGAGACCTCCCCACCTATGTGGAGCTGTGAGTTCAATTAAACTTTTGTAAATTGCCCAGTTTGGGGTATGTCTTTATCAGCAGCATGCAAATGGACTAATACACCCGCCAACCCCACTGCAATTTCTTACTTGCAGAACTGTGAGCTAATACATGAGTTTTGCTTAAGTCCCTTGTGCATTGTTATTTCTCATGTTTTAACAGAAAACGAACGCAATGATCAACCAGTCTTCAGTACTATCCTCTATTCTGTTCTCCAAGCTGCTTTTAGAGAATTCTTTCTAAAAACAAAATCTGATTGTAATCCTTCCTTGTTTCCTATTAACTTTAAAAGAAAATTTAAGCAGTGTAATGTTCAAGTCCTTACCATATGTCATCGGTGCTAAAATCACGTGGTAAAGTTAGGCTCTCATTAACCTCCACGTGATTGCACATAAAATAACTTTATCCTGCTTGCCTCAACTGGCTAACTCTCACTTTTTTCTGAACACTCAATTCACTCATGGCCTCTTCTAAGACTTCTTCCATGATACCAAACTTCATGATACCCGTGGTATCCTTTACATGTCCATATCATAACACAAAATATTGTGTTCAGATTTCTATTAATTGTTACTACAATCAGATTAATAACAGTTATTTCTTCCTCTGTGTTTTAATTACTAATATAGTGCCTGACCTCAATAGATGTTCAATAAGTTTTCATTTTATTTTTAATATATATATTAATCAAATATTGAAAAAAATTAATTGTAGCCTCAATCACCTCTTGAGTCTCAAATATATGTTTATCAAACAATTTACTCAGCAACTCACTTGAATATTTATCTAAAAAAGCATATTAAGCTTAATATATCTAGATAATAACTCTTCTGCCCACTCAACACCACAAACCTGCTTCTACACTGGACTTTTCCATGTCAGTAAGTGACAACAAAGCTTTTTAGTTGCTTAAGATCAAAACACAGGGGTTGATTTTAATGCCTTACTTTCTTACATATAAAATATCTATCCTATATGTAAGATATTAGCTTATTCTATTGGCTCTACCATAAAAATCTTTCCTGACCACAGCCATGAAAAGCATCCTCAACCATGCCATCTTTATTTCTTACTTGGAAAACAGAAGCAACTAGTAACTGATGTCCCTGCTGGGTATCCTCTGTTTGACATTCTATAACCAGAGCATCTTTTAAAAACATCTGTCAGATCATGTCATTCCACTGCTCAAAACACTCCTATACAGAGTTTAAAATGAAACCTTAAGTCTTTACTCTTGTTAGTTAGTTACTACACAATGTGCTCCTCATCTCTTTACTGCTATGACTTTATCTAGTATCACTTTGCCTTTGCCTACTAAACTCCAGCCACATGTATTCTCTTTACACGGTCTTGAGACTTCCTGTTTGTTCTGCCTAAAATACTCCTTTCCACATCATTGCTGGGTTGGATCCTTCTCATTATTCAGATCTTAGCTTAAATGTCACATTTTCAGGAATACAATTTCTGACCACTTAGTCTAAAAGAGCCCTTGAATCACTTATAAATCATATCATTTTATTTTATTCATACCACATAAATAATTGATACATTTTCTTGTTTGTTTATTTACAACCCTCTGGCCCACGTGCACAACACACACATACATATGCTGAAATACTTATTATATGAAACAGACACCTAGGCCATCTGGTTTAATGATGTCCCTATCTTTTAGAAAAAGACATAAAATTAGCATTTAATGTTTGAATGAAATAATTATTGTCATCAGTGTGGATGCAAGGTAATTACATATGGGAGCACAGCGCAGAACCTGCTCAACCATTCACAGGAGGCAGCCACCCAGAAGCAAAGCACACTAAATAAAACCCTTCCTTATAATCATGATTTAACATGCTTAAGAATGTTATAGAGCTATATATAAGGGGTGAGTGGAAAATTTCATTTTAATTCATTTTCCCCATATGCCAAAGATTACATTATTTATTACCTTGGCAAAAGTCTTGATTACTCTCATATTAGAACCGTATCAAGTATTATATTTGCAGAAAGGCAGGGTGGGAGATGAGTAGTTGATTTATTCAGGAGGATAATATAATTACACTAATTATTGTCTTATAATAAATTAGTAGCAATCAAGTTTTGTAATGAAGATGTTCAGTCCTTTTAGTCTGGGAACCAGAGACCTGAAATTCATTGAGCAATCTATAAAACAGACATATTCAGTATTTTTTTCTAAAAGCATAGCTAGCTAATGTTGGCATAAGAAAAAGCAGGTCATTAACACCAGTATGAATCATTCAAATTATACAACGTGAATTTTAACGCTAAAAACACCCTCTAAACTCTAAAACAAATGAAATGACTATAGTCATAGGTATATAGATTACCAAGAAAATTTGTATTCATAAAGAAGGGCTATTTCATGAATTAGGAGTTCCAGAATTTTTGGCATATGAGTAGAAGAGTTTATTAGGGAATATTTTGGTGACACATGTAAAAAAATGTAAACTCAAGCATCATTTAGTAATATTGTCTAGAGGAAGACATCAGTGGATCTGGTGTTAGATAATCAATTGGCGCCTTCACAGATTTGTGAGTCTATTAAATTCTAAAAGCCTTAGTATCTGCTTCTATGACACAGAGACAAAACAACTGCAAAAACATTCCTTCATATCACATATGAAAGGTGGGGGCTCAAATGAAAAAGCATATGATATAATATTGTAAGTTGCGGTGCTTTATTGAAAGTGAGCTATGAATTTTCAGTAATAATGATATACAGATTTGATAGACATTGAGCACCCAAATGAACAGAAATACTCCAACTCACTTATGTTACAGCAGAGGTTGTTATGCAAATTCAATAAAAATTACATGGATTAACAGCTATTCTAGTATTACATATGAACCTACTAACTTTTATACCAAAGGAACACTGAGGCCCTGAGATCTAAGGCTAGCATGAATTTCAATAGTTAGATTAAAACAACAGATCCCAAGGTTGTAAACCTTCAGACCTCATGTTCAGATCTTGAGAGTACTGTATACCTTAAGAGTTCCTCCCTGCTCTTGAATGGGTCTTTAGACATAAGGTTATACCTGTCCTGTAGCCGTTTCTTTTTTCTCTCTCCATTTTTCCTCCATGTGGCATTTCTGTTGCTGCGTATAAGTCCCTAGAGGCCTAAGCATCAGTAGTCACAGCTATCATAAGTGATTTCTATAAAGGATTTCAGGGTGAAAGGTGCTTTATCCACCTACAATGCTATCATTATCAGTCATCTCAGAAAAATCAGAGCTGAGCCTCCTTCCTGTGTGATAGCAGCTGCAGACTGCTGATATCCTCTTGATATGGATTTCTTGATTGTTAACCTAAAATACAATGTATATTGCTTTGATATAAAATGCATGCAGAAAAGTTTCTTATTTGAAGGATTAAAAGTAAAATCTGGTTTTGTTCTAATTTCCTTCTGTTCTCTTTGAACAGCAGGAGTACAGACTTATTTTTACTATCCTTCTGCTCAGGGCAATGGGATTTTGATATTAAACAAAAGAAGGGATTTATTTTAAACATCTAGGCCTAGACCAAGCAAGAAACTAGGGCTACGAGTCAGTGACATGAAAATTGGACTTTATTACATTAGGAGCAACTCTAGATATTTTCCCTAATTGATTCAGCAACTGTAGAAAAGTTCATTTACTATAATCAATATTACTTTACATTGTACCTCAATCAAAAACTACTTTTCCATGGTCAATAACAATTAGACAAGTGGAGAGACACGGCAGCATTGATGGTGATGGACCTCAAGATTTATACTTGCCATTCTTTTAAAAAAAATAAAGCCAGAGAAACAGCTAATTGCATTGTATTGAATTTGAAACCTTTTGGAAACAATTTAGAAAGGACTTGGAAATAAGTCAGAAATATCCTAGGTCAGGAAGTCAAGTAAAACAGATATATCTAAACCTTTCTTACTAATGTTTTATTAAGTTAATCAAGATCTAACAAACAATAGGAAAGACATGGAAATAAAATCAAGGACACAAGTGGGATATAAACTGGTACCTTATAGGAATGTTCAAAGAATGAAATAATTTCACCTGAAAGGCTTTTATCAATAGTAGTCTTTCGTTTTCATGAAGAACTATGGTTTGTGTCCAACCAAAGGATAGTAAGAAAAAAAGGCAAATTATAGCAGGAGGCATACTAAACATAAGTGATAAAAAATGAGTGAGCACCTGTAAAGAACCTAATGGCTTGTATGAATGAACAGTGAAAAGGATTTACCTTCTGGTGCAGTCCATGTCAATACAGCTATGTGCATGCATCCCATATCTCACATGCTGGCTGCTTTGTGATGGGCATTCTCATTTTTCTCTTTGGTGTATTTCAAAAACCTATAGTGGATGATTTAGACCAACACTTCCAGGAGAACAAAATTACAGTGGTACAGAAGGAAAGTTCATTACACATTGTTAGAATCAAGATGTGATGAGTTAAACTAAGGATAGTACTGACAGTGGAAGCCAGGGAAGCACTTGCAATGGAGCATGAGGAGTTGCAGCACAGAGAGATGGAGGTTGGGGTGGAGACCTCATTGGCATAACAAGAGGTCATCAGTTTGTATGCAAGATCATTAAGTAGGCGTGTACAGTGCACAACCTGCTCAATCATCCATGGGAGGGAGACCCAGCAGTAAAGCACAGTCAATACAGCTCTTCTTGACAATCATTATTTAATATTATACCACAATTTAATTTGATCAGAACACTATGACAGCAAGACTATGTGACCAAATCTAAAATACGTAAGATGCAGCAGTTGGCAAAGTGGCAAGGTCCTGGAACTGTGTATGCAGAAGAAGTCTGGTGGATAGGATATCCTTACAACCCAAATTACTACAGGACAGTAAGCCTTGGGGAATATTAATATTAAAAGGGCATAATTATATCATAACCAATGTAACTTTCTTATATTTGGGGGGATTTCTCTCTTTAAAATACCAGACCTTCCAAAAAAAAAAAAAAATCTGGAAACACCTAACTCATACTTTTGCTTTCTGATTTGTAGAAGTTATTGAACTGTGTTACAAATGCCTACAAAATACAAACACTTTCTTCTAACATCTTGCTGAAGCAACCCTTAACTTTCTCTGACCATATGTCTTCTAGCATCTATCCTTACCATCCCTCTCCATCCATTATCCTCATAGCACTCAGAAAAATCTTTCTAACATATAATGAATTGGATAATAGTATTGTCCTTTCTGAACCATTTCGATAACTTTTAATTATACTTCAATTTGATTCCAGGATTGTACTAATGGTTCTAAAATGGCCTGTGAGATACTCTTCCCCCATAGCCTCAGCTCACACTACTGCCCCCAGTTTGTGATTCTCAATGCACTAAGCACTTCTTTACGTGGGGAACTTATCCTCTCAATCTCCCTTTCCTGTCTTTCTGTTAAGAACTCTCCCTAGTATCTGAGAAGCTATGAGACAATCTTTCTTAACAGATGATTTATGGGTTTTAGTCCTGGAGAAGAGCAGAATTAGCCAGAAGCCCTGAGAGTCTCCCATATTTCCTTTATTTGATAAAATAGTTTGTAAATAGTTATCTAGGAGCACTCCACTTTGATTCCTAATAGTGTGGTTCATTGATGAGCTTCTGATGAGATTTTAAGATGCCCCAAGAGGCAAGAAAGAAAGGAGACAGATGGAAAACAAGCTATTATAAGTGTAATGATGAGTTTGAAAAATGAGAAAAAATCCATTTAGAAATAATATATTTTAAAAAGCAAAGGAAAGAGATTGTTATCTATAGCAGGAGAAACCTAAGGAAGTAATGAATATAAAATTCCAAAATTAAAGTACCAATGGACCTACAAAGTCAAAGAGGAATTACTAAACATGATATAAATATACATAGAGAGACAGGGAATGCAAACAAATGAATGAGAAAGCCCAGTGTGAAACATTGTTTAATAATATTTTGAATTGACTTGCATGATATAAGAATAAGAGAATGAGAAAAAAGTTAATTTTGAATCTTTGTAAAAAGTCACAATTCCTAAAATTTTGACTTGTTATAAAATTAGCATTGATTCCAAGTTCTCATTGGTCTAAGACTCAGCCACATGAACATTCTTGTTGTGTCTCAAAGGGACAAAATAGATGTTAGCACTTCAGGAAGGTTTATTTTCCTTCGATTATGCTATTTACTTTCTACAGTGCAATGACTTTCATCAATGATCTTTTGTTAAAAATAAAATGCCGTATGTACAATGCACACACATCTTGTTGAAAACAGGACAGAGCTTTTACCATTTTAGTTTCACTCAGGCATCTAGTACAAGTCTGCTCTTATGTTAAGCTATTTTGTGTTCCTACCTTCTCACTTAGCAGTGACATGAAGATCCAATTTATAAGCATCCAGTTGAATGCAGAGGCATTCATGTCTTGTGAGGACATACACAAATACAGTAGGCATGAATGGGTTTGCTGTGCTTGTCACAGTTCATTGGAAGGCGAAGATGAATCAACAACAAAGAGGACATTTTAAATTATCATTTTGATTTCAATTGACTGCTACACCCACAAGTGTCTCTAAGTAATAGAGCAAATAAATAATCACTCTATAACAGGAAAACCACTCATCCTTTACAAAAGCCAAGAGGACTGTAATAATTACTAGGGACTTGAATAGGGCTAAATTGTCAACTAAAAATGGTAACAGGAAGTATGAATATTATGACTCCAAAATAGAGCTTGTAGAATTTTTAATTTTGCTTTATTTTGGATTTTTTTTTCTACTGAGAATCATGAAACAATATGATCAGAACGGAGTTTATATAGTTTCTAAAACAATTCACTTGGAACAAAACTAGAATATGAAAAAATTATCTGAACCAGAACAAATATTTTTTTATTCTGGTAGTTCCAATTATATTTTATATAATCAGAATATATTGCTAAACATATACATATAGATTTCTGTGTGAATGATTATGTGTGTATGTGTTCACCAAAGTTTTGGGATGCCTGCTATACAACAGATATCAAATATCAAACATTTCATTAACTCTTTACAATAAATCTGTTAAATGGGTATTACACTTACTAATTTAGAGAAGAAGAAAAGGAGATGAGGTTAAAATAACTAGACTCAATGAACACAGCTAACTAGAAGGTGATACACAATTTGTACCCAGGAATTTTGGCCCCTGTTATGGGTTAAATTGTGTTTCCTCAAACTACATGTTGATATTCTAATCCCCAGTACCTGAGAATATGAACTTATATAGAAATAGGTTGGTTGCAAATCAGTCAGATTAATTAATTAAGATGAGATTGTACTGGAGTGCGGTTGGCCATTAATCCAATATGACAGGTGTCTTTATAAGAAGACAACAAGGGACACAGAGACAGGCACACAAGGACAAAACAAGTAGTGAGATTTAAAAATGTCCATTGTTTTCATCCACTCAGCCTGTGATGCTTTGTTATTGCAGCTCTAGAAAACAAATAACCCCCTGAACCAGTGTTCCTTCTCCTATGGCACGCTGCCTCCACTTTTTAGAAATAGAGTGGGACCAAAGGAATTTTGAAGCAATGGAAATAATTTTACTCTAAAGTTTTCTATGACTTTCAAATGCTCATCTTCTCTCTTCTTTTTCCCTTTCTATCTTTCAATTTATTTATCAGACATGGAGATAAACACTATACACACATTATTTTATTTTATTCCAGCAATAGTCAAGGATAATTACTACTATTATTATCTTTATGTTATAAATGAAGAAACTGAGGCTTAGAGAGTCAAACCTGCCAAAGGTTGTAAATAAAATAAGTTATGGAACTGGGATTCAAAGCTGAATTTACCTGATTTCAGAGCCCAAATTCAAGGCATGTTCTCATACTGCATTATATCAGTCTAATTCAGTCCATGATAATATACAATTCACTATTTATACTTTTGAATAAAAGTAAACAAAAGTAAATGATGCAACATCTAAAACAAATGGCTGAGAAAACTGTTTTCTGTGGAGCCTTATGGAATAGGATGCAGAAAGAACAAATAATTGGTGCCAGCTTACACTGTATTAGGTAATAGGTTAAATCACATTTACATATATTCTTATTCAATTCTCAAAATATAATTTAGGTCTATTGTCCAGGCAAGTATTGAGGCTCAACAAGACAAAGAAAATCACTCAGGATTATATAGAGTATACGTGACAGAGGCAAGATTCAAATCTAATATTTTATGTCTTATACTTTCCAATTACCCTGAAATAGAGAAGTTTGTCACTACAAGCAACTTAGTGCATTCTTCTTTCTTTCTTATCTTCGTCTCATGTTCCATACATATATCTATAGTATTTACAATTTTAGGCCTTCCAATGACCTCCTTCACTTTGTTTTTTTTTCAGAGATTTCTAAAATACCACCAGTTACTTTTCACAGATGCCACATTCTGAAGAACTGTGGGGGAATGTCCATACGTGTAGGGAAAGACGCCCAGCATTCAAGGCAGTGGCTGTATGTGTTCCATCAGGCCATAGGCTAGGCATCAGCATTCCTTTCCAAAAGCCAGTTGGAGAGGACCAACAGAGCACTATTATATAAGGAAATGAGATACCCTGGTTCCTACGTTTATGTTCTCCCATCTATCAAAGACTATAGAAATGGTTTGTGGTTAAGTTAGGAGTGGAAGAAAGGATGAGAAGTGTAAGCGAAATGATTCTGTACCCTAACATATCACTGACTGCTATGAACTAAATTGTGTTACCATAACTTTCATATATTAAAGCCCTAACCTCCAAAGTGAAGGTACTTGGAGATTAGTCTTTTGGGAGGTAATTAGCTTTAGATGAGGCTATAAGACTGGGGCTTTCATGATGAGATTAGTGCCTTTATAAGAAAAGGCATACCAGAGAGCTTACTTTCTCTCTGTTTCTCCTCTATGTGAAGACACAAGACGGCAGCAGTCTTCAAGCCAAGAAGAGGGATCTTGCCTCTGGAACTGTGAGAAATAAATTTCTGCTGTTTAAGTTGCCAGTGTATGGTATTTTGTTATAGTAGCCCAAGGAGACTAAGACATCACCCAGTAGAAATTTTTGCAGTGATGATGAAAATGTTATATATTTGTGATATTCCATATTATTGTCACTCACCACATTTGGCTAATGTAGATGAAGAACTGAACTGTTAATTTTATTCAATTCATCTAGTTGTATGTGGCTAGTGCTTACCATATTGGACAGTGCAGCTGTACAACATAAGGCTAAACGCAGTCTTGTTGCAACTTGTTCCCCAAGGAAGAATGCAGTATAGCTGCCTGGCCCCATCGTGCCCATAGATACTCACATCTGCCCCAACGGCTGGTCCTGCAGTGGCCATGCTCCACTGACAGACCACTGAAGAGCCATTCAGCATGACAGGTGGCCCAAAAGCAGCCTCATCTCCCCAGAGAGACAGATGCCTGACTATCTGTGCCCATACATGCCAGACTGGTCCTTAGCATAATATAAACCATAGCACTGTCATCACACATTCTCACAGCCTAAGCCACTGAGGTAACTGCAGACATTGCTGACACAAAAGATGGGGACAGAGATTACAGCTAGAGACTGCACCATGCTATTGAGTCTACTCAGAACCGAACTGAATGCAACATAATCAAATAAAACCCAAGAACTCATCTACAGGAAAGAGCCTTCTCATAAAAGGTACTCCATAAAGATCACACCACTGCACTACAGCCTGGGTAACAGAGTAAAATCTCATTTCTAAATTAAATAAGTAATTTTTAAAAGGTACTTTTTATGCCAACAGATATGCAGATATCAATGTAAGGACACAAGAAATAAAAAATCAAGAAAACACGCCACTCTCCAAATAATACACTAAGTCTCCAGTAATACACCTCAAAGAAAAGAACAGTAACAAATGCCTGAAAATAAATTTAAAATAATTACCTCAAGGAAACTCATTGAAATACAAGGAAATACACACAAATAATTCAATGAAACTTAAAAAAATTTCATGATCTGAGTGAAAATCAACAGTCATAATTATGCAAAAGAATTAAACAGAAAACATGGAGCTAAATAAATCAATAAATATAAAACACAATTTAAAAACACAATTGAGTAATTCAACAATGGAATAGATTAAACAGAAGAAAAAAGTGCTTAAATGTGAAAACAGGTATTTTTGAAATAACCCAGTCATAATATTAAAAATAAATAAAAGGAATAAAAACTAAAGGATGCCTAGAGGACTCATGGAACACCATTAAACAAACAGCTATTTGTATTATAGGAGTTACAGTGGGATAAGAGAGGGAGAATGGCACAGAAAACCTATTTAATAAAATAATAGCTTATATCTTCCCAAGTATGGGAGAGAGATATGATCATCCAGATTCAGAAAGCTCAGATATCTCCAATTACATTTAATCCAAAAAGATCTGCTCCAAGGCATATTATACCAAAATTATCAAATTCAAAACAGAGAATTCTAAAAGACGAAAGAGAATAGCATCAAGTTACATATGAGGGAATCTCTATTAGACTACCTGCAGACTTCTCAACAGAAACCTTGTAGGCCAGGAGAGAATAAAATGATATATTCAAAGTTTTGAAAGAACAAAAAACCTGTCAGCTTAGAATACTGCTTTCAACAAAGCTATATACTTCAGAAATATAGCAGTAAATATTTCCCCAAACAAAATCTAAGGAAATTTATGACACTAAATCAGCCTTATGAGAACTGCTTCAGGGAGTGCTGTATCTTGAAACAAAACAAGAATAATTACTGTCGTGAAAATACAATAAAATAGAAAACTTGCCAGTAGAGGAAAATTCATAAATTGAACTCAGAATACACCAGTGATGTAACAGGGTAACATAAATCTCTCAATCCTTTAGTATGGAAGTTTAAAGTCAAACTAGTTTAAAAATAAAAAGGTATCATTAGTAGCTAAGGAACACATAATAGATTTTTAACAGAGTAAATTGAGACAACAAAAATATAAATTATGGAGAGGAGAGAAAATGTCTAGAGTATTTTTATGCCCCCAAAGTTAAATTGCTCTCAGCTTAAAATAGGTTATTATAACCACAAGACTTTTTATGTTAGCTTTATGGTAACCACAAAGAAAGAAATTGTAGCAGATACACAAATAATACAAGGAAAGGAAACAAGGCTCAGCATCGCAGAAAACCCCCAAACCACAGAGTAAACAACAAAGAGAGGAAGAAAAAGAATCTACAAAATATTCAGAAAAAATTTAACAAAAAAGAAGCAGTAAATTCTTAAGTTCTTATCTATCAATAATGACTTTGAATGTAAGTGGATTAAATTCTCAAATAAAAATACACAGAGGAGCTGTGTGGATAAAAACAACAACAAAAACAAATAAAGAATCAGAAAAGCTAACTATATGCTGCCTAGATGAGATTCATCAAGAGACAGAGATGGTATCAGGTATCTTTTCCAACCACAATGATATTAAACCATATAAATTGACAATAAGAAAAACTTTCTAAACTTTTTGAATACATAAAAATTAAACAATATACTTTTTAAAAGATCAAGCAGTTAATAAAATTTTTAAGAATTGAAAATTTTGAGGCAAACGAGAATGGAAACACATCATACCAAATCTAGAGGACACAACAGAAACAATTCTAAGTAGAAAATATATAATAATAAACGCCTACATCAATAAAAAGACAGAATTCTAATAAATGAGCTAATGATTCAACTCAAGGTACCAGAGAAACAAGCTCAAACTAAACACAAAACTCAGATCTGATGACTTCACTGCTGAACTGTATTAAACATTCAAATAATAATAATACCAAATATTCCTAAACTATTCCAAAAACTGAGGAGGAAGGAATACTTCCAAACTCATTCTATGAGGCTGGCGTTACCCTGATTGCAAAACCAGAAAAGGACACACACACACACACACACACACGCACACACACACATACAAAACAAAACAAAAATCTATAGTTTAGTATCTCCAATGACCATAGATTCAAAAATTCCCAACAAGGCAGTAGCAAACCAAATCCATCCGCACATTACAGAGATCATTCACTATGATCAACAGAGGTCATCCCAGGCATGCAAGGACAATTTACAGAAATCTATAAATGTGATACTCCACATTAGCAGAAAGAAAGATAAAAATTACATGGTCATTTCAACAGATGCAAAAATGTCCTTTGACAAAACTCAATCTCCCATCATAATACAAATTATAACAAATTAGGTATAGAAAGTATGTACTTCAACACAATAAAGGCTATAGATGCCAGAGTCACAGCTAACATCATACTGAATGGAGAAAAGCTGAACTCATTTCCTCTGAGATCAAGAACAAATAAGAACTCCCACTTTACCACTCCTATTCAACATAGTACTGGAAGTGCTGGCCAGAGAAATTAGCCAAGAGAGAAAAAAAAGCCATCCAAATTGGGAAGAGGAAGTCAAATTGTCCATGATATAGAGAAAACACTAAAGATTTAAACAACAGCAACAAAACTGTTAGAACTAATAAACAAATTCAGTTAAATTGCAGGATATAAAATCAACATACAAAATTCATGATATGCCAGCAGTGAACTCTCTGAAAAACAAATAATAATAATTTCACTTAAATGGCCACGAAAATTAAGCTGCCTAGGAATAAATTTAACCAAAGAGGCTAAAGATCTCTACACTGAAAACTATGAAACAGTGATGCAAGACATTTAAAAAGACAGAAAAATATGGAAAGATACCCCACAGGAATGGATTGAAGCAATTAGTATTGTTAAAATAGCTAAAGTAATGGTAGTTTAAACTACTCAAACAGATCTACAGATGTAATGCAATCCCTATCACAATTCTAAGAACACTCTTAAAAAAAAAAAAAGGAAGCATCAAACTACCTGGCTTCAAAATGTATTACCGACATATAGTAACCATGACGTAAAAACAGACACGGATCAGTGGAACAGAGTAGAGAGCCCAGAATTAAATTCATAGATCTTCAGCAAATTGATTTTCAACAAAGTTGCTAAGAACACAGATTGTAGAAATGACAATATTTTCAATAAACAGTGCTGGAAAAATTGGATATCTACATATAGAAGAATTAGATCTCTACCTGTCACCATATAGAAAAAACAACTCAAATGGAATAAAGACTTAAATATAAGATGGAAAATTATGAAAATTATGAAAGAAAACACACAGGGGAAAGATTGAATGACATTGGGTTCAGTAAGGATATTTTAAACAAGACCTCAAAAGCACAAAAATAGACAAATGAGACTACATCAATCTAAAAAGTACACCAAATGAAACTATTAACAGAGAGAAGAGAAAATCTACAAAATGAAAGAAAATGTTTGCGAATTACACATCTAACAAAGTGTTAATATCCAGACTACATAAGAAACTCAATTAGATAGCAAAAAGACAAGTAACTTGATTTTAAAATGAGCAAAATACCTTAATAAATATTAATTTAAAAAAAAAGAAAGAAAAAAGAAAAAGAAACATACAAATCACCCATAGGGATGTTTTTAAAATGCTTACCATCACTAATCAATCATCAGGGAACTGCAAATCAAATTCACCATGAAGTACCATCTCCCTTTAGGTAGAATGTCTATTATCAAAAACATGAAAGAAAATAGATGCTGGAAAGGATGTGGAGAAAAGAGGGTACTTGCACACTTTGGGGAAACTGTAAATAATACAACCATATGGAAAATAGTATGGAGGTTGCTCAGCAAATTGAAAAGAGACCTACCTATGATCCAGCAATTCCATTACTGCATATATTTTCAAAGAGTATAAAATTAGAAGTTGAGAGATTATCTGCACTCCCACGTTTATTGCAGCATGATTTACAATAGCCAAGATATGGAATCAACCTAAGTGTCCAACAACAGAGGAATAGATAAATAAAATGTGATATCTATATATGTACACACACACACATAATGGAATACTATTCAGCCATAAAAATGGATGAAGTCTTGTCATTTGTGACTACATGGATGAACTTGGAGGACATTATATTAAGCTAAATAAGGTAGCCACAGAAAGACGAATACTGCTTGATCTCACTCATATGTGGAATTAAACAAAACGAAACTTGATTTCATAGAAGCAGAGAGTACAAGAGTGGGTACCAGAGACTGGCAAGGGGAGAGGCTAAGGAGAGGATGGGAAGAGGTTGGTCAATGGGTACAAAGTTACAAGTAGATAGAACAAATAAATTCTGGTGTTGTATTGCACAGTAGGGTGACTATGGTTAACAGTAAACTAGTGTGTATTACCAAATAGCTAAGAGAGGTTTTTGAATGTTCTCACCACAAAGAAATGATAAATGTATGAGGTGATGGATACACTAATGACCCTGAAAGATCATTGTAAAACATAGATATGCATTGAAACATCAAATTTTACCCCATCGATATGTACACTTACAATGTCTCAGTTAAATAAAATTAACAACTAAGTTAAAAAAGACTAAAGTTAAACAGAATATATGCTAAATCATCTTCTGGAACAGGCTTAGTATCTTAGGTGTAGGCCCAGAAGAAAGAGACTCTAGGACAGAGACATGCACCCAAAAATATTGGAGGATGCCCTCAGGACTGATGCCTGACTGGAAATATGATTAAGCCAAAGGAGGATTTTAACTGAAACTTTGATCCCATAAGATCTCTGGTGCCAAGGTGGCCCTTCAGAAGTGTCCTGTCCTAAGGAATGGTGGCTGGGCCTTTAGACCCTATACCATTCCCCACAATTGACCTGTCATTTGTTGAGCTTTGCCCCCAACGAAGATCATGATTTAAGCAAGAATGTTCTCTTTCATGGAGGGCATTGACAGTGACTCATCTGTGCATGGTCATCTGCACAGCTACTCCCATCTGTGGGCAGAATGTTTGTCTCAGTCCTGAAGGAGAAATCTGGGCTGTAAAGCATAGTATCAACTACACTTGATTCAAATATTCTTTTGCTTTATTGCCATAAAAATGTTCTTACCTATCTGATTATAGTCCCAGTTTTTTGACTCATAAGATACATGTATCACCATAAGGGCATTGAATGTACATTGCCAATCCTGTATGTAGGTTTACCTCCAAAGCAAGCATTGCATAGAACAACTTAAAAAAAAAAAAGACTTCTTTTTAGAGACAGTTCTCTTAAATTATCACAGATTATAAGGGATGATCTTTTCAGAAAGATTTGCTGGAAGGTTGAGAGGCCCAAATTTTAGTGTTCTGCCTGTTTATTCTACTAATCAAATGCCAAAAGTGAACAAAAAAACAAAGTAAGGCTTTCATTTTAAGTTTTAGGAAATTAAAGCCTAGAAATATAGATATAAGTGCTTAACATTTTTATTCATGTGTCTATTCAATGTGTTATTCATTGAATTTCAACTATGTGCCAGATACTCCTAAATACCAGGATATAAAAAGTAAGATACGAGTCTTGCAGTTGAGGGTCTGTAGTCTCAAAGAAAAGCAAAGTGAATTATAAAATAATGTGGCAACTGCTCTGTGTCAGGTTGAACTGCGGTCCCCCAAAGATATGATCATGTAAGTGTTCACTTACACAGATTTTCTTCTACTTCTGCCACTCCTGAAAGAGCAAGACCATCTCCTCCTCTGCCTCCTCTTCCTCAGCCTACTCAACCTTCATCAAGAGGATGAAGACCTTTATGATGATCCACTTCCAGTTAATAAATAGTAAATATATTCTCTCTACTTTCTAATTTATTTATTTATTTATTTTTAGATGGGGTCTTTCTCTGTCACCCAGGCTGGAATGCAGTGGTGCAATCTTGGCTCACTGCAACCTTCACTTCCCGGGTTCAAGCGATTCTCCTGCCTCAGCCTCCTGAGTAGCTGGGATTACAGGCACACACCACCATGGCCTGGCTAATTTTTGTATTTTTAGTAGAGACAGGGTTTCACCATGCTGGCCAAGCTGTTCTCGAACTTCAATCAATGCACTTTGGCCTCCAAAGGTGCTGGGATTACAGGCATGAGCCACCATGTCCAGCCTACTTTCTGATTTTCTTAATAACATTTTTCTTTCCTCTAGCTTACTTTACTGTAAGAATATAGTATATAATATATATAACATATAAAACGTGTCAATTGACTTTATATAATCAATAAGGTTTCCAGTCAACAGTAGACTATTAGTAGTTAAGCGTTTGGGGAGTCAAAAGTTATATGCAGATTTTTGACTGCACAGGATTGGGAGTTCAGCAACCCTGACCCCCATGTTCTTCAAGAATCAACTGTGGCTACCTTAAACTATGTAGAGTTTATTTTAAGGATAGACATGGAAATAAGTAAACAAGGATTTCAGCCATATGCATAGATTTGAAGGGAAACCAAGCAAAACAAAGCATCCAGGCTGAGAAGGAGCAGAAACAGTAGCAAAACTAACGTCTCTGAGCTTGAACAAGTCGGTCATTTGAATGCTAAGTAGCCCTAGAAATCTCTGCCGCAAAGCTTCTCAATTTCTATTCTAACTCCTTTCTATTAACTCAGATCTACCTCTATATCTGTCCACTTACTTTTGTGTTAACAATTTAATGATTTCCCTCCAGATTTCCTAACACAAACTCCAGGAAAAGAATCGTATTGACTCACCTAGTAATCTACCAAGTCATGTCAGAGGGTACTCATCCTATTCTACTTTTCAAAGACTGTCAAAGGTGACAAACAGGTGGTAAGATTCTAGAAAAGGCTACAGTTGTGAAGGGCCTTAAACGTCTATCTGAACAATTTTAATTTTATTCTTTGTATTGAGGTAATTAAAAGATGCTTTTGTATGGGGAAATGTCATGATTAGCTTTCCTTTTTTGGAAGACACCTATTAAATTAAAGACTGAAATGCAATGGGACTCATGGTAAAGTTGTTAGCAAGAAGCTTTTCTAGTGTTCAAACCAGATAAGGGCTGAAATACAACTAGAACCCAGTGTTTTCTTGCCATCTACCCGTTAGTAGTTTCATGCAGAAAACTGACTAAAATATGAAGCACACAGATCTTTTGAGACTTTCTGCTTTAATCTTTGCTTTCTTATGCAGCTTCAATTATTACCAATTTATCAGTGGAAAAGGGGATGTGATGACTTAGGGTTTGTGGGAGGTGATGTACCATGCTTCCACACCGGAAGCAAGCAAAACCCCAAAACCTTGGCATTTCAATCCATGATTTTAACAGCTTGAGTTATAGAAATGCTTTTTGCTGTAGAAAAAGGAGACAGGCATCAACCAAAACACCTTCCAAAAATGACTGTGTAATAAAGATTAAGTATAGAGTGAATCCATTTCGCTTTAGGTAAAAGACAAGCCCAGATTTTTATTATTGCTGTCTTTTTAAATGTTTTCCTTTTCTCTCTCTTTCAATTAAGATACAACTTTCAGTTCTAAGCGTTCCAATCACGTCATTATCAAGACACTTCGGAGAGGGGAGGAGGGAGGGTTAGCAAGATTTATACATATACAGCGCATGCAAATACAATGCGCAGAGTAGGAAACAAAGGCGCCTGTCAACCAGGCATTTTCTGTCTTACGTTTCAAACTGTCATTTTAAACAAGCAAATACAAACATTCCCCAGCAATGAGAAAGAGCAAAGCAGCCTGTTATGTTTTTTTTTGGGAGGGGGATCTTTTTTTTTTTGGTTCCACTTTTCATCTTTCAGTGAGTTTCCTAATAGCATTTTTGACAAGTAACATGCTTTTTCCATTTGCGATAAAAATCACTAAAGCATAGGCAGCTCTCCCTTCCTTTATCAGCTTCCTTTGTTGCTGCTGCCCAAGGAGACTTTTTCTTTTTTCCTAACAAAGAAGGCCTCAACCCAGAGGGAGGCGTTTTATAATGAGTAATTACACCAAATCATTTCATTAACCCTTTATTGTCCTCAAATCTGATTTAACCTGCTGAAGAAAAAGAACATAATTGAAATTACAGGAAATCCATAACAATAAAGGACAGAGCTGGAAGAGAGATACTTGCATGGTGCGTGATGGAAAAATGCACCTTCAGGGGCACTGCCTGACCTTTTCAAGAAACCAGCATTCACAATTGTGTCCTAGAAGCACACTGAGTTTTCAAAGATACCAAAGGAAAAAGAGATGAGAACAACATATTACAGTTAAATGTACTTATCCTCCATTTACGCTGACTATTTTGTGCAGTTGGGAAGAGCATGGGCTCTGTAATCAGATGAAAAGTCTGGATCTAAATTTCCCATCGGACAAGTTACCTAGCCCATCACCTATCTTCCTGAGATAACGGAGATTATGTTGGTTCCTAAGTCATGGAAGATTGTGAAGATGAAATTCAACACTGTATATAAAGGTCTGCCATGTAGGAGATCCCTGAAAAACGTTAGCTGTTCAAGACAAGGTAGACAACGGCAGCTTTATGCTCTACATTAAATGACTACCCTTGCACTAAAAGAATATATCATCTAATATAGACCATAAAGATTCCAGAGATGATACTGTTTTCTTTGATAAATTTGGTAAATTGGTTTTAATTCTAGGTCTGTTTGTAAGTCATCAATCACTCTTCATTTTGTTGTAATATCACACAATTCTTCTTGGCCTCTGTTTTCTATCTAAAGCAGGAATATTTTATTACCATTGTCTGTACCACAAGGAAAAGAGATGACAGTGATCCCATCTCATTTTAGAGTTAAATAACCAAAGAAAGATTTAGCAGTGTAGTATATTAAAAATGCTTGTTCATAGTACTCAAATAAACTCAGATCTAGCATCTCATTTGTTTAGTAATCTTAATCTTGGTGCATTCTCTTTGAGTCACAGTTTCTTCATTTATGGAGTAGGGGTAGTAATAACTACACAATAGTGTTAATGAGAGAATAAGGTATAGAATTTTATAGAATTTTATTTTGAAATAATATTAGACTTAGTGAGTTGTAAAAGTAACACAAAATTTCTTCATCCAGCTTCTCTTGATGTTAACAACCTTCCTAGCCATACTACAATGATCAAAACCAGGAAACTAACATGGATATCATTCAAATTTAGAGACTGCTAACTAATATATATGTATTATTCAAATTTCACAAATTTTCCCATTAATGTCCTTTTTTTGTGGTCTGGGATCCAATACAGAATTTGGTAGGGCATTTAGTTTTCAAGTTTGTTTAGTGACTTCCAGTCTATGGTAGTTTCTCAGTCTTTCTTCATTGTTCACGACCTTGATACTTTTGAATCTTATAGTACTGGCAATTTACTTTTTAAACTCTCCCTCCATTTGGACTTGGCTGATTTTTTTAAATGATTAGAATGAGATTGCACATTTTTGGCAAGAATGCAACCCAATGTGTAGCATTGTGATGAGTGTGTAATGAGTCTTCCTCAGTGCAACGTAACAGGGAGAACATGATGTTGTGGCTTGTTATTACTGACATTAATTTTGATCACTTGATAAAGATGGGCCTGCCAGATTTTATCACTGTACGGTGACCATTTTTTCTTTGTAATGAGTGTCTTATGGTGAGATATTTTGTGACCATAAAAATGTCCCTTTTCTCATACTTCTGTCCACTAATTTTATTATCTACCCACAATGCCTGCCTGTAACCCTTATGTACTGATCACCTAAAGGTGAATTATTATTCATCATTCTTGCATGTTAATTAGAATTTTACTGTAAGGAAGAGTTATCTCTTCTTCTTTATTTATTCATTCAATTATTTACTTATATCAATATGGACTCATATACATCTATTGTATTTTATGGGTTATAACCTCTTTGCATCATCGTATATTCTTTCCTTAAATTTTCCTGGATTTGGACATTTAGAGTTATGTCAAATTAGACTCTGAGTTGTTTGAAATTGATCCCATCATTTTTTGAGTATTTGTTTACTTTCTGGAATGACAAAAATTCCAGGCTCAACTTGTACTTTTTCTAGTCAACCCTGGAATCAGCTATTTCTCCAAAGAGTCCTGATTTTTTTATTTGGGAAATTACATTTAGAAATCAAGATCCAGATGCTAGGTGTGCTTATGCCTACAAAGATATTATTGCTTCTAGGTGCTTGCAACAAATATGGTTAGAAAATGTGTATGTAATACAAACACACACATATGCACATAGCTATATGTGTATATATACATATATGTTCTACAGGTCAGAACTATAAGAAAAGTCATACTCAGAGAAGTATGACTCCAGTTTGACATTTCTTGTAAATGCATGTAGGGTTTCCTGACCCACATCTCTCCATTTGAGAATTCTTCCCTAAGACAATTTTCTAATTTTTATAACTTTAATCCTTTTATCCCATTTTCATTTACTCATTCTTTTTACCTTAATGTAATCTTCCCCACCTAAGTAACTTATCTCACTATCTCTGGTTTATCTTTCTTGTGTTTATTTTGCATATGTTATTAGGTACATATATATTTTCTTAGCATACAACATATATTCATATGTGTTTTGATTTTTTTCACTCAAAAATACATCCAAGAAATTCATCCATCTTAGTTAATAAGGTATCTTCTTACTCTTTTTTATTGCTGCATAGTTCTCTATTGTGTGGCTACACCTTAGTTCACTCAAACCCTCTTCTACGTATGGCACTTGGGCTGTTTCTAATAGTTTGCATTTACAAAGAATGCTGTAGTGAATAACCTTGTGCCTATGTACTTTTGTATTGGTATAAGTATCATGACATTTTTAAAGTGTTGGGTACATAGCAAAAGTAGTCACCAACCCTTCCAAACCTGCAGATGGCCTAGGCTCATACCAGAAGTGCTTGAGGAATTAATGTTAGGAGGAGGTTGTTATTGGCTATACATGTCTGGTATATAAAGAGGAAGAAAAATAATTTGTCTCTGATTAATAAAGCTTGAAAATAAGGAGATGGTTGAGAGCACCACATGTAGTGGGAAGAAAGAGGTTGACTAAACTTGACCTGGCATAAGGGATCTGCAAAGCCAGCTAATCTAGAGGTTTTGGGAGAGGAAAATCAGAGTCAGAAGAGAAGCCCTGAGGCCACCAGAAGCAGGATTGTTTTCAGTGCATGGAGAACAAACTATTATTAAAGATGTCACCAGGGAATCAAACGACTCTCCTCGCAGAAAGCTTGGCAAGTATGGCTTCTTTTCTAAAATATGCAAATTTCTTCAAACTGCTATTAATGAAAATGTAATAGACAGAGGATACAGGAAGTAAATAGCAGTTTGTTCTCAGTCTGACATTTCTTGTAAATGCATGTAGGATTTCCTGACCCACATCCCTCCATTTCAGAATTCTTCCCTAAGACAATTTTCTAATTTTTATGACTTCAAATCGACACATATTAAAAAGAACGATTTCTGATTGTGTGACTGTTCCTTTTAATTTTATCCTGGTTTGCCTGAAGTCAAAAAGTTATTAAGAGTCTATTAATGTAGCAAAAGAAAACAAAATCATTGAAATTATCTTTATGGTATTGCCTCGACTCATTTCGTGTTGCTGTAAAAGAATACCACAGACTTTGTTCTTTCATAATCAGCATTAATCTGTACATGAGGGTGGATCCCTCATGGCCTAAATGCCTCCCATTAGGCCCCACCTCCCAACACTGGTGATTAAGTTTCCAGCACCTGAACTCTGGAGGACACATTTAAACCATAGCTGGTATCTAAACATTCCTTCCACCAGGTGAAAGAGGTATTGTGGTACCAATGAATACATCCATCCTCCTTTTCCAAATTCCAAAATCATTGAGAGAAAGATGTAGACACCAGAGAGGCAAAGAACAAAATAGTAGCTTCATTACTACGAAATAGTGCGAATCTGGGGAATGTGATATAATACCTGTGATGCATCGATCTTGTTGATGCTTCATCCCCATGACAGGAGAAACAGGAAAATCGAGTGTTCCCTTGCGAGGAACTGTCTATCAGACAATAGAAGTTTCAGAAAATAGAAGTTTCTTGCTTACAAGATAAGGCCAAAAGTAGATAGCAGGAGCAGAATTAAGCATACTCAAGTACTTCTTCCAAATTCATCAATTAAGAAAGTTAAATGTCTTCCCATTGGGTAGGGGTATTTATAGAGAGGAGGAGGGGCTAGAACCCCTCTGTGCACATAAATTGGCTGAGGAGAAATAATTGTTTTCTTTTTCTTTCTTTATTTTTTTTTATGTAAGGATGGGGTCTTGCTCTGTCACCCAGGCTGGAGTACAGGGGCACAATCATAGCTCACTGCAGCCTGGAACTCCTGGCCTCAAGCAATGCTCCCACCTCAGCCTTCCAACTCACTGGGATTACAGGAGTGAGTCTCTGTACCAGGCCAGGATATAGCTGATTTTTAATATTTTGAATCCATCCTCACCATTGAGAAAATAACTCCCAATCTACACACTTCCAAAGACGAGATTGGAGAGCTACTTTAACACTCTGGACGCATTCATTTCCAAAGGCATGCTTTCACCTTCTGATGTGGCCCTCTGTTAAGACCCTGGAGTTTATTGTATGTATTTTGGTGGATTAGGACATGCTGGGTCCTGACCTCAGAGGCATGCTTGATGGCGAAATTCTTAGCAAAGGGCTGTTTCATGAAAATTAAGCACTCCAGACTCCTACTGCTTCTGTCTTGTTGTTGTTGTTTTTTTAATCCGATGCTGCTTTTACACCTTGAATTAATTATTCTTCCAAAGCTCCTTGATTTGTTTGTCTCATGCAGGGAGAGACAGGTAGGAAAGTTAATTAAATATTTTCTTGTCAGACAGCTGATGAAATCTTCACTGTCACTGGTCTTGGAGTGTGTGTATATGTATATGTGTGTGTGCGTGTGCGTGTTCTTAACTTACTTTTCTGTGAAGAGACTGGAAGTCAGTAATGGTCTCCTTATTTATTTTAATGGCTGGGTGGACTTTGCTTTGAAAAATATCAGACTACAGCAGCACAGAAGCAAAGTGGCAGTAGGGGTCTTACTAGGTGATTTATCAGACAGTGCTCATAAGTAACTAGGGCCATGTCATAGTCAAAACCCCTTTCCTGGGCCTTGCACTACATGGTATATACCTAAAGATCTATTTCACTGCATCCTTTGTGCTGATAGGGATGGACACAGCCCATTGCCTACTAGGATATAGGAGGCTGTTGGAGAGAATTGTGTTGCTGCAAGAAGAACAAGACTATTACAAGAGCAAATATCTCGGTGAGGAACAGGGAGTGAGCAATTGGGAGGCTGGCAGGACTTAAATATCATCTGGGAGGAGAATGTACGGCTTTTGGTAACAAAGAATAATTTCCAGGCCTTTTGAATCTACACTCACAGCTATTATTTATTACGTTTAGATAGTTTGTTTATATATTCAAAATTAGTGTGTATCTTGTCATTAAGGAGACGATAACTTTGAAGAAGAAACATCAGATTTAAGATTCTTTGAGATTATCTTTACTATTATGTAAGCAACAATCTCCTGTCTCAGGGAAGTAAAGCATGGTTTATTATAGGTAGCCAAGCATTTGTGTATACGGTATAGATAAGCTATGTGCATATAGTCCTTTTACAGAAGAATACAATTTATCTTTTTTTTTTTTTTTTTTTTTTGAGACAGAGTTTCGCTCTTGTTACCCAGGCTGGAGTGCAATGGCTCGATCTCGGCTCACCACAACCTCCGCCTCCTGGGTTCAAGCAATTCTCCTGCCTCAGCCTCCTGAATAGCTGGGATTACAGGCGTGCGCCACCATGCCCAGCTAATTTTTGTATTTTTAGTAGAGACGGGATTTCACCTTGTTGACCAGGATGGTCTCGATCTCTTGACTTTGTGATCCACCCGCTTCGGCCTCCCAAAGTGCTGGGATTACAGGCATGAGCCACTGTGCCCGGCCTTTTTTTTTTTTTTTTTTTTTTTTGAGTGGGAGTCTCACTCTGTTGCTCAGGCTGGAGTGCAGTGGCTGCATCTTGGCTCACTGCAACCTCTGCCTCCCGGGTTCAAGCGATTCTTTCCCCGCAGTCTTCCAAGTAGATGGGATTACAGGTGCCCGACACTATGCCCAGCTATTTTTCTTTTTTTTTTTTTGTATTTTAGTAGAGATGGGGTTTTACCAAGTTGCCTAGTGGTTTCAACTACTGAACTCAGGCAATTTGCCTGCCTCAGTCTCCTAAAGCACTGGGATTAAGGTGTAAGAGACTGCGCCCTGCCAAAGGGTCGTTTTGTTATTGTCATTGTTGTTTTATTTTTTGAGATAGAGTCTCTGTCGCCCAGGCTGGAGTGCAGTGGCACAATCTCCACTGGCTACAACCTCTGCCTCCCAGGTTCAAGCGACTCTCCCTCCTCAGCCTGCTGAGTAGCTGGGATTATTGGTGAACACCATCACACCTAGCTATTTTTGTAGTTTTAGTAGAGATGGGGTTTCACCATATTGGCCAGGCTGGTCTTGAACTCCTGATCTCAAATGATCCACCTGACTCAGACTCCCAAAGTGCTGGGATTACAGGCATGAGCCATGGTGTGGCAGGCAATGTAATTTATTAAAATAAATTATTTATTTACTGTTTCCAAATCTTTAAGAAAAACTGCCTTGAATTTTTTAGTTTGAATGATGCGAAATTTTTTTGCCACATCATAAAAGAAATAATAAAATCCTCCGGAGGGCCCTGGCTGCCTTACTTGGTCTCTGTTCTTTCATTCTTGGATGGGAGTTTGAGATTAATTTTCCATATGTCTTTAAAAATATTTGCCTATGATTTAGCCTGAGTGGAATGGTTCCCTAAAATCACCCTCAAGCCCCAATCCTTTGTCAATTAAAGGATCACCTTGATCACAGCACTTTCCTTATTCATTGTAGGTAGAAGTCATCTTTCCTTGATCTCTTCTAATCTGTGGCTCATCTTTACTTTTAATAAGTTCTTGCACATTGTCTTTCATACCTATTTTGATGTGTTCCCTATTTTCTTACTATATATATTTCTTAATCATAGGGACTATATCTTAAGAACTATGTCACATAAATGTGAACATTCATTTAACATAGTCTTATTTTCCTGGAATGCATTTCCAGTTGAAGGTAGGGGTGGAGAATATAGAGAAATAAATAAGCAAATAACATAAGATAAACATATTAGCACAGTGTAATCATTTTTTAAAGAAATAAAACAGTCGGTGGTAGAGAGTGGCCAGGCAGTGGAGGTGGGGTGGATTGCTATGCATGAAGATGTAGATACAGAGGAGTTCAATAATCAGGGGAGACCTCTTGGGTGTTCAGGCTGAGGCTTGAAGGAAAAGAAAGAACTCAAGATGCAAATATTTGTTATTAGAATGTTTTAGGGACAAGCAACAGAGAGCAAGCCTCTTATGGTTGTAAACTTGTAAGGCATAGCAAAGAAAAAACGGCTAGCATGTGGGTATGTGTTCTCAGTCAACATTCAGGAACGGATAGAAGTTGGAGAAGCCATCAGGAGGCCCTAGCATGCTGTGAAAAGGAGTATCTTAAGTAGATGGGTTATACAGACTAAGTTTCATTGCTAAACACCCTTCTGAATGTTGTGTAGAACAGGATTGTAAGCATGCAGGAATTACAAGAGGAAGACTAGTTATAAGGAGGATGCATTCATCCAGGTGAGAGTGGATGAGGCTTGAACCAGGGTGGATTATATTGTTGAGAACTAGATAAGTAGGCAATTAAATGAAACCAAGAGCAAGTCTTTGTGGAATGAGGATATGTCTTCATTTTGGCAACCTCTATTTTTAAATCAGGAAAATGTGGGGCAGCATGAATTCTAATCCTTACCTAACCCAAACTCTAACCCTAACACAAGTTAAAGGGATTAGCAGGGGTAATCATACAGATAAAGGGCTTTATTCTTTGAAAATTTTGATGTAAGTTTGATAAAAGTTTATGCTTTTTAAAGATGAACGAAAGACTCTGGGCTTCCTTCCGTATAATAAATATAAACTCTGCATCTCAACTAGCATTCCTGCAAATAAGAGGCTCACCTCCTTCATTTGGATGAAGCAGAACCGATCCGACAAATTGGATCCTAAGTGGACACAGTGTTAAGTAAATTAGGCCAAAATGTATAAGACTCAAGAAAATCTCTGTTTTATTATCCTATAATGCCCTTAATTATATCAATTGTACACCCTTAAAATACCCATCTCATCTCAGTACTTCTGTAAAATTGTTTCTGCTCTGATACCTTGAAATTTTGTACCACCCTGAAAAATAATTTCTCTGTGTACCTACAAATTTTACCTTCATAAATAGAGTGATATCATCAGGAAAACACAGACTGGGTCTTATAATATCATTACACACTCAGTGCCAACAAAGTCGTTCATCTAGCTAGAGTTCAATAAATGTTCGGGGTACTACTAATGACAAAATTGTTCACCATCCCTAAAATTACTATTCTGTGCCTTGACATGAGGACAAATTACCTGATGAATACGTGCTTACTGGGTAACCTCTAGTAACACCCCAGGTGGGTAGTTCTTTTTATAGGATTGTCCAAAATGCTTCCTTCTCCTGATTCCTGATCCCTGCTGTTGATCTTATTTACACCGAGGTTTCTTGACAACCCCTGCTCTGTCCAAGGGCAGTGACAGGTTGATATGCTAATTGCTGGTTTCTTCTTGGGCCTGCACTGCTCTTCATTGTGAAGAAGAAAGATGCCATGTCAGTAAAATACATTTTTGTATCTTTTGCATTAACTGGTAAAAATAAGATGAGCCAAGCCACTTAACTGCCTCAAAGCTGTGGTGTTCAGTGACCCTGACCGCTCCTTTAGCCTGAGCTGAATAAGAACAGTGACCTCAAAGTGAACACTTTCATTGGCTCTTCCTAAATGCCTAACCCTTCAATTCCCCTAGGGACTTGAATGTTTTGCTTTGCAAATAGAAATGTCAAAAGGTCCATCTATACATTTATATTTAGTGACCCAGCTAAAAATTCTGGCTAAGGATTTATTTACTTAGGGAATGGCTCTAAGCTGTGAATCAGCTGGAGGTGTGTGGATACCTGTGTGAAAGATGGCATGGGTTTCCGAAAAGGCCCTGCCCTCTGTCTTCTGTCTCTCTTTGCTAGACATACTGGGCGGTACCAGCAGCTGCAAGATAAGCATCCCGGTTTACTCTGCTTTGGGACAGCGTGATGAGAACCAGCCGAGAGACGGAGATTTTAAAAGATGTTTTATTAATGTGTCCCTTGACGGTTCATTTGCTAAGGGTTTACAAATGCTTTATCAATTATTAATGATCTTTATACCTAGCTTTAAAAAATCCTTAAAGTTGGGAAGGATATGGGCTTTGAATAATTCACACTCACTGCTACTTCTACTAAACAAATCCCTTTTAACAGATAAAGCCAAGATAATCTGGATTAAATTTGTTTATCTCTGGGTTTGTTTCCTTTTCATTCCTCAGTGAATGAAGATTGCACCTGGAAGAACAGGGCACATCATCTAGTTGTTAAAATTGGAACCTAGGAGCCAGGATATTCACGGTTTCAAGCTAATGTTTCTCCTGACCTTGGATAAGAGTTCAAAGTCATTTGATAGGTCGCTCTTCTTGACATTTTCAGATTTCTCAGGCTCTATTCTGCTACTCATTTCTAAATGAATTATTGAAAATGAATTTAACCAGCCACCCATTAGTTTGCACTTTTCTCACTCTCTCTATATCACTTTTGGCCTGGCTTTTTTTTCTTGTAAAGATTAAAACTATGACTATCTGTGCATCCTGACTCTCAGTAGATGCTTTTTCTGATTCCTCGATACTTTGCACTTAGATTTTGCTGCTTTTAACCAAATGCAGTTTGAAATCAAAGGGCATTTTGCATTCCCTGTGTGTGTGTGTGCACGTGTGTATAAATGTGTGGAGGCTTCAAGGTCAAGAAGCACAGTGAATTTTCAGACAGGCCAACTTCAAAATAGAAGGCAGTTAGAGTAGGAAAGCATTTAGAATGGGCAGCACACAGTAAATCAAGGTGAAGCTGGTTGGTTAGAGTTCTTTTCTCTGATTTTTATGACATGGTTCTGAGATAATTAACCTGGCTATAGATTGGTCTGTGTAAGAAGAGCTAGAAGGTGCAATACAATGAGTTTGTTCCAGGAGATTCAATTCTGATGAGAAAACATATCAATCTCAGACAGAAGGCAAGAAATTACATAATAAAGTATGATGGTAAATTTTATGTGATAACTTTACTGGAGCCAACATGTACTCAGATTAAATATTTCTGTGTGTGTCTGTGAGGGTGTTTCTGGATGAGACTAATATTTGAATCATTGGTCTCCGTAAAGTAGATTGCCTTCCCCAATTTGAGTGGCCATTATTTAATTCATTGAGGCCCTGAATAGAATAAAAGACAAAGGAAGAAGGATTTACCCTCTTTTGTTTCTTGCCTGTCTGTTTTAGATTAGACAGTGATCTTCTTCTGCCCTTGAATTAGATTTACACCATCAGCATCTTAGGTTTCTAGGCCTTTGAACTCAAACTGGAATTACACCACTGGCTTTTCTGAATCTTTAACTTCCAGATGACATCATGGGATAGTCAGCCTCATGATCACATAAGTGTTCTCCTAAAAGAAAACTCAAACCCTCAAACTCTCTCTCTCTCCACACACACACACACACATACATATAAATATATGTATGTATGTATATATATACACACATACATATATGTTTATATATATTATATATGTTGTTTTATATACACACATTTATGTGTTTGTTTGGGTATACATATATATAATTGATTCTATTTCTCAGAAGAACTCTGACTATATAGGAGTTGTTGCATTTTAGTTATTGGATATTGTGATAAAATAGGACTCCAACCAATAGTTGAGAACACAAAGAATAATGGCTCAACACAGTGGGGTAGGGAAATACAAGGGATTGCCACAGTATCTGGTGGATACTATGGACTTGAATAGAATTTCTTCCAATGAACAGAAGGAATCTCAAGAAGACAGTTTCAGATATGTATATTTCAGTACCACACCCGAGTCAAGACAGAAGCAGATCTATGTGTTAACTCATAGATCCAGCACAACAGACATGTAACATTGGATCTGAAATTCGTACACTCGGTACCCACTTCTTTCTGTCTCAGCACCAGAATCGTGCTCTTCTCTGATTCACCAGATCAGATTCCTCCTCATCTGGTCCCTGGCCTAAAACCGAAGTTGATCTATTTATGTTGAGCCTCGGATTGTCTGTTATATCTCTCAGAAATCTCATCTGTTGCTTTCATTTCTCTGCTTCCATGCTAACTTTCTAATAACTCCCTCTCTTCAGAACTTCTTGAGAAACTTTTCCCAACATGTTGTGTGACTCAGAGACTTGTGCAGTCAACATTGACTACTCTTTACTGTAAACTCCAACCTCACATTGCAGGAGCAATCAGTAATAAAACAAATGCTAATGCTCATCAGACATTGATGTTGAGCCTACTGATGCCAGCTCTGTTCCAGTAGGATTTATTCTGAGAGACAGAGTCTTTGTCAGCCTAGGACTCAATAGGAAACTAATTAAACACTGAAATTAGGATATGTCAGTAATGATTTATTCTAAAGCATTACCTTCAAAGATGTTGGGGTAGGGAATTGCGAAGAAGAGTTTGGTCATCCAGAGTTTATTCCTCAAAAGCTCAAAAGTATGAGGTCAAAAGGAGTGCATAAAACCAAAGAGGAAGAGAATGCTGTAGTGTGTTGCCCACTTTGAGAAGAATAGTACTTTTGTGGACGAACTCAGTCACCCTGGAGTAGCCACATGAAGGGAGTTAGAGGACATAAGAAAAGAAGTCTCCAGACCTCAATTCTCTTTTTCCTTTGGTCTCTAACTGGGAACCCCACTGGAAGAATGTAACTGAAAGCTAGAGGATGTGGAAACTCAGTAATGTAGTCCCCATGAGCTAGTATTCAACCCGACCACTCTCATTACACCAACTAATGTGATTTCAGTGTGTGTTCCCACCCAAATCTCATGTTGAATTGTAATCTTCAATGTTGGAGGAAGGACCTGGTGGGAGGTGCCTGGATCATGAAGGCGGATTTCCCCCTTGCTGTTCTCATGATAGTGAATGAATTCTAATGAGATATGATTGTTTAAAACTGTGTAGCATCTCCCTCCTTTGTTCTCTTTCTCCTGCACTGTGCGAGACGTGACTGCTTCCCCTTCACCTTCCATCATAATCATAAGTTTTCTAAGCCTGAATGTGAGACATTGGGTCAAAGGAGATTGCTTTGGAACATTAAGATTTAATGACTGCCCTGCTAACTTTCAGACTTGCACAGGGCCTGTATCACCTTTCTTTTGGCCAATTTCTTCCTTTTGGAATGGGAATATTTACCTAATGCCTGCACCCCCATTGTATCTTGAAAATAACTAACTTGTTTTTTCTTTTGGCTCATAGGTAAAAGGGACTTGCCTTGTGTCAGATGAGACTTTGGACTGTGGACTTTTGAGTTAATACTGGAAAGAGTTAAAAATTTGGGGCTGGGCACAGTGGCTCATGCTTATAATCCCAGAACTTTGGGAGGCTAAGGCGGATGGATCACCTGAGGTTGGGAGTTCAAGACCAGCCTGACAAACATGAAGAAACCCCATCTGTACTAAAAAAATACAAAATTAGCTGGGTGTGGTGGCACATGCCTGTAATCCCAGCTACTCAGTAGGCTAAGGCAGGAGAATCACTTGAACCTGGAAGATGGAGGTTCCAGTGAGCCAAGATCATGCCATTGCACACCAGCCTGGGCCACAAGAGCAAAACTCCATCTTAAAACAATAATAATAATAATAGTAATTTGAGGGACTGTTGAGAAGGGATGATTGTATTTTGCAATGTGAGAATGACATGAGATTTGGGAGGGGCCAGGGGCAGAATGATATGGTTTGCATTTGTGTCCCTATGCAAATCTCATATCTGATTGTAATTTTCAATGCTGAAGGAGGGGTCTGGTGGGAGATGATGAAATCATGGGTGAACTTTCTTCTTGCTGTTCTCATGCTTATGAATGAGCTCTCATGAGATCTTGTTTCTTAAACGTGTGTAGCACCTCCTTCTTTGCTCTCTTCCTTCCGCTCTGGCTATGTATGACATACCTGCTTCCCCTTTGCCTTGCACCATGACTGTAGATTTCCTGAGGCCTCCTCTCCATGCTTCCTGTACATCCTGTGGAAATATGAGCCAATTAAACCTATCTTCTTTATAAATTACTCAGTCTCAGATATTTCTTTATAGCATTATGAGAACAGACTAATACACAAATCCAACAAGATTGTTCAAGTGTGGAGAGTTGATCTGAAGGGCAAAAGAAAGGGAGTCAACAAAGGTCCTGATCTATCGTTGGGACTCATAACTTGATCCTCTATGGATAGAGCTAGGAAACTTAAAGGCAGGGAAGAAAGCAAAGGCCTATATTAGTGACCCTTTTGCTGCACCAAATTATAACATGTGCAGTCAACAGAGTTGCCGAAAACTAAAATCAGTATTTTGATGCTCTGAATCAGGGGTCACCAAGGTATAGCCCATGGGCCAAATCCAGCTCAGGCTTATTTTTCTAATTAAAGCCTTACTGGAACACAGTCACATTTATTTGTTTACCTATTGGCTTGTGGCTGTTTTCTTTCTTTTTTTTTTTTTAGATGGAGTCAGCTTTGTCGCCAGGCTGGAGTGCAGTGGCACAATCTTGGCTCACTGCAACCTCTGCTTCCTGGGTTCAAGCAATTCTTCCGCCTCAGCCTCCGGAGTAGCTGGGACCACAGGCGCGTGCCACCATGCCTGGCTAATTTTTGTATTTTTAGTAGAGACGGGGTTTCACCATGTTGGCCAGGATGGTCTCGATCTCTTGACCTCATGATCCACCCTCCTCGGCCTCCCAAAGTGCTGGGATTACATAATGCATTTCCAGATGACTACAGAGATTGTATATGACAAACACAGCTGAACATATACGATCTCTTGACTGCTACAGAAAAGTTTGCTATCTCATGCTCTTCACTGATGCACAAAAGTAAATCATATAAATTTTTCAAATTGTATCCAGGGTTAGTGGTGCTGAGAAAGGGGTGGATAATACTTCTGTGACTCATAGACAATAAATACATTACAATGCCAATCTATACTTGTTTGGTTCCACCCTAGTTCTTTACTTTCCCTATCTGGGAATAGTTTAAGTAGTGAGTAGGTTGGAAGATGTTACGGTTAAAATAGTATGGTATCCTGAGAGAAGCCTATAACAATGAAAATAACAATAGCAATAATAAGCACACATGTTTCCTGTGAGCTAGGCTCTATTCTAAATACCTTAGCACTTTGGGAGGCCAAGACTGGCAGGTTGCTTGAGCCCAGGAGTTCCAGACCAGCCTGGGCAACAAGGCAAAACTCTGTCAAAAAAAAAAAAAAAAAAGAAATGAAAATTCCAGATGTGTGGCATACTCCTATGCTTCCAGCTACTCAGGAGGGTGAAGCAGGAGAATCACTTGAGCCTGGGAGGTTGAGGCTTCAGTGAGCTGAGATGGCACCACTGCACAGATTGAGACCTTTAAAAATATAAGTAAAGAATTTAATATATACAGTAAATTTTTCAAACCTTAAAATAACTTTATGAGTAGGTACTTTCATTGTCATCACTACTATTTCACAAATGATGGAAAAGAGGCACAGAAGGGTTATGCAATGGCCCCAAGATCATGAAGCTGGTGGGTGACAGCTGAAATTCAAAGCTGGATTGTCTGGCTCCAGAGTCTCTGGTCACAGCCCCTATGCAACACTACTTTAATTTTTGAAGTCTTACGGAATGGTTATGAAATAGTATGTTCTGATAATAAACATGCTTCAACAAATGGAAGTAGAATAGGGCAAATGAGAATTACTATTTTAAGAGATCTTCATAATAAAATTAGCACCCAAACTGTACCAATTACCTAAATCAATGATTTTAAAGGTATAGCTAGAGTTCACAGTTTTGAATTATAAAAATAAGCTATTAATTTGGCAACATGGCAAGTCTTGCCTAATAAAGGTTTCTAAGAAGAAAAATTGGAGCTTTAACTTGGAGAAGATGCAGCATTTTTATTTGTCATATTCCCTTAATAAAAACATACAGTGGGCTGGAGAGGTGTGTACATGAACAAATGACTAAACTGGTGATTAACTATGTAAAGAGGAATATAGAAATCTCTTCTGGAAATTCACAAGTGTATCCTAAACTAATGCACTAAGCTAGTTCATGACTCAATTTGTGCAATATTCCTAACAGGTCTCTTTTGCTCCTAGTCTTATTTAGGTTGAAATAAATGAGGGACAAGCATCATTGTCCCTGCAGCTCTCTCAAAAATATCTATTACAATGCAGTTGCCAAACTTTTCTTTTCAGTATCTGACTTTAATTTATTCACCTCTTGTCATTGAGAAATCACTTTTGTTTGGAATTTTAAAGCACCTTTTATTCTGTCTCACACAAATGCAATTAATGTGTTTTGTTATAATGCAGCAGCATAAAACATAACTTTTTTGCTGTTCTGAAATTACTGGCTTAGTAGTGAGAATAAATTATGTAACTTTAAAAGGCTTGCAAGGGAAAAGAAAATATTTTCTGGATAAATTGAATTTTTATTTGTTTTAACTTATATGGTCTTTAACATCCCCAATCCTGTTTCATCAGTGACTTATAAAACCGTGCTGGAAATGATTCTCTAAGTAGTGTTCTAGGCCCTGTCCTTGCATTGAGAAAGCACTTTATCTAAACCATCTTAGAAAGATCCATTCATTATGTTATTCTTTCAATAAATATTTATTTAATGCTTAACCATGAACTGACTGCCCTATTCAGACCAAGTGACACAAAGATGAAAAGATATTGCCTTTTCCATTGATGAGCTTACTATATAGAAGGGAAGACAGTTTTTTTTTTTAAGTAAAATACATTATAATGAGTATTTGTGCAGATAGCTGGGGAAACTCAAAAAACGCAGCAATTTATTTGGTCACGGGGAGTCAGGAGCCACTTCACCAAGGAATCAACATTTAATGGGGTCCAAATAAGGCTATTATACAACTTACAATTTTATGAAAATTATATATTTAAAATAAAAAATAATTAAAAATTAAATTTTAAATTTTAAAAATAAAAAAATATTTTTAAAAAACATCGACCAAATGAATGGCATCCACATCTGTGACATTCACCAGAAAATAGAACTCAAGATTAAAGAGATCCATTTTAGCTTACCAAGTACTTACAACGTTTTTTTAAATTCTAACAACATTTTTGTAAAAGTCACTGTTTGAAATTACAGTTTCATTCCAAATTAGCTTTATATTCTTTCTCTAACATGGGGACAGAAAGAACTGGATTGGATCTCAGCTCTACTGTCTATCCATCTACCTAATTTACTTACTCCTAGACTCACGACCTTAGGCTATTACAATCTCTTTATTAAAAGTACTAACGTCTCATGAAGCAAGAACCCCTTTTTGCTTCTTTTTGAAAAGAATGGCAAGTTCTTGGCTATCGTTGGCATTTTGCTCTTCCAGATAAATTTAACAATCGTATAATCCAGTTCGTAAAAGGCTTTTGGGAATTTTTTAGAATTGGTTTGAATAGATAGATAAACTTGGGTAGAGTTTATATTCTCACAATATTTTTCTCCATGAAATTTTTTTTTTCCATTTATTTGGATCTTTTAAAATGTCCTTAGAACAGTTTTTTGTTTTGTTTTGTTTGTTGTTTTGTTTTTGTTTTTGTTTTTTGAGTCAGAGTCTCGCTCTCGTCGCCCAAGCTGGAGTGCAATCGTGCAATCTTAGCTCACTGCATCCTCTACCTCCCTGGTTCAAGCCATTCTCCTGCCTCAGCCTCCCGAGTACCTGGGTTTACAGGCGCCGGCCAACACGTACAGCTAATTTTTGTATTTTTGGTAAAGATAGGGTTTCACCATATTGGCCAGGCTGGTCTTGAACTCCAGACCTCAGCTGATCCACCTACCTCAGCCTCCCAGATTCCTCTGCTGGGATTACAGGCATGTGCCACTGCTCCCGGCCCTTAGTACAGTTTTAGAATTCTCTTCTCTTCACTACTGTCTGTTTGGAATTCTTAGTAATCTCAGGACAGCAGAGATTCTGCAACTACATCTACACACCTGATCTTCCAGAGCCCAGCTTTCTGCAAATGCCTGAATTCAGATTAATGTCAGCATCTTTGGTTTTCTTCTGAAGTCTTTCTTGATAAATTCTATCACTGTAATAGCTTCCTTGCTCCTTTTCCCTTTATTTTTTTGCTTGACTTTAGTGTGCATTTATTATGAGGCCTTTTCACCACTCTTGAGTCATTTCCGGTAACACGCGTTGTCTCTCCCTGACAGCCTATGCCTGTTTTCCACTTGGCGACTCCTCCACTGTACTTAGTCAAGGCCTTGACGTTAAATTAGGCTTGCATTCAAAATTACTTATTAAAGGAATAAAAGGCTTCAACAAATAATTCTTTTATACAAAGAGAGTCTCCTTTTCAGAGTCAGCCCCAATTCCTGATGGATCACGAGGACAGAAATTTCTCCCCTCGCACTGTTAGTCCCTCCTCCGGGCTTGTCAACATGGTTCTCTTCACACTGAAGAAAAACAATCTATCACTTGGTATAAAACTATTTGCTTTTCAAATTGAATACGTCAGAATAATAAATTATAAAAGAAAGATCATGAATCAAAAATGCCACCTGAACACATCCTGTGTTTTTTTCTCAGTATAGCCCAAAATGATGGCTGCATTAGAATGAATCATCAGATAATCAACACAAAAGACCTCATTTAAGTTCATTATTCATACTGAGAGCCTGGCTGTGAGCCCTGATACACTTCAGAACTTTGGTTTACAAAGATAATAAAAACATTCAAAGATATGTCAAACTGAATGTTCCCATCTCTAGGCGTCCACACCCTCAAGACACATCCCCTACCATAAACAACCTATTTCTCTTGGCTGGGCCACCATTTAGGGGGTTCATTCTTTGCCTCTGATGGAGCAACACTGCTTTTCACTCAGATGTTCTTTATTCACCCCTTTGTCAAGCCAAATATTACATATTTTTAAAAATTTCCATCCCTCCCTACCTAAGGAGAGAAAGTGGGGTTACTTGGCCATGTGTTCATCCAGCAAACACTACTGAAGGTCCAATCTGTCGGCAATAGTGTGCTTAGTGCTGAGGGAATACAGAGTGAACCAGATCATGTCTCTGCCCATAGGAAACTTACCCGGAAGAAGACATGTAAGAGGAAGGACAACTTTATACACAGGGATACTTAAATGGAGGCACACAAGATGTCACCAATCAGCCCAAGGGATGGCTACCTCCCCTGCTCCTGAACAGACACTCCAGTTTGTACTCAGAGGGTAACAGAAAATACTGTGGACGTGAGGCATTGGGAGAGCATGGTCTCTGTAGATAGGAGAACTGTTCTAATCTCATCCCTGCTACTAACTTCATCCATAGCTCAGTGACTGATGACAAGACCCCGCTGTGCTCAAGAACTCGTGCTAAAGTGCCCTCATGTAAAATGAGAGGATTTTAGATGATGATTTCTAACTCTATCTCCAGCTTTGACTTTTTTTGTTTGTGATTCTGAGAAACTGCATTTTACCATCCATCCCTTTAATGACAATGGAACCACTGGATGTTATACTCCTTGCCATTCATTCTCTATTACATAAGTCACGGCTACAACGAATAACCTAGCAAATACCAACTCTAAACCTTGGTAATCATATAAGGCAGTAAAACTATAATCAGAATCCAATAACAGAAATGTGAAGGTACAGCATTCATGGACTATGCAAAAGGACCAAAAATAATACAAAAGATACAGACTTTGAATCCATTTAATTACTTTTGAACAAAAGCATTAATTTCTACATGCATTATATATATGATATACAGTATTTCCCTGTTCTTTAAAAGATATTTGCTTGGAAAGACTACTGAGTAATAATGATGTGTGTCTATATTTTATAAAATATATATTAAGTTAGACATAAGATGAAACATTTTAAATTTTATTTGTTATTTTTTAAATAAGCATTTTAGTGTGAAATGATTTGAGTGGGTCTAACATCAGCCCACTGATAGTGAGTGATGCCTCCAAGTTCCTGAAGTCATCGTCATCCAAGACAAGTAACCAGTGAGCCTCCAGCTATAATTCTCTCCTCATCTGGTCTCTGATGCATCTGGAGTCTCTGCCTTCTGGGTCTGCCATCACCTCACCAGAGTGAGAAGTTCCCAGGCCCTTATGCCCAGGTTCCATCCAAGTCAAGGCGACTGTAGAAACAACATGTTCCTTCCCTTGCCCCCTGTTTTCCTACAATTCCCATTCATCCTCTCTCCCATGATCACCTTCATATTTTTCTGAAACCCTCCCTCATCCTGCCCTCTCTGACTTCCTAAACTTCCTCTCTATGAAATTACAGCTCATGGACCAACAAACATTTCTCGGTCTTTAATTTCTTGTCTCATTACTTTAACTGACACCTGCAGATCTTCAGAGGGTAATGATTCCTCTAGACTCTCTGAGATGGCAGCAGTTTATTTTCCCAAATCTTGTGTCTTCAAACTAGAAGTTGGGCTAGATTTATCCTTTCTACTCATTGTTGCTTTCAGATCATCACTCCACCAATATAATCTTAAAAGCTTCTCTCTCCAAAGATCATGATATTCAGCCATATCCTCCTCTCCTGTCCTTTACTATTATAATTTTCTATGCCTCTGATCACTTCTAATTCACGAACAACTTCAGTACGTGGGATATGCTTTCTTCCTGCTCTGAACTCTGCTCTCCTTTGAAACGGCATTAACATCAGTTTCTGATACTCAATCACACGTGTCTTGGCTTCTCCATGTCAAGGATGTCCTCTGGCATGCTTTGACTACTTCATTATTTATAATCGCCTCACCTACCAAACTCCAATCTAAGCATCTCATTTCAGCCACAGCCTTTGTGTAATCCAGGTGCTTCTGCAACTACTAGCACCACCCACCTGTGACAAATCTTTTTCCTGGATTATCCAAGCTCTGAGAAAGACTTCCAGGTTCCATCCAAGAGATGATCTTCCATTTGTACTCAGTAACAGCACATTTGAATGTTGTTTTGGCACATGGAAATCTGGAATGAATACCAAAGATGTCAACATCTCTTTCAACTAGTGGTGACCATGAGACTGCATTGCGTAATTTCAGGAAGTATCATTGGAGAAAGGGTACATGCTTTGTGCACTCCTTCCCCTTTCAAGCTTGTTCAAATTTAGACATAACAACTGGAATTCAGAACTCTTTTGCTCCATAAGGTGAATGTAGCAAATAAGCCACACACAGCCAATGAACTAGATGGAACACTGGAACACAATCAACACATCCCCAAAGTTGGTGAATGTTCAGAAAGTGAAAATTTCTCTTTTTCTTAAGCTACTGTTGTTATCATAGATTGTTGTTGTGGTTTGGTTTTTTTCAGTTACTCACAATTGAACCTTATGATAGCTAAAATACCAGTTACCCATTCTTCCATGCCTATCTCTGAGTAGCTTATTAATCTTGCTAGTAAAAGGCAGACAACACAGAAGATGGCATCCATTGTAAAGTTATGATTCCGTCTCCAATGATCCTTCAACACTGCTCTGAAGTCCTACCACATTTCTGTTCACTACTCTACCACTCACTATCTCTTAGACTATTTCTCCTCAAACTCTCCATTTCGTTTTCTCATCTTCCTGCTTTACCAATAAAATATAATCCGTTAAACAGCAACTCCTTCATTTTCAAGATACCAAACAAATAAATCCACATTCTCTGTCACTCTTCTATGCAAGCCTAACTTCTTCAATTGATTTCTCAAGAACAAGTGCACGGTCAATTACTGCTTCTTTATTTTATAGTCAACCTATCAATCTCTAATGGATTTTTCCAATGTTTGTGTTGTTGTTTTTGATATGATTACTGTTGCTGTTGTTTTACTCATTCAAATTTTTCTCCTTTTAAAAAAGAAAACATGCTTACTCAATTGCTCGTCTGTGTAGCTACTCCTTTATCTCTCATCTCCTCTACATATCTCCTTCAGTTTGGAGTAAAGTTTCTCAGAGGAGCTGTCTATTCTTACATTCTTTTATTTCTCACCTTTCTCTCCCATACGTACACACTAAAAAAAAGAATCTCATCTACCATGCCTCTGACTGCGCTCTTTCTACTAATAGCATGGGCTGCATATCACTACAATCAACAAATATTTTCAGTCTTCATTTTACTCGACTTCCTGGTAGCATTACGTGTTGATAACCACTTGGCCCTTTTTGAAGCATTCTTTTCCTTTAGTTTTTCTAAAGCAACAGTATCCTGTTTCTCTTTCTACATTTTTGGCAACTCCTCTTGTTTTTTGTTGTTTATTTATATTCACCTACGAGGTATTAAACATTGGAGTTTCTCAAGACTCAATCCTAATTTTTCTCTTTTCATTCCACATTTTCTTTCTAGGTAATACCACACAAAATAATAGATAATTTTACCATCTAAATGCAGGTAGTTCATACATTTGTATATCTAGCTAAGCTCTCTTTGGATTTCCAGAACACGATTGAGTTGATACATTCAGTCACTTGAACCTGGAA
Organism: Aotus nancymaae; assembly: GCF_030222135.1. Taxonomy (NCBI): domain Eukaryota; kingdom Metazoa; phylum Chordata; class Mammalia; order Primates; family Aotidae; genus Aotus; species Aotus nancymaae. The sequence goes on along the minus strand of NW_026988494.1, from coordinate 4,403,905 downwards.
CATGTTAAATGCTTTATAAGTATTAGCAATCATTTTTCTTGTATGTACAGCTTCATGGTTGATGCCTTCTCTTGCTTGTATCAGAGGTATCTCAAACTGTATGTTCAAAACAAAATACCTGTATGTTCTCTGTCACATTATGGTTTTTCTCCAATGTTTCTGTTTCAGTGAGAGCTATCATCTACCATCTAGCTATACAAGTCAAAAACCTTGTAGTCTTCTTTAATAATTGCTGTTTATTTATTTACCCATCAAAAATATCATGAATCCCTCTATATATCAATCTTTAACCCCCACCCCGCCTTCTTCTCTTGCCTAAATTAAAGCAACACCATCCTAATCATTTACCCCAAAAGGTCTTCTTTTTGAAACTTTGCAGCTAGAGTTATCTTTTGAAAATTAAAATGAATTTGTGTCATACTTCCTCATGTCTTACAAAATTAAAAATAATTCCATGACCTTGGGATAAAAGCAAGTGCCTCCTCATGGCCAGCAAGGCTTGTCATTGGCAGTGACTTCTCTAGGTTCCTCTTATCCTTTGCTCTTCTTCACGATCATTCTCACCCATGCCACTGACCTTCTTTTGGCTCATGATAATTCTTAAACTTCATCATAGCATAGACTTCTCTGCATGTGATTTTCTCTACCTAAAATATCTCTGCCTCCTTACCTATGTAATTACTACTGAGTTTAAGAAAGCTTTCTATGTGCTCTCTTTCTAGGACAAAGTCCTTCCATTAGGGTTACCATAATGCGGGGCACCTATATTTTATAACTCTTGACATTACCACAATTTCATGTTTTTTAATAAGATAAGTTGATTAACATGTATCTTTCCTATTAGCCAGGAAGCAAATGGCTTATTCATCTTTGTGCTTAGGTTGTAGTAAAGTTGCTTGACATCTAGTTCGTGTTCAGTAAATATACATTGAATGGATAAATGAATAACTGCCTAAGTTAATTTATCTCCTATAAAGATCATCCACAGAAATTTCAGCTAGTCTCTTTTCTTTCATTTTTATGTTTTCCTCCAGGAAATCTTCTATAGCATGCTGAGGTTTTTAGAGTTATTTTATTTGCTTTAAAGCTAAACTTAAAATTGGATAATATTCTTTTATAAAAGGCATAAAAGTGTGAAAATATTTGATGGTTCATTACTTGAATTATATGTATGTCGACAGATGTTTTCTCTCTTTTCTTTTCTTCTATTTTTTTCTTTTTCTTCTCAACATTAAAACAACTTTCTCTTGAAAGAAAAAATAACTCCCAAGAGAGAGTCAAAGAATATATGTGTAAGGAGAATGAGAAAGGCCACAAAGACCCTTGAAACACTGGCAAGTAGCCACATATTTGTGAGATTCCATGGAAAAGACCTTCAGGCATCTAAATGAATGAAGTACACCAACTAGTATTGCTCCTGTCCAGTGTCTTGTCCTGGTCTAATTCCAGAAAGTGGTATAGTACTAAGTAAAGTCTAGCAAAAGAGAGCATAATTCTTAGTTATCTAACACTGAATGAGCCAAAAATTAACACTGTTGGGGAGCATTGTGGATGGCAATTCTTATACATATTTAATTAATAAATGAGGGGTAAAAGCAATAAGTGCTGATCTTTGATGGGAAACAGTCGTTAAGGGCTCAGGGATACTAGAAGTCCTTGTGGATGAAAGACACTACTAGATCTGGGCCTTGATGAATAGAGCTTTGTTAGGTTGAGAGAATTAGGAAGAACATTCTAAACAGAAGCAGCAGAGAGAAACACAGGTCTGAAGAAACATAGTATATCTAACAGTTATCTCTAATGGTACCCATGATTTTGGCCGTATGTCCCTCCAATGCCCAGCTCTTTGATGTGACTTAGCTCTTGACTTAGCCCTGTATCGGGGTATAGGTCTCCTAAGTTGTCTTTTGACTGGAATCAGAATTGGTTTCCTAAAATTTAACATTGAGCTGGAACTTTTGCTGCTTTTGCTCTGATCTTTTGACTCTAAACTTGTGCTTTGTTTCTAAAACAAGTTTCTGCTTCGTGTCCCAGTTCCAGGAACTTGAGTCTTTTCTTATGATGTGAGCCCAACCCCTTGCTCTAATTTCTTGCAACAGTCTCATATTTTCCTAAATCAGAGAGTTTACTTCCTTCTCATTCTACCCTTTCAGGATCAAATATCCTGCACTAAACCCAGTCTAGTAGGCTCTGATCTTGCCATGTGCTGCCAGTCCTTGCTGCCCACCTTACTGTGAGCAGTTTTGTTTTCCTAAGGAAGTTCATCTACTGGATTATTTCCATTAGCATCTCACATATTTAACTAGCTCCATCTTTAAAAACATTAAACAAACAAAAACTCTCTCAACTCTACCTTCATCTATATTCCTTTTTTTTTTTTTTTAACTTTTCTTAGCAGGAAAAAGTTTTTAGACATAATAACAATTTATGACTCAAATTTTGATATAAAACAATTGGCAATTTGATCCAATTCTCTGACCAACCTACAATGTCAAGAGGGGGTAGGCTAAAGTTCTTTACCTTGGAATGAAGAATAAAAAGAATGTCTAGGCGGAGGAATGGCAGGATTGAATTAAGATGACAGGGAGTAGACACTAAATCCCTAGTATATTTCCACCACAATTTCAATCATTCTAATATCAGGAAACATCACAATCACTGCAGATGTCAAGGGAGTCCAGACAGCCACAGGATCCAGAATCATCCCTGTCTATATTTGAACGAGAGTGGACAACTGTTATGTGGTGGCAAATTACAGCCAGAACTTGGATGAATGTGGATCACATAACTCGGCCCTTAGAACTACGAGCATTATTGCTGCACAGGTCATTTTATTAACCTTGAAATAACAGCCCTCCACATTTTATACAATTGAAATGGTCGGACTCAGTTCATTGGATTATGGTAGGGTTTCTTGAAACCTTGCTCTGTTTCCATTACTCTTTCACCCTCTGTAGTCTGATGTTACTCTCTCTCACTTCACTGAAACTGCTTTTGTCAAGGTCACTGATGATAACCATAGTGCTAAATCGAATGTACAAATTATTTGTCTTTATTTTACTTGACCTGCATTCAACATACTTGACCACATTTTCTTATTTCTAACACGCTCTTCTCTTGGCTTCTGTAACAACATGCTCATTTGTTTTCTTCTTTCATCTAGGGCCATTCTTTCTTAAGTTTCTTTGATTTCTCAGCTTCTTTCATCTGACCTCTAAATGCTAGAGCCTCCCAGGGTTCCATTCAAAATAATTTCCTATGCCTAGATGATCTCATTTACTTCCATGAATTTAAATAGCATATCTATGCTAATTATTCTTATATTTATCTTTCTATTACAGAATTCTCTTTTGAGTCTTAAGGTTGTATAGCCAGTAGCCAGCTACACTTTATTTTTCTCATAGACACCTCAAGTTTTATTAAAACAGTCTTGTTTTCCCACTCTTTTCCCTACCTAATCCCAGAAATAGTCCCTATTTCTAAATTTTTCTACTCAGCATTCTCAAGGGTGTTAGATCTAGAAACTAAGGAGTCAACTTTGATTCTTTTCTCTCCTTTTGTCTTCTATTTAACACATGTGCATATCCTGTTAATTGCCTGTGTATGTAATATTTCAGAATCATCCACGTCCTTTATTTCCAAAATCATCCACTTAGACCACCATCATCTCTTATCTGGAATAGTATCATAGACAACTGACTGGTCTTTCAGTGACTCATTCTCCTCCAATCTTTTCTTCACATGGTAGCAAAAGAGAGCCTCTTAAGAAATAAATTAAATAACAATGTCACTCCCCTGCAGGAAACCCCTCAGTGACTTCCTTTCAACTCGGAAGATAACCCAATTTCCTGAGCCCTCCCTGCAGGATACCAACTCAGAACTGGGCCACTAGCCTCATTTCTCACTGAATGGCAGCTCCACAGGCCTTCTCTAAAGTCCTCTGACATGCAAGATCTTTGTCATCTCAGAAACTTTGAATTTGTCACTCTTTTTCTATAGAAATATTTTTCTCTCTTCTCTTTTCTGTAGGTTTCAGCATAAATGTCAGTGCTTCAAAAAAATGTTTTGATAATCTTAACTAAAACTGATTTCTTTTTCAGCTGGTCCTGGTGACGTTAATAAATAAATAAATAATAAAATTGGTTTCTCCAGAGGTTTTATATCTCGTGTCTTTATGTTTCCTTCTTAACACTAACATTATATGTAAGAGTTTATATGGCTTATTTATTTGAAGGCATAGACTGCTGTCCATAACTATGTCCTTCACATTACTACGGTGGCTGATAAATAGTAGATATTCAGTAAATACTCGTTATGTTAATGAATTGTGAAAAAGAGCTATTATAAAGGGGAGAATGTAGGAAGGTAATCTATTGGAAAGAAAGAAGGAGGAGATACTTTAAACGTGGAAATTTTGATGTACGGTGTTTTCTTTAGAGCACGTAAGAAGAATCAGACCTACAGTTAAGAGATCACCTAGAAAAGTTAGAAAGTTACAATCACGTTTCAGTGGCTGTGTCCATCTCTTTTTCTCCATATAACTAAACAAGAGCAAGGATTACGGAATCTTACTGGTCTGTAGAGGACTTCATCATTAGATACCAAATCTTTGCCTATTTCTTTCTGGGAGATAGCACAATGAAATCCTTAGATAAAATGGTTTTGAGTGTTAGGTGTCAGTAGTCGTGTGACTTTACCAAAGTTATGTAACATCTTCAACCCTGAAAAAGGGCTCATTTGTCGATTAGGGATGATAATAGCAACTGTCATGATCATATTGTAGAAAGATAATGAAGTAGCATATATAAGTATATTTAATACAGTGTCTGGTACATGTTAAGCACTCAATAAGTGTTACTTGTTAGCCACTATTATCCTATTTATGATATAAGCCACACTTATGAATTAATCTAGTTTTTCCTTAGGTGACAGGCACAGCCTCAGCTAAGGCCTACTCTATCTCAAGTCTCACTTTGTCAAACCACAGGAACATCAAACTGTAACGTGTGTCAGAGTCGTCACATGAGGAGATCACTTAAAGTGTGCATTGTTGACTGGATGCGATGGCTCACGCCTTTAATCCCAGCACTTTGGGAGGTTAAGGAGGGTGGATCACCTGAGGTCAGGAGTTCCAGACCAGCCTGGCCAACATGGAAAAACCCTGTCTCTAAAAAAATACAAAAATTAGCCAGGGTGCCTGTAATCCCAGCTGTTTGGTAGGCTGAAACAGGAAGACTGCTTGAACCTGGGAGGCAGAGATTGCAGTGAGCCAAGATTATACCACCACACTCCAGCCTGGGCAACAGAATGAGATTCAATCTCAAAAAAAAAAAAAAAAAAAAAGGTGCATTCCTGAGATGCACCCCAGAGATTCTTTCATACTATATTTGGAGTAAGATGCAGAAATATGTGCCTATACTAAATATTACAGGTTATTCTTTATGAAGAAGGGGTTCTGGGACCTCATTTGGGAATAAGCTGAAATAGAATAGATAGATCTATTTCCTCCTTTTAGAGGGCTAATAGTGTGGAGTTGAAGAGATATCTTGTTCGCCAGTTGAAGTTGAAAGCGAACAAACAGGGAGGAGATTTGTTAAAGAAAAACTTTAAATGTATTAAAAGAGGACTTAAGAGGGCCATGAGATAGGAAAGTCTGCTAGAGAAACTCACTGAACATCTGAGCATTAGAGCTTTCTCAAAACAAACCTTAATACATTTTGTCTATTTCAGTTTTTGGTTACGCATTGGTCTTTTAAATGACATTTGTTTAGTGGGAAATAACTATTTAATACAGCAGTAGCATCACCTTGAATACCAAGAACAATCTCTCGATGTTGAAAGGCAGTTCAAGGGATCCTTAGATCCCACGCTGAGGCTAAGTGTATTGGTAGTGTTCGTCCTCCCAGTAGTAGCAGCAGTTACGTGAATATGCCGTGCTGCAAATGAATCTCGAAAACATAAGAGACATGTATTTAACTGAGCTAGCAATACTGTCTATATTTTGCCCTTTCTTTTTCTGTACTATTGGGTATCTAGAGCCAAGCAAATGACAAGGTTAAAAATATCTCATAGTGATATACCAATTTTTAAAAATAAAAAAACATAGCATTGGTTACACAAAATCATTTAAATCATGCCTTTTAAGGTATGAATCAGTGTATTATCTCCTCAAGTTCATTTACTTCTAATTTATTCACAGACAGATTTGCTTATATCCTATGGGTTGAATGACATTTTTTTCTGAATCGACTTTATTTAAAAAAAAAAGATCAGATTTTGTGAACATTTCTTCTTGTGTTTGGATGTCAAATACCACACCCTTAATTTGAAAGCAAAGTAAGATAGGAAACTCTTTGTTCTCCAGCTTTCTTAAGAAAGGAGATGTGCCTGTTGATACATCTTTAGTTGTCTCTTATCACAAAGATGTTTGAGGGCAACGCAACCCATCAAATTTTAACCTTCCACTTTTAATATGAATCTCCGCCACCGCTTTTGTGTTTGAGAGTAATAAATATTTTCTTTTTAAGTGCAATGGAATATGCATCTTCAGTAAAGATCAAGGTTTCTTTGTTCTATTTACATCAAACTCTCGTCAATTTTTGCCATTTAGCTGCCAGTGTAATTGCAGATGATACGCTGTGTCTGGATGCCACAGAATCAAAAATGATTAGAAGGAATTGCTAGCTATCCTAACTTTCCTTGCTAGAAAGTTGAGAACAAACTGAGCAGAGGGCACTCAGGTAAAGGTATCCCAGGAAAGGAGGTATCCCCTTATTGCCTACAGCAATTACGGTAGGATTCAAGTCTCTCAAATACATACCCTCAAATTATCTTCCTTGCTTTCTCACTACTGTTTCCCATGGATCCAACGACTCAAAATGAATCAGCCTAACCTGTCCCGGGTGTACCAAGTCACTGAGTCTGTGGAAGTACTGGCTAATTTTTGTATTTTTTTAGAGACAGGGTTTTTCCATTCTTCTCAGTTATTTCCTGAGAATAATTTATATGGGAAAAAAAAAAGAAAAAAATAGTAATGGTTAGAACAAACTATAAACTCAGTTTTGGGGCTTAGAGGGCAACCAGTTGAGATTTCTAGATGTTGGGCTCAAAGCATTCTTAGACAGAGTGAGGACAGGCAGTGGTATTCTGACAGAGTTTTCTGATTTGCAATTTGTTTCTGGATTCCCAGTAAACTTTCTGAGTAGTTCATACAGCAACAGCACAAAAGCTCCTCAATGTAAGTGGTTGTAGTGATTTCTTGGAAGTTTTTATCAATCATTTAGCTTCAGTTTGCGGGGCTTCAGGAAGAAGTCAGTCTTAATTTCAATGGCCGAACTAGAAGGGTGAGAGAAAAATTATAAATTTTAGTTTCAAGAATCATAACCAGATATAAGAGGAAACTGGAAGAACTTAAGATCCAATCCAGATTTCAGGTAAATAACAAATCCTCAGAAACAATGAGCTGGAATCTAATAGTGGGTGTACTGCAGTTTTTTTTTTTTTTTTTAATGTATTTTTTCTCACTACAATTACCTACATTTCTGCCAAAGACAATCAAAGTAACACTAATTTCTTTGCAAAATATATCTAATCTCATTAAACTTGGTCTGATTATTTATATAACTGCAGCAAGAATAGTGATTGACCACACAGGATCTCTTTAAGTTTGCTTTGATTAAAATTTTCATGAGGAATTTCAGATTAAATTTTAAGAAGCCTCTCAAAGAAAGGAAGCAAAGCCAAGAACCGACCATCAAACTATTTTTTACTGTAGCTGATTGTGAATGCTTTTTAAAAGGAATCAAAACAATAACTGAATTACAAATATTTAGAATGGCCATGGTTGAAAATCTGATGAATTCATCAAGTGAATGGTACAACTCATGAGGAAATTTGGTTATTTTCATGGCATATAATATTTTAACATAATAACCAAAATTATGACTGATTACATATCAGATTCCTAGGAATTTTAGATAAACCTTGAAACACTCATATCAATGGCGGGCGTCACTTATTTGACAATGCTTCTCACAAAGTTTAACATATAAATAAGCCAAGTTTGTTTACTGTTGCTCTTGTGCAAGGGGAGACACACATCCTTTCAGCTTTTCAGTGGCAAAACTGGGAAATTCCAAAGTTAATTCAAAGTCAAAAGACAAAATGTAGAATTGGATTAAGGGAAGTTTGTCAAAAAATGTAAATAGGTTTAAAACAATTAAATAGGGTCTTCTTGTTTATCTATTTAATCAGAGCAACAACAAAGTATTTTAAAGGCAAAAACAGAAGGTCACAGTTGCAAATGAAAACTTACCTCTTTTAACATTAAGCAGACTCACTTTTCTTAAATAATCAAATACCTATTAAAGACAACAGTAATTACAAAAAAAAAAAACTTAATAAAACACATATTTGTTTCCTAAGCAATAACTTGTAAAAAAAACCTTAATTTTCAGACCAATACTCCAAGAAAATGTTGTCATTTTAACAGACTATGTTTGACTTGCATCTGTGTAATATTAATACTAAAGCTAATTTTTAATGAAATATTTTAAATAAATTCATTCAATCTCAGTAATTGCAGATGATACGCTATTCTATATCATCATACAATATAAGATTTACCCAAACCTTTTACAACCTTCTTTCACATACTCAGCTTTGTTTTTGGAAGAAAACTCCTTCTTCATACTTTTCCTTATCACACACTTTGCTCACATACATAATCGTTTCTCTTATAATTTCCTGTAATGTAGTCACATTTATTAATTACAATACTTAGCTCTTAGTTATCTTTATTTCTAGTGAAAGCTAGCAAGCATTGTGAACTGTATTACATCAGCATTCACTATTTCATATTTTTTAAAAACTCATTTTATCTCAATTTTTAATAGAGCCAAATATATTTAGCTTCTTTATGCCATATGAAAACAAAAGATGCCAATATATCTAAACTTAAATTTATGCTTAGCAATTAATGTTTCAGTATTTTAACTTACTTAGAAATGACCCTGATAATGAGTATCTGTTAATTTCATTTTAAGGTTTTAAGTTACCAAATATATTTGAAACAATTTTTAAGTAGATATATTGTACAAAATATTTGGGTACTCCAGCTGGTAGAAATCAGAATGTGTTCTCACTGGTTCACAAAGCCAAACTCTTAGGACACAAAATGAGACAAACAAGAAAGAAAAAGCTGCCCCTGAGAGAAAAAAGACCAATGTGAGATTGGTATCCCCAAACCCAAACCAGATTTACAAACGACTCACAATCCAAACAAAGGATTTTCTCAAGCTAACCTGAATTTAGAAAGGGAGGGATAAAGAGAAACATTTACTTTCCATTCTCTCTCTCTCTCTCTTTTTTTTTTCTTGAGACAGAGTCTCTCTCTGTTTGTTGCCCAGACTGGAGTGTAGTGATTCGATCTCGACTCACTGCAACCCCCACCTCCCGGGTTCAAGTGATTCTCCTGCCTCAGCCTCCCAAGTAGCTGGGACTACAGGCGCCCTCCACCATGCCCGGCTAATGTGTTTTTTGTTTGTTTGTTTGTTTGTTTGTTTGTTTGTTTGTTGTATTTTTAGTAGAGACAGGGTTTCATCATATTGGCCAGGCTGGTCTTGAACTCCTGACCTTGTGATCTGCCCACTTCGGCCTCCTAAAGTGCTGGGATTATAGGTGTGAGCCAATGTGCCGGGCCTACTTTCTATTCTCAACCAGGCACTACAGTCCAAGATTTAGGAGAGCTGCCTTTGGTAAACAATTCTTATTTTTTATTGCCCAGCTTTTTGCCAGTTGTTCCAGATTCTCATCTGCAGGCTCTGGAGCAACTCAGGTGTCTCAGCCACCCCAGCTGTGTGCCAAAACTACAGAGGTGAAAAGATGTGATACCTTCCTCACCCATCATAAGTGTCGCAGTCAACAGGTCTATTATAAAAGAAAGGTTACCAAGAGAAAAGCATAACAAATTCATTTAAGCAAAGTTTTATGTGACATGAGAGCCTTCAGAAATGAAGACCCAGAGACCCAAGCAAAACTGTCTAACAGTCATGTAAAAATGTGATTGGAAAAACCAGTATGATCTAATGATAATAGACAGAGGTAGAAGGAAACCCCACCAAGGCCTGTCTGTTCAGATTCTTCTTGGCTGCTGTGTGTAGCGTTCTTTCCTCCTGGGTATGGGGGCAGGACCTCTACAGAATGAGAGATTCAAGGGAGAAGGAAGAGAATGGTCTTTACAGGTTTTTGGTTTTGTTTGGAGGAAAGGGTTCCAGTTTCTAATACCCACCTTGGGGAAGAGGGATTCTGCTTTCTATGACTGGCTTCAGGAAAGAATGAGGGGCCAGAAATAGGATGACAAGAGAAAGTCAGAGAGGTCTGAGGCCCTTCTAATCTCTTTCATTTTAACTGTATAGCAGGACAGAGCACCATACTTTGGGTATTATGTCATGAGCTCCAAAATATTAATATCTCTTGATAGATTTTCTGTCAAGATCAAGGAAGACACAGATTTCAGCTCACATGACTTTTATTAATTGTTCGTCTCTCTCTAGAGTAGTGCTTTAACAAGGATTGTTGAGATTTCTTTCAGACACTGCAGAAAAGAGCATCTTTTTTTTTAAAAATATATATGTATTTTATTGCACTTTATGTTCTGGGGTACATGTGCAGAACATGTGGGGTTGTTGCATAGGTACATACATCACAATGTGATTTGCTGCCTCCATCCCCCGTCACCTATATCTGGTATTTCTCCCCATGTTATCCCTCCCCAGTCTCCCTGTCCCCCACTGTCCCTCCCCTATTCCCACCAACAGACCCCAGTGTGTGATGCTCCCCTCCCTGTGTCCATGTGTTCTCATTGTTCAACACCCACTATGAGTAAGAACATGCAGTGTTTGATTTTCTGTTCTTGTGTCAGTTTGCTGAGAACGATGGTTTCCAGATTCATCCATGTCCCTACAAAGGACACAAACTCATCGTTTTTTATGGCTGCATGGTATTCCATGGTGTATGGCCTTAGGACCCATGTCACTGGTTCAGGATTTTGGCATGATGGTAGTTGTCAAACATATTTGCCCATTAGAACTTCTTAACCTATGTTAAAGTGACAATCCTTGTGTCCTCAGTAGAGACATTAGGTTACTTTACATTTTGAATGTTGTATCTACATTCCAGTTCTCAGTAATCTTTCATCTGTGGAAACTCTAAGAGATCATATTGTCTAAACTGTACAATCGAGATTATCAATTACTGTTTATTGCTCTGGATTTATCTTCCTTTAGTGACTAGGTTATAAGCAATATGAAAACAAGTATCTTCTTTTCCCATTTATTAACTATGTGACTTAGGCCAACTTAATTGTATCTGTCAGCTATTGCTACATAAAAGAACACCCCAAAACTCAGAGATATGCTCCAATAAACACTGGTTATTATGCTCAAAAGTCTGTGGGTAAACTGGGATGAATCTGTTTCAAATTGCAGGTCTGCAGATTCATAAGATTGGTTCAGTTACCAAGGTTTCCAGGGGCAGTCACTAAAGGTAGCTCTGCTCAAAATGTCTCTAATTATTTGTGGACAAATGGGCTGCCAAGGTCACATTGTTTTTATAGCAATGGCAAAAGCACAAAGAGATGGCTGTCGTGGAGAAACACAACTGAAGTCTCAGATTGGTTCATGTTTTCCAATACCTTTTGGCCAAACAAAGTCCATGGCCCAGCCCACCATCATCAATGAAGTAGGAAAATACACTCCACTTACAGTGGAACAGAGAAGCAGTGACTATTTGCTGAATCCAAACCCCAATAGGATTCTTTTTCTGCAAACTAAAAGTAGTGATAACGTGTAGGACTCTGAGGTGGCTTTGTGACATTGGAAAAGACAATGCCTGACGTACATTGGCACTCAATAAACATTTGTTGACTTCTTGAGTTTCTCTTTCTACCCTCACAATATATACAATGTATGATACACAGTTGGATTTTAGTGATTTACTAGACTTGATCCACAAAAGATTTCCAGATTTTATCTGTTTCAGTTTGTAACCTAAGGCAAGCCAGAAATGCTTCATTCGGTTTCATTTTGCAGTTGAGTTCTATATCTCAGACATAATGTTATCAGACAATATTTTGGGTTTCCATAATATATATTATATAAGCTTTGCCAAGTATTCAAATATCATAGCTTCTAATCAGACCTTAGAATAATTGTGTGGAAAATGTCACCTATTAAATTACCAATTTTTAAATTTTAGGTACAAACTACTTGCCACTAGTGAAATTAACCTTTCCATCTTTCAGGCTACAATTGTTGTACTATATAAAAGTCTCAAACTCAAAACCTTTGGCTTTGAAGCTTTATTTTCTTTGAAACATTATAAATATAAATAAGTTCTCATGAAGTATTAATACATCTACTTTAGGCCATAAGGAAATAAGTCATAGTAAATAAAAATAAAATATCTTTAAATCCGTAAAAGAATACATTTAAAAAGCAATAATCAGAAAACTAAGTTACCAGTAATTTATCACTTAATAGTAAAAAAGATTCTTTACCTGACATCTTAGTCACCTATGATAAAGGAGAGTGTAATGTGATGGATATGAGTGTCTCTAAATAAAAAGCACCTTCCAGGATACTTTATTTAGAGAGGTATCGAGACGACAAGAATTGTCACTCTGTGGAATGATTGCTGTTTGCAACAGAACCTGTCAATATTTTTTTAATGTTGCACTTCCTAAAACCTGGCACATGTTTGTTGACTGTATTAGGATATTAATAAATATTTGTTCTCTCATCCCATTGTATTTTCACATTTTTCTCGGTATGTATCTATATATTTTGTGTGAGGAAAATGAATAAAAAATAGTAATATTTTACATTGTATACATCAGACACTCTTCTAAATGTGTTACTTACATTTTCTAACTACTGTAAGGGGGATATACTCTTATTATTTTTATTTTACAGATGAGAGCATTCAGATACAGAGGGTAAGTAGCTTACTGGAGTCACAAAACTAGTAAGTGTAAATAACCAGGACTAAAACTCAGGTTTTCTGGATTCCAATCTATGTACCTAACCATTATGTTACCAAGCTAACTTGAAAAATGCATATATTTTTAGAATGGCACCACAGCATACTGAGTAAGGACATAAGTTTTAGAATGAAAAGTTCTCCATTAAAATCTTATTTCTGCTCTTTATCATTAGCTCTGCAACCTTGGGCAATATTCCTAACATATCTAGAACTGTTTTTTTTTTCTGTGTCAATGAAAGTATATTTACTTTGAAGAGTTATTAATGGTATAAGAATGTATTTAGCAGAGTATTGGCATATAATAAGCTGGAATTATTAAGACTGTTTAGTTTAAGCATCCAGGGAAATTAAATGGCTTACCCAAGGTCATACAACCAGTTATGGAAAAGTGAAATCTAAACTATGGATTTCTTCATTCAAAGTTCAGTGCTTTACACTTGCAATGGCCACCCTACAAGGATTTTTTACGTTCCTTGAAAGGTGAGATGATACAGAAAGGAAACACACTGCCTTAAAATGCAGTAATAAACCATAAAGTGTGGTTGGGTTTACAAATGCATTGCAACACTTCCATCACTGCCTGCAGTTATCATGGTCTATTACTCAATAGAGCAGAAAGGGTAAGTACCAGAATATTTACAACAAAGACAGATTTCTTCAAGGGTGGGGGGCATGTCCATTCAAATTTGAGGCCTCGGTTAAATTTACATCATCAATACCTACATCTTTTAGTAAAAATTCTTCTTCATTTCCAACTAAATCCTTTATCATTAATCACTTAGATTTTCGTATCTCATCATTTATCTGCCAGTTTCTTGTTTAACATAGCTTACATCAAGAATTTTTAAAAAATCTGCTTGTTATCAAACCATGAAGTTATTTTTTATCCTCCCTAGTTTAACAGGAGAAAATATATGGATAAAGAGCATATTTTATTTGCTTGTCGTTTGGGAATTTTTTTAAAGCTATTTACAGGCATTAGAGCACATAAGTTATATTGTGTTTTTGTTACATTTTTGCATTACTAAAATTATCTATTTTGCACTTAATTTTTAGGAAGTCAATTAATCCAGCACACTCAAAGTGGCTTTAGACATCTCTGTGGTTTGCCCAGCATTATTCCAGAAAACCCCTAAACATTGCTTTTTGAAGTCACACTTTTGGCAATCTCCCCAACCGATGCTTTCTGCAAATATTTTCTGTACATTTTCCAAGTCTGATTTGATTTAGCCCCACGGCTTTATAAGTGTCCCTGGAACACATGGGGTATAACTGTAATCAATGACTCAGCACATTTCTATCACATAAGAATCAAATTTCCAGTGGCACCATTTACTGTTTATTGTGCTGAGATCAATAGTTGAAAGAACCCTTAACCCAGCCACGTGCCCCACTACCCAACACATATTCATAATATCAGCCTATAAATTAAATAGAAATATCAGGTTACAGGGGCATCCATGCTCAGAATAGCAAGATTTCTTGAGTTTTTGGAGTATGCTTCAAACAAGTTGCTCTTCTGACTCACCAAAGTCTTTCAGAATGAAAATGCACCACAAAGCGGGACTCTCTGAACCATTAGAATTGTGTGTAGCTGAGTACATGGGCAAGGTGAGTTGTGAGGTATATTTAGGACATTAAAAAGCTCCTTATTCTCCATCTATTAGGTTGGTGCAAAAGCAAGTGTGGTTTTGCCATTTCAAAGCAATAGCAAAAACCGAAATTACTTTTGCACCAACCTAATACTTAGTTGACTGTAAGAACTGACATTCTTGTATGTATCAATGTTCCTATTTGCCCAACGTTTTCAAACCACTTGTTGAGATCCCTTTTCTTCTGGGTCATAATGGGATTTTGTGGCACAGCTGTGCAGGGGATTGCCCCGAATTGAATGTAGATTCAGAGCTACTGATTTTCTTTTCTTTTCTTTTCTTCTCTTTCTCTCTCTCTCTCTCTCTCTCTCTCTGTGTGTGTGTGTGTGTGTGTGTGTTTTGTTTTTAAAAAAGACTGAGTCTTCCTGTGTCACCCACACTGGACTGCAGTGGTACAATCTTGGCCCACTGCAGCCTCAAATTCCTGGGCTCCAGCAGTCCTCCTGCCTCAGTCTCTCAAAGTCCTGGGATTATAAGCTTGAACTACCACACTCTGCCATTGTTCATGTATTACTCATATATTAGTGGCAAATGTAGCTGCAAATATTTTTCATGCCCCATGCCACATCTAAACCCTAGAAAAATGTTAAATTAGACGAGATTTATTTCATAAAAACTTTCAAAACACACAAAGCTTAGAAGCACTTTTTTTTTTTTGAGATGAAATCTCATTCTATCACTCAGCCTGGAGTGCAGTGGCACAATCTCGGCTCACTGCAACCTCCACCTCCCAGGTTCAAGCAATTCTCCTGCCTCAGCCTCTCAAGTAGCTGGGACTACAGGTATGTGCCACCACACCCGGCTAATTTTTGTATTTTTAGTAGACATGGGGTATCACCATGTTGGCCAGGCTGGTCTCGAACTCCTCAGTTTGGAGAACAAATGGTTCAAGTTATACTTCTGCCCACAATAACCACCTTACTTTGCACGCAGAAAGATGTTTTAGAATGTATACAGAGAATGTGGAGACCAAACAGATTCCCATATTAGCTTATTGGGAGATTTTGGGTAAATTTACCTAATATGTCAGAAACTCCTTTTCCTCATTTGGAAAACAATAGATTATTCATAATCAAGAATGATTTGTGAAAGTTTAAATATATTATTTTTAAAGTGCCTTTTAACAAACAAATACATAAATGTTCTAGCATGCTGGTTAGGGTCTTCCTAGATAGCATCCTGGCTAGATTCTGCCTCTCCCACCCTAGCAAAGCATGGCTTCCGCCATTTGAAATCAGTGGCCATGCCAAACAGCTTCATAGGCTGAATGAAGTTTGAATGCTCAGAGGTCAGGAGTCTTGCTTCTGACTGTATTGAGAGAGATTTTTGGCTTTGCTTGATTGTGGAAATTACACTTGGAAGAATGGAAAAACTCGAAGCCAGTGTATTCACCAAGCAAATGCCACAAATGATCATCTCTTTCAAAAACAATTAATTTTCAAAGGAAATGTACACACACATGCATACATATAGCACCGCCACCATCGATCATCACCACAAAGCATTAGCCATTTGCTTCCCGAAGCCAAATTAAACTATTTACATTTTACTCATATTGTTGCTTTCTTTCCATGTTTTTCTACAGGATTCAAACACATCTCAGTTCCTTCCTACTCTCACCTCTTCTCTAATGACGCTAAAAGGATAGCAGCTAATCTCACAGATTACCTCCTGAGTGCTACGTGGTGGGGGCTTTGCTAAGCGTTTGACACTCTCAGTCCTCAAAACCACATTGTGACACTTCCCAATGACTGGCAATATACAAGTACAGAGAAGTTAAGTAACACTGCAACGTTGTATGGGAGGTAAGTGATAAATCCTTCTCCAGTCTGTGTGACACCAGAGTCCATGCCATTAATCATCATTCCATCTTGCTTTCCAAGTTCTTTACCACCGAAACATATTGGCAGTAGTTAACATTATTTTATTTTAATTGCATTTTAGGTTTTAGGGTACATGTGAAGAACATGCAAGATTGTTGCATAGGTGCCTACGTGGCAGTGTGATTTGCTGCCTTCCTCCCCTTCACCTATATCTGGCATTTCTCCCCATGCTATCTCTCCCCAACTCCCCACCCCCCGCTGTCCCTCCCCTATTTCCTCCCCAACAGACCCCAGTGTGTAGTGCTCCCCTCCCTGTGTCCATGTGTTCTCATTGTTCAACACCCGCCTATGGTGTATTTCTGATACTGATGGGCTAGGGAAGGTCCCCGAACACCAGTGGGACCTTGACCCAGCCAGCATCCAGGCTCTTGACACTGTAGTGAGAAAGCATTCAAGGACAAGTCGGAAAAGAGTGAAAGTGCAGGGATTTATTGCAAGCCAAAAGTACACATTCAAGAAAGGGGAGCGTAGGTGTACTCAAGAGATAGCTGGGCAATGGGGCCTGGGGCTTCTAGATTTATGGGTTTCTTTAACCAAGGAGTGAAATACTCATGAAGATTTCTGGAAAAAGGTGGAGATTTCTCAGAACTGTGGTGCCACCCATTTTTACATCAAATATGGGTGTTCCCAGAACTCTCTTGGCACGGGAGGGTGTGTGATCTAGGATGTTAATGAGTGGATAACGAGGTCCTGGGAGAACTCTAGGTCAAGTCCAGTGCCATGTTGCATTCAGTGGTTTTAGCCAGTTTGGCCCATATCCTGGTTTTCATGGTCTTATCAGCGCCTAGTTTGTGCCTTTATTTCAACAGTTTTTTTTTCTCTCTCTCTCTCTTTTTAATCATGTGAAACTGTTGCCCGGATTTTTCTGTTATTCTATGACCACCATATATTATTTCTGTTTTACTTCTAGGTGATGCCCTATTCTAAGTTCTTTATTTCACTACCTCTTTAAAACCCTACCATGAGTTTTAAATCGCTTTTATCATTCCCAATTTTCAAATGAGGAAACTGAGGCACAAATTAGGGAAAACCTTGCCAAAGATCACAGTGTTATTAGAGTGCTGAGAAAGAGTACAGCTCCAAATCCTCCCACTCTGCATCCCCTGTGTGCCCCACACCCTGCCCCGAGGCCACACTAAAGACAAAGAACCACTGCCACCTGGTGGCAGGCTACCTTTTCAGTCCTCACTGTCACCACACTAGATGCTGGGCTTCCTTTCCTTTAATGGTTGGATTCTAAGCCTTTTATAAATTACTTCGGGAATGCACTACTCACTCTGTGCTTTCCTCATTCCTGGGGCTTCCCTCTCCCTCCCTCTCTTGTCTGTGCTCACCTGGAGAAACTCCTTCATCCTTCAAGGTCTCCGATGTCACTCACTCCCTGTAGTAGACTTTCCTTCCCACCTCCCTTCCCTTCCCTAGGCAACATTTAATTATTTCCACAGCACTACGATCAGGCTTCTATTATGCAGTTTGCATGTTATGTCACAGCTAATCGTTTACTGTTCTGTGTCTTCTTCCAGATTACGAGCTCCTCAAAGCAGAAATGGCATTTTATTCGTCTGTGTTCTCTAATGTCTGACAAAGTGACTGGCATATAGTAGATATGCATTTAATTACATATTGAATTGAATTGGATACAACTGCTTTAGCTGTCCATTTGATTCCAACCCAATAAAGGTTACAACAAAATAAAATCAGAAACCCTTTCACCTAGTGTAGGATTAATATAATAGAAGATTTTAGTCAATGAATTCACAGCTTTGGTCTTGATTTTATTTTATGATTTTTGTTTCTGTGAGGGGATTCTAGTTTAGTAAAAATACCTGTTTGGTGTGTCAGGTTACTATAGGCGAATGTAGTAGGCTGAGTCTGTGGTTTACTTGGGTTCTGGTCTCTGACGTAACTCTCTCTCTCATTTCCTTTCCTTTAATGGTTGAATTCTAAGCCTTTTATAAATTACTTTGACTATTAGTAAAGCTTACCAATTTACCTTGAAAGTATCATGTTTTGGCCGGGCGCGGTGGCTCACGCCTGTAATCCCAGCACTTTGGGAGGCCGAGACGGGTGGATCACGAGGTCAAGAGACCGAGACCATCCTGGTCAACATAGTGAAACCCCGTCTCTACTAAAAAATACAAAAAATTAGCTGGACATGGTGGTGCGTGCCTGTAATCCCAGCTACTCAGGAGGCTGAGGCAGGAGAATTGCTTGAACTCAGGAGGCAGAGGTTGTGGTGAGCCGAGATGGCGCCATTGCACTCCAGCCTGGGTAATGAGAGCGAAACTCCGTCTCAAAAAAAAAAAAAAAAAAAAAAAAGAAAAAAAGAAAGTACCATGTTCTGATTAAGGTACCAATTTTAGAACCATCTACAATAAAATATTATTTTATGCTTATCTGTACTATGTTAATATTATTTTCTTAATTTGTTCCAAATTTTCACTCTTAATATTGTTTAGTGTTATTATAAGTTGTAAAGAGAGATCTAACATGATGTTTGATATGTGAAAATCTAACTCAATATACTGATCCTGCAGCAGTCTCTCAAATGGATGTCAGAAGCTGTACCAGTCCCTTAAAAGAACGGGGGGTGGGGATAAGGAGGGAGTCCTGCCCTAGCAACAAGCACTTACGCAGGTCAGATGGAGCAACAGTGCCCATTCTATGGATTTTTTCTGTAAGGGTATTTCTTCATATACTGATCTAAACACCTCGATATTGTCTGTAGCATTTTGTGCCCCACAGGGACCTTGGCTTCTACCTCTGTGTCTACTCTCCCTGGATATTAACCTACTCTTCACCGTCTAATCCATGTTCCCATTAGAACTGTGATTATATATGCTTCTTGCATCACATTAGATTGTGCCCATTAAATCCTTTGCCCCCGCCTGCCCCCCTGCCAAAGCTGTCCAAATCTAGATCATCTCATCTGTGCATGGATCTTTATCTTTGACTTACTATTTCATCCTGAGGGTATGACAACACAGGAGTGATGATACGTTCACAATTTTTTCTTCAGTAACACAATAGAAATATTACTGGACTATAATATACCTGGTTTCCATTCTATAAGTTGTTCATAGTAAGTGCTATAAACTTAGGCAAATGATCAATATGATCAATGAAGTATGTGCATCACTATAACTTGCGTAACATGTTTAACATGCAAATTCTTGTGCTCAACCTTTTTCTTACTGAATGGGAATCTCTGAAAACAGAATCCCAGGAATGTGTATTTTTCATATACTGGATGATACTAATTACTACCATTGGGTTAGAACAACAATTCAGTGTTGGTATTTCAAATGTTCCTTCCAGGAGTAGAATATTTCCTTATCAAAGGTGTTTATCATTTAAGAATTCTGGATAATCAGACAAATATTAAAAAACAGAATTCATATTAAGCTAAACAAATTAATTTTTTTCTAGAATGTACTTGCTCCTTAACCCTGTTTCAGCATATTGTTTCAGAAAATTAACATGACCAAGTTTGTTTTTTTATTAAAAAGAAAGAAATGCAGAAATGAGTCATCTGGAAGAGTAACAACAAAAAATATATTCCTTATTCTGACTAATTTTTGCATTGCTTTCTCAAAATCCTCAGAATCCAATATCAATGATCATTAATAGTAATTCATGGCACATTTTATGACTTCTGAGTAACTGAATTTACCTAAAACACCAATGGGATTGCACCTCACATCATGCCTTATACATAAAATAACTGTTGTCACAAGACAAGCTAACCCACAATTTGAGGCGTAAAAATTCTAAACAGAAAAATCACTAGTGCTAACAGAACTGCTTGCCAGAAGGTGAAGAGGAAATGTTAAAAGGGCAAGAGAATTTGCAGTTTAGAAATTTAGGAGGCAAAGCTGTATCAAGTCACTGACTTCTGCTGGGGTGGTTTCTTTTTTTCAGTTAATATTCAAGTTGAAAATTATTACCCTCCTATAAAAAAGACAAGGAAGTTTGTATAATTTCTTCAACCATCACATCACAGAGCAACACACAGAGAGAGAGCTGTCATTCAATGATAACGTGCACCTGCAATAGTCATTTTGTAGTGAGGGCATTGAAAGAAGCAAAGTTTCTAACATAAAATAGGAAATCAGAAGAGAGATAAGTAGGGCTATGAGTTTACAATTGAAGCATAGTTATCCTGAAATTCTGATTCTTTTGGCAATTGCAGATTGAGAATTCTCTGCATTTATTTTAAAAGCCACAATAATGGAAATGGTGCCTTTTGGCAAAAATAAAGACAGCACAGATAATTAACAAATGAAACTGAACCAGAGTAAGGTCTAGAATGGACTAAAACAAAGAGAATTCATTAAAGCCCCTTTCTATAGATTTCACCAGTCATTAGTAAGCAAGATTTCAGGCTAGGCACAGTGGCTCACACCTGTAATCCCTGCACTTTGGGAGGCGGAGGCTGGCAAATCACTTGAAGTCAGGAGTTTAAGATCAGCCTGGCCAACATGGTGAAACCCCATCTCTACTAAAAATACAAAAATTAGCCAAGTGTGGTAGCACACACCTGTAATCCCAGCTACTCTGGAGGCTAAGGCGGGAGAATCGCTTGAACCCAGGAGGCAGAGGTCGTAGTGAGCTGAGCTCATACCACTGCACTCCAGCCTGGGTGACAGAATGAGACTCCATTTCAAAAATAAAAATAAAAATAAAAAATAAAGCAAGATTTCACATTAATGCTGCTCACTATATATAGTTTGTATTAATGGTCTTTGTATGTATTTAATTTTAAGTAAACTGAATATTACTAAGTTCATGATGTGATTTCAATCATATTTTCTTATCAATTTTGTTATTATCTACGTACATTGTGAGTAAAAGAAACATTTAAAGTATAATTATACTGGACTCGGCGAACCTAATTAACAATTAAGCAGAACATAGAACAGAAAAGTTTCTGCCTTTACAGAATTGTGCTGAAGCACTGTCTTGTGTTGTCTGTGCTTTTTGTGTTGTGTTTTCTTTCTGGCGGGTGAAGTTCTCTAAAACGGTAAAATCTTAAATGAAGAATAAAGTCAGGTTTCTTGCTGTACGTTTGTTCCGTTTTTCCCTCCTTTTCTGTTCCTCTTTCCTTCTTTAATTTTCTCCTCTCTTTTCTTCCTTCCTTCCTTGGTTTCTTTCTTCTCTTTCCTCTTTTACCACTTTCTGTGTCCTTCCATTCATAACATAAACATCTCCTGAGTGACAAACACAGTGCGTATTTTACTGCCTTAGTTTCCTCTGTGCCTAATGAAAAGTGTCCAAAAAGTATTATTCTCAGTGGGTTCCTGCTACTGAGCCCCGTCTCCCAGGCCTGAATGATATTCTACAGTGCATAGCTCTGCTGAGTTGGACACACATGGCAGCTCTAAGATAACAGGATGTGGAGATGATGCTGTCTGGTGAATTGAAGTGAGTCGTGAACTGAAGTGAGTCAGCTGCTAGTAAGAAGGGTGAAAAAACACTTTAAAGATGTACCGAAGCATGGAGATGAGCTATCCAGCCAGCAGGGGCTCCTAGGCAAGAGCAGAAGCTGACAGAGAGAGTGGCCTGATGTTCACAAATTACAAACTAACTAAATGTGGGCTGACTATGAGTTTATATTTATGAGTTTTATAAACCTGATGCTGAAACTCCATAGGACTGATATTTTTTTCCTAAGATGGAAGGCTCACCTAATTGTCACCCTCTCCAGCAATAACTGCATCCGATGAGTACTGTAAATATTTTTTAAAAAGGTCAGTTTGAAATATAGCTACACAGCTAACTATACATTACCAAGGGGTCTTAATAAGATGTATGCATAAAATGTTTCAGAAACCTCAAGACACACCAGATTAATCCTACTCAAACTGCTCTCGTTTCTTATTTGTCATTTAGGATACATCAGGCTACACTTGACCGTGAAACTGTTGTATATATTACACACACACACACACACACACACACACACACACACACACACCCCTATGTTCTTTCTTTCTTTTTGGTGTCAAAACCTGGAAATAAAGTATGGGAGGAACTCACATAGAAGATTGGAAATCATGGCCAAGTACTCTGAAATGCAGACAGAAGAGTGGACTCTCCATTGCCATGTACCTGGAGAATATCATTGTAGGAGTTGAGAAAGCCTCTGGCCAAGGCTAGCCATAAGGGATAGATACACAGGCTTTAACCATTAGTTTTCAGCTTTAAACTCATAGTGCTACGTTTCCAAGTATGTTGAAAACCCAGCAGTTAAAGTAGCTACTTTAAAGGAAAGAAAAGTGATACATTGGAAGTTAAGATCATTATCTTTGCACATTAATTTTTTTTATATAAATCTCTTTCTTCAAGACATTGAGAAGTCAGTTTTCATAATGATTCAATAAATATAAACTGAAAGAAAAAATTCCACCAGAATCCCAGAAGCGGAAATAACATTACAATGCTAATACAGTCAGTAGGAGGCCACAGTAATCCAGATTATCATACATAACTGTCTCATGGAAAGTAATTTGACTTTTATTGTGCTGCTAAATAAAATTATTACATGATCTATAGATTATTGAGCCCTGTGGCAATGCCAGGGAGTGAGGCACTGAGCTGCATCTTTTACTTTGATGGTTGCAAGGTTTTTAAAGCACTTTACACATTAAGAGTGAGTAAAGAAGACTATAATACTCAGAAACAACACAGCAACTAAATAAATTACTTGCCAGAAACCATAACGATGGCAGGAAGAATGCAGCAAGCTAAGTATTTCCTCATTAACCATGTGCATCCAATGAAGACAAGGTATTGAAAAGAACTTTGATGTGAGGGTTAGATAATTATGAAGATGCAGTTTTCCCTCTGACAGGCGTGCCTAGAACAATGCCCCCAGCTGTTCCCTAAGCAATCCCCCTAATGGACTCTGAATATTCTGGGAGCTTTATTTTTGTTGCTTGTTTGTTTGTTTTGAGGTGGAGTCTTGATCTGTCACCTAGGCTGGAGTGCAGTGGCACCATCTTGGCTCACTGCAACCTCCACCTCCTGGGTTCAAGCAATTCTCTTCCCTCAGCCTCCTGTCCCGAGTAGCTAGGATTACAGGTGCCTGCCACCACACCTGGCTTTTGTATTTTTAGTAGAGACAGGGTTTCACTATGTTGGCCAAGCCAGTCTCAAACTCATGACCTCAAGTGATCTGCCCACCTCAGCCTTCTAAAGTGCTGGGATTACAGGCATGAGCCATCACGCCCAGCCCTTTTAGAAGCTTTGTTATCTTACTTAATGGTGTTGGAGATAATGCACTGACCATCCAAATTCTAAGGCTTTGAAACTATTGGAAATGGTGCAATCTGGTTAAGGATGTGATCCATTTAAGACACAGTCCAGGCTGGATTCAGTGGCTTATGCCTGTAATCTCTGCATTCTGAGAGGCCAAGGCAGGAGGATCACTTGAAGCCAGGAATTGGAGACCAGCCTAAGCAACATAGTGAAATCTCATTTCTACAAAAAATAAAAATAAAAAAATAGAGAGTGGTAGTGTACACCTATAGTCCTAGCTACATGGGAGGCTGAGGTGGATCACTTGAGCCCAGGAGGTCAAGGCTACAGCGAACTGTGTTCACACTACTGCACTCCAGGCTCAGTGACAGTGTGATGAGACCTTGTCTCTGAAAAAGAAAGAAAACAAAAAATTCTAGGGCCAATAGAAGGACATATGTTTGGAGAGAATTAAGTGTTTTCATTACAGGAATTACATTTAAACTTTCTAAGGAACACACTTCTTGTGATAGAAATTGGTATTTGAATAATAATTAATATGTTAAAAAGCAATGATTCATACTAGTAGTAACAACTAAAATTTCATGTCATTTTGGAGGTCCTCTTTAGAGTTCCCACCTCCCAAGTAGGGTTAGCTCCCTCTGTTTCACTGTAACAACCACTGTGCTTTCAATGTGGAGCATTTGTCACCCTTACTGCCGATCAGTATGCATGTCTTTCTCCCATGTTGAAAACTCTGGTAGTTTGGGGTCTGTTCTATTGGATTCTGCTGCCCTATTTTCCAGCTTGGTACACCAACCTACCAGTCATTCAGGCTCATTTATTGAAGATTTTATTACTTGACCACAATCCTCCTCAGTACTCCAAGCTGTGAAATCATCCAGGGTGGCTTCAGTATCATTGCATATTCTGGCTTAATCAGTCTTTGGTGATCTCATCTTCAATGACTTTTTCTTGCACTCTGCTTTTGCTACCTGCTCCCATAGACACCTAGGACCTGGCCACTTCCTGAAATCGTTCTCTGTCAAAAATTTCAAATTCAAAACTGTTAAATAATAACTACATCTGTCCCTCCTTCTAGCTTATTTTATCAGTCCTTCCTGGTGTAAGTCTTTAAGCTCATCAAGTTTTCTTGGACATTAAATGCTTTATCTTCTCCCAGACTTCTAGTTTCTACTTTTTCACTTTCCCCATCATCCAGCTGAGGTCCTAGGGTCCGTTTGGCAAGATCCTTTGCTCACTGCCATTCATCACTTTTTTTTCAGCCAAACACCAATCCTGAAAGACCCCTGTTATCTTCTTTCTTCACAGCTGCTCCCTATAGCCAAGTACTACTTGGTACAGAAAGGCAAACCGGTTCCATGAAGACATACTCATTAATTTAAAATGGGCCCACTCTATGTCTCAACTTAACTCATTCTCCCACTTTCACAACTCTTTCACACTTTCTTCACTGTCCTCAGAATTCCAAGCCACCCCCTCTTCTCTTGTGCTGTTAGTTGATAATTGTTTTCTATTTTATCAGAGCAACAGAAGCAACCAGACAAAAGTCTTTCCCTTCTCAATAACAAATATTGAACTGTCAGTTTCTGCACTATTCCATCTTTTTTTCTGATAAAATAGAGATGTTATTTCTTTACTTGCCTAAGGCTAGACATTTTATTTACCTGTTCATTGGATCCCACCTGCTCACTACTTCTTAAAAACCCTGAAACTCTGAATATTATTGTTTTGTATCTTCTGGATATTTAATTGCTTCCTTAAGTCAAATCTTCCTTCTGATATTTAAACATGATTGATGTATCACCTGTATTTATAAAAACTCTCCCTGAATCCCCATAACCCTCAAGCTCATCTTTCATTTCCTCTCTTTCAAAGCCAGATTTTTAATCTCAATGTCTCCATACTTAAGCTTTTACTCAGGTAAAAATCTAGTGTCTTCCCTAATCATTGCAAGGAAAAAGCTGTTATTAGAGTATTCAATGGAATCATGTTGACTGAATTCTCAGCAGCATTTGATAGAGTTAACTCCTTTCTTTTTCTTGATATGTTCTTCCATTGGCCTCTGGAACTATTTCATCCTAGCTTTCTTCCTGCCACCCTGGTCAATCTTTCTATGCTTCTTTGAAAATTCCTTCTCTACACAGCATTAAATATTTTATTTTCTTAAAGTTCAGAGTCTTACCCTCCTTTCCCTCTACAATATTGGTTAGGGATTTTATTCCACTCCATGCTTTAAAGTATTATTGTGATGCCAATGATTTAGCACAGGCCTCTGTTCTTGAGTTTCAGATCTATGTATATAACTGTCTACCAGTACTCCTACCTACTACCTCAGATATCTCTAAATACAACAAAACCAAAATCGATTGCATGATTCTCTATTCATGCATAGGAGATCCAACAGAAGGGTAGGAAAAATTATAGGAAAATGCAAACTTTCTTGGAAAGCCAGAAGGTTTTGCAAAAGTCTGGGGAAAGAGTCATGGCTGAAGGCAGCCTAATCCTCTTACCTTGAGCTAATAGCAAAAAGTAGACAACAAGGGAATGTAAAGAAGTTTATCTAAATAGCTTGCTTACTAATGTCCTGAAACCAACCTTTGATCATCTGCTTGCATGACTGTTCTCTACTTGGGGGATCAGCAATGTTAATTACCCACAAATGGTGTTTACTCAAGACCTTTGTCGTTAAATCTGTTCTAAAATAAATACGAGCTTCTCTGGCATATAGGGACTGCACAGCTGGACTCCCTCTTCATGGTCTGTAAACCATGAGGTCCCCTAGCCACACTCTCACAGGAAAAACATCTGTGTCTGAGAAATCCTTTCATCCATCACTTGGCCAGAGTCTGCAGGTTGGATTCAGCATCCATGTTCAGGAGAAAACAACTTAGGTCTCTTCTAGTGCCTTTTATTGAGTAGAATAGCATCATCATTCACCCAGTTACATAACCAGAAAGTCTCTTCCTCAGCCTACATTTCTCGTTCACTCTCGAGACCAATGAATGCATTTTTACTGTGAGTATCTGTTGAATTTCATCCCTTCTTTCCGTCTTCAGGTTTGCTAACCTAGCCCAAGCTATCAACCTGTCTTACCTGAAGAACTATAGTAGTTCATTACGAGGTCTTCCCAAATCTACTATAATTTGTTTCCAAAATGATGATAAGTTGATTATTTCAAAATACAAATATTATTATGTCCTCCCTACCTCACCCCTGTCTAAAATTCTTTCATGTTCTCCACTGCTGTAAAAATAAGAAAACAGAAAGTACTTGTATTAGTTCATTTTCATGCTGCTGATAAATACATACCTGAGACTGGGGAATTTACAAATGAAAGACATTTAATTGGATTTATAATTCTGCATGGCTGAGGAAGTCTCACAATCATGGTGGAAGGCATGGAGGACAAAGTCACATCTTAGGTAGATGGTGGCAGGCAAAAGAGAGGTTATTCAGAAAAACTCCTGTTTCTAAAACTGTCAGATCCCTTGAGAGTTATTCACTATCACAAGAACAGCATGGGAAAGATCTCCCCCCATGATTCAATTACCTCCCACTGGGTTCCTCCCACAACACATAAGAATACAAAATGAGATTTGTTTGAGGAGACAGCCAAACCATATCAGTACTCAAGGGATTGTTTGGTCAAGCTCCTGCTTGCCCTGGAAGCCCCACTTAGTGTCTTCTTTGCCTCACTCTCTGGAATCCTACCACATTCACTCTGCTGCAGTTCCTCAAATGTACCATGTTTCCTTCTGCAACAAGAACTTGACAGATCAATTCCTTGTGTCTGCATGCCCGTCCTCTCTTTGTTGTTGAATAAACTCATAATCACCCTGATCTCTGCTCATGTCACTTCCTATGATGAACTTTTCTTAGCCCAGCAAATTCCTTTTCTCCCAAACCCCAATCTCATTTCTACATATACATAGTAGCTTTACTAAATTTGATCTGTTCCTATCTCACATGACTGAATGTTCCATGAGACTTGGGGAGAGTATATTTAGCACTTGCCCTTTATAAGAATTCAATAAATATTTCTGGTTGAATAGACAGATGGAAATATGGATGGACAAGCAAATATAAAGTGCATGACATGTTCAAAATGTGAGCAATAAACTAAGATACAATAATTTTCTTTATTTTTCATGTTTATTGTAGTTTAATCAAGCAAAATCTATTGCAGAACTTTTAATCTCTTAATTTTTTCTTATTAAGAAAAAAATTGAATTCTTTAACTTTTTTTTTATAAGAGTCTTAGGCTTTCTATATTAAATCTATTATTTTAGAATAAACTCCCATCTCCCAAACCACCCACTTTACAATTCAAAATTCTCATAATATTCTACAACAGGCAAGAAATATTATTTGGCCTAGTGAAAATAACTTCCTTTTACTCAAATGTTTGGTATTCAATAATAGCCACACTGTTACAAAGGGATTTGATATAATCAGTTTTAATTCACTTTAGTACATATTTATTGCACATCTATTTGTCACAGTGGTTTGATTGTGAGAAAATGAAAATGAACAGGACAGATATTTACCCTGCTGGTATGAAGTTGCTAACAGAAAAGCGTGTAGTCTAATCATTTTATTGTAACATTTAATTATTTGTTGTTTGAGTTTCCAGGCCTTTCAAAACACTTTACTGAATAACTGAATAATATTGACCAAGAGTGGTCCCTTAATAGGACAATCTACACTCACAATGATTTTAATAAATTAGAGAACACTCAGCCAAAGGAGACAAATGATAATATATGACCAGAGGAAGATAAACATGACTTTAATGAATTTTTTAATTGTCATTCAGTCTTCATAATAATCTTTAGCTTAAAGACTATATCAGAGTCACAAAATGAAATAAAATAATAATGACTATCATTTTTATTATAATGAACCCCAAGGGAAAAAACAGAAGATATAGATAATATCCACAATATTCTATGCATGGGTATTGTTTAAAATTTAATACATTTAAGCATATTAAATTTTGGCAAGAGTAATAAATTAAGAAATGAATGGTTTTAAAAATATTCATATCAGAAAATTCAAAATAAATACAATACCTATTGAATGAGACTCTCTCTCCTGACAACTGCTTCTTGAACACCACATTCCTTGAAAGAGTGATTCCCCATTCCCCAGTTGGCTTCTATTATTACTTTGAATATTATTTGATAATTTGCTATGAGCTAGAAAGGCATTGGGCTAAGAACTTTCTACAGACGATTTCATTTAACCCTATAGGAAACTTACAAGCTAGGTACAGTTGTTATCCCA
This sequence comes from Aotus nancymaae, assembly GCF_030222135.1. Lineage (NCBI taxonomy): Eukaryota > Metazoa > Chordata > Mammalia > Primates > Aotidae > Aotus > Aotus nancymaae. The sequence continues at coordinate 4,374,780 of NW_026988494.1, read as the reverse complement.
TTTCACTGATGAAGGAAACTGTGGTGCAGATAAATTAAATAACTTTTTCAAGATCACACAGTTAGTAAGTGGTAGAGCAAGGATTTAAAATCATATTATGTGACCCCAGTGCTATTACCTGACTATGTGGGTATAGCATTGTCCCTCGGTATTTGTAGTGGATTCATTCTAGGACTCCCCTTGGATACCAAAATGCATGAATGCACAAGTTCCTAATATGAATTAATGTAATATTCACATATAACTTACGTACATCCTCTCAGATACTTTAAATCATCTCTAGATTACTTGTAATACCTAATTCAATGTAAATGCTATCTAAATAGATGTTGTATGATAAGAAAAAATACCTGTACATATTAAGTACAAATACAGCTATCTATTTTTTTCTTTTTCAATCCATGGTTGGTTGAATCCATCGATGCAGACTCATGAATAGGAAAGACTGACTGTGATCTCTTCCAATAAAATCTTCTAATAAAAGAATTTAAATTCCCATAAGTGAAACAGGCACCAATTTTAGAAGGATGATGTGTAATTTAGAAATCAAACAATGATCAATTCACAACTCCAAAATATTGGAGGAATCATCACCTTCTTGCCTCACAGTGAAAATAGAAGAGACATTTAGATAAAACCAAAACTGACCATCTGTGATTTATTTTATTTTGTTATTTTATTTTGAGACAAGGTCTCACTGACACCCAGGCTGGAGTGCAGTGGTGCAACTATGGCTCACTGCAGCCTCTAACTTCTGGGCATAAGCAATCCTCCTACTTCAGCTTCCTGAGTAGCTGGGACCACAGGCACACACCATCATGCCCAGCTAATTTTAAAATTTTTGTAGAAATAGGGTCCCATCATGTTGTCCAGGCAGGTTTTGAATTCCTGGGTTCAAGTTATCCTCCTACCTTGGCCTCCCAAAGTGCTTGGATTGCAGGCACGAGATAGGACCAGGGAGAATGTCTCATGCCTATGATCTGTGGATCACAAACTTCCAGTTGGGTTTGAGTAAACTTTTTTCTGCTTTTTCCTTTCCAAAAGTTGTAACTAAATTTGTGGCAAGACTTGATCAAACTTTCTAGGCCTTCACTGTTTTTCTTTTCTCTTTCTTTTTTTATTTCATTTTTTTGGTTTGATTTTGTTTTTGTTTTTATAAAGTGTTGTTGCCTTTTATGGTAAATCTGAAATTGATCTCTCATGCTAGGGGCAGGGAAAGAATGAGCCACACAGAACTGACAACTATAAAACAGAGCAAATTACAGAGAAGAGAACGTGACCTGTAACTGTTCAGTCGTAGCTGCATTAAAGGGCAAATTCACATGTTCACAGAAAGTGCTTTCATCACTCAAAGGGGCACTTCTGAAAACGATGACTCGCTGGAAATGAGAATGAGGGAGGTGAGGCCCAGGTCATCTGCTACAGTTACCTGCTTACTCATTTTAGCTACAGTGGGAAATGCTGAGGTTTTCAAATTAAACAATCTTGTCTTTCCCTTTATATTTCTCTTTGGTCACCAACAAACTTTGTTTCCTATATGTCAGGCATGGAGGAGAATGTTAACTCAAGATTAATCTACCTAAATTACTGACACATCTAAGTGTGGTCTTGTTAACTACTTGCTCATTTTTGACAAAACAAAACACACAAACATACACACAAATACACACACATATATACACACACAGAGTGTTCACAGATGTGTTTTTACTTCAGTCTTCTGGGTGTGGTAGTTGGGAACTTCAGCACAAGTGAGGAGGCTAGAGAGGAACACATTGGGGTTTATGATGCAGCATGTGTACGGCTTCCTCGTACACATTTAGCATCTTCCTTCTTAACATTTACTATCTCGAACTCCTGACCTCAGGTGATCCGCCCACCTCAGCCTCCCAAAGTGCTGGGATTACAGGTGTGAGCCACCGCGCCTGGCGGTTTAACATTTACTATCAAATGTCCTTCATTTATCTCCCCTTGGAGCATTTTGATAGCCTGTAAGTCCCAGACTCACCCCATCTCGACATTCTTCTTTTCTCATTCTCTTCTCTTCCCTCTCTTCTTTTGCCTTTTCCTTTCCTTCTCAGTGGCAAAATGCTAAAGCAAACAAAATAAGGAAGGAAGGAAGGGAGGAAGGGAGTGAGGGAAGTATGAAGGGAGGGAGGAAGAAAGGAAGGAAGGAAAGGGAGAGAAAGAAAGAGAAAGAAAAAAGGAATGAAAGAAGGAAACGAAAAGCTACTGAGCATGCAGGAGAAAGGAAATGAGAGGCCAAATAGACAAACAACGTCCAGACCACATATGAAAATAGAATTTTCACCCACAACCTACAGAAGTGACAATTCTGCTAAGAAAACTCACTCCCATACCTACAATAACCAGCCCAAGAAGCCAGCCTGCTACAGGTCAGATTTGTAGGAAGCCAACGTGCTATCTCTAATAACGGTCCAGGAAGCTGAATAATAACTTGCAGATCAACATGGCCAGGATTTGATTAATAGCTGACCACCCCCTAATTTTTATCCCAACTTCAAATTCAGGATCAACCAGAAAAGCCAAATATGCTCCCCTAACTAATCCCATAGGATTTCTTGTTTCTAGTCAGCCCACCCACAGGCTCCTCATGCCAACAGCCTCCAATCTAGGCACACCTGAAGCCTTCCCTCCTTTCCACTATGAAGCTTCCCCACCTCTCTGCCTGCCTTTGAGTACCTGCCAAAATGCAAGTGATCGTGACTGACTTCCTTAGCTACGGCAAGCTCAGAATACACAGCCTTTGCTTGTTCTCTTTTGGTTGATCTTCATGTATTTCCAGAGAAGAAAGGAAGAAAGAAAACAAGAAAGGGAAAGAAAAGAAAAAAAATTCTCATTACTAATTGTTATCTTTGTACTCTATTTTCATTTTCTACATATCCAATAAATCGTATCAATAATTTCTTAAGGGCACAGTTTCTTATATATGTGCATACATACACTTGCATTCCCAGACACTCCTAGCTAAAGGTCATTAATATAGTAGATAATAAATAATATGTTATTAATTATTAATTACACTATGGTGTTTTGTTTCATTTATTAATTTTTTTGACTTGCATATCAAAAGAACGTTATATATGAATTTAATGCAACATCCATCCCAAATTGGGAAGCTAAACTGCATGAATGTAAAATTGCATCTTATAAACGCACAATTGTGGGAAGCCATAATATACCACCCCAAAGTGTTGTTGAACTGAAAACAAATAAGGAGATGCAGATTCAGGAAGCTCTCTGCCTTCCCTTTACCTGCTAATAGCAGGATATAAATTTATTTTTTTTTTAAAGTATTCTGCCTCCCCTCTACCACGGAGATAAGGTTAACAATTTTAGACCCCTATCATCTGGAGATTATACCAGAGGAAGCTACATTAACCAGATTCATTAACCAGCTTTTATCTGCCAGTTATTGTTCCACCCTTAAAGACTCAAAGTCCCTTTTTTTTCCTTGTCACTTCTCTAAACACTTACTGTTTTTTGTTGAAGTTGCTGCATAAATAAGCTGAAATTCAAAGTCACCTCTTCGAGAACCTCTCACTCCCTAGGTCTCTCCCATGTATATGTGAAATATATGTTTTAATAAACTCCCCCTTTTTTTCTTGTTAAAATGTAGAGTCTATGGAGTTATTCTTTCTTTAGCTAATCATTAACCTTACAAGACTTCTCACTGCTGCTTTTTTCCATACTAAAGTATGCTGTTTTTCATATTTAAAACAAGTTCTGAATGTACATATAAAGTATATTAATGCATGTATCTATCTCTCATATTTATCAAGAAATCATTTTATAAATTTGGAAAAAAAATTACCCTAGTGTATGCGTTTGATATGGAAAGTAATAAAGTGAATATTATTGTTAGGGGATCTTTGGGGTGTTGCTTTTCTGGTTGGAAACCTCCGTGGCCAGTGGCTCCTTTGTCTAAGTTCTTATCCTATATTCAGAAAAATGAGGTACACAGATAAGTAAAGCAAGTCAAAGAAGAGCATTATTGAGTGTTACAACAGCTCAGAGGAGGCCTGTGGTGGGTAGTGGGTAGCTCCTCTCCATAGGCAGGTTGTCCTATTGAGTGTTCAGATCTCAGCAGAGAGGAGGCCTTGAAGTGGGGGGTTTTCCTCTCCAGGTGGGTCATCCTGAGGAATGTTCACCTCCTCTCTGCAGCTGTTCAACCCAATGGTCTGCAGCTCTCAGCAGGAAGGAAGCCCTGGAGAAGTCTGTTTTGCTCTAGCTGAGTCCAGGGATTTTCTTCTTTTCAGAGGAAAGAAGGACATGCTGATAAGTCCATGAGCAACCATGAATGGGCCTAGGAAGTATTAAAAGGAAATAAAACCATTAAAAGACTGAGAATTAAATGGTTTTATTTAAACCATTAAATTTAAATAATGGGGGTGGGGTCATTGTTAGACAAGAGAATTCGTCCCATTTCTAGAAGACAGAAAGCCAGGAAGACCAAAGTCGAGAATTGATGGGGATGTCAATGAGCATTCATGGAGACCTTATGTCTCTACATTTATTAGATGAAATTTGATATTTTATATGTAAATGTCATTTATTCATTTATTGAATAAATTTGATATTTTAAATGAACTAGGGACTAGACATACTCAAGATGGTGGTTCCATCTTCCCTTCTCTGCCAGCCACATGTACAGTAAGAAGCAGACAAGATGGCACAGATCAACTTTAAAGCCCATTTGCATAAGATTAGGGTGAGGTGACCAGCCTTCCTCATGCACTATGTAAATGTCATACATGATTGAACCAGTCTGTAAGCCCTACGTAAATCAGACACTGCCTCCTCAAACCTGACTGCAAAATCCAGCACATTTGCCACCAGCAGGTTCTTCCCTCTCAGAGGCCCCTCTCTCTATATAGAGAGCTTTTCTCTTTCTCTTCTCTTCTGCCTATTAAACCTCTGCTTCTAAACTCCTCATATGTGTCCGTGTTCTAAATTTTCCTCATGCATGACAACAAACCCTAGGGTATATACCCCAGACAATGTAGCCACTTCATAATGGGGGCTCGTCTGAGATAACAAGTTACAACATACATCAAAACAATGAGTAGAGGAGCAGACTCCAACTCAATCCTTTCATTTTGAGGCTCTAAGCCTCCATTTTAGAACCAAATCGAACCAAATACTGGGCCCCCATTCCACCATTTAAAAACAATTAGAGTGGCTGCCAGCCTTACAAGACTTAAGGGACAGGCTTACTGGGGAGAACATGAAGAATCCCTTGCACCCACGGGTTGCTAGGCATGCTGGCCATGTTTGAACCAGCTTCCTTTCACAAAGGACTTAGCCATCACATGGGGCTGGAAGAAGTCCTGGGGCAACAGGATTTCTGGCTGGGACTACCCACTGGTGTTTTCCAAAGGCTTTGGTTTTTCTATCATACCTTCCTACTTTTCTGTCCATGACAGTCATATCTCTTATTCTCTCTGTATATGCAATGTTTGGGAAGTTTTACAGTTCAAGGAAGTAATCTTGTTTGGCAAAATCAGGGAATGTTGTAGTAACTAGGGATATAGCTCAAGGGAAGCCATCTTTTTGGTTTTTCTGGGAACAGAGGGTCCTCCCACACAGTGAGCATCATGCTCTGCTCTTGGTCTGGAGAACACATAGCACTTCCAGATCACTATCTGCTCTTGGTCTGGAGAGCACGTGGCATTTCAAGGTCAACAGTGACACCTATTAAAATAGGAATCCTCTCCATGAGACACATCATTTGTCTTTTAGTGAAACATTCTAACTTCCAAATTCTCCCTTTTTGGGCCCCTCTACTAGAGACAAGGCTTTATGCTGCTTCTGTAAATAGGAAAATTCTGCTTCCAACAATTAGGAGTAAAATATCTTCCAAAGACACATTTTAGTTTCAATATGGTCCCATCAGCAGGAAAACGGCCATTCTGTCCTTACATTGTTTTAAGACACCTAATTTGCTTCCAATTAGAATGGTAGTTAATCAGTAAGGGGATTTTAAGTTAGCAAGTTAACTGAAACTATTCTCTAAGGGTAAACACTTTAGCACACCCCATAATAGCAGGATATAGAACTCAAACCAGCATACTTTCTCCATTGAAAAGGGAAGTGCAACAGTTGCCCAATGCAACAGTCACATAGTCTCTCCTGAGATCCATTTTTTTTGAGCAGACAGGCAGATAACACAATTCTAGGAAATCAAAGGGAAATCACAGGCAGAGAATTAGAGCCACATGGGTGACCATAACTAACTCCAGCCTCTTAATTCCTCTGGTTCCATCGCTGGGGGTCATGCCTTCAACCATGGGTGGCACATTCAACAAGGTGCTGGAACCCCAAAACCATGGAGGGAAAAACAGCAGGGGGGACAACCCACCTGTCTTCTTCTCCACACTGGGTCACACCAGATGGAAGGAGACTAAAGGGATGCCTTTTTCTCACTTCTCTTTATCATATTTGGCCTGAACTCCTCTGGAGTGCATTCTGAAGCACAGGGACTTCTTTGACCCTGAGATTTTGTAGAAAAAGTTGCTCATTTTCTTTTGCACAGGGGCATGGCCTTCTTACTAGACCTTTGCAGGTGTTACAAAATCAACTCAGTATGAGGCAGGCCCAAATGGAATGGTTCCCTAAGACTAGAAAAGCAACTTCCAGGGGAACCATTTGAGGCATTGAATGTCACAGCCCTTCCAGTCCCCCTTATCTGGGGCCATCTCCAACCACACCGCAAGCTTTTCCACCTCCACCATCTTCAAAATTTCCTGCTCCCCACCTTCACGCTTACCCCTACAGGAAATGCCCAATGTAGGCAATGCTGCTATGGTTCAAGTTCCCTTCTCATTACAGGACCTTAGGCAAGTAGAGAGAGATTTGGCTGACTTTCTGACTACCCCGATAGATATATAGAAGCCTTCCAAAATTTAACTCAGACATTTAATCTCTCACTGAAGGATGTTATGCTGCTGCTAAGCCAAACACTAACCCACAGCTGAGAAGCAGCCAGCTCTGAAAACAGCAGCAGATTTCAGAGATGAGCAATAGGTCTCCTAAAGTCGGCCAAAATGGAAAAGAGAAAACAGGGAAGGTGAAGAAATAGGAGAAACACCATTTCCTGTAGGAAGAGAGGCAGTACCTCTTTCAACCCTAATTGGACCCTCAGACTTTTCTATGGTGTTTTTTCATTCTTTTATTCTTTTACAGTTGAAAACTACTCCATCTCTTCTTTTTTTTTTTTTTGAGACGGAGTTTCACTCTTGTTGCCCAGGCTGGAGTGCAATGGTGCGATCTCAGCTCACTGCAACCTCCGCCTCCTGGGTTCAGGCAATTCTCCTGCCTCAGCCTCCTGCCTATCTCTTCTTTTATAATGTTTCTCAAAAATGGGAAAAGTTAATTTTCCCAAACCTTAAAATGCTTGGCTTAGCGTTGAGCTCAGGGGAAGGAAACCTAGATGCTTGACATGCCAGCAAAAGGGAAAAAGTTCATCAGTTGAGCTTTTGGCTTCTCTCTCCCTGTTTAAACTGGCAAGATGGATAATAAGCATCATTGTTCATATTCTCTGTAAAATCTGAATTTGTGAGGTTGGACTTGTGAGGTTGGTGTTAAGCTATAGCCATCTAGTGTGCTTTGTGTGTCTTTCCGTATGGTTCTGTCAAAAGAAAGGGTACTTTGGATTAGAATGGAGGCCCAGGACCCAGAAGCCTGCTGTTTATCCCAGCCCAAAAAGTAGTCAGTAACAAACTTTGCTGCAGTCCTCTATTTTGTTTTATGTCCCTGGGAACATGACCTGTAACGATGTAGCAATACTTTGTTATAGTCTCTGCCATTTTGCAATGGTAGCTATCTTTCTGAGCGAGTCAGTTCCTGGGTCGGGGAAACAAAATCAGATAAGCAAATTTATTGATCTGGGTGGGGTCAGGTGATCCACCAATGGCAGGGTTTACAAAATGTCTTAAGCACTGACCTTGAGAGCAGTTTAGTGAGGGTCAAAATCTTGTACCCTCCAGCCATGTGACTTCTAGGCCATGGTTTCTACTTTGTGGCTAATTTTTTTGGTCTTGTCCTCAGGCAAGAGGGCTGTATATCTTAAGAAGGGGCTTGGCAGGGCATGGTGGCTCACACACGTAATCCCAGCGCTTTGGGAGGTCAAGGCAGGTAGATCACGAGGTCAGGCATTTGAAACCAGCCTGGCCAACAGAGTGAAACCCTGTCTCTACTAAAAATACAAAAAATTAGCCAGGCGTGGTGGCAGGCGCCTGTAATCCCAGGTACCTGGGAGACTGAGGCAGGATAACAGCTTGAACCTGGGAGGTGGAGCTTGCAGTGAGCCGAGATCATGCCACTGCACTCCAGCTCAGGGGACAGTGCAAGACTCTGCCTCAAAAAAAAAAAAAAGGAAAGGTCTGCGGTGCTGTTATCATCTTTGCTTTAGACTATAAAGGGTAAACCAGGCTCCTCCCAAAATTAGTTTGGCCTATGCCCAAAGATGGGCAAGGACAACTTGGGGGCTGGAGACAAAATGAAGTTGTTTGGGTCAGATGTCTTTTACTGTCTCAGTCATAGTTTTGGAATGACGGTTATAAAAGTGTTTTATCACGCCTTTAAAAATGTCTTTTACACTCATAATTAGGCCATAATCTCATTAAGACTTGTTGGTTTCACCTGTGAAACTACTTTTTGTAAAGTTCAAAAGCCAAAAACCTTAACTGCTTGGCATGGCTGAAGTAGAATAACAAGGGATTTTAAAGGATTTTCTGAAAGAGTGCTCAGCTTCATTAAATGTGAGTATTGAAGTTATGGGTATATTTACATACCTTTATGTTTTTCTCTTCTTGGATCTTGATTTTCTGGAATAAGGTTTTCTTCTCAGTCGATTGAGTTATTTTTCTCCATTTTTTTGTCTTGCCACCCTTAATGGCAGGCATGAGAGGCCCTAAGATAACTTCTGGTAGCATGGAACTCCTTGGGAAAAACAGAGGAGGCCCCACAGACCCTGTTTCGAGGAAAAAAAAAAAAACCCTCTGTTTTCCTCATGAAATCCCAGGAATTAAAAGTGGACAAATCCCTCTCAAAATCAAAGGCTCTCTTTGTTTGTTTGTTTGTTTGTTGTGCATTGTGTTATCCAACAGTTTTAAGTTTTGTGGGTATCACAAATTATCTCGCGTTATGAGAGATCTTTGGTGTGTAATAACTAGGTAGGAAATATACTTTAAGGGACGGCTAATAGTAGTTATGGAGGGATACTTAACTCTGCACGTTTGAATCAGAGAAGCATGCTCATGGCCACCTGAAAGCTATGGAAACATCCCCCACCCAAATGAGAGATGAGACTCCCATGGAGGATGGGTTGATTACAAAAGAAACCGATTGATTTTGAGTTGCCTTCCAATAAAATGCGTGGTAGAAGCACTCCACTGTCTTCTTCCACAGTATCTTCCTTCTTTCAAAAATCTAAAATTCAGTACAAAATGGCACCCGTAATTTTGGGGACCTGTCTTTGCCTTCAGCTGTGTCTGCTTAATAGGCTCTAAAAACGTATGCTATCCTGGCCTTTTTCCTCCAAGAGCCTCACTTTGAAGCCAGTAAGCCAATTAAGAAACTGGCAAATGAAAAAATACTTTTGAGTGCTGAATCTTCTGTCTCTTTGTGTTGATATATATGTGATGTGTGTAATATCTACAAAAGAGTTCTTACTGATTGGCTTAAAGAGAAATAAGCACTTAAATCAAATCTTTTTAGTTCATTTTCCTTAAATCTTTAAGAAATAAAAAGTTTTAAGGATTATTGGTAAAATGCAAGTGTTGTCAAAATGAAAATACTAAAATCACTTACTAACCAGGTTTTTCACCAAAAGTAAAAGTGGTGCAAGTTAATCATGCAACATGTATTTGAGATTACTAAATGGGTTTACCTGCAAGGTGTATAAAAACAGTAAAATGTGTTTTTTAGTAAAAGGTTATAAGAAAGCATGGAAATGTAAATTTTTCCTAAGGATAAGGATTATCTTAAATTTGATAAGAAAGCTAAAGGTTTAAGTAAGTCGTGAAAAGATTGTAAAAATTAGTCTTGCAAAAAAAGTGTAAACATTAACTAAATTCAAAAGGGTCTTTTCATAAATTGAGCATTGAAATAAAAGCACAGCAAGGTTGTCTTAAGATGCTAATCTGCCTTTTAGTAAAAGGGTTTATAAAGGATTTTTAAAGATTTCACTTCATAGTCAAATTAGTTATGATTAGATAAAATTTCCTATGATGTTTCATCAAAAGGTGGTTTAACATTAATCAACTTATTCAAGTGTAAAATTTGGCATTGAACAGGATTTACATGTACTAGTAAAGGTTGAGAGGTTTTTTACCTTTTGAGTTATCATTTTGCAAAATAAATAATTTACAGCAATTGGAATTTTATTTCACAACATCAAATGTTTTAAACCTTCAACATTTAAAAGGTATCTGAAACTTCCAGTTTCAGAATTGTCTTTCCTGATGCCTGGCTTTCTTTCGTCTTTTTTTTCAGATGTCCTCTGAAACATCCAGATAAGAGGTAAACAACATTATCTGACATGTTTAGTCACATGAGATTTTAATCTTCTTTACGTTATATTTTGCTGAGTAATACTAACCTATGTTCTAAAAATGTATGGGATTTATGAAATATAATGTCTAAGTATATGCTATCAGTCATAATTAAGGTTAAAGTTATTGTAAACCACAGAGATAACTAAACTTCATTGTCAGTCATGTTTTTAACTGTAACTACCCTGGAAATGTAATTCACAGACAATTGTTGCCTTGCACTGTTCCTTCTCAAAAGATGGTTTATAATCAAGCTATAGGACTTTACCAGGTGTTCTCAAATGCAAGTTTTTAATAGCTTTGAAGATTGTAACACTGAAATAGAGAAAAAAATATAGGACTCATGAAGAACTGAAATGTTTACAAATATCAAGCAAAATGAGAGTTGACAAAAAGGATTGCACTAAGAAAGCTAAAGCAACCTGTTTGTTGATTAGAATTTTGCTGATCCTTGTTTGTTTTTTGGAGTTAAGGAAACTTATTATGATCTATTGATGGCCTTTAATAATTCAGTAAGGTATACTCCTGTGAACAAAACTTGGAGCAAGTTTGTTTCTCTCTATCTAGTTCCTCTAAAATTTGGAAACTGTCTGTGAGTACTCTTAACTTATGGCAATATAGTTGTTTGCATCAGTGTAATAAGAATCCATTTTTTCTTTGCAACAGGACACAATTGGAAATAACTGGTTATTTTACCAAGGCTTTGACTGGAAGGTTATGTTTCCTTTTAAGGTGTCTGTCTCGACCTACAGAGCTGATAACAGCCCCCACTGGGGAGAACTGGCATCATACCCTTGCTTACACAGTCCCTGCACAGGGTTCCTGACCTGTGGGCATTAAAGAATGTCCCTTTCTAACAGGTCTAGGTGCTCCAAGTTTATCATGGGTCCTTAAGAGAAAAGGATCAACCAACTCCCAGGTATTTAAGGATACAAACCCATGGATGGGCTCACCTTTAAGAGGCCTTATGTGAGATTCCTTGTGGAATAGAGTTCCATTAAAGCCGATCCAAAGGTCTATGTAGAAATAATTATATTTGCTGCACTTTATGCAAATAATCAGGCCAAGTATAAAACTTAAGTTTATTCTACAAACAACATGGTCCTATCATAATTTGTTTTACCAAAAATAAGGACTGGAGAAATTGTGCTCCAAAGCTTATTATATATTTGTCATTAAATCCTATTCTCATTAATTGTTTTTAAGCTTTCTGCCTACATTGTAGACTAACCCAGCTTATTCCTGTGAATCAAGTGGTGAACTCTTACAGTTTGGAACAAATAAAAAGGGAGGAGAAATGTAAAAATCTGGATAATTATGCTAGTTCTGGGCAATTAACCTGCAAATTCTGACAGGTAACGAAAGTGTGTAGAGTGCCCATAACCTGGAGGATTCTTTGGGAAAATAAAATAAATCCAAGAAATGTGATGGACCCCCAGATGGAACCCTAAGAGGGTTGGGGAGCCCTTCTTCTCCTGTGTCCTATACTCTGAGGAAACCTGTTGAGGTTCTTGGATTGTTTGGTGATAGTGGATGTTATTAATAGGCAGGTGCTGAATGGTCTGTTAATATTAACAGGAAGTGGGGTTTCCGAGCAATTAACTGAAGAAAGTAAAAGTCATCTTTCTTGTAGCTCAAATGCTGAAGCAAATCATAGATCTTATATCAAGAAAAAATTATGAGCTGGAGGGCCTGAGTCTTTGTGAAACATGCATCTCAGTTAAAAAGTCCAGCTTCATTTTCCCTGCTTCCTTTTTACCCCAAACTTAGAGATTAATATGACTAGAGAAATAATGCTGCACTGCTGAATATTTTACAGACCTGGGTAAGATCAGTCATTACGTGGTCCAGGATGGGCTTCATTCACACTTTCAAGCTAATTATAAAAGAGCTTTAAAGGTATGTATGGAGGCTAGAAGATGGAGAGATGAAGGAAGGCTCTATTGTAATATAAATAATACCCTGTAAATATATGCAAATATTACAGGAGGCAGGATTGGAAGAAAAATGACTATAGCCTAAATGTAATCTCACAGAACATCTAACATAATTGTTTGCGTACAATAGGTACTCAATGACCATCTGGTGAATTAAGACATAAAAGCAAGAATAAGCGATGAAAAACATCATGGGGTCCTCCACCGGGAATTGTTAATATGTGTCTTGATTTTCTGTTCACCAAGCATAGGTTCTCAACAGACTGTTTCATGTCTCTCTCCTACCCTTTCCAGTTTGACATTTCATCATTTTATTGCTTGCTATATAGTTTCTTCCTAGATGGAAAAAGCAAACCTGTGCATCTCTTTATTTCGGGAGTTGTTATGGTAGGTTTAGACGTAATAAAGGCTGATATAGCAAGGTACAATGGGGATTTGATGATTTCACTGTTTTTTATTTTTTCTAGTTGTCTTACTTTAGCAATATAATTTCAAGGTGGTCCAAGCAATATAATTCCAAGATGGTAAATTGCTTTAAATTATGCTATCTATTTCAAGCTGAGTTAAACCTCATTTCATGATTAGCTAGTTCTTATATGGAAGTAAATACTTTGTGCTTCCTTTAATCTTTTTGCCATGTCTTCATGCAATAGAAGAGATAATTCATCAACCAATGGAATAATATCATTTAAAAAGATCTGGGAAAGTTTGATCTTATCTGTAGGAAAATTGATACTTTATGTTAATATTTTGCAACTGCCTTTTGGCCATTCTTTCCTTGCCTGGGGATCTGACCAGAGTGCTGAAGTCTTCTGTGTCCTTTCTCTGTAGCCTAGGGCAACTTTCCATCCAACTCTTTCTCTAAGAATATTCCCCCTCCCAAGGTAATGTCTGTCCCTCAGTATCAGTCAAATTCCAAAGGGAACTATTTACAAGTTCCCTGAACCATTCATTCTCTCTAGTAATCATTTATTACCCTCAACAGAGTTCCTCTGCTGCTCCTCTCATAACTTGTTTTGCCCTGGTGATAGTAAAGCTTCTGAACTCTGCTATTTTCTCCTTGCACACGTTAATAAATTTGTATGCCTTTTCTCCAATGATAATTGCCTGATGGGTTCTTCCTGCCCACTGCAGATGAGACCACCATTGCAAAATTATGATGAGACAGTGAAAGAGATTTGACCTAACCAACTCCATTTTGCTTCTAACCTCCAAGCTGTCTTTGTTCATTCCTGGGCATAGACTGAACTAACTTTCTATGGAACTTAGTTTATTGTTTAAAATAAAGAGGATACCAGCTCTTTCCCAAAACAAACCTTTTTTGCCTGGGGACTAGATTGCCTTTGTAGGGCTAACAAATTAGCTACAAGAGTAGAAATTATGGTTTAGGAGTCATGCAGCTGGAGGTTGCAAGATTCTGACCCTCCCTAAAGTGCTCCTAAGATCAGTGCTTGAGATATTTTGCAGAACTTGCACTTCATGAATCAGGTGGCACCACACAGATTGATTAACTGGCTCATCTGATCTTGTGCCCCCCACCCAGGAACTGACTCAGCGCAAGAGGACAGCTTTACTTCCTTATGATTTCATCTCCTACCTAACCAATCAGCACTCCTGGCTCACTGGCTTCCCCTCACCTACAAAATTGTCCTTAAAACTCTGATCCCTGAATGCTCGGGGAGACTGATTTGAATAATGATAAAACTCCAGTCTCCCACACAGCTGGTTCTTTGTGAATTACTCTTTCTCTGTTGTAATTCACCTGTGTAGAAAGCAGGCAAGGTGAACCCATTGGGCAGTTGCACAAAGCCAAAACCAATTCACTCAGATTATAGCATTGCAATAAAGAGTTTAATTAACAAGGATCAGTCAGAACATGTGGGAGACAGTAATTACTCAAATCAATAACCCCCAAAATTTGGAGATGGGGTTCAAGGGTAGTTTGGTGGGCAAGGGGCTAGGGGAATGAGTGGTGCTTATTGGTTGGGAATGCAACTATAAAAGTGTGGAAAATGGTCCTCATGCACTGAATCCTGTTGAGGCCACAGGACTTATTGAGCCAAGAGTCATCTGGATGGAGCCATTCATTCAGAAATACAAAATCCTGAAAAGACATCTGAAAATACCAATCTTAGGTTTCACAATAGTGAATTGGGGAAGTTACAAATCTTATAACCTTCAGAATAACAGCTGGAAATTAACAGAACTCAGGCCCCTCCTCCCAAACTGGTGGCCTTTTATTAGTTTTATAAAAGTGGTTTAGAATTGGGAAAGAGCTGTAATCATTTAAACTATAAACTAAATTTCTCCCAAAGTTAGCTTGGCCCAAACCTGGGAATCACCTAGGGCAGTTTGGAAGTTAAAAAGCAAGATGAGGGTTGGTTGGATCAGATTTCTTTCACTGTCATTATTTCCTCACTGTTATAATTTTTGCAAAGATGGTTTCAAAGTTAACCTACCTTTGTAAGTTAATTTTTCAGTGAAACTTCAGAGGGCAAAGGGAAAGTTTATCCCTTTTCTCCTTAAATGGGGTAGAGATTAAAAGAAGTAACATACTAGGACAAATACAGCATATGCATAATTGGCTTTATTTTTTTGGCATCTTAGGTCACATAAGGTTACACTTTTATTATTACTATTATAAATAAATATATTTTATGAAAATAAGGCTATTCCAAAAACTTTGCTTCTACCCACTGTAAAATTCTATCATTTTATGATATAAAGATTAGGAGAGATTATGGATAATTATGAGAGATCTGCTTACTCAAATTAAGTGGGCTAAGAAGAAGTGAGTGGGCTAAGAAGAAGTTTCTGCCTATAATGTTGAGGACACTGCCAACAAGATCAAGCTGGAGCAGCTGGCTGTTTGCATTACAAGATGATTGTATTTCAAAAGCTGATGAACTTTAGTTAGTATAACTATAGCAATGGCAAAGATAAATGCTTGCAGAAAATGTTCTTTCCTTCTATGTGAATGCTTCCTGTCCTAAGGCCTCTCAGGATTAGAAACTAGATCCCTTTTCATGGCATCAGCCCTATTCAAAGATGTCAGCAGGGAGTCAGGAAAAAGGCACTCTGCAAGTGGAGCTGCCTTTCTCTCCCAGGGAAGCTGCTGCTCGTTGCAGGTGATGGGAAGGAGGTGTAATTCTCACATTTAATGAAATTCCTGAAACTTGAAACTTTCAGTTAACATCTGGTTGTGAAAGAGAAACACTTGGCCGGCTATTTTTCTGCTGCTGGCTAGCTGGCTGGGTTAAAGGAACTTCCTGTTCACCTCCTCAGTTAAGGTAGCATGAGTGAATGGTTCAGTTTCATTCACCCCAGCAGGGGGAGAGCCGGCAGGAGGAAGCCACTCAAAGTGCAGGAGACTCGTGACAGCTGGTTCCTGCCGTTCTCAGCCTGTGCTCTCTAATCAGGTAGCTGCTCAATTATGTCCAATGAACCCTAGCTGAGCAATTAAAAAAGCAAACGCTTCCCCAGAATGGCATGACTGCAAAAATTGAAAACTTCACCTTTTGTGACTTAAGGCAGAGTGTAAGTTGTCTAAATGTTACCCTGGAGCCATGGCTTAGGAGAGCTTTAAAGAGGGCTTAGCCTGCTCAAAGGGAAGAGGCTACAAGTAACACACATAGGGCAATAGAAAATTATTGAACCGTCGTTACATCTCTCTCTTCTTCTGATTTTCCCTTCTCAGTGAAAATTATATCTTTCTATTAATAATGGTAAATATCATTGCAATTGCTTTGACTGGCCGGTATTTCAGTAAAATGTTATGCCCCACTGTATTTCCTTCTTTTGCTTTTAGACATTGGTGTTGTTTTGATTCTAGAACTGAGAGAACAAAGGGTAATTTTCTTGGTCACTGGTTCTCTCTTATATTTTATATTCTTTTCTCTCTCCTCTCTCCTGTGTGATCCCTAGCCACTTCAAATGATCCCAAGGCTTTTCAAAACAAGAAGCTTAAAAAGAAACTATGAAAACAGAACACAATGGCACAAAATAGAGCCTTGAGCATGCCATCTTGTTAATGCATTGAAGTAGTGATAGATCATTGAGGACAGCTTTTCCTGAGAACAGCTGGTAGTAGATATATTTGTATTTTCAGAAAGAGATGCTATTATATTATTACCAATAAAAGGTCCTGATCCAGATCTCAAGAGAAGGTTCTTGGATCTTGTGCAAAAAATAATTCAGGGCAAATTCATAAAGTGAAAGCAAGTTTATTAAGAAAGTAGAGGAATGAAAGAATGGCTACCTCATAGACAGAGCAGCCTCAAGGGCTGCTAGTTGCCTATTTTTATAGTTATTTTTGATTATATGTAAAACAAATGGTGGATTATTCATGCCTCCCCTTTTTAGACCATATAGGGTTTAAATGATGTTGCCATGGCTTTGTAAACTGTCATGGTGCTGGTTGGAGTGCAGCAGTGAGGATGACCAGAGGTCACTTTAGTCACCATCTTGGTTTTCGTCAGTTTTAGCTGGCTTATTTACTGCAATCTATTTTACCAGCAAGGTCTTTATGACCTGTATCTTGTGCTGACCTCCTATCTCATCCTGTGGCTTAGAATGTATAACCCTCTGGGAAAGCAACCCCGTACTCTCTGCATCATTTTATCCAGCCCCTATTCAAGATGGAGTTGCAATGCATCTAACAATATCATATCAGACTCTTAAAAATATTGGGAAACTTTTGACTTAGGAGATTTCATATACAAAGCTGTAGTACTAGGGGATAACTAATTATTAATGTTAAATGTAAATGGACTAAATGCCCCAATCAAAAGACAAATACTGGCAAACTGGGTAAAAAGTCAAAACCCATCAGTGTACTGTATTCAGGAGACCCATCTAACATGCAAACACACACATAGACTCAAAATGAAGGGGTGGAAGAAGATCTACCAAGCAAATGGAGAGCAAAGAAAAGCAGGAGTTGCAATTTTTGTCTCTGATAAAATCAACTTTAAATCAACAAAGATCAGAAGAGACAAAGAAGGACACTACATAATGGTGAAAGCATTAACACAACAAGAAGAGCTAACTATCCTAAATATATATGCACCCAATACAGGAGCCTCCAGATACATAAAGCAAGTTCTTAATGGCCTACAGAGACTTAGACTTCCACACAATAATAGGGGGAGATTTTAGCACTCCATTGTCAATATTAGACAGATCAACAGGACAAAAAATCAACAAGGGTATACAGGATTTGAATGCAGAACTGGAACAAGTGGACCTAATAGACATCTGCAGAACTCTCCACCCCACAGCCACAGAATATACATTTTTCTCAGCATCACATCACACTTACTCTAAAATTGACCACATAATTGGAAGTAAATCACTCCTCAGCAAATCCAAACAAACAGAAATCGTAACAGTCTCTCAGACCACAGTGCAACCAAATTAGATCTCAGGATTAAGAAACTAACTCAAAACCGCACAACTTCATGGAAAATGAACAACTGGCTCCTGAATGTTGACTGGATAAGTAATGAAAAGAAGGCAGAAATAAAGATGTTCTTCAAAACCAATGAGAATGAGGACATAATGTACCAGAATCTCTGGGACACATTTAAAGCAGTGTCTAAAGGGAAATTTATAGCAATAAAAGCCCACATGAGAAATGAGGAAAGATCTAAAATTGCCACCCTTTCAACAAAATTGAAAGGGCTAGAGGATCAAGATCAAAAACACTCAAAAGCTAGCAGAAGACAAGAAATAACTAAGATTAGAGCAGAACTGAAGGAGATAGAGACACAAAAAACCCTTCAAAAAATCAGTAAACCCAGGAACTGGTTTCTCAAAAAGATCAACAAAATAGACCACTAGCCAGATTAATAAAAAAGAAACGAGAGAAGAATCAAATAGATGCAATAAAAAATGATAAAGGGGATATCACCACCAATCCCACAGAAATACAAACTACCATCAGAGATTACTACAAACGACTCAATGAACATAAACCAGTAAACCTGGAAGACATGGATACAATGGAAACAAAAGCCAAAATAGACAATTGAGATCTAATTAAACTTCAGAGCTTCTGTACAGCAAAAGAAACAAACATTAGAGCGAACCAGCAACCAACAGAATGGGAAACAATTTTTGCAATCTACTCAACTGACAAAGGGCTAATATCCAGAATCTACAAAGAACTAAAACAGATTTACAAGTAAAAAACAAACAAAGCCATTCAAAAGTGGGCAAAGGATATGAACAGACAATTTTCAAAAGAAGTCGTGTATGAGGCCAACAAACAAGAAAAAATGCTCATCATCACTGGTCATTAGGGAAATGCAAATCGAAACCGCATTGAGATATCACCTCACACCAGTTAGAATGGTGATCATTAAAAAATCTGGATACAATAGATGCTGGAGAGGATGTGGAGAAATAGGACCACTTTGACACTGTTTGTGGGAGCGTAAATTAGTTCAACCATTGTGGAAGACAGTGTGGCCATTCTTCAAGGATCTAGAAATAGAAATTCCATTTGATCCAGCAATACCATTCCTGAGTATATAGCCAAAGGATTATAAATTATTCTATTATAAAGATACATGCACATGCATGTTCATTGTGGCACTGTTTATAATAGCAAAGACTTCAACCCAAATGCCCATCAATGATAGACTGGTCAAAGAAAATGTTGCACATATACACTATGGAATACTATGCAGCCATAAAAAACGATGAGTTTGTGTCCTTTGTGGGTACATAGATAAACCTGGAAACCATCATTCTCAGCAAACTCACACAAGAACAGAAAATCAAACACCACATGTTCTCACTCATAGGTGGGTGTTGAACAATGAGAACACATGGACACAAAGAGGGGAGCATCACACACTGAGGTCCATTGGGTATAGCTATGGGAGGGATAGTGGGAGGGATAGCGTGGGGAGGAATGTCAGGTATAGGTGATGGGGGGAATGGTGACAACAAACCACCTTGCTGTGAATGTACCTATGCAACAATCTTGCATGATCTGCACATGTATCCCAGAATTTAAAGTACAGTAAAAAAAAAAAAAGAAAGAAAGAAAAGAAAAATTATTAACAAAATGGCAGTAAGTCCTATTTCTGGTTCTAAACTATATGATTCTTTATGTCATATATTTTTAATGAGTGACCCCAATGGAGTATTATTTTGTATTTTGATCACTGTGACAGATGTAATATAATGACTATATTTTGGTGAATGGCTCTGTCAGCACCCCTTATTAGAGTGCTACATCACAGGCTACAGGTAAGCATTCTCCCTCTTAGTCACACATATAACCAACCTTGGCAATGTAAGGAAAAGAGAACAACACTAATGAATAAGCATCTTGAGATGTTTCCAGATGAATATCTAGATAGTTTCCAGTAGTGTACAGAGTATTTCTCTGATATTTAGATGTTTGTGAGCAAATATATAAGGTATTATCAATTATTTATTGTTGCCCACAATCTAAAAATGTGCCTTACCTTAAGATGAAGGGAAGGTGCGAAGTCCAGTGAAAAGAAAAATTATGTGTAGGTGGGTGTTTGGTGGATGTGTGCTTGTGTGAGCATGCCATGTTAAAGAAGAGGTGAAAATTATCTTATCTTTTCCCAGATACGTTTCTCTCTACCTTTCCTTCTGAAGTTTTTTCCCCGTAGAATTCCATGTTTGAATTATTCCTTCTTATCTTCAAAAACATAAGGTTTAATTAGGTTCCTGATTCTGAATACAGTTGCAGACACAGTATCAAACTATCCTTTTGATTATGATCCAATTAAAGGAAGAGATATGGTCACATTAAACAAGAAATTATTATATGACTTTGGATTGTGCCTGAATGAACTTCACAATCTTAAAACTCTTTCTTTTTTTTTTTTTAAATGGAGTCATGCTCTTGTCACCTAGGATGGCACAATCTTGGCTCACTGCAATCTCCGCCTCCCGGGTTAAAGCGATTCTCCTGCCTCAGCCTCCCTGGTAGCTAGGATTATAGCCAACTGCCACCACGCCTGGCTAATTTTTTTTGTACTTTTAGTAGATGGGTTTTCGCCATGTTGACCAGGTTGGTGTCGAACTCCTGACCTCATGATCTGCCCACGTCAGTCTCCCAAAGTGCGGGGATTACAGGTGTAAAAAACTATTTCATTATTTCCTTTGCATGGAGATGTATGAATTTTCGTTGAAGGTGATGACTCATGGCTGATCACGGACATGAGTTGTTGCAGACTCTCCGCCCTGTCACACTGGTCTCATTGGCCTGTAGTTATTATCATCTCTTCCACATTGAAAGAACGCAGACTTTGAGTGAAGATGGGATGGTGGTGAGCCTAAAGGCTAGTCTTAAATTAGTTAGTTCCCAGGAATGCCTGGAATTGTCCCGTTGGATTCTATCCTATCTACTGTAATTGCCTAAAAGTGTGTTGGGAATATCTCACATTAACACTCGTTTTCTCAAGAATGATAGAGGTCAATGTTGCTATGGTAAAATTCCTTGAAATAAATTCCTTTGATGATTCATATGTAGCTTGTGTCGACCACACTAGTACAGCAGGCTGGCTTGTAGCCAAAATGGCTATAATGACTCAGAACAACTGGTGACGGTCAATGGCATATGCTAAGTCTTCCCACAAACTCCCCCACAGAAAAGGCTAGAATGCTCATTCCTGTAAGGCTGTATTACTTATAATAGTCTCCTTCATGAGGATCTGAAGGTGAGTGAAGAAAATGACTTCAAAAGAGAGTGTCGGGATGGGACTCTGCTTCCTCTTTTTCTAGCATAAACATTATTTCCTTCATAAATTATCCTTTACAGGTATCATACCCTTCCCATTTGGTCCACCCTGAGGTTTTCAGATGATGCTGCAGAATGACTAGATGTTTAGTTAGTCTACTCATTGGGAGGGCTATGGGAATACTTTCTAGTTTGAGTTGGGTGGACAGTGGGATGTCAGTGGACACAGTTCTCTTCTGCACATGCTCAGTGTCCCTTCAGTCTTTCCATGTGGTGTCTTTTGCCCTAGTGTGACAAGCATCTAGAAAATACTTTCCAACCTCAAGTCTTTTTGCAGTTGGATTTTAGTCCTGAGTCAGTAGATACCATGGAAACTTCCAGGCATGTCTCGCTTTTTCCTTTTCTTTTCTTTCAACCATCTCAAAATTCCTATTTCCTCTTTCTAACATTAGAGATTATATATTCTCATCACAAAAAGCTATCAGCTCTACATTTCATAAACAAAAATTATATACATATATGTGTGTGTATATATATGATTGTGTGTACATGTGTATATTTTTGTGTGTACAACCGAAAATGTGATCCCAAGTACACTAGGCCCATGACGCACACTAGAAAATTTTGCCCAATACATCTGTTCCCCCAGCTTAGATTCATACTCACATTTGCATATCAAGGGAACTGAAAAATCCTCCAGTCAATCTTGTTAATTTATTAATACAACTCAGAATTTGTTCATTTATTTGTATAACATCATATAGAACGGATATTATGCAGGCATATTCAAAAACGTTGTTACAGAAAAAACAAATAGTACATTGTAGAGCTGAGTCCCAAGAGCTTAGTTTCTAACGACAGTGCCTAAGGTAAAAGTCTCATATGACAAAATATTTTAAACAATCTAATCATACTCATTGTGGTGAGATACTCACATCAGAGGTGGCAGAAAGAAAATGAGATTGACTGACAAAC
Organism: Aotus nancymaae; assembly: GCF_030222135.1. NCBI lineage: Eukaryota > Metazoa > Chordata > Mammalia > Primates > Aotidae > Aotus > Aotus nancymaae. The sequence goes on along the minus strand of NW_026988494.1, from coordinate 4,352,563 downwards.
AGATCTTTATGTCTGCTTACTTGCTTGTTGGTAGACATATGATCACTGAGGGAACAATGGGATAATACACCTGTGATCTTAGATAAAATTTCTGTTTTTTCTGATCAAATGCAAGTTTGATTTTTAATACATTATGCGTGTATATGATGCAACCTCATAGCAGTCCTTTGAACCATCAACATACTCTTCCCTCATGGAGAAATGTAGTTACTCTTACTAATCATTTGTATAACCTTTAACATGTATTTTAAAGCTAATCTTTGGCAGAATTGTGAAACTTAGAAATATCTTCATTTTAGAGTTGAAGCCTTTCATACTCTAGTGAAAAGAGCAGGGAACTTGAAGTCAGAAGTGATATGATTGGCTCTGTGTCTCCACCCAAATCTCACCTTGTAGCTTCCACAATTCCCATTTGTTGTGAGAGGGACCCAGAGGGAGATGATTGAATTATGGGGGCAGGTCTTTCCCATACTGTTCTCTTGATAGTGAATGGGTCTCATTCAATCTGATGGTTTTAAAAGTGGAAATTTCCCTGCATAAACCCTCTTCTCTTTGCCAGCTGCCATCCGTGTAAGATATGACTTGCTCCTCCTTGCCTTCTGCCGTGATTGTGAGGCCTCCCCAGCCGTGTGGAACAACGGTAAGTCCATTAAACATCTTTTTTGTCCCGGTCTCAGGTATATCTTTATCAACAGCATGAAAATGGACTAATACAAGAGGACTCTGGGTAAGTTTCAGCTATGCCACTGTTTAGCTGCATAAATTTGAATAAGCTATGTAAATTCTCCCTGAGTTTCAACTTCTTCATAAGTAGAAGCAGAGATTGTTATTATTGGCATCAGAGGATTATTAGAAAAAAATGCGCTAAAGGAAAATGAATTGTGAATGTTCAAGATCCATATAAACAGCATTGTCTCTGGAAAAACTTCAGCTACTTAGGAATCCCTCTATGTGTCCTAACCTAGACCAAAAGCCTAGGTAGTTTCTCACATACAAAATTCTCCTTTCTCTGTCTTCCATACCTTGCTTCCTTACTCACAGCTAACTATGCACAAGAGACTCAAGTTGATAAAACAATGTAAATCCACGTATATGTTATAACAAATAACTACGGGTTGTAACAGGGTGATATATGCTCGGAAAAGAGTTACCTTGACGAAAGCTAAAGGACATGATGGTAAAATTTAAGGCAACTGGGAGCCATACAGGAGGAATATTGCAGAGTGTTTATTCCCTGCACAATTCTTGTCACATACTGTAGATGACCTCTACTCCACACACTGTGGAATAACTGAGAAAAATACCCTTAGGATGTTCCACCCAGATACACACCATTTTTTTCATCTATGAAACCATGGGGCAATGCTCTAACTCTGATTTGGTCAAAGAATCTAAGGTCTCAGCCATAAATTTATTGATAGTGGTCAACATAGAGATCAAGAATAAAATATGACTGGACACAGTGACTCATGCCTGTAATCCCAGCACTTTGGGAGGCTGAGGAGGACAGATCACCTGAGGTCTGGAGTTCAAGACCAGCCTGGACAACATAGTGAAACCCTGTCTCTACTAAAACTCCAAAAATTAGCCGGGCCTGGTGGCACATACCTGTAATTCCAGCTACCAGGAGGCTAAGGCAAGAGAATTACTTCAATGCAGGAGGTAGATGTTGCAGTGAGGCGAGATGATACCACCGCACTCCAGCCTAAGTGACAGAGCAAGACTCTATCTCAAAAAAATAAAATAAAAATAAAAATATATGCACCTATGCAACAACCTTGCATGTTTTTTCACATGTACCCCAAAACCTAAAATGCAATTAAAAAAAAATAAAAATAAAAGAATATTATAACAAGATTCATGAAGCATAGTTGAATATTCAATATCCTAAACGTTTCGAGATTTATCTATTAAAGCATTCCCACAGTAAATTCTTGTGGAATGCTTTTTACATGCAAGTTCTTTTCATATTTGAGGATTGCCTTTAACTTCGGCCCTGGACACTGTCCATTCTTAGCTTCCAAATGACAACTTTCTCCAACTGCTTTAGCTTTTCTAGTAGATTCCAGGTCATAGAGTAGATTTACAGATAAGCAGATTGCCAAAGATTTCATCTGTTATAAAACTATGATGCCTTTTTAATTTTTTCCAAATTTTCTTCAAATATTCATTTCTTTGCCTTTTCTGTCTTTCTTTTCAAACAATAAAAAAGATGTTCTTTTGTTTCATTTTTAAATCCTTTTTTTAAAATCACCAAGCCCATGTATTTTGGTGGCTAGATGGAAATACTACTTCAAATACTAATGTAAACAGTAATTCTCATCTCCCTAACATTTTACCTAATTGGGAAATAGATATTCAAGAAAAGTACTCCACTCCTCCCGCTAGTCTAGAAAGACATGGCAGAATTTTCTTCAATATACGCTGGACCTTTGAACAACATGGATTTGAACTTTGTGGATCTGCTTATATGTGGATTTTCTTCTGCCACTAACACCCCTAAGACAGCAAGACCTATTCCTCCTTTTCCTGATCCTTCTCAGCCTGTTCAATGTGAAGATGATAGCTGGGTGTGGTGGCTCATGCCTTTAATCCCAGCATTTTGGAAGACTAAGGTGGGTTGATCATTTGAGGCCAGGAGTTTGAGACCAGCCTGACCAACATGGCGAAACCCCCTCTTTACCAAAAAAACAAAAATTAGTCAGACGTAGTAGCTCACACCTACAATCCCAGCTATTCTGGAGGCTGAGGCAGGGGAATCTCAAATCCAGGAGGCAGAGATTGCAGTGAGCCCAGATCAAGCCACTGCACTCCAGCCTGGGTGATAGAGAGAAACTCTATCTCAACAACAATAATAACAACAACAACAAATCAATGTAAAGGCAATGAGGATGAAGACCTTTATCATGACCCACTTCCACTTAATGAATAGCAAATGCATTTTCTCTTCCTTGTGATCTTCTTAATAACATTCTCTTCTCTCTAGTTTACTTTATTATAAGAATATAGTACATAATACATACAACATACAAAATATGTGTTAATGGACTGTTTATGTTATGGATAAGGCTTCTGAGCAACAGAAAGCTCTTTGTAGTTACAGTTTTGGAAAGTCCAATGTTACATGTGAATTTTTGACTGCACAGGTTTGGGGGTGGTGGCATCCGTAACCCCATGATGTTCAAGGATTAACTGTACTTTATAAAATTCTTTATTTTTTGTTTTGTTTTCTTTCTCTTTAGGAACCACACTTTTTTTCTCTAAACACTTAAAACATTTGAACAAAAATAAAATGTTTTAAACAAAGTTTTACAGTGACTTACTTATTCAGGTGTGCCAAGCTCATGGTTGGTGAGATTCTTATCTGATATGTGAGTAACTCCTGATCCTTTTACTTCTGGAAACCTAATTCTTGGATGTCTGTTGCCTATGGCACTGGGTGTACAGCCTAATTGAGCCATCACAGCTAACACAGAATAGTATCTAAATTAGCACAATCTATGAGGTGATTTCCTGTTACATTGATCATTTGAGATGAGCCTTCAGTCTATGTTGAAAGACCATCACCAGACATAGAAATAAAGATTAAAATGCCCTGCCCTTGAGACGCTTATAAGGTAACGGAGACAAAAAGCAGATATCAGTGAATATAAGTAAATGTATGACTAACATAAGAATACTAAGCCCTTGTTACCTAGTGTTGTTAAAAATGGAATGTTCCGGCGAAACACTATTGTACTTCTCAAACAATTTCTTTTCACTGGTTTCTAAGCAATAACTCCAAAATCAATTTTAAAAATTATTAAGCTGTACTACAGCATCATTAAATATAATGGTACTGTACATGTTCTGAAAGGCCAACTAAAATGAAGTTATGATTAGCAGAATATCAGTTAACGAAGATTATATGGTTGGTTTAAAATTATTTAAAGTTGTTCTAAGCCTTTTATGAGGAGTTTTGGTCTATCTCTATGTTTATATGTGTATCTATATATGCACACCAACATACACACAAATATGCCTATAAAATGGCAACCATATGGTATTTTTTGTATACATATCAATGTCAGAAATGAGTGTTTTCAAAGTGTGTAGACTATGATTTAATTAGGAGTTCCAGCTGCTTTCCACAAAAACTTATCATCACTCTGGCACTTTGACTCATTCTCAATCTGGTTCTGTAGTGTTGCTAATAACTCTATTTCTTTACTATGTTTATTTTCCAGTTACCATGTTGTACTAAAAAAATAATAATTGGGTATACTATATGAGTATCATGATCCTATCCTTTATTTTTCTTATGCATTACAGAATTATATTGTGGTAAGTATGAGTGATATAGCCACTAATCATCAAATTCATATAACTTTGATTGATATAACAGTTCTGAAATCTCTCCTAATCCAATATTACTATAGCCCTAGACTTTAATTTAATGGCCATCAGGTTATCCTACAGTTGTGAATATAAATATGTGCCCTAAACTTTTAATACTATCACGTCAAATATTTTTATAAAACTCTTTCTCTGCTCTGCAGTGCTGACAAACAATGACATAAGAAAATGCTAATATTACATAGTTAGAATGAGTATCCCTTTACATCCTCTACAAAAAAAAGAGCTCTGGGGTTTTATTTGTAGCTTTTCATGTATTTTCCTAACTTCTAAAGATGAGTAAACTTATTCAGGGTTGTTTGATTTCCATTTGAACAAGGTCCAGGGGGTAATTGGTCAAAGAGAGAAAGGCTGGCATCATTGGCTTCGGTGTATTATTATCTTGGTGCTCGGTTCTAATGAATGCCATTCAAGGAGGCCAGATGCATCAGCCTAGGAAAGAGCCTGAAGACGGACATCATTATCATTGATATTCACTGCTGATGTTGATGTTATCATTACGAGGAATAAGGATATCTGCCAAGTGTGTGGTGAAATCACAAATTGCCAGCTACTACAAAAGAAGATGCCTTAACAAAGAAAAAAAATGAGGACATGTTCTCTGGAAAAGAACAGACTCTCATCCAAAGACAGAACTAATAATGAAGAGTCAATAAGAATGAAACAAATGCACTGGTTAAAGGCAGGTGGACATACTTGGAGAAAATAATGTACCCTTAGATTATAAAATCACAATGTCCACTTATAATAGGTTTCTCCTCCATCTTATGAAATGAATATAATTCCAGAAGTTTTACAATTATGAATGGAGGATTGACTTCTGGATTCAAGAAGAAAATACTGATTAAAAAAAAGAAACAAAAAACAATTGAGATTATGTGTCTGGGAGGTTGGAATCTCTAATATAAATAAGAAAATATTTTTGTGTTTCATTTTTCAATCATTTTGTGCATAAAAGAATTTGGCATGGTTGTTCCTGGAAGAGTTAGCCCTTAAAAATGCTAATGAGTACGAAAAAGCAAACTTTGGTGACATCCTTTCCTTTACTGTAATGTGTAATGTGTGATATCATTAAGATTTGACTTTTGCATTGCTTTGTCTTTACTATCCCATGTTTACTTAGCAGTTTTCTAACTTTATCCCCAAGGAAAACCATTAGGTCCCATTTGAATTCATTAGCATTGTCCAGTAAATTCAAAATGTGGGAGACAGCTTGAAAGGAACAAGAGAGCACTGTTTGTTAATGAAGCATCTTACCTGAACAAGGTTTTATTTTCTAGTCAGGTTAGCAAAAACAAAGCTATGTTCAGCAAAGTGCCCATGCAGAAGGGAAGAAGAGAAGGAATCATTGATTGTATAAGTGAGAAATGAGCTGCTATTCAGCCTACCCAGCAGGGATGGCATTCCGGCTGCATTTGTGCAAGTGTGCAAGGCATACTGCAGACTGCTGTGTGGCTAGTGTTCATCCCATGAGGATGTGTTTTTCAATTTGTTTAAAAACGGAGAATTTCTAAGACATGTTAGAAAAATTGGATTTTGAGAAAAACAACAGTTTTGAATGATAATGAAGGGCAAAGTGGGAAAATTTCATACTCACACGTAACTTAATTCAGTATCATTTCTTACTTGTATACTGAATCAGCAATTTAATCAGTGTTCCATCTTCCCACCTCAAAGCTGCAGGCTCCCACCCCATCTAATCTCCAAACTCGTCAGAGCTGCTTCTCTCAAATAAAAGTCTGATCATGTCACTCATCTTCTGAAAATCCTTCAGAGGTTCCCATCGCCTAAAGGATAAAGATAAAAATCCTTAACCAAGCAGAAGAATCCCTATTGGAACTGGTACTAGATGACCTTTTCTATTTTATTTCTTGCTGCTCTTCATCTTGTACACACTTGAGTATTAGCCATATCAAACTTCTTTAGTTCTCCAAATTCACAATTCTCCATCATATCAGGCCACTGAACATGTGCTGGCTCATTTATCCATAATAATTATTATGATTATTTTTATCCCGTGTGTGCATGTGTGTGTGGTGTGTGCATGTGTGTGTGTGTGTGTATACACTACACTACTGCAGATTCCGTTATAAACATCCCCATTCTACAGATGAGAAACCGAGGCTGAGTAGTTAAGGGAAATTCCTACAGCTAGTAAGAGTCATAGGTGTAATTAAATGTCAGCCACCCATTGTTCTGGAGGTCACAAGACTTGTAATTTCCCCAAATGCTCCTATAGGTGACATCACTATTGTAGAACCCAAGACTGGTCTTTTGAGATATTTCTCAGACTTTTGCATTCTGGCAACCAATTGACTCCTCATGGATCCGGGAGCATAAGCAGGGTATTGGACTTTCACTATCATTCCAGTAACCTACTTTCAGAACTTTTCTTGCTATCCTTATAAAATTGGTGTCAGCTGGGTTAGAGTTTCTCATTCCAAAAAAAGAGAAACAATTTTGAGTAGGGTAGAATAAGCATTACAATGAACTAGAGTCTGCTATGACCATGTGGTCGCTTTGGGCTCTTCATGCCAGTGCATCAATAGAGAATGTAGGTAATGTACTCATGCAATAATGAACCCTAAATACCAAAAAAGATGTAGAATTGCTGCCAACATATGTGAGAAATGAGGCTTATATTTAGAACTTGAAATTTGCTGAGAAAGACTGCATAATGTTTCTCTGCCCAGTGATAACAACAGAGAATTATTGTTACCCAAGAAAAACAAGGCAATAAAGACTTGAACCCCTCAGGGATGTAGTTTGATTTTTTTACCAGGCAGCTTACCTGACCAAAGGACAAAGTGCTGGTGAAGGTGAAGTCAATCTGTTTGGAGATTATAGGAGGAAGATGATGAAACTCAGTTGTGTCCTCAGGACCAGATGCATATCAAGAAGTATGGCAGGTTTCATTTGCATTTAAACATTTCAGAGGCTATGGCTAGTCAACTATTTAAACTCATATCATATTATCTTGGGGGGAATGGGGATTATATTTTCCTCTCAAAAGTGGAGGCATTATTGTAGAATGGGAACCAGACATGATTAGACAGATTAAAAGGGGATTGGAGTAGTTCAAGAGGTGGACTGTATCAGAGAACTCTTGCACACTGCTGCAGATCTTCCCAGCCACAGCTTTCTTTAGCCCCTTGGCTATTCATTTTGTTCCAGCCACAATATGACAACTTCTTGCTTCATGTCAGTGTCACATGCCTCTTTCCTCTTGCCCCAGAGTGTTTTGCTGTCTTGATGCATTAAGTGCTACATAACCTGTTCAACACCCATTTCTGTACATGTTGGAAATGAATGGGGATTAATGTTCCACAGAGAATACTTTTGTCTAATGAGAGCTGAGAGCCAGTAGATGTATTATTCTCCCTTCTGTCATTGGTATAGACTGTGTTAAATTGCAATATGGTCTTTCAAATGACAACTCTATGCAGAAGAGCAATCAATTGCAGCAACCAGCTTATGATCTACCAGCCATATTGACTTTCCTGCATTTTCCATTTCACAAGCCTTTTCCCTCATTCATTGGTTCTCTAGAATTGCACTTACTAATAAAGTAGGGATGCGTAGTTTTTTTTCATCTAGTTTTGCTTGCTGGAGAAACCTGGCTAAGACATCACATAAGGGCAAGTATGTGTCTGCTTTTATTTTATTGCCTTTTAGTTTGTATTTAAATGCATGCCAACTATTGTTAGGCACTTAGACTATGAATACATACAGACATGATCCTTGCTTTAAAGGACTTACAATTTAGTGGGGGAAAAAAGAATGACAGAAGGCCAATGGAAGTAAGTTCAAGGCATAGAGGAGATACAAAGTAGGAAACATCTAAGTTTTCCTGATAGTAGGTGAAGATTTAAAGGTAAAGTCAAACAGTAGGTGAAATTAAGAATGACTAGCAGGTTTTCAAGCAGACAAAATGAAGTCCTTCCAGGCAGAGGGAGTAGGGGTACAAAGGCGTAAAGGCATACTAGAACATGGCACATTTGGGGAAATTGCCAGTAACTCAGAAAGACTGGACTATGGAAGATTAAGGTGAGAACTGAGATAACACAAAAAGGAAGAGTTCTAGGTTATGCAAAGAAATGCAAACATAAGGGATCTAGATAACCATTAATAGAATTTAAGCAAGAGACCAACATAAACATTTTCTAGTAAGAAAGCACTCTTGGAAGGTAGTGAGAAAGCTATATTGGGAGTAGGAGGCAATTGTAATAATCTAGCTAAGAGATTAGGAAAGCCTGCAGCAGACAGTGGCAATGTGGATGAAGATGTGGATAAGGATGAGTTGAAGAGATTTTTAAAAGGTAAAACCAATACTGCTTGTTAAATTATTAAATGATAGGGAGATAGAAGAGTCCAGGATGATTTCCCCTTTCTTGGCATTAGTAATACACTGAGTTAGTGAAGTCCATAAAAGAGCTATGTTTTTGTAGTCTCAAGATGTAGCAACAGAGTGTCTGGTAGATAGATGATGCCTGTTAGAGTTTTTTTTTTTTTCTAAATTGTCCTAATTTCCCTAGTACTTTCCCTACCCTACTAACCCTGCATATTGATTGCCAATAGAAAAGTCAGCATGATCTAATATTTTTTAAGGACTCATCTAAATATTTATTTGATAAACACAAATAATTAAAAAAATGTTCAGCAGTAAGTTAAATGCCTTGACTATACCCAGGCCTTGGAGCTAATGTATTTGTTTTTCACATTTATGAGTTGGATGTTCAGCCATCTGGATTTTCCACATGAATCCATTTGAGAAAGAAACTCCAATGGCTTATAATGCTAAATTAGCTTGTTTCAAGGACCAAGCAACAGATTTCCTCTTCCTTGTCTATCTTGACAGCTTTCTTCTTTGCATTTCATCTATGCACATATTTGGGTAGAAATGCATCTTTCAGTGTGATTCTTGACAGACATAATACTTAAGATTCGAAGTGTTTTGCCTCCTGAGAACTCAAGTCACATTTGTTAATTTTGATTTATAGCTAATGTTTGGTACTCCACTCATGACTTTCACTTAACACACTTAATGAGCATCAGTTTTCACAGTGCCCCATATGTGGTCTGAAAATGTTATTTACAGCCTCTCGATGAGGGAAATGTCACAACAAGAGCTTAGATCTCAGCAGGCAGCAGGATAAGCTGGACTGGGATGAGCTGGGATCCAGGAACTTAATATATGTAATCCCAATGAGTCATATGCTCAGATATGAACCTTGCCCTTAGCAATATGTATCTACCCAGCCAGATGATAGGATTAATATATTATAATAATAACAATTCAAAAATCCAAATTTCACAAGCAATCAAAGTGCTATGTGAAAGTCTCATAGACTGAGAAATCAAAAGGGCATTTAAATTTAACGAGTAGGTCATAGGTGATTATGACACGTGTATTTTCAATAGATTGCAGAGGAAGAAGCCTGATTTTAGTAGATTGAGGTTAAAATGAAAGTGAAAAACTATAGGCAGAAGTTGTAACTTCTCTTGCGATCATTGTAGTGATGAAGGAAATAGGAGATAAGACTACAGTTTGATTATGAGATAAGAGAATAATGGGGAGCCATTTTAATACTGTTTTTGTAATGAGGGGATTCTTAATCCTATTTTTAGTTTTGAGAAAAAGAGTCCATAAAGAAAGAAAATTTGAAGAACTAAGAGAGAATAGGTGTGAATAGTATTCGGGAAATAGGGGAAAAAATAGGTCATGTGAAGAGAAGAGCCTGGTTACCTAAAATGCTGATGGCAGGACTTTGTCTTCCTAGATGATAAGTCACTAAGGACATAGTTGACTTCATACAGAGGATACTAAAAGAATAGCTGACTGGGTGTGGTAGTTCACACCTGTAATCCCAGCACTTTAGGAGATCAAGGCGGGCAGATCTCTTGAGGCCAGGAGTTCAAGACCAGCCTGGTCAACATGTTGAAACCCTGTCTCTACTAAAAATACAAAAATTAGCCAGGCATGGTAGCTCCTGCCAGTAGTCCCAGCTACTTGGGAGGTTGAGGCAGAATTGCTTAAACCTGGGAGGTGGAGGTTGCAGTGAACCGAGATCACACCATTGTACTCCAGCCTAGGCAACAGAGTGAGACGTCATCAAAAAAAAAAAAAAAAGAGATGCTCACCTTCAGGAGCCTCCTGTTTCAAGGCCTTGAGAGGGGTATTTAACAAGCAATTGGTAACCACCACAACATATTTCTCCTGCATCTTCATAACCATCACACTTCTCTTTGTGTCAGGTGGTATAAAAATGGCTAAAAGAATTTGGGAGATCAATCTAAGTGGAATTCAACTTGGGAATATATTTAGTTTGGGTTTTGTGGAATAAGTATGTGGTTTGTAGTCACTTTCATGTCTGAATAAATGATTGACCATGATTTAGGAGTGTGACTATCTTGCAGGTGTGGAATATCTCGGTAGGGGTGGAATACCCCTACCACTCACTTGTCTAGTGACCTGAAGCAATGGTATGGAGAAGTAAGGCCACAGGCTATCCAGGTATGAAGTGTGAGACTAACTTGCAGGTATGGAACACCTTAATAGGGGCAATAGTAGAGAGATGTAGAGTCACAGGCTGTTCAGGTATGAGGTTACCAGTGTTTCCAGTACAAAATTACATGGGTGATGGAAGGGAAACAAGATGTAAAATGCATGAAGATATAAGCCAGTCTTTGAGGAAATCCTCCAGACTTTGCTTATATGTGAAATAAAACTTTACAAAGCCCCCAAAGTTGGCAAGCTTCTAAAATTTTATATGACTTTATCAATGAGTTGTAAAGCTGAAAGAAACTTTTCTAAACAATAATCAAAACAACTTTATTTGGTCATAGCTCAGTTATCTTCTCTAGAGAAAATTGTATTTAAAAATCATTTTAAGAAGGGCCTTCTAGAGAGTATGTAGCAAAATCTTGTAGAGTAAAAGTAGTTAGAAGTGTCAGTTAATTAATAAAAATTATGTAATTTTTCTGAAATTTCTATGGTTTTTCGATTTAGCACATTTTAAGTATGTAATTTATTGCAATAGCTTTCTCTTTATAAATATTCGTTTTGGCACTCAACTTTTTATTAGCAATCTTATGCTCTTTTTTCTCAAATAGGGTTCCCCACACTGCATAAGTTACAGGTCTCACAGAATCTGGATTGACTATTGCATACAAGCTCAGCTCCTGGTAGGAGTAGGGAGACCCCAAATTTGAGAACAGAAGGGATGAGAGACAGAGAGCCTAGCAGTTCATTACAGGAAATGGAACCCTGATTCATACATTTCCATACTCTGAGAATAGAAGGAGTGGGAGGAAAGAGTGTGTGTACGGCAGTGAGAGGAGGCGACGGTTATGTTTACAGAGCATTAGAACTTCCCAGACACTGTGGTAGACACATTCACTTAGTCCTCTCCAGAAAAATACAATCTGACCATTATTTAGCACTCACCCACTTACCATCTGGCAAGTACTATTCAAAGTATTTTACATCCGTGAACTCATGCAAACCTCTCCAACCCCATGAGATAAGTACTGTTATTCTTCCCATTTTATGATTAGGAGGAAGTCTAATTAGTAATAGAGCCATGATTCATACAGGGCTGTTTGTTTTCAGAGCAGCAACATTAACCCCTACAGTATGCCTGCCCTATAACAACATTAGTAAATCAGCTCTGTTGCTCCTCCATTAACTATAGAAACAGACACGCTCAGATAATTAAATAACTTGTTCAAGGTCTCATAGTTTGCGATAGAACTGATATTTGGCGCTCTTCTGAGTGCTTTCAAAACCCATAAACTTTTTTTTTTTTTTTTCCTGCACCAAAGTGCCACTAATTCAGTGAAGTTACTATGTTGCGTACTCATCAAGAAATCTCTGAATTTGGGGAAGATGAGATGTGCTCATGTTTTTAGTTTATTGAAATTTGGAAGTAATGAGCCCTTTTCTTGTCTAGTAGCCATTCCTCAGACTGTAGCTGGAGAGGGGGATTGGGAGACAATTCTAATGGATTTGATCTGTGCCCAGTTGAGCAGTGGCCTTGGCAGGTCATAGCAGGAAAACTGGAGAGGCGCTCTCAGGAGACATAATAGAAAAACCAGCACTAGGTCAAGAGGGAGGAGTCAGTACAGCCTTCAGCTTCAGGCAGGTGCAGTTTCATAAATGTTTAGTGACCTTTATTTAACTCACTGTCAGAAAACAGTGAAGAAAATACATTCTCTCCACCTTTATTTTCAAAATCACTTTCCATTATGGATAAGTCCTTTTCATTATGCTTATCACCACAAATCACCTCATAAACTATTAAGCATATGTGGCATGCCTGATGACTAGGTCACTTCTTTTTCTCTGGGATTTTATCACATGGTATAGCTAGTACTGGTTACGGCAAATTGGAAAATATTAGAAAAGGATATTCATAATGGGTTATTAGTAAAGTACATTTGTTGCTGTGGCTATATATATTTGGTATAAATCAACTAGATTATAAATCACCCAGAAATGGCATCCTAGCTTAGGGGAAAAACATTTATAAATATAAGTTTAGAACATGCACGAGTTCCCAGAACATGACCTGAGAAGTCAAACGAGTAGAATAAAACCAAAGACAAAACTGAATCTAGACTTTACATAATGGACACGGCTGGACAGATGGTGATTCAAAAGGGGAAGCAGTGCAAAGTGAGACATGTTATCAAGAAAAAGGTAAAGTGAAGAACAGAGCTGTGGGAAGAGCGGGGACTGAAAGAACAGAGATTTTATTTTTTTTGGAGAACTATAGTAGAGGATTTTTGATGGGTAGGTCAGTGTATTAGTCAGGGTTCTCTAGAAGGACAGAACTAATAGGATAGAAGTATATGTGAAGGAGAGTTTAAGGAGTATTAACTCACAGGATCACAAGGTTCCACAATAGGCCGTCTGCAAACTGAGGAGGAAGAAAGCCAGTCCAGGTCCCAAAAGTGAAGAACTTGGAGTCTGATATTCGAGGGCAGGAAGCATCCAGCACGGGAGAACAACGTAGGCTGGGAGGCTAAGCTCGTCTAATCTTTTCATGTTCTTCTGCCTGCTTTTCATTCTACCCACACTGACAGCTGATTAGATGGTGCCCACTCGGATTAAGGGTAAGTCTGCCTTTTCCAGTCCACTGACTCAAATGTTAATCTACTTTGGCAACACCCTCACAGACACACCTAGGAACAATACTTTGCATTCTTTAATCCAATTAAGTTGACAGTATTAACCATCACAGTCAGGTATGAATGTTAGCGGCCAAGTTAAGAAATTTGGACTTCAGAAAATGGAAAATCATCAAAATTTGAAAGAGATCAGCAGTTGACTGTTTTAGGGAGATTGATTAGGTGTCAATATGCAGAATTATTTGCAAAAAAGATGTTCAGAAGAGAGATAGAGTTCAAAGAAATAACTATAGTATATTATTAAAATTTTTCAGCAGGAGATATTGAGACACCAAAGAAAGGTGAGGAGAAGCACTGAAAGTCTCATTTTATAAAGAAGAAACAACTCGATGATATTGCAATCAAACTGGTTGTGTGAGGAAGAAAGGGGAATACAATTACTAGGTAGACACTGTAGGCAGGATATAGTACAGCCGAGAGATGTCTTCCGTATACCAGGAAAAAGAAGGAAGGAAGGAAGGAGAAGGGAAAGAAGGGAGAAGAGAAGGGAAGGGAAGGGGAAGGGGAAAGGGAAGGAGAAAGGGAAGAGGAAGGGAAAGGAAGGGGAGGGAGGAGGGAGGGAGGGAGAGACAGAGTGAGGGATGGAGGGTAGTAGAGAAAAAAAAGTTACATCCTGAGATGTAACGTGATGAATTTCAAAGTTCATGGGAGCGACTGACTCTGTTTGGACAAAAACCAAGTCTGTCCGTAAGTGTGTAATCCCTGTGGTTTGGGACATCTAGCCCTCAAAACTCGTATTCACTTCCCTTTCCTCTGCATTTAGGCTCACTAATCAAATTTCTGATTGTTTATTTGATTTCCCATATAGATGACATCAGGAAAGTACTGGCTGGATATTATGAATACTATCTATCCTAGCAAGTATTATTGCTATTACAAATAATTCCTTGGCATTCTTGTTTGTACATATGTTCTCTTTAAATATGAGTTCACTGTGTTCAATTAACTCTAGAGCTTGGACAAGATAGAAGTTCTGAGACCAGCTCTGCACTGTGCCCAATTAGCCAGTGCTTCTTGTTAGGCTCTGTCTTTGTGCTAGTTAAAGTAACTATGCAGTCTCCTTGCGTGATATACATTTAATAGCATTGTTACCTTCGCACTGCAATCCTCTGCAGACAGGACACCATTACTTTACTCTCTAAGGCAGCCGTCCCTAACATTTTTGCCACCAGGGACCGGTTTCATGGAAGACAATTTTTCCACTGAAGAAGCAGGGTGGAGGATGGTTTGGGGATGAAGCTGTTCTTCCTCAGATCATCAGGCATTAGAATTTCACAAGGAACATGCAACCTAGACCCCTTGCATGCACAGTTTACAATACGGTTAGTGCTCCTTTGAGAATTTAATGCATCCGCTGATCCGACAGGAGTCAGAGCTCAGGCAGTAGTGCTTGCTCACCTGCAGCTCACCTCCTGCTGTGTGGCCTGGTTCCTAACAAGGCACCAGTACCAGTTGGCAGCCCGGAGGTTGGGGGTCCCCTGCTCTAAGATAAAACTTTTCTATTTCATCCTTGAAGTGGAGAAATTGAGACATCAAATAAATAAGTTGATATGATTTGAACATTTTGGAGTGTATGGTAGAAAATATTATCCTGATACATGCTCACATTTTGACTGTGAAACTGAGCTCATGAATAGATGTGACTTTTCAAAGCGAAGGTTCAAAAAAATAACCATGAAAATGTTCTGCCGCTTCAGTTCACACAGACCCATGTGACCTATACTGAACCACAGCATTTTCTTTGTCTTCCAATGTGTAAGACAATTGTGAGAACTAATTAAATGTATTCCTACAGATGCAAGTTTCCCCCAAGGAAGGTGCTTGAATAAGGCAAATATTATAAGAAGCAGTCTGTGATTATAGAGGTGTATTTAAATGACCTACAGGTGTAGAAATCGAAGAAGCATAAATGAGTGTGCTATGAATTTTTATTTAATATGCAGCAGATCATTAATCTATGATTACATCAAAGGCTAAAAATTGATGTTTTTTAAAAAATTTTCTTTCCCCCTTTTTTCCTTTCTTTCCTTTTTCTTTATTCCTTTATTTTACTTTCTCTCTACTGGAACCTACAAAATACTGTTTTATCATTCCTACATCTTGATTACATTTTAAAATAAGAATCAGGAATCCCATATGACCCATGAATGTAGAGAAGAGAGGAGAGAAATGAGGGGGTTGGAATGTATGTACATATTTCATATTTGTGAGATTAAAAAGAAAACAGAAGAGTGTATCTTAGGAAAATAGGCAATATCTCAAAAACCCAAACCCAAATGTAATCAGATTTCAATTCAATCTAGCATCTTTTCAAATACTTTGCATCTAATAACAGCAGAAATGGGAGTGCGTTACATCAAAATGACATATAGTAGAAGCTCACCCAGCTGGAAGACAGAGGTTTCTAGTGCTTGGGATGTTGTTATTTAATGCGTTTATGACTAATGCTTACGCATGTTTGGCATTTTATAACACAAATATGAACAGTACTTACTGTATCTCAATACAGCCACATCTGCATACAAGACATATGGAAAATGTATTCCCCCAAACACTTTACCTGAAATTACCAGTGTTAATGAATATCCAGACATTTTATTGGAAAAACAAATACTGGAAATGAAAGCAAAGGTGCAGTTATTAGAAAGAAAGCTTTGTCCTCAGATTTATCAGTAAGGAATATTTCAAATGAGTTTTTTTTTTTTTTTTTTTTTCCCAAATTATTCTTTGTTAAACCAAATAGTCAATGGAGAAAAGTATTTCTGCCTGATGCTCCTGAAGTCTTTTACGTACAGGCTAGCTTCTTCTAGGGCTAATTTTTCTATGTCAAAATAGTTTCTTTTTATTAAATCTTAATCGTATGAATATTATTCTACAAAACATGTAACACTCCACCACACACACACACATATACACCCGCCACACACACACATACACACTCCATTTTGTCATTTATTTATTTATTTATTTAAAGAAAAAGGAAGAAAGAGAGAAAGAAAAAAAAGAAAAAAAGAATGAGGAAGAGGAAGAAAAAGGAAGAGAAAGAGGGAAAGAGAACGGGAATATTGCTTTACTGCCCAGGCTAGAATGCAGTCTAAAAATGGGAGTTGAAAACCTCTTTTATGCCAATAATTGTGCTTAACAATGGAGATAGGAAGGAATAAGTGAAGAAAATAACAAACAAGCAGCCAACCAATATTTCATTTAAACCTATGAAATGCTATGCAATTATTGAGGAGTGATTTACTTGCAATTATGTAGTCACTTTTGGAATAGGTGTGATATGGTACTGATGAGAATGTATGTTTTGTGCATTTGAAGTGGAGAGTTCTATAAATGTTTATTAAGTTTACTTGTTCCGGGTCTGAGTTCAAGTCCTGGATATACTTGTTAATTTTCTATCTCGTTGATCAGTCTAATATTGACAATGTGATGTTACAGTCTCCCACTATTATTGTGTAGGAGGCTAAGTCTCTTTATAAGTCATTAAGAACTTGTCTTGTGTATCTGGGTGCTCCTGTATTGGGTACGTGTATATATAGGATCGTTAGCTCTTCTTGTTGCATTGATCCTTTTACCATTATGTAATGTCCTTCTTTGCCTCTTTTGATCTTTGCTGCTTTAAGGTCTATTTTATCAGAGGTGAGAATTGCAACTCCTTCAAATGGGTTTTGATAGATTGCCAGTTGATAACCTTATTATGAACTATGCTTTTAACATGGCCCCATCATTCCCAGGCATCAAAGTGATACAAGCACCCTCTACAAGGAAATGAGTTTTTGTGGGTACTTTCTTCTTCCTTTTTTTTAAGAGTTGGGGAAAGGCCGGGCGCAGTGGCTCATGCCTGTAATCCCAGCACTTTGAGAGGCCGACGCGGGTGGATCACGAGGTCAAGAGATCGAGACCATCCTGGTCAACATGGTGAAACCCCGTCTCTACTAAAAATACAAAAAATTAGCTGGGCATGGTGGCGCGTGCCTGTAATCTCAGCTACTCAGGAGGCTGAGGCAGGAGAATTGCCTGAACCCAGGAGGCGGAGGTTGCGGTGAGCCGAGATTGCGCCATTGCACTCCAGCCTGGGTAACAAGAGCGAAACTCCATCTCAAAAAAAAAAAAAAGTGTTGGGGTCTTGCTCTGACATCCAGACTGGAGTGCAGTGCTGCTGTCATAACTCATTGCAACCTCAAACTCCTGAGTTGAAGTGATTCTCTCACCTCATCCTCCAAAGTAGCTGGGGCTACAAGTGCATGCCATCCTGCTCAGCTACTTTTTCAAAATTTTTGTAGGCACAGGGTCTCACTATGTTGCCCAGGCTGGTCTCAAACTCTTGAACCAAAGCGAGTCTCCTGCCACGGGCCCCCTAGTGGCTAGGAATAGCGGCACACTCCACCAGCTTGGCTAATTTTTAAAAAATTTCTTTTGTAGAGATCAGATCTAACTATGTTGCCCAGGCCAGCATAGGTTCTTTCAAAAAATAGAGCAGAGGAAATTCATACCTTTAGTCTTCTCAACAAAACTAAAAAGAGACTTAAGTGGGAGATGAATTCAAGAGAAAGCCAAGTGATCATTTACTCAATAGCAAAATGCCCAGATATTTTCTAACGTAGATTATACATGCAAATGCCACTTGCCTATACAAATGCCTACGGGGGTTCTGTACCCACAGACCCCTTGGATATACAGAACGGTTTCCATGTCTCAGTTTTTCTTAGCTTCTGAATTTAGGAGGTTCCCTATTTTGTTATAAGTCTTTGTTTTATGGCAGCAATTTTCATGTTTTTATAGCATTTTTATGACCCATGGAAAAGCCTCTTGGCACAATGTCTGGCAATGTTTCACCTCAGATACTGTCACAAAAGAATTCACCGCAGTAGAGAGCAGAGCTTCACCGAGGAATCCAACCTGCACTTGCCCCAGGTGTGACAGATGTCAGCCCTCAGGTATCCCAACTTACCCTGCGATGAACTTGGTTCTACACAGTCTCCCAAACAAATGATGCGTAAACCGGCACAGCTATCAGGGCAATCTTTCTGATCAGTGGCTGAGTCTATTGCTTTAAACCTCTATCTCAGTGCACCCACTTGAGGACCTCAGTAGGTTTCGGTGGAAAATTCAGTTCCCTCCTGGGACTAGAACCTTGTGATATATTGTAGATCAGTTGGCTAAGTAACTGAACTTCCTGCTCCTTCCTTTTCACCTCGTTCTTGTCGGTTTCCAGTGCCCTCTATCGGATCTGAGCCCCATGGTCTCAGATGCTGAATGAAGCCCTGTCTGAACTTCCCCATATCTCCCCAAAATTCTGATGCTCATCCTTAAGACTACCTCGACACTCTTGATGCTATCTATCCCCCTCTTTGAGTTAGTCTTGATTTCCATCTCCTATTCCTCAGCCTCACATCTTCTAACTACACCTACAGAGGTAGGATTGGATAACTCTGCCTGACCTTATACTGCTGATTTGGATTACTGAAACTTCTTCATGAGACAGGTAAGTACCCTTAATTCAGCATACCCCAAATATTACTTCCAAGAACATACCTTATTTGCATGTCCAAGCAGTTGGGAGGAAAAGATAGAAACTCATTTTTAGGAGTGAAAAAGGGGCTATAAGGAATGAAGGCCAAGACACCCCAAACAAGTGGGGAGCTGAAATAGGGGAATAATTCTAATTTATTTATTTCATCCTATTACCTGGAAAAGCCTGAATAATACTGGAAAGAAAGAAAGAGAGAGAGAAAGAAGGAAAAAAGAAAGAGAGAAAGAGAAAGAAAGGAAGAAAGGAAAGAGAAAGAAAGGAAGAAAGGAAGGAAGGAAGAGAAAGAAAAAGAAAGAGAGGAAGGAAAGAAGGAAGGAAGGAAGAGAAGGAGAGAAGAAAAGAGGCGGGGTTCAGTGGCTCACACCTGTAATCTCAGCACTTTGAGAGGCCAAGGAGGGTGGATCACCTGAGATTCAGGAGTTCAAGACCAGCCTGGCCAACATGGTGAAACCCATCTCTACTAAAAATACAAAACTTAGCCAGATATGGTGGTGTGTGCCTGTAATCCCAGCTACTCAAGAGGCTGAGGCAGGAGAATTGCTTGAACCCAGAGGCAGAGGTTGCAGTGAGCCAAGACTGTGCTGTTGCTCTCCAGCCTGGGCAACAGAGCGAGACCCTGTCTAAAAAAAAATAAATAAATAAAAATAAAAATAAAAAAAATAAAAAACAGAGAAAAAAAAAGAAAGAAAGAGAAAAGGAAAGAAAAGAAAGAGAAAGAAAGCAAACAAGTAAACCAACAAAGCGATGAAAACATCGCTCTGATATGAAGCCCCTCAGAGATGGAGACCTCAATTTCTTTTCATTATTCCTCATTCCTATTTAGTTGGCTACATATTGGAAGATAGGGTTGAAGTTCTTGCTTTTAAGTCTGATTCAGTTTGAACTAAAGTAAACTTGAATAGCCTAGTAAGTCTAGCATGAAGTAAGTCAACTTCTATTTTGAGGATACCAAGGATATTGTATTGTTTTTCTTTTCCAGATCCTTCCTCTCTAGCCCCAAAGTCTGCTTTAGTTACAGCTAATTATTTCTCATGTGTTTCCTACGCACCACTACCATACTATTTCATATTTCTGTGCTTTTCAAAAATAATGTTCTCTATTCCTGGAATTCCCTTTAGCGCTGTTTCTCCACAAGGAGCATCTTTTGGTTTGTGAAAGCTAATATTATAAGTCACCTCCTCTCTGAAGCAATTTCTACGGCATCTGTTCTGTTGCTGTTACTGAGTTAAATCATTTCTCCTCAGAATATTGTACAAATCAGTATTATTTCACTGCTTGGTGGTGCTGGTGTCAGGAAGGGGGTAAATACACAAGTGAATAAGTAAATCACATTATGATACTACAAATAGTAATCAATAATCATTATAGATTATGATTGATTGTAAACATGCAGTACAAATATAGATAGAGCAGTGATTGATGAATCATATTCAAAAAGCAATGTTCAATGAATGTTTTCCTGGTTATCATTTTTATATGGTTTTTCCAAAGGCTCTATCCATGCTTTATCTCACTTACCTTTTTTGGGGGATTGATGTCTTGAATGAGACAGGTGACATGAGTATTTTGATTAACTAAACCCAGCAGGAATGCTAATACAGTTGACAACAAAATGAAAATTCCAAAAATGTTTCAACAGCTGGACAGGTGGACCAAGTTTAGTAGAAGGGGCACTGAGTACTTACACATTGTTGATGGAATTGTATATTGGTGACACAGGTTTTTTTGAAACTTGGAAATATATGTCAAAAATGTAAAATGAATGCATAACCTAAGAACCAAACATTTCACATCTGGAGATATTAGCTAAGAAATAGTTTGACGAGTCATTTAAGTCTTATATACATGAATGTTCATAGTATTTGTAAAATGGTAACAATGAGGATTTGGCCCCATGCCAGTAATATTTACATATATACACATACATAATATATGTCAAATATGATACATGTTATAAACTATATTACAGAGCATATGTAATTCCAAGGTAAATGATATTGTACAAAACTGTAAAACAAAAAGGAAAATGTTAGATCATCTGGGCAATGTTGTATAAAGATATTTTACATTTGCCCATACAACTCAGAGGTCATCAGGGAGTACACTGGCTCTCAGAGAGCTGGTTAAAGCTTGATTTCTACCTTGAAGTCAGGATTTGTGGAAATATTGTACAAAACCATCCCCAGAGTTTCTTCTCATTCCCAAGGGCTAAAGCACTCCTGGGCACCTACATTTACAGGTGATGTTTTAGGTTTCATCACTCCAGGTAAAAATGCTCCATCCTTTTATCTGTTTCCATAAAAATAAGCCCACTCACACAAAGCAATATATAAGTTTTTGTTGGAGTTACTGAAGATCAGGAGGGTTACAGGGAGGAGTTATGCTCTTCAATTTCCTTCACATTCTTTGGCTTCCACTCCCCCCACTCCTCCATCCCCTCCTCTGCCACCTCTTCTCATTCTTGGCCCTCACCCCTTTGTCCTGGTGCCTAGGTGCCCTTTGCTAACCAGACTCCACCTAGGGATCAACTCCTACCTTAAGGACCAACAAATACAGATATATGTGTGTTGGCTGTTGCAGTAATAATTCATTCCCAACTAGGAACATATCAAAATATTGATAGCAATTAATTCTTGACGGTGAGTTTAAAAGTGATTTAAATTTTATTATTTATTCTGTAATTTCAAAAGTGAATAAGTGTTACTTTTTCATTATAAGGAAAACAAGTTTTTGAAAATGGAGTTGTTTGTCTAACATACTGGTAAAGTCTCCAAAAATAGAGACTGGATCATAATTTGGGGGACTATTTTAAAGGTAATGGCATAGGACAGATCTTCTAACTATAGAATTTTATGATTCAAGGGTTGTTGTTAAGATAAAATGACATAATGAAAATGAGAGCACTTTGAAAAGGACAGATCTCCATAAAAGTGTGCTATTATTTTGAGGCTTTGTGGTACAGTGAGTGATAAGTACAATTGCTGGTACTGAATAGAACATAAGTTTCTAGAAAAGGATGGAACAGAAGTTTAAGGGTAGACATATGATAAAACGCACAGTGGCTCAAATCTCCATACTCATCCCAAACTCTTGTTTGATAAAGACATCTTATCTCTTCTCCATTATTTTTCTTTCCTTCCTTTCTTCTTGAGTCACTTTTTTTTTTTTTTTTTTTTTTTAGAAAAGGTCTCATTCTGTCACCCAGGCTCGAATGCAGTGATGTGATCATAGCTCACTGCAGCCTCAAACTACTGGGTTCGAGTAATCCTCTCACCTCAGCCTCCCGAGTAACTGGGACTACAGGAGTGTAGCACTATGCTTGTTAATTTTATTATTATTATTATTATTATTATTATTATTTGTAGTAGTACTAGTAGTAGCTATGTTGCCCAGGCTAGTCCCGAATTCCTGTGTTCAAGACATCCTCCCATCTCAGCCTCCCAAATGCTGAGATTATAGGCAAAAGTCATCAGCCCCCGATTCTCTTTTTCATCCTTGCACCATGGGAAGAAAAGTGGGGGTAACTGCAGCTTCATTTCATCACCATAAACTTAAGTATTTAAATAAGTATTATCATATGATGTTTTGTTTACACCTAAAACAACAGAAATATTAAATCCTCTATTGTGACTTCTGGAGTTTCTAACCAAATTTCTTTAATTGTACATAACGGTCAATATAAAGCAAACTGATTCTTGAATAAAAATTAAGAAAAGCAGAGTTTATAGGTGGAAAGATGAGTAAATATTCGTTTTTTTTTTTTTTTTTCAGGTTTGCCCAAAAAAGATTAAAATGAAACAATGTCAAATTGGGTTTTTTTGCTCACTGGACTTGAATGCATTAGGAAGCCTTTTCAGTTATGATGAGATCTTGTTTTTATTTTGGTTTTGCTTTGTTTTGTTTTCTACATTTGTCTGAAAAAAAATTAAATGAGTGTTAGGATGTAAGAAAGATCAAAGAAAAAAAGTCTTTAAAAATATGAGGCCCCTGTCATCATTTTCAAGGAGTGTCATCCATGAATATAAAACATACTTCCAGCTCCGTGAAACCTTAGCATTAAGATTATTGCACATTTTATTGACCTTTCCTAGGCCCTGAAACTAGAAATTCATCTGCCTCTAACCTTTCCACCCAAGTCGACTTCATACATAAGTAAAGAGCAAGTTGAAATTACAGGGAGCTGTAAAGAAATGGAAGTTCCCCGCTTTCTTCTTTCAAAACCAATATTAAAATATATGAGGTGCAATTGTCAAACTAAAAAATTGCCAGATGATTCATAAGAAATGTGTGGCCAGCAGGCCAGCCTGACTGCTCCCTTGCATTACCGATTTTTGATGTGTCTTTGGGAAGGAAGATGGTTATTTCCTGTTAAGTTAGACAGAAATGAAGCTGTGGACTGAAGAGCAAAGGGGAGAGAGAATGACCAGTTGCTGGACACAAGCAGAAGATAATGCCACTCAGTGAGGCAAGCTCAGATGTTAGTTTTTTAAAGTAAACAGCTTGTAAATGAAACCCCAAAGGACTCTATTTCCCCTCCTCTAGTTCTTATCTCTCACACTGTCCTCCATCTTATCATCTCCCCAGGGAGAAACGGGCTTACCTGTCAGGCATCCTTTTAACTTGTCAGGGACTTAACTCCAGCTAAGACAGCCAGAAATTACAGCTGAATGGATTTACATATTGGAGGGTGAGTATCTGCTTCTGTATACTGAGCCACACTATTTATGCCTAATTTGTTTCTTAAATGTTACAACAACAGGAATAATTGTAACCAGCTTGCACAGGAGGCAGGGGTTCAGAGCAAGCATGTGAGCCTGTCCCACCTGATTTGGCTACCAGGGATGGCTTATCCCTGTGAAGTCCTGGACTAGCATCTTCCTGACTTATGCAGTAGAATTGTGGTATGTGGTACACTTGGAAAGAAAGCAAAGGGAATGTGAACTTCTGTTTCTCTTCTTCAGAAAGCCCAACACCACCACTATGAGCATCATAATGAATAAGTTTTGAGGCTTTCATTGAAGATTGCCTTATATTGGGAAACGTTTACTGAGTTTATTTTTTTTAACAAAGTTCTAGCAACTGCCTTATAAGGCCTTAATTCTTTTGAACATGTAAACTGAATATATCTATATTAATATGTGCATATTTATGTGTGTGTTTGTGTGTATAAATATATATGTATATACACATATAAATATTACACTTATACACTTATAAATATATGTGTATATGTTTATTCATACACACACACAGACATAAATACACAGGATCAGTAAGGGGACAGGAGTTATTCTGCTGGAATTGGATATTGTCAGGGTGAATTGTTGGAAGTTTCCATTCCATGAGAACCAAATAAATACAATGGGAAAAGCAGTGTTAAGGTATGTTGTGGTAAATGACCAATGACAGAATTGAAACAATGGAAGAAGAAGCGACATAGTTTGTAATAGTCTTCTAAACTCTTGGGAAGTATATCAGTTGAGAAAACCACTCATTTAAAATGCAAACAAAGTTGCTGTGTATCTTGCTATAAAGACACTCATTGACTGTCAGTACAGGGAGTGATTTGAGAGAAATATTGTACGGAACTAATCAGAATATTTTGTGACCTGCCCTTTAAGGGAAGACATATACAACTGCTATCTAAATAGACTGAACAGCAGCACTGAATAACAGAGTGGTTTTACCATGAGTGATTTTTTAAAAAAGGAAGCCCAAGCATTCACTGTTTGGGGCTTAATAAGTAATTCTAACACTGAGAGGACAAAGCTCTTCTCCATTCCAGCACAGTGATTGTTGAAATGAGACTAGAACAGCATGGGACATACCCCAGGTAATGATACCAACAAACTTCAAAGTCAACTTCAGGTTCAGCTGACAGTAACAGACCCGACAGCAGGTAGCAGGAGTGAAATTATAGAGTTAAGCAGAATGGAAACCACTGGGCACAGAAGGCTGCAGAAGAGAAAGTAACTGACCACAGCAACTTATCTCAACTCTCTTGCTGCAAAGGAGAGATTCTCAACCCTGGCTACACATTATTACTACCTAGAGGGGATCTTAAAACCAGCCCTACCCTGAGGAACCCAAATTCAACTGGTCTGGAATGAATTCCTGGCACAGGTGATTAGAAACCTCTTGGATTTTAATGTGAAACTGGAGCTCAGAACCAGTGTCCTAAAGAAAAGAAAGGATTGGATAGGCTGGTTCAAGCAGTTAAGACAAGAGGAACTGGAGCTATAGATAAGGCTGTATTGTCCCACACCCACCCTCCTGAAGGACTCCTTCTCATCGCTGTGGCTTGAGGAGTGTAATTCAAACATAAAAGATGAAACAATACACATAATTTATCTCTAGCCAGCATATAGACTGAAGTCAAATCATGCTTTGTCCTATGCTCTATAAGAAATCTTAGGACATATTTTTAAAAACAAAAATGACATCGATACATTCTGATCAAATTGATCAAGAAATTGATGATTTCTTTCCAATGAAGGTTAAACACTTTCATTGTCAAGAAGGATTTCAAGAGAGTTTTTATAGGCAAGTGGGAGTCTGTAAGTAGAGAAAGAGAGAGCATTCCAGACATATGGCACAGAAGTCTGACAAAGAAGATTTGAAAAAAGGGAATGTTGGATTGTGTGTCTTTAATTTCCTCTTTTTTTTGAAATACCTTTTTTCCAGAGTGATCATTTTTAATATGTATTTAGAACCTGTTATCTCTTAAGGAAATGTCTTACCTAGAAGGTGAAATAAACAGTAAAACCACGAGCAAGTATAGTAAGTCATGGGACCCCTCCCCATGATCAAATTGATCATTTGTGTTCCTTCTTGCATCAATTTATTTCATCATTATCAATAACTGAAAATTAGTAAGTATCCCTTGCACACACAGGATTATCCTAAGTATAGTCAAAATCTTCATTTTCTTTTCTGTCATTTTGCCTTTAAAGATATTTAAAATAACTTGTAAAGTAAGATTGTGAATTCCTTCAGAATCAAGTTAAGGATGGACACTATTAAAATAAAGAAAACTTGGCTATACAAAAAGTAGTAGTCAGGTGTGGTGGCACGTGCCTGTAGTCCCAGCTATTCAGGAGGCTGAGGTGAAAGGATTGCTTGAGCCTCCGAGGTTGAGGCTGCAGTGAGTCAAGATCGTGCTATTGCACTCCTGCCTGGGAGACAGGCAAGATCCTGTTAAAAAAAAAAAGGGGGGGGAAGGAAAGAAGGAAGAAAGGAGGGAAGGAGAGAAAGAGGGGAGGGTGGGAGGGAGAGAGAGAGTGAAAGAAAGAAAAAAAGAAAGGAAGGAAGGAGGGAAGGAAGGAATGAATGAAAGAGAGAAAGAAAGCAAGAGAAAGAAGGAAGGAAGGGAGAGAGGGAGGGAGGGAGGGAAGAGAAAACTTGGCAAGACTTGTTGGAAGTCTAAATTTTTTATTTTTATTTTTTATTTTTTTGAGATTGAGTCTCGCTCTGTCACCAGACTGGAGTGCAGTGGTGCTATCTTGGCTCATTGAAACCTCTACATCCCAGGTTCAAGCAATTCTCCTGCCTCTGCCTCTTGAGTAGCTGGGACTATAGGCGTGCGCCATCACGCCTAGCTAATTTTTGTATTTTTAGTGGGGACAGGGCTTCACCATTTTAGCCAGGATGATCTCAATCTCTTGACCTCATGATCTGCCCCACCTTGGCCTCCCAAAGTGCCACTGCGCCCGTCACTGATTGTTATGTATGCATTACCATACAGCTATATGAGGTGTACATGAATTTCAGTGACACCCCTAAAGACGCACACTGGATCGAGAATACGACATATGCATTAATCTTCCCGTGCAAGTCACTTGATGACTTATAGATCACAAGAAAATCCAGTAAGTCAGTCATGCAGAACTGCGATCTCTTTCGCAATTTGCTGCTTACCAGTTATGAGATTTGGCCATGTTGTTCAATGTCAGGATCCTCCTCTATGACGTGAAGATAGTACCTGTTTCATAGTACTGTTGTGAAGTTTTGTGAGATGAGTATAGAAAGTGCTTACTATAGTAAATACTTAATAAATGGAAGCTATTATTCAATCTTCATAACTGTATTTTTATTATTGACAGAATCTGATTTATGCTGAAATATACAGGCTCCTGAACCACAACTAATTCAACATCTTTAAAAGTGACAATAGAAAAAGCATTGGGAGCTTATATTGGTTTTTGTTTTGAATGATTAAATCTATTATTATACACTGCTGGAGGCAATTCAGTTCCCATATTTTCTTAGCTGGAAGATGGACTATAAGAGACAAAGAAGAAGGTGTTTTTTATTCTCCCCGCCCCCGCCTGGGTTACTGTTCCTATCTCCTACAAACAGATACTATGTACTGAGGAGAAGACCCAGACAGATTAGAGTTAAAAAGATTTTTAAAGATCTATAGTACAAACATCTTTTTTAAACAATAAATAAAAACTCTAAACTTGAGCTAAAAGTTGAACCCCAAATCCAACTGTTATTTCAGGTACAGACGAGGTTAGAACCTAGGTCTCCACTTTCTCTATCATTCTTTTAACTAAACAATTCTCTATTTTATAATTTTTATCTGTTATTAAGTTGCTTCCTAAGCTTAGAGCTGCTAAGTTGAATTATTTAAGTCTTGCAGCTTTCTTTTTATGTCTTACCCTTCAAAACTGTGTACATATTATCTATCCTTTGAAGACATAAGACCACTCTTGGGGATCTGTTTATCACCAAAAAAGACCCTGAGATGAGATGGCTAAATCAATCCCACCAGAATGGTGACTGCCTATATGAAATGCAGAGACCTCGAGAAGCACTGGCACAAAACTTCTGGGTCATATTTTAATAAAAAAATTCCAAAGAAATTACCTCATACATTTCCACATACAATAAGACATTGGAGAATAACTAAGCTAGATATGCTTAGAGGTTTCAGAATGTATATTCATTGTCTAATACCAAGGATGGAAGAGACGATTATTTTGATTTATTGTAAGAATGAGAATTGAGAGGTATTGGATCACAAATCAAGTGCCATATAATTAGAAAATAAAGAAAAATATAATGTATGCTTATATTAATTAGCAGCTTATAAATTAATCTTCCAAGTCCTATACCATTAGTTCTCCAGATACTGTGATGTACACACTACTGTCTTCATTGAGAGGTTCAGTGATTTACCCAAAGTTTCACAACTCCAAGTTAGAGATCCAGTACTTACAGAGTGGATTGATTCCCAGCATGTTGTCCTTTCTAACACAATACTACTATATTATGACAAAAATCTTTGGAATGTTTAGTTATCTGGTCTAAGGAAGAAAGGAAAGAAACTGAAGTATGCATAGCGCTTTGAGGTTTTAATAAATGATTTGCTGTACTGCTTTCAACATAAACTGTATAGACACAGTGCAAAGAGTAAACCACAACTGGAAAAAAACATCTCAAAAGGTCAACTGGTTTGAGAGGGCAGCCAACAGAAGCCACCTCAATTTTAGTTTGTTCTTGATATATGGATGTGAACACATCTGAAAAGAGTAACCTAATATCTTTTTGACCCAGAGTTGACCCAAACCCAATCCAAACATGAAAAGGAAGAAAAGCTGAAGCTGAAGGTTTGAAGCCATATCTTGTAACGTATTTTAGATGGAAAACACTAGCAAACTGTTTTTTAAAAAGGATTAATAGCCAAATTGCTAAACAATAAACAAGAAAGAATACTTTAAATGCACATTTTAAAAGGAGGATGAGTTTAAATAAAGATCCTTTATGTTGGAAAAACTATCCATATACAAGTTGCTTATGTATACATTCACACTCAAACATGGCAATTTCTTTCTTTCTTTTCTTTTCTCTTTCTTTCTTTCTTTCCTTTCCTTCCTTCCTTTCTCTCTCTTTCTTTCTTTCTCTCCTTCTCTCATTCTTCCATTCTTTCTTTCTTGATGTGTTAAAATTTACCTGAAAAAACAATGTAGGAAAAGATAGAATATTAAGGAATACCCAATCTCTTCTTATAGGAAACCTAAAAATACAAATTATGACTACATTAGTCAGTGTCCTCTAGAGAAACAGAACCAGGAGATTTATTATAAGGAGTTGGCTCCTGCGATTATAGAGGCTGACAAATTCCAAGATCTGCAGGGTGAGTATGTAAGCTGGAGAGCCAGTGGTGTAGTGCCAGTGTGAGTCCAAATGCCTGAGAACCAGGATCATTGATGGTAAAGTTCTAGTCCAAATGTTGGCAGACTCAAGACCCAGGAACAGATGATTTTTCAGTTTGAGTCCAAAGACAGGAAAAAAGCTAATGTCCCAGTTTGAAGGTCATAATGCAAGATGAATTCTCTTACACAGAGAAGGGTCAGCCTTTTTGTTCTATGCAGGCCTTAACTAATTTGATGATGCCCGCCCACATTAGGGAGGGCCATCTGCTTTATTCATTCTGTCGATTTACATGTTAATCTAATCCAAAGAAAACCCTCACAGACACACTAATAATAATATTTGAACAAATATCTGGGCACTCTGTGACTCGGTTAAATTGACATATAAAATTATCATAGGTAGTAGAAGAAACCAATATTATAACAAATACATAAAAATTTAGAAAACCAAGTGAATGTGGCCCTTCAATGTCATTTACTTTTGGAAAAACATGCTCATTACAATAAGGCAGTGAAAATATTTATGCGATGCCCCTTAGTCAGGTGTCTTTGCAAAGGACAAGGGTATTCAAGAAGAGAAATCCAAACCAAAGTTTAGTTTACCTGAAAGATCAAGTAGGTATGTCCTCCAGAGCCTGAATGAAGAGTAGAGAAGAGATGGAGGATAAACAAGTCCTTTACCCTTGCTTTGACTCTAGTCATATCTATGGGAGGTTTCATGTTGCCATAGAGATATGTGTGTGTGTCAAAATTGCCTCTTGAATTCTTCTCTTGATTCTTTCCCCCACTGGTAGATGAGACACTCATAAAGTGGAATCTAGGATTTCTCTACCTTTAAGATAATTTTGTCAGTTAGCATTTTCTTGAGAAAAGTGCTGAATTCAAAGACAGAAAGAGAATGTGTCTGAATTTGTGTTAAGCATTGTTTGTAATTAGCACTTTTTAAGAGAAGCTGAGCAGGTAAAAATCAAAACAAACAAAAATGTAAGAGAAGTGGTTAGTTAAGTGTGATTTTTAAGAGCTTATTTTTAAACAGACACAATAAACATAGAAGCTCTCTGATAGCTTTCCCTTATTTTTCATTGCATGCAATCAGATACCGAATATTCTTCACTGAATATTGAATTCCTACTATTCATGTAATCATATATAGTTATATTTCAAAACACTATCAGATCTATCACCATATTTGATTCTTATAAAATGTCTCTGATGTTTATATGAATTAGTGCCTTATTGCCAATTTACAGATAGAAAAACTGAGGCACAATTCAGGATAATGACTTTCCTGACATCCCAGAAAAAAAAGTGGCAGACCTAGGAAGAGATAAGACTTCCTTTTATAGCACAATACCATAAATACCTTCCACTGTTTTCTCATGATTGCTCTATAGATCATTCAAAGGTTTAATTGTCTTGTAAGGTGAGATGATACATATTTTCCCCTTTCCTATTTTTCATGGATTAAACAACTCAATTATATCTGGGTAGGAGGGACTGCCATTCTGTAGCATCTCCCCATCTCCCTGTGCCTGAAATGAAAGCCTGATACATTTGCTTTGCTCTTCCATTGCTCAGGCAATGAGGAAAACGTTACCCTAATCATGCTCAATGTGTGTTATCTCCGGGCACAGCTGCTGTGTAGACCTTCCAAGCTCAGCCATTAAGGAGTCTTACCAATGGCATAGCCCAGCGGGAGCTACAATGCCAGACACTTGCCCTCTAATAACATTCATTTTTGCTTTTCTAGCTAATGCCAGGAAAGATAGCCTGTTGGACAAGGTTTCACAGTCCATAACTCTCTCTTTTGTTACTTTCCCTCCTCCCCTAGAGGGGCAGCTTGTGAGCCAACTCGCAAACATAGCCCATGGAGCAAAAGATTAAGCATGGCTTGGAGTCAGCTTCTTTATCAAGTGAACCCACAGAGTTTGAGCAAAGGCAAGCCTCAAAAAGACAGACGTGCTTTGGCAACTGGTTCACCCGTGAAGATGCCTGTAGCAAAAACTAAAAACGGCCAACTCTTTTGGCTGCCTTAAAATACAACAGCTTAATGCTGTCTCCTCTTGCTTGGGAAAGTAAATGGGACTGACTGCTGGTGGGCTTTGAAGATCACACTACTGACCTCCTATGGATACGTGTGGAGTTTTCTGGACGTGGAATAGATGATGAGAATGTCTGAAACTAAAACTTGGTTTACAAACCACACTTACTTATATTAACTCCTTTGAAGATACAAAGGCGAAAATATAGGCTTTTAGTCAAAGACCTCAATTCAAACCCCAGCTCTAATTTTAGCAGTTGTGTTACCCAGAAAAAATTATTAACATTCTTTTTTATTATTATTATTATTTTTGAGACGGAGTTTCACTGTTTCCCAGGCTGGAGTGCGATGGCGCGATCTCGGCTCACCGCAACCTCCGCCTCCTGGGTTCAGGCAATTCTCCTGCCTCAGCCTCCTGAGAAGCTGGGATTACACGCACGAGCCACCATGCCCAGCTAATTTTTTGTATTTTTAGTAGAGACGAGGTTTCACCATGTTGACCAGGATGGTCTCGATTTCTTGACCTCGTGATCCACCCGCCTCGGCCTCCCAAAGTGCTGGGACTACAGGCGTGAGCCACCGCGCCCGGCCAAAGTTTCTTCATCTATGACTAGGGAGATAACCATGCCTGCTTTCCTAAGTCATTGTTAAGATTATAATCTATATATAATTTAAATGTTAGATAAAATTTACACATTCCGTAGAATATACAGCATTGTGCATTAAATGGTGGCTATTACTGCTTATCACCATAGCCATATAAATTAAGATAATTATCATCACTTTAGTGATAAGAAAATGCAGGCTCAAATTACATAGATTTGCCCAAGCTCACAGAGCTTTAAGAGAGCCAAGACCCAAACGTATCACTGAAACATATAAACAATTAAATATGTCATTCCAGAGACATAGAAACTGGACAAATCACCAAATATTGAAAGAAGTTTTCAGTGCCTCACCTTAACTTTTTTTTCTAAATTGCATTGGATTTTGTCCTTGATTGAATGTGCTTACTATTCTAGAGGCACATTAGAGAATAAAGATGTAATTGGTCTTGAGTAATAGCAAGAGAAGGAAAATCTGGGATGGGGAGAGGGTATAGGAATCAAATACACGCTGCCTTCCCGTAAACTACTTTATAGAGCAAGGTTAAGATAAATGAATAGAGACATATCTGTTAGTATAAGGAAAAAAGTATAAGGAAGAATGGAACAAATCTGCCAGTGGAGGTGGATATAGGTATGATATGAAGTTAATCTATCTCAGTCAGCGGGATGAAGGAGGTATGTTAGACAGAAAAGGGTTAGAAATTTGTAAATAACTATTTGTATCTGTGCCTTAGACCTGGTTACCTTGTAAACAGTCTCTTATCATTCATTGTTGTGATACAGGACAGGCTATAATAAAATTACAAAACTTGTACGCTTTCCGAAGGGTTAAATTCTTTCAGCATATCAAAATGGTTTTTTCTGGAGCGGACTGCTGTAGGACCCAGTGGGCCAGTGGAACCTGCTTCTCGGATTCTAACCCCCTACACCGTCACCACAGCTATGCTGCCATACTGCTGCCTTACTCCTATCCAAGGATACAAAGAGCCCTTACCATGTGTCAGGCACCATTTTAAGTGTTTCACATCCTCACAACAGTCTAAGGAGGTAATGCAAATGTTACCCCACACTAAAATGACAACAGTGAAGCACAGAGAAGAATTTGCCTAGCATCGTGCAGCTAGAAAGTGATGGTGTTGGCATTTCAACACACGCAGCCTAGCACTGGTGTATGTATCCCAGACATGCGTCCAAGACAGTGTATTCTGTACCAATTCTTTTCAAATTATCTGTTGCAAAAGTTGTTTTGATTCATAATATATGTGAGCCAATACTTTTGTAAAATATACTAGAATTCATTTAACAGAAAAAAAATGAAATTTAAAAGATATCCAAAATACCAACTCTAATTTTAAAATCATTATTAGGTTCAACATGCATAAAATTAGTCTATAAATTGTTATGAAAGTTGCTAAATGCTTTCGCATTGCTGACTCTCACTGCCTTTGTGTCCTATGGTGCAGCAGGGATGTCTCAGCCCCACTTTGATCAGCACTGCTCTAGGATTACTAGGCTGGGCACATTTTGTGTCAATGAAACCAGTGGAACGGCTGCACTACAAGGTCAACCCTGGTGCCACCACCCCCAGGCCTGTGTTTTCTAATTATACTGAGCTAACCACTCGGCTACCCTGACTGAGAATTTCAACAGATAGAGGAACCCTTAAGAACTGAAATCAGGATTTATTCCATGCCATTCTGAAAGGAACTGAATGTTCCAGTGCATTAATTTATAAAACCAATTTTGCAAAATGTTTTTTCTTTAAGAAATCACAATCTTCTTTCCTCCAGGTGTTCTTTTATCTATTTAAATATAAATTTTTTAAATTGATACATAATTCTACATTTTTATGGGATACTTAGTGATGGTTTTTGGTTTTGTTTATGTTTTTTTGAGACAGGGTCTCACTCTGTCACCCAGGCTGGAGTGCAGCAGCACCATCTTGGCTCACCGGGTTCAAGCAATTCTCGTGCCTCAGCCTCCTGAGTAGCTGGAATTACAGGCGAGTGCGACGCGCCCGGCTAATTGTTTGGTATTTTTAGTGGTGATGAGGTTTTGCCACATTAGCCAAGCTGGTCTTGCACTCCTGACCTCAAGTGATCTGCCCGTTTTGGCCTCCCAAATTGCTGGAATTGCAAGTGCAGGCAACCACGCTCAGCTGATGTTTTGATACATACAATATATAATGATCAACTCACGGTAATTCATTGCTCTTTGATCTTAGTATGAATTTCCTTTTTCCTCTTGTTTTAGTTATGACCTAAAGTGCTTGGCACACTGCCTGAAAAATAGAAGTATCCAATAGATGTTTATGATTAAAAATTACCATTTATTTCAACAAATACTATTGGTATTGAATTTCCAGGTATGAATGACACCATGTGGTTATCACACAAGTCTCAAATGACAATATGCTCCCTATCAAGAGGTTAGTCCTAAGGAAAAAACAATGTTATACATGAAGGAGTTAGAAACACACCACTCTGGCATATTGACCATTTAAGTTAAAGGCACTTAAATAAAACAGAAATTGCAAAAATATCACCATGATCTTTGGACTGTTACTTAAAAACAGAAGAATAAATGCCCACGTGAAGATGCAACATTTTTATTCTCGAGAATGACAAACTTGAGGCCAAAGGAATTCTGTACAAAGAAACTGTGTTCAACGAATCTTTACCTTCCTAGCCATTGATCTACAAATTAAGCACCCAAGCCCAGTATATAAATAACTGATTCTAACTGCTTCTTAAGGTCTTCATTTCCTTATAAGGCCTCCCATGCCACATAAAACTTGTATTGAATTTGCATGCATTTATTATGCTAATCTGTGTTATGTCAATTTACTTATCAGACTCAATGGATGGAAGATTCAGTTAAAGATTTGGGGCTCTTATATAGACAACATCGAAAGTAATAGTTTATTCAAGTGAAGTAGAAGAGATTAAGAAGGAAAGAGTTAAACTCAAAAGTGTTTACCACTTTGCTTTATTAAAATATTCAAATATTTTAATATCTATGCTGTAAACTTAATGTTCTTCTTATTATAACTTGGAGGCTTTAAGTAGTGCTTGATTGCTCACACAATAAAGACTGTCTTCATAATAAAGCTTTGTATAAATGTCTTTAAATCAAGAGTGCTAAGCTTCATGTTATTCCTAAAAAATACAATTAGTCATTATTTTCCTAAAAATTCATAAATATGAGTCATGCATAATGACAGCATGTAGTTTGTCACATAGGGAGATCAATAAATCAATTTCAGCGTCTATTAAATGCTGAGAACTTTACTGAGTAGTACTGGTTAGGGATGGGGAGGAGATTTTACAAAAGACTATAAAACTGTGTTCTGCTTAAGTAGCATATAGTTTAGTTGGGAACATGCAAAGCAATGAGGCAAGAATGCATCTTCCCTTTGCATAGCAGTGTTCGGATCAAACTTCCACACCCCCGCAACCACCCACCTGCAAGCCTAGTGAAAGCCGACGATGAAAGAGTGCCTAGGATTTCACTAAACATCCCATTATTCAGTCCACTCAGAGCATGAGTGAGAGCTGCATAATCATTGCCAGTATCTTTTCTGTTTCGTACTATCAGATATTAAAACTTATCAGACACTCTAGAGATCTTCAGCCTAACTTCCCTCCTAGAAGAGAGATCCCTGGGAATTAGCTTCTGGAGGTGATGTATATTGACCCATCTTCTCTGTCTTCCTTGCTTTCTCCATCCTCCATCTGTTGAGCCTAATAAGTAAACTGAGATAACACAGA
Source organism: Aotus nancymaae (assembly GCF_030222135.1). Taxonomy (NCBI): domain Eukaryota; kingdom Metazoa; phylum Chordata; class Mammalia; order Primates; family Aotidae; genus Aotus; species Aotus nancymaae. The sequence continues at coordinate 4,316,861 of NW_026988494.1, read as the reverse complement.
TTAACATGCGAAATACACATGGCATGGGAGCCTTTATAAGGAAATGAAGACCCTAGAAGCAGTTAGAATGAGCTACTTATATACTGGGCGTGGGTACTTTATTGGTAGATCAATGACTAGGAAGGCAGTCTTTCACTTGCTAATTTAAGGTGACTGAAAGAGTTTAGGATGCTATGGATCCATGAAACACTCCCTATCCACAATGAATTCAGACCATATAATTCACCTCCATTCAAACAGAGGCTTTAACTTAGTCTATGTATCAGAGTTATAAAAGTCTCATCATTTACCTCCTACCCGTTTAGACAGCTGAAAAAATTCATGGACTCTTAGAATAATGGGCACATTTCAGAACCTTCTCTTCTCTTCAAGGAATGTGCTCTTCACAAGGTTTATTCTCAAGTATTGCCCATGGTCTCTTCAGCCTATCTTCCACCACTGGTAACAAATTTTCTATTATTTTCTGTGTAGATACCCATTCCGAAAAACCAGATTGGATCAGACTGTTCCTGATATGCTGATGTCCCTGAAGAAGAGCTGGGACAAAAAATAAAAAGCCTATTGTACTGTAATGATTGAACATAACAGGAAAGTTACATGAATGTTTTATCCCGCAACAGACAAATTTTTATGTGGCTACACTTTAAGAAGACAGGAGAGAAGTAGCTCCTGAAAGAGCTGGTGAAAGAGGAATTATCCAGGGCAAGCTAAGCTATAAGGTGTTAACAAATAAGATCCAAAATATTAGTGAGTGTACACAAAAATAGTTCATTTTCCCTTCTGCAAAGCCATGTTTAAAATTCTCAGCCAAAGGGTGACTCAGGGATCTAGGATCTAGGCTCTTTCTACCTATGGGATCATTATCCCCAACACAGACTTTCTCAGAGTCCAGAGAAAACTTGAGATCTACTGACCTAAGGCATCTAAGAAAATAAGGAATTAAAATAACTCATATGCCTTCACTATGTACCATCCTGGGAAGGACTGAGAAAATACACAGATAATTTTTGATGGGCCTCAACTTGCTCACAGAACCTCAGCTGTGAAAGACTGCATTAGGGTTTCCTTGGAGTCCTCCACTAGATCTTCTGCATCCTACCATCCAAGAGAGAAAAATGTTGAGGATTACCTGTGACATGTGAAGGCTCTGCCAGACAGTGATGTAAAACTATTTAATCACCTTCCATTGAGGAGAAATTTCATCCCTAATCATAGGAAGACTGGAAGATGTAATCTTTTTATGCATCTAGGAAGAAACAGTAGTTTTTGAGCATCCAACCAGTCTTTGCCATAGGAGCTATGTACAGGTAGCATTGGAAGGCTTTAGCTTACATATAATTTCTTCCTTGTGGATCATCTAACCTATGTAATGCACTTAAAATAATGTCTGGCCAGGCACACAGTGGCTCACACCTATAATCCCAACACTTCAGATGGTCAAGGCTGGAGAATTACTTGAGCCCAGGAGTTTGAGACCAGACTGAGCAACATAGGAAGACCCTGTCTCTACAAAATATAATTTAAAAACTAGCCAGGCATGGTATTGTGCACTTGTAGTTCTAGCCACTCCAGAGGTTGAGGCAGGAGGATGACTGGAGCCCAGAAGTTTGGGGCTCCCGTGAGCTATGATCATGCCACTGCACTCCAGCCTTCGCCACAGAGTGAGACATCGTCTCTAAAAAAAAAATGCTATAAGAGTTTCTATTATTCCTGTGATTATTTTTATTATTAACATTATCATCACCATCATCAGTGTTATGATTACCATTACCCAGCATGAACATCATTCTATTAGAGATGCCCATCAAACGACTGTTTTGTGGGAAAAGAGCAAAGTTCCTACGGGCACCATCTAGATCTCTTCAGTTAGTTCATGGTCCTGGTATTGTTCACCAGTTTATCTAATTCTCAAATTAGAATACAGAGAGGGTCTGGCTCTAGGAGAGAGGGACCATTTCACCAGGGGAGATTCACTGGCAGCTCTAGCCTTGAGTAGCTGTGACAACAGAGGACCCAGTCCAGAGTCCCAACAGTAGATGTCAATAGCTGGGATACCAGACGGGAAGGGTAAGGTCCTCCAGACCAGGTGCTGTATGCAGGTTCTTGCTATGGGCTTGGAGCAGATCAGTTCAGAGAGAGAAAGCCTCACGGGCAAACTAGAGTATGTGGTGCTTTATAAAATAATTTCCTCTCACAGTTCTCCTAGTGCTTTTTCTGCTTTCCAGGACCTTTGGTAAAAGTTTTTGTTTAGTTCTTCTTAGTCGATGAAATTTCATTGTTCCACTAAAATGTGTAATTCCCCCAGGGAACCTTTCCTACAAGCTTTAGCGCACACTGGTTAACTCCCCAACTTCCCCATCTCCAGTGTCAGCCATGTGCTACTAAGTACTGAGCAGGGATCTCCCAGGGCAACACAGAATGGCTTTTTACTGCTTGCTGCTCTCCACAACCCCACCCCTTCCACAAGACAGAGACCAGAAAACCAAATCTGCACCTTTACTTCTCAAGGCTGAAAAAGCTGGGAAGATTAGAGATAGAAAGATCACCCATCTTTCTGGATTTATCTTGCACTATCTATTTTTTTTTCCTCCAAGTTTCACTTATTCTGAAGTCAAGGGTTTAGTTAACACGTAAAGTGTCCCCACTTGACAGGAGAATGAAATGACTATGAAGAAATGGCTAACAATCTACCTTCCACACAGAAAAGACACTGGATACACTTTTGGAAAGCAGTCATCCTTCTGGACACTTTTAGGTGTCTTTCTGTCTTGGAGACAAATAAGATGGTCCATTTCCTATGACATTTGCAGTTTCCTCAATGCACTGTTCTTTCCCTTGGCCTCTAATTAAAATTTTATCCTTCAGGTCTCAAGGGAGATGCCTCCTCCACGCTCCTCCCCGACACCTCCTGCAACTTTCATGGTCCTTAACCCTGTTCTAAAGTAGACTTGAGCTTCCCCAGTACAGGAGGAAGCAAGCAGGAATAAGACGTGTGTCCAGTTCGTTTCTGTATACTTCACGGTGATTAGCACAAGTTGAAATCTTAATAAATAGTTTGAGATGACTGAGGTCCTTCCAGCAATACTGTCTGAAATGAGACTGAACACATCGGATCCAAATGTTGGTTTATCACAAGATAAAAGATGAATTTGAAGAAAAGTTCTATGATGTACATAAAATTCAAATGGAATTGCATGTCCATTTTCATTATGTGAATACATTATTTCCCGAAGAGCAAAGTTACAAATTTCTATAGAAAAATATTGTCCCAAGTCTCAAAACGTATACAGAATTGTTTATTTTGGTCTCCTTTTAAGTAATTCATCCAAAACCTCCTACTAGTTTATTAGTAGTAATCCTACTAAATTTTTAGTAATAGTTAAGGGTCTTAGCTATAGTAGGCACCTATAGGCACAGTTATGAGAGGATGTAGCTACACATGACCTTCCAAGTATATGTTTAAAGCAAGGCCTTTTCCTCCACACTTATAAACATCACAACTAAATTTTACTTATTCTTTTTTAACTATGCGCAGGTACCTGTGCTAAGCCTTTCAGGATCTGCAATGATGAATAAGTCACACCCAAAAGTAGCATCTATTTTACTTAAGAAGAATGAGGCAAATACAAAAATAATAACAATGCACAACACAATATAATAGCTTTCAAATGAACCATCTAAAAACTGTTAGGAGAGTTCAGAGAATGAAAAGATCACATCTATTTGAATGAACCAGATAAGAAATCCTATTAGATGGCTTTTGAGAAAGGCCTTGAAATAGAGTCAAATTTAACTGCAACATGACATGATTAGAAGTAGGAAGTCATTAACAATAGGACCAGCAACAAAGAAGCCAAGCACATAGTGAAAGGATTTTCATCTTTCCATAGAGTTTTTGTGACACAAGAATTTGGCATCTTGTTTAATTTTCTTGTACCTGTAGTCTTTCCTTAACTTTATTCAGATATGATGTTCTTTAATTTACTCAGTCTGAGTGTGATGTATGATGTTTGTGTGTGAGTTTGTGTGTGCTTGTGTGTGCATGTAACTATGTATTAGTTGCATTGCAAGGCCTTTTATGGCTTTAGTCTAAGACTGACCCTTTCTAGGAATTACTGGCTTCAAGAATAAGCAACAGATTTTCGACTTCTTGGCTGGTTCTCACAGCTCTAATGTGATATTTTCCTTTGCTTGAAGCCATCATTGTTGTCTCTGCTTTTAGTTTCTCTGTGACGTTAGTGATTAACATCTATTTGGCTTGCTCCCAAACTTCACTTTCTTTGGATTTTGACTATTAATCCTATGTCCCTAATACACTGTCATTCTAAACTGGAAAACCTGGAAGGAAATTATTACATAGTTAAACATCAAACAAAAAATACTTCACAAATGATAACTTAGTGTACATTGGAAATGATACTTATTTTTTCCAATAAATATTTTTGCATAAAACTAACATTTTAATTATACAAATAGATGTTGCTTTCACATATAACTAAGACTTTCTTATGCTGATTGATTGACTTTATATAAAAGATATGAAATGAAAATGAATAAAAAAGTTTTTTTTTACAATAAAAGTAAAAATAGAGCTGTAATTTATGATTCTTTCCCAGTTTATTCCTTTTCTCTAATCTCTGGTAGTCTAAAAATGAATGGATTAGGAAAAAATGCTGTCTTAGTCTCTTTTGTGTTGCTATAAAGGAATACCCAAGTCTAGGTAATTTATGAAGAAAATACGTTTATTTGGATCACAAATCTGCAGGCTGTACAAGAAGCATGGTGCCAGCATCTGCTTCTAGTGAGGGGTTCAAGCTGCTTCCACCCATGGTGGAAAGTAAAGGCGAGCCAGCATGTGCGGAGATGCCATGGAAAGAGAAAGCGAGGGAGAGAGGGGAAGGGCCAGGCTCTTTGTAACAACCAGCTCTTGTGAGAACTCACTCATTACCTTGGGCACAACACCAAGGAATTCATGAAGGGATCTGCCCCCGTGACCCAAACATCCCTCACTATGTCCCACCTGCAACATTAGGGATCATATTTCAACATGAGGTCTGGAGAGACAAACATCCAAATTCGGGCACATTCACGATACACTGTTACATGCTTTAGATCCATGCCAGTCCTGCTCTCTGTCACTGCTGTGTTTTTAGCTCACCTAAATGAAAAAGAAAATCAACATCTGATTCATACCTATTTGGTTTCCTTTACAATATGAACTTAAATATTAATGAATCATGATGATGATGGTATATTATAATTACTGAAAAACCGAGAAAACATAGTAAGCACATAAAGAAATTCTATTTCTTCCCAACTGCTTTATCTCCCCAGCCGCATAGCCAACCGGCACACCATCTACTGCCATACCATGTTCTTCATTGCCTCATGCCCTTGTCCTGTTTCCAGAACCCTCTACCTTGGCTTTTTTTTTTTTTTTGCCAGACATTTAAGAGGAGGCCCTCACAAAGAAAACAAGTTTAAGGGAGAACAAGATAAATCCTGCAATTTCATAAAAGTGGTTGTTTTCTGCACTTAGCTAAAAAAATTAATTTTCTTTGTGCACCCACGTCAGTGTTGTGTGCTTTAGCAGATAAGCTCCTTGGGAGCAGGGACCATGTTTTTCTTAATTAGGTACAGGCTTTTTTTAAGCTTTTCATCCTGGACCAAGGTCTCAAGGTCCCTATAGGTGCTCAATAAATATTAAACACCAGTGATCATTGTCTAATGGCATTTATTAAGCATCCCTTTGCACACACTACTGCTCAGAGAAAAGTTCAACAAAGTCCTGCCTGCTAGGACTTTATGCTAAGAAATTAACAGCGCTGATACAGCCTTGCACTAAACTGATAAAATTAATGAACCCTTTTACATTGTGTTCAAAGACATAAAGAATGTACATAGTGGTCTTAAGTAAATATTCACACTCTTTATTTTGGTTGGTTTTCATTCAAATTGGCTGTTATTTATTGAATACTGAGTCACCAGTCCTATGGCAAGTTCAGATAAATGTAGAGTACGCTGTTTACATAAAAGACCTCACAACTTATTCATAGTTACTTAAATTCCAAGTTTTACAAATAAGGTAACTGCTTATATAAGTGCAGCAAAGACACATAAACAAATGGGCTAAGTGGGGTTAGGACTGGAGTGGTCTTAGGTAAATGTCGAGCAGATTTCTACAATTATCCTTTATTAAAGTTACATGTATTATTTATTTATTTTTAATTTTTAAGATTTGTATAAATGTAACGGATACAAGTGCAATTTTGTTACATGGATATATTGTGCAGCAGTAAAGTCTGGGCTTTTAGTGTAACCATTATTGAAATAATGTACATTGTACCCATATTTCTCACCTCTCACACCCCTCCCATCCTTCCACCCTTCTCAGTCATCAGTGTTTATCATTCCACACTTCATATCCACAAAGCTAAACATATGGCTTAAAAATACAAACTACACTTCCTATAATTTGTAACTGAGAATGTCAATCAGATACTCACCATTTCACTTCCACTCACTATCTACAACACTATTTTAAGCTATAACCATCAAATAAGGTAATTACTGATCATTTTCTTTCAAAGATAGAAACTACAAATTCAAATGATCCAGAGTAACATCAGCTCCTGGTGACTGGCACTTTTGGAATGGAAAAACTATCTACACGGCACCGTAGTCTTCAAATAGCTAAAAAATCGCCAATGATGATTCATGTGCAAAAAAAAAGCCATTTTCTTTAAGAATATGATGCTACAGATATACACATATATATGAATATACATATGTGTGTGTGTGTATATATATATGTATATATATGGAAAGTGAGGGCTCCTTACTCAGGTATTTTCCTAAGGTTTTAATGTGTTCACTGATTATTATACATTACCAAAAGCATTCATTCATCTTCATTCATTCACTCACTCATTCATTAAATTTCTCATTGAACACAGACTATGTACAATGTAGTGTCCTCTATATGATGTATAAATTATTGAACAAACACACAATCTTTGCCTTCATGGAGTTTGCACTCTAATTTAAAAAGGGAGATAGGGAATGATGGAGTTAGGGTTGCAATTTTAAAGAGAGTGGTCAGAGATGGCCTCCTTGACAAAGTGACACTGAAGCATTTGTTTGAAGACAGTAAGAGAGTTAGGCATATGAACATTTGAGACAGCAACCTCCACGATGAAGCAATTGTGCATGGTAGGGGAAGCTGGCTGGCACACGTAAAGAATTCACTGCAAGGAACCAGGGAGACCAGAGACAGTGAGTAAACAGTAAGTAAACTTCTGTAAGTAGCAGGAGTTAGTAGAGGAAGTTAGCAAAGGGAGTGGTGTGAGAAGGAGGGGAGGACCATGGAGGGAAAGGCTAGGTACACATCCTGTAGCCTGTGTAGGGCTTTTGCTTTTACTCTGAGTGGAAAAGGAGCCTCTTGGAGGGCTTTGATTAGTGATGAGATATACACTGACTTAGAGTTTAATACAAGCACTTCACTCAGGCTATTGTGTCAAAAATAGACTTCCAAAAGACACAGGTAGAAATAGGGAGATGTGTTAGAGGCTACTGAAATTCTGCATGTGATAGATGGTGTTGACATGGACAGGGGAAAGGGGAAACGGTAAGAAGCGTGTCTCTAACTTTCTGTATCTATTCTGAACGTAGAGCTGATAGTATTCACTGATGAAAGAGTTCAAGTCATCAAGGATGATGTTAAAATTTTGCCCCAAGAAACTAGAAGAATCAATTGCCACTTACTGAAAGAGGAAAGACTGAGACTGAGGCTTTGGTGGAAAGGTCAGGGTCTCCATTTTAGATGTAATCAATTTGACATGGCTAGTATACACCAAGAAGTTGCCCGGTCGGCAAAAGGATAAACAAGTCTAGAGTTCAGGGAAGCGTTAACAGGCCAAAGTATGAACTTGGGTGCCAACAGCACACGTATAATATTTAAAGGCATGAATCTTGATGAAATCACCAGAACAGTGAGTGTCAAGAAAAATCAAGTTCAACCTTAACATATATATATATGGCTAAGTAACAAATTACTTAGCTTTCCGAGTCTTAGATTTCTCAACTGGAAAAGAAGCTAGTCAAGATGATTTCTGAAAATTCTAGCATGTTATGGTCTGATCTACACTTTGATAATTGATAATTTACTGTTAAAATAATTTAGATATAAAATTATTTTCTTTTGATGGTATTTTTGTCATTTGAGGAGAATTATACAATAATAAACCTTTTTATGTAGGCAAAGATATATGATTTTAATCTAAATCAAAGAGAATTATTATAAAATTTCAGATGCAACACCAAAATTACAAAAGGCCTTTGTTGCATCTGGAAGGCTAGAAAAATGGTTTCTATAACTATAGCCTACATATCACCCTGAATTGCTAAGGTGTCTCTATGGAGTTGTGTCATTATTTGAATCATACAGTCCCTCTGTACAGAGTCTTCTTAATTAAAAACCATTTTATTTAAGTAACTGAAGAGAGATCCTGGGAATAAAGGCAATACAATTAAAATTCTTCTTTTATTACTTATGTGTTTCTATACAAAAATAAATGTATGTATCTCCAGCATTCCCTCATTAATCTATGCAGGCATTTTTAGGAATGATAGCAGCCCATCTCTAAGATGGTAAAAGAAGATATTTGGCATCAACAACGTGCATTTTGGACACTTGCCTTTTTTAACTCTTTATGGATACAATTAATTACTTTCTAGAAGAATCTTAGATTTCCTTGCTGGTAATCATTGTGTCTCATTTCTTTTTGTTATGCTTTCTGAAACCAAGGATGAAATGGTGTTCAAATGAGAAGTTGTGAAGTTTTATGAGGAAAGGCTTGCACATGTAACCTGCGCTCAGTAACAGCCTGATTATCAAGCACAAGTGCTATATCCTTTTCCGTTTCCCAGATTAGACATAGATCGAATTTTCTCTCAAACCGATACTGTTTTAGCAGGATCAGACAAAAGACTACAGTGAAATCAATAAATTCTTTGAAAAGTGGTAGTGTATTGTGTTAGTCCATTTTGTGTTGCTATAAAAAAAAAATCTAAGAAAAGAGATTTATTTTGGCTCATGACTTGACTGACCGAAAAAGGAGCATAGTGCCATCATCTGCTCCTTGTACAAGGAGCATAGTGCCAGTATCTGCTTCAGGAAGCTTACAATCACGGCGAAGGCAAAGGGGAACCGGTGTGTCAAATGGTGAGAGAGGGAAAGAGAGAAAAAGGAGGTACCAGTCTCCTTAACAATCAGAACTCGTTATAGCAGGGAGGGCACCAAGCCATTCATGAAATCACCAGATCTGTTCTGGTGATTTCATCAAGATTCATGGCTTAAATTATAGGCATGCTATTGGCACGCAAGTTCATATTTTTGGCCTGTTATCGCTTCCCTGAACTTTAGACTTGTTTTTCCTCTTGTCTACCAGGTAACTTCTTCTTGCTATACACTAGGCATGTCAAATTGATTACATCTAAAACAGAGACCCTGACCTTTCCACCAAAGCCTCGGTCTCAGTCTTTCCTCTTTCGGTAAGTGGCAACTGATTGTTCTAGTTTTCTGGGCCAAAAAATTTAGCATCATCCTTGGTGATTTGAACTCTCTCATCAGTGAATACTATCAGCTCTGCATTCAGAATAGATACAGAAAGTCATTCATGAGCAATCCACCTCCATGACCCAGCCAAATCCTATTAGTCCCCACCTCTGACACTGGGGCTTACAGTTCAACATAAAATTTGGAGGGGACAAAAATCCAAACTATATCATATATGTTAGGACAAGCACAATATTTGGAGGAAAAAAAAAAATGGGAATTAAATTTTGACTTGGTCTCTTACATTCTATGTACCTAAGCAAATTATTTAATCTTTGCAAGCATCACTCTCTCTATCTGAAACATCAAAGGGCCAATGGTAACTTTAGATAAAGCAACATAAAAAATGCTCCCTACAGAAGAGGCCATCGGTGTGTTACTTCCTCAATTTATAAAATATTTCATTCAAATTTTAACTTTTTTAAGATCAGGATCTCTTAAAATTATGTAAACACATTGATAACCCACCAACAACAAGTATACATTTTGATAAAATTGTTGTTGCTTGTATTTATAAACTTAGACAAAAGTAGAAAGTATCTACTTACATAATTATCACTGTATCATAATATTTGAATAACAGTACACACAATCATTGAGCTTTACATAGATTTCTAAGTTTAGTTTAAATGAAAGTCACTGTATATGCAGAAGAACAAAGGAACAGATCTAATGGTATACATTCATGATACTGAATGTATTTGACAGGACATAAAAAGAGAAGGTACCCACAAGGAAGGAAAGTTATATATCTTCCTCATTGACACACATGCAAAATTACTGTCTGACATGTGCCAGGAAAATAAATGAGAACTGTAGAAATCACCACATATATTGAAACACATCATATAATTTTCAAAGTCCAGAGAGGTCATAATTTTGAGGTCATGGACAGGTCATGATTAGTGAAAAATTGTCACTCAACTGCTAAATGTCTATCTGCCAAACACTTTCCAATCGACTTTGAAGAGGGTTTGTTTACATTGCATAGATATTTAATATATTAATTTAATCAATACAAAAACTTGTGTTAATTTAATCAATTTTATATGAAATTTGTATTGATTTAATCAATGCAAAAACTATTTGACAGTAAGTCTTAAAGTGTCCTGTAAGGACTAATGTTTTCCTGGAGGTCAAGGAATATGATAAGCAAAGCAAAATATCTTAGTGATACTACACTTCTTTGCAGTGACTAAAAATTAAACTCTGACTATAAAGAGATTTTGGACAAAATAAATGTGTTGTGCCCTTCTGATAAAGTATAATTGCATTGATAAATGACCACTATTTTTGTTGGCTGACTTAAAAAAAACCATCCAATATTTCTTCTGTACCTTCCCAAAATTTATCAAAAATAACATTAATAAGTTATCTATATAAGGAATTGTGAAAGTTTATCACAAATTAGGGTATCTTGTCATACTCAACTAGAGCAGAGGGCAGGGGTAAAAAATACTCAAGGCACGTAACATTGCTCCAAGAATATAATTCTCTGCAAGCCTGGCTGCTGAAACTGCCTGTTACAACTTGAAACCAGTTTTACCTAACAAGTACTGAAACAAGCTTCTTCAACTCTAAGATTAGTTTTACCCACCACCATCACTCATAAGTCAGGGCTTTCCAGCTCCCCAAAATATTACTAGTGCCAATGAATTTTCTAAAAAAATCAATAAATAACATTTAACTCTTTTACAAAACCTCCAAACTCCTATTTTTATTTATTTATTTTTGAGACAGAGTCTTGCTCTGTCACCCAGGCTAAAGTGGAATGGTGTTATCTTGGCTCACTGCAACCTCCACCTCCTGGGTTCAAGTGATTCTCCTGCCTCAGCCTCCCAAATAGCTGGGATTACAGGCACTCACCACCATGCCCAGCTAATATTTGTAATTTTTTTTTTTTAGTAGAGGTGGGGTTTCACTATGTTAGTCAGACTGGTCTTGAACTCCTGACCTTAGGTGATCCAACTGCCTCGGCCTCCCAAAGTGCTGGGATTACAGATGTGAGCCACCCTGCCTAGCCCCTCTTTATTCTTCAGACATACTAAAGTCCACAAAGTCTGTGTGTATGCCCCAAATCACAATTCCTGTATCCCAAATAAAATGTTAAACTTAGAGTCTTTACTAAATATTTTACTAAATATTTTATTTGTATGGTAAATGAGAGAGTGACAATAAAAATTTGGATTTCAGTAATATTTTTCTTCCTAAATGGTGAGATACTCCCAATGTCTAATATCATTGTATTTTATTTAGAAACTATTTCTATGGGGTGAGAATATATCATATTATTTTATAGGTGGGAAAGTACACACAGAGAAGCTTCATGGCTTTATTATTATATTGGCTATCTGTTATGTGACAAATTGTCCCAAATGGACCAGCTTAAAACAACAAACATTTATCATCTCACAGGACTTCTGAGGGTCAGGGAACTGGGAGTGGCCTAGCTACCTGCTTCTGGTTCAGAACTGCTTTTGACATTGTAGCCAAGCTGTTGGCCGGGGCTGCAGTCCCTGAAGACTTGACTGGGAGTAAATTCACTTCCAAGCTCGTGCAAAAGACTACATGGCTGCTAGCAAAGGGCATCAGCTCCTCTCCACATTGGCCTCTCTGTAGACTTGCTTCCTCCAGAGCAAACGATGAGAGACAAGGAGAGAGAAACCGAAACAAAAACTGAAGTAATGCTTTCTATAACCTCAGAAGTGACATACCACTGCTCTTTCCATGTTTTATGGGTCACACAGACCAAAACTGGTAGAATGTGGGAGGGGCTGTAAACATAGGTCACTACCAAGAGGCAGGATCCTCTGGGACCATCCTGGAGAATGGTTACCACGGTTACTGCCCCACAAGTGGGAGCACGATTAAAGTTAGTGCTACCAATCCTACTCTAAGATTCAGGATGAAAAGAAAATTGAGAAACTAAATGACTGCTCTTCTTTTGCTCTCTCCATTAATAGGTGGCAATCATTCAAAATTTTATATCTCTTCTTAGGGTTTAGACCCCTTTATGAGATGCCAAAAACCTCTTCAGAATGCTAAGAGTCACCAAAAAAAAGAGACAGAACTAAGTTGCTTTAAGAGAGTACTGTGAGCCTGGGACATGAGAGATAGAAGATGAAGTGAACAGAAGGTTCTCTAGGGAGAGAGGAGCTGATAGAAATAGGAGCAAGCTGGCACCAAGGTGAGGGTATGATCATAGTCAGTTCTCTGTGCCCCATAAGGAGGGATGATTAATAGGTTTTGACCTGTGAAGCTCACATGCCTTGGAGGTGCTTACAAAAAACGAAAAACTAGAAGTGGTGCACAGTAAGAGCCAAGATGTGCTATGAAGATAAACCAGAAAAAATACATGGTTAGGATCAAATAATAAAGGTGAAGTGGGTTTGTAAGAAGCTGGTTTCAGTGCCATGATCACAGAAATACACACATATATGTATCCTTTCATTTAGATATTTTAAAGAGAGTATTCTAGAAGGCTAAAAGATTTGGAATAATCTGGCTTAATTTTGCTTCTACTTTTGTTTTGGTGGCAAAAGCATTTATAATAACCAGAGAACATCCAGCGGGTGTTTTCTGGAAAAATGATATGATAATTAAAATCATGTAGGTGTCTATATACATGTAAGTTAGAGGGAGGTTAAGAAGTAATGCTTCCCACAACATGCTAAGTTGAAAGCATACTTACAGAACACTTTCAGGAGTATGGAGAAGGCAATGGGGGAGCACTAGAACTATTTGCAAAGAAGATGCTAGATGAATTGCAGAAAGTCCATTTCTAGCTTGTGATATTAGTAGCTACAAACAATGTAACATATACTTTTTCTACAGAAAAATTTTGGTGACCAGTTTTCTAATTTGAAAAGAAACTGTCAGAATAATGTGGATATCTATAACTTCGAGTAAAAGATCCCAATACCACCAGCTACTGAAGACAGCAATGTATTTACAGGAAGGCATGGAGTTTTAAGCTAAAAGGCAATTCTGATTTCCAAGCCATTTGGCTCTCTTGAGAACTCCTCTCTGGACCCAAACCTCCTGTCATTATATTTTTGTTTCAATTTGTTCAGAATCAATTTCCAAAGGATCTTTCTTTTATATCTCAATTGTTTCAATAGCTCACAATAAAAACAGAAGAACCCCTCTTCCTTAATTAATGAATAATAGTCATTAGGTTTGTCTAGAATCTTTTAGTTTCATCAATGGTACCAAATCACTTGGATTCTCAGTATCTAGATCAGAGAATCTTTGCTTGTTTGCAGTGGACTATTACGGGTTATTAGAAAGGTGCAGTAGGCCCATGCAGTGCCTATAAGACCTCTGCATTCTCCCAGGTATTTTATATAGCACCACCCCTTCCCCATTGGAAACATCATTGTATCAAGGACTGAAAACCTTCACACAAACAAGAGATGTCCTCTTTATGTAGCAAGTCTCCCTATGGATACACATTTCTAACAACAATGAGATTAAATAGATGATCTCAGTCAAGGTAAACAACTAAATGTGTAAGTGAGTTCTTGCTCTCTTAAAATTCCATTCACAAGGCAGAATAAATAAAAACATATGAATAAACTTATGGTGATCATGGAAAAATGAAAGAATACTATCTCTAGACTGAACAGTGATTTCTGAAAGATATAAACAGATTCTATTGAATGAACCCCAACAGAACAGAGGAACTTACATATACAACTGAATAGAAGATTCTCCAACACAAATAAGGTGAGTCTTCTTGGCAGAAACTTACAATAAGAACTCAGTCAATGAAATCAAAATCAAAGAATGGACTACAGGTAAGTAGGTAAGTAGGCTGGTGTAATTAGCTTTTGTTATGACTACAACACACTCAATATCTTAATGGCTTGCAACAAAGAACACTAATTTCTTACTCTTGTGTCTGAAAGTCAGCCACAAAAGCTTCACTTCAAAAGTGGTTTGGGTTCAGATCCTCTCCAAACATGTTTTTACCCCAGGACCCAGGCTAAAGAGGCACCTCCTACCTGGGTGTTCTGTTTCCACTGTCAAAGGCTGGAGCACATAAGGAGAGTGGAATCATGGGATGTCTTCACTTCTTAGTCTTGGAACTGGGATACAATGTATTTGTCAAAGTAAGTCGCATAATCAAGCCCCAAATCAGTGTGACAGGACGTATCTCCAATCCACAGAGGGTATGGAGAGAACAGTGTAATTATTTGAATAACAAAATCTACCACAGTCCTTCTTTTTCGTCATAAATATCCACATAATTCAAAATATAAATTACATTCACTCTTTCTACAGTGAAGAAACTCTAAAGCTTTATACCAATGGGGTATCTTGCTTGAAATCCAGGACCTCAAGATAGTCCCTTTATCAGGTCTAGATGTAGGTCCTCTTGATCCAGAGACCTCTGATCTAAAATGACAAGTTATGTGTTCCCAAAACATCCAGCATATAATGTTGGAGCAGAAACAGCGTAACTACAGCAAACACTCATATCCAGAAAGGGTGAGGGTGGAAGACACAGCAAGTCTGAAACCCAGCTGGACAAACTGCAAGGCACCCTCCCTGAGACGGTAGAGAGCTCATTCAGCACAAGTTTTACTTCCTGGGAGTAACTCCACAGTCCACCCTGTCCCATTGGCTTTTGACTCTGCCTTCGAGAATTTCTTCCCACTTCACTTTCTCTATGGACGCATCTGAAAAGGGCAATAGAAAATGTTCCTTTTGGGGTAGCTGAGAAGCACTTCTATCATTTTCTGCCTGTTTAAATGTGGATGCCTAAGGGTCATTTTACAACTCAGAGTACAGTACATTTTAGTCCAGCTTAGAAATGCACTTGTCAAAAACGTAGTGTTTTTGTCTGATCTATTTTTATCTATCGTATTCCATCAGCTCCATATGCCAACGTCTCCATCCACAATTTGTTGCAAGATATAATGCTGAATTCCTAACTCTGAGCTTCTTGGACTTCAGCAGAAAATATCCTTTCCTTTTATGTCTATTATAAGGGTCATTCTGACCAGTTAAAAATTAATCTGGGGTCAGATTAATCCAATTGGTGGATTGTAAAAGGGTGTCATGGTTGTGCCTTCATTAGGGCCTTGGTGTGTTTGCTCTGAGTTCCAGTCTTGAACTCAGTATCACTAGGGTGTCCTCACTCAAAGCTGCTCGCATTTTATCTTTGACTGTTTGTCAAGGAGACATAGATGCATCCTTCAATCCTGAAGTTGCCAGCATTTATGGGTTATTTCTTTTTTCTTTCATTCCTGATTCTTTTTTGTTTTTCCTCGAACTAATATCTTTTTCTTAAATAACATTCTCAAACATAACCAATAACTATTAACTCAGCTAGCGACATTCTCTCTTTCTCCTGCATCAACCAAGGGCATGAATTTATCAGATATATTGACTGCCTCCAAGATATTTCAGGACACGGTTTACTCAATGGTTTTGCCCTTGTGGTCACATGGATTGTCCTTTTCCAGCTTTCTGTAAGTTTCTTGCAATTCACTGTCCTTCCCTAAAGGCAAAAGTATATATTTTAGTTTATGTTTTAGTTTACGTTTTTAGGGGTTTCTTTTGATTGATTTCTTTAATGACATTACTCTGTTTCTGGTATCAAATTCTGTACTAGTTAACTACTACAGTAACAAACAGTCCTTAGATCTCAATGATTCAGCATGTCAAACATGTATGTCATGCTTACTGATCTGCAGTGGCTCTGTTCTATGTTTGGGGAGGGATTTAGGTCCATTATATAGTTCTATTTTTCATGATTCAGACTACAGAAGCCATAGTTACCTGGAGCACATTCTGATGCTTGAAGGCAGGAGTAAATGAGAATAAGCAAATGACACAGATACATTTGAAAGGCCTCTGTGTAAATGGGGTATGTGATTCTGCAGTGGTTAAGGCAAGAAATGGGCCAACCCCAGCATTAGTGGGGCAGGAAGTATAATCCTCCCACAGATAGAGGTAAAGCAGAAGGGAATGTGTGCTAAGTAATAATGCAATTTGCCATATCTTGGCAATAATTAATAACTGCTGTAGAAAAATTGTGTCAAGTATGCATTTTCATATCAGCAGGCACCAGTATTTGCCCTCAGGGTAAAACTGCAAGTCAAGTTTACTTCTCACAAAATAATTAGGAATTCTGACACCAGAGACATTCAAAGAAGGAGCTGGTGCTATAGAAGTAGGGCAGTGTCCTACATAAATTGTTTTTGCCAAAAGGGACAAGAAATTCCTATACCCAGAAGACAAGCTCCATGCATAACACAAAATAGAATTCATTATCTGAAGTTAAGGGGGGATTGGTCCTTACAAAGACAGAAGACTTGTTTTATTTGGCAAAAAAAAAAAGTATTTAAATTTAAAAATATATCAAAGTAATGTAAACATGGTACACTGTCCAGTTTCCCATAGTAGGCAACACCTATATTATTTTAAAACTCCATCAGCTTCAGAAATTTTCTTTACCTACGTGGCTTCTAAAGGCAATGTATTACAGTTTCTCATATTCTGAGAGGACAGCCTGCCTGGCCACAAATTCCCTTACTATGCCCTCCACTATGCCACAGGCCAAGGCCACATGATTGGAACCTTATTAACTGCAAGAAAAACAATGGCTTTCTCCAAAGCTTAGGAAATACTCTGTAGCTACAAAAAGTGGCCAGATTATAAAACCTCACTTGCAAGAAGGTTGAGAGAAAAAAAAAGTAGTACGAAAATGACTCTTAGGAACCAACACACAAAAATTAGTTGGTGAGAAAACAGATTGAACACAAACCTAAAATAAATAACTAAACACAGTTTTAATTGTTAAATATGAGATGATGTAATAGGTAGGAAAATGAGAAAGAGTGAGAAAGAGAGGGAGGCAGGGAGGAAGACAGAAGAGGAGAAAGAAAGGGTGAAAACACAATGAAAGCATAGTGATCAAAGGTGTTAGAAATTAAATCGCAGAAATGCTGGTTATAACAATAAAATAAATAAAAGGACAATAGAGCAGAATGTTTACAGACCACATACATTTCAATATGTAAATTCAACATAGTGTACAGAAAGATCATGACAAAGTATCCTTTCAGATTACCAAGTTAGGAGTAAAAGATACACGAATTCTGAGATTTAAGAAAGTGATTTAAGGAGCACTTTTGTTGGACAGTTAATATCCCACTCAACAGGGAAGACAGCTGCAAATACTTGGCAAACTCTATAACCTAGGTACCAGGAAAATCATTACTAACACCAGGCCAGTCAGAACAGATGCTATGTTGTACACCGTACTGATAAGTAGCTGATAATCAACATGGCTTTAGTGGAAATCTTAAGAGTAGAAAACAGAAAGGACAAAGTGAGAAATGCATTCAAAGTGCTTGATAAATAACATTTTACTTTAATTAATGAGGAAAGTATAAACTGGCTTCAGAACTCTAAACCATAAGATGCTTGCTTACAATAAATCAGTACTGTCAAAATTCTGAAAAATAATAATTATAATGATCATTACTACTCTTTATAATTATATTCCTTACACTAATTTTATCTCTTAACTCTATACTCAGGAAATGCCTTTGGTAATGTCAGTGTTCAACTAAAAAGGAAATTTCCTCTCCTGTGACTAGGCTTACTAGCCTTCTAGATTCTTCTGTACCAATTTAAATCCTAAGGTAGACTCACTTCACTACACGCTCTCACCTTGTCTATATCCAAGCATCAAAGAAGAATTATTTAGGGAAATCTGAGAGCTGTATTACAGTCAATCCTAGGATTTTTACAAGAAAGCCCTCAGTGTTGCCTAATACCGAAGTATCTTAATTATCTTACTCCATTACCTTTCAGGTAAATACAGCTGGACTTCATGCCTGGCTTTTGATTTTGCTGTTGCTCCTAAGGACTGTTTTATATTTCTCTATAGGCTGGCAGTCACATCATTTTCCCACTTCTATGTCAAGCTTTCAAGATGTCACAATAGCTGAAGAATCCTAAGTTAAAACTTGTGGAAGAGAGAAATTTGCTGTTTCTTTGAGGTCAGAAATTAAAAGACTCTCTCCCTAAGACATATTGTGACAAGTAACTCCTAGTAGAGGATTAACTAACTCATGTTCAAAGTAAATCAAACCATTAAATCAACTTCATCCCATCATAACCAGCAAAAAAGTTTTTTTTTTTTCATGGTCTTCATATCTTTTTATTAGATTGGGGCAATTGTGGTGTTGCCATTGCTTTGCTTTTTTTTTTTTTTTTTTTGAGATAGAGTCTAGCTCTGTCACCCAGGCTGGAGTGCACTGGCAAGATCTCCACTCACTGCAACCTCTACCTCCAAGTTTCAAGCAATTCTCCTGCCTCAGCCTCTCTAGTAGCTGGGATTACAAGCATGAGCCACTGCACCTGGTGCCATTACCTTTAATAGCAAAATTGGCAATTACTTTTGCACCAACCTAATACAATTTTTCTTTCATAGTAGATGAGCTAACCATATAATTTACTAGAAGGAACCTTCTCTTTCAAACAGAAAAGACCTAACTTTGAACACAGCTTTTTAAATTTATCAGACAACTTGAAAATGTATTATACTTATGCCCAAGAATTTCAATTTCCTTCATATATACAATGGGAATAACTCCTTCTAACTAGAAAATTTGTTGGAAGAAAGAGAATTGTGAAAAATACCCAGTCCTCAGAAAATCATATAAATATTTACTATCTTTATTATTATTTTACTCTCAGAGGACTCTGGATTTTCCATAAAATTAACAACATTTAGAGGAAGATTTCTACAGAGGGGAACATTCTTCCTGTTTTGGCAGCCTGGTCCACAGAAAATTTGTGAGCTGAGTGATGAGCCAGTTTGTTGCCTGGATGAATTATATTCAAATAACCTCACCACATCTCTCCAGAGAACTGTTTATAAGGTTACAAGCCCATCAAGCTCCTGCCTGTGTAATAGAAGCTGATTGGGTTTAAACGGTGACATCTTGAAGGAAAAACTAGGCTTCCAGCGACCTCACAAAGCTGATTGGAGTTCTGCCTTCCTTTGCCCTCTGCTTCTTTGTACTTTTGACAACTCAAGGTGATGAGGAAAGTTTCTGGGCACCTAATGCTTTTGGGGTTATGATGAAGTCAAGGAAAGAGAGAAATTTTTTGGGTGGCAAGTTTCTCTCTTTTGTAGGAATTAGCATGTTCACATCCCCCATAGAGACATCTCAAATATTTACAAAAAAAAATTTTTTTTGATGTAGCAGGGTCTTGCTCTGTCTCCCAGGCTGGAATGCAATGGTGAGATCATAGCTCACTGTATCTTTGAACTCCTGGGCTCAAGGGATCCTCCTGCCTCAATCTCCTTAATACGCTGGGGTTACTGATGTAAGCCACCACATCTGCCCTCTATTTACAGAAATGTTAAAGATGAGGATGAGACCACACCATCTCTTTTATGTAGTTTCTGCCAACTCTAAAATTAAAATTTGAATCAGATGCCTATCAGAGTAGTTGCTTACTGTATTGGTAAATAAATGCTGATTAATAAAATATCACCCAGAAAAAAAACTTGTGGTGTGCATAATGTTTTATAAACACTTCCTTCTGTGCTTCTTCATAAAATGGTGGTGAACAAGTCCTTCTGCCTTTTTTTGGGAAAAGATATATTTTTTATATTGTGTATTTTTCTCTATCCCTTGGTGCGCCCTCCATGTAAAGCATCACTTCTTGGACCCGACTTTCCATTATGCCTCCTTCCCTAAGTGACACAGGAGCAGCAAGGACTGTCAGAGCACAACCTGTCCTGCAGGTCCTGTCTCATGCAGGTTTGGATTTCCAGAGGATTATTCTTCAAATCTCATCTATTTTCTATAAGCTCTTTAATCGGCCCTTAATCCTCTCTTCTTCCTTTGCCAGAGGTAATTAAATCATATGTGTGAATGGGCAGTCTCCAGGAGGTCTGCAGAATGAGGCCCTTGGGATGCCTGGGCTCCTGGGGTGGAGACGATCAGAGAACCCACTGCAAAAGCTAGTGAAGACTGGTTCACGGATACCAACAGGAGTGTAGCTACCATCATCTTTTCAAGAAGACAGAATTTCTTCCTCAAGGAAGAGGGTCCTTTCTGACAGAGCATTCAATTCTGGGAATGACATAGGAAGCAGGAAATGGCCCCTGACCAGGCCACAGATGTCTGAAACTATGCTGAGTGATAAAAGGGATACTGATGTTGCAGCCAGATCACTGTCATAGGTCTCACCACAGTCAGAGGTGTCAATGACACCAGCCTCTCCAAAAGGATGGACAAGGCTTTGGTTCCTCTGTAAAGCTTTCCACAGAGCAAACACCCACCCACTCTCTTATTCTTTAGAACTTTATATAACAGTTGTGCTTCCCCCAGCAATTAATCCTGGGTTCCCTGATAGTATTTCTTAGTTTATTTTCCTGCAGTATTATTTAGTTATTAACATGTATCTGTACATTTTTTAATCTCTCATTTCTCAATAACAAGATCATACATTTATTTCCTTCCTCTTACTGTTTTGTGAATCAATTATATGTAATTTTCAAGGACCTCTATAGGAGGAATGTTTCTCAACTAAAAAAATCTCATGACTAACAATATAGCATTGACAGGACATCAATTAGATTCCCCTGACCATTCACAAATCAGATGAACCTTGCTAAAGTAGGGTTATTTTTTTTTACAAAGTACCTACCCTATTAGCCACTACCTAGCATCCTAGGCAACAAGGATGCCCAAGAAAAGGCATCTGTTCACAGAGATTTGACCCACTAGTAGAGCAGAACCATCCAATAGCACTTTCTGATGCAATGTCCAATAAGAGAGCCACTAGGTACATGGGGCTATTATTGAGCGCTTGAAATGTGGCCAGTGTGACTGAGAAACAAAAAGCCTTATTTTGTTGACTTTTGATAAATGTAAAATTAAATAACTCCCATGTATTGGCCCCTAAAACCTATCATTAATTCTCCTCCAGCCTCCAAAAATGATAGTTGCAAAATGCAGTTTAATTTGCAAATAAAAATGAGGTCTCTACTTATTTTTCCAGATTGTTTACAGTGCAAACAGAAAAGCAAATCATGATGAGAATGAGGCCCTAACTCTGGGATCATGGAGCTTGCTAGAAAAGGGAAGCGCTGACTAGAAACAGCTAATGAACAAGCACAGGAACTGCACAGAGCGAGAGAGCTGCGAAGATGAAAGAACATAGATTGACTTGTTCAGTGGTGTGGAGCGCCTGTCTAGAAAATAATTTATCCTTTGATAGTTCACTCTGGGGAATAGGGAAGAATAGATCTTACTTTGCAAAAAGAAGTGCTTTTTTATAATAGATCCCCATGTAGAAATGGATAAACTAGCTAGTAGCTTTTAACTAGATTGCAGATAAATGGAAATGATTATAGAAAGCCAAGCAAATTAGGCAGTAACTATGCCATCCCCTCGACTTCCCACAGACACCTTTGGAAATACATTACCGCCTGAGACAGCTCTGCTCATTTATTTCCACCTTATTTGTATTCCTCTCC
Organism: Aotus nancymaae; assembly: GCF_030222135.1. Taxonomy (NCBI): domain Eukaryota; kingdom Metazoa; phylum Chordata; class Mammalia; order Primates; family Aotidae; genus Aotus; species Aotus nancymaae. The sequence continues at coordinate 4,294,725 of NW_026988494.1, read as the reverse complement.
TTCCAGGATATGTCACACAGGATGCTTATATTTAAAAAGCAGGACAAGACAGTCTGGAGAACTTTTCAGCTCCTGCTGTTAACACACTAACACGAAACAGGCACTCTGGTGGACTTCCTGCAAGTAGTCTGGGAGCAACTGATGCTGAAGCTTGTCACAGCACTCCGAGAAGTTCCTGTTAGCCGGAGTTGTTGAAGCTGAGTAAATTACTCTCCTGCTTGGGTGTTCCTCTTCCCTTACCTCTGTGCCTCTCTAGGGCTTGGGTTTTGCCCAGCTTGTGGCTGATGAATCAGAACCTAACTCTGTATGCTGACTGATTACAAAAATGAAGGCATCCATGGTGGTGATGATTTAAATGGTAACACTTGGAGACTCAGGTTTGAAATCAGCATCATGAAACTGTCTATATTATTGAACGTGAAAAACACAAATCAAACACAGCAATGAATTAAGTAGTACAAAAACCTACAGTTGTTCCCTGCATTAACGTGTAATGTTGAAGCTTCCCTAAGCACATCAAGAGAAGCACATTGCGGAAACTCTACTAGGGCTCCAGTTCTCAAAAGGCAGGCAGGCTATTCCATGCTAACCATCTAAATGTATTGTAACATAATTACAGTTGTTCAGAGTTCTAGGGAACAGCCTGTCAATTCTTCCTGGATTTCATTTTTAATTTGCCTCGGGAGCATAGAAGATACTTCAGAGCCTATTTAAATAGAGACAGTCTTGCACAGGTAGAAATGTAAATATCCCTGCAAGGCTAAGTGAAGATGCTAAAATAAGCTATTGGAGCTATTTGCCAACTGGCTTAAGCTACACACTTGAGGAAGCGTGTTCTCTGGGGAGATCATTTTGAATCTTGCAATTGCCTAATAATTCTTCTCCATTTCTAAATATGGGGAATATATTTTAAAAAGTGAGGATTTTGTTATTTTAACATTTTTATAGTTTTGGATCTTATGACTGAGCAATTCCATTCCCAAGTATTTATTAAATGTGTGTGTGTGTTTGTTTTCACCACACAGTGTGTCTAAGAATGTTTCAGCAGCACCATTTGGAAACAGCCCACATAACCTACCAGCAGAACAGATAAGTAAATTGTGGTATAAGACAATACTATAAGGGATAATGATATAAAGGAATACTATACAGCAACAGAAAGAAACAATTATGACTACCAACAAGATGTATAAATATCACCAACATGATGTTGACAAAGTAAACAGATACAAAATAGTACATAGATACGTATTCATGATTATACATATTACTGAAAACCAGGCAATTTTGAGGCTAGAAGTCAAGATAGTAGATAATAATGGATAGGGAAGCAAGGAGCCATTCGAAGTTCTGAGATGCTAGAAATATTTTCTCTCTTGATCCAGACATATATGGGTGTGTTTAGTTCAGAAAAATTAATTGAACTCTACACTTACAGCTTATATGCTATCCTGTTAGATATTGCACTCAATGGAAATGTACTAAAACCAAACAAACTTGTTTCACATTTTAATTTTTTTCTAGAGAAAAAAATTTAAAAAGCTCATTTCACATTCTCATTGTTTTACTAACTGCCAAACAATATAAAACAACCTTGTTTTGTATAATATTTCAATTCGAGTTTTATTAATATAAAACACAAAATTGAACAAACTATAAAATGCAGTTTAATGATTTTTCATAAATCATAAATTTGTATCCAAGTAACCAAAATGTACATTCAAAAATAAAACAAATAAATATATTCCCAAGTAGATATATGGACAACTATAGAGAAATATTCTATTCTTATTTAAATATGGCTCTACTGATAACTTACAAATAAATAGGTGCCTTTTTAAATATTCATTGGTTCACAATCTTTGGATAATTTACTTCTGTGTCTATATGAGAAAGTTGTCAAAATAAAAAAAAGAAATAAAATATAAATTTAGTTTTGCTCTTTGTAATTTGGTAAATGTCAATAACCAATTTAATAACATTTTAAACAATGCATTTGGTTTAAAAACTTTCAGGAGAGAAATTTGCTATTATATCGTCTTTCTGATCATTTTTCTTTTATATGGATAACAATGAACTTCACTGGTCTTCTTTCATTAGAACTCTTTGTCCTATAACAAACCTCCCTGGCTCTGTCATCCACCAGATACATGACTTACCACATCACATAGTCTTTGAATGCTTTGATTTAATGAAGCAAAATGATGCCTGAGGTCTCTTATTTTGGTCAATACTATAAGGCTTCTATCTCTCTTTTTATTCCCATGAATTAATTTATCCAACAATTTATTCTTATCACAGTGATAACACAAAGAATTATATAACATTATAGTTTTTCCCGAAGAGTTTACGTGAGTTAAAAGAATAATACGAACATGATTTAAATATTAACTTAAGAAAGAGTTGACAAGCAGTACATGAAGAAGTTACATAGAGAAGAGAAAAATCACAAGTTCTAAAGACAGGCTGCCCAGCTTTTTTACTTTAGCAGATAAAACATGGCTAAGGCAAAAAGAACAAGGTTTGCCACAAACTGAACTCTTCTTCAGTATTCTATAGAGATATTTTACATCATTTGATTATGTTCAAATGTGTTTGGAACTAGAAATTATTTCAAAATAGGGTCCTTAATCCAAACAATGGCTCACGCCTATAATCCCAGCACGTTGGGAGGCCAAGGCAGGCAGATCATGAGGTTGGGAGTTCAAGACCAGCCTGGCCAACTTGGTGAAACCCCGTCTCCACTAAAAGTACAAAAATTAGCCTGGTGTAGTGGCAGGCACCTGTAATCTTAGCTACTTGGGAGGCCGAGGCAAGAGAATCGCTTGAACCCAGGAGGCGGAGTTTACAGTGAGCCAAGTTTGTGCCATTGCACTCCAGCCTGGGCGACAAGAGCAAGATTCTATCTCAAAAAATAAAAAAGATAAAAAAGCAAAATAAACCAAGCAAGAAAAAGCTGATATTCTATGAAAATTAAAAATGAAACCAACTTCAATTGTTCATTGCCTAACTCAGACCAAGTTGTGTGGTTGTGTGGCTTTTTTTTTTTTTTTCTGTATTTTTGCACTGAACTTCTTGATTCAGTTATTATGCCTTTGGCTATAGGAGAAATCAACTTTAACTATTTAAGAGAAAGAAAAGAAAATTTCTAGGAGAAATTTCTGGGAGAATCTAAATGGTTCTCAAGCTTAAGTAAGTACCGGTCTGGAAAATCAACAAAAATAAAGACAGCTACATGATCTTAGAAAGTATAATCCTAATACTTTAATAAGCATACCTTGATCAGGACACTTCCACTGCCTTGATAGTACACAGCCACTAAAGTTGAGTACTCTGCCATTAAAGGACACCTGTGCCATCATCATTGTATACTGCTAGTAGCACAGCCATTAAGGTTTGCATCATTTGCTTAAGATTTAAAGTCCTAGATAAAAGCATCTTATCAGCATCAAATATCCAACTCTTGGTTGGAGTGAAAAGAAAGAGAATACTCTGCTCCTCAGGCATTCATGCTGGGAGGACAGCACTACTTGCCACAGAAGAAAAAAAAGGAAAGCATTCCCCGCTAGGAAAGGCAAGTGAATGAATGCCAAGTAGAAAAAAAACCTGCATCTGTTTAATGCCAAAGTGATCCTGTCTACAATTGCTTGTCTCATTATTTTTCTCTGCTACAGGTCTGTGATCAACTTGACAATAGAAACAGTGTCTTATTGTTGTATCTCCCAGTGCCTATAAGAACGTTTGAGTTTGAACATGTAATAGAAGCCTGATGAATGGTTAAGTGGATGGATGAATTGAAATAATTAGTGAATCAATTCAAATCAGAACCAACACTTGTATAATTTTTTAAAGCTCTCAGAATATTCTTATACTTGAATCTGGACCAAATCAACATTTGATTTGGCTTTAAAAATCAATTTTAAAAAGTCTAACATCTCAATGCAAATGATCAAAAAACATAAATGTAAAGTTTTAAAAGAAGAAATACAAATATATCAACATACACATGAAAATCTGTTAACCTTGCTAGTTGCTATTAAAAAACAGATACGAGACACTGTCAGATTCCCAGGAATCTAGTTCAAATCTGGGCACACAATATTTATATAATAATCATTCCATGTATTGAATATTCTCTTTATTAAATAAAAGAATGATACAATTCCATTCTCAGTCATAAAAACAGCAGTAATTAAATAAATTATAAAAGATAATATTTCAAGCACGTGGTGCGGGGAAATAAGTACAACCTTTCTGGAAATCAATTGGCAAAATTTAGTAAAAAGCTTTAAGAAGTTAAAACAAGACCGGGCGCAGTGGCTCACACCTGTAATCCCAGCACAGGGGAGGCTGAGGCGGGCGGATCACAAGGTCAGGAGTTCGAGACCAGCTTGACCAACATGATGAAACCCCGTCTCTACTAAAAATACAAAAAATTAGCCAGGCATGGTGGTGCACGCTTGTAATCCTAATTACTTGGGAGGCTGAGGCAGGAGAATCACTTGAACCTGGGATATGGAGATTGAGGCGAGCCGGGATCACGCCATTGCACTCCAGCCTGGGCAACAAGAGCAAAACTCCGTCTAGGAAAAAAAAAAAAAAAGTTAAAATGATTCACCTGACTAGTTTATCTATGAAATTAGTGCTTTAAAAACCCAAAGATGTCTGGGTACAGTGGCTCACGCCCGTAGTTCCAGCACTTTGGGAGGCCAAGGCGGGCAGGTCGCGAGGTCAGGAGATCAAGACCATCCTGGTCAACATGTGAAACACTGTCTCTACTAAAAATACAAAAAATAGCTGGGCCTGGTGACATGTGCCTGTAGTCCCAGCTCCTTGGGAGGCTGAGGCAGGAGAATCGCTTGAAACATGGAGGCAGAAGTTGCAGTGAGCTGAGATTATGCCACTGTGCTCTAGCCTGGCTACAGAGGGAAACTGTCTAAAAAAAAAAAATCAACAAAGATGTGCGTAACTATTTATATACAAGAATATTCATTGTGTTCTTAATAATAGTAATAAATTGGAAGATAATTTAAATATTGAAATGATGAAAATAATTCCATGTAGTGGAATATTATGCAATGATTAAAATGTTATCAAATAATATTTTTCACAATATAATGATGAATGGAATAATGTTTACAATATAATGTTCAGCAGATACAATCCTGGATATACAGAGTTTCTTACTTATATAAGATATACACAGATACATACTTAAAAATTACGAGAAAAAATCCATCTAATGTTAAGCAGTGACAGTTTATTAATAAGGATATTGAAGTCGGCTATTACTCTCCACTTTCTTATATTCTGTGTTCTATATTTTCAACAATGTGTACATACTAAAAATTTATGAAATGACACATTTTATTTTGTTATCTCTTTTAAATACCTCATCTCAATAAACTGACTTCACTGTTTTCAATTTCACATCTCTCCCATCACTCCCTTTGTTCCGATGAACTGATCTGTTTCTGTTCTGTCATTTATTTATTTATTTATTTTTGGGATGGGATCTTACTCTGTTGCCCAGGTGGAGTACAGTAGCCTAATCTGGGCTCACTGCAACGTCCAGCTCCCCAGCCCAAGCAATCCTCCCACCTCAGTCTTCTGAATAGCTGAGACCACAGGTGTGCGCCACCACACCCCACTAATTTTTGTATTTTTGTTAGACACAGGGTTTCACTATGTTGCCCAGGCTGGTCTTAAACTCCTGTCCCCAAATGGTCTGCCCACCTCGGCCGTCCAAAGTGCTGGGATCACAGGCATGAGCCACCATGCCTGGCTTATTCTCGCTTTTCAAAAAGAAGGATTTAGAAGATTCTAGTCTAACATTTTATAACACAAAATAAGATTTACTTGTCTCTGTAACAATTGTATTCCTGATCACCAGTTTTCATAATTGAGCTGTGTCTTGCATCCTCAGCAGTTGACTTCTCCAATAACAACTGCTTGTCCCCTGTGGTTTCCATATATCTGTCACCAGCTTCTGAGTTGTCATGCCCAGGACCTTACAAATGCTTCCAAATGCTGATCATGTCACGCACCTACATTTGCTCAGGGTCAGCACACAGACTATCCAGAAACCGTATTCCTCTCGCTGGAGCAGCTGTTGCAACTGAGACTGTCTCTCAGCACATCTCCAACAGCAAAGGTTAAAGAAATCTCTAGATTTTCCAACCTCCCGGGTTTCTCCATCTCACTACAGTGGACAAACCTCAAGGTGAAGATTGCTTGAGATTTGAAAAATCTCTGAAGAGCCACAATTTTTATTATTAAATTTGAACTTGGGTAAATAGAATCTCTTCTTTGTAGGCACTTAGAATTTTCTGTAGCAATGTGCTCCAGAGCCTTTTAAGAGGCAGTGTAACAACTCAGGATTCAGCTGCCTGGGTTTAAATCCCAGCTTTGCCACTTGCTATTTGAATAATGTCTGGAGTAACTAACTTAATCATCCAGTGTTTCCCCCTTATCATTTGTAACATGGACATAATTAATACTTCCTAAGATTGTTGTAAGGATAAAAGACATTATTAAAAGTGCTTAGAAAATTGCATATGTTATAGTGAGTGCCACATAAGTGGTAGCTCTCCTACAGGTAGTATTTCACAGCCTGTTTTTTTTTTTTTTTCTTTTTTACTATAGTTTCAAAACTTGAAATAATTATCTTCTGAGAAACAAAGGAGTAAAAGTGCTCCGAATTATAATTAGGTATCAGAAAAGGACAGACTAGGAAGGTGTCATTAATAGAGGATCTGGAGTCCTTTGGCCAATATGGGTTGTAGACAATCTTCAGAAAGACAAGAATAAAGGGAATTATCGTGGCTGTCCAAATAGTAAATGAGGGTATTTTCCTATTTTATGACCTAATCCTAACTAATAAAACAAATCTTTTCAATACTCTTACCCCTGTAAGCCAGGCTGGGGGTGTTGAGGGAGTAGAAAGAAGTTATATCTCAAAATGGTGAAATCACCATCACGTAAAATGGTAAATCGTGTCTGCCTCTTTCAGTTCAAGTATTGCTTCTCTAAACCATGGAGCAATTACTGAGAATCATTCATATCTGTCCTAATTTTTTATTTCTCCATTGCTTGTTCTGTAGCCTGTGAGCAACACATTTCTTAATTTCTGACTTTCATTAAATTTGTCATCCTTTCATTCAGTTTCTTTCACTCATCACCTGCCACAATATCTCTGATATTCAATGGTAATTTAAACATATGTCAAATAATTTCCTGTGCAAATTTCACCTGATAATGTTAAATCAATAACAACTTTTTTTTCTCAGTTTAAGCCTATAGCACACTATGTGTTATGGCCTACTAGAAAGAAAAAAGTAAAATGCTTTGATCTCTTAAAAACTAAAACATCTAGTTATTCTAACATTTGTATAAATTATGTTAGCTTGATTTTTTTTAACTAAAAGTACTATAAAATAGGGGAAAAATTCTTTGAATTCATAAAGCAGTGGGGCGCAGACACCAGTATTTGTAGCTCCTGAGAGGTAGCTGTATTAGAATCAAACCATTCAAAAGTCAAGCTGGAAAAAAAAATGCTACTGTACACCATATTTTCTGTATTTTTTTTGTAAAAAAATAAATTAGCAAATTAGAATGAATCTGCACTTTCAGTCTCACAATCCTCTTCAGTCATTCTTCAAACAGTTCCTTCAAATAAAAGCATTTTGTTGATTGATTGACTAAATTTATCACGTTATTTTTATTTTAGACTCAGGTAGTACATGTGCTTGTATGTTACATGGGTATATTGCATCATGGCGGAGATTGAATTCCCATCACCCAAATATTGAACATTGTACCCAATAGGCAATTTCTCAACCCTCCCACTTTTTGGAGTCTCCAGTGTCGATTATCTCCATCTTCACGTGTGTGAGCACCAACTGTTTAGCTCCCACTTGTGAGTGAGAACATGGGGTAAGAAAATCTTTTTTTTTTTTTAAATATGAGAATTTGTGATAGACAAAAGATGGCCTCATCTACTTTGTCAGCTGTACCATAGAGAGAGATCTGGGCTGCCCTGCCGACTTGCCTAACCAATAAAAGGCAATTCCAGGCCTTCTGAAGTTAAGTCAAAGGAAGCCTTGAAGCTTCCACTCAGGCTTCTAGGAATACTCTCTTTTGACTTGTGAGCTACCATATAAGAAGTCTAACCCTTAGCCACCATGCTAAAGACACGACATGGAAAGACATAACAGTTACACAGAGAGAGAGAGAGAAACGGAGAGAGAAAAAAGAGAAAGAGAGAGATGTCTGTCCAGTAATCAGTTCCTCTGGCCTCCAGCCTTGGACAATGAACATGAGGTCTCAGAAATGAGGCTGAAACACACATAATGAACACAATTTAAATTTACAAGAAAAATAAATGACTGTTGTTCTATTAACCCACTAAGCTTTGGAACTGCTTGTTCTATAAAAATGGGTAACCAGAGCATAATTAATATGTGTACAATCTGTTAACCAAGAATCATGGGCACACTTGGGGTGTGGAATGCACTCTAGTGCCAATGACCTGAGGAGTGTAAAGGACAGTCATTTTGCAGCCCTAAGGTGATAGGGACATTCCAGGTTAGGTCAAACACTCATTTATAAGGAAATTCTTTATTTGGAGCAGACTCCAAAATAACAAGGGCTTCCCAAGCAGTTTGGATTGTATTTTTTCCAGCTTCATGCTAGATATATATTTCAGGAGACAATCTACAGTTATTCTACCAGAGGCTGGTGATGCATCCCATAGAATGTCTAGTCTCTAAAGTGCTGGAGAAGTTTAGTGTCAACATTCCTCAACTACTTATTGAGTAATATAATTTTCTTTTTTTTTTTTTTTTGAAATGGAGTCTCACTCTGTCACCCAGGCTGGAGTGCAGTGGCAGAATCTTGGCTCACTGCAACCTCTGCCTTCCTGGTTCTAACTATTCTCCTACCTCAGCCTCCCAGGCAGCTGGGATTACAGGTGCCTGCCACCATACTCAACTAACTTTTTTGTATTTTTAGTAGATACGGGGTTTCACCATGTTGGCCAGGCTGGTTTTGAATTCTTGACCTCAAGTGATCCACCTGCCTCGGCCTCCCAAAGTACTAGGATTTCAGGCATGAGGCACCACACCTGGCACTTTTTAAATAAGAATTTCTTTAAATTTATTTATTTATTTTAAAATAAGCAAATATTCTAAACCTCAATGAATGATAAGACATATCAAATCCTTTTTTCTATAACCTTTGCTATGTAGTATAGAGTTTTGTTTTATTTCTCTCTACACAATTTTTAAATGACCATATTGTCTTTTGCTTTGAATATATTTTTCAACACTTTATTCACAGGCCTTGGCTGAGGTAACAGAAATCCCAGCAGCTAGAAGTATATACTTGCCAACGAATGATTTTAAAAATATTTTCCTTATAAAAGTTGCCAGTGATTCATTTTTTTGGTAGTAAATCAATAATACTTCCTTTTCCCTTCTTTACCAATCTGATATTCAAGATATGGGAAAATGCTAAGTGAAATGGAAAAAAAAAGTTATTTTAATACTGTCTAGAATGTACTATACGATCTTATCTGAAATACAGACACACATACAAATGCCTAGAGAAAATTCTTTTTCAACATTATCCTTTAATATTTTAAATTGTAAGATTAATTGTAACATTTAATTTTCTTTTAATATACATATTAAAAACAAAGCTTTCAACAAATTAAATTTAACAGCTTATTTGACCTAAGAAAAAGTCACAAATTGGGGAGGCCTCAGAACTCTGGTTCAGAGGTTCAGAGAATTCCTGGTGACAAAGTGGGCTGGCAGTGACTTTATAGACAGAAAATGGAAGTGAGGAACAGAGAAAGCATGTCTGGTCACAGTTTAGCAATTGCCTTATTTTAACATGATCTGATCAGTTCCCAGCCTGTGATTAGCTGAAGCTCAGCTACTGCAATTGACTGACACCAAGCTATGCCTTACAGAATACAATTTTAGGGCCCAGCGCCTGTAATCCTAACAATTTGGGAGGCTGAGACGGCAGGATCACCTGAGGTCAGGAGTTTGAGACCAGCGTGGCCAACATGATGAAACCCCATCTCTACTAAAAATACAAAAATTAACTGGGCATAATGGTGGGTGCCTTTGATTCCAGCTATTCTCAGGAGGCTGAGGCAGGAGAATTGCTTGAGACCAGGAGGCGGAGGTCACAGTGAACCGGAATCGTGCCACTGCACTCCAGCCTGGGTGACAGAGTGAGACTCCATCTCAAAAAAAAAAAAAAGAATTTTTAGGTTAGGCTTTCAGTCTGTTTACATAGTAAGTTAGGTTGCAATTCATGTATGTATAGTATGTAGGTACTGAGATATCCTCAGGCCAAATTTAGCATAACACATAATTTTTTTAGTTTCTATAACTTTTATTTCTTTTATAATTTGAAAAAGATGTACTTTTTCTTTCCATTTTATATGACATGCGTAAAACAATGAGTATTATTTGTACAATGCCTTACAGAAAGCTTACCCACAGGCCCCATGCGACCTAGGACAGCTCTAAATGTGGCCCAACACAAATTTATAAACTTTCTTAAAACATTATGCGACTCCATGAATTTTTTTTTAGCTCATCGGCTGCAGTTAGTGTTAGTGTATTTTATGTGTGGCCCAAGACAATTCTTCCAATGTGACCAGAGAAGCTAAAAGATTGGACACCCCTGCCTTAGTTTATAGAGCACTTTCACATAATTTTGCTCACTTAATCCTCACAAAAATCATATGAGATAAAGTACTAGTGTCTTTGTTCTTTGTTTTTTTAATTGACATAAAATTGTATAGATTTATGGAATGCAACGTAATTTTTGATATATGTATATATTGCAGAAAAACTAAATCAAGTTAATTAACATATCCATTCCCTCACAACTATCTTTGGATTTGTTTTTCCGTTGCATTCACTTCAGTTCTCTGGCATAAATTTTGGATTAGCGTTCTATCGTACAAAGAAAGGAAGCAGCCAACACTCAGAAACATCCTCATAAAGTCCCACAGTTTGAAAGTGGCAGACAGCAGAAACGACTGCAGCCCTAACGCCAAAACCACAGACGTAACATGCCGCTGTACGACCTCCCTCTCTGCAGCTCCAGTCTGTTTTCTGCAGCTGCCTTTTCTTTCTCTTTCAGGACATCTCATACTGTTCCCCTCTGAAGCAATGAACTTTTCCAAATCAGTCGTATTTGACGTCATACACTTTGAGTGTGCACTTCTGGTTGGACTGCTGTTCTTCTGCAATGATCTGACTCAGGCCCAGATTGGTGGTGGCCAAGTTCAGGTCTCAGCTCTATCTGAAGTGGTTAAATCCACGATACGGAAGACTGTCTCTGCTGCCCAAAAAGATTACTCAGACTTCCCGAATTTGAATTTTACCACGTGTCAGGTGAGAAAAATGGACATAGTCCCCATTATTTTTGTGAAAGCTTTACGGGCACTTTACCAGAAAACTCAAAATTATTGAGTAACACCTTGTTAATTCTACATTGAGAGCTATGAAAAAAAAAGGACCTTAAGTATATATTATCTGATATTTTATTTAAGAGCAATAAGACATTTAAGTCAACTAGGGAGAAATAGCTACCTCAAATTCATGCTGTTTTGAATAAAACTATATCAATTTAACAAGATTCCATTGCAGAAAGAAGTACTATTATTACACTGCTGCACACATTCAGAGATATGCAGGAAATCATAATGGTGCTGACCAAATTTTCATCTCTGTGTTAATCAAGTGTTCTGTGGCAATTGCCATCATCATTTGATAAGTTTTTAGCTGTTCTTTCTTTTTCAAGGTAGGGCTCCCTTAACTATCTATTTCCATTTTCTCTACCAGCTGCTAGCCTGATGACCCTTAAACCAGTCCAAATCAGATAACACACTGAATACCATAGTGCATAAGGCAAATTGCAAACATCTACTGAGATTTACAGAAATTACTGCCGGAAGCCCATGTCAATGAATCCTTCCTCTGATGGGACACGCTGGAGCTCTGAAACCCTTGCTGATGATTCAGAGACAGCTCGGTGAACTCTCCCAGTCTATGTGCTTCATGGCTTCAACTATGAATGACTTCAGGTATTTGCCTCAGTCCAAAGTGTAATAGACAGCCATTGATTTTGCTTGGCCAGAGGGACAAGCAATTGTAAATCATGTGATCTCACAGGCTCAGTGGCTCAAGTTTGTAATCCCAGCACTTTGGAAAGATGAGGCTGGAGGACAGATTGAGGCCAGTAGGTCAAGACCAGGCTGGACCACCTAGTGAGACCCCATCTCTACAAAAAATAATTTTAAAAAATAGCCAGGCATTATGGGGTGTGCCTATAGTCCCAGCTACACAGGAGGGTGAGCCCAAGAATTTAAGGCCGTGGTGAGTTATGACTGCACCACTGCCCTCCAGCTTGGGTGACATAGGGAGACCCTGTCACTAAATAATAAATAAGTAAATAAATCCTATAGACTGGATTCATGGAAAAGTCCCTCTGGCCTGCCTTCTGATGGAGGTGTGAGCAGTCATAAGCAGGGCTTGAAAGGCATCTACAAGAGTAAGTGTAATGAGCAAAATCCTGGGAAGATTTAAAGCCAAATAAGCCTTCTCAAGATGAGAATGAGCTGAGCATACATACATTTAAAACTCTGTGTATCTACATGCATATTTCCTATGCTGTGAATCCATATGCCACAGAAGTTAACCATATTTTTATCCTTTTTTTCTCCCTTTGACCCACTGTGGTCTCGATTTGGTTGGATGGCAATCATGCATATACAAGGGTCTGGGTTACTTTCACTATTGTATCCAAGAGCCGTAATACTTGCTTCACCCTTTACTTTTGCTAATAAAACTTCTCCAATTTACTATAGGGATTTACTTTATTTTGTCCCACCTTTTGTTTCCTTATTTACTCCCTCTATCCTGGCCTGTGAGAATTGGGAGCTGCTTTGCCCATTCTCAGAAGAAAATCCTGCAAAGCTAATGATACTGGTAGGGGTTCCATTCATTGCAAGGAAATGTCAAACAAGGTACTTAAGAAGTGGAATTGGCTAGAGAATGGGGCTGTACATTATTATTTAGAGGGGAGGGAGAAGGTAGTTCTGTCACTTCTATGCATTTAAATGTCATTCTTGTCTGTTTCACGGAGTTTTATGTCAGGTTGACTATAACTGAGATTTGGCTAGTATGAGTTAATACAGCTACTTTTGCTGCTAATTTTTTTTCTTGTTTCCAGAAGTATTGTGAAAAAGTGAGCAGTCTGATTAAAAATCAATGTATTTTTATGTGTTACACACATACAAACACACATACACATACACACAAACCATGTAGCCTCTTATGTCACTAACTCTGTGATTTTTTTGGAAATCAAATTGCAAGTACTGTCTCACCAAGTTTACTCTATAGGTCTTTATCCAGAGGACATGCACTCTTTCCCCACGTTATCTTATACACAATTAGTCTCTGCCTCTTCTGTTTTCTCTTATTCCTCCTTGCTCTCTTCCTTTCTTTATGAAAATCTTGACCACTATACACACTGTCTTATTTTGCAGGTGAAGATAATGAATCTAGTTCATACTCTTTACGAGCTGGATTTTGTTCTCCAAAACGGCATATGTTGAAGCCCTAAACACCACTCCCACATGTAACCCTATTGAAATATAGGGACTTTTGGAAGATAATTAAGGTTGAATGATGTCATGTGGTTGGGGTCCTAATCTGATAGGACTGATGTCAGCAGAAGAGAAAGAAACACTAGAGATCTCTCTGTCTCTCCATGCATGCAGAGGAAACGCCACGTGAGACTACAGGGAGAAGGTGGTCATCTACAAGCCAGGAAGAGAAGTCTCATCAGAAACCACTCCTTCTGGCCCCTTGACCATGGACTTTAAGCCTCCAGAACTATAAGAAAATAAAAGTCTGGTGTTTATGACCAGGTGCTGTTGCCCACATCTATAATCCCAGAGCTTTGGAAAACTAAGGCAGGAGAATAATTTGCGATCAGGAATTTGAGATCAGCACAACCAACATAGTAAAACCCTGCCTCTATATAAAAAAAAACAAAAAGATTCTGTGGTTTAGGCCACTTAGTTTATGGTATTCTGTTATGGAAGCCCAAGCAGACTAATACAGTGCTCAACAGAATGTGTGTTCTAAATTGTCTTCTCTCTCTCTGGAGATGGGTATACTTCATGTAGATTGTACTTTCTCATCATGCCCTTTTAGAAATATTTTCAAATCTTTTTATATTTTTTAAAGTTTATTTTCAACACTAGACTTACAGAAAAATTGCAAAAATTAGACCCAGAGTTCTCGTATTTTCTTTATCCAACCTCCCCTAACGTATAACACCAAATAAAACCTGAGTAAAATGATGGAAACCAGAAACTTAACATTGATATTGATTACTAGTTTAAATAATCTGTGTAGGCTTTTTATTGTAGTGTCACAAATTTTGCAAATAATATTCAGTTGAAAATCTTGTATCCGATGAAAGATCTCATATTTTATTTAAATGTTTGGTGTCTTTTTCTTCATTTTCTGACAGTTCCCTTCTTAATTTTTCTCTTATGTACTTGACATGTTTGAAGAACACTGGTCAGCTATTTTGTATAGTATTTGTCAATTTCAGTTTGTCTGATTCTCAGGATTAAATAGAAGTTTTTCATCTTTGGTAAGAACCCCACAGAAGTGATGTGGTGCCACTCTCAGTGCATCACAATAGGGAACACATGGTCTTATATGTCTTAGTATTGGCAACATTAACTGTAATCACTTTGATAAGGTGATGTCTGGTAAGTATCTCCACTTTATAGGTTGCTATTTTCCCTATGAAACAAATAAGTACATTGTGAGAAGATTCTTTATGATTACACGAATGTTTGTTTTTAATTATATATTTGTCTACTACTTTTAGCATTGCTCAGCAAATCTGTTTACAACTATTATTAATGTACTGTTGGCTTAGTGATAATTTTCCATTTCCATTATCCCTTCTACATTAAAATTCTAATTGGAATTCTGTAAAAATGAGCTGTTCTTCTTTCCATTTATTTATTTATATCAGTATAGTTCTGTGGATATTTATTTTATCCTCTGGGTTATGCTCTATTAGTCTCATTATTTATTTTGATGCTCAAATTGTGACAGCCTTGGCCATTAAGAGATCCTTCAATGGGTGCCTGTGTTTGTTGTTCATTCAGCATACTTCCATTATGTTTTGGTCCCTATAAGATATTCCAGGATCACTTTGTATTTCTCCTGCCTCAGTCCTATAATCAATCACTTCTCTAAGAAGCCCTACTTCCTTTTATTGAAGAATGGAATTTAGAAACCAAGATCTGACCACTAGATGTGTTCATTGCTGCTAGGGATGCCCTTGCCTTTGGCCCTCTCTTTAGGCAGAGATAAGGAAATGTATGCCTAGTTACATACACATAGATATGTGTATGTAACCAAATGAACTAAAGGAAATGTATGCTTATTCATACATTATTAAATAAATGAACTAAAGGAAAGGTATGCTTAGTTACATACACATAGATATAGCCTTGTCTGTTTTCTTACATGTAGCTTCTTTTTCCAACACTCAGAAATCTGAGTCTCAGTCCACAACTACAATAAAATATCATAA
The DNA here is from genome assembly GCF_030222135.1 of Aotus nancymaae. NCBI lineage: Eukaryota > Metazoa > Chordata > Mammalia > Primates > Aotidae > Aotus > Aotus nancymaae. Next base: position 4,279,062 of record NW_026988494.1, on the reverse strand, counting down.
ACTAGGAAGCTTATAAACAACATAAATACGTTGCCCAGTACTAGAGACTGGGAAGTCCAAGGTCAAGGTGCTGGCAGATTTGGTGTCTGGTGAGGGCCCACTTTCTCATAGATGGTGCCTTTTCACTATCTCCTCACATGGTAAAAGAGACAAGGCAGCCTTCTGGGACCTCTTTTATTAATATAATGGCATTAATTCCATTCATGAGGAGGAGCCTAATCACCTCCCAAAAGGTCCCATCTCTTAATACCTTCTCCTTCAGGGCTGGAAGTTCAACATATGGATTTTGGGGTGATAGAAACATTTAGACCACAGTGTCTGGCTGTCACTACTATATATTTACTTATTTTCTTAATCCTTATTAGGATTAAAAATATATATAATTTTAATTATATATTTTATGTATATAATTTTTATATTCTATATAAAAGTTGTTTCAGAATTAACAGCCAAACTCCTGTAGAAACCAAAATTGTTAACTAGATAACATATAAGTGTATAGCATTTTGTATCATTGTTTTTACAAGATATAATAAAAGTCATGGTTTTCTAAAGTCATTTAGGTCAGTTTTTTTTTTTATTCACTTCCTTCAATGTGATTATTTTATCCAAGTTACTCAAGCATAATGAGGTTAAGGTCATTCATTAAAGTTTGAATTCAACTTAGAATTCCTGCAAGATACTGGTTGATTTTAATTATTTACTTATTTGGCAAGCATATAAAACTTTACCAACACTGAACACAAAGGTTTTTTTTAAAGAAATGTTATCCCTTCTTCCTCCCTTCTACCCGTTATCGTCCCTCCATTCGTTCCCACTCACTGCTGTTAGGTAACCTATCTCATTAGTTGCTGGTTTATTCTTGCCTCCATTTCCAAGTATCTATACAAATGAGCAGAAACTCGCATATTTTCTCAGATCACTTTCTTTCTTATATAAAGAGCAGTTGACTCTAGATAAACTTTTGTACTTAATTTGCAAATATTTTGTTGAGAAAATAGTATGCTTCCCCCACTCGTGTAACTGACTATAGCTAATTAAGTTGGAGACTTATTGCATGAACTGTGGGGCCAAAAGCACATGAGTTTGAACCTAGGTTCAATCAAGTATCAATTGTATGATCTTGAGAAACTAAAATTTCTAAATCCTAGGTTCTTTATCTATAAAAATGATAATGTTAATATCTTTATCATAAGTTTGCTTAAGGATTATATGAGCATTACACGTAAAGCTCTTAACATACTACTTAACATTTGGTTAAGTGCTCAAAAAATCTTGGAAGTACTAGTAATATTAAGTGTATTAGAACAGTAACTATGACTTTGTAATTAGCTAATTGACTATGGCTAAATTTTTTTCTGTCCTAATTTATCTCTTAAAATTGTGAAGACCACTCAGTAACTTTTATTGCTCATAGATAATTTTCTCCCAGATAATTAAATAAAATACAAAACTGATAGTTCTATTAATTTAAAAGAAAGTCCTCACTGAAGTTGCAGTTAACTGCACATTATCAGTACACCTTATTTTATTGCACTCTTCTCTTTCTTGTGTGTGTGTGTGTGTGTGTTTTTTAACAAATTGAAGGTTTGTGGCAAACCTGCATCCAGCAAGCCTACTGCTCCAATTTTTCTGACAACACATGCTCAGTTAATTTCTCTGTGTCACATTTTAGTAATTTTTGAAATATGTTAAATTTTACTATTATTATTATAACTGTTTTAGTGATCTGTGAACTGTGTTCTTTGATATCACTATTGTAATTGTTTTAGGATGCTACAAACTCTGCCCATGTAAGATGGTTAACTTAATTAATCAATGTTGTGTGTGTTCTGACTGCTCAGCTGATGAGCCATTTCCCTCTCCTTTCCTCTTTTCAGGCATCTCCATTCCCTGACATATGGCAATATTAAAATTAGGCCAATTAACAACCATACAATGGCCTCTAAATGTTCAAGTGAAAGGAAGAGCCGCACATCCCTCACTTAAAATCAAAAGATAGAAATGATTAAGCTTAGTGAGGAAAGCAAGTCAAAAGCCAAGACAGGCCAAAAGATAATCCTCCTATACCAAACAATTATCAGTATTGTGAATGCAAAGAAATGGTTTTTGAAGAAAATTAAAACTGCTACCCATTTAACACACAAGAAAAAGAAACCACCTTAATTGCTGATATGGTGAAAGTTTTAGTGGTCTAGATCAAAGATCAAACCAGCCACAATAGTTTTTTAGCCCAAAGCCTAATCCAGAGCAAGGCCCTAACTCTCCTCATTTTCATGAAGGCTGAGAAAATAAGAAAGCTGCAGGAAAAACTGTTTGAAGCTAGCAGAGGTTTCATAAACCTGCTTCATGAGGTTTAAGGAAAGAGGCCATCTCCATAATGTAAAGTGCAAAGTGAAGCAGCAAGCGCTGATGTAGAAGCTGCAGCAAGTTATCCAGAAGATGGAACTGAGATATTTGATAAAGGTGGCTACACTAAATAACATTTCAGGGTTGTTGAAAGAGCCTTATTTTGGAAGATGCCATCTAAGATTTTTATAGCAAAAGAGAAGAGATTAATGCCTAGTTTCAAAGCTTCAAAGGACAAGCTGACTCTCTTGTTAGGGGTTAATGCAGCTGATAACCTTAAGATGAAAATCAATGCTAATTTACTATTCTGAAAATACTAAGGCCCTCAAGAATTATGCTAAATATACTCTGTCTGTGCTCTATAAATGGAATAGCAAAGCTTGAATGACAGCACATCTGTTTACAGCATGATTTACTAAATATTTCAAGCCCACTGTTGAGACCTACTGCTCAGAAAAGGAAGATTCCTTTCAAAATGTTATTGCACATTAACAATGTACCTTGTCATCCAAGAGCTTTGTTGGAGATGTACAAATAGATGCAGCACATGGATAAAGGAGCAACTTTCAAGTCTTATTATTTGAGAAATACACTTTGTAAGGCTATAGCTGCCATAGATAGTGAGCCCTCTGATGCAGCTTGGCAAAGTCTTTGAGAAACCTTCTGGAAAGGATTCACCATTCTAGATGTCATTAAGCCCATTCATGATTCATGGAAGGAGGTCAAAATATCAACATTAACAGAGTTTGAAAGAAATTGATTCCAACACTCATGGATGAATTTGACTGACTGAAGACTTCAATGGTGAAAGCAACTGCAGATGTGGTGGAAATAGCAAGAGAACTAGAATTAGAAGTGGAGCCTGAAGATGTGATTGAATTTCTGTAATCTCATGAAAAAATTCACAAAAGTGTAATTGTTTCTTATGAAAGAGCAAAGGAAGTGGTTTGAGGTGTAATCTACTTCTGGTGAAGATGTGAACATTGTTGACATGACAACAAAGGATTTAGAATATTACATGAATTTTGTTGATAAAGCAGTGGTAGTGTTTGGGAGAATTTACTCGAATTTTAAAAGAAGTTCTATGGATAAAATGCTATCACACAACATCACAGGCTACAGAGAAATCTTTCATAAAAGAAAGAGTCAATTAACACATCAAACTTCATGGTTATCTTATTTTAAGAAATTGCCATAGCTACCCTGTATTAGTCTGTTTTCATGCTGCTGATAAACACCCAAGACTGAGTAATTTATAAAGAAACAGAGGTTTAATGGACTCACAGTTCCACATGGCTGGGAAGCCTCACAATCATGGCAGAGGATGAAAGGCATGTCTTACATGGCTGCAGTCAGGAAAGAATAATTTTGCCAAGCAAAAGTGGAAACTCCTTATAAAACCATCAGATCTCATGAGACTTATTCACTACCAGGAGAACAGTATGGGAAAAACCCACACCAATAATTCAATTATCTTCCACTTGGTCCCTCCCACAATACATGTGAATTATGGGAGCTACAATTCAAGATGGTATTTGGGTGGGGACATAGCCGAGCCATATTGCACCCCAAATTTTAATAAATTGACTCCAGCAACCACCATCCTCACCAGTCAGCAGCCATCAACATTGAGACAAGACCCTTCACCAGCAAAAAGATTATGACACACTGAAGGCTTGGATTTTTGTTTGCATTTTTTAGCAAGAAGGCATTTTTAAATTACCGTATGTAGATTTTTTTTTTTTAACATATAGTGCTGTTGCACAGTAATTGACTGCATTATAGTATAAACAAAACTTTGATGTGCACTGGGAAACCAAAAATTTAGTGCGACTTGCTTTATTGTGATATTGTGGTTGTCTATAAATGATCACTAATATCTCTGAGGTATGTGTGTATTTAAAAGTTCAAATATTCTGTTTGTACTAATCTTAATCTCTTTCACTTTTGCTACAAGATTCATAGAGTATCCTCTGCACCTACTTCATATGTGATTTGTAACAAGTGAATTTGTAAAAGACACATCTTTATGGCTAGCATAACTTTTGTTTCTGACAAGTTAATGGTAAAAATTGTAGTTCGTTAATTTGTTATAAGTATGCTTTAGGAGCAATTTTAATAGGCTCTAATATTTAATTCCAAATTTAAAGTTGGTGGATTTTGTACAAACTGATCAGAATTGGTTTCACAAACCTGTCCTGGCAAAAATTCAATGTATTAACATTTATTAAATGCCTAATAGGGGTAAGGCATATGTTAGGTTCTGGAAGGAAAACAACAAAAAAGAGAAATCCCTTTATTCAAGAATCACAGTCTAGTCAGCTCCTATAAGTTATTTGAGTTGGTTGGAAGCCATGTGAAAACTGAGTTTCACAACTGGAATCTTTCATCTCGCCAGGTCATAAAAGCCAGTGTCCTACCTGTGAAGCTATTGGAGAGTTTTGAGCAATGAATTGGATGCCTGGTTCATAGGTTAGAAGGATCTCTTCGACCACTGTGCTGAGAATAGGCTAGAAGGGCATGTGGGTGAAAGCAAGAAAATCAGGGGGAAAAAAACAGCAGCAATGCATAATGGATTCTTGGATGAGGAAGGAAGCAATGAAGTGTTGCCGTGGTGGTTTTCTTGAAGTATTTTGATTGATTGTAGAGCCTACAGAAAACATTGTATGGGATATGCAAAAAAGAAAGGAATTAAGAGTAAACCCAACATTTAAACCTCAGTTTCCATAAAAATCAAGCTTGAATTATTTACTATCTCTTAAGGGTCCCAGTATGAAGGTCATGCTCTCATTCCTGTGAGAAAGCTGTACTCCATTTCCTAAGGTAAGTAACAGAAATAAACTAAAATTAAAACATAGAGAAATGCATGATGTTTCAAAGGGTTGGAGGCCCATCACCTGCACTGCTTTGGGATAACCTTGCTAGGGAGAAGGTGGAATTTGTGGTCTTACTCACTTGCATAGAATAGAGGCATCCAGAGCTGCAGGGACATTTTCTGATCTTCAGCAACGGGAAAAACGCTGAGGCTAGTCCAGTCCTGTAAAGTCCAACACTAACCTGAGTCAGTGTGGTTCACATCCACATGCTGTAATCTGACCCACATCCTGTGCCTTCTGCAAGGTCAGAAATATGTTTTATCCTATATCACTTTAGGAATTTTACTTTATTGGACTGCACAGCTTGGGATTTATTGGCATCTTAAAAACACACTATGCTTGAAATTGCAGGGCCTTTGCTAGAAATTGAGCTTGGGTCCACTATTGTTAAGGTTAGAGTATGTTCCTAATTACAGAGCAGGACAGGACATTTTGCTGCCCAGATGATCCTCTAGGAGTTTAGAAAAATCAAATGTTCCTTTGCTACCAGACATAGAATGTTTTGTCTTATTTCTGGATGTGAAGTTTTTCTGTACTCTTTCAATTTTTGAGGGCCATGGTGGATTTACTTATTGTTAGGATTTGTCTATTTTTTTATTCTGAAACATTTTGTTTTTCCTTTTCCTCCATAATGTGCCACGTTGCCTTCATCTATCTAGTTTCACAGAAAAATATTAAGACTGACTTGAGGAAGCAAATTTGCATTGGGCAGGCCCCTCTTGCACTGCCATATGCATTTTAAATAACCCAGAGGAATTATCTGTATTAATAAAAATGAATTATTAATTGAGTCATAATTTAATAGTTGAGGGCTGATTTCTTAAGTTTATTTTTAGAAAAACGTTCCATTTAGAACTACAACAGATGCATTTAGATACGCTAATCTTTGTTTCAAATCCTGTTTTGAGGGAAAGGAGCTCCAGTTGCAAATTGTACTGCAGAAGCCAAGCAGGAAGCAATAGATTCAAAGGAGAAGTGGAACAGGTATCTGTTGAGACACTTGGGCTTTGATACCAGAAGCAGAGAGCCACCCTAACCCTTATTCCTGGGAGTTCTGGCAACGCACGCAGCTGTCGTAAACCCAATGAGCTTGTCAGAATCTGCTGCCTCTTTGCACATGGGCTGTATTTGTTCATTAAGAGCTGGCTAGTAATGGCAGGTAAGTAGTGCTCCCATGGGGACTGGGGGCTGTATTCACTAAAGGCCATGTCCACTACTGCTTCCCAGGCATGATTTAGCACGCTCAATGCAGTATAATACAGCAGGGTCAGGCAAGCTGGAAAGAACCTGAGAGTTGGGATGTGGAAATATAAACTAAATGGTGTGACAAGTGGCAAGCACATCCAGGTTTCTGAGACTCAGTGTTCTTATCTGAAAACAAAAAATAATAAGGGGATTCAAATAGGCAAGTTTTGAAGCAACTTTCAAATTTAAAATGATTTTTTAAATATTATTGTCCTTCAGGAGGTCACCAATATTTTTAATGACTTTTTAAACTTTTTTTCAACTTTTATTTTAGATACAGCAGGTACCTGTGTGTGTGTGCAGGTTTATTATGTGGGTATCTTGCACCCAGGTAGTGAGCATAGTACCCAATAGGTAGTTTCTCCCTCCATGTCCCAATCCTTCATTCCCTCCAAGTAGTCCCCAGCGTCTATTTTACCTGTGTTTATGTCCACGAGTGCTCAATTTTTAGCTCTCACTTGTAAGCAAAAACATATGGTATTTGATTTTCTGTTCCTGCATTAATTTGCTTAGGATGATGGCCTCCAGCTGTGTCCATGTTACTGCAAAGAACATGATTTCATTCCTTTTTCTGGATGTATAGTATGGATATTCCATGGTGTATGTGTACCACATTTTCTTTAGTCAATCCAGCATTGATGGTAACATAGTTTGATTCCATGTCTTTGCTATTGTGAATAGCGTGGCCATGAACATACAAGCACATGTATCCTTACATTATGCATTTTCCATAAAATGATCTATTTTCCTTTGGGTATATATCCAGTATTGGGGTTGCTGGGTCAAATGGTAAGTCTGTTTTAAGTTCTTTGAGAAATCTCCAAACTGCTTTCCACAGTGGCTGAACTAATTTACATTCCCACCAACAGTAGTTAAATGTTCCCTTTTCTCCGCAGCCTCACCAGCATCCGTTGCTTGGTGTACGATGGTATCTCATTTTGATTTGCATTTCTCTGATGATTAGTGATGGTGAGCATTTCTTTTCATATATTTGTTGGCTGCTTGTATATCTTCTTTTGATAACTATCTGTTCGTGTCCCTTTGCCCACTTCTTTATGAAGTTATTTGGTTTTGGCTGTTGATTTGTTTAAGTTCCTTGTAGATTCTGGATATTAGACCTTTTTCAGATGCATAGTTTGCAAATATTTTCTCCCATTCTATAGGTTGTTAAGTGACTTTTTTGATAGTGAAAAAAATGGTTATTCAGCCAGATGTGGTGGCTCACACCTGTAATCCCAGCACTTTGGGAGGCCGAGGCAGGCTGATCACCTGAAGTCAGGAGTTCGAGACCAGACTGGCCAATATGGTAAAACCCTATCTCTACCAAAAATACCAAAAATTAGCCAGGCATGGTGGTGGGTGCCTATAATTCCAGCTACTCGAGAGGCTGAGACAGGAGAATGGCTTGGACCCAGGAGGTGGAAATTGCAGTGAGCCGAGATTGCACCATTGTACTCCAGCCTGGTCAACAGGAGCAAAACTCTGTCTCAAAAAAAAAAAAAAGATTATTCATAGAACAATAATAATATATACAACTGTGGCCACGTTCTTCCTTTAAGTCAAATGAGGAAGATATTGGAATGTGTCCGAATGTGTTCAGGACCAATATTAGTCCTCTAGCTACCTACCACACCTGACCTAGGATATGGTTAATTGTTGCCAGGGATCCAGCTCTCCTGTACTTACAGCAAAAGGTGGCTTAAATTTGATAAATCAATTGGATTTATATTTGACCCAGGAGCAGACTCTAGGCTCTAATAATTTAAAACATGCTCTGAATTGAAAACTTCTTGGGATAGCACAAAAGTGGGTAGTTAGAATGTCTCTGTGAATCTTCTTATAGGAAGAAGAAAATAATGAAAAAAATGTTTACCTCAAATCACATCATTTAGTAACAGAAATTCCAGACATAGGAGCCCTTTTGATCCTAAATGATGTCTTTTGTAATTTTATTCCTGAGACTTTGTGGGGTTTGTAATAATTTCATAATCATTTGGGACCCCTACCTTCAACTAATCCCAGTTATCACTGGAGTTCACCTATGGATGCTAAGAAAGGCAAGGTGCTATCTATGTTATTGAGCACCTAACCACACAGTAGGCATTGCCCTGGTTCTTCCACGTAATTACTCCAGTTAGGACTATGTGCCAGGCACTGTGATAATAACAGCAAACACACATGTGGTACTTACTATGTGCAAGTATAAGTCATTTACATATAATAATCATTTTAATCCTTACAACAACCCTGTAAGGAAGACACAATTATTATCACCATTTACAAGTGAGAAGACTGAGACACAAAATGACTTTCTCAAGGTCACACAACTAATGAGTGACTGAGCTAAGTTTTAAAACCAGCAGCTAGTAGTGTAGTCTCTGCCCTTTACTATGCAAAGAGCATAAACATTAGTTTTCTCAAACCTTATAGCATGTCCTTTGGCAGGAATTACTGTTCTCATTTTAATAGAAAGAAACATAGAAGCAGAACAGTTAAGTAACTTGGATGAGGCTACATATATAGTCAGTGGTTTCGCAATGTCTATGAAGTACTTGATTTTTTTTAACTATGGCATTGAAAAAGTCATATGTGTTTGCTTTTGAATTTGTCTTGGTCCCTGAAACTCGATGGCTATAATTTCAGAGTATATGTTTCTAGACAGAATTTCAAAGAGGGGGGTAAGTAAAAAAAGTTCTAAGCCTAAGACATGGCCAAAACCAGAAAAATCTTAAGGTCATCACAGCACTTACACTACTAGTCCAAGGCCAGGCACACTGGCTCACACCTGTAAACCCAATGCTTTAGGAGATCAAGGCAGGAGGATCATTTGAGACCAAGACTTTGAGAACAGCCTGGACAATATAGTGAGACATCATCTCTACAAAAAATTGAAAATTAGCCAGGTTTGGTGGCATGTCCTGTAGTCCCAGCTACTTAGGAAGCTGAAATGGAAGAATAGCTTGAGCCCAGGTGTTAGAGATTACAACGAGCTATGATCTCACTACTGCACTCCGGCCTTGGCAACAGAGGGAGACCCTATCTTTAAATCCAAAAATAAAATACAGGTTAGATCCAAAAGTCAAAGCTTTGGCTATGAGCTTGGCTCCATCACTTATGAGTATGGAATCTGCACTACATTCCTTTCACTATCTGAATGCTACAGATACTTGAGTACTGGGCAGGTTAGCAATTCTGGAACCCAGAATATGGAGACCCAATTACAGGAATCAGAGGATAACATGAGGATTTTGTCTAAAGTCCTTTTGAAAAGGCCTGGCCTTTTGGGATCAGGAAAAAAGAAAGGAGAAAAGAGCGAAAGTCGGCTTGATGCTCAGCTGAGTCACCTCAATTTCTCACCAAGGCTTCCTAAAACCATTCCTGACTTTGGACACATTTGAATCTAGGGGGTCACAGTGAGTGACACGTGGTATGAGAATTTCAGGTCCCAATTTTGAGGACAGGGAGAGAGGACAGAGCGCTAGTTACGTATCAAGCCCTGCCATAACAAAGAGAAACTGTGGTAAGGTTGGCTTTTAAGTGACTTTTAAGTGGTAAGGTTAACACTTATCTTTATGGGTCATTTATCTGTTTGCTAATACTTTTACCTTCCCAGCTAGGAAAACGGGGTTGGTAAAGAACTACCTGCCTTTCTTTCTGGAAACAAGTAGTCACCAAAATTGGCATTGTTTTTCTATGCCTATAATCAGATTAGGGAATATAATAGAATACTGCATTAATTAAGGGCTCTGCTCATAGTAATATCACAATAATCTTCTATTCTTTAGTTTAATTAGGATCTTCAACTTGCTAAGAATTTCATATAAACATTGGTAGAAGAGAGGATAGCACCACCAGAAAAGAAAAAGCTAAATTATCTTATCATGAAATATGAAAATATATCTCAATGACTATCAAGTAACAATTGCAGTTTAACAAACAAATCTGCATTTACACAGATTAGTGATATTGAAAGGCAAATACACCCTCAGAGAATGGGCTTGTCCGCCACTCAAGGCGGCTGACTTGCTTACCAACGTCAAGGCAGAAAAAGATTAGTTTTCTCTTTTCCTAACTTCTCTAACCTGACTAAGGCCTGATTGCCAGATGTGATATGTCCAAGATGTGCCACAGCAAAGAAAAAACTAGTTTATCTTCCCCTTATTTCAGCTCTTCTCTGAAGTTTGAGAGTTACCCATTCCAAACATTTAGCAGGAAACAGAAAAGATACACTGGCCGCCTTCTGGTATTGAGTCATATCCAGACACAGAGGTACATGGCGACTGTCTCTCAACTTGCACAACGTGATGATCAAAATGCTGAGAAACAAAGTGACTCAGGCTGTTCTATAGTGTTTACTGGGAACAGAGACCCACTCGACATGAGAGCAACTTGAATGAACGTAATAGAAGTCACAGAGCAATTAAATTCTTCCACATTACATGTAAGTATAATGTGTTAATAAAAAAGTAATCACACCTCCATTGTTTCTGCAGTTTCAGCTTAATTACATGGCAGTTAGAATTCTCTCTCTCTCCTTATTCATACTCAGCAAGGACTGCCTTTACCATCTGCTGATAGTTAATTAATATACATTAAACACCCTGCTCTATTATTAAATGTAATTTAACAACTTCCTCTGTACTTTAAATTCAGGGAAACATGAATGGGAGACATAATGAAGGAAAACAGAGTCTACTCTCCTTATTAAAATATTATATACACATTTATCCACACATTACTTCATTTAATCCAATTTTGTTAAGATATTTTTCACCTCTTTAGCATGGCATCACTATTGGAAGCTTCAAGAGTTCACAGTTTACTCCGAGCCAAGAAAAAAATTTCTGGCTTAGCAGAACGATCTGATTTGAAAATAGTCCCCTTTAACCCTTTTTCAAAAGCCTGGGAATTTGGAGAATTGGTAGGTGATTAGAAAAAAAAAAAAAAAAACAGTGTGGGTTTCTTTCTTATCTAATCTTTTCAATAAATGTTTAACACTAAAATGTTATAATGTATGGATGTCAGAGGTGAAAGAGAATAATAATAAGTTTAGAGAAAAGAGTTGCCTTTATTATAGAAATTCAGATGATGCCAAGGTTTCAGCTGAACTTAAATGTACTTAGCATTCCAAACCAGAGTACCAACGCTGCAAGTTTCTAAATTTGTAAGTGTGAACACAGATCAGCATTGTCATGCCCCAGGTTATTTAACTGGTTACAGCACAGCAAAAACAAGATCCCAAGCCGATGGCCTAGGAACAGGGGAGATAGGAAAAGGGTTCCCTGCCCCAAGTGCAGACAGCAAGGAAGCAGCGCATTGTTTAAAGAGAAATTAAAAACAATTATAAAACCAATTAAAAGTCAGTCTGCTTTTTATTAGCACCAGGCAGTGGCAATTTCCATGATAAAATACTTCTTCCCAACGGACAGACTGGGCCTCCCAACTCCCCGTTACTTCCCATTGACATGGCACTGCCTAGAGCTCCTTACTCAACCACGCAATCCCAATTTACAACACTATGCCATCTAATTTCAACTCACTTTCTAAAAACTGATTTATACTAGAAATGTTTCAAATAGGGTGTCTTCATGTAGGCAAAAATCTATTTTCAGTATATCTGAGTTAACCCAAATAATGCAGATACCAGATTCTGCTTTGAGGAATTCTGGCACGATTCTGTTCTCTGAAAACATAACTCTTAAAGAACCTCCATCTCTACCAAGTTATTAAGAGGTGGGAAGGAGGAAGTGTCTCAGAAATCCACTGCTCTGAACTCCGCATTCCTAAAAATTGGAAAACCTTCTTTCACAGTGGCAACAGAAAACATCCATTTTTGAACTTCATACATGCTGAAATGTGGGTTCTGGGAATTTCTTCTGGATCCCAGCCCTGCACTCTCTAAAGTGGGAAGACTTTGGTTTTTAAAAATGAGGTAGGCTAGCCACAGTGGCTCACGACTGTAACCCCAGTTCTTTGGGAGGCCAAGGTGAGGGGATCACTGGTGCCCAAGAGTTCCAGACCAGCCTGGGCAACGTAGCATGACTCTGTCTCTACAAAAAATAAGATAACCAGGCAAGGTACACCGATAGTCCAAGCTACTCAGGAGGCTGAGGCAGGAGGATCACTTGAGCCTGGGAGATGAAGGCTGCAGTGAGCTATGATTGCACCACTGTACCCTAGCTGGGGTGATAGAATGAGACCCTGTCTTGAAAAACAAAAACAAACAAACAAAAAATGAGGAAGTGAGAGAATCTTAGAAAACCACTGAAGACATCTTCCAAAGTTTCCTCTGTGAACTATGCCTCTTCTGTAATGGAAATAAGTTTTCATTCAGAAAGGGGAATTAACAAAACATAACAAAGAAGAGCAGATAATAATTTCCAGGCATGGAATTATACAATGGCATTGCTGGATGAACCTAGATGTGCTTTCCTATCGTTCCATCGTGTCGAAATTAGGAAATTGAGAATTGTGGGTGATGAGTCTTTTTTGTTTGTGTGTTGCCTTCTCCGTTATACTTTTCCTTCTTTTTTAAAATAAATTGACTTTAAATTCTGGGCTACATGTGTAGAATGCGCAGGTGTGTTACGTAGGTATACATGTGCCATCGTGGCATATGTTCCTTCTTCATGCAGCGCATAGGAGAGTGGGTGTGACCTTAGGAGCAATAGGAGGATGCAGAGTCAATGGAAAGTTCTTCCTCATATTTAACAGTTGATAAGCTGTGGTTGTAAAGCAGGACTCAGGTCTTGCAACCACTGCGCCCTCTCAATGACAGTATGTTAGACTATTCCATTCCTGGGGTAAGTATTTGCTATGTTGCCTCCTCTGCCCAAACCACCCCGCTGAACTATCCTTTCCCCACCCACTTCCACTTGCTGAGACTGCTTCAAACACGGGTAGATACATATACTTAGTGCTTAGTATGTGCTGGGCACTTTTCTAATTTAGGGGTCTATAGTATTGAGCATGATTTGTAATATAGTAGGGAAGAAAGACACTAAACTAGAAATTACAATTCAAGTGCAATGTGTGATGTGATGTGGGTGTGAAGTGCAGGTGCACTGAGAACACGTAGCCTGTAAGGTCTAGTTAGCTCTCAGGTCATAGAACATCTGGCCCAGAAAAAGATATTCAAGCTGAGCCCTAAAGGATTGGCAGAAGTTAGTCAGGAGAAGAGAGTGCAGCAAAGAAGAAAAACATACGTGAAAGCCCTGCCGCCAAATTATGTGATCTGTTCAATTGGATGTTGTCGCTGGAAGCACAAAAGAGGGAGTGGTGGCCTAGATGTGTTTGATGACTGTGAGAATAAAAAGCATTCACCTGTAGAAGCAGTAATGACATGTGGGCATTGTTATGAGGTAGTGGGTAACACAGGGGCCGAGGAAAACCCCTGGGGTTGTCTGGATCCTAGAAGTCTGGTTCTATATGTCTTAGTCCCCCCATTCCCCATTTTCTCTTTTTTTTTTTTTTTTTTTTTTTTTAAGATGGAGTTTCGCTCTTGTTACCCAGGCTGGAGTGCAATGGCGCGATCTCGGCTCACTGCAACCTCCACCTCCTGGGTTCAGGCAAGTCTCCTGCTTCAGTCTCCTGAGTAGCTGGGATTACAGGCACGCACCACCATGCCCAGCTAATTTTTTGTATTTTTAGTAGAGACGGGGTTTCACCATGTTGACCAGGATGGTCTCGATCTCTTGACCTTGTGATCCACCCGCCTCGGCCTCCCAAAGTTCTGGGATTACAGGCCTGAGCCACCGCGCCCGGCCGTCCCCCCATTCTCTTTGATGCATGCAATGTTCCTACAAGGCCTGTATCAAGGTTTGTTATTTCCATGTTGAGTTCACAAGATGCTGAGGTTAGTATTCTTTTATTTATTTGAGACTGAGTCTCACTCTGTCACCCAGACTGGAGTGCAGTGGCAGGATCTCTGCTCACTTTAACCTCTGCCTCCCCAGTTCAAGCGATTCTCTACCTCAGCCTCCTGAGTAGCTGGGATTATAGGAGCCCTGCAAACATGCCCAGCTAATTTTTGTACTTTTAGTAGAGATGGAGTTTCACCATGTTGGCCAGGCTGGTCTTGAACTTCTGACCTCAAGTGTTCCTCCTGCTTTGGCCTCTCAAAGTGCTAGGAATACAGGCATGAGCCACTGCAGTTGGCCTAGTATTCTTCCTTATTATACCCCTAGTACTTTGCTCAGTGCTGTTCATGTAAGTTACTCTAAGGTAATGTTTAAAATGAAATCATGTTATTAGAATTCCTGTTCTATCAGGTGTTACGGAAAAAGTTAACTGGGATTAAATTATTCATTTAAAGACACATGCCAAAACAGAAATATTTCTCATTTTCACCTCTGGGATTCTCTCCAAGGTTCAAACAGGATCTATCTCTCTACTTCAGGGAAGGTTAAAGGTTCAACTTCATCCTCTTAGGGACTATCTTTCCAGAAACAGTCCTCCCCAGCAAAATCAAAATCCCCTTAGGATAAGCAATTTAAAAGATATGAATGCAGGAAGTCTCAGTTGCCTCTGCAGAGATGGGCAGGAGAAAATGTTCTCCTCATCATTGTGGCTAAAGCAAACTGTCAATCATTGCTGACAAAAGAGCCAGGAAAAGCTATCGTTGAGATCAGCCTTTTCCTCCACTGTTGCTGAGCGCTCCTAGGAAATGATCCGTGAACTTTACACCCTTTACGGCCAACTCATTTTCAAAAGACATGCAAATGCACAGCCAAGGTATCACTATCATTTCAGAGTTTGTTTTTTTGTTTGCTTGCTTTTGATTCAATTACTTCTTAGAGAGAGAGAAAAAAAAAAAGAAGGTCAGGAGAAATATAAAAGGAAAGAAACACCCATTGGAAACATTTAACTATAATTTCTGATACTAGATAACATCTCTGGGCTGGTCTTCTTCTATGCTTGATTTTACAAGTGTGAAATTGAATGCATTCACTCTGCCATCCTCAAAGGCCATCAGCAGTTTCAGCCTGCTGGCTGCACAGTGCCACATGTCCAGAACAGAAAGACAAGTCACTGGTGTGGTCCACCCCACGATGCTCTCACTGTGATGACACAGTGATTTTGTTTTTTCTTTTCTTTTTAGGCTGGGTTTAGCTATTTTTTGCCATTTGTTTTCTACCTGCATGTGTCTAACATCTAAAGAGTAAACCTGCTAACCTCCAAAGTTAACATTCTTTCTTACTTTAGTAGTATTTCTTAGTCCTTTTACAGTAGCAATAAAACTTTTTGAATATAACCCAGGGTGGGAAACAAACTTTACATTGCAATCCGATAAATAAGCAATGCATTTTCTCCACTTACACATATATAACATTGACAAATATTTTACGAAACAATACATTACCATATAGTGAGATACTTTCAATTTTCTTTTCTATTCCTTTTCCTTTTTTTGTTCTCTTTCTCTTTTTTCTTTGTTTCTTTCTTTTCATTCTTTTTTTTTATTTTAATGTGTGGCAGGACCAACTAACAGGGAACACTTCTCAGTTAGAGAAACACTGCCTTATGCCACATTAGCAAATATTATTCACAATGCAAATAATATTTACATTAGCAAATACTATTCCTGGATATCAATTTTATAGCTGAAACTGATTATTTATGTAATAAAACAGACTTTGGCATCATTTTGGACTGTTTCCTAATGACTGATAGAATAGACTTCTGTGGCCAAAACACTAACACGGTTTTTTAGACCAGCCAATAGTATGGGGTATCAAACAGGCAAAAGTGTTTACACAAAATGTTAGTTAGATCACACTGGGACTAGTGTGTATAATTCTGGTTAAACTATTTGAGAAAAAGCAATAAAACTGTAGTGATTCCTGGAAAGAGAAAACGACTGAGTTGAAGTCAGCTTAGCTACCAGTCAAAGAAGCATGAGAAGAGAGGCTTCCCTGGGAGAACTTCGGTTCCCATCCCACCTGCCTTTTGATACCATCACATTTTGTCTCTGCATCAGACGAGGAGTCTGGTGTCCGTTTAACTGGACTTTTTAAGTGTTCATTTGGAAATCAGTGAGTTTTCATTACTTTTGGGCAGAAACAGCATGAAAACATCTATATCTTCCACTACGTGTTTGTTTCAGCCTCAAGAAATGGCTTCTCAATATTTTTGTTTGGAGAATGGTGTCCTTAGCACGTTGTGATAGTGTTATGAGTGAAATTGCCTCATGGAGAGGTTCATTTCATACTTATTAATTAAACACCTTTAGATATCTTGGTGTGAAGGCAAAGACAGATCTGTTCTTTAGACATGCAACTTTCCAGCCAAAAGCAATTTTAGATGTCCTGTAGTCCTCCCTTATCATAACCCTTTCATCTTTTATGACTTGATTGAGGGTACAGAACAAATTAGGTCATTATTAAAACATGAATCCAATTTTGCTGATTCCTAAATCAGTTGGTTTTAAAATTTTTTCAATGTTGTTTTCATTTCTTATTAAAACACTACACCTTATCCCTTAAATGTGATCAGAGAATTATTTAAGAAGAATACTACTTTAATTTAAACTGTAGCTGGGGAGGGGAAACAAGTCACCCTCCCTACTCATAGTTTGTTTCCACTTCTTTGTCTTTTCTTATTTTTTAAATCCAATCTCTATAACCAAACACAAGCAAATGCAACACGCTGAGTGTCAGCAAGTCCCTGTGACCACTGTCTCACACAGGCTGGCAGGGGCAAAGCAGGAAAAGATTATATCTGAGATCTCTTTGTCACCTACCATCAACAGAATAATTCTAGGCTTGAGCAAATATTGTGTCAAGGTAATTGTCTGGAGAATTTATTAATTGCACTGGTTAATGAGTAATCAGATCACACCCAGATGTTCTCTTCTTCCTTTCTTTTCCCCACTGGTACACATAATACAGCAACAAATTTTCCATTTAATACTCCAATAGATTTGCCTTATCTTGTGTTTCACTGGGAATTTATTTAACCAAGACTTCACTGATATGAGCAGTTGTTTAAATTGAAAAATTGCAACGCTTTCCCCAACAACCTTGATACAAGTCTTATCTGTGTGTGAAAGTGACAAAAACATATCTTTTTGTTGAGACAGTGCTGGGATTAGCTAAGCGACATAAAGGTGTTATTTTATATCTAGGGCTGGAAATAAAGAAAAGTCTTTGTCCTTTCTTTGGGTTCACCTGGTTATCCTCACAAACCTGATGTGAGCCATGACTCCCTCACACCCTGGAGAACTGTCTCAGCAGCCTGAAGGTTGAGGTCATTGCATTCGCATAGAAAAACGTGTAGATTCATGATGTTTAGATTTACTAAGGGAGAAGCTCTAGACTTTATAAGGATTAATTATTTGTTGAGTCAGCTAAACATTTTTATGGGACATCACCAATGTACTAGTAGACCCTAATAATTTAATAGACTCTTGCGGTGGCCATAGTTAAGCATCAAAATAATCAAGGTGTATATTCAGAAGAGTTACTCCTACTCAAATATGCAGCCATTGAACTTATTATGTGAAATAAATACACTTTAGGCCAAAACATATCACACAGATGGATATTCGTTCTTAAAGCATAAAACAATTTTTTGAGTTAAAGGAAATACCTGAGCATAGCATGATGCATTGAGCTTTGTCTTTGCTTTCCTTTATGATTTTCTTTATTACATGTAAAAGTAGAAATGGTAAGGATCATAGCATGGAAGGAAGAATGACTGCATGTGTGTATGTGTATGCGTGTTGTGTGTGCATGTGTGTGAGAGGAGAAAGAGAGAGAGAGAGATCAGAGAGACTGAATGATGGTATGGCTAGATATTAAGGGTATAAATGGCCAGATTACTAGACCGTGGGATGTCTAGAGTTAGATGAGAAATGCTTCTCAGAGAATCGCAGCTGGTTTACAGGAATGACACTTGCTGATATATGCACCAGAAGCATACCATTTCCAGATAAATCACTTTGTAGCAATGATTCCCTAGGTGAGATAGTAAGAGCAGATTACTAGTATCAGATGAAAAAAACAACCAGGAAAAGATCATATGATATATTTTAGGGTCTTACATAGTCTCTCAGTTTTGTAAAGATACAAAATAAAAATAAGAAATAAAAAATGTTTCATCCCTCTGAGTGAGGAAGAGGTGGGAGCAAATGCAGTTTGCTATATTCTCATGCGCAGTTCCTGGGCTGGCAATAACAAATTCATCATTATGAGGCAATTCAAGGTATCTTAAATCTGTATGCAAATACACAAACACACACACACACACACACACACACACAGAGAGAGAGAGAGAGAGAGAGAATTGTTTTGTAGAATTCCTTTTCAGCAGGCAAATCATCCCCCAGTGGGTTTGGCTCACCTATTTATTTCCACTTACATGAATGAAATTTGTCTTTACAAAAGAGAACGTAGTCACTGGCCTTTACGTGGAATGAGAAGCAACACTGCAACCCTCACTTCCTAATCACTCACTCCTCAGTCAGTCCTCAGCCACAAGACATTGGTAAAATACTAGCCGTCAGGGAATAAAATTTTTAAAAGTCAGGAAAGGGAACAACAGTAGCTAACAATATCCAGCCCCTTTCCAGGAAGCTAAGGAATCCAAGAAGCTAAGGCTCTTTGTGGTGGCAAAATAAAATGCTTCTGAGCTTCTAAACCCTGCCTTTGCTAAATTTACTTCAATTTGCCGGTTAGGATTCAATGCATTGCCTGTCAGCATAGCATTGTCTTTCCGACATCTGGAGACAAGTTTAAGCTCCGTTGAAGGGATCAGTATTGAAGAGGTAAGTCTTGTCTTAGACTTGGAGAATGAGGACAACAATATTCCATATATTTCTCTGGGGCTAAGGACTCACGCAGACACAAATATGATACTCTTAACTCGGGAGAAGCTCACAATCGTCCTAACAGGACGAAAATATTAGAGTGAAACAACCCAACCACATTAGTCAAACGCACTGTTTGTTCTACTTGTACTATCTTTAGTTCATGTAAGATTTTCTGTAGGGAAATATGCTACCCATTTTGCAAGTGATTAAACTGAGGTTTAGAGAGGTTAATTTATTTTCTCAGGGTCACCTAGCTTGTGGTTAATGACAGAGTCAGAATTGGGTCACTGGTCTAATTGATGCTCAACCTTTGCCACGACTTCACTAAGCCTCTCAAGGGTCAAGCCTGAGAGAGGAGAGCTGTTTTCATCCAAAATCACTTGGGAATTGCTTTAATCTAAGACTCGTGTTCTGACTTGATATGAGAAAGTCTGCTGAGTGATATGGGGGTATAGAAAATCACCCATACACGCACAGTATTATGGAGGATATAAAACAGACACAAGTGCATAGGCATTGTAATGAGTACATAGTAAATACATACATGCACACAAAAGGACAATGGAGAAACAGGAAAGAAATAGGCTAACTCTGCTTTGGATGATTAAAGACACTCGAAAAAGATGGAAGTGTAGTTGTACTTTGAGGGATAACTACACAGATACAGGAAATGAGAACATTTCAGCTAAAATGGAAGAGTGGAGATAAGCTCTGAGTGGAAGTGTAAGGCAAGATCTGGGAGGTTTATGATTTAGCAGGATTCAAGAGCACCTGGGTGTTAAAGTAGACTTCAAAACACAAGTTAGGAAATTTATATTGTATTTCGTATATACAGCAGGTATGTGAAGTTTTCTAAAGATGAAAGTGTAATTGTTTTGCAAATTATGAAGGTTATTCTGGCCCCAGCCTGCAGAAAGGACAACTTAATGGACTTTAGGCTCTGGGGGAAGTATGTCGAGTCTAATAGAAATAAGAATAAAAATATCTGGGAAAAAAGTCTCTGGTTGAAAGCACTGAAATTTGAAAAGAGAGTCTAAGAGTCTTACTAATGTGTCTGACCCTACATACTAATAAATAATGACCCCAGGTAGCACCAATTCAATTAGCATTCCCATCTGGGAACCCATTCCCTGAACTAAAAATGAGGATACTTGTTTTCAGAGGGCTGAATTGAATGCCTCTCCCGTAGGAAGTGAACAATAAACATTATTTCCACCAAGCAAGCTTTGGATAAGCTTTAAGGGCAGTAAGTTTAAGGCCATGCACTTCCTGACAAGGGTCTGGAGAGCAGTTAAGTGTGGAGCTTTATCTCTTACCTGCTAGCTAAGGTAAGCTTTGGGCACATATCCTCTTAGAAAAGTTGAGAATCTGGAAAAGATGCATCTATGCGCTTAAACCCACTCGCTCTGTGTACAGAGATTGCTTAAATACACCTGGCAAAATGGCCAAAATTCTTTTGATGAAACAGCTTTCATTTGCTACAATCAAGAATCAACAAAATGCACATTGCCTTCAAATCTTTTAAGAACTACCATTTACGTCTGAAAATATTTAAAGCAGACAAACCTAGACTGTATATATCATTATCTTTTGCAGTAATGTTCCCAAGAACTCCGAAGTAGATTTACTGTGAAGCTAATGAGGTTTATTTTTCAGCACCCCTAATTTCTGGGCTCCTTCTGAGGCTCTTAGAAGGATTCTAGAAACTTGTGAAATATGGTATGTGTTAGTTTTTTGAGTTGTGATTTGTTAATTTTTTTCTTATCTATATAAACATTCACATTTACACTTGATTTTTAACTCTGTTTTGTAAAGAAGGTCGCCCCAAATTCTATAAGCATCCTTTGCATAACTTTTTACCTTGGGCCATATAACTTCCTGATATATTCCTTTAGATAAATTGGTTGAAAACTCCATATAAACCGAACTAACTAATAAATTAACTTACCAAACATGATGATTGATTTTCAGTTATTTAAATATCAGGAGTTATATACCAGTCATTAAATTGGCTCTGCAATAGTTGTTTTGCAGCCATTCATACTGTCAGTTGACAAATGAGCCTGTTGTCTATTAAGGTCAATCCTTGTTCCTGATGAAAATCTATGTAATATGCATAAAAGAGAAGGCATCATCTTTTAGTTCTCTATGGCAAAGGGCACATATGCATTTTATACAAGAATGATTTCAAGATATTAAGTAATTAGTTAAAGAATAAAAGTGCAGAACACATCTCCATATTTTTAAATTTTATTTTTAATTTCTATGGGTACATAGTAGGCATATATGTATTTATGGGGTACCTGAAATACTTTGCCATCAGCATGTAATGCATAATAACATCCATTTTGAAATGCTAAAAATTGTGATTATCCAAAATAACTTCTTTATTATTATCATGGCTTTCTGTGAGCAATAATAACTAAGTAATGAGGAATTGTCTTGAGCTCCAGCAGTTCACCTGCCAACTACTCCATGTCCACAGAGTCAAAGTAAGTGGAAAGGTAAAAAAAATGACTTGTTAAAGTAAATTGGCCTTAAAATGCCTTCATACTTCGAGTTCTTATGTAACAAACTGCAACCTAATTTAGTATTTAAACTGAAAACCTAATGTAAGGATACACCTTTGTAACAAATATCTGAATCAGCCAATTACAATAGCCATGCTTTAGTCAGTCACAGGCACCAACTGATCAGACCATGTTCATAGGAGGCAAACACCAAGCTGTAGCCCATCCAGCTGCTTCTGTATCTCACTTTTGTTTTTTGTCCATAAATGCTGCCTGTCCACATTGTAGAGCAGAGCTATCTGAACCTCTGTTTGTTCAATTCGTGAATCATTCTTTGCTCAATTACACCCTGTTAAATTTCATTTATCTAAAGTTTATATTTTAACACAGTCATAACCTTTATTCTTCTAGCTGATTTCTATCCATGGTGATAAACAGTATCATTAATTGGGGTCAACAGCAACACAGCTATATATGGAGCTTGTTTTCCCTGTGTAGAATATCCATCTTAAAATAAATAATGCAATAATCAATATGAGAATTGGCAAATGTTTTATATAGAATGTTTCATGAGCTAATAGCTGCTAATTAGGGAAAATAAAGAACTGCTCTCTTTATTAAAACCCCAATAAATTCCACAATGGAGCCTGTCAAAGCAGACCACATACACAGAGTTGATAAAGGTAAATAAATTGTCATGGACAATGTCAGTCAACCATGAAGAGTGCTATTTGGACAGGTCTAAAGGCAGGAAATCAACCTCACTTTATATGTTTGTAAAATTTCCCTTCAATTATGCAAATAAATGAGTATTGTCATCACTCAGACAGAAAGGGGCTTTGATCTAACAAAGTCCAGGGCAGTTGATCTGCTCTATGAATCCAGGGAAGCCAGCTCCTCGGTGCCCACTGGGGTCTGTACATTTACGTCTCTCCTATTCCAGATGTGTTGGCCAACCAAGCTCATCAGCTTTTCCCACATACCATTATTAAGCATGAGGGTTTTTTTTGTCTTTGAAATCTATAACAAAATTTAAGTAGAATAAAAATCCTAAAGGAATGCTTAGTGCATTGCAGTGTTGATATATTTGGTTTTATTTTTGTTACCTGCTGATCTTGTTAAACTTGTCTCTCTGTCTATAGTCAGTCACCTGTTCATTGATGTGCTCCAAGGATAAAACTGATTTTAGAGCACCCGTCATCAGCTGCTAATGAGTGGGAGGAGAAATTCTCAAAGACTGCAAGGAAATTTTCATTTTAATAATATTCACTGCATTTTTTTCTAACAATAAAAGTAGTAACTTTTCCTTTGAAAACCCATATAATTTTTGTTTTACTATAGTTGTCCATATCCCTACTTCACAGTTCCTTGAGATTCTGAATCAATAGATCTGACGTGGGACCAAGACATTTGTGATTTTAATAAATTCTCCAGGTGACTCTGAGGTACACCAATTTTGAGAACCAATTTTGAGCTGTATATGCTTTCTTGTTATGTTAACAAATTTTAACAAAAGATTTTATAAGTATATTTTTAATTCATTAAAAACCCTTTGAAAGCATGATTTTCAATGGTCTCAGTTTCCCATTATAGGAATAGATCATAAAATTTTTAAATATTTTTATATATTACTATATATATTTAAATATTTTAATACATGAGTTTATTTTAATTTCACTATTACAAACTATGTAGCACTAAATATTTCTGTATATAAACTTTTCTGCACTTATGACAAATTTTTTTCTAGATTTCTAAAAGTAATATTACCCAATCAAGAAAAAATGCATTTTTATCTTTAAAGCATATTACTAAATTATTTTCCAGAAAAGTCTTAATAGTTTATGCTAGCATTTGTAGCATTGCTCTTCTGACCCTACTCCGTGAGTTGTAAATATTATAATTATTTTTGTGATTGCTTATTTGACAGCTGAATATTGTTATCTCCGTATATTCTCAATTTGCATGTATTTGAGTAAAAAGGTTAGCATTACTTTTTCCTTTCTGTTTATAGGCTCCTGGTATTTTTTCTTAGTGAACTGTCTGCTCATATTCTCTTTCAAGTCAGAGTTACAGGTCCTAGGTAACCACAGGTGGCCAAGAGATTTATTTTATTTTATTTTTTGTAGTGACAGGGTCTTGCCTACTCTATCACCCAGTGTGGAGTGCAGTGGCAGGATCATAACTCACTACAGCCTCCAGCACCTAACTTCAAGTGATCCTCCTGGCTCAGCCTCTCAGAGTGCTAGGATTACACAAGATTACACATGTAAGCATTTCAGATGCTGGATTTTGGGATTTAAGGTGCTCAACCTGTAAATGTGATTAAATGCAACCAGCAACCTTAATCATTGGCAGCAACCACATGGCTGAATGAACCTAGAAGGAAGCACATAACCATGCCAACTGGTTTCACTTCAAATTCACAGACTCTTTGTTCTTCCCAGCCATTCGACTATATTTCTAATCCACAAATTCACCCCTTTCCTGGGACCAATTATGACTTTCCTCTTTCTACAAACATTTAAAACGTCCTCAATTTTAGCTCATGACTCTGACTTAGTTTTCTAAATAAATAGGACATATGAGAAAATAGTATCTACCTCTATCCACTTCTCTTGATCTATTTCCGTCCACAAGGCCCTGCCTCTTGTTGAGTATACTTCCCTACCTTTTGATTTTTGCCATTGTGACTTGCTTTGCCAATAGAATAGAGCAAAAGTGACAATGCCAGTTCCAAGTTTAGGTCTCAAGTGAGGCCGGACATGGTGTGTCACACTCAGGTACTTTGGGAGGCCAAGGTGGGAGGATCACTTGAGTCCAGGAGTTTAAGACCAGCCTGGACAATATGGTGAAACCCCATCTCTGCAAAAAAAAAATACAAAAATATTAGCCAGGCATAATGGTATGCACCTGTGGTCCCAGCTACTCAGGAGGCTGAGGTAGGAGGATTGCTTGAGTCTAGGAGGTAGGGTTTGCAGTGAGCCATGATCGCATGACTGCACTCCAGCCTGGGTGACAGAGTGGCACTGTCTCAAAAATAAAAAATGAAACAAAAAGTTATCAAGTGGCCTTAGTTCTTCCCTGGCATTCATGTGTTTTAGCCATTCCATGAGCCTGGGCCTCAGAATAGGAGACGTGTAGACTAGACCTGAGTCTAATCCCTGGAGACAAGCTGACCCAGCTGCTGGGCTTGAAAAAGAGCTGCATAGCTTCACTAACCCAGCTTAGATGTGCTGACCCCTAACACACCTGCAGGGTTACACAATGCTCATGGCTATGCGTCACTAAAATGGAGTGGTATTTGCTGTCAGCATTGTTGCCTCCAGAGCTGCTATACGATTAAGCTGTGTTAACTATTGTGCACATTAGATTCCAATTCACAACTTAATCTTCCTAACAACTGTTGCATTTCTCTCTCTCTCTCTTGCAATTCAAGTTTTCCTTCTCTCCTGAATCAATTCTATCATAATAAAAACATAATGAAATATCTAACTTCTTTTTAAATCCTTCCTGACACAATACTTCTAGTCACAAACTAATTTATCTCTTTCTTTTTAAAGCAATTTTCTATATTTTCTTCTGTTCTTTTCCAGATTTCTCTTGAACCAACTATAATCAGGCTTTTATTTCCACCATTCCACCAAACCAGCCTTGCCAAGGCTAATGAAAGCCTCCAAGATGTGAAAAATAAAGGTCAATTTTTAATCATCAGCTTATTTAAATGACTAGAAGCTTTTGGCATAACTGTTCGCTCTTTGTTCTTTGAAACCATTTATTGACTTGGCTCTCAGAACATGAAGAGTAGGAGAATAGCCACCCAAAATATGCCACTTTGGCCTATTGGTTATTTTGAGCTGAAGATAATTATCAAGAAGCAGACAGAAAAACTCTTTGCCCATCCTATATTTATTAGGAATGGTAAGAAGATTCTTAATCAACAGAGGAAACTCCAGAAGAATGTACATAATATACCTTATTCACTAGCCTTTCTTTACCAGTAGTCACCATATATTTGTCTTTCCACAATTTGCCACCTCTAGAAGCTCAAAGTCCTCTTCCTTTTTCTTATCACTTCTGCGATTATTATTATTATTTGCTAAAAAGCCATATAAGCTTAAGTTCTAACCCCTTCTTCGAAGTACCCATTATTGAGTATTTTCATGTAGATGAGTGATGCCCATGTTAATAAAAATCTGCGTTTTTTTCTCTTGTAATCTGTCTTTTGTCAGTCTAATTGGCAGGGTTCCAGCCAATAAGGCTAAGATGCAAAAATAATTTTTCCCTCCACTACAATTCTAACTCTTTTGGTTTTTCTCCAATCCTCACTGGTTCTTCCTCCCTATCTCATTTACTTGGCCTTTCTTATCATTGCAATCCCATATATTGGGGATGCTCTCCTGCTCAACTCTGACTGCATCTCTCTTCTTCTTTACCTTTGTATTAAATGATCTCATTTGGTCTCTTGGTTTAAATACCATAAACATGTTATTGAACCCCAAATTATTTCTCCAGCCCAGGTATCTCATTCAAACATAGGATTTACATTTATAGCTTCCTAAGGGAACTTACAATATGGAAAAGGCATCGGAGATTTATGGTTCAGATTCTCACTTTTGCCACCTCACTTACAGCTTCCTCCTTGCCAATCATTATAAAAACAAATCTAAAAATGAGGATAAATATTAGAAGAAAAATACTTTTATATTTTAGTTTTCAAAGGTAATTACTCTATGGCAGACAGTTAAATGGAAAATTAAAACAACACTGAGTGTAAGGTATAAGAGAAAATAAAATGTAAAAGCTAAGAATAAAAAAGTTTAAAACTCCAAGAGAAGGTTAAAAGTTGAAAATAAAAAGATAAAAGAGATGAGATTTATAATAAAAGATAAAGAGCAAGAAGCCAATGACATAAAGGTTAAACACATAAAAAAAGAAAATATAAAAAAATTAGGATAAAAGGTTAAAACCTATGAGATAAAAATTTAAATATGTAAAAGAAGAATGGATTAAAGATTAAAAATAGAATAAGGAACTTTAAATGTGAAGTTGAAAAATGTTAAACTGAATAAGTAAGAAGCATTAGGAGAAAAACGTTTTTAAATAAAAATAAAAATGAAATGCCTGAATATTAGAGAAACGAATAGTCTTAAAAACACAGGAAAATTCTTCAGCAGTTGACTAGGAGCAAGAATTGCCTGTAGCACATTTCTTAGGTCTCTGTGAGTCCTGGTGGCATTCCCCTTCTTCCAGCACAACTTGTCCTTTGAAGCAGAACTTGCCTTCCTGAGCCTCACATCTAGAAAGCCTTTCAGTGAGGTATCTTTCATGGAAGCTCTGGGTTCCATTTTTATATACTAACAATGGGGCTGAGCTTCAGGTTGACATAAACACCACCAATTTTTGCCTCTAGAAGACTCTAGAGACTCAATACCCATCACGTACATTTATCTATTATTTGTAAAGCACTTTTTCATATATTATCTCCCTTTGAATTTCATTGATAAGTTTGGCAGAAATAATTTGCATCTTCAAGAGGAAACAAGTTTTTAGAGCTTAGAGGTTTACAGAGCTGACAAGCGTGGAGTCAGATTATATACTATGAAGAAAGAGTGCTAAAGATGAGACTACTTCTTCTGAAGCTGAGGAAGAGAAAAACACATGTAAACATTCATAAAACAGGAGGCAGAACACAGAATGGAGAAGAGGAAGCCTTTTAGAGTTTTTGCATTGAAGCTCATGAACTCAACAGTGCTGAAGGACCTCTATGAATTGTTTTAGCAAGAAGGAGATCTCTAGAAGGGCCTCTGTTCAATTTTAATATAACCCCTTTCCTGTTTTCTACTTGCCCTGCTGTATGCAATCTATCCCATAGCCATTTGTGCAGCCACCTAGTGACCTTGCCACTACAGGTAAGAAATGAGAAATTTTGAGGACAGCTGCACTCCTTGGATTTTCATGGCCTTGGCATAAAATATTTAGTACAGGTGCTTTCTGAGCAGTGAACTGATAAGAGAAGGTTTGCAGAATGCTGTGAGCCACAAAATCACCTTTCTGCCTGCAAGGGGTGGTTCCAGCCTCACAGGCCATGGTATTCTGTAAATACCAAGGCCAGAAAAAGGAGAAACATTGCTTCCTGTGCTATCATTAGAGAGTTACCCCTTCTTCTAGGCTTTTCCAGACCTTCCTATTAAAAAAAAGAGAATGGGCTTTCTGCTGATCATTGAAAGGTGCATTTTATAACCAAGGATTAACATTAGATTTGGACGTCCCTTTGGGTTTGAGAGAACATCATTCATTGACGAATCAAGATGTTTGATGGTGGTAAGGATCTGGAAGGATAGGCAAGGACAATTATTGACTCTCCAGTCTCTGCATCCTGCAATTTTGACAATTGTTAATATGCTGACTTGATTTTCATGGCTCTTGAGTGGTTGAAAGAGGAAAGGTAACAAGGAAAACAAAATAAAGATAGTAAGACAGTACAGGTAATAGAGGAACACATACAATTTTTTTAATAAAGAGAGAGTCAAACTTTCTAAGAATAACAAGGAAGACATGAATGTTATAGAAGAATCCAGAAAGGCTCTCCTTTAGCTTCTGTGTGGTGCATTCATGTTTATTCTCTGCTGTGACCTTCTGTTCCCTTTCTGTCTCTTTTTTCTTTTGTTTTAAAAAGCTAACCGCGAAATGCCAGATATAAGTGAAGGGGAGGAAGGCAGTAAATCACACTGCCACGTATGAATCTATGCAATAATCTTGCATGTTTTTCACATGTACCCCAAAACCTAAAATGCAATTTTTTAAAAAAAGCTAACCTCATAGCTTCTTTCTAGCATCTTCATTCCCATTAGCAGCAGCATGACCATCCATCCATTCGTCTTTCATTTAACAAATATGACCAAGTGACTGTTCTGTGTCAGACACTATTCTAGGCACAGAGAATGCTGATAACAATAAATGCTTACATTGATACTGCTGTTTGCAGTAATTGAAGCATTATAGAAAAGAAGCCAAGAACCTTCCGAAGAAATGCTGGCCTAGGTCTTGCTTCAACTAAGATAATGTCTGCAGTCATCATTTGGTTGCAGAGTCACTATAGATACCATCTTCCTTCCCTTTACAGAAGAAAAAGGTGGCTAAATATTTCTCATTGATCGATTTTGTTAATTTCTTTCTTTTAACTTTTATTTTAAATTCAGGGATACGTAAGCAGGTATGTTACATAGGTAAACTTGTGTCATGGGGCTCGTTGTACAGATTATTTCATCACCCAGGTATTAAGCCTGGTACCCATTAGTTATTTTTCCTGATCTTCACCCTCCTCCCACCTTCCACCCTCCAAGAGACCCAGTGTATAGTGTTTCCCTCTCTGCATCCATGTGTTCTCATTATGTAGCTCCCAGTTATAAGTGAGAACATGCAATGTTTAGTTTTCTGTTCCAGTGTTAGTTTGCTAAGGATAGTGGCCTCTAACTCCATCCATGTTCCTGCAAAGGACATGATCTCTTTCTTGTTTATAGCTGCATAGTATTCGATGGTAAAGATGCCAAAAGCAATTGTAACAGAAGCAAACATTGAAAAATGGGATCTAATTAAACTAAAGAGCTTCCACACAGAAAACAAACAAACACACAAAGAAACAAACAAAACTATCCACCAAGTAAATAGACAACCCACAGAATGAGAGAAAATTTTTGCACACTATGCAGCCAACAAAGGTCTAGTATCCAATGTCTATAAGGAATGTTGACAATTTCTTATTTATCTAAATTTAGCCCTGTTGACAGAAACATTATGATGGTTATCCTTAGAAGTTTCCAACCCATGAACTTTATGGCACACATTCAAACCTCAACAATGTATAAAGAAAGCCAATGTTGAAAGGGCATAAGTAATTTTTTCTAGGATAATTAAGAAAAAAGACTGCTTGATTAAACACTTTCATATGTCACATATATTTTTGTCACCTGAACCCAATTTCAGAAAGCACAAATAAAAGTAAAGAACTAATCAAGTAAATAAATTAGTTCTAATGAATACAACATATTGTTTGCACCATGTTTTGAAGCAACGGTAACTGACATATTACCTAAGAATAGAAAAAGGAAAGAAAAGGCTGATAATACTGTTTGTTTCTCACTGGTTTTATTTTTTATTTATTTTTTAATGTAATGACTTTGGAAACACTGTCTGGCCTAATCAGGAGATCTTTGTTCTTTCCTGTGCTTTACTCAAGCATTGCAAGGACAGAATCTGGAGGTTTAATTGAAGGGAGGGTCTCAGCATGGAATATTTGTGTCTTAGTTGGATGCAAAATTTCCCCTAATTCCCAACATTGTTCAATAATAAATATTTAACAGGAAGCCATGCAGAGATGGAAGGTATTCAACTCAGAGGAAGATGTAGCACACCAGGCCAATAGTTAAGCCAAATGACTACATTTTGCAATTGAAAGCAGCAGAGTTATAAAGGAACTGATGGAAAAATTGAACCACCTTGTAAAGAGCATTGAGTCAGAAAAATATTAATCCATCTGCAGGCTTAAATTATTTTCATTTAAACACGTATAAAGTGCATTTTCACTGAAACAGACATTTCCACTTAAACATGTATAAACATTTTATTTAAACATATCTCACATTTATACATAGGTGAACCTGTAAAACATTAAAGGGGGAAATTTATAAGTCCAGGTAATGGGGATTAGACAAAGGCGAGCTTTAAAACAAGGGCTGTGGCTGTCATACACTGACACAGGTGAAAAGCTCTGAAATGATTGTCTGGAAAGTCTACTCTATAAATCAGATAGAATAAACCCTTCATCAGGTACTAACATGTTATTGGTGAGTCTTCCATTCTTTTTCAAAACTTTTCCAATGCTAGTATCATGTTTTCCTCAATCTCACCACCATTGTTCATTTAGAAATTTGAAGAAGATAAGGATACAGGATTTCACAGAGATTCCAGAGGCTCTAGTTATCATTAAGAAAAAGAGAAGCCAGGCACGGTGGCTCATGCCTGTAATCCCAGCACTTTAGGAGGCTGAGGCGGGCAGATCACTTGAGGTCAGAAATTCAAGACCAGACTGGCCAACATGGGAAACCCCCTCTCTACTAAAAATATAAAAACTAACCAGGTGTTGTGGCAGGCACCTGTAATCCCAGCTACTCAGGAGGCTGAGGCAGGAGAATCACTTGAACCTGGGAGGCAGAGGTTGCAGTGAGCTGAGATCATGCCATTGCACTCCACTCTGGGCAACAGAACAATACTCCATCTCAAAAAAAAAGAAAACAAAAACAACAGAAACAAAGAAAAGAAAAAGAGAAACATGCAAATAAATTAATACATAAATAAAGGAAGAATCTTCAGAAGTAGATTGTAAACTGATCTCTTTTAAATACATTAATACAGCTTCTGTCTTTAAGGTAGTCCTGTCTTGAATCCCTTAAAGAGCAAGGATAGCCTTGTGTCTATTTTGCATGTGCAATTTCTGCCCATTGAATTTCCTGAAGCAAGGAAATAATAAACAAATAAAAATTATAAAGCCCACTATGAAGCGTTTAAATGATCCAAGCTATTCCTTTCCCTTCTAGCTTTCTTTCTTTCATTCTTTTACCCTTTTTCTGTACACCTTCTCCATGAAAAGAGATTAAATCTGATCCCTCGGGGCCATTATTTTTCTGAAGACAAAAGAAAAAGACAGCAGCATCCAGCCTCCTTCCCACCCTGTTTCCCACCTCCTTTCTGTTCATACCCCATGAGGGACCTAATTGTCTAACATGGGTAGGATATGAATATACTAAAGGAAGATTTATGGGAGGTTGCCTCTTTCCACTTAAAATTCTTCAGCTACACACATCTTCTGGCAGAGTCTTGTGAAATAGAACAGCTTCAATTGATTTAAATTAGACTCTTTCTCTTTTCTTCCTGTAAAAAAGAGAAAAAAAAGTCACTCAATTCATGTGACATTTTGCTAATAGTGATCATGTCATTCAGTGAATACTTAAACGTTTTTAAGCTACTGAAACTATTCTTTTTAGTTTTAAGCACTGATTTACTGAGTAGTATGTGCACACATTTTACATACATTATTAAAGTTTTAATACACTTTGAAGCATCTAAATAATGTAAAGGAAAATTAACAGTTATAGTGATAATGAGAGTTCACATTTATTTAAAGAATACTACATGTCAGACACTTCTGAGTTTACCTAACTCATTTAATACTGCACACTACAATCCTGTAAGATGAGTCATCTTATCTCCACTTAACACAGGAAGAAGCTGAGACAGGTGGACTTATGCAGGGATCCACAAACTGGAAATGGCAAAGTCAGCACTGGAACTCCGGTAGCGGTGTCTGAAATCTGTGTTCTTACTGAAATGAGGAAAGGAAGATATGAAAACATCTTTGAAAGAGAAAAAAGAAATATCTGCAGCAGGTGGGGCCGTTATTGAAAGATTAAGAGGTATACGCGTGCCCACTGTTTGATTACTGGGGAAGAGATGGCAGGAGGTAAACATCATCCAGGACACAGGCATGTCCCTCACATCTCTTCCAGACCAAGTGGAGCATGATGGTGAGGGAAAGTGTTGGGAATTCCAAAGTCCAGGGATAAATAAAGAGATGGAGAAGGGAGTAAAGCAGGGTAGTTTCCTGATGGTGAAGATGCGCTTAGGGAGACAAGAGCCCATTCAGGTCCAGAGTCAATCCATAGACGGCCTAGCAGAGCAGTCCAAGAAGAAATCCAAGGCTGTGGATGTAGAAGATTCTAGAGAGAAAAAGAATATGATGCTAGGGGTTGTTCAAAAGACACCAATAACTGAGAAGAAGGGCCTCTTCCATATGGCACTTTAACCGGAGAGGTTGGGCAAAGGCATTGTTAGGTGGAAAAGCCCATTTCAGCTGTGTTCACAACTGTCCACAGTAAAGAGGCAGCCTTAACAAGTCCACAGCACTCAAAATGGGAATCTTCTCCACCATCTGTTTTCAAGAGCAGTCAGAGTCAGCCTTGTAAAATGTAAAACAGGACATGTGCTGTCTCTGTTCCAACTCCTAAAGTGACTGCCTGTCTGAAGGAACAGAACTCAGAACTCAAACTTTCACCAGAGCGCACAAGCCCTTCCACTCTGGTCCTCATTCACTGTGCTTCAACCACATTGGCCTCCTTGGTTCTCTGCAAGTCTACCAAGTGAACCGTCTACCTCAGGGCCTTCGCACCTTCTGTTCCACTTGCCTTGAATTCTGTTTCCTGAAATATCAGCAACACTTACTCTTTCTCTTCTTTATGGTTTTTCTTCCAATGACCCCTTATTTTGAGGCTTCTTTCACAAGGCACTTGGTACCTCTCCTCCCTGCTCTATGTTGCTCAGAACCCATAGCAGCAGCTGGAATATTATCTTTCTATATAACTTCAACTTTTATTTTAGATTCAGGGGTATATGTGCAGGTTTGTTACATGGGTGTATCACTTGATATTGAGGTTTGGTGCATGATTGATCCTGTCATCCAGGCAGTGATTGTATGATCCAATAGTTTCTCAACTCTGGACCCCCCTTCTCTTCCTCCTCCCTCTAGTAGTTCCCAGTGTCTATTGTTTCCATCTTTATGTGCAAGAGTACCCAATGTTTAGCTCCCACTAATAAGTGAAAACATGTAGTACTGGGTTTTTTAGTTCTTGCACTAATGTGCTTAGGATAATGTTCTCCTGCTGCATCTATATTGCTGCAAAGGACATGATTTTGTTCTTTTTTATGGCTGCATAGTATGCCATCTGGAATATTATATATTTATTTATTTTCACTATCTCTTCCCACTAGAATGCAAGCTCCAGAGTGACAGACACTTAGTACCTATCATTGCTGTATGCCAAGCACTTAGCATAAAACCAGGTGCACAATAGACATTCCATACTAGTTACTGAATGAACAAATGCATTAGGCACTACTGGGACTTTTGAATAATGGGAAATGGGATACAAGGTAGTAAAAGCCTTATTGTAGTAGTCTTAGAAACCTGAATAACTGCCCTGAGGCTTAACTCAGTCCTCAGCCATGTTTTTTTTTTCTTTTACCTGCACAGCAATATTTCACCGATATAAATTAACATTTAAATATTGAAAGTGCACATAAAAATCCAGAAAATTATTTTCAAAAAACAGAAAAGATCTGGCAGCCACTGGACCCATATCCTTGTTTCAGCAATTGTCTGAACTTGAGTAGCAGCTGCCCTGCTAAGGCCAGGCCTGCCTCCTCCAGCTGGCACGCACCTGCTCTGCTCTCCTCAACGTCAAGGCCAAGTGTCCGTTGCCACTTGTGATTGTTATTGCACTGTTGTGTGGATTAAGGCAGAATAGTATTTCTCTGTATTCTTGTCCCTATCAATGGCAGGAAAAGACAAAGAGAGCAACATGATTCAAGAAAAATGGAAGTAAATGTATTTGTAGAAGTGAAGACATTTCTATATGTTTAAAATGCCAATATTGGGCCTCCTGTTTCATATATAAGACCTGTCTGGCACCTGTAATCACTTGTGTTTACCACACTGTACTCTGAGCAAGACAATAGCAAATGGTAAGCCAGGCCAGCAGGCTTCTTGTTGACTGGACTTCAGTGGCCTTAGGGTAAGAAACATTGACTGAATTCCTGTTTCTTCTTCTTTGCTTTTGCATTCGCTTCTTACTTGTTATTTTTTCCCTTCATTTTGTAGAAAAGTCTCCTTGGTGACCCAGCAATACCATTACTGGGTATATGCCCAAAGGATTACAAAACATTCTTTTATAAAGACATATGCACACGTATGTTTTATTGCAGCACTGTTTACAATAGCAAAGACTTAGAACCAACCCAAATGCCCATCAAAGATAGACTGGATAAAGAAAATGTAGCACATATACACCATGGAATACTATGTAGCCATAAAAAAGGATGAATTCTTGTCCTTTACAGGGACATGGATGAAGCTGGAAACCACCATTCTCAGCAAACTGACACAAGAACAGAAAACCAAACACCATATGTTCTCATTCATAAGTGGGTGTTGAACAGTGAGAACACATGGACACAGGTTGGGGAACATCACACACTGGGGCCTCTCAGGGTGTGGGAGGAGGGTAGGGAAGGATAGCAGAGGGTGGGGTGATTGGGGAGGGATAACATTTTACCTAATGTAGATGACGGGGGGGATGGATGCAGCAAACCACTATGGCACATGTATCCCTGTGTAACAAATCTGCATGATCTGTACATATACCCCAGAATTTAAAGTATAAATAAATAAAGAAAAGAAAAGAAAAGAAGAAAAGTCTCCTTGGAAAGAACTCTGCATCTCAGTTGAACAGCCAGGAAATCTATAACTTATTATTAAGCACTATGTACCTTGAACATTGCTAAGTGTTTTGCATATATTAATTTACCCAATCTTCCCAACAAACCTAAACAATAATAATTATTATGGTTTCATTTAATAGACAGGAACATTAAGGCACAGATAGAAAAAATAATTTACAGAAAGCATCAGAGTTAGGAAATGGCAGAGGCAGAATTTAAACCCAGGCCTCTCTGGCTCTACAATCTGTTCTCATAACCGTCTCGCTGAGCGCCTTCACTGTAACTCTACCGCAGAGTCTCACCACCTCTGCATTACTGACATTTGAACAGGAGGTGGAGAGGTGGATGGGTGGAGTGGAGACGTCCTACGCACTGCAGAATATTTAGCAGCTTCCTTGGCCTCCATCCACTGCATTCCAGTAGCACTCTATCCCACCCATTTTTGATAAGCAAAAATTTCTCCAGATATATCTAAATGTTCCATGGGGGACAAAGTGGCCCTTGGCTGGGAACCACTGAACTGAACTAAGAGGAAATGAAGGCTCGTTTCTTCCTTCTTGGCCAACCAACTTAGAAGGCTCAGAGGACCAAAAGAAAAGCAACATTTTGAACTTAAAAATTTTTGTATATAAAGTTTTTTTAAAGGAATAAATCTAGGTACAGTAGAAAAATGAGGTATATAGACAAAGAATGAACCTTGGGAAAAAGAGAACGAGATGGGAAGTAGTGATTGGCAGTCCGTTGTCATCATGAATTTCCTCTTCTCCAGCATTCACGATGTAATTTAAAGCAAAAGTACTCACAGTACTGATCTTGGTTGATTTTAGTGTGAGGTATAGGCAAAGATGACTTGGAAAGTTAAGAGAAGCAAAAAAGCTAGATATGCTAAAGTAGCCTAACAACGTGCTAGGCATCGAATTGGTTTTTAAAACGTATGTACTAATTTTAAAACTGGTTGGTTGGTTTTATTTTGTGATAGAATTAAAGCAGACATTTAAAATTTTAACTATATTGGTGGAGAGTATTGGGTCATGCCTGTAATCCGAGCACTTTGGGAGGCTGTGGTGGGAAGACTGCTTAAGCCTAGCAGTTTGAGACCACTTTGAGCAACTTTTTTTTTTTTTTTTTTTTTTTTTTGAGACTGAGATTTGCACTTGTTGCCCAGCTGGAGTGCAGTGGTACAATCTCAGCACACTGCAACCTTCACCTCCTGGGTTCAAGCCATCCTCCTATCTCAGCCTCCCGAGTAGCTAGTTTTTTAAATATTTTTTATATTTTTAGTAGAGATGGGGTTTCACCATGTTGGCCAGGCTGGTCTTGAACTCCTGACCTCAGGTGATCCACCCACCTTGGCCTTCCAAAGTGCTGGGATTATAGGCATGAGCCACCATGCCCAGCCTTTCATCCCTATTTTTTAAAAAATCTGCATTGTTTGTGACACAAAAAAAGGAACAATGCTTGATGTGATGGATTCCTCCTTTGCACTGTTTTAATTATTGTACATCAAATGCCTATATGAAAATACCCCATGTGCCCCACAAATATATAACCTATCATGTACCCACAAACATTTAAAATTAAAAAAAGTAAAATAAACTGTTCACTCTGTGAAATAAACGTGCTTTTCTGACATCAAAACACTTAAAAACAAAATAGCACAAGAGTGAAACGATGATCTACGCTGCCCAGCTTCACTTTGGCGCCATCTCTACCGTCACTGAGAGTGAGTACACCATGTTTTGGAAAGGTTTGGTTCAGTGATATTTTAGTTTGATTGTGCAATGATG
Organism: Aotus nancymaae; assembly: GCF_030222135.1. Lineage (NCBI taxonomy): Eukaryota > Metazoa > Chordata > Mammalia > Primates > Aotidae > Aotus > Aotus nancymaae. The sequence goes on along the minus strand of NW_026988494.1, from coordinate 4,242,152 downwards.
GCTTCTGGATTTAATATTACTTGGAAGATTTAGATTCAATAGTGTATTTATATTTCATAAAAATAAATGTTGGTTGAAATACCTAAAGGACATTTCTAGCTATAAAATAAGAGGAAAACAGTATAAAAAAGTGAGATATAGCTAATGCTCCTTTTCTGTTTGTGTATTTGATATGTCCGGCCTTTACTGAGGAAAGAATAATAGTATGTGTGTGGTTTAGCAAAATAAGCTTTTTTTGAGAACTGTTTGACAGGTAGCGTGTGTGTACAACAGTCCTAATGAGGGGGCACGGTGGCTTAGAGAAGACCTGTGCTTACAAATAGCAGGGGCCATCCCAAACTGGCTTCACCATAAAGGAAATTTATCAGAAAGATTCTCAGGTGTCATGCAGAATCCAAAGCTGTTATTAATAACCGAGACTCAGGAAGACAGGAGAGGAGCAGCCTGAAGATCTTGACAGCAGGAGTTCAACACCTTCCTGGAGTTGTGCTGTTCACACAGTTCAGCACTCGGTTCCCAGCTCTGAGAATCTTGTCGGCCCTTCCTAAGTCAGCTTCTAATCCTTGGTGAAATCAGCTGTGTCCCAAGAGGTCTGAATCCCTTGGTAGAAAGGTAGCTATGGAGGCTCATAAAGTGCTGGCAGAGAGGGTAGTTCTCAGTGATTACAGTGTAAGCAGACAGCCCAATAGATATCTGGAAGTATGATTTTGAGATAGAGAAAAACACAAATGCAATGCGGGGAGAAATAGGAATTCAAAGATCACAAAAGTACAGTATATAGTGTTGAAGATTATAGTCTCCGAAGCAAGTCTACCTGGGTTCAAATTCTAGCTCTGCCACACATGAAGTGTGTGACCTTAAGCAAGTCACTTGACCTCTGTGTGCTCAGTTTCTCCATCTACAAAGGGAAGTCAAGGGATGCCGTTTCTACCAAGGGATTCAGACCTCTTGGGACACAGCTGATTTCACCAAGGATTAGAACCTGACTTAGGGAGGGCCAACAAGATTCTCAGAGCTGGGAACCGAGGGCTGAACTGTGTGAACAGCACAACTCCAGGAAGGTGTTGAACTCCTGCTGTCAAGATCCTCAGACTGCTCCGCCCCTGTCTTCCTGAGTCTCAGTTATTCTTATACCTCACTTATTTAGTTGCTGTGAGGATTAAATAAATGAATATATTTAAAGTATTTAGGTAGCATCTGGCTCATAGCAAATGCTAAATAAGTGTTTGCTAGTATTAAAATGTTGGAGATGTGACCAAGATGGGGCTGGCTGCCTGGGCTGCCTAGCTCTTGACCCTTGCCCAACTGTAGGGCAAAGGTCATACTAAGTTCACATTTTCAATGCCCCTCCCAAGATTCCAAATTCTACAATATATTAGCAAGATAAATAAATAAGTGATAGGTAGGTGATAGATAGATAAATAGATGCATAGCTGTTAAGCTTACATAGGAAGACGAAGAAAGATTTACATATATAAAGGACTACAAACATACATAAAGGACTGCATACATACATATATAAAGGATTACATTTATATCAATAATATGTAATAAAATCCTTACTAGGCACTTCTGATATTTTGTCAAGTTCCTCTATTGCTGTGGGTTTCTTCTTTTTCCCCACACACGCTTTGAAAAACCTTCTACTGTCTTTAGCAATTCAACCTAAGTGTGCACTCTACTGAGGGTGTTCAGAAAAAAGCCCAGCATTGAGGCGAGCTGACACACCACTCCATGGGGCCAAGTCTCCATAGACAAAGTAAACAGGCACAGTCTTGTGGGTGGTGCAGAATAGGAAGAGGAAGGATTTTGCTGCTAAGAAAATCTAGACTTTTTTTCCATATTATTTCATTTTTCAGACGTGTAAAGCCTAGAGTGGAGAAACCTGGCGGGGATAACTTGGAGGACCACTGTGCTTAGAGGGAGGGTGGAAGAGAGGTAAGGGGTGTGACTGAGCCCCCAAGCTTGGCTTCTCTGTTCTACTCAGTTCTTCTCAGCAGACAAGCATTTTTGTAAAGTTATTTGATCCCTTTCAATTCCAATCTTTTCATCTGTAAAATGAGGATAAAAATAACATGTACCTCATAGCTTTATTTTGAGCATTAAATAATGTAAAACATGTGCAGTGCTTAGAACAACACTTGTATTTCACAAGAACAGGCTATTATTATAATGATGATGATTTATTATGATTATGGGTATGATTATATTAGCTGGAATTGAAGTGTGTTTTTATAAGGCAGAAGATGCTGGGGTCAAGGGATAGGGCTGGAGGATGGGGAATCTCACAGAAAAACCTGTTGAAATTCTAAACTGGTTCACCAAATGAACATTTTTATTCCACATTTACAGTTATGAAACTTTATATGAATTGTATACAGATTTTTCTTAGGATTGCAACAAAATGTAATAAAGTAATTTTTCGGCTAAGGGATGAGGAGATGAAAGAGAAGTAAAATAACAGGTCATAATCCAATAAAATGTGATTTGAAGAATAGTCCCATCCCTCTACCCATTCATACCCAGTGACCTCAGGGTGCTGGGACTCCTGACCTCAAAACTGCTCACAAAAGCATCGTGAGCCAGTGCAGGGTGAGTCATAGGTTCGAACCATATGATGCATCCCAAGTACAGCTATCAGTCTTGTATTCATCACCGTCATGACCTACTGCCTAGTCAGTGAATAATGCATGTTGAGAGGCTTGGGCGTATTTATTTCATAAAATATTAGCTACTAGAGCCAGTATTTAATCCTCTTAACCTTTTGAAGATTGTATTATTATCCACATGTACTGACAATAGAACTGAAGTTCAGAGAGAGGTGTGCTTTTCTAAGATCACACAACTGATAGTAAAAACAGGGTTTAAGCTCTGACCTTTCTTTCATCTTAATATTTTGCAACATTTGTTTGGGAGACAACAAACAAAAGGGAAACTCTCCTACTGCTTCTCATTGCAGTAAGAAGTGATTAGACGGACATTTCAATTCCTGCAAAGATGTCAGACCCTCCACCTTTCAAACTTCCTTTCCTGCTTGTTTCCCACACTTGTATCTCCGACCAAGTCAGATACTCTTGCTGATTCACTGAAATTGCCACGTTTTACTCTTGCTCTTGGTTCCACTGGCTAGAATGTCTCCTCCACCATGACACATCTCCTCCATCAAGCCTTTTCTGACCTCCAAATTAGGAGGGACTTTGCCCCCTTCTTAATCACTATAGAATATTCTTTGTGCCTATATTAAATCATTTTTCATTTGTTAATTAAAAATTAACAATTGATGTGACTATATTATCCTTGAAAACTTAAGAGGAGGCAATCACACCAATCTATGATGGCTAAAACGCAGTTTCTGCAGCTTCTAATGGTCTTGAATGAGGGTATACTAAGGAACTATCAACTGAGAGAATGAGCATAGGAGACCATTTCAGAGGTGGTCAGGTAGAGGAGTGAAATCTACTTTCAAGTGCTCAGCCAGGCATGGCACTAGTTGGGTTCTAATACTTTTACAGGGCCCGATAATGTCCTTCAGGTATAATATGTGACTTGAGCCAGCACATGGGTGGGATATACAAGTCTAAGAAGCCAAGACTGGAAACAAGAATGGCTCCTTTTACTAACCCAATAAGCCACTAGAAATGTTCGGCTTTTCATCGTCAAAACTTTGGGTTCTGCTTTTCTAAAACAACAAAGGTGTTACAACAAGGGTTTCATTGACCTGAAGGTTGAGGCTGACATCCGACCACTATGCGGTCCTTGTGTAGTGACCCACCAGTCAAAGAAAGAGTTTATGTATTGGCTGCATAACTAATCTTGAGTATCAAGGGGAAACAGAGCTACTATTACACAATGGGGCATAAAGGAACATGATTGGGACCCAAGGGATTTTCTGGGGAACCTCTTAGTGCCCCATATCCCAGAGTAAAAGGTAGTAAGCAACTACAATAACGTAACACAAACAATACCATGAAAATCACAGACTTACCAGAATTAGACCCATACTATCTAGGGTGCTGGCTAAGAACAAAGGGAAAATGAAATGAACAGTGGACAAAGAAAGTTACAAATTGCAGTAACAGCCCCATGACCAATTGCAAAAATGAGAACTAAATTGATTATGCACATTTTAAATTGTTTTAATGTGTATAATTTATATATATGCAATTTTTCTTCCATTCTCCAACTCACTCTCTGTCTGATGTAAGTTGTGTTACTAGCAGTTAACTGCATAACTTAGTATTTAAATTGAAGGATAACAGAAGGGTTGTGACTACACTAGAAGAGTAAAAAATATCCCACACTAAGGCTAAAGCAGCATGAACAACTTAGTGTCTTCGCTTTGTGGGAAGGTGAGGATGGTTTTGGTTTTAGTTAGAAGAGCTGCATGTTGTAAGATATTTTTCTGGTCTTTACCAGAAGCTACATAGGATGGGTTAAAGGGGTGGTGTAGATGCTAAGTTGACAATAGAGTGGGCTGTAATAGATTGTCAGAGTACAGTCTTTCACTAGCTCTTCCAGGCAACGGCCATGTGAATATATTTCACAAACCTGCAACTACCGGAAACTTACTTGAGCAAGGGCCTCTGAAATCCATTGCCAAATTTGCACTGAGACCATACTTCCCATGAGCTGCTTCCAGCCAATTACGAAGTGTGGCAGGAATATAAGGCAGACATCTTTCTGGGAGACCTGGGATTCTTACCCAGGTCAAATCTGGCTTGAAGACTTTCTGACACCTTGGAAAACCATTAGATTGCAATGTTATCATTTGCATCTAATCTTCTCTCCTTATTTTAGCATTGATCAGAAGAGCATCATGGTCTCACGGCTCTTTCAGCCTTCCCTAGAACGCTATTTTCTCTTACATGCATTTCCCCTAATAAAAGCTATGTTTAACTCCAACATGGAGTCCACTTCTTAGAGGACCTGTAGTAATACATCCCCATTCTAAGATCTCCTCTGTAAGGCAGTGTGGAAGCTACGAGTTACATTTTCAAGATATTCCTTTCCTGTATGGTTCTGGGTAAAAGTTTACCACAAAAGAAACTTGCATGGTGTCTAAAAGGCAGGATGAGGGAGAGGTCATTATATTTTCGAGGCCATTGTGAGCAAAAATAGTGGCTTCATGGACATCTATGAGCTATTTCTTTATTGCATTAAACTGGGAAAATGGTGGGATCCTTTCCAAAGACTTACAATTTGCAGTGGTTTACCTGAATACTTTTGAAAATCAACCAACTTAGTGTTTCAAGGATTGGAGAGGATGTTTACAAATACCTATCATGTCTTTGTTTTATAAGAAAACAGTAACTTCTTAACTGATCAAGAGCCCAGATCTTACTAGCTATAGGGGAAAATTATTTATAAAAAGCAGCTTCATATACTTAAAGAACTGACCCTTATGTTATTTAGAAGAAAATATGTTTGTTTATAAAATCAAATTAGGTTTAAAAATAAAGGGATAAAATCTGTAATCTGAATTGACCTTATTATAGAATTTCAGAGAACATTATATATAGACAAGTTCTGATTAAACGATTTTACCTAGATTTATTTGTCTAGGGGTAGAAGTACAGGATCACCAGGCCCTCCAAATTACCCTCATGTGTACACCTGACTCTTTTTAATGACTTATCAAATAAGCACACATAGCAATGCTTTAAGACAAGATTCTTTATTTTCTACTTTGAGATAAATGATCTTATTCCATACCAAAGAAAAATACAATACTATTCCATTACTAATTTCAGAAAAAGGCTGTATCTGAGAAAATAACAATACTCCTGACTAAGTTGAAAATCTAAACAAGCCGAAAGTCACCCTTGGAAACCTCCATTGCTGGTAAATGGATTGTATTTGTGTTTCACGCTTCATTTTTTCCTCCTCAACTGAAACAGTAAGAAATTTCTCCAAACAACCTGGCCTATTTGTCTAACAGCACCCCAATGGTTATATATCATTCTTTGGACTTTGACCTCAGAAAAATCTTTTCTTTTTTATTTAACTTTTCCTTCAAGGTAGGCAAATAATACAAAGAAAGGTTTAAAATAGGATCTAACAGGCATGGTGAGTCATATTATAGACAGTCCTGGACATCTACAACTTTTAAAGAATAAAATCAGAACACAGGAGCCAAAGAAATCAAAAAATCCCATACTTGCACCCTCCATTTCAGTAAACCAAAATCATTATCCTTTCTCTGGGGACGTTGCAGAGATTAGTGCCACCATCAAAAGCTGCAAGGTGCAAGAGTATGTGACTTCAACCTCATTTAACTCATCTGTTTGCCTGGCACAAGATTCATGCTGCTTAGAGAATGAGGGTAGATTGTTGTAAATTTCATCAGGTGGTGGGGCCTATTGTGGCTATAGTTCTAGAGGTGGGACCCACTGGCACAAATCAACACAGCTCCTGGTACTTGATATGCAGATATTGGCTGAACACACACTTTGTTTTCAGTTCACATCAACAAACATAATCCAAGGCAATTTGCTTTCAGGAAGCAGAGACAGCAATTTACCTTCACTTTGTAAGCTCAGAGATTTGTGAGCTCTCTAGTTCACTGTCTAGAAAACATTCAAAACTGGATATTGGGATGGGCATGCTGGCCCACACCTATAATCTCAACACTTTGGGAGGCTGAGGTAGGAGGATCACTTGATGCCAGGAAATAAAGGAATAAAAGTAAAGGGATAAAATAAAGTGATAAATAAAGTTTAAAAATAAAGGGATAAAATTTGTAATCTGAGTTAATCTTATTATAGACTTTCAGAGAACATCACATGTAGACAAGTTCTAGTGAAACAATTTTACCCAGATTTACTTATCTAGGGGAAGCAGCACAGATCATCATCATGTTGAAGGACCATGTTACCCACACCAGCCTGGGTAACATAGCAAGACCCCATCTCTACCAAAAATAATTTTAAAATTAACTGAGCATGATGGCACACACTTATAGTCCCAGCTCCTTGGGAGGCTGAGGTAGGAGGATTACTTGGAGTTCTAGGCTGCAGTGAGCTATGATCATACCACTGCACTCCAGCCTGGGTGATAGAGCAAGATCCCATCTCAAAACAAAACCAAACAAAACAAAAAACTGGATATCTCGCAGAAGACCACATTGATTATTACATTCTGGTTGGAAGTTAGTTGGCAGTTTCTGATTAAGCTTAAGTTTTCTTTTATAATTTACCCTGTGTTGGGTTTCAGTTTGTTTACATAGGAATCCAGGGAACTGAAGCCTCCTCGGTCTAATGGTTTCCCAATTCATTGTTTTAACATATAATCACTGATGGGATGCAGTCCCTTCTGTAAGAGAACTAAGCCATATGATATCAATTGGTTACCCCATTCATCTCTGCCAATCACATTCTTCATTCTTTCTACCTTGCTGGGAAGTAGGCTAAACTCTATGGACTGCCTGAATCCTCTTGCCTCTGATTAGGTTCAGCCAATCACAAACAACCACAGGATATCCTAGGACAGAAGATTTACGCCTCTGGATCTTTTCCTGTCTGGCCAAGGATTGCAGAAGCTGCATTCCTCAGCCCAGGGCCCACATCTCCTCCTCCCAGCATCCCTATTCTGCAGCTATAACTCTCCTCTAGTTTTGATAACCACATACATTACATCCTCCTTCAGGTTGGGAGATAACTACTTTATCAATGCCAACTGTGTTATCAATGCCTGAGGGCTTCCATTAACCCTGTCAACACCTTTGCAAACAGTTCCTTCCTTAAATTAGCTTCAATTATACCTTTTGAATGTGCCATTTATTTCCTGCTGTGATTCTGACTAGAACAAATTTCATCCTTTATCCATCCTGGAATTCTGTATTTTTTTGTTCTTGCTCTCTCTTATCTCTGGGAATTGCTTAGGCTTTTTCTCTTGACTGGAAGATTCTCCTCCAAATCATACTATTAAGTACACTGTATTATGTGTCTTCCCTAAACGTAAATTCTATATGCACTGTGAGTGTATTTATCTTACCAGTCCTCATGTTCCCAACACCTCTGACATAGTTTGGCATAAAATGAGTACTCAATCAGTGGCTGGAATAGATGATGCCATGCTCCCAACTGCTCCATCCAGAAAATGTTACCTTATAACATTTTTGTCATAAAAGGGTTTTGCACAGGAAAAGTGTTCACAATTTATTTGCATAATCTGTTCTGCTTTCATTTAGCATATTCTCAATTCAGCTGAATGCCATCTTTTTTGTTCCTGAGGTGAATGCTTTTCTGCTTCCAAGACTACCTGAAGCTTTCAAGACAAAAGGGAGATTGTGATCATGCACAGCAGACAGTTCAAGATCTGAATGAAGAGTGTGGGTTCCCAAATGAGAGATTTCAAAAGTCACAGAATGACTTCCGGTCTCAGCTCACACATGTAAAGTGTTTGAGTGTTGTCATGCCTATTTTTATGACTATGAAAAACTGAATACTTTTATAACTATTAAAAACGATTATGCCCATTTTTATAACTATTAAAAGCTACTGGCTGGGTGTGGTGGCTCATGTCTGTAATCCCAGAATTTTGGGAGGCTGTGGTGGGCAGATCACGGGGTCAGGAGATCGAGATCATCGTGGCCAACATGGTGAAACCCTATCTCTACTAAAAATGCAAATATTAACTGGCCGTGGTGGCACGTACCTGTAGTCCCAGCTACTCGGGAGGCTGAAGCAGGAGAATCACTTGACCCCAGGAGGCAGAGGTTGCAGTGAGCTGAGGTCATGCCACTGCACTCCAGCCTGGTGACAGAGAGAGACTCCGCCTCAACAAAAAACAAAAACAAAAACTGAAAAAACTAAAAAGCAAGATTTTCCTTGGACACATCAGAGAACTGAGTTTGATGGGAAAAGATATAGCCCTAAATCTGGAGAAACAGTCACATTAACATATTCTCAGTGGAGATATGCTTACCTAGAGCAGAGGTTGCTGGGGCCCGTTACTGTCAGGAACAATTAAGGTAAGAAACCCCTGAGGCCTGCAGTTTTAAGGGATCCTTCAGACTTTTGTGTTTTATCTCATAGTGCAGATTTAAGAAAAATTATCTTGCCACGTGAAGGCAAAGTAATCGTTTTGAAATTCTGTACACCTAAGAGTGTTCTCCATAACTACTCTCCAGGGAAAAGGCTTTCCTAAGCCTCTGTTCTATGTGGAGAAAGGTAGTGTTTGCACTGCAGGTGCTCAGGTTGTCCTGCATCACCTAAAGGGAAAATGACGCTATAACAAAGAAGAAATCCCTGTGAAGGTCACAGCCTGGAAATCCAGGCCCTTAGAAAGACAAAAATTAAATCATAAGATTATAGAACTCTTTCTTCCCCTTTCTTGCCACCACATCTATTCATGGTAAAAACTCTCAACAACCTGGAAATAGAGGGGAACTTCCTTAACTCAATAAAGAACGTCCATTCTATTATAAAGACATACACATACATATGTTTATTGCAGCACTGTTGAAAATCAAAGACTTGGAACCAACCCAAATGTCCACCAAAGATAGATTGGATAAAGAAAATGTGGCACATATACACCATGGAATACTATGCAGCCATAAAAAAAGGATGAGTCTATGTCCTTTGCAGGGACACAGATGAAACTGGAAACCATCATTCTCAGCAAACCGACATAAGAATAGAAAACCAAACACCGCATGTTCTCACTCATAAGTGGGTGTTGAACAATCAGAACATGCAGAAACAGGAGGGAAGCATCACATACTGAGCCTGGGGGGTGGGGGTCTAGGGAAGGAATAGCAGGGGCCAGGGGGATTGGGGAGGGATAGCATTAGGAGAATACCTAATGTAGACGGCGGGGCGATGAATGCAGCAAACCACCACTATGGCATGCGTATACCTATGTAACAAACCTGCACCATCTGCACATGTATCCCAGAACTTAAAGTATAATAAAATAAATAAATAAATTATAGAATGCCCCTATGCCAAAGACAACAAAAAAACCATAAAAATTAACTCAAAGTGGATCATAGACATTAATGAAATGTGAAATGAAGTACTATGTAACCTGTAGAAGAAAATATAGGACAAAAATCTAGTGGCCATGGGGTTGATGATGAGCTTTTAGACATAACACCAAAAGCAAGATCCAAGAAAAAAGTAAGTTGGACTTTATTAAAATCAAGACTTTCTGCTGTGTAAAAAGACACTGCTAAAAAAACACAGGCACAGCCACAGCCTGGGAGAAAATATTTGCAAAATATATATCTGACAAACGATGTGTTTTCAAAATATACAAAAAATCTCTTCTTAAAACTCAACAATAAGAAAACAAACAACCCAATTTAAAAATGGGCAAAAGTCCTGAGCAGACACATCACCAAAGAAGATACACAGATGGCAACTACAATTTGAAAAGATGCTCGTCTTCACTTTTTGTTAGAGAATTGCAAATTAAAGCAACAATGAGATGCCACTAATACCTATTAGAATGACAACAACAACAACATAGAACATAAAATGAACAATACCCATTGCTGAGAATGGGGTGGAGTAATAGTAACGGTCACTACATTCATTCATTACTGTATAAAATTATACAGTAATTTTGGAAGACAATTTGACAGTTTCTTAAAAAGGTAAACATTGTCTTAAAAGATCCAGCAATCATGCTCCAAAATATTTGCCCAACTGATATAAACATTTATGCCCACACTAAAACCTGCACTCAAATATGTGTAGCAGCTTTATTCATCCCCACCAAACTGGAAGCAACCAAAATGTGCTCCAATATACGAATAGATAAGCAAGAGGTAATACATTTATACAATTGAATATTATTCAGCATTTGAAGGAAACAAGCTATCAAACCACAAGAAGACATGGACATATCTTAAGTGCACATTGTTAAATGAATTAAGCCATTCCAAAAAGGCTATATGTTGTATGATTCCAATGAGATAAGATTCTGAAAAGAGCAAACCAATAAAATAGACAATAATAATAATAAATCAGTGGTTCCAGCGATTTGGTGAAAGAAGAGAGAAGGTTGAGTAGGAGAAGCAGAGAGATTCTTTAGAGTAGTGAAACTATCCTGTATGATACTGTAATAGCTAATATATGACACTATGCATTTGTCAACACTTATAGAACTGTACAGCACTTAATGTATGCAAATTAAATAAGCCTCATGAGAAGGATGGGAGAATCCCAGGATGGAATACAGAATATAACCCAAAAAACTAACTAACTGTATTACAAATGTATGAAACAACCTTGCTGTACAGAATAGGGAGAAATTGCTGTCCTAAATAACTTGGAAATCAGTGACATCTGTAAAATTAAGGCAAAATTACCTATACACATAAATTGCATTTTAGTTGATCAAATTGTCCCATATAAATTCTGATTAATAATTCTTTTTTTTTCTTTGAGGCAGTGTCTTGCTCTGTCACCCAGGCTGGAGAGTGCAGTGGCACTATCTAGGCTCACTGCAACCTCTGCCTCCCAGGTTCAGGCAATTCTCATGCCTCAGCCTCCCGAGTAGCTGGGGTTACAGGTGTCCACCACCATGCCCGGCTAATTTTTGTATTTTTATTAGAGTCAGTGTTTCCCCAAGTTGGCCAAACTGGTCTCGAATTCCTGACCTCAGGTAATCCACCCACCTCGGCCTCCCAAAGTGCTGGGATTATAGGCGTGAGCCTCTGTGCCTGGCCAAATACTGATGAATAATTTTAATGCTTCTACATTACACTATAGTTGAACAATTTAACAAATAGATGATGAGTAGTAGGAGCCAGATTTCTTGCCATTTGATTTGGAAGTTACAGATAAGCAAGGGAAGGAGATTAGAAGAATTCACGTGGTAATGGGTTAGAACTGGAAACAACATGCACTCATGTTTAGCTTAACTATAGATACAGATGGTTGCATATAGCAGTATGTGTAGGCGTGTGCGCATAAACAGAAAATATATGTTCATACACATCTATCCCCTTGCTCTGTCAGCTGAGAGGGCCTCAGAGCAAGAACACACCTGCAAACAAGGAGTGCTTGTAGTGCCCAGACCTTGGTTCCCAATCCTTTTCTTCAGTAAAAAGAGTGAGGTCAACTTTAACAAAGGACTGAATCTAGACCTAGGTTTGGAAATATACAAGATGAGCCCGGAGCATCTTGGAGTGCCCAGAAGTAAGGAATTGCTAAAACCACACAAACAGAACACTGAAGGGGTACGAGAAGTTGAAGTGGCAGAGTAGCCAACAGAAAGTGTTTCCAGTGGCCAGAGCTGGAACAATTTGAACAACAAAATTAAGTAGTATTATATTATTACCCAAGGTATAAAATAAATATCCGTGATTGCAAATTTATATAAATGAATGATAGGATGAACACATGAGGCAGAAGATTTTCAAATAATTTGTGTAGGTATCCTGCCCTCAAAGTGGTAGATTATAATCCCCTTTCCTTAATTGTGGGCTGTACATAGTGACTTCTTTCTAAAGAGTACAGTATGGAAAGATGGGGGATAAGAGTAACTTTAAGGTAGAAAAACTGACAAACCTTATTATCTCAGCCAGTTGACCAAGGTTAGCATCAACAGCGATAAGTCATATTGTTTGTATGAACCCTTGGTAGGATGTGATGGCAATGGCACTTTAACTCCGTAGTCTTCTCAAGAACTCACACCCCACTCTAACCTTGACAAAAACATCAGATAAATCCTATTTCAGGTGTATTCTATAAACTACCTGTCCAATATAGCTGTCAAAACTATCAAGGTCCTAGAAAACAAGAGGTGTCTGAGGAACCCTGGCAGCCAGAGGAGCCTAAGGAGACATGATGACTAAATGGAACGTGGTATGCTGGATGAAATCCTGGCATAGAAAGGACTTAGGAAAAGACTAAAGCAAAATGAATAGGCGGGCGCGGTGGCTCACACCTGTAATCCCAGCACTTTGGGAGGCTGAGGTGGGCGAATCATCTGAGGTCGGGAGTTCAAGACCAGTTTGACCGACATGGAAAAAACTCATCTCTACTAAAAATATAAAATTAGCCGGGCATGGTGGCATATGCCTATAATCCCAGCTATTCGGGAGGCCGAGGCAGGAGAATCCCTTGAATGCGGGAGGCAAAGGTTGCAGTGAGCCAACATCATGTCTTGGTACTCCAGCCTGGGCAGCAAGAATAAAACTTCATCTCAAAAAAAAAAAAAAAAAAAAGCAAAGATCTATGAATAAATGCATGGACTTTAGTTAATTAATACAATATTAGCAAATGATTAATCTTATCAAAAAATGTTATAGTAAATTGCATTTTCAAGTCTTTATTCATACTAATCTCACAAGATGAAATACTATGACCGCCTCCCAGGATTTCTGAGGTGCATTTGTTCTTCAAACTTAAGCTGGAAACCCACCTTTTTCACCAATCCTAGCCCTACCACTCTAAACCCCAGTGATCTCTCACGCTGAGGACTCGGTGTTATAATAGGTGTCACACAACTTAGTCACTACTTAAGGTTATAACTTCCCTCTCTATTCTGTTAGTGTTTATATCGTGGCTTCCTGAAATGGTCTTCAGGAAAGTGGGTATGTCTTTGTAAACTTACTTTTATATGGCAATCATTTTTAAATAATTCTAGGTTTGTGATACTTAAATTTTGTTGATTAATTCACAAAAACCATAAATAATATGTCCCAAGATACCTTTTTAGGCTCAAGCGTATGTCTATTGCTAGGTATCATTTTCCTGTGCTTATGACCTATTGGTTTTGAGATTTACAAGACTGGAAAAAATTAACTAATCTTTTCTTTCAAAGGTCTCCAGAGATCTCTAATAACAATTATAGGCTGGGCTTGGTGGCTCACGCCTGTAATCCCAGCACTTTGGGTGGCCTAGGCTGGCGGAACATTAGGTCAGGAGTTCGAGACCGGCGTGATAAACATAGAGAAACCCTGTCTCTACTAAAAATACAAAAATTGGCCAGGTATGGTGGCAGACACCTGTAATCTCAGCTACTCTATGGGCTGAGGCAGGATAACCGTTTGAAACTGGGAGGCAGAGGTTGCAGTGAACTGAGATCATGGCACTGCATTCCAGCCTGGGTGACAGAGAAGACTCTGTCTCAAACAAACAAAAAACATTATAACAACTTAACTCTTCAGTCCCTTAACCAATCAAATTTTGCCAGAAGCTTCAGTCTTAACCCTTGATATCCTCCCACACTGACATTATGATCCAAACAGAAGTAATAACCAGTTTATTGGTGAGAGGGAGAGAGGATGAGTGAAAATTTCTGTGCTCTACTCTACTCTGTGTATTCTGAAGTGAACTTCACTCTGTTCAAATCACTTCCTCAATAAAGCCACTACTAACCCTTTTACTCCTTCACCTAGTAAAACTTAGATACAAACTCCCCCACCATTCTTTGATATTATTTTGAAGGTAGTATCACATTATTTCGAAGTGACTATTGTAATACTTATTATGCTGGTGTAATTATATTTACCTACCTATTTTCCTGACTATATTGAGACTGTCAGCAACAAGACATGTATATTCTTCATCATTATAGCTCCTGTAACCCACACAGTAGTTTACATGTAATACATCTTCAAATGAAGACTTGCTTATTGAGAAAATGAATTAATGATTATAAACATAGCATATCTAGAAAAGAATGTATTTAAGCATATGTGAATCCCAGTGACCTAGAAATTCATAGAAAGTAGGCATTATTGATATATTTCTTACAACATTCCAGAAAATGCAACTTTTCCTAAGAAATGCTTTGTGAAAACACTCACTAACCTCAGTGAGAAAACTGTAACTTTAAAGCACATGGTTTAGGGATGCTAAGCTGCAGATATGACCCTTTTTTGTCACTCTATGTTGTATATTTCTTATTAATTTATACTTTATATGAGTACTTTATATTCTATAATTGACCTGTACTGGCTATCATAAACCTGTCCTGTCCTCCCACAAAAATCCTGAAAAAAACACTAACGTAAAGCAAAATGTACCTTTTTCAGTTCCAAGGTCCCTTTAAAATTTCTCCTTATTTTATAAGAATTTGAACCAGCTAAGAAAGTGGCCCCTGTCTTATACTTCCAACCTATCAAACAAAACTTGCATGCACCTTGGTCAAGTGGTTGATCCTGGGCCTAGACTGACGCAGAAGCAGATAATTGCTTTCAAGTTGTGACTTAATATCACAGAAGGGTAAAGCTGGAAGTAATTTCCCATCACGCATTTGGCACACATTTGGAGGACATGCCAACTGTGTGCAGATGTGATACTGGGCTCTGGGACCCTATAGCACCAGCCCAACACTTCCATTGCATACAAGGGAAGACAGAGGCCCAAATGGGTATGTTGATTCTCCCCAGTCACCAAGCTAATGATTGACAGGAAAGACTAGAAGCTGGGTCTCCAAGCTTTCCCATTCATTGTACTTTCTCAGTGAGAAGTGCCTGCTGAAGTTCTCTAAAAGGATTTGCCTACCCTTTCCAGAGAACCCTCGGGACTGAAATTCAGCCATTCAGTCCTTGGGTTAACCTCTTCTCTCTCAAATTCTCCTATGAGAAGTAAGAAATTAAAATTAAAACTTGTAATTCCTTCTAATAAACTAATTCTTAAGTATGGTGGAAAAAGTAGTGCAACATAGAGATACTGAGCACAATGACAGGAAAATAGATAATTAAAAGAATAAAACGCAGGAAGGAAAGAAAATCTAGGCGAAGGACTAAGGCGCAGATGCCAACTGTTTCATGACTTTGCCTCAGGTCAACTCGACCTGTTTCACAATGGAGTAATTAGCTTGCTAGAGTCTGAGCCGCTAGTTTCTCTGTGGGAAGATTTCCCTATGGTTTATTAAACTTCATTCTCTTGTCTATGAGTAGGTGGATTCAGTGAGAAATAACCTATGACATAAAGTTTGCTGATGATTAACAGTTACTTCAGGAGTGTGGACTCTGGAGCCCAAAGAACAAAATGTTACAAGTATTAATTGCCCTGTTTTGCCTTGTTTTGGGTCAGAGACATCCACAGGAAGAAACGACATTTAAGAAAGGCATCTTCCTAAAGTGGTCGAGACTAGAAGAAATTATAGCAAAAGCACAAACTTTCTGATAAGAGACAGCTAAAAAATGGATTAGCCTACCGCCTGATTTTTTTTTTAAACCTATTAATTGATTAGGAAAACTAGGTGGACCCTGAGTGTAAGTAGAAAAGAACCATTCTGGACAAGGTAAGCCTTAATAGAGCAGAGCTAAGACACGTGGTTAGATATGTGAGTGCATGCCACTTAGAAAAGAATATGAAAGGGACGGGACCGGGAAGGCAGATACATTACCCCTAATAAAGAAGTCACTTTTCTCTCACCTTTATGTAATTATCAGCCACTGAAAATCTAGGACCACAAGTAATAAAAACGAATTTGGTTCGCTCTGTTTGTGGAAGGTCTCATGAGTACTGCGGTAAGCCCTGGTGGCTGCTGCTGGCCCTCTGCTTGAAGCATTCAGCATCAGAATGTGGTGGCAGAAAAGGTACCTTCTTTGCACGGACTATGACGAATCTATCCTGTGTGGACCTCATCTGCCACATTCACTTGGAGTCCCCATTTCAGTGCTGGACAAAAACCTTCTCCTCAGAGTCTGGATACATTTGGAAGGTCAGTTTTGAAGGGGACAACAAAAAAGGTGGATTGAATACTGTCTTAGTCCCTTTTCAGTGGCTATTACTGAATATCTGAGACAGGATAATGGATAAGGAAAAGCAATTTATTTTTCACAGTTCTGGAGTCTGGGAAGTCCAAGGTGGTTGTGGGAGCGTCTTGTAAGGACTTTCTTGCTGGTGGAGACATTCTTCAGAGTCCCAAGGTGGCACAGGACATCACATAATGAAGGGGCTGAGTGTGCTAGCCTAGATCTCTTTCCCTCTCTCATAAAACCACTAGTGCTCCACTCTCATGACCTCATCTAATCCTGATTACATCTCAAATGTCTCACCTTTCAATTACTGTAGTCAGATTTCCCACCCTCTTAATACTACAATAGAGATTAGGTTACAATGTGAGATTTGGTGAAGACAAACATTCAAACCGTAGCAGATACTCTTTGGTGCCAATTTATTTAGAAATGCAAACTTGTCTCCTAGGGAAGAATTTTTTGTCAAAAGGTAGAGAAGATTTATTCTTTGAATTGGAATCTATGTATTTTCTGGGAGTTTTCATGAGAAGTATAACATTAGCCAACCCTGAATTACAAACAGTGTAGAAGATGTTTGGTATTTGCTGATGCTAAACCTATACATTTTTTCTTTTGCCTGTTTCTTTCTTTGGCTTTTAATTGTGGAGAAATTTAACAAGACATGTAGACAACAGTACACATGGGTCTGTTCATGTACCCATCACTGAGCTGGTCATTGTTTGCCAACTTTGTTTCATCTCTTTTTTCCTACTTTTTTCCCTACCTCCATGGGATTATTTTAAAGCAAACTTCAGATGTCATATCATTCCGTCATTTGCATAAGCTATATTTATTTTTTTTCCTTTTTTTCTTTCTTTTTTTTTTTTGAATGTCTCATTCTGCTGCTCAGGCTGAAGCTCAGCGGCATGATTATGGTTCAGTGAAGCCTCAACCTCCTGGGCTCAAACGATTCTCCTACCTCAGCCTCCTGAGGAGCTGAGATTGCTGGTGTGTGTCGCTGCACCCAGCTATTTTTAGAAATTTCTTTGGGCAACAGGCTCCGGTTACCCAGGCTGATATCAAACTCCTGGTCACAAGCAATCCTCCCATCACAGACTCTCAAAGTGCTGAGATTACAGGCATGAGCCGTCACACCCAGAATAACCTATTTTTCTTAATCTATATTTAACTGGTATAAGTTGGCTGGCTCTTCTGGGGATCAGATGCTACATTCCTAGACAGAACACCCTCTTGTCTATGCCCAGAATTACTTCTTCTGTTGACAGTGATATGCCTAACGGCTTATGATTCAGAAGTTCAGGAAGAAACAAGAGGAGAGACGGGATGACAACATGGGGCCTGTTTTCTGCCTGGCCCCTTAGACGTAGAGTCTCCTTGGTTTGAGCAAAGACAGAAAGTGGATGGAACAATTTTCATATAAGACTCAGAATCAGTGTAGCATAAGCAATGTTGCCTAGAGGAGTTATTTGGGGAAACATTGAAAACACTGATTAAAATATAGTCAGTCTTCTGTACCCATGAGCTCTGCATTCATGGATTCAACCAGCCACAGATCAAAAATATTTGAGGAAAAAACCCAAAAATAACAACACTACAACAATAAAAATGCAATTAAAAAATATAGTATGATGACTATTTACATAGCATTTACATTGTATTAGGTATTATTTAAAAATCTAGAGATTATTTAAGGTAAAATGCAGGTTATGCATAGGTTGTATGCAAATACTATGCGATTTATATCAGGAACTTCAGCATCCAAAGATTTTGGTATCTGGGAGAGTTTCTAGAACAGATTCTTCACATATCTGAGGGACGACCATACTGCTTTGGAACTGCTTTGTGACATGAAGCTTGGTGGAAAGTCACCTTTCTTACTTCTGCATGGAACGCAACAATACTCTGACACTCTGAGATTCATATAGTATCTGTAAATAACTTTATTGGTTGAGTCTTAAGAATTTATATAATGGAGGCCAGGTGCGGTGGCTCATACCTATAATCCCAGCACTTTGGGAGACCGAGGCAGGCAGATCACCTGAGGTCAGGAGTTTGAGACCATCCTGGTTAACATGGTGAAACACCATCTCTACTAAAAATACAAAAATTAGCTGAGCATGGTGGTGCATGCCTGTAATCCCAGATGCTCAGGAGCCTGAGGCTGGAGAATCCTTTGAACCTGGGAGGTGGAGCCAAGATTGTGCCACTGAACTCTAGGCTGGGAGACAGAGTGAGACTCCATCCCAAAAATAAAAATAAATTAAAAGAAAGAATGTATACAATGGGCATTTTCAGCTCTGACAAAAGCATATTCCTACAATTCATTTACAGATTCTTTTATTTTTTCAAAAATGCATTATTCCCTACTGTGTGCCAGGTACATTTTATGTTACCAGGGTCATAGCAAAGATCAAGCTAAACGGTTTCTGCTTTCATTAAAAAACAAACAAACAAACAGACAATATGCTTTAAATATATAATATGATGTCAGGTAGATAAATGCTATAAAACTTAAAGCAAACAAAATTAAAGAGTGAATAACTGTGGGCTGAGGATGGTCTTTTACGGAAGGTGAGCATGGAAGGCCTCTATGAGGAGACAATTTCTAAAAAGAAACCTGAATGAAATGTGGGGGCAGGACATACACAAGTGTGGGCGAAGAATATCAAGATTGAAGGAACAGCAAATACAAACTCCCTGAGATTTAGTTAGCTAAGCACATCCGAGGCAAGTGCAGCTATTGCATAGTGATCAGGGGGTAGAATGGTAAGAGACAAGACCACAGAGGCAGGCAGGGTCAATCTTGTAGGACTTAGGGGGCCACAATAACAAAATTGTTTGTTTTCATGCTGTGCAGGGTCTCTGGTGCATAACAACAAAGGCATCATTCATTTCATAGTCCAAACAGCGCGGCAATACATAATCTACATGGTCATGGGCTGTGGGCTTGAGACTAAAGGTTTTGGGCAATATCAGTTTAGATTTTAAAAAGAAGACTCTGGTTTCTATCTAGTCAAGTGATTGCAGAGCAATACAATGCAGGCAGAGAGACAGTAGAAGCCACTAGAAGATGGCAGGAGATGATGGGGCTAAGCATAACAAGGAGATAGTGAAATGTGGTTGGATTGAAGCTATACTATCATGTGGAGCCAATAGGACTAAGACTTGCTGATGAATTAGACAGACATCAAGTGTGAGTGAAACAAGACTCCTGTTTAGAAGTCTGGTCACCTGGGCATACAGTGGTGCCCTTTACTGAGATGGAGAAGAATAGGTTTGAGAGCAATGGAGACACCTTTAGTTGCTACCAAAC
This sequence comes from Aotus nancymaae, assembly GCF_030222135.1. Taxonomy (NCBI): domain Eukaryota; kingdom Metazoa; phylum Chordata; class Mammalia; order Primates; family Aotidae; genus Aotus; species Aotus nancymaae. Next base: position 4,222,164 of record NW_026988494.1, on the reverse strand, counting down.
CACGTTTCCTTCTTGCTGTCTTTCTTCTGCATCATCAATTTCTCCCTCTCTAATGATTATTCCCATAGGTAAACAAAGGTACAACAATATTGCCCATGTCATATTTACTGCTGTCATGGCTTCTCTCTGGACCTGTCTGTCTCTGCAGAGTCTGGCCCCTGCGGGTTGCAATTCTCATGCTGAGGTTTTTGTTAGATCTGGAAAATAGAAGAAGATCGGGAGAGGTTGGAGAAAAAGAGCAATGAAAAGATAAAACATTCCTTTTGGGCCCTCTGCCACTGGTGGCATCTCTGGCAGAACCAAGACTGAGCTCTTTGGCCTGCAGACTCCATTTAGTTGAGGAAAAGCATGTGAGTCTCAAGAAGGCACTAAGATGGAATGACCAATAGCAAAGGAGGAATAGGCCTGGCGTGGTGGCTCCCACCTATAATTCCAGCATTGGGGAGACTTAGGCAGGTGAATCACTTGAGGTCAGGAGTTCAAGACCAGCCTTGTCAACATGGTGGCATATGCCTATAATCTCAGCTACTTGGGAGTCTGAGGCAGGAGAATTGGTTGAACCCAGGAGTCGGGGGTTGCAATGAGCCAAGATTCCACCGCTGGCCTCTATCCTGGACAGCAGAGCAAGACTCTGTCTCAAACAAACAAACAAACAAATAAAACAGGAGAAGGCAGAATCTCAGGAGAGTACCTCGTTTCATAAGCCAAGTGAGAAAAGTCTTTCAAGAAGAGAGAATAATCAACTCTGCCAAATGCTGCAAAGTCCAGTTTGATAATGACTAAGAATTATCTACCATAATTCACAGTTAATCCCATGAGTTGAGCAGCTTGGTTGGACTGGTACAGATGAAAGCCTGTAGGAAAGATTGGGCAAAACATAAGGAGAAGAAGTAGAATTAAATATTGGTAAATGTTAAGAAAAGAGGGAAATGTGACATAGCTTAAGAAGAATATAGCATTTGAGGCAGATGTTTCCTAAAGATGGGAGATATATCAGAGTGCCACCATTAAAACAGAAATCTCTCCAACCATTTAAAACCAAGGTAATTTAACCAGGTAAGGGAGGAACTGAGACACCACCAGAAGCGGATGAAGGAGCCCAGAGATCAGCACCTGCAAGCTACGACTTCCTTCTGGCTAAAGAAAAAAAGAAAGGGAAGATGTTACTAGAGCTCTAAGTTTGGGGTCATTTGCAGAAGCTGAAACTACAACAGTCATGTTGACTTGGAGCTGGAGCCCAGAAGCCTCAGGTTCTACCAGAGATGGTCCACCATTGACGATCTTCCTGCAGAGCTCAGTATCGCCTTGGGTCACCTCAGTGACCCAACACTCAGTGATTTCAACATCTATAAATAGGAATCATCTCAGAAGCTTTAAAAAAAATACCAGGCTGGGCACAGTGGCTCATGCGTGTAATCCCAGCACTTTGGGAAGCTGAGGAGGATGGATCACAAGGTCAGGAGTTTGAGACTAGCCTGGCCAACATGGTGAAACCCTGTTTCTACTAAAAATATGAAAAATTAGCCGGGGATGGTGGCAGGTGCCTGTAATCCCAGCTACTCGGAAGGCTGAGGCAGGAGAATTGCTTGAACCTGGAGGTGAAGGTTGCAGTGAGCAGAGATTGTGCACTGCAGCTCAGGCAACAGAGCAAGACCGCGTTTAAAAAAAAAAAAAATACCAGTGCTCAGACTATACCCCAACTGATTAAATCAGAATCTCTGAATTAAAGAAGAAAGCATTAGATTTAAAAAAAAAATTTTCCCGAAATTCCTAACATACGGCCAGGTTTGAGAATCACTGTTAGAAATTCTATATTGTAAAAGAGTACCAAATGCTTTCTTGCACAAAACTGCCTCCAGTTCCTAAATCCAGACCTAAGATACCCATTACAGCAACAAATGGTAAAAGCCCCAAACCTTTGAATTAATTTTCTTAATGAAATAGGCTGCCTGAAACCTCCATCCCTTTAATACTGTTTTGAGGTTATGAGAGCAAAAGATGTAAAGCCCAGAAGCAACATTCTCTGAGTTTCTTCTCACAGTAAACAGAATAATTAAGCGGTGTGGTTACCCACATGGCACTGAGAGACACATTTTCCAGGATGCTGTAAGTCTTCACTGATAGTAGGAGAGAGAGGGAGTGTATGCTAGGTGCATAGGGTAAGAAATTAACACATCTGATCTCTTTTCAAACCACTAAAATACCTTTCAGAGCAGCTCATGTTTGCCCTTCTCTAATTTGGAATCTATCGTGTACCTCATAATTAGGGATTCTCTCTTTCTTGGAGCCTGAAACATTTGTCACTTTTAGGGAATTGCAATTTTGAGTCTGCAGATCAGAAATAAGCTCCCGGTCTTTTATTGAGAATCCTGCATTTCGGGTAAGTAATTTCCCGAAGCAGCTGGGATTTAGTCAGTGTTCTTAGTTATAATTAAATGATAAATCTTCACGTGGAAGGCATCCAACATTGAATATGTCAGTGCCATCGAAGTGGAATAGAGCACAAGATACATTTACCTAGGAAAATGATTCCACTTTGGAAACCTATATTCTCTTGTCAGAAGCCAGATTACGAGCAGTTGCCTATGAACAGTCAATAACAAAACGCTCTTTAGTGGCTTATGACACATCTTTTACACCCTGCATCTATGCAGTTTTCTGGAAATAATGAGTGGTTCCCTTCTTGCCTAACATTTCCTTATTGGCATCAACATTCCCTAGGTCCAAATAGGCTTGACCCCTGGCATTGATTTAGGAATGTCCATCCCGTAATGCTCAGCTGGAATGCAGTGTACTCCCATGCACATAGATCATTCTCCCTTTTATGATAGTCACTTAAGCTCTTCACCAGACAGCATTTTTAAAATACCTATGATGGCCTGGGCTTGTACTAAATAAGGTGAGAGGTACAACTTCCCAACTTGACATCTGTAACAGTTTTGGTTCACATGTGCAGCCAAGCACTGAGTTCATTAAGATGGGGAAGGGAAGGAGTTAGAGTTGATGATTTCAGTGGTCCTTTCTGAACTGAAAATTAGATTGCTCCATGTATGTATGTGTATGTGTTTGTCTTGATATGTTTATATTTAGTACTGTTTAATTCACTTTTGTGTCCCATGTGTCCTAGCAAAATGCACTGTAACTACTAAGATTCAATAAGTCTTGGCAGAAAATGCACTGCATAAATGAGATAATTATGATTATTGGAAATGCATAGCTTAAAATAATAATATGGTAACTGGCATATTATTGCTTACTATGTACAGAACACCATTAAAAATAATTTAATCTTCATAGTAACTAAAAATGGTAACTGTTATTGTTTTTATCTTTCAGATAATAAATTGAAGATACATAGGAATCAAACAGCCCATCCAAGCATACATAGCTGGATGGGCAGAATGAGGGTGCATAGTTAGGCTTTCTTTGTTGTTAAATAAAAAAAGAAAGAAAAAGAAAAAGAAAAAAAGAAAAGAAGAAACAAAAGCTACAGTCTAGACAGATAGAGTTACCTAGAGTTTGACTTCTGCTAGGTTTTTCTGAGTTAAGGCAACACAGAGGCCTGAAAAGAGTTTTATCTTTGGGATCCAACATGCCCAGATTCAACACTTAATAGCTATGTGACCTTGGGCAAGTTCATGGATCTATCTGAGCCTAAACTTTTGGATCAAAATTGTAATAATTGGACCTGTCTTGTAAGTACACAAATTCTAGAGCCAGACCGCATCACTATGCAAGACACTTATCCTCTATGTTCCTCAGTTTCCTTGTTTGTAAAGTATCATAAAGATCTTGATTACCTCATAAGGTTGTAGACGAAAAATGTATCGATGTAAATGAAATTCTTTAACTAATTTACAATAACTTAACTTAGAATAAGTGCTACATCAGTATTATTTATTACATTGATATAGATGCCACTATTTTATTAGGCTTTGCCAGAGAATAATTGTTTCTATTGCCACCTATGGTCAATTCTTCCACACTGCAAAAAATTCTACCTTCTATTACCCACTCAAGGGTCTTTTCCAGTAATTCCTTCTTCTTTGTGTTATGTTAATGTTTGGTCATTTTTCACACTGCTGGTAAGACATACCCAAGAGGGCAATTACAAAAGAAATAGTTTTATTGGATTTACAGCGTGACATGGCTGAGAAGGCCTCACAATCATGGCAGAGGGTAAGACGCACGTCTCACATGGGAGCAGACAAGAGAAGAGAGCTTGTGCAGGGAAACTCCCCCTTATAATACCATCATATCTTCTAAGACTTATTTGCTGTCACAAGAACATCATGGGAAAGACCTGCCACCATGATTCAATTACCTCCCACTGGGTCCCTCCCACAATATATGGTAATTCAAGATGAGATTTGGGTGTCGACACAGGCAAACCATATCATCCCATGCCTGATCCTTCCCAAATCTCATATCCTTGCATTTCAAAACCAGTCATGCCTTTCCTTCAAGCTGTTTTCAGTCAGTCCTCTTGCACACTCCTAGTTTCAGAAAATAATTTTTTCTGTCCCTTTAATTTTGCATTTTTCAGAATATTTTATACCTGAAAACAACACAGTATATGACTTTCATGTCATACTTCTTCCAGTTAGAATAATGCATATGAGACTGCTGAGCAATAATCTATGCTACTATTATATTACATAAATGTACTACACATTGCTTACCCATTCACAAGTTGATAGATACTTTGGTTGTTGTATACAGAATTTTGTGTACACATACATTTTCATTTCTCTTGGGATTAAGAATGGGATGAATAACAAATTAAGTATTTGATTAACTTTCTAGCAAACTGCCAAATAGTATTTCACAGTCCCTATTCCATTTAGCACACTCAACAAGAACAGGTGATAGTTCCAGTTGCTCCATTCCCTTGCAGCATTTGAAATTGTCAAGTTTCTTTAAAACCATCTGAAGAAAAAAGAAGTGGTATCGTGTTGTAGGTTAAATATCTATTTCCATAATAGTAATAATAATAATGTTGGGTATCTTTCCTATGCTTATTTTGCTTTCCTATATCTTCTTTATTGAAATGTCTATTAAAATCATTTGTACATTTATTACTGGGTTATTAGTTTATTATTATTAAGATTTGACTGTAGAGTTTCTTATGTGGGAAAACAGCCTTACAATGGATACGAATTTTACAAAGTATTTTCTCTAAATCTATGACTTGTGTTTTTACTTTTGTTTATCTTTTGAAAAGAAGAAAAATCATGATTCTCTCATTCTAATTTATTGATTTTTTTTCTGTTATGATACAAGCTGTTCCTATTTAAGATTTTTTTCCTAAACCAACGTAACAAAAATTTTCTCCTATGTTTTCTTATAAAAATTTTATCTTATTAAATTTTATGTTTTAATCTATGATTGTTTAATTTTTCATTGTAGTGTGAGCTTTGGGTCAAGAATCATTTCTTTGCATAAGGATGTTCAATAATTTCAGCAGTAATGTTGTCATATAAAATTACATAACATTGGGACTGATATCTCATAATACTTGAAGGTCTTTATCATACTTAAGATGTGAATATTATACAGGGTTTAATGATTGGGAGATTTTCATAAAATTGTGCCTCCCACTTTGCCACCCTTAGTGATAATATGAGTTTGGATTAATTTCTGGATCTATTCTGTCTTATCAATCTGTCTCTGTGTTTTTACCAATACTACATCATTTGAAACTTACCAGAAAGCCTTGATATCACATAGTGTATACGTCCTCTAAATTTTTTCTTTTTTTAATGTTGTTTCAACTATTTTAGTTTGCTTGTTTTCCCAGAAACATTCAAGAATCAATTTGTCACTGTATACAAAACAGCGGCTAAGGTTAACGCCATAGATGAATCTACAGAGAGTTGATATTATAATGGTATTGAGTCTTCTTATCAATTAACATAGTACATCTCTCCATCTATCTAGGCCTCATCTAACTCCTCTTAGCAACGTTTTGTAGATTTGGCATACAAATTTTCCACATGTTTTATTAGATTTACACCTTAGTTGTAGGGGGATTAGTGGGGTGTTTTTGTTTCATTTTATTTTAATAGTTTTTTGGGTACAGGTGATTTTTGATTACATGAGTAAGTTATTTAATGGTGATTTCTGAGACTCTGCTGTACCTGTCACCTGAGCAGTGTACACTGTAACCAATACGTAGTTTTCATTTCTCACCCCCACCCCAACATTTTTCCCCTGGATCCCCAAAGTTTGTTATGTCATTCTTATGCATTTGAGTTCCCATAGCTTAGCTCCCACTTATAAATGAGAACATACGATATTTAGTTTTCCATTCCTGAGTTACTTCACTTAGAATAATGGCCTCCAGCTCCATCCAAGTTGCTGCAAAATACATTGTTTCATTCTTTTTTATGGCCAAGTAGTATTTCATGGTGTACATACTTCATATGTTCTTTATCCACTTATTGGTTGATGGGCACTAAGGTTGGTTCCATATCTTTGCAGTTGCAAATTGTGCTGCAATAACGTGTGTGTATGTGTTTTTTTCATTTAATGACTACTTTTCCTTTGGGTAGACACAAAGTAGTGGGATTTCTGGAACCAGTGGTAGTTCTACTTTTAATAGTAGCTTTTCATAGTGGTTGTACTTGTTTACCTTACCACAAGCAGTGTAAAAGTGTTCCCTTTTCACCGTATTCACAAAAACATCTATTATTTTTTGACTTTTTAATTATGGCTATTCTTGCAGGAGTAAGGTAATATCTCATTGTGGTTTCAATTTGCATTTCTCTGATAATTAGTGATGTTGAGCATTTTTTCATATGTTTCTAGGCTGTTTGTTTATCTTCTTTTGAGAATTGTCTATTCATGTTCTTTGCCCACTTTTTGATGGGATTATTTCTTTCTTGCTGATTTGTTTGCATTCCTTGTAGATTCTGAATATTTGTCGGATGCATAGTTTTACAAATATTTTCTCCCACTCAGTGGGTTGTCTGTTTATCCTGCTGATTATTTCTTTTACTGTGCAGATGCTTTTTAGTTTAATTAGGTCCCATTTATTTGTTTTTGTTTTTGTTGCATTTGCTTTTAAGGTCTTAGTCGTGAATTCTTTGTGAAAGCCAATGTCACACACTTGCTGTGTGGGCAAGTTTACTGTCTTATATAGGGTTGGAATGGCAGGGATTCCTTGAAGCTTCTTTTGTTTTCTCGTAGCTTACACTTTATTTATTTTTTCTTCATTATATTATTTACTCAGTTGATGATTCAGGCTTCAGGCAAAAAAGAGAAGACCCAAATAAAATCAAAAATAAAAGAATCATAAGGGAATATTTTGAACCAATACATACTAACAAATTGGATAACCTAAAGTGAATGGATGAATTCCTAGAAAAATACAACCTTCCAAGATTGACTAAGGAAGAAATAGGAAGCCTGAACAGACCAATAATAAACAAAAAGATTGAAGAAGTATTCAAAAACTTCCTAACAAAAAAAAGCTCAGGACAAGATGGGTTCACAGCTGAATTCTACCAAACATCCAAATAAGAATAATATCAATGCTTCTTAAAATCTCTCTAAATGTAGAGTTATTAGGAATACTCCCAAAAATATTTTATGAGGCCAGCATCACATTCATACCTAAGACAAAGATAACACAAGAAAAGCATACTACAGGTCATTTTCTCTGGACATTGACTCAAAAATTATCAAGAAAAGTTTAGCAAACCAAATTTAAAAACACATCAAAAAGATTATAAATCATGGCAAAAAGGATTTAACAGTGACATGAATGCCTGGTTTAACATATGCATATCAATGTGACACATTAACAAAATGAAAGATAAAAACAACATGAGTATCTTAGTGGATACAGAAAAGGCATGTGACAAAATCTAATATTATTTTCTTTATAAAAGCTCTTAACAGTTTAGATATAGAAGAAAAGTTTTTCAACATAATAAAGGTCATTTATGGAGAAACTCAGCATAATCAACAAGAAACAACTGAAAGATTTTCCATTAAGATCCAGTACAAGACAAGGATGCCTACTCTCATCACTTCTATTCAACATATTACTGAAAGTACTATCAAGAGCAATCAGACAAGAAAAAAAAAGGCATTCAAATCAGAATGCAATGATTAAATCATCTCAATTTGCAAATGACTTGATCCTGTATATGAAAAACCCTAGAGATTTTGAAGAAAAACCTGTTAGAATTAATACATGCAATTTAGTAAAGTTGCAGTATACAAAAATCAATACAAAAAGTCAGCTGCACTTTACACAAATAACAGCCTAACTGAAAAGGAAATTATTGCTTTTTGCCATTTGCAGAGTTCTTTAATTCTTTTCTAGTTCAACAATTTTGTCTATTATATTTTTTTCTACCTGAAAATCTTCCTTAAATATTTCTTACAGTATACATCTGTTGGCAAGAAGTTGTCTCAGACTTTTTCTGATAGTTTTATTTCCTCTCATTATATAATGAGGTTCTTTGTCTTGACATTCTTTTCTTTCTCAACATCCTCTGCTACTGCTTTTCCCCTCACAAATCTAGTCTACTAAGAAAGAAAATTAATTCCAACTACATTTGACTCTTCACTTTTCTTCAAAAATTCCAGGCATCTTCCTACCTCATGGCCTTTCCACTGAACATTTCCTCTGACTGAAGCTCTTCCCCAGATATCTATAGAGCATATTCCTTCAACTCCTTCAAATATTAACTCAAATATCATCTTTCAAAACAATATCACACCCACCTGCAAAAAGCACTCTTTTTCCTTCTTGCATTGCTTAATATTCCTTCCTAAGACTTATTACCTTTTATTATAGTATATTATTTACCTATATTTACCTGTTTTCTTCCACTAAAAGAAAATAATAATTTTCATCTTTTTTTCACTGCTGCACTTAGATTAGTGTCTGGCAAATAGTAGACAATCACTAAATATTTATTAAATGAAACGCTAATTTGTGGTCGACTTCATGAATTAACATATGTAAAACACCTGACATTTAATGTGACCTCAGTAAATACGTTTTGTGTGTACAAGAGGCAGTGATGGACACATATTATAAATATATTATGATAAACTGGTATGTCTTTTTAGTTTTTAAGTTTTAAATTTTCTATTCTAAGTGGAAATAAGTACATATTTTAAAATTATATCCTCATATGAGAGGATAAGGTAGTAAAAATCAATGCATATTTTAAGATTATTTTGTGTGTGTGTGTGTGTGTTTAAGTATGAATAGAGTTTTTCTCTATAGACATAATATCGTGCTAATAGTAATTGTCCATGCACATGAAACTTGGATCTAAGGAGAGCCCATTTTCAGGGTAGGAGTGGAGATCAGTCTTCTAATTAAAACTGCAGAAAGGAATGGCCATGAATCTATGTAAACTGTGGATATGTTTACCACCAATTTCCTACATTCCCATGAATGAAGTAAAAAGAGATTTCTGAATATATTCCTGTTAATAATTTATAATTCGACTCTGCTCACTTAGAGTAAGATTCTTTTTAACATGAGAATGAAAAGCATATAAAATCTATAGTTATCTTGGAAAATTTGGAGGAAAGAATAACATTCCATCAGAATGACATAAACAGATAAAAATTTTAAAAAAGTAGTTGTCGCTGGGCGCGGTGGCTCACGCCTGTAATCCCAGCACTTAGGGAGGCCGAGGCGGGTGGATCATGAGGTCAAGAGATCAAGACCATCCTGGTCAACATGGTGAAACCCCGTCTCTACTAAAAATACAAAAAATTAGCTGAGTATGGTGGCGCGTGCCTGTAATCCCAGCTACTCAGGAGGCTGAGGCAGGACAATTGCCTGAACCCAGGAGGCGGAGGTTGCGGTGAGCCGAGATCGCGCCATTGCACTCCAGCCTGGGTAACAAGAGCGAAACTCCGTCTCAAAAAAAAAAAAAAAGTAGTTGTCTATGAAGGGTACCCTAGGGCACCAATAAGGTTTAGGATGATACAGAGACTTCTTTTTCACTGAACACACTTTGTACCTGTTGATTTTTTAAATCATATGCATTTACAATCTATAAAACGTAAATAAAATCCAGTAATTTCATTTATAGATGTATTTATCTGAGTTATTCAGAGAAACAGAACAAAAAGCTTTTGTATATTTATAAAGCTCTATTTTAAGGAATTGGGGATTGCAGAGTCCAAATTTGCAGTGTGAACCAACAGGCTGGAAACCCAGAAGAGCTGATGGTAAAGATGAACTCTGAAGACAGCATGTTGGAAAATTCTGTTGCTCAGAAGACCATTCTTTGGCTCAATTCAGATCTTCACCTGACTGGATGAAGTCTACCCACATTATGAAGGGCAATCTGCTTCCTCAAATTTCACCAATCTAAATGTAAATTTCACCCATAATCACTGGATTAAAAAAACGGATTAATCTCCAATATATTAAGCTGAAAGAAAGATGCCTTTCATTAGAGAGCACAAAAGGTGTGATTTCATTTATATAAAATTCTAGAACAGAAAATCTATGGTGGAGAAAAATCTAATCTCTGGTGGAAAAAAATCAGATCAGTGGTTGCACCTGTTTAGGTATTGATAAGGAAAAGGCATGAAGACACATTTCAGAGTAATGGAAATGTTCTATATCTGGAAAGGAATTTGGTTTCCAGAGTTGTATGCAGTTGTCACATCCATGGAATGGTATACTAAAAATTTGTGCATTTCATTATGTAAAAATTTTACCTGAACAACTAAAAATAAATATTGAGCACTAGTCAATGATAGATATGCTTAAGTATTTATAGGTAGCTAAAACGTTTCAGCACGCATATCATTAACTAGAATTTAATATTTGTTTACTGTGTACAACCCACTTGAAGATGCTTTAATTCATTTAGATAGATCTGTGGATAAACAATGGAACACACAGATGAATAGTTACGTGAGAGAGTAAATATGGTAAAGTTAATTATGGAACCTATGTGGTGGATATATGGGTATTCATTGGACACACATTTCTCTATGTTTGAAACTCTTGAAAATAAAATGTTAAGATAAAACAATGTAAACTAAATTATTTTTATAATTATCTCCCTCTATGCATTCAGCATAATCGGCCCTCTTTAGGCAAAATCAGAAACCCGCTTTCCTAATCATTTTACATTCAAATATAAAATATCTACCAGGAAAAACTGCAATAAAATTTTCATGTACCTTTTTCCATTCCATTTCTTGCTAGAGAGCAGATGCAAACTGTAGCAAAGACTGCAGCATTACTTGTAAGAAAATCCAGATGATTATTCTCTTTAATGGCGCATAAAGGTGAGAATTTTAAAGAAGGGTTCAAAAGGCTCTAATCTCACTGCCTAAAATGTATTCTTGTTGTTGATTTTGCAAACTGTTAGAACTCTAGACCTACAGCCACGACATTTTATATGGAAATGTTGCTAACAAAACATCATTTGCATCACTACAATTCTCCAGTCGAGAGCTCTGAGTTCTTCAGGTAGAAAGGGAATGATATCAGTCAACACATTAGTCTAACTTCAGATTGCAAGATGAACTTGTATCACATATTTGATTGTAATTTGTACAAACTGGTCAGTAATTAGGCAAAGTAAATATCGGGAAAAAATGTCTTCTAACTTACCAAAGGTGATTTCAGATATGAAATAAAAACATTACCCATGTCAGAAAACTTACATTATGTCAATAACTCTGTACTAATGATGATGAACTTCACTATAGGAACGCTATTATAATTAAGCAAAGGCCCACTTGGAAGTCTTCTGGATCCTCTTCCCAATTTTACTTCTCTGTTACTCCACTTCCAGTGTCGTTAGGGTAAAACTCACAAAGTAATCAATTCAGACAGAGTTTCCTAATGCTGAAAAAGTGGTTTCCAATAATAATGCATTAACGCCCTTTCCTTCACAATGCACTTTACCATTTTAATGTGCCTTGGAAATATGCAGCTCACTAAGACTTGATAAGGTGACGCTGCCTACAGCACTAGCTCTCAAACTGTTGTTCAAATGCAGCTGCATGAAAGTCACTTAGGTTGCTTATTTCAAAAGTAAGTTTATAGGAACTACCCCTCAGGGACTCAAACAGAATTTTGTAAGAGGGCATCCAGAATTTTCTTTATTTCTCTTTATCTGTCTAGGTGGATACCTAGATATCTAGATCTATCTGTCTATCTATCTATCTATCTATCATCTATCATCTATCTAATCTATCTATGTATGTGTGTGTGTATATATATATATCACTTTTTAAGTGATCATTGTAATTAATAAATTTTAAAAATCACATTTTTCTTATTAGTTTTGCCAATTCTTGGCATGAGAATCTTGTTGGAAATTGTTACCTGAGGTTCAGCTGGTTGAGACAATGAACAATCCACAATATGTGAGGAACATTTGAACATTGGAATCAAATGGAGACAAAAGCATTAATTAAATATATGTTAGTATCAATAATAGGATGGCTTTATTAGTGTATGCATGTATGGAAAAGAGAAAAAGAGAGGAGTGGAATCTGAGGTACAGTAATACCTACATGATTCTCATTGTAAGGCCTAATTCTTTCTTCCTAGAAATTAGTAACAATACTTACCAAATGAGGCTAAGAATATATCTTTGTTTGGCCAGGGTTTTTCTTTTTTCTTTCTTTGTCATCCTGGGTCACTTTCTTTTTCTGTCTCGAATTTTCAGTGGAATAGTGGCTTTGTAATATCATCTATGGACAAACTAACACAGGAACAGAAAACCAAACACCACATGTTCTCACTCGTAAGTGGGAGTTGAACAATGGGAACACATGGACACAGGGAAGGGAACATCACACAGTGGAGCCTGTCGGGGGTGGGAGGACAGCAGGAGGGAGAGCATTAGGACAAATACCTAATGCATGCCAGGCTTAAAACCTAGATGTCGTGTTGACAGTTGTGGCAAACCACCATGGAACTTATATACCAATGTAACAAACCTGCATGTTCTGCATATGTATCCCAGAATTTAAAGTAAAATAAATAAAAAGTCAGCTATGAGATTCCAGTGTTGAGAGACAAATCTCTGTAAGTCTCTTTTATTCTGCATGCCTTACCACAGAGGCATGAACTGCTTTTGTTCTGAGCTATATTTCAAGAATATTTCTATAACAAAACATCCTTGGAAGATAGAGATAATGTCTTCCTCCAGGGCAAAGGGTGGGTTTTCTTAGTACTCCGTGTAAAAGATTCAGGTTTTCTGTGTTCAAGGTTTTATCTTCTGTGATGCAACCCATCACATGTACAGGTGTCACCTGGGCCTCTTCACTTCACCTGATGAGAATTGAGGATTAGGGATCTAGTGCAAGAAAAGACTGGTTCTTTAGCTTCTGCTAGTGCTGTGAGTAATTTACTGTTCTTCGTCTCTAACCCAGAGGTCGTGTGTCTCTGGCAGAATTCATAAATATGTGGCAAGGTAACTCACCTGCTTAAAAGTGGGGCAAAATCTCAAATTTTTGACTTTTTGACAGGCAATTGCATAACATTTTCGATTTCTCTCTACTTTCTAAAAGTTCAGGCAAAGCAATAAGCCCTTGGCAACTTTATTTTATAACTGTAATTATCTCTGTTAGTAATCTTTAAAATTCCGAGAAGTTCTTGCTGTTTCAAAGAAACAAACATTCTAGGCCAGGCGTGATGACTCACATCTGTAATCCCAGAACTCTGGGAGACCCAGGCAGTGGGATCACTTAAAGCCAGGAGTTTGAGATCAGTCTTGGCCAAAAAGTGAGATCCCATACCTACAAAAAATAAAGTAAAATGAATTAGCTAGGTGTAGTGGCACGTACCTATAGTTCCAGCTACTCAGAAGGCTGAGGCAGAGGCTGCCTTGAGCCAACGAGTAGAAAGTTGACATGAACTATGATTGTGCCACTGCTGGCCAGTCTGAGTGACAGAGCAAAACCCTGTTTCAGAAAAAAAAAAAAAAAAAAAAAAAAAGAAAAGAAAGAAAAAAAGAAACACTTTGAAAATTCCTTCTACAAGTAATTACAATTCTAAATATGGCATCTCTCCTTTAGCTAGGTCTACACTGTTGTGCATTATCACTCCTGAAAGTTCTGATATGTGTTCTTCTGGAGGGAAAAGCTGGTGTTTTATCCCTGTTGGGAATTCAATTTATCCCCATTGGCCTTTGCATGTGAAGCAACTTCCAGTTTGAAGCTAAACTGAAATATGCGCTTCCATTGATTTTATGAATGACTTTCTGAATGCCTAGAAGCCTGACCATAGCTGCCTATGCAATTAGAAAGGAAGTAGGAAGTTAGCAATTTCTTACCAGTTTCATTTCTAGGGTTATATATAGACTTCCAAAAACATTTTTAATTGTATTCTCTATTTTATGTAAATATGTAGTCTCATCAACTTAAATAATTTTAAAATTGAAAAAGATCTTAGAAGCCACCTATGTGCAACCTCCCACATTAAGCAGGCATGTGCTCTACTAACTATAAGCAGCCCTGTTTAGTAACCTACAGTGATGGGAGCTTATGGAATTCACATAACATGCTTATTGTGATTGAGTTAATTTAATAATTTAGCAATACTTGCTTATACTAAGCATAAATCAATTATCATAATAATCTCCAGTAGTGGATCCTACACTCACACTCAGGAGCTACCACTGAATTAATTTATTCCTTCTCAAATATCATAAGCTATCTATCACCAAACTAAACAAATCACAAAGATTTTTTTAATGACATGGCTTCAAAATTTTTGGGTATCTAGCAAAATCCATACTTAAATGTCCTTCATACCTGCTCAGCCCACAATAGCCTAATAGCAAAACTTAATACTGTATTAGCCTTATTGTGCAGATGTATCATATTGTTGATTTTTATTGTGTTCACAGTTAACTGGAAACATCAGGTCTTTTACACTTGAATTTCTAACAGCCAAGTTCATCACATTTTAAATTCATGTCATTGATTTTGCTATCTAAATGCATTGTGCTAAGTTAGTTTGGTGGGTTTTAATCCATTTTTCCATCCTCATAAGATTCTTTTTGAATGTTATTGCTGTAATCAAACTATTGGTACCTTTTCTAAGTTGCCTCATTTAAAAATCTGAAAAAAAATGCCTTTTAAACCTTTACTCAAGTTATTGATTAAAACATCAGGTAAAGAAAAAACAAGATGCATGCATTCTTTTCCCCCACCATCACTACCAATATAAAAGTTATTCATTAAAAAAGTAATATTATGAAACTAACAGAAAAAAAATGTGCTTTTGAAATACAAATACAATTATCAAAAGGATAGAATAAAATTAGCCTATTTCCATGTAAAGATACTATATAAAAAAAGCAGAAAATGATAAACAATATATCTGATTAAAATCTCCCTCAAAAAACAACCTTAAAGTAGAAAAAAATTATAGTGCAACACTCAAACTAAACAAAAATCCTACAAAAAAATCTTTCCAAGATCATGCTTATATAATGAATTCAAAATTTAAAAATGAAAATAAATAAAATAGCAAAAAAGGAAATGAATTGACTGTAGTTACTAGAAGTTAAAGAAAAAGACATACAAGAGAATTATATAACTTTCTTTGCACATTAAAACAGTTATCTTTAGTATACTGAAAATGTCATGCCTTATTTGTTCTAATGTTTATCTTTTTATTTTTTCTTTTATGGCATCATTAATTCCCCTTTTTCTTACATTTATTACAGTCGCGGATATTTTAATAATGGGGATACAGTCTGATAAATGTGTTGTCAGGCAAGTAAGTTATGTGAACATCATAGAGTGGACTTACACAAGCCTAAAGGGTGTGGCCTACTACACACCTAGACTATATGGTATAGCTTATTGCTCCTAGGCTGAAAACCTGTACACATGTGAGTGTACTGAATGCTGTAGGCGATTGGAACACAATGGAAAGTATTTGTGAATCTAAACATAGAAAAGATACAGTAAAAACACAGATGTTAAACCAACAAAGATCACAAGAGACAAAGAAGGGCATTACATAATGGTAAAAGGATCAAAGCAGCAAGAAGAGCTAATGATCCTAAATATATATGCACCCAATACAGGAGCACCCAGATACATGAAGCAAGTTCTTAACAACCTACAAAGAGACTTAGACTCCTACACAATAATAGTGGGAGACTTTAACACTCCGCTGTCAATATTAGACAGATCAACGAGACAGAAAATTAACAAGGATATCCAGGACTTGAACTCAGACCTGGACCAAGCAAACCTAATAGACATTTACAGAACTCCCCACCCCAAATCCACAGAATATACATTCTTCTCAGCACCACATCACACCTAATTTAAAATTGACCACATAATTGGAAGTAAATCACTCCTCAGCAAATGCAAAAGAATGTAAATCATAACAAACAGTCTCTCAGATCACAGTGGATCAAATTAGAACTCAGGATTAAAAAACTACCTCAGAACTGCATAACTTCATGGAAACTGAACAACTGGATCTTGAATGTTGACTGGATAAACAATGAAATGAAGGCAGAAATAAAAATGTTCTTCAAAACCAACGAGAATGAAGACACAACACACCAGAATCTCTGGGACACATTTAAAGCAGTGTATAGAGGAAAACTTATAGCAATAAATGCCCACATCAGAAGCAAGGAAAGATCTAAAATTGACATCTTATCATAAAAATTGAAAGAGTTACAGGAGCAAGATCAAAAAAACACAAAAGCTAGCAGAAGACAAGAAATAACTAAGATCAGAGCAGAACTGAAGGAGATAGAGATACAAAAATCCCTTCAAAAAAATCAGTAAATCCAGGAGCTGTTTTCTAAAAAGATCAACAAAATAGACCACTAGCCAGATTAATAAAAAGGAAAAGAAAGAAGAATCAAATAGATGCAATAAAAAACAATAAAGGGGATATGACCACCGATTCCACAGAAATACAAAACACCATCAGAGATTACTACAAACAACTCCATGCACATAAACCGGTAAACCTGGAAGAAACAGATAAATGCCTGGACACGTGCACCCTACCAAGCCTAAACCAAGAAGAAGTCGAAACCTTGAATAGACCAATAGCAAGGGGTGAAGTTGAGGCAGCAATTAATAGACTACCAACCAAGGAAAGCCCAGGTCCCAATGGGTTCAAAGCCGAATTCTACCAGACATAAAAAGAGGAGCTGGTACCACTCCTTCTGAAACTATTCCAAGCAATCCAAAAAGAGAGAATCCTTCCCAAATAATTTTATGAGACCGAAAACATCCTGATACCAAAACCCAGGAGAGACTCAACAAGAAAAGAAAACTTCAGGAAAATATCCATGATGAACATAGATGCAACAATCCTCAATAAAATACTGGCAAACTGATTGCAACAGCACGTCAAAAAGCTTATCCATCACGATCAAGTAGGCTTCATCCCAGGGATGCAAGGCTGGTTCAATATATGCAAGTCTATAAACATAATACACCACATATACAGAACCAAAGACAAAAACCACATGATTATTTCAATAGATGCAGAGAAGGTCTTCAACTAAATTCAACAGCCCTTTATGCTAAAAACTCTCAATAAACTAGGTATCAACAGAACATATCTCAAAATAATAAAAGCCATTTACTACAAACCCACAGCCAATATCATAATGAATGGGCAAAAACTGGAAGCATTCCTATTGAAATCTGGCACTAGGCAAGGATGCCCTCTCTCACCACTCCTATTTAATATGGTATTGGAAGGTCTAGCCAGAGCAATCAGGCAAGAAAAAGAAAGAAAATGTATTCAACTAGGAAAGGAGGAATTCAAATTGTCTCTATTCACAGACGACATGATTATGTATTTAGAAGACCTCATCGTCTCAGCCCCAAAACTCTTTAAATTGATAAGCAACTTCAGCAAAGTCTCAGGATACAAAATCAATGTGCAGAAATCACAAGCATTCCTATACATCAATAACAGACTTAAAGAGAGCCAAATCAAGAATGAACTCCCATTCACAATTGCTACAAAGAGAATAAATACCTGGGAATACAATTAACAAAGGATATAAAGGACCTCTTCAAGGAGAACTACAAACCACTGCTCAAGGAAATAAGAGAAGACACAAACACAAACAAATGGAAAAACATTCCATGCTCATGGTTAGGAAGAATCAATATTGTGAAAATGGCCATAATGCCCAAAGTAATTTATAGATTCGATGCTATCCCCATCAAGCTACCTATAACCCTCTTCACAGAACTGCAAAAAACAAGCTTAAACTTCATATGGAACCAAAAGAGAGACCACATAGCCAAGTCAATTCTAAGCAAAAAGAACAAAGCTGGAGGCATCATGCTACCTGGCTTCAAACTATACTACAAGGCTACAGTAATTAAAATAGCATGGTACTGGTGCCAAAACAAGACATATAGACCAATGGAACAGAACTGAGGCCTCAGAGGCAATACCACACATCTACAACCATCTGATCTTTGACAAACCTGACAAAAACAAGCAATGGGAAAAGGATTCCCTGTTTAACAAATGGTGTTGGGGAAACTGGCTGGCAGTGTCCAGAAAGCAGAAACTGGACCCCTTCCTGACACCTTACACTAAAAGTAACTCCAGCTGGATGAAAGACCTAAACATATGACCTAACATCATAAAAACCCTAGAAGAAAACCTAGGCAAAACCATTCAGGACACAGGCATAGGCAAGGACTTCATGACTAAAACACCAAAAGCATTGGCAACAAAAGCCAAAATAGACAAATGGGATCTAATTAAACTCCAGAGTTTCTGTACAGCAAAAGAAACAATCATTAGCGTGAACTGGCAACCAATAGAATAGGAAAAAACTTTTGCAATCTACCCATTAAACAAAGGGCTAATATCCAGAATCTACAAAACACTAAAACAGATTTGCAAGAAAAAGACACACAGACCCATTCAAAAGTGGGCAAAGGATATGAACAGACACTTTTCAAAAGAAGACATTTATGAGGCTAACGAACATATGAAAAAATGCTCATCATCACTGGTCATTAGAGAAATGCAAATCAAAACCACATTGAGATACCATCTCATGCTAGTTAGAATGGTGAGCATTAAAAAAATCTGGAGACAACAGATGCTGGAGAGGATGTGTTGGATGATAGGAACACTTTTACACTGTTGGTGGGAGTGTAAATTAGTTCAACCATTGTGGAAGACAGTGTGGCAATTTCTCAATGACCTAGAAATAGAAATTCAATTTGACCCAGCAATCCCATTACTGGGTATATATCCAAAGGATTATAAATCATTCTATTATAAAGACACATGCACATGTATGTTCATAGCGGCACTGTTAACAATAGCAAAGACCTGGAACCAACCCAAATGCCCATTGATGATAGACTGGACAAGGAAAATGTGGCACAAATACACCATGGAATACTATGCAGCAATAAAAAATGATGAGTTTGTGTTCTTTGTAGGGATATGGATGAATCTGGAAACCATAATTCTCAGCAAACTGACACAAGAACAGAAAATCAAACACCACATGTTCTCACTCATAGGTTGGTGTTGAACAATGAGAACACATGGAGGGTAGCATCACACACTGGGGTCTGTTGATGGGGACTAGGGGAGGGACAGCTGGGGGTAGGGAGGTTGGGGAGGGATAAAATGGGGAGAAATGCCAGATATAGGTGATGGGGGGATGGAGGCAGCAAACCACATTGCCATGTATGTACCTGTGCAATAATCTTGCATGTTCTGCACATGTACCCCAGAAACTAAAGTGCATTAAAAAATATATATATATAAATAAAATAAAGTAAAATATTTTTTCTAGAAAAGCAGTATCTTTGTTGATTTTTAAATATATTGTTTGCATAACATTTTAAAGGTCGATTACTGTAATATAATAAACAAAGAAGTCTGTATGTTTTGGCACAATTTGTTTTTTAAAAATGAAATAATTATTAAGAATCAGTTTAAATTCCTTTGATATACAAATGTACAGAATAGGTAGATCTACAGAGATGGAAATTAGGTTAAGGGCTGCTTGTGGCTGCAGGACTGAGTTGATGAGGGGCGATGACAAAGGATATGATATGGGGTTTCTTTGGGGAGTAATGAAAATATTGCAAAATGTGTTGTGGTAATGGCGGCACAAATCTATTAAAACAGCAAAAGCCACTGAACTGTATACTTTAAATGAGTGAATTGTATGGTTTGTGAATCATATCTCAAAAAAGCTGTAAAAAAGAATTCGCTTATTATTTTTACCATCCAATAGTTAATTTGCAGAAGTTTATTTTCCCTTTATATTTAGTTTGGTTTTTATCTTCTCCTTCGTGGTCTTCTCCCTCACAAATTATAGATGGAAGATGTTTAAGTCCATTTCTATGAAGAAATTAATAAGTTCAAATACAGTATCTGAGGGGGATTGGTTCCAGAACCTCCTGCAGAGACCCAAATCCAGGGATGCTCAAGTCTCTGATATACGGTGATGTAGCATTTGCAATCTACCCACATTCTCTTTATACTTTAAATCATTTCTAGATTACTTTAAATACCTAATAGTATGTAAATGAAACCGTCCTCATAGGGTTAACAAGAATTACATCCTGGGTTCTGCGCAGAACTATAGTAATAATTAAGTATTAATCAGACTGCACTCTGGCCCACTTCCTTGTAACTGAAAATCAGGTAGCACTAGATACTGACCGTTTGCACCCCCATTGCTTCTGTAGATGGAATTTCTGATGTTAGAATCCTAAGGCTTTTGTTTAAAAATTGATTTGCATCCTTGTTGTTTCTACAGATGTAAACACTCACATAATAATGATAAGGCATTTTGTTGAAGAACTACTTAAGTTGTTCTTTAGATCCTAAATTCCAGTGGAAAGGCTGACGTCAACCAATTTAAAGACTTCCACAGAGAAACCCACGCAGCAAGAGAACGCAGTTTCCTCATCTCCCCAACTATGACTTTACTTTGCACTCTTCTATCAATCAATGACCCCCATACCTTGGCCTGCGGCAAACCACCTAAAATTGCTAGACCCAAACTTTTTGGGGAGGTAGATTTGAGGTTTCCTCCCATCTCCTCATTAGGCTGCTGTACAATTATCAGACTGTAGCTCTACTGCCATCCCTAATGTTTTGATGTATTGGCTTGCTGTGCATCACACAAATGAGCCTATTACACACACGCTATGTATACAATTGTTATACTCTATTGGTTTTTATTTTCATATTTCATTGTTGTATTGTTACTTTGTTTGTTGTTGTTCTTTTTCTTGAATATTTTTGATCCATGGTTGGTTGAATCTGCATATTTGAAACTCACAGATACCGAAGACTCACTGTATTTCATTTTTTAAACAACAACAACAAAAAATACGAGGTCTGGCTCTGACGCCCAGGCTAGAGTGCAGCCTTTTGAGTAGCTGGGATTACGGGTGCCCACCACTATGCCCGGTTAATTTTTGTATTTTTGGTAGAGATGGCTTTTCACCATGTTGATCAGGCTGGTCTGGAACTTCTGACCTCAAGTGATCTGCCGGCCTTGGCCTCCCAAAGTGCTGGGATTATAAGTGTGAGCCACCACAGCTGGCCACCTTTTTCATTTATGTTACATTATTGAAACTTTTAATAAATTTTGGCATTTTTCTTTTCTTTGTCTAAAGGAATGCTAAAAATACTTACAGGTTCTGACAAGACAGTATGAAGCCATAGGGGAAAAGATAAGAAAAATACAACTGGAGAAAGCATGCTTTTTGAGAAGGTTACCAGTACTCTTCTGAATACTTTTCTTAGTGACTAAAGGAAGAAGGACAAAAAGCCATAGGAAGATACTGTTATATTAATGCGACACAACCTTCCAGTTTCTGGAAGTTTGTAGAAATGAAGTCAACACAGATGACACCTTACAGTGAGCATCAGCCAAGAATGGAAGCCTTGCCTCCTTGGGAGCTGAAAAAATGAAAGTGGACTCTAAGGCTTCGAAAGAGCCTTCCAATGTCCTCCCATTTACTGCCCACCCACTCTTTCCAAGTCCAGTAATTATGGTAATTACTCTCATTGGTAATTATCAAATCATTCTTTGAGTGAAAATGGCTCATTCACCCCTGGTAATCTGCTGCTGTTTAACCAAACTGCAAATGTAATCTTTAGCTAGGATTGGTCTAGCTTGGTATTCCTTTGCTTCAACATAGACCCCATTCTTCCCCTAATGTCCTGTGGAAATGAATGCCTACCAGTTTTTCCTGGGCTTTGATGTTGTTTATTGTGTTTTTACAAGTTAAATAGTACATCTTTTTGCTCCATTTATCTTCTTTCTGATTTTTCAGGTGGATCATCAGAAACTTCCCTAAGAGTTTTACTCCTAGCTCAAACTGTAGAGTCTAGGACTGTATATTCTCTCCTAGTGCCAAATATTCTGATGGGGTCCTCTTGCAGCACTGCTGTGATAACATATTCTCATGTCATACTTACCACCTTAGGAAATGAATGCAACCCTGACTCACATCAAGCTTGTGGTCTACCACGCCTGTCCTCTGGTCTTTTTCCCTCTCACTTGCACATAACTTCTTCTGTCAATTGACAAAGTTAGCTTTGACTTTATAAGAAGAACCTTTTCTTTGTTTCCCTTGCCCTTTTGCAGCTTTCCAGGGAGGCACAAGTGTCAGCTGTAGAGGCGGTTTTTAATTATTGACTCATCAGGCTTGGCCTTCCCAGGGGAAAGGGAAACTGCTATTTCACATTTGTTCTACTGAGGGCAATGACTAAGACATGATAAATAAATAACAGTGCATGATGGATGTCTGATCCTGTACAAGCCACAGGAGAAAACTTCTGTCAAAGCAGCCATGCTTCTTTCTCCTTTTAACAAGGCATTGTCCTGTAGCTGCCACCGTGAAACAATGAGTGCGTGCTCAGAGCACCCACTTTTTCTATGCTTGAAAAAAAGAGGGTGGCAACCTTCATAAATCCTATATTGTAGGGCTTGTCTATTTCATCCTTCCTCTGGCCTCCTTTAAAGGAAGAAGAATGGAAATGAGATTTCCTCTCTGAAGACCTAGGTGCATGACCTTGCTACATCATTGTAGGACTCTTAGCAATCCACTGTCTCTCTGTTCTTCAGTTTCCTTAACAATAAAATCGAGATATCACTTCACTCTGCTTATACTATATAATTACTCTGAGACCCTATGGAGATAATATGTATAAAAATATAAAAAGAACGGGACAAGGACTGAAAACTTTCTGTTGGGTGCTATGTCCACTCTCTGGATGATGGGAACAACGAAGCCTGAACCTTGGCATCACACAGTATACCCTTGTAACGAACCTGTACATGTACCCACTGAATCTATAATGAAAATGGTAATTTAAACAATTAAAAATATATGTAATAATATACACTTTATTTTAATTATTAGCTGTTTTTTTCTCTTTCTCTCTTTGACTCTTTTTAAGCTCTGTGAAAGCTAAGGCTTCGTTTTGCTCACTACTAAGCTTGCAATACCTACAACAGTGCCTGACACATGGTGAGTACTCATTCAATATTTGAGGAATAAGTGCATTAAGCAATGAAGAAATAAGGTTAGCATCCTCCATGCAGCTACTCTGGCTGCTATTGGGTCATAGAAAAGTGAGTAAAACAGGCCTAACCTGCCTTTATGAGATTTATAATTTCACTGGAAATATAGAATGCTTTGAATAAAGACATCAACTTTCCCTTAAGTGAGACAGGACTGGAAAAAACACGGGTAAAGAAAAAAAAATAGGTCTAAAAATAAGTGAAAATTTGAAGCTGTCAAATTTATCTTCAGGATCCAGCTTTTCTCTTGCTGTTGTATGTCTTCCTTCTGCTGACTTTCTTCTCCTCTACTCTTCTCATTCTGTTTGCCCCTTATGGCCAATTCTGGTTTTCTCCTATTTGCAAACTCTTCTTATGAAAATATATGGGTGGTTTTTATAACATTAATGCATTTCCCTTTGGGATTTTCTATGTAGATGATTATGTCATTTGAAAATAAGGACAATATATTTTTTTTCCTTTTTAATAAATATGCCCTTTTTTTCCCTAGCTTGTCTTATTACATTGGCTAAATACCCAGTATAAAAGCTTTCTTCTATTCCTAGTTTTAAGAGTTTTTCCTGGAATAGCTGTTGGATACTACAAACTTTTATTCTGCATCTAATGAGATGACCATATGATTTTTCTCTAATGAGAGAAACAAGAGAAGGAGAGAGAAAGAAACAGCTAACTCTCACAGAGTGCCCCTTAAAAGCTTCCACACACACGTGCTCCTCAAGTGCCTGTCTGTTAACAAAGGGTCAGCTTATTTCTCCCCTGTAAGACACCTAAAAAACCAGACTCCCTGGTTTATGTCCTTGAAGTGAAAACCTAATTTCACTAAGGATTAAATAAGTTTAATATATCAAATTATTTTTTCAGATTAATCTCGTTAGCTGTTAGAAATTTATTCTCAGAATAATACATATGAATTGTTCTCTTCTTCCTATTTCTATGGAAAAATTCCTTTTAAATACTGAAAATTATTATTAGCAGTCAGTCCTGTTTTATCTGTTTTATCTCTAGACACTAATTTTATTCAAAGATAACTTCTCAAACCTCAAGGTCAAAAAATCAGCCCTTTAAATATTTACCTGGTATTTCTTAGACACTAAGTCATCGTTTACTAGATCTTAATGAAGTTGTGAACTGCTTATAAAAATCTGTGGCTTTTGTTGGGGTTCACCCAAAAGCCTAATCAAATTTTAACATCTAACAAATACTCAATAAAAAGTTATTGTTTAATCCCAGAATAAAATAATACTATCAAATCTTATTGCCAACAAAATAAGCATTCACCAATAGCATTTTTCCCTATCTCTCCTTCTTCTTTTTCTTTTGGAGACAGAGTCACTCTGTTGACCAGGCTGAAGTGCAATAGCACAATCTTGGCTCACTGCAGCCGCTACCTCCCAGATTCAAGTGATTCTCCTGCCTCAGCCTCCTGAGTATCTGAGACTACAGGCGCCCATCACAATGCCAGGCTAATTTTTATATTTTTAGTAGAGATGGGTTTTCACCATGTTGGCCAGGCTGGTCTCCAACTCCTGGTCTCAAGTTATCCCCCGCCTTGGCCTTTCACTGTGCTGGTATTACACGCCTGAGCCACCATGGCCGGCCTGTCTATATCTCTTTCTAAAAGGGCACAGCTCCTTGCTGGTAGTTTTTGTAAAGGCGAAGTGCTAGGTTCATAATGGAGATATGCTTCCTTCTTTAAGATAAATTTGAGAAAGAACCTTATCTGGTTTTAAGAAAAGGATAAACCAACCAATTTGAGGTAAGAGGTGAAAGACTAATGATAACTCCATACGAGTCCTAAAGTTACATGTTGAGGAAGAAATATGACATTTAAGGAGAAATGAGGCTACTGCACCTGGAAAGGGGCCCAGATGCTCCCTCCAAACTGGATCTTTGAACATTGACTCTGTTTATTTACTAAGCATCCCTTTAGAAGTGAAAACAAACAAGGCTTGCAAGTCCTTTCTTGATTCTAGTTTATCCATCAGGAGCGGACCTTTTTCAGGCTCTGCCTCATAAGGGGGATTTCATTGGTCCACTTTCCCAACAGAAGTCAACACCCCTCTAAACAGCATTTCACTTAATCTAGCTCATTAAGCATTCAAGAACAACAGAAGGTTAAATTATACAGAATAAACACCAGTGGCTGGTGTACATGTAGTAGGATGAAGAGGTGTCCCTGGAGGGCAGAGAGTGGCAGGACTGGTAATTTTGTGAATTGTATCGTTAATAAAATATATTTTATTCTATTTGATGCTGACTTTAGGAAGGTTCCTGTGTGATGATTACATTTTTAAGCAGACAATTTTTTTATGGCTTTACCCAAAGCTAAAGGGATATCTAATACAAAATTCAATTAAAATTTTAGTTGTGTCCTTTTAGGAGTTTTTAAGAGCTATACATTCAAAGCAACCCAAGACAGAAAAAGAAGAAACTTTAACTATTGTATAACTCATAGTGGGAAACTTACAAACAAAAGTATGATGGTTCTATATTTTTAGTTCAAAAACATTTTAGAAATTCTTATTTTCCTGATTCTTAATATTTAAAGAAAGTTTGTGTATAGAGACAACCATCTTATTATTGACAACTGAAATTTTTTTCAAGTTAATGAAAGACAAGTTAATATCTTTTTTATATCTTACAAACCTAGAATAGTACTTTGCCATAAGTTAATTAATTATGAAGTTTTTAATCTACATAATTACAGCTTTGTTGACATCAGTACCTTCTATACTTTAGAATAGTGCCGAAAGCTATATACTAAACAACATTTGGAAGAAGAAAAACCTGGCATCATTCTGAGAAATTATTGTCTCTAACTCCAAGCATGCAGTGGATTCTATGGATAAACTGAAAGGAACAGGATGGATGTTGGACAGCTTCCCTGCTTTTCTAGAATCAAATGCAAAACTATTGTCTTAACTCAAGTCAATTATTAAAATGTGCCACATTATTCTTCATATTTTTTAATCCAGCATTTAAGGAGCACCTTCTATGTGTAAGATCCATCTCTGGACATAAGGTATATTCAATAATAAATAAGATAGCACTTTCTCTCTCTCTCTCTCTCTCTCTCTCTCTCTCTCTCTCTCTGAGAGCTCATAATCTGTAGAGGAAATAAATTACATTTGTTGACAAATATCTGTAATATCACACAGAATAGAATGTGACACAGGCAAATTGCAAAACTCACGAAGTTCCTGATAGAAAGATAAGTGTTAACGTTATGGCTAAGAGTGTGAGCTCTAGAGTCAAAATACTTGCATTCAAACACTAACTCTGCCAACATGTTGTTTGACTTTGGGGAAACTATTTACCTTCTCTTGCTTTAGTCTCCTTACCTGTAAAATTTGGGAACAATAGTTTTACCTCAGTGGACTGTTGTGAAGATTAAAGGAGATGGTAAACATAAAACTCTTCATCTAGAGCCTGGCATGTTCTAAATCTTCAATAAATCATGTCTATTTTAATTATTAAACACCTAAAATTGTCTCATTACAAACACTGCATGTTCTCACATGGACACAGGGAGGGGAGCATCACACACTGGGGTCTGTTGTGGGGGACTTGAAGAGGGACAGCAGAGTTTAGGGAGGTTGGGGGGGACAACAGGGGGAGAAATGCCAGATGTGGGTGACGGGGGGGATGGAGGCAGCAAACCACATTGCCATGTATGTACGTATGCAACAATCCTGCATGATCTGCACATGTACCCCAGAACCTAAAGTGCAATAAAATATATATATATATATAATCACTGGTAACAACAATGTCCTGATATTTGAATCACCAATACAGTATGCCTATATCTATTTAAAAAAAAAGTCTTTTCACTGATCTGTACCCTAGGCCAGAGATACCAATTGTTTCTAGTCCACTATCAGCACAAAGAATTCCGACCCATGTTGTTTGAAGCCAGAGAGACTGTAATCAGAAATTACAGTCTTATTTGGTAAGTTATTTTAGCACTCACATGGCCTGTGCCTACATACTGGGGTTGCATATTAAATGAGATATTATGAACCAAATCAAGATTAGTCCATAATGGGCATTCAGTAAATTGTAACTAAGTGACAGAGTACTTGGATATAATATTTCTATTTTTAAATTTATTTATTTATTTATTGAGACAAGTCTTGCTCTGTTGCCCAGGCTGCAGTGCTGGATCTTGGCTCACTGCAACCTCTGCCTCGTGGGTCCAAGTAATTCTCTTACTCAGCCTCCTGAGTAGCTGGGATTACAGGCACCCACCACCTCACCTGGCTAATTTTTTGTATTTTTAGTACAGACAGGGTTTCACCAAGTTGACCAGGCCGGTCTTGAACTCCTGACCTCAGGTGATCCACCAGCCTCAACCTCCCAAAGTCCTGGGATTACAGGCCTGAGCCAACATGCCCAGCAGTATTCCTATTTTTAAGACAAGTTGTCGTTGAAAGCCACTTGGAGAGCACAAGTTATCTTTGACTATATTTTGATCAAGAAAACGTCATATGAGTGGGACCCCATTGTGATATAAATGTAAGACTCCTAGTTATCCAATGACCTAGAAGAAAATATTGTAATCAAATTCTTTTTTTTTTGTATAGGCTAAAGAAGGTCAATCATATTCAACAGGTGACCTTTGGACCGAGAGGCAAACTAAAGAATGTCAATGAGAGAATGAACCTTCACCATTGAAAAGCCACAGAGGCTTCTGCAAGTGTTTCGAACAGAAAGAATATAATCATTTCAGTGAGCAAGTTAACTTTAGACCAGTCGGGTCAGTATTTTACTGATTAGCAAGAGTATAAGAAACAACTGTAGACAAAGTCTTCTAGTGCAGACTTGAAAGAAAATAGAATTATTCTGTTCTCTTACGAAATGCATTGAGCAGATGAGCCTCCCTGGTTTCATAAATAATTCTGCCAAACTGTCAAGTGGAAACTCAAGTCAGTTTTTTTTTTTTTTTTTTTTTTTTTTTTTTTTTTTTTTTTTTTGTGACGGAGTTTTGCTCTTATTACCCAGGCTGGAGTGCAATGGCGCGATCTTGGCTCACCGCAACCTCCGCCTCCTAGGTTCAGGCAATTCTCCTGCCTCAGCCTCCTGAGTAGCTGGGATTACAGGCACACGCCACCATGCCCGGCTATTTTTTTTGTATTTTTAGTAGAGAGGGGGTTTCACCATGTTGACCAGGATGATCTCGATCTCTTGACCTCGTGATCCACCCGCCTCGACCTCCCAAAGTGCTGGGATTACAGGCATGAGCCACCGCGCCCGGCCTCAAGTCAGTTTTAATTTGAAAATTGAGGCCAGGCACCGTGGCTCATGCCTGTAATCCCAGTACTTTGGGGGGTTGAGGTGGGCAGATCACTTGAGGTCAGGAGTTCAAGACCAGCCTGGCCAACACGGCAAATACCCCATCTCTACTAAAAATACAAAAATTAGCCAGGCATGGTGGCAGATGCCTGTAAGCCCAGCTGCTCGGGAGGCTAAGGCAGGAGAACCGCTTGAACCTGGGAGAAGTTGCAGTGAGCCGAAATATTGCCAAGCCTAGGAAATAGAGCAAGACTCTGCCTCCAAAAAAAAAGAAGAAAAGAAAAGAAAACTAAACAAAGTTGTAAACTTATTTGATATTAGCCAGTGAATTAGGTCATAACAATTATATGAATATTCCTAATATGATACTCATTATTAAGTGACATGTCATGTCAACAGAGAAACAGAATAGCCCACTGTTTCTCTCTTGTCTGGTTTCTTTCTGTGTCAGATGTTTCTCTAAAGCTCTTTATCTCTGTCAGCCAACTAGAACCAAGCTACTGAAACCAGGTTCCCTTTAATTTTCAGTTAACACTTCTACTCTGCTTGATTTGCAGCACACTTCACAGATAGAAAAAAAAAATAAGCAACTGAATACTTTTATGCCCTCTTTGGAGAAGATGCCAGCCTGGCTTGCATTCCTAGTAAAGCCATAAGCTTTCAGTAGTAGGTACTATCTTACACTTGATGTTTGGTTCTCCATAACAACCAGTAGTGAGCAGATGTATGATTGATGGGTTAGTGACTTGTGGGAATACTTTTCATAGGAGGTAGTGAACCCAGGAGCAAAGAAAGCTCTCTCTCACAGAGGAAATTTCCAATATCCCTGTAGTGCTAATCACGATTTTCCTGCTGCTTTACTTATCTGACATATCAATTTCACATCAGCCTCCACCATGCACTACCCTACTGTTGGTGTTTCATTGTCCTTTACATTGACTCTCATTTGCCCGATACCAAGAAACTCTGGAGACATTTTTTCTGTTGCTTTTTGGTGGAAAATGTCAAGTCTGTAAAAATTTAAAGTTTATGCAAAGATAAAAAAAAAAAGGCAGTTGGCAGAAAAACTTTACTTGACATCTTGACACGTCTTTTCCCTCCACCACTAACACCACCACTTTTGAGCCTTTTCCTCTTGCTTTTGTTATTCTGTTCTATGGCAGCAACTATATTTAGTACCATGGACTATCTCCATTCTTAAAAGCGAAGAAAATTTTAATTATGCTAAAGGCTAAGCATCATTTAATTACACGTTTTAAAGAATGCTAAAGGCACTAAAAATATATAACTGCCAGGTGAACTTAGTAAAGTAGTGAGATTAGGCAGTACAGTTCCAATTCAATGAGCAGCAGCCTGGATTTAAAGAACATAAGTGAATAGAAGAGAAAATGTGATTAAAATGTTAGTCCTGCCAATGGTCAATTACTTTCCCCAAAAAATACACTAATAGACTTCCTCAGTTTATTGTGTCTCTTATCTGCACCATCACTTTTCTTTGTGGGCTGGTGAGGTCTCCAATATGGTTTCCCAAATAGTTTCTTACTATTGAAGCAGAGGCAAGCCTTCAGAAATCATATGATTATTATTTGACAACCAAGAGCTTGCGTTTTCTGTTCTGGTTTATCTTCCAAATAGGAACTGCCGCCTTAGGACTTTCAGCCATAGTTCTCTCTGCCTCTGCCTCTTAAGAGACAAAAAAAAAAAAAAAAAAAAAAAAAAATGGTGTGGGTAATTGGGTAAATGGGATAGAAATGACTCAAAAGTATTGAAACTATAATTGGATAATGTAAAAAATGGACAGATTAAATCCAAGATCCAGAGAGATGCTCACCACAACATCCTTTATGCGGAAGAAGCTCCTCTGGTAACAGACTTCCCAGAATCACCCACCACCCACATCTACTCTGTTCCAGGTCACCCTCTCCAAGTTACTGTTTTTAAGACTTTGATTTTATTACCTATTCAGTTTGATCATTCAACTATATATTCATATAGTCTATATAACATGTATATTTATATAATACATGTATAAATATATATTTAAAAATATTAATATATAATAATATAGGAAAATAAACAGAAAATATATATTATATATAATATAAAATATTTTTATAATATACAAATATGAAATATATTTTTATAACATATAAATAAAATTTATATGTTTATATATAATATATTAATAGATATATAAATGTGTATCTTTATATAATACACTTATTAATATATTTGTTATATATTTATATTTATATATGTTTACTTAGTACTTCCTCTGAGCCAGTTATCATGTTGCAGAAAAGGAATAGGGAAATGAAATAGCATATGGTGCTTTTCCTAAAAGAACCACACAGTTTTCCATAAAAGCCTCCACCAAGTGCAATGGCTCATAGAAGAAAGAGTAACCAGTTGGGCGTGGTGGCTCATGACTGTAATCCCAGCATGTTGGGAGGCCGAGACAGGCGGATCACAAGGTCAAGATATCGAGACCATCCTGCCCAACATGGTGAAACGTCATCTCTACTAAAAATACAAAAGTTAGCTAGGGGTGGGGTGGCGGCGCATGCCTGTAGTTCCAGCTACTCAAGAAGCTGAGACAGAAGAATCGCTTGAACCAGGGAGGCGGACGTTGCAGTAAGCCGAGATCGCAACACTGCACTACTTCAACCTGGTGACAGAGCAAGACTACTCCATCTCAAAAAAAAAAAAAAAAGCAACCAACAATATCTGGGGACACCAGCAAAAGCATCACAGATGCATAGAGCTTTAGCTTTGACATAAAAAGTAAGTGATAGGGAAGATGCCCCATTAGAGAGAATAGCAGGGACAAGAGCACAGTGGATTAAAAGACAATGCTACATCCCAGGAAATGCATTTGTTGAAACGGCAGTCATGCAGGATGCACTGAGGGAAGAGATTACAACAAATGAAGCTAAAAAATGTGGACTTGGCACAGACCCTGATAAAAGATTATATCACTAATGGGAAGCTCCCAGAGAAGAATGTTGTGAAGAAAATAATGTGATCATTTATCCTGATGGGCAGTTAAATCTAGAGTCAAGGAAATCAACTAGAAAGTCATCAACATGTCCAAAAAGAGATAACATAGCCCGTGTGAAGGCACTGACAATGGTGATGGAGAAGAGGGAAAAGATTGAAGATATACTACTAGTTAAAATTCACAAAATTGAGTTATACTGGAAGATAAGCAAGGAGGCTGAAGAAGCTCCCTGTTTTCTGGCTCAGACTTCTGGATGGCTTAATTTACTGTTTTGCAGTTTTCTTGTGTTTAAAAGCAATGAATTACACCCTGTAAGATTGTATATATTATACTATGTCACATGCAAAATAGGTATGTAACAGATATTTGCTGCCAGCTTTGTGATAGACATATTGTCATAATTATACTATTAATAATGCTTACAAGCCCTCTTTAAAAAAATGTATGGTTCAAATGAAATAATTTGTTAAAAGCATATTGTAATTATAAAGCAATTTATAAATTTAAGAAATATTATTACAATGTCAAGTAAATGATAAGAATTTGAGAACTATCATATCCACTATGCACAATGAGTGATTATAAGAAGTTCTAGATCATCTGATGTAACATTACAGACAAGACTTTGGATAACACTGCTTCAGAGGCTTAGACTGCTGGTCTTTAAGAGCAGAATCCCTATTTTATGAAGTGACACAGACATTTGTGTCCTGAACTAAAAAAGAAAAGAGAAGAAAAACAATTTTAGGATTATTGTCATTCTGAAGAATGTCATGTCAATTCTTTTCTTCTTCTTCCTTAGAATTATGTTTTTAAAAATGATGTCCACTTGTAAACATTCTTTAGAAAGCAAAAATGACCATGGAAATCAACTTTGAAAAATAAAAAGAAAGTTGGAAGCTTACACTACCTGAACTGTAAACTTAATTGCAAAATGTTAGTAATGAAGACGGTGGCACCATGACCAAAAATATTATACCAATGGAACTGAATAGACCATCCAAAACTACACTCATACTCGTGGTAAACTGTTTTATGATTAAGATACCAAAACAACTTGCTACAAAGAATCAACAAACAGTGCTGGAACAATTGGATACCATTTGTAAGAAATGAGTTTTAATTCTTATCTCAGAGTTTATACAAAATTTAACTTAAAATTGATAATAGTCTTAAATGTAAAAACCAAAAATCTAAAACTTAAATTTTTTGTTATTTCGATAGCTTTTGAGGTACAAGTGGTTTTTGTTACAGGGATGAATTATAGCATGGTAAATTCTGAGATTTGAGTGTACTCATCTCCCAGGTAGTGTACATTGTACCTAATGTGTAATTTTTTTATCCCTGGCCTTCCTCCTCCCACTCTCTTCCTTCTGAGGCTCTAAAGTCCATTATATCATTCTGTAATGCCTTTGTTTAATCATAGCTTAGCTCCCACTTATAAGCAAGAATGTATGGTTTTTGGTTTTCCACTCCTGTGTTACTGCACTTAAAGTAATGGCCTCCAACTCCATCTAAGTTGCTGCAAAAGATATTCTTTCAACCTTTTTAATGGCTTATTCATATTCCGTGGTGTGTATATATATATCACGAAATTTCTAAAAGAAAATAGAGAAGAAAATCTTAGTGATCTTGGGTTTGGCAACAAATTTTTAAACAGGAAACAAAAAACATAAGTAATAAATGCAAAAATAAAAAAATTGGACTACATCAACTTTCTTTTAATCATGCTCTTCAAAAGGCACTGCTATCAAAGGACAAGTCACAAACCTAAAGAAAATATCTGCAAAACATATGTCTGACAAAGGTCTTGACTCTAAAACAGATAAAGAATACTTACAATTCAGTATTTAGAAGGCAAACAATTTTATCTAAAAACAGGCAAAACATTGATAGATGCTTCATAAAGATATATGGATATCAAATAAGTCCAAGAAAATATGATCAAAATGATTAGTCATTAAGAAAATACAAAATTTAATCACAATGAAATATTTCCATACACCCACTAGAATGGCTAAAATTAAATAAAAATAACCTTACAAATTGCTGTTGAGAATGTCAATTGGATCTCACTTTCTTTCCTGATGAGAATGTGAAATGGCACAACCCCTCGGGAAAAAGAAGTGTTTTGCAGTTTCTTCAAAAGTTGAATATAGATATAATATACAACCTAGACATCTCATTCTTATATATTTACCTAAAAGAAATGAATAGCTATATGTCCAATGAAAGATTTGTACATGCATGTCTACAAAAGTTTTATTTGTAATAGGAAAAGACTGAAAACCATCAATATGTCCACCAATATGTGAATGAATAAACAATTTATAATATACTCACACAATATGATACTATACAGCAAGGAAAAGGAACAAAATATTGACATGCACAACAACAGAAATTTATCTGAAAATGACTGGGCTGAGTAAGAGAAACCAGATAACAAAGAGCTCATAGTGTATGTTTCCCTTTATGTAAGATTCTAGAAAATGGAAACTAATCTATTTGGACAGAAAGCACATCAGGTGCTGCCCAGTATCAGGGGAATGGGGCTAGGAGTAGGAAGAGAAAGAAAGGGGTGATAAAAGGCATAAGAAAATTTTAGAGGGTTACAGATATGTTCATCATCTTGATTGCAATGTGTGTACATATGCCAAAATTCATCACATTGTACACTTTCACTACAGGTAGTGTGTCAAATGTCAATTATACCTCAATAAAACTATAAAAATATACTAAAGACTAAATGTCCATCTCAAACAAAACAAAATGCCAATTCGTATATGTTCTTGAGGAAGGAGAAATCACCTGCTGAACTTCCATGTCCACCAAACCAACCGCTTTGCTTTATATTTCTTTTATTGAGCCTCCCCAAGTCCCACATTCATGAGTCATATCGTGTCAGATCAGTGGAGGAGGAGGAAACTTAGTCATGTATCTAGACACCAGTCAGTGCACGAATCCATCTCTTCAACATGGAACACTGCTCAACACGATATAGCCCTGTGTTTGGGTGAGGACCCAGGAATTTTGCTATGTCAGTGAAGCAGAAACCTTTTCTGTCAGTACTGATGATGTCATTTCACTGACAAATTCCTCATGTTTGGAAACAGGCTTTTACTGCCATATATTAGAAATCACCCTTCACCATAGGACTTCTATGAGACATTTTTACCACCTTCTTTACAAAGTGAATCTTGAAGACTTTTCTGCCATTTATGATATGTGCGTGTTTCCAGGTGCATAAATAGATTACAGGATGTATCATATACACCACAATAAGAGTTATGACTATAAATTACAAAGACAATCTGAGTTGTGTAAGTAATAAGCAGTATCAGATGACTTCCACTGAAAATAGAATGTGCTATACACACACATCCAGGAATAAAGAAACTAAGCCTTCTGTGGAAGAAAAGGGAGCTTACCAAATGGGAGTGAGCACTGGCCTCTTGCCTTCACCAGACATTCTCAGCCTCATGCGCTAACAGCATCACTTGAAGCCTTTAGCTGTGAGTCAGTCCTGACTATGAGTCAGGTATGTATCAAGACATATGTACAAGCAAGACACGGTAACTGCAGCTTCTCTTTCCACATTAAAGTTGGTGTCAACTTAAAGCACTTGTATATTCACTGAGTTGTTGAGTCCTAAGATTTGATTTTTGGATTATCTAATTATATTTCAATTCACTTCAGTGAATATTCACTGAACCCTGTGCTACACCTTAAATCAAGGGACTACACGAATAAATACTGACCAGAATTTTACAATTTCATGAAAATAGAAATCTAAAAACACACAGACCTTGACCTCCATGAATTTATATGTAAAATGGGAGAATAACTACCAGCCTTCCTACTAATAATGCTGGTCACACACCTAGTTATTGTTTGGTTTCAGGCGTCTCCTTCCAGGGCCAATTTCTATTACTGCCCAAAATATTCTTGCTGCCACACCAGAGACCATCTTGGATTTCCTTGGGTGCTGATCCACAATTTACGTGTTTTCCAAACATTTGAACACTGTGGGTTGGCTGCTTGGTGACCCATCTTGGGGTCATCCCTTCCATTAACTGTTAGCCCTGCCCATTCCTGCCTTTTTTAGCTTCCCTATCAGCTGGTCTTAAATGTTCCGTAATTATTTTACACCCAATTGTCTACAGGCTATGACACTGTGGTCAATATTAGCTCCAAATGTCATTATGGACCACTTTGATATTCAAATATTTTCCCCTGACTTACAAGAAATTCAAGAAGGGCATCTGAAGTAAGTGTAAACATCAAGGAAGAAGACATTGAATGCCAGACAGAGGTTTTTTTTTTTTTTTTTGACTGTAATTTTACTCAAATGTAAGATTAGAAAGAAACGATTTGGTCATTCTAGGAAAAATCACTAGGAAAAATAGTTTTTTTCTAGAATTATAGAATAGGAATTTGCTGATTGACACAGGGAAAGAGGAAAAACTATACACAGGAAGATTTTTAAAATACTAAAGGACAGAGTTAATCTCTGAGGGCTGGTCCTACAGAAAGAGAAGGGGTTATTTATAAACAGGTGCATAGCAGAAAATGGCAAAGATGAGGAATGGAATTTGGTAGGATGCTAGGGTAGGTGAAGAGGGGAACAGGAAGACCTCTGATATATTTTGAAATGTTGAAGAAAGTAGAGAAACTCAAATCAGAAGTTTTTCATTTTAATTCTGCCCAGCACAGTAGAGGTGGTTAGGACCTTCAGATGACATAAGTGGGGGTGGGGACATGAGGATGTTAATAATGTGGAGCACTGTAGGACTGTCGCTGTGTGGGAATATTTCCTGCATCCCCCATAGATAAATAAATAGATAAATCAGAGGATTACTGAGCAGTGGGGAAGTTCTGAGTTTACCTAGCATAAAATGGAAGTGGGCCCAATTATCTTAGCTTTGTGACTTTCTTTGGCTCCTGCTGACAGTCCAGCAAGAAGAGCAGTGACAGGGCTTGACTGAGTTATCCAGGGTTAGGGATCTATAAAGTGGACTTGGCAGAAGGTTAGGAGGGGCAGTGGCAGATTCTAGGATGCTGATGAAGCCTCACTGCCTTGTCTGAGTGGGAGTCCCAGACTTTGCAAGAAGGCAAGTGATTGAGACACAGTTGTTGGTCGATAGAATGGAGAAAATTTCAAGGATTAGAGTCTATGAAGACAGTTAAAATATATGGGCAAAAATAAAATATTAGAAGAAGAACCTAATAAAAGGTGATTTTTTTAAAAAAAAAGGAAGAAAAACATCACAGAGATTCCAAACTGAATGCGAATGAGGTTTTTCGGGCATCTTCACTATTATGTGGCTGAAAAGGAAGGAATGTAAAGGTGAAGATAATGGCAAAAACAGAATACAGAGCAAAACTGTAAAAAAAAGTATTGTATTCATTGAGGAAAACAGGAGTGCCCTGGCTGTAGAGAGAGAAATGTGGAGAACAAGGTCATTAAAGGATGCTAAAGCAAATGGCAGGAACTTCAAAGCTAAACAAGTTACAGAGTGAAACAGTCTAGACGTAGCCATAGCATGAGAGAGGTGTTTGGTTTTTGTTTTATTTTTGTTTTTGTTTGACACTGAGTTTTGCACTCAGGCTGGAATGCAATGACACGATCTCAGCTCACCACAACCTCCTCCTTCCGGGTTCAAGCGATTCTCCCGCCTCAGCCTCCCAAGTTGCTGGGATTCCAGGCATGTGTCACCACATGCTGATTATTTCTTTTTTGTATTTTTAGTAGAGACTGAGTCTCTCCATGTTGGTAAGGCTGGTCTCGAATTCCTGGCTTTAGGTGATCTGCCTGCCTCGGCCTCCCAAAGTGCTGGAATTACAGGAATGAGCCACCGTGCCTGGCCAAGAGAGGTGTTTAAAAAGGTCTGATTGCATCAACTCGTCTCAAGAGTTGTCAGGGAGAGGTAATAAAGAAGCCTTTATTGGTAAGGAATTCAGGAAAAGTATTGTCACTGGGAAAAGCCAATATTCAGTTAAAGCGAGGAGAAGGAAACAGCATTAATAGAATACTTTCAAATCGTGAGGAAATTTCCTTGCTTAAAGTACCACAAAGTTTCCACACGTGACAATTAAAGGAGTAGCAGAAGAGAGAGCAAATGGGGAAAGCTAATAAAGCAGGAAAAGACTAGCCTCAAAAGAGTGAGAGTGAAGAAATCAGGAAAGAAAGGATTTGCTCCTAACACAGTAAATGTTGACAATTGGCATCAACCCAAATGCCCATCGATGATAGACTGGACAGGGAAAATGTGGCACATATACACCATGGAATATTATGCAGCCATCAAAAACGATGAGTTCGTGTCCTTTGCAGGGACATGGATGAACCTGGAAACCATCATTCTCAGCAAACTGACACAAGAACACAAAATCAAACACCGCATGTTCTTACTCATAGGCTGATGTTGAACAATGAGAACACATGGACACAGGGAGGGGAGCACTATACACTGGGGTCTGTTGGGGGGAAATAGGGGAGGGACAGCAGCGGGTGGGGAGTTGGGGAGAGAGAGCATGGGGAGAAATGCCACATATAGGTGAAGGGGAGGAAGGCAGCAAATCACACTGCCACGTGTGCACCTATGCAACAATCTTGCATGTTCTTCACATGTACCCCAAAACCAAAAATGCAATTAAAAAGAGATAAAAATAAAATAAAATAAAAAAAAGAAAGGAAACCAAAAGCACCTCAGAAAATGGATGCTAAAGACATTTAAGATGAAGACAGCATAGCCCTGCTCAACTCATCTTTGCTAAATTCTTACATTTTGACATTACTACGTACACATAAGATGTTAATATTTAAAAATGTTAAAAGTAGAGTAAGAAAAAATTTAGATTTCAGTCAGTCCTTTCAGTAAGTAAACTGATTCTAATGAAGTTAAATAACATCCTATCTTAGTTCAGGAATAGAATTTATGTCTTTTAACCATACTGCCCCTAATTAACTGTCAATCAAAAGACTCATATTTTAGCCACATTTCTGTCATTGACTAGCCTTCTTTTTCTTTATTCTTTATCACTTTGCTTCTTTTATTATCTTTTTTTTTTTTTTTTTTTTTTTTTTGGTATAAGTCAAACAAAAAGGCAGAGAGCTTGAATCTCCCTGTATCTCTTGGTGGTAGGATCGGTGGTTAAGGCTGGTGGTGAGGTAAACCTAATCTAGGACTGTGTACTGCAGTAGACTCATTTATTTTCTCAAGTGGAATAATGGAGTGAACCTTTGAATTTGAATTCAGGATGCTTACATTTCCACTGGCAATTTTAGTCAAAATGTTATTTTATTAAAATTGCAAACAGCTATGGAGTTTTCTTTGTAGCCTGTTTTTTTAATGCATTTCTCATATTCTGTCCCTATGAAATTGTCTATAAAACATTAACAGACTTTGCCACTGACAAAATGTTTGAAATTGATCAAGTCAGTCCCTCTCTGTGGGTCCTAAGTCATTTGTATGTGAAATGAAGACATCATGCTACACTTATTCCTCAAGTCGTAAAGAATATATGAGTTTGCTATGAAATTTTTCCTAGTCTCTTCTTTCCTCACAAAACTTCAAAGTGTCAGGATTTCCTTAACCTCTATGAGTTCAGAAGTCTATTTAGTTCTGAAATGTGTGGCAGATGGAATCGAAATTGCAATTTATACACAACAAAAGTTACTTATTCTCACAAAGTCCATTGTAAACCTGAATGAACTCAGTGTACCTTCTTCCATGTGAAACGTCAGCATTCCACGCTGCTCTCAACAGTAGACTCTGTCAAGATCTTTGAGTAGACTAGAAAGCCAAGCCCTGAAAATAAAATGCTTCACAAAAAATGGCACGCAGTACTACTGCTCATGTTATGTAGGCTAAACAAGTTCTACAGCCCTGCAGAATTTCAGGGGCTGAGATAAGTGGAACTCTCTATGTCCACTGATGAGAAAACTTGTTAATAATAAATAGATAAAATACTGCTGATGGAAATGTGGCATAATAAATTACTTTTTTTCTCCCTTTAAATGAAAAACCATTACTGGCTATTAATAGCTGTAATTCAATCAACTAGGCATTATTGTATTAACATAATATTACAATGTTTACAGTAATAGACAGTTGCTCTTGTTGTGGCTTAAATTTTAACTAAGAGGAATCTGTTGCTTTTTAAATGGTTATAAACAAAGAATATTTAAGAATCATGAACTCTAATCAGAGGATCCATGGATTTAATTCTCTTTATATAATTTCAAATTCTGGGGGTTTTATTCTTTGTGGATTTTAGTTTTTCTGTTTTGTTTTGTTTTTGTTTTTTTTTCTTTTATTCTGGTCTGGAAGCATGTATAGAGTCTAAAAGTCATTTATCCAATATGGAACTCTGTTACATTAGATTATATATTACAAAACATTAAGCTGTCATTTTTACACAGCCTGTTGCTCCATGCTATATTTAAGAAAAGGTGGCCAGGTGTGGTGGCTCATGCCTATAATCCCAGCACTTTAGGACACTGAGGCGAGTGGATCACCTGTGGTCAGGAGTTCAAGATCAGCCTGGCCAACAAGGTGAAACCCGGTCTCTACAAAAATATAAAAATTAGCAGGGCATGGTGGCATGTGCCTGTAATTCCAGCTACTCAGGAGGCTCAGGCGAAGAATCTCTTGAACCCAAGAGGCAGAGGTTGCAGTGAGAGGAGATCATGTCATTGCATTCCAGCCTGGATGACAGGGGAGACTCTGTCTCAGAAAAAAAGAAAAAAGAAAAGAAAAGCCTTCTAGCAGTGTTATTTAAAAAAGAGAATTAGGAAAAGACTGCAAAAATAAAATTCACATTCAAAAAACTTGGATTTCTCATTATTTATGTGACAAAATTACCCCAAATTTACTCAAAATTAGTAAGTCTGAGATAGAATATTTGGATCTATGCATTAGGATGTTCTTGAAGATACATCTTAATGCTGATCATTTCTGTTTTCTTTATTTGCACTTTATCTGTGGATAGAAGGAGATTTTCACCAGTAGCCTGCCAAGGCATTATGGGAATTTTTCCAGCATGGCTTCATGCTATGGTTAGCAGACAAAATAATCAATCTATATGTTCTCTCTAGGCCCTTTCACATTTTGCTCATATAGTATGTTCCCACATTACTAAGTGAACAAGCAGGATCCATGATTTTAGACCTTTGGTCACAGTTGACTGGACCAAATGCAGGGACCACGTGTCCTCAAAGAAAGAGTATTGGCCTTAAAAATGCTCAGGGCTTACTGAGTTCTGACACAGACATACCCAGGAAACCAGCTGCCCTTCCTTTTCTAAGGTTCATAGAATAGTGCTTTAATTTCAGAAAAAAAATGTAATTTGTACGTGTTTGTTTTGCTTAAGTTACTTTCTATGGCTTTATATCCCTTTATAACCAAATATCCCTGATTCAGACATTAGGACCATACTTGTATAATCATAATTACAATACAAAGTAACAGTTTTGAGTAGTTACTATATTTCAAACACTATTTTCAATTCTATTTCTCTTTCAATCTATATATACAGTGCTTGAAAATATTTATATACATATATGTATAATTTTTTGTCACAATTGCTTAAGATATTATCCCCAATTTAGAAGTAAATAAACCAAGGCACATAAGGGATAATCACCAGCCACAAATCACATAGCTAGTAAGTGGCAGAGAGCCAGCATTCAAACCTATGAAATCTAGCACTAGAGCAAGTGCTCTTGAAAGCGGACCTTGGTAGGTATGAGGAGTTTCAAAGCCAAACATACCCAGAGAAGGAAGTCTGAGAAAGCATTGGGAATATGAGGGCGTATCAGGGTCTGGGGATGCCAGGGACTAGAATACAGAGATCAGAATCTTGCACTAATTGCCTGAGAAGTTTGCTGAAATCCTTACTTAGAACAATGTTGTGGAGAGGAATATGAAAGGTAAATATGATAAAGGAGAGAGGGGTGCTTTTTCTTTTTGCCTTTTAGCTCCTTAAGTGAGAGTTTATAAATTAAAGCAAAAGCTTATGTGCATTAATCGTTTGCTGAGTGACTAGGTTCAGCAAGTTGCTATTTTGCCTGGGAGATAATAGATTTAGATGTTTTAAACTATAATTTTTTCCTACTGTTAATAAACTGTGAGTTCCATAGTGACTGGCAAAGATTAAATAATAAATAAATGGATGAGTTATTATAATTTTATAATCAGCTGTATCCAACAACTGAGGTAGTCTCTAGCACTTCATTACAAGAAATGGCACAGATTAAGCTTTCTGCTACCCGAACAGATTTCTACAAAGATACACCAGAAGTCATGCCTCTAATTTCCTCCCCCTTGACAAGAGGCATTGGAGATATTGTGAAGTATGGCTGATTTTTATCCACTGTGCTACACAAAGCATCTCTTTTGTTACCTCCATCATACTCTGTTTCTTTGCAGGAAACACTTAGCATGACTCACAGTACCTGCTGGTGTCTATTACTTTGGGCTATGTAAGGGGTAAAATAAAAATGACCAGATTTAAAGGGCCAGAGATAATAAGGACGTAGGAAGAAAATCGTCTGGAATAAATGGTTACACGAGGACATGGCAAATGTCTGGTGGCTACATGTTGAGGCTTGGCAGTCCTTCCAGGTCCCAATTTCTCATAAAGGTAAAACAAAATGTCCTACATTCTCGGCAGCAGGAAACAAATCAGCGACCCTGCAGGGAGAAATGATTGCGATTGCTCTGGCACTTAGGTCTAGAAGTGATAGGTGGATGAGTCAAAATCATTGCAGGTTGTTGAGAGTACGTTCCTATTAACAGGTGAACATAAAGTCTGGTATCCAGGTTGGGATAAAGGGGATAATGTTAAAGAATATGTCTATACAAAATCTTCACAGACAGGGGCTACAAAGAAATAGGATTCAGTTTTCCATTTACCAGTGAAGTCAAAACGCTTTTTTAAAATATTAGACATTGGAATTATGGACAAGCTACTTGTGCAACAATGTGCCACTTTCTTTGTACCTTAGAGGTCTAGCTCCAGGATCCGTATATTTTGGACTCTAAATCTGGGGATTTTCTAAGTGCTGTGGCCCCTGTTGTGAGGCTTTAACTACTGCGGTAATGGTCCCTACTCATCAACTCGGCTTTTTTTT
This sequence comes from Aotus nancymaae, assembly GCF_030222135.1. Lineage (NCBI taxonomy): Eukaryota > Metazoa > Chordata > Mammalia > Primates > Aotidae > Aotus > Aotus nancymaae. The sequence goes on along the minus strand of NW_026988494.1, from coordinate 4,179,167 downwards.
TTTTTTTTTCTGGCAATTTTAGAGGATTGTCCGTCAATTTCACAGCGAGGGGAGCAGGTATATTACACCAAGCAATTTTGTAATCTACAGTGTCCTTATCTATTAGGTTCTTTTGTCATCGACCTACACTAGGGATTCCCAGGGATCAGTGAATATAAGAATCACTTGAAAAGATAAAACTTGTATAGAAATTCCTGGGATTGTTCTGGTAGTTCTGAATGGGGTTTAGAAATCTAATTTTTGAGCAACTTTGACTCAGTTGATTCCTATGTAGGTGTTCCAAGGACCACACTTTGGGAAACGTTTCCCTGGAGTCAATAGGTTTGCAGGACCCATTACTTAGAAATAGCCCTGACCTGGGTTCTACTTAATTACCAAGTTGGACTTAGGTTCAAAGAAGAGCTGCAAAACCGAGCGGGGAGATGAAGACCAGGAGAATCCGCCACAGGCCTTTAATGCATTAATCTCCATACCTGGGAAGCAAGGCTCATTTCCATGAGTAGAGAGAAAGCTAAGTACAAGTTTCTAGGGGCCGGGCACAGTGGCTCACGACTATAATCCCAGCACTTTGGGAGGCCGAGGCGGGTGGATCACGAGGTCAAGAGATAGAGACTATCCTGGTCAACATGGTGAAACCCCATCTCTACTAAAAATACAAAAATTAGCTGGGCATGGTGGCGTGTGCCTGTAATCCCAGCTACTCGGGAGGCTGAGGCAGGAGAATTGCCTGAACCCAGTAGGCGGAGTTTGCGGTGAGCGGAGATCGCGCCATTGCACCCCAGCCTGGGTAACAAGAGCGAAACTCTGTCTCAAAAAAAAAAAAAAAAAAAAAAAAAAAGTTTCTAGAAAAGTAAAGTAGTAAAGTTTCCTAACCTCTTAGATATATCCATTCTAAGGGTCTCATTTCCAATGAGCTATTGAATATTACTAAGGGGGATAAGGTGATTGATATCCTGATTGGGATCTGTAATCTCAGAAGAGTAGGTTTAATCTCTCTCTGTTATGGTCTAGAAATCCTGGAGTGTCTTTGATTGATGCTATTCTTTATTTAAGGTTGTTAGGCCAACCAAAACAATTTGTATATTTCTGTTATTGCTCCTATCCAGTCCCCTACAATCCCGCTTTTAAGGAGTGTATGATCTAAGTCCCAAGAGGAACTTTGTGATAGTTCAATCAATTGCCAAGCAACTGTATGTAATGTGGCTGAATTTGCTTCCTACCAGCCATGCCCTATTTGCGATCAGAACTTGCACCTTGGTGCACATGAAAAAATAGACACACTGCAAAAAAAAAGTCAAATACCAAGTTGGCCTTTTATGTTTCACGGTAAAATGGATGATGGGAACTATACATTATGTATAGCATTTCACTGAATGTATTTGTTTTCCAAAACAGTTTAATAAAACCCTCACTTTACACAATCTACTAAACAAAGCCCCTGATACTAGTATATAGGGGAGCCAAAGCATGTATGAAACTCACAACTACCTCAGTAAAGTGAGAAAGGTTTCTTTTAAAAATTAGACCTTATGTTTGGTTAAGCTTGCAATCTGTGACTGCTTCTGAGAATAAAGAGAGATTTTTCTCTCCTCATTAACCATTAGCTCCTATGTTTCTTTCCTTTGGAATCTAAAGTAAATCAAATTGGGAAATATTTTTAGCTTTTGAGTTGATTAACTGTTTTGCCAACATTTATAGAAGGTATTTGTTAGAACCTATGGGAGCAATTTCTTAAAATAAGTACTTACAAGTTGTCTGCTATTTGCCTAAAGTGATCCTTCACCTTAAAGCGTAGTGAGATGACTGAATGTCAGTGCTATTTCTTTGATGGCCAACAATGATCCTTTCTCTAAGGGCAGTAGCCTCATTCATTTTAGATGACATTCCACAGTAATAGATCATGTCTGAAACTTAACCCTTTTAAAACTCAGTAGAAATACAGGCTCCTGTTGTGTTAATGTCTATAGGAGAACCAAATGTGCTCAGGAAGGCAATCACTCCTTGTTAAGGAAAATCTTAGCCTCCAAGTAGCCCGATTTTTAATGTTTCTCAAAAGCTCACTGGTCAGGTTGAATAAGCCTGTCAGTAAATTGCCCATATTAAAATTTAATTGTATTATTTTTGCAGAATAGTGGGCTGCTTCATGCAGTTAACTTTCTCTAACATCAAATGTAGAATATTAGAAGCAAATGTCAAAAAAGAAAACAACAAAATCCTGAAATATGAAAGTATAATGAGTATTTAGAGATGATGGTGTTTCATCTCTTCATTTTGCAAATAAGGAAAATGGGTTCCAGAGAGAAGTATCACTGCTCTCTAAACATACGCTTTTTAATGACTCTGTGTTTCCTACCTTTACCTCGATTTTCAGTTGTTTTTCCACTTGGCCAGCCTCTATATACCCCAAAGCATTAATTCACAAACTGTGGGTCCATAGCACTTTGTTCAGATAATAAAACTCTACAGAAGAGTATCAAGATTGTGTTAATGATTAGTTGCATGTTCATCTCTCTAATGGTAGGCAGCAGCAGTCCCTTAATTATCTTTCTATTTCCAATTCTAACTACAATTGAAAGATAGAAGTTACAAAAATCTGAGTGACTTGCTCAATGACATGTAAGTCGCCAAGAAAACCACAGAATTTTTTTTCAACTCTGTCCAGCTAGCACTGTTTACACTTCACTATGTCGACTCAGAGATTGTAGAAAAATTGGCATTGTCTCTTACTCTTCCCCTTTTATCAAGCTATATCTGGAAAAGGTATAAAGTGTTGAAAAGAGCCAGATGCATTCTTTTTTTTTCTTTTTCCTAATAACACTGCATCTCATCTTTATGTAAAAGGTAACAGGGCACTGGGATTTAAACAGCATAGGAGTAATGTGCTGGTCACTGTCAACTTGAGAAATTACTCAGGTTATCTGAATCTCCTTTCCTAAAAGGGTTGTTGTAAAAATTAAATGAGATTATATTTGCACAGCATGGGTAAACAGTAGGTGTTTTGTAAAGATTACTTCTCCCCTATCTTCTCCTATAATTTGACACTTTATAATTTCTAGTTTTTTCAACACACATTATCTTATTTGGGTTGTATTACAGCTCTGTGAGATGGGAAGGAGAAGTATTATCCTCTAATTATAGACAAAGAAAATGACATGCTTAAGATATGGTTCTGAGAAAATAAAATCAGACATTTTGTGCATCTACTAACACAGTACCCATCCAGTGCCAAGAATCGGAGCTAGCTATTTCCATGTCTAAAGCATAGGTTAAACACAAGCTCTCTCTTCCATGGATACCAGAACTTCCCTTGCAAATTCCAAGGGAATCTAAGGTGACCTGTGGAGGAGTTCTCAGACATAACCACCATCCAGCTGGACAAGGACTAGTTTGAGTCAGGTGCACTACCAATGTGAAAGAATTATAATGAAATGCAACAGATTAACATAAATCAAACAGGGAAGTTATTGTTACTAATATAAATAAAATATACAAGCAGATCTTTGTAAATACCGCCGAGACACCCCAGGTCACAAAAGGCCAATATTTTCTCTGAATGGGTCAATCCATTCATTTATACTCCCAATCTTAACCAATGGTCTCAAACACATGGACAGCTGATGTACCCAAGAAATCCTGTCATCCCTCATGTAACAGAGAAGACGGGAGTCAGAATGCTGAGGTGCAATGTTACTGCAATTCTTTTAAGCAAGGGTGGTGGTAGAGGATAATTTATATTCATCTTAAACAAGACACAAAGCTAGTAAGTGACCACGATCTTTAATTGAACTGTTGTGGAAAAAGATGTGAGTAAATATGTGCTTAGCTAAAGCTGAGACAGGGCAGTGACTGCAGTTGCATGATCCAGTTGTTATGCCTTAATATGGTGCTCACATAGATGTGGTAGGCTCCTGCTTGGTGGATGTGGGTGAAGCCCTTTGTCCACAGCTGTCACTGTGTGCAGCTCCAGTTTTCAGACATTCTCATGTCACCTAGATGTGGTCAGTGAACACATGAAGGTGATTTTCGAGTTGACCAAGAATGGTAGCACTCTGTCAGTGAAGTGAGGTATTTTACAATGTTTCTGACTTCCCATTCTATCTGAGGATGTGCTAACTCTGACTTTACCTGGGCCCTGCCAATAGGAAAAAGGGCTTAGTGGAATTTCTGTTCTCTAAAAAAACATACATATGGTTTGTCTTTTAATTTCTGGTTATCATTTCTCCTCCTTAACTTTACCTTTCTTTGGACAACATTCTAATGATTCTCCTTTCCAAGCCCTAAAATAAAATGCAATTGAAATTGAAGAATATATTTGGACTTACAGTTGGAAAGATGTGATAACATTCAAAAGGGTAAAGTCTCCTCAAGTGCTAAGGTTCATAGGAGGCAGCTTTTAACCATTTTTCTTTCATTGTCACTGCTCCTACACCTGAGCATCTTGGACATCTAGAATCAAGAAGGAATGGTGGGTATGACAGCATTAGACTACAGGAAGCTTCCAGTCTTGGGAAGCAAGACTTCAATATTTAAAAACTGATCATGAAACTAAATCAATTTAGACACATGATAACCTCAGGCCATTTAAAAAAATAAACATAATAATTTTAGATTTACAGAAAAATTATGAAATAGGATATTGAGTTCCCATGTACCTCATACTCAGTTTTCTCTATTTTTAACAGCTTACATTAATAGGCTATATTTGTCACAATTAATAAACTGATGTTATATATTATTAAATAAATATTGATAGATATTATACTAAATCAATAATTGGTATTGATTTAAATAACTATTCCTAAGTCCATACTTCATTCACTTTCCTCATTTTTTTTCCTAATATCTTTTCTCGGTTCCAGTATTCCTTCTAGGATAACACATTGCATATAGTCGTTGTGTTTCCTGAGCCGCCTTCTTTTTTTGGTACATATTTTTAAATTTATTCTTGTTTTTGATTATCTTAACCACTTTGAGGAGCATTAACTAGGTATTTTGTGGAATGTCTTTCAGTTGGGATTTGTCTCACAGTTTTCTGATGGAGTTACGGGCTTGAGAGAAGACCAAAGAGATACATTGACATTTTGATCACATCATATCCAGGGTGATACTATCAACATGACTCACTGTTATTGGCTGCAACCTTGATCACCTGAATCCAGGGTGATACTATCAACATGACTCACTGTTACTGGCTGCAACCTTGATCACCTGATAGTGGTCGTGTTTGTCAGGTTTTATATTGTAAAATAATTATTTGTAAATAATTTAGTATGAAAATACCCTTTTCATACTAAAATTTTTGGAAGGAAGTCACTGTGTGCAGCCCATACTTATGGAATGAGGAGTTTTGCTTCTTTTCCTTGAGAGCAAAATATATATATGATTTATGTGAAATTTTGTGAGGGAGATTTTTCTATTCTGTCTCATTAATTAATTTATTTAATAATTTCTGTGTATCAGTGTGAAATTTCATGAATATTTACGAGGTATTGGAATATGATACATGCTGTTATTTATTTTGTTGACTTAATTCTTTCAGCTTTAGTCATGTCTCATAGTTTAAAACAAAGTTTTCCATAAACCTTATTTTAAATGTAAATATTTTAAAAATAAGTATTTATTGAACATCTATTGTGTATAAAAATTATTCTAGGACTGAGGATATATAAATTGAATAAAGTATTGATATCACCATCAAGAAACTTGTATTTCGAGGATAGAGGAAATCTCACATATATAATCTTAATGCAAGCAAGATATAGATCATCCCAAACCCAAATTCCAGATCCACAAATTAATAGCCTTGAGACACTGGGAAGGTCACTCCATCTTTCTCAGATTAAAAATATTCTGGAAAAAAATGCTTCATATAGTTATTTGGAAAATCAAATTAAAATAATTTAAAGTGAAAAGAGGGCAGTAGATCACTGTAGTTAGGAATCTAGCCTTGGAACTGCTTTGGTTCATACTCTGCCTTTCCCACTACTAGGTCCATGACCAGTGGAGCTAATCTGAAAATGTTAACTAACCTCTCAGACCTTAGATTTCATCGCCTGTGAAACAGGAAAATAGAAAAAGCAGAGGATGGACCAGGCTTGTGGGGTTATCAAGAGTTCTGATTTGTATAATCCAAGTTTATTATTTCTATTAAAAGGCAGAGGATTATCCAGTGAGAATTTGTAACTGTAGCTATAGATAGAGGAGGCACAGGCCTATGGATGATATTCCAAGTCCTCATTAGAGGAAAGGCAAAGGTCTGATTAATAAGAGGAAACTAAAAATGAATTTTCTTTGTAAGGCTCTGTAGCAACTGCCAATGGTCTAGTGATTGCTGGAGCCCACCACAGAGCAGCTGCCACTTGTTGCATGAAAACTTGCACTGAGACTCCAGAAATAAAAGCACAGAAGCAGGAGACAGGTTGTAGGAAACTCTGTTCTTTGTTTGTTTGTTTTTATAATTTCAACTTTTATTTTACAATCAGGGGTACATGTGCAGGTTTGTTACATGGGTGTACCAAATGATGCTAAGGTTTGGAATATGAAGAATCCCAGCACACAGGAAGTGAACATCGGATCCAATAGTTGGTTTTTCATCCCTTGCTCCCCTCCCTCTGCTCTCTAGTATCCCTCAGTGTCTATTGCTTCCATCTTTACCTCCATGAGGACCCAATGTTTTACTTCCACTTATAAGGGAGAACATACAGTATTTGGTTTTTTGTTTTTGCATTAATTTGCTTAGGATAATAGCCTTTCACTGCATCCATGTTGCTGCAAAGAACATTGTTCCATTCTTTTTCTTTTTTATAGCTGCAGATATACCCCATGGTATATATGTACCACATTTTCTTTATCCAATCCGTGTTGGTAAGCACTGGGGTTGATTCCATGTCTTTGCTATGATAAAATGTGCTGCAATAAACATATGAGTGCATGTGTCTTTTCCGTTGAATTATCTACTTTATTTTAGATATACACCCAGTCATGGGATTGCTGGGCTGAATGGTAGTTCTGTTTTGAGTTCTTTGAGAAGACTCCACATTGCTTTCCACAGCAACTGAACTAATTTAAATGCCCATCAATGGCATCTGTTGTTTTTCTGACTTTTAAATAATAGCCATTTTGACTGATGTGAGATGGTATGTCATTGTGACTTTGATTTGCATGTCTCTGATGATTAGTGATGTTGAACAGTTTTTCATATGTTTCTTGGCCACTGACATGTCTTCTTTTGAAAAGTGTCTGTTCATATCCTTTGCCCACTTTTTAATGGGGTTGTTTTTTGCTTGTTTAATTAAGTTCCTTATGGATTCTGGATATCGGTCCTTTGTTGAATGCATAGTTTGCAAATATTTTTTTTTCCATTGCAGCTCACTGCAGCCTACCTACCGGGCTCAATCAATCCTCCTGCCTCAGACTCCGGAATAGCTGGGACCACATGTGCATGCCACAACACTTGACCAACTTACTCTAGGTAGATTGTCTAGAAATCTATGCTGTTTCAGCTACCAGAGCACACTGACCTCATATGAAATAGCTGTTGATTTAAATGTTGGTCTCTCCATTGGAATCTTAGCTTCCTGAGGGAAGGATCCACATCATCATAGCCCTAGATCCTAGCATTTGAGCAGATACTGAATAAATATTCATTTAAAAAAGAATGATGAGACTGGGCATGATGGCTCATGCCTTTAATGCCAGCACTTTGGAAGGCCAAGGCTGGAGGATTGTTTGAGCCCAGGAGTTTGAGACTAGCCTGGGCAACATACTGAAACCCCAACTCTACAAAAAAAAATTAACAAAGTAGTCAAGTATGGTGGCATGCACTGGTGATCACAGCTGTGCTGGAGGTCGAGGCAGGAGGATCACTTGAGCCTAGGAGGTAGGCTGCAGTGAGCTGCGACTGCACCACTGCACTTCAACTTGGGCAACAGAGTGAGACCCTGCCTTAAAAAAAAAAAAAAAAAAAAGCAGAATGATGAATTCTGAAGATTTCATTATGTAAGTTATTAGGAAACTTAGGTAGAGAATATAACAAAAGGAAACTGAACTTGGTAACCTTACTACAAACCCTCATTTCTGAGAGTTTGAGTGTGTGTTTGTGGCAATTGTGATAATTTCCTTTCTCATTGTTTTATAAACCTGCTTTTCTTTTTCTCTTTTCCTTAATTTCTTTTTTTCTGCTATAGGAATAAATGAAGTCCCAATAAGAAAAGCAAAGTCTGGTTTTTTCAGAGTTTGCTATAGCAAAGGAGTCAACCACCATTACTTGTGTTTAAGCAAAGACTCAAAGCAGATGAAGGAGTGGAAAAGCTTCATGATGGGTGAAGTGAGGAAGGCTTCAGCTGTGCCCGGATTGGAGGCTGTTGGCATGGGAGAGCTGTGGGTGGGCTTACCAGAAACAGGACATCCTATGTCATTGGGTAAGCGTGCATACTTGGCTTTGTCTCGTTGGTCTTATCTTGGGAGTGGATACAAGAATAGGGAAGCTGTCAGTTATTAATCATGCCCTGGCCACTGTGGGTCGACTGTTACAGAAGTTACTGTGCAGTGTACTGGATTGTAAATAGAGAGAGCAATCTGACTTCCTGCAAATCTGACTCACAGCACGCTGGCTTCTTGGGCTGTTCATTGATGATAAGGAGGCTTCGCTTCCTCATCAGCTTGCTCCAGGTCATTTTCATACAGGACCTGGTTGTTATCCATTTCTACATTCAGTCTCTGTCTCTCCTCATCAACTTTTCCATCCCCTTTTCTCCAAATCCTTTTCTCACTTTTTTCTAACTCTTCTCTTTATATTTATGTATTTTCTCTGATCCCAGTAAAAATTAGGGAAGGTGAATGTGAAATGTGATGAAGATTTAATGAATAAGGCAACAGGTTTCGCTCATTCACATCAAGCTCTGAAAATCTCTCATCTTAAAGGATGGAGAATTTGAGCAATTTAGTGATCCTAAATGTGCAATGAAGTTTGTTAGTTTGTTTTTAAGAATGGTTATTAAATGCCATGTTGTTATTTGGCTGTGTTCAAACATAACATTAAAATGTTTTCTGTACAAGTTTCCCGGAAAATAGAATACTTAAAATCTCCAGACATGATTCAGAATCTTCTGGATGTGAGATTGAACTGAGCACACTTTAGTTTCTTTTCTCTGGACTTGCCAACACATGAAACTGTTTTGAGATGAGGCAGCAGAAAAAATTCATGTAGCCTCCAATATGTCCTTCTAAAATATTTTATGTTTTTCATTTTAGAGACTCTGAATAGAGCTTTACTGTGGCCATTTGGCCTAACAGTGCTTCCTGTTTGAGGATGCATTCAGATCCAAAACTTAGACTTAAAAAAAATGTGGCCGGGCGCGGTGGCTCAAGCCTGTAATCCCAGCACTTTGGGAGGCCGAGGCGGGTGGATCACGAGGTCGAGAGATCGAGACCATCCTGGTCAACATTGTGAAACCCCGTCTCTACTAATACAAAAAAATTAGCTGGGCACGGTGGCGCGTGCCTGTAATCCCAGCTACTCAGGAGGCTGAGGCAGGAGAATTGCCTGAACCCAGGAGGCGGAGGTTGCGGTGAGCCGAGATCGCGCCATTGCACTCCAGCCTGGGTAACAAGAGCGAGACTCCGTCTCAAAAAAAAAAAAAAAAAAAAAAAAAAAAAAATGTGTGTTGGTAGGTGCGGTGACTCACACCTATGTAATTCCAGCATTTGGGAGGCCAAGGTGTGCCAATCACTTGAAGTCAGGAGTTTGAGATCAGCCTGGCCAAAATGGTGAAGTCCTATCTCTACTAAAAATGCAAAAATTAGTAGGGTATGATGATGTCTCCTGTAGTCTCAGGTACTTGGGGACACTGAGGCAGGAGAATCACTTGAACCCAGGAAGCAGAGGTTGCTGTAAGCTGAGATCATGCCACTGCTCTCCAGCCTGGGTGACAGTGTGAAGCCCTGTTTGAATAAAAAACCAAAGTAGGTGTTTTCTGTCTTTTTGGAATATTGCCAACTGGAGCAGTAAACCAAGGTGAGCTAACGAGAGAAACTTATTTAAATTAAGACGCAGAACTAATTTGTATGGTGTCCCGATCTTGTGTGCAGAAGGTCTATAATCAAAGAAAATATTTCATATTCATTGTAGAGTTGCTAAGTTTGTGGCTCATACTATATTATAATACATAAAATTTATTATTTTTGTATTCATTTTTATTTTCTTGAGACAAGGTCTAGCTCTGTCATTCAGGCTGGAGTGCAGTGGCATGATCACAGCTTACTGCAGCCTTGACCTCCCAGTTTCAAGCAATCCACCCACCACAGACTACCAAGTAGCTGGGACTAAAGGTGTGCACCACCATGCCTGGCTAATTTTCTCTTATATTTTGTAGAGATGGGGGTCTCACCATGTCGCCCAGGTTGATCTCGAATTCCTGGGCCCAAGTGATCTTCCTACCTTTGCTTCCCAAAGTGCTGGGATTATAGGTATAAGCCATTACACCCACCCAAAATTTGTTTTTAATGACATTCTTCCTCTCTTCTGGAATTTTTTAAGCTGATTAGACATTGACACTATTAGCTGTGAACACCTGCAGCATCTTCTCTGATCTGCTCTTTACCCAACGTAACACAGGATTTTTCCAAGGAAAGTGAGTACGGCCTTGGGTCTCTAAACCCAAGGAGGAGGGAGATAAGTTAGGCACCAGATCACAACAGTCTCCTACAGAACAAACGTGCTTGAGAACAGCACTTTGGAAGGTGATCCAGCTGTGCAAGCTGAATCATTTTTCACAGCAATTTTACTAATGCTTCTCACCCCGAATTTTAAAAGCCTGATGAGTCACACTGAATGGCCAACTGCTTATATTATCAAGCAGAACAGAAAAGCATTTACATGCACAAGCACAATATATCACTAGATCAACCAAATTAACGCCTACTTGTATAACCCTTCAAACTCCACACAGACAAAATAAATGGTCATTTAACCAGTAGGATTACTGGCAAATGTAACATTAAAATGTTGATTACTCTATTCCATCTCATTTAATGTCTATGTTGTTCTTTCATGAAAGTAGTTACTCTGAAGGTGAGCAAAGGATGAAGGTAAGTTTCCTAATACACTGAAATAATATCCATGTGAGGATATGAGATATTTTCCCAGCACGGCTTACAAAGAAAACATGCTTCCTTTAACATAAAAGAGAAAGGGAGTGGACTAACTCTCTGTGGATGGTGCATTGAGTCTAGAAAATCTTCAGCCTTAGAGAACCAGGTTTATATAAGGCAAGTTAAAATCCTTTGTAAAGAAATAGCAATATTACCCGGTTTGAAAGGAGGCATCTTGTTCCTGTGACCATTCCATACCATTAAGATCATCACTCATCAGTTATGGTACCTGGTACTTTTTGTGTTCAGAACATTTGGTGCATTTTATCAAATTTTCCACATATCACTAGAAGGCACAGTGGCCTGTAACATCCTGTTTGTCACACAGTACTTTTGAAAAGTGTCTAGGGATTCTATTTATTGGATCATCAATGATAGGAACAGAACATCTCTATTTATCATCACTTCTAAAAGAACAGAGTCAGTTATTTGCCCAAGACTTGAAAGTATTTTTTATAATAATCTCCAAGGAAAAGGTGTGATCATTTTCCATATTCTTCTGCTTTTGTGCATGTAATACTTCATCACTATGCCCTTTACTCTGTACCCAAATCATGTTATGTGCTGTGTCATCAAGCACCTAGTATGGCGTCTGACCATTTATACTCAGTGTTTATGAATAATGATATCACATCAACGGGACAATGAGTCACACTGAATGGCCAACTGCTTACATTATCAATGGGAATGAAATGCTAGGTAATATTATTGCAGAATCCAATAATCTGAGAGTTAAAGACATCTTGAGGAATCACACATTCTAATGACATACCCCTTCTATGGATGCTAGAACATCTCCAGCAATACGAAACTCACTACCTCAAGTAGCATGAGGAGATGTCAAGTTCTGAAGCTGTTCGGGAACTAAGATATTAACATAAATGAAAAGGTGAGAGACAAGCCTTGATCCCTTCAAGATAGAGAAGTAAAACTGAGATTATCATATAAAATAAGAACCTCTGTAGAACTATAGACTTAGCAAGTAGGTATACTAGGACAAAAACTAGGCAAGAGAATAGGAAGAGTCACAGAAGTTTGTTTGGTTTTATGTGTACTTGTATTTGTGGTCTTCTATGGTTTATTTATTTTATTTTGGTTTGGCTTGTATGTAGCAAAAATTACCTCTCACTAAGAATTTATAACATATGCATTGGGGATTTAATTTTTTTATAACTGAATGACTCAAGACTACCCATTCCCAAGCTAATAAAAAATAGTGCTTGACCAATGACAGCTCTGAGAAGCTTAGCATAAAATACACAAAACCTCACATACATCTCTAATGAAGCCAACTAAACAGCCTTGAAAATCTCGACAACAAATCATTTTATAAACCAAAATTATAAAACACTTAAGGAAATAATCTACTCTAAGTGAAAGAGGGGGCTATTAAAAATTGTTTTAAAGCTCTGAAATCTTTGTATCTTTCTGTAGAAGGAAGCAGTATATATTAATTTTTTAATCTGAAAAGTCAAGTATACATGTTAAAAACTTAAGGGTTACTAAACCAATAGAAATAACAATAGTGACTAAATTAGCAGGAAGAGAATATATAACAGTAAATCAGCGACAGTAAGAAAAAGAAGAAAACACTAAAGGATAGAGAAAAGGGGAACATGAAGCACCAGAAAGCAGGTTTTGTAAAAAGCACAAATAAAATGGAAGAAATAAATCCAAACATACGAAAAATCAGTATAGAAGATTACGTTTCTGAGAAGATGAAGTGTTTTCTCTCTATTTTTCCCACTATTTATAACTAAGAACTGTGGATATTATGTACAAAGTAAATAAAAGAAAATTCGGCAAGATGGAGAGAAGAAGAAATCAGCTGAAGTCCTCAGTGCGTAAGGAACAGCACAGTGGTGACTTCCCTGAATCATCTTGTTTGCTGCCTATATTTTTCACTTAGAAATAAGGTAGCTAGCAACCAAGAAACACCAAGTGCAGAGGAAAACATCTCAAAAGACCCTGCACTCCCTTTATTCAAAGGACCAGGAAAGGAATAATCCTGAAAGACAGGAAACTTTCAAAAGATAGTAACTCTCTTCCAACTGTAACCAGAGCCATGTTCAGCTGCTCACCACTGAAAAGCCAGACATGAGAGGCAAGGGTTGGTAAGAGGAAAATCAGGTTTAAAAGGAGAGTCAGCAAACCAAGAAAGTGTTGAACCAGCGTTCTAAAAAACCATCTTAAATTTTAAAATCCATCATAGGGTTTTTAAAGGGAAAGTTGGTTTTGGAGACATGTAGGAGTGGTGAGGGTGCAGGGTGTGTGTGTCTTAGTTCTGTTAGCTATCTTGGACAGCTACCCATCTGGATTTCTGGGTGGTATCATTTTGGCTTCTACCCCATGGTGGTGGACTAACTGTGACTCTCCCTAAGCAAGCAGATTCAGCAGTCAGGGCTCCATACCTGATTTGTTTCAACATTAGCCTCTAGAATTTCTTAAGCAAGAACATAAATTAGATAAGCATGCATTGCCAAAGGACAGTGTCTAGAGAGGAAAGGAACAAAGGAGTGAGAGGGAAGAAAAGGAAGAAAAAGAAAGTAGGTGATTAAAAAATATTTTTAAAACTGAGGTCTCCGGTTGCACAGTCAAACATCACACAAAACACTGTAACCAAACTCCCATTTGTATTAGCAAAGGTTGAGAGGGGAACCTAGACTTCCACCCTCATGATACTTTAGGAAGGTATTCCAACATCCCTGGCAGAATAATGCAAGAGATAGCCAAGTGGGAGCTGGGACTTTCAACTTTGTGGACCAGTACCAAGACCGCCATACATGAAGTATCAGAAAACATGGATTTCAATACTCATCCAAAACTAACAAGGAGCCCTAATCCCTTTCCACTGGGGTGGCATCAGAGGAGGCCTACTAGAGAGTCAGGAGTTCCCCTATTGTCCACAAGGAGGCTCCTCTATCTTCAAATGTCAATGGATGGTGAGTGGGGACCCTGGTCTGCTACCTCCACCTGGCAGTAGTGAGGCAGTGTCTCCCTTCCCCTGCCAAAGCAGTGTTGGACAAAGCCAGCTGCCACAGAAGGCTAAAATAAGAAAAGGAGCCTTGTAACACAATATGAAAATATCCAAGTTTAAATGAAAAATCACTAATCATACAAAAATATCACAAGAAACTCAAACGAGGAAAAAAAGCAATTAATATTTAATAACATCAAGATACCAAAAAATGTTAGAATTATCTGACAAGGATTTTAAAGCAGATATCATAGAAGTGCTTTAATAAGCAATGAAAAAAAATGCTGGAAAGAAATGAAAAAAAAATTGAGCCTAAGCAAATAAATCAGATGACTAAACAAGATAATAGAAGATACATTTTTAAAAGAAGTGAAAGTTAAATTTCAGAACTGAAAGCACAATAACCAAAAAAAAATGATTGGGTTCAGTAGGAGAATGTACATAACAGAGGGAAAAATCAGAAGACAGAGCACTAGAAATTATCCAGTCCGAACCATAGAAAGGAGATAAACCGAGAAAAGTAAATAAGCAAACAATCAGAAAGGTATGTTGGACTATAACAAACGAGTCTTCCTACGTTTATGTATAATGCCCGATGTGCCTAGTTATACTTAGTGGGAGGCATCAGGAAAAGTATGTCTACTTCATGTTCCTACAAGAGGAAGTTCTTTAGATTTCCTCTTTGAATCTTCTTATCCCCTGGAATAAAGTGTATATCACCAGGAGAAATTAATAGGTGCAGAAAAACTTAGTATTCTCCCAAACTCTGTTTACTAAATTTGGATTTCTTTTCTCTTATGTTTCTGATGCCTTACAAAAAGTAAATTGGAGGCTAGGTGTGGTGGCTCATGCCTGTAATCCCAGCACTTTTCGAGGCCAAGGCGGGAAGATCACCTGATGTCAGGAGTTTGAGACCAGCCTGTACAATCATAGCCAACATGGTGAAACCCCGTCTGTACTATAAACACAAAAATTAGCTGGCAGTGGTGGCAGGTGCCTGTAATCACAGCTACTTGGGAGGCTGAGGCAGGAGAATCGCTTGAACCCAGGAGGCAGAGGTTGCAGTGAGCTGAGATTGTGCCGCTGCACTCCAGCCTGGGCGGCAGAGCAAGACTCCATCTCAAACAACAAGGAGAGCAGAAACAACAACAAAGAATAAATTGGAGAGTGTTCCAGGCAATGAAAGGCAAAGGAAAAAGTAGAATACATCATAAACTGACATAGAGATGTAGTGAACAGCCCCACAACATCCTGAAACTCCCTTCCAGAAACCATTTTCAATTTTGCTTTCTTCAGCTTTTCAAGACGTTGCTTCTATCTACCATCTGTTCAGGCAGAAGGGGGTCATGCTTCTAGGACTTGGCAGTGTCATGTCTCTGCTGGTACAGAAGCCTCTCATCACTAGCTGACTATTCATTCCATCTGAATTCAGAAATCTCAAAATAATAACATTCTCTTGTTTATTCAGTCTTCAAAACAGGACACAAAGTAAGAAATTAAATGAAAGAGTGTGTTTTAATGAAGCAGTCACATATTAAGAACAGAATTCCAGAGTTAAAGTCCTAATTCTGCTATGCCTTGACTTCTCATATGTAGAAACTATTGTCTTTCCTTAATAAATCATTTTTTCCTCCCAGGGAAAATAAAACATAAAAATCTTTGAGGTCAACAAAACCTTAGAGATTCCACAGTGCAGCTCCTCAGCGCAACCGAATATACCCCAATTTCTAGCTCCCACACCCAATGAGTTACTCCACCTTACCGCTGTTATACATAATACTTGCCTGTTTTAACTTCTAAGAATTTAAACTAGAATAAATGCTAAGTAATCAGTTCACATGTGTGTATGTATGTAGTATTTGTAAACATAATTTATATGCACTTTTAAAAATGCAAGTATAAAATAGGTGTATAAGTGCTTTGATTTCTCAGAACAGCTCTACACACCTATGGAAATGGTAATGTTACATAAGATGAAGCTGAGTAGTTACAGTTACAGTTTTTCTACCTCAATGTATATTCCTACTTCCGTTAAAGGCAGAGAGTTAACTAGGGATTGCTTCAGGAAAATGAAGCAGAACATTTTCTTTTTTCAGAGGCTGCTGCTCACCTTTCCAGCAAAGAATAAGACTTGACAAGAGGGAAAAGCATGGAAGAGATTTGTTTTTAAGTGAACTAAACTCCAACTGTCAGCCTCAAAGGAAAATAATATTCAAGACATAAATAAAAATGAATAGTGACTTAATCAGGACATTATTAGAAAGGGAACTGAGAATTTTAACTATACCACTTATAAATTTTTCCTCCTTCTTTCCAGAATCAAGGCATAATCTATGGACAACAAAATGTATATCTAGCAAGAATTCAGATAGACTTTATGTTTCTGAGATTTTTGTAAAAATTTTTCTACTTTTGCCAGAAGTAATTCAAATAAACATAAATTCACTCCAGTGACACACCCCACTTTCTTAGCATCTTAGTTGCCTCATGAACCCATTTGACACCTCTCTCTCTTACTCTCTCTCTAGACTAATATGTTTCACAGTATATTGTGTAGATTCCATTAAAAGTTGACTATATGGCTCAGATTCCATGTTAACTTAAATTTGAGAAATTTTGAATGAAATAAAGCAACAGGTCCATTTTTCTTCTGAGCTCTTAACAAAATTTAAAAGCTGAATCTCCTCTCTCATCCCAGCCCAACACATACACACTTGAACAAGGAACACCTTCAGGTGTCAAGAATGATACTAGTGTTCCTTAAAATTTAACTGGGAAACCAAAGCCTTAGGTGCCCAAGTCAGGCTGCAATATCTAGCCACATTCATGAAAACCTTGTGTGAATCTATCTATCTATCTATCTATCTATCTGTCTGTCTAATTTCTCCTTCCATATTGCAAAAATGTTTCATAGGATGTGAGTGTGATATCTCGTCTACCACCCACAGCTTGGTGCTCATAAGTTTCAGAAGCAACCACCACCGATCCATTTTTCTCTTTATCTGCCTCAAAGCTTGTATCCTACAACATCTAATCTAGCTTTTGCATAGCTTAGAATAGATGTGAGAAACCTCATTCTTGATATCCTTCCCTTTATTTTTCTTTTTTTAAAAGTATCATGTAGCTCTTCCTAATTATAGATAACAAAGTCATGCTCATTGTAGAAAATTCACCAAAACCTAAGATGTAAATTAAAATTATCTAACTTAATATTGTTCAAAATTATCATAAAGTTTATATTAAGTAATAAATGCTTAATAATAATCAAGAAAATCATGAAAGAGAAAAACAGGAATGAAAGCGATCTAGGAATTTGCCTTAACAGATATCAGAATAACTAAAACTCCACCATGATATAATCGATGTGATAGTGCATAAGAATGGATATACAGATTATTGAAACCAAATAGAAAATCCAAAAATATATCCAAGAAAAAACAGAAATTTAATATGTAACAATAATATATTTTGATTCAGTAGAAAAAGATGATTTATTTAATAAAGGATGCATGAAAAATAACTGTGAATTAAGGGAAAATTAAAGTGATATCCCTTTATCACAATATATACAAAAATTAATTACAAATTGATTATACACTTAATTTTTTATTGAAATAATTGAAACCCTTATCAGAAAATTTAGGAGATTACATGTTTAGAATCTAAGGAACGGGAGAGAATTTTAACTAAGACAAGAAACCCATATAAAATTTACATATTTATATATTCAAATATTTATTTGATATAAATACATAAAACTTCAAATAAATATTTGGATATATAAATTCAAATAAGTATTTGAATACATAAATATGTAAATTTTATATGCCAAAATCTAAAATAAAAAAATCAATAGACAAATGATTGGCTTTGGAAAAATAATATAGATGACAAACTATTATAAATGCTTATATTTGTAAAGACACAGGGATCCTTAAAAGATACAGAAGAAATATAAACAACTCTATAAAAAACAAAAAAGTAGCAAAAAAACAATTCCCTGAATAGAAAATTTTAGTGACAAAATTAAAAGTAATTATGAAATTAACCTCAAAGTAACCATAAAGTATAACTTTATACTACTAAAATTAGCAAACATTTTTTAAAGTGTCGTTTTATTGTTGGCAGAGATATGCAACAAAAGTATCAATTGTTATCCTCTTTGTAGAATATGGGAAGAAATCTGGCAAGAGCAATTAAAATTAAAAATGTACTGTTTAACATTACATTTCTACATTTAATAGTATTTCCTATTGAAAAAATCTTCAGTGCATGTGAATGTATGTATGTACATGATTACTACAGAACTATTTATAATGGCAAAATAATGGAAATGAGTTTTACTTCTACTAGGAATTATGAAGCTTGAAAAAGCATTTTTCTCACACTAACAGTAAGAAAAATCTGGATAAACTAAATAAATCGTAAGTTCTGTTGAATTCATGAGAACAGTTTGAATAACCAAAGATGGGCACACCCCTCCCTGGAGAGATGAGACAAATAGGCCAACTTTTGTGTCAGAGCGCAGGACGAGGGTCACCATATAAGCAGGTGAAAGACATCAACTAAAATTTTAATAGATTGCTGAAGACAGTGTCACAGGATAATATAACAGTATAGAACATACGAAGGCCCCTGACACAAGATATGATTGCATTCATTTGCAGGCTCTTTTCTATGGAATCTCATCAGGTGGTCCAAAGAAATATTGGTGTTAGGACAGGCGAGCAGAGGGAACCAGATGCATATACCTGCTTATTAGTGCAGATGGGCCGGAGGGGATGCGGTGCTCCTGTGGAAAAGGCCCAGAGCCTCATTGCCCTCAGTTTCCTACCTTAGATACTATCTCATTTGAAACTAAATCTTTAAGGTTCTAAGGAGGAGTAATAAGTGTTACTACCTTCAGGATACATGCAAAGACCTATGATGGCTGGTGGGAGGATAAAAGGAAAAGCAAAAGAAAATAATACTTTAGGGCTGGTGGAAAAGCCTGTATCAATGCCTTTAGAGGTTACTTAACACTAAGTGATGTACCAGCAAATCTCTCTACAGGAGATTTTTCCACAAATACAAAGAACTTGGCTGCCATGGAGAGAAGAGACAGGAAGACTGAGAGCCCTCCCCTTAGTGCTCAGACACTCAGGGCCTGACTCAGACTGAGGACGGACCAAAGTCAACACCACCACCCTGGCAAAGTACTGAATAAGAAAAACAATAGTTACTGTGGGAGAGAGGAAAGAGCTTGGCGCTCTGTGCGCGTGTAGACAGGCACTAAAGGGGCAAGTGGAGCGCAGGCACTAAGAAAAGCCCTCTGGGCTGGGCACAGTGGCTCAGGCCTGTAACCCCAGCACTTTGGGAAGCCAAGGAGGGAGGATTGTTTGAGGCCGGACATTTGAGACTAGCCTGAGCAACATGGGGAAACCTCGTCTCTACAAAAATTGCAAAATGAACTGGGCGTGGTGACGCACACCCGTGGTCCCACCTACTCCTAATCTGGAGGCTGATGTGGAAGAATTTCTTGAGCCCAGCAGGTGGAGGTTGCAGTGAGTCAAGATCGCACCATTGCAGGAAAGCCTGGTAGACAGAATGAGCTCTGCCTCAAAAAATTATAATAATGATAATAATGAAAGAAAAGCCCTCTGGTGCCATAGCACCCTCCCTAAGCACAAGACAACAGATGATTTAACACTGGAGGATTTTTTTGTGTTGTTGTTGAGGGTGGGTAACAGCTTTATTCAGCTGCTAACAGCTCACACAACATATAATTCACCAATTTAAAGTTCACCATCCAATGATTGTAATTAACCATCATCATAACCAATTTTAGAATCTTTTTATCCACCCTTCCAAAGAACCTGTGTACCATTTAGATATTACTCCCAATCCTCTTACTTCTATTTCCCCCTTCCATCCAACTCTTCTGTCTCTACAGATTTGCCTATACTGGATATTTCATATAAATAGAATTATACAGTATGTGGCCTTTTGCGACTGATTTATTTCACTTAGCATATTGTTTTTGAGGTTCATACATATTGTAGCATGTATAAATATTACATTACTATTTAGAGCCAAATAATATACCACATTTTGTTAATTTATTCATTTGTTAGTGGACATGAGAGTTGTTTCCACTTTTAGGCTATTACAAATAATGATGCTATGAATATTCATGTAAAACTCTGTGTGTGAACATATGTTTTCTTTTGTTGGGGGGTATACTTAGGATTGAAATTGCTAAATCAAATGGTAACTTGATGTTTAACTTTTTGAAGAACTGCCACATGGTTTTCCAAAGTGGCTACATTATTGTCATTCCCACCAGCAGTGTATGAGCATTGAGTTTTATCCACAACCTTGACAACACTTGGTTGTCTGTATCTGATTCCAGCCGTCATAGTAGCTGAGAAATGGTATTTCATTGTTTTTCATTTGCAATTCCCTAATGGCTAATGATGTTGACATCTTTTCATACGTTTATTGTCCACTTGTATATCTTTATTGGGAAAATGTCTATATGGCTACTATGACCATTTTAAATTGGGTTGTCTTTTTATTATTGAGTTGTAAGAGTATTTCATATATTATTTATACAAGACACATGTTAGATATAAAATTTGCATATGCCTTCTCCCATTCTGTGAGTTATCTTTTCATTTTACTAAAGGTATCCTTTGAGGCTCAGTTTTTTATTTTGATGAAGACCAATGTATCTATCTTTTTTTCTTTTGTTGGTTGTGCTTTTGATATCATATCTATGAAACAGATGTCCAATGTCATGATATATCCAAAATGATATTTATGAACTATCCAATGTCATGAAGATTTTTTTGTATTTTTTTCTGTATGTTATAGTTTTAGCTCTTAGATTTAGCTATTTGATTCATTTGAGTTAATCTTTTATGTGTTTTGTGAGGAACAAATCCAATCCCTCTTGCCCTT
This sequence comes from Aotus nancymaae, assembly GCF_030222135.1. NCBI lineage: Eukaryota > Metazoa > Chordata > Mammalia > Primates > Aotidae > Aotus > Aotus nancymaae. The sequence continues at coordinate 4,158,097 of NW_026988494.1, read as the reverse complement.
TTTGAGTATTTGAATATCCAGGTTTCCCAGCTCCATTTTTTGAAAAGATTTTCTTCTCCACATTTAATTATTTGCCATCATTTCTTAAAATCAATTGACCATAAATGGATAGATTTATTTCTGAGCTCTCAATTTTATTGCATTGATCATAGTTTGTAGTTTACTCTTATACTAGTATCAAACTGTCTAGATTCATGTAGCTTTCTAGTAAGTTTTAAAATTTAGAAGTTTGAGTCCTGAAATATTTTTTAAATTTTCTTTTCAATATTGTTTTGTCTATTTTGAGTCCTTGCATTTTCATACAGGTTTTAGGATCAACCTGTCAATTTCTACAAAGAAGCCATCTGGAATTCTAAAAGATCTTGTGTTACATCTCTAGATCTCTTTGAGGAGTCTTGATGTCTTGACAATACTGTCTCCTCACCCATGAACATGTGATTTATTTGTTTATTTAGATCTGATTTAATTTCTTTCAAGAAAGTTTTGTACTTCAAAGTATATGTTTTGTACTTATTTTGTAAAAATTACTTCTGAGTATTTTTATTGTTTTTATGCTATTATAAATATAAGGATTTCATTCATTTTATTTTCATTTTGTTCATTGCATGTGTTTAGATACAGAAATGAATTTTGTATATTAATCTTGTATCTTGCAACATTTCTTAGCTTGTTTATTAGTTCTAAAAGATTTGTGGTGGATTCCTCAGAATTTTCTATATATAGGACATGTTGTCTGTGAATAGTGATAGCTTTACATTTTTTTCCAATCTGAATGTCACTCTTCCTCTTTTAAAGTAACTAGTTCCCTTCCCATCACGACTCTTTAAATGATAACTCCATTAAGCCATAAATGTATTAATCCACTAATGAGGGCTGTGCCCTCATGATTGAATCACCTCTTAAAGGCCACACCTCTCAATACTGCCTCACTGGGAATTAAATTTCCATATGGGTTTTAGAGGGAACAAATATTCAAGCCATAGAAACATGGATAGGTTAAAATTTAATGGATGGCTATATATACATATATTCTATGCAACCATTACTCAAAAGCTAAAGAGTCTATTATAAAATCAAAGTAGACTTTAGAACAAGGAACATTTACTGGGTTAAGTGAGTTAATTCACCACAAATATCTAAGACTATTCTTAATATTATAATGATCAAGGTCAGTTGATAAATAGGGTCAATTCATGATGAATACCTAATAATTCAAAATATGTATTTATCAATATAAAACTTTTCTAAATAGATGCAGCAAAGATAAATAGAACTGAAAGGATAAATAGAAAAATCCACAGATATATTTGGAAATTTTGGCATTCCTCTCTGGAGTCAATAGAACAAAAGTCATTTTAGTAAACAGAAGAGTTGAACAACATAATTAACCAACTTTGACCTAAAGTACGTGAATAGAAAACTCCACCAAACAACACAATTTATATTGCTTTCAAGTACCAATTGAACACTCATCAGAGACATCATAATTAATAGTGGAAAACTAAATATTGTTATCTCTAAGACTGGGAAAAATTAAGGATATTCACATGTGCCAATCCTATTCAACATCACTGGATGGCCTAGACAGTAAAATGAGAAAAAAAAAATGCAGTTCCAAAAAGAGAAATAAAACTGCTTCTATTCACAAAAGGCATAATTTTTTATATGGAAAATAATTAAAGACACTTTCTCTTCTTTGAGACAGGGTCTTGCCCTGTTTGCTGAACTGGAGTACATTGGTACAATCATGGTTCATTGCTACCTCAAACTCCTGGAGTCAAGCAATCCCCCTGTCTCAGACTCCTGAATAGCTGGGACTACAGTTGTGCACCACCACATCTGGCTAATTGTTTTGATTTTTTGTAAAGATGGGTCTCACTGTTCTAGTAAATGAGTTTAGCAGGGCTCCTGGATATAAGATCACCACACAAAAATTATTTTTATTTTTATACACTAACAACAAATGACTGAAAATAAATGTGAATAAGAATTGTACCATAGCAACAAAAACACTAAGTCTGAATCTTACAAAACATGAGCAGAATTTGTATTTTGAAAGCTACATAACTTTAATTAGCCAAATCCCTAGGATAGCCAGTCAAAAGATTTAATCAGCTATGAGCAGGGAAAATGGTATCCAGCATGAGCCTTCACAGAAGAAATATTGAAAGCTAGAAGACAGTACAACAAGGTAAAATAGACAGAAATATTGGTAGAAAAGGAAGTGTTTCATTCACTCTATCATGCCAAATGAATTGGGAAAAAAAGTGAAGAAGATATAAATCGCAAAATAACATAATAAGTTGGATACAGTGGATCCTAATTGAATTCTGTCATGAAAACAGAGAATGTTCATAAAACCTTCGCGAAATTGACCATATGTTAGGCTATAAAGAAAACTGCAAGATAAGATCTAGAATAGAGAAAATACCAACTATATTATTTAAGTACATTGCAATAAAATTAGGTATTTCTAAGAGAGAGCCAGGAAACAGAAAACCCTATCACTTCTTCCTTTAAAAATTCTTGGCTTAAGGAGGAAAATAAAGAGAAAATTTTAGAATATCCAAAAATAATATTACACATTAGATAATATATGATATAACTCAAATAGTTCTTAAAGGAAGAAAAATCATGGTCTTAAATTTAAAATCACAAATATTAGTTGTCAAAATTGGGAGGGAAAAAAATGGTAGAATTAACAAATCAACCCAGGAGTCATTTTGGGGGACAGGAGACAGATAACACAATCTCAAAGACATTATACATAAAAAGCCAATTTCTGGAGGTTATGTATTATATAATTTCATTTATATAGCATTACACAAAATGTGGTATATACATTCAATAGAACGTTATTCAGTTATAAAAAGAATGATGTTCTAATAAATGCTACAACATGGAGGAACATTGAAAACATTATGCTAAGTGAAATAAACCAGATAAAAGGGATACATATTGCATGTTTCCACTTCTATGAGGACCTGGAATTGGCAAATTCATAGAGACAAAGAAAGATCAGAGATTGCTATGGGTGGGGGGGACCGAAAAAATGGGGGAGTTACTGCCTAATGAGTAGTTTCTATTTGGGTGGTGAATAAGTTCTGGAAATTAATAGTGGTGATGGAGGCACAACATTGTGAATATAATTAATGCCAGTAAATTGTACACTTAAAAATAGTTAGTAAAGTTTATGAGATCTATATTAAAATGATCTTGTGGTATCAAAAAGCATTGAATTGTACACCTTAAATAGGTGAACTGTGTGGTAGGTAAATTACATACTAATAAAGCTGTCAAAAAATTAAAATGCTAAAATTTTAAAGATGGGAACAGTTTAATAATATCCAAGGGACAGTGCTGGGGAAGGTGACTGAAAAAACAGAACAAAAGAGTCCCTTTGTAGTGCTAGAACAGTTCTGTGTCTTGACTGTGATAATGATTTATGGAGTAAAATTGTCCAAATCTACACACACACACATGCACACACACACACACACACACACACACTAGTGCATATAAAACTATGAAAATATGAATAATCTCCAGTCTAGCTATTATATTGAAATAATGTCAGTTTTCCGGTTTTGATACTTTACTACAGTTATTTTTTGTACTGTTACCATTGGAGAAAGCCGGGTGAATAATACATAGGACTGTACTGTTTTTGCTATTTTCTGTGAGTCTGTAATTATTGGAGAAGGTATTAGAAATGCTAAGATATTCTTTACTGATTGTGGCAAAAAATAAAGAAATTAAAATATACAAAATAAGCAGTGATGTAAAAGAAATAAACATAGTTTCAGGAAAAACTTAAATTTGAGAGTGGTTTTTCTCAGTCTTAGGGAAGTGACTTTTTGGAAGAGATTGGTAATTTGATCTGGGGTACGACTGACTCATGTTTCAAATCCTTGCATTTTCTTTCCTTCAGAAGCTGGTACTTTCATGTACAACACCATAATTTCTCATCTGCACTTTGCAATAGCCTTCCAACTCATCTCTCTGATTCCATATTATGTTTCCCAATCATTCTTCACACAATAGCAAGAGTAACCTTTTTAAAATGTCAATCCTATCAGGTCGCTGAAAGGGTCCCTTTCCTATGTTAAAATATAAAAAGTAATTCTCTTGTTTTTTTTCTGTTATTCTGTAATTTTGCTCAAGTAATTTCTTTTTTAAATTTCATTTTTATGTAAGTTATGGGAATTTATATTTCTTCCAAGCACTTGACTATACTAAATTTAGCTATTAAGGAAGACTTTCTGAATGGGTAAATTTGTGATACTAGTTTTATTATACAATAAATCCAACATACCATTATCTGTTTCTGAATTATTTACTGTGTTAAATTGGCCTCTCTGTTAATTTGTGGTTCATTGTTACATTATTTTATTGTTGTTTTACTTTTATTATAATTTATAGTGTATTGAAATACTTGATAATCTAAATCCTCCTTTAAAACTTCTAATACCTAAAATTTTTAAGTATTCATTTTTGAATATTGAATACAAATTTTTGCAGGATTCTCAGTCATTTTATCTTTATGGAAGAATTGTTTACTCATGCTTGCAACTTCCAAAAATAATAAACCATTTAGGATTTTCAATTCATTTGCATTTAAACATATAAACTAAGTTGTCATGCTTAAAATATTCAATCATCTAATTGTGAAATGAAATGAGCATACTGGATGAATTTCTGATCATTTCAATATCTACCCTGCTGATACTTCCAACAGAGTGGCTGTAGTTTCTTGATGTTTTCTCCTCCAATGACCTCATCTTCCTCCCTACTTCAGTCATTTACTCTCATAATCATAATTCCAGGCCTCATATACAAATAATTACATTTCTTCTATATCCTCAATTTCCAGCACTGCCTCCTACCTTTTCAGTTCACTGACTTTAGTATCCCAACGCCATTGGTCCTTAGATCCTTAATTCCATCGTCTTTTCACCTTCTTCCTATCCTCCTTTATTGTCACTGTTTTCTTACACAGTTTGGATACTATATTCCCATTATATTAATGATTATTCTCCTGTATAGATACACTTAACTCAGATCCTCCTCTGTATATTCATTCTATCCACCAGGAAAACCTTAACCCTTACTCATTTCAATTCTCTGCCTCCTTATACCAGCACCCATGAAACAGAATATGTTTGGAGGACAATCATTATATTCACTTTAAATTGATGGCCACCATCTTCAAAGGGCCCATAGTACCACTTGGGAATCCTACTGCATTTCTCCAGCCTATTCAATCTCCAAACCATCTAGTAACTATTTCATATACTCCTACAGTCTGCAATACCTCTTCCCCATTCTCACTTTCAACTGACGATTTTGCTTTCTTTCTCAGTAAGAAAATAGAAACAATCAGAAAAGAACGTTTGCATGCTCCTATCAGTACAACTTCCAACCCACCTTCATTTGTGCCCATAAACTCTGCCTTCCATTCTGTTGCTAGAGTTAAATGGTTTATGTGACATTTTAAGACCAGCTCTGCTAAATATAAACTGACTTTCCTTCCTTTTACCTACCCAAGGACATTTGGCCTGGCAATTGTTCCCTCTCTCTCCAGCATCATAAAACTTTTCATCACTAGGTTCATTCCAATCATCATATAAGCTTTTCTCTCACATTAAAAAAAAAATAGGTTGACTTCTGTATTAGTTCATTCTCATGTTGCTCTAAGGACATACTTGAGACTGGGTAATTTATAAAGAGAAAAAACTTTAATTGACTCTCATTTCCACAGGGCTGGGGAGGCCTCAGGAAACTTAGAATCGTGGCAGGAGAGGAAGCAGACAAGTCCTTTCTTCACATGGTGGCAACAAGGAGAAGTGCTGAGCAAAAGGGACAAAGCCCCTTATAAAACCATCAGGTCTCCTGAGAACTCACTCACTAACACAGGAACAGCAGGGAGGTAATTGCCACTATGATTCAATTACCTCCAATGGGGTCCTTTCCATGACATATAGGGATTATTGGAGCTACAATTTAAGATGAGATTTGGGTGGGGACACAGCCAAACCATATAAACTTCAGATTCTCTTTCACCAAACACCTCATTCATCTGGTCCCCCGTATGACAAATTTCTTAAAAGAGCTGTCAGTATGCATGAATGCCAATTCTCCTCCCATCTGTGTTATTTGGAACTACTTAAATTATGCTTTAACCCTGATATTCTACCAACACAAAATCTTATCAAGGTTACCAATGATAGCCATATTGTTAAATTTGATCATCGATTTTCATCTTACACAATCTATCACTGGCATGTGAATCCTCCACTTTAATTCCATTTTTCAAGTTGGCTTCCTGGACAACACAGATGCTTTCCTTTGCTGTTTTCTCCTCGTCTTTCCTCCAACTTCCTAATGTAGGGCTCTCTCCAGTTTCCATCCTTCGTATTTATACTTCTATCTTCAAACCTTGGTAATCTGTTTCAGCTCCAAAGCTTTTTTATAAAATTGAATCATATTAAATTGCTATTATTTTCAGTCAAAAATCATCAAGCATTGTTGATTGTATATTATCTGATCTATCTCTCATCTACATGGTGCCAACTCCCAGCTCAGAAGTATCCTTTAATCACCACCTATATGGTCAAATGATAGATAACTTGACCCCAGCCATCTATGACTGAACTGCTCGCTTTCACCAAACCACTCATTCTGCAGCCTAACCCAAGTGAATTCCTGGCAATTCCATCCTTTCCATGGCCCAAACCAAACACCTGTGAGTCATCTCTGACTAGTCTCTTTCTCTTGCTCCCCATATCCAAGCTGCCAAAAGACCCTATTAGATCTACCTTTAACCTATGTCCAGAATCTAATTACCTTCTTACCTACTCCACTGCTGTCACCCTGGGGTAGATCTCCAGCATCTCTGTCTTGAGTTATTGCAGTTCCCTCCTATATCTCCCTGCTTCCACCCTTACCCTCTACAGTTTATTCTCAACACATCGGCCAGGGTCATCTCTTTAGTAAATTAAGATCAATTATTTCACTTCCCTTCTCCAACCCACTGATGGCTCCTCTTCTCACTCAGAGTAAAAACCAAATTCAATGCATTGGCCTTGAGGACCTTCCTAATCTGACTTCCTCTGATTTTATCTCACACTATTCCCCCTCCCTCATCGGGCTTCAGGGTTGTTCTTCCTTCTGTCTGGAGTGTTCTTCCTCTGGTTAACCAACTGGTGAACTCTACAGCACCTACTTTAAATCCCTTCTTAAATATCACCTTATCAGTGAGATCTACTGGAGCAACCAACCCACCCTTTCAACTCCACCAAGGCACTCCCCAATCTCTGCAATCCTGCTGAATTTTTTTTATTATTTCATCATGCTAATTACCTTCTGACACACTATGCAATTGACAAATTTCTTATATTTATGGTTCGTTTCTTATTTACCCCTGCAAAAAGACAAGCTCCAAGATTTTCTGCTTTGTTTATTGATTATGATCTGAATACCTAGAATAGTATCTGATATGTAGTAACTAACATTAATGCAATGAGAATATTTATTCTTTCATTTAAATTATTACTCAAATATTAGAAAAATCCATACAGTCTTACTTTCTGTATTGCTTGAACAGAACCACCTTTCATAGAAAATTCTTGCAGTTTTGTTTCTCCAATTGATAGCACTCCGGATATTCTTATCTTAAACTATGGAAAATCTTAACATATCGATCACGTTTCATTCATGCTTCCTTGTTTTTTGCTTTAAACTTCAAAATGGTAGTCCAAAATCTGAGCCACCAAGTGTGTTGACATTCAAATTTAGACTGAAATATAACCATATTAACAGGCTTTAAAACCCCTATGACAATTCACAATATAAAGTTTCTGTAATAACTGCAGGTTCCCTAAACTCAGTTTTGACAGAGATAAAATTTCTTTAACTGATTTTTCCCCCTCTCCTTAAACTTTTTAGCTGACACACTAAATTGATGCAAGTCATGTGATGCACTGGAATATGAATCTGCCATCCATCTTGATACATCCAAATTCAATGTGCCAGCTGAATTCATTTTCAAAAGCCCTGCAGCTCCACAGAAATGCAGCTTTTTAAAGTCACATAAAAATAATAAAAGATTGCAGGTTGGATGTTAACTTTCTAAAACACCACAAGCAATAAAAGATGCACCTCAACAGGAAGTGCTCCCTACCCATCCCTTGAAATAGCACACATCTCTACAATGATATTCAGAATATGGTTTCCCCATCCTGGTCCTCTTCCAGGTTCTGTTTCTAAGGTAACCAAAAAATATTTATTGTAAAGTGATCTCATATAGTCAGCAATGACACACACAGATCTCAAGGCTGGCACAGAATGTACCATTCAAGTATGACCAGTCACTCTTTTTCTCTTCTACTTTGAGTACCAGCATTCTCCCTAGACCCCAAAATGAGAAATGTGTAACTGACAGATATACTTTTCTATGTGTAATAGAAATAAATTGTAAACTCCGAGATTGCATATTAAGTGTTTATCTACTGGCTCTAGATTTTGGAATCAAAGGTCAGTATCTCTTTGCAGAAAAAAAAAAAAAAGTGTTTGGAATTTTTTTTTTTTTTTTTTTTTTTTTTTTTTGATGTGATGGAAACTGTTACGTGGCCATTTGGCTATGCTGTGGCACTCATATATTTTGTCAAGTGCTGCTGTTGATGTTGTAGTAAAGGTATTTTTTAAGTAAAATTAACATTTAAATCAGCAGACATGCAGTAAACAGATTACCCTCTAAATTGTGAGTGGGCCTTATGCAATTAGTTGAAGACCTTAAAAGAAAAAAAAATGCTGCTCTCCAGAAACAGAGAATTCTGCCCACAGTCTGCCTTTGGACTTCAACTGCAACGTAAACCCTTCCCTGGGTCTCTAGCCTGCCAGCCTAACCTGTCAATTTTGGATTTACCAGACTTGCCAGTCTCTATCAGGGCATAAGTCAATCTTGCAATCCTGAACCCAATCTCTCTCTTTGTATCAAACATATATATCCTGTTGGTTCCATTTCTTTGGAGAACTCTGATGAATGCACATGATACCATTCATTAAAAAAATGCAAATTAATAAGAAGAAAAATTAAATTGTATTATTTTTCATTTCCTTCTTTTCTCAAAATGAAGTAAATTTTGTATCAATAAACCAAAAAGCTTATTTATTTGGTTATTTTTAATAATCAATACCTCTAGGAAAGAATTCTTTTTTTAAATTTTGAACTTATCAAAAAACAGGATATGACACATTTCATGTTATTGTATTTCATAGATTTAAAAGTTCCTTTTTGCTGGTATAGGTTATTAAATATCCTTTTACAGAATGGCTCTAGAGAAAACCACCCTTGGTTAACATTAGAAAATTGCTTTCTTAATCAAACTGTTTGAAATGTTAGGCTTAAGGTTTATTCTCAGAGAGTGTTTTTTTTTTTTTCTGTAATAAGAGCAGTAGCAAAAAACAGTCTAATTTCAGAGTATGTTTAATCTGTTTGATCCTTAGGGATGAGTGAGAAGTGAATTATTTATTTGGTTTGGATGCATTATATTTCTTACCATGGAAGAATAAAATTTGGCCATCTTCTGCTTTGCTTTCATCAAAACTACAAGAAAAAAATGCATAAAATCCTTTTATATTTATTTTTAAGCCACAGTTTAACATAAATCTACAAACCATCAGCATAGCATAGTGGTTGTGGGTGTATCTGAGTTTGAATCCTAATTCATGTACTAGCCGTGAAATGTGGGGTGGGTTTTAGTCTTTGGGCCTCTGTTTCCTATACATAAAGAGAGAAAATAATTGTACTTTTCTTCATGTTATTGTGCTGCTTAAATGAATTTAATGTGTATAAAATTCTTAGAATGTAATAAAGAATCCATTTGATGTACTCACATTATTAGAGAGGTTTTCATTTGTATTTCTGGTTATAGATGTACTAAAACAAATTTAGATTTAGAGACACATCTGAGTTCACTGTAACAAATAGAAAGTAGTTACTACTTAACTGATTTCGAAAGTTTTGTTACTACATAAATTTGAGTATTTTGACTCATTGAAATATGGTCTCTCTGGATCCATGTGGTAGAATTACCCAGGTTACTACCCTATCTGTGAGACCTCAGATTTTTTATTATGAGGGCAAGTAATCAGTTCCACTAGATTGTCCATCTGAGAAATTTTCCAAAAAACAGGTCCTTGGACTTTAATCCCCTTTCCTGCCTTTTTAGTCCCAACTGGTAGGCATGTAATTTATCTCTTCTGCAAATTCATTACAGAATTCCTGCCTATTTTTCTTTGTTCTTCCTTCTTCCATTCCTTCTCCCTTGCCATATTCCCGATGGGTTTTATTCTTTCCTTGCTTTAAGATTACATCTTTTGTTTTTAAACCAATACTTTGGTATCATAATTTCGTCTTGTAGAAGAATGGGCATTGACTGCTTTATTCTCATTTGGCTTTGGCTTTTCTTTAATTTTTCATTCTGCTGTGCTGTTTTCTTGTTCTTTATTTTGTTCAGTTAAAGAAGGTAAAAGTAAAATCCACATTCAAATAATGTAATATGAATTCATAAAACACAAAACAGCCATTAAATAATTTCCTCCTAAATAAACTAATTGAATCTCAGTATTTTAGTCTATATTTTCCCTACTGCCTCTTCAATGCAAAAATTAATAATGCATAAAATTTGTGTCCTCCCCCAGCCGTAAGGAAAAAATAAATCTTTACCTTCCCCTTTCCCCCTAATTTCATTTTTAGGTAAGGTAATTGCCATATGGACATGTTAAAAATCATAACTAAAATTATATGCATGCAGATGTTCTGAAAATACTGTTTTTAGAGAAATATATTTTTTTTTCTGAAAATCTGGAACATCAGACATGTTCCATCTTTATTTAATGGAACAGTCTAAACCTTGCTAAAATTATAACTTTCATGATTGATTACATCGTTGATCAAACCAAAGCTATTCTGGCATTAACATCTGTTAATCAGTCAGATGTTCTCTGTGGTCTCACTGACTGAGGAAAACTCTTTCCCTGCTGGTTAGGGACAAATAAGGAAGTGTTTGGCCTTCATTTTTGGTTTTGTTTTGGTTTGGGTTTGGGTTTTTTTTTTTTTTTTCTGCAAGCAACTGTTTTCATTGCTGAAGAAAGAGGAACAAAATAAATTATAAAAAGGAAAAATGTATGATGAGTTTCTTTAGATTTGTGCATTGGTCTACGGAAGTTGAATACACACAATCTGCATCTTCTTTGGGTTAATAAATCTGAGCCATTTGTGACATCAATTTGTCTTATTTTAAAGGAGCATATTTGGACTTTCAGTGACACAACAAAATTAAGACTACTGGTAAACCACAGCTCTTCACCTATTTTATAACTCAATTTCTTACCAACCTTTGGCTTGTCCAAGTAAAATGTCAATATGTAAATTTATCTACCAGCAGTAATTCCAAACTCTCAGTGAGTGATTCATAATTAAAATCTTTAGTTATATTCACACAGAATTATTTTTTTAAATGCTCCAACAAACTTAATTTTATACCTTTGATATGAAAGAGAGAAAGTGTAAGGGAGAAGAAGGAAGGAAGGAAGGAAAGAAGGAAGGAAGGAAAGAAGGAAGGAAGGAAGGAAGGAAGACAATATTTTATTTATTTATTCCTAAGTATGTCTCAAATTTGTATAGGGCACAAAATTATCCTTAGGAAGTGTGAAGAAAATTTTAATTGTTTTTAATCTTGCTTCAAGGCACATTCCATGCCTAATATTTACATGTGTTATGCTTTAAATAAACCTAAAACAGCATGAGAATTCATAATTAAAGCTAGAAAACACTTTAGCTTTAGAAATCTAAAGGGAAAAAGATAATGGTCTATGTTAAAGGTTGGCCTTGGGGTTAGGGAAAACTGAGGTGATATTTGCACCTGACTTGTAGCAGCAGTTAGCAGACCAGCCTCAAGTCAACCTCCTCCATCCTTTCCTTGCTCACTACCTGAATCTGAATCCCTGAGCAGGTAAGCCTGCCAGGACAAGGGAAAAGCAGGACTGCGCATGCCTCCCTGAAGACACTGCTGTTAATATCACAACAGTCCTACCGTATGCTAATACAATGTTCTTTTCCTGGCATTATCTCATTTTCATCCTCACAACGAACCTGTAAGGTGAGCATTATAATACTGACATCATAGCCAGCAGAACTAAGGCTCAGCATAGCCAAGTGACCACCCTGGGAATACACATTTGGTGAGGGAAATGTAATTCTAAGCCGAGTCTTCAAATCTCAAATTAAAACAGTTCTTTCCCTATTCTCCAGAGTAAAAGAGGTAGTTCACAGAAACATTGAAAGGTCAGAAAGGATCAGGGCTGAACAAGCTGACATTTCTTCCTCCGTATCACAAACTCTCAGAATAACATAACATGGACTCACACCCCCACACTCTGTTGTGCTCACAAATCCAAGATGCTGGATGCTAATCTGGGAGGAGGGGCAGGAGGATGGATATCTCCAAAGACAGTAGCCTGGCCATGTGACTATTGTTTGTCTCTTGTATCCATGGAGAATGAAGGAACAGTGATGAATTTTTGCTCACAAACAACTGTTGGAAAACAAAAACAAAAACAAAAACGAAGAGCCAAAACAATTTCTATTTGTGAGTGATCTTTGCCAGATGGGACAATTACTGACCTTTTCCAAAGCCACTTGCAGTGTTGAGCTGCATGTATCTGTGTTTCACCTTAGAAAATCACAATGAGAATTAATAACAGATTTCTTCACAGTAGGAGGGCTGGAGAGACTTTGATTTTACAGCAGGGACCTGGCAGGCTGTTAGCATTTCGGAGCTTCTCATGCATTGTGCTCCTGATGCAACATTTCAAGATTACAAAAAGCTGGCTTTGAAGGTGAAGCACCCAGGGAGAAATTTGTTCCTTTCTCAGTTAAGTAAGTGTCCAGCTGCAGCCAAACCCGAGTGGGCACATCTATCCTTTACCTTTTCACAAGCTGACCATAGACTCAGATGGTAAAAAGAGAGAAAGGCACTCCGTGAGGTCATCTGACTCAAGTTTGAGAGTTTTTTATTGTCGTTGTTGTTTTGCCTTTTATTTAAGTATCTAATATATGGTCTCTGTAAGCTATGTAGCCTTGTGATTATTAAGTGTCTTGGCTTGGAATATTAAGAGTTTTTGATTAAATAGCAGCTCTACCACTTATTAACCACATGTTTTTCATTTGTTAATGGGGATAATGATAACTAACTTTTAGGATGATAGTGAAGATTACAAGAGTAATATTTGTAAAACACCTAGCCCATTGTCTAGCACATAGCAAGTGCTTAATAAATTTGTAACTCCACAGATAGCATAGGAATGTATGTATGACACAAAAATGTTAAATAAATCTCACACAAGAAAGAAAGAAAAGAAAAAAATCCTCCTAAAAAAGAATGTCACTGCTCTAATTCTTTTTGTAAAGTCCTTCTGAAAATCTGCTATCATGTTAGAAATAATAAATATAGCTATAATGTTACATTCCTAGTCCTATTTATTTCTCTTCAATCTGATCAGCCCCCATAGTTGACCGTGATGTTAGTTCTCTTAATTGAACTTGTTAATGCTATTGGCTTGACAGAATAAGGTAGCAACCAATCAGGACATAGCAGGCAAAGCTCTCTTCATGCCATCCTTTACAATTTAAAAAGCTTGAATGTCTTGTATACTCAATGGGCAATTCAGAGCAATGTCAGGTTGATTTCCCAAAGGATAAAATTCAATGGTATAATCACCACACATATGGAATAGAGTCACATACTTGAAAATGAGAGTAAAGCTAGAATGCATTCCTTGTTTGAAGTTAATTAAAGTTGAAGTGAAACAGCACATAAAACACTGTCTGCAGCCAACTAATTCTTCTATCGCAAAGATGTTGATTTATCTTGCTTCTGATGCATATATTTTTCAAGGGTATTTTTCTCCTTGAATTAAGAGAGAAAGGCCAGCCCTGTGGCTCACATCTGTAATCCCAGAACTTTGGGGAGGCCAACATGGGCAGATCACAAAGTCAGGAGTTCAAGACCAGCCTGGCCAATATGGTGAAACCTCATCTCTACTAAAAATACAAAAATTAGCCGGGCATGATGGTGGGCATCTGTAATCTCAGCTACTCTGTAGGCTGAGGCAGGAGAATCACTTGAATCCAGGAGGTGGAGGTTGCAGTGAGCCAAGATCATGCCACTGCACTTCAGCCTAGGTGATAGAGAGAGACTCCATCTCAAAAAAATAAAAAAGAAGACAGTTCTGTTACTCAAATATGCAAGACTGACTTTTTAAAAAAAATTTACCACAGAGACTTAAAATTGGAAGCTTCAAATACTTCCTGCTGATCTTATACACAGTGTTCACTTCAGGCTGCAAATAAAAGGAAGGAAACTTTTTTTTCCTGTTTTACTTTCCCTCTCAGTTTCAGTAATTTTTTTTTGCCACTAAATACTCCCTGCATCAAGAACAGAGTCTGATTGGCAATAATTCTTCTGACTGTTTGGTGAATAAATACATAACATTCTGTTTTTGCTTTCTGAATGGTTTATGCCCAGTTACGTTCTTTCTGTATGATCAGTAAGACTCAAGAAACAATTGGATCATCCGGGATGATATATGTGTGTGTGTGTGTGTGTGTGTGTGTGTGTGTGTGTGTGTGTATGTGTGTATGATAGATATTTGTATCATATATAACATGTATATATATGTAACTTACATGTAAGATACACATACATATGTATTTATACGTGTTTCTGGAAGGATAAAGTCTAAATTCTCTAACACAACGTTCAAGGTTCTATGGCAATTGTCTTCTTCATACTTTTGGTTCTCCCAAATAATTAACGTTTTACTCAAGCTATTCACTTTTATTTCCCTGACACTTTATCTTTTCCACTTATAAGTTTATAATTTTAAAGAAATATGATGTTTTTCCTTTGCTGTAAAAATTCTACTTACATTTCAAGTCCCAGAGTCATAGATGTCCTCTATGGTATGTTCTCTAATTTCAAGGTCAGAAATTAATTCTCTGTTCATTGCACATGTAATGCTCTGGCCATATTGTTAAACTTACCTCTGAACATGCTTGTCTTTCCATAATTTTTTGAGGGATTCTTAAGACAAGTAGCAATGTCTTTTTTCAGTGTTTATTTTCTAGTTCTTTAGACCAGGCTTTATCCTTAAAAGAGGAACCCAATAAAAATTCAGCAAATAATTGAGAAAATGAATGAATGTACAAAAGCATTTCAAACATATTTTCCATATGAAACAAGTTGCTAGGCACTGGTGTTTATGAAAATGGCTCATGGTATAGTCTCTGCTTTCAAAACAGAGTCTAATGGTTTCTCTCTGTATATTCTAACTGATCAAAGATTTGTTGCTGGTTTTTGTGCAGTTGTTCATTTATCTCAACTCTTTGAAGAGGTTGGAGTTCAAAGCTGCCTTTTACCTTTTTTCGTATTTTATGATATATTTCAAGCTGTTCTTGAATTAAGATGCATAAAACCACTTACCCTAGAAAATGCATAAGGGATCAAAGTGAAATAGCTCTGGAGATTTCACTTAAGAATCAGGAAAGGGTGGTCATTTTACCATATAATCATTTCTATTGCATCTGTCTTTCAAAGCCAAAAGAATCTTTCTTTGTTTTTCCAGACAATTATCCTCTACCCTTTCTTATAAACTCATACAGCATGGTGTATCATTTGTTTGCTAACTAATCACTGCCTCATATATATTCTGTATTACCACCTACTACTACTGTGCATTCTTCTTTCATTTAATTTCAATATTACAGATACTTCATTTCCTCACTAGACTTTAAACTCTTTAAGCACAAAATCTCCTTCAGAAATTAGTGGTCTGCTCCAAATAGTTTTCAAATAATAATTCATTTTTGCTTTGTTTTAAACTTTAGAACATACAGTGAAATATTCTTGTTTGTTTGTTTTATTTGGGGGAGGGGTGTCATTTCTTTTGCTTGGTTTGGTTAATTTCACTCTCTGTCATATGTTCGGCCCTTGCTGGTATTTTATTTTTTAACTTTTGCAATGGTGATCTCGAGGCACTTAATTGCAGCAAGCTTCACTTGATGTATTTTGATTGAGCAGTAATTGTTTGGTGGGACGATACTAAGGGAAATCACTTGTGATTTATATTGTTTTGCTCAGGATTTGAATGATTAAGCATACATGGTTCTAGAATTGGTTCTGAGAAACAAGTAAGAAAGAAAAGATTCATTCTGCATTAATAATAATGGAGTTTAAATGTCAAGTCTGATTTTTAACTCACAATTTTTGCTCCTCCGTGCCCTGGTGTAGTCTGCTATTATTTTACCAACTTTGCCATTTGTATTTACCTAACATACTGTAAGGAAGAAACTTGCTTCCTTCATATCTATTTGCCTCGGATTTTTAGATTCACATCTGATTTCAATGAAGAAGAACTGAAAGCAAATGAGGGGCTCCTGTGAGATCCTCGAGGCTATTTAATTATGGATAAACAAACGATGGTGAGAATCATGTTTAAATAGTGGCAGTTAGCCTGTACCAACCTGGGGTGGGAGAGCATGTTAAAGAGAAGCAAAAGTCTCTCTGCGTCTCACTATCAACCTTGAACGTAGCCTGCTTGGAACACCAAAATGACCCATATCCCTTCCTTCCCCACTCACACTGAATTTGTGGGGAGGAGGGCAGGCAGGGGAGTTGGGGAGTAGACAGGTAATCAGAAGCAGCAGGTAGAATTAAAACTATCCACAAGAAAATTAGAACACAAATGTTGCTAAGTATCTCTCTTTCTCTTCTCCTCGCCACCAAAAAAAAAAAAAAAAAAAAAATTCACTAGTAACTCCAGTTTCATTTGGAATGAAAAGTTAAAAGGAAGACTGGTATTCAATGTGTTTTTCTGAATTTTCTGCAAAGCAGCTCCATTCCAGTGTCAACACTGCCATAATGCCTTGCCAAGCATCCACTAAAGAAACCATCCATCCAACTGTATCACCCTGCCTAAGACATGGTGGGTGGACAGTTTTCTGCTGTGGAATGTCAGTAGGCAACCTGCTCATCAAGCCCTCTGAAATCCCTAAGCCAGAAAGACTGCTGCAGAATGCTCAAAGCTCAGCACTTTTAAGGAGGTTCAAACTTCCTTCCCTACAACCATCTGCTAGATGGAAAAAGGAGAAGGCTACTGATAGGGTTTCTCAAGGGTGAAAATCTTCATTAATATTGGTTAGCAACATGAAACTGGGAATCCCCAGGAAGCATTTCTGTTCATTCAGCCTGCAAAATCCTCTTACTGTCTTTTTGCATATAATGGAGTTAATTACCAGAGCCAGCACTAAACTAACACACGATGACAACTTCCTCAGCTGGACTTGGGGAGCATGCAGTGTGAGTTTCAAGGGACGATGATCACCTGTCCTACTGTTTTCTAGCAGTGATGAACAATACAAACTTTTTGAAATCTGCCTTGAAGCCAATTTGCATTGGTCCATCCCCTGCCGCTTGTTACCGATAGGTGGAGCTGCTGCAAAGCAGATCAATGTATATACACGTACAGTGCCTACAGGGCTGTGTTCAACAGATAGCTGCTGAGACATGCATGCACTCTGGCATATCCTGACAGCTATCAGAGAAACCAGACTTAATTCTGCCACCAAAAATGATATTTATTCACTAAGCAAGGGATTCATCCACAAATTAAAAGAGCATGCATTTGCCGAGGACCCAAATCTTAACCTTCATATTAAATCTAGATTTTTCTTTAATCATTTTTGAGTTCTTTTCCTTAAATGAAGTTAACTATAATTGACTTCATTGAAATATTTTTAAAATACTCATTACAGTACAATTTCCTCAGCAAGTCCTACTGTTAGAATATTGTTGTGGTCTGTTTTAACATATGAAAAACAAAACTTTATTTTCTCTGCTTACCTGGCATGGTTCTTCTGGGCTTTGAGAACAATACTATTTAATGATGCCATGGACCCTAGGCAAGAGAAGAAACTGTGACTTCAGTAATATATCCAATAGAGAGAAGAAAAAAAATCAAAACCAGATCGAAGCTCATGCATGCACACACACATACATACATACACACATATGTGTATGAATGTCTTTATCTTTTCTGCAAAATCTGCCCATGTGTTTTATTATATACCTTTTCATATCTTGACAGGAGAAATGTAGTCGTTTTATTGCAGTGGTGTGCACAAGGATAAAGCCAGCTTAAAGGAACAGCGACTAGTTGAACATTACTCTGATTCATTTAAAATGAGTTGCTGATCAGCTGAAAAGAAGCTGTGAGGAAAGAAATGCTAAATAAAGCCAACGGCCCTGCCTCACCTATAGTTGTCTATTTATCTTCTACAATTGTGGGGCTCATTAGCCAGTGAGTGATATTGGAGCTCAGCTTTCTAGAATTATGATTCCAAGGGGAAAATAACATGGACCTGCACAAAATTCCAAACCCACAGACATCTCTGAATTGTTTCCGCCATACAAAAATGACTCAACACCTTCCAAAATTGGTCCTGAATATTTTTGCTTATAATTCTGGCAAGACATATATTTTGAATGACACCCAACGTAACTTTCCCTGAAGTTATTCACTTCCTCAAGAAGCTACTGAACTATTTAAGTTTAGATAGACAAACTAAACTTAACTATTCAACAGCCAACCATATATATTTTCTCCATGATTTAATGAAATCAGGCAAATGTTAGTTCAAAAGCATGGAAGGCCTGGGCAGGACAATAGTAAGCAGAGTGCCAAGCAGTTATCAAGAGCAATGGCCTACATGAAAGTTATTAGAACTCAGTTGGCCTCAACTCTGATTTCATCACCAGTGGCGCTTGTTTATTCCTGCCAAGCTCAGCCTTTCTAAAAAGGGCCATTTCCTCGGAAACAGGGTTGGCAAACTCAGCTCAGTGTTCACTACATCCAAAACCTAAGCTGGGAACCATAGGTTTATGGGCATTCTTAAGGTATTCCATTAACCAAGGTTCCATGATTAATATTTTAAAATATCTAGTTTCAGGAAGTCTGCCTTTTCCTATGTTATCTAAATGTGTTTTCACATAAGAGAAATGTGATAGTATCAGGGAAACCACTTCAAACCCATGACCTCCATCCCAATGGAAAATTATTGAAACGTAAATTAAATATTATGAAAATCAATTCCTAAACCTCCTACAGCTGAATGTTTATTCAGTTCAGTCCCGTCTCCATGCATGCTACTATATGTTTCTCCAAATAATGTCTTTTAAACTAACTCATAGTTTCCTTTAAAAAAAAAAAAAAAGATTATCTTTCGTTTCTAAAGACAAGGAATACTTGAAACCCAATTAAACTGTTTTTTCTTGATAATACAAACATTTTATAAAAGTCACTTTTCAGTCAATGCAGGCTATCTACCTTGGATAGCCATTGATAAATTCTATTACTGACCTGTCTTTTCTCTCCCCTTGTTTCCCTACTCCTTATTCTCCACATTATATTTAAAGCAAAATAAAACACAAAGATGCTTGGGCTCACTCCAAGAGATTCTTGTTCACTTGCTGTGCAGGCAAGAGATTTTAGAATCAGAAAACCAGTGAAAGACTACAGTTTATTGAATTTTCTCTGAACAACACATTGTCAAAGCATCATTTCAAAACACCTATGACACATTCATTGGTCTCATGAATTTTTATTAAGTTCTTAGTCAGTGGGGCAAATTAAATTTTAAGGTAATGGTTATCGAGGCTGTAATTCTTCAAAGTGATTCATCTCAATCACAGAAGAATATTCTTAATAGCGCTTATCACCTTCTAAAAGTATCTAATTGTATCATGTTTATTTTCTCTCTCCTCCAACTGAATGAAATTTTACAAAGAACATTACAATAGTATTTGATATATTATAGAGACTCAATAAGCTATTGTGATAAGTAAATACATTAAACACTATCCCACACATTCTGGCATTATATATGGATGCCATATAAACAATTAATTAATCCTCATACACTGATGGTGAAAATGCTAAGTGGCCAGTTTTGAAACTAGTTTTCCATTTTCCTATGAAATAAAACAAACACTTACTGTATTACTCAGCATAATGAGATTCAGCTACCTCACTTCTGGGTATTTGCCCAGGTGAATCGAAAACTAATGTTCAATAAGAACCTGTACACAAATGTTTATAGCAGCTTTATTCACAATCACCAGAAACTGGAAACAACCAAGATGTCTTCCAATAGGTAAGCAGATAAACAATCTGTAGTACATCCATGAAATGGAATATTACTCAGCGATAAAAAGAAATGAGCTATTGATGAAACATAAATTCATTTTCTAACAAAGGAAATTAGACCCAAAAGACTATACATGGTATAGTTCAGTTAAGTAAGAGTCTTGAGGTAGCAAAAAGGGAGCAGAAAACAAATGAGCATTTGTTAGAGGGATTTGAGGAGGGTAGAGACTGACTACAAGGAGGTACATAGGGAATTTATGGGGTGATAGAACAATTCTGTATGTACTGCAGAGGTGCATATATGACTCTATGCATTCGTCAATACCCATAGAACTATATGCCACTGGTAAATTAAATTAACTATACTAGGATTAGGTTAGAAAACCTTACTGAAGGGAGTGGGGCAAAAGAATGAGCTGGCTTAAGTAACTTTGGTAAAAAGTGTATTGACTGGAAAATACAGGACTTAAAGACAATAAAAGAGAACTGTACATAAGCACTACACTGTAATGGGAATGTGTGTCTTTCAGGGGTACAGCCTACCAATTCTGAAATTACTTTACATGTGTTTAGAGTTTAACAAATAAGTAAATGAATTGTAAGTAATGGGGGAGCCAAGTTTCTCACTGTCAGTGAAAGAAGCTACAAATAATCAAATGAAAGGTAGATTAGAGTAAGAGATGTAGTATAAATTCACTTTATTTATTTATTTAGATAGATAGATATAGATAGTTAGCTAGATAGATGTTTGTATACGTGGGGTAGTGTTCACACAGATATATTTCATAGTTCTGTGCACTGAGAGGGCCTAAAAGAAGTGACCACACAGTAATAGCAAGTAGTTCTAGCACCATATCTTGACTTCTAAATATAAGTTGAACCATCTCTCTTCACAGATGATATGATTCTGTACATAGAAAACCCCATAGCCTCCATCAGAAGGCTTCTAGACTGATAAATGATTTTGGTTAAATTTTGGAATACAAAATCAACAGACAAAATTAGTAACATTTCTCTACACCAATAACATCCAAGCTCAGGGCCAAATCAAAATGGCAATCCCATTTACAGTAGTCACAAAAAGAATAAAATACCTAGGAATAGAGCTCACCAAGGAGATGAAAGATCTCTACAATGAGAATGACAAAACGCTGTTGAAAGAATTCAGAGATGACAAAAACAAACATACAAAAAATTCCATGCTCATATATAAGAAGAATCAATATTGTTAAGATGGAGCTGGCCATACTACCCAAACCAATCTGTTCAATGTCATCACTATCAAACTACCGAAGTCATTTTTTACATACCTGTGAAAAACTCTTCTAAAATTCATATGGAACCACAAAAGAGCCCAAATTGCCAAAACAACCCTAAGCAAAAAGAACAAAGCCAGAGGCATCATACCACTCAAACTTCAAAGTATCCTATAAGGCTACAGTAACCAAAACAACATGGTACTGCTACAAGAACAGACACATAGACCAAAGGAAAAGGATTGAGAACCCAGAAATAAAGCCACATGTCCACAAACCATCTTAGCTTCAACAAAGTCAATAATAACTAACAACGAGGAAGGGATTCCTTATTCAATAAATGGTGCTGGGATAACTGGCTAGTCATATGCAGAAGATTGAAAGGTGGACCCCTTCCCGTCACCATATACAATAATTAACTCAAGATGAATTAAAGACTTAAATGAAAGACCTAAAGCAGTAAGAACCCTAAAAGAAAACCTAGGAAATAATCATTATGGACATCAGCCTTGACAAATAATTTATGACTGTGTGTATAAGTCATCAAAAGCAATTGCAAGAAAAACAAAAATTGACAAGTGGGACCAATTAAAGAGCTTCTGTACAGCAAAAGAAACTATCAACAAAATAAACAGACAACCTACAGATGGGAGAAAATATTTGCAAACTATGCATCCAACAAAGGTCTAATACACAGAAGCTATAAGGACCTTAAACAAATAGCAAGCATACAACAAATTACCCCATTAAAAATGGGCAAAGGACATGAACAGGCACTTCTCAACAGAAGACGTATACAGCCAACAAATTCATTCAACAAATTCAAAACAGTGCTTATCATCCTGCTTCATTACAGAAATACAAATTGAAACCACAATGAGATAACTATCTTGCACTAGTGAGAATGACTATGATTAAAAAGTCAAAAAAACAACAAATGCTAGCAAGTCTGTGGAGAAAAGGGGACACTTAGATACTGTAAGTGGGAATGTAAGTTAATCACTGTGAAAAGCAGTGTGGAGAATTCTCAAAGAACTTAGAACTACATTTGACACAGCAATTTCAATATTGGGTATATATCCAAAGAAAATAAATAGTTCTACCAAAAGCACACATGCACACATATGTTCATGGTAGCACTATTCACAATATCCAACATATAGAATCAATCAAGATGTCTATAAGCAGTAGACTAGATAAAGAAAATGTGGTACATATACACCATCGAGTATTATGCAGCCACAAAAATGAATAAAATCATGTCCTTTGCAGCAACATGGATGGATCTGAAGGCAATTATCATTGGCCTCACTGTAGAACCAATGTAGAAACAGAAGGCCAAATATCACATATTCTCACTTATAAATGGAAGCTAAACATTGAATACACATAAACACAAAAATGGAAAAAATGAACACAAAGATGAAAAAAAAAGAACTAATGTAGAAACAGAAAGCCAAATATCACATGTTCTCCCTTATAAGTGGGAGCTACATACTGAATACAAATGAACACAAAGATGGAAAAAAAATAGACACTGTGAACTGCTTGAGGGGAGAGGGTGGGAAGGGAACATGGGTTGCAAGGTTACATATGGGGTAATATGCTCACTACCTTGGTGATGGGATCAGTTTTACATCAAGCATCAGTGACACACTATCTACTCATGTAAAAAATGTGCACATGTATCTCCGAACCTGAAATAAAAGTAGGAAGGAAAAACTGCCAATATGCTGCACCCTTTCCTCACCCTTTAATAAATATCATCTGAACCTCTAAATGTCAGTAATAGAAACCAAGGCTCCTTGTAGAAATGGCTGACTGTAGGGTAGGGCCTAGGACAATATAAGTTAATTCTAGAGCATCTTCAAATGCCAGAAATTAAAAAAGTGCTTTAAAAAAATGGATACATATCAAAAAAAATAAGAGCTCTCAAAGGAAAACACTAGAACAAAATAAATAAAAGAAATATTGTATTGTAACACCAATAATAAAATAAAGGTTTATGACATTCTGGTATAAATAAATAAATGAAAAAATGGGCAAATATTTTAAAGAAAAAAATCTTTAGGATTAAAATGATAAACATAGGAGAAATGAAGAAAATTAAAAACCACCATTAGACCATCATGGAAATAATTACTGCTTGCAAGATCCACAGATAGATGTTAAAATTAATGAGCAAAATGAGAAGGAGAAACAGAACGTTTGAAGAGCCTCAAAGTAATCTCTCCCACAACACATATTAATTAATTGCCATGATGATTTTAACATATGTCCACAAATTCTTTGGTACACTTTTCTGCAGGAAGCATGCTTTAATGCCTCTCCTCTGTAATGTAAGCAGGACTTAGTGACTAAATTCTAATGAATAAAATATGAAAAGGAAAAAAATAGTAACTTAGTAGAGAAACCTGGTAGACACTAACTTAACGAGTGTTTAATCTTGGCATCATAAATAATAAGTCATGATTATGTCATGTACCTTCTAGTATGATGTTGTATTAGTCCATTTTCACACTGCTATAAACAGCTTCCTGAGACTGGATAATTTATAAGGAAAGAGGTTTAATTGAGTCACAGTTCCACATGGGTAGGGAAGCCTCAGGAAAGTTACAGTCATGGTGGAAGGTGGAGGAGAAATAAGGACTTTCTTTACATGGTGGCAGGAGAGGAAAGCAAGCAGAAGAATTGGCAGATGCTTATGAAACCATCAGATCTCATGAGAACTCACTCACTATCACGAGAACAGCATTTGGGGAAGCTGCCCCCATGATCCAATTACCTCCACCTGGTCTCTTCCTTAAAACAGTGTGGATTATGGAGAGATTATAGGGATTATAATTCGAGATGAGATTTGGGTGGGGACATGAAGCCTATCCATATCAGATGTTATGATGGGAACATTTCATCTTTCCATTATTTTCCCAAAAATTCATAACCTTCATCTAATCATAAGAAAACCTAAAGGTAAATTCAAACAGAGGGACATTCTATAGAATATTTGCCCAGTACTCCTCAAAAGTGTCAAAATCCCTCTCTCTCACACACACACCTATATACACACATACACACAAACTTAAAATCTGTCAGATATTGGGTAGAGAGTAAGGTGACATGATGACTAAATGCAAAATGGTATTCTGGATTGAATTCTGGAGTAGAGAAAGGTCATTTTTAAAAACTAGAGAAAACCAAATAAACTCTGTAGTGTAGTTGTACCACTGTTAATTTCTTAGTTTGGATAAGTATACCATAATGATATAAGATATTAACCTTAGGATATACAGGATAAAAGATATACAGGAATTCTATACAGTATCTTTGCAATGCTTCTGTAAATCTAAAATCACTTCAAAATAAAGAAACTTTTAAAAGAAAAGCAAGTTAATAATACATGCCAAATGAATAGTAAGGACCAAAACTGACCGCAGATACCACTGTGAAGCTGGACATTATCAAGGCACCAGGTTAGAAATTGAGTGCTGAAGTGTGGTTGAGATTTGGAGAACTAGACAGTGACAGAAAGTTGCAGCACGAAGAGTAACAGCAAAAGAAGTGCACGAAGTGGGTTAAGAGAGCGGTGAGTGAACCAGTCACTGACATAGGGTGGAAAATAAGTGAGAGAAAAAGTTAGGGCTCTTTCATGGTATTGCAATATGGACATTTGATTTAATTACTTGCAATATTTCTTTTTCTAAATGAAAATATCTTTACCCTTATTCCTAGATAAAAGGGTGAGTTCCTTACTACTATCCAGACTTCATGTCCTCAAATTGTGTGTGACTAATAAAGATATAGGATTTGTTTTGATTGAATTTGGGGCTTTTGTTCCCCTTATCAATGACCATTACTGACCCAAATGGTGGGTAAAACATGTATTCAAGTCAGTGTCTTAGAGGGATATTAGGTGGAGAAGTTGAAGTCAGTGGGTTAGAAGAAATAATGTGAGCTTCCCTGGATTAGTATGTTTGTTTTGAGGTTGTGGTGGTTGTTGATAATTTTAGGCAAAGACCCAAGCAAGCACTCCAGAGCCAATGTCCTCAGTTATTAGTTATTTGTCCTCACAAGGTGGTACCTACCCAGAGTTCTCTCCTCTCTCATCTTTGTGCATGGCTTCAGTGAAGCCATCTTTACTGAAAACATTCCTAGTTGTTTCTATATGATTTAACATTTATGTTGGCTAAGGAGACTGCTTGGAATGACTGTGGCATTGTGCATTTTTACATCCCCTTTTATTTCCTTCTAGAAAGCTTCCTATGGCACTCAAGAGCCCTCTGTGGTGTTCTTTACTGTGCCACATCTTTACCACTTCGATGTTTTATGGGAGAAACACAAAGCTAGTCCTCTAGGGGCCTAGCATGCTACTTAGTTGAAGTTAGACTAATGATAGGAACTGCAGATGAAGCATGGAAGCTAATTCCCTTCACTATCTTTGTTTCATTGACAATCATTAAATGCTCCTGGCAAAGTGGTTCCAAGTATCAATCCTTCCATCCAAATGCAAACATACATTAAGCCTCCTCATTGCTGCCAGTCCTATACACACACACACACACACACACACACACACACACACACACACTTCACCATTATTGGAGAATCAAGCCTAGAAACAACTGTCTGCTCTTGGAGAGGAAAATTATTTCTTTCCTGATGGTAATGGAATGTGTAAAAATGTGCCCATGAAACCTCTGTCTCCTAGGAATTCACGGCTGCTCAAGCCAGAATCTCTGCTGGTAACAAATTACTGAGGAGGGGGCTGGGAGTATTTTAAACAGCTTGAGGTGGGCCAAAAAGGTATCTTCATCATACTCCATGCTAACATCTGGACAGTAGGTGGCAAAGTAATCCTGGAAATTA
Source organism: Aotus nancymaae (assembly GCF_030222135.1). Taxonomy (NCBI): domain Eukaryota; kingdom Metazoa; phylum Chordata; class Mammalia; order Primates; family Aotidae; genus Aotus; species Aotus nancymaae. The sequence goes on along the minus strand of NW_026988494.1, from coordinate 4,131,710 downwards.
TTTATTTTGTCCTCTAGTCCAGACAACATGATCCAACATGAGTAATTTTAATAAGTCTACTTTTGTTCTTAAAATTAATTATGAACTAGTCCAGACAGCACCGAAGATTAGCTCCTGTCTGACAAGAGTATCTTATTGTAGAAGTTGGCAGGAAAATATTTCCTAGAATATAAACCTAATTAAACTGAAAATATGGAGTGTTAGGTTCAGACCTTAGACTCATAGTGTGATTTGATCCAGCAAAAAAAAAAAATTTTAAAGGCTTTTAATCCATGCAGAAACTGACATTGTGTAAGAATGTGAGTTTGGTGCCAATGAGAGATTCCAGCCAGAAACTCAGAGACCAAGAGAAATCCAGGTAATTGTAACCAATGACTGTTATCATCTCCTCCCAGCTCTTGCCTGGAACCATAGCCCTGTCCCAGAGTTGCTCCATCCTTTTTACAGAGTAGCATGGAGCCCCATTCAGACTTTCGTATTACTATGAAAATTCAAGCAATTGTTTGATTACGAAAGTGGGTGTTGTCCTATGAATGCCTCATATTCTGAAAGGAAAAGGATTATGTCTAATCCTGATTTTTTCTTGTTTTGCGGTGGTGGTCAGTCTGCCTGCAGTAATTCTCCTAAATCTCCCCATGTTTCCAAATCCTTTCCCCTTGATGCGCACACACATACACACGCACACACACACACACACACACAATCACTGGAACTGAGTCCCTACGAAAACTGAAACACAAGCCTCTTTTTTATGCTCAGTGCCAAGCAGGAGCAAAAACTGTCTGCTCCTATTCACAAATTCTGTTTTATTTCAACAAGAAAGCATGCTCTTTCTCCATCTCTCTCTTGCACACACTCACATACATCTCCTCACAGAAATGTTCTTACTTTCAGCATATGATCAATAGGAGGGTATACTCCTTAGGAAACTTGTTGAGTGGGCTTTGTGAATCTAGCAGGCAACAGAAACTCTGGTGAACTTTTCCAAGGAGAATCAGCAGGGTGATCAGCATGAAACCTGATTTTAGTCGCCTGGAGAGAAAGTGAGTGAGCAATGGCCAGTTCAGGGTGGGACTCACACAGTCACTTCAACAGCTGAACCTGCCACAGGGTGTCCTGACATGATAGCTTGACATTATATAAATAGATAAACGGGATGAAAAATCTCTGGGGAACATAATTGCACGTGACAGAGAGGGATAGTGTAACATTTCTGAATCTTCCAATCTCTTTTTCTAAGAAATCACTCTGCCATCAAGAAGTCTCATAAAGTCTGGTAAGGTTAAGGGGTTTTATTCTCTTTGAAGAAAAAAGAAACAGAACAGTCAAACAAAAAAATGTTTACTAGGAAAACAATACTGTGGGTTCTTTCACACTTCAGAGCGATAACTCAAAAATCAATTTACAAAGAAAATCTTGCTATTCCTGTGAATTAGGAACTCTGCAGATGAAAATTTCCCTTCTTTGACTTCATTTTCTGCTGTAAATCTGAGAAGCAGCTCAGCTGATGTTCTTGAAAGCTCCACCTGTTGAGGATATATCATGCCCAGGGTTTTTTTAATAAAATAATCCTTCTCATGCATACAACTTCCAATTTCTCCTCCTCTATGCTTCGGCAAACACCAGCAATACCCTGCGTTTAAGTCAAATTTTTCACCTAGCTCATCCTAGACGTCATGACCAAGTCTAACCTGAACACTTTTATATACTATTTAATGAAAATATTTTCTTTGTTTAAAAGAAAAAGGGTTATGAAGCTTTGAAATGTGATCATTCTATCTCAGCTCATTACAATTACCCTTTAAATAATCAGCAATTACCCTCTTCTATCGTTTAGTTCTTTCTTGGGCTGTAGCTGAAGGATTAAAAAAGGTTAGGAATGGGTGCTCTTCCTCTCCAGGAAGCAATCAGTTTTAAAGCTTTCTTTCTCATCCTTTCATTCTTCCCACTTTGTTTCCTTTACTTGGGTGGCTTTCTCTTCACTAGTACTCACATGTATAAAGAATGGTATTTGTCCTAAATAAAAAAGGAATTTCTAGAATCTGATAGATATTACCTCTGTTTTTCCTTTTTTGAGATGGAGTTTCACTGTCACCCAGACTAGAATGCAGTAGCGTGATCTCAGCTCACTGTGACCCCCACCTCCTGGGTTCAAGTGATTCTCCTGCCTCAGCCTCCCCTGTAGCTGAGATTACGGTGGCTACCACCAAGCCTGGCTAATTTTTTATTTTAGTAGAAACAGGGTTTCACCATGTTGGCCAGACTGGTCTCGAACTCCTGACTTCAAGTAATCAGCCCATCTCAGTCTCCCAAAGTGTTGGGATTACAGGTGATTACAGGCTGAGCTACCATGCCCAGCGGGTAGTACCTCTTAAAAGCAAGAGAAGAAATATGAACTGTACTTACATTCTGTAATACATCAATATAGTTTGACTTTGTGACCCCACCCAAATCTCATCTTGAATTGTAATCCCCACATGTAGAGAGTGACCTGGTGGGAGGCAAATGGAACATGTGGGTGGTTCCCCCATGGTGTTCTCATAATAGTGAGTGTGTTCTCACAAGTCCTATGATTTATAAGTATTTGGCATTTCCTCCTGCTCTTTCTCTTTCCTGCTGCCTTATCAAGAAGGTACTTGCTCCTCCTTCTCTTTCCACTATGCTTGTAAGTTTCCTGAGGTCTCCCCAGCCATGCAAAACTGTCAGTCAATTCAACCTCTTTCCTTTATAAATTACCCAGTTTCAAGTAGTATCTTTATAGCAGTATGAGAAGAAACTAATACATACATTATTTTATTTTATTTTTTCATAGTAAGTGTGCAGCAAGCATTATTGATCTCCAGTTACTTAAGAAAACGGGTGCACAGAGCCTATGTAACTTATGCACAACTGAGTTGAGAGGTGGGATATCAATTCAAGCCTCTGCTACTACCAAGCCTATCTTCTTTCTGCTGTACTGTGCTATTTCCACAGGTCACAAATGGGTGAGAAAACTCTATCAGGTAAGATCTAGGAAAACTGAGACTGGGGATAGTTTTGTTTGCTTTTATTTTAAATGAAATATTAAATCATTAAAAATGGTGTTTGTATTGTTTAAACTTCATTATTAATATTGGTGTTATAAGTTTTTGAATGAACGCTAGTGGAAATAAGTTATAAAATAATTTTTAGAAACTAATAAATGTGTATTTTTAATTCCAAGAAAAATATAATTTTATCCCTCTTTAAGAATCATATTGATCTTTAATTTTAAAATGCCAACATAAGGAAAATGGCAGTCCTAAAAGCCAGAAATTTACCAAAAAGAAACATGAATCTGTCCCTTTAATTACCTATGTTTAATGGAATTTCAAAAGCACACCATGAATGATGAAAAATCTTTTCCTGTTAGGGAAAGAAGCCTATCATCTATTGGTAACAAGAGCAAGAAACATTTTTTGAAGTCTTAACTCTATCTTTGTGGAAGACATCTACAAATATACATAGATCAAAAGGCATAGAATCATTTACCACCTACACACGTAAGTATAATCTTAGCATTGTACTTTTTAAAATTCAACTTATCTTAGCATATTCCCCTTAAAATAGTCTCAGTATCTTACCTTTAAAAATCTAGCTCATGGCTGGGCATGGTGGCTCACGTCTGTAATCCCAGCACTTTGGGAGGCCAAGGTGGGCAGATCACCTGAGGTTAGGAGTTCAAGCCACCCCTGACCAACATGAAGAAACTCCATCTCTATTAAAGGTACAAAATTAGCCAGGTGTGGTGGTGCGTGCCTGTAATCCCAGCTACTCGGGAGGCTGAGGCGGAAGAATTGCTTGAATCCAGGAGGCAGAGGTTGCAGTGAGCTGAGATCATACCACTGCACTCCAGCCTGGGCAGCAAGAGTGAAACTCCGTCTCAAAAACAAAACCAAACCAAACAAAAAACAAACTCATACAACTCAATTTATTCATAGTGTGAATTAAGCTTGTGTCTATAAAGGAGGAAATTTAGAAGTCATATGCAATAACACCTGTACAGTAATTAATACATAACATCTAACTAAATTCTCATTCATTTATTTTGTATTATAATATTTTTTATTGATAAATATCAGAGAACTATTGCAAAGACCAGCTGAATATTATACCAATGTTGTCAATAAGTTATATAAAAGGTAGAAATGATATAATTATATATTACGTATATATGGTTTTAAGATATAACATATATATATGTTTGTGTTTATGTAGTCCTTCACCAAGGGTTGGCCAACTACCCTTAGGGCCAAATACTGCCCACTGCCTGTTTTTATAAATAAAGTATTATTAGAACAAAGCCACATTCTTTTGTTTATATATTGTTTATGGCTGCTTTTATACACACACGATGAGTCAAATAATTGCAACAGAGCCCTTCTGCCCTGCAAAGCTTAAAATATTTATTATCTGGCCCTTTACAGAAAATGTTTGCCAACCTCTGATCTATATATGACACAATGCTATCAGTTTTTGTAGAACTGAGTTTCATTAAGGATCTTTCCTGCGTTTATTGCAGTGACAAATTCTGAACTTCTGTAAATAAATGGGTGGATAAATTCATATAGTTGAATGAACTCTGTGATGATTATTTCTGTTCAATATAAAACAACTGAGAAATTAGTACATACCTATACATCTTTATATAGGTATACATAGATATATTAGATAGATGAGAGAGAGAGAGAGAGAGAGAAAGACATTAGAAATAGTGTTTTGCTCTATTTCCCAGGCCTGAGGGAAGTGGCGTGATCATAGTTCACTGTAATCTTGAACTCCTGGGCTCAAGTGATCTTCCCACCTCAGCCTCCCAAGTAGCTGGGACTTACAGGTGCCTAATACCACACCCAACTATTTTTTTTTTTTTTTCAGTTTTTATAAAAATGGGACTATGTTGTCCCAACTGGTCTCAAGCTTGCCTCAAGCAATTGTCCCACCTCGGCCTTCCCAAGTGCTAAGATTTCAGGCTTGAGTCACTATGCCCAGCTTACATACCTATATATAAATCCTATATACCTGTTTTCAGCTCTGAGGGAAGACATGATGATCTTTTATGCAGGGAAACCTAAGACTCAGAATATCAGTTTCATCATCTGGACCACCAAAATGTAAAGTAAATGGATGCTACCTTAATGATGTGCCAGTAATTTGAACTGAAGATTCTTGTCAGAGCTTAGTCTAGAATACCTTGTCTTTGACTCATGTGAAAAAAAAAAACACTCAAAAAATTAGAATCTGCTACAGAGAGTGCTAATCATTATTCTTTCAGGATTTCTCTAGTTTATATTGCATGAATTTGCACTGAGAGCAAAGAAAAACGAGGTGGTGTTTATTTCTCTTCCCATCAATTTATCAGGAGTCAGAGAACACCTTTAGAGCATCATAAACACTAGTCCAGTCCAACAGAAAACTGGTTTAGATTGGGGGTTTTGTGTACTCAGTGACATTTGGGGTCTTCTTCTTTCTTGTACCTCTTTCTCTTATCAGCTCAACTGGGTTTACTAGTTACTGGTCTCAGATGACAGTTTCTTGGCTCTAGCTCTGGTTTCTCTCTTATACAGCTTTTGTCATCTACTCTATATTTCATTATCTCACTGTTCAACTCTCTCTCTCTCTTTTTTTTACTTCACTACAGGGACTGAAAAAGATTAATTCTCTCTGCTTCTCCAGAAAAGCAGCTAACCACCAGCTCCTGCTGATCGTAACCCTTCTGCCGGTAACACACCAGACATAGTAAAATGCTTTCACTGAATTAAAATTTAACATTACATCCCTATTTTTCCTTAGGATCACTATAATAAATTTCCCCATAAAAGAAGTTTTTAAATCTTCTTGAAAAGTTGCTTTTGAAAGAATTGTTCATCATTAATCAGGGACTATAATGAAATAATTTGTGTTAGGTTGTGCTTGCAGAATTTAGTGCCAAAAACTGTTTGTCTCTTCAAAATAACTAATATGCATGCATTTTTTCCAGATCATGAGTAAATTTGATCTTTCTTATTAATTTTTTTGTTTTTGCTTTAGTATCTTGGAACTCAAGACTAAATGCACATTTAAGTGCAATTACTGCTGAGGCCAAATTTCTATGAGAATTTTTTTTTTTTGCAATAGCAAATCAAAGTTTATAAATAAAAATGAAATACAGATCTGGTCATTTTAGTTAGTACCTTTTCTTGGATTCCGGTTGACAATTTTTACTCCCACTTTCTATGAAATCACAGATCTCCCTTTGGCACCCAAAATAAATATAAAACAAATAATATCTATTTTATTGTGATATTTTTCTGGTGTTTTTGTCCCTATGACTTATGGATAAATTGGACTTAGTGTTGACATACCACGTGCTATCAATAAATAATCACTATCTGTTTAGGTATATGATTATGACTCTACACACATTTGGAAAAAGAGAGCCCATTTGTGAAAATGCATGGAGAAACAGACAAGTGCTTCAAGATTAATGCATCTTTACAGAGACTTACTGACATGGTATATCGCTAGTTTAGTGTAGTAAAGACATAAAGTGAGAAAGTAGTTCGTCTACCTGTTAACAGTGATTGCTGCATAATGTAGAAAGCTAGATCTTGGGAAAGACAAAATATGCAACAAATACTACTTGCTTAAAGGAAATAGTAATCTTTTTTGTTGCTTAACACAACTCATTATTATTTCTCAGGGTTCTAGGAGTTGACCGGCCCACCTAGCTGGTTTTGCTTGGAGCCTCTCCCACAGTTGTAGTGAGAGGTTTTTCCCTTTTGCATGTGGTGCCTGGGCTGAGATGTCTGGAATAGTTGAGGATGATTGGACTTGTCTCTTGCTCCCACTCTCTCTGTGTGCAGCCTTTCCATGTGAGCTACTTCACAGCCTGGCAGTCTCAGAGTAGTTGAACTTCTCACCTGGCAAATGGCTTTCCCCAAGCCAGAATAACAAGAACCTTTAATGGTAGTAATAGTTTAATAAGCACCTATTCCCATGCTAGATACTATAAATATATCTTACTTCATTCTCATAATAACCATACAAAACGGGTACCACTTTTCCTATTTTCATGAAAAGGAAACCAAGACTCAGAATTGTTATGTAATTGTACCAGTCTTCCTCACTATAAAATGAGCAATCCAGGTTTTCTTTCCCTAAAATTCACATATTTTCTTCTATGCTTAGCCACCTCATAAAACCATAAAATGTCGAATGCCAATACAATAGATAAATAACAATTTAATACATAATACAAGGGATGTTATAAATCTCATGTGATTAACAGCTAAATTAAAATGTAGACATTTACTCTAGAAATAAAGTAGAGGGAAAATTCTCTATGAACTGGTATTTCTGAGGAGCCTTCTTAGAAGAGGCTAAGTGATCTAAGTGCTACAAAGTTTTCTGCACAAAAACTGAAGACAATTTATCAAAGCATACATTTTATTATTTGTTTATCAGAAACTTTTGCTTACTTCAGAATTCTGTAACTGTATTTTCCCTTTCTTTATATAGATAAAATCCTAGATCTGTGAAAGACAGAGTAGATAAAATTTTCTTTAAGTGGCTTGGGTAATAACTCTTGGTCATTAAGATATTTTTGCTGATTTCCTTTTTACAGTATTAGATTATATGACCATTATGATATAATCCTAAAAGAGTACAATCAGCTGATTCAAGCAGGAAGAAAAGACTATTTCATTAGAAGAGGCAGTTGTCCTTTCCTTTATGGAGAGAATAATGATCATAATGCTAAATTGACTGAGTATTTTCTCTGCTGGTTGCAGACAGAGAGATGGGCCTTATGTAACCCTAACATACACTTCCAACTTTGTCTTATTCCTGCTGGTTGTGTTCTCACTGAGTTTAGAGCTCCATGCTTATGTTGCTTTTTACTGCTACCATATGCCTGGTGAGAGTTCCAATGAGGTATAGGGCATGCAGAAGATTCATCTTTATGTTGGCAATTTAACCCAAATCCAGCAAGGTGGGCCCAAGACAAGTTAGGCAGTAGAGCCATGTGGTAGGTTCGCAAGCTGGAGTTTCATACATCCATCCATTGTTTCTAATACTAGAGCTAACATTCTTTGCTACAGCCTTGGAGAACAACATTGCCTGGGTTAAGTGTGCATACAAATGTTGTTCAAACATTTTTTTCTTATTATGCTTTCTATCTGTAGGATTACAATTTTCTTAAGATTTCTGTGGCACCAACCACAGTCTTTTGGCTTGGTATATGGAGTAATTCAATGATCCTGTCAGGCACCCAGATTCTTAAGTTGCTGGGGGCAGGGATGTAATCACGACAGCAGAATCCTTCCAGGTTTCTGAGGTGGTACTTGCCTACACTGTAGTTGCTTTGTAAATAATACATTTTGAATGACTTCCTTCTGTACACTTCACTCTCTACTAATATCGAACTCGTGCAGCTGGCTTCACACCCAGGCACTAATCTGTCCCTTGCTTATGTTCTTTGCTTCATTATTCTCCACTCGTCCTAGTCCTCCCTTCAAGTTTCAGCTCAGGTGTTTTCTCCCCCAGGAAACTTTCCTAAATTTCCCTTCCATTCCATGTACACTTCTATCATGTTACAGAAATAGTCTTTTGGAGGAATCTATATATTATATCCAACTCCATGAGGTCATTGAGATTAAGATTATTTGTTATTTATTTTGAATCTCAGCCCCTTGCCCAGTGCCTGACTGGTAGTTTAATCTCACAAGTCTATGTTGAGCTGATCTGAAGAATGGAGTGGAGACAAGAAACTCATGAGGAAAATAAGGGGGTTGAACATTCCAGGAGCCACTAGTGTCTTTTGCACCCCTTAGGAAAGTTTCCTTGTATGAAAATATGAAAATTTTATTCAAATTATCTTCATATTGCATCACATAAAAATACTATTAATATATTTTTTTAACTTTCTAAAGTTCAAAATTGTTATAGAAAACACATTTGGAGGATTCCAATAAATAACTGAATCTCTCTCACTTTCCTTAGGAGTCATAAGGAAACAGACACAAATTATACCATCAGAGGGGTCCCATGGGCCTCAGGGCTGAAGTGGGAGTTTCCTATTATCATCATAGAAGCACCAAATCTGAGGTTCCTGATCCTTCCTCACAGGAGATCTCACAAAGTTTTCTAGCTAACTCAGGTGGTGGTTGCAGGCCCTACAGGAGACAGTGAACTTGCTCACACACCCAGAACATTGCTACTACAACCAGCATATAAGAAGGCCATTGCATGCATATTCTCTAAAACCAAGAGCTCATACAGGGTTGTCACCACTGAAAGCACCCAAGAGCTGAAGCTAGGTGACAATAAATAATTAACTGTAAAGTTACAATCTCAAGGGAAAAAACAAGAAATTTAAAAACTCAATTTAATACAAAATAATTAGAAAAAATACTCTACCCAAATGAAAAGGAACTGGAAAACTAATATTGGCTATATGAAAAAACAGGGCTCTAGAACACCCCCGAAAGATTATACAAACTCTCCAACAATAGATCCAAACCAAGGTGAAATCTTTGAAATATCAGATAAAGAATTTAAAAGTTTGATTATTAATTCACTCAAAGAGAAACAAGAGAAAGGTGAAAATCAACATACAGATATTTTAAAAGCAACTCGGGATACAAATGAAAAGTTTCTAATGAGACAGTTATTTTAAAGAAAAACCAATCCAAACTTCTGAAAGTGAAAGGCACATTTAGAAAACTGCAAAATGCAGTGCAAACTTTTGACAGTAAACTAGACCAAGTGAAAGAAAGAATTTCAGGGCTGAAAGACCAAACTTTTAGATTAACCTAATCAGAAAACAAATAAAGAAAAAATAATTAAAAGAAATAAAGTATCCAAGAAATGTGGGATTATGTAAAATGTTCAAATCTAGGAATTATAGGTTTTCTTGAGGGAGAAGAAAAACATGTTGGAAAACCTATTTGAGGGAATAATTGGAGAAAACTTCACTGTTCTTTCTAGAGATTTAGACATCCAAATACAAGAAGCACAAAGAACTCCTGGAGAGTCACTGCAAAAAGGACATCACCAAGACCTATAGTCATTAGGCCAACTAAAGTCAACCTAAAGGAAAAAAATTCTAAAAGCATGAGACTTTAAGTTTCTGGGGGCAGGGATGTAATCACAACAGAAAAATCATTCCAGGTAACCTGTAAATGGAAGGCAAAACAAAGACAAAAACAAAACAGAAAAGACAAAAACATCAGGTAACCTGTAAATGAAAACCTTTCAGACTAACAGTAGACTTCTCAGGAGAAACTTTCCAGGCCAGAAGGAACTGGGGTCTTTTCTTTAGCCTCCTTAAACAGATTAATTGTCACCAATAATTTTATACTAAAAAAACTAAGTTTCTGAATATAAAATTCAGAATAGAGAAATAAAATCTTTCTCAGACAAGCAAATGCTAAGGGAACTGGTCAATTCTAGACCAGCTTTAAAAAATGCTAAAAGGAGTTTTAAATATTAAAACAAAAGGTTGATACACACCAGATTGGAAACTCCTGAAAGCATAACATTCACAGGGCTTATACAACAAAAACACAATGAAGAAAACAAACTCACTAGGTAATAATCAGCACAATGACTGAAACAGTACCCTACATCTCAATATTAAAGTTAAATATAAATTGGTCTAAATTCTCTACTTAAAAGATATAAATTGGCAGCTTGAATTAAAAAAAAAAAAAGATCACAAACCAAATATCTACTGTCTTCAGGAGACACACTTAACACATATCCTTATAGACTCCAGGTAAAGCAGTGGAAAAATATATTGTATGCAAATGGAAACCAAAAGCAAGCAGGACTAGCTGTTCTTATATCATATAAAATAGTCTTTAAGAAAACAACAGTAAAATAGACAAAGAAGGTCATTATATAATGATAAAAGGGTCAACACACACATAATAATCCTAAATATGTATGCACCTAATTTCAGGCTGCCTAGATTCATAAATCAATTAACACTAATAAGAAAAGAGATACAAAATGACAGTCCAACTGGGCACACTGGACAGATCATCAAGGCAGACATTCAGCACACAAACATTGGATGACAACTGTGCTTTACTAAAATGGGATGTAACAGATACTTATAGAACATTCAACTCAAGAACTGAAGAATATACATTATTTTCATCAGCACATGGAACATTTGTCAATTTAGACCATATGTTAGGCCACAAAACAAGTCTCAGAAATTGAAATTATATCAAATATCTTCTCAGACAACAGTGTAATAAAACTAGAAACCAATTTCAAAAAAAGCCCTTAAAACTAGACAAATACATGGAAACTAAACAATCTGCTCCTGAATAATTTATGGGTTAACAATAAAATCAAGATAGATTTTAAAACTTTTTCAAAATGAATAACAATACTTACACAAAGCCTCAAAACCTCTGAGATACAGCAAAAGCAGTAGTAAGAGGGAAGTTTATAGTGTCAAATGCCTACATAATTAACTCTGAACGATCACAAACTGACTCCCTAATGTCACAACTCAAAGAACTAGAGAAACAAGAACAGATAAAACCCCAAATTAGCAGAAGAAAACAAACAACAAAGATCAAAGCAGAATTAAATGCACATGTAACCAACAAAACAAAACAAAAAAACAAAGAAAGAAAGATTAATGAAACAAAAAGCAAAAAGCTGTTTTAAAATAAATAAACACAATTGACAGACCACTACCTAGGTTAACTAAGAGAGGTTTAAATAAACTGAATTAGAAAAAAAAAATGGAGACATTATAGCTGACACTACAGAAATACAAAAGATTATTTGAGACTACTATGAACAAATCGATGTACACAAACTAGAAAATCTAGAGGAAATGGATAAACTCCAAAAAACATATCACTCCCTAGCTTGAATCAGGAAGAACTAGAAATCCTGAACATACCAATAGCAAGCAGTAACGTTGAATCAGTAATAAGAGAAATCTGCCAGCAACAACAAAAAAGTCCAGGGATAGATGGATTTACAGCCCAATTCTACCAGATATTTCAAGTGGGATTGGTACCAATTCTACTGAAACTATTCCAAAAGATTATGGAGAAAGAACTCCTCCCTAATTCCTTCTACAAAGCCATTATTACCCTGATACCAAAGTGAGGAAAGAACATAGACAAAAAAGAAAACTACAATTCAATATCTCTGATTAATATAGATGAAAAATCCTTAACAAACTACTAGCAAACTGCATCCAACAGTACATCAAAAAATAATTTAGTATGTTCAAGTGGATCTTGCACCAGCTACAAACCAACAATTATCATGCTGAGAATTGAATCAAGACCGCCACCTCTTTTACAACAATTATACAAACAATACTTAGGAATATACTTAATCGAGGAGGTGAAAGATCTCTACAAGGAGAGAACTTTGTAGAGATCTCCTTGTAGAGATCTTTCACCTCCTTGATTACAAAACAGTGCTGAAAGATATCAAAAGTGACACAAACAAATGGAGGTACATCCCATGCTCATGGATTGAAAGAACAACATTGTGAAAATGACGATACTGTCCAAAGCATTCTACAGATTCAGTACAATTCCCGTCAAAATATGGACATCATTTTTCACAGAATTAAAAAAAAATTCTAAAATTCACATGAAACCAAAAAAGAGCCAGAATTGCCAAAGCAATCCTAAGCAAAAGGAACAAATCCAGAGGTGTCATATTACCTGACCTCAAATTATACCACTAGGATACAGTAACCAAAAGAGCACGGTGCTGGCATAAAAGTAGACACATATTCCAATGCAACAGAATAGAGAGCCCAGAAATAAAAACCAAACATTTACAACCAATTGTTCTTTGACAAATCATGGAAAACCATAAATTGGGAAAGGAATGCCCTATTCAATAAATGGTGATGGGAAAATTGGATAGTCACACACAGAACAATGCAACTGGATACCTATTTCTCACTATACACAAAAATTAACTCAAGTTGTATTAAAGACTTAAATCTGAGACCTGAAACTGTAAAAATTATAGAAGAAATTCTTCCAGCATTGGCTTAGGCAAAGAATTTATCACTAAGACCCCCAAAATACAACAAAACTAAAAATAAATAAACTTAATTAAATTAAAAATCTCTGGAAAACAAAAGAACTAATCATCAGAGTAAACAAACAACCTGCAGAATGAGAGAAAATGTTCGCAAATTATGCATTTAACAAAAGACTAATATCTAGAATCTGCAAGTCAACTCAAATCAGCCAGGAAAAAAGACAAATAATCCCATTAAAAAGTAGACAAAGGACATGCATATACATTCCTCGAAAGAAGATATACAAATGGGCAAAAAGCATATGAAAAAAATCTCCATACTGAATGATCAGAGGATTGCAAATTAAAACCAAAATAAAATACCACCTTGCTCCAGCCAGAATGACTGCTTTAAAATGCCAAAAAAAAAACCCACAAAAAAACCAGTAGATATTGGTGTGGACGTGGTGAAAAAGGAATGCATGTACAATGTTGGTAGGAATGTAAATTAGCACAACCTCCGTGAAAAACAGTATGAGGATTTCTCAAAGATCTAAAAGAAGATCTACCATTAGAGTCAACAATCCCACTGCTGGGTAACTACCCAAAGGAAAATAAATCACTATATCAAAAAGACACTAGCACACAGCACACATACATTTATTGTAATGCAATTCACAATTGCAAAGATATGGAACCAACTTAAATGCCTATCAGTCAATGAGTGGATAAAGAAAATATGATTTATATACACTATAAAATACTGCTTGAATATTAAAAAATGAATTAATGTCTTTCACAGCATCTTGGATGGAGCTCGAGGCCATTATTCTATGTGAAGTAATGTAAGAATCAAAAACCCAGTACCACAGATTCTCACTAATAAGCTGGAGCTAAGCTTTTGGGGACACAAACACATACAGAGTGGTATAATGGACATTGCAGACTCAGAATGGGGGAGGGTGGAAGGGGAGTGAGGGATGATAAACTACCTATTGGGTACACTAAGTGATGAGTGCATTAAATTCTAGTCTTCACCACCATACACTTCATCCATATAACCAAAAACCACTGGTACCCTTAAAGCTACTGACATTTAATTTCTTAAAAAATTAAAAAACAAAAATAAATTTAAAAAGGGAGAAGCAACAAATACAGGAAAGCTGAAAGAATGGAGTGATACAGAATTGAAGGATGAGGTGTCCTGGCCCAGGAGAAAAGAGAACAAGCCAGAAAGGCTTAGCATAAATGCAATAGAATCTAGGTTAATTTCCTAGTAGAACTGACACTATTTGAGACTTGTTCCAGCTTCCAGACTTGAAACGGCCAAACACTGAACAGGTAGTGATGCTGGCTGCCTTGCAGTGCTTTCCAGAGATAGGCAGCACATCCAGGCCTGCTCTCCATGGCAGGTCAGAAATGAGGAAGCCCAAAATGCAGGCTGCTCCTGTGAATAATCCAAGCACTGATCAGCAGATCACAAATTTATTTAAGGCCAGCAGGGAAGGAAGTAAGCATCAAGGGCCCCCTAAGGTTGTCTGATCAGCCCAGAAGGCAAGGAGGTAACGGGATACTGTAGATAGTCCTCCAAAATGAGTGAACCGTTATTTGCATCTCATTGGGGAATAGGTGATGGTGCCAACATGAAAGGACAGGCAGGCATTTGCTTCACCATCATGCTGTGAAGCTCCTAAGAGTTTAGACCCAGCCTCACTGCTCTACTGATATTAGAACATGATCTTCCTCAATATGTGGCTTCGGCAAATGAGGGCACAAATGCTTCCCATTGAGCTTAAAGAAAAACAGTGAAAAAATTGCATCATCTTCCTTAGTTTCACCATCAGTAAATAGGATTCATGATCTTGGACTAAGGGGCTTTGGAGTTCTTTTGGTCAAATCCTGTTCATGAGGGCAAGGCATGTGGCTTGCTTGCCCTGAGCAATTGAGAGATGCTCCTGAACAGAGGAGAACAATGAATTGTGGTTCCCAACTGCATAGTGAATGTTTCCTATTAGCTCACTATCCTTTGCAGTAAATCAACTTAACTCTCCATTACAATAGATGGCAATAGTGCATTACTTGTCAGCAACATGCTGCAATAATAAGGCTCTTTCAGGCAGCCTCTCAAATACAGATAGTGATGTCTGTGGAGAAACAGAACTGCTTTTAAAATGAATATGAGCAGTAGCTTCGTATTAAGGCCAGATCCAGTATTTCAACAGGAAGCTCCCTGAATTTTCTTGCATGGCAAGAATTTTATTGAAAAGAGCAGATGAGAAGTCATTATTTAATTGAAAACTCTGTAAGAAATTGGGCTCCTATTAATTCAGAGAAATATAGCCTCCAAAATGTCTGAAGCTTACAGACAAATTGTCTGGTGGACTCTGGAACCAGACAGAATGCCTAAATTTAAAGCCTGTCTCTGCAGATTACCAGCTGTGGCACTGTAGGTGGGTTATTTAACCAACCACGTCTCAAAACCTTGTATGTATAATGGAAGCAATAATAGCTCTTTCTATATGGGATTGTAGGTTAAATGAAACAACGTCTATAACATTCTTACAACAATGTCTGCAACAAAAGCATCTAATAGATGTTATTTCTTATTTTCTTACACCCAATATTTTAAGTTTCTAACATTGAAGGTCCAGATGCTACATTTAATTTAGGTGACCCATGGAAATGTCTGCTCCTTGTCTCTTGCCCTTCCCCTCATGCCAACATAGATTTGAATTCTCGTAAAATATTCCAGGAGGATTGAATTTTGAGCTTCCCAAAGGAAGAAATAAAGAGACCAAAGTCAGCCTGTCCCCACTGGGGTTGGCATATGACAAAGATCTGAAGTGGCTCTGAGGCATCATGGAAGACAGTTGAAAATCACATTGTCAGCTTGAAATGCATCAAAGCTATTTGCTGGCTTGAACTACCCTAGGGAGAATTCCCATTCAGTTCAATCCATGCAAAATCATGCTTGGCCCTGGCAGGATGGGGACTAAGTTACCACCCCATATGGCACCTAATTTGTGATAATCCCTCCACGAGAAAGAAATATTGACAGTAATAACCCCTCTTCACCCACAAAAACTACTCATTTTTTGAGTAGGGACATTCTCGCCACTGAGACAAATTCTGATATTACTCTGTGCTGTGGAAAGGCTGACAAAGTTCCTCACTCCGTAGCTAATAAGGAGGATATCTTGCCTAAGCTGTGAACATTAAGGAAGTCCACCAATATTAACAAACACCCCTGCCCCATTGCTGTGGGTGTGATGCTAAACACAGAGAAAGAACTGATACATCCACTTCAAGTTATTTTTCTTGTGTTGAATTCCACTTCATTAGTCAGAATTTCCCCTGTACCTTAGTGTAATCTAGATTCAGTGACACTTATTTTTCATTTGGATGGTTGATTAATGTGTCCCTTCTACAAAAAAGGATTCTGCAACCTTCAAGAGGAAGTTCCAACTGTGAGAACTAGGATCAGCCCAGTCTTTCCTCCTTTAATGGCTCCATTGAGCTCCTCCTGCCACACATGTCCCATGAGCCTTGAATAATTTAGCTTCTCGGTGATCAGGGGTATACAGTGTTCCTGGGACTGTGGTTTGTAAAATATACACAGTTCCTTTCAGTTTTTTCGTGGATTTAAGGCCATGTCATAGTGTAGGCTATCTCTACACAGAAAGAAGCAGGTTAATGACAGAAGGGGGCAGGTTCCAAACCCTTCAGAATTTGACAAGAGTCAAAATAACATGGAGCCTTTTTTTCCTCATGATTTCTTTGCAGGTCTCAATAGTATGATTAGCTAGGAGGAACCAAAATTTTCATCTTTGATTAATCTAAGGAAATGAGCAAGGCCAAGTCAACTGAAATGTCTTTGGTTAAGGTAAACACACTTCACAAAGTAAATGGTAAGTGCCAACACCTGCCTTTATCTAGTTAGTAGAACGTGGTGACCATCACTACTTTGACACTCAAATATTTTTCCTCATATCCTTATCATTCTCACAAGAAATACTGGACCAATGTTAAATGGTAGTGACTCATAAAGCAGCCATAAAATTTTCAGATTAGATCTTTCTGTTTGCCACTTAAAACTATTAACATGCACAAACCAAATTCCATAATAATCTGCCTGATATATCAATAATATATTATGTACTACATATGTTCTAAATAAGTCTAAAGGTAAATGCTCTAAAGGCCTGAAAATAATAACTGAGATTTAGATGAATGGATAGTGTTGGTTGACTAGTAAGAGACCGAGTTCCATACTCTGTTCTGTCTGCTTATGCTCAACTGAGCACTTCCACCCACCCCTCAAATTACCTGTCCTCTGTAAGCCTGCATTTCTCATTTCTAAAATGAGAATAATAATATTATCATCTCATAGAATTTTCATAATGATTAAATGAGCTGATCTGCACATGACACTTATCCCAATGTCTACAGTGCAATAAGCCCTTAGTGAGACTCATCCACGATGATGTTGATGATTACTATTTTACTTTGCATTTCTTAAGTTTTTCAATCTATGTAAAAACACAGGATTTTCTTTCCCATTTTACTTTTCTTTTTCCTCATCTCTAAAAGAAGAGGAGTGTTTGAGAGATGCAGCAATAGTGGCACGAGCAACTTTCCATTGCCTCAAAAACGCTCCACTCGATAATTATGTCAATTGCAAGAAGCCAAACATCACATGTTCGCACTTATTTGTGGGATCTAAAAATCAAAACAATTGAACTCTTGATGATAGAGAGTCGAAGGATGGTTACCAGAGGCTGGGAAGGGTAATGGGGGGCTGGGGTGGAGGAGGTAAGGATGGTTAATGAATACAAAACATAGTTCAAGAGAATTAATAAGACCTACCATTTGATAGCATAACAGGGTGACCGTAGTCAATAATAACTTAATTGTACATTTTAAAATAACTAAAAGTTTGTAATTAGATTGTAACACAAAAGATAAACACTTCTAGGATGGATACTTCATTCTCTCTGATGTGATTATTTCACATTGCATACCTGTATTAGTCTCTTCTTACGGTGCTCATAAAAACATACCCAAGAATGGGTAATTTATAGAGAAAGAGGTTTAACTGACTCACAGTTTAGCATGGCTGTGGAGGCCTCAGGAAACTTACAGTCATGGCAGAAGGGGAAGCAAACATGTCCTTCTTCAGATGGCAGCAGGAAGGAGAAGTGAGTGCTCAGCAAAGGATAAAGGCCCTTATAAAAATCATCAGATCTTGTGAGAACTCACTCACCATCAAGAGAACAGCATGGGAGGAAATCACCCCCATGATTTGATTACCTCCACCTGAAGATAATTGAGTCACGGAGATGCTCACCATGATTCAATTATTTTCAGATGGAGATAATCACATCATGGAGGTGGAAGGTGGTTTCCCCCGTGGTCCTACCCTTGACACATGGGGATTATCACAATTCAAGGTGAGACTTGGGTGAGGACCCAGAGCCAAATTATATCAATACCTGTTTCAAAATATCTCATGAACCACATAAATACATGCACCTGCTTTATACCCACTAAACATTAAAAAATGCTTTAAAAAACTCCACTCTGGGGGAATGAATATCCAGTGCAAGAGATGAGAGTTCTCATAGCAGGTGAAAAATAGAGAGATGAAGTAAGAACCTTGTGAAAAGAAGTCAAAAAGGACAGTCTCAATTGGGGGCAGAAGGAGGAGGAATCAGGTGCACAGATCTACCTTACTGTGAGCTGTGAGAGCCGAGCTTGTCACTGATTGAATGGAGACCCAACGGAAATTATAAAAGATGATATTTACACCATTTCCTGGGCACAGAGTCTATTCCTAATTGGCTTCCAGGAAGAGCAGATTATTTGGGCAATGAAAGAATGCACTCCTTTTTGGATACTAAGAACACAAAAGAAGAGTGACATAAGCTGTCTTAGCTGATTATTATTTGTCTCTGAACTAGATAACGTTATTACCCACATTTAATAGGTTAGACAGTGGTTGGTTCCTCAGCTTTTAGGGGCCACACTCATTTTTGAGACTTGAATGAAAGGACTGGTCTCTTTCCCAGCAAAGTTCTCATACATGTAAAATGTTGCATACAATCTCTGGTAGTTCACTTGTCACATGAGGCCATAAAATTATTTCAGGATTAATGCAAAGAACCAATATTTCTCCCCAAAGTACAGAATGAGCTCCCTATGTACATGGACTGTGTCTTGCTCATTCATTGTTCTATTTCCACTGTCAGATAGATGTGTGTGAGGTGGCTTTTGGTAGAACATGAAGAAATAAACAAACATCTCCTCTGGCCATGTGTTTTACAAACATTATCTTAGCTGATGTTTTCAAGACCTTATAAAAAAGAGATTATGAGCCCTATTTTACAGATGAAGGAATAGATAATAGAAGGTTTATGTGTCTTTTCCAAGGTCATAGGGGTTCTAAATTATAAACTCAGAATTTGAACCCAGGTCTATCTTCTCACTCCTTTAGTGTCTGAGTCAGCTTGAGTCACCATAACAGAATACCACAGACTGGGTGGCTAAAACTACAGGAATGTATTTCCCACAGTTCTAGAGACTGATAATTCAAGATCAAAGTGTCAACTGATTTGGTTCCTGGTGAGGGATCATTTCCTGGCTTGCAGACAGCCACCTTCTTGCAGTGTCCTCATATGCTGCAGAGAAAGAGCTAACTCTGGTGTCTCTTTTTTCTTTTTATAAGGACACCAGCTTTATTGGTTCAGAACACGCTCCTAATGACTTCATTTAACCTTTATCACCCCCTCACAGACCCTATCTCTACAAATACAGTCACATGGAGGTTGGGCCTTCAACACATAATTTTGGGGGTGACTCAAATCTTCAGTCCACAACATGCACCATTCTGCATCTAGAGGAAGGTAGTGAGATAGAAATAATTGGGTCTCTCATTGCAGAATTATATCCAAAGTTGTACGTCTTTTATGTTGGTCAACTGCTGGGAGACATTTTGTCTGGGTAATTTTTGCAAGCTCAAAAGGCTGATTTCCTATAGAAAGAAACCCCATGCTGAGTTAGTGGCATGTTCTGGACCTGCAAGAGTGATTTCCTTGCATTCTGTCAGTGTGTGGTTTCCATAAGATGGATCTCCTCACATACCACTAATCTTATATCAATATCAACATCCCACAGGAGTTGCAATATCTAGGTCTGATAGGAAAAGTGAAGTCTTGCATTTCTATTCCTACTGAGCTGACTAGCTTTCACAGGCTAGTGGTGGAGATGGAACTTTAAAGTAACTTTTGATTGTAATAAGAGCAAGCTAAATCAGAGGCAGTAGATGGAAGAAGCTGGACTGAAACCTATCATTTTCTGTCTACCCTTCCACCTTCATTCACCCAACTAGGTTTCAGTTGCCTAAGAAAAAGAAGACTTTTTTTTCCTTTTCTCTTTTTACTTAATGTCTTCTGACATGTAATCCCAGCTATCATTAACACCCAAGAGTTTCCCTTCCTAAGTTCAATGGGCCACTATCATCAGAACCATAGTGCCTCCTTCAGTGAATTCCCAGATGTTCATCAGTCTAACTTCTTTTCCCATGGTTATTTTACTCTAAGTGGCCAATGGGCCCCCAAATAATCTGTACTTTCACAAACTTTTTAAAAACATAGAACATGTAAAGTTACTTCTATATTTATTATTTATTTTGCTCACATATTTTTATTATTTATCTCCTGGAAGAGGTACAAATTGATGAGGTATTGCAGAATTTACGTGATTTTGAATTAATGAGGTATGAGGTGCTGGGCCTAATGTAAAATGGCTTATTCCACCATGAGGTTTTGTTGGTAATGTAATCATGAAAGCTAATATTTATTTTTGTCATTACTATGTCAATATTTTGCTGAGTACTTAAAACATGACTTATGTCCTCTCTTATTTCCTTGAGCAGTGGTTTGTAGTTCTCCTTGAAGAGGTCCTTCACATTCCTTGTTAGCTATATTCCTAGGTATTTTATTCTCTTTGTAGCAATTGTGAATGGGAGTTCACTTATGATTTGACTCTCTCTGTCTGTTATTGGTGTATAGGAATGCTTGTAATTTTTGCACATTGATTTTGTATCCTGAGACTTTCCTGAAGTTGCTTATCATCTTAAGGAGATTTTGGTCCTAGACAATGGGGTCTTCTAAATATACAATCATGTTATCTGCAAATAGAGACAATTTGATTTTCTCTTTTCCTAATTGAATACCTTTTTTTTTTTCTTGCCCAATTGCCCTGGACAGAGCTTCCAATGCTATGTTGAATAGGAGTGGTGAGAGAGGGCATTCTTGTCTTATGCCAGTTTTCAAAGGAAATGCTTCCAGTCTTTGCCCATTCAGTATGATATTGGCTGTGTGTTTGTCATAAATAGCTCTTACTATTTTGGATACATTGCATCGATACCTAGTTTATTGAGAGTTTTTAGCATAAAGGTCTGTTGAATTTTGTCAAAGGCCTTCTCTGCATCTATTGAGATAATTACATGGTTTTTGTCTTTGGTTCTGTTTATGTGATGGATTACGTTTATAGATTTGCATATGTTGAACTAGCCTTGCATCCCAGGAATGAAACTGACTTGATAGTGATGCATAAACTTTTTGATGTGCTGTTGGATTTGGTTTGCCAGTAGTTTATTGAGGATTTTTATATCAATGTTCATCATGGATATTGGCCTGAAATTTTCTTTTTTAGTTGTCTCTTCCAGGTTTTGGTATCAGGATGATGTTCATCTCATAGAATGAGTTAAGGAGGATTCCTTCTTTTTGATTGTTTGGAATAGTTTTAGAAGGAATGGTACCAGCTCCTCTTTGTACCTCTGGTAGAATTCGGCTGTGAACCCATCTGGTCCTGGAAATTTTTTTGGTTGGTAGGCTATTAATTGTTGCCTCAATTTCAGACCTTGTTATTGGTCTATTAAGGGATTCAATTTTTTCCTGGTTCAGTCTTGGGAGGGTGTATGTGTCCAGGAATTTATCCATTTTTTCTCGATGTACCAGTTTATTTGCATAGAGGTGTTTGTAGTAATCTCTGATGGTAGTTTGTATTTCTATGGGATTGGTGGTAATAACCCCTTTATTGTTTTTTATTGCATCTATTTGATTCTTCTCTCTTTTTTTTGTATTCTAGCTGGCAATCTAGCTACTTTGGTGATCTTTTAAAAAAAAAAAAAAAAACTGAATTTATTGGTTTTTTGAAGACTTTTTTGTGTCTCTATCTCCTTCAATTCTGCTATAATCTTAGTCTTAGGCAAGGACTTCATAAAACACAAAAAGCCATGGCAACAAAAGCCAAAGGAGATAAATGGGATCTAAGTAACCTTCTGCACAGCAAAAGAAACTATCACTTGAGTTAACCGGCAACCAACAGTATGGGAAAAAATTTTTCCAATCTACCCATCTGACAAAGGGCTAATATCCAGAATCTACAAAGAGCTCAAACAAACTTACAAGAAAAAAATTAAGCAACCCTATCAAAAAGTGGGCAAAGGATATGAACAGACACTTTTCAAAAGAAGACATTTATGCAGCCAACAAACATATGAAAAAAAGCTCAAAATCACTGTTCATTAGAGAAATGCAAATCAAAACCACATTGAGATACCATCTCACACCAGTTAGAATGGCAAGCATTAAAAAATCTAGATACAACAGATGCTGGAGAGGATGTGGAGAAATAGGAACACTTTTACATTGCTGGTGGGAGTGTAAATTAGTTCAACCATTGTGGAAGACAATGTGGTAATTCCTCAATGATCTAGAACTAGAAATACCATTTGACCCAGCAATCTCATTACTGGGTATATACCCAAAGGATTATAAATTGTTCTATTATAAAGACACATGCACACATTTGTTTATTGTGGCACTGTTTACAATAGCAAATACTTGAAACCAACCCAATGCCCAGCAATGATAGACTGGATAAAGAAGATATGGCACATATACACCATGGAATACTATGCAGCCATAAAAAAGGATGAGTTTATGTCCTTTGCAGGGACACGGATGAAGCTGGAAACCATCATTCTCAGCAAACTGACACAAGAACAAAAAACTAAATATCACATGTTCTCACTGAAAAGTGGGTTTGGAACAATGAGAACACATGGACATGGGGAGGGGAACATCACACACTGGGGCCTGTTGGGGGGTGGGAGGGCTAGGGGAGGAATAGTAGGGGGTGGGGGGATTGGGGAGGGCTAACAGGAGAAATACCTAATGTAGATGATGGGGGAATGGGTGCAGCAAACCACCAAGATACATGTATACCTATGTAACAAACCTGTATATCCTGCACATATACTCCAGAACTTAAAGTATAGTAACATTAAGCATTTATAACAGCTGGATAAACTATATGGTATTGTTACCCCCATTATGCAGGTGAGGAATTCAAGGTAAAAAAGCTTTTAGGACTTGCCTAGTGACAGAGAGAAAGATTCAGTAAAATCAGTATTTGAACCCAGGTAGGTCCTAACTTCAGAGTCTATACTTGTAACTACTGTGTTCAGGTGATACACTGATAAAATATCTTCCTTGTTACACCTCTCTTCTTCCATTTTCAAAAAATTATTTCTTTACATTGTAGGGCTGGTGGTTTTGATTAAGGCATTCATTTATTGAACAGATATTTACTATGGCTCATGAGTGTGTAAAAGCAATCTCAACTGGATGAGAAATAAAGAGAAAGAAGAAAGCGGATACATGAATAATTATTTTATAAACACATCCAGATTCTTTCTTTCTCCATATCTTATGTATTAAGTATAATTTCTCTGCCCCACTTCCTCCTATAGAGGCTCTGTAGCTTTTTGTACTTAAAAATCTCTATTTTAAACTAGGCAGTGCTGTGTAAAATAGTGTATAAGATGTTTTAAAGACCACCTTGGGTAATTTTCCTGTAATGTTTGAATCTAAAATATTTCCCCCTAAACCCACAATTTCCCATACAGTCAAGCTGCTAAATTGCCTCTCTGAGAGGCAGAAATTACTGTTGATTTGATTTCCTTTGTTTTCTTAAACAACTATAAAATATTACTGATTTCTTTTTAATCCTACCACCTTTGCTACATCTCCCTCCTCATTAAAAAAATGCTAGATAATTTTCTACAATAAGTACTTGCAGAAATATTAACTTGTAAAGAATAGGAAAAAGTTATGTGCTCCAAAATTTAAATCAAAATCCTTTGCCATCTTTAAGAGTTTTCTAGCTAGGTTTAAAACAAGACAGCAATAATAAACAAAAATCAAAAGGGCCAGGAGTCAGTGTCTTGTCTTTTTTCTGTGCTTATGTGTCTATTATTTGTCAAGCATCTATTATAAGGTTTTCTTTAAAGTCTCCCTTAAGAACCAAAGGCTGATGTTTTTTGAAAACTTTTCTGTGCACTAATAAGTCAATATGAGTAAAAGCAGACCTTGTGTTATGAAAATTTGTCATAGAAGTGGCACTCATTTGGGAAAAGATGGATTTGAACTCTTGCTTTAATATGTCAGAGTTACTTAAAATTAGAAGTGAGTAAGTAGTTAATGATTAGAGCTTCTTCCCCGAAACTGGATCATGACACAATTAAGTCAAGAAAACATCAAATAGGGATAATTTCTCTCAGTTTCAGAACAAGTAAAGTATTATAAGTACTTATGCCACTTCTTTAAATAACTGAGTGCAGTGATTCAAGAGCTTGAGTTTGATTATACCCTTATGACCAGAATTCCAGCTTTGTACCTACTGAACATGCAGCACCTGCTAATATTTTCTGCTTTGGTCAGGAGCTTTTTTTCCCCCAGGATTTTGTCTGTTTTAAAATGTCTGTTGTGCTTCCTTTTAACATATTCTACTTACACACGCCCAAAGTTAGATTTAGGCATATGTTGACATAGCTTTGTTTCATTTGGGATATTTTAGGACCACAAAGCTAAAGCATTCATCACAGCTTATGTGAGATATATATTATTGATGAAGGTTTGTGCACTTTTGTGAATGAAAAATAGGCTACTTTACAGGGTGATAGAGGCAGCAAACCACCAAGGCACGTGTGTAACTATGTAACAAACCTGCATGTTCTGCACATGCAACCCAGAACTTAAAGTATAATAAAAAAATTATAGAAAAGAAATAAAACTTATAAAATCTTAGAAAAAAAACAAGAGAATGAGAGAGTTCATTATTACATTAAGACTTCAATACTTTTCTGAAATAAACAAAATGATAATTAAGAAAAAGAAGAAACATACACACACATTAACATAGAACTCACATACTCTCAACACAACCTAAACTTGAAATACTAACAAAATTCAATGACATAGAAAACTTTGGCTTTATTCATATTAATTGAGATTGAGTTATTAAATTATAAAGGGCTAAGATATGCTTTTCTAATGAAGTGGGTTTTTTTTTAATCTAAGATGTTTTCACTGGGTTTTATATACCTGAAAATATTTTCATATTGAGATAAATCAGAGTACTTGACTAAATAATGAATTGAACATTGTGGGCATGATAGTTTATGAAGAATTTTAGACTTTAGATAATATTCATGTGGATGGTTACAATTACAAAAAGTAGCCAGGGAAATTCATCTGTTCTTACATTGTATAAAGCTTTCTTTACAATTCTGTGGTTATGTTTGAACAGAATTGTGAATGACTTGTGGTTAATGGAGAATGCTTTAGGTTAAAGCTCACATTCTAAGACAGTCACAGACCTCATGGTTACCATTTCAGCATAATCTTTATGAGCATTGTGGAAACTTTCCACCCCATGAACTTCTGCCATTTCCATTACACAAATTCTAAAATCCTGACCCATTCATCCTTTCTTTTGCCCCAGATGTGTTAACTCCCAGCTGCTGAGCATAAGGAGAAAAATCAAGAAAAAAAATTGTTTTTTGAGACAGGGTCTCACTGTGTCACCCAGGGTGCAATGTGTAGTGCACTGATGCAGTCATAGCTCACTGCAGCCTCGATTTCCTGGGCTCAAGCAACTCTCTTTTCTCAGCCTCCAAGTAGCTGGGAGTAGAAGCATGTACCACCAGGCTGAGTTAATTTTTAAAATTTTTTATAGAGATAAGGTTTCACTATGTTGCCCAGGCTGGTCTCAAACTCCTGTGCTCAAGGTATCCTCCCACCTTTGGTCTCTCAAAGTTCTAAGATTACAGGTGTGAGCCACCGCACTTGGCCTAGAACATTTGTTTTCTGTTGTCCCCTAAATTATGTATCCAAACTCAAGTAGACTGCCTAGAAAAAATTGTATTTATTATTTTCTAACTCCTTTAATATCACATAGCAGGTTATTCCAAATTTCTTTTGTAGTACTCACTGCTACCTCCAGATCGTTAACTTTCAAGGAATGATAAAATTTTATCTTCACCATGTAGAGAAATTCCAGTTTATCTAGCATTAATTTCTAATCTCATTTACCTTTCATCTGAAAATCAGTGTTTCTCATCACCTTGGCATTCCCTTGTTTCTTACCCTATTCTCTCCTCCTTTCTGTTTTGGAGGACGTGCAGTATTGACATTATAGTCTTTTGCATCTTGCAAAGCTTCGTTTTCTTGCAGCTTTATTGAGGCATAGTTGACAAATAAAAAGTGGATATATTTATCATGTACAGCATGGTGTTCTGATATATACATATATATAGAGAGAGAGACAGAGAGAGAGAAATGTTTAGCACAATCAAGCTAATTAACATACCCATTGCTTCATATAGTTATCTTTGTGTGTGTATGTTTGGTGAGAACATGTAAGACCCACTCTCTTAGAAAATATTAAGCATGTAATACAGTATTATTAACTTAGTCACCATGCTGTATGTTAAATGAACGTATTCACCCTGCCTAATTGAAACTTTATACCCTCTGATCAACATCTCTCCATCACCCCCACCTCCCAATCCCTGGAAGACACTATTCTACTCTCTGCTTCCATGAGTTTGACTATTTTAGATCCCACATATAGATAAGATCTTGCAATATTTGTCTTTCTGCACATGGCTTATTTCACTTAGCATAATTCTTTCCAGGTTTATCCATGTTGCTGCAAATAACTGGATTTCCTTCTTTTTTAAATGCTAATATTCCATTGTGTGTGCGTGTGTGTGTGTGTGTGTGTATGTGTGTGACATTTACATTACTCATTTATTCATCAATGGGCATTTAGACTGATCCCATGTCTGGGTTATTGTGAATAATGCTGCAATTAACATGGGCATACAGCTATCTCTTAAAGGTATTGATCTCATTTTCTTCACATATATACTCAGAAATAGGATAGCTGAATCATATGGTAATTCTATTTTCACTTTTTGAGGAACCTACATAATGTTTTCCATAATGGCTATACTAATTTACATTCCCGCTAACAGTGTAGGAGGGCTTCCTTTTCTCGACATTCTTTCAACTCTTATGTCTTTCTGATAATAGCCATTGTAACAGAAATGAAGCCTTGTAGTTCAATTTGCATTTTCCTGATGACTAGTGGTGCTGAACATCTTTTTGTCTACTAGTTGGCATTTGTATGTTTTCTTTGAAGAAATACCTATTCAGATCTTTTACCCATTTTTTTGATCAGAAATATATTTTCTTGCTATTGAGTAGTTTTTGTTTCCAGTATATTTTGAATATGAATCCCTTATCAGCTTATGGTTTGCAAATATTTCTCCCTGTTCCATAGGTTGTCTCTTTACTCAGGTTTCCTTTGCTATGCAGAAGTATTTAGTGGGATGCAATCCCATTTGTATATTTTGGCTTTCATTGCCTGTGGTTTTGGGGTCATAACAAAAGAAATCATGAGCCAGACCAATATCAAGATTTTTTTTCTGTATTTTCTGCTAGTATTTTTACAGATTCAGGTCTTACTTTTAAGTCTTTAATACATTTTAAGTTTTCTTCATTATGTGATATATGATAGAGATTCAGTTTCATTCTTCTGCATATGAATATCCAGTTTTTCCAACGGCATTTGTTGAAGGGACTGTTTTTCCCCATTGTATATTTTTGGCACATTTATCAAGGATCAACTGACCGTAAATGCATGGATTTATTTCTGGAGTCTGTTATTCTGTTCCATCAGTCTGTATGTCTATTTTTATGCTAGTACCATGTTGTCATGATTACTAGCTTTGGAGTATATTTTGAAAATAATTAGTGTGATACCTTAAGCTTTTTTATTCTTTTTGCTTAAGACTGCTTTGGTTATTCAGAATCTTTTGTGGTTCTATAAAAATGTTAGAATTGTTTTTTCTATTTTTGTGGAAAATGCCATTGAAACTTTTAGTAGGGATTATACTGAATCTATAAATTGCTTTTAGTAGTATGGACATTCTGACAATATTAATTATTCCAATCAATAAACCTAGGATATCTCTCCATATATTTGCATTACATACCACTTTTTTTATAAGTGTGTTATAATTTTTAGTATATAGATCTTTCACTTCTTTAGTGAAACATATTACGGTTAAACATATTACTAAGAATGTTATTCTTTTTGATGCTATTACATTGTTTTCTTAATTTGGGGGGTAGGTTTTTTGCTATTTTATAGACATATGACAATTTTTTTTTTTTTTTTTTTGAGGCGGAGTTTCGCTCTTGTTACCCAGGCTGGAGTGCAATGGCGCGATCTCGGCTCACTGCAACCTCCGCCTCCTGGGTTCAGGCAATTCTCCTGCCTCAGCCTCCCGAGTAGCTGGGATTACAGGCACGCGCCACCATGCCCAGCTAATTTTTTGTATTTTTAGTAGAGACGGGGTTTCACCATGTTGACCAGGATGGTCTCGATCTCTTGACCTCGTGATCCACCCGCCTCGGTCTCCCAAAGTGCTGGGATTACAGGTGTGAGCCACTGCACCCAGCCCCATATGACAATTTTTATGTTAATTTTATGTACTTTGATTTTACTGAATTCATTCATTGGTTCTAATGGTTTTTTGGTGGAACTTTAGTGTTTTCTATATATAAGATCATGATCTTTGCAAACAGTGACAACTTTAGTCCTTCCTATTCAGTTTGGTGTCTTTTATTTCTTTCTCTTGCTTAATTGCTCTGGTTAGGACTTCCAGTGCTATGTTGAATGAGTGGTGAGAGAAGCATCTTTGTCACATTCTTAATCTTAGAGGAAAAGCCATTGACTATGATATTACCTGTGGGCTTGTCATATATGGCCTTTATTATGTTAAGCTTCACTCAGTTTCTATCATGAAAGGACACTGAATTTTGTCAAAAGCATTTTCTGCATCTGTTGAGATGATTATATAATTTTTTTCCGTCATTTTTGTTTACATAGTATATCACATTTGTTGGTTTGTGTGTGTTGAACTATCCTTGCATCCTAGGAATAAATCCCACTTGAACATAATGTGCTTTTAATGTGCTGTTAAATTTAATTTGCTAGTATTTTCTTGAGGATTTTTTATCAATGTTCTTCAGGGATACTACCCTGTAATTTTTTTTCTTATAGAGTCCTCAAATGGCTTTGGTATCAGAGTAAAGCTGGCTTAATAAAATGAATTTCAAAGTATTCCCTCCTCTTCAAGGATTGGTGACAATTCTTCAAATGTTTGGTAGAACTCATCAGTGAAGCCATGAAGTCCTTGGCTTTTCATTGATGGAAGACATCTTATTCAGTCTCCTTACCTGTTATTGGACTCTTCAGATTTTCTTTTTCTCCATGATTCAATCATGATAGGTTACCTGTTTTAAGGAGTGTATCCATTTTTTCTAGTTTATTGAATTCGTTGGTGTATAATTAAGAACTTACATCTTTATATTTCTTTTCAATATATTTTTCCTGGTTTTTCATTCCCTTTTTCCTTTCTGTTTTTTTCACATTTTTCAATTTTCATTTTAAGAAATAATAAAAATGTTTAAAAACTAACAAAAATCATCCTAGTGTATACAAAAATCATCCTAGTGTATAATGGCAAGAATTTTAATCAGAATCTGCCCTCTCCCTGCAGGAAACATTAGAAACAAATAATGAGGTGGGTGAAAGTGCTTTCAACAAGGCACAAACACTCCATTTAAAGTGGAACAAGAAGATAGAGAGCTGCCAGGCATGGGGCAGAACTGTAAGGGCACTGGCCAGAGCAGCAGTGAGCAGTAGGCAAAATGTTAAGGGATCTTCGTGTGGGAGATCCCAGAAAGCACCAACAAAAACATATTTCCTGATAATAGAGGAAAATTCTAAGGTACAAAAACCAAAATGGGAACTACTGAGAACAGAACTGAGGTTATCCAGAAGCCTCAGTGAAGAGAGATGCCAAGAAAAGGGACAAGAGGGGCTGGGGAGCACAGCTGATGTGAAAAAGTGTTTTGTGAGATAGCCATGAAATAAGCTTCATAGAAATAGTCACCATGAGGCCAGAGCTGGTGATAGAAACTTTCCTGGACCAAGTTAATTTGGGAAAAAGGAGGAGACCTGTTGAGAGGCCATGTGGAGAAGCATACAGAAGTGTCATACTTTCAGTGAATAGTCTATTTCTCTGGCAGCAGAAGATAGAACCCTTGAAGCTGTAAGCCCTTTTCTGTGCCCCATATGTCCACCGTCCGACCTACCATGGAAAACTCCTGCAAATAGCTGGTCAGGAAAAATCTAATCTATTTAATTTTGAATCATAAAAGAACAGTGGCACTGAATCCACACAAAAGTACTGTTAAAATGTGTACAAAAGCAATAAAACTTTCCAACGGGAGGAAAGAACCAGAAAAATATTGCCAAGTTGTTGCTGAAGATTTAGCCAAAGATCCCGCCGTTAAAATGAGTTATGAAGCAATCACTGTGAGAAGAATACCACAAAGCAGAAAAATAAGAGCTCAGAGGGAAAATGGCAGCACAATACAGGGATGTGAAACATGAGCTGACCAAACTCAGGAAAAGAGAAGAAAAGTGAAAGGATTAGAGAAATGAAGATTACTGGGAAAGGTACTAGGAGAATAGATGTCGTCGGCTACCCATTGCCACATGAAGAACAAAATTGATAGAAATGAGAAATAAATAAATAAAATATAAATAAAGTGCTAGAAAGACATAGAGGAAACAGGAAAAGGTAATCAATATATTCATTCTTGTTTTTGTTTTTGTTTTTGTTTTGTTTAGTTTTTTTGCCTGGGAGGTTTCACTATGCTGCCCAGGCTGGAGTGCAGTGGTTATTCACAGGTGCCATCATAGCACACTGCATTCTTGAACTCCCAAACTCAAGCAACCTTCATGCCTGAGCCTCTTGAGTAGCTGGGGCTACAGGTGTGCACCACCACACATGGCTCATATTTGGATTTCTTAAAAGCTTGCAACAAAGACAAATATTTTAAAATATAATTCAAGAAGTTTTTCTGAAAATAGAGAAGCTTCGAGCCTACATTTTGTCCCAGGGAAAGTTGACCAGAACAGTCAACTTCATGAAGCATATTAGTGAAGTTACTGGATGTTAAAAATAATGGAAGACTCTCCAGATATGGGACAAATAATTAAGTCACTTCTATGAAAACAAAATTCCATATGATGCAGCTAACATCAGACTCCTCTCTACCACAATATCCAGTGCCATAAGGCAGTGAACCAGCACCTAAGAAATATTATAGGTAAAAAGATTTTGAGTCGAGGATTTTTTATTGGGGCAAGCTATCCTTTAGGCATAGAAAATATAAAAAGCCATTTATTAAAACTATGGAGAAAGTTTAAAATGGAAAAATACAGAGAAAGCTTCTTCTCTACTTGAAGAAAGGCTTTTCAGAATTCTGCCCAACTAAGAAATAACTGTGGAAAGTTTGGTTTAAAAAAATGATGGTGAGCAATGGATAACTTTTGCTACATCTAAAACTTAAAAAAAAAAATGGGGATAAAGGTACCAGAAGAGTATGAAAATACAAGATGGCTTGATGACATGGAAATAAAACAACTAACAAAATGAAGAGTGAGAGAAGGCCTGGGAGGCTACCTATAAAATAAATATGTTTCTTGATATGGTTTGGCTGTGTCCCCACCCAAATCTCTCCCTGAATTGCAATAATCCCCATGTGTCAAGGGCAGTCCCAGGTGGAGATTATTGAATCAAGAGGGCAGTTTTACCCATACTGTTCTTGTGGTAGTGAATACGCCTCATGAGATCTGATGATTTTATATAAAATGGGAGTTCCTCTGCACAAACCCTCTAAACCCTCTTGCCTGCTACCATGTAAGACGTGACTTTGCTCCTCATTTGCCTTCAGCCATGATTCTGAGGCCTCCCCAGCCATGTGGAACTGTAAGTCGATTAAATCTCTTTCCTTTATAAATTACCCAGTCTTGGATATGTCTTTATTAGCAGTGTGAGAACAGACTAATATACTTTTGTCTCCTCTTAAGTAACTAGAAGCCAAAAGAGAATTTAAAGCTGGCAAATCAAATTGTATAAATATAATCATATTTAAGAGTACAGTGATAACACCTAAAGAAAAATACCATTGAGTACATTTGAGAGGGAGGTATACTGGGTTGAAAGGGAAATGGATAAAGAATGTAAGGAGATATAAATTAATTTTTGAATGCTCATAGTGGGAAACTAATAGATAGAAGTATGATTATAGTGGAAATCACCAGAAAGCACAAACTTGAAAAATATCAGGCACAAACAATTCTTCTAATGTAAATAGTAAACATAGTGGATGGCATATATTCATATTTCCTTATATTTGCATGAAGAAAAGCCAGGAAAGGTATACAAAAAAATTGATATACATGGTTTCCTGTTGGAAGCCAACAGGCAAAAACCAGAGGAAATAGGGCTTGACTTAAAGGATAACATTCCATTTATCTTTTTTTCCAGAATGAAAATATTACCCATAAAAAGGTACTTTTATTGTTTAAAATTTTAAAAAACAAAATTTTAATACTTAAAACTAAAATAATTTACATTCCAGTTACAAAAAATTATGAGAAAACTGTCGTTTTGTTGTGTATCTTCATATCACCATGCTACTTCTCTTCCACATACACTGAGACTTCTTAAAAGAGTAATAAATGTTATTTTAATAAAAGCATGAATAAATCACATCAGATTTCTCTACTTCTTCACTATCTTCTACTTATTAAAGAAATATTTGCCATTGATTTCCCAAGGTCATTAGTGATCTCATGTGGAAAAAGCTATAAAAAGTACCATCATTAATACATCCACTTTTACTTAAGAGCCATGTGTAATGCTGCAGTTAAAGAAAATATTGATAAATTGACTAAATTTGGACAATATTAGGGAAGTTTGATGCAGTTTGTTCTGCATAACAACATTTTGGTCAAAGACTGACCACATATACGATGATGGGTTCATAAAATTATCATGGATCTGAAAAGTTCCTATCACTTTGTGACATCATAACCATCAAAGCACAACACATTATCTTTCCTCTGTCTAGATGTGTCTAGAAACACAAATGCTTACCATTGTATTCCAGTTGCCTGCCGTGGCCACTTAGTACAGTAACATGTTGGACAGATTTATAGCCTAGGAGCAATAGGCTAGTCCATGTAGCCTGGGTGTGCAACAGACCATACCATCTAGGTTAGTAGAAGTACACTCTGTGATTTTCACACAATGACACATTTCTCAGAACATATCCCCATCATTAACTGATGCATGACTGTAATAAAGGAAGTCAGAAATGAATCTTTTTTGGTGAGTGGTATTTGCCTTCTAAGTTTTTTGTTTCTTATGTTTCAATCTTTGGTAGTTTTTTAAAGCAATGTTGAATTAAATGGGACAAGTCTTTTTGTGTGCGGGGAACATCATTTAATATGTCTGAGTCTTGGTGTTCTCTCAAAGACAACATTGCCTACCTGTGAATTTCAAGAGAGTTAAGTGAGGTGATAGAGGTTAGGACAGTTCTTGGCACATACCAGCTCCTAATCAGAGAACAACAATGTCAACCATCTGGGGCTTATTTCAGGAAAAGGCTTAGCATCTCTGTTCCAGCATCCTTCAACCCTGGACTGAACATCCTTCAAGGCCAACCTGGGTACCACCTTCCCTATGTGGTGCTTCACAGCCAGCAAACTTCTCTTTCCCTTCAGGTTTCCCAAAGAACTGGCACTGCATAGGATGTGGCATGTTCTGCTATCCATCATCCAACCAACGCTATTTATTTATTTATTTATTTTTCTGGTGTAAAAATTTCTTTTTTTTAAACTTAATTATATATATATATATATATATATATATATATATTAATTGCACTTTAGGTTCTAGGGTACATGGGCAGATCATGCAGGATTGTGCCATAGGTACATACATGGCAATATGGTTTGCTGCCTCCATACCCCTGTCACCTATATCTGGCATTTCTCCCTATGTTATCCCTCCCCAACCTCCAGAGCTTCTGCACAGCTAAAGAAACCATCATTAGAGTGAACCAGCAACCAGCAGAATGGGAAAAATTTTTTGCAATCTACCCATCCGACAAAGGGCTAATATCCAGAATATACAAAGAACTAAAGCATATTTTCAAGAAAAAAACAAACAAACCCATTCAAAAGTGGATGAAGGATATGAACAGACACTTTCCAAAAGAAGAATATATGAGGCCAACAAACATATGAAAAAAATGCTCTTCTACTCTTAAAGTGCTTCTTCGTATCATTTCCCAAGGTAAAGTGGGAATGGCATTTCAACCTTCATTGTAGATAGAGTCTGCTTTTATTGGGATCCCAGGATAAAACACTGGCAATTTTATAATAATGAACTTGCATTCTCTAGAATGTGATCATGGTGTTGATATTATATTTTAAAAGGGACTCCCTTGAGAAATAATTTCTAAAACATTTGCAAATAAAATGTACGATATCTGAAATTTATTTCAATGTAATTTTTGATAGGTTGCTGAAAAAGTAGGTGGAGTTATAGAGGTGCAAGATTAGCTCTAATTTGACAACTGGTGAAGTTATGTGGTTGGTACATGGATGTTCATTATACTATTATCTCTACTTTTATTTATGTTAACATTGTCAGTAATAGAAATGTTTAACAAAATGAAGTCCACAGTAATTAGTATCTCTGGAAAGATGCCAAGATATTAGTAATATTGGTTGCTTCATATAAGGGGAACTGGAAGGACATAAGATATGGTGGAAGAGAAATTTGTACTGTACAATTTTTTTGAATCTTTTCAAGTTTGACTAAGAGAGTTACATGTTTAAAAAATAGAAAAAATATGTAATAATAATAATAAATTTACAGGGTTTAGAAGGGAATGTGAAAGGCAGTGTAATTGATCATGTCGGTTTCCTGCTTAGAATTCTTTAAATATAGCCTGTTGTTCTAAGGATAAAGACCAAAACCTTTAAAACATTCTAAGTCCCTTCAGGATCTGGTTCACATTTACCTCTCAATCCTTATTTCCTTATAACTTGGCTCAATATGCTCCAAACACAGTGTGTTTGTTTTGTTGTGTTGTGTTTTATTTTGTTTTGTTGTCAGGCTTTTTCCTTAAAGCTTTTGCACAAGCAATTCCCTCTTCCTTAGGGAACTAGAATTCCCATTCCTTTGGAAGGTGTTCTCTAATATCATACTAAGTCCTCATTTTATAAACAATCACAATACCCAATTTCACTGATTATCATAACTGTGAATTCATTATTTTTATATAATAATGTACATAGCAGCTATAATCTTAGTCCACAAACATAGCTGTAAAAGAAACATATCTTTCTACATGGGAGGCTGAGGCAGGAGGATTGCTTAAGCCCAGGAGTTTGAGACCAGCTTAGGCAATGTAATGAGATCTTGGCTCTACAAAAGATGGAAAAAAAAATAGTAGCCAGAAATAGTGATGTTTTTGTCCCAGCTACTTAGGAGGCTAAGGTGGGAGAATCACTTGAGCCCTAGAGTTTGAGGCTGCAGTGAGCTACAATTGAGCCAGTGTACTAAAGAGAGAGAGAGAAACATATCTTTATGTAATATCCCTTTCTCTCTTGCTAGAACTTTATCTTAATAAGAATAGGTACTCTGTCTATGCTGTTTTGAAATTCCAACAGATGGTAGTTACTCACTCTAGATTTAGTAGATGGAAAATAATGGACACGTCATGAGATCCTTAGGGTATTGCTTTACCAGCCTGAAATCTCTGTGGCCAGCAGCACCTCTATTTGAGTTTTTTCACTCCCACTGGGCTTGTTCTATCCACTCAGTCTGGCAGGCAGTGCTTGTCTCTCACTACTGGTTCTGATCCCCCACCTGCCAAGGGCAAGCCAGATGTGGAGTGGTGAGGGGTGTGTGAGTGAGCGAGAGTGGGGTCCAGCCACTGTGCACAGCCAGGCATGTGGGCTGCCGCAGTTGAGTGGGAAGCTCCAGGCACTGCACAGGCACCAGTTCTGTGCATGGCTGTGGCTAGATTAGAGGTACCGTAAATGGCTTCCACGATTAGTACCTGTATTTAGACAAGGGGAATACGGTGGCACCTGGAAGCCTGGAGATGCAAGGAACCACAGAGCCTCCAAAGAGGGTGTGACAGCCCTGGCTCAGGAAACCTCTAGGTCTGGGTTACCTGAAGGGTCACAGGTCTTCTGTCCCTCTTGTCACCTGCAACATGACAACAGGGTGGGTTTATGTTTTGGCCCTGTTTGTATTACAGCTCTTTCAGTCCCACTGTTTGGTGGGTCCTGAGTTCTTGTCCCACATCCAGAAAGAATGAGGTACTGCAGACAACTGGAAGATAAGCAAAGCAGAGAGGAGCTTCATTGAGCAACAGAACAGCTCTCTGGAGACCCAAAGTGGGTAGCTGCTTTCCACAGGCTGGTCGTCCTGATGAGTGTCCAGCTCTCAGTGGAGAAGAGACCCATAGTGAGTAGCTCTTTTCCACAGGCAGCTCACCTGGAAGAGTGTGGGAGTCTCGCTGAGTCTGGGGTTTTTATGGGCTCAGAAGGCAGGAAGTGTGTGATGATTGGTCCATGGCCACCCATGGGTGGGCTTGGAAAAAGCTCTGTAAGTTCTCACTCCACTTCTTGGACTCAACCCAGAACTGGCAGCCCAGCCCCCAGGCTTCAGGCTCCCCTGGCTTGAACATGGGGCCTCATCAGGGACCTGCCCATTCCCATCTGGGAACCTGTCTGTCTCCTGCCACCATCAATCTGCTGTCCATGGTGTCTATGCTGTTCATGCTGAGGGGAGCCTATAGTCCTACCCAGAACCATCCTCAGCCTCTGACCCCACTTCCCTCCCTGAGCTCATCAGTGCCCAAAGTTTCAGAGAGGGCTGAAGCAGTCAGGGGGGCTAGCATGTCAACACCACCCCAAGTATGCACATGCCTGACTGCGTTGTGACAGCACCAGGACTTAACTTCGACTTTGCTCTGAACGGAGATCAAACATCAGGAGCAGAGAGAGGACAGAGAGTGGGAGCAGGCACTTCCAAGCTTGTGTGGGGAGGGAAGCTTCCCAGGCCTCCAAGAACACAGGGATGAACAGACTTGGAGCTGTGACTGGGAGGCTCCAACTGTGCCCAGTAGTGTGGGGCTCCTGCCCAACCAACTTGGAGGAGGCGAGGCTCCCACCTGTTCCCACCCCTACCAGTTCCTCAGAGTGGAGATGGGGCACAGCCCCAGCTGTGCCTCCCCTGCTGCAGCTGGTGTTCCTGCAGCAGCTGCTGTAGATGGGCCACAGCTGTCATCGGATGGATGGACAGGTGGATGGATGGATGGATGGATGGATGGATGGATGGATGGATGGATGGATGGGACTATTGAATAATAAACAAGTAAATGAATGGATAAACAGAACTCTTCAAATTCTGATATCACTTGTGTTTCCCAGTCAATGATTGGATTTAATGTAAAGCAGATCTTTGTATTTGATGTTTATACACCAAAT
The DNA here is from genome assembly GCF_030222135.1 of Aotus nancymaae. Lineage (NCBI taxonomy): Eukaryota > Metazoa > Chordata > Mammalia > Primates > Aotidae > Aotus > Aotus nancymaae. The sequence continues at coordinate 4,093,832 of NW_026988494.1, read as the reverse complement.
GAAAGCCTTAGATTTGCTGTATTCATAAGAAGAGAGGAGGAATACTCAAATTGAAGCAGATAACTCTAACTGAAGCCACCCATTTCCAGGTATCTTAATAAAAGTCAGCGATGCTCCTGCTGAACATCTCAATACAGTAGGTACTGTGGAAGGCATTTTATCTTCTCCATCACAACAGAGGAATGTTCAATTTCTTAATGTGAGTGCCAGTAAGTAATAACATTTGTCTAAGTGGCTTATAAATATCAAGGATATTTAAAATTTAAGTTAGTCTGTACTTTAAATCAGGATAAAGTTAAAATAAATGTTGAAAAAAACTAAATAAAATAAGTGTTGAAGTCATTCTTGGACAGGAACATTTGTCAAAATTTGTCACAAGAGGCAAAATGCAGACTATGAAGTATACAGTAGAGGACCATGTTGATTGTGGTTTTTCAGCAGCAGACTTCACTAAGCAAATTAGATCTTCTAGCTCATTACATAACCATGTCTTCAGTATCAGCTAGGCTCTGCAAACATTCCCTTCTCTGAGTCAAAGAGGAGATCTTCATTTAATTCCCCTCCTGCTTCATGTTGTTAGTGCATTAATTCTGTACTCATTCCACACCATATCATATTGCCAATCCGAGTAGCTTATTTGAACTAACCTGGCTTTCAGAGGAAATCTGTGCGCATACAAGGGAAAGACGGTAGGCACATAAACTTCCTCAGAAATCTTGTACCTGGAAGGAGGCAATTTTAGAACAAATAAAAATAAGTAGGTATAGGCTTCAGATCTGTATTTTTTGTGTGTGATCATAAACACCCACATTGCATATGTGCAGCATTTTTTTTTAAATTTTCGTTCAAGATCAGGCCCATCTCACCAGGCAGGGTTAATTAAGAGAAGAAAAGTGGCATGCTCCCCACACTCATTTTATTCCACAATAAAGCATGCTGGGCCTAGACAATTAAGTGGGTTGGCATTCCTGAGGAGGGTCTCCCTCTTCTATTGCCTTCTTTTTTACATAGCAAGCAACATTGTTACTGAGAAGGCACACAAACATCTTGAACCCCAGGCAGAATTGATTTAGGTGCCAGCAGTTTGTAAAGGTTGCTTGGAAATGTATGCTGCCTAGAATCTGGGACTTTTGTGAAGTTACAGTGCTCTTGAAAGCTTTCCATGAACCTCACAAGAAGCTGACCTCGGATTGCAGCCCCTCTGGCTTGGAAATAAACTGTCCATCTCTACCCGCCCAAGCTAGATCCTTGTCCAGACCACCTGAAAGAAGCCTCCAGGATTATTATTATTATTATTATTATTTTGAGATGGAGTCTTGCTCTGTTGCCCAGGCTGGAGTGCAGTGGTGTGATCTCCGCTCACTGCAGCCTCTGCCTCCCAAGTTCAAGCAATTCTCCTGCCTCAGGCTCCTGAAAAGCTGAGATTACAGGCATGCACCATCACGCCCAGCTAATTTTTGTATTTTTAGTAGAGACAGGGTTTCATCAATGTTGGTCAGGCTGGTATTGAACTTCTAACCTAGTGACCCACCCACCTCGGCCTCCCAAAGTGCTGGGATTACAGATGTAAGGTACTGTGACCAGCCAAGCCTCCAGAGTTATTTTTAAATAATCTTGCTTCTTGTGTCACACAAGGCAACACTAATACACCTGTTCAAATTCATTCTGAATTATCAGGAATGTCAAGCACGTAAACCCAAAAGCAGGTCTACCCACACTACCAATAAAATGAAAAATGTAAATTGACTGGAAAATATACAATCAGACTCTTCCCAGGATTTTCCTACCTGTGGATTCAGTAAAAGAGATAGATAACTGAAAATTCTCTAGTTTTTTCTCAGGCTTATGTAACTGAAAGCCATCTTTTCTCAGTTAAAAATATATAGCCAGACACAGTGGCTCACACCTGTAATCCCAGTGCTTTGGGAGGCCAAGAAGGGAAGATCCCTCGAGGCTATAAGTTCAAGACCAAACTGGGCAACGTAGCAAGATCCTGTCTCTGAAAAAAAAAAAAATTGAATTAGCCAACATCATGGCATGTGTCTGTAGTCCTACCTAGCTGGGAGGTTGAGATAGGAGGATTGCTTTAGCCCAGGAATTCGAGGCTGCAGTGAGTTATGATCACAGCACTGCACTTTAACCTGGATACAGGGTGAGATCCTGTCTATAAACAGCAATTTAAAACCATTTTTTAAAATATGCATATTTTCTGGCCATGAAATAAGCATCATTTCTATATGGAAAAAAAGAGCCATTTACTCAAAAATAAAGGAAGATCTTCAAATAAAGCACACCAACATGGACTAATAAAGAGAAACCTGTTAACTGCTGCTAGCAGGAGGATCAGTCAGAAAGTAGGATTGTCCTACCTTCAGATGGTTAGAAGTTTTATGTAATACAGACTGGTCAGGTGAAAGGTGGAGCATGGAAAAAGGCATGCATTGTGTGAAACAAGATAAATGTTTCACCTTTAATTCAAAGTAGGTGGTATAATGACTTGCAATTTAGGGTCAGCAAGGTAAATGGGTGCCTTACACTGGGAGCTTGTCACTTTCTTCCCGTTGATGTTGCAAAAGAGGCAGTTCATGATCATGCAGGAGTTTCAGATAAAAATTTTATCCCTTTACAGAAGCAAAATTGTCAGAAAAATTATAGAAGAAGCATGAGCATTTTGATAATTGTCAGGATATTGTTTACACTAGAGGGAAAAGCCTTTTACCTTCCAGACAAAGTCTTTGTGAAAAGTTCTTGATGGTATAAGATATATGCTCATGAAAGCGATTTCTTTTAATAGGAATTTAATATAATTTTTTTTGCAGTATAGCAGGTGCAAATTGATTCCCATTTACCAGCTGTATTTTGTTTTAACAAGAAAAAAACCTTTCTGATGAGACTGAATATGTTAATTCCCTTCTTAGCTAGTTGCAATGATTCACAGAATCATTCCTTCTCATTTTCCTATGGTACTAAACCATATACCTGACTCAGCTACCAAAATCAGTTGATTCATCAAGCTGAACTCCACTTCAAGAGACTATAAATGATGCAAGAAGTTGTCCACCATTTTACAATGTATCTTTTCAAAGCACCTAACTCCAGAACCTGTGTTTATGGTTTCACTAATTTCACTAATGTTTTGACTTCTATAGTCATCTACTTTCACTTATGTATTCAAATAGGAATTTTATTCTTACACTTAGAATGTAGGCTTTTAAAAATTATATAATCTTCAAGTTACCAAATGTTCAGTTCTTCGAGTTTCTGCTAAGATTAAACCACGCATGCTTGGGTTACAGGATGTCAAATTATGTGTGGTTTAAGTCTTTGCCTTTTGTTGAGTTGCTCAGGAAGCAACAGTGGTATGAGATTGGTGTTTGAAAATTAAGAGTTGTACAGCGTTGTTAATTGAATTCTATTCACCTCTATTATACAATAGAGTCAGCATAGTTGTTACCATATTTTAGTCTTCAAAATTACACCACCCACATATATGGGAGATATTTTCTGTGGGTATAACTTGTAATCAAAGCATTAACAGAAAACTATTCACTGAATTAAAACAAAGCCTAGTCACTCCCACATCACTACAAATACTAGCTGAAGAATATCCCCACAAGAGCCAAAAGGCACATTTTTTTAGCAGTGATGTTACCATTCAACTCAGTTCAAGTCTCCACCACATGTGGATATTTTATCATTTTGACAAGTTTTTCACCAGCAATTGTGACTATTCACCAGAAAGTCATGCACACCCATGAATTACAGTATTTTGTCAGAGCTTTGCCCTCATGTCTTATTTAGATCATAATAATGAAATCATGAAGGGAAATATACCAAACATATCAGTTGGCACAAATGCAGAAAGCCAGGGCTAAACGATGGTTTGGTTCAGTGTGGACATTTTTGTACCTCTTGATACTCTGAGGTCCTAACTCAAGGTATCACTCCAGTAAGACAAAGCTTGTCTCTTTCCTCTGTGTCTAAAAGGTGTGGGGAGAAGAATATAGATTTAGTTTTCTCTCTCTCATGAGTGAGAGAGAGAGAGAAAACTAATACTCTTCTTTCTCGTGTGTGTGTGTGTATATATATGTGTGTGTGTATGTATATATGAGAAAACTTCTTGATGGTATAATATAGGTGCTCATGAAAGCTATTTTTTAAATATACTTATATATAATTAATTTTAGATAGCCAAAGGCAGAAGACTTGCATTTTTATTGGATTGTTTAATTCTGTAACTGAGCACCTTGGAATGTTTTGCATCATTTAATTACATGCTGGTAATTAAATAACTACATTTGGGGAGGAACAAAATGCCACCAAGCAGATGTCATGTACTCAAAGAATGTCATATTTGCTTTACAGATAAAAAACAACTGTATTCATTTAAAGTAGAAGATGTATGTTTAGCACAATCTTTCCCATGCTTTTTCTCAAACAGTACATACCCTATGCCCAATGTGCTTTCCTATTTTGATCCTAAAAGCTTCTTTGAAGTTGCTCATAAATAATCACCTTTTTCCTTGAGATGTCATGGTAACTGAAGATCTGAAGTGGACAAATATCTTTCACAATCACCACCCAACCACTTTCCCCTCTCTTAGTTTGTGATTTGAAGTTCACACTTCTCAAAAAACAGAATCCTCTTACACAAATACTCATACCTAATTAATTCCTTTGAATTTTATTTAACAGGTGGCTTTGCTTTGACTTGTTTCTCAGTACTTGAAATTCTGCCTTGTTTATATTTATTTTGAGAGTGTGCCTTATTTGTGTCACGGTTATCATAACTCTCGTGATAGCAAAACTGCTTACCTTGCATTAACACTTTTTTCTTTAATTGGTTAAATTTTCAAATGTGATCTTCTATATTATAGTAATAGCAACGTTGATATGTAGGAATGGCTGGGCCAAGTTAAATGGTATGATGCACAATTATACTTAATCTTTGACAAAATACTTGAGCAATTACCAATCTAAATGCTTTAAGTTGTGAGCTGATAAACATATTCACTTAACATTTAAAACAGATCACACAAGCAGTTTATTGTTGGAATAAAAAGTTAAGCTTATCATTGTATTGTAGAGTTCTTTGATATAAACCAAATTATATTTTACTTTAATGAGTATAATTGATGCAGGCATATTTTTATATAAGTAATAAGTTACCTTAAGACTGTAGAAAAGGATTCTACCTCCACTTAGAAATTTAAGGATAAAATTGAAAAACATTCTACCCTAACATGTTATCATAGAAGTGTCCACATATATTTTTGATTAGCCATTATAAGAAATCTATAAAAAGAAAATAATTTAACTGTGATTGATGAGTTTTGGCCATCCTCAAAATCATTTTATATATTCTTTATATGGTAGTGTCAAATACCAAGATTTTTTGATGACTCAGACAACAATAAAGACAGGAAATCTCTGAATCAAAGGGTTTGCCAATATGTTTTCATGTTCCAGAATATTTAGAAGATGACCCTCTTGACCAGTCCTGTTTATGTGGATGAAATATCCTAAAATGAAGAATGGAAATATATTATGTTATGATAATGCATTAGATTTATTCCTCAAGGTCTTCTTTATCTTCAATTCCATGAATTCAAAACAACCACTGCCTACAGAATGGGGTCCAGAAATGAGAACTCTAACAGACACACACACCACAATCTCCTAGCAGCAGGTAAGATTATTTATTTAGCTATTTCTATTATTTCATTGTAATAACTGAGTATTCTTGTCTGTGAGTTTCATATGGTATTCATATTACAAAGCAGCCAATTCTGTTCAGTCAAATCAGTGACAATAAACTCTTGCACATATCAAGCTAAAAGACAAGAGTTTCATTAGCAATGACAAAAATAATATACAGATTTTCCTTGTAGCTATGCCTTAAATTGAATGCCAACTTCTTTCTGTCCAATTTAGTGAAATAAATTTTGTCACAGTTCATTTAGTAAGGAGTTAATAGAAATGTTTTTAAATAATATGGTTTTTACAAATCTAAAGGAGATTTTAGTTTCTGTGTCCTCGATTCATTTGTTGTAAACTTGAGTTAATATTAAGAAATTTCTTTATTACCCTATATTTCTCTATGATTATAATCATTATCAAAATTATCATTATCATATTTGTACAGATAATAGAACCATCTCATGATTACACAGGAAAAGAAGACGTGTCTGCAAAAGAGTAACTCCCTTTACAGCAATGGAATCAGGACACTATCACTAAAAGAATGACCATTTATCCAATGACTAGTATAATTCAACTAATAAAACAGCTTCAAACTTTATTTTATTTTTAAGGAGCGATTAATTAATGTTATTTATATAAAAAGAAATAAAATATCATTTTGCAAATGAGTTCTAGTCAAAGCTCAGATTATGCATCAGACATATTCTGTCTTATTTTACATATGGGGATCAGTTCCATAGTTCAAGATTCTTTGTCAGTGAACTTTTGTTATGTGATGTGTCCTGTGAATATGCATACTTTTTAAATACCTAAATAATTAGTTATATCAAAGCCGGAAGTGCCCTTTTGCCCTATCAGGAAAGATGATAGCTGCTTCTTAGGCCTCATTAAGAATATGCTTGTTGTATTAAATATTTAAAAAATCAGAAAGGTTTTGCCTCAATGTACTGATCCATGGGAAAATCATTTAGAAAAGGTGATCATTTTTTTTTAAAAAAAGAAATATGTCTATTATTCAAATTCATAAATTCATAGGTTTGGGGAGATAATTTAATAAATTTTTATATGATTTGATATACAGTAATATCACTGATTTTTGAGAACCTGGAACATTGTACATATTATTAAAATACCAACTTGAATTATTTTCACTGAATAAGATGCAGGAAGCCATTGTATTATCTGAAACCAGAAAGCAAGATTGTAATTGAGACCTGGAAAGATCTATCCACCAAAGAGTAGCACAGAGGACAGCAGGGCGTGACTAGGAAAAATTATGAACTAATTTGGAAGCAAAATCATGAGAGCAAACCTAGTTGGGTTGTCTGTGAAAATAAGAATTCAAGAGACATCCATAAATAATTCTGCATCTTTTATTAAAATTTAAAAGAAAATTTTTAGTCAAAGTAAAAAATATGGAAATTTAAGGACATGTAAAATTAAAACATTTATATAGCACCATGATTAAGAATATGATCTCTGAAGTCAAAGAAATTAATTGCTATTATTTAAACCATTACTGGGTTTTTAACTTTCAGTACTAAATTTAAATTTCTAGAAATTCAATTTATTTCTTTTTATTTTATTTTTTGAGACAAGGACTCACTCTGTTACCTAGGCTGTACTATAGTGGCATGATCACAGCTTACTGTAGCCTCAACCTCTTGGACTCAGATGATCTTCCCACTTCAGCTTTCTGAGTAGCCAGGACCACAGGCACACTCCACCATGCCCAGCTAATTTTTGTATTTTTTGTCAAGATGGGGTTTCACCACGTTATCGAGGCTGGTCTCAAAATCCTGGGTTCAAGCAATCTGACTACCTCAGCCTCCGAAAGTGCTGGGATTACAGGTGTGAGCCACCACTCAGCCTCTTTTTTTTTTTTTTTTTTCAATTGGTGTCTTTAATTTTTTTAGCAGCGTTTTGTAATTTTGAATGCACAAATCTTTCACCTCCTTAGTTAACTTTATTCCTAGGTATTTTATTCTTTCTGATGCTATTCTAAATTGTTTTCTTAATTTCCCTTTTTACTTCTCATTTTTAGTGTATAGAAACACCACTGATTTTTGTGTGTTGGTTTTTTATCCTGCAAATTTGCTGAATTTGTTTGTTAGTTCTAAAGGTTTTTGAGAGTCTTCAGGATTTTCCATAAATGAGATCATATTATCTGTAAAAACTGATAATTTACTTCTTCCTTTGCAATTTGTCTACATTTTTAATTTTTTATGCCTAATTGCTTAGAAATTCTGATACTATGCTGAATTGAAGTAATGAAAATTAGCATCCTCATCTTGTTTGTGATTTTGTAGGAAAAGCTTTCAGTTTTTCACCATTGCATGTGATATTAGCTGTGAGTGTTTCATTATAATGAGATGATTCCTTCTATTACTAGTTTGTTGAGTATTTTTTACCACAAAAGGATGTCAAATTTTCTCAAATGACTTTTCTGCATCAATTGAGATGATCACCTTTTCCTCCTTCATTCTGTTAATCACATTTTTATATGATGAACTATCCTTGCATAACAGGAATAAATCTCACTTGGTAAAGGTGCATGATATATTTAATATACCATTGAATTCAGGTTGATAGTATTTTGTTGAGAATTCTTGCATCAATATTCTTAAGCTATAGTGGTCTGTAGTTTTCTTGTAGAATTTTGGCTTTGGTATCAGGTTAATGTTGGCCTCAGGGAATGGGTTAGGAAGTATTTCCTCCTAGTTCTTTGGTGGTATTGGAGAAGGATTGCTTATAAGTCTTTAAATATTTCATAAAACGTACCAGTGAAGCTCCATAGTCCTGGGATTTTCTTTCTTTGGAGGTTTTAGATTGCTGATTCAATCTTCTCACTAGTTACATGTCTATTCAGATTTTCTATATCTATATAATTAAGTCACAGTAAATTGTTTCCAGGAATTTGTCCATTTCATCTAGATTATTTATCTATGTATTTATTATTATTATTATTTTCTTTTTGAGATGGAGTTTTCTTCTTTTTGCCCAGGCTGGAGTGCAATGGAGCAATCTCAACTCACTGCAATCTCCGCCTCCCAGGTTCAAGAGATTCGCCTGACTCAGCCTCCCGAGTAGCTGAGATTATGGGCACCAGCCACCACACACAGTTAGTTTTGGCTAATTTCGTATTTTTAGTAAAGACAGAGTTTCTCCATGTTGGTCAGGCTGGTCTCGAACTCCTGACCTTAGATGATCCACCCTCCTTGGCCTCCCAAAATGCTAGGATTATAGGCATAAGCCACTGCACCCAGCCTTACATTAATTCATTTGTTGGCATACAATTTTGTTCATAGTATTCTCTTGTAATTTTTTTTAAATTTCTGTATGTTTTCACTTTTATTTCTGTTTTTAGTTGTCTTCCCTTTTTTTCTTAGTCAATACAGCTAAAGGTTTGTCAATTTTGTTGATCTTTTGAAATAACCAGCTCTTGATTTTACTTTTTTCTCTATTATTTGTCTATTGTTTATGTTGTTTATCATTATTAGTGTTACAACTATAAATTTTCCTTTCAGCAGTAATTTTGTTTCATCTCCTAAGTTTTGGTACATTGTGTTTTTATTTATCTCAAGATATTTTATAATTTAACTTGTGGTTTTTTTTCCTTGATCTTTTGTTTGTTTAGGAGTGAGTTGTTCAATTTCCACATATTTGTAATGTTTTAGTGGAGTGGGGAGGGTTGTGTGAGTGAGCCTGGTGTCTGGTCACTGCCAGACATGCCCGTTGATCCAGCGGAGTAGGAAGCTCCAGTTCCTACCCGGGCGCAGCCTCTCAGCAAGGCTGCAGCTGGACCAGGCGCACTGCAAGCACTTCCACAGCTGGCACTAGGGAACATAGTGGCCCCCAGAAGCTTGGAGACTCCTGGAACTGCAGGGCCCCAAAGAGTGGGTCACAGTCCTGGCTCCGGGAACTCCAAGGTCAGTGATTCCCAAAGGGCCACAGCTCTTTCCTTCCTTTCACCTGCAACTTGGCGAGCAAGGGGCGTGTCTCAGACCTGTTTGTGTTATAGTTTTTAGCTTCATCAATTGTCCCGTCCTGAGTTCTAATCCTGCGACCAGGAAGAATGAAGTATTCAGACAAGGGGCGGGTGAGCAAGACGAAGGGGAGTTTTATTGAGCAACAGAACAGCTCAGAGGAAACCAGCTCCTTTCTGCAGTAGGGTGTCCCCACGAGTGTTCAACTTCTAGCCGAGAAGTTAGCTCCTCTCTGCAGGCACGTTATCCCAGCAAATGTTTGGTTCTCCGCAGAGAAGGTAGCTCTCCTCTCTGCAAAGAGGCGCTACCAGTCTCACTAATCAAGCTGGGGAGAAGGAATAGAAGCATTTCCAAACAAACAGTCCACAGGATCCCATCATGCTTGTCTCTAAACGTCTCTCTCTCTCTTTTTTTTTTTTTTTGAAAATGCACTCCAGTCGCCAGGTGCGATCTCGGCTCACTGCAACCCCCGCCTCCCAGGTTCAAGCGATTCTCCTGCCTCAGCTTCTCAAGTAGCTGGGATTACAGACACATGCCACCACTCCCAGCTAATTTTGTATATTTAGTAGAGACGGGGTTTCAGCCTCTAAACTTCTGATTTCGTCTTCTTGCATTGCCTCACTTTTCCTCATTTTCAGAGCCTGAAATTCCTTTTTATCTAGTTTTATGCTTTTGTTCAGGATTCACAGACATTCCATGCTTCCATAGGCAGAGGTTTATCTTCTATATCAGTTGCTGAATACTCTGAAACACCTGTTGGATTTTACAGCCTACCAAAGTAAGTTAGATAAAACAATATTCTATAGACTAAATTCTGTTTTGTTTTTATTTCTATTTTCAGATATTCTGCCATGCAGCTTCTGTTTCTATCAGTTTGGGGGCAACACTATCAATACAAACACTCATTAAATAACTCCTGTCTGCCAATTTTTGTCCCGAATAATAGACACATGGGAAATAATATGGCATGCTATGTTCTAGAATACCCTAATCCAGAATATCCTGTAAACTTCCTGAAGGAAAAGATCTATTTAGTGCTTTATTTGTATCTGTTTAGCTTCTTGTTTCTTGCTCTGGTTTTCATTATTTCAATTTTAAAATATTGTACAAAGGCTTATTTAAATTTTATAAACAAAAATTGCAATATCTGAAGTTCTCAGTAATGTCATTCTTTAGCTTCTTGATTCTGTTGATGCTTATTTTGGGCTAGTTGCTGGTATTTGTCATACTTAATTATAAACTCGTGTTTTATGTATAAAATCCCAGAGTTCAAGCATTAGCGTTCCAAAGAGGATATCCTTTTCCTACTACTCTGTATCCTGGGACACTACACATCTAGCACAAGTTAATTTCAAGGCTTGGATTTTTCTGTAACCAAGTAGTTAATATCATTTTGATCCCCAAATCTATATGCAGGAAAGTTGCTTTTAAAATACTTAGAAACTGTTTTTTTAAACCCAGATATTAGGATAAGGAAGACAAATCATCTAATGTTGTCCCTCTGTTGATAAGTGGACATTTCTGGTCCCCAGTTTCAGTCTTGTTGTATGTAGTACTATATTGATCCCAAGTTTGTATGCAGATCCGAAGTCCAATTCCTTTCCTTCTGATTTGGCCTCAGGCCCCCAGAGTTAGCAATCAAGTGCAAGCCTGTAGGTTTAAAACGTTGTTAAATTCTTTAGGACAACCAGTTTCAAAGGAGACTTTTCGTTCTAGTGTCCACATCTTTATTTTTGGCTTCAGCATTTTTCTCTTAATTTGAAGTTGCTATGGTTTAAGTCTTTCTCCCAAAAGTTCACAAGCATTGGAGATTTAATTGCCATTATAATAATATTAAAAAGCTGCAGGCTTTAAGAGATGATCAGGTTGTGGGCCGGGCTCACACCTGGTATCCCAGCACTTAGGAAGGCTGAGGTGGGTGGATCACCAGGTCCGGAGATTAAGATCAACATGGTGAAACCCCATCTCTAGTAAAAATACAAAAAAAAAAAAAAAAAAAAAAAAAAATAGCCGGGTGTAGTGACGCGTGCCTGTAGTCCCAGCTACTTGGGAGGCTGCAGCAGGAGAATCGATTGAACCCGGGAGGCAGAGGTTGCAGTGAGCCGAGATTGCGCCACTGCACTCCAGCCTGGACGACAGAGCAAGACTGTCTCAAAAAAAAAAAAAAAAAAAAAAAAGAGAGAGAGATGATCAGGTTGTGAGGGCTCTACCTTCATGAACAGATTTTTTTACCTCACGAGTGAGTTAGTGATGGCAGCAATGAGCGTCTGCAAAAAAATAAATTAGGCCTCCATTTCCTCTTCCTCTTACATACCTACTTGCCCTTCTGCCACGGGGTGACTCTCACCAGACGATAGCTCCATGTTTTTGGCTTTCCAGCCTCCAGAGCTGAAAGCCAAATAAACTTGTGTTCTTTATAAATTACCGAGTCTGTGGTATTCTGTTATAGCAGCAGAAAACAGACTAAGACAGATGGGAACTTGACTATGCACTAAAAACAAGTTGGTAATATTTTATCTAGCATTTATATATATTTTTTCTTCATGTGCTATAAAATGAAGTGTTCATATTAAATTTAGTAATTTTTAGAGATCAGTTCTGGAGTTTTCTGAGTAAAAAATTATACATATATAAATAACATTTGTTCACTGGTCTCTCTGATAAGCATAATTTTTAAAATAATATATTGCCATGACTGAACCATCTAGAATATTGTCAAATAATTAGAGTGAAAGCATTCTAGCTTATTCACAGTTTTAATGAGAATGACATGCCTTTTGCTTTATAACTTTGGCTCTAAGTTTTGAACAGTTATCAATCATGAGAACGTCCTACTTTTTATAGCTTAGTAATTTTTAGTCACAAATAAATGCAAAATGTAGTGACTGTCTTCTTTTTAACTTTTTTTTTTTTTTGAGATAGAGTCACCCAGGCTGGAGTGCAGTGATGCAGTCATCATCCCTGCAGCCTTGCTCTCCCAGTCTCAAGCAATTCTCCTACCTCAGCCTCCCAAGTAGCTGAAATTTTAAGTGCATATCACCATGCCTGAATAGTTTTTTAAAATTTTTCTGTAGAAATTGGTTCTTGCTATGTCACTCAGGCTCATCTCAAACTCCTGGCCTCAAGCAATTCTCTTGCCTTGGCCTCCCAAAGTGCTGGGATTACAGGAATGAACTACTGTGCTGGCCAAATGCACATCTTTAAGCAGAACAAAGAAACACACCTCAAGTCTGTAACAGGGAAAGATACTCCCAAACAAGGCTGTATGCTCAGCACTGGTTGCAAAGGCTCTCTCTCTCTCTTTGTAAAGAAATGTTCCAAGCCCAGGGCTGCTCTTGTGTAGCCATGTAGGGGTCAAAATACTGCATACACAAAACTGCCATTTCCAACAATTTTATAGTCTTAAACTCTTTTAATGAAATTAAAGGGGTTTCCTGAAAATTCCAACTTGGTCACAATATAGACATGTTATACATCGTTATGGACTGAATGTTTGTGTCTCTCCCACACCCAATTTCATATGTTGAAATCCTAGCCCCCCAATGTGATAATATTAGGGGGTGGGGTCTTTGGAGGTAGTTAGATAAGTTGAGTTCATGAGGACGAAGCCCTCATAAGTGGAATAAGTGTCCTTATAAGAGTCCTGAGACAATTTGCTTCTCTTTCTACCATGTGAGGATGCAGCAAGAAGGTGGCATCTATAAACCAGGAAATGGGTCCCTATCAGCCCCTGAATCTGCTGGTGCCTTGATCTTGGATTTTCCAGCCTCCAGAACTGTAAGAAATGAATTGCTGTTGTTTATAAGCTATCCAGTCTGGGGTATTTTGTTGTAGTAGCCTGAATGAAATAAGACACACACACATAAACACACACGTATACACAAATACATATATATACATACACATATACAGTGCATTTGTTTTCATTGGGAGCTTTGTAGCTATATTCATATAAGATTTATTTGGTATGTGTATTGTACATTTACATGTTTGAATTATGCTAGTTTTACAACTGAAAATAATTTTTGGTTAAATTTCTATTGTGAAATTTTGAACCTAAAAAGAAATACATGCTCATTTTATCTAGTGGAATAATGTGAAGATGCCTAAAATGAAGTTAGTCATCTCTTCCCACCCACAAACTTTTCCTATCTTGTTTCCACATTTTTCTATGTTTATAAAGATATAAAAATATTTTATATACTTAAATTTTTTGTTTTGGTGGTTCCTTGGTTTTAATAAAATGGGATCACTCTACACCACTCATGACTTAATTTCTTGCATTAATAATATAATATGGATATTCCTTTAGGTCTATATATATGAATTTATCATATGCTTTTTAATAGTTACATAATATTTCACCATATGAATGAACTGCAATTTATTCAAATTTCCCTTGAGTAGATGAATATTCATAAGAGATTTACAAAGATTTTAGTTTAGTTTTGCTTTTGTTTGCCCTTACAAACAGCAAACAGCTTGGTATATGTAAATTATATGTAACAATTTTCAGGCTTCTAGGATAAATTTATCAATGTGAGATTATAGTACAATATATACTGCCAAAAAAGTTTCCAAGAGGGTTATATCAAGTAACACCTCAATCAGTAAAATATGATAGTGACCATTTCTTATATTATCACTATTTCTATATTATATCTAATTATGGATGAACAATGGTATAACATACAGTTAATTGGCATTTCCCAAACTATTAATAAAATTTGGTCACTTCTTTATTTCCCTTTTGGATTTATTTTTTGGTAATTCTTTTTACTATAATTTTATCAAATTATTTTACTTTTAGTTATCAGTATATAGAAACGTATTACTATTAGAAACAAATCTAGCTTTGATCATAGTTGCAAAAATTTCCATTCTATCGCTTGTTTTTTGATGTTTTGATATCTTGATATTTTTGAAAAGAATAATTATTTTATTGAAGTATAACTTATATAATAAAAAGTAAAAATCATAATTTTACAGCCTGAGGATTTATTGCAAAATGAACATAACCATGAAGATTTCACTCAAACAAACAAACAAAAATAGGACAGCACCAGCAGCCACAAAATTCTCCTATTTACTTATGTTATTCATTGTGCTCTCTCTCCTCCCCAATTATAGGCTCATTTTTAACACCATGGATTAGTTTTGCCCATTTTAAAATTTCACGTATCTAATAATATTTTGAACATATTATGATATTCATTGTTTTATGCAACCTGTGTGTGTTTTGATAAATGTCATCTTTTCATTGCTTTAAAAAAATTTTTCATACATGTCTTTTCACATGGCATCATTTTCCTTCTGCCTGAAGAACTCCCCTTAAGTACTTCAATTCAGTTGGATCTTCTGATGATAAATTCTATCATATTTTGTTTATCTGAAAATGTTTACTTTGGCTTCATTTTGAAAGGTATTTTCATTGCATGTGGAAATGTAGTTGGCATTTCTTTCACTCTTTTGATAACAAAGTTCCATTAACATTTAACTTGCATCATTTCGTTGAGGTGTCAGCAGATTTTTCGTCATTACTCTATCATTCCTTTGTTTTCATTGTTTCTTTAAATTTTTATTCATTTTTTTAATGAATTTTACTTGATGTGCCTAGGTGTGCTTTCTTTTATATTCTGCTTCAGCTTTGTAGCAGTTCTTAAAACTTTGTCTTAATGAGTTCCATTGGTTTTAGACAAATTTCAGAAATTATTTCTTCAAGTATTGTACCAGCTCTCCCTCTTTTCTTCTGATATTAAAATTCCAAATTTAGACCTTTCCAACATGAACTATATCTCTTGTGGTCCTTTCTCTCTTTCTTTTTGTTTGTTCTTTTCTTAATGTTTCATTCTGGATATTTCTTCTGGGCTATTATGCATATAACCAATTATCTGTTCATCTATATCTTCTAATTTTAACCCATAATTTCAATTATTGTATTATTTAGCTCTAGAATGTAGATCTAGGATTATTTTGATTTTCTAGTTAATTGCTCCAAGTTTTATATTTTTGTGTAATTTATTAAAATGTCATTTAAAAACATATCTATCTGTACTAGGTAAAGCATATCAATCTTTTATGTGTGAAAAATTGTTTTAACTGCTTTTACTATAGATTTAATTAACTGTGTTTTACATGGATATGTGATTTCACTTGAAGATGCTGGTGATAGTATTCCACAGTCTTTAGCCATCCACAGTAAAAGCTGTAAAATCTATTGTCATCTGTTTCTTTCTTAGGTAATATCCATTTTTAAAAAATAGCTGATAAATTTTAATAGTGTTTAATCTTTGACTTTCTGTGACATCACTATGATATGTAGCTGTGTGGATTTATTTATTTATTTATTTATTTATTTATTTATTTATTTATTTATTTATTGAGATGGTGTCTCACTCTGTTACCCAGGCTGGAGTGCAGTGGCACAGTCTTGGATCACTGCACCCTCCACTTCTCAAGTTCAAGCATTCTTCCCACCTCAGCTTTCCAAGTAGCTGGGATTACAAGCCATGCACCACCATGCCCGGCTAATTTTTTAATTTTAAGTAGAGATGAGGTTTCACCATATTGGCCAGGCTGGTTTCAAACATCTGACCTCAAATGATCTGCTTGCCTTGGCCTCCCAAAGTGCTGGGATTACCATGCCCAGCCTGGATTTATTGTTATACATTGCACTTAATAATTGGAGTTTACTTTTCAGTGAGTAGTTATTTCTGTCTTTAATCTTGAATTTTTTATCTTCTATTTATTAAAAAGTTACTTCTCCACTATTCTCATGATATTTTAACTCTAACTAGATGTTTATCAGATTATCTCAATGTAGTCTCAAAGTCTCTCCTTTTACAAGTTTGAAGTTGTACTAGCATTGTCTCAGTATTCTGATGTTCCCCTGGGTATTATTTTAAATATTATACTTCCTCAGTATTAACTAATTCATTTTTGTCAGCCATGAGCCTTGTGTTTATCACTTTTCAGTTACCATATTATCCACTCCCAAGATTTCTACTTTTTAAAAATTCACCAATACTTGTTTTATTTCAGTTTGTTTGGTTTAGATTTTTAATTGAATTCTCATAATTATGTAATAAATGTAATTCTTCTATTTATACTTAGAGTATTTCAGATAAATATATTTTAGGGTCTATGATTTTTTTAAATAAAGAGTGAATTGATGTTCAAATGTTGATTTTATTTTTCTGCATTTTTAAACATTATATTGTATTCAAGTGTTTAGAATATTGTTTAGTATGGTCATTTGAAGGTAGATAATTATTTTTCTGCCTCTCTCTCCCCACCATATCATCTCTCTCCTTCTGTGATTACTATTCTCTGGATTGCCTCCCATCTAAACCCAGGGCCCCAGGTCTACAAATAGGTCTTATAAAAGTCATTCACAACTTCTTACCTGTAGTATTATTGTAAGAAATCATACTCCTTGAGTCAGTGTATGATTTTTTCAGTTCCCAGTAAGGAAGTTGTGTCTTTGTAGTTCCTGCTTCCCTAAATAGCAGCCATAGATTGACTGCATTCCTTTCAGGCTGTCCTCTTGCATTGAGTCATTCCATCCCAATCTCTGCTGCAAGCTGTGCAACTGGCTATGGTATCACATATAAGGTAGAGCCATTAATTCCCTATTGCATTGTACTACTCAGACCCCCTACCCCACTGCCTGCTTCAAAAGCAGATCCCAGAAAGTTTCTGGATTTATCCCAACTCAGCATTTAGCGGTTCTATTCTGTTCATGATCCATGCAGATATTTATCTTGCATTTGAGCCAGGCTCTATGTGTCAAGTTACCTTTTTTATATGTTATCTGTTGTTCCTACATGTATAGAGTGGGTAAAGATTAAAGTATAAAATTACTAGGCCACTCTGGTCAGTAGTCACCTCTTTATTCTCAGAATCTTAAAAAGTACCTTCAAATATCTTACTTCTATTGTTTCTCTTTCACGCCTTCTCTCCCTTTTCTCTCTGTCTCTTTATGTAGATGCACCAGTTCATTTGTACTCATACACATGCACACACAATACTATATGTATATAAACATATATGTATCTATATCTATATGGGTGAACTGGTGCATCTACCCAGAATGTGTGTATGTGTGTAATTTGCTTTCTCTTCTCAGTAGGGAAATATGTTGTCAGTTGTTTAAGTGCAAGAGAATCCAAGGAGCTTTACCATGATTTTCTGTTTGGATAGTTTCTTACCAAAGCATTAATAATGACCACGACCTTGTAGTGATCTCCACTATCTCTAGACCAAGATTGCTGATCTCTAGGGAAGCAGGTACTTGAATTGGCATGAAGTCATCCTTATACCTGAAAAGATAAGTGGAATATTTGGTTGAATTTAATTGCAAATTGTACTCTCTTAAATTTTATTTTCAGTAAAATACTACTTAACATGCAAAACAGATTTTTTCTCCTTCAGAATGCATGATAGTCATTTATTAATGAATGCTTTTAAATCTACCGGCTAAGCCTTAAGATATCACAGATTATAAATTCAATATTTTTGCTATAAGTTGTAGAAAAGGAAGTAGGCATAAGATTTGGAGCAGAAAATCAAAGCTTTATTTTAAAATTAGAGAAGATTCTGTTTGTTAAGCTAGCATCTTCTCTTTTCACTTCTTCAGTTGGAATCATGTAACAGCTACTTAAGTCCTGCTTTAAAGGATCTACTAAAGATGTCATCCTTATCTTAGTCACAGGGATTATATTATAAGATCTTATTCCAGAAGAGAGGTCAACTGAAAAGAAGGAAAAAGGAGGGAAAAGAAGGCAAGAAGAAAATAAAAAATAAATGGAAAGACAACTTATATGTTTACCTCTTTTATTCCACCTTGCAGAGAAACCATATTTTTTCTTTGCTTAGCGATTTCTAGATGTCATTTTTACAAGTGGCTTCTTATAGTTAAAGTCTTTTAGATTAATTTATAATTATACAGGCAACTTCATGAATACATACTCTATTTGTCACATTTTGTTCAAAGGCCAGATAGCTCTTTTTTCTTTTTGTTCTGGCAGTCCAGACAGGAAATGTGTTCTTTTCTGGTCTCCAACTCTGACATTCAGATATTCCTCAACTGTACCCATCCATTCCATAGTTTTTAGTCTAAGGTAAGATGAATAGTTATTGTGTAATAACATATGGGCTGATCCCACTCATGTTTGCATTCTGGAAATTCTGCATCTAACTCACTTTCCCCCATTAAATTGTACTGCGTGGATTTGCCAGTTACAGAGAAATCAAACATCCTTGGATCTCATATTAATGAGGAGATACACACATTTGAATGTGAGTTTGTTTCATTTGTCACATTTTTTACTTTTGATTCTGTTCCTGACCTGAATTTGCAGGGCAATCATTTTCTCAGGCCTCCTTCAGTCTTGTTCTATTGGGAGAGTTGTTTGGCTTATCTGTGCGGTTTAGTGGAGGCTACATGACAGTCATATGACTTTAAACCCTTCAAGCACTACAAATTGACTTTAGTTATCTTTGGCTGTCTCTTCCTTCATTCTCTCTATGCACCAAGAGGCATAGAGCCTACCAGAGTAGATAGAGAGAGGCAAATGAGTGAATGAATGAATTAATGATACTCAAAGGTGGAATGTGGAAAGAGTAAATAAAGCCAAAACTAGACTGTAGAAACTTGACACAAATACCCCATAAAGGTTCAGCAGCATCTCTATTTGACAATAGAATTCTACTATTTTCTCTCAATATGGAAGGATATCAGGCTATTCCTGAGTTACCATAAAGACCTACAAGTGCTAGAATGTGTAATTGTCACATTTCTGATGCTAAATGCAAAGGTCAGGTAACTCAGAGGTTGCATGTCCTGCTGTCAAGGAGGCTACATTTTTTATGAGTTAACACATCTCATCTTTTCTTACCACAGTTTATTATTTTTAAAAGTACTAACACATTAATTTTACTGCCAAAGAATTGTGTTCCTTGTTATTATTTTTAAGTTCTTCCATTCGTCTGTGTCAGTAGCTGTAGCTGAACTCCAAGATGCCTGATTCTAGGAAGAATTCCCAGTGTACAATATGGTCAAGGCACACTTGCAGTGTCAGGAAAATCTTTTTAGTTAGATCGTATCTTGGTGCCCTGCTGCCCTTTTAAACAAATGTATTGGATTTTTGCACTTTATTGCTGTTTCATAGCCCAATCTCTAAAACAGACTTCTCTAATTTTGTGTGCGAGAGAGAGTTTACTTAACAAACGATCCCATATTGCCTTTAACAGGGAAGGTTGTTAACCTGGATTATTGTACACAGATAGAACATCACACGTGAAGCACTTGCAGCTCCCCAGCTTTTAATATCATTTTTCTCCTGTTTCCAGCGGGTTCATGAATCTTGAGCTGGGCTGTGAGCACACGGTGGTGAATAAAATTCAGCATACTCTCTGTAAGCCACATGAACTTCTAAAATGTTCCACTTTTGAACAAGACCGTCCTGGGAAAATGACTGGCACGGAGTATTCCCAATGGAAATATTACTCGTGGAATATCTTTTTAATTGCATTGCCAAGTTCACCAATTGAAGTTGCCAGCTGATGCCCTTTTGTACAGTTGATTTTTTTGTTTCCTTTTATTTATTATCAAAATTATGTGATTAATAGAGACAGTGGCTTTTATCAGAAACATCTGGAGGTCACAGAGCCAGAAATAAATTGTTAGTTGGGTCTTCAAATAGTCATCAGTTTCAAGGAAATAGTCATCAGTTTCAAGGAAAGGAATGCTACAATGTTAGTTTCCTAAATATAAGAAGGTTGCCTCTGTTGCCCATGCCCAGGAGAGGAACTGTGTGCGGCTTTAAAAGACCCCAGCAACATTAAGGAAGATTTTTACAGTACTTATAACTAAAATTCCCCATTCTGTCCAGAAGGTTAGGTAAATTATGATGTAAAAATGCATTGTGGAGTTATTTTCAATTCTTCTTCCCCCAGGTCTTCCTTCAGTGTTCACATGTTCATCCAAAGGGCTCAATCTCACTGATTTTTTTGATCTTTTACTTTGGTTCATACTTTGAATGAAGTACTTTCTGCTTCTAAAAGAATCTAATCTATGATTTAGAGTAGTCGAAAGGTTTCCCTATACTTTTTGAATGCTTTTATGTTTAAGGTCTTTTTTATCTTTTCTGAGTGTCTGTTTTATATTCAGTAATCTAGACTCAAAATATAGGCACTTGAAAGACACTGCAGGTTCAGTTCTAGATGACTGCAATAAATCAAGTCACACTAATTTTTCTGGTTTCCCAGTACACATAAAGTTACGTTTACACTATATTATAGTCTATTAAGAATAAAATAGCATTATGTCTAACTCACCTTAATTTTAAAATATTTTATTGCTAAAAAATGTTAAGGATCATCTAAGCCATCACTGAGTCATGATCGTTTTGCTGGTGGAGGGTCTTACCTCAGTGTTGATGGCTGCTTACTGATTGGGGTGGTGGTGGCTGAAGGTTGGGGTTGCTGTGGCAATTTCTTAAAATAAGACAGCAATGAAGTCTTCCACATTGATTGACATGTTTACATGAAAGATTTCTCCCCAGCTGGTTGATAGCATTTTACTCACAGTAGAAATTGTAGTCAGTCCTCTCAAACCCTGCTTCTGCTTTATCAACTAAGTTCATGAAATATTCTAAATTCTTTGTTGTCATTTCAACAATGTTCACATGATCTTCATAAAGACTAGAGTCTACCTCCAGAAACCATCTTCTTTGCTCTTCCATAAGAAGTAACTCCTTATAAGTTCAAGTTTTATTACAAGATTGCGCAATTCAGTCACATCTTCAGGCTCTACTTCTAATTCTAGTTCTCTTGCTATTTTCACCACACTGCAGTGACCATCTCCAAAGAAATCTTGAACCCTTCAAAGTCACCCATGAGGGTTGGAATCAATTTCTTCCAAATCCCAGTTAATGTTGATATTTTAACCCCTTCACATGAATCACAAATATTCTTAATGATATCTAGAATGGTGAATCCTTTCCAAAGGGTTTTTAATTTACTTTGCCTGGATCCAATACAAGAATCATTGTATATGGCAGTCATAGTCTTAGAAAATGTATTTCTTGAATGATAAGACTTGAAAGTCAAAATTACACCTTGATCTGGAGGCTGAAGATACAGTGCTAGCAGGCATTGATCTCCTTGTACATCTCTGTCAGAGCTCTTGGATCATCAGTTGCATTGCCAATTAGCAGTAATATTTTGAAAGACATCTTTTATCTGAACAGTAGGTCTCAACAGTAGGCTTAAAATATTTAGCAAACCATGCTGTATGGGAGGCTGAGGCAGGTGGATCATTTGAGAAAGTAGTTCCAGACCAGCCTGGCCAACATAGCAAAACCCCATCTCTACTAAAACTACAGAAAATGAGCTGGGTGTGGTGGTGCATGCCTATAATGTCAGCTACTCCAGAGGCTGAGGCACAAGAATCCCTTGAGCTTGGAGGCAGAGCTTGCAGAGCCAAGACTGCATCTCTGCATTACAGACTGGGTGACAGAGTGAGACTCTGTCTCAAAAAAAAGAAAGAAAAATTAAAACAAAACAAACAAAAAACATGCTGTAAACAGATGTGCTGCTATCCAGCTTTTGTTGTTCCATTTATAGAGCACAGGCAGAGAAAAATTAGCATAATTCTTAAGGGCCCTAAGATTTTTGGATGGTCAATGAACATTGGCTTCTACTTCAAGTCACCAGCTGCATTACCCCCAACAAGAAAGTCAGCCTGTCCTTTGAAGCTTTGAAGTCAGGTATTGACTTCTCCTTTCCAGCTATGAATGTCCTAAACAGCATCTTCTTCCCATAGAAGACTGTTTCACCTACACTGAAAAATCTATTATATAGTGTAGTCACCTTCATCAATGAGCCTTAGCTCATCTTCTGGATAACTTGCTGCACCTTCTATATCAGCACCTGTGGCTTCATCTTGCATTTTTATATTATGGAAATGGCTTCTCTCATTAAGCCTCATGAATCAACCTCTGCTATCTTCCACTTTTCTCCTGCAGCTTCCTCATCTCTCTCAGACTTCATAGAATTGAAGAGAGTTTGGGCTTTCCTCTGGATTAGGCTTTAGCTTAAGGGAATGTCATGATTTGTTTGACCTCTTATTTAGACTATTCAAACTTTCTCCATATCAGCAATAAGGCTGTTTTGCTTTCTTATCATTTGTAGGTTCACTGGAGTAGAACTTCTCATTTCCTTCAATAATTTTTCCTTTGCATTCACAAATTGGCTGTTTGGTACAAGAAGCCTAGCTTTTGGCCTATCTTTGCTTCAGCATGCATTCTTCAGTAATTTTAATTGTGTCTAGCAATTGATTTTATTAATTGACCCAATTCAATGTTTTTGAGTAGCAAGGAATTAGGAGGCCTAAGGAGACAGAGAGAGAAAGGGAGAGAGAGAGAGGCACATGGGGAATGGCTACTCAGTGGAGCAGTGAGAAAGCACACAGCATTGATAAATCAAGTTGTTTGTCTTATATGAGCATGGTTCATGGAGTCCCAAAACGATTACAACAACAGCAAAGATCACTGATCACAGATGACCATAACAGATGTAATAATAATGGAAAAGTTTGAATTACTGGGAGAACTGCTAAAACGTGACAGAGAAATGAAGTGAGCACATGCACCTGGAAAAAAAAATGACACTGATAGACTTTCTCAATGCAGCCTTGCTGTAAACCTTCAATTTGTTAAAAAAACAAACAAACAAACAAAAAACACACAGTATCTGCTAAGTCCAATAAAGTGAAGCACCATGAAAGGAGATGTGCCTGTCCATTCCCTTCACCATTTCTCATAAGGATTTCTATCACCTTTGTAACCTTAACGATGATTTGCAGCTGCAAGGAGAAAGGCCATATCTTAGCAGGCTTGGCTTTTCACCAATTCCTTGGCTCCCCTCTGCCTTCTCCATCTCCTAGAACTACAAATTCTTCCCCCTTACTCATGGAGAATATTTCTACATTCTTTTATATCTCTTGGAGTTTTATAACACTTTTATACCATGTATGTTGTTCAAACAATGTATTCCAGAAAAACACAGAGCTCTTCCTAAGGAATTACAATAATCCACATTAAAAAAATACTCATTATATGTGGAAGGGCTCATTTATCCATGCTCGATCTCTATCTCCTCTCCTCCAAGTTTGACTGAAATGTTTTCTATTTTTTTGGAATTTGCTGGGATAGAGATGATCAAATGGCAATGGAAGTAGAAACTTTCTGCGTCTTTACCTTTATGAATAGAGTGTTAGAAAATGGGTGTAGTCAATTCAAATTTGTAGTCAAACTACAAATCATTGAGAAAAACACTTCACAAAGTCTGTTCATTGAATTAATATTAGCTGGTGCTATGGTTGGAATGTTTGTTTCTCCCCCAAATTCGTATGTTGAAACCTAATCACCAATGTGATGATATTAGGAGGTGAGACCTTTGGGAGATGATTAGGTTAAGAGGCAAACTCCTCATGAGTTGAATATTGTAGGTATTCAAAATTATAACATGGTAGAGTTAAAAATGATGGCTCCTAAAATAGGAGGGATCTTAAAATCATCTAGTCAAATATTCTCATTTTACAGAAGAGGAAATAGGCGATGTTGACTTGGCCCAGACTATCTAACCAGTCCCTAGTAGTGTCAGGGCCTAGCCTCTGCCTGTCTTGAATCTCAGGACAGTTCTTCTATTACATGCTGCTATTTGTTGGCCAGAGAAAGTGATCCTAGGCAGCAACTAATCAACTTATTTCTCTAAATGGGTATAGATATTTCTCCATAATGGAATAGAGTACAATTCATACATGTTTAAAAATAGCCAAGATTAGATTAATATAGGGTATATTACTATCTGGAACATAATTAATATGTGATGTGCAATTAATACAGTGTGTATAATGATGAAGATCCAACTTGTGTCAGAAAACTGTTTAGATACCTAGTTTCTAAACAGTTCTGAGGAGGATAAGGTAGACAGTCTATCTCTAGAAAATCTGATTGAATGGACACTATCTCAGCCTTCATCTTGGGTTTAGAATTACACAAACTAGTACATCATTCATAATGTTCAACCATTTACTAACGTGATCTTGGGCAAATCACTTCTAAACTCAATCTGACTTTCCTCACCTGCTTAGTAGGAATAATAACGGCTACCTTGCAGAGTTTGGTTCTGCTTTAAAATAATAATCTGCATGAAAGACCCAGTCCTGGAGCATGGTATACACGCAAAGGTTATTAATTTCCCCCTTCACTCTCATTTGTCATTGCAATTTTACTTGAATTATTAACCTAAAATTAGCTTATCTATTCCTTGTATCCCGTTTCAAAATAAAACTGATTTTACTTTTGCCCCCTGTGGGTCAGTAGTAGGACTTGAATACTCTCTTGAACACACAGTAATTCTCTTTTTCCTTTTTGAAGAAAATCCTCATTTGTGACAGAACTGCCACAGAGTCCCGAAGAATAAGGAAAGTCAGGCAATGAATGACTATTTTCCAGAAGACAGGTAAAGCATATTTGGTAGATTAATTCTGAATTCACCTTCTGAGCAGAAAAGGACAAAACCCTAGTTTACCAAGATTCTAAAGAGATTTCCAGACAAGTCCCTAGCCAGCCTCACATCAGTCTTTGCTTTGAAGCATCCATTCCCCAGAGCTTGGTTTCCTTGACTAGGTCCCACACCTTTTATTGAGCCGCAAGGCAACCAGAGGAAACAATCAGCTTCTTGCACAGATATTCACGTGTCCGGTGGCACTCAGGAGAGGGTTGGCACATGTGCTTATCAGGGAATCAATCTTTCTTGCCTATCATCCTCCTTTTCCTCAGAAGAAAGAGAGTTAGTGCAATTACCTTATCCAGAGTAATTACCTCACCTTAAACTGTTTATTCTTCTGAGAAAGGTGTTTGGGAGCAGGTAGCAGTTTGGCGGGAGACACGGGTTTTTGAAAAGTACTTGATATTGAGCATGGGCAGTGAGGAATTGCTGGGAAGGTTGCCTTTCAAAACAAAGCTCCCTTTTCTATTGGGGAAAAAGGTGAGCTATGCTGCCATTTTTGAGGTTTCAATCCTGGGAATGATAATGCGGTGGTCCAATTGGGGAGTCTGAGACTCCCCACCAACTTCCTGAGTGTGCTCTGAAATTGAGTGACCTAGGACAAGTTGTCTAAAGTTACTCCTTCAGCAGAGGGAAGAGGCAACTGTGAGGTGAGGTATTTTCAAAAGCTGTTAAATACAAATTTGAAAATCTATCTAAAACAAACGACACTTAAAGAAAAAAAAAAAAAGAGTCTTCTTTCCTTTCAAAGTCCTTTGAATTGTCAGGCCAGAGAGACATTAGAATGAGACCACAATCTTGCCCTACTCCTTTCTTTAAACTATATATTCACTTCTTATAACTACATACTATTACTACAAATAACTATAAATTAACCTGATAATACCACATCAAACACAATAAGCCACATCCTATGACTTAGCTATGTATAACCAATCACTAATCAGTATTATTTTAATAAACCAGTACAAATTACTAACAAACAACTTTACATCAGTCCACTCCCCATCCCCAATTTTTCCCTTTAAAATCCGCTTATAGCTACTACTAATTAAAATATATATTCAAAGCAACTTAAATCTATACTCCTGAGTTATAATCCTCAAATTTGGCCCAAATAAACTCTCACTTATATTAATTTCGCCTCAACTTCTTCCTTAAGTCGACACTTCTTTCCTTGATACTTACCAGAATGATAATTCCCCGGGCTCAGATTAAAACTGACAAAAACAGGAGTCATCAGAAATGAGGGAGCTTCTGAAAAGTTTGGGGATTCCGGAGTGTTCAGGACAACAGAAAAGGGAATTCGAAAAAAAAGAAAGCAAAAATAAAAACTGATCACAGAAGCCTTAATGCATCCACGAATGTAATTCCCCGCGTCTTTATTTATGTGCATGCACAGTTAGCATAGTTGCAGCAATGGAGTAACTCCATTATTATTTTCTCCCACTCTGCATTTATTTTAAGTCTTTTTCTCAGGATGTTTTCCTGAGTGATGTCTGATCTAATGGGAAAAAGTGGAAGTAGGCGAGGCAGGACTTTGGAAGGGCTCAGAGTAGATGAACAAAACCGAGGTCTCCTGGAAGCAGGTGACTCTGAGTTAGGCAACCGAGATGCCCACATAACTGCGCGTCGTTAGCCCAAGAGGCCCGCCGGCTCTGCTCAGCTCCCCGCGGCGTGGTCGCATCCCCGCCGCTGGTCTCCCGGCCTGCTTCCTTTCTCCGCGAGCTGGGACTGCAGGCGGGGCCCTAAGAGCCCTGGGGGCACGTGGAGCCGCCTCGGGCTCACCTGCGCCTCCAGGGCCCCGGCCCCGCGCTGCCGCCCCACCGCCCCTCCCGCCGCCCCGCCCCGGCCCGGCTCATTGGCTGCCGCTCGGAGGGGAGGGGAAGGGGCGGCCGCGGGGGTCTCATTGGCGATGCGGACTCGCGCTCCGTAGTCCGGGGCCCCGGCAGCTGCGTGAGGGCTGGCAACTGCGCGGCGGGGACTGCGGGCGACTCCAGCTTCGGCGCTGGCGGCAGCGGTCGCCGCTCGGTGGGAAGCTATGGGGACGCGCCCTTTCTCGGGATGCCCAACCAGCGGCGGCTCCGAGCGCCCTGCCCTGCGGCTCTAGGAAGCGATCGTGGAGCAGTCACTCTCTCAAGACCCCCGGGACCCACTCGACTCCGGCCCTGCATCGCCGAGCCTTTCTCCGGCCCCGGGAGCGTGAAGTAGAGCCGTCCTCCGGAGCGCGGCGAGGAGCATGGGGAGAGCAGCGGCCCCCGGAGGCGGCGGCGGAGGGACGCCCCGCTGGCTCCCTTGGCTGGGGCTGTGCTTCTGGGCGGCAGGGGCTGCGGCTGCCCGAGGTAAGCGCTGGGCGGAGCGGGCAGCTGGGGGCGAGGGCTCAGGGGCGCCAGCCAGACGGAGCGCGGCCCGCACCGATGGCGTGGGCTTCCCAAGTTGCGCCCTGCGCCTTTCCGCGCGCCAAGCCCTTCTGGGTGGGAGCCGAGTGGAGGACTCCGAGGGGATCACAGCCTTCCAACTCAAGTTTGCGATCTGCCGCAATCCTACAGGTTGCTGTGACCCGGGCCCCTACCCTTTTCCTTGACTCTCCTCGCCTGCCCTATTTTCCAAGCCCTCCCCAGTTGCTGCAGATTGAAGTACCCCGGTCTTCACTCCAGTCTCGCTCTCCCCTGTCCTCTCCACTTCCTTTCAAGCCAAGTTTGGTCATAGGTGGGCGACCATAGCGATGTCGGGGAGGTCCTGGGGACAGGGGTCGGGTGATGGGAATATCTGTAGGGTAGGCTTGAACAGAGAGGGCATCTTTCTCCTTAGGGGAGGAACATTCGTGCTGATGTCCCCTCG
The DNA here is from genome assembly GCF_030222135.1 of Aotus nancymaae. Lineage (NCBI taxonomy): Eukaryota > Metazoa > Chordata > Mammalia > Primates > Aotidae > Aotus > Aotus nancymaae. The sequence continues at coordinate 4,065,723 of NW_026988494.1, read as the reverse complement.
CTTTGCGCCAAGCATGGCATCCCTCGGACGACCTTAGCCCGAGGTCCCAGCCAGCCCTGGGCTTGGCTTGGCAGAGGCCGCGTGTGTGCAGGAGCTCGGGAGAGCAGCGTGCACCATCTCGGTTTCACCGCTCCCGCAGTGCCCAGCCGGGATGAGCACTTGGCCGGAGGCTGCTCACCAGGTGCCTCCTCTCCCTCCCCGGCGCCTACTCCGGTTAGGAAGCGCGGGTCTCACAGAGCAGCAGGGAAACCTCTGCTTCTTTCCTACTTAGAAGCCTAGACCGCATTTTCTTAGATCCTCTGGACTCCAGCAGAGGGAAATTTCGCAACTGGCTTCAGCTCCACCTTGAGCGAGGACAGGAAGCATCAACTTAAAGATAAATCCCAAGGACTTGTTTTGAAGATGATCAGAGGCAGTTTCAGACTCAGCTCAAGTACAGCTTTACCTTTGAAAAAAATTCGGAAGCTTTGCCTTCCAGCCCTTCTCTCCCCTTTTCCTGCTCTGTGTGCTATCCATTAGGCTTAGAATATGTGATACCGTTAAATGATTTACCGTGCACTTGCCTGGGGAGGTGGAGCTGAGCTGACCACCTCACCTTCTGCTCTGTTCACTCTTGTGAACATATTCCGACCAGCCAGCAGACTGAAAACGGGAAAGGGTTGAGAACGATCACAAAAGAACCAATGTTATCTCTTCTTTTATAAAAGCTTATGGTGTGTTAAAAGCAGTCTGGCTGCCCAGAAAGATTCTTTTTTTTTTTTTTTTTTTTTCAATGGAGCAGGCATTTTAAGAAGCAGGGGAGGTTTAAAAATCAGCCTCAGTGATTGTACACACTGGGTTATGATGAAGCTCAGAGCTTTCTCGTGCTGGAAGAAGCACAAGCTTCAGCCATTTAATTTACTACGGCAAGTGCCTCATTGCAAAGTCAGCTCTCAGTTGTTTTTGATACACTCTTATGGGAAAAGTGGGTCTTTTCTAAATGTTGATCTAAATGTCTGAGTTTCCACTTACTGTTCGTGTGGAATCCTCACAGTCACTAACTACAGGTACTCACTCTTGGAATTCGGTTGGTGAAGTTGTCTTGAAGCCAGCTTGAAACAAGAGGTGGGGACATGCCAGCAGCCTCTTGGATGGAGTTTTGCTGGCTGTGAAACTAAGGCTAGCACCTCTTGTCTGCAAGCTGTTCTTTAAAGGTCTCCTGGAAAACATGCTGTACACTCTGCAGGCTTATTTACAACAAATGTCTTGCACAGATCATAGTAATATGCAAGACACATGGAATGGAGCAGTAAATCTGACTGATATTTCCCATGTCATATTTTACTTTCTGGGGCATGAAGCCCATTCCCCTTAGCAACTGTCAGAGAGTCCTCAAGAATGAACACTAGTCAGTATGAAACCGGGAAGCCACATGCACCTGGCTTTGCACAGTTGGGCATAATTGGAGTTTTCAGAACAAAGGGTGTGTTTCAGTGCTGTGAAGTTCTCCCATCCCAGAAGGGTGTCCATTCATTAAAACCAAGATAAGGTGCATTGGTGTGGCATGCTTGCCTGACCACTAGTCTCCCCATACTCTCTGGGGTTAGCCCTAGGTGGTTCTTACGTAGCCAATTAATAGTTTTTGTTCTTTAAGACTTTTCTTGTTGATTTGAAACAAGATACTCAACTTGCCCTAACCAACGGAGTATAGAATTATGCCATTTGCCTTGATGTTATGAGAATATTTAACAATTCAGTAGCATTTTCTTTACCGTATTTATCATTTATGTTTCCAAAATGATTGCACCAACTTTTTTTTCTTTTCTTTCCCTCAATACTTATGTAAAAACCTCTGAAAATCAGAGGGAGATTTCAAATTGTCTTTGAATACACTCTGAGAGGAAGACCCTTGGGACAAGGGACTGTTGCAGAGCCTAGTAGTGGCCCAAGGAGCAATGTTCGGTTTCCCTCCTTTGTAAGCAAGGCTTAGCTCTTCAGATGAACATCTCTGCCTGTCAGCATACTGTAAGGCAGGCACTCTGGTGCCATGATCACTGTATGTTTTTACACTTTCCAACTTAAAAGGAGGTTGTTTAAATGTTATTCATGACCTGCCAAGTGATAATTGAATCCACATCATGTTGTCAAACTGATTTGTTTTTGTTCTTTGAAAATACGGAGGACTGCTGTTGATTTGGTTGTTATTTTTGCCTTAGATACTGTACATAAGATACTCTAGTCATTAAAGGAAGAGAGGAAGATAATCTTAGACAAGCTGAGCTTTCGTATAACTTCTTGCTTTAAAACATTTCCTGGACTATGAAATGTTCATTACAATGACTAGAGTAATGTATTAACGGCAAGAGAAGTACACACTTATAACATAGGCATAATAATAGTCTTATGATTTGCACATACTTAAATCCATTTATCTGTCTAGCTCATACAGTTTTAAATCTATAGTCATTTCTTCCGTAATGAATGTTCTGAGGCCACCCTCTTCCTTCCCACTCTCTTCGTAGGACTATGAGAAACAGTCTTTTCTCCCCATTTCCTTCCAGGCTTTTTTTTTTTTTTTTCTGATTCTTGGTTTATGCTCTTGTTTTGAGCAATTCAGTGGCGCCTTCTTAAGAGATCTTTTCAGCATCTCAGTTTTTAAGAAGAGATTAATTGTTCTGATCTGGCCCTATAATGATAGCACTTGTCACCCTTTACATAGTTTTTTTTGTTCTGCAAGACCCATCTTTAAGTCGTACCCTATATGGGAGGGAAACATTTGGAGCTGTGGATCCCTTCTGAGTTCTCTCAGCCCTGGATGACTGAATCCGTCAGGTAGTTCTACACTGTGCTGTCTTATTAATTATGAAATCACTTTTCTCTTTATTGTCTCAATGCTTTGTAAATTTGTTTTTATCGTCCTCTTCGTACCAAGTGTAGTACCCAACTTAAAACACTGCCATTGTTTATCAGGAAATTGGTTTATTAGGAGATAGTGCATGTTTGATATCCTTCTCTTCTGCTTTTTTTTTTTTTTTTTTTTAATATCTAGGCTAGAGACTCAGGCAGCATGTATTAAAATCTAATCCCAAAGACAAGTGATTTATTCCATAGCATCCTCTTAAGGAAGGGGGTGGTGGTGGTATCTGATGCCTTCGTAATGGGAAGGCACATGTGTTCACAGGGAGCCCAGATGTGTCTTCCTTCTTGATTACACATTTGCCATTAATGCTGATTGTCCCTTGGTCCAGGCAACATCGCTGTCTTTTCTTCCTTTCTCCTCCTTCTGATGTCTTCAGGAATTAACAGCTCAACAGAATAATCAATGGAAACTTTCCCTATTTCTATTTTATTCTTAGTCACATACTTTATGTATAGAAGCTTATTTGTTCCCTCCTTCATCATTTTTTTCTTTCTTTTCTTTCTCTTTCTTTCCTTTCCTTTCCTTCCCTTCCCTTCCCTCCCTCCCTCCCTTCTTCTTTCTTTTTCTCTTTCTTTCCTTCTTTCTTTCTTTCTTCCTTTCTTTCTTTCTTTTTTCTCTCTCTCTCTCTCTCTCTCTTTCTTTCTTTCTTTCACAGGTTCTCATTCTATCATCCAGGCTGGAGTGCAGTGGTGCCATCATAGCTCACTGCAGTGACAAACGCCTAGGCTCAAGTGATCTTCCCACCCCAGCCTCTTGAGTAGCTGGGACTTTAGGCATGCACCATCACACTGGCTAATCAATTTTTTTTTTTTCTGTAGAGATTATTTCTTACTATTTTGCCCATGTTGGTCTTGAACTCCTGGGCTCAAGTGATCCTCCTGCCTTGGCCTCCCAAAGTGTTAGGATCACAGGTGCGAGCCACCACATCTGGCCTCACCCATTTACTTTCTAAATGGCCACTGCCGGCATGAGACCTATTATCATGTTGTTAGCACTCTTTATATTGTACCTCTTCCTTAAAAGAATACATTTCTGCAACTTTGTTTGAATGTGAAATAATACTTACATGAAATAATAATAATACTTATTAGTAATACTTTCATATTTATTTGAGTATGAAATACTTATAAGTATTATTATTATAAGTATAATAATAATACTTATTTCATGTGTGAAAATCGTAATTTTAAATGTTCTCCAGACATTAACTGATGTAATCTTGAAGATAACTCCTTGAGGTAAGTACTATGATTACCCCCATTTGTAAGATAGGAAAAGAGGGACATAGGTTGAAAGCTTGCCCAAGGCCATAGAGTGAGGACATAGTAGGCTTGTACTGACTCCATCTGACTCTGGGGCCCATAACAATGACAATTTTCTGAACTATGCAGAAAAGAAAATGACCCTTGTATTTTGATGACAAAAGTACTCAAATGGTATCCTTATGACTATCAAGAGGCGTAGAGGAATTTAGAGTAGCTTAAATAAGTCTATAAATATGTTCAGATAAATCTAAAAGATTTATGTTGTATGAAAATAACCACCCTCTTCTATTCAGCTTACTATACTTTGGGATTGAATTCACACTTAAAATTCTGAGCGCCAGCTTCCAATATGATAGCTTGCTTTTGTTTTCAATTTTGAATTTCGACAGAAAATATGACTCTGATTGAATACGCCATCCATGGAACGGCAGATCCCACGAGACTATTTGTTGCATGTCTTGTATTTTTAGCCTTGTTTGCCAGGGAAATGTGGAGCATGAGATTTGAGAATAGATTGTTAACACCAGAGGCTGCTGTTTCTGCTGTTTTGGGTACTCCTGCTGCTGCTCTTGTGAGGCAGATGGCTAGATTCATTTATAGAAAATAGATATTCGTTCTATTTTGCATTTCCACTTTGAAAAGAACTTTTAATTGTTTGTGCCACATTGCATCGTATGGCCTTATTGTGTGCATACACACGCTGTGCATAGATAATTTTCAGAATTAGGCGGATGTTAATGTATTCGTTTTGGATTGTGTTATCTGAAATCCACTGCTAATTTCTGCTTTCGGAATTTTCTTTTGAAAGTGAGTATGCTTTTGCTGTGTATTAAGTATTTTGTGCTCACTTTATCACCACTCCCCCCACACCACTTCGCTGAATTCAGTGATACAAATATGAGGGTTGTGTTTATGATGCTAAAGTAGAAACAATAAGCAAGTATTAACATTTCTCAGATGACATCAGGCCACCATAGAATAGAAAATATTTCTGAATATTGTTTCTCTCAGGACAAGGATAAAATGAAGTCAGTATTCTTCTTACATGACCAGTCCCTCCTTTTTTTTTTTTTTCAGGTTTCAGAGTAGCTTTTACTTTTTATTTTTAAATTTTAACACTTTTTAAAATTGATGCATAGTACATGTACATAGTTTTGAGGTACAAGGGATAATTTAATACATTAATATAATTTGTAAAGATCAAATCAGTGCACTTGGGCTATCTATCACCTTTGGATATTTGTCTTTTCTTTATGTTACAAACATTTGAATTATTCTCTTCCAGCTATTTTGGAATGTGCAATAGATTATTGTAAACCATAGTCACCCTACTATCTATCAGACACTGGGTCTTATTCTGTTAAGTGGTATATTTGTACCTGTTAATCAACTTCTTCTCTTTTGATAGTTTATTTCATAAATGAGGACACTGAAAAGCTGGAAGATGTCTTCCAAGTGAGGTCAAGCTTGGCTTTTTTTAATGCAAATATTGACTTTCTGCACCCAAATTACTGAGTTCATAAAGTGCAAAAGAACCCTTATCCCTAGAACGATTGGTACAGGTGCCCCCACCCTCCAACCCACATTGTAAGAGTACTTTTCCACAGGTGGGAAAATATCACTGTAACCACATGGAATTTGAATAAGAAACTTTACAGATGCTTTGTTGTTACCTAAATTGAGTGCTATGGTTTCCCAGTTGGGTAAGTCAGTGGGGAAATGACGTCGCAGACATTTGGGAAGGTGAATAACTGGTAGGCAGGCATAGGAAGGAGAAGATATGAGAGGCCACAGTGAAGAAACTGTCTGAACTGCTTCATGTTTTGCGTGATATCATTCACAGAGTTTGGCAACTTATTATTAAAGAGAATGCATTTACCTAATATTGGAGAAAATTTGCCTCTAAATAAATGTTTATAGTTGCTCAGGAGTCATTGGTGGCTTCTGTTAGTAACAGTACTTATTTAGTAGTTAACAGCTTTATTTGAATTTAATGTAATAAACCTACTGGGGGAGGAGGAGAAGTCAAATGATCATGGGTTATGGAAGCTAAGCTGGTAATATTTGAAACTCACAAATCAGTGCTTTTCAAATGTTAATGTGTGTGTGAATTACTACAGATCTTGTTAAAATGCACATTCTGATTTAATAAACCTGCGGAGGGTCTTGAGGTTCTACATTTCTGATAAACTCCCAGATAACACCATCTATGGGCCACAGATGATAGTAATTCAAGTTTTCTATTTTCAATAGTTTTTTATTTTGCAAGCCAGTAAGAAGTAGAATTCCATGTAAGAATATTTTTTAAATGCCAATTGAAGAATCGGAAAGCACAAATGTCAATTTTAACTCAGACAAACACACAGCCACTTATAAAATGAACAGGCATTTCGAGGGCGCTGTTCTGATGCAGTGTAAAGCATTTATAAAGACAGAGAGAGATGCAGTATCTGCTCCAGTTTCATCATATTTTGAAAGTCTTGGATTTCCTTTTGAGCTAATTGGGGTCTTATATCTGCATCTATTTTATTTCTTGTTATAAAGATGAAATTGACTCACCCAGAATTTTACCAGTTTGCCCAAAGTCAGATCTTGCTAAATAAGAGGCTTTTCTAACATTGTTTAGCAGTCCTTCACTTTATTCTCTTGACAGGAGCTACATATGCTTAAAAATGGTGCAGAGTTCAGGATAATGAGGGGATGAGGCTATAGTTAAGCAAGAAATAGAATGAAAGCAGTTGTTTTTAAAAAAAAAAAAAAAAAAAAAACAGATCAGTGAGTCCATATGGGGTAGTGATGTTTCTTAAGCGATTGGATCTTTGCCCCAAAATGGTGTGGGGTTGTGTCAGGACCCTCTGCCTTTGACGCAAGGCCCATCTTGTTCACATTTACTTACCCAGTCCTTGATAGGGCTTGTCCCATAGCACATGTTGGATAATGTGTGTTACTCAAACTTTATTAAGGCATAAATGTTTAGAATAAAATTTCAAAAATCTACTCAATACTGTGACAAAACCCTTAGGAAACTTTATTCACCAGAGGAAGAGTAAAATAATTACAAGAGGGTTTTACATTATTTTTTTTTTTTGCATTTTAGGTTTTTGGGTATATGTGAAGGACATGCAAGATTGTTGCATAGGTACACACATGGCAGTGTGATTTGCTGCCTTCCTCCCCATCACCTATATCTGGTATTTTCCCCCATGCTCTCTCTCCCCAACTCCCCACCCCCTGCTGTCCTTCCCCTATTTCCCCCGACAGACCCCAGTGTGTGATGCTCCCCTCCCTGTGTCCATGTGTTCTCATTGTTCAACACCTGCCTATGAGTGAGAACATGCAGTGTTTGATTTTCTGTTCTTGTATCAGCTTGCTGAGAATGATGGTTTCCAGGTTCATCCATGTCCCTACAAAGGATGCGAACTCATCGTTTTTGATGGCTGCATAATATTCCATCGTGTATATGTGCCACATTTTCCCTGTCCAGTCTATCATCGATTGGCATTTGGGTTGGTTCCAGGTCTTTACTATTGTAAACTGTGCTGCAATGAACATTCATGGGCATGTGTCCTTATAGTAGAATGATTTATAATCCTTTGGATATATACCCAGTAATGGGATTGCTGGGTCAAATGGAATTTCTATTTCTAGGTCCTTGAGGAATCGCCACTCTGTCTTCCACAATGGTTGAACTAATTTACACTCCCATCAACAGTGTAAAAGTGTTCCTATTTCTCCACATCCTCTCCAGCATCTGTTGTCTCCAGATTTTTTAATGTTTGCCATTCTAACTGGCATGAGATGGTATCTCAATGTAGTTTTGATTTGCATTTCTCTAATGACCAGTGATGATGAGCATTTTTTCATATGTTTGTTGGCCTCATGTATGTCTTCTTTTGTAAAGCATCTGTTCATATCCTTTGCCCACTTTTGAATGGGCTTGTTTGTTTTTTTCTTGTAAATCTGTTTTAGTTCTTTGTAGATTCTGGATATCAGCCCTTTGTCAGACAAGTAGACTGCAAAAGTTTTTTCCCATTCTGTTGGTTGCCAATTCACTCTAATGACTGTTTCTTTTGCCGTGCAGAAGCTATGGGTTTGATTAGGTCCCATTTGTCTATTTTGGCTTTTGTTGCCAATGCTTTTGGTGTTTTGGTCATGAAGTCCTTGCCTATGCCTATGTCCTGAATGGTTTTACCTAGATTTTCTTCTAGGGTTTTTATGGTGTTAGATCTTATGTTTAAGTCTTTAATCCATCTGGAGTTAATTTTAGTGTAAGGTGTCAGGAAGGGGTCCAGTTTCTGCTTTCTGCACATGGCTAGCCAGTTTTCCCAACACCACTTATTAAACAGGGACTCCTTTCTCCATTGCTTGTTTTTGTCAGGTTAGTCAAAGATCAGATGATTGTAGAAGTGTTGTCTTGCCGCTGAGGCCTCTGTTCTATTCCATTGGTCTATATCTCTGTTTTGGTACCAGTACCATGCTGTTTTGATTACTGTAGCCTTGTAGTATATTTTGAAGTCTGGTAGTGTGATGCCTCCCACTTTGCTCGTTTTGCTTAGAATTGACTTGGCTATGTGGTCTCTCTTTTGGTTCCATATGAAGTTTAAGGTAGTTTTTTCCAGTTCTGTGAAGAAGGTCATTGGTAGCTTGATGGAGATAGCATTGAATCTGTAAATTACTTTGGATAGTATGGCCATTTTCATGATATTGATTCTTCCTAACCATGAACATGGAATGTTTCTCCATCTGTTTGTATCCTCTCATATTTTGTTGAGCAGTGGTTTGTAGTTCTTGAAGAGGTCCTTTACGTTCCTTGTTAGTTGTGTTCCTAGGTATTTTATTCTCTTTGTAGCAATTGTGAATGGCAGTTCATTCTTGATTTGGCTCTCTTTAAGTCTGTTATTGGTGTATAGGAATGCTTGTGATTTTTGCACATTGATTTTGTATCTTGAGACTTTGCTGAAGTTCCTTATCAGTTTCAGGAGATTTTGAGCTGAGACAATGGGGTCTTCTAGATATACAATCATGTCATCTGCAAATACAGACACTTTGACTTCCTCCTTTCCTATTTGAATACCGTTTATTTCTTTTTCTTGCCTGATTGCTCTGGCTAGAACTTCCAGTACTATATTGAATAGGAGTGGTGAGAGAGGGCATCCTTGTCTAGTGCCAGATTTCAAAGGGAATGCTTCCAGTTTTTGCCCATTCAGTATGATATTGGCTGTTGGCTGTTGGTTTGTCATAAATAGCTTTTATTATTTTGAGATACGTTCCATCAATACCTAGTTTATTGAGGATTTTTAGCATAAAGTGCTGTTGAATTTTGTCAAAGGCCTTCTCTGCATCGAGATAATCATGTGGTTTTTGTCTTTGGTTCTGTTTATGTAGTGAATTACATTTATAGACTTGCGTATGTTGAACCAGCCTTGCATCCCTGGGATGAAGCCTACTTGATCATGGTGGATAAGCTTTTTGATGTGCTGTTGCAATCGGTTTGCCAGTATTTTATTGAAGATTTTTGCATATATGTTCATCATGGATATTGGCCTGAAGTTTTCTTTTCTTGTTTAGTTTCTGCCGGGTTTTGGTATCAGGATGATGTTGATCTCATAAAATGAGTTGGGATGGATTCCCTCTTTTTGGATTGTTTGTGATAGTTTCAGAAGGAATGGTACCAGCTCCTCTTTGTATGTCTGGTAGAATTCGGCTGTGAACCCATCTGGACCTGGGCTTTTTTTGAGTGGTAGGATCTTAATTGCTGCCTCAACTTCAGACCTTGTTATTGGTCTATTCAGGGTTTCGACTTCTTCCTGGTTTAGGCTTGGGAGGATGCAAGTGTCAGGAATTTATCCATTTCTTCCAGGTTTACTAGTTTATGTGCATAGAGTTGTTTGTAATAATCTCTGATGATGGTTTGTATTTCTGTGGAATCTGTGGTGATATCCCCTTTATTGTTTTTTATTGCATGTCTTTGATTATTCTCGCTTTTCTTTTTTATTAATCTGGCTAGTGGTCTGTCTATTTTGTTGATCTTTTTGAAAAACCAGCTCCTGGATTTATTGATTTTTTTAAAGTTTTTTTGTGTCTCTATCTCCTTCAGTTCTCCTTTGATCTTAGTTATTTCTTGTCTTCTGCTAGGTTTTGAGTTTTTTTGATCTTGCTTCTCTAGCTCTTTCAATTTTGACGATAGGGTGTCGATTTTAGATCTCTCCTTGCTTCTCATGTGGGCATTTTTTGCTATATATTTTCCCCTAGAGACTGCTTTAAATGTGTCCCAGAGATTTTGGTATGTTGTGTCTTCATTCTCGTTGGTTTCAAAGAACATCTTTATTTCTGCCTTCATTTCATTGTTTATCCTGTCAACGTTCAAGAGCCAGTTGTTCAGGTTCCATGAAGCTGTGCGCTTCTGAGTTAGTTTTTGAATTCTGAGTTCTAACTTGATTGCACTGTGATCTGAGGGACTGTTTGTTATGATTTCTGTTCTTTTGCATTTGCTGAGGAGTGATTTACTTCCAATTATGTGGTCAATTTTAGAGTAGGTGTGATGTAGTGCTAAGAAGAATGCATATTTTGTGGATTTGGGGTGGAGAGTTCTGTAAATGTCTATTAGGTTTGCTTGGTTCATGTTTGAGTTCAAGTCCTGGATATCCTTGTCAGTTTTCTCTCTCATTGCTCTGCCTAATATTGACAATGGGGTGTTAAAATCTCCCATTATTATTGTGTGGGAGTCTAAGTCTCTTTGTAAGTCATTAAGAACTTGCTTTATGTATCTGGGTGCTCCTGTATTGGGTGCGTACATATTTAGGATCGTTAGCTCTTCTTGTTGCATTGATCCTTTTACCATTATGTAATGTCCTTCTTTGTCTCTTTTGATCTTTGTTTCTTTAAAGTCTATTTTATCAGAGACGAGAATTGCAACTCCTGCTTTTTTTGCTCTCCATTTGCTTGGTAAATCTTCCTCCATCCCTTTATTTTGAGCCTTTGTGTATCCTTGCATGTGAGATGGGTTTCCTGGATACAGCACACCAATGGGTTTTGGCTTTTTATCCAATTTGCCAGTCTATGTCTTTTGATTGGGGCATTTAGCCCATTTACATTTAGGGTTAATATTGTTATGTGTGAATTTGATCCTGCCATTTTGATGCTAGCTGGCTGTTTTGCCCGTTAGTTGATGCAGTTTCTTCATTGTGTTGATGCTCTTTACCATTTGGTATGTTTTTAGAGTGGCTGGTACCGGTTGTTCCTTTCTATGTTTAGTGCCTCTTTCAGGAGCTCTTGTAAAGCAGGCCTGGTGGTGATGAAATTTCTGAGTACTTGCTTGTTCGCAAAGGATTTTATTTTTCCTTCACTTATGAAGCTTAATTTGGCTGGATATGAAATTCTGAGTTGAAAGTTCTTTTCCTTAAGGATGTTGAATATTGGCCCCCACTCTCTTCTGGCTTGTAGGGCTTCTGCTGAGAGATCTGCTATGAGTCTCATGGGCTTCCCTTTGTGGGTAACCCGACCTTTCTCTCTGGCTGCCCTTAGCATTTTCTCCTTCATTTCAACCCTGGTGAATATGATGATTGTGTGCCTTGGGGTTGCTCTTCTAGAGGAATATCTTTGTGGTGTTCTCTGTATTTCCTGGACTTGAATATTGGCCTGCCTTGCTAGGTTGGGGAAGTTTTCCTGGATAATATACTGAAGAGTACTTTCCAGCTTGGATTCATTCTCCCCATCACATTCAGGTACACCTATCAAACGTAGATTGGGTCTTTTCACATAGTCCCATATTTCTTGGAGACTTTATTCATTCATTTTTACCCTTTTTTCTCTAATCTTGCCTTCTAGTTTTATTTCATTGAGTTGATCTTCAACCTCTGATATCCTTTCTTCTGCTTGGTCAATTCGGCTGTTGAAATTTGTGTATGCTTTGCAAAGTTCTCGTGTTGTGTTTTTCATCTCCATCAATTCACTTAAATTCCTCTCTAAGTTGTTTATTCTCATTAGCATTTCGTCAAATCTTTTTTCAAGGTTCTTAGTTTCTTTGCATTGGATTAGAACATGTTCTTTTAGCTCAGAGAAGTTTCTTATTACCCACCTTCTGAAGCCTGATACTGTCAGTTCATAACACTCATTCTCCATCCAGCCTTGTTCCCTTGCTGGTAAGGAGTTGTGATCCCTTGCAGGAGGAGAGGCGTTCGGGTTTCGGGTGTTTTCATCCTTTCTGCCCTGGTTTCTTCCCATCTTTGTGGATTTATCCACCTGTCGTCTTTATAGTTGTTGCCTTTCAGATGGGGTCTCTGAGTGGACATCCAGTTTGTTGATGATGAAGTTATTTCTTTCTGTTTCTTAGTTTTCCTTATAACAGTCTGGCCCCTCTGCTGTAGGACTGCTGAGGTCCACTCCAGGCCCTGCTTGCCTGGGGATCACTTGCAGCGACTGCAGAACAGTAAGGGTTGCTGCCAGTTTCTTCTTCTGCTATCTTTGTCCCAGAAGGATACCCACCAGATGTGAGTCTGAGCTCTCCTTTATCAGATGACTCTTTGGATATACAGGGATCAGGGAGCTGCTTGAGGAGACAGTCTGTCCTTTATAGGAGCTCAAGTGCTCAGCTGTGAGCTCCGTTGTTCATTCAGAGCTGCTGTGCAGGTACATTTAAGTCTGCTGCAACAGAACTCATAAATGCCTTTTTTATTTTATTTTTTCCCAGTTGCTCTGTCCTGGGGAGTTAGGCCTTTATTTATGAGTTTCTGTTGTGCTGCTGTCTTTTTTCAGGGCTGCCCTGCCTAGCGAGGAGGCAGCCTAGTCACTGTCTGCCTGCGGAGGCTTTGCTGAGCTGCTGTGGGCTCTGCCCAGCTGCCGTGTGAACTTCTACATTTGTTTTAAACAGATACTGAAGCCTACATTCCTGGATAGACTCTTCTAGAAAGATGATTAAGTGACATCTATCATGTGGTCCTATGATGAGTGACTGTTTAATTCATCTGCATGGAACTTAATATTTTTAAGTTACTCTCATAATTTTGATTGCTTTGTATCTTTGCACCCACCCTGATATTGAACAGATGGATGAATTTAAAGTTGACTTTAGAGATTTTTTTGACCAAAGCCAAACAGGTAGTGATAAAGAGTGCTAGGACTAGAAGCCAATCCTTCATGGTTTCAGGACCTTTTTGATGATGTTACCATGTAATTCTATTTTATTACCACAGAGACTGATTATACTGAGGTGGGATGATATAGCACTTCACTCATATTCCATTTGATAGGGGTGTAGATGTATAAACATGTGAGGCAGAAAGAGAAATAAATGGATAAAAATTCATTCCACTGCCCATTGTGCCTTCTTGGTTTGTAGGGTGCTATGTTTCTCATGGTAATAAACAGAAATGGCCCTGTCTGGGACAAAGGGCTGTCACACATGTGTCAGAAATGATTGAAGGATAGTAACATTATGAATATACTAAAATTAACATGCTTTAGTATGGAGTAACTGATGTGTAGAATATTCTGAGGAACTTCTAAAAACTCAAGGGATTTAAACTGATGTGTAGAATATTCTGAAGAAGTTCTGAAAAATCAAGTAAAATAACAAGTTACAGTAGTTTTTTTCAGGTTTTATTTTTAAAGACGCTATTACAGGCTGGTCACACTGTCTCATGCCTATAATCCCAGCACTTTGGAAGGTCCAGGTGGGAGGATGGCTTGAGGCCTGGAGTTTGAGACCAGCCTGGACCACGTAGCCAGACTCTTCTCTACAAAACGTTTTTAAAAAAATTAGCAGGATGTGGTTGTCTGTGCCTGTGGTCCCAGCTACTCGGGAGGCTGAGGTTGGAGGATTGCTTGAGCCCAAGAATTTGAGGTGACAGTGATCCTTAATCACTGCATTCCATCCCCGGAGACAGAGCAAGACCCTTTATTCTCCAAATAAATAAATAAATAAGATACTATTAGAGACACCATTTTTTTAAGAAGTATACTAGCTCCTCAATATGCATAGTTTTCTGAATACATACCTTGTCTTTACAATTACTTTTGAGTGCATGTGCTTTATCTTTACTTTCTGTGTCCAATCATAAAGCCAAATTCTTCTAATTTGTGTCTGAAAGTAGTTTAGTGACACAATACAATTGGGCTTACAATAACAAGTTCCATCAGTATGTCATTAAGAAGTGTCTAGCCTGTTTTTTAAAAGAGATGGAAAAAAGATACAGAGCACAAAATACAGTTCTTTGCCAGAGAAATATAAATGTGTTGTAAGCCTTTTGAAAGGAACTGGGAAAAGAAATAATCTATCCTTCTTCTTAATAGACAGCCCTTGTTTCTCCCTCAGTCTTGGACTGAGAAGCTGCAGTGATTGCTAGCAGCTTGTATCAGGAGGTTTCCAAAGTTGTTTCTCTTAAAAAAGCAATCAGGATGTTCACAGGTTTTGTCAGTGTGAGGTGTGTGGGTGGGATGTAAGTGTTTAGGGGTTTGCTGTAAATAAATAACAGGTTTGTCATTAATTGTATTTTTCACCTTAGAGCAAAAAATAAAAATATCCATCTGATCTTTTCTAAAGTTTAGCAGCTAACTTGCAAGGCACATAGGTCTCCAGGATATCAATGTGAAAAGACAGCTCTAACCTACCACATCCTGCAGCAGAGAAGACCATTGTAGAGCCAATTATTAATAATTGTCAAGGTGATAAGTACTATAATTCATGAATATCTGTGTGTCTTATATATTAGTAGAATGTCATATATCATCATCATAGAAAACTTATATCATTAAAATTCTATGCCATTAATTCAATGGCTTTAGTAACACTTAAACTTGGGATGTAATCACAATTTTGATTCAAAAGTCAGCTGCTTAATTCTGGTAACCATCATTTCACACTCCAGGGTGTCTCCCATCTAACCCCCAGGCTTGGTCTTTTCTTGCTTCCTTTCTCCTCTTCAACTCAAAACTTCCTTTTCATTTAATCAATGTGGGGGGCTGGAAAGTTCACAATTATGTGTCCTTGAAACATCACTTTTTTCTCTAGTTCTTTTTATTTGTAGAATGAGAAGCAGTGACTAAATTATCATTAAGTCTCCTTCCTCCTCTGACATTCCATGACACAGTCATTGTTTTCTGTACTGTTTATTCATATTTTTTATATAATTTCAGGAAGATTTTCTTGGCATTTTAAATATGCATCAAACTTTCAGTAAAGGGATGATACTCTGGAAATAGAAATTGCAGGACAATTAATTGGGCTTCATAATGACGCTGGTAATCCTAGAGCATTTTCAAGAATATATCAACAATAAAAGAAATCTAATTTTTTGTTTTGATTTCTTTTAAATCAGTGGCTGTAGGTTAATGCATACATGTGTAACTAGAGCAGAAGTGGGTTGGTAGGAGAACACCTGGAGAGTTAGGACCCCTCTGCCTTAGCTCACTGTTGCTCAATGGGGTGTATGGGACCACCGTTGCTAGACTGACCTTTTTCTTTTTTTAATAGATACCAGATTATGAAATTTCATGTTAAACTTCAGATCTGAAGTCTTGTCAAGTTCTTTTCATGAAGCACCGTGACTCTAGCAAAACTCACAAGATACCACACTCGGCCTTCCAGTTCGACTCAAATCAATGACTTTGTCATGTTTTGTTAAGAGATTTAAAGAATCAGGGAGCCTGTTAGTCCTCATTTTCAGTAATTACCTGCTTGAGCTTTGGGCATACAACACTTTTTCTAGATTTGTAGATAGTGTTATCTCATGGCCTTTTATTGAAGACTGATTTGATCACTGAGTTTCTGTGGCCCTCTGTTTCCCATTTGCAAAGAAAAACAATCATAAAATTATATTGCTAAAAAGGACCCTAAAATTTCTAGGCCAAAACCCAAATTTGTACATGAGAAAACAAGGTTTTGAGAAGTGAAGTTGCTTGCTTGGCTTTTAGAGGTCATTTCTGTCCGTCCCTGCCCATGAATGCAGGTCTTCATTTCCTCAGGGTTGTCCTTGCCTCATTTCCTTTCAGGCTTATAATAACGAAAGTAATCAATAGAGGCACAAAAGAATTCAGAAGAATGATACGAGAAGGCTAAAGACTATTGATCATTTTATCACTCTGTTAAAGGATGTTTTCCTTTTATTTAAAATGTTTATATTTTTCTAAAATATCTTTAAAATAGTAATAGATTTTTTTTTCCCTTTGGCTCACAAAATGCTGAGCTCATGATATGAAGGACTCAGTTTGGTGTAGCAGAACTAATATTGTAAATGAGGTTTGCATTATAGATTTATTTTTTGTTTGCATGAAATTTAGGGTGTCTTAAGTCTTAACCTTAAACTTTTGTTCCAGTTAGTTAACATCTGTATCCTTGATAATACATTTGTTCAGTACGATCTACTAGGAGATCTTAAATACCTTCTAACTATATATATATTTTTTATTTTAAGTATATATATTTTGAAGAAAGCTTTCCATGTTGGCAATAATATGCTCATGATATCCTTAAAAAGTCATGAAGCTACATCCCAAAAGAGTGACTGGATATACTTTTAAAAGCTGTGGTGGCTCACACCTATAATCCTAGCATTTTGGGAGGTCAAGGTGGATGGATCACCTGAGGTCAACAGTTTGAGACCAGCTTGGCCAACATGGCGAAACCATCTCTACTAAAAATACAAAAATTACCCAAGCATGCTGGCGGGCACCTGTAATTACAGCTACTCAGGAGGCTGAGGCAGGAGAATCGCTTGAACCTGGGAGGTGGAGGTTGGAGTGAATGGAGATTGCACCACTGCACTCCAGCCTGGGTGACAAAACAAAACTCCGTCTCAGAAATAAACAAATAAATGAAGTTTTGGTTGCTTCTTCTCATGCAGTTCCTAGTTTCTTTTAAAGTGAATTCTGTGTCTCTTGCATCTCTTGTGGCCATAATAACTTGCAAAAAGCAATCCCTGTATAGAGCTTATGAAACTCTGGTGCCTCTATTATGATTATTCATGTTGAAGCCACCTTGCTAAGGAAGTGTTAGACACATAAGGTATTGAAAACTTCTGATTCTTGGAGATTAGGTGTCAAAATATGCAAGGTTTGGCTATAAAAATAGCCAATTTACCAGTGAAATGTCTTGCTGCTGGAAATGATGGTCAGGGTTTAAATCTATAAATCCCTTGTCTTCACTGAAAGCCATTTTTTTTAGTTGCAGAAAGGGAAACGTCCTAGTATTGTTACCTAGGGTCAGGAGAGAACATCACAGGTAGGTGCTTCGAGTGTATGTGGGCATTAGCTGTTTTTTTTTTAAAGATTAAAACTAATATTTAAAATTTAAACAGTTTTATTGGAACATGTTAGATTAAAAGTTGAGCACCAAATGTTTAATGTAACCCTTGTTTATAGAAACATGCATGTGTGTAATTGAAGTTCTGAAAGAAAGAGTTTAATTCTGAAGTTCTAATCAGCTGATGCCAAGGTCTTGATCTCAGAGTACTTAAGTCAGAATCTTAGTGGGGAAGGACCCCATGTTTTTTGTTTTGTTTTTAAGTTCATCAGGTGATTTCCAATTTGGGAACTCAAAACTGAGAGCCATGGATTTATTTATTATTTCCAAATTATTTCAACTTTTATTTTAGATTCGGGGGGTACATGTGCAGGTTTGTTACCTGGGCATACTGCGTGATGCTGAGCTTTGAGGCATGATTGATCCCGTCACCCAGATAGTGAGCACAGTACCCAATAGTTGGTTTTTCATCCCTCCACTCCCACTCTCCATTCCCTACTCTTGTAGTTTCTGGGGTCTCTTGTTGCCATCTTTATGTCCATGTGTACCCAGTGAGTAGGTCCCATTTACAAGTGACAACATGCAGTGTTTGGTTTTCTGTTCCTGCGTTAATTTGCTTAGGATAATGAGAGCCATTGGTGTAATGGGTGCATTGATTGTGTATAGATGTAGAAACTCTTCTTTCTTGAGAATTCAAGAAGATATTTGAAGATCCCTATAAAGAAAAACGCTAAGGTATGAAGATGACCCCTATGATTCACCTCCTCCTCCCTACTAGGCCTTATCTTTGCACCTTGCATTCTGTACACATCGTTTCTCATGCTGCTGTAAGAACATACCTGAGACTGGGGAATTTAGGAAGGAAAGATGTTTAATTGACTCACAGTTCAGCATGGCTGGGCAGGCCCCAAGAAACTTACAATCATGGCAGAAGGGGAAGAAAACATGTCCTAATTCACATGGTGGCAGCAAGAAGTCCTGAGCAAAAGGGGGAAAGTATCTTATAAAACCATCAGATCTCGTGAGAACTTTCATGAGAACTGCCCTCATGATTCAATTACCTCTCACTGGGTTTCTCCCACAACATGTGGCTATTATAGGAACTACAATTCAAGATGAGATTTGGGTGGGGACATAGCCAAACCATATCAGATCCTAAATCCCTTGGGTGAGTGAAATTGAATGCTGGCACAGAACATTTCACCCTTTGGGAGCTAGACTTTCTTGCTAGGATAAAAGAGTTGAGATATTAATAAAAGGAATGTGATTATATGGAAAGATTACATACTAAGGGAGGATAGTTTTAGGAACATGAGGTTAGAGATTTTGCCATGTTTCTCTTGTGGACAAGAGCATAGAGGCCCGTAAATGGAGATTCCTTGTTTTCCTTTAACCTTCATCTAATATGTCTTAGATATTACATCTCAGGATGTACATAAGTGGCTGTATTTATGAAAGGACTAATATTTTTGTACTGATCTTAGCATCTGAAGGATGTAGGCCCAGTAGTTTCTTATGCAGTGTAGGGTGAGGTCCTAGTCACCATCTACTGTTAATTAAAAGAGGTGGGCAGGAACCCCTGGCCCATACGCCTTTGCCATCGTAGAAAACATAGCATAAGAATTATTCCTAGACCAAGCTTTCCTAATATTACTACCATGTTCCTAACAACCAGTGGTTCCTTATTTATGAAATCAAGTATAAATTCTGTAAAACATTTTGTGATTTATTAATTGTTGCATATGACTAAATATAGTTTTTAAAAAGTATAAGATGAAAATGTATATCTGTGAACTTACCATGATACTTAGAAGTAAAGTTACCGACACCTTTCACTCCTCTACATCTTTCTTCCTTTAACTCAGTTTTCTGGTTCTTCTTAAAAGTAATTACTCTTAAATTTTGTGCTTTTCCCCTTGTTTTAAGAAATAACTTAGAAAAATACGTGTGTACTCCTAAACATAGGTTACTTTTGCTTCTTTTTGAGATATATTTAAATTTTATTGTGGTCTACATATTCAGCAGTTTGTTTTAACACTCAATATTGTATTTCATCTGTATTACTGCATTTACTATACCTAGTTGATTCACTTCCCTGAAGTACAATATTCAATTGCATGACCATACCATAATTTACTTATTCATTTTTCTGTCAGTGAAATTTGGGTGATTATCAGATTTTTTTCTAGTATCAAAAATACTGCTAGGAGCATTCATGTACGTGTCTAATGGTATATACTTTCAAGTGTTATATTATATGAGAGTAGATTACTTGGACCTTGAAGATGAATGTGCTAACTTCTCCAGATACTGCCAATTATTTTTCAGCAAGATACGAGTTCCCATCATTTTATGTTTGTCAACATTTGATATTTCCAGGCCTAGCGATTTCTGCTCATTTACTGGATATAATACGATTATCTCTGTAGGAAGTTGATTTCCATATCCTCAATTACTAATATAGTTAAAAATCTTTTCATATGTATTATTGCTATTTTTATTTCTTCTGTAAAGTACCTACCCATGACTTTTTCTTATTTTTATTGGTCATCATTGAATTATAGGAGTTTTGAGAGAGTGAACGAGCCAGACTGTGTGTGTGTGTGTGTGTGTGTGTGTGTGTGTGTGTGTGTGTATCTTCTTAATGTATTATATGTGATTGGAATTTCTTCTCCAAGTTTGAGGCTTCCTTTCTTCTCCCTTGTTTTAGGTATCTTCTGATGAAGTGAGATTATTTATGGTATGTTCACGGGAGCTACAACTTTTAATTTCAATGTAGTCAGTGTTTTTAATTATCTTATGTTTAGCTCTTTTGGGTCGTGCTTAGGAAATTCTTCTTAAATTTTATTGATGACAGTCTTCCATATATTTTTCTTACATCTTATATTTTGGCCTTTCATATTTATTCCATTAATCTACCTAGAATAGATTTTTTTTCTCTGTAGAGTTTGCAGTAGGGATTTCATTTCATTCTTTCATGTGGATAGGCAATTGTTCCAGAAGTATTTAGTGAGGAGTTTCTTCTTTCTCTAATGATCTGCAATGTCACCTTCATCATTTATGAAGGTTTCATATATACATGGGAATTTTTTAGTCTGGCATTAAATGCCCTTCAAAACAGTTTCTGCAAATGTTTTTGGTTTCATTTCTACTGTTCCCTTCATGTACTTCTACTGAACTAAACTCTGTGATGTGCCTCAAAACTGTCCCACAATATCCTTTGTCTTAAGCATTTTGTGCTTTCATATACCTCTCACATTCTGCCTTGTGCTATTGTTTTAGGTCTATTTATTTCTCTTTTGCACCCAATTATATTGTAAAGTTTTAGAAGCAAGAATGATATTTTATTCATTTTTGATAATATTAAACAATAAATACAGTGTCTTTTACTTAATCGTTACCATTGGTAAATCATTGAACTAAATTGGAGTTTAGAATTGAAGATCTTAGAAATTACCTCATTACTCCCATTATATCTGCCTGTCCATGATCATTGAGATTTATAGAGTTTAAATGCAATGCCCAGTTTCACGTGTTGTTGTGTCCCTGACTCTTTTTTTCTTTAGCTTATTCCAGAATATCTTTCATTATCCACTCCATGAGCAACTGGCTGAACTATGAAAATGCTGTCCAGAAGTATAAAGAAGTATGAAGATGCTAGAAAACAGGTGAAGAGATACATATATGGCAGGTCCAAGACCCTTACACTTATTGAGTCTATTACTAAAAATGATGTTCACTTAATATCAAAACACTCAGCATTATCCAAGCACAATATACTGACTTGCGCCTCTGCTTTTCTTCGTGCCCCTTGTTTAGCAGAACTGTTTTCATGTGCTACTGTCCATGGATCTTCTCCATCCTTACAGATTAATTTCTTCCTGTTGAATGCTGCATTTCCGTACTTGACATCCCTTCTCCTACTGCACCATTTATACCATATTTTAATTAGTTTTTTCTTTTTTTTTTTTTTTGAGATAGAGTCTCTCTGTGTTGCCAGTCTGGAGTGCAGTGGCACAATCTCAACTTGCTGCAACCTCCACCTCCCAGGTTCAAGTGATTCTCCTGCCTCAGCACCTCAGCCTCCTGAGTAGCTACCAGGCCCAGCTAATTTTTGTATTTTTAGTAGAGACAGGGTTTGGGTTTCACCATGTTAGACAGGATGGTCTCGATTTATTGACTTCATGATCTACCTGCCTTGGTCTCCCAAAGTGCTGGGATTACAGGCATGAGCCACTGTGCCCAGCCTATTTTAGTTTTTTTTTATGGTCTCTCTCACTTTTGATTGTCACCCTCTGAAGTCAAAGACAATTTTTTTTTCATCTGTGTCTTCTCAACACATAGCACAGGGCTATGTTTGGTAAAAATTAGATATCTAAGACATTCTAAATACAAAAACCAAAGAAGCAAAACTTTTTGAAACTTCGAATGAGCTTATAAATAAGCTCTGTTATGTGCTTATAGTAAGAAGTTTGAAAATAGAGGAAAGTATTGAAAAGAACAGAGATCTCTAATAATCCCAAAATAACCACCTAAGGAGAATTCTTAAGTTAGAAGCCACATCCCTCCCAGTACCTCTGCTGGTCTGCAGGTCTCTGTTGGTTTTCTTAGTTGCCATCATTTTGGAAGAGGAACATCCAGTCATCCAAGTGCTAAACTAACACTCTAGTGTTGCTGTTCTTATCATCTCAGAATGTTGGCTTCCTGATAACTGGCGCCAATTATCTCATATGTTCTGTTATACATCTTCAATGCTTTGGATAATGTCAAAATGTCACATACTGGTTATTTTTAACAACGGGCCATCCCAAGTAGTGGGATATGACTTAGTGACTCAAGCCCTTCAGAAAAGTTATGGAGTAGTGCTTTGTGTTAAATGAACTCATTAAGAGACACAAACCAACATCATTTTTAATCTCTCAGGATGAGGATGTTGTATGGATAGATTACTACTCTGATATTTAGTACAGAGGTTTATTTGTTTAAAAATTTTATTTATTTGATCTCCCAAAACAACTGTGAAGGCTGGCTTTTCTACTCCTTGTTCTTTACCGTATACTAGGTTTGTCTCAGCATCAGATCTTGGCTAATAATGAGCTCTTCTGACAACTGTAGACATAGAGAAATTGGGATGCATTTAGTTAGAATATATTTTGTTCTTACGTGTGTTGAACAATACACATAAGTGTATTGTGGTAGAACCTCACCTCTGAGTAATGAAATCATGACATACACCCAAATTATATTCTGCCTTTTTTGTCTTAGATAGAAATAAACAATCAACATGGAATTTTCATAGGCAAAATTAATTAAGATGAGAGCAATCAGTCTTTGCCCAGCCTCCTTCCCACCTTCTTCTTAAAGTGATTTATTAATAAACTGCATCTGAAGTAATTAAGACATAGCAAATAAAAATCTGAAGACCGTATTTCTTAGCAGACTTCAATTTTATATGAAGCTCTCAATTTATCTGTTCCTCCATCACCACCGTGTCTCACAGCCAAAGAACTCATCTCTAAATGGAAGCTTTCTAAAATTCCTACAGAAGTAACTTCTCCTGTATGTATATACACATACATGGTGTTAGAGTTTTGTTGATAATGGTCATCTGTGTAGCACATTGAATATGTGTTTATATTTCTTCACAAAGCATCTTGATGACAGGGACTTGCTATTTTCTAAATCTTTGTATACTTGTTGTTTGGGACATTTTAGTCACTGAAGGAATAATAGATGAATGGATGAATAGGTACCAACTACAATGAATATTTATTGGTTAACTGAGCTCTGACTTGATACTTTTATGTGATAATATGAATATCTGCTACGGGCCATTCATTGTGCTAGATGCTTACCATAAAAATGTTTTCATTTGTACAGTAACCTTATAAAATGAACATTATTATGTGCTTTATATAAAAAAATGGAAATTAAAACTCAGATATACTGCCTGAAGTCCATACTTCCAAGAAGTGGAGCAGGAAGAATTTGAATACAGGGCAGCCTAACTTCAACACATATATTCTTTCTTAGTATCATATTGAGGTGCTTCTAACTTCACAATGAAGAAGAGGGACATAGAAATGTTCAGGATTCTTTGGACATAATACACCTTTTAGATCCAGCTATAGTGTGTTTTCCAAAGTAACTATTCCCAGTTACTTCTTAGCCACCAGATATGATAGGGAGTTCCCTGAGCAAATACATACTGAAATCCATCTTTTTGGTTTTGTTTTTGGCTATCTCTTATATTACAAGTTTATAGATCACAATTTTTCCTACTGTGTAACTGTCCTTGAGCACAGGTTCTGTTTCCCCATTTGGTAACTAAATGGCACAGAAATGATAGAGTCTGGCTCTCTGGGGTACTGGTCTGCTGGCAGGTACCCTACTATTCATATGCTGGCTGATGACTGGACCCTAACTCTCATGGTGCTGGCTGTTTCAGGGTCTGATGCTTTCTGTACATCCAGAGGACTAGGTTTAAAATTGCAATAGTAAGACCTCTTCCTTGGAGTCAGTGTTATGTATGACATGACCTTGCTTTGGGCAAAGATTATGCATGCGTTGATATACAAACTAATAGCAGTTAGTGGTATGAATTATACGCCAAATGGTCACCTCAAGTAAAATTACTAACCTGCATTTCTAACTGAGATTTTATTGCCAGACACTCACTAAAGTGACTATTAACCCCATTGGTCAGTATTACAGCAGGGGTATTAATACATATTTAACACACTCATGCACCTTGCTAGCCAAATTGGAGATCCTATTTTATGAAGTTCTGAAAGGGAGGAAAGTGACATTGTAGAGAGGAAAATAAAAGTAGAAGTGATTACATATCTTTTCCTGGGTCATAACAGATTGTGAGCAATGGATCTAAATGTATTGATTTTCAATTCATCCCCAAACCAACTATTGAGTACATTTATTGTATACCTATGCATCTTAATTTGTTCAAGCTACTATAACAAAATGCCTTAAACTTGGTAGTTTATACATAGTAGACATTTCTGGCTTATGGTTCTGGAGGCTGGCAAGTCCAAGATATCAATGTGCCTGAGAATTGGTGTCTAGTGAGGACTGCTCTCTGCTTCCAAGATGGTGCCTTCTGAATGATCACGTGGAGGATGGGAGGAACAGTGTTCTCACATGGTGAAAGGAAAAAAAAGGAACAAACTTGCTCCTTCAACTGATTTTATAAGGACACTAATCCCATTCATGAGGGCAGAGCCCTCATGGCCTAATTACCTCCCAAAAGCTCCACCTCTTCATACGGTTGCATTGGGGATTAAATTTCAACATGAATTTTAGACAGACACAAATATTCAAACCATAGTAATGTGTTATTTTTAAAAGAGACAATGGAGAATAGTGGTAGAGCACACAGTGTGGGGGATCAGACTACTTGAGTTAGAATTCACTTTTTAGTACTTATAAGCTGCGTGTCCTTAGAAAAATAACCTTTCTGTGTTTCTGTTCCTCATATGTAAAATGGGGATAGGATAAATAATAGTATCTACTGCATCAGGATATTGTGAGTCTAAGCAAATTAATAGATGCAAAGTATTTAAAATATTTATAATAGGTAATATGTTATCAACATTTATTATTACTACTGCTGCTGCTGTATTTGAGGCACTGTGCTGGAAACTGAGATCTAGAAATAAAAGCGACTATAACTGCCATCAAGGATCTTTCAATCTAGCAAGGGGGATGCCAGAGTAAACTCTATAAGGAAAAGTGGAAAATACGGGGAGTGAACCATCTCAGAGTGCTGTGGCATCACAATCAAAAGCTTCACAAATCTTGGAAGTGGGAGTTTACCCAGAGGAAGTGATTATCGATCTGTGTGGTGAATTTTGAGTAGGAATTATGCAGAGAAGGTTTGAGACACAGATTATTCAAGGCAGCTCAAAGAAGACCAAAGCCCCTTATCCAGAGAAGTACTCTTCACCCTGGCTGATTAGGTCTGGGAGTGTGCATTTACCAGAAAACAAAACCTTATATTCTATGAAAAAAAGGAAACAGATAAACCAGATAAACATCCTTGGGAAAGGTAAGTGTTGGTTTGTTCTGAGGTGTTGAGTTCTAAAATCCAGTCCTTTCGATAAAGTTATTCCTAACAGTTGGGTGGAGAAGGCAGATAGAAGAAAAGTCAGTGCATTAAAGAAAAGCCTGTGGATTTCTGAAAGGAACGAGAATTCACACACCACGGAAGAATCTTCAGAGAAGGGAGAGGAGGTGTTTGGCAGTGACTGGCTGGTGGTTAGGACGGAAGGGGCATCTGGAGTGGAGACAGATTTATTACCCACATTGCGGTACTGTCCGGGGCAGAGGTGAATGCTGGCTGGATGTGTGCTACCGTGATAGTTGTTAGGAAAAGAATTGGTTCCATCAGAAGCAGACCCCATGCAGATTTGAGCTAAGGCTGATACCTCATGTTTTGTTTTCCAGCCGTGGACTCCAGGGTGCTATATATTATTACTTTAGGTGCAGTAACTACTCCCCATCACGTTGGTAGTTCATTTTTACCTTTTCCAAGTGAACACTTTAGGCAGGCTGATTTACTTTTTTTCCTCCTCTCTGAAATAGAGGAGTGCTCTTTAGCACTTTTACCCTTTGAAAATATAAAATCACTCAAGGGCTTTCATATTTTCAAAGGGCAGAAGCAACTTTAGCGAGAGAGAGGAGTGCAAAAAGCTGACTGATCTTTTTTTTTAAAAGTGCTGTAATGAAAACATGTAGAAGACATATCCTGCGGGCCAGTGTATGTGGACGCTGGTAAAAAGGTGGAGGAAGGAGGGAGGGGTGAGAGGGTACGGAAGGGTACACATTTGAAAAGTGAAACTGTTCCGCTGTGGCCGAGATTTGATTTTTGTGTTTTTCTTTTTAAGTCACTGGAGGACAAATAGTCCTTATCATTTTACCCCCCCAGGTTCATGCTAGGATACAAATAAAAAAGTGTCCCTCAAGATTTTAATTGAGAAAATGAGTGCTTCCTTCTTTGGCAATAATTTGCCAAATCTCTGACCACTGGGAATGAAATCAACTCACCATCAGGAACTTGCCAGCGTCATTCCTGAGTGAATTTTGCCTTCAGAGTGACAGGTATAGCTATGTCTCCTCTAAAATGCAGAGAGGACAGTTCACCTGTCAGGTGAGAAACAAATAACTTAGCCAGGAGCCAGCCCCATTATCTCAGGCCCATACCACACCTGCCATACAGCAGACACCTCTGGAGCAGTCCATCATTCCAAAGCACCATATTTTACCCAGTGAGGTGCTTACTACAAACAGCTATAGAAAAGATCTACTGACTCAAGCTTCATTGGCAATGCTCAGTGTTGGCATTCTGAGGTGGATAGGCCATTTGCCTCCTCTGCAAAGTACATATAACAAAGTGTTATCTGCAGGAAGGGTTTTAGTTATGCTTATTATTATTATTACTATTACTTTGGAGATGGAGTCTTGCTCTGTCGCCCAGGCTGGAGTGCAGTGGCACAATCTTGGCTCAGTGCAACCTCTGCCTCCTGGGCTCAAGCAATTCTGCCTCAGCCTCTTGAGTAGCTGGGATTACAGGCACACACAGCGATGCCTAGCTAATTTTTTCTATTTTTAGCAGACATGGGGTTTCACTGTGTTTCCCAGGCTGGTCTCGAACTCCTGTGCTCAGGCAATCCACCCACCCCCACCTCCCAAAGTGCTAGTTATGCAAATTATTAAATATAAATTTGAACAATGGCCTAGAGAGTTTGTAGCAGCTGCTATTCTTAAATGCCATTTGCCAAATCATTGTATCTTTTTGGGTCTCCCAGTGGCTACAGCATTAATCTGCAGGCTGAGGATTAGCTCCAGACCCTGGTTCCAAGAAGGCACTCAGGACTCTGCTGGCTGTTTCCAGAATGATCTGAGTTGGGATTTGCAATATAATCTGATAAAGAACAAATTTTGCCATTTCAGTGATTCAGTGGTATCATAATTTCCCTCTCTTTCTCTCTCTCTTTTTTTAAAGCAGCCTTTACTGCTTTGGTCACAGCCAGAAAGAATATTCTGAGTGGTAGAGTTACATTCTACCCTGAGTTTACTGCAGAGAAGCAATTAATTGTGAAACTATGTGAGTTTTTTGGTGCTGCTTTAGATGGACTTGCCCATCAAAGGACCACTTTAAATTCATGCACAGTAGCAACCGTGAAGGAATACCTAAGACTCATAAATAAGGCAAACCTATCTTAATTTATTGCCAGTACCTTCTATACCCATTGAGCTATTCAGAACCCTGCACAATTGATGTTTCTTTCCTCCAGTTATTTCAGTAAAAAATGAACTCTATTTTATGCCACACAAGCATACTAATAAACCAAGGTTTTGCTGCTTATAAAGGCAAACTGTCACCTGTTAAAATATGTAACTGTCATAGAAAGATAAAAAAGGATCATTTAATAATGATGAACAATGTGCATGTGGCATAAATAGAATCCAAAAGGTAAACAGCAGTTTATTATGCTAGAGCCAGCCAGAGCTATTTCTCAATGGGAGACTCTCAGTGCTCATTTTTGTGCTCTTCCTTTTAAGGGAAATACAACCTGGCTTCGGAATGATTTGTGTGTGTGTGTGTATTTCACGGAGGCTCATTACTGATTCAGAATATGGACTGTTGCCCTTATACTGCAAGGAAAAAATGGGTTTCAGGCATATGTTCTTAACTCTGATGAGAACAATCTTAAGTGCACTATGTCACTGTTTTCTTGAATTTTATAATAGGGAGCATTTAGAAGTTTCATTGTGCCAGTAGGTTTGGGAAGGAGGTTGTGTTTAATTAAGCTCTTAGCTGCTTTTTCCACTGTTTGAAGCCAGATATAGATCTCTAGCAGGAATACGTCTGATGCTGCTAAATAAAGTCAGTGCTGGCAAAAAATAAAAGTGGGTTATTGTAGTTGTCTGGGTTTCTTGATCTCTTTTTATTGACCTGTGCAAATAATACCACCATGGTACAGCACTGAAAATTCCCCAGATTAAGAGGATGATTCTGGGCGCTGAGACAATGTTAAATTTGTGTACATGCTCACTAAATTTTAACAGTCATATGGGGTTCTTTGCCTCTGGTGCAATGAGTAAGAGCTATAATGAAACTTTTTTTTATTAGTAAATACTTTGGTTGGAGTATATTAAACTTCAGGGAATTAAAAATGAGAACAGCTTTTCCAATAAGAGCTTCTTCTCTTCTAGAGTCATTTCTCCCTCTTTTTCCAGTTAGCATGTATTTACATTGACTAATGTCTTGGAAACTACAGTTATGATCGGCTGAATAAATATTGAATGTTTTAAAGATTGTGTAAATATTTGCCCAATAGGCAACCTGATTTCTTAAATATTCGGCCTTTTATATTAGGTTCAATTTCAAATGATTTAAAAGCTTACTTAAGTATTGAACACAGCCAAACCAGCTTTACATAAACAAACAAACAAACCTTTCCATGCACAGTTTAATGTAAGGCATTATATTCAGTAGGAAACAGACTTTCACCCAAACCTGAAGAGCTATGATTGTACTGAAAGAATTTAGAAGAGCTTCATTAGAGAGCCAGAGGGAGCTAGTTTCTGGGATTGAGAATTATAAAAAACTTGGATCCCAGCTCCATTACACACCAAAATGTCTTGTTTCCAGTGAGGTTTCTTTGTTTGGAGACATTTCTCAGCAAGATGCTTACAAAAATAATTGTGTTGCTTGTTAAAGTGATTTATAGACAGAAAATCAATTCCTTCATGAGTCCAAGATGGAATCCTGTGAGACTAAGTACTAGAGCAAAATTTGGCTACCTTCTCACATCCCATAGTACAATTCATCTTCAGTACCAGAAATCTATTCCTAAAAGCCTCTTGTTATTTTATCATTCCCCCAAAAAAACAGTAGTTCCCTATTGCCATTAAGATAAGATACAGACTCCTTGGTAATGTGATTTGGCCTCAGTCTACCATTACAGTTTCGTCTCTCACCTCTGTCCACCTAGTACTTTATACTCCAACCACAAAATATATCATGAACTTTTCATAGCTCTGCACCTTCGCATATTCTTTGCTAAGAGACAAAGTTGCTTCACCTCTCTATCAGGCTAACAAGCTCCTATTTAACTCCCTATGCCCATTTTAAAGGTAAACACCACTGTAAATCCTTCTAATAATTCCACTGAGTAGAATGAATCACTCCCCTCTAACGCCAGTTCTTAAAATATGGCATTTTGTTTACTAAATTACAATTGATAAATTATTTATTTCTGTCCATTTGCAGTAAATTTCAAGAGACTGTGTTTTAATCGTCTGTGTGTGTAGCACTTCATACTTAATAAATTGTTATTTTTCTTTATTAGAAGCAATTTTTTTTTTTTTTTTTTTAGAGGCAGGGTCTTGCTCTGTTACCTAGGCTGGAGTGCAGTCTAGTTCAATGCAGCCTTGAACTCCCGGGCTATATGAGCCTCACACCTCAGCCTCCTGAGTAGCTGTGACTACAGGCTCATGCCACTGCACCTGACTGAATAATTTTTGTTTCTAAGTCATAATGGAGTTTTTCCACCTACCTAATAATGAAGCCACACATCTGTAGCATTGTATCCAAGCAATAAGACTTTAATATTTAAAAGACAATTTGAATAGTAAGCCTTGATAATAGTAGAGTAGATGTCAGAATACAAATGGTATAAGTGACCTGATCTTAGGAATTAGAATTAAGTGGCTGATTTTTGCAATTTTTCAAATCCTCCTGGATGATCATCAAGCGACCACTGACTCACCAGTGTCAATAAGCAAACTTCTAGGCTGTCACTTTCATTTGACAAGTGAGAGTAAATAATAATGTCTACCCCTCTTGTACTGGCTACAAACTCCAATAGTAAAAAAATGCCAAAAGTTTATCAGAAAATAACGTACACATGATTTTTTTTGCTATAATTAATACCAGTATTTGTTTAATAAATTTCTCAGAAAAGTAACTACTTTTATGTTTTGAGACCAAGCTTACAAATGGGTCCTTCTTTGTTTGGTCCACGCAAAAAACATAATCAAACAGGGTTATGGGATTTATAAGATAAAGTAGCATTTTGGAGAGTGAAAGCCTGGGCTCATCTATATCTAGCCATCACATATAAAGACTAAATTTACAGCACAAATTGTAGCTTATCAATTCGTTAATCTAGTTGCTCAGGTACTGTGGATTTTCTATGTGCAAATGAAGAGAGTAGTAAAATTCTTCCACAAGCTTTCAAAGTAGGATTTGCAATACGGTCTCTTGGGGTGCAGGAGCAAAATGCCTTTTCATGTAGAATGTTTCAAGTATATAATAGGACATAGAAAATACTTCGTAATGATTATTCATGTGCCTGCACGAAGCTTTGACCAACATCTTTTAATCTAAAAAATAGTAAAAGGTGCTAAGCTTTTTTAATATATAAAGTACAAATTACCTCTTGTGCCTGCTCAGGCTATTGGCAGTGACATTCTATGGTACCTGAGATGTCTTAGGAGTAGAGTGGAGTTTGCACAGCCCAGAAGGCTTGCAGAGGACAGCTGAGGGATCCTCTAGTCTTCCTTGATCTGCATAAAATGGGCAGATGTTTCATAAATATTCCTGCAAACAAGTAGTTCATTGAAAGTAGTCATAATAATGCAAACCACAAATGAAACTGAAGAAAATGGAAGAGATGTGCTTCTCCAGGTCTCAGTCTATACTCTTTATCTTCCACATTGTGAGGAAAAACTGTTATACTCTCTATCTTCCACATTGTGAGGAAAAACTGTAACAGTCAAAGCAGGTTTGACAAGAAGTCAGGCAAATCACTTTAAAGTGACCTTATTTAGACTACAATTAACAGTAAATTCTACTCTTAGGTGATATTAAGACTATGACCTTATCATAGTCTGATGCTATAACTTAATCATATTCTCTAATCTAAGTATGGAGCTATAATGATTAACAAGGTGTATTATGCTTGGTCTTTCCACCCCCCACCCCTATAAAGATTCTTTATCTTTAGAGTGGGGGTTGACAAGCTTTTTCTGTAAAAAAAGATAGATAGTAAAAATATTAAGCTTTTCAGCTCATAAGTTCTCTATTACCAGCAACTCCATTCTGCTGGGGAAAGCAGCTATAGATAATCCATTAATATGAGTGTCACTGGATTCCAATAAAACTTTATTTATAAAAGCAGGGAGGAAGCAGGCTGGATTTGACCTGCAGGCTGTAGTTTGCTGACCCTTGCATTAGTGACACATATAGAAATGCTTATAAAAATAATAGGATACCTGGGATTACTTTCAAAATATGTTAGAAGTGTTTGGGAGAGGGTAGAGATATAAATGAGAACAGATGGACCATGTATTGATAATTATTGAAGTAAGGTGATGGATACATGATGGTATGTTACATATTTCTGACTGTATATATTTAACTTTTCCATAAAAATAAGCTTAGAGAACATTAGAACAAACCTCTTATTTTTTCTTCAAAATCTTTAAAATCATCTTTCAGTTTAGTAAGTTGACTACCTTTCACTAAATTTGAGGATATGTGCTTAGAAGCTTATTTGAGGTTTCTTTATAACAAAAGATAATTATCCACATACAACTGGAAGAAAAGTGTGTTTCTCTTTCCTTCGTAATGGTGCCTGAAATAATATGTAGCCAACATTATAGCATTCCATTGAAATGTATTCCTTTGCTGACAAATACTGTTGGACCATATTTAGTAAATACTGTTGAAGATTTGAAAGAACAAGTAGAAGAACAAACTGTTCATGGGAGGTTTGCCAAATGGTTAGGTAAAAGTGCAGATGTTCCGACATCTCAGAGCTTATGTGGTTTGTTAGATTATATTTCAATTGTGAAATACATAAATGTCTATTGCAGTCAGTATTGTATGATAAACCAGCCCAAATATAGTGGCATAAGACATCTATTTTATTATATTCTTGGATTCCATGGGTCAGGAGTTCAGCAGAGTGCAATGGGGATGGCTTGTCTCCACTCCATGAACTCCAGGGCCTCAGAGAAGAATTGAATGCCTGGAAGTGATTAGAATGGTTGAGGCTGGAGTCAACTGGAAGTTTCTTCACTTATATATTTCACTTATATATACCTAATGCCTTGGTGAAGGCTGGGCTCAGCTGGGATGGTCAACAGAGCACCTACACATGTCTTCTTTGTATAGCTTAGCTTCTCATGGCATGGCAGCTAGTTTCTGGGAGGAAGCACCCCAAAATGGAACCTCTGGAGAATGCCTGTTCCAAGAGAAGTAAACAGAAGATAGAATTTTAAGAGGCAGCCATTTAAGTCACTTCTGCCATACTATATAGATGGAAGCTATCATGAGTCCACTCAGATTGAAAGGTTGGAGACATAGAACTCACCTCTAGTTGGAAATAATGTCAACATTTTGGGGACCATATATCACTGCCACAAAGACTGTAACTTTTTTTTTTTTTTTTTTTTGATGAGCCATTAAGGGAAAATTAAACCAGAGAAGATATGTACCCACTGTAAGCAATAAATAAATTTTGCAAGTGTAATCACTGATTGAAATAGTCATTTTGATGAGGGAAAAAAGAATTTTTTCAGGGTAAGTTTAATAAGAAGCCACCCCACATGAAGTTTATTTATTTCCCCCTCATTCATGATTGAGTTCTTTACACATTAAAAACCTTAAACCAGACAGGCACAAAGGGTAGCATGTTGTATGGATATAGCTAATTTTATATAAGAACAAGCCTTTTAAATTAGTCTAGAATTTGGACAATATTTTGTGTTGAGTTGGGAAATGACCATGAATATTTTTTGAACCATATAAATGTTCTCTGGCTGTCCTAGGCAAAGGAACCTAAGAATTGTCAAACATCAAGAAGAATAATGTATTTTTTTTTAATTCAAACAAGAAAATTGTTCCAGGTTTGCTCACTTTTCTGTGGTGGCAAGTGAGTATCATTAGATTTCTAACTTGTAAAGATTTTGGAAAAAAAAAAATCTACATTTGATGTTTCTCATCATTATAAAAATGAATGAAAACATAAATGAATCTAAAAATAAATTAGAGCGTAGAGAATATTTAAAAGTGAGAATTTGGAAGTGACTGCATTAATTTATGATTTTTTTGTGCCAAATACTCTTTGTTTCTATAAATTCCCATATTTATTCCCTTAGAAGACTTAGAAACATAATTTTATAAACATACTTTAATGTTTTCTAAATAACAAAATTTTCAGTGGTTTTCAGCCTACTTGTTAAAAATATAAATTTCAATATCTTCTGATTATTTTTAGAACAACTTAATGATATCAGTGAAGATGAAAATTTATTAAATGAAACTAGCAAAAAAAAATACTGAATATGGTGGAGAGAACTGAACAATGATTAAATTACTTAATAAATGCACCTAGAAATGTAGTTCTTTTGGTATCTTAGATTCCTTATGATGTCTTTTACAGTGCTAAAAGCATTACAACCTAGTACTATAGTGTCAAACATAATTTTAAAACAGAACCTTGAATTCCTTTATCACCAAGTAAACCAAAATAGTTGAATGTACTATTGCATATTAAATCACACTTCTCTGGCTAAGGTTATTAATAATTAATGTTTTAATGATGTAAAAACTTTTGTACCCTTAATCACATCACACAAAAATATATTTACTTCATGTTTTCTCATTAATTAAAATTTTCTGTTTGGAATATATTTTACAATATAATAATAATAGATGACTTACTTAGAACTTATTAGACTCTGGGTACCATTCTAAACTAAATTGCTTATTAACTCATTTAATGCTCATAATAACCCTATGAAAATGATACTGTTTATTTCTGTCTTATGGATAAGGAATACAGTCATAGAGAGAAGTATCTTATGCAAGGTCCCATAACTGAGCTACAGAGATAATAAAACATCACTGTATGTATTTTCTAAATAAATGTATCTTTATTGGGGGTCCAATAAATATTATAACTGAACGAATCATGCAGTGACAAAAGTTTGGCTATCGCTAACCTAGAGGCTGAACCACAAACTCATGAAACAGCATATGCGTAGGTGACCAGAGATTACAGTAATCTGTCGTCTATTACAAAATAACTAGAAGAGAATATTTAAATGTTTCTGGCGTAAAGAAAACACATATTTAAGGTATGTGTTTTCCATGTCCCAGTTATACTGATTTGATCTTTACAAATTCTATGAATGTAGTAAATTATCACATGTACCCTGAAAATTGATACATTTATTATGTACCAATAAAAAATGACAAAAGAAAACCAAACAAAAAATGGTATCTGGGCTCTTCACAGCCTAGCCCTAGGCCACAGTCATCCCACTTGCCACCTCCCTGTTCATGCACGCTCTAGTCAGACCCCAGATGTTCCTGAATACCCATTTCTCTTCCTGTCTCTTTATCTGGGCTGTACACTCTCATCTTCTTATACTAGCCTTTCTAGTCTTACCTGTCTTACCAGTGCTTATTCATTCTTAGAGATCCAGCTCAAATGTTCTCTTCCTCATGCTGCCCTCCTTGACTTACATCTGCAGAATTCATAGCTCCCACTGTCACCATTTCCACTTCCTTTATAATAGTGTCAATGTTTTCCTGTATTCACATATTAGTTTTTTAAGTTTTCTCATTTATCTTTCCCAGTAATGTATCAGCTTGCAAAGGCCATTAACCACATTGGGTTCAATTTCTTAAAAATCCCCTCTGTTTGGCACAATGCCAGACATATTCTCTTCCAGTTTCTCCTACTGCTGTGCTAATATTCAGCTTCCCATCATCAGTTTGAGTATGAGACACTGTCATCATTACTTTAGTAGATTATTTCATTTAATCTGAACAATGACTCAATGAGGTAGGTTCTTTAGGAGACTGTGTTTACAGGGATTAAACAGTGAGTCCAAAGTCACATAGGTGGGTGCAGAGATTCAAACTCAGGTGAGTGACTCTGAAAGGCAGGTCCATATCCACTAGGCTACATAAAATCCTGTGTTTAGTACAGCTTTGACGGCATCCCCCAACCACTATGAGAGGTCTTTGATGGCACAGAATAGGGTTTACTCTTTGGGGTAGGATGGGAGAAGGTATTTCTTCTACTGCTTCCTTTTGAATGTTTCTCTTGTGGATAACAGAAGAATATTGAGAGGGAAGGACGAGGAATGAAACAGACAACCAGAGAGATGGACTTTTCTTTCCACCAGCCATGAAATTTAGCTTAGTATCGATCCATAAGAAGTTCTACCAATTTTCCTCCTGTACTGTTTGTGTTTCATTTTTAAACAGTCACCTAGTGCGGCCACATAAACTCATTATGTGGTAAACAGTCGATTTCTTGGGCTTTTGATAGAAGATAGCATGTGGTTATAGCTGTTTGTAGAGTTTGGTGGGAGATATTGCTGTACCCACTACACTCATGTCACTGATCTAATTCAACCAATGTCCATCTACCTTTCAGTGGAAGCATTCTCTACCGATTGTCTCAGGAGATGAGCTCTATGAGAAACCTTTTTCTGACCCTGATTATATCGAGTTAACTTTTAACCCTATTGGCCCAGCTTCTGCCTTTTTCTTTCAAATAGTCTTAATAGCAACAATAATGATAATACAATAGGCTTTCTTAATTAGTGATTATGACAAACTGATAGACTGTGTGTGTCATTATCTTTATAGTCATGGTTGGTGCAGTTTAGAATATTCTTCAAATTAAAACTGAAATCTTGTGTCCTGTCAGATCTTAAATTATAAGATCTAAGATACAGCATCACTGCTAATTTATATTTTTATGAACCTCTTAGCTTTGTACGAATGTCTAGCAGATACCCGCTTCATGGCCATTTAAAACAGTAGCTCGTAACATATAGCAAATTTATAGGCAGTCATTTCTTCCAGTTGCCAACTTATGTCATTGTACTTGTGGCTGCAATAAAAATAATCACTATTTATTTCTTTAACTTTTAACATTGAAATGTGCCCCATGGTATATTATGGATATATTACTGCATTACTTGGGTCGGTCTCTTGCCATTTTTCATCAGCAGAGCATATCTGTTTTGGTGAGCTACATTTAAAAAATATACACATGGCACAATAGCCATAACTGATAATTTAAGAGAGATTAATGAATTCTGTCCTAAAGCTACATTGAAGGAAAATCAGCATCCTTAAAGAGAATGTAAAAATTGGACTTTGGAGATTTTCGTCATTCGACAAATATATATATATATATATATATATATATATATATATATAAGTATATTAAATATATAGGTATACATATATGTATACACTTAGATACACATTTTTATATATGTATACAGGTATATATGTTTATATATGTATACATAGTATACCTATATTTATGCAGGTATACATACAGGTATATATATGCAGGTATATATATAGGTATATATATTTACTTATACAGGTATGCATTTTTATATATTTATACAGGTATACGTATATATTTGTACATGTATACATATGTATATTTATATTTTATATGTATATTTGTATTTTCTTTACATTTAGAAAGCTCCCCAAAAGGTGGATTTAAATTTATAAAATATAAATTATATATAATATAAATATGCATATGTGTACGTGTATAAGTATTTGTACATATATATTTGTGTGTATGTATATGTATACATATATATGCATTGTGTATATACGTATACATATATATGTATACATATGTATACATGTATAAATATTATAAGCACTCTCTCTATATAAGTGCATATAATTTGCTGGCCATTGCTATAGGCAGGGGATAACAGACAAGGTTTTCGCCCTCATGGGGCTTCCATCTGAATAACTAGGTTTGAAATAAATTGCAGCTCTGTGGTTAGCCTTTGAGAAGCCTTCATGTCACAGCTGTAGATAAGAATATCATGGCAAACACAATACAGATGGGAGCTCTCTTTAGCTGCACATGCAGTAGAGCCTTGGTTAGGTGTAACATATGGTCATTCTACCCACCACTAAAATAAAACTCTGGGAGAACACAGCAGCTGTGGAATGGAATTAATGCTATGCTGTTTTTGAAGCTGTTGGATTTTCATGAAGAGAAAAAAAAGCCATGAGGTTGAGTTGCTGAGTGTTTATGGAGCCCCAAAGCAAACTGCCAAATGATGTTTAAAAAATAACTATTACTTGGCCGGGCGCGGTGGCTCAAGCCTGTAATCCCAGCACTTTGGGAGGCCGAGACGGGTGGATCACGAGGTCAAGAGATCGAGACCGTTCTGGTCAACATGGTGAAACCCCGTCTCTACTAATACAAAAAATTAGCTGGGCATGGTGGCGCGTGCCTGTAATCCCAGCTACTCAGGAGGCTGAGGCAGGAGAATTGCCTGAACCCAGGAGGCGGAGGTTGCGGTGAGCCGTGATCGCGCCATTGCACTCCAGCCTGGGTAACGAGCGAAACTTCGCCTCAAAAAAAAAAAAAAAAAAAAAAAAAAAAAAAAAAAAAAAAAAATAACTATTACTTGAAGTGTATTTTCAGTTGACTAGCTGGAAAATGTAATGATTTCTTTCTTTTTTAAAATTTTCCATTTTAAATGAACATCCTTGGTTGGGTTCCCTGGGATGTGGGCTCTGAGATGCAGACCAGCTTGCAGGAAGTTCAGTGGTCACACCCTGGGAATCGACTCTGCAGGGAAGAGAAGACCCACCGCTGGAAGAGGAAGAACTCCAAGGGCAATGTCCTTGCAACAGAGGCCTCAGTGGATTCCATGGGGAGTTCTGGAACTACAGTGGCTCTTTAGAGTGTTCTAAACTCAGGCAAGTCCCTGGGACTTGACCAATGCTTTGCCCTGGTTTCATCCCCAATGTCATCTGAATGGTCTGCCCTTGGGAGAGGGTGACTTAGAGTGAGCCAACCCTCTACAGCCCAGGACTGCTTTCTAAACTGTGCACCAGCTGCCCCAGTGCTCCTCAGTGGACTCAGGGGTGTTATAGGACTCAGTCGGAGCTACTAGCTCAAGGCAGTTCACCATTTCCACGTATGATTGCAGTTTTCCTCCCAAAGCCAGGTGTCTGGTAGTCACTGTGATTAAAAGGCAAGTAACATGTGAAACTCAATGTAAAACAGAAAACGAGGGTGGCGGTGTCGAGTTTTCCAGAGTTTGAAAAGTTGTGTAGTGTCTAATGGGACTTGAATACTTATTAAGCTGTTTGAGCTACTTATTAAACAGTAGGTTAAATATCACTTTTAATTTAAGGAATACCATGAGGGGCTCCAAGTACTGATATAATTTAAGGAACTCTGATCTAGAGCAATTATGGGTGAGGAGGGCTCATGATTGGGGAGTACAGCTGAAAGATGTCAGCCACGAATACTCCCAGTAGGCAGGAGAATGAGTGCTTTTGTCCTAAAGATGGAATTTGGACTTAACCCACAGCATTCATTCAGTTGACTAAATATGGAGTATCTCAATAATCTTTTCAGATACAAGTTTTTGGAGTCCCCAGACACAACACCAAATAAAACACCACTTCCTGAATTAATCAACTAGAGTCAATTAAAACAATTACGAGAGTTTGTTAATGTGTGTACCTTATTCTGTTTCTACACAACGTGTTAACACACCCATAAATAATTGTCAAGAAATAGATAGGTGTTTCAAGATGGAGTCAGTCAGTGTGATTTAAGTACTGAAGGTCATAAACCAACTTTTCATTTTGAACTTTCACAGTGGATCTTATTAGGATGAAAAAGCTTACACAGCAAGGCCTCTTTCAGACTTACAGAATCAAAACTTCCCTCTGTGTGAGTCTATCTGAATTCTGCTGGGAAACATAGTGTTAAAGAGTTTTCTTATGTTTAGAAAGTTCCCCAAAAGGTAAATTTCAGAAGTATTTTCCTCCAAGGAAATTAGAGAAAATTAATAGCTGAAACTCAGGAAAAATATACTCATTTTAATTTCAGTGTTTTACTGTCATGATAACCACTCTAGGATGGTAATATTTGAAAAATCTTGCCATGCAACTGATGGGTGTTTTTTGGCTTGCACAAAACCAGTTGCTTTTCCAGTAAACTTGGGTCAGAAAACTCTAGTGTCCACAGAGACTGGAAAAGTTTGTTAAATATAAATTTAACATCCTCCTCCATACATTTTATTTATAACCCTGGGAGAAATACAGGCTTAACAACCCAAAGCGTTTCATTTTCTCATAGGTTTCCTAGTATCACTTTTATGCCTTTTATGGAGTTTTTATATTAATGTCAATTTATTGTGGGTTTTTTTTTTTTTAAAACTTTCTCAGGAATGAGAATTCATTTGTCTACCTCAACTCACTGAGCACAATTATGGTTTGAATGGAGCTCATTTTAACATTTGAGAATCTCAGATCTTGTCTCTGTAAAGTTCAAGAGAGCTTGCTGGTACCAGGTGGCATTTAGAGAGTAAAATCTTTTCTTAGTCATCAGAATATATAAGTTCCTCTTACTATGGTGTAAAGGCGGGTTTTTAAAGACAGTACAGTGCAAAAGGTCTGCCAAGGCGAAAAGCAGAGAGTGAAATGGTTTCTTCAGATGATCTAGCAAATCTCTAGAGAAGGATTTGTTTTAAGAACTCATTGCTTAAGTTCAGCATAGCTACAATCACATCCTAAGAAACTAAACTGCCTCAAAAGGGAGAGATAGTGATTGTCTAGCCAGATTGGATTTGTAAGCTGTTTATCCAGCAGATATTGGGTGAAGTTCAGCACCTCTGGTTGGTGGCCTGTGAGTATGGTTGTGAGTGTGCATATGTGTCTAGCCTAGAAGATAACGGCCTGTGGATTGATGACAAGCATTTATATCAGCCTAAAGAGAACCTCCATATCTCATTGCTGTGTGATATGCCACATTTTGTCCTTTGGTGGCAGACTTGCATAACAACATCAGTTCATCATTGTATTTGTCTCCTAACACAGGTGGGCTGACCTGCAGCTTTATGACGTAAAAGTTTGTGTTTGTATTTGAAACATTGAAAATGTATTTGAAATATTGAAAATGTATTTGAATCACAGGCGACCACAACCCAAGAACATTTTTGTTGGCAAAATGATTAAATATATACTTAAAATATTTAAAAATTTTATCAATTCTAAAAAATATATTTTTCTTTGGGAGGCAGAGGTGGGGGATCACCTGAGGTCAGGAGTTCCAGATCAGCTTGGCCAACATGGTGTAACCCTGTCTGTATTAAAAACACAAAAAATTAGCCGGGTGATGGGCGCCTGTAATCCCAGCTACTCAGGATCAGTAGTGGGCGCCTGTAATCACAGCTACTCAGGAGGCTGAGGCAGGAGAATCTCTTGATTCCAGGAGGCAGAGGTTGCAGTGAGCCAAGATTGTGCCACTGCACTACAGCCTGGGTGACAGAGCAAGACTCTGTCTTAAAATATATATATGTATGTATATAATGAAACATAATGAAATAAGACAAAGCTGCACGCTTCACCTTTCTCTTGCACCCTCATTTTGTGCTACATATTTTGGCCACATTTCTCTCCCACCTCTTTTCTTTCTTACCACCCTTCCTCCCAAAGACCTTGGGTAGAAGAAATCTAATATTTTGAATCAAAAGTTCATAACAGATATCACCATCTGTTATAAATAAATTAATGTGTCCTAGTGTCAGGCAAAGAGGGTTGAAAAAATAATTATATAAATATAAATCAGTATCATTGTGACAAGTCAATGTGGCAAAATGCGCTTTTCATATAGAAGAACATGACCTGCTTTTCTTTTCTCTGGGGCAATATCACTGAAAACTCGTATTCATTTTCTTCATTATTTTCGTTTTGTTTGTGCACATTTCAGCTCCATGACATTATGCTTATTTTAATTGTTTTTATTTGTGGAAGCCGGGTTGTGTTTTGACAAGCATGGCTTGGCATGTGGCGTATGTGGAATCTAATCTTGTCCTCACCATTTGCTCTCTGTGTGACCTGGAGGAAATCACAGTGGCAGTTTCCTCATCTGTAAAATGGGTATAGTAAAGTTTATCTCCTGGGGCTTGAAATTACATATGTAAAATGCTATTGATTTGCCTCTAACTGCAGTTTCGTTTGTGTGTCTTAATTTTTATACATCTATATTGTAGTTTTTATTTATAATTAATTTTTTTTCTCATCACACCAAGCCCTTTTGGAAACAAAATAGGTTAACATTTCTAAGGGATTAGGGACAGATGGCCAGAGAAATGGGTTATGTCCATATTTGGCATCCATTGTTTGGAAGATGGGGTGGGTAGAGATAGAAGATTTTCTTTGTGGTTTAATATAGGATCAATTTTTTTGTTAATGATTCATGGAAATTGAAGACACAATGTGTGTGTGTGTGTTTTTTTTTTTTGGCAGGTTGTAAAGATTTCAGTGTACATCTATTTAATCACTCTTCTTAATAAATTTTTCAAATCCTCTGAATAAATTGTCAGTACAGAGGTTTACAGTGATTTGTCCCACAATAACATGATAACAGCAGTAAGCTTGCCCTCTGAGTGTTAAATTGAATATTGACATATAATAGATCAAAGCCTAGATATGTGGAAGTTGTTTTTTTTTTTTCTCCCTCATAACATCAGAATTGCTTCTGGGCCAGCAAGAGTTGACTGGAAACTAATTGATGGAATTAGCACAGCTAATAAATAACCCATCAGCGTGTCAGACTCAGATGCGTAGACAAGGGATGTCAAGGAGTCCCGCGTGACCCATG
Organism: Aotus nancymaae; assembly: GCF_030222135.1. Taxonomy (NCBI): domain Eukaryota; kingdom Metazoa; phylum Chordata; class Mammalia; order Primates; family Aotidae; genus Aotus; species Aotus nancymaae. The sequence continues at coordinate 4,023,591 of NW_026988494.1, read as the reverse complement.
TCAGTAATTTCCAACATAGGCTGGGCATTTGACAGTGTACTTCAGGCACTTTCGAGTCATCAGTATGACTGTACATATTTTGAGATAGTTGCATGTAGCTAACTTAAGCTGATATCATTAAAGTTTTGATTTGTCCATCTCTTTTTCACTTGTTTTGATTCCACATTCACTAAGCAATTTTCTGAGTTATAATAGTTTCTCATGTAGGTCTGTAAACAAAAAGAAATCGGGAATTTTTGCATGATATAGTCTGGCAGGTCAGATCTCACTGATGCAGGCCTCCATAGCAACTGTTTCAGCACTGACTGGGTGGTTCAGTTAAATATCAAAAGCCAGTACGCTTATACAAAGGCTGGAATGTAACAAAAGCCCACCAAGAATTTTGCCTATGCTATACCTGAACCTTAAGGTATGAGTAAACAAGTTTTACTGGGAGTCTGAAGAAACTCCCCAGGTCTCCACAAACAAATTTATTGAGGGTCCGAATTCCCCAAACATTTATGATTTAGCAGGAGACAAGATAAGGGTTATCACCCTAGCACCTAGACCCACTTGGATTAAGTAAATGTACTGAGGCTCCAGAAGAAGGTCTTCAGGATTCAGAGCTTAGTTATAGATTAAGAGAAGTTAACCACTAATGTCTTTAGATGAATGTACACTTACATGTAGACATACAGCTTAGATGTTTAATACGCTCTGGAAAACTGTAATTTTGAGTTGGTCTGGCAATAATTTCAAGGCCTTCTCCCTGTATCTGGTTACAGAAATAAAAACTCTTTCCTCTCCAGTTCATCTGCATCTCATTATTGGGCCATGAGAAATAGCAGCCTGACCCTCAGTTTGATCCGGGAACAACAGTGCTTGGGACAGTTATCTATTGCTGTAAATTAATAAATTAGCATTGAAACTATTACTGTGTCTGCTGGCAGGAATATATCCTTGGGGCAGTCTTAAAGGCTAATCCACAGATTGTGCATTTTGGATTATTTTCTCAATTGTGGAGTGTTTTTGATTACATTTCTTTGATGATTCTTTTTCCGTGTTCTCTCTGTTGTCTGCATGGTGCTTCTATAATGCATGTTGACTGTCCTGTACCTGTCTTCATTGCCATTTAGCTTTTCTTTTTTAATCTTCATCTCTTTATTCTTACCCCTGAGTCTTGGATGACTTTTTTTCAAGCTTCTACTTTACTGATTTGATTTTTTCAAAAATTCTGACTACTGCTCACTGCCTTCATTGTGGTTTCTCATTATGTGAGCTGGGCTTTCTATTTCTCCTGCTCTTGACTGTTTGTTTTTATGACCTTCTACTTTCATGTCAGAGATGCAGTGTGCTATTGAGTTCTGCTGAAAGAATAAATTTAAAATAAGTTCTTCCGTCTCTTGTTGTCTTTCTTAGGAAGACAGTCACTTTGCTTCTTCAAAATTTTGCTTATGTATAAGGGAATACCTTTGCTTTTCGAAGAGTAGCAATTACAGTGGGTTCTTTCAGAGATAGCATTGAATGCTCTTCAAATTGTACAGGCTTTAATGAAGGAAAGAGAGAAAATTTGAGAGTCAGCAGCTTGGGCAGGGGTGGCTGACCTGTTTGTTGCCTGTTTCTTTCTATAGTTAGTGTGCAGGGTTTAGTTAGCCTGACTAACTCCCCCTTCCTTTCCTGGTCTGGGGCTTCTGATTTAACAGCCAACCAGGACTATGCTCCATCCTTCATCCCCGGTGAAAGCCAGCCTTCATCTAGCACTGAGTTCTGATATCTGGTCCCTGCTCACAGTGCCCTCCAGCTCCTGCTGTGCCCCCTAAAAGTCACATGTGCCTCTGGCTGGCCCCTGGCCACACTCATCACCACCCTGACACTGTTACCTAATGGTCAGTAGCAAGCTGCGATCACTTCCACAACCTTCCCAGGGGCACGCTTTCTTCACATTTATAATGTCTTTGTTAGGGTGATTTTCCTCAGTCTGACTCTATCTGCTTTATAGCTAGCAAAAAATCCTTGTTCTTTTTTGTTGTGAAAGATATAAACAGATTATTCCTTATTAAAAAAATAGTTGGTCATTTCAGTGGATAATTGAATTGGGGGATGGAAATAATTGTGTTTATAGCTGTACATTACCTAGAGAACCAAATATCATTTTTCTGTTGTTGTTAGGGATATAAATTTATGTATTATTATTTTTAAAATAAAAAGTGTATATATATATAGTATACACATGTGTTGATATAGGTACACATGGTGAAAGATTATTGCAGTAGAACAAATTAACATATTAATCTCCTAAAATAGTAACATTTTTTTTTTGGTGATGACAGCACCTGAAATCTACTCTCAGCAAATTTCCAGTACACAATACAGTATTATCAACTATAGTCATCATGCCGTACCTTAAATCTCTACACTCATGCATCCTATATTCATCTTACAAAGCTTGGTAACCTTTGATAAACGTCTCATCATTTTCCCACCTGTCTGTCTGTGGTTATCGGATATCTTTTTAAAATAATACCCACTCAATGTTGTTTTGTTTAGTATGGTGGGTGCCAGTTATTGTCACCAGTAGTGAGTGATTATTTACCCTAAGAAAGAGCTAGGATTTACAGCCCTGAAGAAATCCAATTTCTGCCCTGTCCCAGACTCCCTGCTATGACTGCCAGCCTAGGAGGCTCTGTCGAGCTCCAGCAGAAACTCACCCTGCTGAGCTACTAGGAGGCGGCCATGGAGTGTGCTGAATTCTAATGATGCTGTGTGCACTCAGTGCCCATGTACTCATTTGTTATGTAAATAGTGCCTGATGCTTCCAGAGTTGAGTTAAGGCATTTTTCCTTGGGTGTTTCTGAAAGAGGAAGGTAAATAAACTCAAAAGGTATTGGTATTTCATTCAGTTGTCCACCTGTACCTTGGTGAGTTTGTATTTGTAGTGGGGAGAGATGATGTTGAGAATAAGAACCAGTTGCTTCTGAGATACAGTGATGAACTTGTACAATATCCAGAGAATGTAAAAATAATATAAATTCTATGTGGGTGGCAAATTGCTCCCAAGTGAACTGACCCTTTGCAATGAAGAGAAAACTTGTCAGCGTTGTATTTTTGTTGTAAGCCACAGTGGTGATTAATGAACACAGATTCCAAATGTAAAATGTGGTAGAATCAGTTTCCACGGCCAGTTAGTAATCAGGTCTATTACTCCCATAAACCTCAAGAGACATCGGTGACTCTTCCCTTCTACCTTTAACCCAGCTACCTCTAGACACATGTATCATGCTCTGATGATGAACAGATATGCAGTGACCTTGCTTGGCTTCAGAAAGACATTGAGGTAGAGATAGGCTCAGGCTGCAGTTGCTGTTGGCTCTACCGTTGGCAAAAGACCCCCAGCTTCCAATTAGCTAGAGCAAATTCGAGCCAAAGTAGAAAACGGAATCTATAGACTTGGCCTGTAGAATCAAGAAGAATTCAGGATTCTGACTACTCTTATGGTAGAAATAGAACACACTCTCATCAATTATGCAGTTAAAGATCCAAGCATATGAACATTATAAATAACTACCTTTTCTTTTTTTTTCCTTTTTTCTTTCTTTTTTTTTTTTGAGATGGTGTCTTGCTTTGTCACCCAGGCTGGAATGCAATGACATGATCTTGGCTCACTGAACACTCCTCCTCCTGGGTGCAAACAATTCTCCTGACTCAGCCTTCCAAATAGCTGGGATTACAAGTGCCTGCCACCACATCTGGATAATTTTTGTATTTTCAGTAGAGATGGGGTTTCACCATGTTGGCCAGGCTGGCCTTGAACTCCTGACCTCAAGTGATCTGCCTGCCTTGGCCTCCCAAAATGCTGGGATTACAGGCATGTCCTGCCTTTTCTTTATTGAGGTGTATCTGTAATTTCTCCACTCACTCTGCAAAATACCTGTGATGGAGGGTCTTTTCGAGAAGACAGTAGTGACATCCTGGTATTTAATCTTTTGATCTTTTAGTGAGAGAGTCTGCTGTGTCTCATGTCATACATTAGATCCAGAGTGAAGCTTACAAATATTTATTTCTGCATTGGCATTGATCTGTGAGATTCTGTGTGGGTATTGATGTACTTGTGCATTCACATGTGTGTTGTAGTTGTTACTGTTGGTGGGGTCGTTAATAATGAAAGGGAGTACATCCTCTGTTTGGTGATTCTCTGAACCCCACTGTCAGCTGAAATGGAGTTCATATAGTCTTGGCAATAATCATATACTCTTGGCAATATTTGCAACACTCTTTGATACCTCTTAAAACAAATTATATGTTTAGATATATGCACACTCTAGTTTACTACTGCTGCCTTTTTTCATTCCCATTGCCACCAGTTTAGCCTCAGTTTTCTCTTGCCTGAAAGTGTGTTATTTCAGTGGACTTCTCTATTGCTGGTTTCCTTCCCCATAGATTCAGTCCTTCCTCAGTTTGCGAGATTAATCTTTCTAATGCTCAACCCTAACGATGTCTCTCCCATTCCTAAATTTTCTCTGTCTTTCCCATTGCCTAACAAAAATAGAGTTCCAAAATGATATTTATTTCAAACATATGTGTGCCTGTCTCCCAACTCATTACATCTCTCAGCTTGATGCCTTTTCCCCGTCACTCTGGGCACAAAGCCTTCTCTTTCTGTTCCCCTTGCTGGAACTCACTCAGCTCTTCGACATCTCACCAGGCCTTCGCTGTGCCTCAGATCTCAGTTCTGTGATCACATTTCTGTGCATCCTTCTCCCGTGGGCAAACTCCTCTCTATACTGAAGCCGTTGTTTCAAATCTTCTAATTCTTTGCCCTGATGAAAATTCACCTCTTTTTACTGACAATGTTATATTTTCTCATTTTCTCTTTGCAGTCTTTTGCCCTGGTTCAAGGAAAGAGAAACATTTTGATGGCTTTCTCTGTACTATGTGGGCTATATGAGGGGTACCATTTGTCAAAGAGCTATACCTGTGTTACTGAGTGCAAGTGTTTTTTGCACCAAATGAGTAATTACAGCTCTTTCTCTCTTAATACTTTTCTCTCTCTCTTTCTTTTTTTTTTTTTGGCCAGACTTCTTTTCTTTTTTTGAGATAGAATCTCGCTTTGTTGCCCAGGCTGGAGTGCAGTGGCACTATCTTGGCTCACTGTAACCTTCACCTCCTGGGTTCAAGCAGTTCTCCTGCCTCAGCCTCTCAAGTAGCTAGGACTATAGGCATGTGTCACCACGCCCAGCCCTCTTCTTTTTAAAAAGTTAACATTGCTTTGGCACCTTCCCTGAAGAGCCTCATATGGGTTGTGTGATGTATTCCTGCAGAGTGTTCCCCTGGGAATGTGCCTTATACTTGAGGTCTAGGACAACCCCATCGCACTGTTCCATGCATCTTCATTAGGATGGGAACTAAATCCTACCATGGCTTTGATACTTCTAAATGGATATTCTCCTCTCCATTTCTAGCCTGCTTACTTCATTTGGTTTGGTGAATAGAGTTATGATGGTATCCTAAATCTAGGTATACTTTTTGCTTTTACATTTTCTGTTGTGTGGGTTACTTTTATATCACCTTTTGAGTATCCACATTTAATGATCTACCCCTGCACATGTACTCAGTTATTCTTTTAGGCACTAAAATATTGTGTTATTTTCTATCACTTAATAGCCAGCTAAGCCATATTCAGCTGTAAAGAGCAGTTCTAAATCTCCAAAGGCTCAGAGCAATTTGCAGAAGCACGAATTTAGTCTAGCAAATTGTTTTTCTTAAGATAAGTAACATAGTCATAGTTTGGCTCTTTGTAAAATGCCTTATGAAACAGGGGCCACTCTCTGAATATTGCTGTTGATGCCCCCATAGCATCAAAGGAGGACAGCATGCTCTCAGCTTGATGGCTGCCAGACCTTTTAAACAATTTCTTGTCCTAGTTTTCTTTTCTTTATACCTGTTTACAGCTAAAATGTGATTGTAAATTATGTAAATGTAACATAATAGCCTATATTCTTCTTGTAAGGAGCAATAAGCCAAACTTGTACTAAACAATCCCATAACCCTTCTCAATACCCGTTTGTAATTACTTCCGTAATTGGATTATCAGAAATTATTGTCACATGTGAAGTCTCTTCATTAGGGATATGGGTTGCCAGGGAGAGGGTATGAATTTTTTAAATTTTTGTCCCACATATATGACTTTGCATAAACAATTCCTTGTTACCAAGATTAATATAGAAGACAGTTTATAAAACTTGATTCGGCACCATAAACTCCAAGATATAAATGTTTCTCATGTTCTTTAAAATGTGTTATTTCTAAACTAAACTTTATTTTGCTTAGCTAACAAGTTATTTAAAAAAAAAAAAAAAAAAAGCAACGCAAAGCAACATATCCTTCTTTTCTTTCCTTTTTTTTTTTAAAAAAAAATGTTATTCCATCCTGGAATAATAATATTCATCAGCTAACGGAAAGTCAGCTACTTCAAATAGTACTAATGGAACTTGCTAAATATACTGATTAGGGCTTTTTACTTTTTAAAATTTATAGTGAAGTACTTAATAAAGGATTCTCTTTTTCGGGCACCTCTTTTACTATATGGAAGCATGAGTATGTTTCTCTTAATAGACTTTCAGCCTCGACTAACACTTTCCATGTTTTATAACTCCCAGGTTGGCTAAAAGTAATAATACCAGTTGACATATGATCGACACAAACATTATTTATTTGGTGATTTAATGCTCTTGGGAGGCTATTTGGGATAGTTTTCATTCTTGAAGTTGTCAATGGTAGAGGAAAAGAAAATTAAAGCAAAACTACATCATGTGCAAAGGAGAACCATTTTTAATTTGAGAAAATTTGCTCATGTAATTTTTTTTTTAATAGAGCACTCTCTGTCAGAATATTTCTGGCCACTTTTGTCCCCAATATACAAATATAAGGGTTGATTTCTAACTGTTCATGGTCAAGTCTGTGACTGCAGCATCAATATTTAGCAGGCTACTTCCTCTAATGATATCTGTGATGGAAGGTGAAACATTAAAGAACCCTATTAGCAAGGCATGTCATATCACGTTACAAATTAGCAGGGGTCCTCAGATGTGGATTGGAATCACCTGCAGAGCTTTAAAAATGCTCATACCCATGTCTTAAATTCAGAGATTCCTAAGTTGTTTTAGAATGGGGCCCAGGCATCAGCATTTCTCAAAAGTTCCCCCACATAATTCAAACACAGCTATGGTTCAGATCTATTTATATATAGATTCATTCAAGTACCTACCCTCTTCAAAATGAATCTCGAAAGTTTTAACAAGAGTAATTTCTCTAGGAAGTCTTTTTTGGAATAGATTCATTTTAAATTGCAGAAAGATTTAGTGAGAATACCAACAGAAAATAATGATCTTGGCCAGTTTTATGAATGAATAAAAAAAAGATAAAGACTGCATAAGACTATATTAAACTATATTATGCTAGTGTATGCTTTTCACTGAAATAATCATACTGAGTTTAAAAATTATGTATATAAAATAATTATGGACTCATGGGGGCATAAGCAACTTTTATTAAACTAATAGCAAATGTTTATTTCTTTAAAACATACAGGTTACAAAACATCTTTTAAATAAATGTTTAAAAATTCACTACTTTTGGTGACAGAGATTTTATTTGCACAAGAACGACAAAAATATGACCTTCCTTCACTACTCTTAGCACTGTCTATCTAAATCCAGACTTAATGCAATGAGTTGGAGATATTTTACCTCCTGACAATTTCACAGTTATCTTTATCTGTTATCACTGGCATATAAGCCATATCTATTTTCTGATTTAGCAGTAGGAAAAATCTGGGGGAAATTAATTTAAAATATAATGTTTATTTTCTAGAAGCAAAACATTTCTCTCTCTGAGCTCTATACCATATAGTAAAGTTATTTTAATCAGTTTGCCTCTTTTGACCTGGGGTGCTTTTTTTCCTATTTGATACCTTTATCACTGGTGATTTTAGAACAGACTCATTTTAGTTGGCTTCAAGATAGATACGAACACCTAAATGATACACTCACGAAATAATAACACTCATGTTTTTGTGACTTTTTGAATTTATGCTGTTATACAATACCACAAATTGTATAATCATGAGACTTTCACCTCTGTGGCCTATCAACTCCAAACTGCAGCTAGACAGATATGAAACTACTTGATAGTGTGGTAGTCTCATTGTTAGACTCATGGATGAGGAAAAGGCCTGTGGATTTTTCCAACCTATTCTCTGCAAGAGGAGGCTAATTTATCTTTAGGCAAACACCTTTCCTTGGGTCTCCCTGGGACAATTATGTCATTCATGCTAGGACATTCTGTAGCATTTAGAAGATAACCATTGTCCTGAATGTTTGGCTATAGTTTTGTTTAAAACTAGTAATTGGTTTCAGATGAAGCTTTGCATAAGCTCAATTTCTAGGGTTCTATGAATATGTAAATAACCTTAAATTTTCTTCAGGGGAAATGATAGATGAATCCAATAAGCTTTCTGGGTAGCATTCAATTTGCTATTATATGAGACAAAGGGTAAAAATCAAGCTAATTGATCAAGTATATTTATTCAGCAATCTAGAAAAAAACAATTTGTTTTTCTTAATCCAGAGCAAAGAATTGTAATGACTGCTGTATACAGCTTCTTACTGAAGATGTCTTTCTGGGTGAGCACTAGGGAAGGGTTTTTTACCCATTCCTTGGGGTAAGGAGTCAGCCTTACCCCAAGAGAAGGCCAGGGGAATCCACAGATTTGTCCCCTTATCCATGAATCTGACAATGAGGCTATCAACATGATAAGCATTTTGGAGTTTGTAATCCACTGAGGTGAAAGTCCCGTGATTGCAGTTAGCAAATTTGATATGACAGTATAATCTTGAAAAAAAATCAGAAACATTAGAAATATAAGTCACAATTTAGTGAGTATGTCATTTGTTAAAGAAAAATAAAAAATATAACTATTTATGAGGCTCCAAAGTTGTATATAAAAATGAAAAAGCTGTTTCAGAGTTAGAAATTACTGTAGCCTTCTGTCAAATCAGTCTCAACAACTGTTAAAAGACATTATCATCACAAATAGGGCAGCATTTCACTCTGTGTGTCAAATATAATCAACATACATGGCTTTAAGAAAGTGTGACCTTTTTCCCAGAGTGACACAAGCAAGAAGGTGGAATAGGAGTTTGTTTGTTTGTTTGTTTTAACTTTACTCCCCTCACAGAAATCCCACAAGCAACTATCCACAGGCAGGAATACCATCCCACATATTCAACAACTTGGGAGTGAGGCTGAGACAGTCCCTTGGACTGCAGAACTGAGAAAAGCCACAATTGAATGGTAAGAGAAACTGTTCTTTTTGACCATGCTGCACCTCTCCTAAACTGGTGCAAAACTATGTACAGAGAATTCACTTGGATCTATGATTTCTACATTGGGAAAAGTGAGTTTGAGGTGGGCATTCAGGTTCCTCACCATTTCCGGACCCTTCAAAGAAACGTCAATCCCACAGGAGACATTGGGAGTATTGGTAGGGCTAGACTACCTGGGGTCAGTTAGAAACAAAGAATGGGGGTGGTGCTCACAACTACCAGCACACAGATCTGGGTGGTGGTTCTACATTCCAGCCGACAGAAGTGCCACACCAGAGAAACTAGCCAACAGTGTCATGCTGTAGGAAACACCGTCTGCAAGTCTTCTAGGCTTGAATTCCTCGCGAGCTTTCCCACATAGCCCATGTGCTCTTAAGTCAATGATTATCTATGGAGGGAGGATCTGCCTGACACTAGCATTAGAGAGGTAATCCAACTAAGCTCTGGTGCTCACATGAAATCTTGCCCAGATTGGGAGGGAAGCAACTGCATGTCAGTAATTACTCATGGACACAGTATCTGGTCCTGCCCAAGCCTAGCAGTGGAGAGGTGATTCAACTAAGCCCTGATGCTTTTATTATGTCTTCCCCAAGTCGGGAGGCAGCTTCAGGTCAGTGATTACCCATGGGAAGAGCATCTGGCCACCACCAAACCTTAGTGCTCTACTCTACCCTAGACCAGCAGGTAAGCCCAAGTCCACACATATCAATAGGGCATATCCCGTGGCCTTGTCCATCTTGTGTGGCTGAGCAAAAACCACAGAAATCTCACCTAGTGTGGGAACCTGTCATACGGCCATGCCCAATCACAGGTTCCAAATAACAGTGCTGCCGAGTCAGGGAAGACAACTTGCAACTCTACCTAATCAGACATGACTGCAGAGCCCAACCAGTAGCCTCACCTGATGGCAAAGCTCAGCTAGTGATTTCAGTGATAACAGAGCACAGCCAGCAATACTATTTGATCTCAGAGCACAAGAAGCAACCCAACCCAATTACAGAACCTGACGCCAAGCAAAGGCTGCCAGCTACCCATCTAGAATCTCAGGGTAGACTAAATAGTAAAGAACTATAGCCACCAAAAGAACACCTGCAAAGGCTGGAAAATGTGGCCTTCTCCTCAAATGCACAGGCACCGATATAAGGATACAAGATAATAAAAACTCAGGAAACATGACACCAACAAAAGAAACCAATAAAGCTTGTATCATAGACCTAGAATAAATGGAGATCTATGAAATAACTGACAAAGAATTTAGAATAATCCTCTAACATAAATTCAGAGAATTGCAAGAAAATACAGATAGAAAATGAAATGAAATTTGGAAAACAGTTTATAAAAAAAATGAAAAGTTTGACAAAAGAATGAAAGAAACAAATAAAATATCAAATGGAAGTCATAGTGATAAAGGATACAACAACTGAACCAAAAACGTCAATAAAAAGCTTCAAAGCAGACTGGGCATGGCGGCACATGCCTGAAGTCCCACTACTTTCGGGGGCTGAGGCATGCTAATCACTTGAGTTCAGGAGTTCAAGACCAGCCTGAGCAATATGGAGAAAACCTGTCTCTACAGAAAAATACACAATTTAGTCAGGCATAATGATGTATGCCTGTAGTACCAGATATTCAGAGGCTGAAGTGGGAGGATCGCTTGAGCCCTGGAGGTTGAGGCTGCAGTGAGCCATGATTACACCATTGCAATCCAGCCTGGGTGACAGAGTAAGACCCCATCTCATAATAAACAAACAAACAAATAAACAAGCAAACAAACTTTAAAGCAGACTTAAGGAGCAGAAAAATCAGTGAGTTTAAATGTAGGACATTTGAAATTATCCAATTAAACTAGTAAAAATCAAACATGAAAAAGAGCGAAGAAGGCATATGAAAAGATGAGCTATTTTATGTAAGCCTCATGACCACCCCAAAAGTGGAAACTTATAGTAGTTTCACAAAATGGAAAATAGAGGCTTTAAAGCATATTACCATATAAATCATCAAACAACAAAGGAAGACAGCAGGAGAGGAAGAAAAAAAGAAGGGACCTAAAGAACAATCAGGAAACAAATTACAAAAAGACAGTAGCAGGTTCTTACCTCAAAAATTACCTTGAATATGCAATTCTCCAATAAAGTGATATAAAGTGGCTGACTGGATTAAAAAATAAATAAGATCTAACCACATGCTACCTATGAGAGACTCACCAGGAAGGACTCATGAACTGAAAGAGAAGGGATGGAAAATGTCATTCCATAAAAATGGGTACTAAAGAGAGGAGGGATAACTAATCTACATCAGACAAAATATAATTTAAGTAAAAAAATACAATAAAAAGATACAAAGAAGTTTATTACATAATGACAAATGAGTTAAATCATCAAGCAGACATAAAAATTGTAAATACACGTACACTAAATATTGTAGCACTAAATACATATATAAATAATTACATGATCTGAAGGGAGAGATAGATTGCAATACTGTAATAGTAGGGGAATCTCAACACCACACTTTAAACAATGCACATATCATCCAGACAGAAAAGAAACACTGGAATTGAATTATACTGTAGATCAAATAGACCTAACAAATATGTACAGAACATTCCATCCAACAATGGTAAAGTACACATTCTCCTCAAGTACATATGGAACATTCTCCAGATAGATTACACATTAGGCCACAAAACAAATCTTAACAAATGTATGAGGATAAAAATAATACATGTGATAAGAGACTGACATCCAAAATAAATAATGAACTCAAACAACTCTGAAAACAGCCCAAGTTATATGTTGTCAAAGTACTTGAACAGCCATTTCTGAAAAGAAGGTATGTATATGGTCAATAGGTACAAGAACAAATGCTCAGCATCACAAAATGTTAGAAAAAATGAAATCACAGTGAAAGAGCCAGGCATGGTGGCATGTGCCTGTAATTTCAGCCACTTGGAAGGCTGAGATAGGAGGATCATTTGAGACCAACCAGGGTGATATAGTGAGGCTCTGACCCTGAAAAAAAATATAATACAAATAAAAATAAATCACATAATGGTATCACCTCATACCTTTTAGAATGTCTTTATCAAAATGATGAAAGGTAAGTGTTGGAGAGGATATGAAGAAAAGGGAACTTCTGTATATTATCCGTGGGAATTAAATTAGTACAGACATTATGGAAAATATTATGGCGGTTCCTCCAAAAACTAAAGATAGAAATATCATATGACTCAGTAATTCTACTTCTGGGTATATATCCAGAGGAACTGTAATCAGTGTCTAAAGGATGTTCATTGCAGCATTATTCACAATAGCAAGACATGGAAGCAACCTAAGTGTCCATCAATGGATGAATGAATAAAGAAAAGGTGATATATATACATATATACATAATAAAACATTCTTTGGACTTACAAAAGGGGGAAATCCTGTCACTTATGACAACATGGATGAATCTGGAGGACATTAGGCTAAGTGAAGTAAGCCAGGCACAGAAAGACAAATACTACATGACTGTACTTTGAACTCACAGAAGTAGAGAGTAGAACAGTGGTTACCAGAGGCTGGGGTAAGGGTAAGGGTTGGGGAGGGAGGAAATGTGAAGTTGCTAATCAAAGTTTACCAAGTTTCAAATAGACAGGAAGAGTAGGATTTAATATCTATTTCACAACAAGGTGCCTATAGTCAATAATAATGTATTATATATTTCAAAGCAACTAAGGGAATAAATTTCAAGTGTCTTATCATGAAGATTGATGGGTAAGTAAGGTGAAGGATATGTTAATTAGCTTGATTTAATCATACCATATTGTGTAAAATGTACCAAAACATCACATTATCTCCCATAAATGTATACAATGATTTGTCAATCAAATATAATAGCAATAATAAATGTTTAAATATTAATTTTTAAAAAAGAAGTGTGACTAGAAAGAGTGTCAGAGAAATTGGAAGAGGTAATCAGAGATAAGCTACTTTTGACTATCCCTGGGAGAGAGCTTTTTGAATGAAACCTCTAAACCAATGCCCAGTAAACCAAGTGGAAACTGAGTTGCTCAGAATTGCCTTTCATGAGCTGGGAGCAAATTGTGTGATATAGAGTGGTTGAATGGATAAAGAAACAAGATCTAACCACATGATACCTACAAGAGACTCACATTACTAATAATGAAACAAATTGAAAGAGAAGGGATGGAGAAAGGTTTCCCATGCAAATGGGAACTGAAAGAGAGCAGGGATAATTAACTTACATCAGACAAAATAGAATTTAAGTAAAAAACAGTAAAAAGAGACAAGGAATTTGAAATCACTTATTTATTATTGTATAAGTCAACCAGCAAACTATTCTAAGTACCATAAAGAAAATGTCTCCAGCAAGTTCTCATGCCGTCCTTGGTAGTCTGGCCATCACTTGCTTAGTAATTCAGCATATCCATGGGCCTCTGGAGCTGCTTGTGGGAAAAACAGGCCTGATTCTGCAGTAGAAAAATAACTGAGCTGGAAAACTGAAGATTTCATTCTGGACTCAGCTTTTCCCTGTGTATACTGGTTGGCTTTCAGACACTTGAGTAGCTTCTTGGGGCTCTGTTTCTTTAAGCTCTCATTGGTTTGGGTGGTGGATTGCGTGGCCTTTAAAGACATTCCACTTCTGGTACTCCTTGATTCTAAATTCCATTTATTCTGTTCCATTCTTTTATTTCTCTCTCTTTTGTTGTTCAATTTCAAGTAACCAGTTATAGATGTAGCTCCAAGTGATGCATTTTTTGTAAAGATAAGTTTCAGTTTGAAGTCTAACCAGGTGATTATTTTTGATATAAAACCAATTTATTCTCCACACACTGAAGACAAATGTGTACTTCTTTGGAATGATCGCTGTTAGTTGTGAGAAGAGATTGTGCAGCCATGGAAAAAGTATTCATTATCCGTAAACATTCACCTGCTGATTTTCTTTTAGTTTTTACTAATTCCCCCCATTTTGGCAAGCTAATTGAAGTTAGGCTATTTCTAAATAGAGAGATTCACTAATTGCAAGTTGGCCCATTTCTTGGGAAATTTTGGAAAGTCAAAATAGCTAGAAGGAATTCTAACAACTCTCAAGCCCCAGATCCCTTTGTGGTTGATATAGTTTGATTTTCCCATATTCTTTCCTTGATTTGTCTCATTTCTTCCCTTCACTAGTTTCCCATTTCTGAAGAAGGAAGTAAAGTGTCCGAATTGCATTCAGGGCATTTAAAAAGAATTTGTTCTGCATCTCTAATTACCTTTATCTATTATGTGAGGATTTTACTCACTTTGCCAAATTGCATTGCTACAAAGCCCATTAGGGATTTTTAAAACCAGGATTAGTTCATGCTGCATATTCAGAACTTCAGTTATTAATTCATTTCTAGTGGAAAAATTTTCTTCTAATTATTGTAGCGTTGCAATGTTGGACATTGGTCAAAGTTTTCAAAAATGGTAAAAAAGCAACTTGAATTTACAGTTTAGCTTTGCAAAACACAGGGCTTAGGAATACTGACCCACCAGTGGAGTCACATATCTTCCTGTTACTGTTGAATCGCACCACTAATAACCTACTGTTGTTAGTAAGCCTTAATAATAACATAAATGAGTTATACATATTGTGTGTGTTATTTTGTTATGTGCTTTATTCTCTCTCTTTTTTTTTTTTCTGAGACAGAGTCTCACTCTCTTGCCCAGACTGGGGTGCAGTGGTGCAATCTTGACTCACTGCAACCTGCTCCTCCTGGGTTCAAGCAATTCTCCTGCCTCAGCTCCCTAAGAAACTGGGATTACAGGCCTGTGCCATCATGCATGGCTGATTTTTGATGATGGCCAGGCTAGTCTTGAACTCCTGACCTCAAGTGATCCACCCACCTTGGCCTTCCAAAGTGCTGGGATTACAGATGTGAGCCACCATTCCCAGCTACTGTATTCTTACAAATCATAAGGAAAATAAAATATATGTACTATTCATTAAGTAGAAGTGGATCATCATAAAAGTCTTCATCCTTGTCTTCACTTTAACTAGGCTGAGGTGGATGAGGAGGATGAGGATTTGGTCTCAGAGACAGCAAAGGTGAAAGAGGTAATGGAGGTGGAAGGAGAAGCAGGAGAGGCAGGCACATTTGATGTACTTTTATGGGAATAAATCATAATTTGTCTGATATTTCTGCTTTTCTATTTTCCCTAAAAATGTCTCTGTAGGCTACTGATCCTTCTTCCACTATTTGGTTTAGTTTCAGTGCTCTTACCATGGAAGGGTTTATAGTGTAAAAGAAGTTAAAAGCAGTCTTGAATAATGGGACCCCTTCTTTCAGCTTGTCTAATGTCAGTTTATTTTCTGGCACTGCTTCTTTTATGTATCCTTCCTCCTCATCTGGTCCTGGTTTGGAAGCACTTATCTCCATCAAGTCATCTTCCATTAACTTCTCTGGTGTGGTATCTACTAGCTCTTTAATTTCTCCAAGGACCATATCTTGAAACTCTTTCCCCCAACCTTTTTTGCCATACCCACAATCTCTTTCATGATTTCCACAATTGTCTCTGTGGTAAATCCTGTAAAGTCATGCACAACATTTGAAAAACAATTTTGTCCAACAGGAATTTACTGTTTCAGGATTTGATGGCTTTCATAACTTTTTTTTTAAATAACAATTATGGCATCTTCAATACTGTAATTTTTTTTCGCACTTAAATGATGTCCTCTTTATTGGGGCTCTCTCAATAGTGTTGATAATTCTCTCCATAAGGTAAATATCCTAATGACCCCCTGATATAGAGACTGAATTAGAGACATCATATTTGGGAGTAGGTGGGCCACTTAGATACGTTGGTGTTGAATTCGTGGGGTTCTGGGTGTTCAGGAGTGTTGTCCAGCATTAAAAGAACGTTAAAAGACAGTCTCTTACTGGCAGGGTACTTTCTGACTTCAGGGATAAAGCATCAATGAAGTCAATCCAAGAAAAAGATTTTTGTTGTCCAGGCCTTCTTGTACAACTAAAAGCTGGCAGCTGTGTTTCCCTTTTCCTATCAAGGTTCCGGAGTTAGCAGCTTTATAAATAAGGGCAGTTCAAATTATAAACTCGACTGCATTTGCACAAAACAGCACAGTTAGCCTATCCCTCCTGCCTTGAGTCCTGGTGCTTGCTTCTCTTCTTTATTAATAAATGTCCTCTGTGGTACTTTCTCCTCCAGAATAGAGTATTTACATTTTCATTAAAAGCCTGTGCAAGTAGATACCCTTTCTCAATAATTTCTTAGTGACATCTAGATACTCGTCTGCTGCCTCTTAGTTGGCAGAAGCTGTTTCACCTGTTATCTTGACATTTTTAAAGACAAATCACTTTGTAAAATTATCAAACCATCCTTAGCTGGCATTTAATTCTTTTTGCTCCAAGTATCATATAACGAATTTGCTTGGCTTTTTCTTGGATCTTGAGTCTATAGGCATGCCTTTCTTAGAGCAATCCTGTACCCACATAAAAGCTGCATTTTCAACATGAAATAAAAAGGTGTTTCACAAAAGCTGCAATGTTGTTGAACCTGTTGGTATAGATGCAGAGATGACGTCACAAATTTTCTTTCTTTCTTTTTTTTTTTTTTTACAGTGGTTGTTATGCTGAATTCATTTATTTTGAAATGGCTAGCAACCACAGCTACAGACTTCAATCTACAGTATGTATTAAGCAACTCAACTTTTTCTCGTAATGGCGTGACTTTTCTCTGCCTCCTGAGAACACTCAGCATCACTTATGGTGCTTTGGAAGTGTATGCATCCCATGGTGTTATTTGAGGTTTATGGCATTGCATTAAATACAATGAAAATTACACAAGAACCATGGGAGATCACTTTGTACTGTGATACCCAATTTACTGGAGAGATGAACTGCTCGCCCGAAGATGATTAGTTTCATATCATATTTTAAGTATAGGCTTGCAACACTTGAGCTCACTACAATAGCAACAGGAGATGGCTACAAAGTCATTACAGTAATACAGAGTGGACTATAGTTAAATTTATGCAGTTATGATTTAATACTCCACCTTTAAGTTTGTTTACATTTCTCTCAACTGCAAATGGCTCCATGTGTCATCTGTAAGTGTGTGCATAAATTTTGATAAATGTTAACTTTTTACAGTAGATTTTATGGTAGTAATTGCCAAAATAGACTGGTATCTCTATATATTGTGTACAGTAATGTTGTACCTTTTTCTTAATTTGTAAAATATTTCTTAATTTTAAAATACATGGATCATCTGCAAGTTTTTTTCAAATTGTTGCAAATCTCCAAAAAAATTTTCAATGTATTTTTTGAAAAACATCTGCATATAAGTGGACTTACACAGCTCAAAACTGCTTTGTTCAAGGAACAACTGTGTTTTATTTTATATTTGCTTTCTAAAAGTTTTTTCCCCAACTTTACTGAGATAATTGGCTCATAAAATAGTATATATTTCAGGAGCACAAACAGATTTTCCATACACACACATTGTGAAGTGGTAACTATCGTACAATCAAGTCAGTTAATACATCCATCATCTCACATAGTCAGCTTTTTTTATATGTGTTGAGAACACTTAAGATCTACCCTTTTATCAATTTTCAAGTAGATAATATGGTATTGTTAAATGTCATCACCATGATGTACATTTGATCTCCAGAACTTATTTATGTTATAACTGAAAGTTTATAGCCTCTCACCAATATCTTCACCAATATCTACTCCTCAGCCTCTGACAATCACCCTTCCATTCTCTGTTTCTGATTTTGACTCCTTTAGACTCTACTCGTAAGTGGGATCATACAGTATTTGTGTTTCTCTATCACGCTTATTTTACTTAGCATAATGCCCTCCAGGTTCATCTATGTTGCCACAAATGGCAGGATTTCTTTCTTTTTTATGGCTGAATGATATTTCATTGTAAATTTACACAAGTTTTAATCTATTTGTCAGTTGATGAACATAGTTATTTCCGCATATTGACTATTGTGAATAATAATTCAGTGATCGTGGAAGTGCAGATACCTCTTTGAGACACTTATTTTATTTCCTTCAGATAAACAGAACAGGGATTGCTGGTTACATCGTAGTTTCATTTTTAGTTCTTTGAGGAGCTTCTATGCTGTTTTCCATAATGACTGTACCAATTCACATTCCCACCAACAGTGTACAAGGTTCCCTTTTCTCTCCATACCTTGACAACACTTGTTATCTTTTGTCCTCTTGATAGTAGCAATCCTAACAGGCATGAGGTGATATGTCAATGTGATTTTGATTTACATTTTTCCCATGACAAGTTGTGTTAAATATCTTTTCTTTTTTCTTGAGATGGAGTTTTGCTCTTGTTGACCAGGCTGGAGTGCAGTGGTGCGATCTCAGCTCACCGCAACCTTCACCTCCCAGATTCAAGCAATTCTCCTGCCTCAACCTCCCAAGTAGCTGCGATTACAGGTGCCCGCCACCACGCCCAGCTAATATTTGTATTTTTAGTAGGGGGGGGTCTCACCATGTTGGTCAGGCTGGTCTCAAACTCCTGACCTCAGGTGATCCACCTGCCTTGGCCTCCAAAACTGCAGGGATTACAGGCGTGAGCCAGCATGACTGGCCATGTTAAGTATCTTTTCATGTATCTGTTGGCCATTTGTATATCTTATTTGAATTTATTAAAAAATATATTGGTTGATTTCATTCTAGTGGCCAAAGTAAATATATCACCCCACTCCCTTATATACAACACCACTCATTGTACTGTGATACCCATATATTTATCATACATTTGAGGGCAGTCAGTGAATAATGCCATGCCAATTTGTGATATTTAAAGTAAACCACATAATAATATTGATAGTAACAGATTTCTTAAAGTTGAAAATCCTAAATATAAACTCAGAACACTTACACAAAACAAATTTTGTAAGTCATGGGAGAAACAGATGTCTAGTTGATGCTCTTCAGTGGAAAACTTATGTTTATCTTCATTGAGTACCACAAGGTTTGCCTCAACTAACGCGGTGAAGTGTGTTTATAACACTTCTATTTGGGCACTTTTTTCCTGATGCCTCCCTCAGTCATAAGTGTTTTCTATCTCTCACTTTCCTTTTCTACTTAGAAAAAATTCTTATAGCAGTCACACAAAGAATTCTTGGCTATTGGATTAATTTTTAAAGAAAACTGTTCTGAATTGTAGCCTGAAAAAGCCTTTCTTATTTTTTCAATAAATTATAGGCATCTACATATCAGAAAATATTTGAGTAGAAGGGTGAAGAGGTCTTTGAAATGATATTGTGTCCAACTGCTTGGACCTTTATTTCCCATGATTTGCGTAGCAGAGGATAGAAGTAGTTAAATGTTGAAATCACATCTATTGAGGATATTATTCCTCTTTGTAGGTTGGCTGAGGCTACATCAGGAAGCTGTGGAGCCAAAGAAACCAGAATTCACTTCAGCAGGTGGCTGGTCTTTATGCTAAGATATAAGCCCAGCCTTTTCTCTGTTACTTCTAATCTTAATCCCTTCCTAATGATGTTAGAGGACTTGTTGGTGAGAGTGTGTAGATACAGTTCCAGTGTTTGCTGCTTTGGGATTTAATACATTATAAATGTGAGAGGTGTGAATTGTGTTCCCTAACACTCAGATATAAGATGTAATTTTTTTTTTTTTAATTTTGGCAAGTTTAATAAGGCTCAATATCTACACTCAACAGGATGTTAAAAATACTAAAATCCTAACTCACCAATTTTACAACATTCCACGACTTCCACTGGGTGGGGTCACAAATTGGGAGGCTTCTTTGGTGTCTGAAACAGAAGACAGGAGCCTGGCCTTTAGTCAGCATTCCTCTCTGTCTTCACAGTCAGTGCTGGTGATCTTTCTGGTCAGTCTCAGGCTGCTCACAGGGCTTCCCCTTGTAGAAGTCCTGTCTGCAGTACGTAAGCTCTGCCTGTTCACCTCCAGGGACTTCCTCTGCTGCTCTGAATATGCAAGTCCTGGGAGCAGCATCTGTCCCAGTTATCTAAACTCTGCACACCAGCAGGATCCAGGACTCGGTTACTAATAGAAACACCCCCATAATCCCTGGCTTTTTCTAAGTTGAAGGAAAGTTAACCTTTTCTCCTCAATTTAGCCACTCCGGATTTCTCCCACCCTTAAGCATTCCCTATCCACTTCAACCCTAAACTTTGGCTCTGAGCCTCTTTGAGTGTGTAATTTTTTTTTATTTGTTTTTGTATTTGCTTTTTAGTAGAGAGGGGGTTTCATCATGTTAACCAGGCTGGTCTTGAACTTCTGATCTCAGGTGATTCACCCGCCTCGGCCTCCCAAAGTGCTGGGATTACAGGTGTGAGCCACCGCACCCAGCCTTGAGTGTGTATTTTTATGAACAATTGTGTGTTAATTCTACTTGGGAGAAGAGAAGGTTCAATTTTCTTGGATTCAGACGCTTTGGTACCGTCTTGAATGTGTGTGTTGGAGCTACAGGGATGGGCAAGGCTCCTTTGGCACCTGAACAAAATACAAATTAATGTCTCAGTATATTGTTTTGTCATCACCTGACCGTTTGTCAGAATAAAGATTGGTACTTAGGTTTTTAATCTTTTTGATTGTTCTATTTTTTTTTTTGATACTACAAGGAGGGGAGGAGGGCTGATAAAGTACATGTATGTTGAGTGGGGCTCAAACATATGTGTTCAGTATCAGTAAGGGCTGCACAATATCCTAAGAAATATAGCAAAGTTCCACCTAATGTCAAGAGGAATAGTACTGGAAGCATATATACTTGGCGGTACTGAATTTAAGTATTGGCATTTGCACTTTCAAAATGTATTTATTAAGGAAAGTGGTACTTCAACATTAACAAAATGATTAGAAGAAATATGTGAAACAGAAATATGCTTTTGAATAAAGGGTAATGCTATTTTTATGTATTATTCATTTTTCATTTCAAAACTGGTGCCCCCGCAGTACTGGAGCTTCAAAGGTAATGTCTCCATTGTCATTGATTAAACACTTGTGCAAAGAAGCCAGATATGCCTGGTGCCAGTGATACCACAGTGGATTCAGTGCAGTCAGGATGGTGTGAATGACGAACTTCTAGAACACTAAGGAGTACGTAGAATGTTCACTTCTTCTGAGGAAGTAGAGTTGACATTTGAGCTTGAAGCACCAATTGGAATAAGTTTCCTGAAATAAGTTATGATGGGTGGGAGTGTGATATTGCAAGCAAAGGGAAGAGTGTGACCAAACTGGTAATGTTGGAAACTAATCACAGACCGTCTTACTGGCAGGTGCCCTGATAAAAGCAGTGCTGGGAGAGAGTTGCTAAACCTGGAAAGAGCCTTGCAGGAGTATTCAATTGCATAGGAACTTCATTTCACAAGCAGTAAGAAATTGTCAGTCATTCTTAAGCTGGACAGTGATGTATTAAGACTGTGGGTCAATTCTTCCTTCATTCTCTCCTTCCTGTCTTCCCTCTTGGTGATTTCTGTGCTTTGTGGAGGATGCGTTAGAAGAAAAATTAAAAAATACATAAAGCATGGCACTGTCATACTTTGCTGGTGGAGATGCACACTGATTCAGCTCTTCTGGAGGAAAAGTTGGCAATGTATAACAAGAGCACCTTTTAACTCAGGATCTCACTTTCAGGAATTTATGCAAAAGATCTACCTCCAAGAATGTAAAAAGACAAGTGGATAAGATTATTTACTGCAGTATTGTTTGTAATAGTAAAATATTGGAAACTATCTACATATTCACATCTAAGAGAATGGTTGAGTAAATGATAGTGCATCTACACAATGGACAACAAGGCAGCTGTA
Organism: Aotus nancymaae; assembly: GCF_030222135.1. NCBI lineage: Eukaryota > Metazoa > Chordata > Mammalia > Primates > Aotidae > Aotus > Aotus nancymaae. Next base: position 4,001,413 of record NW_026988494.1, on the reverse strand, counting down.
AAGCAGGGTGAGGAACATTACTGTGAATTGACTGCTATTGAGTAATTGCCAGGATATGCTTTTAAGTGGAAAGGCAAAGTGCAAAAGGGCTACTGTATTTCTTACTTAATAAAATAAAAAGGATATATGAAAAATAAGCATGCACTTGCTAATTTGTACAAGAGAAATACTGGAAAGATAAATCAGAAACCAGTAAGATAAATTACCTATAGGAAGTGGGTGAGGAAAAAGTAGAAGGAAGAGAACTAAGGTAGTAGAAAGGAGGAAAGAACGGCGGTTCTCTTATACCTTAGTTTAGTTTGGCCTTTAAGAACCAGAGTAGGCTGTGCATGGTGCCTCATGCCTGTAATCCCAGCAATTTGGGAGGCCAAGGTGGGCAGATCACCTGAGGTCAGGAGTTCAAGACCAGCCTGGCCAACATGGTGAAACCCCATCTCTACTCAAAATACAAAAATTAGCTGGGTGTGGTGGTGCGCACCTGTAATCCCAGCTATTTGAGAGGTTGAGGTAGGAGAATCGCTTGAACTTGGGAGGCAGAGGTTGCAGTGAGCTGAGATCATGCCACTACACTCCAGTCTGGGCAACAGGACGAGACTTAATCTCAAAAAAAAAGAAAAAAAAAAAAAAGAAAAAAGAAAGAAGAACCAGAGTAATTTTTCATTTATATAAATATAAATAAAATTAACCAGAAACCAAAGGGAATATAAGCAGTAATAAATGAACCTAACTGTATTATAAATGACTCCACCTGGAGGAAGAAGAAGAACTAACTTAAGTAACTTTGGAAAACAATATTCTGACTAGTTATTATGGAACTAAAGCCTACAAGAAGGAGAGACAAATAGCAAATACGGTACTTCAGTTAGTAACTTTGTTTCCCACAGAGGTGTGGAATAGTAATTGTGAAGTTACTTTTGATGTTCTGGGATTGAAGAAATCGTATTTTGTAGATAATGAGAGGCAGATTTCTTTATATTAAAAAATCAAGTTACAAATAAGGAGAAGGAGGAATATAGAATAAACTCTGTGGTGCTGGATTGGAATCAGAGGTATTAATATAAATGCATAGGTTTTAATGCATATGCAGATAGACACCAACAGAAATATAGATGCATGTGTATGTTTCTGTGCATACATCCAGGTATGTCCTAGCTCTGCCTCTTGAGAGGGATTAGAAGCAATGAAGCTCCAGTAGCAATAAGCAGAGCTTGCTCCTAGATCTTGGTTTCTAAATACAATTTTTTAATCAAAGAAATTACCTTGTTCAAGAAATTACTGATTCCAGAGATGGAGCAGGGAGAATGTAAGATGACCTTGAGATGTCTCGTGGTGCCAGAAAGTAAGAAAGTATTCAAAAAGGATAAGGACATGTTGAGAGGATACAGGAGTCAACCTGCAAGAGATCTCAATGGTCAAAGGCGGCACAATTTGAGCAAACAGATCAATAAATAACAACGGTATTCCATTATAAACCATGGGGTAAATTAATATCTGGATAAGTCCATATTGATACAAATGTTAAAAGCTTTAGACAAATCTCACAGAGGTTTATCGGAGCAAAACCAGTTCATGAATCAGGCAGCACTCAGAACCAGAAGAGATTCAGAGAGTTCCATCCAGCAACCTGAGCAGCAGCCTGTAACAGGCTGAACATGGAAACAAGGTACAGAAATTATCTGATCAGTTACAGCTGGGAGTTTTCCTTACTTTGGCATGGTAGGCTGCGGCATTTCTGTTATTTAGCATGGCATATTGAGTTGACTGCCTCTGATTGGCTTAAGTACAGCTGTTACAAAAACTCTACTCCCAAATTACATTTTGGTTTGTACGCATTCTTAGGTTAGGTGGCAGTTTATTATATAGGAACTTTAAGTACAGAGACAGCCTCAAAGAAATGGCCTCCTTCTTATATAATTTACTAAAAATGAATACTTGAATAAAAGAATGGGGAGAAGGAACATTTTTTTCAGTGAATTTGGTTTAAAAATGTAAAAATAATGAGGGAAACAGAAAATCTCTTGGGTAAATAATACAGTAATTATTGATGCAGGTAGGATAGGTGATAAAATTAGTGGGTGAAAATTTGAGCAGATACAGGTTATTTGCAAAGTCTCAAGGTATCTCTTTTAAAGTATTTATTATAGAAGGAAACATAGAAAACTTTCAGTAGTAAAACTTACAGACAGCATTCTAATAGAGTCATCAAGGTTGACACCAGCCATAATAAGACATATTGGCACTATGTGTCCTCTAATAAGATGCACTGAGAAGGGCCCAAGGTCAGTAATGTATTCTTACACAGAGTCCATTACCTTAACTCTATTATGGAAAAAACATCAGATAAACCCAAGTTGAGGGATATTCTACAAAATTATTGACCAGATTTTTGTGTGTGTGTGTGTGTGTGTGTGCACGCGTGCGTGTGCGTGCGCCAAGGTCATGAAATACGAGGAAAGACTGAAGAATTGTCTTAAACTGGAGACCAAGGAAGCATGATAACTCAATGTAATGTGGGATCCTGGAATGGATCTTAGATGAGAAGAAAAGGTACTGATGTGGAAACTGTGAAATCTTAATAAGATTAAGGTTTAGTCTAATTGGCCGAGGAACACAGTACCAATATTAACTTCCTGGTTTTCATAATTATACAATGGCTTTATATAATACTAACATTAGGGGAAGATGGGTGAAGGATGTACAGGAACTCTTGATGCAATGTAAATCTAAAATTATTCAACAGAGATAGAGCGAAAGAGAGAGAACAACCCTGGGAGATGAATTGTGAAATTTGGCAGTGGTGAGAGCATGAGTTAGAGAGATATAAAATTTTATGCCTGATTAAATGGGATTAGAGATGCTGGAGGAAGCGGGGAGGAAGAAGGGATAGAACTGGACTCTTGCTAATCCACTTTGGATAAATTCAACAGCTTACTCTTCTATTTGAAATATTTATTTAGCATTGAGCAGCTCAGTGGTGCCAGTGGGTTTGAAGGAATGAGAGAAGCTCTGAATTTCCAAACAGAGATGGGCTGAGAGCCAAATCTGGAAAATCCTTTCATGGGAGAAATTCGGTCTCTCCACAATTTCTTTTTCTTAGGATTCTGGATATCTTCCTTGTTATAAAAGCAGAGGGCTAAACCAAAAGCAACTGAAAAACGATGCAAGAAAAAGACCTTATCACCAAATGAGAGACTTGCAGGGCACCCTCCATTCTTTCCTTTCCTTAGATGCTATGCTACACCAGGGCTTTTAGCAGATTTTAGAAAGCTGTTTTAAAGAACCTTCTTTCTGTGACTGTATGCAATAAGGGTTGAGTTGTGCACAAAAGTGCACATGATATACCAAAGAGAGTAGGGATTTTGACTGGATGCTATCTGAAGGCATGATAGAAGATTAGTTAAATTTCTTTTTTAAAAATCTGTTAATCCTTTGGAGAACACATGTAAAGCATTTGTGAAGATATTGTATTTCAAAGTATTAAAGAGAATATAAAAACTTGTGGTGTAGGTAATAGATAGATATTTGAAATATATTTGGACTTTAAGGTATTAAATACTGCACAAGATAAGTATGCTATCCTCTGTGTTAGATAATATAGTCTTAATAAAAGTGACCACTTATGCTTTATATGTATACATTTTAATTTTTATAAAACCCTACAATGTAGTTAATATCTTTGCATTTTACAAATAAGGAATCAAAGGTTTGGAGAAGCATTATCTGATAGAAACATGCAAGTCACAAATTTGAGTTATGTATATAATTTAAGTTTTGTAGCAGCCACATTATGAAGAGAGAAAGAAATGGGGGAAATAAATTTTAAATATATTTATATATATTATTCAACTCAATTCATCCAATGTATTATTATGTCAACATATAATCAATATCAAACATTATTAATGAGGTATTTTTTATTCTTATTTTATATACTAAGTCTTTGAAATCAGTGCCTGTTTCTACATAGAGTGCATCTCAATTTGCATGCTAAATTTTCACTGGAAATAGTTAATTGATCTGTATTACAATTTTATAAAATATTTTGTTGAAATAATAGGTTTACAGACCCAAATTATTGCAACGTGCCTCAAAGTTTTTCCAATAATTAAAAGATCTACTTTTAAATTTTAATTCTAATTAATCAAAACAGAATAAAATTTATAATTCAGCTTCCCAGTCACAGTAGCCACATTTCAAGTGTTCAGTAGAATACATGGCTAATATTGGACAGTGTAAGTTTAGAGAATTAAAATTAATTACTCAAAGCCTCAGAGCTTATAAGTGCTGGAACCAACATTTTAACCTGTGTTAACATAACTCAAAATTTCATGATCTTAACACTTACTTCTGGTATAAAAATTCTGTTGCTTAGCAGAAGTTGTGTAGTAATGAGACTTTACTTAGTTGGATACATTCTTTCCTCTGTTTTTTGATAATTGTACCGAACTTAACGGGCTTGAATGCCTAAAATCAATTGTCCACTGTGAGGCAGCTTGTTTACGGGTTCTGAAGAAGAGGCAGGCCTTCTGAGAGCAGCAAGCAAGCACACTTCACAGGCAACAATGCTAATGTAGCCCTTAGTCAATCTTAGTCATTACAGCAACAAAATAAGGACTTGTAAATGGTCAGCTAAAACCATTTTACTCTGGAGGCTTGTACAGTTTACTCAGGTTCTCTAGTTGTACTTTATTAACAGCCTAAGTTGTTTATCCTTGTCAGGGTGCTTTTAATTTTGTAAGTTTTGGAGCTCTTCCATGTTAAAAAAAAAAAAAGGCTATTAGACTGCATTTCTCAAGGGACTCACATTGATCTCTCCATGAGATTTGACTTCTAAAACAAGGAAAGTCTAGACAGAATCTCTTGATTGGCAGGAAAAACTGCCCTGGGCTTGATTTTTTTTTCCCCTTAAGTGTCACAAGAGAATCATTTGATATTCACGTGTTTCACTAATAATAATATTCTAAACCCCAAAAACACACTGGTTTGATTTCTCAATACTGTCCTCTCTGATACAGACATGGTTCTCAGGGAAGGTATTTGCTTGCTGTTGATTTGCATTTTTCACAGCAGGAATTCCTCTACTTAGAAAAAAAAAAAATGTCAGGCAATATCTGTTGATGAAAGAAGAAAACCTGTTTCTTGACTCTGACCATTCTTTAGGTGGTGGAATATTGTGTTTGTATTGGGGGGAGGAAAAGAGAAAGAAAAATTGAATGACATCTCAGCAATTTTAGTTAATTTCATAAAAACTTAATCTATGTCAGACAAAGTAAAATGAATCACAACCTAAAAGGAAATGACTTTTTAATGAAAATTGTTCAGGCATGTCATTTATGCTGTAAGCGCACACACGTGTGTGCTTGCATGTGTGTGTTTTTCTATTCCAGACAGAAAAGCTGTTAAACAGAAAAAAGACTGAATATTAAAAGGCTGTGGTAATTTCTTAAGCCAGTGTTATGTTTTTCTCTTTCATTTTCTATATGAAATGTTGGATGCAAATTATATGGGATAAAATAATTGTTCTCTCTCTCAACTATAGTCACAGTGTGACCTATTGGGTTTGCTCTATTTACTGTGTCTGCAGCATAATTATTAAGACTTAGCTGCTCTCCCAAATAGTTACAGATGTGGGAGAAAAATAAATTACTTTTGCATGCTAGCTCTGGAAGTCGTGCTGTTGTAATATAATGTAATCAGCCATGAACAAAAGGAAGTTATTATATTCATTTATATTAGTTTGAAAGCCTCAGAAATGTATTATATTATTTTAGGCTGGAGAATTGAAGCAACGCCATTGATGATTTTTTCCCATGATCATCCGGCTTTACTCTGAAGGTCATCTTCATGAAATGGCAATAATTTCAGACTTATTATTTTAAGAAATAAGCAAATTATGATAGCTGTGATCAAATATTTGAAAACATGTGAAAGAGGGGTTATATTTGTTCTGCGTGACTCCAAGTGGGGAGAGGTAGGGTGGATGGTTATGACAAGACAGATTTTAATTGAATATAAATGAGGAAATAATCATAGTCAGAACTATCTTAAAATAGCCTGGAATTCCTTGAGAACTGGTAGGTCTCAATGGCTTATGTCCCACCTGTAGGTCCCTTCCCTTTAAGTCCAGAGATTCTCTAAAATTAGATAGATGGGGTTCAAAAAACAGAGAGACCATCTAAGTCTTTTGTAGTCCAACTCAGAGACCCATGAAATCAGCCCCCCGAAGGGAGTCTGGGTTTTTAGCAAAATGCCGTAGAATTGTGTGTGAACCACTTAGATACCAAGACTTTTGGGGAAATTCCTTCCTTCCTTTCCACCTTCCTTCCTTCCTTTCTTCCTTCCTTCCTTCCTTCCTTTCCCTTTCCTCCCCTCCCCTCCCTTCTTCCCCCCTTCCCTCTTTCCTTCCACCCTTCCTCCCTTCCTTCCTTCTTTTCTTTCTCTCTCTCTCTCTGATGATTTTTCTCCTTACCAATATATAAATGATACTTTTTCTGCTTACCATGCAGAAATATGATTAGGATAATATGGCTTTTTGTGAGATATATTAATTCATTTGCTAAACTTTATATAAATTTACTTCAATAAAAGGATAGCTAAGTGTTTTGTTCTTCATCTGAAATGTGGAAAGAATAAGAGGAAGTTGTCTTAAACTACACAGAAGAATAAATAAATTATTTGAGATAAATGAAAAAATGTAAAATTAGGAACATTGGAATGGGTGATGTGTGTGTGTATGTGTGTGTCTTGTGTGTCTACTGATGAGATGGCTTCAATATGTTCACACCTAATGGAATTTGCTTAAAAATACCCACTGAGTTTTTTTTTTTAACAGTTTCTCAAGATGATCAATTATATTTTTAGGTTAAAATGTAATTTTATAACTATAATTTTAGTCTTTTTTTTTTTTTTTTAGATGGAGTCTCACTCTGTGGCCAGGCTGGAGTGCAGTAGTGCAATCTTGGCTCATTGCACACTCTGCCTCCTGGGTTCAAGGGATGCTCCTGCCTCTGCCTCCCAAGTAGTTGGGACTACAGGCATGTGCCACCACGCCCAGCTAATTTTTGTATTTTTAGTAGAGATGGGGTTTCACCATGTTGGCCAGGATGGTCTCGATCTCCTGACCTTACGATCTGCCCACCTCGGCCTCCCAACGTTCTGGGATTATAGGCGTGAGCCACCGTGTCCAGACAATTTTAGTCATTTTTAAAGAGAGAGATGCTTTTAGCTTGTTAGGACTTATAGCCAGTTCTAACATGTTAAAATTTTCTACAGTTTGCCTGAATACTATGAAGACTATTTACAGAAAAAGTGAGTGAACAAGAGAGAGCAGGCTATACTGTCTAAAAGTGATTATTTTGAGTGAATATTAGTTATTTTTGTTTCAAAATATTCAGGGAAATATTAGTAATTGTTGGTTACTAACCAGTTCAAATATTAGCTATTTCTTTTTTTTTTAATTTATTTATTTTACTTTAGGTGCATACTATATCTGGCATTTCTCCCCATGTTATCCCTCCCCACCCTCCCCTCCCTCCCCATCCCCATGCCATCCCTCCCCTACCCCCCGCTAACTGCCCCCAGCATGTGATGCTCCTTTCCCTGAGTCCACGTGTTCGTGTTCTTGTTATTCGACACCCACCTATGAGTGAGAACATATGGTGTTTGGCTTTCTGTTCTTGTGTCAGTTTGGTGAGAATGATGGTTTCCAGATTCATCCAAGTCCCTACAAAGGACACGAACTCATCATTTTTTATGGCTGCATAGTATTCCATGTTGTATATTTGCCACATTTTTTTTGTCCAGTCTATCACTGATGGGCATTTGAGTTGGTTCCAGGTCTTTGCTATTGTACACAGGGCTTCAATGAACATACGTGTGCATGTATCTTTATAGTAGAATGATTTATAGTTCTTTGGGTATATACCTAGTAGTGGGATTGCTGGGTCAAATGGAATTTCTATTTCTAGATCCTTGATAAATCACCACACTGTCTTCCACAATGGTTGAACTAATTTATACTCCCACCAACTGTGTAAGAGTGTTCTATTTCTCCACATCCTCTCCAGCATCTGTTGTCTCCAGATTTTTTCAGGAAGGAGATTACTTTAGATATACATTGGGAATTAGAGAATAAAGGCCTTCTGTAAAAAAAATCATGACCATCATGAATTAGCTCAGAAATTTTACCTTAAGGATGTTCCCATAGAGTTATCTGCTTAAGTTGGAATACAATTCTTGGATGGCTAGACATTTTTCTGTGTCTACATTTCCATTTCTGTTTGAAATAATTCAAAATTGTTTAACTGAAAATGTGATACATCATTGATAGATCAGATTCATGCGGTTTCACTGTTATTTTTTTTGTTGTATTTAGTTTGTCATTTGAGATATCCAGTTTGAGCTATTTGGCAAATCCCAAATTTTGTCAGTACAAATGTATTCACAGTTGCAAAAATATACATGATGGTCTATCCCACGGTATCCAATCATTTGGCTTCTCTGGGCCACATTAGAAGAGGAATTGTCTTCGGCCACACATGAAATACACTAACACTACTGATAGCTGGTGAGTTAAAAAAATTGCAAAAAATCTCATGTTTTAAGAAAGCTTATGAATTTGTGTTGGACTGTGTTCAAAGCTGTTCTGTGTTGCATGTGGCCCATGGGCCACAGGTCACAGGTTGGACAAGCTTGGTCTATTCCATAAGATAACTTATAATTCAATAACAGAACTTATTTTGGGGTCAATAATGTCTTCATAGTGACTCATACTACTTTTTACTGATTACAGGTCATCTAGACACGAGTCCTTATCTACCTGAGGTATTCTGATCTAGATTTTGCACTTTCTCAAGGAGCCTAGGTGAAGGGGCATTATTAGTCTAAGCAACAGATATTCTTTAGTATTATACAACATGGTTATGACAGTGCCACTTGACTGGTACTAGTTACTAATGGGACAGCAAAAAGACCTAAAAGTTCTTTGGTTAAGTGAGGAGAGGCTCAAGAAAGAGTCAGCAGGGATGGGTAGGGGAAAAGGGAAGCCTGAGTTAGTGTAAAATAATTTTAATTGCCTTAGATTTAAATGATAGAGTTTGCAATAGAAAGGAAAGGCAGGCAATGCATCATCATTTGCAGTGAACCAGGTTTAATTAACCTTGCATTTCAACTTGTGTAGTCTTTTGGGTAGGTGAAGAGAAAATGCTGTGGGATAGAGTTGACCTTGCCTTCCTACACATGCATATGGAAATGCCACGCAGGAACTTTACAATTAATATTGATTCAATGTCAGAAGCGCAACATTGATTGCAATGGAAAAGACTGTTGGGGGGAACCTTCTGAAATTTTCATCTGGAATGTGAGACAGTGCAAGCCCTAATTATTGGCATGTGTGGTGATATTGAGGATTATGTACTTAGGCTTGTGATAATCGACTTCTCATTTGCTATAGAGGCAGCTTTTTCATAGCACTTTGATTATGCTTTATATATTTCTTACTAAAAAGATGTATGTACTTGCTATATAAGCAATAGAGGTTTCTATTTTAAGCCTTTTCTATGTCACAATGTATGTGTATATCTGTAAATATAATCTTAAAAGTAGCAGCCTTTATTTTAAAACATGATATTTGTGTACCATGGGTTTCTGTCAAGGGGGTATTCTATCAACAAGTAATTAACAAGGCCTTAGATTGAATAGGTATGACCAAATTCTCACCAGTTAATCTAATGCTACAATCTCATCTGGAATTCCATTTTGTGCCTGGAATCTAAGGACACTCTTACAGTGAAACTATAGATGCAAACAGGTTTCGTGACCAAACACTCCTGGGTTAACAACTACCTCAGGGAATTCCAATTAGCAAATTTATTCATTTGGGCCCTATTACACTTCTGCTGTCAACTCTAATTACTTATTTTTGAAATAAAAACTTTGGCCTTCACAATGGTCTCCAGTACTGTTCAGTGAATGATAATCTGTTTGAATCTCTTCAGCTTTATTAGAATTTCACAGGTTGGCCATCTGGTAGTAGGAACCAAAGCTCAATCAATATTTATACATACAAAATGACACTTCCTGAGAAGGGAGGGTTTCCATGCATGGTTCACGTTTATACTAGAATTACAAACACAGCCATGATTTGTGAGTCAATAATGATTATTCCATGCCATGTATATTTTAGTCTTTAACAGGGAAGAATCATTGTGCTATGAAACTTAGAGGACATGAAACTTGTGTCATCACTGGTTAAAGGGAGGAAAGAGTCAGGCTGGCTAGATAGGGGTGGTGATGGTAAGACCATTGCTTACCGCTTGCCTTTTACTTGGTGCCTTCCAGAAAAACCGTTTTCCGTAAAAACACTGGCTGAGAGCTGATCCCTAATCAACTGGGCTCTCATTCTTTCACATGAACAATTCTGGGACCTTCAAATGCTTGTGAGATCCACCCACACTTTTGTTATCACCAAGGAATGATGATGCTTATTTCAACCTATAGACTGAGGAACTGAAGCGTGACTCAGATTAATGACAGTGCTACCAAAAGTTGTATATTTGCAAAACAGAAGGAACGGCAGTGATTTCTAGCCCGACTTCCTTCGGTTGCAGGTGCAACACTGAGGTACAGAGGAGTTAAGCCCAGCATTAGTTGCCATAGTCACAGCATCATTTACTCAGGGATAATGCCCAGAATCATTGTGTATCCTGTGTCTCCTCCTGGCTCAGGCAAGTTCTTCTCAGCTTTTGTGGGTCTTTGTCTATGTTAATTGGGAAATATGTGTCTGGAAAAATAACTGTCCTTGGTCAATATGAATATTAATTAAGTGTGAATCTCCTTTGAAACAAGCCAAGAACACTAAAAATAAATATTAATCCCAAAGGTTATTTGTGGATAATTGTTATTATTGGCTTTCAAACATTATTTGTTCTAGGCTGAAATACCAGAATTCCTATGAATCATCTCTCTCACTTTCTTTTTCATCACAAGTTGCTGTTTATTACCTGATAATGTAGAATGTTCTCAAACTTTAAAAGATGTAAGCCTCTTCTAGGGAGCTTATTTAAAAAGATAGATTCCAACGTTCTATCTCTCAGAAATTGCTATTCACTAGTTCTGGGGTGGGGCCCAAAGAATTGCATGTTGAGTAAGCATTCCAGGCAGTCCTGTTACAGATAATCAAAAGAATTGTGAGAATCTTTAACCTAGTATGCTGACTTTGAATTTTGATGAATTTTAAAGTTAGTATTGTTTTACTTATTAATTATGAATTACAATATTGTTTTTAAATGAAATATACATAAGTGTTTCTGTAGTTTACTGCTATTCAAGATTCTTCATATCTGGACCTCTATTCTGATAATTTGATTTTTATATTTAGACACATTATTCAAATACCCTTGAAAGTTTCTAGTGTCTCTTTAGAAAGACTGCAATGCCCTAGAAATTAATACCTAATTTTCTGATTTTGCTTATGTTTTAGAATATAATCCAGTGTGGAAGTGACATTCTATTTGCTTTAATATCTTTTTTTCAAATCACCCAATAAATGCATAAATGAAATACAAGGGATAGAGAGTAAGCTATGCATAAATTACCTGAAATGGTTAGGCTTTCAAGAATTTACAAGTAATTTAGGCCAGGAGCAGTCACACATGCCTGTAATCTCAGCCCTTTGGGAGGCAGAGGCAGGCGGATCACTTAAGGTCAGGAGTTTAGATCAGCCTGGCCAACATGGCGAAACCTCGTCTCTACTAAACATTCAAAAATCAGCCAGGTGTGGTAGTGCAACCCTGTAATCCCACCTACTGGGGTGGCTGAAGCAGGAGAATTGACTGAACCCAGGAGGCTGAGCTTGCAGTGAATTGAGATTGTGCCACTGCACTCCAGCCTAGGTGACTGAGTGAGACCCTGTCTCAGAAAAAAAAAAAAAGAATTTACAAGTAATCTACACAGCTCTGGCTCTGTAAGGCAAGACACATTCTAGACATTCCAGATATTTTTTCTATCTTCTCCTGACCTTTCGTCTGTGTGTGCACTCCCGTCTCTTCATCTTCTTTTTAGGATATTAGTGCCGATGAATTAGTCCACCGCTCATGATTTTGTTTAACTTCAAATACCTCCTTAGAGATCCTGTCTCCAGATATGCTCATGCTGAGTGTTAGGGGTTCAACATGTGAATTTCTGAGGAACACGGTTGGGTCCATAGCGATGGATAAATAGGTAAAATTAAGACATTTACTTTTCAGAGACAATTTAGTGGGCAAGCAGGACTAGATACAGTGTCCACCCTAATGTGACAAATAATTGCATAAATCGCAAAGAAAGCCTAGAGAACAAAGTCATCATAGGACTCAGTGCAGGAGGCCTCATGGAGGAGACTGTACCTGAAACAGGTCTTGGTGCTGAATAAAATTTCATAAAAGTAGAGGAAAGAAAGGGGGATTGGAGATAGGAAGCATGGCATAAGAGTTGCCTGTTTGAATGTCTACAAATACAAGCAGTGGACATGGGAATGTGTGTAGGGAAATGGTGGGTTGAGAAGCTGAAAAGATTGTTTCAGAGGATATTTACGAAGGCTTTGGACACTGTGCCAAAAAGTTTGGACAATATAGGATGGTAGCTGTTTTTCACAGAGTAGTGATGTGATCGATCTCTGGATTGCCCATTGTGAAATAGCAGTCAGAAGTTCAGATTCAGATGCTGGACAGGCCTGGGTTTTGTATGATCTTGGTTGGGTGGGCACATTGTTTAACCTCAGAAAACTTTTCTTTGCATATCTCTAATAGGAACAACAATATCCTCTTCTTCTTAGGTTTGTTGTGAGGGCTAAATGAGATAATATATGCAAAGTGCTTGCCATGGAGCAAACACCCAGTATATGTCAGGGTGTAGATCATTTGTTTCATTTGGCAAATACTCAGAAAATACATATGCTGGGCATGGTGCATGAGCTATGGTTTGATGATATTAAAATGAATAAAATGGTACAGACTTTAAAATGCCCTAAATCACATACTCAGCAGCAACCTGCAAGGGAAGTAGTTTGAGGAGTCGGATAGAGAAAAAATAGAGGATGACCCTAGAGACAAAGAGAGCAGATCAAAGTTATTTTAAAAGTACAAGGAAGGTAACCTTCTATCAGGATCTCCATGAGAATTACTGGGATATGTTTTAATCTGTGATATTTACAATCCTTCTATCAATGTTCCTGGACTCCATATTGGCATAATATATTTCCATCTGTTTCCTAGAATAATGGAAAAAAAAAGAACACCTCCCACTGTGTTTTAAAAATTCCCTCATTCATTTGAAATCAGGGCTTTTATGCAAGTGCTGTACTCCATTCAATCAGCATTTCATCCTCGGAGGTAAAGCCATGTTTCCCAAACTAACATTGTTTTTCAATTAATTAAAATCAGTTAAGAACAATTAATTGAATGCTGTCATAAGCACCATAAATCATTGTGATGCCTCCCTGTCATCACCCAGCTTCTGAAAACACATCTTGTGGCAAGATCCGACATAACTTACAAAAATATTCAGAATGTCTAACCAGGATGACATAATTGTCAAATATGTAATTGTGCTTTTTACTGCCGGTCGCATTCACCATCATTTGAAAATGTCAGAAATTACTACTGTAGGCAAGTCAAACATTTAAATATACGTCCAGAATACCTTCTCTGCCGAGATCAAACATCCTTGGTGACTTTAAAGTTTAATGCTCTGTGTATCAGTAAGTGTCTTCCTGTATGTTCATACTACATTTCAAGTTGGAAGAATGCAAGGTAGTTCAGCTTCATCTGTCTATGCGACTAAGAGTTATTAGGTGTGGAAATTGGATACAAGGATCTTTTGAAGGCAGTAAGGATGGGCTTGTCACACAGGGTAATATTTTAAAATGAATTTTGACATATTCAATAGGCTTCATAACAACTGATTAGCATCTCAGAATACTTATGAACCCCAGTGACACCAGCTGTCTTATAAGGGCCGTCAAATCATAGGACAGATTCACTGAAATCAAAGGAAGTATTGAATTTATGTTGAATTTTCTCCTCTGTTTCAGCACTTCATGTTTCAATATAGGCTAGTATTCCATAATATAAACTCTCACTAAATTGTCACTGTTGTGTAACATTTATTTAATCTTTTGCTTTATAACCTAAATTGTCAAATTAGTCTGTCTAGCTGGGTGCAGTGGCTCATGCCTGTAATCCCAGCACTCTGTTAGGCCGAGGTGGGTAGATCACGAGGTCAGGAGTTCGAGACCAGCCTGACCAGCATGGTGAAACCCCGTCTTTACTAAAAATACAAAATTTAACCAGGCGTGGTGGTGTGTGCCTGTAATCCCAGCTACTCAGAAGGCTAAGGCAGGATAGTCACTTGAACCTGGGAAGCAGAGGTGGTTGCAGCGGCCACTGCACTCTAACCTGGGCGACAGAGCAAGACTCTATCTCAAAAAAAAAAAAAAAAAAGAGTGTGTCTTTGCCAGTTTCCTCCTACTAGTGGAGTACTTAGCTGCATCAGGACATACTCACTTGACAGTTCTGTATCAGATGGTGAGATAGTTCTGTCAGACAGCTGAGTAACCACATTAAAATAACAAATTGTTTGAAAAGAACAATCAGTTAAATTTAATGAAAATTTTTACTTACAGGAAGTACAAGTCACCACTGGAGTAGATATTAGCCATATTTATTTCATTAGAGTTCACACATGATAGGTCATTAAGATGAACTGTGCTTTTCTTAAAATACAAGGAGTCCAAGCTTATGTAAATTGTAAATATGATGCATCTATCCAAATATTTATCTTGAAGCAGATAGTTCATGGAAACCTTTTTTTTCTGAGACACAGTCTCACTGTGTTGCCCAGGCTGGAGTGCAATGGCACCATCTTGGCTCACTGCAACCTCTGCCTCCAGGGTTCAAGAGATTCTCCTGCTTCCTGAGTAGCTGGGATTACAGGTCTGTGCCACCATGTCTAGCTATTTTTTTGTATTTTTAGTAGAAACGGGGTTTCACCATGTTGGTCAGGCTGGTCTTGAACTCTTGACCTCGTGATCCACCCGCCTCAGCCTCCCAAAGTGCTGGAATTACAGGTGTGAGCCACTGTACTTGGCCAGAAACCTTTTCTTTAGTCATTTGGTGGAGTGTGTAATAATGTCCTTTAATATCGTGATGCTTTGTTCCTCTGAAACTGTATTTGACTGTCAGACTGTGCTACAGAAAGCATTTGAACATATTGTAGACTACTCATCAAGTTTTCTCTTCCATGAAGTGCAATAGAACCATGTCCCAGGTGAGAGAAAATGACTATAATTATCCCATTCCATATGGAAGTTTGTGATTACTTGCAAAAAGAACAACCAACAACCTTTCAAGCCAGAGATAGGCAGACTCTTGATGGTCATCCACTGACATTTCTTCTAAATGGGCTAATGCATGTGGGAAGCTTGATTAATTACACTAGTTATCAAAGCAGTATTTGAGTTGTCTCTTTTTATTGCTCCTGAGTAGTTAAAAGGAAGGATCTAGAATAGAGCTTCCCAGGTGCAAATCCTGGCTCTGCCGTGTGGGAGCTATGTGATTTTGGTAAGTTACAGCCCTTTAATACCACACCCCAGCTTCTTCATTTGCTACATGGACCTAATAACAGTACAACCCTCATAAGATTATTTCAAAGATTGAATGAGTTCATTTGCCTAATAAGCTTAGAGAGGTGCATGACACGTGGTAAGTGCTCCGTAAATTTAGCCCATTATTATTATTTTAACTTTTGTTAATATGAATTGATGTGTTGAAGTTAAGTACTGTTAAATTTTTTATGCTTCATTGAGCACAAGAAAGGTGTCAGGAGAATGGAAATGTTGTTCTAATTTTCTAAATTGATGGAACATTTGGATTCTGAAAATAATAGATTGTTACAGTTTCTCTTTCAAAAAATTCTAGTTGAAATTACTAAACAGATGGCTTTTGAGCGCTCAGAAAAAATGCAGTGGTCACTAACTATCTTATTGTGTTAATTAAAAGCAAGTCATTTCAAACTAGCCTAATCTTGTTTTTGGAAAGTGTTACTGCATTGTTGTTATAAGACATGCTTTATCTGAGTATATGGGTTCTTTCCTTACATATTTTGATTGAAATGAACATGAGTTTGATCAAGTGGATTTACTGTTTCACAGGCAGAACACCACAAAAAAATACTGTTATCCTCAAGTGGGGGGAGGGGTTTCATACCCTAAGAAAGTATAATTATTTTGCCTACTTCATTCAATTTTTGTATCATTGGTTTCTGCATGAAGACCTAGAAAATATATGTATCATGTACAAGTCACACATTTTAGAGAGAAAGCTAATGTTGACAACAGCTCTGTTTTAAAAAGAAAAGCAATTAGTAAGAATAGTGGTTGAAACAACTGAAGTAAAATTTAATAGGAATATATGTAAAATCATTTAATTTATTTTAAAAATCTTACAATAGTGAAGTAGTCTTGGCATAACAAGTTTATTTTAAGACATTTTAAGCCTTCAAACATAAATAACTTTGTTTTGGACAGTCAACTCTTGTTGGTTCTATGGGGTTGACTACAGCACGGTAATAGAGAGTTGTTGAAGATAAAATAGCTTGTAATACCCAATAGTGAGATAGCTTCTAACCCTCAGCAGCTTGTAAAATGGTGTGAGTGGCAAATCTATAGATAATAACTGTATACTATGGAAACACTACAGTGAGGTAATAGAGTTCTTGAGAATTCACCGATGGGATGTTAAATACCACGTAATGGTGTCAGGAAATGATCCACAAAAGAAGGTATAGTTAAGCTAAGAGGATTAGGAGTTTACCAGGTAGGTGAGGGTAAGAACCGTGGTATTCCAGATTGATAGAGATGTCAGCACATGCGAAATTCTAGGATTATGAGTACTAGTGGTCTCAGTAAGAACAGAATCTTTTAGAGGTAACTGAGTTATAACAGGCTATATTCATATATATGCTTCATACTTTTAAAAATGATTTATGGAGGCCAGGTGAGGTGGCTCACGCCTGTAGTCCCACCACTTTGGGAGGCTGAGGTGGGCAGATCACGAGATCAGGAGTTCCAGACCAGCCTGGCCAACGTGGCTCAACCCTATCTCTACTAAAAATACAAAAAAAAAAAAAAAAAATCAGCCTGGCGTGGTGGTGGGTGCCTGTAATCCCAGCTTGGGAGGCTGAGGCAAGAGAATTGCTTGAACCTGGGAGGTGGAGGTTGCATTGAGTCGAGATCGTGCCATTGCACTCCAGCCTGGGAGACAAGAGCAAGACTCTGTCTCAAAAATAAAATAAAATAAAATAAAAAATGATTTACATATATTAACTCATTTAATTGTATTGTATCTGTTGGCTTTTTCTACCAAAAAAAAAAAAAAAAACTGCACACACACACACACACACAACTTAGTAACTTAAGACAATCATTTACTATTGCCCTTGAGTCTAGGAATCTGTAGGGTGATTCTTACCCTATGAGGCAGGCTTGGATCATCTTGGCTGGATTTGCTCATTCGTCGGTGCTCAGCTGTTCATTTGAGATGGCCTCACTCACATGTTTGGCGGTTGCTTTTCTTTTGGCTGGGGCAGTGGAGATGACTGGGCCACATGTCTGGTCATTAAGTGAATAAGCCCAGGCTGTTTCACATGACAGCCAGGGGCTCTAAGATCAGCAAGAGAACACATCTCAGTTCTCAAGCATGCTGCAAGTTTCTATTAACTCCTCTTTAGCCAGATCAAGTCACTTGGTTAACCCAGATTGAAGTATGTGAGAAATGATTTCCATTTTAGGGGGAGTGAAAGTTTGTGTGGCCAATGTAGTCTATTGCAACTTAAAAAATCTCAGTGAGGTAGGTGCTATTGTTGTTAACCCCAGTTACCTTGGATGTACAGAGAGATTTGTGAATGTGTTCAAAGTCACACAGCCAGCAAGTGGCAGGACTAGCATTTTGCAAACAGGCAATGTGACTCTAGAGTCAGATTCTTACCCATTGTGCTCTGTGGGCTTTTTAGAGGAGAGGTCAAATAGATACAGACCATGAAGAACGTCGTATACTATTGTAAGGGGTTGGGATTTTATCCTGAGGGCATTGGAGAGCCATTGAAAAATGATGATCAGAAGTCTGACATAATCAGCTTTATAGCTTAAAAAAAATCAGTTGAGCATGATGGATAATAAATTATAGGGGGGCATGATTGGAAATAGGTTGAGCAACCAACTAGGCAGTACATAAATCTAATAGAATATTGAAGGAAGCCTGATCTAAGGTAGCAGTAGTTGAATCGTTGTATTGTTTTATTTAAATTAAGGAAAGGTGTTAAAAAAATTCATATAAATGTGACAGCATTGACTGGGTATGAGTTGCTCAAAAAAATTAGAATAATCTGGATGTATAAATAACACATTTAGGAAAGCACAGTCACCTTATTACTTGTTAGTCAATAAGGAATAATGAAGGCAGAAGATTTTAGTTGGTATAAATAAATGATTGGAGTTGACAATGGAGGTGAGAAAGGGACTTAATGAATATATTTGCTAATTGGTCCTGTAAAGATGCCAGTTCTCATTCTGTCTCTATGAGCTAAATGTATAGATGGTATTTATTCACTGAACACAAAACTCCTTTGTGATTGTCCATCTGCCACACCAACTTGCAAGGTGTGAACATGTATTTTTACAGAATACCAACTTACACAGCATCTTAGAGAAATCACATGCATTGGCCTAACTATCCGGAAATGGAAGGGGGATTTTGTTATCTTACTTGACTTAACAATTCCTAGCCTCTTGATTTTTGGGATGGTTCATGTGAGCCTGAATGAAAATGATTACAGATTTAATCAAGAGTATAATTATTTAGGCTAAATTTTTTATTGAGGCTGCATTTTTCTATGAGGAGTAAGTAAGGTCCCAGATAATGCAGAGACTATGGAGTTCAGTTTTCTTCATTGCTTATATTACTTTGCGTTTTCAGGAAATATACTGTCGATGAGTTAGCAATATTAAGGACCACTAGAGGACATTTATTTAATCATCGAGAGCAACCATGACAGCAGCAAGCCAATATTTGAAAGAAACGAAGTCATTTGGGCACAAAATAAATGTTCTGACTTTTAGAGGGTAAGCTAACATCTCAAAGTGAGTGAAAGCTAGCATTTGGAAAGGAAGGTAGACAGTATATATTTCAATTTCTCCCTTTTATAGATAAAGATACTGAGGCTCAAAACAGTTAAATGATTTTTTTCAAGGTCCTGTAGCTAATTAGCAACAGAGTTTAGAAATAACCTGACTTTCTAGTTTGTGTCCAATGCATCTTCCATTATCATTTTCTATTTCAATGCCCCATAACCATTGTGATTAATTTTTTTCCAAATAGTGTGTGTTATAAATAGATGGGTATACCTGTTCCTGCCAAAATAAAGAAGTCTGTCTATTGGCTGATAGATAGCACCTCTTTTCAAACAGTTAAATTGGTTCTGTAAATGTTTGAAAGAAGGTAGTTTGGATTATCTGTTCACCAGCTAATAACCAGCTGACTTCACTGGCCACAATGGCTATTATGAAAATATCTTGGTAGGTTTCATCGTCAAAGGTATCATTTTTAGCTGACCAGCCCCAAAATTTAATTAGAACTTTATCAGGATATGCTCAACTAAGGATGGTGAATCATATTAACTAAACTTAAAAGAGACTAACAGAAAGCAGAATGCCCATCGATTTTACAACGAGAAATGTAACAGTCAGTCAAAGTAGACATTCCTATCGACCTGCTGTGTACACTCTCTCCTGCCTCCATGGACCTAGGAAGTCAAATTGTTTGGTGAACTCAGAGTAAGACCTAGAGTAGGTATTGAGAACTGTCACAAATTTTACATGACATAAATTATGTTTATATAGTTAACATTATATAATTATCTGTATAATTTAGATAATTATATAATTATCATATTCCAGGCTAATATTGCTGTTTATGCCCATTTTCACTGTAGGACTGCCTTCTGCTTAGACAACTTAGTTCTTGGTTGTGTCTGTTGGTCAGTATGAGGACAGGCACTACCAACCCTTGTTCTAGTGACTATTTTTCTTTAGTTCTGACTGTCCTTTTTTCTGGTTGATAATACCCTCCCACCCCATGTGCTAATTCTTTTTCAAGTCTTATTGTGCATAGGACATACTCTGTCTCTGAAAGGGGACTCTACAGGTCTTTACCATTTAACCCTCAGCAGGCAACCTGATTGCCTTTATTTCCCAGTTCTTGGAAGATACTGTATCATTTCCCTGTCATTTTCATCTGCTGCCTCCAACTCTCCCTAGGTTGGACTTCGAATTCTACATACATATAAAAAGTATTCTACTTTGTCAGGGATTTAGATGGATGAACATATAAGGGTGGTTGTCTTCCTGGTGCTCTGTTAAACGCCGTAATACTAGTTCTCATTCACCCACCCTTAGTAATGAAGCTGACAGATGATGTCTCTTGTAAGCAACATAAAAAAGTGAGCACATGATAAACACATGAATTCCTAAGACACATACAATGAGGATCATCTTGGAAGTCAGACACAGCTGGGTTTGAAGCAGGACTTACTTTTTACTGTGTGACCTGGGGCAGATACCTTTGCATCTGATTCTGTTTTATCATCCATAACATTTAAATGATACATATTTTTTAGGGTTGTTTTAGGACTAAAAGCAGTTCTATCTATTTATTACCTATCAATGCCACTACCACATAATAGGTCTTTAATAATCCTGTCTTTTCTGCCTGAGAACTATAGATAGATGACATTTAAAGATGGATAAAGTAACTTCTCATTGTATTACACTTTATTATCCTAAGCACAGTCAAAACAGCCTGAACACACCTAAGGCTGTGTTTCACTGAGCATATGGTATATGCTTAGTAAGAATACAAATTTTGACCAGAGACCTTTGATAATGAAGCAAAAAATATGTGGTTTCTGTAATGAGCTGTAACCTATACATTTCGAGTGTGTTTGAGTGTATATCCTAAAAATACACAACAATTAATACTAACTTAGGAGTCTCATAACAGAAAATCTGTCTGAATGCATAAAATCTTAGAGAAGGACCTTACCCATGTTCCACAAACAACAGTTATTTCTTCTTCCCTCAGTCTTTAACAAGAGAAAGGATTCCATGATTCCCCCATGGTAGCATTCATACCCATATGTTTGTGTGAAGTGCATGCAGCTGACAAGGCATCTTTGAACTCAGCTGTGTAAGTATGGGGATGAAGTCTGGATTCTCTCCCTTTGTATAAAGTGTAAAACTATATCCTAATTTCCTGTTAAAATATACCCTTCAGGCAAACTTAATCTCATTTACAGAAACCTGAGCCTATCTTACTTCTGCCTTCTATAGGCCTCCACACTGTTGACTTGCTACAGTTTTCAGACTGCATTTTAAATGTATGCCTCTGCTTGTTAGAAATACACCACATTTTGTTTTTGCTGAAGAACAGACAAGATTCTTTGAGGGTTGCACAGAGGCTGTCTGAATTCTTGATCTGATGTGCATTTGGCTAAAGGTCAGATTAATCTGTATTCCTTAATAAGATGGTTTGTGTCCTATGATATAATAGGTTCTTATCTCCCTGAATGTGTGTTTCAGTTAGGACTTCTCCTCCATCACTTACTTTCCAGGAACTTCTGCCTTTTCCTCTTTTAAATTGGTGGTTAGCAAAGAGAATCACTAGACTGAGATAAATTGATTTCAGCTTACATACTGAGGAAGCCAGAAAGGAATAAGACTGTATTTTGGCCATTAGCTTCTGATGTGGTTTAAACTTTGAAAAG
This sequence comes from Aotus nancymaae, assembly GCF_030222135.1. NCBI lineage: Eukaryota > Metazoa > Chordata > Mammalia > Primates > Aotidae > Aotus > Aotus nancymaae. The sequence continues at coordinate 3,979,561 of NW_026988494.1, read as the reverse complement.
TAATCAAATACAATACGGTTCTCCAGAGTTGTCATGTTCTTTTGGGAACTATCAGTAGTATTTGGGGACCAAAGGGAGGTAGAAATGGAGAAAGGAAAAAAAAACTTTTACTTGAGAATGTGAGCCCCTTTAAATTATCAGGCCTAGAGAGACATTTAAAACATAACAGTCATGCCTCACTCCCCCTTGAGCTAAAAAGTCACCTCTTGAAGCCTCTTGCCACTTAGTCTCTAGAAAAACTTAACCCAAGTAGGAGTAATGTGTTGACAAAAAGAGTCAAATTCTGTAAAATATTTAAAGAGATTTATTCTAAGTCAAATATGAGTGACCAGTGGCCCATGAAACAGTTCCAGGAGATTCTGAGAACATGTGCTCAAGGTGGTGGGGCTACAGCTTGGTTTTGTACATTTTAGGGAGAGATAAGCCATCAGTCAGTATATGTAAAATGTATATTGGTTTGGTGCAGAAAGGCAGACAATTCAAAGTTGGGGCAGGGGGAGTTCCAGGTCATAGGTAAATTCAAAGATTTTTGGGTGGGCATTTGGTTGAAAAAATTAAGTTATTCTCTAAAGACTTGTAATCAAATGTCTGGTTTAAGATATGGAGTTGTGGAGATGAAGGTTTTCATCATGAAGATGAAGGCTCTAGGTAGCAGGCTTCTGAGCTCTCATCAGACCTAAAAAGATGCCACACTCTTAGTTAATTTTCTCCTTGATCAGGGAAAAGACCTGGGAAGAGAAAGAGAGCTCAACAGAATGTAGATTTTCCTCATAAGAAACAGCTTTGCAGGCCATTTCAAACTATGTCAAAGAAGTATATTTTGGGCTAAAATACTTCCATTTCCTTCAGGGCCTGCTGTTATGTGATGTTGTACTAGTGTCAGGCTGGAATTTGGTGACTTACTGCTGTAAAGACTCTGTTTTGTCAGTCTTAAGATATGTGTTTTAATATTAATGCTGATTAGCTGTGCCGGGAAGTCTAAAGGGAGGAGGGTATAATGAGGCATGCCTGACACTCTTCCAATCATGGCCTAAATTAGGTTTTCCTGTTAACTTTGGAATGCCCTTGATTGAGAGGAAGGGCTCATTCAGTTGGTTGGGGGGGCTTAGAATTTTATTTTTGAGTTACAAATGTATAGCCAATGACTAACCAATGGTATTTCTGTAAACCAGTGAGAATTCTTGATGAAAAACCTTTGTAATTATTCTCTCTCCTGATTTGTCCTGTTTCTCTAAAAATCTTGGCTATCTCCTGTGTTCTCTGAAGCACTCTCCAAGGCAGCTTAGAGCAGTCCTCTACCTTGGCCCAAATAATCTCTCTATATTAGTTTTGCATCAGCTTTATTACTTTAGGCTGATAAAACTTTATAACTCTTGCACCACAATTTGTTTTTTGGTCACAGGCTATAATGATAGTAGGTTTTACATACACACATTTGTTAGCAAACAGACAAAAACTACCATGCAGCCTGTTATGTAAGCTCACTCAGGACCTGATTCTGTCCTTGATATTGTTTGGCTGTGTCCGCACCCAAAATCTTATCTTGAATTGTATTCCCCGTAACACCCGTGTATCAAGGGAGATACCAGGTGGAGGTAATTGAATCATGGGCATCAGCTGGTTTCCCTCTGTTGTTCTCCTGATAGTGAGTTAGTCTCACGAGATCTGATGGTTTTTATAAAGGTTTAGTAGTTCCGCCTTGTTCATTCTCCTTCTTGCTGCCACTCGGAGAAGGTGTCTTTCTTCCCCTTCGCCTTCTACCCTGATTGTAAGTTTCCTGAAGCCTCCTCAGCCATGCAAAACGGTGAGTCCATTAACCCTTTTTCCTTTCTAAATCACTCAGTCATGGTCATTTCTTTATAGCAGTGTGAGAAATGGACTCATGTGGTCCTCAAGAGTGCAACCAGCATTAGGCCTGGCAAATAACTGGAGAAGATTCAATGACATGCTGAAAACAGGACAAACAAACCGTATAGGCAGATTAGGGGCCAGTCTTCCTTGAAGTTGGGGGTTCCTAGGTCACTGGGCTTTCATATTGCAAGCACTGCCTGTGAGGTATTAGGAGGCCCCTGGCTTGCATTCTGTCTTCAAGATCACTTCTGATTTCACCTTCTCCTATGGTAATTAACAACCCCTGTAGTGCAAATTTTAAGAAGTTCTTTTAAATTATTTAGTGGATATCTTCATTCCTATTTTGTAGGCAGGAAACTAAAGCCGGCAGTACCTATTTCATGGTTTGGTGTGAGGAATGCATTACGAATTTATATGTGAAATTCTCAGCCCAGTGACTTGAACATAGTAGGTGTTCACTTTTGTTATTGCCTACATAATCAAGACTTGGTCATTAGAAGGAAAAATGTTTTTAATGAGTATTGTGAAAGAAGTCTACAATATCATTATGTAAGCAGATTCTAGTGTTAAGAGTTAGTCTTATTGAAAGGGATATTTATCTCCTTGGTCAAGGATTTCTCTTTTTAAAGGTGCACATATTTATTGCCTGTGTTTCTCAAACATTCTCAATTCCAAACATTTAATGCTTTTTATTTCTTCCTTATATAAATAATTGAAAACAAGGGTTTCTTACTCCCTCCACTTTTTTTTTCTTTTTGGTCCTTTAAATTAGAAAGTAGTGTTGTTTACTAGAGTATCTCCTAAATTGACAAAGACAAAACACTTGTAAGTCTTCATTTTACAAACTCACCTTTTTAGCTTCTTGGGATTAGCATGTGCTTTGAGTCCATCTCCTACCTGTGGTCTCACATTCCCTGTGTCAATCTGTTGTTTTCACATAATACATTTTTTGCTTCCCCTAGAGGACTGAATGAAACAGTGTGCTTTCAGCCCCACACTGACCCTGTCTTCTCAAGAGGATTTAATAATGATGTGAATAGAGAATATATGTGAAAGTTCCTCATTTGCAATGCACGTTGTGTCTGCCTCTTTAAAGAAAGTAAAGGTTAATATGTTGATTTCCTATTTATAGGTGACTTAATGCTTCTAATTTTTCCTAATCATGGCACAAGGTTTTGGCTCAGTACCTACGATTTCTTAAATGATCTTTCTAAATCATTATAATGATTTGATGAGTTTACTACTCTCCGAAGAGATTGGATTGACAAGTTTAAAGAGACAAATCATACAGTACTTTTTTGTCACATAATATCTAGTTAGACCAGCAAGCCCTTCTATTAACAAGCCATATTTCTTGATGATACATCTTTAGGCTTTTTTATTTTAGCCCAGGCATTTCTCCTTCAGCAATCTAGTCTTAACAGTAGGGCTAATATGACCTTCACATATATCAGAATGGAATCAGACAGTATTTAGGTAAAAAGATAAACTAGTACACCTATCAGAGAGGACAAATATTAATTTATTACATCTCTGACATGGAAAAAAAAGCCTTTATATTTTACTGTTTTTTTTCCAACTTTTTTTTTTTTCTTAACATGAACTCAAAAAAGGGCTTTATTCAGCCATTATGAGACCTGGGACCATATAAAAGTAATCAGGATTAAGCTTTGGGAGAAAATACGTTCTCTAAAAAGGAGTGGCTACCTAATTGATGTCTTTATGTTTTAGCTGTTTTTGTGGAGTCTAATTGACATAACCTTTACACTAAGTCATTTGGCTTCTAACGAAATGCAATGTACCATTTTTAATGAGTTGCAAATTTCCTGCTGTCCCGCCCCAACCTGCTTTAGTCAGCCCTTCACAATTTTGAAGTAATTCTAGAGAATATACATTATAAAAAATAAACATTTCTTTCAAGTAGCTGCTGTTTGCACCAAGCATTGTGATAGGCAATAGAAATATTGCTACTCCTAATTCCAAATGTTATTTATAATGCGTGGATTAATATTTTTTAATACACTAATCCAGTTTTCCTTAGAACAACCATATGGGGCAGACACTCTTGTCTCCATTTTTAGCAATAAAGTAAAGCTTAGAAAGTTAGTTGTCCAAGGTGCTACTAAGTGGTGGAGCTGAATCTGCACCCAGGTAGGATTATTCCATAATCTGTGGAGTGATTAATCTATTATAATTAATAGCAAAGTCATTGTCCTTGTTGGGCCTGCAAGTTGATTATCCATTTTTGTTAGGAAAACCCCTGGTCAGTGCTTTTGAGAGCATGCCCCCATATGTAGCTTGGGACGAATAAGAGAATGACGTTTAACCAGGTGTGATGGCTCATTCCTGTAATCTCAGCACTTCGGGAAGCCAAGGCAGGAAGACAGCTTGTGCCCAGGAGTTTGAGACCAACCTGGAAAACATGGTGAGACCCCATCTATGCCAAAAATTAAAAAATTAACCTGGTGTGGTGGCATGCACCTCTAAGTCCCAATACCTACTATAGAAGTGAGGCAGGAGTATCACTGGAACCCAGGAGGTTGAGGTGGCAGTCAGTGATGATCATACCACTGCACTTCAGCCTAGGCAACAGAGCAAGGCCTTGTCGCAAAAAAAGTGATGAGTCATCCCAGCTATTCATAATTTATTAAGTGGGCATTTATTGAGTACTTTCTGTGTGCCAAGTATCATGCAAGACATTTGGAGACAAGAAATAATAAAAATCCTTTCCCATTTTCTTTCTAGTTCATGCTGTTCATTATGTCATTTCTGTCTTGTTTTTGTGCTGTTTGTGAGTATTTAAAATAGGTGTTGTAGGTATTAAAGCATTTCATAAACTATAAAATGCAGTGCAAATGTAGATTTTTACATTTGTTTTATTGAACAACTTTTATGTGCATTTTCTTATTGGTAACTATAGCCATTTGTTAATTCCATTTTAATGATTAAACTTGGTGTTGGCAGTTCCTGAATAAAAGACGTATAGTCAATTAAAATTTCAGAACTAATATTCAGTGTGAGGTGACCATGTTGCTAAATAAAAATGAATATTATATGATGAAAGAGAAGCCACAAATTTACTTGGATTTTTTGATCAAATTAGCAACTTGCTTGTTACAGAAAATGAATGCTAATTAGTTCCCTGTGCTGAAAAAGGCAGCCTGCACCTGTCCTAGGACAGGATTTGTGAGGCAGGCTTATTTCTCTAAGGACTATTCTTGGTCCCCTTTTTCTGGCATTGACATGGAAAAAGGCGTGAGGAGGGACTGGCAACATTGGTGTGTGCCAGGAACGGTGCTGAATGATATCGCTCAGCACAACAGAATCTGGAATAGTCATATTTCTCAAAGTAGAAACAACCTTGTAAAGACTGAAAGTCCCAAATAAAATGGGTTGCGCTCAGCCAACCAAAAAGTGAATTGGAAATAGCCTCAGAAATGGGAGACCCTTGGAATAAGGTAAGCAGAATCCAGAAGGAAATGATGAAACATTCTATATCAATAAAGAATTTGGGGCTTTGGGGTTAATGGTTAACCAGCTAACTTTCAAAAGCGATCTTTAAAGCACATATATCAAGACACTAGGCATTAGGGATGAATAAAACATGCTGGTGATTATTTTTAAAGAGACTTGATAATGCTTCTTAAGTGCTTCTAGGTTGAAAATCCCAAGACCACCAGTGAAAATTTAAGAAGCTTATCAATGGTTTTAAAGGAAGATAGATGTAAGTGCATAGACAAGATAGGCAGAAAAGTAAGACTGAAAAAAACAAGAATTACATGGCAGTGAGATGGAGGTGAAAGGAGGGTTAGGCAGGAGGCTGTGTTAATGATCAGCTGTTGGCAGTGTGAGTCCACGAAGGGAACTTGGAGTGCATTGTTAGACGTATAGTATTTAGTAGCAAAGCAAGTGATAGTTGTGCTATACACTCACCTGAACACACATGCAATGCATTGTTCTCAGTACCATGTTAAAAGTATCATCAACTAGAACGTGCTCAATGAAGAGTTGCCAGTTGCTTTAAGGAATTTGAAATCAAAAGCCTTCAAGGAAGGCATGACAGGCCTTCACACATCTGAGACTTGTTCTTAGGTGGAAGAAGGGGAGATGGAAAAGGAGGGAACATTTATTTAATGTCCCCATGCTAGCTACTAAAATACCACAATTGATCTTCTCCAAAAAATCATCATATCATGGTCCTCAGTATGTAGTTGGGAAAATGAGGACTATTGAAGCTGGGTATTGTGCACAAGTTTATACAGGAAATACCAAGGTGTTACCGTGATCCTAACTGGTATATTTCAGTCCTTAAAGTCCAGATTCTTTAAATTCTTTACTTTGTTCTGTCCTAAGAGGTTAGAAATGGGAGCAGTGAGTAGAAACATCAGTGATGGTTTGGACTTCATATAATGAATACTTTTCTACCAAATCTTACTATAGAATAGGTTTTTGTATGAGGAAGGGAGGTTGTCATGGAGATTTTCAGGCCTAAGCAGGCTGTCCCCTTGACTGGAGTGTTCAGGGCTAGATTTAGCAGATGTTCTTCACGTTCCCTCCCAACCCAGGAAATGTTACCCCAATCCTGTGAATAAGCCTGCAGCGAGCACCATGGTGCAGAAGCGTCAGAAGCCACACAAGGTAATTGAAAACAAGCAGAGAAGGGAGAGGTCAAAGTATGTCATTAGAAACCAAGACACATTTTAGAAAGAAAGGGGATGGCCCAGCTGGCAGTAAAGAATCAGAGGATCCACAAGAACCCCAAGAGTGGGTTTTCAAGTGGAAAGGAAATAGGCTGGGCACAGTGGCTCACGCCTGTCATCACAGTACTTTGGGACGCTGAGGTAGAAAAACTGATTGAAACTGGGAATTAGAGACTAGCCTAGGCAACATAGCAAGACCAGGTCTGTACCAAAATAAAAATAAAAGCTAGGTATAGAGGCATGTGCCTGTAGTGCCATCTACTTGGGAGGCTGAGGCAGGAGGGTCACTTGAGCCCAGGAGTCAGGGGCTGCAGTGAGCTGTAATTGTGCCATGTACTCCAACCTGGGTGACAGAGCAAGACTCTTCCTCTAAACAAACAAAAAAAAAAAATGAAGAAAATAAGAAGGAACATATAAGGCATCAGCACCATGAGAAAATTGGTACAGAGAAAAGTCCTGCAGGAATCACCACTAGTGGAGACACCGCACTGGTGCATCCAGGGACTCTGGGTGATGGCAAATGCATACACGTATTTGATACAAAATGAAAGAGAAAGGTCAATCCCAGAGGTAACATCATCTTTAATTGGTTTAAGGTTTAGCTGTGGTGGAGTTGTCATGAACATTGCCCCCACTGGATTGGCCTGTTGGAGAGAAATTTGTCTGAATTAGTGGAAAGGGTCAGATATGTATTTCTAAGAAGTGCAAAGCACCAAGGGTGCATTGCCTTAGTGCCTTGACGGAAAGATGAACAGCAGGAATCTCCTGTTAAAATTAGATGCCCACTGAGTTCTGCAACATATAGCTGTAATGATATTTTCTGAGGCATGTTTCCCAAAGGATATTTCAGTGATGAGCATACAGCTCACTCGCATGCAACTATGTAAATTGTATCAGTTAATTTTTACATGGACTATAATGGCCTTTCATAACGATGATAGGGATGCTATTTGCTCTGGAATGCATTTTCTGCATATCTGCTTTGCTGATCCATCTCATGCCGACGACCCGTGCGTACCACTGGTGTCAATTTACTCCAACATTTCAAGGTTTAAGAGAGAATTGTTAACTTAGGGAAAATGGCACGTAGTCCATATTTGGCAAGAAGACCGTTTTCCAGAGTACAGACTTCTGTGAGTGCAAGAGGTGCTTGGGTGGGCTCCTCTGCCAGGGACGTGTTTGACCCCTCTTTTGGATTTATTTTACAAATATCCTCTTTCAACAAGATACTTATCTGTTGGGGGTGGGATCTGGAAAGTCGATCCCTAAACTGCTTAATTGACTGCAGCTGCTCTTTCTCTCCCTTGCACTGTCTGCAGTTGTAGAGCTGTGACTCTCTTCCATTCCACGATGATGGATTGAAGGTGACAGCCTGAGTTAAAGTTCTAAGCTCCCGGCTGGTCAGTTGATTTCACAAGTACAATGTTGCAAGAGTCATTTGTCAGAAGCGTGAACCCTGAGATTTGGATGTTTGAGGTGACAGCTGTTAGATACACTACTTAGAGAAATAAGTCACAGAAGATTAGGATAAGAGGATCTTTGATGACAGTCTGTGGGTTCATTTGTTAATTTTTGGCCCATATGATTGGGGAATTGTCGTAAGGAAAGGTTTTTATGAATGTTTCCACTATTTAAATGTCAGGATGTTTTTTATTACTGTTTTTGACTGGACTAACACTGACAAAGATCTGGGTGATCTGTTCACCTCTAAAACTCAGTTGATGCAACCCTTATATAATGTATATGTGTGTATTTGTGGGAAAAAAAAAAAAAAAGAAAAAAAAAACAAAACCTTGAAGAAAAGATACCCTGGATATGCTTTTAACAAAGATTTACTTAGTTTTTTTTTTTTTTCTAATGCCGTATTAGTGATGTTTAATAATCCCTTTCAAAACTCACAGGTGGTAATGGTAAAATCCTTTCAATCACAGACTATAAAGCCAGTGACAATTTCTGTCCTCCATGGGAAGTAAAATCAAATCTTATTTGCGGTTCTATTCGTATTTTTGATTTCTAGTCTAAAGATTGGTTTTGAGAAGACTTTGGATATTCACTTCCTGGAAAAGATTTAGGCTCAGTTTATCCTTTTGAACGAATAGTTCCCATCACGGCATAGGCTAAAACTTTTTGTCTTCTCACTATAATAATTATCCAGTTTGTTCCTTAACGATGTGTCTGTGTATCTCCCTTCTTATAAACTTTGTTGGTATTGAGTCTCCTGAGGTAACATAGCAGTCCCTAAGGCAGAGAAGACTTGAATTTGAGAGAAAATTTTAATATACCAGCTCAGGCATCACATATAAACTTAATAAAGTTAGATTGGCCCAAGGTGTAAGCTTCTTCCAAGGCAGTCAGTCTGCATCAGGAGCTGCATTTACTCTTCGAGGCCACAGGAGTATCGTTCCACATATTACTGTTGAGGTGAACTGTTTCTTTCATGATGCATTTTGGAAGTATTCTATTTCTGTTTCTTCCCCAATCGCACACATATATTCATTACTCCTGTGATGTGTCTTTTTCTGTTTCTCAAATCTCCTCGCCCCGGTTCCCTGCTTTAAAACACACCCCGCATGAATCTCCCCTCACAGTTGTATTTTCTGACATACTGACGAGTGAGTTTGTAGAGTTCCTTCACTCATAAAGTCATCTTTTCCTCATAAAGTCATCTTTTTCTCCAAATTAAAACAATTTTTTTAGTCCGCTTCATCTCTATGTCTAATTTCCTCTAATCATCACTAGCTCTCATAAAATAGATATTATTTCTCTCTTGGACAGGAAATTGTGCTCAGAGAGGTTAAATAACATGCTCAAAGTCAGAGCCAAAATTTGATTTTGGAATTGTCCACTTCCCAAGTCCTATTTTTTACTGCCGTGCTATCGTCTCCAGAGCTTCAGCTCTATTTTTGTCCTCTAGGAAGATTACATATTTCTGATTTAAAAAAAGATAGCTTTCAGCATACAAAACTAATGTAGGTAGAGAATATTCTCAATTTTCTGCTTTTCATTGGGCTGATATATATCTGGGGAATAAAGGATAGAAAAATTAGACATCAGTCTTGAAAGCAATACATTAGATTGGGGTTCTAATGAGACAGAGAATAGACAAGCACCAGAAAAATGCTGAGTGCTGTTAATTAGCTTCTGTTCCTAGCTAAAGTCTCACTTATTATTTCAGTTGTGTTTATCCATTTCCTTCTCTGACTTCTTTCCGTGTATTAGGCCATGATCGGATATGCTATAGAGCTAAACCAGTTAAAAAAAAAAATCAGAATAGATTTTAAAAAGTCTTTAACTATGGCCTAGTGCAATTGCCCCAGGAGGCCCTCACCCTAACCAGAGTTAATGGGTTCACCCCCTTCCTTGCCCTTACCTCTTTGCACAGGACTCTCTTATTGTACTGAACTAATTCTATTATGCATTGTTTCTCTGCTTGTCTCTAAACTTGGATCTTCTAACACTTGAGCAAGTATGGGCAATACTTTATTCAACTTGCAATAATAATAATAGCTAACATTTAATGAACCCCTGACAAATCCCCGAGTGCTTCAGTGGCATTACCTCATTTAATCCTCACCAAGACCCTGTGAGGTAGGTGTGCTGATTATTCACACTTACTAAGGAGAAAACTAAATAAAATTTGGAAAAACAGTAACTTTTCTGATATTTCACAGCAGCTAAGTAATTTCTTCAAAGGCACAAAGATAGTGAGTAGTAAGTAAAGCTGGATTCAAAGTCTTCAGTTTCTGACTTGAGAGTCTAGGTCCTTAACCTTAGCACATATTATAGTTTCCTTGTCTAATGCAGTATTTGTCACATATTAATTGCTCAATAAATGCCTCTTAGGTGGAAAAATAAGAGATTGTATGTATTGACACAAACAGTAGACGTATAATTGGAAGATAAAGGTTTGACTTACATTTACGCCTCTCTCAGCTTTTGTTACCTGTAGTTCATATCAACTTTGCAGACACCACTTTCTTCATCTGTAAAATAAAGGGGAAGGGGTTAAATGAAGTCTAAGGTCTCTTCTAAACTCTGGCTAATAAAACCAGAAGTGGTGACTAGAAAAATAATTCAAAACTGCTAGCTGAGGCACTACAGTTATTGGGCAAATAGCTATTGCATTATTCCAGCTGATCTTCAGTTCATCTGTCGTGGTATAATTCCATTTAGATCCAATCTAGATACGTTTTTGCAGGGCCTCTATCATTTTTCAGAATGTTTGAAAAACAAAATACATTTAGGCTTCTAACCCTGAGTTTGGAAATCTGAAATATACATAAGATGATATGAATGAGCCTGATTTTGATTACCATAGAGCAGCATAGCTGGGGGCTGTGATGAAAAAACCTATAAAATTTCACTCGAGATGAACCATGACAGGCCTCCTTAATGCGCTGGTGCTTTGGCTTTCAAGTGTATTCTTTCACTGTATTATACAAAATGTGGATAAAGTGATAAGTGAGTTTAAAAATGATTGTATAAGTGAAGTGCACCGTTGCGCTGTTAAGTATTTGGCCCTAGGGAGACCAAAAATGTGATGCAGCCTCATTTCCTTTCTTTTAAGTGCTTCTTGGGGCTTCTCAGGGTTGCTGTGGATGGGTTGGTTTGTTTGTTGTTTGCTAAGTTAAGATCATCTTAAGTCTTGATTTGTTCTTTTGAAAAATTGTGATCCAAAGGGGAGTTTTTGAGAAGCAGAAATAATAGCAGAGAGATTAAGACAGGAAAAAGAGGAAGATGAGTGAAAGATGAGAGATGAATCCGCAAACCTGTATAGATATTTGAAACAGTTTAAAAGAACAGGAGTGCTATATTGGGGGTGGGCTATTGGGCTTGCTTGAAGTCCAGTGGTTCGGTAAAAATTAAAGCACATGAATTCATGAGTATGGTAGCTGACTTCTCTAGTTGTTTATAGACCACTGAGCACTGATGTCATTTCTCTCCTGGGCTTAGTGAAGTGAATATTTGATACAGGTTTCTTTGCTCCCTGAATATGGTGTATTGCTTAAACCCTGCAGACGGCAGTGACCACAGAGCTTCAACAGCACCCTCTGGAAACCTCGTCCTCTGAGGAGGTCAGAGCTGTGTCCACTCATCTTAGCCTCCTCGTCTGTATCACTTGCCCTGCTTGTCTCCTGGCTTAGTGGTTAGCCGGCGAGAAAACAGCTTCAGCCTGCATCAGCAGTCAATCTTGCTAGTCCTTGAATATGGACCAGCCTTGGAGGGGATCCTTTGACTCACAGAAATCTTTTTAATGTTTTTCATCGTGAATCAGTTCTCATGAAGAATTGAAGGTGAATTGAACACAGTCAAATCAAACCTCCTAATAGAGTAAAATAAGAATGGCCTCTGGAGTCAGCCTTACATCCTGCCTCTATTGCTACTGACTGTGGGACATTTGCCACAGAAGTGTTTTTGCTTCTTTCTCTGCTGCATCTGAAGATGGGAAAACACATTTTCTTTGCCCAGATCTTGGGAGAGGTGGCAACAATACATATAAAACATAGTTCCAGGCAGATAGCACATTTTCGATATTTGGTAGTCATCGATACGATTTTGATTTGCACTTTTTTCTCTTGCTGGAAGGTAGTAAACTCATCTTCTCATACAAGGATGCCCACACATCAGAATGACTCAGCAAGGGCATTCTATTGAGCAGTAAAATCATAAACTTTCTGACTCAGGAATAAACATGCTAACGTTTGGGTTGACATGATTCTAGGAGTATATGTATCTAGCAGGTTTTTAAAAATCATGTTTGATATAGGTTGAGCTTTCACTCAGTGTGTTCAGTCTGCAAATATTCTGGAGGCTTTTCCTATTGCACTGTGATGCAGCAGAGTGGGTTTATTAAAAGCTCACTTTCAAAGTTCTTGGTCTAATATTCTCAAATAGTAATATTCCAGGCTCTAGTGAGGATAGTGGCAATAATGGCAGCAACAAGAAGAAGCAAATGTCTTCCCTTTATTCTGCTGTAATGTCTCGTGAATATTGTTCAAAATGGAAAAATTTCATCAGAACTCTTGTTGGATTTATACCACTCCTTTGCTTTAGTTGCTATAGTTAAATATGTTGAGTTCTGATAGTCAGAGCATGGAATGTTTTTCCATTTGTTTGTGTCTTTGTGTCCTCTGATTTCCTTGAGCAGTGTTTGTAGTTCTCCTTGAAGAGGTCCTTCACATCCCTTGTAAGTTGTATTAGGTGTTTTATTCTCTTTGTAGCAGTTGTAAATGGGAGTTCACTCATGATTTGGCTCTGTTTGTCTCTTATTGATATAGAGGAACATTTGTGATTTTTGCACATTTATTTTGTATCCTGAGACTTTGCTGAAGTTGCTTATCCGCTGAAGGAGATTTTAGGCTTAGATAATGGGGGTTTTCTAAATATACAATTATGTCATCTGCGAACAAATAATTTGACCACCTCTCTTCCTATTTGAATACCTTTTCTTTCTATTGCCTGATTGCCTTGGCCAGAACTTCCAATACTGTGTTGAATGGGAGTGGTGAGGTGAGGAGTAAGGATTGCCTGAGGTCAGGAGTTCACAACCAGCCTGGGCAACATAGCAAGATCCCATCTCTACAAAATTTTTTTTCAAAAATTAGCTGAGTGTGTCCCAGCTACTCAGGAGGCTGAAGTGGGAGGATTGCTTGAGTTCCAAGAGTTGGGGGCCCTAGTGAGCTCTGGTTGTGTCACTGCATGCCAGCCTGGTTGACAGAGTGAGACCATGTCTCTAAAAAATAAAGGAAAATAAATGATATATAAGGTTTAACCCTTTAAACCCCTCAATTATAGAGGGCCCTTCCAAATCCTGCTTGAATTTTGCATTTGTTATTTTGAGTCTTTTCCTTAAAGTGTTCCCTTCAAATTGTACAATCTTTAGGTTTCTCCGAAGTTAAAGAATTCGTGTTTGTTTTGAGATGGAGTTTTGCTCTTGTCACCCAAGCTGGAGTGCAGTGGTTCAATCTTGGCTCATTGCAACCTCTGCTTCCTGGGTTCAAGCAATTCTCCTGTCTCAGTGTCCGGAGTAGCTGGGACTACAGGCGCATGCCATTATGCCGGGCTAATTTTTTGTATGTTTAGTAGAGATCGGGTTTCACCATGTTAGCCAGGCTGGTCTCGAATTCCTGACCTCAGTCATGTAATTGTGGGATTACAGTTGTGAGCCACTGAATCTGGCCAGTGTTTGTTTTAATCAAGATTTGTGGGTAAGTCTGTTACTACAAGTTTAGAATACAGGGTACTTTACTACAGTATTTTAAGACGTTACATTAATATTGTAGCTTGTATCTGTAAATTACCCATGTTACTGAGTGTTCTGGTCAAATTTTAGAGTCTTTGGGAGAGCTTTAGATTCCGCTCTAAGTACTCGAAGTGAATAAACCGTCAACATCAATAAAAATGACTCCAACAGAGCATTTTACTCTGTGGGAAATGTGGCAGAAAGCCTCCTTCCACACAGAACCTTTTTGATAGTTTTTTAACTTTATATGCAGTGTATGTTCATTTTTATATAACTTCACAACCCAAGGGATTGAAACACAGTGAAGAAAACAGATTAAAAGAGTAGATGAGAAAGAGACCCACCTAGACAAGGAAAAAGTAACTGCAGTGATCAGCGACAGCTGAGCAAAGGCAGAAGTAGTGTCAGTGAAAACATTGTGCATAGGGACAAAATGATCAAAACTAAAATTGTCCCTAAAGATTTTACTAGCCAGAAGGTAACGACATCACTACTTAGAATAGCATCAAGTGACCCTTTATATCTTGGAGGTAAAATAAGTGATGACATGGAATTAAAGTCAATATACTTCTTTTTCTAAGTAGGACTTTTATGTTATCTGAGGCCATAGACTCTGGTGATTAAGGGCATAAGCTTTGGAGTTGGATTACTTAGATTTTTTTTTTTTTAGTATAATTAATATAGAATAAACTGTACTCTTTTTTTTTTTTTTTTTTTTTGAAAGTTTCACTCTTGTTGCCCAGGCTGGAGTGCAATGGCACCATCTCGGCTTACTGCAACTTCTGCTTGCCAAGTTTAAGCGATTCTTCTGCCTCAGCCTCCCGAGTAGCTGGGACAACGGGCACCCACCACCACGCCCACCTAATTATTTGTATTTTTAGTAGAGACTGGGTTTTACCATGTTGGCCAGGATGGTCTCTAACTCCTGACCTCAGGTGATCCACCCACCTCGGCTTCCCAAAGTGCTGGGATTACAGATGTGAGCCACTGCACCCAGCCTAAAGTGTACATTTTAAAAAGTGCCTGGTGGCCCAGTACGGTGGCTCAGGCTTGTAATCCCAGTACTTTGGGAGGCTGAGGCAGATGGATCATGAGGTTAGGAGTTTGAGACCAGCCTGGCCAACATAGTGTAACCCCATCTCTACTGAAAATACAAAAATTAGCTGGACATGGTGGCGGGAACCTGAAGTCCCAGCTACTAGGGAGGCCAAGGCAAGAGAATCGCTTGAACCTGGGAGGCAGAGGTTGCAGTGAGCTGAGATTGTTCCATTGCACTCCAGCCTGGACGACAGAGTGAAACTGTCTCAAAAAAAAAAGTGCTTGGTTTAATGAATTTTGGCTGATATCATCAGTTGTGAAACCATCACCATAGTTAGGATTATGAACATATGCAAAACCCCAGAAGTTTCCTCAAACCCCTGAGTTCATCCTTCTCTTTACTTCCTCCGGACAATCAGTGACCTGCTTTGTATTGCTTTAGATTAGTTTGCATTTTCTAGAAATTCATGTAAATAGAATCAAAACATACGTGCCCTTTTTTGGTCAAAATGTTTTCACTTAGCATGTTTGAGTTTCATCCATGCTGTTGTGTGTATCAGTAGTTTGTTGCTTTTTATTGCTGAATAGTATTCCATCATAAGTGTATGTGACAGTGTTTATCCATTCCCCATTGATGAGCATTGGGATTGTTTCCACCTTTCTGACTATTACAAATAAAGCTGCTACGATCTTTCATGAGCAGACCTTTGTGTGGCCATGCTTTCAACCTCTTGGCTAAATACCTAGAAATAGAATGGCTAGGTTGTGTGCTAGATGTGTGTTGACTGCCTGGCTTTCAATCTCTGTTTTACTGTTTATTAGCTTATGACTAATAAGTTTTATAGTCCTTTAACCGCTTAGATAATACATAAAGCACACATGTTTTAGAAGGGTTAAATTGTATGACTCATATCAAGCACTTAGTACTCTGTCTAGCTTTTAGTTTTTAAAATCTTAGCTGATTTTTTTTTTAACAATTTAAAACCTTTAGAAAATTTTAGTGTTAAAAGTTTTAAGGTTTACTTATGTCTCAGGATAATTTGTTCATGTGATAAATAATTATTTCAATGCACTGCCTAATAGTGGATCTAATAAACACTTATTTAAAAGATATTTTTACTTGTAACATGAGATGTGCATAATAGCTAATGAATACATAGAATGTTAAGCAGACAAGCTTTGAAAGGGTAGATTGGGCTGCGTGTGGTGGCTCATGCCTGTAATCCCAGCACTTTGGGATGGCAAGGCGGGCGGATCATGAGGTCAGGAGTTCCAGACCTGCCTGACCAATACGGTGAAACCCTGTCTCTACTAAAAATACAAAAAATTGGCTTGGGCATGGTGGCATGTGTCTGTATTTCTAGCTACTCAGGAGGCTGAGGCAGGAGAATCGTTTGAACTCGAAAGGCAGAAGTTGCAGTGAGCTGAGGTCGCACCACTACACTTTAGACTGGGGGACAGAGCGAGACTCCATCTCAAAAAAAAAAAATAGATTGAAATGATATTTTCAATTCTAAAAGACTCTATTCATATATTGAAATGCACGGATGTATAATCAGTTTCATAAGAGTTAATAGTAAATATGTATGTATGGAGAATCAGTGATAGAAGAGGTAAGATAAAGAAAATGCAATTCTGAAACTGCTGCTTTAGTTGGTGCATGGTAATCTCTGGATTGAAAACTAAAACCACTTTCCTTATTAGCTGTGTTGCTTTGGGGACATCATTTAACCTCTCTGCCACTAAGATAGTTGGCCTCTGGCTCAAAAGTTTTATGATTTTATGACAGATTACATGACGAGATACTTCCTTAACCATTCTGGCACTCCCTCCAACCTAAACATTGAGTAGAAATCATTGTTAATTATGCCCATGGAGAATTTTATGATTGCTCAAGGAGAGGTGTGATTTTTTAAAAATACGTTTGTGCAGAAGTCTTCAGCGTGTGTCTGGATTCAATGCTACGACAATTTTGATCTGAATACTGAACCAGCCGGGCATCACAGGAGACATAGCTGAGCTCCCAGGCCATCACCGGTGACAGAGGGTCAGAGTGACAGAAGGTCAGAGCTGAGCTGCTCCCTCCTTCCAGGTCTGCTTGAAAGTAGCCTGCATAAGGATAGTATGCAGACATATATATATATTCCCTTTCAACCATGGAATAGTACTTAAAGGACCCTCCGTGGAGGAGATAATTTTTCAAACACAAAGCCCAGATCGACCAAAGGAGATAGCAGGTTTTATTTTCTGTATTTTATTTTTAGTTTTACTGTTTTGGATTTTTTTTTTCTGTTCAGCACTACCTTATATGAAATTAACCATAATGTGGCACTTAAATTGTCACCTGCTTTCAGTCTTTTCCACTAACAGCTGGATGCTGTGTGAACAGATGCCAGTGAGCAGTTACTGTCTTATAACCCTGAAACCATTTTGTCAGGACTATTATTTGTATTTTTCATATTCATTTATTTATATTTACATAGCTTATTTTCCCTGAGTAACATTCAAAATGCTGACCCCATCATAAGAGAGTAATGATTTAGAAATCCTACAGTGGTTATAAATTTTGATATAATACATCACAGACTTCAACTTAGTGAATGATCTTAATTTAGTCTTCTTTAGGTATACATTTGAGGAAACATCAATATCTTCAATAAATTTGTATCCCTCCCCCTGACTTCCATCCCAATATCACTCCCTGCTACTATGCCAGACCTTGTTATTGATATGAGTTTCCAAGATTGTTGCAAATATCTTTTCAATTAAAGATTGGTTATTTTCTTTGAGGATTTTTAGAGACAGAGGAAACTTACTTGGCAGTGCCTTATTTAGATCTTGCTTTTAAACAAAGTGTTTTTTTTTTTTTTTTTTTCCATTCTGACATAAAGTAATGTTGGATCCCTAGTGACATTTTACTTATGTATTTATGCTATTCAGTGCATCTGCCCACGTGGTGCATGTGTTGACTTCAGCTTGCAGTCATCAAGAAAGCAGTCAGCTTCTCCTGCCGAGTTAAGAGAATATGCCCCGATTTGTGGGCAGTTCTTAGCATTCTACTGTGGTATGAAGCACACATTGAATTTTGCTCCTTTCAGTAAGAAGTTGGAATGTTTTCTCTCAAGCAAACTTAACTTCTCATTATCTTTTTTAGAAAAGCCATAAAAGCCTCATTCTATGCAACTATAGATTGACTCTATTACTTTCTCGTTTTCAAAAAAAGAAGAAAATCAAATCAGATAGCCAAGAAAGTCAATTGTTGGTTTAATTTCAACATTTCGAAAGTGGTAATCATATTTTTAGTTATTACCATCAAAGTTATAAATTATTAAAGGTTTGTGTTTGGGACACTATTTCACTTCTGCATTATCCAAATTGAGTGGCATAGAGTAAAAATTTAATTTGCCTTTTGCTTTCTCATTGCTTTAAAATGTTTGCAGAATGCAAATGATCATATTAAAATTATTGTGCAGTATTCATAATCAGAATGCTACTTCAAGGTTTGAAAAAGAAACTCAAAATGAAGCCTTGCAACTTTCATTCCTTGGTTGTCTTTAATGTCTGTGTTTTTTTCCATCTAATTTCTGGAGAGAGAAGTGACCATTTAGGATGTAGAAATTGCATCAGAAATTCTCACAGAATAGGCTGCCAAATGCCCGTCTCTCTGTAGGGAAATTTGTTCAAATCGTCATATTTGCTACTCCTCAGTTTTTTTTCTTTTCTTTTATGTTGAACAACTAATAATAATTGACAAGTGTGACTGTGTGCTTAAACCTCAGTGATATTTTCAGCAATGTTATTTAAGCCAATTTTGTTGTTTTTCTAGGCTGTGTGTGTGTGTGTGTGTGTGTGTGTGTGTGTGTGTGTAACAAGAGAAGCCAGCGAGTATGTTTGCCATAATGCTTGATTCACTAGATTCACTAAGATAGATTTGAGAACCAGCTCATCTGAGCCAAGGAGAAGTAGGTAGATACTTATACTGAGAATTTACAATGACCATGGAGATTTTCTGTTAGAGACCAGAGTACTGAAGGCCCATCGCAGGACTGGCATCTAGCCAGTGGCACAGAAGAGGGCTTGTAGAGGGGAAGAGATTCTACTCCCATCCCTGACTTCAGTGTTTTTTTTTTTTTTTTTTTTTTTCCTGACTCTTTTTTTAGACACATTCCAATTTGGTCACAGCTTTCACCCCTGCCAGTTCCTTCTTCCTGGCCTTGTGGTTTATGGCCCAGTCTATCTTCCATGCACCAGCCCTGACTTGCCTTGTTAAATGCACCGTGACCAACTTCTGCCCTGAATTCCATTCCTCACCTTCACAGGATCAGGCCCTTAAAAGCGACTAGATATTTGATTCCACTCTAGGCTCCCTTGATCTAAGCCCACATGTAACTTGGGGCTGCTGCTTTCACTCATTAGGGCATTGTAGTGAATATCACTTCATAGGAGATGTCTGAATCTGCTTTCTATAACACATTTTTTATATCTAAAATGGCTTTCTGATAACTTAGTTGGAAAAGAAAGAGAATTTAGAGAAAAGCTCCACCTAATAGTTTGATGCAGTCAAAAGTATATTGCCATTGGGACTTAACTCTACCTTTGAATGCAAAGTGCAGTGCAAATACTTAAAGAAATCTATCCAATCCTCCTCCTTCCTTCCCTGTTGAGAGCTAATCAAGTACTTAATGGTGTATAAGATGCAGGAATAAAAATAAAAGAAAACATTTATTTTCCCCACACCAACCAATCCCACTTGTTAATAAAATGATGGAAACGATAGAGAATAAACAAATAAGCCCTGTATGATGTAATTAAGTTTAATACTTTGTAGTTGTGAACATGGTGGCACTTCCAGTAAAATAGAAAATGTAGTGGGACTCCTCATTTCCTCTCCGTCTGTCTATTCATGCTCACCTTGAAGTCTTCAGAGAGAAAATGATGTTTGATTTAGGATTTGAGGGAAGACTGGTTCTTCTTCAAAAGAAGAAGAAAAAAATAGAATATACAGAGGCATGGAAGCATGGATATGTGTTGAGTATTTAGGAGACCTGAATTCGTTGTGGAGTGCTGCTGCATGGTTAGTGTGTCAGAGCAGAAGAACATGTCTAGACTGGAAGACAGGAATTGTAACCAAATCCAGGTTCCAATGCTTACCTCTCAAAAGCAAGAACTCCAGAGACAAGAGTTGTTGGGAGGAAAAGCAGGTTTATTTGGGGAGGTAGGACTCTGAGAAGATGGTGGACTATTGTTCTAAAGCAATGTCTTGAGTCAGTAAAAATTTTAGGCTGTTTTCATGTTTAGGGCAGTAGGAAGAAGGAGGAGTTGAGATAAAGTAACTGATGACCACAGACATCTGGATGCCAGTGAGAGTTCCAGGAGCCTGGGAACTTCTTAGTCCTTGCTCAGGTCACAGTACCTCTATAAATCTTCAACAAAACATTGCTAGCATATGCACGTCTCCTTTAATTCAGAGTTAGTTTTAAAAACTACAAGATTGCTATTTCTGCATATTATCTCACTGTTCTAAAATTATCCTCATCTGTGTTTGGGAATGGGTAAAGACCCCTTACACAAAAATGGAGTTAGTTACATTCTTTTGCTGTTTCGCTGTTATGGGACCAGATGATGGGAAAAGGATTTTTTCATGAACCCTTATCTGCCCCCATTCCCATGAAAATATACAAAATCACTTGGTCACAATATATAGAAAACTTCTCTGTCTGATAGCAGGGATACATGACTGTAAACAAATATTCCTGGGAATGTCTTGATGCTGGACATCCGGAACAGGATCATGGAGGAACATTGTAAGATGTTGAGGGGCGGGTCCAGCAACACAGCACATGGCTCTGTGTAGACCAGAGTTGCTGTTATTTATAGGTTTTTATTTGGGAACGAATTGCCTTACTTGGAATATGGTCACTAGTTTGGGGTGCTTGAGGGTTCACAGGGAAGTTACAGAGGGTGGATAAAAACATTGGAGAAAGTATCTCTGGTTAAAGGGAAAGTTTGGAATCTTCCATTTGCAACTTACAGACAAAATCATCTCTCTTTTGTCTCTGGTACTCAGGTCCAGAATTCATTGTTCATCTCTGCAATTTGTTTGGTCATTTGGGATGTACGACTGGGAGAAGAAACTGAACATGTACACACTAGTGTGCAAAGCATGGAGAACAATGAGAACTCTCGCTTTATGACCTTAAAGTTGAGATTTCCATAATAGCCACAGAAGCAAGGACATAAGGATTTGTTGGTTTATTTACAGCCTTGAAGTTCAGGGACCCACACTTTCAAATCTAATGTTAGGTGGGAGAAACATATTTTGGTCAAAAATTTATTCCTCTGACGTCCACTTACCTGGGAGTAAAAGATATTTTCAGAAATCTAATCTGAATTTAATCTTTCATACTTTAAAAGTGGTTTTAAAGAATCTAAACTGAATCTAATGTTCCCTACTTTAAAAGTGGTTAATTTTAAGAACTAGGAACCTACTCTGCCCTGCAACTATTGTAATAGCAGTTATCTGTGATATTCACCTGCTCTAATAGCAGATGTTGACACAGCTAAATCAAAAAGATATCATTCAATTTTGGGAATATATAATACTCAGAGCAAAATCTCTGAACTCTTCTATTCATACTGAAATAATTTAGAATTTTTCCATTATAATCTAGAAATAATTTTTATAAATCCTCAAAACTAATTATATGCAATTTAGGACACTTGTCACTCATTTTTTTCATCTATGGGAAAAAAAAGGCATGACCTACTTAAACAAAAATTCTTTTTGAGTAGAGTTCTACGTTTCATGGATTTTAATTCTTGGCTGACCTGTCACTCAGATATCCTTTCACATTTACAGTAGTGATCGGAACAGCCAAAACCAGAATGGTTGGATGAAGAAACTTGTTTTTGTTTTTCTTTTTGTTTTCTTTGTTTTTAGTAGGACAAATTTGAGGTTGATTGAACCGATCACTGGATATACTCGTAATGATTGAATCTTCTCCCTCTTTTCTTTTGCCATTTTAAAACACTTTTTAGCTTGTCTTCTTGATGTAACCTTTATGCAAATACTCATAAGAAAGTGGAGATGCTTAATAATCATGTAAATTAGGCAGAAAAGATACATCT
Organism: Aotus nancymaae; assembly: GCF_030222135.1. NCBI lineage: Eukaryota > Metazoa > Chordata > Mammalia > Primates > Aotidae > Aotus > Aotus nancymaae. The sequence goes on along the minus strand of NW_026988494.1, from coordinate 3,957,601 downwards.
TTGATGGGAGAAATAACTAATAGCAGAACATCTTAATAACAAGTGACCAGAGATGTGGCATATATTTTATGTAAATGGAATTAATAGTGAAACATGCAGCAGCCAGCTAATTTTTTAAAAACGAGCTGACCACAGTTAATTCCATTTTATGAGACACATTATTGAACAAGATGTTGTATAGGTGGTTTATGCAATAACCATGCATTTCATTCTGCAACATTCTTATATTTGGGAAGAATAGGGCAAAATGTCAAATACTCAATTTCTCAGTAGTCTAAATGTCATGCTTCACACTATCAATACCAATACTGTAGAATATAGGTCTTCTCTTTTTCTCCCTTTGTTTAAGGTTCATTGCTATCAATCTTATAACATTCTGAAAAATATTTACCATGGATGTATTTAAGTAATTTTTTCCCCTGGTTATTTGTTGTCTGAACAAAGCCCTTTGTAGAATTTGTAGGGCTCCAGTGTAGCTCACATGTAGGATCTTGTAAATAATGTAAAACTCAGTGAGGCAGTTCTATGAGTTTGGACCTTTCCCATGACCTCAGAATCTTAGGGAGATCAGAATTTGCCTTGGGGACAGGCTGAAGGCGAGAAGAATGCTTTCCTGCCTCCGATGCTTGTTCCTATTCATCATATGGGATTTGATCCTCTACTGAGTGATCACATAATATTATAGAATTACTTGTCATGTCACCTTATGATTTAAAAGATGTTAGGCATGGTCTTCTGTAATATTTGTGAGAAAAAAGGGTTCATCAGGTAAGTTGGTTGGGAATCCACCATTGGCAGATAATGGGAGTACAGATAGAACCACTCACAGGTTTAGTCTGTCAAATGTTAGAAGTTGCTTGCACATTTTTGGGACAGATGTCTGCTAGGCCACATCATCATTTACTAGGAAATACTCAAGACATCTAGAATGGTGTTGCTTAAATAATATTTGGTTAAGTGATGTAAACCATCAGCCTAAAGAAAACCTGGGATACTTGATAAAAACCCAGATTCCTGGTCACAAACCTATCCTGGTCACAGATTCCTAGGTACAGACCTACTACCTTTCTAGCTCAAGAAAGACAGTGTGCTCTATCACCTCCTTTTGGATTCTACACTAGTTAACAAGTTGGCAAATACTCCAATCTATCTGTATATATATCTAACATAGAGGGAGATATTATTATTGTTGTGCTATTTCAAAGTATGCTACAGAGATTATGACATCTCGTCTCTAACTGCTAGAGTGCAGAGCATTTTAAACAAATACCTCTGCTGTATTTTATTCAAGCTACAGTCTTCTGAGCAGTGGTTTCTAAGTTTAGTGTGCATCAGAATCACTGGGAGGTCTTATTAGAGCACAAATTCTGGTCTTCCTCCTAGATATTCTGATTCAGTGTGTCTGGGGTGAGCCCTAAGAATCTGGTTCTAACAAGCTCCTAGGTGATACTGACGCTGCTGGTCTGGGGACCACACTTGGAGAATCACTGTTGTAGTGTATTAAGATGCAAATTGTTTTTGGTGAGGAATCAAAAACTGTTTCTCCTCTATCTGTCGAGCTCTCCTCTCCTTTTCTTTCCTGCCTCAAGTTTGTGTAATAGAATGAAGAGTCATGCTTTAAATTGTACCACCTGTGGATTTTTATGTCTATTAAATACATTCTTGTTCTTGCTGCTTGAGAAAAACATTAGAGGTCATCATTCTATTTTAATCTTTGTTAACCTGATGAGTGAATCATACATATCTTGTATAACATCTGATTTCATCAATCACTCATTATTGAATACATTCATTGTATGACACACAGTCCTCTTAATTTGGTTTATTGTTTATGGCTTATCTTTTTTATTGAAGTTTTTTTTTAATCTTTTGTAAGAGGGCTTAACAGGTAAAATAAGTCATCCATTTATCTGGGAAATGTTTTCCAGTTTGGCATTTTCTTTGTAACCCATTCAGCTTTTACATTTGCTACTTGAAGAAATCTAACTTTAATGAAGAAATTAAAAATATTCTTTGCTAAGTGATTCCCTTTCACTCTGTGGCTGCTACAGGCTTCTGTTCTTTCAGCCACAGGGCTTGTGGTATCATCTCTTCTATGTTGGCCATTATTTAGTTTTCAGAGCCTCAGAAACAAAGACATTTCATACAATTCTGTAGCCTTGCTGTTTTGAACATAAATGAATTTGTTTTAAAATTCTATTTAAGGACTGCTTTTACCATTCTTGCAGCTTAAAGTTATTAATCTATACAAGAATGTCATGAAACAGTCATCTGAAGGTTACATAAAATTACCTATGAAAATTGGTGTTTCTTGTACTAACCAATGCTAGAGAATTTCATAGAGTGCTATGACCAGTGTCACCTGAAGCAGCTGCTGCTAGTGGGGGTAGTGGCTTGAAATGGCTCTGTTGGGATTTGAATGGACAGAGAGATAGGAAAAGACAGTTCTGGGTTGAGTTCTGTTTTTTTTATGAGCATGAGAGGCCTCTTGCCACGCAAAGCATATAAAGAAAAATAATTGGCAATGCTGGAATGTGGGCCCACCTGCTCATCTAAAATTGATTTGCCAGGTAGTAAGTCGCTACTGCACACATCAGGCCTAGCTGACCTTCTGGGGTACTCTCCACACACAAAGCGGGGGACACAGTGTCCTTAGTCCTGGATCAAATTTGGTGGTGCAGTTCCATGATCTCCATGTTTCTGCTGGGAGAGAATTTTGCCCTCCTCTGTATCTTTATTTCACATTCACTTGCATTGGCTCAGGTGATCCTACTGTGTAACTACAGAAGACTGTAAATGATATCCTGAGATATGCTGAATAGCTGTGCAGGAGTATAAATGATATTTATGAGGAAGTTGGGAGTGCTTTAAATATTGTGAAAATGCTGACTTTGACACATCGAGGATAATGATGCAGAAACAGTAGGCTCTTTGTAAACTGTTTAATGGCAACAATTTTCTAAATCAAAGCAATCTACACTTCCCCATTTACAATTTCATCTCCAACTACTACAGTCTCGTAAAGAGGTTTACTACGCTGAATCTTTTGCCTTTTTGAATGATTATCTTAGTACCCTGATGCTTCAGATCATTTACATTTTATCTTTCAAAAGTATAGAAATGTTACGTGGGGGATGAAGAGGGACATCATTTTTGCCAAAGCATAGTATTATTGATAGATACAAAATTCCTTTAAGAAGCACACATTTTTAAAATTGTGAGGATACCTTTCTTGTCATTATAGTGTTTAACGACCTAGAAAAGTACTAATACTTATGTAAGTGGGTTTGGGTGCTTATATATAGATAAAAGGATATTGGTAATCTGTACGTGCCTCTAGCCTATTGGTTAGTGGATTTGCTGTAGTAAATGTCAAGAGGATTATACAGTGTAACTCCATTACATTTAATGTTTTAAATATGGCAAAGTTTAATCTATATATTAACTTTTGCATTTGCTAAATCATAGGCATTTACCTAAAAATACGTATTTTTCTCCTTGTGTGCTGAAAAGAATGCTTGTAATCTAATTATATTTGATTATAGTCAGTGCTGTTTACATTTTATAAAGCCTACATTTATTCCTGACCTCCTGTGTCTTCATTTAATGATTTCCTTCTAGAATTTTCCATGACCCCTTTTGCTTGCATCAGCAGAGAAAATTAACACAAAATAGCAGAAATATTCAAGAAAAGTGCCTGCTAGAAAGTACTTGAGCCTTCCCGGGAGAACCTGAAAAGAAGAAAGTGTCCTACTGTGTGGATTGATTTCGTTATCTAGGGCATTTATAGAAATAAAAATTCTGCTATACTCTGCTTCAAATATATTTGAATAACATATTTCTGTTAGTAAATTTTCTGATTCCACTTTCATTTTAATTTAAAAAGGGGGATTTCTTTTATTCACTAAAGTGATTTTCATCTTTGACAGTGTTGGGCATGGGAAGAAGAATAAACGTTGCTGTGTGCTCAGAAACACAATATGCCAACTGTATATCTCTGGGACTTTGCTATAAACTTTTATTTTAAATGCTCTGTGTGCTCACAAAAATTTAGAGGATATGAAACACATATTAGACTTTTTTTTTTTTTTTTTACCTCGAACACTGAGTAAAAACTCATGCATGAAAGTGCCTAATAAAATAGAAAATGCCCAAAGTAAGGAACAGAGATTTTATGATTCCAATACAGACCTGACAGAAAAAAAATTAAGGTAAAGCAGAGTCATCTCTTTGTGAAGAGCATCACTAACCAACTGGAAGAAAGATTTGCACATTTAATTCCGGTGGCCTTTTGTGTCTGTGGATAGTCTATCCTGACCTTTCAGGTCATGGCACGTGTTTTCTTTGGAGGAATCTCAAGTCACATTTAACATGCTGAAATTCTTAAAAGAGAGAAAAGAATTCTGAGTTAAAAAACCTTTTGCTTTATGGATGATGTGTTTCCAGTCTGTATATTCCCTGGGGTGAAAGGAAAATGAACTCTAGCTTTGGGGCTAGCACAGGTAAGAACTGTGAGCAGAAGCCATGGTATCATGATCATTTAGACAGTAGGATTGGACTGAGGAAGTCTGTGGAAACAATTGATTTTCTTTGTGTGGGAATGCATGTCTCATTAGAGACTGTTTACAAGATAATGATTAGTATGTATATACGTAGAAAGTATTGAAAACTGAATAAGATTTTAAAGGTTTTTTTCCTTGAATGTTTGAAGTCGATGCAAAAACATTGGTGATATATGGAACTTCGGGGTCTATTTTAATCTTTAGATATGCAGGCTGTCTTCTTCCTTGTTTCAATACATGGTTGCACAGTCCATATGTGAACTATAGTTGGAATAGGCTTAATTGTCAAAAGAAAATTGAGGGGAATTATAGAAGAGAAGAAATTTCTTTGGACGTTTTACTTTTTGAGAAATATAAAGCCATGAAATTATATTACTTATGCATTGTTAATACATATCATCATATGTATTAAATATTGTATTAATCTCCATATAACCAAACTTTTTGTGTTCAGCTATGCAATATTTGGTATAATCAAAAATCAGAAAAATGGATATCATGGTCTTGAGTATGCAATGGAATAAGTTGCTTATTTTGACTATAGATAGTAGTGTGTCATTATTCCAAATATTAATTGCTTTATTAGAATTATTACTGTGATCATTCTGATAAGGCAGTAAGTGTTCACTGCTCCTTAATATAGACATTTTTTATCTTTGAATAATCCTGTATTTCAGATGTTAGCATTCATAGTAATAATTTTCTGTTTATGTTTGTTTCTGAGAAGTCGCATTGGACCGCTTCAGAGCAACACAATACTAATGCAGACAAGACAATTTATACATTAGAGCACAATAACCATGATTCTTTAGGTTAATTGAAGCTTGGCAGAAGTTTGGAACTAAAATACAAGGGAGGGGTGCTCACCACCATTAAAAGGACAACAACAGATTAATGTTCTGGAAAATATCTTTTGAGTCTTGTAATGTCAAGTGTTCCAAAGATCACATTGATTGACCAGTTAAAAAAATTGGTAGGTTTGGAGAAGAATTAGGTTCTTTTTGACGGTGTGCTGGAACAGACTCTGGTCCCGCGAGCAGCAGCCGAGATAGCGCATGAGCTAATGACCTACCCAGGTGGTCAGTGGGTTTTGTAGGGTGTGTATTGAGTCATTCATGTTTAGAGACTTTGTAGCCCAACAAAATTTCTTGTCATATTCTAAGGATTTTGCTTACATGTGTGATGAATACATAGCATTCACACTTATCTTTAGTCTGTACCCAATCTGAAAAACAAGTGAGGTTACTTTCATTGCAGCCAACATGCATACTCTGGGAAGAGGTGAGAGTCCCCTCGGAATATCAATATAAAGATTTTGTGAAAAATAGCTATAATTGTAAAACCATAATCGTATCCCCCAATATACTTTGAGTTGATTTTTGGTGATGTGATTCCTTTAGGATTTGGTTGGGAGATATCTGAGTGCCATCATACCTTTTGTTCAAACTCCAACACTTCTCTCCTTACTAAGTTCACGTACGTGAACTGTGATATAATCACAGGCAGCAGAGAGAAGGTGGCCATGTCTCAAAATCGGTGCTCTTTGTACTTCATGAGCACATTCCTCATTTGTGATTTGTTGTATGAGAATTTTGACTTGTTGAACTCTAGAATTCAGTTGAAATATCACTTGAAATTTATGCTGCATAGCCCGAGGTCACCCGAAGAAAGACCAGGGAAGTTTACAAAAGATGAATGGAAGGTCTAACAGAAACAGAGCTGAGAATAACCTGTGATTGGGAACTAAGTGCAGAGGAGAAATATTCAGTTTCATTTAGTATTTCTTTAAACAAAATTCTTCAAACTGCAGAAGTAATACCTCTTCCTTTTATCAAGTGAAACATGGCAATACAAAGATGTATAAAGGCAAAGTTGGTTATCTCTTTTCTCCTGACCTTATCCCCACCTCTCCACCTGATGCAGCCAATATTAGTAGCTTAGTCTCCACTCTCACACTTATTTGATTGCATATAAAAATATTGGAACTTAAATATACTTTCATGTCATTAGGGTAACATTTTACCAAAAAAAATTTCTGTATTTATTAGTCTGTAATTTGCCTTTTCACTTAACTTTTAATTCCATGACATATATTTATCAATGCCAGACATAGAAGCAGGGGAGCAGGAATAAAGGGGTATCTGGAATGTTGGTTGGCACAGTTGGGAAACAAACACATTCAATGATTACAAAGTCTATTGGGTAGTACAGGATAGGTGTATATTCTGAATATTAATGATTAGGTAGAAACTTTTTTATTTCTAGTCATCAAACATGTAGAAATGCTGTTTGGAGCTTTAGATTAGCCTAGGAAAATCAATGTAGAATACACCAAGTTCTCCTCATCTAGTCATGAGAAAATGAACTTAAGGCTACAATGAAATATCATTTCTTTGATATTTCAAAGAATGACAATGAGAATGACAAACATTAAAAATTCTGATAGTTGCCAAAATGGAGTGGATGTAGAAAAGAGGAATGTTTTTTACCTACTATGACAAGTAAATTTGAAGACATGTTTTCATTATCTAGTAAAGCTGATGATGTATATACATCCTGAACTGAATGCTTCCATACTAAAAATGTACCTTAGTACAAAGGTTCTCAAATAGTACTAAATCAGGACCCCTTTTGAATCTTAAAAAATCGAGAACTCTAAAGACGTTTTTTCATATGTAAGTTTTCATGTATTCTCAATATTAGACATAAAATTTTAGCTAACTTTATTACATTTAGAGACAAACCCATTATGTTAACACAAATAGCATATTATCAAAAATAACTTTTAAAACAAAATTTTACTAAATTTACATGACATTATTTAAAAATTTTTTGCAAATGTCTTTTCAAATGTTTGGCTTATTAGAAAGCTTATTCTCATATTTGCTTTTGCATTTACCGTGTGATATATTGTTTGGTTCCAGTATGTGAAGAAAATCTGGCCCCACTGGTATACTTGACAAAGGAAGCAGTTTTTTTACAGCCCTTTCAGATATTGATGGAATTTTTTTTTTATGCTACACCAAAACTTCACGAGTGGTAGTTTTTGAAGTTAAGTGACAATGTTGGAATCTGAACCCATATCAAAGAATTTTTATACTCTGTTCTATTAGCCTGCATATCTTTACCCATAATTTTGTCACTTCAAGCAATGATCAATTAGAAAATGTTGGTTCACTGAGTTGTTTATATCTTCCAAGTGTTGAGCCATTTCATAATGCAATTTCAAAACCATCTTCATTAATATTACCACTGGTTTCATCAGAAAAGCCTTTGTATATTAGAAAGCTATAAAGTTCAGAGTAGCAGATACAAGTTTTCCAAAATTCTAATTTTCAATTGAAAGCACAAATTTTGTCATTGGCAATGAACACTGTCAGTTTCTTAAAACAATTATAGTCTCACTGTTTATTTTGGGGAAAATGTCTGCTAAATATTCAAGTCTGAATAATTTTGTAAGACATTCCTTCAAGTAACACATGGCATTCCATGAAATGAAAAATCAGTTTAGTTTATAACTCAGTCACATGAGAGATTTTTCTTAAGATTACCATTGAACTTCAGTATGCTGCAGAATGGCTTTATGCATAATTTTTGTTGTTAAAGAGATGTATCCTCAAGAGTAGAGACCTACTAAACTTGGTGACTTTTAATGTCATCAAGACTCGAAACTGGCACTTTTTTCTGCTGTGAGTGAGTGGCAGTAAAGGCTACAGTGATTAGTTAAGATTGGTCCACAGTTTCCATTGTGCTAAGGGTGCCAGCGGTTGTGTCCACATTGATTTTTACACCATCTGTGCAATATCAGTGTAGTGAAAACAGCACATAATATTCCCTGTTATTACTAAATTAGTTTTTACTGCCTGGATCTCCCAAAAGAGTCTTAGAAACCCCCAGTTCTGGAAACCATGTTTTGAGAATAATTGCCTTAAAAGCTTGGACATGTGCAACAAATTATATGTACAAAAATGTGTACAATATCCGTGTAATGGAAAAATATTTGGAAATTAAGTGTCCATTAACTTAAGTGTGGATAAACAAATTGTAGCACAGCAATTTAATGGTGTTCTGTCTCAAAAACGTAATGTTACCTGAAGAAAGAAGTACAGGAGATTGGGCAATCTCACTCGCTTACTGAAGTGGGAATCCATTAGTGCAGGTGTCTTTGTCTATTTCATTCATGTTGATGTTTTAAGTAAAGTGCCTAGTATGTAGGAGGCATGCAATAAGTGTTTAATGTTTGGATAATTTTCATTAATAAAACTCAAAAACATGTACTATTCAATGATATATTTAGAGAACGCTGTGGGAATCAATAATTTCCTCAACCCTCCCCACTTTTAGTTTCAAAACTTCTAGCTTTAAAGTGGACTCCAAAAGTGGCCCAAAGGATTATTTTTGGTGTAATAATTTAGAAACAGTTAATTTCCTATCTTCCATCCTTTTTTCTAAGTCTCAATGGAAGTGATATTTATAGTTTGTTTAATAAACCAGGGGAATGGGAACCGTTATGTTTAGAAAAATGTGTAAGAACATGCTGTCTTAATGTTTTTGAGTTTGTTTTGATTTCCAATCTGTGCACTCTTTCATGGCCATCAAGTGCTTGCAGAACGTTGCAGCTTTTGTTTTCAGTACAATCCCTTAAATTCATTAGGTAGATAATGTTTGTATTTCATTTAATGGGAAAGGAAAGATTCCAAAAATATCTAGTTATTTCAAACAGACTGTGTCTTGAGACTCCATGTCATTCTACTGAGAATATTTCTGCTGACTTGAAACAGTTGAGAGAGAGAGGGAGAGAGAGAGAGAGAGAGAGAGAGTGTGTGTGTGTGTGTGTCTGTGTGTGTGTGTGTGTGTGTGTGTGTGAGAGAGAGAGAGACAGACATATACAGAGAGAGACAGAGTTTGTAATAAAACGTTATAAGCAGCCAAGTTTAAAATATTAGTATAAATATACTTAATTAAGCCTGTGCCCCTGAAAAGTAGCTGCAGAAATCCATGTGTGCAAATACTTTTAACAGAGGCACCACTTCCACAGCCTAGATACTCACTTTTTTCCCCCAAAACGCCATTGAAAACCCTTTTTCTTTCTCCCAACCACTTAAATCCCCTACATGACTCATGGACCTTTAAAACTCTTATAGCTCTTAAAAATCCCTGACAGTGGTATTTAAAACAACTGAACTCAGAATATGAAATACATCTATACATTTAGATTGTATTTTATAAAGGCAGGCAGGTAGAACTGCAATTTAAATACTTTGAAGTCTCAAGCATCATGGAAAGTGGCACCATCACAGTAGTATCTTCCATGTCTCTGAATTGTAGCCAGTGCCATCTTACTGATGGTGTTCGTGAAGATTATAGAGCCAAACAACTTTTTTTGTGTGTGCATAAAGACTGAGGATTATTGTCCCGTAGGAAGGAAAAAGTTTATAGCATTAAATATTTGTCACCTTAAAGAAATGTACTAATTTCACTCTCCCTAGCCTTAGGGATAGTCATTAGATCACATGTCTACTATGAGAAATTGTTTGCTTTAGTAGAATTGTAAATGATAAAGATTTAACTTTATTTTTTAAATTATTGATAATAAATTCAAGGTAAAATGCAGAGGTAATATTTTTTACCCTTTAATATCAACAAAGGGTTAAGAGTTTGAAAATGACTAGTGCTGATATTGGCATGGATATGGAAGGTAGAAACACACATACATTGGTTAACTGGTGCCTGTCTTCTTGGAGGGCAATTTATCAGTAAACATCAAAATCTCTTGAAAGAGATTCATATATTTCAATTTTTAAAAATATTCTAAGAAACAAGATAATCATGCAAGTACACATGTAAGCATTTACATAAGAATACATTGAAGTATTTTTGGTATTTACAAAAATTAAAGCATCAACCTGATATTCCATTAAGGGATTGGAAAAATATATAGGAGGTTATTAAATAACTAATCATTAACACAAAAGTATGGTTCTATATTTATTGACACATAGATGGTTATTATAATGTTAAAATAATGTTCAAATTATGATTAAAAGTTACATATACATGTGCATGGAAACAAAACAGGAAAGACTACATATAAGTAATAGTTATGATCCTGCGTGGAGGAATTTCCAATGATTTTTGAGTTGGTTTGATTGGTCTTTATTCTCTTTACAAAGTTTTCATAACAATTATTTATTGCACATGTGATTTTAAGAGTTAGGAAAAAGCTACCAACATACAAGTAAAATTCTGTTGTTGAGTGAAAAGTAAGAAATTATTTCCCTTTTTATTACACTATAGTTGTATTGATTGTATTGCTTCAAATGTTGCTAGAAATAAGTTATTCATTAATAAGGTCTTAGAAGACATTTTTTGTTCTATAAAGATTTTCTCAATGCTAGTGACACAATCTCAGCTCATTGCAACCTCCATTTCCCAGGTTCAAGCAATTCTTCTGCCTCAGTTCCCCCAGGAGCTAGGACTACAGGCTGCCACACCTGGCTAGTTTTCATGTTTTTAGTAGAGATGGGGTTTCACCATATTGGCCAAGCTGGTCTCAGACTCCTGACCTCAAGTGATCCACCCACCCCATCTTCCCAAAGTGCTGAGATTACAGGCATGAGCCCCTGAGCCTGGCCAATGCTTGTATTTCTTAATAATGGCACTTGACCAACATCCTTTTGCTTTTTATGGAGAAAAATAGTGGACACCTTACAACAAAATAAACCTAAAGTAGTCTTTGCAACTATGACCCTAAAGGTAGAAGCCGTTGAAATAAAGTTTGGTAAATTTAACTACATAAAAGACATTCTCATAACGAAATGTACCCTAAGCAAATTCAAAAGACCAATGCAATTTAGGAAAAATTTTCAAATTTCTATTACAACCAAAGGGCTCATTTCTTTAAAGAATTTCCAGAAATCAATAGGAAAAAGACCAATAATTCAATAGAAAAATAGCCTAAGAATATGAGACAAGCATTCAGAGGAGAGAACACAAATGGCTCCTAAACATAAATAACACAATTGTAACAGGTAGAATTTGAGAATTACAAAAGAAAACACTCTGAAATGTCAGTTTGTCACCTATCAAACTGGCAAAAGCCCAACCATTTCATAACACTGTTGTTGTGTCTGTGGATAAAATCAACTGTAGTCAATGGGACTGTAACTTTATAGAATCTGCACGTGTATAATACTGACAGTGATATTTAAACTATGAACCTACCTAGCCTTTGATTCACAACTCACATTTTTGAAATGCCAAATATATTGCATACTAGCACACCCTGTATGGAAGAGGTAATTCATCATAACATTGTTGGTAAAAAGCAAAGACTACAGGCATTTTAGTGTTCATTGATAGAGTTCCAGTTAAATGCAGAGCAGTATGCTAAATATTAAGAATAAGATATTCCTATGTGCATTTATCTTGAAAAAGTCAAAAAGTTCAGGACGTTGAATAATGTGTGTGTAGAAAAGGGGACAGTTATATAACTCTACACCTCTACATGTATATACAATTTATAAAATGAGCATATAATTACATAAACATATTATATTTGTTTAAATATAATTATTTACATAAAAGCAGGAAACTAATCATATTTGTTGTTTCCAGAAACAAATACTGTCTGGCTAGAGACATTGTGGAAAGGTTGATTTTTTTCACTCTATACTCTTTTTACAAAGCTTGGAGTTTGGATAGTTTAAGTAAATTGCTTAGCTTGAAAATGAAATATATACTTAAAGTATAATATGAATAATGTAATAATGTGACTGCCTTCGGCTATTTGTTTTAGGTATGTTTAGTAATTTCGTGCAAAGGAGATTGTACTGAACACAGGAAAATTTCTTGGAATCACAGAGTATTGCTATTTTTTTCTCCTGTCCCCAAGTCTTAATCTGAGGTTACAGTACCAATAAGATGAAATAAGTAGGTAATTTCTCTCTATGCCATGTTTATTCTCTTTTCTCCCCCACCCCTTGCTTTGTTCTTCTGATGTACTAAGCAAAGCAGAGACAAATATGAGTGACAGGCTGTCACTGAGAAACCTCATGTAAGAATTTTTATGAGTTTGACATCTTCGTTAATAAGCACTCAAAATTAACATCTTACAAGATGTTAACAGAAATGTTGTGAATTCCAGAGCAATTTGAGTTGTTTCATATGCATGTGTTTTCAAGGTAACTGAGCTTTTCCTTTTCATTATGCTTAATTTATTTTATTTTGCTTAGTTTATATAGTCCCCACCATCATTGACCTGGCCTCTTTCTTGTTGTTAATGTATCCTTACTAAGGTGAGGGAGAGATTCTCTTAATACCAGAAAAGCAGGTTTTTACTTTAAAAAAGTGGCCCTGTTTTCTTCATTTACTTGTGATTTTGTCCAAATATCCTTTGCTGCATAAAACAACCTCAAAACCTAATGGCCTCAAATAACTATTTTGTGAAGCTTTCTTCCATAAAAACCTTTTGAAAGTAGCTTTCTTGGTCTTCCATCTTGGTATGTTAAGCAGAGGGAAGTATCCTTCACCTGTTAATATGCAGGGCCACTATTAACAATGGGTCTATTGCCAATTCTTTGGCTCTCTTACTCATGTGGTCTGAATGTATCCCCCAAAATTCATATGCTGAAACATAATCGCCAATATGGTATTATTTACAGGCAGGGCTTTTAGGAAGTGATTAAGTCATAAGAATGGAACCCTCGTGCATGAGATTAGTGACCTTATAAAATGGCTGGATGGAACTAGCTAGACCCCTTTTGCTCTTCCATTCCTTCCACCAAGTGAGAACAGTTTTCTCTTCTTGAGGTTGGCTTACAAGGTGTTGTCTTGAAAGCAGAGATGGGGCCCTCACCAGACACTGAACCTGGGGAGTCTTGATCTTGGACTTCCCAGCCTTCAGGCTGGAGTGCAGTGGCATTTAGCTCACTGCAACCTCCACCTCCCTGGTTCAAACAGTTCTCCTGCCTCAGCCTCCCAAGTAACTGGGATTAGAGCTGTGTGCCACCACGCACGGCTATCTTATCTTTAGAAATTATCCAGTCCCAGGTATTTTGTTATAGTGCCACAAATGGACCAAGACACTCTATCCGTGTAGGAGATCACATTTGCCTCTTGTTTGCCTGTTTCCTCCACACTAAGCTACTCCAGGAATGTGATCAGTGCTCAATATATTAGCTATGTAATGAATCATGATAAAATTCTCTTTAAACACTTATGAGTTCACATTTTTTTCTATTCCCTTTACTACTACAGTACTCTCTCCTTAGTTTGGGGGGATACATTCTACAAACCCCACTGGATGCCTTTAGGCATTCCAACTGTGGATAGTAATGAACCCCGTTGCCACCAGTTGGAACACATTTTGTTCACAACTTCCACCCACAAATTTAATGCCTTTTCTATCTTAACTAAGCACTTATCATGGTCTGTAGCCATTCATATTTCAGTTTGAGGCATGACAGAAAAGTAGCATGAATTTCTTTTTCCTTGACAATTTCATGGATGGAAGATATATCCTTATCATAGATCTTACTGTAGCAACGTCAACAAAGATTTTTTATTCTCTCCTTATTCAAGTGAGAACTTTAACCCTTTCACTTAAAGGAAGAACCTCACAGCTTTTCTATGGCCTATCCAAATTGCCTGCATCACTCACTATTTTTGCACTTTCCAGCCATAATGAAATAAAGTAAGGGTGACTTGAACACAAGCTCTGTGATACTGTGACAGTCAGTCTGAGAACTGAGTTGGTTCCTAAGTGACTAATGAGTGGGGAGCATCAACAGCGTAGATCCGCTGGACAAAGAGATGATTCCTGTCCTGGGTGGGACAGGTTGGGATGGCATGAGATTTCGCCATTTACCCAGAGTACTGCTTTAAAATACACTTTTTTATTTCTGGGAGTTTTCATTTAACGCTTTCAGACCAAGATTGGCCATGAGTAACTGCACTGTGCAAAAATAAACCACAGATGAGGGAGGACTTCTGTGTCTCCTTTGGCTGCCACCATCTCTTGTTCATCTACAGTCTGTTCATTGACTTCCCAGTTAACCAGTTTTATCTCCCTCCTCTCTGCACTGCATCTGAAAGGATCATCCTAATGCAAAAATCTAATGATTTGATTTCCTAGCTTAAATTTCTTCAATTAATGGCTTTGTTATCACTAGAAAAAAACTCAAAAATCTGACAAGCCTCTGAATGACAGCTTCTGCTTTCCTCTGGCTTTATTCTGACCTGTTTCCTTTTCTCACTTGATGTCACAACAGTGTGGATTACGTCTGTCCCCCTAGCTTTGCTTATTAACCACAGACCACTGGGCATGATGAACATTGGGTTGCATCAATCTTCCCTTCGCTTTGCTTCTTTCTTGCCCCTACCACGTCTTAGGTCTCAGATTGGATGATGGGGCCTTCCTTGACCCACCAAAGCAAGGTTTATTCTAATTTTGTGCAGTCCCATTTTACTCTTATTTCCCCCATGATATGGTCCTTTGAGTCAAGAAATTTTCACGTGTTTTCATTGACAACATGCTTTTGCTGACTAGAAGCTATCTATCTAGCTTCCTTCCTTCCTTCCTTCCTTCCATCCTTCCATCTTCTCTTTCTTCTTTCCTTTCTTGTTTTTTTTTTTTTTTTTTTTTTTTTTTTTTTTTTTTTTTTTTGCCTATTACCTTCTTGGTAGTGTTTTTAAGCAGGTGAGATTCCCATATGAATGACTTCCACATCAATGTGAAGTTACTATCATTATAATATCTTCCCATATTTATATCAAATTTGGAGCACTGGAAACATTTTCTCCTGCCCCAGATCTTTGCTTACTATCTAGATTTTTAGAACGAGTTCCCTGTTTCCAGAAATACCAATGGGTATATACCCAAAGGAATACAAATCATTCTATTATAAAGACACATGCACATGTATATTCACTGAAGCACTATTCACAATAGCAAAGACATGGAATCAACCCAAATGCCCATCGGTTATAGACTGGATAAAGAAAATGTGGTACATACATACCATGGAATACTGTGCAGCCATAAGAAAGAATGAGATCATGTCCTTTGCAGGGACCAGGATGGAGCTGTAAGCCATTATTGTAGGCAAACTTATGGAAATGCAAAACCAAACAGTGCATGTTCTCACTTAAAAAGTGGGAGCTGAACAATGAGAACACAAGACACAGGGAGGGGAACAACACATTCTAGGGCCTGTTAGTGGTAGGGTTCCGGGGAGGGATAACATCAGGGAAAACAGCTAATGTATGCTGAGCTTAATACCTAGGTGATGGGTTGATAGGTGCAGCAAACCACCATGGCACATGTTTACCTATACAACAAACCTGCATATCCTGCACATCCTTCCACATCCTGGAACTTAAAAAAAAAAAAAGCATCCTGTTCCTGTCTGCTGTATCATCTATTGAAATCACAGTCCAATATCCATCCCTCCTTCAAGGAGTGCTCCAGTCATTCTATTCCAACTTTTTTCTTATGAGACATTCTCTGGATTTCTGAGACACACAATTATGTCCATTGACTGTAATTTATGTTTTCCTATTTATAAAATCATAGAAAGTGGTACTGCATTTTTTGGTATTTGTGTGGAGCAAATATCACAATAAGCTTTAATTGGCACTGGGTTTTTATATAAATGAGTTAAGAATTAGTGTATTTTATATGAATGAGTTAAGAATTAGTGTATTTAAAATTTATGATTGCCATGAACAAGTAAGGTACAGATAGAAAATGACCAGGCATGCGGTTCACACCTGTAATCCCAGGTACTCGAGAGGCTGAGGCAGGAGGATCACTTGAGCCTATGAGTTCAAGGCTGCAATAAGCTGTGATTGTACCACTGCACTCTGCCTGGATGGCCAAGCGAGACCCCGTCTTTAAAAAACGGACAAAAACAGATTATAAGACTCTTTAATAAAAACGTATTATATTTGTTTTTGAATGCAACTATTTTTGTTTTGCCACGTGTTCTTGTTTTAACACTTAGCAGAGATCTGGCCAATGTGACCCTGTAGCTTATTTTCTTCCTCAAGCATGGACTGTGCAATCTCTCAAAACAGAAATTCTTCACCCATCTACCAGCTTCTATGTGATTGCCAAACCATGGGATGCAATGACTTCATCACCCCTTTAAAATACAAGTCTCTTTGAATGTGTCTTTATTAGTGGACTGTCACAATGTTACCAAAGTTTCTGTGTGAGGGGATTGTGGGTCATGTGACAATTATGTATATGAATTCTAATATTCTTTGACATGGACCTTTCTGATTAATTGAATAACCTGATTACTAAAGTTTGGATTTATACCATACATGGGTTACTCAGTTTTGAAAAATGTAGTGAAATAAGGTTTCTCTTTTTTTAATACCTATTTTATGTCCCATATATTTTCTGACCCCTCAGCATCGAGTAGTTTATTCAAACTACATTCTACATCACATTCATTAAATACATGTATTTCTGAAACCCATTCTTATATGAAGATTCCAAATTTTAGGGTCTAAAATTAAGAATGCTGATTATCCTTATACTATGAAAGCCTGGGGGGGGGGTGTTAATGGAGAGTTTCTGTACATTAGCTGACTTTATGATGAGTTTCCTTTTTTTCTGAATCACTTGCAATTACTTTAGTTTGCAAACTCAACGAATCCACTAGAAATTTGGTTTCTTCTAGAGGATTTTTTTTATGTCACTATGCCACTTAGCAGTTTCTTTCCCTGTCCTTGAGGGCTCTGCCTGCATCTCACTTATCAGGCTCTGGTCAGATGCTGTGCATGTCTTGCCATTGTCCAACATCAGTGTTGTCTGATTTTCTTTTACATACAAATGTGAATCCCCTTTCCAGAAGGTTATAACATATTGAATTCCTATAATTCATACTAGAAGCTTTCACTTTTATAGGGAGGGCTTTCATTAGAGAATCTCTCTATCCTAAATTTTGTCAAATGCTTCCTTCCTTTAAAGCAGCTTTTGTGAACTTCATTAAGTCAGAGTTAGGAAAGATGTGGGTTTTGGTCTTGGGCTTTGCTGAGCTGCTGATTGGCTCAATGCACAGCTTGGCATATTCTCAGGAATGCTGAGTGTGTTCCAGAATTCTGTAATCTGTCTTGTTTAGTACATTGTCTGTAGGTTACCAGTCATTACTTGGAAGGAAAAATTGTCTTCCGTGTTCCGTGTGTCTGCATTTCGACTACAGTTGTGTTGTAAGTCAAGTTATGTTCATCTTTGAATTCAATCTATTAATTTCTGCTATGTGAGTACATATTTTAGGAGTCTGGGAAACTATATGGGCATGGTGGCAGATGCAAACTGTGGCTGCATCCATATGAATGTATGTTCCAAGAACTGATGTGAAATTGGCAATATATTTTTTAAAAACTCACACTGCAGCTACTGACAATGTGTAGTTTAAAACTCCTACTGTGTTTTCTGCTTGGTTTCCCCAGATGGGAGAACTGTGATTGGAACATTATTGCAGAATTGCTCTTGCTTTAGATAGCTTTATTTTTATTCAAGTTGCTTTTAAAAAGATTTTTAAAATATATATACTCTGAAACATCAAAAGCACATTTGGGCTCATTTTTGAAGAAGGAAAATAAATTTAATGGATGCCAAAATGTCTGAAAACTAGCATGCTTGCCAGGATTGTGATAATGGTATGGGGGTGATGAGGGAGTTTCATGGTGGTTGCAAATATTAAACAAGGTTTAATCGTCTGCATAATGAAATGGGAAGAGCTTTGGACTGGGAGTTAGGGGACCTAGGTTCTGGTCTGGGCTCTGTTCCAGTCCACCTTATCTACTTTCTTCATGCAAATTTTCTCACCTTTATCTGCTCTGTCAACTCATTTGTAGAAAAAAGGATGGACTGGATGATGTCTAAGAAGACTATGGAATCTCATGGCTGTCCTTGATTTTAAAATGAACAGTAAATAAAACAAATGGAGCAATGTGACCTTATGTTACGATTGTGCAGCCTCTACTAGGCAACACACATTCAGGACCAAAGTCACAAAACGTAGCTATTCATCTAAGTGTCTTATCTCAGAGACCTTCAGGAAGTCAACTCTGAATGCCTAGAAATCCCTCACTAATGGGCAGATTTCTTTTCGATGGGGTATTGACTGTCATTGACACCAGTAGCAAAGCACTAATGGAAATGCAGAGATGCATGAGAAGGTGATTAGCTTGCAGCCAGCTGAGTCTGTGGGGGAGGGAATTTGGGTTCTCAGAATCACTTATGCAGCTTGTCTTTCATTCCTCAGAGATAAAATCTTCCAGTCTTGCCTACCATTTTCAATAGTGTGAGGCTTAGCAACAGCTTTAACTGGACATCTGTTTCAGTTATTAAGTTATGCCTCAAAAATAATTGTACCTGGAATGGCCCAAATGAGTAAAATGTGCTTCCAAAAATACCTATTGACCATATATTGATTATGTGCTATACTGCATTTCATTCAAAGGTACACATCTTTTCAAGTTGTGAATTTGAAATTATTTATTATTGATGGCATCTTTCAATTAAAATTGGTAAACCTTTTGCTCTTAGTGGCAAGTAAAATCCTTGTGCATCAAAGACATTCAGTAATATCTTTGATTTGGTTGGTTATAGTATTAATCTGTAGTATCAGGCATGATCTAAGTTCCTTTTAAGGAAAATATTTATAATAGAGACAGAAAACCTCCATTAATATGGTTGGGATGTTGGATGTAGAAGAATTCTGCTAAAAATAACAAAGTTGTGTTTCACAGTTGAGTCAACTGTCTCACGCTGCTCCCCTGTAGCCCTTGCCTGCTCACTTTACTAGCTAGTAAAAAGTGTTTTTATGGAATTAGAACTCTTTAAGTAAATGGATTTTCCTTTTTGCAAATGTACTTCCTTACAAGAAAATAGGTGTAAAGCACTTAGCCCAGAGCCTGACACAGAATAAATGGTAACCATAAAGTGCCTTCTGGGTAGAGCACTTTCTAGCTAAGTGCATGGGTTTTGCATTTCCATATTTAGCTTTCTGTGAGGGTTGCTGTGTCTCACCAGGAGCAATGAAGACCCGAACTTTAATGCAGTGAGCCAAATTACTGGACCATTCTGACAATGGAAATAATTAGGCCCTAAGGTATGGATAATTTTTAAATTTTTCATTTTGAATTATTCTCAGAATTACAAAACAGTTTCAAAAACAGAATTCCTGTAATCTGTCTCTTAGATTCCCCAAACTGACGTTTTCAAGAACCACATGCAATTATTAACATCATGAAATTTACATGATGCAATATTCTTTTATAACTCAGAGATTAGAGTGCCTTTTCAGTGAAGGGTCAGAGAATAAATACTTTTGACTTTGTTGGCTATAAGGTCTTGATTTCATCTCATTTCTGTTGTAGTAGCTATGAAGGACACTTTTAAGAATAGTAATGGCTATGTTTCCAAAACCTTAATGATGAAAATAGGTGACCAACCAGCCTTAGTTTACCAACCCATAAATCCACAAATCATATTTCTAATTTGACAATTTTCCTATTAATATCCTTTGGTCCAGAGTCTAATCTAGGGTCATGTGTTGCCTACTGTTGTCATCGTCTTAGTCTCTAATTTGGAACAGTTTCTTCATCTGT
This sequence comes from Aotus nancymaae, assembly GCF_030222135.1. Classification (NCBI taxonomy): domain Eukaryota; kingdom Metazoa; phylum Chordata; class Mammalia; order Primates; family Aotidae; genus Aotus; species Aotus nancymaae. The sequence goes on along the minus strand of NW_026988494.1, from coordinate 3,937,409 downwards.
TTTTATATTTAATGACTTCAAAACTTGGGAAGCATATCAGCCTGTTATTTTATAGGCTGTATTAGTCCATTTTCACAGACATACCTGAGACTGGGCAATTTCCGAAATAAAGAGGTTTAACTGGACTTATAGTTCCATGTGGCTGGGAAGCCTCACAATTATAGCGGAAGGCAAGGAGGAGCAAGTCACGTCTTACATGGATGGCATCAGGTAGAGAGAATGAGGAGGATGTAAAACTGGAACCCTCTGATAAAACCATCAGAACTTGTGAGACATTCACTACCACAAGAACAGTATGGGGGAAACTGCCTCCATGATTCAATTATCTCCCACTGGGTCCCTCCCACAGCACCTGGGAATTATGGGAGTACAATGCAAGAAGAGATCTGGGTGGGGACGTAGAGCCAAACCTTACCATAAGCTGTATGTCCACTTGGGCATCTCCCGTATTTCTTCATGGTTATATTTAGATTGTGCATTTCCATTATCCATAGTACAGATGTGATGTTGTGGCCTTCTGCTTTATATTAGGAGGCACAATCTTAATTTATCCCATTATTGGTGATGCTAACCCGAGTCATTTGGTTAACATGTTATCTGCCAGGTTTCTCCCCTGTAAACTTACTCCTTTTCCATTTGGAATTTAGAAGTTTTAGAATTTTCCCTTTGTAATTATCATATGGTTATACTTTAAGAATACATGAATATTGTTTATGCTTTTCCCATTAATTTTATCATCTAGTGCTGATTCTTTGCTTAAATAGTTAATACTGTGTTTTTTTCCAAATGGTGAAATTTAAATTTTATCCTAGCCTGGACATGGTGGCTTATGCCTGTAATCCCAGCACTTTGGGAGGCTGAGGCAAGGCAGATCACTTGAGGTCAGGAGTCTGAGACCAGCCTGGCCAACTTTACAAAACCCTGCCTCTAATAAAAAATACAAAAATTAGCCAGATGTCTCAGCCTCCCAAGCAGCTAAGCTTGGGAGAATCACTTGAACGCAGGAGGCAGAGGCTGCAGTAAGCTGAGATCACGCCATTGCATATCAGCCTGAATGACAGAGTGAGACTTTATCTCAAAAATAAAATAAAATAATTAGAAAAATAATTTTTCATTATTCTTTCTATGTTTGTCACTTGGTATTCTATGATAAACACATGCTTTCTCTTATATTTTATTACTTCATATTAGCATAAGCTCATGGATTATTATACTTTTGGTTAAGTTTTCATTGCTGTCATTGTGTATTTTGTTGCTCAAAGTTATCCCATATTTGCCTGCGATGAGGCCCTTGGAATTAGCTGCTGTCTTCTTTTGATGTCCCCATATTCTAAAGCGCTCTTCCTGTTGTATGATACAGGTATTCATCTTGTGCTTTGCTTGCTCTGGCCCTGGAATCGGGGTGTTTTACCAATGATTGCTGGTTTATTTTATTACAGAAAAGTATTCAGGAACCATGGTCAGGGAGTAAGTCATGTTATTGTTACTGGAGTACCATTGGTTTCTGGCCCTTTCTGAACAGAGCTAGAAAATGTACATATATGTGCACACACATACACACATATACACACATTTGTATACATTTCCATACTTATCAGTATGTCTGTTAAAATCCACAAATTCATACCAGTACTTCTAATTTCAGTTCAACATAACAAGAACCTACCCCTTCCCTATTTCTTTATTTCTAACTCTTTTCCATTGTGGAAGTTGGCTACCATTATTGATGATATGCTTGCTTATTTGCTAAGGAATATAAAAAGGTAGGGTTGAAATTTCTAATCCATACTCCTGTGAAAGTAACTCTATTTGTGTGAAGTTCTTTTCATCTCCAAAGAGTAAATTTACTATTTCCAAGGTCACATAGGTTATCTCCACACTTCAGTGTGGATCAGGCTATGCGTTTCTAATAGTTAGTTTCATTTGTTGGTAGTAGCATGTCATCTTCTCATCTTTAGTTGTTACATAATGTGTGAAACATTATCATAGTTCTGAAGTCAGAAATACATGAGACATTATACTCAGAGAAATGCCTCCCTCCCATCCTTTCTGACTCAATCCCAATTGCTCATTCTTACCATTCCATTCCCATTATCTCCTAGGTGTAGCCAATCTCATTAGTGTCTGATATATCCCTCCTGTATTTCATTTTGCACAACTAAGCAGATACATAGATATTTCTATATAATTTTCTATTTTCAGCAGTAGGAAATATGCCTAAAATTTTATATTGCAGCATTGTTTTTAATTGCAAAATATTGGAAGCAGCCTGAATGCCCACACCTAGGAGAGAGGTTGGGCTAACTTTTGTACATTCTCACTATGGAGGGCTATGTAGCTGTTGCAGAGAATGAAGATCTCTATGAACTGATACAGCAATAATTCCAAGACACATTGTTATCTGAAGAAAAACAATGTGAGAAGAACTGTTTTAAGATTCCATCTGAAAGCCCCTACAACATCTACCTCCACACAGTTATTTCCCTACCACTGTTGTTGTCCAAAATTCTCTCACTGGAGGATTATCTTGGGCTTTCATTCAGCCCCTGCAAAAAAAAAAAAAAATGCAGCTATGAAGGATAACAGTTAACTGGTCACTTGCAGGCAGAGGAGATGTAAGCTCAAAGATGGCAGGTATAATTCCTGTAGATACCAGGCATCAGGAGAAATGGGAAGGGTATCACTGACTGGGAATAGAATCCCGGTATTAAATAAAATAGACAGTTTTTCCTTCTATAGGCCAGCTAGGTTTAGATATAGTTAATGCTTTGAGTGTATCTTATTAAGAAAAATAATGAGAGTTTAATGAACTAGTAACAATGCAGAATCCCCGACTTCAAAGCTTTCACCTGTGGTTTATATTAACAAGGCAATGAAAGAACTGCCCACCTTTTGGGAGGAGGAAAGAAACAGAATAAATCAGACATAACAAATAAGAATTAAATCTCTAGCCATAATAAGTCACTGAAACAAAAGGAATAAGACATTTAACAACCTATTCGCTATCCCGAAAATATTATGGATTTGGGCAGAGTGGGAAAGAGGAAAGAAGAGGTGATTCCATATGGATTCCTGGGATGCTTTGCCAAAAATGTAGGCATTGTTGGAATTAAACTCCATTTAAGTGAACTAACTGCAATGTTTTTTTTTTTTCGAAATCAGCCATCTTGGAGTGTTTGAGGGCACATAGGTTCCTATTTTTTCACTGTTTTTCCTTGTCCCTTACCCTTCCTTCAAGAGTGATGCTTAGGAACTCCTTCCGTGTGCCCCAGTATCCCTTTTTCTCTTGCCACATGGTCTTGTGCATGTAGTTTACTTTATGTGGAAACCTGATCACCCTCCACTCCAAACATAAGCCATCTTATTTTGGCTAATTACACTCAATCTTCCAGTCTCAGATGAGATGTAACTTCTCAGGCAGTATTTTACTTGACTCTCCAGAACTGGTGAGAGTTTTCTGTTTTGTATTTGTTTTGTCAACTTATCTAGCAAACCGCCCTCCACTTTCTTACATAATTGTCCACTTATCCTTCTTGTAAAGTCTTTGAGTACAAAGGCTATATCTGTCATGTATATCATTAGATTCACCTAGAGCAGTGTTCACCACCCACAACCTATTTGCTAAGTGAATGACTTACCAATGGCCCAACAATTTAGGATGCTGGATAATGTGCATTCTAGATCCTCTCACTGAATAATGTAGAGATATGGAAATAATTGAAATGTATTTGAAAACAGTTAAAACAGGGTTATTGTGGCATGATTACATCATCTAAGATATATTAAATATTCTTTTTTGCATGGTAGACAGCCTGATAAAAAGCCTAATCACCTAAGATTAATGGAAATTATTTTCTTAGCTCATGTCATAATAGAGATTATTCTTCTAGTGCAATATTTCTTACAACTTCAAATGGGATATGATTAATACAATAATTTTAAACGTGTAACTCTTTGACATGACTCCAGTGGTTCTAATTTACTTAACAGAAGTAACAACCATCTGCAGATCTCTTAAAATCAAACTAGTAATTTGTTACTGAAGAACTTCATAGAACCTCTCCTATATTGCTATTCATTGTGAATCTCTCAGGGGAGATAGTATAGAGCGTTTCCAAAATGATCATGGGGTACTTTTCAGCTTCTCCCCACAACTTCCAGAGCACTTTCTAGAACTAGCACATGTTGCTCTCTATCTACCCACCTACCTGCCTACCTGTTTGTTGAAAGAGTGACTTGTGAATTTTTACCTTCTCTTCTCTTTTCCCATCCTTTTATGCCCTTCCACGATTCCTGTCTGCCATTAAACTTTAGCTTTTCAATTTCTTATTTCCTTCCTACAGAAAGAAAAAGAAAATGGGAGATACTGATTCCAGACATGCTTCTTTTGTGTGTTGAAAGCAACCCAGCCCTTCCCTAGATGAAAACATAAGCATAAATTCTGGGCACTAGTGTGTTGACGGCAGATGTGGGAATGTGACCCTACAATTTTCCAGAGGAGGAAAATCATTTGTAATTATTGGGAACATAATAGAACTATTGAACATGCATATCTCAACTGTATAAAGTCTCAAATACTTCACTTCTGTTTCTGTAATGGTATAATATGGCAAATATGAAAGTAGTAAAGTCAAAAATTAAAAATATGGCATTAGTCAGAGACATCTATTAAAATAGGCAAGAAGAGTGAATTTATGATGACAGTTCTTTGGGCTGCTGGAGCCTTGGAGTTTGCTTCTGCTGCTCTGATTGGTCTCCTTAGCTTGTTCTACCAGATGAGTCAAACCAGTTAATCATCCTGTCATGTGGTGTGGGATAGAACAAGAGGTTGGCCATACATAAGTCATTTACAAGGCCCTTTGCTCCTTGCTTTCACTCTCCCTCATTTGTTTCTATGTATGTCTTCTCTATACATCTATTTTTAATTTACTAGCCAACAGGTTCCTTGTAAAGTGTGTCTGTGCCTACCTTTGTTTTTAATTAGAAGTGCTTTAATAATGTGGGAAAGTTCATGGCGAAACAAAATAGGTCAAATTATGTCCATTAAGTGACATATTTCCAAAGGCCTGGCAAAAGAGACCTTAAAGCTAGTACAACTATAATAAGAGTATTATTTGGATTGAAAATACTGTCTTTGTTAATTTACTATTTTTCTCAGTTTCTGCTTGGAAGAATTTCAAACCTGTAGAGAGGCTTAAACAATAGAACAACAGACAGTGGTATTGGAGCTCCTAGTCCAGGTTCACCAATTACTGACATTATGTTGCATTTGCCACCCCACGACTCACATGCACACGTGCACACGCACACAACACACACAGATACTTTTAAGTTAAGCCATTTTAAAGAGTTTCAGATATCTTTACAGTTCATTCCTGAATACTTTAGCCTATAGTCCCTGCTAAAAACAGACATTGTTATACAACCACCCTGTTGTATCAAATTCTAGAAAATTATAAATATTTTAATATTACCTAAAAAATATAAATTAAGATAATATAGATAATATATTTATAATTCAATTATAACTATTATATGTAAAATGTATTATGTCTATTATATATTTGGAATGGTCTAAATGTTTGTGTGTGTCTAATATTCTTATGTTCCAGCCCTAACCTGCCATGGGATTTATTTGAAGGTGGTGCCATTGGGAAGTAATTAGGTCTAGATGAGGACACACAGGTGGTACCCTCATGATATTTGTTCCCTTAGAACAAGAGACAGTAGAGAGCTTCCTCTCTCTCCATGCTTATTCATGGAGGAAAGACTGTGTAAGGTCACAGTGACTTGTAAGGTCACAGTGAGAGGGTGTCTGATTGCAAGCCAGGAACAGAGCCTCACCAACCCTGGCCATCCTAGCACCCTAATAGTGGACTTCCAGACTCAGAAACTATGAGAAAACTAATTTCTGTTGTTTAAGCTGCCCATGCTATGGTATGTTGTTATAGCTGTCTGACCTAAGACTTTATCATATTAAATATGGCAGTCTAACCTAAGACTATATCATATTATCTATGTATTATAATATAGATAATATGTCTTTATCTTCAAACACATTGTATCTAATCATGTACAATTTTAAAGTGGAGCGAAACAGTGTTGGTGGTGAGCATACTGTAATGAAATCACTTGTCTCTCAGGTAGTCTTTCTCCCTACAGGATGTGTTCTTTAAGATCAAGAATCACTTGGAGTCCAGGGCTCCTATACTGTTTGTCCTTGCATTCTCAGCATCTAGAGTTGAGCTATACTTTGGATTCATTGTATTGAAATTAACAGATAGAATGATATTCCTTTAAATCAGATTTTAGGACCTTTGGAGCAGAATTCAAGTATATACACATTTCAGAGATAGTGCTATTACAATTAAGTGGAAAACACTAAAAGGGAATATTTATGAAGAAAGGTTGGAATGCTTCTTGCCTCTGTCAGAGAAGGACCGAATTCATATTAAGTTTGTGAATCTCATGTGCCCACAGTTTTCACTTCTTGACTTGGTCCAGGAGTGCCAGAACTTAGTCTAGTTGGCCATGTCCATGCAGAGATGTGTCCTGTGCAGCTCTTTATTCTCTTCTGATTTGTTTTCTTTGTGTACAGCTTTTCTGGGAGTAGGCATGACGGTGGCTGTGGAGTGATCTATAGATAACTCTAGTTTGTCTTTATTTCCTCAGAACAGACTGTAATGAGCAGACCTATGTCTCCTAAGCTTTGCTGTAGTAGGGATTTCATTAGCTCCTTCTGTGTCAGGCTTTCTCTGTATATTCAATAACCAGATTGTCCATGATATGAGGAATGGAGAATTAAACAGACCCACTTATTTTCTGGGTTGCAATTTTCTTTTTGCTGTACCTTTGGATCCTCCTTCCTGTATTTTTTCTGTCCCACTCTTAGAAGTATTATAAGTGTATATATAAGCTTCCCTTTCTTTTCTTCATGTTTCTTATAACTGGAGGCCAATGTGGTGACAGATTTTTTTATGCAGACTTTCTAAGAAGCTAATACTTTTCGGTGAAGGCTTTCTCTAACTAAATTGTATCTGTGGTCTTTCAAACTTGAACCTAGTGAAATATGACTCTCTGATCATCTACAGTGCAGAATAAATACCATGGATTAACCATGGCTACTCATTTTGAAGGAGGGTTTTCAAATGGAAAAATCAAGAAAAGCTTGGGTGCTTTGCCATGGCATATGGCAATGCTAAAATAAAGAAAAAATATAGTTTGTAGTAACAGATGGATTTGAACCACACTTGGATCTGTTGAATACTTTTTAATATTTAATTTACAATGAATCTTTAATATAACATTTAACTAAGTGTTCTGTCATATTCCTTTGAAATGTATAAAGACTTGTCAATATAATTGTGTCTAGGAGATTTCATATGAATATTAACTATTTAGAATTAAAACTGTTGTTGAGAAAATGGTAATTTTCCTGAGATTTTTATGGTTCACTTACATTTGTGCTGTTTGAATGTTGTGTATGTTTCGTAACAGTCTGTCAGCTTCTTCTTTATTTCCTGTTAGCTAAAAAAGAAAAAAAAGGAACCAAATAATGAAAGTGACTTTTAGCCATGGAAATGAAATAAACATGAAAACCATGCTGAGGCCATTGAATCTATTCTGTTTGTTTGTATAGAGCCAAATGCCACAATAGTTTTCTAACAATATAAGACATTATGGTTGTAGCTGAATCATAGTTTCTATCCTTCATGGAAATGGGCTGAATAAATGTAGTTACCAAGTAAGTGGTAAAACAACCTAGTCAATCATATCTGAATTCATGCAGAATTACTTACAATGTACTAAAGACATTTCATACAAAATTTATTTATTTATTTTTTTAAGTATATTAAAGCTGAGTATGGTGGCTTACACCTATAATCCCAGCACTTTGTGGAGTTGAGGCAAGAGGATTGCTTGAAGCCAAGAGTTCAAGACCAGCCTGGGCAATATAGCAAGTCCCCATGTCTACTGAAAAATAAAGCAAATTATTTGCTGGGCATGGTAGTGTGTGCTTTAGTCTCAGGTACTTGGGAGGCTGAGGCAGGAGGATTACTTGAACCCAGGAGCTCAAAGTTGCAGTGATCTATGATTGTGCCACTGCACACACCAAAAAAGGTTTTTAGATAGCAAAGATGGAGAACGTAGCGTTTAAGATGTGTTCTGATTTATGCTTCATACTTCAAATGCTTCATTGGATTGCCACCTCTTGATCATGATTATAACAACTGGGTCCTTTAATGTAGAAAAGAAAAATAAGTTCCTACTTTCAGGACAAGACTTATTATAATAGTTCCTTCTCTTGCATTTGATATTCTGTATTTTGGTATGTGTTGGGCTGACATTATTATTTTAAGAAGTATAGTGGGAAAGGGGATGTTAAAGATATGCAAAGCTCATAGAGAATTATGACTAGATATCAAGCCTTTGTCTAGTAAACACCTGCTGTAGAAGAGAAGGGTAGGACTTGGCTGAGGAACTGTTTTTTGTGTGTTTTTGTTTGTTTGTTTTGGTTTTGTTTTTGTTTTTCTTTCCTGGTTTGCTAAGAAAAACTTGAGCCAAGTTAGGGTTTGTTAAACATTTGTAGCTATCAAGACTTCAGAAGACACAAAGGAAAAAAAAAAATCCAGGTCATGATTCTCGTAGTCTGTTTCTCTGACCATTACCTGTGCACTCTCATATAATTCCGGGTCCTAGAGGTTTTCTTGTTTTTGGTAGACTTTTGCCTTGCTGTGTATTATGGTATTTCCACATCGTGTTCCATTAAGTGTAGATATTTAAAGACAGTTCTATACTTCTTCCTCTTAAGACCTGTGGATATATGGTCCTTTTTGAATAAAACCAAACAAGGATGAGCAATGAACAGTTGTCTAATTGGGTGAGTTATGGGGGAATCATCATGACATGGCATCATCTGCTCTTTGGGTCTTTGATCTTAGCCTCGGATCTGCGTCTAGCTATTCCCGGTTTGCATCTAGCTATTCCTTGTTCCCCACACCCTGACCATTTGATAATGGCATGGGAAGATGTATTATTTGATTTGGCTCATCTGTAGGTTTTGTCACTCAGGCTGGAGTGTAGTGGTGTGATCTCAGCTCACTGCAACCTTCCCCCATTGGGACCAAGCGATCCTCTCACCTCAGCCTCCCAAGTAGCTGGGACCACAAATGTGCACTGCCATGCCTGGTTACATATTTGTATTTTTGGTAGAGACAGGGTTTCGCCATGTGCCCAGTCTGGTCTTGAATACCTGAGTTCAAGCAATCCGCCCACCTTGGCCTCCCAAAGTGCTGAGATTACAGGCATGAGCCACCATGCCCAACTCTAGTTTTTAGCTCTAATATTGGATCAACCTTGTATATTTCGGTGGGTTATGAAGCTTTTACAGAAAAGCAGCTGGACTTATCCTACATAGCCATTGTTTGATATTCAGACCTGGAGCTTCAGAATGAAAAGAAATAAGTACTCAATTTCATAATAGGCCAAATGCTCTCATATTTTATTGTATTTTTTCTTTTCAAGAGACAGGGCCTTGCTCTGTCACCCAGGCTGTAGTACAGTGGCACCATCCTAGCTTACTGCAGTTTTGAACTCTTGAGCTGAAGGAATACTTTCACCTCAGCCTCTCAAGTGGCTCGGACTGCAGGTAACTGTGACCACACCCAGCTAATTTAAAAATTACTGTAGAGATGAGGTCTCACTATTTTACACAAGCCAGTGTCAAATTTCTGGCCTCAAGCAATCCTCCTGCCTTGGCCTCCCAAAGTCCTGGGATTACAAACGTGAGCCACTGTGCCCTACCTTAATATTTTAATACACTCAATCCATTCATACTTCCTTTGATCAAAGAGTCTCTTTGCCCACTCAATGAGTGCCAAATTCTATTGAGTCTTTCAGCCAGTGGTTTGCTTTAGTTTGGGGGCCATGTAAATGGAATCTCGGTTCCCTCTCCCTGGTCTGCTCTGTTCCCAAGCATTGACTAACTTTGATATCCTTTCCTGAGGGTATCCTTTTCACATGTACTACTTCTACAGCTTCCTATGTGAAAATAGCATCACTAATGCTCAGTCTATCTCGATTCTTTCTGAAGGACGACAAATGGCATTGTTGCAATCCAGAACACTTTTGCTTTTTTAAACAAATAAGAGTGCACAGTGAAATAGATTGTGAGTGATTTGTGCCCCACCGTTCAGTGACATTACTGCACCATATGGTGCTCAGTGAATGATTTCAAACATACTGGAAAATGTTACCTACTCAACAGTACAATAGGCATTTCTTTAAAAATACATGTAGCAATAAAGCATGGACTTATTTAGCTGCCTTTTCTCCTGTCAGGCATATTATTTTAACAGAGCTTTTATTTTCTAGTAAATAAGCATCACATAATATGAGGCTACCTGCTTGTTCTCCTTGTGCTGGGACATGTGCTGGAGCTGGTGAAGGTTTAATTACTATCTCTGGTGCGATAAAGCCCATGATTTGTGCAGCCGAGGGGCTCCCTGATAAGGAAGATGATGATGTTATTTTGAATTTACCCTGTCTTCTGAACATATCAGCAATGCATTTAGGATTGCTTACACCGGAAGGGGATTGAAAGCTGAGAAAAGAGATTCGAGTCAACTATCTGCTGTTGTACATAATTTGAAAGTTTAAACCCCAGAGTTAACTCACAGTTCATGAGTCTAAATTCATACTCACTTTTTTATTATTACAGAAAAATGGTGTTGATAGATTCGTCACCACTGAGACTCTCTTATCTCATTTGAGCCCCAGGGTTCCAAAGATCAAACTGATTTTTCTCAGGCATCCTTTATTTTCCAAAATGGGTCAGGAATTATTTCATCTTCAGGGAAGGGAGAGCAAGGGAGTGAATAATGTAGATTTAAAAGGCTGTTTTTATATGAAGGATTTGCTTCAAAAAATAATATGAACTTTGCAGAGATATCCTGTGGGTTTTTGTGGTGACATCCTGGTAGTTTAATGGACATCCTAAATGTGTATTGATGACACTGCATTTCAGTTGGAGAAATTACCACTGCACCTTCACTTTGCTTTTACCATAAACTGTTCCTTTGCCGTTTAGTGCAAGATGTAATTCACTTAAATGATGACAGAAAGTGTGTGTTTTAAATAGTTTGTCTGGTGTTCCCAGCCAGGTGTCCAAAGATGATGATGTGATGTTAGAGTTTTAAAGTTGTGCTGGTCAAAAGAAGTCAGAGGAAAGAAATGTTAATAAGAACGAGTTTTCAAAGGATAGTGAGCCATTTCTGTTGAGCATGAAAAGTTACTATGAAAGCAGTCTCCTTAAGGGCTACAAGAAGGTAACAATGTACAGATTAAAGCATGTGCAAAGCTTTTGTTTATGGAGAATGGAATAACTATGGTAGAGCTAGGTTGCGCACAGAAAGAGACCAGACTAAAAGGAGGCTATTAGGAATTAGCTGCTTCCTCACATCCATGTTCACATCTCATGTCAGGCATCAGTGAGCTCCCAAATGCTTATTTGTTACTGTCTCAAAAGGACACACTAAACTCGCCTTTCATTTATCTTTTTTTTTTTTTTTTTTTTTTTTTTTTTTTTTTTTGAGACAGAGTCTCGCTCTGTCTTCTAACAGAGATTGCAGATGTATAGCCAGGATCTTCATAGGTTCAGACCTTTTGTGAGAGAAGCAGAACTGGTGACAATTTGGGGTTGTAGAATTTTCAAAAGCAAAATGCATTTTATGGTTGTGTAGTGCATTGAGAATTAAATGCTTACAGTTTTTTTTTTTTTCTGAGATCTTTGGGGCTCTACTTCAATGAGGAAGTAAGACTAGTTTTAATTAGCAGATCAAATTTTCATATGTAAATGAACTTTCTAAGGAGAATGAGAAAATTAGTTTTATTATAAGGTCCTAAATGTTCTTTTCACAACCTTTTCTATATTATTTATTTTCATAGTTGACTTTTAAAATCCTATATAATAGAAAAGTGGATGTCAGCTAAGGCTTGTATCTAAATTACTGAAGCCTGTGATGAACAGCTGAAATTAGTGAGGTTGTTTTATAGGGAAAAAGATTTTAAGGGGGAAAAATATTATGTGTAGGTTCTTTCCATCTCTCTTGCATTGAAAGGTGAAGAAAGAAAGCTCTATGAGTTTGCTCTTTGTGTAAGACTGTCTGCAGTGGAATCAGAAAGTAATTAAACTAAAAAATGTCTGTTGCCAACAGTTTGTTAAAGACACCAACATAATTAGCATGAGTCACTGAAGTATAGGTTCTTAATGTTCCACACCTTGATCATTGCTATACTTACTGGTGTTGGAGAAGGAGAGAGAAGACACAGAATGTTCAACAAATTCCACGTGGGGAAATCGGAGATGGTTAAGAAACCCTCCCCCTGCAGTGAGCTTTTATCTAATAAAGACAACATGCACACAAAAAAGGAGCGTGAGTTACAGTTCAGACCATGCTCAATGATGGCAATCCAAGGTTCATACGATAACAATAGAAACAAATAAGATTAATGGTGTTGGCTTTGAAAGCTATATTTAATTTTAACAGTGGAATTTCATTTGTTACAAGTCAACATTTGAGAGAAAGCCATGGAATGAATACAGGTCATTGAGAATTTTCTTCTCTTATCCAAACTATTAATTTAGCTGCATTTTCTGGAGTTGGCAGTTCCTAAAGCTATATAGGAATTGCCTAGCAATTGAATTTGTCCCATTAGTTCAAATGCATTTTTGAAACGAGGAGTTATATTTTTCATCCCTTTTGTACTAGAGTGGAGGGCAGTACTTGGAATTCCAACTGCTGATCATTTTTAGATTTTCAATATAATATGATTTTCAATATGAAAATTCCAAGTATTCCACCTCTTTGTACTCTCCCACCTCCTGAATCTCAGAAGAAATTTGAGATGTTTTTAGAAGTTGGTTTGGTCAGACTGCAATCCGTATCTCATGGTGCCGGAAACATTCTTGAATTGTGTTTTTTTCCATCACATACATTTAAAATCTTACTACTTTCTATCTCAAGTAAAGTTGGAGTTTTCAAAATGAATTGAAATGTGCTGTAGTTGTGCTGTCTAAATAATAAGTGGGATGCTGAGTATCGCTAGCTTGGGGGAACCCTTTGATTTGGTGCAATCATTTGTTCCATGCATTTTCTTTTTGCGCTAGTTGGCAACAGCAACAGGGGAGAAGAGAAGTGTGTTTGAATTCTGTCTTTCCTGAGAGTCTTTTACCTAAAAGAAGAGATTATCATTTGATCCAGCAATCCAATTACTGGATACATACCCAAAGGATTGTAAATCATTCTAATATAGACACATGCACATGTATGTTTATTGTGGCACTGTTTACAATAGCAAAGACTTGGAACCAAGCCAAATGCCCATCAGTGATAGACTGGATAGAGATAACGTGGCACATATACACCATGCAATACTATGCAGCCATAAAAAGGATGATTTCATGTCCTTCACAGGGACATGGATGAAGCTGGAAACCAATCATTCTCAGCAAACTAATACAAGAACAGAAAACCAGACACCACATGTTCTCACTCATAAGTTGGAGTTGAACAATGAGAACACACAAACATAGGGAGGGGAACATCACACACTGGGGCCTGTCGGGGTAGGGGGCTAGGGGAGGGATAGCATTAGGGGTAGCACTAATGTAGATGACAGGGTGTTGGATACACAAACCACCATAGCACGTGTGTAACTATGTAACAAGCCACACGTTCTGCACATGTACCCCAGAACTTAAAGCATAATAAATAGATTATCATACCTTCTGACCATAGGCCAGAGAGAATTTTTACAGAATGATGTATTTGGTGACGAACATGTGATTCTGTTTCTGGAAAGTCCCATGTGGTAGAAATAAATGCTAGACCTAGTGGTGAGTGAGTAAAACCACGTGAATGGGGGCTACCTAGCTTGGCTGGAAAGAACATTGGACTAAAAAAACATAGATTATATGTACGTGAGGAAGCATGACTATTTAGAGCAAGAGAATGGGGGAGTAGATGCCTTTTTGGGAGTTTATGCCATTGATAAAAAGAGAGTTGATGAAAATTTCTGGGAAGACATGTCCTAAAAACCTATGATGTCTTTCATACTCCTTGGAAGTCACTTCCCAACTTCAGAACTTAGTGATCCCTCCTGCCTAGATAATGGAATCTATTCAAAGCCTTCTGCATTTGGTCCCAACCTTCCTCTGCAACATGGCTCTCCACAGCCATCTCTGAACTCTAGCCAGCAACTCTCTTCTCGCCTCTGTTGATAGTGTTCATAAGCTAGGAACGATCACTCCTATGTCACCATCAGCCCACGTACTTACGATCCTCTAAGCAAAAGTCATATCGTTTTCATAACAGCGTCCTTGAGTCCCACATCTCATAGTGCATTCCTCTTTTCTGCTTTCCTTTGGCAAACTTGGTTTGTTATTGATTGACTGCTTGTCTCTCCTTGCATATTTATTTTATGTATGTGTTGTCATCTTCAGTTGGATATGAGGCTTTTTCACAAGAGCACCAGGTGGTGTATCAGTTTGTCTGCTTCTCAGGTCATCCTCTGCATAGTGCCTTGTTGCCTAGCAAATACTCCTTGTGTGCTGTATGGATGATGGCAGACCTCCATCACAAAACTATTTTGAGACACTCCAACCTGAGCTGGGGTGCACTGGTCCTTTCACCTGTATAACAGGGTGGGGGTTTTAGGACCCTGTCCTGTCTCAGCTTTGGAGTGACTGTTGTCCTGTGCTGTGGAAGTGCAGGTGCCTTATCTGCATTTTAAATCTTCCAAGAACCTCTGAACCCAGCTCCTACTGAGCACAGCTCTCCTGGAAAGCACAGCAGGCAGCACCAGGGCTGAGAGTGCTTGGTGTGTCTCTGTAGGGCCCTGGCTTGGGGTTATTAAAGCAGAGTGTTTCTGTAATTGCAGCTCAGTGGGAAAGCTCCCCGTGCCACCTTCCAGTCTGTTGACCTCAGCTTCCTGCTGAGCAGGCTGGGAATGTATCTGTAAACCAAGCTAGGACTGCAGGGACAGCTTGAGTTCCTTTGATTCATCTGCTCTTGTTCCCTAGTTTGTCTGTGTTTACATAGAAAGGAGATGATATATATCAGAGGCGCTCCAGGTGCAGCAAGGGGAAGACTGTCATATACGTGGGTACTGCTGGATCCCTGTGACCTCTTAGGTCGCTTTTCTGAAGGATGTAGGCCAAGGGTCATATCTGGACTTTTTGAAATGTGTGCTTCATGTGAGTCATTTTATTTGCTTTATGCTTATGGTTAGTTTTCCTCTTGAGATAAGTTTGTCAGTCTTTATTTTGGTTTTCTTGTTTCAGGAGGCTCATCCTTCACTCTCTCACCATATTGCAAGCATTGCGGTGCCACTAAGGACTTTCACTGCTTTGTGCTGTCTCACCGCTAACTCTTGGTATAATGTTTGGTTCCCAGTGATTAGGTGATTACAGATCACTCTGGCTGCTGCTATCTGGTCACTTACACCCTGTCACTCTATACTCCCAAACTTTTACTGTTTAAAAAAACTTTAAGAAGATAAGTATGCTGGCTTCCTGACTGCTCTCCTCCATCTCCTTGCCTTGTGAAAGCCCTTTCTAACAAGTGTTATGTACACATCATTTTTGAATATATCTCCTTTCAAATACAAAGTGCCCTGTACATGTCATCTGCTAACACAGAAAATTTTCTCATGTGACTCATTTTTTGCTTCGTGTCAACCCCCTAGTTGTCTTGCAGTATTTCCCTGGAGTGTCTGATCTCCTACGTGGGTTCTGAGCACAGCAAAAGGTCTTGAAGAGCAAATAGTGCAAACTTTGCATATCTCTCAGTACACAAAGGATGCTTCAAGCATTTTTGCAAGACTGCAAGCCTAGGTTGATGTTGGGAGGCTCACTCCCTCCGGTTTGCCCCATATTTGAGACCCTGCCCTACCCTGTGGGTTTGCTACATTATGGTGTCTCCTGCCAGAGGTGTGAATTATCCAGCGTGATTCTGGCTTGGGATCTGTTTCTCTTACCTTTTGGAAGCCATGTGGCCACTCAGACATGGTGTCTACACAATCAATCCATTAGTTTTACAACTCATTTTACCATATTGGCCAATGGAAGCTCTAGAGAGAGCTGAAAATTTTGAGTGTTTCTGTTATACACCCAGATTGTAAAGGTGCTGTGGCCTAATGGTGCAGGAAAGATCAGGAATGGAGCAGGTGTGGTCTAGAATGGGAATGGTGGCTGGTAAACTCCTGTAGTGGTCTCAAATTGCCTTTTCAGTGTGTTTCATCTGCACAGCTAAAAAGCAAAAGACAGTGTCTCTGATGTGTCAGGTGCAGGAGTGGATGTGATTCAGCAGATGTCTTTGATGATTGAGAAAACTCTAGAAAGGATAGAAGCAAATTCTCTGGCCTTATATTTATAGCTGCCTCCCAAGTTGAGAAAAATAGATATTGCTTTGGATTTCCTACATTGCTGACTGGGGAAGTGGAACCGCTAACATTAGCATGGTGGTCTCTGAGCTGCGGAATGAATAAAAGTCATCTCCTTCCACCTGCTCCTTTGACAGCAGATTACCAAAGCCTAGTAAGGTATAGTCACACAGCTACCCAGTGAGGACCGCTGACCCGCTCTCCGGTCTTCTAGGACACCATGCACATTGCTTGGTTACATTTTATTCCAACTTCCACTAACTTGATGAAACAGTCCACCATTCCCTTTCCCCTCCTGGTTTATTAAGTGGCACAGCAGCTGCTCCTGAGCCCCGCAAGTTGGAGATCTGAACATCATCTTCACTCTTCTCTTTCCACCCTAAAGGCTGAGTGACTGAGCTGCATTGATTCTACTGTATCTAGAGATGCTGTTGTCAGTGCCCTCCCTTCCGTTATCTTACGTCTGCACGAATCTTTTCCAGAACAACTGTGGGCGTATTCCCTGCAGCTTTTTCTGACTTGCCTGGACTGTCCGGCACTAAATTCCACTGGTAGATCTACCTGCCCGGTGCATCTCTGTGTTCCTATGGACTTGTCCCTATCTTTAAGTCTCCCTGGACTCTGTTGCATGAGAATATCTACCTGAGAACCCAGGTGAGGAAAAGCAGTGACTTAATGAGGAGAAAGCAAAATTTATGGTTCAGTTACACAAAGGTGTGTATAAGGAGAGACAGAGGGATTACTGAGACATCATAAAGTCTAGCTTTGCTTTGTCTAGTAGCGAAACAGTGTACACTTTGATATATAAAGCTGCCAATTTTTGTGCATTTACATTATATACTCATATACATTTTTATATATCATCTTAGGCTGTTCATGCTTCCATAATGAAGTACTGTAGACTAGGTGGCTTAAACAACAGAAACTTATCTCCCACAGTTCTGCAGGCCGGGATGTCCATGATAAAGGCTCCAGTAAGGTAGGTTTTATTCTGAGTTCTCCTTTCATGGCTTGTAGACAACTCCTAACCTTTCTATGTGCTTAAGTGCAGAGAGAGTGGGTGAGTGTGTTCACACCTCTGGTCTCTTCATATAAGATCACTAGTCCCACTGTGAGGACCTCACTCTCATTATGCATTTAAACTTAATTATTTCCCAAATACCTTGCCTGCTAATACCAGTATATTGGAGGTTAGAGCTTTAATATATGAACTTGGTAGGGGGCATGAGGCATTTAGTACATAGTGTACACACATAAACAGATATGTAAAGATTATAATATGATGCATGTGAACTTTTCATATTTGAAAGAATAATGTGCTAAGGCATATTTTATTTAGGGAAATGCTGAAATCTTTTCCCAAGAGACTCCATTTAGAGTATGATTTTTATTAACATTGATTATTCTTTTTATTATAATTTCATGCTGTTAGGATTCTCACTTCCAGATCAGAAAGTTGAAAGCAAAGCTTATTTGAACCTGGTCTCTTCAAGCAGAGGAAACAAAATTTCCTGTAAAACTTGAATTTAGATGATAGAGGATGATTCCGGATGTTGTTACAATTAGGAATAACATCCATTGACAATTAAAGCAATATGTCAATCTTTATATATTGTGCAGAAACTGATAACTGTGTATACATTGAAATTATCCTTCTTAAACCTATAGCAATTTTTATGTCCACTTTAAGAGAATGAAGAAGCATTGAAGAAAAAATGATTTATTTAACTTCACACCTCCCCAGACTGTACTTGCCAACCTCTTGCTTAAGACTCTAAATATTACCTTCTAATTACTGAACAATGATTAAAAGGAAGGTATTGTGTTAAATTCTGTGGATGGCTACAAAGGAGGGAGGGAGGGAGGGAGAGAGAGAAATATTCTTCCAGGAAGAATTATTGATCTAGTTAAATATATAAGGCAGTTAAATTGGTATGATAGCCAGCACGAAAAACCAGCTTCTTTAATGTTCCAAATGAATGGCAGAGAAAATGCCTAGGAATTTGAATGAGATCTGTGTGGTTTGACTGGGATGACCATGAAAGATTTTATGGAGCAAATGACACTTAAATTTTGCCTTTAGAATCCAAATAATTTATCTTGTTCTTTTTACCTCTGCCTCTTCCAGGGCCCTAATCCTAGGTGATTTATAACCATCGACTCTCATACTGGAGAGGAGTTGGGCCGGCTGCACTGGCTGTGCTAACAGACCCCTTCCAGCTACTGCCTCACACAAGTCCCTTACTCAGTGGTTCTGCTTTCCAGAGAGCCTCACATAATCATCAGCTCTGCAGCAGAATCTTCCGCAGACTCAGCTGTGGGCCGTGATTATGTGTCTTAACTATTCTTATTTAGAGTGAGTCATTTAATTCAAGAGAAGATGATCTATATTCTTTTAAGTTTCATTAGCAGCCATTAGAATGCTTAATCTCGTGTATCTTTTCTTTTTCTCCCTAGTCTGAAGCACTGCCATTAGTTTAGATAGCACTTATTAAATTTTTAGCCTGCCAAGCCACTGTGGTAACGTGAAATACTGAAGTTTTGCTGCTTTGATTCTAAGCATAAAGTCATTATCACAAAGCATATAGTCACCCTGTGTTTTGCATACCTGCGTAGGCTTGACTTAGCAGAGCCAGTGCCTCCTCTCCTCTTCGTGATTTCTTGTCACAAATTTCTGTTGCTTTTGTTTTGTGCCAGTGATTTTCACTTCATGTTAAATCTTCATTAACTTAAAAGGTGAGTAGATGTAGTACAGGAACACCGCCAGGCGAACCTGTTTGAAAGTTGGACGTAATTTCAAAAGTGAGCATTGCAGCATTTTGAAAGAACTCATTTGCCTTTTGGGATTTAAAAATAACTTTGTAATTATGGATTGTTTCAGCATAGATATATTTTTAAGTAACAAGTGCCTGAAAATCTTAACACAGTAGACCCAGAACAAAGCAGTCTGGAATAACCTTGAGGAGTTCACAGTTCTGCACAGACTGATAAAAGCTGTCAAGGTGAATTGAAAGGCATGTAGACGGCTGGAGTTTGAGGTTCTGTGTTTTCCCCTAAAGCAGTTGATGACATTTTTTGATATGTAATTCAGGCCAGACAACTGTATTTCTTATCCTTCTTTAGGTGTCTGTGATGTCCTTAGCCAAAAAAGAACAGAACATTGGGGAGACTTTCAGAATTGCCTCAAGTCACTTTTTCTAAAACTAAACTTGCTTGTGGTCTTTAACTTCCACATCTGTGAAAAGAGATGCCCCTTATTTTTTTATTTTAAAAAATTTAATGCTTTCTTTTGCTGGTTTGGGATTTTAAGGATATATTATTTATAAAAAGTACAGTTTTTCATTCACCTTAAAGTTTACTGGCTAAACTACTTTATCTTTTGTGTTGTCTTGAGACGGGGCTTTAATATTTCATTGGTAATAAATTCCAAAAGATGAATAAGAATTGCAAAGGAGGGTTTTGCTTTGTAGATTTATAGTGACTCTGTCTGGACTTGACTCCTGCTGTCATATCTCAAGAAGGGCATTAAGACTCGCCAGCTTACACGTTGCTTGGGTCCTAGAATGCTGGTGAGCTTCTACATGCCTCTGAACTGTGACCATGGCTTTGATGTTTCTGTGAAAGTGTATGTTTCACTTTCACATCCTTGGTCATAATTACTTCTTTAGTTTATAGACACTACCCACATTTTGTTAACGCTATTATCGTCTGTTTTTCACTGCAAGTCCCAGGAATTCTGTGGCATAAGGCAGCACAGGCTCAGTAAACTTCAGATGTTGGATTAAACCTTGCTTAAAATGCCCCCAATGCAAATTACAAGAAAAGAAAGTACATTTAGTGATGGTTTGACAGCCCTTTACAGTTTAAAGAACACTTTGATATCAATGATCACATTAAAGTAATTCAATAAAAGGGTAATCAACTATCACCCTGATTTTATAGACAAGGAAATTTCATCACAATGACATTAAATAGTTTGTCCAGCAGCTCACCATAAAACCTGAGCCCAGGGTAGAACTCATGCCTTTCTATTCCAGGGCCCGTGTTGCTTTTGTTAATCTGTGCCATTTCCTCCATACCCATCGCTGATAAACATTCTGATAAAAAACAAATCCTCATTAAGAGGAAATATCTATACATCATATAGTAATTAGATCATGCCCTTGAGGAGCCACAGTCACGTGGAAGGAATGAAAATGACTAAGCAATGCCAGAAGTGTTATTAGAATTAGATAAATGTATATACCCATTCCCTTGAGTCTATAGAGGGAAACACTGACTGCTGTTATTTGAGAGGTTTCCAGGTAAAACGATCTTTCAACAGGGGCCTGATGAATAAATATACAGATAAAAAGTCTCTAAGGTAGGCAAGAGAGAATAGGCAAACACATAGTGGCCATTGAGTGTGGTCTGTGGCTGACCACAGGAAGAAGTGGTAACAAATGAAGTGGAACAAGTAGGCTTTACAATTAATTTCAGACCGAAGCTTAGTTTCCAGTATATGACCTTGTTTTATTGTTGAAATGTCCTTAATTTTTAAATAAAGCTAAGTTCATGTGTGCAGCAATGATGAAACACCAACATTTAAGACCCGATATGGAGACTCACATCTGTAATCCCAGGGCTTTGGGAAGAAGCAGCAGGAGTATTCATTTAGCTGAGGAGTTTGAGACCAGCCAGGGTGACAGAGCAAGACCTCGTCTCTACTAAAACTAAGATAAAATTTAAAAACCCAACATTTAAAATAATATTAAACTAATATGGCCTTGCAGGTGTATTTATAAAATTAATTATTTCCCACAGTATTTAGAACAGGCTGTGCACATAGGGGCTCAATGAATATGTGATTTGACACATGTGCTATAAATATGAGTCCACTCACATGTATGCATTCAAACATACCTGGTCTAATGTTGCAGTATCTCTCTTCTTCTCTCTTTAAATTGGAAGGGATTTGTGTCTTTGAAGTCTTTGCTGACAGAGCCAACCTTGTAAAAGAGCCTTCTGCTGTTAACACTTGTTTATGCTGTGGAACTTCACTACTCCTTCCCCTAAACCCTTATGACCTCCTAATGAAATGCAGAATCCTTAATCAAAGTTACATGCAGTGGCAATTGCAGAAACTCAAAGTGTGACAAAGAGAAGAAAGAGGTGAGCCACTGACCTACATTTATAGATTGTGCCGATTAATTGGGAGGTAAAAGTTTCAGTGTATTTCTCCTCATTTTTTTAACTTGACAGGCCTAGTGAAGATATTTGCTCTCTAAAAGGGAGGTTCATCTACCTACCATAAGTGTATCTCTGATCTTGTTTATAACTAAAGGTTTACACTTTTATATTTGTGAGTTGACAGAAGTCTGGCAGCAATGTCGGAGTGTCTAGGCACCCCAGAAGGTGTGTGACTAAGCTTTGGAATCTGCATGAAAGGGCACTCAGTTGCGTGGGAGCTCTCTAAAAGATACACTAAAGTTGAGGTGGGGGATCATCAGGTCTAGGTCCTCCATACCGTGTGTTGAAATTGCACCCACTTGTTATTCTGAGAAAGCCAGTGTGAAGTCACAGGAGACCTTGGCAGACAGCCATGCAACCTCACTCTTTCCTTAGTGAAGTTTTCTTGGCTTTGCTAGTGTTATGATATCACAGAAATTAAGATGGGAAAGGTCTGTTTCATTTGATGATCTCACGCATCCCTTTACTCTCTGGCAGCATGGAGATTACTCCTTCTGCTTGATTCTCTAGTGCTTTGTCCAGTCCACTTTTTAATGATGTGAGTGATAAGGTATTGATCTTCCCTAGGGCTGAATTTCTTTTGACTTGTTAAAGCTGCCATTCTGCACACAAACTCTGGTAGCGCCTTGTTAAGATTCTTCTGCTACTGAATTCTGCATGCCACCACTCTCGTAATGGGGATGGTTATTCCATTAGAGTCACACCTGTCTTGTCTTCACATCCCTCTCCCTACTTCTTTTTAACAAAGAACAACAGTAGGGACCGTCTTCAGATTTATGCAGAAATTTAGCTAATAAGGAGATGGGTGGTTGTTTTCTTTCATGTTGAAATTGTTTCTCATGGTTCACAATAATTTCTGACATCTTGAACCATATCCAGCTAACGATATTATATTTTGTTATAGTAGATTGCCTTACTTTCCACATCTAGATATGATTCCACACTATCTATAATTGGTTTACTTTCTTAATGTACATCTCAGCCATGAGTATAGCATGGAATAATTGTTGTTCATACTCAAAATTTAAAGGAGACCATACTGCATTTGAAATGCCAATGTTCATGCTTAATTTAATCTTATTTTTTTATTTTTACACCTTTCTCCCAAGTTTCTCTTTTCAGTATAAATTTCTAAGAGTAAGAAGTATTCATAAAATCTATCACTGACTTTTTAAGCCACTTAAACCCTATCAGAGCATCATTCGTTCCAATTTAAAAATGAACTTTCCAACAACAAATTATTAAAATTGTTAGCAAAGAGAGAAACCTGGCATTTCTTTCTATAGACACATGCACACCCCACCCCACTCAATTTAAATAAGAAAATCACTCAGCCCTGAGAGCCTGCAAATCAATCGTTTGCCTTTCTAAAAGTACCTCCTTGTTTTTTTAACTGGAAGATTGAGTGATTTCTTCTGTTAATTATTTTTTACTAAAGGGAGGCTCAGTGCTGTGAAAGAAATCGACTAAAAGCCTGAGGAGGGAAGAAAAAGTCTAGCTTGTAATTTTAGAAGAGCTGTTGCTGTATTGTTAACCAAACTCTGCCTGCACTGGGCTCACGGAATCTCTGACCTATGAAAATTGTTTGGGTTCCCCCCATTTATCTTGTTTGAGCAGTAAAGAAAATATAATTGAAGAAGTGGCATTGAAGAGTGTCCTGAGTTATTTGTTATCAAAAGTGGCATGCAGGAGCCTTTCCACATTAAATTTAAACGCAGGAAATGGCTAAATCTGTGACCGTAGGAAAGGGACAATTTGAGCTTACCTTTCCTTTGAAAGCTGTGGTAGAAAATGAAATGGATAGGGCTTACTGTTTTTTTTTTTTTAATTATTTTTTATTTTTCACTTTGAATTTTTTTCTGACGGTGATGATGAAGGGGAGTTAAAGATTGGAAACGAGAAGTGACTTATGTTCATAAATAGTGAAATGTGATTATAGCAGTTTGCAAATGATGGATGGTGACAAGGAATTCCTGCCCTCTGCTGTAGTGACAGCATCAGCATGCATCATCTAGGTACTTGTTAGAAATGCAAGTTCTCAGGGCCTCCACGTTCATCTGATGTATTCCCAAGTATGAAAACCCCTGGCTTAAGCAGTTTTCATAGATAAACTTTGCCTCTAAAGTACTTGCTTTACCTGCTCAAAATGCTTCTCTTTTGCTGGTGCTGGCACCTTCTTCAACATTTAGTGATTTCGGTAAGTAAAAGTAGAGACAGGCATACAGAGTTGAGATTCAGAATGGGAACACTTGAGCTGACTACTTGTATTTGACACTCGGCTGGGCCACTTGAGGGCTATGTAACGTTGAACAAGTTCCTTAACATCTTTGAATTTCAGTTTATGTGTAGGATTAGGACGGTGCCATCATCTTCATATCATCCATCTCAGTAGGATTTAGGAGTACATGTGTTTAGAGATACAGTGCTTGGGACTTAGTGTGCCAGAAGAATTAGCTATTATTATAACTGTGATTAGCAATAAAAATGATTTTGGAATAGTCTATGTATTTAGTATTATAGTGGTGTATAAATAATACTATCTGATGGGATAAGGAATAATACTGAGGAGGAATTTCCTTAAGACCTCCTCAGGAATCAGATATTTTATGAAGAAGAAAGTCTTAACAATGGCTCCTTTTCCGTAAGTTGCCTAGCACTGAATCTGCAGTCTGCTATGCTTTGAGCACGTTCAACATGTAGTTATGAAGGCAGCGTGTTTTCTTGTTTTCATACATAGAAAGGTTTCCATTAAAATATTCTACCATGTTTCATCAGTAATCCAAATAAAAGGGTTATATGGTAAAATAGATCACGGGCAAGAATATGGCATGATTGTAGATTTTTGGAAGGGTTAGTAATAATACTCATCTATAGGCATGTTTTTGACCGGTTCAGTTAAAGTCAAACAGAACTTTAGAGTATAATCTCCATGCACAGTGTTGTGGCTATAAGGACGGATGAAAGATAGTCTATGTTATCAAGATTCTTATGTGTCATTTTCCTAAATAATTGTTATATTTGGCTTATTTGTTTGATTATTGAATTAAGAGAGGTGGATTGGTTCCAGAATGTATTTGAATAAACTATCTTTTTGATGTGAAATTTTGGCATTAATAAGGGAGTTAACTTTTAGAGTTGAAAAAGTAGAATGCTCATGTTGAAAGTCTAAGATTTCCTAGTGAAAATCAGGCATTTTTTTCAATGTTCTTCTCATTGAATCCATTCAGAGTTCATTGTCATTGCTCTTTATGTTTCTTTCACAAATTTCAGAGTTGAGAAGTGAATTTGGAATCATTTAGGGTTTGTGTGTATAGTTATTTCTTATCTGAATGGAAGCATGATTCTTCACATTTGATTATCTGGTTTTCTACACTAACTACATGTGTATCATAACCACTTGTGGAATTTTAAAACATTCAAAACCTTAGAGTTTATTTCTGGATGTTTTGTTGGTCATGTTCTGCCCTGATGTCTAATGGACATTAAGATTGAGAAATTCTGCATTATTCTTGATTTCTGCTATATGTGGTCTTCTAAAACTGTATGAGAAGAAACTCGGTCATTGCACTCACATTTTAATGTATGTGTGAATCACATGAGCACCTTGTTAAAATGTGGGTAGGGCCTGGGGCTCTGCATTTCTATGAAGTTCACAGTAATGCAGATGCTGCTGCAGGCTTTTGGACCACACTTTGAGTAATTGAGAACTAGATGATGATTTGCCTTTTGTTTGGAAAACAACACCATAACATGACGTAAGTATGGAAATCCTGATGCCCACTGTTGAATCTAGATCTCCCACATCTTTCCCCTGCCTCTTTTATAAAAAAACAAGAAAGAACGTTATGACTTGCTAAATAACTTGCCCTTTTGTTCTTTGCATGATTATATATTACCAAGACAAAAATACTTTGTAGTATAGAAAGGATTTTGCGACCATGGTTCACCTCCTTAATGGAATTCTGGAAGTTAATGTTCTGGCTGAAAAAAAAGTCTTGAGGGATAATACGTAGAAGCAGTGAGACGTTAAAGGGATTGAGAAAGAATATGTGCATGACTATCTAGATACAGTTATATCTATGTGGTTATAATCATCATTTCCTATTAACAGAATTGGCAACTGAAGATATCCACCTGTTAATCCCACTTGTTAAGAGAATCTTGTTAGTCTCTTCTTGCATTGCTGTAAAGAAATACCTGAGACAGAGTAATTCAATAAGAAAAGAGGTTTAATTCACTCATGGTTCTGCATGCTGTTCAGGAAGCCTGATGCTGGCGTCAGCTGGGAATCTGGGAGGCCTCAGGAAACTTACAATTATGGCGGAAGGCAAAGGGGAGCAGGTGTGTCACATGATCAGAGGAGGAGCAAGGAAGGGGGAGGTCCTACATACTTTTAAATGACCAAATCTCATGAGAACTCATTGTGAGGAGGACAGCACCAAGAGGGATGGTGAAAAACTATTCATGAGAAAACCACCCCCATAATCCAATCACCTCCCACCAGGCCCCATCTCCAGCATTGAGGATTACATATCAATATGAGATTTGGGGTAAATATCCAAATTATAGCAAGAGTCAACTTAAAATAGGCTCTATTATCAATAAATAGTGGTTATCCTGATTATTGTTAGTATTTCATAAATGATGTCAATGCTCATTTTTTCCCAAGATTCTTTTAAGGGTGTGTTCTCAGTTTTGGTTAAATATCAGGAAAAGAAATACATTCTGGAGAAAAATTTCCAGAGAGAAGCAAACTCTTTAAGGAATAGAACTGAAAGAAGATATCTTAAAAACGTTTTACTTTTTTTGAAAAATTGATATTTGTGTTAAGTAAACACATCCAAAAGAAATACTTCTCGGGGGGGAGATCCAAGATGGCCGCTTAGGAGGAACTCGGGAATGCAGCTCCGAGAGAAAGCACAGAGGGTGAGTGGACGCCGTATTTCCAGACTGATTTTTACTGCCCACAGACCAGGAGATTCACACGCAGAGAAGCCACACGGGTCGCCAGCGCCGCTGGCGCCGCTGGCTTGAACGGCGCAGCCGCTGGGCCGGCACCCTGAGGCAACGGCTCACTGTACAAAGTGAGAGAGTCTGAATCCCCTATAAGCCAGCAAGGGGAGCTGAAACGGGGAGCCAGGCCAGCGCCACGAATCTCAGAGCCGCGGCTTTAGCCAACGCAGCGGCTCCGGAGGCAGATCAGATGAGACGGTGTCCCCTCTTACCCAGCAAGAAGACCTGAAACACAACTGAAACCGGGACGGTCCAGCTCTGTGGAGGAGGGGCGTTCTCCATAGGCACCCTGCTGTTCTGTACCAAGGCAATCCGCCACTACAGAGACTCCGTCACTACAGGGGCGGGCCAACATAGCGGAAGCAGTTCTAACTACACCCAGAAGTTCACACGGAAGCTGGGTGGAGCCCACAGCAGCTTAGCGAAGCCTCTGCAACCTGAGTGTGACTAGGCTGCCACCTTGTGGGCAGGGAAAACAGCAACCGCACAGGGGAACATCATAAAACAGTAACTCCCTGGGACAAAACACCTCGGGGGAAGAGCAGGGGGTTTATGAGTTCTGCCACAGCAGACTTAAAATTACCAAAATCAGAAAGACAACAACTACAAAGTCAGCAGGTGGAAAAATCCACAAAGATGGGAAGAAACCAGCGCAAAAAGGATGAAAACACCCAAAACCAGAACACTTCTCCTCCTACAAGGGATCACAACTCCCCACCAGCAAGGGAACAAGACTGGACGGAGAATGAGTGTGATGAAATGACAGAATCAGCTTTCAGAAAGTGGATAATAAGAAACTTCCGTGAGCTAAAAGAACATGTTCTAACCCAATGCAAAGAAACTAAGAACCTTGAAAAAAGACTTGACGAAATGCTAACAAGAATGGACAACTTAGAGAGGAACATGAGCGAATTGATGGAGCTGAAAAACACAACACGAGAACTTCGTGAAGCATGCACAAGTTTCAACAGCCGAATTGACCAAGCAGAAGAAAGGATATCAGAGGTCGAAGATCAACTCAATGAAATAAAACGAGAAGGCAAGATTAGAGAAAACAGGGTAAAAAGGAATGAACAAAGTCAACAAGAAATATGGGACTATGTGAAAAGACCTAATCTACGTTTGATAGGTGTACCTGAATGTGACGAAGAGAATGCATCCAAGCTGGAAAATACTCTTCAGGATATTATCCAGGAAAACTTCCCCAACCTAACAAGGCAGGCCGAGATTCAAGTCCAGGAAATACAGAGAACACCACAAAGATACTCCTCTAGAAGAGCAACCCCAAGACACATAATCATCAGATTCACCAGGGTTGAAATGAAGGAGAAAATACTAAGGGCAGCCAGAGAGAAAGGTCGGGTTACCCACAAAGGGAAGCCCATCAGACTCACTGCAGATCTCTCAGCAGAAACCCTACAGGCCAGAAGAGAGTGGGGGCCGATATTCAACATCCTTAAGGAAAAGAACTTTCAACCCAGAATTTCGTATCCAGCCAAACTAAGCTTCATAAGTGAAGGAAAAATAAAATCCTTTGTGAACAAGCAAGAACTCAGAGAGTTCATCACCACCAGACCAGCTCTACAAGAGCTCCTGAAGGAGGCACTACACATAGAAAAGAACAACCAGTACCAGCCACTCCAAAAACACACGAAAAGGTAAAGAGCATCAACACAATGAAGAATCTGCATCAACCAAAGGGCAAAACAGCCACCTAGCACCAAAATGACAGGATTGAATTCACACATAACAATATTAACCCTAAATGTAAACGGACTAAATGCCCCAATCAAAAGACACAGACTGGCAAATTGGATAAAAAGCCAAAACCCATCAGTGTGCTGTATCCAGGAAACCCATCTCGCATGCAAGGATACACAAAGGCTCAAAATAAAGGGATGGAGGAAGATTTACCAAGCAAATGGAGAGCAAAAAAAAGCAGGAGTTGCAATTCTCATCTCTGATAAAGTAGACTTTAAAGCAACAAAGATCAAAAGAGACAAAGAAGGACATTACATAATGGTAAAAGGATCAATGCAGCAAGAAGAGCTAACGATCCTAAATATATATGCACCTAATACAGGAGCACCCAGATACATAAGGCAAGTTCTTAAAGACTTACAAAGAGACTTAGACTCCCACACAATAATAGTGGGAGACTTCAACACACCACTGTCAATATTAGACAGATCAACGAGACAGAAAATTAATAAGGATATCCAGGACTTGAACTCAGACCTGGAACAAGCAAACCTAATAGACATTTACAGAACTCTCCACCCCAAATCCACAGAATATACATTCTTCTCAGCACCACATCACACCTACTCTAAAATTGACCACATAATTGGAAGTAAATCACTCCTCAGCAAATGCAAAAGAACGGAAACCATAACAAACAGTCTCTCAGACCACAGTGCAATCAAGTTAGAACTCAGAATTCAGAAACCAACCCAGAACCGCACAGCCTCATGGAAAATGAACAACTTTCTCCTGAATGTTGACTGGATAAACAATGAAATGAAGGCAGAAATAAAGGCGTTCTTCGAAACCAACGAGAATGAAGACACCACATACCAGAATCTCTGGGACACATTTAAAGCAGTCTCTAGAGGAAAATATATAGCAATAAGTGCCCACATGAGAAGAAAGGAGAGATCTAAAATTGACACCCTATCGTCAAAATTGAAAGAGCTAGAGGAGCAAGATCAAAAAAACTCAAAACCTAGCAGAAGACAAGAAATAACTAAGATCAAAGCAGAATTGAAGGAGATAGAGACACGAAAAACCCTTCAAAAAATCAATAAATCCAGGAGCTGGTTTTTTGAAAAGATCAACAAAATAGACAGACCACTAGCCAGACTAATAAAAAAGAAAAGAGAGAATAACCAAATAGATGCAATAAAAAATGACAAAGGGGATATCACCACAGATTCCACAGAAATTCAAACCATCATCAGAGATTATTACAAACAACTCTATGCACATAAATTAGAAAACCTGGAGGAAATGGATAAATTCCTGGACAGCTGCCTCCTGCCAAGCCTAAACCAGGAAGAAGTCGAAACCCTGAATAGACCAATAACAAGGTCTGAAGTCGAGGCAGCAATTAAGAGCCTACCACCCAAAAAAAGCCCAGGCCCAGATGGGTTCACAGCCGAATTCTACCAGACATACAAAGAGGAACTGATACCATTCCTACTGAAACTATTCCAAATAATCCAAAAAGAGGGAATCCTTCCCAAATCATTTTATGAGACCAACATCATCCTAATACCAAAACCTGGCAGAGACTCAACAAGAAAAGAAAACTACAGGCCAATATCCATGATGAACATAGATGCAAAAATCTTCAATAAAATAATGGCAAGCCGATTACAACAGCACATCAAAAAGCTTATCCACCATGATCAAGTAGGATTCATCCCGGGGATGCAAGGCTGGTTCAATATACGCAAGTCTATAAATGTAATTCACCACATAAACAGAACCAAAGACAAAAACCACATGATTATCTCAATTGATGCAGAGAAGGCCTTCGACAAAATTCAACAGCCCTTTATGCTAAAAACCCTCAATAAACTAGGTATCGATGGAACGTATCTCAAAATAATAAAAGCTATTTATGACAAACCGACAGCCAATATCATACTGAACGGGCAAAAACTGGAAGCATTCCCTTTGAAATCTGGCACTAGACAAGGATGCCCTCTCTCACCACTCCTATTCAATATAGTACTGGAAGTTCTAGCCAGAGCAATCAGGCAAGAAAAAGAAATAAAGGGTATTCAATTAGGAAAGGAGGAAGTCAAATTGTCTCTATTTGCAGACGACATGATTGTATATCTAGAAGACCCCCTCATCTCAGCCCAAAAGCTCCTGAAACTGATAAGCAACTTCAGCAAAGTCTCAGGATACAAAATCAATGTGCAAAAATCACAAGCGTTCCTATACACCAATAACAGACTTAAAGAGAGCCAAATCAAGAACGAACTGCCATTCACAATCGCTACAAAGAGAATAAAATACCTAGGAATACAACTAACAAGGAATGTAAAGGACCTCTTCAAGGAGAACTACAAATCACTGCTCAACGAAATAAGAGAGGACACAAACAGATGGAGAAACATTCCATGTTCATGGTTAGGAAGAATTAATATCGTGAAAATGGCCATACTGCCCAAAGTAATATACAGATTCAATGCTATCCCCATCAAGCTACCAATGACCTTCTTCACAGAACTGGAAAAAACCACCTTAAACTTCATATGGAACCAAAAGAGAGCCCGCATAGCCAAGTCAATTCTAAGCAAAAAGAACAAAGCAGGAGGCATCACACTACCAGACATCAAACTCTACTACAAGGCTACAGTAATCAAAACAGCATGGTACTGGTACCAAAACAGAGATATAGACCAATGGAACAGAACAGAGGCATCGGAGGCAACACAACATATCTACAACCACCTGATCTTTGACAAACCTGATAAAAACAAGCAATGGGGAAAGGATTCCCTGTTCAATAAGTGGTGTTGGGAAAACTGGCTAGTCATATGCAGAAAGCAGAAAATGGACCCCTTCCTGACACCTTACACTAAAATTGACTCCAGATGGATTAAAGACTTAAACATAAGACCTAACACCATAAAAACACTAGAAGGAAACCTAGGCAAAACCATTCAGGACATAGGCGTAGGCAAGGACTTCATGACCAAAACACCAAAAGCATTGGCAACAAAAGCCAAAATAGACAAATGGGACCTAATCAAACTCCACAGCTTCTGCACAGCAAAAGAAACAGTCAATAGAGTGAATCGGCAACCAACAGAATGGGAAAAAATTTTTGCAGCCTACCCATCTGACAAAGGGCTGATATCCAGAATTTACAACGAGCTAAAAAAGATTTACAAGAAAAAAACAAACAAGCCCATTCAAAAGTGGGCGAAGGACATGAACAGATACTTTACAAAAGAAGACATACATGAGGCCAACAAGCATATGAAAAAATGCTCATCATCACTGGCCATTAGAGAAATGCAAATCAAAACTACATTGAGATACCATCTCACACCAGTTAGAATGGCAATCATTAAAAAATCTGGAGACAACAGATGCTGGAGAGGATGTGGAGAAATAGGAACACTTTTACACTGTTGGTGGGAGTGTAAATTAGTTCAACCATTGTGGAAAACAGTGTGGCGATTCCTCAAGGACCTAGAAATAGAAATTCCATTTGACCCAGCAATCCCATTACTGGGCATATATCCAAAGGATTATAAATCGTTCTACTATAAGGACACATGCACACGAATGTTCATTGCAGCACAGTTTACAATAGCAAAGACCTGGAACCAACCCAAATGCCCATCGATGATAGACTGGACAGGAAAAATGTGGCACATATACACCATGGAATATTATGCAGCCATTAAAAACGAGGAGTTCGCGTCCTTTGTAGGGACATGGATGAACCTGGAAACCATCATTCTCAGCAAACTGACACAAGAACACAAAATCAAACACCACATGTTCTCACTCATAGGCGGGTGTTGAACAAGGAGAACACATGGACACAGGGAGGGGAGCACTATACATGGGGGTCTGTTGTGGGGGAGTGGGGGGGACAGTGGGGGGGTGGGGAATTGGGGAGGGATAGCATGGGGAGAAATGCCAGATATGGGTGAAGGGGAGGAAGGCAGCAAATCACACTGCCACGTATGCACCTAAGCAACAACCTTGCATGTTTTTCACATGTACCCCAAAACCTAAAATGCAATAAAAAAAAAAAAAAAAATTCAAAAAAAAAAAAAAAAAAAAAAGAAATACTTCTCTTATTTGTTGGTAACACTCTGGCATTTCATTAATCCTAGCTAAGTCTCTCTAAATTTACTGATGCATGTATTTCATTTTCAAATATCTCATTAGCTCCTCTTTATGGATTAAATGTTGATGTTCACTAGTGAAAACCCAGTTCCAACTGACATGTAATTTGGATCTAATGGATTGTAACTCTTCTTCATTGCCTTCTGAACTTGTTAAACAAATGTATCATGTATTCTCCCTATTTCCTAGGAGTTAAAAAACAATAAAAACAGGAACAAAACTGAAATCCCACATGCAGAAAAGCAGCTGTTTTTTAGTGGGCAATGTCCAAATGCTTTAAGACACACTGGGAGCGTTCTTATTTTGGGTTGAGCTTCTGTGGTTTGATCTGTGACTGCCAACCAGGAACTACTGGAGGGAGCAAAATCTGGGAGAGAGGCATAAAGGATGTTATATGCTGTAGACTTAGGAGGAACAGTCTTGACAAAAACGTTTGCAAAGAACTAGACCTGGTTCTGCAAAGGCAACATATCTGTTCAGCCTGAATGTTACTAAATACAAGGTTGTAAAGTGCGGAAAAAGCCACCTCATGTACTTTCCTGCAAAATATTTCTGGGATTTCTTCTCCATCATTTCTCAGCTACAGATTGAAATTCTTCAGTTCTTTGCACCATAAGCCAAGCAAATTAGTTTCTGGAGTAACTCTTATCCTGGCATCACTAACAAATAAATGCAAAATTTATATAATTTTAAAAAAATGGGAAACATCATGATATTTAATTAATGTATATTTTTATTTCTATAACTTCATTTTTATATTTATTCTCTTCAACATAGTAATAGTCTAAGTATATTCTGGGTCCATGCCCCTCAATCTTTACCACTATATGAAAACATGTTCAGTTATACCAGTGGAAGAAATGCCCCATGTTGCATGTGACCAACACGCTAAATAGGAAAAACTATTGGTCAAGCAAAGCTAAGTTTATTAAACTTACTGTAGTAGAAGAGAATCCCAACTTGAGAAGTCTTTGTTAGCCTCTCAAAAAAGGGAAAAGGGGAAGTGTATTTATAATTTTAAAAGCCTGGGGTGAGTGATTTGGGGGCAGGTCTTGCAAAGTGAGGATGATTAGCACTGGCAGTTCTTGTCATAAAAGCTTTGGTCTGACAGGCAAAGTGAGATGAGTGTCAGGATGTGAATATTGGTGAGGAAGCCATTTGTCTTGCTTGTTAAGTACATTGGCACAACTATTGTTCTTGGTTTACAAGCATTTCTTTTTGCTTAGTCTCGTGTTCTTTAGCACAGGGATTGGAGACTCTAGTGGATTCAATTCTCAGTCTTAATGATGGAGAAATGGTATGTGTCCTCTTGTTGCCATAGCAAATTACCACAACCTTAAGAGTTAAAATAGCACGGATTTCTTTTAGAGTTCTGTAGGTAAGAAGTCTGAAATGGATTTCACTAAATTCAAGTTGGATACTCTAAATTCAAGTTGTCTGTAAGGCTACTTTTCTTTCCAAAGGTTCTCTAGGGGAGAGTTTATTTTCTTGAATTTCCCAGCTTTTAGAGGTTGCCCATGTTCCTTGATTAGTGGATCTCTCCCTCCAATTTCATTTTAGTTCATTTTGTGTCAGCATCTCTGTCACCCAGGCTGGAGTGCAGTGGCACCATCCTTAGCATACTGCAGCCTCAAATTCCTGGGCTCTAGGCAACTGACCCTCCTATCTCAGCCTCTGCAGTAGCTGGGACTATGGGCATGTGCCATCACACCCAGCCAATTTTTAAATTTTTATCCTTTTGTAGAGACAAGATTTTGCTGTGTTTTCCAGGCTGGTCTCAAACTCCTGGCCTCAAGTTAGGCTTCCACCTTGCCTTTCCAAAGCACTGGGATTACTAGTGTGAGCCATGCTTGCCCCCTCCCTCTGTCTTTACAGTAAAATTGTGTCTCTCTATTCATTCTTCTGAAAGTTACACCTCTCTTTTATGTTTAAGGAAACTTGTGATTATATTGGCGTATCTAGTAATCTAAGATATTCTGCCCATTACAAAGTCACATCTGCAAAGTCCCTTTTGTCATATAAAGTAATACAGGTTCTTGGGATTAGGATAAAGACATCTTGGTGGGGGTAAAGAGGTGGAGGATGGTGTCATTTGGCCTACCATATAGAAGATGGATTCCACAGAAATTGGAAGAAAGTTGTTCATTGCAACCTTTGGCCACTAAAAGTTATCTCATGGTACAGATAATTCTTTGGTATTTATTACTTAGCATTTATTTATATTCATAAAAAGCAAGAATTATAGCATTTCTTCTTGGAATAAGATTGGATCTCAATGGCACTTATTTGATAACATTCATATATTTTGTTCTTTTTCAAAAATCCTTTTTGGGGTGATTTTAGGAAGCCACTATTTTCATCAGGAAACCTGCTTTAGATGATTATGCAAATATAACTAAATATCTAAGTACCTATTCCTACTTTTTAATCCTCTGTAGGCTTAATATCTCCCTTTCACTGTCAAAATACTATTTCAAATTATTTTCAATGAGAAATGACTTGCATTTGGGTTTTTGTATCTCACTGTCATATAGATCATTGTCAGTAATGCATTATATGAATTAGGCATCCACCCTGCTCTCAGGCACACTGCAAATAGTACTCACAAAATTAAAGAAGTCAGCAGCACAGTCGTTGTGTCATTTGAAAAGCACCAGTGACATGCATAGATTGGAGTGTCCTACTTTAGGTATTGAAAATGAAAAGCACCTGTGATTCAGGGGGAACTCTCTCCTTCTCCCTTTCTCATTATTTTAAGGTCTTCCAGTCATAGAGGCTCTGTGGCTCCCATGTGAAGGCCTGTATTAAGAAAAGGAAAACTGGCAGAACCTATTGTAGATCTTAAAGATCATTTTAGTTTTACACTCCTGTGTGGCTGAAAGAAAAAACAAATACGTACCTGCTAAAGGAATTTCTTTCCCTTTCCTCTTTCTTCTTTTCTTCCCTTTCTTCACTTTCTCCTTCATCTTTCATCCTTCCTTTTTCTCCTTTTCGTCTCTCATCTCATTTTTTTCTTTCCTTTTTTTTTTTTCTTTTCTCTTTTTGGTCCTAGGAGTTCACTTGATATATATTCCAGGCAAACCACTTAACCTCTCCTATGAAACCAATGAAATTTGTGTCCTAGGAGTAGTTCCTCAAAAACAGAAGAAAATTATATGTATAAAGATATTTGTCATATGATTCTTTATGTGATGAAAAATTGGAAATTACCCAAATGATCATTAAGTGGTTAAATAATTTATGAAAGCAATGCAGTGTCAGTGAATATATACTGACAGGGGAGGTTGCAGAACAGTAACATTCTATTTGTGGTATATTTATTATGTTTCTTGATCTGGAAACAAGTTACAGTGGTGTTAAAATACAAAAGACTTGTACCCTAATGATTTATACTTTTGTGTATACATATTCATTTTAAATATTTTTAAAAGTCCATGTTTATAGTAAAAATGTGGAAAAACATATTTTCAAAAATAATGCTAGGATTGAATATTGGGGCTTTGTTTCCTCCTTGACCTACATTTAGATAATTTGAAATTTATGATCAGCATTTATTTTTCTAAATAAATTTTTCTAAAAAATTAAAATTAGGAAGCCTGGTTAATTTATAGTATATAAAATAGACCTCAGTAAAGCTGTTTAAAACAAATATAAAACAAAAACCACGATGAGATTCCACCAAAAAGGGAGTAACCTAATTCCAGCTTCTATGTCATCTCAATAGCGGGGAACTTTAAGGAAAAAGAAGAGTTTCTATGTAAATATGGAAACATATTATTTCTCTTATTGCAAGAAATCTTGCCATTATAATTGTCAGGTCATGTTAGTAGTGACAAAGGCATGAGGGACAATCTTTAGATAAAGGGCAATGGAAATTGTGTTTCATACTCTTTCTGTATCCCCAGAAACAAGCAGAGTTCTCAGCACTTGACACCTAATATGTTTGTTGGATAAAGAGATGGATGGAGCAATAGGAAGACCTCAGCTTCCCTCGGCTTTCTTTAGCAAATATTTATTTGTTTCTCCTGTAATGTGCTTTGCCTACTTACTTTTGCTAAAATAAGAAGCATAGGGCTACTTTTCTGCGTAGAACTAGTGGGAAATTACATGGATAATGTGTGCTAAGTGCTTTGGGAACTTCAGTTTGGAAGAAAGACCTTTTATTCAAAGCAGTATTTTTTTCTAATGTTCAAATCTTAAAGAACAAGGGCTGTTCCTATTTTTTACTTTCTGCTAATGTCTAGCACTATAACTTGACTATTTGGACAGTTTATAATGCCAGTTTATTATAAAAATAAAGGTAAGGTAAGTATTGCTTTTCCCTGAAGATGTGACTATCAGGAAAGAAGACTTAACCAAAAATGTTACTTGCAAATTTCATAGCGTAAAAGACAACACCATTTGAGCAAGCTTTTCAATATCAAAATGAAAAGAAAACACGAGATAGTGGGGTGGAGTCAATGTTAAAGTTATCTTAACATTTGGATTTTATTTTGTCTGTATTGCTAGAGTGTCTTTTTTTAGTTAAAGAAGAGTTTCTCTGAAGAACTTACTTTTAGATTTAGTAGTACAGAGTAAATCATTTGAAAGCTGGAACGGTCATGAATAATCAACATACACCATCACTCCAAACTTCTCAAAACTCACTTCTCTGTGTTTAGTGCTGGCTCATTTCCATCCAGAATACATAGACAAGGGCTAACACTAGGTTTTCACAAGACTAGAAAGCACCTTTCATTCAGCACAATAATCTGCAAACACTTCCTCAGCCTTTGACATGATTTTCCTCGGATGTCAGCAGGTCTCAATCTCCTGTTGTCTTACAGCCCTCGTATGTCCTGTGTGGCCCACGGCTGCGGGATTCAAACTTGTTTCTTGGCACAGGATAGAGCTGTGGCACTGGCACCCAGGAAATTTGACCTGAACATCAAGAAAATACCTTTATCAACAATGATTTTTCCTGATATGGTGACTTTATATCTCTGGGATTCAGAAGAAACAGCCCCAGAGCTTGAGCCATGGGAATACCAATTTGTAGAGCATTTAATATTAATAATTTAGTAAGTATTAGACTAACTAGCCCCTCAAGGCATAACCCTGAGATATTTGTTTATCCCAATTGCTCAGCCACTCTTGTTTAACCTCATCTCTGTGTTAGCTCTTAAGCCTACATTTAGGAATTTGATCATTGTGCTAGGGGTCCCCATGACTACCCTCAGGTTTGATGAGTCACTGGAGCACTCATAGGACTCAGCATATGGTTGTATTCAGTGCCTGTGATGCATTACAGTGAAAGGTTAAAGAGCAAAATCAGCAAAGGGAAAAGGCTTGTGGGGCTGAGTTGGGGAAAGCAGGGAGAAGCAGTCAAGGGTCCTCTTCCAGTAGTCACACCAGGTACACCTCCTTCCTCCAGCAGCCAGCTTGACAACACATGCAGATGTTCCCAGCTAAGGAAGCTCCTTAGAGACTCAGAACCCAAGGTGGCTTTTCTTTATTTTTTCCCTGGGAGGCAGAGTCTCCCTTGGCCTCTCAGGCTGGAGTTCAGTGATGCGCTCTCAGCTCACTGCAACCTGTGCTTCCTGGGTTCAAGCGATTCTTGAACCTCCCAAGTTTCCCAGGTAGCTGGGATTACAGGTGTGTGCCATCATGCCCAGCTAATTTTTGTGTTTTTAGTAGAGATGCAGTTTCACCACGTTGGCCAGGCTGGTCTCAATCTCTTGACCTCAAGTGATCTGCCCACCTCAGCCTCCCAAAGTGCTGGGATTAGAAATGTGAGCCACTGCACCTGGCCCCAAGATGGCTTTTTTGGGGTATAAATTTATGGGGTACAGGTGAAATTTTATGTGTGTATAATGTGTCCCTTATGAACCCAAGGGTGTGTTTGGTTGGTTGTTTTTTTGAGACGGGGCGTAGCTCTGTCACCTAGGATAGAATACAGTGACGCTATCTTGTCTTACTGCAACCTCTGCCTTCCAGGTTCTAAGCGATTCTCCTGCCTCAGCCTCCCGAGTAGCTGGGATGACAGGTGTCTGCCACCACACCTGGCTAATTTTTATAATTTTAGTAGAGACAGGATTTCACCATGTTGTCCAGGCTGGTCTTGAACTCCTGACCTCAGGTGATGGCCAGGCTTGGCCTCCCACAGTGCTGGGATTACAGGTGTGAGCCACCATACCCAGTCCAAGCCCAAGGTTTTTATTGGAGGCTGGTCCTGTAGACACTTGGCACATGCCAACATTCCAGGCTTTTATAAGGAAGCAGGAGTTCAACACAAATGATAATGTTTGTACAAACAGTTCAGGCAGAGTGAGCCACTCTTAGCAGTTCTGGAAATGGTATAAACCTTCACAAAATACGAGTTCCCAGGTGCCAGGCAAGTTGCGCTTAACATCATGCACTGAGTAGGTGCTTTTCAGTTGCTCTTTCTCCTGCTCCCTCACCCAGTGTACAGTTGTCTGCCAAGTTCTATTTCATCAAGATCTAAAATAAGTTCTGAGTCTGTCCCATTTGTTGTCTCCTCTTCTGCCTCCGAACTCAAGCCACACTCATTTGTAGTCTGGATTCCTACAGTAGAGTCCAAACTGGCTTATCTGTTCAATATTTGCCTTCCTTTAATCCACACTCCACAAAGAGCTTGAGACTTTTTCTTGACTTAAAATTGCACACTGCAAATAGTACCACTTTACTTACCCCTTTACTTACATGTTACCCCTTTACTTACAATTCTTCTGAGACTTCACCTTGCTCGTAAGATTGAATGAATTCCAGTGTTCATAATATGACATCAGGTGTCCCTGACCTGTCCAGCCCTGTCTAGACCCATTGTTTTTGTTACTTTGCAGTTATGCTGGTCTTGTGTCATTTGTCCAAATTCACCAGGCTCTCTGAACCTTGAGGGTTTCAACAAACTAATTCATATATAGGAACACTGTTATCTCTTACTGTTAGTGAATGCCTATTAAATTTTTAGAGCTTAACTTTAAAGGTAGGGAATCACATCATTTATCATCCAAACCAGGACACTATTTAGAGGAAAAGGGATGTTATTTAAATTGTTCCAGTTCAACAACTGTAACCTGAGAATTTCAGTCACCCTACTAATAGGTCTTTCCCTTGCTGGGGCCTTTCTTGACTTCATTCTTTTAAATTGAATCTCTCTCTCTCCCTCCCTTCCTCCCTCCCTATCTTTTTCCTTCATACTACTCATCTCATAATCACTAATTGTATCATAATTTATGTGATTATTTGTTTAATATCTTTTACCTCCACTAGGCTGTGAAGTTTCATGAGTTCATGGGCTTTATAGCAAGCACCCCACAGTGCTAGTAGATGCTTTATAAATAGCCCCTTAATTTGTGATTAGATACTAACAGTGCTTCTAAACTGACATAAAAAAAAGTGTCTTTTTTTTAATTCCACTTGCTTTATTTTCCTTTCATCTCTCCCCACATTGAAATTATATTTGAAAGGCTCTTCCTTAAATGGATCATCTTTTAGATGTCTTACTGAATACATAAGGAATTAATGTGGTTATCTTAGAAAAATTTAGTGGTGGACAGTTAAGTGGTAGAATGTTTTACCTCTGCAAAAGAGTCTCAGGCTCATGGTTTTGCTAGTGATTTGGTCACCTTTTAAATAAAATGGGCCTACTTCAAATCCCATTTCATTCTTTAAATTTTAAAATAGGAGTTTTAAAAAGTTTAAGTAGTTTTTAATTAAAACAAACAAAAAAGTGGCAGGATGATGTGGCTCACACCTGTAATCCTAGCACTTTGGGAGGTCAGGGTGGGCAGATGTACTGAGCTCAGGAGTTTGAGGCCAGACTGGGCAACATGGCGAAACCTCATCTCTACTAAAATACAAAAAATTAGCTAGGTGTGCCAGCATGCACCTGTAGTCCCAGCTACTCTGGAGGCTGAGGCAGGATAATTGCTTGAACCAGAGAGGCGGAGGTTGCAGTGAGCTGAGATCTCGCCACTGCACTCCAGCCTGAGTCACAGAGTAAGACTCGGTCTCAAAAAAAAAAAAAAATTCTCTATATATCCATTAATTCATCTCACCATTGGAGGAATTAATTTTGCTCTGACCTCCTGGAAGTGGTAAACACAAAATAGGTTTATAAGAGCAAACCAATAGACTCTTCATGCTAGGTAGAACCTCTGGTATTTCCCAGTCCTTCCAGTGGTAATCCAGATATTGCTGCCTGTTTTTTTCTTTTAAAGACTACGGAAGTCACATAGGTATGCAACTGGTAGGTAAAATTAAAATTTGCCCCAACTGCTGTAATTTTGTTATTTTGATATTCTCTAGAGAGAGACAGCTTTTATTTTGTTCTAGATTCAACTCAAAGTGAAGTTTGTCAACTTTCAAGCCACGTATTTTCTGCAATCTTTAGAAACTTATTTATAAGCCAGTTTCTACATCTGGGCATCAAAAATTTGCATACATACATATGTCAAAAGTTAGTACACTTAACATCTGTGTCTCTTTAAGTGATAAGAAAAAAATTGAGAATTGGAATCAAGTTTGCTTTAATTACAGAATAAAGACTTTTCATTGCTCTTAATTCAGTATAACAATTTAAATTTTAATTGTAAAAACCGGGTATGGATGCAGTTGATTGCCCACCAAGAAGGCTCCTTTTTGCCTGCAGAGCTATCCTCCACTATAAAGAGGAAAGATGCAATACTCGATGGTTTCTGAAACCCCTATAGCCAAAGAATAATGGGCATTTGACACAATGGGACCTGAAGGGAAACCTAAGAATAGGATCTGACTGTAATCCGCTTGGTGAGTTCTGGAAATGTTTCTCTCATGATAAAAAACGGCTGTATGAGGAGAAACTACAAATTATTCTGCCTTTGTATAAGATTATTAAGGATATGATGCCTGGAGCAATGGCAGCCCCACTGTGATCATGAAAAGTCAACCCTAGTGATGGCTGAGGGGAAGGATGGGAAGAGCTGGGGCTTTCAAGACATGATTAGCTAGTTGCACCAGCCTTGGAAGCATCTTATCCCCCAACACTTGTGCTAGGGAGATAATATGTCTTTGTTGTTTAAGCCACTTTCAGTTGAGATCCTCTTTTTTTTTTAATAGAAAAAAGTGCTGATACACTTAAAAAATTAATTTTAAAAATCTAAATGCGTTTAATGAGTTTACCTTTAAGATGGCTATTATGAGTGTGTAGTTGTGTGCATATTCTGGTGATAGGTTATTAAGTCAGTGTCTGAAATGGGAAGATAGATATTTTCCCACTATGCTTAACCATCAAGCTCTTCATTATCCTGGATTACACTAACAATTGAAGTTTTGTTAGGCAGGGACACTTTCTTCTCTGTTAGCTTTTTCTCTTCCTTCCTCACAGGTCTAAAACAGATATAGATTTTATTTTTTGGTTAACAAAGCCCTGCACTCACCTCTCCTAGCTGTATCTTCCTTCATGTCATTAGGGAAACAGATACCAGCAAGTTTTGTTGGTTTTTATCAGGTTCCACCCAGAGGCATCATCTGATAGTTGATGAAATAAACCGTGACAGAGTTTCATAGGCTTTCCACTGCTGTCCTCATCTCCCACTACATTCAGAATTGACCAATTATAATCCTTTGTTGCCCCTCTCATTCAGCTCCACTGGTGGGGAACAGTAAAAGAAGTGGGATGAGAAAATCTGTAATTGCCACTTTTGTTATTTCAGTTACTTGTTTTTTCATCTTATTGAATTCTGTGCGTATGTGCAGTGGAGGGGGCATGTATATAACTGACATATAATGCCAGTTTATTACCACTGGACATGTCCCCGGGAAGCAGTCAATCTTGCTGATACCTTGGCATCAATAATACAACGTGCATTCATACTATTCCTTACATTACCTGAAATAAACATCAGTATTACATAATTATAGCAATGACAGCCTAGATGAACTAGAGCACTCTTACAAAAGAAGGTAAAATACTCATAATTAAAAAGGAAACAATCCAATTAACCATGATAAAGATACTGCTATAAAAAATGAGGGGCCAAGTGCGATGGCTCACACCTGTAATCCAAGCACTTCGGTGGGCTGAGGCGGGCAGATCACTTAAGGTCAACCAGCTTGGCCAACATAGTGAAATTCCATCTCTACTAAAAATACAAAAATTCGCTGGACATACTGGCCCATGCTTGTAAACCCAGCTACTCAGGAGGCTGAGGCATGAGAATCACTTGAATCCTGCGGGTGGAGGCTGAGGCATGAGAATCACTTGAATCCTGGGGGCAGAGGTTGCGGTAAGCCTAGATCGCACCACTGCACTCCAGCCTCAGTGACAGAGCAAGATTCCATCTCAAAAAAAAAAAAAGAAAAAGAAGGAATATTTGACAGATGAACGATACAGTTCTGAGATGAGGACACCTCGTTTCTCCTTGTCTGTCTTGTATTTAAGACTTCATAACATCACCTGTTTCAAAGAAATTGTAAGAGGAAAGGGTACAGCAGACACCGGACTAAAGAGATGTCTTACTAAATTCCTGTGCACCAGGTTCATATTCCAGAACAAATTAAAGAGAAAACATACCTCATGTGCACATGTTTTCTAGAAGACGTCTTGGATGAAGATACACAGCAAAGACCTTTCTGAAGCCTTCAAAAGAAGCTAACAAGTTCGGCATTATCCTGTGAAAATTCTGTTGTCTTTCCTGCTTAATTTCAACTCCTAGACTGTGCTCTTAGTGAGATGTGAGAAATATTCATCTCAACTTTGCCTTGTAAATAATGGATTGAGCCTGGAAAGCTTTTTCTCACATGCATACCTGTGAACACTGATCATTCTGTGCATGACTGTTTTTCTGCTCCTTGTGGTTCACTGAAAGGCCCTGTCCTTCTCAGTGTTAAAACAACTTAATGTGCAAGGAAGTTGGTCTTTTCACGCTATATGGAGTGACTTATAGAAGGTGTAATCTTTATTTCTTTTGTCTATCATCCTTTCTCCGCCTGTATTAGTCCGTTTTCACATTGCTGATAATGACATACCCGAGACTGGGTAATTTATAAGGAAAAAGAGGTTTAATGGACTCATGGTTCCACGTGGCTGGGGAGGCCTTGCAATCATGTTGGAAGGTGAAAGTCACGTCTTACGTGGCGGCAGACAAGAGAGTATGAGAGCCAAGCAAAAGGGACTTCCTCTTACTTATATAAAAAATAATAAATAAATCTTATCTCGTGGGACTTACTACCACCAGAATAGTATGCAGGAAACTGCCCCTGTGATTGAATTATCCCCCACCTGGTCCCTCCCACAACAAGTGGGAATTATGGGAGCTACAATTCAAGATGAGATTTGGGTGGATCACCATATTATCACCTAAGTCAGAATTTGAAAAGTTCACAGAATCCATGTTCTCATGACACACTAGGAGATTGGTTTTCTTGGGCTGTTCACCAACTCGATGACAAGCTTAGTGGCTTCTCATTTTGGCCTCCAAGTGTTGGAGGCATTAGGATTCTGCAGCAGGATGCTTAGTTTCCTGCTATGGCTTCCTCTTCTGACCATCCTTGCTAACCTTACCCCTTCTTACTCATTAGCCCCAAAGGAATAGTGAGAGGTTGAGTACAGTGACCCTTAAGTATCAAGGCCCCTTGGGGTCAGTTTGATGTACTTCAGATCATCCTGTACCTAATTTTCTTAGGGGCTCTCCATATTTGTACCCACCTTAGATCTGGTGCTGCCCCAGCCTTGGAAAACCACGCCTGTGTTAGCATTCATTTTGCCTCATAGACCTGTTCTTTCTCTACAGTATCACGGTCAAATCCTGCTAGGTCATTACAAGACAGATGCTATCAGGTTCTGGGAGTCAGGAAATATATGAGCTAACATTCACTAGCCTTTGCTGTTTCTACTCCATGTCACCTGTATCTACTAATCAGGCCAGGCCATCATATTATACCATGTAAATCACTGAAATGAAAGCATAAGCTATTTGTAATGTTCTCACCTTTTGCTAAAGTTTGTTGTCCACCAACCCTATGTCACTGTGTCACATTTATAAAAGCTTCATTCAGGGGCCCTCCTTAGCAAAACTGCTGCGTGTTAACACCTTTGTGTTGCTACCTACTGTGGCTGTCTGGGCAGCTAAAGGAAGATGCTTCTGTATCCAGCCTAAAGCCTACTTCTTAGAGCTGCGGTACTCCTCACCATCCCCAAATCCATTACCTTACATCAGCTGTGTATAAGACACTGAACTAGGCACTGGGGACATAAAGGATTCATAAGTACCTCACATGGAAGCAAGTACAGATATAGATTGTGTGTTCCTTACCCCAAATGCTTGCCACCTGAAGTATTTCAGATTTCTTTGGGTTTTGGAATATTTGCAAAACACATACTAGTTGAGCATCGT
The DNA here is from genome assembly GCF_030222135.1 of Aotus nancymaae. NCBI lineage: Eukaryota > Metazoa > Chordata > Mammalia > Primates > Aotidae > Aotus > Aotus nancymaae. The sequence continues at coordinate 3,892,464 of NW_026988494.1, read as the reverse complement.
AACATAAACATCCGAGATCTGAAATACTCCAGTGGCCATTTTCTTTGAGCATCATGTTAGCAGTGAACAAGTTTCAGATTTGGGAGCATTTTGGACTTTTGAATTTTTCTGTTGGGGATGTTCAACCTATACCTCAGTGCCATTATTTCACTCACAATAAGAAAATTCTGCTGCTGATATAGAAGATTACCAAAAGGGTAATCATTATCTTCTTCAACTGAATAATTAGATCAAGCTAAATTCAGGTAGTCCCTCCTGGAGGGGCAAAGTCTGCTGTCCTTTGGACTGCATTCCCTCTGCCCATCTTCCCCTCTGTTCCTTTCACTGACATTCTCTCCATTCCTCCCACCGAGTTGTATCTCGTGCTAGCTCTCTGGTTTGCTGTGTGAGATGACAGTGTGGGTGTTGACATGTATTGCCTGAACTTGTTCTCCCAGCCTAAGGTCCCACAGATGGTATTCCCTTCTCCAGCAGCTACTCCCTGGCAGCCTGAAACAGGCTGTTACAGGGCAGGAAGTCTCTAGAGCCTCTCTTATATTGAAAACAAAGACAACCCTTCTGATAAATGGTAACTTTTGGCAGATCTATTAGGAAAGACAACAGTATGTGGAGATGGGCTGGAAGAGGAATTCACCCAGCATGGTTAGAAATTTCAGAAGGAATGTGCTTCTTAATGGTTTGGCAAGAGGCCAAGAAAGTCATTGAAGGTTGAGTCACATATGTGAGATACGCTGTTCATTCCCAACACCCAGTAGCAGGGTTTGAGAAGGAAGAGAAGGAATAGATACGATTACAAAGAAAGCTGCTGGGTTTTGTGGTGCTTGGACTTAGAAGGTTTGGATTCAAATGCTGTCTATACTTTCCTGTTCAACGTATGATCTTAGAACAGCACAGTTGACATCACCTAGAGATTGTCAGATTATTAGAAAGGCATGTATTCAGGTCTTACCCAAAACTATACCAAATTAGAATCTGCATTTTAACAAGATTTCCCATGCGATTCTTATACACATTCAAGTTTGAGAAGCATTGGTCTGTACTAAGAATGGCTAAAGTGACTTCTTAAGTTAGGCTCTTTATAACTTCAATATTCTATTCTTAAGTAAAAAAAAAAAAGTTTTAACGCTACCTCACTATTAGTACACATATTTAAAAAATAACATTTGGATGCACTTATGAAACATAAACCTTTTAAAAACAGTATATGAGCAAAGAGCTGTTAAACCCAGGAATTCAGAGACTTCCTGAAAGGAATCTCATTTTTCACACCAGCAGAAATCCATTCCCAAATAATAGTAGCTGCATGCACCCAGATAATGGGGAAAGGAGGTGCAACTAGAAGCTTGAGATTGGGAGTGTGGGGAGGCAAGTGGTGGTGTGTATGATAGAAATCAGGTTATGGGGAATAAGATCATACTGGCTCCCAAAGAAAATCTTGTATCCTAATTAACGTGTTGCATTTTTCTGAAATTCCATAGATTGAATAGATAGCATCACAGAGTTACTTGTGAATTTAATCTGAGCCTATGATACACATATTACCTTGTGCCAGATTTGACCAAATGGCTTTAAATTGCATAGAAATCTGACCTGGCAATAGCAATATAGATTTGATATAATTGGAAATATTTAGCCAATGATAAATGTAAAAGAAGTATAAGAAAAAATTCCCTCCACATTTTTTTTTCTAGTTCTGTCAGAATGAGTGTTCATTTGGTAATGACGGTTCCCCTAATGTTAAACTGTTTCTCGGAGTTGACATTCTCTATTCACAACTTTTTTTACGGGCTCTGAAATCACATTATCACAGTTGATTCATTTTCTAATTTTCATCTTCATTTCTAGTTACAACTCTGACCAGCTTTTAGCACTTCTTTCTTGTAGGAAAATATTATTACATGTAACAATTTCCTTTTAGTGTGCTGAATTGCAGTATGTAAAAATAATATCTATGTGAATATAAATATAATTCACTGAATTTAGAATCCTGACATATGTAACTCAAAGACTTAGCTGTATTCTAGGTTTGCAGACTTAAGTGGACTAAAGGGAAGGAAAATGCAAACATTAAATGTTTGAAAATGCTTAATTTCTTAAGGCAGTATTAATTTATAGAATACAAATAATTGAATGTGTTTAATGAGATTCTTTCATTTTTCCTTCCTTTTTATATTTCAGGCTTGATAGTAAAATAGTGCCTGAAATGGGATAGACTAGAGATAACAAACTTTGATCCTTCAGATTATAAATACTTTTTAAAAATGCCTTTAAAAATAACTGAATCTCTTTAATGATTTATGCTGAATGCCAAATCAAAAGATGACAATACTTAGTAAACTGTAACTATTTTCACTATTTGCATTCTAAGATAGTGACAAATTGCACATATTTTTAGAAATTATAAGTAATGTTACTTTGCAAGGGGCCTTTTTCCTGCAAGTTTTTTTTTTTTATGAAAATGAATTTTTCTATGATTCACTGTGTTTCTCAGTAATAGCAAATACTGCTACTTTTTTTCAGCATGATTAAACTTACCTACCTTAATTTTCCAAGATGGTACTTTATCTCAGTCATCTTGGGCTGGTCCTGAACAATTTATGTAGGGTTATTTGGTCTAAAGAAGTTCGACGACTGAAAGACAGTACTAGCCTCAGCTTCAAAAATTGTATTTCCTGGAGAGAATCTTGGGACCAAGTGAAGTGTGGGAAATCCAGGGAGGGAAAATAAACAGGAATTGCTCCCCTTCCTTTTAAGGCCTTCCTCAGGGCTCTGATAGAATTTTAGGACTTGAAATGATGCTCTGGATTTAGGAAGCTGAAATCTAAAGAATGCTAGTGTCTTATCCAAGATCCTATAACTAGTTGGTGACAGAGTTAGGATTATAATCTCCTATTTCAGTAATTTCGTTTTCCAGTTTTATGTTCATTACACCACAAATTTGCACATACAGAAGAATTACATAATGTGTGTATGGTACATATATGGATGGTATATATGGTGCATAGTATATATGTGTATACCTGCATATATGTGTATACATATATGAATTATGTAGACATATCCTGCATAATGATTCTGTAGTTAACAGTGGACTGTATATATGGCCATGGTCCTACAGGATTGTAATACTGTATTTTTACTGTACCTTTTCTATGTTTGCGTATGTTTATATACACAGATACACTGTGTTACAACTGCTTAGGGTGTTCAGTACAGAAACGTGCTGTTCAGGTTTGTAGCCTAGCAGCAGTGGGCTATACCATGCAGCCTAGGTGTGAAGTAGACAATATCTATGTTTGTGTAAGAGTTTTCTGTGATATTTGCACAATGATGAAATTGCCTAATGATGCATTTCTCAGAACACATCCTCCTTCTTAAGTAACACATGACTATATATTTATAAACATTAGTTTAAGTAAAAAACAATCACTTTCTCAGAGTCTTAGAAGTTGGACTATAGAAATACAGGTTTTATTTTTTATTATGCTTTATTTAAGTTCAGGGTAGAAGTTCAGGTTTGTTGCATAGGTAATCTTGTGTCATGGGGGTTTGTTGTACAGATTATTTCATCACACAGGTATTAAGCCTAGTACCCATTAGTTATTTTTCCTGATCCTCTCCCACCTCTCACCTTTCACCCTCTGAAAGGCCCCGGTATATGTTGGTTCCCTCTGTGTGTCTATGTGTTCTCATCATTCAGCTCCCACTTATAATTAAGAACATGCAGTATTTGGTTTTCTGTTTCTGTCTTGGTAAGGATAACGGCCTCCAGCTACATCCATGTCCCTGTAAAGGAACATTTTCTTGTTACGGCTGCATAGTATTCCATAGTGTATATGTACCATATTTTCTTTATCCAGTCTATCATTGATGGGCATTTAGGTTGATTTCATGTCTTTGCTATTGTTAGTAGTGTTGCAATGAACATAGGCATGCATGTTTTAAAATCAAAGGGTAAACTGCAATTATTCCTTAACTATTAGATCATTTAAAATTAGCTCTTTGTCTAAGTATGTTTGTAGTCATTCATATCAATTTCAGATAGGTACTTTTATGAAAATATTAAATTATTAATGTTTGAATAAATGCCAGTAAGATCTATTGTAAACATGCTCACGTGTAATAATTTGTTTTCAATGTTGACTTGTAGTTTACTCAGCAGTTAAACATTAAGAAACTATTTTGTCATCTCCCTTTTTTTAATTACGCTCCTGAAAGTTCTTTTCTTCCTTTTTAATTTTTATTTTTGATTTAATATGGTGATGTAGATATGACAATCTAGGAATAAACACCTAAATTTTGACAATGATAGACTCTTAACACATATCGGGCAAAATGCAGAGAACAGAAAGTAAAAAGTCCATTGGGGGAACCACGTTCATGTGTGTATCATTTTGTCATATTGTGTTAAATGAAAATTACATGGTGAGTCATACCTGGACAAGTGGCCCCTATGATACTGCTGTTGACATTTCACTGCTGGTTTATTTACATGCCTCTCAGAGTGTGGCTAAAATGGGTTATTTTTCATGTATATGTGGGAACTGGAAGGGATATTTTCTGTATTAAATTGAAGAGTATGGCTAATTGTTGAGTGCTTAATGCCACCACAATTTAAAACCCACATTCACCTATAAAACTTAAAAAATCCCACTGTGTAACCATATGTTGGTGTATCAAGATTAAAAAAAAAAACTGCTTTTTTGTTGTTGTTGTTATCCATGGACTTAAGTATTTCAATTTACAAACAGTAAAGCATATAGCTCTGTGGATTTTCACAAATGCATGGAGTTGTGTAATTGCCATCACATTCAAGATACAGAGTAGTTATTTTATTCCCCAAAAATCTCCCTCATGATTTGGGAAACACTCCATCCCTAGCTACGGCAACCAACTTGAAAACTCCTGTAGTTTGGCATTTCTAAAGTATCTTATAAATAAAATCACACAGTCTGTGTCTTCTTTCGCTTAATGGCTATGTGTTTCATCCTTGTTGTGTGAGTCAATAATTTGCTTTTATTTCTGAGTAATATTCTGTTGTCTGGATGTACAACTGAAAAATATTTGAGTTGGTTCCAGTTGCGGGCAATTGTGAGTAATGCCACTTTAAAAATTCTCACACAGGTTTCTCTATGGACATACCTTTTCATTTTTCTCGGGTAAATATCTAGGAGTAGGGATGTTGGGTCATGTGATAAGTATATGTGAGCACGTAAAAAGAGAAATTTAGCAACTCTCTTCCAAAGAGGCTGTACCATATTTCACTCTGCATTTCCATCCGTGGTGGATGAGAGCTCCAGTGACCCTATAGCCTTGGTGTTGTCAGCTTTAGCTTTTTTTGTTTGTTTTCGTTTTAGCCTTCCAACAGGTGGATACTGGTCTCTCATTGTGCTTATAAATTATTTTTCATAATAGCTCATGAGGTTAAGAATTTTTAATATGCTTATTTGTCATCTACCTATTTTCTGTGGAAATGTGTGTTTTCAAATCTTTTGCTCATTTTTAAATTGGGACTTTTGCTTTCTTCTTGTTGAGGTTTGGGAGTTCTTTATATATTCTGAGTATAAATTTTTTATTGAATATGTGATTTGAATACATTTTTCCCAGTCTCTGGCTTGTCTTTTCATTCTGTTAGCATTAAGTTTTGCAGAGCAAAAGTTCTTAATTTTGATTTACCAAGTTTTTTCCTTATGATTATGCCTTCATGTCGCATTTAAACCCATCATCAGCAAACTTAATATCATGCAGATTTCCTCCTATTTTTTAAAGAAATGTTATAGTTTTACATTTAAGTCTGCAGTCATTTTTGTATAAAGCATGATTTAAGGATCTAGATTCTTCTTTAAAAAAAAAAAATAGCATACCTAGTTGTTAAAGCAACATTTGTTGAAAGACTGTCCTTTCTCCATTGAATTTCCTTTGCATCACCCAGCCATGGCCTCTTCAAAATTGGGGAGAATTGACACTTGATCTGTAATGAATTTTCCCATCTATCACCATGGTAACTCTGTACTTTAGGTCTTGGATTTATGGCTAATTGGGGATTACTCTCTAATTTGAGAAAATCTAGTAGCTCACATGAGTAACTGTTTTCTGGTATGTAGTAAGCATTCAATAAATACTGATCGGATAAAGTAGCAGCTTAACAAGCCTATTAATTTTGCCTTTTCTCCCTATATACTGTCAGCTAGGGAAAACTTCAGAAGTAAAGGAATTTACATACTACCTTAAAAAGAAGTCTGTATGGCATTTGCTGCAATGGTTTCTGAGTTCAGTGGTCAAAATGAAATTCTAGCAGTACCATGGAAGGGTGTGTTTCTTCTTTGAATAGGGGAAAGTAGCAAGTGGCTTTGTAAGGCGGTATATAGAGTTTGTTTTTTAAAAAAGGTCCTCTCCCTTCTCCTTTCCCACTTAAGTTTGAAAGAGATTTTTGGACCTTACTAAGAGTCTTGGTATTGTGAAATAGAGAGAGAATGCAAAGAACATCTCTTTCAGTGATTATAAAATTTTATTTTTCGTCAGAGCACCTGTTTTTCAAAAGAAATCTTGCCCAGAAACACAGAACAGATAAAAGCAGAGTTACTCAGGTTGAACTGAGCTCTGCAGAGATATTTGAAAGCCTCATACTGTAACTGCAGTGATGAGAAAACAGAGCCTCAAAGAGATTATGTAACTTGCCCATGGTTGAACAACAAATTGCTACCAAAGTGTGGAGCCTCATCTTCTGATTCTTAGGACAAAGCTCCAAATGACTGTCTTTTCAGATTTGTTTCAGGTTGTATTACGTGTTTCTACGGGAACTGTGTTTCATATTTCCTTTGCATGCTATCCTGAGAAATGTGCCTGGACTTTTTCTTAGCTTAAATGTTTGATTTGTGAGGTGGACATCTTGCAGTCCCTTCTCCATGGAAAGAAGCTCTCATTAATGCTAAGCCTCCACTGTTGATATTTTGTTTTACGTCATCCCTGCATCCAGATGGAAAATATTGGTAGACTTGAGAAATAGAGATCACTGAAAACTAGATAGCAGGTTAATCTGAGAAAGGCACCTAGTATAGGACAGTGCTATTCTAATGATTACCCATGGCTCCATAAGCACCACGGAGGTGCTTCTGAACTTAAAATTTGTTTTCACCTCACCTCGGTGTAAAATGCTTCCTGACATCTCAGAGAGGATGGAAAACCCTTCTGAGATTTGCAAGTTAAGTTGTTTAAACCTGTTGCAAGTATAATTCCTTTAACATGTGCATTAAACATACGAATAAACAAGAAAACTCCAAACAGAAATTGGATGAGTCCTACCTAAGATGGGTCACCATTCCTAATTTGAGAGTAGCAGCACTCTTTCCTAACCCTAAATATTTTTTATGGAGCAGGGACTTTGTGAAGGCCATTTATTAATATATGCTGAATGCCCAGAACAATGATGGCGCATAGTAGACACTTGTTAAATTTTTCATGAATTGAATGAAAGATGAAATAAAATCATTCTCATTTAGAGCTCAGCTTGTATATCACCTATTTAGAGATGTACACCCTGGCCATATTACCTGTAAACCACAATCTCATCATTCTTAATTCCTTTAACAAACTTTATTTTCTTTAAATCTTACATAATAAATAGTACTAACATTGCATTACATATATATTTATTCATTTTCTCTCTTCCTTCCTAGAATATAATCTCCAGGAGAGTAAGGACTATTTAATTTTTTTATCAGTATATATCCAGAGTACCCATAATGGTCCTTGCCATATTGTATTTTAAAAAGTGTTTAGTATGTGTTCCTTCAATGAGTAAAACAATTCATATTTTCTTGGTATGATTCTACTCAAAATGAAAGATGAGATCTATGTCACCTCATGACCACTCCTGTCCCCATGATACAGGGAAATTATTAAAGAAAGGGTAGGAGGTATTCTTTCAAAATGAACAGAAATCTTTAACTGAAAGTGTATGTGCCATTGTTTACCTGACTTTTTAAAAAATTACTCTGTTATTTCATTGGTGTCTAACCTGCCTCCGGTCATTATCTGGTGGTCTGCTTTCCGTACATCTTGAACGCAGGATTGGCTGTTAGGTTCCCTGAGCTCCTGCCTTTTATTCTATTTTTAGAAACTTCCATTGGGCACCAGTTAGGATTATACTTAAATTGTCCTCACTGACAGTAATGGAGAGAAAATGTTCTGCTTAGATTGTTGGTATTGGCTCTTCTGATCTGATCTTATGCTAAAAATATAAGCACTATTGCATTGCACAAAAACAACTGATTTGACAGAGACTTCGGAGATGTTCCCTTGGGCTAAGGTTGCTCATGGTTTCTATTGCCGGGGCCCCTTGCTTTTCATATGTAATGACAGAAAAATCACTGAACCATAATAGGAAAGATCTGACTTCTTTTCCTGAATACCACAGGTTCTTTACGACCTTAGGCAGAATTCTTAGCCTGTCCCTCCCATGGTGTTACTATCTTTAATATGATAAAAGTGGCATCTTCCTTTTAGAAATGGAAATCGTAGATGAATCAACACATGTAAATAAAGCACTATGAGACCTTTAGGAAGGAAGTTCTTACCAGGAGATAAGACATCTGTAGATTGGCCATTCTGCTCTGTTCTGATGAGCCTTTCCTACTGAGTAGAATGCTTGTTATCAGGTATGGGAGATGACTCCAGTACCCGCCTATTTATTATGCATAAGAGTTAGATGTTTGTTCCAACTCCCAAGACTAGCAATCTAGAAACTGAAAAGAGCTCTGATTCTATGGAGGGCTGCAGGAAATTCTTTGGAGAGGAAGTCAGGTATGCATGCAGGTCTACAGAGTGCTTCATAACACATGTATGGGTCCCACTGGATTCTTTTTCAGCATACAAAATGACCTGGTTCTATTGAATTTCACTGTCAAGGCAGTTTCTTGTTTACGTTGACAGGCTGCAAATGTGCTATGTAGTGGATTAATGCTAAGAGCTCCATGCAAAGTTTGCCAGTAACTGGTTTGTTTACTTCAAGGAACAACCATGAATTTCACTGTCCAGTCAATGCAAAACGAATCTACATGAGCTATGTTCCATGCCCCTGCATCTTAGATTTCTGCAGGCACCCCTCTCAGAATTCCTAATCAGGGGTGTGTGTGTGTGTGTGTGTGTGTGTTTTCTCTCTTAGCTGTCTTGGGCAAATTGGAGATGTACATCAAGAGATTAGGGTTTTCATAGACTTTGGGGGAAAAAAAAAAGGTATACAGCTGTTTGTTAACTCCCCTCTTAAATTCATCAGGAATATAGCCAGAAGCCTAAAGATGCCATCATGGGCTCCTTTTTTTTTTTTTTCTCAGTAAAAGGGTACATTTATTATAGAGGATATTACAAAAGATACAGATAAACAGCCAGGTGTAAGAGATGTGTAGGACAAGGTGTGTGGGAAGAGGCACAGAGCTTCCGTGGCCTCTCAGGGTGCACCACCCTCCAGGCACTTCTATGTGTTCATCAGTCCAGAAGCTCTCTGAACATTGTAGTTCAGGGATTGTTATGGAGGTTTCGCCATGTAGGCATGATTGATTAGATCATTGGTCATTGGTGACCAACATGTAAAAATAGCAGCTGTTAATCCCATTACTGGGTATATATCCAAAGGATTATAAATCATTCTATAAGGACACATGCACACGAATGTTCATTGCAGCACAGTTTACAATAGCAAAGACCTAGAACCAACCCAAATGCCCATTGATGATAGACTGGACAGGGAAAATGTGGCACATATACACCATGGAATATTATGCAGCCATCAAAAACGATGAGTTCGTGTCCTTTGTAGGGACATGGATGAACCTGGAAATCATCATTCTCAGCGAACTGACACAAGAACAGAAAATCAAACACCATGTGTTCTCACTCGTAGGTGGGTGTTGAACAATGAGAACACATGGACACAGGGAGGGGAGCACTACACACTGGGGTCTGTTGGGGGGAAATAGGGGAGGGAACAGTGGGGAGTGGGGAGTTGGGGGAAGAGATCATGGGGAGAAATGCCAGATACAGGTGATGGGGAGGAAGGCAGCAAATCACACTGCCACGTGTGTACCTATGCAACAATCTTGCATGTTCTTCACATGTACCCCAAAACCTAAAATAAAATAAAATAAAATAAAATAAAATAAAAGCAGCTGTTGGTGTACTGCTGACAGGCAGGGTGACGATGATGATGAGTGCCCTTTGACTTTCTGCTGCTATGTCACATGACAACATTTAAAAGTAGACAGTTTGATCTTGATGAAAGGATCTCTCTATGCAGGGAACTTGTCATAGGGTACAAAGCCCTGACCACTGACTCCCAAGTTCCTTATGTCATCCATTTAACTTAAAGAATAATTATGATCTTCATAAATGCCATGTACATGTAGTGAGACTGGCTTAAGAAATCACAAAAAGTAGAGGAAAAAGAAGCTACCTTAATTCATCTCTTAAGTGGGTAGCAGAGAGTGTTGTTAGTTTTTCTAGTAGGATAAGTCTGTAAGTTTTCTGTCCCATAGAATATTATAGAATATAAATGCTACATCAGTGGGTCTTAATGCTGACCCTCTATTAGAACCATCTTGAGGACTTTTAAAAAGCTAACCTCAGGTTCTTGATTGGAATGGGACCCAAATCCTGATGTGTTGTTTGTTCTGTTTTTGTTTCTGAAGCTCTCTAGGTTGTTTGACAGTGATGCTAAGGATGATAACCACCAGGTTAAGCATTAATTAATTCTACTAGTTTAAATTTTTTTTCTGGCTCTAGATGCCAGAGTCTGCAGTCAAGGTAGGTCCCAAAAACATCTAAAATAGACCCAAGAGCCTATGACCATATTGTGATTGCATTGTTCCTCAAAGGCAGGAGCAATCTCTTTATTTCTTCTTTGTGTGCTCTGGAACATTTATGCCGTACCTTAGTGCAGGAATTTAGGTATTCTAAAGTTTAAACATTATGGTGATTACTTTGTCATGCAGTTATAACACATTATCATGCCTCCATCTATCCTCAGACTGTAGCTTCCTTCTTCTACCTTTGCTATACTTTACTTACAGCTGCACCCACCTTATTTTTTTAAAAAAATTCTGCCTGTTGTTAGTCCAATATAGTCCTTCAAGCATTTTCCTTACTAACCTAAAACTCTAGAATTAAACCTCAAAACTACGATCAACTATAAGGATAATTTCTTTTCTTAAAAAAAAAGATTTTTTCAAAACCCAAAAAATCACACAAGCCATAAGTTTAGAGGAATTTGAGGAAAATTTCTGAGGATGTTAAGCTTCTTGGAAAATAATTTATTGTCTTATTTGTCACGTTTACCACAGGCTGTGAAAAGTCTGACCCGGGCTGAAGTTTTAGAGTTTACCTTTGAAAAATTTTCTCATTGGTCACACTGGTTGTCTTATTCATTCCTAGCTTTCCTTCAACTCTTGAAGGGTCAGTTTTTCAAATTATAATAAACTAAATTTCTTTTTCAGTCCCAGTAGTGAACATGGAATTATGCACTAGGCCCCAAAAAAGAAAACTTATTATTTTTCTTTATTTCTTGTTATTTAATAAAAAATATTCTCTAATAACTGTCACAATGCTTAATGGAACTCGGAGTGTAAAGCCAAATTATCTGGGAAACTTCTTCAAGGTACCTATGGGTAGACCTCACCTTAGGTCTAAATCAGAATTTTGTTTCGAGAAAGGCAGGTTGAGTTCCTTGGTAACTATCAAAACATAATGATATAGGAATTCTGCAAAGGGTATTTTGCTTCTCCCAACATTATTACAAAAATTATAATAGACTTTTCTTCTAATGTTTTACAGTTTGTTTCTAAGTCTGTAATTGATCAAGACCTAATTGTGTGTCGATAGACCAAGAAACCCCAGGATTTACCTTTATTTTGTCTGGATACTCAAGTAACCCACATGAATGGGTGAGTCTGATGTGATGTCAGCTTCAAAATTAAATTTCCAGACCCTCTCTGTCAGTGCAATCTACCCGGCTTAATTATTTTCACTTTTTAATGTAGTGAATAAGGAATAAATGCATGTCATATATTATTTAAAATCTATCGAGAGTTACACAGGGAAGAGAAAGTCTCCATCTCACTGCTATTCCATGGCCATTTGGTTTTACTCTATTTCCTAAAGCAACCACTCTTTGGTCTCTTGAATGGTCTCCCCCTGACTTCCTTCTACCCAGGTAGCTCTATACTTCCCTTACACATTGACCATGGGATGCAGGAAGTGTCCTGTGACCTGCTAATAGGGAATTGTCCAGGCAGCTGTTTTGAATTTCTAGTCACCAGCTGTTCCTACTACTTTCCAGACTTTTGTGTTCATTTTTAGCTACACCTCTTTGAACATTAAGTATTTCCAAATATATAGCAGTTATGAAGCCCATGACGTTTTTCCCTCTGCTCCCTATTCTCCTACTCTCAATCATGTATACTACATGAAATTTTTAATTGTTTTATGGATCATAAAAGTAGGCTACAGTAGAGTAGGAAGATAACTGAGCTTGTATCTGAAAGGCCGGAGTTTGATTTGTGCTGGAAATTTATCTTGCAAACTGTGAAGTGCTGAGCAAAGGGAATTTTTGTCATTGTTGCTGTTGCTGTTAGTGTTACACTTACATGATGCAACATTCCAAGGTACTGAGAAGAGTCATAATTGGACTGCTTGTAACACAAGGGATAAATGTTTGAGGTGATGGACACCCCATTTACCCTGATGTGATTATTATGCATTGTGTACCTGTATCAAAATATCTCATATATCCCATAAGTCTATACATATATATACTCACAGAAATTAGAATTTTTAAAAAAGGTGAGGCATAACCATAGGAAGACTGACTTGGTTTAGGGATTGCACTTGCTGGCTATATTTTTTTGACTGACTGATTGTTAACTAAAAAAGGAGAACCAGATTTCAGGCATACAAAGGACATGTTAAAAAAAAAAAAACACTGTAAAGAGACGTACAGAGCCCAGTGTAAGAAAGGTTCATGTTGTACTGCATGGATTTTTTTTTGTTTATACTTAAAAAATAACTAATTGAGAACACCTTTAAATCTGGCATTTGGTTTAATCATTATTTCATAAACAAGTTGATCTTTAAACACCTGAACAATGTAAATATCAAAAAATGGTTAGTCACTGACAACAGATAAAGTTGAGACTGGCCCTAAAAATATCTAATAGTTTAAATGTGTGAAGAAATACAGGTGGCCTTCCTCTTTTCACCTTTGTTGTGTTTTAACAATTGTTTGACTTTGTGATATTTCTTTTCTTATAAGATTAGAATTAGGAGTAATGGTTGGGATTTTCCAATTGGAAGAGAAAAAAAATGTGCATGACCTTGGTTTACTTATGACCATATTCCACATACAATTTTGCATATGTTGTAGACAAACTTAATCTGAAAGGCAACCAGTAAGTATATAACAATAATTGTATTTTTAGCACCCATAATTCAACAGCAAGCTCAGTTCTCATTGAGATGGTACTTGACTATTTGAGGGTTCTTTATGACAAAGAAGGGAATTTAATTTTTATTTTTTATTTTTAATTGTTGTGGGTACGTAGTAGATGTATATATTTATTGAGTACATGAGACATTTTGATACATGCAATACATGTTAATCACATCATGGAGAATGGTGTATCCATCCCCTAAAGCATTTATCATTTGTGTGACGAACAATCTAAATACACTCTTATTTATTTAAGAAGATATAATTAAATGATTATTGACTATAGTTACTCTGTTGTAATATCAAATACTCGGTCTTATTTATTCATTTTATCTATCATTTTCATGCCTATTAACCATGCCCACCTCTCTCCCACCCCATCTCCACCCCACTACCCTTCTCAGCCTCTGGTAACCATCCTTTGACTCTATCTCCATGAGTTTTGGGAGTTCCTTAAAATGATCCCTGTGGATGTGGGCTCTACAATGATGAGTTCACCTCCAGAACTCATAGTCGAGGAAGAATGTATGGACTTTATGTTCCCCTCAGATTCACTGGGCAGTATGCGTTTGGGTACTTGGATTAGGGGTTTGGATATACATTTTAAACAGGATTGATGTGGGTAAGGAGTGGGCTGTACAGATGATTTATTTTCTCCAAAAGAGCCATTTGAAAAAAGTTAGTGTGCAGAAAAGCAATATAACATGGAATGAATCAGCCAGTACAGCACTCCATTCTTATTTTGCTTGAAGTAACAAGACAAACTTAACAGATTTTTTTTAATGACACAAGTCTAGGTGTTTCAATACTAAATTTTCTCATTTAAACATGCTAATGTCTTTTCATTTGCTTATTTATTATGGTGGCTTCACCTTTTTGTTATTAAACTTCCCTGTTGAAATGGAAACTGTCTCTTCATTTTAAAAGTAATTGCCGAAGAGCCATCCTGGGCATGTTATATTTCTGCTTCCACATTTCTAAACAAATCAACAAAAGAATCATTATCCTAGATTCACAGATATGACAGTATCAAAGGCACAGTATTTGTGTCACATAGTGAATCAGTGGAAGGGAGATGATGGGCCTTCTGACTGATTTCCAGATTTTAACTATGCTAATTTTCAACTCGCTAAACAGTGCTTAGGTGAACTAGTTTATATCAGGTGAGTCCATTTGTTTCTCATTGAATGCCATGAGCTTTCCTTTTTGCAGACCCTGATCCCCCTGCAGAGTGAGTGAGCTTTGAAAATAGAGAGGTGGGATAGAGCTACCTTGGAGTTGATTGGTTTTAAATATATTTCTTTATTTAAAAAAAATCTGTCCTGTTTCTTTTTGTCTCTTACTGCCCAGGGCTGAGGTCAGTAGTGTTCAGAAACTGTCTCAGTTGTTTATTTTGATAACCCCTGCCTCCCTGGTTTTGCTCACAGCAATCTCACAGCCTCCAGAGAGCAATTGTTATCAGAGACTCAACCTGTTCCCTTGTGGATCTAGAGAGTTGCTGCCAGAATTTCATTTCATTTTAGTTCCATCTGCGAGTGCAAAAAGCTTGCTTCATACTTGACGTGTAAAGGCATTTCGAGCATATTGTTGTTAATACAAGTGCACATTAATGATGATTTTATAGCCCCTGTTGCAACCCCTCTTTTCCATATAATAAAGACCCCTGTTGCCGGCTGAGGGAACAAAGAAGCATCTCTGACTAATTGGACTTCAGCACTTTGCTTTTTAGTCTTCAAAATGTGTGTCAGAATAGTACTAAATATCTGGTCTCAGTTCCTGATTGTTATGTAAAAACAAGACAAGGTGGGAATTAATTGATGGACCTTATTAAGGAAAGTTCCAACCCATGGCCACTTCATAGCTCATCAGTAATATGATCTGCACAAAACTAACATGACAAAATGTTCTCACCTACAGAGTTTGGTGCATTCAACTTGTCCCTCTGTCTCTCCAGTGACTTAAAGGTATGTCAGAAAGTGTTTAATACCGATTTCTAGAAGGTTTATTTTTGAGTCCGTGAACTGTGTTCAAGGTTGAAAGGAAGAAGTGGTAGAGGTGGATATTTTAATGCTTAGATATTTGTGGAGATAGCCTAGAGTTCATAGGATGGTCACTCAATTCTGCTGGACATTGGGACCCTGAGAATCTGAACAAACTGTTAAGGTACAATAGCAGAAACAGCTAGAAATCTTCCAGAAACACTTATTAGCAGAAAAATTCACAGCTCTATATGGTTCCCAAAATATAGCCCCAAGTATTACAACAAACTGGCTCATCAACACCACTTTTAAATTACTCCTTAAGTTGTATGACTGCCTTCCAGTAAGTATGATGCCAATCACATGTGGGGAATCTTTTGAATCTTTGTGACCAGTTAATTGACACAGGATTCTTTTGGTCCTGCTTTGCCAGCTGGAAATCTCTGTGGCCAGTGGCACCTCTGCCCAGGCCTCGCTCAGCTCCAGACTCACCACTGGGCTCGTTCTGCCCACTTGTCTCAGCAGGCTGCCCTCAGCTTGCCCTACCAGCCCAGATTACATGCGTGCTGTGGTTCTGTGCTTGGTTCATGGCTGGTCCCAGCATGCTGTGACCGTCTTCCACCCTGGCACCAGCCTCTGGATGAGGGGGATGTGGTGGTACCAGAAAACTTGGAGAAGCCAGCAGTCATAGAGCCCCAAGGGGTACCGTGGCTCTTGCCTAAGGAGTTCCAAGGTCTGAGCCCCCAAGAACTGTTACAGATCTCTCTCCTTTCCACCAACCACAGATCAGTGAATGGGAGGAGGTGTGTTACAGTTAGTTCATGTTACAGCTTGTTCCTGCCACCCACAGTGTGGCAAAGGGGATGGGTATATGGTGCCCAGCTCTCTACTGTTGCTTGGTGAGTGGGAGGGGGGATCACAGTGTTACAGCTCCTTTCACACCCACCGTTCAGCAGGCTCTAGGTTCTTGTCTTGTGTCCAAGAAGAATGAGGTTGCATGGACACCAGAGAGTGAGCATGGCAGAGAAAGGTTTTATTGAGTAACAGAACAGCTCTCAACACAAGAGGAGACCCGAAATGGACAGCCCTCGTGTGAGAGGGGGCTTGAAAGCAAATAGCCCCAGGTGTGTCTAAGTCTGGGGTTTTCATGAGCTCAGAATAGGGGAGTGCATGCTGATTGGTCCTGAAAAAAGCATTATTTGATTGGCTAAAAGGCATGGAGGACATTCTCATTCCATCTGTGGACTCCATCTGGAACTGGAGGCTCAGTCTTCCACCCTTAAATTGTCTGGTTTGAAGGTGAGATTTCACCAGGAACCTGTACCTGCCTTCCTAGGAATTTTCTATCAAAATGAAGAATCATTTGAGCAACTCTTTGTTTTGTTTCTTCTTTTTTAAAAAAGAACATGAAGTTGAAGAAGCTACAGAGATTTTATTAATATACATATAATTTAAGGCATTCACAAACCTGGAGTATAGTTCATACATACCCTCTTGATGAGAGATTTAAGAACAAGATCTGTCTGCCTAGGGAACTTCTCATTAGAATCAATGAATATAGCCTTTCCTCTTCGTAATTTCTTTCTTCTCCACTGGTACCTTCCTGGCAGTTCATAAAGGTGATTGCCAGTGTGGTACTCTGAACTGTCTTTTGTGTGTCTTTAAGTAAGATGTGAAACGAAACTCGAGATAAAGTGTCTGTTACCTCCATTAATTGGAATACAATTAGTCTGAAGTCTGTAGAAGCCACAACTCAGGAACAGTCTAGCAGATACATCTGCAAAGATACCAGTTTCCCCCTAGGGAGCCAGATGTGTCTCCTACCCTCCCCTGCTTCCCTCAATAGCCTATTGTTTAAGATATGAGTGGCTGGAAAAGTCATACTGATGTCTTATTAATTAAATGGCATTAATTCTATGATTTTTTTTTTTCCTAGAGAGACCGCCATTTCAGTGTGTTGGAAGAAAGTACATATATTTCTCTCATGCCTTAGTGTAGAAAGGGTAGGCCCAGGAGAGCTATAAAAAACCATCATTACATAAAGTATCTGACAAGTGAAGTAGGTTACAGGTCAGAAATTATGTGTGATTACTTTGTTCTGGCATTACCAGAGACTTTGACTTAAGTTATAGGTTGGCGGCTGCTATCTTTCTTTGCAAGACTGACCCCCAGGCTAAATGGTGACGGTAGAAAGTGCCCCCTTTTCCTAGCTTCTATTGAATCCCTCTCCATTCCCTCTCTCCATTTAGGGACTTTTGCCACAGAGGACTACTTCTTCTGTGCCTGTATCAAAATTGCTCTCAGGAAAGGTGTTGACATTAACCTTAATCTAAACATGCCTCAGTGGTTTATAATCTCAAGAGCACAGTAGGAGTAATTAAAGGAGCTATGGAATTTGGAATCCAAACATGGCTTCTTGGTATCTCTGAAATGGCACAGACTGAGGTACAAACTTTGTGCTGGGTAACTTGCCCCTACCTGGCAGCTGTGTCTGAAAGACCAGTGGTGGCATTTGCCTGAAGACCTCACCTAACGCCTGTCTTAGGAAGGGGAGAAGAGAATTATTAGTATTGGGGAGTAAACATGGTTTATATAAGCACAAATAAAAAGGCCATTATTGGGCCAGGCTCAGTGGCTCATGCCTGTAATCCCAGCACGTTGGGAGGCTGAGGTGGGCAGATCACCTGAGGTCAGGGGTTAGAGACCAACCTGACCAAGGTGGAGAAACCCCATCTCTATTAAAAATACAAAAATTAGCTGGGTGTGTTCGTGCGTGCCTGTAATCCCAGCTACTTGGGAAGCTGAGGAGATTTACTTTAAGCCAGGAGGCAGAGGTTGCAGTGAGCTGAGATTGTGCCATTGTACTCCAGTCTGGGCAACAAGAGTGAAACTGTCTCAAAAAAAAATTATGTTATTAATAAACACACACCAGATTCTTACTGAAGATATTCAGGGAATAAGTACAGTTCTTATTTTTAGAGACTTTTAAATTTTACTTTAATAGGAATTGTTGCTAATTCATCCAGTTTTGTATAAAAGCTAGTTTTATAATGTATATAATTTTTATTGATTGCATTTTATTATAAAAATGTATTTTTATAGACATAAAATAGTTATGTATCAGATATCTATACATATGTATATATCAAATATATATGCATGTACTTATGTATATGCACTTATACACATAAATACAACATTTATGAAAAAATAGAAATAGTAAACTGAAATAACCCCACGCTTCAGGTTTAGATTATTCTTGGCTAGTCTGAACCTTTTCTATACACCATCATTTACCTTTTAAAAATAGTGAGAAAGAAAACTTAAACCCAGAATATCTACCAACATATTCTACAGTGGGCTTTTCTGAGTAGATATTCACTGATGCTCTTCAGAAAGACACAAGATAAAAACCAACCTTGGGACAGAATAATATACTTTCAACTTTGTTAAAGTCCATTAAGATAACCTTTTTTCGATAACTGTTACTTGTAGGCTTTTTAAACTCTGAGATGTTATGGATGTGGTAAGCCGTGAACTGCGTAGCCTCACTCTAGGATTGTTGCAGTGATTAGATACCTAGAGATCCCCACCTCACACTCTGAGTCGCTGCCAGTTGTCACTGGTTGCAATACAGCCCCTTTCCTGCAAGCTTAGGGCCCACAGTAATAACCACAGTTGGACTGCTTGTTAATGGCATTCCCTAGAAACAGCAACTGAAGAATGTGCTAATAAAAATGTATCATGCTTAGAAAGAGGTTGTAGAAGACTGGGTTTCATTGGAATACTATTTTCTCAGTTATTTTATGTTTTGCTGAGCCAAGTACATTTGAATCATCCTGGCAGGAGAGAAGATTTGACTGTTCTCTAAAGGGACAATATTCTTTCATCATCAGTGAAGAGCTGGAAACTTAGCTGTCATACCTAGTAGGAGACCACTCATTGGATTCAATCACTAATAAGCAGAAGAATTGCCTCTGCAATACAAAATGACAAAAGGTGTCTTGCCATCAATGCTAAAATTCTATTTCTCTACAAATTTCAGTATCTGTGCACACAGAATTATTTTTTTCATGTGACCAAAACCAATGCTGATTTCATTTACATAAAAATTTGGGTATGGTTTGGCATCACTTGACATCATAGTAATGGAGAAAAGGACCATTATTGTTTATTGAATACTTACTATGTGCCAGGTCTTCAAGGGAAATAATTCCATTTAATTTGCAGCAACCATATGAGGTATATGATATTTTCTCTCTTTTGGAAAAAGTGGATATAAAAATGTGAACATAATCTGTCCTCAAAGCCCATGCTCCTCCTAATCTATGTGTAGCTATAGTAATTAAAGTGGCCACATGGGCAGATGTCTTATTTGAGGCTCTCAGATGCCCCACAGGTGAAGAAACAAAGCCACCACAAGTTTCAGTGACTTGCCTCAGGTTATGCAGTTACTATGTGAAGAGCAGTTGCTGGAATCCAGGTTTTGTACTTGTCCTCCAGTACTGACCCCTACCAAGTGAAAATGACCCTTTTGCCTTAGAGAAGCAGCTGCAATGCAACTTAGCCTGTGACTTTGTGGTCCATTTTATGACTTGTGCATGGAGAACAGTTCTTACAGTTCAATTGGTGAGGAGAGAACAGAGAGCATGGTTGTGCTGAGCAGGACTCCTCCTTGCGAGTGAGACTTACACACCCGATACATTAGTCCCTGTCACCACACGTGTCCTTGAGCATCTTCACAGAGGAGCTCAGGGGCCAGGCTGCGCCCTCCGGATGCTGTGCTCACTGCAGCTGCAGCTGCTGCTTTGTTCATGACATCTCCCCTCTCTGAAACGTCCTCCTCCTTCCTGCCAAGTCAGCTGCTCCTACCTCAGGTTATGATAGATTGTCTCTTATACACATAAGCCCTTTTCCCTGATGAAACTATTTTGAGGTTAGAAACCATATAACTAATTTTATTTTTCTCAGTTGATTTGTAGACAGTTGTGCATAGAAATTTCCTCAGATTTTCAATGTTTGGGTATAATAAACAGGATAATTGTGAAAACTTGAACCAATACTATTTCGACAAGTACTGGCTGATTGTTAAATTTGTTATGACAATTTTTAACAGGTGTCATGTTTTGGAGATAAAGCAATTGGAAACTATCTCCTGAAGAATGGAAAAGTAGGGATAGCACTTCTATAGACATATGAAGAATGACTGCCTTTAAATGGAAACTAAAGGGTTTGAAATGAAGCTGAAGTGCATTACCAAATAATATAAAAGTTTATAAAATGGAAGATGTTAATGAGGAGTACTTATTTATTTATTTTGAGACAGATTCTTACTCTGCCCCTCAGGCTGAAGTTCAGTAGTACAGTCATAGCTCACTGCAACTACAGGCATGTGCCACTATATCTAACTTAAAAAACAAAACAAACTAACAAAAAAACACCTTTTTTAAGAGATTGGGTCTTGCTAGGTTGTCCCGGCTGGCCTGGGACTACTGGCTTCAAGCCATTCTCCCACCTTGGCTTCCCAAACTGCTGAGATTACATACATGAGCCAGTGCACCCAGCCAGGAGTACTTAATTCTGAGGGAGTTTGGGGTATTTTTTTCTGAGTTGTTGTATGGGTGATGAGGCAATGTATGGAAAAGAAAATGAGAAAGTCTATAGAAATGCAAGAGGAAATTCCTGTATCTATGAGCCACATATACACTTTCAGAAGTTTTAGCTATCACATTAATAAAAATGAATGAGAGAAATTAATTTTAATGATGTATTTAACATGATTAATGCAAAATATCATTTCAACAAGTAATCAATATTTTATATTCTCTCGTTAGTAGTAGTCTTGGAAACCCAGTGTGTATTTTACACTTACAACACATCTCAGTTTGGACTAGTCTCATTTCAAGTGCTCCGTCACCCATGTGACTGGTGCATATCATATTGGCAACGTAGATCCAGGCTGTCAATCTAGGAATGAGCCAAGAAGTGTGCTTCTTGTGTGAGCAACAGAATATTCTACAAAGCTTTAAAACACAAGATCCCCTAGACCCCGTTCCTAGAGGTTTTGGCTTGACAAATCTTGGTGGGAGGCCTTCACATCTGTGTTTATGAAGCTCTTCAGGTGACCTGGAGGTGACTCTGAGATTCAGCTCCACACTAGTCTCTATAGTGTGAGCTTAGGACTTATGCCCCTGCAACCTGGGAAGGAGAATCAGGAAATCTGGGGGCCTTCTCTTACTCTTACCTTCTCCAATTCAAGTTGCTCTGCTCTTCAGGAGGTAACTCAATATGTACCGTATTTATAGAAGTGAGGAATTGGCACTTTAGAAGTTGATGCCTAGGTGTTATGTTCTACTGGGTGCCAGCTGACTTGTTCTCTCCATTTAAGCTTTGGTTGTGGGATGGTGATGGTGATGTTTATTAGAATGTGGGTGATCATGTACTGCATTGAAATTGTTCCTCCTCTTTTCACAAAGGTGAGCATTAGGGAATTTATCTTCACCCTTGGTTTTTTGCCTTGCCCAAATGCACATTACTTGTGAAATCTCGGTGTAGAAACGAAGTCAGTAAAAAGGCAGAGATCTGGGAAGGTTTCACTTCAGCTCCTGGCTAAAGACATTACTCTGTTAGCTATCCCTTCAGCTTCTTAGAGATTCTGTTTATCCAGCCACAAAATGTGGTAAATTCTGATGCATACACCCTCCGAGACCCCCAGGTTAAAACACTGCTGTGCTCAGTACACCGTGTCACCTTCGGATTATGGTAAGCCCCACGGCATGCCCATAAGTTAAGTGTTTATAGAAATATGAACAAAGCTGTACTTTAGAAGGTCAAATTGACTTGCTTGAGGACAATGCATTTCTCAAGCGTCCTGATTCTCCTCCCTCAGAACCAACTGACTTTCTCCCATTCACACTGTCATCCTCTGGCACCTTTTCCGCCAGCTCTACCCTGCTCTGCCCTTCAGAGAGAATATATTGGCAGGCTTTGAATTTGTACGAGTTTGTTTTTGATTAAGTAATAATGGTCTCTCTTTTTTTAATTGGACATAAATAATTGTACATATTTATAGGATACATAGTTATGTCTCGATAAATAAAATATATAATGGTCAG
Source organism: Aotus nancymaae (assembly GCF_030222135.1). Lineage (NCBI taxonomy): Eukaryota > Metazoa > Chordata > Mammalia > Primates > Aotidae > Aotus > Aotus nancymaae. Next base: position 3,869,893 of record NW_026988494.1, on the reverse strand, counting down.
ACTAGAATTTAACCCTCTCAGAGTCAGAAGAAACCTGAAAAACATCTGGTTTAAGCACTAACATGATTTTCGTACATCTTTTGTAATAGCCTGACATGTAACTTTCCATGTAATGCCATCAATGACAGAAATTTAACCAAAACCTGAGGCAGCCCATTTCACGTCTAAACAGCTCATTTTCCCCCTTAATGTAATCAAAAGATGTATCCCTGTAAATTCTACCCTTTGAAATGACATAGTATACCTATACATAAGAACTCAAGTGTTTGATAGTGAAAGGTGGATTCTTCCCACCTCCATCAATATTTTCCACTGCCTTTTCTTCCTTAGGCTGAATAAGTCTGAGTTCTTTCGACTGTTCCTCATAAAATATGGTTCCAGGTAGCCTTACTGTCCTTTGAATGGAATTCATTGACTATATGTTAAATATACTACATTAAATATAATTTGATAAGTACAGATTCATAAAAAATAGAGAATTAGGGAAAATAAAGATGTAAATAAACTTCTGTAAAGGTTTTCTTTTCTCTTCTGAATAATCATTAGCATTTGTGATTTAGAAAATCATCATCATGACAATTTTTGTACCATGAAGGTGAAACGAAGTCAGAGGAAAGTAGGTATTTTTGCTCTGCTAAACATATCATTCTAGTATTACACTAGGATAATTATTTTGAGGTCAATTTAATGTAATCAGTAAAATATCCTGCAGTTGTTTTATGGAGACATCTTTTTGTATTTCTTAACTTAAAGGCATCTGTATTTTATTTGTATAGTTACCAGACTTAAAACTATTAAAAAGGTGATATTTTTGACTTCAGGGTTTTGTTGCACCCACAAGCTCCTTTTTAATGTTAGAAATTAAACAGCAGGGAGATTTAGGCTGAATGTTCCAGGATCATTATAGTTAGCTACACCTCTGAGATGCATTTAGCTTTGCAGAGCTAACAGAGTATTTAATCCACATCATTTCTTGGACTCTAGGGTGAGCACCCAGTGGAAGGCATTTATTTAGCAAATTAAAAGGACAGTGAGTAAAAGCCAAGGTATAATTTAAGCACATTTGTTGACTCTTATTCTGCTACTATTTACTAAGCTTCTTGGTGATGGAAGATGATGAATGGGTTGATTTTTGCAATCATTTGGATCTACTAAAGGTAAAATATATCTTCCTTGATTTATTCCCCTTGAATTGACCAAACAGCTTTTTTTTTTTTGTACTTTAGGTTCTGGGGTACATGTGTTGATCATGCAGGATTGTTGCATAGTTACATACTTGGCAAGGTGGTTTGCTTCCTCCATCCCCCCATCACGTATAACTGGCATTTTTCCCCATGTTATACCTCCCAGCCTTCCCACCCCCCACACTGTCCCTCCCTTAGCTCCACCACCACCGAACCCAGTGTGTAACGCTCCCCTCCCTGTGTCCGTGTGTTCTTGTGTTCTCATTGTTCAACACCCACCTATAAGTGAGAAGATGCGGTATTTGGTTTTTGACCAAACAGCTTTTGATAGAAGTGGAGAATTTCCAGCTCTAGTTCAACATAATATGTAGAATTCAGGGTTCCCTGCAACCAATGCTTGGAATTATTCTGTTAGGTCTGACAGGTGAAATTTCCTAATAAGGAGATGCTGACCCATGCTTGGAATTCAAGGCCAGCTGTCACCTCTGCTCAACAAATTTCCTCCTTTCTCTTCTGAATGCTCACATGCACATAGGTGAGTACACATGTGCATAGACAGTTGAATGCTGGTCCTCACAAACCCACCTGGGGCTATCTTGGGTGGCATCTCGCTAGATGGGAAAACAGAACAATGAGTTCAAGGATTTTCAGACTGCTGTGGTATGAAATTCTACTTACTGAATTGCCTTTATTAGTGGATTCCCCATGTGTTTTAGAAGGATGGATGCCAAACATGGATATCTTTGTCCATCATCAGGCCTGAGAGACAAAGGGATTAGCACTGTTTTTAGAAGAATGAGTAGGGATATTAGATATAGATGATGAAACATTGATAAAATAGGAAGAAGTTGTTTATCACAGACTATTTCAGTTATGACCTTTCCTGTTCTGTGATCATGGTAGGAGTCTCCTGTAATCCCTGTCCTTTCTTATATGAATACACTGATCAGACTAGAATAATTCATCCTTGGTTCTCTTTAACAATTTTGTCCTTGCTCAAAATCCTCAATGTGAAATCAGTGAGATCAAGAGAAAATTTACTCTGGAAAGCTCTTTATAAATTACAAGCTTCTGGGATATATTTCTTTCCTGCTGATAAAACTTTGTAAGCCACTGTATCAGGGCAGTGCATGTAAAACTGCGTGTAAAACTCACTGATGCAGCAGGATGGTGACTGTATCATAAAGACCTGGTTTACAAAAACTTGCAATAACAAAGCCTTTTGGTCCAAAGGAAATAGTCCGTGGAAGCCCAGTATTTGATAAAGATAAAGGAAGTGCCACCCAGACTGAACTGTAGATGGATAGTCAGAGTTCCAAAGCTTTAATAGGCTAAGAACCTTGCTCACATTGCATTTCTTGCATTCATGGAAACAAATCTGACACCCAAGGGTATGTCAGGTCATGTTTTTAACTCTACTTTCTTTTTCTGAGACAAGATCTCACTCTGTAACCCAGACTGGAGTGCACAGTGGCACCATCTCGGCTCAAGGCAACCTCTGCCTCTCAGGGCTTAAGCAGTCTTCCCACCTCAGCTTTCTAAGTAGTTGAGGTTATAGGTGCATGCCACCATGCCTCGATAATTTGTGTTTCTTTTTTGTTTTGTTTTTTGAGACATGTTTTGCCATGTTGCCCATGATGGTCTCGAACACCTGGGCTTAAGCAGTCCTCCTGCCTCAGCCTCCCAAAGTGCTGAGATTATAGATGTGAGCCACTGCCTCTGAGCCGACTCTTTCTTCTTGCAGAAGAAATGGATTGTGCTCCTCCTTGGCTCTCTTCTGCCCCACTGAAGACACATCTTCTCTTGTACAGCATAAGAACCCTGTGCTGATGTTTGGAGGCTATGATACACATGCACACCCCCACCTCCCCATAAACTTTTGTTGGATATCTATGTTTCACAATGGGTACCTGAGATTACGAAATTGGTGTTGAACCCTTGACCAGCAAGGACTTACCTATTAGAGCTTTCTAATATCACTTGACTGGAGCCAAAGCAAAAGCAAAAAATATGTCTGTGGTACTGACAGCTCAGATAGGAAGACACGACCAACCATCCATCCCTCACTGAAGAGAGAGTGACTGCCTTCCTGACCATGTTCACTATTTGTGAAAGACTTTACTGACTTTAAATAAACAGAAAACAATCACTGAAAAGTAAGTAGGCAATTCACAAATAAATCTGTTAATTGATTAGTCATTGAGAAAATGGGAGATGTGGCTAAGCTGGATTAAATCAATTTTTTAAAAGCCTTTGCCCCAGTTTGCTGGTTAAATGGAAAATATGGTAGCGACATCCATAAAAATGAGATATGTTTGCTATTTTATGCTTCATTTACATTGTATAGAATGTATCATGGTTAACTGTCAGAATGAAAATGGACTTTTTTTTTTTTTCAAAAGCTGCAGTAATCTTCATTTTATCCCTTTCTTCTTTGATAATAAAGAACTGAGGAGCCGTGGAGGTTAGTCTCTTTAAGAGATCAGGAAGTGTTGTGCTAGAGATTCTGAGCTATAGGTTTTTGATAGAGATAGCAATGAACTGAGATTATGAATTAATTAGATTTTCTCTATGAAACCTGTTTCTTTTTTTCTTTTTTCCTGTAACAACATTTCAGTGAATAGTCAGACCACCAGTAACTTTGTTTCTCTGCATTCACGACTTATGTGGGTTTGTTCAGCTCAAATTGTTACTTACAATGCCATTCTTGAGATTTTAGATACTGATGCCAGAGTACAAATATACAAACTTGTTTTGTATTTTATTATGTCATTAATTTCATTATTTAGCCATTAAGGTTAAAACTATTACTAGAGGAAATGAGTTTCTTAAGCTTTCTCTACAAGGTGTAAAGAAACATCTTCTATGTTATCAGTCTTATAACAGTGCAATTTATGCATGATAAACTACATCAGTTTAAAGAGTATTCTTTGAGGTTTGACTCAGCCACATTTAAGATAGAGAACATGTTCATCACCTCTAAAAGTTTCTTAGGGTCCTTTGTGATTTCTTCCTACCCTCGTCCCCATCCCATAAAAACCACTGATCATTTTGTCACTATAGAGGCTGACATTTTGTTCTCATTTGCACTAAAACCATTTTCTTGAATTTCAAGACTGTTTTTGCATTTGACAAACAACTATATTTCCTCTTTGTACCCTTAGTAGCTCTATAGATTTTGACTAATGTGAAACACATATTTGGTCTTTGTCCCAGTGTCACAAAATACAACTGCTATAATATCCTTGGAATTCTCAAAGTGATGTCTTTTGTGTGCTAATAAGTTGACAGAGGGCTGGTAGCTCCTAAATAGCTCCAGGATGGTGGCTGGTCACTAAAGAGAACGTAGCTTGACTGGAGGGTTAGGACTTTTTGCCTCCTCAACCTCCAAGGAGGAGAGAGGAGCTTAAGGTTAAGCTGACCACCAGTGGCCAATAATTTAATCCATCATGTTTATTTAATAAAGCTTCTATAAAACCCCAAATTATTGGGTTAAGAGCTTCCAGATAGCCAAACATCTGGATGTTCCTGGAAGCTGGCTTACCCTGAGAGGGCATGGAAGCTCCACGGCCTTTTCCCGTGTGTTGCCCTGTGCCTCTCTTTATCTGTATTCTTTGTAGCATGCTTTATAATAAACTGGTAAACATAAGTGTTTCCCTGAGTTCTGTGAGCCTCTGTACCATATCAATTAAACCCACGAAGGGGGTCACCAGAAACTCTACAGTCAGTTGATCAGAAGCACAAGTAAAACAACCTAGGGATTGTGATTGGCATCTGAAATGGAGGACAGTCTTATGTGACTAAGCCCTCATCCTGGGGGATCTGATGCTCTCTTCAGGTAGATAGTGTTGGAATTGTATTGAATTAGAGGATGCCAGTTGTGTTCTCTGCAGAACTGATTGCTTGCTTAGTGGACAGGGGAAAAACCTCCACATATATATGCTCACAGAAGTATTCTGTGTTGTGTGAAAACATAGGAAAAACATTTTTGCTACTGAGAACAAATAACTCATTTCAGTTTTGTTCTTCTTAGAGGTTTAAGATTTACCTCAAAGCCCAGAGTAAGAGTGCAGAGTGACAGATGCTAAATCACATAGGCATGCACCAACATACCACTTAAGGGCTGTCGTAGAATGTTGAACATTGTGATGGACACGTGGCATGGAAAAGTTTAAGAAAGTATATTATTATTATTAATTACCTCTGTGATCTTGGGCCAGTCATTTAACTTCCTCAGTTATCTATAAACTTTAACATTAAATGATAATAATTGTTAACCAATTGCTATAAACTGTTAATAAGATAAACCAGGAATCTTTATTGACATCTGCTTCAGTTTCCATTTACAAAAATGGGTAAATAGTTGTTTAAATATTTGCCTGTAAAAGAAAGACCGTAAGTATAAAAAGAGTAGTTACCATGATGGTTAGTTGTCATGATAATGATGCCCATAACTTGGTTATGCATGATAACTGTTATTCATTCAGTTTATTACTTGTGTGAACATCACCACCTGCATTGGTCATTTGGAAGAATGCATAATTTTACATGGAATTTATGCTTAATCTTGTATTTAATTTGTTTATCCTGTGCCTAGAATAATAAATTAGGAATATAACGGAGATTACAATGTAAACATTTATCTCAAGATATATTTATCACATTTTCAAGGTTCCTTAAGTAAACAAAAAATGTTTCTTAGACTTCAAATGCTAGAAAGAAAAATACAGTTACATTCCATCTGGCTTTTCATTGAGGAAAGTATAAAAACTCTGCAAATACAATAGGTTATTTATGGAGAAGAGCTTGAAAATAACACCCTAACACTTCTTTTATTTAGAAATAAAAACATAAATATTATATATATCAACACATATTTTATGAACAAAGTACAATAATTTTAAACATCAGGTAATGAAATTAGTTTAGTGTTATTTTTGATTCCACAGTACATAGTCTTCAGTCCGTATTTTGGTAATGTGTGTTTTCTTTCCAAACCTAATACAGTGTAATATTTAATATAAAAGTAATTTATAAATTGTGCTTTCATTCAAATAATAATAAATTATTAAAATAAATTAAGCAGAATGAGCCATTGTTAAATGGAAGAAAGTAAACAATTTTCTTAAGTTGCAGTTAACTTTAAATAGAGTATTAAAATGAATTTTATGACATAATCCTTTAGAGCATATTGATTTTAATTTAAACTTTTTTATTTATTAAGTCACAAAGGAATGGTTAAGAGCATGGCCTCTGGAGTCAGTATACCTCTGGAGTCAGTATTCCAGGCTGGAATCCTGGATCTGTAATATACTAGTTCTGTGACTTTAGTCAAGTTATTTAATCTATTTATTTATCTATACAATATGGAAAGTAATGCCACGTATATCATAATATCACCATGAGAACCAAACAGCTTTAGCTGGGGAAAATATTTAAAATAGCATTTGGCACTTAGAAAAACCTCTATTGTTGTTGTTGTTATTACCCCATCCTGAAATAGTTTTTTAATTCTCAGTTTTTTGTTGTTTTTTATTCTTCTTTACTTTGCTTTCTTTTTTTTTCTTTTTTTCTTTTTTTTTTTTTTTTTTTTTTGAGACAGTCTCGCTCTGTCGCCAGGCGCCAGGCTAGAGTGCAGTGGCACGATCTTGGCTCACTGCAACCTCCGCCTCCTGGGTTCAAGCAATTCTCCTGCCTCAGTCTCCCGAGTAGCTGGGACTACAGGAGCGCGCCACCACGCCCAGCTAATTTTTGTGTTTTTTAGTAGAGACGGGGTTTCACCACGTTGGCCAGAATGGTCTCGATCTCTTGACTTCGTGTACCACCGGCCTCGGCCTCCCAAAGTGCTGGGATTACAGGCGTGAGCCACGGCGCCCGGCCCTTTTCTCAGTTTTAATGAGACAACAATGTTATGATGACAGTTTTATAAATCAGAAAATTTTGGGAAGTATTTAACTGGAAGATCTTAAATTTTTTTTCTCTTGTTTTACAAAGTAAGTCTTTCCATGCTGACTGCTGGTGCTGTCCAATGTGCTGAAAAGCCCCATACCCACTTCACTGTATTCACTTCACTTTTCACTAAATATTTTAACTCTAACTAGAATCACTTGTGTTAGAACAACTTGGGGTTAGCTCATAGTTCTATGCAACTAATGTTTTATGCTTGGTAATGGAAAAGCAGGAGGAAAATGTTTGGTGGTGGAATGAGCTGGAAAAATGTGTCCCTCATCAGTGAAATAATAAACCATCTTATCTTTCTTGCACGGATATAATATTTGTGTATTTTTCATCTTTGCAAGAGAATAAAGATTTTAGTTTTCCAATTCAATTCACCAAATAGTTGGCTGTCCTGCCTGAGTACTTTGATCTGCCATCACTTTCAAGGCCAAGGCAGCTTTGTCTGGTGCCATGAACAATTAATTTCCTTGAGACTCCTATAAAGAACACTTCATTCTGTTACACAGGTAAATAGCAATGAACAAACAAACACAAAGCATATTTACAGATTAACTATGAAATTTTTGGAGGCGAGGGACCACGTCTTAAACATGATTATATCCTTAATAACTAATCAGGTGTTGGCACTTATTTTTTAGTGAGTTTGAATTGAAAATTTATTTCTGATGTTCTGTGTGAAAGCAAACACATTTATTTTCATTGACCATGTTTGCATGAAGACTTGCATGATGAATTTCTGTTGGTATGTCAAATTTATCTAAAAAGAACAAGAATCAAATTGTAGTTGGATGACCTAATGAAATAGCGAGGTCTTGAGAGAGATCTACCTGGCACTTACAAGTACCTTGGAATCTCTTCTTTCATCTCAAAATGTTTATGTCCTTGCTCCATTTGTTAAGGATGTAGTATTGAGTCGCAAATCATTTAAAATGTTATCTTTCTGATTTTCTAAAATTTCCTTCTTGGTTTATAATAGCATATGACAGGAAAAACTAACAGACTCACTAAAGAAAGAAATGGTAACTGACACAAGTTTACACGGATTAATTTCTATTGACTCTCCCCTACAAAAAAATTCATAAAAATTTACTCAATTCAGTTATGAAAAGACTCCTATTAAAAATGGTTCCATATTTTATTAGCATAGAATATGAACATAAATGAATATTCATGAACACTAAATTTACATTTAATTCTTACATCTTTTTAATTGGTTTATGAACCATAAGTACTCAAAGGCCATAAGAATAAAGAAAATATTTTTGTAAAATATTGTAATGTAAAATAATTCTTGGCTTCATGTTAATGCAGTAGAACATTTTCACTAGCAGTCACACCGTATTCTAATTTACCAGTGGAACTTTATTAAATTATGATCTTTACCAATTTTCTTACTCCTACTCTGTTTTATGACATAGGTTTGCAGTGTTTTCTATGATTCTCACCTTATATATACAATAATTTATTTTAAAACCAGCATTTTTTTTATATATTAAAAAGTCAGAATATGTAACATAGTAATAAGCCTTGGTATAAAGCACTAAAATCTATTGTTTGATTTGGGAAAGTATGAATTTCAAGCTTAATTGAAAAACCTGGTGAAATTTATGAAGTGTTAGCACAAAATTGACAGTAAATTAAATCCAATCAATTTCATGTGGATTTTATGTATTAGCTCATGTGTAAAACTGAAGTATGGAAATAAATTTGGTAACATTTTAATGAAAATGTAGCAAGTTCCACTAATGAGAGTCAATTATTCCATTTTAGATTTTAAAAATATCAATTGTTGTCTTAGAATTGCTCCAGAATGAGAATATTTTTATTTAAGAGGGGTGTTTTGGAAATTAAAGGAAGTAATTTTAAAATTACTTTCATTTTAAGTAATAGCTATGTAACAGAAGTAATCTGTTTTTAAACTTCTCACTTGAAAATATACAATATATGCTTTCAGGTTTTTTACACAATATTGGCTTTTTTGGTAAGAAACTATTCTCCAGAATAAATTAACTTTTCTTCTTCCACTTCCACTTTCTCTCCTCTTTCCTAAATAATTGTCATTCTCTTACTATAAATCAAGATACAAATCTTGTGACACTAATACAGTCCCGCAATTTAATTTAGGAGTGATTTTCAGATATTCATTAGGAAGCATATATTTTTAATGATACATCAAAATTTAAAAGCAAGTTAGGAGCGTGAAAACTTACATGATAATTCTTTCCTAGATCAAATTGCATTAAAAGCAAACAAAAAGCATACAGCTTATGTAGTAAGCATAAAATATTTTCTCTGGCAAATGCTAGACCTAGAGTGGTGATGCTGTCAGTTATTAATGAAAAGATATGAACCAGTCCTTGGTCTGGTATTCAAATTGTATGTAGGATGTGTGTGTGCGTGTGTGTGTGTGTGTGTGTCTGTCTGTCTGTCTGTCTTTTATTCAGTCCATATCTTCATCTGTGTACTTCATGAATCCTTCTACATTAACTCGTGCTAAACTTAAAAAAAAAAAAAGTTAATGATTTTAAACCTGGGAAGACTATGAAGTATGACTTTTTCTGAAGAGAGTTCACTGATAAGTTGGATTTAAAAAAAAACTTTTTTGTTGTTTATGTAGGGGTTTATCAAAATTATGATACCTATTTTACATATAACTACCAATATGGTAAATTCTTAGTTTTGTTTTGAAATATCTTAAACATTATAAACAGATTAATCCAAGTACACTCGAAAGATTAAATATGATTCACATCTTAATGTAGACCTTAAAGACTGCATGTCACTTTTGTAGTAACAGAGGATAGGTTATAACTTTCCAACAGTAGCAAAATGTTCTCTGCCTTCACTCCTACGTTTCTTTCATGCATTTCTGGGGAAAACTGGCAAAAGAAATAGGCTGGCTAAAATATGACTAATTTGGTAGTACAGGAGTACTATAGTTTCTAAGAACTGGAAATTACTGGTAGAATGGCCATCATTTTAATATTTCTAAGCATATGAAACAATGTAAGAATTCATACAAAAAATGTAAAGCTTTTTTTTGGAGATAAAATGGAAATAATTCAAAAGGGCCGAAGAAGAAAACAAATGTAATCAACTGATACGTCTAAATTATTTGTGGGTGGGGAGATGAACTGTAAAACTTGAATTTCAACTGTTGGGCACTGTCTTCTTTGGGTCATGGAATCATTGACATGGAAGCTATAAATAGTGTTCAAAGTTTCCTCTAAGGGGAGCTGTCAAAGGCAGTCAACCTTTTTGTTTGAATTCTGGTCATTTTCCGAGCTGCAGAATACTGAGAAATCAACACCCAAAATTATGTTGCAAGGTTACGTTATGGATTTGAAATGATTATTTTCTTGGAAATAAGCATTTATCAAACTCTTAGAAAGTTTTAGCATGAAGACTAGAAGATAAGGATTTTATTATTGTTTATATTAAAAGGGATTCTTAAATATTTGTACTTATGAATATTTGGACTATTGGAAAAAATAAATATGTGACTTCAATTTGAAATTTGTAATTTGAATGATTAAGTTATAACTGATTGTTAAGTGGGAACTTAGCAAGCTTGTAAACATTAGAGCACATAATTTGTAAATGTTGCATTTCTTCACATTATAGTTTTAATGTATTTGATTCTAACAGTAATTCGATTGTACACTGGGGTCTATCAGTGAGACTGTTGAAGTCTTCAGAAATATTAAATATTAAATAAAGCTGTTTTAAATGTTTGAAGATGTTTAAATTTATAATAAAAACAAGCATTAGTCAAAGAACCCTTAAAATACTGCTTATCATACTTATAGGATAAGATTCACTAAGCTACTTAATTTAAGAGAGAGCTATATTTTGGGGCTTATAAGTCTTTTAAAATTAGTATTACAGAAGCTAAATAAAAGCCCTGAACTGAATCCTTTTCTGCACTCAGAAGCTGCTCTTGAGGATGCCAAAAGCTGTGTATTTAGCTGAGAAACTTTCGGTATTTTCAACAGTGTCATCCAGTTGGGTCAATTGATGGTGTCATATGGAAGTTTTTAGTACTATATTGTATATCTTCATATAAATACTAATCAAAAACTATATTCTATCATAATAGGAGAGATTGGGAAAGTGGAGATTGGAAGACAAAAATTTCCTATAACCCACAAATGTTTAAGGGACTGTATACCCTAAAATGATGACAACTGAGATTCATAATTCCTACTGTGTTTCAGTTAAGAAACAAAACAAATGACAAACACATATAAAAAGCCTAGAGATTGTTTAAAATGAAATATTTAGTACCAATTGCTGGGTCATGGAATCATTGACATGGAAGCTATAAATAGTGTTCAAAGTTTCCTATAAGGGTAGCTGTCAAAGGCAGTCAACCTCTTTGAAATATTTAGTATCAATTGCTATATGATTCTACATTTGGGAGAAAAAAAGTATCTAGAAACTATTTTAAATATGTTTAATAGCAATACTTGAATCTTGTTCGATTTAATACTGTCATTTACTATATAGGAACTTCATTTTAAAAATCTCATTTTCATATTTAGTCATGTTGTTTTCCTTTGGGACAGGGTCTCACCATGTTTGTTTCCCCGGCTAGTCTTGAATCACGGGGCATAAGAAATTTCCTGCCCCAGCTTCATGAGTAGCTGGGATTACAAGTGTATGCCACTGTGCCTGACTCATACTTAGTATTCTAAGGGACAAAGTATGCCCTCATATCCTTAGAATGGATATTGCATTTATCATTCTCATTATAAAAATTTAAACGTATGCCATGACTCTAGGTGTTTTCCTGAAAACTGTCGTATTATGTTTGTATTATGGACTTCTTGATTTTTCAGTGTATTACATTTCCTCTCCAGCATGGAATGAATAGATGGCACATCTGTAATATAAAACTGCAGTGAAAAAAAAAAGTAATCCTTTTGGTCCATGTAGAATGGTCAGCAAAGTTCTTTTCTGGCAGCAGATAAACAGGTCTTCCTCATATCATTGTGCAGCTGAAGGAAATGTCATCTATTGTTGGGTATCTGATGAATACATGTTAAATACTCTAAACCATTAAATGTGCTAATATCCATCCGAGGATCAAGCCCAACCAATATTTATATACATGAATGATATTTTATTGGCTTCCTATAAAATCAGTCTTTCTACTCCATCCTCCAACACCTACTCACAGAGTCTTCTGAGTTATGGTTTGGAGTGGTGCCATTAGCTGATATCTAAGAAGGCTATAGAAAAGACACCTATAAAAACTTATGGGGTCTTATGTAAAGATGTTGTTATGATCTTTGTCATTGGATTACAGTATCCCTTTTGTGAGTACCCTTTCTGTGAGAAATGGTTTGCTGCTTTGTGAACTTAGTAACAGGAGCAATTGGGTTCCTTCTGAGAAGTTTACTTTTTTTTTCTCTTATTGATATTTGGTTTGAAAACTGATTGGCTTTCTCTCATGAGAAATCAGAATATTAAATCTGATGGTAAGTAATCTGATATTACTGTTACACCTGACTCAGTTTTAACTCTGTACTTTGTTTTCCAGTATTCTTATTTCCATTTTCTCAAATTTGTTATATTAGTATGCTTTAAGTCTATTTGGGAGTCACCCTTCATCCATTTTGGAAAAGGAAAAAAAAAAAGTCATTGGTTGAGAAAGCCTTGTAGAAGGCAGTATGATAGAGTAAGGAGACCGACTCCAGGCGGATGTGGCTTTGAATTTTTTCTCCATTTAGTAAAAATGGGATTTTGAACAAAATATTTTGACCTTTCTGATTTTCACCTAACTCATTTGAATAATGTGAATAAAGTTAGCTATGTTTTTAAACAAATGTGAAAATTTTAAGAATATTAAGTGATGTTTGTAGAGTGTCTTCGTGGTGCTGCGTCGGTGCACAGGATTAGGATAACTTTAAAATGTATCATTCAAACTCAGATGGTTTGGAGAGTTTAATGGGATACTATTAGAAATTATGTTAGGACAATCAGCTTTAAAATCAGGTCTGTTCTAAGCAAAGATGCATGGGCATCTTGTATATAGAAAATTATAAATGTCTTTATGCTCACATTCACTATCAAGGATCCACCTTATTTACGTGGGTATATGCGTATTTTTCTCTGCAGAGACTAATAAGACGAACTACCTTTAGTGGGAGATTTATATTAATTGTGGCTTTTGCATAAATTTGATTTGACAAAGTCTACAGCAGGAAGCAAGGCTCAAAGTATAAGGTTGGAGTTAGGTGAAAACACTAGTGAATGATCAAGAATGTGTAAAGCAAGACCTAGAGCTCGAGATTTTAGGATATCAACTTATCCGAGAGCTGGGAACATTTATAAGAGGCCCATTTAGCAGAATTAGGACATGAGGTTGTAGTCCAATGTCAGGGAATTTTGAGGTCAGGTCTGGCTTAAGAGACAGCCAGGCTAAGCATATAAGTGGAGATAAAAGGACCCCTGTTTTGGGAGAGATGGATGCAGGGGCCAGAATTCTGGTCTGATGAATTAGACAGCTCTGGTTCATACATTGACTTTTTTTTTCTAAGCTGAATGTGACCTTGGGCAGATTATTTAAACTATCTTAGCCCCTAATTGCAGGGGCTAAGACCTTGAAATTCGGGTAATAATACCTATGTCACAGATTGCCTTGTATACTGAAAAGTACTTAAAACAATGCCTGGTACGCAGTAGGCTGTCAATAAATCATCACCATTGTCGTCGTGGTCATCGTTGTCGTCATCGTCATCATGTCTGTATATGATGCTGCATTCTGCAAGCAGCTTCAGTGTATGTCACTGTTAGGATAAATAACATGAGAGTAGCTTCTTAATTTGCAGGAATCCTAAATTTGTTTGGGATGTTCTCCATTGACAGTTTCTCTGAGATCAATATTTTCCCCTTTGGTGTTTGCTGCTGCTTGTTGGCCAGTGGGTGGCAACAGATGACAAAACAAATGAATGAGCTGTGTAAATATTTCATGCCATTCTTCCCAAATCAACCCATTCCAAGTACTAACTACTTGGGCAAGTTTAAGAACCAATGTCTTATTTAGAACACTGTGTTTGTGACATCATGAATTCTGGTTTTAGCAGAAGTCTCTTGAAGCTATGGAAAAGCAACACTGTAATTCCTCAGGCTTCGTTTTCTCCACCTGCCAAAGCCACGGGGTAGACTAAGATATATTTGAGTTTCCTGTCATTCCCAAGAAGGCTGGTATCTTCTAAATTAGGAAAGTCATTTTTCCTAGGACACTGTGCTATGTGTCTATACCTTTACTGAATTCCTGACTCCACCGAAGTGTCAAAAGTCTCTCAGTTTGGCATATTTCACTTTTAAAGGTAACCCGAAGGAGGTAGCGAAATTATTTTCAGTTGTAAGAAAGTATGTCTGATTTCACTATATAGAGATGTAAAGGTCACAAAACAAATATTTTCAGAATCAGTGCTTTCTCCCCCATAACCCACCCTCTACAACGTTTTCTTACCATGCTGTCCTCAAGTTCAACTTTGACACCTGTATTGGCAGACAGTAGCAATGGGTCCCTGGGGGCTCTAAATAACTCCATTCTTTATTGTAGAGAAATGTTTCCTCATAGATAAGAAACTAAGCATGTCCATCTGGGCTTAGCTGAGATCCTGAAAGCCCTCTGAATGCGTGTTGATGGTCTCATTTTAAAGTCCCTAGTGTATCATGGGAGCACATCACAGGAACACAGATCACTGTTAGTGATTGCATTCTTCCAAACTCAGCCCAGATCTCTCAGAAAATTCAGCCACTTTTGGCTGCTTTTCATGAAGCCTGCTTTATGAGAAAATAATCAAAACCTGAATTTTAAGGTTTTTTTAATTCTCTGTTGTGATTACTTTGAAACTTTGAGCTTATATTCAGCCAGACAAATAGTCCAGTGTCTGCTTCTGTTGGCATCTTCCTGATGAATGTATTTAACTAGCACCATTTAACAAGTTAAGTACCTAACTAGCATGCTAAATTAAGTAACTAATTTAGAAGCAAACCTTTTGCATCTCACCTCCTCCCCAAAGCCGTCCTGGGCTACCCTTGCTGTTTATTTTAGACACAAATATTAATGCACATGGAAGTGCTGTGCAAATGTGAGCTGCTGTTGCCAATTTTTATCTCCCTAGACAACTCTGCCACGTAAGACATTTGTCACAAATGAATTTGTAGATGTTCACTGATTGAGTGCTATTTTTGTCTTCCTAATTTTGTTCCTGATTCATGTGTTTTCATATATACTGAACAGTGATTCAAACATGGTAATCTTATCTCCAGGAAAGACTGTACATGTTCTGAGAGGAAGGGTAGGGACCAGACTGTATCCACTCTTTTGAGAAAGGTTTAGTAAGAGTCTGCAAATTAGATGTTTTCTAAAACTTTGGCTGCTGGCAGATGGCAGATCTTTGGGGCAGGTAGTCTTCCATTGGTGTGACTCCCTCTTGGCCTTGAACATTTGGTTTTTTTATACCAGTAGAACTTGACCTAAAATTTCATAAGTCTAGATCCAGGGATTTATAGTTGCTCTTCACAATTGCAGTTTCAAATGTAGCCAGAAAGGAGCGAAACTCAGAACATACTTTTTGCCCATCCATAGTTTCTCTTTCCTAGCTTTCAATTACCTGCATTCAGCTGCAGTCCAAAAATAGGTGAGTAGAGCACAGTAAGATTTTGAGAAACCACATTTAAATATCTTTAATTACAGTATTATAATTGTTCTATTTTATTATTATCATTAATCTCTTACTGTGCCTAATTTATAAATCAAATTTTATCATAGTTATGTATGTATAGGAAAAAACATAGAATAGATAGGGTTTGTTACTGTCCACAGTTTCAGGCATTCACGGAGGGCCTTGAAATGTACCCCCTGCAGATTAAACTGACCACTGTACTTGAGTCTCCTCCACCTCCTTTTCCTGGTGGTGTCTTGAATCGCGAACTTCATAGTATGTGAGAACAGAAGTAACCCTAAATGTTAGTTAAGAAGCTGAGTATGTTAGACATGGATCATTGGCTTTCAAAGTGATTGCTGACAATTGACATCTCTTTGATTTTGGTATAATGAAACTGAGGTATAAAATAGGGTGCCCATTTGGGCTATGATGCATCATAGAGTAAGTCAATGAGAATATGCTGGCTGAAGAGGATGTACAAGATCTTATTTGAGAGGAACGAAGGAGAATCGGTGCCATTCTATATGTAATAGGATACTTTGACCATTATGCATCTAATATGAAGAAGGGGCAATGAACAAGGAGCAGAAATGCTTTAAGGGGTTTGATGAAGGACCCTGTCTTGTGCCAATAGAATTACGATTCCAGGACCTGTTTGATTTGTAGAAAGATAAAAAAAAAAAAAGTAATTTTTAACACCATCTTTATTCCACGTACCTCATAGCATATGTTGTCCTCATAAAACCCTGTACATCCCGCATATCCCACGTTTCTTTGCAAAGCTTAAAATTACTTTCATTTTATTTTTCTTGTTTATTGTAAATTAACCTAAACACGTTTGGCTATGCAAGATTATTAGACTTTTTTATTGGTAGTTTTTATTCTGTTTTTTAATAGCAGGGACCTACAGTTATTGAAGATAGGTAAGTTATATGTGTCTTCCTTCATAACCTTGCTGCCAAAATCCAAAGATTTTGGACCAAATCTTGCTACACATAAATATATGTATTAGAAGGAAAGTATATAGTTATATAAAAGTTATATACCACACTAGGTAAACAGTGACATCCAAATTCCCTTCTTTAAGTGTTCTGCCCCCAGCTTGCATGAAAATTTGATTGTGACAAACACAACAGTTATTCTAGAGGCATGAGGTATTTAATTTATAGTATCAGCGTCAGTAACCAGAATCTTCTGAAATAGTGGTTGGATATGAGACTCTAAAAACCAAAGCTCAAGTCCCACCTCAAAGGTCCAGTCTTTGTATAACTTGTTCATAGAATAGTATGTTTAACAGTTTGAATAATATTTACAGTCAATCCAAGGAATTTGAGCACCACAAAATTCACCAATGAAAATCCATATGAAAAACCTGTTTTATGTTAATTAATGAAACGTCTGTTCCCAAGTAGAGATAAGGATAGCTGAGGTGTTTGTTGTAGCTATTATAATGCTTAGATTATATGAGAACAAACCAAATTCAGACAAGTAATTACTTTGAGTTGGTTGTAAATTAAGTCTATTTCTTATACCATCTCTCTCTTTTTGTTTTCTTCTTTCTCTCTCTCTCTCTCACACACACACACACACACACACACACACAAACACACACCACTGTGCTTAAGTATTTGACAGTAAATTATAGACATCAAAATGCCATTTTATAGGTGAAGACCATTAGACTCGGGGAGCTTGCTCTGGGTTTACAACCAGTAATTGAAAGAGGAGAGGAATGTGACCTCATGTCCATACAAATTGTACATACAATTTGTATATTACAATAGTAATACAATTTGGACATATTTGTATATGTTCTTTACACTATGTCATGTATCCAGAGCTTATTCTATCTCAGGGTGCTAAAACCAAGTAACTGTATTTACTGAGAACACTGTACTATGTTTTACCAAGAAGGATATTCTGAGAACTTCTGTATAATATGTACCTACTGTGTTTGCTGTCTTGGGGCATACAGAGACTTCTCTGCTGGTGAGTTGGTTTGCTCTTTGTGGCAATGAGGGAGGATCTAGGGGAAGGGCATGGAGATGATCCTGTGGGAGTCACAGACTCAACAGAACGCTGAACTGGGGAGCAGCCAGCCACCAAAGCTGGCATGGTTAGGCTGGAAAAAAATGTGAAATAGTAAGAGGAGATGGGAGCATAAAGCACACAGCTGGAACTTGAACAGAAGAGGCATGTTATGGCGTCATCTTCTGCAGCTTGGTCTAAGTGATGGTGGGTTTAGTTCTTTGGTGATTTGCAAAAGAAAGATTACAAATCTCAATGGGAATCTGTGGAATATTTAGTTGTAGTTCAGAAGGAGGGCACTGTATTATTTCTGTTTCAGAACGTTGCCTGCCGATGGTAACAGCGTCACACTAGAACAATTGTTTTTAAATTACGGTTGCAAGTATGAGATTATTTTGTAAATGAACTTTCCTAACTTATTTTCTTGATATCTGATTGTTGTCATAAATACTTGGAATATAACATATAATGATATTTGCATATACAGCTCTCCATGGAAATGTATCAAAAGATTATATATTAGATAGAAATAGCTGATCATCTTTTGTAATGAGAATATAATCAGAAATTGTATGCTATTTGTAAGTCCTCTTACATGACATAAGAAAGGGTCACTTTCCTCACTGCTTTTAATATAGAAATGTATTTATCGTAAGCTTTCTCACTCATTCTTTAAACACGTACTTTTGTGGAAAAATATTAGTTGATCCTAAAAAAATCATTTGATTTGGTAGTCTGTCTTATCTAATGTTCAAAGGTATTTGGGGGAAACTTTTTTTCCCACCCATCTCTGAATGTTCATCCTCCTCTGTACAGAGGGTGACTGAATTTGCAGTCATGACTGAGAGAAACATCAAATTTCCCATTCTCGGTTCTGCCCCACCCAAGTGTGGATATGTTGCAGTACTTGGTTTCATACTCTTTAAACATTCTGCTAGCTCTGCTTACTGACCTGAGTGATAAGCTCTTTGGGGGATTTGGCTAATTTCAGTTTATAAGCACGTTCAATCTGAGATTGCTCTAAACATTTATGGAATGTTTATCTCCTGGAAAGTAATCGGCCTTTTGCAGATTTCTCTTCTTTTTTCAGCCTTTATGGAAGGGCCTGATTAATTTTCTTTTTCCTTTTCAAGTAACACATAGAATGTGTGTGTGTGTGTGTGTGTGTGTGTGTGTGTGTGTGACTGCATACATGCATACACATACTTGTATGTACCATACATATACAAACACACACTTCCTCTCTCTCACCAAATTCATTCATCTTTGGAAATCAAAATTAGAAGATGAAAAACTAATGCCTTAATTAACCCTAACCTTTGGAAGATCAGTGGCAACAGAAATGAGAGAATATGTGGATCCAGGATGGAAAATTCTGGCCTGGTTCACTGTCCATCCTGAATTGAAGACTCTGACTCCTAGATTTCTATTATTTCAGCTACACCTATGCTTCCTCTGAAGACATCAGCAGTCCAAAACCCCACAGTAATACAAACCTCATAAGAATTATTTTTGCTGATAAAGGAAAAGAATAACAAATTTTTATTTAGTAATTTTGATATTTTAAAAGGTGGAAGCTACAGATAGTATCATTTTTGCATTTTAATCCATTGTAATTGTTTACAAATAGCACCTCCTTCTGTTCACTTTTAAAGTGTCTGAGTTTAGAAGATAAACTATAGTGTCACCGTAGCTGTGAAACATGGTGTTTTCATCCTAGAGTCATAGTTTTATTATTTAAATGTAGATAACCTTTCTTGACCAAGTGATGTGTATCAGCCCTTATCCATTCTTCTGTTGGCATCAGAGTGTTAGCCCCAACTTCCTCTCTCCCTGTCTCTCACACTAGCACCCATAGGCCAATTACTTTTTGAAGTCAAGAGTACATCCATTCTGTCTACTCCTTGTCCTTCAGTAAACACATACTTCTTTTCAAGATTCTGAAAGATTTCGTGGTAAGCAACTACAAAGGAATTGAAAAGGAGTTAATGAAATAAAAACCATGAATAAGTTTTAAAATGTGGTAGAAATCTTAAAAACCATTACCTGATTTTTTGGTGAAATACGAACAATGCTAGATTTTCATTCTCACTAAAATAATACATTTAGCATTTACTATGTCATAAGTGCTCTTCTGAGTTCCTTGTAAATGTTAATTTATTTAAACTATGTGACAGTTTTAAGGGGTTGGTACTATTATGTGGCATTTTTATTTTCACTTTACAAATGAAGAAACTAAAGCTCAGAGGTTAATTAATTTACCCATTAAAAACAAGTGTTGAAGGTGAGCTTTAAACTTGATAATCTGACTCAGAAGTCTATGATCCTATCTATAACCCAGTAGTTTAAAATGTGGTCCCTCTAGTATGGGAACAACAGCATCACCTGGGAATCTGTTGCATCAGAAACTTTGGGAGGGACCCATCAGCGAACTCTATAGGTGATGCTCATTAATGTTTGAGAAACGCGCATCTTTCAATTCTTTTTACTTACGTTAAAAAAGTGATGTATACATCTGTAGTATTTATGAGTGATCAAGAGTTACTTCAGAAAATTTAGAAAAATAAATAAATTTGAAACTGAAAACTGAATTGGTGCCCAATATGATGATAGCAATTTTATAATTTGTATTTGCTTAATGTATTGTAAAAACATTTTTAGGTATTGACTATTTTTCTTAAATTTTTTGTGTCTATAGGTTTTTGGGGAACAGGTGGTATTTAGTTACCTAAGTTCTTCAGTGGTGATTTGTGAGATTTTGGTGCACCCATCACCCGAGCAGTGTACACTGAACCCGATTTGTAGCCTTTTATTACTCACCCTTTCCCACTCTTTCCTCCAGGGTCTCCAAAGTCTATTGTATCATTCTTAAGGCATTGACAACTTTAAAATATTATCATAAATGACTCCCTGCATGCAGGTGTTTTATTTGTATGTGGGATTTACTTTTTTTAAAGTTTTTAAGATTTTGTTTAATTGCAGTTTAACTCACATACCATATTACGTTGTCTCTATGCCCAAAAGAATCTGTAACTGGAGATGAGAAGAAAATTCACTTATATTTTCTTGTAATTACTTCATTCGTTTGATCTTTCAATTTAATTCATTAACCTCTATAGCATTTGATTTATTGTGATATTAGATGTAGATCTAATTTTTAAAAACTAAAAGTAAACAGTAACTATATTACCCTAGTGTCAGTAATTGACTAATTCATTCCTTTTAATTCTTTAAAAAAGCCTAGCAAAATAATTAGGTATGGTTTAACAAATACTTGTTAAATAAATGAGTTGCATTAAACATCTCTGAATCGCAGAAATTTCCTGTTGTTTCAATGAAGGTTATAGTTTCCTCACCCCATTTTCTAATTTTGTAAATTCTGAGGTGGAGCATTAGTTAGTTGCCCTTGGGTCTGTAGGTCTTTTACCTCATAGAGGAAACCCAGTTTGTTCCCCATACCCACTCCTTCTTGCCTAACACAATGACTCTGATGGCCCATTCTGTGAGGATTACTTCTTCCCTAACAGAATCTCAGTTGCATGTGAGCTTCACCTTGAGGGAAGATGGGAACACCTGTGCTGTTCTACAGTTCGTGCTTTCACAAGCATGGATGTCACCTTCACAGGGAAATCCAGAGGTGTTGGAGCAGATATTAATTAATACCACTTAGCATAGTGACTCTCATCACTACCACCACTAGCATCATTGCCATTATCCTCAGAGTTGAGAGTGAGCATTTTGGTGTGATTACTTAATGCCATGTGGCTTTATGTATTCTCCCTGTAATAGCTGTCTAATTTGTATAAAAACTAAGTTTTCACAGTGGCACAGAGGTGGAAAAAGTTGGCTAAACTCACACAGCAAGGAAGTAGAAAAGATCAATATTTTGTAGATGTACAATCTAGTTAATGCTTATCAGCAAATCTAAATACATACTAAAATGCTTATTGAATTGATATAATTTGACTTTATTTATAAGGCATATGGCATTCAGGGGGTTAATTAATTTGTCCAAGGACAAATGGCTAGCTATTTTGTAAGAGAGCTGCAGCTAAACTCAGAGGTTCGGATTATAAAATTTTTTTATTGACTTCAAAAAGTAATTGGCCTATGGGAGAATAGCCGGGAGAGTCCACATTTGAAACTAGCTTCCAGTCCTTCTATTGACATGTATTGCCTTTTTGTCCTTCAATTCATTCAAATTTTCTTAGCCTGTTTCTGCAGCTATAAAATGGAGAGAATATTAATATCTTTTTAGGAGATATTGTGAGGCTAAAGTAACATTTAAAGTGCTTAAAAATCTGCCTGCAGACAATAGTGCCCCTACAAATACCAATGAATCAACAAATTCTATTAAAACAGTAGATGGTTTGGACGGACAAACTTGTGGATCTCATATGGGTGCTGACATTGCAAGGAGAGGAAAAATTACTTTAACACATTTATTATTCATCCTCTACCCCCATCAAGTGATAGAGATTTGCAGAAAATCTGACTTTTTAGGATTCGGAAACTTTCAGACAGAGGAGTATTCCAGTACTCTTCAAAACCTCCCATCCTACCACCACCCCCGACCTTTTGGTTTGTTGCAGAATTTTCTAGCTGCAGCAGCAACACATTTTACCATTAAAGTTAATATTTTAAATGAACTGGCTGAACTTGAGTTAATATATGTGTGTATATATTATATATATATAATATATACACACATATATGTATTTTGTTGTTGTTGTTGTTGGAGTTTTGCTCTTGCCCAGGCTGGAATGCAGTGGCATGATCTCAGCTCACTGCAACCTCTGCCTCCTGGGTTCAAGCGATTCTCCTGCCTCAGCCTCCCAAGTTGCTGGGATTACAGGCATGCACTACCACACCTGGCTAATTTTGTATTTTTAGTAGAAACAGAGTTTCTCCATGTTGGTCAGGCTGGTCTCAAACTCCTGACCGCAGGTGATCCACCTGCCTTGGCCTCCCAAAATGCTGGGATTACAGGCCTGAGCCACCACACCCAGCCGAGTTAAAAAAAAAAAAAATTCTATTCGTACTTCTGTCACCCTCACCATGTGCCTATCCCTGAAGGATTTCAGGCTAGTGGTTGTTCCATATGCTTTTGACCAGTGGAGTTTGGGGGCTCCAGTCTGCTAGTTATCACATTTTTAAGACATTTAAAGGTGTTTTGAGACAGTTTTGAGGCAAGGAGTTAAATGAGGGGTTATTTCAAAATTGCTTTTAAGTTGATGTTGCTGGTTGCATCATCATCTTTAAAGCAATAAGAAAAATCATTTACTTTTTAGTAAGTGTTTTTTTCCTGATTTAACTAATTTCCAATATAGGCATCACTTGACTCAAACTCTTTGGTCTTTAAGTTTGTGTTCTTTTGGTCAGTGCTATTTAAAAGCCAGGCAGCATCAGCAGCACCTGGGAGTGATTAGAATTTCGGATTCTTGGTCCTACTCTGCACCTTCTCTGCACCTTCTCAGCAGAAATGGGGTGTAGGAATCAGTGACTTGATAAACTCTCATATTTCTATTTATTTGCAAAATTTAGAAAATGAAAGTGCAGTTTTGTTACATGGATTTATTGTATAGTGTTGAAATATGGGTTTTTACTATAACCATCCCAGAATATGTGCATCGTATCCGTTATGTTCTCATCTCTCACCCCTCTCCCACCTTTTCACCCTTCCAAGTCTTAATATCTATTATTTTATGCTCTTATGTCCATGCATACACATTGTTTAGCTCCCACTTATAAGTAAGAACATGTGGTATTTGACTGTGTTTTTTAATTGTTTCAATTAAGATAATGGCCTCCAGTTCCATCCATGTTGCTACAAAAGATAGGATGTTACTCTTTTTCACTGCTGAGTAGTATTTTATGGTGTCTGAGGGCAAGAATCAAACCTGTTGTGCTTATTGTTTTGACAGAGTAGATGTTCAATAAATACTTGTTTAATTAGTGAACACGAAAGCAACATTTAAAAAGATCAGTCCTTTGTGGATGGACACTTACACTGATGACATATCTTTGATATCGTGAAGAGTATTGTGATAAACATGCAAGTACAGTTAGCTGTTTGATAGAATGATTTCTTAATGATCACCAATAGGATGAAGACTCAAAAAGCTTTCTTCTTTCTAGGTTGGTGCCTATTGAGTTGAACTGCTCACCATTCTTCCCCCAAACCCTCTGTTTCTCCTCCCTTCTTTTGCTCCCTCCCCATGAGACCTTTCCCCTGGCACCTTCCATGTCTTCTCTGTTATTGAACTTCTGCTCATGGTGTCTGACTCAATGAAGATGTCAGCTCGTTCAGGAAGCATTTCTTGAGTCTCAGTCTTCCCCTCCACTCTACTGACCTGCCCTGCCCCATGCATTTAGCATATTTCATAGTGCTTTTGGGTTCATTCATTAAATATTTATCGGAAATCTGCTTTTCAGTACAATAAGCCAAAACAGTAAGCACAACAGATTTGGTTCTTGTCTCCATGGTGCTTTTATTTTATGTGATTGGGGACTGGAATTCGCTTATGTATGTCATCCTATTGTCATTATTCTTGCCCATTTTATGTCTCCCACCATATCAAAAGCTACATGAGATCATCGTATCCTCTCCTCTAGCCTCCCGTCTCTGTCACCTGGCCTACTGTTTGCACATGGTAGCTGTGTAATATATTTTAGACCCACAGAGGCTCCTCTCCATTGTAAGTAACTGACCTCTGGCATTGATTACTATGTGGCAGCTTCTAGTCTTTGGCATTTGGGCTTCCGTGGTGATCTATTCAGCATGACCTGTCCCTCTTTTGCAGCTGTTCAAGGGATTCCTGTCCTTCAAGAATCCATTCCCATTTATCTTCCTTACCCACAAAGCCTTTTCAGATTGTTTTGACACATGCTGATCTCTTTCCACACTCTAGTCTGAATATTGCTTTGTATTCTGGAACTATTCAGTGATACATGTTTGTTAGGTTCATATTACACAAAGCATCATCCCTCTGCTGAGTTTTAAGTTGCCTGAGGACAAAAAATGAAAATGGAGCTTGTTTAGCACTGAGTAGGGTGTCTTGTCTATAAGTGCTGGATAAATCTGGATGAGGAAATTCACACTAATGCACATACTAGTGACTCACCAAAACGCCATCTTTGCCACTTTTAGAGAACATGGATCACGTGTCCTGTCTCTTGCTTAGAGTGAGTTACTGGTCTTCTACCAATACGGAGAATAATCCTCAAAAAACTGCTGTATGCTCACCAAGGTTTTCTATTCTGGGCACCAGATCCTTTACTTTTATCTATTCATATTATATATATATATATTATCAATACTGTTTATTTTTAGCTTAGAAATTTAGGAAGCCAAAAATGCTTTTTGACTGTGTCTAATAAATAATAATTTTCCTGCATCTATGGTAAGGTATTATTGCTGCCTGTATTCTCCAAAGAAAGCTATATATTGATTATAAAACATACTTCAAACAAATGAAGATAAACTTAAGTATTGTTTCTGAAGGTGGTCTGCATCTTCCTCAGTTAGAAACTACAGATTGTCCTGGACTTACAATGATTCAATTTATAATTTTTTAACTTTACAGTGGTGTGAAAATGATATGCCTTCCATAGAAACCATAATTTGAGTACCCATACACCTATTCTGTTTTTCACTTTCAGTGCAGTATTCAAAAAATTATTTAAGATATTCAGTACTTAGACAGGATTTTGGTTGAATGATTTTGTCTAAGTATAGGCTAAAGTAAGTGCTCTGAGCACCTTTAAGGTAGGTTAGGCTAAGTTATGATATTCGGTAGGTTCCGGTATTTTTGATTTAGGATGAGTTTATTGGGATGTAACACCATCATAAATTGAGGAGCAGCTATACTAATAAACTTTTTTTTTTTTTTTTTTTGAGACAGAGTTGCCTCTTGTTGACTCTTGTTGCCCAGGCTGGAGTGCAATGGCATGATCTTGGCTCACTGCAACCTCTGCCCTCTTGGGTTTGAGTGATTTTCCTGCCTCAGCCTCTCAAGTAGCTGGGATTATAGGCATGCACCACCTCGCTCAGCTAATTTTGTATTTTTAGTAGAGGTGGGGTTTCTCCATGTTGGTCAGATTGGTCTTGAACTCCCAACCTCAGGTGATCTGCTCGCCTCAGCCTCCCAAAGTGCTGGGATTACAGGCATGAGCCACTGCCTCTGGCCCTGTAGTAATAAACTTTTATGAAAGTTTACTAGGTGGCAAGTGAACAGTTCATTTAATTAGCACATCTTCATAAAACACTATGTACTAGGCATGATTTTAAGGTCTTTACATATACGAAGACATTGAGACTTTACAATGGTCCAAAGTGGTGGCCATTGTTATCCCAGTTTTACAAATGATGAAACAGAGGCACAGAAAAGTTAGATGACTTGCCCAAGGTCACAGAGCAGTAGGTGGCTGAGCGAAGGTTCCAACTATAGAAGAATTGCTCTGTGGTTTTAATCTCTTGATACTCTTAAGCAATATGCTGTGTTTATCTCTGGCTCTTCTGTATTCCTGTGTGTGTGTCCCAAAGGGTCTTGGCCCTGCTGTGATGCTTTCCTCTGACTACTGCATGTAGGGCATTTTTAGTTTGAACTTGTTGCTGAATGTCTCTAAGTTTATCACGTTTTGGTTATGTGCTTTCAGTCTCCCTGATCATTCTCAAATTCATGTTGTTCTGCACAGTGTGACATTGAGAGAAGAAATTTCAAGTTTCCTTTATGGGAAAGCCTTAAAAAGAGGGAGGCAAACTTAAAGTAGATCTTTCTTTTGTGAAGACCCTACCTAACACTTCCTCTGAAATTCCTTCCTTCATTCCCATGCCTAGGCAATAAGCAACAATTTTAGCACATTTGTTTAATTAAAAGATTGGATGTGTTACTTCTTCCTATAGGGGTAGCTCTGTATGAATAAGGCAGTACCATACCTGTCCATGTCACAATGCAGTGCTCAGTGTCTGGCACACAGTAACCACTTAATACATATTTGATGAATTAGTGTATGATTCAATATTGTGAGTCTCAAGTGAAACATATGATTTGTTAATTCCTTAGAATTTCAGTGAGTTTGTACATATGTGTATGTGTGCAGAAAAGAAAATTCTAATATCATTAACAAATTTTACCATGCACCCCGGCACACATGAAGGTATCTTAGTTACCACCCAAAGTTAGGTAAAAAGACATGGTAGTAGCTTTTGTTGAATTCCTTATGATTTAAAGCACAAAAATAGTGTTGCTGATAAATTGGCACAAGACATGCAGAAAAAGAAAGACATTACATAGAAAAATAAATGGGCATTACCTACTACTGTTCTGTGAGCCACAGGTATTTACTGTCCAAATGGACTTATTTGAAAGGTTTCTAATGGAAAGATAACAGACTTACAGCCTCTTCAGATAGAGGCATTAGTATTCTGATCCAAGAGCTTCAGGAGGCATTAGTTTACTTTGAATATTTTTATATCTTTTTACTACTGGGGCCTTTAGTATTGGAACAAATTGATGTCTAGAGTCCAAAAAAGCTGTTTAGTGTGTGATAGTGGAAAATTAACTAATGCATTTGTCCTGCAGGCTTCTGGCTTTTACACTTAGGCAAAATCAGTAGAATACCCACAGCCTCTTTTTTGAATGCCCAATATCTTCATTGGAAAGTAGAGAAATCTATTTAATTACTGACCTCAAATAAATGGCATAAGGATTAATTTACATTTTTTTTTATATTTGAATTTCTGTTCCTGTCTCCAGTAGCAATTTCTAGGACTCAGAAGAGTGAATGATGATCCCAGAATTCCAGAGTTATTTTTTTAGCCATGACCAAAGTGACCATCTGTGTACCATCTCCATAAAAATGGAGATTTAAGATTTATGAAGCAAATATATTGTACCGTGAGGGTCTTGAAAAATGGGTGTGCTAAAAAGGAAATCTAAGGCCAACGTTAACTTGGAAGTCTGTGGCATTGCATATGAAGGTTCAAATTTCTGGAAATCCCTGGTCACATCAATCTAAATGATTATAATTTCAGGCATATAGTAGGGCCACCTTGACCACAGAGTCTTAAAAGAGATCAGCATATCCAATAATAGAGTAAGTTTGTTTCTTTAACATTTAGTTTTAAATTTGTATCAGGGGAACAGGGAAAAGAGAGAAGAAAGTCCTCTGGTTTTTTCTCAGTTAATTTCTTCTCTAATTGCTGTTTGGCCTAGTTCTTTTTTTGTCTGTGTTCACTCTTTGCAGGCCTCTTGGCTGCTTTTGCATCTCAAGGGAGTAGCATATTCGGGACTCTACTTTCAAACATGTGTTTCTAAAAGGCAGAGTAAGACATCTGCCACCCACCCACTCTCCTGCCTACCAGGACATTCCTCATCTTCCTTTAGCTGGAGTATAAAATTAACCTCCTTGCCCACACTCAGTGGAAGGGGCTGGATGTATTTTTTCTAAGCTGCCTTTTTCTTTCCTTCCCTCACCCCCTGCCATTTCTCCTAATGGTAGAAAAATATAGAGTCAGAGATAGATGATGGTATAAAAGAAAAATATTAATACAAGACCTGTTTTCTTTTAATTGCATGGCAAATGTAGTTACCCATTATACTTGGATCTTGGAGTCCTGGTTTTGTGATCTAACATGTACACTACCAACCTGACAGACTTTCCCTCTTTTGCCTCAGTGACTTCATGTTATATAGAACAGAAATGGAATGGGGAAGATAATGCTCATAATGGTTGCGATAAGGGTTCTCAAACCTCTCTAGCTGGCGGAGGGTAAATTCCACGTTTTAGAAGAGGTGACACACAGGAACATACCAGAAGAGACCCATCCAACAGGGATATATATATTTTTCACCTCACACAGAGATGCAGAAGTTACTAGTGAAAGGAATCAGAATATGCCATCTACAAAATGTCACTTTGATGTAAGGATTATTTTGAGATGAAGGCAATGGATGAAAAGCAAACACAGGAAGAGCTGCTCACCCCTTCCCACTTGCCTAAAAACAGAGCATATATTTCCCTTTGTGAAGGTTTCCTCCTCCTCTTTCCTGTATCAAGAGGAGGAGAACAACCCTCATCAGCAGAGACAAAGTAGGTTCTGAGTCTGCACAAAGAAATATTATTAAAAAATTCTTATCTTCTATTAGTTTTCTCATATATATACCTTCCCACATTTTATATGTCCCTGCAAGCCCACACCCGTTTTTCTTTGTTTAGTTTCTTTCCCACAATTTATTGCCCTTTGTTAAAATGGTATATTTCTTTTCTGTGTAGCCCCTATGCACATAAAAATTTAAAACACCAGTGAAATTTATATGCCGTTCTCCTGTTAATCTGCCTTTTGTCAGTTTTATTCACAGACCTGATTCACAGAACCTGAGGGTAAAGGAAAAAAAAAATTCCGATCTACCATACACTGGTGAGGAATTGTCATTTGGCAGCTTCCCTTTCCTGACTCAGGCATAATTCTCTAGATATCATTTAGAAGTCTGGGTCTCAAATGAAATTTAACCCTTGTTATGGATTTTATTATTTTATTCAACACACATTTACTGAGCACCCTCATAATAAGGCTTACTTCTTATACTTATATAGTTGACAATCTAGTAGATGGAAATTCGTAGGGTCTATAGAGACTTTAGATTTGCTCTAGTAAAAAATCACTATACAAACAGAAAATATCATGTCATTCATCAACCTGTCTGTCATCTGTCCGTGTATCTACTTTGTAGAATGCTATGTTTGGACATAAAGTGACCCCATTTTATAAAGTACTAATAAATGTTTGACCTTCCTGATCATAATATTCTTCTATAAAATAAAGTTTTGAAGCTAGGAATGGATTTTTTTCTTTTTTGAGATGGAGTGTTACTCTGCCACCCAGGCTGGAGTACAGTGGTACAATCCCAGCTCACTACAGTCTCTGCCTTCTGAGTCCAAATGATTCTCTTGCCTCGGCCTCCCAAGGATCTGGGAATTCTGGCACATACCACCATGCCCAGCTAATTTTTTTGCATTTTTAGTAGAGACAGGGTTTCACCCTATTGGCCAGACTGGTCTCGAAATTCTGACCTCAGGTGATCCACTGGCCTTGGCCTCCCAAAGTGTTGGGATTACAGGTGTGAGTCAACACACCTGGCCAAAGCTAGGAATGGATATTCTAATATCTTGTTGTATCCATGTTTTTATGCTGCTGATAAAGACATACCTGAGACTGGGTAATTTATAAAGAAAATTAGGTTTAATGGACTCGCAGTTTTACGTGGCTAGTGAGGCCTCACAATCATGGCAGAAGGTGAAAGTCACCTCTTAGGTGGCGACAGGCAAGAGAGAATGAGAATCAAGTGAAAGGCAAAACCCCTTATAAAACCATCAGATCTTGTGACACTTATTCACTACCACAAAAACAGTATGGGGGAAATGTCCCTATGATTTGATTATCTCCTGCTGCTTCCCTCCTACAACACATGAGAATTATGCTACAATTCAAGATGAGATTTGGATGGGGACACAGCCAATCTATATTACTTGTAAAAAGTGCAGCGTGGCAGTTGTGAAACAAATGTACAAAACAAACAGATATATAGGGACTCTACTTCCTAGCAATTAAATGAGACCTACCTGGCCTGCCTAACTCAGATAATTTTTAAGGAGGAGAATCCATTTATCAAAAGAGGCAGATATATCTTTGATTCTCTGGAAGGAGTTTAATTAGAGCATTATAATTCAATGGAGTTTCTGATTCTTCCCCTCCAGTTTCCAATCCAGATTACTAGACCGTTGTTTTCTTTTGGCCAGTGGTTATCAAATTTGAATGTGTATTAAAATTACCTGGAGGGCTTGTGAAAACACAGATTGCTGGCTCCTACTTCCAGAATTTCTGATAGGTTAGGAATGGAGCTAAGATTTTACATGTCTGGGTGATGCTAATGCTGCTGATTAAGGGACCACACTTTGAGATCCACTACTGAAGATTACAACAAGCCCCAAAAAGGATAAGTTTGGATACAATTAGCTCCTGTTTGTGGATGCCTGAGCAGTTTAGCATTCATTTGCAGATCTCCACTTCTACCTAACATTGGGCTCCACGTCCTTAAAGTGTTGTGAGAATTGATGAGGAGTGCTCTCCCAGAAATATTTTATTTCAGTGTGACTTCTCAAAGCATCACTTGGCCTAAAGTACAAATATTTTAAGTGAGTCAAGACCCACTTGACCATAATGGGCAATGGGAGAAGTTATTGATGTAATTGACCTTATCCGTCAGCATATTTGTTAGAAGTCAAGAGTTGTTGAATCTAATAGTGCCTCACTGCATTACATGGGAATCTGGGCCTTAATGCTGCATCCCTTAGTGATGTTCTTTGGCTTGTTAGGAAAGGGCAATAATAAACATGTTTTATGCGTTAGTTATTGGACCATTTTAGGAGGATGACACCCACTAAACATGCATCTTCCTTTTAACTTTCTTAGCAGCTGTAATCTCCATGTTGCATGAAATTTCTCTACCTATGTTACTTGTGATGCATTTTCTCAAGGTTTTGAGAGTCTTCACTCAGAAATTTATTGTATGTCCTTGAGCAAGTTTCTTACTGTCTCCAACTGGGCTTCATTTTCCTTCTCTGTTAAAGAGATAATAATACCTGTCGTTAATTAGAGTTGATTTGAAAATGAAATCAGATAGCCTATAAAATGACTGGTAGGTAATAGATACTTAATTCTTCCCTTTCACTTTTTATGTCATTTGCTTAACATTAAAACAAAATAAAATTTAATTGACATTTCCTGATTTCAAATATAATTGGAAAGATTATTTGGTGTCATGATGTTTCAAAGTTTTTTCAAGTTTCAGACTGGAGGCTCTCCTAGTTTAAATACGTAAACTGTAAATTCTGACTCCTTACTCTCTATCACACTTTCTGCTCCATCTCAACAGGATAACAATGTCCAGGGTCTGTCTACAACTACCACAGATTTTTATCATACCATTTATCATTCTCAAGGTAGCAAGTTTGAAGGTGCCTTTATGGTTCTGATAGGTACTGATAACTTACCAAGTTCCATTGTGATAAAACCAAGTGTTCACCTTGTCATGAATTATTCAAGCTGTTTGGCATATGTCCTTATCTTTGTTGTGGGTGCTACCTGGGCAGAAATATGGAGACTGAGTCTAATTGGGTGAGTTGGGAAAGGATTTGTTGCCCCAAATCTATCAGAAAGGGATATGACTGAGGAAAGTTCTCTGCTGCACTGGAAGTTTTCGAGACACTTATTTACCGAGTCCCTTGGGAACCCAATGGGAAACATCTGCTTGGGGACACTAGATCTTACTTACCTTTGTATTCCCAGGGCTTAGCCCAGTGTCCATACAGTAAAGGCTCAATGGTTATTTTTGAATAAAAAGCTTATTAAAATAGCACACTGGTCTTGAAATTTCTACACAATCCCAAATGATCCAAGAATCTCATGAAAGGCTAACAAACAATTTTTTCGAAGACCTCTTCAAATTTGTAGTAAAGCACGGAACATCCTATGAAGACCAAGAGGCCTTGTGGAGTTTATTAGTTGATCAGCTCTGCAGTGGACTGAGAATCTATCCTTATGGTGGTTACTGGAGAGCACTGCTGCCTGCTCTGCACTGTAGTAACCTGGTTGCTGAAGAGCCCTCATTCTTTTGGAACAGAGTGTTAGAGCAGGACCTTGGGGATTGCCCAGGGCAATCTCCTCATTGTACAGAGGAGGAAACTCACTTTCCTTGTGGGCAGACTGTGTTTTCTGGCACAGAAATTCCTCCCAGTACCTTTGCCTACCTTGTAATGAACTCAATCATGAATTCTCCAGTTTAGTACAAATAATCATTAGGACTACAGAGGGGAATGTTAATGGTGGTTCTTGACCCTGACAGTTGCTTGTTGCTGAAGCTCGCCATGATTAGCAGTTGGGATAGTGCTCCCATTTCCTGAGGCCACCAGCACCGACCTGTTGGCCATGGGATTCTGCCCCTTTTCCCTTTAAATATGAAATCTTTAATAGCATCTAAAGGAAAGCAAGAGAAAGGAAAGCCCTTACTCTTGCCACTAAGGAAAACCAAGGAGCTGATCTAAAATAATGAGACACTTCTAGTTGGATGAAAAAAGGTGTGCTAAGAGCAGAACCCAGGGATACTGAAAGTGGTTGGTACACATTCAGTGTCAGAGAGGTGCTCCAAATGGATATCAATGAAACAAAACCACGCAAGTAACCTTTTTAAGGCCATTGTGCCTTATGCAAGCTCCGGATTTTACTATTTTCCTGTTGTTTCTTATTATCAGAATTTGTATGCAATCCAAAATGATCTAAGAATCTCATGAAAGGCTGGTAAACAGTTTTGTTTGAAGTCCTCTTGAAATTGGCAATAAAGCATGGAGCATCCTATAAAGACCAAGACCTTCTGGAGTTTATTAGTTGATCAGCTCTGTAGTGGATGAAATTGCATTTTAATTAAGCATAAAAACAACTTTTTTTCCTCCCTGTTTTTTTGTGCCTCCTTTATTTCCCTCTTGACTTCAACTCCCATACATATATGGGAAAAACTTTTCAGAATGTCCATGAGCTGGTAGGTTATCTCCATTGAAGTCATTGATTGATGTATTAATAACTCATTTTTCTCTTTTCTGGCTCTTCTGCAGGGTGTGGTATAAGGGGAAGAAGGGGATTATGGGACAGGCTAATTGATCTGATTTCATAAATAATTCTGGCTCCTTAAGGGTAAAAACTCTTTGTTTTCTTAGTGCAGGCAAGAGATTTTGCATTTACTCATTTGGGGTATCTTAGTCAGTTAGGTGAGGCTGGAGAATTTCAAATAGCCATCCCAAGCCTGTAAGCAGAAATGATATTGTTGCCAATAACAAGGAAAAGCAGGCTAACAACATTTCAATTTTTAAATTTTTGGCCCCATTTTTCTTTCATGGTGAAATGTTATTGAAGTATAACTGCTTGTTGAACACACATTAATCCTGGAATTGGTGTTGAATCCAGTCACACATAGCTGAATTTGCTGGCTTGACTGCACAAGCCTTTTGACATTTGAGGCCAAATGTTCAAATCACAAAGCTGAAGGTCATGGTGTGTATTAGACAGAGAAGAATTAAGAAGATGCATAGCCTCCGCAACTTCTAGCACAGTCTTTACAAACCTGTCACCATCCCCAATGCATTATTCATCAGATTAGGTAAAGGAAATGTTTGTTTGTTTGTTTTTAAATCATACTTCATTATGGAGGATGGTGGAGTCAACTTGGATTGTCAAATGGGAAAGCATCTTATTTCAAACTTGGGCCTTTTCTGTTTCACTAATGAGCCTTGTGTTTTGATTTCTAACATATCGTCGCATGTATTTTTAGCATGATTTTATGCCATCGGACAATCCTATAATTGAAAAACAGTTGCATGAACATGGCTCATTAGGTATTTTTAGATCTCCCGTGGCCTTTAGACAAGTGTAACTAAACTGGAGGAGTCTAACCATCCAAGATTCAGCTCCACGATTCATCATCATTGAAAGTGATTAGAGCAACTAGTGTCACCCAGCCCACCTGAGCAAGAGCCAGTCTGTAAATGATTCGGAAGTTTGGAGTGAAGGGAAAGAAACAGTAAGCTTACCTTTACATGCACAGACTCCAAGCGTGCCAACTTGGATTATCACTTTTTGTATTTACTCACAGAAAAATTAGAGATCTCTTAACTGGGCAGTGTGATGCCACATATTAGCTCTGCTGCTTGCTTGCTTGCTGAGTAACTGGGGAAGCATTCAGTGTTCAAAACATTCCTGAGGCTTGCTCTCCCCAGAAGAGGTTATAAACTCCCCAGGGGGAGGCCTTCTTGACAGCTTGAGAGACACCAGAGTGGAGCCAACTCAGGAATCCTCATGGAAATGTAGGTTAGAACAAACTCCACATCAGGAAATATTCCAGATGCTGCAACATAAAATGTAAAACCTGAACTTGTTAACTGGAAATTACACCAGGACCACAAAACCTCTGAAATACACGTGGCTTCATCAAGTTATTCAAAATCCCCTGGGTAAGGTAAAGTTTAAACCAAGGAAATGCAATAGCTACAGTGCTAAACCACAATGCCAATTAATTTTTATTCATTGATTTTTGAGAGTATGTTTTATTTATCACTCCTGCATCTTTTATTCCTTTTGTTTAGAGCATGATGTAGATTTCTTTAAAGATCTGCAAGCTGCTTGAAGCCTTTGCACACATAGTAGAGACAGTTTTTCCTAATCCATCTCTATCTGGCTGGTTTTTTGTTTGTTTGTTTTCTTCGCTGTCTTCTGGGCATATGCCCTTCAGACTAATTTCAATCACCCTGCCCTTTACTTCAGCACATTTAGAAGGCTCGTTTGTCCTCACCATTAGCAACAGTGAATCACTCTATTTACATTTTTCTAACTTCCTCCACCCAGCGGTTTATTTGGAAAGTAAAACAGGTCATGTGATCAGGGCAATCTTATTGAACAGACCTGTACCTTTTTATTATTTCATGTTTGTATTTAGGCAAATGAAGATTTAATTGTTCTAGGAATCGTTGTACTTGACATTATGTTTTGAGCATAAAATTTGGTGGCTGTGTGGAATTTGGTACCTGGGTAGCTAGCAGAAAATTACGGTGCTCATAGCCTCCCAGGAGCGGTGATAGGTGAGTTGGTTAGGGAATGGGTACCTGATGAAGTTCATTTGTTGAAAAGTTCATATCCATTGTTTCTGTAGATGAACTGGTGGCCTTTTTATGCTTGAGCTTCCTATCTGGCTTTATATCTTACGGGGCTGCATTGCTTATGTTCAGAATCTCCTACTTCTATGCTGTACTCACGTGAAAAGAGGAATACTCAGGGTTGCACCTGGAAAGGGTCTATGATCAGAAGTACAGTGGAGCTGTGTTTGGTGGTAGAGAGCCCATTCTTCACCTGAAGGTAGTGAAAAAAAATCTATATACAGCATCGTTAATGGATCATAACACATAATAATAGCAATTCCATTCCAGCTGGAGAAGATGTACATCCATCCCACCCTTCGAACAATGTTCACATGTACCTTTTAGCATTGTAGAAGTGAATGAGAACAGAAAAGTCTTCAAAACACATCTTGTGGGAATGCAGTTTATAAACACTGCTTCATTTGTACTCATAGCACCCCAGTGAGCTGCTGCTGGAGACTATGCTTTTCCAGGAGAGGGCAGGTGACAGTAAGGAGAGGGCAGGTAACAGTGCTTGGAAAATAATTTGCTTAAGATCGTAACTGTAGATCTGTGATAAGAATTAAAATTAGACCTGGTTGCACTATATAAAAGACTGAAAATATGACCAACATTGAATAAACTATAATAACAAACTGCTTAGCAGGTGAGGCATAGCCTTCAGATATTTAGAACTGGAAGGGGTTTTAGAGTTCTTTAATTCAGGCCTTTCATAATAGAAGGGGAAACCAACATCCTGGAAAGTTTCACGGTTACCTGTGAGGTTTTTGGTGTCCTTAAAAGTTGCTCTAGTACTTAGAATAAATTACTCAAGGGTTACTTTTATTTTGAATATTAATATTCAATTTATTAAAATTACAAATTCAAAAACCCAATTTTCTCTTAAGTCCTTAAATTCAATTTACAAATCTAATTATTCTTTTACTGAATCTAGCAACTTTAGCAATCCCATTTTTTTACAACCTAGTTAATTAAATTGCTCGAATGTTTTAAACTGCACTTATAAATTTAATATATTCTATTTTCTTTTTAAAATATAGAAAATAGAAAATATATTCTATTTTATTTTTGTTAAATTGTCTAACAAATAGACTTACCCACGTGATTAACTAACACTCATATATCTCATAAATTAAATTCATAAGTATGGTAGATCTTAATTCTTCTGTATGTTACAATTTTATTCAAGAATTTAGAAAAATTTTCTACCAACTTGAAATTAGTTTAAAAGGTTATTATGCATCATTTTAAACTTGAATCATAGAGATGATATCTTAGATACTTTGTTAAATTCTGTTTAAACAGTATGAATGGTATAATTAAAATACCAACTATCATCAAAATATTCTTAAATCTAACAAAAAATAATATTATGGTACTAATTTACTCATTTCTGTACTTTGTTCTAAATTTCCCAGGGATTAAATAAAACATTTTCACTGGATAGAAAAAAGAAAGTCGTATCAAGGAAAATGGGATCTCTTTTCTAGCATGAGTGAGTTATGGACCCAAAGGAGTAGGAGCCAACTACTTCATTCTTGCCAAAGTCACTGCCCTGATGATGGGTGTAATCAAGTAGAGACTCCAGAATTTATAAGGAGGGTTGGTCTCATATCTCCACCCCCAGATTGAAGTAAGACAGCAACCGAGTTTCTTGATCTCTCCTTACAAAGATATAACCATCTAGGGCACATAGTTAAAAGTAGATTGTTTTTCATGGCGCTTTCTTAAGACATGGAATCTTCTCTGGAACACCACACACTTAGGTAATCCTTCCCATCCCTCTTTGGATTGGATAGAGGCTGAGTCTGTATTCTTGACAAGTGTTTCCTGTCTGGCAGGACTACAACGTGCATAGTTATTAAAAGCATTTCCAATTGGATTTGTGTCTGTTGCAGCCTTGGATGGGTTCCCACAAACTAAGATCAGGCCCTATTCCTACTCACAGAGAACACCCTCTCCTCTCTGCCGAGTGATGCATCCCAGTATCTGTTTCCTTTATTGGTGTAGCTTTCAGACTTTTGAAAAATTAGTTATGAGACAGATAAGACAAACAGAAGCATTTATGCAAATATGAAGTCTCTAAAGCGAATATGGAAATACAACAGTTTTAAACAGTCGATTATTTGTCACTTTTTCAAACTGGGTAGGGATTACATTGTGAAAGGCAGTACCTGCCAAGGTTTTTGTGAAGCCAGGCTACCTGAGCGTGCCCCTCGCTCCACCCGTTAGTGCTGTGTGTTCTTACAGAAATCAATGATACCTGTTCCATCTGTAAAACAATGATAAGACTTGCATTCTAGTACTATTGTTTGAATTAAATTTACTAGAATTGAATCTTCATAAAGACAACAATTTTGAACAAAGCAAGACCCTATCTCTATTAAAAAAATAAAAAAAACTAGCCAGGTGTGGTGGCACACACTTGTAGTCCCAGCTACTTGAGAGGCTGAGGGGTGAAGATCACTTGATCCCAAGAGTTGGAGGCTGCAGTGAGCTCTGATTGTGCCACTGCACTGCACTCCAGCCTGGGCAATAGAGAAAAAAAAAAAAAGCAATTTTGTCAGTTTGGTTATTGCTACATTCATTCATAGCATGTAGAGTAGTGCATCGATATTATATATTCTCTGACACCCTTTGCTCATTTAGCTAAATATAAGTGCTTGTCCAATAAAAGTTGGTTTTCTATTATGCTTTGGTGACAACCTGCCCATAGTCACTTGCAGATTTCTAATCTTATACTATTCATTAGAAAACAGTTGACTAAGGATTCTCATGCCAGTATTTCCAAACCTGTATTCTTATTTGTGATAAGTGGTCTTGTCACCTGGAGAAGAACCTTGGGAAAGCTGGATTATGCCAACACTTGGGTGCCCAGGTTATTTGTAAATTTCTGGAATTGTATGCCATCTTTGCTGTACTGCTCAGCCAGTCTGCAGCTTTCATTTTTCACTACTTTTTCGTCTTTCTTTCCTTAAGCTTTTTTGTTCCTAGTCTTCTATTAGCCATTTTTCTGTTTCCTTTTGTTCTTCAACTTTTACATGGAGGCAGTCTTTGATGGTCAGTCCTAACCTGCTTATTTTTATATTTCATCTATCTTTTCTGGACCATTTTATTGATTCCTGTAGCTTTAAGTAAACCTACTTTTATCCCTATCCCTGACCATCTCTCAAGTCATAGGCTGCTATGTTCCCACGCGTAATAGCATACATTTTTTCCTACACATTTGAAATATGAGTGATTTTAAAATTCTCTTCTTCCCTCTCCAGAGCCCTGAGAACAGTCACAACCTTGTCTGTTCTGCCTTTGCAGTGATTTTCATGTCTGCCATTTCCTTCATGCAATCCTTATACGAGTTCTGACACTTACTACTTGGTTTTTCACCTTGGGTAGATACCTCCTCCAGTCTACCATACATATCACTGCCAGGATTATATCCTTTATGTCGAGGTCAGATATTTTTTGGCTGGGCTCAGTGGCTCATGCCTGTAATCCCAGCACTTTGGGAGGCAGAGGTGGGCAGATCACTTGAGTCCAGGAGTCCCAGACCAGCATGTACAACATGGCGAAACCCTGTCTCTGCAAAAAGTACAAAAAATTATCTGGGTGTGGTGGCATGCACCTGTCGTACCAGCTACGTGGGAGGATAACCTGAGCCTGGGAGGTCAAGGCACAGTGAGTCGAAATTATGCCACTGCACTCCAACCCGGGCAACAGAGCAAGATCCAACCTAAAAAAAAAATTATGCTCAAAAGCCACGTAAGTGTCTCAGTCCTTTCATTTTCAGTTGTATCTCTCCTTGCATCCTTTTTGTGTGTCTTTGTTTCTTTATGTGAAACTCAGTCTACTTATCATTATCTTAATATTGTCTATTTGCACTGTTATAAGCAGAATAATGGTCTCCCAGAGATGTCCTAATCCCTGAAACCTGTGAATATGTTATGTTAGATGCAACTGAAGATGCTACTCAGCTAACCTTAAAATAGGAATAGGATCTAGATTTCTCAGGTGGGCCCAATGAAATCCCAGGGGGTCCTTAAAAGCAGAAGATGAAAGAGGAGAGGAGTTAGCGAGGGATGTTACTGTGGAAGACGATGGAAATGACTCCATCCATTGTTGCTCATTTTGAAGGTGGAGGAGGGGACCATGGGCCAAGGTATGTGGACAGCTTCTAGAAGCTGGAGAAGGAAAGGAAGCAGGGTTCTTTGCCTAGAGTATCCAAAAAGGAACACAGCCTACTGACACCTGATTTTGCCCAGTGATACCTATATTAGACTTTTAACCTTCAGAACTATAAGATGATGAATTTGTGTTGTAAGGCAACAAGCTTGTAGTAGATGATTTGTTACAGCGGCAGGAGGAAACTGATACTCCTTCCTTCATGCTTACTCATGCTGATCATAATGTTGGGAATAATCTTAGTTTTCACAAGGACTTACCAAAGTCTAATAAAGACGTCAAGATCCAGTACTAATCTCACCTGCTCCAAGACTTTCCAGATTCTTGCAGTCAGAATTCATCTGTCACTGTCTCCTGAACATAACTAAAACCTTACGTACTGTATCAGCACTTTCCTTCTTACTAGATACCTGTGTATGCAGGTGTGTGCGTAACCTTGGATTTGAGTGTCCAAGAAGTAGAATGAATATATAATTTATCTTTGCATCCTTCTACATTATCTAATTCATAAAGCTTTACATTCAAGACAGTGCTTTTTGAAGCAGATTGTAAAAATGCAACACATTGGAAATGGTATTGAACATTAGAGTCCTAAATGCCCACAAGATGGTGATATTTCCTTTAAAAAGTCATTTTTATTATCCCATGAGATTATTTCTCATGGACACTATTCAAAAATGGAAATTCAGGTTTTAGTTGAAAATGAGAAAAGTTTGGATTTCAACAATCCTGTACTTGTCATTATAATTTAGTTTTTTCATATTTTATATAATGAGAATTCCATTGATCATAAAAAAGGTTGGTATGCACATACATTGAAATAAAAGCAATATTTTTGGCTCATAGGACTTCCATAGACAGCACAACTGCGTGCTCCCAAGTGCAGTATAGGCCAATGGTGACTTGTGTTTCTCTGTGCATGCTTGTATTATGTAGTATATTTTTGGAATTTCTTTCAGAATGAAGTGAGGAGAAAATGGGGAAACCTGTTGCTGCACTTAATTTTACCTTTTCTATTGGAATAAAAACTGTTAAAGTCAAGGATTCTGACTCCTAGAGACTCTTTGATAAGGGGTGAAATTCCAGGTCATGCGAACATATATAGCAAACAACTATAAAATGAGTGGGCTAACACATTTGGGATGCCTTGTGAAGCTTTCTCAGACAAGTAGGTTTTGAGTGTATAAGTTCAGAAATTCGGATTCCCTCACCAGTTTTTTCTTAAGATGAATTCCTTAAAACATGCCTGTAACT
Source organism: Aotus nancymaae (assembly GCF_030222135.1). NCBI lineage: Eukaryota > Metazoa > Chordata > Mammalia > Primates > Aotidae > Aotus > Aotus nancymaae. The sequence continues at coordinate 3,828,861 of NW_026988494.1, read as the reverse complement.
CAAGTACCAGTTCTCTTTACATTAAGCACTGAATGGATAGTTTGTAATTTCCAATATCCTTTCCTGAGAACTCAGCTGAGGTTACCTGTTCTCTTCTCAATGCTGAATTCTTCATGAAACTGTGTTCTGGGAAGATGAGGAAGTGGGAAGCGTGTGGACACACCAAATTAGCTGGTTTCAAAGCAGTAGGGGATTGACAGTTTGAAAGCACAAGTTAAGCTATGAAGGTGGGGGAAAGATAATTTAAATTCAGCTGCAGTACATGAGGTTGTTGGATTCATCCTCTTATGTATGCAGCATTAATGTTCAGACTAATCCAGAACATTATTTTATATTTGAAATCTTCCATGCCGTAATGAAACTGACAGGCAAAAAAAAAAAAAAAAACAGACTTGTTTGAGTAAGCTATCAATAACTGTCTCAAAATATTTAAAGAACTTTCAGATAGTGAAGGAAGATGTTCTCATTCATTCAGTGTCTATTATAGGGCAAAACTAGAACCTTTGGGCAGATGTTGGGGTAGGGTGGAGGGAATGGCGTTCATTCAAGATTACTAAGCAATATCTTCCAACAAGAGCTGTGTAATCGTGGAGTGTGTCTCTGATAACAAAAAGCTTTTGTCAGATGGCCAGATGATCACTTTTTAGTGGAAGGTTGTTTGAGAAGTAGTATTAGATGACCATTGTGGTATATGTTCTACCAAATCTAAAATTCTGTGATCTTATCAAAAGGATGTATAAACAATCCCTTTACAAATTCTTTAAGTTTCTCTCAAAGAAATTCAGAAATGTGTCAACTTTTTCCTTAAGGATAACATACAAAGTTTAAAATTATTAAAGCAGATATTTACCTGCTTTTGCCATGAATTAGATAAATTTTTCAACATCAAAACCAACATGGCATTCAGAATGCAATAGTTGAAACTAACTTAGCCCAGAATGAGTTTGTCATGTAGGGATTGCCCTATACTAGAGTAATGAATAACTACTGAGAGCATGTGCATGTGAAGACGCATATAAATGGGGATAGGCAAGTGCTTTTGACCATTCCCAAAGACTGATCACCAACTCTCCTTTACCATTTATAGGGTTTTCGTTGTTTGCCTGCACTCTTTGAGGAAATCAAAATCATCCTTCCCATTGGGTAAAATTAATGAGTGCATTGTTGTAAAAGTTGGATTTCAGTCCTGACTGTTCCTATGCAGGAGAAATTAGTTGTCAAATGTGGATAGTCCATTCTCAGCTATCTATTATATGAGTTGAATATGAGTTGTCAAATTTGAATATTCAGTCCCTAGCTTTCTCAAATATGTAGAGCTGTGGTTTCCCCCTATTGGTAGCATTATTGTCTGTGTCCTCTGTCTCCTTGAGTTATTACATTCATGTGTAAACATGGTGGACAGAATTCTTTGTTTTTTAAAGTTATGTCATGAGTTGGAATGGTTTCCAGCACTAACCACTTTATCACCTGGCCAATGGCAGCAAATTGCCCTGGGACATTTAATCTTGCAAAGTGATTGGAGTCACATTTTTTCATCATTCCTGAATAACAACACATGGTGTCATTGAAGACACCTCCCAGCAAAGAAGGTGTGATTTCCATGGGACAGTGCTGATGACTTTTTAATTAAGATTCTTGTCTTCAGCCTGCTACCTTACCAGGTGAGTTAGAAGAAAACTGAGGGTGTGGAAGTCCTTGGGAAATGGGAGAGCCCTTGCTAATTGGAGTTAGAAATAGGAAAAAAGTGGCCAGCAAAGCCTCTGCAGAGAGAAAATAAATATTCGTGCTGTGTGGAGGTGGGAGTTGGAGAGGGTGGTAGCTGATATGAAATAATCTATTATTGCACCTTCCTTACTAAGTTGATGGGGATTTCGTGATATAACAGGAGACATCAACCTATTCTTGTCAAAGAGAAGGCAAGTTTTATGAACAGCATTCATTTATCAGACCTGTATAGGTAAAAGCTTCTCCTTATCAGGAGAAAGTATACTTATTAGTTAATACTTGAAGTCAGATAGATTGATTTAAACTTCGATAGCCCATTTATGTTTTATGAGTATCATTTTCTTCATTTTAAAGTAGGGGTAATAATATTTCACTGATAGCATTGCCTTGCAATTTAAAGTAAATGGAATAATGTATGAAAGCTCTTAGCCTAGTATTCTTCGTATAGGGAGTAATCAGTAAGTAGAAGTAAATAGGATCTTCAGAACCAAAGCTAAGGAGCCCATAGATTCCCAAAAACATTGTAATCATTTACTGGAACAGCCGATGTTGAGTGTCTATATTTGAGGGGAAAGGGACTGTATAGCTTTGATTTAATAACTTTCATTGGTTTGGAATACCCACTTAAAGTACTGTCTGTGCCTTAATTTATTTACTTTCCAGAAGCACGATAACACCAACTGCTCAATTACCTTTCAGAGAAGTAAAAAAAGGTAGAGATTATAAATCCATGTAATATTTCCATTTGACCAAAGAAGGACATTTAAGGAAAACTACAGTGCATTTTCCCGGAAAGACCTGAATGACCAATATGAGGTTTTCAGCTCAAAATCAGATCTCATGACTTCATTATTGTGATTGTGTCTAACATCAATCATAATTTTTGTACCTTATGAGAGGAACAAATACCAAAATATGTTACAGCTTTAGGTGTATGTTAGAGGCGCTTTCTTGGTTGTATGGGAATAGAGGAAAGGACACTGGAACTTCTTGTTCTTCTTCAATGCGTGCTACATAATTATTAAACCACTCCTCATCTTTCAAGTACAATTGATGAAGGGTGTTGTAAACATAGTGCTGGGCAAATCACTGGTCTCGGTACATACTTTTTAATTTTGATTTTGAATGACTTTCTAGATTAATATTAAGTAGAATTATGAATAAACATTCAGCCAGAAGCTAAAAACAAAAAGTAAATAAATACAACTAGTAATTTTAGGAGAAAAACATATATTTAAATAATTACAGTTCATTAAGGCAGGTACTAATGTAGGTCTGTGTGAAATGGCTTGTAAGCAATGCAGGATGGTGTTGGGGACATTAGAGAAAGACTCTTCTTTTAAATATGGTTTTGAAACCACAACCTAAAATCCTAGGTAATTTACTCATTAACACAACAAACATTTGTTGAGCATCTCTTCTGAAGGCCATGACACTTTGCTGACCTAGGGGAATTGGCGATGGATCCTGATATTGAGATTATGGTCTAGCAGGGGAAGGAAGATGTATGCACGTGTACTTAGTGTAAAGAATGAGCATAGGACAGGTGTGGTGGCTCACGTGTGTAATCCCAGCACTTTTGGAGGCTGAGGCAAGAGGATCACCTAAGTCTAAGAGATCAAGACCAGCTTGGGCACCATGGTGAAACCCTGTCTCTACAAAAAATGCAAAAATTACCTAGGCATGGTGGTGCGCACCTGTAGGCCCACACTCTGAAGGCTAAGATCGGAAGATCGCTCGAGCCCAGGATGTTGAGGCTGCAGTGAGCTGAGATCACACCACTGCACTCCAGCCTGGGTAACAGAGCAAGACTGTCTCAAAAATAAATAAATAAATGGCAAGAATGAGCAGAGTTGGTATGACACTGACTTGTGAAGCACGACGTAGCAGCATTGGTTGAGAACGCCACCTCCAAGGCCTTACATTTGTGTTGTGTGTGTATCATTTAGGCGTTGCAACAACTGTCTGGGTGAGTTTCCACTCTGTAACTATAAAAACAAACTCATAGAGATTTGAATGTTAGTCTTAACTTCGCACAGGAAGTTATTAGAGGTCACAGCACTTGAACCTGACTTCTCAATTCTAGTACCACGGGGACAATTCCTCCATTACTGCTGTCTGTTCAAGCTTTCCCCCCAATACTGAGTTGTTGCTTGGGAAGGAAGCTTCTGTGACCTCGCTCTGCAGCTAAAGGTGACAGAAACTGTTTAGCCACTAACAACCTTTTCATCTCACTTTTATTTCAAGCCCCTAAGATCCAAGGAATGACTATACCAGGAGATTCCTTGAGCAAGTGATTATCTCTGTTGACTTATTTGTATCACAGAAGGTTTGATTAAAAGATTTCACAGGAATAGGGAATTCAGGAATTAGGCAGTGTGCATCCAGCTCTCAGCAAATGGAAGGCACTGCATGAAGCTAGTGATACATTAACAAAGCATTCAGTGAGATTTTTTATAATTAAAATGAATTGTACCTTCAAACCAATGTACAACATTGGGGAAAAAAACATGAAAGACTTTTTTCTGTATCAAGTTCCCCAGCGGACTTTAAATAAATTACTACCAAAAGAAAAATAGCAGAAGCATCTAAATTTTGCTGTAGCATATTCTATTACTTACATCTTTCTCTTGTTAGGCTTTCCTTGTGTTTTTGTTTTTGTTTTTGCTCCTTCTTTGTTAAGAAAATTAATATTCTAAGATCTAGCAATGCTATTGTGGATGCAGTAGACCACAACCACTTCTTCGTTTCCCTTAATGAATTACACAAACACATACTGGTAAAGACATCTTTTGCCTGGTGGCTATTGTAGAATGTGATGTTTGGTGAGTGTTTAAAGATCCATGGAGTTATTAAGAAAGGAAGCTGCCGTTACATTGAGATATATTGATGCCTTGTTGTGGTTTATTGCCAACCACGTAATGACTAAATAAATTAAACAAAACAAAATAAGCAGACATATCAGTGTTTTCTTTGTGAATCGGTACTAGACAGGTAAAGCTGTTAAATGTTGTTAGTTCCTATAAGAAGTTAAGATGACAAGAACAAAAAGTATATAGGAAATATTAGTATACACAGATTACATGTATATAATATTTAAATGAAGTTACTACTTATGTAGAAACGAAAGATCAAATCTATTGTAAGAAGGCAAAAGAATCTTGATTTGAATTTGTAGTTAAGGAGATCTCACCAGAACATTTACTGTTCCCATAGGTAGGAAAATTGTAATGGTGAAGGAGATTTGTGTAGGGGGTGTGGGCACAGGCAGGGAACCTCCACTCACAAGAGAAGGTTTGGTGAACATCAGTTTAGGAGAACAGCCCCCAATAAGGGTGTGATGAGTGATTTCTGGAGATGTGAGTGGGCTGGCAGGATGCATAGAAAATTAACAAGTGGTCTTAACCTGAGATGAATGTTGGAGTGGGAGGAAGGTACGAAAAAAAAAAAAGACCTATTCGGAAAAACACTGAGAAAAACGTGAGGCTTTTGATCTTGTTTTGGATCCTGATGCAGAGTGCCCTGGTAAGCAACCAGGTGAACTATAACCGTGTATGTTCAGGGGAAATCAAGACCATCTGACGAGAATGATAGCACACTTATGCAAAGGGATATAGGAAATAGAGACCATTCTAGGGGAAGAAAATAAAATAGAGCATGCCGTTTCCATCACCATAAAGCCCCAAGGTAAATAAAAGAGAGAAAACACTCTTTGTTCAGAAACCCTGAACAGAGAATCCTCTTAAAGCTCAAAAGAGTAAAAGTGACTTGCTTAAAGTCATAGAAATATTTAGTTGCCAGGATACACAGAGAATGCAGGTTTCCTCTCGTCCTGGACATTGCCATGTGTTACTTGTCCTGACATGAAGGGGAGTGAGTAGAGAGTAGGAAAGAATGAAAGGTGGAAAATAAAGATCCCAGGATGAAGGCATTGCATAAAGGTGTAATGGTGGATTTTCCACAGGTAGTCAATAACACCAGGTGGGAGTAACAAATACAAGTCACAGAGGTAGACAGAATTGTTCTTACCAGGGTGCCTGAGCAGTAAACTAAGTAAAATAGAAGGTGAAAATAGTATTCAAGTGGTCAATTGTAGAATGCAGTGTTTCTTTAAATATGATTGCCCTGATGATAGATGACAGAATTTCCAAGAAGCAAGAGAGCCAATGACCTGGATTACAGGGAACATGCCAACCTCAGTGGACAATGTGGGAGGAATGAGAGATGGTGTAGTATTTGGAAACATATCTAGGGAGGTCATCTGGGGATGACCCAGAGGATGGGGAAGAGAGAAGAATAGCCACACTGAAGGAAAGAACCAGTTAGAAAAGGCTATTGCAAATTAATGAACACAGATTCATTCTAGAAGGTAAGTTCTATGAGGACAGGAACTTTTGCAAGTATTCACTGCCATATGCACAGCTTTAAGAATAGTGGCTGGCACATGGTATGTATCCAATAAATATTTGGTAGATGGAATGGTGTGTGAATCCCTCACATACTCTTTTCTCAACCATTGCACATTAATTGACATTCACCCATTATTAAAAGATACATTCTTAATATATTTTTATGTTGAAAGAATTCCCTTTACAAAGTTAAGGGCCCCCTGCAGCTCCAAGAATTATGTGAAGCACATCTAATCATTCACCTTATTAAGTCAGTGTTCTCGACTGAGGGCACTGAGTGATAGAAGGTGGAACCACCAGGATAATTACATTATTATATTCCATTTGTTTGAGGCATTAAGTAAAGATCTAACATATGTGCACACAATTAACAGTATACCAGTGATATTTTAGGCTATCTACGGTGTGTGTGTAGATGTGTGTGTCTTTGTTTGTGTTGCTAAAGCAGAATACCTGAGACTGGGTAATTTATTGACAGAAATGTATTTATTAACAGAAACTTATTAGCTCTAAGTTCAAGAGGTTGGCATCTTGTGAGGGCCTTCTTGTTGTGTCCTCCCATGGCAGAAGGGCAAGGAAAGCAAGACGTGGATAAACTCATAAGGAACCCACTCCTGGAATGACAGCATTAATCTATGCATGGGGACAGTGCCTTCATGACCCAAACACCTCCCATTGAGTTTGCCGCCCAACACCACTGCATTGGAGATCAAGTTTTCAATACAGGACCCTTGGAGGACACATTTCACACCATAGCAGGGTGCACATGCACTATAGGATGTTATATCCAGATGCAGATCCATGCAATGTGTTCATCAGAGATATTACCGATTGTAATTTTCCCCTTTATATTCCACTCACCCCTTTCCTAGTTGTTTACCACAGTTCTTTCTTAACCATGTCTACTTGCTGATTCTTCATATGTGCAAAGACAAAAGAATTGTTCCTTTTTGTTTGATACTGCTTTTGTTTTTAATGATTTTTCTATTTATGTAGCTACCTCAGCAGACCATCAGAAGATAACACTTTCTACCACCCAAAACAGAGATAATAGCTGTTGAGAGGTAGACTGTAGAAATATGAGGAAAAGACCATTCCAGATATGAGGTATATGATATGCATATAATATATATAAGTTATAATTGCTATTGAGTTTCTACACATAAAGTATTCCATAAACTGCCATTTTTACTGGCTTATCCTGCAATGAGGGTGAAGCTGTGGGACTAGTTTGGGCTATTGGACAGGAGTGTGATTTGTTAGTTCTGGGTGGAGGTAGTTAAAATTATTGTATGTAAGTTATAATTGGGTGGAGGTAGTTAGAATTATTACATGTAAGTTATAATTGCTATTGTCCTCGAGTTTCTGTACATTAAGTATTTCATAAACTTCCCTATTTTTACTGACCTATCCTACAATACCAATGAAGCTGTGGGACTAGTTTGGTCCACTGGAAGGGAGTGTGATTTGTTATTTCTGGGTGGAGGTAGTTAAACGCCCCTGCCATGTCTCTTGACTCTTTCTCTACCTCATCAACGTTGGAGGCCCCATGTGGCAATTGGCACCATCACAGGATGGCAGGATTGGGGGTCCCTGAGTTCTGGATGGAGGAGGGTCCCCCTTGATCTGCTTAGAAGTGTACGTGAGCAGGAAATAACCTCTCATTGCACGAGGCCACTGAAATTTCATTGTTTGTTGCAGTAGCTAGGATAATAATTTATCTTGACTAATAAAACTCTATAAGGCTTTAGTGAAGTCAACCACTTCCCAGTGGTGGAAAAGAGGCTCACCAGAGGAGTGAATCATGCACATCCCCTTAGGTGGGGCATTGATAATCTGAGTGCCAGTAGGTGGGTGAGGTCATTCATTATGTAAATCACTTAAATCCTATGAGGGTCCATTGTGAAAAGGAAATGGGGGTTGTTTCAGTGGTTCTTTGTGAAGGGGTCTGGAAGGCTTTATCTGGACCTTTAGTATGTAGGAAAATGGCAGTAAAATACCCAGGGATAAGGGAAAGAGTGTTTCTGTTTGTGTGGTTTAGGTTTTGTGTTGCTTGCTTTAATTTTTCCTTAAACTTGAAGAAAAGTATTAAGTGAGTAGGAGGTGAATGTGGGAGTCCAGACTTGGTACTGTCAGAGTCAGTCAAATGGAGGGGCCCCCAGTGAGACAGCGGGATGAAGGCAGGAGAGCCAAGTCAGTGTCTGTTGAATATCCATTTTTCTCCACATTCTGCCCTTTTTTGCTAGGCATACCAGAGCCTTGCCACGTGCTTGCCTGGGTCTGTCTGGGGACTTGAACTTTGGGCTTCTCTGCACTTGTTTACTTGTTGTGTGTGAACTCCCACCTTCTACAGTCCTCAGGCTTATCTTGTGCCTGTAGCCTTTCCCAATGATTTCCCAAAGGAACCCAACTGTAGCTGCTTTTGCCAGTACTGGCGTCTCTCAATGGGCTTGTGGGAAGAGAAGCGGGTGGGAGGTATATGTCAACACCTTTTCTCCAGAATTACCCAGCCTGAAAATCATCTTACTGCTTTGTATTGTGTTTTAACAAGGGGGTGAAGACAAATTGGTTTGGATCCAATTTTTTTGTTTTGAGTTTTTAAAAAATTGCAGCATAGATGCTTCCTATCAAGACTTTACTGATGACCATAATGACCCATCCCCTTTTCTATTCTATGCATCTTTGGGAAGTTTACAACAGGTATTATACTTGGAGTCAAATCATTTCTTTCTACTATGGAACATCTGTGAATCACCAGCTGGCAGGGACTAGCCCCATCATTTTCAACTAATGTTTACTGAATGCCCACTGGATTCTTGGTCTGAAATAAGCAGTGAAGTTACTAGATTGAAAGCCTTTTGAGACGGAGTTTCGCTCTTGTTACCCAGGCTGGAGTGCAATGGCGCGATCTCGGCTCACCACAACCTCTGCCTCCTGGATTCAGGCAATTCTCCTGTCTCAGCCTCCTGAGTAGCTGGGATTACAGGCACGTGCCACCATGCCCAGCTAATTTTTTGTATTTTTTTTTAGTAGAAACGGGGTTTCACCATGTTGACCAGGATGGTCTCGATCTCTTGACCTCGTGATCCACCCGCCTCGGCCTCCCAAAGTGCTGGGATTACAGGCGTGAGCCACCGTGCCCGGCCCTGCAGTTGCCTTTTAACAAGTGAGCCTTCAGATGACTCTACTGCAAGCAAAAGTCTGAGAACTGAGTTGGGCTATGGGCCTTTGCAAGCATAGGCAAAATACCACTCCTGACACCTGAGTTCTAATCCTGGCTATACTGTGAGGTCAACTAAACACTTCCCCTCTTTAGGTATTAGTCCATTCATCTAGCTATAAAGAAGTATAAAAATGCTTACAAAGTTTTCTTCTCACTCTAATATTTGATGAATCTCTTTCACAGCATTTTCCCAAGGAAGTATTTTACGGTGTTGTGTATGATATGCCAATAAGGAGAAAGGAGATGTGTTTCTTCTGTGATTTACAACATGAACACTCTCTGGCCAGGACTCTGAACCTCACCTCCAGGGTCAGAACTGTGGCATCTGCTGTTCTCACCGCTACCAACGACAAGTGTCCTTCCTTTGTTTATTACAGAGCCAAGTTTTCCTACTTTATCTCCCACCCTGCCTTCTGAAAGGCTACTGACCTGGATTAGCCTCCAGTGACATTCAGAACTCTCCTGAAAATTAAGGCAGCTTACCATCTCTAACAATTCAATCCTGTTTATTTTATTTTTCTTCTCAAAGCTCAGGCTGGAAAATAAATGAAGGATTTTGCATATATATATTTTTTCATTTATTTCAAGCTTCGCAACCCAGGGCTTGGACATTGTGTTGTGATGCTTTGATCATGCATTCTAGCATTAATATTAATTTCCATTCTGCTTTGCCCAGCCTGCTGTGCTCCTGGACTTAGGTCCTTCTCTGCAATCTTTGCATCTTATTCCTCTGTGATCATTATAGCAGGGCATTCATTTGAATGTTTAGCATCATCTGTCCATTTCATTTACCAGGCAACCCCCTTGTGGGTCCTTCTGGTCTATCTGATGTGCTGTACTTGAAAAGATACTCCTCATCTTCTTAAGTAATTTTCTTTGTGCTTTAAAAGTCATTCGCCTGCTTTCTGTGAGTCATTTCACTTAATTTTGAAATTATTCCATGGCCTAATTTTAATGTGTTCAAGCCTTAGAATGTAGCCCTTTTCCCTTTGATTAGTTTAAGAATTTCCTTTTCATTTCTCATAATAACTTGTAGTTTGAGTATTGCTTCCATAAGGCTGAGACTCATAGTATAATAGTATTTTATTTTTCTCTCTGGTCTTTTTTTTTTTTTGTCTTTCTTATTCATTACATGACATTTGGATATTTACTGGCATAGTTTTAAAATCTGCATCACATCATTGAAAATCAACTTCTGGTTTCTTTTTTCACAGAATGATTTTTATGATGCTCACTATTTGAAGATGCAACTGCTGATTATGCTAATTTTTGTACAGAAAGAAATATTCTTGAATTGGTATGTGGAGGAAATTTGGATGGATTTATGAACAGGCTATTCTGACACCCAATCAAGGACATTCGTGTGGCTACTAAGCAACATGAAAAAGAAAAAAAATATTTAAAAGGCAACTGAAAACTAAAAATTCTTACAGCATCTCATGGCTCCAAAACTTAATATTGCATTTTTATTCTATAATTTTTACCAAATAACCACTAATTAACACTCGAGTAATATTAGATACATAGTGTAACTTAGGAAAAGTCAGTAGAATGTCTTGAATGCCTGCTGGTGATCACAAGAGACAAAAGCAATTACTACTCTTACTGAGTTTCTATTTATCTTTTTATTCCCAAAGCCACTGGTTTAAGTAGGAAGATAAGTTTTTGGCATTATTATTGGTAAATAAAAGTAAATATTTAGAAGGGATTTTGAATCCTATGCTAGAGAGTTGATACCACTAATGGAGATGAAGAGAAGGGCTTATTTTAATCAATAATTTCATTTTAAGCCAGAAATTGTGTGCCGATTTATAACTCACACACTGACCAATTCTCTTCCTTCCCATTGTCTTTAGATATTGACAGATCTTAGGTCAATATTTAGAATCTCTATTCCAAAATCAGATAAAAATTAAGATTAATCAACACAGATGGGTTTACGTCTTCAAACATTTTTAAATTTTTAAAGTATTCCACAATTTGAAAAAATATATATATATATATATGAGCCCACATGAGAACATCAACACAGTGGTTTTATTTTAAATATTGATAAGACTGACTTTGTTCTTTCAGGTTGGTAACTAAGCCTTTAACTTGATATCAAAAGTTCCATAGATTAGATGCACATATGTGAAAACACTTTGTCCCTCAGCAGCTTATAGAAAAAAATGACTTGTCTTTATAAAAAGTTGTGACATTGTACATTAATATCCTAGATGAAAACATGTAAGCAAATTTAGCTTTAAATATATATTCTCAGTAGGATTCTTATTTCAAAATGCTGTGCTCCCCCAGCCCTTGCTAACTTGGTGCTAAAGTTATTTATTCCTATGAGAACAAGATTTCAAGCATAAGACCATGCTTTACTTACGGAATTATAGTGTCTCTTAAAGGAGAAATCAGCATTGAGTCCTGATCTTTAATTTGGGTTTTATTTTAAATGCTTTTGAATATCAGATCTGAAACTGATGGTATTGAAATGTGTTAATAACATTAAACATTCTATGCTTTTTGATCAAGTGTGAGGTATCTGAGGAAGCAAAAAGTCAAGTACAACATTCTTTAACTTGTTTTTAATTATATCATTAGGGATTTTAGGCTCTGTTGATTGAATTACACTGCAGTTCCTCATTCTTAGCTATTGAGTTTATTTAAATTACTTTCCAAACTAGGCATTGTAGAAGGGGATTTTAGAAAATTTCTGAGTGAAATAAAGGGCAAATCTTTGGAGAGCATGATGTCTTTTTGGAATGAGAGACTTAGAGAAATTTTGTCTTTGGAGCTCAGAAATATGAATGTAGTTTACAAAAACATCTTCAGTATCGGATTGCAGAATTTTTCTTTTCTAGCTGTTAAAAGTTTATTCATGCAGGATTTGGAGAGCTTTATCCCTGCCATTTGGTGGCGTGGACAAACATAGAACCAGTGAGCTTACTATGCCTCAAGCCTGAAGCAGAAAGTTACCTGGAATTTCTAATAAATCATTAGCCATTAGGAGTCTTTGATTCCTTATGAAGGCAATTTTCTTCTAGTAGAGAAGGGAAACAAAGGAATCAGAAATCAAGATTGCTGATCTCCATATCTGATTAGTGGGAAAAAAGTGTCAATCCCATGACTGTGGAGCCCACTAGTAACAAAATGTACTCTATATAAAGTTTTCTCAACTTAAAATAGATTTGTCCCAGCATCCCACTACTACATATATACTCCCCCCAAAAATAAATTGTTTTACCAAAAAGACATAGACACATGTGTTCATCGCAGCAGTGTTCACGATTGCAGCAGCATGGGATCAGCCAACATGCCCACCAACAGTAGGCCAGATAAGGAAAATGTGGTACATATACAGCATGGAATAGTGGGCAGCCATAAAAAAGAATGAAATCATGTTTTGTGCAAAAACATGGATGTAGCTGGAGGCCATCGTTTTAAGTGAACTAATATAGGAACAGAAAACAAAATACCATATTTCCTCACTTAAAAGTGAGAGCTAAACATTGAATACATATGGGAACAATAGACAGGAGGGACTGCTTGGTCAGGGAAGGGAACACGGGTTGGAAGGCTACCCATCAGGTACCATGTTCACTGCATTGTTGACAGTATCATTTGTACACCAAGCCTCAGTAACACACAATTTACCATGTAACAAGCCTGCACATCTAGCTCTTGAACCTAAAATGAAAATAGTAAAAGAAAAGTACTTTAAAATGTGGTGATCTAGCAGTCTGCTCTCTGGAATGCACTACTAATGGACTTCTGTGTGCTTCCAATGGCAATCCCTAACAAATCACTCTGAGTTATCAGTGAAGTGTCAAAAATATATTCAAGATAATTTTAGTCTCCAGTATTTTATTGTGTTGCATTTCAGTAGTAAACTAGCAATTTAGATATGGAATATTGAGCATATCATCTTTCTAGAACATAAATTCCCCTACATTTACTCTTAACAATATGTGGTTCCACTGCCAAACACTATACTTCTGAAGAAAAATAAGCTAAAGTCATAAACAGCAATATATGTATTGCCACTTACAAGATAAATGAAAACTCTACTAAGTTAAAGTCTAAACTAAACAAAAAACCATAATACAATCTGGACTATCTTGAAGAAAGGCTATGTTTTGTTGTAAGAGTGGTCACTGAGACTGAAAATTCATGCTGGATTTTGAGGATTGTCTTGGTGTTACAGTAACTTGATCCTTTTTCCTTGGTGAAGTTCCTGAGGAGTCCTTATGAGTTTCCTAGAAGAAAGAGAAGATAATATGTTTTTTCATTGTTCATTCCTAGTTTTTATTGCAAACAAAACAATAATCATTATTGAATAACATTTTTTTAATTGTCTACTATATGTGAGAGTCTGTTCTACGTTCCTAGGATACATCTACAATAAAAATTGAAGAGTTTGTTCTTTTGAGGCTTACATTCTAGCAAGTATGGGGTAGAAAATACATAATAACTAAGCAAATTATAGAGGTGATAAGTGCTATGGGACAAACAAATAGGGGAAGATAAAGGAGATCAGGAAAGGTTACCGTTCATACGGAATAACTCCAGACCCTTGGTCTGACTACCTACAAGGATAAAGTTTCCCTTCACTGAGATGAGGAGTTTGGTAGAGTTTGTTTGGGTGGAGGTGGTGGATAAGAAGCTCATTTTTGGATATGGATGGTTTAAGGTGACAATTAGATCTCCAAGTGGAGAAATGCCAAGTGGAGATACAGAGGAATATCTAAACATCTGCAGTTTGTGAACTCAGAACCTGAGATGTCGATAGATTCCTGCAAAGTGTCTTCTGTGGCAAAATCTTTTAGTTGATTCTGTGGATGATATAATCTTGGTTGAAGCCATATGACTTTATTTGCTTTCTAACACATAAAGCTGAGCACATATTTTATTGGACAAACATATCCTACCAGAAGAGGGGATTGACCTTTAACATTGAATAAGGTGCTGACTGCCCATCTGATGAGGCAGAGAATTTAGAGAGCAGAAGGCACAGTGGTAATGTCATCATCCCTGTTCTTATCAGAGCTGAGGCAGTCTGTATTAGTGCAATGTGAAATGTTTCAGTGAGCTATGATCACACCACTGCACTCCAGCCTGGTGGTAGAGTAAGACCCTGTCTCAAAAAAAAGGGGGTCGCGGAGTGGGGGGAAGAAAACAAAAATGACCGCAAAAGCTGAAAACAAAAACTCCACCTTATAGAGTGGGTTTGTACCAGGTCTTCAGTCCCTGCAGGCTTAACACAACATTTCCATTGGCTTTCTATATTTTGTAGTATTAAACTTTAGGATAAATATTCTCAATGCTTTCCTAGCTGTTACATCTTTATCAACCTTTGAGTTCAGGTGTTAAGTAGAGATTACTCTTTTAAAAAGTATAAAATTGAAAAAGGGTTAAAACAACAGATACTGAAGACTAAATTCTATCATCTCGTTAATCAGTTGTTTCCATTAAACAGTTACTTTATTATTAGTGTCCTTATGCATATTTCCTAACTGGACTTTGCAATGTAGATGGAATTTTATGTTCTTGATTTTTATTTAACTTTGTGCTGGACTTTTCACTGGGTGGGTTTTTTTCTGTTTGTTTCAGTTTTTAATATCCCACTCTCCAATGCCCTCTGCTTTTCAAGATCACTAACAGTCTGATGATTTAGTTATCCAGACATTTATGTACTGTGGTTGGTATATATGAAAGAGCGAGTCAAAAAGATTTTGTGAAAAATTGCATGTGAAGTGAGTAAGAGAGAGAGACAGACAGACAGACAGACAGGTAGACAGATGATAGATAATATGCAACTGGAGATGTAATTTGTATTTCTCTGTGAACTTTCTTGAAGTAGGGTCAAACTATATGAATTTCTTGCAGTTAGACTGAATAGTGAACATCTCTCCAGGTCTATAGCTCAGAAGTAATCCTTGCTTTTAATGCCTACATCGTATTTCCTGTAATTAATTTACCATTATTTTCTAAATTGTTCCTTTTTGCATGGATTTGTCCTTTTCCCTCCTGACTGTAGTGCTCATAAAGCATTTTATACAATATCTGACACAAAGTAAGCACACAAAAATGCTAGCTATTATTATTGACAAACTTGACTAAGCTGAAAAGCACTAGAGCAAAAATTTTGGCATATTTTTGTCTGTCTCTGAAGCCTACATGCTAACGTTGTTGTAACTCTCCTCCTTCCTCTTCTCTGTCAGCTCCC
Organism: Aotus nancymaae; assembly: GCF_030222135.1. NCBI lineage: Eukaryota > Metazoa > Chordata > Mammalia > Primates > Aotidae > Aotus > Aotus nancymaae. The sequence goes on along the minus strand of NW_026988494.1, from coordinate 3,813,287 downwards.
TTTCTTCCTAATCCTCTTTTTCTAACAGTTTAAGTCACATTGCCACACTTTCTAGTCACTTTGCCACACTTGATGAACTACTGAAAATCCTCTTATATGGACCTTTGAATTGAAATCAATTGTCTAAATGAGGCCTGATAAATAATATTTCATTAATCTGACCAATATTTAAGTATTTACTTTGGCCTAGATTCAATAATAAGTGCCAGGAAATAGACACAAATGCTGACCTCATGGAACTTAGAGACCACAAATCAAATATTTACAAATCTAAAAATGAATGTAATTTGCAAGGTAACTACCATTACTTATATCAGTGTGTCATTAAAGAGATCCTTCCATTGTTTTGCTGTTCAATCTCACATCAATTCGAGAGACACTGGGCATTGGGAGTTTCAAATCTTGGTGGGCAGGACTCCAAACCTCAGATTTCTATGGTTACAGCACAAAGTGATACAGAACCTACTGTAAGCATTGTGAACAAGTCAGTTTCTGAAAAACTCTTTCTTGCTAGTTCACAGTGACATCTGAAATAAACTAGTGCTGTCTAGTGATGGTAACCAAATTTTACAGATTTGCACATCTAAGTTAACTTGCCATAAATAGTTCAGAATAGTTTATCTTTTTACCTCTGCAGTCACCAGCAGGAGGTGTGTGTGAGAGAGAGATCACATTCTCCATATTTCATACTTTGCTAGCAAGGCAGGTCTTCCAGAGCATACTTTAGATTAGGTCATTCATTATGGCTGCTTTTGTTAAAGAAATTTAGCTTGAAATATGGAAACTAATCTCAGGACATAGAACATTTTAACGTGTTTGACCACTTCTACATAGCAATATGGTTCTTTCTCCAAAACTGCACTCTCTACTAATAGAGCAATCCAAGAACTTGTATCTCTTAATTTATTACAGCAGATAAGTGTAAAGCACAAAGGAAAAGAAGGGTTTTTCTCTACCCGCCCCAATCTCCATGGGGCTAAGAGGGTATTGATTTTAAAATACCATTCATGGGAGCAATGATCGAATCAATATATTAGCTTAGGATGAGTCTCAATAACAGATAAAAACATTTTAATTATGTTTTTCTTCAGGCAGTCACTTAGGCTGCTTTTCTGACATTAGAAACTCAGAGTGTGGTTAACACAAGGCTGCTGGAATGAAGATTCTAAGCAGGAAATTTGTGCCGCATCCAAACGTGGGGAGATGAGGGGCTTGTGAACTGGCAGATCAATTGGCTGCCTCCAGAGACTTAGTTCAATTGACAATACAATTATATCTGGATGATGACCCTTAAGGGAAGGCTGAGGTCCCTTATGTCTGCCTGTAGTGAATTAAACATATTTATATTCAATCACCAAGACATCAATGCCAAGCTCCTTGTCCAAACCCCATTAAGGAGAAAAAAGCGAAGAAAAAATTAAGAAGGGAAAGCAACAACATCAATGGCAGCCATACATAACCTCTAATTGTATTTTTGTCAGAAACTTCCTAAGCAGCCAAAGCCTGATGTTGGCGTTGTTTACTGTCTAGGTTTCCACCGAGGCCAGCTGGGCAGCTACTCAAGCCAGAATCTCTAGTTATTGTCATTTTCTTCTGCTCATCCCACACCAATCCCTCCATCAGTCTTGTTACTTATCCTATCATATATCTCTATTTCCTTTATTATCCCCATTCCCATTATCAGTCCCATATGCAAGGCACCACTTCATCATTCCTGTCACTGCCGCAGCTGCCTGGCCAGTCTCCTCGCTCCCACATGACAGCATTGAAGGACATTATTAGCCTAATGTAAAAGTGATCTTCTTACAAGGTAAATAGTGTCACACCACTCCTCTGCTGAGACCTTTCCATGGCTTCCCGCTGACATGTTATGAAAATTGCAGATACCAGGATGAAATACCAAGTAAAATAGGTATTTACAGACCGAGACATAGCGTGACTTGGGCAAAGGATCCTATCATTCCAACAATAAAATCTAAAATGAGTTGAGTGCATACTATCTGCAGCCAGTATACCAAGGACTTCGCATCTCTTGCTTGATGCTTGTAACAACCCTGTGGAGATGGTATTGTTATCACCATCTTCAATGGAGGAGCTTAGAATGAATGACAAAGTCTAGACAACTTATTCAATATTGATGCAGCAAGCAGAGCAGAGATTCTAACCCAGGAAGTCTAACGCCAGTTCTCAATATTTCAACAGCACTAATAAATATATTTGCCTTAAATATTAGCTTTCTTCTAAAAACTGTTTTATTTTTGCTGAGGCAGGGGATGTATGGTAGCAACACTCTAAGTCGCTGGCATAATACTTTATATGATTTCATTGGATCACCTTCCCCTACAATGGGAGGAATTCATGAGATCGGGAGAGGTAAACCCTTAGAAGCAGAACACAAAGCATGACAGGCATGATTAAAGACCTATGCCATCTACATCAGTATTTGGCCTCAAGTTCATTCTGGTGCTGAAGATCATACTGATAATAATTGTTCCTGTATCTGCAGGACTAAGCTAATATTTGTTGCTAGAATACCATCAGTATAACATTTCTGAGAGATGGACAAGATGACTGTCCTATATTTCCCTTAAATGTATTCATAGTTTTGGATTCCAGAATGTTAGGAAGAATCCTGGCTTTTATCCTTAGTATGTGTTACATAGGAGTATCTCATTTAATCTGCATAACATATTTAGATGTGTAATTATTATTCCATGATGTGGTAGTAAAAACTGAAGTATAGACAGATTTACATAATTTTAAATCCCAGAGGCCTTATGAATATCCAGTGTGTTAAAATACCTTGCTGCTTTGTGGTACAACTCACCAAAATACCCATAGTACCCCAGTAGCATGAGCAGTGTGGGGCAGTGAAAATAACACAGGCTTTGAAGTCAGACTTTACTTGTCAATCCTGGCTCCCCCTTTTTCTGGCAGTGAGACCCTGAGCAAAGTGTCAATTTTCCTAAGTTTAGTTTCTTGATCTATAAAATGGAAATGATTGGAAGCTAAGAGCTGTCATAAGAATGGAATGAAATAACGTATGTAAAGCCATGGTAGACCTAGGGGAGATGATCGAAGAATGTTTCTTCTAGATGGTCCCCATTGTTTTCTCTGGTGTCACAGGCATGAGTGGAACAGGACCTCCCAGGCCCTGGCCTCTCCTACAGATCACACCTTTGATTTTCTGCAGCCTGAGGATCGCTCCGGGGACTAGCTGACCATTTCCCAATGCTTTAAATGTCACACTCCTTTTTTCTCTAGGTAGTAATTTACCTCTGACGGTGATGGATTATTATTCCGCTTTGATTCATATTGGAGTTCTCATATAAGGAAAGAGTGGCATATTAATGAGGAGTGCAGCTGTTTTAAATATGGGAAATATTTTCAGTATTTTCTAATTAGCATGAGTAGATATAAAAGCCATTTTTCGCGGCTCTGTGAGGAGCACATTCTAATTCCTGTTATTCATACGTATGACTAAATTCCCTTTGCAATAGCGATTCATCTAACACATGCTGTCTAATGGGATCCATCCCCTAAACACATAATCAGGTGCCCGGAGTGATGACATTAAACTCAATGAAGTTCAATACTAACACTGATGCTGATGAAAAGGGGTCCAAGGAAGCATTCAGTCGGAGCCTTTTCTTCTGAAAAAATGTTGAAATGATCTTTGATCTTTTCTACTCCATAGGAAACTTATGAGGATTTGAATCTTTAAAAACTGAAAACTAGAGTAAGTCATAATTTTAAAAATTAGTATTATTATTAACTAGATTTTATGTAAATCCTTATGTCTGACTGGTTTGGTCCATGAGATCAAAGCCAGTGCTAGCCAGACTGCCTATAGTTTGTCACGAGGGAACTAGGTAAGGATATATGATTAAATAATATGTCTTTCTTAACTAGGAAAAAATGCAAAGTGAGTACATACTTCCATGGATTAAGTGTCATTATTGCCCATATGAAAAGTATCACACATTTCTATTTTCTTCTTAAGGAAGTGTTCTTTGGAGTGGCTACTCTGTGTATTAGTATTTTAGAAATAGAAGAATCCTTTTCTTCTAATGCACTCTCTGAACTGTTAAGGAAACCCAGATTAGGAGATGAGAACGGACTTTTCCAGGGTCATACAACTGAACTGCATGTGAGGTGGGATTCTCAGTTTTAAGGCTCCCAGAGCAGGACTCAGAGTAGACAGTGACAGAATCCCAGGCCATACTATCCAACCCCCCAGGTCCCTGAGGAATAACTAAGTTTTGCTAGATAACAATTACTGTACTCAAGCCTAAGCAATTTAGTCTAGTTACTCTTCTTGCAAGGCAAAGATCATCAGTCCTTGGAACCTCACTGTGGCTGCTGATCTTGTAATGGGTCATAGCACTCCTGATGAATGCCTCATGAAATTGAAATTACACTGTGTAATGGTTAATTCTTTGTGTCAATGTGGCTGAGACACAATGCCCAACTATTTGGTCAGACATCATTCTAGGTGTTTCTGTGAAGGTATGGTTTTGGATGAGATTAACATTTAAATCGGTGGACTCTGAGTAGAGATTCCTCTTCATAGTATGAGTGGACATCATCCAATCAGTTGGAATAAAAACTGACCTCCTTTGAGCAAGCAGGAATTCTGCCAGCTGACTTCCTCTGGGCTAAGAGGAAAGCTCTTCTCTGGATCCCCAGCCTGCCTGTCTTCCTTGCAGATTTTAGACATAGCTAGCCATCCACAAGTACATGAGCCAGTTCCTTAAAATCAATCTTTATATCTCTTTACATACCAAACACACACACAACACACACACACACAGAGTTCTAGTTCTCTGGAGAAGTCTGCTCAACAAATTTTAGTACTAACTAATTGGATCGTGCTATAACAAATGCCCAAAAATGTGGAGTGGGTTTGGAACTGAATGATGGATATAGGCTGAAAGCGTTTTGAGGTACATGCCAGACAAAACCTGCATTACCCTGAAGAGACTGTTGGTAGAAATGTGAACATAAAAGCAGCTTCTGGTGACAACTCAGATGGAAATGAGGAACATCGAGCAGAAGTGATCCTTGTTATTAAACGGTAAAGGACTTGACTGACTTGTTTTCTAGTGGTTTGTGGAAGGTACAATTTGTAAGTGATAGAAACTTAGATATTTGTTTGAAAAGATGTCCAAGCAAAGTATTTAAGGTGTGGTCTGGTTTCTCCTTACAGCTTATAAGTAAAATATGGAAGGTGAGAGATAAATGAGGAATTGATATGCAGAAATAAATCAGAACATGAATATTCAGAAAATTCTCAGCCTATCTAGATTGCAAAAATTGAGAAAGTGTGTACTGGAAAACACACCAAAGGTGATGCTTAGCAACCATTTGATAAAGAGATTGTGGGTATAACCCATGGATACAATCAAAGAGAGATGGGCTATGCCAGCAGAAACCCTGATACCTGGGACTAAAGGTTAGAGATGGGACAAAATGAAGGAAGGCTGGTGGATTGCCGCGATTCTAAAGGATGGAACAATAGAGCTATCCAGCTGTGAACAGGGATTATCTTTAAGAAAAGGACAGAATAACCCAGAAGGTGATTTCAAAGTCAGCAGGGGTGCCACTGCTACAATGAGCCCAGAGGCCACAAGTTTGGAGGTGGAGGATGTCTCCTCCTGGACTTTAGCAGGCCGGATTACCTCCTAGGGCTTTGGGAACTGGGCTGCTATCTAGGATTGCAAGCAAAATGCTTCTATCCCAAGGGACCTGGAAGGCAGGGTTGTCAACTGGTGGACCCAGAGAGTACAGCATTAAACCAAGGAGGATGATCCTTAACTTGAATTGTATTTTCTCTGCTATGTTTCAGACTTGCTTTATGTGATCATATTCTTCTTTCCTGTTTGGCTTTCATGAAATAAGAATGTCTGTCTTATGCCTATCCTACCATTGTATTTTGGAAGCAGATAACTTACCTGTTTCACAGTTTCACAATGGGACCAGGAATTTGTCTCAGGATGAATCACACTTCAGTTTTCAACCATACTTGATTTAGATGATATTTAGAGATTTGACATTTAGAGTTGATGATGGAACAGGTTTGGGTTACTAAGTTCGAGATGAATGGAGTTTGCATGTGACAAGAACGTGAGTTTGGGTGCGGGGCAGAGTATTATGGGCTGAATTATCTCCTCCCAATTTTTATATTACTCAATTGTTTTTTTTTAAGAGGGAGTCTCTGTCACCTTGGCTGGAGTGCAGTGGTGTGATCTCAGCTCACTGCAACTTCTGCCTCCCAGGTTCAAGTGATTCTCCTGCCTCAGCCTCCTAAGTAGCTCGGACTACAGGCATGTGGTGCCATGTCTCAGCTAATTTTTGTATTTTTAGTAGAGATGGGGTTTCAAGATTTTGGCCTGGCTGTTCTCAATTCCTGACCTCAGGTGATCCATCTGCGTCAGCCTCTAAGAGTGCTGGGATTACAGGCAGCATGAGCCATTGTGCCCGGCCACCCCCAAAGTTCTAACACCCTAACACTCGGCCACCCCCAAATTCATATGTTGAAGTTCTAACACCCAGTGTCTCAGAATGTGATTATATTTTTAGATAGGGCATTTAGAAAGGTGATTAAGTTAACATGACTCCATCAAGGTGGTTGTCCTTAATCTAATCTGGCTGGTGTTCTTATAGGAAGTAGAAATTTGGATGCACAGAGAAGCACTAGGGATGTGCAGACACAGAGGAAAAGCCAGCTGAGGACATGCAGAAAAACAAATTTGCCAATAACTTGATCTTGGACTTTCAGCCTCCAGAACTGTGAGAAACTAAGTATCTGTTATTTAAGCCACCCAGTCTGTGGTATCATGTTATGTCAGCCCTAGCAAACTAATACACTTGGCACAATCTTCCAATGATATTATTCTGAAATGTTGACTTATTAAAGAGCCTGTTGTATTGGTGCTGTCTAGTTCTACAAACATGTAGCTTTGGTTTATTGCAAATGTTTAAACATTATAGCCTAGGGTATTCCATCTACTTTGAAATAATGAGACGTGATCTGAGACAAGCCCATCAAAGATTTATGTTCAGTTACAATAACATTCAACATTGGTAGATTTTGTTTATTTTTTGGTTGAAGATGATTTTTAGATTCTATACTTAGTAAATATTTGCTAAAAACAGAGATCACTATTCATATACAAACCTTGATTTTTATTTAGACATAGCGCAGAGGAAATGATACATTATAAAGATACTATATTTGTTATTTTATGAATAAAATTGTTGGTTGTTTTTGTAACCAGGGATTTCCTTATTTAGCAATTCCCTTTCCTCTCTTTTGGTAGTCACCAGAAACAAAAGTACAGAAATGTCTTGTTTTGGTTTATTAACAATTTTGTAATGGGGCACTATGGTCTTTTCCTGTAATCTCAGCACTTTGGGAGGGTGAGGCGGGAGGATTGCTTGAGGCCAAGAATTTGAGACTAGCCTGGGCAACATAGCGAGACCCTGTCCACAAAAAAAAATAAAAAAGTATTTTAAAATTATCCATGTCTACAATTATTTTTTTAATCGGCCATATGTGTTGGTCCATGCTTGTAGCCTCAGCTACTTCAGAGGTTGATCACTTGAGCCCAGGAGTTCAAGGCTACAGTGAGCTGTGACTGAGCCACTGTACTCCAGCCTGGGTGACAGAGTGAGACCCTATCTCTTATAAGAAAAATTTGAATAAGAATTTTGGGCCTCCATGGAAGATAACTTTCTATATAGCTTTTATATATCAAATCTAAAACAAATACCTGAAGAATCTTTAATGGAAATGTCTTTAAGCATACTATATAATGCCTTAGATTGGTCTGTCAGATAACAGCAGACATGCATTAAATGTTTTAGGTGTTTCAGAGGCTTCATCTTGAACATTATTATTCTACAGGCCTCTGGAAGAGCCAGCACTGTCAGAAGCTGCTAGAGGCTTTGGAGCTGTTTGTTATTTCATCAAATGGCTTCAGGTTGTCATTTGATTTGACTTATCAGGAATAGTTTCATAATTTTTATTTTTAATTTTTTGCCAAAACTTTCTTATTTATGGCTTTTTCTTTTTCTTCATTTTCATCTACTCACCTGTGGAATTCCTTTTCCTCATTCCTAGTTTGCTTTTCTTTTTTTTTTTTTTTCCACTGTGTACTTAATTGAATTGGTAAAAATTGGTTGCAAAGTAAGCATCAACAGTCTTGGGTTATATGCCTAGTTTTTACTACCTGAACTTTACTTCTTTCATATTACTTATTAAGGGTTTACCATTGTTTTTGTTTGCTTGTTTATATTCTGATAGTTGAGGCTGATGAGTGAATTGTAAAAGTATTTCTGGAATAGGTATCAAAAAAGAACATCTTTCCAGGAGGTATATCTTCGTGATCTTTGATGACTTTGTGAACATGAAATAAAAATGCTCTGTTTTAGAGGATGTGTGATCATTTATTCACCATGTATTTTTTTTTTTAAATAAGCATAAACTGAACTAGGGAGATACTGGCAATTAACATAAAGATTTACATGATAGACTTGGCTTTAAACCAAAGGCCATGTGATAAATTAGATTATACCTGGCTTACACAAGAGATATCATTATTTAAAGAAATTCCAATGCTAGATTATTACATCACCATTTTCTTTCATATTAACTAATTTTTTAAACTGAAATTGTTATATGGCCATTAACGTAAGATGAGAGACTTCAGCATTATCATCTTTGGTAGTTAGTAATGTAACATACTCAAAAATATACTACAAGGAATAGGCAATGTGTGTGTGTGTGTGTGTGTGTGTGTGTGTGTGTGTAGAGACCCACAACTAGAAATACTTGTAACTGGTTTGCAGCATCTAGGAGGAGTGTTCTTTACATATTGACAGAGTGGTACTTTGTTATACATGTATCCTTTGCTTTGATTAATTTTCCTCCTAGTATGCCATGTCCTGCATCTTGTATTTTAAACTGCATTTTCTTATTTATTCTATACTTTAGTTGCCAGAAACTGACCAGCCATCACATATATCAAATATTATGTAATTAGCTTATGTGAGAATAGTTATTGAGTCCCTTCTTCCTTAGCTTTTCCTCTTACCCATTTTCTTCTTATCTCCTATGTAACCACATAAAAGGAAAGAAAGATGATTTGACTCACTTTTGAAAGGTGGCTTTGCATGGAGCAGTTCTCCATCAGTGATAGTCTCAAATGTTTCACTTACTAATTTTATTTACCTTCCATTGTTTACAGAACATCACTTTTTTTTCCCCCTGCCTCTCCTAGGGTCCAAATATGAGTCTATATCAGTGCCATTATTTCCTTAAGAAAGAATGAGCTCCAAGTTTATGTCAAATGCAACAGATAGCTATGCTATTACTCTGCCCTCAGAGCTTAGTGATTTCTTTCGCTTTCATCTGTTTTCCTTTAACTGTATCATGATGTAAGTCAGAAGAATAATTTTTGTCAGTAGGATATGCTGCATCTGTCAGAGCATTTTGAGAAGGAAAATATATAAAGAGAAGAATGTAAAGTTACTACTCGCATTTTCATCCTTAATGAGGAATAGCTAAAGTTGGTCATCAGTGATTGAGAACTTGGGTTCTCCCAAGCTGTTGTATGTATGACATATGTGTAGGGGCAAGAAGGATTTTTCCTCCTCCACTGAAGTTTTTAGTCTGCTGTTATTAACTGACAATAGACAGATTAACAGGATAAAAAACATGTAAATTCATTAATGTACATAAGCACAGGAGCCATACAAAATATGAGACTCAAAGAAGGGCCAGATGGTTGAGGCTTAAATGGCCTTTTCATGGGGAGAAGGAAATGAAGAAGGTAAGCAATTGTGAGGGGTAGTAAATGATTTTCAGGGGAAATAAATGGGCCCAAGGAGAAGATACAAGTGTGTAAATGATTCTCTTAGGAAACCAGCTGCAACTGGCAAGTTACGGGAAGGTGACGGGCAGAACTGCACTGCAAACAAAGTTTGTCGTCTTATGTGAGCAAAGTCTCCTAGGTAATCTTGCAGAGCTGCTTTCAAAAGAATAGATTAGAAGTCTGGGTGTGGTGAAGACTTTGTCTCTTGTCTTCTCTGTTTAATCTTGATTATCCCATGAAATTCCTAGGGAGGAGATCTTAAGAAAATTGCATTTCTTTTGGAGGAGGTTTTTCTCAGTCTGAAAAGGGAACTTGCAGAGAGAGCTCTTCTTGTGCTTTGAGAGGAAGAATAATAGGTTAAAAAGTCCTTACTTTGAGGCAGCTTCTGAAACCTTCCAATTTTCTTTAATTCAATAGTTCTCAGTATGCCAAAGTACTTTGAGGCAACATTCTTTGCACCTCAATAACAATTTAAATATGCTCTTATTCATACTTTGATTTCACTAACAATTAAGAAATGCTTCAATAAAGTCTGTAGCAAAAAAAAAAAAAAAAAAAAAAAACACAACAGTTTGCCTTGTAGTCAAGCATCTGTTCGTCGTCTTGAAAATAGGAAATGTGTTATCCATCTCACTGTGAGGAAGTGTCTGGGTTGTGTATGTTATGAAATGTTGTGTCAAAGTGGGTCTGGAAGCCAGTTGCTTTAAAACTTGATAGCATTTTCTTATGTTGTTGGTCTTGTCTTTGTAATTAATAAATTTGCCTTTCTAGTTGGCAATTAATTTAAAGGTGGCTTTAGGTTGTTTCTATCTCAAAGCAAGACAAAAAAACAAACAAATGTATGGTCCCAAATGGAATTTAACCAGAAAGAGTTGTTGCTGTTACAAATACAAAATAATAATATTCAGTATTTGGGGCTTTTAAAATTAAACAGAATATTATTGTGTTTTTTCTATACTAAGTTTGTTTTGTAGAATGTTTTAAAATGAGTTTCAGTGGAGACTTTTTTCTTTCTTTAATGCACTATTCTCCATATTTCCATAAATAAGACCCTGCATTTTTAGGTTATACTAGAATATACTATGGGCAAATTTATGAAAATTAATAGGTAAATTTTTTTAAGCAAAGAAAACATATGTAAAAATATTCCAAAGTTAATTTGATTTTTAGTTATTTTGTTTTAAAATAATCAATATTTGGATACACTGGGAGAGGATTTAAGTAACCTTCCACCAGTAGATTGTTCAACTGAAAAGTGAAGCTCTCAAGATGACCTTTCTTATCCTCCCTATCTTTTTCGTCTCTTCTGAATTTTTATTCTTTCACTTTAGCTGTCTCTTTCTCAAACTCTAAACAAATGTACAAACTACCTTTTTCTGTGAAATAATTAGCACTTAGTATTATAAAGTTGAAAATGATGCTATTTCTGATAATAAATGTCTGATTAAGTATTTGGTGTCTCTTCAGAAATGTTCCTTAGACTTTAATCCAAAATGTTTGTAAAGAAAATAAAATAATGTTTTAAGCACAATGTTCTCTAATACTATTTTGTATTATAATGATTTTTTATTTACATATTAGGGTTATTTCCCTTGATAACAGAGGGTAGGATATGATATCTCATTCCTAGAACTTCCAGAAACGTTACTTCTACAATATTTTTTGTTACTCTTAAAAAAAAAAATCCTATAACAATGCCAAGTAGTATTATATTCATTTTACAGATAGAAAATCAATAATCTCTAGAAAGAATTGATTTCCTAAGAATTACAAATAGTGACCATGATGAAAAGCAGCACTCTCCATTCAACTACTTACTATTCAAATCATTCGTATACCCTGGCAGGATTCTAATTCTGAAAGCTCTGCCTTGCATAAGTTGAGTCAGTGTTTGGAATATTTATTCAGATACAATTGTCTAGAACAATTCTGACAGCTCCATCTATAACATTAAAATATATTCGTTATATTTTTTATGTGATTTTAGTTCTTTCCAAGGGTATTTTAATTGTATTATGCAAAAGGGGACTTTTATTTGCCCTGCTTTAATTATTCTTTTGTTTGTTTTTTAACCATTTCATTGTAAGAGTCTCTAATAGGAGATCCTTTAGAACATGACTCTGGCATTTGTTCTAGCCTATAATTCAGATTTCTTTCTTCACAGGGTGGTCTCTAAGGGCTTTGGATTTTGGATTAAGGAATTTTACTCAGGGAATAGACAAGTTCCGTCCCAGGGGACTGATCCAGTGAGTGTCGGGATTCTGCCGAGGGAAAGAAAAGTAATGACTGAGTTGAGACCGAGAGCTTGATGCCATGGTGCTGCCAAGCAATGGTTGGAAGTGTATTTTTAATCACAGGGCAAAGAGAGAGAGTGAGGACTCTGTACTTGACATGGGTGCTGTCATACTTCAGAACAGCACTGGAATGAGATAAAGAAAAGATGTCAAAATATCTTTTTCCTAGCACAATTTTGGAGTGTAAGCATTTGTATGTGATGCGAAGAGGTATTTTTATACCAAATAAGAAGAGAGATTTGATTTAGAGCGGAGGTGTCCAATCTTTTGGCTTCCCTGGACCACATTGGAAGAAGAAGGATTGTCTTGGGTGACACATAAAATACACTAATAAAAGCTGATGAACTAAAAAAAAAATTGCAAAAGAAATCTCATAATGCGTTAAGAAGTTTACAAATTTATGTTGGGCCACATTCACTGTTGTCTTGCAGGTTGCAGATTGGACAAGTTTGATTTAGAGATCAGCCTTAAAGTTAATTTCTGCCTGACTTACAGGAAGTTGAAGGTTTACCATATTTCCATTCTGGTGCCCCTCTCTGTGCTTCTCAGAGACTAGTCTTCTATTTACCTGGGTTTAACAGCGATAAAGACAGTAGAAATCTAATTTCACAAGTGTATGCAAAAATATTGAAATACTAAGTAACAGCAGTAAAAACCCTATTTTTTGACTCTCCTACCAAAGAAGAGATTTCTTATTCATTAATAAAATGTTAATATTTCACCACCACTAATAGAAATTATTCTTTAAATAATTATTTAAGGTCAAGGACCAGTGTAAGTCCTAAAGATACAAAGCTGAACAAAGGGGCCAAAGGATATTCGTTCTTTTCTTTCAGGCAACTTTAATGGTGGCAAAAGGGGCAGATATTAACCCACATCATCACAGTGTGGAATGTTAGATTGCAAACTGTAATTAGGTTTTAGAAGCAAGAATTGTGGTTCTTTGAAAACAATAACCAGTAGGGCTGACTTAGACTGAAGGTTCAGTCTAAACTACTTTGGGTAGTTTTCCCCAAGGTCATTCTTCATCTGCAGCCTAAAAGAGGAGTAGACACTGAGCACGTGTGGTCGGGGTTGAAGAGGTTGCACACAGAGATACGTAAGTATCTGTGAGGTAGGGGAGAGGGGAAGACTGGAAAGAGAGGAGCTAGAGTCATGCTGAATCGCTGAGGTCAGTTTAAGGAATGTGGTCTTCATCTGAGGACTTTTGGAAGCTAGTAAGGGGTTTGTGAGCAGAAAAGATCTTTCTGGCTGTAGTATAGAGAACAGTTTGTTGTGGGTGTCAAAACTGATGGGACAGACCGTTGAAAACGCTATCGCAATACTCAGGGAAAAGAGAATGCTAATTTACATCAAAGTGGAGCAAGATGGAAAGATGAATAACTCAAGAAATAGTTGGTTAGGCTAACGGTAGAACTCAGGAATGGGACAGTAACGGAGGGTTAGGAGGAAAGGGAGGGAGTCACGCGTCACTCCCACTTAGGTAATTTTTAAAAACAGTTCTATTAAGATACCACTTATATGCCATAAGATTTCCCACTTTTAAGTATACAACTCAATAAATTTTGATATATTTTTAGAAGTGTACTGCCATCACCACAGTCTAATTTTAAAACATTTTCAACACCCTAGAAAGAAATCCTATGCTCATTTGCAGCCACTCCCCATTCCCATCCCTAGCCCTACAAAGCAGCTATTCTACAGATTTGCCTTTTCTGGACATTTCATATAAATGGAATCATATAATATGTGAGGTTTTAAAAAATCTGGGTTCTTTCATGCAGCATGATGTTTGAGGTGCACGTGTAGGGGAGAAAAAAGTCTTTTCCTTATGCTTCCTACATTCATGACTGAGGCCCCTATAACAAAGATAGATTAACAGAAGAAAAGCATACACATTTAATATACATTTTATATGACTCGGAAGCCCTACAGGGAATGAAGACCCCAATAAATTGTTAAATTTGTGTATTTTTATGCTAGGTTTGATGAAAAAGTAGATAGTCGTGGAGAAATGGAATTCGAAAAAGAGGATGATCTAATGGTCATACACTAGGGGATACTTAGCAAGGTCCATTTGTTCAGGATTTTATCTGGGTCACTCCCTGTGTCTTCAGAAATTAGGATGTTCCTTTTTTCTGGATATAGGGAGGGCATCTCTGGAATGAGGGTCTTATGACCCTCAGAAGGTCAGAAAATCTTTCCTAGGTTATTATGACAGGCTTCAGGGGCAAGAGTGGGTGAAAGTGAAGGTAGCCTTCCTACTGCTGTTTTCTGAAATGCCAGGGCAGCATGTCGTGACCCCCATCACATCCATTCTATGGCCCTCTCTCCAATTAGAAACCTGGTGGTTCCTTTATTTTAGAGGGTTAGCACCAGAAGAGAAACAGGGTTGGCAACAGCAAGGGAGAGATGATGAGTTAGATTTTGGGCATGTCAAGTGTGAGATGCCTTTTTGACAGCCTGTGGAAATATCTAATTTTAACAGATGGTAATGGAAGCATGTAGCATGGATAAAAAGAAAGACAGGGGAAGAATTGTGGTCTAGGACTGGGCTTTGTAGAACTCACAACATCTTAATTGTTGTATAAAGGGTAGACTGGAAGGAAACCAAGAAAAGGTTGTCCATTTAGATAAAAGTCACAGCAAAGTGAAGAGAATATTTCAAGGAAAAAGGCATCGTTAAATGATATCTGTCAAATGATACTGATATGTCTACTCAGTCAGGGGCTGAAAGTTCCCTTTGGTATTATTATCTTGGATGCCGTTTTTGACCTGGGTGGGAGCTGTGTTGCTTGGAGTATGTCAGTTGGAGTAGATCGGAGTATGTTAAAGAGTGGGTGACAAACCCAGTGAAAAGGTGCAAAATCATCCTTCTGTGAAGAAGAAAGATATGTGGAATGTAAATCTGAATGATGTTTTTGAAAACATGGTAGCAATTTGACCATAGCTGAATGCTGACTAGAAGGATCAGTACAGGAAACATGGAAAGTTATACGTAAGAAAGAGATGGCACACATGACAGGTAAGCATACCAGAGGAGTGGGATCAAAGGCATATTTGGAGGATAGGAAGCTGGATGCTCCTCCAGTGCATCCAGTGGGAAGGAAAATGCAGGACTGGGGGGAGATACGGGTAAATTTATGTTTGGCTTTAGGAATTACTGTGAGCCATATTGATTCATTTGCATGGATATGGCTATAAGTTGGCTGAATTTAGTCATCAGACTTCAGCACAGAGCCGTGGTGATTGTGTACAGAGGATCCACAAACCAGGCTTTCTTGGCTCAGAACTACAATCACTAAAGGAAGTGTGTGATTACCAACACAGTTGGCAACATTTTTATTTTTCAGAAATTACCCTCTGTATTTTTATTACTTTTATTCCTATGTTCTTTCCCTACTAGCTCCTGCTCCCCAATACTTATTTCCAAGCATTCAGCAATGCTTTGAAACATTTCTTGCTTGAAAAGAGGAACCCAAACAGTTGAGTACAAGGCAGAATGTGAAGAACACTGCAGTAAGCACCTCTACCATTTGAATCAGCACTTGGCTCCTTCACACCCCTTAACTTTAATCATGACAATTGATCTGCAAATCAAGTTGAGGGAAGAGCTTGGGGATTGCTTCAGATGAATAGCTTCAATAAATGAAATGTTTCTTTAGCTAAGAATAAACACGACACCACAGGGGCAATTTTGATCAGGGCAAGATTCAGTTTTATTTTTTACTATCCTCTTGCCAGTTTGCAAGTCCATGCATTAGCAAACATTTCAGACCTAAGAGCTGGTAGGCACCTACATTAAGTCAATAATTACACTTCAGAGGAAACTCAACTTTGGTCATCCTTTGTGGAAGATTGAGTATTAGCCTTGCTATCATTTAGTTCTCCCTCTTGGTTGTTTATCTCTTTGATTCATCATAACTTAACTGACCAAATGACAGAAATTTCCTCAACCAACAAACCACATGTGATTCAGTGACTGTACTGAGAGTAGGAAGATCATTTGTTGGGGAAACTTTGTTCTCTGGAGTGTACACTTTTAAACAAATGTGGTAAATATATTTTAATTATGTCTGTGCTGGCATCATTTAGCCAGAGGAGATATTTTTTTAAGGAGCCATTTAATCTCCCTTTGAAAGTTTTGGTTTTAATGTAGAAAAGCTTTATGAGAAGAGTAGCTTGGAGGGAGGAATGGGGCCAGGGACAAGCTACAGGAGCACTACGAGCTGTTTATAAGCAGCATGGAGCAGGCCTGTCTTCATTCTCAAGCAGGACATTAATAATATGAAACAGTTAAATCCCTATATTGCATCTCAGCTATTGCGCATTAGTTGGAGCATTGCACGATACTGAAAAACATCTGAGAATCATGTAGCCACAAACGTTTCATTTTCTCATCCCCCACCTTTGCAATGTTTTATTAATGCTTACACTGGAAATGCAAAATATCTGATACTGTAATTGGATTCTGTGCAAGTGAAAATATCAAATTGGGAATAGCAAACATCTTGCACCACTCAAACCCTAAACAGTATTGAACTATAACAAAAACAAATTGTCACCCTCACCTTTCATTTTAAATAATTGATCTCATGTTTGAATGACATTAAGCCACGTATTCTGATAGTATTAATTAGTGTTCAAGGAAATATGTCTTTGCCTCTTGTCTTAGTCTACTTTCTGAATAAAGAAGATAAATGTATTTCTTACCGTTTTGGAGACTGGGAAGTCCAAGAGCATAGTGCTAGCATCCAGTGATGGCCTTCCTACCACATCAAAACGTGGTGGAGGGCATTATACGGTGAGAGGGAGGGAGCCAGAGAGAGCTTGCTTTATAGCAAAGCTACTTTCATGATAAAGAGCCCACTGTCCCGATAGTGACACTAACCCATTCATGAGGGCTGAGAGATCATGCTTTTTAACACATTTTTTAGGGGCTACATTTAACCCATAATGCCTTTTATTGACTCTATTAGGCCTATAAGATGTTAAGTACTTACTATTAAACCCTTCATGTTCCTATTCAATTACATATTTATGTGACCCAATGAATTAAATATTTTCTTTTCTGTAGAAGTCATCCCTGACATCTCTCTTTTCTGAACTTGTCACAACCCTGTCTGTAAGCCATATTTATGCTACTCATTACATTATATTTTAACCCACTAAGGTTTTTGACCTTGCTTACTAGGCTGTGGGCATCTTGGGCTAGTTATTATCCTCATACGTAGCGCAGGCCTTGTATACCATGGCTGCCTGATAAATGATTGGTGATGGATCGAATGCAGGTGCATGAATGAATGACGTAAAGCAAAAGATCAGGCTAAATTCATTGGTTATTTTCCAAATTTAAGGGCAAGGGGAATGACAAGTATGATATTTTAAAATGTGTTAGCAATAAAATCCAAAACTTTTCTAATAGGAGTTTGGAAATTCTTAAAATTCAAAGAAAATAGGGGGAAAGTAGCAATTTAGAGCACCATGATTCTCAGTACTGCACCTCTGGGTGCCTTCGTGTGAGCTCTGAGGTCAGGGGATATGCCTGACTTGTTTGCCAGTAGTTAGCACAGCACTTGTTATATAGTAGTTGCTCAATAAGTCTGATGTCTGACTGAACAAAGTCTGTCTGCCCAGAGAGTCAGCCATGAAACTACTCTGCGGAAAAGCTGACACAGTTCAGAAAATGTGATTACCAAGGCATTCAAAATAATGTCATCTATTTAGAAAGGCTTAGTGTCAGAAATAAATTTTCCTGAGACCTCTGTCACTTTCATGTGCTGCTTGATCAAGGTTAAAAGCAGAGTCCCCACCAGCTGGCCTAACACATGTTTGTCTCCTAGTTGTAGCTTTTGTGCTGATGGTGGCTTTCCTTTATGTTTCTATACTTGAAGGCATAAGGCCGGGGGAGGGGGGGGTGGGGTGGGGGAAGGTTTTCAAATTCAGATCACTATGGGCAGAGCCCCTGAGTGGAGCAGTGGTGCTCTGTGAGGGAGATAGATATAAGCTCCTCTTGGAGGGAAATGTCTCTCAAATCACCTACAGCCAAAGCTTAGCTGAAGATGTGTCTGTTTTGGAAATCTCCAAGTGAGGGCAGAAGTCAAATGTCATAAATATGTCAGAAAGCCTCCAACATTCTGAGTAGTTTGTATCTTTTAAAAAAAGAAAAAACAAACATTTAAAATCTGACTATTACCATTCAGAATTGATAGTACATTCTTACCATCGTTAGAATGTACTTCATAAATATAGAATTCCCAGGAGCCTTACAAACTTCCTGCTCTGGTAGTTTACCTCTGAGCAAGTACTATTTTGTGCTTTATTTGATGTATTAACAAATAAAACTTTCTGTGTGTTGAAGAAAGTGATCTGTGTTAATTGAATATGTTTTCCCCTAACTTCGGCATTAAACAAATGTGGGAGAGATGATTATTTGTGATAACTTGCCCTCCACTTAATATTTAAAGTTTGAGTATTTTTTACATGTACATAAATAAAATATGAATTAATAAGACAGGAGACTACAAAAGGGATGATGCATTCTTTTCAGCTGGCAAGAGAGACTGCTACTACCAGTGTTTTATGAGCATATTAATCCTCATTGGTACATATAATATGTTAGTCTCCCATAGCCAATTAAAACATGTTTTATGGGAAGTTATCCCTCAATTTCTGCAGAGTCTCACTAAGGTAAGCATATCGTGGCAGAGGCTATAAAAAACAGAGGACTGGATAAACAGTCCAAGGGTGGGTGAACTTAGAGATGAGGGCTGCCTATAACGTTTATCCTTCCTATAAGCCAAAGCTCTTTTTCTATAAAGAATAGGTGCTATTTAGATCTAAGCAGAGTTATCGTGTGTGTGTGTGGCAGGATCAAATTTCAGGACTGCTGTTACCATCCTGGTTATCCCAGATGATGGTGGAAGCTCCCTGAACTTCAGTCCTGCTAATACTTCCTACCTAAAATCATTTTACATAAAATATCTCAAGTGGATTTGAATGCTTTCTAAGGCTGTGTACTAAAGATTTTATATGGATTCTCTCATTTCATTCTCACAAAAAGGATGATCCCGTCATTTTTTTTTCCTTAATAAACAAGGAAACTGCTCAAGTTCCTTGCTACTCAAAGTGTGGCCCATAGACAGGAGCATCAGTGTAACTTTGGAATTTGTTAAAAATGCAAAATCAGTTGTAGAAATACAAATCGGTTATCCCTAGAACAACTGATTCAAAATCTGAGTTTTTACAAGATTCCCGGGTGACTTGTAGCCTTGCCTAATTTCTCTCAGCTATGAGAACATGGCAGGGCACGGACTCAAAGGACATGGCTGGTACCAAAAATCTGACTTGGGACAGTGAGCTCCCAGAGATCACATAGTTGATGTATTAGTTCATTTTCACACTGCTGATAAAGGCATACCTAAGACTGGGTAATTTATTAAGAAAGAGAGGTTTAATGGACTCACAGTTCCACATGGCTCTGGAGGCCTCACAGTCATGGTGGCAGGCAAAAGAGAATGAGAGCCAAGCAAAAAAAAGAAACCCCTTATAAAGCTATCAGGTCTCATGAGACTTATCCACTATCTCGAGAACAGTATGGGGGAACCACCCCCATGATTCAATTATCTCCCACCAGGTTCCCACAGATGACCCATAGGAATTATGGGAGCTACAGTTCAAGATGAGATTTGGGTGGGGCACAGCCAAATCATATCAGTTGACAAGTGTCAGAGATAGGATTTGACCCTGTGCTCAGAACTGTGACTTTCACTCCATTATATTTGCATTCTCTCAGGAAGCAATGGAGGGTAATTAGTAATGTAAGTTTTTGTTAATTAAAATGGTTAAACACTGTGCTGGTGGTTTTCTTAATAGAGAGGGAGTTAGAATTTTAATTCCCACTCCTGGTGTTGCTCCCTCTGAATCATCCTCATTGAAGAGTGTGTATTAAAAGAGCCTCCCTGTGTCTGGTGCTGCCTTAAAAGCTAAAGAAAGAGGATGGGACAGTCAGAAGAATATTAAATATAGCTACCTGCTCAACATGCTAGCTGAGTGCCCGGCACAGTGCTTATTAGCATTTAAAATATATGACTTAAATTTTCAGAAACAACCCTATAAAGCAGAAAGTATTCTCTCTCATGCTTTTAACCCTTGAAATTGTTGCCAGGTTTAACTGACCTTAATTAGCTGTAGGCCTGGAAGGATGGGTGAGAGGCAAAAGGATTATGAGGATGTGTTATTCCATGCAGGAGAAAGTATGAGGAAAATGTTTAGAAGGACAGACTGTCACATACTCATGGGGGTTTGATGACAGTGAAGCAAAAACCACTGATGACTTCTCACATAATTCTGGCATCTGGCACCAGCTGGATACCTGGGTCAAATCCTGGATCAGCCCTGACCTGCCAGGTGACCTTGGGTAAGCTGTTTAGGCTCTCTGTTTTGATCTTTGTAATTGGAAAAAAATGACAGCCCCATAGCTTTGTGAGGCTAATTAAAAGAGTTAATATCTCTGTGTGCTTTGTCATTGCCTCTCACTGGTGCTATGCAATTGCTAGCTCTTAGTTTTCAAGGCTCATTGGGAATACCAAGAGGTATTAGATATAGGCTTCCTAAAACCTTCAAGCTAATAACCTGCTTGTGAATGGTGGAGAGGTCCTGAGGTGGGATGTGATGAATGCATTGTAAAAGGTAAAGGAAGGGAAGTTAGAAAGGCAACGGCTTTACTACCAGGCTTAATCACCTTATGAAGGTACTTAGACTCCATTCAAAGCCTCTACTCTGTTGGCTCCTTTGTTCTTTCTGGCAACTATAATAGAGTCTCAGATGTTTTTGTGCATCAGAATTACTGAGGAACAGTGTACAGTGCATCTTCCTGAGCCTTTTTCTTAAATGTTTAATGTGTGAAGTCTGTTACAGGATTCAGGCATCTGAATTCTGTTGAGTTCCTCATTCACTAATGTTCTAGATGATTCTTCTTCTCTCTTGGTGAAACAGAATCCACCCTCACCTCTTACCACATGGCTTCCTGTGTCCATCTTCAAGTTTCCTCTGCAGATGAATAGAAAACTATGCTGAACACCCATGTGTAGTCCCCCAAAACAGCCATTGTTCTAGACGGGGTAAAGTATTCATGTAAACTTTGGATGACTTGAATCAAATTACTTGCAAACACTAAAAGAGTATAATTGGATTATTTAAAAAACAAAGGATAAGTATGGGAGGTAATGTATACCCCACACCCTAATGTGATTATTATATATCACAAGCCTGT
Organism: Aotus nancymaae; assembly: GCF_030222135.1. Classification (NCBI taxonomy): domain Eukaryota; kingdom Metazoa; phylum Chordata; class Mammalia; order Primates; family Aotidae; genus Aotus; species Aotus nancymaae. The sequence goes on along the minus strand of NW_026988494.1, from coordinate 3,791,841 downwards.
ATCAAAATGTCTCATGTAACCAAGAAATATATACACCTATTCTGTGCCCACAAAAATTAAAAATTAAGGAAAAACACTTGTAAATGATGATGACCTGTTTTCTTAATTTTCTACATTTTCATAATTTCAGATAAATTTATTTTGAGATAAATGGGGCAAAGGTTATAATAATTCTCCAAATTGTTCCAAAATAAATGATCCCCCAAATTATGGGATTACTTTGGAGATAAGAAAAAGAAAACGGGTCTTAGTACAATCCAATGGCCACTCTGCTTGGCTGGCTTGAGGAAACTAAATCAGTTCTTTTAAAAATAGCTTGAGGCTCATGCAGCTTTGGAAACTCCTGACATTGAGTGTCAGATGTGAGGGGAATTAACTTGAGACCAGGTCTGTGGTAGGGGTGTAGATGATTAAGATAGGATTGAGAGGTTTGCAGTAAGGGTTAACACAAATAATAACCTCAAAGACGTAGATACTAGGAGGGTGACCAGAAGCAGTTGCAGTGAGTGGGGAGACATTTGATACTGCAGGAAGCAGATGGAAAACATCAGCATTACTGCAAAATTGCTAGTATATTTGAATCCCTCTAACTTTTTATTAGGGGTTGCCAAGGTGGTTTTATTTTTAAACCAAAGCCTGTTTCCCTCGTTTGAGATAGAGTGTGTAAGGAAAGTGATTTTGCACAGTGGTTGGCTCTAGAGCCAGACTTTGATCAGACTCCAGATTTCCTGCTCCCTACTCGGTGAATTAAGCAGGTTGCTTAATCTCTCTGTGCTCTTTCCTAACAACCTCAGAGGGCTGTTGTGATAATGAAATAATATACCCAAATGTTTCACATTGTACTTGACACTGAGAAATTTATTGATGAATGTTTAGCTATTGTTGTTATTTTCAATTATTATTTTTTCTTTCAAGCTTCAACTGGTGGGAAAAAGCCCTGATTCAGATGACCTAGATGATATTTATTATTTGATGGAAGGTAGGTTATTAATTCTGTAGTTCAGTGAGGATATTAGAAACCCAGGTACTTTCAATCTTAATACTCTGTGATCCTCAGTGTGTTGATTACATGCACAAGCTGGTTCCATTCATGAAAGCAGAATAGCTGCAGTAGCTCCTGTCATCACATTCAGACACAGCAGTACTCAGAAGAGAAAAAGAACGGTTTTTCTTCTTGGATACATCTTTTTAAGTCCCAAAGTTCCGCAACATACTGTCATTCACATTTCAATGGTCAAAATGGTTTATTCTGCCTGTTACTTATATGGCAAATGGAATTATCCTGACTGGCATATGAAATTGTAGGGCCTTGATAAAGAATGTACTAGATAAAGTGGTTCCCTTCAAAACGTGGAAGAAGTTCAGCAACAGTAGTATTCCCTAGAGGACCGAGTATAATCGCTCAGTGTCGGAGACAAAGAATCTTAGGATTGAAGATTTAAATTGTTAGTCTGAGGTCACAGAGTTAGGAAATGATGAGGCAGTGTTTGAACTCAAGTGTTTCAGATTCTAAAGTCATAATTTAAGGACTATACCTTCCAACATGATTCATGGACTTTTTGCTTTGGATTAGGACATGTATCTATTTAGGAGTCTGACTGTATAATTTTAGGGAATATAATGGAAAGATTCGGAACAGGCCAGCTGTGTCCAGCATTTTCCAGTGATGGTGTAGGCATCTAAGGACTGTGCAGGAAAAAGCCCTGTGAATCTCAAGTGGGACAGATGTGAGTCTGTGGGTCAAGACTTTTGAAAAAGGGCCGAAGGGCTGTCAGCTTCCAGGAGCAAACAATACAGCCCATGTTGCTTTAATGATTTATTTAATATTGTTGTGGCTTTAAAAAAAAAAATCACATTTGACAAATCTATCCTCATAGAAGGTGTTTTCTTAGAGGTAAGTCCTTTGTGCACACTTCATCAGGGCTTTTCTTATCAATCCCTGTACATAAGCCACACTATGGATGAAATACTGTGGCTATTGGTGCCATTAGAGGCAGTTTGTCTTTACCCTGTAAGAAAGAATCACTTCACGGCAAAGGTCCTAGAGGCCATGACAACACAGCCTGGGGGACAGAGAAATTTTCATGGGCCTTGGTTATTGATAAAAGGAGAGGAAACAGGTGAACTCATGGAAATAGAATAAGGATGGTTACCAAAGGTTCGGAAAAGTAGTGGGGTGATGGGGGAGGTGAGGGGGAGGTAGGGATGGTTAATGGGTACAAAAAATAGAATGTATGAATAAGGCCCAGTATTTGATAGCACAACAGTGACTATAGTCAATACCTTAATTGTACATTTTAAAATAACTAAAAGAGTATAATTGAATTATTTGTACCACTAAGGAAGAATGCTTGAGGGGATAGATACCCCATTTTCCATGATGTGATCTTTACACAGTACATTCCTGTATCAAAACACCTCATGTTCTCTGTAAGTATACCTACGTACTATATACCACAAAAATGAAAAAGTCATTGTTTTAACAAGCGAAGAGGAAAAAAGCATACCAAGAAGCCTTGCTTTTGGAGCTGAGCAGGTTGCAAGGGCTGTGGTTTAGTTGGGCTCATGGTGGAGCTGGAGTTGGAAAGCCTCTCACTGTCACTCATTGGTCCTATCATGACAGTCATGGCACTTACATTTTCTTGTTCAGGAAAATGAGTTTAATAATGACAATCCCAAGACAGTTGTAAGCAATGAAGGGGAGAATACATGTGGAAGTGCTTTGAAAGTCCAAAAGCTCCCTCCAGGAGCTTCTTGGTACTCTGATACTCTGTTTCCTCACTATTTGGATTTCAGTGCATTCTTCATACAATGACCTTGTTGGGGGGGGGGGCGGTCTTTTGTGTGTTCTGTTTAAAGTTTATGATTATTTTCAGATAGAGCTGGGAAGAAAAGTGAAAATTCTGATCTAGGTCTGAATCATTTTAATGTCTTAAATTATCATCATCTGCTGAGGGCCTGACATATTGACTTGTTGTTCTCTTTATCAGAGAACACCAGGAGTTTCCTAATGCAAAAGACTGTATTTCTCTTCAGAGTCTAGTGAGAGGCAAAGGCAGGGATCACTTGCACCAAGTTACCACCTTTGAATCTTCTCTCACAATGGATAAATGGGCAAGTCCGGAGTGAGGCCTATAAAAAGACAGATTGTACATTTTTTGAAGCACTGCTGGGAGGTAGAAAGTGGTCTCGTATCTCTTCCAGCTCTCTTCAAAAAAATTTCAGAGAGTGAAGTGGCAGGATGGCAGAAAATAAATTTGGATAGATTGGCAGGTGGCATCAGGGCAGGGGCTATGCCTCTTAGAATGCCAGCTAAGCACTAAGCTCCTTAATTGCACACACGGGTGATAAGCTCGGCAGAGCTGAGAGGAACAGCATTGGAAAACAAAGAGGTAGATCTTCGTTTGCAATCTAGAAATGAACTGGAGGTATTCGGCAGAGTTCTGGCATCTTTAGAAAATGAAATATAGCAGTATGAATGCCTCAGGTTTGATTTAGTGTGTATTTTGTCAAAACTTAAATAGTTTGCATTTATTATTAATAGCTAAGGTCTAATGTAAATGAAAAATTACTTATTTTCTTTGATTCTTGCTACGACTCTTCAAGGTGGATATTGTAAACTTTATCTTAATAGATAAGGAGGACAGGGAGGCTTCGGGGTGCTAAGGAACTTTAGTTGCGTGCCTGGCAGCCAAGTGTTCTCTTTCCCCAGTATTTTCTACTATGCCATAGAATAAAGGTTTGTACTCAGAAATTGTGTAGAATAGTACATGGTGGGGAGCAGGGTCAGAGGGAGTATCAGAATCACAGGAACAGCACGAGTTATTCATTTCCTGTGCGCCAATCAAGGAAAATAGGTTTATTATTGCAGCAGAGTAGTAGAGATAAGGGCAAGAGGTCTGGCTTCAGCCCTCCATGGAATGTAGAGGTATATACAAGGACCAAGAAGCAGCAAGGGAGGTCTAAGGAAGGGTACAAATAGCTAGAGCCCTGCAGTCAAGAAGAGAATACAGGGTCAAATACAGAGATCTGTAAAGGTTTTTAGCTTGTCTGTCTTGCTGGGAGAACAAGAAGTTTCCTCTCCTCTCCCCTCCTTTCTCCTACTTCTCCTTTTCCCTCCGCTTCTTTTCCCCTCCCCTCCCCTCCTCTCCTCTCTTCTTCTCTCCCTTTTTCTTCCCGAGACCCTGGATCATACTACATGCTGAACTTCTTCCTCTGTACTGGATACTTTTCCCGTCCTTTCTCACTGTGAGCATATATGAAAAAGAAAAAAAATGTGGGGTCTTCCTAGTCTCTTCTTAACACAATACAGAATACTTTTGTGACCTCAGATATGTGTGTGTGTTTTTCCCACACCAAATAATTTTCTGGCAGATTCTCCAGCGGACACCACCTGGCTGTCCTATAATTCAGATCCCAAGGGCTGAGGACTTAGTCCCCTACAATTGTCTACATTTCAGATGCCAACTGAAAGCCTGACTATAAACTGGGGTTTCCACGACCCCCTCCTCAAGTTTGATTAATTTGCTAGGATGAATCACAGAGCTTAAGAAAACCCTTACTTACATTTGCTGGTTATTATAAAGGCTGTTAGAAATGATACAGGTGAATGCCAGATTGCCATGATGTAGGGGAGGAAGTGCAGAGCTTTCGTGCCATGTTTGAGTGCACCATTGTTCAAGCACCTCCAGTGTCCAGCAACCTTGAGGCTCCTAGAATCCAGTCCTTTGAGGTTATAATGGAAATGTCATTACTAAGCATTTTTCATTACATTCGTGGCTAATGGTGATCCACTCAACTTTCATTCCCTCTCCTTTCCCCGCCCACCTGAAGTTCAGGAGGTGGAGCTGAAAGTCACAACATTCTATTGAAGCCTTAGCCTTGGTCTTTCCAGTGACCAGCCCCCATCCTGGAGCTACCTAGAGGTTATCAGCTGCCAATCTTTTTTTTTTTTTTTTTAACCTACAAAAAAATAAAATCTCTTGTTGGCCAGGAAAAGGGGACAAAGACCAAGTATATATTTCATGTATCACACACATCATCGACTACGTTGAAATATATATTATCAGTTGTTGCATGCATGTTTTTGCACCTGTGATTAGTTATCAGCTGCTGCCTCTGACTTTCTGAGCGACAATAAGGCTTCATTGCTGAGGTTGTGATAAATAGCCTCTTAAACTTCTGCCTTATGAGATGGCCCTGAGGCCAAGAAACATTTGATTCCATCATATCCTCACCAGCTAGCTCGGGATCCACCAGGAAGCTCAGTACAGATAAACAGGCTTGTTCAACATCTCAGCTTGGCCAGACCACTCAGGCTTGCTGTCTATAAGTTGGAATCAGTCCACTTGATTTTCTTCTTATTTATTTATTTTACTTTATTTCTTTTTTTTTTAATTGTACTTTAGGTTCTGGGATACATGTGTAGATCATGCAGGATTGTTGCATAGGTATACACATGGCAATGTGGTTTGCTGCCTCCATCTCCCCCATCACCTACATCTGTCATTTATCCCCATGTTATCCCTCCCCAACCTCCCCACCCTCCCCTGCTGTCCCTCCCTTGGCCCCCACAACAGATACCAGTGTGTGATGCTCCCCTCCGTGTGCCCCTGTGTTCTCATTGTTCAGCACCTGCCTATGAGTGAGAACATGTGGTGTTTGATTTTCTGTTATTGAGTCAGTTTGCTGAGAATTATGGTTTCCAGCATAATTTCCAGTTCATGTCCCTATGAAAGATAGAAACTCATCATTTTTTATGGCTGCATAGTATTCCATGGTGTATATATGCCACATTTTCCTTGTCCAGTCTATCTTTGATGGGTATTTGGGTTGGTTCCAGGTCTTTGATACTGTAAACAGTGCCGCTATGAAGATATGTGTGCATGTGTCTTTATAATAGAAAAATTTACAATCCTTTGGGTATATTCCCAGTAATGGGATTGCTGGGTCAAATGGAATTTCTATTTCTAAGTCCTTGAAATAGACCTAGAATGTGGCCACACTGTCTTCCACAATGGTTGAACTAATTTACACTCCCACCAACAGTGTAAAAGTGTTCCTATTTCTCCACATACTCTCCAGCATCTGTTGTCTCCAGATTTTTTAATGATCGCCATTCTAACTGGAATGAGGTGGTATCTCAATGTGGTTTTGATTTGCATTTCTCTAATGACCAGATGAGCTTTTTTTCATGTTTGTTGGCCTCATACATGTCTTCTTTTGAAAAGTGTCTGTTCATATCCTTTGCCCACTTTTGGATGGGTTTGTTTCTTTCTTGTAAATCTATTTTAGCTCTTTGTAGATTCTGGATATTAGCCCTTTCTCAGATGGGTAGATTGCAAAATTTTTTTTCCCATTCTGTTAGTTGCTGGTTCACTCTAATGATTGTTTCTCTGGCTGCACAGAAGCTCTGGAATTTAATTAGGTCCCATTTGTCTATTTTGGCTTTTATTGCCAATGCTTTTGGTGTTTTAGTCAGGAAGTCCTTGCCTACGCTAACGTCCTGAATGTATTGCCTAGGTTTTCTTCTAGGGTTTTTAATGGTGTTGGGTCTTAAGTTTAAGTCTTTAATCCAGCTGGAGTTAATTTTAGTGTAAGGTGTCAGGAAGGGGTCCAGTTTCTGCTTTCTGCGCACTGCCATCCAGTTTTCCCAACACCATTTATTAAATAGGAAATTCTTTCCCCATTGCTTGTTTTTGTCAGGTTTGTCAAAGATCAGATGGTTGTAAATGTGTGACATTGCCTTTGAGGCCTCTGTTCTGTTCCATTGGTCTATATCTCTGTTTTGGTACCAGTACCATGCTGTTTTGATTACTGTAGCCTTGTAGTATATATAGTTTGAAATCAGGTAGCATGATGCCTCTGGCTTTGTTCTTTTTGCTTAAAATTGTCTTGGCTATGTGGTCTCTCTTTTGGTTCCATGTGAAGTTTAAGGTGTTTTTTTCCATTTCTCTGAAGAAGGTCATTCATAGCTTGATGGGGATAGCATTGAATCTATAAATTACTTTGGGCAGTATGGCCATTTTTATGATACTGATTCTATCTAACCATGAGCATGGAATGTTTCTCCATCTGTTTGTGTCCTCTCTTATTTCCTTGAGCGGTGGTTTATAGTTCTCCTTGAAGAGGTCCTTTATATCCTTTGTTAGTTGTATTCCTAGGTATTTTATTCTCTTTGTAGCAATTGTGAATGTGAGTTTGATCTTGATTTGGCTCTCTGTTAGTCTGTTATTGGTGTATAGAAGTGCTTATGATTTCTGCACATTGATTTTGTATCCTGAGTCTTTGCTGAAGTTGCTTATCAGTTTCAGGAGATTTTGGGCTGAGACAATAGGGTCTTCTAAATAAACAATCATGTTTTCTGTGAATAGAGACAATTTGACTTCCTCCTTTCCTAACTGAATACCCTTTATTTCTTTTTCTTGCCTGATTGCTCTGGCTAGAACTTCCAATACTATGTTGAATAGGAGTGGTGAGAGAAGGCATCCTTGTCTAGTGCCAGATTTCAAAAGGAATGCTTCCAGTTTTTGCCCATTCAGTATGATATCGGCTGTGGGTTTGTCATAAATAGCTCTTATTGTTTTGAGATACGTTCCTTTGATACCTAGTTTATTGAGAGTTTTTAGCATAAAGGTTGTTGAATTTTGTCGAAGGTCTTCTTTGCATCTATTGAGATAATCATGTGATTTTTGTCTTTGGTTCTGTTTCTGTGGTGGATTACATTTATAGACTTGCATATGTTGAACCAGTCTTGAATCCCCGGAATGAAGCCTACTTGATCATGATGGATAAACTTTTTGATGTGCTGTTGCAATTGGTTTGCCAGTATTTTATCGAAGATTTTTGCATCTATGTTCATCATGGATATTGGCCTGAAGTTTTCTTTTTTTGTTGAGTCTCTGCCGGGTTTTGGTATCAGGATGATGTTGGTCTCATAAAATGATTTGAGAAGGATTCCCTCTTTTTGTATTGTTTGGAATAGTTTCAGAAGGAGTGGTACCAGCTCCTCTTTGTATGTCTGATAGAATTCAGATGTGAATCTGTTAGGACCTGGACTTTGGTAGGTTGGTAGGCTATTAATTGCTGCCTCAACTTCACCCCTTGTTATTGGTCTATTCAGGGTTTCGACTTCTTCCTGGTTTAGGCTTGGGAGGATGCAGGTGTCCAGGAATCTATCCATTTCTTCCAGGTTTGCTGGATTATGTGCATACAGCTGTTTGTAGTAATCTCTGATGGTAGTTTGTATTTCTGAGGAATTGGTAGTGATATCCCCATTATCATTTTTTATTGCAACTATTTGATTCTTCTCCCTTTTCTTTTTTTATTAATCTGACTAGCTGTCTGTCTATTTTGTTGATCTTTTCAGAAAACCAGCTCCTGGATTTATTTATTTTTTAAGGGTTTTTTTTGTATCTCTATCTCCTTCATTTCTGCTCTGATCTTAGTTATTTCTTGTCTTCTGCTAGCTTTTGAGATTTTTGGTCTTGTTCCTCTAGGTCTTTCAATTTTAAAGATAAGGTGTCGATTTTAGATTTCCTCACTTCTCTGGTAGGCATTTATTGCTATAAATTTCCCTCTAGACACTTCTTTAAATGTGTCCCAGAGATTCTGGTACATTGTGTCTTCGTTCTTGTTGGTTCAAAGAATATCTTTATTTCTGCCTTCCTTTCATTGTTTATCCAGTCAACATTCAGGAGCAGGTTGTTGAGTTTCCATGAAGTTCTGAGTTAGTTTCTTAATTCTGAGTTCTAAATTGATTGCCCTGTGGTCTGAGAGACTACTTGTTATGATTTCTGTTCTTTTGCATTTACTGAGGAGTGATTTACTTCCAATTATGTGATTAATTTTAGAGTAGGTGCAATGCAGTGCTGAGAAGAATGTATATCCTGTGGATTTGGGGTGGAGATTTCTATAGTTGTCTATTAGGTCCGCTTGGTCCAGATCTGAGTTCAAGTCCTGGATATCCTTGTTAATTTTCTGTCTCATTGATCTGTCTAATATTGACAATAGAGTGTTGAAGTCTCCCATTATTATTGTGTGGGAGTCTAAGTCTCTTTGTAGATCGTTAAGAACTTGCTTTATGTATCTGGGTGCTCCTGTATTGGGTGAGTATATATTTAGGATCTTTACCTTTTCTTCATGCCTTGGTTCTTTTACCATTATGTAATGCCCTTCTTTGTCTCTTTTGATCTTTGTTGGTTTAAAGTCCATTTTATCAGAGACTAGGATTGCAACGCCTGCTTTTTTTGCTCTCCATTTGCTTGATAAATCTTCCTCCATCCCTTTATTTTTAGCCTATGTGTGTCCTTGCACATGAGATGGGTTTCCTGAATACAGCACACCAGTGGGTCTTGACTTTTATCGAATTTGCCAGTCTGTGATTTTTGTTTGGGGCATTTAGCCATTTTACATTTAAGGTTAATATTATTATGTGTGAATTTGATCCTGCCATTTTGATTCTAGCTGAATGTTTTGCCCATTAGTTGATGCATTTGCTTTATTGTGTCGATGGTCTTTACCGTTTGGTACATTTTGGGAGGGCTGGTACTGGTTGTTCCTTTCCTTGTTTAGTACTTCTTTCAGGAGCTCTTGTAAGGCAGTCCTGGTGATGACAAAAATCTCTCAGCAATTGCTTGTCTGTAAAGCATTTTATTTCTCCTTCACTTATAAAGCTTAGTTTGGCTAAGCTTTGATATGAAATTCAAGGTTGAAAGTTATTTTCTTTAAGGATGTTGAATATTGACCCCCACTCTCTTCTGGCTTGTAGGGTTTCTGCAGAGAGATCTGCTGTGAGTCTGATGGGCTTCCTTTTGTAGGTAACCTGATCTTTCTCTCTAGTTGCTCTGAGCATTTTTACCTTCATTTCAACCCTGGTGAATCTGATGATTATGTGCCTTGGAGTTGCTCTTTTTGAGGAATATCTTTGTGATGGTCTCTGTATTTCCTGGACTTAAATGTTGGCCTGCCTTGCTAGGTTGGGAAAGTTCTCCTGGATAATATCCTCAAGAGTGTTTTCCAACTTGGATTCATTCTCTCCATCACATTCAGGTATACCTATCAAAAGTAGATTAGGTCTTTTCACATAATCCCATATTTCTTGGAGGCTTTGTTCATTTCTTTTCATTATTTTTTCTCTTTTCTTGGCCTTCTCTTTTTATTTCATTGAGTTAATCTTCAATCTCTGATATCCTTTCTTCTGCTTGGTCGATTTGGCTATTGAAACTTGTGTATGCTTTGCGATGTTCTTGTGCTGTGTTTTTCAGCTCCATCAAGTCATTTATATTCTTCTTTAAGCTGTTTATTCTAGTTAGCATCTCATCCAACCTATTTTCTAGGTTCTTAGTTTCTTTGCATTGGGTTAGCACATGTTCTTTTAGCTCTGAGAAGTTTATTATTACCCACCTTCTGAAGCCTGTTTCTGTCAATTCATCAGATTCATTCTCCATGTATCTTTGATCCCTAGCTGGTGAGGAGTTCTCATCCCTTGGAGGAGGAGAGGCATTCTGGTTTTTTGTGTTTTCATCCTTTTTGTTCTGGTTTCTTCCCATCTTAGTGGCTTTGTATACCTGTGATCTTTGTAGTTGGTGACTTTTGGATGGGGTCTCTGAGTGGACATCATTTTTGTTGATGTTGAAGCTATTTCTTTCTGTTTCTTAGTTTTCCTTCTAACAGTCAGGCCCCTCTGCTGCAGGACTGCTGGGGTCCACTCCAGATCCTGCTTGTCTGGGGATCACGTGTGGGGGCTGCAGAACAGTAAGGGTTGCTGCTGGTTTCTTCTTCTGCTATCTTCATCCCAGAAGGGTACCCGCCAGAGGTTGGCCTGAGCTGTCCTTTATGAGGTATCTCTTTGGGTGTATGGGGTCGGGGAGCTGCTTGAGGAGACAGTGTGTCCCTTATGGAAGCTCGAGTGCTGTGCTGGGAGCTCCATTGTTCCATGCAGAGCTGCTGAGCAGGTACCTTTAAGTCTGCTGCAGTGGAACTCATAACCTCTTCTTTTCCCAGGTGCTCTGACCTAGGAAGTTCAGTTTTATTTATAAGTTCATGACATGCTGCTGCCTTTTTTCAGAGATGTCCTGCCCCACACGGAGTAGTCTAGTCACAGTCTGCCAGCAGAGACATTGCTGAGCTGCTGCAGGCTCTGCCCAGCTGCTGTGTGAACTGCCTCAGTAGTGACAGATGCCCTTCCCCTAACTGAGCTGGACCGTCCTGGTCCAGCTGCTCTTGCTGTGAGACTCTCAATCCAGAGCATTTCCGATTGCTTGTTTTGTGGGGGTGGTACCTGCCAAGCCAGATCACCTGCCTCCCTGCCTTAGTCCCCTCCGTTTCAGTTGAATGGGTGGCTCTGTCTCCCAGGCATTCCAGGCACCAGTTGAAATGGCCACCCAGATTTGTGTGAGTTTCTGTGAGCCAACCTGTGGCACCAGCCGTGCTGAAAATTCATGATGCTTTTCAGCCCAGAAATCTCCTGGTCTGTGGGCAGTGAAAACATGTTTGGGAATGCAGTCAGCACTTACCCTCTGTGTTGTTCTTTCTGGGAACTGCCCTCCGGAGCTGTTCCTATTCGGCCATCTTGGATCCTTCCTCAATCCACTTGATTTTCTGAGGAGGAAGCTTTCTGCATTTTTTTGTCCTGGGTGGTATACACAAGCGAAGCAAAATCTCCTCCTGACCCCACTGTCTGCTGCCTTCACTTGCCACTCTCAAGGGATTGCCAGGAAAATGGATGTTTTCAGAGATGACACATATAAATCAATGTCCGCTATTTATTTAATGTCACACCTAAATTATTAATTCACTCTTGACAGGAACAAATGTACAGTAAAATTTACTAATTTGGAGTAATTGAAGGAAAGGCCAATTATATAGCAAAGCCTGCATTAATTGGCTTCCAACTAAGAGGACTTGAATTAATCACTTTTTTGTTGTTGTTGGTCTTCCGTCAAGTATAAGAGATTTGTATCTCTTAGGAAAATCAAGGTTTCAGAGACTTTCTTCTTCAAAAATGGTTTCTAGATTATACCTTAAGGCGTGTGTAAGAGTAGCTCTTCTTTCACTGATCTTCCCATACCTAGCACCGTGATGGGCTGCAAAATCCTGAGATACCAAGAAAATACTGAAATGATGCCTTGTGTAAATACAATGAACATGATTTCTGGCTAAACTGTGGTAGTTTAGGACCAGTGTGTAAAATCATGTTAATAATCCTGTGTGCACAGGATACTGAAATAAGCACTTGATGTGATTTAGATCTTCATTTTTATAGCTGGTTCAGTGGTGTGCGTCTATAGTCCCGGCCACTTGGTAGGCCCGGGTAGGAGGATTGCTTGAGCCCAGGAATTCAAGGCCATCCTGACCATTGTAGTAAGTTCCCATCTCTAAGATTAAAAAAAAAAAGTCTCAATTTTTGCTGTCCCCTTCCAGGAAGGAAGTTGTATGTCTATTCCTATGTTAAATAGATCAATACAAAGGTTTAGAGGAGTTAAGTAAATTGCTGAAGGTCTCACAATAATAAGTGGTAGGAAGGATCTAAACCAGAAGTATTTAATCTTTTGGCTTTTCTGGGCCACATTGAAAGAAGAATTGTCTTGGGCCACACAGAAAATACATTAAGAATAGCTGATGAGTTAAAAAAAAAATTGCAAAACAAAATCTCATAATGTTTTAAGAAAGTTTTTAAGTTTGTGTTGGGCTACATTCAAAGCCATCCTTGGCTGCATGCAGCCACAGATCATAGATTGGACATGCTTGATCTAAACTCAAGCTGTCTGACTCTGAAACTGATATACTTAACCTTGACCAGGACTTTCTGATTGTCTGGCTATTCAAAGGAGGAGATGGTCTTGGCAGACAGTGGTTGCCACCACATCAGATATGGTCTAGCAGAAGATGGGTGATGTTGGTAGGATTCAAAAATTGAAATGATGTTGAGATGTTTAAATTTCATTCCAGCTCTAGGATACTGAGATACTGTGGTTCTAACCAGAATACATTCCAGATCAAAACACCTCACCTTATTAGAGTATCAACTAATGGAGGTTATACTACAGTAAAACACATTGAAGTATAAGTTTACATTAAAAGTATAATTTCAAAAGTTTACTTTTCCATTTCATATACTCATGCAAATAAGGTTAAGGGCTATCTGAGTTGGAAGCAGTGGCCCATGCCTGTAATCCCAGCCCTTTGGGAGGTAGAGGTGGGTGGATTGCTTGAGGCCAGGAGTTCAAGACTGGCCTGAGCAAGATGGTGAGACCCTGTCTTTATAAGACATTATAAAATTAGCCAGACATGTGCTTATATAGTCTCAGCTACTCAGGAGGCTGAGACAAGAGGCTCGCTTGAGCCTGGGAGTTCAAGGCTAACAGTGACCCATGATCACACCACTGCATTCCAACCTAGGGTAACAGAGTAAGACCCTGCCTCAAAAAAATAAAATGTTTTCTGAATAGATTACTAAATGGAGATCCTTGGCTACCATGTAAAATGGAGGTGTCCGACATCCTTTGCAAACAGAGGTCTTTATCTGGCTTTGACAGACTGCTCCTCCCCTGGTCTTGTGTACATTTTAAATTTGCTTGGTGAACTTTCCTTTTGTAAAAAATACAGAGATGTATCATTCTAAGGTATTATAATATCTAATTAGTAGGAATATATTAAGGTATATAGGTTTTGCTGTAAAAATGTATGTATCTATTAAATTATGGAGATGAAGTACAGATGTGTTTGTGGGGTATAGTATAGTGCCCCAAAAAAAGGGTCTTACTATGTTACTCAGACTGGCCTTGACCTCTTGACCTAAAGCAATCAACCTACCTCAGCCTCCCAGTATGCTGGGATTGCAGGCATGAGCCACCATGCCCGGCCTCACTCCTTTATTCTCATCTCTTCCTCTTCTCTGTAGCTTCCTACCGGTCCTCTCCTGCCTTCCCTCCTCATTTCCATATACACCTTGCGCCACACTTGCTTTCTTTGTTTTTTCTAGTATTCCAGACATGCTCCCACCTCTGGGACTTTGCACTTGCTATTTCCTGGGCTTGACATGTTCTTCCCAAAATATCCATGCACATTGCTTCCCCATCTCCTTTGTCCTTTGCCTTATTGTACCCACTTATGTTTATTTATTTATTTTTTCTGAGACAGAGTCTCTCTCTGTCGCCCAGGCTGGAGTGCAATGGCACAATCTTGGCTTACTGCAACTTCTGCCTCCCAGGTTCAAGCAATTCTCCTGCCTTAGACTTTCAAGTAGCTGGGATTACAGGTGTATGCCACCATGCCAAGGTGATTTTTTGTATTTAGTAGAGAAGGATTTTCACTGCATAGGTCAGTCTGGTCTCAAACTCCTAACATCAGGTGATCCACTCACCTTGCTTCAGCCTCCTGAAGTGCTGGGATTACAGGCGTGAGACACCGTGACCTGCGGGGTCCTTCCTTACCAAGCTATTCTAAGTTGCAGTTCTCTCTCATCCAGCATCCCTAGTTCTTCTCCCCTGCTTTATTTTTCCTACAGCACTTACTTGTCATCTAACACACTATGTGGTTGTTAAAAATTAGTGCCTTGTTCCTTCCAAGAATGTCAGCTACTTGATGGGCAAGAATTTTGTCTCCTTTTATTGCTGAATATTTCAAACTCTGATCACAGAGCCTTGTACACAGAAAGCACCAAAGATATTGCTGAATGTGAATGGTGTGTGTATAATGGTTGTTTACCTGTTAAATAGATTCCTTTAAAATCCATGAAGAGTTTGCCTTCTGAAACCAAATGATGCAGTAAACTGGCAATTTGTTTACATCTCTTATTTGTTTAACATTTTTAAGCTATCGCAAACATACACTTCACCAATGGATTTTCCAGAATTCCAGCTAACTAAATTGGAATCAATTGGTGATCATTATATACACAAGCTATGTAAGAAAACCATTGGCAGAAAGGATGGAAAAGTCCTCAAATGAAAGGAAGATTTAATGAAATTGTTCAAAGTGGCATTGTAAGAGCAGACTCCATCTTTCCGGCATTTCCCTCAGCTGAGTCCATTTTGCATCTCTGCAGCCACGTGAACACTTGCCATGCAGAATCCCTACGCAGGAAAGCACAGTTGAGCAGTTCATGTATAACACTGCAGACCCAGATTGCTAGTATGCAACCTTCTCTCCCTCATTAACTTGTTGCAAACCCTGTCAGCCTCCCATGCCATCGTGTATGCGTCTGCCAGACTCTTACACAGCTAGGGAGTGAGCACATGAGAGCTTTTGAGAGAAACCTTTAAAAGAACCATTATCAGGAATGCCAACTGATCTATCCCTGTATGGGAGAGCAGATGGAATTTGCTTCAACCAAGTAGGAAGAGTCAAAGCCCAACACATTTCTAGGTTGGCTTGTGTACAGCCTTCCAATCAAAGCAGATGATCTCACAATTGCTAGAAATTAGGTAACCATAGAAAATGGCCTTTTGGTCTTTACATCCTGACCCAAGAAATGCCACTAACCAAGTATTGCTTTCAACATTGCTTTACGTTGTTTGAATTTAGCATTTCTCTGGCTTTTTATGTCTGACAATATTTTCTCGTCCCTTAGTGGCAATTCAAACTTAGAGAAATCAACATTTTAAAATTCAGATAAGCAGGAGTTAGTTTACAGTTGGAGATTTTGAGCACACTGCTTTTGTGTGATAATATTTGAAATTTATTTCCACAAGTTATTGCACATTCATTTCTGGAGTTTTCATTGCAGAAAATTGCCAGAAGGAATGGATTTTGTCTTCTTCAGCTGGCAGAACAATTTTCCACCTGTCGCCCAAATATTTGATGAGAAGGATTATGTTGCTGGCTCTGAAAGTTTATACTGTGGATCCTTCGAAAGTGAAAGGGTCTATTGAACCTACTACCTGATATCAGAGTCCAGCTTGCTAAAGTGTCTGTGAAACTGTGGATGGATTTCCGGTGGTTAGGGCAATTTCTGAAAGACTAGCTTCAATGATACAAACATACTCACGTAGTTCTGAACCTGCAGCATGGCAAATGATGCTTTTCATCTTTTATGTTGTAACTGTTTTCTTGTATTCAGCAAAACTCTTGTGGCCTTGCCAAAGATCTGAATTAATTGCCTGAAATTGTTATTGTTCATCTTCTTGGTAAATTGAACCAAAAAACAGTGCTGGTGCATGGGTATAGATGGAATTGCCATTTGATTTCAGGTTCAAGTGATTTACTGTCTTCACTGAGTTTGTTTAGTTATATAGACAGCATAGTAAGTACAATTAACAAAATACAGATTTAGGACAAGGTGCAGAGGCTTATACTTGTAATCCTAGCACTTTGGGAGGCTGGGGTGGGCTGATCACTTGAGGTCAGGAGTTCGAGACTAGCCTGGCCAACGTGGTGAAACCCTGTCTCTACTAAAAAATATAAAAATTAGCTGGACGTGGTGGTGCGTGTCTGTAATCCCAGGTACTTAGGAGGCTGAGACAGGAGAATTGCTTGAACCTGGGAAGTGGAGGTTGCAGTGAGCCGAGATCATGCCACTGCACGCCTGGGCAGGAAAGCGAGACTGTCTCAAAAACAGACAAACAAAACACATTTAAAAAGTCCATGCATAAGGGCAGCAACCTTTTAAACTGTCAGAATAAATATAAAATTGCTTTTCCCCTTATTTCTTTGAATGCTTTATGTACATTATAAGTAATAATAATATTGCTGCTGTCGAAAGAATTTTTCTGAAGTGCAGACTTTACCACGTCATATCAAGACCCCTTCAGCTGACTCAGAGAAGAGGCTAAAATTCTTAGACTGACATTCATGTCCCTGGATAATGACACTCTGACTTAAATTTTCTGTCTTAGTTTTCCTTACCTCATCTACTGTTCAAGCCCATCAAACTGAACTACTGTCTCCTGCAGGTTCCTGTCAAATTACCTAATTTCCATGGTTTTTTAAATGTCATTTATCATCCTACTTATTTATCAAACTTAAGTATTGCCTACCCCTTGTGAGCCAGCTCAAATTCCACTTTCTTGAACAAGCCTTTCATGATATATGCAGCAAGAAATAATGTCTTATTTTCTGGCCTTGGACCACTTCATAGATATTGTTTATGGAATTTTTCATGTTATGTTTTTGATTCCCATTGGTTGCAATGCAAATCTGGAATAAGACAGATGTGATCGTGAAGAGCATTTTGTTGTGGTGTTGTTAATATGGAAATAACAGCCTTGCTCCAAACTGAATTGCCTATTTTTTTCCTGAAAATCTGTTCTGGTTTGTACCAGACGTTTGTACTTCCTGCACCTTGTAAGTGTCACCTGGCTTGTCATTTGGTGGTGGTCCACCACTAGCAGAGCCATGGCAGTATGTTGAGGGCTTCGACAATCTCCTAGAAGCCAACATGTTGATCATAATCTTTCCTAGACCATGCCATCAATAGAGGGAAGCCGAGCAGTCTTTATACTAGATACGCTCAAGATGTAGAATGAAAGCTGGTATGGTGGCTCACACCTGTAATCCCAGCACTTTGGGAGGCCAAGGTGAGTGGATCACAGGATTGGGAGTTCAAGACTGGCCTGGCCAATCTGGTGAAAACCCTTTCTCTACTAAAAATATAAAAGTTAGCCAGGCGTGATGGCAGGCACCTATAATCCCAGCTACTCAGGAGGCTGAGGCAGAGAATTGCTTGAACCCAGGAGGCAGATGTTGCAGTGAGTCAAGATCTTGCCACTGCACTCCAGCCTGGATGACAGCAAGACTCCATCTCAAAAAAAAAAAAAAAAAAAAAAAAGAAAAAATATGTAGAATGGAAAACCTGATAGTAAATTCCTCAACTTTCTTCCTAACACTTTTTCTACTCTCTCTCCCAATTTCATCTACCCAGATCTTCCCCTTCAACCTCAGTATCGGGGTTCCTTCTTCCTTCCTGTATACAGCACAAGCCCTGCAGATATCTTTATTTGCTTATTTTGTGCTTCCCACGAAGAGTTGTACCATTCTAGGTAATTGACAGTGTCCAAGTGCATGAGGAATCCCAGGATGAACATGCCACATCTTATTAATTTTACTTCAGTGTTATTTTTACTTGAAAAATACAGGCTTCTTTTGTTTTTGTTAACTAGATATATCATAAAGCAAAAATCTAAAATTGCCTGAACTTTTTTTTTTTTTTATAATCAGGAAGAAAACAATAAAAGACAGGGCTAGGGCTATCTGCCACATGGCAAAATTAGAGGCTACAATAAAGACAGTACCACATATAAGAGAGGGAGAGAGAGAAGGAAAAAAAAGAGAGAAACAGAAAAAGAAAGAAACCGAAAATACAGTTTCTTACTTAACGGGAGCCTTTTATGCCAATGGGCTAATTCAAAATAAAGATTTTGGTATAAGCCGGGGGGGGTTGGCTCTGCCGTAAGGCAGGGCTGCTTGATCCAATGTGAAGGAATTTATTCAGGCTCCCGGGCTAGGTTCTGCGGTCCGACAGGAGGGGCCGGAGAAGTCGCCAGAATTGCCTGAACTTATAAGTTGCAATGGATGATAAGACAAACATCTTATTTGAGGGCATGCTGTTCTCCTCACTGACATTCTTAAAAATCTACATTCATTCATTTCTGCTGTTACAATCATTTCGGCACAAGAGTTTTTAAAGCACTGATTGAAGATTTTGATGTTGTCCAGCCTTTTAGTAGTTGAGAGTTTCTTCTCTCTCTGTCTTCCTTTCCAAGATCCTTCCTTTATGCCTCCTCTCCCCAGTGCCACGTAGACTGCCCCATTTTCAGACGTGTGCCTCTCATTAACTTTGCTAAGACGTCTGGAATTTGTATAGAGTACATAAACTGCCATTCAATCGTGTTCAAAGAATTTGGGAACCAGGCATATGGGTGGAAAAACTAGACAGTAGGAGCCAATTATCCTTGCTGGTGGGATGGCCATTCTGAAACAAAGCAAATCTTAACATGAAGATCAACTGAAAATAGGCAACATTTTTGTCATGGTTTCCTTTTGCTCTTAAAGGGAGGAGAGTGAGACTGGGGATGGACCTACAATTAGGAGGGTATAGTTTACTTGGTAGTGTGTAGACCTATGCTGTTCTGGAGCCAAAAAAGAGAGGCCACTATGTAGCAGGACATGCAGCAGACAAAACCTCTCCAACACCAAACTGAGAAAGGAAGTGGCTTTTTATTCAGCTGGGAGTTGCAGCAGGCTCATGCCTTAACCAAGCTCTCTGAAAAGCAGCTTCTTTCCCTTTTTATAGGCTTACAACTCTAAAGGAGAAACTGAGGTGAAACTGTGTCCTTGCCCGTTGGCTGGACAGTTGACCTCACAGTCTTTGGCTTCATTGATTTGCTAGTTCATATGCGGCACGCACGGAAATAGGCAGGGGAGGGGGCTTACAGAGATAAGACAGGCAGTAAATCATTAGTTGGCAGAGGTGTTTCCAGGAGGGGGTCTGGGTTGTGTAAACGTGGAGGATGTGAACCAGTGCCGGGCTCTGGCTGGTAGGGATGACATTCTTTGCAATACTTTCAAGGTTTATAGATAGTATCAGTGCTGGGAACTGAAAAGGGCATTATCTTCCCAGTCCTTGGGACTCATTATGGACTGGTCAGTGTTATCAGCAAGTCGCCTGAGCATGGATTCCAGTTCTTTGGTGTTATTTCTCTTTACCCTCCTTCTCATCTGGAGGGTGGAGATGGAGGCCTGCGAGGCGAGAGAGTGGGGGGTGGGGCTCCTTTCTCAACTATCCCCTTGATGTTAGTGTGGGATCTTAGATGCCATGGGCTTGCAGAGCAGTTGAGGTGAGTGCCCAGTTTTCAGAGTTTCATGAAGCATAATGCAAAGTGTGAATTACTCACAATGCATTTCTTTGACTTGTGGCTGGAGCTTTTTAAGTTCAGCAGGGTTATACTGGTAATGATGGATGTCTGAGTTTGTTCAGGGCTTCCATAACAAAGTACTGTGGACTGGGTAGCTTACAAACAACAGAAATTTATTTCTTAGAGTTCTGGAGCTTGGGAATTCCAAGCTCGAAGCGCTCGCAGTTTCAGTCTCTGGTGCAGGACTACTTCCTCATAGACAGCCGTCTTCTCGCTGTAACATCACATGGTGGAAGGAACAAGGGATCTTGCAAGTACCCCTTTCATAAGGGCACTAATCTCATTCATGAAGGCAGAGCACTTCTCAGAGGTTTCACTCTGTTGCCCAGTCTAGAGTGCAGTGGCACAATCTTGGTTGACTGCAACCTCTGCCTCCCAGGTTCAAGTGATTCTCATGCCTCTGCCTCCCAAGTAGCTAGGATTACAGATGCCTGCCACTATGCCTGGCTAATTTTTGTATTTTTAGTAGAGACAGGGTTTCACCATGTTGGCCAAGCTGATCTCAAACTCCTGACCTCAGGTGATCCACCCACCTCGGCCTCCCAAAGTGCTGGGATTACAGGCATAAGCCACCATGACCAGCCCATCTCCTCATATTACCTTTGGGGTTAATATTTCAACATGAATTTTTGGGGTCATAAACATTGTTGGTTGCAATGGATTAATCAGAATTGGAAAACTTTTTGCCTAAGAGCTTCTTAAAATACCAAACCAAACAAACAAACAAAACCCAAACAAACACTTGTGTATCTGTAACCTTGACAACAATGATATATTATCAAGTAGCATTGTTTTTCATATCCACTAATGTATTTTTAACAAGAGAAATAAGCATTATTGATACCAATAAAGTGCCTTTTCTTTCACATTTGTTTCCACCTTCTTTCCTTTCCCCATCTTATTAAAAGCAGTTCCTCTCAGTAATTTAACATCTTTCCATTTTTTTATATTTTAGCATACATCTATGTACTTGTGAGTAATACATATTGCATTGCTTTATGACTATGATTTATAAAAATTTACAAAAATAGAACCCTGCAGAATATATCCTTCTGCATTTTATGTAACATAAATTGAATTTACATATGTTGGTAGATAGATCGATGGTCCCTTCTTACTGCAGTATAGTATTCTATTCTGTGAATATGTCATCTTTGATTTATTAGATCTACTATTGGTAGACAGGTATATTGATTTTAATTTTTCTCTGGAAAACATGTAGAACATATTTATGCATGTTTTCTTTGGCTCATGTTCTGGTAGAAATTTCTATATGTCTCCAATTATTAAAAGCTTTAGGGAGAACGATTATTTAAATAATGCTGTTTGGCAGGCAGAATCCTTTACAACATGGACTCCCTAGGAAGACGTGGTCAAAGGAATTGGATGTCATTGATGTAGTGCACCTCTCTGCCTCTGAACAGGGCTAAATTTAACTCATCTTAGAAATTCTCTCTACCTTTAGAAAGAATACTATAGTAGGAGTCCACAAATCCCTTTGGTTACATATTTGTGTCTCAGAGCACAAGAGGTGGGAAATTTTTAACAACATTTGACCTAAAATCCTACTTCTATAATTGAAGCTTCATTCCCTCTTGCTTTCTCCAGAAGTAATGATGAACGTCTACAAGCTTGCTTCCACTCTTAAAATAACTTCTTCTAATCCCATACACTGATTTAAAGTACTTTTTCTTTTTTCCTTTAACCTGCATGAGCCTAGTCTCTTTAGCCTTTTTTCTATGATTGCCTCCTTTAGGTCATTTGTATAGTTCTATTCAACTCTTTTTCAGCTGTATCTATATCTTGTTTTGTTTTTAGGGCTTAAAACTATAATGATATGATCTTATAATGGCCTTCCTTGTATGGAGCTGACATGATTGCCTTCCAGTTTTTACATATGACTTTCTGTACTTATGCTTAGGCATACATATGTATATATCTATCCCTTTATTCAGGAAATATATATTGTGTCCCATCTGCTTAACAGGCCTCATACATTTATAACTTACCCACATGTGCACAAGCAGTACTGAGTGGCTGGTTTATATTTAGTATGTGGACCACTAGCTGGGCCAGTTATGCCTCTTGATATGTTGTACAAAGGAATATTTTGCTATATAGGTATTTATTAGAATGATAAAGAGTGGGGGGGTAGGGGATTATTTAAAGTATACCAAAAGGTATATCAAAAATGTTCATAGCAGAATTGTTTCCAATAGCAAAACAAAGCAAACACCCAAATGTCCATCGACAGATTGAATAAGTAAATCACGTTATTTTCACATAATAGAATACTATAATGAAAATGCAAAAACTCCAAATATATGCATTGATAAAGGTGAACTGAAAAAACAACACTAAGTTCAAAAAAGCAGTCAGAAGAATATGAATGGCTAAGAAACATGGAAAAAAAGTTCAACATCCTTAGCGTTTAGGGAAATCAAAACACTACTGAGATACCACTTCACACCCACTAGGATGGCTATAATAAAAAAGACAGATGATAACAAATGTTTGCAAGGATGTGGAGAAAACTGAACCCTCACACATTGCTGGTGGAAATGTAGAATGGTGCAGGCACTTTGGAAGACACTTTGGCCCTTCTTCAAAGTTAAGCAGAGTTACCATTTGACCTCCCAATTTTATACCTAGGTTATATGCTACCCAAGAGAAAAGAAAACACATATTCACTTAAAATGCCATTCATGTGAGTCATAACAGAGTTATCCCTAATAGTTAAAATGTCCCAAATGCCTATCAACTGATGAATGAAAAAACAAACAGTAGTATAGCCACACAAGGAATATTACTTATTATAAAATGAAGCATCAAGATATGCCACAAAACAGATAAACATTGAAAATACTATGCTAAGTGAGGAAGGACAGTCACAAGTGGTCTCATTTTATGATTCCATTTATATGAAATACCCAAAGTAGGCAAATCCATAGAGACAGAAAATAGACTGATGGTTGCCAAGGGCTGCAATAGGGAAGGGTGGGGAACAACTGTTAATGGGTTCAGGGTTTCATTTTGAGGTGATAAAGATGTTCAGTGTTCTACTTTTAGATGGTGGTGATAGTTGTATAGCTCTGTGACTATATTAAAATTGTTGAATGGGCCAGGTGTGGTGGCTCACGCCTGTAATCCCAGCACTTCGGGAGGCCGAGGTGGGCTAATCATGAGGTCAGGAGATCGAGACCATCCTGGTCATGGTGAAACTCCATCGTAAATACAAAAAATTATCTGGATGTGGTGGGGCATGCCTGTAGTCCCAGCTACTCAGGAGGCTGAGGCAGGGGAGTCGCTTGCAGTGAGCCAAGATCGTGCCACTGCACTCCAGCCTGATGACAGAGCAAGACTCCGTCTCAAAAACAAAACAAAAGAAAAAAACCCATTGAATTGTACACTTTAAATTGGTGAATTATATGGTATGTGGGTTATATATCAAATATTTGTATAAGATGCAATCAGTAGAGTGCATGTGTTCTGCTGCTGGTTTTATAAAGTTCAAATCCGATCAACTAAACAGTATGTTGTCTAGGCTTCTATGTATACCCATGTGATAAAACCATGAACATATAAAGGAGGGAGAGCTCTGGAAAAAAAAAAAAAAAATCCAGCCCAAAGTGGTGATCATTACCATTGAGTTTCACATGAGGTTCATTACAGAGCCACTGTGCTGGAAAAGTCCCATTTTCTGAGACTGAGTGATGGGTTTATTGTCCTGCTTTGTTTCCAATATTTACAATACATATCTTGTTTTAATAGATGCTTATTACTAAAAGTTTTGTTTGTATAAAATACTTCATAATGAAATTCAACACAGCCTTCTCTATATTTTGAAGGAGATGGAGCAATTGACATTAGTGGAACAGTAGATGTTTATATTGTTCCTTTTTCATTCAAGAGACTGCTAGGGAGAGACAAAGGATGACATGAAGAGATTGCTCATTGCTTGCTTAGCCCAGTATATTAATGAGTCTTTGGTTGTACAAATATGAAGTGTTTTGGATCAGAAAATGGAATGCATTTTTTTTCCTAAAACAATAAGGTTTTAAAAAACTTTTTTGAGAGGGAGGAGGTGGAGGAGGAGTGGATGAGTGTGAGAGGTGAGAGAAAATAACAAAGAAGAAAATGAGTGGGCTTATTACTTTTATGAAAATGAAAATCTGATGCTCAGTGTAAATTATGTTTCTACCACTTAAATGCCTTCCAATACTAAGGATGTTAAATTAATCCTGCTATTCAACAAAGACTTTGTGTAATCAGTAAGTCAGGGCATTTTAATTTTTACATTTTTAGAAAATCATGAAAAGGATCATGTTCTAAGAGTAGCTGATATATGACAAAGAAACAGTGTCTCAAATAACATAAGAGATAATTGATTAATGTAGAAGTGCCTAAGTTCAACAGAAACAACACAGGAGTCCTCAAAATGCTCAGGCCTCCAGGCTTCTGCCTTGTTAGGTCCCCTGTTGAGGTGACAAGCAGTTGAACCTAATGCTGTAATCTCCATCCCCGTGATGGATTGTTTGGTAGGAATTTCAATTGAATGTTAAAAGATCATAAGATCCTGGGTTAGAAGATTATTGTTCCATCCAAAGTGTTCCTAGTGACCTCTTTTATTTGTTTTTCTATTTTTAGATACCCACTTTTCCAAATTGTTAAAAGGTTACATGATATTTTAAGCAGCTGCTCTAAGGTTGTTACGTGCTTAGCTAAATCTGTTCTCATCAGCATTAGCACCTTAATGAACAAATTCTCTATAGCCCAGCCTTAATCAGAACATTTTTATAAATTAGAGCAATGATCAGCTATCAGGCTTTATGTGCCTCCCTCAGATACTGAACTTAAGATCCCTGGAGGAACAGCCCAAACCACATGATTGGTTGTGCATCCAAACTCTTAGATTTCATAACACCACGCTCCCCATCAAAAAAATTGATACACAACCCCTGCTCATCCTACTATCTTCATAAAATATCTAGTGATTCTAAAATTAACATTTAATTTTTTTTATTTTGCTCGGTACTTTTGGGATAAATTCTGTTACAATGGCTTAGATAACTGGTGTCCTCCTTGGATGTCTAAAAGCTGATTTGGGGAATCACTTTCCTAATCAGTTGTTCACCCACTTAGCAGTAATCTGATCTAAACTCAATTCTCCTAGTCTTTGATGAGCTCTCATGTGAAGCCAAATCTAAATTCCCTCAAAGATAAATGTTTCATTTGCCCTTTTTCTGATCAGAGGAGCCCTCACAGGACTCTAAGAGTTTATGAAGATGATTACAATGAGCTTGTGATTTCAACCAATTGCTGAAATGCCTTGGGATATTTTTACCTTGTGAACTATCTTTGCAAAGAGAGGACGTTTCATCTAGAAGATATCATTTAAGGCAACTTTGTGTTTAAATGTCAGATATTTTTCACTGTAATCTCTATACTGTATGGTAGGAAGAACTCTTAGAGCTGTGTTACTAGAACTCTAACCTCAATTGTACTATTAACTACTTCAGTGAACCTAGACAAATTACTAAGTATCTAAGAAGATACTCTTCTTGTTTATAAAATACGAAATTGGAGGATCTCTACTATCTCTTCTAGCCTTAATATGCAATGATTCCAAAAATAGATTTGGACCACTCTGTTCCTTTCTGCTTTTTCCATAATGAAGACATCCCTAATATTTGTCTATAGTTTTTCCTTAAGTACTTTTTTTAACCCATAATATAATATTGATTTGTACCCTTGCTCTGAAAACTTGCTTGAATAAGCCTGATTAACATTGTTTGCCAATCAATGATTATCTTTGATATCTAACAATACAATAAAGTCTATTACTTGGATCTAGATGTATTTCTTCAACAGTTTTTGTGATTTAGGAACTACTTTTTAAAAATTACAATGGTACCATTGTATTAGATATTTTTTTTTTTTTGAGACAGGCCCAGACTGAGTGCAGTAGTACTACCTTGGTTCACTGTAGACTCAATATCCAGGACCAAAGCGATCTTCCTAACTCAGCCTCCCAAGTAGCTAGAACTGCATGTATCCACTGCCACTTTTAGATACCCATTTTTCAAAATTGTTAAAAGGTTACACGATATTTTAAGTAGCTGCTCTAAGGTTGTTATGTGCTTAGATAAATCAGTTCTCATCAGCATTAGCACCTTAATGAACAAATTTTTATTTGTTCACTAACTTTTTATTCTTTGTAGGAACTGGGATCTTACTATGTTGCCCAAGTTGGTCTCGAATTTCTGAACACAGGCAATCTTCCCACCTCAGCCTCCCAAAGTGCTAGGATTACAGGCATGAGCCACCATCCCTGACCTGTTGTATTAGTTAATCTACAACATTAATTCACAATTTGAAAAAGCAGCTATGCAAAGATACCCTGGTATAAGTAGAAAATTTTCAAGAAATGATAGACCTGATTATTCCCCTGAAGGTCATGAGGAAAAAATCTAGTTGAAGTTTCAGAGCAATCTAAAATTCCATTTGTATTCTATGAAATCAGGAATGTGCTCTTTTAACTAATTTTTTTTTTTTTAATTGTGCAGAAAAGCAATGTGTTACTTCAACAGCGTTTAGTCATAGTAAAATCCAGTTCAGCTGTTAAAAAAGAAAACCTTCTTTTCTCTCCCTGCCCTGGAATGTTCATAAAGAATCTACAAATATGGTCCCTTATTTCGTGTGTGTCCCAAATATAACTGGCATAATTATCTTCGTATTTGGCTCATTAAGCATTACATTCTTCTGTGATTCACTGCAGTGTGACGCTAGCCCAGCAGTGAAATCGTTCTCCGTGACACAAAGAGAAAAAACATGATTCTGTTCTACTAGTTTTACTGTTAAGTCTA
Source organism: Aotus nancymaae (assembly GCF_030222135.1). Classification (NCBI taxonomy): domain Eukaryota; kingdom Metazoa; phylum Chordata; class Mammalia; order Primates; family Aotidae; genus Aotus; species Aotus nancymaae. Next base: position 3,765,119 of record NW_026988494.1, on the reverse strand, counting down.
TGGTTACCAATTGAGAACATTGCTTTGATGTATAATTAATCTCACTGAAGGCTGGCATTTTCTACTTTCTAATAGAAAACTAGTAATCTGCATTTGCAACAGGCCCAGACCGTCAACCAAACCCAGGGTCCGCATTTATCTTGAAGGCTTGCATTGTTCCCTGCAGTCATGGGGAGAGCAGCACATTCTTCAGAAAGTGGCTCCCTGAGTCCTTGGACACTGCAGCTCTAATAATAGTGAGAACTCACCTCATCCATCTCACCTGTTCTGCACACGGTCACTGCCTCCAAAGCATTTTGTACCTTGAAAGCTAAGCAGATTCCTAGATCAGTGGCCTCTTCCACCTGAGTTGCCGTTGTAGCTGTCATAATCATTTTATCTGGGATTAGTGTGGGGTAGAGGTAGGGACCTCATTCTCAGGGCAAAATGGAAGAACAGTGAATTGTTTTTTTTTTTTTTCTTTTTTTTTTTTTTTTACAATGGTAACATTTTAATTTCTCCAGATTATTCGCAAGCATTTTAAATATTGAGAGAGAAAGAGTTGATTGTTTTCCCCATCCGAAAAAAAAATCTGTTTTCTGCCATGTAAGGAAAGGAGATTAATTAACCAAGAGGGATACATGCTTATCTCATATATACGAGTTTCCTCTGAGTATCCAAATGCCTCCCACCATTTAAAAAAATGGCATATAAATCCCCAGTGTGCTTCAATAAGTGTCATCTATTGATAGATCCGATCGTTGGGTACCCTCTGTGACTACATCTGCTGCAGGCACACAGCCTTCCTCCTTGACCCTGTCTATAATGAATGTGTAAATGACTATTTATATTCATTATGGGTCAAAACTTTGTGTGCCTTTACTTCTGCTCTCATCACATTTTATAATGGGGTTGTCTCTGTAATGGACTATCACTCAGAAAAAAGATTTAAAAAAATCAACACCTATCACTTATACTCTGACACATTGAATGGTAAAAATTGCAGGATGACTTTTTGGTTACATTTTTTTTTCTTCTTTGTTCCAAATTGAGACTTTTATGATTTTCCCTAATTCCTTTATCTTCAAGTACTTCCAGAGCAATTTCTTTGTCTGGCCAGTGCGGTATGCAGCAGGTGATCCCGTAGGGATTGTTTTCATTTGAATTATTTGTATGTGATAGTCATTGTATTCCAGAGCTCCTTCCTGAAAGAGGGGCATCTGTCATGATCAGTTCAGACCAGTATAAAAAAATTCTGTAGACCAGGTAGTTTAAACAAGAGAAATTCATTGCTTGAAGTTCTTGGGACTGAGAAGTGCAAGATAAAGGTACTGGAAAATGTCTTTCTTTCTTTCTTTTTTTTTTTTTTGAGACTCTAACTTTGTCACCCAGGCTGGAGTGCAGTGGCATGATCTCGACACACTGCTATCTCTGTCTCCAGAGTTCAAGCATTTCTCCTGTCTCTGCCTCCTGAGTAACTAGGACTACAGGTGCATGCCACCACACCACCACGCCCAGTTAATTTTTGTATTTTTAGTAGAGACAGGGTTTCACCATATTTGCCAGGCTGGTCTTAAACTCCTGGCCTCAGGTGATCTGCCTGCCTCTACCTCTCAAAGTGCTGAGATAACAGGCAGGAGCCATCACTCCTAGCCTCTCCTGTTTCTTCTAAGGGTACTGCTTCTGTTCATATGGTCACTACTCTCATGACCTAATTAATTTATAAGGGGCCCACCTCCTAACACCAGCACCTTGGGCATCAGATTTTCAACATTTTAATTTGGTGATGAGAAGAGGGAGGATACAACATTTAATCCTTAACAATGCCCAGTTAAGTTTATCGTGAATTCTAGAAACAACTGGCTATTTTTATAGTTGATTTCATTTATCATCATTTGTCAATGGAAAAAAGTAATTTCTAGGCCTCAGTTTTCTTTTGTAGTTTTTTATCGCAGGAATTATATTATAGGGAGGAAATGGTAATGTAGCATATATCTAGAGATTTTTATGATGAGCAACTCATAATGCTGTTTGTCAGCTTTCTCTGACACTGTCTTGCCATAGTTTGAATCATACTGTCAACTTTAAACACTGTCTAAACATGGATTTTAATGTCTTTTAACGACATTATATTGTCTTCATATGAAGGTACCAAGCGTGCTTATTTCTAATTTGCAGTTATAATGTTAAATTCTAACCCTATTGTGCCATCAGCTATAAACATTTTCACTGCTCTCCTGTTTGAGAAACTACCTGCATGGTTCTAGATATACTTAAAGATCAATTCAAAATAAGTTACATTTACTTTGGTCATCTGCTAGAGAAATCATGTGTTGATGGTTCTAGATTTACTTCATGATCAAGTCAAAGTAACTGTTCATTCGTTTATATAAAATAGTATCCAAAAAGTGTTCAGGGCAGTTTTTAAGTAAAAGTACCACAAAATAGGTTCTTCCTGGGATATACAATGTCCTTTCTCTAATTTAATATTTGAAATCCTCAAAGATACTATATTTGATCAGGAAAGGCCTGTAGTCAAACTTGTTTTAATGTATATTTGGCCTATAAAAAAATAAAAGATTGACAGATAGGAAAAAAATATGTACATATGTGTGTATATATATATATATATATATATATATATATATAGTCTAATGATATCAACATCCATTCTTTTCTTTCCCTTTCTATGCCTACTTACCTAACAAGAAAATTTTGAAACTCTCTCAACTCCTACATATTTGCTCTGGAAATTACCTCTAAATGTTAGGGAGGCCGGGCGCAGTGGCTCACGCCTGTAATCCCAGCACTTTGGGAGGCCGAGGCGGGTGGATCACGAGGTCAAGAGATCGAGACCATCCTGGTCAACATGGTGAAACCCTGTCTCTACTAAAAATACAAAAAATTAACTGGGCGTGGTGGCACATGCCTGTAATCCCAGCTACTCAGGAGGTTGAGGCAAGAGAATTGCCTAAACCCAGGAGGCGGAGGTTGCGGTGAGCCGAGATCGCGCCATTGCACTCCAGCCTGGGTAACAAGAGCGAAACTCCGTCTCAAAAAAGCAACAAAAAAAAAAGTTACGGAATGTCTCATTCCTCTTAGGGCACACTGACCCATTTGATTGATGATTTAATATCTTCCCCCAAAGTACCAAGTAATGTTGGTTGTTTCTTTTAATTTCAAAACCTGTGCAGTAGTAATACAGGTCATTACCGATCTCCTGACCCAGACCTTGGGTGCCAACAAAATTAAGTGCTTGCTATAAGCCATAGATACCTGCAAGCTATCAACCTATTGATGATAAACAGCAAACTATAATGGCCTAGCAATATGCACATTATTGTCTGATTCCTATTCATTTGTACATGGAGGTAGGGTGCTGAGATAACTAAATAATTAAATCACATAATGCAATTAAACTGACTCCATTAGGGTGCTCTTCACCCCGCCATTCTTCTTGCTGACAGTATGCACACCAGGCTTCACTCCAGTGCAGTTAAGCTGATTAGGTAATACTAAGCTGCTCAAATATGTAGTAGGTTTTTTGTTGTTGTTGCTGCTGTTTTAAGCTCCGTAAGTCAAAGGCCAAATTCTTGAGATACAACAGCAGGTCTTCAAGTGATGTACATAAAGCTCTTTACCCAACACATTATGGCAAAGTCAAGTAGCCTTAACCCTTCAAGAGCATCCAGGTCCCCAGAATTGGTTACTAGGTTATAACATTAGATATTGTGTTGTAAGGAAAAAATATGTAAATTACTCATGCGTTTCCTGGAGTGCTGCTGAGTAGACTGGGCTCTTACTCTAGCATCCATAGGATGCAGTGCTATTTCTGTTCTATCCTTCACCATCCATCCATCCCTTAATTTTTCCTTAATTAATAATATGTTAGCAGTATCCTATTATAGACTGAGTACCTATTATATGCCATACAATATCCAAGATTATTTGCATGTAGCTGTTGAATGCACACAATAGCCTTGTGGTTCGATATTCTCTATCTGGAAGAATATAGAAGTTAAGGTAGGTTAGCTATCTTGCCTAAGATCACACAGCTAATTAGTAAGAAAGCCTGGACTTGAATCTAGCTCTGTCTTAACTCCAAAGTCCACATTTGTTTCCCTGTAGCAGGTTGCCTCTTGATAAAAAATAACAGGAGGAACCATATTTTGTGCTTCAAATACAACTTGGTATAAATCTATTTCTGACAGTGTCTAGCATCTTCTCTAAGGAGGATAAGGGAACCAAGCCCCCTCTGTTGTAAAAGTTTCACATACCAATCAGTTAACTGTCAAATCAGGGCACAGCTTCTATTGCTGGACACTAGTACCATGTGGTGTATTGTCAATCTTAACTAAATACCACATCCCAACAGGCTCAACTAAATCTGTGTATTAGGAAAAATAACAAAGGAATTAAAAGATTTCATCTTCACATCAGTGTCTTAGGTGATTTCCAGAAGAAGGACTTCGTTGTTAAAAAAAAAAAAAGGTCATCTCATTAAGAAACGGAAAACAAATCCTGTTTCTTTTCCTTTTATGAATTCTCCACATAAAGCATTAATTTCCATTTTTATTTTTTTAAGATTTATGTTCTTCCCTGCATGAGACCTTCTTTTGTCTAGAGTTACCCATTCTGGTCAAAATTCTGTTGCATTTGGAATAGTGAAACTCATCTCTTGATTGCTGTAATCCAAAATTCTTTTAAAAATATGGTCACAAATGAATTAATGATTTGGAAGAAATAACACAAAAAGCAAGGTGTTATTGGTATCATTTAAGACCTTGATGCTAAGACAATGGAATATATACATTCAAATTATGTTCTACTTCTTTTTAGATATTATACAGCTACATTCACCTTAAAACTGTGTAAAACATGAAATTTAAATCAAAATATGAACAAACAATTCAGAAGGTAAAAATAGTTGATAATATGGCTTAATATCTAATTTTGCTAGTAATCGGAAAATGTATATTAAGTAATTTTTTATCCATTAACTAACAAATATCTCAAAAATTATGTTCAAATCTGGTGAGGTGAGGAAAAATGGTAAACTTCTATAATGCTGGTGCCTGCATCAATTTGAATTCTCCTTTTGAAAATAAATTTAGGGCTGGATGCAGTGGCTCATGCCTATAATTCTAACATTTTGGGAGGCTGAGGTGAGAGGATCACTTGACACCAGGAGTTCAAGACCATTTTGGGAAACAGAAAGACCATGTCTCTATAAAAAGTGAAAATAATGAGCTGGTCATGGTGTCACACATCCGTAGTACCAGCTACTAAGGAGGCTGGGGTGTGAGGACCACATGACCCAAGAATTCGAGGCTACGGTGAGCTGCAATGGCACTACTGCAATCAAGCCTGGAAAAGATCTTGTCTTAAATAAATAAAAATTAAAATAAATAAATAAACTTTTAAAAAGACACCTGATAATGCATCATTTTCACTCAGTACATTTTATTGCAAAGATGATGGTCACAATGTTTTTTCAGTGTCAACTGAATGTTTTAGTTGTGTCAACTAAGCTGAACCTAATGGAGAAGAACTGGCTAAAGCAAAAGAGAGGGGAATGTTTGTATCATAGGGCAGAAGGAAAAGCATGTGTGTGAGCTCCAGGTGAAGAGCACTTAGATCCCTAAAATAACTGAGTGGCAGTCTCTGTAGCTTCCAGGTGGTGAAGTGATTAGGCATTGAAGCTAAGGATAAATGCAGGGACCACATCGTGAAAGGCCTAGTCAATCATGATAGTAAAAATATATCTATAAGAAATTTTATTGACAAGCCTGAATAATTTTATCCAAAGGATTAAGAACTTCAAGACAGAATGACATGTTTGAATTTGCATTTTGGAAAGGGCATTGTGCTTTGCAGTGTGTAGGAAGGATTGAAGGAGGGCAGGCAGGAACAAAGGCAGAAGAGAAAAAGGATCCATTCTAGTCATGTAGGGGAATAATGGTGGTGACTCAGACAAGCATAGGAAGAATGGAGATGAAGAGCAATTGCTGAATTTGAAGGATATTTGGGAGGCGGGCATCCATAGGGTTTAGTGATGAATTGGATATAGGGGCTGAATGGGAGAAAAGTGGGTGATATGCAGGTTCTAGCTTTAGGGAACCCAGTGATCTTCAGAGAGAGAATGATACTGAAGATATAAATTTGGGTGTGATATAGATATGTGGAGAATTATAGTATCAATATAATGCTAAAGTTTGGATATAACTAAATGTTAAATAGCAAAGAAGTAGATCAACACTGACACATCTGCAATCATTTGAATTAGTTTTACAAGGAGATAATATGAAAAATGAGATAACATATTACAAATATATTTGTGTATTCTATGTATACACAACCTAAATATTAAGTATACATCTGAAACAGATACTATAATAAATCATATCAAATTATTAATAATATAGGTCTTTGGGAATTTGGTGACAATGTGTAGAAATATTTTTAACATGTGTATGTATTTTTCTATAATTTAATATCTTAGATACTGTAATTTTCTCTATAAAATATATCATACAATGTTAAAAACTATATTTTCAGTTTCACTATATTGAACTATAGTATGTTTACAAGTTACAAGATCACCATAAAAGATACTTTCCAAGATTTTGGAAGGCAAAATTTCTCAACAGGTCATAACGCAAAATTCAGCTGTCAATGTAATATTTTGTGTTCCATCAAAACAAAATCAGCATAATAAAAAATTGCTGTTCTGGATGTCATTGCAAAGCCATTTTTGTCCTGAGCCTGTGACTTAGAACTTGTTGGCAAGTTGTTTAGCCTCTGAGAAGGAGCCTGGATGACTGCTGAGACAGGAGAGTCGGTTTGGATTTTCTCTAAGGTGATCTTCCACTCTGTTTTGCCTGTGTCCACATCACACACAAAAAATTCCATCAAACCATGTTTCAGTCAAATCAGCCTATGTTTGCATTTTGAGATATGCAGTTAAATGGCCACAGTCTGAGATTATATGTGACCTGACATCTAATAAGAGTGTATTTCTTTCAAAGAGAATTTAATGTTTGTTCCTTACACTTTTGTTTTCCCTCTTTTATTTCTTCTTTTTGTCATAAAAAGATTGAAAATCCTCGCTGTATTAGTGTGCAGAACATAAAACATAAAGTTCTTCCTGAAAGGTAATTTTCCAAGAGTGAAAAATATGAGAATGGCATTTGATTGTTTGGTTTTCTGTCATTCAATGTTGCATTAAAACAACCATTTTTCCATAACTATGAATGGCCTTACTCTTGAAAACTGTCAGTTACAAATGAAAAGCGATAACACTTTGAAAGCAAAACCTTTCCTAAATCCCACTAGGTTTTCAGATGAATTTGAAAATTAGTTAGTGGTACATATTCATACACAAATGTATCCATTGTTGGGGAAGAAATTAAATAATTTATAAACTCCATCTCCATATTCTCAGCAAAATATTCTTTTTTACATCTTAAAATGAATAATTGTTATAAATCTTATCCTACTCTTTTTCATTTTTTCCTAAGGACGTTTATATTTTGTTTTTCCCTGATACGTGGATTTTAATACACTAAAGTTCGATACCATAAAGTGAAACCTAGAATTGCCATAGTTTATGAAGCCTTTTATATTATTTCACTAAAACAGGTGTTTGTGTGTGTGTGTGTGTTTCCTGGTTATGTGTTGATTCTAGAAACCTAAAAATAGAGAAAAAGCAAAAAACTTAATACAATTACCAACATTGCATAACCCAGAGAAAAACACCTGGATTAAATTTGACATCTTACTTCAAAGTCTCTTTGGATAAACTGTTATGGGAACAAGCGACTCAGGTTAAATAACTGTATGTTTCCATTAAGGGACAAAACTCTACCTGTCATCATAACTGGTATAGACTCTCTGGCTTAGACCTAATTTGAGAGGCCAGTTTTGGAGATTACTTAAGTGAAAGCTAAAATGATGGTTTCAAATTAACAATCAGAGAAAAACAAAACTTTTCCTTGTGGCCCTCTTGGGAAATTAGTCACCTGTGTTAGTGTGGCTGAAAGAGTAGCTGTCCTGTGTATTAGGACCAGCATGGGTTCTCTCACATTCAAAGTCTGCACAGCTAAACTGGTCTTAGGGCCCATGCTGTAAACCAAGACAGCTTTCTTTCTGTAATCTGATGGTTACTCTGTGTCTGCATCTCTGAAAGTTCCTAGTTCAAGGCATGCAGAAAAGAGAGATGTTAGAGTTCCTAAAAGAAAAACTTTAAACAAATTAAATTTAAATGAGTTTAATTGAGCAAAGAACTGTTTGTGAATCAAGCAGTCCTTGAACCAAAATAGGTTTAGAGAGACTCCAGGCTGCCACATGGTCAAAGACGATTTATGGACAGAAAAGGAAAGTGACGTTTAAAAAACGGAAGTGAAGTTCAGAAACAGCCAGATCAGTTACAGCTCAGTGTTTATCTTATTTGAACACGATGTGAACCGTTGGCTTTAGGCATAATTTAAAATATGTGAGGAGGCAGCTTTAGTCTAAACTTAATTTAACAGACCCACATAAGACCAATGGTTTAATAAGATCTCAAACTCTTTAAAATGTGCATTCTAATGAAGATGATATTTAGCTCTACCTAACTTTTCAAATTCCTTTTCATGCACTCATAGCATGTAATATTTCAGCCATCCCACACTTCCTACAGTTTCTCTCTTACCTTTTTATCTCTGCACGTGGCATACCTGCTGTTGGAACACCTTCTCCAACTTGCCCAGTTGGTCATGACATACATCCAGACTGTGTTGAAGGGTCATCTTCCCTGTGATGTCTGCCATAAACTCTACCAGGGACAGATAGTCTCTCTCCTCTGTACCTCATGGCACTTGGCACATATTTCCAATTTACTGTAAGCATGCTAGTCATAGGTTTGTTATTATTTATCTCTATTTTTAGTCTGTGAGCTCCTGGCAGAAAGTAACTATATCTTAGTCATCTTTGAATCCCTAGTACCTAGAACATTGTCTAATCTTAGTAGGCGTGCACACATGTCTGTTTTAAAAAAAATTAAGCTTTGCACAGTGGCAGTATCATAGCTAGTGAGTTTCATCCGAGGCACGATTATTGCTAATAGAAAACTTTTCCCAATACCCCGCCATGACGACTTGGATTATAGTCGGAATTGGCAATTTTTGATAATCTCCACGGAGACTGAATAAAGAAAAAAGAATTAAAAGTACAAAAAATATAAAATAATAAACATTAAATGTATTAAACTGTAATAAATTGGAGAATAATTATGTGCTTTTGTAGGGTCTACTGAAATTTGAAGTTCCTTGTTTAAAGAACTAAGAATAGCTCTTTGATTTCTTTGTGTCTTAAGCACTGTTTCCCATCTGTCACTCTGCACAATTTATGATCAGCTCAGTGAAATAATATCTAAGTATGGTGATATATAAGATTGACATAGGTGAGGTGAACTATGCAAATGCATTGATTTAAAACATTTCCATTTTTATTACAAGTTAGGAAGAAAGCATAAGAGTTTTCAAGTTAAAAATAAACAAAAGCTTTTAATAGGGCCTAGGGAAAGAGTCTGTGTTTCATAAATTGCATTAAATATTTGGTATGTAAAATTCCGGCTGCTGTTCTGCATTAAATGGGTGAAATGCATCCCCTATCTAATTAAGTAACCATATGGAGACAAGTCACATTTACATAAACAAAAGCAGAGAGCCTGGCTCTGTTGTATTCTCTTCTAGATTATGTAACTTGGTTTTCGTGCTATGGCTTTCTGTTCTGACTTGCACATTGCCATGGACCAATACACTCACAGAAAATGAATGGAAGTTAAAGAGCTAATTCGAAAGAGCCTTACTCTATTTACATATTGCAGTGAGAGGGACTCTGGAATATTATGAAATCTCCTATGTTTACTAACTGCTTGCCTGTTAAAGCCAGTAGTTTTGGGATCTGGCCAACAGGAAACCCATTGTGTATTTGCCTGCTTTGCAAGATAGCTATGTGCCTGGTGTACGGTGTAACCATTTCCCTGCATGTTTATTGAATAAATGCTTCACAGCATGTGTTCAGAATTTTTGACCTGACAGAATTTTACTAATGTAGCTACAGGGAGCAAATGATAAAGAAGTGTTTTAAGCAATGGTCCATATCACTAAGGCTCTAAGATGAAAACGATAATAGCAATCAGAAAATCAAAACATAAATGTTACGATGATACATTTGAGAATGGAAATAATAGAGATGATAATTGTAACTCTTCCCTTTTTATACTATTCTTTGTCCACACAGGGATCTTGCTGAAGGTGGTGATCATAGTGGCACATTATATGTATGTGGCATTTAATTACTTACTCTATTTTTACATATATTTTAACATCACAAAACACCAACAGATTTTAATCATCCATTTTTGTGGATGAGAAAAATGGAACCTCAGAGTTAAGTTACTCACCCAAGGTCACAGAGTTAAGGCAGACCTTGTCAGGTTATTTGATTCTCATGTAAAGTTCTTTAGTTTGAGCAGATTGAGTCTTTGCTTTTGGGTAGGTTCCCTGTTTACAATTTGAAACAAATACCAGTGTAGTGAAAAGACAATCATACTTTGGAGACCAAAGAGGGAGAAAAAAGTGAAATGTATTTCAAAGTAGTATCATCTCAAGAAAAAAGTATACAAATAATTTAGAACATCTCAAAACCTCTTGATACTCACCTTCACTTAAACAATAATCCCATGGATCAGGATTTTATGAATCCCAATTCTGGATGACCGTGGTCCCCAGTGTGCCTGATTGCATTACAAATACAACACATCAGATGATCAAATACTGGCAGTTTATCGTGGTTAACCCTGACGGATTGGCAGTGTCTTTGGCCCAGTTGTTTCACTTGCTGATGTTCACTGCCTCCTCGTATTTTAATTTGATTTTTAGTTGTTAAATATTCCTGCTTTAAAATAAACGTTTGTTTCTTAATGAAACACAGAAAAATTCTTTATTCTCAATTATTCTTTGCCTTGCTTACATCTGACTTTGGTGAGGATGTCTGGTCAGTTAAATACAGTTGGTAGAACACTTGTTCTCTCAAAAGTACTTATTTTCTCAAGACCTTCTCTGGGATGGGTTCCTAACACTTCCATCCTGACCTGGAATCACCATCCAGCTGACAGGTTAACCAAATGGTCTTTAAGGTAAATGTCATATTTATTGTAAGTGAAGAGGTGATATACAGATAATGTGTCTTTTGATATCATCTTATGTCATCATTTTTTTGTTTGTTTTTGTTTTTTGAGATGGAGTCTTGCTCTGTTGCCAGGCTGGAGTGCAGTGGTGTGATCTCAGCTCACTGCAACCTCCGCCTCCCAGGTTTGAGCTATTCTCCTGTCTCAGCCTCCTGAGTAGCTGGGACTACAGGCGTGCACCACCATGCCCGGCTAATTTTTGTAATTTAGTAGAGATGGAGTTTCACCATGTTAGGCAGGATGGTCTTGATCTTTTGACCTCGTGATTCGCCCACCTAAGCCTCCCAAAGTGCTGGGATTACAGTCGTGAGCCACCACACCTTGTCTCATCTTTTGGTTTTATGAACTACATGCTATTACTTTACAACAGGCATTCACTAAATTAGAGTATCAGACTTATAAGGGTCCATTCCTCTGAAACAGTGGAATCCTGAGGTGGTTGGAGTCACAGACCTGTGTTGCTGTCACTGCAGCCTTGGACAAGGCGCATAATTAACACATCTCCTCAGATACACAGTGACACCCACCTTGGAGAGTTTGTGTCTCTTAAATGACCAAATCCTTGTAGAAGGCTTATTACCATAATCTGTAGTTACTTGGTAAGCGGCAGCTCTTATTTTGACTTTCTGCTAATGTAGGTTCCGTGTTTTTTAATCTACCAATGCTCTTTCCTGAACAGCTGATGGCATTAGGATTTAATTAAGTGAAACTTGGAGTGCTCGCTTTGTGTAAGATGGAAGATGCAGCTGTATCAGTGAGGAATGTTTTCTGCCACAAATAACAGAAAATCTCTCAGTAGCTTTAAGTAGGGAATTTTTTTTTAAGCTGTAATGTATTATCTGGGGGTGGATGACACCTGGTGTTAGTTAAAGCTCTCAGTGATATCTGTGTTGGGACTTCTGCGTTCCTGTTGGACTTTTCTTCCTGAACTCCAATTAAGGCAGGAACAGGAGAAAGGACAGTACCAGCCACACCTATTTTTTTTTTTTTTGAGACAGTCTTGCTCAGTCACTCAGGCTGGAGTGCAGTCGCGCCATCTTGGCTCACTGCAACCTCCACCTCCCAGATTCAAGTAATTCTCCAGCCTCAGCCTCCTGAGTAGCTGGGATCACAGGTAGGCACGCGCCACTACACCTGGCTAATTTTTGTATTTTTAGTAGAGATGGCATTTCACCATGTTGGCCAGGCTGGTCTCAAACTCCTGACATCTGTTGATCTGCCGACTTCTCTCAAAGTGCTGGGATTACAGACTTGAGCCACCATGCCTGGTCACATCTATTTTCATCAGGGAAACACAAGCCTTCACAGAAGCTTCTGTTCATGACTCATGTGCTAAACCAGTGTTACCTGACCATGCTGACCTGCAAGAAGGTAATCTGACTGTGTGACTTTTCCAGCCTCTGCTGTGAATGTGGTGTGGAAGGAGGCAGATGGCTGGATCAGTCACCAGCCATTTGTCCTACCACAATTTCAAACTTTTCTCTGAATTATACAGTGGAGTTGTGGTTGAGATTATAAATAAATGTATATGTGTTGAGATTATAAATAAATGTATCTTGAAGGAAAAAAGGCATTCATGCAGTATTGCATAAAACTATTTATTAAAGTAAGTGACTTCTTCCCACCCTGTCCCAAAGAATAGAATCTGTCAGCAATTTATAAGCCCCTTAAAAGTTTCCACTTCAGTTCTTGTTCCTCTTTCTTACCTACCCTTCCTTTTTACTGAAAGAATTGACAATCTCCTGAAGAATTCAATTCTAAACTACTGAGCAGGGCTAAGCATGGTTGGCAAGTGTGTGGTGAGGGAGGTGACTCCTTGCCCTTTGGCATGTGGAAGGGATGTCCTGGAGAGGCAGTCTGCTGAGGGGATTCAGCCTTCTTGCTGGAAGGAAGCCACCTGCTGGGCAGGGCTTTGCTGCACCAGGAATGAGAACCTGACCCAGTGTGGAACTTGGGGTGTGGGAAGGTGGGGCTGGGTATAGAGATAAGCAGTAATCACTCCCAGCACTTCACCATACAAAGCAAAAAAAAAAAAAGCAAATATCCTATTTTCACCTACCTTATTTGTTAGAAGGGTGCAAATAAACAGTGATATGTATACAAATATATACATACAATCAATCCCTCACCTTCTCAATGCCACTCAAACAAATCATTTTCCTTTGTTTCTTACTTTCATGGATCCCAACCCTTTTTGTATTTATGCAATAAGAAAAACGTAATGTTACATTCTACCATTTTTGTCATCCTCTGAACATTAACATTGACTGATTCTTTTTTCTTTATTTCTGAAACAGGATCTTCCTCCCTCCCTCCCTCCCTCCCTCCCCCTCTTCCTTCCTCCCTCCCCCCTTCCTCCCTCCCTCCCCCTCTTCCTTCCTCCCTCCCCCCTTTCTTCCTCCCTCCCCCTTCCTCCCTTCCTCCCCCTCTTCCTTCCTCCCTCCCCCCTTTCTTCCTCCCTCCCCCTTCCTCCCTCCCCTCCTCCCCATTTCCTTCCTTTCTCCCTTCCTCACTTCCTCCCTTCCTTCTTCCCTCTCTCCCCTCCTCCCCCTCCCCCTCCCCCCTCCCCTCTTTCTCCCCCCTCACTCCCTCCTCCCCTCCCTCCCCCCTCCCCCCAGACTGGAGTGCCAGTGGTGTGATTTCAATTCACTGCAGCCTCTACCTCCTGAGCTCAAGCAATCTTCCCACCTCAGCTTCCCAAGTAACTGGGACTAGAGGCATGCACACAGCGAAATTTTTTGTTTTTAAATTTTTTGTAGACAACAGGGTCTCACTATGTTGCCCAGGCTGTTCTCAAACTCCTGGACTCAAGTGATCCTCCTACCTTTGCCTTCCAAAGTGCTGGGATTACAGGCGTGAGCTACTGTGCCTGGTCTAAGATTGATTGATCGTTAAGGGGGATCCTTGGGTACCTTGGACAGTTACCCTCCGACTTTTCCGTTCTACTCTTCTGCTCTGTGTTTGCAGGCTGAACATGCTGCTTTATTTAAAGGACATTTATTACAATGGGAGGAGGGGAACCTAACTGCTTTTAGATCTCTCTGTGTTTTGTGAGTTGAATGGTTAAAACTTGATCTATTATATGATCTGGCGTCTTTATTTATTTGGCATTTATGTATGCCAGATAAATAGACATGGTCATGCATTGTTACTAGTTAAGCAAAAATGCATCATTCAAATTGCACGTCTGAACCTGTCTGCTCAGCCTACCACTATAGGTTTGAGTATGTTTTATTAAGTGACCCTTTTAGGGAACAATGAATTGGACAGAAATAAAGCCCCTGATGGGAGTATAAGCAGTTGATGCTCATATAAAATCTTTTAATACTTTTGTCATTTCCTTTAATGTATGGATTTACAAAAGCCTGCAGGGACTTGGTATTTGTTGAAGATAGAAATTGGCATAAGCATGCAGTAACAAAACAAATTAATATGTGATTTATGAAATTCATTTAAATATAATTTAAAATATTTTTTAAAAACCACATCTGAGATTCTACACTGAAACCCCCTTACTCCCTTGACATATACACATTTTATTTTCTGACTTTATTGTACTTTTGACATAAACTGTTTGCCCTTTTTAGAATACTTGCTTTACAATTTTTTGATGCTGACTGACAATTACTTACATAAGTTAGCTTTTCCATTGCAAATACATTTCAAGGCTTATAGTATCTTAAACTCTTTGTTATGTGAGGCTGTTTTTTCTCCCCTTAAGTTGATGTATTTAATGGGGAAAAAAATCTTATATGGAAGAATCAAGTTACAGTTACATTTAATTTGTTGCAGTGGCAAAC
The DNA here is from genome assembly GCF_030222135.1 of Aotus nancymaae. NCBI lineage: Eukaryota > Metazoa > Chordata > Mammalia > Primates > Aotidae > Aotus > Aotus nancymaae. The sequence continues at coordinate 3,750,107 of NW_026988494.1, read as the reverse complement.
TGTGCATGTGTGTTCTCAGTCATTAGGAGCTGTTTACTAACTCTTGTTTTATTTTCTTCCTCTTGAAGTCTGAGTCTTTGTACCTCTTTTTACGTTTGAGAATTCCTCCTAGAATTCTTAAACAGAACATTACTTTTTTTTTTTTTTTAATTGAGACAGAATCTCACTCTGTCACCTAGGCTGGAGTGCAGTGACATGATCTTGGCTCACTGCAACCTCTGCCTCCCAGGTTCAAGCAAGTCTCCTGCCTCAGACTCCCGAGTAGCTGAGATTACAGGGGTGCACCACCACACCTGCATAGTATTTTTATTTTTAGTAGAGATGGGTTTTTGTCATGTTGGCCAGGCTGGTCTCACACTCCTGACCTCAAGTGATCTGCCTGCCTAGCACCTCTCAAAGTGTTGAGATTACAGGTGTGAGCCACTAATCTCAACACTTTAAGAGGCATAGGCAGAAAATTAAGTCAGAAAATTACTCCTATTTTTAATGAATTAGGTTTACCATTGACAATGCTTCCTGATTTGGGTTGTTGATGACTTAAGCATGAATGGTAAGCGGCTCTGGTCAAATGGCATGCAGAAAGCCAAGTTAGGTCTCAAGATGCACCCCTTATCCCAGACTCTCTCTGGAGAGCTGGATCTGATGTGTGAGTGCATTAGTCAGGTTGCTCTAGAGGGACAGGGTGCTCCAGAGAGCTTTAAAGAATAAGCGCTCACACATCAGAATGTAGAATAGATGTATATATAAAGGCTATAGATACATATATAAAGAATACAGAATAGATGCATATATATAAAGAATATAGAATAGATGCATATATAAAGGAGAGTTTATTAAGGAGTATTGACTGCTGATCACAAGGTGAGGTCCCACAATAGGCCGTCTGCAAGCTCAGAGGAGCAAGGAAGCCAGTCCAAGTCCCAAAACTGAAGAACTTGGAGTCCAATGTTTAAGAACAGGAAGCATCCAGCACAAAAGAAAGATGTAGACCAGAAGTCTCAACCAATCTAGTCTTTCCATGTTCTTCTGCCTGCTTTTATTCTGGCCACGCTGGCAGCTGATTACATGGTACCCATCCAGGTTGAGGGTGTGTCTGCTTTTCCCAGCCCACTGACTCAAATGTTATTCTCCTTTGACAACACCTTCACAGACACACCCAGGAACAATACTTTGCATGCTCCCATACGTTTAAGTTGACACTCCGTGTTAACCATCACAGTGAGAATGTTCTTCCAGTCATTCAGTAGGTCGTTGTTCTCCACTTCATCCTAAAGACTGACTTGGTCTCAATGGGAACAACCATTTCTAGGGCAGAGTTAATCTTTGTTTTGAAATGTTTGCTATCTTTGGTCTTACGGTAGAATGGCCTTTGGAGGGTACAAGATACCACTCCCCCTTGTCCTCTTCACTGTGCTCAGCAATCACACCCTGCTGCCTTTGATTTTGTGGCAGTTTACTGGGACGTAAGTGTTTGCTGACTGCATGAAGAAACAAGGAGGTACAGTTTTGCCTCCTGTGCTTCCCTTCTTATGTTGCTTCCTCAGTTTCCTGAGATGAAGAGAGAGTACAAATTGTTCCTTTCATTTGAAATGTAATTATAGCTACTGGCTATAAGCTCAGGGCTATTTGTGATTTTAGTTCTCACCCTTTGTAGTGCAGTCCATCGTATATGGTGGAAGGTTGCTGGGGGCAGAGGGTGAGCCGAGGGCAAGCAGAATGGAATCACATTCCCTTTGAAGGGGCAGTGAGCTGGTGAGTTATCCAAGATCCAAGATAGATTACCAGACAATCTCCACAGTTTCATAGGTAAAGAAAGCAGACCATTTGGAATCTTTTGACCATATTTTATGGCTAAGTATCCTCTATCATCCTCCCTGTCATTCACATACATGTGTGGGAGAACAACATCTATTCTTATCTTCTTTTTTTTTTTTTTTTTTTTTTTTCAAAATATTGAAGAAGCTTGGGGTTGTTAGTAACCCCTTAAGGTAGCTATTCACCAGAGCCTCTCACTTCACAGATGTTTCTGCAAAGACGCTTAGATTCAAAACGGAAATTTGAGGAGTGATGTATTCATTCTTATGCTTTGACCAATAACGCTGAAACCGTGCCTAGCTGGAGGCACCATATCCTCCTAGTTCAGCTTCTAGAAGATAATTCATTTGCATGGGTTCTACAAGCATGCTTTGTTAATACAGTAGAAGTTCTCCATCACAGATTCTTAAAACTGGTGTGGGTTTGCCATTGTGTCCTGATGTATGTGCCATCAATGTAGGCTGTGTTCTGATGTCCTCTTTGATTTCACAGGAACTGACAACAGCGAAGTCCTTCCTGAATCCATCCCATCAGCTCCCGGGACACTGCCTCATTTCATAGAGGAGCCAGATGATGCTTATATTATCAAGAGCAACCCTATTGCACTCAGGTGCAAAGCAAGGCCAGCCATGCAGATATTCTTCAAATGCAATGGCGAGTGGGTCCATCAGAACGAGCACGTCTCTGAGGAGAGTCTGGATGAGAGCTCAGGTAGGAGCGTGCAGCAGTCAGAAGCAGCTATAGCAACTCTTCAGATTCTCCAGTGATTATATGTCTGGGAAAGACTAGAAATCACCCCTCACCGCCTAGTGTGAATGAGGTCATAGTTAAATTACTCTTGGCATATAAGATGTGATCCTTTCTTCAAATGACTTCACAGCTGCCTTTCTAGTCTATTCCAATAAAATGCAGAGGCATTTTCTTCTTGCTATATGTAACTTTAAACATTGCATTTTGTATGGAAGTTGATACTCTCATAGTCACTGTTTTCATTTGCAGAATTCTAAATATTTTTGAGGACAAATACTGACTTTTGCATCAAACCCCTTGTTCAGTAGCATGATTTGAGTTTTGATAATCTTTCCTAGATTTTTATTCTTTGCACTTTATTCTCCACCATTGGTGGTTTTTGAGTCCTCTTTTAGTTTTTTTGACTGTGGTATAGTGGCAGATCCCAAATAAGGTTACCATATTCTAGCAGGATCTCGAATATGAAAGAATTGTGGGACCATCTTTATGTCATTAGTTTGTTGAATTTGGCTGATAAGTGGTGATGATGGAAATTATGATTATACTAGCTACAGCATATTGAGCACTCACTGTGTAACAGGCTTTATCTAAGCATTTGACATGCATTGTTATCTAGCTCAGTTTTTACAACAGCCCTCTGCAGTAGGTAATGCTGTTATTACCTTCTTCTAAACGAGGAAACTAAGGCTCAAAGAGATTAAGTAAACTAAGTGCTTGCCCTGGATGTCAAAGTGAGATAATTTGACTCAAAACCTTCAAAATGTATACCCTTTTATATTTTAATGTTGACAGAAACAATCTATGCTTTCGAACTTTGTTTTCTCAGAAAAGATTTAACCTGGTCACATGTTAGATTATTGATTTTTTTTTTTTTTTTTTTTTTTTTTAAGTTGGTCAACTATTTGACTTGGTCAGCTCACTAGATCTCAGACTTTTAAATAAGTCAGAAAACATCAGTACAACTGTGAAGTTTCAAGTTAGTTTAATTTATTAACTATATAGCAGTTATATTCTATATAACAAGGGAGGCCTTTCAGAGTATTCAGAGACAGGTAAGATAGTAGCCCATATAGGTGGGCTTTACACATAATGATAGAGATAAGATAAATATACCCATAAATGCAGTGCAGATGAAGTTAAGATAAATATCTGAAGACAAGACTATGGTGCTATGGAAGATTTGGACTATCAGTAAAGGTATTGTGGACTCAGTAGCGGTTGAAAGGGACATTGATGACTATGTAACTCAGATGGGCATAATAGATGCTCTACTATATGGGGGAGGGAGGAGTTTTAGTGGTCTGAAAGTCACAAATATTAGTAAATGAAGAAAGCTTAGTATATGTCCAGCAAAATGTTTGGTTTTGTTGAAATATAAAATTTACATACAAAAATAACAGCCGATAGCTAGAAAACCCAGTTTAATCAATAGCATGAAAGGCCTCAAATAAGAGTGTGGAGTCCTTTTCTTAGTTTTATGGATATTTTGGTTGTGGTGATGGATCCTATTGATGTACAGCTGGAGCTCTGCTTTAAAGAATGAATCTGGCAGAAAAGTTGGTAAGCAGAAACCAGAATAAGGAAGCTAGGAGACGGGCAATTCAGATGAGAGAAGGTAAGAGCTGGTTCAATAATTGGGGGGTGTAGGGGCACAGAAATAAAACCAGAATATAAGTAATTGTATTAACAAGGAGAAAAATCTGAGATCACAGTTTTCACAAGCTGAATTTGAAGTGCTTATGGTATATAATGAAGAGATGTAGATTTGGAACTTGGGAGAATTAGGAGGTAGAAGAGTAGATTTGGGAATCATTAGGAAAGAATGAAGCCATGTAGGTGGAAGAATTGCTAGAGGGGAAGGGGCAATATGGAAAGGAAGTAGACCTAGAAATACAGACCTCTTCAGAAGACAGGGACAGGAATGTCAGCCTCCAGCAAAGAAGTAAACAGGGGATGCTGTGTTCCAAAGCAAAAAGAGAAAATTATCTCAAAAAGATCTGTGGGTAAAACTCTATGAATAAAGAAAAGGGCCAAGAATTAAACATTTTATTTATATGTATACAAAGAGTGCTAATCATTACACAGTTCTCAACTACTGTTGGATTGCACTGTAAATTCAAAACTCCAAAAGTAGAGAAACACCTAAAACCCTATCATAATTCCCTATTCATTCCAAAGTGGAATTAGTAGGAGGAAGAAGAAACAAAGTTCCCCATTTAGAGATTTTGTTCTTCAGACCAAAGCATGCTTAGAATCCTAGAATCTAAGTGTAAGAACTGGAGAGATCTTAGTGATAAATAGCCCTATTTTATATTTTAAAAATCTTAAGAGTCAAGAGATATAATTAGGCTGGGCACAATCCCAGCACTTTGGGAGGTCGAGGCAGGTGGATCACGAGGTCAGGAGTTTGAGATCAGCCTGGCCAACATAGTGAAACTCCATCTCTACTAAAAATACAAAAATTAGCCAGGCGTCATGGTGGGTGCCTGTAATCCCAACTACTCAGGAGGCTGAGACAGGAGAATCACTTGAACCTGGGACGCGGAGATTGTAGTGAGCCAATTCCACAGCATTGAACTCCAGCCTGGGTGACAGAGCGAGACACTCTCTCAAAAAAGAAAAAAAGAGAGAGAGAGAGACAATTAGTTCATGGCATAGCTGTTTCAAGACCCAGATCTCCTGATTGCTCCTTCAGGCGAATTTCTTCAACACCATCAGCCACCTTTGCTTGTAGATTTATATACTTTTCTCCCAAATCAAAATGTTGACAAGTTTTCATGCTGACATATGGAAGGATTGAAGTGCACGCACATGGCTCATCATTTTCCATTATGAATCTATTTAGGGTTTTAGTCACTCGTGTATAATCCTATACGCATATCATTAGGATTTCTTTATTGCTGACCATTTCTTCCATCTTTGTAAAAGCCAATCCCTTAATTTGGGTCATGTTTTTGGCACTGTTAGACAAAAATTTAGAGCAAGCAATGATAGATATTTCCAGGATTGTTGGTACAGTTTACTTTTTGAAGGAAGGATTTGGCATTTTGATGGGAAAAAGAGAGAACAAATTGAATCTTGATTTCAGGAACATTTCCAATCTTGCGCTCCCAAGGCTGGGATCCAGGAGAGACCTAGATGGATAGCCTGGTGCTGGGAGAGATGGAGTCGGAGACAACAGCAGTCTTACTTACGTTGGCATTAAAAATTCAAAGGAAGACGCTGGAATTTGGGAGAGGGCAACCATGAGAATGATATCTACCATATAAGCAGAAGCCTACAAAACAATGGCAGAATATGAAAGGCTCATGTGTCTTTTGCTCAATTAGTACAACTAAAAAGAACTCAAATACCAGTGCCTCACTGGGGCTGTATGTTTTATCATTAGATGTCTCTGTCCTAGATTTTGCCCAGCCATGAACTCAAAATAGCAGAATCCCATTGGGCAAACTCTTCCAAATGAAAGAAAGAACATTGAAAAAAGATCAGCCATTTCTTTTACCACTGCTAGAAAAATCTTATATCCTTTCTCATATAAAGACCTCTTTAAGTATTGCAAGCCAATTCAACAGTGCACCCTCTTGTAATTTCACTACATTCTGTTTTGTTACTGCTTCCCCGTTTTTATTCCCCTAGCATTGCTAGGCAACTCCATGTCATGTGGATAGCATTTTTGATTACATTTTCTACCTCCATGTAGAAATCTCCTCTCCACTTCCTTAAAAAAAAAAGCCAATAAAGGACACATACTTCAAAAATTCATAAATGACAAAATCTAAAGAGATTATATACCATTTTTTAAAAATATGCTGTTGAGAAAGAATTTAAATTTTAGCAGTTACCTTTTTGAAAAGGACTTAATAAGCAGAACCTTTTCTTCCAAGTCATTTTGACTGAATCAATGCGAAGGAAATGTCTCTCCCTCAACTGTTTTCTTCTGTGTAGTTAATGAAAATCACTATGTACCACACACTGCAATTACGTTTCCTAAGCTCTATATTAATAGTAGAATTGTGGAAACAAGAGCAAGATGAGTGGAGATATTATACCCCGAACCAATACATAAGTGCAATTTAAGTTGGAAACAAAATGGCCTCAGGTATTGAAACATAGATGCATTACCGCCCTTGGGTTCTCCAAGGCAGAGCTGGGAAACAGGACTTGACTACCTTTACAGATTTAATGGCTTTTGACTGGATCCATAAAATAATTCCTCCCAGCCTAATGGGAGTAAATGACACTGAGAAGCCAAGGACAGTGGGACCACATTTGACCAGAGAGACAGAGAGTACTATCCATATTTTTTTGAGTCCTGTCAAAAGTAACTTCTGTGTCTCTTTGGACAACATATTCTCCATTTCTGAAATTCTAGAGAAATTTGAGATATATATTTATTTTTTATTTTATTTTTTTTACTTATGGGCATTTTGTCTTCAGAACTAATGGGAAATGCATAGGACCTGGGAGTGTTTGGAGTAGACAAAGAATCTTTTGTGTTCCTAAATTGGAAGCAATAAGTCCTTTCAGTTGTTAAAGGCTGCAAACTGCCTTTGGTCTTTCTGGTAATTTGGCCCTGTCATCTAACAGTTCAAATAAGAAGAAAACAGATTGGGTGTTTTCATGCAGTTTAGCTTGGAAAACCCAGAGCTAGAGTTCTTTCCTGCAAAAACTACAATTTATTTGACATGAGTTACTGGGTTTGCACAGACAAGGCTATATCTCTTAGTAATGTACACTTGCAGTTCCCTGCACTAGCCAAGAGATCCTCTTTCATTTGTTCTGCCTCATTTCATTTGGAAATATGGGAACTCGTCTTCCTTGTGTTGTTCTTCTGTTAACATCTGGAAGCTTAGAGTTGAGAAGTAATCTCAACCCAAGAGCCATGCCCCTGTGAAAGAATGAAGTAACACAGAAATTAAGAGCTTTAATCTAACAGGCAGACACACGTATATCATACACACAATAGTAAACAACAACAAACCACATGTATCTTGGCAATCAAGATTATGTGGCCTGTGGGGAGCTTGAGTTATCGATAAGCTAAACCACTTCTTTATTGTTCAATAAAAGCAGGAATTCTCTTAACAACACACTGTGACTCTTATCTTATTCCACCTCAGAGATATTGAATTCTAATGAGTGAAATAATGTGTATTCCAATGTGTTATGGGAAAAGTCTCAACTCTGGTAAACTAATATTTTCTTCTTAAAGAATTTCATTTCAGGGACCTCATTGTGTGTGATTTCCTTTTTAAACAACTGGAGTCACTCTCTGGGGATAAAAGGTTAATGGATTGTATTGAGAAAAGGGAGAAGAATAGAAATAAAAATGTATTAAATCTTAAAAGTTTATATCTTAGAATGTTGCTATGCTGGTGATGGGGATTTGAATATAGTATCTTCCAGAAAACCATTAATTTGAAGGTATCTTGAATGATTCACAAATCACCAAGGTATGTTTGTGAAGCATATATTTTAGACCACATAACATAGAAATAATCTCTAAAGTATTTCATTGACAGTTTGTGGGTTTAAAACTCACTTTGATAGAAGCCTTCTCCCTTCCCACCTTAGATTTCATCTTGTGTATCACTCTACTTCTCAGAGAAGACTGACATATTCTTAAAAGGTTTTCAGGAAAATATTATGAATTGCCTACATAAACTGTGGCAGAATATGAAAGCTTTGTTTCTTGTAGCTAATTTAACTTTTCTTACAAAAGGGAAATAAAAAGGAGATTATTTATTTTCCTTGCACCCTTAGCAGTGATAGAAGTGACCTAATCACTTTATATAATTTAATAAATTCTGATATCGATTAGACCTTTGTCTTAAAACCTAAATTCTTGGCCAGTCTCTTCAGTGCACACATTAAGAAGTATGTATATTGATTTAAAATACAAATTATAAAGATCTATACAAAAATGCAGAGAGAGAAACCTGAGGTTAGATTAATAGTTAAGAACATGGGTTTTGGTATAGAGAGCAATGTTTGAATTCGGGCTTTCCATTTACAAACTTTTTCAGGTAGCTATGGAATTGAGCTTCCTTTCTCCTTGGTTTCTCCATGTGTGAAATGGCAGCGAAAACTGTATCCACTGTCACATAGCGCCTAATATATGTGACATGCTTAGCCTAGGTCCTAGTGTACAGAAAATGCTTGGTCAAATGCTTGGTCAAGACTAGCCCTCAAAATGATGAATATAAAATAGTTATTTTCTTCTTCTAATTTTTTGAGACGGAGTCTCACTCTGTTGCCCAGGCTGGAGTGCAGTGACACTATCTCGGCTCACTGCAACCTCTGACTCTCGGATTCTAGCAGTTCTCTGCCTCAGACTTCCAAGTACCTAGGATTACAGGCACCCGCCACCACACCTGGCCAATTTTTTCTTTTTTAGTAGAGAAGGCATTTCACCGTCTTGGCCAGGCTTGTCTTGAACTCCTGACCTCATGATCCACCCACCTCAGCCTCCCAAACTGCTGGGATTACAGGTGTGAGCCACCACACCTGTCGTTTATTTTTGAATGAGACAAGTGGATGATGATTATGATTCAAAAAACAAATATATAATTGTAGAATTTTGCATTCCAAGGAGATAACAGGGCTAATATTATTGACAGGTAAATATTTGCTCTTCCTAGAGTAACATTGCCTTATTTGCATCTGATTCAACCATTCAGGTCACTTTGTTTCTTTATGTTACTCTCAGAGTCCATGGGAGTGTTACAGGAAAGCGGTCTTGATCCAGACCCCAAAAGAGTGTTCTTGGATCTTGTGCAAGAAATTCAGGGCATGTCTGCAGTACAAAGTAAAACCAAGTTTATTAAAAAAGTAAAGTACTGAAAGTACAGCTACTCCATAGACAGAGCATGACGTTCCTGAAAGTAAGAGGAGGAACGCGTCCACCCTAGGTACAATGCTTGTATATATGGGAGATCTGCTCTGCTTGAAGGGTTTGCAATAACGGATTAATTTTCTTAATTATTATATTTTGCAATAATCAGTATTATCTTTAAAGCAAAATTAGGAATGCCTTTTTTCTCCAGATATCAGGATATCTGTACACTCCCAAGTCTGGGTCTGTTTGGTAAACATTATTAATTTGTTCCCTTAACTGTCAACATCTAGAGGCTAGGAATGCATAACTTTGAGAATATAGCCCAGCAAGCCCCAGCCTCATTTTCCTAGCCCTCACTCAAGATGGAGTTGCTCTGGTTCGAATGCCTCTGATAGTAGCAATGTGGGGGATACAAGTGGTACAATATATGCCCTAACCTGAGGTCATAAGCCACTAGCAGGAGGTGATTTCAGTGGCTGCGGGAATGGAAAGTCATTGATTGAAGCAACAGGATTGGAAATCATGACCGTGTTGCCTACCATGTTGTGAGTAAGACACGGATTGAGTCATTCATGGGATGCTGTCTTCTAAACAACCCTTCTGTGTCCACTTCTGCCTCAAGTTTCTTTTCTTACTGTTGTCAGACAACACTATTAAGTTAATTTGCTTTCCTTTGCCAGACACCTCCGAGCTGATTAATTCTAATCTCTGGTGTGGAAGAAACTGGAGAGCTTGGGTGTATTCTTTGTTTCTGTACTTAACACTGAACTGGTAGTGCTTCTGAGGAATACGTGGAGGGCTTATTATCCTGGGAAAACTAAAGACTATTCATTAGGCATAGCACATATGCACATTCAAAGGATAACCATTTTATTTTTGGTCAAGATACATTTTTCTCTTGTTGCTAGGATGAAGTAATAAAAGACATTTAGCCCTAATTAATTATCTGCTGGTAAAATGAATCATTGTTCCGCCTTTTCATTTCTATATTTAATCTACTACTGTCAGTAGTATGTTGGCCTAAAGACGTCTAAGCTCTCTTATGATATGGAGGTGCAGTTCCATGACATTTCTTCCCTGTCAGTTTTGAAACTTCAAATGTGTGTGAGATACATGTGTCCTTACCAGAGTCCCCAGAGCCATGTTCTAGAAGCCAGGCCATATATTGAATAAGGACAGAGCTTTCAAATCGTAGGTAGAATGGCACCCAGACTCTGCTTCTGGTGCCATGGCAGTTGTCACAATGGGCACTGTGGAGGCAGATTAAAATGTCTCCCCCTCCAGCACAGAAGCTCCTTGAGAGTAGGGATCTTGAGGATTTGCTTGTCAATGTATCCTCAGCACCTAACACAGTGACGGGCACATACAGGGTGCTCAATAATTGTCTTTCCAATGACATATGTCATAAACCTTATGACATCTTTGATCTATTGCTTATGGTAGGGGACCAGTGGCAAAATAGTAATACTAAAAAATAGAAATAATAGTAACACAATGTTAAGATAAAAGACCAAAATGCATATGATGGTATTAGTAAAAGTAAAGGGCCATGCAAATACTATATAATTAACTAATAATAATAATAACAATATGTTATTCAAAATCTGAGTGAGAGTCTCATTGTTGAAGCATATTTTTCAATGCTCTGAACCTGAAGCAGTGAGACAAATGGAAAACATTCCTTATGTATGTGGAAGACTTTTTCCAGCTGAAAGGGCTTTCTGTCTGCTCAAGAGTCATCAGAGTAAGAGAGGATACCTCAACCAAATGCGGGCATCAGAGGGGCTGAGGAACCTTGGGAGTTCACGGTTCTTTCAAGAAAACTCTTGAATATAAGAGAATATTGTTTTTCAGGCGGGGCACAGTGGCTCACGCCTGTAATCCAAGCACTTTGGGAGACTAAGGTAGGTGGATCACATGAGGCCAAGAGTTCTAGACCAACCTGGCCATCAAGGTGAAACTTCATCTCTACCAAAAATGCAAAAATTAGGTGGGTGTGATGGCACATTCTTATAATCCCAGCTACTTGAGAGGCTCAGGCACAAAAATTGCTTGAACTTGGAAGGTGGAGGCTGCAGTGAGCCAAGCTTGCAGCACTGCACTGTGCCCTAGTTAACAGATACTATTGTTTTTCTTTCTTTTCTTTCTCTCTCTCTCTCTCTTTCTTTCTACAGAGTCTTGCTCTGTTGCCGAGGCTCGCGTGTAATGGCGTGATCTCAGCTTCTTGCAGCCTCTGCCTCTTGTGTTCAAGTGATTCTCCCTGCCTCAGCCTCCTGAGTAGCTGGGATTACAGGCACCTGTCACCATGACAAGCTAATTTTTGTATTTTTAGTAGAGACGGGGTTTCGCCATGTTGACCAGGCTGGTCTTGAACTCCTGACCTCAGGTATCTACCCACCTCTGCCTCCCAAAGTGCTGGGATTACAAGGGTGAGCCTCCGCGCCCGGCCCTGTTGGGATCCAGCTCAACCCTGTACGTGGGTGCTCCGAGTCCTGCTGGTGACAAGGGAGTGAGAAAAGAAATGAGACAAAGACAAGAGTAGAAGTTCACAGTGAGTCCAGGGGGCCAACTCACTCTCGCATGCAGTGAACTGCATTGGCACTGGGCTCTGGCTCCACACTCTTTTATTAGGTGCACTGTCTTATTAATCTGTCCGCTGTTGGAAGGGGAGGTAAGAAGGAAGATGGCTGGGTGGGGTAGGGTGGGCAGGACAGTGTGTCTCGCAGCATTCAATAGCAAATGTGGTTCTTCTAATTTGGATTGTCCATCCAGGTGCATCTACAAACAGGCACAGCAGATAAGGTGCCATAAGGTCTGACCACATACAATGCATCAAGGGGCTTTTATCTACCGAGCATTGCAGACACAGCAATCAAAATTACTCCATATTCTGAGAGCATAGGCAGAGCCTGTGGTGTTCCGGTTATCTCTGCCTTGTAAGGCTTTCCAGCCTCACAAGCTCCTATCTGCAAAGACCCTCCCGAGTCTTGTGAGGAGAGGTTGCATTCCTTCCCAGAGTTCTTGCACAAGCCCTCTTTATGAGATCCTTATGCAGATCCTATGTTGGGGAGAGATCATGGGACCAAAGCCGTCTTTGTTGCCTTGCAACCACACTGCAGCGTTTCCCGGAAAGAGCTCTCAGATAGTCTTTAGTGTAGGCCTCCTGTTACCGCTTGATCTCTGCTTTTATTTTACTGAACCATAGTTTGGAATTTTCTTAATTTAATATTTGATCCGTGGCACAAATCTCCATGTATAAAAAGCAAAGCAAGCTTGTAATAATTTATCCATGAGTAACACAGGTCTGCCCCTGGCCATCTTGACCTACATGGCCCACTATTGCTTTTCAAGGGAATTTGATTGCTTTGTTTCTCTCCCAAAGAACTGAGCAAGGCCCTACATCACTCATGAAGTTGTGTTGGAGTAATTCTTTGGGACTTTGTCTACAAAGAATGGAACACTCATTCTCTCAGCCCCAATCATGAAGTGCTAAAACGAGGATGATAAGGCACAAAGAAAGTGAAACATTGAAATGAAAAGGCCCCAGAAAACAGGCACCAAGCCTGGGATGAGAAAACCATTCTACCAAAACCTAGATGGCTGGTCATTTACTGCTTCTGTATGGTTTGGGGTGTGAGAAACATCTTACAGGGGAGGGATTCTCACTTCATTCTTGAATCTAGTGATTCCAGTCGGTAAGCTGAGCATCCTGCTACAGAGAACTTCCAAATGATTGAAGTAGTAAGGCTGAGTGGGGAGGCAAGTATTTGAGAACTGTGTCAAATTCCTCCCCAAGTGCCCATCACCAGGTGTGTTTGAGAACCGTCTGGAAACGGTAACCACAGCAGGATGCTGCTGACGGGCTTTGTGTCAGTGCGATAATGAGCGCTGGATGAAAAGCTCAGAGCCAGCTGTTGATAGGCACCAGGCTGGGGTTGGCATAGTACTGAATGTTAAATACTATTCCAGAATTCACTGTTTTGTCCAGAGCAAGTTAGGATCTTAGGCTGTGACTGTCGCCCTTTTATTAAAAGTTGACCAGAAATAAAGCATTTTATTTCTTTACCCCTCTCCATTTCTTTCCTTCTCTCTTTTGCATTTCTCTTCCTTGCACAGTGAGGCATATATCGTCAATTAGTTTGAAAATCCTCTAACTTTTAGTCTCCCAACAGGATTAGACCTGCTAAGAGTAACTAGTGTTTTCTATCTGATAAATAAGGGGATTATAGCAGTAACTGCTGTCAGCATTTTTCTCATTTAAACAAATAAAGCTGACAAACGATGAAGTTCTGTGCTGCTCTGTTATGTTTAGTACATGCAGAGCAATTATTCATCTGCTGCCAACATTAGTCTATCTACAGCTAAACCATCCAACAGCATAGAAAGCTTATTAGCATATCAGTACCATAGTCATATTTGTGTATTCTTTAAGACTCCATAACAAAGGCTGATGGTTATAATTTGCACAATAATTTAAAGGGTTGGACTTTTCTATGCTTATTAGAGTTATGCAAGTTATCAGGTACAATGCTACTCTTATTGATGACTTGCCATTTTTTGTCTGCCTGGAACTTCTGCTCCCCTGTAGCATTTTCTATGAACTAGCTGCCATCTCTGGAGATATAGAAGTAGATCGCTGTTTCTGCATGAATACTGTTAGATGAAATTCAGTGGAAGAAGAGATAGGGAAGATCAGTTTTCTTAAAGCCGCATCCCTTGGATATTTCTCATGTGTGAATATATCACGTATATGTATGCATATATATGTATGCACACATATACTCATATGTGTATATGAGTATGTATATATACATGTATATTGTATATGTAAAGGTGTATATGTCATTGATCAGTGAGGAGTTGAGAACTAATGTATTTAAAAATTGTTTGTCTTCTTCAATAGTTGTTTCTTGTTATGGTAGGGAAAAATATAATAGATACAAAGAATTCATGATTTGCCAAGGCTTCTTTTAGAAGGGATAGTTTGATAAAACTGAAGACCTCATGTTAAAAGAAGGCCTAATCTAGAGAGATAATATAGCTTTTGTGGGATGGCAATGACACTTGTGGCCTTTTAAAAAAGCCTGCACTGTGATGCTACTGGCTGGGAAAATACTGTGTTTGGGAGCAGTTGTTTCATAGGCACTTTGCTCTGCTGATCACATGGGGAGCGTCTGCTGGTAACTGCGCCATTCTACTGTTGAAATCATGACTTCAGCATTTTCCTCCCAACTGTGGTTAGCCTGAATGAGGGGTTACAAAACCTCCTGACAAGAATGGGGTAAGATCAGATATAATCTTCATAGTGGGGTGCTCTAGTCCCTTATATATGCTTTCCAAAGCACAGTGTGCAGCTGTTTATCTATGTGGCCATGTTTTCTAGTTGGGGCCTTGCTGACCCTGTCAGGACTGCCTTGCCCAGGACTGGATAATTCTTAGAGAGAGAAAACAACTTGCCTATGAGTTTACTTTTCATATGTAAACCAAGCAATCCAGAGGCCACACCCCTAATCACCATTTCTATGAAGTTCTTCTACTCCAGACCACTGTTCCCCTGCCCTAACCCCAGGACTAGGTACCAGACAACTGGGTAGTCATGATGCCCCAGAGCCCACTAACATTATGCAAGCTAGCCAATCCCAGCATATTCTGTTTCTTCTCATGCAGACCACAGTGGAAAGGCCCATTCCACTTGTTCCTCCATCCCTTCTGCCTCCTGAAAGACCCTGATGCTTCCCCATGTGGCTCTATATGGCTTGCTGTGCCTCCCGTCTCTAGGTATCTGTGAGTGTCAACTTCTTCCTTCTTGAAAGTCACTGCCATGTCTAAACGTCTTACAACACTTTATTGAAAAAAATCCTGGGTACTCTTCAGACACTATGGTGCCAAGATTAAATCACAGTGAGTTTTGTGATTTGAATTTGGACATTTCCTACGTTATAAACATGACAACCCTGAACCATTTCGAGATGGTGCTTGTCTTCATTTCCAAGCTGAAAAAAATCGATAGCTAGATATTCTTATAAGATGGGGAAAGTGAAAAAATGAAATTACTTCCCATTGGCTTAAACCTATTTCTTCTTTTTAATTGATACATAATAAGTTTACATATTTTGGGTGTGTGTGATATTTTGATACATTCATATAATGGTTAATAAATCAAGATAATAGGAATATCCCTCCCCTCAAACATTTATCTTTGTGCTGGGAATATTCAAATTCCTCTTTTCTAGCTATTTTGAAATATGCAACAGATTATTGTTAACTATAGTCGCTCTACTGAACTATCATACACTGGATCTTAGTTCTTCTACTTAACTGTATTTTATTGCCCATTCATTGACCTGTCTTCATCTCTTTATTGCCCTTCTTGACCTCTGGTAGCCACAGTCTACTGTCTATCTTCACAAGATCTACTTTTTCAGTTCTCACATATGAGTAAGAACGTGTGATATTTGTGTCTCTGCGCTTGGCTTATTGCATTTAACATATGACCTCCAGTTTCACTTGTGTTGCTACAAATGACAAGATTTCATTTCTTTTTATGGTTGAATATTTCATTATACACACACACACACACACACACACACACATACACACGCACCAGATTTTCTTCATTGCTTTATTGATGGATACACAGGTTGATTCCATATTTTAACTATTGTGGATAGTGTGATAAACATGGGGTTGCACAGATCTCTTTGATATATTGATTTCCTTTTGGGGAAGATATATAGGCCTAGCAATGGGATTGCTGAATCCT
Source organism: Aotus nancymaae (assembly GCF_030222135.1). NCBI lineage: Eukaryota > Metazoa > Chordata > Mammalia > Primates > Aotidae > Aotus > Aotus nancymaae. The sequence goes on along the minus strand of NW_026988494.1, from coordinate 3,733,941 downwards.
ATGGAATATATGTTTTTAGTCATATATGGCCTTTATACTGTCTTCTGTAGTGACTATATTAATTTACATCCCCCAAATGGTATGTGAGGGTTATCTGTCTCCACATTCTCTCTAGTACCTATTGTTTGCCTTTTTGACAAAAACCATTTTCACTAGGGTGAGATGTGGTTTTGATTTGCATTTCCCTGATGATCTTTAGAGATGTGGGCTATTTTAAAATATATTTTTTGGCCATTTGTATGTCTCCTTTTGGTAAATGTCTATTCAGGTCTTGATTCTTTGCCCATTCGTAAATCTTTGGTTCTGTTTTTTGCTATTGAGTGGTTTGGGCTCCTCATATATTCTGGTTATTAATATCTTGTCAGATAGATAGTTTGCAAATATTTTCTCATATTCTGTGAGTTGTCTCTTAGGTGCTTATTTCCTTTCCAGGGCAGAAGCTTTTTAGCTTGATGAATCCTGTTTTTCTATTTTTACATTGGTTACCTGTGCTTTTAAGGTCTTAGTAAATACATTTTTAGCTTAACCAGTGTCCTGGAGAGTTTTCTCAGTGTCTTCTTGGAGTGATTTCATAGTTTCATGTCTTAGATTTGTTTTTATTTTGATCTGATTTTTTTATATGGTGAGAGATAAGGGTACAATTTTGTTTTTCTGTATGTGGATGTCCAGTTTCCCCAGAACCATTTATTGAAGATACTATCCTTTTGTCAATGTTGTTCTTGGTTCCTTTGGTCTTGGCTATTCAGGGTTTTTTGTGGGTTCGTACAAATTTTAGGATTACTTTTTCTATGTTTTGGAAAGATGTCATTGGTATTTTAATAAGGAGTGTCTTGAATCTCTGCATTGCTTTGCATAGTATTGACATTTTAATACCATTAATTCTTGCAATCCATGAACATGGAGTATCTTTACTTTTGTGTGTGTATATCCTCTTCAATGTCTTTCACCAGAGTTTCATCATTTTCTTTGCAGAGATCTTTCATGTCTTTGGTTAAGTTTATTCCCAAGTATTTTTTTGGGGGGGAGGGGGTGCGGGGGCTATTGTAAATGAGATTGCTTACTTGATTTCTTTTTCAGATTATTCACCACTAATGTATTTAATTGCTACTGATATTTGTACATTGATTTTGTATCCTGCAACTATACAGAATTTGTTTATCAATTCCAGCATTTCTTAGTGGAATCTTTACATTTTTCTAAATATAAGATCAAGTCATCTACAAACAAGGCTAATTTGACTTCTTTCTTTCCAAATGAATGCCTCTTACTTGTTTCTCTTGCGTGATTGCTCTGGCTAGGACTTCAGTACTATGCTCAATAAAAATGTAAAAGTGAACACCCTTGTTGTGTTTCAGATTTAGGGGAAACACTTTCAGTGTTCCTCTGTTCAGTAAACTGTTAGCTGTAGGTTTGTCATATATGGACTTTATTGTTTGAGGTATGTTCTTTATATGTATAGTTATTTGAGGTTTTTATCATGAAGGGATGTTGAATTTTGTCAAATGCTTTTTCAGCAACTATTTAAAGGATCACTTTTTTCTTGTTATTTTTCATTCTATTAATATGATATGTCATGTTTATTGATTTGCTTATGTTGAAGTGTCCTCACCCTCTGAGATCAATCCTGCTTGTTTATGGTGAATGATTCTTTTAATGTGTTACTGAATTTGATTTGCTAGTATTTCATTGAGTATCTTTGCCATCTGTGTTCATCAAGTATATTGGCGTGTAGTTTTGCTGTTGTTGTGTCTTTGTGTGGTTTTGGTATCAGGGTAATGCTGCCTTCACAGAATGAGTTTGGAAGTATCCTCTCTTCTTCAGTTTCTTCTTTAATTTTTTGAGGCTTGTTTTATGACCTATCCTGTGGTCCATTCTGGAGAATATGTTACGTGCTAAAGAGATGAATCTGTCTTCTGTAGCAGCTGGGTAAAATGCTTGAACACATTTCTTTTCTTTTTTTATTGCATTTTAGGTTTGGGGGTACATGTGAAGAACATGAAAGATTGTTGCATAGGTGTATATGTGGCAGTGTGATTTGCTGCATTCCTCCCCTTCACCTATATCTGGCATTTCTCCCCATGATACCTCTCCCCACCTCCCCACCCCCCGCTGCCCCTCCCCTATTTCCCCCTGACAGACCCCAGTGTGTAGTGCTTCCCTCCCTGTGTCCATGTGTTCTCATTGTTCAACACCCGCCTATGAGTGAGAACATGCGGTGTTTGATTTCGTGTTCTTACCTTAAAGGTTACTGAATGCTTCCTTGGTGAGACTCCACTTCTCAAAGTGTGGGTCTATTCTGCTTTAATAGGTCTCCCTGTTCTGTAATATAGGAGCTCTGGCATATTAAAGTCACTCTACCTCCTCCTACCTGTGTGCATTGATGGATGTTCTCTCTCCTCCACCGAGATCATCGACCATTTGGCCAGATAGGAAAACATAAAGCAAGCCCTCTTCTCCAGAGCCTACTGCCTCCGTCTTACCTGCTCAACTTTACTTTCTAATATGCATGTTCTACTCCAATCTGCTTTCTGTCCTAATAAACTTAAAAACAAACAAACAAAAAAAACACAATGGTTTTAGAGGTACAAGTGGTTTTTGGTTACATGGATGAATTGTATATTGGTGAAGTCTGGGCTTTTAACATACTTGACACCCAAATAGTGTACATCGTATGCTATAAGTAGTTTTATATCCGTCACCCTGTTTAATCCTCCCTGCTTCTGAGACTCCGGTGTCCATTATACCACTCTGTATTTCCCTGCATACCTATGGTTTGGCTCCCAATCAGATGTGAAAACATGCAGTATTTGGTTTCCCATTCCTGAGTTACTTCATTTAGGAGAATGGTCTCCAGGTCCATCCAAGTTAATGCAAAATACATGATTTTATTCTTTTTTTATGGCTGAGTGACATTCCATGATATAATATATTTTCATTATCCATTCATTGGCTGATGGGCCTTTTGATTGATTCCGTTTCTTTGTAATTGTGAATTGTGGTGTCATAAACGTACGAGTTCAGGTATCGTCTTTATATAATGACTTCTTTTCCTTTGAGTAGATATCCAGTAGTGAGATTACTGGATCAAGTGGCAGATCTACTTGTAGTACTTTGAGAAATCTCCATGTTGTTTTCAACAGAGGTTTTACTGATTTATGCTTCCACCAACTATAAGTATTCCCTTTTCACTACCTCCATGCCAACAACTGCTATATTTAGACTTTTTAATAATGGTCATTTTGACTGGGGTAAGGTGGTGGCTTATGGTGGTGTTAATTTACATTTCCTTATGATTAGTAATGTTGAGCATTTTTCTCTGTTGAACACGTGTATATCTTTTTTTGAAAAATCTGTTCATGATGTTTGCCTACTTCTTACTGGGATTATTTGTCTTTTCTTGCTGACTTGCTTGAGTCCTTTGTAGATTTTGGATATTATTTCTTTGTGGAATACATAGTTTGCAAATATTTTTCTCCTATTCTGTAGGTTGGCTATTTACTCTCTTATTTCTTTTGTTGTGCTTTTCAGTTTAAGTCTCATTTATTTTTGTTTTTAATGCATTTGCTTTTGGTTCTTAGTCATAAATTATTTGCCTAGGCCAATGTCCAGTAGACTTTTTCTAGGTTTTCTCAGCAGACTTTTTCTAGATTTTCTTCTAGAATTTTTATGGTTTAAGGTCCTGCATTCAAGTCTTTAATCCATTTTTAGTTAATTGTTGTATATGGTGAGATGGATCCAGTTTCATTCTTCTGCATTGGAGATCCAGTTTACCCAGCACCATTTATTGAATTAGGGTGTCCTTTCCCCAGTGTATATTTTTGTCTGCTTCGAACAATTTTTTAACACTTTCCTTTATTTCCACTTTCTGTGATAATCTTTCCTGTCACCTTTGCCCGCCAACTCCACCTTCTCCTGGACTTTGTCTGCCCACTCATATTTCTTATATCATTAAAGTGCAAAGAAAGAAAAAACAAAGCAGCAGGAACAACATCACCTCTAAGGCTCCTTTTCTCCTATTTGATTTAGGAGTGAGCTTTCAGGACCCTTAGTCTCTGACAGGGGAAAAAACATGGTACTTTTATACTTTTCACAAACAGGGGAAACGTGAGTTATCAACTGTCATCAAGATGATTTTCTGTTAACTGCGTTCCTCCCACAAATTTAGAAAATATACCTCAAACTGCACATGGTGACTTATGTGGCCACAGCCATGTCTCATCACACACTATAAATAATATGTTATTGATTGGGTAGAAGGGAACGTTTCCCCAGCTGACTAATCCTACACCTCCATTCTTGTTTTTTAAATCCTGCAACCAAGATACAATCATGATCCACCTCCTCCATCGAGAGTTTTGAACTCATTTTGAGTATAGTGATGATTCTATCCCCTGAATTTCTTTTAGACTTAAAAACCATAGTTATGTACTTTAATTTTAAAAATAGTTCCATGTATTAATCTTATTGTCATAATTAAGTGTAAGTGTCTAAAATAAAGGGACAGAATTGAATTATTGAGAGGTACCTGAACGTAATGCTGGTTTTGGTGTAAGACCACCTGTCTCAAACTTTGGACTCTTCATTTACAAACTCTGTGACTGTGGACAAATGGCATAGCATCTCTGAGTCATAGTTCTTTCCTCTGCAAAGTAGGGACACAATAACATGCATTGCCACAGAGTACTGTGGAAATGTAAGGAGCAAATAGGTTCAAGGTTTATCATGATTACGAGGCAGTTAGGTGGAATTCAATAAGCATTGCCTCCTCTTCTCCCCCCACGCTGTCTAACGTAGAGCAAGGCACAACCTCAGAGAATGTGTGCTGGATGGAGAGGACATGCTGGCTGTAAAGGCTGCCTCCCTGTTTGTGATGAGTTAACTGGTGAGGCAAGTGAGGTGCCCCCTCCATCCTTGGCACAGGGCGACTGTTATTCCCAAAGAGAGAATGGTTGGTAGTCCTTGGTTAAAGGTGGAGAAGAAGCTCACACTCTCCAGTTAGAAGCACCAAACAATTTGTTTAATTTTAGAAGGATGACTGTAAAGTGACAAAAAATTAAAAGATTATGGTCGTAAAGCTCCATCTCAGTTTTCTGCTGTGCCCTTAGCCACTCTTTCTATAAAAACCCCTTTCTTCAAATTCTGATACCATTACTATGGGGGCCTCCCTGGGTTCTCCTCTCAGGACTTTAAGACTAACCTGGTTTATGTGTACTATGATATATTGTTAAAAAATACAGAAAAGCAAAAAATAAATATTTTAAGTGATAGATATCCCACTTACTCTGATTTGATCATTACATATTGTATACATATATCAAAATATCGCATATAGCTGGGCACAGTGGTTCACACCTATAATCCCAGCATTTTGGGAGGCCAAAATGGGAGGATTACTTGAGGCCAGGAGTTTGAGACCAGCCTGGTCAACATAGTGAGACCCCCATTGCTAAAAGAAAAATACTTATTTCAACTTGTCTCCTCTTTGTGCTCATTCCTTCTTTTGGTCCCATGGTTTTGTTGTCCTGAGCCTTTGATGCTGGTGCCTTGGTCCTTCCTCGAATTTTTAGCCTGATCATCCCATCTGCACATGTTCACTGCCTCCTTTCTTCTAAGCAATACTGTTACAATGACCCTCCCCAGCTGCCAAACCCAGAAGTAGGGGCCTTAGAACAACTTGGAACTGTGTCTCTGGCATTGGTGTGTGGAGACCTCTTTGGCTTGTAGAATCCCACCAATTAACATTGTGCAAAATCTAGTAGAATCCCACAAATTAACATCGTACAAAATCTTTGAGGAATGTAGTGCCAAAGACAAACAGTACTGTGTAGAGGTACTGCGAGAACTATTCTATTGCATGGGAGCCACAATTGGTTGGTAACACTTTACACATGTGCTTTCCAGACTACTCAGCTGTGGAAATTTAATTAGCAGTAATATATTATTGTCAAAGTAATTAAAAACCTTGCCTTGATTAAAAACAGGATTGTTTAATTAAAAAGAAAAGGTTTGGCTAACCTGAACTTTCTGTTTGGGAAATACAACAGCCTCAGCTGATTTTTCTCTCTCTCTCCCACCATCAGGCTTGAAGGTCCGTGAGGTGTTCATCAATGTTACCAGGCAACAGGTGGAGGACTTCCACGGGCCCGAGGACTATTGGTGCCAGTGTGTGGCGTGGAGCCACCTGGGAACCTCCAAGAGCAGGAAGGCCTCTGTGCGCATAGCCTGTAAGTTCATTCTGGGTGACCTTGTCTTGTAAAAACACAAATGAGAGTTAAATAGAGCTGAAGAGAGGCTTTGGAGATGTCAGATGCTTCTGGAGAATGTAGATGAGAGGACTTAAATTTACTCTTTTAAGATGGTATTTTAAAATGTCTGATAATTTCTGGCCAGGAGTGGTACAGTCGTTCATAACTGTAATCCTAGCACTTTGGGAGGCTGAGGCGGGAAGATTACTTGAGACCAGGAGTTAAGCCTGGCCAACATGGTGAAACCCTGTCTCTACTGAAAATACAAAAATTGGCCGGGTGTGGTGGTGTGCGTCTGTCGCAGCTACTGGGGGCGCTGAGGCAGGAGAATCATTTGAACCCAGGAGGTAGAGGTTGCAGGGAGCTGAGATCTTTCCACTGCACTTCTGCCTGGGTTAAAGAATGAAAGAGACTCCTTCTCAAAAAATAAATAAGTTTGATAATTTCCTCCAGAGTACAATCAGCAAATCAGTTTGGCTAAGAGGTTCTGCCTAGATGGTAGAGTGCAGGTGTCTCAACAATGCCAGGAAGAATCTGTTCCTGAGAGAATGAAATTCACACCAATGGATTCTGCTGTTCACTGTCAGTGACAAAGTTCAAGGGGCGCTTATGGGAAAATCTGAGCAATGACTGTTTACTTTCCAGCAGATCTGCAAAAATACTACATTAAAGACATTAAGGGATTTTTATAGCCTACTGTTCAATCTCTTCTCTGTGAATCTTAAAACATGGAAATGAGTTTTAAAACTGCATTAGTTTGACCCAGGTAGGATGAAAAAAATATACACACTTGAAAAATAATATGAAAGAAAGAAAATTGCTTTTCAGGAGAGTCCAAGATTTCTTTATCATATTTCAGCATCAGTGTTTTTATAATTTTTAAAGAAGTTCATAAATACACAAACTTCTTTTCTCCTCCTTGAAAATGTCTTCAGCCCTCCCACTTCTATTATTCCACCTCCATGGATCCCCAGAAGACCTCCTTTGTGTGCCCGGAACTGTAAAAACCCCTCCAGAAAGAATTAGGAGATGGAGAAAGAGATGGTTATTGTTGTTTTATTCAAATATTGTCTTTTGAGAGTGTCATAAAAAATACAGGACGAGAGAGATTTATTTGAGGACTGAAGTAATTCTTCATAGCAGATGCTGATGGTTTAGGGATTAAGAATAGGAGTGAATTGCTATTTGTAGAGACATTTATGTTTCCTGGGAAATGAAATCTTCCTCTTAAAAATATGCATTTCACCTTCATTCTACTGGCGATTTGGGGTGGCCCTCTCCTGGGTGTTGCCTGAGTTATAATAGGCCAGGGAGAAGACGTCACCTCATAAGCCATGCTCTTGATTGGAGAGCCATGGGAAATATTTTCCTATAGTTATTTAGTTAATTAACTTTACCCAACAGTTATTTTATGATTTTAAAGTAGCAGATCAGCTGAGAGAGGGAATATGTTTGCATTTAATCTCTTCTTAACAAGTTCACGTCTGTAATCCCAGTGTGGTCTCAATCAGGCCAGCCAGGGCATCTGACTTGAGTCAACCTAAAGTAAGTAATTTCAAGGCTCTTTCTGCAAAACAGCAGAGGGGATTTCAAAGTAGGCCCCCTCAGGTTTTTCTGCTCACCCTCACTTTTCCTTTCCTGTTCACTTCTCTGAGGCCCACATGACCTATACTCTGAACTACTGTAAATAGCATCTCCCTGATCTCTGCACGTGCCCATCCTTCCCATCTCCATCTTTCTTGCTCCCTTAATTTTACATTGCCACTTGCTGTTAGAAACTTCCAGGGGTTTTGTCCAAGGAAAAGCTTTCTTTTTGCTTACAAAATGTTGCAAAAAATGGCTCAAATAATACCTTTGTTAATTTCCCATTGCCATCATGGGTACAGTATTCTTTGTTCTTTCAAACACTTTGCACTTCTGTGTGTCACCCTCACGTGTCTGATTTGTGCCTTCACTGCTGCAGTTTTTACTTTCATACATGCGTGGCATGGGGAGGAACCCAGACTCAGACTCCTGTTGGTTTCCAACTTCAGTCCCACTATTGAGTTTTGTGATGATAGGCAAATTATTTTGTCTCTCTCTGTCTTAATGTTTTCATTGATAAAAGGGTGCCTAGTTGATAGAATTATTTTGATAGTTAGAGGTAAACTGTATCTAAAACTGTGCCTGGCACTGATGAGCATTTATCAATCATCAGCTATTATTTTATGATATCTTTGATTCTCCATAGCACCAGAATCTTTCACTTGCAGATGTGTTAATCCTTATTGAAACTAATTGAATTAAAATTTTAGTAACTTAGTAATTTTTGTGTAAATTATGGACATATATGATATATGTGTATATGTGTGTGTGTATATATATACACACATGGGGGGGAAGGGAGAAAGAGAAAGAGAGTGAGAGGCAGAGATGGGGTCTTGCTATGTTGCCCAGGCTACTTGAATTCCTGGCCTCCTAAAGTGCTGGGATGATAGGCACAAACCACTGAGCCTGGCCCCAGAAAACACTTTTCTATCATTTCCCACCTTTTCAGAATCATAAAATATTTTTTGTGCTAATAATCTCACAAGTCACCTTAGAGATTCAAAAAATATTTTGTCACTCTTTTGTATCTTTATCAAAGATGTGATAAGGATGTGATTTTTAAATAAAACTATGTCTGAGTATTGTTAAAGCATATATTACCCAGTTTACTTAATATAATATCTAATATTTGCAAGACATATTTAGTTTCTTCTCATGTAGCAAGTGAGAGGGTTTTTAATTTATTTAAAATTATTTATGCAAGTCAAGACATGATTTGTCATTAAATATTGCATTTGACTTGGGGACCAGTGTACATTAAAATGTAAATTGAAATTTAACTAGTGTAATGGCATCAAAAGTCAGGGAGGTGGGGGAATTGCCTTTAGACCTTGCTTGGAATTCTTTTGATTTGCTTGCAGGGAAAAGAAAAAATCCACTTTAGAAAAAAAAAAATGTCTTTCATGTTATATAGGGATACGAGGGATTTCTGGCTATTTGTAAGCATTTTCCTGCAAGTGACACACTGGGCGTGAGGATGGTCTTTATTCCCAATAAATGAAAAGCTAAATTGGATATAATTCACTATGTTTCTTCTTTTTAAGATTGGTTTTTGAAGTACTAGACACATCTTAATGTGCTAAATGAGGATTCTGTTAGATGAATGTAGCTTATGAATCTGATGACAATCATCTTGAGGGGGCTTTGCAAAACTAGTATCATTTTAATATTGTTCATTAAATTGTTGGAGTTCACCATCAGAGCCCCTTATGTTTCCTGCATTTAACCAATTATCCAGCAAGAATTACTAATTTTAAAACTGCCGTGGGCTGGGCTCAGTGGCTCATGCCTGTAATCCTGGCACTTTGGGAGGCTGAGGTAGGTGATTGCTTGAGCCCAGGAGTTCAAGACCAGCCTGGCCAACATGTCAAAAACCCATCTCTAGAAAAAAAAAAATCCAAAAATTAGATGGGCATGATGGCATGTGCCTGTGGTGCCAGATACTTGGGAGGCTGAAGTGGGAGGATTATTTGAGACCAGGAGGTGAAGGTTGCAGTGAGCCAAGATTGTGCCACTGCACTCCAGCCTTGTCGACAGAGTGAGACTCTCTCAAAACAACAACAACAAAAACACAAACCAAACAAACGAAAAAGCTGAAAAAACTGTATGGGCTAAACCTCTGTAGCATCTGGGACAATTCAGCAGAGTGATGCATTGACCCGTAGGGTCTTGACATGATCACCTTAACCAGTGTTTACAAAAACACCAGAAAGCTCATTAGAATGATATCACTTAGAGATAATTTGATTTTAAAGGGAAATTATATAAACAAAATTAATTAATTTATATAATGCATGTATTTACTGAAGTGGATTCAGTTAAATATGCAGAGTCCTAGCTTTCACCCCAGGCTTTCGGGTTGAGACTGGAGAAAGGACCTAGAAAGGCGTGTTTGTATCCAGTTGTATCCAGGTGATTATATGATCACCTTGGGGATGTCTTGCCCAGAAGCAGTGTTTCTCAAACTTTAACATGCATGCAAAAATCAACTAGGCTCTTATTAAAATGCTGGCGATTCAGTTAAAATGATTTGGTGTGGCTGGTATGAGGTCTGCAATTTTATATTCCTAATGAAGTCCCTGGATATGTACGGATGATGCCATTGGGTCTGTGGACCATACTTTTAGCAATAAGACCCTAAAATATGTTTCTGAAGCAACTATTTGGAAAATGTTGATTTAACCATTCACCTAATTTCCTCACTTAACAGCTGGGAAAGTGATGTTTCAAAAGGCAAAAGTTAGGTGAGCTGGATATGTTGGTGCATGCCTGTAGTCATGGCTACTCAGGAAGCAGAGGTGGGAGAGTCACTTGAGCCCAGGAGTTCAGGGCTGTTGTATGCTCTGATCACACCTGTGAATAGCCACTGCACTCCAGCCTGGGATACACAGCAAGAACCCATCTCTTAGGGAAGAAAAAAAAAAAAAGAAAAGAAAAAAGTTAGGTGACTAAAAGTCACCCAGCTAATAGCAGATATAGAACCAGGTCCTGTATCTTTCACCCTCTCTCCCTGAGTTCTGTTGTCACTAAGGTATGTTAATCCTTTTCTGTTACATGGAAGTTTAAAAATCATAATAGAAAAAAGTTCATGTGCCTTTGAGTGTTTGCTTGAGGAAAGCAGTAATAGCTTTCCTTTCTTATTTATGAGTGAATTGCATTCCTCCTCATGGTCCAGTTATAGTGTGTGTCTGTGTGTGTACACATGCATGCACACACACATTTTGTTTTAGGAGCCAAAGTGAGTGTTATCTTAAACTATTGTTTTTTTCCTTAATAATTCCTCACTGTGTCAGGAAGATGTTGGCTGCCGTCCAACTGCCTGGGGCCGGAAATTGTGGAGGCCTAGTTTCAAAAGTGATTTTATAGAGGTAAAAATAAATAAATAAAGCCAACCTACATTTATGCCATAAAACTGGCAGAAGTCTGTCTCTAGGGAACGACTCCCACAGGCCTCCTCTTGTTTGTCTGGTTCAATAGAGCCAGAGATAGACGGGCACGCCGTGGCATCTGTTACTTCTGGTGCTGGATGGTTGTCAAAGCTAGGAATATTCAATTATTTGTTGTTGTTTATTTTCATGTGTGAACATTTGGCTGCCTAGCCCTTTATTTTCTTCCCTGTTTTTCTCCTTCTTCTTCATCTGCTTATAAAATGTTGGGCCTGTATTATTAACCCTTCTTAACACTTGGGCCTTTTCTCCAATGTGATTGTTGGTATTGGAGAAGAAAGGAAATGTTTGCCCATTTTAGTCAAGCCTGTTATAGCAAGTTAGCCATTTGAAAGTAAACACAGCAGAAAACCACTATTTTGTTTGTTTGTTTTTTTCATGTATAAAATGTGATACATCCTGAATATAATTTAAATATGCTGCTGATTTAAGACACCCCTAAAATATCTATGCAATTGTGCCAAGAAGGAGTAAAGAAATTAGAAGAGAATTTCACTCAAAAGCTTTGAAACTCCCATAGTCAAAGCAGTATTATTTTCATTTGCTTTTTGAACAGTAAAAATTTTTTGAAAATGGTGGAAGAGAGACATCAAATGAAACCTCAGTTATGGAGCTTGGCTTCATGGCTTCGATAAATAATTTCTTACCCACTAAAAACTGTTAATGGCCCTCTGCTACCCACAAATTTGAATATATAAAGAAATAAATCTATGCACATCTTCCTGGCTTACAGATTCAGCTTTCCCATACATTTCTGTTCTTACCTCCAGTGATATCCCTACAAGTGTACTTTGTCTACTTGAGTGGCATGACCTAGATGCTTACAGTCTGGGATGTGGGATTCTCTTTTCTCCTCCTTGACTTACTTCTCTCTTTTTTCCTCCTTGGAACATATTCTGTGGCCCATCTCACACTCCTATCTCTCCCTAAATCCAAGGGCCATCTTTCTTGCTGTTTCCTTCACAAAACCTAGTTTAGCAAATTGCCTATAACTTGTTGATTCCAGCAGCCTCACATACCAACTAAGTCATTGAACGGAATGCTCTCTGGCATCCCCAGCTTCAACATTTCATAAATTCTAAATGTCTAAAACTCTGAGTTTTCAAAGCATCTATTTAGTACTTTTACCACACCTACCACACTATGTAAAATACTCTGAATGATAGTTGTTTTGAAGGTATTTGTGGATTTATATCCCTAGTTAGATCTTTAACTGCTTGAAGATTCAACCTGCATTACCCTCTTTTTCTTGACTCCCTAGCCTACTACAGAAGCTTACATATTACCTTTGTTTTATAAATGTGTTTGGCTTGAAAAGCAACTGTATTAATGTAGGCTATAGCTCTAGGAAAAGGCCTTTGTTAGCTGTATGTTGTGATTGCACCACGGAGCCAGCATGGCATCTGGCTTTTCAGTGAATTCGTGGCTTACATGGACAGAGAAAGATCATCTTTGTCCTTCCTCATTTGTTTACTCTTAACAGTACTGCAATGAAGCCATTCTAAAATGGGAATGGAAGGTAGGACACATGAGAATCACTAACTCTGTGTCCTTCAGTATACAGCTCTGGAAGAGCCCTAAGCTGCCAACAATACCTCCAATGTTGCCTTCCTGTCTGTTCAGAATGTGGTTATATTCCCATGGTCTGGAACATAATGTTAAGACTGATGCTCAACATTTTGTATAAATCAAACAAAAGCTTGAAACTCTCCTTCTCTCCCATGAAAAAAAAAAAGTCCAAAGCCAAGAGGCAATATTATTCTACTCTGTCAATGCTCAGGCCTTTTTCATAGACTGAAATTAAGGTATAGGAATACTACTGCAGGGTATGAAAATCTGGACTTCCAAATAAAATTGTGCATCTAACAAAGTAACAGCATGTAGCCAAGTAAAAAGATGAGTGTTGAGCTACAGCTCCTGTCCTTCAGGTGGATGCAGTCACATTCTGGAGTATGCATTAGCTAGTCAAGATACACACTCTAGAATATGATTTCACCCCCTTGAAGGAAGAAGAGGCTAGTTTTTCTGGGCACATAGGTAAGGTACTGTTTTCTTGCCAGACCTTGTACCTATGGATATCCAGTTTACTTAAAAGTACCACATAGACTTTCTGCAGCAGGACTGGTTACCTAATTTGCAGGACCCAGTGCGAAATGAAAATGCGTAGCCCTTTATTCAAAAATTTTTAAGAGTTTTAAACCATCAACAGCAAGAGCATGACATCAAGTGTGGAGCTCTGTGTAACAGCATGGGTCACACATCCATGAAGTTGGCTCTGAGTGGCAGTAATGGTGATGGTTCAAGAAATCATTTCAAATATACAATCATTATATGAAAAGCAAATCATTGGCCTAGAAAAGGTAGGCATGCATTCAAACTGATGTAGAATTGGGACAGGGTAATTCTGTTTTGGTCAAAAGCCAGAGGCAATATCACATGGGCTGAGTTTTAAGGTGGCGCATGTGGGGTTGAATTAACAACTAGAAATGCTCACTGATGAGACAGGAAGACTGTCTCATCAGTGGGCATGTCTCAACTCCCCATAAACTGTACATAGACAAGGAAAACATGTCTGGCAGTGATACTGGGGAAGGAATTACTGCATTCAGTGAGTAGGTGAGGTATGGACTAATAGAGTTTTTTAAAAAATTGACATAATTGCAGACTTTCAGGAAAGTTGCAGTATATACAAAGAATTCCCTTAAGCACTTAACTGAGAATCTTCAAACGTTAACATTTTGCTACGTTAGCATGATCTCTTTCTGTGTTTATCTATATGTCTATTTATATAGAGAAAATTAAACTTTTTTCAGAACTGTTTGAGATTAAGGTGCAGATCTGATACCCTTTTGTTCATAAATACTTCGTTTGTAGTGTATGTTTTTTAAAATCAAGGACATTTTCTGACATAACTAGTATAATTATCAATAATTTGACAAAAGGCTATTATCTATTCTAGGGGCCTTATCATAGTTTATTAATTGTGCAATAATGTCCTTTAATAACTAATTCCTAAATCCTATGTTGCATTCAGTTGTGAGGTCAATTTAGCCTTCTTTAATCTGGATAGGTCTCTGATCTCTCTTCCCTCTGATGATGTTGAGTTTTTGGAGAGTGAAGGTCCATTGTTATTCATACTGCCCCTCCATTCAGACATGGTAAAAGGAAGCAGCACCCCGAGGGGGCGCCCACTCACCAAATCTGAGGCAACTTGAGCATGACAATAAATGATAGCAAAGATAGATAAGAATCCATGAATCTACACTGATATTTTAAAAGATGAATGAATGAATGAACATATAAGTAAATGGCACAAGGAGAGCTCTTTATTATTGTAGAATAAAGACATCTTTTAAAATATGAATTGATTCAGACAAGCATCAGCATGGAGGCTAAAACTACTGGGTGAAGTTTCAGTAAAACAGGATATTTACATTTTCTGGATATAGCACTTCACAAGATACTTATTAATTATAAAGGGGTAACTAGTTTAATAGCATTTCAAAGGAAAATTCTGTAATACACCACTCTGATCAAGTAATCAATGTTAACATCACCAGAAATGTGGCAGATCAACAGTTTGTGTCTCCTGATGTGATAGGCCCAGGAGACTGTATCACTTCAATGATATTCTTAGAAAAATGTGGCTGCACACAGTGGCTCACGCCTGTAATCACAGTAGTTTGGGAGGCAGAGGCAGACTAATCACTTGAGGTCAGGAGTTGGAGAGCAGCCTGGCCGACGTGGTGAAACCCCAACTCTACTAAACATACAAAAATTAGCAAGGTATGGTGGCACCTACCTATAATCCCAGCTTCTTGGGAGACTGAGGCAGGAGAATCACTGGAACTTGGGAGGAGGAGGTTGCAGTGAGCCAAGATCATGCTATTGCACTCCCCTGGGGAACAAAAGCGAAACTCCATCTCAAAAAAAAAAAAAGAAAAAAAGTGTAACCTGTGTTTAACCATGGGAAGACATTAAGGCATTACACAAACCTGTGTTGAGGAACTTTTTAAATAATAGTTCATTTCTTAACTGTATATTTCTCAAAATGCTGTCTACATGTGAAATACTGCTTGGTGTTCTGGGAATATAAGAAGTCACCAGATAGACATGGCACATCTTTCTGAAGCATCAATTATATTCCCTTTAGATCTGTGAAAATAAAACATGGATACAGTATGGAGAAATGCAAAAACTTGCATGAATCTTGACGATTTAATTTGAAACTTCAAAGTTACTTTGTGCCTGCCACATCTTTTTAGGTTCCACCCACAGATGGCATGGGGTTAATCAGTTTTTCTCCTTTTTTAGTAGAAACATTTTAATAGACAGTGTGAGCAACACTGAACTGTAAGACTGTGGTTCTAGGAACAGAGAATGACTCGTGTGTAATTGATATAAGTTGTGCTACTTTTGCTTAATTAACACATGCACAGTGAAGAACACCAAGACAGAACCACTAAGGCAGAAGCATATTCCACTACATCTTACTGTGGATGGTGAAAAAGACAATTTCCCCAAATAGTATTCTTTCATGCTATTTATTGCCAACCATTATTTTACCAAGAAGAATTTGCAGAAATATAGCCACTACCTTTGAAGGAAATCACAGCTTAATTCAGTCTGCCATTCTTATAGTGAAATTCACCTTAAAAGTTCCTGGAAGATGGCCATTTCTATAAAAACCTCAGTAAAAGTTTATCATCAGGGGAGAGGAGATAGATTTTATTTCAGTTCAACTCTCATTTTCTTCACTAAAGGAATCTTCTGACAGATAATACGAACAGCTGATAGGCAAAACAAGCAAAAATCTTACCTTAGTTCATCTTTGGGGATTCTTTGAGCCTAGGAATGTCTTAGATTATTTCACGTCTTTCCAGCAGGTAGGTAAGAATCAGAAGGTACATTCCAGAAATTTGCCAAGTGGTAAAAGAATACTGAGGTGTAACAGTATCAGGCATCCATGAGTATTATCTGGCATGTTCTAGACAGCACAGTAATTAAAACAATATTGTCTCTTTCTTTGAAGAGTTTATAATCTAATAAGGGAGATATAAACAAGTGTTTTCATGGAATGTGGCTTGTGATAGGTTAAATATATTTTAGGAGCCATAAAGGGTGACTATTTACTGATCCTTGAGGCATAAGATATACTTCCTGATCAACGTGTGAGCTAAATTCTGAGGAAAAAGGAGTAACCATTTAGCAAGTGCATTCCAAGTAAAGGAAAGAGTTTCAGTACAGACATAGAATGGCACCTATGTGACCTATGTGGGAAAGCAAGCAACATAGTACTTGTAATGAATGAATTGCAAGGTGGCAGAAGATGGGGCTACCAAAAAGAAATGGACAGGTCAGATTATGGAGGGTGTCTGAATTCTCCACTAAGTGTTTAGATTTATCCAGAATGTAGTTTGGGGGCATTGAAATGTCATAGGCAAGGCGGTGATGTGATCATACTTTCAAAACTCTTAACCCTCCCATTCACTGCTGTCAGAGATTTAAGTGGAGCAAGAGTCAAGGCAAGGAAGTTTTGCACCAATCCATGAGAGTGTTGATGGGGCCTGAACTTCTGCAGGCATAGCATGGGTTGGAGAGGAAGTGAGTGTTCAGGAATATAAAATTAGCTAGTGTTTATGGCTGCTTAGATGTGGAACTAAGGGGAGGTAAAAGAGGAGTTTGGGGTCTCCCTCAGGTTTGGGACTCGCTAGGTTTCTGGCTCAAATGACTCCATTAAATAGGTTATGAGTAGAGTAAAGGAAACCAGTTTGGAGAATGAGTTACTGGTTTTAGTTTTTGTTCATGTCATGTGTGAATTACCCATGAAATATTCAATGGACTGCTTTCATCACGTGGCTGTATTTATGAGACTGAACCTCAAGGATACAAGAGCAGGATCAAAAATACCGAATTGAGAGTCACTGGCAAGTAGGTGGTAGTTAGGTGAGTAGACCTCTGTCAGGAAGATAGAAGGAGCAGGCTGTTACGAGAAATACCTACATTTTTTTCTGTACTACACAATCTCCACCGTAGTCCTAGGCTCTAAAATTGCTGATGAGAAAAGACAAAAAAACAAAAAATCCCAGCAGACCATGAGTGAAAATCTGTAAATGGTAAAGGGGTGAACATGGGAGAAGGAGCCCATGAATAAGACTGAGAGGAACAAAAAAAAAAGTAGAATAGGCACTAGGAGACCCAAGAGGGAGTAGAGAAAGATTTATGAAGGAAGAAATGGTCAGTGGGATCAGTGGGATCTAACGATTGGAGTAAGAAGTGAGAAGTACTCATTACATTTGACGTGAAGGCCTCCATTGACTTGGACAAAACAATGTAATGAGCCAGGGTGATGGGAGATTAGTGTGGATGTAGGAATGTATAGGAGAGGAGAAAGCAGAGATGACGTAGACAACGCCTTCCCAACATTTGACCAAAGAGAGAACAGCTGGGGCGATAGCTGGTGTTAATGATTTGAGGAATAGATGAGAATTTAATATCAGTATGAAGATGAAATGGCTTGTGTTTTTAAAATATGTAGAGAGGGAATAGGAGTGACAGAGTGAGGAAGCAGAGGTCAGAAGAGCTAAGTTCGAGTTTTGGGACTAACTGACTGGTTCCGTGCACTTTCAGAGTAACTCCTGATACCAGCCACCCATGAGAATCACGTGGGGAAGTTTTAAAAATTGAGATTCCTGGGTCTCACTCGAGACCTTTAGAATAATCTCTGGAAGGAGGGCTTGATATTTCTAACTTCTAGTTTTCCTTCTCCTCACTCACCACGGTTGAATTTTCAGTCAAGATTCCTTCTCTTCCCACCTCTAAATGTTGTAGTATTCTAGATCTCCGTCTGGAGGCCTCTTCCCTCCATAAGCCACAGTCTCTCTCCGTGGAATCTTTCACTCCAGGGCTTTGTGCATGTCTATATTCTGATCATGCCCAGCCTTAACATGGCACCTTGTCTACCAGATTCTTCGTCTGCTGCCTACCTGACACATCCACTTGGATGTCTAGTAACTGGCTATGTCCCAAAAAGTACTCTTTGGTTTTCAACCCATCAATACTTCAGGGTGGTGGTGGAGGAAGTGGGGGGTAGTTAATGGGTACAAAAATGTAGTTAAAGAATGAATAAGATCTAGTATTCGATAGCATAACAGGGTGAACTATCGTTGAACAATATTTTATATTTTAAGATAACTAAAAGAATGGAATGAATGTTTTTAACACAAATAATAAATGCTCGAGGTGATTGGTATCCCAATAAGCTGATGGGATTCTTACACATTGTAAGCCTGTATCAGAACATCACTTATACTCCATAAACACATGTACCTCTTATGTACCCATAGTAATTTTAAAAAGTGAAAAATTATTTCTGTAAATTTGTGTTTACTTCCCAGTGTTTCCTGTTTCTGTAAAGGCACCTCAGGGGCTCCTGACAAGACCCTGGAGTCATCCTGAACTTTTCTTTCCTTCAGTCACTTCCTGTTCACCAGAAAGTCCAGCCACCTCTGCCTCCAAACTGTCTCCTGAATGTGCCCTCATCTCTCCACCTGGTACAAACATTATTTCTCTCCTCTGATAATCTCTTTGCTGCTTCCACTCTTGTTGCCTTGAAATGCATTCTCCACACAGCAACAAGAATGATCAGTCTTTTGAAGAAAAATGCAAACCAGATCATGCTGTTCCCATGGTTGAACTTCCAATGTCTTCCCAAACTTTGAATGTTTGGCCTCATAGGCATGAACTCCCATGTCTCTGTGACCTTCCTTGGCTATACTGTGCTTCCGGTCTCTGTTGCAGCCACAGGGATTTCTTTTCTTTCTCAGATCCCCATGATAGGTCCTATTTCACAGCTGTTGAACATTCACTTTTCCTGTAAAGCATCCTCTGGGTCAGCAGTTATCTCTTTCTTATCATAGTTTCATCTGCATTCTGCCGGGTCATTTTATTTAAAAATATATGGATTTTGCTACCCAAAAGGTGAGCAACTTTAAGCCAAAGTGGTTCCTTAGATCTTCCTGTTTCTGGCAAGACTGGCTTAAGGAAAGCAAAATGCAGCTTTCTTTTTTCCACTCAGTTGCTCTGTGGGGCCATGCTGAAAGCCGAGGTGCTAGATACTTGGTGGCATATCCAGTGTTTACATGCCCATGACACTGGCCACATCTTGTCCCGATTGATCCTCCTGGCCTCATGGAGACATGGGTGGGAGAAGAACCAAAAAACTAATAATGTGGTTAAATCGTTTTTCTTGCTGCTGGGTTGGCTTTTTCTTTTGGATTCTTTTCTATTCTTTTGTTTTCTTTCATCCCTCTCCAGGTCTGGTAGGGAATTACAATGAAGTAGTGAGTATTGAAAGCTTAAGGTTATTTTTAGGTCATTTCTTCTTAAACTTGTTGCTAGTTCACATCCCTCTAATTTCCTGTAGAAGACTCAGAGGTCACTCAGGAAGGTCAGAGATGATTCTCTATGTCCACATGATTTTTAAAATTTTGTCCCTTCAACCATGGAGTTCATTTTGCATTCGAGTACCCAGCCCGATGCTGAGCTGCGGATAAGCTCTATTGCTGCTTGTAAGAGATGTAGACAATAAGCTGTCTCAGGGAAGGGATGCTTGACAACAGGATGAACAGCACAGCTGGGTACAGTGGTTCATGCCTGTTATCCCAGCATTTTGGGAGGCTATAGCAGGAAGATCACTTGAGGTCAGGAGTTGGAGACCAGCATGGGCAACATAGTGAGATCCCATCTCTACAAAAAAAAAAATTGAAAAATTAGCCAGGCATGATGGCATGTGCCTGTAGTTCTAGCTACTTGGGAGGCCAAGGCAGGAGGATTGCTTGAGCCCAGGAGTTTTAGGCTGCGATGAACTATGATTGCACCACTGCACTCCAACCTGGGTGACAGAGTGAGTCCCAGTCTCTCAAATGGGTGGGTGGGTGGATGGATGGGTGGACGGATAGATGAGCAACACACACTTTCCGTATCCTACTTGAGAACCGAGCAGCCCAGGTGCAGTCAGTGCTTCCAGGCACTGCTCCTTTTGTTTCTGTTTTCCATCAAAAGCACTTTGATTCGGTGGTTATTTCTGCATTCACCTAGGACTCAGTTTTCCCATTAGCACAGCAAGTAGAACAACGGTCCTCTTGAATGTACAGAATGTGGAACTTACAGATATTTTGTCCCTATAGCTTTTGGTGGAACATTATGTAAAGATAGAAAATAAGAGTTATCAGAGTATTTTCACTTGGTTTAATGCCTTAAAAACGAGACAGAAGAGAATTTCTATATTTTCAGTTAATGACTTTTCCTGTTGAAGATTGTTAAGATCTCCCATTTAGGTTAGGCTTCAGCTGACCTTTATGTATTGACACAGCCAAATCAATGCAGTCGATATGCAGAAAGTGCCTTCTATGGAACTTGGAGACAAAGCAAACAGCAGTCCTCCTTTCTACAGGCATGGATTCCTCATGTGGGGTTTCTACCCATTATTTTCTTGCCAAGGGAAGTGATGCTGAGTGGCTTCATAGGCAGGGTTGGTCATTCTGGTGCCACATGTGCCCACTGATGTGTCCTTGGGGCCAAGAATCTACCCCCAGGCAGGAATGGCACATGAATTGACTCAGTAGGATAGATTCACTTGAGAAGAATTTAAGTGATTATGGTCTTGTAGATTTTTACTGTTCTGAGTATAACCTCATCCTGAAAGAGAATCAGCAGTTGGTCAAAGTGACAACTTAAGGTAGAAGGCACAAAGTAAGAGAAGTAGGTGTCAGTGGCCCTGAGATGCCAGAACCCATGAGTGAATGCAATCAATAGAGAAGACCATTAGGGCAATATCGAGAGGTGATTGGTTGAGAAGGGAGGAAGTTACATGGCCTTGCATGTACTAAGAGGGTCAGAGGAACATGAAATTACAGCAAGCCTGTGTGTGTGTGTGTGTGTATGTATGTATGTGTGTATGTGTGTTGAGACAGAATCTCACTCCGTTTCCCAGACTGGAGTGAAGTGGCATAATTATAGCTAACTGTGGCCTTCAACTCCTGGGCACAAGCAATTCTCCTGCCTCATCCTCCCGAGTATCTGGGACTACAGGCATGCAGCACCAAGCCTGACTATTTTTTATTGTTGTTTGTTTTATTTTCTTTCTTTCCTTCTTTCCTTCTTTCTTTTGGGAGACAGGGGTCTCACTGTGTTGCCCAGGCTGGTGTCAAACTTCTGGCCTGAAGTGATCTTCCCTCCTTGGCCTCCCCAAATGCTGGGATTACAGGCAAGAGGCATTGTGCATGGCCCTAACTGGATCTCTTTATCTCCTTGTTTGGCTGTGTTACAGCCTCTTTAAGACACAGTTGTATTTTGTTTCTTATTCTTCACACCTGGTCTGTCTTGGTTTCCAGTCGGTCCTAAACTCATTGTTAAGATTTTTATCTTCCTAATTTTCAGTAAATTCTCAATTTCTTGTTGGAATATGAATGATCTTTGTTTGTATAAACAAAAGAAGCTGAACACAATAAATTTTATTGTGTTGGGAGTATCGCAATAGAAAACAGGTTAAATTAGTTCTCAAAGCATTTTGGAAAACCACAACTGTCTCCACCCAGCATAATGTGTCCCTACTGCAGGCACAACCACTGCTACTCCCTTGGCAACCCAACTGTTACCTGACAAGCTACATTACTTGTGAACACAGGATAATGATACGCAGTACTAGTTATAAAATGCTTTATTGATAATAGCAATTTACCAGCAGAGGGATTACAGAGCACAAGGGATCTCACAAAGGCCCAAAGTTATTTTATGGTCCTAGAAATAGCCTTGAGGAGCCTCAACATGACAAGACCTTTTGCATCAGCCAAACACCTTGCTGTCCCAGTAAACAGAGTCTGCTCAGTGCCCAGCATCAAGAGAAGAGAGCGCATGGAGAGTTGTAGGGTGATCCAATGGCGGCCAAAGGTGGCCGTCTTCATTATTGCTGCAAGATTTACTGATCAGGAGTTATGGTTGCAATATTCAGGAATTTCAGGAAGATGTCATTCATATATATATGTGTGTGTGTGTGTGTGTGTATATATGTGTGTGTGTATATATATATTCCAGAAATATGGAAATAAACAGAACCAATGAAAAGATTTGTGCTATGTGCAGATTCCTATGACTAAGATGCAATTAAAGAAGAAAATTTTAGAATTTGTAATTTACAAAAGTTGGAAGGATATGGTCTTTCTCAGTTCCTTTGATGGACATTGTAGCAGTGAAACTTGATACAATAAAATGAATATAATACATAATGCTAAGAGGATTATATAATATATATATAATATATCTATATATGTATGTATATATATACACATATATATCATATAATATCATGTATTATATATTATATTATACATACATATTATATATAATATATATTATACATATATATAATATATACATACATATATATAATATATATGTATGTTCCTGATGTATAGGAATCTGTGTGGCATTGTCCTTTAGTGCCAGTTATCACTCAAGGAGACACAGCTGAAATAAGAACTGGAAGATCCAACACAAAGACATGAAATGAAAGGTGGCAACAGCCTAATATCAATACGGGTCTTTAGGTCAAGAAATGTGCAAAATATGCTGGTCACGGTGGCTCACTCCTGTAATCCCAGCACTTTGGGAGGCTGAGGTGGGTGGATACTTCAGGTCAGGAGCTGGAGACCAGCCTGGCCAGCATGGCAAAACCCCATCTCTACTAAAAATATAAAAGTTAGCCAGGCATGGTAGCACGTGCCTATAATCCCAGCTACTGAGGAGGCTGAGACAGGAGAATCATTTGAACCCAGGAAACGGAGGTTACAGTGAGCTGAGATCACCCCACTGCACTCCATTGTAGGCAACAAAGCGAGACTCTAAGTCTCAAAAATAAAAGGGAATGTGCAGAATCCATAGGTCTAAGCAAGGTAGAGGGTTTAAGCCAGGCTTGCGGGAGGAGCAAAGATAACGTGTCAAATTCAAGAGTATCACAATGAGGAAAAAATTGACCTAACAGGAAGCCTTTTATGTGCTTTCCCTTGAGAACTGGAGTCAGTAGCTGACTTCTCAGGTCATAACCACTCAGGGCGGGAGGATTGAGGCGGAACCACGCAGAAGCACCCGGCCTTGACTTTGCTGGCGTGCATCTGTCCTGCATGTGAATTAGCCCTTTTATTATAATAAATGATCTGTATTTGAGTAAGTTACAAATTCCTTGTATGTAAGACAAATGGGGTTTGTTGTTTCTTCAGCAAAATATGGTGGAAAAGATTCAAAGCTGATTTGAGTACAATGTAGTTGGACACTAATAGGACATCAGACCATCCTCCTGGAATCTTAACAAATGGCTTTGACTATGACTATTAAAAAAATGACTACGATTTTTCACTGGCTGATTTGGTTTGAATGAGTAAATTATTTTTATTTCATTGCATTAACTGCCAGAACATTGAATGAGCCGATAACTCCCTGGTGTTGCTGAGCGGCAAAGAACTATTATTCGGAATTGAATTTTTATTGATTTTCTTGTGCTACAATGACTTTTCTAACATAGTAGCATGAAAGGAAAATGAGAAAAAGGCCAAATAGGGCATGGGGTGAGGAAGGGAGGCTGCTGCTTCCCAAGGTCTAGCCCCAGATGTACTACTTATTGGCAGGCACTGCTGACTCTAGATGATCCCATTGCTGGTCATATGATTTACAGGTTAGCCAAGTACCTGGCTTCGTCACCTCTCTTCCCTTCTGCTGTCTTTGATTCTAGGCGTTGTGGACCTTGTTGGCATTCTGCTGTGGAACTGAACAGGGTGATGGGGTGAAGAAGAAACAGTGCTGCTCCAAATCGATCTGTGCTGATGATTGTTCATACTATTCAAGCACACACACACACACACAATGTGTGTGTAAAGATGACAGTGAATGAGTGTGTTATTTTAGCATCATTGCAGTGCCTATTGCACGTACCTGTTCATGGTTTTGTTTTTCCTAGTCATTTTAACTGCCAGAGACTTAGTTGCGTATTCGCTCATAGTCATCATTCAGATGAATTGAAGTGGGAGCTCACATTTGCTCATTCATTCATTCATTCATTCATTCAACAAATATGTATTAAGCCACTATCTTCCAGCTGCCAGAAATCTGTCAATAAACAGAACCAATGAAAAGTTTGGCCTTCATGTGCAGATTCCCGTGACTAAAATAAAATTAGAAAAGGGTATTTCAGAATTTGCAATTCTGAAAAGTTTGAGGGATATGATCTTCCTTGCTTCCTTCTTTGATAGACATCGTAGGAGTGAAACTTGGTACAATAAAATGAAACAAAATGTACTTCTCTCCTGGCTTCTGATACAGTTTGGTCTAGTACAGAGATGCTTGACAACTCATAGAAGAAAGGGATCTTTTTTTGGACGTGATTTTTGGTGGCTATAAAAGTAATCCATATTCATTACAGAAATTTTGGAAAATGCAGAAACAGATAAAGGAGATAATTAATATACAAAATTTCATCCAGTGGAAAATCTTTAAAATGTTTAGTAGTTTCTTTTTAGGGTTTTTCCTATAACTATAATAATATAGATACTAATCCCACACCAGTTGCTATTTTCAGATGGTAAGGTTTTATATTTTTAAACCACATTTAAAAATCTATCTTTATGTGTATGTATGCAACTTGGTTCAATTCCCTTATACAGAACAATGTGACAGTGACTGCTTTTCTTCTTCCCATAGACCATGTGCACATGATTATGAGTGAGATCAGAGGGTGGAAATCTATTTATGCCCCACCCTCTCAATATACATGAATAGAAGACAAGTCTAATAAAAGAGTGTCCTCATGTGATGTGAAAACTTGTGGAAAGAGAGGTAGCTAGGCAAGCATTTTGCAGAGACTTGCAAGAAAAAAATGAGAGAGCATATGTATAAATGTTTAAAAGGAAAGAGATATGGTGGTTATGCCTTAAGCCAGTGCAAGGAGCTTCTCTGCCTCAGCTTAGATATAAATCTCGGAGAAACTTTTCTGCAATCACTAGATTTGTGTGGGCCCCACTGTGCTACATTTACAGGGTACTTTCTACTGCTCCATCTCATCACTCAGACATATACCTCTTAATTGCTTGTTTAATAGCTAGTCACCCTGCTAGAACATATGCTATGGGAAGGCCAGGGCAGTCTGTGGCATGTTCAGTCAGGTACCCCACTGCCTGGCACCATGTCCAGCCCATGGTCAACAGCGTGAGTGAGTGAAGAAGGCTGTTACACTTCTACAGAACACCTGAAGGCAAATTAAGAAGGATTAGCTACCGGTTGGGTGCAGTGGGTCATGCCTGTCATCCCAGAACTTTGGGAGGCTGAGGCAGGCAACTTACATGAGGTCAGGAGTTCAAGACCAGTATGGCCAACAAAGCAAAACCCTGTCTCTACTAAAAGTACAAAAAAATTAGCCAGACTGGCACACACCTGTAATCCCAGCTACTCAGGAGGCTGAGGCAGGAGAATCGCTTAAACCTGGGAGGTGGAGGTTGCAGTGAGCTGAGATTGCACCATTGTACTTCAGCCTAGGTGACAAGAGTAAGACTCCATCTCAAAAAAAAAAAAAAAGAGAAGGATTATGTACCAAAACAGATGTTTCATGCAGGTGTACCTACTTTTATTTGGAAGTAGATGCATTTAATAACAATACAATTACTACATTTGGGAGAGAATGATTTTTACTACTAATATGCATATGATAGAGATCATGCTCTCCACTCTATTTTATATAGCAGCTAATCTAAATATTTGCCTATCATTTTAAGTATTTTGAGCTTATGATTTTTAGTGGTTGCATAGTGTTCCATTGTATGAATGCACCAAAAAACCGCCCTTATATTATTAAATATTTAGGTTATTAGCAAGTGTTCATAATTATAAATGATTATTTGAGCAATGCCACTATGCATACTTTTTTTCTGTGGAGCTCTCTAATCATATTTTAAAAAAACTTTAGAAGTGGAATTATTGAATCATGAATGAACTATTTTTAATAATAACTACATTGAAATATAATCCACATACCATGCAATTTACCTATTAAAAGTGTACAATTTGGTAGTTTTTAGTCTACTCACAGAGTTGCATAACCATTACCAGGGTCAATTATAGAATATTTCTCTCACACTATAAAAATCCACCAAAACTATTTATCTTAGCTGTCCTTCTACCTCTCAACTGCAGCCCTAGGTAACCATTCATCTATTTTCTATCTCTATGGATTTATCTATTCTGTATATTTCACATAAATGAATCATACAATAGGTGCCCTTTTATGAATGGCTTCTTTCACTTAGCATAGCATTTTTAAGATTCATCCAGGTTGTAACATGAATCAATACTTCTTTCTTTTTTATTGCTAAAAAGAATCTATACTGTTAATCTATGAACTTTTGAAGTAATTTTGGTACACATTACAGCTCTCTCTTTATATATGCTCATTTTTACTTGTAGCAATGTTTATGACTGCTGAGTTTCTTATATGCTTGCTAACCTTGGGCATTATTTCATGAAGAAACAAAACTAAGGCTCTTTGGAAGAGGAAGGTATTGATGGTTTAGAATTCAGATTTCTTTAATTAGTGATTTGGCCCTTTTAGATATTTTTGTTAGCCACTTGTATCTCTTCTTGTGTAAATTTTGTTTCACATCCCTTTGCCATTTTATTTGATGGTATTGTTTTCATTTTGTTTCATAAGAGCTCTTTACATATTAAGGCTGTTAACCCTTTGCCCCTGATGTTGCTTATACATGTTTTAGATAAAAACAATTTTTTAACTTTGACAAAACGCTATCTACCAATAATTTCCTTAAGGGCTCTTCAGTGTCAAGTCTGGAAAGGCCTTCCTCTTCCTAAGAGCCAATAAATATTTTATTTTATTACTGCTATAGTTTTATGTAAAAACATTTCTTATAAATATGGGATTTATTTTGGTATAAAGACATCAACCTAATTTTATTTTTTTCTCCATAATGGCAATTAGTCATCTTAATACCTTTTCCCACTTAATTTATATATCATTTTTATCATATACTGCATTATTCTTTTTATTTGAGTGTCTCTGGAAAATAACTGGTTTATAGTTAATTTGTCTGACTAATGACAAAGCTACCCTATTTTAATCATTCGTGGCTTTAAAATAGGCTTTAGTAACATACGTGACCCCTATGAAGCTCTGTTAAGAAACCAGTGCTCTTAAAGGAACTTTACATATATTAGCATTTAGTCCTTAACAAAATGTATGTGAATTATTATCCTCATACCACTGATGAGGAAGCTGAAGCAGAGAGATTAAAGATACTGAATCAAGGTGCTTATAAGTAGAGGTCCCAAAATTCAAACAAAAACACAGGCTCCAGCCTCCACCTTCCTCACCAGTGGCCACTCCTGCCTGGTGGGGTCCTGAGATCCAAGAGCTAGCAGTTTTCAGTCCATACCATTCATTATCATGCATATTTATGATATATCATGCCTCTTTCTTCCCTGATCCTTTGGATATTTATCTGAATATTTTTAATTATATTATAAAAAGTATTTGGGTTTAAAACTTTTAGGTGTTTTTATTGCCCATTGCCAGGTCTTTAAAAACCACAGCTTCCAAATACTGAAATTATTGCATTGAGTTCTTTTTCATTGGTTAGTTTATTTTACAAGGTAATGTTTTCAGGAAGAGTATGTGGCTGCTTACAATGTCATGGACTTATCATGTCTGAGACTATATTATTGTTAGGTTACTCATGAATACTAACTTGTTTGGAAATAAATTAGCACCTATGGTTTTTACCAAAAAAAAAAAAAAAAAACAAACAAAAATAAAAAAGAATTTGATTAATTATATTCTGATATACAAAAAATATAGGAAATAAATTTCATATTCTTGTTCCATTATTCTTTTTACTTGTTTTCTGCAAAAATACTTATAAATTTATTTTTGCATTTTATTAGTTTTGTTAACAGTTTCATCTAAGATCTATCTAGGGTTGTTTCTTTTTAAAACTAGTTTGCCTCGTTTCCAGTGAGTCATTTTGCAAACTCAAGTCCTTATTTAGCTTAGAGAACTATTATTAGTAAATTGATTTTTGTTTCTTTCAGCTTATTGTATCCTTTTAAAATTCCTATTATATGTAATATTGTATTCCTCTTTCTCCACTTTGTCATTTATTTCATTCTTCCTCTGACAAATTCATTGTCACTTTATCACTTTCCCCTTACTTCCTTTACTCACCAGGTATTTATTAAGAACCTGCCCTGTATCAGATATTATAATAGGCACTGGGAATAGAGGGGTGAAAGTCTCGGACAGAGAGCCTTTTGTAGAACTGATGATCGAACAAGGAAAACAGATGAACCATAGAGAACAAGTCACCATAAGCAAAATAACACACAAGCAAGTCGCCATAATAACAGGTGCACCAAACAGAACAAGTCACCATAAGCACCCTACTAGAGGACATTTCTTACACTGTTAGCAGCACAACAGTCTCTCATGTCTATCCCAACTGATCTATCTGTAAATTAAGCAGAAGGGAATGGGGCTCCGTTGCCAGGCCCAGACTCCCTGTAATGTTTCTCCCTTTGCCTACTTAGTCCTTCCATTTTATTATATTAATATTTTCTGTTAAACCAACTGATGTACTTGCTATTTTTCTGATACATCCTGACTGATATGTCTGTTTTCTGGTTCAGTTTTCTGCAATATTCAATATGCTATTTACTGTCTCTGTATTTATTTATATTTTTCTAAATCAGCAGTTATGTTTTTTCTTTCTTCATAGTGGCAGTTTCTTGATCTCAGATGTTATCCTATTTATAACTCTCTACTCTAGATTCTCAGTTGCTATTTCCTTTTGACTTTAAAGAACTAAAATTAGAAATTATCTAAAAATATGCCTCTTGCTTCATGTCTTTTTAGAGGAAGAAATCTATTTTCAGTTCTGTGGTTTGTTTCCTTATCTTGTAGTATATTTCTTGTTATATGGCTAAGGATGTTTTCCCTGCTACTAGAATTGGATCAGTTCCTGTCTGTTTCTTTCAAGCCTTGGAGCTCTTATAGGTGATTAAAGTGTTCAGATTGCATAGTCAGAAAGAAATTGGACTGGGTGCCCTATGGTGAGAATCATAGCTATACCACTATGTCTAAAAAGTTTATTTCCATCATTTCTACTATATTTGGTAGCTAACTGAAATTTTTTTGGTGAGTTTACCCTCCTTAGGATTCAAAAGTTTCCCCTCCTTAGTAGTCAGTGTCTTGGTACCAGTATCAGGTATAAGCCAGAACTAGGGCTTCATGATCCTTGGGTTTCTCACTTGGTGTAATGATATCTGATCATTACAGGTCCCTAACAGGTCAGCGGCCTGTTACCACTGTTGGATCCAGATATATATAGTGCCCTGTTATTCCCTGTCCCTCAACCATTGCCTTTCATTGTCGTTCTGTTTATGTATACATTTGGGAGGGAAATGTGTGTCTCGCTAGGACTCTTCCAATGATTTCAAATGTTATTTGGAAAGAGCAGCAGGTTGGATTGGTCTTTTCTTCTACCCCATCTTGGCTTTGTGAGATCTATTAGAAGTTCCTCAAAGTTTCTAGTTTATGGACAATACCTTTTCCTAGGTCCCACTGTCAATACAGTTCACACACACACACACACACACACAAATGTGTAAATTATATATACATGTGTGTCTATACGTATGTATGTATTTACTTACCTATTTTACTGAGAGGCTGGAATGGGGAGAAAAAAATGACTTCCTCCATTTGTCTTTTCACCTGATAGTGTAGTTAATGTAGTAGTGTGGAGATAGCCATAAACTAAATATTTTTTACCTTTTCCATTTCTGTTGATCAAATAAAGGTCACAAAAGTAGAATGTAAATAGAAATTTGTACTGTTGGTTTTCCAAACTTTATGTGGCTGAATACAGATTCGTTGGTGGTGTCAAAATTGGGATCATCATTTAGCAGCACTGAGCAAAACTTCCTTTAGAAAACAAAGCAATTAAGGCAAAGGAAAAAAAATTATAAACCAAACAAAATAAGCTACAAAAAAACACAACTGCTAGCCAGGCACAGTGACTCATGCCTGTAATCCAAGCACTTTGGGAGGCCAAGGTAGGAGGATCACTTGAGCCCAGGAGTTGGAGACCAGACTGGGTAACAAAGCAAGAAATGAGACCCTGCCCATTTCTACAGAAAATCTGTTTAAAAATTAGCTGGGTGTGATGTCACACACCTGTAGTCCTAGCTACTTGGGAAGCTGAGGTGGGAGGATAGCTTGAGCTTGGGAAGGTCAAGGTTGCAGTGAGCTAAATACCACTGCACTCCAGCCTGGGTGATGGAGCGAGGCCTTATCTCCAAAACGAAACAAAACAGCTCTTTCATCAGCAAACTGACCCCTCATATGTTAAAGTTGCTCTCACTCCATGATAGACTAATTGTGATATAGTTCTGATAAATAATCAAGTCATATGAAGGAGAGATTTTTGACCCAAAGATCCCTTGTGACATGACAGAGGAGAATTGTGCGGGAAACGTGAGATTTTTCATTCTGGGTTTATTCACAGTACCTTCACAGTTTTCTTGTCAGCTATGTGACCTTCATCATACTTGGAGTCAGAAGTCCTGAATCAAACGGGCTGTGGCAATTTGCCGTTCCCAGATAGAGGGAAGCTGGCTTTAAAACTCAGGGGACAGCGGAGAAATGAGAGAATGGATCTCGTCACCCACCTGCAGTTTGAGTCGTTTTAAGATCTTTTGCCTTATATATAATCATGAAGACCTCCAAAAATGTAGCACTGCTACTAACAAAAGACGTTGGTTGCCTCTGGGAGGGAAAGCATTAAGAGTAAAATTCAGAGGAAAGTGAATACATGGCTTGCTGTGCTTGTTATTCATTGAGTGTTTTTGACTTGCTAAAAGCAAGTTTAATGTATTTATACAATTTATAAAGATGTAACTGATTCTGGAGCTCTCCTCTTTACAGGGAACATATTTCATGTTATTGTAAGCACTGAAGAAAATTAAATCAATAAATTCACAGCCCGTAATTTGAGATACTCAATTTGAAGAAAAATGTATTGTCAGGGAGGGAGAGCAAAATCTTTTGCATTGAGGAAGACTTGTAAACAACCTGTCTTTGCCCTACTATCCTGTGCTTTCAAGTGACAGCAAGAATTACCCTCGTGCTGCAAGATTATCAGAGTTGTCATGACACCTCCAGAGAAGTAAAGGCCAACTCCCCACCTTTTTTTTTTTTTTTTTTTTTTGATGCAGCGTGTGCTCAAGTGGAAAGCAATGCAATTGACTCTTTCTGCACTGTCCGTCTATGTCCTTTTCCCTGAGAAGGCTTTGCTGGTTAGCACTCAGCCCGGGTGTCAGGGAGCTTAGTGTACTGTTCCCCATCACTGGCACCAATGCTCTCTATGACCACTGGCAAGCCAATTAACCTCTGCAAGTGTCATTCTTCCATGTGTAAAAGGTTAATAGTACAGCTTGTTTGCAAAGTGCCTGGAGTCTTCCATGAAGGGCATTAACCAAATACCCAGCATTGCTGTTCGACTGGAGGGCGTTGTGTTTTATAATTATATGTTTGGTTGGATAGGTTACAGATTTCGTTGTGGTTGAATGTTGTGCCTTCTCCCTGGTTACAGATAAAAAGACTAATAGGTAATCTCATTCTATTAGCATCTTCTAGAGCCCCCCAGAGGGCTAAGGGAATGGCAGAGGTTACAGATTAATAATGCATCCTTTAGTTAATAGAAAAAAAAAAAAAAACATGTGCATCTCAACTGCATAATAGCTGTGGATGGCAATTTATTAGGCCAAGTGTTTCATCAGATGCCCAGCAGATAATGCTGGCAAAGACTCATGAAACAATGAGGTTGTTCTGTTTTGTTTTGTTCTGTTTTCTACTTTCCTAGTTATTTCTTTCATCCTTCATATTAATGGAGAACATCAGAGACTGTTTGGTCCAGGTTATTTCACATGCATTTATAAATATTTGGAAAAATGATTCTTTTATTCTGGAATTTCTGAAACAAGTGACTTATATGTGTATGTCTTCATTGTGACATTAAGCTTTTCTTTTGTACTTGGACCAAATTTGAATAACACTGGACTTGAGGCAAAGTATCACCTATCTCATGCTTTTTTGCAGATTTACGGAAAAACTTTGAACAAGACCCACAAGGAAGGGAGGTTCCCATTGAAGGCATGATTGTGCTGCATTGTCGCCCACCAGAGGGAGTCCCCGCGGCTGAGGTAAGACAGGCTCCTGGGAACCCATGTCTGGGATTCTTGTTGCCTGGGCTCAGTTGCTAAAGATGATGAAGAAATTGTCAAGGAAATAAGCTAGAAGCAACTCGTCTCCCGTCTACTTCTGTGTTTGCACAAGGCCCTTGTAGGCAGCCTGGGTAGGATTTAATCTGTGTTCTTGGCTCTGGGGACCTTGAATCATGCAGATGCCATTCTTTCTGTCTTCAGTCAGGATCCTCTGATATGCACATTGGCTTATGGAACAAATCTGAGTTTTAACAGGCAAACATTCATGAAAAAGCCCATAGGAAAGGTCAGAATTACTCAGTCCCAGTGTCATGTTCATTTTTCACTTTTTCGTGGAACAAGCATTGATTTATCAAGTGTTTGTTACGTTCTCTGCACTGTGCAGACATCAGGGATGTAAAACATGACGAAGCCACGGGTCTGTGCTCTGTTATCCTTCCTTCACAGCGAGGTGTCCAGAATCCAGAGTCACAATGTTTTTTGCTTTTTGAATGTTTTCTAGAACGTCTGCCACACTATTTGAATATAATTGTTCCTGGTTACACTATGGTTATAGGAAAGGCTTTCTAAATCTTTTATTCACAATGAAAAGATGGCCCCTAATAGACAAGTAATATAGCTATTATTGGAGGAAAAACACTAAGAAGTATAAGGCATGCTTAGTATAATGGAAAGTTTATGAACTTAGGCCTGTGAACCCTGAAAATCTGAGCCAGGTCTTAGTTAATTTAGAAAATTTATTTTGGCAAGGTTCAGGACACACACCCATGACACAGTCTCAGGAGGTCCTGACTACATGTGACCAGTGGTCAGAGCACAGTTTGGTTTTACACATCTTAGGGAGACATGAGACATCAATAAACATATGTAAGATGAACATTGGTTTGGGTCTGGGAAAATCCGGACAACTGAAAGCAATGGCAGAAGGAGAACTCTGGAAGCAAGGAGGGGGTTTCTAGGTCATAGGTAGATAAGTGACAAATGGTTGCATTCTTTTGAGTTTCTGATTAGCCTTTCCAAAGGATGCAATCAGATATGCATTTATCTCAGTGAGCAGAGGGGTGACTTTGAATAGAATGGGAGGCACGTGGCCCTAAACAGTTCCCAGCTTGACTTTTCTCTTTAGCTTAGTGATTTGGGGGCTGCACGATTTATTTTTCTTTCACAGGCCTGAGTTCAGCAGCACGCAGTCCAGGTTTGATTCTTCTGTGGGAAGCTAGGACACTGCTTGGAGCTATTGTTTATTCACTGAGAAGCAGATATACAAAGAAAAACAAAAAAAAACAGGAGCCTTTGCGTCATATTTTAGTAAAATTGGAATTTTGTAATTGGAAGGACAAAAAAGGAGAGAAAATAAAGGGGAATGAAAAAACACACATACTTCCATATTTAGAAAGCATGCTGGATGGACACTATTCAAAGCTCAAATGGCTCACAGAAATGAAGTAAACGGACTTGAAAATTAAAGTGAACCCTCCATGCATGATATAAAATGATTAGAAAGGAAAATGCTTATTTAAAACAAAAAAGATACTGATCTCCTCCTTTTGCTGCCCTCTTGTTTCCTGCAAACAGTGTGCCCTCCTTTCCTGAGCAGGGTGTTAAGTGTCAGGGAAGGGAATGTGTCCCTCTCATTTACGATGTTGCATGTGTTCCTGGGAGCCCAACAGAGGTATCAGCAGTTCTCTACATTCACTGCCCATCTTTCAGAAATCCAAGTTTACAAATGTTTTATGCATAAAAGTGTCCAGCCTCTGTCATGCCAGCTGTGTGAGAGTCTCCTGGTGCACCCATGTTTCCTTCTGGTTCTGTTCTGGGTCACTACCATCAACTTTGGCAGCAGCAGAGAGGGGTGCTAATGTTTTTATGAGCTATCAGCCTATAGGAACTTAGCATACTCCAGATCTCTAGTAATCTGTTTTTATTTCAGATGGATGATAACTTAGTTATTTACTTGGCATAACTTTTGCATTTTTGATGCAGGGAAGCTGATGCTTATATCAGTGACCTACCAAAGTTCTTGCAGTCATTTAAGGGCTCTGTTCAAAATTCTTCAAACTCCAAAGCACTCCAGGTAAACATCTATGTTCTTTTAGTGCTTTATAAGATTCAACATGATCTGGCCTGGTGCGACCTTATTTATTTATTTATTTTTTGGCTCTGCACCTGACCCCACTACAGCCACCGTGTCCCTTCAATCTATTTCGGATGCACCAGCCATGCTCCTACATCAGGGCTTTTGCATGTGCTGGCCTCTGCTGGAGGGCTCTTCCCCAGCTGTCACACTGCTTTGTCCCATCTTTCTTCAGGGCTTAC
The DNA here is from genome assembly GCF_030222135.1 of Aotus nancymaae. Taxonomy (NCBI): domain Eukaryota; kingdom Metazoa; phylum Chordata; class Mammalia; order Primates; family Aotidae; genus Aotus; species Aotus nancymaae. The sequence continues at coordinate 3,699,014 of NW_026988494.1, read as the reverse complement.
TCAGATATCACCTGCTCAGTAAGGCCTGCTCTGTACACCCTACAAATGTTGCCAGTAGCTGCTTCCCCCACTCTACCTTCTCCCTCCTGTTTCCCAGCAATTTATCCTATTAGGTATATACTTTCTTTTTACCTCTTATCACAAGCATACTATATTTACATTATTTATTTCTCTCTACCCCACTGGAACTTAAGTGTAGTAAGGGAAATTTGTGTTTACTCCTCTTCACTGCTGTATCCTCGGAATATGAAACAGTGCTGCTCATGGCTGTTTTCAGAAAGGTGAAAGATTTTTAACAAGTGTTGGCAAGGATGTGGAGAAAAGGAAAGCACTGCTCACTGTTGGTGGGAATGGAAATTAGTGTAGCCATTATGGAAAACAATATGGACATTCCTCAGAATGTTAAAAAGTAGAGCTACCACTTGATCCAGCAATTCTTCTACTAGGTATATACGAGGTATATGTCCAAAGCAAATGAAATCAGGATGTAGAAGAGATATATCTGCACTGCCATGTTTATTGCAGCACTGCTCACAGTAGCTCCATAGTAAGATATAGCATCAACCAGTGTCCATCAGTGGACAAATAAATTTTTAAAATGTGGTATATATGCACAATGAAATACTACTCAGCCTTTAAAAGGAAAGAAATGTTGTCATTTGTGACAACATGGATGAACCACGCAGACAGTATGTTAAGTACAATAAGCCAGGCACAGTAAGAAAAATACCATGTGATCTCACTTCTATGCAGAACCTAAAAAAGCTGAAGTCACAGAAGTAGAGTAGAATGGTGGTTACCACGTGTTGGGGAGATGGGGAGAGGCTGGGGAGATGTTGGTCAAAGGGTATAATATTTCAGTTAGATAGGAATATGTTTATTGGTCTGTTGTACAATATGGTGACTATACTTAATAGCAATGTATTGTGTTATTTTAAAATGCTAAGAGTACATTTTAAATGTTTACATCACAAAAAGAATGATGTTTGTCATGTAATACATACATTAATTAGTCTTATTTAGCCATCCCACAGTATACACATGTTTCAAAACATACATGAAAAATACAATTTGTTTTTAGCTTAAAAAATAAATTTTAATTAATTGTTTATTTATTTGAGGCAGTGTTTTGCTCTTGTTTCCCAGGCTGGAGTACAATGGCATGATATTGGCTCATAGCAACCTCCACCTCCCGGGTTTAAGTGATTCTCCTGCCTCAGCCTCCAACTAGCTGGGATTACAAGCATGTGCCACTGTGCCAGGCTAATTTTTTATTTTTAGTAGAGACAGGGTTTCTCCATGTGGGTCAGGCTGCTCTCAAACTCCCAACTTCAGGTTATCTGCCCACCTCGGCCTCCCAAAGTGCTGGGATTACAGACATGAGCCACTGTGCCCAGCCAAAAAATAAATTTTGAAAGCATGCTTCTCACATCCAGTTGTTCAATAAATATTTGTTGAATATGAATCGAAATTAGTCTGCTAATTATATTGATGAATATTTAAGTTTATACCAGGATTAGCCCTAGACAAAATGTAAAATACATTAGACAACATTTTGGCTTTGTTTTATTTTGTCTTATGATTGGGTACTAACAAGTAAAGAAAACATTCCCCACCTGCTTTTTTTCATATATGCAAAAATAAATTTATTGGCTCAATCACTAGTCCTACAACTAAAGAAATAAAAATGTATTTTCACTTCAAGTTTGATTCACTTTTAATAGTAAAGAACACCTCAATGCAATATTTAGACATTTGGCTGATTGTTAAACATTAACTAAAATGGAGCTTTTGCTGGGAGAGAGTTGCCATGTTTTTAAATTAATAGACATTATGTGAAACTATTTTGAATTAACATAAAAGTTGAAGTAGTACTACAGAAAGTTCTCATGTACCTTTTCCCCTCCATTTCCTTTTTTAAATTTTTTTCTTTTTTGAGATGGAGTGTCACTCTGTCACCCAGGCTGGAGTACAGTGGCGTGATCTTGGCTCACTGCAACCTCTGCCTCCCGGGTTCAAGCAATTCTCCTACCTTAGCCTTCCGAGTAGCTGGGATTACAGGTGCCTGCCACCACACCTAGCAGATTTTTGTACTTTTGGTAGAGATGGGGTTTCACCATGTCGGTCAGGCTGGTCTTGAACTCCTGACCTTGTGATCCACCCACCTCAGTCTCCCAAAGTGTTGGGATTACAGGCATGAGCCACCGGGCCTGGCCCAGTTTCCTTTTTTGTAATCACACCTTACATGAGTGTGGTACATCCCATACAATGGCCAAATCAATATTGATACATTCTTACTAAGGAGAGCCCAGAGTTTGCATTAAGGTCTGTGCTGTTGTCTGTGACTTTCTTTAAATTTTATTTCAAATTCAGGAGTACATGTGCAGGTTTATTACATAGGTAAATTGCATGTCACCAGAGTTTGGTGTACTTACAGATTATTTTGTCACCCAGGTTATAAACAGTACCCCACAGGTAGTTTTTTGACTGTCTTCCTCCTCCCACTCTCTCCCTTCAAGTAGACTGCAGCGTCTATTGTTCCTTTTTTTGTGTCCACGTGTTCTCAGTGTTTAGCTCCCACTTACTGCCCCCACTGCTTGTTGAAGACATAAATTTAGGAAAAAAAAGAACAAAAGACAGAAGAATAAAGGATGTACAGTCTGGGAAGGTAGTAGCCAAAAGCAAAAATATATTTTGGTCCATAAATGCACACATGAGCGTACATACGCAGCCACTCACACTGAAGTATCTTTCAAGAGAATGCAGGGGACTTATGAATTATAGTAACTCTGTGGCTGTTCAGGACTGAGATTGGGAGAGGATTCCTATGAGAGGACAGACTGGCTTCTAGGTGAGCGGTATCCCCATCTGTTCAGTTATTTAGAGGCTGAACTCTGGTGAATGCTTGGAAGCAGCTCTTTACACATCCCTCCCTCTTCCTTGCCCCAGCGCCCTACACATGAAGTCAAATGAGCTCTGTAGATTGGCTCAGCCCCATTTCTTTCTTCATTTGCTTCTGAGGGTGCTTTTCAGCTCTAACCACAAGGAGGAGAGCAAGATATGAAAAACTTTCACTGGCAGCGCAGTCCAATGTCAATGAAAAAAATATTTGGGAGAGCTGTGGAATGAGAGAACACAATATAGACATATCAGAAAGTACATTTCCTTTTCTGGTATCTGCCTTTCTGACACATTTCCAAATTGTAGTTATTCACTTTCTATATTAGTTTCCTAGGGCTGCTGTAATAAATTACTACCACTGAGGAGGCTTGAAACAGCAGAAGTTTCTTTTCCAGCAGTTCTGGAGGGAGAAGTCTGAAATCCAACAGCATTAATTCTGTCTGAGGGCTCTGAAAGAGAAACTGCTCCATACTTCTCCCCTAGATGCTGGTAGTTATTGGCAATCTTTGGTGTCTCGTGGCTTTGTACACTGATATGGTTACAGTTTGTGTCCTCACCCAATTCTCATCTTGAATTGTAATCCCACATAATCCCCATGTATGAGGGAGAGACCAGGTGGAGGTAATTGAATCATGGGAACAGTTTCCCCCAGGCTGTTCTCATGATAGTGAGTGAGTTCTCAGGAGATTTAATGGTTTTTAAGGGACTTTCCCCTCTTTGATCAGCATGTCTCCCTCCTGCCGTCATGTGAAGAAGGTACCTTGCTTCCCCTTATTCCCTCCCCGGTCACACGGAACTGTGAGTCAATTAAACTTCTTTCCTTTATAAATTACTCAGTCTCAGGTAGTTCTTTCTAGTAGTATGCAAATGGACTACTACATAGATACATCACTCAGTCTCTGCCTCCATCGATCACATCTTCACATGGCGTTCTCCTCTTTGTGTCTCTGTGTGCCTGAATTTCCTCGTTTTTATAAGGACACCACCCTGCATGGCCTCATGCTTTACATTCTTTATCACAAAACATCTGCAAAGACCCAATTTCCAAATAAGGTCAAGTTCCTAGGTTCCAAACCAAATTATGTGGGACTGCCATTCAGCCCAGTACTCTTCCCATTATACTTCTGGCATCATGCCACTTTTTTATTTTAATAAATACAAAAGAAAATTTAGAAAAAAATCTATGCTTTTAGGAATAAATTTCAGACCAGGCCAGCTGAAATTAAATAGAAACTAATTCCAAGGAGCAGCTGGGGCTTTATGATGGTTTAAAACAGAAATTCTGAGCTGAGAAGGTGGAAAAGCTTTGTTTTATAAATTTTGTATTATAGAAGAATATGAAAAATATTTCTGCTACATTAAGGGTTGAATAGGCTATTGATGTCTTAGCAAACGTTTATTTTTAAAAATCTTATCTGTATAAATTTATGGAATGCAAGTATAATTTTGTTACATGCATAGGTTGCATAATAGTGAAGATGGGGCTTTTAGTGTGTCCATCACCCAAATAAGGAGTAATTTCTCATCATCCATCCCGTCCTCTTCCTGGTCCCCTCTGTCTATTGTTCTATACTCTATGTCCCCTTACCCTGCCTCATCTCCACCGTTTGTCATTTCAAACTCTATGTGCATATTTAGCTCCAGCTTACACGTGAGAACACATGGTATTTGTCTTTCTGTGTCTGAGTCATTTCATTAACATATTGCCTCTGGTTCCATTCATGTTGTTTCAAAAGACATGATTTGATTTTTTTTTATAGCTCACTGGTATTTCATTGTGTATATATACATTTTCTTTATCCAAATTATTTGATGGACATTTAGATTTGTTTCATATGTTTGCTATTGTACATAGTAGTACAAAAAATATGTGAGCACATTTATCTGTTTAATGGTTTCTTTTCTGGTGGGTAGATAGCAGTGAGATTGCAGGACCTAATGGTAATTCTGTTTTTAGTTCTTCAAGAAATATCCAAACTATTTTTCATAGAGGTTGTACTAATACACGTTCCTACCAACAGTATGTAAGAGTTGCCTTTTCTCCGTATCCTTTCCAACATTAAGTTTTTTTTAATTTTTCAATAATAGCCATTATGACTAGTATCACACTGTGGTATCTCATAGTGGCTTTAATTTACATTTCTTAATGATTAGTAACGTTGAGCATTTATTCATTTTTCTTGGCCATTTTTATGTCTTCTTGTGAAACATGTCTATTCATATCCTTTGCCTACTCTTTAACGGGGTTATTTATGTATCACATCATCTTAATGTGGGACAGTAACCTAGTCCCAGACACTTGCATTATTTTGGAATTTCATTTCTCCATGATTTGGATACTACCATTATCTGTGCACCAATATCTACAGCTCTTTTCCTTTCAGCAGTAGCTTGCACAGTAATTCAGTGCTATCAACATCTGTGTTTTTGCTGAAAATAAGGCAGAATGAAAGAAGAAAGCTGAGAAATGATAAAGATGGGGAAGAAAAGTGAAAATGTTCATACCCTTCCACAGTCATGGTGTTCCTTAGGGTAGAGATGTCCACCAATGTCTGTTACGTGGTCAGGTCACTGAGAGTGTATCATTCTGCCTATTAACTTCATGGCGATATAAGTATATTATATATGGGTAATGACTCTCCAGTATGGCAGTAATTGGGAACTATGTTTAGAAACTGGTCAGTCATCACTGTGTTTAGAAATTGGTCAGTCATGTAATGATCACTGTGAAATACTATCACTCAACATCATCTTCCCTGTGCAGGCCATGTTCTGCCCTCTTCATGCCACCACGTAGTTCCCTTTCTGTCCACCTCCTGTGGGACGCATGGGGTAGCCACTGGAAAAGGATGTAGTTGGTGGGATCCCCAGTACATCAGCTGGCTTTGTTTCTCAGAGGAATAGACAGTTTCCTACTTGACACATTGAAAGTCACATTGAGGGGCATGTCCAAATTCTGTTTTCACAAGATATATACAATAGACTTCTCTCTGCAAGACCGAACTTTCTTGGCAGCTAACTCATTTATCCAACCAGGAAAGTGTTGTGAATAATAAAAATAGAAAGAGCTACCATTTTTGAAATGTTCTTGTGTACCAGGTACTGTAGTAGGTGGTTTATCTTCTGCTATTTCAATTAATTTGGAAAAAAAATGCTCTGAGATGCTGAAAAGCTACATGAGTTTCCATGTGTGTCCCACAGCAACTGTCTAAGCTCTCTGGACACTAGGAAGCACCAAGAGCCAAATTTAAAGCTCAGATCTGTCCTTTCTCTAATTGTTTTTGCTTTTGTTTCTAATTGGACTAAGAGCCTTCTTGAAGGTGGGGAACTGCCAGGCCAATGATAGTCTATCTGCCTGCTGTGCTGCCATCATCCCACCCTTAGAATTAAAGGTGTTGGGATTAAATTATCTTCTAGTGAATATTCTAAGCTCGGATTTGCTATATATTCTGTGCCTCTTCATTTCAAATATGTAATCTGATAATAAAACTAAGAGCACTGAGAGTGTGGAGGTTTTGGAGGCCAAGGGGACAAGGAGCCTGGGGCAGGACATCACTGTGTCTTTTGAAGGGCAAGGAGCCCGGCTTTGATGCTATCCTAGAAGATAGGACGCATAGAGTTACATAGAGGAGTCCATGTAGAAGAAAAAGAGGAATATAAAAAGGGAAGTGAGGAAACCAAGTGCCATCTCTACCCTCATTACAATTTTCTCTACGTTTGGCCATTGCCCCGACAGATCTCATTGTCAGAAAGGGCCCCAAATTTACTCTGATAAATGCGAACTTGTGTCTCTATCACAGTGTTATTTTACCTAGTATATATCAGTGGGGTATGGAAATGGTAGAAATAGAATCGAGGATTGTCAGGGTGGCACGGTGGGAAATGGATGAACTTTGAAGCCAACAGACCCTGGCTAGTAACTTTGTAATGCAATTAATTAGCCACTCTGACCCTCAGTTTCCTCTTCTGGAAATGAGAAAAATGTTTTCATTGTAGGATTGCTATGAGACAAAGAAGAAAAAAGAAGTACAAAACATTTAGCAGTTTCTAATACTAAATAAATAGTAAAGATTATTTTCATTTCTGTTGATTCTTCTTCCTTCATTTTCAAAGTTTTAAGAAAGTTTGATTCTCTCATAAACATGTAAAGCCCCATTATGTTTGGGGAACCAGATTAAAACGGAAAATTCTTGCAATGTGTAACATGTTTTCAGCCTTTGAAGAAGTAGACAGCTGCTAAGAGCAGCCCACCTCCCGGAGCGTCACCTCCCCCAACCATTGCCCTCTCTTCTTGTCCTTCAAGGTCAACAAAGACAAAGACACTTATCAAAAAGCTTCCTGGCCCCCTCTCTTGTAATCTGTCACATGGAGGAATTAAATAATTATGACAAAGGCTGGTGACCACCAATGTTTGTTCACCTTACCACCACTGAAGTGTTTTATGAATGATATTACTGTTATTAAAACACTTATGAAAATGTTATGTGAACTGGAAGGTTCTCATTACACTTACTTAGTAGCCACTGGCTTAGATAACATATAATAGGTCGTGTGCATTTTTAAAAAATAGGTCACACACATTGTTTTACAAAATACCTGAAATGTGAATGGATGATAACTCAAACGTTTCTAAACTTCATGAGCTCATCTTAATAGCTGGATGTATTAGAACATATTTGTCACTGCACTTAATTTTAGCCTTACTTTGGGGGCAGTTCTAACTAAAGATAGCAACTTTAGTGTTTGACCCTTGTTGTTTAGCTAAAACCAATTTGCTCTTTTCAAAACAATTCATTATCCCACACGGCACTTTTTATACTCCCTAATTAAATGGAAAATCTATCTTTCATAAAAGTTAGAAATTATGTCCAATGAAAATCCGACATTTTAATGGTTTTCCACAGATTAAAATTGTAGAGTTCTCAATAAACCCTGATTTACTGATGTTGGCTATAAAATGGTTATTGCTGTTAATAAAGCCTGTAAATCTTAACAGGTTATATTTTCCTTGGACAATAAAACTTGCCATAAAGGCTTAGTGTCTAAGGCTAATTCTGCTCACATCAAGGTAAACAGCCTACTCAAAATAATTCAATGTCTTTGAGAATTCAGGCCTTAAAGCTAAGCAACAGACAGATTCTAGCCTTGAGGCATTGCATGCCAGGCACTGTTCCTGTTTTTAATCTCACCAAGGAGTCAAGATGATGCTAGAATTACAAAAATTTGGGAAGGTCAAGGGTTTCATCATTTCAGTATGGATAAGGAGAAAGTTCTCTGCTTCTTCCTCAGCCCCAAATCAGCTTTGTCATTGGGTGATCACTAGCAGCGGAATGAAAGAATGTATTTTTTGTATGATAAAGTGTGCTGTTAGGAGCCAAATTTGGGCGTGATGGGGTGGGGTGGGCAGTTATGGAAAGGAGATCATTTTCCTTATTTGACTTCCAAATGCCTACCTGGAAATGAAGGATGTTCTGAGAAGCCCTGTTAATCTTGGGACACATAGACATTTGTCATGTTTTCCAACGTTTGGGAAATTTCTTTTTAAGTGTCACTTACCTAAGATAGAAGCCCAACAAATGGCTTTTCTAGTTATCTTTGCAGTTAGGTCCCTGCAGTCAGGTGGTCTTGTACAAGGTGTGATGGGCAGGTGAATGCTGTGGGTTTATGGAAACCCTCTGCAGAGGATGGTGGCAGAGGTACCCGCTCTTCAAGGCAGGTAGAACAACCAGCATCTCTCCCAGGTCTCACTGTTGTGAGCTGTGTATTTTCTTTAAGACAGAATCTTACTCTGTCTCCCAGACTAGAGTGCAGTGGCATGATCACATTTCAGTTTACTGCAACCTCTGCCTCCCAGGCTTAAAGCAATTTTCCTGCCTTAGCCTCCTGAGTAGCTAGGACTACTATGCACCATCATGCCCAGCTAATTTTTGTACTTTTTGTAGAGATGAGGTTTCATCATACTGCCCAGGCTGGTCTTGAATATCTGGGCTCTAGTGATCTGCCCATCCTGGCCTCCTCAGGTGCTGGGATTACAGGCCTGAGCCACTGCTTCCGGCTTCTGTCGTGTTTTTTTTTTTTTTTTTTTTTTTTTTTTTAAAAACACTGCAGTAGTGTTGTTGAGTGCACTTTTCCCTGTGGTGCGTTTCAACATTATTTCTGGCCAGTTAGCAGCCTCGCCTGGCTCTTTTGCCCACTTGGTGGTTCTGAGCACTACTAATACTCTTTCATAAATTTATTTTTCACATAAATCAGCCAGAGCAGAGTTTGTTGTTTGCAATGAAGAAACCTGGCCAGGCATGGTGGCTCATGCCTGTAATCCCAGCACTTTGGGAGGCCGAGTTGGTTGAGTCACTTGAGGCCAGGAGTTCGAGACCACCATGGGCAAAATAGCAAAACCCCATCTATACCAAAAATACAAATATTAGCCGGGCGTGGTGGCATGTGCCTGTAATCCCAGCTACTTGGGAGGCTGAGGCACAAGAATCCCTTGAACCTGGGAGGCGGAGGTTGCAGTTAGCCAATATAGTGCCACTACACTCCAGCCTGGGTGACAGAGCAAAACTGTCTCAAAATAAACAACAACAACAAAAAAACCCTGCACATATTAGTATCTATGCCATCTCTTACTACTTTCAGAATGTCTTTGACAAATATTTGAAAGTTCCATTGGAACAAAGCAAGTCACTGTGAGCTAGACTGTGTGTGGAGTGTTAATCTTTCTTCATCTGTAGAATAAAGAGGGGGGACCCCAAAGTCCCTTTATATCTCTAATTATTGCTGATGCATTAACAGTAGACTCTGTACACTGTCTATGACTTGCCTGCTGTTTTAATAATTCTGCCCAGACTGGTGCCAGACAATTTTCAAGTGAGAAGCTCTTTACCCTTCTCCCCTGTGAGGGTATTCTTAATGAAAGGTTCATTTGTTTCAAATGTGCTCATTGGCATAAAACCCAGGAGACAGTCTTATGACATTGGACTGTTTAATACAGGAATCGCTAGACTATTGTGTTTAACCTCAATCAAACAGACTATGAAATGAGGATTTTATTTTAAAAATAAGACTCTTAATAATTCACTAGAGAAATGTTAAGTGGGGTGCCCATGTGCTGAAGCAGTGGGCCTCAGGTATAAATAATTAATATAATTTGGTACAGCCAAAGCAGAGAGAATGTCTAATAGTCCAGATAAATTTTGCTTTAAGGAGACTGACAATGAGGACCTTTGCAGAAAGCCGCATTTGATTAGAATGTATATTATAATAGAAACCTAATATACTTTTTAAAAAAAACAGTGATTTTTGAATTGGTTAAACCATAGTAATTAAAGGCTAGTAAATGATTTCTCTGAATACATTTCCACAAAAAAATTTGCTATGGTTAAAAGACATAAGAAAATGAGGTTAATACAGTTATTTAAAAAGTGCATGTCTACATCACAAATACTCTTATCGTTAATACTGATCCTTAAATAAATTCTATTAATGGACTGACTTTTGCCCACATTCTTGGCTAGAAAGCTCTAGTTATTTACTGAAGAAGAAAAGGAAAGACTATATCTAAAGCTCCTAATTGATATTTATTTTCCTTTTCCCTCTCGTTCTGTATTTCTGGAAGGCCTGAAGAATATACATTAGAATTACACTTTTCAGCTGGGTGTGATGGCTCACGCCTGTAATCCCAGCACTTTGGGAAGCCAAAGCAAGAGGATCGCTTGAGGCCAGCAGTTCAAGACCAACCTGGGCAACATAGCAAGACCCCCATCTCCACAAAACTAAAAAAAAAGAAAAATCAGCTGGCATGGTGGCACACACATGTAGTCCCAGCTACTTGGGAGGGTGAGACAGGGGGACTGCTTGAGCCCAGGAGATTGAGGTTGCAGTGAGGCATGGTTGTTCCATGGCACTCTATCTTGGGGCCAGAGATAACACTACAAAGCTTTTCTAGGTGCTTGCCTTTGCCTCCTCTTTTCTTTGTGCCTGTCAGCTCTACACAATCAGCCCTCTTTCTTTCTAAGAACAACTCTCTGACAATGTTATTTCCAGGCCTATTCTCCATGTCCTCGTCATTTCTCCTTGCTTGGAATGTCCTTGCTCTCATCTGTCTGTCTGTGGTTTACACAGCCTAGGAGGATTTGCTCTAACCCAGCCAGTCTCTGAGTTCTTCCCTGCCCATCCCAGGTGATACTGATCTCTCTTTTCTATAAATCCTAATTTAACTGACATGAACTGCTCAAGCAAAGACAGCATTTTTTCCTTCCTAAAGGCTTTGATAGCATACTGCTTTTTTGTTTTTAAATTTTTCTCTTATATTTAATTTTTCATGCCTGTGTCATATTTTCTAGTTTCTTTCTGGATAGGAAATGCACAGGATATTTTTCAGTATCCTCTCCCATCACCCTCAGTAGATAACATAAAGACATCTAAAAATAAAGTAGCTATCCGGGGAGCATATGTGACTCAGTGGATGAATATTTGCACAACCACTGTGGGCTGCATATAGTAATAAGCTCTTAAAGATGAATATCACTTTATAATTTACAAAGATTCTCACATACATGAGCTCATCTGATCCTTAAAGCTACCATTTGTCGATAGGTAAATACATCAATATCCCTGATATAGAGCTAGACTCGTTGAATATATACATTCATTGAGAAACTGCTATCTAGCTAACATTAGTACATGTGCACTCAATGCCAGCCACTGTTCACTGAATCTTCCCACCTCTCTGAAGCACCTAGATGCCAGTTTTATAAATAAGCAAACTGAGGCACAGAGAAATCAAGCAGCTTATTCAAGGCTGTAGATACTGAATGACTTGAGCCAATATTTGTACCCGACAGCCTGATTTCAGAGCCTGGTCTATTAAACTTGACCTGATAAAGCTGCTTTTTGTGTCAGACATTGTGTGCTGAGCACCAGCAGTCAGATAGCTTGCCTGTCTCACTAGTTCACCAACTGATATCATTGCATACAAAGCTAAGCAGAAGGGAAGAGAATAGCATTTATGAATGTGTGTGTGTGTGTGTGTGCATAAGCACATACAACCCTACTGTTTTTCCTCCATTTTGCTGGGCATGTCTGTGATTCTAGGTCTGAGCTTTACTGCTCCCCACTTGCAGTTAGCTCTCCTGATTTGATGGCATTGGACCCTGCACTACCTTCAGTTTCTAGAGATGGTTTGGCAGGGTTGCTTAATGCTGGTGACAACTTTGAGCAGGCTTTGATGGGATGGGAGAAACACTGTTGACAAAACCTGTCTTTATCCTCCGCCCTCTCCTTTCCAGTTTTTTTTTCCCCTTGCAGGAAATAACATCCTTTATCCTGTACCAACATAGAGTTTTTCAAAAATATAAAATTTGCAAGTCGTGCTTAAGGTTTTTCCGATGGAAAGAAGCAGCAAATGGATCAGAGGGAAGAGAGTTTGGAAGAAAGATCCAAAGGCCAGCAGTCAGTCTGTAGTAAGCATTTTAAAAGAAACCTCATATAAGAAAGGGAAATGTATGATTTCTAAATTAACATAATGAAGGCGTAGAGCTATTTCTCTGTCCTGTGCCGCCTTGTACAGTTTAGCAGCAATAAACAGTCTTTATATCTTGAATTATGCAGAAGCAAAAGCAGTCTCGGATGCCGCCGCATTAGGAGCTGCGGATCTGTAATTCAGCAGTAATCTCCCACGGGCATGAATCAAGAACTCATCCCAATCCTGCTGAGGCAGCATGGATTTTAATGTTTCCATGAAGCGCACCACACACTGCCCTGATTCACTTAGCAATTGTATGTAGACTGCCTTTGTTTCTTAGGCAGAGCTTATTAAAACAGATAAACAACAGCTACAACCGCCACAGCCGCAGCTTCTGCTGGTGATCCTTTGCTGTGATCCCTGCATCCTAATTACTCGGTGTATCATCTGTGTTGGAAGAAATGCCACCTTCTGTGATGCCTTTCCTATTTAGCTGATTTGGGTGACTAGAAGGTACACTAGCCCCCACCCTGGAGAGTTTTCTGCATAACTGCTAGTGAAATAGAGCATGCCCATTTCTACTTCACGGGTAGTTTAGAGACCTGCAGAACAAGCACCTGCCTGCAGGTGCTATTGAGATACACCCAGCTGATCTTACTGCAGTTGAGCTTCAGTTCTAGAATGTGTAACTGCTAAAAGAATCCTAGATGGCCTCTTTCATTGCATTGCACAACTCTTAAGCTTCTCTACCCTGTAAAATCTTAAGGAGCTGTGATCTTCCCTCAGAGCTACCTTAGATTCAGCACAGTGAGTACACAGAGTGAATGAATGACTTACTGAAACTCCCAGAGCTTTGATTTGTGTAAATTGCAGTGGCTTCCATGGCACAGATTACAGGCACACCGCCCCAGCTTAGCAGCTGCACTGTTCCCTTAGCACGTAACTCAGATTCACTTGGTTCTATCAGTTAAGTTTCCAACAAAAACATCCAACATTCAGAACTGAACAGCTGAGAATCCCCTGCTGTGGTGAATTTTGATTTAAATATAACTGAGTCTCTCTTGGCTCTGGCTTAACTGAATTGGAACTGTTCTTTTAATTGTTGATTCAGTATTGGCTTCCAGATCTGACTGTCAATCCTCTCAACAGATTCTCTCTATAGATGTATTTATTAATCATGTGCAATATTTCTCATCCTCTGTGAGCTGCCAGCACTGGCCCCTGTGAGTTACAAGTGATGGCTTAAACCTTAATTTCTGTGTGCAGGAAGTGTCAGGCTGACGATTCATATACTGGCTCAACAGCATCATTTGGAGATCACCTTCTAGAGGCAGCTCTGGCATGCCGCTGCAGGGAAACAAAAAACAGATCTGCATAATACCACCAGGACTTGACAAGAGCACTCATTCTAGTGCATCAGTCATCTGTGGGCTTAGGCGATCAGTTTAATCTTTTTTTTTTTTTTCAACACTGTCATCTAGGTAACACTGGAAATGCTGTAGTTACAGTATCTGGGTATTTTTAGAAGGATTAGTAAATGTTAATGCAATTGTACATTGGTCTGGGAAAGTCTGTCTTCTTAGAGCTTCCATTCTCAGTTTTAATTAACTCATTAAACTAATAGGCAATGTGAATTGGTGCTATAGATTGGTGATGGTCATGATAGATTTGTAAAAAGGAATAATAAAAGCTAAATGGAGAGAAAAGACTTCAAAGTAGAGATGGGAGCTACCAAATACTAAATTTTGTTTATATGGCATGTCATCGAATTGTGAAAACTGCCGAAATGACAGAATCCTTTTTACTTATCATCATCGTTAGTTTCCATACATAGAGAAGCACATGCCAGGCTCTCTCCTAGGTATTTATGCCATTCTGTTGTATTCTTTCAGCTGAGTTAGGTACTTTATTTTTTTTTTATTGCACAGATGTGGTCATTGAAGCTTAGGTTAAATAACTTCCCCAAAGTTTGTCGGATGGTAAGAGCCTAGTTCTCTTTGGTTTCAAAGCCTAAATCTTGCCACTTCCTGACACTTTTTGTTAATTGCTACATGGCGTGAAGTTGGTGAGTGAGGAAACAGATAGTACAGAAGGGCTGTGTCTTTCCTGTCTATTGTATCACATTACTCCATGCCCCTCCACACCCCCAGTGGTGCTGGGTCAACTTTATTGTACTTGAAATCAGAGCATGGTTCAAAGACAATTCATGGACAGCGTCTTGCTTGGTCTGCTACAGCTTTAATCTCTTACTACAGATTTCAATTTATTTAATAAATGGTTTCTTCACCTCAAAGGATACAGTAATAAATGAGACATGGTCTCTGTTCTTGACAAGCTCAACCATCCAATAAATGAAATAAATATGTAAATAGGTGTCTAAAATAGAGTGTGTTACCTGTAATAATAATAACAGCAAAAAAATAGAAGGGACATGATAACTTCTCTTGGCCAGGGTGGTCAACCAAGACATTGCAGAATATAATTCCCATACAGGTTTTTGAAGGACAAATGAGCTCATTGTGGTGAGAGGTTGTACAGAACACTCAAGAAGCAGGATGGGCAGGGTCAAAAGCATGCAGGTATAAATGGCATGGTTGCCCAGGAAATACAGTTAGTTTCATTTTGAGAGTGCCTAAGACACAAGTGGGAGATTCACTGAAGTAGAGACTCTAGAAAATATTCAGGCATTGGATTACAGAGTATCTTGTCTTCCATCCTGTAAAAAACTGGACTTTTCACTTGTAGGTGGTGGGGAGCCATTGAGGGACTTCCTTCTCAAGCTTATGTGTCTGTCTGTTTCAGTGCCCATATCATTTGTTATTTCAAGGACCTGGTAATCTAATTGAAACTGGGAAACTGGTAGAAAGTTTCAAATAGGTGTGATTTGTCTTTACATCATCGTTGGAACTAACTGTTTACAAACTATTTGTAAATGATTTCAGAGTTGCATGCAATCTTAAGAAGAAGAATTTCATAGTGGACGCCGCCTTTTACTATTGCCCTGCCAGGTGCTGTGACCACTGTCTCTGGACTCCTTAGCTTCAGCAAGCCCAGGTCTGTCTTTTCAAGCTCTCTTGTTCTTTCTGCTGCACCTGTTGCATGGAGCCTATGAGAGACAGTGTAGAAAGTGCAGATGCTTTGTATTGCTGATGTGGAGCAGTGTGGCCCCGCCTAGCCTTACTCTGCAGCCTGTAAGCATGACTGCCTCAACTCAGCTTCATTCGCTCAGCATAGCTCATCTAATGGGTGCTCTTGCTCTTCCCTCATTCAGAATAAAAGCAACAACTAAAGAGGGGGTCAAAGATCTTCATGTCATTAGATGTCCCTGCACCATCCCTTCACCTCTGTATTCAGCATGGAACTTCCAGAACGATTTGACAAAGTCTTTGAAGATTTCCTTTACCTCCTTTGTACTTGATCCACATTCTCCCTGAAACATGCCGAGATCCTTCCATTTACCAGTGACTTTGATCCCATTAGAGGCAAGTAGGAAACTCTGGTTTCTCGGGCTGTACCGACAGCATTTCACTGAAGCCTGCATTAAGGGCAGACAAAGGTCAGTGAAGTGTTGTCATCATTGTCTCCATGAGGCAGGATCTTTTCATCTATCGAATGTAGATAGCCTGTCAAAGGTTCTTTGGTCCTGCGGTCGAAGAGGGCTTTTGTGTTCTCTTGGGTCACCTCTGCGACTCATCATGTGCAGTGAGTTTCTCCTCACATCAGACCCTTCCCCACACTGTTCCGATTACCCTTTACATCTGCTTTTACCCTGTGTGCCTGTGTGCAGTTGGGCTTATTCAACCAAGTCTCACTCAGGCAATTATGGTTTACCTTATCTCCCGCATTTAAAGTGCTGGAACCATTTTAAGTGCTGAGACCATTACTTCTTTCATTTGCCTGCTTTAAAATCTGAAAGTTAGCTCTAATTTACTTACGCACTTAGGCCTAATCATGCTCTTATTATTGGGCTTTCATCCCTGAGTTTCCTAGTTTCTGTTGTCTTCTTGGCTTCCAAAAGCAGTTGTGGATTCCTAAGGCGATTAAGGACAGCTTCTATCAGACAGTCTTCTTTCCACATTCCAGTCACTAGTCATTCAACACTGAAGACTCACTCAGATGTTAAGGAGCCTAAGATAGAGCAAGGATTCTCAACCTTAACACTGTTGATGTTTGGGGTTGGATAATCCTTTATTATGGGGAGCTTTCCTGTTCAGAGTGGAATGTTTAGCAACATACCTCTACCCATTCGATGCTAGTAGACCCCCCATTCCCCTGCTAGTCACGTCTAGTTGTGACAACCAAAAATGTCAGCAGGCATTGCCAAATGTCATTCCTGGCTGAGAATCCCTAAGATAGTCTTTGCTCTCAGGGAGCTTAGAATCTCAGTAATATGCTCTCCATAGCATCTCATACATTGGCTGTCATATAGCAGGTGCTTAATCGTTTTTGGTTGAATTGAGTCCAGCATCAACAGGTAGTTGTCAACGTCTGCCTGTTAGCCTGGGATCACATTGCAGGGAGCGAGTATCATGCCTCATCGCTCTCTTTCTCTAAGCATCCCTTAGCAGAGTACCTAGCATGTAATAGGCACTCAGAAAATATATGTTGAAGGAATACTTAATTGAAAAGACTAGGCAAAAAGCTCAAATGTAATGATTATGGTAGACTTGCTGATGAGTCAAGGAGTTACATGTATTGGGTCATTGTGAGCTAGAATTTGAGGGATGAGATGGATCCATATAAGAAGAGATGAATAAACAGGAAGAAACTGAGGGAAATAAGGTGAAGGCATAAGTTGTAGATCCTGCACCACGTCATTGTCTACACTCTGCCATTGAATTCTCATTAAAAACAAAATATGCAGAGCTGTGGCTAACTGCATCCCTGGCCTTGAACTGGTGGGTCAAAAACACCATGGATGAATCGTATCAGGCCACTACACTGCAAAGAAACTCACCTCAAAGTAGAGGCCTGCTGAAGCATGTCAGATTCCAGAAGCTGCAGCGTGGAAAGTGCCGCATATTCCTGGAGCACGTGCCTGAGTCTCCTTATCTCCCGCATTTACCTTATCTCCCGCAGTAGGGTGTTTTCTTCAAAACTCAGGATGAACACACTTACCCATGGCTCCACTTAGCATGTCCGAAGAGGAAATCAGACATGTCAAAGACAGGAGACCTGGCTGGGTGTGGTGGCTTACACCTGTAATCCCAGCACTTTGCAGGGCCAAGGCGAGTAGATCACAAGGTCAGGAGATTGAGATGATCCTGGCCAACATGGTGAAACCCCATCTCTACTAAAAATACAAAAATTAGACAGGTGTGGTGGTGGGTGCCTGTAGTCCCAGCTACTCAGGAGGCTGAGGCAGGAGAATCACTTGAGCCCAGGAGGCGGAGTCTGTAGTGAGCAGAGATTGTGCCACAGCGTTCCAGCCTGGGTGACAGAGTGAGACTCTGTCTCAAAAAAAAAAAAAAGAAAAGAAAAGAAAATGACAGGAGACCTGTGTTATAAACTCCTTCCTCCACCTCAGAGCAAGGAAAGTGCAGTCTTTTGGGTTTTCTTAACTGTAGATACTACCTTTCCTATTTGAAAGGCAGTGGGCTTGCAAAACGCAGTTGTGTGAGGGCCCCTTGAAATCCTGAGAGGGAGGCATTATTTATTATAAGAATATTGTTTACGACCATGGATCTTGGCACCATGAGTCAGGTAGGGGAGGGGTGCCATCTAAGCTTCTCCTCTTGTTAGCTGTGTGTTCTTAGGCTAATTCTATAACTTCTCTGAACATAAGCATCTTCATATGAAAAAACGGAATAAAATGCCTTTAAGGATGCTTTGGAGATTAATTTAAAAAAAATTAATGTCTTTTTAACATTTACCTTGGTTCTGGGTACATTAAACATTTATCGTTATTAGTATGAGATAGATAATAAAATCTAATAAGACTGTATTGCTTTATGTTATTGTTTGCCCACAGCATTCCACTCATGTGTTTGGGGAAATAGTTCTGCCTCTGTGTTTATTCTTACCTTGTAATATGTTGTTGAAGTAAGATCATGTTGAAATGTCCACTTACTATTCTCTCTTCCTACAATAATTGGGTCCAACTTCACACCTGTCCTACTTAGCCTGTAGCTTATCCTATTCCAGTCAGAGCTAATGCCTTCTTTCTGAATGATCATGATCTCTCTGTTTTAGCGATGTAGCCACTGTTGGACTCATGTTTTCTCAGTGACTAAGCCATTTACTTTCACAGTAAAACAATGAAGAATGTGAACAACTTGATTTTGTCATTGGAAGTGCTCTGTACCAGTCAAGGTGGAACGTCTAGAATCAATATGACTAATGGATCCCAACTCCAAGTGATAGAGTCAGCAAAAGGGATAAATTATCACTGCCCCTCTGTCTCTCGGATGGTAATTTCTTCTCGCTGTCCGATCTGATAGCCATCCTTGCGCTCTCCGCCACGGCTATCAGACCATTCCCATGCCAAGCTGGGGAACGACTTGGTCAATACATCCGGTGTGTCAAGCTCTGAGTCATTTTTATGTTTGTTTGTTCTCCTTATTACTTTCTTTGGCTGAGTAAAATCTCTATTACTTTGGGCTCAGGAATAGAGAATGTGCTAGGAACACCCAAGGCATATATTTTATTTTACTTTTATTATTTTTTGTGATGACTTCATTATTCCCTGTTGCCAAAGTTTTTGTCAAAATTGTTTTTCTCCCTTCCTCTTTTCTCAGCATCCTCTTCTCTGGCATCTCTGTTTATTCATTGCAGCCACACAGAAGTCGGCCTTGCCTTTGCATGGCCTCTCTCCCTCAAAGCCTCCAGTGGCTCCCAGACTTCTGGGTTTCACGAACCAGTACAATGTCCCCTCTTCCCCTTCCCTAAGAGAAGGGGTTAGACAAGCATTGCCAACTTTTAATGACTTTTTTCAGGGAAGGATTTTAATATGTAATAACAGCCATGTTTTTATAACCATTATTTTATTTAGAAAGACATTTAACAACATGTCATCTGATTTACACATTTTTAATTTTTTTAAAAATTCGTTATTTGGTCTCGTTTTTCCTTTCTCTACAAAGTTAAAACAGTCATCACAGATCATGAATGTTGTGAATGAATGATGTATGGCGTTGATTTTAAAGATTAGTCATGTTCACTCATGTAACACTAATGGATTACAGATAAGAAGAGTGCTGGCCGGGCATGGTGGCCCACGCCTGTAATCCCAGCACTTTGGGAGGCTGAGGTGAGCAGATCACCTGAGGTGAGGAGTTCGAGACTAGCCTGCCCAACCCAGCATGGTGAAAACCTGTCTCTACTAAAAATACAAAAAATTAGCCAGGCATGGTGGCAGAAGCCTGTAATCCCAGCTACTGGGGAGGCTGAGGCAGCAGAATCGCTTGAACCCTTGAGGCTGAGGTTGCAGTGAGTCGAGATTGTGCCACTGCACTCCAGCCTGGCAACAGAACGAGACTCCGTCTCAAAAAAAGAAAAAAAAAAGGGTGCTGTATGGCATCTATAGTGGAGGCCTTTAGTCCTTTCATCAAAACCTATGCAATATTCTAATTTTTAGCAATACCTTTCCTCACAGTTAGTGTGTTTGCAGTGATAAACACTAGTGTTGCACAGGTGAAGATGATTGGTGTTTAAAATTGATGTTTATCCTTCATTTCCAACATGCATGACCTGTGATGATTGTTTATAATGATCTCGCATTTGTCTTGCACATTCATGCACAAAAGGCCTGAACCTTGGAATCAACAGAAACTAATCCAAACTCTGCTTCTGACAATCGTTGACTGAGTGACCTTGGACAAGTTCTGCCTCACAAGCTGATGTCCTCATTTATAGAAATTTAAGTAATAATAATGCCCACGCCTCTGTCTTGTCCTAAGATTTAAAAGAAAGGTCTTTTAAGAATGACTGGCAGACTACTTGACACATCATATTAAGGGATACAGATACCTTTCCATATTCCTTTCTACTTAACTACAATTTCTTTTTTTCTTTTTTGAGACAGAGTCTCGCTCTGTTGCCAGGCTGCAGTACAGTGGCTCGATCTCAACTCACTGCAACCTCCACCTCCCAGGTTCAAGCTATTCTCCTGCCTCAGCCTCCTGAGTACCTGGGACTACAGGGGCGTGCCACCACGCCTCACTAATTTTTTTGTATTTTTAGTAGAGACGCGTTTTCACCATGTTGGCCAAGATGGTCTTAATCTCTTGACCTTGTGATCCGCCCACCTTGGCCTCCCAAAGTGCTGGGATTACAGGCATGAGCCACCATGCCTGACCTATCATTTCTTTCTTTTTTTTGTTTGTGTTTTTGTTTTGTCTTTAGATACTTTTATTTTTTATTACAATTTACAATTTCATTTTTTAAGGGGAGACTTACCTGGGGATATCTCAGAACAATCCACAGCATCTCTCTAAATTAAGAAATTACTGTGGTTCTTCCCTCTCCAGTCAGCCAGCTGCAGAGTCACATTTCATGTATATATGTAACCACATAAACCTCCTCGTTAATTCTTTAAAATAGAGCCTTTTTAATTACAGACTGTTAATTATTATTAATCACCCCTTAATTATTGTAATCTACTTCCTGCTTATTTTGAATGTACATGTGTGTGCGTGCATGTGTGTGTGAATCTGAGCCCAGCAGTCTATGAACTTCAGCGACCTGGTAGCCTTTCATCTGTTTCCTGATATCACCATTTCATTTTCAACCCTGACAGGGCATTCTGTTGTGATGAGCTGTACAGCTGCTTTATTGACAAACATAAACTTCCCTTGATTTTTGAGTGTTCTGCAGAGGTTGGTACAGTATTATAAAATATCTTTAAAACTCTATCACTTGAAAAAAATGTTAGGAATGTGCCTTATAGGTGCTCCTTTATCAAATGTTTAACACAGGGTTTGGCACTTTAATGGGTTCCCCCTCAATGTTCTGGTGGATATCTACATAAACTCTGATGGTTTATTTACTACTGTAGCTTTTAATGGAAATGTAAAATAATTTCTCTTCTGGGCAGTACTGATTTCATTGCAAACACATCAACGAAATGTGAAATTCACATAAAACGCAAAGTTGCAAGTATCACTAAAGCTGGGAGAGCCGTTGCTGCATATTTTAGATGGACTAGTGTATTTATGGTTTTTGTACACATACTGTAAAATGTAATGTGGCAGGATTGCTATATTGTAATAAAACAATGTGCTGCTTGCTGAAGAAAAAAAAGGGATGGTGAATTATTGCAGTCATTGTACCTTGTTTCCCGTTACTGAAAATGGAGTATGATTATTAAATGCATGCAGTGTGCATTTTACACACTTAGTTATAGATCTTGGTTTTTATGTGTGCCTAGAATATCAATATTTGCTTTACTTTTAAGGAACATTAGTTACAAATACAATAAGTGTGCTTCATTTTTCATTGAAGACTTACTGGTTTCAGTTCTAAAGTCAGAGTGAGCAATATATGTCTCAATGATTATTGATCTAAAAACCCTGTTGAAAGTAAGCAAGACTAGTTTTGCAATAAGCAAACATTGTGCTGCTGCTGCTGCTCTCTGAAACCCATGAAACTGGAGTGAGAAGCAATAAATAAGAGTTTAATTAAATTGCTCCTTGGCAGATAGCAGGGCTGTCTTTCAGCTTTGGTTTAGAACCCGTGGGGTCTTTTTTCCCTCTTGATGTATGTGTAGCATTCTCATTAATGCTAATGGGAGCTGTATGCAGTAAAGGGACAGCTGACCTCATGTAACAGTGTGTCTGCAAAATACCACATGGATTTCTCCCCCTGGGGTCACACAGGCTTTTTTTTTTTAATGCAAGGAAAATAAATCAGCATCTAAGGAAGTTTCAATATATAAACTCTATGTATTAAGAGTATCTTACAAATGCTAAAATCATAGTCAAAATATCCTGAAAACCCATGAATATCCATATGTATTTTGTATATGACTTAGTTTTAAATTGTAATTATAACCAAAAGATTAAAATATAGCCTCCCTTTGGAATTTAACTCTCTGATTAGCTATATGCATATATGAGATTATGGTGCTGGGTAAACCATGGAAACCATGCTCCTAGGCTAGAATGGAATGAAAATGATTAATTAGATTCTGTAAGGTGTTGCGTTTATAGCAGGGTACACGTAGCCTTCAGCTCATTTGGGTTCAAAGCTGTCTGCAAGATATGAGTGCTTGAAAATGATTAAAGCAGAACTAGCAAGGTACAATTTCCACTTGCTGTGTTGCTATTACTTTCCCTAGAGCACAGGCTGGGAATATGTATGATCCAGGCATCCTCATGCTCTTGCAAAAGAGATATTTCATTATGACTTTGTATGAGTTCAAACATTTTCCAGATAATACTATCAGGCAAACCTATATATACATGTAGGGCCTAGTCTATATATGAAAACACCTTGCTGATATTATTTTTGCTTTCTCCCAGATATCTAACTTGTTGGTACTGGACATATATTCACTTACTAAAAATCTGTAGACTGGCTCATGCTATTGTCAACGTGAGAAGTAGCTGCTGACTCAAAGCAGAATAGTTTCTTTAGCACTTTGGTAAATATTCAGTACTGATAACCTAGTAAATGCTAACTCTTCATTCATAGAAACCGATTCCACCAACACCCATCTACTAAGAAATGGTTAAAAAGGCAATAGTTTCATTAATCTTGTTAAATTAAGCACAGATGTGAACAAAATATATTCAGGCATTTTAAAATTAAAACAGAGATAAGTAAGAAAAAGCTTTCCAAAGATTCCATTTATATTAACCTCTTCCCTGATTCTTAACAGCTTTGAGACACACCTAGAGTAAAATCCACTGACCTTTAAGGCAGAGCTCTAAGTTCCAAACAATAATGTTCATATATAATCACCTGGCTTAATTAATCTCCTAATTTCTGCCCTGATTTGTTTGATTCCTCATCCTGCAGTGATAGAGGAGCAGGGGAGCTGCAGATTCTTAGCATACTCAGGGCATCTTTATTGCATTAATTTGTCACCATTTCCTTCATAGCAATCATGCAGTCTTTGGCCCTGGTAAATAATTTATAGTATGTGGGTCTACTTCTGTCTGAGAATGCAACCATTTTTACTTAGTAAAATCCAGTCTTTTTGTTTCTGTAGAAAATGACCCTAGACTTTAAAATACTCATCATTATAAGAAATTCCAAATGCCATTCCCCAGTTGACAGTGCTGTGTTTAAAAAGAATAAAACTCCACTGGGCGCGGTGTCTCACATCTGTAATCCCTGCACTTTGGGAGGCTGAGGAGGAAGGTTCACTTGAGCCCAGGAGCTTGAGACCAGCCGCCTGGGCACCATAGTAGACCCCTGTCTCCCCTCTCTCCATGAAAAAAAAGCAAATCAGCCAGGAATGGTGGCACATGCTGACAGTTCCAGCTACTCGGAGGGCTGAGGCAGGAAAATTGCTTGAGTCCAGGAGGTTGAGGATATACTGAACTGTGGTTGTGCCACTGCACTACTGCCTGGATGACAGAGTAAGACTCTGTCTCAAAAGAGAAGAAAACTCTTTTGTTGTATTTATTCATCTGTTGGTTTTTTTTTATTTTTTGGTGTGGAATGGGTGGTTTGGGGGAGGAGGGCATGCATTATTTTGTATGTGATGGATAATACCATGTTTCATGGACTTAATCAATTATAAGAATTATCATTGTTTTATATACTCCTTTAAGAAGGCCATTTTAAAAAAATATACTTACTTAACTTACTTACTTAATTACTTATTTTTTTTGAGACCTAATCTCACTCTGTTGCCCAGGCAGGAGTGCAATGGCATGATGCCAGCTCACTACAACATCTACCTCCCAGGTTCAAGAGATTCTCGTGCCTCAGTCTCCCAAGTAGCTGGGATTACAGGCGCCAGCCACCACACCTGGCTAATTTTTGTATTTTTATTGGAGACGGGATTTCACCAAGTTGGTCAGGCTTGTACTGAACTTCTTATCTCAGGTTATCCACCCACCTCGGCCTCCCAAAGTTCTGGGATTAAAGATGTGAGCCACCATGCCTGGCCAGAAAGCCTTTTGCCCTTTTTTTTTTTTTTTTTTTTTTTTTTGAGACTGAGTCTTGCTCTGTCCCCAGGCTAGAGTGCAGTGGTGTGATCTGGGTTCACTACAAAGTCCACCTCCCAAGTTCAAGTGATTCTACCGCCTCAGCCTCCTGAGTAGCTGAGATTACAGGCATTCACCACCATGCCTAACTAATTTTTGTATTTTTAGTAGAGACGGAGTTTCACCCTGTTGGCCAGGATGATCTCGATCTCCTGACCTCGTGATCCATCCACCTCTGCCTCCCAAAGTGCTGGGATTACAGGTGTGAGCCACTGTGCCCGGCCCAGAAAGCCCTTTTTAATGTTAAGATGTCATCAACTAAAAACACATCCTTCTTTTAAAGATGTTCATATGCAAAGTGTGCATGAATTTTTCAGAACCAGAGAAACATGTATTGTTTCTATTCTTCCTTGACTTTTCTTCTTTCCTTTTCTTAGTATTGAACCTTAAAACTTTTCAACTAGTCTGAAATGAATGTTTTCAGAAATGGATTAGGTATTAAATAACTAGGTACCACATAATCCTAGGTAAGTTTTATAGGTCCAAAAGGAAGGCAGGTTTCTGAAGGGTATAAAGCAAAGCTTGTTAACATAGACACTCTGAGGAATTAGCTTACTGCCTATCCATGGTATGAGACTTAGTCTCAGTGATATACTAATTAGAGATTTCCAACAATGTGGACCCTTCTAGAAAATTTCTGTGTATCTAATAGAATTAGTGATTGTCAAATCTGGATAAAATTATAATAATTATATAGGCTTATCCAACCCTCTGATTATACGGATGAGCAAAATCAATCTCAAAATGAAAACAATCAAATTCCTCTCTGGTGCTCTTTCCTCTGTGGGTATCTTTGATGCAGAGGAGGGGAGGAGCCCATAGAACAGTTTTACATGCAGAGTTTCTAATTCTTTGCCTTTATGGTTTGCCATTATTCTCTCAAACTCTCAATACTGTTTCAGTAGCAAACCTTTTTCTCTCCACCTAAATAATGGCAGCAATGCCTTGTGCTTTAAATCCAAGAGTAAAAAGCTACTTAAACACAGACACTGTACTACATTTTAAATTGCTCATAATGTCACCCTGACTGGTGTAAAATGATATCTCATTGTGGCCTTAATTTGCATTTCTCTGATAATTAGTGATGTTGAGCATTTTTTCATGTGTTTGTTGGCCGTTTGTATTTCTTTTTTTGAGAAATGTCAGTTCATGTTGTTTGCCCAGTTTTTAATGGGATGTGTTTTTTTCTTGCTGAGTTGCACTTTAAGTGAACAAATTTAGCAGTAGAAAATCAAATACTGTATTTTTCAATGTGGTCACTTATAAGTTGGAGCTAAACATAAGGTATTCATGGACATAAAGATGGAAATAATAGACACTAGGACTCCAAAAGGGGGGTAGGGGAGAGGAGGGAGTGTTGAAAAATAATTGATTCAGTACTGTGTTTAGTATTTGGGTGATGGGTAGATTAAAAGCCCAATCCCCAACATTACACAATATACCCACATAACAAGCATGTACATGTATCTCCCAAATCTATAATTTGAAAAACACAGATGAATTCTTAAGTCATTCTGTAATTAGAGATATGTTTTAGTTTCACAAAAACACAGTTTCTAAAACATATCTGTAGTCTCTGTATTCTAATGTATTATCTGTTTAATCACAATCTTAAGTCATCCCCCAACCCGGGTTGTAAAAGTATTGAGATCATTATAAGTGAGTTAATAGTTACAAAGTTGTATTGTAACTTAGGGGTAATCCTAAGATTTCATTTCCCCTTCTTTTCCATTTCCCTTTATATTGAATTATTCATTTAGAATTCTTTCTTTCATAGCAATCTTCTGTTTTATCTTAATTACTTCATTGATATTTACATGTGGAAAAGACTTTGTTTTGCAAGTCTTTTATTGACTGGACTGAAATTGCTTAATCCAATGAAATAAGTTTAATAAATTGCTTCTTCCACAACAGATGAACTCTGGCCTTTTTCATACTGAACTTTACTTCTTGTAAGAAATACTATGATGATACTGGAATTAGTTGGCAAAGATTATATTTCAGCAATGTGGACCATATATACTCTTCTATCCATTGATCTACAACATTTTTTCCTGTTTGCAATTGTTTTTTATGATTAGATATTATCAGGGATTATTAGCCATGCATTTGAATTCTAAGCAGCCCTGATCTCAGAAAATAAGTCTTACTTCATGGATAGCTTACTTTTCCTCTGGCATTGCCTGTGTTGTCCAGACTAGCTATACCTGGAATAGAGGAAAATGCAAAGCTAAGGCTGGTTGGCACCTCAGCAGTGGTGTCTTTCTCTCTCTGTGTGTGATATCAAGCCAAGGTTATCGTGACAGTGAAGTGTGTCTGACCCTGTTCTGGCTCTCTCTAGGGCAACATTGCAAATTCTTATCTTGGGTAAATTCTCATGATTTTCTTAAGAATTTTAGGATCATTCATACCCTCTGATCAAATTTTCCTTGCTCATTTAGTGATTCCTAAGGAGGGAGAAAACCTACTTAAATCTCCCACATTGACTTTGGTTAACTGGTTACAATACCACCTAAGTCATTAATTCAGAGCCAGAATAATGTACTGGGGCAAGGGAGAATCAGCTAGAAGTTTGCAAACTTCATCCCTAATTTAAGCCAAGCTTCTCCCTAGGGCATAATTTTGGGGCCCCAAGGAATCAAGATAGTACATGGATGTCTCTGGACTCAGTGATCATCATTTGGGAATGAGAGCAGTTTCTCTAGACAGTGGGACTAGGGTTTCTCATTTGTGGAAACATAGAATGTTTGAGCTGGAAGGAGTCTTAAAAATCATTTGGGGGCTGGGCGCTGTGGCTCACGCCTGTAATCCCAGCACTTTGGGAGGCCGAGGCGGGTGGATCACAAGGTCAAGAGATCGAGACCATCCTGGTCAACATGGTGAAACCCCGTCTCTACTAAACATACAAAAAATTAGCTGGGCATGGTGGTGCGTGCCTGTAATCCCAGCTACTCAGGAGGCTGAGGCAGGAGAATTGCCTGAACCCAGGAGGCGGAGGTTGCGGTGAGCCGAGATCGCACCATTGCACTCCAGCCTGGGTAACAAGAGCGAAACTCCGTCTCAAAAAAAAAAAAAAAAATCATTTGGCCTGGGCTTGGCGCAGTGGCTCATGCCTGTAATCCTAGCACTTGGGAGGCCAAGGCGGGCAGATTGCCTGAGCTCAGGAATTTGAGACCAGCCTGGGCAACATGATGAAATCCCGTCTCTACTGAAATACAATTAGCTGGGCGTAGCGGCATGCGCCCGTAGTCCCAGCTACTCGGGAGGCTAAGGCAGAAGAATTGCTTCAACCCAGGAGGTGGAGGTTTCAGTGAGCCGACGTGGTACCACTACACTCCAACCTAGGTGACAGAGCAAGTCTCAAAAAAAAATCATTTAGCCTGACTGTTTTGTTTTATACAAGGTGTGAAATGAGGCCCAGAGAGGCCTGATGATTCACCCAGAGTCACACAGCTTAACATAGCTCTTCAGACTCCTGGTCAAATGTCCCTTTAACTGAACCATGCACTGCTGGGCAGCTTCAACTGTCCATTGTTAGAAAGCTGTTGACCCAATTCTCTCAAATCAGTGGATGTCAAACCTCGTTTGTCTTTGTCACCACAGTCCACGCATGGACTTGGGAAATTAGAGTTTATTGAAGCAGAAAAGGGCCGAAGTTGCTCACTTCTCCAGCAAGTAGTCCGAACTTATTCTGATCTTACAGCTCTTCTGCAATACATTTTACTCCCTGGAACTCGGTTTCTTCACCTGTAATATAAGGATATTGACCATGAGAATCCTTAGGTGGTCTGTTTTATATGAGCACAATATAGGGATTATTGACAGTAGTTAGAGAGCTTTGGAATCTGCAGAGATTTGCTCTTACCCTTTCTTCAAAGCCTGTTTTAACATTACCTTGACTTGTTTTCTTATTTAGTATATTTTTATATTAGCCAGAACAATTAAGTGTTATGCATCATTTATCGATCAGACAGTTTCTCTCTGGGTCACATGTAGGCATTTGCCCCTGCATGCGTCTGGCCTTGTCCACTGTCCACCAGGCTCATCACAAAGCCTTGCTGTTCTACCCCAGCTCAAGCACAGAAATCTATTGCATTTCCACAGAGCAATCCGAGCCTTCTTGCACTTAAGACCAAGAAGAGAAGAAACCACGGTCAAATCTGTAACTCTGCTGTCACTGGATATGCATTCATTTGGTGCAGAAAAGTTTCCATTTTTTTCTATTTGGAGTGAAATTCGGGCATCTTAGCCACTCATGCTTACTTGCTGAGACATGAGTGAGGAAACTCTGCATTCTTTAGAAAAGGCATCTTTAGCACACCATTGATACCCTGCATAACCTGGAACTCCAAGACTAGCTACTTTCATTTTGTATGTTCTGTGGGATGAAATGGAAATCTCTTATTTGTGATCTGATCACAATGATCACCATGGTTATGGAGGCCAAGGAAGGGGGCATGGGCATTTCTGGAGCTTGAGTGTCATTTGACCTCAAGCCTACCTGATTGTCCTCTGATACAGGTCACCTCTTTTTCAAAGGAATAAAAGAACATTCAGCCCACCAGGGCCTCATCCCTGTGCTGTGCTGCTGCATGCAGAAGTAAGAGGAGAAATGGGATTTTCCTCTGAGGAGTACGTTCCTAAAGCCAGGGCATACCCTTCTTTTCTTTCTTGTCCACTTCAGAGCAGTGCACGTGGTCAGTCCAATGGCACACTTCCACCTCCAGTGTACCTAGACCTGCGGGCATTGTGCTCATCCAGATGTTACCACCTTACAGGCCAGAGGGGCTCAGGCAAGGAGAGGATCTAGGCTGGCTCACGAGGGTGTGTGGTCTACCCTACTCCAGTCAGCCATCTCTTTTTCTCAGCTACTTGCTGCAATTTCTTTGGTGCCCCTTTCCTGGTCCAAAACTACTCTTCACCTCCCTCGTTTCTGCAAACAACCTGCCCACAGGTTATCACCTCCTTTGGGCTTTATCTTTAACAATCAGCTCCTCTTACAGAAGAGAGGTTGGTTGTCAGGCACCAACCTGCAGCTCCAGTAGTCTACATCCCAGGTAATTTCCTCTATGTCAGTGTGTGGGGGGTTACCTCTGTAAGGCTCTCTGCCTCCCCAGTAGCACCACTGACAGTATATAGTCTGCAGCCATTCCACCTGTCAATTTCAGGGCTCCTTGGCACCCTGAGCTCCCTTAGGATAGGACTTCTTGTGTAAAAGGTTGGAAACACAACTCTACAGTGCTTAAGTAAATCAGCAGCGTATCTTTACATGCTTGTTCACTTGCTGCCAGGTTACAACTTAAATACTCCCTTGGAGGTGTTCCCCTGTGTCTCATCTTTTTCTGATTTACGATGACCTTTTCTAAACCACAGCCAATAATTTTATAACCGTATGTACCTTCCAGTCTAATATTGAGCAATTTCTTTTAGCCTCTTTTTGTTATGTGAGATTTAAAAAAAAAATCCTTTTCTGTACAGGGCACAGTGGCTTTCACCTGTAGTCCTAGCAGTTTAGGAGGTTGAGGTGGGAGGATCTCTGGAGACCAAGAGTTCAAGACAAACCTGGGCAACATGGGCAACATAGTGAGACTGTGTCTCTACATCTACAAAAAAAAATGTATTTTTTGAACTAGCCAGACATGGTGGCACATGCCTATAATCCTAGCTACTTGGGAGGTTGAGGCAAGAAGATTGCTTGAGCCTTGGAGTTTGAGGTTATGGTGAGCTGTGATTGTACCACTGCACACAGGCTTAGTTTGCAGGTACAGCTTATGATATTCCTGTTCAAAATGGCCAGGTCTGCAGTTTCTAGGACCCAATACAAACTTACAGAATCATGGAGGTTGAAGGAGTGGGCCCAGGCAGGGAAGTGGTATCACAGAGCCTAGGCCAGGAGTAAGGTGGAAAATCACTTACCCAAGAGTCATGATCTATAGAGCTAAGAAAGAAATGTGAAAGGTATAGTCTTGACAAGAAGCCGAATCAAAGCCTAGTCATTAGTTCAAACCAATCGTCCATTAAAATTTACAGAGAACAAAAGCTTTGTAAAACCAAATAAAAAATACCGGCATTTGATTTTAACTTTATCACGCATTAGCCTGTGTGATCTTTAGGTTTCTACATCTTAGTCAAGATAATATCTAGCTCCCTAGGGTATTGTTAACATTTAACATCAGAATTATTTGGAAAATGGTTTGTAAACTCCAAAGTGCGATGAAAACCTTAGACATTTTGTTTGCATTGCACTCTTACACATTTTTCCAGAATCACACAGAATTTCCATCTGATCAAGGCAAGTAAGCACGGCATGCATTTTCCCTGAGAAGCAGGTGGCTTGCACATTTTTACTTCTGTGTTAAACTGTAAACTAAACAAGGCAATGCACAAAGGACTAGCAAAGGTTACAGAATAGAAACACTATAGCAAAACACGTCTCTACTAATGCGAGTGCTAAAATGAGAACGATTTGCATCCCAAGGTCCTCTGGTTCCAACTAGATAGCTCCTGTTAGAGCTTTGCAAATTCATTTCCTGGGCTGACAGTGACCTAAATGGATCTATTTGATAGAATTAGAAGCACTTAGAAGAAGCATAGTGAATTCCAGGGTACAGAGAGACAAGTTATTTAGTTTTGAAAGGTTGTAAATACTGATGCAGGGAAAAAAAGATGATGGGATGGCGCGTATTGATTCTGAAGTGCTTTTTCTGCAATTATAAGGTAAATAAGGAAATAGTTCTTACGATTGTTTTTCTCCCTCTGGATTTTTCTAAAAAGTTACACAAATTAGACACGGACTTCTTAGTGCACTACTTTTTTCTCTCTCTATCCTTCAGCACCATAATATACATCGTGTTTTGGGAAGAATGTATCCCCTATTCTCTTATTTCATTGACTCCCCCTTTCCTCCTCCATCTCAGGTATCTCATTTTGATATTTGCACCCGGCATTTCCTTTGGGGTACAGTGATACTCCTATATATTGATACCTCTCTTGCTGTCACTCAACATCACCCAGTATATTCAGAGATGACACAATCTTCTGACTTTGAAAGGAATGCATGTTTTGTCTTAACTCATCAAGTGTTTGTCATCTGCCTTTCCTGTCACTTGTCCAAGGTCTACTCACCTATCCAGGAAACCAGCTCTGGCTTTGAAGCAGTTCAGCTCTTAATAAGAAGTTGAGCAGAAGTTATAATAACTCATTGCCTTGCCTGCTTGGAAAACATGATAATGCTTCCTCGTTGTAAGAAATCATTTTAACAGCGCTGACTAGTGGCAGTTCATTGATGAAGGCTATGTGAAACCTGCTATAAATAGCACATGCTGCATGTAGTAAAGGGTTCTTCTGTGTGGCATTTATTTATTTGTAATTTATACGCTGCCTGCTTTCACAAAAGGACTTGAGCAGGCTAACAATAAAAGACTCATATACAATAAGGTTGTTATGTATGTAGAAACTAAAGATCAAAAATCATATGGAAAGGACTTGAAGGGAAAAGAGTTATGTATGTAGTTTTTTTCTTCCTCATCAACGCAATAGGAGAAGATTATGTTTTCAGCCTTCTCTCTCTCAGACTCACTGAGGTGTGCTGAAAAGGAGCAAGCACTTCATCCCTCATAGAAACCAAATAAGCAAAATTATGGTGGACATAGGGGAGGAAACTATAGGAAGAAGGAAACAGAAATCTTGGGAGATCTTATTTTTGGCTGAGAGGAGGTAGAGAAGGAAGGCCATACAGTGGCACAACCTCAGAGTGATTATATTTTTGCTCATCATTAAGAGTTCTGAGTATCTGCTGCCCAATTCTATACTGCACATGCTTGTGATTATGCAGGAGACATTGATTTTCTTCTGCACTCATTTGTATAAATCAATTTCATAGAGCAAGGAAAAAAAGCAAATGGGGTCTAACGATGGGTTTTGAACATACCAGTAATAGTTTCTAGTAACTAAGCATCTGTCATAAAGGAGATGGTCAGTGGCCTAAAATTAAATAAGGCAAGGATACTTTCCTTTAAATTAGGTCAGGTTTTCTCAATCTCAGCATTTGGGGCCTGGTAATTCTTTGTCCTGGGGGCTATCCTGTGAGCTGTGGGTGTTTGGTGGCATCCCTGAGCTGTACCCACTGGGTGTCTGTAGAACTCCCTGATGCCCTCTCAGTTGTGCTCCCCAACATGGAGACACCATTGCCACCCAGTATAACTACTGATTTAAGGACAGAGTCTAAGAACTTGCCTCTACACAGACTGCTTCCCAGAGCAGGAGACTCCACAGATCCTTCTTGGCTCTGTCTTCCCCAATGAGGATCCATCACTCCTGAAAAATGCTGGGGATGGGGCAGGGAGGACTCCCCCATCAGGCCTCCAGAGGCACATCTTCCTTTCTGTTCTCAAAGGAATAGTTGTGTATCGTGCCCATCCAAACATGTTGGAGAATCTGGCTGCGTTTCTGCTAACTCAGCAGATATAAGTAACCCCAGTAACATTCAAAATAATCCCAGCAATGTTCCTGTGTGTTTGCTCTGGCAGTGGATAAGTCAAAAGTCAGTTTTATAGGCTATTGCCTAGTGAGACCTGGCCTTCAAGTTTTCCTGAAGTCTGTTCCTGCAGACATTCTGACTGCCTGTCAAATAACTCTAATAAACCCTTTCTTATTTCTCACTTCCAATGAGGATGAATTGTTTGCAGCACAGAAAGCTGAATTTCCTTGTCATCATGCCCAAGCATATAGTACAAGTCATTCTATTAGTTTTCGAAGTAGAGGTGCAATCACTTGTTTCTTAAAGTGGTTCCTAATTATTAGCACACGTTGTTTCTATGTAAAGCCCATAAACAAGTTTGTACCTTTTTTGTCTTATTTTTCTGCTTTTTTTCTTTAAAGTAATCACACTTTTCCTTTGTGATAGGTCACAAAGAGACTCCAGCACAACTAGGATAGATTGTCATACTAATCAAAAATATTAACTTAGGTTTCATGTGGAAGCTAAGCTTTTCAGGTGCATAAGTTATATTTGTTTATATGTAGTTTTACTTCACCTCCCATCTAAAATCTCCAAAGTACTTGTGGAGTAGCTTTTTTATCTCTATAATACACCTGTAAAGTGAAGAGAAAGCCAGTGATCATTAGCCCATTTGAGGGATGGGTGTGAAAGATAGGATTAGAGTTCACATGTTCATGAGGCCTCTCTAATTGGTATGAGGGTAGTCTTGAGTATGGAAAGTATTCATATAGTAAATTGGTGAAATGAACACATGGTCATCATATATTAACCAGAGAATTAAACACAGGTCACCATATCTTAACAGGGGAATTCAGCCTGCGCTGTTTGCATTCGCATCTCTTGATGCTAATGGGAATTTTTCACACGTTTAAATCAAAAGGAAAAATAAAATGGGGTGCTCCGTTTCCAAAGAGAGGACTTCTCCATTCTTGCATGATAATGAGGATGCTTTCAAGAGACACTCGGCCTCTGATATTATTCAACAGCTGTTTTTTGAACTGTGAGTTTTGCTGACCTTGCTCTTCAGTCCCCATGCGCCAGCCAATGTACAACATGATAGACCAGGTCAATCTATTATGTTTCTGATTCTGGACCAGCTGTTACTCTTGGCCCTATGTATCTTAAGAAGGATAGCAAGGGAAAAAGGAAAAAGCCTGTGGTGTGTTCTTTTATGGAATCTTTTCTTCATATATTTTATTTCAAGAACTACATATGTGCGGATTAGAGATTTTCATACTTTTTCCATCTTTAAGAAAAGGCAATTATTTGCTTTATAAATTCACAATAGTGAAAGAAGACATGTCACCTACACTTCCTGTACATATTTTTTTGAGAACAAACACTTGTCTCACAGTGATGAAATCATTATGCATAGTAACTTAAATACTGTGCTTTCAGAAAGATGGTCATGGGAATCAACTAAAATTGGAGCAGTGTTTGGCAGGTGAAGACTGGTTTAAATACAGTAAGAATTTCCTGAATGAGAACTTAATGCCTGCAAAAATATCTGGCACCTAATGAATATTCATTTTGCCTAAATGAAAGACAGCTGGAAGAATGGACTATATCATCTATATTTTTCAATTTTGTAAATTTTTTTAATGTGTAGTTTGTCCTCTAACAAGATAAGTATTAAGATTTAGGCTGGGTGCATGGCTTACACCTGTAATGCCAACACTTTGGGAGGCCAAGCAGGCAGATCACAAGGTCAGGAGATCCAGACCATCCTGGCTAACATGGTGAAACCCCGTCTCTACTAAAAATACAAAATATTAGCCAGGTGTGGTGTCATGCGCCTGTAGTTCCAGATACTCAGGGGGCTGAGACATGAGAATCTCTTGAACCAGGGAAGTAAAGGCTGCAGTAAGCCAAGATTGCATCACTGCACTCTAGCCTGGGTGACAGAGGGAGACTCCGTTTAAAAAATATATATATATATACACACACACATATATATATGTGTGTACATATATATATATATATATATATATATATATATATATATATATTTTAACGTAATTGGCAAGGCTTGGTGGCTCACACCTGTAATCCTAGTGCTTTAGGAAGCCAAGGAGGGAGAATCACTTGAGGCCAGGAATCTGAGCCAGCCTGGACAACATACTGAGACCTCATCTCTATTAAAAAGTTAAAAAAATTAGAAGGCATGATGGCACGCATCTACGTAGTCCTGGTTACTCAGGAAGCTGAGCTGAGGTGGGAGGATTCCTCAAGCCCAGATGTTGGAGGTGACAGTGAGTTATGATCCAGCCTGGGTGATAAAGCAACACCCTGTCTCTTAAAAAAACAGAGTAACATAATTTATCCTGAGACTAGCCTCAGCCACAGTATGAAGAGTAGATAAAAAGAACTAAAATAAACTCTTTATTCATGTTGAAACTTAGTTAAGACCTTGGTAAAAGCAATCGAAGCCAAGTAAGTTATACTTACATTGGTTCATTTCATTTTTCTAACATTTGTTGAGTCTTCCATAGGCCAGATTCAGGAAAGGTGCTACAGATACTATAGTAAGTATATTCTTCCCACACTGAATTGTATACTCAAATCAAACTTCAACAGTAAGGGAGAATGAACATTGTTCAAATATAATTGGATTCAACCTAGGAGAGAAATAAATGGAGACCCGAGAATGATGGTGAATGAGATCCCAGGACCATGTCCACCAAACGCTGTGCATAGCTCAAGAGGGCAGAATGCCCTGTGTGTGGAAGTAAGGGGCAGGGAGACCAGGAAAGCACACCTCAAAGAAGAAACCAGAACTGACAGGTTGCTGAATTTATTTGCTCATATTGAGTGGTTTACAGTTCTTTAGGATATTTGGTATAAAAATTGCCTTCACCAAAAATTAATGCAATTATTAACTACAGGGAAAAACGTTGTCAAGATACAAAAGTAATCATAGCATATTGCTTTCATAATTTGAAAGCAACCAATGGCAAATAGTCGTAATACAATGAATTTAATCAAATATGTAATATAGTTATTACATTGGCAGGATGGCTATAAAAAATGTGTTTCTGAGGGGTATTGTAATATTAAATCTTAATCCTTAATATGGGAAAGAGATAATTACTAATTTCTGAAAGCCAATTAATAACTGTAAACACATATTACCTTTATTTTAAAATATTGATATAAATTCTGGAAGATAAAATTCAAGAGTAGGGAACAGTGGGAGAAAAATCTACTCATTTTCATTAGAAGTCATATGAAATATTTTGCCTTTTTTTTTTTAAGACCAGATCTTGCTCTCTCATCCAGGCTGAAGAGCAGTGGTGTGATCTCAGCTCACTGCAATCTTCACCTCTTGGGCTCAAGCAATCCTTTCACCTCAGCCTCCTGAGTAGCTGGGACTACAGGCATGCACCTGCATGCCTGGCTAATTTTTTAATTTTCTGTAGTGATGAGGTCTCACTTTATTGCCCTGAGTCTTAAACTCCTGCACTGAAATGATCCTCCTGCCGTGGCCCCCCAAAGTATTGGGATTACAGGCATGAGCCACTGTGCCTGGCCTATTTTGACTTTTTAAATAATGTACACGTGTATGGTCCATTTAATGTATTTGAAAAATATTTAAGATGTATCCTATAGGTCTTCATAAAATTTTAATTTTTTAATGAAAGCAAAAAGAGAGATTCTACTAATTGCAATACCCCAGTTTCTGCTTACACTTTAATTCCTACTTTGTATGTAACAAAGTTAAACCCAAGGTAAGCCAAATATTTTCCTGCTCTCATAGTTTCTTGGTTGCACAAAATGAAGGGTTTATTCATGCCCTGACCTTGATCAGACTGTGAATCGTCCACTCAGGATTGTGTAGTGAAAGTAAACGGCCCTTCAAGAATCATGTACCCAAAATTATGCAACTCAGAATAATGTAACCCAAAATAATGTAGCTTGTGGTCAAAACTACTTTTTGCTTTTTTGATATAATGTTACATGGACTGGGTAGCTTACAGTCAGATTCTGGAGTTTGAAGTGATGACATAAAGCTGTCTTGAGTAACTCCACATGAGCAAGAAGCTTTGATGTTAAGAGTCACAGACATCTCTCATTATTACCGTCCTGTCTTGAGAAAGCTAATCTAGCAGGATGATGCAGTGGAAGACTAAGGTAAAAATTCTGCACTGATTTCATATCATAATTATATTTTCCAAGATCTAAATTCCCTGAAAACTCAGAGATGTTTTTCACAGTTGCAATTTTAAGTGTCATGTCTTTTGAATTCTGATCTAATTACAGTGTCTGTGAGTAGACTATGATTTTTAAAATATGACCAAGTCCAGCTATAGAAATAAAAGAATGTTTTCTTTGAAATAGATTTTTAGAAAATTTTTGTTAGTTTTCTTCAGTCATTTAAACATAATTCTCTGTCCTCTTCCTCTTCTGCTGTCTCTCTCTAATAGTTCTCTGAAATGTAACTTTAGCCCATTAGAGCACATCCTTTCTCTTAGTTTCATTTTATTTATAAGATAGCTATTTTTGAGATAAGAAATTCGATTACATTTGGGCCCAATCAAAGCCTAGAACTACAAGTTGTTTAATAGAGACATTCACAAAACATAGATTAGGGTTAAGAAAGTTTCTCAAAGGCACAAGGATCTCACATTTCTTGAAACTGTTTGTGTGTTTGTGTGTGTGTGTGTGTGTATACATATATATATATGCATATGTATATGCATATATATATACGTATACATATATATGTATACGTATATATATGTGTATACATATATATACATATATATACACACATATATATATGACTAATGAGCAAAATTTTTTTCTGTGTTGATAGTCATCTGATTTGATACAAAGGCAAAGTCTACTAAACATTATTTTACAGCTGCCAAAAGCTTCTAATCATTCAATCGCTTTCCAATTTTAGGGCAGCAGAATTGTGGCTGTATGATATATCTCACTGCCACACAAGAAAAAAAAAAAAGAGACCAAAAACTCAGCATCTACAACATTTGAGAACTCATAGGTCACTGGGATGGAGTGCCTGATCACATCTTTGCAAACTGTTTAAGTGGAGAGCCTGCAGGGACATAATGATCTTTCTCTTAGTGAGAACACATATAGCCTTCATTAGAGATTAAATCATATTCTACAATTTGTAATATTTTATGATAGTCATCAAGTATGACTATGTTAGCCATCAGTCATAAAATATGAAATAATACCTATTCTGTATCATTTCATGGGTACAAAGAAAAGGACACATTGAGCCTCAAATTCTTGGGCTCTGTTCATAGCACATGTGTAAAAATACTGCTATTTCAAAGTAGCTCAGGAAAATAAAAGTGTAGGACCTCTTAGAAGATTGACCCTGAAAACAATATGTTTACTTCACAGTCCAGGTTCAAAGATCCTTATTGCGAATGCTGTCTTAAGATTTTTATAATCCTACATAAAAAGGGTTGGCACAATTAGAGCTCCTTATTTCTCTAGGTTCTTCCTTAGGTATGGATGGTGGCACCATCTCACTGTTAAATATCCTGAAAATTGTCTCAAACACTCCAAGACATGGTTATGAACAGGGAGCTAAAATCTCTCTTAAAGCACATTGCCATTAGTCATTACTTTGTGGAGTGAAAGTAAACAGCCCTTCAAGAATCATGTACCCAAAATAATGCAACTCAGAATAATATAACCCAAAATAATGTAGCTTGTGGTCAAGACAGTATGAGACTTAGAACCTCCCCCTGCCTCTCTGACCTCAGGAATAACTTCTCCTTTGTGAGAGACTTTGGGCCTCCTCCTAGAGTTTATCTTATACTTGCTAATCTATGAAAGCAGCAAATCTTAATCCAGTATTCTCACATTCATATGATCAGAATTAACTGGAGTGCTGATGCCTATCACCTCATTTTATAGAGGTGAAATTAGCCACATTATCTCTGGGACAAGGGTGTTAATGAAAGCAGTGGCTCAATCCCAGGCCCTGGGATCAAGAGCTCTTTCTTTTTTTACAGTACCTTTTTTCTTTGCCCGTATTGTACTAAAAGCATATCTGGTATCATATTCTTGAGTTTTTCAGGACTCTGATTATAAACAAATAGAAACAACATGATATAATTTTTTTTAGAGGTTTTTCTGTCCTCTCTCTTACGCAAGTCTGAAAACAGAAAAATCATAGTTGTATGTCTCGGTTTACACTCAGGGTTTAAGTAGGGGGTTTATTTTTTCTCTGATAAACCAAGTTGCACTGGCCATGGGTGCTCTTCTGAAGCCTGCAAAATCCAAATCAGTGCAGCCTACCCTTCAAATCCATCTGCAGAGGGGGCAGATCAGCAGATTGCTTTCCTAGCTGGGTTCCAGGCTAATCTTAAGGCTTTTGCTAAATTTAATTAGCACATACTGCAAAGATTACTAGGAAGTATTGTTTTGTGGCCGGTACAGATTTAATTTTGATGAGACTTTAAGCTCCTAGAAGACATTTTAATGATGTCCTAAGCACACACTAAGATGCAATTTTGTGATAATTACAAAATACATTTTCCCCTCTTTTTAGTTACAAGATTGTTTTCCCCTTCTCCCCAATCTACTTCAGATCGAGTAAAGCACACAGGTCTTTTGTTGAACAGTGTTAATGCCCACTGAGCAGGCTTAGAGTCATGCTAGGAAGACATCTTTAACAAAAGGACAGGCCAGCTTCTGGTCACTGTGCTGTTTCTTGTCTATAGGAGAAGTGAGAGTTATTCTCCCTGATTCATGGCTTCTCAGCCTCGGCACTGTTGGCATTTTGGTCCAGAGAAGTCTTTGTTGTAGGAGCTGTCCTGTGCATGGGAGATGTTTAGTAGGACCCCTGACCTCTACCCAATAGGTGCCACTGAATACCACCTTCCAATTGTGACAGACAAAAATGTCTCCAGACATTGTCAAATGTGCACTGGAGGAAAAAATCACCCTCGGTTGAGAACCACCACCCTAATTTTATCCTCATCTCATGTCTCCTTCTTTTTGCAGCCCATCTCTGTTTCTCTGTTTTAAAAACTCCGCAATTGAGTTTTTTTTTGTTTTTTTTTTGGTTTTTGAGGCAGAGTCTTACTCTGTCACCCAGGCTGGAGTGCAGTGGCACCATCTCGGCTCACTGCATCCTCTGCCTCCCGGGTTCAAGCATTGCTCCTGTCTCAGCCTCCCGAGTACCTGGGACTATAGGCACATGTCACCACACCCAGCTAATTTTTTTTCTTTTTCTTTTTTTTTAGTACAGATGGGGTTTCACCATATTGGTCAGGCTGATCTGGAACTCCTGACCTCAAGTGATCCACCCACCTCGGCCTCCCAAAGTGCTGGGATTACAGGCGTGAGCCACCGTGCCTGGCTTGCAATTGAGATTTAAGAATCAGATCAGTCCTTGCATGACTTCAAAGTCATTTAGTGCCTTCTAAGTGTCTAAAAATGTTTTAGGATACTAATGGTTCAGGAAGAATGGAGCAGGAAATGAAATCTGGAGAGGTTGTTTTAACCTTTTTAATTAAGCTCTATGAACAAGACTAGAGGTATGATTAAAAAATAAATCCCTGCTCTTCATCAGTCTCAGGTCCTGAGAGCTTCATTATTCTCCAAGCCGAAATGAAGCCCCCCATTTTCCCCATAATATTTATACCTACATAGAACAACTAGAGAACAATCAAGCTGTTGGAGGTATTGAGCCATCGGCTGTATTTCTAACTAGCTTAATTCTTCACTGCTGCCCACAGTTTCACTAAGCACATTTCACATTTGTCCTTCTACAAAATTCTAAATCATCATGTATTGTGGACATTTGTAACTGCTAACAAATATTAATAGTCAAAAGGCAAGGCTCTACTGGGTTGAAATTAAGGTTTATATAGAGTTAGGGTTTTTGATCTCCTGATCCTTTTTCAGTAAGAGTGGGAAGAGTCAGATAACGATTGAGACAGAAGTGGTTAACAGAGAAATGGGAAACAGGAATCCAATGGGTCAATTGCATACCTGTTGGTGGATATGCTTTGAGTGTTTAAAGAAAGCCCTTATTTCTTTTTAACACAGCTGATGTCAGTAGTCTATCCACAGGGGACCAAGATGTTTGTCTTTGCTGTAGCGTAGTTGATTTCTGCTGATTCAGCATTTTCCCTGTCCTCCATTTCTCCAGTTATTTGTAAGACCCTGAGAATTAAAGTTCATTATAATCCCAGAATGAAAAGCTTCTCATTACCCTCAGTTCCGGAATCCACAATCTAGCACCATTTTGACCAGTGTTAAAGATCTCTGGGCTTACTGTATCAGACTGAAAATAACTGAGTAAACACTGAGAATACTCACTTTGTGACCTCATGCAGGTTGTCTGCAGCTAACAAGCCTGTTTCTCGCCTTCATTGATAGAGAGCATCTCAGATTATATTTTTTAAATGTTTAACATTTTCTTCTTTCATGTGAAAGTTCTTTTCTGGTCATCTAAAGGGTGTGGCTCATCACATTTGTGCCCAGTGAATAGGGAGACCACATGAAATCACTGAGAGTTAGATATTTGTGTATTGGATTTTCATTGGCATAGATACATATCAGAAAGTGAGGCTTGGATTATTCGGATAATGGTGGTGTTCTGATATTTATTCTCTTACAATATAGCTGATATAATCGTGTCTAGGGACTCTAAATAAAGGTGTTTGTCTTTCTATACCACTGATCTGATTTGAGCAATCTAACAATACAGACAATTGTAGTGACTTTTGGGCAGGGCAGTTGCAATGTCCCCTAGCTGTGCTTAATGCTTCCTACTTCTGGCAGTGAGAGTTCGCACACACACACATTGCAACACGTCCATCTACCCACTTCATCTTTCTGCACAGGTCGGATTTAGCCATCTTAATATGTGTCTCTTTCAGGCACCTTGGAAACCTCGAACAAGCTTCCGTAAACTAGATGCATAGGGAAATTTCCTTTGCATGGGTGACACAGCCCTAATTTGGGCATTATTTACTGTTTCGGAAGAAGCTGAAGCAGCAACCTGGTTGCTCTAATTATTAATTATTGAATCCACTGGGCATGCATTGTGTTCTATTAGAAAGATGCAGGCAAGCTGCCCAGCTTGCAATTTTAAGCCTCTGGAAAATCTTTTAGCAAAATGATGCAAGAAAACTAAAGAAAATAATGCATACAAATCATAAGGTTACTTTAACAACCTACTTGGAACATTTCTCTATCGTATATCTATGTATACATGTATACGTATATGTGTATATATGGATGTGTGTATGCATATATATGTGTGTGTGTGTGTGTGTGTGTGAATTCTTTCTTGTTTCTAGTACTCTCACCCTTCTTTCCAGCATATGTAATCTAAGTGAAGTGTTTTTCCTGAGTGGAAAACTTGGAGCCTCACTTTCCTGCTGTAGCATTATGCAAAGGTCTTTGAACTCAGCTGCTTTCAAGTAGATATAGGTATTTTTCAGAGAATATAAAATGGCAAAGCAAAGGAATTATACTGTTTTCTTGAGGTTAGTGTTCTCTTTCCTAACATTCTAGACACTTGCTGGTCAAGGTTAAGATGGAAGAAACATATATGTCAAAGAATGGTAAAATGGTAAGACCTAGACCTTGCACCCTTTCTCTGAGCCCCCTGGTCCTTGATAAGAGTGAAGTCTATGTGTGCCTTTAGATTACACACACACACACACACACACACACACACACACACACACCCCTTTACTCAAAACATTAAGCAAAGGATTCCCACATTACATTAATATTTCTATCTGTTGAGTTTGGCAGCTACTGTCAACCCAGGAAGTAATGTAAATGATTTGAAAATAACCAATAAAAAATTGGATTAGAATAATCTCAATTAAGCAATGTTTTTATATAATGTAGTGCACTGGCATGCAATTGAGTAGTTTAACACTTTCTGAGCACTTACTGTGTTGTCATTTTGCCAGGTTGGAGAAAGGCAGAGAAAACATAATCTCTGCTTCCAGCTTGTAGATTACTAGGTGAAAGGTGAAGTGGAATCAAAGGAGAAACACACTACGTGTTTTTTCCCACAACATTAAAACATTCTTCATGAAAGTGATGAGATGTCAGAAGTTGTTTGACTCA
Source organism: Aotus nancymaae (assembly GCF_030222135.1). Lineage (NCBI taxonomy): Eukaryota > Metazoa > Chordata > Mammalia > Primates > Aotidae > Aotus > Aotus nancymaae. Next base: position 3,655,906 of record NW_026988494.1, on the reverse strand, counting down.
AGAAAGATGTTTATGGAATAAAGCACAGGGAGAACATTGAAGAACATTGGAAGGTAGTCAGGAGCTGATTAAAATCAGCTTATTTTTGCCTGTCCCTATTTCTTTCTGATTTCATCTTTAGTTTGGACATCATTGCTAGTACACTGCCCCCACCCAGTCCTGAAATACCAAAGATTATGGAAACATGGGCTCCTGGGTCATGGTTGTTATCTGTCAGTAATGCTCTAGGAAATAGAAACAATTTAAATGACAGATGATTTATAACACTTACAGTTTAATACTTTTATGTGTACAAATACCTCTCCTTCTGCTCTAGACACGGGTACATATAAAGCTAGATTCCAAAATTGTAACAATGGTTATCCCTAAATGATGAGATCATTGATTATCATTTATTCTTTATTTTGCACTTTTTTTTTTTTTTTTGCCATGCCAGTGGGAATCTCAGCTGTGACGGGAGGGCCTATTTGTCCTGATTTCAGGTTGGTTTTGTTTTGTTTTGAGACCCTGCTCTATCCAGACCTGTTTTTTTTTTCTTTCCTTTTTTTTTTTTTTTTTTTTTTTGATTTATTGTTCTTTAGGTTTTGGGGTACATGTGCAGATCATGTGGGATTGTTGCATAGGTACATACATGGCAATGTGGTTTGCTGCCTCCATACCCCTGTCACCTGTATCTGGCATTTCTCCCCATGTTATCCTTCCCCAACCTCCCCACCACCCCGCTGTCCCTCCCCTTGCCACCCCCCAACAGAACCCAGTATGTGATGCTCCCCTCCCTGTGTCCATGTGTTCTCATTGTTCAACACCTGCCTATGAGTGAGAACATGTGGTGTTTGATTTTCTGTTCTTGTGTCAGTTTGCTGAGAATGACGGTTTCTAAATTCATCCATGTCCCTACAAAGGACACGAACTCATCATTTTTAATGGCTGCATAGTATTCCATGGTGTATGTGTGCCACATTTTCCTTGTCTAGTTGATCATCGATGGGCATTTTTGCACATTTTAATCATAAATGTGTTTCCAGTGAAAAAGTGCAGTATTTTAAAAGAATTTTAAAAGAACAAATCTGACAATATATTTAATGTGTATTTGATTAGGTGAAAATGGGATGTGTCGCCATTGATATACTGTATTATTCTAGCCTAACAGACTTGATGCTTACTTCTTGTAGTTAGTATTCAGTGAGCCTTACCAACTAAATGTAACACATTTGTTAACCAATAATTGTATTTCTTCAAACATAGATATAGCATTGAGTTCAAACACTTATTCCCAGTGCAAATAGGAGGATGATTCATTAGCAGATCTTAATGATGTTTCTATTTGTTTGACTTCACCTGAGTCTTATAAACAAACCAAAACAAATGTATTCTTTGAAAGAAACTGTTTATCAAGAGAAAATGTCTTGTAGCTGAGCCTTCCTGGTTAGCTGTAACTCTGGACATAATCACGTCTAGTCTCCATTACTTTTACACATCGCGCAGAGCTATTCAAGTTGCTGCTGTAATCAAGAATACGGACCAGATGAGCCAGCAGTGGAAAACAGTTTATTTCTTTAGGCCATAGCAAATTTATCAAGATGCTTTGTTATTTAAAAATCCTGATGTTGAGCTCCTGTGTATTTGTGTGTGTGTGTGAGAGAGATGCTTATGTGTTTATGTACAATTATGTGTGTTTAGGAGCACCCCGAATTATACAAGCATTACATTTACTTCTACAATTTACTCAGTCTTTTTAATGCTTAGTCTTCATGTTGGGGAATAGGAACTATTCAAGGAGGAGTTTACTGGTTTATAGCATTAATTTTCTAAGATTATTGTATAGATTCTAATCTCTGAAATGACTGCTATATAGACAAATGCTCTCAGCAGATTATACAAAAATACAATCACCAGTATTCTTATCTGCAATGGTCCTTTGTGTGGTTTTTCTACTGGCAATGTGCAGGCACTTCTTGGTTAATTATAAATGAAGACATACTAGAAATAAGTACAGGCAACGGTTTTGGGCCTCTTTTATCTTTTAATCTAGATTCAAGAAATTTGCTTAGCGTGATAGAAAGCAAGCCTGGGTGTTTCTCTACATTTTTTTATTCCCAAGTTAGCAAGATAAAGTAGATTCCAAAGACAACTCAGATAATTTGCTGTTCTCATTCTCATGAATTATAGTCAAAGGATTAAGAGTTTCGGCAATGGTCAGGTCATTTATTTCTTACTAGAAAATAACTGAAGTTAACTGATAGCTATGCTGTGCACCACGTAAAAGTGTACCACATATGCCTACCGGACAATCTGGAGTCCTCTGCAAACAGCGAATCATAATACAGCACCTGTAGGAAGGAAAACGTGAGTGGGTGTTTTGAATAAAACCGGAAATTAAAAGCCAAATATGCAGCTCATCTCTACAGAACGTGATCTTTCATCTCTCATTATACTCATCTTTCAAGTACAAACTTACTGTGAAATTGTGTGGCCTGAATCTAGAAACAACCCTTTACCTTGCCGTAGTGTTCACTTTATGATTGTTAACATCATTAGCAAGTGTGACAGAGGTATGTGGTCCCACAATATCCTCACGGGCCTGAATACTTAAAGAAATAAAAGCATTATCTCTGGCAGGGCGTGGTGGCTCATGCCTCTAATCTCAGCATTTTGGGAGGCCAAGTCGGGCTGATCACCTGAGGTCAGGAGTTTGTTATCAGCTGGGCCAACATGGTAAAACACCATCTCTACTAAAAATAACAACAATTAGCCAGGTGTGGTTGCGGGCGCCTGTAATCCCAGCTACTCGGGACACTGAGGTTGGCGAATCGCTTGAACTTCAGAGGCAGAAGTTGCAGTGAGCTGAGGTCGCGCCACTGAACTCCAGCATGGCTGACAGAAAAATAAAAAATAAAAAGATTGACAGCTCTTTCTAAAGAAGTCAATACTGAGAGAGGTTGCAAGGAACAAAATTTAAAGTGGCAACTCTTAGCAATGTCCAAGTTGGGAGTCTGATAATGCATTGACAAATGGCATTCATTACACCATCGTATGATATTGTGTCAAGGAAGTCCTTGGACAAGGTAAATACTGATTGTAGAGCTAATAGATTATAATCTGAAATACCTAACACTGATTTAGGCATCCTTAAAAAGTAAAAGCATCTGTATAGGGTCTAGTAAGGCAGTACAACGTCGAGAACAAAAATAGTTAGAAGGAGATGATACTGCACTTTTATTACATACGAAGATTTAGCTGGTCTTCAAGATTGTGTTCTTAGAAAAAGAAGAAAGTAAAAGATTCCTGTTACATTTCCATGATCACATTTGTAACATCAGATTTCTAAAATCGTCAGAGGAGTGTACTTCTGGAATAGAGGAAATTTCTCAAAATAATATAGAGGGACTATTATATGGACTAGGCAAGGGAAGTTACATACCTTCAACTCAGACCATGAAGACTGAGATTGAGAAAAGCAGGCAGGAGTGGCATTGGTTGGCAGCTAGAGTCCTACTCAGTTACCCTCTCTGTTGGGCTTGATCCTGAGCCCTGTATGAAGCTCGGACTCTGGCCAGCACACTGGACTGTGAGATGGCCTGACTGCAGCCAGCACTGGACAGAGAGTATGTTCACACTGATGACCTTGAGGATGATCCAATGAGAATTTTACTTGACCTTCATATAGAGGTCTGGACTCTATGATTACTTTGAATAAGTTAGTCTGCCTGTGATTGCTGAACTTACTGGCTCCTTTCCAATCACCACTATGAAGATGGAAACATACATAATAACTTTACAGTTGAGAAACCTGGAAAACACCATCTGAACCAAGTGACCAAGGTTAACATCACCAGTAGTATTGTGTTAATTACATGAACTCACTGATACAATAGCACATGATGATATGAGACATTCTTCTAAATATCTGTAAACTCAGTCTAGTCATGGAAAAACATCAGACAAACTCAACTTCAGAGATTTTCTAGGAAGTACCTGACCAGTGCTTTTCAAGTCTGCCAAGGTTATGAAAACAATAGGAAATACTTAGAAAAAGACATAAAACAGAAAAGCCTGGGGAAACCAATGACTGAATCTACCATAATATTCTGGTCTCCATTCTGGAACAGAAAAGAAGATGTTGGTGTTACAAATGGTGAAATATGAATGAAGCCTGCAGTTTATTTAATAATCATGGGTCAGATGTTAATGTAACATGTTAACATCAGTGGAAACTGGATGAGTATATGAGGGTAGTGTATTGTCTTTGAAACTCTTCTGGAAATCCAATTTTATTTCAAAATAAAAATGTTCATTTAAACTGCAAAAATAAATAAACCACCCCACAACCACTTAACCTGTATCAGAAAAATAATTCCATAGCACCAGGAATATAGAACAGAGAATGGGTGATGACCGAGGCCGTGCCCTGCTCTGTCATTGATTTGGTGTGAGCCCGGTGGGTGTCGTCTTCCTCCTACTCTTATTTCTTCCTTTCTGAGGTCATATACTGTGGGTGTCAGGAGCCTCCCTTATCCCTGATAAGCAGTTTCTAATATGATAGATTCTACTGAAAGGGAGTATTTTACTCTTCCTTGATGATCACTACCTCGGATTACAAAGTGTGAAACACTGCAGAAAGAAACTGCTGTCTTTTGGTTTGTTTTCATTTTTGTATTTTGAGTTTCACTCTTGTTGCCCAGGCTAGAGTGCAGTGGTGCGATCTCGGCTCACTGCAACCTTTGCCTCCCAGGTTCAAGCGATTCTCCTGCCTCAGCCTCCAGAGAAGCTGGGATTACAGGCGCATGCCACTATGCCCAGCTAATTTTTTTATTTTTATTTTTAGTAGAGTTGGGGTTTGGCCATGTTGGCCAGGCTGGTCTTGAACTCCTGATCTTATTATGTGATATGCCTGCCTTGGCCTCCCAAAGTGCTGGGATCACAGGCGTGAGCCACCATGCCCAGCCAAGAACCGCTGTCTTTTTGATACAGTATTGGGCCAGTGGTTACAACAGAGAAGGCAAGGAGTAAAAATTTGCATTACTGTTACTCAGGAGCATCTTTGCAAATCCTCATGGTTTTCAATAAGAATGAGATACCTTGGTAAGAAATGGATATGTCTTATCTGTCCCTTTCAGTCTCTTCAAAGTCTGGTAGTCTCATTAGCCTGACAGATGTTTGGCTCTGTGGTCATGTAACAGGCTCACCTCATAGAATGTTCCTTGTCTGTCAAGGATAATGGGACATTCATGGGGTCTGGCCACCATTGTATTGCATGACATAACTGAGTTGACGTTGTTTAAAGGAGACAGCCCTGGGTGGGGAGTAAATATGGGCAGCATTTATTTTTCTGGTGTCTATATATTAACTAAGCCAATCTTGGTGGGACATATTCCTTGAAAGCAGTGTATCTGAATACTGCGGGAATTCCCTGGGGCCAATCCAGATTGAAAGGCTGTGTGTAAATATAAGGAACTAAAGAAAAATAAGAAAAAGAGTGGCTCAAGGGAACCAAGGTTAGAAGCTAAGAGTCACGATGAAAGATGAAAGGATGAAGGGAATGATGTAAGGAGTAAATGAATAAAAAGAGAAGTGAACACAGTTGAGAAAACAGAACTAGGAGCAAAGTGAGAGAGGCTGAGATCAGACAGTTTGCAAAATCGTACACTGTAAATGGGCGGCCTGAACCAGATTGTACTTTAATGGGAAATACAAAAGAGTATATGTAACTTGTGTTTTCAGCTTTAAAAAGAATAAGACAATTTACCAAACAATTTAAGAAATAAAACCCTGCTGTGTGACTTCCTGTTCCTGGAACCTCTCTCTTCCCCTACTAGAGATCATTTCCATTTTGAAATGATTCCTTCATTTTGCTGTAGTATTTTTTTTTAAGATTTTACTCTCTATAATATATCCCTATTTAGTTTTGTCTAGTTTTGAACTTTGTATAGGTGGAACTGCACTCTTATGTGTCTTATTTCATGCAATTTTGTAGTTTGAGATTCATTTAAGTTAATATGTGTAATGCTAGTTCATTCATGCTCACTGCTGTTTACTGTTTTGCTATGTGAGTAGATCACAGCATATGAAGTCATTCTGCTCCTTAAGAAACTGGTTTGTATCCAGGTTTCAGATATGTACAAATGGTGCTGCTCTTTCCTTTCATATGCACCCATCTTGGGCCAATGTATAGATGTTTCTCTAGGCTATGCTCTAAAAAATAAGCCACATCCCAGAGTTCGGGCATACCCTTCCTTGCCTTGCCATGCCAAGTTTCTCTTATAAAAGTGGTTATATAATATGAGCTCTCACCAGCTGTGACTGATCCCTATAGACTTGTATACACAATAATGCTTTTGTTTTCAAACTTCCAACTTTCTGACAGTGAGCCAGAAGATAAAGTGTTATTTTATGAAGGTTAAACATAGTTGAATTTACAGAGTCAACTAGTTCAAGAAAGCTGGCTGAAAAAATAAAAAACATTAGTGGCTTTTTAAAGTCATCTACTTATTTTAGCAATTTTAAAAATATTTCCATCCCTGCCTCAATTGCTGTCTTGATTTTGCAAACTGAGACATTACTTACCATATTACTCATAGAAAATGAGGATTTACCTACTCTCATTTCATATGCATGAAATTCCCAGCCTCCCATGTTCCCAATACAGTTATAGTGAAATTCTTTAGGTAATACATGATATTTATATTAGCAGGAGTATACAAAAGCTATTCACAGATGAGTAAAGCATAGGATGATTACTTTTATTACACAATATTTTGTTTTCCCAAGAGAGTAATTATGGTTTTTTTTTTTTTCTTGGTTTTTTGTATGGTTATCACTCAACTCCTGAAATTTTTGCCAGGTGTGAAAATCTTCTCTTTATATAATCAAACATATTAGATAGCAAGTGTTGAATGCACATTATCATCTGGAAGAAACATTGCCTCTGACTTTCTTACCTGCTTTTATTTGGACTTCCTTCTCTCTCTCCGGGAGGCTGCATTCTTTTGATCTCATGTGACTCTGACTTGAACTTCTCTGACTTTTAAGATCATCTTGTTGTCTTTGGTGTTTTTCATTTTCACTGCAAGTGAGAATATCTTTTTATTTATTCACTTGAGATTCCTTGACCTTCTTCAGTCTGAGGATTGGTATCATTAATTATAATAAATTTGATTTATTTTTCAATACTACAATATTTTATATATCCTGTGTGAAAGCTCAGATTAGAGATATATTTGAGCCATGCTTCTCAATACCTGGGCTACCAAAAAGTAATCTAAAGGGCTTCCTATAGCACAAATTTCTATAGCATGGTACTCAGAAAATGCTGATGCCAATGCTGTTAGTTTGTGGACCACCATGCTGTGTTAGACCTCCTCATTCTATTTTCACATGCCTACTAGCTACTGGCTCCTGTGCACCACCTTTTTATTCTTTTTCTCTCAATGCTACTTTGCATGTAATTTCTTAATATTTATGTGTCAATTCACAAACTCTCCAAACTGTGTCAAATATTGTAGTTTCAAAGTGGAAGATAGACTAAACTACTGAATATACATTTGAGTTTTGAATTTGGTTACTTTTCATTTATGTAAGTTCTATTTTAGTCTTTCCCTGTCAATTTTAATAGACTAATTTTAATGTGTTATACCATTATACATTCTTTTATTTAAATATATTGAAACTTATAGTCTGGACTTGTTAATTATTATGTCAGTCTTTGCAAATCTGATACTTTGTTGTTTCTGCACATTCTTATTCATAAGACTTGTTTCCTCATGTACTTAGCTACATCTTTTAATAATAAGCTCGTGCTTAACTGAAATTCATCTGCAGTAAATCATCTGCAGAAATTCTAGGCCTATGTTTAGAATACGTAAATTGTTTCTGCCAGGTACTTATGGACACTTCTTATTTGATAACCACTTTAAATTCTTCCCTGATATTTTTCCTATTATATGATTTTTTTTTTTTTTTTTCAATAGCTTTTGGAGTATAAGTAAGTTTAGGTTACATGGATAAATTTTATAATGGTAAATTCTGAGATTTTAGTGCATCTATCAGTGAATTCTGACTTCGCTTTTTAGAAAATAGACTTTGGGTGAAGAACTCTTGAGAAAGTCATTTGGTTTTCCCTGCCCCACTTTCAATACCAAGAAAAGGTAAGTTTTCTGTGAACAGGGTGTTTTCTAGTTCATGCTCTGTAAGTTACTGCTCTTTGTTGATATCTGCTTTGTGCCGGGCTCCCTAATCTGATCTTCCTCTCTACCTGAGTGTCAGTCTTTGTCCCCTGTCTGTATAGGTGACTCACTACCCTGGGGTTTGGAGTGCATAGCAGAGGAAAACTCCTGCTCTTGGGCTCACCCACCCAGATCACTCCTTGAGAAGACTGCTTTATCACCAGCCTAGCAATGCTTTTCGAAGTTTTCTTTTTTTTTTTAAATGACATATTTTATCTAACATTTTTAGTTATTCTGTTCTAGTAAGATTTCCTTGCACATTGATTCTATCATGTTTTCAGAACCCAAATTCTTAGCTATTTCTTTCTGTTTTGGGGGAGGAATGGGTGGATTTTGACATACTTTCCATGATTTGAGTGGCTAACTTCAGTTAATAGACTAGGTCAGAAATTACACATTGTGTGATTTGAAGTAACTTGTATCGTTCTGCCCCTGGCTTTCTCAGATCAAAAGTAAGGGAACTGCGCTAGATGGAGACCCTTCTCTGAAGTCCTGTTACTTGAGGGTGGTAAAAATGATGCACAGAACCTAGTTTGTAAACTGGAAGACAGATTGGACTGCAGAATGTACTAGGACATTGAACAGATATAAGCAGCCTTGGATAATACACTTGTGCATAAAATTCAGCCGTTCAGTGTTTCTCTTTTCTAATATGAAAAATAGTAATAATATGATAGAATTTTCTTCCAACCTGCTTTGTGTAGGAAACTTTAAGGGTTTATTGGATTATAAATTGTTTTACATGCATCTTAAACATGCTTAAGCTATCATTCTCTGTAATTAAGTTTTTCATAGTCATCTGGTTTTAGCAAATTATCACATGGGTATTAGCCAAAAATATTGTCATCTTCTCTTATTTAGATGAAAGTCTCCTAGTTACATAACAAGTATTTGCATACATTGTCTTCTCAACTGGTGACACTAGATGGATGCCCATTGCTTTAGGGAATTTAATTGTGATCTACGGAGTTATACATAGAGATAATGGACTTTATAACAAGCTCTCTAACTCCTTTTGTATTTCAGCTGCTCTATTAGAATGATGCTGATCCTTTCTGCATTTATTCATAAGAAAAAGCAATCTGATCATCATCATAATCATAAACATTTCATAATAAACCTAACTAGATATCAGAGATTCCCAAAGATAGATTTCATTCCTTCAGTAACTTTCCAATTTAATTCAGGAGAGAGGACTTATGAAAAAGTGGTTCATAATATAAGGTTGGCGATGCTAAGTCCTAGATGTGTGGTAGAGACAATAAGTGTTTTAGAAATATTGAGCAGGATGATAGAATGGTCAGATGGAGAAGAACCATCATAAGAAGGGCAGTCGTTTCAGACAGTATGGCGTGGACAAGAGAAGGACAGATGCCCACAGCCAAATTATAATAAACAGCTACAATGTGTTTTCTCTAGAATTGGCCAATTGTCCTAGGTGTAACTTTATAGTCTAAATTTAAGCAGTGCAAAGCTGGGCCAAATGTTAGTCATGTACTTACATAAAAATCTATCTGAATTTGCAAGGGAATAATACTCAACTTGGGCACTATTAATATTAAATCCTTCTTTGTTCAGCAGAAAGAAAATGTTAGTTTTTAATTATGCCTATGTAATCCAAGTCTTAGCCTCCCTTCCTCAAGAGTCACCCTTTTCTTCTTCATTTGGGAGAGATAGGATCTGTCTCACATCCACTCCTGAGTCATCTGCCTCTCTGCTGATAGGAAAGTTTCATGCATCCCCTGTACAAACTACTGCTTACTTTGCTCCTAGCCTCCTGAGATTTCCACAGTAAATTTAGTGCAAGGGCCTGTGTTCAATAAAACACACTTTATTTTATTGCCTCCAAGCAACTTCAGTGCAAAGGGCATGTGTTCAATAGGGCATACTTTGTGTATTGCCTGCAACCTTTATTCCATCCCACTATAACCAGACAATGCCGTATGGTATATCAGTGTTTTTTTCTGATAAGTTGACAGTTAATGAAAAGAGAATTTTAGCATCGAAAGCAAACACTTCAATTCTGTAGATTAAATATTATTTCCCCCATCATCCAAGGGAAAAGCATTGAGATAAACACTTCACAGTGTTGCCTTTATTGAACATACTGTACTTTATATCTTTCCTGTTATTCTTCCTCCTTAATTCTCAAATCATAGCATAGAGTCACTTCTATTGAACCTCCGTAATGCAAACCTGAACCCTCTTTGGGGAGCTGCACCCGCCACCATAGGATTTGGATCTAATCTAGAATGTGGGTCTCTCCCTTTACTCTTGCAATCCCAGGCACATCAATACCGATAGTAGGACATTTCTCAATGTGTAAAGTATCTACTCTAGGCCATACACAGGGAGCTTAGCAGCACAGTTCAGGAAGAATTTGGTGCTGTAGTTTGTCAATCTTTATAAAAGCATAAAGTTCACATATGCCTTCTCAGTCTTCCTATCTTTCAGCAGGCTTTTAATAATGTACACGTTTATACACATAGACACACATGCCTCTTCCAAAACAAGTGTTAATTTTCAGATAAAGTAGTCTGGAACCGTAGTTAGCACTTTACCCTAATAAATTGCCTGTTTGTTTGTTTTTAAAGATATGTTCTTGCTATGCTGCCTAGGCTGGAGTGCAGTGGTGGGATCATAGCTCACTAAAGCCTCCAACTTCTGAGTAAAGTGATTTTCCTGTCTGAGCTTCCTGAGTCACTGGGACTGCAGGCACATGACACGATACCCAGCCAATTTTTAAATTTTTTGACAAGGACAATGTTTTGCTTTTTTGCCCAGGCTGGTCTCAAACTCCTGGCCTCAAACATCTTCCAACCTCGGCCTCCAAAGTGCTAGCATTATAGGCATGATGCACCGCATCGAGCTTATATGTATGTATACATATATGACTATGTATATATACATACACATACATACACATATATACATATATTCATATATATACCAATATACATGTATATTCACACACACACACACACACACACACACACACACACACACACGAACCGTTGCTTTTTGATGACCATTCTCTATCTACACAAAGTCCCAGCTAAAAGTTTAAAATTGCTAGAGATTTTGTTGTTGTTATTGTTTGTTAGTTACACCTAGGGCCAAATCATGTTCTTAGGTACAGCATATATTTACACTAATTTCCATTTGTAGAAAGGGGGTGATATGAAACTTTATGGCCAAAAAATATGAAATGCTAATTACCAGTTATAACTTACAGTTCTTGGGTGTTACCAGTATTTTGCCTGATATAATATTGTGATCATTATGTATTTTCTTTTTAGAGGTAGGATCTTGCTCTGTCTCTCAGGCTGCAGTGCAGTGGTAGGATCATAGCTCACTGTAACCTTGTACTCCAGGCTCAAAGGATCCTCCCACCTCAGCTGCCTGAGTAGCTGAGAGTACAAGCATGTGCCACCATGCCTGACTAAAGTTTAAATTTTGTTTGTAAAGATTAAATCTTGTTATATTGCCCAAGCTGGTCTCGAACTCCTGGCCTCAAGTGATCTTCCTACCTTGGACTCCCAAAGTGCTGAAACTGTAGGCATAAGTCACCATGTCTAGTTAATATCATGGTTATTTTCATAGCAATTTAATACTAGCAAATCATCTATAAATTTGACATCCAGAGAAGGGAATTTTTGGTCCGAAGCATTATTGGATTATGTACACTATTTTTTTTTTTTTTTTTTGAGACTGAGTGTCACTCTGTCACCCAGGCTGGAGTGCAGTGGTGCAATCTCAGCTCTCTGCAGTCTTCTTCTCCTGGGTTCAAGTGATTCTCCTGCCTCAGCCTCCTGAGTAGCTGGGACTACAGGCATCCACCCCCACACCTGGCCAATTTTTGTATTTTTAGTAGAAATGGGGTTTCACTGTGTTGGCCAGGCTGGTCTTAAACTACTGAGCTTGTGATCTGTCTGCCTTAGCCTGCCAAAGTGCTGGAATTACAGGTGTCAGCCACCGTGCCTGGCCACCTACATGTTGTAGGTATTCCATCTATAGGCAGGCTGGTGGTCTGCAAGTACCCAGTACACTATCATAACTTGCTAAGTAAGATTTAAATTTAAATGAAGCTTGGAAAAGACAAATAGGAAGACAAAAGTTTTAAAGAATATGCTCTATAACATGTTACCACCAAAGACATAATGACTACATACATGTTACCCAGGAAGGCATCATAATATTACCAGTAAGCTAACAGATATATTTTTAATATCTATTTAATCCTTAACAGAATTCATATTTTCCTAGGTTTTGTTCCCCTTTGAGATTGAAACTCTTTATTACTGACCTCAATAAACTAATGATCCTGGAAAGGTAAAAATGTTACAAAATAGAGAAACAGCTCGTTTTGTGTCTGCAATAAATTGTTTACAATCTTTTAATATTTTAAGTAGAAATATACTGTGTCAGCAAATAGATGTTTCATGAGTGATGTCTATTTATTATAGATACGTCAGCATGTACATCCAACATTGAGAAAACCTCTTTAGTTGGGATTAAATATTAGGGTATTTTTTTCCTACCTGTATTGTACCATCTTTGAAGCCAGAGTATATGTCCGCTAGTTTCTTCCATCCCATTTAAGACTGGACAAAGTATAAGACATGTTGTAGGCGCACTATCGATACACAGGCTGATGGTCTGTAAGTACACAGATGCTGCATAATGATGTATAAATGATAGATGTTGCATGATGATAAAAAAATAAAGAATAGCTGATGTGATTAAGTGGAGAAAGGGTAGGAAGTAACCTTAAAGGGAACAATTCATGAGTAACATATTTTTTAAAAGTCTGCATAGAAAAATGGAAGTCAGCATGATAATCCCTGTGGTAGTGGAAGTAGGATACACCAACAGTAAGAATAGGAAACGGAGTGGCATTTCTGAGTGGCTGAGACAATGTTATGCTCTACATTTTTATCACACTTTGTTGTAGTTCACCCCCTTCTTGGGCTGTAGGAATAGAAGTAGAAGCTGATTTATGAGTTGAGAGTCAGGGTGGAGTGTCAGATTTATATAATGAGATTATATATTAAATCTAATGAAGGGAAAATCTGCTTACCCAAACCAAATAACAGCAGGGTGATTAAACATCTCAAGATCCCTCTCTGGATTTGTTTAGACATTATAGCAGGTAAAGTGACCTCCTCTTCTCTTAGGTTTGAGATCAATTTTGTGAAATGAAGACTTATGTGTCTTTTAGTATTACATGACATAACAATATGATCATAGAAACAAACAGGAACAAGGCAGAACTAGGAAACTAAGTGATGTGTTGTGGGTATGGTGGAGGTTTGTTTAGATTAATCACCTGTTGTTACAGTTTATGATGGCTGCCGACTTCTCACAGCAATTCAGTTCCGTTCCTCTATTTACTGTTTAACTTGAACCTTTAAGGTTCATTTGTGTAAGCACACATATGTATGTACACATGCATACCCACACACTTGCATCTACGTAGAGGTATGAGCTCATGCTGCATCTTGAAGGTGACGGTGATTTAAATGGGTCTTGTCTTCACAGCAAGTGTGTGTTCCGTGAGAACAGCTTCTAATTGGCGCCTCTGTATTGCTGATGTCATTGCTGGAACAATGGAGCGAGTGTTATGAAAAGCATGAACAGTAATCACACTTTTGCAGAATCAACACCTGAAAAGCTTGATATACCTAAGCTATAGGGAATCCCACTTCCCCAGGCCACCGTTTCCCATTCTTGGAAGGGAAAAGAATAGACCAAGTAGCAGTGAGCCCCAAGGACAAGAACTGGCATGAAGGAAGAAAACCATTTAAGGGATATGATTTAAGGAAGAGTTCACATCCCAAAACTTCCGTCCATTTCCACCTAGCCTTCATTTTCCCATTTTTGCCTGAAATTTCATGATTGGAAAGGCATTCCTTACGTTAAACCTTTTGTCCCAATTAAAATACAAATATCCAGGAACTATGTCATTTATGTATTTTCCTAATAATTATTTTCCGATCCTACCTCTGTAGGAAGAACATGATAGAAACAGAATGATTAAGGAGCATAGGGAGAAGAGAGAAAGGGTAAAATGTGAATCTAGAAGAAAAGGTTTTATCTGTTACAGTTTTGCCTAGAGCTGGTCGTATAAAAGGAAGTAAACTGGATGAATGTGGTTTTCTCTTAGTAGCTTCTTCCACTCACTGTTAGTTGCTTTGCAGCTATTTTCTTCTTTAATATTCATGCATTTAAGGTCTGTGATCTGTAACCATGATTTCATGGTATTTAATGTTGCCACATGCAGATACTTTTAAAAATGACTCCATTAAAGATCGTTTTCCCCTGGAGCATTCTGTACTCTCTGGTGGTGTTTATCACCCAGCATTTAGTTTTGATCCCTGTTATGTATGCAGAGTCAAAGGCACTCCTTCGTCACTCTGATTCTGCTGGGAGTTAGCTTACATTGTAAAACAAGGGAAATGGGAAAGAAGAGAACCAGAGATGAGCAGAGTTTCATCTATATGTAATCCATCTAGATCAAATAATGCCATGGGGCTAATCAACCAGGGAGGAGGTGTGGGAATAGGTAGAGTCCCTCCCCTTGGTGCTGTCTGTTTACAGCAGAGTCTGGCTGATAACTACCTACTGCCCAATGCCCAGCTCTACTGGGTTCTAATTGCTCTTATTCCGTGAAGCGAGCTTAGAGCAAGCCACTGTGCTCCCTCTCTCACAAATCTACAGACCTAAGATGTGTATTTCGAAGTTTCAGTCACTAGCTGAGGGTCTTAGATAAATGTGGACAATTTTAAAATGGCTTCTATGCCAGTCATGGTGGCTCACACCTATAATCCCAGCACTTTGTGGGGCCTAGCTGGAAGGATTGCCTGAAGCCAGGATATCGAGACCAGCCTGAAGTAAGACCCTATCTCTACAAAGAAAATTATTTAAAAAACTAGCCAGGCATGGTGGCTTGTGCCTATGGGAGGCTGAGGTGGGAGGATAGGTTGAGCTCAGGAGTTCAAGGCTGCATTGAGCTATGATCATGCTACTGTACTCCAGTCTGTGTGACAGAGAGAGACCCTGTTAAGTTAAAAAAAAAAAAAAAAAAAAAAGTCTTGTAAATTCCTCTGGCAATTATTTCAGGTTAAATGCTGCAAGAACAGTGGTATACACATAGAGATGCCTCAAACAAGAAATATCTATGGGATTCATTGATACAGATGTAGAGAGGCATGTATTGGAAAGGGACTGGCATCCTGGATGTATTACCCATTTCTAATGGTTGAAATAATGAGACCCCCTTTGCTGAGAAGAGAGAAAACAGCATGATCTTTACTCCATGTCTTGGAGTAGGCGGGTTGGTTCTAATGTCCTCTTTGTTCCTGGTTTCCTTTTAGGTTGGTATTCTTAAGAGAGATTTTGTGGGGAATGGCCCCTGTCTCTGGAGGGGTCAATATAAAGAAACCATGACCAAAGAGAAATCTACTACTTTAACACTGTTATCTGCAATGATTAGCTTTTGTTCCTGGACTTGTCCTGCTCTAAACTTAATGCTGGTTTCCTTAGCCACCTCTTCTACATTGATCCTTGTGTCAGATTCCAGAACCAACCCCCTGCACTACTGGGAAAGCTGAGGAGTCCTGGGCCAGCCTGTTCATCTTGCATAGCATATGGGACTTCTTGTCAGCTTGGAGAAAAATTTCTATCTAGTTACCTTTCCTGTCTTATAACATTTTACCACTTTTTTTTGTAACCATTCTCAGTAACAGGTAAAGTATGTGCTATTTGATGAATAAACCAAGAAATGTGTCTATTTAGTTAAAGATGTTCTCACTCCACAGGCTTCCTTTCTGGGATTCCTGATGGGCTTCATCAGTGAAACCTGGGACTGTCCTGACCAAGAGGTTACATTCCACTTATTCCCTGATTCTTGTTGCTTCTCTTCCTGCCACTCCATGTGCTGGGGCATCATTTTTCCAACATTATCTTCTCACAGGAAAAATAGCAACGGGTTGCAAAAATACATTTTTCTGATGCCAGGACTGATTACTCTCATAAACGTGTATCCATTCCAGCATTTTCTCTTATGAAATGCCTAGGAAGTAAACTCCTTTGTATCTCTTATGTTTAGCAGAGTCCAAAAGGAACTAAACAAAAGCTTTCAAAAACAGCAACAACTGTGCATAGTGGTTTAGACTGATTTAAGTGAAATCTCGTTCTATGATAAGATGTGGTCTGACAGCCCCATCTGTAGTTAGACTCACAGACTAGACAGGTATTGTAAAGCCAGACCCATGCTTTATTGAAGTTGCAGTAGTTCATAAAGCAGATGATGCCCTCAGGTGATATTGCATTACTACCAAGGTTGATAGAGATTGCAGGTGTGTGGATGAGAAGGTGAACAACTGCGCTTAGCTTTGATTTGTGCAAAAAAAAAAATGTGCGCTTCAAGAGATGAGTCTTGGTTTAAAGCAAAAATAAACACCGGAAGGGAAAAAGAAAGGGTTGTATAGTTCCAGTATCATGATGGGGACAGAAGGATGCACAGCCCGGAGCAGGTAACACTAAGTCCTCCCTGCATAAATGTATCACACCCCACTAACATTTTTCTACGAGTAAATCTGGGCTAAAAATGCATAGCTCACAGCTCTAAAATGGAAAGTCATAAATGGTCAGTCTGCAGTCACAAGTTTGTTAGGGAAGTGAGGCTTTTTCCATGTAGTTCCTTTAGAGCAGAAGTCCCCAGTCCCTACCACAGACCAGTATCAGTAGGTGGCCAGTTAGGAACTGGGCCCAACAGCAGGAGGTGAGCAGCAGGTGGGGGAGCATTACCACCTGAGCTCAGCCTCCTGTGAGATCAGCAGCAACATTAGATGCTCATAGGGGCATAGGGGCACAGACTCTATTGTGAACTGCGCACGTGAGGGACCTAGGTTGTACACTCATATGAGTATCTAATGCCTAATAATCTGAGATAGAGCAGTTTCATCCCAAAACCATCCTCCACCTCCCTCACCCCCGGTCCATGGAAAAATTCTCTTTCACAAAAGTGGTCCATGTTACCAAAAAGGTTGGGGACTGCTGCTTTAGAGCATCATGAAGGGGGTTTACTTATTACCAGCCAGTGTATACAGATACACCAATGTTTGGATTGACTTGAGGAGCTACTGATGCACACCAGATGCACTGCTCAGAGCAGAGAACAGTCAACACATTCCTGTTCTGTAGGTGGCCAAAAGCCTACTAGAAGATGATTAGCTGATCTTTGTAGTCCTTCTTGGCGAAGCATCCTTTCTGTCCTTATTCCAATTCAGGGTACTCTAGAAAAAGATGCAAACAGCTCACATTTCTGCTGGTCTTAAACACCTAACAGAGTGACAACATTGATAGCAATAGCAACTGTGGTATTTGACAGTTTGAGCCTTCTGGCTTAAGGGTAGTATGTGAGTGTTCATGTCCAGCTAAAACTCTGCAGGAAAATAAAGAAAGTGTTCTTTGTCAGTAACCGTATCTGTGAGTCTGTCTGGCATGCTCTGATGCTGGTGGTGATGGGAGGTGTATGCAGTGGTGATATATGTATGTAGCATATGCAGCAGTGATGTATGTATGTAGTGGTTATGGTGTTTACACGTAAATGTTGGAGAGAAAGAGATAAAGACAGAGAATGGTTTATAAAATGGGAGAAAGATTTTGATGGTAATTATTTCCTGTAAAATGCCCCCATATCTATGCTACGTCCTGTGCACTTTGTAAAATGATTAAAGGAAGTATGTAATGGTGGTTTATTTTGATGTGCCCTACTTACAGTAGAAAGTGCAGATGAGAGGTGGTTGATTTGAAAATATGAGGTAAAGAGTCTCCTACAAACTTTTATTTTTAAAAAAGAGTGTGCCTTATAAACTGAAAAGAACAGGCTATTAGCAAATGAGTTGTGACCACCAGCCAGATGTTGAACTTTTGTATATTAAAAATTTGTCACAGTACTGTCTTACATCCAGAAGCCACTGATTGTTCTCTTTGAGGAGTGCTGACATTCCAGATGTGACACTTCTGTTGTTTGTGTATTTCACTTATTGACCACAATCAAAAGTCAGATATATTCAAAGGGCAGAATAGCCTCATCTTAACTCAAGAACTGCAGTTATTTTGTAGTTTTGCCTGTAAAATTATCACTGCCAACCTGAAGCCCACAGAGATGCACTGTTTTCATTGATGATGATTCTACAGATCTTGGGGTAAAATGTGCTTTATTCTCAAATCAGAAACAGTTTGCTACATGTTGCTTGGATGTCTGTTTTAACTGGGTTGAGTCCAATTGCCTAAGGCAATGATTGGTTCTTGTTTGTTTGTTTATTTGTTTGAGACAGTCTCTCTCACTGTGTTGCCCAGGCTGGGATGCAGTGGTGTGATCTCGGCTCACTGTAACCTCTGCCTCCTGAGTTCAAGTGATTCTCCTGCCTCAGTCTCCCAAGTAGCTGGAATTAAAGCCACATGCGACTATGCCCAGGTATCTTTTGTATTTTTAGTAGAGACGGGCTTTCTCCATGTTGGGCAGGCTTATCTTTGAACTCCTGACCTCGAGGGATCCACCCGCCTCAGCCTCCCAAAGTGCTGAGATTACAGGCCTGAGCCACCATGCCTGGCCCAATGATAGGTTCTTAAAATGTCCCATACTACCTCACCAATGACATGTATGAAAAGACATTTGACCTTGAAGATCTGGACCCATTAATCAAGTTGCCAAAGCTAGAAATTTTTTAGTAATTTTTAAGGTCCTTTCACTCATCTATTCTCTCAATATATTTTATTTTCTTTTTATTTATTTATTCAGACATGGGTCTTCCCCTATCATCCAGGCTGGAATGCAGTGGTTTGATCATAACTCAAACTCCTGGGCTGAAGTGATCCTCCCACCGCAGCCTTCCAAGTAGCTGGAACTACAGGTGTGCACCACCATGCCCAGCTAATGTGTTATGTTTTTGTAGAGACAGGGTCTTGCTTTGTTGCCCAGGCTGATCTTAAACTCCAGGCCTCAAGCCATCCTCTCACCTTGACCTCCCAAAGTACTGGGATTACAGATATGAGCCACTGTGCCCAGCCTTTACTCTCATTCTAAATTATCACTAGTTGTCAATGCTGTTTTACGCATTATGTCTTCTCCATCTGAACCACATTGTGCTATTCAAGCTCTCATCCTTTATCCCCCTTAATGGAATTATGACTTCCTTTCTGGCTTCTCATTCCCCAGTGTCACCTACCACCGTCTACGTTGCTGTCAGAATAATAAGTTTTCTTTTTTTTTTAATTTATTATACTTTAAGTTCTGGGGTACATGTGCAGATCATGCAGGTTTGTTACATAGGTGTACACATGCCATGGTGGTGATTTGCTGCATCCATTCTCCTCCCCGCTACCGCCACCATCTTCTACATTAGGTATTTCTCCTAATGCTATCCCTCTCCACTTCCTCAGTCCCCTGCTGTTCCTTCCCTAGCCCCCCCGCCACCACCCAGTGTGTGATGTTTCCCTCCCTGTGTCTGTGTGTTCTCATTGTTCAACACCGACTTATGAGTGAGAACATGCGATGTTTGGTTTTCCGTTCCTGTGTCAGTTTGCTGAGAATGGCGGTTTCCAGTTTCATCCATGTCCCTGCAAAGGACATGAACTCATCCTTTTTATGGGTGCATAGTATTCCATGGTGCATACGTGCCACATTTTCTTTATCCAGTCTATCATTTATGCAGCCAACAAAAATATGAATAATGAGCTTTCTTCAGCAGAACTCCTTTGGTTCCTCCTTTCAGTGGCTCCTCAGGGTCTTCAAAGCTGAGCGTAAGCCCCTCGAGTGGTGTGTAGGATCCAGTACAAGCTGCTACTGTTCTGGCCTCAGTCTCTTTCAACTATTGATGTTACACCCAAATGAGACCATGGGTTTTGGAAACCTGCTACCAGATTATTTTAATTTATTGCTTTCTACTTTTACAAAAAGCTGTCTTCTACAGTTTCATTTCAACCTCCCAAAAGCCCATGAGGTAGGGGAGAGAAGGTACTATTTTTTTTCTTTTAACCTTGCAGAGGAAGAATAGGGTTTTGACCTCACAGGGACTAGATAAGTACTGCACAGAAGTAACTCTCAATAATGTCGATGTAAATTATCGAACTGATGAATTATCTGTGAGGATATATATATATATATATATACACACACATTTATTTTTTAGCATATTACTGCTTTTTACCCTATATTTGTTTAATTATGAACTGTATGTCCCTTTCATATGAACATTAATATGTTCATATATACATTTATTTTTCATTAAATAATCAAATATTTAATTCCCCACTTGATTGTACTTTCTTTTTTGACAGTTTTGACTATGGTTTTCCTTCTTTGAATGGATTATTAGGGAGATAAATCTATGACCACTCCCTCTTTCAAACAATATGTTATGGTGGAATGAGTGTTGCATGGAAATTTAATTTCCTTTTGTAAATGTATGCCTAGGAAGAAATAAGTAATATGGAAAGGCGGACTTTTTAAGGCAAATGAATTGCTAAATATTTTATCTATATAGGCATCAGTAGGGTCGAATAACAATGAAGGACTGGAGTGAGGAGAATTGTAGACTAATCACTATATTGCATTGGAAAGAAGTGTCTTCCCTAGTGATATTAATAGAATATTGTAAACTCATTTTAGTACCAAAATTTAAATTAAAAATGAAGGAGGGGGCTGTGGAATGGAGGCTGTTGAAAAATCTCATTTTCAGCAAGTTAAAAAAAAAGTCACAAAGGCAATATAGTTTATTTTTTAAACATTCCCTGTAGTGTTGTGAAGCCCAAACCACAGCTCTGAGCTAGTTCATAAAAACCAGAATGCAAAGAGGTGGAGAATAAACTGGATAGAAACAAATAGAACACTGTCCAATTTAATTGACCAGGCTGATTAAGATGAGAAACGTAAACACCCTCCCCAAATGAGAAAATGTTGGATGTGCAAAGCTACTTCTTTTTAGATTCCTCTTGGAATGTTTGTAACTCATGAAACTACCTGTGTTATTTAAAAAATAAAAACAGAAATGAAAACTCAATTTGGTTAGTGAAATTGCATGGTCAACTGAAATACCTATGACATGTAAAGGCAATGTAATTTCATTTGAATTTCCCTCTGTGAATTTAGAGCCTAGAGTTTTGACACAGTGGTACATTATCCATGATCCACACTGTGTAAGATTATGCAAAAATAAAATAGTTGTCTAAAATTACTAGGTGAAGATAGCCAGAAAGGTAAAATGTGGTATGAGACAAACACTTAGCTTGCTAGCCATCGAGAAATAGATTGGTTTCTAGTTAATACATTAGTTTATAGAACTAAAAGAAAAACAATATAAGAAAATTTGTTTACTTCTTAAAGACCTGGAGCTCTAGACATTTTTTTTCCCAAACTTGGAACATGTATTTGTTTAATGAAAATAGCTTTTTCCCCCTGCTTATAAACATAATATAGATTGCAGAAAATAGGATAGTCTAATTATGATAAAGTAGCAAACAACTTAGAAATCTCAGCGGCTTAACACAAGAAAGATTTATTTTTCTCTTATGCTATAAGGCCATCACATATCAGCTGGGTACTGTATGTTTCATGACACATAGCTGTGTGTTTCAAGGCTGATGGAGTAGCCATTTTCCAAAACATTGTTAGCTAGTTGTTGTGGCAGAGGGAGAAAGAGAAAAGTCTGGAGGATCTCAATACAGGAAACTGACTACTTTGTCCTGGAACTAACAAGTTTCTTCTACTGACAACTCACTGACCAGAACTAGACACATAATCCTGCCAAACTACAAAGTGGCCAGGAAATACAATCTACCTGTAAAACAGAGAGCCAGAAATATTTAATGAATAGCTCAGACAGAAAATTATAGCAATCTAGGAACCTATAAGGAAAAACTACCAATCACCAAAATTTTTAAATAACATTTGTTGACTTACCTTTCAGATATTTATCTGTGTCTTTGAATGTAGACATAATAACAAGACAATTTGTTGATCTGCTTTTTGTGCTCAAGAAAGTTTCATGGAGATATTTCCCATTCTATTACAAAAGAAATGCATAATTTTTGATGGTTGTATAGTATTTCATTGAATAAATCTGCCAAAATTGATTTAATCGCATGAAGAACATTTGAGTTGTTTCCAATTTCCTTATTACTATAAAAAAGTTGTGATCAAAGTTACTCTTAGCATATATCTCTTGATCTTTTACTAATGATTATTCTCCTGGAATCAGTGGAATTTTACATTAAATTATAGAAACATTTTCATTTTTGATAAAAGTTGTAAGATTCTCCTACACAAGGAATGTACTAATTTAGATTTGCCAAAAGTGAATAAAAACTTCTGTTTCTATACTTCTGCAAACCTCAGATTCGATATTTGGCTTGGCAACAGCCTAATAGTAATATCTCATTTTCATATTCATTATTGGTAAGGATGAACAACTTTTCATAGGTAACTTCTTCATTTGTATTTTTCCTCCTTTACATAATCTATTCAAGTACTTAGATCATCTTTCTGTTGGAGTTTTATTTCCTATTGATTTTTGGGTGCTCTTTGTATATTAAAGACCAGGCAGTATATACTGGTTCAACATACTAACCAGCTTTTGTTCTTATTGAATGCAAAATATATTTAGTATCATCCTTTATATTGGTATAACAACACTTTGTCATGCTGCAAACATTTCTAAAACTTTTTTCTTTATTTACCCTTTTGCTATATAAAACTTTTACATTTTAATAATCAATCTTTATGGCTTCTGGTTTTCATACCATGTAGTAACTCCTTCCTCATCCTAATATTACAAGAATATTTACTGATGCTTTTTTACAGTACTTTTGTGGTTGCACTTATTATATTTTAATATTTTATGTGTCTGGGGTTGGTTTTGCAGTTGTGAGTGAGTTAGAGATGCCACTTTATTTTTCAAGAGAACAGTTGACTCTGGAAAAGTTTTATTGAATATTGAGAAAAAGTAACAGAGTGGGAAAGTATAGTTTATTGTTCTTATTTGCATTAAAATAACAAAGACAAGGGTGGAATCCTTTAAACTGATTTTAATTAACATACTGTGGAAGGATCTTCCTGTAGAAATGGAGCCTGGGACCTTACCCAGACTCACTTTTTACTCCAGTGAAAATTTTCAGTACTTAAAATGTTTTGTTTTTTTCCTGGTTTTCATGATTCATGAATTTCTGATTGTCTCTTACCTTATGATCAGCATGTTTCTGCATTCTCCTCTTCCTTTCCTTGATGTTAAAATGTTGCTTTGCTTTAGGGTTGTACCCTAACCCACACTCCCCTCCACCTCTGCTTCTTTCCCTTTTACACTTTTTGCATGATTGCAATCTGTCCATAGTTTCTGATCGAATGTATGCTGAAGGCTTGAATAAATATGTTCCAAAAGTAATTGACTTGGTCTGGAGCTCATGACGTATCTGTGTTGAAAATATTTATTTCAATATCTTATGTGCATTTCAAACTTAACTATAAGCATCACTGAATTATTCACATCTTTAGCCTATTTTTCTATTGTTGTATTTAGTTTCATCTTTCTTGCTCTCTCTTTTTTTCTTTCTTCATTTCACTCTATTGATTTTCAGGGGACTCTTTGTGTATTAGGGACCAAGATGATAGTCAGTACCTACCAGTACAGCATGCAAAAATGACCTTTTCACCTGGTGTTCCCTATATCACTTGTCTAAGTCAGAAATATGGGTGCCAAGTTTTGATTCCCTTCTCCTTAAATCTAATAGCAAGTCAGTTGCAAATTTCTCCAGTCTAATTTACCCCCTTATTCCTTTTCAAAATTCTTTACTATATACACATCATAAACCTTCCATTCAAGCCACTGTAATTCCTCCCCGGCATTGTTACAGTGTCCCAGTGACCTCTCTGTTACGAGCTGTGCCTGCCCCTCCCCATCTCACATGTTCTATACATTATCAAAAGTGATCTTTTTAATGTAATATTATTGTCACCAACTCTTTAAATGTTTTCGGTGAGTATGTCTCATGAAAAGTTTCAAATATTTTAATGTCAGACAGGTAAAGAAATAATCTCTCCCTTTCTTATTTATGTAGAAAACAATAAATCCAAGTCCAGTGTGACATGTTGAGCTGAAAGTAACTTTGAAGCACACAGAAGTAGACACTGAGTAGTACATCTCTGTATCTCAGGGTCTGTAGCCCAGGAGGGTCAGTGAACTGAAGATGTCAATCTGGGAATGTTCAGTGTATGACCATGCATGACATGAGTCTGGGTATAATCATGTGGGAGAGGTTTTGTAGTGAGATGTGGAACAGGACCTAAACCTGAGACTTGAAGAAATACAACACTGGGCCAGGCATGGTGGCTCACGCCTGTAATCCTAGCACTTTGGAAGGCAGAGGCGGGTGGATCACAAGGTCTGGAGTTTGAGACCAGCCTGACCAACATGGTAAAACCCCATCTCTACTAAAAATACAAAAATTAGCCAAGTGTGGTGAAGTGCGCCAGTAATCCCAACTACTCAGTAGGCTTAGGCAGGAGAATGGCTTGAACCCAGGAGGCGGAGTTTGTAGTGAGCCGAGATTGCACCACTGCACTCCAGCCTGGGCAACAGAACTAGACTCCATCTCACAAAAAAAAAAAAAAAAAGAAAGAAAAGAAAAAGAAAAACACAGCACTGAATGTTTCAATAGAGAAGGAATGGCCAGAGTGGGAGGAGGAAAGACTATACGGTATTATAAAAACAGGTTAAAGAACAAATTCAAGAATGGCCATCATTACCCTTAACAGTAAAATAAGAATACAGGTCAATATGCACCGAATGTAACAGCTTGAAAATCCTTAGTGATCTTAGCAAGAGCCATTTCGATGATTTGATAGAGTGGATATGATGGCAAGAGGTGAATATTTGGTAAAGAATTCAACATAGATTGACCATGAAGGGAAAAGAGGATTTTGTTTATTTATTTTTTAAGAAGGCAGAATTTTGATTCTATGTTTATTGCAGCACTATTTACAATAGCAGAGACATGGAATCAACCCAAATGTCCATATGTGATAGACTGGATAAAGAAAATGTGGTGCATATATACCATGGAATACCATGAAGCCCTGAAAAGGAATGAGGTCATGTCCTTTG
Source organism: Aotus nancymaae (assembly GCF_030222135.1). Taxonomy (NCBI): domain Eukaryota; kingdom Metazoa; phylum Chordata; class Mammalia; order Primates; family Aotidae; genus Aotus; species Aotus nancymaae. Next base: position 3,630,519 of record NW_026988494.1, on the reverse strand, counting down.
TGGGGACATGGATGGAGCTGGAAGCCATCATCCTCAGCAAACTAACACAGGAACAGAGAACCAAACACCACATGTTCTCACTCATAAGTGGGAATTGAACAATGAGAACACATGGACACAGGGAGGGGAATAATACACACTAGGCTCTTTTGGGGGTGGGGAGCAAGTCCTAATGTATGCAGGACTTAAAACCTTGATGACAGGTTGATAGGTACAGCAGCTCACCATGGCACATGTGTACCTATGTAACAAACCTACATGTTCTGAACATGTATCCATTTTGTATGTATTTATTTTACTTAAAGTAAAATAAATATATAGATGGTAGAATTTTGAATATGTTGGCATATTTAAGTTCTTTGATGTTCAGTTATTTTTAGATGATGAAAACATACCAAGTGGTTCAAGATGAGAAAGAACCTAGAATATTATCTGTCACATCTAACACATATTGGATCATCAATATGTGTAGAATGTGAGTCTCCTTTCTGTCCCTTCTCTTCTCCTACTCTGTTCCTTGCCCCACTTGCACTGAGTTGGCCACCATTCATAATAGTAAACCCACTGTGCTGAGTTACAATGGAAATGCAGTTTTGTCTCTCATTAATGTGTGATCTCGTGTCTCTCTTACATCTGTTTCCTTAATTGGTAGGCATATTCTAATATAAATGTATAATCTTAGCTCATTAAATGGAATTGCATTTTCAGCTATACAATTTGGAGACTAAATCTATTGAATCCTTCTCAAAATATGTTTGACTTGACTTTGCTCTTTCCAGGTTAGCAATGGTTAACACAGTAACAGGTTACAGGTATAATGGAAAGTCAAATGAAAACAAATAATATGAACAGCAGTGGGTATGCCTTTGTATTATAATAAAATAGCACTTGATTTCTGCATAAAGATCTTTTGTTTGGAGCAGGTAATGACAGAATTAGTGTCAGTTTTATTCTTAATTAGTATTTTGGAGACAGCACGAGAGGTAATGTGAATTCCTGTCTAAAATTTAAAAGCACTATCTGAACCGCTGATGTAGATAAAGTATAGATACAAGACTTTAGAGTTTGAATTTAGTTGTTTTGCAGTTGTTTTATTATATTAAGCATGATTTTTTAAATGTTTTTCTGCCTCCATGGTGACTTTGTGTCTGTCAGCTGAAGGGAAACTTGGATAGAGTATCTAGTAATCAAAGGAATGGAAGATAAATAAGTGTAGAGTCTTTTTTTTTTTTTTTTCTTAAGCACAATTAACTCAGTGGCGTCTACCTGGAATATAGATGCACTCTGCTGTTTTAATTTTGATAATGCTGTAAGCTGGTCTCCAATAATTACCTTCTGTAATTGGAACAAATTTATAATTATGCTGATTCCTTCTTAGCCACCCAATATATGGAATCCGAGCTCATTCATATGTGTCCCTGAATTTTCGTTGGCGATCATTCCATTATTAGCCTTTCCTTGCTGACAAAATTATTTTCATTCTTTGTAGATTTGATTTCTCCAGTGATGCATGTACCTGCATGTGTGATATGTGTATGTATATCATTATCTAATTGTACGGAACTCAGGCATCAGCTTCTAATACTCATTTATGTAGGAACATTCAGCATCTTTAGTGGTTTAATGAGGTATTTTCTCAGCACTTGAGGATATATTACATGGTAACAAGGAACAGAAAAAGAAAACTAATATTCCCTCATCACCACTTAAAACATTATTTACATACCTCAGATAATGGAGGGAGGGGGTAAATGTGAATACAGAACCAGTTTTCAGTGGCACTGAAAGCCAGCTCCTTATAATCTTAGAGAGGTCTCCCAGCCAAGAATAATCCTTTAAGATGAAAGGGCGCTTCACACTATGTTTTAGAGCACTCTGGATATCAGGCTTTGGCAGCATCTTCTAGGTGGTGCTTCACCAGAGATTTAAAAGCAGATTGTTTCCCCCTTTGCAGATGAGAAAAAGCAAAAGTAGAAATAGCAAAGAGCAAGATGTGTCCTACTACGGAAAACACAGCTGAAAAGCAAATGGCAGCATGTAACTTCCCTTACAAGCCGCCTTTTGATTACACCTCTCTCCTCTCTCCCCATTCTTCTATTTCTGTTTCTTCTGTTTAATGCTCTTTTCCTCTGATCATCCTTCTTGCATACTCTTTACACGAAAGTAAGCATGTTTCATTCTTCCCTCATGACAGCGTTACAGTTTCAGTAAACGGTGGATGGGGATGATCGCTTTCCCAGAGACCATTTACTTGTCATAATGAATTAAAAAAAAATAGTATGAGACTGCACCTGACTTTCACAACTGAAACGGGGAAAGTAAAGGACAACACTGTCTGACAAGAGACACACAATGTCAGAACACAAAGTTCCATAATCAGTATTCAGGCTTCTGCAGAGGTACTGATGTCTGTCATTTCATTCAGCATCAGTGAGTGTGATTCTGTCTGTGATCATGAGGTTTTCTATCATTTGCTTGGTTCTACTGCAATGGCTTCACAATTAAGCTACATTTCTGCTTCCTTTTGTGATGCCTAATCAGATAAGTGGAGCTAAATTGAAGAAACTGTAGTGTAGGTGTCTTTAAAATCAATCTGTAGAGCCTGCAAAGAAAAGCAAGACAAAAGGGGAAACATGATAGTACTGTCATAAATAACTTGAAAGAAATATCATCAAGGAGAGAGGAGAGGACAGGTGACATCTAATCCGAAAGTGACAAAGCAATAATGGCCTAAACTAACATTGGGCAAGAATATGCCCCGTTGTGAGCAGAGAAGCATCACTGTGTAATGGTTCAATCTCAGTGGAGACTTATTAGACAATGCTAAGTCAAATCAGGAAAATATTAAGGAGCAGCCTTTCATGTCATCGGTAAGAAGCCTAAGAAAATGGGTAATGGCCTTGTGGTAGAAAAAACATATATATTTGAAGGCTACTAATTCTAGTTCTACCATTTCCCAAGCATATAGCCTTAGGCAAATCATGTAATCGGTAAAATGGGAAGAGTAAAATTTTCTTTGCCTATCTTGGGGTTGCTGTGAGGATCAAATAAGATAATGTATTGAATAACTATATGTTCAATTGTGAGTGTAAAAACAGTAGCCGACAGCACTGTGGTTTTCTTTGCCTTTTCCTCACGATCCCAAAATGGCTGCCATGTCATTAAAATCACATTCATGTCCAATACAGTCACAAGAACAGAAATACCAGTCCCTTTTCTCAGAAAAGCAAATGCTTTCCTATAAGTTTCCCAGCTGACTTCGATCCAGTCAGTCTTAAACGTTTTAAGACATTAGGATATATCACCACAGCAGGACTTCATGGGTGCACGCTGCACTCATTTCTGTGCAGTGCCAAAAGCAAAATGAGACCTTAGATAATGTTGAGGGGTCTAGCCTGACTTCTCATGACCTACCCGTGGACAGATACTGAGCTGGAGTAACTTTTTGATTCCAGAATAATTTAGGTCACATTCTGAATATCTGACAGTAATGATATAACTGGAGTATGTGCATTCAACTGAGAGTTGTCCTTTAAATCACCCACCTGGGAGACAATACCCTTATTCTAATAATGATGCCATTGCCAAAAAAACTGTTTTCAATTCTTCCTTCAGAATGATCATAAAAGCCCAAAATATGTTTTCAAAATTTTCTTTAATGGTGACAAGTCTCTGTATTTCAATGTAATTTTGAAAGGAACCAATGGTCTTTCCACCCAATCTAGCAAATGATAGAATGACCAAGCCTAGTGGATAAAAGTGAGACTTAAACTCAGACTTGGAATCAAATTATGTCTTTCTGTATATGTGTATGTGTATATATATGTGTGTGTGTGTGAGTGTGTGTTTGTGTATGCACGTGTATATGGTTTGGGCAAGGTAGTTAAGATCTGTGTTTCTTTGTCTATAAAATGGGGGTGATAAAAATGGTATTTACCCCATAAAGATGTTTTAAGGATTAATTTAACACATGTACAATGTCTAAAAGAGTATATGGCACATGGTAAGTGTTCATGAAATGCTAGACGTCATTATTAGGCTGGGAAATAATCCATTTGATCAAAACTCACGCTACCATTTAAAGCAAATGAGAACTATATTGGTTAGGCCAGTGTGAGTCTAGAGGCTTCCTGGTGGTTCTTGGAATCCCCTCTTTACCTCTGCCTGGTGCAGGCTGTCCCTGCCTCATGTCCTTGGGTGCCAACTCAGTTCAGCCCCTCAGCAGCTGGAATGCAGAGCTCATCCTTCTCCCTGTTTTCTCACAAAAACACATCAGACTTGGTTTTTGTAAGATGCTACCTTTACGATAGCTTCAAGTTTATGTAGGGAGTGATCATACTGGGAACTTCTGTGGCCTTCCAGCTTTTTCCTGGCTCTACCCTTTATACATTTGCCCTGTCCGTCTACCCTGTCCCACTGAATATGGTTGTCTTTCCAAGACATTTTTGATTATAATGTGAAAATAATATTTACTACTCTAATATAACTCATAAATCTTAAATGGATATATAAAATTCAGTATGAAAAATGTGTACCATTATGAAATATTAGTGGCTCCCAGAATATATTGAAGAACAGCTATATCAGCAATCTCACTCTTCTAGGTCATTTCTATGCTCAACTCTAGGAACTAAAGCAAAGAATAATGGACCTCTCCCTTGCCCCTACCCATAAAATATAGTTTGAAGTCTTCTCATATGTGTGCATGTATGTATACTGCACCACCTCTAAATCTGCATGGACAGCAATGTGGGCTAGCACATTTATTCAGCAGGTGCCGTTGAACACCCTTAGATGGGAGATTTGAGATATTGCTCATGTTCTTAAGGAGCTTGCTGACAAGTATAGCAAAAAGGAAATGATCACAGGCAATGAGATGAATTGAGACACTTTAGAAGTCATAAAGCTGCGGTTGCATCTATAATGTGTATGAACAACTCCATTTGAAATTGAATCTACCAAATCCCAAGAGATAGGGCTAGGAATGAAGTGTAAGAGCACGTGGTAGATGATATCAGTTAATGGCCCCAATATGCAGTTTCTATGGGATATGAGGGTAGATTTTCAGGTTGGTCCCATCTAGAATTCAAAGGTCAAGGGACTTGGGGTCCTGCATGTTAGCAGAGCTCGATTTTAAAGCAGCTTTCTCATCTTTCTAGACTAGTTTTGGGTTTTTGCTGTTGTGTTGTTTTTCATTTCTAAAGCGTACACCACTCTCCTTCTCATTCTTTTATAGAACATTAAGAACGAGAACAGGAGCATGAAAATTCTCACCTATTGTCTGGTGAAAATAAACATTTAGGTGTAAGGTTTATGTATATACATACTAGATGTCTTTAATGAAAGGTCAGAGTAAGTGATATATTATGACTCATGCAGACTATTCATATGTAAGCCAGGTGTCAGGTAACATAATCTCCCACAATGCATCAATCCATTCCCTTTCCAATGAAGTGTCCCCCTTAATCTGATTATATCATGCTGCCTATTGGTGAGAAAACTAGAAGCTCATCAGTTGCATACCTTCTGTCCCCAGCTAAACAGAATGACTGATCAGGAACCTGCTGTCTGGCATGAAATCTAATTGTCTTTGATGTTCTGCTTTTCCAGATTTGTTTATAAACTGGAAAAAAATCTACAAATTGCAGACCATCTGTATATAACACTATGCTAATGAATGCTGGCGTTCTGCAAATCCATAAGCTCATTACCTCTAAGTAACTAGTTTCTTTGCATGTTCTGAACTGGGATTATCCATCTGAACCAAATAAGTAGAAACCAGATAAAGAATTGTTTGTCCAAGGGGTGAATGCCTTCAACAACCTTCAGGAATGTTAAGCCTCTCTGTCAAAAAGATGACCTCTTAGCAGGAGGTCATGTGGATAAGTGATACAAATGTCTGTTAGCCTCAAGGTGGTCAATTTATTGATCCCATAATGCTAATTTGAAAATCCCTATTGCTTTTGTTACAAGCTTAATTAGGGATTTACAGTGTAGGCAATTTATTATAAAATAAGTTCTGAACTCAGCATACATGCAAACCCTTATCATATCTGTAGAATATTGGATATAGGTTCAAAAGTTATTTGGTTGTCAGTCATTTCCATGAGAAAGCCATGAGAGTGGGCAGTAACGCATATGCACCATAACATTCATGGATGGTTGGGGAAGATGACTTAGTGAAAGGGAATTAAATCCAGTGAAGGGCATTGAGCTCCTCTTTGTGATAACATTCACCAGGGGTCGGAAGCCTGGTTTATTGTGGTTTTTGTGGAGAAGGGGAGTAAATCTACATCTCACTCGTGAATATATTTTGTTTAGTCCTCATAATATATTTTATAATATGTGGGCTCTCGTGTAAGAATAAAAAAAATTACATTGAAATAAACATCTCTGGCTTTCCATGAAAAGTTGTGCACCAAACATGTAATGTTTTCAATTCACGTAATTTTTTTTTATTACATTGAAGTAGAGACCTGGCCACACTGTGCTTGTGTTATCTCATGGTAATGATAGTCTGACCCTAACTAGTGGCTACACGTTTGCACAGGTCTTGTGGTCTACATTTTGCCACAGTCATCACTTTCCTACAATTACTGATGCTAAAACTAAATACTCTATAAATTAAGGACCACTGTGACATATGAAAAGCAAAAGAGATTATTAAGCAAAAATGAGTTCATTGTCATTTTTCACTGCACTATCATTTAAAAAAATACCCATGCCTCTGTCTAAAAAGAAGACAGAAAATGCCACATTTTTTAAGAGAAATGAGTGTGAGCTCATTCCTCTGTGGAAATGAAGAACGGTCCCTTGTCTTTAATATGCAAGCAATGCACATGGAGGTCTCATACCCAGCACCAGTTCACTAATTTATGTTGCCTCCCTGGCCCCCAGGAACAGTTTAGTTTGTAACTGCTGGTGTAAAGAATTTTTTTCCAATTTTATTTATTAAACTGTTCTACATTAGGAGCACTTAGCTCATCAAAAATGTTTTAAAGTTTCTCTAAGTGACAAAAGCATAAATCCAAGTGCAATTTGTCACTTTTATAAGCCCAGAAAATACCAAACTGATTTCCTCATAAAGATCCTGCCATCAGTTAAATGGATAAACTATTAGGTTACGAATAAAAAACAGTTCCACAGTTAAGTGTCTACTACTGTGTTGATTGTTTATAGACATAATTGGATTGATGGACCCCAGTCATAACACCATAAACATCAAGTATACCAGCATATGCATATATCTGATGTGCTGGGATCTGTATACATGTAAAAAGTTTTTTGATGCTTACCTGTCATTTCCATGAGAAAGCCATGAGAGCGGGTTTCCACAGAAGTGTGCGTATATGTGTGTGTGTGTATAAATGTGTGTGTCTGTGTATATATAGTTACACACCTATGAGACCTCATTTATCCTATAATTCTTATTTTTTTTTTTAGATGGAGTCTCGCTCTGTCGCCCAGGCTAGAATGCAGTGACACAATGTCGGTTCACTGCAACTTCCACTTCCGGGTTCAAGCAATTCTCTTCCTCAGCCTCCCTAGTAGCTGGGATTACAGGCTCCTGCCACCATGCCCAGCTCCATTTTTTTTTTTTTTTTTTTTTTTTTTTTTTTAATAGACACAGAGTTTCACCATCTTGGCCAGGCTGGTCTTGAACTAACTCCTGACCTCATGATCCACCCACCTTGGCCTCCCAAAGTGATGGGATTATAGGCATGAGCCACCACGCCCGGCCTATCCTATACATATTCTTCAAATTCTGATTTTGGAAGACCCAGAAGCAGACTATAGTATATGTCCATAGGGCCTGTGAGTGATTAGGGGTAGACCGTAGGCAGGGCCAGCTCATATGACAGTACAGGTTGTGCACCAAACATCTCTAGCAAGCATCCTTTACATAGACAAGGGAGGGTGTGAATCATCTCTTTCAGAGTTGTGCAAACAGTAGACCTGGCGTGACCAAGTTTATGCATCTTAGGATCCCTCATGTCTGCAGCTCAGAAACCTCACTTCTGCATCATTCATAGTATCCTCCTTTTTTTAATCCTCATTTTCATTTTGGATTTCAGATAAGCTTTGAATTGAAAAAAGATTCTGTAGCTAAATATAAATTTGAAAATCACTGTGCTACATGATAAGTAAAAGATTTTTTAAAAGCTAATTTGTTTTTAGATTATGAAAGATTTTACCTTGAATTTGCCATAATTAACTACCAGAAAAAAAAAACTATTACCCCAGTTAAGACTTCTATAAACATTGCATTCTCTTCCAATGTTTACTTTAAGCATATATATGTTTATGATTGTTTTTGTTTTATACATTTATGATAATACACATAATTTTATCTATTGACTCTTTCATGTATTATGAGCACTTTTTTGTGATTTTACTAGTTGAAACCAGAACCTTTAATGTTTACATAATATTAAATTAATTAACAGATGATTTTAGCTCCTCTCCCCCCCAAAAAAGCTTCATTATTTGACATGTACCTACGGCATGCTTTTTCTCTTTCTTCCTTTCATCCTCTTTTTTCCTTTTTTTTCTCTTTATTTCTCTCTTCTATCAAAAATAATTTATTGTTGTTAAATTTTCACCTGCACCCTTAATATTTTCTTTTGGTAAATTCCTAAACCTATAATGATAAGTACAAATGATATATCTATCTTTAAGACTATCAAATGGAACCAAACACTGTGATTCATGCCAGTAATGCCAACACTTTACGAGGCCGAGGTAAATTGCTTGAGCCCAAGAGTTCAAGACCAGCCTGAGCAACATAGTGAAATCCTGTCTCTACAAAAAATAAAAATAAAATTAACCCAGTGTGGTGGTGTGACTATAGTCCCAGCTAGTCAGGAGGCTGAGGTGGGAGGATTGCTTGAGCCTGGGAGGGCAAGACTATAGTGAGCTATGATTGCACTGCTGTGATCCAGCAGTCTCAACAACAACAACAAAAAGACTAACAAATGGAGGTAAGCATTAGGAAAAAAATCAAAGCAGGAAGGGAGGAAGGAGAGTGGCTTACTATTTTTGAAAGGGTTATTAGGTAAGGCCACTGTAAGGAAATAACAGTTGACCTGAGATTTAAATGCAAAATGGGATTAAGCCATGGGACCACCTATGGGAAAGTTCTTCAGGGCAGAGGAATCAGTGGGTATGAAGGCTCTGAGGCTGGAACTTGTTTTCAGCTTTCTATGGCAGCAAGGAGTACAGCAGGGCTAAAGCGGAGTGAGCTTGAGGCTCTGAGGCAGGTAACGGGATGCTAGACCCCATAGAAGGATTTTTTTAGCCTAGGGGTAACAAATCTAAGTAAGATTCAGAGCCATTGAAGGATTTCAAGCTAGAAAGCGGTGTGGTCTTAGCCCTTTGTAGAAAATCAACTGTAGAGGTAAGAGTAGAAGCCACAGACAGACCAGTTTGTTAAGAAACCACTGCAAAGTTCCCACAAAGATCGTGGTAGGACAGTGTCTTAGTTCATTTCTTGTCGCTCATAACAAAATACCTGAAACAGCGTAATTTTTAAGGGAAAGAGATTTCTTATGGTTCTGGAGGCTGAGAAATCCAAGGTGGGGGAGCTGTGTCTGGTGAGAGCCTTCTTGCTGATGGGGACTCTGCAGAGTCCAGAGGCGGCACAAGACATGACATCACGTGGCAATGGGGCTGAACAGTCAAATGTTCCAGGTCAGGTCTCTCATCTTCTTGTGAAACCACCAGTTTCCCTCCCATGATAACCCATTAATTCATTAATCCACTCATTCATTCATGAGGGGAGAGTCCTCATGATCTAATCACCTCTTAAAGGCTCCTTGTAATCTTGCCACACTGGAGGTTAAATTTCACCATGAATTTTGGAGGGGACAAATACTCAATCCATAGCGTGGTATTAAACAGTAGTTGAAATGTTCTCTGGTATGCATTCTCAACAAAAAACAAACAAAATCACTAAAATAAAAACTCCATGTGTGTTTGAGAGAGAGATTTTGATCTTTGCTATTTTGCTAGGAAACATATTGCTCTAGCTTCTAACTTATTAATCATTAGACTTTATAGTTAGTGCTAAAAATATTTATTCAATTGTTTGTCATGTGTTTTGTGGATTATTTTTCATGTACTGTGTGTTCATCTTTATGCCAGATTTATTGGAATGAGTTTTTATTATCAACTTAAAGCTTGAGAATTCATATTATTTTTACTCATACCATCCATATTAACCTTTTGTCTATCAAAATTATGCCAAATATTTTCCTAGTTTATTGGCCTAGTTTTTTCGCGTAAGATTTTATTTTTCTGTAAGTTTTTCAATTTGAGGCCAAGCCTCTTCTTGATAGTTGTACCTTTAATTTTCCTCTGAGCCAAGATTCCTTTAGGACAGCTGTTCTTGATTTCCAAGTGCTAGGGCTCCTTTAGTTTCGATCTTCAGGAGCACGGGCCACAGGGCTCTCTCCGGCTGTCTACTTGCTATGAATAATTTATTTATGGGTCAGTGCTAGACTTTCTCTACTTCCTGGCCAACTGTTGGAGGAGAAGTATGAAAGAAGAGGCCGGCTGAGCTGGAGTCATAGGAGAAGTGCTTGTTAGATGCTACAAATAGCAAGTATACGGAATTGATCAGAAAGCAGGTGGTTTCCCCCTGAATTTCTGACCTAGAAGGTGAGTAGAGGTGGAGCAAAAGTTCCCAGACCTGCTTTAAGCTGACCAATTTCTTCCTTGCAGTGACATAGTAGTGATGATAATTTAAAAGATCTAATTCCATTGACTTTACAGTAAGTGTTACACCCTAAAATCAACTGTTGAGGTAAGAATAGAAGCTGCAGACAGACCAGTTAAGAAGCCACTGTAAAAAAATCCCAGAAAGCAGATCATGGCAGGATGGTGTCTTAGTCCACTTCTTGTTGCCCATAACAAAATACCCAAAACTGGGTAATTTTCAAGGGGAAGTAATTTATTTCTTATAATCATTGTTGTGAGACAATGTGACTCTCAACTATTACAGTTTGGTGAGAATGTGGATATACTTATTTCTATCTTACCAAGAAGAGACCATCTAGGTTTTGTTCACCTAGTTTTACCCAGCTCTTAGTACAATCTTTAACATTCAACAAATGTTTAGATATTTGTCAAATGAACAAATGGATGACTCTGAATTAACAATGGTAGTAGTGAATGGAAGACATTGTATCGCAGGCTGGTAGTCAGATGTGTTATAAAATTGGTTCTATTGCCCTCCTTGGTAAAAGAGAGCAGTGCTTTTTGGCTCTGATCATTGTTAGTACCTACACTTCCAGGTTGGTGCCATCAGGAACCTCAGGATTTGGTAGTAAGATTTGCTTTTTTACTTCATTGTCTGTACCAGTCGGCTCTGGCAGTTTTTCTTTGTTTTACTGTAGTTCTCAGATCTCTTCTTTGTGCTAGTTGGTATCATTTTCCTTCAAATTAACTGCTTCTAAAGTAAGTTTTGGATGGTGATGATTTGGGGTATTTAAGCGCTCATTCACGGGGTAGTACTTGGGGTAAATATGGAAGGATTCTTATATGCTTTTCCCTGGTAAATAAATCCCTTTTTACAAAGACAAACAAATCATTATTAAATCGAATGATTATAGAACAGATGATACTTTTTATTGGTGATAAATTAGAATTCTTTAGACTTAAGAAATCAAATGAGGTATCTTATTCTAAAAGCAGCTTTTGATGAGCATTTCATCAGAGTATGATGAAATACCCCTGATGTGTATGCTTCTGTGTGACTTCTCTTTGATGTCATCATTGACATTGCTTTCTGTGATAAATTTCAGTTTTGATGCGTCAGTTACATTACTGTGTTTTCCCTATGCTGATAACTAGAGCTGAATGCTTGTTGTTAAACAAGAGATATGTCTAGTCCTACCAAGGGGCACTAGAGAGTAGAGAGGTTGCTTAGGTATGGAAGCAGAGAGTGAATAAGGAAATAACACAGTTAGATCAGAGGAAACTGGCATGTGATGAAATAGAGGGGCTTAGGGTGGTATATCTCCACTTGGAGTAAATTGAGGATCCAGGGAGCAGAAGGCATCCATCTGTGTCTTCCTTATGTGTTCAAGGAAAGAGAAGTTTGGACCAAGGATAAGACTAAGATAAAACTGGGAAGAATAAAATAGGTTCTTCAGCATCTAGGAGAAAACACATCAGAAATGGGAATAGCCCGTGCTCAGAGGATGGCGAAGGTGAGCTTCTCCAGAAGAGGGACTGGACAGCTCCCTCACTGTGTCAGTGACATAACCCCAGGCCTAAATGTCTCTGCTCGCTGGAGGAGTAACATAAATGATCACCAAATAGACTTATCTCAAAATCTACAGAGCACTGAGCTTTAAATTTAATTTATCTGCTTATGATTTCTTAAAGCTGTATTACTATAGCCTTGGTACAATCTCCAACCTTTATCAAAACTTGTTTAAATTCAAGCATCTTGACTTAAAACCTTGTCTTATAATGTAATATCCTCTCAACACAAAATATAAGTTCTACATTTATATGTTGATTTTTCTGAGCTCTATTTTGGACCAATTATTGAAATATCATCATCATCTTGAATGTTGTATTGAAATGAAATGGCCTAATTGCAGTCACCTCTTTTCTCTCCTCCACTGCATTTTTAGAAAATGGGTCAAAGTCAATGTAGGGTATTTGTGTTCTTTTCCTGCTTCCAGTTTATTAGTTTGAGTATCCATTTCCTGAATAAAACCAAATTTACTAAATAAAAGGAACAGGCTGTGGAATAAAGAAACCAATCATTGCTCTTGCTCTATATTTTAGATACATCTCTCTCCCACACTCGAATCTGCTCACCTCGCAATTCCAGAAAAGAGTTCTGATTTTTTACTGACTTGTAAACATTCTTTTCTTCCTGTAGGTGGAATGGCTGAAAAATGAGGAGCCCATTGACTCTGAACAAGACGAGAACATTGACACCAGAGCTGACCATAACCTGATCATCAGGCAGGCACGGCTCTCGGACTCAGGAAATTACACCTGCATGGCAGCCAACATCGTGGCTAAGAGGAGAAGCCTGTCTGCCACTGTGGTGGTCTACGGTAAGACCAGCCCAAAGGCCAGGAATGGATAGGGAGGGCAGAAAGCAGAGAGGTAGAGGGACGTGTGTTTTATTAAAACTTTGATTATAGAGAACTGCAAAGACCTTGGGGTTCATTCACTGCAGTGCTCTATCCTGCCTCCCCCATCTGGCAGGTGAAAAAACATCACTATTTCTATTAATGTGTTTGCTGTTCCATCCAATATTGGACTTCAGTGTGACAGTCAATGACATTTCCAATCTCTCTTTTAAAAATAATAAAAAGTTGTTTATTTTCTTCCATTATGTTTATATTTGAAAAGAATTGAGATGGGCAACTTCTGCTTCCCACGCCTCTCAAACCCAACACACACCCCAGTTTTTCCTAGACTTGCTGTCAGGTAGTCTCTCCCCTGGTATGTGAAATCCTCCAAAAACAAACAATACTATTTGCTGAATATCTCAGGTATTGTATAAAAGAAGTTCCCAGCTATTTAAGTAAAGGCATTCCCTTCCACAATAAAAGAGCCCTGGGATTTATTTTTGAAGCACTTAAAGTCATAGATATTCAAATGCTGATATTTTCTTCTTATACTCTGGATATTCAAGTGCTTTAGAGATGTATTGATCAGTTCTTTCTATTTCTTATAATTTCGCTACAAGGCAAATTCTGTGTCCCTCCTATATCAGATGAATAGGCTGAGGACTGGATGAGGTGACCCCACTGTTGTCTCATGATGGAGCAGCCAGTGGGGGCTGCATAGCCTCTTGGTCCCCGGATGCCTGACTCACAGCACCTGGCACAGTGGCTTGCACATAGTAGGCAATCAGTAAAAACCTCTCTCCTTTTTTTCTCCCCTCCCCATTTTTCTCTCTCAGTGAATGGAGGCTGGTCTTCCTGGACAGAGTGGTCAGCCTGCAATGTTCGCTGTGGTAGAGGATGGCAGAAACGTTCCCGGACCTGCACCAACCCAGCTCCTCTCAATGGTGGGGCCTTTTGTGAGGGAATGTCAGTGCAGAAAATAACCTGCACTTCTCTTTGTCCTGGTGAGATATATGCAGATTCCCTTTTCCCTTCTGATCCACCAACACTATTAAGCTGGTGTGAAGCAATCAATGTTACTTTCTTTTCCAAAGTCACCCTCTCCCAAGTTCTTAGAACAGAACCTTTATCCAAGATGCGAATGTAGAGCTTGTTGTCCTGGCAGGAACATGGGTGAAATACCTCTATGCAATGTTTTGGGGCATATTTTTAAATACTCAGATGACACTGAACATTCACCATCAATAAGCCAATGCTATGAAGTCTTGTTATACTGCCAGTGTTTGGTTGGGCTAAGCCATTCCCTTCTCTCCTTGGGTTCTCCCATCTTGTGGCCTGTATTTGTATAATAGTTAGCAGGGATTAGATAAATTGTCTTAAAGCACAAAAGAACGGGTAACAAATGTTTGCCTCTTTATCTTTAGTTAATCATAACACTTTATCAGTTCTAGCTTTGTACTGATTTACAAGACAGTTGGTAGAGACTGCACACCGTCACAGCAGTCTATGTTTTACATTTGGTCTATGCTTACCTTTCTTTCTGTAAAAAGAGATACTTCATTTACCAAGTATGGCTTTTATAAATTCCTTTGTCTCTTACTGGCTGTAACCCAATTTATACAACAAGAAATAGATGAGATGGAAGATGACTTTATGGAACACATATCCTCCCACTGAGAAATAAATTGATCCTGGGTCTCACATGCACTACAGAACATTAACTCCCAGGACACTAGACTAGGGCCTCATGTCTTTGTAATAAAATTGCAAATTTAGTTGCAGTCGAAGTTAAGGTGGGGCTCTTCCCAGCAGCATATTCTTGGAGTTTCATTTTGGACTTATGTTCAATAAGCATTTATTGAGTGCTTACTATGTGCCAGGTACTGTGCAGGATACTTTTACATACATAATGTCTTTTACTCCTGTCTTGTGAGTTTTATTATCCCAAGTTGGCAGACGTGGTAAAGTGAGGCTAAGTAACTCACCCAGGGTTGCCCAGGGCATAAGTTGACAGATCCAAGACAAGGACACAGACATTTTGCTTCAAGTTCAGTATATTTTTTTTTTATATTACCCTATTCTTGACTAATTGCTTTAAATTAAAAAATTGCAGTATCTTAAATAACCCACATAAGCATGGTTGGACTATTCCTAGGAGGTAAAGGGCAATTGCCTCAGACATCTGCCATGATCTCTAGGGTTGCTTTTTAGTGGAACTAAATTCAGTTTGTTCATTTCTATATACAGCAGCAGTCCATGACCCAAGAAATTATATAAGTCCTGGTGTCTTGAGGTTTGACTGACCTGTTTTAGTTTAATACTATCAATATATTTGGGTTTAACTTTGTATTGTTTAGGGGCTGCTAGGGCTTAAAGATAGTTAATTCTACTCTGTTCTAAGTGATCAACCCCTAAGAAAGTAGCCGATTATCAGTGGTTACTGCACACAGTTTATCTGTCCACCTAAGATGTACTTGGGCATGAAAGAATGGGTCATGACAAATTTTTAGCAAACCCAGTGGTGCTGAAAATACGAATGCTTGCCTAAATTTAGTAATTGGTCTTATCCTGAAATAGCAAGAGTATTATACCACTGCTTTTGTAAGCCTGTCTCTTCAGGAAAGAAACCATGGAGAGAAGATAAGTAGATATGTTCTTTGTTTTTGTTTGGTGGTTATTTCCTTAAAATCCAGCTCTAGAACAACAGCAGTCCTGGGGTGAGTCTCCTGACAGCTACTTGATTCATTCTAATGATGGTTTCTTTTGTTTCCCTTTGAAGTGGACGGGAGCTGGGAAGTGTGGAGCGAATGGTCCGTCTGCAGTCCAGAGTGTGAACATTTGCGGATCCGGGAGTGCACAGCACCAGCCCCGAGAAATGGGGGCAAATTCTGTGAAGGTCTAAGCCAGGAATCCGAAAACTGCACAGATGGTCTTTGCATCCTAGGTAACACCTTCGGTTTAGCATCTTCAGTGTTTGTTCATAATATCAGTTATGCATCTCAAGAAAGGAAGCTACAGCCATTAGTGGTTAAATGAGTTAGCAGAAAGCCAAGTTGCTAAGGGCAAAAAGAAATTAGGTAAAAAGTGCAGAAAAGCAGATAAATGCATTTTAATAGAGATAGCATAAATGCATATATTTTTTCACTGTGTATTCTGTAGATATGTATAATTATTAATTTAATTCGATAACATCTTAAGAGAAAATACTTAAGAAAATATTTTAGATTTTTAGAAGCTACCATTTTTAATTTTGGTGAAATTCTGATACTGATCACTCCATGCTTACATTTCCCCCCAAGAATTTTGCAGCACAGTAAAGCATTTAATAAATCTTTACAGACTATGGGTTCTGTGGCAGGGAACATGTGTTATGACTGTTATCTTAAAAATGATGGGGGAGGCTGGGCACAGTGGCTCACGCCTGTAATCTTAGCACTTTGGGAGGCTGAGGCAAGCAGATCACAAGGTCAGGAGTTTGAGACTGGCCTGGCCAATATGGTGAAACCCAGTCTCTACTAAAAATACAAAAAAAAAAAAATTAGCTGGGTGTGGTGGTGCATGTCTATAATCCCAGCTACTCAGGAGGGTGGGGCAGGAGAATTGCTTGAACCTGAGAGGTGGTGGTTGCAGTGAGCTGAGATTGCACCACTGCACTCCAGCCTGGGCAACACAGCAAGACTCCATCTCATATTAAAAAAAAAAAAAAAAAAAGACTGGGGAAAGGAGAGTGATACCTGAGGAAGTGGGTGGCTTTCCATCACATTGATCTGGCAGAGTAACGAGTAGAATGTTTGTTACAAAATTCTCAAGCCTTTGCTTTATTACTGAGATTACATTATTACCATCACCAAGGGACTATCTGTCTGGGTTACAAGACATGGGAGGGTCAAGTAGAGTCAAAGAGAAATAGTTTTAATTTGGTGCTCTTCCTTATTTACTTTGTGATTTTGGGGCAAGTTGCTTAACCTCTTAACTTCTCTGACTATAATTACCAATTATGATACCCACATTTTAATATTATCAAGGCTAAATGATAACATATTTGAATGTTGAATGGCACAGAGTAGGTACACAATTGATATGGATCTCTTCTTCGCTCACCCACTCAGGTGAGCCAAGGTGTATTGATTTTGCTGGGGTCTTTAAAAAAACACAGGACTGAGCATTTATTTCTCTAGAACTGTTTGCCTTCTTGGAAAATTCCTTGGGAAATACCCAGCAAAAAATACCATAGCTTACTAGTTTGTGATCTTAGGGAGATGTGTCACCTTTGCTTTGGGAAGATGTCAGTATGGAGGAAATATCTAAGTTGGTTTTATTTTTCTGCCTCAGTATGACTGAGTACCCTTGAAGGCAGGCATCTGCTACCTGTTGTGTTTTCAAACTAAATCTGTATGGTTAATCATACATTGGTTAAAATGATTAGTACATTGAAATGAGCACTTCCTGATAGCCTACAGTGCCTTTATTTGCTAGTATAAGCACTGATTATCCTGCATGCATCAGATCAAATACAGGAGGTTGTAATGGAAGACCACCTACCCACCAGTTATACTTTGGGTATGCTCTCCAATAAATGCATACTAACCGTTTGCCACCTTCAAAAAGCCTTCCCCCTTCCTAAATGTAAGGACATTGAACACAAGCTCAATAGAAGAATGTTTAAAGAAATGTGCTCCTCACCTCTCTTGAATACCACCAGATTTTTCTAAAACATACACTTGAGATGTGACTGTTTTTATTTCGATTACAGGAAAATACAAACAGAACACTTAGAAAACCACTCATGTGTCACTAAAACTACACATGGCCAATGTCCATAGGAAGAGTTCATTTAGTAAGCCAATGAACTGCCTAAAGCAACTGTATGTGCCTGAACTATGACCATGAGTGGCTTTAAGGAAAGAACTAAGCTTTTTGAATTTTACAAGTACATATACATCTGGTTAATTTTATACGTCAACCTGACTAAGCCATGGATGCCCATGTTTTTAAGTTAGTAGACTTGGGCTGTGAATTTCATGTCTTCTAAAGAGCCATGAAGATATAACTATTTGGCTACTGGTTGTGTTTTTTATAGTCATAGTAATAACCTTCACTATCAACCACAGATTGAACTTGCACTTGGGGAAAATCTATGGATATCAGGCTTCAATCTTAATTGACTAAGACTTAATCTTACAATTACTGATTGGAAACAGATAATAGTTAGCTCTTAATATAACAAAGAATTGTTATCCAACACACAAATATATATTTTTTTGCATTTGCATTGTAATAGCTTGTCATTTATCAGTTGAATTAAGAGTTCTGTTTAGGGCTGAAAGGACTTATCAGCACTGAAAATGTACTGGCAAGACTCAATCCTAACTCTGACATCTATTTGAGATGCTATATTAGTCAGGGTTCTCCAGAGAAACAGAACTAATAGGATATGCACACACACAGAGAAAGAGTGCAATGGAGAGATATTTAAAGATTTTTATTATGAAAATTGGCTTATGTGACTCTGAAGCCCGGCAGGTTCAAAATCTGCAAAGCCAGTGTCCCGGTTCAGGTCTAAAGGTTGGTAGGCTGCTGTGGAACCAGGAACACCTGTCAAGGAGCATTCTCTCATACTCAGGGGAGGGTTGGTCTTTTGTTCTGTTTAGGTCTTCAACTAATTGAATGAAGCCCATCCACATTATGGAGGGGCAACTGCTTTATTGAGTCTATGAATTTAAACATTAATCCCATCTAAAAACACTCTCGCATAACCATCTAGAATAATATATGACTAGATATCTGGGCACCCCAAGGCCTAGTCAAGTCAACACAAAATTAACCATCACAGATGCATATGTACTTTTGTGAAATTAAAACAGCTTAATCCTTTCCTATAGTGGAAATAAAACAGCTAGGAAGATAGGCTTGGAATATGTAAAAAGATCTCTTTTAAATCCCCCCATGAGTTGAAAATGCTACATAAGCCTTTTCCTTCTATTCAGTCTATTAATTTCTTCCATTTCCTTTTTCACTTCAGCATGTTTTTTCTAGCCTTCATTGTATGCATATTAGTATATTTGTCAAATGATAAGAGACTTTTGATGGCTATAGTGACTAAGATTTTTGAAGGAAAAAGGGTGAAGTCTGTGAGATTATTGATATAATCGAGATATATTTGTGTATCAGTAGGAAAGGGATGTGTTCATAAGAGCTCAACACCAGGATGTAGTCTGTCTTTTTAGATAGAAAGTGGCTACTGGTATAAGTAAAAATGAATAATATCAGGCATAGTGGCTCACACCTATAATCCCAACACTTTGGAAGGCCAGGGCAGGAGGATCACTTGAGACCAAAAGTTCAAGACCAACCTGGGCAACATAGCCAGACCCTGTCTCTACAAAAAATAAAAATTAAAAAAATATAAGTCAGCCAGGCACAGTGGCTTACGCCTGTAATCCCAGCACTTTGGGAAGCAGAGGTGGGGAGATCACCTGAGGTTGGGAGTTTGAGACCAGCCTGACCAACACAGAGAAACCCTGTTTCTACTAAAAATACAAAATTAGCCGGGCATGGTGGTGCATGCCTATAATCCTAGCTACTAGGGAGGCTGAGGCAGGAGAATCGCTTAAACCAGGGAGACGCAGGTTGCATTGAGCTGAGATCACACCATTGTATTCCAGCCTTGGCAACAAGAGTGAAAATCCGTCACAAACAAACAAATAAATAAATAAACAAACATCAGCCAGACATGGTGGCTTATGCCTGTAGTCCCAGCTGTTCTGGAAGCTGAGGTGTGAGGATTGCCTAAGCCCAGGAGACTGAAGCTGCAATGAGCCATGATCATGCTATTGCAGCCTAGTCGAGGCAACAGAGTGAGATCCTGTCTCAAAAAAATAATAAAATAAAAATAACACTTCACTATCTCTTCAGGAAGCGATGAACGGCAATCCAGTTAAATGATGCCAACATCACTCTGAGCTTCTCACTGGTACTCTGTCGGAGTTCTCTTGGTGAAAATAGCTGTGCTCTGAGGATTGAGCTCCAGTGAATGCTGGCTTTGATTAAAATAGCATTTGGCAACAGCTTTATGGAGCAGTAACTTTGTTGAAGGATCTAAGTCATATTACAATTTGGGAATTTTCTTCATCCTGATTGTCTTTCTTGACATTCAACATGATCTTAAAGCAATTCCTCAATTTCCACCTTCTCTTGGAGTTTTCGCAATGGCATTTCTTGGCTGTCAAATGACCTACAAGTCTTTGATTTTACTTAGCCTTCAACACAATATCTGGTTTTTCTTTGTTGTCTCTGAGGGCTACATTTCTCTTAAAGATGAAGCCGCCAGCTCTGAATGATCACTTTAATATCTGAGTATTATTGTTGCTTGTTTAGTTGTGACTGGAACAGAGAACCTTTAATGCTACACTGTCAAAGATGGCCACACCTAGCTGCTTTCAACAAGAAAATAAATGCTGCTGGCACATAGTGGCTCATGCCTGTTATCCTAGCATTTGGGAGGCCCAGGACAGAGGATCGCTTGAGGCTAGGAGTTCAAGACTAGCCTGGGTAACATAGCAAGACCCTGGTCTCTACTAAGGAAAAATGGAAAAGTAGCCAAGTGTGGTGGTACATGCCTGTAGTCCCAGCTGTTCGGGAGGCTGAGGCAGGAGGATCACTTGAGCCCAGGAGATCGAGGCTGCAGTGAGCTATGATTTCACCATTGCACTCCAACCTGGGTGACACAGGGAGACTCTGTCACTTAAAAATTAAAAATTAAGTAAAGGTCCCAAGACTGGTAAGAAGCAGATTAGGAACTTTTTGTCAATAACAGTGACTCCACAAATCTAAATTGCAAGCATAAACATGCAGCCTTTATACTAGAGTACTGCTTTTCCAGAGGAAAAAGGTAATTATGTGGTATGACTGTCAAGAAACAAGGTCTTGTAGAACCATATTTTCTGTGCTTGAACACCAGCATCAGGTGGTTACCTGACCATTGGTCCTTCTTGCTGAACAGAGCTGCCTCTATGCTCACAGACCACAGCCAGAGGGAAATAACCTGTGTATGCCTCATTGACAGGAAGAGAATGGTGAAGATGGCGGGGTGTTTAGTTTGATCTTGAGGAATAAAAGAAGGCAGCTCCCTCTCTCTTCACTCCAGCAGATATAAAACTAAGGGCATTGGCTTGAGAAGATTAAACGGGTATGCTTCAAAAGGGATTAGCACCTAGATGTGTAGTGAGACTAAAGCGAGAGAAATGCCACAGGGGCCTGTAAGACAGAAGAGGTCTTCAAGGCTTAACTTACCTGATAGCTAATCCGTTCCTCTTGTCAAGGTATAACATAGGTCAGTTCAACATTGACAGTTCAAAAACTGAAATATCACTAAAAAACGGTGGTTTGTTTTCACTTCTGATGGCTACAGTGATAAGGAAAGTTTGAGTTGATGGTTAGGAAACTCCATCAAGGATAAAGACATCTACAGAATAGCAGGTTCAAATAAACATCCCTGAGCTACATCTAGTAATGTAACCACATTGTCTATTGAATGATCTACTTAAATAACCTAGAGGAAGCACTTGAAAAGGTGAAACTCTAATCACAGGAAAGCCATGTTTTCTTTGTTAAGCATTTTCTCTTGAACCATTCTAAACCTCATTGTTATCCATTACAGTAATTACCTAAGTTTCTTCCCTGTGTTTCCTAGGGCACTGAATCAGATAAATTTCATCCTGGAGATAGCTCTATGCATCTAAAACAACTTACTTCTGTGCTAGTGGTTTCATGAAATACCTCTCTTCTATATAGGATTTTAACAGATGAGTGTCCCTTTACCAAAACAAAACCTATTGATTCCTTTCTTTAGTCGGAGTCAGAAATCATACTTGACTCAATCTTAAACTTCTTGTTGGACAAGTTCACATTTCAGAACCAGCTGAACCAGCTGCACTGCACAAGTGCTTAATTATAGCATAGTTCAACTCTCTAAAGCCAAGAAGTGAAAATGGCATTAGCGAGATAACACACCAACACAGTACATTTTTATGTGGCCATGAAGCATCCTACTGCTTGCTAATTCTCCCAAGTGCTTTTAATTTATATGACATAGTAGGTGCTCCATTTTACATAAAGACTTTTTCCTAGAAATACTCAATAGTTTGCCTTTCTGCATAATAATTGATTAATTCAGAATTTGCTTTCATGTATACTGCATAGCAAATGTGGATATAATATCGCAGACCCACAGGAGTCGTAAGAATGTAGATTTGGGCACAAATGGTGTCATTAGCAGCTTAGCAACAATCCCTTCCCCATGCCCCAATAAACACTTTCCCATTATGGGACCCAATATGAAGACCAGTGAGGAACAAGTTTTAACGAGACAGAGTGGAGTGGCTCAGGACTGAAGTTTCCATTATGCTTAATTAAAAAGAAAATAAAGCAGAGATGGTGCAATATTCATGTGTCTTAGTGAAGGCTTTAAAAACAATTTTTTTACAAAGCTAGAACTGTCATTATTGTGCCTCTTGATGGGCATTTGCACTCAAGTGCCATATCCTGAGTGGATTGGACATAAACAAGATCAAGAATAAAATACATGCAACAAATTACCATAATGCTTCTCCCTTTGTTACCCACCCACTATTGACTTTTCTATTTTTATGCCTCCTTAATGAAAAGAAAAAGACATACGATTGTTGTTTTGAACGTGATCTCCCTTTTCAATGAAGACTGGCCTTCATCCGTTGGTTTATGATTGATGTGTATTTCACAAGCTATTAAAAATCTGTGGCCTTTCCTACCAACCAGGTCTGAAACACTTAAGATGCCTTTTGTCATCCAGGAAACTTTTTCTGTTGTCACCGTTTTCTCTTTATTTTGTCATGGATCTATGCTACAGGTACATAGCCAGGACTGAGGAGCCTAGGTAAAAAATGCTTTCTCGACTAATATAAATGAAGGCAGTTATTCTGCTTGTCTGTTTCTTTCTCTCCTTCTACCCACTTTTTCCCATTGCTACCCACTCCCCCTCCCCAGCCCACAGCACATTTCAATGTGTACTTTCCCACTATACTTGCATTCTTTTGGTGAAATTAGGTAAGAAGTGCTACGTGGCACTTCAGAAATACAGTCCCTGGAAGGTTGTTTCTCTCAAACACATCTTGCTAACTTTGTTCATTTTATGAAAGACATCGAAATAAAACACCTCCACTGTAAGTAAGGGCTCTAAAACTGAATTTGGGCAGCCGGAGAGCAGGATGTATGAACCTCCAGATCATATTACTTAGAGAGCGATGAAAAAGACTAAAGCAAAACAAAGTAAAACAAACACAAACCCAAGAAAACTAAACAAGCAGATAAGAATAAGTCCCTGTGATGCTGTAAACTGGAGACAAAACCATCAGGAAGCTTAAAAATAGTTCTTAAATTATAATCTTAGAACCAGATTGTCGGTGAGAGTGCAAATCCATAACAAAGAAGACTTTATAGATGACATCCCCGAGAAACACTGAACTGGGAACTGTTGGAAGGTACAGAGGTTGGGCTTCAGGGAGGCTGGCCCAGGTTGGGCCTGCATTGATCTGGCATTGAGAACACAGGCTAAATCGCCTTCAGAGCTCCTCTGTGACCGAGTTGAAACCAGCTATTCTCTTTTTGAGGTACTCAAAATGGACAGGAACCTAGAATTGGAAGAAATGAATGAATTGAGCCTGTTGGATGTGAATATTCACCCCTTAGGTGAAGGATAGGTTGAACTCTCAGGGCTCTGCAGTGAGATTGTTTGAGTTTGAATTCTGATGGCAATGCTTTGAACAGGAGCACCTTGAAAAACTGTCTTAATTTCTCTAAGCTTAAATTTGCTCATCTATAAAATAAAAATTATGACAATGTCTATTACAAAGGGTTCTTTGTGAGAAGATAAACTAATCTGAGTAAAGCATTTTCGCTCCATAGTAAGCACCCCATTATACAAAATAGTAATAACTATGGGGTGTGTGTGTGTGTGTGTGTGTGTGTGTGTGTGTGTGTGTATGGGGGGAGGTATTTTGTTTTGTTTGAGACAGAGTCTCATTTTATTACCCAAGCTGGAGTTCAATGGCACAATCATAGCTTACTGTAGCCTCAAATTCCTGAGTTCAAGTGATCCTCCCACCTCAGGCTCCCAAAGTGCTAGGATTACAGGTATGAACCAGTGTGCCCAGCACATGTGTGTGTGTTCTAATAAAAGAATTCTTGGGGCAGAAAAAATTATGTTTTCCATGTTCTTCAACAGTATCAACAGTGTGAGACTTTCTATTTCATTAAAACTTTCCCTAATACATCTGGTTAAGATAGTGTCTAATGAAATAAAATGTATTTGTCATTAAAATCTATAGAAGACATTCTTTATACATTCATTACATTCTTTATACAAACCATTCTTGAGCAGTAATTTGAGAAATACTGTCAGTTGTCAAAGAAAGACTTTAGGAGAACTCTAACAGTTCACAGGGACTCTTAAACTTTCTGTCAAACAAAAGTATCAATATCCTTTCCTAGAACTTCTCATAAGTAGCTGAATGAACTACTCTCCATTGGCTATTCTTCCTCTGCTCAGCTGGTAGGATTTGGTCCTGAGAAGGTGACAGACCAGGGGAGCTATAAGGTCTCAACAATTTATAAAATTGTATGATTCTAACCAACAGTTAAAATCAGCTCAAAGTCAAACACTGTTGTGCACACCTATGTAGTCCCAGCTATTCTGGAGGCTGAGGCCGAGGATCACTTGAGGCCTATAATTCAAGGCCTATAGGTTCAAAGCTATAGAGTACCATGATTGTGCCTGTAAATAGCCTACTGCACTTCAACCTGGGCAACACAGCAATACTCTTTCTCTTAAAAGTAAAATTTTAAAAACCCTCAAGAGAAACTCAGCAAGGGGAAGGATGAACATCTGAACCACAGGTGAGAAAATCAGTTCTCACCATACTGAGAGTAGAAAATACAAGCTTCTCTCCTCACCATGTTGAGAGTAGGAGATATATAAGCTTCTGTCACTCATAAGAAATACATTTATTCTGACAGCCTGGGCAGAAAATACTTTTTATATTTTTCCTTCCTTCCTTATTTATTTATTTAGTTATTTGAGACAGAGTCTTGCTCTATCATCCAGGCTGGAGTGCAGTGGCACAATCTCAGCTCACTGCAACCTCTGCCTCCTGGATTCAAGCAACTTTTCCTTCTCAGTCTGCTGAGTAGCTGGGATTATAGCCGCCTGCCACCATGCCTAGCTAATGTTTATATTTTTAATAGAGATGGGGTTTTGCCATGTTGGCCAAGCTGGTCTCGAACTTCTGACCTCAGGCGATCTGCCCACCTTGGCCTCCTAAAGTGCTGAGATTACAGGTGGCAGAAAATATTTTTTATAAAGCAAAGCCTAATTTGTCAACCCAAATTCAAAAAAAATTTTTTAATGGAGTCCGGAGAAACAAAACCCAACAACATATACACTACTAGAGTGTATTGCGATCTACAGATTCCACTATTGCCATTCTGTTACGAACCAGTTCTAGAACAATGATTTGTTACGTGCCTGGTACTCTCTTATTCCACATTCCCAGATTCCAAAACTAGCAATCTTGCCATATTTATTTTCAATATTTAATTTTTTTTTTTTTGCGGTTAGTAATGACTGATATCCAAGGTCCCTTTTAGGCAGGATGTTTCCAGAATTTTGGCTTTCTGTCATATAAAGCAAACTCTCCTCATTTCATTAGTTTTGTAAATTATAAATTTCACATTTGCAGTGTAATTAATCAGGATTCAACAGCACAAAACCCTGGGCAAGAAATATTAGTCTGGACTAGAGAAAGATTTAATGTCTGAGATCATAGAGTGGTTTGGCTATAAAAGAAGTGGCAAGAACCCAATCAGGGCAGTGATTTAAAACTGAGTAATCTACTGTTGTAAAAAACCCAGTGGCCTCTGGGGTGTGCTGAACAAAGCAAATGAATAGAGATAAAGGAAACCTCTTTGTTTTGATTCAACCGTTTCTCTTTAAATTACAAACTAAATACATGACTCTTCAAGATCATTATGAAAGGTGATAAATAGCATAAAGATAATGATAATGTCTATTGATGATGTTAGTATCAACTCCATCAACCCTGCCCTTTCCCTTTCTCCAGAGCTTCAGTGCTGTGAATAAGAAAAGACCTGGCCCTGCTTACATATGTTTAGCACAGGACAATGTTAGTGTTCAGCGGAATGGAAAATTGCCATGATCATTTAGAAAGTTATGACAAGGTACTAAAAAGAGCTCTAAACAAGGAGTCAGGAGTCCTAGTTCCCAGTTCAGATCTTTTGTTAACTAGTGCGTTACCTTGGGCAAATCTCATAATCTTGCATCTTGTGTCTGTAACTGTAAAATGAGGAAATTTGGCAAGAAGATCACTAAGTTTTATTTTAGCTTAAAAACTTGAGATAGATACACACATCTCTCTGTCTCTCTATCTATATATACATATACACACACACTACATAAGCACATTAAAATAGATATACATGTAAAACATGAACATAATACATTGCAGCTATATATTTACCAGATTCCAGATATATATGCACACACACATATATTTTATATACATATATACACATTATATAATATGAAAGTAATACCACTGACATTTCAGTGACTTCAGATTATGTGTTTTTTAATGAGTTTTGAGAAGTTTATTCTAATTCATTTGCACCTAAAATCAGCCATCTGAGTCATTATTACATGAAGTGAGTTGGATAACTTTTAGATATGAAACAAATTGTCCTACCCCAACAAAACAAGTTGCTGGCCTCAGCTAGGGACTGACGTATCAAATCCAACCTCTTTAGCATTGTACTCTAAACTCCTCATCAAGAAGCCACAATGTCCTATGAATTCATGTAGGACATAGGAAATTGATGAATCTTGACTTTGTAATATTTGTGATTGAAATTATATACACTGTATAAGGCTTAACAGTTCTGATTCATCTGACAGTATTTATTGAGTACCTACTATATTCTATTTATTGTCCTAGGTACTGGAAATAGGTAAACAAGACAGATGTAGACCCTATGTACAGTTAGTTTGGTCTGTAATGTTAGATAAATGTTTGCGCTAGTGTGAGGACTAATGAAGCTGAAAAACAATTTGGAAGTCAAGGGTCCTCAATTTATAATTTCCCTTTAAGCATTTTTTAACGAGTCAGGACTGATAGCCTCATATCAGTTAAGTATTTTCTTAGCCATCATAACAAACCCTCCCAAATCTCAACCCCCACCATCTTCCCTCTCCAAACTTCCCTACTTCCCTCCCGAGCAATTTAAGGAACAACTCTTGACACAGCAGGAAGCCACTGTGACCCTCTGGGCAAGGCTGGCACTTACAAATAGGATTCCTTTTTTATAACTGTATTGAGTTATAGTTGACAGCTAAAAATTGTATACATTTAATTTGCACAGCTTGATGATCTGATCTGTGCGCTTGTACAATAGTTGCCACATCAAGCTAATTAGCATATCTGTTACCTCACATAGCTCCTTTTTTTTTTTTTTTTTTTTTTTTTAACTGCATGTGTGGTGAGAACATTTAAGTCTTGCCCTCTTAGCAGATTTCAAGTACACAGTACAATATTGTTAACAGTAGTCACATGGTTTCACATTAGATTTCTAGGACTTCTTTATCTTACCTAATTAAACTTTATACCCCTTGACCACGTCCTCCATCCCAGCCTCAGCCCTTGGCAACCACCATGCTACTCTCTGTTTCTATGAGTTTGGTATTTTTAGATTCCTCATATTAGTGAGATCATACACTATCTATCTTTCTGCATCTGGCTTGTTTTACTTAGTATATTCTCCAGGTTAATCTGTGTTGTTGAAAGTGGCAGGATGGCCTTCTCTTTTAAGGTGAATTATATTTCATTGTGTGTATATACTACATTTTCTGTATCCATTTATTTATCAACAGGCATTTAGGTTGTTTCCATAGCTTTGCTATTGTAAATCACATGGCAGTAAACATGGGAATGTGGATAGCTCTTCAATATATTAATTTCATTTTGATATTTTTAAATGATTTTAACTATTTGAATATTACTCTTACCTCAGCAATTATCATGACATTAACCAATACTTGATTCTCTTAAGCTTAAATTATAGAATCTGGACATTTTTGTTCTGTTTTGAATATGTACATATATATTTCTATTAAATGGAAGGTAGGGAATTAAAGCAAAAGAATTCATAGGCTAGAAAAAGGACTTTATTATGCATCTTCCCTTGGAGCAGAAGCAGAGTTGGAAGCATTACATTTTATCACTTTGAGGCTAATTATTGATAAGAATGTCTTATAGATATGGGCTTAAAAGTGTTTGCAGTGGTCCAAGAGATATTTTTCTCTGCATATTCATCACAAAAACAAACTAACACACATGGAATCAGTAGGAATGGATAGAAATCCACAATGAAGTTGGTATCAATCTAGAAGTTTCAATGATTGAGCTCAAAAGTAAAATATGCAGATTCATTAAGGACACTAATTTGTCCAGGGCCCCCCAGTTTGAAAGAAAAAGGGGAAGACTACATCTCCTAAATGCACATTAATTATATGCTTTGACTAAGGGCAGTTCTGGAAGGTCATTGTCATCAGAAGTGACAGCCATGAGCCATCTGTTTTGGTACCCTCCTGACTTCCTCCAATTAACATGATGGGATCTTGAACAATGAATAGGTAGAAGATGTCAATAAAACAGTTTTTCATTTACTAATGTGCATCTCAACTCATAGGACTTGTTATTTAAGTGGGTGTTTTTGCCATTCAGCCCTGGAATCCCACTAATTACTCAGATTTCTCTGGGGAAACCAGTGATTTCTCTAACAGACATCACCAATTGGAAAACTCCAGGAGGAATCTCTAAGAAGTTAATATTCTCTGTGCTTGTCCTCCATGAGTATGCTCAGATTGCATTTTAAAAGGGGTAATAGATCTTGTGATGTCTATACAGGCTGGGAAGCTATAGGGAGTGGGGTTGGAGTGAGAAAGCAAGAACTGAACTAACCGAGTAATAAGTGGAATAAATATGGCCTCTGAAGAGTCATTGCTGAGCAAGATCTTTAAAAATGAACTGAAAATAAAAGTGCAATAAGGTAACTAAAAAGTGTCAAATCTAGAGATGTTTATATTTTATGCTCTTCTGATATTTCTGCGTTTTTAATTACTGAAATAGTTTTAGGATGTATACAAGAGCTGGAGGTTGTTTTCCTTCATGTTCTACTACCTAAATGAACTTTGAACACTCAGAGAACAGAATCCCCACTTGTTATTGTCTCCCTGACATATTCCAGTGTAATGCTGTTGCCAATGCAAAGCAGGTCTCATGTTTGTCTAATTATCTTTCACTGCTAACACAAGGCCTATCTGCCAGGCCTTGGGATTTCCTGCAGCCTTGGATAGCATTCAGAGGGCATAGCACCAGCTCTTAATTATTTCTAGTTACGAAAGGAGAGGAAAAGCATGAATACATGAAATGCACTGATAATCAATAACCTCAATCTCTTTTCTACCAGTCAGCAAATAATCAGGCAAATAGCTCTTAATTTCATTCCCCCTTCTCTTTTTCTAGCTGTGACTCTGTGGTCGCAGTGTCACACAAATAAGTATTTAAATATGATTTACATGTTAGAGACCCATAACTGACAATGATTTTTAAAGTATAAAATATATCAAATGAACATTTGTGATATTAATTTTTGGAAAAAAACACATCATGTTTTAGTGACTATAAGACAAACTGTCAAGAGAGGGACGCAATGCCTGAAAATGGAGTAATCTCCAGAGATTTCAGGAAATAACCAAATTGATCTTTGCCATGGAGTGAGGAAACATTTCTGGAAGGGCTCCCCAAGGTGAGGCAACAGCCTGGATAAAAGC
Organism: Aotus nancymaae; assembly: GCF_030222135.1. Lineage (NCBI taxonomy): Eukaryota > Metazoa > Chordata > Mammalia > Primates > Aotidae > Aotus > Aotus nancymaae. Next base: position 3,600,480 of record NW_026988494.1, on the reverse strand, counting down.
TTTGAGTTGACCCTGGAGAGAGTCAATAGATTTATCAGACTAGTGCATAGATTTGTACTGAGGTGCTCCAGAAATTAAGTCATTTCTGGCACGATGGGACCAGTAATGCAAGATCATAAAGGTAGGCAGAGCAGTTGGCGATGACTCAGAGGCAATGTGGAGTGATGGTAGATTTTTACGCACTAACACTAGAGAATTATTGCAACACATAAGGAAATAAGCCAGAGAATAGATAGAAAAGGCAGACTATTCCACAGACTTCAGAATCAACTCCTAAATCATTTAGGAGTACAAAGTATGTGGAGGGTAAATTAAAATACAAAACAGTTAGCAAATATGTTTTTGGGGGTGGCAAAGGTTTCAAAGTATATGATTTATGAAAAACAAAAAAAGTGGTCTTTGGAAGTAAAACTATGGGATATGACTAGTCTAGCGAAATAAAAGAAAGGTAAACATTGACTGTAATGATGTATTTGAATTGCTACTGGGAAAACAGTTGCTGTCCCACTGGGTATTTAGTCTACCTTTAAGCAACCCTACTAACTGAATCTTAAAAATGACATAGACCCAGGTATCAGGCCTATCTGTGCAGTATTCAAAACCAATGAGAGCAGATTTCAAGTAATCACCAGCTACAGATTTTGAGGAGCAGCCCTCTGTCTGCAGCCCTCACTCTATGGTTGGAGATGAATCCATCTGTCCACAAGTGCCATCTCCCCCCAGGCCTGCTCTCTGCAGTCCCAGGGATGTGGGCTGCATGCAGCTGACCACATTTGTTCTCTAGTAGTGGCTGAATGTGGGTGGATGGGTAGGGATGAGGATATAAATAGCTCCTAAGAACAATGGATACCATGGAAATGCTTCAGGAGCATGGAATATAAAAAAGGAAGCAAGAAATTAAAGGTGAAAAAGAAATGAATCATCACCAAAAATAAAAAGTAGATTGTCCTCTCTCTCCATCATATAGATATATACCTCCCTCTCTCATATACACACAGGCAGACACAAAGCAATATCTGCCTTACAGTACTAAGTAACAAAAGCAGATTACAGAATATGTAAAAGATAATTCCATGTTTTTGTAGGTAAAAATGACAAATCACTGGAAATTTTATGTAGTCTCATATCTATAAAATCATAGGGGATAAAGACCTAGGCTTGTATATATAAATTAACCTTAACAGTGGTTATCCCTTGGTGCTGGGATTATTCTTTTTTTCCCTTTGTGATTATCTATATATGTATTTTTTATTTTGGATGCAGCAACTGCCTAGTAACTGTGTAAGTATAAAAATGAAATAAAATGAAAAAGGTAAAATGTGACCATTTAAAACACTTAAAAATGTTTGCATTTTAACTTGTAAATACACAAAAAGATGGTGAGACTGAGTTATAATTTATCATCAATTTCCATTTACTCAGAAGGTTCCAATCAGTATATGTTAGACCCTGGGAAAACTGCTATGATTTTTTTCCCAAACTATAGCTCAGCTTCCACTGACTCAAAATTGCAACATCTCTCACCTGCAAGATATAGGAGAGACCCTTCTGAGACCATTTGTATACCATAGCTAGCTACCTCAAGGCCTCTTAGGGAGACAGAGACTAAAACTGACCACACAGATCCCAGATGTGTTGCCTGGAAGTGATCGTAATCACAAAAACTCAAACCTCAAATAATCAAGATCTCTTGGAGCAGGGCCCAGGTATGAGTATTTGTTTAAAAATCTCCCCAGGTGATTCTAATATGCAGCCAACATTAAGAACCATGACCCTAATGGATTAATTTACTAAGGGTCATTTGAACTTGTCCTTTGGAGAGAGGTAAAATTAAAGCAGTCTCTCACCCTGAGCCTTGTGAGAAACTGATTATGCAAACAGAATAAAAGATCATAGAGCACAGAGTGGGTACTTCTTGCAAAGTTATTGAAGTCAGGGGGTAGGCCTCTCTTGTGCTCACTGTAGAACAATCTCGATCAGATATTTCTTGGGAAAATGCTCTATGTTAGCAGATTCCTGTCAACGTACCGTTGTTTCACAAAACACAGCAGAATTAAATTTTGATGCTAATGCCAGAGAACTAAAGCTCTCTTGAGCAGCAGAGATTTCCAGCCATTTCCATGGGAGGATACACATTGATACAAGACATGCTGGACCCTAGCATAACAAGTCCCACTGTAGAGCAGTGGCCATTTGAATAATTTTTACTCTGCTTTACGACATCATTGTGAATGGATTCTTGTAGAATGTGAAGGCAAGGGAGCCCGCATTCTGGCCCCTGCCCTACTTTTTAACATATCAGGAAACTGAACTTTTGCTTTGTGTTGGTCTCATAATAGCAGAGGCCGGGACTAGATCCAAGTTTTAATGTGCATTCAAGAATCCCCCAAATTCATTAGACGTTCTTATTTGGAGTTGTGACTTCTCTCCAAGCAGCAGCACAAACAGGCATTTTTTTTTTTTTAACTCTGACGATGATCATGATAATCCTAACAGGTTGAAATTGTGTCATTAGCTATCGTTTATTACATTTATTGATGACAAACATGTGCTAACCCTATGCTGCATGGATTTCCAGTTACGCATAATCATCAGTAGCAACCTTTAATGGGAAGTTTTATTCCCATTTTACTGTGAGAACACTGAGGTTACACAGACAGAACATAGACAATTGAAGATTTAAATCCAGTTCTGATCCTGAGTCTACTAACGCCATCAAGCCACAATGCCAATAACAGTGACTCCAGAGCTAGGTTAGAGGGGGAAATGCCTCACTCATGCCCCATGTGCCCTTGTTGCCCTTGATTTCTGTGTCTCAAGTCCAAGTCCACGGCCCTGGGCTTTTCAGCCACAGTCATTCATTCATTCTTTCAGAGCTATATCTGATAGAACTCTACTACTCCAATTTTTTCATAGCCTGGCTGTATTAGATTTATTTTTCTGGGGCGTAGTTATATATCTCACCCTGTTTTTAATGGAGTTTCATTTTGTTCTCCAACGTAATCTTCGTTCCTGTGGTTTAGAAGAAAGAAAATACTGTTAAGCTCAGTCAGAGTTCTAAACAGATGTTCTACATGTCTCCTTGTGTAGTTGCAGCAATGTATCACTTTCAGACATCTCAGCCTTGGCCTGCCAGCCTCACTCTGCCCCATGCCAAATGCTTTCAAATACCATGCAATAAGCAAAAACTGAGGTTAGCTTAAAACCACCAGTCATTTTACTCTGATTCTTGAATGCATTAGCATCTGGACTTTGGGAGGACCACCTGCTCTCAGGAAAACTAGTGCTGTCACATCTGTTTAGTAAGGGAAATGCAAGTGTTCTCTGTTTTAAGAAATCTGACTGTAAAAAAAAAATCTATGATCATATCAATATAAACAAGTTATTACTTTTATGAGGATTTTTCTTTTTAAAGAAAGATTTGGCAGAAATTACCTTTTACCATCTCATTTTGCTTTTCTATTTTAAAAAACAGTGGCCCAGGCTAGGTGTGGTGACTCATGCCTGTAATCCCAGCACATTAGGAGGCAGAGGTGGGTGGATCACCTGATGTCGGAAGTTCTAAACCAGTCTGACCAACATGATGAAACCCCATCTCTACTAAAAATACAAAATTAGCTGGGCATGGTGGCACATGCCTGTAATCCCAGCTACTCGGGATACAAGGCAGGAGAATCGCTTGAACCCAGGAGGTAGAGGTGGCAGTGAGCCAAGATCACACCATCGCACTCCAACCTGGGCAACAAAAGCGAAATTCCATCTCAAAAAAAAAAAAATAGTGGCCCATTTGCAGGAGTGTGATTTGCACACATCTTGTGAAAGTTACTTCCACAACAAATAAGATGGCAAAACACACTAGAGCTGCATTTATAGCACACTGCATTCACATAATACAAGAGCATTCTGTAGAAACTATGTTAAATGCAGGAATGAGTTAGGGTGAGAAGGAGTCTATAGAGAACTCAAGAGAGCTGTGTTGATCTGCCTGGGAGGGGTGATGGTGCAGTCAGTCAGATAATATTTAAGTTTTCAAATGTGTACTGTGCCAGATTTGCTTCAGTTAAAAACATAATCCAAAATGACAGTCTCACCTCACGCAGCTCACCTTCAGGTAAACAGAGAAGGGGATTTCGTGGGGTCCCCCTACCACTGTGTGAGTCTGTGAATGATTAGCAACAGCCTGGATCCCTGTCTACCTCATCTGATTAGACAGTGCCTGACTAGACAGTGCCACATCTAAACCCTAAGAAGGGACTAATGAGAAGGCGGAAACACCATGCAGATCTTCTGGAATCTTGGCATAGCGTCTGAAGGGCAGTCACCTTGAGTTCCTGCACTGTCTTGGAGTTGTGTGACCAGGTCGGGGGAATGGGAAGAAGAGGGACTGTGGTGTGACACAGAATAAGCCACAGAGGCCCAGTCTCAAAGTGACCTGCAAGATTAGATCATTTTAGTGATGGGAGATGGGGCAGGAGACAGTGGATGGGGGACACTGGGGGCACTTAGAAAATTCCTCAGCTGAGCTCTGACTCCTTTGGCCCTGCTGAATGCCTTTTTCTCTTTATCTACCTCATCTGATGGGTGCACTGCTAAATCTGTGATTATAAAATGACACATTTTCCATAGAGAGAGATGGAACATATTTTAGCAGATAATGGAGATGCAAAACAAAAAAGGGTGATTTCTTAAAAGCAAAGCTCTAAGGTGTTCACTGTGCCACACCCATACCTGATAAGAATGGATAAACAGGCAGAGTTGGGGACTTTTTAATCCAGGCTATGATTACTGCAAACCAAGGCAGGATCCCTCTAAGTATTTATTTGCTGGTTCATTTTTCTATCATCTAGAGTGAAACGGCATCCCTTACCTGAGCAGGCTTCTGGCTGTGTATGATAGAGCGACAGGCTGAAAGCTCACTGCTCTCCTCATGCTGATAAGAATCTAGCAAACACAACAGAGAGAAATGCTAGTAAACCCACAGGAAAATAAATTTTTAAATGATGAAGTAATCATCGTATTATTTTTATTTTTCAAAAGAGAAATTTAAAAAAAATAGAATAAAAAAAAAAACTATGGACAGTGCCATTCCTGTTGTCCATAAAAATGGAGAAAATGTTTTATTTATAGAGGTAGATACAAAGTGATACAGAAAATATATCTGCTCCATGTAAATTTATTAAATGCAACTTTCTTTTTCTCTTTCTTTCTTTTAGATAAAAAACCTCTTCATGAAATAAAACCCCAAAGTAAGTTATTTTTCCTCTTGTGAATATAATTTATTCTCATATTTGCTGCCTTGCTGCTGTATTTGTTTAGGAGCTAAGCAGAATTGAAGTTTCTATGAAAGATCCAGGGCTTTGGGGGCCTCTCCTCATTGAGTTCAGAGTCACATATCAGAGGTTTAAATCCAAAAGAAATATGCACACCCCTCTCCTCCCTCCCAGTAAAAGTAAATCTCTCCTCTTGATTCTTTCTGCCTCTAAGTCCATTTCTCTGCAAATGTCATCTAGGATTCTTATTTCTGAAGAGATTTATCACATCAAAATTAATAAATATTTGTCAGTACGTGCTTTCTTGAGAGTAGCCTTGGGCAAAAGCCCAACTACAGGTCTCTCCACTTAGCAGGAGGAGGGGGCGCACCTGAGAGCACAAACCCAACATCTTATCTCCCGTGGAATCCATGGCAACTAGGCAGATTAGGACCCAGAACTACATGGTGAAATAATTATGAACTGAGGATTGGGATGTTGGTGCTGGCTTAGGCTCCTTGTCCCAGGCTTGCTTCCCAGAGAGGTCTTTGCAATCTCTTCATTTTATGCTTCCTGTAGAGTTGGAGAGAGGAGTTGGCTGGAATGGCTAGCAATATGGCATGTGACCTTATGATCTTTGGTATCACCTTTTAAACTTCCCAATTTCCAGGCTGTATCAAGAAAAATCTGAATTTAAGGTGGAGGGTTTTAGGACCCAGGAATCTCTATTTTTCAGAGCTCCTCAGGTGATTCCAAGGTGCAGGTGAGGCTGAGAACCATGGTCCTGGAAACATGTCTCTCAAAAGATAGATCAGAATCCACATGCATCAGAATCTCAGGGTGCGGCCAGAGCTTGTTAAATTAAATATGCACCACCTCAGGACAGAACAAGTAAATTTGAATTCCAGGTTGAGGAGCTCCTAAGAATCTATGTGTTAATATGTTCCCCAAATCATTCTCATACATCAGAAATATGTAAAGGATGCTAGGGAAAGTTCAGGATACTGGGGCAACATTAATACAGCTCTCATCAATAGGAGATTAAACAACTGCCTGGCTGGTTTGGTTTGCAAAGCTTGTGAAAGATGTCCCTGCCTAGCATCGCTCATTCTTGTATAAACTGAATGACTTTTGATCTTTTAAATCCTAATGTATTAAAATTCAAAGAGCTCGGAAGAGTTAATAGCTATTATGAGCTAACTTCTTTGAGAGAATTAAGACCCTGTGAGAATAGACAGAAATAGGTACCTTGGGACAGGGTCACAAGACATGAGAGAAAAATCTAGTAAAGCCATTCTGTTCCTATTTCCTTATGTTGCTTCAGGAAGGCTGGAGATACAAAGATATCATTACTCGCAGAGTCTGAGAATTTTGGAAAACAACAAAAATAAACATTTAAACTTCTTTCCCTGCTGTCTGCTGCCCATTTTTTTTAAATCATTACTTCTTAAGTATTGGCCCTCTGATACCGTGCTTGTTTGATTTTGAATTTATGGGAAGACTGGGTTTGGGGGCACCTGCCTGTGTATATGTGTGTTCATGTGTCTGTGCATTGAGGGAGAGAGAAACAGGTCACTGAATATTTGGCCTGCTCTTGTGTCAAGACTCTCAGGATGACAGGTGGAGTAAGTGGACTCTTAACTTTCTTGTGGCCACACGGTGCATGCAGTTGACTGATTCTGTCATAGAGCACAAAAAAGATCAGAGGTATCCATGTGGTGGCCAGTGTGAGAGTTACTTAGAAATGCATGTGTGTGCTTTTTTAAAATTAATTTCATGCTTAGTTTGTGAGTCCTGCGCCATCCTAATCTGGTTACATCTGTACTTCCAGCCATAAACCCCACAGAAGCTATTCTCAGTCCTTAGGGACTTCAGCATTCGTTTTTGCTTGGGGTTCTCGCTCCTGAGCACCATGCTTAATTGTTGGATACTGCAACGGAATCGCTTAAACTGTTTTAATTTGTGATTTCTCTAAAAATAAGACCTTAGAGAATCAATGTGATTGCAAAAGGCTCCCAGAGGAATCCATTCAGGGTTCTGTAAGCTGTATGGTTAGGAGTGCATTATACAAATTCAGGCTGCAGTTGTTCAGTGAAAGAGGGGCTTAGTCTGAGACTGCATGAATCATCACTGATGCAAAATCAAAGTCAATTATGAAGATAATTGAGAAACAACCTGTGCCTATATATAGCTGTACGCCTGATCTTCCGTAAGGCCTGGCAGGTAGAAAACATCATTCAGAGCTCTGCACAGAGTGCTCCATGAGCAGGCAGGCAGAGGCACGAGCTTAGAGTTGTGGGGAGGTGTAAAAAGAAAGGGAAGTCTTAAGATATCTGTTGGCAAATCATAATGACAAACTGGGGAAAATAGGTGCACTGCATAGCTCATGAAAGCACTTATTGTAAATGAGATAATTTAATCAATTACGTTTCCTAATGTACTAAACCGAATGTTTCATTTTCTGCTTCTGCACATCTTAAATTATCTTCAGGTGCTTTATGAGATTTAATCATAGTTAATAGAAACTTCATTACCATCAAATGTGCTTTCAATAAATGTTGTGTAACAATGTCAGGAGGTGCGGTAAAATGTAGTAGGTTCTGAATGGCAAACGCGCACCCCCAGAGTCAAACTGAAAAATGGTTGCGTTCAGACAGTAAGACTCCTCGGAGGCCTGGAGTTTGCCATTTTCTGAAAGGCTGTGAGCTTCTGAGTAGCAGCTGGTTTGGTAAGTTTACTGAAGGGTTGAAAAGGATTTGGCTTTTCCCTGGAAAATAACTCATATTACACAATCTCTCTTCATCTCCTTTCCATGCAGTTGTGTACCTAACAGAGATTAGTGCTCAGCATAAACTCAGTTAATAGTTCTAGAGCCGGCTACCTCCAGGACATTTTCAGTTGAATATGTCCTAATAACCTTACTCTCAACTTTTTCAGAGTTGAATTTATCCTCCTCTCTCCCTGTCTTTAATCCATTCCTCTTCCCATCTTCTCTGTTTCAGGGAACAGTATACCATCAACACAGTGTGTAGGGCGGAAACTTGGAAAGCCTCAAAGCCTCCTAGATACCTCTTAGGGATCTAGGCAGGAAAAGGAAGATTTCCTTCATCTCCCTTTCCCTGCTTACTACCCAATAATTCATCACGATCTGACTATTCTGCCACCTACTAGATTTCCAGTTCATCAGCCGATCTCCATCTTCATTCTGCTCAAACCCATCCCTTCCTTCCTTCAGCAACTTACCGAGTGCTGACCTTGTGCTAGGAGGTGTTCTGGGTGGTGGTGAATCAACACTGAGCAAAACACATACAGTTTCTCCTTCTATCAAGCCCACAGTGTTAGTGAGGAAGGGCAGGAATAAACAAACCAGAAAATGCATAGTGCTAAGTGGACTAGAGGTGGTGGTGTTAGGAAGAGAAGCAGAATAGGGTGGGGGCTCAGATAGGGTCAGAGGGAGTGATGCTTTTTTTTTTTTTTTTTAAATAGGCAAAGGATTAAAAACGATTTTAATTATACACATATGGTCACAATTTTTCCTTAAAAAGATTGTTGGGAAATGTACATAAGGCTGCTTGTAAATGTACATCGTGTTACTGTTATGTCTTATGTCCAGAGAAAAAAATGTTATCATACAGATTTGCTCTTACTTTTTTTGATGTGAAGAGTTCAGGTGTGTCTATAATAAAGTTATGTCTTGGGCATGGTGGCTCACTCCTGTAATCCCAGCACTTTGGGAGGCCTCGACAGATGGGTCACTTGAGGCCAGGAGTTTGAGACCAGCCTGGCCAACATGGTGAAACCTCGCCTCTACTACATATACTAAAATTAGCCAGATGTGGTGGTGTGCACTTGTAATTCCAGCTACTTGGGAGGCTGAGGCAGTAGAATCACTTAAACCCAGGTGGTGGAGGTTGCAGTGAGCTGAGATTGCAGTGAGCCAAGATTGTACCACTGCATTCCAGCCTGGGCGACAAGAGTGAGACTCTCTTATCTCAAAAATAAAAAAGTTATGTTTGAGAAGAAACCTGAGGGGAGAAAAACAAGGAAACAAACATTCTGGGTAGCTGGGGGATGAGCAGACAAGGCTAAGGGAACAACAGGGTACAAATGCTATGAGGTGGAAGTTTGGCTGGAGTCTCTGAGGGCCGGCAAGGAGACCAGGATACCTGCTACAGAATCAGAAGTGAAAAAAAGCAAGGTCAAAGAAGCTGGGTAAGGGAAGAAAACTTCAGAGTTTATTATAGGCCTCTCTAAGGACTTTGACCTTCACTCTGAGGAAGGTGGGAAACTATTCAGGGTTTTTATTCAGAGTGACATGATCTAATATGTTCAAAGATAAACTCTTAACTAGTGGGTTGAGTGTAAACCTATAGGGAACCAGAGCAGAAGCAAGGAGATCTGTCACAGTGACCTATTATAACGATAATCTGTTACAATACCTGGGCTCTTAGAGTAATCTGGCTTTAAGACGATTGTTGTTTGAGCCAGCTATATAGCGAGAGGAATTGTAAAAATGGGTCATATTCTGGATGTCTTTTGAAGGCAGAGGCAAAAGGATTTTCTGATGTATTGGGTGTAGAGTATAAGAGAAAGAAAAATGTTATGGATGATTCCAAAATTTTGGCTATGCAACTGGAAGAATGGAGTTGGCCATTATTGGTATGGGAAAAACTTGGCATAGCAAACCTAGAGGAAGAATTAGGAGGTCAGTGTTATAAATTGTAAGTTTAATAGACCTAGTAAACATCTAAATGGAGAGGTTCAGTAGACAGTTGAGGTTGGCCAGAGAGTCTAGAAGTCAGAGGACTGTGTGGGCTGGTACTATAAATTTGGGGCTTGTCAATGTCTGGATGATATTTAAAGCCCTTAGGTTGGATGAGATCACTAGATAATGAGTGTGAATAGAGAAGAGGAAAGACCTGAGGACTGAACCCTAAAGGACATGAACATTTAGATGTAGAGGAGGTCAGAAGTCACTGCGGAGAAGAAAGAAAAGTATCAGTCCCTGGAGCAAGAGAAAAACCAAATGTAAGGAAAATGTTGTCCCAGAAGAAAAGTCTAAAAATTCAGACCATCTTCACTCCCACACCAGGATTTCTAGAGTTGCCTCTTGGTAGCCAGTCTTGCCCAGCATCAGTTTATCTAATCTATCTAAAACAAGTCCTGACTACATCACATTACTGTTTAAGCCTTTTCAGTAGCTCAGTGTTATTCTTAAGAGAAAGTCTAGAGCACTTAACACGCGTATGATCTGGTCCCAGCTTGCTTGCTTTTTTTTTTTTTTTTTTTTTTTTTTTTGAGACCAAGTCTTAGCTCTGTCGTCTGGGCTGAAGTACAGTGGCACAATCTTGGCTCACTGCAACCTCCGCCTCCCAGCTTCAAGCAATTCTCCTGCCTCAGCCTCCCGAGTAGCTGGAATTACAGGTTCCTGCCATGACACCTGGTTAATTTTTGTATTTTTAGTAGAGACAGGGTTTTACCATGTTGGCTAGGCTGGTCTTGAACTCCTGACCTCAAGTGATCTGCCCATCTCAGTCTCCCAAAGTACTGTGATTACAGGCCTGAGCCACCTCACCCAGCCCCAGCTTTCTTTCCTTAATCATCTTCACCATTAGGCATTCTCCTTCCTACCCTCTCACCATTGCTGTATTCTTCAGTGAAACAAAGCTGCTCATTTTGAATGCCTGGTGGCCATGTTGGCCTGTAGTGTCCCCTATGTGTTCGTTTACTTCTGCCTATGTCTCTTTCCCTCTAACATTTAACCTGTTTAACTTATTCTTCCTTCAGTTTTCAGCTTAGATGTCATGTCTGCAAGGCCTTCACCATCCCACCTTAAGTGTGAGTTAGTCGCTCTTGTAATTTGCCTCAGTATCAAAGTGTCCCCTATTTTTGCACTATATTTGTATTGCTTTTATTCTGGTCTGGATTCCCTATCTGATAGACATGGTCCCTGCCATCTGTCATACAATATAGAGTCTTATTCATCATTACACCCATTGAATTTACCACAGAGCCTAGCATATAGATATTCAAGAAATATTTGTTGTGCTGTGGTTTTCGTTCTTCCTGCTAATTCTCACTGGATCTTCTGGTGTTAAAGTAAAAGAAAATTAAGATTTTGCTTCAATGATGTAGTCAACTTTATTCATTCATGTAGAGGACATTTATTGTACAGTTGTCCTATATAAATCTTGACTCAGTGAAACAAGAAATGTATCTTCCCCACAATTTTAATACAAGACAGAAAGAGGATACGTGATTTGAGAAAAGAAGAAGTAAGGAAACTATTTGTAATAGTCATCTACTTTGTGCCAGACGCTAGATTAAAGCCCAAAAATGCATGCCTGTAGAAATCATTTCCACCAAATGATGGCCTGAATGCATCCTTAAAGTGTGAAAAGTAGGTATGCTCTTCTCACTGAAGAAAAATGCATTCTGCACCTTTCCCCAAAAGGCACTAGGTTCATTCAGAGCGAGATAATGTAGATCTATATTCTTTATGATGATCTTCACCAGGTACAGAATTCCTCAGAGGGTGCGAGGGCTTCACCGGCAACTTGGCATGTTCTTTTAGGCTATGGAGACTTGATTAGGATCTGGAACCCACAAAACTGTCTGTGTCTTTGGTCAGACTTTTCAATTCTCAAAAGACTTCTAGGCTCTCCTAAACTAACATTAAGCTATAGGCATTGATGCTGATCCTCTAACCACTCTCTCAAACTCTTTTTTTTTCCCCCCATTTTGTTCATTTTTCCTCATCTCCTGCTGTTTATTTTCAATTACATAAACACAGCACTTTCTGAAAATTGCCTGACTTGCTTCATCCTTCAGAATCATTCCTACTGTGAACCAATTCAGCCCATATATATGTGTAACATTTGTACATTTTTTACTATTTTCTATTTTTTATGATCTAATTTTTATGCAATCATAAGTGTATCTTTTCTTACTACCATTTTCAATCATTTTTTTGACTCTGCCCTTAATGGACATGATGCAATTTTGTTAATTAAATACCTCAGACCTAAGCACAGACACGAGTAAGTGATAAACTATTACTGGTATGTTCTTTAGCAGCAGAATAACTTGGATACTTGTTAAAAATGTGAATTTACAAGCCAAACCTTTCTAACTCTCAGTAACTAAAAATTTATAGAGTTTATATCTTCCGTTTTCAGAATAAGACATAAAGTGAAGTAGTTTTCTCAAAAGCTGGAGTTCAAATTCTGTCCTTTTTGACACTGTCTTCTGTTTTGTCTCCCCATCTGATGGGCAAAAGCACAGTTCTTTCACAGTTCAAAGGTGGAATTACCAGATAAAATAAAGGAACCTTCATTAAATTCAGATTTCAAAGAAACATCAAATAGATGTTTAGGATAAATATGCCCCACATACTGCATGGGAAATACTTATGCTAAAGCTACTCATTTTTTATCTGAAATTTAGATTCAACTGTGGGTCAAACTTTTATTTGTTCAATCTGGCAAACTTACTAAAAGGAGCTCTAAAACATGTCTGAATGAGCACTATCGAAAAATATTTTATAAAACAGATGACCTTTGTTGCCAACCTTGTAAAGCTGGTTAGAATTGAAGCAGATATTGGAAGAGAGAGGCTCTCAGTAAGGGTAAAAAGTTGGAACCAAAAATAAAAGTCTACAGAAGTACATGGTCTACTTGAAAAAATGAGTAGTAAGGTTTGAGCAGAGAACAGGGTTCACATAGATGAGAACTGGGTAAATGGCATTGAAATGTAGTGTGAGCAGGGCAGAAGTGTCTTGAGCAGTGAGAGAAGTCCACCAGGAGCAGACCCAGTCCATCCTGCAGAGTCATGAACGATGTTGGGGTGGCCGTACTAAACAAGGTTCGGGAAGGGTCATCCACAGGTAAAACGAGTGAGCAAAGTCTACCAGTGCGGGTGGAGGGGACCGTCCCATGTGGGCGTTCACTGGGATGTCTGCTTTTGAAATTGAAATGGCATAGGCACTGGAGACTCAATCACTCAGACATGTGAGTGGTTTGAGGAGGGAGTCAGTGGAAACAGACTCAGAGATGACTCTTTGATCTTGAACCATGTCCCTGGTGGTGCCATTACTGGAAAATGGAGAATTCAAGAGAAGAAAATATGTGAAGAGGTAAGAATGAATGCTGATAATGATGAACCTGTAAATCAGATGACAAATGTGAGATGTGAGCATGAGATGCAGGTGGTTTTATCCAGCAAGCAGGAAGGAAATACAGCAACAGATCTTCAGAGAGAAGATGAGGCAGGAGATGTTAATCTGAGACTGTTCAGGATCAAGGAAATCGTTGGCACTGTCTGTCTGTGAGTGATTATCCACTTAGATGAGAACAGAGAAAGGAAAAAGGGCCAAGAACCGAATTTTACAGCCTGTATTTAGAACTAGAGAATGAAGGGTAGTTACTAAGCCATCAGTAAAGAACAGGTCAGAGAAGCAAGAGAATCAAATTTAAGGGGCAGGTTTTTTTTCTAAAAGTAAGTTTACTATTCTTGTCTATTGCTGCAGAGCAGTGGTAAATATGACGAGGAACGTTATAGTTGATGCAGTTTAAATGACCTTCAAGAGAGAACAGTGGTTTGCACAAACACAGACTTTACAGGATACAGAAACAATCAAATGATGTGGCAGTAGGGGAGTAGTTAAATAAATGATCATCCAGCCTGAGTATGGGCTGGGCAAATGAATGAAGTAGGCATATTATGTTCTGATAAGAAGTGATCAACAAGATAGCGTACATTTTTTAAAGGATAGTAAAGGAAATACGGATAGAGAAAGAGGAAGAAAAATGTGAAGGAAAAAAACAAATTTTTTTTTTTTTTTTTTGAAACAGAGTTTTGCTCTTGTTACCCAGGCTGGAGTGCAATGGCGCGATCTCGGCTCACCGCAACCTCCGCCTCCTGGGTTCAGGCAATTCTCTTGCCTCAGCCTCCTGAGTAGCTGGGATTACAGGCACGCACCACCATGCCCAGCTAATTTTTTGTATTTTTAGTAGAGACAGGGTTTCACCATGTTGACCAGGATGGTCTCAATCTCTTGACCTCGTGATCCACCTGCCTTGGCCTCCCAAAGTGCTGGGATTACAGCACTTTCTTCCTGAAAGGTCACATAAGGTACTATCAAGAGTGATTACTTTTGGAGAAGTGGTAGTTGGAGGGCAAGTTTTCTTTTTGCATAGTACAGGTACCTTTTTATACTTCCTAGAACATTTTCTAATCTTACATGTGTATTCTATTTGTTCCTTTTTATGTTAATAATATGAGGTTAACTGGTTGGGGAGATGATGGAACAAGTATTAAGAAATATTTAATATTAAAAAATGCTTAAGGTTCTTGTTGACAAAGAGCTAAGAATTCAGTAGATATTAAAAAGGCGGCATCTTTGAGAAGTTTGTGAAAGAGTAAGTTGAGGAAAGGTCTTGGGGAGAGGTGATTAGAGAGACTAGACTTTGTTTGTAGGCAGGGGGCAAGGCCCAGCTGTGGAGGAAAAATTTGAAGATGCAAGACCAAAAGAGAATAATGAATGAGGCCAGGTCCTCATGGGGCAACTCTTCAGGTAACAGAAATAAAGGAAAAGAAAATTGGATGAAGAAACAGGAATTTTGAGTTGCAGGGGAGTGAACTCACATAGAACAGCCTCCATTTTTTCAACAAGAAAGAGAGCAGGTGAGAAGTAGGAGTCTTGAAGAAAAGGAACAAAGTTCAGAGCAGCTGTTGTGATGAAAGCACTATTTGGCCATAAAATAATTATTGAGTTGCAAGGAAAGCCTGGGTGAGGTTACATAGCATCAGTTTTTTGATGATGCCAGTGCTATAGTTAGTGACTTCCTCCAGCAGGGCCAGTTAACCTGGGTGCCCGTGTGGAGAGGACAGAGAGGAGATTCAAGGAAGAGACACCGTGTCATGGTTAAGCATCTTAGGAGTGAAGATGGACGTGTGTTCAAAGCCTGACTTTGGCATTTTCCAAGTTACCAACTTACTTGACACTGTGTCATCAGTAAAATAAGATATTAGTATATAAAACCTACCTCATAGATTTTATTTATGAGGATGAGAATGCAATCATCTGTGTAGCACTCAGAGAAAGAGAAGTCAGCATAAGGTTAGTGCTCAGTTATTGAGTTACTGTGGTTCCTGAGAGGTTGTCACGGAGTGTTCAGGAAGACGGGAGTCAACACTGGTTAGGGAGTGATCAAAAGCAATGATTCTGGAGCCAGACTACATGGGATTGAGTCCCAGCACTGCTACTTACCAATCATGAGGCTTTGAACAAGGCAAGTAATTCTCTCACCTCAGTTTACACATCTCAATGAAGATATTTTTAGAAGGTTGTTGGAAGGATTAAAATGAGTCAATAAATGTAAAGTCCTAGAACAGTGCCTGCTAAGTGCTTTTTTAAGATATAGCTGCTATCGTCATTAATTACAATAGTAAAACAACAACTCCAATAGCAAAATGAGATTTTCAGGGTTGGGAAATTGGAAAGGCAGAGATGTTACAAGATTCTAAAAATTGCAAATACGATTGAAATTTCTTAGTATGGTTGGCCATGGCTAACCATTTAAAAGCTATTTTCTGATGCATTTAAAAAAAAGTTTACTTTTTGATGATAGCACGTATCAACAACTTTAACAATAACTTCCGTTTTATTGTATTTCGGCATGCAATTAAATATTTTGGCAGGGCACTTTGTATCACCACCTCCTATGCTGAGGGTACTTCCTGGGGTGTCTGTTACCTGGCTTTCTATGGGATTCCATCTCCATGGCTGACTGCTTTGTTTTCTGTTTGTCTTACCCTTCTCAGGATGTGCTGTATTTATCATGTGAATTCCTGAGTAATTCACTGCCTCATATATACCAATTCAAGTTTGTTTTTCTGAAATGGGAGCAATGGCATTCTGCAATATCCAATAGGACATAAAACAGAATATCATATGTTTGGAAAGGTACTTGCTATGTTCCTATATTAATTCCCAGTCACTTATCCGAATTCTGCAAAACAGATTCTAATCTGTAATATAGTTAAGGTCATAATATAGAATTGAGTTAAATTTACATTAGTAAGTGGCTGGCATTAATACATCTTTTAGAGGGGAGTTATGTAAAGAAGGAGGAAAACCAACTAAAAAGCCCTTCTATAGAGTCCTTTGGGCACACTGGTGACAATAAATGACTGGATATGATTATCATGCATAAAGCCATCAACCTCATTAACACCTATTCCCTGAACTGTGAAGTTCAAAGGGGCTTTGAAAGGTCATTTAGTACTTCTCCCCAGCTTTGACCAAAAAACTAAAATAACTGCAGAGTCCTGTAAAGTCGTGCTGTTTTTTTTTTAGAGACTTTCTGAAAGGAGATTTCACAGTCTCCCACAGAAATACAATTGGGTTTTTAACAACCCTCATTGTAGAAAAGGTCATTGTAATATCTAACCAGAGTCCCAGTTGCTATTATAAAAGGTCATGTCCTCTTTTTCAGTTCTTGTTAAAGATGGTGAAGAGTTGGTTACTAGCTTCATCATAAACGAATGGTCACTGAGCAGCCACCCAGACCATAGGCCTCTTCTCTCCTTATAACAGCGCTTTATGTATTCAAGATCACCAGGAAGTCACTTTACAGCTCTCTTTTCTCCAGGCCAAATGAACCCATAAACATTTCCTCTCCAGGGTCCCAGTTTCCAGCTCTCGATTAATCTTCGCAGCCTTCCCTGCAGATGTTCTGTGTCCCTTCCAGCAGTCAGTACATTCCTCAGTAGTTTCTAATTTGGAATACAAGGGAGTTTGCAGTCAGTTCTCTGCATTGTTTGTGGGGTTTGGGGGCTTTTTTTAATACCTGTAGATTGTACACAGTAATTTTTGCTGCCACCTGGTGAGTCCTCCTAAGCTTTGCTCAAAGCTTTTGTGACTCTGGGACAGAGGAAAATAGGGAAGAAGAAAACAGGAAAGAGATTTGTAACACATTGATATGTAAAGCTTTGTTTATGAAACAAAGTTGGGAAAGTATCCTGTGCCCACAAAGAGACAGAATAGCCTGCTCAGTTAGGGCTTTTGTTTAAAATGACTTTGAGCAAACAAACCAGCCACACTGTACTTGAAAGACTGGATTGGTATAATCATATGTGTAAATGTAAATGAAAAAATCCTGGCAGCAGGGGTTCTAAAATCAACCTAAGACTGTGGTTTCTTTGATATTTCTCTTCTTGCAGTTGGAGGCCAGGCAAGCAATCAATAAAGAGCTGTCCGTGATGATTGGCAAGTTTCTCTGGGAAATTAAAGAGATATTGCAGCTTTTAAAGAGTTTAAGGCAGTTAGGGAGAACAAAGCACCTCACTGTCATTTGGAAAATTAATAATCAAAAGTACAACCCCGAAATGAGATCTAGGAAGTACAAGTGATACCAGGAGTTCAGAAGACTACGGGGCAGCAGCACTGGCTGGATTGGCTAGGACAGAGTCACCTTAATGGGAGAGGAGGACCTTGCACTGGGTACTGTGACTGATGGGTAGATGGAGAGGGCTAAGGTCTAGATGTCTAGGGGAGTTGGGGAGTATATATTACACTGACCACTACATATGGCCTCTTGTTAGCAGGCGTCTATCTAATAGAGATACCAATTACAATTTCACCTGGGATGAATGATAATGCAATAAAGGGCTGAAAGCCTGTGCACAGGAATGGTCATGGGAAAAGCTGCCAGTCCCTGGGAAGTGACTGCACCTTGCAGTCCTGTTGCTGGAGCAATTCTTCCAGAAAAGAGGAGCAGAAACTTCCAAGGTTCTTTAGGAGAAATGAGTGTGTGCTTGTGTACACGTGTGTATGTGATGATTCTGCAGGGACACTGCTCAACTGCACGTGTGCTTACACACACACACACCCCTTTCTCCCTTCTCTCATGAAGGCAGAGTAAAAAATCTAGAACTAAACCTTGGGACTAGTACTGGACACATGAAGGAGAATCACTTCAACTTTTGTAAACACACAGAAATCCTTACAAAGAAAGCCACCGTATACTCTTGGAAAGAAAGATCAGAAAACAGTGGGATGGGGGTGTGGGTGGGAAGAGGAAAAAGAATGAGGTGAAGTACAAGCAGATAGATGGAAAAGAGAAGAGTAAAACAGAAAAGAAAGAAGCCCAGTGACCCAACTGCAGAGGAATGTGAGCTGTAGGTAAGGATGTCTGGTTCCGTTCCCTGAGGTGTAAAATGTGGCTTTGAGGACTTGTGTATACGTCTGTGGCTGCACTTGAAATACCCAGATCTCATCACTACCCTGTCCTTACCACCTGTAGATAGGAAATGACTGAGAATATGGGCCATGTGTTAATTCATCTATGCATCCTCATTGCTGCCCCTCAATAAATGTTGAGTTAGTGAAATATTGTAAGCTGAACTTTGTAAGTCCTAGGACAAATTGTTCTGTAAAATAATTACCTCTGCTCATCTCTCCATAGACATCCCTTTCCTCTGCCGCTTTGCTTATAGGTCATGCTGTCCCAGTGTTGGGGTGAGCCTTAGGGGAGCCAGTGCTCACCATGGAGGTTTCTGTCCTTTCTTTCCTTACCCTGTCTCTGAAGTTCCTCTATTCATTTTTTAAATCATATAATTTAGTATTTTATTCCTTTAAGTCAAATGGATTCTACAAATGTTCCTGGGAGAGGAAACACACTGAGCCATATCAAAGATTGATACTTTGGTCTGCAGGCATACAAAGGGTCATTCCTAAAGCAGGATCTATATCTGGAGGTTACCTGGTTACCTGGCAGGTAGGGAGTGGAAACATAAAAGACAAAATGGCAGCCGGACGCTGTGGCTCACACCTGTAATCCCAGCACTTTTGGAGGCCGAGGTGGGTAGATCACAAGATTAGGAGTGCGAGACCCGCCTGGCCAACATGGTGAAACCCCGTCTATACTAAAAATACAAAAATTAGACGAGCATGGTGGCATGTGCCTGTAATGCCATCACTTTGGGAGGCTGAGGCAGGTGGATCACAAGGTCAGTAGTTCGAGACCAGCCTGGCCAACATGGCGAAAACCCATCTCTACTAAAAATACAAAACTTAGCCAGACGTGGTGGTGGGCACCTGTAATCTCAGCTACTCAGGAGGCTGAGGCAGGAGAATCTCTTGAAGCCAGAAGGTGGTGATTGCAGTGAGCCGAGATCGTGCCGCTGTACTTCATCCTGTGCGACAAGAATGAAACTCCATCTAAAAAAAAAAAAAAAAGACAAAATGATAATCCAGGGGAACAAAGATAACTTGTTCCTGCTGCTTGGTTTTTTGACTTAGCCAAAATCCATTTCCAGCCCAGGTGGTTTGCCCTGGTCATCCTCCTGGCTTCCGGTCTTCCTTATTTTAGTACCTGGAAAACTGAGGATGTCTTTGTCTCTGCTTTGTCAACTCAGCAACAAAGCAGCTGCATTCTGCACTCTGCCAGGCTGTTTCTCTGTATGTGCTCATTTTCCAAGCAGGTGTGTTCTCCCCAGATACACCTTTTAAGGTGAGAGTGTCATCAGTCAACAGTGCCCAAGGAACTGGGGGAAGGGGAGGGAAAATGCTAGTTGGTTTCAATCCAAAGTTCCCTCACTGCTTCCCATACTCTGGCATGATGCATTTGCTGTGTTCTGTATCCTCTATCTGCTCTGGGTATAATTATTCCCCCCAAGGCACTTAATTGAGTAGAGGGAAGGTGAGAGCTTAAGAATGATAGTTGCCCTCCTTCTTCCCCACATGACACAGGCACATGTGGAAATTGAGGTTGACATTGATCATCCCAGCCATGGTTCTGGGTGGTTGGAGCAGTAGGCTCCATCCCTGTCTCTCTCACATTTGAATCATCATGAAGCTGGAACGGAAGTCTAAATCACACCCTGTTTCTCAGCAGCCACCATGCTGTTCTGGTTATTAAATGTATTTGATAAACCTCTGACCTTTCAGATGCTGTTCTTTTTTTTATTTTTTGATGGTTGTGTTCTCCCTTGTGAATTATTTTTATGTGTTTATTGCCCTATTACTGAACTAGTTCTGCTTGATTTCCTTGTTCACTCTTTGATTTGGTAGCACCTTATTTTACAGTCCACTAACTTTGTTGAAAATAAATTCACTTTCCTTGTGTGGTTAGTATTACTCATTTGATAGCATAAGTACCATATTAGGGTGCGGTGAATGCGTAGTAAGTGCTGCACAGTTACAAGGTAAATATATGATGGGTTTATTTTATCCTCTAAGCCCAACATGGGGTGACAGAGTAATTACTTTTGGACCCATTAAGTGTACTTACCACATAATCTGTAGGAAGATTAACTATGTAGTTAGCACTTGCCACCTTCCATTTCCACAAACCTTCTAAGATTACACCTCTTTTAGGATTACGTTATCTCACATAAATCTCATATGCTGTATTGCAGGAGGCATTATGGATCTGCTACAGGAATAACCATACCCAATGCACATCTAGAAGAAAGGGTGAAAAGCAGCTACAGCACATCTTGGGGGGTGGGGAGGCACCCACATTCTAAATTCAAACTAACGCTTTTATTTTTGCTTTGCCCATGCATTCAATAGGATGGAGTAGGAGAGGTATGGGAGAAACAGCATGTGCCGTCTTAGCGACCAGTCCTCTTCCACAATAAATTATTAGAGTCTAGCATTTAATTTGGTGTCAGAAAACATTTACCATGGACATAACAGCACCTGGGACCAAGACCTTCATATCTCACGATAAAATTCTCTCATAATGACTGTGTGCCCTAAACTGATGTTGTCAGTGTACTCTTAATCTGAATGATTTGTGCCAAAGCTAACATTCATATTTGTGAACTCTGGTCTTTCTCTCGACTTGTAGACTGTGTTACCTCCTTGCCCCAGACTGCTCTCTGCAAATGCATGTGCCCCAGGTTTCATAAAAGCAGAGGTCACCCATATTTATCATTGCGTGTGGGTCTGCCCTCACTCTGATAAAAGTAAAATGTAAAAAGTGTTCTGCAGATAAACATGATGTCCTAACATGTTAAGGAGGTGTTTGCTCTTACTAGAAAAAAAATTATTTTCTTTGCAAAATTGATTCTCTTCAAGAGTCTATTACATGCTAAGCTACCTTAATGCAGTTACGATGTTTGCCTGGCATCCCTTTGATTTATACAAGGCATTTTAGAAACACGATTATTGTGTGAAAGGGAGTACAACTTGAGTTCACTGTACATATGTCATTTCTCTGAGCAGTAGCTCTAAAACTCCAATAGCATTTCCTTTTGTATCCCTGAGTGGGTCTTTGGCTTTGTGCGCATGCTGGTCACTTATCATGTCTCTTGTGTCTTTCAGGCATTGAGAGTGCCAGCGACATCGCTTTGTACTCGGGCTTGGGCGCTGCTGTCGTGGCTGTTGCAGTCCTGGTCATTGGTGTCACCCTTTATAGACGGAGCCAGAGTGACTATGGCGTGGACGTCATTGACTCTTCTGCATTGACAGGTGGCTTCCAGACCTTCAACTTCAAAACAGTCCGTCAAGGTCAGCGGCGTAGGTCCCTCCACACCTCGTCCTCATTGCCATAGACTGCGCTCACACTGGACCCCAGCCTTCTCCTGGGCCCCGTGTGAAGGTAGCTCTTGGCACTGGGAGCCGCTACCAAATTGTCTTCACACATGAACAGACCAGGCTGGGCAAAGTGGTCTCCTTAGGTCCTTGTCTGTCGCAAGGACAAAAGGGTCTCAGTTTATTGTCAGCAACGTTTTCAATGAGGCATTTCCATTTTTGATGTATGGTGAGCCTAATGTGGTATTTTATTTCAAATTATCCTTCTTTTTAAAAAGTCCCTTTGAGGATGTATATTTAATTTAGTTAACTAAAGTATTGATTATTTATGACTGAGGACTAACACCTATATCACAACCTCCCAGTTATATTTATTATCCTATTTATGAAGTGGAGTGATTTTGTTATTTCTTTTTTAAATAAGTAAACAGACTTTAGAGAATAGATGATGGGTCAGCTAGCCAGGGGAAAAAAATGAAATTTCAGCCTAAATGATTCCCAGCTGCTGCCCAGTCCAAGAAATCTTTAGTTGTGGGGGAAGGAAAATCTATCATGTCAAACTGTAGCAATACTCATTTTCAAAACAGAGTCATTTAATTCTCTTATAGGAACAAAATCTATTCCTTATTGCAAGGTGGGGATGATACATACACAGCTTTTATTTTAGAAAAAATGAAACTGTTTCTCTTCAGAGGATGGAGTTTTCTACTTTGACCCTCATCATCAATATCGTCACCTTCATTTCTGTTTATTGTGCCTCAGTGGCGCCTACACCTCGGAACCAGGAGTCTCAATGCAAGGCAGTGATTGAGTAGACAGGCTTCCAAAATGCAAACACAGGCATGCTGGAAAAAATTGGGAGATGACCAGAGAGATGAGTACCTTCCCTCTTGCCATTTACTTCTGGGGAGCTCAGAAGGGACACATCCCCTCCTTTTGGACATATAGTTTAGTATATGTAGTTAACTGGGAATAAATCCAAATATAGAACTGAATTTTTTAAGTGGTGTTACCCAAGCTGGAGTGCAGTGGTGTAATCATAGCTCATTGTAACCTCTAACCCATGGGCTTAAGTGATCCTCCCACCTCAGCCTCCTGAGTAGCTGGGACTGCAGGCACATGCCACCACACCAAGCTAAGTTTTTTTTAATTTTATTTATTTTTTTATATGGATGGGGTCTCACTATGTTGCGCAGGCTGGTGTCGAACTCCTGGCCTCGAGCAATCCTCACACCTCAGCCTCTGAAAGTGCTGGGATTATAGGAATGAGCCACTGTGTCTGGTCAAGAACCGATTTGTATGCTACATAAAAACTAGAAACATTTTCATCAAATAATAAAATACCAATATCTTAGACCATAACATTTGAAAACAGGAGCTATATTAGTGTGAGTGACAGTTTTGTGCATAAGTCTACCAGCTTTGAAGTTAGATTTTAGTCTAAAACTGCCATCGATTAGTCCATTATCCTCCTGAGTCTCAATTTTTACAGCTATAAAATGGGGTTAGTAACATTCACCTCAAAAGTGTTCTTGTGAGGATAAAATTACCTGAAATAACATGGGTAAGCCCTTGGCATATGGAAAGTGCTCACAAATGCAGTGAAGAGAGTTGTAGAAGCTTGTTTCTTCCTCTCATCCTAGGACAGGATTCCAGCTGTTCCATGGAGCACCAGGCAGCAGGTGAGAGGGGTAGATCCCTGGCTTACACTTGCCTGGGGAGTGCTGACTTGCCTACACTCAAACACAACTTATGTGCACTGTGAATCTCTAAGACAATATGTAGTTTTACCAAACTTATCTGACCATTTTGTTTTATTTTTATTTTTGGCCAATATTATATTATATCACAAAACTAATGATATAAGCAAAAATCCTTTGGTAAATGCAACTCTCCCTGTATTTACTATGGTGATCTGCCTCATGCTGATATCATGTGGTTTTCACCTCCATTGTCTTAGAGAGATCTGTTCTTGAACAATACATTCAGTGCCCCAGCAAGGTGAACAGTGAGCCTTTTAAATAGAATGCCATACATAAAATAGACCAGGGACTTGAAAAAGGATTTCTAAAGAGAAGATTGGGGTGACCGGCGCTGGTCAGACTTCAGTCAAGCTGGCAGCCAATTTCCTCCGACCGTGGATACTATCATATGTTCATATGTCCAGAATCAGGCATTTCCCGCTCAAGTGCTGTCTCACTCTAGGAAATATTTTTGCTTCCGTGTGTTGCTTAGGCTAGGAGGATCTTCTAAGCATAGCCAAAAATTAAACTACAGAGGCTAGGGCTTGAGATAAAATAGCCAGGTGGGCCAGGCACAGTGGCTCATGCCTGTAATACCAGCATTTTCGGAGGCTGAGGAGGGTGGATCATGAGGTCAAGAGATCGAGACCACCCTGGCTAACATGGTGATCTCTGCTTTAGTAGAGACAACATGGTGACTCTACTAAAAAGACAAAAATTATCTGGGCATGGTGGCATACACCTGTAGTCCCAGGTAATTGGAAGGCTGAAGCAGGAGAATCCCTTGAACTCGGGAGGCAGAGGTTGCAGTGAGCTGAGGTCACATCACTGCACTCCAGCCTAGAGACAGAGCAAGACTCTGTTTCAAAAAAAAAAAAAAAAAAAAAAAAAGCCAGGTGACTGAGGCAGATTGTTTCTGAGGTCTCTGTGACGGTGCCTGGGCCTTGGTACAACATGCCCATGCATGAGGGGGAAAAAAAGCATCAGCAAGGATCCTTTAGCTCTATAGCATTATTTATTTCATCCAATTCGTGTATGTATTTTTCTTTGATTCTGGATTCTTGGAGCATCAGAAGAAGAGGTGGGAAAAGTCAGGGTGATAGATTTCCTGCTGGTGTTGCTGCAAATTATGAAAATGGAAAAATAATAAAGGCTTATACAATATGGCCCAGAATTGCAACATTTTCAAAAAGATCATACTTTAAACATTTTTGTCAGGCCCCAAAGGAAAATTGTTTAATATGGTTTGGGTTTCAGTTTGAGATGTCACATTGACGGACTGATATGGGTGGGAAGCTAGGGACTGAGGGTTATTTTGTTATTTACTAAAAAAATGAGATTACTTCATCACAAGAAAATATCACAGCATTTCTTTTTAATATTTGGCTTGGAAAAAATTGGTGGGCCCCAGCAGATGACAAAGCCCAATTTCTCATGTTTTTGCAAAGATGTTATATATTGTTTTCCCTTTGAGACAAAAATGAAACCATTCTAAGCTGCTCCCCATGTAGAATCTAAGCCTCTCACTGTCTCTGGGTGGTGCATTCTTCCCTCGCAGGGTGACATATGAGTTATTAGAGCAAATTGGCTACTCAGATGTGGTGCGATTTATGAGATGCCCTGACCCTTTTGCTCTGAGGACACATCCTTTCCTCCCCAGCTCCAGAATCTGCCCAGAATTCCATATGAAATGCACTGGAACCGATGTAGCTTTGGTTATAAACAGCACTACCCAGTCACCACACTGTGTCAACTCTTGCCATTTAAAATGAACAGATGTTATTTTTGCTTCAAACTGGACTGCAAAACACCTTTCTTCCTTTTTTTTTATTTTAGCTTTTCTTTGCCAGTTGAAATTATCACATAAACAATAATACCTGAGTTCATTGCTTGACAGAGTGCCAGAAATAACTAGTTCTGAAAAGAAAGCATGGAAAGATCTCTGGAAAGTGAAAGATTTGGGTCAGTGGTATTTAGAGAATGGACTCAGAAAGCCAGGGCTCTTGATTCAAAAGTTCTGGTCACTAGCGCCCAACCTGCCAGTGTGGGCCAGAAGAGCTAGCTTGGATTGGAACTGCTGGCACCCATGCAGGCTGTTGTGAAGTTTGTAGAGGCGGAAGTACAGGGGTAACTGAGATGCCTTTTAGTTTGAGTGACAGATCAATTTTCTTTTACCAGGTAACTCCCTGCTCCTGAATTCTGCCATGCAGCCAGATCTGACAGTGAGCCGGACATACAGCGGACCCATCTGTTTGCAGGACCCTCTGGACAAGGAGCTCATGACAGAGTCCTCACTCTTTAATCCTTTGTCCGACATCAAAGTCAAAGTACAGAGCTCATTCATGGTTTCCCTGGGAGTGTCTGAGAGAGCTGAGTACCACGGCAAGAATCATTCCAGAACTTTTCCCCATGGAAACAACCACAGCTTTAGTACGATGCATCCCAGAAACAAAATGCCCTACATCCAAAATCTGTCATCACTCCCCACAAGGACAGAACTGAGGACAACTGGTGTCTTTGGCCACTTAGGAGGGCGCTTAGTAATGCCAAATACAGGTGGGTGGTAAGTGTGTGTTTGTGTGTTTTCCAACATTTGTTTAAACGTTTTATTTTTACACAGTTACTTCCCATCAGATTCATTTTATGATGTTTACTGTCCCCTTGTCAGACCTGCAAACACTGCGGCTCTACTAGTCCACTTGATTTACACAGCAAACCAGAACCAATGCTGAGATTAGATTTTGCAATCTTCATCTCGCCGTGGATTGAATGCTCCCTCTGATTCCCTGTTAGAGCTGATAACTATATTTTCCAGAAAGGTTTGGGTAGTCCCCAGGCTTTAAGCCCCTTTGGAGTGTATTTCCTAGACATGATCAGAAAGCAGTGAAAACATTATCTGACATGACAGACCAGGGCCATGTTTGTACTTAGGCATGGTTTATGATAATTTAGATAATTTAGTGAAACAACACCTCATCAGTAACTGACCTAATGAACACTCCATAGCCCTTGCTATATAGTGTTACTTTCTGATGGATGCGGGGTCATTGTGGAGTTGCTGTTTTGAATTCAAGCTTCAGTTTCAGGGCTATGTCAGTGTAATTAATTCTCACATTTTTTTTTCCTTCTTCTGGCTAGAAAGAGGAGATTTTCATGATGTTTTGACGTGATACTTAAGGTATCCAGCCCAGATCACTTTTAAAATGATGTCCTTTCTATAGAGTAGTTTTCAGACCTAAGCGGATGGTAGACATGGTCAATTTCTGCTCGGATTTCTAAGCAATGAGAATTAGGTAGTGCACTGAAGCAGGTAGTAATCTGTTGGCTGCTAAGAGGGGAGATAATCTGTTGGATCTGTAGGCGTTTGTCAAACAATGGGCCAGCATTGAGTCAGGGCAGTTATAGTCTAGACAGGTGTCTCTCTAGGGTGGAGCTAACCAACCTCTCAAATCAAGCATTTCATCCCATAAATAAAATCTGTAATAGGACTAGTCTGATTCTACCGTTCTAGCTAAACTGACCCCTCTAGTAGCTTAGTGACTTGAGACTGAAACTCATTTCTGGTTGATGAATGTTGTCTTGTTCTTGCCCAGAGCAATTACTTCCTTAAAATCTTCATTTCAATACATATTTTACTTCATCAAAATAGCCCTCAATGGCAGCCCTAATTGAAAGGTTTTGTTTTTAAACTTCTAATTCCGTAAATCTTCCTTGGTCAGTATTTTAGGACATGGCAAGGATCTTGGTTCAAATGTGTATGAGTGTCAATGTCTGAATGTCTATGCATGATTTAATTCTTCCAGTTGATGACTGGCAGATAGGAGTCTCAAAGGATAATGAGTCAATCAGCCATATCTACCAATTAACTTTTCCTTAAGAATCCATAGACTAGACACGTGAGTCCTGAGGAAAGAAAAAGAATACAACCCTTGCCCTCTCAAAAGGAACAGGACATATCAGAATTATATAAAGTTTGGCAGGGTGTTGTGGCATACACCTGTAGTCCCAGCTACTCAGAAAGCTGAGGTGGGGAAATCGCTTGAGTCTAGGAATTCGAGACCAGTGAGGGCAACACAGCAAGATGCGGTCTCTTAAAAAATGCCATAAAAACAAACAATCATATAAAGCTGTGCATTTATCTTACCTCTTTATAGCTCATGCTTTGCACTTAGAAGGCTCTCGGTAGTTATTGGTTGATAAATTGCCCATTAATCCTTCTCCCTCTTTTCATCCTCCTTTCTTAGTGTGTGTGCCTTGCATTTATACATATGTACAGGGAGTCCCATGACCAGTCTGTTCATCGGCTGTGTTTGCTGTTCATCAACAAAAGCGAGATGACATCACGATGAATCAGATTTCTCTTCACCTTTGCGAAGCACTCATGTTGAAAACTGAAAGTTCTCATAGCATTGTCAGTGATTCACAAACAGTTTCTCCCTGAAATGGGGCATTTTCAAAGCTCCTCACAAGGAGTGTTGGACAAGATTGAAGCTGTTCACTGGGAATGAGTTTGATGTAAAATAACTGTGGGGAAGTAAAACATATGCTCTGTTATTTGCAGGAAATAAATGCAAAATATGCCCTAGGGAGCTAAGGTATAAAGAAAGCAAGGCATTGAAACTAGATTGCTCTAATGCCATCCATTCTAAATTGTCGTATGGTGCCTGGCAATGATTCCTCCAAAAGGTTAGGGTGGTCTCCACACTCTCTAAATTATTTTTTTTCCAAATATAAAACAGGAAGCTCAGACTGGTGCTTCTGTGATCATATCAAATAAAAGGTTGTTAGGGTAGCAGGTAGAGTATGGGGGTATTATATTTTTCTTTAATCAGAGATAACTGGTGAGTGACATATTGCAATGAATTCTACTTTAGGGAATCGGGCATAAAGCTGTCCCACCATGCCTCTCATTCTTCACGATCTGTTAAGTTGCCACTCCCCACGTGCCTTTGTGTATACTATTTCAGACTCCACGTAGTATTTGCATGTTTGGAAAGGAGGAGCGGGGGAAGTATGTCTGAAAGATAACAACACCATTTCTGATTGAGGAAGAGAGAAAATCATTTAAAGCTCCAGTGATCTTATAGATTCAGGTTGAATTTAGGAGTATTCTGAATAATGTTCCAATCAAAACACAGAATTAAACTGACTTGAAAGGAATAAGATGTGATCTACACAGACAGCTCTTTCTCAAATGTCCTCACATATCTTTCTTCTGTTTTATTATAAGAGTTGGCCATCAGGCTATGATGATCTACAGACACTAACATGTCTCAGATCCTGGCTTTTTTATTAAGAATTTTGAATTCTTTTCTTTCATTTATATCTTCATGATGTGTTTTTTGGCTTCCTCCTCAAGGGCTGGCTTTGTGATAAGTGTAATTGATTTAATATTATTACTATTGCTTGATGATAGCCTCCTGTCTAGTCTAAAGAATACAGTCTATTCTTCTAGTCTAAGAATACTTCTAGTCTAAAGAATACAGACTGCATGTGTCATCACAATGACCTACACAGCCTGAAAGAGCAGCAGCAGAGAGGAAGTTTTAGGTCAAACTAAGAGAAGACAATGTCTAGGGCATGTATTCAGGTTGACTTCCAAGCACACTGGATGTCCTGTGTATTGCAGCTTGTGTTTAGCAGCAGGAAGGGTTATATAATGGAGGCCCCTTCATTTGGCAACTGCATTTAAGGAAGAGTAGACATGAAGGGAAGAGCCAGATTGGAGGTCTCTAAGTGTGGCAATTATGGTTCTATTGACATTAAGGTCCAGAATATAAATGGATCTCCATGTTGCAAAGCTGTAACCAAGATTTAAATCTGCCTTATTCTTAGTGCTAGTGAAAGATACTGATGATAACTAGCATGTTACTGAATAATGCTCATAAATGTGAATCACAACGTGTTTTGCAATGAGGCTTACATTTTTTGATTCTGTAGCTGCTAACAGGCACATAGAAGGAGATTAGGAAAGCCTATCATCTCTAGATTTAAATTACCAGCAACCTGAAAGTTTTCTGAATGATTATATTAGCTCTAATGAAAGGAAGAAAAGATGAGAGCTGCCTTACTCAAAGAATAGGAGGAAGCTTTGAGATTTTATTTTGTAAGATCTTACTATGTCTCTAGTTCATTTCTTTTTATAAACAAAAAGCTACATAAAAGTGAACCCCTGCCCTCCTTAGACTCATCTCTCTTGGCCAAGGCGCAATATTTTCTTCACAGCATTCAAGAGGAAAGAGAGGACATTTAAGATTCCGTGAGATGTGACTTCCTGTGCCTTCCCTTCTGCATTGTATGATTTTATGAAAGTAAGGCTTTCAATCTGACATTGACATGACTCTGGTTAAGTAACCTTTCGCCTTAACCCTTTCTAGCTTCTGTTTGCTGGAAAGGGTCATACTGGTTGTGCAATAACCTGTAAGGCTCCTAAGCTCATCAGATGCTTTTACTTTATCTTTTTCTTGACAAAATGCAATACCCCATTGAGTACCACCTTCAACTTGCTTCCAGATGCACAATTGATAAGACAGTTTCATCCCAGGTTCTAGCATAGTATTAGACTGCTCACCCATCATTTCATATACTTTTTCACAAAACAGATAGTGACGAGATTGAAAAATACATTTTTAAATTTTGGAGCAGATTAAGTGACACGTGGATAACCTCTTATGTTCTCCGATATGTTTAATATTGCCTGGTCATAGAACACTCAATCTTTTAAAAGAATTAGACAATGCTGAGAAGACTTAAAAAAAGACTAATTTGAGTACTCAGTTGAATAATATGCCCTTATTTATGTCACCGTTATAAAACAATGTTTTTCCTTTTATTATCTTGAACTTTAAACTTTGCAAGGATTGAGAGTTCATAAATTACCATGAGAAAGTAGCTCATTTTCCAGGTATCTGTATGGTGCCTGAGTGAGGAACTTCAAGATAATTGTAAAAATCTATGAATAATCTGTTGGCTTTTTTTGTTTTAGGAGTGAGCTTACTCATACCACACGGTGCCATCCCAGAGGAGAATTCTTGGGAGATTTATATGTCCATCAACCAAGGTGAACCCAGGTGAGAGACAGAGTAAATGACACAGTAAAGACAGTTTAGGCTAGGCACAGAGGCTAATGCCTGTAATTGGGAGGCTGAGGCGGACAGATCACTTGAGGTCAAGAGTTCGAGACCAGCCTGGCCAACATGATGAAACCCTGTCTCTATTAAAAATACAAAAAAAAAAAAAAAAAATCAAATAGGTGGGTTTGGTGGTGCATGCCTGTAATCCGAGCTACTCAGGAGGCTGGGGCTGGAGAATTGCTTGAACCTGGAAGGCAGAGGTTGCAGTAAGCTGAGATCATGCCACTGTAATCCAGCTTGGGTGACAGTGAGACTCTGTCTCAAAAAAAAAAAAAAAAAAAAATTTACATATGGAATGGAACTTTTGTAGAAAATCTGAAACTATTAAGGGAATGAGACTTAGAGGTGTATAAATGAGATCATGGACTCTAGAAAGGATAAAAGTTGTTGCAAAATTACTGGCTGAAGTGAAAAAGTACATGACTCCACAGTTTCATGGTCACCAGTCTCTACATGGGAGACACCAAATGGAAAACAGTGAATTGTGAGACAGGTCAGTAGCAGGGCCACTCCATAAACCTTAACTGTCTCCCCGAGTGTTCCTCTTAAAGGAAAATATCCCCAGAGGCACTCATTGGTCCTAAGTATGAGGCAAATACATACAATGATTGATTCCTAATCCTTTTAAGGTCAGCAGAAGACCTACTCTATACAGCCTAAGAGACAATATCTTAGGCAATTTTCGGCAATGTAAAAATATGATCTGAAACTTCAATAGCTTTCAGGCTTGACAAATTTCAGCAGCATTAAATTCAATTACAGGAACAAATACAAATCTTGTCACATTCTCTTTTAATGAAAGTAGTTGGTTATTTTCTTAGTGCAACTATAATATTTTTGGAAATGTTCTCTTCCTCCACACAAGATAAACCTAACTCCTCTTCAGAAAGCAATTTCTCTCATAAACTGGATATATACCTCTGGCATTTTTAGTCATAACATCTTGGTGATTTTAAAATAGACTTTTGTTGTTGTTAGTGAAGAACACATGAAAGAAAAACACTGGGAGGAAAAAAAGCCAGAGAAACAGATGGTTTAAACAGATTTTGATAGCTATTTCTATAAAAGTGTTTGTTGGTGCCCAGTGGTTTTAACTTTCTGCTGTACAGGGCTTGAGAGGCATGGAAGAAGAGTTTCTGCCAGTTGGTTGCTGGTGAGGCTGACTCTTAGAGGATTTGTGTGCAGGTTGTCCTATGTTGGAATCTCATTTTATTGCCTCAGTTATCTAAAGCTAGATTCTTTCCTGATAGATCTGAAACAGTGCTGGTGTCTAAACATCTCCGATTGGCAAGTGGGGGAAACGGGGGATCAGAAAGTTTGGAGAGTTTACCCAAAACCTTAGGTTAGTCACCTAAACAGACCTAATAATGGAGTACCCTGCAGGAAAGTCACCTCTTTTTTACCCATTGGGTTGGTTTACTTAAGAAACCAAACTTGTTTGAATTTGTGGTTATGGCCTATTAAATATATGCTTTAAAACATATCATGCTGCAAAAATCAAATATGAGGTATAATTCAGTCTGCCTTCCCTGAATCACAGCTTCCTACACACTCCTAGTTACGCATCCCCCTCCCTTGGTTGTATTTGATCCAGTGAGCCTGTATTGAGCTTATTCCTCTCAAACCCAGCATCTTCCACCTTATTACATGAGAGCCAACCTAGGGCAATGTCACATTTTCCAAGGAACCTCATTCATAACTTACCTGCAATTTTAAAGAGAGAAGAATAACTAATAACTTGCAAGAGGCCAAAGATCTCAAAAGACAGGTTCGCCTCACGTGGTCACCCCTTGAATGCTTCAGAAGTTCCATGGTAACCAATTTGGTTTATCCTTCTGTGTCTACTGCTGTCCAAGAAGGCAGACCAAGACAGAAGGATCTTATCTAAGACTTTAGATCTGTGAGGTCTGCGTTTTTCTCTCTACTAAACTGTGGAAAAAAAACACAAAATTACAGGAAGCTGCACTTTCCTTTTCAGGTAGCTGAAACCTTCCCAGATGTTATCTCTAAGGAAATGACCTATCTCTGGGCTACAGGCCATTTACCTTCCTTGGAAAGCCTCACTCCCTTTAGACAGCTCAAAACTATTTAGAAAAACACTGAAAATAGCAAATACCTTTTTACTACTTCTTTTTAAACTGGGGTGAATTATTTCATCTCTGCAAGGAAACTGCTTGGGTCTGAGTTCTTCAGCTTTTAAACTTGTGATTAATCAGGAAAAGGCCACTGTGTCATCTTTTCTTTGTAATAACCCTTGAAAACCCATTTTCATTTTGTGCTGTATGTCTGCCATCCTGAACTTGTGCTGAGAACAAGGCCTGTTTTCCTCAAAGTTCATGGAGCTGAACACACTGCTCAGTTGCTTTCATCTTTACCTCTACAGCCACTGCAGTCCCCTCCCTCTTAGTTCATCTGTGTGAGAACTGGATTTACGGACTCTCCGTGACCTCCACACACACACACACAGAACACAGTAGGATCTTCCAAATCGTGTCTTTATGCTGTATTGCAATTCAAGTCTGCTCCATTTTTCCTATTGACTGTACATTCCTGTTGCCGATGTCTGAGTTGCAGCCCCAATATAGCAGGGTGATGATTTAATGGAAGTGGAACTGATGTTTAATCAGGGCTCTTAATCCATTCTAAGAATTGGGTTAAAGACGGGTAGAGGGGTGAGGGTGGCTTCCTGGAGATGTCACTAAAATGAGTCTTAAAAGATGAATAGGAATTCACCAGACAAAGGAGTAAGGTCTATCACTCAATGATTTCCACCCTCCAGAATACATTTTCCTGTAGTTTTCTATAGAGGTTTGAGGGATAGAGGAGTCTAAACCCAGTGATTTTTTTTTCCTCCTTTAAAGTGACCATAATATCAGAACATTGCATTCAACAGGTCTTGCCACAGACAGAACAAAGAGTTGGTTTAATGTATTGTCCCATTTATAACAGAGGACATTTAGTGACATCGTAGGAACAGGGACTGGAGTGGCCTGACACAAAGGCCATGGCATGAAATTGGAGCTGTCAGAATTAGCCTGTTGGTGAGAAGTCCTGGGGCTCCTCCTGGATCAAGGGTATGTAAGCCCTCCATGCTAGATGTGGCCTCCTCCCTCCACAGCTCCACAGGGCTTTACCCCTTGTGCAAGGGAGGAAACCAGCAGTGCTCACTCAAAAAAAAAAAAAACAAAAAAAAAAAAACCTTTAATTTGAAAAATTTGGGGTATTTCTTTTTATACATTTTATTGGGAATGGTTTCAAGGGAGGGAAATTATGTCCTACACACATTAGATCTTTTTTTTTTTTTTTTTTTTTTTTCCTGAGATGCAGTCTTGCTGTGTTGCTCAGGCTGGAGTGCAGTGGTGCGATATCCACTCACTGCAACCTCAGCCTCCTGAGTAGCTGGGATTACAGGTGCCCGCCACCATGCCCAGCTAATTTTTGTATTTTCAATAGAGACAGGGTTTCTCCATGTTGGCCAGTCTGATCGTGAACTTCTGACCTCAGGTGATACGCCAGCCTCGGTCTCCCAAAGTGCTGGGATTACAGGCATGAACCAAAGGCTGGGTGTGGTGCCCAGCCTTTAGATCATTTTTATAAAATTAAGGTATTCAAGCAGAATTTAAAAAATCAAAAATCTCATTTCAGAGATTCTTGTCACTGATATTACAATGAGAGAATGATACAGATGTAGCAGGAAGTTCCTACTCCTCCCTCCTCTCCCAGCTCTCCTTTTGCAACCCTCCCCCCCCATGGTTAAAGAAGAGAGAACTGGACCAGAAAATTATTATATGGGGCTTTTTTCTGAAAAGCAGTAAAATGAAACCAAAGGCAAACATTCATTTCTTTTTCCAATTACACTGTCATGTGGATATTCCCGACCAAATGCTTAGACTAGAATCGAAAATGTTGTAAGTTGTGTTACTGAAGAATTTACAAAAGGACACATGTTTTTGAATTTGGGTTCAGCCCAGATGGAACATTTCAACCACTTCTATTTTCTGCTGTCAGACGGTATGATCTGCCCAGTAGGTACATTTTGGGGTAAGGATTGAGAAGGTAGAGATGGTGGTAATAGAAAACATTATCTTTTTTAGGGTGCTTAGATGGTATAGTGGTTTTAATAGCAAGGCATGAAATAAGAGCAAATACAAGGCTAGAAAGACAAAAAAAATCTAGCTCTGGAAAATGGGGAAGAAAGGATAGAACTTCATTCCCAGTAATGGTCTCACAAACACTGCAGTATAAGCTATTATTGTGGAGATGATTGTGTTTTTTCTTCCCTAGTAACAAAAACCACACACATAAAAACAAAATCATAAACACACATACATACACACCTCATATTTCATGCAGACCTAAGCACCCAGAAATGTCCTTGGACTATTTGTGAGGACCTCATCTCCAGAAGGGTAAAAAGAGAGCAGGCATATATCTTTTGTCAATGAGATTAAGAGATGGGCCAGCTGGCCATTCTCTTAATAAGAATGGAGTTTTTATGATACGAATCTGTTTGTAGTGAACTATTCTTTATGTTATAGCAGACATTTGTGGCCATTCTAAACTGCCCACCTCAGTAAAATATGAAACTGTATATGCTTTTTCTGGCACCTTTGAGGGCCATGATTTTTCAGAAGGTAACACACCCCCTCCTGCTGCCAAGTCCAGGAGTTTGAGACCAGCCTGGGTAACAAGTGACCTGTCTGTACAGAAAATAAAAATAATAAAATTAGTTGGGCATGGTGGTGAATGCCTGTAGTCCCAGGTACTCGGGAAGCTAGGGTGGGAGGATGGCTTGAGCCTGGGAGGTCAAGGCTGCAGTAAGCCAAGATTGTAGCACTTCACCCCAGCCTGTGCTATAGAGCAAGACCCTGTCTCAAACAACAATTAAAAAAAAGAAAGGAGTCTTAAAAACCAAATTACACTGTGTTAATAACTAGATGTTACTGAACAGTTATATAATGAAATGTCTTCAAGGGACACTGTTACTATGGATGGTTTCACCAGGCATAATTGTTAATGATTACTAGAAAAAACAAAACCATAGCTCATATATTTCATACATAATAGGTTCAGCCCCATAAGCAAACCCAGTTCTTTAAATGAATGATCATATTGCAGTGTGGTATATATGGTGACCAGAGCTAAAGGATGGACCCTATTTAAAGGCTCAGGGAAAGTTTCAGAGAAGTAACAGTTGTCTTATAAACTAAAACAGAGTAAAAGGGGTTCTGCTCCAAGGAAGTGGTGTGTTCACAGGCACAGAGGTGTAAATAGCATCACATATTTTGGAAGCTAAGCAAAGCCAAACAAAACATGAAAGGAAGGATGACCAGGAATGAGGCTGAAAAAAATAGAGACTAGATCATGTAGCAATGTTTGCCACCCAGAGACTATCCAGTTTATCTGGTGGGTAGGGGTGAATGAGGCTTAAGATTTGGGAGACGTAGTCATGCTTATATTTTAGATAGATTGCGTTTCATCTCCACCAATGCTGCCCAAGTTCAAATCTTCATTAGGTAAGCACCCTCCTTGAGAGCACAGTGAAACTATGTTTTATTTTCCTTGGCACAATTATTAATAGTGTTTCTTTTCCTCAAAAGTATCTCAATTTGGGCAATAACTTATAGTCACTCTACTTTTGAGTGTCCTTGTCTCTAGTTTTTAATGTTTCTAAATCCATCCTCTAATCCCCACCTTGCTCTCAGTGGGGAGTTTTTTGAGATAGACTTGGGGAGGAACTTGGCAAGATCTGTTCTGTATGTATGTTTTAATGTGTGGTGAAGGAGTTGAAGATAAATCCCAGAATTCTGGCCCAGAAACTGATGATTAATTAGGAGAGAGAGAGATTTGCCGACTGAAGATCACTTGAGAGTTTGTGATAATAGTTGCTCTGGGAGCAACTTTGGATTTCTTTCCAGGGAATAAACATAGCTCTTTGACTTATAAGAGAAAGTGTAGGTAAAAAAAAAAAAAAGACTGAAGAATAAAGAAAGGGAAAATAATATTTATAACTCAGAACAAAAAATGACTGCTGAATCGAAATCCCACATCAGCTTTTGACAGAGCACGTGGCCATAATCTCATTTAGTAAGATGTCATGATATTAGGCATAATTATGCCTACCTGCTTCATTCAAGGCAAAATCTTCTGCCTTTGTTTTATTTGCCTTCCAAAATAAGAATATGCTGGTCCTGGAACTCATTGAAGTGAACTGATAACCTACATAACTTGTCAGGAAAATAATGCAGACTTTGGTGTTGACAATGCATAAGAATTAAAAGACTCTCAGAAATGATATAGCATGGTAGAGTGGAAAGGACATGGAAGTCTTGGGTTCCAAGCCCCGCTCAGCAACAGCCTGTGTAACCTTGAGCAAATCATTCTCTTTCTCTAGGCCTCAGTTTTATCATCTGCCAATTTTATATATTAGTAACTTTGCTTTCAGATTTTGATGAGGATGATAAAGTAACTTGATAGCTGAGAAGTCTGATACAAACTGTGAAGTACTGTTTAAATGCTACATTTGGAAATCATCTTGTACCTGGTCTTCCTTTTTTGTTTTGAGACAAGAGTTTTGCTCTTGTTGCCCAGGCTAGAGTGCAATGGCAGGATCTCAGCTCACTGCAACCTCCACCTCCCGGGTTCAAGGGATTCTCCTGCCTCAACTTCCTGAGTAGCTGGGATTACAGACATGTACCACCATACCTGGCTAATTTTGTATTTTTAGTAGAGACGAGGTTTCTCCATGTTGCTCAGGCTGGTCTTAAACTCCCAACCTCAGGTGCTCCAACTGCCTCGGCCTCCCAAACTGCTGGGATTACAGGTTTGAGCCACCATGTCCGACCTAGTCTTGTTTTGTTACATAGATGACAGAAATTCTCTGAGGTGCATGGAATTTCCTTTAGCTCTGTCCCAGTGATATAGAGTACATCTCTTTTTTATTGCTAACACAGTCCTAGACTCAAAGGAAAGAATAATTCAATTACAGCAAACATATTAATAGTTGGCTTTAAAATCAAGAGCCTCATGAAGATACAAATAACTCCCTGCATCAATTCCTCTGAATCTATTCTATTTCTTATAACACTCTGGCATGTGATTTATATTTTAAAGGTATATTGTATGAGCCTACATAGTAGACTCCACATTGGCTGGTGTGAAGGTTAGGAAATCAGTGACCAGTCAAGCAGGGCAGGCCAGTCAAGCTTATGCCACCTTGAACAAGATTTTTCCCTATCCATTTGCCAGGCTTTTCTTGCTAGTGATGGATGAAAATGCTTGAATCATCCCTGTCATCATTTGTGTTCAATGGTCAATCATGGATTTGAATCTGGTTTGTTGCCATAAGTGGGATTTAGAAACTTGTCTTTGTCTTGGAAGAATCCAATTGATGGCATATACCTATTTCTTCCAAGAGATTTGGCATTAATTAACTCTATACCAGGCGTAGAAAATTACTGATAAAAGATACTTCTCAGGTAACAAAGGGGGCTTTTTCTGTTAGTGCCAGGGGAGTAAATTGCTGCCATTTGGGAAATACATTAATTCTTTCAGGCAACCAGTGCCATGCGGTGTAATAAAAAGGGCAATTTATCACATGGTATCTTAATGGCCTAGAAGGGTTAATGCACCTTTAGTTGAAGATTGTACTCTGTTCCCCAGTGAAATCATGATGATTTCTTCACAGAGTCATTTAGGTTAGAATATAATGCCATTAATCTCCCACCATCCACGCATCCCGCAAAAAATGAGCAGAGGAACATATAGAAAAGGACAGAGAGGAACAAAATTTTTTAAAATCACATTGTCATTTTAAGACCTGCTCTTTTTGTAAAGGAGCATTTCCCCATGCTGTTCCTCTCCACCTCACACCCCCAAGGTCCACCAGTAAACACGTGTAAATAAAAATTGCCATCATCTTAATCAGAGTGCATTTGAAGCCCATGGGCACTCACAATGTGAAATGATTAGAGTGGCCCAGAGAAGTCTTTAATTAAAGATGCCATTGACAAGATAACAATGGTTTTTGAATGTTGTTAATAGATCTGAATGCAAGGTGCACCTTAATTCAATAAGGGGAAAGTCACCGGTTCATGAGTTTGATTGCACATTGTAAAGGGGCACCACATACTGTAATTATTTTTATTTGTATGTGCCATCTCTTTTATTGCCCATGCTGGAAGTAGAAATAATCTGTCTTATTAAGATATTTAATATATATCATCCTTTCCACTTCACTTTGTTATAGCCTAATAAAAATGCCAGAAGACACCAGCCCACAAGGAGACAGCCCCCACACTTTCTAAGACAATCCACATAGCCCTTTGAAAATCTGGACAATCAACTTCCTATTTCTCACAGTTAGTTATAATCTTTAAAATAAACCATAATAACTTCCCAGGATTCCATAAAGTTATATACAAATGTGGAGCTTCACTTTGCAAATTACGGTGGGGGTTCTGGAAACTGAAACGATGAAGATAGCCCTAAAGTGAACAGATACCTTGGTTGGATTGCATGGTGTGTGAGAGACAATAGTGGCTCAGGAGGCAGCCACAGGCAGTCTCAAGGCATGAAATGCATGGCAGAAGGTAGAAAGCTGGCTCCCTAGAGATGTCATGTCCTACCTAGAACCTGTGAATCTACAACTGTGCAAAAGGGAATTTGCATATGTAATTAAGATCAAAGACTTTGAGAAGCAGATTATCCTGGACTATCCAAGGAGACCTAACATAAGGGTCCTTAGGAGAGGAAGGTAGGAATATCAGAGTGAGAGATGGATTTGAAGGTGTCATGTTCCTGGCTTGAAGATGGAAGAAGGGGCCTTGAGCCAAGGAATACAGGCAGCCTCTAGAAACTGGATTCTCCTAGAACCTTCAGAAGGAGAACAAGCCTGCTGTCAGTCATTTTATTAGCTTAATGAGACTTCTGACCTAGAGAACTGTGGGATAATTTGTTTTTTAAACCAGGAAGTCTGTGCTATAGCAGTAATGGGAAACTAATACAAGCCTCTATTTTGACCCCTTTGTGTACCTTGGGGCCCTGTCTTCCTTGGGCTTTGTTTAGTAGTGTCTGTGAGTCCAGTCTTAACAATTCCCATGCCAACATTTTAATTTAAATTCCAGGTGTGGAGATTATATCCCAGGGAACATATTCCTTCTTCATTCCACTGCCTACCTACCACATCTCCACTGAAGACACAACCCAATCACAACTAACAGAGCAGTAGACTATGGTTCCAGCTCTGCCTCAAAGTTGAGCTGTGACTTTGGATCACCCACCCCATGCCAGGCGTCTGAATAAAGAAGGTGTTGGCCTCATAACTCCTGAGCCCCTCCTCAGCCTAAAATAAAAGGATTCCGTGAAATAGGTTTCAGTATAAATGGATAAACCACGTGGTGGCTATAAAAAAAAATGTCCCAGCAGCATGACACATAGTACCACTCTTCTCCCATCCTCTGCACTCTCATTCATTTTCGGGCACTTTCAATGAGCCATCCTCTCACTGTCTCCCTTCTTCTAAAAAGACAAGCTAAATGCAAGCCCGACACTGCATGAAAGATGAGGCTTAAAACTGTGTCTAGGAACTGCTGATTTACACATGATTTGTGATTCCTGTAGTATATTAATTGGTAAACATCCTAGGAATGTGTGTGTAAACTAAAGTCATTTAACATGCAAACAGGGTAATCTCTCTGTGTGGTGTTGCTCAAATTTCAGCAAATTCAGATATTCATTGTGAATTGTTTATGTAATTCCCCTCCCACCCCAACCCCCTATGCCATCTCTCTTTCTGTGATCCTATTTCAGATAATAGCATGTGGGTGACCCAGATCTTTAAGCCCTTTACTAGTAGATCCATATGCTTCTATTCTCAGTAAATTGTGCTTGTTGCTTGTAATAATCCACTGTTCTAACTGCTCCTTTTCCTGCCCCAATGAATGGAATATAATGGCTTGATGAGCTATAACATTATGAGTTACTGCTAATCAACCCCTCA
Source organism: Aotus nancymaae (assembly GCF_030222135.1). Taxonomy (NCBI): domain Eukaryota; kingdom Metazoa; phylum Chordata; class Mammalia; order Primates; family Aotidae; genus Aotus; species Aotus nancymaae. Next base: position 3,559,810 of record NW_026988494.1, on the reverse strand, counting down.
ACCTGACATCCTTGCTTATTAATTCACATGTTACTTAGAGAAACGGGATGTAGGAGCAGTCCCAGTGTAGTCGGATTTTCCATCTTAGTAGTATCGGCCAGGTCCTTAATATTCAGAATTTAAACTTGACCATCATCCAAATTCCACTTCAGAATGGAATGTCCTATATTTGATGGAGCACCAAGGCCCCAGGACATGAGGTCTTGCTTTGCATATTTTCTTAAGAACTACACAACTTTGTTCTCAAATGTTAGTGCCAGCACCACCTTGCATATAGAAAATGCAGGTTCCTGGGCCCTATCCCAGAAATAGCAAATCAGAATCTTCATTGCTGGCATCCAGGAATATAATTTTAAATAAGCTTCCTAAGAAATTTTGAAAAAAAAAAATAACAGCTTTAGAACCACTTGAAGATTAAAACAGGAATCTGTTATAATAAAGAGATATTGCTGAACGTCACTTTTGTCCTCCATTCTGCTCCTGACTTCCTGGTCCCTCTCTCCAGGAGTCTGTTTTCTTATGTCACACATAGTGATTACCAGAAGTAGAGGACATAGCCATAGTGTTGGGATTGACTGATGGGAAAAGCTGGTTTTAAAGGGTCCATCTCTCTGGGAGATTCTATGATGTCATTTCCCTGGGGCTGATCTGAAATCTCTGGTCAGAGCAATTGAGTGAGAGAGAAATCTGACTCAAAAAAAAAAAAAAGAAAAGAGAGAGACAGACAAATAATAAACCTTAAAACCTTAATGTTTATCCACAGCAATTTTAGCACCCCAGGTCAAAATCTGAGGATCTTAATGGAAAATGAATAATAAAACTATATGTCTTGTTGGCTAGAAAACTCTAGGAGGCCGCTTTCTGAGCTTTTCTTTTAAGACTGAGTACAGCTTCCATCTATCAGCCTTGATATCTTTTCCATTCAAATATGATTTAATTATATATCAACCCAGGGTCTGACATAGTAAAACCATCATTACTCTCCTGCCTGGATTCCTGAGTGATACTCTGGGTAAAGGTGATCAAACTGACATTAATCTAGACTATAGACCATAAGGAGGAAAGGAGGAAACAGTAATTACTAAGCCCAGCATGGAAGACAACAGCTACAGTAAAAACCTCATCTTGGACCTTGGAACTGGTTGGTCACTTTCCTTAAAGAAAGTGAAGTGTTACTGGTCTAACAGCAGGTCAAGGAGTATTGAGCACAGAGGCAAAATGTCCATGATATACCTTCAGTGCTGCCATGGTTATTAGCAGTTGCTGCCTTGTAGTTGACTTTCAGCATGACCTCCAGTTGGCACTGGTGTGCAGCTGCATGCTGTAGGATGTTAGGTACTACATGGTGAGGTCTGGACCATGGACCATCACCCTGTCACTACCAACTGTAGCACCTTCATCATTCTCCACCATTTGTTTCATACATTAATCAGTGGCCCTGCTGATTTCTTTTTAAATTATTTCAATAGTTTTGGGGAAACAGGTATTGTTTGGTTACGTGAATAAGTTATTTAGTGGTAATTTCTGAGATTCTGGTGCACTCATCACCCCAGTGATATATACTGTACCCAACCACTGACAGCACTAGATAGGTCATCAGGACAGAAAGTCAACAGAGAAACAATGGACTTAAATTATAGCCTAGAACAAAATAGACTTAGATATTTACAAAATAGTCTGCCTGCTGATTTCTTTGTAAAAATTCTGGAAAAATTCTCCCTGGGCCTTTTATTTTCATGCATTCATTTTTTATTTTATTTTATTTTTTGAGACAGAGTCTCGATCTGTCGCCCAGGCTGGAGTACACTGGGGCGATCTCGGCTCACTCCAACCTCTGCCTCCTGGGTTTGAGCAATTCTCTTGCCTCAGCCTCCTCAGTAGCTGGGACTACAAGTGCCACCATGCCTAGCTAAATTTTTTTTGTATATCTATGTATGTATGTACATATATATGTATGTATGTGTGTGTGTGTATATATATATATATATATATTTTTTTTTTTTTTTTTTTCAGTAGAGACAGGGTCTTATCATTTTGGCCAGCCTAGTCTTGAACTCCTGACCTCAAGTGATCCTCCCACCTCAGCCTCCCAAAGTGCTGTGATTGCAGATGTGAGCCACCATGCCTGGCTGCATTCACTTTTTTTAAACAAATTTTTTTTAATATTGACAGAATTTCAAACTCAAGTTGCCAGAATAGTATCAAGAATTCCTGCATATCCTGCACTCAGATTCACAAATGTCAATATTTTACTAATTTTTTTGTATTTGTCTCTTTCCTCTCTCCTTCATTTCCATATACATACAAATGAATAAAATACATGTATATATTTACAAAATAGTCTGCCTGCTGATTTCTTTGTAAAAATTCTGGAAAAATTCTCCCTGGGCCTTTTATTTTCATGTATTCATTTTTCATACAAATGAATAAAATACATGTATATATACGTGCACATATATATACATGTATTCATTTGTATGTATATGGAAATGAAGGAGAGAGGAAAGAGACAATACAAAAATATTAGTAAAATATTAACATTTGTGAATATATATATATATATATATATTTTTAAAACCACAGTGAACAAGATGACTTTTTATCCCTAGATACTTCCATGTATATATCCCCCAAACAAGAAATTCTCATATATAACCATAGCACAATTAACAGGGGAAATTAACATTAATAAAATACTCTTACTACTCTACACACCTGATTTGTATTTCATTTGTTTTCTGAATAATGTTCTTGAGAGCAAATTAAAGTCCAAGTCCCCTCATTGCATGCTGTTGTCCTGTGCCTCTGGTCTGCTTTCTTCTGGAACCATTCCTGAGACTTTGTATTTCATGACATTGACAGCTTTAAAGAGTGCAGATGAGTTATTTTGGAGAATATGGCTTTCTCTGAGTTTGTCTAATGTTCCCTTATGAGAAGATTCAGGCTGTGGACTTTTAGCACGAATGTCACAGAAGTGATGCTAGGTTCTCTTCACTGTGTCTTGTCAGGAAGGTATATTCTGTGGATCCATCCCATTCCTGGGAATTTTAACTTGGTAATTCATGTTGGGTGGTGTCTGCTGGGAAGTACTATTTTACCCTTGGTAATTAGTTAAGTACCTTGTGGGAAGATACTTTGAAAATGTGTAAATGGTTCTTTATTAGTGTTTAAACTTTCACCCAATAGGTTAACATACATTTATGCTTCTCAACTGAACCAAGTATTTATGTTGTTGATTGGTAATCGATAGTTTTCTACATTTATTAGTTGGTTTTCTCTTGTGTGGAAGAGTTTTCCCTTCTTATTGATTCGTTTCTATGTGAATTTGTATTTTGTGGATTCTTATAGTATTACTCAATGAGTTATAATTCTTTACTGTTATAATTTAATCTAATGCTCAAAAGGTTCCAGATTTGATCAGTGAGAATCTCTTCAAGCTGGCTTCTGTGTCCTTTTCAACAAGTATTTTTGAGTGCTTACAGGACATATCAGGCACTGGGGATGCAATTATGAGCTAATCAGAAAAAAAGAAAAAATCCCTGTAATCCTAGCTACTCAGGAGGCTGAGGCAGGAGAATCACTTGAACCCAGGATATGGAGGCTGCAGTGAGCAAAGATGGTGCCACTGCACTTCAGCCAGGGAGACAAGAGTGAAATGCTGTCTCACAAAAAAAAAAAAAGAAAAAAAAAGAAAGAAAAAAAACCCTGGCTTCAAGGAAATTATGCAGAGAAAAAATAAGAATAAATAGGCAAATGGTGTGGCACACTAGAGGGCATTAAGTGTTGAGGAGAAAAAGCAAAACTAAGATCTGCTTTTAGTATTGGGAATGTTTTCATTATCAAGTCCTGGTCAGAGAAAGCATCATTAGTAGATGTCAGTTAAGCAAGGACCTGGCAGGCACGAGGAGGGTAAATCATGTGGATGTCTAGGGGAAAACTCTTCAAGGCAGCACCCAGCACCCCAGAGGAGGAGGAACTATAGCAGTCCCATGAGGTGAGAACACACTAGCATTTTCAGTAGGATGACTGAGGTGGCCGCATAGAGGACAGACTGTGAAAGGCAAGGATAAAAGCAAGGAGACCAGCATCATTTCCAAGAAGGCTTAAATGCCCATCATGCACATTCCTAAGGCATTGAGAATTTAAGTCAAAGTGTACATTGATGCAATGACAATATATGACAATTGCATGAATTAGTCGTCTCAGAAAGAGGAGTTCCTATAGAAATAAGACCCATCTCTTAAATTATTAAACTTTTTGTATCTATACACAGCATTTAAACTACAAATATATATGCATGTATGTATATGTGAATATGTATGTACAGATAGAGAACAATGAAAAACATTACATAGCAAAAGCTCTATGCAAAAAGGTTTTTCAGTCTACAGACCATACTAGGGTGTGTGATACATTGAGGTGGTTGGTATTTTTATCTTAAAATCACTGCTGTTACTAGTTCACAGTTATTAGCTCACAGCAATTTTAGAAAAATGTGTTACTTTTTTTTTCCCAGCAAGGACATGTATACTGCCTTGTCGTGGATTATGAAATATGGGAAAGCTTAAATGCCATCTATGCTTTCTTTAAGAAGAAGGTTCATTTTTGTCCACATCCAATTAAAGGTCTCTCTCCCCAGCCCTCTGTCATCAAATGTCCTGAATCTTTATCCGTGATTACACTTGGACTATATTGCACCTCCTTCCCTGATCTTTCCTTGGAATGTCGTAAGATCCAGCAATTTGGCCAGAAACCTCCTAATGGTAACAGAAAAGAAAAGTACAATCTGGTTACAGAGAGCGAGAGCCTGTGAGTGAGAAATTTTGGATTATTTTCCTGCCATCACCTTGATTGACTCCTCTGTGACCTTATGCTGTTAACACCTGCCTCCACAGGTGTGTGAAGAGCTTTAATTAATATTTGTAAATCTCCCTTTTTGTCATAGACAGAAGGCAGCAGCAAAGGGATTCCTTGTTATTAATCATAGGGAGAAAAAAATGGAGAGATTTTTGTGAAGTTCTGGTGAACTTCCTTCACCAGAGACCTACACCCATGAACAGTATTTTCACAGGAGGAGAATTAAATATAAATCTTGATTTACTTACTTTGCACTTAAGGAAATGCCCAATGCCTATTTAATGCAAAGCTCCTATTCGATGCCCTGGCTCATATTCAATATGTGCTGCCTCTGACTCCTAAAGCTGTTTAAGTTACCACTATGAAAGGAGTCTTGCTATACACAACGAGTGTGAGAGTTCATCTAATTAGCTGATTTCAGTTCATTTGGCCTTAAATAATTCCCCAAATTCCCGTATGTTTGAACAATATGTTCAACAAGGGGGATGATTCTCTGAAAGCAATTAAATAGTTCTTTTAGGAGAGCTTGTCATCGGTCACTCATAAGCATCCCTGCTATTCCTGTCCATGATGAATGCAGGCGGTAATTACATGGAAAGTGCTTCACCCTCGCTGATGGCCGCTGGCAGGCACCCACATACAGGCTGCACGTTGGAATTTTATATTTTTTTCAAACCTCGAGTATATTCTAGGCTTTCCATAGAGTGTTTGCTGTTGCTAATATACTGCTTTCCAGTCTCCCTCTCCTTGAGTGACCTACTTAAAGGTAAATTAAGACATAATCATATGAACCATGTTTTGTCCGTATAGGAAGAATTATCCATTTTGGACTGTGGTTACCTTTGTGGAAGATTGAACTTTTTAAAGGCATCTCCAGGGCTTCTTGGAGAGGAGAGGAGACAGTGTGATAATGTTACATCTACTGTTTTAGACACAGTAGACATAAGATGCTTCTCAATTATATGGCTTGGCTTTATTGCAGCAGCAAATGATAATGAGCTCAAGTATAACCATTACTAACTTGAGAGAATAGGAGATGTCAACATAAGCAATTCACAAATGAATAGCACGTTAGATGAACTCAGAGAAAAACTCTTTGTTTATATAAGATCATGGGAAAGGTGGCATATTTTAGCACTAAATTTTATCTTTATTTTGCCCAAGGGGTTGCTTTTTTGGTCAAGGATGACAAATGTAAATGTCCTTCCTAGGTAGTTTAAGTAAAAGCTTTGGTAATAATACCAATGCCAGCTCTCCCGCTAGCATTGCTCTATATTCAATATTATTATCTTTCTTACAAGTGAAAATACAGCAAACAAAAAAGGATCAAATAGCTTGCTGAAGAACACATATGCCATTAGGGGAAAAATAAGCAGACTTCTGGGTTCTTCTCACTGATGACTGTTCTATAAACTATTCCTCGTGACTGTTCGGGGCACAGATAAAAAACAAAAGCCAAAGAAATGAAAGAAGGATGCATTCAGTTAGGTATTATTATTCCATTTTAGTTAACTTTGGTTTTTTTTTTTTATCTGTTCCATGACTCTGCATTCTATCTGTAATAATTCACAATTCAGAAAATCTGAACACCAGGTTTGGATGCAATAATTTTAAATTTACATCTAAAATAGAAAATAGTTGGAAGATAAATATTTATGTATTATATTATCTGCATTTGTAGCTGTCTACTGTGCTATCGCTTTATAAGCTATGTATTTGTGCATTGGCAAAAAAATGTTTTCAAAGCAAGAATAGACACACTCATTCTTTATATTCAAAATGCTGTTTTGCTTCATAATAATTTGCTTTATAATTTACCAACATTAAACACATTTTAGATTGTGTTTGGGTGAAAGGAATTTGATGGTAACAAGATTACCAGATCAGTCATTTCTATAAAGTTTTTGTTTGCTTATTGGTAATGGCATCAACAAGAATAAAGATTTGGTAGCTGGTACGTGACCCACCATCCAGGTCTTTGCATTCTCCAGTTCTGCCCCGTATTGCCAAAGAAGCATTTATCATTTTGTTAATTGGTTTGTCAAAACCTAGATTTGAAATCTAGATGTAAACTCCCTCCATGTGTCTGAGAAGTTCAGGACAAATGCCTGTTCTCCAGACCAGTCCTTTGTAAAAGAAAATCTTGGAAAGGAATACTTAGAAGCCTGAAGAAAACCCCAGTCCATTAACCAAATTCTCATTCAAATATGCCCCCTCCTCTACCTACTTCTCTCTTTTATCCTTTTTTCTACTGTGAAGCCTCCAGTCAGATGGCTCTGAGGTGCTCCTGAGTCCTGAAGTCACCTGTGGTCCTCCAGACATGATCGTCACCACTCCCTTTGCATTGACCATCCCACACTGTGCAGATGTCAGTTCTGAGCACTGGAATATCCATTTAAAGAAGAGGACACAGCAGGGCAAATGGGAGGTGAGACCCTTTACTTCCTTTTTTAAACAATGGGATTTCACTTCCACCTATGGAATTGATTTAACTTTAACATTAGAACACCACAAATCAGCATTTCTTTGTTTGGCAAAGGGTTAGTGGCAAGTGTTTTATAATAGCCTAAACATTTTGGTTAGTTTTGTTTTGTTTTGTTTTCCAAGATAACAGAAAAGAGAAGCAAGAGATAATCCAAAGCTTTCTTGTTTGGTTTTAGAATATAGTTGTAATTACCCACATAATCATCTCCACTTACATACCTGCTCATTAACCCCCTTCACTTCCTCCTTTGCCTTGTCCCTGTCTGAATGGACATTATTCTGTGGCCTCTGTGGAGTTAAGGAGGAGGTTCAGGGCAGGCAGTCTGTGTTCAGAAAGGAAATAACTATATCTTTTTTTTTCCATCCTGGGAATTAGAAGGCATCTATGTTTAATCAGGAACACATTTAGTGCTTAATATATTTTTTTAGTTAACAAATGCATTGAAAATTATCATCAGTGTCTGTTTCCTTGTGTGTATGAATGCATACAGAAGGGGTACGTATGAGACACGGAAAGAAAATGAGGATACCTAATAGGACATGAACAACAAGGGAGACAGTCACAGCAAAGACAGATTGCAGTTGAATTACTATTTTAAGTGAAAGCTCTGATTCATCTGCCTGATAGTGCTTCCTTGTGTCCATCTGAAGTCAGTTTGTATCAAAGCAGAATTATCTTGTTGGAACACAGTGACCTGTTCCAGACAGTCCTGGGGTCCTGGCTCCCAGGAGGTACTTCAGGCCAAAGAAGTAAAAGGAAAATCATGTTTCTTATTTATTTATTAATTTATTTATTTATTTGAGATGGAGTTTCGCTCTTGTTACCCAGGCTGGAGTGCAGTGGCACGATCTCGGCTCACCGCAACCTCCGCCTCCTGGGTTCAAGCGATTCTCCTGCCTCAGTCTCCCTAGTAGCTGGGACTACAGGAGCACGCCACCATGCCCAGCTAATTTTTAGTAGAGATGGGGTTTCACCATGTTGACCAGGATGGTCTCAGTCTCTTGACCTCGTGATCCACCTGCCTCGGCCTACCCAAAGTGCTGGGACTATAGGCGTGAGCCACAGCACCCGGCCGAAAATCATGTTTATTTAGGAGAAGAAAATTCCCAGTTGCTGCAATGAATTACTTTTACCCTGCCAACTGGTGTCTTGAAACTATTTTCTTTGTTCCAGAATGCATTCTGCTATTTAGTGAGTCCTAATGCAACCACAATTGGGTTTCCTGGGACATGAAATTCTATCGGTTTATTTAAGGGCCATGTTTTAGTCCCCTTCCCATTATGTTTGGCGTTGCTTTGATTTTTGCCACTTTAGTTTTTCTTCTCAGCACTTTCTCACAATCTCTTATACACAGGGGGTATTATAGTTATCCTCTATCAAACTAGTCACACATACTGAAGTCCTTATCAGGGAGGGTGAAATATTCTAGTACATCTTACCCAGTTCACGTATCTAGTGGTCACTTATAAATGATTTCAGTGGGATGAAAGGGGATAAAATATTTTAGGGAAAATAAATATTACCTTGAGGATATTTAAAGAGTTTTAAGAAATAGACGTTTGTTTAAAAAAAAAAAAGTTTGATCATTGATGGTAAGGTTTAAGATTTTTAAAACTCAACATTGAATAAGCCAGAAATAGAACTTTCAAAGTGATTTTTCTTATTACGACCAATGAAGTAGAGATTCCAACACACTGAACATAACCATTTCTTTAGGGATTTTTTTTTTTTTAATTAGTTTCCCTCCATCACCAAGGCTGGAGTGGAGTGGTACAATCTCAGCTCACTGCAGCCTCTGCCTTCCAGGTTCAAGCAATTCTCCTGCCTCAGTCCATCACATAGCTGGGATTACAGGCCTATGCTACCACACCCGGCTAATTTTTGATAGTAGAGACAGAGTTTCATCATTTTAGCCAGGCTGGTCTTGAACTCCTGACCTCAGATGATCTGCCTGCCTCAGCCTCCCAAAGTGCTACAATTACAGGTGTGAGCTACTGCGCTGGGCCCATTTCTTGAGTTCTTAGTGTCAGCAGTTATTTTGATAGAAAAGGAACAGTTAACATCAGGAAAATTGGGACAATAGGAATATTCTGAAAAAAATGTTTATATTTGTGTGTTTATTTATTTGTGATATGACAATATAATGGTTAAATCACATCTTATTTCCAAATGAGAAAATAAACATACCTTTCCCAACAGGAAGTGATGTCAGTGGAGGATGAATCCACATCCTGTTACTGCCTTTTGGACCCCTTTGCATGTCACGTGCTCCTAGACAGCTTTGGGACCTATGCACTCACGGGAGAGCCAATAACAGACTGTGCTGTGAAGCAACTGAAGGTGGCAGTTTTTGGCTGCATGTCCTGTAACTCCCTGGATTACAACTTGAGAGTTTACTGTGTGGACAATACCCCTTGTGCATTTCAGGTCAGCCTTTGTTTTAATAATTTTCTTTTGGTGTCATGAAAGTGTGGGTTTTCCAAAAGATCAGTATCATTGAAAATTCTATTATTGAGTGTCTGGAAAATGAACCCAAGCCACTGTAACTACCCAATGGGTTCACCTTGCCCGCTGCCTAGACAGAGCCAATTTATCAAGACAGGAGAATTGCAATAAAGAGTTATGCATACAGAGCCAGCTGTGCTGGAGACTGGAGTATTATTATTACTCAAACCAGTCTCCCCAAGAATTCACGGATCATTGTTTTGAAGGATAATTTGGTGGGGAGGGGCTAATGATTGGAAATGCTGACTGGTTACATTGGATATGAAGTCTCAGGGAGTCTAAGCTGTCTTCTTGCACTGAGTCAGTTCCTGGGTTGGAGCTACAAGGTAGATGAGCCAGTTTATTCATCGGGGTGGTGCCTACTGATTCATGCACAGGGCATGCAAAATATCTCAAGCACTGATTTTAGGATTTACAATAGTGATGTTATCCCCAGGAGCAATTTGGAGAGTGTCAGAATCTTGCAGCCTCCAGCCGCAAGATTTCCAAAGCATAATTTCTAATCTTGTGGCTGATTTGTTAGTCCTACAAAGGCAGTGTAGTCTCCAGGCAGGAAGGGGGATTGTTTCAAAGTTAAATTATAATATAAGCTAAGTTCCTCCCAAAGTGCCTATACACAGGAACAAACAAGGACAGCTTGGAGGTGGCCTAGGAGCAAGGTGAAGTTGGTTAGGTCACATCTCTTTCACTGCAATAATTTTCTGTTATAATTTCGCAGTGGCAGTTTCTCCACTGGTTTGACTGGGATTGAAGCAAAAGCTGTGTTACTGTGTGGTCAGCAATATAAGAGGGTTTGGGGTACTTGGCATTCAAGAATAGAGAAGAGCTAAACTAACACATGTGCAGAACGCCGTGTACTAAATTATGCAACCGACCAGAAATGTAGTCAGAATTCAGCAAACAGAGACACAAATGGAGAAGAGTTTTTGAGAACCCTTTTACAGATTTTCATGGAGGAATGCGATTTAGGAACATAACAGAAAGGAATACGACATCAAGAGAAAAAAGTAGCATGAGCCACAGGAACAAAGAGAGTTATTTGATGTGCAGAGGGCAGTGAGAAAATTGCTTGAATCAACTGAAGGTTGTAGTTAGGGAACGACAATTATAAATCATACCTATCACCAGGCAGTCATTTTATCTCCCGGACATATAGTCTATTAATTATCAGGGCTACTAGGGCAGAGATGGTTCAAGGTTCCTTTCCATTTTTGGTACTTTTAATCATGTAAGATTCATTTTAATTTGGCTACTCAGGAAGACTGCACGTTTATTAATAGCAACAAGGATGATGTAGAACCGCCTGTGTTAGCTCTGCCCATACATAAATAGCACAGCTCTCCTGACACACCTCATTCCAGATCCCTGCTATTTCAGTTTGGGGTCATTAAGTCCATTATGCAGAGCATTTTCTCAGTAACTAGATTTCAAGACACTTAACTAGAAAACTCATGTTTACCAGTAGAAAAAAATACCATGACTTCACTCCTGAACAATAAGCCAGTAAAAGTGACGTAGTGCCAGCCTGTGTTCCCAAACCACCCCTGAGTATCTCTTAAGTAGCACAGGTCATTGTGAAGGGCATGCTTCATCTTTGGCTGCTCACATAAGGGGCTTCTTTCAGAGGTGTGCCATTTTGTGGAATTAGACACTTCAGTGGAAGTAGCTAAACTTCCTCCCACAATTGTCATTTAATACTTTTCCTCTGCACTCCCCACCACCTAGTAAAAAGATTGCTCCAAAAGAAAATATTTAACAGATATTCAGAAAGCAAAAATAAAGAATAAATATCTCAAATAGAGGATTCATCTTGGAGTCACTACTATCACTAACCAGTTGTAAAACGCACCATGTCTCAAGTTGAGTGTTTAGCAATTCAGCCACATTTTAAAGGCTGAGTAAACTGGAGTAACCATGGAGCATCACGGAAGATTTCCAATCTCCTGGCTGATATAGATAACCCACTGCTGACTACTGTGCCTGTGTGGAGCTGTTCACACAACTGCCTTGGAAGTCAGCCCCCATAACCAGTTTGGAGTTTTCTTTGAATAATGGTCTCCCTGCTGATGTATACAGCAGTGAGATAGACGTGTACTTAAAGAGCTTTTTCTCAGTGACTTTCAGATCATCTATTTTCATCTCTGTTCATTGCGACCATATTCTACCATGGCTCTACTGTTCACAGATGAGTATAAATTACTGTGGACGTCATGAAGACACCCTAAACATAGCTTTTCAAACCGCTATTCATTTCTGGTTGGTAGTAGAATCTTTTTAGTCAGTACTAGGGAGAATGTTGTTCTCCCTCTAATTGAATCCAAATGTATTTCATCATAGAGAGGTATTTCTTAAATTAATAAAACTCTTTAATTTCGCTTCAGAGAACTGTTTTTCCATAGAAATATTTTTTACCTCCAGTGATTCTTTCTCTCTCCTATTATAGCAAATAAAACCGATTTTAAAGCTGCGTTTGGTTGTGCTTGTTATTGACAGGATGTATATGACAGCTGTCATGAGCAGAAAGGCCATGTATCCCCTCTGGGATTTTGAAAGATCATCAACCTTGCTTGGATAAGTTTTCTGGCCCACATATGGATTAAAATGAAACTTGTGGCTTTTCTGAACTGTGACTTCCTAGTATAGGAAACAGCCATTTACTCCTCAGTCTTAGTTTCTGAAACTGTCTTGCTTTCTGGATTTTTACTTTGCTAAGTGAATGTGTTCAGGGTCTTCTGCCTAGTTTTATTTTGATCACCTGCATATCCCAAATAATTTGTTTCATATTGTGATGGTTTCATATGTGATATTGAGTTAGAGGAGGAAATTAGAACCCATTAAAACAGTTCTATTTTAGGAAAGTCTTAAAAACAGTTCCTTTTTTGAACCCCTAAAAGACCTCAAAAATTACTATTTAGCTCTCCCATCTTCTGTGAGGCGTAAGCTGAAAATAATATAGTATATGGTAATAACATTTTCTGCAACCCTCAAAGAACCCTGACTTCTTAATCACAATCAATCATTAAGTCGTTTTTTGTGGAGCATTTCTGCAGAAATTGCCCACCCTGGAATATGCTTCAACCACCCTTATAATGACATGTTTGTTGTAATTAGGAAATCAATGTGAGCATGGTTGTGACAGCTACTGTATTTACTGCAGTGCATCTTTCATATCTCAAAGAATGATAACAGATATGTGCCCAACTCTAACTAGCTGTCCTCTTAACCACAAGGAAGCTGGGGTCAAGTGCATGGTTGCATCTTTCATTTCATTCATGTCTCACTGGGAGACTGTATCCCATAAAACACTTAAATGCCTCCCCTCTCCCTGGAAGACCTTGCGAGAAGGAACGTGTAGGAACGTGTAGAGACTCAACTCCACCTGTCCTCTCAGAACTGGGTGGGGACCAGGCAATATAATGGGCTCCCCATAGAATATTCCTTGAGATAATTTCAATATCTAAATAGGGACATTCTCTATTTTTAGTCCTTTCTTTCCGTGTACCCCATACAGGGCTATTTGATTTGAGTCTCATTTGCTCTCAGGATAGCTTATCTGAGTAATAGTAGCAATTTCTTTGACAAAAACAAAATACCTCATATACCTGGCTAAGACATAATTAGTTTCAGATTTCTGAAGATCTGTTCTGATAAACACATCTAAAGCCATCTCTGAAAAATCTGCTGTTTTTAAAAAATAAAAACGTCACCTGCCTGTAGGTAGGTGAAAGAAAGAGTAAGAAGACAATGAGTAAATAACTTCTTGTCCTTCCTGCTTTTGTTTTTCTGTAATAATTAGGGCTGCCATTTTATGCTTGTGTGTTTGACATTGCCTCCTTTGATAAATTCAAACCAAAGGTTGGGAAATGGTGATATATCTTCAAAGCAGTAACATTTTCAGACCTGGTTTTGCCTTTTATTACACACACACACACCCCTCAGATAAACCTTGACATAGATAAGATAGGGTAACTGCTTAATTCCTTGCTTTCCTAAGAATGAAAATAGAAAAAAAAAAAACTAGGTTTTTTTGTGTGTTTTGTTTTGTTTTATTGCATTTTTTTCCATTGCCATTGTTCCCAGCACTCCTATATAGTACCTCTTGGTACTCATTACTTACTTGGCATTAACGTGGATTTAGAATATAATTTCAAAGGATTTCCTCCAGATGTAGTTCTTGTGTTTATCAATAATGCAATCCTGGGAAATATTGTTCATGTAAAGCATTTAAAGGAAAACACCATAGCAACCTAATTTGTGTGTATGTGTGTGTGTAAGTTCAAACAGTTTTGTCTCATAAATATGTAAATTCAGCCTGCCTGTTTTAGTATCCTTGACGCACACCTGAATATTGCTGCCTGTCAGATTAAATCAACATAAAGAGCTCAATGAGGCACAAAGCACAAGCTTTTCCTGGCCACAGCTCCTAGAACTGGATGACTTGCAACCCCAGTGTAAAATGATGGAGTAGAATGCTGAGAAAAACCACCATCCAGAGCCTTCAGGTGCCTTTTATATACGAGAAACTGGCCAGACCCTAATTCCTAGTTTCATTAACTCAGACTATCAGTTTAACAATGGAATGAGGTATTTAACAGGAGGTCCTTGTCATATAGAGGGCAGATCAGAAAAATCAAATGAATATCAAGCCTCACTCTTGGGGCAATTCATCCATGTGAGTGATTCAGAACTAGCTAAGCAGAGTTGTCTATACCTGGCTGGTCATCAGAATCATCCGAGAAACACTTATAAATACCAAGGCCTAGCCCTAGTATAATACCATAGACTCAGGGAACTCTGTGTTAAGTGCAATCCACTGTATTTGAAGAGTATTCTAAAGCTAGTACTCAGGAGTCTATTTATTTAACTTTGAAGCCAATTGTGCCTTTACAAATTTATAAATACAATTATTAGTTCATTACTGGGCTTTTTCATTTTAATAATTGTTTTGTTATAGAGTAACTATAATTGCTTAATATCTTGTACAAGATTACAAGACAGTGTTAATTGTACATTGTTGGCTCAATATGTGCAGATTTAAGGAGTAAGCTAAAAGAGCAAAAATTAAATCATGCTGTATTTAAATTTGAGGCCCTAGAGCAGAACTTTTAAAAAGGTACTCTGCCATGATAATTATAAGCAGATACCTATTATTTAATTCTAGGGCAAATATAGATGGACTTATGTCATCTTATACACATATCCTGCACCGATGAAAAATTATTTATGGGACAGAGTTAATAACAGTCTGAACTTCACATGACTCTTTAAAAACATATCAAGCATAGTAATAAGAAAAGACAGGGAAATCTAAGAGAAAAACCACTGGACCATGATCAAGTTGCCCTGGTCTAGTCTCAGCTCTCCCATTAACTATGTGGTTTTAGGCAAATAACTTTCTTCAGGGGACTTCCAAGTTTTCATCTGTAAATAAGGTACTTGGTGCTCTAAATCTTAAATTATTTTCTAAATAGAAAAATTCTGTGTAGTTTCTGAATAACAAGATAGTCTAGCACTACACTAAGTAACACATGATCTTGGCCAAGTCACTTCATTTCCTGGTAACGACTACTTCATATTCATTAAGAAAAAATTAAATTTAAAGAAAAGGGTATACTTGAGAGAGCCTAGTTCAAGTACACTTAGAAGAGTTGCTGTTATACTATGACTTTAATATGGTCTTAATAAGCACATTTCTTGTTTGTACTTGTTTCTAATCTTGCACCAGAATTGCAAAAAGAGGTTAATATAGGTTAATATATTACCATATTAATTATTTTGTTTGGCTATAAACTCAGGTAAGGAACTGAGGTCTAACGAAAATGATTTGCCCAAGACCACACAGAAATGTGATTAGAATTTTATGCTGCTATTTTCAGTTTATGAAATTGGTATTCTTTTGAGTATGTGAAGTCACTCAAAGAGTTTTAATGCACCTTTAAACCGGAGCAACATTACTCAAAAATAAAATACAAAGTCCTTAGCATAGCAAGTAAGAATTCATTATTTGTTTTCTGCCCTAGATTTTCATCATCTCCAATCTCACACTTTCCACCCCAACCTTCCATCCCAGCTCTGTCTAGCCACCATGCCTGTGAATGTCCTCCTCAGCATCTGGAATGTCCTCTCCTTCCAAGTGGCCAGTTCCTCCACTTATTTCAAAATGTGGCTCAAATACTGTCTCCTCTAATAATTCCCAGACTCCTTTCCCGGTCTCCCCTCCCATCTGGGTCAGGGGCACCTTCTGTCTTCCTTAACCTCCTGGGCATACATGTACAGTAATAGTTAGATACTATATTAGAATCAATGCCTAGTGTTCTGACCCTTTCTCAATATTGTAAATTTCTTGGTGGCAGAGATTGTTTCATTTCTACACACCCAGTGTTCAGCTCCAACATAACTCTGATGGAAATTTAGTAAATCTCAAAGAAGGAACCAGTGAGCAGAGACTGCCTAATGTCTCACCCAAGTAGGCATTTATAATTAATTTCCTATCCTTCCCATAGTGCCTCTTTTCTTCCATTCCTTGTAGCCCCCACCAGACATTGGCTACCACATTATCATGTTCAACTCTGAAATCCACAAGATTATCAGTTACCTAGCACTGTACTGTCAAGCATGGTCATTACTAATCACACGTGGATATTTAACTTTAATTAAAATTAAAAATTCAGCTCCTTCGTCGCTCTAGCCACATTTCAGGTACTTAGTAGCCACTGTAGCCAGTGGGTACCATAATGGACCACACAGATATAGAACATTTCTACTATCACAGCTAGTTTACCACAGACGCTTTGGCCCCAAGAAACACCCTTCCCACCAACACCACCAAAGAGCTGGAGAAAATGCCACTGATTTAGTCCTGGAAAAAGATACTAGTAACCTATTAATAGTTCATGTGTAGCTGAAGGATAAAACTTGGATGGCTTCTTCTTCATTAGAAATGTTTTTGTTACTGTCATTCTACTTATGGACAAGAGACGGCTAAGATAACTGGTAAAGGTGTTTTTACTCATTGATGATTGAAATGTATGTTTTATTGTGTTTACAAACCTATTTGTTTTCTAAGAGCCTTTTTTTTTTAGAATCTGGATTATAAGACATAAAGGATTTCAGTTTTTAATTTCTCCTAGCTCTTCAAGGAAATAATATGTCAATTAATCGTGATTTCAAAAATGGACTTTGGAAGCCTCAACCCCACACAGTCAGTTACCATTTCACTGAATATGTATTTGTTTTGTTATTCCGTTTTTTATATCATCTCTCCAATGTGATTCTAACACTACAAATTTGGAACCAATGAAATGGTTTACTCAACAGAATGTATGCGGATTAAGTTTGTATTAGATTGTATTATATAAAGATTTTCCAGTGAAAGCTACAGGAGTGTTTCCTCGGGAATTTGATTTCTGTTTTCCTGAGCTACAGCTAACTTGATAAACAACTTATTTTTCCTTGGCCTTTTGGTATAATAACTTTTACAAACATTACTACAAATAAATATGATACATGCACACTGGAACATTTATTTTAAGCCAAAAGAATAAATATAATGCCTGCATTCATGAAGAAAAATTGAACCAGAGTGGAGGGGGGCTGTTTCTACTTCGTATAAAATACGATGTGTCAGGTTAAGCATGAATATATCCCTTGATTATGGTCATAGCAGAGTGAAATTCCTACAGTTGTGGAAACCCAGAAGTATTAGAGTTTGCTTGTGGGCAGGGGAGGTCTTTGAGTTCTAAACAAAGGCACAGTGTGGTTCAAATCCTAAGCAACACAAATAATAAAAAATAATTGTCTCTTTCTAACCAAATACTTATCACTCAGCAGTGGTTAATCCTTAGTCCTGAACTTTGTGGACTATGGAGCTGTAAAGAAGTATGTTTCTCCTATACTGTCTGTCCGTTTGTGGAAGACACATGGTGGTGAATGTGCATATCCCTAGACAGGAAATAAATAAGCAGTGGGATGTTTCATTATTGATCCTCTTTTCTTTTTCTTCTCCTATAGGAAGTGGTTTCAGATGAAAGGCATCAAGGTGGACAGCTCCTGGAAGAACCAAAGTTGCTGCATTTCAAAGGGAATACCTTTAGTCTTCAGATCTCTGTCCTTGATATTCCCCCATTCCTCTGGAGAATTAAACCATTCACTGCCTGCCAGGTACTGGCCAAATAGATTTCTAACAGAAACAGCTTTGCTTTAACCAGCAAGCATGTCACAGATCCCGGCAAGGGTCAGCTTGATTTTCCTCTTCCTTTAAAGAATGGATTTCATCTCAAAACTGTCACAGAAAAGTAACAGTTTGGGCTACACTCAGGGAATGAAGCATATTGTCATAAATTCACAGCATTCTAACAGGTGGGAAGAAAGGTGCTTGCACATTAGGTGAGATGACATTTCTTCTCTCTTCTGTTGGAATCATTGCTCAATATAGGTTGAAGATGCCAATTTAGCAACATAGAGCCAGGTTTGTGGGTTGGTTTGCTTTTATTAAAATAAGTTCATTATGAGACAGCATTTTAATCATATTCAGCAATGAATAAACAATGTCAGTGAGAAACTTTTTAAGGGTGATGATTTTGAGTTGTAGAGAGCTATGGCTAGTCAGGTGAAAGTAAGAGATTTTGTCTTTTGTGTATGAAGTACACTTGCTGCCAAATGAATTAGGCAAGATGGGAAGAAGAAATTTAAAAAATTGAAAAGCAAAGAAAAAACATGTCTTTCTTTTTTGAGATGGAGTCGCTGTTGGCCCAGGCCGGAGTGCAATGGTGCGATCTCGGCTCATTGCAACCTCTGCCTCCCAGGTTCAAGTGATTCTCCTGCCTCAGCCTTCCTAGTAGCTGGGATTACAGGTGCCTGCCACCATGCCTGGCTAATTTTTATATTTTTTTTTTTTACTAAAGATGGGGTTTCACCATGTTGGCCAGACTAGTCTTGAACTCCTGACCTCAGGTGATCCACCCACCTCAGCATCCCAAAGTGCTGGGATTACAGATATGAGCCACCACACCTGGCCAGAACATGCCTTTCTTAAGAATCCTTTTTATAAATATCTAAAGATACTTATTATTGTACACATGTCTCCTATTAGAGATTTTTTTAAACATTTTGGGGAGACTCAGAATCTCTTTGGATCCTATTTAGTTATTGCAAGTACATGCTTAGCATTAAAAGATCTCTTATAAACTTGCGATCCTGCCACTGAAGTCTATGAAAATTCCCAGTGATACGTATTAAAGTAAGCAGCTAGCTAGCCTACCATAGTTTCTGAAGCCAGTCATCTGTGCTTCAAGTGCTTAAGGACAGGATAGTTGCTTAACTCCGGAAAAGCTTCTGCTGGACCCACATTGATCTAGAATCACAGAATGATTTCAGGCTTTTTTGTTTTGCCCATAAGCATAATGTATAGAATCCTGTGGGTTTTGTAACCTTCCATCCTTGAAGCATTCAATTTTTACAAACTATACACAGGTATACCAGCTTGTCAGAATGGGAAGAAGCCTAGTCACAAAGAAGCCTTGACTGCATCATGATGGTTAGAAAAAATTGAACCAACGACCATTCATTTTCTAAAATTCAGGATTTTTAAACTGGACAGGGATACATTTTTCTATGGACTTTTTAGACTTATTAATTACCTGAGGAATTGCCTGTCTGTCCAGTTTTAGTGCATTCAAAGCAGCACAACCATCTCTCATGGCTCTGAACATTTTTTGGGGGTGGGGGCCAGGGGAATATTCAACACATTTTTTCTATGGAGAGAAGTTTTCTATGAATACATATATTGTTTATGACATTCAAGGTATAGCTATCTTTGCTTCCCAGTAAGCAGTATTCAAAGATCCTAGTCCATTGAACTTCAGAGTATTGTTAAAACAAGCCCTGATAGTCATGCAAATTCCTCTGTATTAATCTTTATAGGTTATAAGGGCCTCATTTCACTGGATGTGATACAAGTGACTCAGTCCAAAGTGAACTATTAAGTTTAATGCTGGGAGACAAAAAATCAGATGAAAGAACCACTATCTTGCAGCATCACTTAAACAATAATTCTGACACCACTGATACTGAAGAGAGCCCCAGGAAGAAGAGGCTTAGGGGTCTAAGAGTTTACTGACCTCAGAGGGTATAACAGGACCAGCCAAAGCCAGAGGACATTGGCTTTCAAGGAAACCCAGCAAGCTTTAGTGCTGGGATGGGTTGGATTACATGGAAGTTGTGAACATGTATAAATATTTGCCTTTTGTAATTGAGCATAATTTCGAAGAGTCTTGGAAGGCTGAGAAACAATTTAATTTTCTCTGCATCAGGAGGCTTGCCACTGAGTTTTCATTTCCACTTCATTTTTCTTACCCCAAATGGCTTTCCGCTCTATTCCTCCTTTCTCTTCACCACCCCTACCACCAATTTTCTTGCCCCTCATCATCATTGAAATCCCTCAGCTTGTGTGAATGCATATTGTGCTTGGCTTAATGGCCATGCTGTGTTTGCTCTGGGCATTAGATGCAAGCACTTAGGGGAGGGTTTGTGTTCAGCCTGCTTGAACCTCATGTAGAACATCATGTGCACTGACAAACTTGGCGTGGATAATAGAGAATGGCTTCTCATTAGGGCTTAGTGGTTAGGAACTAACAGGGCCTGTTTCTTGCTATCCCAGAGAGCTATTGTGAAGATAGAAAATCATCCTGACATTGTTTATAGGTCTCTCCTTCAATTGATGAATCTCCCTTTCTCTCATTTCAACTCGGGAATCTGGGAGCCAACATATTACCAATTGGTACCCAAACCCTACTCTACTAGGAAACTTTCCTGTTTTCTTCTGGGAAAGGTGGAATTTCCCAGAAAGGTACAAGCTGGGGAGATACCCAGTGCATATAATATTTTCCCTATCCGACACCAACAAACTTCATGAGAAATGTTTTTAGAATGGTGTGAGTTCAAGGTTGGGCCCAGAGGTATGCCATGAGAGCTTGTACATTGAAGGACCAACTAGATTTTAAATCTTGTTGATTTAGGTTCTGGAGGATTAGTTTATGGATGTCATTGCTTATGAAGCCAGGTATGTTGGGTGAGAAGTCGGAAAGGCTATGTCAGCTCTTCTGAGATCTCATTATGGTAGCAGCCACTGACCTTAGTTCAGACAAACCTGACGCCCACAGTGCTAGTCTCCCCAAGTAAACAATTCATTATTCCCCATTTTCTTGTCAGTACCTAAGACTCTACCACGATTAGGGCCATGTACTTTTCCCATCTGTAGATTAGCAACCCTCCTCTGGGAGGTAAATAATTCTACTTTCAATAGGTTACTGGGACCTGAGAGCACCTAAATCAATTCCTTTTATTCCTTGCCGGGACCTGAGGGCTCCTAAATCACTTTCCTTTATTCCTTGCAGGCTGTAGGGTAGGGAAGCCATAATAAACATAATACAATAAATTATTAATTTATTTTTAAAAGCCAACAAAACACAAAGTCAAGTTGTCACCTCCCTAGGGTAAAAGCAGCTATCTTTCCAACATGCTGTGTATCTTGAAGAACCCAGTGTCTATCTCCTGCTAAGATATGATTTACATTCTCTCCATCTGCTAGGAACCTAATTATAATAGGAGTCAAAATGAAAACATTTCCGGAATTCTTTAAACACCCATAACTTTGCTACACTTTCTCCTCCCATATTACTTTCCACATAATTCCTCTCAGCTCAGCAAGCTTGTTGGTGATTTTTTTGTTTTTTGAATAAATGAGAGTGAAGATGATTGCCCTGAAAACACACTAATCACAGTGCTTCTAATTCTATTATTTTAAAATGTTTTGTTGAATGCTATTGGCAGCTGCTACTCAAGTCAACAATAAAAAAATATTCCTTTGATACTGTCTTAAAATCAGATTTTTAAAATGTTTGGATTGTGTTCAGTGGAATGGAAAGAGAGAAGAGGGCTGTTTTTTGGTTTTTGGTGCTGATTCTCATGTCTTTCTGCAGGGAAAAATTATCTCTGAAATACACATATTTTTTTATATTTCTTCCAGTGTTTTTAGTGGAAAATGTAAGGAATTTAGCAAATGATACCAGAGAAGACACACTTAAATGAGTGGTCAGTGCCTTTTTTTTTTTTTCCCAGAAGGCAAGCAGTACAAAGAATTCAAATCAAATTGCAGAAAACATACATTTGCTTAAGAGCTGCATCTTGAGCACAGTTCTTTGTCTAGCCCTGAAGTCCAACTGCTTGCATTACAGTATGATAACCCGAATCTCAATTTTAGGAAACAAAAATCTCCTAGTTAACTTAGTTGGGCAAAACCGCCTTAGGCAAAAGCACCTGTGAACCCCAGAGTGCTGTGTTATGGTTACTTTCATTGAAGCACATGGTGCAAAGCAACTCTACAAAAATTCACTGGTTTGGAGAAGAGAGTTTATTTGAGGGCTAATAAAAATAATGGAGAAACAAGTGCAGGGCAAGAGGTGGTGGAAGATTTTGAAGGCCGGGCAAGAGGTGGTGGAAGATTTTGAAGGCCGGGCAGGAGATGGAGTTTCACACAGCAGGCATCAAAGGAGCATTGTGATCCCCCAAGCAAAAGACTCATGTAAAAAGTGCAGAGTTCCTAGGTGACCTGTTCACATCAATGCCTGCCCCCCATCATTAGAGGTAAAAACGAGACCATAGTGCCATTTCCTGAATAATTCCAATCAACTGCCTTCTGTTTGCCTCTCCAGTTATGCTCCAACCCCCTCATTTGCTCTATCTAGTAGAGCTTGAAGGCAGGAAGACTGGGAATAGGTAACTACAGTTAGCCATAATGGAAGTGTAACGTCAGCCAGAATATTAGAGGAGAGTAATGATGGGAGAGAAATGATGACAATCAGTTTCCAAAAGTTAAATTTGCCAGACAAGTAAAGACCAAATAAGATTATTTGTAGTGCTTAAGAGTATCATACCAGGGACTGATAATAATGAAATAAATGCCAGAGATGAAGCTTTTGGAGTCCTCCACAGAGAGATGGCAGTTGCGGCAAGTGTGAGCATATGGGATCTTGAAGAGTACAGGAGGCAGGGAGAGAAGTGTAGGAGGCTGAGATGTGGAGGAAGGACAGCCCATGGTTTATAAAGTGGAACAAGGCTCAAGAGAATTAGGAAGAGAATTAGATTAGATAACAAGGAGAAATGGCAGAACTTGGAAGTGCATATGATGGTACTAGTGAAAAGTCATTTTGGAGTATTTTAGAGAAAATGACTTCCTATAGGCATTGCCAGGAGGCCCCACCAATCAGAAATGCCCTCTGCTGCAGGATCTACCACAGGAAGAAAAGAGAAGAGATCATAAGTAAAACCTTTTTGTATTAGAGGAAAGTGGGAAAGGGATATCATTAAATGGATGTGTGTTGTCAGCTGATGATACAACCAAGTTTTCCTCCAACCAAAAGCGTCCTTAGTGATCATTAGCTTGGTGCATATTCCAGCATTTTCCCTAGACAATAGCCTCCCTCTGGAACTCACTACTGGCCCCTTTAAGGGTTGCCCAACTCACATCAGTTTCTAATATAACATTTTCAAATCAAGAAGAATTGTTTTAGTCAAGAAAACAGAAGGCACTCAAGACATTTCAAACTGAGGGGAAATTTAATTAAGTGATTTATGTGATTACAAAACCACTGTGGGAAGCCAAGGTGACAGAACGCCACTAGTGGTATTAGAAAACCAGCCAGGTCAGGAATTTCAGGAAAGTACACCAGCACTGAAGCAGTGGATTCTCCAGGGAATATCCAGGAGCCCCTGCATACCTTTCTTCGGCTGTCAATTGAAGCCTTCGGGTCTGCCTGTTAGCGGGGCAGTGATGGCCTCTGCACTTCCTCTCCCTTCCAAATCTAGCATGAATACCTCTTATGGGCAGAATGGAAATGTGAACTCCTTCCAGCAAGGGAGTCTATAAAATGCAGTTTTGAGGCTTCCAGCCCCTGTCACATGGGGGAGAATAGAGAATGGCAAAGATTCGAATTCCATACTAACAGCCCACATCATGCACAGGAATGAAGCCCATGAAATCCCATATGGTTTCCCACCTATAGACCTTCTCTGCATCCTTCTTGAAATGCCACTTTTCCTTTGGTTCAGGATTAAGAACAAACAAAACAACCCAAAAAATTCTTACATTTATTGCTGAGATGCATAGTAGAATATTTGCTTTTGTTATATGTCCTATTCCCTTAAAGCCAGCTCTCCTCTCTTCAAGTTCACAGCAATCTAAAGTCCATCCATCCCTCCTCCCTGAATCTACCAGAAGTATCCAAAATAAAAATCTGTGAGGATGTCTATAGAGAAAACTAGGAAACAAGGTATCTAAACAAGTGTCCACATGAGGGCTCAGGAATAAGTAGGTAACTCATAGCTTCTCAAAGGGAACAGATCATTTTAATCATGCTCTTCAGTCTCATGACACGTACTGGCTTCATCACCAGTCATAGTTCAGGGTTCCAAACTTCCAGACTTGATACCTGTCTTGCCACTTTTCAGTTCTAGTGTTGCAGAAAACTATATTTTAGCAATAGGTAAAGAAGCAAACTAATAAGGTGAGAAACAGAGGAAAAAGTGAGCGTGAGGATTATTAGAGGCACATGTGGTCATTGCCAAGGGCCAAACCACATTTGAGTAGAAAAGAGAGAGACTTTTTAGTACATGAAAAATTTCGGTGACTAACATCTACTTCATATTATTAGACACAGTCTGGTAGCAAGCACTGGCTAATACTAGGAAAAATGAGTAATTACAGATTTTATAAGTTCCCTTCTCATTGACTAAAAGATACTTTTGCCTCTTAATTGTCTATAAGTCCCTTGAGAGTGGGGAAGTGAATCTGTTATTGTTTCTTATTGTTTACCTAGTATAGTGGTCATTAGCAGGCCCTTTATACATTATAGTTGAATGGACAAATTGAGCAAATGAAGAATTGACAAACTAGATCACTCTGGGGTGACCCTGTATATGTGTTTATCTGTCTCTCTCCCCTCCTTCCTCCCTCTCTCTCTCTCCCTGGCTGTGTGTATGTGTGTGTGATTTTGTACTAGGTATTAATTTTTATGTTGGATACATTAGCAATATTGTGGTCTCACAATTCTGCATGAGTTTGTGGTATGGGGTTAAGTTTTGGCCAGTCAGTTCCTTAGCATAATTTTTACCTAAGTGAAAAGATAACATCCTACCCCAGACTAAAGTAGAAGCATGGCCTGTAGGAGTCTTCCAAAGGAAAATATTTTCTAAGTGGGGAAAGAAAAATGATAATTTTTGATGGCATTCTTTCTAATTGTGTGTCACCAAGTGAAATCTGAGCTCTTGCAGTGTGTTTTTGGAATTCAAATGTTATCATTTGGAATTGATATTAATTACTTTTGTGCTGCTTGGCATTTGCTGAAACGTTATTTCTACAACAATTCCACTAAAGTTGCCTAGGCAACTATCTCCGCTGTGATCGTCATCATCATCATCATCATTGCTTTAAGTCTCTCCTGTTCTAGTTCATCTCAGCTGGGCTCTGCACACCATACCTCCCTTCTCTCCCTCTCCCCTGCAGGAAGTTCCGTTCTCCCGCGTGTGGTGCAGCAACCGGCAGCCCCTGCACTGTGCCTTCTCCCTGGAGCGTTACACGCCCACCACCACACAGCTGTCCTGCAAAATCTGCATTCGGCAGCTCAAAGGCCATGAACAGATCCTCCAAGTGCAGACATCAATCCTAGAGGTGAGTCCTTGATCTACAGGTCATTTGACCCTCTTTCTGAAGGATGATAAGAATAATAAAGCTATCCCTACCAGCTGTGCTATTCAGTTTCTGAAAGAGCTTCAAAATGCACAAACTCTTAATCTTCATTACTGATAAGGGAAAGTAAACCTTGTTTCAGGCCAAGGACTGAACTAAAGAAGGTAACTTTGAGGAAGGAACTGGTACCAGGCTTTTCATACACAAAATAGCAAGAAGTCTCAGTCCACAGCCCGCTTGGATTATCAGCTGAGATTCATTATAGAATGAAGCCAGATGGTGCAGTTGAGACACATGCCACAAAGAGGCACAAAGCTACCCTCAGACTGTTTTTCTACTGGTTCTGACTAGTTTTCCAGAAGTCAGTTGCCCTGTATGTGTTATTTTATCTCCAGCGACTGGACTCCCTGTCTTACTGTTTCTCATGCCCCCCAGGCTTAGAATTCTGTACATCCACATTTCCATTACTCCATTCCAATACAATAATATAAGAAGGACATCATTCTACAAGGTAAGGAAATGCAAGTGCAAAGAGGGACTTTATCCAGGTCAGATCAGTATTGGAAAGTAGAGTTAAAGTAGCAGTCAAGGGAGGATTCACTTGAGCACTTTTGAAAAAAAGACATCTGATTTCCACCATGACTCTAATTTGTGCTAAACCACCAAGTGACTTCATGGGTTTGAACATAAGCTTATAAAGTAGACAATAGCCATCCTTCCTGAATGGGATAGAGGGAGAGATTAGCAGAGGGATTGTGATGCTTTTGTTTGGCAGTTTCTAGGTCATTACAGGCTAGTGCAGGAAAACATACATATTTTGCTCACTTATAGGATAAATATATACATATACATACATATATGCATTTATTAATATAAAAATATATATTTATAAATTTAGGCTTGGCAGAAGATTGAACACATTTATATACATGTAATTCAATTTCAGGGTTTTTTCTTGGAAAATTTATAGCTGTAGAGCATTATTCCTTCTCTCTATTCTCATTTGAATTCATTGTTTATGCAAAATGAGTATTGCTAATTCCCCAAATAGTTTTTTTGGGGAATTGTGCTTTCCAATGGATTGTGCCTTAAAATTGATAGCTGTCTTTTTTTTTTTTTCCTTTTTTTTTTTTGAGACAGAGTTTCGCTCTTGTTACCCAGGCTGGAGTGCAATGGCGCGATCTTGGCTCACCGCAATCTCTGCCTCCTAGCTTCAAGCAATTCTCCTGACTCAGCCTCCCGAGTAGCTGGGATTACAGGCACGCGCCACCATGCCCAGCTAATTTTTGTATTTTTAGTAGAGACGGGGTTTCACCTTGTTGACCAGGATGGTCTCGATCTCTTGACTTCGTGATCCACCCGCCTCAGCCTCCCAAAATGCTGGGATTATAGGCGTGAGCCACCACTCCCGGCCGATAGCTGTCTTAATTGACATGTTTATGCACTATTTGCATTCATTATTGCCAGTTAGCATTATGTGCTCAAGTAGTTTTGATGGAGAAGGTAGATCTGGAAACCTGGGGTAGGATATTTTTAGGTTCTCTTTCTTGAACAGTGATGGTATATTTCACACTATACATTTCAAAGTAAAATAAAACCTGTAGGAAGGTTTTAAAAATAAAAAGAAAATCCGAGAAGAGCTGGTATTCAGAAGTTAGGTATGAAAAGGCATCACATAAAAGACCTCTCTCATCCAAATTGCCCTAGATATCTGTCAACAGGCCAAGGAAAGAGTTCAGGCTTAAAGGTTTTTGTTTGTGAACACATGTAGATATTAGTGATCAATATGTGCTATTACAGGATGTGACAGGTGTTTTTGCTCCCTGTTTAATAAATTCTTAAAGTGCTTGAAAGGAAAATTAGCTAATAAATACAACCCTATTGTTTATTCTCCAATTTGTTTTCTAATGCTTTACCAGTTTACAGTCACTTAGAAATGCCTTGCAGAAGATAACATCTCTTGATAATGAGAGACAAGTATCAGAATAATATTTCAATGTTTATTGTCAGGCTATAGTCATCCAATTTGAGGGCTGCTACATTTTGGAGGCTTTATTAACCCTTTGATCCTTTTAAGGATCACTTTATTAACTGCTTCAAGCATTGCTGCAGAATTTGGCCCAGGTTGTCTTCTTCACTTTGTGATAAACTGTATTTCTTAGACAAGTCTAATTTGCTCTCATTTTTTACGTCAGAAGATGACTAATAACTTCGGTAAGCCACTGTATTTCAGCTATCATTTCATTTGCTTTCATATTTGTCATACAGCCATCAAAACTCTGTGGGCGAAGTGTGAGTACTATCACAATTTTACATGCTATAAAAGTCTCAAAGGCATCAACTTTCTTGTCCAAGATCAAAGATCATGGAACTCACAAGGAAGTGGAGCCACAGTACCCAACTCAGAGACCCGACTTCAGGATCAAAGTCTGACTACCCCACTATACGACTCCTTGATCCCAGTCAAGGCCGTCTAATGGATTGGCCTTAACTGTGGGCCTTGTTCATAATATGACTTCTCTCTGGGGGCTCAGGTACTAGTGACAAACGTCATAGCACCAAGTGATGATTTCAAGTACCTGAAAATATATGAAAATTGAGAAGTTCTTTCTTCAAAAGAAGAAAGGATGGGATGTAACCATCTGTGTGATGGACTAGAACTGTTCATTCTGTAATAGAGATCTTACACGTAGCTCTGCCAACAAATGGATGTCTTGGTTGAATGATTGCTCAGACCCATTTAATCCTGGGATTGCCTGACTCACAGGAAAGACATGCATCTGGTGATACATCTGATGAATAAAAACTGTCTTCTTGGCTGGGCACAGTGGTTCATGCCTGTAACCCCAGCACTTTGGGAGGCCGAGGAGGGCAAATCACGAGGTCAGGAGATTGGGACCATCCTGGCTAACATGGTGAAACCCAGAATCTACTAAAATACTCAAAGTAGAAAAAATTAGCCAGGCATGGTGGCAGGTGCCTGTAGTCCCAGCTACTCGGGAGGCTGAGGCAGAAGAATCACTTGAATCTGGGAGGCGGCGGTTGCAGGGAGCCAAGATCATGCCACTGCACTCCAGCCTTTGTGACAGAGCGAGACTCAATCTTAAAAAAAAAAAAAAAAAAAAAAAAAAAAGAAAGAAACCTGTCTTCTTTACCCTAAAAATGACTTAATTTTTTGGTAAATGGTTTCAGCAAAAGTGAAGATGCAGCAAGTGCTGAGAAATTGGGATGATCTGGGGAGGTGCAGGATGCACTCTAGAATTCTAGACACAGGTCTCTGTCAGTGAGTTAGGAATAATAGATCGACTTTTAAAGTATATCATACTTCATGTCCCCTAGGCAGAAAAAGACTACATTTAGGTGGTTTAATATGTAAGATAAATTCATCAAATTAACATTTATAATATATATATAAGATTTAAGATATATAAAATATATCTGAAATATTGATTTTATATATTAATAGCAGTAAGATACCTATCTTAAATACTGCTTCAAATATTTAAGTCAATGCAATAATCATCCTCATTGAAGGCATTTGATCCTTCATGTTCAGCCTCATCCCTGACATATCTCTTCATCCCTCTTATCTAAGTGATTTTTCAAATAAACCCAGTCCTTCATACCATCTTCACACTTAAAAGTTATTTTTGTGACCAAGATAATATATCTTTTTTTTTCTTTAGAGTAGTCATTATTGTATCAGTCTTTAGAAGCAACGTTTTCCTCTTACATTTAACCCTATGGAATTACCTAATGATTATTCCCAATCGATACTCCAATAAAGCAACAGTATCAACAGTCTAAAATTATAGACCAGACTAAAACAGTTTTGCAAATATTGAAGAGAAGGGAAGAATTCACAAGTAATTTATTTCATCATTCCTTATTAATGTAACATTATTAAAGAATCTTTTTTTTTTTCAGTATAAACAACTTAAAGGAAGCTTGCATGTTACAATTTTCCCTTCAAGCATTTCTCTTATCTTTTTTCCAAAAGTGTTGGAAGTTGGGGGATAATTTGTCTGTTACAACAGACAGAATAGTTGGAATTTCTCATTGATTTATAAGTCCCTTAGCTTACCAGGTAGCAGCTGCTTATCTCAGATGTGCAGAGTATGAAAATCTACTGTTCCTCTGCATATTTAATTTAAACAATCAGAAAATGTGATGTATCTACAGTATTCTTATTACTTGGCCCAGATGTCCTTTAGAATGCATCATAAATGTTACATAAAGTATCATCCTTATGCATGGAAAATATTTAAATTTGAAAACTTTAAGAGGGAAATGGGGACTCACTTACTAACATGTCGTAAATTGAAAAATTACTTATTTTTAGACTCAGTCTCATATAATACTTTACTCATCTTCAAATAAGACCACCTTGTTCAGCTTTTTCTGAAGATATCATGCGTCAAGGTGGTTTTTCTTCTGCCCACAGTGAAGAGAGAGCTTGGTCAACAATTTATGGGTACCATGAGGGCTTTCAGAGGCCAATTCTGTCTCTTGGGATCCTTCAGCAAGGACACTTCAGTGTTTTCAGTTTCATTGATAAGCCATGTCTTTGGCATTAAGACCCTTTGGTGTCATTTTACAATGACAGCTACCATGTTAACTTGCATAGAATTAATAGAAAATTTCCTTCTAGTTTCTATCATAGTCTTAAGTCAGAAAATATGCAAGAATACTATTCCTATTTGATTTGCATTCTTAGAGGCTAGAGGAAATTTTACAAACCATGATTAAAAATGATGTCTCTTGTAACCTATTTTAAGCAGTAAGAAGCCGAATTGGTTCATTTTGTAACCATTCAATATATCAGAATTGTGCACTCTGCCTGAAATAACCACCTATCCACCTAATTTCTATTCATTCAATGCCTACTTATCTTTCAGGCCAGCTCAAATGCCTTCTCCATGAAGTATTTCCTACTGTACTCAGAAAATGTTTTCCTTAACCACACAGCACCGTAGATTTCAGACACTTGTCTTAAAACAGGGTGGTATGTTGAAATAAGCACTGTTACAGTTGTTAGGATATCAGAATTCTAGTTTCGCCTATGTGGAAAACTACCTGGGTGATTTTTTCCAGGTTTCATAACCTCTGTGGAGTCTATACAAATGCAAAATAACTGATTAGGAAATCGGGGCTGAGATACATAAGGTAGCATCCAAGGTCACTGAACCAGGAAGTGTTGAGTTTTACTCCAAAGTGGGGTCTTTCTGGTTCTAAAAACGATGTTTTTTTGTGTGTTATACTATGACAACCTCAAGTACTGGAATAGTTTTGATGAGCATTGTTTCATAATATTCCAGGAACATAACTAAAACCAGTAAGTAGAATCTGTTTAATAAGATAACATGTACCCTGAGATTCTAAGAAAACCGTGTGATATGCAGCGCTTTTCACATGTGTGTGACCATGAAACTGCCATTTCTTGGAATCTCTTCTGAGATACCCTTTTGGAACTTGTAGATTAAGGCATTTTGTTTCCAAAACAGAACTGTGTTAAATAGTTACAGAAAGAGAAAAATCATTATTAATCATTAATGAAATTTCTGTATCAACCAGTTTTCTCAATTAACAGATTTGAGAAACTCTATTTTTAACCTATGAAGTCCGATAGTTTATAGTTATGTGAGCCTGGCTGCTGGCTGAAAAAGGCCACCATGGCTGTGGTGCCCACATTAGGAATATATTTAATAATTGGAAGAGGCATTGGGGCAGGATTTCAGGGAGGGAAGGAAGGGCGTGTATGGACTTGGAGGGCACAACAGGCAAGTTTTTAAGGCAAGGGACAGCTTCTTGGAGTTTAAATAGTTCTAACTAGTCCCTTAATCCAATTCCAGATCTGATGCTTTAATTACCCCTCAGATTAGTTTTCTTTTGCTACGTAACAAACTACTACTACTTTAGAAGCACAAAACAACACTTATTTATTATCTCACAAGACTGAAACCAAAGTGTTGGCCAGGGCATGTCCTCACCTGGAGCTCAGAGTCCTTTTCTAAGTTTATTCAGGTTGTTGGCACCACTTTGTTCCTTACAGCTTTAGGACTAATATCCCCATTTTCTTGCTGGCTATTGGCCAGAGGTCACTCTTGGCTCCCAGAAGCCACCCACAGGTCCCAGACACATGGTCCCCTCTATAGGAATCTCACAAAGTGACTGTTTGCTTTCCTCTAGGCCAGGAGAAAAGGTGTCTCCAGACACTAAGCGCTATCTCCTATCTCATTTGAGGACCACCTGATTAGATCAGGCCCACCCAGAAAAATCTCTTAATTGATTCAGAGTCAACTGATTAGGAGTATTAATTACATCAGCAGAGTCCCTTTTGTCTTATCATCATGGAAGTGATTCAATTGGATATTTTTCAGTCCTTAAAATTCTGTTAGTCCATTTAAACTTATTAGCAACCACTGCAGCCTGGCACATTTCTGTGGGATTTCATGTTGGAGATAAGGATTAGTACTGAAATGACAAATTCTTACTGGGCAGCTTTAAACCAGAAGCAGGTAGGCAGGCAGCAGGCAGGAGCTTTCCTTATCGTACCACTATACAAGCTGGCTATACGTTACTCTGACTCAAGGCTGGCTCTATTATGCCAAAGCAATTTAATTCTGAAATAATTTTAATTTTGAAATAAAGATATTTATTATAAAATCACACAACTTTAGGACTAGGGGATAAAAAACATAATTAAAGGCAATCAACATACAATCAATCATACCTTTGTAGCTTTCATACAAGGCATTTCCTAGTCAGCTCCTTTAATCAGCCTGTTCATCATTGGTCAGTTATGACTATCAGAGGGCCATTCCTTACTCTGAACTGAAATCTGTCATTTGGTATCTAGAAGCTGAATCTAGATCTATCCCTGAGAACAGAAAAAAAAAAAAAAGAATCTAATTGTGCTCTCAGCTGACAGCTCTTTTAATGGTGGAAGCTGGTTATTGTGACTCCCCTGAGTGGAAGAGGCTGTTGTAAATTTCCACTACACAATTTATTAGGCTACTAGAGTAGTTCTTTACTATCTTAGAAGAAAGGGGAACTTATCAATATATTTTAGAGTCCGTCACAACAGGCAAGCATTTTGTGCATGTGTATTAACTCAGATTTTCTTAAAAAATAAAAGTGTTAATCAGGACTGCTTTCAGATGGATCTGATCATGTGTTCCTTATTTTGTTTATAGAGTGAACGAGAAGCCATCACTTTCTTTGCACAAGAGGACAGCACTTTTCCTGCACAGACTGGCCCCAAAGCCTTCAAAATTCCCTACTCCATCAGACAGCGGATTTGTGCTACATTTGATACCCCCAATGCCAAAGGCAAGGACTGGCAGATGTTAGCACAGAAAAACAGCATCAACAGGTAACTGGGGGCAACTTCTGGAGGATGATGTTACTCAGAGAACTTGGAAACGTAAAGTGGGCTAAGTGTAGCCATGTAGTTTCTGAAACCTAATATTTCTATGCATTCCTCTGGCCATATTTCATGTGTGTTCCCACTAAGTAAGTGAGAAAAGATCAAGAATTTGACAGTCGGCCAAGCATAGTGGGTCATGCCTGAAATCCCAGCACTTTAGGAGGCTGAGGGAGGCAGATGGCTTGAGGCTAGAAGTTTGAGACCAGCCTGGGCAACATGGCGAGACCCTATCTTAAATAATTAGCTGGGAGTGGTGGTGTGCACCTATAGTCCCAGCTACCTGGGAGGCTGAGGAGAGAGGATCACTTGAGTCAAGACTGCACCACTGCACTCCAGCCTGGGCAACAGAGTGAGACCCTGTCTCAAAACAAAACAAAAAAAACACCTTGTGTGACATTTCCTGCTACCCCATTCTGCCTTTGGCAACATTATAGAAAAGCCCTACTTTGGGTCTTATACCATTCTCTAGTTTTGCAAATTGAGTCACCCAAATGGGGACTTAGATTATGTTATCTTGGAGATTGTGAGTGAACAGAACACTTTCTCAAGCTGGTGAGGCAGAAACAAGCAAATTTTTCACATCTCCTCTCTACTATCGGGTAACCATAAGCATGCTTTAACCCTTGTGAGGACATGATCAACCTACAAAGTCAGTTGCCTGAATAGAAAAAAGGAAGTTTGAGGATAACTTTTGGGTCGGAAGCCAGAAGATGTGAAATAAGCCAAAGCTTGCCTAGGCACTATGTACAGGCATGCTGCTAAAACTGACACTGCTCATTACTGCACTAACATTTGTAGTTGAGTTGAGAGTAGAATAGAGAGATCCATAATGGGCTTTATTACTTTAGATGAGACAGGCAGAGGTGATGCTCTCCAGGGCAACACTGATGGGCAGGCTTGTTTGGGCTCAGCTTGAGAGATACCTAGCATCCCTGCACTGAAAAACAACATCTCCTCTCCCTCTAAACCCACTGCATGCCCCAGAATGAATAGAAAACACATTTTATTTCACTTTCCTTTGGTACTATTTTTTTCCTTTGAGGCAAAGCCTTATTTTCTTACTGTTCGACTTGCTCTGTCATTTTCATTTTTTGTTCTTTATTTTCACAGACATCCTACCTGACTCTTTCTTCTCTGAAAGGGAGGGTAGATGTCTGCCAAGAAGGAATGGAGTGCTACCGTCTGTTTCAAAAGGGATCCAGAAGCCAAGAACGAAGGGCACAACTAGAAATCAGTCACAGTCAGAGAGGAAAGTCAAGACAGAGGCATTGCTGCAAGAGAAAACTGAATTTACAGAGACAGGCAAGCCTGAAAAGAATAGACACATGTTTGAAAAGGCATATATTGAAAATGAAAGAAACAAAAATGTGTGAATGTACAGGGGAAAAAATTAGGTTGAATATTTCCCAACAACTTTGACAAAAGATGAGATGTCTTGTATATACGTAATCAATGAACACCATGACTGTGTCAAGTTCCCTTTCTGATCAACATGGATAGAAAAATGAACCTAGAAAACATAATGTGGTTAAAAAAGAACAGTGAACAGGGACTCAGAAGATCTACATGGCAGCCGTGGTTCTGCTACCAATACCTGTCTGCCTAATGAGTCACTTACTATCCCTGTGTTTCTTTTTCTTAAAATGCAATTGAATCTGAACTATGTTAAGTCTAATTCATGCTGGCTATAAAAGTTTATGATTAAGTTACCATTTAAAAAAATTGTCACAGAATACCTGTGCGCCCATAGATGCTGTTGTTAATTTGCTGAATGAGCGTATGCATGTTCCTACCTTATTACATTTTATTCTCCATTTATAGTACACATAAGAGGACTTCAAGGAGTACCTCCAAAGTCATCAGTGTCTGACCTCGCACAGTAGGGAAAATGCATTTCATACTGGGAGACTAAGTTTAACAACCTTTTGTATCTGGTCACGAATGAGCAGTCTATGACTATCCTGGAGCCAACTGCCTGATTCTGTGTCTGGGGTCATAAAACCTGAGTGCTCCTGTGCATGTTGGTTTACTTGTTTTTGTTTTTCTCTAAGATCCCATCTCCAGGAAGATTTTTTTTTGACATAATTCATATAACCTATTTCATGGAAAATTTCTAACACAGTATCCAGAATATGTGGATTCTTAATAAATGCTAGTTTTTCCCCGTGACATTTCCACAATTAATAGCAAATTAGAATAGCACAAATATGTGGAACCTACTTCTGTCTTTAAATCTTATATAGTCAGGCTCCTACCTATAATTCTAGCACTATAGAAGGCCAAGGTGGAAGTATCGCTTGAGGCCACAAGTTCAAGGCCAGCTTGCACTTAGGGAGAACCCTGTATCTACAAAGAATTAACAAATTAGGCATGGTTGTGTATGCTTCTTGTCCCAGCTATTTGGGATGCTGAGCCAGGAAGATTGCTTGAGCCAAGGAGTTTGAGACTGCAGTGAGCTATGATTGCACCACTGCACTCCAGCCTAGGTGACAGAACAAGACTCTGATTCAAAACAATAATGATACTAAATAAAGGAAAATCTTATATAGTCAACATACTGATTTCACTGACTGCCATTCTCTGCCTTTCTCTTTAATCTCCAGCTTTACTCTCAAAAAGTAGTCAACTTATGGAGCAAAAATGATTTAAACTAAGGGCTAGCAAACATTTTTTTTCTATAAAGGATCAGACAGGAAAGAGTTTAGGCCATGAGATCTGTTGCAACTACTCAGCAACTATTCAACTCTGATGCTGTAACAGAAAAGCAGCCAGAGAGTCTGTAAACAAATAGATAGGACTGTGTGCCAGTAAGCTGTATTTAAAAAATGGAAAATGACCCATATTTGGTCCTGCAATCTGTAGTTTGCTGACTTTTGATTTAAGTGAATCTGCCTTGAAAAACATCCATAGGATGTTGTTGGCTCTATCAGGATAATACCTGGAGCTGAGGTTTCTCATCCAGCTCTGTCTTAAGGCTGATGTGGTTACAGCAGAGCTGGCCACCAAGATACTTGGAGAAGAATAGGAGAAAACTACTCACAGCCACCTTGCACTCTGTTAGCTTATTCTATTTTGCAGAAATTGTCAAGCTTTCTTTATGTTTTGAGTACTGTCCCAAAGAGGGATTTTTGGGGATGTGATCCATCACAACGTTCCATTGTAAAAATCCCAAACCATTGTCTTTGCTCTCTTATGATTCCAAATAATATAGTCCAGAAATAATAGTAAATGTGTTAAAACACAGAAATCTAAAATTGTCTCTATGCCAATATTATTGAGTAAGAAAGCCATGCACAGCTTGGGATTTCATCAACCCTGAGATCACAAACAGATGATCACAGAGTACACACAGAGTCAGTCATTCTATTCAGGCAGTTCACCTACCTTGATCTTGTGACAGCACTTTCACCTGACTCTTCCCCTCCATTCAATTCCAAAAAGTGTTTAAAAGCTAGTAAAGCTACCACCCTCAAATCATTAAGGAAGCCTTTCAAAACAAGTGGAAGAAAACATTTGCTTTTACTTTATTGCCAGTGAAAATGTTTTCTTATCCTCCTTTTGGTAAATGCAAATGTCACTGATGATAATATGCCTTTTTGCTAGTCAGGCCTCTACTTAGATCTGAACAGGAAGGAAAAGACAGGGAATGTAAAGTAAAAAGCTTAGCAGTCGATGAGAATGCGAGAAATGTCAGTAGTGTGTGCTGTACGGCTGGCAACACAGGTGGCCTTGAAACCCGCCTGGCATATGGATCACACTAAATAAGCTACACAGCCTCGCAAAGAATGTCATAGATAACAGTTGCAGTTATAGATTCTGTGAGCAAACTTTGACTATTACTCAGAGTTCATACTTGCTGCATTTCAAAGCTGAGATTGCACATTTATTCTGAAAATTCAGCCATAGTAACTCCATTTCAATGCTCCTGGCCACCTGTGATTGGTAGATGGGTAGAACTGAGAAATAAGGAATTGATCATGCAGCGGGTAGGTGGTGGGGATCAATGCAGAGGACTTAACAAATTAAATGTTGGAAACTAACTGCTTTATGTAGAAGTGTTCCCCCATATCTAAACTTCCATGGTGCTTTGTATTTTCTATGATACTTTTTATTTTTTAATTACAGTTAATCATACTGAGAGAAGACTATGTACTTGGGGGTTATTCAATAAATACTTCTTTAATGAATGATATTAACTTTTTCACAGGAGAGTGTTTTTCTGATTGGAGATGGAGTCTTTCTCTGTTGCCCACACTGGAGTACAGTGGTGTGATCTTGGCTCACTGCCACCCCCACCTCCTGGGTTCAAGTGATTCTCCTGCCTCAGCCTCCAAAGTAGCTGGGATTTCAGGCACGAGCCACCATGCCTGGCTAATGTTTGTATTTTTGCAGAGATGGGGTTTCACCATGTGGGCCAGGCTGGTCTCAAACTCCTGGCCTCAATAATCTACCCACCTCAGCCTCCCAAATTGCTGAGATTATAGGCGTGAGCCACCACACCTAGCCAGGAACGTGTTCCTGACTCTGAAAACCTACCTCCTAATAGACAGAATTGATATAAACAAGCATCAGGGGATCTTGAAAGTGCGTCTTAAAACAGGCTACATGGCTGGTATTGTGGAAGATTCCTATCTTTTCCCTCAGATATGAACAGTACCTGAAATTCTACTATTAGATCATTCTTCTGTGATGCCTCCTAATTTTCATATTCCAGAAACCCTTGTGAAAATACAGCCAGCTTGACCAAGTTGCTATGGAAACAGATTCATGAGATGGGAACAGATCCATGAGATATGGGCAGATGAGTAGAGGGGTGGTCGCCACAATGGAAGAAAGGATTCCAAACATGGGAAGCAGCAGATAAACGATGTCTTATTAACAGTTTTTCCCAGTGCCCTCCCAATTGTATATTTGTTTGAACATGTATAAGCACTTGCTAGGGAAAACGTATTTCTTATTGGTCTGCTAGTTAAAACGTTTCAAACATACTTTAGACTTAATGGGTTATGGTGTAAAAACTGTACACATGAAATTCCTCCTATCTCATGGCTGACATGCTGTGCTAGAATTTGTTTCCCGTGAAATCTTTTAACATGAGAAACAGAATCTTCTCACACTGAGGTGCTATCTTTTCATTTCCTCTGTCCATCCTATTAATTGGATGCAAAGGAACAGTGAGATGGCCAGAGAGCTGAGGGAAAGGGTGGAGGAAGGTCACAAGGCAGCTTTGCAATCTATTTCTGAATAGCTGTGTAGAACTCACCTGAGGTAGAAGAGTCCTAGAGTCAGGTTTCTTTGAAATGAAGGAAGAACAGAGAGAAAGAAAGAGGGAACACGTTGAGTATAAGATGCAGACAGAGCGCCTGCTTCACAGGCAGACCACTAAGTGTGGTTACTTGGTGACCAGGGGCTGTAGGTATTTTCATTCTTGCGTATGGGGATTTATTATGATCACACTAAACTAAGCTTCTTGGTTCTGCAGGTTAGAAAACACATTCTAGCCTTCAAATAACGGCTGTGAGGCTGCCATTTCTAAAAAATCAGTCTTCATGCCCTAAGGAGTGCTGAGAAAGCTGACAATGTCAGTAGGTCTGAATAAGGATGTTTTTATAATTTGAGAAAGTAAAATCCTAGGAATGATTTATCTAATTTGTGAGAGAACATTTTAAATGATTAACTATTTCCTTATCAAGTTTTATTACCTGGTTCTAGAAACCAGATGACTCTTCTAAGAAGAATGATTGCATAGGGAGATAGTATTAAACATAAGTCTTGTAGTCAAAATACAAGAAAGCCCAAATCAGATTTTTCTGATTCTGGTCCAGTGTGGACTTACGCAGGGTCTATAATTTAAAAAGCCCTTACAGTGAAGCCAGAGGTACCCAACACAGCAAAGTGGAGGATGTTTGGGTTTCATTTTGTCAAAGTCAATGATTCATGAAACAATCTGCTAATATGAAGCTGAACACAGACAGCCCTGGGACATGTTTAGCCATGAACAAGCTGTATATGGTTTGTAAGTGGCAGGTGCCCATCCTAAAGGCAATATGGAAAAGAAGCTTTTTATGTTCTTCCGAAAGAACTAAAGTTATGCTCCCATTGTGAGCTCTAGGGGATGCTGACAAGGGATGTCACATTTCTTCCAGGCAGTGTGTGTGTGCGCATATGCTAGGCTTTGAAGGAATAAGTTCCCTCCTATAAGCTAATGTTTTCAGAAAAGACAGTCATGCCAAAACCCCTTTATAGCCTAACTAGTCCCCTTAACAAGTGCTGTTTCAAATAGTACTGAAAAAAGTAAAC
This sequence comes from Aotus nancymaae, assembly GCF_030222135.1. Taxonomy (NCBI): domain Eukaryota; kingdom Metazoa; phylum Chordata; class Mammalia; order Primates; family Aotidae; genus Aotus; species Aotus nancymaae. The sequence goes on along the minus strand of NW_026988494.1, from coordinate 3,520,492 downwards.
TATGTCAATATGTCTAAGGATGTTTTCATAATATGAGAATGTAAAATCCTAGAAATGATTGTATCTAATTTATTAGTGTGCTTTTAGTGATTATTTCTTCTCAATTATTTGTGAGGTTTTATCATCTTTTCATTTTCCAAACTGAGAAACTGTCATAAGCTTATCCTGTCAGGAATGAAACTGGAGAACTGAAAACGGACTGCAGCTGACTTTGTTCTCACTTGGCAACAGACCTCAAGGATCCAGGGCTCTCATACATTTCCAAAGAAGAAAGAATTCTTGCTATTTTTTTTTTTTTCAAGAAACAGATAATGAAATAGGTAAAAGGATAATGATGAGGGAAATTTTATTGCCAAATTAATTGGCCTGAAATGATTAATGTACCACTTTTAGAACAAGGCAGACTGGAACTCAGCATGTTTTCAGGTGCCCATGTCCTTCCCTTTCAGGTTTTCAATGCCAGCTTCCTCTCACTGGAAGATACTGGGGGCAGCAGGAATTTTCTAGTGCTCACCTCTTGCTTAGTCTTTAAAAATGCTGCACTGACTCACTTTCTACTGCAGGCTGCTTTGCTGTTTGTTGACTACCCAGTGAAGTTGAAGTTTGGGGATGAAAGCTTGATGAATGGGTCAAATGCTTATGGTGTGTTCAATTACTGCTTTTGAGGATAAATGGCTTTTCTCTTCTATTTTCATTTAAAGAAGCATATGGAGGGTTGGTTTTGGTCACATAAGAGGCTTTCAGTAAATTAGACAGTTAAAATGATAGCAGAGATATTAATATTTTTCCATTACGACTATGTTTCAATTCCCTATTTGGTGCTATACAATTTGATTATACACTGTTTTTGTAACGATGTTTTCCAATTTATTATAGGCAGCTTAACTTTGTTTTTACTTTTTGTGCTGACAAACTACTCAAAAAGAAGATCTTTTAAAAATAAGCTTTTTAGTAGCTAAATTGAAAACAGTGGCCAGGCGTGGTGACTGACACCTATAGTCCTGGTACTTTGAGAGGCCAAGATGGGAGAATCACTTGATCTCAGGGAACTCAAGGCAAGCCCTGGTAACATTGTCAGACCCCCGTCTCTACCAAAAATAACCTTTTAAAAAATTACCCAGGCATGGTGATGCTCACCTGTGGTCCTTGCTACTTGAGAGGATCACTTGAGCCTGAGAGGTCGAAGCTGCAGTGAGCTATGATCACACCACTGCACTCCAGCCTGGGTGATAGAGTGAGACCCTATCTTGCAAAAAAAAAAAAAAAAAAAAATAGAGTCAGATGTAAGTAGCAACAATTTCTAGACTATAAACCGTTAAACTTGCTGTCTTCATGTCACAGGTACAAGTGCTCCCTTCTATTTGAAAGTGTTGGGCAAAAGCTCAAATTCTGAAGGAAATTATTGCATGTACATGGGTTAAGGAGTCTTCTCTGCTAAGGACGTGGGGCTGCAACTCAGATGCGATCCCCTAGTATATTTTAGTATGAAATTCACTCTCACACACGGTCACGAGAAGAGCTTACAAGCTTGCAAATAGGTAGATTGTCCTCCTGGTAGCATGGTTCTGAGTAACTGAAATAAAAGCTTTGTTATCTGGAATTTTGAATAAAAGAGAGGCCGTTACACTAAGAAAACTGAGCCAGACAGACTCCAGCGGGAAGTGCAAGGTGCCCTTGGTAGCTCTTCAGTGTACCTCCCCAGAGTTAAGATAGAGCCTGAGCCCTGTGCCTTTCTCTCCATTCCTGTTATCTAATCTCTTTGTTAACTGATGGAGGATTTAGATGTACTAGTCCCTAAGATATTTGCATTTGAATACTCAGGGATTTGGGAAGATCTGAAAGCTTTCACACTCCTAAAGAAAGGGTGGTAACTCTAGCCACTTTTCCTTTTCATAAAATTAGCCCTGTGTTGCAATAATTTATAAAGACCTATAAGGCAGAATTCTATCCTGGTTCCCCAATTCTCCACCCTGCCTTTATACATTCAAAAAAGAAAACAGAAAGCTCAATAACTATTTCCAAAAATCCTCAAATCTAAAGTTTTTTATTTTAACAAGGTTATTAGTTTAAAGATGTATTTTGAAAATTAAGATTCTATATACAAATTTGGTTTTTAACTCATATACACCATTATAAGTTGGCCTATGTCTAGCAGGTGAAATTGGTAAGGTAAAGATTCTGAAGTTTCTAGTATTGTCCTGGCTTCTACATAAAGCATGGGCTTTTAATTGAGGCCAAGGGATGGAGATAGGGAAGTCTCTGAAAGACAAAATTAATCATGGTAATAGAACAAATCCCCTGGAACTCAGATGTGTAGAAAGCACGTAAGCTCAAGAAAACAAAATTAGATTTAATAAACCATTAGTACTCAATGAACTTACATGGATGAATGTATTGGGCTGTCTTTGCCCAAGCTTTAATCAGCTTGTCCCTGTATTTTACAGTTTATCTGTGCTTACTCAGAGTTCCAAAGGAAAAGATAAAGTCATTGAGTCCATAGGGCTTAAGGAAATGAATTAAAGACAAAATGATGCTAAAGTAAATTCCTAAAATTTAGAGATTAGAATGTTTAGGCCAAGCACAACAGCTCACACCTATAATCTCAGCACTTTGGGAGGTGAAAGCAGGCTGATTACTGGAGGCCAGGAGTTTGAGACCAGCCTGTGCAACATGGTGAAACCCCATGTCTACTAAAAATACAAAAATTAGCTGGGCATCGTAGCACATGCCTGTAATCTCAGCTACTTGGGAGGCTGAGGCATAAGAATTGTTGGAACCTGGGAGGTAGAGGTTGCAGTGAGCTGAGATCATGCCACTGAACTCCAGCCTGGGAGACAGAGCAAGACTCTGTCTCAAAAATAAAATAATTAACAAATAAAAAAAAAATAGAGAGTAGATCGTTTAGGTCTGCTTGTTATATAAGATCTTAATGACACTACAAAAAAATAAATGTTAGTTTTCAGAGTTACTTCCATTGATCAGAATTTGAAAAGGGTATGATGAACGTTCCCTGGTGTTCAATGCATAAAAAAGTTAATCTGAAGCATCTAAGATGAGGCAGTAAGCATTTACATCCTTAAAAATTTGTCAAATAAAAAAATAAAATTGTCAGGCATCTATCTGAATATTCAGGATTACTGTTTTTGCTAATGTTCTGGTTCCATTTCAGAAAAAATCAAACACACTCAGGAAATTGCTTAAAATCAACTATTACTGTGAATTCAGTTTTGTTGTACTGTATAAACAATGTTCCCTAAATGGTATATGCATTTACCTGCCAGTGCCCAAATGCACCAGTGTTATGATGAAGAGAAATGGGTCACATAGATTAGGATCCGAATAATTTCACAAGGAGATGAGATGAATATATGACATACCAGTTTTCATAAAATCATAATGCATTTGCACACATGTAAGCAGCAAAATAATTCAGCTATCTTTGTGAAATAGCCTATTGCTTTGCAATTTTAGAGAGTTTTTTATATATTATTTTTTTTTAGACGGAGTCTCGCTCTGTTGCCCAGGCACGATGTTGGGTTACTGCAACTTTTACCTCCTGGGTTCAAGCAATTCTTGTGCTTTAGCCTCCTCCCAAGTAGCTGGGATTACAGGCACCTGCCACCATGCCCAGCTAATTTTTGAATTTTTAGTACAGAAAGGGGTTTCACCATGTTGGCCATGCTGGTCTTGAACTCCTGACCTCAGGTGATCCTCCTGCCTCGGCTTCCCAAAGTGCCAGGATTATAGACGTGAGCCACCATGCCCAGCCTGTATATTATTCTATTGTTAACAAATAAATGTAGTTTAATAGTGTGAGAAACATGCTCACCCATCCAAACTCAAAGAATAGACTCAGAGGCAGGAAGAACAGCGAAAGTGAGACTTTTAATAGCAGCCTTGCAAGATCAGCTGTCTGGTAGGCAGGCATACTCAGGGCAGCTACAACAGGTAATTTATCTCCTAGCACCCAAGTCTCTCTTCCAGTTCCTCACTGGTCAAGTACTGTGGGGTAACAATCTTCCTGGCATCACGGAAGTTTCACTTTTACCTCATAAGTTTATACCCTGTCACCTTCCCTGCTTAAGTTTTGACTTCCTAATAATGAAACTTTCTTCCCTTTTATAGGTGACCCCTCCTCTACATTCTGTTCACTTATTGTGACCTTCTGGTACATGAGCTGTGTGGCTTGTTACATTCGTAGTGCTTAGATTTATAATACCTTGAAAATGGACCATTTAAAATGTTTTCTCACAATAGGATGTGTTAACTGAAAAACTGATTCCACTATTTTTAATAAAGTCAACACATTCTTCTATGTATGTATTAAAATTAAGTGGAATTCGAGATTTGTTTATGTTGTGCTGAATGTGCTTGTGCAAATTCAAAGAATAAATCTAAAACTTGCTTTGGGAGCACATTTCACTTGCTACAATATGTTCAGAGAGCTGTGCCAAGCAAGTTATATTTCTGCCTCTTTTGATCATTTAGCTTCCTTTAGCCCTGGGAGCTTATTCCACAAATCAGGACATTTGCAGGACTTTTCAGAACCATGTGACTGGCAGGAGTCATTCTCCCGCCCTTCTCTTCCTCAAGGCAGGTGTACTCACGGACATTTTTAATATTGTATTGAGACAATGATTCATCAGAAGCCTCAAAACCTACTTTTTATGCCTCTCTAAAGGTTCTGTCATTGAGTTTTTAATGCCCTGGTGTTCCTGTCATGTCTTGAAATGTCAAATATCTCCAAACATTTACATAGGATAAAGTTCTCAGAGTGCCTGAAGCAGGACATAGAGCTGGAAATTCAGCAACTTTGGCCATCTAGTTGATTATTTTCAAATGCAGGAAGTTCAGCCTGATCTTCTTTCAAATCACTACCAGCTATGGAAATCTACTTTGGGTTATAAGACAGTGGAGGAGTGAGGTCAGCATGGCAGCCTGCAGGCCACATCTGGCCCACTACCTGCTTGTATAAAGCCCATGAGCTAAGGATGGTTTTCGCATTTTTAAATGGCCAGAAAAAAATCAAAAGAGTAATATTGTGCGCCACATGTGAAAACTGTGTGACAATCAAATATTAGTGTGCCACATAAAGTTTTACTGGGACACAGCCACAGTCATTCACTTAACGTATTGTTTCTGGCTGTTTTTGCAATACCAAGGCAGAGTAGATTAGCAGCAACACAGACCATATGTGGCCCCCAAAACCGAAAGCATTCACTATCTGTTCATTTACAGAGAGAGTGTATCAACCTCTGGTATAGAATAGAGTTTAAGGTCAGTAGGATCACAAAGATTTTAGTCATTCCCATAGGACAAAAGTTCATTGTTGTTCAATAGCAAATACAAAATGTAAATATAAATCCTTAATAAAATTAGGATAAAGTACTGCTGCTTTTTTGTTGTAGTTGTTGTTTTTGAAAGAACAATAGAGATCATAAAGGATCATTTACCCGTGCTAGAAACAAAAGAATCTTCATGGTCATCATTCTTATAATGAACATAAAAGAAGACTGTCACACAGGCCACCCGGAGTCAACTCAGGCCTCATCTCTCAGTTTGCCTCTCTCCCAGCTGTTCGTTCAGTTTGCATTTCTACCTGGTTTTTTGGTGACAGTGTTTGTAGGAGGATATTGCAACTTTCCTTATAAACATCTCTACATGACAAGGAAGAAGTATCAATTTTCAAAACAAAGGTTTGTTTTTCTTTTTTTGTGTGTGACAGGGTCTCACTCTGCTGCCCAGCCTGGAATGCAGTGGTGCAATCATAGCTCACTGCAGCTTAGAACTCCTGGGCTTAAGTGAGTCTCCTGAGTAGCTGGGAGTACAGGTATTCACCACCACACCCTGGCTAATTTATTTTATTTTTGTGGAGAGAGGTCTTGCTTTGTTTTCCAGGCTGGTCTTGAACTCCTGGCATCAAGTGATTCTCCCACCTGCATCTCCCCAAATGCTAACATTACAGGCTTGAGCCACCACACTCAGCCAAAACAAATTTCTTAAATAAGAGGAACTAAGATCTCTTCAACTACTTAAGCGAGGTTTGCTTTGCCATTTCTATTAGTATAGAAATGAATAACCATCAAAGAAAAACAAAAGGAGGAAGGAAAGGAGGAAGGAAAGAAAAGATAAAAGACAAACTACCAGGAATGTTTTTAAGCTGGGGTTCTCTATTTGACAATTATAGCTGTCTGTTAGTGGAACGGACTTGTGGTGCTATTTGGCAACCAACTGACTGTAAACGGGATCTTAAGACCTTTGAATAAAACAGCACTTTATTCACTCACAGTTTGTGTGTGTGTGTGCATGCATCTGTGGCTCCTGTAAAAGGCAACATGTCCTTAAAATCTTGTCTGAGTGTCTGGTCTACATCAATCCTATTTGTGACCATAAGCTGGGCGTGGTGAGAGAAAGTAATACCATCCTCAAGATAGGAAATATTTGGCTGGCTCCGGAAAACCTTTTCAACTCATCAGAATTTTACCAGAGATGACATTTCTATCCTTACTGTAAAAGTCCCTATGAAAAAGTGACCTTTAATCTTTTGTGTTGTCTTTGTCTTTGTCATAGCAAAGTTACTGTCCTAAAGGTTACCGTGCTTTTACTGAAGATACCATGTTATTGAAAAGTGTTGTAGGAATCAATTACTTGGCTGAAGAATGTTGAATAAACACCTGTCATTGTATTATCAAAAGTGCGGTAGCAGATTCAGAAAATTAATAGATATTATCCTTGCCCTTCAGATGTTTGTGGTCAAATTGGGAAGGCAGAGTTCATGCACACACACACACACACAATAGATAAGCTTTTTATTCACATGAAAGTTAAGTACAAGCATAAAAAGAGTTCAGAGAAGAGAGTAAATGAGAATTGAACCATTGGACACAGCCAAAAACCATTGGGATTTTGAACCACTGGGACGCACACAAAAAATTGAGTCATTTTTTCCTGAGACAAATCTACCCTTGTTCCTTCCTCCTCTTCTTTACCCCTTGCAGTAGAGAGGTATCGAGGAGCATAATTCAACTTGTCAATTTGTGGGGCGTATGATCTTGATAAACAGGATAAAGAGAGAAAGTGGACCTTCCTAGTGAACAGAATAAATGAAAACAAGAAGCAAAGTGTTACCTAAGTCAGGGTCAGTGGCTCAAAGAGCAAAAGAAGACTGTGTGGAAGAAATATATATATATATATCCATAATATATATAATACATATATCCATAATATATAATAGATAAGTGTAATAGGTAGATCAAGTCCAGACCAAGGAAGTCATTGAAAACAGCTAGAGTAGGTATTTCATGATTGAGGAAATAGAGCAGGGTATATCCGAGCCTGGAAAAACTCTAAAGATTTTGTGTGATTTAGACCACAAAGTGATAGAGCATAAATCAGGTATAAGTAGGAAACATGGAGAGCAACAAAGAAGCTGATGAGTGTGTTAAAAAGAAAAAATATAAAAGGAAGAATTGAAAACAGATGCTCTAGTGTGAGAGATTAAAAAGACAGTTATAAATACTGGGATACTTGTTCTAGGTAGAAAGAAGACCAGTTAGGAGGCATGGAGATATCAGTTTCTGATGCACTGCATTTGTGAGGGTAGAGGAATCTGTAATTGGAACATCCCCAAGGTCATTTAGAGATACATTATTAGCTCACATTAACTTAAAAATTGGAGGTACACATTTAGAATACTATCTACTTGTTTTGATAACTACTCCACTTAGTATATAAGCCCACTGAGGAAGGAAAGAACGACAAGAAATCAAAGATAAAACCTGGAAAGGCTTTATGTTTGCCTAAGTAGAGACAGGTCAGATATTTTGAGAAAAATAGGAATGAGTGAAAGTATGACGTAAACTAATGAAATAGAGTATGTCAAGGGGATGGTCAAGAGGAAAACACACACAAACACAAAGAGTTCAAGGAAGGTGAGGACTCAAAAGACTTGTGGGCAAACATAGTTTTGCATGCCTGTAATCCCAACATTTTGGGAGGTTGAGGCAGGAGGATAACTTAAGCCCAGGAGGCCAAGGCTGCAGTGAGCTATGATCATGCCATTGCACTCCAGCCTGGGTGACAGAGCAAGACCCTGTCTCTAAAGACAAAACAAATCTTGGGAGATGATAAGGTTATTGTTAATATTTCACAGTACAGTTTCAGTTGAGTGCTAGGATACAAACTAGACTGCCCAGACCTGCCTTAGTATATAGCTTTTTACCCTACTGTAATATCTATTAACATATATTTTAAATTCTCTTATTGGTGTTTGTTCCTTTATTTTCATATTTTGTTTTGTTTTTCTTTTTGTTTAACTCTCTCCATCTAGGAATTTATCTTATTTCGCTACACAAAGTAGCCCATCTGCTGTCATTTTGAACCTGTGGGAAGCTCGTCATCAGCACGATGGTGACCTTGACTCCCTGGCCTGTGCCCTTGAAGAGATTGGGAGGACACACACGAAACTCTCAAACATTTCGGAATCCCAGCTTGATGAAGCCGACTTCAACTACAGCAGGCAAAACGGACTCTAGTCCACTTCTTCCCATGAAATAGAGTGATGGCCAGCTTGGGGACACTTGCTTTAAATGGGAAAGAAAGAGGCCGCTTTCTGCCCAGTGGCATTGGGGAAATTCAGCCTTCATTTACAATCAGATTCCCTGGGTGAAGAAACTAAATTTTTTATATAGGTAAAACATGTTAACAGGAAAAAGTACAAGCTCTCGTACATGTAAGAGGGCTCTACTGTCTCCTTGGAATCCACATTTGGGTTAATTCCTCAGATTTGGAGTGGCAAGGATAAAAGTGAGGGCAGAAGTAGTTGTGGAAAAAGATGAGCTACAATAATGCTGGGAAGGCAGTTTTAAAACAGGTTTTTAATGATGTGCCCCAAAGGGTCAGCTGATTCTGGTAGTAGACTGTCAGAGTTTTCTACCAACTCGCATCTGTGATATCAGAAATCATTGTAAAATTGTCTTTTAGAAGTAAAACAGGCTGCCAACCCATAAGTATGACTTCAACGTCAAGGAGGGCATTTAGAATTTAGAATCTGAGCACATCATACCAGCACCAGCTCCCTTCTCTTCTAGCCATTTAATGGAGACACAATGGAGAGGTAAGACAGACCACAAACTAGAGTACTCCACCTTCTTATTTCTTCCTGAGACAAAAGTACCCTTATTCTTTCTTCCTCTGCCTTAGCCCTTGCAGTAGAGAGGTATCAAGGAGCATCACTAAACTTGTCAATAGGGACAGTCGTTTTTTCTAACCCAACAAAGTGGGACCACCTCTATTCCCATCTAAGCCACTCAAATTGCTGAGTGCTATTAGAACACAGCTTATTACATGGATATGGAGACAGGAGAGATTAAAGCAGGTTCAAAAACACATGAACTGCAGATGTCATAGGCCTCAAATCAGCTATAATTATAGGAGGCATGCATTGATCTAGTTCTCTAACGTTGTTATTACAAGAAAATGGGTTTTACTGTATTTTTCAATCCAGATTCTTGACATTGTATAATGTGTTGGTACTATGTCATCACATAATCTCTCAGTAAGACTATATGTGATCCTCATTTTGCCTCTTGGGAAATTAGCAGACAGTCTTTGCTCAAAACAATATTTGAGTAAATATACTTGAGGAATGCCTCTACCACAGTGCCCCTGAAACCACATGCATTGTTTAGGTAGCCTTCACGCTGTGACTGTTCAGTCCTCTGAATATGCTTTCTCTATAGAATATGCTTTTCCCTATAGAAAGCATATTCAGGGAGGCTGAATAGTCTATTGCGCTATGACTTTTTTTTTTTTTTACATTAGGAGGCACTGATATTGTGGAGAATTGAAATTCACAGATAATTCATGATCCTCATCTTATCACTTTACTTCGTCTTTTTATCCTATTAAATCATTTTTGACAAGATGTCCGGTAGACTAAAGATGAACAGATTTGCTCTTCTTCTTCTGGTGGATATTGTAATTTGCCTTCCACAATCAGGTCAACCAAAGTCAAGGACCTACCCAGATGAACCCCAAGACAGCTAGTCAGCTACTTTGAGGTTGGTTACATTAGAATAAAAAGTGGTCAGGGAATAGGGGAGGTAGGGAGTACTTGGCAGTTGGGATATGATCCATATTTTTCAACAATGTTTTTGTAGATCCCTTGTAAAAAAAATAATAATTTTGCAAATCTCCACGCAAGTGAAAAAGGCCTAAAGATGGGTTGAATTTATGATACCATGGATAGGGCATGGAAGAACTCTTGAATGTGGTGGCCATTTTCTCTAACTAATGTGTGGTATATGTGGTCCCCTGTATTAGATAGAAGGCTTTGCTACATGTAATTCAAAAGCATCATGCTTTTCTCAGGAACCAAAGGCTTATGATGTAGAACAAAGAAATCATCTTAGAACTGTCAAGCATATTTTCACAATACCATGTCAAGATCAGAAAAACATCATTCTGCTACTTTGCTTAACTTACTTGTTTCTTCAAGGAAACAATAGAGAAACAATGAAAATGTAAATCATCTGACATCACTGATATAATTTCTGAAAGAGAAAGAGAGAGAAGTAGATGGTCAACCAGTCACAATAAGCTAAAGCTGGTTGGCATGGGGTGGTATGCAGAAGAAATATGCATTAATTGCTGAGTAAAAACTTGTAGATAGCACATTATAGAGGTTATGTTAGAATCCATTTCGGAGGACTTTTGTTTTTTACCATCCTAAGCATTCTCCTTCTTCCCTTCTAATTGACGTTATAATTGTTTCATATATTCTGTGAATCCACACAGGTCTTTAGATGTTTGATACGTTTTAAATATTTTTAAACAGATGAAAATTCTAAATGATTTTCCCTCAAATCTGTCTAAATTATTTTAAGATGAGATGAGATTGTTGTCAATCCTGAATCTGGAGTTCCCTTCCACGGATTTTTTTTCCTTTGGCCTGGGTTTTATAAACACACTTGAACATCATATCATATAAAGTAACAGGTAACCAAGGAGGAAGTTAACATGATTCACCTCAGACTTCAGCCTTAAGGTTCAATCAAATTCATCCTTCAGCCTATTTTGTTTCTTCTTTACGTTTCTCTTTTACTTTTTTTTGCTAGGATCTTATGTAGGATTTCTATAGAAATGTATGAAATTCTGTAGTCACTGCATGTCAGGATTGCACAGCACTTTTATAATGGAATTTCAAAGAGAACCTATGTTTGTGAGATTTACAGACCAAGATGTGGGGAGGAGGTGGAATTGCAGATCAGATAAAAAGTTAGCTTACACTTGAACTTACAGTTATTCACTGTGACCTAAATTTAGTCCTATTGTAATATTTGTTCACTACCACACAAATGCCGCTCTTCAAAGAGATTTACTTATCTGTCCAAGTACTTAATTTGGAAATTTTATTGTCCTATCGCAAAATGAAGCAAAATTAAAATTGGCCTTGAGTACTAGGTAAGTTACTTAAATTTTTTGCAAAAAATATCCCACTCAATGTCAAATCTTTCAATCCTCAAAGGCATTTAAGTCTAATAGTCATACTTTAAATATAGCTTTAAATTATGCTACCAAAATGGTGCACTTCACAGCTTCACCAGACTGTAGCATCATAAAGTTAATTTACAGTTTTTACAACATTGCTTGTACAGTCTTACTGGTTTACATTAAAATCCTTTAAGCCAAAGGAAGCTTGCTCTATGGATTTAAATGCAAACTTCATTTACCAGTGCAAGAAGTCTCATAAAACTCAGATGTACTTCCACAAAAATTTTATTGGCCTTTTTGTAAGAGATGAAAAAGAATTGACACAGTTCTCTTTAAAGAGAACTTTTCTTCTTATTTTTATCTCCAACTGCAGGTGGTGTCTTCTGCCGAGGTCTCTATATTTTTCTTTCAATTGTCTTTGGGAGGGGATATTAAGTCAAATCACTAAAACTAGGTTCTCTTTGGATTAAAAGTTCTGGATTTATTGTAACTCTTTTCCTTGACAAACATTCTCAGCATTAGGATTGATAAGCAGATATAAATGATTGAAATAGGATCATTGGTTTTAGATAGCGTTTTCTATTTGCCAAACTTCTGGCAAACATACTTGTGAATTTCAGAATGTTATAAAAATCTCTTGATATGCTTTTGTTTTTTTCTTTTAGCCATTTTCTCTTCAATTTCTTAGTCCTTCTGCCCTCTGTAAATGTGTTGAGTGATATAGCTATCAGATGTGTTGAAGGCAAAGTTCTCACAGAGGTCTTTGTTCCAGCTCTGTAGAGGTCACAGGAATCGTGAAGGAGCTGAGAAATCTTCCACTCTGGCCTACTGTGTGTGGCCCATTGTCATTGTTTCCTCATGAAACACTGCAGAGTTTGAATCCTCAGTAACCCTCATTGACTGGACTAGAGGTGATGGCCACAGCAAATGGGAGAGCAAAATGTTGGCCTACAGAGGATGACACAATTGCATTCACCTTTGCTGTTACTTGCCATAGCGCTGTATTTGAAAATCAATGCTTTAGCAAAAAGCTGAATGGCCACCGTTTCCGTACTTTCCACTGTTTTGTCTGCATAGAATTTTCCTGAACTACAAGCAAAAATGTATTTTGTCCAATGTCACAAAAGTGAAAATGTTACTAATCTTAGACGTGTTGCATATTTTGTGTTTTTACGTTCCAAACTATTCCGAAAGCTGCCGTTACAAAGCTGTTTGGCTGTATTGACAGCATGTGGTGTTTTTGCAAAAGCAATTCTAGGAGAGCCAGCGTCTACCATGAACTCCTCGCATCCCCACTCCAGGGTCATTTGTAACATCCAAAATGGCAACTTGTACACTATAATTCTTCAAAAAATAACAGGGGATGGAAATCAGACCTGGCCGTTAGTCACTAGTGTGTAGTACCGTGATCTGAAGTAGGAAATTTAACTCGCATAGAATAATTGTGGTTTTTGAAGCAGCTACTCATTGCTTTTTCCTTTTGCTGTGAAGATCATGGATTTGGAACGTCCTCATGAGGTGGACCTAAGGCAGTAACATTTAAACTTCATGTCCTAGCACCCGCCCTCCATCTGACCCAAAGACAAAAAAGGCAGTAAGCTTCATGATTACACCCAAGCATAAAAATTCCCTTCCCCATACTAATGATAAGTTCAGCAGGGCCCCATCTTATTTTTCAAAAAAGTTATAGCTTTGAATTATAGACCGTATTACTAAATTTGGTAAGATAGTTCTTTGCTTGAAGGGGAATGTGTGACAAAATACTTTCACAAAAGGCATGATTACAATGGAAATGCCCTTTTACCTCTAGCTTTGGTAACCCTAAAAAGTATTTCACTAATTTCAAGCACTGTTTACACTCAAATCCCCAAATTGGCCAAATCATATAATTCTCTTAAATTTTAATATCTGTAGGTGGAGATTTAACTATGGTTCTGGTGAACTGTAGAAAGGAGAGGTGATATTTGAGGGGAATTTATCAGCAGAGTATCATGCTTTATGACCCCATTACTGAAACACAGACGTTACAATCAGAAATAGACCTAAATTTCCAATATCCCTCCATTAGCTAGTTCCGATGATGCTGAGAGAGAGACACCCTGTGCCAGGTGTCAGGAACATGAGCCTCAGCAGAGGGCAACTGAAAACTTTCAATCAGAAACACCCTCCCAAGGCTTATCCTAGATCATATAGGTCACTCCCATTCAAAACTTTTCTATACAAAGGTGGGAAAGCACTCAGAATCTGGGAACTTTCTGGTTGGAAAAACAATGTTCTCCTTTTCCAAATTGGAATAAAGACTCAGAATTGCCCATTCTTCATAACCATGTCTGATTGGTACATGCACTCCAGGAAGTCTCAACCTAGAAACGTTGCCAACCTCAGCATTTAGAGGAAAACTGGCTCATTCTTCTGACCCAGACTCAAAAACATATGAGTACTTTCGTACCTCCATTTCTGCATGGATAAATTTTAAAACAGATTCATTTTGTTCTGTTTATTTTGGGAAGGTGCGTGGGGGTGTTCTTTCAAGTGATTCATATCTCAAACCCATATCACTCTCAACTTTTATTTGATGTGTTCAGAGCCAAAAATTAAAGTAAAACGTAAAGCAGGGCTGAACACTTAATTTGACATGAAGCTGAAGGAGTGAGCAAGCCAGAGGAGAGAGGTTGAATGAAGCATGGCCTTGGCTTCGTACCACACTTTTTGTGCCTTGTATTATCAATGTAAATTCTGAATGTTGTACAGTAAATACTTGGATGGACTTCTTAGAAAAGGCTGCACTGGCTTCTTTTTCAGCACATGTACATATCTATAAATATATATACATATATATTTGGTAATGCCAAACAGCTGTGTTATATTGTATTGAACAAAATGGACGGTTTGGATGTTTTATGTAGAGTTTGCAAAAAAAAAAAAAAAAAAAACTGGATGGTTACAGACTTTTCAAGATAAATGTACAGGCGTAAATTACTGCATATCAGTTATTTATGAATAAAGAGTCTTTTATTGACATTTTAGGATACTACATGAGTGGCACTTTGAAATCTCGATGAGGATGAGATTTGTATACCGCCTGCCTGCCGTGTCCTAGCAGGAGTTGAAATGCTCTCTGAAAGGACAGTTTTCAAGTTTCTGTTAACATATGGAACCAAATTTCTTGCTCAAGTCTCAAGAGTTAGGCAGTGTTGTGAGGCTACTGGAAGCAAGAAGACTGTCTTCTAACATCCTCACTCCAGTACACACACACACACACACACACACACACTCTTCCTTGGGATATAGTTTTATACAATCCAAGGTCATCATAGCCATTCCATAACTGGAATACTGGAATACGAATCACTTTATTCCTCAAAAATGCTTGGATTAATTTTCCAAACTGTATAGAACATTTTCTGCCCTTCTGTGGGAAAATATTAATAGGTATAGTGTTGTACATTCCAAATACATGTGGCTGATTAAACCTGTTCTAAGTGGTTTTAAAATCCTGTGAGCTTCCCCAAATTTACTCATAACTACCTAGAGAACAGGTCAGAGCCAGTTGAACCAGAATGATCCACCCAAAGATGGCTTCTTGTCTATTTATTGTAATTTTTTAAAAAGGTCAAAAGTTGGTTTAAACCAGATTTTTTAAAAATACCATTTCCAAAGAAAGATAACATTTTTTTCAAATTAAGTTTAAAAAGCTATGAAGTAAAATAATATATTCTCAACACTAGATTTTTGAAAACCTTTATGTATATGACAGCCAGGCACGGTGGCCCATGCCTATAATCCCATCACTTTGAGAGCCCAAGGTGGGCAGATAACTCAAGGTCAGGAGTTCAAGACAAACCTGGCCAACACAGTGAAGCCTTGTTTCTACTAAAAATAATGTAACAGTTAGCTGGGCATGGTGGCACATGCCTGTAATCCCAGCTACTTGGGAGGCTGAAACAGGAGAATCGCCTGACCCAGGAGGCAGAGGTTGCAGTGAGGCAAGATCATGCCACTGCACTGCAGCCTGGATAATAGAGTGAAACTCCATCTCAAAAAGAAAACCTTTATGTATATGATAGATCTGAAGGAGGGGAGTCTACATCACACTTCCTAAGCCCTGTTGATGATACAATTCTTTTTCTTATGGGACTACTAGGGACAGATAAGAATACCTACAAAGACGCTATGCATGGTTCTAACAGTCCTTTCTGACCACTTTAAGTTAGACAGAGCTTTAATGCTACTTAAAATATATTTAATCTACTGGCCAAATGAAAATCAGTTTAAATTAACTTAAACGAGGTAAATCAGTTATAGTTATGCAAAACCAGACCCAAAATTTCAGACTTATTTGAATAGTTAGAGCAAATAAATCCAATTTGGGTTCCTCAAAATAGATTTTAACTAGAAGAATGATGTGACTAGCATAAAAATCTGGATATAACTAGTTCATCTGGATGAAAACATAGCAGATTGGCTTGAACCTGTAATAAACTATTCAAAAAAATTGAATCTTCATTTAAAAGCTGCTTTATTGAGTTAGGAACGAATTTTGAATGGATTAACTTAGTTTGCATGAATTTATGCTTGTTTTATATAGTGAACATTTGTTAGAATTTGATTTTATTCTGACAGGGGTTTACTCATTCACTCAAAAAATATTTATTTAGCATTTTCTGCATGATAGCAGAGTCTGGGTTCAAGTCCTGACTCTATCATTTTGCACTTGATGTCAGACAAGATACTTAATATTTCTGCTACTTTTATGATATAGGGATAAGAACAGAATTGTATTTTTCCCCTAAGTCCAAAGATTAAATGAAAAAGTTCATGTAAAGCCAATGACACATTCCATGGTCCTTAGTAAATAGTCAGTGAGGGTTCACTTTCATCTTATTTTAGAGGTGATATGCATAGTAGTTAGCAGAATGAGTTTGAGAGCAGACAAGGCTGGATGAGAAGCCTGAGTCTGTCCCACTTTGGATTTGTGACCTTGGCCAAGAGACTGTCTCTAACAGAGGATAATCATATCTAGTTCACGGAACATAAAGTAAGTGTTCAAGAACTGTTTCAACCATAAACACATCTACAACTGGTTTCTGACTAGTTGTTCTTCTGAACAGAGACATTCTGGAGCGTTAGTTATGTAGACATAGTGAGGTTACAGCAAGACCAATAATGTTCTCAATGTTAGCATGTTTCTTATACTTTAAGAAAAAAAAACAAAAAACAAAAAACGCCTTGCTGACCCTGAATTAAGTGAAATGCAACTTATTTTCTAATATAAAGGTTAATGCTTCATACAGTGAGTTAAAAAAATAATAAGGTCCCATATTTTCACACCACATAGGGTTTTAGGAAATAACTTGATGAGGCAAATGCATGTTTAAAGAGTATCTAAGGCAAAACACATTTTGTCTAAATGATAGTGTTCCTACATAAAGTAACTGCCCCGCCAATGAGACAATCCATTCTCTGGTTTTCAGATGACACCAGGGCTTTAAAACCAAGAGCATTTGTACAAATCAAACATTAAAGAGTTATGCAAATGCTATCATCTTCTATGTGCTAGTACTCTGCTACAATCAGACATTCGCAATTAAGACATTGACCCAGCCTTCAAGAAGCTCACTATCTCTAACTCAAGAGATTATTATGCCATCCAACAAAAAGTGTTAGGAAAAAGAGAAGCACCATTGTTAAGAGAAAACAAAGGAGGAACACTGAAACCAGGTTGTGTTGTGTGAGGGAAAGTTACATGGAGAAGCTGCCATTGAGCTAAGACCTAAAGGTGGTGTATAATAAACCTACTTCTATAATAACAGTGTATGACAAACCGTATAATGTGTGGCTTAAAATAACACCACATATACATGAATATGGTACAGCTGGGAGATCCTCATGACCTAAGCCTGGCACGGTTGGCCTCAGCTGGACTCAGGCGTATATCTGCAATCAATTGAAAGGTTGAGCTGGGCTAGCTCTTCCAGACTAGCTCCTTCCACAACTGGGGCCTTGGTTAGGACAACAGAACTGACTACACTCTGTTCCTTGTGCCTTGTGGTCCAAGAGGCTAGGCTGGACATGTTCTCATGTTAAAGGCAGAAAAAGAGATGTGTGGAGTCTCTTGTGAAGCCTACACTTGGAACATCATTTTTTGCAATATACTAATGGCTAACACAACTCACAAGACCTGCCCATTCAAGGGATAAAGAAACAGAATCCACCTCTCAATGGGAATTGCTGCAAAATCACATTGCAAAGAGTGTGGATACATGAAGAGATGGAGAATTGGGGCCAAGATTTCAATTTCTCCATCAGATATGAGTAAGAATTTGTCAGACAAAAAATAAAAGAGCATTAAAACAGAAAGATTAGCATTGACAATTAATAGGCATTTCATTTAAGAGAGGCTGCCAGGCTATTTTCGTGCCTCTGGTCCTTATAACCCTGAGTCCAGTAGCCCTCCTCAAACTTCTCTGCTATGTTATTAGGTGCTGATTCCATAATTAGCCATGTTTAGGAAAGGATGAGTTAATTTCATTTACAGAGGTTTCTTTATTGTGTGATCTCTCAAAGGCTTTAACACAATAATGGTAGTTATTTTCAGTGCAGTTGATATGCTGGATAATTTATATGAATTCACTCATTTTAATCCCCTAGCAATCATATGAAGGCAGTACAATTTTTGCTCATATTTTATAAATAGAGAAACTGAGGAAAAGAGAAGTTAATGTGCATTTTTAATCACTCAACTGCAGCTACTGTTTGGAGCATTTTCCAAATATTTATCACCACCTAACTCTTACATAATGAGCCGTAGTAACACCTCAAAGTTTACATTTTGGTGTTTATTTTCTCTAAAGATACATGAACTAAAATGCGTGCTCCAAGCTAAATTAATTTAGTCCAGATTTTCTTCAGTTTCTGTTTTCTCATCTATCCACCCATTTTCTGCAATTTACAAAATTTCATCCTTCTAAACATATAAGTCCACAGCAACCTTTTTAATGTTGTAATTCTTGCCTGTGAATGCTTGATTTAGCCATGTTTCTCTATAACTTATTAGAAATACATTCTTAAAACTGATATGAATTAGTTATATTTTAGCTAAACCTTATAAAGACTACTTCTTTAAAAAGCTGAAGGCATATTTATAAGCAATTAAATGACTTGTGTCAAGTCATTGTAATTTTGCTCTCCCTAAGCTCAGAGCAAAATTTAATGTGCCATTTCTTTCAAAAAAGTGTTGGGTGTTCAGCCGTCGATAAGATGCTGTGCAGATAAGTGGGAAGAGCCTGGAATAGGATTAGAAGGCATGTGTTCTAATCTCAGCTATCGTGCCCACCAGTGGAGTCACAATTTTTTCATTTTTTGAATCTCAGTTTTCACCTCTGTAAAATCAACATTATAAATATCCTACCGCAGTTCCCGTATTTGGCTACAGCAGGGGTCAAATGAAATACTGTATGTGAGGGGAAAAAACCTTTGTATTCTAGTAAGGGGTATATAGGTACGTATTTAACATAATGCGAACCGCGCATTGACTGTCAAAAAGTAAAAAAAGACTAGAAATTAATTATTGTAAACCAAATTGTTAGAAAGACACATAAAAAATTTTAAGTGACCATGACTTGTCCCTTCATCTCCAGTCCCTAGGCTGAATAATTTAGCTAGAATAGCCAGAGAAACAGATAGTCTCTTCTAGTATCATATCTCTAAAAATCTAAAGACTGAAAAATATCATCAATACGTATATGTGGTTAGCCATGTCCTAAGTGAAAAATTATACAAAATCCTAGAGTCAACTGCATATTTGTTTTTATCACTGGAAGAGATAAAAGTTAACACTTCTTATTCTAGGCTCTTATGGCCCCAAATGATCATTTCTTTTTATTGTCCTTTAAAATCTAGGCAAACAAGAAAACACAATTCACATTTAATTGTGCCTTCTATTGTCTTGCTGCTTCACAGTGAGCTTATTTTTTTAAAATAACATTTACTGAGTGTAACTATAGAAGAAGCACTGTAGTATAAAATGGAAATTCAGCAGTGAACAAAAAATATCCCATTCTCACAGAGATTTTGTTCTTGTAGGGAAAGACAGGGGAAGGGCTAAGTGAAATACAGAGTAAGTTACATGCAGAAAAGAGAAATAGGATATCAGAGGTGTGATTTTTTTTTTTTTTTTTTTTGGTAAGAAACAGGGTCTCACTCTGTTGCCCAGGCTGGAGTGCAGTGGCACCATTCTAGCTCATTGAAGCATCCAGCTCTCCAACTCTTGGACTTAAGCAATCCTCCTGCCTCAGCCTCCTGAGTAGCGAGTACTACAGGTACATGCCACCATATCCAACTAAATTTTAAAAAAAATTGTAGCGATATAGTCTTGCTATGTTTCTAGGCTGGTCTCAAACATTTGGCATCAACCCATCTTCCTACCTTGGCCTCTCAAATAGTTGGGAATACAGGCATGAGCTACTGCACTCAGCCATTGGCTTATATTTTTAAATAGGGTTATCAGACAAGGGCTCATCGAGAAGGTGACTTTTGACTAAATACCTGAAGGAGATCAGGAAGATCCTTGGAAGGAGAGGATTCAAAATCAAGGAACCAGCAGCTGTAGAGGCTTTGAGGTGGAAGCACACTGCACCTATTCAAGGAGCAGCAAGGAAGTCAGTGTGAGCAAGAGAATAGTAGGAGACAAGTTAAGAGAAGTGAAAGGGTAGATCATTGATGGCTTACCAGGCTGTAGCTTATCCTCCATATGAAATGGGAAGTACACTGGCAACTAGAGAACATGTTGGAGTGGAGGAAGGAGGGAAGCAGGGAGATTACTACTATAGTAATTCACAGGAGATGTCTGTGAATTGGTGAAGGGAAATTGTAGTAAAGGTGACCAGAGGTGTTTGAATCATAGATATATTCTGAAGGCAGAGCTGGCAGAATTTGCTGATGTAACAGATGTACGTTCTGAAAGGAAGAAATCCATCATGACTCTAAGGTTTTGGTCTAAGCAACCAAAAACATGGAGATGTCACTACCTGGGATGCAGTTTTATGGAGAAAGGTTTTAAAGAAAGTGGAGAACAGTAGCTCTATTTTGTGTGTTGAGGTTCACAGCACCTGTAAGACACCCAAGTGAACATCTGGAGTATACATCTAGGCTTATCAGGTTGAAGCTCAAGGGAGAGGTATACACTTCGTAGTTGCCAAAATACAGATATGTTCCACGTCTCCCTAAAATGTATACAGGCAAGCTGTACCCTGATCACCTTGGGCACATGTTGTCAGGACATCCTGAGGCTGAATCATGGGAACCTTCTTAACCTTGGGAAATTAAACTATCTAAATTGATTGAGACTTGTTATCAGTTACTTATGAATTCACAAGTGCTTTGGAAAGAAACTCTTATGTCTAAAAGAATTATGTAGTGAGAATACACTGATACCAGTCTTTATATTATTAAGAGAAAAATGTTTTCAAAGAGTTCAAAACATGACACGCAGGCAAATATAAAAAACATATGGGGAGGCTGAGACGGGTGGATCACGAGGTCAAGAGATCGAGACCATCCTGGTCAACATGGTGAAACCCTGTCTCTACTAAAAATACAAAAAATTAGCTGGGCATGGTGGCGCGTGACTATAATTCCAGCTACTCAGGAGGCTGAGGCAGGAGAATTGCCTGAACCCAGGAGACAGAGGCTGCGGTGAGCCGAGATCGCGCCATTGCACTCCAGCCTGGGTAACAAGCAAAACTCCATCTCAAAAAAAAAAAAAAAAAAAAAAAAAAGACAGAAGTTTTATTTACTTCACTAATGAAAAAGTTGATAAGATGTTAAAAATCAGTTCAAAGAAGAATTCTGAAGAGTGATACACATGTGCATATACATGTATTTAAAATCATGAGACTTCACCAAGCCTTAGGGCCCTCAAATATTAAGATCTTTTGGGGGTTGGGAAGAAATCTGAAGAGACTGGGAAAGAGTAGTGTGTAAGGTAAAAGGGGAATCAGGAGAGTCATGTCTCAGCAAGGGAAGAATGTGTAACCAAGAAATGGGCATGGGCTAGGCACAGTGGCTCATGCCTGTAATCCCAGCACTTTGGGAGGCTGAGATGGGCAGAGCACCTGACGTCAGGAGTTCAAGGCCAGCCTGGCCAACATGGCGAAACCCCATCTCTACTAAAATGCAATAATCATCTGGGTGTGGTGGTGCACACCTGTAATCCCAGCTATTCAACAGGCTTGAGGCAGAAGAATCACTTGAAACCGGGAGGTGGAGGTTGCAGTGAGCTGATATGGCACCATTGCACTCTAGCCTGGGCAACAGAGCAAGACTCCATCTCAAAGAAAAAGAAAAAAAAGAAAATGAAAAAGAATAAAAAGTGGGCATAATCATCTGTTTCAGATACTGCTGACAGGTCAAGTATGATGAAGAGTAATAAGTTACCTTTGGATTTAGCAATGGGGACATTCTTTATGATCATGGCAAGATCAGTTTAAGTGGAGTATGGTGTTGGAAAGCCTATATTAAAGTAGATTCAAGGAGAAAAAGGAGCCAGCACATACAATCCATCCTTTTGAGGAGCTTTGCTGTGATGGAAAGAGAGGTCTTTTTCTTTTGTAAAGGAAATCAAAGTGAGATGCTTGAAACTGTGAATGTGAAGGGGCATATTCATTGTAAACAAGGTCTGTAAGAGAGGGTTTTTGATCTCAGCCCTACTGACATCTGGGGTTGGAAAATTCTTTGTTATGAGGGACTATTCTGTGCTTTATAGGCTATTTACCAGCTTCTCTATCCTGTATCCATTAAATGCCAGTAGCACCTACCAGCTATGATAATCAAAAACATCTCCAGACATTGCTATATGTCCACTGGGAAGCAAAATTGCCTGCAGTTGAGAACCACTGGTATATAACAATGATAGTACGTAGCTGAGACAGGGTAAAAGATAAAGTCATTGGAGAATCAAAATTCAAGTGATTGAGAGAATTAGGAGGTAGAAAAATAATGTATAGGTTTATCAAAATCTCCAAAAACTAAAAGACAAGCATGCTGAATAGAATGACACTCAGCCAAAGCTAATTCTCCCAAGAACAAGGAGAACCGAGTTGGGCATCAGATGATCGCAACCAGAAGAGATAGTGGGTGGTATTACCTCAAAATAGTAGCATCAGAAATGGAAAATATTAGGGAGAGGAGGAAAAGCTATCTGGAAATGGCAATGAGAAGGAGAAAGAACACCTACCCTACTTCCAAGGGTAGAGAAAATGTAGGAACGAAAATAGCAACCACCTAAAAGGGCCACAGTAGTTTTAAGGAAGAACTGGGTTTCAGTAAGAGCAAAAGAAAAGAGGGAAACAGAGAAATTACTGAGTATATAAAGCATTTTGCTGATGACTCAAGGTATTGGAAAAGGACTTCACTATTTGGGAAGAGTGGGAGGTGGGTCAGATGTACAGACTCTTGCGAGGTGTATAGTACAAGAGATAAAGATTCCTGGAAGATAGGGCATCTTTTAGAGATTTACCTTGACAGAGATAAAGAGTACAATAATAGTAGGCACTAAAATGGAATAAATTAAGGAATGGATTGAATACAAGTTTGCTTGGTTTATGCATTTATTTATACATTTTAGCATTTACTTGGTTTATGTCTATAAATTTTCTTCAAAGTCTGGTGATATAGGTAATAATATGCTTATTTAACAAAACAAAATAGAGAAGTTAATGACTTAGGCAAAGATTATAAAAATGGTTAGTGGCAGAGTTTAAATTAGGTCTACTTAGGAGTGCTACTTCTCTTAAAAATACATTGCCTTGATGTTTCTTCAGCCATAAGATATGTACATCAGAAAGTCTTCCTAATTCAAGAACAGAATATAAGGCTAATAACAGGATGGACAACCAGAGTACACAATGAAAAAGTTCTACATGCTGTAACTTTTTGATGCTATGCAAGTCTAAGCTGTCCAAGTCAGCTGGGAACCATTAGAAGACACTACGGTTGGTCAAGACACATTTGCATCTTCTCCAGACTTCCTTCCTAATGCAATCAGAAGAAAAGAATGCATAAAAAAGTGTGTGTAAACCAAAAATAAAATGGCCTGACCATTTGAATAGACCCCTCCTGTCAGCCAAAGGTATTCCAGAGTTAACTTGAAAATTTAGTCCAGGCAGTGGTGGAAGAGGGGGTCAGACACACCTCATTATACCCTCCAGTATTAACGTCAACACAAACTTTTAGTCAGGACTTCCTGAGGCTATGTCACAGGCATGTTCCTAATGCTGGCAAAATAAATTGAGACCCGTCTCAGATACTTACGGGTTCACAATGCTTTGAAAAGAAACCTACTCTCTTTTTTTTTTTTTTTTTATTTATTTTTGAGACAGAGTTTCACTCTTGTTACCCAGGCTGGAGTGCAATGGCGCGATCTCAGCTCACCGCAACCTCCACCTCCTGGGTTCAGGCAATTCTCCTGCCTCAGCCTCCTGAGTAGCTGGGATTACAGGCACGCGCCACCACGCCCAACTAATTTTTTGTATTTTTAGTAGAGACGGGGTTTCACCATGTTGACCAGGATGGTCTCGATCTCTTGACCTCGTGATCCACCCACCTCAGCCTCCCAAAGTGCTGGGATTACAAAAGAAACCTACTCTTATGTTTAAAATAACTTTGTAGTGAATATATTGACATAAATCTTTATATTAAAGGAAAAAACGGTTTTCAAATGATTAAAAACATGACACACATGCAAATATAAAAAAATGACAAAAATTTTATTTACCTCATTCACTATTTATAAAGAAGTTTATGTTAAAAATCAGTTCAAAGAAGAATTTGAACACATACACATGCACACTACATGCATCCAGGTATATATAAATGAGAATTCTGAAGTGAATTTGGTAATACAGGCAAAACTGTTTAATATCTTATATTTTATAGGGTAATAATAGATACAAAATTGTCTGTAGGGAATATCAATCTACATGTCAGTACC
This sequence comes from Aotus nancymaae, assembly GCF_030222135.1. Taxonomy (NCBI): domain Eukaryota; kingdom Metazoa; phylum Chordata; class Mammalia; order Primates; family Aotidae; genus Aotus; species Aotus nancymaae. The sequence continues at coordinate 3,496,008 of NW_026988494.1, read as the reverse complement.
TCATTGGGAAATAAAAATCAGGTTATCTTTCCTACCAGAGTGTAAATTCATTGTATCTGAACAAAATTCCTTTGCATTTCTAGGGACAAGAGACATTTGCATGACTTCAGTTTTCTGTCATTTAACTTCTACCCCTGCAGAACTAATAATGCAACTAAGTCAATAGAAGTCAGAGAAGTATACCCCCACGGAATCAGATAATCCTAAAAGGTCAGCTAGGCACGTCCCAACATTCCACTTTTTTTGTGCATGTTTAAGTCTTTCACAACTTTTTCTTGACAGTGTCGTGTGTCTTGGAAATGTGTTGGGAGCCTTTTATTTGTGTATCATCTCTCAACAACTTTCCAAGTCACTTCTATGGGTTTTTCCCCCCTTCTTTTACTCGAAGAATTGACAGTCTTTTTTCTATTTTGTGTGTGCAAATCAAAAGTATCTGAGACAGGGTCCCAATCAATTTAGAAAGTATGTTTTGCTAAGGTTAAGGACTTGTCCATGACAGCCTCAGGAGATCATGATGACATGTACCCAAAGTGTCTGGCATACAGCTTGACTTATACATTTTAGGGATACATAATACATCAACCAATACATATAAGATATACATTGGTTCAGTCCAGAAAGTCAGGACAACTCACAGCAGGGGCTATTAGGTTATAGGTAGATTTAAAGGCTTTCTGATTGGCAATTGGGTGAAAGAGTTATTATCAATAGAAAAGAATGTCTGGGTTAAGATAAGGGTTGTAGAAACCAAGATTTTATCATGCAGATGATACCCCCAGGTAGCAAGCTTTAGAGAGAGTAGACTGTAAATGTTTCTTATCAGATATAGAGAGTCTGTTCTATCAGTAATTTCAAAATGGAAGAGAGTATAATGAAGCATGTTTGGCTCCCCTTTCCCATCATAGCCTGAACTAGTTTTTCAGGTTAACTTTGGAATGCCTTTGCTGAGAGGATGGGTTCATTCAGATGGTTGAAGGGCTTAGAATTTCATTTTTGGTTTACATTTGCTACCAACCAACAACAGTAACTCAACATCTGTAACTACTAAGGGAAGACAGAAGTCATATGGCCTCTCTTATTTTCCATCTTTGTCTGTAAATCTAAGCAACTGCCAATCCTGAACTTGTTTGAGAATTGTTTTTCATAGTCATTGTAATGTGATTAGCCTGTAGGAGGTATAAAAGAAGTCTGTTTCAATGCATGAGGCTTCATCCATCACTGACATGTACCAATTGCCCTATTTTTTCTTTCTTTTCTATATTTTTTCCCTTTTTAATATAATTAGACTCAGGGGGACTTGATATTTGTCTTCAAATATTTGAAAGTCTGTCACATGGAAGACAAATTAGACCTGTTCTCTCTAGTTTCAAGTAGTAGAACTAAGACCAATTCTGCAGAAACTACAAGAGTCTTTTATTTCTCTTATAGTGTGCATAATTTTTACACAGCTGTCTAAAACTGGGATGAGCTTTTAAGGAATCTTAAAAGCTTCTCATAGTTATGATCCATGGCATTCATTGAAATGCAAATAGTTCCAAGCTCTCTTTGTTGACATTCTTTCCAGTTTTTGATGAATTCTTTCTTCCCAAACCCTCATCAGATATTTTACTTCTTTTCCTTCAGAATGAGATCTTGGTCCCTCCCACTTAATAGATCTTTATTTTCTAGCCCAAGATTGAGCAAACTGTTTTGGAAAGCAAGATAATAAACATATTAGGTGCCTTGTAGACCACAAGGTCTCTATTGAAACTATTAAACTCTACTATTGTAACAAAAAAGTAGTCATAGACCATACGTAAATAAATGTGGCTGTGTTTCAGGGAAATTTCATGGACATTGAAATTTGATTTTTCTATAATGTTATGAATTTATAATATCATTCTTTTGTTTTTTTCCCAACCATTTAAAAAGTAAGGGGGAGGGCAAGATGGCCGACTAGACACAGCCTAGGGGAACAGCTCCGAGGAATGGACTGAGATGACTCATGCTCCTAACAGATCTTTGGAAGTAAAGCTCCAAGAGGGCATAGAGAGAAGACACAGAAGCTGGGCTGAAGGGAGAGAAATCTGGGTACCCTGCACAAGGCTACCATGAACGAGGACTCATTCTTTGGTCCCAAGAGCTCAGGGGCAACAGGTGAGTTGAACTGGTAAGAAGCAACCCACTCTTGCTACAAGCCTCTGAAACCCGAGCAGGAGGAGACCCCTTGACCACCATGGACACTTGAGTTGGCAGGGAAAGCTGTTTAAAGAAGTAGTAAGGGCAGCAAGTCAACTAAGGTGGAGCCCAGAGGGTTTACTGCAAGAGCATCTGTAGTGAAGCATGGCCTAAAATGGCTGTCTCCTCAGGCTTGACTTGTTTCCATTGGAGATTTTAGTCCTAGGGAAACTGTTGGACCTGAAATCTGCAGGACAGTCTTGACCATCAGAAGGGACTGGTCCGGAGAGGTTTTCAAGATGGCCGATTAGGAGGAAGTCGGGATCGCAGCTCCGAAAGAAGGTGCAGAGGGTGAGTGGACACTGCATTTCCAGACAGATTTTTACTGACCACAGACCAGGGGATTAACAGGAGGAGGAGCCGCACGGGTCACCAGTGCCACTGGTTTGAGCGGAGCGGCGCGCCGCTCAGCCTACGCCCTGAGGTGGGGGGGCGGCGGATCCACGTACAGAGCGAGAGAGACTGAATCACTTCTGAACCAGCAAGGGGAGCTGAAGCAGGGATTCAAGCCAGGACACTCCTGGGCAAGGGCGCGCCACGAATCTCAGAGCCGCTGCTTTGGCTGATGCAGCGGCTCACAGGGCAGCGGATTTTTACTGCCCACAGACCAGGAGATTCACAGGTGGAGAAGCTCCACAGGTTGCCAGCGCCGCTGGTTGGACTGGCGCGGCTGCTCTGCCTGCACCCGAGGCAGGGAGCAGCGGCCCCTTGTGCAGAGTGAGCGAGACCGGATCCCCTCTGGGCCAGCAAGGGGAGCTGAGGCAGGGACTCAACCCAAGAGTTTCCTGGGCAAAGAGGACACCTCCGGAAACACGGCTGAACACGGGACAGTCCAGCTCTGTGGAGGAGGGGCGTCACCGACCGGGAAACACCCTGCAGTTCCCAGGACAATTTGCCTACAGCAGCTCAACGAAGCCTCTGCAGGCTGAGTGTGACTAGGCTGCCACCTTGTGGGCAGGGAAAACCATTGCAACAGCGGAAAATCATAACACCCTAATTCCCTGGGACAGACCACCTAGGAGGAAGAAAAGGGGGTTTATGAGTTCAGCTACTACAGACTTAAAATTACCAAAATCAGAAAGACAGCAACTACAAAGTCGATAGGTGGATAAATCCACAAAGATGGGAAGAAACCAGCGCAAAAAGGATGAAAACACCCAAAACCAGAACACCTCTCCTCCTACAAGGGAGCACAACTCCTCACCAGCAAGGGAACAAGACTGGATGGAGAATGAGTGTGATGAAATGACAGAATCAGCTTTCAGAAAGTGGATAATAAGAAACTTCCGTGAGCTAAAAGAATATGTTCTAACCCAATGCAAAGAAACTAAGAACCTTGAAAAAAGACTTGACGAAATGTTAACGAGAATGGACAACTTAGAGAGGAATATGAGCGAATTGATGGAGCTGAAAAACACAACACGAGAACTTTGCGAAGCATGCACAAGTTTCAACAGCCGAATTGACCAAGCAGAAGAAAGGATATCAGAGGTCGAAGATCAACTCAATGAAATAAAACGAGAAGGCAAGATTAGAGAAAACAGGGTAAAAAGGAATGAACAGAGTCAACAAGAAATATGGGACTATGTGAAAAGACCTAATCTACGTTTGATAGGTGTACCTGAATGTGACGAAGAGAATGCATCCAAGCTGGAAAATACTCTTCAGGATATTATCCAGGAAAACTTCCCCAACCTAGCAAGGCAGGCCAATATGCAAGTCCAGGAAATACAGAGAACACCACAAAGATATTCCTCTAGAAGAGCAACCCCAAGGCACATAATCATCAGATTCACCAGGGTTGAAATGAAGGAGAAAATACTAAGGGCAGCCAGAGAGAAAGGTCGGGTTACCCACAAAGGGAAGCCCATCAGACTTACAGCAGATCTCTCAGCAGAAACCCTACAGGCCAGAAGGGAGTGGGGGCCGATATTCAACATCCTTAAAGAAAAGAACTTTCAACCCAGAATTTCATATCCAGCCAAACTAAGCTTCATAAGTGAAGGAAAAATAAAATCCTTTGTGAACAAGCAAGAACTCAGAGATTTCATCACCACCAGACCAGCTTTACAAGAGCTCCTGAAGGAGGCACTACACATAGAAAAAAACAACCAGTACCAGCCACTCCAAAAATGCACGAAATGGTAAAGAGCATCAACACAATGAAGAATCTGCATCAACCAATGGGAAAAACAGCCAGCTAGCATCAAAATGACAGGATCAAATTCACACATAACAATATTAACCCTAAATGTAAACGGACTAAATGCCCCAATCAAAAGACACAGATTAGCAAATTGGATAAAAAGCCAAAACCCATCAGTGTGCTGTATCCAGGAAACCCACCTCACAAGCAAGGATACACAAAGGCTCAAAATAAAGGGATGGAGGAAGATTTACCAAGCAAATGGAGAACAAAAAAAAGCAGGAGTTGCAATTCTCATCTCTGATAAAATAGACTTTAAAGCAACAAAGATCAAAAGAGACAAAGAAGGACATTACATAATGGTAAAAGGATCAATGCAACAAGAAGAGCTAACGATCCTAAATATATATGCACCTAATACAGGAGCACCTAGATACATAAGGCAAGTTCTTAAAGACTTACAAAGAGACCTAGACTCCCACACAATAATAGTGGGAGACTTCAACACCCCATTGTCAATATTAGACAGATCAACGAGACAGAAAATTAACAAGGATATCCAGGACTTGAACTCAGACCTGGACCAAGCAAACCTAATAGACATTTGCAGAGCTCTCTACCCCAAATCTACAGAATATACATTCTTCTCAGCACCACATCACACCTACTCTAAAATTGACCACATAATTGGAAGTAAATCACTCCTCAGCAAATGCAAAAGAACAGAAACCATAACAAACAGTCTCTCAGACCACAGTGCAATCAAGTTAGAACTCAGAATTCAGAAGCCAACCCAGAACCGCACAGCCTCATGGAAATTGAACAACTTTCTCCTGAATGTTGACTGGATAAACACTGAAATGAAGGCAGAAATAAAGATGTTCTTCGAAACCAACGAGAACAAAGACACCACATACCAGAATCTCTGGGACACATTTAAAGCAGTCTCTAGAGGAAAATATATAGCAATAGGTGCCCATATGAGAAGAAAGGAGAGATCTAAAATTGACACTCTATCGTCAAAATTGAAAGAGCTAGAGGAGCAAGATCAAAAAAACTCAAAACCTAGCAGAAGACAAGAAATAACTAAGATCAAAGCAGAATTGAAGGAGATAGAGACACGAAAAACCCTTCAAAAAAATCAATAAATCCAGGAGCTGGTTTTTTGAAAAGATCAACAAAATAGACAGACCACTAGCCAGACTAATAAAAAAGAAAAGAGAGATTAACCAAATAGATGCAGTAAAAAATGATAAAGGAGATATCACCACAGATGCCAGAGAAATTCGAACCATCATCAGAGATTATTACAAACAACTCTATGCACATAAACTAGAAAACCTGGAAGAAATGGATAAATTCCTGGACAGTTGCCTCCTCCCAAGCCTAAACCAGGAAGAAGTCGAAACCCTGAATAGACCAATAACAAGGTCTGAAGTCGAGGCAGCAATTAAGAGCCTACCACCCAAAAAAAGCCCAGGTCCAGATGGGTTCACAGTCGAATTCTACCAGACATACAAAGAGGAACTGGTACAATTCCTACTGAAACTATTTCAAATAATCCAAAAAGAAGGAATCCTTCCCAAATCATTTTATGAGACCAACATCATTCTAATACCAAAACCCGGCAGAGACTCGACAAGAAAAGAAAATTACAGGCCAATATCCATGATGAACATAGATGCAAAAATCTTCAATAAAATACTGGCAAGCCGATTGCAACAGCACATCAAAAAGCTTATCCACCATGATCAAGTAGGATTCATCCCGGGGATGCAAGGCTGGTTCAATATACGCAAGTCTATAAATGTAATTCACCACATAAACAGAACCAAAGACAAAAACCACATGATTATCTCAATTGATGCAGAGAAGGCCTTCGACAAAATTCAACAGCCCTTTATGCTAAAAACTCTCAATAAACTAGGTATCGACGGAATGTACCTCAAAATAATAAAAGCTATTTATGACAAACCAACAGCCAATATCATACTGAATGGGCAAAAACTGGAAGCATTCCCTTTGAAATCGGGCACTAGACAAGGATGCCCTCTCTCACCACTCCTGTTCAATATAGTACTGGAAGTTCTAGCCAGAGCAATCAGACAAGAAAAAGAAATAAAGGGTATTCAATTAGGAAAGGAGGAAGTCAAATTGTCTCTATTTGCAGACGACATGATTGTATATCTAGAAGACCCCATCATCTCAGCCCAAAATCTCCTGAAACTGATAAGCAACTTCAGCAAAGTCTCAGGATACAAAATCAATGTGCAAAAATCACAAGCATTCCTATACACCAATAATAGACTTAAAGAGAGCCAAATCAAGAACGAACTGCCATTCACAATTGCTACAAAGAGAATAAAATACCTAGGAATACAACTAACAAGGAACGTAAAGGACCTCTTCAAGGAGAACTACAAACCACTGCTCAACGAAATAAGAGAGGACACAAACAGATGGAGAAACATTCCATGTTCATGGTTAGGAAGAATTAATATCGTGAAAATGGCCATACTGCCCAAAGTAATTTACAGATTCAACGCTATCCCCATCAAGCTACCAATGACCTTCTTCACAGAACTGGAAAAAACCACCTTAAACTTCATATGGAACCAAAAGAGAGCCCGCATAGCCAAGTCAATTCTAAGCAAAAAGAACAAAGCAGGAGGCATCACACTACCGGACTTCAAACTCTACTACAAGGCTACAGTAATCAAAACAGCATGGTACTGGTACCAAAACAGAGATATAGACCAATGGAACAGAACAGAGGCGTCGGAGGCAACACAACATATCTACAACCACCCAATCTTTGACAAACCTGATAAAAACAAGCAATGGGGAAAGGATTCCCTGTTCAATAAGTGGTGTTGGGAAAACTGGCTAACCATATGCAGAAAGCAGAAACTCGACCCCTTCCTGACACCTTACACTAAAATTGACTCCAGATGGATTAAAGACTTAAACATAAGGCCTAACACCATAAAAACACTAGAAGGAAACCTAGGCAAAACCATTCAGGACATAGGCATAGGCAAGGACTTTATGACCAAAACACCAAAAGCATTGGCAACAAAAGCCAAAATAGACAAATGGGACCTAATCAAACTCCACAGTTTCTGCACGGCAAAAGAAACAGTCAATAGAGTGAATCGGCAACCAACAGAATGGGAAAAAATTTTTGCAGCCTACCCATCTGACAAAGGGCTGATATCCAGAATTTACAACGAGCTAAAAAAGATTTACAAGAAAAAAACAAACAAGCCCATTCAAAAATTGGCGAAGGATATGAACAGATACTTTACAAAAGAAGACATACAAGAGGTCAACAAACATATGAAAAAATGCTCATCATCACTGGTCATTAGAGAAATGCAAATCAAAACTACATTGAGATACCATCTCACGCCAGTTAGAATGGCGATCATTAAAAAATCTGGAGAAAATAGATGCTGGAGAGGATGTGGAGAAATAGGAACACTTTTACACTGTTGGTGGGAGTGTAAATTAGTTCAACCACTGTGGAAAACAGTGTGGCGATTCCTCAAGGACCTAGAAATAGAAATTCCATTTAACCCAGCAATCCCATTACTGGGCATATATCCAAAGGATTATAAATCGTTCTACTATAAGGACACATGCACATGAATGTTCATTGCAGCACAGTTTACAATAGCAAAGACCTGGAACCAACCCAAATGCCCATCGATGATAGACTGGACAGGAAAAATGTGGCACATATACACCATGGAATATTATGCAGCCATTAAAAAGGAGGAGTTCGCATCCTTTGTAGGGACATGGATGAACCTGGAAACCATCATTCTCAGCAAACTGACACAAGAACACAAAACCAAACACCACATGTTCTCACTCATAGGAGGGTGTTGAACAAGGAGAACACATGGACACAGGGAGGGGAGCACTATACACGGGGGTCTGTTGTGGGGGAGTGGGGGGGACAGCGGGGGGGGAGTTGGGGAGGGATAGCATGGGGAGAAATGCCAGATATGGGTGAGGGGGAGGGAGGCAGCAAATCACACTGCCATGAATACACCTATGCAACAACTTTGCATGTTTTTCACATGTACCCCAAAACCTAAAATGCAATAAAAAATAAATAAATAAATAAAATAAATAAAAAATAAAAAAAAAAAAAAAAAGAAGGGACTGGTCCAACCTGAGCACCCTTTGGTCTGCTGGCATATCCCAGGGTTCCATCCTGGTAACACCTGCTAGCATGGCAGAATTGGGTGCCCTGGGGGCCTGCACCAGAGCTTCTGCACTGGTGAACCATGTCTGACTGGCAGAGAGTTCCAATAGAGTGTCCTTGTGGCCACCAACCATGATCCCTTCCCATAATGCAGCTTCTCTGGGGCCCGTAGGAATTCCCCACATCACTTCGCTGGCATGTGTCTACACTAGCAGGTTTCACTTTCCTTGCCCCAATAGTGGGTGGGAGTGCAGTCCACACCTCCTCTCCCTACCAACCACCATTGCAGATCAAGCCTTGGCAGGCACAGAGCCAGCAGACCCACTCCTGACAGTGTCCCACCCTTGTGCTAACACTATGCCAAGAACAGTAGATCCTTCTATGCCCTGAGTGACCACTCCTGCTTGCAGGGCACAGAGAATGCATTCAGATCTGCACCCACAGCACGCTTTCCCCAAATCATCTCCACCTTCAGCATGACCACGCACACAGTAGCCAGCAGGGCCGCCCCCCCCCCCCCGCACCCCCTAGCTATATTCCCTCTGCCACCATGGTGAATGCCCACAAGGAGGCAGGCACCCTGGCACCCGTTAGCACTCTGCTATAGCTGCTACACCTTGGCCCCCAAACACAGTGGATTGCTAACCTCAAGGAGCCAGACCACAAAGTCAGGACCCAAAATAAGTCCCCCAGAGTTATAGCACACAGTCTAGGAGTTGGGAGCTGAGTGTTGCCCCCTAAAATTTTTCAAAAATAAAGCCAAGTCAGCTGAATCTACCTTATATTACAATCAAACCCACAAGGTCATCAAATAGGATAAAAGAAAAATAATCTAAAGATTAGAAACCTCAAAGATTGAAGGTAGAAAAGCACACAAAGATTAGAAAGAACCAGCACAAGAACTCTTGACAACTCAAAAAGCCAGAGTGCCTTCTTTCCTCCAAACAACTGCAATGTCTCTCTAGCAAGGGTTCTGAACCAGGCTGAGATGGCTGAAATAACAGAAACAGCATTCAGAATATGGATAGGAATGAAGATCATCAAAACCCAATCCAAGGAAGCTAGAAATCGAAACAAAAGTTTGCAGGAGCAGACAGACAAAATAGCCAGTATGGAAAAGAATGTAACCAACTATAGAGCTAAAAAAACACACTATAATAATTTCATATTGCAATCACAAGTATTAATAATAGAATAGACCAAGCAGAGGCAAGAATCTCAAAGCACGAAGAATGGCTTTCTGAAATATAACAGTCAGACAAGAATAGAGCAAAAAGAATAAAAAGAAATGAACAAAACTGATGAGAAATATGGAATTATGTAAAGAGATGAAATCTACAACTCATTGGTGTCCCTAAAAGAGATGAAGAGAATGTAAGCAACTTGGAAAACATATTTCAAGATAAGATCCTTGAGAACCCCCAAACCTAGCTAGAGAGGCCAACATTCAAATTCAGGAAATGCAGAGAACCCCAGTAAGATACTTCACAAGAAGATCCTCCTCAAGACACACAATCATCAGGTTCTCTGAGGTTGAAAAAATTAAAAAAAAAAAAAAAAGTTAAAGGCAGCTAAAGAGAAAGGTCAGGTTACCTACAAAGGGAAGCCCATTTGACTAACAGCAGATGTCTCAGGAGAAACCCTATGAGACAGAAGAGATTGGGGGCCAATATTCAACATTATTAAAGAAAAGAAATTCCAAACCAGAATTTTATATTCAGCCAGACAAAGCTTCATATGTGAAGGGAAAAATAAGATACTTTCAGGCAGACAAAAGCCGAGGAAATTTGTTACTACCAGACTTGCCTTACAAAAGATCCTAAATGAAGCACTAAATATGGAAAGGAAAGACCATTACCAGCCAAAACCAAGTCTGTACACAAAAACACACCTCAGTACACAGACCAGTGACACTGTAAAGCAACCACACAATCAAATCTGCAAAATGACCAGCTAACATCACGATGACAAGATCAAATCCATACACGTCAATATTAACCGTGAATGTAAATGGGCTAAATGCCCCCAATTAAAGGACACAGAGTGATGAGCTGGATAAAAAACCAAGATCTGTCTAAGAGCAGTGGTTCATGCCTGAAATCCCAACACTAGGAGGCCAAGGCAAGTGGATTTCTTGAGACCAGGAGTTCAAGACTAGCCCGGGCAACATAGTAAAAACCTATCTCTACTAAAAATACAAAAAGCTAGCCAGATATGGTGTCTCATGCTTGTAGTCCCAGCTACTTGGGAGTGTTAGGTGGGAGAATCACCTGAGTTCAGGAGGTCGAGTTTGCAGTGAGCTGAGATTATGCCACTGCACTCCAGCCTGGTCAACCAGAGTGAGATCCTATCTCCCAAAAAAGAAAAATAAAAGAAAAAAGAAAAAAAAGAAAAACCAAGACCCATTTGTATGTTGTCTTTAAGGGATCCATCTCACATATAATGACACTCAAAGGCTCAAAATAAAGAAATGGAGAGAAATTTACCAAGCAAATAGGAAACAGAAAAAAAGCAGGAGTTGCAATCCTAGTTTCAGACAAAACAAACTTTAAACCAACAAAGATCAAAAAAGACAAAGAAAGGCATTTTACACAATTGTAAAGGGTTCAGTTCAACTAAAAGATGTAACTATCCTAAGTATACATGTACCAAACACAGGAGAACCCAGATTCATAAAGCAAGTTCTTAGAGACCTTGAGATAAGACTCCCACATAATAGTAGTGGGAGACTTTAGCACCTCGCTGACAATGTTAGATCATTGAGACAGAAAATTAACAAAGACATTCAGGACCTGAAGTCAATCAGCTCCATTTGATCTAGTGCTGACATCTATGAAACTCTCCAAAAACAACAGAATATAAATTCTTCTCATCACCACATGGCACATACTCTAAAATCAATCACATTATAGGAAGTAAAACACTCCCTGGCAAATGCAAAAGAACTGTAATCATAACAATCTCTTGGACCACAGTGCAATCAAATTAGAAATCAAGACTAAGAAATTCACTCAAAACCATACAATTACATGGGAATTAAATAACCTGCTCCCAGATGACTTTTGGGCAAATAATGAAATTGAGGCAGAAATCAAGAAGTTTTTAGAAGCTGAGAACAAAGATAAAACATACCAGAATATCTGGGACACAGCTAAGTCAGTGTTAAAAAGAAAATTTATAGCACCAAATGTCTATATCAAAAAGTTAGAAAGATCTCAAGTTAACAACCTAACATCACAACTAAAAGAACTAGGGAACTAGGAGGAAACAAGTCCAAAAAGTAGCAGAAGACAAGAAATAACCAAACTCCAAGCTGAACTGAAGGAGACTGAGACACATACACACACACACACACACACACACACACACACACACACACACTTACTTTCAAAACGTCAACAAATCCAGGAGCTGCTTTTTGAAAAAAATCAGCAAAATAGACAGCCAGCTAGACTAATAAAGAAAAAGATAGAGATGATTCAAATAAATACAATCAGAAATCACAAGGGGGATATTACCACTGACTCTACTGAAATACAAATAACCATCAGAGGATATTATGAACACTTCTGTGCATATAAACTAGAAAATATAGAAGAAACCAATAAATTCCTAGACACATATACCCTTTCAAGACTCAACCAGGAAGAAATTGTATCCCTGAACAGACCAGTAACAAGCTCTGAAATTGAGTCAGTAATAAATAGCCTACCAACCAAAAAAAGCCCAGGAACAGATGGATTCACAGCTGAGTTCTACCAGATGTACAAAGAGCTGGTACCATTCCTGCTGAAACTATTCCAAAAAATTGAGGAGGAAGGACTCCTCCCTAACTTATTCTATGAGGCCAGCATCATCCTGATACCAAAACCTGGCAGATACACTAGAAAAGAAAACTTCAGGCCAATATCCTTAACAAACACTGACGCAAAAATCCTCAATAAAATACCAGCAAACCAAATTCAGCAATACATCAAAAAGCTTATCTACCATGATCAAGTAGGCTTCATCCCCAGTATGCAAGGCTGGTTCAATATACCCTAATCAAAAAATGTGATTCATTACATAAACAGAACTAAAGACAAACACCACATAATTATCTCAATAGATGCAGAAAGGTCTTTCAATAAAATTAAACATCCCTTCACATTAAAAACTCTCAATAAAATAGGTATTGAAAGAACATAACTCAAAATAATAAGAGCCATCTATGGCAAACCCACAACAAACATCATACTGAATAGGCAAAAGCTTGAAGCATTCGCCTCAAAAACTGGCAAAAGACAAGAATGCCCTCTCTCTCCACTCCTATTCAACACAGTATTGAAAGTCCTGGCCAGGGCTATCAGGCAAGAGAAAGAAATAAAAGGCAAAAAATAGGAAGAGAGGAAGTCAAACTATCCCTGTTTGGTGATGACATAATCCTTTATCTAGAAAACTTCATAGTTTCAGCCCAAAAGCTCCTTAAGCTGATAAACAACTTCAGCAAAGTCTCAGAATGTAACATCAATGTGCAAAAATCACTAACATTCCTATACAACAGTCAAACCAAGAGCCAAATCAGCAATGCAATCCCATTCACAATTGTTCCACCCCCTCCCCACGCCCACACACTCACAACTAGGAATACAGCTAACCAGGAACCTGAACAATCTCTACAAAGAGAGCTATGAAACACTGCTCAAAGAAATAAAAGATGATATAAACATAAAAACATTTTGTGCTCATGGATGGGAAGAATCGATGTCATTCAAATGGCCATACTTCCCAAAACAATTTATAGATTCAGTGCTATTCCTATTAAAATGCAATTGAAGAATCGATGTCATTCAAATGGCCATACTTCCCAAAACAATTTATAGATTCAGTGCTATTCCTATTAAAATGCAATTGAGAGGCTGGACAAGGTGGCTTATGCCTGTAATCCCAGCACTTTGGGAGGCCAAGGAGGGTAGATTACCTGAGATCAGAAGTTTGAGACCAGCCTGGCCAACGTGGTGAACCCTGTCTCTACTAAAACATACAAAAACTAGCCAGGCATGGTGGCAGGCACCTGTAATCCCAGCTACTCAGGAGGCTGAGGCAGAAGAATCACTTGAACCTGGGAGGCAGAGGTTGTAGTGAGCAGAGATCGCACCATTGTTCTCCAGTCTGGATGACAGAGCAAGACTCCATCTCATAAAAAAAAAAAAGCCAGTACAATTGAGTGTCTTTTCAGAACTAGAAAAAACTATTTTTAAATTCATATAGAACTGGCAAAGAGCCCAATAGTCAAGGCAATCCTAAGCAAAAAGTAAAAAGCTAGAGGCATTATGCTATCTGACTTCAAAGTATAATACAGTGCCTCAGTAACCAAAACAGCATGGTACTAGTACAAAAACAGACTAATAGACCAATAGAACAGAGTAGAGAACTCAGAAATAAGGCCACACCACTACGACTATCTGATTTTTGACAAACCTGACAGAAACAAGCAAACAAACAATGGATGTGATGGTAAATATTGAGTGTCAACTTGATTGGATTGAAGGGTGCAAAGTAGTGTTCCTGGGTGTGTCTGTGAGGGTGTTGCCAAAGGAGATTAACATTTGAGTCAGTGGGCTGGGAGAGGTGGACCCACCTTCAATCTGGGCAGACACCATCTAATCAGCTGCCAGTGTGGCTAGGATAAAAGCAAGCAAAGAAACATGGAAAGACTAGATTGGCTGAATCTTCTAGCCTTCATCTTTCTCCTGTGCTGGATGCTTCCTCCTGCCACTGAACATCAGACTCCAAGTTCTTCAGCTTTTGAACTCTTGGACTTACACCAGTGGTTTTCCAGGGGCTCTCAGGCCTTTGACCATAGACTGAAGGGTGCACTGTTGGCTTTCTTAATTTTGAGGGTCTGAGACTCGGACTGGCTTCCTTGCTCCTCAGTTTACAGGTGGCCTATTGTGGGACTTCACCTTGTACTCCTGTGAGTCAATACTCCTTAATAAGCTCCCTTTCATATATACATCTATCCTAGTAGTTCTGTCCCCCTAGAGAACCCTGACTAATACAAATGGGGGAAGGATTCCCTATTCGATAATTGGTGCTGAAATAACTAGCTAGCCATATGCAGAAGATTCAAACTGAACCTCTTCCTTACATCATTAAAAAAAAAAATTAACTCAAGATGGAGTAAAGGCTTAAATGGAAAACATAAAACTATAGAAACCCTGGAAGATAACCTAGGCAATACCATTGTGGGTTGAAATGAGCAATGATTTCATGATAAAGATACACAAAGCAATTGCATCAAAAGCAAATGTTGACAATTGGAATCTAATTAAACCAAAGAGTTTCTGCACAGCAAAAGGAACTATGAACAGACATCCTACAGTATGGGAGAAAATTTATGCAAACTATGCATCCAACAAAGGTCTAATATCCAGCATCTATAAGGAACTTAAATTTACAAGAAAAAAGAACTCCATTAAAAAGTGGGCAAGGATAGGAACAGACATTTTTCAAAAGAAAATGGACATGTGGCCAACAAACATATTTTTAAAAAGCTTGAATGATGATGGGGGTGGGGCAGGGCCAAGATGGATGACTAGAAGCTGTGGCAATAGGAGGCTCCCACCAAACAGAAACAAAACAGCATGCGAATCTCCCACCAGCAACTGAACTATCCAGGTTCTGTCATCAGGACTGACTAGGTGGCTGATGTGACCCACGGAGAGGCAGGAAGAGCAATGTGGTGCAGCAGGCCACCTGAGAACCACACAGGGCAAGGAGCTCCCAACCCCCAGCCAAGGGAAGCGGTGACTGAGCATGCTACCCAGCCTTGGAAACTGTGTTTTTTCCAAAGAACTGTTCAGCCCATGGATCGGAAGATCCCACTCATGAGCTCATGCCTCTGGGGCCTAGGATCCCAACCATGGAACCACACAGATTCTCAACAGACACTCAGCTAGAATCTGCCTAATCCTGGCAAGTTCCTGGAGGGAGAGGCGACATCACCACAGCTGCAGCTGCCTGCTGTCTAAGCTGTCCTAGCTTTCTGGGGGAGGGGCAGCAGCCAACACTGGGACTGCTAGCTGCCTGACACACTAATATCTAAGGGTAGGAAAAGGGTGGTAGCCATCTCTACAGCTCCAGACAAAGGTCTAATGTCCAGCATCTATTAAAAAACAAACAAACAAAAAACTTAAATTTATAAGAAAAACAGCCCCATTAAAAAGTGGGCAAGGGTGTGAACAGACACTTTTCCCCTGCTGGAGTGAGCAAGGCTGGACCAATTGGTCCCAAGTGGGCAAGGGTGTGAACAGATACTTTTCCCCTTCTGGAGCCAGGGACACTGGACCAATTGGTCCTAAGATGTATTCCCCATAGCTTAACACACAGGTTGTGGCAACCTGCGGCCAGAGTGCCTCTTCAGGCCTGACCCTGACCCATGCCTCCTCACTAGGTAGGGCCTCCCTGCAGGAATTCCAACAACTCCAGCCAGGGCCTCAAGGATAGAACTCTGATCTCCCTGGGCCTGAGCCCCTAGGGGAAAGGGTGGCCATAGTCTCCACAGACAAACAGACTTAGTCTTTCCTCCTGCTAATTCTGAGGAATCTGAGCAGCCCAGAGGAGTTGGTTTCCCTCCAGCAAGGCTCACCCGCTCCACAAAGGGACAGCCAAAGTTATTTGTTAAATGGGTCCTACGTCCCATGCCACCCAACTGGGTGAGACCCTCCAACAGGGGTTGTCAGACACCCTATACATGAACATTCCTACTGGCCTCAGGTTGGTGCTCTTCAAGGTCAGAGATCGCAGAGGAAGAAGCAGCCACCCATCTTTGCTGTTCTCCAACCACTTCAAGTGACATCTCCAGGCACAGGAGCAAACCAGAAGTGAACCTGAAGTGAGCCCCCAGAAAACTGCAGCAGTGCTACAGAAAAGAGACCTAACCATTGAAATAAAAACAAACAGAAAGCAATACAGGAGCATAAAAAAATCCCTACAAAAACCTTATCCAAGGGTCAGCAGCCTCAAAGATCAAAACTAGACAAACTCATGAAGACAAGAAAAAAAACAACAAAAAAAGGGTTAAAAATCCAAAAGGCCAGAGTGCCATTTTTCCTCCAAATGATTGCAACACCTCGTCAGCAAGGGCACAGAACTGGTTGGAGGATGAGATGGATGAATGACAGAAGTAGGCTTCAGAAGGTAGGTAATAACAAACTCTGCGGAGGTAAAGAAGCTTGTTCTAACCCAACGCAAAGAAGCTAAGAATCTTAATAAAAGGTTTTCAGAACTTCTAACTAGAATAACCAGTTTAGAGAGGAACATAAATGACCTGATGGAGCTGAAAAATACAGCGTGAGAACTTCATGAAACCTACTCAGTATCAATAGCTGAATTGATTAAACAGGAGAAAGAATATCAGAGACTGAAGACCATCTTTCTAAGGCAGGCAGACAAGATCAGAGAAAAAATAATAAAAAGCAATGACCAAAACCTCTGAGAAATATGGGACTATGTAAGGATATGGAACTTATGATTGTTTGGAGTACATGAAAGAGATGGGGAGAATGGAACCAAGTTGGAAAATACACTTCAGGATATTATCCAGAACTTCTCCAGCCTAGCATGACCAGGCCAACATTCAAATTCAGGAAATACACAGATCACCACTAAGCTACTCCATGAGAAAACGAACCCCAAGACATATAATCATCAGATTCTGCAAGGTCAAAATGAAGGTAAAATGTTAAGGGCAGCCAAAGAGAAAGGCCAGGTCACGCAAAGAGGGAAACCCATCAGACTAACAGTGGACCCCTCAGCAAAAACCCTACAAGACAGAAGCGACTGGGGGCCAATAGTCAACATTCTTAAAGAATTTCAACTCAGAATTTCACATCCAGCCAAACTAAGTTTCATTAAAGAAAAAAGGAGAAATAAAATCTTTTTTTTTAGATAAGCAAATGCTGATGGATTGTGTTACCACCAGGCCTGCCTTGCAAGAGCTCTTAAAGGAAGCACTAAATATGGAAAGGAAAAACTGGTACCAGACATTGCAAAAACACACCGAAATATAAAGACCAATGACACCATGAAGAAACTGCATCAACTAGTGTGCAAAATAAACAGCTAGCATCATAACAAGGTCAAATTCACACATAATAATATCAACATGAAATGTAAATGGGCTAAATGTCCCAATTAAAAGACACCGACTAGGAAATTGGATAGAGTCAAAATCCATCAGTGTGCTATATTCAAGAGACCCTTCTCATATGCAAAGATACACACAAGCTCAAAATAAAGGAATGAAGGAAAATTTACCAAGAAAATGAAAGAAAAAAATAAGCAGGGCTGCTATCCTAGTCTCTGAAAAAACAGACTTTAAACCAACAAAGATCAAAAGAGACAAAAAAGGGCATTACATAATGGTAATAGGATCAATTCCACAAGAGGAGCTAATTATCCTAAATCTATATGCACCCAAAACAGAAGCCCCCAGATTCATAAAACAAGTTCTTAGAGACCTACAAAGAGACTTAGACCTCCACACAATTATAGTGAGAGACTTTAACACCCCACTGTCAATATTAGATCAATGAGACAGAATATTAGCAAGTACATTTAGGACTTAAATTCAGATCTGGATCAAGGGGACCTAATAGATATCTACAGAACTCTCAAATCAACAGAATGTACATTTTTCTCAGTGCCATATGGCACTTATTCTAAAATTGACCACATAATTGGAAGTAATACACTTCTCAGTCTCTCAGATCACAGTGCAATCAAATTAGAACTCAGGATTAAGAAACTCACTCAAAACACAACTACATGAACACAAATTGAACAATGTGCTCCTGAATGACTCCTGGTAAATAAGGACATTAAGGTAGAAATCAGTAAGTTCTTTGAAACCAATGAGAACAAGGAGACAATGTACCAGAATGTATGAAACGCAGCTAAAGCAGTGTTAAAACAGAAATGTATAGCTCTAAATGCTCACATCAGAAAGCTACAAAGACCTCATATCGACACTCCAACATCACAATTAAAAGAACTAGAGAAACAAGAGTGAACAAATTCAAAAGCTAGCAGAAGACTAGAAATAACTAAGGTCAGAGTGGAACTGAAGAAGACAGAGAAACGAAAAATCCTTCAAAATGTCAATGAATTCAGGAGCTGGTTTTTCAAAAAAAGTTAACAAAATAGACCACTAGCTAGACTAATAAAGAAAAGAATCAAACAAACATGATAAAAAAAATGATAAAGGGGATAGGACCACTGACCCCACAGAAAATACAAACTACCATCAGAGAATACTATAAATATCTCTATGCAAATAAACTAGACACTCCAGAAGAAATGGATAATTTCCTGGGCACATACACCCTTCCAAGACTAAACCAGGAAGAAGTCAAATCCATGAATAGACCAATAACGAGTTCTGAAATTGAGGCAGTGATTAGTAGCCTACTAACCACAAGAAAAGCCCAGGGCAGATGGATTCACAGCCAAATTCTACCAAGTAAATGGAAAGGAGTTGGTACCATTCCTTCGAGTACTAAAGAAGCTCGTACGATTCCTTCTGAAACTATTCCAAACAATTGAAAAGGAGGGACTCCTCCCTAACTCACTTTATGAGGCTGGCATCATCCTAATACCAAAACCCGGCAGACACACTACAAAAAAAGAACTTCAGGCCAATATTCCTGATAAACATTGAAGAAAAATCTTCAATAAAATAGTGGCCAAAAAATCCAGCAGCATAGCAAAAAGGTTATTCACCATGATCATTTCAGCTTCTTTCCTGGGATGCAAGTCTGGTTCAAAATAAGCAAATCAATAAATGTAATCCATCACATAAACAGGACCAATGACAAAAACCACATGATTATCTCAATAGATGCAGAAAAGGGCTTTAATAAAATTCAGCATCCCTTCATGTAAAAACTCTCAATAAACTAGGTATTGATGGAACATATCTCAAAATAAGAGCTATTTATGAGAAACCCATAGCCAATATCATATTGAATGGGCAAAAGTTGGAAGCGTTCCATTTGCAAATCAGCACAAGACAAGGATGCCTTCTTTTGTCACTCCTATTCAACATAGTATTGGAAATTCTGGCCAGGGCAATCAGGCAAGAGAAAGACATAGATGGAATCTGAATAGGAAGAGAGGATGTCAAGTTGTCTCTGTTTGCATATGACATGATTCTATATTTAGAAAGTGCCATTGCCTCAGCCCCAAAACTCCTTAAGCTGATAAGCAACTTCAGCAAAGTCTCAATATACAACATATATGTGCAAAAATAACAACTATTCCCATACACCAACAATAGACAAGTAGAAAGCCAAATCATGAGTGAAATCTCATTTACAATTACTACAAAGAGAATAAAATACCTAGGAATACAACTTACAAGGGATGTGAAGGACCTCTTCAAGGAGAACTATAAACCACTGCTCAAGGAAATAAGAGGATACAAATAGATGACAATCTACAGAATTTGATACTATTTTTTGAAATCTACCCATCTGACAAAGGTCTAATATCCAGAATTAAGGAACTTAAACAAATTTACAAGAAAAAGCAAACAACCCCATCAAAAAGTGGGCAAAGTATATGAACAGACACTTCTCAAAAGAAGACATTTGTCTGGCCAACAAACATGCAAAAAAGCTCAACATCACTGATCAATAGAGAAATGAAAACCCAAATCACAATGAGATACCATCTCACACCAGTCAGAATGTCGATTATTAAAACATCAAGAAACAACGGATGCTGGTGAGCCAGTGGAGAAATACTAACACTTTTACATCATTGGTGGAAATGTAAATTAGTTCAACCATTGTGGAAGACAGTGTGATGATCAGTCAAGGATCTAGAAGCAGTAATATCATTTGACCCAGCAATCCCATTATTGGACATATACCCAAAATGATGTAAATCATTCCACTATAAAGACACACGAACATACATGTTTACTGCAGCACTATTTACAATAGCCAAGACATGGAAACAACCCAAATGCCCATCAATAATAGACTGGATAAAGAAAATGTGGTACATATATACCATGGAATACTATGTAGACATTAAAAGTAATGAGATCATGTCCTTTGCAGGGACATGGATGAAGCTGGAAGACAACATCATCAGAAAACTAACACAAGAACAGAAAACCAAATTCCACATGTTCTCATTCATAAGTGGGAGTTGAACAATGAGAATGCATGGACACATGGAGGGGAACAACACACACTGGGGCCTTATGGTGGGGAGAGGAGGGAGAGCATCAGCACAAATAGCTAATGCATGCAGTGTTGAAAACCTAGATGATGGGTTGACAGGTGCAGCAAACCACCATGGCACTCATATATCTATGTAACAAACATTCATGTTCTGCACATGTATCCTGGAATTTAAAGTAAAATAAAAATAATTTTTTTATAAAAGCCCAACATCACTGATCATTAGAGAAACGCAAATCAAAACCACAATGAGATATCAACTCACATCAATCAGAATGGCTATGACTAAAAAGTCAACAAATAACAGATGCTGGTAAGGTTGTGAAGAAAAAGGAATGCTGATACACTGTTGTGGTGTTGTGGGTGTATAAATTAGTTTCCATTGTGGAAAACAGTGTGGCAGATCCCCAAGACAGGAAAACCATTCAACCCAGTAATCCTATTACTGAGTATATACCCAAATGAATATGGATCATTCGATTATAAAGACACATGCATGTGTATGTTCATTACATCATTACTCACAATAGCAAAAACAAGGAATCAACCTAAATGCCATCAACAGTAGACTGGATAAAGAAAATGTAATACATATTAACCATGGAATACTATGCAGCCATTAAAAAGAACTAGATTATGTCCTTTGTAGGAATATAGAGCTGGAGACTATTAGGAAATTAACACAGAAACAGGAAACTAAATACTATGTTTTCTCACTTAAAAATAGGAGCTAAATGATGAGAACACATGGACACATAGAGAGGAACAAGAGACACTGGGTCCTATTTGAGGATGGAGGGTGACAGGAGGAAGAGGATCAGGAAAAATAGCTATCAGGTACTAAATTTAGTACCTGGGTGATGAAATAATCTCTACGACAAATCCCCATGACACATTTACCTATATAATAAACCTGCACATGGACTCCTGAACGTAAATTAACAACAACAAGAAGAAACATTGGAAGACCCTCAGCAGACCCAGATACATGGCTATTTGCTTCCTTTATTCCCCTCCTCAGCCTGTCCATTTATATAAACCACAACCAAAGAGGGCTACAGGCACCAATGCCTGGTTGCAGACTCAGATGCATACATGAAGAAGTCATGCTGCCCATTCCAGCCCAATGGACAGTGTAGGGAACAGAGACAAGATTCCCCAGTGTCATGTCTAAATTCCTAACCAACAGAATCATGAAAAATAATAAAATTTTTAAGCCACTAAAAAAAAAGGTAAAAATTATTCTTAGCTCATGAGTCATACCTAGACAGGTAGCTGGCTAAATCTGGCATGACAGTCAGAGATTTCCCAGCCCTGCCCTAGCCACTCATCATAGACCCTAATGAGGAACAACTTGTTCAAACTATACTGTAAGATTTGTTGGCCAGGTGTGGTATCTCACACCTGTAGTCTCAGAACTTTGGGAGGCTGAGGTAGGCAGATCACTTGAGGCCAGGAGTGGAGACCAGCCTGACCAACATGGTGAAACCCTGTCTCTACTAAAATACAAAAACATTAGCTGGGCATGGTGGTTTGCACCTATAGTCCCAGCTACTTGGGAGAATGAGCCAGGAGTAGTGCTTGAACCCTGAAGGCAGAGGTTTCAGTGAGCCGAGATCGTGCCACTGCACTCCAGTCTGGGCAACCAGAATGAGTCTGTCTCAAAAAAAAATAAAATAAAAACTATACTGTAAAATTTGTTGACATCTCAAAGGAGACACTGCAGGCTGAGAATCTGTTGTGATTTTGGGAGAAAAGTGCTCAATCAGAAGTCTTTATATTTCATTGCTTTTATATAAGTGGGCTATTTAAGAAAGACCGTCAGTGGAAGATGTGATGATAAGTGTATATCATGTATGTTTTGAACACGGTACCTGGAGTAAAAGTTAGATAAAATTCAAATGAGGAAGAAGAACTATTTTTGTTAACCAAAGACTTCCTGAAACTAATTGCACCTCTGGATTGGTAGCAGTTCTACAGTAGTCAGAGTTTCTCTGGGATAAACTACTCTGCAGTCTGCCTCTCCATAAAGTTTGACTGCTCAGATACCACATTATTGCCTTGTAAAACCAGAGCATCCCTTCTATTATTATCCATTTCAGGCTTAAAGTATAACAGATTACAATAAAGACTGTCTTTACAAGATATGTTTAAAGATTAT
Organism: Aotus nancymaae; assembly: GCF_030222135.1. Lineage (NCBI taxonomy): Eukaryota > Metazoa > Chordata > Mammalia > Primates > Aotidae > Aotus > Aotus nancymaae. Next base: position 3,473,032 of record NW_026988494.1, on the reverse strand, counting down.
TTCCCAGTCCATTTGGTAGCACTTATGTTAATACTGTCAAAGCAGGTCCCCAAAAGGTAGTAACAAAAAATTTCAATGGCACTTACAAGATTTCCTCAAAAGGAGGTTCTGGTGACAGCTTTTCATTTTGGAGGAACTGGTAAAGTGGAAGTTCTAAGGTACTTATTTCTGCTTTTACCTATTTGTTTCAATACGTGAGGCTTTATCCATCACTGACACTCACCAATTCCCTTCTTCTTCTTCCTTTTTCTGTTTTTGATATAATTAGACTCAGGGGGACTTGATATTTGTCTTCAAATATTTGAAAGTCTGTCACATGGAAGAGGGATTAGACTTGTTCTGCCTGGTCCCAAGTGGTAGAACTAAGACCAATTCTGCAGAAACTACAGGGAAACATTTTTTTTTTTTCCCTGATAGTGAACATATTTTTCACAGAGCTGTCCAACACTGGGATGACTCTCTTAGAATTTCAAGTCACTTAAGGTATTCAGGCAGAACCCAGATTACTATTTGAAGGGAAAGTTTTCAAAGAGAATTCAAACATTCTACAACAGTTAAACTATCGGTTACAAGATTCTGTGAGTCATTGAATTGTTGGCCATTATGTAACATCATCATGATAGCAGCTCCGTTATTTGACTATTTACAATTTTCAAATACTGCACCAAAGTCTACATACTTAATCCCCACAACACCAATAAGGTCTATATAATTAGTACATGAATTTCATAAATAATGATATCAAGGGCTAAAAAGTAACTCACCCTAAATTACATGAGTAATAAATGAAAGATTCTGGGTTTGAATCCAGACTTACTTGAAATCAGGGTCCAGAATCTTAAAATTATTCTGCTTCTTTGTAATGAATGGTGGCATATAATGAGCTTTAAGGACCCCATTTGTGTTCCATGATAACTTTTAATCTAACACAGACAAAAACCAAGGACAAAGAGTATCTGCATACAACACCTTAAGCTGTAAAATGAATGTATCAACATGTATGTCATGTATGTGACAAAAACATGCTGACTGAAAAAAGTGGCAGAATAATATGTGCAATTTGACTCTATTTACATAGAACTTTAACAATAGAAACAACTGGGGCTACATACATGTACATTAAAAAATAAACATGGATGGATATAAAACATACCAAATGAAGTTGTAGTAATTATTTCTGAGGAATGAGGGAAAGAAATGTAATTGAAGTAAGTTAAAAGAGGCTTTAATGATCCATCTGTGATATTTGGGTTCTTTAAAAATTAAAGAGAGAGATCTGAAGCAAAGTGAGTAAAATAAGGATTTTCTAAAAGATATGGAAATATACATGGCTTTAATCTTATTTACTTTGATACTTGAAATATTTTATATATATAACAAAATTGAAGCAGAAAGTCTCACGTCATTATGTGGCAGACTAAATATACATTAACCTGTATCTCTCCCATTGCCAATGTCAACAAAAATGACAGAAAATAAATAAACAGTCTATGAGCCACACAGATATCCAGAACAGGAAAGGATCCAAGTGGAGTGAAGAGAAACTGATCTGCATGGAAAAGCAGCAGCTGAAGTAGCATACCTGAGAACACTGATCACCAGACCTACAGGGCAGGGGTGTGCAAGGGAATTAAAAATGCTCAGTCATCAAAGCTGAAAGTTATGAAGTCATGTATTCATTAGTTCAACAAATATTTATTGAGTACCTAATAGGTGCCAAGTGCTGTTCTAAAAGTGGGGCTTTTCACTATGAACACATAGTGAAAGTGGTGAGCAGAGTCAGTAGGTGAGCAGGAGCAGAGAGACTCCCAGGCATGTTCTACATCACACTGGGTGGCTGCCTTGTGTCCCATACACCTAGGTTACTTACTTTGGAGAAATTGAAACAAATAAGCTCTAGAGAAAGTAGAGATACAGTTACAGAAGAGTGTGTCTCATACTCAGAGCAGAGAGAGTGACAGTGAATACACTGAATAGTGAGATTGCTGTACAACCCCTCCATCTCCACCCCAGGCTTATGTCCTGAAGTGCTACCTGTCAGGTTTTTATCCCCCTCCCAGAAAATTGCTACATTCTTAAGTGGAGAAGTGGAGAAGTTCCAGAGAAAGAAATATGGGTACTGACATTTCTAGGTCCTCAACCCAGACAGGCAGAGTCAACCTTATTACTCAACTGTGAAGCTCTCTAGCTGACAAGCCCCAACCACAGAGTTTTATTTTTTTCTTTTTGGGTAGATAAAATAGCTGTATTATTTTTTTCTAAATCTAATTATTTGAATACTCAGGTATTAGGAAAAGAGCCCAAAGAGACAGACTGTCTATATTTTAGAACATATTTTTAGCTGAAATCTTTTTTGAAACAAATACTGGTAATTTGATGAAATTCCTTGGATATTTTAATGGCCAAAATGTAAAGTTTATTTTTATAAGACTTTTATAGGTCCTTTTTTAAAGGCTGCAATCACACTTGGTTAACAACAATTTCTTCAGGTTCAATTTAAAAAAATCATTATTATGGGCTATTGCAAAAGGACAATTTTTCTTGTTAGAATGAATTAATGAAATTATCAACATGATTGTGCTTTTATATCGAAATTTTTTCCCTTCATTCCCCCCGCCCCACCCCATCTCTGCTGCCCCTTCCTGGCCTCTGGTAACTACAATTCTTCTATGTTGATGAGATACACTTTTTTAGCTCCTACGTATGAATGAGAGCAGGCACTACTTCAGAGAGCGTTTGAATAGGGCTTTTTGTTTACTTGTTGTGGTTTTCATGGTGTCTCATTTTTTACATATGAAAGTCAATGGTGGCCAGACATTTGAGGAAAGCTTCTAATGTAAAAGGAGGATTCCAAAATTGAAAAAGATAATCCAAAAAAAAAAAAAAAAAAACTGAGGAAAAAATGCAATATGAGAGGAAGAAGAAAGTTAAGACTAAAACTAAAATGCAAAACCAAATAAAAGCATCTATAGTTGAAGATGGCTGATCACTAGCAGCTCGGGCACCCAGCTCCCAATGAAAGTGCAGAGAACGAGAGGACGCCACACTTTCAGATGAATATTTGTTGCTCATGGACCAGGAGATTCCCAGTGGAGGAGCCCCACAGGTCGCCTGGGTGACTCTTGTGGCCTGTGCAGCGGTTTAGTTGGCGCCTTAGAGCAGCAGTTCTTGGTGCAGAGTCCGGAGATTCCCGGGCAGAAAAGCACCATCAATCTTAACACTGCTGTTTTGGCCGGCGCAGTGGATTGCTCAGATTTCGGTGCTGGGAATCAAAAAGCTGGACATCCGCTCAGAGACCTAGTTAGAAAGTCAGTAATTACAAAGACGACAGAGGGATAAATATATAATGAAGGGAAGAAAGCAGCCTAAAAAGGCAGAGAATACTCAAAATCAGAATGCATCTCCCTCTACAGGGGATCGCAATTCCTCATCAGTAACAGAACAAGGGTTAATGGAGAATGAGTGTGTTCCAATAACAGAAGCAGGTTTCAAAACGTGGGTGATAAGAAACTTCCGTGAATTAAAAGAACTTGTTCTAACCCAATGCAAAGAAACTAAGAACCTTGAAAAAAGGTTTGATGAAATGCTAACGAGAATGGACAATTTAGAGAGGAACATAAGTGAATTGATGGAGCTGAAAAACACAACACAAGAACTTCGCGAAGTATGCACAAGTTTAAACAGTCGAATTGATCAAGCAGAAGAAAGGATATCAGAAGTCGAGGACCAGCTCAGTGAAATGAAACAAGAAGACAAGATTGGAGAAAAAAGGATGAAAAGGAATGAGCAAAGTCTCCAGGAAATATGGGACTATGTGAAAAGACCTAATTTACGTTTGATAGGGATACCTGAATGTGATGAAGAGAATGAATCCAAGTTGGAAAATACTCTTCAGGATATCATTCAGGAAAACTTTCCCAACCTGGCAAGGCAGGGTAATATTCAACTCCAGGTAATACAGAGAACACCACAAAGATATTCTTCAAGAAGACCAACCCCAAGGCACATAATCGCCAGATTTATTAGGGTTGAAATGAAGGAGAAAATACTAAAGGCAGCCAGAGAGAAAGGTCAGGTTACCCATAAAGGGAAACCTATCAGACTTAGAGCAGATCTCTCAGCAGAAACCCTACAAGCTAGAAAAGAGTGGGGACCAATATTTAACATCCTTAAAGAAAAGAACTTTCAACCCAGAATTTCCTATCCAGCCAAACGAAGCTTTATAATCGAAGGAAAAATTAAATCTTTTGCGAACAAACAAGTACTTAGAGACTTCGCCACCACCAGGCCTGCTTTACAAGAGCTTCTGAAAGAAGCACTATACATATAAAGGAACAACCAATATCAGCCTTTCCAAAAATATATCAAAAAGCAAGAACATTAACACAATGAAAAATTTACATCAACTAATGGGCAAAACAGCCAGCTAGCATCAAATACCAGTATTAAACTTATATATATTCTAATTGGATAAAAAGCCAAAACTCATCGGTATGCTGCATCCAGACTCATCTTACATGCAACAATACACAAAGACTCAAAAGAAAGAGGAGGAGGAAGATTTACCAACCAAACAGAGAGTAAAAATAAACAAATAAACAAAAAGCAGGAGATGCAATTCTCGCCTCTGATAAAGTAGACTTTAAAGCAACAAAGATAAAAAGAGGCAAAGAAGGACATTACATAATGGCAAAAGGATTAATGTAACAAGAAGAGCTAAGGATTCTATAGATCAACGAGATAGAAAATTAACAAGGACATTCAGGACTTGAACTCAGACCCGGAACAAGTAAACTTAATAAACATTTATAGAACTCTCCACTTCAAATACACAAAACATACATTACCACCTCACACCTATTCCAAAAGTGACTACATAATTGGAAGTAAATCACTCCTCAGTAATCGCATAGCATTTCATAGGTTTAAATGAAATATTGGTTGGCTGTTTGTTATTTTCTTCCCTTATTTCTTCCTGACTACATCATTAAGTATAATTATCGGTATAAAAGAGGTTTTCAAAACTCATTACTAAATTGCATTCTAGCCTGGGCAAGAAAGCAATACTCCCATTCTCTCTCTCTCTTTCTCTTCCTTTTTCCTCCTCTTCTTCATTCTTTTTTTTCTTTCTAAAAAAAAATACCAATTGCTTAAATATATCTTGCTTAAAGGGGGATTTTCAAAAGAATATTTAAGATAATATTGAATTTCTTTCAACACAACTATGGCAAAAGCATAGTAGCCTTGGAAAAACTTCTTTACTCGCAATGATCATAAGTTAGTAGCCCCACCATAAAAAAAAAAAAAAAAAGCATCTATAATTAATATCCTTAGAAAGATACTACGATCTCTAAAATAAGAAAAGGATTCCACATAAAAATGTCAGAGAAGGCTGGGCACGGTGGCTTACACTTGTAATCTCAGCATTTTGGGAGGCCTAGGCCGGTGGATCAGGAGGTCAGGAGTTAGAGACCAGCCTTGCCAACATAGTGAAACAGCCTCTCTACTAAAAAATACAAAATAATTAGCCAGCGTGGTCTGAGGCACCTGCCTGTAAATCGAGCTACTCGGGAGGCTGAGGCAGGGAAATCACCTGAACCTGAGAGGTGGAGGTTGCAGTGAGCCGAGATTGTTCCATTACACTCCATCCTGAGTGACAGTGCAAGACACTGTCTCCAAAAAAAAAAAAAAAAAAAAAAAAGAAAGAAAGAAAACAGTGTCAGAAAACAAAGAAGTGCTCTAAGAAACTAAAAATATTACATAACTATTTAAGGTAATTCCATACATATATTTGTACAATTAACTTAATGGTTGAGAAAAACTCCCAAAAAACTAGAATGAAAGATAAAAATATCAGTGCAGAAATATGAGAAGATTAAAAAATCAAATTTGGAAATGTATATTTCCAGATAGAATATATAAAGTGAAGGGTGTGATGGGTAGAAGAAATTGCCAAAATATAATTTTTTTCATCTACAATATCAGGAATGACATAAATTGAAGATAATTATCTTTACAATTATTTTACATATAAAGAAAGTTAAAGATCTGCAATTAAACCTATACTTTGAAATTTCAGAATTTCAAACACCTAACATGGAAGATCCTCAATGTTTTCAGAGCAGAAAGATAAAAATATGAGAAATGGTATTATTGAACTTCTCTATTCCAAGGAAAACGATTTACAACCTGTAATTCTATACCTGGCCAAGCTATCACTAAGTTAGGAGGATACGCTAAAAACATTTTCAGACAGGAAATGTCTCAAAATTGTCTTTTCCTAGGAAACTCCTGGAAGATACGCTTCTGAAAACAAAAGAGAAAACCCGAAAAGGAAAAATAGAATACTAAAACTAAGGATCCAAAACAAATGAGAAGCAAAAGGGATTTCCAGGATTTTAGAGAAAGATAGTTTCAGGATGTCTGGTGCACTTCAAACTTAGAAATCAATGAATCAAACTTGGAGCCAGAAGTCTCTGGGTTGCAGAAATTGTATTTCTGCAAGAAAATAAAACAAATGTAATGCCCAATGTATTTGAATATATTCAGGGGTTATCATGACATCTATTAGCGAATCTGGAGATATATTTTTGATTAATAAGGAGATAACTAAGCAAAATTAAAATGAGGTAATAAGAGACCTCGGGACTTAATATTGCACTAGAAATAAGATGTGATTGTGTTATACTACATGGCTCAGCTGTGAATGATTGTTTCAAAATCCTAGTAATATAAACACATAATATTGATCTAACAAAAAATGTGATATAACTGTATTGAAAGAAAAGAATAACTGTATTGAGAAAATAGTGTATCATGAGTGAATATGGTTGTGTTATGCATACATGCATTGTTTATGTGTGGGTGGTTGGGTAGGTGTGTTAAGTATTCAAAAGAACTGAAGTCTTATCCTCTCTAGTAGGCATTCAATGGAGAATATAAAAAGCTAAAAATTGCCAAGAAAAAGTATACAAACAGTATCTACAAATACAGAAGCAAATATAAAAAGAATAACTTAAAAAGTTGAAAAGCATTTCCTCAGGGGAGGAAGAATTGGGAATGAATAGGATGGAGAAGAAAATTGCTATTTTTCAGTACAGGTTTAGAAATATCATTTAACTTTTTAAAATTTCTATTTGTAATTTACTGCAATAAGGAAAGGACGAAAAAAGATAAGGAGTTTATATACAAAGAGACAATGAGATATATTCATAAAAATAAAAAGATTTCTCTGGCAAGGGCAATTCATAGTATAGGAAAGAGTAAGTGCCAGATTGAAGTGGAATGCCCCCACCACCTATTTGTTCACTTAAACTGGAGAATGGGAAAAAAGAGACTTCACCAATCATAAATGTCAATACGTTTAACAGTCCCAACTAAGTGAAGCAGAAACCAGAATGATGCCAGAGGTTAAGTGCATGATTATCTTTGCTCTGAGGTTTTACATGGTTCTCCCACCAAGTTCAATGCCGAGTATGCTGTTACAGATGCAATTAAAATTATAATTATCCTTAACCTACATGGTGGGCTTAGGGAATGTTAGATGTATTAAGCCTAATTAAAAAAAAAAAAAAAAAAAAAACTATGAGTAGATGCCTTTTTCTGACACATGGAAGATACAATCCAAGTCAGATCAATGATGTGACATTACTTCAGTCTGTGGAAGCTGAGACAGGTCAGAGCTGGAATAGCAGTAAGAAAGATAAATTGCTCCAAATCACATGAAGCTGTAAAGCAGAAACACAAACAACCGAGCCTCTCATCATATATCAAACATTTCTCTGTTCTGAATCTTTAAAAAATGTGTTCCAAACTCCAGAAGGTGAATGTTCAGGATAGTCTGATTAAGAGACATAAGCTATGCAAAGAATTAGATAATTCAACAAAATCACCTATGTTCTTTGCCCTGTGCTAGGTTCTGTATGAGACACAAAGAGAATATAAGATATGGTTTCTGATTTTGAGGAGCATGCAATCTAGTTGTGGAGACATAATTGGCATAGAAGAAACTTAAAGAAACAATTTGGACACTCTTATAATGAATGATAGATAACCAAAATTAAAGGAAAACTTGAGGAGTAGGATCATCTGAGGCCAGGAGTTTGATAGCAGCCTGGGCAACATAGCAAGATCCTGTCTCTAAAAATAAAAAAAAATAAAAAATTAGCAGGATATGGTGGCACACAAGAATGACCATCAGAGGCGTGCAGCATTAAGCCAAGGAAGATAATTTACTGACAAAATGCCCAGCCAGGAAGGATAAAGTCAACAGATCCCCATTTCTACCTCAGCAACAGCTTAGCAGGACTAGACCAGAGCAGATAAAGTCAACATAGAACTAATACAGATACCTCATTTTACTGCACCTCACTTTACTGAATGTCACAGGTAATTTTTTTTTTTAACCAATTGAAGCTTTGTGGCAACCCTGTGTTGAGCAAATCTAATTGGTGCCATTTTTTTTCTAACAGCATGTGCTCACTTCATATCTCTGTGTCACATTTTGGTAATTCTCACAATATTTCAAACCTTGTCATTATTATTGTGTCTTTTAGAGTGATCTGTGGTCTCTGATATGACTCTTATTGTTTGGGGCATCATGAACCATGCTAATATGAGACGGTGAGCTTATCTGATAAATGTGTGTGCTCTGACTTTTCCACGAATCATTCACCTACCTCACCTCTGTGCCTCTCTTTGAGACTCTGTATTCCTTGAGATACAACAATATTTATATCAGGCCAATTAATAACCATATAGTGGCCTCTATTCAAGTGACAGGAAGAGTTGCACATCTCTCATTTCTTTATTTATTGAGATGGAGTCTCACTATGTCACACATCTCTTTCCTTCCTTCTTTGCTTCCTCCCTCCCTCCCTTCCATCCTTCTCCCTCTTTCTTTCTTTCTGAGATGGAGTCTCACTTTGTCACCCAGGCTGGAGTTCAGTGGCATGATTTAGGCTCACTGCAACCTCCATCTCCCAGGTTCAAGCAATTCTCCTGCCTCAGCCTCCTGAGTAGCTGGGATTACAGGTGTGCACAACCATGCCCAACTAATTTTTGCATTTTTAGTAGATATGGGGTTTCAAGGTATTGGTCACGCTGGTCTCAAACTCCTGACCTTGTGATCTGCTTGCCCCAGCCTCCCATAGTGCTGGGATTACAGGCATGAGTCACCATACTCAGCCACATCTCTCACTTTAAATCAAAAGCTAGAAATGATTAAGCTCAGTGAGGAAGCCATGTTGAATGCCGAGAGATCTCTTGTGCCAGACAGTCAAGTTGTGAATGCAAAATATTCTTAAAGGAGATTTAAAGTACTACTCCAGTCAACCCACAAAAGATAAGAAAGCAGAACAGTCTTTAATACTTATAAGGAGAACATCTTAGTGATCTGGATAGGAGATAAAATCAGCCACAACATTCCCTCGAGCTAAAGCCCAACCTGAAGCCAAGCCCTAATGCTCTTCAATTCTATGAAGGCTAAGAGAGGGGAGCAATCACAGAATAAAAGTTTGAAGCTAGAAGAAGTTGATTTATAAGATTTAAGAAAGGAAGCCATTTTCATGACACAGAAAGTGCAAGGTGAAGCAGCAAGTGCTGATGTAGAAGCTGCAGCAAGTTATCCAGAAGATTAGCTAAGATCATTAATGGAAGTGGCCACATTAACAACAGATTTTCAATGTGGATCAAAAAGCCTTCTATTGGAAGAAGATGCCATCTATAACTTTCAAACTAGAGAGAAGTCAATGTCTGGTTTCAAAGTTTCAAAGGACAGGCTGACTTATTTGTTAGGGGCTAATGCTGCTGCTCACTTGAAGTTGAAACCAATGCTAATTTACCATTTCAAAAATTGTAAGGCTCTTAAGGATTAGGATAAATCTAATTCCACCTGTAATTTATAAATGGAACAACAAAGCCTGAATGACAGTTCATCTCTTCACAGCATAGTTAACTGAATATTTTAAGCCCATTGTTGAGAACTACTATTCAGAAAAAATAAATTCCTTTCAAAATATCACTACTCACTGACAATGCACCTAGTCACCCAAGAGCTCTGATAGCTTTTATGCCAGCTAATAAAACATCCATTTTGCAGCTCATGGATCAAGGAGTAATTTTGACTTTCAAGTCTTCTTATGTTAAAAATACTTTTTGTAGTGCTATAGCTTCCATAGATAGTGATTCCTCTGGTGGACGTGGACAAAGTAACATCAGGAAAGGATTCACCATTCTAGATGCCATAAAGAACATTTGTGATTCCTGGGAGGAGGTCAAACATCAAGAGTAATAGGGGTTTGGAAGAACTTGATTCTACTTCTGATGGTGATTCAGAGGGCTTCAAGACTTCAGTGAAGGAAGTAGCTGCAGATGGGGTGGAAATAGTGAGAGAACTAGAACTAAAGTGAAGACTGAAGATGTGACTGAATCATTACAGTCTCATGATAAAACTTGAATAGCTGAGGAGATGCTTTCATTGGATGAGCAAAGACAGTGATTTCTTAAGATGGAATCGATTCCTGTAAACATTGTTAAAAAGACAACAAATGATTTAGAATATTGCATAAACTTAATTGATAAAGTGGCGGCAGAGTTTTAAAGGACTGATTCCAATTTTCAATGAAGTTCTGCTCTGGGTAAAATGCTATCAAATAGTTTTACATGCTACAGACATGAAAAGAAAACTCAATCAATGTGGCAAACTTCGTTGTTACCTTAAGACATTTTCACAGCCTCCATAACCTTCAATGACCACCCTTCTGATCAGTCAGCAGCTATCAGTACTGTAGCAAGACCTTCCACTAGCAAAAAGATTGTGACTCACTGAAGGATCAGATAATCATTAACATTTTTAAAGGAATAATGTATTTTTAAATTATGGTATACGTGGCTTTTAAAAACACAATGCTATTGCTCACCTAATAGATTACTGCATAGTATAAATAATTTGTATATGCCTCAGGAAACAAAAAAATTTGTGTGACTTGCTTTATTGTGTTATTTGCTCTTTAGTGGTGGTTTGGAACCAACCTGAAATATCTTCAAGGTATGCCTAAAAATGAATTCAGCAAAGTTGCAGGATTAGAGCTAATAAATGCATTCAGTAAAGCTGCAGGATACAAAATGAACATAGAAAAAACAGGAAAACCCAGTAGCATTTTTTCCTCTAATAATTAACTCCCTGAAATAGAAATTTTAAAAACTCTTATGATAGCTACAGAAAAAAATAGGGGTACAAAATAGAATGAATAAGACCTACTATTTGATAGCACAACAGGGTAATGACAGTTGAAAATAACTTAATTGTACATTTAAAAATAACTAGAGAGTATAATTGGATTGTTTGTAACACAAAGGATAAATGCCTGAGAGGACGGATTCCCCACTCTCCATGTGATTATTACTCTCTGCATACCTGTATCAAAACATTTTATGTACCCATAAATATATTCACCTACTACCCATAAAATAAAAAATTTAAAAAACTAAAGTTTCAAAAAAAGCACTTAGAAATAAATTTAATCAAGGAGGTGAAAGATCTGTACACTAAAAACTATAAAACACTGATAAAAAAATTAAAGAAAATACAAATACATGAAAAGATATTCTGTGTTCATTGACTGGAAGAATATTACCACGTCTGTCTGTACTGTAGTACAAGATTCTATACTATACTATACTCAAAACAACTACAGATTCAATGTAATCCTAATCAAAATTCTAATGGCATTTCACAGAAATAGAGAAAAAAAAAAACCCTAAAATTTGTTTGGAAATACAAAGACCCCAAATAGTAGAGGCATCACATTACCTGATTTCAGAATATATAACAAAGCTATAGTAACCAAAACAAATGGATACTGGCATAAGACAGACACATAGATCAATGGGCAAAACAAAGATCCCAGAAATAAATCCGCACTGTAGTTAACTCATTTGGACAAAGATGCAAAAATACAAAATGGGTAAAGGACAGTCTCTTCAATAAATTGTTAGCAAAACTGGATATTCACATGCAGAAAAATGAAATTGGTCCCTTATTTTACCCCATATACAAAAATCAAGTCAACATAAGTTAAAGACATGTGTTAAGAACTGACACTGTAATACCACTAGAAGAAAACATACAGGAAGAATGTCATGATATTGTTCTGGGCAATGATATTTTTTATATGACTGCAAAAACACAGGCAACAAAAACAAAAACAGATAAATGAGATCATAGGAAACTAAAAAGCTTCTAAACAACAAAAACAATCAGAGTGAAGAGAGAAACTATAGACTGAGAGAAAATATTTGCAAACCATATGTCTGACAAAAGACTAATATGCCAACTGCATAATAATCTCAAACAAGTTAAGAGCAAGAAAACAACCTGATTAAAAAATGGCAAAGAATCTGAATAGACATTTCTATGAATGACTAATAGGTATTTGAAAACATGCTCAACATCACTAATCATGAAAGAAATGCAAATTGAAACCAGAATGAGATATCACTGTCTAGTAGAATGTCTTTTATGAAAAAATATAACAAGAGATAAAAAGTGTTGGTGTAAGTGTGGAAAGAAGATAACACTGGTACACTGTTGGTGGGAATGTAAATTAGTATAACAATTATGTAAAACAGTATGGAGGTTTTTCAAAAAGTTATCATATGATCATAATTTATCATATGATCCAGCAATACTATCACTGGGTACATCCAAAGAAAATGAAAGCACTGTGTGGAAGACTTAAATGCACTTCTATGTTCATTGCAGCATTATTCAGAATAGCCAAGATAAACCATCAGCCGAAGTGTCCATCAAATGGGTGAATGGACAAACAAAATGTGTTATATATACACAACAGTATACTCTTCAGCCTTAAAAAGAAGGAAATTCTTACACTTGTGACACTAATTAACCTAGAGGACATTATGCTAAGTGAAATAAGTCAGGCACAAAATGGCAAATACTACATGATTTGCGAATTCAAAGAAATTTTTATATCTTGGCTGTACAGGCAGAGCTTCCTAGAAGAATTAAATTTCTAATAATGTAGAAGAAAACATCACTTTGGTGTGAAGGAAGGGCTAACACTAGGAACTAATATTAAGACTTTTATTGTATATAAACACAATTGTTCCAAACACAGTTTTGTGGCTAAAGGACAAAGAGCCTGAATTCCTATCACACCCATGAACCCTATCATCCACATAATCTTGTCATATCTACTTATTGTCCTGATACCTCAACATCTGCATCAGCATCAGCATAATGTATCAAGAATTCTACATTGCCTATGGGTTGTTTGACGGATTTAATATCAACAATGTATTTCCAAATGGCCTGAGAACAGCAAGTACTATGCTGGTTATACAAAAATTATTAACCTTTATGAAATGACTACTATATATTAGTGTTAAAACATTTATTAATAGATACATCATTGGTATGATGATCATCATCGATGTAACAATGATGAATGTTTTTTCCCTTTTAGAAAACTAGAAGAGGATTTAAGAGGTTAAGGGCCCCAATAATTAAAATATACTTATTCTTTCTTTCTTTTTTTTTTTTTTTTTGAGACAGAGTTTCACTCTGTTGCTCAGGCTGGAGTACAGGGGCACAATCTTGGCTCGCTGCAACCTCCACCTCCCAGGTTCAAGCTATTCTCCTGCCTCAGCCTCCTGAGTAGCTGGAACTACAGGTGCACACCACCACACTCAGGTAATATTTGTATTGTTAGTTGAGATAGTGTTTCACCATGTTGACCAGGATGGTCTTGATCTCTTGACCTTGTGATCTACCCGCCTTGGACTCCCAAAGTGCTGGGATTACAGGCGTGAGCCACCGTGCCTGGCCTAGAAAATAGTTGTAAAAGCATAAACTCTGAAGCCAGCCTACATGGATTAACAACTTTGCACTATCACTTACTAGCTGTGGAGAGTTGGGATAGTTTCTTAACCTCACTATGCTTTGAATTTATTGTACTTTTAATGATGATAGTAATAATCTAACTAAGGCTTTCTAGGGTTCACATAATACATGTGAAGGGCTTAAAACAGTTCTGACACATTTATGTGCCAGAAAAGTATCATAATAGCTACTATATGACATCATCACTACCTTTCCAAAGATAATTTAACGGGAATATTGGCACAGTTACAAATTTAAAGGTATAGAGGAAGACAGATATAGTAACTAGATTACATGTATATGAAACATTTAGCCCAGTGCCTGTCATATTAGCCAATATTAGTGTTGCTAATATCATTATTACTATTGCTGTTATAACTGAGGTAGAACTAAAAATTGAAATCATTATGAATTGCTTCCAGCAGAAGATAGCTGACAACAATGACATAAAGCACCAAAGGAATCAATGTTTTAAGGGTCTACCCTGCAGTTTTGTCCTAGATGTGATATTCACTTAAAAAAATACAGATTCAGTCAATGAATAAGTGAATAAATGAATTTGCACATGATCCATCTTTCTGGATAAGCCTATGGAATTTTCAGCAGATGCTATTTTTTTTTCTTTTCTTTTTAGAGGCAGGATCTCATTCTATCTCCCAGGTTGGAGTGCTATGGTGCAATTATGCCTCACTGAAGCCTCAAACACCTATGTTTAAGCGATTTTCCTGCCTTGGCCTCCTGAGTAGTTAGGAATACAGGCTTGCATGACCTCACCCAGCTAATTGTTTTATTTTTAACTTTTTGTAGAGACACTATGTTGATCAGGCTGCTCTCGAATTCCTAGGCTTAAGCAATCCTCCCACACTGGTCTCCCAAAGTGCCGTGGTTACAGACATGAGCTACTGCACATGGCCTGCAAATACTATTTCTATCAAACTTAGAAGTCAGCCCTCTCAACAGCCTGCCTGGAATCTTTACACTCTACCAAATATAAAGACAGAAAACCTAGATACTTTTCTTTCTCCATCAATGATGTCAGTTCCTATCTACACTAGCTCACCTCACATTATTATATTTTGAATTTCCTAAGCAATATTTGGTATCCTAGTTCTCTATTATAACAGTGCATTTAACTGCGTAGTTCCTTATTATATTGGGACATTTAGAGGATAGACTTTTCTATTTAGAAACAATTGTTATTATTAAAGTATGTGCTGAGGGACTTACAGTTTCCCATCAATTTGCCTAGAAATAGACTGATATAAGGAGTCCAAACACAATGAAGAATTTGGTAATGCTTTTATAAAATGTTATTTTATAAATAATTAAACATTTTTAAATGGCAAAATTTAGTCTAAATAAGGGTGCTAACACTAACAATCTATCACACCGTGATCTAGTTCTTCAATGGAGAGTAATCATTGTATCATATTTAGCAAACAAAGAGCCCTATCCATTGGGTACCAATGAGAACATTTATAATGGGCCTTTGAAGTCTTTTTAATACAATGTCTTGGGCAGCCACCTCTACTTACTAGGAATTAGCCTTTGAATAAAAACTATTTAATATTTCTGTCCAAAGGAAAAAAAAACTGGTTTTAAAAAATATATTTGACTTACATAAACAACCATGTAACATACACACAGAAGTTAATTCCTATTTATTAAAAGAATATAATTAAAATGGTCCAGGCCCATCCCAGTAGACTTCAGTGGCAGGTTGGTCAGTGTGAATGCAGACTCCAGGACTACCCCTGCAGACCAAGGTTTCAGGCAGCTCCCATAGCACCAGGCCTGCTGCCAGGCCCACCCCTGCGCCAAACCAGCTGATATAGCCCCAGGCTCCAGGCCAACATTTATACACCAAACCTTCAGACTGGCCCCCATGGACCCAGGCTCCAAGCCTGCTCCAGAACCAGACTGGCTTCAAGTTCCATTCAGGTTCCCATGGTGCTATTCTCTCACAGATCCATGACCCAAGCCCACCCCTGAAGACTCAGGATCTAGGCCCACCTCAGTGCCAGACTAGTCTCCACAGACTCACACTCCAGAGTCATGCCTATTGACCTGGGTTCCAGGCCCATCCCAGCACCTGGCTGGACCTCATGGACCCAGAATATAGACCCACCACAGCCAGTCTGTAAAAACGGAAATAAATGCCTATGTTTTCAAACATGAAAACACTAATGCATAGGAAAAGAATCACAAACAATTAGAGAAGACACCACGAAAAGAATGAAATAAAGCATAAGTAGCTGACCCTAAAGAAAGAGAGATGTATGAACTGACAATTAAAAATAACTGACTTTCATAGACAAACAAAAGTTGTAGGAGGTCATAACCATTACATGGAATACAAAACCTGCATTACAAGAAATGCTAAAGGATATTCTTGAAGCTGAAATAAAAGGACACTATTTAATAACATGAAAACATATAAAAGTATAAGATTCACTGGTAAAAGTATCTAGTAAAATTCAGAATACTTTAATATTATAATAGTGATATGTAAATCATGTATATTTTTAAAGTATTTTTTTTTTTAATTTTACTTTAACTTCCAGGATACAAGTGCAGAGTGTGCAGGTTTGTTACATAGGCATACATGTGCCATTGTGGTTTGCTGCATCTATCAACCCATCATCTAGGTTTTAAGCCCCACATGCATCAGGTATTTGTCCTAATGCTCTTCCACCCCTCTCCCCCACCCCTAAAAGGGCCCAGTGTGTGTTATTCCCCTCCCTATGTCCACAGGTTCTCATTGTTCAACTCCCACTTATGAGTGAACAATCATGTATATCTTTAGTATGAAGGTTAAAAGACAAAACTATTGAAAATATTAAGAACTATAATAATTTTTTTTAAAAATACACAATACAAAAAATAAACTGACATAAAATATAATATGTGGGGGTATATGGAGTAAAACTGTGGAATTTTTTAATGCAATCAAAGTTAAGCTGCTATAAGCTTAGTTTGTTATAACTGTAGAATATATTATGTGACCCTCACAGTAACCACAGAAAAGAAAGCTATAGTAGATATGCAAAAAATAAAGACACAGGATTCAAAGCATACCTGATATGGTTTGGCTCTGTGTCCACACCCAAATCTCATATTGAATTGTAATCCCCAGTGTTGGAGGAGGAACCTGATGGGAGGTGACTGGATCATGGGGGCAGATTTCCCCCCTTGCTGTTCCCATGATACTGAGTGAGTTCTCACAAGATCTCATTATTTAAAAGTGTGTAGTCCTTACCTCTTTGCTCACTCTCTCTCCTGCTGGCCATGTGAATAGGTGCTTGCTTTCCCTTCACCTTCTGCCATTATTGTAAGTTTCCTGAGGTCTCCCCAGAAGCAGAAGCCTGTACAACCCACAGAACTATGAACTGATTAAACCTCTTTCCTTTATAAATTACCCAATCTCAGGTATGTCTTTATGGTAGTGTGAGAACAGACTAATACAATTAGCATATCATGAAGAAAGACAGCAAGAATGAAAAATGGAACAAAGAAAATTATTTATTCAAAAAATTACACCACAAAGAAAGATAGCAAGAATGGAAAAATGGAACAGAAGAACTACAGAACAGTCAGAAAATAGCAAATGGAATAAAGAAACTTTAAAATAACCAGAGTGCAATCAACAAAATGATTTGGTAATTTTTTTGTTATCAATAATTTAATAATTAAAGTAATTATTTGGTTATCAATAATTACTTTAAATGTAAATGGATTAAATTCTACAATCAAAACAGAGTTGCTAAAAAAAGATCCCACTATATATTGCCTATAAGTGATTCACTTTAAGGACTTTATAGGCCATAAGTAAAGGGATGAAAAAAATATTCCATGCTAATGGTAACCAAAAGAGAGCACGGGCCTCTGATATTCTTATATTGGATAAAGGGGACTTTAAAACTGTAAAAGAGATAAAGAAGGTACTTATCTAACGACAAAGGGGTAAATTCAATGAGAAGATATAACAATTGTAAATATATATATACCAACATCAGGCCACCTAAATATATAAAACAAATGTTAATAGATTTGAAAGGAGAGACTGACTGCAATGCCTTAATAACAGGTAGCATCACTACACAACCTCCAACAATGGGCATATAATCTAGAAAGAAAATTAATAAGGAAACTTTGAATTTGAACTATACTATGGACAAAATGGCCTAATAGACATATAAAAAACATTCCATCCAACAGTAGAAAAATACACATTTTTCTCAAACACTCATAGGATATTCTCCATGATAAGTCATATCATGTCTTAACAAATGTAATAAGACTAGAATCATATCAAGTATGTATTCTGACCAAAATGGAATGAGACTAAAAATCAATAACAAGAGAAAAATGGGAAAAATAACAAATATATGGAAATTAAGGAACATGCTTCTAACATGAAAGTCAAAGAAAAAATTAAAATAAAAATTAAAAAATATTTTGGGATGAATGAAAATGAAAATACAAAATACCAAAGCATATGGGATACAGCAAACACAGTTCTAAGAGGAAAGTTTATGACAACAAATGCCTACATCAAAAGAGACAAAAAACATTTCAAATAAACAACCCAACATTACACTGAAAGGATCCTAAAAAAGAAGAAGCTAAGCCTAATGCTAGTAGAAGGAAGGAAATAATAAAGAGCAGAGAAGATATACATAAAATAGAGGCTAGAAAAATACAAAATTTCAATGAAATTAGTTTCAATGCACTAAACTTCAATGAAACAAGTTGGATTTTTGAAAAGATAAACAAAATTGGTAAACCTTTAGCTAGCCTAACAAAAGAAAAAAGAAGACTTGTATAAATCAAATAAGAAATGAAAAAGGAAACATTACAAATAATACTGTGATAATACAACAGATTATAAGAAACTGCTATGAACAGTCATATACCAACAAATTGAATAACATAGAAGAAATAAATTGCTAGAAACATATAATCTACCAAGACTGAATCCTGGAGAAAAAAAAAACAACAACAAAAAAAACAGAAAATCTGAACAGACCAGAAATGAGTTGCCAAATTGACTCAGTATTACAAAGACTCCCATCAACAAAAGAATGCCCTGGATCTTTTGCCTTCACTGCTGAATTCTATAAACATTTAAAGAACTAACGCCAATTTTTCTCAAACTCTTCCAAAATACTGAAAAGTAAAGAATCCTTCTAAGCTCATTTTACAAAGCCAGCATTACCCTCACATCAAAGTAAGACAAGAATATACTAAGAAAATTTTAAGCCAATATTCTGATATATATGGATGTAAAAATCCTTAATAAAATACTAGCAAACCAAATTCAATATTTAAAGGATCAGTCACCATAGGCAAGTGGGATGACCATTAAAAGGATTATTCACCATAAGCAAGTGGGATTTATTTGGAGGATCAAGCATTGTTTAGCCTAGGCAAGTCAGTAAATATGATATACTGCACTAACAGAATGAAGAAAAAACAACAAATGATAATTTCAATAGACATAGAAAAGGCATTTGACAAAATTTAACATCCTTTTATGATTAAAAAAAAACAACTACTTAGGTATTAAAGGATATACCTCTACACAATAAAGATCATATATGACAAGGTCACAGCTAACACCATATTCCATGGTGAAATGTTAAAAGCTTTTCTGCTAAGATCAGGTACAAGACAAAAATACTCATTTTTGCCATTTATATCCACCATAGTACTGAAAGTCCTTGCCAGAACAATTAGGTAAGAGAAAGAAATAAAAGGCATCTAGTCAGAAAGCAAGAATTTAAAGTCTTTGTTTGCAGATTACATGACTTTATACAGTATAGAAAATCCTGGAGACTCCACCAAAAATCTATTCAAAGTAATAAATTCAGTAAAGTTGCTGATTCAAAATCAACATGCAAAAATAAGTAGCATTTCTATATAGTAATAATAAATTCTCTGAAAAAGAAATCAAGAAAATTTTATTTACGATATCTACCAAAAAATACTTAGGAATACATTCAACCACAGAGGTAAAAGATCTGTACACTGAAAACTAAAAAACATTGATAAAAAATAGAAGAAAACACAAATACATGAAAATATATCCTGTGCTCATGAATCAGAAGAATTATTATTAAAATGTCTATACTACCCAAAATTATATACAGACTCAATGTGATATATATTAAAATTCCAATGACATGTTGACAGAAATAAGAAAAATGATTCTAAACGTAGTATGGAACCACAAAAGACCTGAAATAGCTAAAGCAATCTTAAGCAATAGAACAAAGATACAATTGAACTCATGGAGATAGAGAGCAGAATGATGATTACTAGAATCTGGGAAGCATAGTAAGGGATGAGTGAAGGGTAGTGGGGAAGTTAAAGTGTACAAAACTATAGTTAGATGAAATGAATAAGATCTAGTCAATAAGACTCTAGTCACAAAAGGGTGACTAGAGTCAATAATTTATTGTATATTTTAAAATAACTAAGAGTCTAACTGGATTGTCTGTAATGCAAAGAAAGGATAAATGCTTGAGGTGGACACCCCATTTATTCTAATGTAATTATTATGCATTGTATGCCTGTAACGAAATACCTTATGTGATTCATAAATACCTACTATGTACCTATAAAAATTAAAAATAATTTTTAAAAAAGAACAAAAGTAGAGGCATCATAAGACCTGGTTTCAGAATATACTATAAAGTTATAGTAATCAAAACAGATTGGTACTGGCATAAAGATAGACACAGACAAATGAAATGGAATAGAGAACCCAGAAATAAATACATACACTTAGAGTCAACTGATTTTTTACAAAGATGCTGACAACACACAATTAGGACAGGATAGCCTCTTTAATAAATGGTGTTGAGACAATATCTACACCCAGAAGAATAAAATTGGACCCCATTCTCACACCGCATATGAAAATAAATGCAAAATGGATTAAATACTTAAATATAAGACCTGCCACAGTAACATCGTTGGAAGAAAACATAGAGGAAAAGCTACATGACAATGGTCTAGGCAATGTTTTTTTCTTTTTTTTGCATATGACTCCAAAATCATAGGCAACAAAAGGAATAAAAAGACAAATAAGCTTATCTCATTGTAAATATTCTGCACAGCAAAGCAAACAACTGACTTTACTCTGAGAATCCACACAGTGAGAGAAAAGATTTGCAGACTATACATTTCAAAAGTGATTAATATGCAAAATATATAAGGAATACAATAGCAATAAAACAAATAATCTGATTTTAAAACTGGGCAAAGGGCTTAAAGAGACATTTCTCGAAAGAAGATATACAAAAGGTAAATGAAAAAAATGCTCAATACAACTAATCATCAGGAAAATACAAATTAAAACCACAACAAGATGTCACCTCACACCTGTTAGAATGGCTATTATTGAAAAGAAGAAAGATAGCAAGTGTTAATTAGGATGTGGAGAAGAGGGAACACCTGCACATCGCTGATGTTAATGTGAATTAGTACTGCTGTTATGGAAAACAGTATTGATGTTTCTCAAGAAACTAAAAATAGAACTACCATATAATCCAGCAATCCTATTACTGACTATATATCCAGTAAAATGAAAGGATTATTATAGAGATATCTACACTCCTATGTTCACTGCAGGATTATTCACAATATCTAAGATTGGAATATCTAAGTGCCTATCAACAGATGAATGGAAAAAGAAAGTGTGGTATGTATTGTATATACAATAGAAAACCAATCAGCCTTAAAAGAAGAGAGAAATCTTGTTTGTGACATTATGGATGAACCTCCAGGATGTTAAGTGAAATAAGCCAGGAACAGAAAGAAATATACACAGTCTCGGGCCGGGAGCGATGGCTCACGCCTGTAATCCCAGCACTTTGGGAGGCCTAGGCGGGTGGATCACGAGGTCAACAGATCGAGACCATCCTGGTCAACATGGTGAAACCCCGTCTCTACTAAAAATACAAAAAATGAGCTGGGCATGGTGGCGCGTGCCTGTAATCCCAGCTACGCAGGAGGCTGAGGTAAGAGAATTGCCTGAACCCAGGAAGTGGAGGTTGCGGTGAGCCGAGATCGCGCCATTGGACTCCAGCCTGGGTAATAAGAGCGAAACTCCGTCTCAAAAAAAAAAAAAAAGAAAAGAAATATACACAGTCTCCTTTAGGTGTGGAATCTAAAAAAGTCAAACTCACATAAGCAGACGGTAGAATGGTGGTATCAGAAGCTGGGGAGAGGGTTTGGGGAGGGAACTGGCTTAGGAAGATGTTGGTCAAAAGATAAAACATTTCAATTAGACAGAAAGAATGTGTTCAATGATCTACTGTACACCAATGTGGATGTAGTTAGTAAAAGTGTATTGCATACTTGAAAATGCTAAGAGTATGGATGTTAAGTGTTTTCAACACAGAAGAATGATAAATATGTGGGATTATGCATATGTTAATTAACTTGATTGAGCCATTCCACAATGTATACATATTTCAATGTATCAAGTTGTACACCATAAATATACACAATTATTATTTGTCAATTAAAAAATTAATAAAGGAGAAAAAGAAGTGCTAAGAAACTTTTATAGTTGTTTCTTTAGAGGCAAATTGAGTATTCAAACATGATAAGGTACTTTTATTTTTTAGTGTACATTTTTTCTTATGATTTGGTATGTTTAACATGACTGATGCCCTACATAATATTTTCATCTTAAAAGATAATTAAAAGAATTTGAAGAGTAAATAAACGTAACCTAAAGAGTTTAATGAATAAATATTACAGTAATCACTTTATTCTTAATTATATTCTTACATTTTTACTTCTAAGCAATCATTCATGTTTCTGTTTATGCTCAAAAAGAACAAAAAAGCCTGCAAACAGTACCTCTAAGATGAAATATCATCTCTTCCAAATCAGTACACCTAAAAGGGAGGCAAAGCCTCCTGTAAATCATAAAGTGCTGTGCAAATGCATGGCATTGCTTTTATTCAATGAGAGGCACTAAAATCCTTTAGTTCATATGATTCTCAGAATAATAGTACAAAGTAGGTAGATGATTCAATTTGCAGGATTTCAAGTCAATTGGGCTTCAGAATTCAGACAGAGTGTCTTAGCAATGACACCCTGCACAGCTCTTTAGAGTCTAAATTGTCTAAGCCTGTATGTAGTGTTTTAAACTGCAGCAAGCTACCTAGATCCTCTTTATATCATTACTGTTCTGTAAAAAATTACAACCTCTCAATAAATAAGAAAACTGCCAATACCAGAAAGTAAAGTGCCCAAAAGATTTTTTTTTTTTAAAGAATGCAATATATGTAATAACGTATAATGGAAAGAGCAACCCTACTGACCTCTTAAAACAGAATCATTTACACAGCACGTTGATTTTAGAGTTTCTTTGGATTCTTCTCCAATCAGAAAAAAATATATTATTTTTCTGCTCTACATGGTTGATGTTGCCTGAGATATATTTCCTAAGTAGGACATTAACCAGATTATTATTTAATTTTAACTTTCATTTCAGATACATGAAGTAGACATGCAGATTTGTAACATGGGAATATTGTGTGATGCTGAGGTTTGAGGTATGAATCCTATCAGCCAGGTAGTGAGCATAGGACCCAATAGGTAGTTTTTCAATCCACTTCTCTCTCTCCTTTCCATCCCCCTCTGATAGTCTGTGCTGTTTATTGTTCCCATATTTATGTCCACATGTGCTAAATGTTTAGCTCCCACTTATAAGTGACAACATGCAGAATTTGGCTTTTGTTCCTGTGTTAATTTGCTTAGAATTATGGCCTCCAGCTCCATTCCTGTTGCTCCAAAGGACACAATTTCTATCTTTTTTATGGCTACATAGTATTCTATGATATATACATACCACATTTTCTTTAGACACTGATAGACACCTGGGTTGATTCCATGCCTTTGCTATTGTGAATAGCACAACAATGAAAATATGAGTGCATTTGTCTTTTTGATAGAATAATTTATTTCCCTTTGGCTATATATCCAGTAGTGAGATTGCTGAGTCAAATGATAGTTTCATTTCAAGTTCTTTGAGAAATCTCCAGACTGCTTTCCACAGTGCTGGCTGAACTAATTTACATTTCTACCAGCAGTGCAGCCTGGCTAGCATCTGTTATCTTTTGACTTTTTAATAGTAACCATTCTGACTGGTGTGAGGTGGTATCTCACTACGGTTTTGATTTACATTTATCTGATGATTCATAATGCTGAGTATTTTTTCATTTGTTGGCTACATGTATATCTTTTTTTTTTTTTTTTTGAGATGGAGTCTCACTCTGTCTCCCAGGCTGCAGTGCAGTGGCATGATCTCGGCTCACTGCAACCTCTGCACCCTGGGTTCAAGCGATTCTTCTGCCTCAGCCTCCCAAGTAGATGGGACTACAAGCATGCACCACCATGCCTGGCTAATTTTTGTATTTTTAGTAGAGATGGGGGTTTCACCATATTGACCAGACTCATCTCGAACTCCTGACCTCATGATTCCCTTGACTCAGCCTCCCAATGTGCTGGGATCACAAGCATGAGCCACTGCACCAAGACATATGTCTTCTTTAAAGAAGTGTCTGTTCATTTCCTTTGCCCATGTTTTAATGCAGTTGTTTTTTGCTCATTGATTTGTTACCTATTGATTCTGCATATTGGGATTTCGTTGGGCGCATAGTTTACAAATATCTTGTCTCACGTGTAAGTTGTCTGTTTACTCTGCTGATGGTTTCTCTTGCTGTGTGGAAGCTCTTTAGTTTAATTAGGTCTCATTTGTTTATATTTGTTTTGCTGCTTTTGAGGTCTTAGCCAAAAATAATTTGCCAAATTCGATATTGAGAAGAGTATTTCCTAGGTTGTCTTCTAGGAATTTTTATAGTTTGAGGTCTTACATTTAAATCTTTGACTCATTTGAGGTTAATTTTTGTATATGCTGAAAGGTAGGGGCCCAGATTTAATCTTCTGTTTATGGATAGCCAGTAATACCAAAACCATTTATTGAATGGAGAGTCATTTGTCCATTGCTTTTGTTAGCCTTGCTGAGCATCAGGTGGTTGTAGACATGAGGCTTTATTTCTGAGTTTTCTATTCTGTTCAGTTTGCCTATGTGTCTATTTTTGTACCATTACCACACTGTTTGGATTACTGTTGTTTTATAGTACAGTTTGAAGTCTGGTTGTGTGATGCCTCCAGCTTTGTTTTTTTTGTCTAGAATTGCTTTGGTGATTTGGGTTCTTTCGCATTCCATATGAATTTTAGAATAGTATTTTCCTATTTTGTAAAGAATGATGTTGATATTTTAATGGGAATAGTGTTGAATCTATAAATTGCTTTGGGAAGTATGGCTATTTCACTGATACTGATTCTTCCCATTCATGAACATGGAATTTTTTTAATTTATTAATACCATCTCTAATTAATTTCAGCAGTGTTGTGTAGTTCTTCCTGTAGAGATATTTTACCTCCTCGGTTAGTTGTAGTCCTAGGTATTTCATTTTTTGAGGCTATTGTAAATAGAATTACGTTCTCGATTTGACTCTCATAACCTGGATATTATTGGTGTATGGAAATGCTCCTGAGCTTTGTATTGATTTTGCATCAATGTACAAACCTTACTAAAATTCTTTATCAGTTCTAGTAGCCTTTTGGTGGAGTTGCTATAGTTTTCTAAGTACAGAATTATGCTATCCATGAAGAGAGATCATTTAGCTTTTTTTTTTTTTTGATGCCTTTTCTTTCTTTCTCTTACCTGATTGGTTCTGGCTAAAACTTCCAGTATTATGCTGAATAGAAGTGGTCAGAGTGGAAATCTTTGTCTTATTCCAGTTCTCATTGGGAATTGTTCCAGTTTTTGCCTATTCAGTCTGATGTTGAGTGTGGCTTTGTCATAGATGGCTCTTATTATTTTGAGGTATAATCCTTTTATGCCTAGTTTGTTGATGGTTTTTATTATGAAGGTATGTTGGATTTTATCCAAAGCTTTTCTCTATCTATTGAGAATATCATATAGTTTTTGCTTTCAATTCTGTTTATGTGGTGAATCACATTTATTGTTTTGTGTATGTTGAACCAGAAATAAAGCCTAATTTACTATAATGCATTAACTTTTGATGTGCTGCTGGATTCAGTTTGCTAATATTTTGTTGAAGATTTTTGCATCTATGTTTATCAGGAAGAGTGGCCTGAAGTCTTTTATCATTGTGTCTCTGCAGATTTTGGTATCAGACTGATGCATGCTTCATAGAATGAGCTGGGGGGAGGTTCTCCTATTTAATTTTTTTTGAAATAATTTCAGTAGGACTGGTATCAGTTGTTCTTTGCATGCCTGGTAGAATTCAGTGGTGAATTTATATGATCCAGAGCTTATTATGGTTGGATGATTCTTTATTATTTATTCAATTTCAGAAATTGATATTTGTCTAATCAGGGCTTCAGTCTCTTCCTGATTTAATCTTGGGAGATTGTATGTATCCAGAATTTATCAATTTCCTCTAGATTTTCTAATTTGTTTGCATAGAGTTGTTCACACTAGTCTGAGGATCTTTTGTATTTTTGTGGGATCAGTTGTAATACTGCCTTTGTCATTTCTGATCATGCTTATTTGGATCTTCTTTTCCTTTTCTTTGTTAATCTAGCTAGCAGTTTATCCATCTTATTTGTTTTTTCACAGAACAAACTCTTGGTTTTATTAATCTTTTGTGTAAATTTTTGCATCTCAGTTTTATTAAATTCTTCTCTAATTTCATTTATTTCTTTTATCCTACTAGCTTTGAGATTTTTGTTAGTTCCTTTAATGTAAAAAGTTAGATTGCTAATTTGAGATCTTTCTAATTTCTTGATGAAGGTATTTCAGGATATAAACTCTCCTTTTAACACTACTTTGGCTGCATCCTACAGATTTTTTTGTAAACTGTGTTCCTATTTTCATTGCTTTCAAAAATCTTCTTTGGTTTCCGACTTCATTTCAATGTTCACCCAGGAGTCATTCAGGAGTAAATTGTTTAATTTCTATGTATTTGTATACTTTTGAGGAATCTTCTTCATATCAATTTCTATTTTTACTGCATTATGGTATGAGTTTGTGGTTGATATGACTTTACTTTTTAAAAAAATTATTGAGATTTGCTTTATGACTAAGAATGTGATCAATCTTATATGTGCAGATGAAAAAAACATATACTCTATGCTTTTTGGGTGGAGTGTTCTATAGATGTCTATAAGTCCAATTCATGGAATGTCAAGTTTAAGTCCAGAGTTTCTTTGTTAGTTTTCTGTCTTGATGATTTAACAACAATAGTCGAGTGTTAAAGTCTCCCACCATTATTTTGTTGTTAAATTTTTTCATAGGCTAAGAGAAACTTGTTTTAAGAATCTGGGTGCTCCAAAGTTGGGTGCACAAATATTTAGAATAGTTAAGGCTTCTTGTTGGATTGTACCCTTTATTATTATCCTTCATTGTCCTTCTTAACTATATGGGTTTAAAATATATTTTGTGGGCCAGGCACGATGGCTCATGCCTGTAATCCTAGCACTTTGGGAGGCCGAGACGGGTGGATCACGAGGTCAGGAATATATATATATATATAGTGGCCTCTAGATCTGCACTGTTTAATTCAGTAGCTACTACCTTCACATGGCAATTTAGCACCTGAAATGTAACTGATCCAGAATGTGGAATAGGGGGATCATGGCAGATGGGACGCAGCAGGACTAGATCTCAGCTCCTAACAGAACATGTTAGAGGCTTACATTGTGAATTTTATCTCCAGATCAACTACAAGAACAAACCAGCAATCCCAAGAGGATCCACAGACCCTCTGAAGGAAGTAGACTCCTCCTGCAACACCCAGGAGACACCTCAAATACTACGAATGCCCAAATTGTGTAAGTGGAAAAGGGAGACCCTCCTCTTCCAAATATGCCCCCCACTTAACAAGATGAAGTTCTGTTTGCAGAAGAAGTTTCCAACTTTACCTGGAGCTGAGTCAAATTAGAGAGCCAAGTGAAATATAGGGATAGAGGAAGTGGCATAAAGGCCCTAGGAGCTCGCTGGATCCCCAGCAGCCCATTCCTGCCTGGCACCATAGGGATCAGGGATCCATTGGGAGGGTGGACAGAGAACAGAGGGTAAAACTCCACAGGAGGAAGGAATTCTCTAGCTAAACTTTTAAACAATATGAACAATGTGAGAAGCCTCCTAGTCAGAACTGGAGAAAGTGTGCAAATCAAGCATGCAGAATTCACAGACAGCGGAAGAACTAAAGCCCTTTTCTTTTGCAAGGGGGAGGTGGATAGCCTCAGGCAAATTTTCAAGCCCATTTTGCCTTCACACGGAAACAGATCTGGGGCTGTCACTGGGGTTGGGAGGGGGCACAGTGGGAGTGAGACCAGCCCTTTAGTTTGCATGGGAGCTGGGTGAGGCCTGTGACTGCTGTCTTTCCCCTTTTTCCTGACAACCTGCATGACTCAGCAGAGGCATCCATAATTCTCCCAGATACACAACTCCAGTGACCTGGGAATCCCACCCCCAGCCCCCACAGCAGCCACAGCAAGACTTGCCCAAGGAGAGTCCGAGCTCAGACATGCCTAGCCCTGCCCCCACCTGACAGTCCTTCCCTATCCACCCTGGTAGCAAAAGACAAAATGCACATAATCATAGGCGTTCTATGGCCCCACCCACCACCAGTCCCTCTCCACACTACTACAGCTGATGCTTTCTGGAAAGTGCCGCCTCCTGGCAGATGGCCAATCAGCACAAAAATAGAGCATTAAACCACCAAAGCTAAGGACCCTCACAGAGTCCATTGCACTCTCCACCACCTTCACCAGAACAGATACTGGTATCCATGACTGAGAGATCCATAGTCAGTTCACATCACAGGACCCTGTGCAGACAACCCCCAGTACCAGCCCAGAGCCAGGTAGACTTGTTGGGGGGGCTAGACCCAGAAAAGAGACAACAATCACTGCAGTTTGGCTCACAGGAAGCCACATTCATAGGAAAAGGGAAAGTGTACTACATTAAGGGAACACCCAATGGAACAAAAGATTCTGAATAATAGCCTTCAGGCCTAGACTTTCCCTCTGACAGAGCCTACACAATTGAGAAGGAATTAGAAAACCAACCCTGGTAATAAGACAAAACAAGTCTCTTTGACACCTCCAAATTCACCAGCAATAGATCTAAACCAAGAAGAGATCCCTGATTTACCTGAAAAAGAATTCAGGAGTTTTATTATTAAGCTAATCAGGGAGGGACCAGAGAAAGGCAAAGCTCAATGCAAGGAAATACTAAAAATGGTACAAGAAGTGAAGGGAGAAATGCTCATAGAAATAGATAGCTTAAATAAAAAACAATAAAAAATTCAGGAAACTTTGGACACAGTTTTAGAATTGTGAAATGCTCTGGAAAGTCAGCAATAGAATTGAACAAGTAGAATAAAGAAATTCAGAGCTTGAAGACAAGGTCTTTGAATTAATCCAATCCAACAAATTCAAAGACAAATAATAAGAAAATATAAATAAAGACTGCAAGAAGTCTGTGATTATGTTAAATGACCAAACCTAAGAATAACTGGTGTTTCTGAGAAGAGAATTGTAAAAGCCTGGAAAACATATTTGGAGGAATTATTAAGGAAAACTTCCCTGGCCTTATGAGAAACCTGGACATCCAAATACAAAAGGCACAAAAACCCCTGGGAAATTCATCACAAAAAGATCTTTGCCTAGGCACATTGCCATCAGGTTATCCAAAGTTAAGGTGTAAGAAAGAATCTTAAGAGCTGTGAGACAGAAGCACAGGTAACCTATGAAGGAAAATCTATTAACAGCAGATTTCTAGCCAAAAGCCTACAAACTAGAAGGGATTGGGGACCTATCTTTAGCCTCCTCAAATAAAACAATTATCAGCCTAGAATTTTGTATCCAGTGAAACTAAGCATCATATATGAAGGAAAGAGTCATTTTCTTATAATTACTGCGGGTTAACCGATTGCGCCACTGGAGCCGTGATAGTCATTTTCAAACAAAAAAATGCTGAGAGAATTTACCATTACCAAACCACCATTTCAAAAACTGCTAAAAGGAGCTCTAAATCTTGAAACAAATCCTGGAAACAAATCAAAACAGAAACTCTTTAAAGCATAAATCACACAGAACTTACAAAACAAATATGAAAGTTAAAAAGCAAAAACAAAAAACAGAAAACCAAAGTACACAGGCAACAAAGAACATGATGAAATCAATGATACCTCACATTTCAATACTAACATTGAATGTAAATGGTTGAAATGCTCCACTTAAAAGATACATAACCTCAGAATGGATAAGAACTCACCAACCAACTATCTGCTGCATTAAGGAGACTCATCTAACACATAAGGACTCACATAAAGTTCAAGTAAAGGAGTGGAAACAGGCATTTCATGCAAATGGACACCGAAAGCGAGCAGGGGTAGCTATTCTCATATCAGACAAAATAAACTTTAAAGCCACAGTGGTTAAAAGAGAAAAAAAGGGACAGTATATAATAGTAAAAGGCCTCGTCCAACAAGAAAATATCACAATCCTAAACAAACATGCACCTAACACTGGAGCTTCGAAATTTATAAAACAATTACTAATAGGCCAAAGAAATGAGACAGACAGCAACATAATAATAGTAGGGGACCTTCAATACCCCACTGACAGCACGAGACAGGTCATCAAAATAGAACATCAACAAATAAACAATGGATTTAAACTATGCCTTGGAACAAACGAACTTAACAGATGTATACAGAACATTTCAACCAACAACCACACAATACACATTCTATTCAACAGTGCATAAAACTTTCTCCAAGACAAACCATATGATAGGCCACAAAATGAGTCTCAATAAATTTAAGAAAACTGAAATTATATCAAGCACTCTCTTAGACCACAGTGGAATAAAACTGGAAATCAACTCAAAAGGAACCTTCAAAACCATGGAACTACATGGAAATTAAATAACCTGCTCCTGAATGAGCATTGGGTAAAAAAATCAAGATGGAAATTAAAAACTTCTTCAAACTGAATGATAATACTGACACACCTATTAAAACCTCTGTGATACAGCGAAGGTGTCACTAAGAGGAAAGTTCATAGCCCTGAATGCCTACATCAAAAAGTCTGAAAGAGTAAAATCAGACAATCCAAGGTCACACCTCAAGGAACTAGAGAAATAAGAACAAATCAAACCCAAACCCAGCAGAAGAAAAGAAATAACCAAGATCAGAGCAGGACTAAATGAAATTGAAACCAAAAAAATACAAAAGATAAATGAAACAAAAAGCTGGTTCTTTGAAAAGAAAAACAAAACGTATATACCATTAGCAAGAATAACCAAGACAAGAGAAAATCCAAATAGCCTCAGTAAGAAATGAAACAGGAGATATTACAACTGATACCACTGAAATACAAAAGATCATTCAGGGCTACTATGAACACCTTTACACACATAAACTAGAAAACCTACAAGAGATGGATAAATTCCTGGAAAAATACAATCCTCCTATCTTAAATCAGGAAGAATCCTCCTATCCTAAACAGACCAATCATAAGCAGTGAGATTGAAATGATAATTAAAAATTACCAAAAAAAAAAAAAAAAAAAAATCCATGGCCACACAGGTTCACAGCAGAATTCCACCAGACATTCAAAGAAGAATTGGTACCAATACTTTTGACACTATTCCACAAGATAAAGAAGAAACCCTCCCTAATTCATTCTATGAAACCAGCATCACACTAATACCAAAACCAGTAAAGGACATAACTAAAAAAGAAAACTACAGACTGATATTCTTGGTGAAGATAGATGCTAAATCCTTAACAAAATACTATCTACTTGAATCTAACAACATATGAAAAAGATAATCCATCATGATCAAGTGGGTTTCATACCAAAGATGTAGGGATGGTTTAACATAACCGAGTCAATAAATGTGATACACTACATAAACAGAATTAAAAATAAAAATCATATGATCATCTCAATAGATGCAGAAAAAGCACTTGACAAAATACGGCATCTTTTTATGATTAAAACTCTCAGGAAAATCGGCATACAAGGGACATAGCTTAATGTAATATAAGCCATATATGACAAACCTACAGCCAACATAATACTGAATGGGAAAAAGATGAAAACATTCCCTCTGAGAACCAGAACAGGACAATGATGCCCACTCTCATGGCTCTTCTTCTACATAATACTGGAAATCTTAGCCAGAGCAATCAGACGAGATAAAGAAATAAAGGAAATCCAAATCAGTTAAGAGGAAGTCTAACTGTCACTGTTTGCTGACGATATGATCGTTTACCTTGAAAACCCTAAAAACTTCTCCAGAAAGCTCCCAGAACTGATAAAAGAATTCAGCAATGTTTTCTTTTAATACAAGATTAATATACACAAATCAACAGTGACCAAGCAGAGAATGAATTCAAGCACTCAACCCCTTTTACAAAACTTGCAAGAAAAAATAACAATGAGAAAAACTTAGGAATAAACCTAACAAAGGAGTCAAAAGACCTCTATAAGGAAAACTACAGAACACTGCTTAAAGAAATCATAGATGACACAAACAAATGGAAACACATCCCATGCTCATGGAAAGGTAGACTCAATATTGTGAAAATGACTATAAAATGAAAAAAACTATCCAAAAGCAATCTACAAATTCAATACAATCCCCATCAGAATACAACAATCATTCTTCACAGAATTAGAAAAAACAATTCTAAAATTCATATAGAACCAAGAAAGAGCCCACATAGCCAAAGCAAGACTAAGCAAAAAGGAACAAATCTAGAGGCATCATATTACCTGATTTCAAACTATACTATAAGGCCATCGTCACCAAAACAGCATGGTACTAGTATAAAAATAGACATATAGACCAATAGAACAGAATAGAAAATCCAGAAATAAACTCTCATACTTATAGCCAACTGATCTCTGACAAAGCAAACAAAAACAAAGTGGGCAAAGGACACCCTTTTCAACAAATGGTGCTGGGATAATTTGCTAGTGACATGTAAGAGAATGAAACCGTCCTCATCTCTCACTTTATACAATAATCAACTCAAGATGGATTAAGAACTTAAACCTAAGACCTGAAACCATAAAAATTCTAGAATAGAACATTGGAAAAACCCTTCTAGACTTTGGCATAGGCAAGAATTTCATGACCAAGAACCCAAAAGCAAATGCAATAAAAACAAGGATAAATAGCTGGGACTTAATTAAACTAAAGAGCTTTTGCATGACAAAAGCAATAGTCAGCAGAGTAAACAGAAAACCCACAGAGTGGCAGAAAATCTTCACAATTTATACATCTGACAGAGGACTAATATCCAGAATCTACAATCAACCCAAACAAATCAGTAAGAAAAAAAAAAAAAACACAAATCACCCCATCAAAAAATGGGCTAAGGTCATGAATAGACAATTATCAAAAGAAAATATACAAATGGCCAACAAACATGAAAAAATGCCCAACATCACTAATGATCAGAGAAATACAAATCAAAACGACAATGAGACACTACCCTACTCTTGCAAGAATGGCCATAATAAAAATAAAAAAAAAAAATTTTTAAAGTAGACATTGATGTAGATGTGGTGAACAGGGAACACTTCTACAATAGTATAGCTGCTATGGAAAACAGTGTGGAAATTCCTTAAAGTACTAAATGTAGAACCACCATTTGATCTAGCAATCCCACTACTGGGTATCTACCCAGAGGAAAAGAATTCATTATTCAAAAAAGATACTAACGCGCACATGTTTACAGCAGCACAATTCACAATTGCAAAGTTGTGGAACCAACCCAAATTCCCATCAGTCCAAGAGTGGATAAAGAAACTGATACACATACACACACACACACACACACACACACACACACACAATGGAATACTACACAGTCATAAAAAGGAATGAGTTAACAGCATTGCAGTGACCTGATGACATTGGAGACTATTATTCTAAGTGATGTAACTCAGGAATGGAATACCAAACATCGTATGTTCTCACTGATATGTGAGAGCTAAGCTACGAGGATGCAAAAGCATATCAATGATACAATGGTATTTGGGGACTTTGTGGCGAAGAGTGGGAGGGGGGCAAAGGATAAAAGACTACAAATACAGTTCAGTGTATACTGCTTGGGTGATGCATGCACCAGTATCTCACAAATCACCATTACAGAATTTACTCATGTAACCAAATACCACCTGTACTTACGGAACAATAAAATGAAATAACATTAGAAATGTAACTGATCCAAATTAAGACATGCTGTAAGAAAAAGTACATGCCAGAATTCAAAGATGTGTGTGAAAAAATATATATATACATATGTGTATACACACACACACACATTTATAGTCTGATCTAAGGATAGGACTCCTGATTTTTGTTTTCCATTTGCATGGTAGATTTTGCTCCATCGTTTTACCTTGAGCCTGTGGGTGTCACTATATGTGAGATGGGTCTCTTGAAGACATCAAATGATTGAGTCTTGTCTTTTTATGCAGACTAGTTATATCTTGCCTTTTCATCCACTCTGTCTTTCAAGTGGGATGTTTACACATTTACATTCAAGGTTAGTATTGATATGTGTGATTTTGATCCTTTCGTTGTGTTAACAGGTTTTTATGTAGACTTGATTGAATAGGTGCTTTATATTGCCTGTGGGCTATGTGCTTCAGGGTATTTTTGTGGTAGCACCCGTCATTCGTTCAATTCCCTGCTTAGCACTCCCTTAAGACTCTCTTGCAAGGCTGGTCTAGTTAAAATGTATTCCCTCAGCATTTGCTTGTCTGAGAAGGAATTTATTTCTCCTTCACTTATGAAGCTTAGTTTGGCAGAATATGAAATTAATGGTTATAATTTTTTCTTTAAATATGCTAAAAATATGCTTCTAATCTCTTCTGGTTTGTAAGGTTTCTGCCGAGAGGTCTGCTGCTAGCCTGTCGGGGTGCCCTCTGTAAGTGTCCTCCCCCTTCTCTCTAGTTGCCTTGAGGATTTTTTGTTTTGCATTAATCTTGGTGAATCTGATGATCATGTGTATTGTGGATGGTCATTTTGTTGTATCTGGCTGAGGTTCTTTGTAATTCTTGGATTTGCATCTCTCTAGCAAGATTAGAAAAATTTTTGTGGACTATATCCTCAAATATATTTTCTGAGTCACTCATTCTTTCTCCTGCTTTCTTAGGAATGCCAGTGAGTTGCAGATTTGGTCTCTTTACATAATCCCCTATTTCTCAGAGGTTTTGTTCATTTCTCTTAATTCAATTTTCTTTATTTTTATATGACTGAGTTGATTAAAAGAATCAGTAGTCATGACCAATATGGTGAAACTCTGTCTACTAAAAATACAAAAATTAGCCAGGCATGGTGGCAGGTGTCTGTAGTTCCAGCTACTCGCTGAGACAGGAGAATTGCTAGAACCCAGAAGGTAGTGGTTGCAGTGAGCCAAGATCATGCCACTGCACTACAGCCTGGGCAACAGAGCAAGAATCCATCTCAAAACAAAAACAAAAAAAAAAAAAAGAAAGAAAGAAAGAAAAGAAAAGAATCAGTCTTCAAACTTCAAGCTTCTTTCCTCAGCTTGGTCTATTCTGCTGTTAATACTTTCATTTGTATTATGAGATCCTTATAGTAAATTTTTCAGCTCAAGAAGTTCAGTTTGGGTCTTTTTTAAAATGGTTATTCATCTTTCAGCTCCTGAATTATTTTACTGGACTCCGTGGCTTCCTTAGATTAAATTTCAACTTTCTTTTCAATCTCAATGAAATTCCTTGCCATCAGGATTCTTAACTTCACGTCTGTCATTTTAGACATTTCAGACTGGTTAAGAACCATTGCTGTGGAGCTAGTGGGCTCATTTGGAGGTAAAGGAGTCAGCTTGCACGGATTCTTTCTCATCTAGGAGAGTTGGTGTAAATTGAGTATATTCATTTAACTTCATTTCTGGAAGTTTTTAGAGGGCTAAGCCTCTGTATAGGTTTTGTTGGTGAATTCTTCCTTTGGTTTTACAGGAGGGGAGATTAGAAAAGTATTTTTTGGTTTTGCAGTTAGGATTGCAATCCAGCAGATTGTGCTTGAGAAAAATTGGTGGTAGACAGCTCTCAGCTGTGTGGCTGCTTTGCTTATCCTCATGTTTGCAGCTGTGCTTGGCAGTGTGTCTAGTCAGAGCCAGATTATTAATACTGGCATTAAATGATATTAAATGAGAGATAAAATGAGTTTAATTCATTGGTCCTCTTCCACTTAAAGTTTTATATTTGAGGACAGTTCAGCCTATCAGTTTGTCCTTTGTGAAACTGAAATTCATAATTTTTCCTGGGTAGCAGTCTCAACCATAAATTCTATCGGGGTCCTCTTCTCTATTCTACCATGAAATTGATTCAAAATGGATAGCAAAGACTCCTTCAAAGACTTAGTAGTAATATGTAGCCCAATAATTATCTGCATATGAAGTAGAGGCAGATCACACAATTGATGTTTGAGAAGATGGATGAGACATTATTAATAGCAATAATAATATATAGCAGTTATTAAATATTCCTTTGTGGGGCTACCAGGTGCCCAATTCCAGGCAGCACCTTTCACGTCACTTTCGTTGCCAAAGCTTTCCTGGATAGCTCAGTAGGGGCACTGCTACTCTTTTCCAGCCAGTTTGTTGAACACTGTGCATGTATTATTTCATGAATAGTGTTGACAGCAATACTGAGGTATGAATAATGGTAAGCACTTATTGGATGATAATTATGTGCTAGAAATTATGATACAAATGTATTAATTAATAGTTCTATAATGACTCTCATTTTATAAATGAAAAACTGGGTTTTAGAGTATCTAAATGACTTATTTGATAGCTATTGAGTGTTGGAGCTAAGATACAGGGATATGTATTGATTACCCAAGATTGTAGCTACCCAACCTTAAGCCCGTTATCAAAATTCTTCCTTGCATCAGTTAGCTGTCAGGCATGTCTTCAAGTTAGCATTCACTGACTATGCTTGAGTTTCTAAAAGATGGCCTTCACACAGGCTGCTGAGCACAGCCAGATAGGCTGTCTACTGTATGGATTAGGCAGCATATGATGCTCCAAAGCCATGCAAGGTACTACTACACGAACAATTGCCCTAAGCAGGCCCAGTCTTTTAGGAAGTGTGACTTCTGGAATAGCATTCTCAGGAAGTATGTGGTTTCTAAGAGTACATGTCCTTTCTTGGTACATATCACAGACATGTAGTTTACACATTCTTTAAACACCTCAGGCAGGTGGTGTAACAATATTAGTTGTGGTCAGAACCATAGGACTGTAACCTATAAATGCTGACAATGAACATACAACAACAAAAAAAAAACAGATGCCCTTGTTAAAGCTAAATGCAAGTGAATAACACATACTTCCATTGGCATTAAGTACATGACACTTCCTTCATCATGAGTATAGCCCTAAAACCCATAAACAACAAATACTGAATGTGTTCACAATGATAAGGTCCCAAGTGTATCTTACTCCTACAGCCTTTCAGCATTCCTCTGCTGATTTAAAACAAAACACAATGAAAGATAGGTCTCATGATAATTATTTTACGTGAGGAGAGACACGTTTGGCTGACCACTCAACTGATTCTGTTCTGTTCTTCCAATTTCTATTATGTTTGGGTATTCTTCCTCCACCCTCCATATTATTTTGAATTGAATTCTGATTAGTCTAAGTTAATTGTAGTGTCCCATTTCCTTGCCAGCAATTGGTTAAAAGGTGGGTATCTGACCCAGTTGTAGACAATAGGATAGCAGAAGAGACCTGCTTGAGGCCTTCTGGAAGAGGGGTCCTTATATCTAAAGAGAGATATAAGGGTAAGAAGAGTTCCTTTTGTTCCTTCCACTAGTCTGGATTTCTGGAACTATAGCATATTCTGCAAGCTGGAGAACTTTCGCTTTTCCTGTCTTGAGGCTTTTAGAAAACTTTGAATTTGGTTATCATTTTATCAAAATACATGTGCATACTTGAAAAGAATCGAGTGATGTACAAGACTTATTCTAATGATAAACAACTCCCTCACTCACCCATTCCCATTCAATCTGTTCAGCAGAGGGAGTTGTTTTCAACTCTTAGTTTTCTTCTCTTTACCTCCGTGCTCCTAAATTTAACAACATTGCTATTTCTTAAATTTTAAGTTTCAGACATTTTAAAACTTTCTATGATGAAAGATGATTTAACCCTTAAAACTTCCACGTAACCTCTATGACCACCTCTATTGTCCCAATATATTCATTCATTAATAAATATTTAGTTTTTATAGCTGAGCCAAGTGGGGCAGTAGGTCACATTGCCTTCTTTTATCACTTTTGGTCTTCCCTAGAGTTAATAGTTGTCTTAATATTTTCCTTTGCATAGTTTTGTTTTTAAAATATATGTCACCAATCTATTTTTAAGTTCTTTAACAACACTGGAATACTGCTCTCAATATGGTCAAGCTCACCATCTATCCAGCTCAATTCTTTCTATGTAGCATCTCCATGCTGGCAAAGGCAATGATAGCCTACATAGTGAAATTCAGAGGAACAGCAGTATGTCTCCTGTCCCTCCCCTGTTCTTTAAACACCTACGCCATTGTCTATATTGATATTCTGTATTGTGTATTTTTTTAAGAGACAGGTTCTCATTGTCACTCAGGTTGGAGTTCAGTGGTGCAATCAAAGCTCACTGCAGCCTTAAACTCCTGGGCTCAAGATGTCCCTCCTGCCTCAACCTACCAAGTAGCTAGGACTACAGGCACATATCACTATGTCTGCTAATTTTTTTTTTTTTTTTTTGTGGAGCGGGGGTCTTGCTATGTTGCTCAGTCTGGTCTTGGATTTCTGGGCTCAAGAGATCCTCTCCTCTTGACCTCCCAAAGTGCTAGGATTACAGAAGTGGGACACTATGCCCAGTCTTGGGTTTTTACTTTCATATCCTCATATTAGTCATGAGGTTCTCCTGATGACCATCTTTGAAAATATGTGCACACTTAACAGGGAGAACATGTTGAGTCACTGACCTGGGTCCTACATGTGGGTCTCACATATCTCTTCCTCTGTGGCTGAGGGAGGGAGTGGTGAAGAAAAGAGAATGGGCAGGCAGTAACAGTGATGAATCCAGCTCTTATTTTGCAGATTCACTCTGCATAGTTCAACCAGAGTGTTCTCTATACACTTTTTGAAGCACCAAGCAAAGGAGAGAACACTAGTCAGATTTGAGACAGGTAACATTTATGGCCTTTCATCCCCTAGAATGCACAATAAATGGGTCTTGCCTTAAAGGCCACCACTAGCAGTCTAGTCTGTCTTTGGAGACTATCCCCCGCAAGTGAATGGCAATGACACACACACACATTCTCTCTCTCTCTCTCTCTTCCATGCACATGCAAACATCTCTCTACACACAGAGATGCACCTAAAGGAGAGTTGAAATAGGCCAAAAGGGGCTTGATTTTGGCCTGCTGAGTAAGATCTCATGCAGCATCCCATCTTTCTCCTTCTGCTATTTCCAGTAGTGAGTAGAAGAAAAAAGCTGAGAGAGACTAATATTAAAACAGTTGTGCATTCCTGGCATTCAACTGGGCACCTTCAGACATACAAAACAAAGTCTGAACAGCAAGCGACGCATAGAATAGACAACCAGATTTCCCTTGGTCTCAGTTTTTGTTTTGACAATGCAATATCTTCATGGTCAATATTGACATAATCATTAGGCTAAGATTTAACATCACAAGGATATTGTTTACAATGTTTCTCCTTGTTTGGCTTGGATCTTAACATTATTTAGTGAATGCACAGATAAATTAATCTCAGGTCTACCTAGTTCCAGCCTCACTTGCTCTCTTATTTGCTTTTCCTCGAATTCCTCTCCCCATCTGGTTATGCTTCCAACTGAATACAGCTCAATCAAAGATATGCAAGAACATGCATTGAAGAAAACAAACATTTCTTTAACTCCCACTACTAAGAATGGCCACATTCCATGATTTACCTGGAAGCAAGAGTCAGTGAGTAAAAACATAAAAGCTGACCACAACTGGGATTCAGAGAAGTACAGATATTTATGAGGAATTGAATAGACCCTGATAGAAACCAGATTGCAGGGAGAAACGTTACAGCTTTGATGAAAAACATCACCATAAGGAAGAAAGGGGCTGGCTTAATAATAGCAGCTAAGTCAGAGGGAAGAGTATTTCTAAGTACACTGAGGCTATGTTTAAATGCATCCCAACTTAGACCCCTGAGAGTGACTCAGCTCCCTTGAGAGGTGTATTAAACTTTCAATAACTGTATTTTTGAGGGTAATGGCAAATACCAGTGCTGGAAGATACCCTACTGCTATAACCAGTTCCCCATGCCCTCAGTAAAAAATCATCATGCCAGAGAAGAGAGAGGCAGGAATTTCTTTGCAAGCCAGAGAGAAATGAATATCAGACATCTGGAGAGAAAAGCTGAGAATTCTGAAATTCTCAACAGTAAAGAGGTAAGCACAGAAGTCTGTGACTTGTGTGTGTGTGTGTGTTTGGTGGGGGTGGGGGTGGGGGTGGGGATGGGGGTGGGGGTGGGGGTGGGGGTGGGAGGTGAGGGGGTTGGAAGTTGAAAGAGGATTGGCAGCACTCTTTTTGAGCAGATGTAAATTCCATCAACTGAGGCAAGCATTAATGCCTAGTGGGCTGGCAGGGAAGCACAGGGGTAGTCCAGAGCCCAAAGTAAATGTAAAACAAATTCCACCTCCTGTTTACAACAGGAGCAAGTACCTAGGAGTACCTGGAACAAAACAATGAGCTCCCGCCATTCAGCAAGAGGAAGTTAAACACCACAAATATAGGGTCTGACACCCATAGGAATTCAACTTAGCACCCATAAGTGGATAAGCTTAGGGAGCATTAAGGGGTTTTGCATATTGATATGTACATTTATATATACATGTGTTTATATATACACATAAACATACACTGCTTATATGTCACATATAATAACTACATAGCTTTATATAAGGCTCATCTATAACAGAAGCTAACATTTGCTCTGCAACTAAAATGCATAGAAATTTGAGAAATGGTAATTACTATATGCACGTTAAGTATCAAATATATTTTTTTCTTTCACAAATGAATCATGTCCAAGAGGGAACTAAAGGCATGTATTTCTTGAATGGAAAATGGTAGTAATATTTTTCTCTGGAGGCTTTCATATCATATGGTTTTCACAGTTAATACAAAATAACAATGTTGAGATGAAGAATAGTGACATGCCACCCTTCCCTGCCCCAGAGGACAGGACATGGATTTAGGTCTCTCTGTCAAATAGCTCTCGCCATATGGTGCTAGCAAAACTGTGTTATTTCCATTTCAATGAAGAGGGTACAAAAACTGGCAAACATGCTAAAAGCCTAAATTGCTGTAAATTCATTAGCTTTAATCATATGCCACAAATATGAACCCCGGGGTTCCCTTCCCAGTCACAGGTTTGGAGATCTGAGGGCTGCTAATTGTTCCCACTGGACAGCTTTCTGGCTACACAGCCACCATGCACCCCTAGGAGCTGGGGAGCCTGTTGCCTGCTGCATCTTCTCCGCTTTGTGATTGGGTGCGTCTTGAGGAAAGCTGGGAAGCTTGGGCGACAGCTTCCCCCTTCCCTTTTGGTGAGATAACCAGCTCATTAAATCTAAACGTGAAGGGCATTTTATTATGAAGAGTCAGACCCAAAGATTTACTTGCCCATTTTTCACCTGCTTCCCCATCCTGCTTATTCCTTTGTATTCGCTAATGGCCTTTCTCTAAGTTATATAATCCTGTCATGGGTATAAAAATATCACTCTAAGGCTGCTCATTTGGCCTAAATCATTCAGCCGTTAGCAGTGGCAGGGCGGGTGTCTGAACCACACTGGAGGCAGGAGGACAGCTGTCCCACTCTCTATTTGTTGTCACAGGGCTAAGATATGCAGAGATTTTAATAAGATCGTAAAGTAGAGTGACATGGACTGTTATGATAGGTGGTTTTCATTAGCATTCAGAACGCCTGGGATAATAAATTAGAGCAATTGAGCAGAAATGGGCAATTTGATTATTCAACATTTTTCAATACCAGCCCAAGCAGCTGGACCCAGAGCTGTTCTGCTGACTTCTCCCCACGCAGTCAGGCTGGCAGAGCACAGGTGAATGCACAGCAATCATTTTCTCCTACCCGGATTCTGGAGTGAGAGTCTTCGACAGTGTCTAACACGCTTGGTGAGTGTGAATTGATGATCAGGAAGAGGAAGTCTTCATATATCTTTGTAGTGGAGGTGGCAGGATTTGACTGGCTGACTTTCTCTTATAGCAACAGGCCTACGCTTATTGAGAATCCTGGTGCAAAACAATACGAGGGGAGGCCCTACACACACAGCAATTTACATCCCTGGCAGAGGGGTGATCAGTCAACTTGCTTTTCCCGTGGAAACTCTTAATATAGTGTGAGACTAGCCTTCAATTTATTCACTCTAGCTAAGGGGCTGGGGGCCACCTTTCCAAGCACTGTTATCAAACCACATATAAATATACACACATACACACACACATAAATATCTGTAATAAATCTTACATATAAATTGATTGATTAGATGAGGATGCATCATAAATAATTATAGAATTTTGTATATGACACGGGATCATTTGAACCCTATAAAATCCTCACTGTACTTTTTTGCTTCCTATTTATTTTTCTTGATATTCCATTAAAATAACTTTAAACTTTTTGTTAATAAGAGGGTGAATGAAAAGTTCATCAGAATTGATGAATGTACAATGTCTTCCTTAGATATTTTCACAGGTATCTTTGAGGAAGTTTAAAGCTATGTTCAGAGTACACCATGGCTTTATGAGTGCCTGAGCCTCAAGGCTGTGGTTTGACAACCTGTTTTCTTCATATCATAATATCTTACAGACATCGTGTGGTTCTACTGCTTTTGAACAGAAAGCCTTTGGCTTTTCTTGACTTGTCTTCTCATTCATGCCGGACACTTGGCTTCGCCTCCTAGTGTCATGGTGGGGTCTTACACTTTTAGTTTGAACAGGAGAGAAACTCCAAGGTGTTCAGTGCTAAAATGGATTATAATGCCACATGTTTAAAAATTTACCAGTTTGGCCACAGAGACTCTACATATTGATATGTAATGGAGGACTATTATCATCCTTCAATGCTTTTTGGGATGTGGTATTAGTATATATGTGTGTGCGTATAACATGTACATACATATATGTGTATATACATGCAAAGAAATTTTGCTTTTGAAATAACTTAATTTTAAAGTCTACCCACCCATCCAATAATCGTGCCAATACATTTCAAACTACATTTCACTGATGTTTAATAGTAATATTATAAATATCAGCATTATTAGTATAAGATAGACAGAATCTGTCTTAGTCCCTTTGTGTTGCTATAAAGGAATACTTGAGACTGGTATTTCTTTATAAAGAAAAGAGGTTTATATGGCTCACAGATCTGCAGGCTGTACAAGAAACATGGCCCATCCTCTGCTTCTAGTGAGGACCTGTGGCTGCTTCCACTCAAGGCAGAAGGTGAAGGAGAGCTAGTATGGGCAGACCACAAAGCAAGAGAAAAAACGAGAGAGAGAGGACAGGCACCAGGCTCTTTTTTTGAACAACTAGCTCTCATAAGAAGTAATAGAGTAAGGGTCAGGCACTGTGACTCATGCCCATAATTCCAGCACTTTGGGAGATCAAGGTGGGTGGATTGAGCTCAGGAGTTCGAGACTAGCCTGGGCAACACAGCAAAACCCTGTCTCTACCAACAATGCAAAACATTTTGTTTTATCTTGCTTAAGCCCAGGAGATCAAGGCTGCAGTGATCCGAGATCATGTCACTGCACTCCAGCCTGGGTGACTCCTCTTTTTTTCTCTCAAGCTCCAAATATAAGTGATTTGTAATTCTCTGGGGTCTACCTTCAAAACAATTCCAGAATCCAGTCACTTCTCCGTATCTCCTCTGCTAACAACTGACATTGTTGACATTTATAGAATACTTCATCAAACAACAGAAGAGTACCTGTGCTTTTCAATTGCTCCTGGAACATTTCCCAAGAGAGGCCATAGATGGAGACATAAAACATATCCCAACCCCTGTTATCTCTTTTCTGGTGTGATAAATAGCTGCCATTTGCCCCTTCTTAGCCATGGCCCACCATACTTTTTATCTTGGGTCCTGGAGGCAAACTGGTGTGAACTACCTCAGGGGTCAAAAAAATTTCTGTAAAGGATTAGACAGTAAATATTTAAGTCTTTGCTGGTCAAATGGTGTCTATTACAGCAATTCAATTCCACCAGTATAGTGTGAAAGCAGCTGTAGATGAAAAGAAAATGATGACCAAGAGTGCATTCCAATAAAACTCTTACTGAAACAGGCATCAGGGCACGAACCTACAGTTGGATGACATCAAGGATTTCCCTTGCATGCCACTGGGATGCCACTGGTTTGGTCAATAGGGAATATTAGCAAGATATGAAAGGAGGAGAGAAAAGAAGGTTGGTATGTTTATTCCACAGGCACCTGCAGGGTTCTTGCAGCTGTTACTGAAACACCAGGAATTTGATGTAGGTCCTGCCTCTCTCTGCACAGAAATCCAATCACTGAGACAATGAGTATTTCCAGGAATAAAGGCTTTAATCAGCTGCTGCACCTGAGGAAATGGGAGATCAGTCTCAAATCCATCTCCCTATCGACTAAAATTAGGGGTTAATATAGCAA
Source organism: Aotus nancymaae (assembly GCF_030222135.1). Taxonomy (NCBI): domain Eukaryota; kingdom Metazoa; phylum Chordata; class Mammalia; order Primates; family Aotidae; genus Aotus; species Aotus nancymaae. The sequence goes on along the minus strand of NW_026988494.1, from coordinate 3,428,306 downwards.
GGAATAAATGTAACTTGCAGGAAAACAGGAATTAGGGCAGGGTAGTGAAGAGGAGGTGGTCAACAGGAAGCAGGTGGTTGGTTAGGTTGTCACAGTAGTTGAGGGGTCTGGGGTCTCATTGTCTAGACACAAGAGATCTGGTAAGTTTCAGTTCCTTTCCTTAATACTATCTGGGAGCCTTGATGGTTGATTTCCTGAGAAAAGACCTCAAATAAGACAAGTGTAACTTCCTAAAGTTGAAAGATTGGGAGGGCTAATTTGTATGTTTATTTAAAAGAAACCATACACATCAGTACTCTGGCACAACTGCACAGGTGTCACAGCCTGGTTGTACTATACTTCAACCAAAGGTCTCAGCTTCCATCAGGGGCCCTCTCCATCCCTGGTTCTATCTTGCTCATTCATGCAGGCCTGTAAGTGGTTATAGTACCTGCTCTTTTTTTCTGGTTTCCTGATATCCTTCCCAGAGTTTTATAGTATCATAGCCCCGTTACTGAACTATTACTTAGATTAGTTCTTTACTGAACTGTTCTTTAGATTACTCAAATTGACCCAGTGCAGTGTGTCAGTGCTGCTTCTGGGATTCTAACACACTTAGATTACAGCAACAGTCCTAAACCTAGTCTCCCTCCGTCACCCAGTCTGTTTTTTTTTTTTTTTTTGTATTTTTATTGATATATCATTGTTATACAAATTTTGAAGGTAATGTGATTTTTTGATGTATACAATGTATTATGATCAAATCCAGGCAATTGGGTTACCCATCCCTCAAACATTTATCTTTTCTTTGTGTTGGCACCAGTCTTTTTTGTTATTGGTGCCAACACAAAGAAAAGAGTCTCGCTCTATCGCCCTGGCTGGAGTACAGTGGTGAGATCTCAGCTCACTGCAATGTCTTGAAACCTTCTAGGCTCAAGCAACTCTCCTGCCTCAGGCTCCTGAGTAGCTGGGACTATAGGCGCACACCATCACACGAAGGTTTTTACGTTTTTAGTAGCGATGGGGTTTCACCATGTTGGCCAGACTGGTCTCAAACTCCTGACCTCAAGTGATCTGCCTGCCTCAGCCTCCCAAAGTGCTGGGGTTATAGGTGTGGACCACCATGCCCAGACAGTGTTAGCAGCACTCTAACACAATAGATAGAATGATCCTGCTAAAACCAGTAACTCCAGGTCATGTCATTCATCTGCTCCATGATCCAGTGGCCCCTCCGTTTCCCTCAGAGCAAATGGCAAAATTTCTGACATGGCCTGGAAGACACCAAGGTCTGGGCTTAGGGAATCTGAGGCCAATTTGTGATAATTTCCTCAAGTTAAATCAAAGGGAAAACACCTGGGTCTGGGAGCAGGGACCTTAAAGCCAATTAATACAAACTTTCTAAAGCTAAACCAAAATGAAAATGCTATCTCCCCACATCAGGTAATAAAGAATCCAAGGCTACTCTTCTTACCACCCTCCTGCTTCCACACGTCTCAAATGGAAGAGTGCCTTGGATTGGCTTGGGGCCAAGCACGGGCCATCCCTTTATCTGCAGAAGACGCCAATTCACCTCAGCCTTTAATTAGCCACCGGCCAAATCCTTCATCCAGGTAAAGACGTAGCTGATAGAGACCTCAAAATCCAGAAAATGTAACCGGGCCCTTGAGCCACTTGCTGGGGCCCACTCCACCCTGTGGCCTTGTTGTACTATACCTCAACCAAAGGTCTCAGCTTCCATCAGGGGCCCCTGTCCACCCAGCACTCTCTGTCCCTGGTTCCTTCTTGATTATTAGTTCAGGCCTAAAAGTGGTTACAGTACCTGTGGAGTGCTTTCTTGCTTTAATAAATCCCTGCTTTCACTGCTTCATTCCTGTGTTGTTTGTGCATTTTGTTTAATTCTTGGTTCAACACGCCAAGGACCTGGACAGCTCATGCTCAGGGCCTTCCTTCTGGTAACAGGAGGACTCTGCATTTTCTGCTCCCCACAGCCCAGGGTATCTGCATTTCTCAATTCTCCCCTCATGCCATGCCTCAGTCACGGGAACACCTTGAGGATCTGGCACTGACTGTTCTTCCTGCTGGACAGGGTCTCTCAGTACCCATAAGGCTTCCTCTCACATCACTTTGCTTCTTCCCTCAAATTGACCCAAAAGTCAGTAAGTCCTCCTCTGGCTGCCCCATTTAACATTTTTAATTTTTTAAATTTATTTCCATAGGTTTTTGGGGAGCAGGTAGTATTTAGTTACATTAGTTCTTTAGTGATTTGTGAGATTTCGGTGCACCCATTACCCCAGCAGTATACATTGCACTCAAAGTTAAGTCTTTTATCCCTCACCCCCTTCCCACCCTTACACCCCACCCCTGAGTCCCCAAAGTCCATTATATCATTCTTACACCTTCGCATCCTCATAGTTTAGCTCCCACTTATGAGTGAGAACATACAATGTTTGGTTTTCCATTCCTGAGTCATTTCACTTAGAATAATAGTCTCCAATCCCATCTACCCACAGGAAAAGAAGTCATTATACAAAAAAGATACTCGCACACTCATGTTTATAGCAGCACAATTCACAATCACAAAAATGTGGAACTAGCCCAAATACCCGTCAATGAATGAGTGGATAAAGAAACTGTAGTAGTATGTATATGATGGAATACCAAGCCATAAAAATGAATGAATTAATGGCATTTGCAGCAACCCATTTAACATTATATGTCCTCATTCCTCTTTCATTTCTCAGCCTACTTTATGAGCTTTGTTTTGTTTGATATGAGGTTTACCATATTCTAACAGGCTATATATTTCCTTCCTGCTTATTGTCTCTCTCCCTACTATACAGTATGCTTCACGAGGGCAGGGATTTTCATCTCATTTGTACGTTCATGTACTTCTAGTATCTGACCCTTATGACAGCATAGGCACCCAGTACATGCTTACTGAATGAATATTGGTTATTTATGAAAAGGGCTAGACTTTGAATTGGGAAACCTCGTCTGTAATCAAGGTTCTGCTTCATGTTTTCCATCGTTCCTTTCTTCCTTCAACAGCCCTTGAAATAAGTGATTTTATAATTGCACAGGGAAATTAACAGAAGTCTAAATTTTTAAAAAAGTTATTCTAACCTTTTCAACCTCTCCAACTGATGTCAATATTCAGTATTACTTTCCAACCATGGTTTGTGTGCAGATACAATCTTATGAACAGAACATGGGTGCTCTTTGCATTTTACTTCTGGCTTGTTTTTTCCACAATGAAAATGGCTTTTCTCCCTGATTATGCATACATGTTTATTGTAAAATAAATGAATGGTGAATAACATAAGGAAAAGAAAATAAGCAATATTGGAATCCTACCACCTGAAACACCACCATTAGCATTTTATTGATCATCTGTATTTGCTTCTCTTTAGGCATCTGTATTTGTATAGATGTCTATGTTTTTTTCTTAAACAGAAAAAGGACTGTAAAGTAAATTCTATTTATGGTAGATCATTGGATCTATTTAAAAATACACATGAATACAGCTTTTTAAAATAGGATATTAACCTGGTGTATAGCATTTTATCCATAATTTTCTCTAGTTTGCTTCATTTTTAGGTTGAGATTCCAACATTTCTTTTTACCTAAAGGAAGCAGTTTGTGTAACCTCTTTCAAACTTGAATATTGCCTATGGACCATTTTAAAGTATAAATAAAATCATTCTAAATCCTGAGTACTGATTGTAGTTATCTTGTTGGAATATTACTTAATATATATTAACATGTAATTCAACTTTTTTTGTTTATAGCTCTTATATAAACTCAAAGTCTACAAATTAAATATAAAAGCAACACTGCAAAAATCAAAATTCAAATTAATAACATTAAATTAATATAATGCATGATGTCATTTTGATGAAACTAAATTTCTATCTTTAATGATTAAATGAAATAGCCTCAACTTTTGTCCTATATTTAATCTCTCTCAGCATTTTTGCTTAATACTACAGAAAATGTTAATTTGCAATTGTTTTACCAATTAAAATTAATATCTTTAAGGTATTATCAGCTAGTTCAAGTTAGACCACATGCTTAATCAAAACTGCCACCAATCAATTCGCGATTACAAATGTTAACGAAGTTTCATTCTATAAAATTGTCTCATTCAATTAAAGATACTAGTAATCTTAGCACTGTGACATTATTAGAGTCTACTTTCAAATGGTCAGTTTTTACCAGGATTATGAACATAAATAGTTGGCATTTCATTTTTACTCCTACCTTACTGTCACTTCACCAGCATACACAGAGATGGGCATCTTTGCAGGATATCACCTGGCATTCTGCCAAAGGCCATGGCAACTCTGGTACTGCTTTAGTTATATGAGGTGGCAGGACATGGGATGGTTCCACTTCTTACTCGTTTTCCCTATTTAAATCAAAATAAAACACGGGTTTGTCAGGTGTCCTGTGATATTATTTGGTTATCACTCAGAAGGAATCTGCTCATAAGCACAAACTTGGACTTTGAAGCTACACAATTATTACATCGTTACATTTCATTATAAGTTGGCTACAGTGCTGATGAAGGTGCCTATCTTTTTCATGTAGATTACTGCTATAACAAAGACCATTCCAATGAACACATCCTATCTCCGTGGTCAGGGCTGGTGTGAATGCAAGAAGCCACTGAAGTTGCAAGGGCGAAAATGAACAGAGAGCCCTATCATTCCTCTGTCTTTGGGGCACACACCTTCCCTTAATAGGCAATTTTTTTTTTCTTTTTTCTAATTCTTTTTTATGTATTTCTTTCTAATTTTTTAATTTCAGTAGATTTAGGGGTGCAAGTGACCCCTGAGTTATAGGGGTCTACATGAAAAAGATAAGCACCTTCATAGAGACCTCACTGCTTGAGGACTTCAGGAAGGGGAATTTTGTGTCCCAGATGGGAAAACACAGGCATCACGGGGTTTAGAATCTAGTCTTGAGCTCAAATGTAGCTTCGCAACTTTATAAGCTATGCAAACTTGGGCAGTTTATTTAACCTTTCTGAACCTAATTTTTCTTATTTGTAAAATGATTATTATCCCCATGACTCTCATGAGAGGATCAACATTGCAGAGTTGTGGGGAGGACTTAATGAATTGATCCATGCCAAGTGTGTGGCGGGGTCCAAGTGTTACCTATCTTTCAGTTCCAATATAAACAGTACAGCTGGTGGAGCCTCCAGCCCCAGGGAAAAAGCCTCAATAGCATCAACAGTTCGTTTACTGAGTTCCTAAATCACTCCACAGAGTGGGTGATTATAGACTTAATCACCAGCTAGATATTAAAACCTAATTTTACAACCACAACATTGCATAACTTTTCAGCAAGCTAGGGGATAATCTTTTTGTATATGAACAGTCCCTGATCTAATAGAAGCATTTTTCTTTTTTAAGGTTAAGACCCAAACTCAGTCCAGAGACAGCAGGCCAGTTTACTATGCATTCAAATTAGCTGTAACACTTTGAAGGAGCAGTGTTCAAGGCAGAGGAGGATATGAGGTAATTAAGAAAGTTTTGTGGGCGGGCGTGGTGGCTCACATCTGTAATCCCAGCACTTTGGGAGGCCGAGGTGGGCAGATCACGAGGTCAGGAGATCAACACCATCCTGGCCAACATGGTGAAACCCTGTCTCCACTAAAAACACAAAAATTAGCTGCGTATGGTGGCGCATGGTTGTAATCCCAGCTACTCGGGAGGCTGAAGCACGAGAGTTGCTTGAATCCAGAAAGTAGAGGTTGCAGCGAGGCGGCATCACACCACTACACTCCAACCCAGCGACAGAGTGAGACTCTGTCCCAAAACAACAACAAAACCAACAAAAAGAAAATTTTGTGGATGATTAAGGGTTCAAACATGCTGTGGACAGCTTTCCATGTCCAATGACAGTAAAAAACAGAACTAGGGCTGATTGTCATGGCTTCTATTTAAAGAACAGCTTTTATTTCATTCAATAGATATTTATTCAGACCTAATTTTTCTTCTAAGCGTCTTGAAGAGTAGATGGTAACATACTAGAGAAAATCATGCATAGGTACGTGAACACAAGCAGCGTGAGACGTGCTGTATTCCTGACATCTACTAAATGCTGCAGAGGAGTTGAGAATTCTATCGACGGATTTAAAATAAGTCTTTACATATCAAGAAAGCTTTCTTTTTGCTTTTTTTAAATTTTTTCACCTGTACATTTGGAAGCATAGTGGACTTACTACTCTGTCAGTTCACTTGCATTTTCTGTAGAGTCAAAAGTTAGATAATTACCTCAAGATGGAGTCCAAGCTGATGCCCAGGAAGGTTTACATTTGAAGGAGTAGTGATAAGTTCAAGCGTGCATAGTACCCTGGGCCTAACACTGAGCTAGGAAAAACCCACTCTCCTTTTAGCGTGACAATGGAAAGTTTGCTTTCGTCTTCAAATGCACGCTTCCTGAGTCAGTGCAGGAGACGAACTGGTTAAAACTTGGTGGTTTAAAAAAAATAGAGGAAGAATGAGGAGCTGACTATAAACTGCCAGGGGAGGCTGGAAAGAAAGAACTGACGCTAACTGTGTTATCCATGTAGTAACGGAGGCCTCTAAGCCTGGCACCAGCTGACAGCAGCGTGCTGTAAGCAGGGATTAGATCTAGTGCCAGAGCAAAGAAATATTCCTTTCTCTTCCCACTGGAGCCCCGGCCACCTACCGTCATGATCTCCATTATCTCTTCTTCCATGAGGCCACCTGGCCGCTGCCAAGCTTTTCTCAGCTGACACTGTTGATTGTATTTATTCAAAGCCCTCCACGTGTCTCGCTCTGCATCCACGTTCCCCCCACCGGGCTGCGTGGATCCGTGGAGCTTTATAACTTTCCTTTCAACAGCTGGCAGCTACAAATTAACTTTTTGACTTCATTAGGCTAATAGGCTGAATTATCCCTAATTTGGAGCACCTGAAGCGCTCCCCAGCAACTCCCTCTCCCCTCTAACCACCTTTTCTCATCAATCAGGAGCTGAGTAGCAGGGAAGCAGCATATGGAGAGTCAGGCAGGCTTGGTCAGAGCCCTGAAGTTTGTTTTTCCATCCCTACCGAATCGCTGAACCGCTCAGACCGTTCCAATCAACACATCATATCTCTGTGGTCAGGGCTGGTGTGATAGCAAAATGCTACTGCAGTTTCAAGGGCCAAAATGACCAGGGAGATCAATCATTCCTGTTCCTCTGGGGCAGGTACCTTCCCTCAATGGGCAATTTCTTTTCTTTTTTCTAACTCTTTTTAATGTATTTCTTAATTTTTTAATTTCAGCAGCTTTAGGGGTGCAAGTGGTTTTTGGTTACATGGATGGATTGTACAGTGAGGAAGTATAGGAGTTAAGTGTACCTGTCACCCAAGTAGTGTACATTCCACCCAACAGGTAAATTTCCATCCCTCATCTCCCGTCCATCCTCCAACTTCTGAGTCTCCAATGTCTGTTATACCACTTCGTATGCCTTTGTGTGCCCACAGCTTTGCTCCCACTTTTAAGTGTGAACTAAGTATCTGTTATTTTATTTTCCTGAGTTACTTCACTGAGAATAATGGCCTCCAGTTCCACCCAAGTTGCTGCAAAAGACATTATCTCATTCTTTTTTTTCCCCCCTTGGGTGAGTAGTATCCCATGATTTACGTACCACATTTTCCTTATCCACTCATCAGTTGATGGGCACTTAACTTGACTCCATATCTTTGCAATTGTGAATTGTGCTGCAATAAACACATGTGTGCAGGTGTCTTTTTGATATAGTAACTTATTTTTCTTTGGGTAGAGATCCAGTACTGGGATTGCTGGATCAAATGATAGATTTAGTTCTTTGAGCGATCTCCACCCTGTTTTCCATGGAGGTTGTACTCCTCCACATTCCCACCAGCAGTGTCTATGCATTCCGTTTTCACTGTATCCATACCAACATCTATTGTTTTTGTGGCTTTTTAATAATAGCCATTCCAACTGGGGCAAGATGTTATCATTTTGTGGTCTTAATTTGCCTTTCCCTGATGATTCATGATGTGGAGCATTTTTTCACATGTTGTTGGCCCTTTTTATGTTTTCTTTTGAGAAATATCTATGCATATCCCTTACCCACTTTTTTTTGTTTGTTGTTTTGAGACAGAGTCTTGCTCTGTCACCCAGGCTGGAGTGCAGTGATGCGATCTCCACTCACTGCAACCTCTGCCTCCCAGGCTTAAGCAATTATCCTGCCTCAGCCTCCCAAGTAGCTGGGATTACCAGCACACACCACCACGCCCAGCGAATTTTTGTATTTTTAGTAGAGATGGGGTTTCACCATGTTGCCCAGGCTAGTTTTAAACTCCTGACCTCAGGTGATCTACCCGCTTTGGCCTCCCAAAGTGCTGGGATTACATGAGTGAGCCACTGAGCCCAGCCCCCCTTTACCCACTTTTTAATGTGTTTTTTTTCTTGCTAATTAGTTTGAGTTCCTCATAGATTATGGATATTAGTAGTTTGTCAGATGCATAATTTGCAAATATTTTCTCCCATTCTGTGGGTTGTCTCAATAGGCAATTTCCATCCTAGAAAGTCTAATTCAGGGTTGCCTGTGGCGCCGCAAGCTTTGATGGCCTCCAATATTCCCAGGAGGTTAGACTAAGTGGGACAGTGTTCTCTTCCTCCCCTCCTCATTTTCTCCTGAACCAGATGGTTGAAACTCACTTTGCTCAATCAGTAAGAAATGGAAAAAAAAAAAAAAAAAAAAAAAGAAAAAGTTTTATCTCACGCCTCAGAATCACACCTGCATCTACTGATAGGGGCTTCTAGCCCACTCTCTTCCAGCTGGATTTCCTTAAAACCTGCAAAATAGTTCAACACAGTCTGTAAAGTTGAACAAAGATCTCCCTACTATCCTGTCAGGCTCAAGTACCAATTTTCTTCCCAGAGAGTTTTCCCTAGAGGGCACTGAATGAAAACCAGCACAAACACAACTCTTAAAATCTCTTGCAGATCCGTGATGCTCTGCTCCCCGCAGTTTTAGCTGCTAAAGCTCTTTTCATCATACTGCTCTCCTGGAACCTCCCCTCCCTAAAAGCTTGGCCTGGAGAATGAGGCTGGGGAGACAAGAAAGGCAGATAAACAAGATTTGCTGGAACAAAAAAGCCAAAACATCCCTGACTTAAATCTTATAAGGAGAGTTACACTTTATAAAAGCAATTCAGATGCACTTTGTACATGGAACAGAGTGGAAATAGTTTCCTAGAGATAGAATTGGAGCACAGGAAGTGAACATCCATGCCAGAACCTTAAATTGGATGTCGCTTGATTTTATTCCCCCTAGGTTTTGTTTTCTGTAAGCTCTTATTTTACGGTTTATAGTTTAGTCAACCATATGCCCTAATTTTTCTAGGATTACCCTTGTTTATACCTGTTGTCATGACATAATTTGAAATACAATTTTCCTCCACTTGTAGAAATATTCCTATTAAGAAATACGTTTTATAAGGTCAGCCTATTTGTTGTTCACTCTCAAATCATCATTTGTCCCATCTCCCAACCTAAAGATGATAGGCAGATTGGATCAGTTGCTTTTGGAGAATTTACATTAATATTATAAGAGAAAAATATCATTTTAAGTCTCATTTCCTCTCTATAACCTTTTCCCCTTCACTTGGGGCATAAAGTGATTGAGAGGCAGTGTGTTGGAAAGAGTGTGAAATTTGAAGTGCTACAGGCTTGGGTTTTAATCCCCCGTGATGACATTGACTCTAACCTTGGTCAAGTTGATTAAGCTCTTTTTTTTCCCCCTCATTGCCTTCATCTGAAAAATGAAGCTAATTATAACTATCCTAAAAGGCAGTTGAAAGGATTATACCAAGATAATATATGTATGGAACCTAGCACGATGACTAGAAGTGGCAGCTAGAACAGTCAGCAAAAGCTCTAGTGGTAGATGTAGCCACCATAGTGATAATCATCATAGGCAGGTCAGCCTCAATAGTAGCAGAGAAAAAGCCATGAAATTTGGGTCAGAGATCTCTGGTTAAACTTTTGTTCTGCAGTAAAATAAACAGGACAAGCAAACCAGTTTCCTCCCATGAGTTTTATCTAGGCTGTGCCAAAATTGCAATTACAATTGACCCTTAAACAACATAGGTTTGAGCTGCCTGAGTCCACTTATTCAGATTGTTTTCAACTGAATGTTTATCAAAAATGCAATATTCACTGGATGGGAAACCCGAGTAGATGGAGGGCTGGGCAGGGCCAACTTGGGGACTTGAGTAGGGGTGAATTTTGGCATACACATGGAGTCCTAGAACCAATCTTCAGATATACTAAGAGATGACTGTAATGTCTTTTAATGGGAAAATAAAATAATGCTTATGAAGAACTTCATAAGTTTATATGGACTTCAAGTATTATTTTCTGGATGTTCTATCAGTGAGGTTTTGGAGTATTCCTGCACACTGTGAGATGATGGTTGATGCTGCAGTCTAAGGGCTGGGAGGTACGCTAAGCTCAGAAATGTCAGCCCTGTCTTGAAAACCCAAGGTCTGCAAGCAGTGAACTGGGAAGTGAAGTTAATGAGTGGAGACATATAGAAGCAAATTGGTTGTCAATGCAAGAAAGAACTCTAACAATCCAAGGTGTTGAAGGAACACTGTCTATTCTGCGTGGCCGACATGATTAATTGCTTATCCAAGAGCCACCTTCTCTCATTTTCTTGTAACAGACCCCTGATTTTTAAGTAGAAAGAGACCCTCCATCTTAGTGGAAGTTGGCCTTGCACCCAGGCCCAGGCAATGATTCAATGTTTGGTTCAAGCCAAACATGTGATTCCATTTTCCTGTGATGGTGATCATCCTAGAAGTGGGATCCTTCTCCCATTCTAGCCATAAGACATAAATCCAGGTGTGGGAGATGGAGCAGAGGGGTGGGGGGTGTGATTTGCAGATTTAAAAGATGCACTCTGTCTTTCCTTTCATTCCTACTTGTTCCCATTCCTACTTTCTGCCTTGACTTCATTGTGGAAGGAGTTTGGTAGCCATATTGCAAACCAGAGACCACAAACATGAGGATGAGCAGCCAAAATAGTGAAAATGGTACCAATGACATTTCTGTGCTACTAATCAACCCAGGAGCATCTGCCACTGGTCCACTTAAGGGAGATAATACATGTATATGTGTCATTTGTTCCACTCTTAGACATACAGTCTATGACTTACAGCAAGAAGTATTTCTAACTGACATATCCTCATAAGCTAGAATTAGATAAATTCCAAAGAGTGCTTAATAGTCTCTTTTTTTTCCTGCATTCCCTTTCAATTGTCTTTGACAATTAGTAATTTGATGAAATATCATGCTTGGGTCATGCAAAGAAGGAAATTCATCAGCTGCAGAGAGGACTCTTTCATATTAACAAAAACATATCCTTACTTATTTTCAAAGAGAAGTGTAGAAATTAGGTGTAGCAAAAGATGTTGTTCTCTAAAAAGAATGGGATTTTTAGATTCTCAATCAGTGGCTGTGTAAAATCCTGCTGTGATGAAAACCATGAAGCGCGACTCACTCAATGGTCTGAACATTTTGAATTTGCAATTTTGGAGTCAGCTGGCATCCTTTATGTCTCCAGTCCACATAATGTGCACATAAAATGAAGAGTTAAAAATAATAAAAATAAGATCTGAAAATCCACACTGGGCTTACCTGTCAGTAGTGGTTTGGTTTTTATATGCCAGGATTAATATTTGACACATACCAGCTCATTAAAAAAAGTAACCTTGGAACACAGTGTTAGGTGGAGATATTTTGTTAAGATGTGCTTGAAATTATGCAGCCATAAAGAGCATTCCCACTAATTATCTTGGCGCTCATGTTGGGCCGACCGATTTGTCACCAAGTTGGGGGTGGCAGAATAGAGAGCCTCCTTCATGCTATCGCATGCATTGCTTTGCTCCATTTTTCTCTCAAACTCATTTACTCGATGCTCAAATTTATGCAAAAGAGGGTAATGAGGTAGCCAAAGGTTATGGGGGGAGGAGCAAAGGGCTTTTGGATGATGAGAGCATTGGCAACTAGGGAGGCCAGCCTCAGGCTGTCTGAAATTGAAATTTGGGGCTAAATTAATAACTCAACCTGAGCACAAGCAATTTTACAGTAAGACTCCTTGAGGGTTGAAACTATGTAGTTTGACATAAAGGAATCTCCAGATATGACAGGAAAAACAAAGTTCAAGACTGTTCCATTGTAAAGTATCACCTTTTGGGCAAGGCAAATAGAAAGACATTGTGGTATACCAATTATTCAAACTTTCTATAGAATATGCTTTCATATTTTGATCTATAGTGTGTTTCTTTATATAGTCTTAGGGATCAATAGTGATCTTGCACATAATTATATGTGCAAACAAACAGACACCTATTCTACAGTTACCCTCCTGATGACCTGTCCAGAGTCTGTGTCAGCTGGTGTCTCAGAAAAGCTCAGGAGCAGAGCCAGATACTCACTGGCACCATGCTTGTGCTTTCCCTTTATTCCTTTGCATTTCAGGGCCAGGAACATTGAGAAAATTTCCCAAAGTCTACTTAAAAATACAATGGACTATTTATTTGTATTTTCAGGGTGGGCATGTCTAAGGAAGTGCTCCTAGAGGGATAAAGATGTCAAAGAACAACAGCAAATAAGTCAAAGAAGATACCTGGGAGACAGTATAAACTGGTCTCTGAAGACACTAGCCTACAGCTATTCTGTAGACTGAAAAGTTATCACAATCATTGGCATTAGAGATAGATGAGAATGAAAATAGAAAATACAATTCTACCCTTCTCCTAAACCATGTTTGCCCTTCCAGTATTGGATGCTGTACTTGATTATGTTTCAAATTAATTATAACCTCTTAATAAAATCAAGAGAAGGATACTAAATTGATTAGGAGGATTAAGAGGTTGGCATAAGATGGCCAACTGCAATTCTTTGACCTATATAGTATGGGAAGTCATGGTTAAAACACATTTGATCGGAGGCTACACTGGGAATGGTGTTAATGACCTAGCAATGTTTGCAATTTAAAATACTCAAACATTGGACAAATCAAAGGATTTCTTTGTACAAATGGAAGAAGACAGGATTTAAGTGATCTTTTGAATGTCAGACAGAAGCTGAACTAGAGCTCTGGTCTTGTGATGCACACTGCAGGGTTTTTCACTACCCAGCAGTGCTCTCGTGAACTGTGAGATGAGACAGATGAAAGAAATGATCTCGAAGCTCTGTTCCAGCTATCTGTTGTTGACTGTGCCATCTCTGTGAGGGGACATTGATAAGAGCCAACTTTGTCTACTGATAACACAGAGGTTGTTAGGTGGTCTGTGTTCTTTTTAAGAAAGAGGTGTTTCATGACTTCCTTTCTTCCAACAGTTTATTCACATCAGTCCAGAAGCAGCCACAAAAAGTGGAAGACCTTTTCCTCTCCCTTAGCACAACCAGGAATAAAGATGTTTTATAAAAACGAGTCTCTTCTATTTAAGTTGAAAAATAAAGTAGCTTTTAGCTACAGGTTCCTTTTCCCCACTTCTCCAATAAGTCAGCCAGAAGTGAAAGGGCAGGCATGCTGAGCTTTACTTACCAAAACTGTCTACAATCTGCCCCCAATTTCCACTCCCAACCTAATTTCTGACAATTTCCACCACTCAAACCCTAAGTCAAACTGAACTGCATTTTTCTTCTTACAAATGCCCATTTTCATTCGCTTCAACTTCTAACAGCATTTCCTTTCTTTACATTTTTTAAACCATAAGGAAATAATCTGGCCTCCAGTTTCTCAGAGAAATAGAACCAAAGGTACAACCTCAATTTACCACTTCTAAATCAATAAACCCTATTTGTAGAACCATTTTCTTTTGGTTCTGATTTTTAAAATCTGAGGTCATGTTCTCCAGAGACTATCCTTTTTGCATTTTATAAAATATCATTCCTTGGTTATTTGCATCTTAATCTTATCTTCCATATTTCTGTTATCAGGATTAGAGCATGTTCAAATTTCACTCAAGCCCATCAGTGGTAGACTGGACAAAGAAAATATGATACATATACACTATGGAACAATACACCGCCATAGAAAAGAATGAGATCATTCCTTTGCAGTAACATGGATAGAGCTGGAGACCAATTTCCTTAGCATACTAATTCAGGAATAGAAAACCAAATACTAATAAATACTGGGCTTAGTACATGAGTGACAGAGTAATTTATACACCAAACCCCCATGACACACAGTTTACCTATATAACAAACCTGCACCTTTGCCCCTGAACCTAGAATAAAAGTTATCATAAAAAACACATTTCCTCAATCTCATTCTCCTGGTAAGTATGACCTTCTTCTTCCCTATAGTTAGTATAGTACTTCATAACAATAGGTAGATAATAATTATGAACTAGTTATTTAATGTTTTCCTTTCCTCTTAATAAAAGTGTTATGGAGCAGGTACTGAGAGTGTTTAACTCACTACTGAATATCTAGTGCTTAGCACAGTTTCTGATACATAGGAGGAAGATGGTCAATAAATTTTTGATCACTGATTAATGTGTAAATGAATGAATGAATATATGAATAACATTCTCTTTGGATTTTTGTTTATATTGTTCCTTCCCTGTAATTAGAATGCTCTGCCCTGCCTTCTCTTTTTTATGTAAATCTTACATATCAACTGTTGATATTAACATAAAATGCACTATGTTGTCCACCTTCTCTTATACCAGAAGAATTTCCTGATGTCTCCAAGGAAAAATAGTTGCTTCTACCTCAGAACTCTTGTTACTAGAATCTTTTAGTAATTTATGCTCTAGTAATTTGTTTGCATGACTCTTCTGCAATGAAATGCTGAGTGTTCATTCCAGTACAGGGACATCATTGTGTCCACAAGAACACGGCATTGCACAGAAAAAGTGCTCAGTAAGTGTTGAGCTAATTGATTCATTCATTTGTTCATTCACTGAAGAATACCCATCAAGCACCTACTAACGCCAGGGCTAGAAATAAAATGATATATAAGGGATAGTCTCTGTCTTCACAGGACTTGTCTTAGGTGATACAGAAAAATTAACAGGCAATTATGCTAGTGTGGTAAATATTATGGTAAATATAACTGCAGAACAAGGAGCACCTAGGATAGTCTTGTGTCTATAGGAGGCTTCCCAGAAGAAGGAATACTTGAGTTGAGGTCTAAGTGATGGGTAGAAATCAGCTTAGGCTAAATAAAAAAAAAGAAAGCATATGAAAGCTCCAAAGATGATTCAAAGTGAAGCCATCCCAGAAAATTAACAAGAATTCTGGCCAGAAATCGTTATAATTAAGCACTAATTAGGCTGCACTTTGACCTACTTCCTTGTACTGGAAGTCATGTAACACTAGATACAGAGCATATGCATCTTCATGGTTTCTATAGATACGATCTCTGACATTAGAATCTTAAGGCTTTTGTTTAAGAATTGCTTAAGCAGATCCAGGATCCTGAATTCCAGTGAAGCAGGTGACATCAACCAGTTTGAACCTCTCCACCTTCAAAGGAACTAAATCAGCATGAAAATGCAGTTCTTTATCTCCCTGTCCCATGACTTTACCCTGAACTCTCTGAACAATCAACAATCTCCACACACTTCAGCCCATTCCAAAATCCTTAAAAACCCTAGCTCCAAACTCCTTGGGGACATGAATTTGAGATTTCCTCTCATCTTTTCTTTTGGCAGACCTCCAATTAAATCTCTTTCTCTGATGCAACCTGGTGTCTTAGCATGTTGACTTGCCATATGCATCAGGCAACAAACCTATTATAGTTAAAAGAACATGGCAAACTCAGGGAACAGAAATGGTCAGGTATGGTGGGGACTAAATGGACAGGTAGAGAAGGAGCCAGAGTTAGATCTTCAAAATCATTATAGCTTTATTCAAAAGGAAAGAGGAATCACTAAAGCAGAGGATTAAACGACTGTGGGTTGGTGGTACAGAAAGTTCTTCACTGGAAAAATGACCCAAAACAAACAAACAGAAAAGACAAGGACTTCCATGGCAGAATGTGAAAGTTAACCCCTCTCATCTTAGATTTCTCACTCTGGGTATATATTTTCTAGGATTATTACATTCACCCTGATAGTAATGAGTATTGTGTATCATGTCCTTTGGTCAATTTTTTTTCTGTAAGACTTTAATAGTCTTCTCAGGTTGTTTAAAATTAATGAGGCAAATGTCCTCAATCAAGAAGCAATTTAGGAACATGCCGCTAATTTCAATGAGTTCTGTAAATGAACTAATTTAATACCAGTTGACCTTTTTATTTGGGGAGAATGATTTGTAGCTATATTTTCTTGATTTGTACCTATAAGCTTTGACAGTTTGAATGGGCATTATGAGCCCAGGGTAAACATTAATCATGGTACAAGGATTGTGTTCTTGTAAGGGGGGCATAGAACATTCCCCTCAGTAAGTAGGTGGAGGGTATCTTTTTAACAGGAATGTCTTGGCCATGTTTATTAAAACTGAAAGCCATAGAATAAAGAATACTGATATAGTTTGGATGTTTGTTCCCTCCAAATTTCATGTTGAAATGTGATCCCCAGTGTTAGAAGTGTTGCCCAGTAGAAGGTGTTTGGGTCATAAGTGTGGACACCTCATGAATGGCTTGGTGCTCTACTCACTATAATGAGTGAGTGCTCACTTTATTAGTTACCCCAAGACCTGCTTGTTGAAAAGGGCCTGGCATCTCTCTTGCTCTTTCTCTTGCTATGTAACATGCTATGTGACATATTCCAACTTCACCTTCTGCCATAAGTGAAAGCTGCTTTAGGCCCCACCAGAATACAAGCAGATATTGGTGGCCTGCTTCTTGTACAGCCTGCAGAACCATGAGCCAAATAAACCTCTTTTCTTTATAAATTACCTAGTCTCAGGTATTCCTTTATAGCAATGCAGAACGAATGAACATAAATAACATTCTTCATTGGTGATATAAACCAGGTAGGCAAATGCTAATTAATATTATGAAATATTGCTATCCTGTTCTTATTTTTTAAACCTCTTTAGAGGTGAGATTATACCAATTGTTTTTAAAATTTCTTTATTACCAAAAAGAAAAATCTCACTTCCCGAGTAAAACTGATGCATGCTTAATGATATTTTGATGATCTTGCCATTTCTGCTGCCTTTTACCACTTCCTCCAGTGAAGAGTCAATATTTCGGTAGCATTTTCTTGAAAACCAAGCTATCAGTAGGAATGTATCTTTTACTGATGATCTCTTAGGAAGGGTTTTGCTTTAAACCAGCAAATCCACAGGTCTGCAAGCGATGAGAACATTTTACAAGCCATCATATCAATAAAAGGATAAAATATGATTTCTGCCACTGAAGCAGTTTCCATTTAATAGGACACTTTTGTTCTAAGTATGGTTTAGTATTGTTCAATCAAAGCTGAATCAGCAGCTTTCAAGAGCCCGGTAAACTCAATCTTCTCTGAAAACAGAGGGGAAGGAGAATGGAACTGATAAAATCAGAGTAGCGTAGAATTTCTTTGAAAATAAGTAAAAAGCACTAACCGTAATGGAAATGATTAATAAAATGACTACATTACAATTAAGAACTCCTACTCATAAAAAAGATTTCATAAGCAGAACAAAAAGACAAGTCACTGAATAGGAATAGATATTTGCCACATACATGACTGCTATGAGACATATGTCAAGAATAGTAACAGAACTCCTACAATCCTGTAGAAAAATGGCCAAGAGAGTTGAATTAGCACTTTAGGAAAGAGGAAATCCAATGTTAATGAATATTTGAAAAGGAGCCCAAATTCTTTCATAATCAAGGAAATGCAAATTAAACTATTAGATATGTACCATTATACACCCACCAGATATGCCAAAATTTTACAGATCAAACAATGCCTTCCTGATTGGTCTGAACCAAGAAAAACAGAAACTTTTCTACACTGCTGGTAGGAGTAAAAACTGTCAAAACCCAGTTGAGAAACAATTTGGCATTAACTAGAAAAGCTGAGGATACATGTATATTCAGTGACTCAGTATTCCCACTCGAAGTTGACAAAGTTGTGCACATACGTTTACTCACATGTTTCACTTTAAAGTATGTAAAAGAGAGTTTGTTGTTGTTATTGTTTTGAATGAAAGAGACACTCTGGGGCAGCTGTAGCAGCTTCAGGGTGATAGAGAATTAGGGAATGAGTAAAGGGAGCCTTTCCAGAAAGAAAGAAGAAAATGAGTTTCTTCTTGAAGAAGCTGAAAAATGTCTGGATTTTGAACCTCTGCAAATAAGTTAATTCCCTTTATTTTTTATGAGATACTAAGTGGGATAAAGAAGCTTATTTCTGAAACTATTATATTACTTTTAATGGGAAAAAATTGCAATTATTTTTGCACCAACCTAATAGATTCTGTGGCCTGATAAACCAATGTTGTCCAAAATGTCGGAAAGGATAGAGCCACACTAATTTATCTTGGATTTTAGTGAACACACACACACACACACACACACACACACACACACACACACAGAGAGCATGATTTAGTACTTACTATGTTCTATGCATGGTATAAAACACTTAACATGTAAAACTCTGATGTAATCACCACATAAGACAACCCTAAATATCACACTAAAACTAAGCTCTATCAAAGATTATCCCTATTTTACAAAAAATAACACTTAGAGTAAAGCCTAAGATTACAGAATTTATAAATGATACAGCTGGAATTCAAATGTAGGCCCATGGTTCCCAAGGAAAACAGTCAGGTCTATGGCAGCCTCTCTTCTTTTGAGCTCTAGGCCAAAAGCATATGTTAAAGAGAAACTTAGCCAGAAACACTTAAAACCTAGCCCCCTTTTCCTCCCCAGAAAGCAAAAAGATTCCTTTTTGTTGCTTGCCAAATTAATAGTTCTTAGACATTACCAGCCCTGCTCCTCCTCTAAGGCATGATTTTTGCCTATAGAGAATAAGGAAAATAACAGCGCAGATGGTTCAGTCCTACCACCCCTTTCTCTGATTCCTGCTTTCATTACATCACCTTCTGTGCTTCTCCAGGTAGAGCAGAAACACAGGAAGAATTCATCATTGTCAAGCTGAGTAGCTTATCTTCAGAAAGTGGGAATATTTACTGAGGTGGAAAAGACAGGCCCATGAAGAATTTCCTGAGCTTAAAGATAGGTATATATAAAGATAAACATGTACTAATACATAAAATCTTCTTCACTTATGCCTGTGTCTGTGACTTTTGGGTTGTTTTCTACCAGGTCTTTTAGCTTCTTCTAGGTCCTACCTGCACTTGACAGGTGTGGCCACAGCAAAGCTTTGATTTGACCAGTGTACTCTGACTTTTGGCTGGAACCCAGGGTCTCTGGGTTCCAGAGAAATGGGGTAATTTATATCATTGTCAGTTGGTTAAATCTTATCCACAATTGTGTCAGATACCTGGAAAACACACCCCCACACATACCCCGACACATAACTTTTTTTCTTGGTTTAATATAAAAAGTCAACATGTTTATCTAACATACCAAATTTGTTCATTTGCAGTTTCAAAACACTGTGCTAGGTCTTGTGGGTGATGTAGAGATGGGAATGACATGGTCCCTGACCTTCAGAGGTACTCAAAGGAGGAAGTGACTTTGGCACTGTGGTCCTACATTAGCAGACGAATACAGGACATGAAGATCTTTGCAAGCTGAAAGGCAACTTTGGTGAAGATACAAAATTTACACATTGAGCACAAATTTAATGCTATCAAGTTCTGTTTCCTTTTTTTCTCTTGGGCAATTGATTCATCTTTAAAATAATATACAACAACCAAACTAAAAGCAATAACCATTGTCAACAACAGGAAGCTGTTAGCAACATCATTTTAACTGCTTGATACTTGGAAAACATAACAGGGAAGTCTAATGCGTCTCCTTTTAAGAAGGGGTGGGATCTTTGAGGAAGCATTTTTCTTCTTTGGTGGCATAGATGAAAACATAGGAACATTCGTCTAGTTTCCTGTCTTAACACGCTCTAATCATTCATGTTGAGTCCGAGTGACACATCTACAGAAATGTCTGCTACTTGTGCTGCCCAACGCTTGAGCGAAGTGTTGTAAGTGTATATTCTCTAGAGTTAGTAATAGCCAAAGAACAAAAAGCAAAGGGAGAATAGAAGAGTATAAGAATCAAAAGTATAAGGTGTGTTTTATTCCGTGATCTTAACATACTTTGCTTGGGGTCTGAGATTAATCTTTCTTTGAAATATTATTTCACAAAGAAGATAGGAAATGACGTATTGGTGACTTTGTTATTTTTATACCCATTTTTTTCTTCATGTTATCCAATTTTTACTCAGGTTTACAAGGTTCAAGTAATACTTATTCCTCCAAATTCTATCCTTTCTTTCCTTTCATTGACGTTTTCTAACCACAAGCTTAATTTCTATGTGTCTCATTGATCTCCATTATTAAGCAGAAATCCTATTTCTCAAGGAAATTGTTCTCATTATCAATGTTGTAAGAGAATTACATCAATAAACAAATACGCTGAATTCCTTAGCAAAAGCGTATACAGGTGGTCTCTACTTTCCATAGCTATAACTTTGGTTAATGTGCTCATCTAAAAATGCTTACCACACAATTATAGTTAGTATTTTTTACAACATTCTGAATATTCATCACTGTTTCTTAATGTGGGGAAAAATACTAAGTGAACACTCGGCTGTGGGAGGCCATCTGGTGTCGGTGGAGAGTAACTACGTGTTTATGTGGAAGTTTAGGAAATGTGTTTCCCCTTCATTCTGCTCACTAGTGTCTGTTTCAAAACACTTACTAGACACATCCAGACAGCCTACATGGCAACTTATCTTTATCTCTGCAGACTGGGAGCGGTTATGGTACCTTTTTGGTGGTGGTGTTATTATGCCAGGGTATAAGATTTATAGGATTTATACTTCAGAATATGTTGGAAGTATCATTTGACTGTGGATATGTCTGATAAGTTGAGATTTTATAACGTATTTCTACAATGCCATGCAAAGTTCTGGTTCAGAAGACTCTACTAAATTGTTCTGGTTCCCTACCGAGTCCTTTCACTCAGCTCTTCTCTTCTGCATCAGTTCATACCAAGCAGAAATAGCATGACATCTGAGATTAATACAAAATCCTCCTTCTACCACATTCTTGCCCATGGAACCCTGCCACTCATGTTCATGGAGCCATAATCATGTCACTTGGGACATAGGCCCATCCTGATGACTCCTTGTGGCCTGAAGGGAAAAAGGAAGGACTATGTGCTGAAAAAAAAAAAAAAGTTTCTAATTCTAGTGATGAAAACATTCAATTAATGACCTCAATGCAGTAATTGTAGGAAGTAAATTATAAGTGACAATATAATGATTATTTTACGGAATTTAATATGTTCAATTCAGTAGGCGTAGAACAGATAAGTCTTCCTTTACCCTTCATGAAAAGTTTTTTTAAAAAAACTCCAGAAATGATAACTGTAGAAGTTATATTCAATTGTTTAAAGTGAGAACAAATGGACCCATTCAGTGGCTTTCCATCTCATCTTTGTTCATAAACCCCAAAAAACTCACTCAGGATAGATTTTTATAAAGAAGTAATTATAAATCCAAAAGGACTCACTCAGGATAGAGATTTATAAAGAAGTGACTTGGAATTTAAATGGACCTGAAATGAACACTGTTCTCTTTGGCAATTGCTTTCTTTCTCACTGTATAATGGATGACGTTGTCAATGACTCACTCAGTTTTGGGAAATAACTTGTGTCACCTAACCTGTCCTTTTCAGTGCTTTCAGGGTGGAACACACATGGATAACAGATATGCCTACTGAGAAAACACTGAATTTGGGAGCATCTCTCTTTTGTTCTTTGTCCTTCCACCGAGAGAGTTTTGAAAATTCTGGGCAGATCAATTTCCTGCAGATAATTTCAGATGTAGGACAGGCAAAATTATTGGGGATTGAGGGTCTGCCTGTTCCCTTTTAAAATGATCTCATTAAGCCTCTTAATGCCTCAGATTTACCTATGAAACAGTAGATAAAATGGGAAGCAAAAAAATGATAAAATATTTTTTTAAAATCATGGCTACTCTCTAATGGCTTGTGCTGCTAGAAGTAAAGCATTTTGCTATGAAAATGGATGGGAGGTTTTCTGCCTTGCTGGGATGTTAGGAAGCGTAATTCATTAGTGGTTTGAAAAGTGCTTTGAGCTAATGGAATAAAAGGCACTGGAGAAATTTGAGCTAATATTATTAAAAATGAAAAATTGCAACAGAGAAACTTATTTCCCCTAGAACACAGACATCAATTTTGAGTCTAATATTGCCTAAACAACTAGTTTGAGAAGGAAAAATGCCAGTCACTCATGTGAACATTTTGTCTACATGTTCCCAAATTACCAGTTTGACTGATTTTGTTTTCCCACTGAATTTTATAAATTTAGTTCTTTTCTAAGAGCCTAGATTCTTGTTCATATTTGGGGTATGACATTTAAATCTATGCTATGTGGTGTAAACTCTTCAATTACACTACCTTGTTTGTTTTCTCTGTCACTCTATCATGACCTGCAAGGTCACATGTGTTGTTCTCAACCTCTCCTCATACAACACTTAAAAATCATATTTGAAATCGATGCATTTCCTCATCATATCCAGAGGCTGTTATATTCATTATATTGCCACAGTAATTAAGATGGGACGTTCCGAAGTAAAGATAATGAATAGAGAGCATTTGCGCAAGTTTCTGAGAATATGAAGTAGATTATTGCTTTGTTCACATTTAGTTTTCCCACAATAATGTTGGACTGGGAATTAATGAACACAATTAGAGCTTTTTGATATGGTAAACCTTTGAAACTATTCATTATTCTGTTAACAGAACCTTGCTAATTTTCTTCTAAATTAATGTTCTCCTGTTATGATGTAGAGTATGTTTTATAATGCAACTTAGTTGGCTTTCTCTTTCCTTTCTTTGTTGGCTGATTTCAGTTTCTTTGTTCATCATGTCATTCAGGTGAATAATAAACTAGAATATCTTTCAAAAATCTTTTAGAGAAGAAACTGTAATTTATCTTAGTGATAACAGCTTATCATTGCACTTTGCCTTTAATGCTTTATCCAAATGCAAAGACACAAAAAATTAGTATATAAAATTAATTAATATATATTTTCAAATAGACTTACTAGGACAGTTTTGAAATAGTCAAGAAGATCCTCTTTTTTTTCTCTGAATATTATACTTCATGTCCTCTGTCAAGCCTCTTAACACAATTCATATTGTGTTATTACTTTGTAATGTAATGTAAAATACCAACAGTAACCAGAGAAAGTGAACATCAGAGACTCCGGACATATATTATGTTGATGTTCCTGACCTAATTACCAAACAACTGTACACGGGAAATGGAAGGAAGCAAAGGTTAAGTATTTGCCTTTCGATAAGTTTTAAACCTGGATGAGCTATGCTGAGCCTTAACTCAAAAGCAGAATTGGCCCATGCTAATTCACAAATATAAGTGTTAACAACACTATTTCATGATATTTTTTTTTTCTCAGCTGTGAAGAGAGAACCTCTTTCTCATTGAAAATCAAAACTGAAGTGAACTCAGGAAATGAATGACAACATAAGCCATCCTTTTTTTTTTTTCTTTTTTGCAGGTGGAAAGGGATGCTTTGGAGTCGGCAATTAGCATGGGGCATTTTCTTTCCTTTATTATTTCTTATCTCATTTGGTCTTCCTTTCTCTTTCCCTTCCTCTCTACTTTCCTTCCTTCCATCTTTTTTGTTGGGTGGAAAAAAAACCCAAAACACAACAAAATTATCTGCTATGAGAATCTATATCACTATAGGAAGCGAAAACTGCCAAGTTCAAACCTTGAGAAATGTTTGGCAGAATTCCCCCTGCAAGGTTTTCAAACAGCTAAATGTGTGTGTTTGTGTGTGTGTGTGTGTTTGCATGTGCGTGTGTGTCCATCCATTTTAGACAGCTTTAGTGTCTCAGGATCACCTATCCCTAATCGAATTGGAGTTTGGCCTAATAGAAAAGTTCACAGAGGATTAAGTTTAATGCACTATAATAGGTAACTGAGCTTTTGCCAGTGTGCATTTTATAAATGTGACTCTCAGTAAGGACCCAGAAAATTAGGTTTACAAGTATCTTGGTGTTTCCTTATGGCCTTTTGCATCTTTTCTTTTATGTTGAGATCTCCAAAGAGACCATATGAGTGTTGGAAATACCAAGTAAAAAGTCAGAGAAGGCAAGGAGGGAAAGAAACTTTGAAGCCTGGTGTTTTGAAACTGTTGTTTCAAGAGGCTGATGGTGAGATTAAATTGAATTGATTTATGCAAAAATTGGATATGGAGTACCAAATAAAATGTCAAATGCAAAGGAAGAATTACAAAATCTGTAAGCGCAATAATTATACAAAAGAATAATAATGATTTTCACAGCAAGGAGCTAAGTGTGTCTGACTTTAGCTTGTTTACCTCTGTAGCAGAGCAGAAATTAAGGGCCAATGAAGGAAGTGTATCACCCCATGCTATATCTGAAAGCCTATAAAACCTCGTACTATCAGAACTTTGCTGAGCAAAGAAGCCAACAGAAATAATTATAATGCAACCTGAATGCATTTGAAGTTTTACATTCTTCATAGCATTTTCACTTTTCCATTTTTAATTAATATTCTCAATTATTTTGAAACATGGGTAAAGTAGGTTTCCCATTTTAACAGATGAAAATATTAACATAGAGAAGACTCACAGAAATAAGTGTATTTTTCCCCACTTTACTAATACAAATGCATATCTGTGTAACTCAGCCTGCATTCATTTTCTGTTCAGGAATTTGAACTTTATACCTCAGGTAATGGGGAAACAAAGAAGATGCCTGAATACAGAAATATCAGAATCAGAACTGTGTTTGGCAGGAGATATCCAGAATGGTTTGAAGGAGTTGGGCGTGGTACCTGGGAGGAACAAGAGACTGTGCTAGAAGTGGATATTGGTTTAAAAATAAAGGGTGAGGCCAGGCACAGTGGCCCAAGCCTATAGTCCCAGAGCTTTGGGAGGCAGGAGGATCCCTGGAGGCCAGGAGTTCAAGACCACCCTGGACAACATAGCGAGGCCCTGTATCTACAAAGAAATTAAAAAATTAGCTCAGGATGGTTGTGCATACTTTCAGTCCTAGATATTTGAAATGCTTTCTTGAGCTCAGGAGTTTGAGGCCATAGTGAGCTATGATTGCACCATTGCACTCCAGCCTGGGCCACAGGCTAAGACTTTGTCTCAAAAAAAAAAAAAAAAAAAAGATGCTTTTGAAAAGACTCTGAATGAGAACTCTCAAATGTGCCAGAGATGAGAAGATAGGAACAACACTTGGGAGAAGGAGGGACATAGATTGGGAAATGTGGGTGGAGCTCATTTAAGGTTGGCAGAAACACCATTGGCATTATGTTGTTGCTTGTTGTTTGAGACAGAGGCTTACTCTGTCACCCTGGCTGAAGTGCAGTGGCGTGATCTCGGATCAACCTCTGCCTACAGGGTTCAAGTGATTTTTCTGCCTCAGCCTCCTGACTAGCTGGGATTACAGGCACCCGCCACCATGCCTGACTAATTTTTGTATTTTTTTAGTAGAGACGAGGTTTCACTATGTTGGCTGGGTTGGTCTTGAACTCCTGACCTCAAGTGATCTGCCTGCCTTGGCTTCCCAAAGTGCTTGGATTACAGGCATGAGCTACCATGCCCAACCACCATTGGCATTGTGAGTACCCACATTAATTTAACTCTTATATTAATTATGGCCTTGATGGAATTTGAACTCTAATCCCCCAGAAACAAATCTTGGAGATGGAATAAATAATAAATGCTAGCTTCACTAATTTGAAAGCTGTGATCACTTGAATAGAATCTATTAGTTGGAAATTCTAAACCGTCTGTAGAAAATAATTATTCCTTGGGCAGATTACTAATAAAGGCAGACCAGACATTGTCCTCAAAATCGCAAGGAAATTAATTGTTTTCATGTATTCTGAAACTACTTAAACAACAGTCGCTAGCTTATGATTAATGTTAAAAATGCAAAGGTCTCATTAATATTACAAATAGAGCGTTTCACAGCCTTCTGTTGAAAATAGTTTAATTATATAACACATTATATATGTGCTCAAAATAATGTTAACATTTCTATACTCTGGATATTTTACTTTTGCCTAATTATTCTAAATTAATGTGAGATTACTGACACTGCAAACCTATATATCAAATCTATATTTTTATTTTTCCTAACTCAGAAGTCATGTGTTTAAACAAAAGTAAACAAATTTAAAGAACTTCAGACTAGCTCCAGAAAATTCTGAAAGACTCCAAGTTTTATAGACATTTCAGTTTTAGAATTAGATTATTTTTAATTGTCACATAATTATACATGTTTATGGAGTATAGTGTGATATTTCCATACATGTATACAATGTGCAATGATCAAATCATGGTAATTAGCATAGGTAATTAGCATACCCATCACCTCAAACATTAATCATTTCTTTGTGTTGGGAACATTCAAAATCCACTCCACCAGTTATTTGAAAATATGCAATCAATCATTGTTAATTATAATTAACAGAACAATTGTTCTGTAGCTCTTACAGAACTCAGAACAATAGAACTTATTTCTCCTATCTAGCCATAATTTTGTATTCATTAACAAAGTTCTGGTTCTCTCTCTCCTTCCTAGCCCTTAGTATACACTATTCTAACTCTCTGATTCTGTGAGATCAACTTTTTTAGCTCCCAATATGAGTGAGAATGTGCACCACTTGTCTTTCTTTGCCTGGTTTATTTCACTTAACATAATGTCCTCCAAGCTCATCTGTGTTACCAGAAATGACAGGATTTCATTCATTTTAATTGCTGAATAGTATTCTATTGTTTATGTATACCACATTCTCTTTATCAATTCACCTGTTGATAAGCATTTAGGTTGAATCCATATCTTGGCTATTATGAACTGTGCTGCAATAAGCATGGGAATACAGATATCTCCCTGGCATACTGATTTTCTTTCCTTTGGGTAAATATCCAGCAGTGGGATTGCTGGGTCATATGGTAGCTGTCTTTTTAGGGGTTTGTTTTGTTTTGTTTTATTTTTGAGGAACTTCCATACTATTTTCCCTATTGGCTGAACTAATTTACATTCCTACTATGTGAGAGTTCCCTTTTATCCTCATTCTCATCAGCATTTGTTATTTTATTTTCGTCTTTTTTATAATGGCCGTTCTAACTGGGATAAGATAATATCTCATTGTGGTTTTAATTTACATTTCCCTGATGGTTGGTGATGTTGAGAATTTTTTCATGTGTATATCAGTCATTTGTTTTGTTTTTTTGAGCAATGTGTATTCAACTCATTTGCCCATGTTTTTAACTGGATGATGATGATGATAATGAGATTTTGTTGTTTAGTTATTTGAATTCCTTGTATATTCTGGATACTAATCCCCTGTAGGATAAATTGCTTGCAAATGTTTTCTTCTATCATGCCAGTCGTCTCTTCACTATGTTAATTTCTTCTGGTATGCAGAAGTTTTTTGGTTTGATATAATCCCATTTGTCTATTTTTGCTTTTGTTACCTATGCTTTTGAGGTTTTCTTCATACTATCTCTTCCCAGACCAATGTCCTAAAGTGTTTTTACTATATTTTCCTCTACTAGTGTCATAGGTTCAGGTCTTACAATTAAGATTTTAATTAATTTTGAATTGATTTTTGTGTATGGTGAGAGGTAAGGGGGTCTAGTTTAAGTCTTCTGCATATGGATATTCACTTTTCCAAGCACCATTTATTGAAGAGACCGAGACATGTTTTCTATTATAGGAGGATATGGAAAGAAAGTAAACTAAGCTATTGAACTTTAAGGTTGTTTGATTCATTTCACCATGCCTATTTCTGCTTTCCAAATACAATGTAGTTTCCATGGAACACTAAGGCCTTGTCAATTTGACTTACCATGGTAGGGCCTAAGCAGGTGTGGGCTGTTTAAGGTCAGCAGCAAATCACACTGAGCTCACTCCATTTATGAATGGATTCCTCCTGGTTCCCATTTGCATCCATGTGAAATTAGGTTAAAACGAACATCAAAACTGTCAGTCTGAGGCTACGTGGAAAAAGAAGCCCATCTTTATGCTTGGCAATACTGCCAAGGTATATAGGGGCTAGCTTTATACATATGTTGTAGAAAAGTGTTTGAAAGGCAGCTCTTTCTTCCAGTGATCCCCAAGATGGTGGCCCTAATTCACTAAGCCCATCATGTGAATATTCTTAATTTAACCATCTATATTTCTGCTAGAGTTGTGTTAAATAACATGATACAGTAACTTTCTGTTATGTCAATTTGATTGCAGGAGGGGTAGATGATACTATCTTTAAAAAATGTTGATCTGATTTTTCATGTGTATAACTAGCTGTTTTACTGTTATTCTAACAATGTAGAAACACACAAAGATCTGTTTGCTAAGACATTGGAGAATAGTTTTATTTTTGCATGTGTCTACTCATCACAGGCTTTATTCCTGGCTGCCTTTTTGGGCTTATCCTGAGAACATGTTGCATATATAATCATCTGAGTGTTCACATCAATGTCTGCCATTGCTTGGAGAGTTTAAAATGGAAATATCTATTTCCTCTGGCAGAGCTTTTTGCCTTATTTTAATCATTTCTGATAATTTTTATGAAACCATGTCATGTTGTCAGAAATGGCCTCCATGTTGAACTTTGCCTTGTCAAAATAATTTTATCATTCATAAATATTTCAGTGAAAACCAAAGACTGCTTATAAATGATTGATTCTGTAGAGTTCACTGACCTTTCCTGTGAAGGCTTTTATTAAAATTAGAGTATCCCATCCTAAATCTGACCATTAATTGTTAATAATGTGCTGATTGAAACCTAGGTGTCTCTAAAACATGAAAAATTAAATTAGTAGTTATAATAATACATTGAAATTAGGAAGGATCATCACAGTTCAAAGAAGCTCATTCTCAAGCTTAGCACTGCACTAAAGTATATTTTGGTTTCTAAATTAAATAAGGCAAGCTTTATATCTAGAAGTATTATATATGATATAGAGAGGACCAGAAGCAATGAGTAAAGAAAGTTGGATAGACTGGAAATTAACACGGATGGGTTATTTATGTCATTTATTTGATGTTACCATTTCTTTTATATGATGAAGAATGTCACTATTACTTTAGATGGTCAGATAAAAATAATGATCACTTAAGTAACCAATTACCAAGTTATTTGAACATTGAAGCTTCTGATATTAGATAGATCTAGTCCTGACTATTGGACTAAATTTGATTTTAAGAAGTAGCCAGTTTCTTTGCTTTTATCATTGTTAGACAAGCACATATTTTTTTAAATTGTTCTTTCTATACTTTCCAAATTCTCTACAAGATCACATATTGCTTTTCTGAAAAAAGTTAAAAATAAAAGAAAGCAAAAGAAAAGACAGAAAACAATTCCACTAGCCATAGATACCATTTCTAAAACATATTTCTTTTTAGTATTTTCTGCACTTACTTTTTACAGTTTATCCAAGGCAACAAGTATTTGTAGAACATTGCTGTGTGGTAGGCACTGAGAATGGCAAGGAATTGTAATACAGAGGCTCTGTTCTGCAGAAACTTACAGTATAGTTAGGAAGACAAGTCATTCATTTCCTTGTAGAACAAAAAAAGAATGCAGTAAGTTCTGAATGGGTGGTAGAGACAAAACCTTCATAAAAACAGTTTGAAGAAAATGAAGAAGCTTGGCTATAGTGATTAGGAGGGGCTTGATGGAGGCAGTAAGCTTGAGTTGGTTTTGAAGTGTTCACGTTTTTGGGTTTTTTTCCTCCCAGTGATCTCCCTAGATGGAACAATCTAGAGTAATCTACAGACTGTGTACATGACACATCACAGAGTTCCCAAATCCTCTGTATATACCATAGGGGCTTAACAAATTGACCGCGTTTAGAGTAGATGTTCTCAGTGCCCCATTTATACGCTGGTCATCATGATTTCCATGCAAGCTGGCTGACTGAACACCAAGTACCACAGCTCTTTGCCTGAGGGTATTCTCTGGCCACCCAAGTCTGCTCTGCCTACCTGTGGCATCAGCCACAAATACTGCGGAGCTGATGCTCCAGTTGAAACAGTCCTCAAGACACAACTGATAGGAGTTAGTGGGCAAACACATCAATTCCTCTATTCAGCATATTCCAGGGGTATAATCTATACTGCTTTTCAGAATTTCCAATGGGATTGAGGGCTAGTTTACAGCTGTGGTCACAGACTTCTAAAGGTTATTGCAAAAAAATTCTAAATATGTAGTACTATAGCATTCAGCACCATCTCTGTCTGTTAAATAAGCTTTCAGGGGTTGGAGGCATGTTAGAAGTTATCTAACCCAGTTACCTTCTAGCAGATTCTGGCTGACTCTGCCTACATTCCGGTGGCCCACCCTGGAGATGGTTCCATACTTGGATGGTTTCCTACAGCTCTCTGCCTGTGGGCGTCCTTTGGCTGCAGAAGCTGCCTGGTCCACATGGTACAGGCCTAAGTGTCCAAGGAACAAACGGTAAGCCATAAGGAACGAGTGCTAATGAACAAATACTACAGTGGGAAATTCTGAGCAGTGGCCATCTCAGAAGAACTCCTGCAGGATTTGTCTTTAATGGTTCAGAGTTAACGCACTGAACCATTTTTTCTTTTCTGGATTTTACTTCTCCACCCATTCTTCACTGTGCTTCCTGAAGCCATTGCCCTGATAAACAACCTGTACTCAAACACTTGATCAGGGTGGGTATACTCTGAGGGAACTCAAACTGGGACACTTCTCATTATAGAGAAGAAGAAACTGGGACTGAAAGAGTGGAAGTCATTTACCGTTAGCTCTGTGCAATTTTGTTATGTGGTAAAGATTATAGTACATAGTAGCAGTTTGTATCACATTTTTGCCATTTAAATATTTTTCAAAATACTTGAATTTAAATAAACGTTTAAAAATAATACTCCATCATGTAAAAGAACCATGATTTGCTTAACCAGTCCCAAATGTTGGACATTTAGGTTGACTAACTTGTCAAAAGATTCATGGAAACCCATGAAGAAACTGATTCTACCTGAACTGAAGATATTCTTCGGTTGCATTTATATCTGTCAAAGTCCACAATCCCTTGCATCTATTTATGAATACCAGATGGGCTTTTTTTGAATGACAGCACAGTAAAATAATGGTAACCCATTAAGGTCATTAAAGGAAGACTGCATGGAATTTATGATTGGTGGGCTGCCATTTATGTAACCAACTAGGATCCATAAACTACAAGATAATCTGACATTGATTTGATTTCTGATCTGAGTGAATGCCTAGGAACCCCTACATCTGTGGACATATGATGTTTTCCAAGCTCTTTTCCAATACTGTCCATTTTTGTCCCATTGATTATCATTTCCACTGCATTATTCAGAGATAAAATTAATTGCTAACTGCAAGGTTTCCTGAGTGCAGTCAGTTAATGCATAAGCCTGTTTATTGCATGCCAGATGGTTCCACAGTTACTTAAGAAGGGACAAATATCAGTAAAACAGTGTCTTCAATTCTATATAATAGATATCTGAAGTGAGGGGACTTAGAAGAAAAAAAATCTTGCAAGTAGTTACAGATTATTTCTTTTAAAAACAATTAGGACTGCAAAACCTTATTCTTTAACCTCAAGTTCTGCAAGACAAGAGGATAATTTTCTTAGATGTCCTTAAAATGAGTCCTACTTTCACATTGCCGTGTAACAGGATAGACAATGAAGAGTAAAAGGGAGGATGCCCAAAATTTGCCAAGTGGGAGTGGCAAATGGACCCCTGGAGGTATTTCTATCCCCAGACTTAGCAATGTTTTGTTTAGGGCACTGGCAGGGTGCACCCTCTTCTGAGACCTCTACTTCTGGAATCAGTAACTACCCTGAAGGTGTTCTTCCATGTTTGGACTGGCTGTCGACGCCTTTCATCCTATGTAGTGCCAGAAGGACACTTGCTTGGCAGTGCTGTCAGAGTGACAAATACATCTAGACTTTTCCCAGATGTGCCACCAGGGGCTGATGTGTTTTTCCAAGGGCTGTCACCCAAGCAGCAGGCTTCTGCTGTTCAGGGTGGACTCACAGTTCCAGAATCATTTTGAGAAACTGGTTATTGATTTTTCATCTTTCAGGCAAAAAGAAGTGGAGTGAAGTTGCTCTTCCTGCAAGTGGCTGCATATGAGACTATCTGTGAATTAGCACTGAGCTCTATTAAAATCAGCAAATACCATCTTGAAAATGTGAGGTTGCTCCTTTAAATGAAAGCCCTGGAAACTCAAGCAAAAATGCAAGTATGTAAGCATGTTGCCTGGGAGGGAGAACACATGAAACTCTTATAAACCATTAATGTGTGCATGCAAATTAGATTATTACAATCACTTTAGCATTGTAGCAAGATGTTTTGGGAATAGAGAGGAAGGGAAGGAGAACATCAAGAGTTATTGAGGGATCTGGGTAACAGTGGGCAGGAGGAAGACACTGTTCACCTGGGGGAAGAGGCACTGATCAGGGACGGGATGGAACAGGTACAGAGGATTCCTAAAGGCACACTTCTTTCATAATACCGCCCTTACAAGAACTGGTTTTGGTGGTTTTTTCTGCATCACCAACCGGGCTCTGTTCATGTCTTGAAAATTGTAAATGTGTCTATGAATATTGATGAAAGATGATGAAGCAGGTATAAAATGTTACAGGGTCCCTGGAGAGATTTAGAGAGCCATTTCCTGATCAGATTAGGAAATAGAATGCTCATTAACATTACCACTTTGGAATTACCTTGTAGACAAAACATTAGCATTTAGTTAAAATCTAAGTTATATTTCTGCATTTATAATTTGAGTAATTCTTTCAACTTGGGAAATAAAAGAAAAATTGTCATCTTTCAGTCACTAATTAAAGAATGCCCACAGGCGTGGCTTCTAACACCTTAATGTTCTTCTTAATAATTCTGGTGAACTTGGCACTAGAGATTCATGTATTCGTAGGATGGATTATAGAGCATTTGTCTCATCAGTATAAGTCTAACACTTTAAGATCACTGAGTTCAACGTTGCACAGGGCTTGTCAGTTATGACGTTGAAACCTAGTGAAATATAAACAGAATGAAATTATTCTAGAAAATTCTATACTATTCTATATTATTCTTTCCTTTTTCCTCCCTTCCTTCCTTTCCTTTCTTCCTTCCTTCCTTCTGTCCCATCCTTCCTTTTCTTCCCCTCTTTGGGTCCTACCTTTCTTTCTTCCTTCCAATGACAAGTTGTAGCTTTCATTACACACTAAGCTTTCCTTTCAGGTAAACAATTTCCTGCTTCCTGTTTATCATGTATACAACTTCCTTTTGAAG
The DNA here is from genome assembly GCF_030222135.1 of Aotus nancymaae. Taxonomy (NCBI): domain Eukaryota; kingdom Metazoa; phylum Chordata; class Mammalia; order Primates; family Aotidae; genus Aotus; species Aotus nancymaae. The sequence goes on along the minus strand of NW_026988494.1, from coordinate 3,394,851 downwards.
GAAGGTGACAGGCAGGGGACTTGCATGGTGATCAGAAATGGCTACTTAGAAGAACTAGCCTTTGTTTTGATTTTAGTCACAAACATAATTATATCTGTCTTTACATTGTTCTGATGCTATATTTAAAAAGTCGTATTTAAGCAAAAGAAATCACTGAGAAAATCAGTCTGTTGGGCCCACAGACTTGAAAATAAGCCTTGGCTTTCTGGAAATGAGGTGATATTTTCAACATTTGACAAATGAGAATTGAACCAAGTAAACAGTGTATATTACTTTTTGTTTTATATTGCTTTTTAGGATACCTGAAAATCACCAAATTATATCTGTTGTGGCGAATGGTTGCAGAGGAGGTTAATTGGTACAAGTTAGAAATGGTATCCTGGGCCTTCTTTTTATACCTCCCTCTGTTATATTACAGAAGGTGATTATTTAGAAGTGGAAGTTTCTCCAATCAATCACTCCCCAAGAGAACTGCCAGAGTTTTAGTTTCATGTGACCTCACTAATTTAAGTGTGAGACAGAAATACAGTGGAATACGACAATAATTTGAAAAACACCAAATCAGTAGGTTTCATAACCTCTGAGAGCTGCAGTTTCATTTTTAAACTCAGCAAGTCGTAGCTGTTCCAGAATCTAGAGAAATACATTCTTAATTGGTCTTCAGCATTATACTTATTCTAGCTAAATAAATGTCAAAGGTGTATTAGTTGGTAATGTTGAAGGTCATTAACTCTGTCATCACATCCTGTCCTCAAAATTATGTTTATCTTGATTAGCTGCGTATATATATATATATATATAAATAAATGTACCTAAGCAGATAGAGAAAAGGTCTGGTCTTGAGATTATATAGTGAAAAACATTTCAGCCTGTAATATGTAAAAATCCAGGGAATAACCTTTGCTTATGGAGTCCGCTCTTTGCATTTTATGGGGTTTTAAATGTATCTGCAGTTTTAACAGCATTCACATTTATAACACAAGCATTTTGATCTCCACACTAATGGTGAAAAATGAAAAATATGATTTCCAAAGGTTTCCAGTATTCCAGTTAGCATTTTCTCAGTTAGAGTAAAAACAAGTTTAGTGATATTGAGAAGCTTAAGCCAGGTAACAGAGGGTGGCAATGAGTAGAAGTCACTATTCTAGTAATTAGTTGCTCTTTCTGGGAAACTTAGGCAAGGAAAGGGAATTTTTTTTTTTTCTTAAGAACTATATTGGTTTTTAAAAAATCTACCACTAGAAGAAGCTTAGTCTTATGCCATTGTTAATGTTCTTGAGATCAGGGATTCTGTTTTGATACTTAATATGCCAAATTTTAAATAAATTTACTAATGATAGAATTTGGGGGAGGACAAAAAAAGAAATAGCTAATACTGAATATGCTTCCTGGCACTTTGAAAACAAATGAATTCTTATAGCATTATATTAGAATTGTTATTAGTATGGGACATGGTTTGGCTGTGTCCCCACCCAAAATCTCATCTTGAATTGTAATTCCCATAATCCCCACGTGCCAAGGGAGAGACCAGGTGGTGGTAACTGAATCATGGGGGTTGTTCTCCCATGTTGTTCTCATGATAGTGGGTTCTCACAAGATCTAATGGTTTTATAGGCTTTTGGTAGCTCCTCCTGTATTCATTCTCTTTCCTGCCACCTGTGAAGAAGGTGCCTTGCTTCCCCTTCACCTTCTGCCATGATTGTTTCCTGAGGTCTCCCCAGCTATGTTGAACTGTAAGTTAATTAAACCTCTTTCCTTTATAAATACCCAGCATTGGGCAGTTCTTTATAGAAGTGTGAGAATGGACTAATACAGTATCTGACAGATAAGAAGAAACTAAGGCTTAGACAGGTTTATGTAGCCTATGTGTGGCAGAGCTAAGATGTGAAGCCAAGGTATCATCCACTACACTGTAGTGAGCGAGCATCTGATTGCCCAGCACCCCTGTGGTAAGACCCATCTCAGTATCTCCATTGCTACTGTAATTAAGCATGGAGTGAATAGTAATGATATGTTCTACGCAAATATGAGGAGGGTAGGAAGAAACCTAGGGGATAAACATTCCTAACAACCTATAAAACCACCAAAGCTATAGTGCATCTGTTCAGGATTCTCCAAGAAAGACAAAAAGATGATTAAATAATTGAAGGGAAGAGGTGCTTCCAATCTTTCGAGGCAACAGATTGCTATTGGGTAGGTTGTGGGTATAAGGTAAGGCTTCAAACGCTCTCAGTATGGTTCTACTTACTATTCTTCTCCTTCTTCTTCTTCTTCTTCTTCTTCTTCTTTTTTTTTTTTTTGTTGTCTTTTTGAGATTGAGTCTTGTTCTGTCATCAGGCTGGACTGCAGTGGCGCAATCTCAGTTCAATGCAACCTCCACCTCCAAGGTTTAAGCGATTTTTCTTCCTCAGCCTCCCAAGTAGCTGGGACTACAGGCATATGCCACCACACCCAGCTAATTTTTATATTTTTAGTGGAGTCAGGGTTTTACCATGTTGGCCAGGATGGTCTCGATCTCTTGACCTTGTGATCCGCCTGCCTAAGCCTCCCAAAGTGTTGGGATTACAGGTATGAGTCACTGCACCCAGCCTATTCTTTTAGTCCTTTATATAGTTTAGATATTTGTCCCCTCCAAATGGCATGTTGAAATGTGATCCCCAATGTTGGAGGTGGAGCCTGGTAGGAGCTGTTGAGATCATGGGGGTGGATCCCTCAGGATGGCTTGGTGCCCTCTACATGATAATGAGTAAGTTTTTGCTTTACTGGTTCATATGAGAGCTGGTTGTTTAAAAGACCCTGGCATTTATTTAGCTCCTCTCTTGTCATGTGACTGCGTGCTCCTTGTTTGCCTTCCACTGTGAGTGAAAGCTTCCTGAGGTCTCACCAGAAACCAAGCAGATGTGACTGTCATGCTTCTCATATAGTCTGCAGAACCATAAGCCAAAATAAACCTCTCCTTTATAAATTACCCAGTCTCAGGTATGCTATTATAGCAACACAAATCAGACTAATACAGTCCTTTAGTTCTACAAAGCTTTGGAGCCAGAAAGAAATTAGAAATATCCCTGGGGTATATTAAATCTGTTCAGAAGAAATCAAAAGAACTAGAATAGAGTTGAGGCATCAAATATTTTTAGTAGCAGAAGAGCTAAGGAGGGAAGTGGAAACAAAAGGACTTCAAAGACAAACTAACTTCACATTTGTCTTTGGTAAAATGGGCTACCAGATTATTTTAGAGAGCAAAACAAATGTGTTTGAATGGTCTGCTTTCCCAGCTGATTTAATATGTATTATGGACATACTTTTCCAGATCTCTGGTTTAACAGGAATGAATATATGGAAAAATACCATCTTATTATTAAAATTGTTTGAGCATGACAAATTGTGGCCCAAACTGACAAAATCATGAGGTCCATCAATGTCTTGTAGCCTGAATTCCAAAAACAACATGAAAGGTCCAAATATTAGTGATAGGTGACAGAATCTTTCTCTTCAGCTATGGAAAAATAAGTAGAGGAAGGAGGAAAAGAGATAGTGCTGTTATCATGTTACAGATCGTACCTGACATGGAGAACACAGTCCTGCAACATACACATTTAGCACCTGGATTAGAGGCAAGATTCATATATTCTGCAAAATGGCTTAGTTCAGTCATTCAGTGAATCGACACGTTCCCTTAAGACATAGAACAGTTGGCAGATGAAGCAAGCTCTTTGTTGCTGTCTTTACCTGTAGCTAAGGGAGATTATTCCTGGTAATCTTTTCAATGATGTGGGTATAACAAATTGCATTTCTGTATTTTTGCTGTATTCTAAAGGTGAACTCGAGGTCCAGCTTCTCTGCTTTCCTCGCTCAGTCTGCAAACATTTTCTGTGTAGTTTTCAGATCAAGACACTCATGGAAAGTCCTGGACATTGCAAAAAAAAATGTGCTGGGCAAAGAAATTGGGCCTCTTAGAAAAGATCAGTGGTGACAAGCAAACAAATTAGCAGACAAAATATAAATTTAGATTCCTTCAGATAGGCAAAGCAATCTGTTCAGAATTTCTGCTTTTATATCACCTTTCTCTTTAAGTGTGTGTACACTGTGTATTTTAATTGAATGTTACATGAAGGAATTAACTCCTACCTTACCCCCTGATGCTGAGGTGTACAGTTAATTTTAAATGACATATCACTTCCTCAAAATCACAGCTAGCTTTTGGCCCTAAAATGCTACAACAGACGTTAAGAAAAGTAGAACTGAGTGAGGAAGAAGATAGGAGGTAGAAATATTTTAATCTGTCAGCAGGAAGTTTTTGAAGATGTCTGGAGTTAAATGTAAGAGATGAAAAGTGTTGTGAAAAAGACATAGACACAGGGAAGGTAGGAATAGCCATTTACAACAGGCAGCATCTCCAAAAAGAAGGGGGTGTAAATTCAAAAGTGTTAAATGCCTTCCCAACTGAAAAGATGTCTACTGGCTTTTGCCAAAAATTACACTGTTAGCTTTTCCAGCTCGGTGGAGTGGTTCCTTTCACTCTACTAGACCACAGAATTTTGGAGTTGAGATAAATCAGAGGAAATCTGTATGAAGGTTTTGAATGGTTTTGATTATTCCTTGACACCTGAGAGAGAGAGAGAGACATGCTTATGAGTGATGGTGGCTTATTATGGCAGCAATAGAAGGGTGTGTATGTATATGCGTGCATGTGTGTACACGTTTGGAAGAGAATATAGAATGCCTTAAAGGTGCATTTCAAAATGCCTGTGGTTTGGAGATACGTGATTTGAAAATATTCCCCAAGTACTGAATCGTGATTTTTGTCCTCAACCCCTTAAGAAATAGTGATTAGTAGTTTTCAAATCTATCATCCATCAGAGTCACAAGGAGGGCTTGTTTAAACACCAGTTGCTGCCCTCTATTCCCAGAGTTTCTGATTCAGTAGGTTTCAGGTGGAGTCTAAGAATTTACATTTCTATTAAGTTCACAGAGAAGGCTGATTCTGCAGGGCTGAAATTACTAATCTAGTTCAGTTGAGTCCAATTGCACCTTATTTATTTTCTCTCCACATTTTATAGATAAGGAAACCTAAGTCTCAACACACTAAGGGGCTCTATGTGTTTTGACTCCAATTCCAGGCTTCTCGATGCAAATCAAAGTGGTATTTAGAAAGGAGGCCTTTCTCAAGAGTGGCCCAGCAGGTATGCCAATTATTCATAGCTAATTAGCACATGGGTCATTTGTACTTCAGCCCAGAGACATTGCCATCCCAGGATTTGATAAATATGTCTTTTATATTGATGTTTTTCACCACAAATAGCTCTCTTTGGCATACTGAGAAGTTTGTTATATTAGCCAGTTTTTTTTCCATTTTAATCACTTAAAATTAAGGTTTATTTTTTCTCTTTAAAAATAGTATTTGTGAATGTTGAAAATATAGTAGCAGTGTAAGGGGAAATATAATAACCTTTAATTTTACCACCTAGAAATAATCGCAGTGAATATTTTAAAGATTTTTGAGGTTAAGTTTTTGTTTAATAGAGTTGTATAAGGTTTTAATTTTTTTCTCAGTACTCTTTAAAAAGCAGGTATCCATTCATATAGTCATATGAATATATAATTCATATGCCATTCAATCTAACGTGTGCAATTCAGTGGCTTCTCATGTATTCACAGAGTTTTTGAAGCATTAACACAACCAATTAAAACATTTTTGTCAACCAAAAGGAGCCACATACTGTCACGTTCACAGCTACACCAAACGTCATGTTGAGGTCTAAAGGAAGTGGGTGGATGAGCCGAAAGAACCCTACCGGGGCCGTAGGCAGACCAAAGATGATTTTATTCAGCAGCACCTCTCATCAACAGCTTTCTTACACTAGCTCTCTACACTGTTTGCCTTTATCTTGGTGTCTGCTCTGGCTCTATGGCTCCTGCAACCCCCACTCCTGCAGCTGTATGGCCGGCTCTCCCTTAGCTTCAGGGTCAGCAGCTCTTTCTCTCTTTAGGCATGAACCAGCTGAGCTGTGTCCTGGCTCCCCTCTATTTTGTTGGCCAGGCTGGTCTCAAACACCTGACCTCAGGTGATACCTCCGCCTCAGCCTCTCAAAATTCTGTGATTTGTAGATGGACAACTCTGAGTCTCTCTCTCTCTTTCTCTGGGTGCCCATGCCTGCACAGCATAAGGCATTAGCCACTGCAACCAGCCATATGATTCTATTTACGTGAAACATCCAGAATAGGCAAATCCACAGAGACAGAAAGTAGTACATTAGCAACTTCCCAGGGCTGGAGGAATGTCTGGGAGGTGCGGAGGGGAGTGACTGCTAAGGCTGTGTGTGAGGGCAGTTATACCTTTTACAGACAATAGTGGTGTAGAGCCAAGGGATGGCCTTCCCATGTTATGGCCACATGGCTGTGATAACGAGTAGAGTTATACGCCTGTGCTTTGAACTCGCTGAGTCACACAGAATATAAACATCCTACCTCGGCCTATGCTTGACCAAAGCACAGCCATGTTTCTTACACATACCCTTAGCAGTCACTCCCCTCCACCCCTCCCAAACATTCCTGCAGCCCTGGGAAGCTGCTAATGTACTACTTTCTGTCTGTATGGATTTGCCTATTCTGGACGTTTCATGTAAATAGGATCATATGGCTGGGTATGGTGGCTAATGCATGTAATCATAGAATTTTGAGAGTCCGAGGCTGGGGGATCACCTGAGGTCAGGTGTTCCAGATCAGCCTGGCCAACATGGCAAAATTCTGTCTCTACTAAAAAAAAAAAAAAAAATTAGCCAGGTGAGGTGGTGAGTGTCTGTAATCCCAGCTACTTAGCTACTTGGGAGGCTGAGGCACAAGAATCTGTCATACCTGGGAGGTGGAAATTTCAGTGAACTGAGATCACGCCGCTGCACACCAGCCTGGGTGACAGGGTGAGACTCCATCTCAAAAATATAAATAAATAGAATCATACAATACATGCTCTTTTGTGGCTGGCTTCTTTTACTTAGCATAATTCTCAAGGTTCATCCATGTTTTAGCATATGTCAATACTTCATTATTTATTTATTTATTTTTTGAGATGGAGTCTTGCTCTGTCACCCAGGCTGGAGTGCACTTCTCCCACCTCAGCCTCCTGATTAGCTGGGATTACAGGCACACACCACTATGCCTGGTTAATTTTTGTATTTTTAGTTTCATCATGGTGGCCAGGTTGGTCTCAAACTATTGGCCTCAAGTGATCCACCCTCCACGGCCTCCCCAAATGCTGTGATTACAGGCATCAGCCACTGCACGCAACCAATACTTCATTACTTTTTGCTGAAAAATACTTTGCTGTGTGGATATACTATGTATTATTTATCCATCCATCCATCCATCCATCCATCCATCCATCCATCCGTCCATCCATCCATCCATTGGCTTTTATTTCTTGACTATAATGAATAATGCTGCTTTAAATATTTCTGTACAAATTTTTGTGAGAATATGTTTTTTGTTCTCTGGCGTATATATCTGAGAATGGAATTCTTACAGTATATAGTTACTTTGTTTCGCTTTTTGAGGAGCTGCCAGATTATTTTCTAAAGCAGCTGTATCATTTTATATTTCCAGCAGCAAAATATGAGGGTTCTAATTTCTCCATATCCTACTTGTTATTATCTGACTTTTGATAATAGCCATCTTAGTAGGTGTGAAGTGGCATCTCACTGTGGTTTTGATTGGCATTTCCCAAGTGGCTAATAATTTTGAGCATCATTTCATGTGATTTTTGATTACTTATTTATCATCTTTAGAGAAATATCCATTCAGATCCTTTGCCCCTTTTCAAATTAGTTTACGTATCTTTTTATGACTGAGTCGTAGAAATTCTTTATATATTCCAGATACAATTGCCTTATCAGATACATAATTTGCAAACATTTTCGCCCATTCTGTGGGTTTTCACTTTCTTGATAGTTGCCTTCACTTTCTTTGAAGCACAGTTTTTTTTTTTTTTATTCTGACGATGTCCTATTTATCTTTTCTTGGTCACTTGTGTTTTTGATGTCACATCCAAGAAAACTTTGCCCAACCCAAAATCATTCCTATGTTTTCTTCTAAATATTTCAACTTTAGCTGTTACATGTTTTAGGTCTGTTATCCATTTTGAGTTAATTTCTCTGCATTATATAAGGAAAGGGCCCAGCTTTATTCTTTTGCGTGTGGATATCCAGTTGTCCCAGAACATTTGTTAAGAAGACTATTCTTTGCCTACTGAGTTGTTTTGGCATCTTGTATATAATGTTTTTACATAAAATTTTAGGAACATATCTCTGTGGTTTTAGATAGTTTCCTATTTTAAATGAGTTAAAACTCCTTGGTAGATGTACTTTCCTACCTGCTCTCAAGAATTATTTTAGAAAAACTGCCCTTCCCACCGCCTGCACTGAAATAGAAGCCCTGTACAAATCATGTGACCTCATATAGCTGACCATCATAACTGATTAGACTAAGGTGTGGGTGTTTTAGGGAGGACTTCACCTCACACATTTAAAACCACTGGAAAGACAGAAGCAGGAAAAGGCAGATGTTCCCTTTAATACTGATACAGAATTGGAAAATGTGACTCTAGAACTTTGGCCAAAGCAGCTTTCTAGCATTCTTCTCTCACTCCTGCCCTAAGTCAAGATCTTGTAAAAGCCAACCTGAGTGAAAATTTTATTTTGTAAAGCACAGATCCAGGGGAAAGAGAGAAGCAAAAGGAACAGCAATCTGCTTCTTATAGTCCCACTTGAAAAATATAGAAAAATGAATGTCACCTCTATGGGGAAAAATAACAAGAGAGGAAGTCAAGGACTCTTGTCCAATGTAATAATTCTCTAACTTTAGCATGCATTGGAATCAACTGGAGAGATTGCTCTGAGCATTTGTTTTTATAACTTTTTATTTTGAAATGATTTTAAATTTATAGAAAAGTTGCAAAAATAGCTCCCATAAACTCTCTATCCAGCTTTTCCTAAGCAGAGTACAGTTACCAACGATAGAAAACTAACTTTGAGGCAATGTATTAGTCAGGTCAAGCTGCCATAACAAAATACCGTAAAGTGGATGGTTAAACAACAGAAATTTATTCCTCACAGTTCAGGAGTCTGAGCAGTCAAAGATCAAGGTGCTGGCAGATTCAGTTCCTGGTGAAGTTTCCCTTCCTGTCTTGTGGCTGCTGCTTTATTACTATGTCCTTACATGGCAGAGAGAGAGAGAGTCCTTTGGTCTCTACCTCATCCTTTCAGGGTACCAATCCTATCAGAGACCCCACTCTTATGACCTCATTTAACCTAATAACTTCCGAAAAGCCTTGTCCTTCAATACAGTCATACTGAGGACTAGAGCTTCATTCAAAATATACATTTGTGGGACATAATTCAGTCCATAGCCTTCTGTCCCAGCTCCCTGCAAATTCATGTCCTTCTCATATATACAATACTTTCATTCCATCCTAACAGCCTCCAGAGTCTTAACTAATTCCAGCATCAATTCTAATGTCTAAAGTCCAAAATTTCATTAAATCAGATATGAATGAGACTAGAGGCAAAATTCATCTCCAGTGATGAACTTGTAAAACTAGACAAGTTATGTTCTAAAATATAATGATAAGCAGGTATAGAAAAAACATTCACATTCTAAAAGGGAGAAATAGAAGGAAAAAAAAGAGAAAGAGATAACATATCCCAAGCAAATCCAAAACTTAGTAAGGCATATTCCATTAGATCTTAAGCCTCAAGAGACAATCGTCTTTGGCTTAATGCCCTGCTCTCTAGGTCCACTGGGCTGGCAGCATCTCTCCCAGAAATCTTGGTTGAAGTCATTCTAAGTCTAATAGGTTCAAATTTGGCAATGTGTATTTCCCTAAAAAAATTTTTCACTTAGGTTTTGAAATGTATTTGCATAGCTGTCTGCAATGTAGTATCTTATTTTATTTTTAAATTTCTGTGGTTGTATCTCCATTTCATTTCTTATTTTACATACTATGATTTCTCCCCCTTTTCTCCCTTCAGGTAGGCTAATGGCTTTTCTATTTTTTTTTAAAGCATAGATTTGACTTGCTAATTAGGTCTATGGTTTTATTATTTTCTACCTCATTGATTTACACCTTTATTTATTCCTTGGTTCTTTGTTTTGTTGTATCTTTTTCTGACTTTTTTTCATCTGGTACTCAACTCATTCATTTTCATTCTTCCACTTCACTATAGCATTTGATAGAAATGTTCAGTGCTATAAAGTTTACTCTGATCATCATTTAAATGTGCTCCATAGGCTTTTGGTATGTAGTTATATTAGTCTGTTCTCACGATACTAATAAAAACATACCCAAGACTGGGTAATTTATAAAGGAAAGACAATTAGCAGACTCACAGTTCCACAAGGCTGGGGAGGCCTCACAATCATGGCAGAAGGCAAAGGAAAAGCAAAGGCACATCACACATGGCTATAGGGAAGAAGAGAGAGCATGCACAGGGGAACTTCCCTTTGTAAGACTCAGATCTCATGAGACTTATTCACTATCACAAGAACAAGACAGGAAAGACCTACCATCATGGTTCAGTTACCTGCCAGTGGGTCCCTTCCACGACATGTGGGAATTATGGGAGCTACAATTCAAGATTTGGGTGGGGACACAGTCAAACCATATCAGTAGTGTTTTCATTTTATATTATTAAAATTCTGTAATTTTAGTTTGTATGATTGAAGAAGTATTTAATAGAAGTGTTTAAAATTTCTAGATTTAAGGGCTGTTGTGTTGTTAGTAATCTCTAACTTTGTTATACTGTAATCAGAAAGTGGTGTCTGAAACATTCGTACTATATAAAATAGTGATTTTTGAAAATCTAATATGTGGCTAATTCTTATAGATGTACCATGAACACTTCATAAGGGGCATTCTCTATTATCAGCTGTAGGAACTGACATATACCTGTAAGATCTACCTTGCTGGTTATGTTGCTTATGTCTTGTCCTTTTTGTTCATTTGATTTGACTTGTACTGTGAATGGTATATTTGAGTCTACTATTTTTAGTGGGTTTCTACCTATTTCTCCTTGTATCTACTGTATTTTTTACTTAATGAAAATAGTTGCTGTGTTATTTGGTAAACATTCACAAATTTTAGATGTTTGTAAATTGTCAATTTAGTATTGAAAAATGGCCTTGTCCTTTGTTTTGGCTTGAATTCTATTTTGACATCAGGACTATTTTCCTCATTTATTTTTCTCTCCGTTTGCTTTTGTTGCTTTGTCTACTACTTATTTTTCAGCTTAAATCTTCTGAGTTTGGTTCTTCTATCAAAAATATAGTTGAGATCTATTGCCTAAATTGCAATTAATTATTTTCTATTCTTTCTACTGTGGAGATGACAGTTTTTACTTTTATGGGAGTGGGTGCAGGTGGGTAGCGTTACTGACATCTAGTGAATAAAGGCTAGGAATACTGCTAAACATCTTATGATTTATAAACAGCTCCAAAAACAACACAGAATTATCCTGCTAAAATATCAATAGGCGCAAAGTTGAGAAACCCTAACATGTATTTTATTTAGTGAAGAGCTTACCATCAGATCTTTTGCTAAAGTTTTCTTAGTCATCTCATCCTTTGTAGACTGCATTCATGTAGAATTCCTCAAGTTATTCTATGTCATCAACTGTTTCATGTCGTCAAGTACTTGGTTGAGTATATTTTATTCCATTTGGACTATTGTTTTACAGTTTCCTTTTGTTTTGTGGTCATTTTTTTATGAGGAGGAAAGGGAATTTCTCTTAGTGTATGCATTAATATTTATTGTCTGACTTTTCATAATACCTCTGTATGAATCTGTTAGTTTTAATTTTAATCAATTTGTTGTGATATTAGGTGTTTTATAAGAGTCCCCATTTAATAATTCCTCTTCTATCAGATACTTTGATGGATTTTGTTTATTTTGTGGTAAAAGAGGGATTGTGAAATGTGAGTGTGTGTGTGTTTGTGTTTACCTTTTGAGTTACAGAACTCAGTTTTTTTTATTTGCTTCTTGTTTCTGTTATCTAAAGATACTTATTTCTTATTTCTTATTTTTCTCACCCAGAATCTATAATTTTGAAGACTGAACCTTCAAACTGCACATGCTTTTAAGTCCTTCCCCCTTTAGTCTGTGCTCTGATCTACCTGGATAATTTCTTAGTACTTTTGGACTGAAAGTAGACAGTCTCTCTGGTGGTATATTTAGATCCAACCACATCTCCTTCTCTGGCTTTCATTTTCTGTCTTCCATGAAGTCTTTCTTAGTTTTTCTTTGCATGCCTAAAACCCTGCTTTGAAGCAGGGGTGGTGGGAGCCTGAGAAATAGTGGACTGAGATTTGTCCAATTTTCTTTCTTAATTTACAGTTATTTTGAAGCGTGGGCATTCTCTTAAAGTTATTCTGAAGGTATGGTTTGTGGAGACTTATCTTTCCTTTTTTAGTATTCCATACTGTTTTTCAGAGGGAATATTAGGAGACAGAAAGATAGGCATCCCCATTATCCTCAGGAACCCGGAAGTTCTAGAGGGTTTGTCCAAACAGTTTGAAATACTGGTTATTAAAATACTCCTAGAGCTTCTGAGTCAGTAGGGCTGGGGTGGGCCTGAGGAATTTGCACTTTTTTTTTTTTTTTTTTTTTGAGACAGAGTCTTGCTCTGTCACCAGGCGCCAGGCTGGAGTACAGTGGTGTGATCTCGGCTCACTGCAACCTCCGCCTCCCGGGTTCAAGCAATTCTCCTGCCTCAGCCTCCCAAGTAGCTGGGACTACAGGCATGTGCCACCATGCCCAGCTAATTTTTGTATTTTTTTAGAGAGACGGGGTTTCACCATGTTGGCCAGGATGGTCTCGATCTCTTGACCCCGTGATCTGCCTGCCTTGGCCTCCCAAAGTACTGGGATTACAGGCGTGAGCCACCGCGCCCGGCCCAAAATTTGCACTTCTAACAAGGTCTCAGGTGATATTTGATTCTGCTGATTTGGGAACCACACATTGAAAACTACTTGTTTGGTGCAAAACCAGCCAGTTGGAAAAGTAAAACAAGAGGAAAGGACTTTTTTCCATCCCATAGGAGTATACACCTGACCTAAGGATAAATTATGCTTAAGCTGATTGCCTCCTTCTGAACTGGCTTTAGAAAAAAAATATGTCTAATGAAATTATCTTACAAACTTTAAACTATGAAATTGTGGTAAGAAGAGATGAAGCCACAGCCATAAAAAAGAATGAGTTCATGTCCTTTGCAGGGACATGGATGATACTGGAAGCCATCATTCTCAGCTAACTAATGCAGGAACAGAAAAACAAACACCACATGTTCTCACTCATAAGTGGGAGTTGAACAATGAGAACACATGAACACAGGGAGGGGAACATCACACACCGGGGCCTGTCAGAGGGTAGGGGGACAAGGGGCGGGAAAGCATTAGGACAAACACCTAATGCATTCAGGGTTTGAAATCTAGATGACAGGTTGATAGGTGCAGCAAACCACCATGGCACATGTATACCAATGTAACAAACCTGCATGTGTATCCCAGAATCTAAAGTAAAATATAAATAAATAAATTAATTAAATTAAATTAAAAGAAAATATGAAGCCAAGATAGTAACTAAAGGTAGAGTCACGGCTATAAGGCCATGAGTGTGATGAGGTGCTATCACAGCTCAAAGTTTGAGAATCCATAAATATAGAGACAAAGAAGAGAAGTAGAGACTGAGACAAGTACATATTTCAAAATAGTGATAAAGCCTATGAAGAAAACAAGAGAGGATTACATATTTAAATGAGTGGTAAAGATATCATTGGTGAGTAAGGCAAACAGCATGAAATTTACATAAATAAAAAAATCTTCTCTGAGGAGGTGATATCTGAGTTTAGTACTAAATGATGATCTGCAGTAAACTATGCAAAAATCAAGGGAAGAGATTTCCAGAGGGAATAGCAAGTGTAGCTGCCCTAAAGTAGGATGTAAATAATAAGAATGTAGCTTTGAGTCCACGTCTTCATAGCTCTAGGACTAAACACCAAAAGGCCTCTTTCCCACCAGTTCTTGCTTGAAAAATATGGGAGCAGGACACCTAATGCATTGGTCTGGTTCATGTGCTCATCATTACCCCAACTGTAGCCAGAAGGTGGGTCTATAAACCGAAGGAGAGAGAGGAGTCATGGAAATAGCCACTAGAGATGTGTTGGGAGCTAGATAGCCACTCATATGTATTCCTTATGATTTTACAAACTTGGTGCTAAAATTGCACAACTTTTCATCCTCCCAATGGACAAGTTATGGAAAAAGTAGAATCGTCACTTAAGAACTCCAAGGTAGAAAAATATACTGCGGTTTATTCTGTTTGTGCTGCTATAACAGAATACTTGAGACTAAATAATTTATAAAAATAGAAATTTACTTTCTCACAGTTCCAGAGGCTGGAGAGTTCAAGAAGAAGGCCTGGCAGGTCTGGTTGTCTGATGAGGGCTGCATACTCTGAAGGGAAGGAACCCTGTATCCTCACATGGTAGAAGGGCTGTGCTGCAAGAAGCCTCTTTTATAAGAGCCTTAATCCGATTCATGAAGGAGAAGCCCTCACGAAAAGCCTAATCACTCTTAAAGCCCGTCATTATTGGCACCCATCATGTTGGCAAGGCCTGAATTTTAGAGGGGATACATTCAAATCCCAGCATCCTGCTTTCTGGGAAAAGTGCAGAATTCCTGGTGAGGTAAGCTGGCCACCCCAAAATTTGTTCTTCGGAATAATTTATTTTGTCCATTATCTGTTATGGCTAACAAAGGTACTGAAAGGTCTTTTGTATTAGGGGTCATTCCCCTTTATTTTTGGCAAAATTGTGGAAACCCAGGGATTGCTGGAAAAAAGGTAAAAATTACATATCTCAAAATGTGGTCCTGACTGAGCCAGTGGAAAACGGAAGAAGGGAGAGAAGACATCAGCTATGATTAATTTATGTCTGTCATGGAGCCCAGTCCTATGAAAGCAAACCTTGATTCATCTAAGCAAAAACTATGCTGCTAATAGTCTGGAAGATCATATCAGTTGAAATATGTGATACAATAAAGAAGAGAATAGAATCATTTCTTAAATATTCATAACCTAGCCATTATGGATTTACTATTCATGAACTTTTTTTTCTCTTTTCAGTCTGGATATAGATTATACCTGGTGAAATTAAAAAAAAAATACTTTGTAAAGGAATTTTTCTTTCCTAAGTTTAATTGATTCTTCACTTATAATTCTAGAGAAAAAAATATCATCAACTTGGGATTCTATGAAAAGGAAGAGATAAAATAATCTACAGAATGTGATTATAATAAGGATGAATAAAGATCTAGTACTGGATAAGTTTTATAAATTATGTATAACATGAAGCTGACATATGTATGTAAAGATAATCCAATAATCCACACTAATAAAAAGTAGATATCAATAGCATGCCTCAGACACTCAAAAATATTTTCTTTCCAGGTAGCTATTTTATTTAGATAATGGTCAGTAATTCTGACACTTCATAAGTACTCCTATTTATCTTTCTCTAGTCCAATGATTTTTAAAATTTTTAGACATATTTCGTAATAAAATGCTACATGAACTCCACATACATAAAGCAAATAAAAGCATATTTCATTAGTCTATTACACATTAAAAATATTATATAAATTCAAATTCATAACAAAGCTAATCAGTAAGCAATCAAGTTAATATATTGGTCATCTTCAATTTGAGTTTCTATAACACATTTGAATGTGCATATTTTATTTTGAATTCAGGTTTTAAAATTGTTTAAAATAAAGTAAAAGATGAGGTTAGAATAGTTTGTGGAACATGTAAAACACCTTTGAGGAATAAATGTAGTTTGAAAGCCACCATCTATTTCAGTTAGTAAGTTTCTGTGAAGCAGAGGTTGTACTGATTTAGCCCCTTTGTCATATGAAAAATTGTCTTTCTATAGTTCCTTTTAGTATATAGTGTTTTACAGCTATTAACTCACTTATAAATATTATCCTGCTTAGGCAAATGACTCTAAAAGCCATCAATGGTTGTTTTAATAGATGCCCAGTAAACAATAGTCATAGGTTCTATCATATTTCCCTTTGAGATATGCGTCTTGAAAATTTGCCAGCATGGAGATTACTGTTTTCAATATTCCATCTCTGTAATCCCGTTAAATGTTAACTTAGAAGAGAGTATATTTGATAACCTTTGTCAACAAACCCACATATACATGTTTATATGAAAAACTAGAACTCTGATTCGTAGGTGTGTGTAAGGAAATATTTGAACAACCATTGATAGAATGAAAAAGCAAAACATTAATAGCCTTCTTATTTCAAAATTCTTAGACACTCCTTTGGCAAGCATGTTAGACAACTAAATACTTACAATATTTTTACTCTGTGATTTTTTTCCTAAAAGGGATGATTGCAAAAACAATTAATACAATACAATGAAATACACATGATTTAAGACTGGCTTAAGTATTAGCACATCTGGGTTAGAGTCCATTAGCTCTGTGACCTTCATAAATCATTTAATTTCTAACAGCACCCTTCATTTGCATAATCAGATTGTTTAAAAATCTGTGAGGTTTAATGGGAATAACATGAGAATTTTTTAAAGTTGCTGATTCCTGGGCTCCATCCTACCCCAAACAAATCTAAATTTCTGGAGCCAAAGCCAGAATTTGGTACTTAATACATCTTTTCCTAGGTAATTCTGGTGTACAGACCAGGTAAGGAATTATCATTCAAGAGAGAACCTAGTTGGCCTCTCAGGCCCTCTTCATTAAGTCTCTTCTAATCTTCTTGCTCAGTGTTTCCCAGACTTTAGGGTGCATCAGAATCACCTGGAGAACTTGTTAAATACAGCTGTCTGGCCACAGCTTCACAATCTGCGTATCTAACAAGTTTCCGGATGATGCTGATGCTACCGATTCTTTAAGAATCATTGTTCTAGTCCGCTAACTCAGATCTGTTCCATGAGGTACAACTAGGCATACACACATGACACTTAGAAACACAGAGGTCTTCAGCTTGCAAGTAACCTTTGCAACCATCTTCTAAACACTTCATTTTAGAGCAGAAGTAATCTGAGACCCAAAGAATTGAAATAATTTACAAGGTCATGGTTAAACACTGTGCAGCTTTTAGAATCACAGTCCACTGACCCCTATTTCTGAATCCTTTCCAATGCTTAGGAGAAGATAAAGGAAGAATTATTGCTCCCTAACTAATTCAGGGACAATAATCATATTAGCAAATTATTATTAATAAATAATTAGTAAATGGTAGCTCCTACTTATTTTATTTTTTGAGATTGAGTCTTGCTCTGTCACCCAGGCTGGAGTGCAGTAGCATGAATTTGGGTCATTGTAACCTCTGCCTCCTGGATTCAAGAAGTTCTCCTGCCTTAGCCCCCTAAGTAGCTGGGACTACCATGCCACCACACCTGGCTAATTTTTGTATTTTTGTAGAGATGGGATTTTGCCTTGTTGGCCAGGCTGTTCTCAAAGTTCTAATCTCAAGTGATCTTCCCACCGTGGCCTCCCAAGGTGCTCGGATTACAGGTGTGAGCCACCATGCCCAGACAGTGGCTGCCATTTAATGAATGCCTATAGGTATCAGACACTGCTTTAGATACTTCATTATAGTTGAAACTAAAACCGATTGAGGTCTTGTTAAGTGCCCAGCACTGCCCTAAGTGGCTGTACTTGTATTAATCCATTTAATCTTCCCAATAACTTTGAGGTAAGTAATATTAACATTGCTATCTCAGAAAAGAAGAGCTAAAGCAGAGGAGGTCAAATACCTTGCCCAAAGTCACAGATTCAAACTCCACCAAATGTTCTATTATCTCCCTTTCTTTTAATCCTCACAACAATCAAAAGATCATTATTATTATCTCTTCTTTTACAGATCAGAGGACAAGGTCAGAGAATGTACCAATTGCTTCTAATAACTTGCTTTCTAATAAAGTAGTGAAGATAGTAGTTGGATCCAGGGTTGACTAACTTCAAAATCCTGGCTTTTCCTACTTGGGCAGCTCCTTAATCTGTGCACATATCCACCAAGGTTAGAATCAGGTAGGTTATGCCAATCAGTCCAGCTGAACTTGTCTGCTTATCTTTGAGCATAAGAACTAGCCTCTCATCTTTCCATTTTCCAGTAGTAATCACACTAAAAAATGGTGTGAACAGAGCATTGTGGATAAGTTATTTTCTTCCTCCTGTTCATTATCTTTACCTATTGAAGCTTTCCCAGAACATCTGTCCTCCTGTCCAGCTTCTTTGGGCCATGTGTCTGACATAGCTCGAGGGTGAAGTCATGTTGACTTGATGGTTTTGCTTTGCTTCAGAGGTTCTTCTCCTTTCCAAACTAAAATTGGGCCTGCATCATTTACTAACAGTCAGAGGCTTGCTATTTATTAAATGGCTACTATATTCTTGGAACTGTACTAAGAATTACTGAGATAGGAAATATTAACACCTACCTGTATTATCTTTACAGTCTTGTTTTCTGGTTGGGAAACAGAAATTAATCAACAAAACACAGTGAAATAATCTATTAAAAACGGTCAGGAGTATAGTATAGAAAATAAGTGCCAAAGAATTTGAGAACTGAGAGATGATATAGAAGGCTTCGTGAGCATATCTGAAATTGATGAAATAGCTGAAATAGATGGTGTCAGTAATTACAAGCTTCGGAAGAGAAAGAATCCATAGGGGGGAGAGGAAGAAAGGTCATTGAGGAAGGAAAAACGTGAGCACAATGGCAACTGGACTAAGACAAACACTTACCTATCACATGGTTTAGGCATGAAGTAGGCTTTGTTGGGAAACTTACATGAGCAAAAATATCAACAAAATAGAATGCATGGCTGTATGAAAGATGAACCTAACAGCAATAACTTAATGTAAGAATATCCTGAGAATGACCCTGTGGTCTAAGAAGAATGTCTGATCAGAGTTCTGAGCTAAGGAAACCAGAAGTGACCAACCTGGAGAATCATTCCTTATCTATGAGGAGCATCTGAACCCCAGCCCACCCTGTGGAATGCAGGCCATACAGGGGATTGAGGTCATTTGTTTGGGGTTAAATGAAGTTTGTCAGGTGAATGTTGCTGGGGTGGGGTGCTAAGTGAAAATGCTATATAAATTGCATGCTTTTTACAAATGGCAGTGCTTCTACTAACCAGTCTGCTGTCACTGATCCACTCTGTACATAAGTCCCCTCAATAAATTCTGTTTCCTTTACTGGCTTCAGGTCTCTTTGGCCTCTCAAATACGGTGCCCTCCCTATTGAAGTCAGTAGGGG
This sequence comes from Aotus nancymaae, assembly GCF_030222135.1. Classification (NCBI taxonomy): domain Eukaryota; kingdom Metazoa; phylum Chordata; class Mammalia; order Primates; family Aotidae; genus Aotus; species Aotus nancymaae. The sequence continues at coordinate 3,375,513 of NW_026988494.1, read as the reverse complement.
TCTGGCATGGTAATGGCCCCATATCTTATTGCCATTCTGTGAAGAAGTATGCTTGATGTATTTACAGTAAATGTTAAGAAGGGTTTCACAGTAGGAAAAAAAATTCTGAATTTGGCCAATCACTCATTTTTGGGAGATGATTTTTTATGCGTCTCTTGCATTTCTGCAAATCTTACAAACTGACATATTGACTGGCCTTCATTTAAACTATCTTTTTAAGGATGTTTATGTAGCAAACAACCTTAGAAAATATAGTGTCTCCCTCTGGAGAAAAGGCAGTTTTGATCGAAGCCTTGGAAGGTAAAGACTGTTTCCTTCCACAGCAAAGGGTAAATACACTTATTACCATTATAAAAGATTGGGTTCCCAAAGCTCCAGATGTCTCTGCTGTAATCCATTGCACAAGAAGATATCATCTGTCTCTTTTCATATCACCAGGTAGGAATTAAGACTACTAAAGCTATTAAGGGAACTAGAACAAATATTATTACTCTGAATACACTGACCAGGGCTATTGTTGTAATATATTGTTCTTTGTCTCTAATTTAGTGGTCCCATGTTTTCCGCCAGAATTCATGAAAATGCAGCAAGGCACCATGTTAGCTTATAAGTAAAGAAAAATTTCAGAGTTAGAGAGATGTGCATCTACACAATCATGAATGCAGTGAAATTCATAGCCATGATGATCAGAATCCAGGCAAATTGTCAGAACACTGGCTGATTACTTGGGAGAGAAAGGGCAGGGCATGTTATGTGTGTGAAAGAACAGAGATGGCAGCTGGGTCATCTTATCACTCATCTCTTCCTGCAGCCTTACATAAACCTCAGATCCATTTGAAGATGGCAATAAAAGATCTCAGAGTTTTTGGCCGTAGGATTTGGCAGCTATAAGGCAGTTTAGTCTCCTTGGGTAGATTTCCCTGAGAGAGATAAAATCCCATGGGAAACCAGAGGTAATGCACTGAGTATGCAGAATGAATTTCAGTGCTGATAAAGTGACCCACTGGAGAATGATAAACTGTCTCAAATAAATTTATATAAATTCTTGTGATCAGCTCCATTGTCCTATAAAACTCTCTTATTCCTTATCTTGGAACAAGACAAGAATTTATGAGGTTTTACTATAACAATGGAGAGCAAATGCTCAGGATTAAGGCAAACTCCTTTAAAACAAGGTGCTACAGAACAAAAGAATAGACACCATCGATCAACAGAACAGAATCAGAAGTCCAGAAATAAAGCCTTATATTTTGGTCGGTTGATTTTCAACACAGATACCAAGACAATTCACTGAAGAAAAGAACGGCCCTTTCAACACATCCTGGGACAACTAGTACCCACCTGCAATAATATGGAGTTGGGCCCTTTCCTTACATATTAAGAAAAATTCACTCAAAGTGGCTTATTGATTGAATTGTAAGAGCTAGAATTTTGAAATTCTTACAAGGAAATCATGACAGTAAATCTTTGTGACTTTGGGTTTGGCATGCTAGATATGATATCAAAATCAAAAGCAGAAAAAAAGATGAATCAGATTTCATCAAAATTAAAATCTCTTTTGCTTCAAAGAAGACCATCAAGAAAGTGAAAAGATATACCACATAAAGGGATAAAATATCTGCAAATCACATATCAGATAAGAGAATTGCATCTAGAATATATAAATAATAATAAAAGACCAATACACCACTTCAAAATTGGGCAAAGGATATAGATAGACATATCTCCAAAGAAGATAGGTAAGCACATAAACAGGCACATGAAATGATGCTCAATATTAATACTCAAAAGATCCAAATCGAAACCACAATGAGATACCACTTCATAGCCTCTATGACTGCTGTAACAAAAATGACAGCTAATAACAAGGGTCATGAGGACATGGAGGAATTAGAACTTCTATGCATTGCTGTTGGTCATGGAAAATCATGCAGCCGATTTGGCAAACAGTTTGGGAGCTCCTTCAAAAGCAAAGCACTGAGTTACCATATGACACAGCGATTCGACACCTAGCTATATGTTCTAGTCTGTTCATGCTGCTACAACAAAATGTGACAGATTGAGTAATCTATAAAGAATATAAATTTATTTCTTACAGTTCTGGAGTCTGGAAAGTCCAAGATTAAGGCACTAGCATTTGGGTGTCTGGTGAGGGCTGTTCTGTTTTCAAGATGGTGCTTTGTTGCTGCATCCTTACAAGCCAGAAGGGGCAAGTGGGACGGGGTGTATCCTCACATGGTGGAAGGGAAAAAAGGACAAAAAGGGGCTGGACACTGTGTGAAGTCTCCTGACCTTAGTCCCTTTTATAAGAGTTCCACCTCCATCATTTAATTACCTTCTAAAGGCCTCACCGTTTAATACTATCACATTGGCAATTAAGTTTCAACATATGAATTTTAGGGAACATTCAGATTATAGCAATACCCAAGAGAATGGGAAAACACATGTCCACACAAAAACGTATACATGAATGTTTATAGCAGAGTGATTCATAATAGCTAAAAACTAAGAACAACTAAAATGTCCATCATTTGATGACTGGATAAACAAAATATGGTATTCATATAACAGAACATTTGACCATGAAAAGGAATGAAGTACTGAAATGTAATACAACATAGATGAATCTTGCCAGAGGATGGCAGGGAGTGAGGAATTGGGAGTTACTTATAACAAGTACATGGTTTCTCTTTGGGGTGATGGAAATGTTCTGGAATTTGATAGTAGTGATGGATGTACAACATCGTGAATACACTAAAAACCACTGAGTCATACACTTTGAAATGGCAGATTTTATGTTGTGTGAATTATAGCTGGACAATAAAACTTACAAAAAATACATGGATAAACCTTGAAATCATTATGCTAAGTGAAAGAAACCAGACTCAAAATGCCTTGTACAGTGTACATCTATTTCTATGAGATGTCCGGAATAGGCCAATCCATAGAGACAGAAAACAAAGCAGCGATTACCAGGGACTGGAGGTGTGGATGAATCGGTAGTGACTGATAATGTGTAGGAAGATTCTTTTGAGAAGTGAAAAAAGTGTTTTAAAATTGAGTGTGGTGATGGTTGCACAACTCTGAATATATGAAAAAGCATTCAATTGTAAACTTTAAAAGATCAGTTATATTGCATGTTAATTATATCTCAATAAAACTGTTACAGAAGGACAATTATATCTATGTAAGAGGTTGAAAATTATGTGGTACTCATAGATAATAACATTGTTTAATAAATCTGTATATCTTATCTACCAATAAAAAAAGAAAAATGTAAGTACTGTGCAAGTCAAGTTCAAGTTCACCCAAACATGGCAATCCTATGTGTTCTACCTAGAAAGTAATGTGGGGACCCCAAAGGTACAATTTCCTGCTGAGTCAAAGGGTTCCCATAGCTAAAATAGGCTTTGGATGAATTAAGATACACTGGAATTTCATTTGGTTGAGCCACAAATAGCCACCATATTGCTAAAAACAAACTAAACATCCTTGCTGTTGGTGCCACTGGATCTCTCCCTCCCCCTTTATTCCAACCTCAGCTTCTTTAAGGAAAAGATGATTTTACATAGGGCTGAGGTCTCCCTGTCCTCAAGGAGTACCAAAGGCTGTATGCTCACCAGTCTGAGTATGCTGGGGAACTTCTGGGCAGGGAAGGATTTAAGCTTGAACGGTTCTGTTGAATACAAGCATGCAAGTCATCACCTTACCAAATCCTGTGGAGAGAGAGGGGACCTGAATTCAACTTGTAGGTTTTGAGCAAGGTTTGTGGGAAAGAAAAACTGACATGACCTTGTTGGTAAAGCCTTTTGGGCCAATTCAATGTACTGCTGTTACTGTTTCTACACCTGAATGTGTAAGAGGAATTGATATCTTACATGCTTTTACTTCTCTGTCCTACAAATGCCAGAGGAGAATATTCCAATTAGAAAGAGTTACATGCAGAGTGAGGTACTGGTGCCTTTGGGGTCCCTTAACTCTCAAGTCCACTTTGAACTATAGGTCTGTATGACTTATGATTTTGCCAATTAAAGCCTCTGGCAAAGGGAGCCAGTGTCAGTCTTGGGGTGCTTCTTGGGAGTTTGGACTTATTGACTACCTTTTGAAAAGCAACTATGAGCTTACTATTGGGCTCTTGTAGAAACTGAACCCTTAACTTATGGAGGTTTTGATATTCTATAGACTGGTATTTCTAGGGTGGATCAATTTACACTTACTGAGTGACAAGGTAAAAGGGGCATAAGATTTTCTTTTCCATTGAAAATGTTATATTCAAGAATGTAGAGGGATCAGCCCCAGTAGTTTTACATAGAAAAGTGACAGGTGTTTCATTTGGAGGAAACTTCGCCTTCCCATACTCCACTGCCTATAGGAAAGCCACTGGCTCAACAAGGCCCTCAAGTCACAGAGGTTCTTCTAAATGCTTGAGCCTCATTAACTGATGATTTAGTGATGCTGAAACCTGATGATGTCTACTGTCACCACTCAGTGGACAGAATAAAAGATTGTGCTTACAGCTGTAGCCAATATCCACCTTCATGAACTTGGTAATATTCTTATTGACTTTTCAGCTATTTCCAGTGATTCATTCAGCCTGCTCCTTGGAAAACCAGAGACTGGGAGATTAAAGATACTCTTTGGAGAATGTTAAAATAGTACTTAGGATTGAACCGTCCGTGTCACTGAGGCAGATGTCCGTGGGAAGGTCCTGTTCTGTGATGAGACAGACTGTGATGAAGCTGCTAGTGGACCGTGCGCTACAGAGACTGGCATATGGCTGCCCAGGTCCATCGTCAGACAGGACATGGCCAGACATCAACTATCACAGACTGGGCACAAAGGACTCTATATTGCTGATGCTAGCCCAGCCAGTTGACACTGGATACACCATTATGGCCTTAGAAACAAACCATGTTTTCAGCTTTCCAGAGCATTTTCAGACAAAATGTGACACAGCAGTTTACATTTTACTACAACAACCACTCAACAACAGGCTGAGAGTCAACATATTTGATGAACCTTCCATGTTCTTTATCATGTGTAGGCATCTTGTATCATTGAGCTTGGAATAGCCTCTTTAAAAATCAGCTCAAGAAGATTTCTGACTCTCTCTTACCTGCTCCAAACCCTAGTAAGTCAGTTTGGTCACTGAATGCAGGTCTGCCCAGAGAGGAATCATATTCTCTCAGCTGGGTAGTGATCAGGAGGAAGGGAATAGGGTTTATAAAGATCTATTTTTAAACCTTGGGATTCCTCCCCCATCATTCTTGGATATGATGTTTTTTTCCTTTTCTCTGAAGACAACCCTATACCAACCCAGTAGACATGTCCTCTGAATGATAGTGCAGCCAAGAGGGGACATAGGGGAGTCAAACTTGGTCAGGTCCTTGAATTTTGTTGTTTGATCAACAGAGTTCAAGATCATAAAAATAATAAAGTCTTGGTTGGGTATACTGCTTGCAGTCCTCTTCTGGAGGCCCATGTGGTACAAAGTTGGAAGCTATAATTGGTCTCTGAAAGGTTTATACAAATTCTTTTTTTTTTTTTCTTTCTTGCACTGCCCTCTCCTAGGTAAAAGTTCTGAGGGTGCTCAAGAGACAGGCTACAATTTGTGGCAATGGGATAAAAACAACCATCTCAGCAGATGGGGAGACAGCACCTTAGGACCTGGGAGCTGTGGCCGAGGGATGGTGGTTTCTCCAAAAATATGGTGACTTGTATCTTACAGGTGATGTAAGAGACCTTCAAGTGCTTAAAGAAATGGCAATAGTATAACACGTAGCCCTCAGATGACTCCAAGATCTCTCCAAATAAGGCCATCCATGTATATTTGTAGGAACATCTTGGAGAGATAACTGACTCATTATTGATGCTCACCCCATAGACAGTTATTCATATGATGGACAGTTGTCCACACAATAAGTGTCATTTAAAAGTTGGTACAAGCTTTGTCCCTGACATTGGCTAAAGTCATCCATGACACCAGCTTTTCCCTAGAAGGCAATCTATTTAACCCCAGTTCACTAGAAAGAGTTGTTGTGGATGAAAATATTGCCCTAGATTTTCTACTTATTGGAAAAGACACAGAGTCTGTGTAAATGCTAATATATCCTGTTGTACCTGGATTAGTGTCTCAGGTGAAGTGAGAAAAGTCAACACAGAAACCTAGAGAAAGACACTTGATTTCTGAAGTAGATCCTGAGGGTATATGTGGTTTGTTTAGCTGGATCACGGAACCAGGGATGGATGGACAGGTTACTACTGCAGGTTGGCTGCCTCTTGAGGCTTGGAGTCGTATTGGTGGTAGCCTTTATTAAATACTGCATGAGACTAATTGAGTGGATTTGGTCCTAGCCTCTGCTGGTGAAATTAATCAGAGTAAGCATTGGAGTGGCATACTTATGGGAAAACTTGTCAGAAACAGAATGACATAGAGATGAGTGGTGGGGGCCAATTTTCCATGGTATCTTGCATTTCTGTGCAGCTTGTGAAGCAAGAAACTGCTTGCCCTTTTTGTTCTAGAGTTGCATAGCAAACATCCTTAGAAGGTAGAGAGTGTTTCCCTCCACAGCGAAGGGCAGATATACCTATAGCCCGGAAAGCTAGAGATACTATCTTTCTCTGGAGCAAAGAGCAGGCATGCTTTCTGACCCTTACAAAGGATTCCAGTTCCACAGACTCAGAGTTCCTTCTTGGAATGGAACCTACTGCGTGTGATGGTTTGATGTGGTCCTCTTTGTGTTGCTAGATTGAGCAATCAGCATAAATGGTAATACTCTGACGTGTGCTGTTGCTGTGAGGAATGTGTTCTGCATGTGATGCTTTGATATAGGCCTCTGTGTGTTGCTAGATGGGGGAATCAGTGTAAATGCTAATACTCTGACAGGCTGTTGCTGTGAGTAATGTGGTTTTTGTGTGTGTCTGACATAGGAGTCTTGTGTTTTTTATCAGCATCCATGAAACTGGCAGGCTGACTTTTTCGCTTGTAAACAGAGAAAAATTTCACAGTTTTTGATACTGTTCAGGGAAGTTACATGCCTTTACTAGAAATAAAACTGCTTATACTAAAGACCGTATAAGCTACTGAGACCTTAGCAGGTATCTCTTTCTGGGGTTGGAGGAAAAGGAGCTTTTGGGGCAATGTAGAGTAAATCCATAAGGAAAACAGAAAGTCCACTGTCTATATCAGGCTAGCAATAAAAGACCAACATTAGGTGACAATAGGGCTCTTGTGAAGATCCTTATGTCAGAAATAGTATGATGAAAGCAGTTTGTTAGGTACATTAATCTGATACTGTCTCATAAAATGGACTATGAATCAATGAAATTAATTCAAGTCAGCTAACATATTGAACACCTACTAGGTACAAAGCCACTATACTGGGTTCTGCAGATGATACAGAGATGAATAAAATGAGAAATGGAACAACTGATAATTTGGTTGGAAAAAAATGCATAAAATCCTGTTACTTGTTTGAATAAAGTAAGTGAAATAAATTGTATAAATGCTCTATAAAGGGGTGAAAATAATAAGGGATTAGAAATCTTGGAGGAAGAGGAAGGAAGGTAGGAGAATTTGCATTGTTTTAGCAAGGCTTTAGATAAGTGAGTTTCATATTTGAGTTAATCTGCAAGTTTCGAATGGAAATTTCATGAGTGGACTGCTCCCTTAAGGAAGAACAGAGCAGGGATCTGAGGAAACAGTAATTATTAAACATCACCAAGGCTTTATGGCAGTGAACCAAATTTACCCACCTCAGGTTTTAGATTTGGGATCACTCATCTTTCACTGAGGAAAACATTTCTGAAGACAGAGAGAGAGCAGAAGGTGGATTTAAGGAAAAGAGAAGATAAAGAAAAGTATTCTTCATTTTCTTATGTTGGATCTTCTGTGCTCAAAATTAAGAGAGACCCATACATTAGCTTGCTGCTTACATGTCTGTGGTTGCTTATAGCAGCACAAAGGTATCTCAGAATCATTCTTTCACTAGCATATGCCATCATGACTTTCTCCTCAAGCACTTGTACACATGAGATATGCAAAGTAAGCCTGTAATAAAGTAATTTTTTAAACAAGTTTATATTTTTTGATGGGGTTGGAAGATATGAACAGACACTTCTCAAAGGAGATATTTATGCAGCCAACAAACATATGAACAAAATCTCATCATCACTAGTCATTAGAGAAATGAAAATCAAAACCACATTGAGACATTATCTCACACCAGTTAGAATGACCATAATTAAAAAGCCAGGAGACAACAGATGCTAGAGAGGATATGGAGAAACAGGAATGCTTTTACACTGTTTTTCGTAGTGTAAATTAGTTCAACTATTGTGGAAGACAGTGTGGCAATTCCTCAAGGACCTAGAACTAAAAATAACATTTGACCCAGCAATCCCATTACTGGGCATATACCCAAAGAATTATAAATTATTTTATTATAAATACACAAGCACATGTATGTTTATTGCAGCATTGTTCACAATAGCAAATACTTGAACCAACCCAAATGCCCATCAGTGCCAGACTGAATAAAGAAAATGTGTTACATATACACCATGGAATACTATGCAGCCATGAAAAAGGATGGGTTCATATCCTTTGCAGGGACGTGGATTAAGCTAGAAACCATCATTCTCAGCAAACTAACACAAGAACAGAAAACCAAACACTGCATGTTCTCACTCATAAGTGGGAGTTGAACAATGAGAACACATGGACACAAGGAGAGGAACATCACACACTGGGGCTTGTCACGGGCTGGGGGTTAGGGGAGGGATAGCATTAGGAGAAATACCTAATGTAGATGATGGGGTGATGTATGCAGCCAACCACCATGGCACGTGTATACCTATGTAACAAACCTGCATGTTCTGTACATGTACCCCAGAACTTAAAGTAAAATAAAAAAGTTCATATTTTTTAATAAAACACTTGATGAGGGAACTTTATCTGCTATCAACTTTTAAACTCACAATTTACAGTTTTAGTCTAGCAATGAACTCCTTTCGGACCACTTACAAGGTGATTATAAGGATTAACCAAAGTTATTATATGTGAACTTAACTTGGTTAACAATAAAATGGTATACGAATTTAAAAATTTATTTGCTTATGCACCCTAAGTCTTTCTCCAGAAAGTGAAGACCTATTATTTATACTTCTATTAGTACTGGTCATCTACCTTTTGGGTGGGAGTGAAACAACTCAAAATACTATCTTTAAACATTTATTCTGACTGTACTTTCTCTCCAGTTCTCACACCAGAAAACTCCTGCCTTTGGAGAACAGGTATGCCTTCAGAAAGACAAAAAATAGATACAAATTCTGTATATACATAAACTACATATTGCTACTTCTTTGGTAACACATTTCCATCTCTGTAGCAACAAAAAATGAAAATCGGCCAGGCTCAGTGGCTCATGCCTGTAATCCCAGCACTTTGGGAGCCCAAGGCAGGTAGATCACAAGGTCAGGAGATTGAGACCATCCTGGCCAACATGGTGAAACCCTGTCTCTACTAAAAATACAAAAATTAGCTGGGCATGGTGGTGCACACCTGTAATCCTGGGTACTCGGGAATGAGGTACGAGAATCACTTGAACCCGGGAGGCAGAGTTTGCAGTGAGCCAAGATAGCACCACTGCACTCCAGCCTGGGCAACAGAGTGAGACTCCATCTAAAAACAGCAAAAAATAAACAAAAAAAATAGAAAAGAAAAAAATGAAAATTACCTTCACAACTAACCGTTGTTGAAATTATTGTACATTCTTCAAGTATTTTTTCCGAAGGATCATGCACATTGTTTGAGAGACTGTTTTTCTTCTATTTTTACATAACAATTTATTAAGAACATTTTTTCACGTTCATAAAATTCCTCAGAATCATACTTTTAAAATTAGAAATTAATGCATAGTAGTTCCATTTGGAGATAGCATCTTTGATTTACTTATTGTTATTTGTTTAGGTAGTTTAAAATTTTTCACTTAATGAATTAAACATATACCTACCCCATGGTATGGCCATTCTACTGCTTAGATGTTTACCAAAGACAAAAGAAACATCTTCCCATACAAAATCTTGTATATGAATATTCATAGAAGATTTATTTTTAATACCCCAAGCTGCAAATGACCCAAATGTCTATCAGCAGGTGAACAAATAAAACGAAATGTAGTATATCCTTACAATGCAATATTACTCAGCAATAAAAAGGAACAAACTACAAATACATACTTCATAGATTGCCCTCAAAATCACAGACTGTAAGAGTCCATACACAACAACATGCGCTACATGATTTCATTTGCATATAATTCTATAAAAACTACAGTGGCAGTGCTTACCTATAGGCAAGAAGGGAAGAAGGGATGTATTCCAAAGGGCCATGAGATAACTTTTGAGAGTTATGGAAATGTTCGGTCTCTTGATTTTTCTGATTGTTTCATGGGTAGAAACTTAAAATTCATTTAATTTGAAATCAAACTGTGTTTATATGTAACGATTAACTGAATTCATAAATCTATTTTTACAGCACTTGGCTTTATTGACTCTATTTCTAGAGGCAATATTACTGGAGGAAATGGTATGAACTTGGTAGGGCTTTTGGCACATATTATAAAGCTGGCCTTCAATAGATTTTAATATTTAGAATCCCACTAGCAATGTAAGTGTATACTTGTTTCCTGGCAATTGGGAAGCTATTTGTATTTGTGTATCATTTTACACCCAGACGAGTTAAACTCACTTTGTAACTTTTGTAATTTCTTTCTGGATAAATTAGTAGGCAGAGCGGAACCAATTCATTCCTATTTGGGCAATGTTTGGCTCTAGAAATTAGCATTAGAGAATCAAAGACAAAAGAAATGATTCATGTGCAGAACTGTCTGTTATTCAACACTGGTCTAGACACACCAAATAGAATCTTCTTTGAGTTATCTAGGTTGTTACTGAACTCAAACTGTCCAATCTCATGCAACTTGAACACATTCCCACAGCCCAGGAAGCTGGCCATGGAGATCAAGACAGGAATTTCATTTGTACTCAGTCATATGAGTCTGAGAATCAGAATCTGAGCTAACAGCCCAGCAGATACCCACAGTCCATGAAATCCTACCTGGCCATCTCTATTGCTGACCTTACTAACCTTTAAACACTCATAACCTGGGGTTCTTCAGCAGCCATTGGAGTTTTTGTTCCTGCAGAAGACACTTGTTAAAAATAACAGTCTGAATAATTTAATGGAAGAAGCTTAGGTTTTGGAGTTGGTTTCAAATATGTCTTTGTACTAGACATTTCTCTGAGGCTAATTCAGGCAATAACATTTATCTTGAAAGGTAATTGTGAGGATTAAGTAAGATGATATATGTAAAAATTTTCCACAATGCTTGGTACAATGTTAGGTAAATATTATCTCCCTTCCTGAGTAAAAAATCAAGTGACTATGTGTAAGTCTTGTCTTCTAAAATAGAACATTACTCTATCTTATACTTATCCAACCTGTATTTGGAAAAAAATATGACATCTATGGAAATGTTTTGTAAAGTGTAGAGTGCTATCTGTATTTAAAACACTATTTTTGTCTTTCCTTTTGCACCCTGAAACACGTGGATCAAAGTTATCTCCTCAGAAACAAACAGAAAGCCTGTAGTGGTTGATCAATAAACAGTAGACAGCAAGTTCTCAAAATTTTAATGCCAGAATGCCTAACTACTACATTTAAAAAAAAAAAAAAAAAAAAACTGGTTGGGCACAGTGGCTCACGCCTGTAATCCCAGCACTTTGAGAGTCCGAGGCAGGTGGCTCACAAGGTCTGGAGTTCGAGACCAGCCTGCCTAACATGATAAAACCCCGCCTCTACTAAAATTACAAAAATTAGCCAGGCGTGGTGGCTCATGCCTGTAGTCCCAGCTACTCGCGCGGCTAAGGCAGGAGAATCACTTGAACCCAGGAGGCGGAAGTTGCCGTGAGCTGAGATCGTACCACTGCACTCCGGCCTGAATGACAGAGCGAGACTCTGTCTCAAAAAAATAAGAAAGAAAGAAAGAGAAAGAAAGAGAGAGAGAGAGAGAGAGAGAGAGAGAAAGAGAAAGAAAGAAAAGAAAAGAAAAGAAAAGAAAAAAGCAAAGCAAAGCAAAGCCAAGCCCTGGGCTAACTATATCCACTGGATAATTACGGTGTTTGCTAGTTCCTGCTGTTGGCAGTGGTTTGGACTCATTGTGAAAAACCTGGAATGGAGCCAGGCAATTTTATTTAAGGAAGGAAGGTTGTTGGATGAAATTTATTCACAAAAGCAGTAATGGCTACAGTTTCTAACAAAAGGGAGACTTGAAGAAAACCAGGCTTGCGGAAAAAGCCTTTTCTTACCCTTGATAACGAGGTCTATGTTGATAGCGACAGAATTTGAAACAGCTGACCTGCTGGTAACAAAATGCTCACATGGACTGCAAAGCGGGGAAGGAAAACAGATAGCTTTGTTTCCTAAGGGGCAAGGAACATGCCGACACGCTATCTTCAAACTTTATGACAGCTTGGGAAACCTCTGATGTTACCTTGTATTTTTGGAAAGTGGGAAGCCAAAGAGAAAGAAAAAAATAGAAAGGAAAGAAAAAAAATCCTGGGAAACCATCCAAGTTTTAAAAACATCTTTTTTTCATGGCCCTCCTGCTGTGATTTCAACTCTCTGCAAAGAAGGACAATCAATAGTTATTTTTAGATATTTAACATAGCATGAGATTGGTAATTAACCAAGGCGATGCTTCTGAGAATAATTTGCATCTATAGAATATGATGGTAACATTTGCATGAAGGCGCTTCCCTCCTCTTAAGAAAATGTTTGTTAGATCATTATGAACTTTAATCCCAGTCAGCCACGTATAAAGTTTGTGATTATTTGTCTTGCTGTAAATTGCATTCTTACCTTGTGTCCAGCCCAATGTGACAGAATGAAACATAAAGGACCAGAAAACCCGAGCAAGTGGACTAGCTAACAGCAGGTGTTAGGCAGCACCAAATCACTGCTCTTTTAAAAATATTCCCTTGTAAAATAAAGAAAAAAGATGAAGTAGAACAAAAAAGAATGAGAAATACATAAGCAAAAATGAGATAATAGTTGGTAAGCTGTGCTGATAAGAGGTGAGAGAAAAATAAGATAATGTTATGGGCCATTACATGTAGAAACAGAATACAAAAGAAGGAGCTCTCCAGCAAGTAAATCATTCTTATTTTATTCTAAACAAGCATATAGGAAATAGCAAAGATGATTATCTCATGTTTAATAAGCAGCAAGCTGATTTTTTGTTTCCATTTTCTTTGAAGATGCAATTTTTTAAAATAGCTGTTTTCCTTTTTTTCCTGAGAGTGGGAGGTAGGTTCTCCACATTCTCTGCCGAAGTCACCCCATTTTCTTGTAATTGCAAGATCTGCTTCAGAGGCACGAAATCCATGGGAGAGGGATGCCAGGACATTAGCACATTGTGAACATCTGACCCCTGGTTAGGGGAAATGATGAAAAATTAATGGGTGCAGATGTGCCCATCCTGCAGTGGACAGATGTTCACTTTACACACCATTTAGAATTCCCTGGTGTGTTTGACTATAGGATGATGAACACAACAGCTAAATGATATGAGGAGCAGCAAAAGTGCTAGAAAAAATACAGTTTATGCTTGAGTATGGCAACATTGTTCTCCATCAGCCAGTACTGGGATAACTGAGAACCCTCTGTTTAGGACAGGGCAGATGTCACACTGAAACTGACTGGGAATATCCTAACTCATGTGCTGGTCTCCTCAGAAAATGAGTCACTTTTAAATGCTTAGGTAGAGTCTAGGGCAGGTGAAGGTTATTTGTTTAATTTGGTGACCACTGGCCACCATTGAGTGTTGTGGTCAGAGTAGGCTGTGCTTCTGGTACCATACTCCCTGGATTTTGTTTTCAAAATGTGTAGATATTGTGTAATATCCTTTCCAATAAACATGTCATCAAGTATGTTTTTTCCTGTATAACCTTACACATTTATAACTTCCAAGCAGAAAAAAATCTTCTGTGACAACATTTGTATCCAATTTGTTTAAACCCAACCCCACAAAGGTTTTAAAATAAGGTATAACACCAAAGATCTTTCTCATTCAATGAGCATTTGGTGAATATTTACTACATGCCAAAGAATGTATTGAGGAGAATATCCTAACACATATTATGTGTTATATATGTTATATATATCTATATGTTATATATATGTTATATATATCTAATATATAACACATACAATCATATATACAATATAATTACATGTAATTATCTAAACTTGTATTTGGTGCATTTCATATATGTATCTAATTAAATTCTATATAGAGGGTGTTTGTGCATTGCCCAGTTGTTCAATCCTCGGTTATATGGCAAAATCTGTGCAGCTATGTGTGAAGTGTGCTGAAAGGGACACTTGGACAATAATTGCAATAATATTTCAGAAAAAAAGGAGAATATAGCCTAAAACAAACAGGAATAGCTTTGTGGAAGAGAAAAAATAGAGAGAAGATAAGAGAGTGAGAGAAACGAAGAGTCTGTGTTGAGACAGAGCCTGAAGAAACCTCTGTAATTAAGAATAGCCTCATGGCTATTTGGAGGTCAGAGAAACATAGTAGCTTAGATAATAAGAGGCCATTGGGCATTTCTAAATAGTTAAGCAAAATGATAAACCAGTTTTAAGGAATCACTTCCCCAACTCAAACTTCATGTCAAAAGAGGCACCAGATTAAATGAAGCATGGGGAATAACTCTATTAGAGGCAGCCTCGGACATGACGGTATCCTCACAAGAGGTAGTCATTTGAGTTCACCTCTAGGTGGCTGAGCCATGAACCAAGACTTTAAATCAGGAACTATATGTCCTCACTTTGTCCACATAGGGCTCTTTCACACAGCAAGAATATTTGAGATGTCCCAGAAGAGATCACTTTGGAAAAACCAAAGTATGAAAATAGCATCTATGTTTAAAAGTTAAAGAAAGAAAATAAATATATCTGTCTGAAGAAAAGAAGGCTTGCTGATGAGATAATAATTTGTTTAGGTTCGCTACTAAAACTGGAAAAAGAGGATAGATGCTTAAATCAAACAATGCAGGAAGTAGGATCAAAGCAAATGTGTCATTACAATAGATTAGAACCCTAGAGCATTCTAAAAGAACAATATTTGAAATCCACTTCCTTTAAAATAGGACAGATATCCCTCTAACTGGAAGTTTATTCATTTTCTCTAAAGACAGAGAAAATGAATGAATGAATTAATGAGTTTGGAGCTTTCTCGAAGAAATGGAATCTTAGAAGACTAAGGAACAAAGACATTCAGTAAAGCCCACATTACATTTCTCAGATCACATAATCTAAAGTTTTCTGCCCCCTTATTCCTCTTACTGATATATCATAACATCCTCAGGTACTTCTTTCACAGCCATTATAGATAATTTGTATTTTTTTTTTTACTAGTACAGCACTTCTTCCCAAACAAGAAGGCATGATCCTGAATGCAGGGGCCTGGCCATTACCTCAACATATAATGTCTGTTTTGTACATAGTAGATGCTCACTAAATACTTATGGAAAACAGCACCACACATGTCTTTGCTTAAGTGATGAGGGAAATGAAGTAGGATGGAATGGGAATATAGGATTCTCTCTTCAGAAAAGTCTTACTGGAATTACTTCAATTTTCTGCTGCCTTTTGTAGTAACATGGAGGGCAGAGTGAGTGGCAGCCAGCATTCCTCTGATTGAAAACTCAGACGCTGCGTAGGCTAGCCCCTTCTAAGTTTCTTGACAATCATTAGGTGTCTCCTGGTCTGATCCTTTCTGCTTCAGGAGTTGACTGCCTTTCCTGAAATTATTATTATTTTTTTTCTTCTATTATGCTTGTCTGATGTGGCACTTATACTTTAATGCCTTAAAGATAAAGTGGTCTCTGTCAGTCTGCACATCTCATGCCTGGAAAAAGTTTTACTGCTTCATAAAATCCTGTAATGCCCCAGTGTTTAAAAAAGATCTATCACTCTATCAGTGTGTCTTTATGGGCTCTGCGTACATTTTTTTTTTTTTTTTGCAATGCAAGGTTGGTTCCTGAAGCAAAAAAGAGACAGAGATAAATGGATTTTTGTATGCTAACAAATGTCAAGAATCCAGCTCAGTTTATGCTGAGGTGGTATTAAATAGCTAAAGCAAATTGTAGAATATTTCACAGGCAATAGCATTAAGCACTAGGAAGGAACTGTAATATAAGATTTCTTCTTTATCAGTGATTACAGAAATATAACTATTTTATTCACTGGTTTGGGTTGGAGAATCTTCATAGTTGCTGTTTCTCAATTTTTTTCTCTCCTGACAGATGCTCAGAGGCCCCATGCCTGATGAGTCAGTGGACAGGGGACATTGAACATGACCTGCTTCTGCCACCTGTTTTACACCAAATAACTCTGTGTGGCCTACAAAATCTTTTAAAGGCACCTTTTCAGGGTGTAAGCTGAAGGACGATATGGCAGACTTCAGGCATGATATTTATCTCTCTAATCTGTTTTAGGACCGTGTTAGCTACAAGCTGAAGATTTTTGTCAAGGATGTGTTTACGTAAGCATGTGTGTGTATGTGAGTATGCAAACAGGAACATGTGTGCACTGAGGATGTCTGTATGTCTGTATGTGTGCAGGTGACTCCGAGTGACCTGGTGAAAAGGCATCTTATCCATAGTATGGGAGGTCTCAAGTTGCTGCTTCTCTCTGAGAAGCTGCTGAATCACTGCCTGTAATGGCTGTGAGTGTGGCAGCAATTCAGTCTCCTATCATCCCAGGCATCTGCAGGGAGAATAAGAAAACCATCACCTGTCGTGTGGCCAGGAAAGTGGGCATAGCTTGATTACTTGGTGGTACTCATACCGAATAAGCATGTAACTGCCACTTCATTCCCTATCTCTCTACAATGGTACATGGAAACCTTACTTTCAGAAGCTTTCAGGAAGTAAATGAGCATCTGTTTCTGCACTGCTGAACAATTTGTTGTGTTTTGTTCAGAAAGTATTTACTAAATAGTTTATGCTCTGTGCTTTGATAACAGCTATGATGAATAAACACATAACACTAGCAAAAAAAAAAAAAATGGGAGTGGGTGCGGGAATACTTGGATAATTTTAGCCAAATAATGCAAATAATACAGAAAGCTGGCACATAGGAACCAGGCAGCTCCTCCAAGGATGTCCCCTTGAAATCGGATCCATCCCACAAACTTTGCATCTCTATCGCTTGCCAGTGTGCCTTGAGCAAACTCATAAGGCACCCCCTTTGCTTGTCCTCCTCAGGGTGCAGGATCACAAACCAAAGCATAAAACACAAATGCGAGCCACAAAAGAATTTATTTCTGACCCCTAAAGATGTGATTTTTAAAAAGGAAAGAGAAGTACTGGTCTGTTAATATTGATAAAAAGTGTGTGTAGTGGGAGGAAAGTAGAAAAAATGTTATGTGCTTTCCGGGGTTATTGCATCAAGAAAGAGAATATGTGTACATGAACTTTGTAAAGCGGATTGCACGTTGCAAGGTAGTCATCATGCATTAGGTGTGAAGAGTGCAGACAAATGACAGATAGGAAGCTGACTCAGGTGTAAGCGATGCTTGCAGAAAGAGTGCTGAAGAGGAACATCTCCTGATCGGGAGCATGTACATTGCCTGCTTAATCTTGATGTTCTCTGCCCCATACTCCTCCTACTTGCAAAGCGCTAAGCACTGACCACCACAAATTGGGACCCAATAAAAGCTGAGGTTTATGACTCTTTTTAATATTATTAGCATTGAAATCCTAATCATGACTCTGTAATCTCTGAAAAGCAATATCAGACCCCCAGCTGAAGTCACTCCAAGATGTGACACAACAAACGACTTTAGAATAAAGGCATTAATTTACAAGCAATCCAACCATGAGTGATGCTGAAAACCAAAAAGCACATATTGCAGTCTTTATACCAACCTATTTGGGTGTGGGGAGGGCTTTTTTGCTCCTGCGTTAATGAGCTCCATGCTGGTTGCTATGTGTCAAGGAAGATATGACACAGCTGGAGTGTCAGTCCTTGCCTGAGGACCAGCTGTCAGAAGGATCAAAAATCTGCTGTCTTGAGCATGAGTCAGTAATTGCTGAGACTGCCATCCTGTTACAATAGGGTCTGATTAATCTGCTGCCTGGGTAGGTCCTTCCAAGAATGGCTGTTCCCTCTAATCCTGTGGGGAGAATACAGTCTCCATGCCTACATTTCTGTCCTGGCTTCTGGTCTGTTCACTGGCCTCTTTGAGTGGTGGGAGCCTAGCCCAGTTCTGTGACTTGAGTCTTCTCCCTCTCTGCAGAGGATAGACACAGCTAACAGTGCCTTCAGCTCAACTGGGGGCCCAGCTTCATTCAAAAATTTCTCCAGATGGTCCTATTCTGGATTCTGTTTTTCCCCACTTAGATTTACAATGAGTAAGCACTGAAAAACATGTTGTTGAAAAGCTAGTAGAGAATGTTCTACTTCTTCAAATGTGGAGGTTTGAATTTTTATTTTCTGCATAACTAAAAGGCTCATTTGTTATAGAGTTTCCCCAATCAAAGACTTCGCTAAAATAGTTATGATTAAGAATTCCCATCCTAAAGCAGAGGCAGAAAATTGTTATCTGGGGGAGAGCATGTTCTTTTGGGAGAGGCTTCTTTTTTTTTTTTTTTGAGATGAAGTCTCACTCTATCACCCAGGCTGGAATACAGTGGCCCGATCTTGGCTCACTGCAACCTCTGCCTCCTAGGTTCAAGCGATTCTGCTGCCTCAGCCTCTTGAGTAGCTGGGATTACAGGTGTGCGCCACCACACCCAGCAAATTTTTCTATCTTTAGTAGAGACAGAGTTTCACCATGTTGGTCAGGCAGGTCTCGAACTCCTGACCTCATGATCCACCTGCCTCAGCCTCCCAAAGTGCTAGGATTACAGGTGCGAGCCACTGCACGGCCTGGGAGAGGCTTCTTAATGTAAGCTGAAGGATGAGGAGGAAAATGGACACAACTCCACTTCTCTGTTTGGTCCACTGAATTGGATTGGGAGCTCTATGACTGAGTGAGGAGGTCTCTTAATTGTGAAACTATTTATGAGAAAAATCTGTGGGTCTCTATTATTAAGCAAAGCTCCTTTGGTAGACAACAAAACATGACACAGTTTTAGTAAGAACGTTGCTCTCTCTGCTTCTGTGCACAACTCAGGTCTCCTTTGGTTCCCTGAGAAATGGCAGCTTTGGGATGGACCAGCTAAGACTGTACCCCTGTCTCAGTTATTGCAGTCTCCTGATGGTCACTCTGAGAAGTGGGGTAGGGGAGACTTCATGAGATATAACAAGTGGGACCAATGTAGAAGAAGATGTATGTCATGTGGTGTTTGCAGCCAAATGATTGGTCTTTGGGCACATGGGAGGGACCACTTAAGGAACCACTGGGAAAACTGAAGAGGGTAAATATCATGCTATTTTGATGCTACAGGGCCAAGAGAACTTGACTTGCACCTAAGGCCACAATTCTACCACCTGTTTGATGAAGACATTTTGTTCCTGTTTGGTGAATCCTGCTGCTCATTAGATATGGGCATTTAGATTATCAGCACCAATTTTCATCTACCTCAAGCCTGCTTTGGGTGTTAGTTAGGTTGTGTCTGCTGATAAGCACTTCTACAAGATTAATTCCTTGAACTACAGGCAAAACATTGTTCCATTTCTGGGGTCAAAGCCTACAGATTCATAATATGGAATACAGTTGGAAAGAGAATCTGAAATGCTTGAGAGATTATAGGTTTAAGGGCTACCATGTGAAGGGAGATAAATGATGAAGAGTCTAAAGTATAGAGACAAGGCAAAAGGTGATATAAAAATGTATCTGTGAAGAAGCAAAGTGCGTAGATAAGATAGACATGTATTTATAAAAACATAAGCTAAAAAATTAGGAAGCTCCATTGAAAAGTTAAAACAAAGGTATGTAACAGAAAATAGTATGCAGTTCACTAGTATCTCAACATAGAAAGTAATACATAATTTATTAAACTTTTCATAGATCCTTCAGCCATTTTTTTTGTGCAGTGTTGAAAATATATTTTTAATTTTTGAGTAAGGAGTTAGTGTAGAGGGTTATGATCTGGGGTTATCCACAACTTCTGAGTGGATGCCTGAGACAATGACCACTTTCCCTCCACATTGTTGATTGTCTTAGAAACATCTTGGTTCCATAAACCATAGAAAGAATCAGAGCTAATGTTTACAATTATTTGGGTTTTTTGTTTTAGCACCATTTTAATAATTCAGGAACTTGATTGTAAGCTTTCAAATCGCACAAGAATTAACTTTTATGTGAGTCTTGCAACAAACTAAAGCCCTATGGTTGGGCAAAAACATACTGGCTACATTAATTCAACTGGTTAATTTCTCAAATATGTTTCTACATTTCCCATAAATAAATATGTTTAGTATATTTTAAAATGTTGAACTTCAATCCAACAAACATTTATTGATCCTTTAATATCTTCCAGGCCTATGCTAGCACTAAAATTTAGAGCCAAATAGGATGGGACCCTGCTTATAGTCTTTGAATCTACAGAAAATACTCAGAACTGTCTGTATTTCCTCATTGAGTTTTCTAATTTTCTCTCAAGAGATCTAGAAATATGAAGTTGACATTACAGATTCTAGAGACAAATTTATTAAATGCCTCGCTTCCAACTTTGATCTGCCCTTTGAAAATGTTTTTACCATTATCTTAGGAGGACCTTCTAGCCATAGGGCCAGAATTGCTATAAATGCTGCTTAAAGTATATCATTTGAGCTTCCTGTCTCAAGTAGGGCAGAATGGGGAGAGTTTGAGATGCAGGGAAGGGAAGAGAGTAAGAGAAGTAGTTTCCTTTCAAAACAGAAAGAAGGAAGGACAGAGGGAAGGAGGCAGGAAGGAAAGAGGGAGACAAGAAAAAGGCAAACAAGCTAAATACTCTGTACACTGTACATATTCTGGGTGTTGGGAAGTCATACTTAATGAGGATAACCTTCAGACCTCTCTATGCTTTTAAGCAAAAGTCAATTTATATTATTACTCAAAAATTGAGTATCCGTCTATATTAGAAAAGTAATCTAATGTCATGACCAAGAAATACCAAAAATATTAGTACAGTTAAATTAGTATCTAAAATGTTATCAATGTGTTTGTGTTTCCTAGTTTAAAATATGCTAGCACGAAATATGTATTTACAGCTCAGAGTAGCATACAAAAAAGGAAGTTCTGCTAAATTTTTGGTAAAAAGCTAGTAAACATGCTGAATCTGCTTGATTTTCAGGATGTCTCAGGACAATGTATATTAGAACTTAATGAAATTAAATGAGATTTTTAAACACTAGATATTCTGATGTGATAAATAGAAAAAAAATTCTTATTAACACAAGAGGAGAATGGTGAAATTGGTAAGTAGTCATAGTTAGAACAGTTGATTAACCATTCCTAAGAACTTTGTACTAGTTAAAATATGCAAATTTTTAAGACAATAGCTAAAAGTTCCCATTGTTTCCCATGGCTCTAGTAACGTGGCCAATACAGGAAGAAGGTGAATTTCTATAGTTGAAATTATACCTACCTTTTGAAAGAAAATGAGATAGCTCTAGAGAGTATTTTCCAGAAGATTGAATGGAGAAAAAAATTATATTGTTATTCCAATGATTATATTGTTATATTCCAAAATTATATTGTTATTCCAAGTTATGTAATTCCTAGAGCCTCTACCAGCTCCAAACTTCCAAGTGTTAATATGTGATACTAACCTGTTAGCACTGAAGAATTTCACTTCCCTAGAATAAATACCTGCTTAGTGAAAGAACTCCTTAGCACCAGTTCAATGCCTTCTACACTTCACTTTGTTGCCTCTCACTCCCAGCTGGGGTGCACAAGACTTACCTATACATGCTAAAAATTTCTTCTTGAGAATTAGCTTAAAATTCAATTATTGCTTGATACAAAAGTCATTTGTTGGCCAAGTATGTCTTGGTAAAAGGAAGTTTTGATATATCATACATATACCCCATTTTATTTGTTTCACAGGGAAGAATGGAGATAGATTCTTTACAAATCAAGAGATTGAAAGTGTCCTGTTTTGATGTAAAGTTAGAATCTCTCTTATTCCTTCTTCCATGGCCACTTTAGAGGAAATGTTATGATGGCTCAGGCAGATATGTAAATGTATAGGCTTTTGACTTAGATAAAACTTCCTATGTTGCAACTCCAAACTTAGTGAATCTGAGCAATTTGCTTAAGTTACCAAGGCCTCTGCTTGGATATCTCTAAAACAAGATTCATAGTACCACTCTTACAGAAATATTGTGAAGATGAAATAGCATATGTGAAACACTGAAATAAATGATGTATCAAGTAGACATTCAATAAATGATTGCTCATATCTTTTTTCCAATATGAAACATTAATATGATTAATTTATAATTAACATCGGTTGCCTGGAGTTTTCTTTTCTCTTTTTATTTTATTATTATTTTTTTAAATTAATGAACTCCTTTTGGTTTTGTGCAAAGTTTATCTTAGGAAAACACCAGTTTTCACATGAATATTCTTACATACAACTGTTTTTATTATAAGCTAATTTAGGAAAAGAATGGGGATTCATGGGACCCAGAGGATGCTTTCATAAGCTTTGTCACTAAATACAGCAAGGGTGTAATCATGTCTCCCTGAGCAGGGACCCAGGACTCAGGCCAGAAACCACCCAAAGGGTGTCAGTGCTGGCATATTCTGCTGAAGGGGTGCAATCAACTTTAATCCTTGAATATTACTTACAGAGTTTAGAAGGAAGAAAATGTGATTAATCCACACAAAAAAGAAAAAAAAAAAACCCATTTCTCAACTGAGGGGAAAAATTCCTTTGAGCATAAACAGATTGCACTATTTATACATGAAATATTTTTTGCATCTAGAAACTCACCACGCTCAAGTATTCTAATTAATCGTGGTGGTTGCCAGGGAAACCAAACTAACTCAATTATAGGTCTGCAGGAAGGTGCAGTGTATTTATGATTGTGAAGCAGGTAGTTTTCTGTGCAAAAACTAAAACTGAACAGATGCTTAAAGATTTTAAATGTTCTACAGAACACACTGTTATCTAGATGGATTTCCTTAAAGAATCTCTTGATTTTCTTTCTTCATAACAACTTGGTTTGGGAATATGGACAGTGAATGTGATAGATTATGAAGAGATAATGAGGAACATGATCAGCAATAAAACCACAGGAAATGACTGAATTAGTAGCCTGTGAGTTGCATTGAAAGAGATCCATAATTCTAGACCATTTGTGTTTGGCTACCTTATCTAAAACGCAAGGTCTAAATAATATAAGAAGTAAGATGGATGCAGCTTTTAGGAAAAAAAATTAAAAACAGAACTAGTGAGTTTAGCTAAAGTAACTGTTAGAGAAAATTGTGGAAAATTGATGACTTTTGGCTAGAGGACCCAGGAATGTCCACACCTGCATCTATAACAACCCCTCTTCTCATAAACATCTCATTCACTGAAAAGAACGACCAGTGGAAGACGAGGGAGAAAGTTTGACCAGGTTTGAGAAAGTTTCTAACATGCCATTTTCATTAAGTAAAGCTGTTGTCATTATTATTAAAATCCATTGTTTTATTTTTATAACTCAGATGATCCTATTTCCTCACTATATTATTTAAATTATTAGCATTGTTAAAAACTATAAGTTATGTAATTGTTTTCAGAAATATATAATTTCACTTACCATATAAACAAAATAGATTCATTTTCTGAAGCCTAGACTACCGTCTGCCCATCAATTCATTCCCTCATTTATTCAATTAAAAATCATTTATTGATTTCTTTCTCCATGCTTGGTCCTGTGCTACATCTTGGGTATACAATAATGAATAGAATTTCTACATAGTGAATTTATAATATGACTAGGGAAACAAATCATAAAGTGATAATTATAGAAATAAATGTTTAATAAATTAGAGCTTTGGGAGTAGGTCTTAGAATGACTTGACCAGAGCTCAAAGCTAAGTCTATTCTGTCTCCATAAAAAGCCATCCTCTGGATGAATTGCCACTTTTATCATTAATTTCATTATGTACAGTAATGTTCTTGCTTTAAAGTCTACTTTTTATACTGCTGATCGGCTCATATTATCTTTCTGTTAGTGCTACAATCTTTCTGTATCATTTTTTAAAGGAATAATTTAAGGTATATCTTTTATAAGTAGGATATAACTGAATATATTCTTAATCTAGTAATCTAGTTTTTAATTGGAATATTTATTCTTTTAAATTTAATGTAATAACTTATATATTTGGTTTCAATCATACCATCTTGATATTTGTTTTCATTTCACCTATTGTATTCCTTTTCTTCTCCTTCTCATCTCTTCTTTGGATCAATTAGTATTTTCTAATCATTATTCAAATTTCCCAGTCTATTAGTTTGCAAATTATACATTTTTAATTATTCATCTTATGTTATCTTAGAGGTAATAAAATGAATCTATAGCTTGTTAAAATCTCATATAAATTGAAATGTTTACCACTTTCCAGACAATGCGAAGACCTAAGAACACAACTCCCTTTACTTGTCTTACCTTTTGGGTAATTTTGGTATTTCATATTTCATTTGTATTCTGACTCAAGACTGATTTCATGGAATCGGTATTTCTGATTTTGTTTGTGTATAAGAACATTATTTATTGACTGAGCCACGCTGATCTCAGTGGGTGAATCCACTGGAGTTTAGTGCTCACAAGTGTTCCAGAGAGCACTGACTCAAACATTTCTTCTTCCTGACTTACTTCTTTTTCTGTGTTATATACCATTCATTCATTTATTCATTTATTTAGGATTCAGCAGGTATATGTGCAGATTTGTTGTTTGGTTATATTGTGTGATTATGAGGCTTGGGGTATGGATGGTCCCGTCACCCAGGTAGTAAGCATAGTATCCAATAGGTAGTTTTTTAGTCTATGTCTCCCTTCCTCTCTTCTCCCTCTAGTAGTCCTCAGTATCTCTTGTTCTCATCTTTATGTCCATGTGTATTCAATGTTTATCTTCCACTTATAAGTGAAAACATGCAATATTTGGTTTTCTGATTCAGCATTAACTTGCTTAGAATAATAGCCTCTGTCTGCATCCATGTTGCTGAAAAGGACATGATTTTGTCCTTTTTAATGACTGCGTAGTATTCCATGGTGTATACGTACCACATTTCCTTTATCCAGTCCATCACTGATGGGCACCTATGTCGAGTCCATGTCTTCACTGTTGTGAATATTGCTGTGGTGAACATGTGAGTGCATGTATCTTTATGGTGGAATAATCTATTTTGCTTTGAATATATACCTAGGAATGGGGTTGTTGGGTTGAATGATAGTTCTACATTTTTTGAGAACTCTCCAAACTGATTTCCACAGTGGCTGAACTAATTTACATTCCCACCAACAATGTATAAGCATTCCCTTTTCTTCAGCAGCCTCTCCTGTGTCTGTCATTTTTTGACTTTTAAATAATAGCCATTCTGACTGGTATGAGATGCTATCTCATTATGGTTTTGATTTGCATTTGTCTGATGATTAGTGATGTTGAACATTTCTTCACTCTTGTGTGTCTTCTTTTGAGAAGTATCTGTTCATATTCTTCGGCCATTTTTATTTGCATTATTTATTTTTTGCTTATTAAGTTCTTTGTAGATTGTGGGTATTAAACCTTTGTCAAATACATAGTTTGTGTATATTTTCTTACATGCTGTAGGTTTCCTGTTTTACTCTGTTGATAATTTATTTTGCTGTGCAGAAGCTCTTAGGTTTGATTAGGTCCCACTTGTCAATTTTTGTTTTTGTTGCAATTGCTTTTGGGGACTTACCCATAAATTCTTTGCTAAAGACAATGCTGAAAAGGGCATTTCTTACATTTTCTTCTAGGATTTTTATAGTTTGAAGTCTCATATTTAAATCTTTAATCCATCTTAATTTTTACCTATAGTAAAATGTAGGGGTCGAGTTTCATTCTTCTATATATGGCTAGCCAGCTATCTCAGTACCATTCTTTGAAATAATCCTTTCCCCAATGCTTACTTTTGTTGATTTTATTGAAGATCAGCTAGTTGTACGTGTGCAGTCTTATTTCTGGGTTCTTCTCTATTCTGGTCTAACAGTCTGTGTCTGTTTTTGTACTAGTACCATGCTGATTTGGCTACTGTAGCCTTGTAGTATAATTTGATGTTGGGTAATATGATTCCCCTAGCTTTGTTCTTTCTTGGTTAGGATTGTTTTGGCTATTTGGCCTCTCATTTGGTTTCATATGAATTATAGAATAGTGTTTTCCACTTATGCAAAAAATGATATTGATATTTTGATAGGGATAGCATTGAATGTATAAATTGCTTTGGACATTATGGACATCTTAATGATACTGATTCTTCTAGTTCATGAGCATAGAATATTTTTCCATTTATTTGTGTCATTGCTGATTTCTTTCAGCAGTGTTTTATAGTTTTCCTTGTAGAGAGGATTCATCTCTTGTTAGATGTATTCCTAAATATTTCAATTTTTTATGGCTATTATAACTGAGATTGTGTTCTCTCTCTCTCTCTGTCTCTCTGTCTCTCTGTCTCTCTGTCTCTCTCTCTCTCTCTCTCTCTCTCTGTGTGTGTGTGTGTGTGTGTGTGTGTGTGTGGTGTGTTTTGAGAAAGGGTCTCACTCTGCTACCCAGGTTGGAGTACAGTGGTGTGGTCATAGCTCACCTTAGCCTTCAATTCCTGGGCTCAATGGATCCTCCTGCCTCAGCCTCTCAAGTAGGTGGGAATACAGAAGCATGCCATCAAATCTTGCTAATTCTTCTGCTTCTTCTTCTTCTTTTTTTTTAAGAGATGGAGTCTTGCTATATTGCCCAAGATGGTCCTGAACTCCTGGGTTCAAGTGATACTCCCGTCTTGGCCTCCCTATAAGCATGAGTGATTGTGCCTGACTGGGATTATGTTCTTAATTTGACACTTTGCTAGAAACTTATTGGTATGTAGAAGTACTACTGATTTTTGTACATTTATTTCATATGCTGAAACTTTACTAAAGTAATTCCTATATATTGATTCACATATTTTCTCTACTGGTTTCTCTTCATTTTTCCTGATTTTCCATGTTTCAATCTGGGAGCATTTTCCTTCAGCCTAAATTACTTACTTTCATAGTTCTTTTAGTACAAGTCTAGTGGTGGAAAACATTCCCTGGTTTGGGATTTTGGTTGTTTGAAAACACTTTTATTTAATTCATGAGGGATATTTTTACTGGGCATAGAATTCTATGTTGGCAGTTATTCCACCACCCCCATTGTTTTCAGTACTGCTTTTCATTGCCTTCTGTCTTCCATTTTATTGTTGCCTCTTCAAAGCATATATGTATTTTTTTTCCTTTGACTGCTTATGAGTTTTTATTTTTATTTTTCTATTTTTAGAGATGAGCTCTTGCTATGTTGCCCAGGCTGGACTCAACTCTTGGCTTCCAGTCTCAAGTGATCCTCTCCTACCTCAGCCTCCCCAGTAGCTGGGCCTGACTTATGCCACATGCTTGGCTGAAACTGTTTTCTTTTGTCTTTGGTCCCTTAAAGTTCTACCATGATAGAGCTAAATGTGGCTTTCCTTGCAAATGACCTGCTTATGAAAATAGATGTTTTCTTTGGTGGTCTGGTTTTTAAAATACCAGTTTTTATAAATATCTTGGCCAATATATTACTTTTCTCTCTTCTTTCCTGTCCTATTACATATGTATCATAGCTTGTCACAATATCCTGTCTCCTATATCCTTGCTTTTTTCTCTGGTGCTTCTCTTGTTCTATCTTGAGTTTACTCTTCTTTTCTTCTGTTGTGTCTAATCTATTTTAAACTCATCTATTAAGTTGTAAATTTTGATTTTTTTTTTTTTTTTTCAGATGTAGAACTTTCATTCGGCTTTTTATAGATTCCAGTTTCTGGTGAAATTTTCTTTCATCTGCTATTATTTTGAACATATTATTAATAGTTTTTTTATATCTTGTACTTGCTAACTATAATATCTGGATAATTGAATAATCTGTTTGTATTGGGTATTTTCAGACCTTGTTTGCAGTCATTTGGTACGTCCTCCTAGCATACCTAATAATTCTTGACTCAATGCCAGACATAATTATAAAGAAGCATATAGATATTTTTAGGATCTGTCTCAGGTTGTCATTCTCAAGAGAAGATTTACTTTTATTTGGGGACCGGCAATTAGAGTTTATGTCTGAATTGTTTCTAGTTTGGATTTTAGAGTTTCATGACACTAGATCTAGTTTTGGTTGTTCTTATTCCTAAAATATAGTCCTTTTTGGTCTTAACCAGTAGTCTGAAGTGTTCACCAAGGACCTTCCAACTTTGTGGGTCCTGAAGTATATTTTTGTTACTCCATTCCCATGAGACTGTTAAAAGTTCTGCTAAGTTTCTTAACCTCTTAGCCACTGACTCGCCTTATGTTCTTTTTTGTCCTGGATACTTGACAAATGCCTTGAAGGGAAAAACACTTGTCTCAATAGTCTTCTTGATGGCATCCCAAACCTTCAAGTTCTGGCTGATACAGGAAGGTCACAAAGTCATCAAACACAAGTTTTGAAAATTGCCCAGCTTTTCTAGTTTTTGTGAAATGGATAGTTTGTTTGCAACCAAATCCTCCATTACCAGAAGAAAAAAATCATCATTTCTTTATTTTAATTTCTCTAATTTTCCATATTTATTTAAGCTTCACTGACAGGTCAGAATCGTGTGCATATTTTTCCTACCTTCTATTTTCCACTTTGTGTTATTTCCTTGAAGAGGAATCAGAATTTCTACTGAGTTTTTTGTTTGTTTCATCAGGATTTATCATTCATAGATCTGTTGGCAAAAATGTTTGTCAGACTTTTTTCAGCCCCTTAGTAGGCAGGTTTTTAATAATCTCCATAGTGAGATAATTCCTTGGACTGAATAATAATTTTGCTTCTAGCTTTTACATGGATATCTCTTATGCAAAGTCATTTGATAGCTATTTCTGTTTCTCTTGACTCTAAGGTACCTTTCGCCTGGACTACTCTACCTGTACTTTTGTTCCCACCCAAGCAGATACTTCCATCCTCTGCAAGTATCATTTTTGACATAAGCCTAAATTTACCTACTGGCAGGACAGTTTTCCATAGTGTAGCTGAAATAACTGAAAAACAAATAAATTGCTCAACAGGAAAAATTAAAAAATGAATTTTAGCCACTTCTGTGGTATTCACCTCTCTAGATCCTCCAGACGGGTTTGTCTGGTGACTTGAAAAGAGATAAAATGAATCCTAGATATTGTTGGTATGCTGTGAGACAAGAAAGTGGTTATGAGATATTCCTTATTCTAAGAATAGCATTCAGGAAAGAGACTGCATTCTGTGTAGTTTGACCAACCTGGTTTGACAGCACATTACATAATGCCTTTGACAGCACCAAGGATTGGAAAATGGAATTGCAACTATCAGGCATCGAGTTATGTTTTAACATTTAGTTATAAAGGCCATGTCATGCCCTCAGAGATGCAGCAGGAGTATTCAGCCTGACATTTTGAATTTCAAATGCAAATTGGAAAGTCCAACCCAAACTAGGAAAGGACAATTCATGTAGATTGACTAAGTTCGGTGTTCAGAAATGTCTCCTGGATTAGCCCAATCAAATCTCCCAAAGGCTCTCATTTTACTATAAACTATCACCTACAAAAATGAAGAAAATTTTCAATTAATCCATCTGAGCAATATCTCAAGGGTATTACTTGAATACCTTATTTGCCAGAGGTTACTGTTAAGATCTATCCACATGACACAAGCAAATTACACTACACTAATACAGTTTGCTTCACAATGAAATTATTTCACAGTTGTTTTCTTTTCCTTTTTTAAAATTAATGGTATTCAAAACCTTCCAGTAATGCTACCCATATTAAATAGAATTATTTTTTTCAAAGCCCCTAACCTGTTATCACCATGTTTCAGATTAGTTAAGTAATTTGCCCAAAATCACATTTTGAGGAAGTAATAAAGTTGAGACTAGTGCTTGGTGGTATGGTTTCCATTTTATTGCTGTTGCCCCTACTTCAGTACACAGTGCAATTGCACACCACATACAAAATACTTATAATGAGAAATGAGAAAATACAGTTTAGCTGAAACATGAGTCTATTCTTTTCTGTTTAATAAGACAAGTGTGTAGATAGGAAGTACAGATTGGCCAATAGATGCATTGGCTTTGCCAGTTGACCAAAGCCTCTAGAAATTTGTTAGGTCCTTAATGATGTCTCTAAGACACCAGTTTGATAAAGTTCCTTTTCTACTTAAAACCCTTTAATGGCTCCTCATTTCCTAGGCTAAAGTCCAACTTCTGTTGCACAGCTCACAACTGCTTGCCCCCCATCTTTTCCCTTTTTATGGTA
The DNA here is from genome assembly GCF_030222135.1 of Aotus nancymaae. Classification (NCBI taxonomy): domain Eukaryota; kingdom Metazoa; phylum Chordata; class Mammalia; order Primates; family Aotidae; genus Aotus; species Aotus nancymaae. Next base: position 3,344,993 of record NW_026988494.1, on the reverse strand, counting down.
CATTGAATGTTTCATGCCTTCTTAACCACTGGGTCTGCAACTTTGCAACTCTCCTTTGCCCAAATTCCTTCTTATTCATATGGTTTCTGCTGTTGCTACTCCCTCTAAGAAGCAGTTTGTTTGAGAGGCCAAGGTGAAAGGATCACTTGAGTGCAGGAGTTAGGAACTACCCTGGGCAACATAGCAAGGCACCCTTTCTATTTTTTTTTTTTTTTTAAGTATTTTGTATGTCACAGATCTAAATTAGATGCATCTCCTGTGTTTTCAGGTACCCAGTACTTGTCTTACCATAGACGTCATCATAGGCATGATAATTGTCTATTTGTTGATTTTATTTATCCATCATTCTGTATGGACTATGTGTGTAGAATCCCTGTCTATCTTGTTCTTCATTTTATTCTGCGTTTAGCACTCTGCCTGGCATATAGGAGCACTCTGTGTATCTGAAGAATGAATAAATAAAAACATTCTAACACTTTGAGAAAGGCTTTCAATGGGCAAATATATTCGAAGGGACAAACGTACTCTGATTTATGACTTATTATGTGAAGCTATTTTGTATACATCATATCTCACTCAGAGCTATTTATATGGAAAAGCTTTTTTTAAAAAAGCTCTTGTGATGGATTGCCTTAACATTCACCAATATTCAATGCTCCTCCCTGAGGGTGTATATCCTCTCCTGTTGAAGTCAGATATGGTCATGAGGCTCCCCTTACCAATGAAATGAGAGCAGAAATGACAAGTGTGACTTCCACATAGTAGATTCATAAACTAGCTCATTGTGGTTTGCCATGTAATTGATGATTGATGGGTTTCAATAAGGCCTTATTTTGGCCTCAGACATTGTCAAACAGAGCCCCAACTGACTTGGGCTGGGCATGTAGTATAAGAGATAAGTAGAAGTTTTTGTGACTGTAAAACATTTGAGATTTTCTTGTGTGTGTTACCATGGCGTACTCTAGTTCTCACTTATAGAGATCCATGCAACCTAGTTTGAGGTAAGAGGAGTGTCATGAAAATATTTAACAAGGAATCTTCGGCACATCTTAGATTAGAACTAGGAACAGTTAGGTTTCACTGGAACAGGAAGCTAAACCATCAGAAACTCGGGCTATTTTATTAACATCCTAGGAGCCGTATAGCCTCTCACATTTCTGCATCTCTCTGCTTACTCATGACTATTTATTTCTCCCTCAACAAATGTTATATACTGACTCATCATACATAGGACCCAATGGGGATGATACCAGCCTTGGTGTGATCTTCCAGCTCAGAACCCTACCAACTGCCACCTCTCTCTAAGTCTCTTGATTTACATTATTGAGAGAAAAATTAATAATTCTAGTGCCTCTTTTCAACTAGGTCACAAACCACATGTCACTGGCTAGTCAGTGTTACTGGTTGCTGGTTTACAGTTTGCCAAATCACTTGTGCCTCTGCGAGTGTGCTGGGGAGGTTGGTAGTAGTTTAGTAACAAGCTATGTGGTATCAAACGTAGCTGGTTGGGGCAGCAAAGACTATGTGGCAGGGTTCAGTTTCTTCAAAAAATTTATAGACAGAACAGATATCTTAAAATGTGTTAATTTGTCACACTGGTTTTATGAAAGAAATATAATTAGTAGTATTATATCATCATCATTATTACCAAATTAAATTTATGAAACCCAAATCAGCAAAATAACTTGGCTGAAATTACATGCTAATAAGTGTAAAATACAGTGAAATTAAAATTTAAGCTTTGGTATATTTAGCTGACTCCATATTTCATGCTCTGCAACATACTAAATCATCTCAGAGATTTGTATTGTCCCTATCAGCAAAAAAAGAGTAAGAGTAACTTCATAGCGGAAATAAAAGAAAAATTATTTGAAGATGTTACAGATAGGCTATTTATTGTGAATTATTCCCATGTTTATTACAGCACTCTTCACCATAGCTAAAATACAGATGCAGCTTTAGTGTTCAACAGCAAATAAATGCATAAGGAAAATGTGGTATATATAAATAATAGAATATTATTCAGCCATGAAAAAGAATAAAATCTTGTCATTCATGGAAACAAGTATGGAACTGGAAGACATTATGTTAAGTGAAATAAACCAGGAACAGAAAGTTAACCACCATATGTTCTCAGTTATATGTGCAAGCTAAAAAAAAACGTTGATCTCAGAAGTAAAAAGTAGGACAGAGAATGCTAGAGGCTGGGAAGGGTAGGGTGAAGGGAGAGATGGAGAGGGATTTGTTAAAGGATACAAAATTACAGCTAGATATGAGGAAAATGTTCTAGTGTTGTACAGCAGCAGTCCTCAGCCTTTTTGACACCAGGGACCGGTTAGGGGTAGACAATTTTTCCATAGCCGGGAAGGGGGAATGATTTGGGAGTGAAACTCTTCCATCTTAGATCGTCAAGCAATAGTTAGATTCTCATAAGAAGCGTGCAACCTAGATCCCTTGCATGCACAGTTGACAGTAGGGTTCAGATTCCTATGAAAATCTAACGCCCCCAGTGATCTGACAGGATGGGGAGCTCACGTGATAATGCTCACTTGCTCCTGCTCACCTGCTGTGCAGCCTGGTTCCTAACAGGCTACTGACCACTACTGGTCTGTGGCCTGGGGCTGGGGACCCCTGTTATATAGCACTATAGGATGACTATAGTTAAAAATAATATATGATATATAGTTTCAAATGGCTAGAAGATGAAGGATTGTGAATGTTTTCAACAGAAATAAATCAATGTATGAGATAATGGATATGTCAATTTCCCTGATCTGATAACTATACATTGTATATATTGAAACATCACTATGCACCTTATGCATAGGTACAATTATTATTTGTTAATTTAAAAAGAAGAGGAGTGGGATGGCTGGTGCATTCTGAAGGGCAAGAAAAGTTTCAGAGCCCCAAAAAGATTTCCTTCCCAACCATTTTATCCAATATTATTTGTGAACAAAATTTTGAATGTACAGAATTTTAGATTATAGGCCATATATTCAGCTCCTAGATTCTAAAATTTTTATTTTGCTATATTTGCTTTAATATCTACATATCATCTATCAGTCCATCTTATTTTTGATGCATTTATAAGTGAGTTGTAGGTATTACTACACTTTCTTTTCAGCACGTCCTTTCCTTTCATTATGAACTATAGTTCTATATTTGTTTTGTTTTATTTAGAAAACATATATTTAAAGTGAAATACACAAATTTAAGTGTACTATGTGGTAAATTTTCACTAATGTATAAACCTCCAAAGCCCAGCTCCTTCACAAGAACATCACGGTCACTCAGAAAATTTCCACCTTCTCTTTCCCAGGCAGTCCTCACTCTCAACATACCCTCCAGCCAACTGCTATTCTGATTTTCCCTCCAGAAACTGACTTCACCAGTTGTAGAACCTCATAAAAATGGACCATACAGTATGTATTCTTATCTGCAGGCTTTTTACTCTTCCATGTTTTTGAAGTGCAGCCGTGTTGGTGTTTGTATCAGTGGTTTGTTTCTACTGAGCAAGCTTATAAGCACTAAATAAGATGAATGTCTTCATTTTATGCTTCTTCTACTTATCAATGGTGCAGTCTTGAACAATCACTAGCTCAGTGTTAGTTATTTTATGTGGAGTATGGGGAGAACATGATGTGGAGTGGGTATCTGGTCTATGTGCAGAGTTGTTCACATTCCACTATATCTATATACCAGGATTTATCCATTCTTCTATTCACAGACAACTGGGCTTTCCCATTGTTGGTAACTAAAAATTAACCTCTTATCAACATTCTTCTTCAAGTCTTTCTGTGAATACATGTTTACATTTTTCTTGAGTAAACAGCTAGGAGTGAAATGATTGAGTCATGGGGTGGGTAGATGTTTAGTTTTAAAAGAAACTGCCAGACCTTTTCCCAAAGTAATTGTGTTGCCATTTGAAACTCTAACCAATGATGTTTAAAAGTTGTTTCTTTCTGCATCTTTACTAACATTTGGTGTTTTTTGTCTCTTTAATTTTAGCTCTTTTGGTGGGTGTGCAGCGCCATCTCAATGTGGTCTTCATTTGGATTTCTCTGATGACTAATGATGTTGAGGACTTTGTTCATGTGCTTCTTAGCCACTTGCATATCTTCCTTTGTCAAGTATTTACTCAAATATTTTGCTCATTTTTAAATAGGTGGTTTATTCTTTGGTTATTGAATTATAGGAGCTCTGTAAATGTTCTGGATATTGAATATTTGTCAGACGTATGTTTTGTGACTATCTTCTCCCAGTCTGTGGGGTACATGTTCATTTTCTAAATGATGTCTGTCAATAAAGGATTTTACATTTTGATAAACTCTTGTCATTTTTTTTCTTTTATGCTCATTGCTTCTGTGTTCTAAGAAACCTTTGATTTCTTCAAGTTGTAAAGATATTCACCTACATTTTCTTCAAGAAGTTTTATAGTTTTAGCTTTTATGTTTAGGTCTGGGATCTGTCTCAAATTGGTTATAGTGGATGGTGTGAATAATGAGTCACTTTTTTCCATGGGACGATCCAGTTTTTGCAGCAGCATTTGTTGAAAAGGCTTTCCTTTCTCTGTTAGATTGCTTTGGCTTCTCTGTGAAAAATCAAATAGTCCTTCATAACATAGATGGGTCTGTTGCTGGGCTGTGTTCTCTTCCACTGATTTATCTGTAGATCCTTAAGCCAGCATTACACTATCTTGACTACGGTAGTTTCATAATAAGTCTTAAAGCCAAGTGGTGTGAGTCCTGTGTTGTTGTTTTGTTATTCAAGATTGATTGAGATATTATAAATCCCTTTTCATCCTTTGGAGGCTGAATGTTAGCCCCCAAAGATAACCACATTCTAGTCTCTGAAGCCTATAAATTTTACCTTATTTGGAAAAAGGGTATTTGTGATTAAGTTTGGGAAGATGATTCCAGAGTGCCCAGGTGGGTTCTAATTCCATCACATATTCTTATAAGAAGGAAGCAGAGGGAGATTTGACATACAGAGAAGAAGGTCATATGAAGGCACAAGGTGAAATATGAGTAATGTGGTCACAAACCAAGGAATGTTAGCATTTGTCAAAAGCTGGAAAGTCAAAGAATAGATTATTACCTCCCTATTAAAGAGAATATAGCCCTGCTAAACCTTAGTTTCAGCCCAGTGTTACTAATTTTGGACCTCTGTCCCCTGGACTGTGAGATAATAAATTTCTGTTGTTTTAACTACCTAGATTATGGTATTTTTAAAATATCAGCCACAAAAAACTAATACACATCTTTCTACTCTCTCTTAACTGCTTGATACACTGACAAGTAGTATCTAAAGTTTAGATAGACAGACTCCAGTAAAATAAATTCTTATTAGAAGGCATTGTTTATAGTGGAATACAGGCACACTTTGAGGTCAGACCAATAGTTTTCAATTATGACTAGGCATTAGCCTTTTAGGCAACAATTAACAAATCTCTGCGCCTGGCGCCCAACTTTAAAGACTAAAATTGTTTAGTGGGGTCTGGCACAAATATTTCCTTAAAAGCACTGAAGGTCTTCGCTCCTCAAAGTATGTCCCGTGACTACCAGCAGCACTGGCATCACTGGCGACTTTGTTAGAAATGCCGAATTTGGGGCCCTACCCTAGATCATAAATCTGCATTTCACCAAGATCCCCAGTGAAATTTATATGCAAGAAATATTAAGATACACTGATATGAGTGACTCCAATGAGCAATAAGGGTTGAGGAGCACTAAATTAGATATGTAGTTTCATTTTACATCTCTTTCCCTTATCAAGAGTACGCTCCTGACCAATAACTCATTTAAATCTTAGAATTTTAATCTGTGGCATAGAAAGTAAAACACCTACTTTGCAGAGTTGTTATAAGGGCTAGATGTGATAATTAATGAAGCGGGACACTGGCACAGATACTTGTTTCCATAAGCAAATGCACGTCGATATGGGCACGCAAGTGGTGACGTCCAAATTGATAGCTCCCCAAACTAAGATGCCCTAGGGTTATCTTGTGTTATTACTCAAGTCTGTAGAGAATGTAAAGAAAATAATCTGGTATGGTCTAGAGACCGTAGATGGAGCGGAGTTTGAGGCAGGTTAGATGAGACTGAATTAAGGCCTAGACAGCCATAAGCCTGAATCAGAATTGGATGCAGAGGAGGAAAATAAAGTTTTGAGTTAGTATTAAGGATAAAGAGAATGGAGAAATGCACATTTCTTTGTAATTCACAGTTAAGATTTACTGAGCTGGAAAAGGACAATAAGGTAGGGCCATTGATTCAGAGATGCCAGGAGTTCATAGAAAGAATAAAAGGTGACCAAATGATTTGACTGTAGGATTTACCAGTAATCAGCAAACATTGATTGGATGTATAGTAACTATTACACTGAGCACAAGTTCTTTGCTAATAAACTATGGTAGAGAGGAAATAAGATACAAAATAAAGGGCCAAATGTAACACGTTTGAGTTTGTGAAAGAAACAGAAGGAAACAAATGGATCACAAATTCCAAGAACTCAAAGTTTTAAGAAGAGAAAGATACGTTTCACAGCAGTAAAATTCAGAGGGAAAGCAAAACTACCTGTCTTAGTCAGGGTTTTCTAGAGGGACAGAACTAACAGGATAGGTGTATATATTAAGGGCAGTTTATTAAGGAGTTTTTAGTCACACGATCACAAGGTCCCACAATAGGCTGTCTGCAAGCTGAGGAGCAAGGACCAATCCATGTCCCAAAGCTGAAGAATCTGGAATCCAATGTTTGAGGGCAGGAAGCATCCAGCATGGGAGAAAGATGTAGGCTGTGAGGCTAGGCCATTCTAGTGTTTCCGAGTTCTTCTGCCTGTTTTTATTCTGGCTGTACTGGCAACTGATTAGATCATCCCCACCCAGATTAAGGGTGAGTCTACCTTTTCCAGTCACTGAATCAAATGTTAATCTCCTTTGGCAACATCCTCACAAAGACACACCCAGGCACAATACTTTGCATCCTTCATTCCAATCAAGTTGACACATAGTATTAACCATCACACTACCTTTTCAGCATTTCCATAGCAAAAGCATGCTCATCTGGGCACACAAGCAGTAGCAACACATTCAGAACTCTCCAAAGTGAATCACTATAAAGTTCTCTGGAATTATGACCCAATTCTGTATCATGCCATCACCCTCTAGGTCTACAGAACTCACGTTTGAGCCAAAGTCCTTTCAATAACCAGTTCCTCTTACCTAACCTCCTTGTTGCATCATCAATTACACATTCTTTATAGATATGTGTTTTTCTTTACTTTCTTTTTTAAAAGTTTTAAAAATAAAGGCTCAATGAAGGCAGGGGAAGCCTCTTTCACAAATAGAAAGTCCCATTTCTAGAAGACAGAAAGCTAACACCATTTATATTATACCCTAAACATTATGAATAATGTTCTTGGTCTATTTTCTCCTCGAGCTTCTTAAGGCTATCATCATATTGGTATAGTTACAATGTCCGGAATGCTGCAGGCACCTTCTCAAAAGTCCCACCTGACAAATGCGTTCTTTCTACCAGATGTGCCTGTTTCTCATCAGCAGTTATGGATGCTATTTTTAGCTGGGACTGAGTGTTATCTTTCCACAGCATGGCTGTTGCTTCAGTTCCTTTCATTATATTTTGCTTCCATTTGTTTAAAACATAAGACTTATTTCAAAAATTTCCAAGGATGCCCTTAGCAAATCCTAGTGCTATTACTTCTAGTCACCTAAATAGAAAAGGCCAAAGAATGTAGCCGTTAGACATTCTATTAAAGGTTAGTATTTGATTTTGAGAAAACAATCTGAACTGTAATGATTTAAAGTTAAAAAAAATCCAAACCTTCTAAGGATTAAATATTTTTATTTTATAAAGAAAGGAATAAGTGATGCATAAACAATGTGAAAATAAATCTTTTTTTTTAAAATCCACGGCCTTGTTTATAAAAAAAATTTAAAAAAAAAGAAAAAGAAAAATACAGTTTTTAGTATAAATTTTACATTCTACAACAAATGTATGCTAATTTTTTAAATAATGCTTTTGTTTTATCCCATCCAGTAAGAAAATGTAAATATAAAAGAATAAATGCAAATAAACAAGTTTTTTTCCTTTTCCCTTGCAAACTCACTCTCCAACCTTTCCAACCCCATTTGCACTTAGTTCTGGCTATTAGGTACTCTACTGGGAGGCTTTCTTATCTTCCAACTTGCAGTTGGGCTTGGCCAAGGGGAGGCATTCTCAGGAGAGATGGGGGCAAGAGGAGGCTGAGATCTGACTTCTTCTTTACTGAGGCAGGCTCCTTCCCTACTGGTCACCTTTGATTGACTTCATGTTTCTACTGAAGGCTACAACTTCTGTTGGGCAGCTTGATTTTATAGTGACTCTGTTTACATTCTGGCATCAGATTCCTTCCCCTGCTCCTTTAGGTATAAGAATAAGAATTTCCACTGTGCCTGGCCCTGAGTATTGCACCACTTTGACTGGCATCCTTCAATCTGACACACTTTTATAAATAGCCCCTTATTCAAACTTGTCTAAGTTTCCTCATTTGATTTTTTTACATTTATTTCCTGCTTGAGGCCCTGATTGATTCAGAAGAGTTTAGCTTCATTCATTCATTAGTTTATTTACTCATTCATTCAGTCCCATATTGATTCATTTATTCAGAAAATGTTGACTATCTACTATGTGCTATGTGCTATTCTGGGCCTTAGGAATACAAACACTGAACAAACAAGAAATCTCTGCCCTTATGGATCTTAGATCTAGTTAGGGAAGACAGATAACACAATACAAGTAGCTAAACTATACTTGTATTAGTATCTTCTAACTATACTTGTATTAGTATCTTGTATTAGTATAGTAACATACTATAGTATGTTAGAAGATAGAAAGTGCTATGAATGCAGAATAAAGAGGGAAAGAGGGATAGGAAGCATAAGTGAAGGAAGGGGCAGAGTGTGGTTAGGGAAGGTCCCACTGAGAAACCGGCATTTGGGTAACAATCTGTAGGAGATGAGAAAAAAAAAAAACAGCTCTACAGAAGGAAGCATTAGGGGCTGAAAAAAGAGCACCTGTGAAGGAAGGCAGGGAAGTACATGGATGCTTGAGGGCAGTATGGCTAGAATGAAATGAGGAGAGGTGAGTTCTGAGAAAAGAGTTCAGAGAGCTGACAGGATGCAGGATGTATAGTGCAGATAGGCTATTACCCGGGCTTTGACTTCTACCCTGAGTGGGTCAGAGAGCCATTGGAAGGTACTTGGTATATGAGTAACATGAGGAAGCTTCTGTTTTGGCAGGATTACCCTGGATGTTGTATTAAGAACAGAATGTGGCCAGGCGCTGTGGCTCATGCCTATAATCCCAGGACTTTGGGAGGCTGAGGTGGGTTAATCACAAGGTCAGGAGTTGGAGACCAGCCTGGCCAACATGGTGAAACCCCATCTCTACTAAAAATACAAATAATTAGCAGGGCTTGGTAGCAGGCACCTGTAAACCCAGCTATCCAGGAGGCTGATGCAGGAGAATTGCTTAAGCCCATGAGGCAAAAGTTGAAGTGAGCCGAGACCATGCCACAGCACTCCAGCCTGGGCAACAGAGCAAGACTCCGTCTCAAAAAATAAAAGAACTGAATGTAAGAAAGTGAAAGTATCTCAGTGAGAATTATTAGGAGGCCACTGAAGAGAAATGGTGGCTTAGAGCAGAAAGGTGGCAGAAGGGATGAGATATAGCCAGCTTTTGGATATATCTTGAAAAAAGCACTTGATAGATGTACTGAGGGACCGGATGTAGTATGGTGAATAAGTACATTCTTGAATAACGTCAGAGCTTATAGATTGAGAAAATGGAAAGAGAGTGACCACTAATTGAGATAGGAAGGACTTGGACTTTTTTAAAAGGAGAAGGTTTGGGATGAGGGACTGGATTTTAGGTTTGAACATAATAAGTTTTGAGATGTCTTTTAGACATTCCAGTATACATGTCACAAAGAATATATACATCTGGAGTTCAGAGGAAAGGGCTAGGTAAGAAATGTAAACATGGTAGCTATTTAGCTTGTATATTGTTGTTGTGAGCACAAGGCAGTATGAATTTATCAAGGGAGGGAAGCCTCAACAGAGCAGAGGACTGATCCTAGGAAGCCTCAACAGAGCAGAGGACGGCTTCCAGCAATAAGCCGTCATGATGATGAGGTGAGTGTTGGCAGAAAAGACCAAGAGTGTCCAATGAGGACGAAGGATATCCAGGATAGTATTAAGTCTTAGAAGTCAAGTGAATACAGTGCTTCACAAAAAAGGGGGTGATTAACATCTTAAATGATCCTGAACAAGATGAGGTTTTATTATTGTCTGTTGGATTTAGTAGCATGGTAGTCTCTGGTGACAGTGGTTTTTGTGGTATGAAGATCGTAAAAGCCATAATGGAGTAGGTTGAAAAAGAAATGTGATAGGATGAATCAAGGAAATAATACAGACTACACTTTTGGAGGTCTTTGCTTAAAAGAAGATCAGAAAATGGGGAGGTGATTGGACAATAAAACGTTGTTAAGAGGAAAACACAGCAGTATGTTTGTGTGCAGGTGGGTAATATCTAATAGAAAGACTAAACAGTAATATGCATGGGAATGAACTGAGAATTTCTGGAGCAATGTCCTTGAGGAAAGAGGTGCTGGAATAAATTTTTTCTTGTGTAGGAAGTGGCCCTTGCCAGGAACATGCATGGTATAAAGAGTAACGGGTATAAGTGCAGGCAGGTAAGTAGAGGAGGAAGTGGGAGTATGTGGAAGTTCTATTCTGAATGCTTGTATGTTCTCATTAAAGTAAAAAGCAAGATTGTCAGCTGGAAGTGAGAATGGAGAGGAGGTGTTGGAGATTTTAGAAGAGAAAAAAGGAAGTGAAATAATAGTCTAAAAGACTGTGAGATTAAGATATCCTCAAAGTAAATATAGCAAGATTTCTGGGAAGCATTAAGGATTCAACTTCAAATGGCTGAAGTTAGTGATGTTGTTTGAAGTTATGCCAGTAAGCATTGCTGTATGTTTTCCCCAGCTGTCGTCAACGCATGAAAGTAAACATGGAATGAGGAAGGAACTGCATTTAACCAGGCAGTGGTTTAGCCAGGTGTCATAGGTTATCTTCCCTAGGAAATAGACTTAGCAGCAGACATTTGCATGCAGGTGGTTTTGCAGGGAATATTCTTCTAAAAAGTATTTCTAAGGGAATAAGGGAAGCAGATTTGCAGAGAAGGAGAAAGTAGAACTGATGTCTGGTATTTCCTTTAGAGATTGTCAGGACTCTGAAACTGGAATGACCCTTGAAAGATGGCTTCAATTGACGAAAGGGGGCAATGTGCCTATGTATCCCAATTTTAACCAGTCATGAGATGTGGGCTGCCCCTAGGGATGGAGGGCAACTTTGGATAGGGTAGTTCCCTCTGGCTGAGGACAATGCTGGGGAAGGAGTCAGCTATGAGTCATCAGCAGGCAGCACTTCTGGTAACTGGGAAAATAATTGCTTCAGTACTAAAAAGAGGATCTGGGAGGCATACCACAGCATTCATTATAGCCCACCCCTTGTGCAACTGAAACCCACTTGCTTCATATGATAAATTCTCACTATCTAAGGACAGCTACCCCAGGATTCCAGATGATCTATTTTCCTGGGGAAACCTGTAACAGAGAGATTGGTAGGGTAAACTATAGTCTCTGTTGCTATAGCTGGTCTTGGGGCCACAACTGATACTTACAGTCATCTTCCCTACTACCCATTATAGACCATGAGTGCTATCCTTTAGTGCTAGCCTTGACTAGCACTTTCATTAGTCTAGACAGCTAACGTGGGAGGTATTCAAATCCTAATCCATTGGGAGTCTGACCGTCTGGTCACCATGCCCCTCATGAGCCATGACTACTGCACTTGTTGACATAGTACGAAAAGTTATCAAGAGAATACTAAAACAGATAGACCCTAAGGTGATCCCCAGTGATTCCTACCTGCTGATGCTTGTGCCTTTGTGACATCTCCTCCCTCCAAATGTGGGTGGGACTTATGAGGTACCATTTGAAGACAGATTCTGTCACCCAGGCTGGAGTGCCAGTGGTACATTTGGCTCACGGCAACCTCCACATACCAGGTTCAAGGGAATCTTGTGCTTCAGGCTTCTGAGTAGCTGGGATTACAGGCATGTGCCCCAAACCCAGCTAATTTTTGTGTTTTTAGTAGAGATGAGGTTTCACCATGTTGGCCAGGCTGGTCTCAAACTCCTGGCCTCAAGTGATCCACCCACCTTGGCCTTCCAAAGTGTTGGGATTATAGGCGTGAGCCACTGCACCCGGCCATATAACGTACTTAGTAGGATATGGCAAAGGTAATGGGATGTCACTCCTGTGATTACATTGCATTATATAAGGCTCTGTGCTGCTGGTAGACTTCTCCTGCTCTTTTGCTAGCCTTGATAATCCAAACTTCTATATTGTGAGCCATCTACGGTCACATGCCAGGGAACTACGTGGATGGCCTGTAGTGGTTGAGTGAAGCCTCTGACTGATAAGCAAAAACAATCTGAAGCTCTCAGTCCCACATTTACAAGAAAATAAATTCTGCCAACCACCTTAGTGAGCTTGGAAGCTGATTCTTTTTTAGTCAAAGAAGGGGAGAACGCTGGCCTTTAGTAGAAAAGGCTGCCTACTATGGCCCTTGAACATTCTAGGCTATAGAATGTTCAAGAAATCTAGTCACTCAAAATTTTCAAATATCTACATTTTCCCATCTCAAGGCCCAGAGTCACATTACTTCTCACTCAGAGTCCTAACCTTAGTATAGTAGACTTTCCAGGTTTTAGAATTCAACTGTATATGGCACTCTGCTACCAACTGAGTCCTGGGCCTCACCTTCGGGTTTGTCTATTATCCACTTGCAGAAGATGAAAGACTCTGCATCTTGCAAAGGAAATTTTCACTGTTCACCTTAAATTGGAGATTAACCACTGTTGGCCTTTCATTATCTTTCTATGATGCTTTAATAACCCCCAGCAGCAGCCATCCAATTCTATACTTCTATATAATTAGTATTTCCTAAATCTCTCAAATGCTTGAGACATGGTATCTGCCAGTATACTCTTACCATAGATATCCCGTCTCAGCTTGCCACAAACAGTAGTTTTAATAATCACAGCACTGCAGGATGCCAGGAGTTGTCATAACTCCACCTCCCACCAGTGATGCTGTCCTCTTTGCTGTCTTGGAGACAGATGATTCCTTTCCAAAATTTGACTTTAGCATCTGCTCTCTAGCACCACTCTGCATGCTGTTTCAAGTCTCTTTCCCTATGGAACAGACTTGGAGGTGGAGATTTGTATGCAGGTGTTTTATAGGGCAGCAGTGGGGCAAGAGACCTACATGGCAGTGAAGAGCGTAGGATTAGGCACAAGGAGAAGCTGAAATGCCACATGGTTGCAACAGAATACAGCTCTTAGCTGATCCCATTGGGAGAACAGAGCTGAGATGGCCCTTCAGAAATGTCCTTAATGGAGGCAAAAAAAGTGCTGGGCTTTGTATACCAATGTCAACCAGTCATTGGATGTAAGCTGCCCCTGAAAGAAGGTATCGGCTTAGGCAAGTTAGCTGTCTTTGATGGAGGGAAATTCCTGGGGATGAGATCGGTTGTAGGCCAGGCACAGCCAACAGACTCAGCATTGGACAGTGAATGCTTCTGTCCGGAAGTGGGGATCTGAGTGGTGCAGTGCGGTGGAAAGGTGATGCCGGAGAGCTATGAGAGAGCATGATATTTAGATAGGTGAGGAGGAAAGAGGGGATGCAAGGATAAGGAGGGTCATGAATCGTAGATTCAAATGATGTCAGTTGATTGTTGGAGTCAGCGAACCAGAAGTAATAAGACAGAAAAATAAAAGATGACATTTGGAGAGTGGAATGATTATATTTGATATTTTTCAAAGCGTCATTATCAGGTCCTTACTTATGACCATTTATTCTAAAGATTGAATCACTCAATCACAAAGTCTCAACATATATCAAATTACTTGCCAAATGAAAGCTTTTCTACATATGCCAGTGTATAATTCTATTAGAATTGTATGCATTGAAACACACCCACATTTACAATCACAAGAGTGTGAAGCCTACAGTCATTTTTGCTCCAAGGCTGGTGACAAATTACATTGAAAAGTTTCGTGATAACTAGTTCAGCAGTTTTCAAATTATTTCAATGAAACAAATGGTGCTTTTGCATCAGAAGCAGCTATTGCTATATTTTCCCCAAATATAGTTAAAAGGTAGATATTAAAACACAAGTAATCAAATATTCCACTTTGTCTATCTATTCTTCAAAAGCCAATTTTCTTACCTCTGGCTTCTGAAATTCTTTTTATCACAACTGAAATGCAGGGGTTCCTTGACAAGGACAATTTTGCAAAAGAAATTGAAGTTTGTAAACTTCAAATGCCAAGTGAAAGTTTGCAGGCTTCAAAACTCCAACTAGAATATCCTTTGCAAGGAACTTCAATTTTTCACTTATTACTAGAAGAAACTTTCTATCCTTCACTAAATTTTGAAGGCTGCCAGAATAATTTAGGATGAAATGGCTACTTGCCCAGAGACAGAAGGCAATGATGTGAACTTTAATCAAAATTAGAGACTGAAAAGAATATTTGAAATATTCCTTCCCTAGAGGTAGATGTTTCTAACAGTCCAATACACTTTTATTAAAAAAAAATTCTGGGGAGAGATCCAAGATGGCTGATGATTAGCAGCTCAGGCACGTACCTCCCAGTGAAAGTGCAAAGAACGAGAGGACGCCACACTTTCAGACGAATATTAGTTGCTCACAGACCAGGAGATTCCCAGTGGAGGAGCTCCACGGGTCGCCAGGGCGACTCTTGTGGCCAGCGTGGCGGTTTTGCTGGTGCCTTAGCACGCCAGTTCTTAGTGCAGAGTCCGGAGATTCCCGGGCAGAAAAGCACCATCAATCTTAACACCGCTGTTTTGGCCGGCGCAGTGGATTGCTCAGATTTAGACGCAGGGAATCAACAAGTTGGACGTCAGAGACCCAGTTAGAAAGTCGGTAATTATAAAGACGACAGATGGACAAATATATAATGAAGGGAAGAAATCAGCGTAAAAAGATAGAGAATACTCAAAATCAGAGTGCCTCTCCCTCTACAGGGGATTGCAATTCCTCATCAATAACGGAACAAGGCTGAATAGATTACACGTGTGTTCCAATAACAGAAGCAGGTTTCAAAACGTGGGTGATAAGAAACTTCTGTGAATTAAAAGAACTTGTTCTAACCCAATGCAAAGAAACTAAGAACCTTGAAAAAAGGTTTGACGAAATGTTAACGAGAATGGACAATTTAGAGAAGAATATAAGTGAATTGATGGAGCTGAAAAACACAACACGAGAACTTCGTGAAGCATGCACAAGTTTAAACAGTCAAATTGATCAAGCAGAAGGAAGGATATCAGAAGTCGAGGACCAGCTCAGTGAAATGAAACGAGAAGACAAGAATGCAGAAAAAAGGATGAAAAGGAATGAGCAAAGTCTCCAGGAAATATGGGACTATGTGAAAAGACCTAATTTACGTTTGATAGGTGTACCTGAATGTGATGAAGAGAATGAATCCAAGTTGGAAAATACTCTTCAGGATATCATTCAGGAAAATTTTCCCAACCTGGCAAGGCAGGGTAATATTCAACTCCAGGTAATGCAGAGAACACCACAAAGATATTCTTCAAGAAGACCAACCCCAAGGCACATAATCGCCAGATTTATTAGGGTTGAAATGAAGGAGAAAATACTAAGGGCAGCCAGAGAGAAAGGTCAGGTTACCCATAAAGGGAAACCTATCAGACTTACAGCAGATCTCTCAGCAGAAACCCTACAAGCCAGAAAAGAGTGGGGACCAATATTTAACATCCTTAAAGAAAAGAACTTTCAACCCAGAATTTCCTATCCAGCCAAACTAAGCTTTATGAGCGAAGGAAAAATTAAATCTTTTGCGAACAAACAAGTACTTAGAGAGTTCACCACCACCAGGCCTGCTTTACAAGAGCTTCTGAAAGAAGCACTATACATATAAAGGAACAACCAATATCAGCCTTTCCAAAAATATATCAAAAAGCAAAGAACTTTAACACAATAAAAAATTTACATCAACTAATGGGCAAAACAGCCAGCTAGCATCAAACGCCAGTATTAAACTTATATATATTTTAATTGGATAAAAAGCCAAAACCCATCGGTATGCTGTATCCGGGCCCATCTTACATGCAACGATACACAAAGACTCAGAGAGAAGGAGGAAGATTTACCAATCAAACAGAGAGTAAAAATAAACTAATAAACAAAAAGCAGGAGATGCAATTCTCGCCTCTGATAAAGTAGAATTTAAAGCAACAAAGATCAAAAGAGGCGAGGAATGACATTACATAATGGCAAAAGGATCAATGCAACAAGAAGAGCTAACGATTCCATAGATCAACGAGATAGAAAATTAACAAGGATATTCAGAACTTGAACTCAGACCCGGAACAAGTAAACTTAATAAACATTTATAGAACTCTCCACTTCAAATACACAAAACATACATTACCACCTCACACCTATTCCAAAGGTGACTATATAATTGGAAGTAAATCACTCCTCAGTAATTGCATAGCATTTCATAGGTTTAAATTAAATATTGGTTAGCTGTTTGTTTGTTATCTTCTTCCCTTATTCCTTCCTGACTACATCATTAAGTATAATTATCAGTATAAAAGAGGTTTTCAATACCCATTACTAAATTGCATTCTAGCCTGGGCAAGAAAGCAATACTCCCATTCTCTCTCCCTCTTTCTTTTCCTTCTCCCTCCTCCCCATTCTCTCTCTCTCTTTCTCTTCCTTTTCCCCCCTTCCTATTCTCTCTCTCTCTTTCTAAAAAAAAAAAAAAAAAAAAAAAAATTCTGCCTCTATTTCTGCAGCTCTGCAGTCATGCACTGCATAATGGTGTTTCAGTCAAGGATGGACTGCATATAGGATAGTGGTCCCATAAGATTGTAATAGTGTATTTGTACTGAACCTTTTCTACATTTAGATAGGTTTAGATACACAGATATTTACTATTTGCTTATTTGCCTACGGCATTCAGTACAGTAACATGCTGTACAGG
This sequence comes from Aotus nancymaae, assembly GCF_030222135.1. Lineage (NCBI taxonomy): Eukaryota > Metazoa > Chordata > Mammalia > Primates > Aotidae > Aotus > Aotus nancymaae. The sequence goes on along the minus strand of NW_026988494.1, from coordinate 3,327,828 downwards.
TTTATAACCTGAAAGAAATAGGCTACACTATAGAACATAAGCACATAAGTATGCTCTACCATCTTGGTTTGTGCAACTACACTCTATGATGTTTCCACAACAAAAATCACCTAACAAGGCATTTTACAGAATATATCCCTGTCATTCGGTGACATGACTATACTTGTACAAGCACATTTGTATTGGAACAGCTCTATTCTGAATATAATTAAAGTCCAATTTCTTTACTTTTTTCAGAGCCCTGTGAATGTTTTCCCTTAATATTCATGGCTGACATTTTTATGTATGTTGAACAAATATTTTGTACTTCATGGACAGGGACTCATATGGCATGACCAAGAAGTGCAGTCAATCTTACCAATGTATGTTGAGTAGTAAATGGTAAAAGAAACTTCAAAAAGATCAGTGCAAGTAGCCAATCAGATTACTTTTGAGAGGCCTTCAAGATTAGTTTTGCACTGTCCCCTTGGTATATATGATAGAATGTTCAGAGGATATTCAGTTTTTTTAGTGGAATTCAATTAAACCAATGTGCAAAATATACTTTTTTATGAAAAAGATTGAGTGACACACTAGACATAAAAAGAAACTACACATTGATTTTGTTCTCAATTATAAAAGACAAACTCGTATACAGTTAGGGAGCACTAAAATTGATAAAGGATATTTTCTTCATTATATTTATTGCCATTTATTTGTATATTTTTAGAGGCAGGATCTGGCTCTATTGCACAGTCTGGAGTACAGTGGTTAGATGACATCTCACTGTAGCCTTGAACTTCTAGCCTAAAGTGATCCTCCTGCCTCAGCCTCCTAAAGTGCTGGGATTATAGGCATGAGCCACTTTGCCTGGCCTTTAAATAATATTTTCTATAGTTCCCCAGATGAGGTTGGAATTGAGGGAAGAGTACATATGTGCTTCTATCGTACTGTTCTAGTTATTTCAAAAATATCAAAAGGAAATACATTACATTAATATAGTATTTAACAAAGGTTGTTGATGGCTACATAGATATTCATTATAATATTCCTGTTTTTGTATGTTTGCAATGTTTTTTGTTTTTCTGAAAAGTACTTTACTTTCATTTTTTTAAATTAAAAAAATTGTGGGTAAATAGAGTGTATTTATAGGCTACATAAAATGTTTTGATATAAGCTTACAATGTGAAATAAGCACATCATGGAGAATAGGGTATCCATCCCATCAAGCATTTACCCTTTGAGTTAAAAACAATCCAATTATACTCTTTACATTATTTTAAAATGCACAGTTAAGTTATTGACTATAGTCACTCTCTTATGCTATCAAATAGAAGGTCTTATTCATTATTTCTATTTCATACCCATTAACCCTCCCCACTTCCCCCGATTCCGCTCTCCACTACCCTTCCCAGCCTTTGGTAACTATCCCTCTACTCTCTACATCCATGAGTTCAATTGTTTTGATTTTTAGATCCTACAAATAAGTGAGAACATATGATGTCTGTCTTTCTATATCCGGCTTATTTCACTTAACATAATAAACTTCAGTTCCATTTATGTTGTTGCAAATGCCTGAATCTCATTTCTTATGGCTGAATAATACTCCATTGGGTATATGGACCACATTTTTCTTTCTTTCTTTTTTTTTTTTATAGTAGATAGCTTTTTAAAATTTTATTTTACTTTAAGTTCTGGGGTACATGTGCAGATCTTGCAGGATTGTTACATAGGTATACATATATCATGGTGTTTTGCTGCCTCCATCCCCCCATAACCTACATTAGGTATTTCTCCTAAAGTTATCCCTACCCCAACTACCCACCCCTTGCTATCACTCCCCTAGCCCCCACCCCACAAAAGACCCCAGTGCATGATGTTCCCCTCCCTGTGTCCATGTGTTCTCATTATGAATGAGAACACATGAATGAGAACATTTTCTTATGAAAATTCATAAGAAAAACCCACTTATGAATGAGAACATGCAGTGTTTGGTTTTCTGTTCTTGTGTCAGTTTGCTGAGAATGATGGCTTCTAGATTCATCCAAATCCCTGCAAAGAACATGAACCAATTCTTTTTTATGGCAGTACAGTATTCCATGGTGTATATGTGCCACATTTTCTTTATCCAGTCTATCTTTGATGGGCATTTGGGTTGGTTCCAAGTCTTTGCTATTGTAAATAGTGCTGCAGTGAAGATAGGTGTCCATGTGTCTTTATAACAAATTGATTTATAATCCTTTGGGCATATACCCAGTAATGGAATTGCTGGGTCAAATGGTATTTCTATTTCTAGATCCTTGAGGAATCACCACACTGTCTTCCACAGTGGTTGAACTAATTTACACTCCTGCCAACAGTGTAAAAGTGTTCCTATTTCTACCCATCCTCTCTAGTATCTGTTGTCTCCAGATCGCCATTGTAACTGGCATGAGATGGTGTCTCAATGTGGTTTTGATTTGCATTTCTCTAATGACCAGTGATGATGACCATTTTTTTCATATGTTTATTGGCCACATAAATGTCTTCATTTAGAAAGAGTTCATATCTTTTGCCTACTTTTTGATATGGTTGTTTGGTTTTTTCTTATATATTTGTTTTAGTTCTTTGTAGATTCTGGATATTAGCTTTTTGTCAGGTGGGTAGATTGCAAAAATTTTTTCCCATTCTGTTGGTTGCTGGTTCACTCTGATGATTGCTTCTTTCACTATGCAGAAGCTCTGGAGTTTAATTAGGTCCCATTTGTCTATTTTGGCTTTTGTTGCCATTGCTTTTGATGTTTTAGTCATGAAGTCCTTGCCTATGCCTATGTCTGAATGGTATTGCCTAGATTTGGTTTTCTGTTCTTGTGTCAGTTTGCTGAGAATGATGGTTTCTAGATTCATCCATGTCCCTGCAAAGGACATGAACCCATCCTTTTTTATGGCTGCATAGTATTCCATGGTGTGCCACATTTTTTTCATCCAGTCTATCTTTGATGGGCATTTGGGTTGGTTCCAAGTGTTTGCCATTATAAACAGTGCTGCAATGAACATACTTACCCTTCCTAGGGTTTGTATGATGTTAGGTTATGTTTATATATTTAATCCATCTGGAATTAATTTTTGTATAAGGTGTAAGGAAGGGGTCCAGTTTCAGCTTTCTGCAGGTGGCCTCCCAGTTTTCCCAACATCATTTATATTAAACAGGAAATCCTTTCCCCATCACTTGTTTTTGTCCAGTTTGTCAAAGATCAAATGGTTGTAGATGTGTGGCATTATTTCTGAGGCCTCTGTTCAGTTCCATTGGTTTATATCTCTGTTTTGGTACCAGCACAATGCTATTTTGATTACTATAGCCTTGTAGTATAGTTTGAAGGCATGCCTCCAGCTTTTTTTTTTTTTTTTTTCCTTAGGTTTGTCTTGGCTATGCAGGCTCTTTTTTAGTTCCATATGAAGTTTAAGGTGATTTTTTCCAGTTCTGTGAAGAAGGTCAGTGGTAGTTTGATGGGGATAGCATTGAATCTATAAATTACTTTGGGCAGTATGGCCATTTTCACGATATTGATTCTTCCTAACCATAAGCATGGAATGTTTTACCATCTGTTTGTGTCCTCTTTTATTTCCTTGAGTAGTGCTTTGTAGTTCTCCTTGAAGAGGTCCTTCACGTCCCTTGTTAGTTGTATTCCAAAGTATTTTATTTTCTTTGTAGTGATTGTGAATGGGAGTTCACTCATGATTTGGCTCTCTTGTTTGTCTGTTATTGGTGTATAGGAATGCTTCTGATTTTTGCATGTTGATTTTGTATCCAGAGACTTTGCTGAAGTTGCTTATCATCTTAAGGAGATTTTGGGCTGAGACAATGGAGTCTTCTAAATATACAATCATGTCATCTGCAAATAGAGACAATATGACTTCCTCTTTTCCTAATTGAATACCCTTTATCTTGTCTGATTGCTCTGGCTAGAACTTCCAATACTATGTTGAATAGGAGTGGTGAGAGATGGCACCCTTGTCTAGTGCCAGTTTTCAAAGGGAATGCTTCTAGTTTTTGCCCATTCAGTATGATTTTGGCTGTGGGTTTGTCATAAATAACTTTTATTATTTTGAGATATGTTCCATCGATATCTATTTTATTCAGAGTTTTTAGCATAAAGGACTATTGAATTTTCTCAAAGGCCTTCTCTGCATCTATTGAAATAATCATATGTTTTTCGTCTTTGATTCTGCTTATGTGATGGATTACATTTATAGATTTGCGTATGTTGAATCAGCCTTGCATCCCTGGGATGAAGCTTACTTGATCGTGATGGATATGCTTTTTGATATACTATTGCATTTGGTTTGCCAGTATTTTATTGAAGATATTTGCATTGATGTTTATCATGGATATTGCCTGAAATTTTCTTTTTTAGTTGTATCTCTGCTAGGTTTTGGTATCAGGATGATGTTGGTCTCATAAAATGAATTATGGAAGATTCCCTCTTTTTGTATTGTTTGAAATAATTTCAGAAGGAATGGTACCAGTTCCTTTTTGTGTGTCTGGTAGAATTCAGCTGTGAACCCATCTGGACCTGGACTTTTTTTAGTTGATAGGCTATTAATTGCTGCCTCTACCTCATATCTTGTTATTGGTCCATTTTGGGATTCAACTTCTTCCTGGTTGAGTCTTGGTAGAGTACAAGTGTCCAGGAATTTATCCATTTCTTCTAGATTTACTGGTTTATGTGCACAGAGTTGTTTGTAGTAATCTCTGGTGGTAGTTTGTATTTCTGTGGAATTGGTAGTGATATCCCCTTTATCATTTTTTATTGCATCTATGCAATTCTTCTCTCTTTTCTTTTTTATTAATCTGGCTAACAGTCTGTCTATTTTGTTGATCTTTCTAAAAAAACAGCTCCTGGGTTTATTGAGTTTTTAAAGGGTTTTTATATCTGTATCTCCTTCAGTTCTGCTCTGATATTAGTTATTTATTGTCTTCTGCTAGCTCTGGAATTTATTTGATCTTGCTCCTCTAGTTCTTTTAATTTTGATGATAGGGTGTCTATTTTAGTTCCTTCCTCGCTTCTCATATGGGCATTTAATGCTATAAATTTCCTTCTAGACACTACTTTAAATATATCCTAGATATTCTGGTACATTGTGTCTTTGTTCTCATTGGTTTCAAAGAACATCTCTATTTCTGCCTTCATTTCATTATTTATCCAGTAGTCATTCAGGAGCAGGTTGTTCAGTTTCCAAGTAGTTGTGTAGTTTTGAGTGAGTTTCTTAATCCTGAGTTCTAATTTGATTGCACTGTGGTCTGAGAGATGGGTTGTTACAATTTCTGTTCTTTTGCATTTGCTGAGGTGTGATTTACTTCCAATTATGTGGTCAATTTTAGAGGAAGCATGATATGGTGCTGGGAAGAATGTATAGTCCGTGAATTTGGGGTGGAGAGTTCTGTAGATGTCTATTCATTCTGCTTGGTCCAGATCTAAGTTCAAGTCCTGGAAATCCTTGCTAATTTTCTGTCTTGTTGATCTGTCTAATATTGATAGTGGAGTGTTAAAGTCTCCCACTATTATTGTGTGGCAGTCTAAGTCCCTTTGTAGGTCATTAAGAACTTGCTTTATGTATCTGGGTGCTCCTGTATTGGGTGCATATATATTTAGGGTCATTAGCTCTTCTTGTTGCATTGATCCTTCTACCATTATGTAATGTCTTTCTTTGTCTCTTTTGATCTTTGTTGGTTTAAAGTCCATTTTATCAGACATTAGGATTGCAACCCCTGCTTCTTTTGCTCTTCATTTGCTTGGTAAATCTTCCTCCATCCCTTTATTTTGAGTCTATGTGTGTCTTCGCATGTGAGATGGGTCTCCTGAATACAGCACACCAATGGGTCTTGACTTTTTATCCAATTTTTCAGTTTGTGTCTTTTGATTGGGGTATTTAGCCCATTTACATTTAAGGTTAATATTGTTATGTGTGAATTTGTTCCTGCCATTTCGATACTAGCTGGTTGTTTTTCCCATTAGCTGACACGGTTTCTTAATTGTGTTGTTGGTCTTTACCATTTGGTACTTTTCTGCAGTGGTTGGTACCAGTTGTTCTTTTCCAGGTTGTTCCTTTCTCCTGCTTCCTTCAGGAGCTCTTGCAAGGCAGGCCTGGTGGTGACAAAATCTCTTAGCAATTGCTTGTCCATAAAAGATTTTATTTCTCCTTCACTTATGAAGCTTAGTTTGGCTGGATATGAAATTCTGAGTTGAATGTTCTTTTTTTAAGGATATTGAATATTGGCCCCCACTCTCTTCTGGCTTGTAGGGTTTCTGTTGAGAGATCCACTTTGAGTCTGATGGGCTTCCCTTTGTGAGTAACCAAACCTTTCTCTCTGGCTGCCCTTAGCATTTTTTCCTTCATTTCAACCCTGGTGAATCTGATGATTATGTGCCTTAGGGTTGCTCTTCTTGAGGAATATCTTTATGGTGTTCTCTGTATTTCCTGGATTTGAATGTTGGCCTGCCTTGCTAGGTTGGGGAAGTTCTCCTGGATAATATCCTGAAGAGTGTTTTCCAACTTGGATTCATTCTCCGCATCACATTGAGGTACCCCAATCAAACGTAGATTAGGTCTTTTCACACAATCCCATATTTCTTGGAGGCTTTGTTCATTTCTTTTCACTCTTTTTTCTCTAATCTTGCCTTGTCATTTTATTTCATTGAGTTGGTCTTCAATCTCTGATATCCTTTCTTCTGCTTGATTAATTCAGCTGTTGAAACTTGTGTGTGCTTCAAAGTTCTCATGCTGTGTTTTTCAGCCCCATCACGTCATTATGTTCTTCTCTAAGTTGGTTATTCTAGTTAGCATTTCATCTAACCTTTTTTCAAGGTTCTTAGTTTCTTTGCATTGGTTTAGAACATGTTCTGAAGCCTGTTTCTGTCAATTCATCAAACTCATTTTCTATCCAGTTTTGTTCACTTGCTGGTGAGGAGTTGTGATCCCTTGGAGGAGGAGAAGCATTCTGGTTTTTGGTGATTGCATCCTTTTTTTGCTGCTTTCTTCCCATCTTCATGGATTTATCTACCTTTGGTCTATGAAGCTGGTGACTTTCGGATGGGGTCTCTGAGTGGACATCCTTTCTGTTGATGTAGAAGCTATTTCTTTCTGTTTTTTAGTTTTCCTTCTAACAGTCAGGCCTCTCTGCTGCAGGACGGCTGGAGGTTCAGTCCAGACCCTCCTTGCTTGGGAATCACCTGCAGGGTCTACAGAACAGTAAGGGTTGCTGCTTGTTCCTTCTTCAGGTATCTTCGTTCCAGAAGGGTACCTGCCAGATATCAGCCAGAGCTCTCCTTTATGAGATGCCTCTTTGCAGACATGGGGGTCAAGGAGCCACTTGAGGATGCAGTCTGTCCCTTATCAGAGCTCAAGTGCCGTGCTGGGAGCTCCATTGTTCCTTTCAGAGCTGTTGTGTGGGACATTTAAGTCTTCTGCAGTGGATCTCACAGCCCCCTCTTTTCCCAGGTGCTCTTTCCCAGGAAGGGGGGGCTTTATTTATAAGTCCCTGATGTGCTGCTGCCTTTTTCAGAGATGCCTTGCCCAGCAAGGAGGGAATCTAGTCACAGTCTGCCTTTAGAGGCATTGCTGAGCTGCTATGGGTTCTGTCCAGCTGCTGTATAAATGTCCTTGTGGTTTTGTTTACACAGGTAAGGTTAGAACTGCCTTGGTAATGGTGGATTGCCTTGGTTATGGCAAGTGCCTCAGTAATGGTGGACACCCTTCCCCCTATGGAGCTTGACCATCACCGGTTGAGTTCAAACTGCTGTTCCGGCTGTGAAACTCTCAAGCCAGTGCATTTCATATTGCTAGTCCTTGTGGGGGTAGAACCCATGGAGCCAGAGCACCTGGCTCCCTGCCTTCAGCCCCTCTTTTCCAGGTGTATGTGTGGCCCTGTCTTGTAGGCATTCCAGGCTCCAGTTAAAATGGTCACCCAGATTTGTATGGGTTTCTGTGCTGGAAACCTGAGGTGCTTGTCGGCCAGTGGGAATCTCCTGGTCTGTTGGCCGTAAAGACTATGGGAAAAGTGCAGTATCTGAACCAGAGTGCCAGAATGGCCGGAAAAGCCCCCAGTGACCTCCACTGTGTAGGAAGAGGGGCCCTTTCCACTTCCCAGGTGAGGAAGCACCCCACCTTGCCTCAACTCACCCTCCTTGGGATACACTCACTGTCCAACCACTCCCATTGAGAAGCACCTGGTACCTCGTTTGGAAATGCGGTGATCACTCGCCCTCTGTGTCACTCTTGCTAGAAACCGTACTCTGTACTCCAGAGCTGTTCCTATTCCACCATCTTGGTGGAGCTCCCTGTACCATCTTTTTCTTATCTATTCCTCTGTTAATAGACACATAGGTTGCTTCCAAATCTTAGCTATTATAAACAATGCTGCAACAAACATAGGAGTAAAGATATCTCTCCAATATACTGATTTTCTTTCTTTTGGGTTAGATACCCAGCAGTGGAATTACTAGATCACATGGTAGCTAAACTGTTAGTTTTTTGAGGGACTATCAAACTGTTCTCCATAGTGGTTGTACTAGTTTACATTCCCACTTCTCACCAACAGTGTACAATAGTTCCCTTTTCTCCACATCCTTGCCAGCATTTGGTATTGTCTGTTTTTTCTTTCTTTTTTTTTTTTTTTTTTTGGATAAAAGCCATTTAAACTGGGCTGAGATGGTATCACATTGTAATTTTGATTTGTATTTCTCTGATGATCAGTGATGTTGAACACCTTTCACATGCCTGTTTTCCATTTGTTTGTCTTCTTTTGAAAAATGTCTATGCAAATCTCTTGCCCATTTTTGATCAGGTTATTAGACTATATCATATAGAGTTGTTTGTCTGAGCTCCTTAGATATTCTGGTTATTAATCTTGTCAGATAGGTAGTTTGCAAATATTTTCTCTCATCTGTGGGTTGTCTTTTCACTGTGTTGATTGTATCCTTTGCTGTTCAGAAGCTTTTTAACTTAATGTGATCCTATTTGTCCATGTTTGCTTTGGTTGCCTCTACTTGTAGGGTATTGCTCAATAAATTTTTGCCCAGACCAATGTCCTGAAGATTGTTACCAGTTTTCTTGTAGTAGCTTTATAGTTTGAGGTATTAGATTTAAGCCTTTAATCCATTTTGATTTGGAGTTTGTATATGGTGAGAGATAGGGGTCTAGTTTCATTCTTCTGCATATGGATATCTAGTTTTCCCAGCACCATTTATTGGAGAAACTCTCTTTTCCCCTGTGTATGTTCTTGGCAGATTTGTCAAAAATGAGTTCACTGTAGGTGTGTGGATTTGTTCCTGGAATTCTTTATTCTGTTCCATTGGTTTGTATGTCTGTTTTTATGTCTGTACCATGCTGTTTGGGTTACTATAGCCCTGTAGTATAATTTGAAATCAGATATGTGATTCCTCCAGTATTGTTCTTTTTGCTTAGAATAGATTTGGCTATTTTGGGTCTTCTGAGGTTTCATACATGGAACCAAAAAAAAAAAAAATTAGGATTGTTTTATCTATCCCTGTAAAGAATGTCATTGGTATGTTGATAGGGATTGCTTAAATCTGTAGATTGCTTTGGGTAGTATGGGCATTAAAAAATTTTTATGCTTCCAATCCATGAACATGGAATATTTTTCCACTTTTGGTGTCTTTTTTCATTCTTTCATTAGTGTTTTACAGTTTTCATTATAGCGATCTTTCACTTCTTTGGTTAATTTCTAGGTATTTCATTTGAGGTTTGGCTATTGTAAATGGAATTACTTACAAAAAAATAATCTTTCACATTGTTCACTGTTGGCATATAAAAATGCTACTGATTTTTGTATGTTAATTTTGTATACTGCAATTTTATTGGATTTGTTTATCAGTTTTAATAGTTTTCTTGTGGAGTCATTAGGTTTATCCAAATATAAGATCATATTATCTGCAAGCAAGGATAATATGACTTTTTTTTTTTCAATTTGGATCCCATTTATATCTTTCTCTTGTCTGATTGCTCTACTTAGGACTTTCAGTACTATGTTGAATAACAGTGATGACTAGGTATCCTTGTCATATTTCAGATCTTAGAGAAAAGACTTTCAGGTTTTCCCCATTCAGTATGACATTAGCTGTGGATTTGTTGTATATGGCTTTCATTATGTTGAGGTATGTTTCTTCTATCCCCAGTTTTTTGAGAGTTTTTTTTTTTTTAATCGTGAGGGAGTATTGAATTTATCAAATGCTTTTTCAGCATCAGTGGAAAGAATCATATGATTTTTATCCTTCATTCTATTGATATGATGTATCTGATCGATTTGCTTATGTTGAACCATCCTTGCATGCCAGGAATAAATCCCACTGGGTCATGATGAATGATCTTTGTAATGTATTGTTGAATTTTGTTTGCTATATTTTATTGAGGATTTTGGCTTGCTATATTTTGTTGAGGATTTTGGCATCCATATTAATCAGAGACATTGGCCTGTAGTTTTCTTTTTTTGATGTGTTTTTGGTTTGATATCAGGATAATAATGGCCTTGTAGAATGAGTTTGGAAGTACTCTCTCCTCCTTTATTTTTTAGAATAGGTTGAGTAGGATTGGTATTGATTTCTGTTTAAATATTTGGTAGAATTCAGCCATGAAGCCATTGGGTCCAAGGCTTTTTTTTAATTGAGAATTTTTTATTACAACTTTGATCTTGTTACTTGTTATTGATCTGTTCAGGTTTTGGATTTCTTTCTGGCTCAATCTTAATAGGTTGCATGTATCTAGGAATTTGTCCATTTCTTCTAGATTTTCCAGTTTATTGGCATATAGTCACTCAGAGTAGCCACTCATGTTCTTTAGAATTTCTGTAATATCATTTTTAATATCTCCTTTTTTATTTCTGATTTTATTTGAATCTTTTTTTCTTAGTCTGTCTAAAGGTTTGTCAATTTTGTTTAACTTTTCAAAAAAATCAATTTTTTGTTTCATTGATTTTTTTGTATTATTTTTCCATTTCAATTTAACTTATTTCCATTCATTGATTTTTTTGGTATTATTTTTCCATTTCAATTTCACTTATTTCCACTCTGATCTTTATTATTTTTTTTCTTCTACTAATATGGGGTTTGATTTGCTCTTGCTTTTCTACTTTAAGATGCATCTTTAAATTGTTCCTTTGAATTTTTTTTTAATGTATGCACTTATAAACTTCCGTCTGAGCACTGCTTTTGCTGTATCCCATAGGTTTTGGTATATTGTGTTTCCAATATAATTTATTTCAAAAAAGTTTTCAACTTATTTCTTAATTTCTTCATTGGCCCACTGACAATTCAGGAACATGTTGTGTAATTTCTATGTATTTGTATAATTTCCAAAATTTCTGTTGTTATCTATTTCTAGTTTTATTCCATTGTGGTCACAGAAGATGCTTGATATTATTTTATTTATTTATTTTTAATGCTTTAAGACTTTTCTTTTGACTTAATATAAGGTATGTACTTGAGAATAATCCATGTGCTGAGGAAAAGAAGAAATATTCCACAGCTCTTGGATGAAATGTTCTGTAAATATCTATTAGAGAAATTTGGTTGATAGTGTAGATTAAGTCTGATGTTTATGAATTTTCTGTCAAGAAGATCTGTCCAGTGCTGAAAGTGGGGTGTTAAAGTCGCCAACTATTACTGTATCGGGTCTGTCTCTTTAGCTCTAATAATATTATTTCCTCTATATAACTGGGTGCTTCAGTGTTGGGTATATATATATTTAAAATTATTATATCCTCTTGCTGAATTAACCCCTTTATCATTACAGAGTGACTTTTTTGTTTCTTTTTTCAGTTTTTGTCTTCAAATCTATTTTGTCTGATATAAGTATAGTAACCCTTGCTCTTTTTTGGTTTCCATTGGCATGGAATATCTTTTCCCATCCCTTTAAGTCTACATGTTATTTATAGATAAAGTGCAATTCTTATAGGCAACAGGACAATGGGTCATTTTTTTCATCCATGCATACAGTCTATGTATTTTGAGTGGAGAGTTTAATGCATTTACATTCAATGTTATTATTGATAAGTAAGGACTTACTCATGCCATTTTGTCATTTGTTTTCTGGTTTTGTGGCCTTCTCTTCCTTCTTTATTCCTGTCTTTCTCTAGTGAAGATGGTTTTCTCTGCTGATACATTTAGTTTCTTGCTTTTTATTTTTTGTGTATTGATTGTATGTTTTTTGGTTTGAGGTTACCATGAAGCTTGCAAATACTACCTTAACACCCATTATTTTAACCTGAGAACAACTTAATACTATTTTCATAAACAAACCAACAAGCAAAAATGAAACTAATACAAACTCACCTTAATTTGATGCCCCCACTTTTTAATTTTTTTGTTGTTTTAATTTGTATCTTATTGTACTATGTCATGAATATTTGTAGGTGTTTTTTTGTTTCTTGTTAAGTCTTTTTTCTTAATGTAAGAGTAGTTTATACACTATGGTAACAGTGTTAAAATATTTTGGGTTTTACTGTCTATTTACTATTACCAGCGTGTTTTGTACCTTTAGGTAATTATTTATTGCTCATTAATGTCCTTTTCTTTCTGGTTGAAGTAATTCCTTTAGTATTTCTTGTAGGATGGATCTAGTATTGTTGAAATCCCTCAGCTTTGTTTGTCTGGGAAAATATTTATTTCTTCTTAATGTTTGAAGAATGTTTTTGCCAGATGTACTACTCTAGTGTAAAAGTTTTGGGTTTTTTTTCTTCAGCACTTTAAATATATCATGCCATTCTCTTCTGGTCTGTAAGGATTCCACTGAAAAGGCTGTTGCCAGATGTATTGGAGCCCCATTGTATATTATTTGTTTATTTTCCTGCTTTCACGATCCTTTCTTTATTCTTGACCTTTGAGAGTTTGATTATTAAATTTCATGAGATAGTCTTCTTTGGGTTAAATCTGCCTGATGTTCTATAATCTTCTTGTACTTGGATACTAATATATTTCTCTAGGTTTGTGATTTCTCTGTTATTATCCCTTTAAACAAACTTTCTATGCTATCTCCTCTTTAAAGCCAATAACTCTTAGATTTGCCCTTTTGGGCTATTTTCTAGATCCTGCAGTGTGCTTCATTTTTTTTAAATTATTTTTTCTTTTGTCTCTTCTATTTTCAAATAGCACATCCTCAAACTCACTATTTTTTTCTTATGCTTGATTCATTCTGCAATTAAAGGACTCTGATAAATTCTTCAGTATGTGTATTGCATTTTTGAAAATTACACTTTAAGTTCTTGGATGTAGGTGCAGAACATGCAGGTTTGTTACATAGGTATGCACATGTCATGGTGGTTTCTTGCACCCATCAACCCATCATCTACATTAGGTATTTCTCCTACTGCTATCCCTCCCCTAGCTCCCCACCCCCAAAAATGCCCTGGTATGTGATGTTACACTTACTGTGTTCATGTGTTCTCATTGTTCAACTCCTACTTATGAGTGAGAACATGTGGTTTTTGGTTTCCTGTTCCTGTGTTAGTTTGCTAAGAATGATGGTTTCCAGCTTCATCCATGTTCCTGCAAAGGACATGAACTCATCCTTTTTAATGGCTACATAGTATTCCATGGTGTATATGTGCCATATTTTCTTTATTCATTCTATCATTGATAGGCATTTGGGTGGTTCCAACTCTTTGTTATTATAAGTAGTGCTGCAATAAACAAACATGTGCATGTGGTCTTTATAGTAGGATGATTTATAATCATTTGGGTATATACCCAGTAATAGGATTGCTGGATCAAATGGTATTTCTGGTTCTAGATCCTCAAGGAATCGCTACACTGTCTTCCACAATAGTTGAACTAATTTACACTGCCACCAACAATGTAAAAGTGTTCCTATTACTCCACATCATCTCCAGTATCTGTTGTTTCCTGACTTTTTAATGATCATATTTTACCTTGCATGAGATGGTATCTCATTGTGGTTTTGATTTGCATTTCTCTAGTGACCAGTGATGATGAGCTTTTTTTCATGTTTGTTGGACACATAAATGTCTTCTTTTGAGAAGTGTCTGTTCATATCCTTCGTCCACTTTTTGATTTTTTTTTCTTGTATATTTGTTTTAGATCTTGGTAGATTATGGATATTAGATAAGTAGATTGCAAAAATTTTCTCCCATTCTGAGGGTTGCCTGTTCCCTCCAATGCTAGTTTCTTTTGCTGTGCAGTAGGTCTTTCATTTAATTAGATCCTATTTGTCAGTTTTGGCTTTTGTTGCCATTGCTTTTGGTGTTTTAATCATGAAGTCATTGCCCATGCCTATGTCCTAAATGGTATTGCCTAGGCTTTCTTATAAGGTATTTATGGTTTTAAGTTTTATGTTTAAATCTTTAATCCATCTTGAGTAAAGCCCAGGACCAGATGGATTCACAGCCAAATTCTACCAGAGGTACAAAGAGGAGTTGGTACCATTCCTTCTGAAACTATTTCAAACAATAGAAAGAGGGACTCCTCCCTAACTCATTTTATGAGGTGAGTGTTATCCTGATACCAAAACCTAGCAGAGAAACAACTAAAAAAGAAAATTTCAGGCCAATATCCATGATGAACATTGATGCGAAAATCTTTGATAAAATACTGGTGAACTGAACCCAGCAGCACATCAAAAAGCTTATTCACCACGATCAAGTCAGCTTCATCCCTGGGATGCAAGGCTGGTTCAACATATGCAAATCAATAAATATAATCCATCACATAAACAGAACCAATGACAAAAACCATGATTATCTCAATAGATACAGAAAAGGCCTTCAACAAAATTCCACACCCCTTCATTCTAACAATTCTCAATAAACTAGGTATTGATGGAACTTATCACAAAATAATAAGAGTTGTTTATGACAAACCCACAGCCGGTATTATACTGAATGGGCAAAAACTTGAAGCATTCCCTTTGAAAACCAGCACAAGGATCGATCCAAGATGGCCACTTAAGAGGAAGCCGGGATTGCAGCTCCGAGAGAAGGCGCAGAGGGTGAGTGGACGCCGCATTTCCAGACGGACTTTTACTGCCCACAGACCAGGAGATTCCCAGGAGGAAAAGCCCCACGGGTCTCCAGCGCCGCTGGTTTGAGCGGAGTGGCCGCTCAGCCTACGCCCTGGAGCGGGGGGCAGTGGCTTCTTGCGCAGAGCGAGAGAGACAGAGTTCCCTCTGAGCCAGAAAGGGGAGCTGAAGCAGGGAGCCAAGCCAGGAGACCCCCGGGCAAGGGAGTGCCACGAATCTCAGAGCCGCTGCTTCGGCTGACGCAGCGGCACACAGGGCAGCGGATTTTAATTGCGTGGAGAAGCTCCCCGCATTCCCAGCGCCGCTGGTTGGACCGGAGCAGCCGCTCGGCCTGCACGGGGGGCGGGGAGCAGCGGCTCCTTGAATAAAGTGAACGAGACTGTGTCCCCTCTGGGCCAGCAAGGGGAACTGTGGCAAGGAGGCAAGCCAAGAGATTACAGGACAAAGAGGGCCCCTCTAGAAACACGGCTGAACCCGGGACGGTTCAGCTCTGTGGGGGAGGGGCGTCCTCCATCGGGAAACACCCTGCAGTTCCCGGGGCAATTTTCCGTAACCAAGACAACCCGCCACTACAGAGACTCCGTCACTACAGGGGCGGGCCAGCATAGCGGAAGCAGTTCTAACTACACCCACAGGACTGCTGGGAAGCTCGCACGGAAGCTGGGCGGAGCCCACAGCAGCTCAGCGAAGCCTCTGCAGGCTGAGTGTGACTAGACTGCCACCTTGTGGGCAGGGAAAACGGTAGCAACACAGCTGAAAAACATAAAGTGCTAAACCCCTGGGCCAGAACACCTGGGGAGAAGAAAAGGGGGTTTATGAGTTCAGCTGCTGCAGACTTAAAATTACCAAAATCAGAAAGACAGCAACTACAAAGTCAATAGGCGGATAAATCCACAAAGATGGGAAGAAACCAGCGCAAAAAGGATGAAAACACCCAAAACCAGAACACCTCTCCCCCTACAAGGCAGCATAACTCCTCACCAGCACGGGAACAAGACTGGACGGAGAATGAGTGTGATGAAATGACAGAATCAGCTTTCAGAAAATGGATAATAAGAAACTTCTGTGAGCTAAAAGAACATGTTCTAACCCAATGAAAAGAAACTAAGAACCTTGAAAAAAGACTTGACGAAATGCTAACGAGAATGGACAACTTAGAGAGGAATATGAATGAATTGATGGAGCTGAAAAACACAACACGAGAACTTCGCGAAGCATGTACAAGTTTCAACAGCAGAATTGACCAAGCAGAAGAAAGGATATCAGAAGTTGAAGATCAACTCAATGAAATAAAACGAGAAGGGAAGATTAGAGAAAACAAGGTAAAAAGGAATGAACAGAGTCAACAAGAAATATGGGACTACGTGAAAAGACCTAATCTACGTTTGATAGGTGTACCTGAATGTGACGAAGAGAATGCATCCAAGCTGGAAAATACTCTTCAGGATATTATCCAGGAAAACTTCCCCAACCTAGCAAGGCAGGCCAAGATTCAAGTCCAAGAAATACAGAGAACACCACAAAGATATTCCTCTAGAAGAGCAACCCCAAGGCACATAATCATCAGATTCACCAGGGTTGAAATGAAGGAGAAAATACTAAGGGCAGCCAGAGAGAAAGGTCGGGTTACCCACAAAGGGAAACCCATCAGACTCACAGCAGATCTCTCAGCAGAAACCCTACAGGCCAGAAGAGAGTGGGGGCCGATATTCAACATCCTTAAAGAAAAGAACTTTCAACCCAGAATTTCATATCCAGCCAAACTAAGCTTCATAAGTGAAGGAAAAATAAAATCCTTTGTGAACAAGCAAGTACTCACAGATTTCATCACCACCAGACCAGCTTTACAAGAGCTCCTGAAGGAGACACTACACATAGAAAAAAACAACCAGCACCAGCCACTCCAAAAACACACGAAATGGTAAAGAGCAGCAACACAATGAAGAATCTCCATCAACCAATGGGTAAAACAGCCAGCTAGCATCAAAATGACAGGACCAAACTCACACATAACAATATTAACCCTAAATATAAATGGACTAAATGCCCCCATCAAAAGACACAGACTGGCAAATTGGATAAAAACCCAAAACCTATCAGTGTGCTGTATCCAGGAAACCCACCTCACATGCAAGGATACACAAAGGCTCAAAATAAAGGGATGGAGGAAGATTTACCAAGCAAATGGAGAGCAAAAAAAAGCAGGAGTTGCAATTCTCATCTCTGATAAAATAGACTTTAAAGCAACAAAGATCAAAAGAGACAAAGAAGGACATTACATAATGGTAAAAGGATCAATACAACAAGAAGAACTAACGATCCTAAATATATATGCACCTAATACAGGAGCACCCAGATACATAAGGCAAGTTCTTAAAGACTTACAAAGAGACATAGACTCCCACACATTAATACTGGGAGACTTCAACACACCGTTGTCAATATTAGACAGATCAACGAGACAGAAAATTAATAAGGATATCCAGGACTTGAACTCAGACCTGGAACAAGCAAACCTAATAGACATTTACAGAACTCTCCAGCCCAAATCCAGAGAATATACATTCTTCTCAGCACCACATCACACCTACTCTAAAATTGACCACATAATTGGAAGTAAATCACTCCTCAGCAAATGCAAAAGAACAGAAACCATAACAAACAGTCTCTCAGACCACAGTGCAATCAAGTTAGAACTCAGAATTCAGAAGCCCACCCAGAACCGCACATCCTCATGGAAATTGAACAACTTTCTCCTGAATGTTGACTGGATAAACACTGAAATGAAGGCAGAAATAAAGATGTTCTTCGAAACCAACGAGAACAAAGACACCACATACCAGAATCTCTGGGACACATTTAAAGCAGTCTCTAGAGGAAAATATATAGCAATAAGTGCCCACATGAGAAGAAAGGAGAGAACTAAAATTGACACCCTATCATCAAAATTGAAAGAGCTAGAGGAGCAAGATCAAAAAAACTCAAAACCTAGCAGAAGACAAGAAATAACTAAGATCAAAGCAGAAATGAAGGAGATAGAGACACGAAAAACCCTTCAAAAAATCAATAAATCCAGGAGCTGGTTTTTTGAAAAGATCAACAAAATAGACAGACCACTAGCCAAACTAATAAAAAAGAAAAGAGAGAATAACCAAATAGATGCAATAAAAAATGATAAAGGGGATATCACCACAGATGCCACAGAAATTCAAACCATCATCAGAGATTATTATAAACAACTCTATGCACATAAATTAGAAAACCTGGAAGAAATGGATAAATTCCTGGACAGTAGTCTCCTCCCATGCCTAAACCAGGAAGAAGTCGAAACCCTGAATAGACCAATAACAAGGTCTGAAGTCGAGGCAGCAATTAAGAGCCTACCACCCAAAAAAAGCCCAGGCCCAGATGGTCTCACAGCCGAATTCTACCAGACATACAAAGAGGAACTGGTACCATTCCTACTGAAACTATTCCAAATAATCCAAAAAGAGGGAATCCTTCCCAAATCATTTTATGAGACCAACATCATCCTAATACCAAAACCCGGCAGAGACTCAACAAGAAAAGAAAACTACAGGCCAATATCCATGATGAACATAGATGCAAAAATCTTCAATAAAATACTGGCAAGCCGATTACAACAGCACATCAAAAAGCTTATCCACCATGATCAAGTAGGATTCATCCCGGGGATGCAAGGCTGGTTCAATATACGCAAGTCTATAAATGTAATTCACCACATAAACAGAACCAAAGACAAAAACCACATGATTATCTCAATTGATGCAGAGAAGGCCTTTGACAAAATTCAACAGCCCTTTATGCTAAAAACCCTCAATAAACTAGGTATCGATGGAACGTATCTCAAAATAATAAAAGCTATTTATGACAAACCGACAGCCAATATCATACTGAATGGGCAAAAACTGGAAGCATTCCCTTTGAAATCCGGCACTAGACAAGGATGCCCTCTCTCACCACTCCTATTCAATATAGTACTGGAAGTTCTAGCCAGAACAATCAGGCAAGAAAAAGAAATAAAGGGTATTCAATTAGGAAAGGAGGAAGTCAAATTGTCTCTATTTGCAGACGACATGATTGTATATCTAGAAGACCCTATCACCTCAGCCCAAAATCTCCTGAAACTGATAAGCAACTTCAGCAAAGTATCAGGATACAAAATCAATGTGCAAAAATCACAAGCATTCCTATACACCAATAACAGACTTAAAGAGAGCCAAATCAAGAACGAACTGCCATTCACAATTGCTACAAAGAGAATAAAATACCTAGGAATACAACTAACAAGGAACGTAAAGGACCTCTTCAAGGAGAACTACAAATCACTGCTCAACGAAATAAGAGAGGACACAAACAGATGGAGAAACATTCCATGTTCATGGTTAGGAAGAATTAATATCGTGAAAATGGCCATACTGCCCAAAGTAATTTACAGATTCAACGCTATCCCCATCAAGCTACCAATGACCTTCCTCACAGAACTGGAAAAAATCACCTTAAACTTCATATGGAACCAAAAGAGAGCCCGCATAGCCAAGTCAATTCTAAGCAAAAAGAACAAAGCAGGAGGCATCACACTACCGGACTTCAAACTCTACTACAAGGCTACAGTAATCAAAACAGCATGGTACTGGTACCAAAACAGAGATATAGACCAATGGAACAGAACAGAGACGTCGGAGGCGACACAACATATCTACAACCACCTGATCTTTGACAAACCTGAAAAAAACAATCAATGGGGAAAGGATTCCATGTTCAATAAGTGGTGTTGGGAAAACTGGCTAGCCATATGCAGAAAGCAGAAACTGGACCCCTTCCTGACACCTTACACTAAAATTGACTCCAGATGGATTAAAGACTTAAACATAAGACGTAACACCATAAAAACACTAGAAGGAAACCTAGGCAAAACCATTCAGGACATAGGCGTAGGCAAGGACTTTATGACCAAAACACCAAAAGCATTGGCAACAAAAGCCAAAATAGACAAATGGGACCTAATCAAACTCCACAGCTTTTGCACGGCAAAAGAAACAGTCAATAGAGTGAATCGGCAACCAACAGAATGGGAAAAAATTTTTGCAGCCTACCCGTCTGACAAAGGGCTGATATCCAGAATTTACAATGAACTAAAAAAGATTTACAAGAAAAAAACAAACAAGCCCATTCAAAAATGGGCGAAGGATATGAACAGATACTTTACAAAAGAAGACATACATGAGGCCAACAAACATATGAAAAAATGCTCATCATCACTGGTCATTAGAGAAATGCAAATCAAAACTACATTGAGATACCATCTCACGCCAGTTAGAATGGCGATCATTAAAAAATCTGGAGACAACAGATGCTGGAGAGGATGTGGAGAAATAGGAACACTTTTACACTGTTGGTGGGAGTGTAAATTAGTTCAACCACTGTGGAAAACAGTGTGGCGATTCCTCAAGGACCTAGAAATAGAAATTCCATTTGACCCAGCAATCCCATTACTGGGCATATATCCAAAGGATTATAAATCGTTCTACTATAAGGACACATGCACACGAATGTTCATTGCAGCACAGTTTACAATAGCAAAGACCTGGAACCAGCCCAAATGCCCATCGATGATAGACTGGACAGGAAAAATGTGGCACATATACACCATGGAATATTATGCAGCCATTAAAAAGGAGGAGTTCACATCCTTCGTAGGGACATGGATGAACCTGGAAAACATCATTCTCAGCAAACTGACACAAGAACACAAAATCAAACACCACATGTTCTCACTCATAGGCGGGTGTTGAACAAGGAGAACACATGGACACAGGGAGGGGAGCACTATACACGGGGGTCTGTTGGGGGGAGGGGGGATAGTGGGGGGGTGGGGAGTTGGGGAGGGATAGCATGGGGAGAAATGCCAGATATAGGTGAAGGGGAGGGAGGCAGCAAATCATACTGCCAGGTGTGCACCTGTGCAACAACCTTGCATGTTCTTCACATGTACCCCAAAACCTAAAATGCAATAAAAAAAAAAAAAATAAAAAAAATTAAAAAAATAAAATAAAATAAAATAAAATAAAAAGAATTTTGAGAAAACAAAAAAAAAAAAAAAAAGAAAACCAGCACAAGACAAGGATGCCCTCTCTCATCACTCCCATTCAACACAGTATTGGATGTTCTGGCCAGGGTAATCGGCAAGAGAAAGAAATAAAGGGTATTCAAATAGGAAAAGAGGAAGCCAAATTGTCTGTTTGTAGATGTCATGACTGTATATTTAGAAAACCCCATTATCTCAGCTTAAAATGTCCTTAAGCTGATAAGCAACTTCAGCAAAGTCTCAGGATACAAAATCAATGTGCAAAAATCGCAAGCATTTTTATACACCAATAATAGAGAGCCAAATCATGAGTGAACCCCCATTTATAATTGCTACAAAGAGAATAAAATACCTAGGGATACAACTTACAAGGTGTGTGAAGGACCTCCTCAAGGAATACTACAAGCTACTGCTCGAGGAAATAAGAAAGGAAACAAACAGATGGAAAATTATTCCATGCCTATGGTTAGGAAGAATCAATATTGTAAAAATGGCCATACTGCACAAAGTAATTTATAAATTCAATGCTATCCTCATCAAGAAACCATTGACTTTCTTCACAAAATTAGAAAAAAACCTAAATTTCCAATAGAACCAAAAAAGAGCCTGTATAGCCAAGACCATCCTAAGCAAAAAGAACCAAGCTAGAGGCATCACACTACCTGACTTCAAACTATACTACAAGGTTACAATAACCAAAAACAGCATTGTACTGGTACCAAAACAGATATATAGACCAATATAACAGAGCAGAGGCCTCAGAAATACCGCACATCTGCAACCATCTGATCTTTGACAAACCTGACAAAAACAAGCAATGGGGAAAGGATTCCCCATTTAATAAATGGTGTTTGGAAAACTGGCTAGCCATACATGTATTGCATTTTTAAGTTCCAGAGTTTCTGATTTTTATTTCAATATCTTTGTTAAAATTATCTGATACAATTCTGATTTTTTTCTCTGTCTTATCTTGAATTTCTTTGAGTTTTCTCAACACAGCCATTTTGAATGGTCTGTCTGAAAGGTCATATACCTCCTTTTCTCCAGATTTGTTCCTGGTGCCTTATTTAGTTCATTTGTTTAGATCATGTTTTTCTGGATGATGTTGAGGCTAGTAGATGTTGTTCAGTGTCTGCACATTGAAGAGTTAGGTATTAATTGTAGTCTTCACTGTCTGGGCTTATTTTTAGCAATTATTCTTGGAAAGGCTTTTCAGAAATTTGAAAAAAACCTGGGTGTTGTGATCTAAGCTGTATCTGCTTTAGGGGGCACCCCAAGACCAGCAACACTGTGGTTCTTAAAGATTTATAGAGGTACCACCTTGATGGTTTTGGGCAATATCTGGGAGAATTCTCTGGATCACCAGGTAGAGACACTTGTTCTCTTCCCTGACTTTCTCCCAAACATACAGAATCTCTCTGTTCTGAGCCACCCAAGCCTGGGAGTGAAATGACATGAGTAACCTGGTGGTCACCACGACTATGACAGTGCTGGGTCAGGCCTGAAGCCAGGACAGCACTAGGTCTTGCCCAAGGTCTGCTGTAAGCACTCACTGGCTACTGCTCAGCAGGTGGCAAAGCCAGCTAGGTCATCCTTCCCTTCAGGATGACAAGTTCCCCTAGACCCTGGTGGGTCCAGAAGTGCAATCCAGGAATCAGGGACAGAGTGAGAACTCTTAGACATCTACCTGGTGTTCTAAAACCACAAGTTACAGTTTTTTTCTACTCTTTCCTCCTCTTTCCAAAGGAAGAAAAGCCTAGCACTGTAGTCACCACCATCCCAGGCAATAATGAGTACCGTGAGACTAGTACTGACATTCTCTTAAGTCCCAAGGCCTCTTAAGCAAGCTTGCCAGGAATGCAACCCAGCCTTGGACTCACTTTTCCGGGGAATGGGCTCCCCACTGGCCCATGGTAGGTCCAGAAATAGCATCTAAGAGTCATGTCTTAGAACTGGGGACCCCAAGAGCCCACTTGGTGCTCCACCCATCATGACCATGCTGGTACCTAAGGTGTAAGCCAAAGTTTCCTTTTTCTTCCTGTTTTTTCTCAGGCAGAGGGAGTTTTGCCCTGTAGCTACCACAGCTGGTAATGTGCTGAGCCTCAACCTGAAACTAGCAAGCCTCAGAGGCTTGCCCAAGTCCCTCGATGTAGTATCTGGGTATCACTGCTTGCTATTCAGAGCCCAAGGGCTCTTAAGTTTGCAGGTGAGGAATGCTGCCAGTACTGAGTTCTTTCTTTCAAAATAGAGGGTTCTTTTCTGACCCAAGGTGTGTCTAGAAATGTCATCTGGAAGCTAGGGCCAGAAAAGGGGGCCTCATGAGGGTGACTGGTGCCCTGTTTTGCTGTGGCTGAGGGGGGTATCCTAGACGCAAGACAAGGTCCTCCCCACTCTTTCCTCTTCTTTCCTCCAGTAGATGGAAGGGGTCTCTTTTGGAGCCGTGAGCTGTGTAGCCTGGGTTAGGAGACGAGTGATGCCAGTGCTCTTTTGGCTGCCCCAGCTAGTGTCTCATGTCCTCCAGTCCATGTCACATGCCCTCCAGTCCACTGTCTCTGGGCCTAGTTCAGCACTAGGACTCACCTAAGAGTTGCAGTTCTTAAGGGCTAGAGTGCCTTTCAAGTTTTTGGAGACACAAGAGGGCTGTAGCCCTTGGTGGCAAGGTTTGCTGGCACTCAAATTTGGACCACTGGGATCAGTGCTTCCCCTCTGGCTAGGGCTGGTTTCAAAGTTCCCTCTGTGGGTGGTTGTCAGCTGAGTTTAGTCCAGTTTTCCTTTTGGCTCTAACAGGATAGCACTGAGTTCAATGTCTTACAATTGCTGTGATCTCCCTTCCTCTGTGCCCAGAGATGCTCTCTGAACCAGATTGCTGCTGCTGTGGGTGGGGGAGGGTGGTGCTGGCAATTCAAGGCAACTGTTTTTCTCTGTCTTCAGTGCTTTTTTCAGTGATGTGAAGTTAAAACCAGGAACTCACCTGATCTTATGAAGGTTTTTTTTCTGTGTAAATACTTACTAACTTGGTGTCCTTGCAGAGTGAGGGCAATCAGTGGAGCTTTTTTTTTTTTTACACAGTTCAACCTAATAGCATAGCTATCTGAAATATTTCTTCCCTGCTACTACTCTTGGAATACATTTTTCCTTGTACCCCATCTATTGGTTAGTGTGGCCCAAAAAAGGGAAATACATTTACATGGTTATATGTTATATTACTATTTCAGAAATACAGTTTATACAGTGTCATGTTTATTTTTGTAGCCAGTAATGTATAGTGCATTTTTTATTACTCTAAACAGAAAATCTTATTACATATGTTACTCTGTTCCTTAATATCAATGTGAAATACTAAGAGTAGTTCTAATATGTTTTCTAGGGGAAACTTAAGCCTTTGTAGCTAGACTATTCTAAAAAAAATCAGATGAAAAGAAAAGCACTTGAAGTAGCTGATAGGCTGAATAATAACCCTCTAAAAAGATCCAGGTTCTAATCTTCAGAACCTGTGAACAGGGCACTTTACATGGCAAAAGAGACTTTGCAGACGTGATTCAGTTAAGGATCTTATTGGGGTTTTAATTTGCATTTCTCAAGTTTCTTTTGGGTATATACCCAGCAATAGAATTGCTGGGTAGAATGATAGTTCTCATTTACATTCTTTGAGAAATCTCCAGACTGCTTCCCACAAAGGCTGAACAAATTTACATTCCCACCAGCAGTGTATAAGGGTTCCCTTTTCTCTAGAACCTTGTCAGCATCTGTTAATTTCTGAGTTTTTAATAAATAAACTACGTGTGCACGTACACATATGTATATGCTATTCTGGATTGTACATTTTGTACTTGATTCTACTGTCATATACAATGTATATAACAGTATATACATTGTAAATATATGTACCTGGTTCAAATAAACAAGCAATTAATAAAATAAAAGCCATTCTGACTAATGTGAGATAATATCTCATTGTGGTTTTGATTTGCATTTTCCTAATGATTCGTCTTATTAATTTTTTTTTCATATACTTTTGGCTCACACATATGCCTTCTATTGAGAAGTGTCTGTTCTTGTCCTTTGCCCACTTTTTAACGGGCAAACCCACTCATATTTGAATACGCCCACTCGTATTTCACATGGGATTTCAGCAAAAAGTTGGAAGACTGCTATTGAGAAGTTCTTCCTCACTACAGCATCATAAATATGGGATTTGCATTCAAGAATTTCAGTTACTGAAAATGTATCATGATAGTTCCAAATTGGTCATGGTAGCTCTATTCCCTATATCACAGATAAATATGTGGTCAGATCAAACAGTGACACATATTGGGTATCATGCTATTTTTCCCATCATTGAAAAAATAATAAAGGCACCCAAAGAGAAAGCTACCATCCTGATTTGGTCATGGGTGTTTGAATTAATAATAGGGCAGCCATCTTGAATCTATGAGTGACCAAGTCACAGCTTGAAAGGCAAAAAGTTGAGGATAATTTAGAGAATAATAGAATAAACTTGGGTTCTTGATGACACTACTGGACAATGTTCAGTAATGTCTTAGTTTGGGTGGCTACAACAAAATACCATAGATGAGGTTGCCTAATTAATTTATTATTATTTATTTTCTCACAGTTCTGGAGGCTGGGAGTCCAAGACCAGGATGCCATCATGCCAGGTTCTGGCAAGAATATTTTTTTCTGGCTTGTAGCCTTCTATTAATAACTGTGTCTACTAGGTAAAGGGAGATAGAGCTCTAGTCTCTTTCTCTTCTCATAAAGACATTAATCCCAACATGGAGATCCTATCTTTGTGACCTCATTAGATCTAATTTCCTGTCAAAGACTCCAATCCCAGATACCATCACATTTAGGGTTAGAGTTTCAACATAAAAATTTTGGGGGGAAACATTCAGTCCATTACAATTCTTCAAGCTACTTGTAGTTGAGCATTTTGTTACAGTCAGCCAAACAGTGCTAACATTTTTATCACACTTCCTTCAATATTCTTCACATAAATTGTGTGCAAAACCCTTCACAGCCTTGGTTAATATACATTTTTTTATACAGTTATCTAAAACTCTTTTAAGAGTGAGGGCATGAACAGACAGCCTTGATCCAAGTCCAAACTGACAACACAGAGAAAGTGAGATTATGTCATTGTTCATTTTAGATTTTACAGTTCTATTCAGATTATGTTGTTAGAGTTTTTTTTCAGTTCAATTATTTTAGCCCTTATTTAACTGAAAATAAATTCATCACTGATTCTCTAGCATTTGCTAAGATACAACTTAACAGTCCTACAATTACCCAGTTGATTATTAGGACTCCAAAATAGGCTATTAGCCTGTTGATCTTAGACCTATTTAATCTTTTTTAGATTTATCTTTCTTTTTCACTTACATTCAAATATACTTGAATTTTGATACAAATTGTTCCAAATTTGCAATTTTCCTGTCAGCTACAGATGATTCACAGATGCGATGAATGGGAACTTTTTAAATAAAGTCATTGCAGAAGATGGAGCTTTGTGTTACTCCATGAGAATTCTCTCTTCAAGATCATAATGGTTCAATGTTACAATTGGCTAGAAATTTAAATAACTGAACAAGAATCTCCATTAGACTGATTACCTTTAAAGCAGTGATCAGAACTCATTTATCTTTGTCAGGTGTTGCAGATAAGGAGCATCTGATTTTTGGCGGAGACCAGCAGAGTGTTTAATGCATTGGTTCTCACCCCAACACCTTTGTCCTCAAACCTTCCTACCTGTTACCATGCTCAGTAAAGTCTTCACAAAATACCAGTGCCTCACTCCAGTCTAAATGAATCAGAACTTTAATTATTAAACCCAGAGGCTGATATTTTTAGAGTTCTTCAGGTAATTCTAATGTACTGCTATAGTTTCAAACCACTGATTTACTGAATAAATATTATGCGAACCTAGCTAAACTTCTTTTATCATGCCCATAAGATAACCATGTCCTAAATGTATCTTTTGTCATTTCCCTCCATCATAAGTTATTTTTATTTATAATATATGTAAATGGCTGCCTTTTCTGTTACATGATAAGTTACTTTGGAACACAAACCATGGTTTGTTTCCTGTAACAAAGAGTATAGTATCTTCCCTTCAGTAGCAACTCAATGCAGGCTTAATAAGAGCAGAAGAAGGATATTTATGAGCAAGGATTAGAAGTGATTTGCCTGTTCTTGGAAAAGATCACATGGATGCTATACTTTTAAACTTTAGCTTTTAGTAATAATACACTATTTTTGGAATCTGTTTCCTTGCTGTTCTTTTTCTTTTTTCTTCAGACAGTTCCCCTCTTTATGCTTGTTTGCTTGTTTTTCCAGCTTCCTGCTAATTTAATGAGTGAGAACAGAGATTAGAGAGATTAGTCAATGTTTGGCAGAGAGACTTTTGAAGATAGAGAATTTCACCATGTGTCTGCCATATGTATGTCTGGTGTTTATACAGTGTGTATTTTGTCTAAGAATAAAGATTATACAACTTATGTGAATCCTTTTTCCATAGCAATTGTGAACATCAGTGTAGTTGAAGGGGTAAGAAAGATAAGAAATGGTGTAGGAATGTATCAAAATACTACAGTGACTTAGAGTAAATCTAGAGTGAATTTTTTTCAGCAGTTGAATTGTACATGTTTAGTGACCTGTCATACATTTGCTTTCTGTGTTTTGTTATTACTGACCAAAATGTTTTCTGATTATAATGCTTAGACGTTCTCAAAAGATAACCTGACCACAAAATGTGGAGTAAAGAAACTTCTAGGTCAGGTATGGTGCCTTATGCCTGAAATCTTAGCACTTTGGGAAGTGAAGGTGGGAGGATAACTTGAAACCAGGAGTTTTGAGACCAGACTGGGCAACAGAGCAAGACCTGATATATACAAAAATAAAAATAAAAAACATATTTGGGTGTAGTGACACATGCCTGTAGTTGCAGCTACTTGGGAGACTGAGGCAGAAGGATTGCTTAATCTCAGGAGTTCAAGGCTGCAGTGAGCTATGTTGTGCCACTGCACTTCAGCCTGGACAACAGAGCAAGACCTTGTCTCTAAAAAGAAAGAGAAAAACTTCCATATTGCAAGACAATTGAAAAGTTTCCTCATGTTACAACCAAATAAATTATCTACCTAAGAGACTTACTGTGGCACCTATTTAAAAATGTGATGTCATCAAGTTTGATTTCTTAAATGTATGGACGAAGAGATTTTTATTTTACCATAAAAGCCCAGAATATTAATGCTGGAAGATATTTTTTAACCTCTCTGATTCCTGTTTTCCTCATTAATATGAAGAAATTCAACCAGGTGAAGTGACTTGTCCAAAGTCATACATCTGCTTAAAAGCAGTGTCAGAATTAACTCTGAATTTTTAGATTTTCTTTCCATCTATATTATCTGGTCTGTTTCAGAAAGAGAACAGACTTTAAAAAAACATATATAATGCTCCATTAATTTATGAAATCCTCTTATGATGTCATATTAAAACTTTCTCTTTTATGATTTTACCTAGATTTGACACTTAATTGACTTGTGAGATTGCTGAATATATCCTTCTCCTCAGCATCAAATGCATATTATACAAATAAAGTTCCTCAGGGCTTTGCTTTTTCTATTGCTGGACTTTCTATGTACATCAGTACTGCAATTTTAGTGGTTCCTTGAACAGCATGTTTTAAGATAATAGGTTGAAAACAAAATCATCACAGTCTTATTTCATAACTTTCACTAGGCACAATAAGCAGTCAAGCAAATTTTTAAACCATCACTATCAAGATGATTTACAAGCTTTAACCAATCATATTAAAAAATAGTTTTAATTATTCAGTATAAAACATAGGTCTAGGTTGAAATTTTCATGCCTATTGCAAATGACATAATATATGTAAAAGAGTAAAAGATCTGATTTGAGTGGAGACTCTATTATCCTTGGAGGCAGCATGTTGCACTGAAGACACCAAGAAATTTGAAGTCAGATTGAACTTCGAGAATCAAACCCTTATACTGCCACTCCAATTGTATGGCATTGTGATAGTTGCTTGACTTTTCTCTGTTTCACTTTCTTCATCTGTAAATTGAGGAAAATAGTACCAGAATTCTTTTCAACATTAAAGGAATATATGAAAAGGTACGATGAATACAGACATCACTTAATAAATGTTTTCTGAATTTATAGAGTCATATTGACCATAACCAATGATCCAAAAATGAACCAAAATACATGAAATAACAATTTCTCACTGGAAAATTTTCCAGGTCAAGGTACTAGAGGGAAAATCCAGAGAGTGTCTGGGAGAATTCATGAACTGCAAAGACAGAGCTGCAAGTCTGGCACAACCAAAGAAACTAGAGTACAAAGAACAGAGTACTGAAAAGGGGAAAATTACATAGACACAAAATCCCAGAGAGCTGAAGAGGATTCCTGAGTATTTAGTAGCATACTAATAAAAACAGGTTTATTAGAAAGCTACTCAAGTCTGGGGAAAGACCTACATAAAATGATTAGAAATAACAGAGTCTGGCACTCACAAAGAGCTAGAAGTAGTGTCTTTGCCTGTTTCAGCAGCCAGATTGGAAATCCTCTCATAATTCACAAGGCATTAAGAATGTAGACAAATCAGTGCTGGAGCATGATTAGCTATATGTTGTTGATAGAGTTTGGCTGTGTCCCCACCCAAATCTCATCTTGAATTGTAGCCCCCATAATCCTCACGTGTCATGGGAGGTACCCAGTGGGAGGTAATTGAATCATAGGGGTGGGTTTTTCTTGTGCTGTTCTTGTGATCGTTAATAAGTCTCATGAGATCTGATGGTTTAATAAAGGGCAGTTTCCCTGCACATGCTCTTTTGCCTGCCACCATATAAGGCATGACTTTGCTTCTCCTTCACCTTCTGCCATGGTTGTGAGACCTCCCCAGCCATATGAAACTGTGAGTCTATTAAACATTTTTTTCTTTATAAATTACCCAGTCTCAAGTATATCTTTATAGCAGTATGAAAATGGGCTAATATAGTTGAGCATTGCTCTCCTCCAGTCTTATTAGTTTTAAAATCAACAAAGAAAGGATGACACTGATTCCAAGTAAAGTGAATGCATTTTAGAGTAAAGTGTAAGAATATTTGTAGGAAAACAAATATATTTAGGATATAAAATATGAAATATCTGGATTCCAATAGAAAAATTGCCAGGCCTGAAAAGAAGCAGAAAAGTATAAACCATGTTGACAGAAAAAGCAATCAAAACCAACCCAGAACACATACAAGTGTTAGACTTAGCAGAAAAGAACAATAAAACAGTTATGATAATTGTGTTTCAGATGTACAAAAAGTTAAGTAGAGTTATGGAAGCTACAATAAATACCCATATCAAATTTCTAGATTGGAAACTTCAATATATGAGATGAAAAATGGATAAAATGGGATTCATGGCTGATTAGACATTGAAGAAGAAAATATTAGTAAATGTGAAACACAGAAATAGAAATTATCAAAATTGAACATGAAGGGTAAAGGGAATAATAATTAAAAAAAATTTGCATCAGTTAGCTTAAACCCACTTCAAGTAGCCTAATATACCTATAATAAAAATCTCCTAAGGAGAGAACAAGTGGGTGGATGAGCAAGCAAAAAAATAAATGAAAATAATGAAAGTGCTTAAATTTTTATGAAGATTATAGACCCACAAATATAAGAAGCATAATGAATGTCAAGCACAAGAAATATAAATAAAACCACACCAGAGAGATCATAATCAAATAGCACAAAACCAATGACAAAAGTAAAATTGGCTGGGCGTGGTGGCTCACGTCTGTAATCCCCGCACTTTGGGTGGCCAAAGCGAGTGGATCACTTGAGGTCAGGAGTTCAAGACCAGCCTGGCCAGCATGATAAAACCACGTATCTATTAAAAAAATACAAAAAAATTAGCCAGGCACATTGATGCACAGCTGTAATCCCAGCTACTCAGGAGGCTGAGCCACAAGAATCACTTGAACCTGGGAGGTGGAGGTTGCAATGAGCCAAGATTGTGCACTCCAGCCTGGGCAACAAAGTAAGACTCCATCTCAAAGAAAAAAAAAAAAAAGATAAAAATTTAAAAGAATTCAGAGGGGGAAAATGATGTTACAAACAGGGTAACAAACATAAATATTATTGCAAATTTCTCATTGGAAACAGTGTAAGTGAGATGATAGTGAAGCAACATTATTTAAAATGTAGAAAGAAAGAAACCCTTCAACCTAGAATTCTAGTCCCAGAATAAATTTCTTTTCTTTCAAAAACAATGGAAAAATAAAAATTTTTTAGACATATGGAAGCTGAAAGAAGTAACCACAAGCAGACTACTATTGGGAAATATTTCTTTGAAAGTGGATTATAGACTCTCCAAGATGGCTGAATAGACACAACTCTGGTGCACAACACCCAGCGGGAGAGACACAGAGATCCAGAGATCCCCTAGCTCCAACCGAGGTACCAGGGGCATTTCAATGGGTCTGGTCCTACAGTGAGCAAAGCGTAGGCAAGGCAGAGTGAGGCAGAGAAGGGTGCTGCTGACTGGCATCTGACTGGCAAGTCAGAGGCTCCCCCTCTGGCACTCTGGTCCAGTTACAGTGCTTCCCACAAAGCCTCAGCAATACACAGAACAGGGGATCTCTGCCAGTCAAGTGCCAGGAATTACAATCACAGGGTTGAATAATAATCCAGGATGGTGTACTGGATTGGTGCACAGACCTAAACAGACGCATAAGCCCAAAAGCCATCTGGAAGAGCCTGTGGACCGAGCTATTGCCCCTTCCCCCTGCCCCGGAGAGAGAGGGAGCTGTAAGTGGGAGGACGGATGGATGGAGCAGCACGACGGGCCCCTACACCATGACTGGAGAGAGAGGAAGCTGAAAGCGGGAGATGGCTGGGTGCGGCTGGGCGGGTCCCTACCTTCCCCCACAAACTTCAGAGGGCTGAAGCTCTGACTCTAGAGCGTTGTGCAACTAGTGCCACAGTCTGAGCTGAACCCTGAATGATCCAGCCCAGTGGCAGAAGGGCACAACCCACCATTAGAGGGGTGGGACGGGGCTACATGTTTTAACAAAAAACATAGGAAGCTTACATAGCAACAGAACAGTGTTCTTGACCAACCAGGAGAGCCTACAGGTCATCAGAAGATGTGGGCCTAATCTCCCAGGATAAACAAAAAAAGACACAGGAAGCTTCCCTAGTAACCTAAAGGAGTCCCTAGAAACCCAGTAGTGCCTCAATAGGCAGAGAAGCGACCTCATCAAGCAGCTCCCTGACACCACAGCCAGGTAAATCCATGAAGATGGGAAAAAAACAGCACAAAAAGAGATGAAACCATCAAAGACCAGAACACCTCTTCTCCTTCAAGGGATCACAACTCCTTAACAACACAGGAACACAACATGATCAAGAAAGAGTGTGACGACTTGACAGAAACAGGCTTCAGAAGGTGGATAATGACAAACTTTTCTGAGCTAAAGGAACACATTCTAACTCAATGCAAAGAAACCAAAAACCTTGAAAAAAGGTTAGACTAAATGCTAACTAGAATAACCAACTTAGAGAAGAACATAAACGAGTTGATGGAGTTGAAAAACACAGCACGAGAACTACATGAAGCAAACACAAGTTTTAATAGCTGAATTGATCAAGCAGAAGAAAGGATATCAGAGATTGAAGATCAACTCAAGGAAATAAAAAGAGAAGGCAAGATAAGAGAAAAAAGAGTGAAAAGAAGTGAATGAAGCCTCCAAGAAATATGGGATTATGTGAAAGACCTAATCTACATTTGATCAGTGTACCTGAATATGATGGGGAGAATGAATCCAAGCTGGAAAACATGCTCCAGGATATTATCCAGGAGAACTTCCCAAGTCTAGCAAGGCAGTCCAACATTCAAATTCAAGAAATACAGAGAACTCCACAAAGATATTCATCAAGAAGAGCAACCCCAAGGCACATAATTGTCAGATTCACCAGGGTTGAAATAAAGGAAAAAATGCTAAGGGCAGCCAGAGAGAAAGGTCAGGTTACCCACAGAGGGAAGCTAATCAGACTCACAGCGGATCTCTCAGCAGAAACCCTACATGCCAGAAGAGAGTGAGGGACAATATTCAACATCCTTAAAGAAAAGAAGTTTCAACTCAGAATCTCATATCCAGCCAAACTAAGCTTCTTAAGTGAAGGATAAATAAAACCCTTTACGGACAAGCAATTACTGAGAGATTTTTTCACCACCAGTCCTGCCCTACAAGATCTCCTGAAAGAAACACTAAGCACAGAAAGGAACAAGTACTAGCTACTGCAAAAGCAAACCAGTTGGCAAAGTCCAAAAATGCAATGAAGACAATGAGTCGACTAATGAGAAAGAAAACCAGCCAGTAACAAAATGGCAGGATCATATTCACATATAACAATATTAACATCAAATGTAAATGGCCTAAATGCCCCAATCAAAAGACACAGACTGGCAAACAGGATAAAAAGTCAGAACCCACCGGTGTACTGTATTCAAGAAACCCATCTCACATACAAAGACACACATAGACTCAAAATAAAGGGATGGAAGAAGATTTACTAAGCAAATGGAGAACAAAAAAAGCATGGATTACAATCCTAATCTCTGATAAAATGGATTTCAAACCAACAAAGATCAAAAGAGACAAAGAAGGACACCACATAATGGTAAAAGGATCAATCCAACAAGAAGAGCTAACTATCCTAAATATATACGCACCCAACACAGGAGCACCCAGGTACATAAAGCAAGTTCTTAATGACCTAAAACAAAATTTAGACTCCCACACAATAATAGTGGGAGACTTCAACATTCCACTATCAATATTAGACAGATCAATGAAACAGAAAATGAACAAGGACACCCAGGACTTGAATGCAGAGCTGGACCAAGCGGACCTAATAGACGTATACAGAATGCTCTACCCCAAAATCTGCAGAATATAAATTTTTCTCAGCACCACATTTCACTTACTCTAAAACTGACCACATCATTGGAAGCAAATCACTCATCAGCAAATGCAAAATAACGGAAATCCTAACAAACAGTCTATCAGATCACAGCGCAATCAGACTAGAACTCTGGATTAAGAAACACACTCAAACCTGCAGAAACATTTGGAAACTGAACAACTTGCTTCTGAGTGTCAGCTAGAGGAGGAAGATCAAAAAAACTCAAAAGGTAGCAGAAGACAAGAAATAACTAAGATTATAGCAGAACTGAAGGAGATAGAGACACAAAAAAACCCTTCAAAAAATCAATACATCCAGGAGCTGGTTTTTTGAAAAGTTCTCAAAATAGACCACTAGCCAGACTAATAAAAAAGAAAAGATAGAAGAATCAAATAGATGCAATAAAAAAGATAAAGGGGACATCACCACTGATCCCACAGAAATACAAACTACCATCAGAGATTACTACAAACAACTCTATGCACATAAATCAGTAAACCAGGAAGAAATGGGTAAATTCCTGGACACTTGTACTCTACCAAGACTAAACCAGGATAAAGTTGAAACAATGAATAGACCAATAACAAGGGCTGAAGTAGAGGCAGCAATCAACAGCCTGCAAACCAAAAGAAGTCCAGGTCCAGACAGGTTCACGGCCGAATTCTACCAGAGTACAAAGAGGAGCTGGTTCTATTCCTTCTAAAACTGTATCAAACAATACAAAAGGAGAGAATCCTCTCTAACTCATTTTTTGAGATCAACATCATCCTGATACCAAAACCAGGCAGAGACTCAACTAAAAAAGAAAACTTCAGGCCAATATCCATGATGAATATCGATGCAAAAATATTCAATAAAATAGTGACAAACTGATTGCAACAGCACATCAAAAGCTATCCATCACAATCAAGTTGGCTTCATCCCAGAGATGCAAGGCTGGTTCAACATATGCAAATCTATAAATGCAATCCATCACAAAAACGGAACCAAAGACAAAAACCACATGATTATTTCAATAGATGCAGAGAAGGCCTTTGAAAAAATTCAACAGCCCTTTATGCTAAAAACTCTCAATAAACTAGGTGTTGATGGAACGTATCATAAAATGATAAAAGCCATTTATGACAAACCTACAGTCAATATCATACTGAGTGGGCAAAAGCTGGAAGAATTCCCTTTGAAATCAGGAGCTAGACAAGGATGCCCTCTCTCACCACTCCTATTCAATATAGTATTGGAAGTTTTAGCCGGAGCAATCAGGCAAGATAAAGAAATAAAGAGTATTCAAATAGGAAAGGAGGAATTCAAACTGTCTATATTTGCAGATGACTTGACTGTATATCTAGAAGATGCCATCATCTCAGTCCAAAATTCTCTCAAACTGATAAGCAACTTCAGCAAAGTCTCAGGATATAAAATCAATGTGCAGAAATCACAAGCATTCCTATATACCAAAAACAAACAGAGAGCCAAATCAAGAGTGAACTCCCATTCACAATTGCTGCAAAGAGAATAAAATACCTAGGAATACAACCAATAAAGGATGTAAAGGACCTCTTCAAGGAGAACTACAAACCACTGCTCAATGAAATAAGAGAGGACACAAACAGATGGAAAAACATTCCATGCTCATGGTTAGGAAGAATTAATATCGTGAAAATGGCCATACTGCCTTAAGTAATCTATAGATTCAACACTATCCCCATCAAGCTACCAATGACCTTCTTCACAGATCTGGAAAAAACTGCTTTCAACTTCATATGGAATCACAAGAGAGCTTGCATAGCCAAGAAAATCCTAAGCAAAAAGAACAAAGCTGGAGGCATCACACTGCCAGACTTCAAACTATACTACAAGGCTACAGTAATCAAAACAGCATGGTACTGGTACCAAAACAGAGACAAAGACCAATGGAACAGAACAAAGGGCCCCAGAGGCAACACCACACATCTACAACCATCTGATCTTTGACAAACCTGACAAAAACAAGCAATAGGGAAAGGACTCCATGTTTAATAAGTGGTTTTGGGAAAACTGGCTAGCAATGTGCAGAAAGCAGAAACTGGACCCCTTCCTGTCACCTTACACTAAAATTAATTCCAGATGGATTAAAGATTTAAACATAAAACCTAACACCATAAAAACAATAGAAGAAAACGTAGGCAAAACCATCTAAGACATAGGCATAGGCAAGGACTTCATGACTAAAACACCAAAAGCAATGGCAACAAAAGCCAAAATAGACAAATGGGATCTAAATAAAATTCAAAGCTTCTGTATAGCAAAAGAAACCATCATTAAAGTGAAGCGGCAACCAACAAAATGGGAAAAATTTTTTGCAATCTACCCATCTGATAAAGGGCTAATATCCAGAATCTACAAAGAACTAAAACAGATATACAAGAAAAAAACAAACAAGCCCATTCAAAAGTGGGTGAAGGATATGAACAGAGACTTTTCAAAAGAAGACATATATAAGGCCAACAAACACATGAAAAAATGCTCATCACTGGTCATTAAAGAAATGCAAATCAATATACCATCTCACGCCAGTTAGAATGGCGATTGTTAAAAAATCTGGAGACAACAGATGCTGGAGAGGATGTGTAGAAATAGGAACACTCCTACACAGTTAGTGGGAGTGTAAATTAGTTCAACCATTGTGGAAGACAGTGTGGTGATTTATCAAGGATCTAAAAATAGAAATTCCATTTGAACCAGCAATCCTATTACTGAGTATATACCCAAAGAACTATAAATTGTTCTACTATAAAGACACATGCACACATATGTTCATTGCAGCCCTGTGTACAAAAGCAAAGACCTGGAACAAACCCAAATGCCCATCAATGATAGACTGGACAAAGAAAATGTGGCACATATACACCATGGAATACTATGCAGCCATAAAAAAAGATGAGTTTGTGTCCTTTGTAGGAACTTGGATGAATCTGGAAGCCATCATTCTCAGCAAACTGACACAAGAACAAAAACCTAAACACTGCATGTTCTCACTCATAAGTTAGTGTTGAACAATGAGAACACGTGGACTCAGGGAGAGGAGTATCACACACTGGGGGCAGTTGGGGGGATAGTGGAGGGATAACATGGGGATAAATGCTGGATATAGTATACACATAAAGTAAAATAAAACAAAATAAGATAAAAAAAGAAAGTGGATTTTATAGGGTTTCTACATTATTTCTGTATTACTCTTCTTTCAAGTGATATTGCAACATTTTACCAATAAGAACACTGAAACTGCATACTTCTATTTCTCCCTCTTGACTTTTGCAGTATTGTAGATATCTATATCTATAAACGTACATATATATATATATATAGAGAGAGAGAGAGAGAGAAAGACATACACACACATATATATAAAGTACTGTAGGCATAAGGAAAAAGCCAATAGAAAAATGGAATTTACACAGAGGAATGAATAATGGTGGAAATTCTCAGTATATGAATTAATATAAAATATTTCATTGTTATTTAAATAACTTTAAAAGAGATTTTAAAATCATTTAAACAAAATAATATATTGTGTAGTTTATAATTTATGTAGAATTAAAATATATAGCTTCAATATTGCAAAAGTCAAGAGGGGATAAATGAAATTATGCACTTTTGAAGTTCTTATACCATAGGTAAAATGTCATAATATTACTTGAAGAAGGAATGTGATACATTAACAATGTAGAAATTCTATAAATTCCACTGAAATAATAAATGAAATCTAGCTAGCTTCTAAGCCAACAATAGAGATGAAATAAAAATTTAAGATCCAATTAATCTAAAAGTAGACAGACAAAAGAAGGAAAAGGGAAGAAAAAACAAATGAGATAAATAGAAAACAAATAACAAGATATCAGATTTAACTCATCTATATAATTCATCACATTAAATATAAATGGTCTAAATACCCAAATTAAAAGGCAAAGCTTGCTATTCTGGATGGAAAAAAAAAGCAAGATCCAATTATTTTCTCTCTAGAAGAAATGCAATTTAAATGTAAAAATATAAATAGCATAAAAGTAAAGGATAGAGAAATATATACTATCCTAACATTAATTAGAGTGGAGTGGCCATATAAATATCAAGCAAAGCTGATATCAAAGCCCAATATATTACCAGGAATGAAGAAGTTATTTCATAATGATAAAGGAGACAATTCATTATGATAACATAATATTTCTAAATGTTTATAAATCTAGAAGCTTAGCTACAAAACAAATGAAGCAAAAACTGATAAAACTACAAAGAGAAGCATAAAAAAATTATAGTTAAGATGGGAGATTTTAATACCCTTACTTGATAATTTATAAAACAAGTAGACAGACAATTAACTAAAAATGTATATTTGAACAGTCCTATATGTAACTTTATCTAATTGATATTTATATAACACTTCACTCAGAATAACACAAATATTTTCCAGTAGATAGGAAATATTTATCAATGTAGGTCACTGTCTAGTCTGTAAAACAAAATTATATCTAACAAAACAAATCTAACAAATTTAAAATAACTGAGGTCATGCAAAGAATGTTCTCTAACCAAAATGAAATTAAATTACAAATCAATCACAGAAGTAATATCTACACTCTACAAATAATTTGAAACTGCAAAGGATTTAGAGTTTCCAAGAAAGCTTTGAGAAAGAAAAACAAGGACAGAAGACTAACACTGTCTGATTTTAAGTGTTACTGTAAAGCTACAATAATCAAAACAAAGTAGAATTGATGTAAAGATAGACACATACATCAGCAAAACAGAATACAGAGTTGAGAAATAGACCCACACATATATGGATGACTAATTTTCAACAAAGGTATAAACATAATTTAGTAAAGAAAAGAAAGTCTTTCTACACTTAATGTTGAAAGAGCTGGACATCCATACATAAAAGAAATAAAATGTTTTTAAAATTAAAAAAAAAAGAATGCTGATGTATATTGCACACCATATGCAAAAAAAAAAAAAAATAACTAAAAAGTGGATCCTAGGCCAGGCATGATGGCTTATGCCTGTAACCTACCCCAGCACTTTGGGAAGCTGAGACGAGCAGATCACCTGAGGTCTGGAGTTTGAGACCAGACTGGCTAATATGGCAAAACCTCACCTCTACTAAAAATATAAAAATTAGCTGGGCATGGTGGCAGGCATCTGTAATCCCAACTATCTGGGAGACTGAGGCAGGAGAATCGCTTGAACCTGGGAGGCAGAGGTTGCAGTGAGCCAAGATTGCACTCCAGCCTGGGAGCCAGAGTGAGACTCTGTCTCAAAAAAAAAAAGTCCTAAATCAAAATGTAAGACCTAAAACTATAAAATTTATAGAGGAAAGCATAGAAGAGAACTTTTGTGACCTTGGGTTAGCAAAGATTTTTTTCAGATATAACATCAAAAGCATGGTACGTAAAATAAAGATTTACATTTAAGATTTTATCAAAAATTACATACTTTTCTCAGCAAAAGACACTGTTAACAGAATGGAAAACCATACCACACATTGGGAAAAATGTCTGATGAATGTATTTGATGGACTTGCATTCAAAATAGAGAAAAAACTGTTAATATTTTACAATAAGCAAACAAAAGCTCAATAAGCTCAATTATATGATAGGCAAAAGATATGAACAGATACATACTCAAAGATAATATAGAGCTAGCAAATAATCACATGAAATGTCATTAGTCTTTTGAGACAAAAATTAATAACAATGAGATAGCACTAGATATCTATTAGAATTACTAAAATTATAGACAGATCAAATTAAATATTAGTAATGACATGGAAGAAATAGAACTCATACACTTTTGTTGGAAATATAAAACAGTGTAAGCACTTTGGAAAAGTTAGGAATTTTCTTGAAAAAGTGAAGTATGTAGCTACAATACTACCAGCCACTCCTAGATTTTTTTCCTAAATAAATGAAAGCTATATGTTTATAGCAGTTTTATATGTAAAGGCAAAAACCAGAAACAACCCAATGTCCAACATGTGATAACATGTGAATATACTATGGGATCTATATACAGTGAAATACTACTCAACAATAAAAAGAAATCTATTACAGATATACACAACATGGATGAATCTTAAAATAATTATACCGAGTGAAAGAAGCTGAGAAAAAAGTATATGTAGTATGAATTTATTTATATAAAATTCTAGAAAATGAAAACAAATCTATCACGATAGAAAGAAGACCAGCCTTTGTCTCGGTGGGGCAAGACATGGATGCTGGGAAGGTGCATTTACCAAAGGAAATGAAGGTATTTGAGCCTTAAGGTGTCAGCCTTACTTCTGCCTTCTAATTCAGTGGAAACATCCATTGCCAAGATTCACTTTCATGGCATTTATTGACCTGTTCAGTCCATAGATCTCTGCTTCAACTCAGGCATAACATCTGTGCACGTGTATATTCTGTGTCTTCTGTGTATGCATGCAGATGTAAAGAGGTGTATGATTCTTTTTAGACATTGTTGGTAATTGGAAATGATTTTTTTTCAGCAGCAAATGCTGAGCTAGAATCTGATTGGAAATTAGTCCACGCCTCATCTGCATAAATAAATCTCAAGGGCTGGGATTATCATGCTTAGTTTAGCAGCTAGTTTCATTACAGTTTATTGTATGTGACTGGATGTCTTGGTGGGGGTTGGAGAGCCTTTCTAAGGCATTCAGGAGATACCAGCCTGGATAGGCTTATGTGTGAAAAAAGGGAAGGTACTTTTTTCCCCATTGTGTTAAAGCTGCGGTAATTAAACATGACAGAGCGAATCTGTTGCTGGAATTGGTATAGCCAGTGGTTATTACTGTACATTGAAGGATGACAGCCTCACCTCAGGCTGTCTTCTTCCCAAATGAGTCAGCATTTTTCCATCTTGCCAAGGCAACTCACTGTCTGTGGGGTTGTGGGGCTGGTATTTTGTAAGGAAGTAAGAACTAGAATTTGGTAGTCTTTAGTGAAAGAGAAGAACCAACACTCAGGGTCTAAATTCCTTAAAAACAAAAGCTGTATTGTTTCCATTTTTGTAACATAGACCAGTACCTGCTTCATAGTAAGTGCTCAATCAAAATTTTTAGCAGTTCACTGAAGCATGATTTCAAAAAGAAGGCCAAAGCAAAATTCAGCATTGTTAAGAATTGTGTTTCATGAATTACTTTAGACACTGTCCACTTCAAATCTCACCTCCCAGCTATTTGGTAAGCTTGTTTATGGTAGCTATAGTTACTTATACATATTTATTTGTATTGTATTTTACTTATATATATCTACATATTCATATATTTAAAATATTTTTATTTATATAAATATAAACATATATTAATTCATATGCAGTAATTTATATTGGATTTATAAAGCAATAAAGGAAGCAGTAGAAATCAAAGAGAAAATCTATTCTGGAAGGATCACTTGTGGTGAGAATTAATTTCTGACTTATCAGTAGGCCTGGAAGATTATGCAACAATTCCTAACTAGATGAATTAGTTTTATGTCTTTAAGACCATACCACTGGGTCTTTAGACTTTGGCTCTGTAAATTTTGTACAACATACAAATAAAACTTAGAACCCCCTTGTTTTCATAACCATTTGGCTTAGATACTATATACATTATCTATTATTTTTCTCAGAGATTTTTTGTCTTTATTTTTATACTCTTTCTTTTATATCATTTTTGAATCATGGTTAAGTTGATGCTATTTTTATAATAATGCTTATAAGGAAAGTTGTTTTACCTTAACATGCATCTTATCATGTTGCTGTATTCTTGACTTCATTATTATCAATTATAATTATGCACATGCTACATAATTAAATTACATATATTGTTATATGGAGTCTGTTTAATCATATTTTGTTGTATCATTAAATGTTTGTAAATTATTAAGTTCCCAGTGCTCCTTTAAATAAAATTATATTAGAATACAGTGGATTATATATGTACATGTGCATATAACAGCTATATTAATATATTCAATATTTACTTTAAAAAATTAATCTGTGAGAATAAATGATTTGAGAATTGCTATGACATTTTGAATACGGGATTCCATAGACATAGAATACCTTGTAGAGAATAAAATACTTTATCAAACAATAAATTATTTGTCTGTCTGAGACATCATAGACAGAAAAGGCAAATTTATTTTGTGATTTTTATTTATTTTAGAGACAGGATCTCACTCTGTCACCCAGGCTGGAGTGCAGTGGCATGATCATAACTCCTCACAGCCTCAGACTCCTGGGCTCAAGGAATCCTCCCATCTTAGCCTCCCAAGTAGCTAGAACTACTGGTGCACACCACCATGCCTGGCTAATTTTGAAAATATTTTTGTGGAGATGAAGTCTCACTATATTGCCCAGACTTGTCTGGAACTCCTGGGCTTAAGTGATTCTCCCACCTTAGCCTCCTTGAATAGGTGGGATTACTGGCATGAGCCATAATGCCCAGCTTTATTTTTGATTCTGTGCTTAGTAGTAGCTAATAGCTTTGAGTGTGTAAGTTTGCATTGAAGAGGAGGACATACACTAAACCTTTTTGTACATATATTTTTACCTGAAAGCAACCCAAATAATCTTTTAAAATAATGTGCTGAAGACTTAATTTCTCTCTGAATTAATCCATCAATCAATACATTTATCAAACACCAACTATATGGGAACCACTATGCTATGCAGAAATCAAAACACAAAGAAATAATGAGCACATCATCTGTACTTACAGACCTTATAGCTTATTTGGGAAAACATATTTATAAAATATACTCTTTTTGTTTTGTACTACTCTGTAGAAGGTATAGTCATAGGTGTTATGATGTCTATAAAAAAGATTAAAACACAGACCTCAACATGAGACATATTGTTTAGTAGGAGGAATAAAACAAGCATATATACACATTGAATGATGAAGGAGAGTATGAAGTATATTATAAAAGAGAGCTAAATAAAGTGCTACGGAATTTGAAAGGCAAAGAGAGCATATGTGATGTCAGGGGTTTCATTGAGCAGGTAGCCTTTTGAATAAAAATTGACAGACATAAAATACCAATTGCCTTCTAGTCACTTTCAATATTTCTAAGATTCCAAAGAGTGTATGACACCCTCCCTATTGCTCTTAGCAGTTATAATCTCAGATGGCTCAGGAGACAAGTCATGATAGAATATGATGTGTGTGTTTATCTGTGTATAATGAAGTGTGTGCCTTATATGATATCTATAGATGGCATTTATTTTTGTAATCTCTTCCATGCTCATGACTTTAAATAACCACCTATATGCCAATGGCCACCTCATCTGTTTCTTTAGCCCAGACCACTTCTCTAAGCTCCTAGTCTCACAAACCAGCTGCCTATTTAACACACTTCTCTGAGTATTTTAAAGGCATCTCAAATTCAACATGTCTACAGTGGAACTCTTGATCTCTACCTCTCCCCAGTCCTGGTGCTAGTAGTCATTAATGTGTTTCCGGATCTCTTCTTTTTGGTAAGATTGTCCTTCTCTGTGCCCTTGAAGTTTGTCACATGGCTTGCTTTTGGCCAATGCATCATGAGCAGAAATGACATGAATTACTTCCAAGTATAAGCCTTTAAAAGCTTCTGTGAAATTTGTCATGTTCTTTTCATGCACCCTACCCCAAACAAATCAACATTTCAGACGGTACAAAAACCACAAGCGTAGTTCCTAAATGAGCATGCCACAGAGCAGAGCCCCTGTCTTCCCTGAAATTAACATACAATGTGAATGAAAATGAACCAAAGCTTTCTTAAGATATATTTCACATGCAATAAAATTAATTCAGTGGTTTTTAGCAATCCGGGTTATGCAACTATCAACACAATCTAATTTTAGTACATTTTAAATAGTACTCCCCGCAAAGGAGCTATACACATCAGCATTCAGCACTAGCTGTAGGTAACCACTACTCTACTTTCTGTCTCTGAACCTCTGTTGTTTATATCAGCAATAATTGGGGGATACTTGTTTTTTAAGCATAGCTCAGTCTATCCTGACTGATACAATGGTCCTCTTTCAATGCTATCTTAATAAATGGCACACACCATCACAATAACAGAAGCTAAAAGTTATTCTTGATACTCTTCTGTACCTCATTCTCCACATCCAGTTATTCTGCCACTCCTATGAATTTAACTTCCTGGATATTTCTTTGCCTATTTCTCTCCATCTCCATTGTTCTCCACTATTGTTCAAGATACTACCATTCCTTTCTTGCACTTCTGTAATGTTTCCAAGTGCCTGACAGATAGTAATTTTCATGATTTGAGAATGAGAAATCAGAATTCCAGAGAATTCTTTAGAAATCCTGAAATCATAAGCTATTCTGTACAA
Source organism: Aotus nancymaae (assembly GCF_030222135.1). Classification (NCBI taxonomy): domain Eukaryota; kingdom Metazoa; phylum Chordata; class Mammalia; order Primates; family Aotidae; genus Aotus; species Aotus nancymaae. The sequence goes on along the minus strand of NW_026988494.1, from coordinate 3,283,369 downwards.
CAGTTTATGTGGTTTTTTTTAGGGAGACATTGTAATAATACTTTGCAACAATATTTACATATATTTAATAACAATGAGTACTCATAATAATAAATAGTGCATTATTTTTCTGTGATAGGAACATACTGTTTTAGAGGTATCCTATAAAGGTATAATAACAAATACATACTTTATTATTGTTATGAATCAAATATTGTGACAAGATTCTATATTTTAATAGCATGTACAAATAATCTCTGCCTGACAAAGGCATTTGGGAGCAGAAATAAATAAGGGGAACAACAATAGAAAATAAATGTCAAAAATAATTTTAAAATGGAAAAATGAAGCCATAAGCATTTAAGAGTTAAAAGTTATTTGCACATTTAAAAACACACACAGTACTAATTGCCCTTTCTTATAATTGCCTTGCTCTTTCTTTCATGTCAAATATTGTACATATAAAAAAAGTCTTACCTTGTTCATTTGTGGTTCAAATTTTTAAGAATTCACTCAGAAGCATTTTCAAATTTGTCATTTAGATACATATTGCTTCATATATGCTTATTTTCCTTTTTATCAATGAAAGTATTCTGTCTACTTGTCCTAATTTTGGTTTTGCCATGAAATCCATATTGCTTTTGCTAATTCACATTTTAGATCAGTTTCTCATTCCGTGTTGGTCTTCCACAAAAACGTCTTCCTCTCTTTGTATTTTCTCAGTTAAAATGTTTACGTTGAACTATAGCCCATGGCAAATATTCAAACACTAGAAAACACCCTTTGAATTAGCTTGTTGGAAGGTATTTGAATAACATGACTTCAGATCTCCTAGAAATCTCAATAATACTACTCAGAATCATGTGTCAAAATTGCCCATTTGGAGGACTTTGCATCTACAACTTTATATTTTTTGTAGCATTACACATAAGATTTGCATAAAATGTACTACGTATATACATTTATTAATCATTTTTATTTGTAAGAACAACTCACCCTTGTCAGCAGAGAGGATCACACATGCACACTTACAATATGACAAAAGCTACAGATAAAATAGACTGATTGGGCTATGACCACTTCTCTCCTAGCGCTCCTGTCTCAGTTTTAAAAAAATGTCAGCCTCCACCTTCCACTCTACGAGTGTCAGCATTTGCTGCTTGGGCTTGTGATAATGGTTTGGCTGTGTCCCCAGATCTCATCTTGAATCTCATCTTGAATTACAGCTCCCATAATTCCCATGTGTTGTGAGAGGGACCCAGTGGGAGATCATTGAATCAAGGGGGTGGTTTACCCCATACTGTTGTTGTGCTAGTGAATAAGTCTCATGAGAGCTGATGGTTTATAAGGGGAAACCCCTCTCACTATAGGCTCTCATTCTCTCTTGCCACCACCATGTATGATGTGCCTTTTGCCTTCCTCCATGAATGAACAGCATCTCTTTCACTGATGCTTCATCAACAGACTCCCCAGCCATATGAAACTGTGAGTCCATGAAACCTTTCTTTTTTAAATAAATTACTCATTCTCGGGTATGCCTTTATCAGCAATGTGAAAATGGATTAATACAGCTTGTTACTTGAAGTCAGTGGATTCTGTTAAACCAGCAGTCTCTATGTTGGTTGCTAAGCTTTAATTTTCACAGGAGGCTTATGTTCCTTTGTTCTGTTTTTCTGAACTTTTGACTGATTTTTGCTGAAATTCAGAAAAACAAATATCTTGAAAAATACATAAAGGAAATCCCACATGGAAACACTAGTTTTTGCAACAGTCTCCTCTATCCAATCTGGCTCTCCTTCAATCCTTCATCATATTATATTCAGAGTTACTTTCTAAAAATACAAACCTGATGAGGTCTTTCCCTTGTTTAAATATTTTTAATGACTTTAATGGCTTTTCCATTGCTCTTATGATAAAGACCAAATCCTTAACCTGAAGAAGGCACCTGCAAACCTACCTGCCCTATTAATTCACTATTCTTCCTCTCACCTTCTGCATGTGGCTTGACCTACGCAGGTCCCCTTAAATTCCATGCTCCTCCTCCCACAAAGCCTTTGCATGTACTATTTCCTGCATCCAAAAATCTTCTTCACAATTCATCCTTCTGATCACAGCTCAAATGATATTTCTTTCATTGTTTTGCTGACCTCAAGTCTATGTCAGCTTTAAGTGTTCTCTCAAGCTGCCTTCTTTCCTCCAAAACACTTAGCACAATCATAATTATACAATTTGTGTAGGGTCATCTGATTAATGTGTCTCTGTGTTTTATAACTTCCATGAAAACAGAACTCTCTCTTTGTGCTCACCAGTGTAGCCCTGACGTCCTACAGAATGAAGGCGTCATTATCTGAAGAGTGGGCAGGAAGGACATTGTGAAACTAGGTTTGGACTAGAGGGACATGGAGACAAAAGTGACTGCATCTTGGATGCTAATCAGCCACGTTGACTTCTGATTAGCCCCAGTCCTATGAATGTCTCTTGATTTCTACTTTATTTCCTGTTGTCAGTGTAACAGCATGTCAACCTTGATGTTACCACACACGTTACACACTATGGCACATGTAATAATAGCAGTCTTTCCTGTTCTGGAGGGTTGTCTTTCATCATATTCCTGAAGCACGTATGCTTTCTCCCTATGGTACATAAGCCCTAGGTCTGGGGGTAACAAGTGCAGAGCCCTGTCTGTCTTGAGTAAGTTCCTCAGTAAAACATCCATTACCAGAAAAATGGACATAGCTTCCTTGTTCTTTGGTTTTTCAACTCCTTTCACATTTGGGGGTCATTTTTTATATTGAGCCCTTTCATGGAGCAGGGAGGGCAGAAATCTAGGTTCGGATTTGTTAAGTCTGAGATGCCTAGGATCAAACCAAATGAAAATATTGAGTAGGTAATAGGATAAGTATAAAGTTCAGGAAAGAGAATGGGGTTGGTGATACTAATTTGGGAGTTACTAAAGGTAGTATTTGTAGCCATGTTGCATCATGATGCACCCAAAAGAGTGACTAACATTAAAAAGAGAAAAGATGCGAGATCCAAGATGGCCGCTTAGGAGGAACTCGGGAATGCAGCTCTGAGAGAAAGCACAGAGGGTGAGTGGACGCCGTATTTCCAGACTGATTTTTACTGCCCACAGACCAGGAGATTCACACGCAGAGAAGCCACACGGGTCGCCAGCGCCGCTGGCGCCGCTGGTTTGAACGGCGCAGCCGCTGGGCCGGCACCCTGAGCCAACGGCTCACTGTACAGAGTGAGAGAGTCTGAGTCCCCTATAAGCCAGCAAGGGGAGCTGAAACGGGGAGCCAGGCCAGCGCCACGAATCTCAGAGCCGCGGCTTTAGCCAACGCAGCGGCTCCGGAGGCAGATCAGATGAGACGGTGTCCCCTCTTACCCAGCAAGAAGACCTGAAACACAACTGAAACCGGGACGGTCTAGCTCTGTGGAGGAGGGGCATTCTCCATAGGCACCCTGCTGTTCCCAGGGCAATCTACCAAGGCAATCCGCCACTACAGAGACTCCGTCACTACAGGGGCGGGCCAACATAGCGGAAGCAGTTCTAACTACACCCAGAAGTTCACACGGAAGCTGGGTGGAGCCCACAGCAGCTTAGCGAAGCCTCTGCAACCTGAGTGTGACTAGGCTGCCACCTTGTGGGCAGGGAAAACAGCAACCGCACAGGGGAACATCATAAAACCGTAACTCCGTGGACAGAACACCTGGGGGGAAGAGCAGGGGGTTTATGAGTTCTGCCACAGCAGACTTAAAATTACCAAAATCAGAAAGACAACAACTACAAATTCAACAGGTGGATAAATCCACAAAGATGGGAAGAAACCAGCGCAAAAAGGATGAAAACACCCAAAACCAGAACACTTCTCCTCCTACAAGGGATCACAACTCCTCACCAGCAAGGGAACAAGACTGGATGGAGAATGAGTGTGATGAAATGACAGAATCAGCTTTCAGAAAGTGGATAATAAGAAACTTCCGTGAGCTAAAAGAACATGTTCTAACCCAATGCAAAGAAACTAAGAACCTTGAAAAAAGACTTGACGAAATGCTAACAAGAATGGACAACTTAGAGAGGAATATGAGCGAATTGATGGAGCTGAAAAACACAACACGAGAACTTCGTGAAGCATGCACAAGTTTCAACAGCCGAATTGACCAAGCAGAAGAAAGGATATCAGAGGTCGAAGATCAACTCAATGAAATAAAACGAGAAGGCAAGATTAGAGAAAACAGGGTAAAAAGGAATGAACAAAGTCAACAAGAAATATAGGACTATGTGAAAAGACCTAATCTACGTTTGATAGGTGTACCTGAATGTGACGAAGAGAATGCATCCAAGCTGGAAAATACTCTTCAGGATATTATCCAGGAAAACTTCCCCAACCTAACAAGGCAGGCCAAGATTCAAGTCCAGGAAATACAGAGAACACCACAAAGATACTCCTCTAGAAGAGCAACCCCAAGACACATAATCATCAGATTCACCAGGGTTGAAATGAAGGAGAAAATACTAAGGGCAGCCAGAGAGAAAGGTCGGGTTACCCACAAAGGGAAGCCCATCAGACTCACTGCAGATCTCTCAGCAGAAACCCTACAGGCCAGAAGAGAGTGGGGGCCGATATTCAACATCCTTAAGGAAAAGAACTTTCAACCCAGAATTTCGTATCCAGCCAAACTAAGCTTCATAAGTGAAGGAAAAATAAAATCCTTTGTGAACAAGCAAGAACTCAGAGAGTTCATCACCACCAGACCAGCTCTACAAGAGCTCCTGAAGGAGGCACTACACATAGAAAAGAACAACCAGTACCAGCCACTCCAAAAACACACGAAAAGGTAAAGAGCATCAACACAATGAAGAATCTGCATCAACCAAAGGGCAAAACAGCCACCTAGCACCAAAATGACAGGATCGAATTCACACATAACAATATTAACCCTAAATGTAAACGGACTAGATGCCCCAATCAAAAGACACAGACTGGCAAATTGGATAAAAAGCCAAAACCCATCAGTGTGCTGTATCCAGGAAACCCATCTCGCATGCAAGGATACACAAAGGCTCAAAATAAAGGGATGGAGGAAGATTTACCAAGCAAATGGAGAGCAAAAAAAAGCAGGAGTTGCAATTCTCATCTCTGATAAAATAGACTTTAAAGCAACAAAGATCAAAAGAGACAAAGAAGGACATTACATAATGGTAAAAGGATCAATGCAGCAAGAAGAGCTAACGATCCTAAATATATATGCACCTAATACAGGAGCACCCAGATACATAAGGCAAGTTCTTAAAGACTTACAAAGTGACTTAGACTCCCACACAATAATAGTGGGAGACTTCAACACACCATTGTCAATATTAGACAGATCAACGAGACAGAAAATTAACAAGGATATCCAGGACTTGAACTCAGACCTGGACCAAGCAAACCTAATAGACATTTACAGAACTCTCCACCCCAAATCCACAGAATATACATTCTTCTCAGCACCACATCACACCTACTCTAAAATTGACCACATAATTGGAAGTAAATCACTCCTCAGCAAATGCAAAAGAACGGAAACCATAACAAACAGTCTCTCAGACCACAGTGCAATCAAGTTAGAACTCAGAATTCAGAAACCAACCCAGAACCACACAGCCTCATGAAAAATGAACAACTTTCTCCTGAATGTTGACTGGATAAACAATGAAATGAAGGCAGAAATAAAGACGTTCTTCGAAACCAACGAGAATGAAGACACCACATACCAGAATCTCTGGGACACATTTAAAGCAGTCTCTAGAGGAAAATATATAGCAATAAGTGCCCACATGAGAAGAAAGGAGAGAACTAAAATTGACACCCTATCGTCAAAATTGAAAGAGCTAAAGGAGCAAGATCAAAAAAACTCAAAACCTAGCAGAAGACAAGAAATAACTAAGATCAAAGCAGAATTGAAGGAGATAGAGACACGAAAAACCCTTCAAAAAATCAATAAATCCAGGAGCTGGTTTTTTGAAAAGATCAACAAAATAGACAGACCACTAGCCAGACTAATAAAAAAGAAAAGAGAGAATAATCAAATAGATGCAATAAAAAATGACAAAGGGGATATCACCACAAATTCCACAGAAATTCAAACCATCATCAGAGATTATTACAAACAACTCTATGCACATAAATTAGAAAACCTGGAGGAAATGGATAAATTCCTGGACAGCTGCCTCCTCCCAAGCCTAAACCAGGAAGAAGTCGAAACCCTGAATAGACCAATAACAAGGTCTGAAGTCGAGGCAGCAATTAAGAGCCTACCACCCAAAAAAAGCCCAGGTCCAGATGGGTTCACAGCCGAATTCTACCAGACATACAAAGAGGAACTGATACCATTCATACTGAAACTATTCCAAATAATCCAAAAGGAGGGAATCCTTCCCAAATCATTTTATGAGACCAACATCATACTTATACCAAAACCTGGCAGAGACTCAACAAGAAAAGAAAACTACAGGCCAATATCCATGATGAACATAGATGCAAAAATCTTCAATAAAATAATGGCAAGCCGATTACAACAGCACATCAAAAAGCTTATCCACCATGATCAAGTAGGATTCATCCCGGGGATGCAAGGCTAGTTCAATATACGCAAGTCTATAAATGTAATTCACCACATAAACAGAACCAAAGACAAAAACCACATGATTATCTCAATCGATGCAGAGAAGGCCTTCGACAAAATTCAACAGCCCTTTATGCTAAAAACCCTCAATAAACTAGGTATCGACGGAACGTATCTCAAAATAATAAAAGCTATTTATGACAAACCGACAGCCAATATCATACTGAACGGGCAAAAACTGGAAGCATTCCCTTTGAAATCTGGCACTAGACAAGGATGCCCTCTCTCACCACTCCTATTCAATATAGTACTGGAAGTTCTAGCCAGAGCAATCAGGCAAGAAAAAGAAATAAAGGGTATTCAATTAGGAAAGGAGGAAGTCAAATTGTCTCTATTTGCAGACGACATGATTGTATATCTAGAAGACCCCCTCATCTCAGCCCAAAAGCTCCTGAAACTGATAAGCAACTTCAGCAAAGTCTCAGGATACAAAATCAATGTGCAAAAATCACAAGCATTCCTATACACCAATAACAGACTTAAAGAGAGCCAAATCAAGAACGAACTGCCATTCACAATTGCTACAAAGAGAATAAAATACCTAGGAATACAACTAACAAGGAATGTAAAGGACCTCTTCAAGGAGAACTACAAATCACTGCTCAACGAAATAAGAGAGGACACAAACAGATGGAGAAACATTCCATGTTCATGGTTAGGAAGAATTAATATCGTGAAAATGGCCATACTGCCCAAAGTAATATACAGATTCAATGCTATCCCCATCAAGCTACCAATGACCTTCTTCACAGAACTGGAAAAAACCACCTTAAACTTCATATGGAACCAAAAGAGAGCCCGCATAGCCAAGTCAATTCTAAGCAAAAAGAACAAAGTGGGAGGCATCACACTACCAGACATGAAGCTCTACTACAAGGCTACAGTAATCAAAACAGCATGGTACTGGTACCAAAACAGAGATATAGACCAATGGAACAGAACAGAGGCGTCGGAGGCAACACAACATATCTACAACCACCCGATCTTTGACAAACCTGATAAAAACAAGCAATGGGGAAAGGATTCCCTGTTCAATAAGTGGTGTTGGGAAAACTGGCTAGCCATATGCAGAAAGCAGAAACTGGACCCCTTCCTGACACCTTACACTAAAATTGACTCCAGATGGATTAAAGACTTAAACATAAGACCTAACACCATAAAATCACTAGAAGGAAACCTAGGCAAAACCATTCAGGACATAGGCGTAGGCAAGGACTTCATGACCAAAACACCAAAAGCATTGGCAACAAAAGCCAAAATAGACAAATGGGACCTAATCAAACTCCACAGCTTCTGCACAGCAAAAGAAACAGTCAATAGAGTGAATCAGCAACCGACAGAATGGGAAAAAATTTTTGCAGCCTACCCATCTGACAAAGGGCTGATATCCAGAATTTACAACGAGCTAAAAAAGATTTACAAGAAAAAAACAAACAAGCCCATTCAAAAGTGGGCGAAGGATATGAACAGATACTTTACAAAAGAAGACATACATGAGGCCAACAAGCATATGAAAAAATGCTCATCATCACTGGCCATTAGAGAAATGCAAATCAAAACTACATTGAGATACCATCTCACACCAGTTAGAATGGCAATCATTAAAAAATCTGGAGACAACAGATGCTGGAGAGGATGTGGAGAAATAGGAACACTTTTACACTGTTGGTGGGAGTGTAAATTAGTTCAACCATTGTGGAAAACAGTGTGGCGATTCCTCAAGGACCTAGAAATAGAAATTCCATTTGACCTAGCAATCCCATTACTGGGCATATATCCAAAGGATTATAAATCGTTCTACTATAAGGACACATGCACACGAATGTTCATAGCAGCACAGTTTACAATAGCAAAGACCTGGAACCAACCCAAATGCCCATCGATGATAGACTGGACAGGAAAAATGTGGCACATATACACCATGGAATATTATGCAGCCATTAAAAACGAGGAGTTCGCGTCCTTTGTAGGGACATGGATGAACCTGGAAACCATCATTCTCAGCAAACTGACACAAGAACACAAAATCAAACACCACATGTTCTCACTCATAGGCGGGTGTTGAACAAGGAGAACACATGGACACAGGGAGGGGAACACTATACATGGGGGTCTGTTGTGGGGGAGTGGGGGGGACAGCGGGGGGATGGGGAATTGGGGAGGGATAGCATGGGGAGAAATGCCAGATATGGGTGAAGGGGAGGAAGGCAGCAAATCACACTGCCACGTATGCACCTATGCAACAACCTTGCATGTTTTTCACATGTACCCCAAAACCTAAAATGCAATAAATAAAAAAAAATAAAAAATAAAAAATAAAAAGAGAAAAGATGCAAGGACTGAGACCTGAACATTTTAATCATAGGAAGAAGAGAAGAAAACCAGCAAAGAAGATTGAGTAGTAACCAAAGTGAGAGAAAAGCCTGGAAAGTGACTGGAGGTCTTGATGACACAGTGGCCTAACTTTGAATGTATGTGATTCCTTTCATCTTAGCCAGTTGGCAAAGAAACAGTCTCACATCAAGTGCACAGGCTACTTCTTGATATCTGCTGATAGAAACCTCAGTGATGAAAGAGAAGCGGTATCACTCGAGAACATGAAATTCCCACTTGACTCCTATCAATGGACTTGGGGATGTCCACAACTGTGCACTGACACTGGTTGCTGCCTTTTGAGTTCTCTGGATGAAGGTATTAAAGCTAGCCAAGAGACTGTACTTAATATGAAATAAAATGTGCATTTCTATGAATATAATACAATGATTTGCCAGAGAATTGCTGAACAAATACCTTTTACCTTGTGTTGATTGGAAAATACCACTTTTATAAATTAGATTACCTTTTTGTTTGGGGAATGAAGAAAGCCATTATTAGGACATTAGGGCATCCTGAATGAAAACCTCTCAGCAGTGGCTGGTGACATCACACAACAGTGGGATAGGCTTAAATTCTCATTTTAGCTAACTCCTCTTAAACCACTTTGTGTGATCATCTGTGTTAACGTACTTTTCTATAGATTTCAGGTATTATTTTTTCAGATGTTTCTTGGAGAGACAAAATGTATAATCTGTCTGATTTTATCTTAAAGTGAGAATGAGGTATAGGAACCAACTATCCTTTGGTTAAAGATAAAATTTCAGCTTATTCCAAAGGCATATGTTAGTTTACAGCTGTTCAAAGTGGGCTAAAGGTGGTTTAACACGTTGGGCCTATTGGATCAGCAAACCAACAAGTTCCTTATAACTCTGAGGGACCTACTGGTAAGCTAGCTTCAAATCCTGACCCTGACACTGCATTTGAATAACCTTGGGCAAGTCAGTTAATATCTCTGAGGCTTGATCATCATTTATAAAATAAATAGCATCTCCTTCACTGATTTATTTGAGGGTTAGTGAAGATATTATATGTGAAATCACCTAGACAAAGCAGATATTCAACAAAGTTGAACACATGTGGGGTAAGGTCAGTCTAATGATGCATGTGTAGAAGAAGAACTCATAAAGTGAACCAGCTCAAAATTAGAAGCCTACAAATGAAAGAGAGGGACAGAAAAAGTGAAGGGAGCATTTGTGATTTCATAGGTAGTTACTCCCTGGAGGGTAGCACAGAGTATGCAGCATTCAGGTAGCCAGCAAGGGAGAAAAACCAAATTGGGGCTGGGCATGCAGAGGTGCCAGCCCAAAGAAAACACTTATTTTACTTTTTTTTTTTTTAGTCTAGCTCCATCACCCAGGCTGGAGTGCAGTGGCGTGATCTTGTCACTGCAACCTCTACATCTCGAGTTCAAGCGATTCTCATGCCTCAGCTTCCGGAGTAGCTGGAATTACAGGCATGCATCACCATGCCAGGCTAATTTTTGTATTTTTAGTAGAGACAAGGTTTTACCATGTTGGCCAGACTGATCTCAAACTCCTGACCTCAGTGATCTGCCCACATTGGCCTGTGAAAGTGCTGGGATTATAGGCATGAACCACTGCACCTGGCCTTAAAGAAAACATTTCTAATTGACAATGAGAAATAATAGTAACGAAAACTAACAGATATTTAGAAGGCCTGCCTCCATTTTTTAATTATTCCATTTTATACGTGCTATTGTCTTCATTGTGCCAATGACAAAAGTCGGAGTGTTTAACTGACTTAATCAAGGACACACACGGGAAAAATCAGCAGGGATAGCTGCAGCATCTAGGAAGGGCTTTCAGTTTTTGTCTTTCTGAACTGATATTTTTTAAAAGAGAGAATAGCATTAAAAGGAGAAGAATACAAAGCTGAGGCTTGACAGCTGAATAAGCATGGTAGTTTAGGAATATATAAACATTTCTTGTAGAATAGTCATTGAAAATATGTTAAGATCACAAGGCCATCTTTAGCTGGCAGCAAAACAACAGTAAAAGTCATTTAGAAAAAGGATACAGTAACCATCAAGGGCTGGATCATAATTAACACTTAGTTGCCTCTGCCTGAAGAATAGAGCAGTGAGAAGAAAATGTGTCTTAGTCACAATCAAACGAAATGTTTTGGGCCTAGAGCCAAACAAAATAATTTCTGTGAATAAATTATTTTCAGATCCCTAATATTAACTTTCTCATTTTTATTTTTGCCTCCTATATCCTAAGACATCCATAAAATAAGGACTTGGGACCAAATAATCTCCATGCTCTTTTCTATTTCTTAAATTTCAGGATTCTGTTGTATGTTTTAGTTGAGGGTAGGGAAGGAATTGATGTTTTAGTGAAAAATTTCTGTTTCATCAGAAAGATAAAGTCATGTGTCCTTGACTTAGTAATTCCTCATATAACATTATTTTTTCTCTTTATACTTCATGCTTAGGACATCAGCAAGAAAAGATTTCAAAAAATTCATTTCAGGCCAGATGGATATGGAAGGATCATAAGCACAGAAATTATAACAAGCACTCTCAGAATCCTAATCCTAGATTGGAAAGATTCTTAAGCAAACTTAAAAATTAAGAACCAATGAGAGTTCCTGTATAGTCAAAATCACCAAAATTTTCCTTCTTGAATGGTCTGTTTAATTTGATTATTCTAATGGTCAATTTAGTGTGAGAAGCAGTTGATTGTGTTGCAGAATTAATCAATACAGTGACTAAATCAAATCTATAAATGTAAGTAAATTTGGGGTACATTTTGAATGGAGGCTTAAAGTCATCTAATTATTTTAATGGCAATATACACTATTATTAGATATAAAAGGTCAAGGACAAGTTCATTCTGTGAAATGCTAGGACCTGGGTATTCTAAAATTCATGCTACATTGGCAAAATATCTCATCCTTTACAGAATACAATATAACTCTATCAACTTCTCAATCTCAAGTTACAGGAAATTGAGAAAGAAATAAAATATGTTCATAGGATTCTCATTACTAAAGCATGAGTGAAGTGTTTTGTTGATTATATCATCGATTAATTAAGAATTATTAGTAATAAGAAAACAGGTATTTTTAAAATTCTGTCACCACTGAAAACAGATTTGTTGCATGCTGGTTCAACCATACAAAATAATCTTAACGTGACAAGTTTTATAATCTAATGCCAATACATTGTTTTGTGTAAATTATTTAAGTTCTCTGGGATGCTATTTCTTCATCTGTAATAGCAGTTTAGATTGAATTAATCATTCTCAGATAATGAGGACACATAATAATTATAAATATCTTTGAACACTGTATTAGTCTCTTCTCATATTGCTATAAAGAAGGATTTGAGACTGGGTAATTTATAAAGAAAAGATGTTTAATCAGCTTATGGTTTCTCAGGCTGTACAGGAGGGATCCTGGCATCTGCTTGGCATCTGGGAGGCCTGAGGAAACTTACAATCATGGTAGAAGGCAAATGGGGATCCATTCTTTCACATGGCCAGAGCAGGAGGAAGGGAGAGAGTGGGGATGAGATAAACACTTCAAAACTACAAGATCTCATGAGAACTCACTCACTATCACCAGAAGCACTAAGGGGATGTTGCTAGACAATTCATGAAGGTTTCGCATGACCCAATCACCACCCATCAGGCCCCACCTCCAACACTGGTGATTTAATTCCACATGAGATTTAATTCCACATTGGCTGGAACACAGATCCAAATCATATCAAACATTATGGGTTGAAAATTATTCTAAGTACTTTTACCTTTATAAATTCATCAAGTTTTTAAAACAATGACATGAGGTAGTCACTAATATTATCATTTCTAGTTTTATAGATTATAAAACTAAGGCACAGAGAGTTTCAAAAATTTGCTTAAATGTTCATACCTATTAGGTAGTGAAACTGAGATTTGAAGTCAGGCCATCTGGTACCAGAGTCCCTGGTCTTAATCATAATGTAGTACATATTTTTCAAATAACATGTGCTTGTATATTCTCCTCTCTCACTTGAGAACATTATCACTGGTGGGCAGAATAATGACTACCTTTCTCACTCGAAGGTGTCCAGGCCCTCATCCCTTCATTTTATGGGCTAACCTGTGAATACGTTACTGTACATTGCAAAAGACACTTTGCACATGTTCAAGTTAAGAATCTTAAAACGGGAAGATTATCCTAGATTATCCACATCAGCCCAATGTAATTGGAAGAGTTATTATACAAGAGGGAGGCAGGAGTCCAGAGTCAGTAAAAGAAGGGTCTTAAGTGGTGTGATTGCTAGAAGGGGGCACACAGTAAAGAATGCAGGTGGGAGGTGGGGCAGCCTCTGGAAAAGCAAGCATCAAACTTTCCAGGAGGAATCTCAAGTATCCAGAAGGAAGACAGTACTGTGGACACCTTGACTTTAGTTTCATGATACTCACTGCAGACTTGTGACCTATAGAACTATACAATAACAGGTTGTGTTAAGTCGCTAAATCTACAAAAATTTTTCATGGTGGCAATAGGAAATAGGAATCCACTACTATGGTGAGTATCTGTTAATGATTGGTCTGTTTCTCAGGTTTGCTGGGATAAAAGCTTAAAAATCCATGATTAGAAAAGCTCTGAGGTCCTTTAGCTCTGAGATCATACACACATATATAATATGTATTTTGTAGCCACATGTGATAAATTCCCATCTTAACAGGTAGCCTTTGGGAAGAGGCTTCACTAAAGGCTTTGACAAAAACAAGAGCAACAGATTCCAATTATACTTGTGAGATAATACCAGGAACTTATAGTCAATTTAAGTCATTGATATACAGGGTCAGTGTTTTTTATATAGTCATATATATTCTGAAAAATTATTTAAAACATTAAGAAAGGTTTCAGCACAAACAACAGGTTAATGAGATTTATTCATGAGAAAAAAAGAAGCTGCACTGATTTACATTTATTTATAAATTAAAAGATCTCTGGACTGGAGTCAGATCTTATTAGATGATAGTCTTGATTCAACATGTGAATATATTTGAGAACCCCTTGTGGGTTTTTTTCCTAATACTAGTGGTCTTGCTTCAAGAAGGGCTAGTTACATGCTTTAAAAGTCCTGCTTCTGCCAGACACTCCTCTAATCCCAGCACTTTGGGAGGCTGAGGTGGGTGGATCATGAGGTCAGGAGGTCAAGACCAGCCTGGCCAAGATAGTGAAAACCCATCTCTACTGTCCTTTGCAGGGACATGGATAAAGCTGGAAACCATCATTCTCAGCAAACTGACACAAGAACAGAAAACCAAACACTGCATATTCTCACTTATAAGTGGATGTTGAACAATGAGAACACATGGACACAGGGAGGGGAACATCACACACTGAGGCCTGCTGGTGGATGTGAGGCTAGGGGAGGGATAACAGCGGGTGGAGGAATAGGGGAGGGATAGCATTAGAAGAAATACCTAATGTAAATGATGGGGTGATGGATGCAGCAAACCACCATGGCACATGTGTACCTCTGTAACAAATCTACACATTCTGCACATGTAACCCAGACCTTAAAGTATAATTAAAAAATGAATAATGCAAAAATTAGCCAGGCACAGTGTCAGGCACCTGTAATCCCAGCTACTCAGGAAGCTGAGTCAGGAAAATCTCTTGAACCTGGGCAGCAGAGGTTGCAGTGAGCTGAGGTTGCGCCACTGCTCTCCAGTCTGGGCGACATAGTGAGACTCCATCAAAGTGAAAAAAAAAAAGTCCTGCTTCTGTGTTTAGGATTTGTGTATGCAAGTGTGTCTTTAATAACCTAAAATAATTGCTTGGAACCAAAACAGAATGCATGGTATCAAAGGTGAGATGAGATAGACAAAGATGAGCTAATTGAGTCAGTTTCAATCTATAACACCACTAAGTAAAGTCTAAATCATGATATAATAAGGAGATTAATCTAGAAAAAAGTAGAGGATTATGTTAAATTCACAGAAGAAAAAAATCTATGTGCATAATTCTTTGTATAATCATTTGATAAGCTTCTTGAATATTTCAAAGTATCAGAAAATTTTGAGTCATTCTTACAGCAATATTTAGCTGACATAAATGATCTTGATATTGTCTTACATTTAGGTTGCATATGAAGGGATGCTTCTCACTTACCTTCAGGGATATCAGAAACAGGTTCAGAAATGAACAAACTGGCGAACACTTAGAGAGGTACTTGCTCAGGATCACATAGATTACAGTGTTTTATAATGCCTTACACAATACTGAAATTATTTAGAGAGTATCATGGCAAGAAGCTAAATCTCAGTGGAACTTTAAAAAACAAATTTTAACATCTTAGAATTTTCAGCCCATGTGGAAAAGTGGATTCTATTTCCTGAAGAGAATATAATAACTGTGTGAATATTAGAACAGAGTTGCTTGTGTTGCTCAGCTGGTTTTTCCTGAAACTTATTACTGTACAAATATAAAATGATTGCATGCATTTTACAAAAACATTGTGTTGTCTCGAAGTAGCATCGTCCATTCAGAGGTGTGGGGTTAGGAAGTTCACTTCAGGAGGTTAACAGTTGTTTATAAAACATGAATTTATAAAGTTCATGTTACAGAACTGCAAAGGGGCAAAAGAGTGATCCAAAAAGAAGGAAGTGAATATTTTTTTTCAAAGATCAACTTAGACAAGCAAGATACGAATACAAGAGCAGAATGGAGTCAAATGAAGCACACAAAAAGTATATAATAATGTAACCTGGGCTGTGGCCATGAGTGCTGAGAAAAGCGAAGGTGAGGCAGATGGATGGAAGCTCAGCTAGTGAGGAAAGGCTCCTGAAGAGCAGGTCTGGAGTGGTCACGCTGTGGCATTTACAGGAGAGAAACAAGAGCCTTCCAGCCAGATGAGAATGAAAAAACTAATGGACATGTATTGAATGATGCCTCTGTGTCAAAAATAGTCCTAGGTGCTAACAAAATATCGCTGAGTAAAACAAACAAAAACGCCTTCCTTTATAGTTTACATTTTGTAAAAATAAGTAAAATGAATAGTTTTTCTTGCTGTTTTTTTTTTTGTTTGTTTGTTTGTTTGTTTTTAAGAGACAGGGTCTTGCTCTGTTGCCCAGGCTAGAGTACAGTGGCAGGATTGTAGTTCACTCAGCCTCAAACTCCTGGGCTCAAGTGTTTTTCCTGCCTCCGCCTCCCAAGAAGCTAGATACAGATGTGCATTACCATGCCCAGCTAATTAAAAAAAACAAATTGTAGATATCAGGTCTTGGTATGTTGCCCAGGCTGGTCTTGGTGTCCTGATCGCAAATGATTTTCCTCCCTTGGCCTCCCAAATTGCTGGGATTATGGGTATGAGCCACTGCATGTGAACAAAATGAATAGATTTTTAGATGATTATAAGTGTTATAGAGAAAATAAAGCACAAAAGATGATTTAGGACCATTGGGTGGGGGAGCAACTGTAAATAAAGTAATTAGGGTAGGTCTTACTCCCCAGAATATTACATTGGTGTAAGATCATATTGAAATGCAAGAGCAAAGTGTTCAGGCAAAAGGATCAGGCCCTGGGGCAAAATCGTGCCTGCTATTTGAACAAGAATGGGCAGGAAAATGAGCTAAAGCAAGATGAATAAAGGGAGAATTACAGTAGATGAAGCCAGAAAAATGACAAAAGCCAGACAGCATGAGACCACCTGGGTCATTTTAAGGACTTATTTACTCTGGATGACAGAGGGAGGCATTGCAGAGTTAAAACAGAGGAGTAACGTGAACTGTTTTATGTTTAATAGGATCACTCTGAATGATATGCCGAGAATAGGCTGCGAGGGGTGAAAGTGGAAAGGGGAACATAGGTGGAAAATGAGAAAGCTACTGCAATAACCCATGAGGCAGAAACTGGTGGCTTGGATCTCAGTGGTGGTAGTTGTGGAGCTTCTGAAAAGTGGTCAATGAATCTATTATTTTGCAGGTAGAATTAACAGATTTTGCTGACAGCTTAAAAACATTGGGAGAGAAGAAGGAAAAAAAAGAAACAGAGAGATTAAAGGAGAGAAAAGATGAATGGAAATGAATTCCAAGCAACTGGAAAGATGGAGTCTCCACGACCTGAAACGAGGAAGATTGTAGGAAGAGCAAGTTTGAGGTGAAGATAAAACGCTTAGTTAGGGACATGTTGAGTTGATGATGCCTGTAGACATTCAAGTGGGAATGTGATTGGGTATGAGTCTGCAACTGAGGAAAGTTACATGAGGGAGATATAAATTTGGCAGTTACAGGTATACATTGTATTTAAAGCCTTGAAATTGCATAAGGTCACCAAGGACTGAGTATAGATAAAATAAAGGCTCAAGTAACAAACTCTAGGACTCTCCAATGTTTTGGAGCTAAAGAGATTAGGGAAAATGGTACATGTGATTGAAAGCAAGCAGCTAGTTAGAGGCAGGAGAAAAGCCAGGAGGATTTGGTGATCTGGAAGCCAAATGAAGAAACTATTTCGAGGAAAAAAAGACATTATGTCCGATGTTACTGAAAGGTTAAGTTGAAACTTGAGAATGTTTCATTATAGTTAGTTATGTTGAACTTATTGGTAGCTGAAAGACTTGGCAAGTTCTGATGACATAAATATAGTCATCATTTTCCTAAGTCATATCTGACTGGGGGTGCAATATAATTCTATTAATAATTTCAATAATAAATGTTTTAGGCTTCTGGTGGTTTAAAAATCTGATGACCAATTTTTTGGTACATTCACCTTCAGAAGGGAGAGATTAATACTTTTCCTCTTGAGTGGGGGCTGGCCTTCCTAACTCTCTTCTGTCACATGTGACCAAAGTGAAAGCATGTGATGTCCAATGGGACATAGAAAAAAAACCTGTGGCTTTCTCCTGGACTTCACTGCAACCTCATGAGAAACATATCAGAACCACCTAGATAAGCCAGTCCCAAATTTATGACCCACGGAAATAGAGAACAAATCTTTATTATTTAGAGACACTCAGTTTTGGGATACCTTGTTATTATGGAAACAGATAACTAATACAGATTTTGGTGCCTGGAAATGGGATGCTGCCATAGCAAATATCTAAAAGTGTGGATTGGCTTTGAGATTAACTAATGTGTGGGAGCTGGAAAGAATTCGAGGAGAGTGAAAGCTAATGTACCCTGACCACACTATTAGTAGAAGTCAGAACTTTTGAGAAGACTGTCAACACAGCTCCAAGGAAAGGGAGAAATTTCTTCTTGGAAACTGGAGGAGAGGGGTCCTTGTTATATGGTGGCAGACACATTAGCAATATTGTTACCTGCAATACTGTGAAAAGTAGAAAATGTATCTAACACACTAAATGGACTAGCTAAGGCAATTTCTACACAGAATGCTGATTTTGCTGCTTAATTTCTTCTTTCTGCTTATAGTAAAATTTGAGAGGAGAGATGCTGTAGAAAGTCCACTAAGTAAAAAGAAGCTAATGTCTCTAGTTTTAAAAATTCTCAGCCTCTAAAGGAGGCAAAAGATGTTAAAATTAGGAAACAGTGCCAGGGAAAATATCAAATCAAGGGCTCCACCAGGTCTAACAGCAAAGATGAAGGTGCAGCCATAAAGTCTCTTATTAAGACATCAGAAAGATCAATGGAAATGCCTCAAAATGTCATTTTGTCAGGGGAAAATGGCCTTTAAAGATTTGAATGTCTCAGAACTCCCCTCAATAAAACATTATGACTTCTGAGAAGCTTAAGGATACTGTTCCTCAGCAAAAGTCTTAGAGAAGAGCTTATCTTGATATGAAGATGTACCTTTGTCTAATGAATTGGAGCCTAGTAACGTTTACAGGAGACCCACATGTTTTTAACAGAATTTTATCAGCAAAACCACTGCCAGCTTGAATGAAAGGGAACAGAAACAGCACTAAATAAAGAGGGTCCTCTGGACTCCCCCAAATTCTACTGAGAGGAAGTAGGCTCAGAACAAACACATGATTCCTTTCATGAAAAAGAAAGGACGACACAGAAAGAAGAATGGACCCAAGAGCCACAGATAATTATTCCCTGTGCTTTTGTATTCCACTCAAGAAACAACTCATTTCATATTTGATGTCACAACTGGTATAAACCAGTGACTCCTGTTAATCTTACACGTTCACTTATTTGAACAGGAGAGCCTACAGCAGTTATCTTGTGCCTAACCTACCACTGAAAATAGGATATGGGGAGGGAGCAAGAACTTTTCTCTTTAGTTAACTGGTCTTCAGACCAAGAGGAAATACATCTGAGAAGCTCTGTTCATACCTCAATCTCATTTACGTGACCACATCCTGAATTTCAAGCTAGTAGTGTATTGAGATTCTTGTGAGAAGTGGTGTGAATATATTTTGCATGTGGGAGAAATATAAATAAGATGTAGCCAGAGTATGAATTGTGAATTTTCAATATGTCTATGGCTTTCTTTGCTACCAATCTCCTTAAGAAGCACAGCTTAATACTCCTCCCTTGAATATGAGCTGAACTTAGTGACTCATTTATAATGAATAGAGTATAGTAGAAGTGATAAGGTGTGACTTCAGAGAACATAAAAGGCTTTGTAGCTTCCTCTTTTTTCTCTCTTGCCTGGGGAAAGCCAACTGCCATATCACAGGAACCCTCAAGTAGCTCTGTGGAGAGGCATAGGATGTAGTGAAGGCTGAGGCCTCCAGCCAAATACCACTGAGTTTGGAAGCAAATCATCCAGCTCCAGTCAAAGCTTCAGGTGGTTGAAGCCTCAACCAGCACTTTATTGCCACTTCATGAGAAACACTGAGCCGGAAACCACTAAAATTCATGATCTGCAGAAACGACAGGATAATAAATGTTTGTAGTTTTATGCTACAAAGTGTTGGGGCAAATTATTACACCCTCCAAGAACCACTGGAATCCTAGCCCCTAAATTCTCCTTTCTGGTTTAAGAGATTGGTGGGAGGAGTATGTGCACGTGTGGGAGAGGGCTGGGGCAGAATCCAGGGCTTATAAATGACATCATCCCTCATGCTTCCATCTGGCTTTCCTCTTCTGGTCATGAGAGGCCTTGTTCTCTGCCATATTCATCTCCTACTGGCATAGCGATATTCTTTTATCTTGTGCCAACACTGATACCACCAAGCTGGAGAAAGGCTGCTTCTCCTCACCTGTGCTGCAGTCTGTCATTAAAGCCACAGAAGAGAACTCTTTTTTTTTTTTTTTAACATATTTATTTTCCAGCCAGGCCTCTAAGATTCATACCTTTTTATTTGCCTGCTTTAGGTTTAAGGCCCTTCTTTTCTAGGAAGCTGAAATACTTAGTTCCTGAAAGGCAAGGCTGGATGGAGGGCAATCTGAGAGAGAACACACCCTGAAGCACTCAGCATCCTCTCTGTCCTCTGCTTGCCAGCCAGTGTTCACATCAGGGGACTACATATCCCCTCCTTCCATGTAATCCATCTTATCTCCAAGCTTAATGCCTGTACAGTAAAACCAGGATGGGAAAGATCATTTTTTAAAGTTTAAGAACTTAAGACACAGATGTTATTGGAATGATAAGATCTAAAATATCTTACTACATAATTTCTTCTTAAGGTAAAGTTCAGTATTGTCATAAAGTTATTTATAATGATATCAAATGTTGTTTCTCAACATAAACATGAAGGGACCAATTGGACAATAGTCACTCAAAGTTTCATGGATATCTCTGTGACACAACACCAAGCATTATGATCAAAATGACAACCCTTTAATTCTCCTTGGAAAAATGAACAAAAATGACTTATTACACAAATGTTGCCAAACTTTGGGGCATTGGACTTTGCCATCATTACCACCAAGGGTAATGCCGTGGGTTGAAATTTAGCCATAATCAATAGGGGCTGCCCAGGAGTCTGTGAGCTGGCTTGGTATGAAAAGCCTACTCACTTGGATGATCTATACTGTACTGTTAAACTTTCTAGGGCAGGATCTAGTTTTATCAGTTAATTCTGAGACACAGAATAAGATAAGAGAATACCAAAGAAAGACATAGATTCAGAAACAGAAACAGTGGATTATACAGAAGAACCCGTGGCACCTGCAGAATAGAAGCAGAGCAGGGAGTAGAGTTAAGGGAAAGATGGATAGTGAGAGCTCTGTGGGGAGATAGGCTTCACCCTGTCTGTAAGTGTCAATTCTTGATGAGACTTTATAGGATAATGGATAAGACTGATTTCCCCTTTTTCTTACTTCTCACATGGCTTTCCATTTTAAATACTATCATTAGAAATAACCTGGGCATTTGGTTATTTTAGATGATGTGAATTGAGCACCAAAGAGCTCTTTCTTAGGGCCAGCCATTAGCCTCATTATGTCCAGTTTGTCTTTCATGTGCTTCCCCGAGTCTTCATAAAAATGACTCCGTCAAACACAAAATCAAACACCGCATGTTCTCACTCATAGGCGGGTGTTGAACAATGAGAACACGTGGACACAGGGAGGGGAGCACTACACACTGGGGTCTGTTGGGGGGAAATAGGGGAGGGACAGCAGGGGGTGGGGAGTTGGGGAGAGATAGCATGGGGAGAAATGCCAGATATAGGTGAAGGGGAGGAAGGCAGCAAATCACACTGCCACATGTGTACCTATGCAACAATCTTGCATGTTCTTCACATGTACCCCAAAACCTAAAATGTAATAAAAAAAATTTAAAAAATAAAAAAAATCAAGAGATAAAACAAAACAAAACAAAAATGACCCCTATCTGGCCATTTCTCTACTTCTACATCTAAATAGTAACAGTGGATGCCATTTATTGAGTGAGGCACTGTTTCTACCATATATCAGCCCCAATCCTTACATTTACCCAAGAGCTTCATTACTGAATCAGCACATATTTATTTTAGGATTTATGATCCCCACTTTTAAAAGGAGGAAACTGAAGCTCAGAAAGACCTTGGACTGGCCCAAGGTCACAGAGCTAATAAATTCCAGAGCTGGGATTCAAACTAAGAATCATCTGGCTGCAGTGATCCATCACTAAACCAATACTTTCCAAACCTGGCTGCAGATGAGAATTTATTCATTCAACTAGTAAATATTGCACAACCAATACCAGTCACTGATCTAGACACTAAGGATTCAGCAGTGAAGAAAACAAAAATCCCTGTCCTTTTGGAGCCTATAACCTAAAAGGTGGAGACAACAAATAAAATTGTGAGTCGAAGGCCCTAAAAACTAAGATTCCTAGGTGTTAGTCCCAAAGATGATGCTTTTGCTGGTCATGCGGTTGGTCTATAAAAATCCGCATTTTTAACAAGAATTCCAGGTGACATTTTGATACTTAGTCTTGGTTTGACTTGCCTGCACTTGAGAAAGCTAATAACTGAAAATGTTTAAATTCATTGTTGGGATGCCATGTAGATCCTAGTATACTTGAATACTCCTTACATAGTGTTTCCTTAAAATTAAATTTCAAGAGAAATGATAAGACTGTTTTAAAAATACAGATTAATCCTGGGTAGTGCAATGCATACTGATCATTTATAGGGATCCTGGACAAGCACACATTTCTAAACCTCAGATTAGTATTGGAGAGAGACTTAAAAGAGCCTTATACACTTACTAGCAAGGAAAGCACTCATTTTAAAGGAATAATTACAAGGTTGTTATAAAGGGATCTCTAGTGGGTTATTTGTTAATACCTTGAAAATTTGACTTTATAGGTACAATACATAAAAAGAAATAATGAGGTTTGGAGGCCTGATCTTGGAAACACTAAATTTTTAGGTAGGTCATGGGGTGAGAGGAGATGGGCTTGAATCTATTGATGAGGATGGAAGGCAAGGAGTGGGGCAAGGGAGGTGAGAAGGACAAGTCTGAACATTTGTTAAAGGCTTTTGGGTGCTGACACGTGCTTTGACTTACTATAGGAAGTGATATAAAGTTATTTCATTCAAAACTGGGAAGGAAGAAATAGGCAATTAGAGCACATAGCTGGTCTGGAAAGAGGAATAGCAACTGCCAAATTAATTCATTTGCTCACGGAAAAAGGGACCCTGGTAAGTCACTGGTTGTAAGGAAGGCTTGCTTTGTTGACATGAGCCTTTGGCAGCAACCCTGCTCCTTCTCTGATGTTGTTCCCCACATTTCCTGGGTCTCCAGCCTTCTCTGATATCAGGTTGGTGCAAAAATAATTGCGGTTTTTCTTTCATTATAGAAGGTATCATAGAAATATGCTTGGCCTGTTCTAAATGTGACCTGTCTTTGAGGTGAATCACTGGGATGCTCAATTCTGGCCAGTGCCATGGAAAAAATATTCTCAAACCCCAATACTAAAAGACACGCTGCATTTCCCATTGTTTTTCTCTCCTTCAGCTAGGACTCTAGAGTACATGTTGAATAATAACTATGCAAGAAATTACCAGCATGAGTCAGCCTTATTACAGATGAACAGTTCATCGCTAATGTATTTAACTCAAGTTCTTCTTGTTCTAATGAATTAACTGCACTTAAGTGGCCTGCAGCTGAGGACTTGTTTGGGGAAAATGGTTTGGCTACAAATCCCATCTGTAATCACCCCTCTAAAGCAGTTAATACTTGTGCAATATTTAAATCAGGGATACTTTCCAATTCCATTATCGGAACATCTTAAAGGAATGTAAACAACTTGTGATTTTTTTTTTAATATGGCAATACACAATGCATGCAGATGACCATTAGGGATAAGTAAAAATAAATGTAAAAGGCTTCTGTAATTGGGATTGCTTTTCCCCTTTAGACTGCAACTGCAGTATTTCTGTGCAGCTTAATTACTTTGCCTGAGAAAATTCCAGCTGATGACTTTATCTACAAGGCACAAAATCACATTATAGATCAGCTCTAAATATTGTGAAGTCAAACAACTTTTACTTGATTTATCCACAGTTGGAGAAAAGAGAAACACATGTCTAAAGTGATTCTTTGGAGTTAAATATCAGAAGTGCCAGAAGATTATCTAATGTGCAGTTCATCATGTAGTGATCTGAACAGCATTTGGGAGCCTCATGTCACTTCATTGAAGGAACACCTATAAATAAACACTGCTTTAAGTGTTTTGCCTATGAGCTAACAATGTCAGTGATGTCCACAGAGAGCTAACGCCACTCGAAGAATCCACCGCAACTTCTTTTGGTCAGTGAACAAAGATAAGAGTTCTTTCTTGCAATATCCTAGTTTCAAGAGGGCTCAGTCAGGCTACACTAACCTTGAGCACTACAAGACTCACTTTCAATGATTCTCAGATTTTAATAAGAGGCAGAAACTTGGGTGCTCTTCAAACTTGGCCAAGATCTTACAAGTCATTGTACCAGTTTTAACTTCAGTGTGTTAAAAGAAAAAAAAGGAGATTGGATATAGTCCAGAGAAGAAATCAAGAACAATAAGTAAAGGGTAGGAAAAATAATTGTTCCCAGAAAAATCTAAAGGCATTGAGACTTTTTTCCTGAGGAAAATGGGAGCTGGAAATTTCTTTAAAAATCATCTTCCTTTTCATGACAAAGTATTACAAAGCTAGATTGAGAAGTTGTATAAAAAGGTAGTACATTTTATATATATATATAAAATTATATTATTAGATAATACATAGTATATGTTGATATATGCATATTAACACATTTATGTATATATATTTTAGATACAGAAAAGGAAGATGTATTCTCTGGTTTAAAGTTTTTCATATGCAGAAAAAAAGCGCTGAGGGTGATAATGATTCCCTTTTCCCCTTATTATTCTTTAAAAATCACTGGTTTCAGAATCAGGACTGACAATCACTGGGATATCTCCACAATTAACTTTTGATTTTATTTCAGTCTTGGTGCAATTCCCCCTAGACATTTACTCCTGTCTTTTACCAGAGGCTTACTGTGATTTTTTTTTTTCTAATCCTGTCTGGGGAAGTATATATACTTTTTTCTACTGATTTTTCATCTACTTAATATATTAGGTATAAAACACTTGATGTAGTTTTATGAAGTATGATGCTGTGAAATTCTGCATATCTACCTTTGTTCAGTCCAAACCATACATTTGGGAACACCAATCTCCTTCATTTTACCTACTGCAAACCAGCAAAAGAAGTATCTTTAACTTGCTGGTTCACTGCATTTACTTTCTGACTGCTCTTGCCATGGAGATAGATACAGAGGCTGTAAAAGTATTAGTGATTAATTCTGCCTACCCTACATAATTGAATTCTCACCTAGGTAAAGGTCTTTTGACAAGACCATTATATAATGTAATTAGTCAAATAGCTTTTATAAACTGGGAAGAGATTAATTTCTCTGTGAATGAAAGATGTGTCAAGATCATTCTGAATAAAGGGCATCTCTCTCTCTCTCTCTCTCTCTCTCTCTCTCTCTCTCTATCTCTCTATCTGCCTGCCTGTCTGGGGCAGATATAAATATTTGTTGAATGAATTAACTGTTTTGGAAATAGTGTTTTTGAAACACAAATTACCCTCAAATCACACATAGTGGTAATATTGGCTATTGTGCTGATTTCTGCTTTTCTCAGAGGGTCATCAGTATTTTGAGATCAGTAAAGATATTTGTTTTTCACCTTGAATGGGTCATCAACTCTGCCTTCCATCTTCCCATAACCATAAGCCAAAAAAGTCAAGGATATCTGCCTATCATTGAAAAATCACTCAATAGCAGTAGCTTAAGTATAATTCCATAAACAATGAATCAAAGGCTCCTGGTATATCTCCTGTACTTTATTGAATCATTGCACACTTTAAACTGTTCTGTGATGTGTTTAACAAATCTTTAACCATGTCCCAAAGTATTACTCATAATTTAGTCTGAAACACTTAGTGATTTCATGAAGTTTTGCATTCTGTCTCCAAAGAGAACTCAGAGAACAAAACTGAAATGTAAAATGTGTTTTCTGTAAGTGGAAGTGATGTGTATTCATGGATTACTGAATAGTTTTATACTTCTTTCCATTTAATAGTTAAGGCTTTCTTCCCTCCTCATAGCCATTACATTTTGTGGTAGCCAACATATACTAAGCTCCTTCCTGGTTGATTATAATGAAGTCTATATATGCGAAAGAAGAAAGGAAAATAGAAGATACTTATATATAGACCTATCTGGTGTCCTGGAATGTTTGCGTGTTCCTGTTAATAACCTTGCAGGGGTAGAATACAGACTATGAAGAAAATGGCACTGACATTACTGGCTAGCCATGCAGGTTCTCCCATAGTAGCTGGAAAGACAACTATTCCAGGAAGGAGGGTAAATGCCAGTAGCCATCATGAAATCATGTGTGTCTATTAAAGCATCTGCTCATTTGATTCTCTCTTCTCCTTCCTTTGTCTCTGTTTCCCTTTCTCCCGCCTTCTATTCCATTCTCAGCCTTAGTAATTTAGCAAATTTCACATCTTTTTTACGTCTCTCCTAGCCCAGCATCCTTTCCTGAGGTGTTGATTGTCAGCAGAGCCAGCCCCTCAGACTGGACACACCTGTTTCTTTTGTTTCTGCTCCATGCAGACAAGCTGACTAAAGAGAAGTAGGAGTGATGGGAATTATGACTGAGATCCATCCCATTGTTCTATATCCATCTACTGCACAGCTTGCTTTTCATGCTCTAATCTATATTCTTAATTTAGAAACCGTCTCATATTTGTCTCTGTGAATAAAAGTTGAAGACAAAAAATTGTTTTTTGAAAACATTTTAAATAGAATGGTACATAAGATTCCTAAAAGCATTTTAGCCTTTTAGCATAATGTAGTCTATTAGTGCTCTATTGCTACATAAAAATTTACATTATTATCTCACAGTTTCCATGGGTCAGGGGTCTGGCTGTGGCTCAGCTGGGTCCTCTGCTCAGAATCTCACAAGACTACAGTCAAGGTGTCAGCTGGGGCTGGGGTCTTATTGTGGCTTGGGGTTTCTCTTCCAAGCTCATGTGGTTATAGGAGTGGAGCTCTCAGCCCCTATGCCACCTCAGTGTCTTGGAAATTTGCAACATGGCTCTTGGTTTCTTAAGACCAGCAGGAGAGCATTTCTCTGATTTTCTTCCATCTCTGACCTTGAGACCCCTTTTAATGGCTCACCAGACAAGGTTGGGCTTACCCAGAATAATCTCCTTATTGATTAACTTAAAGTTAATTGATTAGGGGCCTTGATTATATCTGCAAAATTCCTCATCTATGTCATGAAATATAATTATGGGAATAAGATCCTATCATTTTTGTACATCCTATTGGTCAGAAGCAAGTTACTGGTCCTATCCACATTCAAGGGGGTGGGGAATTCTACAAGGGTGTGGACCACAGGGGGTCATTTAAGAATTCTGCCAACCACATAGAGAAATGAAGAGTTCAATAATTTTCCTATTCTTTCCCAGCCATCCTTGCAACAATTGCCCCTTCCCCAAACATACATAACAATTATTTCTACCCTCCACATCAACAAGAATGGCTTCAATGTCCATTTCCACAACGACGTAAACATATTATCCTCACATTTCTTTTATTTATCTAACTCTAAAGACTTCCCTTGAGCATCACTCAAACTGCACCCTTTCCTTGTCTTAATCCTCATTATCACCTGCATAGCACTGGTGAAAAAATCAACCAAACATATCCTTTATAGTCATTGCAAACTTATTAGGCAAGCCTCTTAATTAGGTTTAAGTTTTAACTTCTATTTCTTCTCTCTCCTCCCCTCAGGGATGCCACATCTTTGGCATTCTGTTCAAATCTCCTACCCAACTCCTACATCCTTTAATTTAAGCAAACATCCTCTATTTCACACAGAAAGTTGAAGCATTCACAAACACCCTGATCCTTCTACCATCTACAAAATGTGTCCTTAACTACATCCATGCATTGACTGCCATGTCCTCTAAGATAATTAATTATCCTCTTTATCTTCAATGCAGTCAATCTTCCTTCCCTTCTTAATCTTTACCTTCTTCCTATGAATATTTTATCTGCTAAATAAGAATACAACACCTCATGCCCCATCCTGATCTATTACCATAGCTCTGCTTCAAACCCTCATTAGCACCCACTGAGTTTGAGGAAATTAACTCCTAACTGGTCTCCCGTATTTGCCATTGCCAGAACACTGCTTATAAACTGAAAATATCACTGTGTTGCTGCTTAAAGATTTGCAGTAATTCTCCTTTGCTTATAAAACAAAAAGCACATGATCTTAGGATAGCATATAGGGCCTTCCAAATACATCTCATCTAATACTCTACTAGTCCTGCATTCTCCATTTATATGCTACTGTTAGTGAACCTCACCCTCCAGCTTCAATTCTGTGGGAGATTGCAGTATTTGTGTAAAATATTTGTGGTTCATAGTTGTGAAAGGAAAATATTTCCCTAATTCATTATGTTAGCTTGGCCATATGACTTTCTTTAGCCAATAAAATGTGGGCAAAAGTATCTATTGACATGTCAAAGAATCAAGTGCCACTGAATCATTTAACCATTTTGTTTTTCCCCCTTGTTGTTAGGCTGGGTATTCCAAAGTAGAGGCTGCTCTTTCAGTTTGGGTCCCAAAATAGAGAGGATGTGGAGCACAGCAAACAGACAGACAACATTAATGTGAGAAATACACTTCTGTTGTTGTAAGCCATTAAAGTTTGAGAGTTATTGTAGCACAGTCTAGCAAAATCTAATACAAAAATTGATGCTTCCACGAGAAAACCAAAAATATGTGGCTTTGGATTCTGGGTCATGTGTGGGTGTTGATTAAACTGAGGAAATGTGTTTTGTCACTATACTCCCAAACTCCATTCTGTAAAACACTCACCCTTAATAACTTAGAAGTCCAAAGTAATGTATCTAATGAATGTGTGGCTTAGGAAAATAAGAGACTGTTGGTAACATGGGTGTTAGTGGCTGCGTTTGGCAAAGTACCATAGAAAAAGATGAGCACAAAAAAGAACCAGGTGATTTGCCTAGAATTAAAAGGAATATAGAAAATCCAGAAATTCTGTTATGTGCAGAGTTTGAAGATACATTTGATTGTCATTTTCAACTAGAGAGATACAAATTTAGGTTAGTGAATGCCAAGAACCAATCAAAATCCAGCCTGATCATATGGTCTGAATGGAGGGTGTGGCAAACAATGTTCCTGCTAAAATTTCTGAATTGATTTGGAGAATGCAGTTAATCTTGGGCCCCAGAGTTTTTATAAAAAGAAAGCAGGTATAGAATACCTTTGAGTCTTTAAGAATGGCATATTCTCCAGTGTCATCTTCCAATGTAGCCAATGATGATAAAAGAAAGAGAAAGGGCCTCCCAAAGAAGGGAGCCAAAGGTCACAGAGGATGAAGAACTGGAGAACAACTCCTAGGCTGTAGAACTTGCGCTGCATCAAAAAACCTTTCAGATCTCCAGCACAGGGATCTATTGTAACATCTGCCCCACAAAATTTGTGAATGCTATTGACAGTGGCTGATGAATGTCTCCTGCTTTCCCCTTTCCAAATGGAAGAGTATAATCTTCCTGTTCCACTATTACATAAGGGACATATGAGGAAATATGATTTGTCTTTTTAGTTCACAGGTCACTGGATTGAGAAGAGTCACATCCAGATTCGATACAGAAACTACCAAGACATCCTAGATTTTGAGCCCGGATGAGACTTCTGGGAGAGGGAATAGACTTAGCATGCACAATGAAGGGATATGAATATTTGTGACCTAGATACCGGCACTTTATTTGTTTGAAATATTTGCTATTGCTCCTTATAGGATGCCTGTACTTCCTTGCCTCATTGAAATCAGGCTTGGACATAGGACTTTCTTTGGCCAACAAGATATGAAAGGAAATGAATTCTGTAATCTTCTGAGCAGCTTTAGGGAGCCACCATGTCATTTGACTAGTTTCTCTTTACCTCTCCTTTGAGGCAAACATGTCTTAGGTGGGTACTGCTTTTTCAGCCTGGGGCTCGCAATGAAGCAGAATGGAAGGAGGTCCAGCCAAAATGCAATAGACATTAATGTGAGCAAAACAAACAAACAGAAAACAAACCTATATTGAGATTCTGGAATTTGCTCCAGGGTAATCTGGTGAAAGCTGATTTATACACCCTCTTTGTGTCTTTGCTTTGATGCTTTCTTTGTCTGCAACTGCATTCCTATTATTCTTTGTCTCTTTATTTCACACATATTGTCTAAGACTTAACTCCTTTAGAAAGTTTTCTTTGAACACTCAGACAAGGATAAAAGCCCCCCAAGGCTCCCAGGGCACCTATGTATGCTTTTACGTTTAAACCTACCATATGATTTGAAAAACATTAGTTATAGAATGTCAGAAAACATGGTCTTAATCTTTATAGTACTACTCCAAAATGGCACAGTGTCTATGATAGCTTTGTGATGTGTCAACCGGTCCAGGCTGAACTGCATTTTCCAGAATTATCTTTCTTGTGTATTTCTTGTTAGCATGGGCCATAAGGAGATCCTTGGGAAGTTTGGAAGGTGGAAGGGAGGCAGCTGGCATTTTGTGGCGCATAAATGTGGCTTAACAGCTGACTCACCTTTAGCATGAAGCAGCAGCTGGGCCTGCAATTGTTCTGCCTTCCCCTTGTCCTCCTTCAATTTTTTTTGTCTCCTAGGCCAGGTGTGTGGCAGGAGGGCAGTGGTGGGGAGAATATTTAGTCCTTCTATGATGGGTCCCAGCTTCTGTAAGATTACCAAAGTCAGAGATTACAAAAACAGATAAGGTTTCATTTTGTTCTTATGGGGCTCTGTTGCCAAAATATCAGGTGTTTGGTTTAAGTCCCATTGCTCACTGCACAGAAAGCCAGTCAGTGAGACAGTAAGTATTGCCAGAGAAGAAGGCTTTGTTTGGGTGCTACAGCCAAGGAGATGCAATGTCATTCTGAAATCTGTCTCCTCAACTGGCTAAATTCAAGGGTTTATATATCAAGGAAAAACTGTAACTACATGTGGGCAAACAGTAATCAGGGAGGGCTATGGAAGAGGAGTTGGTCAGCAAGCATCAGGTGGTCAGTTACACATTCATGCCAGGTGAAAGGTCTGAGGTATAATTACTATCTGGGAGGTCTGATAGTTGGTTTCCTGACAAAGGAGCTCAGACAAGACAAATTTAAGTTTGTCAAAACTGGGAAGGTCAATTTCTATATGTATTCAAAAGAAACTCTAAACATCAGTTCTATGGGACAGTTGGGCTGGTTTCAGTTCCAGCCTGCTTGTGACCTTCCTTTCCTGAATGACAGTCCTATGAACTCCAAGCTCCTGAATCAGACTCGGAAACAAAGTTCTTATAGAGATTTGATTTTCTAGGCTTCCCAAATTATTTTGTAAGCCAATTCCATGTAACAAATACATACATATATATATGTGTATATATGTTTATAAATATGCACACATACACATAATGGCCTGGGGTGGTTTGGGAAGTACGTAACACTCAAAATCAAAACACTGAACAGAAAGGGAAGAGTAAAATACCATGAAGCCGTAGTTGTAAATCTGTGCAAGAGGGCTCTGTTAAATGGGTTAAAGATGTTGGTCTTTCTTTTAAGGCCAACAGGAAGGCACCAAAGTGTTTGAAGCAGCAGGTCAATATGATCATAGTTATTTTTAGAAAATGTGACTGTTGCAAAACGGAGAACTGATTGAATAGTAAGCACACATGACGCAGGTAGGAGAGTTAGGTGGCTCTGGGGTCATTCACTCAAGGAATAAGAGTAGTTTAAGCCAAGTTATTGATAATGTAGATAGAGAGTGTTAGGTATTTCAGAGATAAGTAGTAGGTATAGTTGGTAGGATTCAGTGATGGTTTATGTGTGAAGGATGGAAGAAAAGGAATTCGCAAGGAAGGCTTTGGCTTTTAAGTTATGTAACAGGATGAATGGTAGTGTCAGTCACTTAGATGACTAAGTATGAGTGAGTAACAAAAATGTACAGACTATGATGTGTTTGAGTTGCCTTTAAAATATTCAAGTGAAGTTAACAAATAAACAGCTATTTTTAGGCACTGTATCAGTCAGGTTTGAACTAGAGAAGCAGAACAGTAGGAGATATACCTAGATAATACATGTTATTTCATCTGTCTGTAATGTCCCTTCACCTATTCCACATGACCTAATTAACCTCTATTTCTTTTTCAAAAATAAGGCCACCTGGGCATCATGGCACATGCCTATAATCTCAGCACTTTGGGAGGCTGAGGTGGGAGGATCACATGATCACGTTACCCAAGATCAGCCTGGGTAACATGGCAAAATCCCATCTCTACAAAATAATTTTAAAGTTAGCCTGGTGTGGTAGCATATAACTGTGGCCCCAGCTACTAGGGAGGCTGAGGCAGGAAGATCACCTGATTCTGGGACGTTAAGGTTGCAGTGAGTCATGAATGCACAACTGTACTCCAGCCTAGGCCACAGAGCAAGACCCTGTCTAAAACAAGAAAACAAAAACAAAAATAGAAACAAACAAACAATAAATCAGGCTAATTAGTTTTGATTGTAAAGCAACATACCAAACTTTCTAAAAAGTGAGAAATTTACATTATTGCCCCACCCAAGGTAGGATGGCATTACAAAATTATTCTTTATGATTTTTTCTTTTTTTTTTTTTGAGACGGAATTTCGCTCTTGCTACCCAGGCTGGAGTGCAATGGCACGATCTTGGCTCACTGAAACCTCCGCCTCCTGGGTTCAAGCAATGCTCCTGCCTCAGCCTCCCAGGTAGCTGGGACTACAGGTGCACACCACCATGCCCAGTTAATTTTTGTATTTTTAGTAGAGACGGGGTTTCACCATGTTGACCAGGATGGTCTCGATCTCTTGACCTCATGATCCACCCGCCTCGGCCTCCCAACGTGCTGGGATTATAGGCATGAGCCACTGCGCCCGGCCCTTTATGATTTTTTCTATGAATTTCCTTAAAGAGTTAATTCTCTTCCTGAATTTCAGTTCAGATTTGCTTTAACTCTCCTAAAATTTAGCCATTGTTTATTTATTTTTTTAAAATTTCTTTTTATGAGATGGAGTCTCACTCTATCACCAGGCTGGAGTGCAGTGGCACTATCTTGGCTCACTGTAATCTCTCTCTCCCGGGTTCAAGTAATTCTTCTGTCTTAGCCTCCCAAGTAGCTGGGACTACAGGTGCCTGCCACCACACCTGGCTAATGTTTTGTATTTTAGTAGAAACGGAGTATCACCATGTTGGCCAGGATGGTCTCAGTCTCCTGACCTCACGATCCACCCACCTCAGTCTTCCAAAATGCTGAGATTACAGACGTGAGCCACCATGCCCAGCCAGCCATTGTGTATTATGGCATTCTCAGGTAGGAACATTGTGTGGAGAGATTATTAGGGAATTGAGATTAGAGATAAAACCACATAATCAATCATACGCACAATACTGTAACATGAACAAAGTGATTATTGTTTTCCTATACTTCTGTAAGTTACTCGAGGGTAAGCACTTTATTTGTTTATTTTAGTGTTCTGAAAGTAAGTAGTATCTTGTTTGGCACATAGTAGCCATTCAATAAATATTTGGTATATTCTATTTGTTTCTGTTTTAGCATATATTACAATGTGCTTTTACCGTTATTCATGTATTTGCTTACATGTTCATATGTGACCGCCCATGAATAGAAGGCAAGTTCCATGAAGAAGTAAGCTTGTCTGCCTCGTTTACTCCCATGTCATTAGTTTTTTGGACAGTGTCTGGCACTTAACAGATATTCGTTGAATGAATAAATAACATGTATAAAAGTATGTAGGTTGATGCTCTAAAAATTTAAAAATACATTTTGGAATATGTGCAAGTGCAAAGTGAGAAAAAACTGTCAATTTCTTTTCAAATCAGCTTTGTAGGGCCCAAGGGTAAACTTCTCCTCTGCCCTCTGAAGGTTAGCTGAAAAATCAACTCGCAAAAGGCAGATTAGTAAGAGAAAAGACACACACATTTATTTAATGTGTATACCCAGGAGCCTTCAGAATGAAGACCAAAAGATACAGAGGAAATTGTCCATTTTAAATGCTTAGATTTAACAAAGCATGGGTGGCATGGGGAAATATGATTGGACAAACAGGTCTTCCTTCAGACAAAATAAGAGTCCTTCCCTTCCCACAATTCCCCATGACAAAGGGATAAGAACTAATGCAAATAGGCTAAGTAGGGAAATCCAACAGGACCTGCCTGTCTAGAGTCTTTTTGGCCTCTCTGAGCACTTACTCTTACCTTCTGGGTGTGGGGCAGGACCTTTTCTGTAAAGGTGTCTTATGACCTGTAGTCAAACAAAGTGAGTCAGATCATTTCTTAATGGACAGTTGTTACACAGAAAGGCAGAGGGAATGTTAGTGTAACATTTTTATGTGTTATGGCTGGCTTTGGAGGGAAGGGGTTCTGGTTTCTATGATCCAGGAAGAGGGATTCTAGTTTCCATGGCTAGCCTCATGGTAGAATGGGACTGAGAGACAGGAGGACAGGAGAAAATCGAAGAGAAACTTTTGCTTCTGAGGCCATTATTTTAGGGTATTCTAAGCCCTGATAGCTTCTCTTCCCTTTAATAATAATTTAAAAAAAAATCCATGCAAGAAGAGTACAGGACTTAAGAAACAGTCATGAGAAAATTCCATAGGCATTACTGTTTCTCTCTGGCTTTACAAGAAAACCTAATGCAGCATAAAAAAAAACATGTCTTAGTGAATGACACAAAGCATTATCCAAAGCACAGAGGGTATTTAGAAGGTAGGTTTAGTCATATTGTAATATGATAACATTGTTTTGAAGTTTCATTACTTTTTCATCTGAATGAATATAAAACCTAGAATATTAATACGATGAAGACTGGCAGTTGATGACCCTACAGAGACTGCTTTGAGTTACTGATAAAACACAGATTGTGGTACCTCAAATCTCAGAGTCATTTGTAGGTGTCTTGTCTGTAATCAGAATTTGCAAGTGATGGTATATGAGCTCTCTCTGGCCATTGTTATTCAAAACCATCGCCTGCCATTGTCTGCAATCTTAAATGGGCTGTCTCATCAATCAAACCTCTCCTTCCTATGCTCACAGTACCTGAGAATCAGCAAAGCATATGAAATCAGCACTTTACGTGGTCCTTGAGAGGGTGCTGCTTCAGACAAGATGAGAGTCCCTCCTTCCCACAACTCCCCATGACAATTTATAGCCCATTCTGCATTTGACTTCTGCAAATACCTTCTTTCAGATATAATGAGGTCCCCTGGGGTTGAAAGGTGAAAAGGGGTTTTGAGGAATGCCATTCCTTTTCTGATGCCTTGGTGTCTGAATGCCATGCAGAAGATTTAATACCAACTTTGTTCCTCTGATGCATATGACAGTATAATATCCTCTAATTTCATCTGTTATGTCTTTGTACAAGCAGGAAAAATATTCTTTATAGCAGGACTACAAAATTACACACATCACAACTGAATATGCAGGTACTAAAATAGCTTTTCCTGCTTGTTAGGCAAAATAAGAAACTGAAAATTGTTTTTGTTTTTATTTGGTGCTTTATGTACCATGGGGCTGAAGGAGCTGGATTGGGTAATTTTACAGGTGCTTAAAAATACATGGTTCATGGATATTTGATAGGAATATGGTGATGCAAAAGTTATTTCAAGTAAACAATGGATGTATCCAATCTATGTCATTTTTAGTGATATTAAGGAGAAAGTTAAAGGGTAATTGAATTGCCTTTTAAAAAAAAATCAGCATCTGTTTTGCTTTTTGCTACTTTTAGCCATCCAAAGTTGACCACAGTTATGATTGATCCATAACTACATGAAACTACCTGGCTTCGTGTCTGTCCCAATTTGACCATTTACAATGCAAAAGTAGGAGCTGCATCATTTGCAGAATGCTGTACATCCATGTCCACTAGTAAATAAAGGGTTAATGCAACTGAAGGTGGCTTTCCATCATTAAAAAATAAAACCATAGGCTGGGTGCAGTGACTCATGCCTGTAATCCCAGCACATTGGGAGGCCGAGGTGGGCAGATCACAAAGTCAGGAGTTAGAGACCAACCTGACCAAAATGGTGAAACGCTGTCTCTACTAAAAATACAAAACTTAGCCAGGCATGGTGGCACGCACCTGTAATCCCAGCTACTCAGAAGGCTGAGGCAGGAGAATTGCTTGAACCTGGGAGGCAGAGGTTGCAGTGAGCCGAGATTACACTACTGCACTCCAACCTGGGAGACAGAGTGAGACTCTGTTTCTAAATAAATAAATAAATAAAACCATACCTTCAGCATCCACCTAACTTTCCACTGTGGTATGACTCATTTATTTTATACCTGCTTCTAAAGAATTCTTCATTCTCAGTAATCAGTAATGGCACAGCCCACCTGATAAATGGCAAGTGCACATATAAGCAAACAAGTACTTTTTGTTTTTCTCAAATATGATGCTGCATGTTCATATTGTATCCCTCCTTCCTGTGGGAATAATCTGTGATAACCCATTCCTGCCCACTTTTCCTTGTGGAAAGAAAGGCATGTGACAGCACTCATATCTAGATACTCAAAGCAGAGTTTTATCCCACTAAAAGTGGCTTTCCTAGAAGGGAATAGAGCTTACCATCTTGATCTCACAAAACACCCTGAATCAACAAATCCATTTAGGACAGTGCCCCAACAAACCTTTTTTCTCTCCTCACCAAGGTGCCTGATATTCTTCATCTTATTATACAAAAAAATGATTAACTTGTATCTTTGAATAAAGAATGCATTGCATAACTTGCATGCATACACACAAACATACACACATGCATACACACATAATGCAAATAATACAGATAACTGCTTTCTAACTGACTTTGTCACTGAGTTCACTACCAGCCTTACAACTACACAAAAACATACAGTATACTTGAGATGAGGGGAATGTAGTAAGTTCTGTTTATTTGTGTTTTCTTGGTCCCAGCAGAGCTTGTAAAAGCATAGGCAGCACTCTACATATATTTCTCTTGGGCTTAATACAAGTCATCAGGATAGACTAAATGACAGAATGAAATATAAAATGTAACAAATTTTACAAGTTATGAAAATCTTGGTTTTGAGTCTAATGGAGGAGAGCACCAATTAATACTCTCAGAGAAATAGAGGACAATGACTTCACCCATCCTTAGTCTTTTCCCTTATCTTTCTTGGTCATAATTAAGAAGTGATTAAATAGAACAACTTAATAGCTATCATACTCCAAATCAATAATGCATCATGTTATGTAGTACACTGTAAATAATTGGAAAATTAATAGGTCTTCTTGTATTCATCATCACCAAACTATATCTATGTCCTTAGGCAAAACCCTTCCATGTTTTCCCTTGGCCTCAAAGCTAAAAGTGTTACTGGAAAGGATCCTTATCCAGACCCCAAGAGAGGGTTCTTAGATCTCACTCAATAATTCAAAGTTCATAGAGTGAAGCAAAAGCAAGTTTATTAAGAAACTAAAGGAATAAAGAATGGCTAATCCATAGGCAGAGCAGCAGCATGGGCTGCTCCACTGATTATATTCATAGTTATTTCTTGATTATATGCTAAACAAGAGGTAGATTATTTATGTATTTTCTGGGAAAAGGGTGGGTAATTCCCAGAACTGAGGGTCCCTCCCCTTTTCGGCCATATAGGGTAACTTCCTGACATTGCCATGGCATTTATAAACTGTTATGGCTCTGGAGAGAGTGTCTTTTAGCATGCAAATATATTATAGTTAGCATATAATGAGCAGTGAGAACAACCAGATGTTACTTTCATGGCCATCTTGGTTTTGGTGGGTTTTGGCTGGCTTCTTTACCACATCCTGCTTTATGCGCAGGGACATTGTGACCTGTGTCTTGTGCCAACCTCCTGTCTCGTCCTGTGACTTAGAACGCCTAGCCTAACCTCCTGGGAATGCAGCCCAGTAGGTCTCAGTCTTATTTACCCAGCCCATACTCAAGATGAAGTCACTCTAGTTAGAATGCCTCTGACAAGAGTACATCTTTTGCATTGTGTACAAGGCCTTTCTAACTCGTGTTGCTACCTATATCTGCCTCTCTATTGCTGCTGTTTGAAATAAGTACAAAGAATGAGGTTCAGGCCTCAAGTGTTAATGTGTCCTGCTGTGAAAGACAAAACAGTCAAGGAAACTCAGCATGGTAACCTAAGTATGTCCTCGGTGTGTTCTCTTCTTCCAGAATCCCACTTCAGCTACTTTTCCTATCACTGGGTTCACTTGTTCTATAGCAACGTCCTCATTTTTAGCTGTCAATTTACTACAGTGACAAGGGAATAAAAGAATCATACACTTTGAGAACCAGATAAATTAGAGACTATCAGGGGCCTCATTTTCAGATGAAGTTATTGAAGTTGAGCCAATGATAGCTGCTAACAGTCGAGATTAGAAAACCATGTCTCCTGACTCCATGGACACAGTGGCATCTGTTAACATGCGGTCACATATGACCCACAGTGACAGCAGGGCTAAATGTCTACGAATTTAAATGTATCATGAGGATTTAGTATTTTATTTTGTTCTATTCCAGACCATAGGTCTGTCTGAGCACATCTGTATTAGTCTTCAGAATATTAAAACATCTCCATTTCTTCTAATAAAGCCCATTGAAAAGCGTACTAGGTACTGAAAATAAACAAGTACATTGTACACGTCATACTCTGAGATAGATCAGAAGAAACAAGGACAAAAAATGTTGTAGATAAGTTTGGAGCTAAGAGGTAGGAAATTAAAAGAATCCATATATGACAGAATCTATTTTTTTAATAGAAAATATGTGGTCTTATGTTGAGAATAAGGGTGATGGGATATAGGTGGATGTGTAAAAATACAGAATAATCTGTTTTGAAGATGAGAAAGAACATCTTAGGCATTAGGGTTGACATAAAGATGACCAAGCAGAGCAAAGATTCTGCTCTGCTCTCAACTCTGGAACAGAACAAAAAGAAAAGAACATTGTCCTTGCAAAGTTTCATTGATATTGTAAGTCCAAATATGTTGCCAATTCCAATATACAGTCATGTGACTAAGGAATTCTTTTAAGGTCTTGGGAGAGTGCACTAAATTAGTCATCAGTTAGCCATTTAGCTCAGAAGAAGATGAGAGAAGAAATGAAATCTGGGGGTTAATTATGAAGTAGAAGAAAAGGGATTCAAGGATCTATAAACCAATACATGCTTCAAGGGAAGATTCAGTAGAAATTAAGAAAAGAGTGTGATAGGTAATTGTGGTCTAAGGGAGGTGGATTTTAGAAGTTCAAGATGATGACAAATTATGGCTCTGAAAATGGCTCATTGAGGTAGAGAATGGTGAAATACATTTAAGAAGAATTTTTAAAACCATACAATAGGGTACTGAATAGGCCATTGATGGGACCTGGGCATGCATTTAGAGCACTGAGAATACAAAGAGTGACCTGGAAATCGGTGAATGTCAGCTAGAAGGATAAGAAGAAAGTACATTTATTATTTATTTATACATCAGGTACTATACTAATAAGTGGAATATGACAAATGAGATCTTACACTGCAGCCATAAATAAGTGAATGTTCAAATACCATATTTTAAGAGAGTGATGATTACTATAAAAGTAAAGCATGGTAATAAAGAACAACAGAATGGGAGTCCCACTGGAAAAGAAACATCTCCTTAAGGAGATGGCCTTTGAGCTTAGGCATGAGAAGAAGCGGGCCATGCTGAGATCTGGGGAAAACATTCTACACAGAGGTAAAACATGCACAAAATGTCTGAGACAGGAAAAATTTGATGTATTTAAGAAAGAAGATGGCCAGAGTGGCTAAAATGTAATGAATAAAGTCAGACAAAAAGTGAGGGTCAGATCTCTGGGGCATTATTGTCCATGAGAAGGAATTTAAATGTCATTCTAGGTACAATTGGAAGCCATTAGTAACTTCTAGTGGATGCAATTAACTTCAAAATGGCAAGGATTATTAAATAGAAGTGAAAAGTCATAGTCTCAGAATGACAGAGGAGAGCTAACAGAATATTGTACCTTCTGCTCATTCCACAATATTGAGGGAAAACAGGAATAGGTGGGGAGACAGAGGAGAATTAAGACTCCATATTATTCCCTGGCAACCTTCTTTGCTATAGAGAGTGTTGAGCCATCAGTTAGGTGTCATGGTGGTTAATTAGGACAATAAGCCAAATTAAAATCACCATCAAGACTTATTCACTTACTGCAAAAGTAGAAGCAAGAGCCATTAGCTCCCCAATGTTCCCTTTTTCCCACAGAACAGCACCAGGTAAGAGGTAGGTTGGTGCAGCACAGATTAAAAAAATCGTCTCACCGTAGAGAATCCCCAAACAAAAGGCTCCTGCCGTTTTATGGACCCCTAGATTTGGGAAGAGAAAGGTAAAAAGTCTTGGGTGGTAGATACTGAGTCAAAGTGAGGAAAAGTGCCTTAGCCTGAAGTCGCCTAGAAATAGAAATTCCATTTGACCCAGCAATCCCATTACTGGGCATATATCCAAAGGATTATAAATCGTTCTACTATAAGGACACATGCACACGAATGTTCATTGCAGCACAGTTTACAATAGCAAAGACCTGGAACCAACCCAAATACCCATCGATGATAGACTGGACAGGAAAAATGTGGCACATGTACACCATGGAATATTATGCAGCCATTAAAAATGAGGAGTTCGCGTCCTTTGTAGGGACATGGATGAACCTGGAAACCATCATTCTCAGCAAACTGACACAAGAACACAAAACCAAACACCACATGTTCTCACTCATAGGAGGGTGTTGAACAAGGAGAACACATGGACACAGGGAGGGGAGCACTATACACGGGGGTCTGTTGCGGGGGAGTGGGGGGGACAGCGGGGGGGGGGGGAGTTGGGGAGGGATAGCATGGGGAGAAATGCCAGATATGGGTGAGGGGGAGGGAAGCAGCAAATCACACTGCCATGAATGCACCTATGCAACAACTTTGCATGTTTTTCACATGTACCCCAAAACCTAAAATGCAATAAAAAAAAAAAAAAAAAAAAGATCCCTCCAAATGGAAGCTCCTGGACTAGGAACATAGATATTGCACATGAGCATGTCTGGGTAAGGGAAGAGGGTGGTTGTGTGTGTGGGCAAGGAATGTTGACCTTGAAAAAGGGGCAATCTCTCCAGAAAATCTCTCCAGAAAACTCTAATGCACTGACTGTGCAACAAGTCTGGAATAGGGAGGGAAGCTTCTCTCCATAAGGCTGACAGACAAAGGCGGGTTGGTTCTGAAAAATCACAGATTTTGGCATAAAGCAAAGATAAATCTATTGTTCAGTTAAGATGGGAAAGTAGGAGAAATATTCTGAGAAAAACCTGAAATAAGAGAGTGTGAAGAAAGGAAGGAAACATCTAATATGCTGGTATTGAGATTGCCTTTGTTAACATTATGAAAGAGAGAGAAATCTGGCATAACTGACTCTACTTTTTTTCTAACCTCACAGGCTAACCATCTTTGTTTTTCCCAAACCAACTACGGGAAGAATATAGTGTATAGTTTAATTGTAAAACAAAGATGATAACAGCCTTGCAATAGTTTGGATCTGTGTCTCCATCCAAATCTCATGGGTATTGTAACCCCCAATGCTGGAGGAGGGGCCTGGAGGAAGGGCAGAGTTCTTATGAATGTATTAGCACCATTTCGCCTTGGTACTGCATAGTAAGTTCTTAGGAGACATGGTTGTTTAAAAGTGCATAGCACCTCTCTCCTTTCTCTCTTTCTCCTGCTACAGCCACGTGATGTGCTGGATCCCATTTCACCTTCTGCCATGATTGTAAGTTCTCCGAGGCCTCTCTAGAAGCCAAGCAGATGCTGCCATGCTTCCAGTACAGCTTGTGGAACCATCAGCCAACGAAACCTCTTTTCTTTATAAATTACCCGGTCAGGTATTTCTTTATAGCAGTGCGAGAATGGACTAATGAAAGTTCCTTCCCGAACTAACCTCCTTCTTGCTCAGGGACTGAAACTGTCTTTTTGAAGAATAATAATAAAAAAAAAGCCACAAGGCTAAAATTGTAATAGGGGCCTAAATTCTGCTAAGATGTAGACATAGTTAAACTCTATCTAGCCATTGTCTCTTCTGCTAGGATGTAGGCATAAACTCTAACCAGTCTTTGTTTTATAACTTATTTTATTAAAACTACTTACTACTCAAGAGTCATGTAGCTAATGACTGCACAATTTAAAACTTTTCCAACTGTCCCTATGAATAATATTGCTATTGTAAAACCTAAGACTGATAATTGAGATTTTTTCAGACCTTGCATTCTATAAGAACTTACTGGTGTCACCTGGAATGGTAAACCCCCTACCTAGAAACTAACTCAGTACAAGAAGATAGCTCTAACACCCTAACGATATTATCCACAACCCAACCAATGACCATTCTCCATTGCCTAGCCCCCTGCCCACCAAACTGTCCTTGAATATCCTTATCCTTCAAATTATTGGAGAGGCTGATTTGAATAAAAAATTCTCACTCTTCCATTTGGCTAGCTCTGCATTTAATAAACTCTTTCTCTATGCAATATCACTGTCTTAGTGAATTGGCGTTCTGTGCAGTAGGTAAGAAGAACTTGTCAGGTGATTATAGTCTAATGGCATCTTTGAGATGTGCCTTTCTTGGGAAGAAATAAAAGTTATTTGCATGAAACTGGTTTGCTAGAAATGGGATTTGGACTTTCTGTGACAATATAAAAACATTTCTCTTTTTTGAGAAAGGGACTTCATCGTTGATTCTTTGGCATTAGCAAAGTTTATAAAAAATGCTCAATTCACAATAAATGATTATCAACGAACAAATGAAATCAATTAATGAATCGATGACTATTGGCCTCTGTAAAACTGGTCTACACAGAAGTCTTTAAAGTGATATTATCAGGGTCACAAACTCAAATGCCTTCTAAAGCCAAGCAAGTAAAGTTAGTCTTTCAATCAGCCAAGTGTGAGACATGAGGATAAGAATGGTAGTGAACAGTAGCATCCATGATCTGCCTAGAAGTATTCCAGTCCAATGAAAATAACAACAAAAACAATATTGTACAAACAAAAGAAATTAATTGTACTGACATTTTCTATGTGGAGGCTCTCTCTGCAGAACTCATTACCCTAAGGCTAATTTCTAAAAATGGCAGAAAATAAGGACTTACTAACAACTCAAAGTACACTAAGTTTTTCCTCTATTCATCAATGTCTCATTCATTCAATAAATATACTTTTTGAGTGTCTACTGTAGGCCAAGTACTATTCTAAATGCTGGAGAGACTATCATACACAAAACAGACAAAAATTTCTCCCCTCACAGCAGTTACATTCTAGAGTTGCAGGACACACAATTAACAAAATAAAAAATATAGTACAGTAGGTCCTGGTAAGAAAGATGGAAAAAAAGAAAACCCAGAAGGATTGCGAGGGAATATGAGGGAAGTAATGTAGGAGAGCTTTTCATCTTAAATACAGTGGTCAAAGAAGACCTCATGGAGTGCCTCTGGAAAAAAGCCCAGAAGTGAAGGAAAGCTATAAGACTGATCCAGAAAAGGTATGCCAGTGGAAGGAATGGACAGCTTACAGTGTTTGAAGGCAGGAGAGTGTGTGTCATGTTTGAGCAGTAGGATGAGGTCCAGTGTAATGAAAGCTGACTAAGGGGTGGAGAAGCAGAAGAGGAAGTTAGAGAGCTAGGCGGAGACCAGGCCATGTGTGGTTTTGTGAGTTGTTGGCAGCACATTGGCTTTTGGCTCAATAGAGATGGGAAGCCATGGAGGGTTTTAAGTAGAGATGATGAGATCTGACCTATGATTTAAACAGAATTATGCTGGCATGGGATTGCAAATTGATGTGGACAAATTGATGGGGACAAGAGTAGCAGCAGATAGAACAATAAGAAAGCCATTAAAATAGTCCAAGAAAGAATTGACTAATTTCGATTGTGGTGGAGGTAGGAACTCTAGTCATATTGAAACATATCTTGAGGGTAGAGCTGAGAGGATTTGCTAATAAACTCAATGTATAGCATAAGAAAAGGAGAAGACTCAAGGACAATGCTAAGCTTTTTAATATTTTTTGAGCATTTTTTTTTGGCACTAACCAAGATAAGGATGATCTAGGTGGAGGAAGTTAGGAAGGAAAATAAGATGTTCAGTTTTGCACTTTTTAACTTCGAGCATATGTATGGTCTTCTGTAACACGATGCACCTGTAGTGAGGTAGCCAGCTCTCTGGAACTTCAGCTAGCATGCAGAAGCAATGCCAAGTGACAATATTAGTTATTGTGTCATATGTCATTATATCTCAAAGATGCATCTACCCATCAATGGTATAACTTAAGTTTATTCCAACTGCTTCTCTCTGGCTGACTTAAAAGGCTAATTGTTGTGAAACAAATCTGATGAGTATACCTTGATATTTTTTATAATGTAATTCTTACTAAGAATTTATAGTTTTTACTTTTTTCATATATGTAAGTGTCTTAGTCTCTTTTGTTTTGTTGTGACAGAATATTTGAGGCCAGGAAATTTATAAAGAAAATAGACTTATTTAGTGAATGATTTTGCAGGCTGGAAAGT
The DNA here is from genome assembly GCF_030222135.1 of Aotus nancymaae. Classification (NCBI taxonomy): domain Eukaryota; kingdom Metazoa; phylum Chordata; class Mammalia; order Primates; family Aotidae; genus Aotus; species Aotus nancymaae. Next base: position 3,238,792 of record NW_026988494.1, on the reverse strand, counting down.
TCAAAAGCATGGCTCTGACTTCTGGCGAGAGCTTCCACTGTTTGTCACAACGTGGTGGACAAGGTCAAAGGGGGAAGCATGAGAAGAGAAAAAAACCAAGGGGCATCCTGGCTTTATAACGATCTCACACACACACACACACACACACACACACACACACAGAGTCTCACTCTATTGCCCAGGCTGGAGGGCAGTGGTGCAGTCTCAGCTCACTGCACCCTCTCCCTCTGGGTACAAGCAATTATCTTGCCTCAGCCTCCTCAGTAGCTGGGATATGCCACCACATCTAGCTAATTTTTGTATTTTTAGTAGAGATGGAGTTTCACCATGCTGGCCAGGCTGGTCTTGAACTCGTGACCACAGGTGATCCACCCACCTTGGCTTCCCAAAGTACTGGGATTACAGGTGTGAGCACTGCACCCAGCCCACAACCCACTCTTCAGGGAACTAATTCCATTGCCTCAAGAACTAACCCCATCTTGCCAGAGTGTGAACTCACTACTACTGGAACAGCTCTAAGCCATTCATGAGGGATTTGTTCCCTACCCTAACCCAGATATCTCCTGTTAGCCTCCACCTCCCAATACCACAAAATTGGGGATAAAATTTTAATACAATTTTGGTCACATTATATCCAAACTTAACAGCAAATGTATTCTCTATAATGTGAATTTGTACTCAGCATAGAAGAGAATATATGTCAGCTTTTGTCCCTTACCTCAATTCCACCCCAACCCCCCAAGAGATGAACAACTGTATAAAATATTGTATGCTACATTCAAGGACATAGGTGATGTTGCTATTTGTAGGTACAGAAACACCATCTTTAAGGTTAAGGATAAAGAATATTGTTTTATCCTTGCTTTTCAGAATATTATAATACCACTGGATAGAAGATAGCATGTTAAGATAAAAATAATTCTGGATGAGAAATCAAGAGATCTAAATTCAGGTGCTGACTCTCTTACATCATGCAAATTATTTTTCAACTTGGGTCAAATATTCAAACTGAAGGACTAGGAAACTAGATAGCTTCTAAAATTCTCCAGGCTCAATAATAAAATAGGTTAGAGTCTGACTACACCCAAAGGTGACTTATGCATTTCAACAAGAGACTCATGAAACCAAAACCCCATGTGTGTTAGACAAAGCATTGGAAACTGTTTTGGTGCCAACATAGCAAACATTTTAGAAGACAACTATACGTGTTTGCCTTCTTCAGATTAAAACAAAGAGGTTTCTACTTAGTCCAGCCACTGCCGCTGGCTCTGCTTCTGCCTCTCTCGGTGAAGAACAAGTGGTGGGAGGCTTTGTCCAACCTATTCCAGAGTCATAGCAGCAGCCAGACACTTCACAGGAGGTAACTCTGCCTACTCTTACCCCTGGAGAAAATGTCTCAGAAATGTTTCTTAGTCATCATTCATGCCCATATTATCTATATGGACCAATCTGCTTTCTTTCCTTCTCCTCCTAAAAATCCAAATCAAACAAAACAAAATCCTGCTGTCAGGAAGGAATCTGGCAAGTTAGTTCACCACTACATGTCTATGCTTATCAAACAAGACTAGTGAGAGATTCCTATCTCCTAGTTGTGTTAGGGAATCAATTACTCCCATTGCCAAGAAGAAATCTGGGCTGGGGCACACTTGGATGGCTAGATAGTAACAGTTTTGGATATTAGAAGATTGTGCTTGGGGGTATCATATATAAGAGCAATAATGCCTTATATCATACTTTTTTCAAAATATTGATTATTTATATTCCTGCATTTAAGAGCTCCCAAAACTGTGCTAAAGAGAAGGACAGGCAGATACTACCCCATTTTACAGATGAAAAAAATGAAGTTGTGAGGCTCAACTTATCCCAGAGTACTCATATTGGGGTTAGGGTATGTGAAGCAACCTGTTCTATCAAGCTCCTAAATCCAAATAGCTCAACAAATAAAAATTTCACACTCATGCAGAGTCCAATGTACACATGTTTGCAGTTGGGGGAGGCATTCTATTAAGACATTCAGGGATCTAGTGTCTCGCCATCCTGTGACTGCTTCTTCCTGTCATAGGTAATCTCCACAATGCCTTCTTCATTCATTCAGTCAGTATACAGGGAAAAATACAGCTATAATTACGGGCCAGGCATGGCAATGGCAAATGTCACTTTCACCCACATTTCACTGACCAGCACTCAGCATGGTCATGCTGAATAGCAAAGGAGGTTGGGAAATGCAGTCTGGCTTGTGCCCAGGAGGAAAATGAGACAAGTTTTGGCAAGCATATAGCCATTTCTGCCACCATCAGTAACAGAACACAGGACATGCCCCTAGTTCACGTTCTTTACATCAGACTGTTTACTTTTGTTACTTGTCACTCCTAGTCCTAATTAAAAATTTTTTTTTTCAATTTCTCAGCAAAGGAAACATACCTAGAAGAGAGGGCATATTTATAAATTCCATTTACTTCACCATCCACCAAGTCATTCTGAAAGTCACAGTTTCTCTCAAGAGGATTTAAGAAACAGATAACAGAGAAGCAAAATGAGTTTTGACCATATCTGAGAATTTGAATGCTGACAGGGACACTTCAATGCCACGAGTTTGTCATTACTCTATTAAGTTTTGTGATAATGATTGAACACAAATTCTAGCAAGGTATTTTGCCCAGTCCTGTGATTTGTAGATAGGAGGTCTACAGGTGAAAGGAACAAAAAGCCCCTTTTGGCCATTTCAACCCCTTCTGGGGGTTCGGGAAACCCTTCCTGCTATGGATGTTCAGGGAACCCACAAATCCAATCCCAGAATACCTGCTTACCATGTTTCTCCCTTTTCCTCAGCTTCCACACTCCCTGACGGCCTCCATAACCGAAGTGCTTCCTCCCCAGGCTTCCTCATCCGGTTTCCAGTATCAGGTCTCATGCAGGTGTATGTAATTTTACCCAAGGCTCCTAAACAGAACTTTCCTAATTTGTGACTTGGCCAACTTTGTGTTTCCCTTTCTCTGGCTTTTAAAGAGCTCTTGGACTCAAAGAATGAAAATAGAATATGCAGATGAGAAGTAGGATTTCAAGCCAGAGGGGAGAAGTTCACATATATATTCCATGTAATTTTTTAGGAGGAAACATCTTGTCCTTACCAGGTTAGGCCCATTTTAATTTTCACTAGCCTTGGGCACCTGGGCAAGTGATTATCTGCAGAGTCAGATCCAAGGTTTAAGGATCCTGACCTTTTCTTTTCTGCTGCAGAGCCCTGAGTCTTGCTCTGGCATTTATGCCGTGTTATAAAGGTTAAAGGGGAGAGATTTCTCTCTGTCACCCCGTGCAAAGAAAAGGGAGTCTCTGTCTGCTCTTGGGACTCTACTTTTTATGATTGTGTCATGCTGTTTTGGTTACGACTGATTTAAATGACAATATTATTACTTTTACTATTATTATTTTTAGAAAGAACACTCTCAAATCCGTTTTATTTTTTTCATAATTTCTAGGAATTAGTTTTCTTGTTACTGCAGCCTCTGATGTTAAAATAACATTTATCATGAAGCTTTCATCAAATTTTCAGAACACCTCTATTATTTAGAACCTGTGGCTGGTAACAACTCCTCTAGATTGTTGTGGAGAGCTTGGAGCAAAAAACAAAAAGTATCTACTTCCAAGTGGGGTGCAATTTTCTCTTTTACTCTCTTACCAAAATATAGCCTTCCACCAGCCCTCGGGGCACTGAGGGTTAAATAATTAGTTTGTAACCCAGAATGTAAAATAAAAATTGCTTTCCTGCCCATTGTTTTTTTTCGAATGGGCAGAAGCAAATTCATGAAGTGGTCAAAATTTGTCTTTGGACTTCTTCCTAGAGCCACTTCCTCAGCCACGTTACGGGCCAACAGGTGTCTTTGAGTTGTTGATACTTCCCCCACAATCCATTTCTCAATTCCCTCAAACTCTGCCTGTCCTCTCCCTAAAGTGCCCATTTCCATTCATTTAAAGGTATTATTTGAGCCTCCACTATATGTTAGATGTGTTTCTTTATACTAGAGATATAAAGATGATCAAGTATCATCCCTACCTGTGAAGACTTGAAAGTCTAGCAAGAGGAAGGGCAGACTCCAGAACAATTACGTGAAAGATTCAAGAGCAGACATTAAGATGCTGTGAAAGCACAGAGGCCAGGACAACTAACTCTCCCTGCGAGCCGACCAGGAGTAGGCATTCCAGAGTAGATACACCTGAGCCAGGCATTTAACAATGAATAGGAAAAGCAGGCTGGGCGCAGTGGCTCACACCTGCAATCCCAACAATTTGGGGGCTAAGGCAGGAGAATCTCTTGAGCCCAGGGGTTTGAGACTAGCTTGGGCAACATAGTAAATGTCCTCGCTCCCATCTCTCAAAAAAATTAGCTGGGTATGGTGGTGCATAGCTGTAGTCTCAACTATTCCAGAGGCTGAGATAAAAGGATTACTTGAGCCCACGAGGTCAAGACTGCAGTGAGCTGTGATTGCACTGTTGCACTCCAGCCTGTGTGATAGAGATACCCTGTCTCAAATAATAATAATAATATTAAAGCAGAAAAAATGCAGAAGAGGGAAGAGCATGTGTAGGCTTACATATTAGAATAAAGTACTCAGGAGAGAAATCTAAAACCCGTCTTCTAACAAATCCCGCTTAACAAAATATGTGTTATTGAATATAGACCAATGGTTCTCAATGCTATTTTATAGCCCAGATGCACGTGAGAGAGAGATGTGCTGTAGATGTTAACAGTAGCTCTGTGATCTGCATCACCTCAGAGTGTATCTGCTTCTCTGCAGGAGGAAGCATCATGGGATATCGTTTAGAAAATTCCTCAGGAGTAACTTCAGTGACCGTGGTTAAGAATCACAGGCACAGATGCTCCCAAAAGGGTGATCATTATGTCTTACCTTTCCCTGTTAAATTTGTAATAAAAAAAATATCCGGGAGCGGTGGCTACCTGTAATCCCAGCAGTTTGGGAGGCCAAGGCAGAAGGATGGCTTGAGCCCAGGAGGTTGAGGCCCAGTGAGCCATGATCACACCATTGTACTGTAGCCTGGGTGACAGAGGGAGGCTTATCTCAAAAAACAAACAAACAAACAAATAAATAAACATCCCAGAGTGATAAAATAGAAATAAAAATTTTAAAACAATCAAAGAAGCTTCCTCAAGGATAAGTAGCTTTCTCATATGATTTAAAATATATCCTCCTAAAAATAAACAATGTTTCTATTAGCAGTTCCTATGCAGAATGTTTTAAAAAATATTTACCTCCAAAATTCATTCTTTTGGATAGCACCCTTAAAAGATTGTAGCATAAATGATCAGGATTAGAAATATTTTAAGGTAAGTTATTATATTTCTAATAAAGTAATGGATAAAGCAAAACAATATTCTAGAGGATTTAGCTTAATATCATTCTCAATTGAAATGAGGATTTTCTCTCATTTGCTTCAACTCTGAATAAAAAAAAAAAAATGCACCTTCCCTAGAGATGCATTACTATATGGAGGAGCTGGGGCAGAGGGAATAGTCTGAGATGAATACATAAAGATGTTCCAAAATATGAAGGTCTCTGGGACAGTTGTTTTTTATGTTGTCTCATGGCAAGATGAGTGTGGGGGCTACAAAGTGATCAGGCAGTAAATTTAGAGCCAATAAAAAGGAAACACTTCACAGGGCATGTAGTTTGCTTCTGGGAATCTCTGACACAGAAGGTCAAGGAATTAAATACTGGAGTGGGATTTATGCTAGGGCTGACTGTTTTTATGGCCAATACAACATTTATTGGTATGCTAAGATAAAGTTAATCAAGTCTTGAGCTTCATGGTGGGGAAGCAAAGATTGCCTCTCAAGAGTTAGAAAGAGATCTCCCCCCAAACACTACGAATACACACTTGTCTGATCATTTAGTGTTCTCTTTTCTCTGGATGGTATTAGAGGTTCAGGTAATATTGAATGAACATGTGGGTTCATAAGAAAAAATGAAAACCTTTCTGAAGTTGTCACATTTTGGGGGGGTGCATTGTCTCAGGCATTTTTCATAGGCAGAGCATGTCTTAATTTTATGTCTAATTATTTGTGTAATCAAAAGCAATATTTTAACTCATCCTCTCTGACTTCTTTATCTTTAAAATTGGAGTTGAAATTATATATCTTGCAATTAAAATTGTGTGAGCAATTAAAAAAATTGGAGTATTGTACATTTTAGGGGTAGATGGATGGTTAGATTAAGCTAAAGTTTATAATCTGTTGTTCTTAAAGTGTATCCTTCTGTCTAGTTTTCAATTAGAGAGAAGAGTTAGTGTGATGTCAAGTTGACAATCTGCAATAACCTTTGGTCAGTGGTTGGAGAAAGACAATGGATTTATAGTTTGAATTTTGACAAAGAGATAAAAAAGAGCATTGTCACATGGTAATTACTAGTTATTTTTAGGTCAACATGTCAGAGTTTGATTTACCTGGCTTAGAGACAGTGGTGACTGCTGAAGGGGTATAGAGTGGCCACAAACGAGCAGCTTAATGTCATGGGAAAAGTCACAAGTGTTCAGATTCTGGCCCTGCCACTCAATCTGTATGTGACCTTGGGCAGTCTTTTAACCTCTCTTAATCTCAGTGTCTTCCTCTATAAAGCAGAGATATTAAAAGTTATCTTGCAATGTTGAGTTAAAGATTAGGCTGGCAAGGCACAGTGGCTCACGTCTGTAATCCCAGCAATTTGGGAGACGGTGGCAGGAGGATTGCTTGAAGCCAGGGATGTCAGAGCAGCCTGGGCAACAAAGCAAGACCCTGTCTCTACAAAAAAATAAAATAAAAAAATTAGCCAGGTGCAGTGGTATGCATCTGTAGTTACAGCTACTCAGAAAGCTGAGGTGGGAGGATTGCTCGAGCCCAAAAATTTTAGGGAGGCTGCAGTGAGCTATGCTCATGTCCCTCTACTACAACCTGGGCAACAGAGTGTGATCCTGTTCTGGTTCTCAACTGGGGTAATTTTGTCTCCCAGTGGGTATGTGACAATGTCTAGAGACATTTTGGTTGTCATCACCTGGGAAAGGAGTGTTACAAACATCTAACAGATAGAAGCCAGGGATGACCCTAGACATCTGAAAATACACAGCACAGGCTCCTACCTACAACCCCAACACAGCATTATCTGGTTCAAATGTCAACAGTATTGTTTGAGAAACTCTGAACTTAATTTATGCGAAGTGCTTAGAATCATGTCTGCCAGAATAATAATAATAACTGTTATGGATGGAATTGTGTCTCCCAAAATTTATAGATTGAAGCCCTAGTCCTGGAATTTCACAATACAACTGTGTCTGAAGATGAGGTCTTTAAAGAGGTAATTAAGTTAAAAGGGGGCCTTTAGCATCAACCCTAATCCAATATGACTTGTGTCCTAATAAAAGGAGATTAGGATACAGACAGAGATAAAATGGGTGCTTATGCACAAACCCCATCTGAAGACACAGCAAGCCATGAAGGCAGGCTTCAGAAAAAATCAAACCTGTTGACACACTGATCCTGAACTTCTTGCATCCAGAACTGCAGGAGATAAATTTCTGTTGTTTCTGCCACCCAGTCTGTTTTTCTCCTTATGGAAGCCCTAACAAACTAATAGAGTCACTTCTATTATTATCATTATTATTAAAAAGTAAGTATTTGATCATGAAAAACATTACAAAACTCAGAACAAAATATTAACTCTTTATTAATATTCTATTAGGTTAGTGCAAAAGTAATTGTGGTTTTCAACACAGCAAAAAGTCCTGTTAGTAAAAGAGTAAGTAGAGATGGTAAAAGCAAAGGAAATTTTTTTAACAAAGGCAATGCATAGCCCACAGGTGTGGCAAAGTTCAGCATTAGTAGGAATTAGAGTCGTAAGAATTTATCCAAGCAGAATTTACACGTGTAATGCACTCTGAATTTTTACTTGTATTACTTGAGCCCAAACTAACCAGAATCTGACACTGTGAACCTTCTAGGTGGCTGCTAAAGTCAGATTCCTGAGTGATATCTGTACAGGGCACAAAGCCAGCAAATGAATATTCTGATTAAAGGTTAATTTGCTGGTCCCATGCACCAGGGGGAATGCCAATCCTGAAGCATCTCACTGGGCATCTGTTGGGTGGAAGGGCTCTTTGTGTCTTGCTATTCTATGGCACCCCACAAAAAATAGACCTCTTCATGCGCTTAACCTCTAGCACATATCTGCATCTAAAAGACTAAGGTCTTACTCTTCTGATAATGACAAGCAGCATGAAAAGACAAACCAGCTGGGTGAGGTGACTCACGCCTGTAATGCCAGCAGTTTGGTTGGCAAAGGTGGGCTGATCACCTGAGGTCAGGAGTTCCAGACCAGCCTGCCCAACATGGTGAAACCCCATCTCTACTAAAAATATAAAAATTAGCTGGGTGTGGTGGTGCATACCTGTAATCCCACCTACTAGGGAGGCTGAGGCTGGAGAATCGCTGGAATCCAGGAGGCAGAGGTGCAGTGAGCCAAGATCATGCCATTGCACTCTAGCCTGGGTGACAGAGCAAGACTCTGTCTCAAAAAACAAACAAACAAACAACAAGGACGACAAAAAACCAAGGCAAAGAACCTTTCGCTGGAAGTCCAGAGAAGAGCTTGTCTGACCAATGCTCCCTTAAACATTTCCGCAAGCCTTCCTTTGACTTGTTCTTTCCAAGAGGAAGTTAATCTTAGACATAGGTATAAGGGGGAGAATGTCACTGACAATTAGTGAACATTAGGTGATGTTTTTATGAGGATGCGGCATTGTTGCTGTCACCATGTGCTTGTACTCAATTAGAAGAAAATGGTAATTATGTTAATCCACAGCTCAAGAGGAGAACATGAAACTTGTGCAGGTCTTACTCCCATTTTACTAGAAACAATGAGCAGAGACCATTAAGGGCAATACCAAGGGTAGCCACATGGCACTTTAAGATAATTTTAAAAGGTATTCCCTTTGGTAGGCACATGGGATGTTCATATTCTTATTGAAAGCTGTCTCTTTGAAAACTGAACAAGATATCACTTTGTTCTAGCAGGCAGAACCCAGCACAGCAGACTGGTTAAATTTCAGTCTTATACGCTCCCTCCTCCAGATGTCCTTGTGCGGTGAATCAAAAGGTTGGATTATTTTATATCCATGGTGCTTACAACTCTAACATTCTCAGTTCATAAGTGCAGAAACTGAGGTCTAGACAAGACAAGTGATGTACCAACCACAAGAAACTAGTTAGTCATGCAATGGGCCTTGGGATGCAAGCATGATAACTTCCAAAACACGGCTCTTTGCTCTCTATCATGTGCAGAGCACTCACCTTGGATGATCTTTACTCTCAGGGGAGTGTCAAGATATAGGGAACCACTAAAACTGTCTATTCTAGAACATGCATCACCCTTTGTTATCATTTCCTAGTCATATCTGCCTGTATTTTGGATGCCTCCTTTCCCTCCACCCCTACCAGTCTCTATCTAGTATATTGATGAAGATTGGATAATAGTCAAAAAGTGTTTTTGGCCGGGCGCGGTGGCTCACGCCTGTAATCCCAGCACTTTGGGAGGCCGAGGCGGGTGGATCACGAGGTCAAGAGATCTAGACCATCCTGGTCAACATGGTGAAATCCCGTCTCTACTAAAAATACAAAAAAATTAGCTGGGCATGGTGGCACGTGCCTGTAATCCCAGCTACTCAGGAGGCTGAGGCAGGAGAATTGCCTGAACCCAGGAGGCGGAGGTTGCGATGAGCCGAGATCGCGCCATTGCATTACAGCCTGGGTAACGAGAGCGAAACTCCGTCTCAAAAAAAAAAAAAAAAAAAGAAGTGTTTCTGATATATAATAAATCCATAGTATAGATTACTATCTAGATTTTACTTATGAAGCCTAAAATGTTCACTTTTAGTCTTGGCCAAATCCATCAATTCTCAAATTTTCTTTTAATTAGAAAAAATGAATAAATTATTTAGATGGAGTAATGGAGTCTAACGAGAGTTTGAACAGAGAGGGAGGAAGAAAAGCACTCAAATTTGATAAGAATTTAACAGAGGTGAAACTATAAAAATAGAGAAATAGATGAAATAAGAGTAAACAAAAAGTAAAGATTTGGGGCCACATAAATCCTGGTCCGAGAGACAGATTGTTTGCTTGTGATTTATGATCCTGGACACGTTACTTAGTTCATCTGTTTTTTTTCCACCTTTAAAAGGTAAACTTTCTGAGTTGTTCTAAAAATTGGTGAAAATATACAAAAGTTGCCTAGTGTCCTTTGTACTAATGAGTAGTGAGGTGGATTGCAAATATGGCTCCCTTCTTTGTATCACATCCTTTGCAAGGCACTTTGTAGCCTGTCCCACCAAACCTGGCAGTAATTCCCCACGTGGTGAATTGAGCCAAGGCTTTTTACTTGCTTTGGGCTAATGGACATTACACCAGTTTCCAGTCAAGGTCACTTCTTGCTTTCTTGGACTCTTGTGACCACATGTGACTACACTTGGTCTGTGATGCTGGAAGGTGAGAGAATTGAAGCCCGGTCACACTTGCCATCACTCCATCCAACAGCCAGACAGCCCCTTAGCCAACTTGCCTTGCTGACATACAGATGACTGCACTGGATGCCTGGCCAAGGCTTGAAGAACTACTAGAAAAAACCAGCCTAAAATGCCCACCCACAGAAATAGGAACTAAATAAATGAATGTTGTCTTAATCACTAAGTTCTGGGATCATCAGTTATGTGGCAATAATGAACTAAGTAGTATTTATATTACAGTGTTTAAACTATCAAGGATCTTATCTTAAGTTTAAACAACCCTAGGTTTCATCATTTCCTGAAATTCACAAGAGACATCTGCAGAATTTTCTTTTCTTACTCAAGGACAGAAGGATCCTTACTCAAAATTTTTAATTTGGCTCTAAAAGCATTGATTTTTTCCAAAATGTCAGAAAGTACCTTCAATAAACTACAATAGCAAAGAGTAGGAACAAATGATAACAAGAAAGACTGGAAGGTCCAGGTTATATCCTGGAAAAAAAATCTCTCTTTAAAAAGACTTTAAAAAGGATATAAAGGAGTAGTGGAATTACTATAGAATGATTTGGTGATAGTCTATAGTTTTTAGTTATTAATAACATACTCTTTTTTTCTCTCTCTATCTCTCATGCACACACACACACAAACACACACATACACACAAACACACACATGGAATCATGCTTTCTTCTTGCAAAAACTTTTTTAAGTGCATTCATTAGACAACTACTCTTTGCTCCTCTTCTCCAGGAAACAGTATCAGCCTCAGGCCACCCATTGTCCCCAAAATGTTTTCTGTTTATTCCTACTGTCAGAAACAACCCCATTTATCTCCCTTGACACTGACCTCTTGATCTCCAGATGAATTCTGACCGAATACAGCTTGGCCTTCCACTCAGATTGAGGCGCCAAGAGGAAGTTGTACCATGGTCCCCACACCAGATGTCTGCCTAATGGGCAAACTGGGTTTGGCTTGCAGACAGAGATAGAGACTCCTGAAAGCAATTCGCCTTGGCTTTCTCTGGGAAATAAGGGTCCAGACCTCACAGAGGATAAGAAAATCAGGTCACATGTGATGGGAACTTGAACAGAGGCAATGGTAGCTTTTTATATCTGTGTTTATAGATTTTTTTTTCCTGCAGGAATAGCTTTCAAGAGCAGCAGGCATAAGGAAGTTTGGCAAAAGAACTTTTTCCTTTCAGCAAATTGCTCCTGGATATAGCTTTGGCTGAATTTTGGACCAAAGTCAGTTTTACCTTTAGGTTTTGATAAATAAATTGAGCTATGAAAGAAAATGTGGGATGGTGTATTATCTCAAACGCAAATGCAAGAAATCACAAAACAGGGACGAAGGAGAACATTTTTCCCCAAGTTATTTTACATAGTTAGGAAGATTTCACTAAAAAGTAAATTATATTTGCTTTGAGGGAGGAAAATATAAATGAGAATTACAGCATTTAAGATACTGAATAGACTTAAAGACCCTAGTTATAGGCTAGGAAACTGAGGCTCTAATAATTGAAGCTGAACAGCAAATACCTTCTTCCAGAAAAGCAGAAAAATTTAGAGATTTGGAGTTGGCCAAAGTTCATTATGCAAATTGGAACACAGTGACTTAATTTTTCAACTGTTTCTTAGAGAAATTGGCAAATGCCTTTTGTAAGTTGTAGCAATTGCATCTAAATTTTCTCCCCTGGCGCTGGCAGACCACACCTGACCAGCAGAGAGCTCCAGCTGGGCAGCCCCCATGGTAATGCACCAGTTTGCCTCCTCCCTCCTCACACCGTAGCTTCCCCCAGGCCCAAGGCAACTACCTACATCACTTTGCTGGCATGTGTGTGTGTGGGCAGGTTTTGCCTTCCTTGCATCACAATCATGTGTGTGTGTGTGTGTGTGTGTGTGTGTGTGTGTGTGAGAACCCTGCCTTGCCACCATTGGCAGGAGTACAGTGTCCACCCCCATCCCCATGGGACCACCACTACAGTTGGAGTCTTGGCAGGCACAGAGCCAGCCAGTCTCACTCCTGCCAGCACCATGACCTTGAGCCAACATGGCCAAGGGAGTGAAACTCAGCACAGAGAACAGTGGACCCTGACGGCCTTGAGCAATCACCCCTGCCTGTGGCATATAAGAGTGCACAGAGACCTGTGTCCAGCAGTGCCCCACCCCTGTGGTAACACCACTGCCAGCATGGCTGTGTGCACAGTTGCCACCAAGAGCCCCCCAGGTTCCCCCGTGCCAGCTGACTTTGCCACTATAGTGAACTCCTGCATTAAGGTAGGTACCCTGGCACCTATTAGCACCCTGCCACAGCTGAAGAGCATGCACCCCAACAGGCTGCCATGTTCGCAGCTGCTGGCATGTGTGAAAAAGGATGGATCATGCTGCTATTGCAATATGAAACACTTTGGCCGACACCACCCATCGGAGTGTAATAACCAGCAGTCTGGGAGCACATGAGCACTCCAAGCAGAGTGAATTGCTCACCTCAAGGAGCCAGAGAACAAAGTTGGGGCCCAATATAAGACCTCCAGAGTTGGAACACACAGTCCAGGAGATGGGACCTGAGGAGTGGCCCCACCAAATCTTCCAGAAATAAATCTAGTCAGCTGAATCCACTATATACCACAAACAAACCCTTAAGGTCATCACAAAGGATAAAAGATAAAAACAAAACATCCAAAGGTCAACAACTTCAAAGATTGAAGGAACGTCAACCCACGAAGTTAAGAAAGAACCAACACATGAACCCTGACAACTCAGAAAGCCAGGGTACCTTCTTTCCTCCAAACAACCACACCACCTCTCTAGCAAGCGTTCTGAACTGGCTGAAATGACACAAATATTGTCATTCAGAATAAGGATAGAAAGGAAAATCGTTGGGATGTAGGAGTATATTTAAACCCAATCCAAGGAAGCTAAAAATAACAATAAAACAATACAGGAGCTGAAACATAAAATAGCCAGTATAGAAAAGAATATAACTGACCTGATAGAGCTGAAAAACACAATACAAGAATTTCAGAGTACCAATAGCGGAATAGATCAACCAGAGGAAAGAATCTCAGAGTCTGAAGACTGGCTTTCTGAAATAGTCAGCCAGACAAGAATAGAGAAAAGGGAATAGAAAGAAGCAAACAGGGGCCGGGCACGGTGGCTCACGCCTATAATCCCAGCACTTTGGGAGGCTGAGGCGGGCGGATCACGAGGTCAAGAGATCGAGACCACACTGGTCAACATGGTGAAACTCTGTCTCTACTAAAAATACAAAAAATTAGCTGGGCATGGTGGTGTGTGCCTGTAATCTCAGCTACTCAGGAGGCTGAGGCAGGAGAATTGCCTGAACCCAGGAGGCGGAGGTTGCAGTGAGCCGAGATCGCGCCATTGCACTCCAGCCTGGGTAACAAGAGCAAAACTCCGTCTCAAAAAAAATTTAAAAAAAAGAAGAAGCAAACAGAACCTCTGAGAAATATAGGATTGTGTAGAGACAAAATCTACAACATATTGGTGTCCCTGAAAGAGATGGGTAGACTGTAAGCAACTTAGAAAATATATTTCAAGATATCATCCATGAGAACTTTCCCAACCCACATAGAGAAGCAAACATTCAAGCTCAAAAATGCAAAAAACCCCCTTAAGAAACTTCACAAGAAGATCTTCCCCAAGACACATAATTATTATATTATACAAGGTGAAATGAAAGAAAAAAAAGTTAAAACCATCTAGAGAGAAAGTTTAGGTCACCTACAAAGAGAAGCCTATAAGACAAACAGAAGACATCTTAGCAGAAACTTTACAAGCCAAAAGAGATAGTGGACACAGATCAGGCTGTGTTTAGAGGAAAATTCACAGTACTGAATGCCCACATCAAAATGTTAGAAAGATCTCAAGTTAACAACCCAACATCACAACTAAAAAAACTGGAGAACCAAGAGAAAACCAACCCTAAAGCTAGCTGAAGAGATGGAATAACCCAAATCAGAGCTGAACTGAAGGAGACTGAGACATGAAAAACCACTCGAAAGTCAATGAATCCAGGAGTTGTTTTTTAGAAAAAATTAAAATTCATAGACAACTAGCTAGACTAATTTAAAAAAGTAGGAAATCCAAATAAACATAATTTAAAACAACAAAATGGTTATTACTGCTGACCCCACATAAATACAAATAACCACCAGAGACTATTATGAATATCCTTATGCACATAGCCTAGAAAATCTGGGATAACAGACAAAGTTCCCTTATACTTGCATGATTATCTTCAATCAGTGATGTTTTTATTCAGGAAGCTAAATGTACATCTTTGAGGGTCAGTTTAGTTAAATTTGGACAATAAAATGTATTCACTTAACTGAGCAAGTGTAAATTGCACACTATAGCAGCACCCTAAAAGCAAATAAGGATGCCACTGTCAATTCATCTGTGTGGGAAAACTAGTGTTTTTTCTTCTAGGCACCTCACTTAGTACCATCATAGTATCATAGAGAAGTTTTAATATTTTCTTCCTATGCTCCAGAGGATTCTCTTCCATAAGGTACATGCTCCTGGATTATGGAAGATAATCCAGTGGTTGATGATAAGATCTAGGTCTCATTGCTTGCAGTCTAGAAAGCCAGTCATGGAGACAATAAGTATCACCTGGGAAGAAGGCTTTATTTGGGTGCTACAGCTGAGGAGATAGGAGTTCAGTCTCAAGTCCAGCTCCTCAACTGGTTAGATTTAGAGATTTATATAGCAGGAAAGAAATGCAGTTACATGTAGGAAAATAGGAAATAAAGAGTGGAACTGGTTAACAATAAGCAGGTGGTTCATTAGGCCGCTATGTTGGGTGAGGGGTCTGGCTTCCCATTGTTCAGATATGGTGATCCAGTAAGTTTCAGTTCCTTGATGCTATCTGGGAGTTCTGACGGTCAGATTTCTGAAAAGGGAACTCAGAAAAGGCTAATGAAAGTTTCTTAAGTTTTATGACTAGGAAGGTCAGCTTCTATGTTTATTGAAAGAAATCATAAACACCAGTTTTATGGGACCATTTGTCTGCTTTCAAGTTTAACAGTCTTGGAGAAGATGAGCCAGTGAGGCTGGCACTATTTTGGATGTATCAGAGCAGGACCAGGAACGTGAAGAGAACTGAGACTTAGTCATAAGATGGAACTATTGTGGGTGGCAAAATTACATTTTTCTTTTTCACATAGTACCTTGAGTTTTCAACCTTTTATTTGTTGTTGTTAAAGGTCTAACACAAAATCTGACCCAATCAAGTTATAGTCAAGAGGGATTTGTAGTCTTGAATGGGTCACTATCCACATATATTTTAAAGGAAACACATGATCTTATAAGCAGCCTGTCCTTGGGTCAGCATGGAAGAAGGGAGATTAGGCAGTTGGGACCACTCCACCTTTTCCCATTGCTACCCTCAAATAAACATGATGCTCAGTGTGACAGGCAAACACTGATGAGATTGGAAGGGATGGGATACACATTTTGGACTCTTACTAATTCATGGCCATTGAGGACATTATGCATATTGTTAAATATATCAGCATGTTGTGTACCCTAATACTGTTTTTCCCCCTTTGTTTATAAATACTTTATTTTTGCTTTTTTGCTCAAGCCTCAAGATAAAGAGCTTCTTTATAGATTTCCTTTATATATTTTAAGCCAACATTTCTTTGACCTAGAGGACTAACCCTCCCCTTGCCTTATAAAGACCCTGCAGTAATTGCAACAGAAGCGACTGTCCTTTAGTACCAGAACAGATCTGCCATGGAACCAGCTATGCCACTCTGATGCTGGACTTATATATAGCAGTTGTTCATCACCTATGTGTTTCATGATCTGATGGGAAATGATGAGTCCAGTTGGTAACACCTGTGCTATGTACAAAAGACTTAGAGTCTTAATCAATAACATCTTCACAGATGTTCTGAAATTCAGTACTCAGTAGATGATTCCTATTATCCTCCACAAATAGAAATTGTCATACACAAGATCATTAAAATATATAAAAGATACGATTCAGTAAACTACCACCTGGAAGAATCAGAATGTGTGTGGCAGGGGAAGGGAACAGGGAGAGTATAAGGTAGAGATTCTTAAATATAAGGAAATGACAGCAATTTCTGTCTTAACCTCTTCAGCTCTGGTTGCTAAGTTACCATGACATACCACTGTGTGTGCTTTTCAGTTTTTGGTCCTGGACTTGACAGTTTGATTAATTCTCTGGAGTGCAAAATGTGCACATAGAATATTTAAAAATTACACACGCATGCACACACACACCCACACCCACTCACCCAGCACCCCATTATTACTTCTGATTTATAAAATCTGTTTTATAATTAAATTGACATATGTAGGTGGAAAACTAAAGTGACGCTTCATTTTGGGAAGAGAAAATCTTCCACTGGGTGATATTTCTTGAAATTTTCCTTAACTATACCACAATTCACTCCATCCTAAGAGTAGGCATTTCTCCCTCTTAATGTGTTCATTTAACCCTTGACTTCACATCTATGAAATATGAAAAAATAAGGCAAGTGTTATTTAATAGTTGTCATTGCTTTTCCTTCTTCTGTATGTCTGTGTGATTGTGTTCAAAGGTGTCCATAAATATTACTGTAAGCTGGTGACTAGTGGTCTGTGTGTTGTCAGATGTATCTATAAGTTGTCAGTGTCAGCGAGCTAGACCAGCCAGGCTCAAAATCCCAGGGCACTACACTGAAGACAATGCTAAAAATAAATTAAGTATACCAAAAAATGGTTTCCAAGCCATGTTTTTGTTGTATTCAGCATTGCAATGTAGTGGTTCAGTTTTCAAAAGATATTGGATATTCCTCTCCCAGTCTATATGTGAACTTCCCTGTTTTTAGTTTTAAAACAAGAGTAACAACTTCAAATTCTTACCACTAAAACAAAATGAGTTTTTGTAATACTGATAAGAAAAGATTCAAAGCAACAGGCATAATATATGTGGGTAAATACAGGCACGGTTATTTCAAATGCTGAAATGAAGCTACCTTTATTACCACAGCTGCACTGTTATCCAAAGTCTGGCAGCTGACTTCCAGAAAGCAGCTAAAATGTTAGAGGTTGTAATCTATGGTTAATCAGGTAACAAAGAGAAATCTGGCTGGTTTAGTCTTCATTTGACTTTGTTATTTCATTTCTATCTAAGTAGGATATGGTTGTCCTTCTGATGACTGATCTGAGTATGTGATGGAGTCTTTACTCCAATTGCTAACAGAAAAGGAGGGGTTGGTAAAATCCTATATTGTTCTCTGTAGGGAATCCATTAGCTCCAAAGATTGGCTGCCAGAATGTAGGGATTTATGAGCCCCACAAATTGGGTGCCAGAATGCAGGGATCCATGAGCCCCACATTGCACACCAGAATGTAGGGAGCCAGCCCTACATCACCCGTGGGTACCGCAAGTTTGGTGGTGACAAAGGAATGAGAAAAAGATTAAGAGAGACAGTGGGCCTGGGGGACCATGACATTACTCTGAGGGGGCAGTGAAGGCCCTGACCTCTGATCTTCCACACTATTTATTGATCACAATCACTTTGATCTATAGGGTAGGGGTGGAGTGATAGTGGAGTGAATCAGTGAGCCAGAACTGGTGTATCATTCTAAGGATTGAATGGAACTATTGTGGGTGGCAAAATTACATTTTTCTTTTTCACATAGTACCTTGAGTTTTCAACCTTTTATTTGTTGTTGTTAAAGGTCTAACACAAAATCTGACCCAATCAAGTTATAGTCAAGAGGGATTTGTAGTCTTGAATGGGTCACCATCCACATACATCTTAAAGGAAACACATGATCTTATAAGCAACTGTTATAAGCTGTTATCTATGTGCAGCTGATGGAATGTGAGCCTTACAAGGAGCCTACAACTCTGGCTACGTCATAGTGCTATGAAGGGGTTTTACATCCTTGAGCACAATGTTTATGGTAACAGAGCCTAGGTCACCCTGCACTGGAACATGAGGCATGGAGAGGCCTTCCTCCTTAGAGGCCTCCTGCAGCCTTCCTCAGTTTGTTTCTCCTTGTTTATATGTTACTCATAACCAATTTATGTAGGCACTCTGTAAGTCCTTTCTCCTTTGCTGCTTTTCCCAACATTCTCTAAGACTATACTTACCTGCATCTGATCTTTTTTGTTTTTGTTTTCTTAGACAGGGTCTCACTCTGTTGCCCAGATGAGTACAGTGGTGTGATCTCAGCTTACTGCAACCTCCACCTCCCAGGTTCAAGCAATCCTCCCACCTCAGCCTGCAGAATAGCTGGAACCCCAGGCATGTACCACAACAACCCAGTAATTTTTTGTAATTTTGGTAGATACAGGGTTTTCCCATGTTGCCCAGGCTGATCTCAAACTCCTAGACTCCAGCAATCTACCCACCCCGGCCTCCCAAAGTGCTGGGATTATAGGTATGAGCCACCACGCTTGGCCACCTGCATCTATTCTTTCTCTTTGTTCTTCCTACTACAATAGCTAAAGGTTCCTTCCAGTTATCAAAATCCAATTCCTTCTTTGTGTTCTTGATCCCATTCTTTCTCAACTTGTTACCAAAATATGAGGGGTTTGTTCTAGGTTTTGTTGCTTACCATACAGAAAGCTGATCACCGAAACAATGAGTATGGCCAGGGAAGAAGAATTGTTATTCAGGTGACATAAGCCAGAAAGATGGGAGCCAAACCCCAAATTCCTCTCTCCTAATTTACTAAGTGATTTATTTAGCAGGGAAGGAATGTAGCTTCCAGGTGGGGGTAGGGATACAATACAAATTAGGGAGGACTTAAAAGTGATGATGATGAATGAGGGGTCTAGCAGCTGACTGTCTGAATGAAGTGATCTAGTGAGTTTCAGGTCCTTGCCTAAGGGTTGGTTTCCTGAGGAAGAAACTCAGAAGAAAGTTTCAAGTTTGAAAAGCGGAGAGGGTCAATTTCTATGTTTATAAAAAAAAAATCTGTAAACTTGAGTCGTATGGGATAATTTGTCTAGTTTCAAACTTCCCAGGATTATCATGCTTACTGATAATCTCTCTTGGGATTGCAGCATTAGTCTCTTTCACCTATCCTAGATCGTGATGATTAGTAGATAAACATGCTCTAGAATCTCCCAACTTAAAAAATATCTCCCTTAATCTCTTCTCTTCCTTTCTTCTCTTGGTCTTCATATAACTCAGAGCACTAGTTCTTCTTTTACATCATTGTCCTCTCCTTTTTAGTCTCCCTTGCAGGCTCCTCCACTTCCACACAATTTCTAAATGTTGGAATTGTCAGGGCTTTATCTTCTTAGATGATACGTTTTATTCATATGTCTTTAAACTTTATGTATATGCTATGACTGCAAAAGTTTTATTGCTAGCAGTTCAGTTGTCTAGAAGAATTCCAGGCACATATATTCAACTACATATTTGACTCAAAGACTTACCAAAAACATCACTGAGATGGGAGAGTTCCCTTGACCCCTTTGAGAGGTGTGACTTGTTTACTCAACCCCCTTTCAGGAGGTGAGTAGGTGCAGGAGCTGGGTGAGTGCCTTTGGGTGCCAGCATGAACAAACCCTGTACCAGACTGCATCAGTGTCTAGAGGTTGCCTGCAACCTCTGGAGCCCAGAGCATGTGCATTACAAACAATGCTCTTTTAGCATTTGCCATTCATGGACACCTAAATATAAACCAGCTCAGTTGAGAGTCAGTGTGACAGCCTCTTTGGGTTGTCGCAGCTAGTGTATCACAAATTCTTGTCCAGTGTCCAAGAGGAATCAGGCCACATGGACTTCACAGATAGTAAATGTGGAAATTTTATTGAGCAATGGAAGTGACTTTCAGCAGGATGGGGAGCTGGAAAGGGGATGGAGTGGGAAGATAATCTTCCCCTGGAGTTCAGCTGTCCCTGGCCAAACTCCTCTCTGACCATTCCTGGCTGAACTCCTCTCTGACTATAGTCTCCAATGTCCAGCTGCCTCTTCTCTTATTGACATTCAGACAATTCTCTTTTCTTCTTCTCTGCCATGCCACTCTGCTCTTCCACCAGTGGAGCTTGGGATTTTTATGGGTACAGGGTGGGGTGCATGCCGGGCCAGTGTGGTTTTGGAAAAGGCAACATTTGGGAGGGAAAACAGGAATGCATATTCTCATTCAGGGCCATGGGTCCAGGCTTGAGGGTGGAGTCATTGCCAGGGAGCCACCCTCTTCTATCCAGTATTTCCCGGCCTCCTGTCCATATCATCATGTCCAAACACAAACTCTTGATTTCTCTTTCTCCTACAAAACTGTTCCCCTCTAGTTGGGTATATGCCTGTAGTTCTAACTACTCAGGAAGCTGAGGCAGGAGAATCACTTCAGTCCGAGAGTTTGAGGTTGCAATGTATCATGTTAATACCTGTGAACAGCCACTCCCCTCCAGCCTGGGAGACATAGTGAAACCTCACCTCAAAAATACAAACAAAAAAAAATGTTGCTCTCTCAAACTTCCACATTTTAATACAAGATATTGTCACTCACTCAGTTTCTCAAGCAAGAATGCTAAAGGTACCCCTGGTTGCTTCTTGTACTGTGTATCCTATATACAAACTCTCATTCCTACCTGTGAAATACATTTCAAATGTGTCCAGTTTTGGTGTGGGTATTGTAATAACCTGAAGGGCCTTCCTGCTTCCACTCTTTCTCCATTCCTCATTCTAGAATCACATTTTTGAAATATATTATTCCCTATTTAAAATGTCCTGTTATTCCTTATTTAAAATTTTGTAATGGCTTCACGCCATATTTAGAATTTATTCCATTTTCCTTACCTTCAAAATATGCATGTTTTGTTCCATGCCTACCTCTCCAAGTCTCATGCTCAGACTCCCTTCCCGCTGTCCTCCAATCGCTCTCCTGATTCCTACCTCAGAGCCTTTCCACTTGCAGTCCTCCCTAGGACATCACCTATCATCCTCACACCATGTTATAAAATCAGCTTCTTCTCAATTAAAACACAGGAGCCTGCAGCCACCTTATTTAAATGAATCCCCTCTGCATTCCCTACCAAAGCTCACAGTTTATTCTTCATAATGAGCAATGCAACTTTTATAAATATTTACTTGTTTACTAGCTTTCTTCTCTTTAAACTATATGTTTTATGAGCACAAAAACTATGCATTACTCATCATCACATCTCCAGTGCCCAACACAGAGCCTAGTAACATATTTGCTGGCCAAATGAATGAATGATTGCTGTTATCATAGCCAAGTTTTCAGCTCATAGTGAACACTGGTGACAGTCAATGAACTGACAGACTTACTGTGTTGCAGCAGGAAAAGGAACTTTATTTCAGAGAGCCAGTAAACCGAGAAGAAGGTGCACTACCATTCTAAAGAACCATCTTAAAAGGCATGAATCTCAAACTTCTTTTTATAATGGGGAAGATAGAACAAAAAAAGGTTTGAGGTCAGGAGGTGACTGGTGACCACAGACCTCTGAGCATCAGCAGGAGTCTGACTGGGTGGCAGAATTTCTTTGTCCTTGGTCAGGGGACAATGCTTTTATAAATCTTTAGAGTAACATTGTTACTTGTGAGTACACTCTCATAATCTTTTTGTGGATTTGTTTTGGGAAGGAACTATTATCATCCTTGCTTTAAGTGAAACTAGAAAGGTTAAGCAAAGGTTAGCAGCAAGATGAAGTCCACCATGTTAGATTTCTCTCACTGTTTGATAAAACAGACATGGGAAATACTAGGGAGGTGAAAAGGAGATGGAATGAGATAAATCACCTAGAAAAAAAAGGTTTTAGTTAAACAATGAACCCATATTTGAGTTCCTGAGGGTTGCTGAGGAAACATTCAGTTATCACCTATGATTGTAAATATGGGCCCACTTTCCCGTGATGGAAGAGGTGTGTTTCTAGGGCAAAGATAGTCTGTGCAAATATATGTATTTGCTTGACCAGACTTGGACCGCTATGTGTAGCAAAGTTATGATTATCTAATTTGCCTCCCACCCAATGTCATCTTAAATTGAGAAAATACAGCAAAGTATGCAAATTTTCAAAAATACAAATAATGATCTATGTTCTTGACTCTGGGATGTGCCACATTTAATAAGGAATTTCCATGTGCCATAGCTCAGTTGAAGTACTGAGGCAGAATGACAAGGCCACATGGAGAAAAGTTGACATGGTGTTGAATCCATCAAATCCTTGTATATACAAGATCAGAGAGCGAGGTCTTAAATTTTCAAAGGGAAGAAAACTAACTTCTACTGAGCAGTTAGTTTAACACTCCGCTTTCCCCTCTTTTCACATGATTCTATACAACACTTTCAAATATGAAATATAATTGACAGCTATAATGGAAAGAGGTTAGTGGTTTGCAAGTTAGGTCTCAAGTTTTTAAAGGGAAAGGGCTGAAGCTTGCAGGAGAATTGCAGATGGGAAGTCATACTTTTCACTTATCATTTGTGATAAGTGAGAACCACAGACTGCTTCATGTACAGAAAAAAACTCTGCTCCTAATAGGAAGGTAACTAAGAAGCAGAAAAGACCAGCCATTTAAATAAAAGGCTATAACACACTGGAAATTGGGTTTGAGTGTGTGTACTGTGAACCCAAATATCTGAGACAGGTCTCAGTCAATTTAGAATGTTTATTTTTCCAAGATTAACGACACACTTGTGACAGCTTCAGGAAGTCCTGATGACATGTGCCCAAGGTAGTTGGGGTACAGTTTTCTTGTATATATTTTAGGGTGTCACAAGACACCAATCAACATGTGTAAGATGTACACTGGTTCAGTCCAGAAAGGTGGAATAATAACTCAAAGGAGAGGGGTGGCTGCCAGGTTATAGGTAGGTAAGAAACAAAAGGTTGCATTTTTCTGAGTCCTTGATCAGTCTTTTACTGAATAGGAATTTAGCCTGGCTCAGTGAATCTGCATTTTTCATAAACAATAGGGCAGATAAAGTAATCATATATGCATTTGTCTCAGGTGAGCAGAGGGATGACTTTCTGTCCCGCACCTGTGAAGATAAGCTATTTGTTTACATTGCCAGGGTGAAATTCAACAGAACTGCTTTAGGGTAAAGGTCTTGAAGCTCACAAGAAACATCCTTCTGGACAAATTATCGGGAGGTATGTTGCTTTTTTAATCTTTGTAGCTATCTTATTTAGGAATAAAATGGGAGGCAGGTTTGCCTGACAGTTCCCAGCTTGACTTTCCCCTTGACTTAGTGGTTTTGGGGTCTGGAGATTTCTTTTCCTTCCACAGTACCTTAATTAGCACTCCTTCTAGCAATCTATTATAAGAGGAGGAGTCTGGAAGCAATCAATAAGGAGAATCAACCAGAATCTACTTCCTTACTTAGGTGAAGGGATCTAGGGATCTGCCTTTCCTAAAGAAGGAAGGAAACAATGCAGGAAGGAAGGAAACACAAAAAAGATGGAGTCTATAGATATATTCTGGAATATATGTGAGAACTCTAAAGCAGCAGAAGCTAAAAATGTTTCTAAATATGATCTATAACTGGATACATAAGTAAATTTCATACAGGATGTGGTTTATACTCTCAAGAAAATTCATAAAAACAGATCTCTGAATGAAATCAAAATATTTTACCCCCAAAGATATGTACTTGACATATTTTTAAATGGCTGCCACAAAGCCAGCAGAGAAGTGACATTGAAAAGCTGTCTTTTGTAGGGGGAGATTTGCATTTGTAGAGAATCTCCGTTAGTGTAGTCAGGCTTTCTGTATGTTTCCTGGATCTAGAAGAGTTTCAGAGTCTGACATTTTTAAAAGTCTAAAAGGAAACATTTACCACCTATTCTCTCTAAAGAGGCTTCCTCTGTGTAGCAAGGCCACCTCTGCCTGCCAAGTCCCTTCCTTTCTCCCTCCCATAAACTTTCTTGCCGCTAAAACCTGCTTCCAGGCATACCCTGAGTCCTCATTCTTTGTATACTCTCAAGATAGTATATAAGCTTCTGTAATTGATCTTGAGTTGGGTCTTCATCCTGAAGGCTCTCGTGTATACAAATTAAATAAATTTATATGCCCTTTCCTCCTATTAATCAATCTGCCTAATGTCAGTAATTTTTCAGCAAATCTTGAGAAGGCCAAAAGCCTATATGGGCCCCACACTTTAAAGTAAGAGATGAGAAATGATAAAACAAAACAAAAAAAAAAACCCCAGAAAACTGAAATTTAAAAGATGCTGGGTGAAAAGCAGAAATAAAAAAGAACTAAAAGAGATAAAGCAAGACTGCACCGTAAGTAAAAGCACAATAGAATAATTAAATGAGTATTAATTGTAACAAAGAGCAGAATCAGCACTGGGTTACATTGAATTGTGGATGACATCCTGAAGATATTCTTCCAGAATGTGGAGAGAGCAGAAATAGTAAGAGCGTGCACATATGGAAGACAGAGATTGGAGATCAAAGATGAAGATAGCTGATGTTCAATAAGAGATAACAGAATATCTCAAAGAGAAGAAATAAAATGAAGGCATAATCAAAGTCAATTCTCTCAAGTTCAAAAGAAACCTAAAACTGAAAATCAAAATAGTTAAGGCAACCAACATAATTTTACCCCAAAATACACTTCTTTGACTTCCTTCAAGGTGGCTGTTCAAAGGGCCTGCAAAAAGAATAACCCTGAAAAGCTATCTTTTGTGGAGGAGATTTGCATTTGTAGAGGAAATAAAGTGGAATCAACAACAGATGCAAACAGGCCTTCTCTGAGCCTCCCCTTTGTCTGGATCTAGTAAAGATTAACAGAGAGTCTGACACCTTTAAAGGTCTGACAGAGAAACATTTACCATCTGTTTCTTCTAAGGGCACTACTTGTGAGATTTTATCTGCCTAACACCACAGCCTTTGCCCCAAGCCTTTTCTCCTCTTCTCTGCCTCCTATAACCTGTCTTGCCACCTTAATCTATTTTGCCAATCTCTAAGCCCCCATTCTTTCTGTATCTCAAGATGGTATAAAAACATCAACCAGCCTGGGTGCTGTGCCTCACGCCTGTAATCCCAGCACTTTGGGAGGCTGAGGCTGGCAGATCACAAAGTCAGGAGTTTAAGACCAGCCTGGCCAACATGGTGAAACCCTGTCTCTACTAAAAATATAAAAATTAGCCAGGTGCAGTGGCGGGCAGCTGTAATCCCAGCTGCTCAGGAGGCTGAGGCAGGAGAATCACTTGAACCTGGGAAGTTGAGGTTGCAGTGAGCCAAGACCATGCCTGGGTGACAGAGCAAGAATCTGCCTCAATAAAGAAAAAAGAAATAAACCATCTGGCCATCTCTTTGAATTGTTCATGTTTGTATGATTCTTGTACTTGTAAGCACATTAATAAAATCTGCTGTTTTCTTTTCTCTATTAATCCATTATGAGTTTGTTTTGTAGACTCAAATCAAACCTTCTGGTAGCTACTGTAGGTATCCTCTACAGTAGCTACCAAACAAAATTAACAAAATGAGATGCACAGGTAAACATATCCTTGTAAAAGTATTGAACGTAAAAAGATCAAGGCAATCAGCATCTTCCACCCCCACTCCCAGTTTTTTCTCTCCCAGACAAGCTCACCTGCTGTTACCACCAGATTCTCCCATTTTTCTCCTTTGCATTTATTTTTCAATCTACCAGCATGCTCTTCAACCCCTAGTGAGCTATCTGGATACTGGTTTGTATTAAGAATTGAGGGGGACTCAGGAAATGAGGAAGAAGGGGAGAAGAGGGAGACAGGAAGAGGAAAGAGGCAAAGTAGGAAAACAGAGGGGAAGACCTAACTTGAAAAGGCTTCCTGGAATTTGAATGTCCCTCCCCTCGGGCCCACCCCCTTCTTGGTTTGCAGACCAATCAGCAAGGATGTAGAGCTAATGAGGTCCTTTACTTGATTATGTCACACACAGGTGTCTGACTGCTTTCTGTTCTCTGCTAGAGGAGGGGAAAGAACCACCTCAGAAGGCAGAGAAGACTCTGCCCCTGCCAACTTTGGGATGCTGAGGCAGGTGGATTACCTGAGGTCAGGAGTTTGAGACAAGCCTGGCCAACATGATGAAACCCCACCTCCACTAAATATACAAAAATTAGCCAGGCATAGTGGTGGGCTCCTGTAATCCTAGCTATTTGGGAGGCTGAGGAGGGAAAATTGCTTGAACCTGGGAAGCAGAGGTTGCAGTGAGCCGAGATTGCTCCATTGCACTCCAGCCTGAGCAACAAGAGTGAAACTAAGTCTCAAAAAAAAAAAAAAAAAAAAAAAAAAAAAAAGAAGAAGATTCTGCACCGAGGAGTGTTTTTACCTTCTGAACCAGTTATCCAGAGAGACCAAAACCAAAAGGCTTTAGTCACAGCAAATCTGAGGACCTCTAGGTGCCCAGAACCATAAAGAGTAGAAAGGTAAGTGGAAAATTTTGGTTTTCAATTAACCAGAAACAAGTATAGGAAAGATAATTTTATGGTGGAGACAAATCAGAATTCTGGTAAAACAAAACTGGGAGTGCTGGTGATGTCACAGGCAGCATTGATCCTCTAACCTTGCAGGCATGGTGACAGCTTCAAGGACAGATACTGGCTCCCCAAGATGCAAACCAGTATTGGGATGGCCCACCAGGGACTACAGATCAATTCCTTAGTCCCAGAATTTCTGCAATGAGCCAGACAGCAGAAACTGAAAGGGGCTTCAAATTAGTGAATTCCTTGATAGAGGTCACTTGGTAGTAGTGAAGCAGCCACGTTTTCTGGGGTGTATACCCTGGAGTTTTCAATCTTGTGCCAGGAAATTCTAGGACACGGACACACATGAGTTTAGGAATGGAGGTTTAATATGCAGAAGAGAAGAGAAAGAGAAACAGCTCTCTCTATGGAGTGAGGTGTCTCCAAGAAGAAAAGATTGGCAGGCAGCATATGCACACGATTTGATAGTCCAGCTTGAGAAGGCATGTCTTGATTTACATAGGGTTCACAGATTGGGTCAATCAGGTGTGACGTTTACATAGCACTGAGAAGGCTGGTAGCCCCGCCATCATCTAATTATGCAAATAATTCTCCTTGGATGGTGCCATATTGTCTGCTCCTTACTGTACACGTGACTGGCAGAGAAGGGAAGATGGATCCTCCATTTTGAACATATTTAGTCTCTAGTTTCTGCCTGTATTCACACGTGCAAGCTCTCAGCTTGCTTATCTGTCTGCAGCTTGACTTTACAGGCTGCTGTTCGTTAGATAATGATTTGGGGCTGTTTCAATTAAAAAGAAAACCCTTACTGATCACTCCCATATCCCTACTAGCTGCCTACGTGATTTCTTCTTAATTCCTATATGAGTAGGTACCATTAAGCTAGGAAATATAGAGGCAGAGGACGAGCAGAATGATAGATGGAAAGGTAGGTCTTGGAAGTCATAAAACTATTAGTCCTCTAGGTAATTTTAGACTTGCTTAAAGGCCCCCAACCTCACTCCTGACCCAAAGTGAACCTGATGTCTGGAATGCATCTAAAAGTATAGATTCCTGTACTTTCTATTGTCTCCCAGTCCAGCCAAACTGCCTCCATTTTGCCAAAACAACAACAACAACAACAAAAACTGTCTTGAGGCTGGGGGCAAAAGTGCTGATTTGTCTTCCAAAACACTGGAAGTATAAAGGTGGCTATAAAAGAACAAGAGAAATGGCAACGTCTGCTGGAGTAGCCAAAATTGGGAAGACGGTATGGTGAGACACTCAAGCTGGCAGACTGAAGAATGCAGGAACCAGGACAGTCAAGGACCGGAGGTGAGTTGCAGTTGTCTCATAGCTCAGTCTCTTTGGAAAGGATAAAAACACCGAGGAGTGAGAGTGAGAAAAGCCGAGGAAAAAAACAATGAAACATCATACAAAGAGGAAGACTCTCTCCTAGTTTTGTATCTAAGCCTCCTAAGCTTAATTTATCTCATTTAAACAAACAAACAAACAAAAAGACAATCCTTCCATCAAGTAGAATTCCTGGGTGAAGCAAAACCACGAAGTAAAACTACAATACTTTCCTTTCACTCCTGCAGCAGTCAAATATAAGGGAAATAATAGCTCTAGACTTACAGTCTGAGAGGCAACTAGGAAAGAGGAGAAGGAAAAAAGAATGAGACCAAAATGGAATTCCAAATTGGTGATCCAAGGAGATGGAGCGCAGACCACTAGAAAAAATATGAAAGGAAAAGTAGCCGAAAGCAATGAGATTTCAGATCTGCACTCCAAGAGAAAAAAAAAATGGAGGAAAATCCAGTTTCTAAAATAGGGGAGGGGTTGTTTGGAAATGAAAGAAGACAAAACAGAACTCCACTTTTCTCACATGACTCTGGAACATTTTACAGCTGTATTACTCAATATGTTAACCCATATGTAGTTATTTAAGTAATTGATTAAATAAAATTAATTAATAGTAGCCACATTGCAAGTATTCAGTAGCCACATGTGGTTTGTTGCTACTATAACTACTGTATTGGACAGTGCAGATAAAAGACATTCCTGTCGTCATAGAAAAGTGTTTTGGACAGATCTGTTCTAAAGCAAATTAGACCTCTCTCTAGATGAGAGAAATTTAAATTCTGCATTCATACAGGTATGGGGGAAAGAAGTAAGTATAAAGGAGCAGTGATTACTCTGAAAGCCTGAGCATCAGAAGATAATTCAGTTAGAGTTCACCTGAAAGAGGAATAACTGTCATATGAACATGATCAGAAAGTACTATGTTTAAATATATTCATTTTCCTGTAAAGAAAAATAGTTAAACATATCTTCTTGTGTAACTTAGTGATAAATGAAAACAAAGAACTCAAATATGGGAAAATTGTGGTATAAAAGCTGAAGTAAACCTTGAAACTAGTTAAACATAGAAGTAAAACTAGAGACATATAAATATAAATGAAATAAAAATTGAAATATCAAGAATAATTCCTAACAAAGAAGATGTATAATTTGTACAGTATGAATACCTATATTCTGGTCTACAGTCTCAGATTTAAAAAAAAAAAAAATGTGTGTAGGGAATTGCTGCTGAGGGATGCAGGGAGAATAAAAGCATGCTTTTTTCCTAATTTTGAATATGTGAAAAACAGTATATTATTTCCTGTGATACACTGATCTATTGAGAATGTTTGTGATTCTAAATATTTGCAAATGTGTCCTATTAAGACACCATATATATATATTTTAATTTATTATGGGAAATAGAAAAAACAAAGGACATTTATAAAAGACTATAGTAAAAGAAACAGAAGAAAGCATAAAAATCCAAAGCATAAAAAATATTTATGACATGTCACAATTTAGAGGCCATAGGCTCATATTAATTAAAACTATCAAAACATAGAATTTACATAGTCTTTATAAGAAACACAACTGTAAATGCATTTCAATAAAAAGGTAAAAAATGGGACAAAGATGTGTCAGGCAATACGAAAGAACACTGGAGCTGCCAAATGCATCAAAATAGAAATCAATTCCAGAAAGCAATAAATGGACAGAGATGGTAATTTTATTTTGATAGAAAAATCCACAATGATGATATAACAGTTATGAACCTTGATACACCAAATAATATAGAATGTAAATGTAGCTGAATGTTTTTAAACACGTTGGGAAAATTTGACAGAACAATGGTCATAGGGACTTTTTAAGACATCTTTTATTGTTTGACAGATCATTTAGAGGAAAAGAATAAATGAAAGTAATGACTATTCAGCTGCAAATATCTCTTGAGTATGCCGGGCATTGTGTCATACTCTAATGACACAATAATGAGGACAAATATAGTACATGTACTGTACAGTGTAATATAGAGAGAAAACCTTATTCATAAAGATATATGTATATTAAGGATGGGTATAAAGGATTTACCTACATATAATTATATCCTTTGGACAATATATTGCCTTTTAAGCATTCATGGAAAATTGTCTAAAAGGAAAAGAGACGAGGAAAATAGAAACTTTCGATTATTATAACAGTAAGATTCTCAAACCATCCTGTTTTAAAAATCTAGATTGATTACAGAAAATTAAAGTGACAAAGTTTTATTAAACTGGAAAAAAAATAAATATTTCTAAATAACTAAAATAAAATATAATAATTGCAACCTCATATAATTTAGGAATTAAGGACAATAAGAACTCTATATTCAGTATGATCACTTATAGCATATAGTCAAATCTATGCTGAAAAGGAAATCCATATTCTAAAATGCTTATTAAAAATAAATGAACCAATCATTTTATTCTAAATTCCAAAAAGAGATCAAGAAAATATAACAGAGAATTTACAGTTAAAAATAGAGAATAGTGAATTAAAAAACAAAAAGTATAATAGTGATATGTAATAGCACAAAATATATAAATAAATAGGAGTAAATTTATAAAACTACAAAAACTACATAAAGAAATATACATGGATATACACAGATACCTATGTAAAAATCATATATATATATATCAAGGAATAGGTTCTTATATATTACTTAGAAATAAATCAGACAAGTCATACACATTATCTGTATGAATAAAACTGCAAAAAAACCCATAAGTCATGATGTGTATAAATGGAGAGATATATTTCTGGAAGAGAAAACTCAGTAGTGGAAAGATATCATTTCTTACTACAATATTCTGTACCTAAAATAAATGAAAAATATAGAAGCAGAAATTCAGAGAGCAAAAAAAGAAATAAAAAATAAAGGAATGAAAAATGTCAACAGGACTTTTTTGGGTTGTTTAGGAACTATCAGTAGGGCTACTTAAACATTTATCTAAGAACAAATAGATGAGAACAGTGAACTAAAATGCCATTTTAATTTGATTGTGATTATAGATGTCTGTGCACTTAGAGCTGAACAAGTTGAGTTTATTACTCATCACATCATAGGTGATTATACACACTGGAGATTGATAGAGCATCTTGGTAGGAGGATGTTATAAGTGACATATCAAATTTGAGCTTTAGTTGGGTAATTTGGGCTTTAGTTGGGTGATTTGGAGGACAATCTAAGAAAAGAGAGGTTTATGCTGGATATAGTGCTGTTAGAAACTGGAGACAGTTCTATAATCAGGTATCTTAACAAATCTTTGCTAAAGGGATATGGGCTAGAGTGATACAAAAGCTAAGATTCGTCTAAAAAACAGTAACATTCACTCATATTTGCTAGGAGAGGGAGGTGTTTGGTATTTTGTGGTCTGCTAAGTGACAGTGACTTAGAGAATACTGTGCAGTGGTTTTGTTTTGTCTCACTTTATCATGGCCTCACAATGACTTTGTCTAAAGTTGTTCCTTGAGATTATTGATGTCCAAAATGAATTTTTAAAACTTTTAATGTTATTCACTTTTTTCTTTTCTTTCCAAGACAGAGTCTCACTCTGTTGCCCAGGCTGCAGTGCACTGGCACAGTCATAGCTCACTGTAGCTTCTACCTCCTGAGCTCAAGTGATCCTCCTGCCTCAGCCTCTAGAGTATCTGGGATTATAGGTGCACACCACCACACCTGGCTAATTTTTGTATTATTTTGTAGAGACGAGGGTCTCACTATGTTGCCTAGGCTGGTCTTGAACTCCTGGTCTCAAGCAAACTCCCAAACTGCTGGGATTACAAATGTGATTACCAGTGCCCAGACTTCATAAACTTTTAAAATTCTTATTTTTCTTTTTTTTCTGACTTCTTCTTGATATCATATAACTTGTATCTGTTCCTTCAGTGCTGAATCTTAAAATGTTTAACAGTTTTGGCTGGGTGTAGTGGCTCACACCTGTAATCCCAGCACTTTGGGAGGCTAAGGAGGATGTATCACCTGAGGTCAGGAGTTTGAGACCAGCCTGGCCAACATAGTAAAACCCTGTCTCTACTAAAAATACAAAAAAATTATCCAGGCATGGTGGTGGGCACCTGTAATCCCAGCTACTCAGGAGGCTGAGGCAGGAGAATCACTTGAACCTAGGAGGCAGAGGTTGCAGTGAGCTGAGATTGCACCACTGCAGTCCAGCCTGGGCAACAGAGCAAATACTCCATCTCAAAAAAAAAAAAGTGTTTAACAGTCTTTAGGTACAAATCTAAAGTTAGCCACAGTCTCTGTCCCATGATTGATATTTTGGAATATTTTAACTCTGATTTACTCTCATTTCCCATATTATTGCTTCTACTCTTTTAGTTTTTTCTCATTTTGAGACACAACAAACTAGGTCATTAGTAATATTGTGAATAGCCAATCCTCATTTAAATTCTACCAACGTATTTCCAATTCTTTATTCACACTCATTTTTTTATATGACCTTGCTTTCTTTTGGTTCCATTTTATTTCCTATTAAATGAAATAGATCCTTTTAGAAGTTATTTTACATGGGGTTTGTAAGTGTGTGAATATTTTGTCAGGAAACACTTTTTATTTTGTTCTCCATTCCTATATGATAACCTATCAGGGTACAGAATTTCAATTGAAAGCAATTTTATTATTTTTTTCCAGCAGTTTGGAGATAGTATTGTACTATTTTTGAGACTCTATTGGTGCTGATGTGAATCTGCTATACAGAAAGAGTCATGCCATTACTTTTTAGTTGCTTTTAAGATTTTCCTCATCTTTGATAATTTCTCATTTCTTTGTATGAGTCTTCTAAATTTTGTAAACCTTGATAGGTTTTGTAATATGCTAGCAAACCTAGGTGACCCCCAAAATTATGTATTTGTTTGTTCAACAAATATTTGTTGAAAGCTCATTACTTGCCAGGCAGTATTTCTATGTATTTTGGATGCATAGAAATACTGGATAACACTAAAAAATGCCCTATGTGTAAAATATTACATATAAAATAGGTTATCAAAAGAGACTTTTCCTGCTATCTATGTGTTTGGTCTTAAAATGCAGAGAACAGTAGTTGCCATATAATCTATATAGTCTATGCTAAGACTATTAAAGACTGATTTTATAACTCCTAGCTTATGAACGATCTCCAGGTTTCATAAAACAAGGCTAAAAATTTATCATAAAGTTGAAGATTAAAAAATAATATATTCTTAGAGAGTTGCCCAAGTTCTTCATGTGAGAGGAAGCGTGGCTCAATAAAAAATCTCAAAGCAATTGACATATCCACTGGAATTTGGATATCCAGTGAATAATGGCTCACACTATAAAGGTTTAAAAGTAGACAACAAGCTAGTATAGACTCTTATTGTGCAGTGAAAGAAGGAGGCTCCAATAGCAGAAAGCTGAACTTTCATTGACAGCTGGGGAAAGGATATGTGGTATCTGTTGGACAGGTGGGGAAGCCACAGAAGAAAACCATACTTAGTCTTCAAGAACAATTTTCTCTCTCTCTTCTTTTTTAATTTTTAATTTTTGTGGGAACATAGAAGTGGATATATTTATGGGGTATATGACATACTTTACAGGCATGCAATGCATAATAATTCCATCATGATAAATAAGGTATCCATGACCTCAAGCATCTATCTTTTGTGTTGCAAATGATCTCATTAAACTCTTTTGTTATTTTGAAATGTACAATTAAATTATTATTGACTATAGTCACCCTGTTGTGCTGTCAACTGCTAGGTCTTATTCATTCTTTGTAACTACTTTTTGTACCAATAGAGTACAGGGGCGTTTTAGAGGAGTGACACTTTTTGTCTGATACTATAATGATTGATACATGTCATTATACATTTGTCAGAACATATAGAATGTACAAACACTAAGGGTGAGGTAAACTATGGACTTAGGTAAAAAATGAACTGTCAGTATTGGTTCATCAATTATAGCAAATGTACCACAATGGTGGAGGGTAACTGATGGTAGAGAAAGCTGAGTGGAAAGGGAGGAATATGTTGGAACTCTCTGTACTTTGTGCTCAATTTTGCTGTGACCCTAAAAGTCTGTAAATTAAAAAAAAAAAAATGGATTAAGATTAACAGATTAGACATTGCAAAAGAAACAATTAGGAGGCTTGAAAACATAAGCTAGAAACCATTAGGGAGCCTGGAAATATAATATTTCAATGTAATATCTATAATGGAAAATAGGGAGAAATAGACTGAAAATACAGAAAGAACTTCAGTGAACTGGTGATCAACGTCATCAGCAAACTTGACCTACTTGGTATTTATAGAACACTACACCAAACAACTCAAAATATGTGTTATTTTGAAGTATATATTGTAAGGCCAGTTGCCTTGCCGGGAGCTTGGACGCACACCTCCCCGGTTTTTTCCCCAAGAGCTCGAACATGCTCACCCCCTTGCACAGCCTAGCCTTCCCTTAAAAACCCCGCCAGTATGCAAACAAAGTTTTGTAACTGTAGCCAATAGCTGTCAAGTCTTGTATGCAAACGAAGTCTTGTAACTCTAGCCAATAGCAGTTGAGTCCTGTATGCAAACAAAGGCTTGTAACCCTACCCAATAGCAGTCCTGTCTTTCCCACACCTTGCTCTCCCACAACCAATCGAATGCCTCCACTCCCTATAAAACCCCACGTCTGAGAGAAGTCCGTGCAACTTCTCCGGCCCCTCCTGTCGAACTGCAGAATCTCACCTGGGAGCCAAATAAATCCTTCGCATTGGATCTTCTTGTGCTGGCCTCAGTTTCTTCCTTTTAAACTTGGCGAGAACCTAACAAACCCTTATGTATATAAAACATTTACCCAAATAGACCATATTAATGCCCATAAACTAAGTCTAAATGAATTGAAAAGAATTCAAAGAATACAAAGTATTTTGTATAACTATGCTGGAATTAAACCAAAAATAAATAACAGAAGATGTCAGAATCTGGAAGCTGAATAACACAGTTCTAAATACCCTAGAGATCAGAGAAGACATTGAAGTGAAAATCAAAAAGTATTTTGAACTGAATGAAAATAACACATCATATCAAATTTTACAGAATGCATCTAAAGCAGTATTTATAGGGAAATTTATAGAACCAAACATCTATATTAGTGTAGAAGAAAGGTCTCAAATTAACAATCTTAGCTTCCACTTAAACAAACTAGTAAGCAGAGTGTAAATGAAACCCAAATTAAGGAGGAGAAAGGAAATAATAAATATCAGAGAGCAAAGATGAATGAAATAAAAAACAGAAAGGTAATAAATAAAATTAAATAAACTCAAATCTGGTTCTTTGAGAAAATAAAATTTATAAACTTTTAGTTAGATGGATTAAGAAATAAAAATACACAAATTACAGATATCTAAAATGAGAAAAGTGACATTGCCATAGTTGTCACTTACAGATATTTAAATAGATAATAAAGGGACTATTATGAACAACTTTATAGCCAATACCTTCAATGCAATGAGCAAATTGACGGAAAGACATCAGCTACCAAAGCACACTCAAGAAGAAGTAGACAACCTGAATAACCTTCTACCTACTAAAAACGTGAATTTGTTTTAAATGCCTTCCCAAAAAAACAAAAAAAGAAAGGATAAAACAAATCTACAGGCCCAGGTGGCTTCACTGGGAAATTCACAAGAGAATATTATTCAGTCATAAAAAGGAATGAAGTACTGATACATGTTACAACACAGAAAATCACAAAAATACTATGCTGTGTGAAAGAAATCAGATGAAAAAGGTCACATATTAATGGTCACCATGTAAAAGATCACATGGGGCCATATAAAATATCCAGAAGAGGAAAATCCTTAGAAACAGAAAACAGATTGGTGGTTTCCAAGGCTTGAGGAGGGCGGGGTAGGAAGGGGAGCAACTGCTTATTTGATGCAGGGTTTTCTTTTGGAGTGATGAAAATCTTTCAGAACTGATAGAGGTGGTGGTTATACACATCATAAATGGTAAATGCCAACAAATCGTTCACCTTAAAGTAGTTAATTTTATATGATATGAATTCCACCCAAAAATAAAAAGCAGGCAGGGAGACTTACAGAATCTAAAAAATTTTAAAAAGTGATATTATTTATAATACCATTGAAATATGAAGTAAGAATAACTCTAACAAAACATGCACCAGGTGTAAACCCTGAAAACTGTAAGTATTGCTGAAAAAAATGAAAGAATTAAATAGAATGAGATAAAGCATTTGCCATGGACTGGAATTAACAATTTCAAAATGTCAATACTTTCCAAATTGATGTATAGATTCAATACAATACCAATTAAAATTACAGCAGGCTTTTTGGCAGAGGGTAGAAATTGAAAAGCTTTTTCTAAAATTCAGATGGTAAAACAAAGTACCTAGAACAGCCAAAACTATTAAAGAGAAAAAAAAAACTTAGAGAACGTATACTACTTGACTTCAAGAATTTTAAATTTAGTGAGTGTGATATTAACCTGAAGATTGGCAGATTAATCCAGGGAATGAAATAGAGAGCTCAGAAATAAACTAATACATATTATTGAGTCAGTTGATTTTTCTGACCAAGTTGTAAAGGCAATTCAGTGAGTAAGGATAGCCTTTTCCATAAACAGTGCTGGAAAAATAATTGGATGTATCCATGCAAAAAAAAAAAAAAAAAGGACAATTTTAATCAATATTTCACATTATACATATTAAAAAAAATTTATGCGGACTATAGACCTAAATGTAAAACCTGAATGTATACAACTGCTAGAAGAAAACATCAAAGTATATTTGTGTGAGCCTGGGTGAGACAGAGATTTCTTAGATATAACACCAAAAGGAGAATCTGAAATGAAAAAATAATGGATAAGTTGGACACCACAAAAGTTAAGAACTTTTGCTCTTTAAATGTCAGTAAACATTTGCTCTTTAAATGACAATAGTAATTAAAAAGCAAGTTACAGATGGGGGAAAGTATCTATAAATCATATATATAATAAACAGCTTGAATCCAGAAAATGTAAAGAACTCTCAAACCTCAATAATTAAAAAACCAAACCAATAAAAATGAGAAAAATGTTTGAATGCATACTTTATCAAGGAATATTTAAAGATGGCAAATAGACAAATGAAAAAATATTCAGCATTGTTCATCATAAGTAGACTACAAATGTCCACATTAGACACCACGACACAGGTATCAAGTGTTAGTAAGGACGTGTAGCCATTAGAACCCTCATACACGGTTGCTGGAAATGCAACAGTTTGGTGTAAACACACACACACACACACACATATGTGCTATATTTCCCAGCCATTCCACTACTAGATATTTATCCAGGGGAAGTAAAACATATATGCATCCAAACTCCTATACAAGAATGTTCAGCTTATTTGTAATAACCCAAAATTGGGTTTGCAATAACCCAAAATTGATTATTACAAATGATCAAACATGAATATCCATCAACGATGAATTTATAAACAAATTGTGAATTTCCATACAATGTATAAATGTATACACACATACGCAAACATATTCATAACAACAGAAAAACTACCCATGACAGTTGCAATCCTCTGTAACTGATCACATGGTCAAAACCTTGCATTCGTAACTACCCTCTTTCACCACTCATTCTGTGTTCCCTTTGCTCTCAGAAAGCAGCTCAACCGTTTGTGAATTTTAACCTGATGGGGTGACCCAGACCTTTATTCCTTGAGGGTCTGGGCCATTAGTGGTACTACCTAAATTGAGTTATAGTTTTCTATTGACTTTAATCAAAGGGCATGATAACACTAAGAGATATCCTAAGGAATCTCTTGTATTACAGACATATGCTTCCTTACCTCCATTTATTTGCTTATTGATTCAGTTGCATAATGGGATCCAAGTATCTGAGTGGCAGTCTTAACTTCTTGTTTAATTGAATCGTTGTGTGTTTTGGCAGAAGCATTCTTTCTCTTGGAACTACCATCTCTAGGCCAGCAGGGCATAAAATCATAGGGAGAAAAAGCAAAAATTTAACTGGTGAGTCAATAGGGGTAATAGTGAGTGATGTCACTTCCATTTTTATCTCTTAATTCTTGAACCCATGAATCCTGACTATGAGAGAAACAATATCATATGCTAAATGCTGATTCAGAGCATACACAGAACCCTGGAGAATCTTGCCTGAGTGCTCTAAGGTGTTGCCACTACAACAGTCCTCTAAGGCAGCACTGCAACTAAGTCTTCAAAAGGTTATTTCCTCATTCTGTCAAGCCATGGCTCCTTCAGGGTGATGGATAACTATGGAAAGACCAAAGAATTCTATGAGCACGAGCCTGTTGCTGCATTTTATTTGTTGCAAAGTTTGTTCTTTGATCAGAAGCAATGCTGTGTGGAATACCATGATGGTGAATAAGTCCACAGATGATAGTTTTGGCAGAAATATTGCATGCCAGGGAGGCAATTCCATTTCTAGAGTAAGTGTTTACCCCAGGAGGAACAAAATACTGCCTCTTCTGCGATGGAAGCTCTCCAATGTAATCAATCTGCCACCAGGTAGCTGTCTGGTCACCCTAGGGAACAGTGACATGCCAGAGATTCCTTAGACTCTTGGCTTATTAAGCACCCAGCAGTGGCTAAAGCCAGTTCAGCTTTGGTAAATGAAAGTCCGTGTTACTGAGCCCATGTGTAAACTCCATCCCTGCCACAGTGGCCACTTTGTTCGTGAGCTCATTGGGCAATGTCAGGGGTTGGCTGGAGAAAGAAACTAACTGAGATCCACAGAACAGGTCCTCTGCTGAGGTCATCATTTGGTGAGCATTTACATAAAACCCAAATATCTTCACATTTTTTTGCTCATTCAAAGAAGTCTATCTATATGCTTCTTCCACAAATTTCCTTGCCATCTATTTTCTAGTCATGTTCCTTCCAAGTTCTATCATGGTCACATCCAGCCAAACAACTGACTACAGCCCATAAATCAGTATGTAATTGCATGTCTGGCCATTCCTCTTTCCAAGTAAAGTGCACAACCAGATGAACTTCTTGAGGTTCTTCCCAGTGTGAGGATTTCCCTTCACTACTGTCCTTCAGGGACGCCCCATAAATAGGCTTTAGTGCTGCCGCTGTCCATTGCAGCTGGTGCCTGATATGCTGAACCATCTGTAAACCAGGCCTGAGTCTCTTCTTCCTCTATCAACTGGCTGTAGGGAACCCTGTATGAAATCATAGAAGCAGGCTGGGAGAAAGAAGGTAGTGTAGCAGCAGTATGGACCATAAGCATTTAGGCACACTGCTTTCAGAGCCAGCTTGATGCTGATTTCATACATAAAACTTCCATTTCATAAGGGAGTACGACTGTGAATGCCCAAACTTCATGGGTTGATAGATCAGATAATGCCCAGTTCATGGTGGGCAACTCAGGTTGCAACTTGGTGGCCCATGTTAAATATTTAGTCTCTTAAGACCCAGGTGTAGAATAAAGCTGTTTCTCAAATAGAGAGTAGATATCTACAGAGGATAGCAGGGCTTTGCTCCAAATTCTAAGAGACTGAATTGTGATTCACTTATAAGAGGCTGTAAAAGGCTCCAAACAACAGTTTTTGCAACTGACACCTCAAATCCATTGATGCTTATGGATCATATGATTCAAGTGGCTGGCAGCTTGCATGACAGCATGAACCTGTCAAAGAACCTTCTGTTGTTTTAGGCTTCACTCAAAACTATCAGCTTTTCAAGTTACTCAGTAAATGGTTTGGAGCACCACATTCAAATGGAAAATACATTGCCTCCAAAATCCAAGAGGCCCACTAGGCATTGTGCATCTTTTCTGGCTGTGGGAGGGGAAGATGTGATGACTTGTTCACCTTCAAAAGGATATCTCAATATGCCCCACACCACTGGACCCCCAAACAATTCACTGAGTTAGAAGCCCTGAATTTTCATAGGATTTATTTTGTACCTTCTGACATGCAGATATTTTACCAGTAAGTTTAGAGTAGTTGTTACTTCTTGCTAACTATGTCCAATCAGCAAAATGTCAGCAATGTAAAGAAATAGTATGATGTCTTGTGTAAAGGGAAAGGTGGTCAAGTTACCTATGACTAAATTATGACATAGAGCTGGAGAGTGGATTCACCCCTGTGAAAGGGCAGTAAAGGTATACTTCTGGCCTTTCTAGTTGAAACCAAACTTCTTCTGGTGTTCTCTACTAACAGGTCAAGAGAAGAATGCATTTGCCTGACCAGTAGCTGCATACCAAGTTCCAGAAGATGTGGTAAATTGCTCAAGCAATGAAACCAATTCTGGTACAGGAGCTGCAATTGGAATCACCATCTGGGTAAGCTTAAAATAATTCACTATCATTCTTCAAGATTCATCTGTCCTCTCCACAGGCCAAATAGATGGGTTGAATGGGGATGGGATGGGAGTCATCTCCACATTCTTCAACTTCTTAATGGTGGCGCTAATTTTCTGTACTGCCTCCAGAAATGTGGTATTGCTTCTGTTTTATTTTCCTCCCGGGTAGGGGAAATTCTAGAGGTTTCCACTTGGCCTTTCTAAACTTAACAGCTCTCAGCCATAGGTCAAGGGAGTCAATGTGACAATTCTGCCAACTTCTGAGTATCTCTATCCAATTATGCCTTCCACGTCTGAGGAAATAGCCACATAACGGGTCCAGGGGCCCACTGGGCCCACTGCAAGATGGACCCATATTAAAATTACATTGACTTTCTTAAGCCCCTACTCTGACAGATGGAACACAGTGGTGTTTTAGGTTTCTTTGAATTACTGTCACTTTAGAGCTAGAGTTTTGTAGTACCTGAAATGTCTGATTATTTCCTTTTCTCTAATGCACAGTTACCCTGGTCAAAGGTATTAGATGTTTTTGGCAAAGGCTGAGAGAAAGATTAACAGTATAAATTTTGGCAAAGTACCAGGGGCCTTCCTTAAAGGGACCTGTCTTCTCATTCATTTAAGGGATTCTAAGTCTGTAAAGTAGCTCAAGTCTGGGAATTAATTGTAGAACTATAATTGCCTGTTTTTATGGTTCAAGTAAGACTTTTGCTTACTTAACTTATGACCATTCTGCGTATGTAGATCAAGTAAGAATTTAATAAGCTTCCCCCATCGATTTTACTTCTGGACATACCTTGATCAACTTGCCAACTCCATAGGTCTCTGTGTGTCACAGTATTCTGATTGCTGCTTTGATTCTGCTGCCTATTATGGTAACAACAGCTACATTGTCTTTGGCAATTGAGTCTAACCACTTGGCGCCTGCAACTTCAAAATTCAATCACCTCCCTTGCATTTAGGCTTCCCAATTCAGTGACTGCAGTTCCCACTGTAATTTCTGACCTAAAGAGATTTACCATAGAGTATCACAGAGCTCTTCAAGGATGCTGGGACTCCCTTCACAAGACTGTTTCTTACAGTCACAACGCAAGGTATGTTCTCTGGACTCTCCCTGTGTGGATAAGCATGTCTTAAATGGCAAACGCACTCTAACATTTTAATCTCCCTTAGCGTTTGAATTCCTTCCTCTACAGTATCTCAAGGAAGTTATGGCACTTTAAGTGCATATACTTTTGTTTCATATTTCAGCCAACCAACCAAATTGTTAGAGCCCTTTCTAACTCCTAGAGCTGCAATCTTAAATCCATAATCTCTGCTTCATGGGGCCATATCAATAAATTCACTCTAACTCAACTTTACATTTCTTTTACTGTTATCTCACATTCTTGATACCCATTTCATAGTCCTTGCGCTTCTGTTTGTATACATTAGAGAAATCACATTTGGTGCAGTTTCTCATGAGTCATACTTTGCACCTTACCTTTAGGAGCTTGCTTGCTAAGACTTAACGTTAGTTATAGGTCTAGAAGAAAAGAGGAGAAACACAGAGGTGATTCCTACAGAGAATCAGCAGTTTTGGAAGGCAGCAACCTCAGAAGAGGCCATTGCAGTTTCCTCAGGCAAAGGAGGGTCAATCCCCTTAGACAGGAGCCCAGCAGCTGCTTTCTACTGATAAAGAAGATGCATCTGAATTTAGGAGTTCAACGTCTCCAGACTCATCTGGATCTTCCTATATGTTCCCATTGAAATTTTTAGAATCTTGTTTCTTCCCAAGCAACGCCTTTAACAGCAAACACTGAGAGGCTGGGAATTCAGTATGTGTTTTAATTCAGCCGCTTTCAGGATGAGATTCTGGGTTTAGTTTTCACCAATCTCAAGTCTGTGGCTACAGAAGATCAGAGTCTTTTTAAGGGCAGACATAGAATTTTAAGTCATTTACACAGCACTTGGCTGGGAATTCAAATCAAGAGCTCATTCTTTTCTTTCTCCATTTTCTCTAGTAAAATTAGAAGCAACCAGCCAGTCTCATTAAGCATATTAGTTAACAAAAATGTTCAAAGGTATCATATACATAGACCCCTGAAAACTTGTTTATAAGTATTTGATTAGGAGT
The DNA here is from genome assembly GCF_030222135.1 of Aotus nancymaae. Lineage (NCBI taxonomy): Eukaryota > Metazoa > Chordata > Mammalia > Primates > Aotidae > Aotus > Aotus nancymaae. The sequence continues at coordinate 3,195,998 of NW_026988494.1, read as the reverse complement.
ATCCAGTGGTGATACTTTATTAATTTCTATTGCTACATCATGCTTTGAACTATCAGTGCTTTCTTTACTAATGGAAATAGAGTCATTGGTGCTTTTAAATCTAATTTATTCTATTTATATTAATATTCTAGAAACCTCAGAACCAATTCAGAAAACACCTTCTTAAGATTCACTTCCTCTAGAACCATTCTCAGCCAATCTGTATTAATTAGGATTCTGCAGAGAAACAGAACCAATAGGGTGTGTGTGTGTGTGTGTGTGTGTGTGTGTGTGTGAGAGAGAGAGAGAGAGAGAGAGAGAGAGAGAGAGAGCGCAAGAGAGAGAGATAAAGGAGAGAGAGAATGAGAGAGGGAAAAGAGGGAGGGAGGAAGAGAGAGAGAGAGAGAGAAAGAGAGAGACCATAAAGAATTGACTCACAGGATTGTGGAGGATAACAATTCTAAAATCTGCAGGGTAGTCTAGCAAGCCAGAGTCCTTGGATGTTGCTTGAATCAAAATTTCTGGATGTTGCCGCAGTCTCTGGATGTTGCAGAGTGTTGCCTCAATCTGCTGGCTGACTGTCCCCTTTCTTGAGGGAGGTGAATCTTTTTCTATTTAGGACTTCAACTGATTGGTTGAATCCCACTCACATTATGGAGGTTAATCTGATTTCCTAAAAGTCTACTGATTTAAATATCAGTCTCATATAAAAATATCTTTAAAGGAACATCTAGGGCTAGGAGTGGTGACTCACGCCTATAATCCCAGCATTTTGGGAGGCCAAGGTGGGTAGATCACCTGAGGTCAGGAGTTCAAGACCAGCCTGACCAACATGATGAAACCCTGTCTCTGCTAAAAATATAAAAAATTAGCCAGGTGTGGTGGCAGGTGCCTGTAATGCCAGCTACTCAGGAGGCTGAGGCAGAAGAATTGCTTGAACCTGGGAGGCGGAGGTTGCAATGAGCCAAGATTGTGCCATTACACTCCAGCCTGAGTGACAAGAGCAAAACTCCATCTAAAAAAAAACAAATGAAAAAAAGAAAGAAAAAAGAAACATCTAAAATAATGTATGACTAATAATATGAGTACTGTGGCCTTAGAAATCACTGTAAGAACTTAATACTTTGCTATCATGTTGTAGTTATAAATGCAAAGATACATTGCACAAATAAGCTGATGTTTTAAATGTATAGTGTGAGTTTTCAGAGAAGTACTTTATGTGCATTTTGAAGCAAATTACTTTCCTTCTGAAAAAAATGAAGCTGTGATGTACATTTTTCAGTCTCGTTTGTTTCTTTTTAAGTGGAGGTTTCTACCAGAGATCTACATTCATACTCCAGAAATCCAAAATAGGAACTTAGTTTTTGTTTCATATTTCAATGAAGTTTCAGAAAAATAGTTATAATTATGTCAGTCTTTATTTTTTACTGTTAGCCATACCACATGCTGAATCTTGTGATTCAATATTTAGTAAAGCACTTTAAGTTTTTCCGTTTACAGGGAAGGGATGGTGGTGGATGTTTTTAACTATGCCAAATCTCATTTCTCAAATCTCAGTGATAAATTAAATTAAAAAAAGCTTTTTTCCACTTTAGATCTGTTGAGTAAGTGAATACAGCAATATTTTTTGCAGGAGAATACCCACTATACTGATTTGAAACAGCCATTTTGTATTTTTACTGCTTTGGCTCAAGTGTGTCCTATGTTCTAAACCTGCTGGTGTTATCTCAGTTTTATCTCTATTTTCCTAACTTGCTATTTGTATTTCTGATTCCACAGCTTAGGCAGTGACTTTTTTATTTCCTGGAACCATGAATACTTGGGTATTCTTCATATCTAGAGATTAACACATAGCAGGAATAACAATTATTTTTATAATAATTTTTATTAACTAGTTATATTGAGATAATTACAGATCACATACAGTTGTAAGAAATAAATAGAATTCCCATATATCATGTTCTTAGTTTGTTTCCCCACCCCAATAATAACATATTTAAAAACCAAAGTACAACCTTACAACCAAGATACAAACATTTATTCAATCAAGATGCAAAACGTTTCCATTCCTACTCCATTTTTTTGACCACTGCCAGACACTACTCTGTTCTCCGTTTCTGTACTTTTGTCATTTTATGATTATGTAATGAAGCCATATAGTATATAACCTTTTGAGATTAGCTTTTTAGAAGTCAGCATAATTCTCTGGAGACTCATCTAAGTTGTTGTGTATAATGACAATTTGTTTCTTTTTATTTCTGAATAGTATTTCTTGGCATGGATATATCACAATTCATTTAAACATTCACTCACTGAAGGAAATCCTCATTGTTTTCAATTTGAGACTATTGCAATTAACACTGCTATAAACATTTGTGTACAAGTTTTTGTGTGATGATATACTTTTATTTCTCTGGGATAAATGCCCAGAAGTGCAATCACTGATTTGTATGGTAGTTGAAAATTTGGTGTTTTAAAAGAAATTGCCAAACTGTTTTTCAGAGTTGCTATACTATTTATATTGCTACCAGCAGTATACGAGTGCAAGTCATTGTTTCTGCATCTTCATTTGGTATCGTCACTAGTTTTTTTTGTTCATTCTAATAGATATTAGTTGCAATATTCATTATAACTTTACATTTTCTTAATGTTGAAAATATTTTCATATGTTTGTCATCCATATATCCACTTCAATTTAATGTCTATTAATGCCTTTTACCCGTTTTGTAAATGTATTATTTATTTTTTCACTATTGAGTTTTGATTGTTATTTTCTATTCTAGATACTAATTCTTTATCAGAGATGCAGTTGGCAAATACTTTTTCCCAGTCCATAGCTTGTTGTTTTATCTTCCTAAAAGACTGTTTCACAAAACTAAAGTTGTTAATTTTGGTAAGTCCAGTTTAATGATATTTCCTTTTATGGATTGTCTTTTTGATATAAAGTCTAAGAACTTTTTACCTAATGTTTAATCCTGGAGATTTTCTTCTATATATATAAAAATATATTTAAAGTGTTAAAGTTTAAATATAGTTATAATTTAAAGTGTTATATATTAAATTTGTATTTAAATTATAGAATTATAATTTAAAGTTTTATACGTTTAATTCTGGGGTGATTCATTTTGACTTAATTTTTGCCTGAGGTGTAATTCTTAGGTTAAGATTATTTTTTTTTCTCTCTTTCTTTTTTCTTGTATTGGGATGTTCAATTTGTCCAGCAAAATTTGTTGAAAAGCCGTTCTTGCTCCATTTAATTGCTTTGACATTTTTATCAAAAATCAGTTTGTCATACAAGTGTGACTCTATTTCTGGGTTATCTATTCTGTTCCATTATCTATGTGACTATCCCTCTGCTAGTAAAACACAGTCTTGATATTGTATCTATGTAATAAATCTTGAAATCAGATAGGCAATTACTTCCACTATGTTATTCTTTGACAAAGTTAGTTCACCTATTCTGGTTCTTATGCCTTTGCATGTACAATTTACAATAATCCCTATGTGTACAAATAATGGTGCTGACATTCTGATAAAAATTGCAATAAAACAATCTATCATTTTATGGAGAAGTAAAATGTTTACTATATTAAATTTTCCAATCCATAAAAGTGTATATGTCTCTATTTATTTAGTTCTTCCTTGATTTCTTTCATTAGCATTGCAAAATTTCCTACATAACAACTCCTACATGTTTTGTTAGATTTATACCTAAACAATTCATTGTTTAAAGCAATTATAAGTAGTGTTATATTTTAAATTTACTTTCCATGGGTTCATTGCTAATGTCTAGAAATACAATTGATTTTTTTAATGTTTATATTGTAATTTGCAATGATGCTGAACTTACTCATTTGTTCTAGGGCATTGTTGTAGATTACCTGGAATCTACAACATGTGCTTTGCAAATAGAATCCATGTGCTTTGCAAATAGAAAGAATTTTATTTCTTCATTTCCACTAGATGTGACTTTTATTTTGTTTTCTTTCCTTATTGCATCAGCTAAACTTTCTAGGACAGTGCTATGTTAAATAATAGTGGAGAGAGTGAACATTCTTGTCTTGTTTCTGATCTTAAGGGAAAGCCTTCAGTGTTTGACCATTAATTAAACTTCCTATGGAACCAAAAAAGAGACTGCAGAGCCAAGATAACCCTAAGCAAAAAAAAAAAAAAAAAACTGACGGAACAGAACAGAGGCCTCAGGCCTCAGAAATAATGCCACACATCTACAACCATCTGATCTTTGACAGACCAGCAGACTTAGCCTCTCCTCCTGCTAGTTCTGAGGAATCCAGGCAGCCCAGACAAGTGGGCTCCCCCCAGCAAAATACATCCTCTCCAAGGGACAAAGTGTTTCGTTAAATAGGTCCTGCTCCCCATGGCACCCAACTGTGTAAGATCCTCCAACAGGGGTTGTCAGACACCCTATTCAGGAGCAATCCTACTGGCATCAGGTTTGTGTCCTTCACATCCCTTGTTAGTTGTAGTCCTAGGTACTTTATTCACTGTTTTAAAGTGGCAGAAAGAACTTTCTTCATTAAAATTTATAGATTCAATGCTATCCCCATCAAGCTACCATTGATTTTCTTCACAGAATTGAAAAAAAAAAAAAAAAAAACCTTAAACTATAAATTACTTTGGACAGTATGGCCATTTCACAATATCAATTCTGATCTTTAACAAACCTGACAAAAGCAAGCAATTGGGAAAGGATTCCCTATTTAATAAATGGTGTTGGGAAAACTGGCTAACCATATGCAGAAAGCTGAAACTGGATCCCTTCCTTACACCTTATACAAAAATTAACTCCAGATATATTAAAGATTTAAACATAAAACCTAACACCATAAAAACCCTAGAAGAAAATCCAGGCAATACCATTCAGGACATAGGCGTAGGCAAGGACTTCATGACTAAAACACCAAAAGCATTGGCAACAAAAGCCAAAATAGACAAATGGATTTAATTAAACTGAAGAGCTTCTGCACAGCAAAAGAAACTATTGTTAGAGTGAACAGGCAACCAACAGAATGGGAAAAAATTTTTGCACTCTACCCATGTAACAAAGGGTTAATATCCAGAATCTACAAAGAACTTAAGCAAATTTACAAGAAGAAAACAACCCCATCAAAAAGAGGGCAAAGAATATGAACAGATGCTTCTCAAAAGAAGACATTTATGCAGCCAACAAACCTATGAATAAAAGCTCATCATCACTGGTCATTAGAGAAATGCAAATCAAAACCACATTGAGATACCATCTCACCCCAGTTAGAACAGCAATCATTAAAAAAATTAGGAGACAGTAGATGCTGGAGAGGATGTGGACAAATAGGAATGCTTTTACACTGTTTGTGGGAGTATAAATTAGTTCAATCATTGTGGAAGACAAATAATGCATAATCTTATTTATATATGGAACCTAAAAGTCAGAATGGTAAAGGCAGAGAGTAAAATGGCATTAATAGTTTCCAGGTTATGAGGGATGGGAGAAATCAGAGCATGCTAGTCCAAGGGTACAAAGTTTCTGTTATGCAGGATGAATAAGTTGTGGAGCTCTAATGTACAGCATACTGACTATAATTAGCAATACTGTATTGTACACTTGAAATTTGCTAAGAATAAATCTGTGTTCTCACTATTTAAAAAAAGTAACTCTGTGAAGTGACAGATATGTTAGACTGATTACAGTAGTCATTTTACAATGTACCATGTATATCAAAGCATCATTTTGTACACCTTAAATATAAACAATTTTGTCAATTATACCTCAGTAAAACTGGAAAAAATATTTCCTCTGCATACATTTAGATACATATCACATACTGTTATAATTTTGTTTCAGTTGTGAAGCATAACTTAGCAAACTCAAAAAAGAAAAAAACGATGTTTTTTATGCATGACACTACTCTTTTCATTGTTCTTTCTTACTAATATTACAAGACTTATTTTGTTTAGAGAATTATCTTCAGGTATTTTTTTAAGGTGCATTTGCTAATGACAAATTATCTTACTTTTTATTTCATTTGAAAGCTTAATTTCCCCTTCATTTCTAAAGGATATTTCATAGGAGATAGAATTCTATATTTATAATTCTTAAAGCACATGAAAAATGTTGCAATGCTTCCTCATGGTCTTCATAATTTCTGGTGAGAAATTTTTTGTCATTTGGATTGATTTTCCCTACATATAGATAAGGTGCTATTTTTCATTCTTTACTATTTTTACCATTTTTTCTTGGTCTTTAGTTTTCAGAAATATGATGTTTTCCTGTAGATTGTTTGGGATACATTCTGTTCAGGGTTTTCCCAGCCTCTTAGATCAGTGTCTTGTTTCAAATGTAGTAATTTTCAATTAGTATTTATTTGCATACTTTTTCATCATTGCCCTCATTTACCTCTCCTTCTGAGACTCTGATGACATGAGTATTAAATATTTGTTATAGATGCACATGTTCCTGATGTTCAATTCATTTTCTTTTCAGAGTAATCTTTTTATGGTGTTTGGATTGGATAATTTCTATTGTTCGATATTGAAGTTTACTAATTCTTTCTTCTATCCCCTCCATCCTGCTACTGAGTCCTTCTGCTATGGACTGAATTGTGTCCTACAATCCCAAATTTATATGTTGTAGCTTTAACCTCTAATGATACAGTAGTTGCAGCTGGAGGCTTTGGGAGTTATTAAGTTTAGATGATCTCATGGGATGGGACCTTCATGACGGGATTAGCATCCTTAGAAGAAAAAGAAAAATGAGTGAGATTGATTTCTCACTCCCTGTTATCCAACTGAGGACAGGCCATGTGAACACACAGGGAGAGGTGACCAGCTGCAAGTCAGGAAGAAAGCACTCACCAAAATCTAACCATGCTGGCACCAACCTTGAACTTCTAGATTCAGAATTATGAGAATATATACATTTTTGATGTTTAAGGCATCCAATCTGTAATATTTTATAATGGCAGCTTGAGCTAAATAAGATACTTTCCATTGAGCTTTTAAAATTTTGTTTATTGTATTTTTCAGTTCTAAAACTTTCATATATATATATATATATAAAGTATATATATACAAATAAGTATAATGTATATATATGATATAATGTATACATATGTATATATTATATATACATTATATTTATATATACTATAATATATATTATATATAATATGTAAATATAATGTATATTATATATACATTATATTTATATATGCTATAATATATGTATATTATATATGTATATATAATATACAACATATATACTATATAATGCATATGTTTACATAACATTATAATATATGTATATATTATATATATTTATGATGTATAAATTTATATTTTATATCATATATATTATTTATATATATATATATATATATATATATATTTCTTTTCTGTAACCTATTTTCTTGCCAAGACGTTCACTATTTGGTTTCAAGTATGTTTGTAGTTGCTTATTGAAGCGTTTTTATGATAACTACTTTAAAATCTCTGTCAGATACTTCTAACATCTCTGTCATCTAGATGGTGGCATCTATTGATTGCCCCTTTTTTGTGTAAGTTGATATTTTCCTGGTTCTTTGTATAAGTGATTTTAAAAATTGAGAACTGAACATTTGGGACCTTATATTATGAAATTCTGAATCTTATTTAAAGCCTCTTTTTTAACTTGCTCCCTTTGACACTGCTTCAACAGTGAGAGGCTGGGAGTGCTGAATTGTTACTGTACGGTGGGAGTAGAAGCCCAGTTTCCACATTGGTCTCCACTGAATCCAGTGACGGGGAGAGCTCCTCATTACTGTTGCATAGAGGATGAGTTCTGGCTTCCCTCTGGGCCTCTACTGACAACACCCAAGCTGAGGGGAGTACTTGATACTGCTCCTCATGTAGCCTTCACTGCAATCACAGAGGGATAACCTTAACACTAATGGCTAGTGGGGAAAAAGTTAACTCTTTGCTAGATATCCTCTGATACCACTTCAGTGGGGAGGAAAGGGGCCCTCTCTTTAACTTCCAGCTGGGTGGAAGTCCAGGCAACCTATGTAGTCTCCAGGGACATCAGAGCCCTTCCTTGGGCCTCATGCTAGGAGAGTTCCTGGGGCATCTTGCAACAGTGTCATTAGCATGGGAATTTTTGCTTGTTTTTGGTTTTTGTTAATGTGGGTAGGGAGTTGTCTGTATTTATTTTCACGATGTTTGGTTGAAATAGAGAATTTATAGTTTAAAAGTTTTTTGTACTTTTATGTTACCCCTTCCTGATCTTTTGGCTAAAAAGAACAAGCTTTTGTTGAGGTTTTCCAGTCTTCATACACTGTTTCTGGGTTGCTGGCTTTTCAGCTGTTAGTTTGGGATATATGATGGAAACAGAAAACCTAGGAAACTCACCACCATGTTGTTCCTTGGATCTTGACATCCCTATTCAGTATACCTTCTTCTCTCCATCTTTTGGAGTCTTCTTATGTTTGTTCTATATATAATGTCTAGAGTTTTTGAATGGTGCTTAGTGGGAAGAATAGGGAAATTACATCTACTCTATCTTATGAGAAGTGGAAGTCATGATAATCTTACATATCTCTAAAATGTCCCACCAGTACGGTTATGATCTCTTTCTCCTTTTCATTTCCTCTCCCAAATTTGTTTAAAAAAAACTTTTGCTGATGAAATTACTATCTTTTGATTCAATTAGATTAAATATTTAACATACTCTATTTCCTTCAGGCATACACAACTTTTTAAACTAAGACAACTGTGTTTAGTGAGAAGTGCATTCATCTAATAACTCACACTCTTTATGGCTGTATTCCATGGCTCTTGGTACATCACCATCAAACTCAGAAATTCCCATAAAACTCTTGAATGATTGGGGTTGGAGTGGGGGATAAATGCAAGAGTCATAGTATCATAATAAACTTTGAAATATGGATATGGAAGCCACAATAGCAAAATTAAATAGCAAAAGTTGTTATAATTTCTGGTATAATTAGTATTAATGTTCTCTGGTTCTTTTGACATGATTGAAAAATGTCAATAGGGACTACCCTCCATATTCATAGTCATCTCCTTACTGACAGACACAAGGAGTCATGGTAAAGAATACAAACACATCCTTCATGCTTCTCCTTTTCCCAGAGTAGGTGACAGCTGAGCACCACTTAGAAGGAACATTGTGGCTAATTTTGACAAATTTCTCTGAAAGTTTATCTTGTAATTGAAAGCCATAGTATAATAGAATCTTTGTTTTCACTCTCTTGACCTCTCCTCCAAACCACATCACATTTCTTTGATAATGTAGAAAATGTTGGCTGATTCACAGGGTTTCTCACAAATGACAGATTGCTTACTCAGATACTATAATTCTCACAGAAAGACAGAAAGAATTACAGAGGATGCCTGAATATCCCTCTCCTTTCTCTCTCATTTCTTCTCTCTCTCTGCTTTCCAAGTAAGTAGACTAGAGAACCTGTGTCCTTGGAGCCTACCATGAAGAGGTCCTCACCTCGTAGGCTTTTAAGCCAAGATCAGAGCTTCTATTTCTGAGTAGAAATATCATATCTTCACCACATGTGTTTCTGCACCTTTGTCTCAATAGAATTTCAATATTTAGTGAAGATGAGATTGTAAGCAAATTCCCGATGCTATCTTGAGTGTCTGATAGGTAGAAAATATTTTTAAAATAAATATAAAATATAAAATTTGAGCAAACTTTAAAGTATTTTTATATTTAAGAAAAAAATTGCTAAATATTTTTATTTTTAATAAAAATTGTTTTTTTAAATCTCTGCTTTTTACGAATAAGGATTTAGAAAAGTTTCTCTTTTTGTTTTTTTGCTTCACAATTTGTTGCCAGTAATATATAAATTTTTTAGTAGTATAGTCAAATTTTCACAAATCTCTATCAAGTTTCTTTCATTTATGAGATATTACAAACATAGTTAGTTACTATTTGTGGTATCCCTATATTTTTGCATTTTACAATAACATTAATTTAGGTAAATTCTATTTTGCATAACTACCATGCAAAAAAAGTATGGTAGTTTTATAATTTTGTATGTTGCATTATTGAGTATATTTCTGTTTTGACTGGACATTGATAGGAACTGAGTTATCTGCTTGTAACATTTCATTTCTAATAATTAAAAGAATTTTTATATAGACAAGCTTATGACTTAATATTTGTAAACTTTGTTTTTCCTTCACTACTCACAGAGTTTCTGTGTCAGGTATTGTAGTATGTATTTATATCTTTTTGCATCATACCGCTACTGTAATGATTGAGTTAGTGAAGTGTCCAGAGATTGAATGCCAGATGCTGTTTTTAATGGAATCGCTAGGAGTAAGTTAACTTCACTGGGAAATAATTATAGACAGCATCAGTATATCTCAATCAACCCAATCTAAATGAATGCCCAACTCAACTTTTTCTTAGAAGCATCCCACAAAATTCTCACAGCCATCATAAGAGAGTTCTTCCATTCTACCCATCATAATGGAAAGTGTGACAGAGAGAAACTCACAATTGAAAGAGCCATTTGCCAACTTTTGCAAATTTTCAAACACATATGACCTTGTGTACACATTTCCTTGGATCCTGTCAGAGCCTTGGAAGGAGCTTATACAAGTGTGGGGCCATGTAGTTTAAATGTCATGAGTTTATAGTGAATGCATCTCTGCCTTCGTCAAAGTTTACCATTGTAACCATTTTTAAATATTCAGTTCGGTGGCATTAAGTACATTCACATTGTTGTGTACCTATCATCATGACAAATGAATAAAAAAATGTGGCACATACCTACAATGGAATTTTTTAGTCTTAATTAGGGAAGGGAATTTCAACATATGCCACAATATGGATGAAATCTGATGACATTCTACTAAGTGAAATAAGGATATAAAAGGACATATTTGGAGCCATAAAAGGACAAATTTTGTGTACTTCCTTTTATCTCAGGTTCCTAGAGTAGTCAACTTTGTAGAAACAGAAAACAGAATGATGGTTTTTAGGAGTTAGGATAAAGGGCAGTGGGGAGTTAGTGTTTAATGGATATAGAGTTTCAGTTTGGGAAGATAAAAGGTTCTGGAGACAGATGGTGATGATGGTTGCACAACTATATAAGTAGACTTAATGCCACAGAACTGTACACTTAAAAATGTGTAAAATGGGCTGGGCACAGTGGCTCATGCTTGTAATCCCAGCACTTTGGAAGGCTGAGGCAAGTGGATCATCTAAAGTTAGGAGTTTGAGACCAGCCTGGCTAACATGGTGAAACCCTGTTTCTACAAAAAATACAAAAAAAAAAAAAAAAAAAAAAGTTGGGCTTGGTGGTGAGGGCCTGTAATCCCAGCTACTCAGGAGGCTGAGGCAGGAGAATCGCTTGAACCCAGGAGGCAGAGGTTGCAGTGAACTGAGATCATGCCATTGTACTCCAGTTTGGGCAACCAGAGCAAAACTCCATCTCAAAAAAAAAAAAAAAAAAAAAAAAAAAGGCCGGGCACAGTGGCTCACGCCTGTAATCCTAGCACTTTGGGAGGCCGAGACAGGTGGATCACTTGAGGCCAGGAGTTCGAGACCAGCCTGGCCAACATGGTGAAACTCTGTCTCAAAAAAAAAAAAAAAAAAAAAGTGTAAAATGGGAATTTTGTTATATATATTGTACTACAACAAAAAAGAACCAAAAACATTTACAAAAACCTAGTCAAATTGAGAGCAGTTATTATTAATATTGCCGTTAACTTCTAAATAGATAAAAAATGCTAAGTCACAGAAAGGTTAAATATTTAGTGCAATGTTACATAATTAATGAGTAGAGGGACTAAGTTTCAGACCCCTATCTTCTGATCAAAAATCAGTTTTTCTTTCCAGAAATGCAAAATGTTTTATAAATCTACCCCAGGGCTCAGAATAATCCCAAGTTTATCATCTCTAAGGTCACTAAATGAGGCTGCTGATGGTTAGGTGAAGAAAATCAAATCCGTTTTCATGAATAAGTAATATGTTTGTAAAGAAGTTGCTAATTGGTAAAATCCATAATCCTCAAAGGTAACTGTTAACGATTTGATGCATAGTATTTGTTTCTCATTAAACCGTGTTGCTAGTTTTCTGGTATCTTGATAATGTTTGTTTTCAGTGTTGGAATCTGCAATTCTGAATAACTCTTCCATCAATGCCAAAAGTACAAAAACAAAGGACTCGTCTTTGCATTTTTGTTGCTTTTCACCTTTACCTTATGCATAAAATAGAACACATTTATCCGTGTGTGTGTGTCTGTGTGTATGTGTGTGTACACAGAGAGTAAAATGAGAGATCATGAGTACACTGGATCAGTTTTGGTTAGAAAGTTTCCTCACAACAGCGTAGGCTTTTAGACTATACTTGCCCAGATGAATGTGACAAATGTTCACAGCAAAAAAAATTTAAAAATATGGAAATGGATTATGCTTATCTTTCATTTAAGAAGGAATACATTTTCTGAATTTCATTTTATGTGTTATTAATCAGTACTGGAGCTATAAGGTGTTGAGTGCGTTACTGGGTGGGTCTCTACCATCTAAATACCTGTGTGGAAAACTTTATGCTTTCATTTGATGGTGAACCTGACACAACCTAAGGCAAAATATTCTAATTGGAATTTTAAAAATATCTTTACTAGGGATTAAGTTTATACATCTATTCTAAAAATTACTAAATACTTTTTCTTAATGCAGATATTAACTGAGTATCAATTTTAGCCCTGATATTATACAACTAAATTAAGCAAAATAGACAAAAAAGAAACCAATTCAAGCCAAATCAGTTAGCAATACGGACATCACTTGGGAAAGACTCAGTGAATACTTTAGGCTTATCAACTTTAAGAAATGTATTTAGTGTCCTTTTGGGATCTCAGCCTCAGTTCTTTAGACTAAATAGGTGTAGACTAGTGCTTGGAGATCAGAAAGATCTGAGTGTTAAGCAGGACTGAAGCCTGATATTATTCAAATGTTGACACCCACAGTTACTCTTAAGGTGAGGAACATTTTTATTTTCTCTCTTTAGACCAAGTTCCAAATAGGCGCTCAATATATGTTTGGAAGGAAAGAATAAGAACTTAACTGTAGGCTGGGCATGGCAGTTCATGCCTGTAATCCAGCACTTTAGTAGGCCAAGACAGGCAGATTGTTTGAGCACAGGAGTTCAAGACCAGACTGGGAAGCATGACAAAACCCCATCTCTAAACACACACACACACAAAATACAAAAATTAACCAGAGATGGTGATGCGTACCTGTAGTTCCAGCTACTCCAGAGGCTGAGGTGGCAGGACTGCTTGAGCCCAGGAGGCAGAGGTTGGAGTGAGTCAAGATGGTGCCAATGCAGTCCACATGGGTGACAGAGTGAGACCCTGTTTCAAAAACAAACAAACAAAACCAAAAAATACTTAACACTAAAGCTGAGAAATTTGCTAATGTTAGAATGGAAATGTATGTACATCAAGCAATGCAGAATAATAAATGAATACAAGCAAATAGGTTGGAGGCACATGGGCGTGTATTGGGTAAATTAGAACAAGTATTGGGTAAATTCAGGTTCAGAGACGAAATCAAGCCACAGATATACATCAGTTTAAGGTTATCAACTTAATCATGATAACTGGAGAACATGTCAAGAATCTAATTATTGAGAACCTTGTTACTAAGATCAAAAAGACCCAATATTGAAACCGCCCTCGAGGTTGAACTAGAGAGTTAATGCCACACTTAAGCATCATATTTGTCACTCATTTAGGGTGAGGGTTAATCCCCGATTCTGGTTAGAAAGTGGGTCTTTGTGCAGAATTTAAGTAATTGTATTGAGACATGCAGGCTGGTTGGTTTCCAGTTTTAATATAGTCTAGAGAATAGGATAAAAGCCCCTCAATCAAGCTCTAACTTATCTAACTCTCAACCAATCAGTAAAAAAAGACTCGATGAGCTTTTAACTGCAAATTTCTATTTCAGATGGCTATGGACTTTGCCAGAGCCCCTGCATGCACAATTAGAGTTGGAGATTTAAAATGCTAATGCTACGTATAATGTATGAAGAAGCATGTTGAGACACTGTGAAAGCACCAAAAACACCCCTCTTACTCATGACCTTACATACCTTTTCCCTACAGAAAGATCCTATAAAACTAAGCCCACGCACTATCCTCGGGGGGCAGCCCATTCCTTTTCCTTTTTCAGTGCTGGCCCCTTTGTGCATGAGCTAAATAAACTTTCTCTTCCATGCTATACTTGATAGGCTCTCTTGATTTCTTTTTTTTTTTTTTTTTTTTTTTTTTTTGTCTGAGACGGAGTTTCGCTCTTGTTACCCAGGCTGGACTGCAATGGTGCGATCTCGGCTCACCGCAACCTCCGTCTCCTGAGTTCAGGCAATTCTTCTGCCTCAGCCTCCTGAGTAGCTGGGACTACAGGCACGCGCCACCATGCCCAGCTAATTTTTGCATTTTTAGTAGAGACGGGGTTTCACCATGTTGACCAGGATGGTCTCGATCTCTTCACCTCATGATCCACCCGTCTCAGCCTCCCAAAGTGCTGGGATTATAGGCGTGAGCCACCGCGCCCGGCGGCTCTCTTGATTTCTATCCTGGGAGACTGCAAGAACCCAGGGTGCCAGTAACAATATTGAGGTTATAATTGTTATAACTGAGAACTGGGTGAAAATTACAAAGGTCAGGGAAGGGAAAGAAACACTTTCTTAAGTGATCCAAGTTGGTTGCAGTTTGGATTGTTATTTTTAAATTTCCAGATTTTCAAGTGTGACTTTCTGCCTTCCTGGTTGCTTGTTTCAGAGTTTAGCTAACATAAGCAGGGGCTGGGAGGGGGCTTCCAGTTTTAGGGAGGCTTCTTTAGAGACTTATAGACCACACTTGCCAAGGAAAAAAATCTTCCAATAATAATAATTTAAAAAATTGAAATGGTCTGGATCCCCATTTCCTTGAGTGACTTTTAATTTTCCTTGGCTTCTATGAAGTGCTTACTTAGTTCTACTCCAAATGCCCATTGTCACATATTCTAACTTGTCTTTGCATGTTTCAACAGTTAACATAAGCTACTGAACTTGTGGATATTTATCCAGATAAAGGATGTGAACATTTGGAGCTTTGTTCCTAAGTCCCTTCCACTGAAATTTTCTTTTCTGGGCACTCATTTGGGCTGAACACACAAAGTACAGATTGGCTCTTGCAACAGAGATGCCAGGCTGAGGCTGATAAAAGATTTACTGTAGTGTTTTAGAATCATGTAGCTTTGTTAGGGAATTATTATAGCCCTTCCCACTGGGATGCTATGATTTATAATCAACCGATAAACAAAAGTATTTAACTCTGTTCCCATTAATTGATTGAACAATTTACTTTCTGCTTTGTGCTCACACCTGCTCTTGATCAAAGCTGGTTCATATTCTGCTCTTGGCTATTACATGATGCCACATTAATGGTTTATTGGTTCCACTGTGCCTATAACACAGCAGAGTTTATGATGTTTAATAAAATGACATGTTTAAACACTCTCTTGGCTTGGAATTGTCTTTTCATCAAATTAATACGATGATGTGGGTTTTCCTTGTTCTTCAAAATTGCAAATTTCTGTAAAAATCTGCCATGCAGACTTTAAATATTTTAACAGTGTTCTTGCAATATATGAGTGGGCAAAAAGTATTTTCTTGTTAATTGGTGTTTTTTGGCCTGTATGCTTCAGGCAGCTAGAGAACTCTAGTAGGATTGTCCTAGGAGGGAGAACCTAGATGAATGGAGAAAATTTTAGACCTACTCTATATGTGCTCCTCTTGGAATCAAGTACTTCCAGGAGAGAATGAAGGGTGCTTCACTCTAAAGAGTACAGTGAAGAAGATGATTTCTTTTTAAGAACAAGAAAGCCAATAAGCATATGAAAACACAAAGTGAACAGAAGTCCCATGGTATTTGAGTCAGGTTGTAGTATCTTCTCTTAGCATTGCTACAAGTCACCTAAGAGGTGAGCATCTCAACTTTTTAAGTTTGTACTCTTTATCACTACACTCTTCTGTATCTAGTAATACTAAAATTTATTGGAGTCTTTCTTAAGAGTTAAGAACATGGGTCTGGAGCCAGGATATTTGGGTTAAAATTCAAACAACACATTTACGGGGTGCTAAGCCTCAGATTCCTCTATAGATTGGATAAAATATCTAGTCTAGGAGTTGATATTTCTGCATGGGCTAAGTTAGTGACATTTTTAGCATAGCACTTGACATTTAATAAATATTCTGCAAATGTTAGCTGTTATTATTTTAAGAAGATATATAATATATAGATATTTTAAGTCTATTGTACTGCTAAAATATATTAGCCATACATATCTAATATTATAAGATATATTATAGATATAGATATTTTAAATAAACTGTATTGCATGGTACCCGTTACACGGAAAGAAAGATGATGGAAGGGGCTAATATATAGTCATGGAAGTTTCCTTAAGACTGATTAGGTCAAATTAATTGTTCAGTACCTTCTGCCAATGAGATGATTCCATTAGGTTATGTGCCCAAATATTAAATCCTTAACCTTAGCAAAAAGCCCTGGAAATGAGGGAGAAAAGAGATTAGGTCATTACCAGTGGAAACAAAAACTATGCATATCAGAGACTGCTAGTGAAAACTGTGTTCATCTACAAAGAACTTTATGATTATTAACTGTAGGAATATAATGTCAAAACAAGCAAACCAGAAGAAGAGTGGATAATATGAAGCACACACTTTTCCCTCTTTCTGGAGTGTTCTTAACTCCTGTTCTCCAAATGACCAACTCTTATCTATCTGTAGCTTGAGTGTCACCTCATCAAAGTGGTCTTATCTGACTTTCTTTTTAAAGTTTATCTCCCTTTTTCAGAATTTTCATTAGTCCACATAGTGCCTTTGGGCAAATTGGAGAAAAAGCAGCACTTCTTTAAGAGTCTTATATCTGTCAGAAAAAATAATAATTTTAATATACTATTATGTTTGAACAAGACACTTTGCTGCCATCTGCCGGAAAATTTTTGCTATAAATATACACATCTGCAATGTCCATAAAACAAGTGGCGCCTCCTAGGGTTGTGTTGTGCCAAACATGCATAATTGAACACAAGAATTCTCCTGCAACCCTTAACCCTTTATCATGGGATCCAGTTTGTTTCATCCACAGCATTTATTGCATGCTGCAATTTTTTATTGCTTATTTATTGCTTATTTATTCCTCCACAGTTTTAGAAGCTCTAGCACTGCTATGTGTTCAGTATCCCAAACTGGTATTTCATTAAAGGTGCTCAAAATATACTTGTTAAATAAATGAATAAATGATTAAGTAAATGCTTATACCTGTTTAATCTTTGGTCCAACGTATCCTTTCACATCGCTGAATACAGCATAGAGCAGGAAATCTGATTTAAAGCCTGGTTGGCCATAGTAGTAAAAAGTGTGGTGACTTTTTTATGTAGTAGAAAATTGTTAACTATGTGTTGATGGAAATTAAAAGCATTTTTCCAGGATTTGCAAGGATTATGAATCATATAAAACATGGGTCTTGCCATTATTAAATTAAAATCTGGTATGAATGATCACAACAGTTGCTTAATTCCATTTGGTTCTCAGGATAAGAAGGGGATATTGAAGAATTGTAATTATAAGAGTAGTTTTGAATTCTCACTTTGATGGAAATTCAGTTTTGGACGTCAAGACTCACACATGTTTTGAGCTTACCCTTAGTCCATTGACAAGCCTTCTCACTTTTTTGGGTCTCAGTTTATCCCTTTAGAAAATATTTTGATGAGAATTATCAACTTTTTAATTTATTCTACTTTTTTTTTTTTTTTTTTGAAATCCCAAAACAGCCTCCTGGCCAGGTGTGGTAGCTTATGGCTAGAATTCTAGTACTTTAACAGGCCAAGGCAGGAAAATTGCTTGAGGCTAGGAGTTCAAGACCACCCTGGACAACATAGTGAAACTATTTTTCTTCAAAAAAAATATATAAAAGTTAGCCAGGTGTGGTGGGATGCACCTGTAGTCCTAACTACTCAAGAGGCTGATGTAGGAGGATTGCTTAAGGTGAGGAGTTTAAGGCTACAATGAGCTATGATCATGCCACTTCACTCCAGGCTTGATGACAGAGCAAGACCTCATCTCTAACAAATAAACAAAAATTAAAAGCAACCAACAACATCAAAAAAACCTCCACACGCTACTGTGAATTGAGAACCCTGCTCAAGATGATCTTTCTAAGATCTGTTAGACCATAACAGTCTATGAATATGGTACCTTGATCTCAGTTTTTGCATTTATGAAAAGGAAAGTGATGCTGCATGTTTTCCCCTATATTGTTATGAATTTGGTAGATATATACAGTGGCATGCTAGTGCATGCTAAGCAATCTTGAGCTTCTATGACTAATATAACTAACAGTAATTTTTAGTCATGATCTGTCAATTGTGTCAAATAAAAGTACTGGCCCCCTATTCCTTGTGACAATGAAACAATCAACTCATGCTTCTCTGAGTAAAAGATGGTTGTAAATTTGTAATTTTAAGCATGAAAGGCTATATTAGTCAGGATCTATTCAGCAAACAGTATTCAGAGTATTTAGAACAGAGAGACTTAAATTCAGGGAACTGGTTATATAGTTGATAGAAGAGAGGAACTGAGAAACCAATAGCTGTCAGTAAAGCCACTCAGAAGGAAGAAAGAAAGAATAGAGACAGGAGGTAGCATTACTAGAGCCAAGTATCAGGAGATCTCAGCAGGAGCTAAAACTATAGTGGAGTTGTAAGGTGGAAGTTGGAATGATGAAGGAAATACAATTGCTTCTTAAGACGCTTTCTGGAGGAGAAAGGGAAGGAGATAAATAACTGCATATTCTCTTCTTTCCACCTTTCAGTCTTTTAACAGGACCTCCTCATGACTAAATACAACTGTAAACAGGCCTTCTACATTCTTTGCAGTACAGGGCAGAGCAAGGAGAGAAAACAATGGATCTAAGGGCAAACAGGCCAGAGACTGGCACAAATATGTCACATCTGTTATCTAATAAAGAAGAGTCCCAGCATATGAGAAATTCATAGAGAATGGACTTTGTCTCAGATAAAGCAAAGTGTATTTTCCTGTTATCATTTTATTGTGATAAAATAAAATCTGATACCAGAGCTAGATGGTTGAAATATATAAACCTTGATAGATGATCCATTTTGACTATAACAGTGGTAAAAATTGCTGAACACTTATACTTTCAACTCAATCAATTGCTACATGACCAATCACTAAGAGAGTGAAAAATATGAAATTGATCCTGCCGTAGTCAATTTATACCATTGGCTGGCCTGGTGTAAATTTGGATGAGTGCTAACAATCTGAGGAAAAAAAGATGCAAAATGACATTGTAAATATTAGAATGAAATTCAATCATGAAAAATACAACACTGAACTGTGCACCCACAAAAAACAATTAAGCCACAGTGGGAAGTATTATAAAGAAAAAAATGTTATTGAGATGGGGAAAGGAGTGGCATTTGCTTAACCAAGCAGGAAAATTAAATTAAAAAGCATATGTTAATTTATGAACTATCATCTCTTTGAATAAAAATTAAAAATGGGTATTGAAAACAACAGGCTGGGAATACATTGTACCTTGGCTTCATCTTTAGCTGGTAGGATTTTATCTGGATTTCAGGATAAATTTCAAAACCAATCTCTCATAGACTCTTTCTTCCCATTCTCAGTTGAAAGTTGTCTTTCAGTAATTTATTTGTATTTATCGTATAACATTTATTTTATTAGACCTTCCAATAATACTATTATGTGTTTGTAATCTCTTATATATTGTATACATCTTGAGTAAAGAGATTGTGGTAATTCATTATGGCACCCCTCGGAGCATTAATATAGTAAGTTCTTCATACATTTTTGTTTAATTTCCTATAGGATTATATGTTCATTTATTCTATAAGTATTTAAACATTTACAGTTGCTCCCCACACTGGAAGCTCATACATGGCGCTTTGGAATAAGTTTTAACTCTGTAACTCTTTAGTAATTTAGGCTGCTTTAGATTTATCTTATTATATGACATTTAATTAATTTATTTAAGATTTTATTCAAATACAATATACTTACAGAAAGGGGCTCATATTACAAGTATTCAGCTTTCAGCTTGATGGCTTTTCACAAATGAAGTGCAACTATAAGACCAGCACTTATTTAAAATACCATGTTACTGACACCACAGAAACTATTTTCTCCCATTCCAGAGATTACCTGCTTGTCCTTGCCAAGAATAACCACAATCCTGACATCTGTAGTAGAAATTTAGTTTGGATTAGCTTCTTTTATTCAATAGTAAGTTTTTTTTTTAATTATCTGTGTAGGTACTATTGCTGTAAATTATTCTCATTTACAGTACTACATAGTTTTAAATCATGTGACTATAATAATTTTTTTAATGATTTAATTGTTAACGAGAATTTTGGTAATTTCCAATTTGGAACGATTACTATACTGAATATTCTAGTACGTATACACCTGCATCTGTTTTTGCATCTTTTTTTTTTTTTTTTTTTTTTTTTTTGAGACCAAGTCTCACTCTGTCACCCAGACTGGAGTGCAGTGGCCTGATCTTGGCTCACTGCAAACTCTGCATCCTGGGTTCAAGCTATTTCCTGCCTCAGCCTCCCAAGTAGCTGGGATTACAAGTGCACTCCACCATAGCCAGAAAATTTTCTTTTTTTGTATTTTTAGTAGAAATTGGGTTTCACCAAGCTGGCCAGGCTGGTCTTGAACTCCCGACCTCAAGTGATTGCCTGCTTTGGGCTCCCAAAGTGCTGAGATTACAGGTGCAAGCCACCATGCACAGCCTGCATCTGTATTTTTGTGGGATATATGATAGAAGTAAACTGTTGTGTCATTGGGTATTGATATGGTTTAGCTGGATCCCCACCCAAATCTCATCTTGAATTTTTAGTTCCCATAATCCCCATGTGTTGTGGGAGGGATCTGGTTGAGGGTAATTTAATGATGGGGTAGGTTACCCTCTTGCTGTTCTTGTGATAGTGAGTGAGTCTTTATGAAATGATTTGATGGTTTTATAAAGGCTTTTTCCCCTTTGCTGGGCACTTCTCCTTGCTACCACCATGTGAAGAAGAACTTGTTTGCTTCTTTTTTTTGCCATGCTGAACTGTGAGTTAATTAAACCTCTTTTCTTTATAAAGTACTCAGTCTCAGGTATGTTGTTATTAGAAGTGTGAGAATGGATTAATACAGATATGCTTACATTACTGGATACTGTTCTTTTCCATTGGTCAGTTTGTCTATCCCTGCAGCACAGATTTATAATGAATCTTGGTATCGGGCAAAAGTAAGTCATTCAGCATTTTGGCTTTATTAAGATTGCCTTGACATTCTCAAGTATTTGCATGTCCACATGAATGTTTAAATTAGCTTTTTAAGTTTCACCAACAAATACTTTTTTAAAAAGGAGGAATTGTATTGATTTTAGAGGTTGATTTTGGGGAAAATGGATAAGTTTACAATACTGCGTCTTCCTGTCCATTATTGTGATATATTCATCCATTTATTTGGGTCCTTTAAAATTTCTCCCAAACATATTTCGCAATTTTTAGCTTACAAGTTCTTCATATTTTCTTAGGAGATATTTTTTCCTAGGAATTTTATGTTTTATTTTGTTTCATTTCACCTCTTGAGACAGGGTCTTGCTCTGCACCCAGGCTAAAGTAAAGCGGTGTAATCCTGGCTAACTGCAGCTTTGACCTGCTGGGCTCTAGCAATCATTCCCCCTCTCCAGTAGCTGCAACAGCAGGCATGTGGCACCACGCCCAGCTACATTTTAAATTTTTTGTACAGGTGGGGTCTTGCTATGGTGCCCAGGCTGGTCTCAAACTCCTGGGCTCAAGGGATATTCCTGCCTCAGGCTGCCAAAATCAGTGGGATTACAGGCATGAGCCACAATATCTGGCAAGATTTTGATAGTGTTATAAATGATATGTTTAACATTTATTTTTAGTTCTTTGCTACTATATAAAAATAAAATTAATGTTTAATACTGACCTAGTATTTTAAAATTCCATTAACTTCAACTATTAATTGTAATATTCTTTTCAAAGATTTTTTTTCTGTGTTGGTAGATTTTGTATACATAATTATGTAACTTGCCAGCAGTAACAGTTTTATCTTTTCCTTTTTAATCAATTTGCCTTTTGTTTCTTTTCTTACCTTATTATATTTTAGGACTTTGCCAACAATGTTGAACAGAGTGGTCTAAAGTGAGTATCTTTGTCTTATTTCTAATCTTAGTTGAAAGCTTTCCATACTTCACTATTGAGCATATTTTCTATAGTTTTTTAAAAAATATATTCTTTAGGGCCAGGCGCGGTGGCTCACACCTGTAATTCCAGCACTTTGGGAGGCCGAGGCGGGTGGATCACGAGGTCAAGAGATCGAGACCATCCCGGTCAACATGGCGAAACCCCGTCTCTACTAAAAATACAAAAAATTAGCTGGGCATAGTGGCGCGTGCCTGTAATCCCAGCTACTCAGGAGGCTGAGGCAGGAGAATTGCCTGAACCCAGGAGGCGGAGGTTGCGGTGAGCCGAGATCGTGCCATTGCACTCCAGCCTGGGTAACAAGAGCGAAACTCCATCTCAAAAAAAAAAAAAAAATATATATATATATATATATTATATATATATATATATATATAATACATATATATATTATATATATATATTATATATATATATTATATATATATATTATATATATATATTATATATATATATTATATATATATATATTCTTTAGTCTTAATTTGCTAAAAGTATTTTTTAAAGTCATGACAGATTTTAAATTTTGTTAATTTTTTCTGCATTTATTTGGATGATCCTATCTATGACTATCTTCTTTATTCTGTTAATTTAGAAAATTCAGTAGATTAATTTTTGAATTTTACTACAACCTTACACTATGGAATACCCAAAGTGGCAATGATATATTATCTTTCTATATATATATATATATATATATATATATGAAAGATAATATCTATCTAACTATCTATCTCCATATATATAAGTTGTTTTGCGAATCTTTAAAGATTTTTGCATCTATGATTATGTGAGAAATTGGTTTATAGTTTTCCTTTTTTTTTTGAAAAGTTTTAAAATCAAGTTTATGTTAGCTAATAAATAAAGGCAGAATATTCACTCTTTCAATTATTCTGGATGAATTTGTACAAAATTAGTATAATTTATTTCTTTTTTTTAATTGCATTTTAGGTTTGGGGGTACATGTGAAAAACATGCAAGATTGTTACATAGGTGCATACGTGGCAATGTGATTTGCTGCCTTCCTCCCCTTCACCTATATGTGGCAATTTATTTCTTAAATACTAGAAGATTTCACCAAGAAAGCCATCTTGGTTTTTGTTGTGGGAGGGTTTTAATAAGTGTTTCAAATTTATTATTAGATACCAGAGTATTCAGGTATTAAATTCTTCCGTCAGGTTTTGTAATTTGTATTTCTCAAGGAATTTGCTCATTTCATTCCAATTTTCAAATATATTAGCTAATTAAGTGAATAACAATATCATAATTAAGCTAATTAACACATTCACCATCTCACAAAATTATCATTTTCTTCTCTTTCACTCCTCCTCCTCTTCCCCCTTCTTCTTCTCCTCCTTTGAAGTGAGAGCACTTAAGATGTACTTACTTTCTTAGCACATATCAAGTATACAATATGATATTGTTAATAATCATCATGCTGTACATTAGATCCCCAGGACTTATTCATGTTGCATCACTGAAAATTTGCACCTCATTGACCAATATCTTTCTATTTCCTTCATCCCCCAGACCTGGCAATCCAGCATTCTACTCCCTGCTTCTACTCAATTTGACTATGTTAGGTCCCACATATGAGTGAGATCATGCAGTATTTATCTTTTTATGCCTGGCTTATTTCACTTAGGATAATGTCCTCCAAGCTCATCCCTGTTGTCACATCAGACATGGTTCTTTTTTTTAATTAAGCTGAATAACATGACACTATACACATATAGCTAGGTAGCTAGCTAGCTAGCTAGATAGATGGATAGATGGATATAGATAGATAGGGCAGGTTTTCTTTATTCATATCCATTCATAATTTGACAGATATTTAGGTTGTTCCCATATATTCACTATTGTGAAACATACTGCAAGTAACATGGGAGAGTGGTTATCTCTTCAAAGACACTGATCTCAGTTCCTTTGGTTATAGAAGAGGGACTGCTGGAGACTTTATGGAACCTCTGTGCTGTCTTCCATAATGGCTGTGCCAATTTACATTCCTACCAATATTGTATATGTGTTCTCTTTTCTCCACATCCTTGCCAACACATGCTATCTTTTTTTGTTGTTGATAGTACCTGTCAGTTAGTGAGAGAAATGTGCTGAATTTCCCACAATAAGGATTTGTACATTTCTCCTTCTATAATAATTTTATTACTTTTTGTTTTATGAAGTTTGCAGCTGTACCATAGGACTTATACAAATTAGGATTATGATGTGTCTCTGTTTGACACTTTTTACTTTAGAAACTACCTATTCATTTATTTTAAGAACCTTATTGAGATCTAATTCATACACTACACAATTTATCCATTTAAAGTAGGCAATTCAACGTCTTTGAATATTGACAGAGTTGTGTAACTGTCACCACAAATGTTTAAAATATTTTCAGCAATCTCCAAAGACTTTTTGTATCTAATAGCTATCACTCCCCGTTGCTTCACATTAACCTTCATGGATAAGTAACCATTAATATACTTTTTGTCTTTATACTGTTGCCTATACTGAAGACTTTATACTAATAGGGTCATATAATATGTTGTCTTTTGTGACTTTTTTCATTTTGCAAAATGTTTTCACAGTCTACCTATGTTTTAGCATGTATTCCTTTCACTTTTATTGCTAAATAGCATTTCATTTAGTGCGTATGCAATATATTTCATATTGTTTGCCTACTGTGGACATCTGGCTTGTTTCCACTTTTTGACTATTATGAATAATGCAGCTTTGGACCTTCTTGTACAAGTTTTTGAGTGAGCATACATTTTCACTTCTCATAAGCCCGTACTTAAGAAGAATTAATGGGTAATATGGTCACTCTATGTTTACTCTTTTGAGCCACTGCCAGAATATTCCGTGGTTCTTTGTTCTTAATAATATTTCCTTACTTAAAATTAGCCTTTTCAAAGCATTAGAAACTTTCGTTTGGTTAGTGCTCACATGATACTATGGTATATATTTTTTCAAAGATTTGTCTGTCTTATATTTAAACTGTTTACTTTTAAACACTACACAGTTATGGTTTCTTTTTCTCTGACAATTTTATTTAGTCTTCTATTTGGAGTTTTTAAGATTTAATGTAGTTACTGATAGGTTTATATCTATCTTCATACTGGTGATTGTCTATGGGTCTATTTTTTAATGTTTTTTTTAATTTAAAAAATATTTTCCTGCTTTCTCTTTTATTATTAAATATTTTTATTATTATACATTTTTCATAAACTTATTAGTTAGGTGTTCTCTTATTAGTTTTCTAGAGTTTACAACATGTGTCTTTTACTTATTACAGCTCAATAAAAGTGATTACTTTTCCCATATTACTAATGCTATTAAGCCCTTAGAACCTTTAAATTCCATTTAACAACTCCTATATATTATTAATACGTTTTAGTTCTACACATAATTTTAACTCCTGAAAACATTGTAATTATTGTTTTATAAAAACAATATTCACTTATATTTATAATTCCAAACACTCTTCATTTCTTCTTACGTTTTAACTTTTTTCTCTGGAATCTGATGAGATCTTCTGCTTGAAAATTTCTCTGTTCTTTTTCTGTTGGGCAGGTTTTCTGGCTACAGATAATTTAATCTTTGTCTGAAAACTTCTTTATTTTACCATCATTTTCAAAGACTCTTTTTACTGGTTATAACATTCTAGCTGGACTATATTTTGATCAGATTTTTAAAATGTCTGATGAAAGTTTATTGCCTTCTCATTTATATGACTTCTTTTGAAAAATCAGCTGTGACTCCTATTGTTCTTTTGAATGCAGTGTGTGATTTTATTTCTCTTCTCCCTGCTTTTCAGCTTTTCTCTTTGCCAATGGTTTCCAAGAAATTTACCTTAATTTACATAGGTAGGAGTGTGTGTGTGTGTGTGCGTGTGTGTATTTTGCTAGGGTTTCATTGACCCTCTTGAATTTTGAGGTGGTTATCTTTCATCCATTTTGAGAAAATTGTCAACACTGCAGTCTTTGAAGATGGCTCTGTCTCATTCCCTCTACTTCCTTTCTAGAGTTACAAGCCTACATATATTAGCCTCTTTAGACGTATTTCTCAAGTATCTTGTGCTCATTTGTCTTTTTCCCTCGTCTTTTAAAAACTCTGTTCAATTTGTGTGTGTTTTATTGACCTGTTCACTAACTACTGTTCATTAATCCTATGTTATTTATAAATAAACCCATGCATTGAATTGCAAATGTTATATTTTAGTTTCAGACTGTTCTTTTGACTCTGCTTTACAGATTCCATTCTCTGTTGAAATTATCCAGTTTTCATTCATTTTGTCCATATTGTCCTCTATTTTTTTTCAACATAGTATTCATTGCTATTTTAAGGTGCCTGACTTCTCATTTCAATATCTATATTATCTGTAGGCTTCCCCTTTCTCATTATTTGTAATATTTTCTTGTCTCTTTACCTGCTTAGTAATTTTTTTTTTTGAGACAGAGTCTCATTCTATTACCCACGCTGGTGTGCAGTAACACAATCACAGCTTGCTGCAGCCTCAGCCTCTGAGGCTCAAGCTATCCTCCCACCTCAGTCTCCAGAGTAGCTGTTACTAGAGGCATGTGCCACTACCCCTGACTAATTTTTGTATTTTTTGTAAAGATGGAGTTTTACCATGTTGTCCAGGCTCTGTACAGTAATTTATAAATATATGCTAGCCATTGTGTGTAATGAAATTGTAGACACTCCAAGTGGTCTTATATTGCATTCTCCCATTTCTCTTAGAAAGAGTGTAAGAAGCTAAACATCTCAATCCAGTCAGAAATAGATCTGAGTAAGGACTGGTTTGTAGTTTTAATCAGATCAAACTACCCCTGGCTTACCTCTTTACTTAATGTATGGCCATCCTAGGCTTTCTTTAAGAGTCTCTGGCAATTCATATTTTAGCTCTGGAAGACTTCAGAGATCAAGTTTTTTTCTTCATAGATTCTAGCCCAGCTCCCCAGCCTCTGCTTCCATATAGCTTCAAAATCTGACAAATATTTGTGGGGAAAGATTGGCAGTATGTTTGAAGCAGGCCTCCTCTTTGCAAATTTCTTTGTTCCTAAGCGCCATGAACCTGCAGGAAATTTTACTCTGCCTTGTAGAAACGTTCAGCACACAGTCCTAGTCATCTACTCAGCACTGGAATATAGCAAGTTTCTCATAGGGAAAACTGACTAACTGGCTATGCATTTGCACTCCCTCAAATTTCCAAACTGTTAGTCCACCACCACAGAATCTCTACAAAGGCTTACTGATGTCTCATTCTCCCCAGAAGAGGCTCTCAGTGAGCACTATCCTTAGCTTATTCATAGAACTGGCAAATCCTCCTAGATGAATATAAAGGTTGGATATAATCAGGTCATCTAGAAAATATTCTCTTCTTGAGCTGTAGATCATCTAATTATTCTCGCTTTCATAGCTGTTTGATGCCTAAAATACATCTAGGGTATTTTGTGTGTTTTTTTGGTAATATATCTGACTTTTTCTGGTTATTGCAGCAGAAGCACTGGCTTATAATTACCTACCACCTTCTCCTTGTGTAGAGAAGTCTAGGCTGCATTAGTTTTTCAAACAGGTGGTAATCTTTCACCTGTCTGGGGTCAGGGTTTTAGAAGGCTCACAAGTGCCCTTTTTGTCTTTTTTATGTTTACGATTGTTACCCATTGATTGAGTCAGAAAATAGTGACTGCAGGTTGTAGATGCGTGTCAGTCATAGTGCTTTTATAAATTTCCAAACTGGGGACTGGAATAAGCATCACCTTTGTTCTTGTTTAAAACACAGATTAAAGGGAGTCAATTCTGGAGATTCTTCTGAATGATTGGGTTGGGGCCTGGGAATCTGTAATTTTAATATACTTCCCAGGCAATTCTGATGAAGTCCATTTACACAAAGGCATTTGGAAACCACTGAAGTAGGCATGAAGTGATTAAAAAGTAATGTTCTGAGTCACTATTTTTGTGATGGAATACAGGAAATTTTATGGACTGTAAATAGGGGGAAGATCAATTTTCAGTTCTCATTGCCAGTAGGTATAGAAATATAGATCTCTGAAAGAAAGTTTAAAACCACTTCCCAACATCATCACAGTACATAAAAGAAAGTAAAGGTAATAGGAAGAACATAAAGGCCAGGACTAGAGGATTCTGATCCTACAGGTAGAGAACTATGTCTCACCTGAAGCCATAATAAGTGCTGGAGGCTGAAAGTCCTGCCTAGAGTAATTAGAAAATATGAATAAGTTTCTGTGATTATTTAATTAAGGTTCTGAAACAAAAAGCAATCGCTTCTGAGTAGACCAGATTTTGTGGAAGAGCAATGTGACTCACACAGAAGAAAGGCCACTCTAGAACCCAAACTACTCTGTGGCCCTACTCTACCATTATAACCAGCGTTTCAGTGAACAGGAAATAGAATACGATGCTAAAACCATGACTACTTTTTGTAAGTAATTATATATTTAGAATCAATTTATAAAAGACCTCATTTCAAAATACAGGTCTGGTTATTTTCAATAAGTCATTTTACTATCTTCATAGTTTCAAATTCTAGAAAAATCCTTACTTGATGGTGCGCTCTATATTGAAATCAAGAGTCCAGCACCCAGAAATGGCTGAAGAGGTCAATCAAAGCAAAATTTACCACATTCTTTCTAAATGAAGCTTACTCTATGTGTGCCACTCATGAGGTGACACTGAAGATGCCCTCACTGTCCAAAGGGCATAGGATGAGAACAAGCATATTGGATGCACTGTGACAATGAGAGGCTGTGTGGAAAATATTCTACGTCTTCTAATTGCGGACTTAACATAAGTCACTCTGCCTCTCTGGGGAAGGAGGAGTGAGAAGATTCTTCCTATATTTTTTTTTTTATTGCATTTTAGGTTTTGGGGTACATGTGAAGAACATGCAAGATTGTTGCATAGGTACACACATGGCAGTGTGATTTGCTGCCTTCCTCCCCATCACCTATATCTGGCATTTCTCCCCATGCTCTCTCTCCCCAACTTCCCACCCGCTGCTGTCCTTCCCCTTTTTTCCCCTGACAGACCCCAGTGTGTGATGCTCCCCTCCCTGTGTCCATGTGTTCTCCTTGTTCAACACCCACCTATGAGTGAGAACATGCGGTGTTTCATTTTCTGTTCTTGTGTCAGTTTGCTGAGAATGAT
The DNA here is from genome assembly GCF_030222135.1 of Aotus nancymaae. Classification (NCBI taxonomy): domain Eukaryota; kingdom Metazoa; phylum Chordata; class Mammalia; order Primates; family Aotidae; genus Aotus; species Aotus nancymaae. The sequence continues at coordinate 3,166,490 of NW_026988494.1, read as the reverse complement.
GGCTTCCAGATTCATCCATGTCCCTACAAAGGACACGAACTCATTGTTTTCGATGGCTGCATAATATTCCATGGTGTATATGTGCCACATTTCCCTGTCCAGTCTATCATCGATGGACATTTGAGTTAGTTCCAGGTCTTTGCTATTGTAAACAGTGCTGCAATGAACATTCGTGTGCATGTGTCCTTATAGTAGAACGATTTATAATCCTTTGGATATATACCCAGTAATGGGATTGTTGGGTCAAATGGAATTTCTATTTCTAGGACCTTGAGGAATCACCACATTGTCTTCCACAATAGTTGAACTAATTTACACTCCCACCAACAGTGTAAAAGTGTTCCTATTTCTCCACATCCTCTCCATCTTCTCTTGTCTCCAGATTTCTTAATGATCGCCATTCTAACTGACGTAAGATGGTATCTCAATGTAGTTTTGATTTGCATTTCTCTAATGACCAGTGATGATGAGCATTTTTTCATATGTTTGTTGGACTCATGTATGTCTTCTTTTGTAAAGCGTCTGTTCATATCCTTCACCCACTTTTGAATGGGCTTGTTTGTTTTTATCTTGTAAATCTGTTTTAGTTCTTTGTAGATTCTGGATATCAGCCCGTTGTCAGATGGGTAGATTGCAAAAATTTTTTCCCATTCTGTTGAGGAGGGGAGTAGACATTGGCTCCTATTGCCAGTGCCATTCTTCTCCCTTTACAATGCCCAGTGCCCTGGCATTGTCCCAAGTAGCACAGGGACCGTCACAAGCTCACTGTCTTCAGTTCGGTCCTTACTTAAAATGCCCATGGTCTCTCATTCTCTCTCTTATTTTCTGTTGTTTTTTCACTCTCTTCTACACAATGCCAACTGAAATACTTGATCTATACTTTAGGTAGTATATTCCACACTTCACAAATAGGGGATTATACTATGGCTGTGAAGATCTTCATCCAAGGCTGTATAGGATGCTGTTGGGGAAGACATTGAGAGGAAAACAGGTCATAATAAATATCCTCAGCTCATATGTTAAAGCAGCAGATTATCTGGGAATCAACCCTACTGGAAAGCTGCCCTTAGGCTACCCACCCATTCTAGCTAGCTGCAATACATGGATTAAGAAGATACTCTTTTCAAGGAGGCCTTTTTGTTGTTGGCAAACAAAAATACTCAGTTTAGAGTTACGCATTCTTACAGCCCATTTATACCATTGATAAATCGATCTCACTGAAGATGCTCTGGTGCCTCCTGCTTCATATAGCTAGGAATCTCTAAATTTAACATTACAAACTCAGATATCTACAAGCACCGACTAAACCACGTAAATGAGCAAAGCAGAAAGGTGGAAGTAATGAGCAAGAATGGGAAGTGTGGCCAACAGAAAGTAGCCACCCCACTTGAAGAGGCAGCAGCTACATCATTTTGTGGTTTGTCATTATTTTGCATGGTAAGCTAGCTGTCTTCTAATTTTAAAAAAAAACTGAAAAACTCAGATTTTTATGTCAGATACTCAGAATATGAAATATTTAAAGCTGATTTAAAAATAGAAAAACTTCCACCATGCTAATACAAGACAAATAAAAACAAAATAAAATAAAACCCCAAGCTAAGATATCTAGTCCGAATTAAGCCTATAGCTGCACATTTGCAGCTGTCCTTCTGTATTAATTCATTTGATTCTTGACCTACCTGGACTTCTTTTTACCAGATAGGGCCTGAGCATGTTCCTGCCAACAATCTTCTCTGCCTGATACCCATGTTATAGCCCCCGCTCCAAAAGTGTGAATTTGCAGAGCCAAGTTTCTCTTCTTGCTCATTCTCAGAGTTCCAGAATCAGAAAAAAATATTTTTCAAATTAGAGTTTGACTTTTAAAGTAAACAGGAATTTTCATAATATGAGCCATGGAATGTCAATTTCAAATTTGTTCAGTTTGCAGATTTTCATATTGGACCTGACACAGAGTAGAAAGGTTTTAGGTTAGCTTTGGAAGTGTGAGCAAATCCTTGATGAAGAGTCTGACAAACTGAGCTTCTAATCTTGTCTCTGACACTTCTTAGCAGCAAGAACTTGTAAAGTCCCATTTAGTTTTCATTTTCTCATAGGCGAAATGGAGATACTAATAAAAGATTGTTATATGGATTAAAAAGGACAGAATATAAGAAAGTACCAAGAAAATCACTAAGTGCTGTTGAAACATAGGGCGCAATTATGATTGATGCTTTTAATATTTAAATCTAAACCTGCCTGGGAATTTCTTTTGTTTTATTGAAATTCCTGTTTCCCTTTTTTATCTCATAAAATGGAATTAAGAAAAGGCCATTGTAAAAAAAGGAAAAAGCTAAATTGCAAAAGAGTCAGGTTTTAATTACGTATATTGACCTGATACAATATTTTCTTCAATATTTCATTTGTAAAATACTTAATTGAGTATGTACTATGGGCCAGACATTGCTTTAAGTACTGGGTATACAGGGATGAACAATCTAGGCAAAGAGCTTACCTCGTGGTGCTTATATTTTTAATTAGGAAGACAGATCATAAATATGTAAACAAAGAGATCCACAATTCAATGTAGTTTACGTGTTTCAAGGTAAAATCAAGCAGTGTATGAAAATAGAAAGTGACAATAGAGAGAAAGAGGAGCTCTTTTGAGTAGCACAATCAGGGAAATCCTCCAGAGCTAGTGATGTTTGAACAGACATGTGACTGGACAGCAGGAATTAACCAGGCAGGTCCTTCCAAGAGAAGTGTTTTAGACAGAGGAAGGAACAAGTGCAAATTATCAAAAGCAAGAATAAGCTTGGTATAACCAATGAATAGGAAAGAGAAAAACCTGCTGTTGCTAGAACAAAGTGAGAGAAGAAGAGAAAGAGGTAGGGGATACGATATGAGAGCTGGGAAGGGCTGGATCACGCAGAGTCCTACGGATCACAGTACGGATTGCAGTCAAACTGTTCTGAATATCACTCAGGTTTGAGCTGGAGCAACATTACTTCAGCTGCTAAGCATAAGATAATTAGTTTTAGGGAGACAAAAGTGAAAGAAGAGAGAGCAGTCTAGGAGAGACATAATACCAGTCACAACCAGAGTTGTAGCGGTGTAGGCAGTCTGAAGCTATCAGATTAAGGATACACTATATTGTGAAGGTGGCACCAATAAGACTTGCTGATGGGTTATATGTAGGAGTAAGGGAAGGGAGCCATCATGGATGATTACTCCATGTGGGGTCTGAGCTTCCAGGTTAATGCTATTTCTATTTTCTTACACTGCTTGATTTAATGTCACCTTTCTCATTCCTGATATTTACAACTTGTAACTTTTATTTTTTTTCTTGATCACTCTGGTTAGAGATTTTTTGTTTTTATTGATGTTCTCAAATAGCCAACTTATAGTTTCATTGGTTTTTCCTAATGCTTTCATTTCTGTTATTTTTCTTTTGCTCCTTCCTTTATTATTTCTTTCTTCTGCTTACTTTAGGTGGAATTTGCTATTTTTTTTTTTTAACTGTGGAAGCTAAGGTTATTCGGTTGAGTTTTCTTCTTTACTAATGTAGTTTTGAAGCTATAAATTTCCCTCTTAGTACTGTTTTATACTCATCTAGCAGATTTTTGTATATCGTGCTTTCCTTTTCACTAAGGGAAAAATGTTTTCTAATTTTCCTATTGATTCCTTTTTTGACTTACAGACTATTCATTTTTTTAAATATGTGGGCATCTCCCAGAAACTGTTCTGCTATTTGTTTCTAATTTAATTCCAGTTGGTTAGCTCCATTTTCTAGGCAAGTATTCTGAGGCTCAGAGAATGTGTTCTGTGTCTTCCTTGCCTCCCTGCAGATCTACTGTCTTCTCTCCACTTTAATTTGTGCCTTGAAAGGCTGCCCGCAGAAACTGCAGCAATGGGCTCAGTTTTGCCTTCACACTTGCTTTTACTTTCCTTTTGGATTTTCAATGTGGAGCACCACCAGGAAACTGAAGGGAAAGAGGCTTATGCGGCCAGGGCACCGATGTTTCTAGGATCCTCCTTACAGGACACTACTCCTAGATGCTTACCTTGTACAAAGATCAGTCAGCACACTCTATCTACAAAGTTTTCTCTGCTTCTGACTTTTGATACTGTCTTTTAGGACTAGTCAGGGAATCACCCCTACGACTGACTTCCTACGATTTCCTACGATTACTTCTTGTCTTGTAACACTAGTCAGGGAATCAACCCGATTACTAGCCTTTGGGTACTACACTATCTTTTAGGATTTGTAAATAATCACTTAATTAAATTTCCTCCTCATCTTCCAGTTTGAGTATGCCATCTGCTTCCTCCCAAGACCCTGACTAATACAGAAAGTATCATTAAGGGTGGTAAAGCTGTTCTCAAAAAGCTTTTAATCTAAGTGAAGAAACATATATTCTACAACCAAATGTTAATTATTTTTAATGTATCTGTAAATACCAACTGAATGAAACAGACGTCAACTACAGGGGTTCCAGCATGTGGAAAGGATTCTGAGTCATAAATCCAGTTCTAAGTTCCTGTCTGATTTTGAAACACCTTTTCAGACTAAGCAGAGAAAGCTTTAACCTAAATTGTGAATTAGGTTATAGGAAGACCTCCCATAACTGCTTGGTTTCAACTCCCAACTGCTTGGTTTCAACTCTCTTCAACCAAGCAGTTGAAACATGGAGTATATTTGAATAGGCAGAGACGTAGCATGAAGTCATATGCTAACTCGGATTTGTTCTCGAAATATTTAATGTGTATACCCTGTTTCCTCAAACCTGCACATTTTTGGAAGGCCTGTAATAGTGCTATGTGGTTTATTCCCTCCATCAGAAGATAGGGGAGGAAAGCCAGCCACTTGAACTATAGCTAGGGTAGGATGCTTTGGCTCTGCTTCTAGGAAGTGGAATCAAAGAGAAATTACAATTTCAGTTAACACCCAGAGTCAAGTTAAGAGCCTGAGCAGTGACATCAACCTCACGTTCAAGAGAAAGACTAAAGTCAATAGACAGTTGACAAAATATTAAATAAGAGCCCAGATGGTCAATAATAGATGAGGAAATGAAGCACAGGGTGCAATGAATCAAAAGATTTTAAGACATACGTGTGAGAAAAGAAAAACTTTTGAGTACATATTATTACAGAGCACCATCCAGGAATCCTTGAAGTGACACTTTGATACGTCTCAGTAGAGTAGCCAAAAGAATGGTTATAGGAATGCTTCCATAGAAAACACGTAAATGTCTACTTAGAGAACATTTATGGGCTGAAGTGAATTAATGTGCACGCGCTCTCAGATATTGAGACTACAAGAAGTTAAGTTTCAGGCATGACGGGAGAGACACATGTCAGTGATGGACAGTTACCTTGGAAATGCACTGAAATGTGTGGGCCCAAGCAAATGAGTCATGACTTTATTAACCACTGAGAAGTAAAAGTAGACCAGAATATATGAATATTGCAGATAAGCTAATAGTTTTGAAGTTTTTTAAACTTACTTGATTTTTTTTTTTTTTTTTTTTTTTTGAAGGATTCCTGACTACCAGAATCAGCACTCAGCTTTTCCTTTTTGCTTCATGGAATTTGACTTTGGTCTCAAATTGCACATCCCACTCACTGATATAAAAGCTTCAAGCTGACTGGGTGAGGTGGCTCACACCTGTAATCCTAGCATTTTCGGAGCTCAAGGAGGGCTGATTACTTGAGGTCAGGAGTTCCAAACCAGTCTGGACAACATGATGAAACCCCATCTCTACTAAAGGTATTAGCTGGGTGTGGTGGCTGGCACCTGTAATCCCAGCTACTTCGGAGGCTAAGGCAGGAGAATTGCTGGAACCGAGGAGGTGGAGGCTGCAGTGATCCAAGATTGCACCACTGCACTCCAGCCTGGGCTATAGAGTGAGACTCCGTCTCAAAAAAAAAAGCTTCAAGTTGACCAGACTCATTCTTCTTGAAACAGAAACGGGCACTACCTGTTGTGATTCATGCGCATTCCTCAGGGACTATAATCTAATTCTTACAGCGTTCAGCCTCTCTCCAAAAAGACTTCTGGGAACTTGTCATTAATAAAGTCAAACCTGGGAGCCTTTAAATACCACTTTAATAAATACTGATTATACAAATGACACTAAACTAACTTCTATCTATATACATAATGAGCAACTATTTTTTCCCGATTTCACTTTTATAATAATAATTTTTTTTGCATTGACCTGCTATGTCACCTTTCAAAATTCCATAGATGTGTTGGTCTTTCTGTGAGCTCTCTATTCTGTACCATTTGTCAATTTGTCTGTTCTTGTATTAATATACCCCGTCTTAATTACTATAGTTTCATCATGAACCCTGATATATAGCAAAATTGGTTTCCTTCATTATTGGTCTTTAGACATGTCTTGTCTAATGTTGACCTTTTATATTTTCATAGAAATTTAAGAATCAGCCTCATTAAAAGTCCAATTATGAGGCCGGGTGTGGTGGCTCATGCCTTTAATCTCAGCACTTTGGGATGCCAAGGCAAGGGGATCACTTAGAGTCAGGAGTTTGAGACCAGCCTGGCCAACATGGTAAAACCCCCTATCTACCTAAAATACAAAAATTAGCTGGGCATGGCAGCTAATCCTAGTTACTAGGGAGGCTGAGGCACAAGAATCACTTAAACGCAGGAGGTGAAGGTTTCAGTGAGCTGAGATCAGGCCACTGTACACCTGGGCAACAGAGTAACAGAGTGAGACTCTGTTTCAAAATTTAAAAAAAAAAAAAAAAAATCCAATTGTGACTGTGGAATTGTGTCAAATCTTTAGATAAATCTGGGGTGAATTGACATATCTACGATAAATCTCTGTCACAAACACAGCGTTCCTTTTAATTGTTTAAGTCTTCCTGACTGTCTCTCAGTTAAATTTTTATAATTTTTTGCTCTCAGGTCTTTTGCATCTTAGTTGGATTTATTTCTAAGTAGTTTGGAGTTTTAACTTGCTATGTGTATTATATCTTTATTCAAATATTTACATTTTCTTATGTGTTACTGATGTATAGAAATACAATAGATGATCATGCATGGTTGCTCAAGTCTGTATCCCAGCACTTTGAGAGGCTGAGGTGAGAGGATCACTTCAACCCAGGAGTTTGAGACAAACCAGGGCAGCATAGTGAGACTCAGTCCCTCAAAAAAAAAAAAAAAAAAAAAATTAGTTGGGCACAGTGATGCATGCCTGTAGCCCCAGCTATTCGGGAGGCTGAAGTGGGAAAATCCCTTGAGCCCAGAAGGTCAAAGCTGCAATGAGTCATGATTGAGCCACTTAATTTCAGCTTGGGTGACAGAGTGAGACCCTGCTCAATTCTCCTATTATTTATAATTACATTTTAATAATTTAACCTGTGATATTTTCATATGACAATTTTCTTTTGTTTTTTTTTGTGTTCTCTGTGTTAATAATTATATCATCTAAAAATAATGATGGTTTTATTTCTTCCTTTCCAACCCTTATTACTTAATTTTTTATCTTATTTCACTGGCTAAAAAATTGAAATCTCTTTGACAACATGAAAAACAAACAACTTCAGATGCATTGAGGATTCAAATATCAAAAGTAAAATTTTAGCATTTTGGTAGGTAATATAGATAATGTATAAGTAGGAAACTTTTTTAAAAATAAGATATCAAAAGTAATAACCATAAAGCAAATAACAGATAAATTTGTGTATATTAAAATAAAAATCCCTGCTAATCAAACAATAGCTTGAAGAAAATGGGAAAAAATACAAGCTATAAATAGGAAAGAGTAGATTTGCAACACATAAATTGATAAGTTGATAAAGTATACTCATTTTCTCTTTAAAGAATAAAGAGCTTCTACAATATAATATTAAAATGAGAAAATTGTCATTTCACAGAAGATAAAATATTTATTACCAATAATCACACTTAGAAATATTAAACTACATTAGTGATGAGGAAAAAATAATGTAAAAAATGAAAAATAATACTGTAATCATAAGTAATCTAGAGATGATTTAAATTACCGTAGATGGGAGGATTGCATAGGTTATACTGCAAATATGACACCATTTTGTGTAAGGGACTTGAGCATCCATGGATTTTGGTATTTTCAGGGGATCTTGAAACTAATCAATCCCCCATAAATATCAATGGAGAAGAGTACTATCTTGGAAAGTTGAATAGTTATGTATCTTACAACCCAGCAATTCAAATTTTGGGTATATGCCCGAGAGAAATAATTGCATAGGATCACCAGAAGACATGGACAATAACTTTCACATTACCACTGTTCACTGAAAACCTGGAAACAAATTTAAGAACATGAATAATTAAATTTTGATCTATTCAAACAACAGAATTTTGTAGGACAGTGAGCTGAATTGACCTCATGTATTCACTGTAACATAGATGAAAAAAATCAAATCATAGAGAACTATATATAGCAAAATATTATTTTCCAAAAATCAAAAGTAAAACTAAATAATATATGGTTTAAGCATACATATACAGTTCTAAGGCTGTTAATATTTAAAGGAACACATAACACAAAATTTGGAATTGTATTTATTTTAGAGTGGAAAGGAAACAGGGGAACAGTATGGGAGAAGCATATAAATAGATAAACATTATTGTCAGAGTTCCAATTATTCGATTGCATGGTACATTTTTGAGTGTTTATTATATTATCAAAATTAATAAACTAAGTAAATTAACATCATATATGAATCATTAATGATAGGATATCAGGAACTGAGGCTCATGTTTAATTCTGTACACCTGAGATTCTTTAAAAATCATATATAACAAGGACACATATGAGCTGGAATTTATCCCTATGCAGGACCTCTCAGGAAGTAGAGGGGAAAGATGAAGAGAAAAGACAAGTACTTTAGAGAGAAATGCCATGGAAATCCACTGATACCAGGAAAAATACACTTTTCAAGCAATGAAGGATGTGACTTCCTTAGTCACTATTGGGGTTAGATTAGCCAATATTATCTATTTCCTATTCAGAGGCACAAAGAATTTGTTAATATGAACCTTAGATTTTTATCTACTCCAACGATTCAAAAGATTATCTGATATTTCTTTTTGTTTATTTTTTTGAGACAGAGTCTCGCTGTGTCACCCATCCTGGAGTGCAGTGGTGCCATCTTGACTCACTGTGATCTCTGCCTTCCAGGCTTAAGTGATCCTCCTGCGTCAGTCTCCCAAGTAGCTGGGATTACAGGCGCCCACCACCATGACAGCTAACTTTTGTATTTTTAGTAGAGATGGGGTTTCACCATGTTGGCCAGGCTAGTCTCCAACTCCTGACCTCAGGTGATCTGCCCGCCTTGGGCTCCCAAAGTGCTGAGATTATAGGCATGAGACACCATGCCCATCCTCTGATATTTCTTTCTAGCTGTTTGAATGATATGACCTTTTCTTTTAACCCCTCTATTATGGTACTCAGCTTCTTCCCTCCCCAACTCAGCCCTAGGGTTGTGGTCTTGTGGAGATATGTAATTAACTGAGGAATGCTACAGTGTTGCCTATGGATTCCCTAGTTAATGTTATCTATCAGTAAGACTGTACTCCACTTTATTTCCTAGTATAATGTGTAATGCCACCGTTCTCTCCCAGAACCTTAAAGCACTTGTCAAAGGCAGGGATGGGGACAGGGTATAGCACAGGGAATCAAGAGGTGTCTGAGGTAAAAAGGGCATTAGAAAACATGTAGATGAGAAAAAGCAGAGACAGATAAAAAATGAATGACTAAAAGCACTCAGTTGATTAACTTAGTAATTCAAGGGACATTTGTCATGGCTGGTAGCAGAGCTGAACCAGAACCTGAGACAGGAGAATAGGGTCTGGAAGCAGGGAACCTAAGGCTAATTCACTCTGACTGCCTAGAAGTAAATCAAAAGGAAAACCCAAACCTCCCACACCTAAGTGACAAAAGGACCAGAGGCTACTCCCTCTGGAAACCCCACTCCTTTGTCTTTGTGGCAGATGGAAAATTGAAACTATCTCTGATTGGTTGTTTTAGGGTGTAACCTTTGTAACTTCAGCTTCTGATTGGTTGCTTTCCACAATCAATCAGATTGACTGTGGGCCACTAATTCATTACATAGGGTGTACACCAAGTAGCCAATAGGAAACCTCTAGAGGGTATTTAAACCTCAGAAAATTCTGTAAAGGACCCCCTATCCTCAGCCTGCTCCCATCCTGTGGAGTGTACTTTCATTTTTAATGAATCTCTGCTTTTGTGACTTCATTCTTTCCTTGCTTTGTGTGTTTTGTACAATTCTTTGTTCAAGACACCAAGAACCTGGACACCCTCCACCAGTAACAAACCTATTCCCCTTGGCTCTGAACTGAAGCACTTCCTGTTTCACCAGACAACTCTTTACCCATGCCCTGTGGCCAGAGAGGAAGCCATTTTTTTTTCCAGTTCCATTTGTATCTAGAAGTTTCTAAGGTATACTCTGATAATACCTGAGATTGCACTCCACAGGAGAGGTATCATGTTACTTCTCTTGGGAAGTCTCTTCCTAAAAGAATGTTATGTCAGTTCTTGTTCCCGGGAGACCCCAGAAGGGTTATCACCAGCTGCCATGCACAGGGTTGCAAGGAGTTCTCTTAGCTACCTGAACCGCTGCGGGTGGTGGGAGGAGGAGGCTATGACAGGTGGCAGATGGATGTGGTAGACAATAAACAAAACACATTTGTGGAATAGTGTAGACAGAACGTGAGAGCCCTGTAGGATGCTCAGTGCATCTATTTGTCTGCCTTTAGACTAAGACTTACAGAATGAACTGATGACCTCGTATATTTCCTTTTATTATATAGTCACTTGAACTTGTTTTATTTGAACTGTGTCTTCCTTGCAGCTTGCCTTTTAATTAAACTCTTAATATATCTATTTAAGACTTCCCCAGACTGATTAATCAAGTGCCACCAGGAAACTGAAATTCCATCATAAAATAGTTACTAATGTGTGAAGGGGGATTATTAAATTGCTGTTTTATTACCGAAATTGACAAAGATCAGTGATGAAGAGTGAGCATACTGGAGTCGCATGGCAACATGCTCATCTAATTAATGAAGTGACAGTTTTATGCTGTGAAGTAGCAAAAGGACTTGACAAGACTCATGGCTTTTCTCATTGACTCTAACAGCTGGAATGATGTTTCTTAACATTCGTACAAGGTTTGGCAGTAATATATTACTCTTGTCACACTTAAAGAAGGAGGGCGGGGCAGTTAAATTTTTCTTCCATTGTCGACGAATCCCAATAGGAAGACATTGCTGAGAGCTGAGTAATCCCCTGGCCCCCACCTTATCTAACTACCAACATCCACGCCTCCACCATACACACTACAATCAGATACCTCTATTGTGAAGCAGCTTAATTTTTTTTTTTTTTTTTTTTTTTTTTTGATACCTTTGTTGGGCAAAGATGAAGAAACCAACAGGGACTGACTTTAGTTTTCCCAGGAAGAAAAGGAAATAAAAGCTTAAGACATTGACACACAATTTGTTAATGATTCTGAATTTGTAAACCAATGGGACCTAAAACAGAAAACAAGGACTCATTCTGAATTAATCAGACATTTATAATATTGATGGATGTTTTCTGTGACAGTGGTAAAACTGTCTATCAGGAAAAAAGGCAGGTGACTTAATCCGTCTTTTTCAGTTAATTTTTTTTTTTAAATATCTGTTGCCTGGCTACTTGTGCTGTTTTGCCAAATATTTGGGCCTCTGTGTGTTTTGATTCTGCTCAGACGGGTGAAGGGGATCAGATGGATTTAAGAACTGTGTCTCTCTTGAGTCTACAAGAGTACTCAGGAGATCAGATGAAAAACAGCCTGCTCATTTCTGGGAATACAAAGCTCCAGAAAAACAGGCTACATGGTACTAACAAAGGCAGTCTTGCTTCTGATATTTCAACTGTTCACTTCTTTCATTATTTCCCCTCTAAACTTCCCCCGTTAAATTAAAGAGGGAGAAAAGAGCTGCTTTTCTCTTACTTAGTTGATACTGGTAGGTCCAGCCTCAGGTCTAAATCAGATCTAACCCAAGATTATGTTTGTGGAGCTTGGTTCTGAAAACTCACACTTTTGAAGGTAAATGATTATAAATTTAAATTTCAGCTCCCTATGGGGATGCTTGGCTGAGAAGGATTTCTGGACTTGGCACAGCTCAGTAGTAATTATCCAGACTTGAACACAGTTTTTGTTTCAAGGGAAAAGGCATTTGGCAGCAGCTTTTCAGACGCTAAAGGGCCGCATGATTTTTTTTTTCCCAGACATGCCAAAACCTCTAGTTTCCAGAAGTAAAATGTTAATGCTCCTCTCTCACCCATACCCTGGTCCCCACCAGCTTTGAGGAACAGGTGTGGCTTTTTCTGGAACACTCTCATCATGGGAAACCACAGAGCTCACAACCCAACAGGATTACTTTCAGTGCCAGTGGACCATTTAGCCCTGTCCACATCTGATGGCTTTCAAATCTCCACAGCCAAACACGTGTTTCACTTGAAGGGATAAACCAGAGTTACTCAAGCAAGTGATATCTATGGTTTTCTTTACAATCCACTCAAAAGATGCATTTCTTTTTCTCTTTGAGGCAAGAAGAGGAGCAACCAACAGAACATTTTTAAGCATCTAGTAGGTGCTTGGTGTCATGTTATTGAATGTAGAGAGAGCCTAATCCCAAAGATACAGCTCTTGGCCATTAAAGATCTGAGATCTATTTGGTAGTAATCAAAATCAGCAAAGTTTGATCCTAAGGCCCTACATGAGCAAGTAAAAACTAATATGTGTGTGGGGGAGAGAGAGAGAATATGTGGTACATTCATTCATTTATTCATTCAACAAACACTGGTCTAGTATCTCAGGATGCAAAGATCACTAACTGTTCCCATCCTTAAGGAGCATACAGGTGATGGAGAACACATTGGATGAATTGACCATTTATCAGCAAATATTTGGGTACCTCTTATAAGCCAGGCCCTCTGCTATATGGTGTGAACATAATGCTAAGAAGCTAGATACAGCTAGGTGTAGTGTCTATGTCTGTAATCCTAGCTACTCTGGGAGGCTAAAGTAGGGGGATTGCTTGAGGCCAGGAGTTCAAGACCAATCTGGTGATACCCCGTCTGTAAAAAAATAAAAATAAAAAAGAAACTAGATATAATCCTTGGATAAGTCTGGATTTTTATCCTGAAGGTAATGAGAAGGCATTGGATTCACAATTACGGGAACATTTCTTGAAGGAAACGGTACTCAAGTTAGTCCTTGACTGATGAGTAGGATTCAGACTGACAGAGGAAGAGGATTGGAATGGAAGAGGAAGAGAAGCAAGCGTACAGTGCTCAGAGGTACAAGAGAGCTCAGCACTTAGAGCACCTGATTGTCCAAATGGGGCTTTAGCTCTAGTTTCTCTTAGAGCAATCTTAGAAGACCATCATCTTAATTGATGATTCCAGAAGGGTTTTAGGGTTAGAGCTGCTAAGATGTGTGACTGAGATCAATCCCAGTACATTTCCTTCTTTAAATTGTTTATAATCAAATCAGTTTCTATCCTGAAGCAGCAGGACTCTGGTTATTATTTATATGTATCTAAGAAGTAGAGATAATCCATTTGCTCACTATTACAATAATGATGGTTCATATTTGCCTATAAAATCTTAGATGTTTCTGGCTGTTACAGTAAGCTTGTCTTTTTGACAGTTCTGTCTGGCACAGGATATAGACATGATGACTATTTTCTAAACTCTATTTTCTAAACTCAAAATCATTCAGATGGTTTGACGTATCTAGTAGTATCATGGGAACAACCACAGGATTGCCTGCTTAATACCAAGGTGTGTGGTCAGATCAGGCTTCCTATAACTAAAAAAGCATGGCTATTTCAAAAGGGCAATGCTGCATGGAGTAGACATGTACTCAGGCCCCGACTAAGGAAGGAACTGAGAGGAAGCTGCTCTTTGACTCAGTATTTCAAAAACCATTGTCAGCAACAGAAGCTGTCTCCTTATAATTTAATCCAACTGTAGGTCAGTTCTGAAAGAACATTTTTAAAAATCATAATTTTTGTGTGTTTCAGAAATAAAAATTCTTTCATATTTCTAAAGAATATATGGTTCTTAAGTAACTTTTAAAGATTGTGTGTGTGTGAGTGTGTGTGTGTGTGCATGCGTGAGTGTATTCTGCTTCCCACATTGCCTCTGCTTTCTCTGAATGTCCTTTTCCTGTTTGACTTGCTCTCTATCTTTCCTGATAATGGTGCTCCTCAAATGTTCTGAGATCACAAATGTGAATTAACGGCATGGGCTTGGAATGAGTGTCTGAAAGTCACACTTCACATTGTACAGCTTTCAGTTGATCCTGTTTTTGCTTCACTTCCCACCATGGCCAGTGGAGGTATCTGAGACCTCCAGCTCCTGAGCTTGCCTTGTTCTCTGCATGGGTCAGCTTGCTGCTCATTACTCTTTTTCTCTGCAGTCACTCAAGGTCTGGCCTTCCTTGCTGTGTCCAGGAAGTTATCACTCAGACATTGTTTTCCATCTTTTAGAATAGCATTGACCTCTCTTTTCTAGTGCTGTTTCTCTCCCACAGTCTTTTGTCTTTGTGGGATGATGACTTAGTGGATGCCAGAGGGAAGAAGAAATAAACATGTGTGCAATTTATTTTACTCAAGGAGAAGGATATTCTTTTAAAAAATAATAAAAATAACTATGTTCATTTAAAATCATTAATGTAATTTGGTTGTACAGAAAGATACTCTGAGGCTCACACTCAATATTTTGACCTTTAAAACTTAGAAATAGGGAAAATGTGATTATTTGAAAAGTGCCAGAGATTTGCTCTCTGTGGTTCAAAAGGTGTAATGGGAAGTTTATCTTTAGGATGGGTTCTTTATTCTGGGATAGGATCATTTTGGTTGGGTTTCTTCATCATGAAGTGTTTTATTTCATTGCATTTAAAATAACTGTAAATGTTTTTGAGGCAAACCAAATGCAAATGCTGTTGTTCATTCGTTCATTCATTCATTCACTCACAATTCAGCTGTTCATTCTTTCATCTGCTCATTTATTTGTACAACAAATATTTATTGAACCCCTATTCTATGCCCTGCCCTATTCTAAGCATACAAAACAGGAAAGAAGGTACATTAGATTACTGTCCATGTGTTAGTTGCAGGTTATTGACATTGTAAAAGTTGTGTTAAGAGGTTGGAGGATGGGTTTACCTCCAAAGCAGCCATTCTCCAAGTTTGGTATCCTGACTAGCAGTGTCTGCAACATCTAGAAATTTGATAGAAATGCAAATTCTCTGGCCCTGCCTCAGACATATTGAATCAGAAACTGTGCAGTTGGGCATAACAGTCTGTTTTAAAAAATCCTTAAGATGATTCCAATATACTCTATAGTTTAAAAACCACTGTTCAAGAAAAAAAAAAAGATAAAAGAGAAATACCTTAAAATAAAAAAGTAAACAAACTGACTTCTCTATGTGAACTGGGAAATAAGCAGTCTACTGAAAGAAGAGTAGCAGTGGGAATAAAGGGCTCTGAAATGATGGAATTTCCAGAAGTTCATTTCTTTTAAAATGTAGTCTGTCTTATGTTAGGACTTCATGTTCTAAAACCAAGGACATGCTACTATGTGTCTTATTGAGGATTGTCCGTGATTTTTTAAACCTATTTTATGTGCTTTTAAATCCATTTGCTGGTGGGATATGAGAAAGGACCCTTATATTATGGCATTTATGTTGAAACTATTGCCTGCATGCTGACAGCATCAACAAATCGGCTATGAATTGGCCCTCATCGGGATTCGCTCCTCCGATGTCAGTGCTCCTGATACCCTTCCCAATGCCATGCCCAGGGCCAGTACTGCTCTCAATGTCACATTGGTATTTTATTGAAATTCATCTTGTAGCTTTTACCTTTTCTGGGATGTGGATGTCAGTTAAGGAGAGCTGGCCTGTTTACATTATTAATGATAACCTAATATTTTCAGATTTACCTAATCCTTTCAATAATGATTTAATATGTATATCAATTGATTTCCTCATACCTCAATTTCTCTTCCTTTTGGAAACATTATTTCCCATAATACTTTCTCTGCATAGCTGTAAGCAGATATCTTGGAAACTTGTCCTCAGTTCTTCATTTATGTCCAGGCATGTCGTTATGCTTAGAGTGAAGCTGTCATCCTGTCACACACATCATTCATTTGAATTTGTTAATTAAGGGCAGTAACAGCAGCAGCAGGAAATGCTTTTCATTTCTTTTATACCTCGAGAGGCATTTATAGTACAATGAAAAGAGAAGTAGATTTAGTGTCAGAGGTGAATCTAAAGGCTCTTGTTTCCAGGAAAGCCACATGTCAGAGGAAAAAGCTTTCCTCTCTTATTGCTTTATTTGAAAAACTTTAGGATCATATGATTTCTGAAGACCTTCCATTTCTAATGTCTGATGATTCTATATTATACAGAGATCACAATTTGTACACTAACATTATTCTTGGGATTTCAGCCATGAATATCATATCTATTTGGGAATCGGAAGTAAGAGTGGGTTTGGAGTATTGGCAGGACACCGGAAGAGGGGAATTTAAGGTCAGTTCCTTACCTCCCAATTCCTAGGTTTTATAGAAATCTTTTGCTTGAAGAAATAACCCATGTGGGAAGCATATCTCTCACTATTAGGTTTATTGTTATGTGATTAAGTTGGGGTTGCTATATTGCTGTTCTATGGTGAATGAAAATGCATCTTCAATCATTAAGATTTTTCCAATCAGTACAACTCTTTTATTCCTATTCTTCCATCCTTCAGATGCAGATAATTTCTCAGAGCATATGGCTATAAAAATTGCCTTGGAAATATTCATTATGTGTAAACTTGTCTTATGTCACATATTATGCTGGAAGTCCTATCATAAAATCTGAGTCTTGCTTACTTGCAGGGAGGGACCCTGTGTTTAACACAATGCCTCATATATACTAAGTACTTACTGCATAAATTAAACTTTTTTTAATTAATAAAAGGGGGACCATCATTTTGGTAGTGGTCTGTAGGCTGGACAGTCCATGAACTTCTTGTTACAAACCCAAAATGAGAGATGTACAAAAATTGAGAATGAGTGTTAGAAACTGTTATGGAAATTGGGTATTGTTGCAGCATCAAAATATGTCATTAATAGATTTATCTCAGTGAATAGTGCATACAATAAATTTTTCATACAGTATTGACCTTGTATTCTGCAAAGTTTCTAAATTAATCTATCGTTTCTTGTATCATTTTAGTAGATTTATTGGGATTTTAAGTACTCAATTGGGTCATTGGCAAAGAATGTTTTATTTCTTCATTGTTAATCTGTGTGGGGTTTTCTGTTTCTTTTTTTATAGTTTAAGATCTTTAGGATAACGTTTAATAGAAGTGATAAGAAGGGTATCTGTGTTTCATTCACAATCTAGAGAGAACACAGTCAATCTTTCATCATTAATTATGATATTATCCATAAACTTTATAATAGATGTCATTTATCAAATGAGGATGTTCCCTTCTATTTCAAGTATGCTAATAAATATTATTGCAAATGTGTGCTAAATTTTGTCAATTTTTTTGTAATCAGTAAGTTGTTTTATTTTGATTGTCAACATAGTGAATACCATGGATTCATTTGCAAATGTTAAATCAATTTTGCATGATCCCAAATAGTCAAGATGTATATATTGCTGGATTTGATTTGCTAAACGTATGTGAGGGATTTTTGCATTTATGTTCATAAGTGATATTAGTTTGTAGTTTCTTTTATTGCAATATATTTGTCTGGTTTTTGATCCAAGGTAATACTAGCCTCATAAAATCAGTTGAGAGATGGAATTCATCTTTTTCTATGCTCTGGAAGAGTTTTTTTGTGTAATGGATATTATTTCTTCCTTAAATGTTGAAACTACTGAGGTCTGAATATTTTTCTGTGGAATTCTAAAAACTATGATTTAAATTTTACAAATTAAATATAGGACTATTTATTTCTTCCTTAGTGAACTTTGGTAGTTTGTGTCTTTGAACAGCATTTTTACTTATCAATGATGGCTACTTCTTTTCATAAAGTTATTCATAATGGTCCCTTATTAGATTTCTAATATTTGTAGGATCTACAGTGATGGCCTCTTTTACATTTCTGACTGATAATTTGTATTCTCGATTTTCTTGATCAGTCTGACTAGAGCATTTTCAATTTTCCTCATCTTTTCTTTGAAACAGCATGTAGTTTGATTGATATTCTCTATTGTTTTTGTAATTTCTATTTTATTGATTTCTGCTATTACCATTTTAATTATTTTTTATTGTACTTTAGGTTCTGGGGTACATGTGCAGATCATGCAGGGTTGTTGCATAGGTACATATATAACCAGGTGGTTTGCTGTCTCCATTCCCCCTTCATCTATATCCAGTATTTCTCCCCACTTTATCCCTCCCCACACTCTTCACCCTCCCTACCCTCTACTGTCCCTCCCCTAACCGCCCTCTACAACTGACCCTAGTGTGTGATGCTCCTCTCCCTGAGTCCCTTGTTCTCATTGTTCAACACCTGCCTATGAGTGAGGGACTCTCTCTGTTGCCAACACTGGAGTGCAGTGGCATGATCATAGCTCACTGTAACTTCAAACTCCTGGGCTCAAGCAATCCTCCTATCTCAGCATCCCAAGTAGCTGGGACTATGGGTGTATGCCACTAAGCCCAGAAAATTTTAAAAAGTGTTTTGTAGAGATGGGGTCTTGCTTTGTTGCTCAGGCTGGTCTCTAACTCTGGGGCTTAAGTGATCCTCCTGCCTCAGTTTCCCAAAATGCTGGGATTATAGATGTGAGCCACTGCATCCAATCAATTTCTGGAATTAGATTTATTATTTCCTTCCTCCACAATTGTTTCATTTGCTATACCTCTTTTTCTTCTAGTGGTTGTTTCAATGTTCTCAGTGTACATTTTTAACTTATCACAATCTATTTTCAAATAAAATTATGCCACTTCAAGTATAACTGACAAATTTAAAACATATGCTGTGACTATATTTTAAAATACATGTGTTATAAAGCACATGCTATATTGCTATTATTTTTGTTTAAACTGTTAGTTACTTTTTAAAGAGATTGAAAAGTTTAGTAAAATTTCTATACTTACCCAAATTTTGTTTTATATTAATTTAGTCATCATACAATCTGCATTTAGACTTATCCACATTTTGAATGCTTTATTTTTTTAAGTAGATCAACATTTATATTTTTTATTATTTTCCTTTTGCCTTGGGAAATTTCTTATCATATCTTATAGTATAGGTCTGCCATAGATACATTTTCTCTCTGCTTTTGTTTGTCTGATAAGTCTTATTTTCATTTTTGAAAGCTACTTCTGCTGAATATAGAATTCTGAGTAGACTATTTTTTTCTTTCAGCATTTAAAGATGTTACTGTATTTTCTTCTAGGTTACATAGTTTCTCATTAGATGTCAAGTAAAATTTTTCTGTTTGCTTCTTTGTACTTAGTATTTCTCCTTTTCTGAATGCTTTAAATATTTTCTATTTATCATAGTTTTTCAGCAATTTAGTAACAATGTGTGTTATAATCTTACTTTGTCATTCTGTTTGGAGTTTATTGATCAAGATTCTTGGTTCATTGCATTCTAAGTGTTCATCAAATTTGAACAAAAATGGACATTATCTTATCAGTTTTTTCCATTATTCTTTTTCCTGCTGAGATTCTAAATACACATTTCTTAGATCATTCAATATTGTTCCACGTGTCAATGATATGTATCTTTTGTTTTTCATTTTATTATTTTCCCCTGTGTTTTATTTTGGATCATTTCTATTTCTGAATTCAAATTCACCATTTTTTCTCTTGCTCAGAATACAACCTGCTGTAATTCCACTGAAGGTATTCTTTTTTATTTTTGGTATTTCATTTGTAATCTGTCAGTGTTTCACTTGGGTTACTTGGATACATTCCATTTCTTTCCACATCATATTCATGTTTTCCTCTACCTTATTGATTATATAGAACATATTTCTGATAATTGCTTTGGTATCTGTATCAGTCTGTTCTCATGCTGCTAATAAAGACATACCCAAGACTGGGTAGTTTATAAAAAAAGAGAAGTTCAATGGACTCAGAGTTCCACATGGCTGGGAGGCTTCACAATCATGTTGGAACAAAGGCACATCTTACATGGTGGCAGGCAAGAGAGTATGTGCAAGAGAACTGCCCTTTATAAAACCGTAAGATCTCATAAGACTTATTTATGATCATTAGAGCACCATGAGAAAACCTGCCACCATGATTCAATTACTTTCCTTGAGTCTCTTCCATGACACATGAGGATTATGAGATCTACAATTCAAGTGAGATTTCAGTAGGGGCACAGTCCAACCATACCATTCTGCCCCAGCCCCTCCCAAATCTCATGCCTCTGCATTTCAAAACCAATCATGCCTTCCCAACAGTCGCCCAAAGTATGAATTTATTTTAGCATTAACTCAAAAGTCCATAGTCCAGCTGAGTATGGTGGCTCACATCTGTTATCCTAGCACTTTGGGAGGCTGAGTCAGGTAGATTACTTGAGGTCAGGAGTTTGAGACCAACCTGGCCAACAAGGTAAACCTTGTCTCTACTGAAAATACAAAAATTAGCTGGGCGAGGTGGCTTATGCCTGTTGTCCCAACTACTCAGGAGGCTGAGGCACAAGAATTGGTTGAACACAGGAGGCAGAGGTTTCAGTAAGTTGAGATTGCACCACCACTGCACTCCAGTCTGGGTGACAGAGTGAGACTGTCTCAAAAAATAAAATAAAAAGTTCACAGTCCAAAGCCTCATCTAAGACAAGGCAAGTCTCTTCTGCTTGTTATCCTATAAAGTCAAAAACAAGTAAGTTACTTCCTAGATACAATGGGGGTACAGACCTTGGGTAAATACTCTGATCCCAAATGGGAGGAATTGGCCAAAATGAAGGAGCTACAGGCCCAATGCAAGTCCCAAATCCAGCAGAGCAGTCAAATATTAAAGTTCCAAAATCACCTCATTTGACTCCATGTCTCACATCCAGGGCACACAGATGGAAGAAGTGGGCTTCTGTGGTTTTGGGCAGCTCTGCCCCTGGCTGCTTTCATGGGCTGGTGTTGAGTGTCTGCAGCTTTTTTAGGTGCACAGTGCAAGCTGTTGGTGGATCTACCATTCTTGGTCTGGAGGATGGTAGCCCTCTTCTCACAGCTCCAGTGCCCCAGTAGGGACTCTATGTGGTGGCTCCCACCCCACATTTCCCTTCTGCACTGACCTAGGAGAGATTATCTGTGAGGGCTCTGCCCCTGCAGCAAACTTTTGCCTCGATATCCAGGCGTTTCCATACATCCTCTGAAATCTAGGCAGAGGTTCCCAAACTTCAATTCTTGACTTCTGTGCCTCCATAGGCTCAAAACCAGGTGGATGCTATCAAGGCTTGGGGCTTGCATCCTTCAAAACCATGGCCTGAGCTGTACCTTGGCACCTTTTAGCCATGGCTGGAGCAGCTGGGATGCAGTGCACCAAGTCCCTAGGTTGAACACAGCAGGGGGCTCTGGGCCTGGCCCATGAAATCATTTTTTCCTCCTAGACCTCTGGGACTGTGATGGGATGAGCTGTTTCAAAGCTCATCCCATGGAGAGATTTTCTCCATTGTTTTGGTGATTAACAATCTGTTCCATGTTACTTATGCAAATTTCTATAGCCAGCTTGAATTTCTTCCCTGAAAATGATATTTTATTTTTTACCACATTGGCAGGCTGCAAATTTTCTGAACTTTTATGTTCTGTCACCTCTTGAACACTTTGCTGCTTAGAAGTTTCTTCTGACAGATACCCTAAATCATCTCTCTCAAGTTCAAAGTTCCATAGATCTCTAGGGCAGGAGCAAAACGCCACCAGTCTCTTTGCTAAAGCATAGCAAGTGTCACCTTTGCTCCAGTTCCCAACAAGTTCCTTGTCTCCATCTGAGACCATGTCAGTGTGGACTTCATTGTCAATATCACTATCAGCATGTTGGTCAAATCTATTCGACAAGTCTCTAGGAATTGCCAACTCTCCCACATCTCCCTGTCTTCTGAACTCTCCCAGTCTCTAGAAAGTTCCAAACTTTCCCACATTTTCCTTTCTTCTTTTGAGCTCTTTGTACCCTTTCAACCTCTGCTTGTCACCCAGTTCCAAAGTGGCTTCCACAGTTTCAGGTGTTCTTATAGCAACACCCCACTCTACTGGCACCAATTTACTGCATTAGTCTGTTCTCATGCTGCTAATAAAGACATACCTGACACTGGATAATTTATAAAGAAAAAGAGCTTAAATAGACTCATGGTTCCACATGGCTTGGGAGGTCTCACAATCATGGTAGAAGGTGAAGGAGGACCAAAGGCACATCTTACTTGGTGGCAGGTAAGAATGTGTGGGCAGGGCAACTGACCTGTATGAAACCATCAGATCTTATGAGACTTGTTTAATATCACAAGAACAACATGGGAACACCTTTCCTCATGATTCAATTACCTCCCACTGGGTCCATCTCATGACTCCTGGGGTTGACGGGAGCTACAGTTCAAGATGAGATTTAGGTGGGGGCATAGCCAAACCATACTAGCATCCTTATCTGGTAATTTTATATTTTTGAGAGAGGGTCTCACTCTGTCACTCAGGCTGGAGTACAGTGGCATAATTTCTGCTCACTGCAACTTCTATCTCCTGTCCTCCAGAGTTCCTCTTGCCCAAACTTCCCAAGTAGCTGGGACTGTAGGTACATGCCACCACACTCACCTAATTTTTATATTTTTATTTTTTGTAGAGATAGAGTTTTGCCATGTCACTCAGGCTGGTCTCAAACTCCTTGACTCAAGTTATCCACTTGTCTTAGCCCCCCCAAAGCACTGGAATTAGAGCATTAGCTACTGCACCTGACCTGGTAACTTTATTATATATGCCATTTGGTGGTTTGTTTTGATTGATTGATTTTCTACTATCTTTATGCCATATTTTCATGCTTCCTGGAACACCTGATGATTTTTTAAGTAACAAAGAGCCTATATATATTTACCATGTATAACATATTGTTTTGAAACATGTATATATTGAAAGATGGCTACATCTTGCTACTTAACATGTGTATTACCTCATATTTATATTTTGTGATGAGCACACTTAAATTCTACTTTCTTAGCAATTTTCAAAAATACAATATATTGTTATTAACTATAGTCACCATGTTGTTCAATAGGTCTTTTGAAAGTATTCCTCCTGTCTAACTAAAATTTTGTATCATTTGACCAACATCTCCCCAACCCTTGGTAAACATCATTCTACTTCTTTATTACATTCCACAAATAAGTGAAATCATGCAGTGTTTGTATTTTTCATGCTTGGATTATTTTACTTAACATAGTGACCTCCAGGTTCATCCATATTTGTTGCAAGTGACAGGGTTTCCTTTATTTTTTAATGCTCAGTTGTATTACATTGTGTATGTGTACCACATTTTCTTTATCCATTCCTTTGCTGATAGACACTTGGGTTGATTCCACATCTTGGCTATTGTCATTTCTGGTGATTATTTTATTGAATGCCAGAAATTGTGAATTTTATGTTTTGAGGAGGAAATGTTTTCCTAGAATTTCTTGAAAATGTGTTGTATGCTGTCTTGGCATACAGGTAAGTTGCTGGTAAGCTTTGTTACGGTGGGTCTGGTGCACCATTTAAACTGAGGCTAATTTATACCTGTTAATAGGGTGATACTCTCTTCAGGCTGATGTCTATTACGGGATTTTGGGGGGTTATTTTGGTCACTCTGGATAGTGAAAACAAACACTTTTCACAACTCTCTTTGAGAATTGTTTTTGGTCTTTTTATTGTTGTTGTTTTGGTTTTTTTAGATGGTGTCTTGCTCTGTCATCCAGGCTGGAGTGGCATGATCTCAGCTCACTGCCACCTCCGCTTTCTGAGTTCAAGCGATTATCCTGCCTCAGCCTCCTGAGTAGCTGGGAAGCTGGGATTACAGATGCCTGCCACCACACACAGCTTTTTTTTTTTTTTTTTTTTTTTTTTTTTTTTTTTTGCAAGGATAGAGTTTCACCATGTTGGCCAGGGTTGTCTCAAACTCCTGACCTTAGGTGATCCACCTACCTCAGCCTCCCAAACTGTTG
The DNA here is from genome assembly GCF_030222135.1 of Aotus nancymaae. NCBI lineage: Eukaryota > Metazoa > Chordata > Mammalia > Primates > Aotidae > Aotus > Aotus nancymaae. The sequence continues at coordinate 3,142,290 of NW_026988494.1, read as the reverse complement.
GGATTACAGGTATGAGCCACTGCACCCAGGCTGGCCTATTTTTTTCAGTGGTTCTTTCTCCAGTCCTTGGTAGTTTACTGTCATGATGTGTAGATCAATAATCAGTCCAAGTCATGAAGGCTACTCTCTACTGGCATCTGGAATTCTTTCTCATTATGAATTCACTTTTCCTGGCACTCTACTCCATACATTCTAACATCATTGACCTCCCTTTCTTCTAATATTTGTCTCCTCTGCAGAGACTCATGGAAATATCTATGCTGTGTTTGAAGTTTTTAAGCCTAAAAACTGTCACTAGGCATGCATTGGGTCAATTATAGAACTTACCTGTGTTTATTTTCTGTTTTCAGAGGTCAAGCTCTGTGCTGCTTCTTTCCCAATGCCTGAAAACCACAAAATATATTTCATATTTGTTTCAGTTTTCTAGTTGTTTAAGATCAAAGGATAAATATGGGGTACCTGTTACCCCATTATGGCCTGAAGAGGAATTCCTGAATAGAGTATAGACCATAAATAATTTGTTTGAGATGATTGGGAAAATAAAACAATGACAATATCAACAATAACTAAACTTTCACCATAGAACAATCTTGTTCAATGGAACTTTCCGAGAAAATGTACGTCTTCTGTGTCTGTACTATGCTCTACAATAGCCAATAGCAGATGTGACTTTTTCCAGGCATGTTGAGAAATTAAAATTTGGCTATTGTATCTGAGAAGCCAAAATTTTAATTATATTTAATTTTAATAAATTTAAATTATCACATCTGTCTAGTGATTACCCTATTGGACAATTTAGATCTAGAATCTTGCAGAAAAATGTTAGCATTACTGAAACAGAAAAAAATGTCAGTGAAAGAGGACAAGAATAGATTGCAAATAAGGAAGGGGCATTTTTCTTTTTAGGTAGAGCAAAGCTGGGTAATGTGTGTTTAAGGTTTATGTTTTACAGTAGAACAAATAGGAAACACATTATGACATCATATGATAAGTGTTAAATAAATGAATATTTCCAAAAAATACTTTGAAAAAAATGATGAAGCACTCATGTGTCTGTCACTTCTGTTTATATTATTTCCCTCATGATCAGTGGTTAAGAGGAGCACTTGAAGAACAGACACAATGTATGAGTGGAGACCTCTGTCTCAATTCCAGTCTTCCTTCCACTTAAGCATTCACAGGGATTTCCAAGCCAAAAGGGACAGAATGGTTTAGGATGCCTCTGTCATGCTCTAGGTCATATAAGGAAGGTAATAGTTAAATCGATCAAGGATGGCACCTCTTCCAGGATGTTAAGAGACCTGGCACTTTTCCAAAATTGAAGGCAAGCGGTGGCTGCCTGTTAAACTTGCTTGTCTCAGTTACCTGCTGAGCAAAGTGATCATCCACAGTGACATTCAATTCGGGAAGCCCTAACACTGTAGCTCAAACACTGGAAGACCAACCAGTATGTCAGGAACACTTCCTGGAAGCCCTAATACCATAGATAAAACACTGGGAGACCAGTATATCAGAAACCCTTCCTTGTGTGCAATATTCATATTAAATAATGGTCTCAGCCAGGCACAGTGGCTCATGCCTGCAATCTCAGCACTTTGGGAGGTGGAGTCAGGTGGATCACGAGGTCAGGAGATTGAGAACATCCTGGCTAACATGGTGAAAACCCATCTCTACTAACAACACAAAAAATTAGCTGGGCGTGGTCACATGCACCTGTATTCCCCAGCTGCTCAAGAGGCTGAGGCAGGAGAATTGCTTGAACCCAGAAGGCAGAAGTTGCAGTGAGCCAAGGTCATGCCACTGCACTCCAGCCTGGGGGACAGAGAGAGACTCTGTCTCAAAAAAAAAAAAAAATGGTCTCTGGATGTGAAAAATATATAAGGATCTTCCCAGTAAGTTGTAGATGTCTGCAATGACTTCAGACTAAATCAGAGTCAAGGGGTTCATTCTTCCCTTAGCATCCTATTACATATGAGTGTCTATATGGAAGTTTTATTTTCCAGGTTATCATTCTACCTTTTATTAAAATGCATCTTCATGATAGACCTATTTTATAGGCCAGATCCTTAAAGACATGGGAGATAAATTGTATTTTCTGTCATTTGCGTATACAGTGCAGCATATATAATTCACTAAAAGATACACAAGGACACAAGCTTCTATTAGTCACTGTCAGGATATATTACAGCTTTGCTTGCTTGTACCTAGTCCACCATAAGTTTTAATCAGAAACATGATGTAGTTGTGGTTTTCTTTGGAAAATGCTCACCTTTGACATATGATAACATAATAAGCTGTGCGGTAGATGGCAGTTCAGTTACTATATCATTAGAGAACAGCAGAGACTCCACATTGTTCACAAGGGTAATGGAAGTAGAATAAAATACAGGAGAAACGTGTGAAGAACATGAAGAGCTCTGAAACAAGGAACACTGAGAAAGTAGGCAAGAACCTGACTGGCGCTACGTAGAGGACTGTAGTTGGCAGGTGGTAAGAGAAGGCTTTCCTGAGTCCCATAGGAGGCTCAGTGGCAAAATGCCCAGAGGATAGGCTCAGACATTCGGTCAATTCCTGGCTCTCACTCCTGGCTTTAGATTGTAATAGGTCATGTCTTTTGGATATGACCTTGGGCTGATATCCAAAGGACAAAGGCAATAGTTCCTACAAGTAACAGTTTTGTTAAAATCAAACGAGTTAAAATTTGTGTCAGCGAAGTCTTCTAAATTAAGATTCGTGTTCAGATATGACTGGTGAGGAAGTCATGGAGAACCTAGGCAGGGTGTGTATGTGAGGGTAACCTATTGTAATGCAATGGAGAAGCTTATGAGACAAGCTTGTTTAAGGACAAGATGGAAGTGTTGTACTAGAGATGTGATTTTAGGACCACACATGGCACGTCAGAGCCCACGTGGACCTTATTTCTGAGTCTTAGAACATGGGCTCTAATCGGCAAAGGAAAGTCTTTAAGAGTAGTGTTCAGTACATGAATACTGAGAGTATAAGACCTGCTTTGTTGAAGCTATGTGTTGTGTTTGTGGCAAGGAGCAGAATTTCCCTCCTTTTGATTTTCTACTGGAGCAGGATGTGGTGCAGAAAAACATAGCAGCTTGATTAGTGAGGCAGAACCATGCATGGCGGGAAACACCAAAACGATGTCATACTGTGGTGGCTTCACAGGCAGCAGCATCTCCACTGAGTTTGTGGTGATAAAAGATCCTTTTCAATAACTGCAGTAAGAGAAGAGGAAAATGGTAGATACCACTTAGCTGCTGTGAAGATGTTCATTAGCAGATGTGAAACATCACCATGGGATGTCCGGAATTGATTCAGGAGGGAGAATTTAGAGGGGATCTGGATTTCCCATTATGTTGAGAGAGTGCACTTATTTTCTCCAGTTTTTAGATCCAGAATAGTGAAGCCTGGAAAATGTGAGGCCATGGAAGGACGTAACAGCATGGTGCCAGCTACACTGTAAAGACTCGATATTATAGCCTTTCTTCCTGGAGTCAGACGGTTACATGCTGTAGTAGCAACATAAGCAAAGACATTTCCTTTTAATTCCTGCATGGCTGCTCATGCTACCCCCAAGGTATCTCTGCAAGGAATTTTGAGTGGTTACTCCTGTCTAGAAGTTGCCAAATTGAAACAAATCAGCAAGCTGAGGCAGGCAAGAATGCCAGCCCAGCGCAGGATGGTGGGAATGGAGTTGGGAGTCTGGGGTTTTCATTCTGCTTTTGCTGTTGTCTAATTGTGTGACCTTGAACAAGGTATTTAATTTTTCAGAACCAATTTTTTATTTTTTGTAAAAAGATCTCCAAGGTCCTTTTTCACCCTGACATTTTGTGAGTTCCTTTAAGTTCTCAATTCTCTGATCTGTCTACGGTTCTTTAGTAAGTGCCAGAGAGAATGGAGGTTACATCAAAGGTGGTGGTGGTTGCAGAAGGCTTCTCAGAGTAGACGGGAAATGACTAGGGTGCAGGAGTGCTCAGCAGACACTAAGGAAACTGATTTTACTGAAATTGCATGTTCTTTGGGATTATTAGTAAGATATAAGCCTGAAAAATGTGAACTGGGGTTCAGGTCATCTAAAGACTCCTCTCTACCTTGATTTTTTCAGGTTAGTCTGTTTGAAATTAGAACCTGAGCTCAGCTCAAGAAGTATGCTTACCACTTTAAGGCGAAGCAAACAATGATTGTACATATTTTTCTTAGGTGGATAAGTACATGGTTAGTATTTTTTCAAATTAATAAAAATAATAATTACCATTCATAGAGTGCTTGCCTAAAATAGTCATAGGTCCAAAATTTTTAATTCTCATAATAGCCTTAGGAAGTAGAAATCACTTACAAAGGACATAGCCATAGCTCAGAAGTGGTTAATCACACAACTGGTAAGTAATGAAGCCAAGGTTTGATTTCTAATCTCTTTTGACCTCCAATACTGAACTTTAATGTTGACCCCTTTAAGGAATCCGTGTAACTAACACACTGATGTACCACACAGTGTAGAATGTGTCAAAGTGTTTGGGCAGTTTAATGGTAAATGAATTAATTGAAAATAATTAAATGTTGCAAGCATATTAAACACAAAATAACTAGGGCATGGTTGGATCTCCACATGAATTCTTCCCAATGAAGCACTTTCTGCTGTGACAGAAATAAAGTGAAGTCTGTCAGTAATTTGAAGCATATACAGCAATTAATTCTACATTTATATGGTCTTCTTTTTAGAACTGTGTTTTAATTTTTAAAGCGCACTTTTAATATCTGTGCTATAACTGATAATTATTTTGGAAAGGGAGCAGGAGCAAGAAAATTTTAGTGGCAGCGCAACAATTTTTAACGCAACAGCTGCAAGGCTTAAATCAACCATGTGCCTAGAGCTCTGAAGCCTGTCAGAGGAAAGATAGTCCATAGTTAGCCCCTCCCACTGCAAGGTCACTGCTTTGAGGCTAGCCAAAGTTGATTGTGGCTTAAGGTCACTTTCATTGGATGGCTCCTTGGTGGCCTCAGTAAATGAGACAGTGGTTGTATTCAATTTCCTCCTGGGCAACCACCCAGGACTAATTCTGAAGACCCTCACTGCAAATAGGAGGACCAACCCTGGCACAGACACTCATCATTGTGTCCCCTCAAGGTCTGGGTCATGCTGATGCTGATTCTGATTATTATTGTTATTATTTTTATTAGATATTCTCTGAGAAGCATCTGACAGAACATGAATTTGGAAAAAAAACCAAGCACATTAGTTTCAGTTTCTGTTTGTCAAGATGAAAACAGGGGACAATAGTGAAATTTATTCTTGCTGTTCCACCCATCTCCTACCCACACTTCAAGGTCCACTTCAGGCCCCAGCCCCCAACAGAGCTGTTCAGAACCAGTAAGTCCATGATGTCCCATGAATTCCAATTGCCTCTGCTATCTATGGGTCCTTTTATGGCTCAGGATCACTTCTGACTTCAAATTGTTTTGTACTCTTGTGGATGCTCAAGTGAGAAATAGCAAGCAGGACATTAAAATCTTTCATTGGTTCATTGACTCATGAAACTTGGCTTAATATAAGCCCTCAGATGTCCTTACTGGAACAACCATGGTTTGTTTAAGATTTCAAGGAGTCTTTCTCTGAGGCCCTCCTTAACATACAAAATCTAAAATTACCTACAGCAGCCATATTCCACTGCATTCTTACCTTAGAATAAATAAAGCATACTTATGCCATATAAGAGGTGAATATTCACTCTCTCAGGTTACTTCCTTAATAGTAACACTATACCTTTGCATTCTTATGTTCATTGAAGAAAGAGGTAGAACATTAATCAATTAGCTAATTACATTATTATTTAAATATTTAGTTCCGCTGGACAAATTTCCATTATATCCGTGTTTTAATATTTTATTCCAAATATATATTTGCTTTTTGTTATGACTTTGGTTCTTCTCGTATTTCAGCCTCTCTGTCTTACATATGAATGCTTGGGCACATGTAGGGTAGTGAAGTTCTGTTTCACACGAATCACAAAACCTCTCCTGCTAAGCCGCTTCTCCCACAGGTAACTCTTCAATCTGAGACAATGTGTACTTGTTGGAAAGACCTTCATAGTATATAGTCTATGAATCCATAGGTGAGAGACTTCATTACAGCTATGGAAGAGTTAATGATGCCGAATAACTCTGTAGACTCTATTGAATTGATTGAATAAATTACTGACCTTGCAGTGGTTCTGTCATCAGTTCCCTCCATTATTTTCCACTTTGGTTCACAAGACCCTATGAGAATCTGAGGCTACTGATCACACCAACCTCACATGTTCACTGTGGGATCTCAAGACTTCAGATTGAACCACCTGGTCCTGTTGGTCCTGGACTCAACAACCACCTGCCTACCAATTACTTTGGTGATTCAAACAGAAGCTCTTAGCTGCATTTATTTTATGTATGATTTCTCTACCTCTGCATTTTTATTCTTTCTAAATCAAATCGGTTCTGACTTTGTGTACCTACACCAGTCACAGGATTTCTTTCTCCCAAAGAAATTCAAACTCTAATATTTTTTGGAAACAGGTGGCTATGTGAGTATCCAGAAACTGAGGAAATGTTCTCTAATCATCAGTCTATGATGATGGTCTCTGATATGTATGTTGTTCAAATCCACATGATCTATGCACAATATGCAGACCTGTTACTACTCAAGCTTGAGGGTAGGGGTCTTGGTGTAGTCTGGGTTCTTAACATCTGGCATCAACCTCAATAGACATGCTAGGAAGGTCCATATGAGGAAATTGTTTCCTTGTAAAACCCTGCTTCCTTTTCAGTCTTTGGGACCTTTTCCTTCTTTAGGACCAGCCCTTCTGTCTAACTCTCTAGGTATTTCTCTCTCTTTCTTTCTTTTGGAGCAAATTTTGCCAAGTAGCATGACCATATGTCATCCAAAACAGAATACTTGTAAGGCTACAAGCAAGCATTAGTTGTAACTACATTAGGAAAGCAGGTGGTATAAACCAGAATGTATGATTATCCTATGTGTAGATGTGATATTATGACATAATAAAAAATACATATATTTTGTCTCTGCCCCTGGTTCCTGGAGCACAGCTCCAAAAATCCTTAGAATCTTCCTATTGATAAGATTTGTATGCTAATAAGATGACTGGTGACTGGTGATCCCTAGATAGCTTCAGGATGGGTGTGGTCACAAGAAAAACAAAGGTATAATTAGAAAGTTGGGATTCTCAGCCCTACTCTCCCATGCCCCCAACATCTAGGGAGGAAGAGAAGAGGGGCTGCAGGTTGACTTGATCACCAATGGTCAATAATTTAATCAACCATGCCTACATAATAAAGCCTCCATAAAAATCCTTAAAAGACTGGGTTCAGAGAGATTCTAGATTGTTGAACACATGGAGCTTCCTGGAGGGTGTGCATCCAAAGAGGGCATGGAAGTGCCACACTTCTCCTTCCAACGCTGTACCTTGCCATGTGCATCTCTTGGTCTGGCTCTTCATCTCTATCCTTTATAATATCCTTCATAATAAATGAACAAACATAAGTAATGTGTTTCCTTGAGATGTCTGTAGGCTGTTCTAGAGAATTAACTGAACCCCAGGAGTGGGTAATGGGAAAATGATTTTAGCCAGTTGGTCAGAAGCACACAGCTCACAACTTGTGACTTGTAATTGGCATCTGAAGTGGGGACAGTCTTGTGGGACTGAACCCTGAACCTGTGGGATCTGACGCTACCTCCAGGTAGATAGTGTGAAAATTGAATTGGATTATAGAACACCCAGCTGGTGTCCACTGGAGAACGGATTGCTTGCTGTGTATGAAAAACTACCATAGGGCTGGTCACAGACGTGTTCTGTGTTGTATTGTGTGCAAGAGAAAGAAAAATAGTTTGATTTCTCCTTTTTCTTTCAGAGTAGACCTTCTTCAATGGGTCTTTTGAAACACAATGTTGATTTCCTTTTCCTGGAGGTGACAGTAGGGAAAGAAGATGCTACCATTGCTTCACCATCCCACCAACTCATCCTATTGCATCTGTGCACACAGTTCAACAGGCAAAACCTTCTCTGGGAATGTTATTCTTCCTGGCGAAGCAGGCATGAACAGAGAGGAAGAAGGCTAATACCCTCTTGACCATCAAGATCTGCCAAAATCACTTTAGAGGATATTGGAATAAAGTGTCTGAGAACAGATCACCCAAGAAAAAATGGGTATAATCCTAAAATGTCCATGTATCATGCCAAATGGCTGCCATTTCCCTTTGTGGATGCCATAAGTAACTGGAATTAGAGGTTATCTTCTGCAGTGAAGCTGCTGCGTAACTGCAGAGATACAGCTCATCCAGGATGCTTTCAGATTTCAGCTTTCAGAGGCAGGAGATGCAGACAGCCTCCACTTCCAGAAACCATTAAAAGAGAGTTGCAGGAACTCACGCTTTTACCTTAACAGCAAAAAAAAAAAACCTCCATCTCAGAAGCATTAATCCATCTCCAAGGTGAACCTAGGAAGGTGGTAGAAGTGTAGCTATTATTATCGTAATTTGTTTCCTACAAACAGCAGCCTCCAGGTGGAGAACTGTGAGTAGTTAACTTGCTTTTTTATTCTAGATTATTTTTCCCCCAAGTCCCCAGGTAGCCACCTCAGACAGGGCAGAGTGACTCTTTCTTGTCCCATCATGGGGAGAACAGCCCAGGATCTATTGGTTGCTGCAGAACCGAGTCTCTCCCCAGTGGACAGTTAGACATTTTGAGAGCAGAGCATGCCAATCCTCAATCAAAAGACACAGAGAAATCCAATTATCCTATAAAGAAAACAGAAAATAAAAGTCCTCACCCCTCTCCTCTTCAAAAGTTGACAGAGGAACAATTTCTGATTCATTCTGATGACACTTTTGAGATAAAGACATGGTTCTGTTGCTTTTGTGAATCCGTCTTTTTTAAAAAATATTTTGGGGCTCTGAAAAAAATATGGCTGTACTTTTGTTCACAATCTGAAAAAAAAAAAAATTAGAAAGCCTCCCATAATGCTTAAGATATTTTTTAAAAATGTTTCTGCTTTTACTCCTCAGGCCTCCAAAAAATCATATTTTTCTCAGACTTCTTCTATGAGAACTTTTTTTTTTTGGTCTCATTTCTAACTGAGGATAAAGCAGGAAGGCATATTAAAAGAAAAGAGTTTACTCCCTTGTAATAGAATTTTTCATATTTCAAGAAAAGAATGTTAAATATGAGCTGGGGGCCTGGACTTTATTTCCCTATCTTGTAACAAGGAGTATGAAAAATATTTATTTGCTCCTGACAGATGCTGGAGGAACTTAATGAAAGCTGTTAAATACTTTGGAATCCTTTGTTGGAAGAGAATGTATGAAAGTCTGATATGCTTTTGTTTCACGTGAAGTTGTCAGAAACCAGAAGGAAACCCTTCCACACCCCACCCCATTGCAAACAATGTGCTCACAAAGATATCTTTTCAATATCCATGTGTATTTGATTGTGATAAATATAGTATCTGACCTTTAACAGTTGTAAAAGTGAAAACATAAAGAAATTGGACACGCTTTGATGGCTATTGCCTATTTCACAGAGCCTCTCAGCATATTGATTGGCTGGAAGACACTACTGAGAGCTGGTATATGACTCTTAACAAACACACTCTATTAGGGGAGGCGTTTGTAGGTTTTGAGACCCTATGCAAGATAAATCACGTGGAACAAAGACTGAAATAGTCAATAAACCTGACCTTGTGACAGGAGGCCAGTAGGAAGCTGTGCATGACTTTTGTCTGGAGATAGCCAGTTCCCCCTCTTGGTTCTCTCTCTCTCTTTTGTTAATTTTTTCATTTTTGAGACAGAGTTTCACTCTTGTCACGCAGGCTGGAGTGCAGTGGTGCGATCTGGACTCCCTGCAACCTCTGCCTCCTGGGTTCAAATGATTCTCCTGCCTCGGCCTCCCAAGTAGTTGGGATTACAGGCATCTACCACTACACCCAGCTAATTTTTGTAGTTTTTTAGTAGAAATGAGGTTTTGCCATGTTGACCAGGCTGGTTTTGAACTCCTGACCTCTTGTTCTACCTGCTTCTGCCTCCCTAAGTGCTGACATTAAAGGCGTGAGCCACCACGCCTGACAGACCCCATCTTGGTTCTCTATACAGTGGAGAGCATATCTATCCCCCTGATTAAAGGCTCTGAAAGATAGTCTTAGCTGATGCCTCCTAGAGCAAGTTGGTCTTCTGTCAACAAAGTTACCATGAAATTCAGCTGGAGAAGGTTTGGTTTTTCCCCACAATTCTGTCAAGAACTTAGCTGATTCACTTTTCTCTCTTCAGTCTCCCAGAGTTCTCTCTCTGGCCTGTGTCTACATAATAAAGTTATTGTTGAAGCATTGTCTCTGAACCTTTACCTGTGAGAGACCTGTACACATGTGCTTAGGCATTGAAGGCTTTCTTTCCTGCAGGTCAGGTGCTGGCTATGACTTTTTGATTGAGTTCTAGCAGAATTCTGTATTTGGAATTTTAGCAAGGGAGGCTACTTCTCAGGAGATACCCTGTATTATCACTGTTAGAAATTTTCTATTAGTGGAAAATGGAGTAGGGAGTGTGGCAGGGAGGAGAAAGTTTTCCTTGGGTAACTTAGTGGTATTCAGTTGGCCTTGGAAGAGCTATAGTGTATACAGTCACACACTGGGCTGACGACAGAATAAGAGAAGTGAATTTCTTCACACTTGTGAGTCCTTTTCTTCCTTGGCCTCTCACCTAATGAAAAGAAACTTCAGGGCTGGGCATGGTGGCTCACACCTGTAATCCCAGAACTTTGGGAGGCCAAGGCAGGCAAATCACTTGACGTCAGGAGTTTGTGACCAGCCTGGCCAACATGGGTGAAACCTCGTTTCTACTAAAAATGTAAAACTTAGTTGGGTGTGGTGGTTTGCACCTGTAATCCCAGCTACTCAGGAGGCTGAGGTGGCAGAAACATTTGGACCTGGGAGGCAGAGGTTGCAGTGAGCTGAGATTATGCCACTGCACTCCAGCTTGGATGACAGCAAGACTCTGTCTCAAAAAAAAAAAAATTAAAAAAATTAAAAAACTTCAACTTAGGCCCATCTACTCACTTGTTTTGGGGCCAGTCTTGTTAGGCTCAGATTGACTATCTGATGGTTTCTGCTCAGATCATGCCTTTTAAACTGGCTGGGCCACTTAAAGAAAGAGTAGGTTCACAAAACTTTAATCTTCTGGCATTATAACCCTTACCTCAACTTTGGCCTCCACCCACACTTTGGGATTTGAACATGGATCTTAAGTACTTGAATCTTGGCTTTTCCCAGTGCACAGGATCTGGCTATTCCTCTAACCCTGAAGCCTGTGGTTATCTCTCAAGAGTATCGCATCCTAGATTTTACTCACAGAACCTAAAACTAACCTCACACCCTGGACTAACCTCCCAAATGGGCTATCCCTGGCCATCCACTGTTGAAAAGGACTCATGTGAGGGTGTGGGACTTGAAATTAATGTCATTGTGATGGGTCCTGGACATTTAAATGCTTTCTTGGTATGCCTCATCTTCATTCCTGCCATGGTTGTTCAAACCACACAACTCCTAGCATTTCAGGTCCTGGGTAAGAGTGCATTTCTCCCCTGAAACCAGAGAGAAACCAGACAACTGGAAACCTGGAATTCTGCTAGGCTGCTTTCTACAGGTTCAGTCCTACGATTTTTTTTTTTTGCTTTCAGAAGCTGGGTGGTTTCCAATTCAAGTTGGTGTCCTTATACTTTTTTACTGTTGAATAGTATTCCATATTATAGAAGCATCATAACATTTTTCTATTGATATTAGGCTGTTTCTGATTTTTTTTCTAATATAAACATTCTATTATGAATATCCTTATACATGTTTTTGTGCACTATTTCACACCATGGAATTTAAACTGCTTTGTCATAAGGCATAAATATTTTGACAGATACTGCCAGATGGCCTTTCTGAAATGTTGTATCAGTCAGCCACCTAAGAAACTACTGGGAGAATCGAGCTTTGCATGTGCTGTTCCACTGGTTGGAATGCCTTTCCCCATAAGTTCTTGGGGTGCTTTCTCCTTATCCTTCAGATCTCAACTAAAATGTGACCCTTCCTAAGAAACATTCTCTGATCACCATAGCTAAAGCCACCTCTCCTCATCACTTTAACATGCCTCACCTCCATAGCATTTGTTAGTGCCTGAAAGTATCTAACTAAATTACTTCTTTTTAAATATGTGGTTTTCTCTGTATGTCTCTCCATTAGAATATATACACCCTGAGGGAGGGATTCTGTCTTACCTCCTCAGCACCTAAAATAGTGGCTGTTGCAGTGGAAAGGCTCAGGAAACAAGTGATGAGTGACTGGTTACTCCAAATTATTGCCAACACTGGTTTTACTTATTTACCAAACATGTTAAGAGCACTTAGTGTTGACTAGGTGCTGTTCTCAGCACTTTATACATAGTAATGAATTTTATAGTCATGACAGCCCTTGAGGTAGGTAGCATTACTAACTCCATTTACAGGTAAGAAAACAGACCTGGGGAGAGTAAGTCATTTGTCCAAGATTTGACACCTCATCAGTGATGGAGCTGAGATTCAAACTCGGGCTTTTTGATGGGAGAACAATGAGATCTCATTGCTATTTTACTTCTTATTGCTGTGATTACTAATGGTGCTGGGGCTCATTCCATGTTCCCATGACCATGTTAAGTTCCTTTAACTGGTTCTTTTGTGAGGTAGTGGGGGGTGTTTTATTAACATTTTCCTCCTTCTTTTCGCCTTTCATTCCTTCCTTTTGTTATTGTTGTATAGGAGTGATATTTGAATAATTTTAAATACTTTAAATTATTCTTTTTCTATTGCTCTACGGGCTAAATTTGTACCAATAAAGAGTATAATTGGTCAGGGCAGTTGGGATCAGATAGAAAGAATCAGCAAGGAATTCTGCAGAGTTATTTCCATTCCAATTTGGCCCAGATGCTGAGTTTAGAGCTAGAGGGCTTTCCACCGGGCCTGCTGTGCTGGGGTGAGATACTCAGGGATGGTGGCCTCATCCAGGACCCAGAGGAGACAGGACATGAGCTCATAGGCAGATGCCATACCAACGACAGCGGCAAAAACACTGCATGTGGAGGGGTGCCCGAGCCCTGGCAGAGCCAAGGAGGAAGAGAAGACTACAGTTCTACAGACACCAAGGTTAAATGCAGACACTGCAGAATGTGCACGCCTCAGATGGCAGGTAGGGAACACCCAGGGGTGTGTCAGAAGCCAGGAAGTCCCCCAGTAAGGCCTCCTTATCCCCAGGAGCCATCTGAAGAGCTGGGGAAAAGGGAATGAAACTGAAAGACAGCCAATATCTCATCAAATAATGAGTTATACCCAGAGAAACTGTTTAAATTATTGGGTCATATTTTAGTTTAAATTAAATTGGCCTGAATTAAGTACCTCAGTTCCTGCTACTTATTAGTTGGGGGCTGTAAGAGCAGTCAAAGGACTTTTGAAGACATGAGGAAACATAAGGAAATTTGCTCTCTTGCTACAATGAAAATTTTTATCTGTTTCTAATATTAATAATGCTTACCATAAGTTTCTGGAACATACTTTAAACAGATTTGGGTTGATTCCATCTATTGCTACTTTCTATGAATTTTTATAGAGAATGGAAATTAAATTAAAAAATATCTTTTAGCTTTTATTGTTTTCACTTTATAAGTTTTTTTCAGTAAAATGGATCAATATATTGCCTAATGTCAAATCGTCCCTACATTTTTGGGATAAATGATTTTTCTAAATATTAACTTAGTTTACTAACTAAATTTTTCTACATGTTAACTAAATATTAACTGTTGTTAATATATTTTGGGATTTTCGATAGAAATAAAGTTACATATGCATACAGAACCTACCACCTTGATCAATATCTTATCTGTGCTGCTATGTAAATAACATTTTCCCCATAAAATATTTAGTGATATTAACATTTCAAGAAGCTGTGCAATGGCTATCCTCTAAGTAACTGTCTTTCTTTAGAAGCAAAGTCTCCCTCTGTCATCCAGGATGGAGTGCAATGGTATGATCACAGCTCACTGCAGCCTCGACCTCCTGCACTCAAGCAATCCTCCTGTCTCAGCCTTTAGAGTAGCTGAGAATACAGGCATGCAGCATTACACCTGCCTAATTTTCTTTTTAAAATTTTTGTAGAGACAAGGTCTTGCTAATGTTGCCCAAGCGGGTCTCAAACTCCTGGTTTTAAGTGATCCTCCTACCTTGGCCTCCCAAAACATTGGGATTACAGGTGTGAGGCATCACATACAGCTGTCCAAGTAACTGATTTTTAGTGATTCATTTTCTTTCCTCATAATTTCTACTTAGAGATTCTTGTTCTTTGCCATCCCCACCAAGGCAGCAGAAGTGACGGATCCCTTCTGTTAGTGTGTGATCTACTAACCCCAGACTTTGCTGGATAATTGGACTAAGCATAAGTATCTGACCCATGAGATTTTTCTAACCTTTCTCATAAGCATTTTGATCAGGAGTTGGTTTCCAGTTGTCTGTGGCAATGGGAGGTTAGGTAGATGTTGCGTCCAGAGTGACCATGTTTGGGTCATATATGCTGGTGAACAAGCAGGGTGAGTGTCTTAGCAAAGAGAAATCCTCAGAGCACTGGCAAAATCACCCACCTTTTTGTGATTCCTTGTATTGGGGAAAACAGCTAACCATAGAAGACTGACTTACCCTTGTATATTCTGAGACAAAATCCATTTCCAGCATTCATCAATTACTCCCTCATTTTATAAAATCCCAAGATGTCTCCATCATCTTTGAGATGTTCCTCATTAATGAGTGTTCTTCCTATTGCAATATCCTAAATAAAAGCATCGTGGTTGTCTGGTGCATTCTGTTTTTTAACTACATGTAAAAACATGACCCTGTGAGTGGCCAGGCAAGATGAAAGACATGAATAGAGAGGGAGAGGACCTGCCCTGGTTCCAGATGTCATCAGCCAATGGACTCTTCCTGCTTGCTGCCCAGACAAAACTAATTTATGGAGACTGTAGTATTGCAATAAAGAAAGACTTGGATTAACATGCAGCCAGTCTCATGAGAGAACTGAAGTTATCACTCAAATCAGTCTCCCCAAAGGCTCAGAGGTGAGAATTTTTTAAGGATATTTTGGTGGGCAGGGGACTAGGGATTGGGTCTGCTGATTGGCTGGGGATGCAATCACAGGAATGTGAAAAACAGTCCTTGTGCACTGAATCTGCCTCTGGGTGGGGGCTACAGAATTGGTTGAATCATGAGTTATGAGTCCAAGTGAGATTGGTTTAAAAAAATCTCAGTAGACCAATATTAGATTTTAAAATAGTGATGTTATCTATAGGAGCAATTGGGGAAGTCCCTTAACCTGTGACCTCTGGCCACATGACTCCTGGGTATTAAAGGATTATAGAAACTATAATATATCTATAATCTATAGTTTATAGAAACTAAAATATATCTATATTTTAGTAGAATTGCAGCCTCTCCCATAATTCTAATCTTGTGGCCTCTCACTAGTCTTACAAAGGCGGCTTCAGTCCCAGAACAAGGAGAGGAGCAGTTTTAGCAAGGAACTATTATCATTCCTTGATCCAAAATTAAACAATAAACTAAAGTCCTCCTATGGTTAGCTTGGCCTATGCCCAGGAATGAGCCAAGAGAGTCAGCCTGTGAAGCTAGAGGCAGGATGGAGTCGGCCATGCTAGATTTCTCTTGCTATCATAATACTGACAAACGGCGTTTCACTGACAGCTTTCCAGAGCCCAGGCCTCGCTCCTCAAGAGGAACTTCTGTGCTTCCTGCTTCGGTATTCTACGACTTATTCTGTACTCTTATCTCAGGTCCCCATACCAAGCCAGCTTAAGGTGATTTCTACATCTTGTAACTCAATTGCTCCTTGCTAGGACTCTGTCATTTTGCACATTCCTGGAGCATTTTGTCTAAAATGCATGAATGTAATAGAAAAACCAATGGGGAGAAAAAAGAATACCTGGGTTTAACTCTAGTTCTTCTGCCTTACTTCAGAAAGTAAAATCAGTCCTGAAAACTGCAATTATCAGTTTATTTTACACATGCCCCTTTTCCTGACCAATCTTTCATAAAATACCATAATACCATTAAAAAACAAAGATTGAGCCTTTTAAAATTTTTTATTCTAAGGGCCTAAAATGTGCCTAGCACATAGTGGGCTCTTCTAAGCATTGGTGGAATCTTTTAAACATTGATGTGGTACCAAGAAAGATTATGTGCACACTTGAGTTCTGCCTTGAGCCACCAGCAAGATCTGGAGTGTATTACTTTGTATCTCTCACCTCTTTTTTCCATATCTGCTTACCTAATGGGTTCCCATAAAGATCAAGAAAAACATGAGAAACGGGAACCCAAAGCACTTTGAAAACTTAGGATCATGGAAACCAGGGTAAAAATCATTGGTATAAAAACTTTCCAGATTCTTCATTACTACTTATTTATTCATTTCTTTTTATTTTTTAGAGAAGAGGTTTCACTCTGTTACCCTGACTGGAGTGCAGTGGCACAGCCATGGTTCACTATAGCCTGGAATTCCTGGGCTCAAGTGATTCTCCCACCCCAGCCTCCTGAGGAGTTGGGACTACAGGTGCATACCACCATGCATGGCTAATTTTATTTTTTATAGAAACGGGGTCTTGCTATGTTACCTAGGCTGGTCTGGAGCTCCTGGACAAAAGTGATCCTCCTGCTTCATCCTCCTAAAGTGCTGAGAGATTACAGATGTGAGCCATCATGCCTGGCCTCAGACTCTTTAGACAAGACTTCTTTTTTTTTTTTTTTTTTGGAGACAAGAGTCTCTCTTGGTCACCCAGGCTGGAGTGCAATCCGGGTGGTGCAATCTCTGCTCACTGCAACCTCGGCTTCCTGGGTTCAAGCAATTCTCATGCCTCAACCTCCCAAGTAGCTGAGACTACAGGCGTGTTCCACCATGCCTAACTAATTTTTGTACTTTTATTAGAGATGGGATTTCACCATGTTGGCCAGGCTGGTCTTGAGCTCCTGACCTCAAGTGATCCACCTGCATCGACCTCCCAAATTGCTGGGATTACAGGCATAAGCCAATGCGCCCAGCCTAGTCAATCTTTTTCTGTTATTAGACAGTTACAACCACGATCCAGTACATAGCCACATTGGAATTTTAGAAAGAAAAAAATAGTAAAATTTTATATGCAGGCTGTAGGTGCTTTGTTCAGCATTTAGCATAATAGGGTTGGTTACAATTTACTGTAGAAGAGGTGCTCTTTTCACTGAAAAATATCTAGCCTCAACTGTAAATGGGAGGCAATAGAAGAGAAAGTGTCCCCAGCTCCAGCTGCACCCTACTTTGAGGCTTCCAGATGTTTTTAGAGCATAGGAATGTATAAATCGGTTGGCCTTTGTATGATATTGCTGAGTTAATGAACAAACACACACTGGGGGCAGATTCTGTCAGCAAGTATACTCAATTCTGATGTAAATTGATGGAAACAATTAATAAAAATAGTTAAACGTGGCAAGAAAGCAAGCCATTAGCTGTTTGTTTGTTTTTTAAAAAAAACAGATATTTATTGTTAAAACCATAATTATGTTTCACTTTTGCAGAATAGCTGTTTTCCTCTCAATGTTATAATTAAATGGAACAATTGTTATCTTTTGGGATTTAAAATTTATAAGCAACATTGGATTTACCTTGAGTTAAAAAAAATAAGAGGAAAACAAAAAGCAAGTCAAAATTCAGGAACTTTCAGTTGAGCAAACAGAATTTGTTTTTGTACTATGGTATGGTAATTTGATTTTCAAAACAATAAAATCATATATTCGAAGAAAAAGTAAGTAATAATTAGTAGTGAAAAAACAAATACAAACATTTCTATTATTATGTTCTATAAGACGATTATTTTATAAATGGGATTTATCTTGAATCTCATCCACTTACATTAACATGCCCCTATTTATTTATTGACTACAGACTGCATAACACATGCTGTGCTATATGCCCAAGATACAAAAATATATAATTACCATATGCAATTCCAAGACATCCACAAAGAGAGGGAACTGGAGGAATCCCCAACCTGGTAGATACCTGTGATGATTAAATATATCTCTACCCTGCTTCCATGATGCCTTTAGGTCCTTCCCAGCTATGCATAGAAGGAAAGAATCTCAGGAGGCCATTATTCTGCACCTATATGCTTGAATTAAAGCTTGCAGTGAGACCTCTCTGGTGTCCTGGTCCCACAGCTTGGCAAGCCAATAATCTCTCTCTTACAATCTAGGAGAATATCTTCTCTAGTTTGGGCAAGGGTCTCTCTCTCTCTCTCTCTCTCTCATTTCTTGCACACTCTGCTTCCTCAACCCATTTACTTCCTGCAAACTTCATAAGGTATTCTATGGGATTAAACTTTTGGAAAACCAAAAACCACCTCTGCTTCTTGGCTTAGCCACACTTCCTTTGAGGCAATGATAATGAGTCTTCTCTTTTCCATAACTGTGGTCTTAATTCAGACAAGCAAAGTTTTTCAGGAACTATTACAATTACTTTCTCATTTTATTTCTCTCTTTGCACTCTAAAGCATTCCACACAAAGCTACCAAATTACTTTCCCATAAAAGTAGCTCTGATCTTGTGATCTCTGGCTCAAATTTCCTTCCTGGTGTTGGGGCCAAAAATCAATGTTCCAAAATATGGTGCTTTGATGTGCTCAACTGAAGAAAAAGTCTGAAGGTCTCTCTAACCTCCCCACACCCCACTAAAATGGAATAGTTCCCTGACTCCCCTTGCAGGACATGTGTCAGAGGTGTGGTTCATCTGTTCAGCTGCCACTGCTGCTCAAAACCCTTGTAAGAAGGGGAGCATGCAGGTGGGCTCATGCAGGAGCTAGGGCAAGCACTTTTTGGGGTACAGTCTCATAGTAGCATCTAGGGGTGGGTCCCTGTGACTCATGAAGCCCAAGTCGGCTTGTGTTATCGTGTGCTCTTTTAGCTTTGCTGTCAATGAATGGCTTAAGTGTTAAACAGCTCAGTGGACACTCTGACTTTTTGCAAGGGCAGAGGGCCAGTGTGACAGCTTTCTGTATCCTGAACTCTTGTCCAGCATCCAAGAAAATTCAGGTCACACATATACTTGAAGGAGAGTAAATGTGAGGGTTTTATTGAGTGGTGGAGGTGGCTTTCAGCAGGATGGATGGGGAAATGGGAATGGGATGGAATGAGAAGATGTTCTTCTCCTGGAGTTTGGCCACCCAGCAGCTGATCTCTCTGATTGTTCCCAGCTGAAATACTCCCAACATTCAGATGTTCTGTCTCTTCCCTCCTTCTCTGCTGCTCTTCTGCTCTTCTGTTTGTCTGTTCATCTGCTTGGGGAGTCTGGGGTTTGGTGTCTATATGGGTAGAGGATGGGGGGTGTGACAGGCCAAAAGGCAACTTTTGGGCATGCAAACAAGAATGCCTGTTCCCATTTAGGGCTGCAGGTTTCTAGGCTTGAGGGTGGGGCCTTTGCCAGGGAACCACCCTATTCTACCCAGTATTTCCCTGTCTCCTGTCTGTATCATCACCAGTGACTTTCCCAAAGCACAGAGTGAAGTTGTTGTCTGAAGCTCCTTTATTTGCCTAAAGTCTGGACCCACCAACAGGGAGAGAAATCTAACATGGCTGACTCTGTCTTGTTTTTAACCTAACAAGCTAACTTCCTTTGCTCTTTCCTGCACATAAGCAAAGCTAACTATGGGAGGGATTTAGTTTATAGTTTAACTTTAAAGCAAGGATAATAATAGCCCCTTGCCAAAACTAACCCTCGAGAAGATAAGGAGGGCTTACACACAAATAACAATGTTATGCTGAAGATTCACAGAAGCCCTGTGACCTGATCAAGGACAAAGACATTTGCAACCTCCTCGAACTCCCATTGATGCCTATACGTATGTGGTCACCAGTTACCTCCTGACCTCAACTCCCTCTTTAGTGCCCCTTTCCCAGTATGAAAGGAATTTTTGAGAGCCATGCTTTTTAAGATGATTGAGACACTAGTCTACCATCTTTTCAGTTTGCTGGCTGTCCAAAATAGCATCACTTTCCTTGCCCTAACTCCTTGTCTCTCAACTTATCGACTATCGTGCAGTGAGCAGTACAAGCTTTGGACTCAACTATAGCAGGAGAACAATCATTTCCTTTATTTCCCCTCCCTGCCATCTCATTATTTGTTGCAGAAAAGAAGACTAAGAATTTAACCATACTTGAACAGACCCTTCCACAATACAATGTCTGTCTCTCGGGATCATTCAAATTCCAAAGAGAACTATTGACAACTTAATCTTTATTTCCCATCCATTCATTCTCCCTAGTAACCATTTATTGCCCTTCACCCCACTCCCATAACCTGTTTTGCCACTATCATGTTTTTGCTAGGGTGGTACATAAACTTCCAAACCCCACTGGAAGTGTGGGTAATACTCTGCGAATCTCCATGTGTATTCATTAACAATTTTGTATGCCGTTTTTCCAGTTAATCTGCCTTTTGTTAGTTAGTTTTTCAGTGAACTTTTAGAGGTCAAAGGGGGAGTGCTCCCTTAGTCCCTACACTGGCTTCCCATTGTCAATAAAATTAGCCCTCACACCTTGGATATTTAAATCTCCCATGTTGGCCTTAATGTAACTGTTAAACTTTCCTCTTCCTCATTTCTCCTTTATGTCCTTCGGCTTCAGGAAACAAGCAAAATAACATACTTGCTTTTCTTTTTTCTGTTTTGTTCATGATGTACCTTCTGTAAGAAATGCTCTTCCCTCCCTTCACACCAATTTTCATATGACCAAATTCTGTCCGTCCTTCAAAGGCCAGATGCCATGCTGCTTTCTTCTTGAAGACTTCCCTATTCTCAGCCAATGCCAGCTGCAGGAAACGAGATAATGAAAAGTAAAACTGAGATGAGTTTATGGCTGGTACTAAAAGAAAAGAATAAAATGTTAGTGAGGACTAAACTTTGATTTTTCTTACCATGCCCAAATTCCTGTCTAAGGGATCTGGGGAGTCATGCCCTACTTACCATAAATTCTCATCAGATGGGTTTTATTTAACCCTACATCTCGTGACTTACTTTCCAATCTGATTCTCACACAACACTAGGTGACAAAGAAGAAAATCAAAATATTTTACTACAAAACATGTTTCTTTGCCATATTTTTAAATGACCCTGCAAGCCATCCTTTACGAGGCGGGGTGGAGGTCGGGGTGGGGGCGGGGGGAGGATTTGCAGCTGTAAAGAATATTAACATACCTAGATCATTTTCTTCCCAATCCTGGCTCTCCCAATCCTGAAGAGATTAACTGAGAGTCTAGCACCTTTTAAAGGTCTGAATAGGAAACATTTGTCACTATTGTCTCTAAGAGCAGCCACCATGAGACTTTGAAAGAACCACAATCTTTTATCTTAACCCAAATGTTTCCTTTCTATTAATCCTAGGTCTTCAGACAAACTCAACCAATTGTAAATCAGAAAATGTTTCAATGTACTTATAGCCTGGAAGCCCCCTGCTTTGAATTGTCCCACCTTCTGGACCAAACCAATGTATTTCTCACATGTATTTGATTGATGTCTCATGCCTCCTTAAAATGTACAAAACCAAGTTGCACCCTGACCACCTTGAAGACATATTCTCAGGACCTCCTGAGGGCTGTGTTACAGGCCATGGTCACTCGTATTTGGCTCAGAATAAATCTCTTTAAATATTTTACAGAATTTGACTCTTTTTGTCAACATTAGTCTAGAAATAAAGGTAAACATGTAGAATAAAGTCATAATTCTGTAACAGATATCAGGATGTGCCTGAATGAGATCTAAGCATGGGATTACCCAAGACTGAGTCGTGACTGAGCCCCTCAGAGCCTCGAGTAGAAATGGTCTACTTGGTAGTAGGGCTGGACACTGAGAAAGAGCTATAGCTAGTTCTTTCTATGGTACTGGCTGACATGAGGGACCTTTCCAACTCTGACCTTATGCAATGCTGATGTGCAACATTGTAAAATTAGCTCCTGATGACTTATCTAAACTCCTATTGTACTTTTATTGTGTCTCTCTTACGATACTAAAATTAATGATAATATAATGAGGACATTATTTATCTGTCCCATCTCCACTGCTAAATGACAGCATGCTCAAAGGCAAGGCTCACCTGATACAGTACCCTGCACATAATTCTCAGACCACTCAGTTAAAAAGTTGAGACATCAAAGCATTGATATCCATACTGGTTCCATCACATTAAGCATTGTGACAATAGTAAATTCAAAGACGGATGATTCTGGTGCCATAAGGAGGTTTGTCCTTGTACTTGGCAGTCTCCCGATGGAACAGCGACGTTCTGAAACTATCCAGTCTTTATTGATCAGTACAGCATATGCCAATTAGACGGCAAATTCCATATTTTTTTCTGTTCTAAGGGTATCTTGACACTGCAGATGATTAAATAAAGTATGAGAGGTACACTCACTGGCACATTATATCAATGTCTGCAGCATGACTGGAGTGAGACCAGAAATTTCCATGAGACCCAAATTATTCCCATATGAGGGAAGAATACGGTCATTATACTTACCTTAGTAAAAGAAGAACATGATGAAAAAATAGTATTTCTATAAAATATGGGAGCTACTTTAATCTAGCACTTCCATCTTTAATGAAGTAGAAAAAAACTTCCCAATCAGCTCACCTGTGAGGATCATGATCTGCTTTATAAATGAGACATTAGGGTAAACCTGGACAGAGGAACATGATGAGGGAAGTAGCTTTTGTTAATTAAAATAAATAATTTCCTGTCTGTTTTGAATTCTGTTTTATCTGTTGCTACTTCCCCTGACAAGGCCTCTCTGTCTATTAATAATGAAAAACCTGGTCCCAAATCATTTATATGTAAACGATTAGTTATATGTGACTTCAATGAGCATTGGTCCTGCTCATGGATGCTCCTATGGAAGGCTGAAAGCACAATTTTAGAATGTTTCTTTCCTCCTATGAATCCTGAAAGGCACTGGGATTTAAATTTACTCTCATTCTGTCATCTTTCAATAGAATGTTTTTCCCCACTTTGGAAAAATTGTTCCAGTGTTTTTGGACATCAGGGTTAATGTCAGTTTTCTTAAGTTGTGAGTACATCTGACTGAAGTAAATAAACGTTTTAATTCTTAAATAGTATCTTTTCCACCCCACAACCCTCTTCCCCAGTTGGAAAGAACCAAGGAAAAGAGATACTTGATTTAAAAGATGATCCAGTAATATATTCTGTTTGCTTTCCTGCCTTCTCTTTGGCTAAATGCTACATTGATTGTTAGCACTTGAAGTGTTGCCACATTCAGCAATACAAGCTTCACATGATTGGATATTTAACTTGTGGGAAAGAAGCCCAGATCTTTCTCTCCCTCTTTTTTTCTCCCTGTGTGTTTACTGAAACAAGAAGTGTCATAACCAGCTTCTCTGTTTACTTTCAGCCCATTGTTTTGAGAAGAATGAGGAAAAAAACTGACTAGCGTTCAGAAGCAGCAGTCAAGAAAAGCACACGTCTTTTTTCCTCTTATATGCAAACTTGTTTAATCAGAGCATTTGTACTTTGATGTATTGTTATTACTTCTCTCTATGGGAATTGATTTGTAATGCTACCTAATCAATGTGGTTCCAATTTTAATCTTGGAGCTGAGTAATAAATATAAGACATTAATTTCCATAAACCATATATATTTGAAAGCTTCATTTACATAGTGAACAATTTAGTCCTATAAAATCTAATGCATTTCTATTCCTTTTGGGTTACTGTTTGCATAACCTTTTTATAGCTCTGGTGAACCATAATGCTGCCCAGTGTTGACAAATTTCTCACTATTGTCCAATGCATAAAAATGTATTTTAAGTAACTCTCCAATGTTCTCTCAGTAATTTTTCTTCTTTTTTTTCCCCTCACTTACTATTGAGGGTAATTCCCTTTTAGGAGCTGAAACATTCCATTTATTTCCCCTTCCAATTTCAGCATCTCATTTGGCAATTTTCTGTAGCCTAGTATAGGCTTCTGATATAGTTGGTACCAAGACAACCCCATTTATCCCAGAAAAGACTGCTCAGCTTTAAGAAAAGTGCAGACTCAGCTGTAAGTAATATCATCTTTGTCTCTAAGAGGTTGGGGAAATGAGACTGAGTGTAACTGAGTACACTTAACATATAAATGAGCATTTTTAGGTGACTGAAGATGAATTGAAGATGTTGAAATAGATCATCATATTTTAGAAAAATACATATGTGCATAAATAAAGTGTGTGCATATATATGCATACATCTATATCTATATGTACATATCTATATATTATAAATATATATACAGAGAGAAAGAGAGAGACAAAGAGAGAGAGGCTTAACATATAAAATAGATTTAGCTTCCAACCATTCATCTTTAGCAATTCTACGTGCTTGATGTTTTGATTATTTAAGATTTTTTTGCTTTTTATAGACAACATGAACCTAATCTTGTAATATCCTAAATGTGGATTACAATTTATAGTTTTAATGCATTTTCATGCATATTATCACATTTGATCATTACAACATTTCCATGAGGTATTAGTATGTTACTGTTGAAGATAAGAAATCTAAGAACTAGGAATTTTTATGATTATATGTTATTGACACAAAGGGAATACTTACTGGGTTTATCTGGAGTATAAGAACAACTGAAACATACACCTGTTTCAGCAGAAATAGTCATTAAGATATTGACATCATTTTATAAGACCACAGTAAATGTTCCCCTGGTTACCCAAGCCTTTTGAACCTAGGGGAAGATGAATTACTGCCAAGGCAGAAGTGCATTGGCTCCAGCCCTTACTGTGTGTTCTCCTGTGACTCTGCAAAACAACTTGCCCTGAATCCAGTCCAGGTGGGTAGTGAACCAAAATCATTAGCTGTTGTTTCAAAAACAATGTGGAATAAATCAGGGGTCTCAGTTCAGTTCCTAAAAACAAGACTCTATTTCAACCTTCCTACCTCTGCTAGGCAGTCTCCCTGGTCAAAGATTAATTGGTACACGAGAAGAGTGTTTCTTGCTCTCCCTGGAGTCAGATAAATGAATGCTGAAGAGGACGCCGGGTCTGTGTTGTAGATAGGGGCAGCACAGAGACAGGAACAAAGGTTTTCAATGAGGATGCTAAGCTTTAGTTATACCCGTTGCACCACTGTACCATCCAGCTGACTCTACTTCTCTGCATGAGCCGTGAGGGAGAGAAGCAGGGGATTTGGAGTCAGGTGCACCTGGGTTGCAATTCTTGCTGGTCCACTTACCAGCACTGGGAATTAGGGCATGTTACCTCCCAGAGCTTCAGCACGGAGAATTGTCGAGTAAGAGGTGTGCACTAGTTTCCTAGTGCTGTATAACAAATTACCACCAGCTTAGCAGCTTAAAGCAACACCCATTCATTATCTCAAGTTTCAGTTGGTCAGAAGCCCAGGCACAGCATGGCTGATCTCTGCCCAGGATACCACAAACAAGGTATTGGCCTGGACTGTGATTCTCATCTGCTGATCGAGACCTTCTTTCAGGCTCACAGGGTGTGGGCAGAATTTATTTCCTTCGAGTTGGAGCTAAGTTCCTAGTTTTCCTGCTAGCTTTAGGCAAGGAGCTGCCCTCATCTCCCAGAGGTTGCCAGCAGTTCCTTGCCACGGAATCCCCAGGGACAGTCCACAAGATGCATATTTGCATTTTTCCAGGTGAGCTGACGCACATCTCTCTGACTTTCTTTTCTGCTATCAGAAAAAAAATCTGCTTTTAAATGGCTCTTGTGTTTAGGTCAGGCCCACCTGTATGCTTTCCCAACATTAAGGTCAGCTGCACCATATAACATCACTTAAGCATGGAAGTAAAATCTACGATAGTCACAAACCCAGGATAATGCAGAGCATGCACATCACCAGCAGGAATCTTGGGGACAGTTTAGACTTCAACATGTCACCCAGGGGTAAAATTTCTATGAAAATAATCTATCTCCAGACAAATAGTTGGCATACAATAAATAGTAATTCCTCTGTAAAATATGGTTAAGACTTAATCGATTTTTAAAGGTATGACAATTCTGGTTAACTATTTTCTGCATCTGTCTCCCATTAAGAGAAAAATTTCATGTAAATTACACTAATTTTACTAATCATAGCATCCAGCCCACCACTGAGCACATAGAGTGCCTAGTAAAGACTTGTTCGAATGATGTGGGCTATGGAAAGGTAAAGTCATACTTTCATACTAAATAATCGTGTTGACATTTTGAAGACTATAGGCTGTGAGTCAAGACTCTCTAAGGGCATTTATATTCACATGCATAGTTTCAACCAATGGTCATTTATTAGCAATTCATAAACCTTTATTTACAGATCAAATGACTGTCAACACTCAAACCTGTATGGACAGCTGCATACTGGCCATTGCCGCTCACATGTTACCTAAACATCTCAGACTCAACATGTTGCAAACAGAACTGCATCCCACAAATAATTTCCTTCTTTTATATCTTCTATCTCCATGAATATGTTAAAATTTCTCCAATCTCCAAGGCCATAAACTGGATAATTATTCATTTTTGACTCTCATCCTTCTTCCCTTTTTTATCCAATTGGCCAAATCATGCCAGTTCTGTCTCCTGAATGCCTCTTTCACCCATTCTGGCTTCTTTGTTTATGTTATCCTTGGTCTTCATCATTCCCTATCTGGCAATGGCAGTGGTGTAATCTCAGGTTCTCTAATTCATTCTGCAGTCTATTGTTCAAATTATTTTTCAGAACTATAAATCTGATCCTGTTTCTTGCCAGTTTTCAATGAAATTCAATCAATTTTAAGAAGAAAAAAAACAAAAAACTGGCTGTCCAGCTTCTACTTTCACTATGTGGCCATACATGAACCTCCATATAGCGTGAACAGTTACCTTTTAAAAGTACTTTTGAAGCATAATTTACACACAATAAAACACAGATACTATATGTGTGTTGATGTGTTTTGATAAATGAATATATTTGTGAAACCATTATCTAATTAAGATATAACACATCAGTCATCTTTTTTGTAAAATATAAACCTTCTTATGTTTCTTGTTACTCTCAAAAGCGTTTCATCACAGAATGAAATTCTATTCCCATTCTTGAAACTGCCTTTGCAAAATTATGACTGAGACAGTGAAAGATCTAATTTACTCAACTCCATCTTGCTTCTAACCTCCAAGCGGTCCTTGTTCATTCCTGGCCACAGGCTGAACTAACTTTGGGAGAAACTTAGTTTGTAGTTTAAACAAAGATGGTAATAGCCTTTTGCCATTGCAGACCTTCTTCTTGCATGTGGACTATACTGGCTTTGTAGGACTAACATTAGCCACAAGATTAGAAATTATGGTTTAGGAGTCAGGTAGCTGGAGGCTACAAGATTCTGACCCTCCCTAAACTGCTTCTAAGATCAGTGCTTGAGGTATTTTGCAGACCCTGCACTTCATGGATCAGCTGGAACCCCCCAAGATCAATAAACTGGCTCATATGATCTTGTGGCCCCAACCCAGGAACTGACTCAGTGTAAGAAGACAGCTTTGACTCCCTATACTCCTGCACAGCCACATCTGCATGAATTACTCTTTCTCTTGCAATTCCCCTGTCTTGATGAATTGGCTCTATCTAGGCAGTGGGTAAGGTGAAACCCTTGGGTGGTTACATTCTTATTTATATAATTACATAGGTAGGACCCTGCCCAACTCTCTGACCTTTTCTCCTACAAATCTGCCCCTCATTCGTACATCCCATCCCTGTGGTCTTTTCTAGTTGTCTCAAGTTCCTCTCTGCCTTTGCCTAGAACACTTTCATGGCTTTCTGCCTTGCTTCTGTCAACCTTAAATAATGAGATTCAGAAAATATTATTAAGTATAGAATGTATTTCAGTGAAAAGCTTGAGGATAGCCACCCAGGAAGCACTGACTCCAAATAAATGGGGTCAGTGCTCCAAGGTAGGGAGGTTAAGATTTTATTTATAAAGGGGAGAGACAGAGAAGTTGCAGCAGAATTACATTTTTCATCAAGACAAATCCATACATTATAGCAATTTGATTGGTTACAGATTGCTGCATTCCAAGGAAAGTTATTTTATTACTCTATGAGAAGGGATAATGATCGAGTGGGTCTTATCTCTGTTACTGTTTGGTCTTCCTAATAACTTATAAAAGAAAAAAATAAAGGGCAGAAAGAAGCAGCTACAGCTACATGCCTCATCACGCAAGCCATATAGCCAGATTCCTTTCAAGGCTCAGAATAACTTAAGATTTCAACAGCTTTAAGTTTGAATTATTTTCTTTCTTTCTTTCTTTTTTTTTTTTTTTGAGATGGAGTTTTGCTCTTGTTACCCAGGCTGGAGTGCAATGGCGCGATCTCGGCTCACCGCAGCCTCCGCCTCCTGGGTTCAGGCAATTCTCCTGCCTCAGCCTCCCGAGTAGCTGGGATTACAGGCACACGCCACCATGCCCAGCTAATTTTTTGTATTTTTAGTAGAGACGGGGTTTCACCATGTTGACCAGGATGGTCTCGATCTCTTGACCTAGTGATCCACCTGCCTCGGCCTCCCAAAATGCTGGGATTATAGGCGTGAGCCACCGCACCTGGCCCGAATTATTTTATTTCACATTTCCTTCAGGTTTGTTCAAATCTTCTTTCTTACAGCCCAATAGATCCTGGCTTAAATGATGTGTCCTATGGGGAGCTTCTTAATGATTCTATTTTAAATTGCACTCATAATTTAATCGGCCATTACTTGTATTGTCAGCTGACAGAATTTATAAATTATTTATTTATTTATTTATTTAGACACCTGTCTCTCGGGTGTGTGATCATGCAGCCTTGACGTCCCATGCTCTAGCAATTGTCCCACCTAAGCCTCCCAAGGTGCTGGGACCACAACCCACCACCACACCCAGATAATATGTAATTTTTTTTACTGATGGGGTCTCCCTGTATTGCTCAACCTGGTCTCAAACTCCTGGGCTCAAAATGTCCTCCTACCTTGGCCTCCCAAAGTGCTGGGATTACAGATGTGAGGCACCAGGCCCAGCCTACATTTGTTTATATGTTTGCTAGAATGTAAGAGGACTTGGGATGGCTTGTTTACTGCCATTTTCTCAATGCTCCAAATGGTATCTAAGAGTAGTCCTCAGTAAATATTTGTTGAATGGAGTGGGTGAAATCTACACTCTATAGCATGGCATAAAAAATCCTTCATGATATGAACCTTGTATCTTACCTATATTTTCTGCTTCCCATAATCCCTAAACTTCACTCAGTTTCAACTACTTAGAGTTCCTTAAAGACACTAGGTCTCCCTTCACCTCTGGCCACATACTTACTGTTCCTGGAATTTCCTTGCTTCCTTTGTTTGCCTTTCAAATGCTTGCTCCTTCTCGGCTGAAGTTTCTTTTTTTTTTTTTTTTTTTTTAATTGCATTTTAGGTTTTGGGGTACATGTGAAAAACATGCAAGGTTGTTGCATAGGTGCATACGTGGCAGTGTGATTTGCTGCCTTCCTCCCCTTCACCTATATCTGGCATTTCTCCCCATGCTATCCCTCCCCAACTCCCCACCCCCCCCCCGCTGTCCCCTCCACTCCCCGCCAACAGACCCCAGTGTATAGTGCTCCCCTCCCTGTGTCCATGTGTTCTCATTGTTCAACACCCGCCTATAAGTGAGAACATGTTGTGTTTGATTTTGTGTTCTTGTGTCAGTTTGCTGAGAATGATGGTTTCCAGGTTCATCCGTCCCTACAAAGGACGCGAACTCATCATTTTTGATGGCTGCATAATATTCCATGGTGTATATGTGCCACATTTTTCCTGTCCAGTCTATCATCGATGGGCATTTGGGTTGGTTCCAGGTCTTTGCTATTGTAAACTGTGCTGCAATGAACATTCGTGTGCATGTGTCCTTATAGTAGAACAATTTATAATCCTTTGGATATATGCCCAGTAATGGGATTGCTGGGTCAAATGGAATTTCTATTTCTGGGTCCTTGAGGAATCGCCACACTGTCTTCCACAATGGTTGAACGAATTTACACTCCCACCAACAGTGTAAAAGTGTTCCTATTTCTCCACATCCTCTCCAGCATCTGTTGTCTCCAGATTTTTTAATGATCGCCATTCTAACTGGCGTGAGATGGTATCTCAATGTAGTTTTGATTTGCATTTCTCTAATGACCAGTGATGATGAGCATTTTTTCATATGCTTGTTGGCTTCATGTATGTCTTCTTTTGTAAAGTATCTGTTCATATCCTTCACCCATTTTTGAATGGGCTTGTTTGTTTTTTTCTTGTAAATCTGTTTTAGCTCGTTATAAATTCTGGATATCAGTCCTTTCTCAGACAGGTAGTCTGCAAAATTTTTTTCCCATTCTGTTGGTTGCCAATTCACTCTATTGACTGTTTCTTTTGCTGTGCAGAAGCTGTGGAGTTTGATTAGGTCCCATTTGTCTATTTTGGCTTTTGTTGCCAATGCTTTTGGTGTTTTGGTCAAAAAGTCCTTGCCTACGCCTATGTCTTGAATGGTTTTGCCTAGGTTTCCTTCTAGTGATTTTATGGTGTTACGTCTTATGTTTAAGTCTTTAATCCATCTGGAGTCAATTTTAGTGTAAGGTGTCAGGAAGGGGTCCAGTTTCTGCTTTCTGCATATGGCTAGCCAGTTTTCCCAACACCACTTATTGAACAGGGAATCCTTTCCCCATTGATTGTTTTTATCAGGTTTGTCAAAGATCAGGTGGTTGTAGATATGTTGTGTTGCCTCTGATGCCTCTGTTCTGTTCCATTGGTCTATATCTCTGTTTTGGTACCAGTACCATGCTGTTTTGATTACTGTAGCCTTGTAGTATAGTTTGATGTCCGGTAGTGTGATGCCTCCCGCTTTGTTCTTTTTGCTTAGAATTGACTTGGCTATGCGGGCTCTCTTTTGGTTCCATATGAAGTTTAAGGTGGTTTTTTCCAGTTCTGTGAAGAAGGTCATTGGTAGCTTGATAGGGATAGCATTGAATCTGTAAATTACTTTGGGCAGTATGGCCATTTTCACGATATTAATTCTTCCTAACCATGAACATGGAATGTTTCTCCATCTGTTTGTGTCCTCTCTTATTTCGTTGAGCAGTGGTTTGTAGTTCTCCTTGAAGAGGTCCTTTACGTTCCTCGTTCTCTGTGTAACTCCTTGACTCTTTCAGCAGACTTCAATCTCCCTGCTTTATATACCTCCTCCCCACATTCTTCTTAGGATAGCCCCTAGAATGTCCAGGAAACATTCATTTTTCAGTGCTGTGTTTTTCCACCAGTGTCTCAGCTCTTTGAAGATTTAATGATGTCTTTCATCTTTGTATCGCTGATACTTAGCCAGTTTAATAAATAATTTGAACTCAATAAATTATTGAGTGTTCAAAGAAAATAATAGAAAACAAAAGAAAGAGAAGGAAAAGGTAGGAAGAATGGAGGAAAAAGAAAATAGCTAGAAAAGAAAAATAAAATAGATATTTAGATAAATATTGATATATAAATTATGTCCCTCAAAAGTGAAGAGTCCAAGGTCTCAGAAAAATAATCTAGTTAATTCATGGCTACCTTCAATTGTTAAATCAAGGGCTTATTTGGATTAAAACTTTTTCAATTCTTGCTCTCTATCTCTGTGTGTGAGAGAGAGAAAGAGCAAGAAAGAGCAGGGATACTATTTCTGAAGGGAAAAAGAAGATCGTATATGTTAAAAGTAAAATTTCAGCCAAATTGAATTTAAGGAGTTTAAT
Source organism: Aotus nancymaae (assembly GCF_030222135.1). NCBI lineage: Eukaryota > Metazoa > Chordata > Mammalia > Primates > Aotidae > Aotus > Aotus nancymaae. The sequence continues at coordinate 3,110,418 of NW_026988494.1, read as the reverse complement.
TGAGCAATGAATGCTTTGCAAATTGGGCAGCCCCCAGAATCACAGCAGATTCAGAGAGACTCCAGGGGTGCCTCATGGTTAGAACAAATTTATAGGCAAAAAAGGAAAGTGATGTAAAGAAATAGGAAGTGAGTTACAGAATAGCTGGATTGGTTACAGCTCGGTGTTTGCTTTATTTGAATACAGTTTGACTACTCAGCATTGTATGAGCAGTTGAAGTATGGCTGCCGGGATTGGCCAAGACTCAGCTATTGTTACAGGTGCATATCCCTAAGATAGGTTTTCAGTCTTGGTAAGCTATTAAGTTAGGTTGCAGTTAGGACTCAAATACAGAATTACAGAGTCCTTCTCAGGCCATATTTAGTTTGCTTTAACATATAGAAGAAAAATATATTCCTAAATAGTAGTTTGAGTATAAACTCATAACAGGTTTAAGTACAAACAAATAGTAATACACACACACACGTGTACATATCCATATGATGTTTGTTAGACATATAATTAATTTCCTAATATTTTATTTTAATGATGGGAAACCCATTTACCACATGATCAGATCTGAAGATAACTTTTTTGTGTGACACCTAGCAAAATCCCCCAGTTTTCCCTTATTTCAGCTTCATTCCTTCTTTAATCAATTTTTTCTTTTGAAGTTGCACAGATCAAGAATAATAGAGAGGAAACTTATGAGGTCGTTATATTAATTGTGTTATTTCTACTTCATATTTTATAAAGCTTTGACATCTTGGGGGCCTCTCTGGCCTGGGAGAGACTGTCCCTCCAAAGGTTATCTAATTTCTAGATATAGCAAATGCGACCCCCTCACCCCAGCCCACCCACCCTGTGAACATACCTTTCATTTGTAAACCAAGAAGCCAAAGCTCCTCTCTCCCACCTCCTCCTTTATGTAACTCTGAGATACCAAGCCAATATTTCCCCTGCCCTGAAGTATCCCTGGGTCAGGAACTAAACAACTAGAGACCACTCCTGTAGCCCAGAGCCTGCTGAAATTATTCCAACTGTCTAATCCTCGACTTGATCAAACTTGCCCACTTTGTCTCACCCATTTCTTTCCAAGGAAACCACAGTGAAGGCTCTGAGCCATGCTTTTCCCTTCTTTCTTCATTCTGCTTCCTGAATGAACCAGCTACTTCCCAATGTGGCCCTGTGTTCCTTTCTCTTTGGAACTGCGAGTAATAAAACTTTGTGTGTCATCATTCAGTCACTTCTATAAAGTAAATCTAGGTACAATCAAGAAATGGTTTTGTATAGGTAAAACAAAACTAGTAATGAATCTTTGAATAATATGATTAATTTTAATTATCAGTACTCTGCCTGCTCCTTTCCCTCAAGACTTTCATGTAATAGTAATCAAACCAGTAAAATCAAGAATTGCCTCTAATATTAATCACACTAGAATGCAGGGAGCTATGAGGGAAAGAAATGAAAGAATTCCCTGGGAAACACTGCAATACGTGTTCACATCATTCTCTGGAACAATACTTTGGACAAAAATCCATTTAGCTTGTTCTCAGCCACCATAGTAGTTTTCCTGAATCATAAAATTCCCATTATGAAATAAACCCTGACGTTAACTTGATTAGTACAATCGTAAATCTCAGCAGCCACTTGCATGCTTTAAACTGCCATTTTTCAGGCCACAATTATAGATTCTATTATTTTCCCTACGTATAGAAGTAATTAGATATTATTTCAATGCACCACCAATGTTTGTCAGTATTTTTTAAAGCCATGTAAAAGACTCATTGGTGTAAAACTACTGACACAAAGTTGTGAGAGTTCAGTGGCAATATATTAATTTTGTTGATTAATTATAAACTCAATTGAAAACAAACCAAAATTATCCATGGCCTTTGTTATGAAGGTATATACTCCCATTTACACATAGCTTTCTTTGAATGTTTACATGTATGGGCGTATCTATTCTTGGGGCTCAGAAAGTGATATCTCAAAATACAGTGCTTTGAGAAATCTTAATATCTCTTTGGCCTTTTTCACCACTCCTGTCTCTCAATCATCTGTCTCTCGCAACGCACCAGATGCAGTTGCTCTCCAAAGTTCCTTTATCTGCCTAAAGATCAGACCTATCAAAGAAGACAACAATTACCTGTGGGCCCCTTTCTCGTGTGTTCATTAACTGAATTCATACTGTTACAGGAAAGGGATCTCGATCCAGATCCCAAGAGAAGGTTCTTGGATCTCACGCAACAAAGAAGTCAGATTGAGTCCTTAGAGTGAAAGCAAGTTTATTAAGAAATTAAAGGAATAAAGAATGGCTACTCTATAGACAGAGCAGACCCAAGGGCTCCTGGTTGTCCATTTTTATGGTTATTTCTTGATGACATGCTAAACAAGGGGTGGGTTATTCATGCCTCCCTTTTAGACCACATAGGGTAGCTTCCTGACTTTGCCATGGTATTTGCAAAGCATCAGGCACTGGTGGGAGTGTTGTAGTGAGGACGACCAGAGCTCACACTCGCAGCCATCTTGATTTTGGTGGGTTTTAGCCAGCTTCTTTACTGTAACCTGTTTTATCAGTGACCTGTATCTTGTGCTGACCTCCTATCTCATCCTGTGACTTAGAATGTCCTAACCGTCTGAGAATGCAGCCAAGTAGGTTTCAGCCTCATTTTACTCAGCTCCTGTTCATCATGCAGTTGCTCTGGTTCAAATGCCTCTGACAATACTGCAGGAAGGAAGACCTAGGTCTGTCATACCTGGGCAGACTTTTGTCACAAACCATTGTCTGCTCTTTGAATCCAACAGGCTTTGGCCCAGGCCATTGTACATTCCTTAAGCCTGTTGAATTCCCCTAAAAATTATTTACTACCTCCTAAAATCATCCAGACTTCCTATTTCCCTTTCCCTGAAAAATAGGATATATAATTATCTGTACCCATTGTGTGGTGGCATAATTACTCTCCCCCATGCACACTAACGATTTTGTGTGCCATTTCTCCTAATAACCTGCCTTTTGTGAGTTGCTTTTTCAGCCAAGGTTGTTTCAATGGTGAAGGGGATGATTCCCCTTGGCCCCTACACTACATGTAGATAAATAGTTACATTATTTAGATAAGACATTAAAGAGAGCTTTCTAGTCTAAAGTAAACGCTTTGTAATAAAGATTTTTCTTTGAATCATATTTATATAAATTTCATAAAGTAAGAAAAGGAAATATTCACATATAGTTTGCTGTTTAATGGATTGCTGAAATGAGGTGCTCTGTGGACATTAGTTCAGGCATGGAGGCTTGGAATTCAGTTCTTTGTAACTGGCTTGGTCTCATTCCTGAGGATGACGGAGCTTCTTGCCAATGACCATGCACAGATGATGTCAGCACTGAGAATCTCCATTTACAATGAAACCCATCTGCAGGGAACCACTTTTACCCCTGACTTTGGATTTCAGCTTTGCTTCCACTTAATCATGAGTGACCTTGAGTCTATTACTTGGCCTCTGTAATTCTTAGTTCCATGATTTGAAAAAGGAGAGGTCGAAATGAGAAATCATAGATCTTTTTAAAACTGAGGGCTAACCTGATCACGCCCGCCAATGTTAACTTGCTCACTTAATTTTAGTCACTTGATTTTAGTTGATTTTAAAACTAATAGACCTAAAGTCAGGAAGCTAGGCAATCTATAACTAACCTTTCACTGGCTTCCTTATAGGTAAATCTCTGGTGTATAGGTCCCACAGTAACAGCTGCTTAAGTTGTTCTGTGGCAACTAGAGTCCATTTCTGTCCAGCTCGAGCCAGCTGAGACCTTTTGACTGGTCTGCATGAATCTCTGAAGGGTGACCTTTTGATGTCAAAGAGCAAAAATCTCTACACTTAGTTCATGCAAATGATGCCACTTTGTGAACATGCATCCTATAGAGAGCCATGAAGGTTGACTGTGCTTGTGCAGATCACCGATTGAACTCATTTTTCCTTACCCCAATTACCTTTCCCTATGCCTCGGGCCACCTTCCTTCTCTATCCCATAAATATTTCTGAAACCCTATCTTCAGGGAGGTTAATTTGAGATCTGTTCTCCTATCTCCTTGCTTGGCTGCCTCGTAAATAGCCCTTTCTCTACACAAAACGCGTCTTCTCAGTGACTGGCACACTACACAACAGACAGAACGAGTCTGGCTCAACAAATGTTCAATTGCTAATCTGCCAAAGATATAGATATTAAGGAATTGCATACTGTAAACATCTAGATCATACAGATACATAAGATAGCGAAAATAACTGGCTGGGCGTGATGAATCATGCCTGTATTCTCAACACTTTGGGAGGCTGAGCTAGGTGTATCATTTGAGGTCAGGAGTTTGAGACCAGCCTGACCAACATGGTGAAATCCTGTCTCTACTAAAAATACCAAAAAATTAGCTAGGTGTGGTGGTGCATGCATGCAGTCCCAACTAGTCAGGAGGTTGAGGCAGGAGAATCACTTGAACCTGGAAGGCAGAGGTTGCAGTGAGCCGAGATCGTGCCACTACAGCCTGGGTGACAGAGTGTGACTCTGTCTCAAAAAAAAAAAAAAAAATTTGCTGTGTCACTCAGACACATTCAGTCACTAATTCATTCATTCCTCATGAGTCAACACACACTTGTGAAGTATGTATTAGACTAATGATAAGAGATAAACAAATTGGGCTCTTTGCTTTCATAATGACCTCTCTACCCCCCCATCAGGAGTCTATAAGAGAAACACCATTTTAATCTGTGCTATGGCCAGATTATTTGCTCTAAATTCTGGCTCATCAGATAACACAAAGAAATTTTTGAGCAGCCAGTTATCTTGCTGGGATTAGAAAAGTTGTTCATTTATTAATGGAAATTAAAAATACATTTTCAGTTCTTGTTCAACTTAATTACCTTGAAAAGTATAGCCATAGCAATCTTTGCTGTTCTGCAGCCTTCACTGGTGATACCCAGATGAACAGGGTCTGGCGTGGACCTCCAGCAAACTGCAGTAGACCTGCAGAAGAGGGTCCTGACTGTTAGAAGAAAAACAAACAACAGCAACAACAACAAAACACCCCCCCACACACACAAACACCCCCTCCAAAGCTCATCAGCTTCAAAGATTAAACGTAGATAAAAATGAGGAAAAAATAGTGCAAAAACACTGATAATTCCAAAAGCCAGATGCCTCTTCTTCTCCAAATGATTGCAACACCTCTCCAGCAAGGGCCAAATCTGGACAGTGGATGAGACTGACGAATTGACAGAAGTAGGCTTCAGAAGGTGGATAATAAAAAACTCCTCTGATCTAAAGGAGCACGTTCTAACCCAATTCAAGGAAGCTAAGAACCTTGATAAAAGGTTACAGGAGCTGCTAACTAGAATAACTAGTTTAGAGAGGAATATAAATGATCTGATGAAGCTGGAAAATATAGCATGAGAACTTTGTGAAGCATACTCAAGTATCAATAGCTGAATCAATCAAGTGGAAGAAAGGGTATCAGAGATTGAAGACCAACTTGCTGAAATAAGGCATGCAGACAAGATGAGAGAAAAAAGAATGGAAAAGAATTAATGAAGCCTACAAGATATATAGGACTATGTGAAAAGGGCAAATCTACGATTGACTGGTGTAAATGAAAGTGACAGGGAGAATGAAACCAAGCTGGAAAACACACTTCAAGATATTATCCAGGAGAACTTCCCCAACCTAGCAAAACAGGCCAACATTCAAATTCAGGAAATACAGAGAACACCACTAAGATACTCCACAAGAAGATCAACCACAAGACACATAGTCATCAGATTCTTCAAGATCAAAATAAAAAAAAATGTTAAAGGTAGCCAGAGAGAAAGGTCAAGTCACCTACAAAGGGACGTCCATCAGACTAACAGTGAATCTCTCAGGAGAATCCCTTATAAGCTAGAAGAGAGTGGGGGACAATATTCAACATTCTTAAAGAAAAAAAATTTGACCCAGAATTTCATATCCAGCCAAACTAAGCTTCATAAGAGAAGGAGAAATAAAATCATTTCCAAACAAGCAAATGCTAAGGGATTTAGTCACCACCAGGACTGACTTGCAAGAGCTCCTGAAGGAAGCATTAAATATGGGAAGGAAAAACCGGTACCAGCCACTGCAAAAACACACCAAAATATAAAGACCATCAAGACCAGCATGGCCAACATAGTGAAACTCCGTCTCTAGTAAAAATACTAAAATTATCTGGGCATGGAGGCAGACAACTGTAATCCCAGCTATTCCAGAGGCAGGAGAATTGCTTGATTCTGGGAGGCAGAGGTTGTAGTAAGCTGAGATCACGCCATTGCCCTCAAGCCTGTGCAACAAGAGCAAAATCCATCTCAAAAGAAAAGACAGATGACACTATGAAGAAACTGCATCAACTAGTATGCAAAATAATCAGCAATCATCATGATAGTAGGATCAAATTCACACAAAACAATATTAATCTTAAATGTAAATTAGTTAAATGACCTAATTAAAAGATACAGACTGGCACATTGGATAAACAGTCAAGGTCCATTGGTATGCTATATTCAGGAGACCAATCTCATATGCAAAGACACACATAATAAAGGGATGGAGATATATTTACCAAGTAAATGGAAAGAAAAAAAAGAAGAAAGAAGCAGAGGTGGCCATCCTAGTCTCTGACAAAACAGACTTTTAAGTAACAAAGATCAAAAAAGATAAAAAAAAAAGGGCATTACATAATTGTAAAGTGTTCAATGCAACGAGAAGAGCTAACTATCTTAAATATATATGTATTCAATATAGGAGCACCTAGATTCATAAAACAAGTTCTTAGAGACCTGCAAAAGAGACTTAGACTCCCACACTGTAATAGTGAGAGAATTTAACACCCCACTGTCAATAGTAGACAGATTGACAAGGCAGAAAATTAACAAGGATATTCAGGACTTGAACTCGACTCTGGATCAAGTGGACCTAATAGACACCTACAGAACTCTCTACAGAACTCTCCACCTCAAATAAGCAGAATATACATTCTTCTCAGTACCAGATGGCACTTATTCTGAAGGTGGCCACATAATTGGAAGCAAAACGCTCCTCAGCAAATGCAAAAGAACTGAAATAATAACAAACAATCTCTCAGACCGAAACACATCAAATTAGAACTCAGAATTAAGAAACTCACTCAAAACAGCACAACTACATGGAAACTGAACAACCTTCTCCTGAATGACTCCTGGGTAAATACCAAAATTAAGGCAGAAATCAAGAATTTCTTTGAAACCAATGAGAACAAAGAGACAATGCACCAGAATCTCCGAGACATAGCTAAAGCAGTGTTAAAAGGGAAATTTATAGCACTAATTGCCCACATCAGAAAGCTGAGAGATCTAAAATTGACACCCTAACATCACAATTAAAAGAATTAGAGAAGCAAGAGAAAACAAATTCAAACGCTAGTAGAAAACAAGAAATAACTAAGATCAGAGCAGAACTGAAGGAGATAGAGACATGAAAAACCCTTCAAAAAATTAATGAATCCAAGAGCTGATTTTTTGAAAAAATAAAATAAAATAAAAATGCCACTAGATAGGCTAGTAAAGAAGAAAAGAGAGAAGAATCAAATAGACGCGATAGAAAATGATAAAGGGTTTATCACCACTAATCCCACAGAAATACGAACTATCATCAGAACATACTATAAACATCTCTATGCACATAAACTAGAAAATCTGAAACAGATGGATGAATTACTGGACACACACTCTCACAAGACTAAACCAGGAAGAAGTTGAATCCCTGAATAGACCAATAAGAAGTTCTGAAAATGAGGCAATAATTAATAGCCTACCAACCAGAAAAGCCCAGGACCAGGCAGACTCACAGCCGATTTTTACAAGGGGCACAAAAAAGAGCTGGTACCATTCTTTCTGAAACTGTTCCAAACGATTGAAAAGGAGGGACTTCTCCCTAACACATTTTATGAGACCAGCATCATCCTGATACCAAAACCAGGCAGAGACACAACAGAAAAAGATAACTTCAGGCCAATATCCCTGATGAACATCAAAGTAAAAATTCTTAATAAAATATTGGCAAATTGAATCCAGCGGCACATCAAAAATCTTATCCACCACAATCAAGTCCGCTGCATCTCTGGAATGCAAAGCTGGTTCAACACATGCAAATTTATAAATGTAATCCATCACATTAAACAGAACCAATGACAAAAGCCACATGATTATCTCAATAGATGCAGAAAAGGTATTCGATAAAATTCAACATCTCTTCATGTTAAAAATTATCAATAAACTAGGTATTGATGAAACATATTCCAAAATAATAATAGCTATTTATGAGAAACCCATAGCCAATATTGTATTGAATGGGCAAATGCTGGAAGCATTCCTTTTGAAAACCAGCACAAGCCAGGCATGGTGGCTCATGCCTGTAATCCCAGCACTTTGGGAGGCCGAGGCGGGCAGATCACCTGAGGTCAGAAGTTCGAGACCAGCCTGATCAACATGGAGAACCTTCATCTCTACTAAAAATACAAAATTAGCCAGGCGTTGTGGTGCATGCCTGTAATGCCAGCTACTTGGGAGGCTGAGGCAGGAGAATCTCTTGAACCCTGGAGGTGGAAGTTGTGGTGAGCCAAGGTTGAGCCATTGCATTCCAGCCTGGGAAAAAAGAGCAAAACTCTGTCTTGAAAAACAAAAAACAAAAAAATAAAAAACAAGCACAAGACAAGTATGCTCTCTCTCACCAATCCTATTCAACATAGTATTGGAAGTTCTGGCCAGGGCAGTCAGGCAAGAGAAATATTCAATTAGGAAGAGAGGATGTCAAATTGTCTGTTTGCAGATGATATGATTCTATGTTTAGAAAACCCCATTGTCTTAGCCCAAAAACCTCTTAAACTGATAAGCGACTTCAGCAAAATCTCAGGATACAAAGTCAATGTGCAAAACTCACAAACATTTCTATACGCCAACAATGGACAAGCACAGAACCAAATCATGAATGAACTCCCATTTACAATTGCTACAAAGAGAATAAAATACCTGGGAATACAGCTTACAAGGTCATAACAGAAATAACACCACACATCTATAGTCATTTTATCTTTAACAAACCTGACAAAAACAAGCAATGGGGAAAGGATTCCCTATTTAATAAATGGTGCTGGGAAAACTGGCTACCTATATGTAGAAAACTGAAACTGGACCCCTTCCTTACATGTTTTACAAAAATTAACTCAAGATAGATTAAATACCTAAATGTAAAACCCCAAACCACAAAAACTCTAGAAGAAAACCTAGCCAATACCTTTCAAGGCATAAGCATGAAAGCAGAGACCTCATGACGAAAACACCAAAAGCAATAGTTTTTATCTCAATAGATGCGGAAAAGATCTTCAATAAAATTCAACATCCCTTCATGTTAAAAAGCCAAAATTGACAAATGGGATCCAATTAAACTAAAGAGCTTCTGCACAGCAAAAGCAACTTGCAACAGAGTGAACAGGCAACCTACAGATTGGGAGAAAATTTTTACAATCTAACCATCTGACAAAGTTCTAATATTCAGAATTTACAAGAAATTTAGACAAATTCACAAGGAAAAAAAAAACCCCATCAATAAGTTGGCAAAGAATATGGAAAGACACTTCTCAACAGAAAATATTTATGTAGCCAACAAACATATGAAAAAAAGCTCTTCATCACTAATCATTAGACAAATGCAAATCAAAACCACAATGAGATACCATCTCATGCCAGTCAAAATGGCAATTATTAAAAAGTCAGGAAACAATAGATGCTGGCAAGGCTGTAGAGAAATAGGAGCACTTTTACTCTGTTGATGGAAATTTAAATTAGTTCGACCATTGTGGAAGACAGTGTGGCAATTACCCAAGGATCTGGAACCAGAAATACCATTTGACATAGCAATCCCATTACTGGGTATATACCCAAAGGATTATAAATCATTCTACTCTAAAGACTCATGCACAATGTATTTTTGTTTCAGCACTATTTACAATAGCAAAGACTTGGAACCAATCCGAAAGCCCATGAATGATACACTGGATAAAGAAAATGTCGTACAAATACATCATGGACTACTATGCAGCTGTAAAAAAGAATGAGATTGTGTCCTTTGCAGGGACATGGATGAAACTGGAAACCATCATCCTCAGCAAACTAACACAGAAACAGAAAACCAAACACTGCATTTTCTCACTCATAAGTGGGGGTTGAACAATGAGAACACATGGACACAGGGAGGGGGAACAACACACATCAGGGCCTGTCAGGGGATGGAAAGGGGAAAGGGGAGTGAGAGTATCAGGACAAATATTTAATGCATGCAGGTCCTAAAACCTAGATGACGGGTTGATAGGTGAAACAAACCACCGTGACACAAGTAACCTATGTAACAAACCTGCACATTCTACATATGTATCCTGGAATTTAAAGTAATTTTAAAAAGAAGAAAAAATTGTACTTTTTACATCTATATTCCAGGTAAACTGCTTTCTTTCCCTTTCCCTTATTTTGAAAACTATCTCAGTCTATTAATATAACACTGAAATAAATGAAAATATCTTTCAGAATAAAGAAAAAACAAAAGTACAGCCATGAGAAAGTATAAAGATTATGTTAAAAATTTTTTTTTTTTTTGTGACAGAGTTTCGCTCTTGTTACCCAGGCTGGAGTGCAATGGCGCAATCTCAGCTCACCGCAACCTCCGCCTCCTGGGTTCAGGCAATTATCCTGCCTCAGCCTCCTGAGTAGCTGGGACTACAGGCACGCGCCACCATGCCCAACTAATTTTTTGTATTTTTAGTAAAGACGAGTTTCACCATGTTGACCAGGATGGTCTCGATCTCTTGACCTCATGATCCACCCACCTCGGCCTCCCAAAGTGCTGGGATTACAGTAAAAATTTGTTTTTATGTAGAATTTTTCTCATAGTAAAGATGACTAAACAAATAAAGGGATTCCAAGTAAAATGATAAATCTTTTCAGGAAATTTCAAAAACTGATTGGATGGTTAGTGGCTTAAAATGGGGTGAAAGCAGAGCTGACTATCACAGAGTCTATTAACAGGAACCACATGATCATACCTAAAATAATGTAATAATGATGTCAATAATAACATGTATCCAGGTGCACCACAATGCAGTATCAGTTTACAGCCTGATGACTATTGCAGGAGCTAAGATCTTTGAGCCCCTGAAGTTTCATTGAAAATTCACTAACATGAGGCAGATTGATTAACAGAAAAAAGGCATCCAAATTTATTTAACATCTGTAAATCTCTCACATGAAGCCCATTGATTAATAGAGAAAAGGCATCCAAATTTATTTAACGTCTGTAAATCCCTCACATGAAGCCCACTGATTAATAGAAAAAAGGCATTCAAATTTATTTAACGTTTGCACATGGGAGCTTTCAGATGAAGACCCAGCTTCCCAGTCAGTAAGGTAGAGAAGTTTACATACCATCTTGAGGTTACAGAGATAATGGGGGCTTGGATCCTGATTAAACAGGCATGGGAGGGGGAGAAGAGGAATTCTATTGAGAGGCAATAAATGATTGCTAAGAAGAAGGATTAGGTCCGTGAACAAATTAACATGTTAATAGTTCTCTTTGGAATTTAAATGCTCCTTAGGGACAGTTATTATCTTGAAATAGGGTCTGTTCAGGTGTGGTTATACTTTTGCGAATGCATAATGACACAACGTGGAGGGGAACAAGAACAACTCTTCTCCTTGGTGGGTCAGTCCTGTCTTTATATAGTTGGAGAAAAAGCTCTTCTAGTGCTCGTTGACCTCTAGGAATTTTTAATTTAAAACCCTCATTATACCATGGAACAATATTTGGGGTAAAATATGTTGATTTCTTTCACGATCTAATAAATGAATAGGGCTAGGAGGAAGACTATAAAAAGTCTTATTTGTGAACCACAAACACAGAACCTCAGAAATTCCAATATCATCCTCCAAGATGTGATATTCCTTAGTAATTCAGCAATATTCTGTCTCTCTCTCTCTCTTTCTCTCTTTTTTTAATAATACAAGGTCTCACTATGTTGTCCAAGTTGGTCTTGAACTCTTGGGCTCAAGCAATCTTCCTTTCTCAGCTTCCCAAAATGCTGGGATTACAGACATGAGCCACCACGCCTGGCCTGGTAATTCTCTTTAATGATTAAAAAGCCAAAGGAGAAATTGTAACTCCCCAATGAGTTCTTCATATCTGCTGCATGGACAAAACCAATCCACTGAGACCATGACATTGCAATCTTTCTTAACTGCAATGTTAAGAAAGAGTTTGATTGACACGAGGTCAGCCACACCATTAGGAGACAGAATTATTACACAAATCAATCTCACTGAAGGCCCAGAGGTTAGAGTTTTTTTCAAAGATAGTTTGGAGGGACAGACACTAGGGGAATGGGTGCTGCTGATTGACTGGGGATGCAATCATAGGGGTGTGGAAAATGGCCCTCATGTGTTGAGTCTATTTCTGAGTAGGGACCACAGAGGAGTCGCTGGTCTGAGTGAGGCCATTAAGTCATCAGAAATGTAAAAGCCTGAAAAGACATCTCAAAACACCAATCTTAGGTTCTACAATAGTGATGTTATTTATAGGAGTAATTAGGGAAGTTGCAAATCTTGTGACCTCTTGAATACTGGCTGGTAATCATTTAACTGCACCTACATCCTAGTAGAATCCAGGCCCCTTGAATCCTCCTAACCTGATGGCCTTTCATTAGTTTTACAAAGGTGGTTTAGTTTGGCGAAGAGCCATTATCTAAGTTATTAACTAAATTTCTCTCAAAGTTAGCTTGGCCCAGGCCCAGAAATGTGCAAGGACAGCCGGCCTGTGAGGCTGGAAGCAGGATGGAGTCAGCCATGGCAAATTTTTCTTACTGTCCTAATTTTGCAAAGAGAGTTTCAAAATAACATGACGCCCTGCTGCCTGCACAATCTTCTGGGACTTATTTCTCCATCACATTCCATGGCTTTTCTCACACACACACACACACACACACACACACACTACAATGTGCAAATCAGGCAGAGAGCAGCCCACTCTTGCTCATTAAGAGATGATAAAGATCCGCAGTAGAATGTCCAGTGGAGCGAAGTCTAAGCTAACAGACTGACTAAATATTCAATGTGCTCCAAAATCCTGATTATCAGGACAAGAGCTAGAATAGCTAATGCACAAGCAGGCTCAATTAACCCTAATTAGTTCAGAGTCAGGCTACAAAAGACTTAATTAGCAGTTATTAGGTACTGCTCAGAAAAGGAGCCTAAATAATGGTTGGTAGCAAGCTGTGTTTAAAAGTCTCCTAGCTAAGTGACATCAAATTTTAAAAAAAGTAAAATCAATGTTCCTTCATTGAGGATTAAATATAAAATAATAACATGGGCCTTGACTCAAATTTTATTTATTCAGTGTAGATTATTGACTTAATTTTATTTTTTCTAGACAACTTGGATGCCTCAGGAGAGGAATTTGAAAGTTCATTTCTAATGGTGTGATGGTTACAGTCTGCCACAAAGAGAAGGACACCTACTGTTGGGATGGTGAGTGGCCAGCAGAGATCAGAGGAATAAATGAAAGGTTTTCCTTAAGCATTTCAAGAGTTAGCCTCTGGAGGGTCTCATATGGTGAAAGACCAGGGAAGAAAGATTGATAAAGAAAGAGAGCAGAGACACTGAGTTATGATGAACACAAAGATAAACTAGTGACCACCGTCACCTCTGAATGGTCCAAGCCTGAATCCTGGCTGTATGGCAAATTGACTTCCTTTAGTCTAGTGCAAGTTCTTCTTCCTTTCTAGCTCCATTTATTCATTAATATTGTTTCTCACAGGAGCCAAAAGTTAACGACCCCCTTCTGATTTCACAGTAAATTCACTTGCATCAAAAATGCACAATGACCAGATTAAGATTTAAAAACAAAAGTAAAATTGACAGGATAGATGGCTCTCCACCAAGTCTCTCTCTCTCTCTTTCTCTCTCTCTCTCTCTCTCAGACTTTCTCAGAGAGGTAGAATATTATAACATTTCACTTAAGTTTTGTAATATCCTGCATAAAACATGGGCTCGACATGAGTGAGACATGGAATTTATTTTAGAACACTACAGGGTTCTTATATTTTAATGCATCTTTATTTAACATGACTATAAATGTTATTGCTCATAAAACTATTCAGCCTTGTCATAAATTATTTCATAGAGGAATACTATTTGTAGATGTAAACACAGAAAATCTGTCTTTAAAGAGTCTACTTAAATCAACCATTAATTTCATATAATGACCACCTTCCTGTTTAAAAAAAAAAAGTGCCAAGGGACAATTTAGGAATAATGAAGGTGTATTAGTTTTGTATTGCTGTGTGATAAATTACCACAAATTCAGCAGATTAAAACAACACTCATTTATTACCTCACAGTTCTTTAGGTTAGAAGCGCAGGTTGATTTGACTGGGCTGTCAGAAAATCAAGATCAAGATGTTAGTCAGGTTGGGTTCTTACCTGGAGGTTCTGGGGAAAAATCCTTTTCCAGGATTATCCAGGCTGTTTTCAGAATGTAGTTCCTTGTGGATGTAGGCCTGAGGTCTTCATTTCCTTGCTGACTGCTAAAGAAAGGCTGGCTTCTTCTCCCAGAGGCTGCTCATATTCCTTCTGGCATGGCCCCACCAACTTCAATGCATCAGTTGCATACCATGTCCTTATTCTTTCAATGTCTCAGACTTCTTATGCTTCCAACTGGACAAAACTCAACTGCTTTTAAAAGTCTCATGTAATCAGCTTGGGCTCACTTGGATATCCCTTTTGATTACTCAAGTTTATTTAATTAGTAACCTTAATTACCTCTCACAAGAATCCCTTTTGCTATGTGACCTAATATAATCACAGACATGATATCTCACCATATTCATTGTCTTAGGGTTGAGAACTCATTTTTTCCTGTATCCACACCTAGGCTCTTGCTGAGGGCAGAGGGTGGCAGTGGTCACCAGTCTACAGAAGGAGAGAGAGGTGATTAGTGTACCTCACTGCCAAGGGGTGGGAGAGAAGGTGGCTGAGAATATATCCTGAGGACTCAGGGAGACATGGGGAGGTGGGCTGCACATAAATCAAGACTTCAAGCTTCCAGCACGTGTTCTGTTGTCCCATTGGACTTTACTTAAAAACACAAATACAGAGATACAATTACTAAGAATTTCAAGATGGCAACTGTAGAATGCTAAAGCCCCGTAGGGATCTCCTTTCTCAGTGTAGAGCTCTGTGAGACTTCACTGACCAAATACCCATGAAGCTGACCCTGGAAATAAGCACTGTATGAGTGTTTGCTGATGTGTTTTTAGTAGTAGTAGCAATATTTTGCAGACAGCAGACATTGAATAGGCAAAATATTTAGTTGATTCAAAATATCTGCGCTATTATTATTTTGTACAAGCTGACCTAAAAATCAGGCCTGATATAGAGGCCTCTTACATCCCAGATGCTTTTCCAAAAGACTGTGTATAAGAACTCTAAACCATTGACTTAAGAATAATGGTGGAAGATATATTGACGCTCTACATGATATAAGCTCTCCTATTTAACTACGTTTTCTGTTGTTCTGGGTATTGTTCTAACTCTGTAGTTGGAAATCTGGCTCATTTTACCATCACTGAAATTAATTAAAAATAAATCAAACTTACAATCATTCTATTTTTTAGCTTACCATGTGATTCAATTCAAATTCAATTTTATTACAGAATAAGTTATGAAAATTGCACATAATTCTTCCTTTTTTCTCCTTTCCTTGCTGTCAAATCTACTATAGATGGTACAGGCTTAATCCCAAGGAAACTAATAAAGTGAATTGTTCACACAATTACATATTATTTTCCTGTTACGCACAATTCTCTCTGGGCGCCCAGTGCTCAGTGATTGACTGATCTGTGAAGCCAGAGTCCTGTCTGATTTTGAGCTTTGAGTATTCAACCATCTCTAAATTTTTGACAAGCCTGTTTTAGGAGTGGTATGACTGCATCATAAGACCACTCACAAACTGCAACATATGCTTTGTTCTGTGGAGGGAAAAATTACCATTATCTACAAAAGGAGAAGAAAAAAGCTATGCGTGCGCGCAAACACACACACTCTCTCTCTCTCTCTCTCTCTCTCTCTCTCTCTCTCTCTCTCTCTGTCTCTCCAAAATTCTTTGAGTGGTGAGCTGAGGCAAAGATAATATATACTGGATAGAAATGGATTTGGGCTCTTGGCTAATATAAAATGATGAATCAAAGAGCATCAGTGACAGCAGACCCTGGGCCTAATTATCTCCAGAGGGGGGCATTAGGATATTCGGACTCCAGCTGTCAAACAGCTGTAAACTTCTCCAGGCTATCATTTGAGTTTTCAGAGTGCAACAGGAGTCTCAAGTTTCACCAGGAGGCCACGGTGTCAATACAGAGCCAAGCCAATCCACTGTTCAGGTGCCAGGAGACTTGCTTCAATAAATCTGGTCCCTTTTTCAGTTGCATAGCTATATTCTAAAACATGAACTACTTCCTAATGATACCTTTGCGACTCCAAACACTGTAAGCGAGTTCTGATTTCAATATTTGTGAGATAGTTGATCAACACCATTTGATGTCATTATGTTAATGTTGATAGAGCACTTTATGTGGAAAGCATTATGCCAAAGAGACAGTATCCTGTGGTGGTTAACAATTAGAATTTTCCAGCTGTGGAGCCTGAGACAAATAACCAAATCCCTGTATGCAATAAGCTCCTTATGTGTATCACGGTGAGAATAAACATAAGGATTGAGTACAAATAGTTTACTTCTGAGATGACCCCAGGAAACACTGGGAAGGGAGCAAGGGAGTGAAAAGAGAAAAGGTAACCAAGGAAGGATAGCCTAAGAAGTAGTTATTGTTGTGATACCTGGAGCAAAGACAGATTCTCCAAGTGTGGTTTGTGGTTGACCAGCCTCAGCATCACCTTGGCAATAGTTATAAATGCAGATTATCAGGCCCCACTCCAGACCCACTGAATTAGAAGCCCTGCATGTGGGCCCAGCAAACTGGTCTAACAACCCTCCAGGTGATTTTGATGCACACTCAAATTTGAGAACTAATGAGCTAGGGAGCTCTGGGAGCTGTGCGGACTACCTTCCTCAGAACTCTCTCCCCAGAGGGGAAAATGTTGCTGGGATATTTATATGCCAACTCCCATCAGTAATTATGAAGGGCTGTTAAAGAGAAGGCATTGGAAAGAAATATTAGTTCTCCAGAACCTTAGTCTGTGGTGCCCTTGAGCTGAATGGATTCTAAAATAAGCCTCTGGCAAGGAGGTATGGTTCCTGCAGCTGGAGTCCTAGGAGCATTACAATAGCCAGGCCCACAGGCATAAGTTGGGAACGTCAATGGTGTCTTAAGAATTGAGATAATGCAGCAAAGGGCATACCGTAGTGCCTGGCACAAAAACCCATTGTGTATTAGAATCTAAAGGTAATATAAAGATCAACTAGCTGTGATGCCTGCCCTCAAAGAGTAGACAATTTACAAAGACAGCTAGGACACAAAGACATGAGTAGGATCTAAGGCAGGTGTAATAAATGCCATGAGTGATAAAGGTGCAGAAGGGAGAGCTCCTATCAGATTATAGGAAGAAAGGCATTTTGAATCAGTGGCATCTGAGAAGGGATGGGTGGGCTTTTTGGCAGGCTCTGATGAAACAAAAGGGCTTATTGAACTGTGAGGGACACAGGTCACTGTGTTAGCTGCCTCATCATCACTGGAACTCATGTGCCTGTTGAGTCTGAGATGCCACATATCCATTAACAAAATACAAGGAACTTCTGTGGCTAACAAACTTGAAATGTAAGGATGCCAAAGGTTAGTGTTTCCCTGCCACATCACATCTCCACATGCCTCACCATTTATTTTTTTCTGGAAAGAATTAAGGCTTACTGGTTTTCAAAACACAAAACATGTTTCCAGTAGCCCCACCAATGTGATGCTTTCCTGGCATTATATGCAAGTGAGAGATTGCTGACTTCATTTTTTTCAGTAACATTATTACCATTATAACATCATTTTTATAGTCTAAAGCATAGCTGTCAATATGTCCTGTGAAAACTTTGGTCCTGTGAGTTAAAAAAAATATAATTACTTCTGAAAAGGTGAATGTAGTGAAGAAGTAAGTTGAGTAGCATGAATACAAAATTCTACATTTTTGAGGATTATGTTGCTGGAGCCCCGGATCACACAGAAAATTACATTCCCCTATTCTGGCTATCCTACTTGTCCACCCTTTCTCAAGAAACCAGCCCCTTAGGTTTCAATTCCTCCTCATGCATGCTACATTTCAATGCATCTCCAGTGCCTCCCTCTTCTTTCCCTTCTATCAGTGCAGTGAAAACAGACCATTACTAACCAAGTATTGGGGCTCTCCTACCTTTTTATGAAGAGAGATTTTTTTTTCCCTTAATTTTCCTTTTTCTGAATCTTTGACATTAGTGAGAATAAAACCAAGGAAGAGGAAAGAGGGGTCAGTAATTACGTGTTAAGCAATGGAATGAAAGAACCTTAAAGATTTGATGAGGACAAAGAAGAGAACTTCCTGCCAGCTGAGCTCTCCTCCACATTGTATTTTCCAGCACTGACACATCGAACACCACCTGCGGAAGTCTGGCCTGCAGCCCCTGACTCGGATGAATGAATGCACTCTTACACCATTACAGCGACGCAAGTGGGCTACGCATGGCCATCGGCTGCTTTCAGAGGCTAAAATGCAACCAGTCAACCAAGATTCCCTGTTCATCCACGCTTTTATTCCGTAGACTTTACAATGGAGGTTCGAAGTTAACACACTTGTGGATAATTAACATAATTAAAAGAATAGTTTTACAACTGATAAAAGCTTTAGGTTGGGGGGGGGCAGAGTAAATACTATTAACAGGTAATTCCCCTTTGATCTTCCCCAGAGAGGGCCACCCAGCACAAAATTTGCATGAGTAAACAGAGTGGAGACAAAGGGATAAGGGGTAAGCAGACTTCAACTTGGAAGGTCTTTGATCGTCTCTCTCTCTTTCCTATGCTAATGTTAATGAGGCAGCTGCCTTCAGCATGCCTCAATAAAACCTTTTAGAAAAGTCTGATATATTTAGGGAGTATTTGGGGAAAGTTACAGATTGTCGATTGTGGTTTACAATCTATAACTTTCCCTAAATATTTTCCATAATATTTTGCCAACCACCTCAAGTGAATTCCAACACAGCACACTGTGGAGAGCTGTGTGTGTGCATGTGTGTGTGTTTACACAATGTGGAATTCATTAGTAGAATTTGCTCTAAAAATTGTAGACCCCCAATAGGGTTCCTGTTTCAAAGCTTTTAGTGTTAAAGTATTTAGTGGTGGGGAATCTCAAGGTGTGGCTTGCAGTGCCTTAGGTATTGTAAAGCATATATTTGTATGGTACTTTTTCTTTGCACGTGGGCTTGCCAGCACCGTATGAACTAAATTCTCCAAATTGTGGACAAATAAAACATTCTTGTATTATAAACTAAGAAACAAGGTTCTGGGAATAATTTAGAGGACATTGCAAAATACCTTTTCCATTAGCTCAAGAGTAAATGTTATGCTAAGATTTTTTTAAGTGTACATAAAGCATGTAAATATCAGTTGCTTGACTCACGGGTCACCTCTTAGGCTGATTTAATATTTTATGAAGACTTGAGTATTCACACATAACTTTATAACTTATTTCTCCAATGTTCTTCCCCTAAGGGAAGCCTTTACCACAGGCAAAACAGTGGGACATTAGGAGTATTTGTTATTTGAGTCAAGTCAAAAGGTGGACTGAGAGGAATGGATCGAGCAGTTCCATTACAGGATTTAAAATCAGTGCTTGTCTCTCTTTGGTGGGATGTAGGACATGCTACCCCAAAATAAACCACCTGGAGTTCACACTCTCACCTTCATCTGCTTTTCTGTGTAATAGTAGTACATAAAGTAATTCTCTGCCAGGCTTGCACCTCTAATTCCAGCTACTCAGGAGGCAGGAGAGTCACTTGAGCCCAGGATTTTAAGGCAATTAATTATCACTGCACTCCAGCTTCAGTGACCCATCTCTTTAAGAAAAGAAAAAAGAATTATCTGACCTACCTCCCATGAAAGAAAAAGTCGGTCATAAAACCTTCATGTAACTGGTGCCCTGTCTTATACTTGGAAGAAAGAAGTAAAGACACAAAGATGCCAAGAAAAATCTGAAATAAACAGACCTTGTTATGTTCCCCGCAATTTGTTATCAATAGAGCCTACATTTTTGTCCAACCATGCTTCTTTTGAAACAGAGTCTCACCCTGTTGCCCAGGCTGGAGTGCAGTGATGTGATCTCAGCCACTGCAACCTCTGCCTCCTGGGTTCAAAGGATTCTCCTGCCTCCTGAGTAACTAAGATTATAAGTGTGCATCATTACCACACCAGGCTAATTCTTGTAGTTTTAGTAGAGACAAGGTTTTGCCATATTGACCAGGCTGGTCTCGAATTCCTGTCCTCAAGTGATCTGCCTACCTCAACCTCCCAAAGTGCTAGGATTACAAGCACGTGTCACTGTGCCTGGCATGTCCAACCACACCTCTACACAACTGTTCATTCTTCATCAAACTTAAACATAAAAATACAGTTTCCCCTGGTTCTTTGGCTCTTTGTTTCTGAAGGCTGTTGTGTCATGTAAAACTTTGACTAAATAAATTTGTTATACTTTGCTCTTGTTAACCTTCCTTTTGTTATAGGGATTTCAGCCATTAAACTTTCAGTGGGAGAGGAACAAATGTTACTTCTTGTCCCCTATATTCCCAAAGAATTCAGCCCATTATTGAGGTTGAATGGCATTTGAGAATAAAGGGTAGAGTTCAGCAGACAAATCAGAGATTAAGGATGAAGGAAGTACAATCTATCTGCAATCCTGTATGTATCTGGATGTGGAAAATAAAATGTAGTATCTTTCAAGCATACCATACATTTATTCATTTCCTTCATTTAACATGTACTTACTGAATAATTTCTAATATACAAAGCTAAGCACTGTAGGGGGTATAAAAGGGATTAAGAAATGGATTTGCCTATGAATAGATTATTATTTATTATAATTGTGCAGGATAAAGCTAGCATATATACTGTGTGATAAATGGTAAGTTCATAAAGGTATGCATTTAACCTACTACTATATATTGGAGATGAAGGAAGTTACGGAAGAAAGAGACAGGTAATTTTAGTATAAAAGGTGATTTTACAGGATCAGGAATTTGACAAACTTCAAGCTGTTTTATGCTAACTAGATGGGCTTACCAGGTGTCACAGTGAAAGCCCCAGTGTGGAAAATGTAATGTGTATCATACTAGCTCTCTAAACAGGCTGTCACAGTAAAAACTGGGTGCTATTTCACAAGAAACCAGTCTTTGTAGCTTTATGGAAGCAGTACAAGTCAACATTCTGTCACTTTGCTTTGAAGGTATTAGAAACTGATCTACTTAATGTACAGTGTAACTCCAGTTATAAAATTTTAAACAGGATACGAATTTTATTCTTTTTTTCTTTCATGGACACCCATAAAAATATTTCCCGTGCTGTTAATGAAATTTTTAACCCGACTAAAGTGTGCAATATGCGGCACTGCCATGCAAATTCAGTTTTTATACGTACAATAAGAGCACTGGCAGTCTATGTTTAGGCAACACTAATGTGTTGCTAGAGCTAGCAAAAGGATGTAAATTATGTATAGTGCCTATCCTTCTCCCTTAACTCATTCTATTATATTTAGGCATCATAATGATGATGACAAATAAAGCTGGTGTTATCTAAAGGCTCAAATAGGCTGGATGTTCATGACAGCGTCTTAACTCACATGTCTGGTGCCTCACATGGGATGCTTGGAAGAGTTGGGAGTTGTTTGGGCATTTTCTTTACTCATATAACCTCTCCACATGGTTAGCTACTTGGGGCTTCCATATAGCATGGAGGTCTCAAGATAGATTCTTACATGGTGACTGGTTTCCCCTGAATATGTATGTCAAGAGACTAGTGCAGAAATTTCATGGCATTATTTTTTTTACTTACTCCTGAAATTAACCCAATATCACTACACAGGACCTGGGAACCATGGTTCATGGCGAGTAAGGGGGTTCCTTTTTGGACACCAACGATCGCATTTGTGCTTATTGAAATACGTCATCACTCGGTTTTGGTAGGCTCTTGTTATAACCACATCAATGAGAGAGTTAACAGAATTTAAAACCCACTTTCAAAAGAGTACCTAGAACAAAAATTTGAAATGTGCATCAGAGTTTATTCAGCACTTTAACCAATTATTTAATTATTGAATATTCATTATCTGCTGCACACACGAGACTGTGCTGGATACTGTGAATTGTGATAGATAAATTGGGTAGATACCTGAGGAAAGTGAAGCTCAGAAGGTTTGAATAGAAGTGGATTGGCGTCTCTAACGCAGCCGAATCAGTTGTCCATACGATGCAGTGGCATCGAGAACACTTACTGATATGAGAAACAAGGCAAAAAACCTGGAAACCTTGTCAGGCATTTTAATAAATAGGACTTAAGGCATATGCTGTAATGTGCTTTGTAGTTTGACACTGAAAGCTTGAGTGATGGATTTGTCAATGTTTAGTGAAAAAATATCCTTTATATTGTCTCCTAAAATGTACCTCAACCCAAACCACACTTACAGGTATCGTGGTAAATGATGGAGTTCTAAAACTTTCCAGAGCACCAGAATCACCTAGAGGGCTAGTTAAAGCACAGGTGGCTGGGCCCTATGCCTAGTTTCAGATTCAGTAGGTCTGAGATGGGGCCCAAGCATTTAAATTCTATCAAGTTCCCAAGTCAGCTTGAGACTGCTGATAAGAGGAACATACTTGGAGAAGTACTGGTGAATAGCATTGAAGAAAGCCAGAGATGAACAGAGGTTTAAGCGGTGAAGACAGATTTATTTTTAAAAAAAAAAATGTATTGCAATAGGGGATGAGAAACTCCAGTGTAGAATTGGACTCAGTTCCACAGACATCAGAACAAGTCGGGGATTTCTAACTGTATTAGTCTGTTCTCACGCTGCTGTAAGGATATACCAGAGACTGGGTAATTTATAAAGGAAAGAAGTTTAATGGACTCACAGTTCCACGTGGCTGGGGAGACCTCACAATCATGGCAGAAGGCAAGGAGGAGCAAAGGGATATGGTGGCAGGCAAGAGAGTGTGTGCAGGGTAACTACCTTTTATAAAATCATCAGCTCTCATGAGACTTACTCACTATCACAAGAATAGCACCAGAAACACCCACCCCCGTGATTCAGTTACCTTCCACCAGATCTCTCCCCGGACATGTGGGGATTATGGGAGCTACAATTCAGTATGAGATTTGGGTGGGGACACAGCAAACATCAATAAACAAGGAATAAGTTGAGGAGGTAGGGCACTGTTGGATCATCAAGACTGTGAGGACTCCTGTTAGGCTGAACCAACCTAACACCATTCCTGCTGCAGGAATGCCAGGGTAATTTGATATCATCTGGGGATAACAGGGATGAAGAGTTTTATCAGGAATCAGCTATTGAGGGTGGGGAATTCTCACCAAATGGACTTGGCAAGATTTTTGCTAAAACTGGACTCTGAAAGGAAGTACACAAATTGACAAATTAGCATTTTTAGGGGGAGGGTTCAGGGGAGTCAGATTCGGATTTGGTCAAATAAAGAGCCTCTGTCAATGGTTATCCACAGTGGAGAACAGTGGTGAAAAACATAGATATGAAATCAGACAAGACCTCCAGTAAGTCTTAAGCTGTTAATCTTTTTAGCTTAGTTTTCTTATCTTTACAGTGTAGATAATTAATATTAGCTACTGCCTAAGATTGTTGTGTGGATAAATTATGTATAGTGAAAGCTAAATAAATGTTTGTCATGCTAATAATTATAATCCCATAAAGGATGTAGTCCAATTACCATGCATCTTACCTGAGGGGCTGTTGTATATTTTGTGTCATGTACATTGGATTTCCCACAGTCACCTTCGAGACTACAAAGCTGACCAGTCAGCTCAGTGCCTTTCCCTGGCACCTTCAGAAGGGAAGAACTAATAGAGATTTCTGATGATCTGTCTTCTCCCTTGTACATAGTGTATAAAATCTAGAAGCTAGGTATTTAAAATAATCTACAGACTCAAAAATAATTCTTACTGTTTTCAAGTTAAACTCCTCCTGGGATTGGTATTAAAAAAGAATTAGGTTTGCATTAGTTGAGCTTTGCAGGATGCCCTGATAATACCTCAACAATCAAAATGTAATTATAAAATAAGGGATGTTTAAATTGCCAAATATATATATATATTTTTTTTTGATTCGGTCTGAACTATAAAAGTCAAGCATGTGGGTGTATTAAGGTGAAGATGACTAACCAAATTCCAAATCATTTAGCAAGTTATGTGGTTAAATGCAGGATAGTAGGTAACAATAACAAAACACCCAATAATAAATAAATTGCAGCATATTTTCTAGATTATCCATACATTTCAGAACTCTTGCTAAAAGGACTTTATTTTCCAATAACATAATCCTTGCTGTGAGGCTGCTGGGAGTGGGTAGGATGGAAATGCAATCTTTCTGCTCTTTTTTTCATTGTGCCATTACTTCCCCCATTGGGTACGACTCAGTTCCTTTCTGTGCTTCAGGGTACTTACCCATACTATATTAAAACTTTTGAACATATTGCAAAATAAAAAATCTCAAGACTCACAAACTCCTTATACAGAAGGAAAGGTTAAGCTGGGAGACTGAGTCATGCAACACCTTCTTACAAATGAACAGTGGTTACTAACAGTACGCGTTACCAGATCCCTACAAAAGGTAAAAGGCCTCAGGCATCTGGGAAGGGCTGTCCCTACTGATCATTCATAAGTAAATTCTTTGCTGTTCTCCCTAAACAAGGACATGCCAATGTAACTTTAGGTCTACAATCCCAAGTCCAGCTCCCGAAACTAAAGTCTGTTTGATTCCACATAGATAATGTTGTCTTCCCAGGTGCAGGACAAAGACCAGACTAATTCTTCCACCTACCCAGAGATGTCTGCATATTTGACTCTTCTTTCACTACCCCTTTTCTCTTCAAACATTCACCTTCTCTTATGTAAAATGCAGATATTTTCTGAGTACTAACCGAGGTCTCACAGGAATATAACCATTCATCTTAAGTCTTACCTGCCTCTCTGCCTGCATGCCTTTCCTCCATTTAAGGAAATGTGTACATACTAAACTTCCTGAAAACTTCTTCAGAAAAACAACCACAGGGTTGAGCATGGTGGCTCACGCCTATAGTCCCAGCACTATGGGAGGCTGGAGTGGGATAATCCATTGAACCCAGGAGTATGAGACCAGCCTGGGCAATGTGGTAAAACCTCATCTCAACAATAAATACAAAAATTAGTTGGGCATGGTGGCTTGCACCTGTAGTCCCAACTACTCAGAAGGCTAAGATCAGAGGATCTCTTCAGCCCAGAAGTTTAAGGCTGTGTAGTAAGCAGTGATTATGCCAGCCTGGGTGACAGAGTAAGAGCCTGTCTTAAACAAACACAAAAAAAAAAACGAACAGAAAAAAAAGAAAGAAAGAAAAGGAAAAGAGAAAAAATAAAAAAAAAAAGAAAAATGAAAGACAGCCACAGATGCCTCTGTGGTTCCTGTTTTTCCTGGATGTGCTTTAAAGCTGGCTTAACCAAACTCCATGATTTAGACCTTTCCCTCATTCACTCATTTTGGTCATCATTATTGTTTGTAGAACAACAGTGAAATAAGATGCTCAGTAGAAAAAGTTTCCAATAATCAAAAGAGTTTTAGAAAGCAAGCTCTACCATCTTCTTTGAGTCAAGACACATATTAGCAGTTGAAAGACTCAGAATCCTTATTGCAAAGAAACTACTGTTTTTCAGTTGTGCTAGACCATGGATATTTCATAGCCAATGAATGGCCACAGACTACACTTTTTTGGGGAATGCTGCCCCAAGTTCTAATTGTCTTGCATTTGATAGGTTGTAGAACTTCATGGACTGTCAATCAAGATTTCTTTTTCCTGCAAAACTATCATTTAAAAATGTGGTAAAATAAAGGCATTCCCAGATAAAAATGGAGAGAATTATTTGCTAGTATATCTGTCCCAACAGAAAGTCCAATAGAACGAAAGAAAATGACACCAGATATTAACTGAAATACACAAGAAGGAGTGAAGTGTAGGAAAATGACCAATGTGTGGGTAAGTATAGAATACTCTTAATATATATGCTTTTTTCTCTTAATTTCTTAAAAGTAACCATAAGATTGTTTAAAGCAATGATTATGACACTGTATTACTATGCAATATATATAACAATAATAGCAGAAAGAAAGTAGGGGAATAGAGCTATATTTTTTTAGAACAAGATCAGTATTAATCTGAAATATATTGATACATGTAGTAATCCCTAGAGAGAGACACTCTGAAAATTAATTTAAAAATTAATGGCTACCTCAAAGTAAAGTAAACTACTTTGAGTAACCCCAAAGTAATTTAAATGGTTTAGAAAAAAAATATTGGTCTATCACAAAAAAGGCAATAAAGGAGAAACAGTGAAACAAGAAAAATAAGGAGAGATATAGAGAGCAAATAGCAAAATGACAGACATAAATCCAACCATATTGATACTCACATTAAATATGAATGTACTAAAGATTCCAGTCAAAAGACACAGATCATCAGACTGGATTAAAAAAAAAAGAAACAAGTTCTAATGACATGCCTTATGTAATAGACATAGTTTAAATTGAAAGACACAGACAGATTGAAATTTAAAAGATGGAAAATGATACACATGCAGTAACCAGAAGAAAGCTGAAGTACCTACATTGAAAGAATAGTAGAATAGTTTCATTTTAAGGTGTGTATTATAAAATGCTAGAAACTATTTTCTTTGCAAATGTTGAAACATATTATTGAAAATCTATTAATAGATGTATTTTTAAAAAGTACAATGGGAATGGCTGGGCATGGTGGCTTATGCCTGTAATCCCAGCACTTTGGGTGGCCAAGGCAGGTGGATCACCTGAAGTCAGGAGTTCGAGACCAGCATGACCAACATGGAGAAACCCTGTCTCTACTAAAATTACAAAAAATTAGCCCGGCATGGTGGTGCACGCCTGTAATCCCAGCTACTCGGGAGGCTAAGGCAGGAGAATCAGTTGAACCCAGGAGGCGGAGGTTGCAGTGAGCCGAGATAGTGCCATTGCACCCAGCCTGGGCAACAAGAGTGAAACTCAGCTTCAAAAAAAAAAAAGTACAATGGGATACAATATTTTTAAAAATATATTTCTTTTATGGTCTATGAAAGTAAAAATTTTTGAAGTCTGCTCTTCTATACAAATCTGTTCATTGTAGACAGAAATAAACTAAGTTTCATGGGATTCTGATTTATTCAAATTTATAGACTTTATAGCAAAGTAAATGTATAGAAGCTCTACTCTATGTCCTGTACTTCTCACCCACTGTAAAGAGGCACATAGGATAATGATTAAGTTCATGGATTTTAGAGCTATATTTAAAAAATTCTGACACCAGCCCTTGTCAGCTGTGTGGCCTTGGAGAGTTTTCTTAACCTCTCTGCCTCAGTGACCTCATCTGTAAAATGAGAATAATAATGGTATGTACCTCATAGAAATTTATGAGGTAATGCACGTAGCATACTTAGAACCATACCTGGTACATGGTAAGTACTCCATAAATGTGAGGGTTTTTTTCTTTTTTCTTTTGCCTTGCTCTGTCGTCCAGGCTGGAGTGCAGTGGTGTAATCTCAGCTCACTGCAACCTCTGCCTCCTGGGTTCAAGCAGTTCTCCCTGCCTCAGCCTCCCAAGTAGCTGGGATTATAGGCACCCGCCACCACATCTGGCTAATTTTTGTATTTTTTAGTAGAGATGGGATTTGCTCATGTTTCCCATATTGCCCAGGCTGGTCTTGACATCTGACGTCAGGTGATCCATCCTCCTCAGCCTCCTAAAGTGCTGGGATTATAGGCGTGAGCCACTGCACCCAACCGTGAGTTTTTATTCAGGGCTTTGAAATGTTCAAATGAATGTGCAACAGACCAATCGTGGTCACATCTGCCAGCACATTTCCACAATGCAGGCACAGATTTCAGAGCTCCTGACTCAGATGAATCTACATCTGGACATCAAGTCGTTTTAGCAGTCAGCGTTAGAGAGACTGAGTTGCAAAGAGGCAGCACTGAAGGGAATACCTTGCTAACAAGATAATAGGTGCTGAACTCAGCAACATGGGCTGTTACTGCTGATGAAGGGGAGAGTGCAAAATGTGAGATGTGGGACACCCAGAGGAAAGTCAGAAGGACGCACACAATTTATTGCTTGCTACAAGACTAGTAATGGAATACTAGGTCGGCATGAAGGCCAGATGGCAACTCACTGACCTCTGAAATTCTCTTTGTAAAGAACAGCCTTTTTTCTAGCCCTCTGCTGGCCCCCTCCCTCCCTAACCTCCACGTGCTTGGTCCACAGTCCCCCAGACATAAGCCACATTCCCTTGCCTCTGTGCCTTTGCTGACATGGATGACCTGTGCTGGAACGCCTCCCATCCTCTAGGCACTTTTCCTCCCCTACCTTTTGCAACCTGCTTAATAGGGTGCAATTAACTCAGCTGAGGACTTAATATGTCCTGAGCCCGGGGTTGTGCACTCAGATTACACATTTTAGGATCAAGTGTGAGAGAATGCCCTGATTATACTTAATTCTGATTGTCTGCAATAGAGGTGGGCACAGGTGTTCTGTGAGTGCAGACAAGAGGGTCTTACCCAGCCTAGGGGTGATCCTCAACCACCTCCTGAACGGTTCGGTGAGTTGTAGTTAATTCTGTAAATGAAGAGGAGAGGCAAAGGTGATAAAACATGCAGGTCGGACAGGAGAGTGTGGTACATTCATTATCATTGGAGAACAGGGCACTTGGTGGGAATGTAAACAAAATGGAGCTGAAGAGGTGGGAATGGGCCAGTTCATGAAGTAGCATAACATGGTGAATGCTTGCTAAGGAATTTGTATTTTATTGTGACCATCACGAGAAGCTATAAATAATTTTAAGCAGTACAATAATTTGATCAGCTTTGTATTTCAGAAAGAGAGCTTTGACAGTGGTACGAAGAATGAATGGATTAAAAGAAGGGGTGAGAATAAAATCAGTAATTCATTTAGGGGGCTATGAAAAAACATCAATAGAAGGAAGATAAGGACCTAAACTATGGCAGTGATGGTGAGAAAGAACTGAATTAATATGAGAGACACTCTGAGTAAAATCAGTGTTCCTTGAGATCTAATTGGATATATAAGATGAGGCAGAGAATGAATGAAAGATGACTCTCAAATGTTTGGCTTTAGTAGCTGCATAGATGGCAGTACCACTCTCTCGAAAGTGTATATTGCAAGCGGGATAAGATAATAAGAACGTATTTGAGCACATTACATTTAAGGTTCATTTATAGACAGGCATGGTGGCTCACACCTGTAATCCCAGCACTTTGGGAGGCTGAAGTGAGTGGATCACTTGAGCCAATGAGTTCAAGATCAGCCTGTGGAACATGGGAAACCTCATCTCTACAAAAAAATTAGGCAAGCATGGTGGCATGTGCCTGTAGTCCCAGCTACATAGGACGCTGAGGTGGGAAACTCACTTGAGCCCTAAAGGTTGAGGCTGCAGCGAGCCATGATTGTGCCGCAGCCTGGGTGACAGAGTGAGACCCTGTCTCAAAAAAAGACTAATTTACTTGTTTATTCAAAAATATTTGTAGAGAACCTACTAGATGCCAGAGACTACATTAGGCACTTGGCATGCAGCAGTGGATAAAACAAATGGAAATTTCTTTCCTCATGAAGCTCACTGCAGTCAGATATCTATGAACATCCCAGCAGGTGATTGAATTGGTTTTAGAGCCTAGATGAAAGACTGGAAGCTGGGCACGGTGGCTCACGCCTGTAATCCCAGCACTTTGAGAGGCCAAGGGCGGTGGATCACTTGAGGCCAAGAGTTTGAGACCAGCCTGGCCAACCTGGTGAAACCTCATCTCTACTAAAAATACAAAAAAGTAGCCAGGTGTGGTGGTGCATGTTTGTAATCCCAGCTACTCAGGAGGCTGAGGCAGGAGAATCACTTGAACCTGGGAGTCAGAGATTGCAGTGAGTTGAGATTGTGCCATTGTACTCCAGCCTGGGTGACAGAGCAAGACCTGTCTCAAACAAACAAAAAAGAATTGGCTTTTGTAGTTCAAAAAACAAAATCAAAACAAAACAAACAAAAACCTACCGTACCAAGATACAATTCAGCATAAACGTTTAGTTTAGCAGCAGTATTAAGGCTAAGGTGGGTAAAAAAATGTATATAATCATCAAAACAGCTAATGAAAACATACCCTGCAAGGTGAGCAGATATGTAGCACTTGGATTCAGGTTATGATGCCACCCTCTCCTAGAGAAGGCTGTGTACCACACTTCAAGTGGGACATAGACTGGAGGCCACATAGGAAAGAGTGACACTGAGGGTGGAAGAACTCACAATTTACTCTAATAATGAAGGGTCTGATCAAGTCGGGGTGGTTTGCCTGCAAACAGAGATAATGACAATGGTCTTTATATGGCATGCTCTATTATAGCTACAAGAGGGATAACAAGTATCCATGGCAGAAAAACACAGGAAGATTTCAATAATAAGTCGTTGATATCTTATGCATGTCCTAAGATATTAGCCTCAGCTTTGATGGCTAGTCAGTGTTCTCCAGAGAAATAGAACCAATGAGTTGTACATGTAGGAGCCAAGGCTGTTGGTCCTCTGAATGTTTGCTGAAAGGGCAGCTCAAAAGAGGGTCATTCATTGGAGAAAGGCACACAACTTTATTTAATATGTATACATGGGAGCCTTCAGAATGATAACCTAATGATACAGGAGAGATTATCCATGTTTATGCTTAAGTTCAATAAATATGAATAGTCATGTAGAAATAGGATTCAACAAAACGTATGTGAGCTAATGCTAATGGACTGAGTGGGGAGACTGAGCAAAGCCTGTCTGTCTAGATTCTTCTTAGCCTCTCTGAGTAGCATTCCTTTGTCTGGGTATGAGGCAGGACCTTCTCTGAAATGACCCACAGTCAAACAAAGTAAGTCAGATCATTTCTTTATGGCCAGTTTATACACAGAAAGGTGGGGGGAAATTAGAGAAATATTTGTAGGTTTTATGACTGGCTTTAGGGAAAAGGGGTTCTGGTTTCTATGACCTGCCTTCGGGATTAAAAATTCTAGCTTGTATGCCTAGGCTTTAGGGAGAGAGACAGGATTGAGAGATAGGAAGGCAAGAGAAAATCAGAGAAAAACTTTTGCTTCTGAAACCCTTACATTGGGTATTGTTTTCTGAGCCCAGCCCCAAGATATGTGTTCCTAGAAAAAGGTGTATTCTAGGGAGTTGGCCCATGTGATTATGGAGATTGACAAGTCCCAAGATCTGCAAGGTGAGTCACCCACCTGGAGACACAGGAGGGTTGAGTGTGTAGCCCCAATCTGGAGATCAGCTGGCTCCATACTCGGGAAGAGCTGATGTTTCAGTGCAAGTCCAAAGGCAGAAAAAAAGCTAATGTCACAGTTTGAGGGCCATTAGGCAGAAAAAAATGATCTCTTACTCAGGGAAAAGTCACCCCTTTTGTTCTATTTAAGCCCTCAGCAGATTGAGGATTGGACAAGTCCCTTCTCTGTTAGGGACGGCTATCCACTTTACTGAGTCTACTAATTTAAATGTTACTCTCATTCAAAAACACCCTCTAAGAAACACCTAGAGTAGTGTTTGCCTGAATATCTGGCTGCTCCCTGGCTCAGTCAGGTTGACACATACAATTAACCATCACAAGTGAGAATTTTTTCTAACCAGAGACTGATTGATTGATTTCAATCCAGGTGTAGACAGCATGGTCAGAATTTTCAGTCAAACTAAAAAAATTCATATCTGGGTGGTGATTCAGACATAGTTCAAACAAGCTCCAGACTTTTAAAAATAAAGAAAAGTCTCAACAAACACTTTTCTTTATTATGCTCAGAAATCTCATGAAGCCCAGGCAACCATGCCAGAATTGGTCAAGATATGAAACGGTGCACTGTATTTCAGGATAGTTTTCTAAACCACTTCTCAAACCAAGAATACCAGCAAAAGGCACACTCTGCTCTCATCAAGCTCAAATTTTATTTGCCATTTTCTATTGTTTCTTCTCATGGACCAGTCCCAGCTAACAGAGAAGAAAATGAAATGTGAGCATTTAAAATGTATTTTTAATTAGAGGAGGTTTATAGGATCCAAGGAACTGTAAAGCTCCCAGCTCTGACAGTGCCCTAGTTCCCATTTAATCTTCATTTCTCCATTTCTAGTCAGCTGTGCGTGCAGATGCTGAAATCTTGTTTGTTTATCATGGGGCCAAGAAGATTTATGGTTGGGTGCATGTTCAGCTGCCTTCCCTGCCCTCCTGGCACAGCTTCTAAGCCGCGCAGCACGGGGGACACTTAAGCATGCTTAATGGGAAAGTCGGTCCCACATGTTCCCTGCAGTTCTCATCTGGTTATTTTTCAGCTTCTGCTTGGTTGAAGTTAAGGTAATTACCAAGTTATTATTTGTCATTTTCATTATCTTTGGGGTCAGAAAGACATCTGTTGAAAGTTAGCATCATCTGTCATTTACACCAGCTGGCGGTCAGCACCTGAGTGGACTTAAAAAGTGAGGCAAGGGGCTGGGTGTCCACGTATGGTAGCTCTGTGTGAGTGTGTGTGTGTGTGCGCGCGCGCGCACACGCAACCTGCAGTGAAGAAATCTGAGCTTTCTTGCAACATCAGTAAGGATGAGCTGTAAAGAAACACGAGTGCCACTGTCCACAATATTCTCCGGGTTTTTGAGTCACTTACAGGCAGAAAAGTAATGAAGTCAGATGAACTATTCCTAGCTTCCTTCCTGCCAGGCTTGTCTGTTTTTTTTCCTTACCATGCAGCACATAGTTCTCTTTTTCAGAGTGAAAATGAGAAAATGGTCTGGGGTTTGAAATGCTATTTTATTCAATGAAGAAACATAAGCGATGTATGTGATCTGTCCTGGCCTTTTGAGTCAGCAAACTGCCACAGTGTTTACACATTCAAAGTTATCATTTGATCCTTCAGTTCAAGGTCAGCATTTATTTTTAGAAGGGTAAGAAAGAAAATATGTTAGACCATAGCCCAAAAGCAGCCACAGTTGTTAGGTAAATGAATGTGTATGTCTGCATTCCAATGAAACTTTATTTTTTGAGACAGAGTCTCGCTCTTTCACCCAGGTTGGGGTGCAGTGGTGCAGTCTTAGTTCACTGCAGCCTCAAACTCCTGGGCCCAAGCTATCCTCCCACCTCAGCCTCCTAAGTAACTGGGATGATAGGTGCATGCTACCATTCCCAGCCTTTTTTTATTTTTTATTTTTTGTGGTGACAGAGTCTTACTATGTTGCCCAGGCTAGTCTCAAATTCCTGGCCTCAAGTGATCCTCCCTGCCTTGGTCTGCCTAAGTGCTGAAGTTACAGGAGTGAACCATCACAGCTGGCAATAAAACTTTATTTACCCCATTTTCTTTTTCCAGTCTATCATTGATGGGCATTTGGGTTGGTTCCAAGTCTTTGCTATTATCAACAGTGCTGCAATACACTGTGGAATAGTATTCAGCCATAAAAAATGATTAGTTCATGTCCTGTGCAGGAACATGGATGAAACTGGAAACCATCATTCTCAGCAAATTGACACAAGAACAGAAAACCAAACACCACATATTCTCATTCATAAGTGGGTGTTGAACAATGAGAATACATAGACGCAAGGAGAGGAACATCATACACCAGGGCCTGCTGGGTGGGGGGCTGGGGAGGAATAGGAGGGGGTTGGGGGATTGGGGAGGGATAGCATTAGGAAAAGTACCTAATACAGATGATGGGGTGGTGGATGCAGCAAACCACCACCATGGCACATGTATACCTATGTAACAAACCTGCACGATCTGCACATGTACCCCAGAACTTAAAGTATAATAATAATAAATAAAAAACTTTGTTTACCAAAACAGGCAGTAGGCCAGATTTGGCTAATAGGCCACAGTCTGTAAACTCCTGCTTTCATTGACATGCAACAAAGCTTGACCCTGAACAAACAGGCTTGCAATGGGATTGTAAAACAGAGGCTTGTGATGGGATTGTAGAGCCAGAACAGAGAAGAGCAAGGAGTCCTATATGGGGCCCCCAGGCATCGAGCTTGTTGTCATGCCCCAGATTCCCTCTGAGCAGCATGTTCACCCCAATTTTTCTCTAAAGCTTATACCTACGAATGCAGACCAATCTTCCTTCGGGATGATGCTTTACAAATCCAATCATGTTTTATGTGTGCTCTGAGAGATAAAATTTTGTTACAGATCTTTCTCTTAACACCATGAAAATATGGGTGATGTTCAAAATTCCCTAAAGCTGAGTATTCAGATACTCAAAATATGACTGTTATCTGAACTTAATCCATGGATTGTCACGGTTTTCAGATCACCTCACTTACCAAAAGGAAAACCAGCAATTGTGGGTGTGTTAAAAGTCTACTCCTTCATTAGATGGGAAGAGTTTCACCTAATTCTCAAAGAGGAAAATGAAATCTTTACCAATCAGTAAAGTTAGTCCAAATGTCATTGCAGAGAATGATGATGTGTGGAACTGAAGACCAGAGCTTAGCCTTCAGTGTGTTGAGCATTCCTCAGGATTTAGAAAGTGGGGGATAAACTTTTAGTTCATTTTCATGAATGCCTTTACCTTTTCTTGTATGTTCATTTCAATTTGATCAGTTTAGGGAATCTTATTCTGTTTCTTTGGATTTATAGGTTTGATTCTATTCTAACCAAGATGTTCTTCAAATTAATAGAAAACCCAGACTCACTTGAGCTTTCCTAAAAAAAAAAAATTAACTAAAACCAAAGAAGTTTATATTGACCCTAAAATAATAAAGCCAGAATAAAGAAAAGTGCTAAACTTTAAGAATAAAGCTAGAGATGGTCCATATTTAATGTACATTTTTTTTTTCCACTGAGAAATTAGTCCTGAAAAAACTTTCTCTTCCTATGCGGTCAGAAACGGGAGCTCGGGAGATTTACAGTAAGATGCAGAGCAGCATCCTTACACAAATAACACCAACCAATATTCTTACATCAACTCCATTGGGTTTTCCAGGTGTGTGGTTGAAGGTTTATGTGGACCAGCTGGAAAAGTTGCTGCAACATCCTAATGAACATCTGCTACTTTCCAAACTCAGCCACTCATTATGAAGATTGTGGACACACTAAAAAGGGCTGTAAAAGAAACAACCATTCTTGTCACTTGGGATTGGAAATAAATCACTTTAGAGAAGATATAAATATGTTCAAATATGTAAATCAGGAAAAAAATCTATGTATTTTTGGGACTAAAAATTAATTTCTTAACATGCCCTTTAAGATACTGTATTTTTTGTTTTTTGCTTTTTTTTTTCTTGAGATGGAGTCTTCCTCTGTTGCCCAGGCTGGAGTGCAGTGGCGGGATCTCCGGTCACTGCAACCTCCGCCTCTCCAGTTCAAGTAATTCTTCTGCCTCAGCCTCCCAAGTAGCTGGGACTACAGGCACATGCCACCATACCTAGATATTTTTTGTATTTTTAGTAGAGACAGTTTCACCATTTTGGCCAGGATGATCTCAATCTCTTAACTTTGTGATCCACCCACCTCGGCCTTCCAAAGTGCTGGGATTTCAGGTGTAAAACACTGTGCCCGACTGTTTTTAACATCCATTAGCTTAATTTAGGAAAAGCCAGTAAAAAATGGCCTATTAATAAAATGTCTTAGCTATAACCCTGATTACATTTCTTCAATAGTGATTCAATAAATTGGAGAGAGATATTGATGAGCCATTGTAAATATAAGTAGAAATGTGATTATTTTTACTACTGTATGAAATGCTTTGCCTACATTAGACATTTGGTACTAGATGGCAGTAGATTGATTGCTACAGGACTAGTAATTGATATAAATGTCATACATTGGCATTAATTGCAATCCCATATAAAATACTGATTTAGAATAAATTGAAAAATAATGGAAAGTTGTAAAAACTTGACATTTTGGAAGTTTAGCAATTTACATGTATTTCAACATTATATCAAATTATTTATTTCATATGCTAAACTTAAAATAATTGACAGAAATTGATTAAGGAATGTATATCTAAAATATAACCTCTATTTAAAAAAATAAAACTTGAGTCGTTAAGTCTATCTTTACTATTGGGAATAGCTGGGATGGCCAACAAAGAATGGTATCTCAGAGATGTCACACTACTTTTTCAGTTATGAGATAAAGAAGAGGCTTTACACAATTATGGGCTCAGTTTTGCTTTACTGGATTTATTACCAAAAGTGAAAAGATACTGATAGCATGCAGAAATAATTATTAAAAGCCTTTCTAACATACAATTTGCATTATTGACCAATTATAATGTAAATAGTTTAATTGAAACAATTATCAGTGGAGACTGCAAAAGCCCAATATTGTGTAGATTGACTATTAATTTGTTAAACAAGGTTTGCTTGTTTAATGCTTATTGTGTATATTATACTGTGCTGGGAGTTATGGAAGTCAACAGTGAGATATGTTTTAGTGTACTCTGAACAGCTAGGTCTGGGACTTACTCATCTTTATATCTTCCATAATGGCTAAAACAGTCTTAGTAATAACTAACAGTAGTAATAAGCATTACTAGTCGCTGTTTATCAAATGCATGGAATCTACTGGGAACACACTTGTAGATAAAAAGGCAATGAACCTAAGACTCAAATATCAGAATGATCTACTGAATTTAAAAATAAAAATTGTGAAACTGCCTTTGCAAAGATTATGACAGCCAGAGAAGACTACCATGGCTGACTCCATCTTGCTTCTAGCCTCACAGGATGGCTAGCCTACATTCCTAGGTCAAGCTAACCATAGGAGGAATTTAATTCATAGTTTAACTTGAAAGCAAGGATGATAATAGTCCCTCCCTAAAACTGATGCCATCCTCCTTCAAGATAACGAATATGGGAAGGGCCTGAATTCTGCTAAGACACAAGGGTAGCTAAACAATAACCAGCCAGTGTCCCCTAGTTTGTTTTCATTTTCTTTCTTTCTTTCTTTATTTTTTTGAGACCGAGTCTCACTCTGTCCTAGTCTGGAATGCTGTAGCATGATCTCAGCTCACTGCAACCTCCCCCCGCCAGGTTCAAGCAATTCTCCTGCCTCAGCCTCCCAAGTAACTGGGATTACAGGCATGCTCCACCATGCCCAGTTAATTTTTGTATTTTTAGTAGAGATGAGGTTTTGCCATGTTAGCCAGGCTGGTCTCAAACTCCTGACCTCAGATGATCCACCGGCCTTGGCCTCCCAAAGTGCTGAGATTATAGGCATGAGCCACGACACCAGGCCCTTAGTTGGTTTTTCTACAATCTCTTACTGTTCAGGAGTCATGTGGCCAGAGATCACAAGATTTATGACTTCTCCAATTGTTCCTGTAGATAATGCCACTATTGTAGAACCCAAGATTGGTCTTTTTAGATGTTTTTCAGACTTTTGCATTCTGGGAAGTCACTGACCCCACCTGGACTTCTGACTCATGACTAAGTTGGCCCTCTGGCCCTCACTCAGAGGTGAACTCAGTGTAGGAGAACCATTTTCCACACTCCTATGATTTCATACACCCAATTGGCAGCACCCACTTCCTAGCCCCCTGCCCACCAGACTATCAATAAAAACCTTAGCCTCTGACTTCTCAGAAAGGCTGACTTGACTAATAATATAATCCTGTCCTTCTGCTTGACTGGCCTTGCATTAAACAAACATTTTGTTTACTCCAATAACACTGTCTCAGTGAATTGGGTTTATCTGTGCAATGAACAAGAAGAATCCATCAGGTGGTTACAACTGGGCTATATAATATGTTGAATAAGTTGATATGTGTACTCTGCTTGACTTCTGATACCAAAGAATTTTCAGTGTTTGCTAATGTTTTTACTAATTAATAAATAAATCATGCACATCTCAAAGAAACTAAAGAAAAATGTGCTACATATCTCCCTCCAAAAGGAACAATACATATTCTTCCTTATTATTTTATGATAGCTTTCAAATTCTTAGCTATGAGTCTTTTTTTTTTTTTTTTTTTTTTTTTTTTTTTTTGAGATGGAATTTTGCTCTTGTTGCCCAGGCTGGAGTGCAGTGGCGCAATCTCTGCAGGGAAGCACCGCCTCTGGTCAGAAGCAAGAAATGGGCACTTCAAGGGAGGGACAAAGGGAACAGGAATTTATGCAGAGCAGAATGGCCAAATGCACATATTCAAGAAGCTGTAGGAGGATCCATGAATATTTGTGAAAGGAGAAATGTGTGCACGTGCAGCTGAGCTTTGTGCTTCTTCATGAATCCCATGTAAAAAAGATGGTGATGTTAACATAATCCCAGGGTGGAGTTTTTGGCCCTCTGATTTCAAAGGTGAAGCAGAGCAAACAAAAACTCCCATCTTTCACCCTCTGTAGACTGACCAGAACCACTCTGTAGTCAGTTGGTAGTCTTTTATCTGGAAGGAATGCTGGTCAGTTCTGTCAAAACTTGCAAAAGGGAGGGGCAGCAAAAGGAAGCAAAAAGGAGGCTTGGTAGAAATCTGGTGTGGAGTCTTTTGCACAGGCTTGTTTCTGTTTAGTCCTTAGGGAAGAAATCATCACGGTGGTGAGTGAGAGAAAAGGCATAATGAGATGTGTTCAATTTCCCAGCGAACTCATGGCCAGAAACTCCATTTTTCAAGATTTTTCTGGGGTCCTCTTGGCCAAGAGGAGATTTGTTCAATCATTTGGTGGCTTAGAATTTTATTTTTATTTCTCAAGTGTCATACTACAAAATACCTAACCAGTATTCCTCAAAACTGCCAGGGCCATGAAAAATAAGGAAAGTCTGCAAAACTGTCACAGCCAAGAGGATCCTCAGCAAATATAACAAATAAAAATAATGTGGTATTGGTAGCTTAATGGAGATAGCATTGAATTTATAAATTACTTTGGAAAATGTGAACATTTTCACAATGTTGATTCTTCCTATCCATAAGCATGGAATGTTTTTCTGTTTGTTTGTGTCCTCTCTTATTTCCTTGAGCAGTGGTTTGTAGTTCTCCTTGTAGAGGTCCTTCACATCCCTTGTAAGTTATATTCTTAGGTAATTTATTCTCTTTGTAGCAATTGTGAATGGGAGTTAACTCATGATTTGGCTGTTTGTCTATTATTGGTATATAAAAATGTTTGTGATTTCGTCATATTGGTTTTGCATCTTGAGACTTTGCTAAAGTTGCTTATCAGCTTAAGGAGATTTCGGGCTGAGACTATGGGGTTTTCTAAATATACAGTCATGTACCTGCAAACAGAGACAATTTGACTTCCTCTTTTCCTATTTGACCTTTCTTTCTTTCTCTTGCCTTATTGCCCTGGCCAGAACTTCTAATACTATGTTGAATAGGAGTGATGAGAGAGGGCATCTTTGTCCTTTTCCAGTTTTCAAAGGGAATGCTTACAGCTTTTGCCCATTCAGTATGATATTAGCTGTGGGTTTGTCATAAATGCTTTTATTATCATTGACTTTCTTCACTGAATTATAAAAAATTACTTTAAATTTTATATGGAACCAAAATGAGCCCATATAGCCAAGACCATCCTAAGCAAAAAGAACAAAGCTGGAGGCATCATGCTACCTGACTTCAAACTATACTACAAGGCTACAATAACCAAAACAGCATGGTACTGGTACAAAAACAGATATATAGACCAATGGAACAGAACAGAGACCTCAGAATAACACCACACATCTACAACCATCTAATCTTTGTCACATCTGACAAAAACAAGCAAATGGGAAAGGCTTCCCTATTTAATAAATGGTGCTGGGAAAACTGTCTAGCTATATGCAGAAAACTGAAACTGGACCTCATCCTCACACCTTACACAAAAATTAAGTCAAGATGGATTAAAGACTTGTGTGAGGCCTAAAACCATAAAAACCCTAAAAGAAAACCTAGGCAATGCCATTCATGGGACATAGGCATGGGCAAAGACTTCATGGATAAAACCCCAGAAAGCAATGGAAACAAAAGCCAAAATTGAAAATGGGATCTAATTAAACTAAAGAGCTTTTGCACAGCAAAAGAAACTATAATCAGAGTGAACAGGCAACCAAAAGAATAGGAGAAAAATTTTGCAGTCTATCCATCTGACAAAGGGCTAATATCCAGAACCTACAAAGAACTTAAACAAACTTACAAGAAAAAACAACCTCATCAAAAAGTAGGTGAAGAATATGAACAGACACTTCTCAAAAGAAGACATTTATGCATCCAAGAAACATATGAAAAAAAGCTCATCATCACTGACCATTAGAGAAATGCAAATCAAAACCACAGTGAGATACCATCTCATGCCAGTTAAAATAGACATCATTTAAGTCAGGAAACAATAGACCCTGGAAAGGATGTGGAGAAATACAAATGCTTTTACACTGTTGTGGGAGTGTAAATTAGTTCAACCATTGTGGAAGACAGTGTGATGACTCCTCAAGGATCTCAAACAAGAAATACTATTTGATCCAGCAATCCCATTGCTAGATATATACCCAAAGAATTATAAATCATTTTACTATAAAAACACATGCACACATATGTTTATTATGTTATATGTTCACAAAACCAAAGACTTGGAACCAACCCAAATGCCCATCAATGATAGACTGAAAAAAGAAAATGTGGCACACATACACCATGTAATTACTATGCAGCCATAAAAAGGATGAATTCATGTCCTTTGCAGGAACATTAATGAAGGTGGAAACCATCACTCTTAGCAAACTAACACAAGAACAGAAAACCAAACACAGCATGTTCTCACTCATAAGTGGGAGTTGAACACTGAGAACACGTGGACACAGGGAGGGGAACATCACACATGGGGTCTGTCAGGGGGTGGAGAGCTAAGGGAGGGATAGCATTATGAGAAATACCTAACGCAGATGACAGGTTGATGGGTGCAGCAAACCATCATGGCACGTGTATACCTATGTAACAAACCTGAGCATTCTGCACATGTACTCCAGAACTTAAAGTATAATAAAAAATAATAATAAGCTGATTGCATAAGAGAAATTTTTTTTTTAATGTGGTATTTTGGATGAGATTCTGGAACAGAAAAAGGAAGTTTAGGAAACATAAATGAAATCCATATAAATAATAAAATTTAGTGACTAAAAATACATCAATATTATTTATTATTTATGATAAATGCACTGTAGTCATGTAAGATGTTAAGAATAGAGGAAATTCACACCTGTAATCCCAGCACTTTGGGAGGCCGAGGCGGGTGGATCACGAGGACAAGAGATCAAGACCATCCTGGTCAACATGGTGAAACCCCGTCTCTACTAAAAATACAAAAATTAGCTGGGCATAGTGGCACGTGCCTGTAATCCCAGCT
This sequence comes from Aotus nancymaae, assembly GCF_030222135.1. Classification (NCBI taxonomy): domain Eukaryota; kingdom Metazoa; phylum Chordata; class Mammalia; order Primates; family Aotidae; genus Aotus; species Aotus nancymaae. Next base: position 3,068,754 of record NW_026988494.1, on the reverse strand, counting down.
ACTCAGGAAGCTGAGGCAGGAGAATTGCCTGAACCCAGGAGGCGGAGGTTGCGGTGAGCCGAGATTGCGCCATTGCACTCCAGCCTGGGTAACAAGAGCAAAACTCCGTCTCAAAAAACAAAAACAAAAACAAAAACAAAAAAAAGAATAGAGGAAATTAGTGTGAAGTATATGGAAAATCTTCTTACTATCATTGCATTATTTCCCGTAAATTTAAAACTATTTTAAAATAAAAAGTTTATTTAAAAATTTTTAAATGACATAATTGGACTAGATTTTACATATTACCTTTTTATTGTTCTGTGACTTTAATACTTGACTGTTAAAGTATTATTCCTTTGTGAGTTTGAGCCAGTAGAAATCTATCTGGTAAAGTATAGTTTATTACAGAGAATACAGAGCAATCTTTTATCCTCAACTGTCTTGTCTTCCTAGTACCAAACACTAAATTCTGAATACATATTGATTATATGAAAAAACAAATTGGTTATGATTATCACTTTCTCCCATTAAATAGATAGAAACAGATTTTGATTCAGGAAAGAAAACCGGTCTTGTTTACACTCTTTTTATCCTTAAGAACCACCCCCTATTAACAAACAATTGCAATGTTTTTGAATGCATAGCACATACATTCACATTGTAAGTCTATTAAAAAGTCTATTAAAATCTTTGTGGCTGGGCATGGTGGCTCATGGCTGTAATTATGGTACTTTGGGAGGCTGAGACAAGTGGATCACTTGAGGTCAGGAGTTTAAGACCATCCTGCCCAATCCTGCTGACAATCTCATCACTACTAAAAACACAAAAATTAGCCTGATGTGGTGGCACATGCCTGTAATAACAGCTACTCAGGTGGCTGAGGCAGGAGAATAGCTTGAACTTAGGAGGTAGAGGCTGCAGTTACCCAAGACTGTGCCACTGCCATCCAGCCTGGGCAACAGAGTGAGATTCTGTCTCAAAAACAGCAACAACCACAACAACAACAAAATTTGCATTTCAAGTTTCTTATCCATACTTTATACATAATACAGTCATGTGCTGCATAATGATGTTTTGATCAACAATGGACCACATAAGATTATAATGGAGCTGAAAATTTCCTGTCACCTAGTGATGTCATAGCCATCCTAATGTAATAGCAACATGCATTGCATGTTTGTGATGATACTGGTATAAAAAAACTTACTGAGCTGCCAGTCTTAGAAATGTCTAGCACTTACTTATAGTTATGTACAGTAGCTAATACTTGATAATGATAAATGACTATTTACTGGTTTATGTATTTACTATACTTCTTATTGTTACTTTTGAGTGCACTCCTACACACACACATGTAATGAACTGTAAAACAGCCTCAGGCAGGTCCTTCAGGAGGTATTCCCAAAGAAGGCATTGCTATCCAGAGAGATGACAGCTCCATGCCTGTTACTGCCACCGAAGAGCTTCCAGTAGGGCAAGATGTGGAGGTGGAAGTCAGTGATACTGACCATCCTGACTCTTTGTAAGCCTGGGCTAATGTGTCTGTTTGTATCTTAGTTTTTAAACAAAAAGTTTAAAAAGTAAAGAAAAAATTAAATATCTTAAAAATAGAAAAGAGCCTATAGAATAAGGATATAAAGAAAGAAAATATTTTCATACAGCTGTGCAATGTGTTTGTGTTTCAAACTAAGTATTATTGCAGAAAAGTCAAAAAGATTTAAAAAATTAAAAACTATATAAAGCAAAAAGTCACAGTAAGCTAAGGTCAATTTGTAATAGAAGGGAGATTAAAAACTAAATTTAGTGTAGGCTAAGAGTGCAGGGTTTATAAAGTCTACGGTAGTGCACAGTAATGTCCTAGGCCTTCGCATTCACTCACCACTCACTCACTCTCAGAGCAACTTCCAGTCCTAGAAGCTCCATTCACAGTAAATGCCCTGATATGGTTTGGCTGTGACCCCACCCAAATCTCATCTTGAATGGTAGTTCCCATAATCCTCGCATGTCATGGGAGAGACCCAGTGGGAAGAAATTCCCCTATGCTATTCTCTCTTCTGCCACCATGTAAAGAGGACGTATTTGATTCCCCTTCTGCCATGATTGTACATTTCCTGATGCCTCACCAGCTGAGGAACTATGAGTCAATTAAACCATTTGTAAATTACCCAGTCACAGGTATGTCCTTATAGCAGCATAGAACGAAATAATACATGTTCTATATAGCTGTAACAATTTAAATATTTTTTACTATACTTTTACTGTACCTTTTCTATGTTCAGTTACGTTTAGATAAACAAACACTCACACTGTGTTAAAATTACCTACTGTATTCAGCACAGTAACCTGTTGCACTGGTTTGCTGCCAAGGAGAAATAGGCTATACCTAGGTGTGTGGTACGCTGTACCATCTAGGTTTGTGTAAATACAGTGTATGATGTTTAAACAGCAAGGAAATTGCCTAATGACACATTTCTCAGGAGTTATCCCTGTTGTTAAGAAGAAAGATTGTAACTATTACTAATTTTTAGCGTCACAACATAAGCAAATTCATTCATAGTCCTCACTCTTACTTTGGCACTTGTGCAGCTCAGCCCTGGAGGCAATAGTTTGTAAAGTGTAAACTTTCTGCAAGTCCTGGTGCCAGAGTTACTTAAAGGACTAACCCAGGCTAAGCTCTATGGTAGTTGGAATGGATCTGCACACTTCCTTTAGTGATAGAAATTTCAGAAGGAGGAAGGAGTTGAGGAACCTCTTAGATACCTTCAAGCAAACTAGTCCACCTAATTAAAAGTGGTATAATCTCCCTTTCCTTTCCTGCATGATTAGAAATAGAAAGAGGATTTCAGAGGCAATATATTTATAAAGTAAAAGTTTGACCTTGGAAATACTTCAAGATTTCTGATTACTCATGGTGGCTTTGCTTTGTGACTACGACTCCACCACACAGGGCTGCCCTGTCGTCTCCATATCCTCACGGATCTCTAATTTCTCTACTCCAGGGCACGATTAGCCAAACCCTGTCTTCTCCCAGAAGTACTACAGGGATGAGTGAGGCTCTGGTAGGGGCTTTGTGAGATATAATCTATTTAAATGTGAAGATACTATTAAAATCATCATCCCATAGTTGGCAAAAGGCAAAATCTCAGAGCAGCAGCTGTATCTGCAAATCATTTCAGAGAGATTGAAACATGCTGCCCAGTGAAGCAGGACACTTGCTTTAACTGAGATGAGAGGAGAAAAAACAGAAGTATGAAAAAAAAGAAAGAATTTCTCTACTGAAATAAGGCCAGGCATGGTGTCTCAAGCCTGTAATTCCAGTCTTTTGGGAGGCCAAGGAGGGCAGATCACCTAAGGTCAGGAGTTCAAGACCGGCTTGGCCAACATGGCGAAACCCCACCTCAACTAAAAATACAAAATTTAGCCAGGCATCATGGTGGGTACCTGTAATCTCAGCTACTTAAGAGGCTGAGACAGGAGAGTCGCTTGAACCCAGGAGGCAGAGGTTATAGTGAGCCGAGATCGTACCACTGCACTCCTGCCTGGGTGACAGAGTGAGACTCTGTCTCTAAATAAATAAATAAATATAAATAAACAAAATTTTGAAAGTAATATTATGATGGAAAGATAAAAGTGATATTTGAGGCACATATTTATTTGTTTACTCTTCTTCATGAAATCTGTGATCAAATTTTGTCTGTTTTGAATTAATAGTTCTCTTTGGTAAAATTGTTAAATCCTACTACACTGACTCAAAACTGGTAACAAATGAAATAAGATCAACTATAATTTACCTTTGCAAAATCTCTGTATGTTTCATTTGCTTATAATAAATCTATATATCTACATTAAATGGTTCCAAATGGTTTAAACTATTCAAGAGAATAAACCTTTTGTGAAAAGTATAAAAGTCATTGGAAACCTCAGTTACTAATCTTAATTTCAATTTATTTTAAAATTATAAATTTTATTTTAAAGATTTTCACTGACAACATTTTTTCCCTGTTGTCCAAGTGGTTGTAAGTTCCAGCATAATAACATTATATCGATATAAAACTACCCTAAAAAGTCAGCTCTTTTAATACTTTATATTCACCTTGTCCCAAAATAATAGTATGTGTGTTCATACCACCTTGTCCCAAAGTATTTCTGTCTGTGTGTTTTGAATGTTAGGATACTGAATTCATATGGTTTTATTTTGCCCCTTTTGAATGTCTAGGGCTTTATGATCTAATGTTTGGAGTGGTAGTAGCCAAAAAAGTTTTATTTCAAACAGAGACTGCTTTCATGGACAGAATTCTCATCCCTTTTCTTGCTTGAGAACCCAATCTGCATGGTATCATAATATGACTCTTTATGGAATTGCTTGTGTTAGTCAAAGAAAGAGTTAAAGCAACAATTGAGACTCTATTAATGAGTCTGTATTGGCTTGGAATAATACAGGTTGGGAGGGACATCTTTGTAGTTACATGCCTCTTCATTTTACAGATGATAAAATAGGATCCAGAAGAACAAATGGCTTGTCCAGGCCCCTGAACCAGGGCATCTGAACCAGGTTTCCCCAAAACATGCCTCATGTGCGTTGGTTCTTCTGAATAACTGTTGGGACCTTCCCCAAGTTCTTTCCTGACATTGAGGCCCACTGCTAGTTGCCACTATGTAAAAGCTTTCTGCAAATAGCAAGTTACTGTCAGAGAACAATAACCTCGATGAAGCTGCTTTCACGGGGCTGCTTGAACATCTGGCAAAACCATTTGATCTTCAAGGAAGGGGCAGAGATTGGAGAAAAGTCTTCAAGGCACATGCATACCACACCATTGTTTTCCATGGAGCCCTATCCTCATTTTGCTGGTGTCATGCATTTCTGCTGTTGCCCGAGAAGCATCTCTTTACCTCACTTTAAGAGTATGAACTTTGAATGTATGAGGTTAGATTACAAAAAATATCGCTACCTATAGAACCTATTCTTTTAAAGGGTAACACACATCCAACTGCCCTAATTTAGACTCAACTAAGATAATTAAGCTGAATTTAAAAAATAATGAGTCTATGGGTCCAGGAGTACTCTATTATGACTGTATTCCCAAATGTTGTACTGCACAATTCACCAAGACAGCCACTATTTTCTTCTATTGATTCTCCTTGTGTTTCCATCCCAAAGCGGAGAGCTTGCTCAAAGATGATGACCTTTTCTTTATGGACAAGAACTATACATAGTTAAGAATATAAATGTAGCTTCAATTCCCTTCTAGAGCCTCCACCTCAGCAGCTAAATGCCATTTATTTAAGTTCATAGAAACCAAATTAGAGCTGAGAACTTTCAGATCTATATTAGTACTCAATTTTCATTTCTATGTAGCAAACTAAACTTTTAGAAGCAATAAAATATAATTCCATTAGAAACTTATATTCTCTAAATTTTTAATTGCATGCTTTTAAATTGCTCAGCAATCTGGTTCTGTTTTCATTTCCACAGGCAGCATTGCATAGGTTACTGCAATATTGAAATGGGAGAGTTCCCTGACCCCACTTACAGGACAAGCGACAGGTGGGTCTCATCTGCTCAGCCGCCATGTGCTCAAACCCTTATAGAATGGGAAGCATACAGACAGGCAGGTGCAGGAGCTGGAGCAAGCACTTTTGGGACTCAGCCCCATGGTAGTGTCTAGGGGTGGGTGCCTGCAACTCCGGAAGACCCAGTAGGCATATTATAGTGCTCTTTTAGCTCTGCCATTAGCAGATGGCTTAAGTGTTAACCAGCTCAGTGCCCTCTTGGTACCTGAGTCACTGTCTGGCATCCAGAAAGAATCAGATCACATGGACAAATCGAAGGATGGTAAATGTGGGGAGTTTTATTTCTGGATGGAAGTGGTTCTGAGTGGGATCAATAGGGAACTGGAAAGGGGATGAAGTGGGAAGATGATCTTCCCTGGACTTTGGCAGTCCCACAGCTGATCTTCTCTCTGACCAACCCCAGCTGAACTCCTCTCTGTGTTCAGGCACTCCTTCTCTTGTCTCCTTCTCTGCTGTGCTGCACTTCTGCTCCTCTGCTCTTCTGCTCTTCTGCTCATGGAGTCTGGGGCCTAGGATTTATATGAGTACAGGATGTGGGGGGCATGTCAGGCCAAAAGGCAACATTAGGGCATGAAAACAGGAATGTCTGTTCCCATTTTGGACCACAGGTTTCCAGGCTTTAGGGTGGGGCCTTTGCCAGGGAACCACTCTCTTCTACCCAGTATTTCCCTGCCTCCTGTCCATATTAGTATTATCAAGTAAATTCTACTCAAACATTATGTGAATTTATATCCAGACTAGTAACCACCTTCCCAATTGATCAGAGTACAGTGGTGTACAATAGCTCTGAGAATTCACTCTGTGGTCCTCTGTGTATACTGAATTGGGCCTCTAAATGTTACCTTTTAAGTGAAATAAAGGTTAGAATACATTGATTTATATAGCAGGGTGGCTCCTAGATAAAGAAGCAGCAAAATACAGCCATCATTGTGTGAAAATTGAGCTTAGCAGCCACCTTGGAAGAGGCCAATAGAATGCAAACATTACCACATGCTCTAATTTAGTGAAATCATAGCCACTGAAATCAATAATATTAGCACAGGTTTTTAAAAAGTTAAGTCTGGAACATCACTACACTGATGAATTTATGACCAAATATTTATATAGTAAGGATAATGTTTTGGAAATCTTTTATTGGTCAGCAGTTTATATTTCTTCTTTCCTCTGTAGTATTTCCACCTCAATATAGGCTGTTGAGGATTATGAATCCAGAGAAAGAAATAACATCTTTAAAAAATCTACAAATAGAGAGGATGAAATATTTAACAGGACTGAAAGTCTGGTTCCAAAGGAAGAGGAAGAAAAGAGCCTCTAGTGGTGATGTAACCATCCGATGGGTTCACCTTGCCCACTGTTTAGACAGAGCTGATTTATCAAGACAGGGGAACTGCAATAGAGAAAGAGTAATTCATGCAGAGCTAGCTGTGTGGGAAACAGAAGTTTTATTATTACTCAAATCAGTCTCCCCAAGCATTCAGGGATCAGACATTTTAAGAATAGTTTGGTGGGTAGGGGGAAGCCAGTCAGTTAAGAGTGCTGATTGGTTGGGTCAGAGATGAAAATCACAGGGATCGAAGCTTTTGTGCTGAGTCAGTTCCTGGGTGGGGGCCACAAGATCAGATGAGCCAGCTTTTCAATCTGGGTGGTACCAGCTTATCCATCAAGTGCAGGGCCTGCAAAATATCTCAACCACTGATCTTAGGGGTCAGAATCTTATAGCCTCCAGCTGCATGACTCCTAAACCATAATTTCTAACCATGTGGCTAACTTATTAGTCCTATAAAGGCAGTCTAGACTCCAAGCATGAAGGAGATTTGTTTTGGGAAATAACTGTTACCATCTTTGTTTTAAACTGCAAACTGAGTGTCTCCCAAAGTTAGTTCAGCCTATGCCCAGGAATGAATAAGGACAGCTTGGAAGTTAGAAGCAAAATGGAGTTGGTTACATCAGATCTTTTTCACTATCTCAGTTATAATTTTGCAATGGTGATTTCAGGGAGAGTGGAGAGGTGTAAAGATTGTGCAAGGAGCAACAGTTTAGACTTTAGTGTTCTGCTTAGGATCAAAATCCCTTTGAAGCAATGGTAATGAAAGCAGGTAGACTGTCCTCAGAAAATCCTAGTGGATGATCTTACTTCTCAGGGTATGTGAGGTTGAGAGCAGCATTAAATCAATAATATAAAATAAAGAAAGCTTTGTCATCATCATCATTATTTACAATTACATTGAAGTGCATTCATTTCAACCTTGTTACATTCCTGCAGCGAATAGGACAAAGAATAAAAAATATATAGTTGGGTTTCAGGCTAGCAGTTCATTTAAATATTAACAATAACTTCTTTGCTTTATTTCATGAATGACTTAAAAATACACTTACTTACTTCTAAAAACTATTTAATGTATTTTACAAATTAATGAGTTGTGGCAACAACAACAAAAAATACAACTGAAAATTTTAACATAATTACATGATCTTTAGTTTTTTTTTTCTTTATGTTATTTAAGCACTTGTGCAAAACTTGCCATGTTCAACACTCTAATGTGAATTTAAAATTAGGTTACATGTAAGTACTTTTAAATTAATGTACTTATTGTGGATAATGGCCAAAGGAGGGAGTCCACAGGAGAATCTCTTTACAGCCTGAGGCTCAGCCGAGAGGGGAATCTGACATTTATTTATGCTATGACTTCTGCTCTCCCAGGTGAGATTGGTACTTACCATGCACTGGGGAAGAGATAACTAGTGGGTGAAGGATATGGAGGGAGATCCGGAGCAAGAGATGGGGACTGTGATGAGTAGAAGAAATCGGGGCTAACACTTGCTGGGAACCATCACAGTTCTAGGCAAAGGAAACTATTAGAAGATTGTGGTGTGATCTCATTGTTCAACACCTGCCTATGAGTGAGAACATGCGGTGTTTGATTTTGTGTTCTTGTGTCAGTTTGCTGAGAATGATGGCTTCCAGGTTCATCCATGTCCCTACAAAGGACACAAACTCATCATTTTGATGGCTGCATAATATTCCATGGTGTATATGTGCCACATTTTCCCTGTCCAGTCTATCATCGATGGGCATTTGGGTTGGTTCCAGGTCTTTGCTATTGTAAACATGGACACAGAGAGGGGAGCACCACACACTGGGGTCTGTTGGGGGGAAACGGGGTGGGGACAGTGTGGGGTGAGGAGTTGGGGAGAGATAGCATGGGGAGAAATGCCAGATATAGGTGAAGGGGAGGAAGGCAGCAAATCACACTGCCACGTATGCACCTATGCAACAATCTTGCATGTTCTTCACATGTACCCCCAAACCTAAAATGCAATAAAAAAAAAAAAGAAAAAAAAGAAGATTGTGGTGTGATGCCACTGCCTGGCAGTCAATTGGAAGATGTGGCTGAGAATCAGAAGGAATCACCAATGCCCAAGGAAGCTTCTTGGACTTGAGTCTTTTCTCTCAGGGCTTGTGGAAGCACCACTCATCCAAGGATAAATAAATTGGATCTATTGCTATGATCGATCAAATTATTTACTCAACTCAGACACTCACAACAATATCTGTTTTCTCTATTCCTTCTCTCTGTCCAAATAGTGAAAGTGTCAATGCAGAGAAGGTGCAGGTGTGTGTCTGTGGGTGCAAAAGAGATTAGAGAGAGCAGAGGACACAACTCCTGTAGGTGCCACCACAGCCACCAGTCCATCCTCATGCTAGAGAGGTGGGAAGAACACATCTCTGAATCAGTTACGATAATGACTTTTTTAAGTGAATGGAATGGTTTTACCAACGAAATGTAATTAAAGGTTACGCGATCAGACTTAATTTTCATTAAGAAAATCCATTTTTCAGGGAAGAAGAAGAGTGGACAACAGTTGAATAAAACTGTTAGGAGACAGTGGAAAAAGAAATGCTTGTTTTTACTCCAATGAGTTGAACCTCTTCATTATCTGAAAGCCAATTGTTCTCATTTACAGGGTTAAAGCTTTGCATGACTCTTTTATTCATAGTGTTCACTTATTAAGAAAAACATATTTCCTTTTCCCTTCCCCACTGCCTTTGCAAAATCTTTCTTTTTACATTTTGTGTTTTAGAGACAGGGTTTTGCTCTGTTGCCCAGGCTGAGGTGCAGTGGCACCATTATAGCTCACTATAACCTTGGACTCCTGGGCTCAAGTGATTCTCCTGCCTCAGCCCCCCAGGTAGCTAGGACTACAGGTGCACTCTCTCATGCCTAGCTAATTTAAAAATTTTTTTTTGTGGAGATGGGGTCTTACTATGTGGTCCATGCTAGTTTCGAAATCTTGGCCTCAAACCCTCTTGCCATTTTGGCCCCCCAAAGCACTGGAATTACAGGTGAGAGCCACACGCCCAGTCAAGAAAAGCATACTTGGTATGTCTCATAGTGGTGTCAATTACATTTCAGTCCAGCGTACACTTGAAATTTTAGATTCCTTTCAACAAGATCTGAAATTATTAAGGTTTCCTGTGAAGCAAGTCAAACTCAAACTCAAACCAAGCCAAAGTAGTCATTATTAAAATCTAGGGGGTAGTTTTAACTGGATACTTGGTCCATGTAGCTGTGTAACAGTATAGACCTATAATAATTCTCAAGGTAGTGGACATAAAAAAAGTCTATAATTTAATTTCCTTCTGCCTCTTGCCTTTTCCTTCACTCGATGAATAGGTGAATTAAATATAGTAAATCCTCATCACAATTTCCTCCGTGCCCCATGAACACAGGTTTGCCTACTCTCAGAAATAATTGCCTTCTTTCTCTTTACATGCATCAGTAAACTGAGTGACTGTGAAATGACATTGGTTAGAGAGGAGGTAAACTTCAGGTTCAGAGTTTAAATCCTTTTTTAAAAAGGAAACTAAATGCTGCTGCTTATATAAGCTCTAAAGGGACAACCCATGAGCTGCATACTTGGTGAGATCGTCTAAACAAGAATTGCATTCCAAACTGAATCTGTTAGGATACATCATAACTTCCCAGACCAAAGAGTATGAATCTGACTGTTAATTTTTGAGGTTCAGAAGACTTTGTTATTAAAGGCTGCAGCCTAAGAGTGACCCTTCAGACGCAGAAAGGAAAGAATCGTTAGCATATCAGGGGCATTGATTATCAAGGGCTTTTTCTCTCTTTCAGTGTGGATGCTATGGAAGCAGTCTATTGATTCCAGGAAAAAAATTCAGCTGCCTTTTAGTTCAGAGAAATTCGACCTAAATGTTTCCATTCAGAAAAAAGAAAGAAAGAAAGAAAGAATGAAAGGAGACAAGCTCATGTCCACTGTGTCCTTGGTAAAAGTTAATGAAAAACATTTAAAAAATCCCTCCTCCATCTGCTTTCTTTTGGTTCAATTAGAGCAGAAAGTGTGAGAAGAAGGGATGTTTGCCGTTGTGAGGAACAAAACAAGAAACATGCAGCAAGGGGCTTACATGCTGTTCTCGTTGATATTCACACCTTTTGATAATTGATGATAAATTCTAGAAAGAATCCCATATTGATATGGGAGGTGGTGGCAGGAAAGTGCTAGGTGGAGAAGGGCGGGGTCCCTGGTAAAGGCTCCAACCTCAGTACTATGCTCATGGACCTAAGTGAGGACAGACACAGCTGTTTTCATGCCCAAATGTTGCATTTTCCAAGAGCACTCTGGCCCACCACACCCCCCATCCTGTGCCTATAGAAAACCCCTGGGACCCTAGCGGGCACACACACAAGTGGCTGGATGTTGAAAGGAGCACACCAGCAGAAGAACACACTATAGACGCCAGCAAGCCAACGACAGCAGAATTATGTGACCGATGAGGGAGATTTGGTCAGGAGCAGTCGCAGGAGAGTCCAGCTGCTGAGCGGCCTGATTCCAGGGGAAGACCACCTTCCCACTGCATCCCCTTCTGGATCCCCATCCATCTGCTGAGAGCTACTTCCACCACTCAATAGAATCTTGCACTAATTCTCCAAGCCCATGTGTGATCCGATGTTTCTGGTACACTAGGGCAAGAACCCCAGGATACAGAAAGCTCTCTGTCCCTGCAAAAAGGCAGAGGGTCTAACTGAGCTGATTAACACAAGCTGCCTGTGGATGGCTAAGCTGAAAGAGCACGCTGTAACGCATGCCCCCTGGGGCTTCGGGAGCTGTAAACACTCAACCCTAGACACTGCTGTGGGGTGGGAGCCCAAAAACCCTCCCATGACCTGCCCATCTGCATGCTCCCCCTTAGTTGCGAGGCACCTAAGAAATGAGCCACAACCCCACTGCATGCCCTGCGAGGGGATAAGGGACAACTTCTCACGGTTCAATATTAGATGTGAAGAGGATTGACTTGAAAAGCTGTCAGAATTGGATCCTGGAACAGAAAAAAATGATATTAATGGAAAAACTGAAAACTCAAGTAATCTAGAGTTTAATGTATTAGTGTTAGTTCCTTAGTTTTAGCAAATGTACCACAGTAATGTAGAATGTTTACATTAAGGAAAATTCAAACTGGAAGGGCATACGGGAACTCTGTACTATCTTTGCAACTTTTTTGTTTGTTTTTGAGACAGGGTCTTGCTCTGTCGCCCAGGCTGGAGAGCATTGGTGCAATCTCACCTCACCACAACCTCCGCAAGCCATTCTCATGCCTCAGCCTCTCGAGAAGCTGGGATTACAGGCATGTGCTGCACACCTGGCTAATTTAAAAATTTTTTTTTGTAGAGTTGGGGGGTTTCATCATGTTGCCGAGGCTGGTCTCAAACTCCTGGCTCACGTGATCCACCCTCCTCAGCCTCCCAAAGTGCTGGGATTACAGGCATGAGCCACTGCTCCCAGCATGTAACTTTTTATAAATCCAAAATTATTACAGATAAAATGTTTCTCCCACATTATTCTAAATAAAAACTTCATTAAAAAAAAAAGCTTGCCAAGAAGTCTATGCAATATCCTCCAGTGCTGATGCTCCAGGGCACTTTGATGCAAGGATGATGCTTAGAGACCCATTGGATCCTTCAAAGAATGGACTGAGCAGAAAGCCAGGACCTTTTCTTTTGTTTGAAAAAAAAAAAAAAAAACCAAATAAATTCATCTCATTCTAATGATGTGTGTCAGAAGACGGACAATTACAGTGGGGAATGTCAGGATCTGGGACATTTGTAACAAGAGGCTTCTGTCTTAGAAATTAGATACTGAGACCATAATCTTCCAGTCAATGAAGTGGGAGTACTAGGATGATGGCACTGTGGAAGCTAACTTACCTGAATCTCAGGAGAGAGGTAGCCTTCATGCCCTGATAGAGTGAAAGTGAACTCAGAGAAAACTGCTGAGATACTAGGGAGAGACAGAACTCCATGTCTCAGCTTCCTCAGCCATTAAAGAGAATAGGCTATGTTGTCCAAAATTGTTTTTAGAATAAGATTAGTTAAACCAGCTGTCAAGTGTAGTTCTTTCTGGGGTGGAAGTGACGTCCTTAATATCATCTCCTTGCCCTCCTGATTCTGGGACATTCCAACCCTCAGTTACCTGGAGGTAATACCCATTTAGGGTAATCCAAGGGAATGGAAAGGACAGCTTGGTCAGAAATACCATCCTCCTAAAGCTGAAAAAGACCTGAAATTCTCATCATTCACTCCCTTCAGTTAGGATAAATACAAGAAAACATCTTACAAAATGTTGCTTTAGTTGAGCAACATGCCATCAAACCAAACATCAATGTCCCATTAATAGAGCAAGATTAAGGAAAAGTGAGAATCTCAAACCACTTTTGATTGATGGAGGTTAGAAAGGACAAAGCCTGGAGCTAAGGACATTTATGACTTATCTCCATCTACCTTTCTGGTGTCATACTCCATCGGTCTCTCAGATCTTAGTGCCTACTCAGTTCTCACTCACTGTGAGCTCAGGAATCAGGATAGAAATAGTTTCAGGTAAGATCCAGTAGCAGAAAAGTCCGAACAGAAGTCAGAAGGTAGATATTTTGGAGTTGGCAAGAGAAGACCAAAGGAAGCTTTGTGGATTGGCCCAGGGCCTTGTATCCCTTAGTCTGTTCAGGCTGCTATAACAATATACCATAAGCTGGGTGCAGTGGCTCAAGCTTGTAGTCCCAACACTTTGGAAGGTTGAGGTAGGAGGATTGTTTGAGCCCAGGAGGTTGAGCCTGCAGTAAGTTGTGTTCATGCCAGTGTACTCCAGCCAGGGTGATGAAGCAAGATCCTGTCACACATACACACCCAAAAAAACCAAACAACAAAATCCATAAACCGAGTGGCTTATAAACAACAGAAATTTATTTCTCACCTTCTGGAGGCTGGGAAGCCCATGATCGAGGTGCTGGCAAATTTAGTGTCTGCTGAGGATCTACTTTCTGTTTCACAGAAGGTGACTTTCTGCTGTGTCTTCACATGGTAGACAGGCAAGGGGGTCTCTTGGAGGCATCTTTTATTAAGGCAACCAATCCCATTCATGAGGGCTCCACTCTCGTGACCTAATAACCCTCTAAAGGCCCCACCTCTTAATACCATCAGCTTGGGAGTTAGTATTGAAACATACATATTTGGGGGAACATAGCCATTAAGACCTCAGCGTCTTCTTTCTGAAAGAAACCCGATTTTTCCTTGGGAGGTACTTCTTTCTCCAACTCACACACAAAGACAGAAAACCATAGTAGAAGATAATCAGAACTTTGGGCTAATTCAAAGTAAATGTGTTGCTCCTTTTCTGGGTTGTCCTCACCCTCTGTCAAAGAATAGAAGACCTTCAGCTTCAAGATAAGTCCAAATCAGGTTAATTAGAATATTTGTATGTCTAATTAAAATTGGAGATAGCTCCTAATTATCAATTTTATTGGCATTAATTATTATTTTAAGTAGGTAACCATACATTATTGCCATAGAAAAGGTGACTTTTAAGGTCGGTTCCCAAAGATATTTTTTCTTACACAAAAGCACACAGAAGACTCACTATAATGTACCCATCCTATTTAGGGTTCAACATACTCCTATTGAAAATTATGTTTTCGCCTGCAGTGGAATAATTTTAAAATTCCAATAGCCTTTCCAAAGGCAGAATATTAATATTTACATCTCTCAGAAAGACACGCTTCACCATGGGAGTGTTATAAATATTACCTAAATTAGCTGTCCTCATAATGAAATTGACAGAGTCAAAACTGATAATCCTCAACAATTCCTGTAAAAAGCAATGATAATCTTTTACAATCTTTTGTTGTTGTTAGACCAGGTCTCACTCTGTCATTCAGGATGGAGTGCAGTGGTGTGAATCAGCTCACTGCAGCTTCAGTCTCCTGGACTCACGCATCCTCCCACCTCAACTTCCCAAGTAGCTGGGGCTCCAGGCACACATCACCGTGCCCAGCTACTTTTTGTATTTTATGTAGAGACAAGGTTTCACCATGTTGCACAAGTTGTCTCAAACTCCTGGACTCAAGCAATCTGCCAGCCTCAGCCTTTCAAAGGGCTGGGATTATAGGAATGAGCCACCACAACCTACCTATCAAGGACAATCTTGATCTCCCCAGACATTATTTTCTACAGAGTGGCAACATTGCCTTCTACTCATATTTCAAAACACTGATCAATAATCAACCAGCAAATAACAGCCTTAAAAAAAGAAAAGAGTCTAAGAATGTTCTAACCCTTGATCTGGGTGGTGGTTATGAGGAAATATACATACAAAAATTCATTTTGTGGTACAGTTAAGATTTGTGTGGCCTACTCTGTTACACTTAACAGAAATGAAGACAAAAATAAGAGTACAAAAATACAAGGGCTGCACAGAAAAAAACAGAGAATTCTCTTAAGAATTTGAACTTAAATGTATCTATCTTAACACAATTTTCAAAATTCTGATATGCGGATTTCTTTGCCCTTATATAATATGTATTAGTGAAAGATGTGAGTTTAATAGGCCAGTAAGATAGAGATATGTACTTTGCCAGCCTGAGCTCCTTCTCTAGTAATTTCCCCTGAGTCTCTAAAACTCTATTTCTTTAGAATCCTGTGCATACATCTATTATATCACATATCATTTGCAGTTACTGCATTTGTTGTCTGCCTTTATGACTAGACTGTAAAAGAAGGGACTGTGGCTTGTTTATTGTGGTATCTAGCACAACCTGGAACCTGGGAGATGCTTTATACTTCGTAGAAAATCAGCTTCGTGGAGGTACATCTTACACACCATAAAAATCACTAATTTTAAGAGTACTGTGCCATGAGTTTGACAACTATTTCAGACATGTAACCATCACCACCATCAAAATGCAGAACATTTCCATCATTCCAAAAATGTCCCACTGCGTCCCTTGTAGTTTGGTATTAGCCTACTACTCACGGAGGTCTTTTCATGATTTAGCAATTTGTTTTATTAGTTTTCTGCTGTGTTTTGCATGATTTCTATTTCTAAGTCATTAGGCTTATCCATCTTTTCTTTTATATTGTCTAATCTTTGTTAAACATATCAACTGTATTATCTGCTATTAATCTAAACCAGTATATTTTTATTTCAATTGTTGTATTTCTCACATGTAAAACTTTCATTAGGTCTTTTTTTGTGTCATTTCTTTTTTTATTTATTTTAGTTTTTATTTCTTTGTATTCTATTTATTTTAAATTTGTATAGGTACATAGTAGGTATGTATCTTTATGGGCTACATTAGATATTTTGATGCAGGCATACAATGCATAACAATCACATCAAGGTAAATGGGGTATCCATCACCTCAAGCATTTATCATTTCTTTGTTTTACAAACATTCCAAGTATACTTTTATTTACTTTTAGATGTACAATAAATTATTGTTGACTGTAATACCCTGTTGTGCTGTCAAATACTAGATCTTACTCATTCTATCTATTTCTATTTTTGTACCCATTAACCATCTCCCTTCTTTACCTTCCCTGCCTCTGGTAAACATTCTACTTTCTATCTCCATAAGGTTAATTGCTTTAACTTCCACCAATGAGTGGGGACATACAAAGTTTGTTTTTCTGTGCCTAGTTTATTTCACTTAACATAATGTCCTCCAGTTCCATTCATGTTGTTGCAAATGACAAGATCTCACTCATTTTTTAGGGCACAATAGTACTCCATTGTGTATATGTACCACATTTTCTTAATCCATTTGACTGTTGATAAACACTTAGGATGCTTCAAATCTTGGCTATTGTGAATAGTGCTACAATAAACATGGGAGTGCACATAGCCTTTAAATATACTGATTTCCTTTCTTTGGGGTATATACCTAGCAGTGGGATTGCTGGATCATATGGGAGTTCTATTTTTAGTTTTTTTAGTTTTCTCTTCTTTTCTCCTTTTTTTTTTTTTTTTTTTTTTTTTTTGAGATGGAGTTTTACTCTTGTCCAGGGCTGGAGTACAGTGACATAAACTCAGCTCACTGCAACCTCTGCCTCAGGGTTCAAGTGATTCTCCTGCCTCAGCCTTCCAAGTAGCTGGGATTACAGGCACCTGCCACCATGCCTGGCTAATTTTTTGTATTTTTAGTAGAGACAGGTTTTGGACATGTTGGCCAGGCTGGTCTCAAACTCCTGACCTCAGGGGATCCATGCACCTTGGCCTCTCAAAGTTCGGAATAACAGGCTTGAGCCACCATGCCTGGCGTTATTTTTAGTTTTCTGAGAACCCTCCATACTATTCTCCATAGTGACTATACCAATTTAAGTTCACTCCAACAGTATACAAGAGTTCTTTTGATATCTCATCATAGTTTTGATTTGCATTTCTCTGTATTAGATTTAGTATTATGAAGTTTTGTTTACTGTAACTCTGTAGTATAATTTTAAGTCAGGTAATAAGATTTTTCCAGTTTTGTTCTTTTGCTCAGGATGGTTTTGGCTATCCTGGGTCTTATGTGGTTCCATATAAATGTTATGATTATTTTTTCTATTTCTATGAAGAATATTATTCATATTTGATAGGGATGGCATAGAATCTACAGAGTGCTTTGGATTGGCTAGTATGGACATTTGTTAAATGTATTATTAAATATAGAGTCTTCCAATTCATGAACAAAGAACATTTTTCCATTTTTTAGAATTGTCTTCAATTTCTTGCATCAGAGTTTCATAGTTTTTAATGTAGAGATCTTCACTTCTTTAGTTAAGTTTATTCCCAGGTATTTTATTTCATTTGTAGCTATTAAAGATGGGAAGACTTTATTGATTTTTTTTCCTGTTGTTTGCTGTTGGCATATAGAAATGCTACTGATTTTTGTATGTTGACTTTGTATCCTGCAGTTTTACTGATATCAGTTCAAATAGTTTTTAGTTGGAGTCCTTAGGTTTTCCTCATATCATCTGCAAACAAGGATAATTTGACTTTTTCCTTTCTAAGTTGGATGCTCTTTATTTCTTTCTCTTGTCTGATTGCTCTAGCTAGATCTTCCTGTAACATGTTGAATAACAGTGGTGAAAGTGAGCATCTTTAACATCTGTACCTGCTAAATTTTTCATCTCTGTGACTCATGAGTCAGTTTATCTTGGTTATTTTTTCTACTGTTTAATATTTCCTGCTTGTTGAAACATCTTGTAATTTTCTATTGGATGTGAGCCATTGTGGACTGTATATTATTGTGTCCTGAGTTTTGTTTTATTCCTGTAAATGATGATGCACTTTTTCCTGGCATGCAGCCAAAGTACTGATGACACTTGGATTTTTTTAAGTCTCTTGAGGTTTGTTAGAGTAAATCCAGTTTAGTCTATAGTTTTTGGCTAACGTACCTCCACTCCTAAGGTGATATCCTCTCAGGACTCTATCTGAAAGCCCTATGTATTAAGAGGTCATTTCACTCTGTCTGTTGGAGTTGTAAAACATTTCTAGCCTCATGTGAGTTTAAAAATTATTTATTTTTCTGCTTTCTATGCTTATTTCCATGCTCTTGCATAGTTGTTATACATACCAAAGATTGGAGGGAAACCACCACCCCTGCAGATCCTTGGAGCTCTCTCTGTGCCGTTCTTTCTCTCCAGTAACTGCTTCAAAAATTCTTGAGTTTTTTTTTTTTTTTTTTGCTTTTCAACACTGAGTTCAATATACTCGACACAAAAAGAGTATTGGGCTGCAACTAGGTATCCCCTTTCTATGCTGCTTCCCTGAAAGTTCAGTCTTGGCAAGAAGCTGGAGTAATCTCTGACCTTACCTCTTTTGTTTCCCTTCTTTTAGGAATCACAGTCCTAAACAACCTATTGTCCAATATCTGACAATCATTGTTTTATATATTTTTTTAATAATGTTTCAGTAGTTAAAGGTAGAAGGGTAAGTCTGGTCCCTATTTCATGGTTATATCCAACATTATTCTTACTGCATAATTTTTTAAGTAAAGACAAAAAAAAACCATGGTTATGTAATGTATAAATTATATAAATTACAGAGAATTAGCAGAGAAGTTAAACAAAAGAATCAGTGTTCATGGATATCTTATCAAAGAAAAAAATGGGAAGTTGAATTTATACCAGTGAACATAAATTACAGCATTTAGGTTTAGTGCAAATGGAAGTAAAAGTGACACATGGCAGCTCTATTTTAATAGCAGTTTGTATAAAAATACCTCATGATGTTTGATTTTACAAAAATTCTATGCATAATGGCTTTATTAAACAGATTATTTTGGTTGGGTGCAGTGGCTCACACCTGATAATCCCAGCACTTTGGGAGGCTGAGGCAGGTGAATCACTTGAGGCAACAAGTTCAAGACTAGCCTGACCAACATGGAGAAATAGCTGGATGTGGTGGTGGGCACATGTAATCCCAGCTACTTGGGAGGCTGAGGCAGGAGGATCACTTCAGCCTGGGAGGCAGAGATTGCAGTGAGCCAAAATGGCACCACTGCACTCCAGGATGGGGGACACATCAAGATTCTGTCTGAAAAAAATAAAACAAACAAAAAGAGAAATATCAGAGAATCTTTTGAATCACTGGAGTAGATAAAATCTAAGGTTTATATTAACAAATCCTTTGTGCCTTTGAATAGGAAATAGATCATATTGGCCAATCTAATCCCAATTATGACTAAGGAAGCCACATCCCTTGTTGCTTGAGAAGTGCATTTTTCCTGGTATCAGTGGATTTCCATGGTATTTCTCTCTAAAGTACTTGTCTGTTCTCTTCGTCTTTCCACTCTTCTTCCTGAGCAGTCCTTCATAGGGATTAATTCTAGCTCATGTTTCTTTGTTATACAAGATTTTTAAAGAATACAAAATACAAAAATAAAAAATTAGCTGGGCACGGTAGGTAGCAGGTGCCTGTAATGCCAGCTACTCAGGAGGCTGTGGCAGGAGAATCACTTGAACCTGGGAGGAAGAGGTTGCAGTGATCTGCTATCACGCCATTGCACTCCAGCCTGGGCAACAAGAGCAAAACTCTGTCTCAAAAAAATAAAAATAAATAAATAAATGAGAGGGAGAGAGAAAAAGAAACAGAGAGATTATTTTTAAATGCAGTCCTTAAAAGGGGCATTCAAAGAAATACATGTGTTTTAGTCCATTTTATGCTGCTATAACAGAATATGAGATTGGGTAATTTATTGAAAAAACAGAAAGTTATTCTTACAGTTTTGATGCCTAGGAAGTCGAAGATCAATGGACCAGCATCTGGAGAGGGCCTTTGGGCTATGTCATTCCACGGCAGAAGGTGGAAAAGAGGTTGTGAGCCCAAGAAGGTGCTGAACTCTTACGAAACAAACCCACTGTCTCTATAATGAATCCACCCCCATGATGATTACATTAATCTATTTGTGAGGACAGAGCCCTCATTACCTAATCACCTCTTAAATGTCCCACTTCTCAACACTGTTGCATTTGGGGATTAAGTTACTAATACATGAAACTAGGGGACACATTCAAACCATAGGTGTCTGGATCAAAGGATTTATAATTATCACTATGTACTTCTATACTGTCATTTTTAGAACCCACTTTTATAAACATGCCCTAACACCTTTAAGTGGGGGCATTATAATGGGAACAACAAAGCAAAAGTTGCTGCCTGGAATTAGAAATAGAACACGACACCTAAATGGCCCAAACCTGGTGGCCAGAGATAAGAACTTAGAGGCATCACTTCTGCTTTGCAGACTGGACTTCTCACATTCCCATTGCCTCCTTTTAAATAGACCATTCAGACAATTGCCACAAACTTAAAGTAACCCACACTCTATTCCCTTATATTTGGCACTGTCTAGGATGTGGAGAAACGGTGCTGGTAGATACATTCAATGGTAGAACCATCTTTGAACACAATCTGTTTCTTAAAAATTTAAACATAAACTTACAATACAACCTAGCAATTCTACTCCAAGGCTTACTCAAGAGAAATAATATAAATAATATACACAGACTTTTATGCAAACTTTTATAGCAGCATTATTAATAATAATCCAACACTGGAAATAATTCAAATGTTTATGACTTGAAAGGATAAACAAAATACGGTATATTTATAGAATTGAATATTATTAACCAATTAAAAGAAACAAAGTGTTAATATACACTTCCACATGGATGAACCTTACAATTTTTTAAATAGACCCTTCAGACAATTGCCACAAACTTAAAGTAACCCACACCCTATTCCCTTATATATGGCACTGTCTAGGACATGGAGAATCAGTGCTGGTGAGTGAAAGAAGCCAGACTCCAAGATCTATACTGAATGATTCTATTTATGTAAAATTCCCAGAAAAAAAAATCTATAGAGAAAGAAAGCATCTTAGTGGTTTCTGGGGCTGGAGGTGAGAATGGGAATTGACTGGAAACCAGCAAAAGTAGGTGATGGAACTAGTCTAAATTGGACTGTGTTGGAAGTTGCATAACTCTATAAATTGACTAAGAATCATTGAATTAATTGTACACTTGCAATCAGTGTATTTTATGATATGTGACTTTTGCCTTAATAAACCTGTCAAAAATGAGGACAGGAAGGAGTCATTCAGCCAAACACAAGCGGAGTGTGGATATAGCAAGTTCTCTGTAAACTGCTGTAACCCTGACTTGAATACCACCATGAATCAATCTCTGCATCTCTCAATTTTACTTCTATCTCTCTCTCTCTCTCTCTGTGTGTGTGTGTGTCTTATCTATACTCTCTATGCACTATATTCTCTTCATGTCAGGACACGGGCTGCTTGACTTACATTTATTAATGCTCTTAGCTGAGAGGGGCTACAAACTAACTCTCTTCTGCAGTTACAACTTCCAAAGAACACTGATTGGTTTGGTTTGAATTCCCAATGCCACTCTGTGTCAATCAATCATCAATAGTTGTTAGAGGGTCAGGCTCTCTCTGCTATATTATGTGTGTGTGTGTGTGTGTGTGTCTGTGTGTGTGTGTCTTTGAATGTGTTATCACACACATACCTGTGAAATCTTTCTCCTCAATTGATTTAATCTTAACTAATCCCTAGGATAGATCTATTAGACTCCAATATTTCTATTTTATAGATGGGGAAATTGACACTTGCAGATGTTAAAATCCATGATAAAAGAAATATGGATAAAGTACTGCTGCCAGAATTTGAACTACATTTGTCAAGCCAGTCAAGCCACAAAATTTTTGGTCTTTTCTCTAAATCATATCTCTTTTATCATTTTCCTATCCTGAGAATTTGAGTGCTGTATCACTTGGATTTCAGTATGTTAGACTGCCTCTAATTTTTCTAGATAAAACATAATTTTCTGAACCCATCCCAAATATACAGTTTTCCTGAAATCTGAATGAATGAATATTTTCTCTCATATCTAGTGCTTTCATTTTCACAGTTCATGTGCTAGCTCCTTTTTGCTCCACACCACTAGTTCTCGGTTTTTCTTCAGACGTCCTAATGCCTAATTTTCAACAGTTTCCCTCCGATGAAAATCATGATTGGTATGGTAAGCATTTGGAGTTTTCTTATTGATTTTTGCCTTGGGTGAAGAGGTTAATTAAATGTGAATTTTAAGCCTACAACATGATTAGGAAAGTGAAACAACCAGAATTCATGAATACTCCCAGGGCCATTAAAACTATTTAAAATGAACAACTGAAGGTGGGGGAAAGGAGGTGAGGTGGGGGGAGATAGACTAGCTCACTGTTATTTGTGACTGGATTAATAAAATTCTGAAGAATAACAGAATCTTTCCAAAGCATTCAAGTCCATCTGGGTTTTTATTTTGCATTTATATTGACATTACCATGGAATATAATACATTCCTAATAAACCATTCTTCCATTTTCTTTTTGTTTCTTCTATTTCAAATTGCATCACAGAGCCCTGAGCTTATCCAAATCAACAGACCAGACTAGATAGGATGAAGGGATTCATATGCTATCAACCCTTAAAGAGTCAGCAGCACAACTTCCTAAAACTTGAGAAGGATTTACAAACTCGGCACTTTCATGCTCCCTGTTCTTTTGGAGGTCATACTTGAAAACACAAATCAAGGGTGGCTTTTATCTCAAAAAGGTGCTGAAAAATCATTACATGCAAATGATTTATTGTACTTTCATTCTATTGCAAAAGTATATCCCAAACATGAAAAACACAGTCATAATATTTATTGCATTTTAATTTATAACGAGCATAGTCCTGTTCACCATGTAATGAGGCGAATAGTTTGGTAAGTACAATGCGGGCTGTAGAAATGACACGACATGCTAAATGGGGCAGTAACACTTCAGAATCAATCTTAGAACACTAAAGAAAGCTATTGCCATTATGATCCCATCCAGGCAAGTATCTATTGTGCAGAGATAACAGAAAATGTATAGACATATCTACTGAGTTAGAATCAAAGACTCAGCAAAATGGAAGTTGAAAATCAGTCTGGAATCAGATAGTCCAGATGAAAAGGATTAAAAACCCTGACAAATGCTATACTGATAGTGAGGTGAAGCTGAGGAAAGGAAGACTGAAAGGTTTTCCTGTTAAGAGATTGTAAAACCATCCACCAAAGCATGGGGACAGTCCTGCATTTCGCACATTCAGGACAATGACAGAACCTAGGCTCTGGGTAATGTGGCACTGTCTTTTGTCTTAAAAGCTTCAGCAGATCAAGGCCAAAGGTAGTAACATCCAAGCCAAGACTGATTGCTTTGGAGTAGGATAGGATTCATGGAACCTGGAATAGTTCTAGGAGAGTGTTAGAACCTCTATTTCCTTTTCAAATTTTCTTCTTCACTTCAGGGGACTCCACTGTGTCCACAGTGAGTCACACATGTGCTTCTGATATAATCCTGGTCGCTGCTTCTGCCACTCACTTCACTTGGCTACAGATGACAAGTCTTGCCTTCACACATCAGCTTCAGTCTGCACAGGTCTGGGGCAGCAGGTACTACCTTAGACGGGATCTGTCGGCCTTGGGACTAATGATGTTTCAGGCCAGACAACTCCTTGGTTTAGGGGGCTCTCTCGTGCATTGTAGAATGTTTAGCATCATCCCTTGGCCTCTACTCATTGATCTCAGTAGCACTCCCATTTTTATAATAAAAAGTGTCCTCACACATTGTCAAGTGTCCTTGGAGGGACAAAACTGCCTGATTGAGAACCATTGCTTTAGAAGTTGCTACCTTTAATATAATGCCTTTAGGGCCAAGCTCAGCTTAGCTAAACCCAACTGTATATTTACGAAGAGAGTAAGGAACATTTAAAGATTAAATAAGAATCTAACGCAGAAGAAACTTACAACTTACTACTAGATGAGGTTGTTCTCAGGACCTGAAAGTCTATCCCCATTGAATGTCAAATAGGGGGCCTCCATAAAAGGCTACAAAGCAACTTTATTGACTAACTAGAGGAATGTTCTGTTGTAGAGTTTCCCACTGCCCAGAGCTATGGTTAAGTATCTCTGTAATGCTCAGGGTTAGAGAAAATAGTTTTCTCCTCATACTGTGTCATGAATGTTTTTCCAGGCTCCAAATCATTTCAGAAAATTTTGCAGACTGAATATCCACTACCTTCCAGGGAAACCACTCTCTACTCACTTGTGTGCCCTGGCTAAACGTCCTTAATAGAAAATTACTTTAGAACTTAATGCTCTATATGTATTTCTTAGCACAAGAAATACACATAGAGCAGCAATTGGGTGACTTTTTCATATTTCCTTCTTCTGAATTACATAAATAAATGATAACTTTTTAGTTGTAATACTTATCAAAATTTTCTTTCTGAAATCTTAAACATCAATATAAGTAGAATTTCAGCAGTTGTGTTTTGCATTTTTTGCCCAGTTCCCAGACTAGTGTGTGCCACATAAAATAAATGAAAGCAATGTAATTTCCTTTAATGCTCTTTCCTACAGAATAAAGATCTTGATGTTATGTATGTTCTTTTTAACTCAGCTTCAAGTCTGCCATTCAAAAATGAACAAAATTGTACAGTCATTGGACTCAGGTTATTATTCCCATTTTACAGATGAAGAAACTGAGACCTGGTAATATTAAACAATGTGTCAGTTAGTAAGTTAGTAAATGTCAGACACTTCAAATCCAGGTCTGCCTGATTCCAAAGGCCATGTTCTGATGACCACAGCCAAACACACATCTCCTTCCCTTCTTGAGCCTGACTGTTACTGCATCGCCTGTCAAGTTCACATCACATCCCAGAAGATGGTGCCCCTCACGAGTTGGCACAAGAGATGAATTCTACCTTCTGTTGCTTCACCAACTGCAGAATCCTTCTTGGGGATCCTTTCAGAAGTTGTCCCCTCCCTGACTTTAAAAAGGTACACTTAGAGGGAAGCCATTTAATTCTTGCTTTCTGGACACTAAGTTAGAGGGACTGCTTGCAGTTTAATGAAGGTGTAGCCAAAGAAGAGGCACCAAGATAGTGAGGATGACAGATGCAGGAGGCACGTAAAGGGGAGGGTCCCTGGAGAATCCCTGGCAGACCTGTGTGTTGAGAGGATAGGGTGGAGCCTCAGGAAGTTCACGTCATTTTCAATGGGGAGTAGCCTGGTCTCTTTAGTTCCTGTGTGTGTGGCCTGGAATCAGTCTTGGAGGTGGGGTGCCTGTTGGCAGGACTCCGTCTCACTTTGCTGAGAAGTTTTTTTTTTTTCTTTTTTTTTCCTTTTTATCTAATAAAATCCTACTCTACTGATCCTTCAATGTATCTGCGTGCCTAAATTTTCCTGGTCGTGGGACCAGAAATTTGTTTTAGCCAAACTAAGGAGCAAAATTCTACAACAAAGAGACTTGAAAACATCCAGGATGTATGGCCTGGGCATGGTGGCTCCTGCCTGTAATCCCAGCACTTTGGGAGGTCGAGGTGGGTGGATCACCTGAGGTCAGGAGTTGGAGACCAGCCTGGCCAACATGGTGAAACCCCATCTCTACTAAAAATACAAAAATTATCCGGGCCTGTTGGTGGGTGCCTCTAATCCCAGCTACTCAGTAGGCTGAGGCAGAAGAATCGCTCTAATCAGAGGGTGAGGGGTGGGGGCAGAGGTTGCAATGAGCCAAGATCATGCCACTTCACTCCAGCCTTTGCAAAACAGTGAAAACACCGTCTCAAAAAAAAAAAAAATCGGGATGTATGAGGAACGGACTTGGAGGAGTGAACTGAGAGTTAAGGTGTGTGTGCTCCAACACTACGTTCTGTGGGGGAGTTAAACTATGCAGCAACAAGGCATAACACAGGACCAAAGGATGGAACCATAGGAAACAGATTTCAGGTCAGTAAAAGGAAAGATTCTAATATCTGCAGCCACTTTCAATACCATAGGAAGCAGTGGGTTTCAAATTCCTTTGGATACTTTAACCAGAAGCTGGAATATATCATGAAGGAAAATCCATGCATCAAATGGGTGGTTGTTCAAGATGATTCTCTGATTGCATTACTCTGGACATCGGAAAGATGCTAGAAAATAAGGAGAACATCATATAATCCAACAAACCAAAAATTAAAGATGATCTTGCCATTGGGAAATGGCTAATTTTTTTGATTCCCCTGAATAGGAGGTACACTTGAACAATATTCATATTCATTAACAAGAATCAGAAGAAAAATTCCTTTGCCTTATTGTGGGGGGTGTGTGTGTGTGTGTGTGTGTGTGTGTGTGTACATATGAATTCAGTTCATAAGCCAAATTAACCACTTTGAAATGATGCTTACTTTTTAAACTAAATTTATTTTTATTTTTAATTATTATGAGTATGTAAAAGTTGCATATATTTCTGGGATGCATGTGATGTTTTGACATAGGCATACAACATATAATGACCAAATCAGGGTAATTGGGGTATCCGTCACCTTAAGCATTTATGTTTCTTTGAGTTAGAAATATTGCACTTAAAATTTTTATTATAATAATCATAGTGAGATTATAAAAGTAATAAAATTACTACAAATCCACAGTTATATAAAAATCAGAATGTGTCTTCATTTGTAGCCTAGAGAAGTACAGAGCTCTCATCGTTTCTCTATGGGAATGCCCTATAGCCTGGGAATGCGCTCCCTCTCCAGTAAGGCCTAGGAGAGTAGCAGCTCCTCCCTCTGCCAACAAGCTGTCCTCAGAGCAGAGGGAAAGTCTAGGTAGCCTGCTCAGTGTCCACACCTGAACTTCCTAGGTCCATAAAGAGGATGTGAGCATGAAGGATTTGGCTAAAGGAGAAAAAAGAGAGGGAGGAAGTATGTTATGAGAAACTTAATGATGAAGGAGAAATGGTTATAGAAGGTAAGAAAAGACACAGAGGAGGCATTTAATTCATATTTGGCTTAGTTCTTGTCTGAGTTAATGTCGAGAGATATGGAAATATCTAATACATTTTTTTCCAACTATTCCTCTCTGCCCACCACTGATTACCTTTTCTTCAGCTCTAAGTCAAACAATATATTTGTCTTTCTTGAGTTGTGTCTGTGAATCTTTACAACAATGCACCACGCAAATCAGCAATAAATGTTCCTTTCTTTCCTTGCCCTGGGCACAGCATGCGTAGGTGTATCCACAGCACAGAAAGCGGGCCTGAGCCATTTTTAGCCTTTAATATGCTATTGATATTTGTTTCCTGGTGACTAGTGGGGAAAAACAAATGGTTCTGTTGATTTCCCGGCCCCTAGAATACTTATTTATCTATTAAAAGGTTAAATTTAGGCCGGGCGTGGTGGCTCAAGCCTGTAATCCCAGCACTTTGGGAGGTCGAGGCGGGTGGATTACGAGGTCAAGAGATCGAGACCATCCTGGTCAACATGGTGAAACCCCGTTTCTACTAAAAATTCAAAAAATTAGCTGGGCATGGTGGCGTGTGCCTGTAATCCCAGCTACTCAGGAGGCTGAGGCAGGAGAATTGCCTGAACCCAGGAGGCGGAGGTTGCAGTGAGCCGAGATCGTGCCATTGCACTCCAGCCTGGGTAACAAGAGCGAAACTCCGTCTCAAAAAAAAAAAAAAAAAAAAGATTAAATTTAGAGAAAAGGAGCCTCCAAGAACACCTGCTCATGAGATAACCAGAAATCAACACAGAAAACTTTCCATGGCAGATTAATAATCAGAAATTCTAAAGCCTTGAGAGGGAAAAATGCCGTAGCAAAATTGCTTTTTATGTCCTTTTTATCTACATTACACCTAGGATCACTTTTCATTTTGTCCTTGATTTACAGTGCTAAACAAAGAGAAAATCTTCTGTTTAGACATAATTTATGACAGCTCCATTGAACAGCTCAGGCCAAAATATGCACTTCAGGGCCTGAAATATTGAATTATTTACAGGGGATTTCTCCATCAGCCAGCAAGTCAGATAATTACTAAATGTCCCTATTTTCTTTGTCCATAAGCATAGATGCATTTGTGATGGAGTTACTAAAATAAGAAAAAATATTTAGCAAACATTTGAAAGACACAGTAAGTAATAAAAAAGGCTAATTTTGAAAGATTTCTGAACTAAAGAAGTTTTCCTCATTCTGTGCTCATTAAAAAAGTGAGTAAAGCCCTGAAGGAAGACAATTTTGCTTGATGGAAATAATAAAATCTTATTTGTTTAGCTTCCCATGACTGGAGAATTTGGATGACCTTTCAGGGTAAGGACTATGTGTTAGTGCATTTTGTGTTGTTACAAAGAAATGCCTGAGATTGGGCATGATATAAAGAAAAATGGTTGATTTGCCTCTTTATTCTGAAGACTGTACAGGATGCATGGTGCCAGTAACTGTTAGAGACCTAAATCTTAAACCAAAATCTATAAAAACCCTGGAATATAACCTAGGAAATACCATTCTGGACGTAGGACCTGGCAAAGACGTCATGACACAGGCACCAGAAGCAATTGCAACAAAACCAAAAATTGACAAATGGACCTAATTAAACTGAAGAGCTTCTGCACAGCAAAAGAAATTATCAACAGAGTAAACGCACAAATTTTAGAATTGAAGAAAATATTTGCAAACCATGCATCTGACAGAGTTCTGATATTCAGAATCTATAATGAACTTAAACAAATTTCTCAAGATATTTCAAAGACGAATTCTAAAATTATTTTTAAGGTTTTTAAGGATTGATAGCATTACTAGAATAAGCTTATGACTTTCCAAATTTGCTTTGGTAAAACATTTATGTACATTATCTGTACATGTAAATTGAACTATATAATTTCACTTGTCAGCTAAGCCAGTCTTAGTTTTTGGTCACATTTCCTATAATGTATTTTTTTTCTTCTTTTTTTTTTCTTTTGAGATGGAGTTTCACCTTGTTGCTCAGGCTGGAATGCAATGGTGTAATCTCAGCTCATTGCAACCTCTGCCTCCCGGGTTCAAGTGATTCTCCTACCTCAGCCTGCTGAGTATCTGGGATTATAGGCATGCACCACTAAGCTCAGCTAATTTTGTATTTTTAGTCGAGACGGAGTTTCAACCTGTTGGTCAGGCTGGTCTTGAAATCCTGACTTCAGGTGATCAATGCATTTTAATAACAGATATAAATAAGCCCTTGGACATATTTACTCTATACACGGAAAGCAGCAGTCCAAATGGCACTGAGTTGGAATTTGAGGTCTATCATTTACTAGGTACATCCACTTGGACATTTTACTTATCCTCCCCAAACTTTACTTTTCTAGTCTGTAAGGAGATATCTTTTAAAATTTAAATTAAATGAGATAATGTGGGCAAATTATCTAATACAGGTCGCAGCATTTCAGCATTTAGTAATAACCCAATGAATGTTAGCATGTTATTTTACTGAAGATCAAAAAGCATTTTTAAAAGCGTGCCATTGTATTTCTATGAAAATCAAAGGTTATTGGAACAAATTTATTTAATCTGTTTATTAGAGCAGAGCCAGTTGTCTGCCTAGCTAAAATCCCTCTATTTCAAAGTTACTTTATGCAGCTGAAAGTAATAAAACTGTATTTGCTTTTTAAACATCCGTAATTTTGGCTCATTTTTTGTATGCATTTTATTTTGGCCTCTACATGTCTAATATTTTCTATGCCATTTCATGTGGTTTGTTGCTGCTATATTTTACTGTGTACTTTCCTAAGTGTTTATTGTTCAGAATTGACAAAGTTTTCTGAAATTAGAATAGAAACTCTCTGAGGTCTTCTGTTCACTTGGTTGGTATCTTATTCGTGAGTCACTGGATGAATCGAGGCAGGATAATAATTCTGGCAGCGACTGTCATGTCAAAATAGAATGCTGAGCTGAGCTTTACAGTTTAAAATGTGTATCCTGAGTTGTCAAGGTTGCTAGGTTTAAAGTGTTTGACTTTGGAAAGAATTTGGACAGAATTTGATAGACAACTACTAACCCAGGCCTGGAACTCAATTCACCTCTGAAATGAGAAAGGGACCATCTCTTTTTTTTTTCCTACTCTATTCCCTTTTTCTCAACCTTATTTCTCCACATAGTCCAAGGACCAATCACCTAGTAGACAGATTATGCATTAAGAATGTACACAATGTGAGCTGACTCAGGAGAAATGGCCCCCTCTTCAGTAGAGGGACAGCTTCCATTCCATTTTAAGCTGGACTTGAAATCAGTATGTCATTATAAACACATATGGTGCAGGCAGAGACAGGAAGTGGATACGTATCCAGGATAAAGTAATTTGAAAGCATTAGTTACTCTGAAATATGCTGCACACCAAGAAGACATGAGCATTTCACAGTGGATTTCTTTGCCTCAATCAATGTCCTTTTTTTGCTCACTTGAAATAGTTTTATAGACCAGCAGGTTCACATGCTTGGGAAAAGTTCAAATTTCAGGAATATTTTCTTACTGTTTGTCTGGTTCCCAAACTCTAAATTGTTTATTTTTAACTGCAACCCATATCATTTGCCTTAGGGAGAATATCTCTGATAAGTTATCTATCTATTATCTATCTATCTATCTATCATCTATTCATCTATTTATCTATATGAAATATGTGCATTCATTCTACAAGTAATGGTGTTTTGTGCTCAATTGTTCTTTAGTAGCATAATTATCTTTAGAGTAAACTCATTGATAGTGGATGCATTCCTATTACTCCCTCAAAAAATGCTATAAGCTAGTATGACACGCATGTGGTGATATATAAAATTGAGAAAGGGTTCAGAGTGTCAGAAGTATTCAATCAGAGAGACTCCATCTTGAATAGGGGCTGAGTAAAATGAGGCTAAGACCTGCTGGACTGCATTTCAAGGAGGTTAGGCATTCTTAGTCACAGGATGAGAGGTCAGCAAGACTGGTATCACAAGATACAGGTCACAAAGACCACATTTATAAGACTGGATGTTGTAAAGAAGTCAGCCAAAATGGCCAAAATCAAGATGATGACAGAAAGTGACCTCTGATCATCTTCACTGCTCATTATATGCTAATTATAATGTGTTAACATGTTAAAAGACACTCTCATCCATGTTATGACAGTTTACAAATGCCATGATAATGTCCAGAAGTTGCCTTATATGGTCTAAAAGGGGAAGGAACCCTCATGTCCAGGAACTCTCCACTTCTTTCCTGAAAAACATGAATAATCCGTGCCTTGTTTAGCATATAACCAAAAATCACCTTTATACACTCAGTCAAATAGCACATGCCGCTGCTCTGTCTATGGAGTCGCCATTCTTTTATTCCTATAATTTCTTAATGAACTTGTTTTAACTCTACTCTGAGGACTGTCCCTGAACTCTTTCTTGTACAAGATCCAAGAACCCTTTCTTGGGATCTGGATCAGGATCCTTTTCTGGTAACAAGAGCAGGATTTATAAAATACTTCTTTAGATTTTCACAACATTCAGTCTTCCATAGATCTCTTTAAAAATATTTTTCTATTTCTACTAAGTGACTTGAAACCATCTTACCCCCAAGTCTTCAACTTCCAAACTTCCTTTTGGGACAACAGTGATCTTGCTCCCTGCTCACCTGTAGAAGGGTCCTTTTCTTTTCTCTCCAGATTTCTTGACTTCTGTATCTTCAAACCTGCCCCAAATTTAATAAGCTGCATCTTTTATAAATTGATGGCTATTCTGACTTTCTTTACATAAGGGAAGTATTTTGCTTTATTTTCCAAAAATGGTGATACATTTATGCCAGTCCAGCTTCAATCTCTCATTTGATCAGCGACAGAGGTTTAAGCTTTGGAACTTGAATGGAGTCCAGCTAACTGGTCAATGTGGAGATTAAGTATATAACCCTGACTTCATTAAAATCATGTTTGACTCAATTCTACTCTGTACTCCCAGTCTCATTTCTAATATATTTTTAAGGGTGGGGTGGGTGAAAAAATTTAGGTCTTTTATGGATAAGTATTTTAAGGAAAAATGCAGCTAATTGTTGACAGTGCTTTTAAAAGCTTTACATTAAAAATGCATGTTGGAACACTGCTAACATAAGATTGTTAATATGTTTGGTCTGCATAAATAAATAAGCATTTAAAACATAAATTTGTATGGTGAAGATTAGCTTGACCACAAACAAACGTTCCAGTCCTGTATCCTTGTTAGTTGGTACAGTTGATTGCTATACCAATTCAGTCGAAATGAAAAGGACACTTTGGCTATTGAGAACACTAACTTAAAATTTAAGGTATACCATGTTCCTCTGTTTGCCTAATTTAGCCAATTTAGAAGTCCACATATTTTAAATAAATTGCTTAGTAGATCCCCGCAGATTAGTTTTTAATCTTGCTTTTTAATCTCTTGCATCTTTCTTCTCACCTGTTCATCCATGCATTCATTTGATATTTATTGAGTAATTGCTATGTGGATGGTACTAGGCTAAAAACTATGTAAATATCTAGGAGAAGAAATAAGACATATGCAAACTGCTTATAACACAAGGTGGAATATGATACATCTCACCAGAAAGGCATAGAAGGCTGCGAATATTCACAGATGAGGAAAACAAACTATAGATGGGAAAAACTAAGAATAATTCCTTGGAGTACATTTCCTTGATCACAAAATGAAGAAAAAGAACATTTAGATATGTCCAAAGGAGAGGAAAAGGAGTGAGAACTGTGTGAATAAGTCAGAGAAAAAGACTCTGGTAGGAATGGGACTGACTTATTTGACTGGGGGTAGGCTATGTACCAAAGTAACTGGAGATACAACTGAAAATGAATGACAGATTAGTGAGTGTTGAAAATCAGTTTAAGATTTTTGAATGGTAATAGGGAACAACTCGAAGTAATTTTTTAAAATGTCTTTCATTTGCTTTTTAGGAAGAAAATTATCTAAAAAGGAACTTAAAAATAAAAATAATCAAGACATTGTTAGCTTCAAAAAGGCTGTCAAATCAATCCAGGTGAAAAGCAACAAGGTTTATAGCACAGTACAAACAAAAAGGAAGAACGAGATATGGTATAATTGAAACTATGAAGCAACATACACCACCTTTTACAGGGATGATGGTCAAAAATGAGACAAGGTCTATACTGTTTATAGAATATCGGAGAGAGATCCAAGATGGCTGACCACCAGCAGCTAGAGATTGTAGCTCCCAGTGAAAGTGCAGAGAACGAGAGGACACCACACTTTCAGATGAATTTTTGTTGCTCACAGACCAGGAGATTCCCAGTGGAGGAGCCCCACGGATCACCAGTGTGATTCTTGTGACCGGCACGGCGGTTTTGCTGGCACCTCAGCGTGGCAGTTCTTGGTGCAGAGTGAGCAGGACTGGGTCCCCTTTTGGCCGATTCCCGGGCAGAAAAGCACGATCAATCTTAACACCACTGTTTTGGCCGGCGCAGCGGATTGCTCAGATTTCGACGCTAGGAATCAACAAGTTGGACGTCCACTCAGAAACCTAATTTGAAAGTCAGAAATCATAAAGACGACAGGTGGATAAATTTACAATGATGGAAAGAAACCAGCATAAAAAGGCTGAGAATACCCAAAATCAGACTGCGTCTCCCTCTACAGGGGATCACAGTTCCTCATCAGCAAGGGAACAAGCCCTGATGGAGAACGAGTGTGTTCCATTAACAGAAGTAGACTTCAGAAGGTGGATGATAAGAAACTTCTGTGAATTAAAAGAACTTGTTCTAACCCAATGCAAAGAAACTAAGAACTTTGAAAAAAGGTTTGATGAAATGCTAACGAGAATAGACAATTTGGAGAGAAATATAGGTGAATTAATGGAGCTGAAAAACACAACACGAGAACTTCGCGAAGCATGCACAAGTTTTAACAGTCGAGTTGATCAAGCAGAAGAAAGGATATCAGAGTCCGAAGACCAAATTAACTAAATAAAACGAGAAGTCAAGATTAGAGAAAAAAAGATAAAAAAGAATGAGCAAAGTCTCCAAGAAATATGGGACTATGTGAAAAGACCTAATCTACGTTTGATAGGTGTACCTGAATGTGACGAAGAGAATGAATCCAAGTTGGAAAATACTCTTCAGGAGATTATTCAGGAAAACTTTCCCAACCTAGTAAGGCAGGACAATATTCAACTCCAGGTAATACAGAGAACACCACAAAGATATTCCTCAAGAAGACCAACCCCAAGGGACGTAATCATCAGATTCGTTAGGGTTGAAATGAAGGAGAAAAAGTAAGAACAGCCAGAGAGAAAGGTCAGGTTACCCACAAAGGGAAGCCTATCAGACTTACAGCAGATCTCTCAGCAGAAACCCTTCAAGCCAGAAAAGAGTGGGGGCCAATATTCAACATCCTTAAAGAAAAGAACTTTCAACCCAGAATTTCATATCCAGCCAAACTGAGCTTCAAAAGTGAAGGAAAAATAAAATCTTTTGCAAACAAGCAAGTACTTAGAGATTTCACCATCACCAGGTCTGCTTTGCAGGAGCTTCTGAAAGAAGCACTATACATATAAAGGAGCAACCAGTATCAGCCTTTCCAAAAATATACCCAGCTAGCATCAAATGGCAGTATTAAACTCATATATATTATTAACTGGATAAAAAGCCAAAATTCATCAGTACGCTGTATCCAGACCCATCTGATATGTAACGATACACAAAGACTCAAAACAAAGGGACAGAGGAAGATTTACCAACCAAACAGAGAGAAAACATAAATAAATAAATAAAAAGCAGGAGTTGTAATTCTCACCTCTGATAAAATAGACCTTAAAGCAACAAAGATCAAAAGAGGCAAAGAAGGACATTACATAATGGTAAAAGGATCAATGCAACAAGAAGAGCTAACGATCCTATATATACACGTACCCAATACAGGAGCACCCAAATACATAAGACAAGTTCTTAATGACTTATAAAGAAACTCAGCCTCCCACACAATAATAGTGGGAGACTGTAACATCACATTGTCAATATTAGACTGATCAATGAGATAGAAAATTAACAAGGATATCCAGGACTTGAACTCAGACCCGGAACAAGTAAACTTAAACATTTATAGAACTCTCCACTTCAAATACACAAAACATACATTCTTATCAGTACCATATCACACCTATTCCAAAAGTGACTACATAATTGGAAGTAAATCACTCCTCAATAATTGCATAGCATTTCAAAGGTTTAAATAAAATATTGGTTGGCTGCTTGTTTGTTATTTTCTTCCCTTATTCCTTCCTGTCTCCATTGTTAAGCACAATTATTGGCATAAAAGAGGTTTTCAATTCCTATTTTTAGACTGCATTCTAGCCTGGACAATAAAGCAATACTCCCATTCTCTCTCTCTCTTTCTCTTCCTTTTTCTTCCTCTTCTTCATTCTTTTTTTTTCTTTCTCTCTTTCTTTCTTCCTGTTTTTCTTCAAAAATAAAAATAAACAAAAAACAATAAAG
Source organism: Aotus nancymaae (assembly GCF_030222135.1). Taxonomy (NCBI): domain Eukaryota; kingdom Metazoa; phylum Chordata; class Mammalia; order Primates; family Aotidae; genus Aotus; species Aotus nancymaae. The sequence goes on along the minus strand of NW_026988494.1, from coordinate 3,033,036 downwards.
AATATCATGAAGGAAAAGCATAAAAATGGAGATGATAATTAGTTTAAATGCTCTTGCATTCACATAAATCTCCAACAGAGGTTATGTAATCTCTACTTAGATTATTCAAATGTGTCAAATTGCTTTCAAGAAAAAAGGCATTGTTGTTGAAGTTCAATGGCTTCAATATGAAAATGGACCACCATTTGGGGCAAAGGAGATCTACCTGGTTCCCAAGGCAAGCTTTGATAAATGTCCATCAAAGGCATTCATACTGTGTTTTCATGACAAGAATCAGGTCTCGGCTTTCAGGCTGTACAGAGCTGGATATTTTATAAATCTTACTTATCAAAGAAATCTCTGCACAAATGCCGTACTAGATGCTAGCCTCTGCCTCCAAGAAACTCATTGACCAGTGGGGAAGGAAACCACGTTTCCTCCACTCCGTGTCACTTCCCCACTACATACTCAGTCCCTAACACTTTGCAGTCTGACTTCCCGCAACTACTCAGCAGAAACACCTATTTCAAGTTAAGTCAATCCAATCACCATACTGAATAGCTTCTACTTGGTTCTCATTGACTTTGCTCTATTCTGCAATATTTGAAATCACTGGTCATCTTTTTGGTCTTATATTTATTCCCTCTCTTAATCACTACCCTTTCCTCAGCACCTTCAGTGCAAACTGACACAAGATACACACACATACACACACACACACACTCTCTCTCTCTCTCTCACTCACATACATCTTTTTTTCTCTTCCATTGATTGCTGTAACACTTTTCTCTATTAGATTTTCTGACAGTGTCTTTAACTTTCCCACTCTTTATCTGGCTTTCTTCCTTTCTTTAATCCTTGGTATAGTTATGCACCACATAACAATGTTTCAATCAGTGACTGAATGACTGAATATACAAGGGTAGGCCCATAAGATTACAATACTGTACTTTTACTGTACCTTTTCTATGTTTTGATATATTTACATACACAAATACTTACCATTGTGTTACTATTGCCTACAGTATTCAGTACAGTAACATGCTGAATAGGTTTGTGGCCCAGGAATAATAGGCTATACCATATAGCATAGGTGTATAGTAGGCTACACCATCTAGGTTTGTGTAAGTTCATGCCATGATGTTCATACAATGGCAAAATTGCCTAATGATGCATTTCTCACAATGTAGCCCATCCTTAAGTGAAGCATGATGGCATATGTTTCTGCTAAGATTCTTCTTGGGATCTTTTGTCTCCCTATTTTAATGCTCATTTTGTTCTTGACCTCACTGACCCTCAGAGATGGAAGCCTTAAACATCTTATGGAAACAAAAGAGCACATGCAGCCTTTGGTAATAGTAAATAGTTGTGAAAGCCACAGCTTAGACTGGGAAAGTCTCAGAGTCCTGGAGGGAAGACTGCTGAGGTAGGCAAGACCAGATCCTGGGAATTCTGGATCAGAATAAAGTCAGACTGTATCCTGTAAGCCAAAGAGAACAATTGAAACATTGTCAGCAGTGGTGTCAGGATCATATTTTATTGTTTGTTTCAGAAGCACCACAGTACAGCAGAGTAGAGAATATTCAAAGCAAGAGTGACAATTAGTTTCAACTAGTGTTCAAACTACATAAACCGGCACTGTGTTGAAGAGGATTCTGAGGCCATGTTCAGACTAATGTAGGAAAAAAAAACCCTTAATTATGTATCCAGGTATGGCTGTTATCCCAGGAATAACTTCCAAAAACCTGTGTGCTGTCACTGCATCATTTAAAAAAAAAAAAAAAAAAAAAAAGCATTTGACTTGACCATGCCGCATCTGGAAAATGGGAAGTGTATTGAGGAATGGATGGAAATATGTCAAGGAAAGATTCAGCTTCCAAGAGAAATAAGATTTTTCCCTATTGTTAAAAATAACTGTGGTTTTCAAAGGCACAGTAGTAGAGACACGCAGATCATGTGACAGGTATTTGCCATCAAAGGGCCGGTAAGTGAAGCAAGACCAGGAGAACGACGGGAAAAACAGATAGGAAGCTGTTGATGAATCCAAAATAGAATGAAGTTCTAAATTAAGTTAATGTCCATGGTGCTAAAGAGAAATGGATTTGAGTGATACTAAAGATGTAATTGAAATCATTGACAGAACCATGGGATTATAATAATTTAATTGGAAGGTTGAAGACAAACTGGTTATAAAGAAAACAGAATAAAGGGCTTAGAGACATGGAGAAAACCCAGAGAGAGTGTTGTCACAAAAAGCCAATTCTAGTTCAGGAAGAATGAAAAGTGTTGCAGAGAGGTGAAGTAGGAGGTGAGTGAAAGGTGTCTGTTGAATTTAGCTGCTAGGATAATTGACACCGGCCAGAACAATTTCAGTGCACTAGTGGGAAGGGAGGCTAAGTTAACGAGCTTCATTTTCTCACCTCTCATTCACCCCTTTCAAGAAAGCTAGGCTATAAAAGCAAGGAAGGTGAAACTATGACAAACTTAAGGTCATTTCACTTTCTGCCGTTGATTTTCAGATGGTAAATGTATGAACATGTTTACAGGTAAAAGAGAGCTCTATTTGGGAGCAGGAATATAGAAAATGCAGGAGAGAGGCCTCTGCGTTCTGCTGCTGGCAGAAAAAGTGGGACAATTAGACTAGAAACAAGAAAGAAGGAAACAGGAAAGTGGGTGTGGGTGGAAATCAATATGTAGGTGTGGGGAAGGAAGCTGAGGGAAACCAAATATGATAGACTCATTTCGTTCAGTCAATTAGGCTTATTTCCTGAGAGAGAGGTGGAATAGAAGACTTCAGGATAATAATGGCATTCGTACCATTATTATGGTAAAATTTATGTTTTGGTAAAATTTACAAAGACATTCATTATTATTCATAATGAATAAAGGTGAATAGCAACAAGTAAAGGATTATTTTGAGCGGCTCCAAAGATCTACCTATGGTTTTCAAATGGAGTCAGTACTTCTTATCCTTGCTGGTTCTCTCCCTGTGATAAAATCTGCATTGGCTATCTGGGACAATACTAGAAAGAGAGGCCTGCTTCTCCCCCTGATTCTTGGGTTTGGTACCCCTGAGTGATTGGGTGGAGGAAATATTCAGCCCATCAGATGAAGCTGATTATTTCTCAATGAGTTCCTGAAGAAATCCTTGAGAACTTCGATCACAAGGATGACTTCTAACTTCAAGTTCTTCTTGTAGAATTATCCCATCAGATCCCTGTAGAGCCTACTTATGAGGTGCTATCCACTGGCTGCCTAGCACCAAAACTGTATAATCAGCTTGGATCTTCTACCTCATACTATGAAGCTATGTTTCTTTAGATGCCTCTAGAGTAAAAGCTTCAGTCTTTGGATTGGTCCTCTTCTCATTGACCATCCATATCTTTCTCCAGTAAAAATCCATGAGTTTCCTCCTCAGCTGATTAATACCAATGAGCAACTTCACCAGAGGACAGAAAGCCAATAGTCTGTTTCCAATAACTGACTCAGCATGCTCTATATCGGATGTGATAAGACTGGCTGCTAGAAACATGAGCTGTTGAACCACACCTGTGGTTTATAGATACTAAATAACAGGGTATTACAGATGACTATAGATTTTCTATTTCACAGCCTTGAGAAGTACAGACCATGATGATTAATTATTCTTATGAATTGTAGCTAGTTGGTTTTTTTGAAGGCATAGGTCCCAATGGGTTGGCATTTTAATTATACACACACATATATGTGTGTGTGTAATATATGTATGTATGTATGTGTGTATGAACACACACACACACAAAATTCAGCCTTTAGAAAACTTGTCAGCTCCTGTATAAGGATGGCACTGGGTTCATCTACCCTTTGATTGGAACTATGAATACCATGCCAGGACTCCCCGTGTGGCCCTGCTTTTATGACATAGATCGTAATACCGAAACAGAACAAGTTAAAGCCTTCTTCTAAATGAACAAGGCTCTCACAGAAACAGATGCAGGCTCCTGAAACAGACTAATCCTTGGCCATTTTGCTGCAGTTGGAGAAGAAACTGAATTTGAAAAATGTCTGTTATGCAGTGTTGAAGACATGGTGAAACAGGTCCAAGATTTCTTCTTCCTTCAAGATTACTTCTGTTCTAACAAAGTATAATGTTCAGCCAAAAAATACCCACCAAGTCTGAAAGAAAGTGATTTATTAATTTATTTCTGTTTCTGTCGAGTTTACAGTATTTCTACTGCTGTTGGAATGTTTGTTTTATGGGGACTAAGGGATTAAAAGAAAGTGAACTAAAAGGTTAAAAAAAATTGTTTCTAGAGATAGGGGATTGAGGCTGTGATGAGAAGGTGGTGGGATTCACTCTCTCTTATCACTGTCAGCCTTGCAGGGGCTGCTGCTGTGAACGAAGTCTTGCTTTACCTCCTGATTTGAATTAATGATGGTTTGACTCATTTTATCAGGCCGCATGCCTTCATCCACAATTACAAAATCCCAAAAGCTCTGTGAGCAGCAGTGGTTTTACAAAAGTATGAAAAAATATACTTGGTGGCAAAATCTGACATCAGTTGAGGTGAGATGATCTACATTTTTAATTATCTCACTTAGGATGAATGATTTCCTCCAGAAATATTAGTGTTTTATGGTTACAGAGTGCTCCATTTCCACACTTTGTTCTGTTCTAGTCTATGTAATGTATTGAATCTGATAGGAATCTGAATATATTACAAAATAATATCCTTTGCTTGTAAATAGCTAAAACAATAATGGACACATTTCTAAAAAAAATGTAATGCCTTCACAGCAATCATTTAATTTGAAGGAGAAAAATCTGTTGTCACATATTTAAAAATAGGTTGTTGAAAGATTATTTTGGAGGCTATAAGTAACTAAATCTAATTTTTACACTATTTTCCCCAAATTATACAAATATCAAGTATATAATTAGGGTGGAAAATTGAAAGTCTTTGTGCTGTAGTGATATAAAATGGTGACCTTGTGACTGTAGTTACAAAGAAAGCCCCATAATAAAACATGTCCATCCCCAAAGGTTTCAAAATAAAAAATGGAAACCATCCTGTCAAAATGTGAACGCTGTTCACCTTAACATTGAATGACATTTGGATGATCTTTTAACCTTTATTTTTCTATAACCCAGTGCTTCTAAACATTGTTGCACTTCAGAATCACTTGGGCATCTTCACTTTTTCAGTTTTTAAAAATCATATGAAAGACCTCATGAATTCGCATTTCATCCTTGCACACCAGTCATGCTAATCTTCTCTGTATTGTTCCAGTTTTAGTATATGTGCTGCTGAAGCGAGCATATCTTTAAAAAATACTCAATACTCCTCCTCAGCCTCCCAAAGTGGTGGGATTACAGGCTTGAGAAGACCAGCCTAGCCAACATGATGAAACCCCATCTTTACTAAAAATACAAAATTAGCTGGACATGGTGGCTTATGCCTGTAATCCCAGCTACTCAGCAGGCTGAGGCAGGAAAATCACGAACTCAGGAGGTGGAGGTTGCAGCAAATCAAGATCAAGAGAACAAATAAATAATAATAAAAACCTAAAGTCTGTCTACCATCCCCAAACACTCTGATTTAATTAAGATGAGGTGTGACCAGGCATCAGGATTAAAACGTCTTCAGGAGAGTCTTTCCTAAACTACCAAAGTTTAGGAATTCCTGTTTTAACCCATAGCAGAGTTACTTCTGGTGACATGTACCTCGACAGAGCAAGCCTAGACACCCTGAGGAATGTTTTCTGACACTTGAATTAAATTATACTGCATAGATAACACCCTTGTGAGAGTCCCACAAGCTTTGCCTTGTGGTGGGTTTTCCTTTTGTTGTTTCTTGCATGGGGCTTTCTTTGTAACTACAGTCACAATGTCACCATTTTATATCATGACAGCACAAAGACCTTCAATTTTCCACCCTAATTATACACTTGGTATTTGTGTAATTTGGGGAAAGTAGTGTAAAGCTTAGATGTAGTACTTATAAGCCTCCAAAATAATCTTTCAACAACCAACTGATATTTAATGGTATAACAACTAATTTTTCTCCTCTAGATTAAACGATTCTTTTGAAAGCATCACATTTCTTTAAGAAATTTGCCCAAATAGTGTTTTAGTTATTTAAAAACAAAGGATGTTATTTTGTAATATATTCTCAGCTGAACTGTCTCCAATTTAGGTTGTAATCACTTACAAATAAGAAAAGAAAAATGAATAAATAAAAGGAAAAATTTCCAGGAAAACTGGAGGTCAGTTTGACTTCCATTTGGTTCCAGATTCTATATCCTATTTATTCACTTGTGCAAACTTAATAATATCAGAATTATGCCTTCCCAGATGCATGTAATTTATGTTAACTTCATGAAGATACAGGATAAATTTGATTAAGTGTCTAGAACATGCTGGATTTCAAGAATGAGAGGAACCACTTGTTCAGGGTTAAAAATGGGAATATAAAAGCCCATAGATTTTTATATTGCAAAGAAATTGAGAAAAATTTAAATGATTTTCAACTGATGCAGAAGGAAACTTCTAGTTGGTGATTGAGTTATTATGTAGCAAATTCACTTCAGTTTATGGAAAATGTTTTTTATTGTTAAAGAAGGAAAATGAATTAGTGATAAGCTTTGTCAGCAGGGAGCCTGCGGCGGTCGTTTTCCCAAGGGAAAAATGACTAAAAAGTATTCATTTAGTATTTGTCACAACTTAAAAGAAAATAACTTGCATTCACCACTGTCTATGTGGCTAGTTCTGTTACCTAGAGCTTCAAAGCCGGAATTTGTTTTCATAAACAGGTGCTGTTTTTCTCAGCATCTTGCATTACTAGCATCCAAACAGCAGTTAAGCTACAGCCAGCTCCAGAATTTGTGAGGCAATATAGTGAGAAGCATACCTTTATTAAGCATTCTTTAAGAGATGGCTTTGGTTTGTTTGTTTGTTTGACCTGTTTTGCTCATCCAGAAACTGGAATCCTGACTGCATATGTCAATAGGAAGCTACCAAGAAGAGAGAAAAAATTCTGATAATTGGAGAGTATCTTTTATTTGAGAGATCATAATAAGCAAACAAGGATTATCTACAATGACCAGGTCCTTACTGGGGAGTGAACTATTAAGTGAATTCTAAGTATGCTAAAGAATAAATATATGTTTAGAATTGCCAGTGATATGCTTGTGGCACCATTTAGCATCTGTGTTAACATCACATCCGGCCACACTAGGGAGTTGTTAAACTACCATTGGAGTGTGAGAGAGAGAGGGAGAAATGTTACTGATTCTCTAAGCCAATGGAAATCCTCTTTTGTTTTAATGGTCTTAGTTGGAGACACTTTGTCTTGGACTCTGCTGATCCTTCTCTATGCCCTAAGCCTGCCTGCCCTGGAATAATTGTTTCTTTGTATTTAGGCTTATGAACCATTTGCAGAGAATTCTGTCTCTGTCTGCAGTTGCTCATAATTCACATTTCATCAACTTTCTGTATCTACAGCTGCTGCTATTTCTAATGGCTATTACACAGATCCAGGCCAAGCTGAGTTAAAGTTTGAAATATTTTTCTGTCTCACAGTCTGCTATCCTGGGAGGAACTTCTTTCTGTCCATAGTGTGCTCTTGTTCTCAGGGCTTGTTCTATCACTCTCTCTACCCGATCCCACCCTGAGCTACACTGTAATGGTGTGAGAGCCCTTTGCCTTCAGCTTTAGGACACGGTGTATGCAGACATGGTGGAATGGAAAGCTGCCAGTATTTGTAGATTTTTTTTTTTAGAATGACTCCCCTACAGGGCATAGTAACACTAGAGCTTTCTCAAATATACCACCCACCCCACACCTCCTGCTCAATACAAGCAAACAGAATCAATTCAGGATTTGTGGTTTGGTAATTGAACCATTTCACTCTGAATTCTCAGTGAGAAAAAGTAGTAGAGATGATAAGATTCTGAGGGTAAAGGACTCAATATCCAAATGAGTCCAATGTTTATTTTTATTTTGCTTTATTGTATTTTATTTTCTTATTAACTTCGAGTCCAGTCACTAGCACTCCTACTATTTTATTCATTCAGGAAACATCGATGAGGTTTCATGTGGGTCCAGACATCATGTCAGTTGCTGGAAATAAAACATGACCAGGATGCTTTTCTGCCCCAGGGGTCTTCACTCATGGTCCACATGCATTTTTGATTGTAACTCACCTTCTAGCTGTGTGCCTTCTTGTGTAGTCACACAAGACCATCTTCTTTGGAGAACATCCTAGTCAACAGCATCTATCACTTGGTCCTAGTGCCACTCCCAGAAGCCCAAAGCTCCCATATATTAAGAGTGATTCTCAGTTCCAAATGTGTATGCCCTGTATCTTTCCAAAGAAGACACCAGTACATTCATAAAAAACAATTTTGGTTTCTTTCATTACTTTTTAAGATTTTATTTTTTTAATAAGAAAGAGATCCAATTGGGGAGGTAACTGGCAGTACTTTTTTTTTTCTTGAAAGCAAGCAGAGACAAAATAGTGAAAAAAAGAAAAAAAAAAAACTCATTGCATAAACCTCAATGCAGCATTGGATGCATGAGGGAGAAAGGCACTTAAGAGACACTGAGTTACATTGGGCTGAATTAAAACCTAGGCAGAGCTGTGCTGTGTGTGTTGTGAAGTCTCCCTGCCTGGTGAGTAGAGCTGTTTAATTGATAATGGCTAGTTATTTCTAGATGTCTTAGAACATATTGTGTTGTTTTTCACACACCTTTCAACACTTCCACTTTTCTAGGTTATGTGGTTATAAAACTAGTTCCGCAAGTAGTCAGTGTCTATTAGTTTGTTCTCACACTGCTATAAATAACTACCTGAGACTGGTTAGTTATAAAGAAAAGAAGTTCAATTGACTCACAGTTCCACAGGCTGAACAGGAAGCATGTCTGGGAGGCCTCAGGAAACTTACAATCATGGTGGAAGGTGAAGGGGAAGCTGGCACATCTTACCATGGCGGAGCAGGAGAGAGAGAGAGCGCGCGAAAAGGTAAGTGCTACACGCGAGAACTCCATCACAAGAACAGCAAGGGGAAAGTCGGCTCCCATGATTCAATCACCTCCCTCCAGGCCCTCCTGCAATATGTGGGGATTACAATGCAACGTGAGATTTGGGTGAGGGCACAGAGCAAAACCACGTCAGTGTCATTACTCTGTGTCTATACCAATATTCGACTCCATGCCTTACCAGAATGAAAATGTGGATGGGAGGACGCGGAGGCCGCCAAGGTGAGTCTCGACAGTAGGGCTCAATACCCCAGTATTGGCGGATGGGGATGATAGTGTCTGGGCTCCCATTTTAACCTTGAGATTGCACCAGGCCTGCTTCAGAGCTGAGGGAAACGTGGTGGGTTAGATAGACCATCACAACGGTGTCTCCTTTACCTGAATTCTCCTCAGCTACTTAATAATCCTCCCATATCTAAACATTACACTACTCAAAAGGCAGGACAAAAATTGACATTAGAGGTTGTTATCGTATCTTGGATTTTTGTGAAATATTTTGCTTAACATAACCCAAGCATTTCCTTGGGACTTAATGACTAGATGGAGTAACTGAGAATGGGTAGTTGAGCTAGTGACATATCATATGCCATCATCATGATGGCATAAATGGCTTTTCCTTGGAGGGGGTGGTGGCAGATTCTCACTCTTACCCATGCTGGAGTGCAATGATGCCTTCATGGCTCACTGCAGCCTCAACCTCCCCAGGATCAGGAGATCATCTCACCTATGTTTTCACATTTTTAGTACAGATGGGGTTTCACCATGTTGCCCAGGCTGGTTTCAAAGCCCTGGCCTCAAGCAATTCTCCTGCCTCAACCTCCCAAAGTGCTGGGATTACAGGCATGAGCCAACATGCCCAGCCTCATGACCTCATTTTAACTTCCTTACCTCTGTAACAACCCCATTTCTAAACAGGGTCATATTCTGAGATGCCAGATTTAATATTTCAACATATCTTTTTTGGGTGGGGGAACACAATTCAATCCTGTTCTCCTTCCCTTTCACATGGTAAGGCCCTCCCTTTGCCCAAGACAAAGCAGCATTTGATCTCACTCCTAGATCATGTTTATCCATGTGAACAGCTCCCCCTACAGATATGCGCGCGCGCGCGCGCACACACACACACACACACACACACACACACACACAATTTGAGGAAACTGTGTTAAAGTAAGTATCCAAGGAAGACCCTGAAAAGAAATAACAAGAAATAATGCCAGTGTGCGTGCTCTGTATGAATAAGAAGTGCCTTCTCAGGAGGGCCTTGTACTTATACAAGTTCTGTAGTTGAAAACCTGTGTCTTTTTGTACAGAGCTGGCAGGTTCACCTCTTTCTCCTTCACTGACTACACAGTTCTCTAACCTCTCTAACAAAGGAGCTATTGGTGATAGTAACAGCCCTTCTTAAGGATGACAGTTTTTTAATTTCCATGAGTACATAGTAGGTGTGCATGTTTATCAGGTACATGAGATATTTTGAATGTGAGTATTTGAGCATACATGCATAATAATCACATCAGGGGCAATGAAGTACAGGAATGACAGTTTTTGGCAAGGCTCATATATGCCTATGACTCTGGAAAGCTGGAAGAACAAGAGAGCAAACGCTGCGCTATTATTGCTGATTTGGTTTTGTTTCAAATGCAAAAGTTCCAATAAATGGGTATTGAAGAATACCAAAATCGGCTAATAAGCCACCTGTATACCAGAAGGTAATAAATGTAATATGCATAGATCAAAGTTTTCCCTCAGGTAGAAATTAAATTTTAAAAGAAGAGCTGGAAATCTTTGATAAGTAATGATCCATGAACATATCTTTCGAAAGGTATGTTCTTTTAAATATCTGTGTGCCCACGTTGGACACGGGGAAGGTAATGTTTGAAGTGGTAACTCTGTCTGCCTTACTCTGGCGTGTAACACGTCCAGCAGTTCTTTACAAGAGGTGGGCTTCCTCTGTTTTGTGCTCGTTAGACCTGGCCACAAGCTGATCTTTTACAGGGATGCAGAAAATGGCTGAACCTGAGGAGACACCTGGTGGAGAATGGAAGTATTCTTCTCTCTGAGTAAGGCACACATTTCTTTTTTTCAATAATATTTCAGATGACAAGAGAGCAAGACAATGTCACAGGATCTTTGTATTTGCTTCTTAGCTATCTAGAGATGTGAAGCAATTATACAAGAAGTAAAAAGCAATGTTGTGCTTATTTAGAATTTCTATTAGTATAGCTCATACTCGAAGAGTTTAATCATTTCCTACATTTATTTATTTATTCACTCATCTGTGCATGTACAGGCACCAGGGAAGGAGAGGTCTTGGCTCCTGTGTGCAGCTCACTGAGCTATGGAGGCAGGACATACAGTCATCAAAAGTGGGGATTAAGGGTGTAATTGTGTAGAATTAGACCACAAAAGAAAGCTAAGTGCCAGATAAGCAGAGAATTGGTGAATTAGGGGAGTCCTCATAACTGGATGGATTAGAAGTAGGGCGTTTGGCCTGGAGTAGTGGCTTATGCCTGTAACCCCAGAAGTTTGGGAGGCCGAGGCGGGCAGATCACCGAGGTCAAGAGTTTGAGATCAGACTGTCCAACATGGTGAAACCCAGTCTCTACTAAAAACACAAAAGCTAGCTGGGTGTCGTGGCAGGCGCCTGTAGACCCAGCTACTCAGGAGGCTGAGGCAGGAGAATCACTTGAACCCAAGAGGTGGAGGTTGCAGCGAGCCGAGATTGTACCACAGCACTCTGTCTCAAAAAATAAAGTGAGGTGTTCAATCAGTAGAAGATTTGGAATTCGGTTGAGCTGAGCGGGAGAAACAGGTGCTAAATCAGAGTATATGAAGAAAGAAAATCACATGTAGGAATGGTTGGTGGATAGGACGCTGGACTGTCTGTCACAGAGGGCTATGTGGAATCATGAGAGAGAAATTAGACTAGATAAGGTATGGCTTACTGAAAGAATATTTCTTAGCATCACAACTAAAATGCTATCTACCCACAAATATGTTTAGGAGGCGATCTGGCATTATAGAAAGTCAATGATTTTTAAGGCAAAAGGAATGACTGCTTCTCTGTTTCACTCCCTGACTACCTGTGTAGTTTTGGGCAATGTGTCAGTTAGTTAGTCCTGCAAAACTGAGCCAAAACTCAGTGGTTGAAGTGACCAACCATTTCTTATTCCCCACAGGTCTGGTCAGCTGATCGAGGTTGGGTTTGGCCAGGGTTGCTGTGTTCCATGTCCTTCTCATCCTTCCCCTGGGACTCATGGACACCCTGGGCATGCCCTCCTCACGGTGTGGGTAGAGGATCAAGAGCATAAATGGAAATATGCAAGTTGTCTGGAGGCTGGAACTCAGAATTGCTGCTTCCTTCTTGTTCTGATGGCCTGTGCAAGTGACAAAGAAAGTGTCCCACAAGGAGTTGGGTAACATTCCCCATTCCTTATGTGAGAAGTGAAAATTCCATGGTAAAGAGGATGGATACAGGGAAGAGTCAGAAACTTAGCCAGGCATGCAATCTACCACAGGAAATTCTCTTATACTCCCAGACATATTTTCCTCATTTCTAAAACAGGATAATAATCCATTTTTCAAAAGAAGACATACCAATGGCCAATAGGCATGTGAAAAAATTTTCAACATCACAAATCATCAGTGAAATACAAATTAAAACCACAATGAGATCTCTCACACCAGTCAGAATGGTTATTTTTAAGGTAAAAAAAAAAAAACAAAAAAAAATTTATTGGCAAGTATTTGGAGAAAAGGGAATGCTTATGCTTATGCACTGTTGGTAGAAGTGAAAATTACTGCAACCTCTATGAAAAACAGTATGAAGATTTCTCAAAGTATTGAAAATAGAACCACCATTTGATTCAGCAATCCCACTTTTGGGTATCTACCCAAAAGAAAAGAAATCACATTCTATGGTTCTCTTAGCACTATTCACAATAGCAAAGACATGGAATCAACCTAAATGTCCCTCAACGGAGGACTGAATAAAGAAAATGTGGCATGTTTATACCATGACATACTACTCAGCCATGAAAAATGAAATTATGGGACAGGGCACGGTGGTTCACCCCTGTAATTCCAGAACTTTGGGAGCCTGAGGCAGGCGGATCATGAGGTTAAGAGATCAAGACCCATCCTGGCCAACATGATGAAACTCCATCTCTACTAAAAATACAAAAATTAGCTGGGCATAGTGGCATGTGCCTGTAGTCTCAGCTACTCGGGAGGCTGAGGCAGGAGAATCACTTGAACCTGGGAGGCAGAGGTTGCAGTGAGCCAAGATCATGCCACTGCACTCCAGCCTAGTGACAGAGCAAGATGTCTTCTTAAAAAAAAAATTATGATGTTATTTGCAGCAACCTGCATGAAACTGGAGGCCATTATTTTAAGTGAAATAAATCAGAAACAGAAAGACATGTAGCACATATATATGACTCACTTATAAGTGGGAGCTAATTAATGTGCTCACATGGACATAGAGAGTAGAATAATAGACATTGGAGAATTGAAAAGCTGGGAGAGTTGAAGAAAGGATGAGTGATAAGAAATTACTTAATTGGTACACTGTTTGGATGATGGCTATACTAAAAGCCCAAACTTCACCACTACACAATATATCCATGTAACAAAACTGCACAGTTTCTAAATCTATAAAAATAAAAAAATGCAAAAATAAATAAAATAAAAGACATTAATAATATTTGTCCTTTCACCTCAACCATAATGAAGGTAAATATAATACTTTGCGTATATGGATGTTTTTATTCAGAAGTAAAGCATAATGCAAAGTAAGGAGTAATTATTTCGCATGTGCTTTTATTCTCTCAATAGCAGAAATAAAATTCTTGCAGTGGCCTCCTTTCCCTAAGCCTCCAATGCCATCCCCTAACCTCTCACATGAGATTCTGCATAGATTGTACTCCCTGATAAGTACTTCCCGAAGAAGTGTAGAATGGAAGTTTCTACAATGACCTTGAATGTATCCAGATAAACAATTTAGAAAAATAAAACCCCTGCATGTTGCTGATGTTTTCTGATAAGTGTGGAGACAGTGTGGGAAAGGTACCATTGATGAGAGAGGCCTTGGTGAGCTCTTCTTTCCTCGCAGTGACGCTGTTTCTGCTCTGCTCATTGCACACATTCCTGTCATTATTTTTTTTAATCCCCAAATCATCAGTGGCCAAAGGAGTTAGCCTGGGTTACAGAGTGGACGAATGAAAGGATGCTACCTGAAACTGATGTAGAATCTTTATCTTTTTAGCATTATGCTTCAGCTAAAAGTGAGTTAATCTGCCCTAAGTGTTCAGAATCTTGTTCTGAGTTGAGAATATTGTTCTGAACATGTTCACATACTTGTTCAGAGTTAGTAGTTTATTAAAAAAAAAAAACTATTGACTCCCTAGGATAAATAATATAGAACTCAGCAATCTATAGGATATACTGGTGATTCCAATGGGGACAGTGGTGGAACAGACAGAGTTTTGCATATCTATGCTACAATTTTTAAAAACACTTTAAAATCTTTAATATATTAAGAGCAAGAAAAAATATTTATGATGACTATTTAAATAAGATTTACAACAACTTTATGAGTATATACATCTACATTTGTATATCAAAGTATTTTTTAAAAAGAAAGTTATCTGTACCATTAAAATAATGTATAGAAACCCAGTGGAAGACCAAATACATCTTAGGCCATAATTTTACCACTTCTAAGTTCTCATTTTCAAAAAAATAATAAGGGTAATTTAACTCACTACTGTTTTCAAAAATGTTCTAATCAACTTGTCACATAGTAAAACTAAGTTGCCACCATACTTAGACTTAGAGACTTTTAAGGGTAACAAATATTTTAGAAACTGAAAACATAGCCTTTCTGTTGAAATTTTATATTTGCTTAGAATGCAAAAGAAGAAAACAAGGAGTTTCATTTTTTTGCCTGGTAAAAGTATTTGCGTAAACTTAGCTAGCTTTAAGATGGGTCTTCTTTTAAAGATTTTAAATGTGTTTCTGAAAAGTCACTGATAGAAGTTCCAGTTCTGAATGCCACAGTTATTTCCCCAGAATATTTTTTATTTTGTGTTGTTTTTTCTTGAGACAGGGTTTCATTCTGTTACTCTGCAGCCCAGGCTGAAGTGTAGTGTTGAGATCATAGCTCACTCCAGCCTTAGCCTCCTGAGTAGCTGGGACTTCAGGAGAGCACCACCATGCCCGACTAATTCTTTTTTAAAAATTTTTTTGAAGAGATGAAGTCTTACTATGTTGTTCAGGCTGACCTTGACCTTCTGGCCTCAAAGTTTCCTCCTACCTTGGTCTCCCAAAGCACTGGGATTACTGGTATGAGCCATCATGCCTGGCCTCCCTAGATTGTTTCATGGCAGATATTTAAACAGGAGAGCTGTGGATATGAATATAATCTGAAATTTGAAAGATGAAAGAAGTGACCAGGCTGATTCAGAATTGAAGTCTGGACAACGCCCAAGCCATGCAGAGTAAAAGAGGTAAAGTGGTAAAAGAGGAAACACCCAGGAGAAAGAGACACGTTTTGCAATTTCTCACGCTCCTTTCCTGCTGTTAGCCACTGAACCTAAAGGCATGTTAGTGTTAGGTTTTAGTATGGTGTGTGCTTCTGTTGTAAAACTGCAGCTAAGTTCTTTTCAAGGTAGCAATACCATTCAGGTTGCACAAATGTTTTGATTGGATTAAAATAAAAACTTTTGGAAGCAAATCTATTTACAAAGTCCATGCAATCCTTCAGACGTGTGTGTTTTTTCTCTCCCTAGCTCTTTCTTTTTCTTTGAAAAGCAGTGCCTTGCAGCTCTTTTTTCTGAGAAAGAAAAAAAAAAATCAATGATCAACAACCGTCCAGCACTCAAGAACAACCTAGAAATAACAAATCAGTCTGTGTGTGTGACAGAAGAGGAGAGTGTGTGCAGTAAGAAAAGCAGCTACCGTTTCAGACTTCCACAGGGCAATTATAAGAAGCAGTGTAGAAAACATGACTGGGGAAAGGTGAGGGAAAGCACCAATTCCACATAAAGCTATGAAAACCCTGGAGTTTGCATTTAGCTGGCTTGCTCCCACCTTCTCTGTGTGGCCAGCTCTGCCATCTCCCTCACCTGGCTGACATTGAGTGGATCTATGTGTCTCTTTGCTGTTGCACAGGGACAGAGGATTAGTCAGTAACAAGACAGGAGGCAGCAACGGTGGATGCCTGACTTGAGCTTCTTAGAGTATTAGCAGCTAAAAGCTAGGGCTTTACAACAAACAGCAAAACAAGTCAATCTTCTTGCAGGTAACAAAAGACGCTAGACTTGGAAGTCAAATTGTTATTATTTATAAACCAGGCTCCCTAGCATGGCCTTAGACAAGTTGCCTAACTCTTCTGTATCTGTTTTACTCATCTGGGGGACGACAAGAAATGAACACTTAGCACAAACATACTCTTGTGACAATCATATCAGGTAAGGCATAGAAATGACCTAACATGATGGCTTGAACATAGTAGGCACTTATTACCTACTAATAATGGTATTAGGAAAACGGGGGGTGCTCTTTGCTATCCTAATTATTCATATGAGGATTTAGAGCCTGCTAAAGGCAATGGTGGCATGTGGATTTGTGTGTGACTCTGAGTGACTGACAGCATCTGCCTGGAGAATTAGGATGAGACAGATTTTGAAACAGGGCTCAGTAAGAAATAATGTGGTGATGGATATTGCTGTCTGTTGTGAGTGAGAAAAGAGAGAAAGGGGCCAAATATGCCATGCATTTACCATTTCTCAGTAAGCACCAATAGACACATAGAAATAAATAAAAATAATACACAGTAATACACATATCTGATCTTCAAGGACCACATGACCTAGCGGGCAATAAAGAATAAATTGACTGGGTGTAGTGGACAGGAGCTCAAGACTAGCCAGGGCAACATAGTGAGACTCCATCTCTACAAAAAAGTGTGTGTGTGTGTGTGTGTGTATTAGCCAGGCATGGTGGTGTACACCTGTAATCCCAGATACTTGGGAGGCAGAAGTGGGAGGATCGCTTGAGCCTGGGGGTTCCAGGCTGCAGTGCGCTATGATCACACCACTACACTCCAGCCTGTATGACAAAGCAAGACCTTATTTCCAAACAAACAGCCAACTAAGTATTACAAAAGCTATCATACTTTCTAGTACCTGAATAATCTGGATAGATATCTCTTGGCATGTTAATTCCACAAGGGAGTGTCACTAAAACCTTCCTAAAGGGACAATGATAAATAGCAATGTGGAAGGCGAAGGGAAAGTAGCAGTTATTCCTCTAAGATGGAGCAACACCATCAAAGGCAGAGTCAGGAAAAACTTCAGCATGGGAGTCAAGAGCATGTAAATTTGGATAAGAATATTTTTACATGGAATTGACTGGAGAGCAAATGGTTGAGGTAGGAAGGTTTGTGTACCACATTATACCCTGTTAAGGTACTTCATTGACTTGACTTGGGCTGTGTGGGGAGGAGGAATCCAGTTCATAGCTCCCAGAAATTTCCACTCATATGCATTGAAAACAATTTGATTGACAAGTTGAAACTTACAAACTGATGAGATGCCATTCGTTTTTACATGCAGCTTCGTTCTCCTGACGTAATCTGTGCCACTTCAGTGTTGAAGTAGAGCCTAAGGTTGAATTAAAATTGTGTGTACCTATAGTTTATTTTTCTGATTGATGATTATTATTATATCATCATGAATATAGGCAAAAACAATAATGGGAAGCATGGATTTCTAGTGGACAGCTTTTGTTCGTTTGGTTTCCTTGGACTGCTATGTTCTTTCATTGTTAATTTTTTCTCATGTCCCTGGGAACCCTGCAGAATTTCCCCTGAAAGAATTAACCACCCTTCCTCTGTGTATCCAAAGCACATTGCTTATATCTTTGTCATGGTCTTTATTCTATTAAGCCAGAATCTTGTTAGTGTTTTCATTTGTAAGCTGATGGAAGATGTCAGCTTTGTTCTATAAACTTCTGAAAGACAAGGACCAGAGCTTATTTATCATTGTACCTTTCACAGTACTCAGCCCTGTGCTTCGCACACAGCAGATGCCTAATAAGCATGTGCCTCAGTGAACTGACTGATGATTATTATTTGATGTTTGAATTTTAGTCATCATTATAATGGCATTGGTCATCTATCAAGTTTGCAGTGTAGTTCATAAAGCTGTGTTTCTAAATACTTGCCATGTTATCAAGTTATTTCTATTCCAAAAATGGATTAACAGATGAAGGCTGCAATGAGCTTAAATCAAATATTTGTGGTTTATAAAAATAAAGCATAAGGCAACTATAACTATGACTTTAGTTATAATTATAGCATATTAATACATTAATCCAATTGAGTCCTCAGTAGACACACTGAAGTTGTCAGTTTTTGGGGTAAAATTCCACTGGTTTTATAAGAAACAAGTATCTTCTGAACTGACATCAAAGAATAACAATCTCTTTTATGCAGAACCCTGCATGCTTCTCTGGGTGGCATGGTACACTTGCTATTTTTTTTCTCCCAGTGCCCCCTCTCCCTGATGTTTTATGTACTATGAGTCATGGAACTGAGTTGTATATCTCAGGTTGGCCCACAGGTAACGTTTCTACAGTGGTATCCCATTCTCCTTCCAAATCCCTGCTGCTTTCCAGTTTGTAGACAAAGGCCAGGGAGTAACAACAGAAGCAGTAAAGTCATTCCTTTGAATTGCCTCTTGGTCTCTAGCTTTTCCTGGATTTTTCACAACTGCTTTGTTCCTGCCTTCATGCTTCTTTAGGATTTTGCTCACAGAGCTACTGTGCAATTGGACTTCATAAATTAGAGCATGTGGGGTTTGATATCACATCCAAAAGGATAGATAGTCAAAGTCCTCACTCCTTCTGTCTGCATCACCAGCTACAGCTCCAGACCTCCTCTGGGGAGTTCACATGAGGATGATAATGTCCAAGAAGGTCAAGTGACTTTTCTAAGGCCACACAGTTAGTAAGTAGCAGTTTGACTAAGTCTCTTAATGCCAATTGTCAATTTAATAGAAAAAAATTGAAACAATTATGAAATTACTAAAATCACTTTCAACCCAACACATACTGAATACCTTGATTATAGCTATGCTCCAAATAACTTCCAAATTTATAATTTAGGGAAAGGATGTGAGAAGGTAGACATTAGTCACAATGAGACAAAACAAGAGAGACTTGATGATCTATTATCTTAAGCATTCACCTTTCTAGGAAACTGTCAGGAAGTCAGAAAATTACATAAACATAGTGAGAGTATGACTCTAAGTATTTTTCCTTAAACTTAATAGTAAAAATATATAATCTCTAAATTATTACTTGTTTTCTTGCTTCAAGGTCAAAGTGAATAGTACATCTTTGGAATGCTCTCTATTAGGAGTGATTAACAAAAATTTCTTGGTGAATTAACTAGTCCCAATCTAAAGATATTCTTGCATAAAGGAATGAATGTATTTCCATTAAAAGTACACTATGGTCTCATAAATCAAGAAATCCATTGCCTATTAACTAGACGAAACACTTGAAAAAAATGTTTTTTCTGACCCTGAATTCAGTATTTGGAAGTTCAAACTCTTCTAGTTTTGATTCCAAGGCAGATAGTCTCATGTAGACCTGTAGTATATCTTATCAGAGATATCAGAAAGTGACCTCTTCAAACTGAATTAACTTTATTCCAGTTCAATACTGGAAAAAAATGGTTTAGATTAAGAAATAGCTCTGGTTAATTATGACATTCCATTCTATGCTGATTCTATCAAATTTTCAGATAAAGACTGATCTTTGGGAGCTTATCAGAGCTGCATGAATATTTTTCTTCTTCGCTTGGGCTTTAAATCCTTCTTAGCAAATTGTACAATGCCGTTGATTAGCTGATATTTGGTAATTCTTAAAGTTTTGACTTAAAAGATGGAAACTGCTAGCATAATACTGCCATGAATTTAACAGAAGTAAAATAAAGTCAAAACGCTTTACTTTGGCTTTTTCTAGAATACTATCTTTTTCCTCTTTAGCAAAGCTTTTCAAATCCTTTGCTTCAAGCTGATCTCAGTAATTAAAAGAATGATTTTTAAAACTCTCCAACAGGATTCTGCATATTAAAATTCATTAAAATGCAATGTTCACAGCACAGAATATTTTATTGAAGCTATCTGTGGAAGGTAAAATGGGAAGAAAATTAGGTGCTTCCTCTATATTCATTGCTCATGAGTGTTTATTAACATTTAGCTTTATAAATGAGAACTTGACACATTAACAAGTAGTTATATGTTTGTTAACTCAATTTCTCTTTAAAGACTTGAGAAAAGAAGGGAAAAATGAAACTTAAAAAGAAGACCTTAATCCAAGCACCGTGGGATGCCGAGGAGGGTGGATCATGAGGTCAGGAGATAGAGATCAGCCTGGCTAACATGGGGAAACCCCGTCTCTACTAAAAATGCAAAAAATTAGCCAGGCGTGATGGTACACACCTGTAGTCCCAGCTACTCAGGAGGTTGAGGCAGGAGAATCTCTTCAACCGGGAGGTGGAGTTTGCAGTGAGTGGGGATCAAGACACTGTACTCTAGCCTAGGTGACAGAGTGAGATGTCATCTCAAAAAAAAAAAAACAAAAAACCCTATTTGTTGAACTACAGCCATTTCATTCTCATGAAAGTGGTATGTTCATGGCTAATGCAGCTAATTTACTGGAGAACAAAACTAGTCCAAACTAGTTCATTGAAATAATATGGTACGAACCCATTGATCTCAGAAATAACCTCAGAAACTTATATCTAAGCTTAAAAGGGGTCATTGTAATCAAACAGGTGGGGGAATCATTCACAGAAGTTACTGGACATTATGGAAGCATAGCAACTAGACGGTGGATGTAATTTCCCCTAGACTGAAGGGTTGTCATGGAGACACAACTGAACTGAACCATGCAGTAGGAGCCTGGAGGGAAACATCCATGCCAGAGGGTTAGTGACACCTGGCTGCAGCCAGCCCTGGGGATGGACCCACAGTAAGAAGTCCTCACCTGGACTTCTTATATTCAGAAATACTCTGGATAACAGTCATTGTGAGAGAAAGAGTTGATTTAGAAAGAGTTGATAACAGTCATTGTGAAAGGAAGGAAGATTTAGGAAGAGTTGTTATAGGCATTCCAAGAGGTCTGAATTTTACATGGTGAATTGCCTAGTAACATAAACCAAAATCATTTTCATAATCAATTTATTATTTCTTCTAGTGAATATGAATGATATTTTTAACAAACAAATTAATGGTTTAGTCTGAAAATACTTTTTCTGGCTCAAAACCAAGCCTTATATTCATGTTTTAGTTCATAACATCTCTTAGCACTTTGCCTTTATAAATGAGATTCTTGTGTTTTTATTTAACATTTTCTGCTATTTATATCATGTCTTTCTAAGTTGACTAATATCATCTAGAGTATAAATGGTCTGTATGATTCTTCTTTTACCTCCATTCTTTCTATTACTCCTTCTCCACAGACTTGAAGTAAATATTTGCAGATTTAACTGGATCTGGTTGTATGGCATAGGTGGAACCTGGCCCCACCTATTTGCCCCTCAATCCTGGAAAGTCATGAGACCTTGCTTAGTCTAGCCCAGTGACAGAAGATAAATGGCTTATTCACTGGATCTTGAAAATGAGTAGGATGAAACCCTTTGTAAGTAGGGGCATTCCTGGAGCACCCGTGTTCCTGAACACTTGGTATTGCCCTATCTGAGTGGGAGTTTATTACATAGGGCAATTGAAGTTATGTTCAAGGGATGGGATAGACTTGGGATAAAATTTACCGTCTTGAAAACTCTGGTTTGACCCAGCACAAATGTTCTCAATCTACATGAAATGTTGCTCTTAACAATAGAGTGACATTTAAGAGCAGATTTAAAAAATGTGCCATGTTTAAAAAAATAATTAACTACTTGCCTCAAGGCATGTGACAAAAATCCATCCTCTATAAATGTCAGTGATAGGAAATTTTCATAAAAATGTTTCCACATTAGAGTCTGTGTGTGTGTGTGTGTGTGTGTGTGTGTGCAAGTGTAGGGAGCTTCTGAAGACATGAACAAATTATTGAGTTAGATCATTATAACATCTGATGAAAGCATCAAATTAAACACAAAAATAAGCATTGATTTTATTTGTCTTCTATTTTTGATAAATGCCTGCACATTTCACTTAATGTATACAAAGAACTGGATAAGGGGACATACACATCTTGGCAGGGATGAGGAGGTAAGGAAAGATCTATACCATAGTTAGCTGTGTGTTATTCTTATCTTGAGCAGACTGCATAAAAGGCTGGATTCTGGTGAGGGGTTGGTGCTGCACTGGGAGAGGCACAGCAACGTTAAAGTGCTCAAAGGACAACTTTTGTAAACCTCACAATTTAATTCAGAGGCTTTCATGAGTAGTGAGTGAGAATTTTTTCTGCCTATTGCAATAATTAGATCTTCTCAAAATGGCTATTCTTCCCTTAACCATGGTAAGCCCTTTTAGAATGGCTCATGAAGTAGATTAGGGTCAGTGAAGTCAACATCTAGATCTGGAAATACCAGAAAGAAAATTAGAAAACAAGAAAAATATTTCCCTTTGATTCTACCTAGACCAAGAACCCAATAGATATTGACCAAATAGTAACTAAGAAATTATTTTGGAAATACAGAAGGAACAGCAAGTGTCTACTATTTTAGGAAACCTTGAATGAAAACATAAATGGAGAAAAGATTCACAGATAATTTTATTTTTCTTCTTTGTAACTTTTTATCCTTTTTACACAGTGTACAATGGTCACTCCTATTATAACATAAAATTTTATATTTTTATAATTATTTGAAATATGCTGTTCTGTCAGACTGAAAGTTTCATTAACATATGGTTACAACTATTGTGTTTATTATAATATACACAGTCCCTAAGATAAGATCTAGCAAATGCATGGTAAATATTTCTTATTCAGGTGATTGATGAATGATGACTGAATGAAGAGTAAATGCATAAAAAATAAACCATAACCTCTGTTTCCATTCCCATATGTAGGGAGCTTGAAAGTCACCAATCTGTCCCAACAGGTAAAAAGTTAAACAAATTGAAAAATCAGCCACTCTTCTGAGATTAGTAAGTGAGGACCCAGAGCAAACCTGTGTGACTTACCTCCAGGACTTTGACTAGTTTCTCTGAGTAAATATGGAAGAAAAATCTTCCCTAGCTTCGATCAGGTGAATAAAATAGGAGACCATTTAGAAATATGCCAGAATACTTTTTTTTTTTTTTTTTGAGACAGAGTCTTGCTCTATCTACAGGCGCCAGGCTGGAGTGCAATGGTGCAGTCTCGGCTCACTGCAACCTCCGCCTCCCACATTCAAGCAATTCACCTGCCTCAGCCTCCCAAGTAGCTGGGACTACAGGCATGCGCCACCACACCCAGCTAATTTTTTGTATTTTTAGTAGAGACGGGGTTTTCACTATGTTGGCCAGGATGGTCTCGATTTCTTGACCTAGTGATCTGCCCATCTCGGCCTCCCAAAGTGCAGAATACTTTGTTTTTAACAAAGTCTATTCTCAATAGAAACTAATTAACCAGAGCCTAGTCTATTGGGATTTTAATAGAACCGATCTTACCTGGAAGCAGGGAAATATCCAACTCCAGTCCACTCTAGCCTTCCATGTGCAAGAAAAAAATTAGCAAATCCTGACCATTCTAGCCATGCTGTTCACCTAAGAGATGGGGCAGATAAAGCACTGAGAAAAAGTTGTGAAACTCACAGTTCAGAGGCATAGGCTCACTAAAAGACTGAGACTTAATTATAGCACTATAGAATGTTCTTACCACCTCATTACTAAAGGACTATTTACAGCAATATTTCTTACTTAGTACATCCTGTTCAGCTATCGAGAAAAATTTACAATGCATACTAAAAGGCACAGTTTGAAGAGGCAGAGCATGCATCAGGACGAGGCATGTCAGGGGTGTTGGAAATGTCATACAAGAAATTTAAAACAACTATGATTAGTATGCTAAGGCCTACAAAGGGTAAAGTAGACAGCATGCAAGAACAAATGGGCAGGTGGCTCACACTTGTAATCCCAGCACTTTGGCCAATATGCTGAATTCCCATCTCTACTAAAAAGTACAAAAATTAACTGGGAGTGGTGGTGCACTCCTGCAGTCCCAGCTACTCAGGAGGCTGAGAAGGAGAATTGCTGGAACCTCGGAGGCAGAGGTTGCAGTGAGCAGAGTTCATCCCACTTGCACTCCAGTGAGACTCTGTTTTTTTTTTTTTTTAAAAAAAGGCAATATGTTCAGAGACGTGAAAATCCTAAGAAAGAACCAAAGAGAAGGGCTAGAGATTAAAACACCATAAGAGAAATGAAGAATGCCTTCTTAGGGTTTATTAGTAGAGTACTTGGATGAAGAAAAAGTCTCTGAAATTGAGGCTATATCAATAGAAAGCTCCAATATTGGAAAACAAAGGGAAGAAAGAATTTAGGAAAGGAACAGAATATTCAAGAACTATTAGAAAACTACCAAAGTTAGAGAGGTGTGTAATGGGAATATTAGAAAAAGAAAGGAAGGAAAAGAAGAAATATTTAAGATCTAAAGACTGAGAGTTCCCTCAAATTATTGTCAAACTCCAAATCACAGATCCAGAAAGCTTGGAGAACATAAGCAGGATACGTGCTAAAAACATTACAGCTAGGCATATCATCTTCAAACTACAGGAAATCAAAGGAAAAAAAATTCTGAAAGAAACCAGAGGGGAAAACACAGCTTACCTATAGAGGAGCAAAGATAAGAATTAAATATGACTTCGTGGAAACGATGCAAAGAAGAAGAGAGTGAAATAAAATATTTAAAGTGTTGAGAGATTTTTAAAAAGCATATTGATCTGGAAGCCTGTATTCTACAAAATTATTTTTGATAACTGAAGAAAGAATAGTTTTTCTCAGAAAGACAGAAACTAGAGGGAATTTGTTGCCAGTAGACCTGTCTTGCCAGAAATGTTTAAAAACGTTCTTTATAGAGAAAAAAGTAATACAGGTCAGAAACTTACATAAAGAAATAAAGGGCATAGAAAAGAAATAAGTGAGGCAAAATAAAAGCTTATGTTTGTAATTCTTTTTCTCCCAAAGACAGGGTCTCTGTTGCCCACACTGGAGTGTAGTGATGCCATCACAGCTCACTGCAGCCTACATCTCCTAGATTCCAGTGATCCTCCCACCTCAACCTCCCTAGTAGCTGGGACTACATGTATGTACCATCATGCCCACCTAATCTTTTGAAAAGCTGTTTTTAGAGATGAAGTTTCACTGTATTGCCTAGGCTGGTCTCAAACTCCTGGGCTCAAGCAATCCACCTGCCTCAGTCTTCCAAAGTGCTGGTTTCTGGTCATGAGCCACCACACCTAGCCTATTTTTTAATTCTTATTTTATCTAACAGATAAAAGTTTGTTCAAACTAATAATAGCAGCAATGTATTTAATTGGGTATGCTTATGTATATATTTTAAGAATCCATATGCTCATGTATAAGTGAAATGAATTGCAGCAATCATGCAAAAGATGGGAGGAGTAGAATTATTTTGGTATTATAAGGTACTCACAGTACCTGAAAAGCAGTATTGTGTTATTTGAAAGTTACCTTGAACAGAAGGTGGAGGGGCCCACCCTGAGTGCATGTTGCATTATTGCTGTCTTAAAAAAAAAGGAAGTAATCCTGTATTAGTCATAGATATTTATTGAAAATTCTAGTTTTAAAAAAGCATAGGTATAAGCAAGGACTTCATCCTAAAAAAACAAAAGCATTGGCAACAAAAGCCAAACTAGACAAATGGGATTGAATTAACTTAAGAGCTTCTGCACAGCAAAAGAAACTATCATTAGAGTGAACCAGCAACCAACAGAATGGGAAAAAATTTTTGCAATCTACCCATCTGACAAAGGGCTAATATAGAGAATCTACAAAGAACTTAAACAAATTTATAAGAAAAAAAACAACCCCATCAAAAAGTGGGTGAAGAATATCAACAGACACTTTTCAAAAGAAGATTTTATGCAGCCAACAAACATATGAAAAAATGCTCATCATCACTGGTCATTAGAGAAATGCAAATCAAAACCACATTGAGATACCATCTCTCGCCAGTCAGAATGGTGAACATTAAAAAATCTGGAGACAACAGATGCTGGAGAGGATGTGGAGAAATAGAAATGCTTTTACTCTGTTGCTGGGAGTGTAAATAAGTTCAGCCATTGTGGAACACAGTGTGGGGATTCCTCAAGGATCTACAAATAGAAATACCATTTGACCCAGCAATCCCATTACTGAGTATATACCCAAAGGATTATAAATCTTTCTATTATAAAGACACATGCACATGTATGTTCATTGTGGCACTGTTTACAATAGCAAAGATTTGGAACAAACCCAAATGTCCATCAATGATAGACTGGACAAGGAAAATGTGGCACATATACACTATAGAATACTATGCAGCCATAAAAACTGACTCCTTCAAATGTTAGGCATATTCATGCTGATGCTATATCAGACATATAAATGCTCTAACAAATGCAGATGCTCCCTAAATCTGATTGTTTTGCTTTAAGAGAACCCATGCCAAGAGCCAGAGTAAGAGGGACTGTTCGGGAAAGGATAAACTTAGCCAAACACTGCACATTCCCAAGAAGAACCTGTCTTCAGGACTGGCCCTTGGCTAATAAATGTGCTTCATATTGAACACCTGTTTCTATATGTCTGTGGCCTTAGGCCATGCAGTACCAGTTTGATGAGAGTTTATGTTAACAAATGTGATCTATGGTGAATTTCTGTTTTCTCTGAGGGGCTGGAGCTTGAGTAGCTGAGATTTTTGTTATGTAGTTGCTACATCCCAACATTAGTGACACTTTGTTAGAAATCGTAGGCAGCAAGGCTTGGTTGAGCTTCCCTAGTTGGTGACACTTTGCACATGCTGGCATAAATTATTGCTGGGAGAATTAAGCATGTTCATATGATACTACTAGGAAAAGACAACTGGAAGCTTGCATCTGGTTTCTTCTAGACATTGCTCATGCATTTTTTCTTTAATTAGTTTTAATCTGTATCCTTTGGCTTTAATAAATCATAGCTCTGAATGTAACAGCTTATGAGTCTTTGAGTCCTTCTCACTGAGCCTGACAGTGGTTTTGGCAATCCTTGACACAAGAAGTTTCTAAGCATGCTAATGGGCATCTGTGAAAAATCAAGAGATAACATCATACTTAATGGTGAAAGACTGAAAATATTCCTCCTGGACCAGAAATAAAACAAGGATGTTCACTCTTGTCATCACCTATCTGCATTGTACTAGAGGTTCTAGCTGGGACAATTAGACAAGATGAAGAAATAAATGCAGGTAGATTTGAAAGGCAGAAGTAAACAATTTATATTTGTAGATGGTATCATCTTATATGTAGAAAATCCTAAGGGAAACCCTTCCACTCACAGAATTATTAGAACTAATAAATGGGTTCAGCAGAGTTGTAGGATATGAGATTAATATACAAAAATAAACTGTATTTCTATCTAGCAATGACCCATCTGAAAGAAAATTAAGAAAAAAAGTCCATTTACAACAGCAACAAAATAACAAAACACTTAGGAATAAATTTATCCAAAGAAGTGTAAGACTTATGTACTGCAAGTCATTTCTGAAACATGCAAAACATTGTTGAAAGAAATTAAAGACATAAATAAATGAAAAGAGATCCTGTATTCATGGGTGGAAAACTTAATATTGGTAAGACTGCAATACTCCCTCAAATTAATCTACAGATTCAATGTAATCTCTATCAAAATTTCAAAAGACTTTTATTTTCATAAATGAGGAAAATGATTCAGAAATTCATATGAAATTTCAAAGGACCCCAAATAGTCAAAATATTCTTAAAAAACAAAACAAACAAACAAACAAAAAACAATGTTGGAGAACTCACATTTTCTGATTTCAAAATTTACTAAAAGCTACAATTATCAAAACATTGTAGTACTAGCACACACATTTTGATCAGTGAATTATAATTGAGACTCCAGAAATAAAAAAAATATGCCTATGGTAAATATATGTTTGCTAAAGAGGTTATGACCATTAGACATGGTAAGAATAATGTCTTCAACAAATGGTTCTGAGACAACTCAATATTCACACACAAACAATGAAATTGAACTTCTTCCTTACAACATACACAAAATTGAACTAAAAATGGTTCAAAGACCTAGATGTAAGGGCCATGTATTAGTCTGTTTTCATGATGCTATGAAGAGATACTCAAGCCTGGGTAATTTATAAAGAACAAAAGGTTTAATTGACTCACAGTTCTGCAGAGTTAGGGGGACCTCAGGAAACTTACAATCATGGCAGAAGGGGAAGCAAACACATCCTTCTTTACATGGTGGCTTGAAGGGGTAGTGCCAAGCAAAGTGCAAAAAGCCCCTTATAAAACCATTAGATCTTGTGAGAACTAACTCACTATGATGAGAACAGCATAGTAGTAATCAGTCCCATGATTCAATTACCTCCCATGGGGTCCCTCCATGACATGTGGGGATTATGGGATTACAATTCAAGGTGAGATTTGGGAGGAGACACAAAGCCAAATCATATCAAATCAAACTATAAAACTCTTAGGAGAAAATGGATAAATTCTCATAACCTTAGATTAAGCAATATGACAACAAAACACAGGAACAAAAAAAATGGGCTTCGTTAAAATGAAAATCTTTTGTGTATTAAAAGGCATTATCAAGAAAATGAAATGACAACCCACTGAATCAGAAAATATATTTGCAAATCATATATTTAATAAGGGTTATTATGCACAACATTAGGGAATTCTTTAAACTTTAACAACAAAAAGACAAGCCAGTTAAACAATAGACAAAGAACTCGAATAGATATTTCTTTAAAGAAGATGTAGAGATGGATTAAAGACATAAACAAGACCTAACACCATAAAAACCCTAGAAGAAAACCTGGGCAAAACCATTCAGGACATACGCATAGGCAAGGACTTCATGACTAAAACACCAAAAGCATTGGCAACAAAAGCCAAAATAGACAAATGGGATCGAATTAAACTCCATAGCTTCTGCACAGCAAAAGAAACAATCATTAGAGTGAACCGGCAACCAACAGAATAAGAAAAAAGTTTTACAATCTACCCATCTGACAAAGGGCTGATATCCAGAATCTACAAAGAACTAAAACAGATTTACAAGAAAAAAACAAACCCATTCAAAAGTGGGCGAAGGATATCAACAGACACTTTACAAAAGAAGACATATATGAGGCCAACAAACATATGAAAAAATGCTCATCGTCACTGGTTATTAGAGAAATGCAAATCAAAACCACAGGAGATACCATCTCATGCCAGTTAGAATGGGAATCATTAAAAATTCTGGAGACAATAGATTCTGGAGAGGATGTGGAGAAATAGGCACACTTTTACACTGTTGGTGGGAGTGTAAATTAGTTCAACCATTGTGAAAGACAGTGTGGTGATTCCTCAAGGACCTAGAAATAGAAATTCCATTTGACCAGCAATCCCATTACTGGGTATATACCCAAAGGATTATAAATCATTCTATTATAAGGACACATGAATACATATGCTCATTGTGGCACTGTTTACAATAGCAAAGACCTGGAACCAACCCAAATGCCCATCGATGACAGACTGGACAAGGAAAATGTTGCACATATTCTATGGAATACTATGCAGGCATAAAAAACGATGAGTTTGTGTCCTTTGTAAGGACGTGGATGAATCTGGAAACCATCATTCTCAGCAAACTGACACAAGAACAGAAAATCAAACACCACATGTTCTCACTCATAGGCGGGTGTCGAACAATGAGGACACATGGACACAAGGAGGGGAGCATCACACACTGGGGTCTGTTGAGGTGGATTAGGGGAGGGACAGTGGCGAGTAGGGAGTTGAAGAGGGATAACATGGGGAGAAATGCCAGATACAGGTGATGGGGTGGAAGGCAGCAAACCACATTGCCATGTATGTACCTATGCAACAATCCTGTATGTTCTTTACATATACCCCAGAACCTAAAGTGCAATAAAAAAATATATATATATATATTTATATATATATATGATGTACAAATGGTCAATACATGAAAGGAAATTCAACATCACTTATATTAGGGAAATTCAAACCATAATGAAATACAACTTCACACCCATTAGAATAGCAAGAATAATACATGTCAGAAATATTGTGACAAAATTAGAATCTCTGCACATTGCTGGTAGAAATGTAAAATGATACAGCTGTAGAAAACAGTTTGGTGGTCTCCCAAAGTGTTAAACATAGAATTATCATATGATCAGCAATTTCACTCTCAGGTTTATAGCCAAAAGAATTTAAAACAGAGACTTAAACAGATACCGTATATCAATATTCATAGCAGCATTATTCAGAATAGTCCCCCAAATAGAAACAACACAAGTGTCCATCAAGAGAACGCATAAACAAAATGTAATATGTACATATAATGAAATATCAAAGGAATAAAGTATGAATAGATGTTCCAACATGCAAGAACCTTGAAAACATTAAGTGAGAGAAACCAGATACAAAAAGACACATACTATATAATCCCATTCATATAAAAGATTCAGAAGAAGAAAATCGACAGACACAGAAAGTAGATACATGGTTGCCAGGGCTTGGAGGGGGAAATAATGGGGAGTGCCTGATTAACAGGTAGAATTTCTTTTGGGGGATAATTGAATGTTCTGGAATGAGGTGGTTGTGATGGTCACAACACTGTGAATATACTAAAAGCCACTGAATTGTTGTGATGGTTAATTTTAGAAGTCAATTTGACTAGATTAAGGGATACCTAGAGAGCTGGTGAGGTACTTCTAGATATGTCTGTGAGAATGTCTCCAGAGGGGATTGGTATGAGAGTCTGTGAACTGAGTCAAGATCCACCCTCACTGTGGGCAGGCACTGTCCAATTGATTAGGGGCCTGAACAGAACAAAATGGCAGATGAAAGATGAATCCACTCTCCTGTATCTGCAACACCTTTCTTCTCCTGCTCTTGGATGTTAGAACTCCAACTTCTCTGGCCTTCATACTCCAGAATGCATCAATGGATCCCTGAATTTTCAGACCGTTTGCATTGAATAGAGATTTATTAATACAACATCAATTTCCTTGATCCTGACACTTGCAGACTTGGACCGAGTCAGCATTCCTGGGTTTCCAGCTTGCAGATGATCTGTCATGGGACCTCTCTGTTTCCATAATTACATGAGGCAATTCCCCTAATATTTCCCCTCTCTCTCTCTCTATCTATCTATCTATCTATCTATCAATCAATCATCTATCTATCATCTTATTGGTTCTGTCTTTCTGGAGAACCCTAACTAATGTAATCATATGGTTTAAAATGGCTAAAGTGGTACATTTTATGTCATGGAAATTTTATCTCAATTTAAAAAAAAAGCAGAAGAAAAAATAAAACTCTGACCTCCTCTAAGAGTTTTGGTAAGGAGAAATAAGAATCTTGGAGGTTATGTAGTGTTTCCCATTCTGTTATAAAGACTATAATTAAGTTACTTGGAAGATGATTTAGGCAACTTAGAACATTTGCATAGATCACATCAGTATTTCTTATAAAATCATTACCAAAAATGCATGAATATGTGCCACAACAGCAATAATGGTGACAATAACAGCAACAAATTGTGGTGGATATGATCTTTTGTGTATTAAATTGTATCTCAATCCCTATATATATTTGAGCCCATGACCTAGACTCAGCATATCAGGGTCACTTGGTCTCGGTTTTAAGTCAGGATCCAGGGTCGTAAAACAGCTGGACAGGAGACATCCTTCCTGAGAGCAATGGTGGGGTGTCATCCAGTCTGGCCAATTGTTTTCATTTACTCCCACTTATTTTCAGTACCCACTTCATCAGAATTCCTAGAAAAAAATCCATGAGAACCCTGACATCCTTTCAAGGTATTTCTTTTCTGTTTAAATCAGCCAGCACCCATTCTGGTTGTTAATGAGAAATAACTGGCTGAAATGAAAATCTACACTCACACCATCTAACAATTGGGGCAACTTCCTCAAGCTGTGAGGACCCTGGCCTGGCCCAGTGTCCCCAGTCAACTGGTTTACACTCACAGAATTGTTTCCATAGTCATTTTTCACTGATGTCTCTACAGACTGACTTTTTAACCAAATAATTTAGCTCTATGTAGCCCACAAATAATTTTTTTCTATCTACCTTCCTCTCCAGTTCCTACTTCTCACATCCATCAGGACCCAGTCAAAATTCCTCTTGTTCAAAAAAAAAATCTGTTTAACCATACTTTAAACTTATCCTCTCCTAGACATTAAAACAATGCTTGTTGTAAATACCAAATCCCACGGAAATATCTGAATCCATACTTCTATAACAATGATTCTTATATCTCGTCATATTTTCAGCTAGCATGTTAATTCTAGAAAATTTTTAATTTCTCCAGAAAATTCTTCTTTTAACATCTTGGAATATAGCTAGGCCTACTCCCTACTTTGAGTATTTTAAATTTCTAATGTCAAGGACAATTGGTTTTGTATGAGCTAATTCATGTAATAATCTATTTAAATTGAAATTGAATTATGTCAGTTTAGCAACTCCCTATGACCTTTGAGATAAATACAAACTCCTTAGTGGAACTTGAGAGCTTGAATGCCCCTTTATTTTCTAGCCTCTGAGATTTCTGCAGCACGTTTTTCTTCTATTCTCTTTTATGCACTCTGTGTGTTACATTGCTGAGCTCCTCGAAGTTTATAGAGCACCATCTTTTAGCACATGCCTCCCTCCACACATACAGTTTTACTTATCCTCAGATTTTATTTTTTCTACCACATAGATATTCACCCTAAGACCTAGCTCAAAATTCTCCTCTCTGAAGCCTTAGAAACTCAAATCAAGTCAGTCAAAGAGAGCAGGACGTGTGGGCTCTTATTCTAGCTTGGACACGATGTCCAAGGAAGGCCACCTAACCTCCCACCATCTTCATCTTCTCAATAAGATGATTGTTCATATCAGTGGGTAGAAACCAAAATAACCAAGAGCTCAGAAAGACCTCAGAGTCTACAATTTATTGAATATAGATTATAGGTCTGTATTAGTCTGTTGTTATTACTATAAAAAATAGCAGAGACTGGATAATTTATAAAGAAAACAGGTTTAATTGGCTCATGAAAGTGTGGTTCAAGCATCTGCTCCATGAGGGTCTTAGGAAGCTTACAGTCATGGCGGAAGGTGAAGCAGAGGTAGACATGTCACATAGTGAGAGTGGGAGAAGAGAGTGAGGGAATAAGGTCCTAGCCTTTTAAACACCCAGATCTCAGGTGAACCATCTGAAAATTCACTTATCACCAAGGGAATGGTACTAAAGCATTTCTGAGGGATCCATCCCCATAAGCCTATCGTCTCCCACTGGGTCCCACCTCCAACACTGGGAACCACATTTCAACATAAAATTTGGAGGAGACAAACATCTAAACCATATCAAAGTTTTACGGAAGATCTTTCATCTCTGCAGTTAGAACCATTGCCCAGCACATGCATTTGTAGACACTGAGATGCTTTTCACTTCTTAAGCCATGAGGAATTAGTCCCATAGTACCCTCCCCTCTGGAAATTGAACATTCACAAAGCTAGAATGAGCATAGGGGCTCAGAAACTGGAAAATAAACTTACTGTTTTATGTCCCTGGCCAGGGAGAATAGAATCTGGTGAGAACAGAATGGAAAGATGACAGATTTGGAGGCTGTGTGCAGGAGCCTTAAGTGCCCATGGGGAATACACCGGAGCATACTGCCTGTGTACAATTTCTGAAGCAGTTGCTGCCAGCGCAGGCAGACAAAGCCTGTTTGTTGAAGAGCACTGTTTCAGCTTCCTCGCAGCTGCGTCAGAGTACAGCAAAGCTTCTGAGTTCACACAAAGCTGCCGGCTCAGGGAGAATGGTCGGCAACCTTCAACATACACTCTTTTCAGAATGGGGGAAGAAAAAGCACAAAAGAGTCTTGCAGAATAACCTCTGGTAAAATGTGTCTGAATTCTTTATTAAGTAATTGAATGTAGCCTTTTTTGCTGCAAGTTGGAGGGTGCTGGGTATTTGTGAAGGGAGGATGTAGAAAAGAAATGAAAGGTAAATTTTAGTGATTAGGCAAACCTGTACATTCATTTTTGCAGTGAGTAATATTAAAATGGTTTGTGAATTCTACAAAGCATGCTGTAATATTTTTTGTTAACATGGCTTGAATAATAGTAGGGAGTATCTGCTGACCGATAACAGCCATTGTGGTTACCTGATGATACAGTTTGTTTCGTGGAAGGCAGGGTAGATGTGAGAATCCACTCCACTTAAAGTGGATACCCAAAGAGTATCAATTAGGTGGGCAAAACATGAGCTCCAGGAGCAGGGCAATTCCATGCTCCTTTATGTTTTGTTCTTAAGACCTCTGGTTTTATTTATTTATTTATTATTATTATTATTATTTGAGATGGAGTTTTACTCTTGTCTTCCAGAGCAGAGTGCAATGGCACTCCTCTGCCTCCTAGGTCCAAGTGATTTTCCTGCCTCAGCCTCCCAGGTAGCTAGGATTACAGCACCCACCACCACTCCTGGCTAATTTTTGTATTTTTAGTACAGACAGGGTTTCACCACATTGGTCAGGCTGTTCTCAAACTTCTGACCTCAAGTGATCTGCCACCTTGGCCTCCCAAAGTGCTGGGATTACAGGCGTGAGCCATTGTGCCCGGCCAAGACCTTTGGTTTTAATAATTGAATGAAACCTGGTTCTGGGGTCGAGGCCCCTTCAGTAGTTGTGACATTCATGTGATCTCTTGGGAGAAAAGTGAAGCAGAGACTCTCTGGCTTTCAGCGTCTTCTAAAACTAACTGGTATTGTGATGCATCCTGGCATCTTGAAAGCAGGGAAGCTGACTACTCAAGTGCATATCCCATGAATATATTCACAAAAATTAGTATAATCCATAATCCTTTCCATCTTACATATCATGGCTCTCCCAGATCACTTCTCTTTTCTGTCACCCTAATAACCAACAGTCACTGGAATGTAAAAGCCAAGAGAGCAGAAATCTTGTCTGTCTTGTTTTCTCTTTACCGAGTGGATTCCATAGTCTCTGACACATTAGAAGCATCAGTAAATACAGTTAGAATAATACCCCATCATGACAATGTAGCACTGAGAAATAGACAAGGGAAAGCAAGCCTGTAAAGATGAGCTCTCTCCCAATTTGAAGGTGTGCGTATGACTTCATCATCCCATCCAGGGATGGAGTCTTTCTCCTTTCTGGACTCTAGGTTGTTAAGTCCATATTTTCAGTGGAGATAATGTTGATATTCTATGTGTCTGCCACAGCATCTAGATTTAATATTTCATATAAGGTGACCACAAACTTGAAAACTTCTGTATTCATTAATTAGATCTTATCTCCATTTGGGAAGAAGGTTTTCAGATGTCTACTTAAGAAACGCATGCCCTTGACCCAGTTTTCCACCACTCAGCTTCTTCATATATTATTTGAGCACTATGCTTTTTAACTCTCTGAGAAAGTTAAACAAACAATAAAAACAAAAGAAAGAAAAATGCCCCTGCCACTGAAACTCCTTTAAATTTAACATTAAAAATGTGAAAGAATATAATAACGTCTTTTGCACTTTATTACATTCTTTGGATGTTATTACATCCAAGGGAATGGAGGCCATTATTCCAAGGGAAGTAACTGAGGAATGATGAACAAAATACTGCATGTTCTCACTTGTAAGTGGGAGCTAAGCTGCGGGTACGTAGGGTCATAGGGATTGGTATAATGGACATTGGAGATTCAGAAATGGGGAAGGGTAACGTACAGTATTTGAGTGACAGATACACTAAAGTCTGGAGTTTACTATACAATTCATCTGTGTAACCAATAACCACTTGTTGAAGCTATTGAAGCTATTGAAATAAAAACATATAAATAATAAAAAAGAGAAGGTTTATCTTACAAAAAATAATTTAAATTAAAAATGTGTTTCAGGCAAGAAGAAGCTATTGGAATAATGAAATATTTAGAAATCAAGTAAAATTTGGGTAATCCAAAAGACTTAGCAGGCAGATATTGGCTAGTTTGGCTGGGAACGAGTAGATTGTCAGTCTTTAAAACCATTACAGCATCCTGAGCTTCAACAATCAGATCATGGATAAGACATGATGTGTGATCAGATCAGAAACAATTGACACATTGCCAATTTAGCCTCCAGGTTCCAGACCAATGGTCGTGCTCCTTTACATCTTTGTAGGAGCCTGGACTAATTACAATAGAGTACTGCTGGCCTGGATCTCCTCGTGAGCGATATCACTTTGCACAACCTTAATCGTATTGGTTTGCATTATGAAAATTTCACAACAGACAGAGTGTACTGCAGCCCTAAGAGAAATGAAGGAAAATCATGTCTGTCTACCTGGTAGATGACATTAACAACAGGCTGCAAAATGACTCAATTTGTAGCTCTCCTCAGCCTCCTCATAATTTATCATAATGGTGTGTGTCTTTTAGGGCAGCTCTTCAAATCCAAACCAGGAAATAATCTACTGAGTATTTTTTTTCCTTCCTTTCTTACATTCTGTCCTTTGTAGGTATGCTTACTTTTGTTTTTATTAATGATAATATTGGAAAAGAGATGAAATGACTTATTGGACTTATAAAAAAAGAAGCTAAGAATAAACTGCAGCCCCAAACTTTGTGATTTCTCACTTTATTAGCCAGATTTCTAGAAAATGATCCTGGTGAGGGCTGGGCACAGTGGCTCATGCCTGTAATCCCAGCACTTTGGGAGGATGAGGCGAGTGGATCACTTGAGATCAGGAGTTCGAGACCAGCCTGGCCAATATGGTGAAATTCTCTCTACTGAAACTACAAAAATTAGCAGGGCATGGTGGTGCATGCCTGTAGTCTGAGCCACTCCAGAGGCTGAAGCAGGAGAACTGCTTGAACCCAGGAGGTAGAGGTTGCAGTGACCTGAGATCACACTACTGCTCTCCAGCCTGGGTGACAGAAAGGAAAAATATAAAAATAAAAAAATGATCTTGGTGAGATTCTTTGAGGGAGAAGGAAGCTGCTAGTGTCACAAAATACTAAAGCTTCCATGAAATTGTAACAAGGACAATCTAGTGCTCCATAAACCTTTCTGTGCAAAACAATTACCTGGGGTCTTGTTACAATACAGAGTCTGATGCAGCCACTCTGGTTTGGGACCCGAGAGTCTGCATTTTCTCCAAGTTCCCAGGTGATGCTGATGCTGCCAGTTCACAGACATCCTTTGGTTAGCAGGATCTAGAGACCTACTTCCATGGTGTCCTAACTTGTGACTGAAGCATATCACTTACCCTGTTGGAACATTACTTTTATTTATTTATTTATTATAAATTGGAGTTAGTAATATATATAATATGAACGCCTATCTCACAAAGATGGGGTGAGACATAAGGTGAACAATTATATGTTTATTTTACATATACATGTCCATATTTACAGTATGTGTTGTAAGGCTTTATGAAAATATTATTGATTAGGCAGGCGCAGTGGCTCACGTCTATAATCTCAGCACTTTGGGAGGCCAAGGCAGGTAGATCAGTTGAGGTCAGGAGTTCGAGACCAGCCTGACCAACATGGTGAAACCCCATCTCTACTAAAAATACAAAAAAATTAGCCGGGAGTGGTGGCAGGCGCCTGTAATCCCAGCTGCTCAGGAGGTTGAGGCAGGAGAATTGCTTGAAGGAAGGGAAAAAGGAAGGAAGGAAGGAAGCAAGGAAGGAAAGAAGGAAGGAAGGGTGGGTCAAAAACTTAAACAGATTCATCAAAGATTAGAATCAAGGTAAGAAGATGAATAGGAGAATAAGGTTCAAACAGACTAGGGGAATGAAAGTCAGCAGGGTAGCTCTCTGCTCAGCTTCTCATTCAGTTTAGATGGAATGATTTGGCTTTGAACATTAAGACAGTCTCAGGGCAATACACAAGCAGGGCATGGGAACATGGCAGTCTTCTTCACAGCCTGGGGAATGTCATCATAGACCCCGCCCCAGTTATTATGGACCCAGACCCAAGAGCCATGCTAGGACTTTATTGTAGGCTGACGAAGTAAAGAAAATAACTTAGAATCTACAGCAACATGTAAAGAACAACAACAGCAACAAAACACAGTGATCTCCAGCAGCATGGGGTAAAGACAGAGTGCCATCATTTCTAATGACAGGACAAGTTAATCATGGCAAACTCGGACCTGATTTTGACTGCTATTGACATCAAGAAGTCTAATCTTATGGCCAGAAGTTTCTGGGGATTGGCAGCATAAGTATTCTGGTCTGGTTAAGAATTTTGTTTCTAGATGGACTCTATAATATTTGAAGTCCAATCCCTGCATTGCAGAGATAAGCCAGTCCTCACAGGGGGTAAGATAAAGCCACATGAGACATCTGGCCTCCATGAGCAGTAACAAGTTTCAAAACATGCTCAACTGCTCAGGTAGCTGATTTGTTCTTCCATTTTTAAAACTGGGCATCTAATGGAGAGGTTGCATAAAGGAAGCAGCCTGATAGGCATGCTTTTGCCAGCTTTTATTACCCCATTTTCCTTCCAGTCCAGGGTTCTTAGCATCCAACTACAAATTTTTCATTGAAGAAAGCAGAGTGCAGAGTTTAAAGAAATCCTGAGTTCTTACTTCCAATTCCAAAGAAGCAAACTACTTTTACTTCAATTGTCAACTGTCAAGAGAACTTCAGTTCTATTGAAAGCTGGATAGAAGCAAAAAGTAAAAAGAACTTAAGTACACGCCTGAATGTGACCAGACAATGGTAGGGCTAACCATGTTTCCAAAGTATTGGCAAACCTTAGATGTTTTCATTCAGGAGAATATATATGGTGATGAACAAGTTTGAACT
This sequence comes from Aotus nancymaae, assembly GCF_030222135.1. Taxonomy (NCBI): domain Eukaryota; kingdom Metazoa; phylum Chordata; class Mammalia; order Primates; family Aotidae; genus Aotus; species Aotus nancymaae. Next base: position 2,993,967 of record NW_026988494.1, on the reverse strand, counting down.
CTTAAGAGTGGAGGAACAGGAATGACCTTAGCCTGTATCTATGTCTTGCTTTATGGTAAACCCTTTGAGAAATGAGACCTCTGTAAATCCACATAACTACAAAACTAAACAGAAACCATCAGTGTCAAACTGATTTCACTCTTGTCCAGAAAGACCAGGCTATAAATCAACAAATAATTTCACTCTTTGCTTCATGAAATTTTTGCAAATTAATTTATGGGAACAGTTTTCTCAATCTAGGTAAATAGCTCTCCTAGCCGAAGAAATAAGTTGTTCCCCTGGACAAACAACACATTTTTCATATCAAACAAAAAATTGCCATATCAAGATTGGTTTTAAGACCATCACCTCACTCACCTTAAAGTATCACATAAAAATAATTTATCCAAATCTACTCAGCTCCCAGCCTTGAAATACCTGCCTTACACTCCTTGAGCCCAGTCTTCAAAATCCTCTAAATATCTTCTCCTGACATCCCCCTCCTGAGCTACTATGAAGGTCCTGCCAGCGTTGTATCTTCTACTGTGAAGGAGGTTTGCTTCATCAACGTGTTTTCTGGTGTTCTTTGGGGAGCACAGAGTTGGCTGTTTCCGATCCTCCTCTTCACTTCCATGTTCTGCAAACTGACAGTGTTTACGGAGACTTCTTTGCTCTGTGGAGAATCTATGAAAGACCAAGGAAAATGAAGTGAAGTCAGTGTGCCACATGGTGTGATCCTAATCTCTTTTCATCTCTCTTTATGAAGGAAAAAGTCTGTCTCAAGCCAGAGAGCATGATAATGCCTCCAGTTTATTTTCAAGACAGCTAGTGAAGTGCTAATTTAAATAATGTAAAGGTTTTTTAAAAAATAGAAATTTTTATCTTAATTTGTCAATAATTGGCAGGAGAAAACTGTCTAATTCACTAATGTTCAGTCATGCTTGCTGGGAATTCAGAGATGCCAAGTGCATCCCTCCCACTGAGCTGGCATCAGTGAAGGCTGTCAGTGCCCCTCTGGGCCAGAGAGCATTGTGCTTTGTGAGCCTGACATGGAGCCTGGAGGAACAGGCATTCACATCAGGTATAAAGCAGTGAAAGTCAAGCTGTGGAATAACTAAATCAGTTCATTCTGACATTATTGTTTTCAAGAGCTGTGACCATCATTGACATTTCCATGGCATTTTAAGGCATTCCACAAATATCTTATAAATCATGCCTAATCCAAAGCCTGACCTTCCACTTTAAATACAGCTGCTTATGAGATTTATTTTTTCAGCTCCACATTTTCTTTCTTTCGTGCTGTCCATGTACACTTATTTGTGTATACCACATCTACTTCAATCAAAGTGATCTGAGGCAGCTTACAATAGAAGTGAAAACAAAATGAGGCCAAAATGTGCCTTCCATTAGGAGTAAAACATAGGTTGCCTACACTTTTCATAAAAATTTTGGCAATATTACAGCCCCTTATTCCTCCAGTCCAACATCCTTAGCATCTAACTGCAACTCTTTCTTACATAAACATCTGGCAGAGTTGAACAAGATCTTGTACCCAAATTCCCAAATCCAGAAAACCAAAACATTTTTTCTTCATTTGTCAACCTGATGAATGAAGGGAAAGAACTGAAAATGGTAACTTTGATCCAAAATATGCCTCACACCCACACATACAGAGGCACAATCAATTATTTCATCAAATTGTCCTCTTCCTTATTTCCATGTATTGTCAATAATCTAATTCAAGGTGTGGCAAACATTTTCTGCAAAGGACCAGATGGTACACACTTTTGGCTTTATAGGTCATAACTATTTGTTGCAACTACTCAACTCTGCTGTTGAAGCACCAAAACAGCCATAAAAATATGTAAATATGTAAAAAACGGGAATGACTGTGTTCCAATAAAACTTTATTTGCAAATAGAGGTGGGAAGCTGAGTTTCGTCCACTGGCCATGGTTGGCTGACTCCTCACTGAATGTTCTTCCTCCAATCTAGGTTCAGAGTTGAAGGTTAAGTTGAGGAAAGAAAACAAGCTACAAGTATTCAAAGTGAACAGAAAATTCGCCGTATTGCTCTTATGACCCCTTCTTTTCCTGCTGGGTTTTTAGTTTGTTTTTGTTATTGTCGTTATTTTGATAGATTGTGTTTTTGTTACTCCTGTCATTGTGAGCAGAAAGGCAGCCCCAAGGATATGTCCATGTACTAGTCCCTAGGACCTGTAAATAATATTTTATTTGGAAAAGAGTCTTTGCAGAAGTGATTAAGTAAAGAATCTTAGAGGTAAGGATGAGGATCTTGAGACCCTGAATGATTTGGATAGACCTAAACTTCCCTGCAAGCATGCTTATGAATTAGACAGATACACACAGAAGAGAAGGTGATGTGACAACGGAGTCAGAAATTGGAGAGATGCTGCCACAAAGCAAGGGATGCTGGCAGTCACCAGAGCTGGAAGAGGCAAGGAGCAGATTCTTCCCTGGAGCCAGAAGAGGAAGTGGGGGGCGGTGAAACTGACTCAGCCCAGGGAAGCATGCAGCGCACCTGTCTCCAGGACTGTTAGAGCATATATTTCTGTTGTTCTCAGCCATCCAGTTTGTAGCAGTTGCAGCATCCATAGAAAAGTAATAACACCGTATGTTCTCACTTATAAGTGGGAGCTGAACATTATGAACACATGGACACAGGGAGGGGAACAACACACTCGGGGGCCTGTCCTGGAGGTGGGGTGAGGGAGGGAGAGCATTAGGAAAAATAGCTAATGCATGTGGGGCTTAATACCTAGGTGACAGGCTGATAGATGCAGCAAACCACCGTGGCACATGTTTTTCTGTGAAACAAACCTGCACATCCTGCACATGAACCTCAGAACATAATATAAAAACTAAAATAAAAAAAGGGAAAAAAGAAAGGTAATAAGCCTGTATTTCCTTCCTCTGCATCGGACATAATTTCCTTTCTGTTCTTTTACCCTTAACTTGTATATTTGACTCAGCAGTAAGTAAATCCAGTCAACATCTCTATATTTTTACCAAAGCAATAGAGAAAAATCAGAGCAACTTAATTTTAACCCCACCATTTCAAATTACATGCCAGTATTATTCAGTGTGTTAAATTTCTTTATAGTTAAATTTCCACATTGATTGCTAAAATTTAAATATTATAGCCGGGTTCCGTGGGTCATGGCTGCAATCCCAGCACTTTGGGAGGCCCAGAAAGGCAGATCATCTGAAGTCGGGAGTTGAGACCAGACTGACCAACATGGAGAAACTCTGTCTCTACTAACAATGCAAAATTAGCCAGGCATGGTGGTACATGCCTGTAATACCAGCTACTCAGGGGGCTGAGGCAGAAGAATCACTTGAACCTCGGAGGCAGAAATTGCAATGAGCCAAGACTGAGCCATTGCACTCCAGCCTGGGCAACAAGAGCAAAACTCCATCTCAAAAAAAAGTTAAATATTATTTTATCTTTTCTTTATAATTAACCATTATTTACCTATATCCTTACATTTACCAATTTTACCAGTTTATTTACTTATTATTGTTTTTATCTAATCTTCTTACTGAAGTATATCTTTTAGGAGATCATTCAGAGAGAATATACAGAGAACAATTCTTTTATTCCTTCCTTTATGGGGAAAAAACAGTTTGAACTTTGCCTTTAAATGATACTTGAGCTAGATGGAGAAGCCTAAGTGGACAGTTGTTGTATTCAACATAGCGAAATGATCATTTTTGTTATCGTCTTGTATCTACTGTGTTGCAGAGAGGTCTGCTGCCAGTCTAATTTGTGTTTATTTTGTGATAATCAGCCCTTCCCTTATGGATACTTTAATGACTTTGTCTTTTTCTTTGTTGTTCTACAGCATTTTTGTCTAGGAGCTCAGAGCTTGGTGGGCTTCATCAATCTGAGAATCCAGGCATCTTCCATTCTAGAAAAGAAATTCAGTTTTTATCTCTTTAAATATTGCATTTCTCTCATTTCCATTTTCTTTATTTCTAAACTTAATAATGTATATGTTCCGCCTTCTCATACTACCTTTTAGGTCTCTTAATCTCACTTTTATAGGGTTCATTTATTTTTGCCTCTGGACTGAACATACTGATTTCGATTTTTTTTCTTCTGAATTTTTTTCTTTCTAACTCTTTGTTAAATCTTTTAACCCATTCATTGAGTTATTATTATTATAATTATTCTTATCATTAATTTGTTTCTTTTAAATATCTTTCTACTTATTTTTCATAGTATCCTCTTTTCCATTGTATGAGATGGAGTTTCACTCTTGTCACACAGGCTGGACTGCAATGGCGCATCTCGGCTCACTGCAACCTCTGCCTCCTGGGTTCAAGCTGTTCTCCTGCCTCAGCCTCCTGAGGAGCTGGTACCACAGGCATGCACCATCATGCTGGGCGAATTTTTGTATTGTTGGTTTTTTTCTGTTTTTTGTTTTTTTCGTAGAGACAGCATTTCACTATGTTGCCCAGGCTGGTCTTGGAAGTCCAAGTCACACATAAGGGAAAGTCCTCATTAATTTTAAAGCCTTAACATCTTATTATGAGCTCATATTCGGTGGAATACGATGTTTCTGCGGGAGATCTGTGCACCTTGGGTTTTGGAAATTTCTGAACTGAATGGTATGGTAGCAACTGCTACTGCGGAGCTTTGGAGAACTTGCTACTCCAGTCCTATGTTCATTCACTGTAAGTCTCGCATTGGTCTTGAGATGTGCAGTGTCTTATTGTGAGCTCGTCTTCAGTGCAAGCTCTTTTGTTGGTTTGTGTCTTTGTGCATGTGTGCGCACACACAGGAGATACCTGTGCCCTATGAATTTTGAGAGTTTCCAAATAGAGTGTCAAGGCATTCATGAGCTTCCACTTAGGATCCTGGGAGATGACTACCCTGAGTTCAGTTTACATGCCAATTTACCATACTGGGATATTTATAGCACACATTGGGAGGAATTCAAAATCACATCTGTTCATGGTGAAGTCGTGAGATTCCCAAAGCCTTATCATGAGCTTATCGCGTAATTAGTAGGAGTGTGTGTGTGTGTGTGTGTGTGTGTGTGTGTGTGTTTGGTGGAGATTGGGGGAGATTTGAGCAAGACGTCCTCTGGAAATTTATAAATAGGGCAGTATAGCATGTGTTACTAATGAGGGCCTTAGGTAATTTGCTGTTTAAAATTCAGCTTATATGCTAATTTATCAAATTGGGACACCTAGAGCATGTGTGGGTATGAATAAAGGTTTCACATCTGTCTGTGGTAAAGTTTTGGGGTTTGATTTGCATAAAATATTTTTCTTCTCTGTGAAAGATCCTGGAAGATGATGTTTTCTTGTTGCTGTTCATGGCAGTGAGTGGAGTTTTTCAAATCCATTTTTTTTTTCCCGGAAGAAGAGAGTCCTTCAGAGACTTCACTTGGTGCATAGCTCTTAGCTGTGGCTTTCCGTCTCATACAGTCTTCAAGGATACAGCTACTGTTCCCGGATGGATGTTAACTCACAACCTCTCAAAGGGTGCAGGCCTATATGTTGCTTTTACCCTCTGACTGCTAATATTCTCATTTGTTTTGGTGAAATAAAGTTAGTTTACTATCTTTCAAACCTGACTGTATATATTTCTAACATTTTTTTAAAAAATCCAGGATCACTGTGTGTTCAGAGATAGAAAAGTGTCCATGTTAGTTTTATTAAGTCTGCCATGATGCCAAAGATATTTCTTAGCAACTCTAAATTTAAATCCAAGAGTTAGGTCTGGCATGGCAGCTTACTCCTATAATCCCAGCATGTTGAGAGGCCAAGACTAAAGGATTGCTTGAAGCCAGGAGTTCGAGACTAGCATGGGCAACCTAGTGAGGCCACATCTCTACAAAAACAAAACAAAAAACAAATTAGCCAGGCATCACGATAGACACCTATCATTCCAGCTACTACAAAGGCTGAGGTGGGAAGAGTTGGAGACTGCAGTGAGCTGTGATTGCAGGACTGTACTCCAGTCTTTGACGGTGAGACCCTGTATATATATATATGTGTGTGTGTGTGTGTACATATATATATATGTGTGTGTGTGTATATACACACATATAATATACACACACACACACACACACACACATATGCCTATCAGTTAACGTTTCCAATGCCACTGTTAGTCACAGGCGAGGAAAGTACTGACATCAAGCCAGGGTGAGGAGTGAGAAAGTGGGCAGTACAGTCAGGAGACAGGAAACACCAAAACAAGACCTGTCAAGGAGTGAGGGCGATGGTGAGGATGAGACAAGAAGAGACTGTGGCCAAGACAAGTACCATCGAGGAAAGGAACTCTCTCAAGTGCTTCCTGCTGAGCTGGCGCCAGTCCAAACACTGACTCCAGCAGGATCCATAGATTGGAGCAGCAGAGGCACACCTAAGCTGTTCCATCTCCTCAGTGAGTGGTCTACACAGCATCGGCATCCTCTTAGGGTGTATTAGGAATGTAGAATCTCCGGCCTCAGCTCAGAGCTACCGAATCCGAATCTGCATTTTAACAAGATCCCCAGTTATTAGTTGCATTCACATTAAGTTGCAAAAAGCCCTGTGTAGCATCCTGATTAAAGTACAGCTGTGGGAGCAGAGAGAACTGAGTTTGAATACCCAATCTGCACTTATTAGCCATGTAAACTTAGGGAAGCTGCTAGCATTCTTTAAAGCCTCGGTTTCTTCATTTGTAAAACGGGCTAATAATATGTGTCTCACAGGATTTTTGTGAAAATTGAGTGAAACAATGTAAACAGTGTAAAACATTTAGCCCAGAGTCTGGTATGTAGTAAGTGATAGTTAATTTGAAAATAATTTGAAAAAACAATTAGTTACTTTAAAAAAAAAAGGTTAACTCATTTCAAGCTAATTTTTTGTAGATGCAAAAAAAGGCCTTGTTCTTAAGAAAAGCAAAAAAAGGAGGAGATTTAATGAAATAATTATTTTTATTCACAGCCCTTATTTTCATGGTTCAGTAACTCATTATCATTCAACAAACATGTAGTAATCATCTATAGGAGGCCAGATATTATATTATACATTAGGAAAGTCACCTGTGAATAGAATGTGGTCTTTGCCCTTGAGAAGCTTGCTGTTTCAGGAAAGCAGACACTTAACAAGAAATGTGGGATGCTTGAGTTGAGTCGGAAAGTATTCATAAGACTTTGCTGAGAAGAAAAGTGGAAATCTATTCCATGAAGAGGGAAATCTGTGTGTTATTCTCAAATTTAGAAAGTGAATCTAAGGACCTGTTAGGATTCTCAGAACAACACAGAATATGGTTGTAGTCAATGTACCCAATGCCACTACTAGGTAGGAACAGAAACAGCAGACATTTATAGAGTAACAGCTGTTCTGATTTTCTGAAACTTTGGTGAGATAGACACAAATTCTAAGTCTCTTCGTAGGGATTTACATATATGTTTCGTCCTCACAATCATTGTATGGAGATGATACTATCAAGGTTTATTACAGATGAGGATCCTGATTTATGGCAAGACCAAGTGACAAGCAGAGCTAGGCTTTGACCCTATGCCCTTCTGCTACAGAATGCACTCTCAACCACTATACTGCACTCTCATTAGATAATATGGCTCTAAGAAAAGACTATGAAATCCTTAACTGATACATGTAGGCATTCTGAATGAGAATGTTCATCAGGAAAGTGGAGCATCTGAGGGGCTCCGTCTTCCCTCCTTAGCTGTTCCACTGGGCTCCTCCGTGTAGCAGAAGCACATTTGCAGGGAGCAGTGAGAGTTGTCAGATGTTACTAACATTCCTGTGGTCACAGGATTGACAGCAGTGAGAGTCCTGTGAGAAAACTGTTGGGAAACACCATATACGGATCCCTGCCTTTGGCCGTCATCTGGGGATTGAGTTAACATGGGAATTTTAGACCATGTTTAATTGGAAAAGAGAAGGAAGAAGCTGGAGGTGTGAGGAGCGTGATCACTGTCCTTAGAAATCAAATGCTTCCCTAGGAAAGAAGAAATGTATATTTTTGATGATGCTCAGTAATTGGATACAGGAACAATGAGTAGAAATCCATTCTTTCTTTTAATAAAAACTTTCTGCCATCATTTATGGGGTGAACAATGGATAGAAAGTTCAAATAAGGCTTTCAAATACATTTTATAGATCATTTTTAAGATTCATTTATATCACTTTGTACTATAATATATTGTACTATACATAATTAAAGCTTTAGTTTAACATGATGGAAGTTTATTTCTTTCATTTAAACAAGTCTCATAAATAAGCAGCCAGCTTGAGGTGTGTATGGCAGTTTTAGTCATTAGAAACCAAGACTCCGTCTCTCTTTCTAAACCACAAACTTTAAAGTTCCATCGTAGCCCATTATGATTGCTGGAGCTCCTGCCCTTGCATGGCAAAAAGGAGGAAGGATGAAAGACCAAAAAAGAAAGAAAGAAAGTGAAAGAAACAAAGAAACAAAGAGAAGGAAAGAAAGAAAAAGAAAAAAAGAAAGGAAGGAAGGAGGGAAGGAAGGAAGGAAAAGAAGGGAGGGAAGAAAGGGAGGGAGGGAGGGAGGAAGGAAGGAAGGAAGAAAGGAAGGGAGGAGGGAGGAAAGAAAGGTGTATATCTGGAAGAATCAGTGCTCTTTCCTTTAAGAATCCTTCCTGGAAGTTAAAATCAACATTTCTGTCATTTTTTATTACCCTACATGCAAAGATCTCAGAAATAGACTCATTAATAGCTCAAATAAAATCATGATTCTCTTTCTTAATAATAAAGGAAGAATAGATATTGAGTAAACGACTAGCAGCCTCTATCATACCTCCAACTTGAAGATTCTCTTACTCAGCTTTCTTTCTTTCTTTCCCTCCTCTTTTTCTGTACTTTCTTCCATTCACTCAAAAAATACTAAACATTCATTCTTGCCATACACAGAGAAAGATACTAGTAGACACACACACACACACACACACACACACACACAGATACAAGTGAGTGAGGAATTCATGAGAAAGACTATTTTCTCTCCTGGATTTTTGAGTAATCTCACATATTCTCTAAAATATTGACTACTACTGATGTATTAGGAGTTTTACACAAATATCTAAGGTTCTTCTATGTTCTCTCTTGAGTTACAGATACATAACATCAATGACTTGCTAGACTTTCCCAACTTAATCTGAACAGGTATATCAAACACAATATGACAAAATGAATAAATTCTAACAACTAGCCTGAATGAGTCAAGGTTTAATCAGAAAAGTAGAAAGTAAACTGTATAGCAGCCAAGATGATTTTATATAAAAAATAGGTTAAATAGGTTTTGGAGAACTGGAAAAGCCAAGTGAAAACAGAGTCAACACAGAGATTGCAAATGCGGGAGGCAGTTACTACCTAGGGCTGGGGCACAAAGGAGCCCAGGGATTCTCAGAACCTTCCAGCATGGAGGAGAAGCCTTGCAGAACTGGACCTCAGGTTCTTGAAGAGGGGACACTGCTGACTTATTACAATGCCTCAGCATCCTAGAGGAGAGGTCTAGCAGAGCTGGGATTCTCTGTAGACGCAGGAAGTGCTGTCTAAGTGGTATTCTTACCTTTCAGGAGGTAAAATGAGGCTGCTTTTGGATGCGCCTTAAAACAAAACAAAACAAGCAACACGAGGCTGGGTATGGTGGCTTACACTTGTAATCCCAGTACTTTGGAAGGCCCAGGTGGAAGGACTGCTTGACGCCAGGAGTTTGACACAAGCCTGGGCAACATGATGAAACTATCTCTACAAAAAAAAATTTTAAAATTAGCCGGGTGTGGTTGCACACCTGTTGTTCCAGCTACTCGGGAGGCTGAGGCGGAAGATTGCTTGAGCCTAGGAAGTTGAGGCTGCAGTGAGCCATGTTAACACCACTGCACTCCAGCCTGGGTGACAGAGTGAAACCCTGTTTCAAAAACAAACAAACACACACACACACACACACACAAACTGGAGATTAGAACCAATGCTACTGCCAGGAAAAGGGCCAATTGCAGAAGTTTCTCTTACAGGAACGACAAGCAATTCAGGAAGGGACAGGGCTCTTGTCCCTCTCTGTCTGTCTTTTATTTCATTCTGGTCCTGCTTAAAGGGAGGCAACTGACAAAGGAGAAAGAGTGCTTGTAGAGTTCTAGCCCCAGCTCCATGAAGCAGAGCAGAGGAAGACGGCTTTAGAGCCCACAGACAGTGGCTTATAGCAAAGCTGATTGGCCACTCGGCATTTACACACACTTCTCTACACATACTGGAACTTCCATACAATAGCAACTATAATTTTTTTTTTTTAAGATGGAATCTTGCTCTGTTGCCCAAGCTGGAGTGCAATGGCAAGATCTAGGCTCACTGCAACATCTGCTTCCCAAGTTCAAGTAATTTTCCTGCCTCAGCCTCTCGAGTAGCTGGGATTACAGGCACGTGCCACCATACCCAGGTAATTTTTTATATTTTTGGTAGAGACGAGGTTTCACCATGTTGGCCAGGCTGCTATTGAACTCCTGACCTCAAGCGATCCACCCGCCTCAACCTCCAAAAGTGCTGGGATTACAGGCATGAGCCACCGCACCCAGCCATAAATTTTCACGTTTGCCCAAATGGTTGCAGCTACCCTTTGCAAAATGAAGACTTGCTCACCTTCTTTCCAAAAATGGAAAACAAAATCTGTTCATGAACTAATTAAAGTCATTTAATGTCCTCTTAATCTTTTACCTGTCTATCCCAATTAATCCCTAAATCTCGCTTTTTTGTACCATTTCCCCTAGGCTGTGTCTCGAGCACAGTTGCCTTTTTAGTTTGTACCAAATTTTACAAGGGCTATTGCAAGGGTTTTCAAATGCTTCTCCTGCCTTTTTTGTTCTTTATTTTGTAGGATCTCCATACTATGTGCAGAATAATCCACATACACCATCTATATTTTTTCTCTGCCATCCTACATCTTTCAAAATATCATCTAGAGCCTTAGCTTGGCCTTCAAGGTCTTTAATCAGAGGGCCTGGAAGAGGCTTTACATCTCCACTGTAATGACTTCAAGCCTTCTACTTGAGATGTGAGTCTTTCAAAGCTCTCAAAATTCTTACCCTCCATCAAATGTAACCTCTACGTCTTTGCTTATATCCTCTGTATAGAGCAGCCTTTCTGCCTATCCTCACCTGGCTTTCAAGACTTAGCCCAGACAGTGTCCCCTTCAAGAGGCCTCATCTAAATCCTAAGCCATGATGTGCACTTCTTTTATGCTCTGCTCACATCTCTAGATCTTACTTTCCTTATTATACAGCGATATAGTTTTAGGTGTCTTTTATTCCCATTAAACGCCCATTTATTCCCATTAAAAGTCCTTCAAAGCAAAAGTGGTTTTTTCCCCTTTATATCTCTGCAGATAGCACAGGAGCTAGCACCAAACATCTGCTTGATACATGTTTATCTCTGTGTGTGAAATTCAGTTCAATAGATCCCAAATTCAGGGGCGGCCTCGCTTAAGGGCACCTTACATTGTTCTCTCATTAACTCATTTTCGAAAGTCAAATGGTTTGTTCCCTTTTCACCTATGAATCAGAGGGCGTATCTTTTCTTTCCCTGAAGTAGAGCACCAGGGGGTTTGATGTAGAAGTGATATATGAAGCTCCAACATTTAACCTTTAATTTGTGGAGAAAGCAGCATGCTAATTTGTAAAGATGCCCCCCTGGGGCTCTGCTGAATGTTCTTTTTTTTTTTTTTTTTTTTTTTTTTTTTTTATTTTTTTATTTTTATTTTTTTTTTTATTGCATTTTAGGTTTTGGGGTACATGTGAAAAACATGCAAGGTTGTTGCTTAGGTGCATACGTGGCAGTGTGATTTGCTGCCTTCCTCCCCTTCACCCATATCTGGCATTTCTCCCCATGCTATCCCTCCCCAATTCCCCACCCCCCCGCTGTCCCCCCCACTCCCCCACAACAGACCCCCATGTATAGTGCTCCCCTCCCTGAATGTTCTTTAGAGAATGCTGGAGGTGCCCTCTGGAATCTATTCTAATGGAGTAAAAAACACTCTCTGTTTCTCTGCTTTTGCTTCTGGGCCACAGTTTGGTCCATTGTGTCTTTTACAGCTATGGGATTTAAAGGAAGGGGATTTTACAGACAAAACAGGCCACATTTCACAACGTGGCATATAGCGTGAGTAGTGGGACCTGGGAGGGCCTCAAGAATGGGCACCAGTTCACACGTATTTGCTTTTCAGCTCTGACCGAAAACTGGCATTTGACCAATCCCTGCACCTCTCCAGACCCACCTTTCCCCGCTTTTTGGTAAGAAAAACGGTTAGTCTCTCAGGTTGGTTCCTGACCTTACATTCTTTGCTAGATGTGTGTAGTTCCTAAAATGTGTTTAATTTAAAAGTCCAGAAAGCCACAAACTCCAGAAGCAAATTCTAGTGACTGAGATTTCATGTTAAACGAAGAGCAATTGAGAATAAAAGTCATTGACCTGGACCCCAGGGTTTATGAGGTTGCCCTGTACAACGTGGTGCTTTGTCCAAACTAAAATTCATGCTGGGCTTGATGTTAACATCCTGATAATTCTCTACAGTTGTAGCTCACAATTTCACTTTCTCCCCTGCCTCTGAATTAATGAGAACCTGACACTGTAAACTAACCTGCCATAATCTTTATTGGAAAATAGACTATCTTTTCAATTTTTGCAATTTTACTCATTTGCAGATTTATTTGCAGATAAGCTCAAAGACAATTACTATATTTGTCACCTGCTAAGAATTCTTAAAAGCAGAAGTCAGCCTCTACTTCTGATCTCTCTTCTAAGTAATAGTTTGTGGATTCCTTAAAGGTGTGCTGGCTTGCTTTAGTTGCTTAGCCATAAATCTTAAGATTAATGAAAGATTACCTGTATTTTTATGTCTCTTTACAAATCTACAAAAGGTTTAATACAACAACAAAACCCTAGCCTAGATTAATATTCATAAAACCCTACAGACCATAGGGGAAGAAGAGAGCTATTTTTAATTAGTGTAGGGGAAAAAAGACAAATTTTCAAGAAAATCTCACAGGCATGATAAATACCATAATATTAGGAATGTGAACCAAGGTTACTTCTCTCTTCTTTGAAAGAAAACAAGAGAAGGAATAAGCTGAATTGAAGCATAGAAGAAAACTAAGATCAAGTGCTACGATGAGCTAAGGTTGAGAGACCAGAGGCTTGGCTGTGGTGGTATTTGATGGTTCCAAGCATGGAGATACTTAGGACCATTGATTCAGTATATAGACACTTACATAGAGAGATATTTCATAGCTTATATTCTTTTTGGAATGAAAAAGAATAGCAGTAATTTACAAATTATTTATATGTATAAATATGCTGAATATTGGTTAAGTATTCCATGTCTTAATACATAATACTGAGGAAAGTGTATACTCATTATGAAAAATCTCATGTGTGCCTGTATTGGTCAGGGTTCTCCAGAGAAACAGAACCAAGAGGATAGATACAAATATAGACATATAGGTAGATCCAGAGATGTCTTCATGTATCTATATGTCATATATATATAGCTATATATCACATATTTATATATAACTCTTATATATAGATATCTTATAGTTTTATATATACATAATAGATATATTTCATATACATAGATCTCTCTCTACACACACACACACACACACACACACACAGGAATTTATTATAAGGAATTGGTTCACATGGTAAGGGACACCAAGAAGTCCGAAATCTGTTGTCTGAAGACCCGAGAACTAGGACAGCTGATGACATAAGTTTTAGTCCAAGTCTAAAGGCAGAAGAAGACCAATGGCCTCATTTAAAGACAGCCTGGCAGAGAAAGTGAGTTCTTGCTTTCTTGGCCTTTTCTTCTATTTGGACAATCAACATACTCGATGAGGTCCCACCATATTGGGGAGAACATCTGCTTTAATCAGTCTACCAACTAAAATGATAATCGCACCAAGAAACACCCTCACAGACATACCCAGAATAGTGTTTAACCAAGTATCTGTGCACGTTGTGGCCCAGTCAAGTTGACATAAAAAATTAACTGTTAGGATTCCTTTCCTAAGGAAAAGTGTCACAGTTCTAACTGGTTATAACAGAGTTACATTTAGGCAACACAGATATTTGATGTTTGGGAGAAACCTGGAAGTAGTAGATAAGAGTGCAGCCTCCTAAGCTATACTCCCTGAATCCAAAGCCTGTCTCCACTGTTACTATCAATAGGCCCTTGAGCTGACTTATTTGAATTCTCCATTACTTTATCTGTAAAGTTCATATAATAGTAATGACAAATTCATAGAGTTATTTTAAGGATTGAATTAGTTAATTCATATCAAGTTCTTTAATCAGTGCCTGACATGTTCTAAATGTTTGATGAATCTTAATTATTTTAAATATTTATCCAAATTTCAAAAATTTATGAAATAAATGTTTCCCTAGCCAGACACACTAATTGTAGCATCTAGAAGCATATTTTGGGAAGAAGAAGGCTAAAAAACAAGGGTGGCAATAAAGATTGTTTTTTTTTTTTTGTTTTTTTTTGTTGTTTGTTTTGTTTTTTGTCTTTTTGTTTTTTTTCCTTTTTGTGGAGAACGGGGTCTCACTATATTGCCCAGGCAGGTCTCAAACTCCTGGGCTCAAGCTATCCTCCGACCTCTGCCTCCCTAAGAGCTGGGATTACAGGCGTGAGCCACAGCGCCCGGCAAGATTGTTGTTATTTACCTCCATGAGATATAAAGATGTGTAGATGAGAAAGTGAAAGGAGAAAAAGAAAATGGAATTTTTAAAAGCAAATATATTAATAATCTAGAGGACATTAAAAACCATTTCTAATAATCTGTGTCTCTACAAATTCCTTTAAAGAGTCTTTTTAAAAATATTAATTATTTTAGAGACCTCTTGTTTTGTTACCCAGACTGGAGTGCAGTGGTACAATCACAGCTCACTGTAGTCTTGAAATCATGGGTTGAAGCAATCCTCCCACCTCAGCCTCCTAAAGTGCTATGATTACAGGCATGAGCCACCATGACCAGCTCCCTTTAAAGAGTCTTTTAAAAAAATCAACACTGCATATTATAATTTTAATCAGATCACTTATTTATCCTCAGGCTGTGTCATGGAGTGAGTGTTCATGTGTAATGTAAGATGGTATAAAACTGGATTCACTCTAAAAGCCAATTTGAACTAACAGGGTAGTTGGATTTAAATTAGTGAAAAATCTAAACTATAGAATACCTTTCAGCAACACTCATTTACGTTAGATTTATTTAACTTACTTCTCATACTTGAAAGTGATGAAGCTATAGCTTGATAAATAGCCATTGGGGACCAGTTTTAAAAATTAGATAAGAACATTTTATTTTTATGTATAATTTGATGTATATTTTAAGTGCAATTAATGTACACATGGAAATAGTGTTTGATTTGTTAACTGCATTAAAAATTCTTTCTAAAATTTTCCCCACATTGTTAATCTTTGAAGTAGGTTTAGCTGAACAAAGGTAAGTAACACAAGGCTGATCTTTATCTGAATTTTCACAAATACTGAATCAAGCTTGCATTAATGAGATAAAAAATCTATTTGTGTAATCCTTTTTCTTGGGCCCCACTAGGTCCTGAACATTTGAAAACTGAGATGAAATTTAGGGTCTGTAAAGCTACTTAAATTCAAAGAGTTTCTGGGCTACTACGTCTACTAAATGTTTTGGTGGACAATTTTATATAATTTGTATAGGAGAGATAATGAATTCATTCCCATTATCATAGGAATGTCAAGGAGAGACCTGGTAACTGAGAGTGTGGAATGTAGTTTCCAGTTTTCAGTCATTTGGAAATTCCCAGAGTAATGCCAATTAATGGCTAGGAAATGAACTTAATTCACTAAGCATTGGGTACCAGAGACCATGCTGTATGTTTCACATATGTTATTTTATAATTATCACAACATCCCTCTGGTATTGTCATTATTACCAGCTCCACTTTGCTGTGGAGGAAATTGAGGCCCTGAGTACCCCAGGGCTCTTTCAACAGCATTATGTCATCTTTATACCACATTAGTGTCTACCAATTGCTGCATCGTCCACAACCTTATCCTGCAAGCCTTATCTCATAACTCCCAAACCCATTGTTATAGCTGAATGTTCGTGTTATAGCTGAATAAGGCAGATCCTGCAAGCCTTATCCTGTAAGCCTTATCTCATAACAACCCCATTGTTATAGCTGAATGTTCATGTCTCTCTGCACCCCTCAAATTCATATGTTGAATCCCTAACTCCCAATGTGGCGGCACCTGAAGCTGAGGCCTTTGGAAGGTAATCAGATAAGGCCATGAGAGTAGACCCGTCATGATGGGATCCATGTCCTGCTAAGAAGAAGAAGAGAGATCAGAGCTCACTCTCTCTTGGCCATGTGAAGACACAATGAGAAAGCCAGGAACCATATCTGCTAACACCTTGACCTTGGACTTTCCAGGCTCCAAAACTGTGCAAAATAAATACGTGTTGTTTAAGCCTCCCAGTCTATGATACTTCACACAGCAGCCCACGCTGACTGATGTGCCCATCCTCCCAGAAATGATTCCTATTGCTGTCAAATAATTAGTTTAAAAAAATTTAAAACATGACTCTCATATTAATAAATACTAAACATGCATAAAATATTTTATTCAGTTTCTTCATTAACATGGAAACTGATAGTTTGATAAAGCTAGTTCAAAGAGTGTTTTGAGGAATAAAGTGTTTATAGTCCACCAGATAAGATATTTTAAAATAAGTTCGCTGAGCTAGAGACAAAGCTGGTTAAGCTCCTAAAGGGCAGTAACACTGTAAATGTTGGGGTTAACTTCTCTTCCAGCAGAAATTTACAAGTTAACATATAAATTTATGGAGTCTGAGCCCCTGGTAGTAAATAGCAAAGTCAAACACAGTTACCACTCCATAAATAATTACATAATCCTTGTTGAAAAGACATGTCATCCCCACTTTGTTTTATTACCAAGCTTTTAAAACTTTTTCTTTCTCTTTTTTTTTTTTTTTTTTGAAATGGAATCTCGCTCTGTTACCCAGGCTGGACTGCAGTGGCACAATCGTGGCTCACTGCAACCTCCGCTTCCCGGATTCAAGCGATTCTTCCGTGTCGGCCTCCTGAGTAGCTGGGATTACAGTCATGTGCCACCACACTCAGCTAATTTTGTATTTTTTTAGTAGAGACGGAATAGCTCCATGTTTACTCTCCTAGCACTTGCTTGACTTATCTTAAAATTTATGACAGTTTATATCCCTAATTTTGTAATTTTAGTCTCTTTTAATTTCAAGCTATTTTAAGGCAGAAACAATATCTATCTTTTCTTTCCATTGGGCTCAGCTCCTAGCTAACACAGTGCCTAACATATAAAGAATGCTTGATAAATTGTAATTGAATAAATAAATGCATTCAAATTACATTTAATGTATTCATGAGTGGGTTGCTCAAAGCGTTTTCTAATGGGCAGAAATTCCAATGGCAGTAGAAACCTCAGCTTTTTCTGTCAGCAGCAGTGACAGATCCCCACGAGAGAATGGCTCCCAACATTGCTAAACTTCTGTAGGTAGTTCTCATGGGGTTATCTAATTTCTCAGATATCAGTCTCTCTATGTATAAGGAAAAAATCACCAGACTCTTCAGCAGCAGGGCAGCCTGATTTAATTCTCTCAGTATCATCTCCTTAAAATTTTTTGCAGCAGAACTCCTTAGACCTTAGAGTGCTACATAGCTTTCTTAAGAAATATATTCAATATCTTATAGAAGAGAATGAAAGGAATAAGTCTTAATATATAAAATTCTAGTTTCCTCCTGATATTTCCTTTTGCTGTCACCCAAGAGTTTGACCAATGGTGAGATGTCCTACATGTTAGGTTAGAAATGCTCAACGTTTCTTGCCCTATCTGTCATGGAAAATATAATTGGCAATTGCCTGCTCCTGCCCTGATGCTCATAAAGTATATGAACATCAAGATGTTCATATCAGAATCACCAGGGGGATCAATGACACTGACAAGTTTCTAGGCAAGTGCGCAGCTTCTTGTAGTGAGAAGTGACTACCATGCTGTGCTCAAACTCTAGCAACTTGGGAATCTTGCAACAACCCCATGTTACTTTTGCTGTAAACTCCAAAGGACTCAGAGTTGCTTATACAGAGAAAATCTCAGGAAGATTTTTGGGGTATGTCTGAATGCTTTCTTTTAAAGATTTGCTCCATTTTAAAACTCTACTCCATTTTGCATTTGTTTCCCTGATGTACATTATTTTAGTTATTTTTCTGGATCTGCCTCCTATAAGCTGTACCACCTCAGAGCCTTAATTTTCTAACCCATAGATGAAACTTGTGCCTCTGTTACAAGATGATGAATGTCAAATGAAATGTAAATAAATTTACTTTGTGCAGTACCAAGCATATTTATTGTGCAAGTAATTTAAGTGAAATTACCTAGTATGGTACAAAACCATACTAGGTGATATTATAAGTCTCCCTACCCATCTTCTCTACTTTTTGTAAAATGAAATTTATATTTATGTTTTTATTTGCATTTGTCCATTCCTGATCCTCAGGTCTGTCCAAACAGACATTATGTCCCTTGCATATGACATACTTCCTTCTATGGAGTTGAGCTTGGCCAGGCCAGCCTAGAGAGCTCACTTGAAATCCAGAACACAGAGGAAAGTCTGCCACAGTGGAAGAAAAAACTGTTACCATTGGCAGCAGCAACCAGTGAACATCCATGAAGGGACAGCTGAGGACCAGTCACAGACATAACTGTGAATTACTCATTATGGCATATCAAGTGCTTGTCACATGACATATGCTACACTAAGTACTTATTTAATATCTTATTTATTTTTAGAATGATCTTGAGGGGAAAATATTAATGCACTCATGTTAAGGTCAGAACATTGAGGCTAAAGGAGTTTTAATGAAATGAGTGGGTGTAAAAACTAGGATATGAGCCCAGGCTAACTCTTTTAAAACCTATAGTCTTAATGCTGAAGCTATACTGAGCATTGTCTGTTACTCTTAGACTCCCTTTCTCCAGGTTAAGTGTTAACTGAACTTCTTAGTGTCTTTATAGCATCCATTTCTGTCCATAAACACACATGTTAAATCACTGTCTATATGTACTCATTTTGGCTGGTTCTTTGGCCTCTAGATTTTCTCTCCCTCCTGCTCTCATCAGAGTGGTTTCTGTCATGGTTTCCATTGTTCTTTGGGGCTTAATACATCCATATGTCGAAATTCCAAAACAATGCATTTGTATTTTATTGATTTACTTTTAGAAATGGAGACTTGCTTGTCGCCCAAGCCGGAGTGTAGTGGCACGATCTCAGCTTACTGCAACCTCCTCCTGCTGGGTTCAAGCAATTCTGCTGCCTCAGCCTCCCAAGTAGCTGGGACCACAGGTGTGTGCCATCATGCCTGGCTAATTTTTTTATTTTTCATAGAGATGGGGTTTGGCCATGTTGGCCAGGCTGTTCTCAAACTCCTGACCTCAAGTGATCCACCTGCCTTGGCCTCCCAAAGTGCTGGGATTTCAGACATGAGCCACAATGCTCCACCCCCAACATAACTGTATTTTAATAAGAGTCACTATCTGCTGACGTTTAGCCCAAGTGGTCACTTAAGTGGTGGGAATTTTAGGCACAGAGTCGTCTCATGGTGTTAAAACCTTATCCTCCTCCGCAGGCTTGTACTCTTTCTATAAGTAACATCACTTTGTCTGCAAAAACCATGTTAATGTTTTAACACTCAGTGCTACTCTGGATTTAATGCTTTCAATGTCATTTAAAAAATTGCTGTCTTTTAGACAGACTCTGCTATGCTATCACTCTTTTTTTTTTTTTTAATTTTTGTGGTAGAGAGTGGGATCTCACTTATGTTGCCTGGGCTGACCTCAAGCTCCTGACCTTAACCAATCCTCCCACCTTGTCCACCCAAAGAGCTGGGATTATAGGTGTGAACCACCATGCCTGGCCTTTAGGCCATCACTCATAGATAAGATGATTCCTTAGAAGTCAATGTGGTAAACACCCCCATCCTTTCCTTATTTGAAAAGCAATATTTTGGAGAATATTTTTTGAGGGATAAGCTTGGTAAATTGTTTTGGACATAGTTTTGAGGATTTTATGCCCTTTTTGTTTTCTTGAAAAATATACCACTGATCTTTGTTGCCTCCTTTGCAATCTGTCAGGTATTTCTAGGTTTCTCCCATGTCTCACCTTAGCAACTGAAAATTTTAAAAACGGGTTGTTTTTTGGGTATGCCTAGTCTACTGCAGTATTACAGTGAATATACTTTGTAACTCAGCACTCATTAAATGGTCTAAAATATTATGTTATCTTCAGCGTCAGTGTTTTTTTCATTACTTCATCATAAATGAATTTTCCATGGAACAACAGTCTATAAGGCACAAAGCATGATACAATATTAATACAAATCGCTCAAAGTATTTTTATACCTTCAAGAAACAGACCTCTTTTAAAAAATAGGGAAGCAAGTAGCCTGTTTTTTGTTAAATATTAAAGTGTTTAAAAAGTTTGTTTTACTTGTGTCTGTGACTATGTTGGGAATTTTCTTTGTTTTGTTGATTGGTAAAATACAGAACGTGTTGAAGCTAAACGTTTGGCCTTGGGCTCATTAACATTAATTTTCTCAGAAGAACTGCAAAAGGAAAACGGGATCCTGGCCTTGGAGTCAGACAGAAAAGTGTTGATGTACATGAAATAGAAATCTCTGCAGTTAGTACCTTGGCCAGATACTCCCGAATCATATTACTAGCTCTGACGCCCTCATCTCCCAGGATCTGTTCACTGTGCTGATAGCGGGTCCCACTGAGAAGCAGGACACAGTGTATGAATGCAGATGGGGAAGAGTCTGTGAGGGTAAGTGTTCCTTCCCTTACTTTTGTAGAAAGATAACACTTTTCTATGAAACATAGGAGACCCAACCCTCAAAAACAAAATATAGATGTATTAATGCCTCCTCATAGTTTTGGAATAAAGAAAAGTGCATATCCAGAGTAAACAGAAGAAAGACACGAACAAACCATTTTCTTTTTCTTTCTTTCTTTCTTTTTTTTTTTTGAGATGGAGTTTCAGTCTTGTTGCCCAGGCTGGAGTGCAATGGTGCGATCTCCACTAACTGCAACCTCCACCTCCCAGGTTCAAGTGATTCTCTAGCCTCAGCCTTCCAAGTAGCTGGGATTATGGGCATGTGCACCCATGCCCAGCTAATTTTTGTATTTTTAGTAGGGCCGGGTTTCACCATGTTAGCCAGGCTGCTCTCAAACTCCTGACCTCAGGTGATTGCCCACCTTGGCCTCCCAAAGTGCTGATGTTACAGGCTACAGCCACTGTGCCCAGCTGATGTTTTCAACACATCAAGTGGCTAAGATTTAATAATATCAGAGAAAGGAAAGCAACCACAGAAAAATAGAATAAGCACAAAAGTAAGCAATTCAAGAATCAAAATGGTTAATAAATATGTGAAAATACATTCAGCCTCACTGCTAGGAAAGGAAATGCACATTAAAGAAACCAGTGAAATCCCACATTGTTTCAACCACCATATTTGCAACTATTAAGAAGAGATCTAATATCTAATTCTCACGAGGACAAAGGAAAAGCACTTTGAGAGTGGATGTTGGAATCATTCTAAATTTTATTAAATAAATCCTACAATAGCTATTTAAATAAATGATAAAAGCAAGGTGCCTCACTAAACATGAATAGCTATTCAACTTCTTTGTACCTAAACAATGCAAATGAATAAAATGGGTATAATTTTATGTCCAGTAAATAGAAACAAAATAAGTATAACAACAACAAAATTTGGAAAGAATGAGAAACCTGAAGCCCTACTATTTAGAAATAAAAAATAAACTGCTTATAAGGTTAACTTAGCATTGTCTAATAAATTGGTAGATTCCTTTATCTTATGCCCCAGTGATTTTACCTCTAGAAATATATTCTACAAAATATATGCAGATATGCACAGAAAGGCATGTACAAAAATGTACATTGTTGCATTTTGATGGTGGTAAAATCCTCTGGCAAACTAGACTTCCATCAATAAATGAATGAATACCTTTTGGTACATTTATATAATCTATGAATGCTACATAGAGTTATTAAAATAAGTTAAAGTAAGTGCGTGTGTGGATAGATCTCAACAATAAAATGTTGAGTAAAAACACAATTTAGTACATAATATGTTTAGAAAAAGCACAAAACAATCCAACCCCTCTTTACAAATCTATATATATATATGATATGTGTGCTTGTGTGTTTAAATTAGGTATTGACATAGATGTATATGTTTAAGAACTTAATCAAGAAACATTCATGTCAGATCTGTGACAGCAGTTGTCTGGGTAATAGGACTGATTAAGATACCAACTGTATCTTTAACACGGTTTCTTTAAAACATGAAAAAATATGGCAAAATTTTAAGGTTTTTAAATCACAAAAGGTGATGTTTACTTGGTGTTTATTTTACTACTCTGGACTCCTGTATTCTTGAAATTTTTCATAATTAAAAATAAAGCAAATTGCATAATCATGTATACAGTAGAAATGCGTTTTGGGAAGAACAAACATCCTATGCAAATGTTATGTGCATGTCAGCAGAGAGGAGGCTGTGGAAGAGAGAGTATCAGATCTTTAATACCCTGGGTTGGGAAAGGAGTGTGCTCATGACAGAACATTTTTTATAACTTATACATATTTGCATACACATTGTTTCACTAGTGGCAAAGAGGATGGCTAGGTTTAGTAATTAAGAAATTTAAGAAAGAAAATTTGATAAAAAATGAGCAAATAACATGAAGAAATAATTCACAGTAGAAGAAATATAGACGACTTACACATTTTCAAAAAGAATACTAATCCTCATAGTTATAAAAATTCAAATTGAAACAAGAATGAACTGCCTTTCCTCCACCTCTAACTGATTGGAGAAATCAAAAAAGGTATGGGGAAAAAAGCACTATAGATAAGCATGTAAATTGGTCTAACCTTTCCAGAGGGCAATCTGGCAATACATAAAGAGATTTTTAGGGAGAGTATTTGGAAAGCCCTGAACAGTTATTTATGAGTATATTCATCATCACATGTTGATGATAAAGAAAAAATGCTAACAGTCTTAATACCTATTAATAGGAAATGAAAAATAAATTATGGTATATCTAAGCAAAGATAGGATATATAGCTATTAAAAATTGCAATGTAAATAACAATGTGTTTATGAGAATGAATGACAATGTTACATTGCTAAGTGAAAAAAGAATGTTAAAAAGACTAGTTTGCATGATTCTGTTTTGTAAAAAATAAATAAATAATATACATGAGTGCTTAAAGTAATACAAATTGTTATCAAAATGTTAACTCTAGAATATGAGTTACAGATTATTAACTCCAGAATGTGATTATAGATTTAAAACATACAGTTTTTAGTATGTTCTCCAATTTCTTCACAGTGGAAACATATTACTTTTAATATCATAAGAATTTAATATAGGTACTAAAGTCCAATGAGAAATACAAATATCAATTCATAATAAAATGGGTATAATTAAATATCAATGTGGTGACATGAAAGATGAATTCAGGGAACTCTTTTGAGGTTAAGGAAAAATGCAAAATATGAGAGAAATATAAACAAAACATGCAAGATGCTGTGTAACCAGGATGCTGAACATCCATAGAAGGAGCTAACTACAGGAAAGGGAAGAAGCAATGGAAATGGAAACAAAACAAAATCCAAAAACAAAACAATGAAAATGCAAGTCCTTTGTTTTCAACTGATGAATAAAAAGAAAGTTCAGGCCAGATACAGTGGCTCATGCCTGTAATACCAGCACTTTGGAAGGTTGAGGTGGGCAGATCACCTGAGGTCAGGAGCTCCAGACCAGCCTGGCCAACATGGTGAAACCCTGTCTTTACTTAAAAGAATACAAAATTAGCTGGGTGTCGTGGGGCACACCTGTACTCCCAGCTACTCAGGAGGCTGAGGCACAATGATGGCTTGAACACAGGAGGTAGATGTTGCAGTGAACTGAGATCGAGCCTCTGCGCTCCAGCCTGGGTGACAGAGTGAGACGCCATCTCAAAAAAAAAAAAAAAAAAATTAGCCAGCGTGAGAGCACACTCCTATAATCATAGCTACTCAGGAGGCTGAGGTGAGAGGATCACTTGAGCCTGGGAGGTGGAGGCTGAAGGGAGCTGAGACCAGCTTAGGTGACCTGTCTCAACACACACACACACACACACACACACACACACGCCCACACACCACCCACACACCAGAAGTCCCTTCCTGCCTGCCCACCCCTACCAAGTGTAAAGGAACTTATTTATGCATAGACAAATATGTACTAGTAAAATGTTATAAACACAAGAAAGTTTTATAAATCTCAGGAGTAGAAATACAAGGTATCATGGCTTCTGTTTTTAAGTTACCAATTGTAAATCGAAAACACGTTCTCTCTTCTTCCTCCTGGAACCCTCCAGCATGACAATAAATGGTTAAAGAACTCAAGAAGATGCTGAAGAAAATATAGGAGGAGCAGAGAATGAGTGGTAACTGACAGAAGGCAAGACGGAGCTGAGACTTCATCTAGCAGTGGGGGGCTGAGCAGAATCAAATGGGTACTACTATTAGGGCTGTCAGTAGTAGCAATAGCAATCAATACAGGCACAAACCATTTTCTGTGAGAAATTTGAAAAGAAAATGCATTCATAAAACAAAAATAGCACATGTTAAAAAGGACATAAGGACAAAAGTTCTTGAAATTAGAAGTACAATAGCAGAAATGAAAAGTACAATAGAAACACTGAAAAATAAAGCTATTGAAATCTCCCAAACATACAAAATAAAACACCCAAAGAAAATTGGAGTTTCAATCCAGGAAGCCCATCGTCGAACAGTATGTATTCCAGATGGAAAGAAGGGAGAAAATAAAGAGGGGGCATTATGTTAAAGAAAAAATTCCAATAGTATATCTGAAAATGGAAAGACACACAAAATAGAAACTTCCAAACACACACACACACACACATGCGTGCACACACATACTCAGAATAAACAGCTCTATTTTTTTTTAAGCCAGAATCCAAATGATTAATTCGACTTCTCCCCAGCAAGATTAGAGGCTGAAAGACAGGAAAGAACTGTGTTCCCAATTCTGAGAGAAATGATACCTAATAAGTGAAAGCGATTTAAATGTGATGGAAAAGTAAATATTTTAAGCCTTTAAAAAGTCTACCTCTCATGTACCCTTCTTAGAAACTACTAGATATTGTCCTGCATAAAAACAGAAAAGTAAACCAAGAAACAAAGACATAGAATCTAGGAAACAGAAATGCTAGCAAAGGACAGAGAGAAGATTTTCTAGAAAATGGGTAAGAGGAGATCTTGGGAGCACCGGTCCGCAGCCGCCTGTATTGTTTGATCAGGAGGACCAGGAGGACCAGATGAGAAGTGAGGGAGTGAATAGGTAGAAGAGGGTAACAAAGTTGCTGGATATTCTGGTGTGTTTGCTTAAATTTCCAGAAGATTTATAATTCCTTCAAGGGGTTTGAGCCTGAATTGGTGGTAGGTATGTACATAAGCCAAAGGACGAGAGAAGAATGAGAGGAATGGAGGTAGTTAAACAATAAAGGAAATATATCATAGAACACAACACGGCTTAGCTGTTGAAATTAAATTCTTCATATAAATGAAGTACAAAATTTAGAGTTAGTAATTGGTGATATCTCTATATAGGAGGCATGAAAGCATTGTGTATATGTATTTGAACTGTATGGGGAAATTTTAAGAGTAAAATTCAGTATTTTTCTTACAAGAAACTCAGTGGATATAATACATAGACCCAAACACCACTATTAAATGACAGCTAAACAAAATAGGAATATGGAAACTCAATGTAAAAAAAATTCAAGAAAGAAGATGACATAGGACTCAAGAAGCTGTGATAAATGACAAGAAGCAGTGATTAATCATGATAGCAAACATCTAATTTCAAAATAAATCAACAAGATAGGTACTGATATTTTCCCTATGTAAGGTGCAGAGAGCTTATGTGACCCCACCGCGTTCTCTGAGCTGGTGTTGGAGCCAGGGTTCTGGCCAGTTCAAGAGCTGTATACCCTTAACCACTCTGAAGTCCTGCCTCTTCCAGGATAGCTGAATGAACCTCGGCAGAAAATTAAAGAGGATCCATTTCATTTTTAACCCTTAAAAGATTTTCCTCTGTATGAATGGCAAAGTTTAATAGCTAAGGATTACATGTAATTTTCTATTAGTTTAATCACAATACTTGATTAATAGTATATATTTACACATAGAGATATTATTATACTTACCTAATAGATTGCACATTTTAAAAGCAAATAACTACAGAACTAACAAAGTTCATAGATCAGATGGTACTAAAAATAGTTAAAAGAGAATCATTGACATTAATAGCTTTTGGGGAGTGGAATTAAGGGTGGGAATTATGAAAGGATATACTCCTCATTTTATGCCTTTCATTACTTTTTGCTGTTAACTTTCAATGTGCATGTAATCTTTATAAATTTTAAAGAAAACATTTTTAAAACACAATATGCTGACAGTATTGGGAAAGAATACAGTAAAGTTTTTCTTGTAGACCTGGGAAAATAGTCCTAGTTCATTATCGAATGAAAGAAGTAAATTGCAGAGAATCCTTATTGTGTTTTTAAAAGTATACTTGTGTGTGCGTGTATCTGCCTGTATGTCTGCTATTAAGGGGTATAATGCTCATTAATTCTGCAATGTTGTGAGGAAAGTGGAGTGAAGGTAACCAGCATGGGAGAGTGAAGAAGCAGGCAGACAATAGGATTTTTAAAGTTCACTATCTCACTCCACTTTTCACTCTGGCTTTTTTATACAGTAAGAAATTATTGCTCCCAACAGAACGATAGATTCATACTTTCCCCCCAATGCTTCACCAAATACTTAATCTTTGCTTCAGCTTTGCTCGGCTAGCTTTGATCTTTGGGGAAATAGAAAAGCCTATAATGTACATAAATTCATTCTAGACTTCCCTCCCAGGGAATTTTGGAGCCCAGTTAAGAAGGAAATTCCCTAAAATTATAGAGTCGAATCCGCTGGTCAGGTTGTTATGTTTGTTTCCATGGGAACTAGCACGCCCTTCCTCTGGCCACTTTTCCTCCATCCTTCTCCTCAGACACACAGACTACTAATGAATGTCACCCTGGGTACTTTTCCTGAACAAGGTAATATATCTCCACAGAAGGAACTACTGGAGCTTTCCTACTTTTCTCGAATGCAGGCATATTACAGAGTCACAGATCACCTGAGCCAATTAAACCAGGGAATTTAGCTACTATTTCCTCCAGCATTTTGATGCATTAGTTTGTTAATGAGGAGAGCTTGGGCCAGAGCTGGCAGTTGCTACACATACAACAGCTCAATGCTCCCTAAACAGCTCAGGAAGGAGCCCTGGCTCCAGTCTGCACATCTTTAGTCAAGGCTGACAACACTCAAGACAGCCAGAATTCGTAGTAGTTAGTAATTAGAGATTTTCTATGGCCAAAGCAATGGCCTTTAATGCTACTAAAATTGCGCGTTCTCAAGGCTCAGGCAGAATTCAGTAGGTACAGGGCCAGCCCTAAGGGAAAGGGAGGAGTGAGCAGCGTGTAGCTGGAGTTGATTGGACATGCTCTGTGAGTCAGAAGCTCTTCTGAGAGGAGACACACATGTAAATCTCACCCCAGCCTCTGAGGTAGGAGCCATCATGATTCCCTTTTGTAGATGAGAACACTTGGGGGTTAACTTCTTTTTTTCTAAATCCATTCTTCTCTTCTCCTACAATGATAATTTCGGTCTCTTCATTTTTATGAGAATATTCCCTGAACCTTGAGTTAGAGCTACAGGCTCTCAATCCTAACACATCTGTGTGATTGTTGAGTTTTTATTTGATATAATTATACAAAAGAATTTGAAAGGACAGGATTAAAAGCTGTTATCAATACTGAATTTAGATTTGCAAACTTTACATGGATTCATGATTTCTAGAAAACTGAAATTCATGTAACACATGTGTGTGTGTTCATGTGCATATACATATATACATACTCACACATATGTATTTCACTAAAATGCAAAATTCATCAGCAGCACATTGTACCTCATCCCTTTACTATAGCTAACCCTCCCTCTACCTCACTTCACTTTTCTTTTTCTTTGAGACAGAGTCTCACTCTGTCACCCAGGCCAGAGTGCAATGGTATGATCTCGGCTCACTACAACCTCCGCCTCCCGGGTTCAATCAATTCTCCTGCCTCAGCTTCCCAAGTAGCTGGGATTACAGATGCCCACCACCATGCCCAGCTAGTTTTTGCATTTTTAGTAGAGACAAAGTTTCATCATATTGGCCAGGCTGATCTCAAACTCCTGATCTCATGTGATTCACCCACCTCAGACTCCCAAAGTGCTAAGAGGCAGGGTCTTGCCCTTTTGCTCACTCTGGAGTCATAGCTCACTGCAGCCTCAAACTCCTGGACTCAACTGATCCTTCTGTCTCAGCCTCCCTAGTAGCTAGGACTATAGGTGTGCACAACCATGCCTGGCTAATTTAAAAAAATATATTAGGGATGGTGTCTCACTATGTTGCCCAGCCTGGTTCAAACTCCTGATCTCAAGTGAGGCTCCCACCTTGACTTCTCAAAGTGTCGAGATTACATGCATGAGCCACTGTACCTGGCCTCACCTCACTTCTGACTTGACTTTCGACCTAGACCTTACCTCTTCTCTCACTTTAATGTCTTAGCCACCACTCTGATAATAGGAGAATGGGATTGCCCAGAGAATTTCAAGGAGGTACTAAAATCTATTGAGAGGGCAACTTTAGCAAAGACTTAAACAAAATTCCTTTGAATTCCTGTATTGTGGGCCATAAAGGGAGGATGGAGCATTGCCATGGAGGTGTCATGGAAAGAGAAACTTTGTTATAAATGTTCCTGGCAGATATTTCCTATGTTTTTCTATCATTACAGGAAGGTGATGATAAAGATGGCTGTCTGGAATGTCAGTCCAGGAAAACTGGTGCATTCATTTATTCATTATATTGTTCATCAATGCTTCAAATGTGTGGAGCATCTACATGTCTAGGTGTTCAGGACATATAGAGCTCAATGCACAACACAGAGCCCCTGTAAAGATTAAGTCTATTTATATTCTGCAAGGTAAAGGATTCTTACTGTATCCTAGACTAGATTGGATAAACTTTTTTCTCTAAAGTGCCAGATGGTAAATATTTTAGGATTTGCAGGCTACATATTCCATGACTCTTCTTCTTCTCTTCTCCTTCCTCTTCCCATTTGCTCCTCCTCCTCACCTTTCTCCTCCTCCTCCTTCTCCTCCTCCTCCTTTTCGTTTTCCTCCTCCTTTTCCTCTTCTTCATTCTTTGAGAATATAAAAACTATTCTTACTTAGATCACTGGTCATACAAAAACAGGCTGTAGGTTGGATTTGGTGCATAGGCTACAGTTTTTCACTTCTTGTCCCAGAGCCCTGTTAGTAAGTGTGGTCCACACATCAGCAGCATCAGTAACATCTTGGATCTTGTTTGAAGTGTAGGATATCAGACCCCAATGTAGACCTTCTATATCAGTAAACTATCACTGTGCAGCAAATTACCACAAAACACAGTGGCTCAAAACAGCAGTCATTTATAATGGTTCACGAGCACATAGGTTGGCCAGGAGATTCTTCTCGTTCTGGCTAGATTCCCTCATGCATCTACTACAGTAACCCTCAGGTGAGCCAGATGGCTCTGCTTCTAGATGTTTGACTATCATCTGGGGTACCTGGGTTCTCCCTCACATGGCCTCTGATTCTCTAGCAGGATAGCTTGGGCTTAAGCCATGGTAGTTGTAACATTCTAAGAAAGGAAATGGCCTAGAGGTAGCATAATGTAACTTTCATCATATTCTGCTGGTTAAAGCAAGCCACAGACAAAAGATTCAGATAGAAGGCAGAGAGGCTGGGTGCGGTGGCTCACGCCTGTAATCCCAGTCCTTTGGGAGGCCAAGGTGGGTGGATCACGAGGTCAAGAGATAGAGACCATCCTGGCCAAAATGGTGAAACCCCGTCTCCACTAAAAATACAAAAATTAGCTGGGCTTGGTGGTGTGTGCCTGTAATACTAGCTACTCAGGAGGCTGAGGCAGGAGAATCACTTGAACCTGGGGGGCAGAGGTTACAGTGAGCCGAGATCACTCCACTGCACTCCAGCCTGGAGACTCTGTCTCAAAAAAAAAAAGGTGGCGGGGAGGCAAAGAGCTTCTATCTCTTGTTGGGAGGAGCTGCAGAGTCATGTTGTGAAGGACATGGTCATAAGGAGAGACAGAGAACTCTGGCTATGTTTCCAATCTGCCACACCTACTAAATCAGAATCCCTGCATAGTAGCAAGATTCCCAGATTGTTCACAGGCACGTTGAAGGAGATTTGTTCTAAGTATTTTCTCAGTTATCTGCAGATGTCAGTTTCCCATTCTTTCCTCCTGAAATAGTTCCATATTCATGTTCAATATCCAGCATATTTATGTCAGAACATTTATTATTCTCAAAAAACAACCTGAAGTCAGACAGGGCTCAGAATAGATACTCAAATACCTAGGATCAACCAGGAAGGAGGGTGAATTCAAAATATTGCAGCTCCAACTGTAAGAGAGCTTATTCCGTCAAGAGGCATAGCACTGCATAGCTTAATTTCCTCTGCACTCACCACCTGAATTCCTCAGCTCTTCAGATAGCCTTGCTTCCCAACCCAGGGTGGCATTTTTCTGTGACCTTCAGCTTGTGAAGGAGGTGTTTCTATTGACAAATTGACATTTACCTTGTAATTACATAAGGCCAAATTCTATGTATGAGCCATTCGTGTGTCATAAACATGAACAGGGAAGCCCTCTGAAGCAACAGAGAAATAACGCTGAAGACTTTTCTCTGAATATGCTGTAAAGACTCTTCTCTCCTACAAAATCTGAATGGATTCACAGCACAAATAGAAGAGTGCTCATTTACGTTCTGTTGCCTGATACCTAACAGCACAGGCTTCAAATCCAGACTGCTGGATTCACATCCGAGCTCTGTCGCTGACTATGCATGACCTTGAGCAAATTACTGAATCTCTCTGTGTTTTAGCATTTTAAGCTGCAAAATGAGAGTAGTAGTAGTCACTCATG
Organism: Aotus nancymaae; assembly: GCF_030222135.1. Lineage (NCBI taxonomy): Eukaryota > Metazoa > Chordata > Mammalia > Primates > Aotidae > Aotus > Aotus nancymaae. The sequence goes on along the minus strand of NW_026988494.1, from coordinate 2,962,722 downwards.
CATATAGGTTTTAGGGAATTAAATTACTTGCTATTCGCAAATAATCCGAAGAGTATTGCATTATTAATATAATTATCACAACTATTTCTTATCATCAGAGAAGTAATTCAGTCTGTATGCAAAGAAATAACTCCTTGAGATTGTAAGTGAATAATGAAAAAAATTTTAATAAAAATTTCTTTCTTTTTTTTTTTTTGAAATGGAGTCTTGCTCTGTCACACAGGCTGGAGTACAGTGGTGTGATCTCTGCTCACTGTAACCTCTGCCTCCTGGGTTCAAGCAATTCTCCTCCCTTAGCCTCCCAAGTAGCTGGGATTACAGGTGCACACCACCATGCTCGGCTAATTTTTTGTATTTTTAGTAGAGACGGGGTTTCGCCATGTTGGCCAGGCTGGTCTTGAACTCCTGACCTCAGGTGATCTCCCCTCCTCAGCCTCCCACAGTGCTGGGATTAGAGGCATAAGCCACTGCGCTGAGTTGGAAAATTTTAATCTTCTTTTCTTGGCAGCATTCCTAGACTTTGTGTATTAGTCAGACTTCTGTGACACCATAATATTTTGGATGTATATGGATGTGTATATACCCTGGGTTTAAAAAAATAGACCATTTTCCATAGTTGGTAATACTTCTAAATCTTAACCTATGTAAGTAGGCTGTTTGCAAATGTTACAGCTCTGGATACTAGCAAAACTGCAATACCATGCTGTTACCTAAAATCATAATGGTCATAATTATTCAAATCAGTACTCTTATTTGTGGCTTGTTTCCAGCACAAGCTTTCCCTGGGGATAACAGTAACCACCCTTGACTCTTGTTCATGTTGAGCAAGGGGCTGATATGTTACAGACTTATAATCTATGAGCAACACGCAGAGATTGGGAAGGGCTGGGGGGAAGCAATAGAATACAGAGGAGAAAAGTTGGAAGGAAGAGAGAAGTAAGAAGGAATAACAAAGGCTAATGCTGATAATCCATAGCAGTTTATTTTTTATAAATAATTTATATAATCAGTCTACATTTAGGTATTTATACAGTAGCACAGCAAAATATTTAATACCAACCACGAGTGGCCCAACATAATTCTAAGTGTCATTAACATGAGAATAAAACATCGCTAATTCTCCAGCAAGAGAGTCCTGCACATAAAAGGAAAGGAGTATTAGGTGCTATCAAATTGAACAAATTGTGCCAACTACACTGTGGATGTAGATTCCTCACCAAATGCATTAGAATAATAAATAGTTTTTATGAAGCTACAAAAGTTCTCTGGGTAAGCCTCTGAAGTTGGACAAAAATAGTGATAACCAAAAAACTATGTGATCTTTCTTATATTTTGGTTCCACATATTTTGTTAAAAATTCTTTAGTTATAAAAAGAAACAGCAGCATCAATAATATGTAATTTTCACCTTGAAAAATAAATTGGTCTCAGTAGCTTCTGACCACCTGTCCATGATATGTGAAGACTTTCTAACAAAATAAAGCCTCTACTTTAACAATTATTTTTTGTTAATTTATTTTCTTTTATATAAAAGTAAGTTTTATATATAGATTTTATGAATATAGAATTAATGCATGTCTGAGGTAGAGAATTTAGAAACTGCAAAAAATTAGAAAGATGAAAATCAAAACTAGTCACAAGTTACTCAGAATACCACTTTAAATATTTGTATGTAACCCATCTTAGTATTTAAAAATTAGGAAATATTAATCATATATTCCCTCTTGATTAATGATAAATGATAATTAGATCATTCTTGACTAAATAATGTCTAAAATGATAAAAATGAACACTCTTATTCACCCTCTGAATTGCAATAGATCAACATAACACCTACCCATTTAAAACATTTTTTGTTGAAGCATAATAAAAATCCAGAAAAATGCACAAATTATAGGTGTACAGCTTAATGGATTTCGATGAAATGAACATACTTATATATCCAACATCCAGATTAAGAAGTAAAACATCACCAGCATCACACATACCCTCTCTTGTCCCCTTCTAGTCATTACACCCTCCCCACTATCCTGACTTCTAACACCACATACTACTTTTGCCTGTTTTTGAACATTATATTCATGGAATCATATGACATATCTTCTGGCTTTTTTCTATTAACATTACAGCTATGAAATGTCTATTCTTTTATAGTAGGTATTTTTCTGTATGTAAAAAATATTATATGTGACTACAATTCTAATATGATTAATGTTTAAAATTCAAGGTTTTTAAAAACATACTGCAACATTGTCGAGCATGGCGGCTCATGCCTGTAATCCTAGCACTTTGGGAGGCCAAGGGGGGTGGATTACCTAAGTTCAGGAGTTCAAGACCAGCCTGCACAACACAGTGAAACCTCATCTCTACTAAAATACAAAAATTAGCCAGGTGTGGTGGCAGACACCTGAAATCCTAGCTACTCAGGAGGCTGAGACAGGAGAATCACCTGAACCCAGGAGGCAGAGATGGCTCCATTGCACTCTAGCCTGGGTGACAGAGCGAGACTCTGTGTCAAAAAAAAGAAAAAGTAAATAAATAAATAAATTGTATGTTTGTATCAAAATATCACATGTACCTCATAAACATGTACAACCACTATGCATCTATTAAATGAAAAAAAAGTTAAAAAGAGAAGCTAGAGGAAAGTTTGTTGCATTAAGAAAATAAGAATATATATATTGGCCAATGGAAGTGAAAATATATTGTCAATATGATACTAATAATTTTTTAAAGAAAGAAATGTATTCTAAGAATAGCTAGCCCTGTATATCTTTCTTTCTTCCTGAGATGTGTTAGAATATAATTAAAAAGTAAAGAGGTAAAATCATGACTGTCATAGAAATATAAAAAGTACACAATGTCAAAGATTAAATCATTAATTAATAAGGAAACAAATACAATGTTACAACTGATTCAATGAAAAATTAAAAAAGCACACATCAGAAATGTTAAAATAAATTTACAAATTGTTGCAAATTCATTATACATAAAAGGTGATCATTGGATTCCACTGGACACAATTCATTTGTATTTCTGTGGACAAAAATCATTTGTAATATTTTCAGTGTTTTATAATTTACAAAATTATAAAGTAGCTTAAAGACAATGAAAGCTAAAAGGGCACACTAGACAGGAATTGCAGTATTATTTTTTGCTCATTTCAAAGTTTATAATTATTCTTGATAGAGGTTGTCATGTAATAATGTGAAGGGTTTGTGCTCCTGCAGTTATTATGTGACCGAAACAGGTGACATTGCCTACTGACTAAAGAAAAACAAAAAGATTGGATGGGCCAGGCTTCCTGCTAAGAAATGTATTAAGTGTCTGCATTATTTATTATTAGGTGATTTTTCTGCTACTTCAACTGATGAATAGTACTGTTTTATTTTTAATGATACATATAAACAGAGAGTGAAGAGGAGATGCTTCACACCTTTTGTGGAATATGGTGTTGCTTCAATGCTTGGAGGCCTGTGGGTGGCACTTCAATAGATTTTGGATTTGTGAGCTTGAGAAACAGCACCCTTAGGGCTGATATAGCTCAGCCCTGATGGACAACGAGTAACCGGGAATGGCAGGCACCTTTAAGAGTTTTCAAAGTAGGAGATAGCAACAAGGAATCACAGAGCAGGGCAAAATCCACACTGAGTCTTTTTAGAAGGGACTATTTAAGCACACATGTGATCTATTCTGAAGAACTTCCAGGAATAACAATGAAATTTAGAAGAAGGCTGGATGTCCTGCTTTGGTAGGCAAAGCCTAGAGCTATGGAAATAGAAGACCTAAGAAAATCCAAGTTGTAAAATTATTTTCAATCAAGATTTATTTTTTATATTATTAACCAAAGGTAAGATAAATCACCTGTTGGAAATGTTGTTTTCTTTTTTGACATTTGAAGTTTTTAAATAAATGCTTTTTATAATATTTATATTTAAAATCCCTATTTTAGAAATGACAAAAGCAAGGCTTAGAAAATAGAATTAGTCAGCCTCTAAATTTCTTCTGGATGTGACATTCTCCATTTACACAGTTCTACCCAGATATAAATGCATTATCCTCTCATCTGCACCACCCATGGGCGGACTGAGACATCACAAACAGCAAGAGAGGAAGACTTGAAAGTTCAGCTCAGATTCGTTCATCTTGACAAATCAAGCCCACATTTGAACACAACTTTAGAATTGAACTGAGATTTTCTTTTCCCCAAACACTCATTGAAATATCTAATCAGCAAAATAAATGTGTTTTACCAAACGTTCAGAGATTACAAATTGTATTTAGCACTCATCAACAAATTAAAACATTTCTGTGGGATCTCTCTTTCAGCATCTTTACTAGACATATATTCTTGCATTGAGATTCATCTGATACTTTACATTCATTATGCATTTTTCAACTTAGAAATTAATTTCAGGGGGTTGATATTGAGGTCATTATTTAGAATATGGTGACTCAAATCCCCATGGAGGCAGCTGTAAGAAATGTGGCTAACGGTAGACAACCACAGGTCAAAACTGTTAAAATCCAATTTCTTCATTTGAAATTTAAAAAGCAATGGCCCATCCATACCTGATCTAGTTGTCAAATATGCAGATATATATGGGGATACAACATACAATTCAGTTCAATTCATAAATGTATTCAGAGATTTATAAAAAGGAAAGATGCTATCCTAATGTCTGTAGGGACTGCTGAGGCTGAGGTAGACATTATTTAGGCTCCTGAGAAACATATAATGTAAAGGTGGTATGTGTGTGAGAGAGGTGTAGAAAATATAATGATACAAAGTTGTGTTATTAGAGATGAATAAAAGTCATCAAAGAAACAAGTTCTCTTGAAATGGATAAACCAGAAAATTTATAAAGAGTTGAGGAAATCCAAAAGACTTCATGGAGTATTTATTCTTGTGACGAGGTTCTAAATTATTTGTAGTATTTGAATCATCAGAAATTTTGGAAAAACACATGAATCATCAGAAATTTTGGAAAAACACATGACTGTGATTCTTAATAGTATTAACTAAGGCATAAATACAAAAATGTGTGGACAAGTTCAGGGGAAGCATTTAGATCAATTTGTACACTACTGGAAAATAAGTTGGGACCATAATGTTGATTTTTATGGTGAGTCACATGAGATAAATTCAGACTACACATGGTAACCAGTGGAGAGCTTTGGCACAATATGATCTACACCTGAGAAAGATGATTCTCGCTATGGTGTAATTCTGTTAGATGAGAAAAATACAAGAAAATTAATTGAGAAATGTTTTTACACATATTATTTTATTGACACTAGAATTTATCACATTCAATGTTTCTCTTGGTTTCAATGTTCCCATATGGTTGCAAATCTTCCTAGATTGTTCATAATAAGGAAATAAATGAATATTAAATATTAGGCATTTGCTAATAAGAAACTGAAATAAATTTGACTATGGTCATTTCTATGACTTGGTGAATTCTTAGTCATAAAATTTAGTGTTTTATGTTTCTAATCTGATAGCACCATTAGCATTCAGAAAACACAGTAGTAAAATTTTTGAAATAGATTTGGTAGCTCATGAACTAGAAGAAATATATTAGGATTTTCTAGCCACTGATCAATAACCTTGAAATCTTTTCATCATTTGTCACCAAATTCTCTTAAAATAGTCTTAGATGTAATTGTGATTTCAAAATGGATCAGGAAAAACATAAAACAGTTGTCCCTCTCGTCAACTATTTCAAATTATTGTTAAAAAATGTTAAGGGAATACACAATAATGCTCAGATATAGAAGGAAAAATTCAGGGCAAAAGAAACTGCGAGATAGCTCTGGGTGATTAAATAGCAATGGGGCTAGACTGAAGAAGAATTGTCAATTCATAAGCATATGGGTGTCTTTTAGGAGTTTCATTTTTAAAAGTTGACAGTAGCATAATCTAATAAAAAGAAAAATGATTTCAATCAGCAGTGGGCAAATCCAGTCCACTGTTTTTCTAAATAAAGTTTTATTAGAACACGGCTTATTTATTCATTTTCATATTGTCTGTGATGCTTTGGTGCTACAAGGACAGAGTTGAATAGCTCTTACAAAGGACTTAGTTTCCCCAGATTTAAAATACTATCTGATCATATACAGAAAAAGTTTGCCAACCCCTCATTTATATCCCTCTTCCCTTCTATTTCAACTTTCCCTTCATCACATTTGCTTCCATATCAGGAGGCATTGGATCGGCCAAGAACAGTTTTTGGGGTTTGGCTAAAGTAGCATTGAGAGGACGATGTAGTTAGGAGTTAGGTTAGAGTTATTCGGCATTTATTTAGGGGATTTGCAATAACTTGTGTGCATGGAAACAAGAAATTATGGAAATTACAGAACCAGAGCTAGCTTGTGAAAAATTCTTGCATATATCAGAGACATCAAATTTACAGAGAATTTGGTTTTCACTAATGCCTAGCAAAACAGAAGTTATCTCCTATTGGAACTATGCTTATTAATGCAGCATATATAATTATAAACTCATCATACATTTTTTCCTTTCTTAGAAATTGAATAAAATAAAATTTATCAGGATTCCTGTGCTTATAGAGCCCAAATTCGTAATAGTTCTCTAAACAACAAGTTTATTTGTGATGAAAACCTCTGATTTTATGAATCTCAATTTTCAGTAATGCAATACAAATTTTAACTAATAAAGTTACAGAAAAGACTAAATTATCTTTCTATCTTTTTGCTATAAAATGTTATATTTTATATATAAAAAATCAACAATATTTTGTATTTATATTTATAATATATTTTTATTTTTAGTTTTTTCTCATTAAAAATTTCACTTTTTTATCAAAATTCCCTTTATGATTATATATTTTTTCCTAAAGAGGACCCTAGAAATTGCATAAATTCTATGCCCTACAAATTCTGATTCTAACCTTCTATGTGGGAAAAAAAAATTCTACAAACTAAGTTAAAAGGCAAATGGCAAACTTTAAAAACATATTTGCACATGCACAACAGGTTTAGTTTCAAAGTATCCAAAATAATTTATAAAAGCAAACAGATTTTTTAAATCCCTTCAAATGATTAGATTTAAAAATTATTTTATAACTTTTATTATCACAGACAGAAAAAAAAAAAAAAAACAGGAAAATCTTACCCAAACTGGCTTAAACAATGAGAAGTTCAAACTACACTGACTTCCAAAATACTGTTATCAGATTCTGGCTGTTATTCTCATTTCCTACAATTTCCAACCCTCAAGTTTGCTTTCTTCATGAGTCCAAATGATTGCCAAGATTACCTGGCATTACATGAATCCTTATTAACGTCTCATCACAAAAATGTTCTGAATTTTGTACTGACTGGGACATCCATGTATCAATTATTACTCTGGACAAGAAACTGACACAGTCATTGGTTTAAATCTGTGTTACTTGGACCAATTATTGCAGGAAGGAGGATGGAATGGCCCTAATTGGCTTATGCTAATCACCTTGAATAGATGTTTTACTGGGCATTATGGAGACCATAAAACAAATGAGATAACGGACAATGGATATAGACAGATAACTCTCCAGAAAGAAATATAGTCCATATACTTCAACAGAAAGCTTGGATATAGGCATGGAGTGGTTTATAATACTATTCTCCTCAGTTTTGGAAATATTAAACAATTTCCACAATGAAACATTATTTAAAAATTTCCCACAATGATTGTGAATTTGTCTACTCTTTTATCAATTTTCTTTTATGTATTTTTAAGCTATGGTATTAAATACATACAAATTTAGATATGTAATGTTCTTACGATGAAATGAACCTTTTATTACATTATGACTTGCTTTTCTCTAGTAATGGTTTTGGACTTGAAGTCTATTTTATTGAACATCAAAGTAATTTCGCAACCCATTTTTTTTGGCCAGAATTTTCTTGGTATTTCTTTTCCATCATTTGACTTAATTCTTCTGTGTCTATATGTTTTAATTCTCTTATAAACAACACAGAATTGTATTACCTTCAGCTAGTTAAAAAATCTTCATCTTTTATCTTGCAAGTTTAGTTCATTCACAGTTATTGTTGAAACAAAGAGAAAAGCAGTCCCTTATACCTATGAGGTGACCTGGCAATAAGAGCTAAGGCTGGATGTTTCTAGGAGCTGCCCAGGCACTCAAAACTGGGTTGTGGTGTTATCCTGTTGAACATGAACCATTTCACAGAGCATTAACATCAGATAAGCCCTCTCTGCAAGCATGACACAAACAAGAATTTTCCATAGGTGTGTCTCAGCAGGAACAAAAACATTGTCCAAATCAACAAATGGTCAAAAAGTCCTCTTGTCTGATCAACACTAGTAAGTGTTGCTTCTGTACTAGTTATGGATTTAGTTCTGCTTTATCCTGTCTCTTAGATAAAATTCATTAAAATACTTATTTATAGAATTTCTTCTAACAATATGCCATCTGGAGCAAACTAATACTTAAGTCTTCTCTCACATCGCAACACAACTAAACCTTATATTAATATAAGTTCTTTCTAAAACCTCCTTTCTGAGATGTCATATGGCTTCTTGGTACACTGTCTTCCTTGTGACAATGAGCCAATCAACCCAACATTCTTTGACTATAGGTATGTCCCTGGTGGTCTTTGACAGATGGGTATCAACACCATAATCACTGATATATTTCGATTTATTTCTACAAATCTTTTAAAGCAGTTTCTATTTCTCCTGTTTTCTATATTTCCTTCCCTCTTTTATTGTCTTTAGGATTCTTTTTCTTTTTCTCATTCAATTTTCCCTTTATTTCTAGTCATTCTATATTAATTACTTAATGTTTTCTCTATTTTAATGTTCATATTTAACATACAGGCTGTTACAGTCCAGTCTTAAATTTATAGCCTCTTTTCCTCCCACAAAATACATGTTGCCGTTATTATGCAACCCATATTTGTTAAGTTGTCTCTAAATATTTGTTATTACCTTTGCCCATCATTCAGTTATTCAGTACAACCTTCCCTCTGGGTTCATCTGCTTACATCCTTTAAATTGTTTTTACAAAATGTCTTTGGTAACACATTTTCATATTATTTTAAAAAAAAAAACTATTATCTCATGCTTACTCTTGAAATACGTTTTACTTGGCATAAAATTCAAGATTAACTTGCATATCTCGCCACACGTTGAAGATACTCTTCAACTGTTTAGCAGCCTCCTTTCTTGTTAGTAACAGTGCAGGCCAAGAATGAATTGCCAGTTACTTGTAGATGACTGGCTTTTTCTCTCTGGCTGTTTTTAAGGCTATCTATTCTTCTTCGGTTTTCTACAATTTCACTTTGATATGTTAAAGTATGAATTTCTTTTTATTCAACTTGTTTTAAATACACAGGGCTTCCTAGGTCTAAGTGCTGGTGTCTTCCAAAATATCTGGAACATTTCAGCCACTTTGTCTTTGAATATTGCTGCTTCTCCATTCTGTTATCCTCCTGTAAACTATAATGAAGTGTATTTTAGATGTTCTGATGCTTTCTCCTTGTCTCTCATCTCCCTTTATATTTTCAATCTATTGATTGTATTCTGAATAACTACCTCAGACTTTTTTTTTACAGCACATTTCGTCTTCAGCTGGATCAAATCTACTGTTTAAGCTATCCACTTAGGTTTAAAATACAATTATATTTTCCAATTATAGCAGGTTTTTTCATATCTCCTTGTTCTCAAATTTCAAGCTGCTTTGCTATTTTTAAAGATATTAAATACAGTTATTTTGATTTTTGTGTCTAAAACTAACATCTGAACTATTTGTCATTCTGTCTCTACTCGCCTTTATTTCTGCTGGTTCCCATCATGCTGTCTTTTGCTCTGAGCTGTTTTATAATTTGACTGTAAAATGCCCTTTTACTGGGAGCTTTATCTGTGGAATTCTTTGAAGCGAATCAAACTTGAATTCCTTCAGAGAGGATTTGCATTTGCTTCTACCAAACATATACTTACTACCAACCTGAGACCACTTTAAACTAAATTCTGCATTTTAAGTTTTTCAAACCACAATGTTAACATAAATCTAGACTGCAATCCTGCATGAGGCCCAGCATGTAAATAAGAATTCTCAGTGCTTTTTATTAGGAGGCTTTTTATTTAGGAAGATTTTTTTTCTCTCTCTCTATCCAGCTTCAGAGTTCAAATAGCCAGTTGACCTTGCTATAGCCTTCTGCATGAGAAGTTTATTTTTCTTTTATGCTTAATTTGATAGTAAAGCTCTTGGCTTTTCTAGTTTTATTCATGGATTTCCTATTGACTTCCTAACCCTCATTGAGACCAATGAAGTCATCAAAGGAAGCTTTACAATCTCTAGGGTTTTGATAGAAACATTTGTATCAAAAGCCCACATTATTACTGGCTTACTTCCATTTAACCATAAGTTTCATTTTTTTAGGGAGGCAGTTTTCTCAGATAATGTAATCTGTCATACTAGATTCTGCTAGATTCTGTCATTAGATTAAGTCTCTAAACTTAAATTTCCTCATTTAGTGCTTAAAGGGGACTTGATATAATATGATTGATATGATATCATGATATGTGTAAAATACTGTTATCCAGCATTAAGCTATGGTGAGGACTCAAGAATAAGGAACAGGGAAGTCTTACTGATGAGTACAGGATGGCATCTCCCAAACTATTCTTTGGACATCAATGCTTTTCACAACATTAATTGGTGTTCTGCCAAAAAAAAAAAAAAAAAAAGTGTTCCATTGACAAAATGTTGGAAAAAATCTGCTGTACTTTTACCCTCTTGGAGAAATATGTGCATATTAACATAGGGAACACTCTGAGAAGTCTTATAATAAGAACACCTCATGAAAATTTTTTAAACCAAATTTTTTTTTTAACCACAGTTTATCAAAGAACCTATTTTCTTGAAGAACACTATGTCCAGAGAACACAGTTTGGGAAACAGTGGAGTCAGGGAACATAGTTAATCCATCTCCTCTTTGAGGATTCAAAAATACAGCTTTTCTACACAAAGAGGTATATCATGAGGAAAAATAAAGGTAATGGGGGAAGGAGTGCTAGGGTATGTGGGGAGTTCTGTGGAGCAAGGGGGGCATTACTGTGGTGTACTATCAAGAGTTTAGTCCAGGTGTGGTGGCTAACATCTTTAATCCCAGCGCTTTGGGAGGCCAAGGGAGGAGAATAGCTTGGGGTTAGAAGTTCAAGACCAGCCTGGACAACATAGCCAGACCATGTCTCTACAAAAATTATAAAAATTAGGCATAATAATAATCACAATGCCTGACTGCAGGGCTGCTATCTTCAGTTTAGATTAATTAATCCACATAAAGCCAATTTATCAGAAAATACTTGTGTAACGCATGAGTTGGGGAAGGGAAGGAGAAATATAGCTGACAAGTGTCAACATTTCCTTCCATGCCATTACTTCTAGAAACCATAAGTCAGTCTTGAGAGTTATTTTGAGTGTACATTGGATAGGAACCACTGAGAGGTAAAAGGATTAAGGAGAAGTTGCAGAAATTAGAGGAAAAAAAAGCCAACCATGAAGAAATTCTCTGGGTTTGAGGCAGATCCCAAGAGTAGAAAGGTCATTACTGTTCATCCTCACAGCACTAAAAGGCTCTTCAGAGTGGAATGATTCATAGATTACACAGGAAGAGAGACTGACACAATAGCTATTATGCCAAATGTCTGTAAGCAACTACTGGCAGATATTCATGGTGAATGTTGTGGAACAAATAAGATCCTGTGTTCTAGAGTCTTTGAGAGTCAAGAAAGTTTCAATCATGGAAATTGAGGATAGTACATTTCTGGCTACATGACAAGTTGTTTTTGAATATTTTGTGTCTTTTTATAGCCCCACATGTTATTGTGGGGTACAAGTTATCCACCTGACAGTAGTTGTAAACAAATTTTGATCCAATCTGACAAGAGTTAGACAGGAGCCAGGAGACAATGCAATTACATATTCAAGAGGCTAAGAACCCTATCAAATTGCATTTCTCCCTACCCATGCCCTTTCTCCTTCCTTTTTTGGTATTATCTGGAGCACATATGATCTTCTAACATTTTGTACATTAACAATATGTTTATCATTTGTCGTCTTTAACTAGAAGGTAACCTACAGTAGAGCAGGCATTTTTGTCCTTTTATCCATACGTTTGTCCCCAATGCCTAAATGATTGGCTAATACATAGTAGGTGCTCAGTCAATATTGGATAAGTAAATAAACCTTGTCACAGAAACTTGGGAGCATTTAGTTTCATTTTCCAGAAAAATAAAAGCACTCAAGCTAGTTTTAAGCACAAGCCACAGGATTTGCCCTTCTTATGTTAATTTATGTAACATAAATTGACATAAACTTTATACCCTCAAGGGCATAAAAACTCAGATAAACAAAACAAAACTGTCTTCTCATTTCTCTCCTTCTAATCCATGCTTCATAGAGTCTATGCTACTCTGTAGCACTGTTAACACAGTAAATTTTCTATAGTTGAGATTTTATGCAAAAGCGAAAAAGGGGCAAAATCCCAGCCCCAACAAGCAAATATAAGCAAAGGAGCAAAATCTTATCTGCATCTACTGTGTGTCAAGCTAAATTGGACTCTGTGTATTATTTTAATTAAAAATAATCCCCTTGAGTACAAAAGAGAAAGAAAAAATGTAATCATTGGCCAACCTGTAAATTACTTTAAATAGTGTTTCTGGAGCCTTAATGCAGATGGCATATTCTGGTTGTTAATGGTCCCTTGTTTCAGAGAAAATTACTCTTTGCCATGTGCTTAATTTGCCACATAGTCACACGGACTTATTTGGATTTAATACTCTAAGGTAGAATGTGAACTTTGAACTTCTTCTAGTTATATTATCACTATTCTTTATGAGGCAAATTGTCTTCTTAAGAAAATACAGTTATTTTTCCCAAACACTTTTTGCTCTAAAATATACACTGTGGGCTCACATGCACATCAATTTGGATGGTCTGTTTTCTGCCTAATTTTATGTTCACAGGTAATTAAGATCCTACATGATTTCGGTTTACTATTGTTCTAAGACATCTGCTGAAAACAGCTATTTACAAAAAAAAGTATTGAAATTTGGTTAATTTGTCCTACTTTTATAAAAAAAAATTTAAGTGCACAATTTTGCATCATAGCATCTCTAAAACTCAAATACTTAAATGCTTTACATTATACGCTTTACTGAGCACTGAGGAGGAAGAGGAGGCAGTAATTTTTCATGAAAAAACATGTAAGTTAAGAAAGATTGAAAATAAAATGATTACAAAAAGACTTCCAAATTTCTGACAAGCTATAGCAGTTTTACAAAATTAAGTAATTGTAAAGGTTTGTCTGCCAAGCATGGTGGGTCATGCCTATTATCCCAGCACTCTGGGATCGCTTGGGCCCAGGAGTATGAGACCGGCCTGGGCAACATAATGAGACCCTCCCTCTGCAAATAAAAATAAAACATAAAAAGTTAAAATAAGATAAATATATTTTTAAAAAAATAAAATAAAAATTAAGTTTCCGACCATCTGAGATTACTGTGTTTATTACATGATATTGTTTGGTTGTGTCCTCACCCAAATCTCACCTTGAATTTCAGCTCCCATAATTCCCACTTGTTGAAAGAGAGTCCTGGCAAGAGATATTTGAATCATGGAGGTGATTTCCCCCATACTGTTCTCATGGTAGTGAACAAGTTTCAAGAGATCTGGTGGTTTTATAAGGAATTTCCTTTTTTGCTTGGCTCTCATTCTCTCTTGCCTGTCACCATGTAAGACATGACTTTGCTTCTCCTTTCCCTTCCACCATGATTGTGAGACCTCCCCAGCTATGTGAGTCCATTAAACCTCTTTCCTTTATAAATTATCCAGTCTTGGGTATGTCTTTATTAGCAGTGTGAGAACAGATTAATATACCATAACTCTGTAAAATAACACTGATATCATGGAATAGCCAAATCCATATTTGCTGTTTAATCTTTGGCTGCAAGGTTGTAGTTTATTAATCAACAGATAGGAGTGATCTTAGAAGACAGAAAACAGGCCTCATTGAAAAGACCAAGGTGACAGAACAAAACATGTTTATTATGGCCTTATGTATACACATTCTTTCTGATGTTGGTTTTTTTCAGCTTGCAATCATTGTTCTCATTACTGTCCTGATTCAAAATTGAGTGTCTTGTATTGATAACTGTGAAAAATCTCCTTGTAGTCAATTCAATGAAGAAAAAGGAGAAAATGGAGGAGTGCTCCTCCTGTAGATGTAGACTGAGGAACTCAGTGTTTTGCTCAAATATTACTTGAAGAAATGAATTCCAATTTATAGATAACAAAATCAGCCACACTTTACATGAGAAATACGTATAAAGACAGTTGACTGAGGGACTACCAAATTCTGAGAGCCTAAATTTGATAGATTTCTTTGAAACGGAGAAATGATAATAAAATCAATTTATACTGAATAAAATAGATGAGAATGATAGCAAACTGGAGGTATTAATTGGGGATCTCTTACTGTGCAATTTCCTTCTTTAAGAGTTAGGAAATTTACTAGATTCGATCATTTTTGAAATCCATATTCTGTCTGTTTTGTAATAAAATAATGCACACTCTGTTATTTGGCTAAAAGTGGTAGTGCTGGAATTGAGATGACTCATTTCAATATTTTGCCGGGTTCTCTGTGGCTAACATAGCATGTATGTATGCAGATGTATAGAGAGGAAACAAATGGAAAACTTCAGAAAAAGAGCTTAAATCTTGTTTTCTATTTTCTTTCTTTTTACCTCTCACCAATGATCTTATCTCCAACCCTCTCTCATAAGCATCCTTGACTAATGACTAGACCCCTCCACAATTTTAGTTTCAATCATTTATTCTCTGACCACTATCTCCTGTCTTTCCAGCTTACTGCCTTTCGTAACTCAACTCACAATGGTTTCTAAAATTCTAACTGTTCTGATTCATTGCTACCTTTTAGACACCATCTCTTTCTTCTGGGTTCCCCACTCTGATCACTCTGTTTCAACTCTGAAAGATATTGTGAGTTCCACAAACACCCCCACGCTCCTTCTATGAGATATTTGTACTTAAAATTTTTCTTCCTGAATCACTCTTACTCCAGATATCCTCATGGCTCACAAATTAGTGATCTGTTACCCCAAATTAGCAGCTTAATACAACTCATATTTATTATCTTACTCAGTTTCTGAAGGTCAAGAATCTGGGAGTAGCATAGACTCTAGGAAACATGGATCAGTCTCAGGGTTTCTGGTGAGGTTGCCAGGAAGATATTGGCCAGAGTCGCAGCGTCAATAGGCATGCCTCAAGCTGAGGGGTCTGTGGCTAGATGTAGGCAGGAGGCTTCAGGACCTCCCCAGTGACATATTGCATTCTGTGAACCACTGAGTCCAGCCTGTGCTCAAGAGAGAGAAATTAAGCTCTACTTCTTTAAGGAAGGAGTATCAAGAAATTTGTTGACTTTTTAAAAGTAAGTTATTGATTCATTTATGTATTTAGAGACAGGGCCTTGCTCTGTCACTCAGGCTAGAGTGCAGTGGCCCAATCATACATAGCTCACTGTAGTCTTGAACTCCTACGCTCAAGTGATCCACCTCAGCCACCGGACTAGCTGGGACTATAGGTGTGAGCCGCCATGCCAGGTCTCCTAAAACTTTGGGATTACATACATGAGTCATCTTTTCCTGCCCTGCTGGCATGCTTTAAAAGTCATCTGAACTCATCTCTCATGAACTCTGGATCTCCACACTAATGTCACCTTATCAGTGAAATTTTTCCTGTTTGTCTTATATAAAATAAGAAGCCTTCTCCCTAAGCATTTGCTGGCTCCATTCACTTCAGCAATACCTATCACTTCTGAAGTATTAGATGCTTCTTTCTTTCTTTATTATATATCTCCCCACGCAGTCCCTAGAATACAAGCTGTAACAGGAGAGGAAATGTATGTATGGGTCCACTGCTATATCCTCAGCACTTGGAACAGTGCCTGGCACATAACAGGCAAAATCAATAAATAGCTGCCGAATGATTAAATGAATGAATAAATAATAAAAGAATAAATGCTCATTTTAGTTACCCTGAAGGCAATGTAGGCATTGAAAGATCCTGACTGGTTTTTGGTTGACGCTTCTCTTTGTGCTCATTCTTTGGTGCAGGAAACCCCTATGAGGACATGAAATTTGCCTTTGTGTTATACAGGAGTATATACACTTATCAGGTCAAGTCATTCCTTTGAACCACAAATAGAGACTTTCAAGTCCTTCATGCAAATAAGCCTCAAAGAGGGGTGAACAGCTCCTGCCTAAGGATCCAGGGTCCCTTGATGACTTGACTTTTGGACTTTCCATCAGCATGCTTGACTAGACAATTGAAATCTGCTGGCATTTTTCTTTTCGTTTCTTCTTTTGTTTCAAATTGCTCCCTTAAATGAACCAATTTCTTGCCTGTTTATACCTCATCAAACCCCTGACCTCATCTACCCCACAGACTCAGTATCTCACCCGAGTCGCTTGCCATAGCTGTCTAATTCTTATGATCACTAACTCCCTGTGTGACACATCTGAGAGACTTCTGAGCCTGACTTCTCCTGGTCAGCCCTTCTTTGCTCTTTCCATGGCATAGCATGACACACACATTCAGTACACAATAAGCATCCTGCATGTAAAGCTCTTACAGGTTAATTATATCAATGTGAAATGATTATTTAAAAAAACGGGGGGTTAGCAAGATAGAATAGCAAGTATTAAAAACACATGATCTCTCAGATCTCTCTCTAACTAGTAAGTTGCTTAAATACTCTTAGGTTAAGTTCTCCTCGTAATTAGGGATTTGCACTGTCATGGGTGTTCAAAACCATTGGGATGTTAATTGGCCAAGAAGTCTCTCCACTATATCTGAATATGTACAGGGGACAGAGATTGGGAGAATAGGAACTGTAGGAACTCAGAATCGAAAGTGACGGGGGTTTCATTTTGCTGAATGAGCAGGCTTGACATTTGCTTAACATCCATGTGCTCATCAGGTCCAATTTTAATTTCAGTATCCATATATCAAAAGGGAAAATTACACAAACTTCTGAGAATTCAAAGTTACTGATTGAAATTTTTCTTTGCTTTTCTTTTTCTTCCTTATTACATTTGAGGAACTAACAATGAAAAAGAAAGGAATCATTGCACTTTGCAAAGAGGTTGTCAGTGCAAAGAGTGAAAGAGTCTCCAAATTTAAGAAGTCAATTTCTTAAACACACACACACTCCACACTATTTTCTCCTGATTTTTTATTCACTTTTTCTTGTGATATATGCAACAATATAAATAATAGCTACATCTCTAAATATGAGTTCTCCAGTTAATGTTCCCGAGCTTTGATTATACAGAAGCCTCATTTAGTCACCCTCTTTTCCTTTTTTTCCCACTTCTCCCAGGGAGTTAGACATATGGTAAGTTGGAATGAATGTAGTACAAATTAAGGCAGAAGCAGAGTATACTGAGCTATGGTGGGATTGCAAGGTCTTCATGCCACAAATTTCCCCTCTACTTATCTGTGAACTCCAAAACAACTAACATAGGTCTTGAATACATGAAAATATTAATGTGCAGTATACAACATATAGAACTGACTTGCATAGAGGGAACTGATCCTAGCAACCGACATCTCAAATAAAGTGTTAGTAAGGCTATTTCCAGAGCTCCATGGGTAAAATAGTAAAATAAAGCAGCCAAGAAAAAGATATTCTAGTTGTTGGCTAATCTTGAATTTTCCCTCATGAATGCAAATAACAAAAAGGAAGTAAGGGTAATAAATACCATGAAGATCCATTTTGGGTGTAACTTTATCCATGAAACCAACAGTGGTATCACTACATTTAATTTCTTTCTTACATTGACATTTCAGAATATTAAACATTTTATTATTATCTGTACCATATAATGCAGCAGAACCTTATTATGTCTCTCTCTTTTACGTGAAGGCTTTAGAAATATTGTTTCTCTTCATTATCCTAAATATACTTTCCTTCAGTTTTTCCTACTCTTCTTCATATGACTTGGTTTTAGTCCTCATGTATGACCTCTGAATGAATGCCAGTTGAACACGTCTGAATTAGTTTCCTATTGCTACTCTAACAATTACCACAAACTTAGTGGTGTAAAACAACAGCAATTTACTGGTCTTAAATTTCTACAGTCCAGAAATCTGAAATGGGTTGCACCGGGCTAAAATCAAGATGCAGCAGGCGTAAGTTCTTTTTGGAGGCTCTAAGAAAGAAGATATTTCCTTGCCCTTGCCAAGTTCTAGAGGCTGACACATTCTTTGACTCAGGGCATTCTTCTTCCATTTTCAAAGCCAAGAATAGGGGTCTAAATTTTTCAAGAAAGAGAAAAAAAGTTATCAGTTGGTATGAAATCTACCCTTCCTATCCTGGACATTCCTGGGGAAAGAGAAAACAAGAGACAGAGAAATAACCTGGTCAAATTTTATTAACATACTAATTTGACTTGTTTATAGTATCTACTTAAGAAATGTCTTTATCCATGGGATATCTTTAACAGGATATACCTGGTCTACTAGGGTTGGTTATGGTAAATAAGCCTGGAATTTATGAATTTATGGGGCATGACACTCTAGGAAATATAAACTCTATAAATTTCTGAGAGCAAAGGGGAAAGCTTGCATGTCTGAAACAGCTACCTTTGTGTAAGTGATGCTCCACACACATCACTAGGGCCCTCATGTGTTTATCTGGAACAGGAATCTCTTGGATCTTGACAAAAGTAAGGTGCATCCAAAGGCGGCATGGGAAGACCAGAAAGCTGCTGTGAGAGTTACAGACATCTCTTTGCTTTGCCTCTATCTCTTGATTACTTGTATCCTGGGAATTAGTAAAGTTTGACATTGGGTACAAATCTATAATTCTTTTCTGTCAGACAATAGGACCATTGTATTACCTCAAATATTTGGGCCAAAAGAAGAATGTCTAAAAATAGAATTTTCAATATTATAATTCCTTCTCAGGACAAGGGAAACTGTGTTCTCTAATTGACTCATTTTTCCCCCCTATGTACTTAAAACTTGGTTCTCATCAATAATAAGGCTAACAAATGTTTGTGGGAATTATTGAACATTACTAGCTCTTCCACCGTGAGAAGTAAATAAAGGGGGGAAAAGGTAAAGGAAACAATTAGAATAATAAAAGGAAAAGAATAAAAAGAGAAAAAAAAGAATAAAAGAGTTGCTAATGCTGGGAAACTGTAGTGCTTTCTCAGGAACTGTCACATGTTCTGCTGGACTCTGGCTCATGTGTAGCACACAGCTGAGTTAGAGCATCGATGTCCGATGACAACTTGCCTAGTTTCTCCCAGATCTTCAAGTTGAAGACAATTTAACATAAGGAAAACAGGTTACTTAAGGAGAACATATGAAGCTATTTCAAATGTAAGAAAATTAACTGCCTTGAACTAATGTGAAGCATAGCAATTAAAAGAGATGAAGATAAATAAATAATGCACTTAGTACTGATCATCAAATTTATAGAGGGTTAAAATTTATAGAGGGTTAAGTCTCTAATGATGGATCTAAGAAAAATGACCAGAAAGATTCAATTCTATATCAGATCAAGACAAGATGAATTATTTTAGAGATAAATCAGAGACAAAATACACAAATGGCTTTCATTTGAAAGAAAATTTGTCCTGTGAATACAGATATAACATAATGGCAAAAAATGTAGGACCATAAATTCTCTTTCCAGATGGGGGAAAATATTTAGACAAATATATATATATACACACACACACACACACACACACACATATTTTAACTTACAAGATTTGGATGGGATATCTCAGAGGGATGATTTCTTTGGCATTTGATGACTATTAGGAGAAATGTTGTAGATTAGGTAGCAGAAGAGTGTTTGAAAGTAACACACATTGTTTACTTCTAATTAGAATATCTATTATTTCATTGCACAATAATGGATATTCTGTTTTCTGATGATTTCCGTTTAACTTAGCATAGCATCTGACCTTCTTACCATAGTCAACATGGCCCTCTAAGATCTGACTCTTCACTAGTTTTTAACTTCATTATCTGCCACACATTCTCACTCTCTTTGCTCTAGTCACATAGGAATTGTTGTAGTTTCTTGAATATGGCTGCTTTTTCACTTCCTGTTCTACGTTTCTATGGTTCCCTTCAGCTATCTATATCCGTATAGTCACTTCCTCCTTTCAGTGATGTCTCTGCTCAAATGTCCCTTCACCAGAGAAACTGCTATGATCATGGTGTCTAAAATACTGCTCCCTCATTCTCTACTTTTCTATTCTTCTTTATGCATTTTTATGAAAGCTAAAGTTGCTAATTGAGATTTTTCTTTTTTTCTTTTCTTGTTGTATTTGAGAAACTAATAATAAAAAAGAATCATTTTACTTTTGCAAAGCGACTGTCAAACACAAAGGGTGAAAGGGTCTTCAAATGTAAGAAGTGAATTTCTTAGAAACAAAACTAATTAATCATTCCCTGATTCTTTGCCCACTTTCCGTGTGCTATATGCAATAATATAATTAATCATTTATATTATATTTATTTATGTATTGTCTATCTCTCACACAAAGACTGCGTAAGAGCAGTGATGATGATTTCATTACTACTAAATCCCCAGAGCGTCAAATAACCTGATACATGCTACCAGATCAATAAACCTACCCAACCATGTTTGGTACTTTCAAAAGGCATCTAAGAATAATTTGGTAATTCTAATAATTTTTGATATGAAAGAGTAAGTACATGTATGTATTTGTGTGTAAGTTTATGTGTATGTGTGTATGTGCCTTGCATATTTACGTTTAAAACTCCAGCATCCTCTTCACATTTGGCTCATTTGACCACTAGAGACACACATATAGGACATGACTAGGGACAGAGGGAACTGAACACAACAGCACAGACATCATTGTTTCCCTTCTGAAACTCACATCTGGGATATCTCAAAGACTAGACAGGAACTAGATACATTTGAAAGACCCATTATCTATCACATTGAAAATCTCTGCTAACAGGACAGCCATGTTTTATCTAGTATGTCCTTTCACTACTTAGAAAATAATGAGATGACCTGCTCTACAAGTTTCTATTTTATATACAGGAAAATATAGGTTAGACGGATTGCTCAGCTTCAAATAGCAAGGTAAATCAGAGCTTGGTCACCACACTCCATTTCCTTTTTTTTTCTTTCTTTTTTCTTTTTTTTGTCAATTTTTCATTTGCATGTCTGCACTCAAAATTTCAGGAAATTGAATATAGTTTAGAACATTTTCATATGAATGCTCCTTCCACTCCTTGTATTCTCAAACTGGATGCTTCATAATCCACAAGCCTTGGAAACACAAGCTTCAGAACAAGCTGTTATCACTCTGATGGCAGCTGGTGACTCAGTGTGCCAGTCCCCTCTGAGGAGAAGTGCTTGTCAAGACAGTTGAGAGAACACAAAGGCTGTAGGAGCTCACTCCAGAAATAGAAGAGGAGTTCCCAGGACTCTGTCAAAGGACAACTCACTTTCAAGAAATACAACTGAAAATCAAGACAGTGGAATCACAAATAGAATACAGCATATTAGAGCTGAAAGTGGCTTAGAGTCTATGTGGTCTAATCTTTTCATTTCACAGATGAAGAGTCAATGCCACAGAGTAAAAATAATTTGCCCAAGTTAAGAGACCGATTTGGCTGTTAAATAAATCCCTCTGTACTTATTTTCCCTCTTTGATCATAATTAAAAGTCACCACAAATATGCAAAGAAGAAACAAAACTCTTTGTTTACAGATGACATGATTGTCTATGTAGAAAATCCAAAAGAACACACAAGAAACTCCTACAACTAATAGGCAGTTAGAGAAAGAGTACAGAATACAAGGTTAATATATAAAAGTCAGTTGCATTTCCCTATACCAGTAATAAATAAATGAAATTTGAAATTAAAGCATGGTATTATTTATCTAAGAACAACCCAAAATGAAATACTTAGGTGCTGTCTTATTCCATTTTTTGTTGATTAAACAGAATACCTGAAACTGGGAAATTTATAAAATGAAATTTAATTTTCACAGTTCTGGAGACTGAGAAATCCATTGTCAAGGGGGCACATCTGGTGAGGGCCTTCCTGCTGGTGGGGACTCTCTGCAGAGTTGAGGGGAATGAGTGTGCCAGCTGAGGTCTCTCTTCCTTTTATACAACCACCATTCCCTCTCCCATGACAAACTATGATTCCATTAACTCATTAATCCATTTATGAGGGCAGAGCCCTCATCACTTAATCACCTCTTAAAGGCCCCACCTTTCAATACTACAACGTTGGAGATTAAGTTTCAACATGAATTTCATAAGAGACAAACATTCAAACCTTAAACCCTATAAATCTAACAAAGCATGTGCAAATCTACATGAGTGAAACTATGAAACTGTGGTGAAACAAACCAAAGAACTAAATAGAAATAGATATTTCATGTTCATTGATAGGAAGACTCCATGTTACTAAGACGTCAGTTCTTCCCAATTTGTTCTAGAGAATCAACATTGTCCCAATTAAAGTCCCAGCAAATTATTTTGTAGTTGTTTACAAACTGATTCCAAAGTTTGCATAGAGAGGCAAAAGATCCACAATAGCCAACACAATACTGAGGAAGAAGAACAAAGTTAGAGAACTGACACTATTCAACTTAAAAAATTATTATAAAAACAAAGTAATCAAGACAGCATGCTATTGGCAAAAGAATAGACAAAAAGATTAATACAACAGAATAGAGATTCCAAAATAAACCCACATAAATAGAGTCAAGTAATCTTTGAGAAAGGAACAAAAGCAATATAATGGAGAAAAGACAGTCACTTCAGCAAATGGTGCTAGAACAACTAGACATCTACATGCAAAATATAAAAATAGAATCTAGACACAGATCTTACACTCTTCACAAATAACTCAAATGGCATCATAGGTCTAAATGTAAAATGCAAACTATAAACTCCTGGAAGATAACAAAAGACAAAACCTAACTGACTTGCATAGAATGATAATTTTTTAGGTACAATACCAAAAGCATAATTCATTTTTTAAAATGGATTGAAAAACTAGACTTTATTGAAAAGAAAACCTTCTGTTCTGTGAATGATACTGCTTAAAGAATGAGAAGACAAGCCAAAGACTAGAAGAAAATATTCACAAAAGATATATCTTATAAAAGACTGTTATCCAAAATATACAAAAACTATTAAAACTCAACAAGAAGAAAACAATCTCAATTTAAAAATGTGCAAAAGTTATTCATGATGGGAGAGGCATGGAATCATCTAGACAGTGGCATATTATTCTGTGCCAACAATAAATGAGTTATAAAGCCATGAAAAGACATGGAGGTATCTTAAATGCATACTACTATGTGAAGAAGTCAATCCAAAAGGCTACACACTGTGTGATTCCAACTATATGACATTGTAGAAAAGGTAAATCCATGGAAACAGCAAAAGGATTAGTGGTTGCCAGGCGATAGAGGGGAGTAAGGTGTCTTAGTTTAGGCTGCTATAACACCATAGGCTTAAATAAGAAACTTTTTTTTTTCTTACAGTTTTGGAAGTTAATAAATCCAAGATAAAGGCCAGGGAAGATCTGGCATCTGGTGAAGGTACTCTTCCATATTCTCCTTGTGTCCTCACATAGCAGAAAGAAGAGAGAGATGGGGAGAGAGAGAGAGAGAGTGCGAGAGAGCATTTGCTGGTCTTATAACAGCATTAATCCCATTCATAATGATACCACAGTCATGACCTAAATATGGCCTAAAGCAGGGAATAAATAACTTGATTTTTAAAATTACTGTATGTTTAAAATATGTCTGAAGAGTGAATATCTGGTAGATTTTTTCATATTTTTAGTTATTTAGTTATTTTGCCTAATCCTCCTTTTTTTCCAAATAATAATCTTTTTCTTTTTTTTTTTTTTTTTTTTTTTGTTATACAGAATCTCACTCTGTCACCCAAGATGGAGTAGTACAGTGACATGATCATAACTCACTGTAACCTCGAACTCCTAAGCTCAAGCGATAGTCTCACCTCAGTTTCCCAAATAGCTAGGACTACAGGCACGCACCCTTCATTCAGCTAATTTTTTATTTTTATTTTTTTTGTAGAGATGGAGTCTCTCTCTGTTGCCCAGGTTGATCTTGAACTTCTGGTCTCAAGCATCCTCCTGCCTCGGCCTCCCAAAGTGCTGGGATTATAGGAATGAGCCACTGCACCTGGTCCCAAATGATTGATTTTCTAATGAAGTCGGTTGGTATAATTAAAACAATTTGCTACTAGTTTTAGTGGAAAGTGGTTAAACTCTCAGATATTTCTAAAAACAGCTAAAATAATTATGTTGATAATACTATTACGTGTATATGTAACAACCTTCAGTGTATCTATTGATCACATTTTAATTCATATTGCAGAAATTTTGTATACTTAGTGAATTGAATTTAGAGAATACATAAATACAGAAAGAATAAACAATTAAGTATAGTTCAGGACAGTCATAAATGGTAGTGGCCAAGAAATTCATTGCTTTGGATTTAAAACATCTGAGCTATTTGCTGGCTATGTGAGTATTAGTAGTGTTTTTCCTCAGCTTAATTTTCCATGTCCCTGAGACTAAAACAGAGTAAACAATAGTATCTACTTCAAAGGGTTGCACTGATGTTTAAAGAAAATAAAGCACAGCTTCCAGAATATAGTATGCCCTTAACAAATGGTAGTTGAAAAAGGAGGAAAAAAGGAAGGGGGGAAATTAAAAAATAACATTTTTTGAAAAAAAAGAAAGAATGAAACTAGTCATCTTGTAGCAATCTCTTTCCAGCCCAATCTATTCTCTCTAATACCTCTATGGTTTTCTTTGTAAAACATAAATAGGTTAAACTGCTCCCCTGCTTTAAAAGTGGGGAGAACAAAACAAACAAGAAAAACACTCACTTCCACCTATTAAGAAACTACCATTTGTTAGTTATGATGGTTTATTTTATTTGTTTATTTTTCGAGACGGAATTTTACTCTTGTTGCCCAGGCTGTAATGCAGTGGCTCAATCTCAGCTCATTGCAACCTCCGCCTCCCAGGTTCAAGTGATTCTCCTGCCTCAGCCTCATGTGTAGCTAGGATTACAGACATCTGCCACCGCATCCAGCTAATTTTTGCATTTTTAGTAGAGACGGGGTTTCGCCATAATGGCCAGGCTGGTTTCAAACTCCTAACCCCAGGTAATCCACTGGCCTCGGCCTCCCAAAGTGCTGGGATTACAGACCAACTTTAGATGTCAACTTGAGTGATTAAGGAATACCTAGAAAACTGGTATAGCATTAGTTTTGGGTGTGCATGTGCATGTGTTTCCAGAGGAGGCTGGCATGTGAATCTGAGTGGATGAACTAAGGAAGATCCGCTCTCAATGTGGGCAGGCCCCATCAGCTGTGGGCCACAGACAGAACAAACACAGACAAAAGGCAAATTGGTGTCTCTCTGTCCTGGGTCCCTTACTCCTCCATCTTGTGCTTAGACATCGGAATTCCAAATTTCCAGCCTTGGGATTCCAGGACTTACACCAGTAGCAGCCCTATGTTCTAAGACCTTTGGCCTGGGACTGAGAATTACACCATCAGCTTTTCTGGTTCTAAGGCTTTTGGACCTGAACTGAGCCATGCTACCAGTATTTCAGAATGTTCAGCTTACAGATAACCTCTTACAGAACTTCTCAGCCTCCAGAATTACGTGAGTCAGTTCCCCTTATAAATCCCCTTTTATCTATCTATCCATCTCTCTTTCTCCATCCATTCATCCATGCATCTATTCATGCATGCATCCATCTATCCATCTATTGTTATCTATCCATCCATGAATCCATATAGTCATCCATCCATCTG
Source organism: Aotus nancymaae (assembly GCF_030222135.1). NCBI lineage: Eukaryota > Metazoa > Chordata > Mammalia > Primates > Aotidae > Aotus > Aotus nancymaae. The sequence continues at coordinate 2,936,776 of NW_026988494.1, read as the reverse complement.
TCCATCCATCTATCATTATCTATCCACTCATTCATGCATTCATCCATCCATCCATGCATCCATTCATGCATGCATCCATCCATCCATCCATCCATCCATCCATCCATCCATCCATTCTTCTATTTATCTATCACTATCTATCTATCCATGCATCCATCTATCCATCTACCTCTCGTCTACCTACCTACCTACTTACCTACCTGCCTGCCTGCCTGCCTGCCTATCTAACTCTATGGAGAACTCTGACTAATAAACTAGCTTTTTATACATGTTATTCTCTGTCTGCAATGTCTATTGCCTTATCTTCAAGAACATTCCACGAATACGGTAAGAATTGATTTAAATAATCTGATTTTTCTCCAGTCATCCTCTGCCTTCCCTAGTCTCCCAAAGTACTTTGTGCATCTGTCACAAACCCCTCATCATATCTACTGTAATGTTTTTCCTACAGATTTGGATAGGAATGGATCTAACTTTTTTATTTCACATCTATGGTTGTTATAAATAAAAGAGCAAGCAGGCTCCTCCCTCTAACTCACCTGTATTTTCATTTAACTTACTGACCAAGGCATGCTATTTTAAAGTATCAAATATAGTATTTCCTATTTAATAACCAAACATACAGAACAGTTCCAAGCACATATTCGTATGATACCTTTTTCTCTATGCATAATAAATATATTTTATATAATTAATATGTGACATAAAATTGCAATTTTTTTTTTTTTTTTTTGAAATGGAGTCTCACTCTTGTCACCAGGCTGAGAGTACAGGGCACAGTCTGAGCTCACTGCAACCTCGGCCTCCTGTGTTCAAGCAATTCTTCTCCTTCAGCCTCCCAAGTAGCTGGGACTACAGGTGCACGCCACCAGGCCCAGTTAATTTTTGTGTTTTTAGTAGAGATGGAGTTCCACCATGTTGGCCAGGATGGTCTCAGTCTCTTGACCTCATGATCCCTCCGCTTTGGCCTCCCAAATTTCTGGGATTACAGGCATGACCCACTGTGCCTGACCAATTGCAACATTTTTAATTTCCTGCATCCTTCTCTCCTAATCAAGTTTCCTTATCAGTTGGTTCTTATCTCATCGGGTTGTTGCAGAGATGAGGGGAAAAACTTACTCTATAGGTTCAGGTGTCTCACAATAGGCAGATTCTTTTCTCTGCTTCTTCCTTCATTGGCTCAGGTACGGAGAGCTTCTCTCAATTACATGTGCCAGCCTTGATATGTTCTCATTGCTATACCACCCTGATACATCCAAGGTGGTACATCCAAGGCTTGGGATATCCAAGATCATGTCTTCCTTTGGGGGCATATTGGCACTGGCAGTGAATTAAGCTTTTACTGTGCCAGGTCCAAGGCAATTCTTCCAAAACAGTCCCAGATAGTGAAAGAATTGATTTATTCTTCTACGGTTTAAGCAAATGTAAAAAAAAGTTAAATCAGTTATGTATTTTTCAGATTTTGGATCAGTGAGACTTCATTAAAACACTTTGAGATTATAGAACAAGTAATTTTTATTTCTAGAAAAGTTAGTTTCATTTAGTTGAAGGGACATCTCTGTGCAGACCAGATCAAGACAAAAGTAACTTTTAAGAAGGAAAATGAGGGAATGGAGTTTGGAAAACATGAATCCCATAGCAAAGTATGTCACCAATAAGAGTCATCCCTTTCACAGAGGCCTTTCTTAGAAAAGCCTTGTCAGACTAGGAGTCCAATCTTTGGCTCCCACAGCACCCTGTGCCTGCTTCCTCTCTGGAGCTTACTACTTTGCGTTGAAATTAATCTTTACATGTCTGTGGCTTCTATTACAAATGGCTTATTGAAAGGAGAACCGGGCCGGGCGCGGTGGCTCAAGCCTGTAATCCCAGCACTTTGGGAGGCCGAGGCGGGTGGATCACGAGGTCAAGAGATCGAGACCATCCTGGTCAACATGGTGAAACCCCGTCTCTACTAAAAATACAAAAAAAAAAAAATTAGCTGGGCACAGTGGCGCGTGCCTGTAATCCCAGCTACTCAGGAGGCTGAGGCAGGAGAATTGCCTGAACCCAGGAGGCGGAGGTTGCGGTGAGCCGAGATCGCGCCATTGCACTCCAGTCTGGGTAACAAGAGCGAAACTCCGTCTCAAAAAAAAAAAAAAAAAAAAAAAAAAGAAAGAAAGGAGAACCATGTACATAACAAATACTTGTTTAGCAGTTGCTGAACTGAACAAAACAGCACCTATGGGGTTAGTATGCTGGCTTCTATTCCAGAAGTGTTTTGATCTATGAGATTTTGAGTGCTCCCTCACATTGTTAGTTCAGGATGATTAAAAATATAAATACATAAGGATAAATAGTGTATTGAAAGGGTATGTAAAGAACACTACTCTATTAGGCTCAGAGATCTTTATGTCTAATGGTTCAATGCAGATATCACCATTGGAAGAGGGAGAGCTATTAGAAGTCCCTCAAGTCAAGCCACTTGATCAGTTCCAAACTCTACCTCTTATAATATTGGACAAGACTCAGAAACATTGTGACAGAATGATACCTTTCATGGTCAATGTAATGAGATCAGTCTGCTGGAATTCTACCTCTGCAATACATTGAAGCTTAAAGTCTTAGGGAAGTGTGTAACCCTCCAATCCAAGTCAGTCTTCCATACATTTGTAAATGAATATGGCATTGCAATATCACATAAGGGTAATCGTAATCGTGTGAGGACAAAATGTGGGATAAGTATATAAATCATATGACAGAGTTAATGATGGTAGTTGTCTAAAAGCAATACATTTATTCTCATTCAGAAATTATTATTTAAACCTTTTTCTAAATGTACAAGCAGTTTAGAGGTAAGTAATTTCTTCAGTCTATAGAGGAAATTCAGCATTGCCAGAACCATCTACCTTCACTTAATCTGCTATCCTTAAATTTTACTTGTTGCTACATTAAAAAAAAATGAGATTGCTAATCCACTTCCAGAATCCTATTCACTCTTCCTAGAGAATGAGAGAGGGAGGGAGGAAAGAGGGAGGGAGGGAGGGAAGGAAGGAAGGAAGGAAGGAAGGAAGGAAGGAAGGAAGGAAGGAAGGAAGGAAGGAAGGAAGGAAGGAAGACAGGCAAAGAGACAGGTAGAGACTGAGAGAGAGTGCAAAAGGAGTTCATGCCAACCAAGTTAGTCTCTTGTAAAGAGCTTCAGCAGCAGTACCTCTCAGTACCTCTTTTTGACTTCCATGTACATCTCACAGGTCATGATCTTGTCACTTGAACACTTCTTATTTCAAGGGAGACTAGCTTTTTGTTTGTGTGCGTGTTGATTTTTTCTTGTTTGTAAGGTGACACATTGCCATAGTAAGTAAGATCACAATTCTGTTAGTAGGGAGCAGGAGGAAAACAGATATCAGTAGAACCACTAGCATTAGTTGTTTCTACCACAGGAACAAGGTATCCCAAATTCTCACAACAAAAAGTCTGGCTTTTATTTTATAGTAGAAAAAAGAAGATGCAAAGGAGGGGGAGGTTTCTCATCTTTATTTTTAAGAAAAACATTCCAGGCAATTACGTGCATTTGTGTATCTCTCTAATTTCAGCTTCAATATTCAGCTGAGTGGCAGGACAATCTATGTTTCTCTTGATTCCCTTCCCTAATAAAACATCTGGCTACATACTAGAATTTTCATTAAAGGATCACAGGGAGCTTCAACATAATTCATTTCTAAGTCTTTTTCTGGCAAGTCCTTGTATAAAACAATCTTCCCTTTAATATGAATCTGATAATCTTTTCCTGGCATGAGAATTACTTTCAACTGTTATAATGAAGATTTGTTTTTGAATAAAGGGACTTTTTGCCAACAAGATGAGAGAGAAAATGGGAGAGGATGGATGTTATATTGTTATAGGATGATATATTATTATTTTCAAAGCTCTGAGGAGAGAGACTCAACCTTGTCAGCCGTGATTTATGTTTGTTCATTCTGTGATTCAATAGGAAGGGCAGGTGAGTTTTGCTAAAATGTTTTTTTATATATTTTTCTACTGAGTGCAATGAAAAGCATCTCTCACACCTTGTCTTACTTTCCCTCATTAGTACTGTGAAGAGTTGAGCTTTCATTGAATGGAGGTTGCATACCATTATGACCACAAATCCATTCACACACATGTGTATATGTACCTGAACTCAAGATCAGGTCTTTGAGATCAGATTACTAATGGAGATATTTAGGATATATATTTGGAAAATTTTAAAACTCATTTATAGAGAGCCTGGTGAGGTGGCTCACTCTAGTAATCCCAGCACTTTGGGAGGCTGGATCACTTGAGGTCAGCACTTGGAGACCAGCTTGGCCAACATGGACAAACCCCATCTTTACTAAAAATACAAAATTTTGCTGGTTGTGGTGGCATGTGCCTATAATCCCAGCTACTAGGGAGGAGGCTGAGGCAGGAGAATTGCTTGAACCCAGGAGCCGGATGTTGCAGTGAGCTGAGATCATACGACTGCACTCCAGCCTGGGTGGCAGAGCAAGACTTCACCTCAAAAACAAACAAACGTAAAAACAAAGGAAAATAGAAAAACTCATTTATAGTGCAGTTAAATTTTGAGGAAAATATTAAGATATTTTACTACTTGTAAAGGGTTTTCTAAAAATACATAAATCATAAACTCTCCTATTTAAAAGCAAACACAGAGACATATCCGTATCCTAACTGAGAATACAAAAGTAATACCTGAAGTATACCTGGATTACTTCAGTGTAAAGTTGTTTCTTTTTAGTCTGCTTCATGATTGATGGTTATGTGATAATTCATTATGTCATTAGATTTGTTAATTTCACCTGTATGATGCTTAAGTTTCCTGTCTGATTATGAATACCCTACTTCCTTGAACATTGTCAGGCACGTGACCCATGTTTATGGAACTAACTTTTATATAATTAGTAACTTACATATCTAGCTCCATTTTATCTTATTGCTAAACTGCTGTTCCAACACTGTTTTCAACCAATTTTATTCTGTTTTCCTGTATTTTGAAGTATCATTGTTATTGTATATTCTCTTCATACTGCATTGGAGGCTATTTATGGACTTCTGATAATTAAATTTCTTTTCCCTTCTGCTTCATAATTGTTGTGTTATGTTTATATTAAAGGTATGGTACTTTTTTTTTTGAGATGGAGTCTAGCTCTGTCACCCAGCTAGAGTGCAGTGGTACAATCTCGGCTCACTGCAACCTCTGCCTCCTGGGCTCAAGGAATTCCCTGCCTCAGTCTCCCAAATAACTGAGATTACAGGCATCCGCCACCATGCTGGACTAATTTTTTTGTATTTTTAATAGAGACAGGGTTTCACCTTTTTGGCCAGGGTGATTTCAAACTCCTGACCTCAAATGATCTGCCTGCCTTGGCCTCCCAAAGTTCTGGGATTACAGTCATGAGTCACCTTGCCCGGTCACACATTTTTATTATATTCATTTCTAAGTAGTTTCAAAATATATACTATTTCAAACATTTCCAGGAATTCAGGAGTAAAGCTGTCTATGCCTGAAATTTTCCATGTGGAAAATAGCAAAGTTTTTCACACAGTTCAGATATTTTAGATGTTCTTTGTTATTTTGTAGCATTTGTTAAGTTTTCATTTTGTAGAGACTTTTCCAATGTATCTAACTTTTCAAATTTATCCTGGGATTCATAATATTATTTACATTTGTGCCATAATATCTATGTCGTTTAAGCTCATTCTGTATTTTCTATATATTTTTTCTTCTTGCTTCAGTCTGGTTATTTTATATTGGCCTACGTTTCATTATACTCTTTTCTTCCAGTATGTGTTTTAAAAATTTCAGCTATTGCATGTCAGTTTTCCAGTTCTCAGCTGGGCGTGGTGGCTCATGCCTATAATCTCAGCACTTTGAGAGGTCAAGGTAGGTGGATCTTTTGAGCTCAGGAGTTTGAGACCAGCCTGGGCAACATGGGAAAACCCAGTATCTACCCAAAATGCAAAAGCCATCCAGGTGTGGTGGCGCATGCCTGTGGTCCCAGCTACTCAGGAGACTGAGGTGGGAGAATTGATTGAGGTTGAGGCTCCAGTGAGCCATCATCACACCACTGCACTCCACGCTGGGTGGCAGAGTGAGATCCTGTCTTAAAAAATAAAATAAAATGAAATAAATAAAAATAGAATACTCCAGTTCACTTGTGAAAGTATCGTCTTGTAAAGTATTTTCTTGAATATATGTATGAGTTGTTTTAAAATCCATGTTTGATAAATACAATCTAGAAGTCACTTGTGGGCTTGTTCTTATTATCTTTTTTTTCCCCCATTGTGGCTTGTTATTTACATATTATAAATATATAACGTTATTTATATTTGTTTTAATATGTCAGTGTTTGCTCTAAGTTTTAAAAAATGTGTGTTTATTACATCATGGTTTACCTTCAAACAATATCACACCTCTTTGTACAAAATGTAAAAAACTTACAAGAATATATTTCTATTCCTTTCTATCCTTTGTACCACTGTCAAACATTTTACATCTACATACGCTAAATATCCTATAATGCATTATTAATATTTTTATTTTAGACAGTTAATTACCTTTTAATGAAAATTTTAAATAAAAGCAAAAATTATATTGTATATTCTATCTCAAAGTTACCACTTTTGGCCTTCATTAGTAGGGGTAAATCAATGGTTAGCATGATGACAGAGGTAAGATTTTGACTCCCAGGTGATTCAGGAATATCTGTAGATATTTTTAATAGTTGCAGCTAGGCTAGCGTGGGGGAGTGATTGCCACTGGCATGTAGTGGATAGAGGCCAGAAATGGTGATAGCACCCTGCAGTGCAAAGCACCTCAAAAGACCAATCTTAGGTTCTACAACAGTAATGCCATTTATAGGAGCAATTGAGGAAGTCACAAATCTTGTGACCTCTGACCACATGACTCTTGAGTAGTAAGAGATTATAGAAACTATGCTTACCTTCTAGCAGAATTCAGGCTTCTCCCATAATCCTAATCCTGTGGCTTTTCATTCTAATCTTGTGGCCTTTCATTAGTTTTTGGTTCCTAATCAAGGAGGGGATTTGTTTTAGGGAAGAACTATTATCATCTTTTCTTTTAAGTTAATCTACAAACTAAATTCCCCTCGTGGTTAGCTTGGCCTATGCTCAGTAATGAGTGAAGACAGCCAGCCTGTGAGGCTAGAAGCAAGATACGATCAGCCATGTTAGGTTTCTCTCACTGTCATAATCTTTGCAAAGGTGGTCATATCAAGATAGGGCTCATCATATGACATCATTTTACCTCGATTGCCTCTTTAAAGACCCTATCTCTAAATACAGTCACATCCTGGGGTACTGGGTGTTAGAACTTTGACATATGAATTTTTTTGAGGGGGGGACACAATTCAGCCCATAATATATATTTTAATGTAAATAAGACAATATGGCTGGGCTTGGTGGCTCCTGCCTGTAATCCCAGCACTTTGGGAGACCTAGGTGGGTGGATTGCTCAAGGCCAGAAGCTTGAGTCCAGCCTGATGAAACCCTATCTCTACATAAACATACAAAAATTTTCTGGGCATGGTGGCACACATCTGTAATCCCAGCTACTTGGGAGGCTGAGGCAGGAGAATCACTTGATCCCAGAAGGCAAGGTTGCAGTGAGCTGAGATCATGCCACCACATTCCAGCCTGGCTGACAGAGCAAAACTCTGTCAAAATAAACAAATAAATTAATAAAAAGACAATACATAAATAGTATGTGTGAGATTTTACTTGCCTTTAAACCATTTATATATATATATATATATACACACATATGTATTCATATATATGTGTGTATTTATATACATTTTTTATTAGATTTCAAAGAAAGTATTAACAACATTTTTTTCTCTGAAAAATTGGACTGGGAGTTTATGGTGACAGAGGAGAGTAAGAGTATAAATGCACTTTTAAAATCTTTTTTTACAGTTTGAGTCATTCACCATACTTTTGTATTACTTTTATAATGAGGAGAGAAATAACTTCACCAACTTTCACATTTTAATGATGAATGAATCATGGCTCAAATTTACCTGGAGTCACTCAATTATTTCCTGATAAAGCCAGGACTGCAATATAAGGTTTATGACAGTCATACCAGTTATCTTTTATGCCTGCCAAATAGCCATTCTACCCTTACAGAGTGATTGTATATGCAGATCTGAACTTTCCATTTCATTACTTGCATAGGTAATTTGAATCACATGATAATATCTTCGTGTAAGCAAGTTATTCCAAGCACTTAGTGAAAGCCATTACACTCAGATTTTCATTCTTCATCACCTTGCTTATTTCATGTTGCCTGGTGTATATTTAACATGGCTTTATCTTAAGATATTACTGTGTAATAGGTCATTCTGCCCTAAATTTTCAGCTCCTGTCCTTAAATATTCCATTACCATCTTCGTTATGGTAGAAACTCTGGCAACTCCAGGCCTCCTTGATCTTTGGCTTTCTCTATAAAGTTCGAAGTTCACCCAACTTCCAGTCAACAGTAGGTCCAATTCTCACCACATTTCCTTTATTACCTGGTACTATCGCAATAGTTGCCCCTAATTGTCTTCAGTGATCAGACCTGGATTGACATCCTGGGATGGACTAAACTCAACTCTGTACCACCCTGTGATTCCCAGAAATATATATAAGGTTGCCAGACCCCTCATGCGGTGTTCTCTCACTTGAACAGAGTTGAGAAAATGCAGTTGTGAATGCTCCCCTCATGTGAGAGACTATGTCATTCACTGTGAACAGTCAAATGTCACTTCATTACAGGGATCTTCACTTTAAACACAGGAGTTCTTTGGCTGAAATTAGAAAGGACCTGATGTGGCAGAAGCAGCAGCAGCAGGATTTCAAAGAATTCCACTTTTAGGTGGCTTGGACAATTTGTTCTGAAACCACACATGGTTTTGAATTTATTCCCTTTTAAGTGACTCTCTCATCTGGTTCTGTGAAGATGGAAGACTCAATTAAAGAACCACTGTGTGGCAGTCACAAGTAGGTCCTTTATCGTGCTCAGTATGGAGGGGGCAAAAAAGACTCTGGAACAAAATGTGCCGTAGCAGTTTCACTTGACCTTTCTTTACCGACTAGGCTCATTCAAACTTGTATTTTTTTAAAAAAAGAAGAAGCATAAAAGGCATCGAATGGCTTAGCTGTTTCCTTTAAGCACTGTGGCTATAGCGGGAAGAGGTCCTTATGCCATAGGTGTGCAGAAAACGATTCATCCTGTCTCTTACTCCCTTAGGAGGTGGCTGAAACTTCTCCCTCACTACAGCGTCCCATACACTCTCATCCAAATTCATTATTCTTAACTGCTTTTACCCACAGAGTTCAAAATTGAGAATTCAGATTGACCTGGGTGAGTCAAAGAAGACAGAGAGAAGAATGTCACAGTTGATTTGTGGAACCCCACGAGGCTTCATGGATAGAATAAACTGAATTGGGTCCAGCCTTGAAGAAACATATATTTGCTAAACAGGTAAAATGAACCTTCAGCCTTGTAAGGGCTTGACACAGAGGCATTTTAGCTAATAAGCATCCTTACTGAATTTTAATTGATCCTATTGACAAAAACAGAATTAGCACAACTTTCCACCAACAGGTCTTGTAGAAAGAAATAATTACGTGCTCTGTCAAATAAGTCTACACAAGGATCTCTAAAGTGGAGTATAGGAATGCCAGGTACATAAGATGATCATTCGGGGTGCTGAAAGAAAACTTAATAGAATTAAAACTTCTATTTATACATCTATTTTACCTAAAAATAAGGAAAAAATTGCTCTCCAGAATACTTATGAGTTGAAACCCACACCCTTCGGTCTTGTCTAAAATAGAGGGCCAGGTGTCCTGAGGGATTGGTGAGAGAGCGCAATGGGATTAAAAGTGGCAATTTAACTAGTCCCTTTATTTTTATCTGTTGTAGTTATCATAGTTTATACACAGGTGAATAAGCTATGATCTATTTATTGCATTATCCTAATTTAACTAAACCAAATCATCTCAACTTATTTAGTAAAATTCCTGCAAATCATATACAGACAACATAAACCACAAATGCAACAAAAAAAATCAAAATAAAAGAGCACTTTTACCCTTAGAATGAGCTTTTCATTGTTCATATTAAAAATTAAAGACAAAAATGGCTTAATAACATATACCACATTTAATCAGATTTCTCTGAGTCTACAATAAATCGTTCATAATAAATTCATGAGAACACTCTGAATTTTGTTTTATGAGTTAAAACGAGACAAAATTTTATTTAAATACTTGTCTTTCATTTTTTTCACTGCATCTTCTTGAATGTTATATTTGCAGTAGACTTCCTGAGGTTCAGTTGTAAATATATATAATTTATAGCAAGATAATAATACAATTAGGGCTATATTATTCAAATATTTTATTGATAGAGCATATCATCAAAAGTGTTTAGAGACCACTGGTGAGATCTCCCCTTCCCTCTAGTCAGAGGAAGAAAACACTGTACTTTGAACCAAGGAAACTCCTTTTCAGTCACCACTGGAGCAAACCATGTGCCTTTTCCAGAAACGAATATCAAAATAGAGGAGTTAAGAAACAATGATGCCATATTTTGTAGGTCATGCACTTTTGGTTAAACAAAGAGAGAGACATGAACTCAGGGAAAGGTGAAGACCTTTCAAGAGTTGTTTTCAGGTGATACTTGGGCATTCACATTCCTAAAAGATTAGTAACATTTCAGATGGAGCCAGAAAGGCTAAATTACAAATTCCCTAGGTAAAGTTTAAAAATTATATCATACTCCTTAGCTCTATCTCCTTTCCCAGCCTGGCTCCAGTAAAAAGTCAGCATAAAATTCTGCATGCATTATTACCCATTTGCTAGCCTATCAGATGAAAGCTCTATTCAAGGAGGTAGAATACTACTCACAGTAGCTCTTGTTCAGAGATAAGGAAACTCTTTCCCAAGTAGGAGGGGCTGCTTTGCTTTTTGATAAACCATGCATCCCACAATGCATGGATAACTTTGTGATGATATTGATTTCTACTAATAGCCATTGAGGAAGGCCAGGTCTTCTGGACAAGGCTAGCAAATCTCAATATCAGCAAGTAAGTCTCATTAGCAAATAATTCCTATGGAGACTCCAGACAAGATAGCAGATGAGGCCTCATCCTTTCTGTTTTACTACCCACAGATTTGGGTCAGTGAACTAATTGCCCTTTCCTGAGGTTTCCATAATGTCAGGCTTCCATAATCCTGCTCTTGACCAGCCTTAGTTTTGCTTCATAACTCTACTATGAAATATTCAAAGATTTTAGTTCTGACAGCTACTTGTATGTTCATGAATAAAACCTACGACAGTGCAGGATTTTATTTTTATAGCATCTGCCTGGATTGCACTTATTTAGGTGGAATGCAATCAAGCATGACTGTAAAAAAAAGAAATAAAATCCAGTGTCTTTTTTTCAATGCATTAAAGCTACACTATTCACATTTTGCTAAGAAGCAGAAAGTGAACATACATGTACCTAGAAGATAAAGGTTTTTCAAAAGCAAGCATGCTTTTATAAGAACTAGTTTAAGCTTTTACTGATTCTCCCAATTGGCATAAACATTTTTCTGAGTTGGAAACAAGATATGGGATTGGTACATCTACATTTTGTCTAGACTATGGGATCAAGAAAGCTACGAGCAATCTATTTGCAAAACTGGATACTAAACCCAACCTCTGGGAGAACTTTATGTCCTTGAGCTGTTATTTCCTGCAAGCAGGTTGAGTGAAATTCACTTAGATTTATTGTTATTAAAATTCTTCCTCATCACTATAAGCCTCATTATCACCCCCAGGTGTACAAAGCACTTTCCTTTCCAGATGCTTAAGTTGTTTTACTTATATTGCTGTAGCCATTTTTAAATATGTTTAAAATATCAGCTCACACACTTATCCCTACAATATCTCCCTATGGAGAAAAAGGAAAAATATAATGATTTAAATTGACATTTTCCCCTCAGTCTCTGATTAGAGAATCCAATGGCCATTCCCAAGCCATATCACTTTATTTCATTTATTTGTGTAGTATTCCAGCAAGATAAGAAGTGGAAGACATTTCCACCACCTAATAATAAATGTAAAAGGGGTACAGAATATTTTTTAATAAGACTTGTCCAAGGACACATTCTGAATTAGCAATATGCCAATAAGTTAGCCAAAGCCTTCTGATCTTTGCAACAACCTTCTTCCTGCTCAAATATGCAAATTCAATGATACCGACTTTTTGAGATCTACTCTGTGCAAGTCATATGCTTTGAACTCCTGCACACATAGAAATTATGAACCTCAGGGATGGTAAGTAGGGCAGGCATAAGCATGTACAATCAGAAAGTCACAGCAGTTTTATGGAAATAAAAGAGATTTTTAGACTGAGGTCAAAGCAGATTTGAAGCAAGTGTCTTAATGTGGCTTTTGGTACTGCTATTACCTTGGGTAAGTTTTTAAGTGTCTTTAAAGCAGAGGTTTCTCATCAAGAATAATTTTAAGAATTAAAATTATTACAGAGTAGTTTGAAGGATTAAATAAGATTGGTACATGTGGAGAACAATGTGTTTTATGTTTGTTTTTGTTATCATTATGGTTATTATTGTTTTCATTATTTTAATGACATTGTGTCCTTCCCACCCACAGCACCTTGACTCTCACCAGCACTGCTTACCTCAATGCCATTAAGATAATCATCATTATGAATTTTATCCCTTTTAACATCAGCTCTCATCCCTTGACCCATATAGATCCATGAGAAGGAAGGGGTACCCTTACTCACTGACCACACCCAGACTATGGTCATCTATCTAGCTCTCATTTTCTCAGTAATTCTTGTTAACACTTTTCATTTGCTTTTTTTCCCCTCTTCCCTCACTAGAATATGGGGCAGATATTTGTATTAGGTAGGTGCAAAAGGAATTGTGGGTTTTGCCATTAAAAGTAATTACAGTTTTGCCATGTAGGTGTTCACCTCAACATCTTAAAAGTCACTCTTGTCTAATCAATTCGGGGCACATATTACCAAAGCTTCAAGTCTCTTTTCAAATGCAGTTTCCTTAATATACGTAACCTTGATTTAGAGTTACAACCTTCCTTTACCTTTTCTGTACTTTTTTTAAAACTTTTTTTCTTTTCTCTTTCACTTATTCCCCAATTTGTCATTCCTTTTTAAATTTTTTCTGTGTTTTTCAAAATGTTTCTTAGCATTTAATAGAAGCAATTCACTGTATCAAACATGGGAAACAAGGATGCAGACAACATAGTCCCTTTGCTAAAGGGATTATTATTTTCTTTATAGGGCAGAGACTTACGCAATGGAAAAAATATGTGTTGGGTATCCAAATGAGATGGCACTGTGGTTTTTCTCTCAGCTCTCATCATTGAAATGAGTAATACAGGAATTATCAGAATCAATCGATTACAGAATCAATTATGTAAACTAGAAAAGAATCTATCCATTAACTTAAAACATTATAAAGTTTCAATGCAAAAAGGCTAGCTGAGACTGGATACAGAAGGATGGAATAGCAGGCCAGTTTGAGGTTCCTCCTATCATATCTCTCCTCTAATTTTAAAACTACAAATATGCTTCTAACTTATGAGGAAAAGGATGGAGTTGAGAGAAAGTCATAGGTTTGCTTGGAAAACTCTGTGTTGTACTCTTTTCTGCCATTCTTTTTTGACCATATCTAGCAAAAGAAAATGCACCACTCCTATTTCCCTGAGGGGGCAGGGAATTAACAAAGTGTATTATTGGCTCTTGAATAGAGATTAAATTAGTAGAAAAGGATGTGAAATCCAGAAATTGATGCAAGGATATAAGCAAACTTGGTGTATGCTAACAGCGGCATGTTAAATAAATAGGTGGTATTTGAACAACTCAGTAATCATTGGGAAAAAGATAAATCAGTGTGGTGATTCCTCAAAGATTTAGAACCAGAAATACCATTTGACTCAGCAATCCCATTACTGGCTATATACCCAAAGGATTATAAATCAGTCTACTATAAACACACACGCACACGTATGTTTATTGCAGCAGTGTTCACAATAGCAAAGACTTAAAACAAATCTAAATGCCCATCAGTGATAGACTGGATAAAGAAAATGTGGCACATACACACCGTGGAATACTATGCAGCCATAAAAGAATGAGTTCATGTCCTTTGCAGTGATGTGGATGAAGCTGGACACCATCATTCTCAGCAAACTAATACAGAAACAGAAAAACAAACAGGGCATGTTCTCACTCATAAGCGGGAGTTGAACAATGAGAACACATGGAGACAAGGAAGGGAACATCATACTCTGTCTCCTGTTGAGGCTGAGGGGGGATAGAGGAGGAATAGCATTGGGAGAAATACCTAATGTAGATGACAGGTTGATGGGTGTAGCAAACCAGCATGGCAAGTGTATACCTATGCAACAAACCTACACATTCTGTACATGTATCCCAGAACTTAAAGTATAATATAAAAAAGATAAATCACAATGCATACCTCCCAATATGCATAATAATAAATTTGAAATGGATATAATACTTAAGAATAAGAATCAGCTCATGTAAGTACTAGAGGAAAACTTGGACCAATTTTTTTAAAACTTCAGAGTGGCAAAAGTTTGTTTTCACCATGACTTAAAATCCAGAAACAATGAAATATTGATATATTTTATTGCTGAACAATTAAATAGAAACTTCTCCATGGCCAAAAATTAATAATAATCAAGAGAATGAGAAAGACACATAAGAAAATATTTGAAATTCATGGCACATTAACATTAATGATTTAATAATAATCTTTTTTTTTTCTTTTTTTAGACAGAGTCTTGCTGTGTTGCCCAGGCTGGAGTGCAGTGGAACCACCTCAGGGCACACTGCAACCCCCACCTCCAAGGTTCAAGTGATTCTCCTGCCTCAGCCTCCTTAGTGGCAGGGATTACAGGCCTGTGTCACCAAGCTGAGCTAAGTTTCGTATTTTTTAGTAGAGATAGGGTTTCTCCATATTGGCCAGGCTGGTCTTGAACTCCTGATCTTAGGTGATCCACCCACCTCGGCCTCCCAAAGTGTGAGGACTCAATAATCTTAATATTTAGGGAACTTATAAAATCAAGAGGGAAGAGTGAATCCACTTCCAGAATAGCAGAAAGAGGAGCACAAAAAAACAACTATTTAACTACAGAAAATTATTTTTAAACCTCAGTAGTTTAAATTGGATTTTAAATTAAATTTTAATTAAATTGTTAATTGAGAGATTGTCCTAAGAGCTTACAACAAATAGAGACACATTTAATATTAAGAAAATTCTACTAAATTTCACAAGAAGAGCAAGAGAATAGCACAAGAGCCAATATCCACTCCTCCCAGCCACTTCAAGCTG
Source organism: Aotus nancymaae (assembly GCF_030222135.1). NCBI lineage: Eukaryota > Metazoa > Chordata > Mammalia > Primates > Aotidae > Aotus > Aotus nancymaae. The sequence goes on along the minus strand of NW_026988494.1, from coordinate 2,921,353 downwards.
CATCTTATAGAAATGACTCCAGATGCTCTATTCCAGGCAGATGTGGCCAAGAAGATGAGAGTTTTGTTTCGTTTTGTTTTGTTTTCTGTTTTTCCAAGCTCCTAGTCTAGAGCTACAATTTCATCCCAGGAAACGTAATCTGTTGTTTTTAATCTACCTCACTCTAATGTTGGTGAGGTTCTCTGCGTAGCATGCATGGCCACAATCATCAGTGTTCTCTTCACTTCAACCTCCACTAATGGGATGAAAACTCCAATCCAGGGACAGACAACTGAGCATACTGGTTGTCATGCCCTTTTCATGCCCTCCCCAGCTTCTTCATAAGCCAATATTACCCGGAATTACCACACCCCCATCTCTACCTTATAGAACAAGTGTCATTCTGGAAAAAGCAGCACACTGCTCTCACTCACAGATGCCGTGCACTGATGGAAAGTCCTGTAAAGAGGGAGAGGCAGGCATTAAAGAGAAGAGTTCTTCAGCTTTACCTGAAGGAACTAACTGTATTTGGAACAGAGTTTAGAGAATCCCATGCCTAAAGGCATTGTCACAAACAATGGTGTTCTTGGCAGGAAATAATTAAGATCTCATGATTCCATGATCCTGGTAGCAACAAGCAAAATGGAATAGCAGCTAGTTTAACAGAGAGAGCAAGGCTAAAAAGACAGCTAAGAAGACCCCCATGGGCTCACAGTCAACCCTGGAGGATGAGAAGGCTGTATGCTTCTGCTAGGCCATCTCCACTCAGAAACAATTACAGCAGGATGTTAAGCAGTTTTGAAAACTTCCCAAGCTGCACACAGATTAGTCCAAAAGGGTAGAAGCCTCATTAATACTTGAGCTTGAAGCATAAACTATGACTGAATACTGGCTGAACAGCTACTCTGACCAAGAGACAAATCTTATGAAGCTAAACATAAAAAAATCACACATTCCTGTTGGTATGGAATAATGTGTACATGTCCAAGGCTTCACACTCCCACTAATAATCAGAGACAGAAAATGCAAGCTACTAGTCCCCAGCCAAACTAGTGGACCAAACACATAAACTCCTGCAATTATGATAGCAGCTTCAAAAGTATATACATATTCAATAATAAGTGACAAGTATCTGTCTGGCCATGCTGACCGAAGTACTCTTTGACCATTTATTAATGGCTTCTCCTGACCCAGAGGTTAGTGCTAGGTCATCATTCTAAAAGATACAAACAAAAAAAAATTGTGTAAGGACACAGAGACTATATACAAGGAAGGAAATAAACTTCAGAGAGTAAATTCAGCCAGATAACTAATAAATACATGAAAAAGCAAACAACAAAAAATACCAGCACTCTAAGGGAATCAGTATCCAGAGTAGCTAAAATATATTATTGCAAATGTCCAATTGTCAACCAGAAAAAAAATTACAAGACATGAAAAGAAACAGAAAACTATGACCCATATCCAGAGAACAAAGGCAGGGCATGGAAACTGATTTTGAAGGGCTTTCAATGTTAGACTTAGCAGACAAAGACATCAAAGAAGCTAATATAAATATGTTCAAAGAACTAAGTAAATCACATCTCAAAAATTAAATAAATGTATAATGACAATATCTAAACAAATAAAAAATGTTGATCATAAGATAGAAATATAAAAACAAACAATTCTGGAATTGAAAAGTATAAGCAATATGGAAAATTATCTAAAGAAGCTCAAAATAGACCTGAGCTGGCAGAAGAAATAATCAGTGAATTAAAGATAGATTGAGATTATGCAATCAGAAGAACAGAGGGAAAAATACAATGAAGAAAAATGCAGAGACCCTCGAATAAATGTGAGATGCCATTAAATACACCAACATGTACACTAGAAAGAGGAGAGAGAAAAAGACAGAAAAAACAGTTGAAGACCTAATGCCTGAAAATTTCCCAAATTTGAAGAAAACCTTACTCAATACATCCAAGAAGCTCAAGAAACTCCAAGTATGATAAATACAAAAAATCCACATCTAGTCACATCGTATCCAAAATGTTAAAAGCCAAAGATAAAGAGAAAATCTTGAAAACAATAAGAAGAAAAATGACTATTCACACACAAAGAAAACCCAATAACATTAACAGCTAAGTTCTCATCAGATATAATGGAAGGTAGAAGGCAGTGGGATGGAATATTCAAAGTATTAAAAGAAAAAGAAAAAATCAACTAAGATTCTTATAACTAGGAAAAATACCTATCATCAAAAATAAAGGTGAAATAAAAGCATTCCAAGGTTAAAACAATACCGAGACAACTTGTTGCTAGCAGAAATGCAATACATTTGACAATAATAGAATAAAAGAGTTGAACATAAACTGTATTGGAAATGGACGGAAAGCTGTGTTGAGTAAAGCATGACACTAGATGGTAACTGGAATTCACAAGAAGGAATGAAGGGAATCAGAAATAGTGAATAAGAAGGGTAATTGTGTAAGTCAGTGTTCTCTAGAGGGGCAGAATCTAATAGGCTGTGTGTGTGTGTGTGTGTGTGTGTGTGTGTGTGTGTAGATAAAGTTTGTTAAGTATTAATTCACATATTCAAGGTCCCACAATAGGCTGTCTGCAAGTCTGAGGAGCAAAGAGAGCCAGTCAGAGTCTCAAAACTGAAGAACTTGGAGTCCCATGTTCAAGGGCAGGAAGCGGCTGCCCTTGAAGAGGGCGAGAAAAATGTAGGCTGCGAGGCTAGGCTGATCTCACTTTTTAACATTCTTCTGCCGGCTTTATATTTGCTGGAAGCTGATTAGTTGGTGCCTACCTGATTAAGGACAGGTCTGCCATCCTCAGTCCAATGACTCAAATGTTAATCTCCTGTGGCAACACTCACAGACACACTCAGGATCAATGCTTAGCATCCTTCAATCCAATCAAGTTGACACTCAGTATTAACCATCACAAGTCCACCCCTTATTAACTGGAACCCATACACATCTCCTGAGATCATACATAATCTTCAAATAAAGACAATAAATAAGGTCATAATTACACCTAACATAATACAACTATCCTTTGTGCAACTGGAAACTCACCAATCCTCAACCCAAATGCTATTTCATAAAGTTAATAATACTTAAATGCTGATATGAAGTAAATATTATGTCACATGATAAAGGAAAATAAAATAAAATAAACATATTTTCTTAGTACAAGTGTATAAGTGCACAAACATGTTTTTAACAGAAGAAGGAGGAAATGCTCATGACAGTTACAGTCCTCATTTCTGCAGCTGGTCACATGGTGGTAGCTGGTATTAATGACTACCTTCTTCTACTATCCATTCTATATTCCCATTGCCTTCAGCAAGCACCTCATCAAGTCATGGATTTTTTTTCAAGGTGGAGTGACTCAAACCTTTATTCCTGAGGGTCTGGACCATTTGTAGTCCTGCCTGGATTGGGCTATTATATTTTCCCATTTACCTTAATCACAAGGCATGGTAATACTAAGAGACACCCTAATAGATCTCCTGTATTCCATGCATACTCTTCCTAACCTCCATTATAGAGCAGTAGACCAGTTTCATCTTGATAGTCCAGGTCCATCATCACAACCAACACTGTAATTCCTTTCTTAGTCTTTTGACTTAAAGTTAGGAGGAGCTCAAAGTGTTCAGGTGGCAATCTTAACTTCCAGTTTAATGGAATTGTTGTGTCTCCTGATGGCAGTGTTCCTCCCTCTAGAACTAAGACATGTAGGCCAGCAGAACATAATGTGGGAACAGGAAGCAAAAATTTTGCTGTCTCACTAAGGGTGATGGTGAGTGGTGCCACTTCCACTTCCAACCCTTGATTCCTGGACCTGTGAATCCTGGCTATGGGAGAAACAGTACCGTATATTGGATGCTAATTCAGAGCATACTCAGCTTTCTGGAGAACTTTTCCCCAGCCTGAAAAGTATTGTCATCTAGCTGGAGTTGTAATTTTGACTTCAAAAGGCCATTCCTCCATTCTGTCAATCCAGCTTCTTCAGGATGATGGGGAACATGGTAAAACCAGTGAATGTCATCAGCATGAGCCCATAGCTGCACTTTTTTAGCCTCAAAGTGAGTGCCTTGGTCAGAAGCAATGCTGCATGGAATACCATGACAGTGAATAAGGCATTCTGTGAGTTCACTGATGGTGGTCTTGGTAGAAGCATTGCTCACAAAATAGGCAAACCCATATCCGGAGTAAGTGTCTATTCCAGTGAGGAAAAACCTCTGCCCTTTCCATGATGGAAGAGGTCTAATATAATCAACCTGCCACCAGGTAGCTGGCTGATTGTGCCAAGGAATGGTGCCATAGCTCACTGTTGGTCTCTGCTAGTGGCAAATTGGGGACTCAGCAGTGGTCATAGTCAGGTCAGCCTTGGTGAGTGGAAGTCCACATTGCTGAGCCCACGTGTAACTTCCACCTTTGCCACCATGGCCACTTTGTTCATGGGCCCATTGGGTGATGACAGGAGTGGCTGGGGAAAGAGGCTGAGTGATGTCCACAGAATGGGTCATCCTATCCACTTGATTATTAAAATCCTCCTCTGCTGAGGTCACCCATTGGTGAGCACTCACATGGAATACGAATATCTTCAGAGTCTTGACCACTCAAAGAGGTCCATCCACATACCTCTTCTTCAAATGTTTTTGTGACCAATTTTCCAATCATCCTTCTTCCAAGTCCCTGACCATTCAGCCAAACCATTGGCTACAGCCCATGAATCAGTATATTATTGCACATCTGGCCATTTATCTTTCTATGTAAAGTCCACAACCAAGTGCACTGCCCATTGGGAAGATTCCCCTTTACTGCTATCCTTCAGGGATGTCCTAGAAAAAAGGCCATAGTGTTGCAGCTGTCCACTTTCAAGTGATGCCTGCATATTGTGCAGAACCATCTGTGAACCAGGCCCTAGCCTTCTCTTCCTCTATCAACTGATCATAGAGAACTCCCCATGAGGCCATTGGTGCCTGCTGGGAGAGAGAAGGCAGGGTGGCAAGAGTGGAGAGCATGGGCATTTGAGCCACTTCCTCATGTAACTTACTTGTACCTTCAGGATCTGCTGGTATATATCACATATATACCACTGCCATTTGATGATGAAATGCTGCAGTGCACAACCCACTTTATGGCCAGATGGGTCAGAAAGCACCCAGTTCATGATAGGAAGTTCAAGTTGCATAGTGACTTGATGACCCATAGTCAAACATTCAATTTCCACCAAAACCCAGTAACAGGCCAACAGCTATCCCTCAAAAGGAGAGTAGTTATCTGCAGAAGATGACAGGGCCTTGCTCCAAAATCCTATATGCCTCTGCCGTGATTCACCTATGGGGGCCTGCCAAAGGCTCCAAACAGCATCCCTATCTGCCACCAAAACCTCAAGCACAATTGGATCTACTGGGTCATATGATCCAAGTGGCAGAGCAGTTTGCATAGCAGTCTGGACCTCTTGTAGAGCCTTCTTTTGTTCTGAACCCCACTCAAAACTGGCAGCCTTTCAGGTCACTCAATAAATGGGCTGGAGTAACACACCCAAATGAGGAATGTGTTGCCTCCAAAATCCAAATAGGCCGACTAGCATTGTGACTCTTTGTAGGGAGCTGGAACAACACACCCTCTCTATAGTGACCAGCAGCAGGGCCGCTGTGAACTTTGGTTGAACTTCCGGGAAGTAAAATCACAGTAGGAGGATGTGTATGTCTTGGAGAGAACAGACAGGCCTAGAGAGACTTCTTGCTCACTGGATCTAATCATCATAATGTCATCAATTTAGTATTTTATAGGAGCAAAAAGCAATCAAGATCTCTCCAAATAATATAATGACACAAAGCCATAGAGTTGATATACCCCTGAGGAAGGACAGTAAAGGTATATTGCAGGCCTTGCCAGCTGAAGGAAAATTGCTTCTGGTGGGCCTTATGGAAAAGAATGGAGAAAAAGGGATTTGCCAAGTCAATGGCTGCATACCAGTTACCAGGAGATGTGTTAATTTGCTCAAGTAATGAAACCGCAGCTGGTATAGCAACCGCAATTGGAGTCACCACTTGGTTAAGCTTGCAATAATCCATTGTCATTCTCCAGGATCCATCTGTCTTCTGCACAGGCCAAATGGGAGAGTTGAACAGGGGTGTTGTCAGAATCACCACCCCTGTGTCTTTCAAGTCAATGTCATAGGTTAAAAAAAAAAAAATGGGAGGGCCATTAATAGAATAAAAGTAACCAAAGATATATGGAAACAAAATGCAATATGTAGATCTTAATGGGGTCTCGTTCAAATGAAGGTAGCTTTAGAAAACATATTTGGAAATATTAGAGAAAACTGAATAAAGACTATAAAACTATATATATTAGTTGAGATCAAAGAATTTTCATTTTCCTTGGTGTGATAATAAAATAGTGATTATGTGTACCAACGTACTTATTTCTAGAGATAGGTGCTAAAATATTTAGAAGTGTCATATCTGAAAATTTGTTTAAAATGTTCTGCAGCCGCCTTGGTGCTTGCCTGTAATCCCAGCTACTCAGGAGGTTGAGGCACAGGACCATTTGAGGCCAGGAGTTTGAGGTTGCAGTAAGCTATGATTGCACCACTGCACTCCAGCCTGGGTGACAGAGGGAGACCTGAGACCCCATCTCTCAAAGAAAAAAAAAAAATTCAGCAAACACACGAACACAAAAGAGAGCTAAAACAACAATAAAATATTTATTCCTGAATCTACTTGATGGGTATGTTGGTGTTAACTAAACTGTTCTTTTTACTTTTATCATTGCTTACTCTTTTATAATAAAAATTGGAAAATATAGTTTCATGCCTTAGTTTTTATGACAATAGTTTTCAAACAGGTATACAACTTAACCTTATTAAGACATATGAGATTAAAATATGTTAGTAGCTCTGCTTCTTAATTTTTTAAATAAAGTTTTGTTTAGATAAATTATTAATAAATCAATATTCATATTTTGAGGTAATAATTTTTAGCTAAATATTATTTCTGTTAAAAACTACTGAACAGTAAATATCTGTAAGTGGTGGGATACTGTTATTTATTTTCTGAATTTTCTGAGTATTTAATATAACAATGATTAACTTTTATTAGATATTTGCTCTGTGTTAAGCACCATGCTATATTTTTTACATATAATTACTTATTTATTTCCCACAAAACATTTGAACTATTAGAAGGATAGGATTGATGGGAGATGAGACAAACCAGGTGAAATTTTAAAAGGTTTGCATGAGCACTATGAGAAATGAGAGAGGGATCCATTCAAGGATGCACAATGGGATTTCCAAGTATGGTTGAAAGTCTAGCTTAGGGTGGATCCATGAGGTTACATCATAAAATATAGGTCATATAACTTGTGCATTAGTGGTATTTCTTCTTGTTTCATAGCCCATATGAAGCAATAGAGAGATTAGATAGAGGGATGGGTCCGAGAGTGGGGTTGGCAGGGCAAATGCAATAGAAGGATGAAAACACATGAATTGATCATGCTGACAAAAACAGTGACTGAAGATAAGTATCACATGATTCAGAGAAGCAATGAAGCCTTGGTTGGAAGGTGGTAGGTCATGGACTAAAGGTTATGAGTATGTGAGAGCCATGCACAACAAAGCAACCATTTTATTTTATAGATAAGGACATTAACTGAAGTCAGAATCCACCCATTAGGACGTTCTCAAATATACAAAGCATGCACTGCAGACAGGCAGAATTATAAAGGGATAAAACATCCACTCTTTCAGGCTTATTTTCTAGGAAAAGAGAGTCTTTGTGTAGGAAAGTAGTTGAAACCTAAAGAATTAAAGGTGTTTGAGATGGAAGCTAGGGAGAGAAAAATGTGATGAGCATCTCCCTTAAGAAATGTAGAAATGCATATGGCTTCTAGATGTCATCTAAGCTGAGAAATCAGGAGCAATAGATCATGGATGAAGGATCTAAGACATTTGTGAAATTAAAAATATATATATTTGGCATAGATGGTATGTTCATTACTGTCTTCTTTATTTGCCCCTAAAGATTAAAGATAAAATTTTCAATAAAAAGAGCAATACATGATACATTTAGGAGGCAACAAAAAAGTAGAGCTTCTTTTTTTTTAATTTAGTTTTGTAGAGAAAAGAATCTTGAGAAACAGAGTAGGCAGAAGCTTCCTTGGAAAGGGAAAGGAGACAAGCTCACCTCTGTGTCTTATGAAAACTACGAAAAGTCAAGCATGAGAAGCTGAGATTTGACACTTGGAAATTAATAGGCAATTGACTCTATCCATGTTAGCCACACGTGATGTTAGTATACTTGCCACTATGGTTTCTTTGAAAATAGAATTTGTACTTTTGTCTGTCTCTGTTCTTCTAATTGAAGATTATGTTAAGTGGATTTAATTAACGACAGTATAAATGAAAATCCATGCCTAGCATTGGTTGCTATAAGGAATGTCAAAGAGGTACAAGATATGGTGCCTTCTCAAAAAAAATCTGCAAATTAAATGTAGAGAGAAGACTTGAACTCAGGAACCAAATGAAGACATGATGCGAACAGATGTTTGAGTTTATTTAGAGCCAATCAGTAATGGAGGAAACAATCCTTGTAACTGAAAAAGTTTTATAGAGATGAGCCTTAAAGTGCATTTTGAATGAAGCGAAAAATTTATTGGCAGGTGGTGCGGGCAATCACTGGTTCAGAAAACAGTAATGTGGTAAAAATGGACATGGTTTCTATGTGTGTATGTGTGGGGTGGGGTCAACAGGAAGGGAGAATATTTATAAATTGAACAGTGAAATCTAAGTAAAGATTCTATTAAGGTTTAAAAATATCTACTAAGTGCCTAAATAAAACTAATTATGTGTTAAAACAGAAGAAGAATTGTTCCAAGTAGAAGATATTTGTTAAAAGCATAGTTAGAAAAATGTTAATGAAAGCTAGATATGACCATGGCAATTACTAATCAGTATAAAGAAATATTCAAAATTCCAGATGCCCTATAAGACACATGGAAATGTCTGGAGTTTTCCAAATTGAAGAAGTAAAACATTGTAAAATTGTGCCATAGTCATAGTTTCACTGATATTCTTTACGTACCACTAAACCTCTTAGTCTTCATTTTCTTTTCTTTGACATGGAAGAGGGACACAGGCAAAGCCAGAGTATAGACATCAGAGAGAGAGAGAGAGGAGGACTCACTCCCAGGGCATAGCTAAACAACCATCATTTAGAGAATAGGCTATGAATGAAAGTAAGTTTTGAAAGTTTTGATGGTTTACTTTATTTAATTTGAACAACTGAATTTTAAAAGATCTGATACTTTTTGTGAATTGTATAAACAGAGGAGCACTCATTCTCATACAGTCTGCATCAGATAGAAACATGGACTGATGAGAGGATTCAGTACATGATGTAAAACTAGAACAAGAACAGAGACTGCAGACCACTAGAATAGACCAGTCGGGAAAGGCTCTTCCCTTCATCATACATGAATTATTAGCATGCAGAGAAGAAATTGAAAGTCAATACAAAATCATACCTTATAACTTCTTACACTTAATTTTGTAAATATCTGTGCCATGTCAACTGCTTAATATAATGTGTGCTCTTTGTACTAGAGGACAGCTTCAGTTATTAGTAACTAAACTAATTTATACTGAGGTGTTGAGGTAAAGGATTCTTCTCAGTTTATTTGCAAACAGATTTCCTTAACCAACAACTGCAGTCAAAATATTGTTGTTTAGACTTGAGCAAATACAAAGCATTCCTTAGAGAAAGTGCCTGGACCAAGAAGCTATTGAGGTTTATGTGTTTGTTCACCAAGTATTTCTTCAGCCAATTTATTGAGATATATGAGCCACAGTATGCAGGGAGCTGGAGCATGAAATCATAACTGGATATTTCCTTTATCAGTTATCTATTGTTGCAGAGCAAATTACTCTAAAACTGAACAATTTAAAGCAAATATTTATTCTCTAGCAGTTTCTCTGGTAAGAATCCAGGAGCAGTTTAGCTGAATGCTTATGATTGAGAGTCTTTCATGAGGCTGCAGTCAGCTTGTTGAGCAGGGCTGAGATCACTTGGAGGAGCTAGAGAACTGGATTCCAAGCACACCCAGAGGGCCCATGGCAAGAGGCTTCAGTTTCTTGCCACCTGGGTCCCTCCCTTGGGCTACCCAGGTTAGGGCAGCTGGTGTCCCCTAGTGCAAGTGATGAAAGAGAGAGAGAGAAAGAAGGGGTCAGGAGAAGAGGGGAGGGAAAGCCCAAGGCAGCAGTCCTAGTCTTTAATAACCTAATCTTGAAAGTAGTGTATCATCACTACAGCTGCATGGGATTGGCCACATAGACCAACTCTGATACAAAATGCAAGGAGACCACACAGGGTATGAATGCTAGGATGGGGAATGATTTGGGGCCAGCTTGCAGGCTTTTTACCCTCTTACCTTATAATAGTTGCATTGTAACTGTAAATATAGACCATAGGAAAGTAAACAAATCAATTACAATCAATAGTTACAGATGAGGCAACCATGACTTAAGCAGAAGCCTGAAGGTCGAGAAGGAACTGCTTTTACATAGGGTGGACCCAGACACCCAACTTTATATTCTATATTACCCTCATGATAATAGAAATGAAATGAAGGGCAAGTGCATGGTTCTTCTAAACATGAAATTTGGCTCCTGCATAAATACTTAAAGGCATGTTGACACAGGGCAGGCAAACCACAAAATTGAGGCTTAGCCTAGGAGAGTTTTTGACTTCAACCAGCAAAGAATTCAAGGATGAGCACTGGTGTAAGATAGTAACTTTTATTGAAGTGGCAATGCACAGCAGCAGAAGAGGTACCACTCCTTGTGGAGCAGGGCTACTCCATAGGCAGTGTGCCCAGACCAGCGGCTCAGAGGCAGTTCTGCAGTCGTATTTATACTCACTTTAAATTACGTGCAAATGAAGGGGTACAGTATTCAGACATTTCTTAAAAAGCGGGGGCTGTGGTAACTTTCAAATGTTGCCATAGCAATGGTAAACTGACATGACACTGGTGGGCATGTCTTATGGAGAGGTACTTCCACCTCTTCGTGTTTCAGTTCCTACCTCCAGAGTCAAGTCCTGCCTCATACCTCAGTGTAACTGTCCAGCCTGGCTAATTCCTCCCATCTTTCTTGCTGCCCTGCACCTGCAAGAAAGGACTTTTTGAACTCAATTGAGCCCTAAATAATAGGGCAGTTGGACTGGAGATTTTCCTGCTTTTTGTAATTATGTCATTGTGCTTCTAAGGTTCAAGGCTGAACTCTAAGAATGAGCCTACAGAGGGAAAAATAAAAATAAAATAGTCCAGAAAAGAGAATTTAAATGCCTTATCATGACTCTTGGACATTTATAAGTAAAAGTCTGGACAGATTCAAGTTTATGATCCTCTGCATGCCTTCTTCATTCCAGTCAGGGACACATCTATAATCCATTCCTCCACAAGACAAATGCTGCTTCTCTTTGTTTAAAAATGTTTTAATTTAATCATCACTGTTGCTGGCACTGCTTCAGGCCTTATAATAAACAAGAAACATTCTCCATTGAATTAAATTCGCCACAAGAGTTTGCCAGATCCATGGATTGCACTCACGCTAGAAGCTAACGCTATCGGGAGCGCTCAAAGAAATATCAGTCGGCCTGTTATGGGCATGTTGCTTCTTATTTGTAGAAAATGGAAATTGAAAAGGCTGGTCATGTTCAGAAATACTAATGTGGCCCACATAGCCATCTTCAGGTTTCTTAGTTAGACGATGTTCTGTGCCTGACCCCTGCCCAGCTCTCATGGTGGATCTTGAAGGACTGGCATTAATTATCTGAGTATCACTTGCTTTGTCCACAGACAAGAGCACTTATTATCCAGATGAATAAATAATTCCAGAACTAACTGTGTAATATAAATACAAAGCCCAGCGGAATGTAAAAACCTCTGAAGCTATAGCCAAATCAACAACGGAAGGGACAACCTGGTTCCAGCTAACCCTGACCTTTCAAACTAAGCAGAAACCCAGGGATTAACAATGTGCAGGTATATCATGTGGTATAGGTCCTTGCTGCAACAGTTACGGCCCAAACTGTCCCATCCAGAGTTTGAGTTAATTGCAACCATTGACTGTTTTTGCAACATGCAAAAAATTGCATCATAAGGAGAGGTTGCCTTTCACTGCAGATGACCACCAATGTTTAAGGTCCCTGAGCATGTTGAGATGGTACCAGAAGACGGCATTGTAAAAGTACCCATGATACGCTTACTCATTCCTTTAATTAATTAGGGCTTAGTCTCAAGAGACTGCTACTTAATTCAGGCTCATCCTAGGTCTTTAGCTATCCTGAGGAACTTTATATTAGAAAGCTGTCATATGTTCCCACAGTTTAGTTATGGATTTAACAATCAAAACAAAGTACCCAGTTATTCAATATTTAAACATAGTGTATTTTAGTGTTTTCTGTTGGAAAGGTTTTCTTTCCTCTCAGGGACATAGTCAATGTATTTGAAGTTTCTTTTCAATGGAAAGTTGCATACATTTTTACTCCACAAATTCAAAGCTGGGTTGTTCTTGTGTCATCAAACTCACTGAAGCAGCTGAGTTATTATATTGGTGAAATTAATTATTAAAATGAAGACATGCTTTGTTCTGCTTTAAAAGAAAGATAAAAGCCTGATCAATTAAAAATGGTTTTATATTACAGCTAATGTGCAATATGGATTCTAACATAATTAGTTGAGTTTGGAAAATTATTTTTATATTTTTTAAGCCTTCATTTAACACATTAATACATTCATTCATTTATGCACTCAGAAATATTAATTGTCTTCTGAGTACCAAATCTTGTGAAGGAAAATGGAAATAGAAAAGTAAATAAAACTTAAGTCCTATTGTTTATAAACTCTTTACCTAATATATCTGTGAACTCCCTTGGTCCTGGAAGTCAGCGGGGTGTTAAATGGGCTGTCTCTGGTGCGCTTTCCAAACACCGGATGTTTCTCTGAGAAATATATTGTATCAATACGTTCTTATTTTGTTCTGGACACAGTCCAAATTTGCCTTATAAAATTTAATTTTACTTAATTGAATTGTGCCTTCTGGTATTTGCAGTGCTCTAATGAGCATAAATCAATTTATTTAAACCAGAGTCATCTTAAATACTTATGGGGATTTTGGGTTTGCTTGGTGGCTATATTTTGTTTTTATCAACATTGGTAGATACTAGTTCTTTTAAAAAATGAATTATAATGTTATTTATTTTTAATTACATTCTAAAAAACAGACAGAAAAGTGATGTTGTGTAGTACATTTTGTACACCCAATAAGTATCACTGGATTGGGAAGTTTCTTCCATTTTCTTTAAATTAACTTCAGCTTGGAGCTTTTCCTAATGACAATAGTTTCCAGTATCACCTTCAAGTATCAAAAGAAAAACCACGGTAATTCTCATGAGAAGTTAAATAATTTCTCACTTTGTTTCAAGATGGCATTTCCAATAGAGTAATTGCTCAGAAATGAACAGGATAGAGAAATGGCCCCTGAAAAGGTGAAAGGTACGGAAAATGCACAGTGACATGGAGCTAACATACGTATATTTCTTTAGGAGATTCTGGTGCCCTTCTGATAGCCTAAGCTGTCACCCATCATTGCACCAGGATTCTGCATTGCTTCCCTCTGTCTTTTCTTGCCATCACCTTCTCAGAATTTAAGTTAATAGAAACATAACTGGCCGAGGGCTCTGGTGCTTTGTGAAAAAGTTAACACAGAATATATCTGCAGGTATAATTCCTTTTTTTTTTTTTCACAGCCGCATTTGGAATCCATAGCCAAAACCAAGTCTGTCTGACTCCATAAAGCTATAAAAAATATTTGCCATACCCCCTTGTTTATCTCCTTATTAATTTTTACTAATTTGTGCTTTCTTCTTCTTCCCTCTCACCTTATCAAATTTTGACATAAGACCTTAAATAAAAAAATCTCTGTGAAAAAAACTGTGATTTGAATAACACTTTTTATTCTCAAAGCATGTCTTAGCTTATTTAATGGTAAGATGAATGAAGTTGTCAATTGTTTAACAGTTCACGCATTCATTGACTCCATTGATCAAAGTCAGGTTTCAGACTAGAAGTGAGGTGGACGTAGAAGAGTTAAAAATAATTGAGTAAGTCACACAGAAACAATAGTTAGAGTACCTCTAACTGACCAGATCTCTGTTTCAAAATACTAATTTTATTAAGAATCATCCAGAGCTTCCTGGAGAAATAAGTGATTCCAGACAAAATTTCCAGGCAAGTTTTGGACAGCTTATTGTGCTGGAAAGCAAAGATCTATTTAAAGTATAATTAAGTTGTGTCAATAGCACTTAGGATCTGGCCAGAAGGGACTCACACTGGTTACATAGGGGATAAATTGAGGGGGAAAAAGAAAAGACAAACAACAACAGCAATTGTAGCACATTTAACAATAATAATAATTTTAAAATACTCAGAACCATAAAAATACTTGAAAAGTGGGCCAAGTGTGGTAGCTCACGCTTGTAATCCAAGCACTTTGGAGGTCAAGGCGGGCAGATCACCTGAGGTCAGGAGTTCAAGACCAGCCTGACCAACATGGTGAAACCCCGTCTTTAAAAAAATATATATATTTTTTTTTTAAAAAAAATACTTGAAAAGTGGTAAGCAAATGCTCTCCTTTTCAGAAAAGTGCCACATCATATAATTATGTGGTGATAGAACTAGGTGATAAAATTAGGAAGTCACCAATTTTTAATGGCAAATGTAATAAATTGATGCATAAAAGACTCACCAATAGAAGTTAAAACCATTGTGTAAAATGTTGTAGGGAAAACAGATATTTACAAAATCTCAAAGTGTCACTCTCCCAATTATTTACTACTTCAAGGGAAATAGTACCTTGACAATAGAGTGATGACAGTCCACTGTAAACCAGATAATAGAATTTAGAATCACCAATAGTGATGATACAATACAGTAAAATGTATATAATATCACAAATGTGTCTTTGCCAAAAATGTTGAACCCTAAATCTAATAATGAGAAAAAAAATCACATATAGGCAGAATATGAGCTACCTTACAAGATAACTGGTCTGGTTTCCTCATATAACTCACTGTCATAAAATAAAGCTGTGTTTGTTGATAGTAGGGTGAGGGGGATTGTTGTAGATTTAAAGAAATTAATGACACATCACAATAAGATTTAATATGTAAACTTTGATAAAAAATTGAATTGGGGGTAAAGTCTATTGTGGTAAGCAGAATAATGTCCTCTCAAAGATGTCCACATTCTTATTTTTAGAAAATGTGAATATTATTACAAAGAAGCAGGAATTAAAATTAGTAATCACTGAACTTAAAGAGACTGTACTGAATTATCCAGATGGACCCAGTAAACGACAAATAATCTTTTAAGTGGAAGAGGGAGGTAAAATAGGGCAAGTAACAGTGATATATTGTGAAAAAGACTTGACTTTTCACATTATTATTGGCTTTGATGATGGAAGGTCATGAGCCAAGAAATATGGGTAGCCTCTAGGTACTGGAAAAGTTAAGAAATCAATTTCTATCCTCTATCTTCCAGAAAGAAACATAGCTTTTTAGGTCCCTTGATTTCAAACCAGTGAGAATCATTTCATACTTCTGAATTCAGAACCATAAGATAATAAATATGTGGTGTTTTAAGACCCTAAATTTGTGATAATTTGTTTCATTAATAAGGAATTAATAAAAATTTTGGAACCAGAAGTGGGGTGTTACTTTAACAACTCCCTGAAACAATACAGAAATGGCTTTGGAATTGGGCAATGGGTAGAGGCTGAAAAAAAATTGTAGGGAACATGATAGAAAAAGGAACATGATAAAAAACTATTAGCAGACATATGGATATTAAATGCTTTGTTACTGAGAGCTCAGAAGGAAACAAGGATTTTTCTTACTGGCAACTGGAGAAAAGAAGATCTTTGTTATGTAGTGCAGAAGTCTTAGAAGAATTGTGTTCTGCAGTTATGTAGAAAACAGACATTTTAAATATGTCAGTTCACATTTATCTGAGAAGCTTTTCAAGCAAAATGTTGAAGGCACAGCTAGATTTCTTCTTAATGTTCATATTAAAATGTGAAAGGAAAGAGATAGATTGTAAGACTAATCATTAAGAGAAAAGAAACCAAGAATTCTGGATTTGATAAATTCTCTGTCTATCCAGATTACAAAGAATGCTAAAAAAGAAAGTCAAGGGTGTGGCCACACAAACTTTGAATCATGACTGGAAAGATTGAAAGGTCAGAGTATTCTGCCATATAGAACTAATTGAAGAGATCAGGTAGGCTACTAGTGGATCCTCTCAGCCAGCCCTGCAGAATCCATCACACATGAAAAGAGCTTTTCTCTCTAATTGAGTAAATCTCTGTTACATGCATCTGAGACATACAAGGTTCCTGAGAACTTTACACCAGCAGAAATGTTGCCAGCTTGGATTGGAAGAGACAGCATAAAGTAAAAGAAGACTGTCAAATCCCCAAAAATATACAGGCAGAAAAGAGGCTGGTAAAATTACTCAATTGGAAAAATGTGCAACCTTTTCTTAAAAAAAAAAAAAGAAAGAAGGAAAAAATGACTCAGAAGAAAGAGCTTAAATCCCAGAGGACAGAGTCATGAGCCCAGAGAATTAATTCCATCCTTTAATTGATTTTGAAATTGGTTAAAACTATGTATTTTTTTCCTTCCATTATATCACTTTTTTGAATGGGAATGTCTCTGTGCCTATCACAACTTTATTTTGGGAAAAGGTAACTTGTTTCTTGAGTTTCACAGGTCTCTAGATGGAGAGGAATTTTTCTCCAGGTTGTATCATAGCCAGAGCCTCATGCTTACCTAAGTTAGATGGTGCAATTTGGACTATTGAGTTGATGAGACTTTGGAATTTGAGCTTATGCTTAATCAGTTGAGATTTGGGGAAACGTTGTGAGACTGGGTTCTGGGGCATGGGGGAGGCTCAGCTTCCCTGCTAGGATGTGTTCTTTCAGGCCCTTGGTCCCTCACTCACCCAAGAATCAGACCCCAAAGAGTTTTGCAGAAAGTGATTTATTTAGGCAGAGAGAGAGAAAACAGAGAAAGAAAAGCAGCTTTCACAAAGTAGTGGAAGGGGATCCAGATATAGAGTGGAAGAAGGGAACTTTTAACCTGGGAGAGCTTCCTGCCCCATTCAAATTTTCTGTCCTATGATAGGAGTTTCTTTAAACTTCTGTTACAATGATGGACCTTTGATTCTTTCCCGCACAGGTGAAAGTTAAACAAGACTTCTAAGATCCCAGATGGAGATGTGGGGTGGGGGAGTACAGGACTAGGAAGTTCTTGCCTTTGAAACTATGCCCCTTGGGCACCTGGGAAGAGAAAACATTCCCTCAGTCCCCTCCTTTAAACAGAAAAGTCCAACTGCTGTTTGGACATGGGCGTCGATTGCTCTTTAGCTACTTCCTGCTGAAATGGGGCATAGAAGGGGCCCTGGGTTGAGGTTTCCTCCAGAGGGAAGTCTTTCAGGGGCAGAGGTTGATCCTGTCGTCCACGATAGAGCTCATGAGTCAAGGACATCCAGGGTTCCAGTTGTAGGATTATTTATGACCTTATGGTTCTAGAAGAAACGAATGTGACAAGAAGGTTAAAGATAAAAAGCCCAGAGGCAATAATTATAGAATGGCTATAGACCGACCTAGGAGAGGATATAGTCAGGACAGCCAGTTGTTAAATAAGCACTATTTCATGAAGGTTTTTAGCTCTGTGTTTGATTGATTCTTGAGTTCTTTAACTTTGTTTAAAACAGCACTTAATTGGTTTGCAAAGTAGCAGCATTTCTTCCTAGAAAGAGACAGGTTTCCTCTCTTCCTGTTGTTAGTAGATTTAGGGTCCTTTTACTTTGAAGAGCTAAGGCAGTCAAAGAGTTAAGCTGTTTTGCAGAGTGAGCTGCCTTTGCAGAGAACATTAGCAACGCTTTTATGTTATTAATTAATTCCTGAGATAGCTTATAGTAACTGAATAGAGGTAGTAACTTTTCTAACACCAGCACCAAGTTTTTCTATTTTTTGACCCCTCCCCCTACTCCATGAAAAGAATAATTGGAGTTTGAGTGATAGTAAAGTTAAGAGTTATAGTCCTATTAATGCCATGATGTAAACTAGACCCATGAGTAGTTACTTTCCTGGGGATCTTGTCGGAAGAGGAGATGCAGATCCTCTAATGGCTAGCAGGTGTACAGAGAGTCATCTCCTGGAACTTCAGGAGGTGTCCAAGGCTTCAGCCGAGTGTGATGAATCCGTGAGTCAGTTCCCACCACCTTAACTGCCATTGGGGTAGACAGAATAACTGAAAATGGTCCTTCCCAAGATGGGCCTAGAGAGGGAGAATCAGGGTAGAGATTTAACAAACTCCAAGTCTCCAGGGCAGAACAACTCTTTCCCTTTTTTTCTAGGGTGTCCTTCAGGTAAATTTTTAAGAGCCTGTTGGTTCTTAGCCAAGGAGGTTGTGTCTTTTATTAGATCTGCTGTTTCCTTGTCTAATACAAGATCATTAGTAAGAAAGGGTCATCCATAAAGTATCTCATAGGAGCTGAGAGGAATATCGGGAGACTGCTCATCCTAGGACTCCTCGGACAGTTACAGACTTAGAAGATAACTGTGCAGGACAGAAAAGTAATACTGAGAAGGCCGAGCCAGTGTCCAGGAGGAGATTAACCTCCTGGCTTTCTATGGTCAGCTTTACCCGGGGCTCATTGAGGATGATGATGCATGCTGGCACTTGCCCCAGGCACTCTCAGTCCTGCAGTTGGGTCATCTGGTTAGACACCTCAGGCCTGGGAACCTACATCCCCTGGGACAGTGTGCTTTCCAGTGATCCCCTTGGCACAGTGGGCATGGATGAGTTGGTGGTCCATTCATCTGGGGATAATTTCTTATAAAATGTCCCTTCAGACCACACTGGTAACAAGCTCTGCACTGGCGGCTAACCCAAGCCTTTCCCTCATTTGAGCCCCTTGGGTCTGCTTGCCTGAGGGCCATGACTAAGGTTGTGGCTTTTTTCCGGTCTCTCCTGTTCCTTTCAGCCTTTTCTTCCTGGTCCCTATTATAAAACACTGAGGTTGCCAGGTTCAGTAATGAGTCTAGACTTGGTTCTGGCCCCAGGGCCAGCTTCTGGAGTTTCCTCCTAATACCTGCTGCTGACTGCGTAATAAACTTGCCCTTTAGTATTAACTGACTCTCAATGGAGTCTGGTGACAGGGGAGTATACTTTCTTAAGGCCTCCCGCAATCGCTCAAGGAAAGCTGTTGGGTTTTCTTCCTTTCCCTGAGTTATGGTGGATAACATTGCATAGTTCATGGGCTTCTTCCTAGTTCACCTTAATGCCTCAAGTATGCAGGTCAAGAAATGCCTATGGCCACAGTCCTCTTGTTCTGAATCAGGATCCCAATGAGGGTCCATGCCAGGGACTGCTTGTTTACCTGTATGAAGTCTATCATTTTCTTCTGGCATCATTAGGTCACGTACTTAACTAAGGTACCAGGTGTCCCCAGACTCTTGAGCCACTGCTAGAGCAGCCTCTCTCTCATTGCTGGTTAGAGTTTGGTTAAGCATTAGCATGACATCCTTCCAGTCTAATTCGAAGGACTGACCCACGCCCTGCAGAACATCTATGTATTTGTCCAGGTCATCTGAAAACTTTCCTAAGACCACCTTAATTTGCTTTAAATCAGAAAGTGAGAAGAGGGGGTGCACCTTGGTCAGGCCAAATTCTCCTCCTACTGTCTGTAGGGGGCAGAGTCTGGGCATCTGGGTAGTCTGAGATGCCTTGGCCGTCTCGGCCCTTCTTGGCTCCTGTCGGGGTACAGGGACTGAGGAGCCCTGGTTGGCATTGATGGAAGTAGTAGCCACAGGGAGTCTCAAATGTGGAGGTAGTCCTGAGGAGGGCTGAGTAGGGTTTGGGAACAGGCCTGACAGAGCTAAGGCTTATTCCTTAGAGAAAAGAAAACTTGCACATAGGGGACCTCAAGGCATTTACCCTCGCTTTTACAAAACAGGTCTAATTGTAGAATAGTGACATAATCTATACTTCCTGTAGGCCAGGATTTTCCACTCGGCAGAAGATATTTCTGCCACACTGTTCAGCAGAGAAAAATGAGCTGCTTTTTCTTCAAAGATTGTGTGTTAAATTGGCCCCGATTCTCCAGGATACATTTTAATGGTGACTTTATTTTGGGAAGAGTAGCACCCATCTGAAATCGAACACAAGGGATGCCCGCATCCCTGGTTATTAATTGCAATCGTGTGATCTGAGGCATCCCTCAAATAGGGCATTGCATCTGGGGCATCCCCCAGTCAGTACTTGGCAATTTCCGTATGCCAAAGATGCGTGATCATCTTTGGGCCTCCCATGTGCTGGGCTTAATCACACTACCAGCGCCATGGGTACTCACACTCACTGTCTGTGTGACTTTAGTGACCACCATAAAGACATGTGGACTGCTGGGATGGGTGATTCATACCAGCTTGTCCCTGAACCAGGCCAGTGAGACTAGGGAGATGGGTACTAATACTCCCTGGCAAAAGTCCAATTTACACAGGCCTGATTATAAAACTGCCCTAGGAGGGCAAACTTCTAGGAGGGGTCTCAGAGCATACAATTCAAAGTTGGCTCTGCATGGCTGAGGCTGGAACAATGCCCTCAGGACCTGTGCCTCCTCCCCCACCCCATTTTCCATTATAGGAAAATGCTAGGACCTGGTTTGACTATCTCCATCTTCTAGATG
Organism: Aotus nancymaae; assembly: GCF_030222135.1. Classification (NCBI taxonomy): domain Eukaryota; kingdom Metazoa; phylum Chordata; class Mammalia; order Primates; family Aotidae; genus Aotus; species Aotus nancymaae. The sequence goes on along the minus strand of NW_026988494.1, from coordinate 2,900,555 downwards.
GAGAAGTTCTGCCATAGAGAAAACCAATTCTAAGCATGACAAATTGTACATTATTATATTCTGGCACTATTTAGTTACATTGGGAAATGTACAGGTGTAAAAAACACAGTGTCCCATAGCCTTCAGCTTCTGAACTCCCCCAAAGGTTTGCCCCACTCGAGACTGATCCCACTGGGGATTTGAACTGGCAAACCTCATAACTGCTAGCCCTATGCCTTAACCTACTGTGCTAACAGGTCACTCCTTCTGAAAGCAGGCCGGGGAGAAGTTTGTCTTCCTGAAATCTGGACCCAGGTGTGGGCCCAAAAGCCTGGGCAGGGCTTGCAGCCAGCGGCTGCTTTTTGCTTCAGCTGCTGGCTCCTTCAATGAACTGAAAGTAAAAAACACTGCTTGCCACTGTGAGTTTGAAAGCCAGGTGCATCCCTATTTGGGTGCCTCTTTGCACTGCTGCTGCCCACTTGGGAATACCAGAGAGGCTTGCTGGGCTTTGCCAGGTTGTTGCCCTCCCCGGTCCCACGCAAGCCCCAGTTCCATGACTGAGAGGCGGTTCCTTGGCCGCAGTTCATGACCAAGTGGCTGGCCCTGCCTGGTTTCTTGGCCCAGAGATGCAGCCGAGAGAGAGAGGGAAGAAAGCAGGTTTGGGAAAAAAGAAAATATGCCTTCAAGTCTGGCTGGCCTACACTACTTAAAGACAGGCTGGGGCCTGGATTGACAACCAGGCCCTGCTGGCCCCCACAGTCCGGCAGGGCCACTCCTGGTGTTTCCTTAAAGTCATAGGACAGATTGCAAGTGAGGGGTTCCAATATAACTTACCACTCCGACATAACAGTCTCTTAACGCTGTACCTCCTGGCTTGCTCCCCAGAGATGAGACTGGATTCTGGAGCACAGGGGAGGCTCAGCTTCCCCGTTAAGATGTGTTCTTCTAGGCCCTTGGTCCCTCACTCACCCAAGAATGGGAGGGAGGACCGCACCGGGCGTGGTACACTCGTAAGTAAATATTGGACCCCAAAGAGTTTTGCAGAAAGTGATTTATTTAGGCAGAGGGAGAGAAAAAGGAGAAAGAAAAGCAGCTTCCATTAGGTCATGAAAAGGGATATAGATAATGGAGTCTGCCTGGATGTGGTAGAAGGGGACTTTAACCTGGAAGCTCTTCCTGCCCCATTCAAATTTTCTGTCCTGTGAAAGGAGTTCCTTTAAACTTCCACTGGAGTGATTAACCTTTGATTTTTTCTCATGCACGTGAACATTAAATGAAGACCTCTAAGATCTCAGATGGAGACATGGGTGGGGGTATGGTGCTGGGAAGTTCTTGCCTTTGAAACTATGCCCCCTTGGGTACCTGGGAAGAGAATACATTCCCTCAGTTGGGATTGGGTGGAATTATTTTTCATATGGAACAGATATAAATCTTTTGGGGCCAGAGGGAAGAAATGTGATGCCGTATTCCTAAGATGTCCACTTAATCCCAGGTACTTTACATGTGGAAGAGGAAAGCAAAGGTGTCAAACTGATATCCTGTGAGAAAGGCTCACATGAGCATTGCTGGCTTTGAAGATGTAAGAGAGCCATGAGTCAAGGAACGTAGGTCACCTCTAAAAGCCCAAAAAGGCAAGACAATGGATTATCCCCTAGAAGATCGAGAAAGGAATACAGTCCTTTTTATACCTCAATTTTATCCCAATGATATTCAATACAAACTTCTGACCTCCAGATAACAGGGTGATAAATCTACATTCGTTTTAGAGCACTAAATTTGGAGTGATTTATTATAGTTACAATAGGAAACTAATATACCTATAAAGATAATTTTAGGGACAATTGGTAAATTTGAATATGGACTGTACATTAGATGATATTGTGGAATTATTGTTCATTTTATGAGGTGTATTAATACTATTGTGGTTATACTGGAACATGTTCTTATTCTAGGATATACATTCTGGAGTATTTAAGAGTGAAGTATCATCAGATTTGCAGACTTTTAAGAATGTTTCTGCAAAAAACACACAAATAGGCACACATAGAGTGAGTATAGAGGTAGAAACGGTGAAAGAAAGAGAAAGAGAGAAAGGAAATGTGGCAAATATTAACAATTGGTGACTCCAGATGAAGTATATATATTTTTTATTGTACAAATTTTTGAACTATTCATTGAGGCTTAAAATTTTTCAGCATAAAATGTTGAAAGAAAAATCATTTGAGTTACCTGGGAAAATACACAAGATGAAAGATTTTCCTCTTTCTTTATTCTTGTTAATTAACAATGCACAGTAGTAAATGATGAAGTGTCAAAATGAATGGTACTGAGAGGTTATAAAGATTCATAGACAGAAGAGCACAGCGTGGCCCAGAGTGCTGATGAAGGCCTTTTGGAGGAAGTTAAACATGAGTTGAATCCTGAAAAATAAGTGGAGGAATTGGGATGTGCTTTCCATGAAAAGGATGCAGCAGGAGCATGTGAGCTATGTGAGGGGCTGGGGGAATGGAAGAAGGAGCCAAGGGTGGGGATACGGAGATCTCAACATGCCACACTTGAATATCGAGGAAAGACCCACAGAATACAAGTCATTCTTCACACCAGGACAGCTTTGAGAGGGAAAGGAGGTAACAGGTACAAAACAGAGCAGTTTGATGCCAACCAATCCTCATGGCCACCCTATTTGAAGGAGTCAGACTTCTGAAGATGGGGATTTTCAATGAGGAAACACATGATATTTAGAAAAGGAATCAACTAGAAGAAAAACAGAGCTGCAAGATTTAGGAAGTTCCGTTTGATAGCATGTGATACATAAAACAGATTTGGAGGAGTCTTGTCTTGGATCAGAGACTTGGAAAGCAGTTAGGATGTTGCTTCTGTAATCTGCTGTGAGGAGACCAATGTCTTGCCCCAACAGAAAAGTCAAACAGATTTTTCTCTTTCTTCACTTTTTAAAAATTTTTTTGGAAGGAAGAGTTTGAAGAAAGTTTTTTATTTGGTCTGTTTTATTTAAATATGCTTTAAGGATTGCCTCAGGCTCACGTTGACTTCTCTGGCAGAGTGTTTGAGGTCCTCACAGAGAAATCAATGTTAAAAAAAAAAAACTATTCAAATCAGCCACGTCCCTGCTGAGCAGAGTCAGCAGCTGTTGAAGAGCAGCAGTGTACACCTCAATGCATTTCTTCTAACTTAGGTTTTAGGTGCCACCACTAATGGCTCTCTGTATTTATTTATTATTTATTTATTATATTTTATTTATTTTACTTTAAGTTCTGGCATACATGTGCTGATCGTGCAGGTTTGTTACACAGGTATACATGTGCCATGGTGGGTTGCTGCACCTATCAACCCATCATCTAGGTTTTAAGCCCCAAATGCATTAGGTATTTGTCCTAATGTTCTCCCTCCGCTTTCCCTCAACTCCCCGACAGGCTCCAGTATGTGATGTTCCCCTCCCTGTGTCCATGTGTTCTCATTGTTTAACTCTGACTTATGAGTGACAACATGTGGTGTTTTGTTTTCTGTTCCTGTGTTAGTTTGCTGAGGATGATGGTTTCCAGCTTTATCCATATCCCTACAAAGGACATAAACTTATTCTTTTTGATGGCTGCATAGTAGTCCATGGTATGTTTATGCCACATTTTCTTTATCTAGTCTATCATTGATGGGCATTTGGGTTGGTTACAGTACAATATTTGCTATTGTAAATAGTGTTGCAGTAAACATAGATGTGTGCATGTGTCTTTATAGTAGAATGATTTATAATCCTTTGGGTATATATCCAGTAATAGGATTGCTGGGTCAAATGGTATTTCTGGTTCTAGATTCTTGAGGAATCGCCATAGTGTCTTAATGGTTGAACTAATTTGCACTCCCATCAATAGTGTAAAAGCATTCCTATTTCTCCTCATTTCTAAGTCTTTGTGGCTTGAGACATTCTAGAGAATTTGTAGCTTAGAAATACATGAACAAACACAAAAATAAAAGGAGAGAATTTTTACCATACTGAGAAAGTTGTGGAGGAGAACATCTTCTTTCTACACATACTGCCTGGCATGACTTTGGGCTTAAAATGCAAACCACAGCTGAGGTTTTGGCTCTCTGTGTGAAGAGATCTTGTCTTTTTCTCTGTTGCACACTTAGCCTACTGCTCAAAAGTTAGACTCAATAAATATGTAAAATGAATGCATTTATAATATGTCTACAATAATTCCCGTACGTATTAATCATCGCTGTCCCTGATCAATGGAGTACTTTCAGAGAGCTCACAGTCTTGTCATAAAAAGAAAAAAAACATGCACAGCAGGCAAAAATCTCAGGCCCTGAGCTCAGGAAGTCAAGGCATGGAAAAATTTCTTTAGTTTTTTATAACTCAGTTAAATTTATATTCTGAACCCTTATTCCACCAAGATAAGAGAAACTCTACAGTTTCCTTGTGGTCTTAGTTGTTTGAGAGGATAGAGGATCGGGAAGGGTGTTTCATGTCTGTGATGATATGCAGCATTGACTATTCACTGTGGGTTTTCATCTACCTATGTACAGAGATGTTCTTCTGATGTGGTCTCAACCATTTGCCTGTGGTACACATTGTGTTCCAAGTATAAGATTTGGTAAGGCCCAGCACTTTATCGGCCATCTGTATGTCCCTCAGCAGTCCCAAGCCACACACAGGAGCACTTGTTGAGACTGTTGAAGGCCCTGTCGGTCAAGGTCAGGATTTCCTCCTGTTTTGTTTATTGCTGTATCCTAGCACTTAGAATAGTGCCTGGCACAAGGTAGGCACTCAATAGGTGAAATAGACTAATTCATCTGGTCTCTGATTTCTCAAACATAGAAGGGATTCTATCATCCATTCCCAGTGTCTCATCTGGATGTGAGGAAGAGAGCTGCCTCTCATCTTTCTAATCTAGACTTCATAATTCAACATGCCGTACTCCCAAAGAGCTTCGTTATTATCTGTCCAGAAAATGGAATGTTTATCTACTTGGGGGAAGGAATGCTTGGCTCTTGCTCCTTAGATGGCTTCACAACTATCTTATGCAAGTCCTGTGTTCTCTCTTTTTCTTCAAGAGGGCTGCGCTTTTGAATGTCAAAAGCCAGAAAGTGATTCCTTTCTTCCTATGTATGCTGTTTGTCGCCCACCCTTGAAACACTGAATGAAGCCTACTCTCACTGAATGAATGTGGGAAGAGCCAAGGGATACAATAAGCAAACAAGGGTAAAGACAACATAAATAGCATTCCAAAATATCAGTCCACCAAAATTAGGATACCGTGTAAGAAATGTTTTACGATATGTTGGTATGAAATGCTATGAGAAAACAGAGAAATCTCCCAGGACAGTGGGCAAAAGAAGGTGTCAGGAAAAGAGTCTCACAAGTAAGAGTCAAACAAATAGAGTGACTATTTCACTTCCCCCTTAAAGAATACATAGTGGGGCCGGGCTCGGTGGCTCACGCCTGTAATCCCAGCACTTTGGGAGGCTGAGGCGGGTGGATCATGAGGTCAAGAGATCGAGACCATCCTGGTCAACATGGTGAAACCCCGTCTCTACTAAAAATACAAAAAATTAGCTGGGCATGGTGGCGCGTGCCTGTAATCCCAGCTACTCAGGAGACTGAGGCAGGAGAATTGCCTGAACCCCGGAGGCAGAGGTTGCGGTGAGCCGAGATCGCGCCATTGCACTCCAGCCTGGGTAACAAGAACAAAACTCCATCTCAAAAAAAAAGAAAAGAAAAGAAAAGAAAGACTACATAGGCATTTATCAGGAGATTAAGACAGGCAAGAGGAGAAAAACAAGAGGTACAACAGCAACGGAGGAAGCACATAGTAGCAAGTAAGATGTCAAGCTCTGAAATCAGACAGAACAAGCCTAGGTTCCAATTGTGATTTACCAGCTCTAAGCTGGGTAATCCTGGACAGTTAGTTAAGCTCTCTTAGCCTTGGTTTGCTCATTTGTAAAATGGGGTAGGATAATACAGATTTTATAGCTTGTGTGTGAAGAAAAAAAATAGACAATCCACATAGAATACTAAACACTAAACTAGCATTGGTGGAATTAAGGTAATGACAGTAGGGGAGACCAGCTTTGAGCTTTATTTTGGGCAGATGAAAGATTTGGTACCCGACAAGATATAGGAACAATGGTGATAGAAAGTGAAATAAAGATGGACTCCAGTTGTCTGGGCACAGTGTTTCAGGCCTGTAATCCTAGCACTTAGGGAGGCCAAGCCTGGAGGATCACGAGGTCAGGAGTCCAAGACCAGCCTGGCCAACATGGTGAAACCCCATCTCTACTAAAAATACAAAAATTAGCTGGGCATGGTGGTGCACTCCTGTAATCCCAGCTACTCTGGAGTCTGAAGCAGGAGAATTGCTTGACCCAGGACCTGGGAGGTGGAGGTTACAGTGAGCCAAAATCGCATCACTGCACTCCAGCCTGGTCTACAGAGCAAGATTCCATCTCAGAAAACAAAACAAAAAAAAGAAAAAAAAATGGACTCCAATCTGGGCAATGGAAGTGACCAATTTAGGCAAGGAGGACCCAGTTTCCAAGAAGCAGTGAAGTCATTCTCTTTTACAGGTGGCGAGAGTGAGATCCTGCAGCACAGCCACGTGAAAGCACTCTTAGCTGCTAGAAATATGTGTAGTAGGACTGGGTGCCCTCTCCCTTTGTCAATACAAACTAATAATGCTGAATTGCTCTTCCTAATGCAAAGCTAATACAATGAAAAGACGCTGGTCACTGCCAAACTTAAATAGCTTCAAAAGTGTCAGAATGTAGAATTAATTAAAACAGTGAATCATGTTTAAACATGGTTTATCTGCATCAGAAACTATGCTGGGAAGTTATAGGTTACAGTGCCAACAACCATCCATTATTTCATGATTTAATCCTCCCCACGGTGGACAGTGGGTATTTTAACATAAAAATGCATTGAAGTCATATTGGGAGAAGCAAAAAATAGTATGAAACAGGAAGTGTATTTGTCTTGTTGCTGCTCCATTCTGAATAATTAAGAGTCACTGTTTCCTTCCAGAATAGAACTGTTAATGTTTTTTCAGCTGACTGCAGGCTGCTGGCCAGATAGAGCTATGTGAGCCAGAAAAAGGCCAAAATGATGGAAAATGGAGAAATTCAGGAGATCCAGTGAGTAAATATCCAGCTGGGAAGTTTTCTGTGTGACATGGAAGGCCACATCATGGGCACAGAACAGAATTCTTTTGTACGTTCTTTTTAACTCTCAGAATTTTTGTAAGCAGTTACTAGGAAGAAAGAATTATTCTGGCAATAGATTGTCCCTGTGTGCCATCCTGATATCTTAAAGTAGAAGAAGAGGGTGACACTGGGGTCTGGCACTCAGGAGTGAAGTTAGGAGCAGAATGCAGCTTTGGGAATCATTGAAGTCAGAGGTCTGGCAAAATCACCCAGGAAGAGCATAGATTGAGACAAAGTTGCTTGAAGGATATACCTGTAGACAAGATTAAGCTTTTTTTCTCCTTTTTTTTTTTTTGTTAGTTTTATTTTCTTTTTTTCTTTTTACACCATTTACCAACTGAAAAGATTGTTTTAATGTGCAAGGAGAATGAAAAATTCACCAAATAACACTGGGCAGAGTACCGAGAGAGGCAGGGAAGAATCTGAGAAAAAGTTGTGTGAATGAGAAGAAATGGAAAGGAAAACTTCTACAGGATTGTGTAATTGTTCCACTTGCAGTCATCAGAAAATCATTTTTAGCCTCCTGGAGGTGGCAGAAACCAGATTTCAGTAGGCTGAGGTAGTAAGGAATTAGTAAAGGCAGCAAGCTCAGAACATTCCTTTAAGAAATGTGTCTGTGGATGTATGAGGTATTAACAGGATTACACTTAGAAGAAAACACTGATAAGAGTGCAGCAAATTGCTGACATACAAGAGGATGAAGCATGCTTACAGGTATAGGTGTCTAATTGTAGCTAAGAATGTAGGTGGATGTTTCTAAGGTTGTTTGCATGTTTGCCGTGTCTTTAACGAAAATGACAGCATGAACTCTAAATTAGGCGTGCATTGTTTTGAGATGCTGATGTCAAAGCCCCAGTTGTCATCTGACAGGTCTTGTGGAAAAGTAAGAAAGAAAAAAGGCAGAAACACATGTAGCATTGGAACTTAGCAAAAGTCAAATAGGAAAGCGTAGTTTTCAGTATTCTTTATTGAACCTGGACTCCTGTTTTCAGTGGCAATTCTAAGGTCCCACATCCCCTTTGCTAGAGCTACGTTGCCCTGATTTGCCTTTCCCTCTGCTGGGAAACCTGTTGTGATAAAGACATTTATGTTAACGCTCTTTCCTCCCTTTCTATAAATACATGCCTATCCTTCTCTTGACTATATCCCTTTTTACCTTTGTGAGTGACAGTGTAACCAGCTAACTCACTTATGTGGCACATCTATTATATGCCAGTTCCATAAAAATGGCCAGGAGATCAAGGAAAAATAGCTCTGGTTATGTTTTCAGGTACCAAATCTAAGTAGAGTGAAGGCACATCAGAATCACCTAAGGAGATATTTCAAAATGTACCTGCTTCCCAGAAATTCTGATAGGGCTTCCAGATATTATAGCTCCTTCCTCTTCCTTCTCTACCTTCCAAGAATCACAACAGCAGAGACCACTGGTAGTGTTAGAAATATTTCACACTATTAAGTGTGTTACTTGTCACTGATCTCAGAAGAGTGGGATACGTATAAACAAACTACTACAACACAATAGACTAACTTAATCTCGAATGTTTTTCACTAATTCTTTAAGTGGAGTTCTCTTGGGAAGGCATCAGGTAAGTCACACAGAGAGCTTTCTAAACAACTCCAACGGTCCTGAGAATGATCAGGAATGAAAAGTCACAAGAAATGGCTGGTAAGTGGGGCCCTGGAGTTGTTTTAATTCACTTATTCAAGGATATGCTACCTGGATATCTGGATTCTGAGTAATTCAACTTTTCTGAAGTAAGCACTATGTGCTAGACCAGCTAAAATTAATTAATAAAATGAATTCTCAGCAACAATAATAATTGCTCTCTAAGGGAGGCCAAGGACACTGAACAGTGTGATAATCATGTTCCGCTGGGAGTTAGCCAGTGGGCTGTAGGAGGGGCACACAAGAGGCACATGTAATGATTCTAAAAAGAGTTAGGGAAGCCTTCCTGTAGGAGGTTTTATGTGACAATGACTTTTTATGTTTCATCAGAGGCATTAGATACTTTAACAAAAAGGAATGGCCAAAAATTGAAATTCTGGATCATGGACAAGTTGGTAGGTGTCTTAGTCCTTGCGTGTTGCTGTAACACAGTATCACAAACTGAGCAACTTTCAATGAATAGAAATTTATGTTTCTTATGATTCTAGAGTCTGAGAAACCCAAAGTCAAGGGGGCCACCCCTGAAGAGGGCCTTCTTACTGCATAATTCCATGGTGGAAGCTGGAAGGACATGAAAGCACATGAGAGACGGAGAGAGACAGATGGACAAAGACAGAGTGAGAGGGCACCAAACTCTCACTTACAACAACCCGCTCCTGCAATAAAGACATTAATCCACTCAAGAGGGCTGAGCCTCATGGCCTAATTACTATTTAACTATTCTTCTTAATACTGCCACAACAGTCATTAAATTCCAACATGGGTTTTGGAGGGGACATTCAAACCACAGCAGTAGGTGTTTTGTTCTTACAGGTCTCTGGGCCCCGGTTACATTAACCACATCACGCAGGCAATGTCTACAGTCTGCTTGATTGCAAGGACAGATGACATCAATCAGAAAATTCCCCTTAGAGAAACTGATGATCCCTAGAGTTAGAAACATGCTTGGATGAATTTTACTATGAGGGATTTTTAGATTCTCTACTCCCCCTTTCCTATTGAATTTACTCCAAAGGGAATGTAGAACAAAAACTGAGAATAAATCAAGCCATTTTTTTTATTGCAGCTGTGACTACTACTAAAAAGCAAAAGTCTACAGGAAATAACCTTGATTCATAATGCTATGCATACTGGGTAAATGGCTTAATAAAACACAATATTTCAGATGGATTGCTGGGCCAGGGTGACATCACAGGCAGGGATGAACAGAGAGTGCTCCATGCGTAGCAATGTGGAGCACATCACAGAATGATGAGGACTGTTAGAAATACGTTTATTGTGTCTTAATTGATGTAAATGACCTTTGAGATATGTGTGATAGGAACACATTCATGAAGGAACACAAATAAAAAGCTCTGCTTTTCCTATCAGTAATGTTATTTTATCAAAAAGGAAGTAAGTCCAACTGAAGCTGAGAGTAAATAGTTTTTTTAGAGGCATGTAGCAAACCACACAACAATCTCAAAACAGAAGGGACAAAAGAATTAACACTTCAGAATTACTTTTGATAGGGAGCAACAAACATCTCAATTGGATCTGCCTCACTGTTTTCTAGAACTCTACAAATTACAAATACCAGAAATCTGTAAAACATTAGTGAAGTCTGTCTTTAGACATTTCTACTTTTGCTAATATAGATCCACTATTTTCCTCTTAAATGCTAAATTGGTGTTTTTGACTCATAAGTCATACATTGAAATGGCAATGATCATGGCCAAAATCAAACGGTTCCAAATAATGTTGAAGTGCAGACTACATAATAGCTAACTATCTATTAAACACTTTTTACTGAGCAAAGAGCTGTGCTAAGGGACAATATATTATAGTGCCAACCACTATATATTATTTCATTATTTAATCCTTATAAAGACCTCAGATGGCATTTATTATCCCCCTTTTACAGATGAGAAAAAAGCAATAATGATTATGAAGCAATTGCTCAGAGTTACATAATTAGAATGAAAATAGTAATACTAGAGAGAATGTACTCTCAAACAGGCCTGTTGCCAGTGTCCATGCTGGATCCCTGAATGGAATCTGGCCAGAGAAAGCCACTTCAATTATTCATTCCCTCAACCGCTCAGTCTCCAGTTCTATGTTGTAGTTTGAGTTTTGGGGGTGGGCAAGCTGTGTGTAGGGCCAGGGAGTTCTGAACACATGATCTGTTTATTTATTTTTGTTTTTAAGTTTTAGTCCCATGTTGGATTCAAGGCATATATGTGTTGGGCAATTAGTGAATAAGGAGTGTTTTCAAAATTGAAACAAAAATACAAAAGTATTGTACAATCAACAATGAGGAGTTCATCGTCTTCCTCTTTCTGCACCCTTACTACCACCAGTCACAGAGTAACTGAAGTTATTCCCCTTTCTTTTTCTCCCATGTGTAGACCTCTGTTTAGACTCTTTCAACCCCATGTCTTTTTGATAAGGCTAAATGACAGGAAGCTGCACTTCATCTGAGCTTGCAACGCTGCTTAGATTCTGTGCCTTGACTTGGGTGACCATATCTGAGACAGCCCCTGGGCCAGTCTGCTTAGTTCATCTGATCAAACTTCTGGAGCAGGACACTGCAATAACCATCGTGACTCCTCTTTTTGGCAACATTGTGTTTCTTCTCTCTCTTAGTAAGCCTTAGTGCTGGATTTGATCTTATGAAAATCTAGGAAAAGAAGAAAAATATCAAGGTGCATTTCGTAGAGCCAGGAGAACTCAGAGGATGATATGAGACTCAAGGTAGTAACTTGAGGAAAAGACTGAAGGATGTAGACATACGAATATGAGGAAGGAGTTTCAGAGAAGAAAATGATTGTCAGAAGGAACGTAACATTTTTATTTATTTGTTGATTTAACAAATGGATGTACCTACTTTGAATAAGGAAGCTGTGTCAGGCAGGAAGAAATAACTGGTCATGGATTCCTTCCTCCAAGAGCGGCTAATCTGTTCAGAGATATCACATATAGGGCATAGAAAACTAAAAAAAAAAAAAAATAAGGCATTCAGCTAAAGCTGTCTGTACTAGTGATGTATGTAAAATGTTACGGACAATCAGGATACAGTTCAAATGCAACAATTCTATGACCTGGAGAACGTCTCTCTATATCTGAAAGATGGGTAGTAATTGGATATATGGAATTATTACAGAATGGAAAAGAAGTTCTAGTTCAAATAATTAATGAGAGCAGATATGACATAATTTGGCATGTAAAGGGAAAAGTGGGTGGTTCTATTTGGTTGGTGTAGAAGGCATGAAAGTGGGAATATTTGGAAGAAAGCCTACCTCTACTGTGCCATGTATCAACACCCAATACAAATGCCCTCCCTCCCTGTCACCCTCACCTCATGCTCAGCCTATACGCTGACTTGCTATCGTTGACTTCGCTCACTCTCAATTTCCCAGATCATACTTTGTTCCTGTTTATAACTGTTTGGTAAGCCCTCAGACCTATCAATTCCATCTGTTCAGGGTAGTGTCTGTTCCAAAGTACCATGAGAAGGTCATTAGGGACTTGGACAGTGGAACAGGGCGAGATGATGTAAGGACCTGTGTAGATCCTGGTACAGTGGCAGTCTCCCAGATGGGAAGTCACCTGGTAGATGAGGTTTACAAACACCCAGTTATTCACTTAGCCCACATGGGACAATTCTGATGTACATCTCTGATGGGCTTTTGTAGCTCAAAGGCTTGTCACTTTATAATGAGCAGGATAGAATCACACCACAGTGGTATTTCATGCTAATGGTTGGACGCATGTGACTTCAGATCAATGGCCCCATTATTTTTTAAGAGCATTTTGCTCCATCTGTGCTTGAGTCCTCTCTCCTATATTGCTACCTGTTACTCTATGCCCCACTCCTCAACCTCCTTTCCTGCTTCCCCAATATACTGGAACACAGATTATTGTGATTTAAGGAACTTAATGCCACAAAGTGTCATGGAGGAACATATTTTCAACTTCAGGTATTGGGAAATTTTCAGAAATATATAAAGCCCTGAAGGTGATGATCTCTAGTTTTGTGTTCCCTGATAAGAATGTAAATTAGGTATACCAGGTGCCTACTGTCATCTCGTATTTCAAGGAATGTTATCCAAGACTCCTAACCCTCACCCCAATCCAAAGTTACTGGATACACTGACCTTCTCAAAGATTCTCTTCCTTGGCAGAAATACAAGATGTCTTATAATTGATTCAGAGTTGGAGACATGCCCTCAGCTGGGTCAGTAAAAATAATTCTTAACACTTTTTTGACTGGCATTGCAAAGCCAGTGAGACACAAACCTGGAGTTGTCTGTGTTCATCCTTGCCACCAAGTTAAGAATAATCTGTTTACTTGTTTATTAAGTTAAGAAAGAAGCCAACATAAAAAGAAGTACAGCTAAGAGTTAGGATCAGAGAGAAGAAAAAAAAAAGTGAGAAAATACAACTTGGTATAATTTTAGTCCTTGAAACAGCCATATGTGAAAAGAGCTCATTTCTAAGCTTATCTCATGGACTCCTAAGTTAAATTAGTCAACTTAGTTTCTTTTTTTATTATTTACATTCACATTCATGTTTATATTTGTTTTATTTTATTACCTTAAATTAATTTGATTTGGATTATTTATAAATGAAACAACCTTAATGCAAATAACTAGTGGATAATCTGTATTTCTGACAGTCTCCAGATAAGATGATTCGCATTTCATATTTTGAAAAAACATGGCCACCTTGGGACATTTCTTTACCCATACTTTGCACTTCATACCTCTGTGACCCTAACTTCTTGAATAATATCTTGTACATAGCAGACTCTCATTATTTGCTTTGTCATATGATAATAAAGGGGTGGACATTAGAAGTCAGGGAAATAGCACAGCTTTTTAGGTTTGGATGAACACTATGGCTTATATTGTTATTTTTAAAATTACTGTTTTAGAGATAGGGGCCTTGCTCTGGCCCCCAGGTTGGAGTGCAGTGGTATGACCATAGCTCACTGCAGCCTTGGACTCCTGGGCTTAAGTGATTCTCCTCTCTCAGCCTCCAAACAATGGCTTATAATTCATAAGATAGAAACAAATCTATGTGAATTGAAAGACTCATACTATGGAATGATATAAAATAAGTAAATAATATAAAACTTCACCTTTACCAGGTCATCTCAGTGGAAGCCATTGATTCCTGTCATCTGCAGGCTCAGCAACATTCTATTTCCCTGCTGAGTTTGAATGGCGCTGAGTGTGAAGCCTCAGCTCAGCTAGCTGTCAACACTGGGAATTAGCCTTGCTTCCATCAAACCAGTTATCTGGGTAATTGGCGTAATGACAGGGCACAGGCTTGCCTACCAGATACTGGTGTGTTGTTGTTGTTGTTGTTTAACATCCTTACCTCTCTTCTTCAAATTTAGGCTTAGCTCCAGGATTCCAGGTTCTCACTGGGATTTCTATGAACTTAAGCATGCCTATGCTTAGCCATGGCTGGCTTCATCTTCGGAACCAAATTCATATGCAAGCTTTATGTAGGTAGGATCTTGCCTTGTGCCTGTGCTAGAGGTCTTGTGAATTCAGTAATTTGGATCATTTCAGGAGAAAGGGCAGGTAATACTTGGACTTTCTCTTTAATAGCCTGCACAATTTTTTTCCTAGATTTTCTCAGATATTAACTGCTGCCCACACCAGACACTATGCTTCTTTCTCTGAGCTGTTAACACCCTTTGGTCGTCCTCCATCAGGCTCTGACCCCAGTGCTATGGTTTAGATGCAGTTTGTCCCTGTCAAAACTGACATGAAAATTTAATCCCTGATTGGCAATGTTGGGAGTCGGGGCCCAGTAAAAGGTATTTGGGTCGTGAGGGTGAATTACTTGTAAATGGCTTTCCCTCTATCCGAAATAGTTTATTTTGACTAAACGCAGTTAGTTAAAAGGAGGCTGGCATCCCTCGTTTCTCTCTATTGCTTCTCCTTTTGCCAACTGATTTCTTTCCTTGTGCCACTCCTCTTCCACTTTCCACCAGGAGTTGAAGGAGCCTGAGGCCATCACTAGTTGAAGCTGTCCAATTTTGAACCTTCCAGCCACCAGAATCATGAGCCAAATAAAATTCTTTCCTTTTGAAACTACCCAGTCTCAGGTATCCTGTTATAGCAACACTGTAACGTGACCAGCCCATTTTTCCATTCTTCCCATCATTTTTGTTTCTGAGTCACAAATGTCAGCTTTCTGTGCCTGATTTATCATGGTCAGGAGGCAAAGGAGCTTATTTTTTCATATAAAATCATACCGATATAATGGGAATAACTTCAAAAACTATGCAGCTATGTTTAGTTTTTATCTTAGTGAGAAATGGGGAGCTATCACATGTTTTTGAAGCACGTAGTAAAGATAAAAGTGATGAGTTTCCCTTAATGCAGAAGTGATAATCGATGCATTCTTTTTTTACTTCCTTTGCTTAGAGACTTATTCCTTCACCACAAAATCAGCAAGATATTTTCCTTGAGCAACACAGCATCACATCCACTTCTCCTTAGGCGATTGGACCAGGGTAGACATCTGACCAGAGCTGAATCTATCTGAGGTTAGAAAGCAGAGAGACTGGGTTAGTTAGATGAGTGGTCAAGAACTTTTTTCTATATAAGGCCAGATGGTAAAAATTCTGTATTTGTGAGCCAGTCACTCTATCACAGCTACTCAACTCTATCACTGTAGCAAACAAGAAGCTGCAAATAATACACAAGTGAATGAGAATGTCCGTGTTTCAATAAAAATGTATTTAGATACACAGGTGCCAGTCACACTTCGACCTGCGGACTGTAATTCACTGAGCCCTGAGTCACATACTGGTGAGTGTTTGAACTGAAAGATCGAATTGGGTAAGGATGCAGCCGTTTGTGGTCATGTACATGCTGATGATTAATCAAAGAAAGCCAATAGTGAGGCAGAAACATGATAGAGGAGCAGATTGGTAGAGAGAGCAGAGAAGAGGGTATGTCAAAACTCTGAGAGATGGTGGCGAGAGCCTTTGTTCCCTGCTTTCGTGGACCGAATCCCATGTGGCTTAGCTGTTCTTTACTTCCTAATCCTGGTTATCTAAGAGGATGTCTTATAGATACAGATATAGAACAGGGTTGATTATCAGTATAACCCTTCTTAAGTTAGTTTTAATGGTTTCCTGTTCCTAATCACCCCACAAACCTCTGATAAGATAGGAATTATGCCAGTTGAGGTTCTTGGCTGTAAACAACACAACCAAACTTGGTATTTTAAGAGTACTTGGAACTTATTTTAATCAGATATGGTAAGACATGCAGGCATGGAGAAGGGATATTGTAGGTTCCACAGGAAAAGTGATACTGTAGTTTCCACGGGAAAAAATTGGAGAGTCAGGTAAGCACATTTAGGATTGGCTGATTTGAACACTTTCAGTGTGCTCTGCGGCATAAGGGTTGTCCCTAGTCAGCTGCTACTTATGCTGGACTGATTAGAGCAGTATCCATAAAGGAGATGGCTGGGGGCATGGGCTCTGGATTGATTGGTGTACAGATGTGCTCACATCTGAGTCTTCAGGAATTGGCTAACCTTGGGAGATGCAGTCCATCCAGGGTCCGTGAGGCCCCAGATCTCAGAGAATCAAATGCAGAAACCAGAAAACATGGTTATTATACTTGGATAACTTAAACAAATAAAGGAATTCACTGAAAAGATATTGGGCTACTCATAGAATTGATAAAAAAATATAAAATTCGATTAAAAAAATGAGCAGGATTTCAGAGAGTCCAGGCAACTGAAGACTCAGCTAAGATCTCACCCCTGGATATCCTGGGTGGCACATCACTATTGGGCCCAGCAGTGAATCTGCTTCACTCCATGCTGGCTCTCCACCAGCGACCACTCATGGCAACTGCTGAACTCTGCCGTGGCTGTGGCAAACTGTCCTTCACTCTCACTGTGTCCTTTTGCTGCTTTATCAGATTCAAATTCACGGTGGGGCCATACATTTATCCAGATTCTGTCACATGTGTATTTCCTAGCTTCCAAGGGGCCAAAAAGGAGATATATGTACTCATACCCTTTCAGTACCTACAGTGAAAGGCAAGACTTTTTCTCCCATTATTTTGGGATTTTCTACAAACAAGGTTTTCTTATTCTGGGGGTGGCAAACAAAGCCAAATGTGTATGGCAGCTGTTCACTGTGTATTGAACTATGGAGTGAGTAGAGTTTAAACAAATAGCTGGGTTGAAGGGCTGAGAATAATGTGTGTGTGTCTGTGTGTGTGTGTCTGTGTGTGTCTGTGTGTGTGTGTAAGAGGTGTTAAGGATATCTAGGAAGGAAGGAAGGGATTCTAGGCATTTTACAGAGCATGATGATGGGAAAGTGAAGACATAAGTGAAGCAAGAATCAAAGTGTTATCTGAGGTTTTGAGCTGGAAAAAACAGTGTCATTAAAAGAGGTGTCTTGAGTTTTATTGATCTCAGGATGTCTAAGTGCCTATACCCAGGGAAGAGCTGGAAATGTGGCACTGGAGCTCAGGCGGTCAGGCAGGGTAGAGAAGGGGATGCATAAACGGTCCAAATTGTGATGACTGAGTCACAAGGAGGGGAATTCTCTGTGGTGACGCATATGCAATTTAGAGGTGTTAAAAAAATCAGATCATTGCAGAAGGAACCTTTGTAAAAACCTAGTTAATGCATGAAAAGAGAAAGAGGAGCTTGCAGTGTTCAGTTAGAAATAGTAAGAGAATCTGGAAAGGTAGGAAGAGTAAAGTGAAAAAATGGGAAACTGAAGGAAATGACTATGGCCTATGATGGGGAAAGGTCTCAGGATCCAGTTAGAGCACAGCAGGAAGGCAGCAGCGCAGATGAAAGCCAGCTGTGTCCAGGGTAAACAAAAGCAAGAGTGTGGAGCACTCAGGTAAGCTTGGCAGAGGAGAAAATAATATTTTCCAGGACTTTCTCTAATCCCACCTCCCACATTTTTTCTATCTCTTTTGCCCTCACCTCAACCTTGTCTGATAGTTAATATAAGCTTGCAAAGTCTCCAAACGGCTCAGAGGAAATTGGTTCACAGCCATCCCTATTTTCCCTACCCTCCCTTTTTGAGGAACACCTTTGTTACAGAGACCCAGAAAAAGTCAAGGAGGAGAAAAGCTCATACTTGAGCTAGAAAACTAGAGTAAGGGAGAAGGAAAGGTATAAGGTCATCAGTCTCAGCCGATCCAAGGAAGAGAAGCCAGGCCAGAGGGACATCAGAAGGCAGCTTTGAAAAGTACACGTCCTTTACAGGAAGCAGCTGTATTTATTTATTTATATGTTATTTATTAACATCCTTATTTATTACATTTTGAATCAGGTGGGATTTTGTGTGTTCTCAGGTTTGCTACTCATTTTTTTGTAGTGCAGAATAAACTGAAGAATGTACCCTGAGTTGATACAGGAGGAAAAGCATTAGATATATACCTTCTTAAAAAAAAAAAAAAAACTATTAAGATTCTGATTTATTCATGGTGGCGCATGCCTGTAATCCCAGCTACTCAGGAGGCTGAGGCAGGAGAATTGCCTGAACCCAGGAGGCGGAGGTTGCGGTGAGCCGAGATTGCGACATTGCACTCCAGCCTGGGTAACGAGAGCAAAACTCTGTCTCAAAAAAAAAAAAAAGATTCTGATTTATTGCAAAGATCAAAGTATGCCCAGGGCTTAGAGGTACTCTCTCCCTCCATCCTCCAGGTCTAGTTCTAATCAAACATGTAAGAAAATCAATAATGAACAAGTCTTATCCTTTGAGCTGGGGAAACTGCTGTGGTCTGTGTATCTATCAGCACAAAGTATACACACATACACACACATGCACACGCAGACACACACTCTCTCTCCCTCTCTCTCTCTCTTCTACTCAGACACCCCTGCAACTCTCTCTGGCCAATTCCAGTTGTGAAATATTTAGTTCCCCTGAGACTTAACTGCTGCTGACCTGTTTCTTCTCCTTCCCTCCCCTCTCTTAACCCTAGATCCCAAATCCCATTCATCTTCACAGCCCCACAAGGTCTGATTAAACACCACTGCAGCCCCACTTCCATTTTGGCTGAACCATTCACAGTCAAAAGAGATAGAGGAAATACAAAAAACAGAAGGATGTGGAGGAGGCTGCCCAAGCACTGAATGTGGTGAGATGGGTCCTGACAAGATTTATGGGCTCTATATCACAGCTGAAAGGCTGGAGGTGGCAAAACAGGAGTGCTGGCAGTAATTTATAGTAGCTTGTTATGATGGACTTCTCGATTGAGGATGAAAAAGATGCCATTAAAGCAAAACCAAGCTATCCGGGATGTTGTCATAAACAACAGGTCTCTCCACACAGCCTCAGCACCAGGCAGATTCATAATTCTCATGCAGTTGAGGGGATACAGGCTCCAGTGGAAGGATTCTGTCTCAAAGCCTCTGTGGAAAGATGGGAACAAGGGGATGATGGGGTGAGGACCTGGTAGTGAGGACTTGCCGGATTTCCTCTCCTCTTTCGCTCCTCAATCATAGACAGGGCATCCTGCCTTTCAAGAGCGGCTCTCCACCATCTATCAGCCATGACAGCCTGGCTGTGGATGGTGTCGGGAAGGCTGCACACCCAGGGGGTGACTGGACCTGTTCTGGGTGCTGTATGAATAAAACCATCAGCTTGTGCACAGTTTCAGACCTGGCTTGGGTTAATTCTGCCTTCTTCTCCCATTCAAGTGTAACCCACATAAACTCAGGGTAGCTTCCTGTTGCATTAAAGCAGCTTCTGTCCAGGGGCGGATCCCAACACTATGGAGTTGGAGAAATGAATTGAATTTCAAACTAAATCTACAATGAAGTCTTTCTCAAAGCTCTATAGGAAGGTCTCACTCACAACCCGCCCATACCTAAAATACTCTGCTCAAAAGGCCACTCTTTGTGTTTTTATTCTCTCACTCAAGCTGCAGCACCCCATTCTACTCCCCAAATACAAAAAGAATCTCTTTCTACTTACAGCTAAAATTTCTACTAAAAATCTTAGACCTTCAGGTTCATTGTCAGTCTTCATCTCTTCTGGTTCATCCACATTTCTTTCTTTTTTTTTCTTACAGAAACATTTGTTTCACCTGTAGCTCTGTGCTCTTTCCAAGCTGAATCCAAGGAATCACTCCTTTTCTGATACCGTCCTTTCCCTAAATTTTATGCTCAACTTTCATTCTGAAGCAAAGTAATAGCTAATAGAACAAGGAAGAATTTTTCTTACGGAGTGTCAGGGGAGGCCAACCCATCAGGAACTTCCTTTGGGTTGGGGTGGGGTCTAGAGATGGTGCGCAGGTGTAAGATGGGGATGGTGGGACAAGTACTGAATACTCTAAAGTAATATTTTTATCTGTTTGAGAGGAACACAAATAAGCGACTGATACTTTGTAATGGAGATTCCTTGAATTTCATTCATACATTTAAAGTAAGTAATTTGCAAAAAGCAGTACTTCATCGGTTACAAGAACTTCCTTGCTGTTCTCTACTATAGCTCCAGCGCTGAAAAGCATGCTGCCAGGACCTTGCCTGCCAGAACGTACCCAACACTGGATTTCCACGTCCCCAGCCTGCTTTCCTGCAGCAGGGCTTCATTTCCTTTCCTCTGAGTGTCAGCTTTGATCTCTGCTTTCCCCTGTCAGAAAGCTCTGGGCTCTGGTGGGAGAACAGATGCAGGGAAAAGCCCTTGCTGTGATGCGAAGGTAAGAAGAATGTTTCTTAATAAGCAACAACTGAGATTAAAGAGATGCAATCAGCTTCATTTGGCTTAAAACTGCCTGACTGTAAAGCACTGGATGGTATTAATGTCCCTTCCCCCCTGCATAGGCTTGCTCCTTGCAATTCTGGAACTCAGGGACATTCTTTTCCTCTTGCTCCCTCTTCATGCCTTTTCTTTGTCCCCACCTTCAGCCTCCACCCTCTGATTTTGTCCCTTAGCACAGGTAGCTTCCAGGCAGTCTTCCACTCCCGTGCATTCGGCAAACTGGAGATTAAACCAGAACTAGTGGTGGATTGAATGGAGTCCAGTCCCAGAATTCCATAATGGAAACTTCCAGGGCACAATTGCTCCTCAGCTCCTGATGACAGCCACTGGCCAGTGCATGCAGCTTACCTGTGACACATTATGTGGTGAAACCTTATGGCATTGTGTCTGTATCTGGACTTTCTAAAAGGAGAGATCTGAGTTTCAGTCAACAAGCTCAGGTATTCCTGAAGTTATTCCTATTAAACTTAGGTATAATATATAATTATATAATATATAAAATTCATATATATATAAAACACCCCCACACACATGTACATATATGTGTGTGTGTGTGTTTTAAACTGCAGTCTTTCATTCAGATTATGGGTCCTGACCTTGTTATGGACTAAATGTTTGTGTACCCCCAAATTCATATGTTGAAGCCCTAATCCACAATATGCCATTATTAGAAGATGGTACCTTTGGGACATAATTAGGTTTAGATGAGGTCATGAGGGTGGAACCACCATGATAGAATTGGTGTCCTTATAGAAAGAGAAAGAGACACCAGCATGCATTCTCTCTCTCTCTCTCTCTCTCTCTCTCTCCATCTCTCTCTCTCTTGCTCGCTCTCTCTCCTCTCTCTCTCTCTTCTCTCTCTCTCCTCTCTCTCTCTTTCTCTCTCTCTCTCCTTTCTCCCCCCCTCCCCGCTCCCTGCTGCTATGTGAGGACACAGCAACAAGAAGATTCTCATCAACACCCTATGAAGAGAGTCCTTACCAGGGATTGAATTAGGTTGAATCAGGAGAACCTTGATTTCGGACTTCACAGCATCCAGAACTGTAAGAAATAATAGTCTGTTGTTTAAGCCACCCAGTTTATGACATTTCATTACAACAGTGAGGCTTAGTCTGTTTTTTTCTGCTATAACAGAAGGGTCCTGTGAAGTACCAAGGCACTGGAATAGAGAGACAACTGGTGGTTGGCCTTTAGTCTAGGAAATAAAACTTTTGAAAACAGAAGACTGTGAGACAGTTAACTTTTTTTCTGCTTTCCACCCTGCTAAATACCTCATTAAAAATTAGAAAAGAAGAGGTTGTAGATTGACTGAACATGGAGAACAGGGAGGGGACAAGGGGGAAAGGCAAATTAATACCTCAAAGTATTGGAAAAAAGAGCACTTTTCCACATCAAGATGATCTGTGAAAATTCTGGCACTGGACCCCACCAAACTGATCAGAATATCTTGGGGCAGAGCTAAGGATTTTACATTTTAAATAATGCCTCCTCATGAAACATAGAGCCACCAAAGTTTGTGGTCAAATTTCTGCTCTGAAAGTTTACATATGTTATATTTCTATCATTTCCCAAGAGAAGACAAAGAGAGAAGAAGGAGGCTGCCAACAAGAAGACCATCCCTGATGATTTGAATGCAGGCGAAATCTTGGAGGACTCTACAAAGCTGGAGCTGGGAGAGCAAGTACCACAGATGCCAAAGCAAGCGAGGGAAGGTAAGCCAGTGGAATAACAAGCTTATATAGTGGTGGAAAGTTGAGCCAGAATCCCATTCTTGAAGGATGGGGATATTCAGAGTTAGGCCTTAGATGGCAATTCTACAGTGTAAATACATTTGCTTTAGTCTCTGCTTTCTGCATTTTCTCAAGGTCCCTCACAGGCTTTGACCCTACCCTACAATTAATGCATACCTGCCAAAAAGTTGTTGATGTATCATTGGTATCTTAGTGAAGTTCGAAGCAGGACAGGCATTTGGGCTTTTGTGAAATAACGACAGAATTTGAGAACTTTTGGAGATTCCCATGAGAAGGGAAGAACTGAGGTCTGACATTTGGCAGATGGATCATAATAATATACTCAATTTAAAGAAAAACTTATAATCTTCTCTAGGAGCTTGGAAAGGAACATAATTCTATCAAAATTGAGGGATGGTGCTATTTAAGATTGTGAAGAAGGGCTCTATACAAAGATGTATTATCATAGCGTATGTCTGTCATTCTTGCATGCATCGTGAGTCAATGAGATCACATGGAATGCTGTAAGCCAAGCTGTTCTCTGTCCTTACAACATTACCCTGGCGTAGTGCATTGAATAATGTCTCCCCAAAGTTCAGGTCCACTTTGAATCTCAGAATGTGACCTTATTTGGGAATAGGGTCTTTGCATATATAATTAGTTAAGAATTTTAAAATTGCATCATAATGGATTTAGAGTGGATCCTAAATCCAATGACTGGTGTTCTTATGAGAAGAGGAGAGGACACAGAAACAGAGAAGATGGCTACGTGACAACAGAGGGAGAGACTGAAGTGATGTTGCCGCAAACCAAGAAAAGCCAAGAACAACCAGAAGCTGAAAGAAGAAAGAAAAGGATTCTTCCCTAAAGATTTTGGAAGGAGTGCAGCCCTACCAATGCCTTGATTTTGGACTTCTAGCCTCCCAAACTGTGAGAGAGTACATTTCTGTTATTTTAAGTGACATAGTTTGTGACACTTAACTATAGCAGCTCTAGGAAACCAATATATCCGGTATCATGAGAGGACTCTCCTGTGTCAGGTCTTCAGCAGAAAGCCACACTTCAGCATAAAACCTAAATATAGTCTAGGATCATTGGGACAGGCAGAGATTGTTAATCACAATGATGCATAGGGGAGCTTACGGATATGGAAGGCAGCATCAGAATGTACCAGCTTAGACCTTCTCAGCCTCATCTGTCTTCAGGAACTTTGACACTTGTCCTATTCCAGATACCACTGCAAGGAAGAGCCAGCTGCATACAGGGGCAATTGGAAGGGCTTTCCCTCATGCTGTTGCTCCTTTTACGCTTTCTGCCCTGAGGCTGTATCATGACTAAGCCTTGAAATGCCACGTGACTAGATGTCTACACATACACAGCCTAGAAGTACAAGTGGATTAATACACCACTGTGGCTCAGAAAACAATACTCCAAAATCAAGCCATCAGAAGCAGCCTTGGGAGGAAATTTTCCTCTCTTCTCCTGTGCTCCTCCCTCTCAGTCCCATTCTCCCTGCAAGGCTATCTATAGAAACTAGAATCCCTCTTCTCCAAGGTGGGTCACAGAAATCAGAGCCCTCTTCCCCTAGAACTAGTCATAAGATCTAAAGCTATTATTAACTGTAATTTTTCCTTCTGCATTTCTGTGTAAAAACTAGCCATCAAGAAATAATCTGTTTGACCTTGTTTGACGGTAGATCATAAGACCCTGCCCCCTTTCCAGAGAGGGTCCTGTCAGTACTTAGAAGGAAGGAGTGCTGCTCAGAGACACCAATAAGAATCTAGACAGGGCTGGGCGCAGTGGCTCACGCCTGTAATCCCAGCACTTTGGGAGGCTGAGGCGGGCAGATCACGAGGTCAAGAGATCAAGACCATCCTGACCAACATGGTGAAACCCTGTCTCACTAAAAATACAAAAAATAGCCGGGCATGGTGGCATGTACCTGTGGTCCCAGCCACTCAGGAGGCTGAGGTGGAAGAATGGCTTGAATCCAGGAGGCGGAGGTTGCAGTGAGCCGAGATTGCGCCATTGCACTCCAGCCTGGCGATAGAGCAAGACTCTGTCTCAAAAAAAAAAGAATCTAGACAGACAGGCCTTGCTCAGTTTCTCCACTCAATCGATTAGCATTAAGTAATTCCTTTTTTGTCCAATCATATTTCTACACAGCTGTCCACACTTGTATGTCCGTAAGCATGAAAATGGACAATTTTCCCTGTATCTTTGGGTCTTCATTCTGAAGGCTCCCGTGTACATGTTAAATGGGTTTGGATGCCTTTTATCCTATTAATCAATCTGCCTTATGTCAGTGATTTTCAGGGAACATTTAAGGTTCCAAGGGCTTTGGCCCCTACCACAGCATCTGAAAAACATTTACTCTACCGGATGAATGAAAGCAGATAAATGCTTCTGACCTCGTCCAACAAAGCAGATTCCTAAGACACATGAGTTCAATTGCCTCTTAGCTGAAGATCCTACAAGCTTTTGCAGTTAGTTGATCTTGACACGAAGCCATGGTCAGTTCATAACACACCTTAATATTGTTGATTCTCCTTCCCTACCTCCCTTTTCATTTTCCTCATTCCTCCTGCCCTGGATTTTGCTTCCTAATAAAGTAGTAGCACATAAGCATTTGCCTCTGGCTTTGCTTTCTGGGAAATCTAAGTAAAACACAGCTTTTCAGTGAGCCAATTGACCTGAATTTCAGTGAATGTCTTAATCAGAATGCTCTCAGTTACAACTGGAAAAAACTGCCCAACTGAAAATATCTTGGGACATTTATAAACTTATGCAATAGGAAAGGCTGACTTTAGCATGGCTGGTTCAGGTACATAAATAATGTAGGTTCTGTTTACTCCTATCAGCCTGTTTTTACAAATGGGTCCAAAATCACCTCCCTCCAACTTACTATTCCCATTAGAAAAGAAACTTTTCTCTTGCAAAGTGATATCTATTTATCCAGGGAGGTATGCATATTCATCCCTGGGACATGCGATCATCTTACCATAGGACACAGTAGTGATGGGGATTGGGTTGGGGCAGGGAGGCCAACCTCAAAATTGTCATTCTCTCTAGGAATGCATGGCAAAAGCAAGAAATTACATGGCAAAAAGAATTTACATAATTATGGTGTTCAGTTTCCACAAGCAACCCCTGAGCTACAGGATCAGTTTCTAGGATGAGTTAGTATTCAAATTCCAGCTAAAATTAATCAGTTATTCCCAGGGGAAACATTTTTACTTGTAAACACCATCTTCATTGCTTTTATTTTCCAATATAGCCTGCAATCTTACCAAAGTGTGGTCCACGGACCAGTAGCATAGTCATTACCTGGGAGCTTGTCAGCAATGCAAAACCTCAGACCTCAGGTCAGACCTACTTAATCAGAATCTGCATCTTAACAAGATCCCTGCTGCTTTGTATGCACACTAAAATCTGAAAAGCACTTTTCAAATGTCCTGTGTGAAGACAAGCTGAACCCCTGGAATAAAAAATGGCAATGGATCCATTTGGCCTAACAAGGTTTAAGGGAGAAACAATAATTTTGTAATTGGAATAAGATGCTGTTATATTTTAAAATTAATATTAAAATTGATGCTGAAATAAAGTTATCCATTTCTTAGAGAGGAAGCCAGCATTTCTCCCAAAAGGAATTTATTTACACAACCAAGAAGATTATGGATTCAACACCTTTACTCTTTCACAGAGATTATACCAAAGTGTGATTTTTTGTTTAAAGAAGTCAAATGTGAAAAACAGATCTTGCAAAGTAAAATGGTGGTCACATAATGAGTTGGCTAGCAGGCATTTAAGAGAATTTAAATATTTCTTAAATGCAAACTAGCCAAAAGACTTATTTATAGCATCAGAAATAATATTTCCATACAATTTGAAGACTGTAAAATGTAGTGAACCATCACCTAGAAGCTTAGTCATGCATTATTTGTGGAAGTATTATTCTCTCCAAACTGTGCTTTCATTAACAAAAATCAAGGTCCATAGAAGAACAATTACCACTTTTGAAAAGGAAATATTATCTCTGCCTTTAATGCTGGAGGAAAATGCATGTAGATAGGAATAGGTTATATGGCCAGAGAAATAGAAAATGCTGAAAATTCTTCAACATCACAATCCAAAAGGTAAAAATGGTATACAGTTGTCATATTATCATTTGTTGTAATATTTTCTTTCATAGCCATTTACTATGAGTGAATCTAAATCACAGCAACACATTGTGAGACGAAAATGTATTTCGTTTTTAAAAAGTATTTGTTAACAGTTTTGTGTCTGAGGTTTAATAACACGAGATACGAACATGGGAAAAATCAATTGTGGCTCATAAGAAATCAGAGCCTATCACGTATTTACTGTAGTAAGTTGAATGATGCTTCCCATCCCCCACACCCCCCACCATCACCAAAAAAAAAAAAAAGTCTATTTGGAACCTACAAATGTGACTTTATTTGGAAAAGAGGACTTTGCAAATGTAGTTAAGAATTTAGAGATGACATTATCTTGGTGTATTTGTCTGATTTCATGCTGCTGATAAAGACATACCCAAGACTGGGTAATTTATAACGAAAGAGAGGTTTAGTGGCCTCACAGTTCCACATGACTGGGAAGGCCTCACAATCATGGTGGAAGGCAAAAGCCATGTGTTACATGGTGGCAGGCAATAAAGAATTAACAGCCCAGCAAAAGTGGCTTATAAAACCATTAGATCTTATGAGACTTATTCACTGCTACAGGAACAGTACGGGAAAAACCACATCCATTATTCAATTATCTCTCACCAGGTCCCTTCCGCAACATATGGGCATTATGGGAGCTACAACTCAAGATGAGATTTGGGTGGGGACAAAGAGCCTAACCATATCCCTTGGATTAAAGTAAATGTAATGACTGTGTCCTTACACAAGGGAGACACAAACACTGAGAAAAAAGCCCTGTGATGATGGAGGCAGAGAGTAGAGTTAGTCTCCTACAATCCAAGGACTACCTGGAGCTGCCTATAGCTAGAGGAGGCAAGAGAGGATGCGTTCCTAGAGGCTCTAGAGGGAGCAAGTCCCCACCAACACCTTGAATTTAGACTTCTATCCTCCAGGAATACGAGAGGGGGAATTTTCGTTATTTGAAATCCATCCAATTTGTGGTAATTTGTTACGGCAGCCCTAGAAAATGAATTCACTCATTTGGGGTACTTTGTCTTTCTTCTAATCTCTTGGTGGGTTTTCTTGCAATAAGCATTCATAGATGAACTTTGACTGTGTCACTCCCAGCAATCCAAAGCTTTCTTTGCCTTGAGATACAGAGGGAGAGACTTGCTGTTGGCAAAAGATGCTCGTGACTGACTATGTGTAATGGATGATGCTTGAGTTATCTTTCCAGGATACTTGATAGTTCTTCCACGTGCACCCTACAAGTTCTTGTGTGATTAAGGCATGATAAATAGAAGAAACAGAAGGTGGGCATAGAAGTTGGTATATATAGCTACCCTACTCAGCACTTTATTTTCACCCTTTTCCATTTCAGAGAAAACCAACCTTAGATCATATTATTGTTTTAGTCTTTCCATTTCAAATCCTTGTCAGGTGTATTTGCAGAAATAGATCAGCATGCTAATAATTCATTCTGTGGTTTGGAGAAAAGGCAAGGGGTACAGAGTGCAAATAGGAAGCTATTATGAATTAAATGATAAAGCTATGTGGTTATCCCTGGGGTAAAGGACGGACAGCCTCGAACCAAGTCCCATGCCAAAAGGAACTCAGCAGACTCAGTCTAGTGCTGGACTTGACAACCGGGTATGGTTACGGTAGATGCAGAGATTATTAGAGCTTGTGAACACACAGCTCATTGATAGTTTGTTCCGGCCTTCATGGTAGAAAGAGGTGAACGTATTTCCCTTCCCTATTCTTTTTAGACCTAGTAGTAGTCATTCCCTTCCTTTGCTTTCCCCTAAGAAATGGATACCCGAAGGTGAAAATTGGAATCAGATTCCACAGAGTTTACCTGACTGCAAAAGCCTCTACACTCCAAAAAGAGTCAGAGAAGCCCTCAATGGCCAAGTACAGAAGGGAACTATCCCAAGAGATCACCAAGAGGGAGACCAATCTACTATTACACATCAAATTGTGTACTACCTTAAGAATTAAGATAAGTTCTTAAATCTGGGATAGCCTTGTAGAGGAGTCAAGGGAAAACTTCCCCTTCACCCTCTAATAGTTCACTGAAAAAAATCAACTCTCAAAAGGCAGATCAATTAGAGAAAAGGCATACAAATTTATTTAACATGTGCACACAGGAGCCTGCAGAATGAAGATCTCATAAAGCAGGGGAAATTGTCCACTTTCATGCTGAGGTTTAACAAAGTATGGACTGTCATGTAGAAATATGATTGGACAAAAAGGGAATAATCTAATGCTGATGGACTGAGTGGAGACTCCCAGCAAGGCCTGGTTTTCTAGAGTCTTCTTGGCCACTCTGAGAACTCATTCCTTTCTTCTAGGTATGGGGAAGAAAGGGACCCTCTCTGGAAAGGGGATCTCATGACCTACAGTACAACAAAGCAGGTGAGAGAATTTCTTTATGGCCAGTTTTTACACAGAAAGGCAGAAGGAAAATTCGAGCAATAGTTCTATGTGTTATGGCTGGCTTTGGAGAAAAGGATTTCTGGTTTCTATGACCCATCTTCAAGAACAGGAATTCCAGTTTCTCTTACTAGCCTCAGGGGAGAATGGGACTGAGAGACTGGAAGGTGGGAGGAGATCAGAGAAGAACTTTTACTTCTGAGACCTTTATTTTAAGGTATTGTTTTGTGAGTTTCAACAGTATCAGAGAATTCCCACTGCTCGTACTCCAAATAAAGGCTGCTGGTATACTGACTAATTGTGTGAATATGCAAAAGGAGACAGTGGACTCAAGAAAACCCCTGCGTGCTCACTTTAGAAAACAGGTGAGAGGAACCCGGGTGAGAGTGAAAACCAGTGATCTCAGACTGAGCTTCAACAAAGGGAACCTCTTAACAGACGTCATCATTCGCCTGTTGGGAGTGTTCTCTGGAAGTTCAGGAAGTACCAGTACCCACCCCCATCCCAAAAAAGGAAAAGTCCCGCTTGATTTTATAGCCATGAGCGGTTAGAATAGGAACTGTGGTGAACTGAACAATGACCCTTCAAAAGGTATCCAGATTAAACCCCTGGAACTTGTAAATGCTATCTTATATGACAAAAGATGTGACTAAGTTACAGATCTTGGGAGGAGAAGCTATCCTGGATTAAACAGGTGGACCCTAAATGCAATCATCCGTGTCCTTACAAGAGTAAGGCAGAAGGAGTTTTGAGAGAGACGGATGAGAAAGCATCGTGAAGACAGCAGAGAAGGAGATGTGGCCACAAGCCAAGGAATACTAATGAGCTGCCAGAAACAGGAAGGGGCTAGGAAGGGTTCCCCCTTGGAGCTTTGGCAGGAAGTACAGCTTGCCGACAACTTGATTTCATACTTCTGCCATCCAGGACTGTAAGAGAATAAATTTCTGCTGTTATAAGCCACCCAGTTTGTGACCATTTGTTATGGTAGCCCTAGGAAACTAAAACAAGAACTAAGCCAGGTGTGGGGTGGCACACACCTGTAGTCCCAGCTACTCAGGAGACTGAGGTGGGAAGATCACTTGAGCCTGGGAAGTTGAGGCTACAGTGGGCTGTGATTGTGTCACTGCACTCCAGCTTGAATGACAGAGTGAGACCCCATCTCAAATAAATAAATAAATAAATAAATAAATAAGCAAATAAAGCAAAAATGAAAATCTCACAAACTGTAAGGACCTCTTTGATGCCCTTTCACTCACACCCCAAGGAACAAATACTTTTCTTCAGCATTTTAAATTAAGTAATAATAAATGTCCTAGACTTTGGAGGTTCATTTATCAAAAGCTAATATATTTTTATGTTTCAACAACATAATTTTTCCCTCAAGAACCATAAGCATAGATTTCTATTTGAAAGAAAAATGTGTCGAGGGTAGGGGATTTTGGGTCTTGACTTAAACATGGTGTTTATGCATCTATTAAGTTCTGAATTATTTACATTCATTTCAAACATAGAGAAAAAGAATGTCACAAGAGAAGAGAGAGACCAGTATGAATTCCTTAAGGAAAAAAAAGTGACTAAGAGGGCGAGAAAGAGAGAGGTACCCATGTATCAAGAAACAGGGTTTAGATCGATTGAAGGCACCTTACGGAGATTATGAACTGTAAATAACGACTTCATCATTCCCATCCAGGAAATACAGTTCTCTTGGGAAAAGTACCGAGGGGCAGTGATAGCCATTAGTGTACAATCAGACATGATTTACCTTGGGTATTAACAATATGGCAATATGCCCTAAGCCAGGGGCTTCCTTTCCAAAAGTACGTTCAGAGGTCAAAACTTGAGTTTTCTAAAATGAAAGCTGCAGGAGGAAAAATTTCCACAAAAGTGTAAAGTCCTTCCAACTTCTACAGATTTCAAAGTTTAAACCTAACTGCATCCTATGATGGGAACAGCTTGAAAATTACATCACCATCCTGCATCTCAGATTGATGTATGTAAACTATTCCTCCATCCCACGGGAGCTGAGCTGTCCATTAGGACAGGAACATAGAGCAGGCTGGAAGCCAGAATGGGCTGTGATACAATATAGTGGGAATTTTTATGATCCGCTGTCAATAATAAGACAGCCATAAACATATGCACTGGCTCATATGCCAAATGTTTATAAAGTAATTGTTGTGAACCCATGTTCGTGGTTAAAAATCAAAAACGGGTTGAAAGCAATGCAGCATTCCTGGGCTTTCTTTTAAGGCAACTGTTTATTCAATTTTTCTGGGAACCTGTAATTCTTGGGTTAATAATAAGCATGCTGATATAAGTAAAAATGCATTCTCATAGCCTACTGAGTATAACAAATATTGTTTCTAATAAGTAAGGTGTAGGATTAATGTACACTTAGTTCTCACTCTGTCTATAATGTTGAATTTCTATTGATTCACGATCTGGAAAAATGGAGACTTAACTCAATCTGAAGATAGTACCAACTACAAGTTGGACACTTGGCTATGTTTCCTTGAATGTGTGATGGTATTTAATTGTCAAAATAGCCTAGTGGATCAACTATCAGTAGCTCTGTTTTACAGAAGGGTATGCTTTTAAAAACAATTTTTATTTTATGTAATCTTGCTCCTTCAAGATTACTTATACAATTAATTACAGATGAGTAATCTAAACTCCAACATGTGATTTCAAGATTTTAAGTGACAGAGCCAGGGTTCACAATCTAGTAATCTGTGTCTAATAAAAGTTTTCTATCAAATGGTCCCTACAGTTCATTCTAACTTTGAAAGGGTATTTCTATGACTGAGTGGTAGCAAACATCAACACATTCCTCTAATCAAAGTACTCACAACAGCGAAAAAATAAAATACAAGTGAACAAGTGGAAAATATTAAATATAAGGCACTGTTCACTCATTTTAATATGCTTTAAAAATCTTTTAGAAAAACAAGCTACAAGAGACAAGAATAGAAAATGAGCTACGAAGACAAATATAAATGAAACCCTAGCATTAACTTTTATCTGTGTGGTTATATTTTTTCCAATTATTTACTCCCTTTCCTATAAGAAGATAATAAATCTCCTTCTGTTGTCATATATCTTGTAATATCTTCCTGCCTTAGTAATTTAATTCCCCACTGTATGGTCAGGCTTGGCCACAGACATTCTTTAGCCAAGGACATTTGAGCAGAAGCTTTAAGGGTCATGGCCCTAATACTCTTTTCCTTGCTAGAAGAATGGCAAAGCTCAGACAGGGGCTGCTACTTCATCCTAGATATTGAAGTGAGAAGGCAGATGGAGTTTAATTATAGCTGACTCACAGCTGACCACATGCAAAGTAACTGATAAAAAAAATTATCATGATTGACTGCGGCTGCAAATTTGTAGGTTGTTGCTGTAGCATAGCTTATCACGGGCTATTAAATCTGGATATTGTTCTGATTTCTTTCTTAATTTCCACATGATCAAATAATTTCAACCTAAAACTCTATTCAGCCAAGCTAGAAACTAAATGTGAGGGTAGGATAGAGCCGTTTTTAGGCATGCATTGCCCCAAAAGTTTACCCCCAATGCACTCTTTCTTAAGAAGCTACTGGAAAATATATTCCAACAAATTAACCAAAGAAACTGAAATGGAAGAATAAATGGGATCCAGGAAAAGAGGAAACTGAATTCTAAGATAAGCAAAGGAAATTACCAGGATAATGATGAAGAGAGACGTCGAAATGACAACTGTGTACGATCACAGAAGAGCATGTAAGGTAACACCAACACAATGCTTCACTAACGTGAAATTGACAAACTACTTATTGTGGTGAAAATGATCTTGTGTAGAAATTTTTACCACTGGGTGAGAAGTTCAAGTTTCATTATTAATTTTTTAAAAAACCAAAGAAAACTAAACGAAAGAACAGGGAAAAAGAAGCTGAACTACTAATTCCAAGAAAGGAAACCACGTTGTGGAGGAAAATAAAGATAACTGTGGTCTAACTGTAAACTGTTTTTACCCAGTCATGATATAAACACTAAATACTGATCCAACCAAAATTATAACACAAGTGTACTGAGAGAATGTGTGATCAGGAAGCTTATAGCATGTGTAGGCAGTGGGGGTAAGGAGGTAGTAAAAAAAAGAGCTAATCTTTCATAGTAACGAGTGAATTGATAATACCTAAAACTGAAAAATCAAGCAGTAGAAGTATTTGCATATTCTTTATAGATATGTAGGCAAATTCAAAGTATAGCTGGTGGGCCAGTTCAGGTTCTTGACTTTGCTGAGGGAAAGAATATGAGAGCGAGTACAAGGTAAAAGCAGGCGAAATAATGTTTTTTTTTTTTTTTAACTTTTATTTTAACTTCAGGGCTACACGTACAGGCTTGTTACATAGGTAAACTTGTGTCATGGGGTTTGTTGTACAGATAATCTCAGCACCCAGATATTAAGCCTAGTACTCATTAGTTATTTTTCCCAAGCCTGTCTTTCCTCCTGGCCTGCACCATCTGATACTATGCAGGTGAGAGAATCTATTGTAAAGCAAAAGTACACTCTGAAAGTTGATAAGAGCCGGCTTCTCAAAGGTGAGATAGCACTGACCGACACGGGGAAACTCCCTTTATGGAAGTCTTATATGCTTATTCATAAAGAAGTGGGATGGAATGTTACCATTAAGCATGTTATGGGTGGTTTCCTGGCGCACATGCGCTGTGGTCGTAGCCGCTAGCACATGTACGTGTGCTGTGGTTGTACATGCTAGTACATTTAAGATGCATGTCTCATAAGCATCTTAAATCTCCACCCTGGGGTGTGCTTTTTACTATATAATGAGCATGAGTCAGGTCTAGAACACCGTTCATGGGTTCTGTGATTGTGCACATTTGGGCATTTTCTCTTTTGCTCTTCTGCCTCTTTGCTGGAGGGTGTTCTAACCACCAGACCAGGATGTGACTGGTGCACTGTCGGGGGTTTTATTCTCTCCATCTATTTAGCAAGTTTGTTCTCCTTTAAAGGAGGCTGTGACCACCCTACCTAACCTACCTCAAAAGAACGTCAGTTACAAGTGTTGAAATGTGCTGCTTTTGGAGAATGAGAAAGGAGAACGTAAGAATGCTGCATTTTTGTAAAAAGCTTCATAGAAAGAGCTACATCAATTTATAATTTTGATACAAGGAAGAACTGATTTAAGTAAAACTCCATGTTCCAATTCAAGGATTAGAATTTGGAAGGTGATATGAGGTTTAAGAAGAAAATAGACAAAACATTTTCTCTTTCAAAGTATTTCCCTACTTTGTATTTTTCTAAGTCAAAACTACATTCAGACCCGTGGGTTGTCTGCTAAATTTCTGCCCTTTCACTCGATCTCAAGCCTTAGTGTTAAGCTCCTAAAAGTTTTCCACCTTAGTTTTCTCAGACAAGAGAAAACATGTGTATAATGAGAAACCAAAACCCCAAACAAAAAACAAAAGCCAATGAGCAGAAAAATTCACAAATCAGATGGAAAATGCAGCATCTATTAGTCTCCTGAGACTCTTTATCAAAACAAGGGATCTTGGAACCTGAGCGGATCTGGAAATCCAACACCTGCTACTCCCTTCTTTCTTTCAGATGTATTTTTCCTTTTTGCTTCTGGTGTTGCTAACCAGCAGTGACCAGTGAGGTGGTGCGTCCTTCCTGCCAGATATTCACTCCATAGCTGGGTTGCATATTGAGTACCAAATTAAAAATCAGTATTCCTGAAATTAATTCTGACTAGTGGGAGGAGGGTGCCTTCCAGAGCATGCACGTGAGCGTGTTTGCGGATGTGCACGTGAGCTTACCTGAAGGCAACTGACAGGGATTGCATCAAACCTTTATGTGTCTGTGCTTGTGTCAACACTTTTATAAAACAGCTACCTGAAAAGCTAGTCCTTGGTTCTTGAGTAATTCCCTACAAAGAAAGATAAGATGATCACTTAGATAAGCTATATTTTAAATAAGTCCATCTGCAAATGATTGAATGCACATATGAACATGCACACACACAACACACCCCCAGAGCAACAAATTCATAGAATTAAAAAAAAAAAAAAAAATTCATGTCTTCTTTCCATAAACTGCAGCCTCCAAAATTGTCTACTGTCAGGTGGTATAATCATTTTCTTGCAGAAGACCTTGCTTCCCTCCAAAAAGACATAATTAAAAGACTGGAAGTGAAACAACCTTTCTCAACTGCTCTTATGAAAGTCTTGGACTAAAATGCAAATCTCAATTATGATCTCTCTCATGAAAGTGACTGTATCTGAAAAATGTGGCCTATTATTACTCTTCAATTTATGGCACTTAATCTTTGAGAAAACATCCAACATGGAACTCTGCTGTTAGAATCACAGAAACATGGGTTTATGATTTTAAAGCTTGTAGAATGCTTTGGGATAATTCAAAACCCAAGGAATCATACTGAAGAGATAGTGGAGTCTCATGAATGCCCACAGGCCTTTAGTAACAGAATAGAAGAAGCCTGATTCCTGACTTCTAGTCTGCTTGTACAGCTGATCCTGGCACAAACTGTTCAGAACCAGAGGCCATTTATTGGAAGTAGAGGAAAATGCCAGAAAGTGAAATGATCTCCAGTTTTCAGACAGCAAACTTTGTTTCTACTTGGAGTATAGAATATTGCCTTCTGTATCAAGGTAAAATTCTATAAAAAAAGAAGGGCATTAGGTATAGAAAGCAATCTGCCAACTTTGCCCAATTCAAGATTATGCTCATATATGCATTATTTTGAAAAACACTGATCGCAGCATATTTATTGAGTATTCCATGATGTTAGAGAAGAGACAGATGAGGGGAAATTTAAATGCACAACACCCTTCTGTCCAAGGACTTCTTCAGGTGAGCTCTGTACTTTTCTTAGGTAACTTTCCACTAGTACATGTTAAAGAATGAGAAGGAAGCTTATCCTCAGAGAGCATTTCTCTAGCTTTTAAGTCATTTCTGGCAATAGTTTCACTTTTTTCTCTCACTCATCTTATCTAATAACATAATGTAGATCTGGGAATTTTAATGCACAAATATCTTTACAACTGAGCAAAATAATCTTGGCTCACAGACTACGTTCTGGGTAAGGAGGATGCAGGTGCACATTTTAACATTAATCCTTTAAACCCGTGTGAATGTAATCAACCAAACAATCTCTTTCAATTCTTTCCTATTTGACTCCACTTTAGAATCTCAATTTTTATCTCATAATCCTTTATTTGCAAAGACTATGTTCACTTCCGGGTAACCTAAATAATTCCAGCACATATATTCCCAGAAAGCATAGATCGTGGCTGAACTGAGGAAAATCAGGTGGGTGCAGGCAGAGGCTACCTTCAGTGATTCTCTGGGGGCTGAAACTAGTTTCCTGTGCTGATATCCAATGCTATTTAAAAGAACATAATGGAGAGAGGATAATCTCAAACCCACACACCCAGAAACCAAATTCCAGGAAACCAGGCTGCAACAAGATGAGAAAATAACCACCACCAACAACAGCAACCACAAACACCCTGACAGATTTGCTTCTCTTTCATGCTAGCTGATTTCCCTGGGGAACTACTGGCCAGCTGCATGAACCCCAGGTGTATTCTCTGTGCTTCTCTTACCTTGTCATTCAAAGGGAAGCCTAGGCACCACTGCCAGTGCTTGTTGCCTCACTTATCAGATACACGCTATGGGCAAAGAGGTTATTCAGTACAGAAAGCAATTTTCAAACTTTGCCCCTAAAGAGGACCAAGATAATGCCCACCTCTTTTTCCACTGGAAACTCTCACTCTCTCTCTCTCTTTCAACCTGGTTCTGGCCTGTGGTCTGATGCTACTCTTCCGCTTTATGCAAAAACCATGCTTTCTGCTATCCACTAAGCCCAGTGACTTTTGAATTTTGCACGTGATGACCATCTGAATTAGGCTTACCTGCCCTGGACACACAACCCTCTGTTTTTCTCTCCCTTGGTTGAGCTTCCAATCAAGATCAGCATATTCTGCAAAGAGATTAGATGCACACATAAACACGAACAGCTCCTAGAATGGGACTCTGCACTCTTCATCTTTAACAGATGAAGTCTACTTATTACTTTTTCCCCTCAGGAGAAGCATTCTGTCTTCTGGCTTCCCATCAATGACCACAGCTTCCACCAGCCACTATGGGATTGCAGTTACATGTCCTAAACACTCAGTTAATTATTTCTCTAAAAATAGTATAATCATTAACATTGTTCTAGCCTAATTACAGTTCAATTCCTAGGTAATCTATTACACTGGACATACACTCAAGTTCAACAGGATTTTTAAGGTAGATTCCTGTCACAGCTCCCATCTTAGCATTCTTTCCATCGAATATTCTTCAACATGACAAGTGATGCTTTTCATTCATATTTATTTCAGACATCTTAGGAATGCTATGGAAATAGATAAGAAGATAAACAAAAGCCTGTGTGTGCTTCCTTCCCTGCTGAATGACTACCCTTAGGATATACATTCTTAACCTTATGTTTTGACCTCTAACCTCCCTACTTCCTTGGATGGTTAATAACAGAGGAGAGTAGGCACAGAGCTTCTAATAAATCAGAAATGGGTTTTATTTAAAGCTCCAATCCATGCCTTTGCATTTTGGGGTCTGCTGAATAAAAATAGGAAGCCTAATTTGCACATTCTTTCAATGCTTTCCCTCTGCTATCTCCACTCTTCCTTGGCATTCTGCTGAATATGCACCTCAGAAAGAATTGAAGGCTTCCTTGGCATGATTTTGATGAATAGGAACCTATGAGGCTTAATAAGAGGCACCAAAATGGACAGACACCTAAGGGGAAAAGCAGGTCTGTGTTGATGGATGTCTTTCCCTGGGGAGTTGGGGCACTGCTGAGATGCAGTTTTTCCAGCAAGTGGTAAAACGGAAAGATGATTCAAGGCAGCACATGCAAGGCTGGGTGTGCAATGTATTTTCTTGGCAGCAACGGGTGTGCAGAAAAAAATCAGATAAGTAGCTGCTTTACAGGTTGCCAGAGGGATATACAGCAGAGAAAAAAGTGCCAGGAAAGGATGGCATGGAATGAGGACATGAATATTACGCTGGTCCAGCCAAGTGGCAGCCCATGGTAGCCTTTAGCTACTCACTCATTATTGACATGAACCTCCACCAGGACATTCACTTTCGATGTTCCCATTTTTTTTAATTTAAGAGCAAACAAACAACAACCACCACCCCTCACTCCCTACCCCAAACTCCAGGGGTTTCTAAACTTCATGTTCAGAGGCAGCAAAAGCTGCAAGCTTTATCATAGCCATTTTCTAGTAAAATTGTATGAGGTCACTCATAGGAAATAGCACCTTAACTTACACAGGACCCGCTTGGCTAACGGGGTGAGGGTGTTGCTGCTGTTTCCCGCAGTTATATTCACTGAGCTTTTCCCCACATGGACCTGTTTTCCTAACACTTTTTTGAAGACAGAAACTCTTAAAGTGTATTTAAAAGGAATGTTTAGCTTATCCTCTACCCTATCCTACCTCATTCTGCTAATTTCCTTTATCTTTCTTTTTCTCTGATGACTTCTGGAAACTTGCTAAGGGAATCTGTGGTTAAGTTGAATCGGTTATGTATGAAGCATGTCTTTTCATTCTGATGCTTTGACTCTGGCACGTTCCTGGCCCTAGAGAGACTGCCTTTCCCGGAGCCAACCAAATCCTAGAGATGGCAAATAACTCACCTGCCTTTCATATGAAAACCAACAAGTCCAGAGTCCATACCTTCAACAATCTCCTCTACCAGGCTCTTACACTCAGAGCCATTATTTCCCTTCCCAAATTCCCCAAATGCCATGTATCAGACAACAAGGGACAGCCCTATACCCTAGAACCCACTAAAATTATCAAGCTAACCAATCTCAAACCTGCTTACCCCACCGTGACCATTTATTTCCAAGGAAACCATAAATATGCCCAAAGGATTATAAATCATTCTACTATAATGACACATGCACATGTATGTTTATTGCAGCACTACTCACAATAGCAAAGACTTGGAACCAACTCAAATGCCAATCAATGATAGACTGGATAAAGAAAATGTGGCACATATACACCATGGAATACTATAAAGTCACAAAAAATAATGAGTTCATGTCCTTTGCAGAGGCATGGATGAAGCTGGATGCCATCATTCTCAGCAAACTAACACAGTAACAGAAAACGAAACAGTGCCTGTTCTCACTCATAAGTGGCAGTTGAACAATGAGAACACATGGGCACAGGGAGGGGAACATCACACACAGGGGCCTGTCAGGGGGTGGGGGGCAAGGGGAGAAAGAGCACTAGGACACATACCTAATGCATGTGGGACTTAAAACCTAGATGAGGGGTTGATAGGTGCAGCAAACCACCATGACACATGTATACCTATGTAACAAGCCTGTATGTTCTGCACATGTATCCCCAAACTTAAAGTGAAAATAAAAATGTGCCTTCACTGTAAAAAATTAAAAATATAAGGAGAGAGAAAGAAAAAGAAAGAAAGAAAGAAAGAAAGAAAGAGTCTTTCCAAAGACAGAAAGACTCTTGCCTATGTCATCCTGTCATATTCCTTCTGCTTCCTGACTGAAACTGGTGCTTTTCCATGTGACCCTGTATATGTGGCTTACCTGCTCCTGTTTAGAAATGTGAGTAACAACCTATCTCTTCAATAGCAACTGTCTCTTGATCTTTTGGCCTTAAAATTTCTGGATAAGAATAAAAACTTTACTTTAAAACAGGTTATTGTAAGCTTTCTTTAATTTCATGTTTGACATAAGTAGCAGTGGAAATCAGGAGGATTTTTGTTAGTTACAGATAGTCTTTCCCATCTTTCTACCTAAAAAATAATCTCTTCTAATAAACCCCCCTTATCAGTACTTTGACTTTTGCAAGAACAAAAAATTACATCTTTGTGGAATCTCCTGAAGAAATAACACACCAGTGATCTTCAAATTTTCTTTATCTTAATCTGTAATCTTATCAATAGGAAAAAAAAATAATCACAGGATGGGAGAGGATATATACAAGAGGAAAAGTCACCTTGAAAGGCTGACTTGGAGAATGTTAGAGGCAATTATATCATACATGAAAGCCACTGTAAGTATCCCTGTAACTACATCATCCTACAGGGAAAACTTCTTCATAATCACCATGTATTATGCATGATGAACAAAGACTATGTAACCCACACCTTTACTTTGATTCATCTCCCCCTCCATGAGAACAGATCTACATACTTAATGTGAAGGTTGTTCCACTACCATAGGAACCAGAAGTTTGGTAGGTGTGCATACATGGATGGTACATTTTAATCATTGTAACAGAAGGTAACATATATTGATAGAGTTGTTATCCCAAGAGGAGAGTGCTACTTCATGTTATAAACAACACTAAATTAGGATCTTGAATATATTTTTAACCTACTACTTTTACTTCTGTTGAGTACTTATTTAAGCTAGGCATTCTAGTTTCTGTGGATTCGAATTGAAAGCAAATATGGTCTCTATGTCCAGTTCCTGAAGTCCATGTATGTACACTGTCACTCTCCATTAAGGGTATAGCCACCCTGTTAGGGAAAATGTTCTGTGAGCCTACAGCACATGAAAGATTAGTGCTAAGGGTCTGTAGGAAATGATTCAGAAAATCTCTCAAAGAAATGGGATCTTAAACAATTCTAAAAGAGAGCTCTGGTGGACTAAATGGTGTCCCCCAAAAATTCATACATGGAAGCACTAGTCCACAATGTGATTATGTTTGGAGATAGGGCCTTTAAGAAGGTAATTAAGATTAAATAAGGTCACGAGGATGGGATTCTAATTTAACAGGACTGATGTTCTGACAAAAAGAGGAAGAGACATCAGGAACACATGCATACAGAGAAAAGACCGTGTGAGGATACAGCGAGAAGGCAGCCAACTGCAGACCAAGGAGAGACCTCAAGAGATAGAAATTTTATCAGCACCTTGATATTGGACTTCCCAGACTCCAGAACTGTGCGAAAAACATGTCTGTTATTTAAGCCGCACCATCAGCAGCATTTTGTTATGCAGTCCAAGCAGTCTAATAGAGAGGCTGATAGGCG
The DNA here is from genome assembly GCF_030222135.1 of Aotus nancymaae. Taxonomy (NCBI): domain Eukaryota; kingdom Metazoa; phylum Chordata; class Mammalia; order Primates; family Aotidae; genus Aotus; species Aotus nancymaae. The sequence continues at coordinate 2,859,517 of NW_026988494.1, read as the reverse complement.
AAGATAGAAATGCATGATTAGAGAACTCAAAGGGAAGATCTTAGAGAAAGGACAGCGTTTTAAAGGCTGGTCATGATACTGCCTGTGAATTCAGAGTCTGATGAAAAGTCAGTGAAGCAGAATCCTAGGGAAATTGCAGAAAATTGGGAAAGGAAGAAAAATAACAAAATGTTTTGGAAAGAATCTTGAATGCCGAAGTTAACAATTTTTAACTAATTGTGATTGCAGTAAGAAACAAACAGAAATGTTAAATAGAAGAGTGGTATGATTACATGTTAATAAGTTCTTTTACAGGATGTGGGAAAGATATCATGTACAGCAAAGTGGAATAAAATATTAAGGGGAATAAAAGGTTGGAGGTATGTACAATAAATAAGAATTGATGAAGGGGCAAATGAAGCTGTACGAATGAAGGAGAGTCTCGAAGTTGCATTTACTTCTAGACTTTGAACTTGAGCATGTTTTCACTAAAAGTCATATGTCACTATCATTCTTTTTTTGGAGATATCTTTTCCTTCTGATTGCTTTTAAGATTATATCTTTGACTTAGTGTATAGGCTGTCATGATATTTAGGTATAGATTTCTTATTTCTACTTGTTATGACTTTTTATGCTCTCTAAATCTAAGATTAAAAATTTTAATTAATTCTTAAATATTTTAACCCTTCTCTCTTGGAATATTGCATAGTCCACATTATATCCCTCCTCTCCTTTTGGAGTTCAACTGCGCATATAATAGACCTCTATTTTCATATCTCTTACTCATTTTTTATATGTTTTCTTTCTTTTTCTCTGTTCGTCAGTTTAAAAAATTTTCTTCAAAACTGTTTTCCAGTTTTCTAATTCTTTCTTAAATAGTGGCTAATCTTATGTTTTACACTACTATAGAGGTTTTATTTTCAACTATATAGTTAATTTATAAAAGCTCTATTTATTCTTTTTTGAAATCTACTTATAATTTTACAGTCTCTTAATTCTTAATCATATTTTAATCCATGTTTATGGCTTTAAATGTGTTAAATATACTTATTTTATATTTTACATGAATTAAGTTCAATATCTGAAGTCTCCATTTTATTTTCTGACTTTTGATTATGGTGTTCTATATATGTTTGTGTGTGAATATGTGTGTTTATGTTCTAGGCTTTTTACTTTTTAATAGTGGGAAGGTTGTTAAATAAATCTAATTTATTATGCTCTCAGATATACAACTGAATAAAACACGGTATATAAACATCTCATGAGGATAAATTTATAGACTTTAGTGTCAAAATTAATTCAGGGTTTGAAAGAAAAAAAAAGCATTGAAATGAATCCCAAGTTTTTGGCTTGACATATTAGATAGCTGCCATGAATTAATATTTTAAAAACTAGTCTAGGGGGTTAAAGATTCAAGCTTTGGGGATACAAATACCCAATTTAAAGTATAAATAGGGTTTCTTTTAAGTATGGAGGTTAGAGATTTAACTGCAAATTTGGTAGCAAAGCAAAATATAGTCAATGGTTGGGCCCATCTAAGTTACTTGTATCAGCCATTGAGCCATGTAAAACAAATGGAAAAGAGATTAAATGTCAAAAAAGCAAGAACCAGAAGGGTAGGTAAAGAAGCTGTGGAAGAGTCAGAAATGTAGACTATCTGGGAGTTAGTAACAGTCCAGAAATCAATGGAAGACCCATCTTAAATCCAGAAAGCATTAAAAAAATCAGAAACTATAAAAAGCCTGAGTAGCATTACATATCATAGATATTTATCATTGAACTTTGGCAACAGGTTTGGTTTCCTGAATTTGCATAGTCTGATAATCAAAAGCCAAAGAATACACAGGGTTAAAGTTAAGATTTCCATAATTCATGATTTTATTATTGTCTTCTTGGGAGATTAACCAGATTCATAAGCAGAAAGAATTGGACCAGTAAGGAAGGAGGTATGAAAGTACATGGGAGAAGCGGTGACTGGTACAGTAAAATCTGGGAGTCTTGGTGGAAAGAATAAACTCCAAGATACAGTAAGGAATCATTAGGCTTGTAGAGGAAGAGCGATATTTCTTTCTGTAAAAATGATGGGAAAGGAGAGGACCTTTAAAGAGGATTTAACTGTGGATTGACAGTAAAGCTGAAAAGGTTCCTAATATTTTTTTTCTCTTCTGCATAGTAAATTATCCACTCAATGCAAGAATGACAAAGATAGAAAACTTAAAAGAAAGAAAGGTTTAAAATAACCATGTGCTCAAGGACAGGAAAATTGACCAAAAAGAAGGAAAATACAATCGAGCTATGCCACTTGGTTCCTAAATTTTAGCATCCATCAGAATCACCTGAAGAACTTGTCAAAGCAGTTTACTGTATGCCACTGCCAGAGATTATAGTACAGTAGATCTGAAACAGGATATGAAAATATACATTTCTAACATGTTTCTAGTTAGTACAGACACTGCTGGTATAGGCACCACATTTTGAGAACCATTGCTATTAGGTGTTATAAAGTAAATAGCATTTGCAACCCAGATAATTTCTCTGTAGTGCACTTTAATGTATATAATTTTGTCAGATTGATCTTTGTAGCAAAAGTTCATGAAATTTATGAGATTTATTTTATGCATTTCCAAGATTTTCTGACTCTATTCAGGCTCTTTTCTTGGCTTAGAATAATATTTCCTTTCTAGATCAATGATGTTTCTACACATCCTTTTAGACCCTGCACAAATGCCACCTTCCCAGGAATTCATATCATCACATCTCCCTTTGGAATTATCTGAGCTCTGCTTTTTGCACCCATATAATTTATTTATAACTAAATCCCATTCTGTCTAGTATTGTTAGCATCCAGATGCCTATGTCACCACATGGCTAAATGGTAAGCTACTTGAGGACAGACAGAGTCCTATTATTGTATCCCATTTCCTGTAATATTTAGCACAATGTCTGGCACAGAGACTTTTCTCATATTTCATCTGGGATTGGAAAATAGGCATTTCTAATAATAATGGACTGCTTAAAACACTAAAATATCCAGTAAAACAGGCAGGGGAACATTAAATCAGAGAACATCAGAATAAAATTTTGCTTACTATGGTTTGCCTTTTCCCCCTTGACAGAAGCTCTTACTAAAATAACATTAGCTAAAAATATTTCTGTGTCAAAAGTAATTATGATAATGTTTCTCTGCATTTATATAGTTCTTTTTAATCTAAAAGTTCATAGTACACAGGCCTCAGCTCAGGAGGAAAGAAAAGCACTGAACTGGACTTGAACTTCTCTTTCTCTTAACTGGGAAGTCTTTTCTGTCTCCTAACTTAGCCCTAAGCCCATTACTATTGCTGATGTCCAAGTTAAGGTTTCCATGTTTGACGTCCTCATTGATTCTACCTGGGCATGGATTCAAAAGAGAAATTCCAGTTAGTTTCCTCAGATGGTTAAAGCTGTTTAATCCCCCAGAGGATTAAGTTCTGTGTCCCTCTAGAGAACCCTGACTAATACAGCTTTTGGTACCAAGAGTGGTTCTAGAGGAACAGAATATTAAGGATGAAGTTCTTTCACTGGTTTTGGGGTTTCTAGAGTTGGCTGCTTAATGTGATTAGACCTCAAAATGCTAAGAACCCTACTTCTAATACCACGGAGAACACTGATAGTCCTTGTTGTGAACATTTAGGGAGTTATGCAAAATAAATGCATTTGACACTTCTGATTTACTGCTCATGAGAGGCAAGGAGTTTAGTGACTCTCTACATAATACTTTTGACCATATGTGGAGTATCAAGGAACATAATGAAACTGGTTTGTTGCTCCTAAGTTCAGTAGATGAACTGATGAAAGAAAATGATGAACTCAGGGATTCTATCTCCCAACTTCTTAATTATGGGAAAAGAGGTGACCTTTAAAGAGAATTTAACTATGGATTGTCAGGAAAGCTGAAAGTGTTCCTAATTTATTTTTTTCCTTCTCCATAGTAAGTTATCCACTCAAAGCAAAAATGATGAGGAGAGAAAACTTAAAGGAAAGAAAGGCTTTTTTAATAGCCATGTGATCAAGGACAGAGAAATGGATCAAAAAGAAGGAAAATGATTACTAAGCCTCAAATCTGCTAAGATTGCCCAGGTGAGAGTTTTATCTCCTGTAAAGAAAGAGCTGAAATTGTGGGAAAACCAGACACAAGCTCTTATCATGTGAGTGGCTGACCTGCAACAAAAGGTGTGTGCACAGCTTTGCCAGGTTCTACTATTAAGATGATGGCATTGATTGGAAAAAAATGGGACCCAGCAACTTGGAATTGGGATGTGTGGGAGGACCGTGATGAAGCTAGGGACACTGAGTTTGTAAACTCTGATGAACTTTTTGCCAGGAGAAACAACTTCCCCATCCCCAGCAGTGGCAACATCCCTTCCCATGCTGCCATCAGCCTTTCCACTTTTGTCTGAGGAGGTAAACCCTGTGCTGCCTGAGGCAACAGTGATGGCCTCCCCTAAGGCAGTTGCCAGGCAAAATAATGTTGATTCACCTCAGGAGCCATCCCCTTCACCCCTGTTTTCTTCTGGACGTATAACTAGACTAAAGTCCTGGCAGCTCCTAGAGGTGAGATTGAGAGTGTGACCCATGAGGAAGTGAGCTACACTCAAAAATAACTGCTTGAGTTTTCTAATTTATATAAACAGAAACATGGAGAACAGGCATGGGAATGGACATTAAGGGTGTGGGATAATGTTGGAAGGAACAAAGTTGGATCAAGCTGAATTTATTGATGGGATCAGGCTAAATTTATTGATTCAGGCCTACTAAGTAAGGACTCTGCAATTAGTGTTGCAGCTTGGGGAGTTTAAAAAGGTTCTGATAGTTTGTTTGCTTGGTTAGCTGAAATATGAATTCAAAGATGGCTTACTGTGAGTGAGCTGGAAATGCCTGATCTCCTTTGGTTTAATGTAAAGGAAGGGATCCAAAGGCTTAGGGAAATTGGGTTGGTGGAATGGATTAGTCACTTTAGACCTATTAATCCCAGCTTGGAGGGTCTAGAAGAGATACTCTTGACCAATGCCTTGTGAAATAAATTTGTGAGGGCAGCACCTACATCTTTGAAGAGCCCTACAATTGTTCTTCTCTATACATCAGATCTAACAGTGGGAATCGCAGTCACTCAACTACAAAATTTAAATACAATGGGAATAATTGGATCCCAAGGTAATAGGGGCCAAGTGGTGGCTCTCAACCCTCAAAGTCAAGGTGGATGTAGCTACCATAATGAACAGGAGAGGCAAAGTGGCAATCAGAATAGTCTCACTTGTATAGAGCTCTGGCATTGGCTAATTAATCATAGTGTTCCTAAAAGTGAAATTGATAGGAAGCCTATTGCATTCCTACTTAATTTATATAAACAGAAAACTTCTAGGTCAAACGGACAAAGGCTAATTTGAATTATGAAAACAGAATTCTGGCCCCTCAATCAATTTCCAGACTTGAGCCAGTTTACAGACCCAGAACTCCTTGAATGAAAGGCAGGTGGAGTCCCCTTGAGGAAGGACCCCACTACATTACCAACAACTTATGCAGTGAATCTTTTGCCCATCCTTCCCCAAGGAGACATCCAGCATTTTACCAAGGTAACTGAGCATTATGGGAAGGGAAATGATCAGACATGTTGGGGACTACTGGACACTGGGTCGATTCCATGTAACCCACAACATCATTCCAGTCAAAGTAGAGGATTGTGGAGGTCAGGTAATTAATGGAGTTTTAGCTCAGGTTCTACTTACAGTGGTCTAGTGGGTCCCCTGACTCATCCTGTGGTCATTTCCCCAGTGTCAGATTGCATAATTGGCATAGACATACTTAGCAGCTGGCAGAACCCCCCACATTGGCTCTTTGACTGGTAGGATGAGGGCTGCTATGGTGGGAAAAGCCAAATAGAAGCCATTAGAACTGACTAATAGAAAAATAGTAAATAAAAAACAATATTGCATCCCTAGAGGGATTGCAGAGATTAGTGCCACCATTAAGGACTTGAAAGACACAGGGGTGATGATTCCCACCACATCCCCATTCAGCTCTCCCATTTGGCCTGTGCAGAAGGCAGATGGATCTTGGAAAATGGCAGTGGATTACCATAAGCTTAACCAAGTGGTGACTCCAATAGCAGTTTTTATACCAGATGTGGTTTCATTGCTTGAGTAAATTAACAAACTCCTGGTAACTAGTATGCAGCCATTGACTTTGCAAATTTTTCTCCATTCCTGTCCTTAAGACCCTCCAGAAGCAATTTGTCTCCAGCTGGCAAGGCCAAAAATATATCTTTACTGCCCTACCTCAAAGGTATATCAACTCTCCAGCTTTGTGTCATAATCTTATTTGGAGAGAGCTTGTTGGCTTTTGGCTTCCACAAGATATCACACTGGTTTATTACATTGATGACATTATGCTGATTGGATCCAGTGAACAAGAAGTGGTAAACACACTGAACTTACTGGTGAGACATTTGTGTGCCAGAGGATGGGAAATGAATCTGACTGAGATTCAGTAAAATTTCTAGGTGTCAAGTGGTGTAGGGCCTGTCGAGACAATTCTTCTAAGGTAAAGGATAAGCTGCTGCAGTTGGCCCTTTTACAACTAATAAAGAGACACAATACCTAATGGGCCTAGTTGTATTTTAGAGGTAACACATTCCTCATTTGGGTGTGTTACTCCGGCCCATTTATCGACTGAACCAAAAGGCTGCTTTGTATGGGGTTCAGAACAGGAGAAGGCTCTGCAACAGATCCAGGCTGCTGTGGAAGCTGGTCTGCCACTTGGGCCATATGACCCAGCAGATCCAGTTCCTTGCGGTGTCAGTGGCAGATGGGGATGCTGTTTGAAGCCTTTGGCAGACCCTCATAGGTGTTTCAATATCTTCATTTTATTTCCTTTCTCCTTTATCATGTAACATGTGATTTATTGACTTCACATCAGCATTTAAACATTGTTAACTTTATGTAACAATTTGGGTTGGGGATTGGTGTATTTCTGGTTGTATAAAGGATAGTTGTATTATGTTAGGTGCAATTATGACCTTACTATTGTCTTTATTTGAGGATATGTATTATCTCAGGAGATGTGTATGGGTTCAAGTTGACAAGAGGTGAACTTGTAATTGTTAATACTGAGTGTAGCCTCGCAGCCTACATCTTTCACCCATATTATATGGGACCTTGTGATAGTGTGAGTTAATACTTAATAAACTCATATATATATATATATATGAAATGTATGTGTGTGTATATGTGTGTGTGTATATATATAGTTCTGTCCCTTTGGAGAACACTGACTAATACAACTGTAGTACAATAAACTCTATATTTGGTCTTTGTCCTCCAGTTATTGGCATAAGTTTCAAAAACCCTTGAAATTTCCAGAGTGATAAGAATGTCTTTTACATGATAATGAAGTGACTCCTGGCAGCTCCTAGATGCCTTCAGGATGGGGATGGAAACTGGTCACCAGAAAGACCGAATACATGATTAGAGGATTTGAACTTTCAGTCACCCTACCTCTAAGGAGGGCAGGGAACTTGGAAATTAAGTTCAATCAGACAAGTAATAATTTAATCAATCATGTCTACATAGTGAAATGCCAATAAAATCTCTGGATACCAAAGCTCATCAGAGTTTTCTGTTTGGTGGCACATTGATGTGGGGAAGTGGTGCCATGCCTGGATTCCACCAGGGAAGGAAAGGGAAGCTTTGTTCTTCCTCTCTGATCTCACCCTGTAAGTGTCCTATTACTACACCACTGTAATAGTAAGCGTAGCACTCTCAATGAGTTCTGGGAGTCATTCTAACAAATTATCAACTCTGATATTGTTGTAGGAACTCCTAACGTATATCCAGTCATTCAGAAGGGTGGAGGGCCTAGGGACCCCACTTGTGGCTGGCATCTGAAGTAAGTGCAATATTGTGGAGCACTGAGTCCCTAATTCGTGAATTCTGGATAAGTCTAAGTGGTTTGCATCAGAATTGAGTTGCAGTACGCTCCAGTTAGGGTTTGTGTAGGGAGAACTCTCTCTAATCATGTTTTTTCTCTACTCTCATGCCACAACCATCATTCATCTAGACAACGACTTCTATGACCAAATGTATGGGGATTTTCCCACACACACCAAGCAGTGGACACCAGCTAGGTGTCCATTAATGCAGTTCTGACACTATCCTCAGACAGCATCAGGTCCAACTGGTTGAAGGCTCAGTCCCCAAAACTGCCCCTTGCCACACACCAGTTGCAACTCTAGGCCTCAGGAACTTCTGACAGACTACTGATTTCCAGTTGGGACTTCCATAACACCTTCTTTGGGTTTGATGAATTTGCTGGAGTGGCTCACAGAACTCAGGGAAACACATTTCCTGGTTTATAATAAAAGATCATACAAAGAATACTGATAAAGAGATATGTAAGTGTAATGATGAGGGAAGGGGTGTGGAGCTTCAAAGCCCTCCCAGGGTGCCACCCTTCAGAAACCTCCATGTGTTCAGCTATCTGGAAGCTCCTGGAACCCAGTATGGAAGCTCCTGGAATCCCAATATGGAAGATTCATGATGTCAGCATTCCTTCCCCCAGGGTATAGGGTGGGATTCTCTCATCCGAGGGTCTTAAGAGTCACAATAAGAAAGATGGAAAAATATTAAAGTCCTTTTTGGGGGCAGGAGAAAGGAGGAAAGAAAGTCAGAGACCTGCCCTTGAGGCCTAACATATCCAATATTATAGAAAAAGACTGTAATAGAGGCTGTGGGAGTTAAGAGCCAGGAACTGTAGATAAAAACCAATATATATCATTACACCACAGGTTTGAAAGAGAACAACGATACAGTCAGTAAGATCTGGCTAGATTCTCCCTCAAGTTTCCTCTCATTTCTGCACCGAGGACAGAGCCTTTGCTAGGGCACTCCTAGGAGAAATGTCTAGAAGATCATGTCCATTTGTTTTCTGCTGCATAGCCCAGAACTGAATGAAAACAGAATGAACTCCTGCTTGCTATTACATTGTCCATAAATTATTAACTAGCTCTTTGAAAGCCTCTTAAAAAAGAAGCAAATACAAACATCCAGCAGGGGTGTCTCAAAGTCTACTGGGTAGACCTCCTGCATCAGAATCACCTAGAGCACTTGTTGAAAGACAGATTCCAGAGACTCAACCATAAACTGCTGAATCTTAATGTGGGATGGAGAAATAAATCAAAATTAGCATCTTAGAAAAGCTCCAGCATTGATTCTTATATATAATTATGATTTGAAAAAACCTTTCAGTATACCTGATTGTCTCAACAAGGCTGAAAAATAGTCCCCTTGCTTCTATAAGACACTGAGCCCCTGAGCCATGCAATACCTTTTTTTTCTCTTTGGTCTGGATTTTGTTTTTTTTTTTTTTAAAAAAAAAAAAGTAGCAAGAAGGAGATGTGCTATCAGTTGTCCAAAATAGCAATACATTTATCTGATTATAGGATAGTTTGCCATTGGACAGTTGCCTATGCTTAGTAAAATCTGGAACTCCAGTTGAGTCTACCATAGATGTTACAGGTTGTCAGACCCTTGCATGTGATCCTGGGCTTGGATTTGAGCTAAGCAGCCAAATAGGTAATAACTTAGAATGCAACCTCAAGGGACCAAAAGATTAAATACTTTGAAACCTTAAGTCATAAAGAATACACACATATCTGCACAGCTTTAGCTTAAAGCTTTTATCTTTTGTGAATTTCAAATACCAGGCAAGGACAGTGTGGAAGTGGAGTAACTGGTCACTTATGAAAAATATCGTTTTTTTTAAGATGGAGCCTTGTTCTGTTGCCCAAACTGGAGTGCAGTGGTGAAATCTTGGCTCACCGCAACCTCCGCCTCCCCAGTTTAAGCAATTCTCCTGCCTCAGCCTCCCCAGTACCTGGAACTACAGGCACGTGCCACCACACAGACTAATTTTTATATTTTTAGTAGAGATGGGGTTTCACTATGTTGGCCAGGCTGGGCTTGAACTCATGATCCACCCGTCTCAGCCTCCCAAAGTGCTGGGATTACAGGCATGAGCCACCACACCCGGCCTGAAAGATATCTTAAAGCTGCAAAATTTGATAGAGGGAAGGGAGGGAAATACTTCAATCCAAGGGCACTTGGAAAGGATAATCAGGAAAGGGAAGTGACAGGAAGTAAGAGGCTGGGGGAACAGAATAAATATAAAGGAAAGTAAATTCAAGCTTTGTCATGTTCACAATTGTGTCCCAGGCTAGCTTGTGTATGGGTCTTGGATTGAGATGACTTAGTAAAATTAGACTAAAGGAAACGGGTGTGAGAGAGAAAACTGAGGCAAGCATTATGAAAGCAATCACACAGACATCTAGACCCTCCAGTACTTCTCAAGGAGACAGGGGTTAACCATTCAACTAAATGGGCATGGGAGCTCATAGATCCATTCAGAGACTCAGGTCCACAAGATCCTTAAGGATGCATAGGAGAGAAATACTAGGTAAAAGAAAAAAGAGGAGTCTCTATATTTGATTTCAAAGAGCTCTGATTTTTATCAAGGTCATCTTTTAGTTTAGTGTAGGTAAGTATGGGATCTACTACAAAGCTCACTTAAAGTTTTCAATTTTAAAAAATATGTAATTGAGTAAGAAAATTATGATACAAAGTAACACAACAGAATGTATGTGCAATGTGTGCCACATATCCTGATTTGCATTATTATCCCTCTGAATATGTGTAGTTTTATGGAATTTACATATATAAATATATAATTAATATATTGAATTATACATAAATTGATATATATAAATTACATATATATAAATATATGTAATTTATATAAATTACAAATTACATATATTTATATATAAATTTATATGTAAATATATAAATAAACATATTTATTATGATTATAAATATATATTTTATATATACTTATAAATATATATAGCATATATAAAATATATTATTTTGTATATAAATATATATATATGCTTTCCAAATGGTTGTGCTTTATGTAGAAACACTAAGCAGGTGATGCAATGCAAAAGCTTAATATGAAACATACTTCCTTCTCAAAGTTTCTGATATAGCTTGACTCTGATGCATTCCACACCAGACTAAAACACTGTAACAATTTAAAAGAGTGAATGATGTCATTGGCTTGGGTTTAGATGAAGCAAAGAAATAAAGCTGTCTGGCAAGATTTGAAAGATGATGCTAAACATAATTTTATTTTTATAGATTTTTATGGAGCAGGAATTCTAAAGCAAAATCAAATTGTTAGAGAAGAAAACAACTAGAATCTAACACATACGTTCCTGTTTTTCATTAACATCTCTATCTGTTCTCTTATTTATTTATTTATTTATTTTCTGAGATGGTATCTAGCTCTGTCGCTCAGGCTGTAGTACAGTGGTGAGATCTCAGCTCACTGCGACCTCTGCCTCCCAGTTACAAGCGATTCTCCAGTCTCAGCATACCCGAGTAGCTGGGACTACAGGCGCGTGCCACCATGCCCGGCTAATTTTTTGTATTTTTAGTAGAGACGGGGTTTCACCATGTTAGCCATTATGGTCTCGATCTCCTGACCTCGTGCTTCACCTGCCTCAGCCTCCCAGAGTGCTGGGATTACAGGTGTGAGCCACCATGCCCAGCTTGTTCTCTCATTCTTAATTATCAGTGCTCTTATGGCTGACTCATTTATGTTTACCTCAATTCTATCGAGAGTTTCTATTGCTCATATCCTCAAGCCATGTTAACTCATTTATAATTCTACATGTCACTGTCCCCAGGACATAAGAAAAACATCAATGTGGTGAAAAAAGTATGCGCTTGGAATATATCAATTCATAAGCCTCAGTTCATAATATAAGGTTTGCTATAGTCTTGAAAACTTCAATACAGGGGATATAAAAATAAGAAAAAGAAAGTACAGGCCAATCTCATTGCATGAACAGAGATAATGAACATTATAAATGAATTATTGGCAAATTGTACATATCCCAAGGATGCAAAGTCATTTAACACAAATTCCAATTAACGTACTCACCAAAGTATCAGATTGGAGCAAAAAAATCAAATGACCATCAACAGATGCGTTGTATTGGGCAAATTCAACATCTATTTGTAACAAAATAGCTAAGTACCAATGTTCCTGGAAGTACAGCGTCTGCGCTTGGCACCCATATATCCCGGTTCTCGCTTGAGCACACTTCGGCCAGACTTCCATCTGCTGGCATCTGCCTATGATAAGCTTTCTCTTGCTTTGTAGCCCAAAGTTGCTAGAGAATAAGCCCCCCACCCCAAACCTCCACTGCCCTGCCCTCGGCAGCCTTCAACCCAAGGCTCCTTGCTCCTTCATCTCTCAGTCTGAATAACTCTAAGGAGTGGATTGCACACTGGCTCCCCAAGGCTCCCCAGCTGGATTAAGGACCAGTTGCCCACAGTAGTAGCTGGCTTTATCAGACACTTTTTATTGGTTTTCTTCTCTTCTCTAATTTACTTACCATTCTCTTTATGAGAATGGTTAAGGTTTTTCCCAGAATCTTCTCTCAAATAAACTATTGCATTGATATCCTTGTTTCAGGGCCTGTTTGTGGGGCAAACAAACTAAGGCAGCAAGCTAAGACTAGAAGAAAATTTCTTTAATTTCATAAAGAATGTTAAAGAAAAAAACAGCAAACATCGCACTTAATGATGAAATATTGAACTAATTCTTTGTACCGCCAAAAAATAAGTCAAGTGTGTCCACCGTCACAACTTCAGCTCAGCTTCACACCAAAGGTTCTAGTTAATTGCAGCAAGGCAAAAGAAATAAGTAAAAGCTTAAAAGAACAGTAATAATTTGAAAGGAAGAAAACCCGTCATTATTTGCAAATAACATCATTGCATTAAAAAAACAACGAATTATTTGAATTGTTATAATATTTTAGCAAAGTAGTTGGATACAAAATCAACATACAGATGGCCCCTGCCTTACAATGGTCCTTTTGGATTTTACACAGTGAGTTTCTTGAGCGGTAACCCCATTGTAAGTTGAGCAGCATGTGGACTTAACGACGGTTCAACTTACAATTTTTCAACTTTATGATGGGTTTGTATAGGTATTTTGTGCATTTTCAACTCACAATGTTTTTGACTTACAATGGATTTACTGATGTTACCCCACCCATAAGTTGAGGAGTATCTGTATAAAAATCGATTGCAAAGGAAGTGATCAGGAGCAAAAAAGAAAAAGAAAAAGAACAACTCCACAATCACAAGTTATGGCAAGGGACACAGGGGCTAAGTGAAAGAGTTCCCAGTGGCCAAAGATGGGATGATTTTAGCAACAATATAAATAAAGAAGCATATAATTATAACGCAAAGTATAATTTAATATCCATGAGTCCACAGTAAAACAAATAAATGGTTAAATAAACACAAATTAATAAAATGAAGAAGAGAGAAGTCTCCTGTTCAGAATAATTCCAAATAATTTATGTAGCTATTCTGCCTCCAATAAGATGGAACATGACTCCTCAATCCTTAGTCCTGGGCTGTGTATGGTGACTTCCTTCTAAAGACTGCAGTATGGGAAAGGCATGGGGGCAGTCATTTTAAAGTGGAGAAATCTGACAAGCAGCACCACAGACGGGTGATCAAGGTCAACCTCCACAATATGTACCCTTGATAAAATTGATAAAATGGCACTTTACCTCTGTGGCCTTTCGTCCCAAAGCCCATAATCATGAGAAAAATATCTTACAAACCCCACAGAGATACTACCAAGCACCTAACCAGTACTCTCCAAAATTGTCAAGGTCAACAAATAATAAAACTCCCAGAAACTCTTAACACTAATTGAAGGCTAAGGAGGCAGGTAGAGCAAAGGTAATGTGGTATTCTGGTGAGATTCTAAAACAGACAAAAGACATTAGGTAAAATGTAAGGACATTTGAATAATAATGTATCAATATTGGTTTATTAATTTCAATAAATGCATTTTACTAATATAAGAAGTTAATAGGAGAATTTGGTACAAGATTTATAGGAACATTGTACTATCTTCACAATAGTTTTCTGTAAATCTAATACTGTTCTAAAAAATAAAGTTTATTAAAAAAGAATAGAAAAATCAATTGCAACTCGATACATGCTCAAAAAACATTTATAAAAGTAGTTATTAAAACACAGCTTTTACTTCGGCTTCAAATAAAAAGAGAGTAAAATACCAAGGAATTAATCAAGCAATATATGTGCAATATTTGTATGGAGAAAATTATATTAAAGATTTTTTTTCAAAGACTTTAATAAATAGAAAATCATACCACGTGCATGGTCTGCAAATTAATAACAAAAAGCAATATCTTAAGGGTATAAATTCTTGCCAAATTGCTCTAGTGATGCAATTTAATTCTAGTCAAAATACCAACAGATTTTGGAAGAATTTAAAGAGCTGATTTTAAAATTTATGGAGAAAATCAAAGGTAGATGAATACTAAGACATTGTTTAAAAACAGCAAAGTAATAAGATTTGGCCTACCAGATATCAAGTATTACTAGAGACTATAAACATTAAGATAGTATAGAACTGTCACAGAATAAACTAAAACACAGAATAGAAAGCCCAGAAACACATCCAAACATATATGGACACTAGATTTAGCCAGAACTAGCACTATAGAGCTTGAGAATAATTAGATGAAGAACAAATAGGACTAGGATGATTGCTTATCTACACAGAATAACATAAATTGATTGGACTTCTGCATCACAGTCTCAGAAAAAGTCAACTCTAGCTGAATTAAATACATAAATGCAAAATGCAAAACTATAAATCTTTGAGCAAAATGATTTTATGTCTTTGAATTAAAGAAGATTGCCTCTGTGTACAAAGCATAAAGGGAATGATTGATAAATATGTATTTATTAAGATTCAAACTTGTGTTCTTCAAAAGCCCACATAAATAAATGGCCTCACAATCTGTAAGCAGGAAGAATTTATTCACAATAGAAGAAATGACAAAATTTAATATTCAGAATGTGTAAAAAAAAAAAGAGCCTGCAAGTAGATAAGAAGGCAAATTACCTAATTAAAAAAGAGGGCATCAAGCCTGTAATCCCAGCACTTTGGGAGGCCGAGGCGGGTGGATCACGAGGTCGAGAGATCGAGACCATCCTGGTCAACATTGTGAAACCCCGTCTCTATTAATACAAAAAAATTAGCTGGGCACGGTGGCGCGTGCCTGTAATCCCAGCTACTCAGGAGGCTGAGGCAGGAGAATTGCCTGAACCCAGGAGGTGGAGGTTGCGGTGAGCCGAGATCGCGCCATTGCACTCCAGCCTGGGTAACAAGAGCGAGACTCCCGTCTCAAAAAAAAAAAAAAAAAAAAAAAAAAAAAAAAAAAAAAAGAGGGCAAAAAATAGGCAATAAATAGGCATTCACAGAAAAGCAAATGCCAGTAAACATACATTAAAAGATGTTCAATCATCAATAATCAGGGAAATCCAATTTAACTTAATTTGGTTTATTAAATTTAAAATTAAATCAAATTGGAAATTCAATTGAATTAAAACTTCAAGAAAGCATTTCAAACCAATCATATTAGTAAAAACCAAACATGGGTAACAACATCAAATAGTGACAAGGACACAGGGGAAGCTGAATAACTGAGCAACGTTATTCAGTATAAGTTGTGGTATAAATTGCACGGTTGGCATGGGAAAACAATAAGGGATTATCTAGCAAACCAAAAATGTGTAAACCTTGTGATCTCATGACACTCTCAGATATACTCTGGTGGATATGTCCACATTATTGTCAGCACTCTTTTTTAAATTTTTTAAAAATAATTTCAACTTTTATTTTAGGTTCAGGGGTACATGTGCAAGTTTGTTACATGGGGATACTGTGTGATGCTGAGATTTGGGGTATGAATGATCCCATCACTCAGAGAGTGAGCATAGTGCCTGAGCACTCTTTTTAATAACCAAAAAAAAGGAAAACACAAATATTCATCAAAAGTAGAATCAACAAATTAGGGCAGAGGTTTTTTTAATGGAATATTATACAATAGTAAAAAGAAATTAACTACAGCTTCATTCAATGCCATGGTAAGTCTCAGGAACAAGATAAAAACAGTTTGATTCAATTTATTTAGAGTTGAAAATGATGCATATTTAAGCAATGTTTTATTTTGAATATAAACAAATGTAAAACTATGAAGAAATTGTCTTAAATAGAAGGGAAGGGAATGAGATGCGAAAGAACACTCAGGGGAACATAAAGTTTAAAGTAGAGAGGAGGTCAGCAACATGGTGGCAGAGGAGGTCCCAGGCTCCACGTCCCCAGCTACCAACTAGCCACAGACAAAAGCACGTGTGAAAGCCCCAAAGTGTGGGAAAGAGCGAGAGTCATCTGCATGTTCTATGAAACAGAATGAAAATCCTCACTGAGAGAATAGGAAAAATGGTCTGTTTGACTGCACCTCTCCCCCTCTCTCAAGTTGTACAGTGCCATAGATAGGGTTCCCCAGAACCCACAGCTTTTACAGCAGGAAAAGAGAACCAAAGAAGCAGACATCTAGCTTCCGTGGCGTTCTGAGATGCTTCCCAGGAGTCTACTCTGTTCTCACCTCATGGCAGATGGGGAACATAGGAGGAAAGTGCATGGCCACCTGCAGTCAGGTAGAAACAAAGCAACGAGTGCCAGTGTGCAGATTTTGGTGAAAACTCAGAGTACCTGCCAGTGTGGTGCTCAGTCATAGGTAACAGGTCACAGTGTTGCTCACCCTGGAAGCCGAGCTGGCTGCTCCTGAAAGAGATGGGAATTGCTAGCTGGCTTGAATCTCTATTCAGCCAGCCCCCAGGTCCAGCTCAGGCCCTTCCCTGAGACTTCACCCAGGGAGGGAAAAGACCTCCTGTAGCAAATCTCAGTCAAAAACAGGCACTAGTTTTGTCATACCTGGAAGTTTAATCAGTGCTCCCATCCCAGCCCTCGTCAAGGGAGGGAGGGAAAACTCAACTATGCATTTCTACTGAGCATAGCAGTGGGTCTATCCATCCCAATCGATTTAACCTCAAAGTCCCTCCAGAAACCCTGACCAACTGCTGAACTCAAAGAGCAGTACATTTTGGCCAGGGATTACATTCTATGGCCTGTCAAACCAGAGGCAATTGGAGTGCCCACAGTGCAGCTCAGCTCAGCTCAGCAAGGGGTCTTGCTGGATAGCAGAGTCCATCTGGCTAGCTACCTCACCCAAATTTAGAGTAAAGGGAGCAGTCGAGCCATCTAGAGAGCCTGAAAGCAGTTTCTGCTTGCCCAGGGCCGTTATCAGCTAGCCCACCCAGAATCACAGGTGAGACTAACTAGTGTATGTCTATTTATGCCACAGAACTGTAAAAGGCCCCAAAAGGTGGCTGTAAACACCAATGCAAGGACATGAGATTACAAAGACTCAGGAAGTCACAATACCTCCAGAAGAAACTAACAAAGTTTCAACAATACACCCTAAAGAGAGGGAGATCTATGAAATTAGAGTCATTTTTCATAGATAAAGAAAAAATAATTTTGGAATTAATATGAAACCACAAAAAACTCCAAATATAAAAGGCAATCATGAGCAAAAACAACAAAGCTGGAGGCACCACATTACCTGATTTCAAAATATATTACAAAGTGATAGTGATTAAAACAATATAGTACATACGTAAAAATAGACATATTAACCAATAGAACAGATTGGAGAACATAGAACTGAATCCATTAATCTATGACCAATTGATTTTCAACGAAGGTGCCAAGAACATACAATGGGACAAAAATAATCTCTTCAATGAGTGGCATTGGGAAAACTGGATATCCATATGCAAAAGAATGGAATTGGACCTTTGTCTCACACCATATACAAAAATCAACTCAAAATGGATTAAAAAGACTTAAACATAAAACCTGAAACTATAATACTACCAGAAGAAAACAGAAGAAAAGCTATGCAACATTGGTCCAGGCAAAGACGTTTTAGATTTGACCCCAAAAGCACAGATAACAAAAGCAAAAATAGGCAAATGAGATTACATCAAAACAAAAAGCTTCTGCACATCAAAGGAAACCAGAGAAGAGTTCAGCTACAAACCGAGAGAAAATATGTGTAAGCCATGTATCTGAGATTAATATCTAAAAAATGTAAACAACCCAAACAACTCTACAGAAAGAAAACAATCCAATTAAGAAGGCAAGGGGGCCAGGAACAGTGGCTCACACCTGTAATTCCAGCATTTTGGAAGGTCAAGGTGGGGGAAATCACTTGAGGCCAAGAGTTCGAGACCAGCCTAGCCAACATAGAGAAACCCCATCTCTATTAAAATACAAAAATTAGTCAGGCATGTTGGCACTTGCCTGTAATCCCAGATACTCAGGAGGCTGAGGCAGGAGAATTGCTTAAACCTAGGTGGCGGAGGTTGCAGTGAGCTAAGATCATGTCACTGCATTCCAGCCTGGCTGACAGGGTGAGACTCTGACTCAAAAGAAAATGGGCAAAGGACCTGAACAGACATTTCTCAAAAGAAGACAACTGGCTAGCAGATACATGGGAAAATGCTTGACTTCACTAATCATTAGAGAAATACAAATTAAAATCACAATGAGATATCACCTTGGACCTCTTATAATGGATGGCTATTATCAAAAAGATGAAAAATAACCTGGCAGGGATGTGGATAAAGGGGAACCCTTGTACCCTGATGGTGGGAATGCAAATTAGTACAACCATTATGGAAAACTGGATGGAGCTCCTAAAAATAAAATTACCACATGATCCAGCAATCCCACCTCAGTGTATTTACCTGAAAGATTTAAAATGAGCACAGGAGATTCTGCATGCCTAGGTCAGAGCAGCGTAATCCACAACAGCCAAGTTTTGGAATAAATCTAAGTCCCCATCAACAGATAAATGGATAATGAAAATTTGGAATGTATGCATGATGGAATACTATTCAGCCTTAAAATGAGAAGAAATTCTGTTATTTGTGACATGGTGGTATTAGAAAACATGGTGCTAAGTGATACAAGCCAAACACAAAAAGACAAATACCCCCATGTCCTCACTTATATGTGGAATCTAAAACAACTGAACTCAGAGAAGCAGCGAGTGGAATGGTGGTTACCCCAAGCTGGGGGACTGAGTGGAATGGGGAGATGACAATCAAAGGGTACAAAGCCACTGTTAGACAGGAGGAGTAAGTTTGATTTATTTTGTTTTATTTTTTGAGATCTCTTGCACAGCATGGTATTCATAGCTAATAACTGAGTACTGTACATTTTAATTTCACTAAAAGAATAAATCTTAGTATTCTCATTACAAAAAGTATCTAATACTTGAGATTATGGATGGATTATTTAGCTTGATTTAATCATTTTACATTGTATTCAAAAATCATAACTTCACTTTGCATGCCTTAAATATATACAACTGTAATTTGTCCCTATAGAATGAAATAATTAAAAATTTAAAAAATAAGAATTAAGTCAATATTTTATTTATAACACTGAAGCATAAATATTTCGGTGTTTTTTATATAGCTGTTCTTTTTTTTTCTGGAAGATTTTTCTAAATGACTCTTCTGTATCTAAACACTTTCTAAATTAAAAGGAGAAATTTAAACATATGGGTGGAACAGCTTGAACTTTGGAGTCAAAGTTCTTTGAGCTCTATTTTCAACCATCGCATTCCCTAGTAGAAACTGAGCAATTCACTTAACCTATGATTCCTCATCCTTAATATAGTAATAATAAAAATAGGTACCTAATTGCAGATCTTGTGTGGAAAGAACATAAAAGCAGAATATGAAATCACTTTACACAGTGCCTACTGCCAACTGGACATTCAGTAGATGTTAGATTGTTTCACTTGCTCACTCATTCACTCATTGCTTCATTCATTTTTCATTCTTCAAGTATGAAAGAATAGTAATCAAGTTAATCAAGTAATAAGGGAATAAAAGAAAAATAGATGGTCGTCCATCTCTCTACATTGTAATTTGTGTATTTTCATTTAGGTTTTCTGGAGACAATACTTCTATCTCATTAACAACTTTAGTAGGAAAGTGTCAGCTAAAGAATGATGAGGCTTATAAGCTTGGAAAGCAGAGCTTTAATTCTCATGAAGGATTGTAGCCTCCAGGGTGGCCATTCTCACAGGGTGGGAAGCATAGCCTCTGTCCAGAAGCTGGAAACAGATACTTCGAGGGAATAGCCAAAGGTACAGGAATTTATGCTGAACAGAGTGACCACATATACATATACAATAAGCTATGGGAGAAGTCACAAATATTTATGAGGAGAGAACAATGTGCATGTGCAATTGAGCCTCATTCCCCTTCATGGGACCCATGCACAAAAGATGGTGTCATTAGCATGATCTGAGGGCGGAGTTTTCATTCCTCTGGTGTCAAAAGGTAAAGCACGGAACACAAAAACCCTTGTTGCACATTCTCTGTAGACTGGCCAGAACCACTGTGTGGTCAGTGGTCTCTTTTCATACAAAAAAGGAGAGACAGCAACGGGTGGTTGGTTAATACTAGGGGTGGAGTCTTTCGAAAGGGCTGGGCTAGGCGTGATGTCTGGCTTCTGTAATCCCAGCATTTTGGGAGGCTGAAGTGGGAGGATCAATTTAACCCAGGAGTTCAAGACCAGCCTTGCTAACGTAACAAGATCCCCTCTCTACAAAAAATTAAAGAAAATTTGTTGGCTGTGGTGGTGCACACCTGTAGTCCCAGCTACTCAGGAGGCTGAGGCAGGAGGATCACTTGAGCCTGGGAGATGAAGGCTGCAGAAGGCTGTTATTGCACCACTGCACTCCAGCCTGGATGACAGAGAGAGACCCTGTCTAAAAACATAAATAAATAAATAGAAATAAATAAAATAAAAACAAGGGATAAAAAGAAAGGGCTGGTCTCTGTCTAGTTCTTAGGGTTAGAGTTAGTGAGAAAGGGGGCATAACAAAGCGTGTCCTACCTCCTGTCCTGTCGTGGCTGACATCTCAGTTTTCAAGGTTCTTCTGGTGTCCCCTTGGCCAACAGGCGATCCATTCAGTTGGTTGGGGGGCTTAGGATGTTATTATTATATCTCAAAAGTAAAGTCAGGGACTAGGACGAAAGATTTTTGTTCTTGGCCATTGATGGTAAAACTGAAGCTACACCTTGCAAACAACTTGAGAAAATTAGCAGAGCAGAATGGGAAAACGGATGCACACTTGAGCTTATTCTGCAGCTCAGCCTTTGGCTTAAATATGACCCTGAGCAAGTTTTTAAAAGTCTCCATGCTTCATTTCTTCATGTACAAAGTGAGGATAATATTTCTTTCCTTGCAAATTTGTGATGAGGAATGGAGATAATATATGCACAATGCCCAGTAGAGTGTCTGACACATCCTAGGAGCTCAGCAAGGGCTGAAGGTTAGTAGTTGTTCTATCTAAACAGTGATGTGGCTTATAAGCATTTTGTTATTTTATAACACAGAAATCTTGTATCTATGTTTAAATTATGCTGTAAAAACATAGTAGATTAAAATGGAGTGATTAAGAATGCAGATACTGGTCAGATCTGACTTAGAGTCAGATGGCCTCCATTTAAATCCTGACTCTACTAATTACTCGCTATGTGATGTTGGGGAGGAGTCTTAAAATTTCTGTGTTTCCTCATTAGTAAAGTAAAAACAAATAATGAGATAATAGATGTAAAGTGCTTAGAGCATATATAGACATGTTATATATACGTGTATGTCAATAAATTTTAGCAATAAATGTTAGTTGATTATTATTGATAATATTTCAATTACTGGCTGGGTACAGTGGCTTGTGCCTTTAATTCTAGCATTTTGGGAGGCTGAGGTGGGAGGATTACTTAAGATCAAGAGTTTGAGGACAGCCTAGGCAACATAGTGAGATCCTATCTCTACAAAAGATAAAAAAAATTAGCAGAGCATGGTGTTGCACACCTGGAGTCTCAACTACTTGGGAGGGTGAGTTGGGAGGATCACTTGAAGCTAGAAATTCAAGGCCAACCTGAGCAACATAGCGAGATCCTGTCTCTACAAAAAGCAATGCAAAAATTAGCTGGGCATTGTGACACATGCCTGTAGTCCCAGCTACTTGGGAAGCTGAGGCAGGAGGATAACTGGAACGCAGGAGTTTAAGACTGAAATGAGCGATGATGGCACCACTGCACTCCAGCATGGGTGACAGAGTCAGACCCTGTCTCTGTTAAAAAAAAAAAAAAAAAAAAAAAATTGCTATTATCAAGATTATTTGGTTGCTTTTGAAAACTTCCTTACTGTGAAATTCCAAAGAATACTCCAAAAGTACTCTTGGTTTTATTGATTTATTGGTTTTATTATTATTGTAATTAAGGTCTATTCAAGCTCCTTTTCAGTTGACAGATGGTCTTAAAGCCTTTGTTGTAGAAGAAAACCTTAAAACCACCACAAAAAGCAGAGTTTCAGA
The DNA here is from genome assembly GCF_030222135.1 of Aotus nancymaae. Classification (NCBI taxonomy): domain Eukaryota; kingdom Metazoa; phylum Chordata; class Mammalia; order Primates; family Aotidae; genus Aotus; species Aotus nancymaae. Next base: position 2,837,070 of record NW_026988494.1, on the reverse strand, counting down.
AGACTGACCAATAAAAACAAGCAAAGAATTCAAGGATCTTGGGTCCTACCAGAACCTGATTTGGGTTCCATCATGGGCAAATTCCATCTCATTTCAAGGGTTCCATTTTCACATCAATGTGTGGAAATAATTCTTTGTCTTACTGCTCATTTAGGAATTATAAAAAGAAATTTCGTTTCTTCCTTCATCTTGGTTGAAAGAAGCTTACAGCATGACAGTATTTTCAGAGCTTCATGATAAGGTCAGACTGAGGAAGTCCGTGGCCACCATAAGCCTGCTTGGTAATACAAGTAGGAGTCCCCAGGTCACCTTAAATAATCCACTTGGAAAATAACCTCAGGATACAACTGTGCTTTTGAACAAACTCTGCAGGAATGCAACATCACTTCAATGTAAATTGGATTCTAAGATAACCATATTTATTTTCTTGAAACTCTTCTCTGAAGTACAACTATGCATTTATCTTTAAAAGTTGTCTTTTAAACAAAAATAAGAAACACAAACCACAGCTCCCTTAAGCCAACGTTAAGGAGCAATTCAGGATTGTAAAGTTGCCAAGCAGACACCCATACCTCTGACAGAGGTGACAGGAGACTCAAGGGGGTCCCATTTCCACACCCCAGGAGCACAACAGGATGTTCTGTTGCCATGACTATGAAGGCCAGAACTCAGCCTGCTGCCCATGGTACCAAAGTTCATGATTCTCTCTCTGTGCGTGGCTGTTCCCAATAGCCTGCACAAAGGACCAGTGTCTGCAGCTGCCGCTTCTATGCATCTGCCTATTTTTAGCAGGTACTTTAACAAATAACTTTGTTTTTCTTTCCCCTTTATTTTTTTCTTTTTTAATTTTATTTTCAGAGTTGTAGAGTTAAGAGTTATTATTTTTTCTCTTTTTCTCACACAATTCCTTCTCTGTAGATAACAAAGTCCAAATCCCTAGCCGTCGTAATTATTAGTATATTCCTGGAGAAAACTGCAACAGTCTACATTAAAGGACTCCCTGCAGAAATTTACACAGTAGGTATCCAATTTCTCTTTAAATAAAAGGCACTCAGAACAGTGAGGGGTTTAAAACAAGAGAAGAAATGGGGAAAAACAGAGCTTTGAGGAACAGCAGGGAGATTTGCAGTGGTCAACAGCAGATAGTCAGGTTGAATTATTTGGATAATTAGTCTTCGTTAGCAAATTGGAGAAAATTACAATGCCACTGTAAGATGCTATAATGTGCCCACAGCCTGGCAGTATTAAGAATCAGGTCTGACCCAGTTCCAAAAGGTTTAGATCTTATTTTGAATTTCTATAGTAAAAAATAAATTCTAAGCCTATGAGCTCTCTTCAAAATATTTCCAAAATTTAATCACATTTGCATTTGGTAGAGGTGATCCTGATGTCACTGTGGATCCTTTAGCCCAAGGTATACCTTTAAGGACCTCTCTATCAAGAAACTTTCAAGATGAAAGCAAGGAGATACAATGGCAAATGGCAGAGTTAATTTCAACATTATCTTCCTCAACACGATGGAAAACATGAAAGCTAGATTTACTATTTTTATGTTTCAGAAACCCAAGTAGAGAATGTAACTGGTATCAATAAAAGGGACTTAAAATTTATCTTAAAAAATGCAAACCTTTTTTTAAAAAAGAAAAGCTCCTTCCCTTGATATGGATCTGGGAAAGTTCATTTCTTATTTTCTAGATTTTTGAGCACCTGTGTACAAGTTCCTTGTGAAGGACAATGAAATGCATTTTATTAATTAGTAGTAAAGAAAAATTCTGATCTGATGAGAATGTTTGCTACTTCTCCAGGATAGGAAATGTACAGAGTGGGCTGAGATGAAGAGGATAGCAGAAAAAGAAAATTAACAAGACTAGTTCTAAGGACATGGGTAGTTTGTTTCCCAGGAAGCAAATTCATTTTCCCAAAAAGATTTAAAAGTTTTTCACATTGCCTATGCAACACCAGACTATGTTTCATGCATACTTTAGTGCAATGTTCACACATACACAGAAATGACATTAGAAAAGAGAGAAATTGACTCATTTCTATTGCCTAGAAGTCATCTTCAGAGCTATCTCAGGGTATGCTGCTTTGAAATTGTCACTACCACTTAACTTATAATATGAAAAATGATTTAAAATAAAGAATTAGGTAAACAAATTGCAGCATGTTCTTTCAGCCTCATACTGAGGCACTGTTTAACAGTATCAATCAAAGATCATTTATACTAGGGGAATACAGTTGGTTTGACCCATTGTTTTCTACTGAGTAAAAACGTAATACAATATATGTTAACTGACAGATTTTGGTCCAGTAGAGATGTGAATAGTTTTCGTTAGGGAGAAAGGATGACCCCCAAGGAGGGTTGCCTGTGGAACCCCGTTTGGGCTTGCTTTATCCTATCATTCTTGCTCTAATGTTGTTTCAAAATGCCCATAATAACCCAAATTCTCAAAATGCCCTTTGAACCATCTTACTGGTTTTCTCATGTTATGTCAAGTTCAGCCTAAGTCAAATTTATGCCTCCTTACATACTTAAGTTCAGCCTAGGTTTTTCTGTACATTGTGAACTGTAACAAGTAGAGATGTGAACAGACCAGAGCCTACTCTTGTGCCAATCACCAAGTCTTGGCCTATCAAATGTGGCCAAATGTTCAAACCATGTTCAAATAAGGCAAATGCCAAGCTATAACTAATCAGCTGTACCTCACATCCGTTTTGTCACTTTCCTTTGTCTGTTCATAAATCTTTTTCCACCACGTGGTTGCTACTGAGTCTCAGGAGGCTGCCTGATTTGCAAATCAGTTCTTTGCTCAAGTAAACTCTTTTAAATTTCATTCAGTGGAAATTCTTCTTTTAACACTCAATTAATGAATTAAATAAAATCTTTGAAATACATTCATATAATATTTGTATGAGTCATACTTTCAAGGTTTTGGAAATTATTACACTTTGTCTTTAAAAGTCCACTGATAAACCCCACACCACTCATAGGAAGATAAGGACAAACCAGGTGAGTGAATTTACAAGTCTTGTGGCTAAAAATACCTTGCAGTGATCTTGTTGGATGGAGTTCTTGTCTCATCTCTCCTTTAAAATATTACACTTTAACGAATCATTTTCCTGTCTTATACATAAAAAGAAATGTCATGTCCCTGACCCAGTTACTTGCCTCGCCCAAAGATACCAGCACAATTGAAGTAATGAACATCTGGCATCATTAAAGGGAGATATAGAGGGCTTGATCTTGCATAAGCAATCTAAGAACGTCAAACTCTCTGAATCTTAGAACACAGCCAAATTCTAAAAATAGAAAATAGTAATCATAGCAATCAAAAGTAAATTGGAAAAAACAAAGTGCATTGGTCAATTATTCTAATTGAAAATGCTGTTTTTTATCCCCTACTTCCCTCCTCTTGCTCACATTTCTTCTGCATACCTCAAAGGACATTAGAAGTAAAATGCACATATCAGGAAATTGTCAAAGACAGCATAAGATGATGAGCTATTCTCAGAGTCCCTTTTGTGAGGTCAGATTATTTTAATGTCTCAGAACATTAAGGTAAATGTAGTAATTGTTGAGAGAAAGGATATTCAAGCATGGCTGCCATGTGACTTCTCTGGTCACCCAAATCTGACAATATTACGAACCACTTTCATCTCCAACAACCTGAGCATCTAAGCTATTAATAGCTACTGAATATTTTTTTTTGTACGGGGGATTTACCAAAACATCTTTATTTTTTACCAAAAAAATGTTCTATAACAGTTCACTATTAGTAGAAAGGAGAAAAATTGCTTGTATAAATTTGAGTTACCTGTTGAATATAAAATGAATGTCATCGCTTTTAGATCTAGGGAGTTCAATGGCCCCTGCTTCTGAAGCCCAATCACAATTGTTTATGGAATTAAAAAAATGAAAACTCTTGTTACTAAGCCTCACCTTATACTTACGTCATCAGAATTTTCATGGGTAGAGTCTGGGTTTTGCTATTTTTTAAATTCCTTGGGCAATTTGTGAACTTGCTAGGATTAAAGTCTCCGGGAATAAAATAACTAAGCTAGTAAATGGTCATTTGAGTTTATATTTGGTGTAATTTTTTAAAAAATATTAAATTTTATTATTATTATTATTAGTCCTACTGCAGAAAGGAATCTTTTTTAGAAATTAAGGTATGGTTTATACTTTAAAAAAATAAACTTATTCCATCAATTATCAATATACCTCTTACAATACTACCTCTCTTCTACTAAAGAAATACAGAAACAACATGTCTAAAGCAGAGAAATGCCTATGTGACACATACAAAGGTAAGAAATTCTGTTTAACTTTTCCAAAGGTAATGAGTCAAGGCAACCGGCCTGAACACCATGTAACTGACGTCTGGAGCACTATGTGATCATTTAGGAAGAGAGCTTGAGATCTCCACGAAAGCAGTATCTTCCACAAGGGCCTGTTTATTTCTGCCTCCTCAGTGTCTAGACGGTGCCTGGCACATAGAAGATGACTAATTAATACTGGTTAAATAAATGAAATAAATGAACAAGTGAATAAATGATTTATTCAGTGAGCTATCTATCTTCTGCTAATTTGAATGCATTGTTATTCTGTTCCTTTTACTTCATTGAACTTGTTTTTCTCCAAGCTTAGGCTATGGTTTCTCTAAAAATGAGATATTATATTCTCAGATTTCTTTTTCAATTTGCCACATAGCCCAAAATTCCTTCACTCATTTTTACCTTTGTTGATACAGTTGTTGTTATTGTTGTTCCCGAGTTTCTATTGATTCTGTAGAGGCAAGCGGATGAAATCTGGAAGGAAATTAAGAGTTGATTCTAAATAAGAAAAAAAAAAAAAAAGATAAGTTTCTACAGTGGTGCACCTTATAAAGTCCAAGTGAACAAGAAAAATCACAGAGCTCATAATTAACGACTAGAAAAGCTCTAGTAAAATCAGGGGAGACTTTGAGATTCTAGACTTCATTAGCAGTTAAAGGAGAAAAAAATCCCCAAGGCCGGCAGGTTAGAAGTTAATTAGAAGAAGTGCTAGGGGATTTGCTGTCTGACAGAGAGGCTTATGAGGTAGTTTTAGGCTCTTTATTGCCACCATAAAAGTCTCATATTAGTGAGCTCCCAGGAAACAGAGAGCAAATTCCCAGGTTGTTTCGAACAGGCAGGTCTTGTGCCTCTAACACTCAGGGGTCCCCTACCCTGCCCAGTAATGGGTGCTTTGGGACTTTCCGTCCATTTGTTCTCAAACTAAACTTTATCTTGAATTAAATAGATACAGTTGGTTGCAGCACCAACAACAGTTAAGAATTTAGATGCATAAGCAGATAACAGTGAACAAAGGACTGGAGGAGAGCAAAGGAAAGCATTCCATTTGGTCAAGAAATAGTCTTCAGAGGATTAAAGGACTTCTCTCCTTGGGTGACCTGATGATTCCACAGACTGAAACCTATAACTACCATTTGCTTCCTTCTCCGCAAACTTTCTCTTATGTTCCGCAACAAACTATGAAAATGGGTGTTTCATTTTGTGGTCCATAGGTGAAAAGATAAGGTATCATAGTGAGTTGTAAGACAGACCCCACTGTAGAACTAGAAAGTTGCAGGTAGCAGAGACTAGTTCAATGATTCTGAAATCTATTACCAACATGCAGGTGTAGAAAGGGTCTACACCCTACATCAAAAGAAAAAAATGGGGAAGAGAGTATTGGAGATAGCTGGGGAGGGGGTTTATTGTTGTCTACTTACCCAGCATGGGGAGGGAAAAAAGTTCTTTTCCTCACTGCAAGTCAGCATACAAGGCCTTCAACTCAGACCTCTCAGAGAGCTTAGTAGTATGGTGCTGAATGGCTGCCTGGAAAATCTAAAACTCAAGTCCTGTCTTCTCCCATCCCCTTACCTCCTATTTCAGCATCAGTGGAATATAGCCCCTAGTGAGTGTGAGAGAACATGAGACAGACAGAAGACTCTGTCCTCACCTTCCTTCCCTGGCTACAGGCTTTCTGCCTGATACAGGCCTTACAGTGAGGAGAAGGGAAAAATTCCATCTTTGAATGGATTGAATTGTTAATTGTCCTATAAGAGTAGACAGCCTAATTTGTTAAACAACCAAAATTAAGTTTTAAACTAGGTGACTGTGATTTGAGAATATGGATGTCAAAATTAGTATTTTCTGAGCAAACTCAGAAAAATCATAAAATTACACATATTTTCATTGGGAGCTGCCCTTTTGACTAAATTTAAATGGACATTGAAAGGCAAATTAAATTTGCTTTGTGATTCTATCCTATGAGTAAGATTTATTTGATGTATATTTCTAAATCCTTCTTATGGCTAAGAATGTGAGTTTTCTATGTTAAGGAGTTGGGAGAATGTGGGGAAGTGAAACAAAAGAAGATAAATTCAACCTAGCTTAAAGTCTAATAGAGTATAATTCATACAAGTAAGTGAGGGCTGTGCCCTAGTCTAGAAGACAGTTCTGTTAGTAAAGTAAGCTGATGTTCCCCAGAATTATTATTATAAAAAGAAACTCAAACATCACTGGATCTAGTTCCCACCACCCATATAAAGTCAAACCTCTGACTCCCACAAAATCTCTCACACAGAATTTCTAAGAACTCCTTTTATAATGCTCTGCATTTCTGGGTTGACTTTGATTGCCTGGGAAGTCATTTAGGATCTGCTTCTTACAGATATCATTGCAACTGTCCAAAATGTTTTGAGACTCTGTACCTTGGAACCTCTAAGTATTTCAGTGAGACTGGAGAATAAGTGTGTTTGTAGAGGGACAGGGAGCTGAGGCAGAAGAGTAGATAAAAACTAACATAAAAAACCTTAAGACCTTAAGGTTGTTCAACAATCACCTTGAAAGTATGAAAATGATGTGCTTATCACAACAGAATTATGTACTGGAACAGAGGAAGGGAATTTCAGGTATGGCTGAGAACAAATCCTCTTGTGTTTAAGTCCTCCAAAATAAAGAATAGTTTCTCCAAAGCAAAAAATAATGAATCTGGAGTTCTCTGTGAGTCCTGATTCTGGAGTAAAAGTGACCTTTGAGATTGTCTACTTTGATCCCTTCTTCTCACCCATTAGAACATTGAAATCCAATGAAATGAAATTATGAATTCAATGTCCCCTATTTTGTTAGTGGTGGGAGAAAAACAGAATTCTTATTTCCTCAACAGCCAGATTGCTGGTGTCCTTTCCACAACATATATCTTCTCAAATTTAGAAATCACCTGAAGATAATTTTTGGCCAAACATAAGAGAAAGAAATGAAAGGCATAAAAATTGGAAAAGAGAAAGTCAAATTATCTCTGTTCACTGATGATATCATCTTATATTTATCTAGAAAACCTCAAAGACTCTACCAAAAAACTCTTAGACTAAAAATGAATTTAGTAAAGTTTCAAGATACAAATTCAACATGCAAAAATTAGTAGTGTTTTTATATACCAATAATTATCAAGCAAAGAATTAAATCAAAAAAGCAGTCCCACTTACAATAACCACAAAAATAAAATAAAATACTGAGAAATAAATTTAATTAAGGAAAAATACAAAACACTAGTGAAAACAATTGTAGATGATACAAACAAATGGAAAAATATCCCATGCTTATGAACCAGAAGAATTAACATAGTCAAAATGGCCATGTTTCCCAAAGCCATCTACATATTCAGTGCAATCTCTATCAAAATTCCAATATCATGTTTCACAAAATTAGAAAAAAAAACTTGTAAAAGCCATACTAAATCAAAAATTGGAGCAAACAGCCAAAGAAGTCCTAAGTGAAAAAGAACAAGGCTGGAGGTATCACATTCCTCATTTCAAATTATACTACAAGACCAAAACATGAGGATATGGTACAAAAACATACACATAGACTGATAGAAGAGAATAAAGAACTCAGAAATAAATCCATAGATCAAAATCCAGATGATTTTTGGCAAAGTCAACAAAAACATACACTGGGGAAAGGACACCCTTTTCAGTAATTGGTGCTAAAAAATATTAGATATCTGTATGCAGAAGAATGAAACTAGACCTCTATCTCTCACCATGTAAAAAATAAACTCAAGATGGATTAAAGCCTTGAATATAAGACCTTAAACTGTAAAAATACTAGAAAAAAACTCTTCTTGACATGGGTCTAAGCAAATAATTCATGACTATGCATTCAACAGAAGACTGATATCCACAATTTACATGGAACTCAAACGACCGAACAACTAAAAATCCACAAATAGCCCCATTATAAAGTGGCAAAAGACGTAAACAGACATTTTTCAAAAGAAGACATACAATGGCCAACAAATATATCAAAAAAGTCCAACATTAGCAATAATCAGAGAAAAGCAAATTAAAACCATTATGAGATATCATCTTATACCAGCCATAATGGCCATTATTAAAAAGTTAAAAAAAAAAAAATAGACACACAAGAAAACAGCAGATATTGGTAAGGGTATAGAGAAAAGGGAACACATATATACTATTGGTAGTAACGTACAGCCGCTATGGAAAACAGAATGGAGATTTCTCTAAAGAACTAAAAATAGAACTAGGATTCTGTTCAAGAATTCCACTACTGTATAGCTACCTCTCCCCCAAAATTATATAAAAATAACACCTGCACTTGTATGTTTATCACAGCACTGTTCACAACAGCAAAGATACAGAATCAAGCTAAGTGGCTATCAAAGGATAATTTGATAAAGAAATATCAAATTAATTTGGTAATCCAAATTACCAAAGCATAATTTAGTAAAGAAAATGTGGTACATTTACATTACAAACGTAAAACTATTCAGCCATAAAAAGAATGAAATCATATCTTTTGCAACAACATGGATGGAACTGGAGGCCATCATCTTGAGTGAAAAGACTCAGAAACTGACAGTCAAATACCACATGTTCTCACTTATGAGAACTAAAGCATATATACACATGCTTTAAATTACGGAATGATAAACATCAGAGACTCAAAGCTGGGGGTAAGGAACAATAAATTACTTAATGGGTACAATGTGCTTTATTTGGGTGACGGATACACTAAAAAATTTATACTTTAAAAGAAATTTAGCCAAAACATTGGTTTCTTATGCAGCATATCAGAATTTTAAAATGCCAGGGAAAATAAACAGTTTCTTTCAAAGTTAAGAAATGCAGATCATGTATGTTAGATTGAAAGGTAAATAAATTGAGATGCATGAATTGCTTAGACAAGACAGTTATAAGTAGGGTTCTTACTACGGAGATCTAGAGTGACGCAAAGAGTGGCTTTTTTAAAGGGAAGATTAATACAGAAACAGGAATATGGTAATTATCTGAAAAGTCAAAATGAACTCACTGTGCTCTAAAATCTCCTTCTATTATAATGTTCTAAGAATTATAGCTCCTTTGTGGTTGATCAGCTAACAGAGCTGTAAAATGTCTTGAAACCCCATATCATTCTAGAAAAGCACATCAAACCGTAGTAGGATTAATAGGAACCTGTGGTATATGGAATAGATACACTGCTCCCCTATGCCTCATGTCCACATCCTAATCCCAGGAGTGTGTGAATATGTTACCTTACATGGAGAAAGGAATTTACAGATGTAATTCAGGTTAAATATCTGAGATGAAGAGATTGTCTTGGATTACCTAGGTGTGCCCAATTTAGTTATGAGTCTTTAAAAGAGGAGAACCTTTTCCAACTGAGATCAGAGTCAAAGGAAGGAGTGACCATGAAAGTACATCCAGGGTGCCATGTTGCTGGCTTTGAAATGGAGAAAGGGAGCCACACGCATCTAGAAGCTGGAAAAGTCAAGAAAACTTGTTCTCCACTAAGGCTTTCTGAAAGGGACACAGCCGTGCTGACACCTTCGTTTTAGCCCACTTAGACATTGATCAAATTTCTGACCTCCAGAAATGTAAGATAATAAAATTGCATAAACTTGTGTAGTTTTAATGCACTAAATTCATGATAATGTGTTATAGTAGCCACAGAAAACCAGTATAGAAGCTAAAAGATAATTTGTCAACTTATTCTACAAATCAGAGGGCGTGGAAGCTAATTCCAATTCAAGGGGTACGTATGCTGTATAAATTCCATACAGAGGATATAGAACCTCAAATTTAAATGGCAGGCTGGAGACAGAAGACAGAGCCTTAGGTGTCTGCTAGGAAGGGGTCTAGAACTGAGACTCCTGCACAAAGCTGAAATTCTCAGCCTCAGAGAAAAGGTAAACTTCAAATAATTATTGTACCAGTAAAGGAGAAGCAAGTAAGCAATCAATCAAATATCTGCCTTAGCCTTGACTCGTATGGAAAATAACTATAAACAGACACCATCTGAACCATAGGCAAATATTAGTTTCAGAGATGTCTGAAACTAGAAAACAAATTGCAGTGACTTGTAGAGTAAGTGAACAACATGCAAGCCAGTCAACATCTCCTACACAGCCACCCTACTTGCCTCCTCATATCCTTCCATTTCTTTTTTTTTTTTTCCATATGAGACAGGTCTTGCTCTGTCACCCATGCTGGAGTGCAATGGTACAACCACAACTCACTGCAGCCTTGACCTCCTGAGCTTAAGAGATCCTCCAACATCAGCCTCCTGAGTAGCTGCGACTACAAGTGTGTGCTACCATGCCTGACTAATTTTTTATTATTATATTTTGTAGAAATGGGGTCTCACTATGTAGCCCGCACTGGTCTCAAAATACTGGATTCAAGTAATCTTCCTGACCTGGCCTCCCCAAGTGCTGGGATTACAAATGTCAGCCAATGTGCTCTGCCTCCACTTCCTCTTTGCTCTCCAACACTTACGGACTCCCAGTGTCATCCAAGTTGTTTTACTTAAAACTTACTAGGTGATTGATTGTAATATTCTCTAAGATCTGAAATCTCCTTTCCTATAATTTCTACCTATCAATCAGTCTTGATTTTACTTTTTGGAACCAAGGTCAGAGCATAAATCCTCTTCCACAATTAACTTGAGATATTTTGAAGCCATAATTACATCATCTTTAAGCAAATATCTGATTTCTAAGCCATATCATTCTGCTTATGGAAAAATGAAATGCAAATCGGCCTTGGCTGGAAACTTGTAAATGGCTTTTACAAAGCAAATAACAGGGAGAAAGGGATTTTATATATTAATCTTATATAATAACACTTATATCCTTATTTATTTGACAAAATAATGTGAAACGTCACTTTTTATGTAATAATGGGCCATATTTCTGAAAGATTTAAAAATCCTGGAAAGTAAAATCTGTATGCTTCTTTTCTCTCTCTCTCCAGGAAATCCAGCAGGAGCTAGTTCATCTGGAAGAATCAAGTAGTTTAGGAAAACAAGCAGACTTACTGCAATTCAGGAACTCGGGGCATTTTTCATTTTTGTTTTCTCTGTTATTTATTTTCTTCACCTCAGGTTTCTGAAAACCAGAAACAGATGGGCTAATCCAAGCTCCTCAGAACAGACGGCTTATCAAACTCCCCACCTTGAGGACCGGGGGCTCCCCTGTGGAGTGCAGCGTCCACACAATAATTCACTCCAAGTTCTCTGTGTCAGGAAGAACATTCACAGAATTTTCAACAATTAGCCTTTCCTTGGCCTCATTATCAATAACTGGGAAAGATGTGTCTTTATCTGACCCGAGAGGACACAAGCCACCCAACTACCAGACACTAGATATTGTTGTAGGAAGCAATGCCCATGAACATATGCAAAGATGAACAGAGGAGTTGGAAATGGGTGGCCTTGATTAATTTGTGCCTTGGCATCTGGAGTTTGGTGAAAAATTAGAAATAGACATACGTTGGATGGAAGTTCAGTGTAGAGTAGAATAAAATTGCCACCTCTTGCTTTACCTTGATGATCCCCATTGGTCCCTGTTCTTTCCCTCCTTTGCCATCAAAACAAATGCAGCAAAGCTATTTTTACACAAAGGGATAATGCCTAATAAATAAAATACTATTACTTCCCCTTACATGATGGCATTTTGTTGTTGTTTTTCTGTTTGTTTGTTTGTTTGTTTCTTGAGACAGGGTCTTGCTCTGTCTCTGAGGCTGAAATGCAGTGGCACAATCATAGCTCACTGTCACCTTAAACTCCTGGGCTCAAGTAAACCTCCTGTCTCAGCTTCCCAAGTAGCTAGGACTACTGTAGAGAGCCAGAGTAGCCCACCCGTTCTGGGGGGATCAGCAGCAAACCTGCTGTGAACTTTGGGTGAACTCTAGAGAATTGAAACCATAATGGGAGGCCAGAGAGACTGACATCTTCACTCTCCTGGACTGCCTGTCCCAGTTTTCTCTATGTTTCTGTTTGTGTCTTTCTTTATCCCCCACCGTTCCCTCTTAGGCCTTTGAATGAACCCTTGTGCAGCGGGGGACGCATCTCGCCCCAGAGACTACAGGACTAAAAATTAGCCAGCCACATGCCACCATGCTTAGCTAATTTAAAAAATTTTGTAGAGATGGGGGTCTTGCTTTGTTGCCCCAGGCTTGTCAAGAATTCCTGGGCTCAAGCAATGCTCCCACCATGCCAGGTCCAATGACAGCATTTTACCAGAATAGTTTGATGAAGCATAGAAATCAGTTTGCTGATGGGTGTTGGGATGTGGGTACCAAAGGAATTTAATGACTCTACTATTACACCACATAAGTAGCTACCTTTTTTTTTTTAAGTTCAACAGAGCTGATGTCACTGTCTACTCATTTTTGTGACATAAAATAAAAAATGGAGAAGTCAACATCTAAAAAATGGACGGAATAAATAAATAAATAATAAAAATAATAAATAAATAAATAAAAATTCCTCCTAAATAAAGGAGGAATATGTAATTTTTTAGACTCTGGGTTCCCAGGTCAAAATTTGGACAAATGTTTTCTTGCCTTACCAAGAGATTTATGTTCCATTACAACAAAATTAAAACACACACACACACACACACACACACACACACACACGATATAAACAAACTAGGGGTTTTACTTTTTCCACAAAACCAGTTAGGTGTGTTTTAGCAAGTACCAGATCAGCAAATCATAACTCTTAGGTGAAGTCTCTGAGGTTCTGCAGACCTTGCCCTTGTGGTTACCTTATGGCTGAGAATGGCTACTCCAGACCTGTGTCCATGTTCCAGGCATGAGGAAAGGAAGGATCAAGATCAAAGGGATACAACCAGCTGAGTCCACCCCTTCCAAGTTACTTCTAATAATTTCCACTTACATCCCTTGAGCCAGAACTGTGTCTGTTGGCCATGTCTAGCTTCTACAAAGGCTGAGAAATTATTTTTTTTAAACTAGGCTCATTACTTGCTTCCCCCAGTTGTAGGTGTGGCATTAATGATGAAGGGGAGATAGATATTAGCAGCTAACAGTCCCTGTCTTACTGGCATTAAGGACAGATGATGCATTCTAATTAGGAATTTACAGTAAAATCTTAATTAATGGAATTATCTTAATGACAGCTATTTGTGAACAATACTGGGAGCTGGTAAGGAGTTTTGGCAATATAATAAATTGTTTTCAAGGATGGGATTAAACAAGCAAACTTTATAACTTTGGATTAAACCTTAGGGTCGATACTGCTTCAACCTAAAATCTCACAGGCTAAATTACAACACTGCCCTGAGAATCCATGTTTAGACTGATCCTCACTTTAGCCATCTTCAAGTACTGAAAATGTTAAACTCTTCTCGAGATCCTGTACTGTTTAGTGTGTGTTTATGTCATACTTTCAGTATGCAATTAAACAATTTATACAGTAAGGTATTTAATGTTTTTGATGTGATGTCATGAAGAGGACGTTTTTCTTAACCATGAAGCAACCCACATACCTTCAAGTCATGGCCATAATGGAGCGTGTGGTCCGAGTTTCCTTCTTACACTCAGGATAAGTGGGGTTGATTCTACACTTGACCCAATCTTCTGCTAGTGGGGAGATCTGGACAAAAGAAGGAATTTAAAAGGAGCTGGCACCATTAGTGAGATAGAACCATTCACAGTGGAAGTGGTGATTCACAGAATATGAGCCAATCTTTGGTAAGAGTTACATAATTCTTAATTCTATAATGCCATGTTTTTTATTTCTTTTTTCTCTCCAAGAGCAAGAACATGTGTTTTAAACAAGGACCATTTTCTCATATAAAACTAGGCTGTGCTCCTTCCATTAAAACAAAATTAAAAAGTAGAAGAAAAGGTTTGCTGTGCTGAGATGTGGTTATTTTCAGGGAGCTGCTGGGGATAACTTAGTCATCTACAGAAAGTCTAGCAGGTGAAAAAACTGGATTGGACTTAGAGGGACCTACTTCCCTATACCTAGATCCAAATTTCATTCTTCATCATCTGAAATTGGCAAAACCTGGGCCCAAACTTTGGCAATCCTTTCTTGAGTAGACAGCTGAAACCTGAAGTGTCTGACTTTGTGGTTACTGGAGAGGTCAGAAAAGCTGAATCTCTTCTTCCTATAGAAGTGGACCTTGGACCTCAGAACCTGATGAATGAAACTTTGGAAGGATGTGCTATGAACACCAAGGAGACAGCTGAAGTTGGGAGAGAAGGATGTTGTCGTAGTAACTTGAAAGTGATTTATCACCATGTATTCCTAAGAAAAATGTGTAGGTGAGTGGGAACAGAGGCCCAGAAGAGGAAGAGACAAAGCAAGTGAAAGGCATCAGATGAAGTTCCATACAGCATAACTCAATCCTACAAATAAGCTCTGTTGATAGGAAAGTCACACCTCTGAATGGTCCTGATCAGGCACAGAGGACTTGGAGTCTCTGGTGGACTGCCCTGTGGAGAACATAAATTCCTAAACTCTTTAGCTCCCTAGATGTGTAAATAAAGTGGGCTTTGATAGTCAAGGGCAGCTTTCCAATAAAAAATGCAGGTGCCTGCTATCTTCTGGGAACAAAAACACATTGACAATATGGCCAGACGTGGTGGCTCACACCTGTAATCCTAACACTTTGGGAGGCTGAGGTGGGCAGATTGCCTGAGCTCAGGCATTCAGTAACACCCTGGGCACTACAATGAAACCCCATCTGTACTAGAATAAAAAAAAAAAAAAAATTAGCTGGATGTGGTGGCACACTCCTGTAGTCCCAGCTACTCAGGAATCTGAGGCAGGCGAATCGCTTATACCTGGGAGACAGAGGCCGCACGGAGCCGAGATTGCGCCACTGCACTGTAGCCTAGGTGACAGAGGGAGACTCTCTATCTACTTGGACAAAAGTGAAAAAAGAGATCTGAGGGGTTGGGGTCAGAGTGTCATTGGACTGACTGCATCTTGTAGATGCCCAAACGGGACAGCCTTTCTCTGAAAGTCTGAGCAGGTAAAAGCCTCCTTCCCTTTTTATTTATTGGGTAAAGTGTGAAAGAGCATTTTTCACCCAGCTGCTCCCTATATGGTGTAGCTCTGTGAAAAATGATTCAACTCCTAACTTAAAGAACTAGGTATATTTTAATTTCTTCAGAAAATCTTGGTAGGGATAGGAAAGAGATTAAGGAGCTTAGGCCCAGCTTGAAGGGCCTGAAGAATTCTGTCCAATAAAATGGCCATGGATTCCTAAGCAGAGTCACCACAGTTTCTGTAACTATAGAGTTGAGAGGAAGCTCTGGCACCCCAGGCAGCAGGTCCAGTTTTCTGAATTCTGTGCCCACTCTGTCAGTTAGCAAGTGACATAATCTAGCAGGACAAAAAAAGTTGACACATCTGGTCATCATTAAATGCATTGCTGAAATGAGATTGATGTTTATTCTAGGCAAGTTTTTCCTTTTTTTTTTTTTTTAACTCCTTCCAAACTCTTTCCTCCTTCAGTGTATCTTCTTATCACCCAAAACATATGTGATGACATCTTCCCAAGCAGCCCTTTCTTTTTCTTTCTTTCTTTCTTCCTTTCTTTCTTTCTCTTTCTTTCTTTCTTTCTTCCCTTCCTTCTTTCTTTGAGTCAGAGTCTCACTCTGCCACCAGGCTGAAGGGCAGTGGCGCAACCTCAGTCTCCCAGGTTCAAGGGATTCTCCTGCCTCAGCCTCCCGAGTAGCTGAATCAACAGGCACGCACCACCACACCCAGCTAATTTTTGTATTTTTAGCAGAGACAGGTTTTCACCATGTTGGCTATGATGGTCTCTATTTCTTGACCTCACAATCTGCCCACCTCAGCCTCCCAAAGTGCTGGAATTACAGGGGTGAGACAGCCACCGTGCCCAGCCAAGCAGCCATTTCTTTAATCAGACTAGAGGGATTGAAGCAAGGATGCATTAAGAGTAGCACTAAAATTGAGTTGGGGAATCTATTGTTGAAACAGTTCTGTAAATGTGTCCATATTACTTTTGAAAGCAGCCTTTCAGCCTGTGGCACCTGCACCCAAAGGTTAGAAGTTCAGCAGCTCAGCAGGCACTGAACAGATGAAGAAATGCAATCAGAGCGGCTACATCTCTATCGCTAGCTTATCATAGGGAGCATGTGCCCATGGCCCTGTCCTGAAGCCTCAGGAGTAGCTGGTCTACTCTGAGTTACAAGAATATCTCTAATACATGGTTTTGCAGAAGTTATATCTTTTTTTGATGTTTTTTCCATAAGATTCAATTTGTGACCTTGTTGGGATCCAGAAAACAATACCCCAAAATGCAGGGCTCAGAAGCAGCCTCAGAAGTAAAAGTTCCTCTTTGACCTTCTCCTGCCCTCTTGTCTCTCAACTCTCCCCCAAGACTGGCAATAGAACCTGGAATCCCTCTTCCCCAAAGTTGGTCATAGAAACCAGAGCTCTTTTTCTCCAAAGCCGGTCAAAAAATAAAACTATGACTCTAACTTTCCCCATACGTTTCTGTGTAAAAACTGACCATAAAGAAATTATCTGACCTCCCTGATTAGAAAGTAGGTCATGGGACCCCCATTCCAGAGATGGTCCTATCCCATACCCAGAAGAAAGGAGTGCTGCTCAGACAGGCCAAGAAGACTCTAGACAGACACGTCTTGCCCTGTGTCCCCACTCAGTCCATCAGCATTAGATCATATCCTTTTTGTCCAATTATATTTCTATGCGGCTGTCCATACTTTTTTGACTTTAAGCATAAAAATGGACCATTTCCCCGCATTTTGGGTCTTCATTCTGAAGACTTCCTTACATACAAGTTAAATACACTTGTATGCCTTTTCTCCAACTAATCTGTCTTCTGAAAGTTGATTTTTCAGCGAATCTACGGAGAGCCAATGAGACCTTTCCTCTTGGCTCCTACAACCTGAAATTTGTAGCAGAGCCCTTTAGGCAACTGTGGTATAAAAACAAGAAACCATCTATTGATACTAAGAACAAACAGTTCTGATTAAGTTATCACAGTAACCGGCAATATTAAAATGAGAGAAAGCAGAACCACCTATTGGAATATAACACATAACTACCTCATGCTTTCCACAGTGATTATCCTGATTGGAGGAATATATCATGAAAAGCCATGATATTAACACATATTCAGGCCCCTCCAACCTATCCAGGAAAGTATGTGTTAAAATAGTTACCCATTGATAAGGGCATTTCAAACCCATAAATAACCTTCTTAGAATACAATTTGTTGAAATTCTTGTGCCCATCTTTGCCCATGAAGCCAAGCGGGCTTTTATCTAGCATGTAAGGTAAACAATGGTTGAAACTTACTCATATTAACATTGTACCTGTACATAGTTCATCTAGGTAAGATTGAGCTGCTCTTTTTGATTAGATAGCTCTTTCCATACTTTGACCTTGATAAATAGGACAGCTTTCAATATAGTGTTGAGTTAATTAAAAATAAGAGTGAAAAACAAATGGGCAGAGCACAGAGGACTTTGAGAGAAGGGAAACCACTTTGACTGAACGCTACAAGTTAAATTTTCAATTGGTTATAAGCTTTCTTTGTTTAATAATTTCAATAGTCCTTTACACAAATATATATTTATATGACAAATTTAAAGCCTTTAATTTTAGCTTCAACATATTAACCTAATCAGAGAATGGCTCTACCATGTTGAACTCTCCATCTTAACTGGAGCTTTATAAAGCCCAAAATTGCTCTATATAGACAAGAACGTTTCATCAGAGAGATGACATTGAAATTTTTATTCAGACAGTGCAGGTAAAATAAAAAACAGTCCCAGATGATTTGCAGAACTGTCTAAAGTCCACAAAAACCAATCTTTAAGAAGACAGTAATCATAATTTAATTAGTTATGTATGTGTACATTCTCATAACCCTGAATACTGTATGAAAACTGATAATTTATCTGATTTCAAAACAGACTTGGAAGTTTAGGAAGTGAAAGATAAAATTACTTTCAATAAAAAATACCCAACCTTATATTAAAATGCTAAATTTATATTTTATTCCTCATTGTGATAAAATTAGAAGGCACCTTGCTAATTTTTAAGACAAAGTTATCAAACTCACCTAATTTATCAAGGGATTTACCTCAATTCATAGGTGTATTACATCAACTAGGACTTTATAATAATTCTACATTTATTTGTTATATGTGTATTAGAAGCTTTCATTAGCGCATTTTTATGGTCATTTGTTGCTGGCTGATACTATTTGCATTTCTTTGTTTCTTATCTAGTAATCTTTCATTGCCAGCACAGCTTGACTTTTCCTGAGCTAGTAGGGAAATTTTTCTTAAAAGGTCAGTGCACTTAAAGCATTAACAATTCACTTTCTTCCTTCCTTTCTTTAAATTTAAGATGCTGTATTCTAATTGTTAATCTCCTCCAGAGTAGACAAAGGTATACCAGAGCTATGCTTAGAAAATATTTTAAATTATGCATCAGACTAATCTTATCAAAATCTTAGACAAGTTAGGAAATATTTGGGGTTTGAACCCCACATAGAGATCTTTGCTCGGGTGCCAAGTTACTAAGGTAGAGATTTCTAGTTTATTCTCAGAGGGTATAGCTCTTACTGTCTTTCAAGAGAAAATCAAGAAAAGGCCAGGTTATACAGATGCCCTTCAATTTCTTAGGAAGGTGTTCATAGATAAGAGGTCTTCGGACTCCAGATAAACCCTGTGAATTCCACCTGCATTCCCATTCCATCATCCTTCAGGTTCATCCACAACCTGATAGACAAGCCAAGCCAGGATCTCTGCTCTGCAAACCATGCCAAACTATTTCAGTTTTTAAAAGATATTTGCCTGTGCTTTCTCCCCTTTAATGGAAAATGTGTGTGTTTGTCTTGGGGTATGAAAATATGACATATTCTCATGATCAGCAAATGTCTAAACATGCCCCTTAAACAAAAATCTAGCTACAAATGGAGAGGGGTTATAATTAGAAACAGATCATTCATTGTAATTGTATTCCCTCTGTAAAGAGTGAGGAAGCATTTCTTACAGACACACACAGGGCAGCATCAGAAAAATCCACTTTTACAAAAGCCAGTATACAGGGGATAGTATGCAAGTGTTGGGGATTCCTTGAAAACTCAGCTCAAAAAAGCAGATTAATTGGAGAAAAGGCATACAAATTTATTCAATGTGCATATCCTGGAGCCTTCAAAATGAAGATTCAAAGATGCAAAGGAAATTGTCCATTTATGGGCTTAGGTTTAACAAAATTTGAACAACCATGTAGAAATATGATTGGACAAAAAGGGTGTGATCTAATGCAGATAGACTGCAGGGGAAACACAGCAATGCCTCCCTGTCTAGATTCTTCTTGGCCTCTCCAAACAGCATTCTGTCTTTCTGGATGTGGGACAGGACCATCTTTGAAATGGGGTTGGTTTTTTTTCCAACCTTTATTTTACATTCAGGGGTACATGGGCAGGATGTGCAGGTTTGTTACATAGGTAAACATGTACCATGGCGATTTACTGCACAGATCATCCCATCACCCAAGTATTAAGCCCAGCATCCATTAGCTATTCTTCCTGGTACTCTCCCTCTCCTCACCCTACCACAGTTGCTCAGTGTGTGCTGGTGCCCCCTCCCCCCAAATATCTATGTGTTCATATCAATCAGCCCCCACTTATAAGTGAGAACACACATACGGTGTTTGGTTTTCTGTTCCTGTGTTAGCTTGTTGAGAACAAAGGCTTCTAACTCTATCTATATCCCTGCAAAGGATATAATCTCATTCCCTTTTATGGCTGCATTGTAGTCCATGATGTATATGTACCACATTTTCTTTATCCAGTCTATCATTGATGGGCATTTGGGTTGATTCTGAGTCTTTGCTATTGTAAACAGTGCCACAATAAACATATGTGTGCATGGATCTTTGTAACAGAACCATTTATATGGAATGGGATTCTTAGGCCATGATAAATTATCTTTATAGCCAGTTTTTACACAGAAAGGTGAGGGAAAAGTTAGAGTAATGGTTTTAGGTTTTATGATTGCCTTTGGAGTAAAGGAGTTCTGGTTTCTATGACTCACTCATCTTGGGGAAGAGGGATTCTAGGTTCTATGGCTAGCCTGAGGGGAAAATAGGACTTGAGAGGCAAGAGGGTATAAGAAAGTGAGAGAAAAACTTTTGCCTCTGAGGCCTTCACTTTGGGGTATTCTTTTCTGCATCCCAACACAGGCAACCCCTTCATAGATAAGATAATTTGAGACAATCCGTTTGGGGGTGCTTTCTATGTTCCCCTTTTCTCCCTTTCCACCAAGAAAAAGATCTATGTGCATGATGTATGATGTGACTTGGAGAGATTTTCTCCACCAAATGTTCAGACTGGGCTGTGGTCTCATAAAGTAGCTGCTCCCTTGAAACAGCTGTAAAAAGCAGAGTAAGGCCAGAGACCATGGAAATTTCGTGAAATCCTGCAGATATACAACATGGAATCAACGTCTTAGCACTTAACCCTGGTGGAGAGAAAACAGATGGCCACTAATTATGACAGAAATAATTCAGATCAGTCACGAACCAGAGATAAACCAGACAACCACACAGTTGTGAACGAGAAATAATCCAGAAATGAATTCAGTGAGCTTCTGATGTTACTGTCCATGACAGCTCATTCAGAGAACCAATTAGAGGGGCCCCATGAAGATACCAATGAAGTCCATTTCTGCAGTATCACACCTAGGTGACTTGGACAGCTGAATACTCACAGACAGATAATTGTTAACACAAATCAAAACCCAAACCAAAACCTTATGACAATTTTGGTCACAGAGTAAGGTGCCCCCCCACTCCCACTCCATAATAAAGAAATAATGCATGGCACTGCTCTAGTTTTTCACAACAAACGGACTTCCAGAATAAAGGTAGAAAGCTGCATCTATAGTTAAAATTATCCTGATAAATAAAAAATAGGATCTTACTGCTGTTCATGGTGTATCTGGGAAACAGGGCTTTTAGGATCTGCTATTATTCTGTCTCCTGGTACAACCAACCAGGATGTCTTGCTTATTTGTAACTACTATTCTCCTATGGCTCCTACGATTATCGACCCATCTCAGAATGCAAGATGTTCAGAAACAGAAATCTCTTCCAGCCAAGCTGTGGAACAGGCTCTTTGTCAAGAGGTTTAAGCTGCTAAGGACAACATGTCAGTTTCACTTTTTTGTGATGGCTTTATTTTCGTATTTTAGCTAACTGCTATCAGTACATGTGACATATATCTAATACAATGTTCCTAAAACTAGTAATAAAATGGTTATGTCTATAAATTTTCCCACAAATCAAGAAAAGCGTCCACATTTTTTTTTTCCAAAAAGAAAAAAGCACATCTTTCTTTCTCCTTCTCTTTTCTTTATTTGCATCTCACCTTCCAACCTGCTCTTGCAAGGAAGGGCCAGCCAAGGGGAGGGACAGATAGGTGGGTGTGTTCTCCTGCAGCTAGTGCTGATCATCCTGAGTCATCTGGGACATTTACTTTATGTTTTCTTTAGGTGTAAAACTGCCTGCTTCCTGCTGATCCTGTGCTGAAAGTGTTAATCTGCGGTGAAGGCAAAGTTAACAAGGGACATGCCATAAATGGCTCCAGCTGTGTATAATTAACTGTAATACGGCAGAGTAAATGACTTTTATTGGCAACCATGTCATAACTTCATTAAAAGTCATATTTACAGCCCTCTCATATGAAATGAGTCCTCCTGTATTCTGGAATTTAATGAGCATTCATTTTCACCTTGTTCAATTATCTTCAAATCTACCCCCTCCCACAAATCCTCTTCCTCTCCCTAGTGTGGGAAGCATGAAGCCAAAATACAATAGGAATGCAATTAGCACCTGGCAGAGGGCTCCTCTTTGAGGGAGCATTTCCCAAACCACGAAAAAACTGTTTCTCCTTGTTTTCAATTATAAATAGGTAACTTCCTTACACAAAAACATTAAGTAACAATCATAAAAACGTCAAACTGATTTGAAGGAAAGCTTCAGAAGGTTAGGCCTCTGAAAAGAGGTCATGTCTAAACTAATCAGGAACTAAGTCCAAATCTGTAAAGAGTAAATGCACTGTGAATAATGATCTCAGAGAAGAGGACAGAAAATGAAGCGAACAATAGATTTTTAATCAAATCTTTTCCATTGCGGTCCCTGTAATCTGAGAGTACATATCTTACTTTTTTTTTCTCCTTGAGTGGTGTATCTAATTAAATGTCTCTCTCTCTCTCCAGTTCTACTTCTTTTCACTCCATTCTTTTTATCTCTTTGCTCAAGTTTCAAGGGAAATATCTTGTCTGACCCATCAAGTGATCTAGAAACTCAGTCTCATGACCTCCAACTCACCTTTCATTCAATCTCAAATGCCTTCTTAGGGTTTTTGGATATATAGGGACATTTTGAGTGTACAGTATCACTGTACACTATCAAGTACAGTATCAAGGGTTGCTTGTCTTTTCTTTTTTCTTTTTTCAGAAGCGAGTTCTCTCTCTGCCATGCAGGCTGTAGTGCATTTGCGCGATCATGGCTCATTGTAGTCTCATACTCCTGAGTTCAAGTGATCCTCCTGCCTTAACCTCCCAAAGTACTGGAATTACAGGCATGAGCCACTGTGTTGACTAAAAGTGGTTTTATCTTTATGAAAATTCCGGTTGATGTACTCAGGCTTAAAGCGAAGCTATACTGTCTATGTGCATACTAGGAAGAGCTGGCTCAGGGGACCCAAACAGAATTCTATTTTCATTCCCATCACCCACTAGCTACAGGACTTTGGAAAATTTAGCTCAACCTTCCTAAAGATCATTTTCATATAAATAGGATTAATTACCATTTTTATGGAGTTATTAGTATTAAATTAAATAATGTGTCTGCCATTGTGTTCCAAAGAGAAGACATTGAATGAATACTTTTTCCACCATCAAAATAGAATGTTTGACATTAATGTGTGGGGCTCCAGATTAACTGAGAACTACTCTTGACAAAGGACGCATGTTGATTGACAACCCGGAATCTGTAAAACAGATCTGTCCACCATAAAAAGATGCCATGAAAGGTAATGATGCCTAACTCAGTCTGGAAAGCAGTGAGAAAAATGATAGTCATGGCCAGCCTTGGACATGAGGCCATCTCACCTCACAGACACCCAATGGTCTGAGGGTCTGAGCAGGGGGGATGGGGAGGGGAGCAGTGCTGGAAAACCATTCAAGCACAGCCAGCACTTACATTTGGGAACATAAAATGCCCTTGAAAGCTGGCATCATTTTAAACATAATGCCACACGCCAGGGAATACTTCCTGCTGCCAAGCTTGCCGTCTTCAGCAAATTCCACTGCACGCTTGTGCTGCTGTTCTCAGCCCTGCTGCTTTATCTGATTTTGGGCTGACCCTTTATAATGAGCACTTTGGGCTGGAGGTATTGTTTAGGAACACTGTTTCCATCATTCATTTGGGGTTTTAATGAAGCTTAGAAATGCCATGAGCAGGAGCAGCATCTAATGGAATTTTCTTTTCTTTCTGTCTCTCTTAAACAGAAGATCAAGTTTGCTTATTGAATTTTAACTGGGTTGCTACCAACATTTAAACATTAAAAACATAGAATAAAGTAAAGCAAAATAGAATGGAAAATAAATAAAGTACAATCACATAGAAAAGTATAGGCTAATAAAATGTTAAATGCACACTGTGTGTGTGTGTGTAATCCTGCAAAATATGGCCCCCAAATTTGAGAATCACCGATATAATGATTAGCACCCATACTCAGTAAGCACTAGTCTTGGGGCAAGTTGCCCTGCACTGCTGTGTTATTGTCTTATTGCAATCTGCTCCTCAGAGCACTATTTATCTTCAACTTCCTCATCAGCGAAATGTGCCCAGCAGCACAAAGGAGAAAGAAAATGTAAAAAAAAGAAAAAAGAAAGAAAACACAACTGGGACAAGGGGGTCTATTTTAAATTAAGCAAGAAGATAGTTGTCTCCTTGTGGATCATTTGAGCTTCTACAGTTAATCAGTCTCAACCCCTTCCAGTATAAGGAAGCAATCATTTGACTGATCAAATTTAATAAAAATCTCAAATACAAAAATTTGCATTTAGATGCAGTATGCTACAGTGTGTTCCTGACAAGATAATTAATCAGGAGCATGCAGGGTGGTATTTGATCGCTCTTTCACCAAGCGTTCCAGGACAGCTTATTCCAAATGTTTTGAAATGGGAGGCCTCAGGAGAGTTCCACGGTGAATGTCACAGATCTATTCTGGCTCAACCTTTAGTGCAAGTAATGGGACTAGAGAAAAGCAATGCTGAGGATGAGGGAAGATTTTAGGAGGAGGTGCCTACTGGAAGGGGTTATTGCATTGTTGACTCCTGGCCCAGACTTGTATCTCATTAATATAATATTTTTTCTAGTATCTTTGATCTGGCATCTCTCTTGATCTCTGGCATCCACTGCCCTTCTCTCAGAGGCTGAATTGTAGGAGAGAGGCAATTACATACAATGTGTGAATTCTATTTAAAAGTAGACTCCAGGAAGAGCAGAGGGAACAAACTAGAGAGCTATGGATGATGGTAGATCCCTACTGGACACTAGATTTTTAGATCCCCAGTCTGGCACACTGTTGAAGCAGGCAAATAGACCTCATATGGAAACCGTAAGATGCCCTTGCACATGTCCAAACAGATGGCCGGCCGGCAGAGGCATCTGCTCCGATTTCAGGCAGAGCAGGGGAGGCCAGAGAGAATGCCCTCTGGAATCTGGGACCGGTTTTGAAGAACTTCATGACTTTCCACTGCTCTCTCACTTGTCTTGACTCCTCGTTCCTTCTTGATTTCTTGATTTTTAAGTACCAATTTGTTGAAAAAGAAAGGGAGGCAAACATATACACAGGTTTTTTTCCAGGATTTTATTTTAAAAAAAGGTAAAGGAAAATAGCTTAAAAAAAAAAAAAGGCAAGGTAGAGAGATCAAAAGGGGAGGAGGAAGGGAACAAAAAAGAGAAAAAGGCAATATTCAAAAACCAGTTTTACATTGTGTCTCACTACTTTCTTCTTCCTGCTCTCTATATAGTTATATGTTATATAATATAATTATTATTTATTATATAACATATAATTTACTGTTTATTATGTTATATAACATATAATTTTCTTAAACCGAAGATCTGATCCAGTATGATTCAGTGAGTTTGGAGTGCAGGCTCACAACTCTGCACATTATGTAACCACATCACATGAGACGCATTAGGTGATCACCCATGTGAACTCACACTTAGCTCAGAGCCACTATTGTCTGTAAAAGGTATAATTACCCTGCTAATGCTGTACATATGGCTCAGCTCACACCCAGGCTAGGCTCCTGTCCAGGCTCGCTTGTGCCTAGGCTTGCTCACACCCAGAGAGAGAGTAAAGCCATGTCGAAACTGTCTATGATTCCTCGAGTGTTTTACCAGCTACCTGCCACTCACCCACTGACTCCCCTCAGACCACAGTAGAACCTGACAATTGTCATCACAAACAGAATCCTGAGCTGTGGTGCTCAGATGGGCTTTAGTGGAAACCTGGGTGGTGGTAGATGGGTCCCCACAAGCATGGAGAAGGTGCTGAAGCAGCTGGAAGCACAGAGCACCGAGAAGGAGCAAGCTTCTGCTGGCAGAGTTGGATGGGCATTTTTCATTGTGCTACGAGAAGTACACACCCAGTCCCTGAGGGATGCAGCATGGGTAAGGGCCCTCCAGATGCTGGCGGGTCACCTGGAGGCCCAGCTACACAACTCAGAAAAAGAGTTAGAAGCCGCCATGAAAGAGGACCTCCAGACATCATGTTCCCATTTATAAGTGGAAGCTAAACATTGAGCACACATGGACGCAAAAAAGGGAACGGTAGACACCAGGGACTACTTGTGGGTGGAGGGTGGGAAGAGGGTGAGGACTGAAAAACTCTCTATCGTGTACTATGTTTATTAGCTGGAACGCAAAATAATCTGTACACTAAATTGCAACACACAATTTACCTATACAATAAGCTTTCACATGTACCCCTGAATGTAAAGTTCAAGTTTAAAATAAAATAGATATATTCACCTTTTATTTTACTTTGAAAAGAATTGTGTGCTTCTCAGCAAGCTTCTATCACATTTCAAATATTAATTTGCTGTTTTACTATTTTATCTCTAATCCTTAATTGTATAGAGCCTATATTCCTTTGAAATTTTGGAGAGTACAAAGTAATATATTCTCAAATTTGTTTTCTGCAATGTCTTTTTTAAAAACCATTTTTCTACAGTTCTAGTGTTTTGTTTTTCATTTTTTCATCTTAAAAATGTTTTACTTATTCCATGTTTTTTGTTTATTTGTTTGTTTGTTTCCAGTTTCCTATCGCTAGACAAGAAAATACATCCAGCCCTGGAATAGTTTACTTATTTTCTATCTGGTTGCTGTTAGAATTTTGTTCTCAAACTTAAAGCTTTGGATTTCAAAGTCGCTTGAATGCCCTAACCACACTTCTCATTTTTTTTTTATCTTTTATTTAGTGTAAATATACAGACACGAGGCTGAATCATCTAATTTCGATATGTGATATTTTACAATGTGGAATGAAGTTTGTTTCTGAATAATCCTGAGATCAGTCTCCTTTTTTGTTAAATTATTTGGTTTTTGCTTTTTTTCCCATTATAAACAGAAGGAGCAGCTAACTCTGACTCACAGCATGCATACACCTTTCTGAGACTGTTGCTATGTATCTCCTCTTCACTGTCAATTCAGCAAGTGCAAGCCCTTCTAACTCCACTCCTCACTGCTGTTTTCTTGAGAGTTTCTCGTACTGTAATCGTGTTAGGAAAGAATCTCTAAGCTTAACTTGTGAAGTCCAGACCTTTATCATTCTTTCATAGCTTGTCTATTGACTCTACAAGGTGAACTGATATTTTTGCACATTTATTTTTATGTTTCACAACATAGATGTAGGGCACGCCTATGGCTTGATAACACTGAAGTATTGGTCTTCTATTTTATTATTTAGTATCGTGAAAGTTCCTGGCATAAAAAATGCAAAGTGGTTTGAGAGCCTGTAAAGAGAGAAATAAATTAAAAATTGCTGATTATTTATTATTGAATTTGAAGGGAAGTCATTTAGGCTTACTCTCCTGTAGCCTTCTGATTAATGCCCATCTCAGTAGCATTTTCCTGATGGTATTTTAAAGGTTAAAGTTTAAGACACATCTCTGAACATCAAACCTTCAGTCAATGTAGCCCAAAAGTAAGAAGAAAGAAAGAATTATTGGCCAGGCATGGTGGCTCACGCCTGTCATCCCAGCACTTTGAAAGGCCAAGGAGGCAGGATCCCTTAAGCTCCGGAGTTTGAGACCAGCCTGGGCAAGATGGTGAAACCCTGTCTCTACACAAAGTACAAAACATTTGCCCTACATGGTGGCAGTGTCTATGGTCCTAGCTTTTCAGGTGGCTGTGGCAGGAGAGTCACTTGAGCCCAGGGGGTTGAGGCTGCAGTGAGCCATATTCCTAGCACTGCACTCAAGCCTATACAAAAAAGTTGAGACCCTGTCTAAAAAAAACAAAAATAAAAATCTACTGCATCAAGTGAAGGATATGAAGGATAACGTTACTGGACACCAAAAAGAAGTATATTTTAACTCCCGTCATCCCATAACCACAACTGATTGCAACTTGAGTGTTCTTAAACTGATATTTATGCTACCTACCTAGATGGCAATGAGGGAGAAAAAATAAGCAAAGGAACTGAACTCTACGGTTTTTATTTTGGATCTCAAATATGTGTCGTGTTATCCAGTGCCTTGCTTTTCAAGATGTGGACCATGGGCCGGCAGCATCAGCGTTACCTTAAAGCTTGATAGAAATGTACAATTCTGGCCTCATTCCAGACCTTCTGAATCAGAATCTGCACTTTTTGAGTGTGAGGTGAGGGACAAATACTTTTTCATGGCTTTAAAATTTTTTATTACAAATACATGAGACAATCACGCATTGCTGACAGCACTGGACACAATGTGGGGCCAGAAGTCTGCACAGTCTTTTGCAACTAGTCCTGTAATGACAGACCATTTCATCTCACCTTTATTGTTCACTGTGAGCCCTGCATTATCGTCAAAGTAAAGCAACATGCCATCTTTTCTCCAGTATGCCTTTTGTTGCCAAATGACCACAGCTGGATCTGCCTTCTTTTTGAGCTCTGGTGTGCCTTTCTTGACTGTGGCCATCCCCACTAGCAGCAGGAAGTCTGTTCAGCTCATCCGTGATCCCCTTCAACAGAGCTGACATACAGAAATTTGGCTTCTGTGTTACCAGCACGGTTGATCACAGTTCCTGTGGAAGACCCAGGGAAATCCAGAATTTCACACCAAGAGGACTCACCAAATCCTCGCTTTGATGTCTTAAATCCCAGAATGGAGCAAAAAGCAGAATCTGCATTTTTAACATAATCCTCAGGTGACTCCTGTGTACCTGAAGAGAAATTGGTCTTTCTAATGCCCTTCCTGATGAGTTCTAGACAATCCTGAGTTGTCTGAATTGTTTTGTCTGCTCTGTCCACATATGACTATGAGGTGATCAGGTAGGTGCACGTGCTCCCAACATCTTCTTATTCTTGCCTTTACTAGGGCTCTGGTTAATTATCTTCCAGTGCCAGAGAAACAGTGATTAGCTCCTGGGCCTCAATGCCCAGACTTGCATGAATGGCAGTAAATTTACATTTTGGAGAGAAGATTTGATGGGACCAATAAGAACTTTAACATGCTCTTGGTGCTTTTACTACCAAGTAAATGGAAGGATTTTGTTTGTTTTTAAATCAACCCAGTAAATGAAGTAGCAGTAAATGGAGCTTTCTGCTAAGTTATTTTACAGTAAAATGGTGTTTCTAACCAGGTTCCATGTAATATGGAATTTCAGATTACCTGAGTAGACAAGGCTGTTTCCCCGAACTCTAGCCAGATTAAAGCAAGTAAGGTGACTACTTTCTGCACACTTGTCTCAAGGGAGTTGCCAGAGGGATTTTACTGCATGGATGCAGGATGAAGTAC
Organism: Aotus nancymaae; assembly: GCF_030222135.1. Lineage (NCBI taxonomy): Eukaryota > Metazoa > Chordata > Mammalia > Primates > Aotidae > Aotus > Aotus nancymaae. Next base: position 2,807,665 of record NW_026988494.1, on the reverse strand, counting down.
GTGAAACTCCTCCTTGGGGTCTAAATCCTGATTGGAGATCAGAGCACTTCCTGGGCTGCTTTGACAAATGCATAAAAGAAAGAACAAATTTGCAAAACAGATTCATCAAAGGCTACTTTTGACTTATTAAAAAATAACAGCTCTTGTTATGTTTTCCTAACAGCATTTAATATAAAAATTTATATATTAAAAATCTATTCACCTTCAATTCTAAGAACATACCTATTATGTTACCTGACACATACTAACTACAGATCTTCATGCATTCATTAAAACTTTCAATTACTGTCCCCTATAGAACTACGATTGTTTCAGAAGCTGGTTTTTTTTTTTTTTTTCTTTTTCTCTGACTCTCTGTTCTGTTTTCTGTTCTCTGTTTCCATTCACTCAAGGTTATTGGGTGAAAATCTGTCCTTCCAAACAGATTTCACTTTATTGCTTCTTTACTCTAGTTCCTGCTCTAAATTGTCTGCTTGCCAAAGAAATGCAAAAGTCAATGGAATAAACAGGTTTCCACATTTTGGCTGACTTTTCACACAGTCATTTGAAAGGAAAAGCTCCCTGCTTTCTGTCAGTGTAAGTCCCAGCTTTGTTTTCTGCCCCTGGCTAAACTCCACACTGAGTGATTTCAACTGCTAGAGGTTAATTTTCCTGTAATAGCCTTATTGTGATTGAGGGTTTTGGAAATTAGGGAAATTAGATGCACTACTAATTGGCCTGTCTTGTTTTGGAGCTGCTCCCTGGGTTATAACACAGTCAGAGGAGGCTGTAGTAAGGCTGGATCTAATTCCCAAACCAATACTTAGAAAGACAGATGCAAGGAAAAAAAAAAAAAGGTCTGAAAAGAAGCACATACAGCGTGTGCTTTTCTTTCTTTTAATTGGCTGGGAAAACGTAATAGAGAGATGCATTCCCTATCTTTGGGACCCGAAGTGGCATTTCAACAATTATTCCTGAGAACCTACTGTGTTCAATTGTGGGCTGAACTAGCAGTAAATGCAAAAAAAAAAAAAAGGATATGCCACTTCCTAATCTCAAAGTGTTTAGCTTGGTAAGAAGAAAATATTAAATCATGTAGCCACATAGGGTGGTTCCAAATTTGCACAAAGAATAACTCAAATGTCCAAAGAAAATGATCTTGATGTTTCTTCTGTAACACGTGATTTTCGTGACAGATACCACTCCATTGGGTAGTAAGGGCACTTCAACCTGTCCATCTTTTCTTTTGTGTGTGTATGTATGGGTGTGTCTCCAAGACTTTATTTTTTTTAATTTTTACTTTTTTATAATTTTAACTTTTGTTTTGGATTCAGGGGGTACCTGTGCAGGTTTGTTACCTGGGTATGTTGCATGATGCTGTAGTTTGGAGTCTAATTAATCTCATCATCCAGGTACTGAGCGTTGAACCCAGTGATTAGTGTTTTGACCCTTGCCCCATCCCCCAACCCTGTCTCCATGCTAGTAGTACCTAAGTGTCCACTGTTCCCATCATTATGTTAAGTTCCTACTTATAAATGAGAAGATGTAGTGTTCGGTTTTCTGTTCCTGCATTAATTTGCTTAGGATAATGGACTCTAGATGCATTCACGTTGTTGCAAAGGACATGATTTCATTTTTTATGGTTGTGTAGTATTCCATGGTGTATATGTACCACATTTTCTTTATTCAATCCACCACTGATAGGCACCTAGATTGATTCCATTTCTCTGTTATTGTGAATAGGGCTGTGATGAACATGGGACTGCCTGTGTCTTTTTGTTAGAATGGCTTATTTTCCTCTAGGTATGGACACAATAATGTAATTACTGTGTTCTGTTTAAGGTTCTTTGAGAAATCTCCAAACCACTTTCCACAGTGGCTGAACTAATTTACACTCCCACTAGTGTATAACCATTCCTTTTTCTCCTCAGCCTTGTCAGTATCTGTTGTTTTAAATTTTCTTTTAGAGGACCTCATGATGCAATAGTAGGTTTTTAATAATAGCCATTCTGACTGGTGTAAGATGGTATCTCATGGTGATTTTGATTTGCATCTCTCTGATAGTTGGTGATGCTGAACATTTTTTCATGTTTATTAGTGCTTTTATGTCTTCTTTTGAGAAGCATCTGTTCCTATCTTTTGACCATTTTAAATGAGGTTATTTGGTTTTTGCTTGTTCAATTGTTTAAGTTCCTCATAGATTCTGGATATTAGACATTTGACAGATGCACAGTTTGCAGATATTTTCCCCCATTCTGTATGTTGTCTGTTTTCTCTTTTGATAGTTTCTCTCGCTGTGCAGAAGCTCTTTCATTTAATTAGGCCCCACTTATCAATTTTGGTTTTGTTGGAATTGCTTTTGAGAACTCTGTCACAAATTCTTTCCCAATGCTAATGTCCAGAATGAAGTTTCCTGGGTTATTCTTCTAGGATTCTTACAGTTTGGGTCTCACATATAAATCTTTAGTCTACCTGGAGTTAATTTTTATAAATGGTGAAAGGTAGGGGTCCAGTTTCATTCTTCTGCATATGGCTAGCCAGCTACCCCAGTATCAATGGAATCTTTTCTGAAAGGTCTAAGTTTCTTTCTAGCTTACATTTTTGTTCTATACAAAGTTTTCCTTCCAAGCTTAATAGCATAGTAATAGTTTAATGGTAACTTTGGATGATTGAGTCTCTTCAAGTAATAGTTCAGTCTTTTAGGTTTCATTTTTTCCTTTAATTTGGCTGAATGGTATCTAGATGTGAGAAAGGGCTCAGTGCATTTTTATGGAAGTTGAGGAGCGTAATAATTGACTTTGGATATACCTGGATTTCTCTAGCTCATCCCTACATTCCTATGAGGAATTATCAGTTATTCTACTTTTTAGTCTAGTCCCAATGAGGGGTAAATGGTTGTATCTGCCCTTTGAAGTAAGCTGGTGTCATTAATATTGGCCTCATTTTTGAAGTCTCAGTAAAGCGTTGTCTCTTTTCTTAAACAAGGCCTTCTCCGATTTGCCATTGTTCTCAACCTTTCTTCGTCTCCTCTCAGAACATGTAGGGCTTTATGCATCTCTTGCTTGTCACACCCAGACTACAGGGAGCCTAGAACATGATTTCCATTCCACTTAGTTATTCAATTTTCAGTACTCACCCTCCCATACCATCATCCTCATATCATAGGGAATATAACCCTGAGTAAAGGCTTTTATTTTCCTAAGGCCATAGAAAACCCCAAGATATGACCATGGAAATGAATCATTAGCTTTGATTTTCCTATACTTTGTAGTTGTTGCTAAAGTTACAATTATTGAGTTTAGACGAGAACAGTATCATTAGTGTCTGATTTATCACTCTTACTTTTTTTTTGTCTCTAGTCTTTATTCCTCTGGTTGAATGGGAAGGACTCAGAATTTAAACTTTCTCTAAATCAGATAATTCTTCTGTCTTGGGTCTCTTTGCCCAAGTCATTGTTAGCAAAAGAACTCTCTTCTCTGTTCTATGCAAAACGCCTTGCAATTGGATCCTTTAGGTTTTATTTGTGGCCTGCTAAATAGGATTTTATCTATTAACATAAACTAAATTTTTTATTTTTAACTTGTTGCAAAATCCAACTTGAATATCAGAAGTTTAATTTAAACTCCACCTATGTATATAGGAGCAGTTTATGAGCACAAGCTATGAAACGAGACTGCTGAATTTGGATATCCACCCTCACTTACTAGATTTGTAATCTTGGTTAAGCTCTTTATGCCTCAGTTTCTTTAACTGTGAAATAGTAATAATACCGTCTACATGAAAGGGTTCTTGTACAGATTTTATGACTGTGCATATGTAAAGTGCTCAGAACAGTGACTGGCACATAATAAGCACTATAAAGATAGTGGCTATTATTCTGTGAATTTTTTCTGGAACAATCCTTTCTGGAAAGAAAGAAGGGAGTGGTGGTCAGGCATCATGGCTCATGCCTATATTCTCAGCATTTTGAGAGGCTGAGGCAGGAGAATAGTTTGTGACCAGAAGTTCAAGACCAGCATAGGCAACAAAGAGAGATCATATTCTACCCTCCCCCAACTAGCCAAAAAAAAAAAAAAAAAAAAGCCTGGCGTGGTAGTTCATGCCTCTAGTTCCAGCAACTCTGGAGGCTGAGACAGGAGGATCACTTGAGCCAGAGGGATTGAGGCTGGTGTGAGCCATGATGGCATAATTACACCCTAGCCTGGACAACTGGGCAAGACCCCATCTCAAGAGAACGAGAGATAGAGAGAGAGAGAGAGAGAGAGAAGAGTGGAGTATGCTAAGGCAGGGAGTTGGTGGGGCAGTTGATATCAGGAAGTATAAAAGAAAAATGCATAAATGTATTTTCAAATATCATTTTCCTTATACTTATATGAAATAGACAAAGAATAATGAAAGGCAACATGTAATTAAATACTAACTTTTATTCTTTCTATTGCATGTACTGCCAGTATTCAGATAAAAGAGAAGAGAGCAATTTTAGTGGCAGTGTTCACAGAGGATTTTTTATAGAGGCCTAGGAAATGAAAGGATGGGTAGAGCTTGGATGAATGTAGAACAAGTGCGGAGCCTGAAAGATATAAATGGAAAGATTTTTATCTTTACAGGCAATATGTAAAATTGAGTGGCCTTTGTTATTGTCTTTGCTGACTTCTTCATTTTATTCCTTGAAGATGGTTCAAAGGAATAAAAGGGAATGGATTAATAGTTTTCTCCTTGAGTGGAGGTGAGATTTCATTAAGCCAGTGTATTCTTGACTATGTGGCAAGTGGGAGGCTAACTAAGATGGTCAGTTGCATACTCTCTTGTGATCTGATTCTGTGAAGAGGAGGGTTATCAGAGGATGTTTCTTCTTCCCTTCTTAAACGAAATGGTAAGAGGGGACTGGTGTGCTCTGAGCAACTTCAAAGCCACTCAGTCCATGAAGTCATATAAAGGCATTCCATTCTCTTTTGCCCTGTGGCCTTGTATTTTCTCTTCTCCCACACCAGATGCTGACCCTGAAAAGCGTTTATTTCACCCCTGAGTTTCCCTCAGGTTTCTTTTTGTTTTGCAGCAGACTCAAGTCCAGAACAAATGTTAAGTAATTTGCTGGAAAGAAATAAGTTACAGTAAGAATATTGTTTAACCCCTTTCTGACCTTAATCCCTCATAAACCATCAAGACCAGAACTATGGTCCAGTTTAAGACTGAAAATTACTCCTGGAAAAATAACAGCATGAGTAAAAGTACTCTCTCAAATTAATTCAAAGCCTTTAGACAATTTCTGCTGCTTCTTTTACTTTCTTTTGGAAAACATAAAAAGAAAGAAAAATGAGGACTGGATTGCAGTTTAATCACCTCAAATACAATTGTTTCTCCTCGTTACAGCCATGCTAAACATCCACATTAACCAGCCCTTTGGTGACTCTCCTATTATTACTGTACCCAGAGAAAACCAAGAGCATAACATCCTGGGGTTCCAAGGAGTCCTTGGGCTCTAGTGCATTAGGCTTAATGTTCTGTGTTTGGGTGCAAGTGAATGTTACTATTTATACACTAGTCTCGGTAAGAGTCTCATGATTATTTCTAAGAGGAGAAAAAATCCATGGAGTAGCAAAGTCTATCAGCAGGAATTCCAATCTCATTTTACAATTCTATAAGAATCCATCATTGAAAAGGCAAATTCCCCCAAATTCGATCAAGGGGACTTGCCAAAATCCCAGCAAGTGTCCTCAGAACTGCCAGAGGAGCACCAGTTATTAGACAGAATTTAATTTGTGCAAATCCATTAACAAAAATCCCTAATTAAAAAAAAAATCAATGGATGCCTATGACATTAACCAGGAAAATCTAATAGAGGGCCATTAAATTTTTTTCTATTCAATTAACTTGAACACAACATGATGGACTCAATGGATACTTTAATTAGATGCATATGAAAAGAAATTTTGCAAAATTAAACAGACCCTCTATTTGCAACTGATATGAGGAAAACTGCAGTAAAAGATTTGTTCAAATCCCTAATGACTGGTAATTTCCTTAAGAGGGACATGAATTCTTAGACAACATCCTTACAAATCAATCCTTACCCAAGAGGCTGTCCTTTGTCAAGAAACAGTACACTGGGCTGCTTGCTTCTTTTTCAATTCTTCCTTCTGAGCGAGATAGTCATGCAAACAGCACAAAAGGCAAGTTTCAAGGGACTGTTTACCAAACTCACTATTCCAAGCACCTCACAGTAAAAAATGGCCCAAAATAAATGGCTCTCATTTACGGGGTGAATATGTGTCTGAGACTGCCCCGGACAGTCTCAATGTATGCTTATTGCCTTGGCATAATTATTAATAGTGCTCCATTTTGCTCTAAATAGTGTGCTGTGTTGGGCAATAAATTATATGGTCATTCTATCAATTATCAGCCATCCCCACTACGTGTTTCACACTACTAAGTCAGCCCTTTCAACTGTTGGAAGAAATAAAAGAATTCCCTGCTCAAAAGAAGAGGTTAAGGTATGGGAATTTGATGAGTACCCATGACCACTTATTGGACATGCATGCAGATTGACATTTGTCCCCTACTTCATTTAGTTGCTCCTCCCAACTTTACCACCAATGTTTTTACACTTAAGATTACTGTTGAAATCTTGTCAATGAACTTAGCATAACGCCTACTACAGAGATTCTCAAATCTGAGACTGTTCTGTCCTCTTTAAAGAGTTATCCCCATCTGAAACAATATACTAACAACATATTACATAAACTTGAAGTGGACAGCTATATGTAAAATGTTACATCATCCTCATGGAAGCCAGCGTCCAAGATGGTCCCTCAATGACATCCTAACATTCACGTTCTTTTGTGATTTCCTCCCCATCCATTGTATAAAGATTGGTCTTAGTGACCAATAAATGATGGTTTGTCATTCCAAGGTTAGGTAATAAAAAATTGATATTTCTATTTTATATGCTCTAATGTTTACCAGATCACCCCCTCTCATTCAGATTATTTATGCTGGAAGAAGGCATGCTGTGAGCTATATTGTTAAGAGCCCTAGGAAAAGGCCCATAGGTCAAGAAGCTGGTCTCTGGTCTACTGCAAGCAACATACTGAGATCTACCAACAATTACATGAGTGAGTGGGTAGTGGATTCTCCAGCTGTATTTGAGCCTTAAGATGACCGCAGTTTTAGACAACAGCTTCATGAAACTTACTGAGAAACTCTGAGCCTGGACAACCCAGATTCTTAACCCTCAGAAACTGTGTAAGATAGCAGATGTCTGTTGTTGTACACTGCTAAATTTGGGGGATAATTTGTTACACAGAAATAGCTAACCCAATACAGTTAAAACCCCTGCCTCCTGGGGTATGTAGGTAGACAAGTGCCCAAAATCATAAGTATCGGATTTCTTGAAATATGTGGAGATAATGTGGACATAATCCATTTATCTATTCATTTAACAAACTTTACTAATCGCAATGTTCCAGACACTGTACCAGGTACTAAGTACCTGGCACCTGATACTGTACTAGAAACTATACCAAGTACTTATTAGACACTGTATCAGGTACTAATTACTCAGTACCTGGTACTGTACTTGATTCTGTACCAGATCCTAAGGATATAGGAATGAGCTGAGTATATAAGGATGAACACTTGCTTTCATGGAGGTAAGAGTCTAGTAAGATCTGGGGAAGTCAGAAAATTATCAATACATTTCCAAGTGAATGTCTGTTTGGAAGGGCAAGTATGTGAAAGTAGATATAATTCCATTAAATGTTAAATATACAGTGAACTTTTAAAATTCCTGGCTGGGCACGGTGGCTCATTCCTGTAATTCCAGAAGTTTGGGAGGCCAAGGCAGTAGGATTGCTTGAGCCCAAATGTTCAAGAACAGCACAGTGAGACCTTGTCTCTGAAAAAACAAACAAAACAAAACAAAAATGCCAGGCATGGTGGAACTTGCCTATTGTCTCAGCTACTCACTCTGGGAGCTGAGGCAGGAGGATTGCTTGAGCTCAGGAGGGTGAGACTGTGGTAAGTTGTGATTGCAGCACTGCACTCTAGCCTGGGTGACAGTGAAACCCTGTCTTAAAATAAATAGTGAAAAATTTTAAAATAAAACATTTATTTTTACTACTTAATTTACGCATGCACATATATCTAGAGATTTTCCTCAAAAACACTTGACACTAGTGAATAAATTTAGGAATTGTTTTTCCCAATTTGGAGAGTTAGCAAAATAAAATTACGATGCTTAATACTGAGAGAAGTTTGCATATTAATATGTGATAGACTGATTGGTTTTAGCTGACTACTGAATACATGGCGAAAAATTCTATCTGCTGTTAATTAACATATGGCTTAATCAAGAAGAAGAGGGGTGGAGGGCAGTCACTGAGGGAAACTAGCCCTGAAATTTTGGTATAGCTTCTTAATCTGATCATAAAAATGGGAGTCATGGCTATTTAATCTTAAATTCCAGATTCAACACTGACTTCTTCAGTGGTCTAAAAGAGGCAGTTTACTGCCTCATATTTCTGTCCATTAGTGTACATTAAATGGAGACAATAATACCTAGATGGCTATAGCAGGAAGGTTTCAAAACAAAATCGCACAGTGCTGGAAAAGACTTCTGCAAGAGAGAGTGGTTGCTGAGAAGGAATTTGTCTCTTCCTTTTCTGCGCTGTGTCACCACAGTTTTAAGGATATCTACGGCTGTGATTGTGAGATCCACATTCAGAGTTGTGCTTCCCTCTGCTTTGAGAGTCAGGCTGATTTTCTTTCAAGGTAGACATTATTTCCACTTGCATTGCCATGAATGCCCGTGCTCCCCACACTAATGAAGAATCAGTGCTGACAACTCCAAAGTAATCACCATTCTTTTCATCTTCCCTTTTCTCCCCAAAGCTTAAACTAATAATAATAACCATTTTAAAGCTTTCTCATGGGAAACTTGAACATGACTGGAAGGGAAATCAATTGTTCTTAAGACAGCTATTATTCTAAGAATTAATCACCGCTATTTGCAATTACTGTACCATACAATTATCACTAATATTTAGGCCACTCTGACTGCTGCCAGAGACTGCATTGGCTTTGCTGCTATTCCCACAGAACAGAGAGGAAGACTGGAAAAATAAATGAAACCAAAGCATAGAGATGACAGGTTGAGGGGATCGGATTCTTCCACTGTCGGGCCAAGATGTATTAAACAGCCACTGCCTACATACGTTAGAACAGCAACCCGCTCAGAGCTGGAAGTTTTCCTTGGAATGAAAAAAAAAAGACAACTTAAATACATTGAAGAGTGTACAAATTAGAATCATTCTCAGACTTAAAAACTATTTTATGAGTCTGCACAACTCAATTCTTCAAAATCATACGATTCTTCATCATACCAACAAAACCCCCAAACTTCCAAAATAGACCTGCCACTCCCAGTATGAAATGAGCATCTTGCAATATACCAGTAAGACGGTCCATAGTTTATCACCCTGTCCCTGCCAGTGAGAGATGCTTGACTATCCTAATGGAGGAAGGGTACTTAGGCATTAGATTTCACCCAACAATAAACAAATGACAAGTCCATGTTTTTCATCTATTTTATGCAGCATCAATTTGAATTTGAAAATATTTAAAACTCTTTTTTTTTTTTTTTTTTGAGACAGAGTTTCGCTCTTGTTACCCAGGCTGGAGTGCAATGGCCCGATCTCGGCTCACCGCAACCTCCGCCTCCTGGCTTCAGGCAATTTTCCTGCCTCAGCCTCCTGAGTATCTGGGATTACAGGCACGCGCCACCATGCCCAGCTAATTTTTTGTATTTTTAGTAGAGACAGGGTTTCATCATGTTGACCAGGATGGTCTCGATCTCTTGACCTCGTGATCCACCTGCCTCAGCTTCCTAAAGTGCTGGGATTACAGGCGTGAACCACTGCGTCCGACTTAAAACTCTTTATACTTTTATATGTGAATAGCTTTTGACTTAAAAAAAAGGTTGATAAACTGTATAGAAAGTATATACACTTCACCCAGATTCCCGCCAACACAGTGCAATTATCAAAATCAAGAAATTAACATTGAATTGACTACACTGTTTAATCTACAGACCTGCACATTTTATTAATTTCTCCATTTCTCTATGGCTCAGGTTAAACCCAGCATTTGGTATTGTCAGTAGTTTTTATTTTAGTCATTCTGATTGGGGTGCAGTAGTATCTTGTCGTGGTTTTAATTTGCATTTTGCACATAACTGATGATGTTTAGCATGTTTTCCTATGCTTTTTTAATTTTGAGGAAGGCCTATTTATTAATTTTTCCTTCTATGAACCCTACTTTTTGAGTCACGTTTAACAATTCTTCACTTTACCCTAGATCCTGAAGATTTTTGCATATTTTTTCATAAGAGTTTTATAGTTTTATGTTTTTCATTCAAATCCATAGTTCATTTTGGGTTGGTTTTTTGTCGAAGGTGTAAGACTTATGTTGAAGTTTACTTTTGTTTTTAATTCAGAAATGCTCACTTGTTCTCGCACAGTTTCTTGAAAAAGCTCTATTTTCTCCATTAAACTGTTTTTCACTTTTGCCAAATATCAGTTGGGCATATTTGTGTAGGGCTATTTCTGGGTCCTCTGCTTCATCCCATTGATTTAGCTCCCATCACATAATCAAGACTTTGATTACCTTCATTAGTCATCCATAGTCTTGAATACTGTAGCTAATACACTAGGAACTGAAACATTTCTCTTTATTCTTCTTCAAAATGGCTTTATCTCTTCTAGTTCTTTTGACTTTCTCTGTAAATTTTGGAGTATTCTTGTTTATATCCACCAAATATCTTCCTGACATTTTAATAGGAATTATGGTAAACTTGTATATCAGTTGGGGAGAATTGACATCCTTACTACACTGAGTCTTTCAACTTATGAATACAGGGTGTCTCTCCTTACTAGATCTCCTTTTGTTCTTTTCATCAGCATTTTGTAATTTTCAGCACACAAGTTTTGTACTTACATTGTGAAATGTACACTTGTCTTATTTGCTTTTTTAGCTTGTAAGTTGTACTGTGTTTTCAAGTATGGGGCTCACACTTTTGTTACTGGCATATAGACATATAATTGATTAGAATTTTATATGTTTATTTTGTTGCCTGTGACCTAGCTGAACTAATTTGTGAGCTCTAGGAGGTTTGTTCTGTAGATTCTTTGGGATTTAATATGTAGAAAGTCATGTCATCTGCAAACAGCAACAGTTTTATTTCTTCCTATTCTATATATATGTACATTTTATTACCTATTCTTGCCTTATTTCACTGAACAGAACTGCCAGCACTGTGTTAAATGAGAGTGGAAATCCTTGCCTTTTTCTCGATGTTAGGGAAAAAACATTCAACCTTTTACCAACTGTGATGTTAGCAGTAGTTTAGTTGGATATGTTCTTCATAAGCTCAGGAAGCTACTCTATATTCCTATTTTTCTGAGAGTTTTTATCATGAATGGGTATTAAATTTTGTCAAAACCTTCCTCTGTATCAATTGACATGACCATGTGATTTTTCTTATTTAGCCTGTTAATATGGTTAATAAATAATCAGATTTGCCCCAACCACATGTGTTTTGTGACATTATCTCCTGGTTTCAGTTCAGTGCCCAGAACACATATCAAACAGTTTGACTCAGTTGTGGTACATACAGCCCTAAAACAGGCAGCAACCTTGGAGAAGCCATTGTATGCTTTAAACTTTGAGAGTCTTGCTACCTTGGGTCATCACTCCTTTTCATGTTTGGGTCACAGAACCAGGTCTTGGACTTCCTAGAGGTAGTTTGCAGCAGAATCTCTGGATTAGAGATGATTTGCATTTTTCTGCCACTTTCAAAATGTTCTTTTCTGCAGAAGATTAATTTTAAGGGAAATGAAACAAGTCCAAACATTTCTGTTCTAAAGTGAACTTTTCAACTCAATGTAAACCTTGTTTATATTGACTGGTCCTCCAACATATGAATTTATTGTAGACCTAATTCTGTGCAGAGAATTCTCAATTATACTATTTCTCCTTTTTAATATACTTGAGAATCAAGGATTAAATTAAACATTTATTTCCTGTCACTCTTTCTTTTCTCCTAACCTTGTTTTCCCTAGCTTTCTGCTTGGCTAACCATAGAAAATGTTTTGGAGACTTTCCCATTGACCTCATGAAACTTATCCTTTATTAATACCCATTGGCATCCAACAACTTCAAGGTGATAGGAGAACAGGAATGGCATTAAAAATTTAGAATTGAATGACTAACTAGAACAGAACACTTCCTTTCACCTCCATACCCTCTCTCGGCAACATGGGTGAATTGCCTGTGCCAAGCAAAACAGGGCAGGGAACTGACTGAAAGGCAGAGATGGAGCCACTGAACAGAAAGAGGAGGTCAGCTGGGTTTTCTGATACCTGCTTTCTACTCAATGAAAAGTAAAGAACTCTTCATGAAACTACTTGTGAATAATAAGAGACCATGATGACTCTCTAGTTTGGTACTCTCTTAATCACAGAGAAAACTGAGGCTCAGAAAGGTAAAATAATTGCTCCAAGGTTACCCAGGGACCTGATGGATGGTTCAGGGCATTTTCTAGGACAAAACAGAGTCATTTTGAAGAGGCAATTTAAGGGAAGTCACATATATCTTGAAACTAGGATTTTCACATAGGTTTATCCTGGTAGAATTTTCAGATTTGAAACTTAATCATACTAGAGAGGAGAAAATGTGTGAAATCACTTAAAAACATATCTACAAGATCCTCAGCAGGACTGCAGTGGTTTTCCTCAACTCCTAGACCCACATGACACATTGAACCCACCTCCTGGATCTAGAAGATCCCTCAGGCCCACAATATATTCCAATTCATATCTTTTTGCACTTGATTGACACATATGTCCACATCAATCTGCTAGAAATTTTCATATACTGATGCAAACAATAAACATACATTATACTCCCATAAGAATCTTCCTAACTAGAGTAAAGTACATTGTCCGTAGAGACTACATGTTTTAATTATTTCTAGATCCATGGAGCCTAATTTATTGTTCATGCCATAATAGATGCTCAGTAAGTACACGTTAATCCACTGAGAAGTGCTTATTTTTATGGGTGTCTATGACTATGTTGCATTAGATGTAGAGAAATAATCCAGTCGTCTGAGGAGCTAGACTTAGAAACAAATGAACCCCTTCGTGCATAAGTGTCCTCTTGAGAAACCTTGAATCCCCTCTAGTATTAATTATTTCTAGATTTGAAAAATTCCTTTGAGTTTACCTACATGCCTTTCTCAAGGCACTTATGAGCATTCCTGCAAATAAGTAACTGTTATTCAACTATTGATTTCTGAGGAATTTCAATCCTATTACAGAAGAGAGCTAATGCAAGGGCATCTGAGTTGTTAAGCAAGTTCATTCTGAGTGACAGATCTGTATTCCAATATTGAGGAAATCCTATCATTCATTAAAATGTTTCCAATAAGGCCTAATGAATGCATTACCATTAAAAATAATCCAATCTGCCAGATGATTGATTTGAACCACAATATGGAGATTGGCCGCTAAGTTTCTTTTCTTTATCTCCCAAACTTTTCCATGCAATAAAGATTAATTCCTTTTATTGTGTTGGTGAAATAATAATAGAGTCATAAAACATAACAGAACAAGAACAGGTTGACAAAGTGTGTGTTTGATTAATTGCCTTAATAGATTATAGGCGCTGACTGAAGTGTTTTTATTTCCCAAGGCTCATTTATCAATGTTTGAAGATATAACACAAATATATATATTTACCAACCCCTAACTTGATGAACAAAAGCTAAAACACAAAAGATATAGGTCAGAAGTGCTCAAAACATGAAGAGTTTAATATCTGTTTAGAGAGTATGTAGGTGATTGGCAGCTGACTGGATTGGTTTATTAGGAGGAGGACCATTAACAGAGAAACCTGGCTTTGCATTTAAGACCTTTGGACTTTCTCTTATCTAATGATATCTGGCCTTTCTCTCCCTCTTTTTTTTTTTTCCAGACATGATCTCACTCTGTCACCCAGGTTGGAGTGCAGTGGCTCAATCATTGCTCACTGCTACAGCCTCAAACTCCTAGGTTCAAATGATCCACCTATGTCACCCTTTCAAGTAGCTGGGACTACAGGCATGCACCGCCATGCCTGACTATTTTTTTTAATTTTTATTTTTGTAGAAATGAGGCCTCGCTATGTTGCCCAGGCTTGGCTTCTCTCTTATGGGAAAGAAGTTCCAAAATTCTTGGAGAAAACATAGACATTCTCAGTGGCACCTTCCCCTGACTGTTTTTAACCTTGGTCTCAACCCACATGGGTGTCTTTGTGGGATCCTGTGAGGATCTCAAAGGAGAGATTGAGTAGAGACCCAAGAGCTGTCCAATGAGCTATTTCCAGTTGGTAGAGGCAACGTCAGTGTTCAAGGCTTAGAGAGCCTTTTCTCTCTTTCTGTTCTATTTTGTAATCCTAAACTATGTGACTTTCCCTATCAATCTGGATTTATTCACTTTTTCATTCATGTTTATCATTTATCTACCATGTGGGAGGCCCTGAGATACAACAAAAAACATGAGACACATGATTGTTATCCTCAGAGAATTTTTAGTCTATTCAGATAAACAGACATTAAAAACATCACTTCAAAAAATCATGATGAATGTTGTCATGATGAGCATACAGGGAACTATAGGAAAATACATCAGAAGTGAGTAGACCTAACCTCCTCTAAAGCTCAGGAAGACAGATCACATATGGACAAGGATGTTTAATCTCAAATCTAAATATTGAGGAGGACTTAGCCAGGGAAAGTTGTGTTATGTGGTGATGAGTGGATGATTTACTTCTTTCTTATTCAGAAAACTGTAATATTGAGAGCTCTCCTTTGAATAATATTGGAGTAGCTGGAATGAAATGAAAGCTCTGGGCAAAATATTTAAACAGCAGCTACTCAAAGTTAAAAGAAGCCAAAGGCAGAAAGACACTTGGAAAGTTCACTGTTGAGAAAAAGAAATCACATTGGGTGAGGCCCATTATTGCATAGCTTTTTCTCCAAGAACACATGGTGCTGGACAGTTAGAAATCAGGAAGAAAACCTCAGTTTTACTTGACATAGGTGGATAGAAGTTGAAGTGAAGAGGAAGAGTCCTTTAAAGAGCCTGAGCTAAAGAAGGGTGTCTCCATTCTGCTTATAAGATCCCCTCAAAAACTAAGCTAACCCCCAAACTGCACATGCTCCGGGAAGATTACAAGATACTCAGAGAAATACAGCAGATTGTCAGCTGTAAAGACTGAGCAAGAGAGCTCAGCTGCCATCTCACACAGGAGACGTGAAGTGCAGAGTTTAAGTCCTGTGCATTTGAGAAATCTTAAAGAGACCTACTTGCAGAATCCTGCTACTATGAAAATTAAGTCCTAGGCGTGTTTCACAATGGTCTCTACCCTGCTTTTGGAAAAGGTGAGAGTATCTTTATCTGCCTTCAACAAGGACATCTGGCTTTTGCCCTTATCTTTCAATCGACTATAATTTCCCTTCAATTTTTTATTACCTTTTTCAAAGCTCAGTTAGTTTAGTATCATTTTTTTTTGTTGTTTGCTTTTGAGACAGGGTTCCACTCTGTTGTCCAGGCTGGAGTGCAAGGGTGTGATCATAGCTCAATGCAGCTATGAACTCCTGGGCAGAAATGATCTTTCCACCTCAGCCTTCTGAGTAGCTGGGACTACAGGCATGTATAACCATGACTGGCTGGTTTTTTAAAATTTATTTGTGTAGATACAGGGTCTCACTATGTTGCCCAGGCTGTTCTTGAAATCCTGGCCTCAAGGGATCCTCCAGAGTACCTGGGACTACAGGCACATGCCACTTCGTCTGGTTCTATTGTTCTTGTAGTTATTACTTTATATTTTTCCAATGTTTATGAATTGTGTAAGCCAGTACATTCTCTTTCAGTGATATACCAACCCACTTCACCACTGGTAAGAGTTCTAGCAATTGATCACTAGTTGTGCCAGGGACTGTCTACTTCCATTAATGGGATTCTCATCACTAGCCTGGCAGCAAGTGATCCAGGTCAAAAATGTGTTTACTGGTTGCTGTCTTGACCACCGAGGTACCAATGACTGACATTCAGAAGTAGACTCTCAGATAGAGTTTAGCATGTGGGATGTTTGGGAATACCCTTGAAGTAAAACCTGTGAAAGAAAAAGAGCAGATGCTGGATCAGAGAGACTAAGAGGTTGAATATAATGCCTTAGCCAACCAGGAACTCTGATGCAAGAAAGGCCCTTCAGAATTGTCCTCCACTGAGACTAGATGGCCAAGTGTTTATGCACCTGTATCAGTAAGTAGTTGCATATAGGCCACCCCAAAAACGGCTTGAATTTTTGTAATGTAACTCTTTGCAACCAAGGCAATCCCTAAAAAAGTTGAAAGATGAAGGCTGAAGGCTGTCTGCTAAGGGTATTTCCAAAACTAGGACCAACAGGTCCTTTCATTAAAGAATATTTGGGTGACTTCTTCATAGGCTACATATACCATCTGGGCTCCTGCAGTGATAAGCGTAATGATAAAAGCCAACACTCTAAAAATGGCAGAATGGAAAGAGGCTGGTTCTTGGAACTGTAATCTAAGAGGCCAAAATAGATGCCCCTTTATCAACTGAGACAGACCCAAAAGTTAAGGAAACAAAGTTACCTATAGGTCAAGAATTCAGAAACCTGCTTGTATAGCAAATTTCTAAACATCTGTTACTAACTCCCTAACAATAGGAGTTATCAGGTCTGATTTACAACCCAGACCACTAAAACTCTGGTTGGACACAGGACCAGCCTTACACACATTCTTTTTTTTCTGATAAACAACTGTAGACCTTAAGCTGGTTTTAGCCAGCTTATGGAGGCTGCGCACAAACTGTCTTTGTGTCCTATAGTTCATCTTTTGACATAAAAAGCCATATTCCATCTCATTTTAATGCTAAAACTCTGACCCAAGGTAAACGTGGGTAGCATTACATATATGTTTACCCAATCTGCATGCACTTGGCTCCCCTAACACATATGTATAGCTTTTCCCCAAAACCTGCTGAATATGTATGATACTGGCCCTATGAGGCATGAAACCCAACGTGTCCTTCCTCTCTTCAAAGAGAGAACACTTTGTGGAGATGCCTATAGACTGTATCTTCCTGGCTTGCAAACTAATAAAACTCTCTTTTCTAGTATTTAGTTGTCCCAGTGGTCTGTTGAATGATGGAATCTTGAAAACATGTAACTTAGAGCTCTTAGAGCATTTACGGGATACTTTAGATATCTCATCATTGCATTGCAGCCATTATGAAGACTTCTTAACATATAGAAGAAGATAAGAGCAGAGTAACATGTAGGCAGAGGAAACATCTTATAAAATAGACAAGATGTGAGAGAACACCTTTACACACCTGGTGAAGAACTGAAACAAGTCTAGTAGCAACAGTAAGGTATATATTATACAGAATCTCCGAGAGGAAAGAGGTAAAGCTGGAGAGGTAAGCTGACATGAAATCTTGGAGAGCTTTTAATAGTTTACTATGCAGCTGACTTTACCCCAAGAGCAGTAAAAAGCAATAGAAAGGCTTTAGGCAGGAAAGTGATGTGGTAAGATTGAGCATTTGAAAGATCTAATACCACTAAAGACTTTTGCTTAGAGGGGACAAGGTAAGGTACAAGGAAACATTTTAAGAAGTAATTGCTGTAATCCTGGTGGTGAGGGATTGGTGTAGAATGGTAGTAGTGTGGATGGGAAAAAAGTAAACAGAATAAGAGCTATTTAGAGGTCAGAACCAATTGCTCTTGGTGATTAACCTAATGAGGAAGAACTTGGACTTTGAAATGATTCCATAGTTTCTGGCTTGGGTAACATATACTTGACACTTCTTGACTTGGAGCCCAGAGGGGTGGTGCAGGAGTAGGCTCTGACAGCAGGCTCTGTGTTTCCTTTCTAACACTGCTATTGCTTAGCTGGCTGTCTTCTACCAGTTTTGACCATTTTGTACCTCAGTTTTCAAATCTGTAGACTATGATTAAATGTAAATACCTCCATTAGAGACTTGTTTGAGGACCACATGTATTAATGCACGTAAAATAGTTAGAAAACGCTTATTCATGGTAACGTACCTCTGAGAAATTGTTAGTTCAGTGACAGAACACTGAAATAAAACGCATGTTGTAATAAAGTGAGCCACAAACATTTGTTTGGTTTCCCTGTACATATAAAAAGTTATGTTTACAGTATATTATAGTTTGTTATATGTGAAATAGTATTATGTCTGAAAAAAATGTATATACCTTATTTAGAAAATACTTTATTGCTAAAGAATGCTAACAATCATTGGAGTCTTCAGTAATCTGTAATCATTTTGCTGATGGAAGATCTTGCCTCAGTTTTGATGGCTGTTGATGACTGATCAGGGTGATGGTTGTCGAAGGTTGGGATGGCTGAGACAACAGTAAAGTTAGATACGGTAATTGACTCCTCCTCCCAAAGAAGATTTTTCTGTAGCATGAAATGCTATTTGATAGCATTTTTACCCACAGTAGAATTCCTTTCCAAATGTGAGTCAATTCTCTCAAACCTTGCTAATGCTTTATCAACTAAGTTTATGCAATATTCTAAATATTTTGTTGTCATTTCAACAATGTTCATAGGAGCTTCACCAGGAGTATATTTTATGTCCAGAAACCACTTTCTTTGCTTATTCATAAAAAGCAATTCCTCTTTTCAAGTTTTGTCATGAGATTTCAGCAATTCAGTCACATCTCCCTAAATTGGGCTCTACTAATTCTGATTTTCTTGCTATTTGTATCACATCTGCAGTTACTTCTGCCACTGAAATCTTGAACCCCTCAAAGTCTTCCATGAGCATTGGAATCAACTTCTTTCAAATTCCTGTTAATGTTAACATTTTGACCTCTTCTCATAAACTATGAATATTCTTAATTGTATTCAGAAGGTTTTCAACTTACTCTACCCTTTCATACATAGTTACCCATCAAAGGAATCACTATCTATGACAGCTGGAGTCTTACAACACATATATCTTAAATAAGAGGGCTTGAAAGTCAAAATTACTATTTGATTCATGAGCTGCAGAATGGATATCGTGTTAGCAGGCATGAAAACAACATTCACCTCCTTATACATCTCCATCAGTGCTCTTGGGTGACTAGGTATGTTGTCAATGAATGAGGCAATATTTTTTTTTCAAGCAGTAGGTCTCAACAGCAGACTTAAAATATTCGGCAAACCCTGCTGAAAACAGTTGTGCTGCCATTCAGGCTTTATTGTTCCATTTCTACACCACAGGCAGAGTAGATTTAGCATAACTCTTAAGGGCCCTGTGTTTTTAAAATGGCAAATAAGCATTGGTTTCATCTTACAGTCACCAGTTGCATTCATTCCTAATAAGATATTCAGCCTGTTTTTTGAAGCTTTGAAAGTAGGCATTGATATTTTCTCTCTAGCTGTGAAAGTCCTAGATGGCATCTTTCTTCAATAAAAGGTTGTTTTGTCTACATTAAAAATCTGTTGCTTAGTGTAGCCTCCTTCATCAGTGAGCTTAACTAGACCCTCTGGATAAGTTGCTAAAGCTTCTACATCAGCACTTGCTGCTTCACCTTGCATATTTATGTTGCAGAGATGACTTCTTTCCTTAAACCTCATGAATCAATCTTTGCTAGCTTCGAACTTTTCTTCTGCAGATTCCTCACCTCTTTCAGCCTTTATAAAATTAAAGAGAGTTAGGGCTTTCCTCTGGTTTAGGCTTTGACTTAGGAGAATATTGTGGCTGATTCATCTTCTATTCAAACCACAAAAATTTTCTCCATATCAGCAATAAATTTGTTTTGCTTTTTATCATGTATGGGTTCACTGGAGTAACACTTTTAATTTACATCAAGAACTTTTCCTTTGCACTCACAACTTGGCTATTTGGTACAAGAGACCTAGATTTCAACATATCTCAGCTTTTAACATGCCTTCCTCAATAAGCTTCATCATGTCTAGCTTTTAATTTAAAATGAGACAAGTGTGACTCCTCCTTTTACTTGAATATTTAAAAGTCATTGCAGGGTCATTAATTGACCTAATTTCAACATAGTTGTGTATCAGGAAATGAAGAAGCCTGAGGAAATGGGGAAATGGGGAATGCTTGGTCAAATGAACAATCAAGACACAGATAACATTTATTGATTAAGTTAGCTGTCTTATATGGGCACTGTTCATGGTGCCTCAAAACAATTACAATAGTAACATCAAAGATCAATGATCAGAGTTCACCATAATATATATAATAATAATGAACTTTGAAATAGTTTGAGAATTACTGAAATGTGACACAGAGACATTAACTGAGCACATGCTGTTGAACAAATGGCATCTATAGACTTGCAGCATGCAGGGTTGTCACAAGCCTTCAATTAGTGAGAAACATGATATCTGTGAAACACAATAAAGAGAAGCACAATAAAATGAAATATGCCTGTAAATACAATACATTATTATTATTAGGGTCCTCATTCTGGTTTTCCTGTTTCTGCTACTTTGGTTTTTTAACCACCTCAACCTCAGTGCTTCAGAACCCTGTGCAATAACCCACTCTCACTGTAATTTGCTTCTTTCATGATGACTTGCCTCTACATTCCTGACACCCTGGCCAGATCCCTTTAAATCCCTCCCACCATCCCAGTGGAAGTGCACTACTACTGCAGGGAAATCACTTCCTAAGAAACATTATTTATATTATACTTGGATGTATTTAAAGTACTGCGTCCTCAAATGGAACAAGCTGACATTCAGTTGTCGAGTGCTCTGGCATCTAGGGCCAATGGTATCAGCCTCACATCCTTAGGTTCCTTAGGCACCTGTGGATTCCAAGCCTCATCATATGGTTTCTTATTTTCACACTGCAGTGCTTCTCTGTACTACTCCTAATCTTTCATCTTTCAATGCCTTCCTAAGCTCTTCCATTGACACTCTGGAATTCAGAATTTGCCATCAAGCACCACAACCCTAAACACATTCTCAAAATTCATCTTCTGGACACTAACTGAAACTAACTCCAATACCATTTTGCCTGCAATATCTCAGGTATAGATTGTCTTTTTCTCCATAATCTATATACCTCAAGTCCTAAGATTTAGGTAAGAATTCCTCTTGCTTTGCACAGATGTTTCCAAATTGCCTTTCCTACTTTCTTCTTCAAAACTCAGGGCCCCATTATTGCAAATGTCATCAGATTTTACCACCTCTTACCATGTTGTTTTCATTGCAGATCTTCTAATCACTCCCCATCCTTAGTTTATAATTTCAACATCTTGTTCACTTCCTCCCTGCCACACTTTTAGTATTAATTTTTAGAGAGTAAACCTTATGTAGATGGCCTCTCAGTTCTTGAACACATTAGTGTTGCATTTTATCCTACCCGATACCCACTTCTAAAGTAATCATCAATGACTACATTTCACCAAACTCTTAGTTTAAAGGTTAATCATGCTCTACTCTTCTGCCTTACTTAGACCACCTCCAATTTTATGTCCTCAGTGAAGTCTTATGTCTATTGACACTTCCATATTTTTACTCTTCATTTTCCTCCTACTTTCCTCCTTATCCAGTCTAGAGTTCATAGCAAACACTTTCCCTCTTTAATTCACCCCCAATCTGTTTCTCTCCACCCTACTTATCTCACACAACTTCAATTTTATTTAAACTCAAACGTCTACTTATTCAATATTTGTACATGGTCCATTGAATTTTGCCAATGGGGAGAAACGTCACAGGACCATGGTGACTGTACTCACCTCAAATTTCAGATTAGTCTAGAATTCTAAAACAGGCACTCAACATCATTAGACTTTGTCTCACTTTGCTGATTAAATTTATTTTCCACAATCTTAGAGGATTATTTTATACATGTTTCTCATCAAATTGTCCAATTTCCCTCTTTTTATACCCTATATACATCTGATAACCTCAACATGGGTTTGGCTGAGAAATTAGATAGGTTACCTCATTTATTCATCATTTCCATCAAGCACTCCTTCTAAAAGAAAGAACAGTGCTCTTTCTTTTTGCTCATCTCAATGAAATATGTGCACTTACTAATATTCTAAACAACTCATTTCACTTGATCCCTGGTTTCTATCCGCAGATGTCTTATGAAGGACTTCATTTCATCACTGGCTTCTCTCCTGCATCAGTTTCTTTCTTGTTAGTAGATGCTACCAAATCCTCAAATCTATGCCCTCTGTACTCATGCACAATGTACTAAGGATCTAGTTGTTCCAGCCAGAAATCTGGTTTTCTTTCTTCTCTTCACCTTCTACATCTAAGTCATTGGTAAGTCCCAAGCCCCATAAGACAGACTTCAAAATATAGTCTGAATCGACTGCATTTCACTCTCTCCAATGTCATGGTTCTATCCAAACCCTTGTTTTCTCCAGCATGAAGTACTGCTACAGTCTCCTATCAGCTCTTCCTGACTCCACTCTTTTTATTCAAAGTGCATTTGCCACAATGCCCTCAAGATATTCTTGAGAATAACTCAGATCATATTTCTCCTCTGCTATTAGTTCTCCAATAGCCTCCGATTATTTTTCTAAAAACCCAACTTTTTACTATGGTCCATAAACTTACCCTTGTCCAGTTCTCTAGTCCCATCTTTCTCTACTATCCCTTTCAACAGACACACTACGCTTCTTTCCATTCCTCTACTATACCATTCCAAACTCTTGGCATTTGTTCTTTCCTTTGCTCATTACTCACATTTTAAACCTAATATCACTTACTCAAAGAGGCCTCTTCCAGCCAACCCCACACTCTAGCTATCTCATTATTATTATCATGTTCTATATCTTTCTTATCACTTCTTTATTCTCAACATTTTAATTTTTTATTTGTATTGTCTCCACCCTTCTCCCATCAGACACATACCACATATACCTGTGTATAAGCCTCTTAGAGTAGGAACTCTCTCTATCTTCCTCACTGCTAACTTGCTGGGACTTGAATTGTATTTGACACATCGCTTTTTGATCTGTAAACATTTAATAAGTGACTAAATGATGACTGACTAAAATTTGAAGCCCTACTATTAAAAACCTATACTATTGAAACCTTCTGTTCATACTTGAGAAAGTAGGGAGAGGTATCAAATTAAATAAAACAAAAGAATGTCAATAGAGGAAGAAATCAACTCCCCATATTTAAGCAGAGACAATGAGAATACATGAGCTGCATAGAAGAAATACAAGATGGATAGGAGCCACAGAGATATGAAAAAGGTATATTTGAGATTTTACTGTATAGCTCATATTTCCCTTCTTTTTCACTTAATATTTTAGTACTTTTTCACATCATTAAGATTCTTTATAAATATAATATTCAAAAAGTAATCATATTTTACTTTCTTTGGTGGGATCATAACTAATTTAACTGTTCTATTCATCACATTTGCACTTTTTAAATATTTTTAAATAAATGATATACTTATGCATTAGTCTTTTGCAACATTTCTGATTACTTTCTTAGAATGAACTCTTAGTAGGGGAGAAACTACTTAAAAGGGATAAAAATTTTTAATGTTATCAAGACTTATTACTAAATAGCTTCCTAAGAAGTTTTGTGTAATTTATATTCATAGAATTTATAAGAAGAACAATTTCAAAGTACCCTCCAACATTATAAAATTTATTTATTTGTTCTTCATTTATGAGAAAAAAGCTAATCTCAATACTTTAATTTACATTTCAGTGGTTACTAGAGTCATTAATATTTCACGTTTGCATTATCTTTTGTATTTTATGCATTTATAGTCTATCTTTTCTCTTTTTGGTCTTGTTCTCAACTGTTTGCATAACATTTTTATACATTATTATGTTAACAATTTATCTATACTTGTTTCAAATATTTAACTTACCTACAGATTTTAGAAAGAATATTTGACCTAATGTCAGCAACAGTAAAGTCTCTGATGTCAAAAGATAAATCTAAGTTAGAATAAAAGAGTACCTTCCTCCAGAGAGCAGAAAGTGCTAAAAATTGGCCCAGGTGGAAAAACTAAAGCAAAGTGAATTAAAGATTTGCCTGAGTAGAGTTCAAGTGGGGCATAAAGGATTCAGGATTTTACAGATCAAAAGGAAGCAGCATTTGGTAAAGCAAGCTGCCCAGACTAAGTGTGCAGATTTTTCTAGAGAAGCATAGTCAGTCATGACTGAGACACCAGATGCAGAGCATAAGGCAGCCATTTACCTTTAGTGAATTAAGGATTAGACCATCTTTGATATCTTAGACATTTTTGTTTCCAGCCTGCATCCTTTAACCTCACACATCTCTGCTCTAAAGCCATAAACATTAATGAAATACAAAAAGATTTTTAATCTAGTATCAGAAGAGAAGTCAGGAAAAAAGGGCAGATACTAAAGAGAACAAAATTAAATTCTAAGACTTCTGTGAAGCTGGGGAATTGAGAAAATATCCCCTGAAGAGCACTTTGGTCATGGGAGAGAAAAGAGAGAGCTGTGGAGACAAAGTTAGCAATGAGGTTTAGGACATGCTATCCCAAAATATGGCACATTGGAATATTGAATATTTTAAGCTGAAGGATTTTGAGAACACAATAGAAGCAGGAGGGTCATTCTCACCTTCTCCTGAAGGAAATCATAAAACCTAAAGTGAATTTTCTGACCTTCCCTGAAGAGGGGATGAGACCCTCATTAGAGAGTTGCTCTCCCTGTATGTAAAGGCAAGGAACATCCTTGCCTCTGAAGACACAGGGTCAGAGACAGGAAACTGAACAAACAGACCTTGTTAAGTATCCTCCAGTTCATTATCTTTAGATCACACCTCTTTGTTCAATTATATTTCTTTACAACTGTCCACTTGTCATCAAACTGAACATGTAAATACAACACACGTTTAACTGTTTCTTAGGGCCTTCATTTCCTTATGAAGGTCTCATGTCACATAAGCATATTAAATAAGTTGTCATGATTGCTTTTTGGTTAGTTTGCCTTTTGTTTCAGGACTTAAGCCACGAACCTAGATGGGGAAGGAAAAGATGTTTCTCCTCCCTAACATTAGTCATGAGACCCTAAATATAGGAGTTAACCCAATCACAGACCAAATCAGATCTGGGTTTTCCTAGTGCTTTCCTTATTTATTCAGATTTCCCTCAGGCTTTTCTTTCCTTTCTTTTCTTCTTCTTTTTTTTTTCTTTTTTATTTGAGACAGAGTCTCACTCTGTTGCCAGGCTGGAGTGCAGTGGCATGACCTCAGCTCACTGCAACCTCCTGATCCCAGGTTCAAGCAATTCTCCTGCCTCAGCCTCCCGAATAGCTGGGACTACAGGCATGCGCCACCACGCCCAGCTAATTATTGTGTTTTTAGTAGAGACGGGAGTTCATCATATTGGCTGGGCTGGTCTTGATCCCTTGACCTCGTCATCTACCCGACTGGGCCTCCCAAAATACTAGGATTACAGGCATAAGCCACTGTGCCTGGCCTTATCTTGGGCTTTTCAACAGCCAAAGCAAAGTCATCAAAACCCAAACCTAAAATATAGAGGAGGAGAATCTATATTTTCCTTTAAAAAATCATGGTCTTTGGCATATGTGCATATTCTCAGTGATCAAGGCCAGCTGTGCACCCTGGGAGGCACAGACACAGGAACTCATGCCTCCTGGATCTGTCACATTTCCCAACTGGAGTTGAATGCCTTGATATGGTGCCCATCGAGAATGTCCGTCTTAACAATATACCATGCCACTAGACTATTTTCTGCTTAATTTTGTCTGAAATTTATGATGATAAGCCTGTTAACCAATTTTCTAAAAGATATTGCCACCACAGTGTTTTTCTCTCTCCAAGCTCACTTTGTGCTTAGAGAGCCAATTGTCATTCTGCAATGTGAAGAGAAGGATTCCCTTCATTATCTCTCTTTCCTTATTTATTAAGATTTCCCTCAGGCTTTTTAATGTTGCCCAAAAGTGTCTTGCTCTCAGTAATTCTGTTCTTTTAATATCATGGAAATTGGCTTTAGGATGCAGTGCGTGAAAAGGCAAAAAGGAAAAGTTTACTTTGGTTATCCCAAAATTAAAGTGAGTGATGAAAAGGAAATCTGTTTTTTTGTGGTGGTGGTGATGGTGCTTGTTTGCACAAACATTTTTCTCAAAGTCTGTTTCTATAAAGGTCTTAAATCTTAGAACTATTTGTCACGCCTGCGTGCCACATCGTTCCTCTTCCTGCCTGGAATTTCTCTAACCCCTTTTCTTGGCCATTCCAATCTCAGCCGATTTCAATTTCCCTCCAATGCATTGTCACCGTACTCAGAGTACAACAGTACTCTGAAATCACTCTGTACCTTCATTCAGTATCACAGAGGACAGCTGAGTATCATCCTTCATCCATTCATTTATTATTTCATTTAACTACCTAATTAGAATACTTGCTGAAGTCAGAGGCCACGAAAATGCAGTCTCAATCATTCATTTATGCTGTTTTAGGTAATTGACCTGAAACTAATTTCCCTTGTCTTGTCACTCTTTTAAAATTGTATGAGTATTTTTAAGGCATTTACCAATTTCATCTGGATTTCAAACGTATTGCTTATAGTAATTCACAATACATGTTAAAATGTCAGTCGTTATTTCTTCCTTTTTAGTTTTTAATTTGTAGCTACTTCTACCTTTTTATCCTTTTTTTTACCTGTTAGCAAATTTTCCCTCTTTCTTCTTGGTCAATCTTCACAGAAGTTTGTATGCCTTAATAATCTTTTGGAAGAATCAGCTTCCCATTTGCTAATTTTCTTTATCATTTGTGATCTAAATTGTGTTAAATCTTCTTTTACCTTGGTTATATTCTTGTTTCTTGCTTCTTCGGGTTTGATATGTTTTTCCTGTCTTTCTGACTTGAGTGTGAAAATAATTTACCTTCCACCTTTCTTATTTCTTGATAATTGTACTTTTAGCTCTACATTCTTTATGTAAACACTACTTTAGCGCTTTCCCAAAAAATTGATTTTTAACATGCTTATGATCACGAATTTTGAATACTTTTTTTTTTTTTTTGAAATGGAGTCTCACACTGTTGCCCAGGCTGGAGTGCAGTGACATGATCTTGGCTCACTGAAAACTCTGTCTTCCAGGTTGAAATGATTCTTTTGCCTCAGCCTGTTGAGTAGCTGGGATTACAGGAACACACTTCCATGCCTGGCTAATTTTTGTATTTTTAGTAGAGACAGGGTTTCGCCATGTTGATCAGGCTGATCTTGAACTCCTGACCTTGTGATCTGCCCACGTGGGCCTCCCAAAGTGCTGGGATTACAGGCGTGAGCAATCATGTCAGACCTGAATACTTTTTAATTTTCTTTACTATTTCCTTTTTAACACAAGGGTTATTTAATAATCTTTATTATTTAGTTTTCAAAAATATTGGATTTTATAAAAACAATATTTTGTCTTATGTTGATTCTTTAACATTTATTGAGACTTCTGTTATGTCCTAATGCAGACCTTTTCTTTTTTTTTACCAAATATTTGTGTATATTTTAAAATATACCATCTCTGTTGAGTATAGATCTTTTAAATATTCTGTAGTACTCAAATTCTTTGCTGCTTCTGCTAGTTTAATGTCTTAATTTCTAAAAACAGTGTTAAAATTCCTGAGAACTATTATCCCTTTTTGTCATAATTCCTGCCAATGTTTTATGTATTTGGAGGTTATATTGCTAGATGCATATATGTGTGTATCTCATACAAGTATACAATATTCTTTGAACATTATGCTACCTTTGCCTTAAACATTATTTACTCAGATATTATGAATACAATCCCAGTTTTCCTTTGGTTATGTTTTATTTGAGATATTTTATAACCCTTCACTTTTAATCTATCTCTTACTGTTTTAAGTATGCGTCTTTCAGGCAGATTTTTTGGTTTTGTTTTTAATTCAATCTTACAGTCTTCATTTTTTAATTGGTATATCTAATCCATTTATAACTACCATATTTTTAGGAGACTTTTGTTTCATCATATTATTTTTTTATTTTCCATCAAGTCTTCTTATTAAAATCTTTTTTTCTGAGTAAAATTTAAAAAATGAAGACTTATTGAAGGAGACTTTATTCAAAAAGATGATTACAATAAATGAAGAAAATTACAAAAGGGAAAACTCTCAGACCATAAGATTGGGCAGAAAGGGATTTTCTTTTATAAAGATGAATAAATATGCCTACAAAAACTTGATATAGGAGAGTGGAATAAAAGGGTAAAGTGATGGAACGGTTAAGCAGGAATACCTTTCCTTAAATTAAGGTCAGCAGATTCTTGGGAGAGCCCATAAAAGAGACCCTAAAGCCAGGCGCGGTGACTCAAGCCTGTAATCCTAGCACTTTGGGAGGCTGAGGTGGGTGGATCACCTGAGGTCAGGAGTTCAAGACCAGCCTGGCCATCATGGTGAAACCCCATCTTAAAAAAAAAAAAAAAAAAGAGAGACCCTAAACATTCCCCATTCCCCACTGCAATGCTGGCTCAGGCTGAGGGAGGCTCAGAGTTCAAGGCCCTGAGGAAGGAGAGACCTGACTAAAGTCTAGTCACAACAAGGTAGCAGGTATCTTCTTCAGATTGATTGGTGAGTACAAACAGTATAGCTTATTATTTTTGAGGCAAAGAATGGGAATGTAGACAGTCTGTTTCTGACCTAGTCATAGGTTTAAAAAAAAAAAAAAGAGGGTAAATCTGCTAGTCTTATGAAAATCACCTGGGGAAGGTTATTTCTTTGCTATAAGCCCTTTCTTGGGATACAAAAAAGTGTGAAGAGCACAGTCTCAGTTAGTTTAATATTGTCACCTTCTTTCCACTGAATATACCATTTTCATTTGAAAACTATATCTTACTGTGTTAGGCCTTTTTTAAAGACCTATTTTCTGTTAATTTTAAGTAAACTTATCAATATACATTGCCCACTTACAAGATAAGTATTTTATTATACTCTTGTGTTTCTCTGTTCTCAAAATGTGTCTTTCTAAACACTAGCATAAACAATCTGATGTTTTTCCTTATCTTTATCATTACAGAATCTAAGATGATATCTAATTTCTTCCATACACTTTTAGTTTTAATATTTATCAAAGGTAGTTCCTGATTACAATGTGGTTCATAATTATCTGTGTGTCCATCTCTTCTATCTAAAAACATTATTTTTACCAAAAAATCTTTAAACATGAATTATGCACTTTCTCAAAAAGTCTACAAGCTATGCAATATAGTATGTGCTCAGTATACCTTTCATTAATGACAAAGGGTATGTCAAGTAGACGTTCACATAATTATATTCATCAGTTGTAACTACAACCTGCCATCGACAGTTTTCTCATGTGTATTAAGAAAATATTACATATTTCCTCTATCTGGCCATTGATGTAAAATTATTCATATGATTACACACAGACACATATAAACAAATGGAAATACATCTCATTCTTATGGATTGGTAGAATTCGTATTGTTAAAATGACAATACTACCCAAAACAATCTACAGGTTCAATGCAGTCCATATAAAAATACAATGATATCCTTCACAGAAATGGGAAAAAAACCCTAAGATTTGTATAAAACCACAAAAGACCTCAAATACCCAAAGCAATCCTGAACAAAATGAACAAATCTGGAGGCATCACGTTATCAGGCTTCAAAATATACTTCAAAGCTAAAGTAATCAAAACAACATGATACTAGTATAAAAATAAACACATAGACCAATAGAACAGAATAGTGAACCCAGAAATTAATTCACCTATCTACAGCCAACTGATTTTTACAAAGATGCCAAGAATACTCATTGGGGAAATGGCAGTCATAAAGTGTGGTGAGAAAACTGGATATCCATTTACACAAAAATGAAACTAAACCCTCACTTCTCACCCTATACAGAAATCAACCCCAAATGGATCAGAGACCTAAATGTAAGACCAGAAACAATAAAACTACTAGAAAAAAAATAAGGAAATCACTTCAGGACATTGGTCTGGGAAAATATTTTATGAATAAGACTAAAAGCACTGGCAACAGAAGCAATAATAAACAAATGGGATTACATCAAACTAAAAAGTTTCCTTTGCACAACAAAAGAAAAACCCAACAGAATGAAAAGAAAACCTATGGAATGGGAAAATATATTTGCACACAACTTATACAACAGATGATTAATATCCAGAATGTACAAGGAAGTCAAACACTGCAACACCAAATAGATAATAAATAAATAAATAAATCCAATTAAAAATGAGAAAATGATCTGAACAGACATTTCTCAAAAGAAGACATACAAATGGCCAACAAATATATAAGAAAATGCTCAATATCACTAATCATCAGGGAAATGCAAATCAAAGCCACAATGAAGTATCATCTCACCCCAGTCAAGATGGCTATTATCAAAAAGACAATAAATAATAGGTGTTGGGGATGATGCATTGAAAAGGAAACTCTTATACCCTGTTGCTGGGGATGTTATCTAGTACAGCCACTATGGAAAACAGTATGGAGATTCCTCAAAAAACTATAAATAGAACTATGATATGATCCAGCAAACTCGCTACTAAGAATTTATACAAAGAAAAGGAAATCAATATAGAGACTTCTATACCCCAGCAGCACTATTCCCAATAGCCAAGGTATTAAATCAACCTAGGCATCCAACAATGGATGAATAGATAAAGAAAATGTGGTGTATATACCATGGAATACTATTCAGACATAAAAAGAATGAAATCCTGTCATTCACAGCAACATGAATGAAACCAGAAGACATTATGTTAAGTGAAAAAGCCAGGAACAGAATGTTGAACATTGCATGTTCTCATTCATATGTTGAAGCTAAAAAAAAAAAAACAAAAAGTGACCTTATAGAAGTAAAAAGTAGAACAGAGAATACTACAGGCTAGAAACAGTAGGTAGAAGGGAGGGAAGGGAGGAATAAGTTCTATATCATTGTAGGATGAATATAACTAACAATAATAAATACTTTCAAATAACTAGAAGAAGAATATTGAATGTTCTCAACATGAAGACAAATGTTTGAGTTGATGAGCATGCTAATTACCCTGATCTAATTACTATGCATTAAATGTATCAAAACGTCACTGTATATCCCATAAATATGTACAATTCTTATTAGTCACTTTTAAAATAAGTGAAAAATTTAAAAATATATTTAATTGGATATCTGTAAAGATCAAATCAATTAATGGATATAAAGATTTATTATTATGGCTATCTAAATAAGTACTCAATCAGTATTTGTTTATTCAGTTCATGCTATAGTAAGCAATAATTCAAGATACTTACTTCATCAGTATCTACCCATTTGCTGTTATTCCAAACAATTTAATATATAAGTCAATTATTTATTACATTATTGGGTTGCATTATTGAGCTTTCCAAACACATGACTTAGATCAGCATTATAGATTTTTGTATTCCCTTATAGTTTTTAGGAGAGAAATAAGAAAGTAATTTGCCTGCTTTTTAATTGGGTTATTTGTTTTTGCTTGTTGATTGTTTAAGTTTCTTATAGATTCTGGATATTAGACCTTTGTCAGATGCATAGTTTGTGAATATTCTCTCCCATTCTGTAGGTTGTCGGTTTCCTCTGTTGATAGTTTCTTTTGCTATGCCAAAGCTCTTTAGTTTAATTAGGTCCAACCTGTCATTTCTTATTTTTGTTATAATTGCTTTTGAAACGTAGTTATAAATTCTTTGCCTAGGTGTCCAGAATGGAATGTCCTGAATTTTCCTCTAGGACTTTTTATAGTTTGAGGTCTTACATTTAAGTCTTCAACCTATCTTGAGTTAATTTTTGTGTATGTTGAAAGGTCGGGGTCCACTTTCTTTCCTCTGCGTATAGTTCACCAATTATCCCAGCACCATTTATTGAATAGGTAGTTCTTTCCTTGTTGCTTATTTTTGTCAACTTTGTTGAGATCAGCTGACTCTAGTGTATAGCTATATTTCTGGGTTTGCTGTTCTTTTCCATTGGTCTATGTGTCTGTTTTTGTACCAGTACTATGCTGTTTTAGTTACCATAGCCTTCTAATATAGTTTGAAGTTGGGTAACGTGATGCCTCTTGCATTGTTCTTTTTGCTTAGGATTGCTTTGGCTATTTGGGCATGTTTTTGTTTCTGTATGAATTTTAGAATAATTTTTTCTAGTTCTGTGAAAACTGACATTGGTAGTTCCAAAGGATAGCATTGAATGTGTAGATTGCTTTGGAGAATATGGCTATTTTAATGATATTGATTCTTTCAGTTCATGAGCATAGAAGATTTTTCCATTTGTTTGTATTATATACAATCTTTTCAGTAGCATTTTATAGTTCTTGTAGAGATCTTTCACCTCCTTCGTTAGATAAATTTCAATGTATTTTCTTGTGACTACTGTAAATGAAATTATATTCCAGATTTTGCTCTCAACTTGAATGTTATTGGTGTATGGGAATGCACTGATTTTTGTATATTGATTTTGTATCTTGAAACTTTACCAAAGTTGTTTATCAGACTAGGAACTTTTTGGTGGAGTCCTTAAGTTAAAGAATCATATTCCTAGATATAGAATCATATCATCAGCAAAGAGAGATAATTTGACTTCTTCTTTTCCTACTTGAAAGCCTTTTATTTATTTCTCTTGCATGATTGCTTTGGCTAGGACTTCCAGCAATACATACCCATGTAATATACCCACACATGTACCCCTAAATCTAAAATAAATTTTACAGTTTTAAAAAAGAAATTAATGTCTAGTTAAGTGACTACATAATTCTACTCTTCCCCACTGCTTGCTGTGTCCTCTTTCTCAGCTTCCATTCTCTATGGTCTTAGTTCTGGATATCCTATCAGATAAACTGTGTTTACTGTAATTCATCTATGAAAGTTATAAAGCAAAGTTTTAAACTTTACCATGTAAGTGTCTACCTTGCAGAGAAGGGAGACTCATTCTGACCCAGTTTTACTTGGGGACCATATATCTTGGTGAATAGCCATTTTTAAAAGAACACAGTTAATTCCCCAAATACCAGTTAACCCACTTCACACTGTTACCACACAAACAGTCATTTATCCAGTCTGCAAACAATTGCTGGCCCAGCAAACAGAGTGACTGACCAGACAACCTCGATTATTGACCTCTCCAGGCTTACAGTTCTACATTAAATATACGCATAGAGCAAGCAATTACAACAAATTAGAAAACGGGCTAGAAGTCAGGAGAGAGTATCCCAGGTCAGTGGGAACACAGAGCAAGGGATCCACTTAAAAATAACATTTGGGACGTACTGATAGCCATTTCCCAAGAAACTCCTCCAAAAAACCTGTTTATTGCAGTTCAGCTGTTTCAAATCCTGAAAAAAAAAAATCATTTTCAAAAATCCTTTAATCGCTTGAAACACCATCTCAACCATCTAATCCTCCCTGGAGCTCCTGGTAATTACAGCACATTTTCTCCCTCAGTTGTCAGTGGAGAAAAATCCTTCTGTGGGCCATCACTGTCTTATTGTTAGACTAGAATTCATATATTTTTCTAACAAATCAGCCAAATCAAAAGACTTGCTAAAGCTCTGATACTGAAGAAGTATCTTCCTAACCCAAGTTGTTGTCAGTGGAGCACAAAGTTTGCACTAAAGGAGGAGGCTGCCTGAGAGGTAGTGAGTACCAGTGCCATAGGAACTAAGCAGAGACTGATAGTCATTGCCTGGGGACACCAGGGAATGAAGGATTTATCTACAGAGTGGAAAGGTGAAAGAATGAGTGATCTCTAATATTCACAATCTTGCAAATTTAGAAAAGATATGAAATTATTATAAATATATGTGTGCAATATGTATACACACACATATAAGACTCTGATGTGGTTTGAGTATTTGTCCCCACCAAAATACATGTTGAAATGAATTCCCCAATGCTGGAGGTGGGGACTAGGAGGTGGGGCCTAGTAAGAGCAGGGGCCTAGTGACTGGATCATGAGAGTGGATTTCTTGTGAACAGTTTAGCACCATCTTTTTGAGGTGTCCTCATGTTTATGAGTGAGTTCTTGTGAGATCTAGTCATTTAAAAATGTGTAGTACCTCCTCCTTCTTCTCTTGCTCTTGCTTTTGACATGTGACATGCCTGCTCTCCTTTGCCTTCTGCTGTGGTTGACGCTTCCTGAGGCCTCCCCAGGAAGCTATTATGCCTCCTGTATAGACTGCAGCACCATGATTCAATTAAAACTTTTTTTCACTACAAATTACCCAGTCTCATTGCTATTTCTTTGTAGCAATGCAAGAACAGCCTAATAAAGAATCACAAAATTACAGACAAACATTATGAGAGTCCAGGGACACAAAAGATTAACTTTATTTTCATTTTAGAGAAAATTGGGAAAGCTTTATGCAAAAGGTAATATTTGAGTTGTACTTAATAGTATGAAAACACCTTAAACATTTGGAGTTATAAAAAGAGGGCATTTTAAGTGAAGAGAACATCAGAAGCCATCACCAAAATCACAGATAGGAAAGTACAGAACATGTTTAGCTCCTCCTAGTTTATTGTAGCTGGAATAGAGATGAATGAGGATTCTTGATTAAGATAAACATAGGAAGAGAAATTCAATTGTCAAGCCACCTAAGTAAGGGACAAGACTCCATGATTCTATTTCGGTATTCCTTCAAAAGAATCTGATTCACATTTTATCGTGATCCTTTCTAGAGAATATCCCTTTGGTCTAAAACTAAAATATATATTTCTATGTTGAAATGACTTCATCTGCATGGATTTTAGTATTTGGAAACTTCCCAGTAATTCATTCTGGACACATAGACAGGTGTCTCCCTGATATGTATGTCCCTGTGTGTTTTCGGTTATCTTTGGAGAAGACTTGATATAATATTGTCCACAGTCCCTTTTGTAGCCTGGAGGGACCAGAGCCAAAGTGGGTAATGACTAGAAGGGGCAAGCATCCCCTCATCTGAATCTACCTGCCAGTAAAATTATTGACATGATTCCAGATGTAGTGCTGAGTTCTGGAGGACATCACAGATTTCTTCACTTATTGTTTCCCTGGAAGCAGATACTATCAGTTGCAAGCTATTGCTGGTAATTTACCAACAACATCAGCAGTCCTGCCCAAGAAATATGTTAAAGATGGAGACAGAAGCCAAGTATGGTGGCTAATGCCTGCAATCACACTGCTTTGGGAGACTGAGGCAGGAAGATCACTTGAGACTGGAGTACAAGACTAGCCTGAGCAACATAGTGAGATCCTGTCTCTATAAAAAAAAATTAGCCAAATGTGGTGCCATGCACATGTAGTCCCAGTTCCTTGGGAGTCTGAGGCAGGAGAATAGCTTAAGCCCAGGAGGTCAAAGTTTATTGCTATGATTATGCACTACCTATTAGCCTGGGTGACAGAGTGAGACTCTGTCTGTCTAAAAAAAAAGAAAAGAAAACATGTAACGTATTTCCTGGAGTATCTAAAATCAGCAGCAGATCAGCACTGTCGGTTTACCAAAGACCAAATTTAAGCCAGTATGGCTAAAAAAGACCCTTGAGAATTTAAGGAGCCAAGTTATCCACGTAGAAACATACATTATCTTATTCAATAATCATTACATACCGTGTCCAGAGCAGCTATGAAAAACGTTTAATTCTTTGACAATACGTTAGTGAATAAAAATTCAAAGGTGGAACCCAGAGCAAAACTGTTGTGCAGCATGAGATATTACACAATCACGTATACAACTGCACTGAGTAATCCAAAAGTTGGGACACCTCTAAGTGGCAAATGCAGCTTTACTTTGCAATGCTTTAGAATGGATAATAATGAGGTAGGAGGTGGGACTCGACTCTGGAGGCAGGGTTTGGACGTGGGACCGAATCAAGGGCTAAATAAAACAGGGATGGGGCAGAAGCAGCTTTCCATAGATACACCCACCAGTGTGTCATGTCAGTTTACCACTGCCATGGCAGCACCCAGAAGTTTCCACCCCTTTCCATGGAATGACCTGATGACCCAGAAGTTATCCAGTAGTGACTTCTGCATTTCTGCATAATTACCCCTTAATCTACATGTAAAACACCCCTAGACATTTCTGCATAGACCACCCCCTACTCTGCATGTAATTAAAAGTAGGTATAAAACTGACTGCCCTGAGCTGCTACTCTCAGTGCACTGCCTATGGGGCAGGCCTGCTCTGTAGGAGCAGTCACAGAGCTGTAACACTGCTGCTTCAATAAAGCTGTTTTCTTCTACCCTACCACCAGCTCATCCTTGAATTCTTTCCTGGGTGAAGCCAAGAACGCTCACAGGCTAAGCCCCACTTGGGGATCACCAGCCCTACATCAATAACAGTAATTCATTTAATTTGTCCAAAAATATATATTAAAACATTGTTTCACACACTAGAAATATAGCTGTAAACATAAATAGTAGAAATGTTCCTGTCATCCTGGAACTTATATTCCAGTAAGGAAATACCAGCTATAAATAAAATGGGCCAATAAAGAGTAGGTCACATGGTGACCAGAGTTATGGAGAAACAGAAAGTAAAGAAGGATAAGGATTGCAGAGGCAAAGGACAGTGGAGAGGGGGTTCTGTAATTATCATTTCATGCAGGATTGTCAGGCCAGGCCTCACAGATTACATGATTCATGAGCAGAAAGCTGAAGGAACTGAGTAATAAGGCCAATTCATTGTAGAGAGAGAATTCCTGGCAGAGGAAATGGCATGATCAAATATCCTGAGGTGAGAATATGCTTGGCATGTTTAAAAAATAGCAAGGAGATTATTCTGGCCAGAAGAGAATGAAAGGGAAGGAAAGTTGAAAGAGGTAAAATCGGTGAGGCTGCAGATGATCCAGCTCACACAGGGTCTTATAGTCCGGTGCATACATTTGCCATTTAATCTGAGTAAGGTGAGAGATATCTCTGCACAGATATTAGTGCAGAGGAGGGACAGGGTCCCACCTGTGTTTTTAAAGGATCATCTCTGCCTATTATTTCAAGAAAAGACTATAGGTAGGGTTGGATATAGGAAAGAACAGAAGCAGGGAGAGCAGCAAGAAAGTGCGTGTACCACCCAATGAAAGATGATGGCTCGAGGCAGAGAGCTAGGAGGAAACAGAATTAGCTAGATTCTGTACATGTTTTGATGGCAAGGATCTGCTGCAGATTGCATATGAGTTGTGATTTTGAAAAAAGCAGTCAAAGATGGCTCTGTCTTAGGGATGGAGTTGCCATTAGCTGGAATAAAGAAGACTGGCAGAGTAGCATCTTTGCAGAAGGGGAAATTACAAACCTTGGTTTGAAACGTGTCAAGTGTGAGGTGCCCATTAAATATCAAAATGTAGCCATCAGGTGGGCAGGAGTAAAAATGTATTTAAACTTGGAGGAAGAGTTCACAGCCAGAGATGTAGCATTGCCCATCAGTAAAATGATGGTATTTAAAACTCTGAGATCAGATAAGTCTTTAAAGAAATCATTGTAGGCGGAGAAGACAGCTTACAAGGAAGCAAGGAAGAATTCATCAAGTTGAGAAAGAAGCCCCAAAGTATACATTATCACAGCACTAACTGTGCAACTATAGTCTTTTTAAGACTATTTTTTGTTATTTTCAGTGTGTCTTGTCACTACTCAGATTGTCCTCTTGTGTAGATGCAACTGATGCCAATGACTCCTGTCTGATTCATTCATTTAATACAGATTCTCCAGAATCTAAAATGTGCAATGTTTTTTACTTCTTCGCCAAAACACAAAATACATTTTCTCTAGGACTTCTTGACAGAGATGAGATCATAGACAGGGGCTCATTCTTGTCATAGCTGAGTCCCTTAATGGCTCAATCTTTGCACTAGGTGTGATGGTTAGTTCATATGTGAAAAATGACCACACTTGAGAAAGTGAAGGACAAAGGCCTTAAAAAAAAAAAGCAAAGCATAGATGAGTTAATAAAGACTGATCTGGAAAGCTAAGATGCCACCTCCCCATATCTTCAGCCATGTGCTATGACAGACCAATTTTCTTTAGACTCTGGAAACATTAATTCAATAAATTACTTCTATTCATTAATTTAATTATAAATTCATGACTGTAATTTTAAAGCCATCTTTTTTTCGGCCCTCTGCTCCAGTGACATCTGAGTACTATTGATCATAAATGTCAAATTAATTTTCTAGGCATATTTTCCTTGTGTTGGGATCAATACACAACTCGAAGAGCTCCTTTGATAGGACATTGAAAGTTATTCCTCACTCCTGTGACATTTTGGCTGATTTCCCCACCTTCCCTTCCGAATATGTCAGTTAGATATTGGCAGCTTTCACTTCCTGGGTGTTTACAAGGAAATATAGTCTTGCTTTGTAAACCTGAACTTCCAGACTAAGAAAAAGAGTTATGAGATCTTGAATCATATGCATATGAACTTAACTTTGAACAAATCAAATTTAAGAAAATCCAAATTTGTAAAAGCTCATTACATTGCTGAAACTTATTTATTGATTTTTTTTACAAATACATTATTAGTTTTAAAAAATAATTTCATATAGGAGCCCTTCACTTGTTCAAAAATGCTTATAGCTTTTTAAGAATTCAGATTTTGCATATAGGAAAGTCTTTTCAATGAGTTCTAGAGTTTAAGAGATTTAGAAAAATCGGTTTGCTTAAAACATTACTTTCATATTCTAGTCATTTATTCATTTACTGAATCAATCATTTATTGATTCAGTAAACATGATTGAGAACATACTATATACTAGACTTGTAGTCAGTCGGGCATGGGAGTTGGGTCTACAGACCAAAGCCCTCCCACCACCAGTGTGGTGAAAACAGAAAGAGACTCTGGAAAACAATATTGTCTAGGACGGATCTTCACATTGTTGAAGGTTATCTAATATAAGCCCCTCATCACCTTCTTCAATAAAATCCCCTCTAAAGCCTGCATTTCTTACTCTGATCTTTGAGTTAAATTCCTTGGGGAAAATCCAAGAGTCACCAACTTCTTTGTTTAAGGTTGGCATGGGCTAGAAACAGATGCAGCATGCACATAGGCAGAAGTTGGAATAACGGAGATGACTCACACTAGGTTTGCTTCTATAAACACTTCTCTTGTTAGAATGTAAGTGACTGCAGGCGTGGAGTTATATTCCCAACTACATTTGTTTCCTTTTTGTTTAGGTGTGCTATTTTATTTATCACTCTAGGTGCCTAGTAAGGTGTCTGGTCCTCATTCTTAACCCATAGGTAATTAATGACTACTCACCAACAGGATGATTGGTTGCTGAATATTTCTCTGTTTCCCACCCGACAAGTAGCAGGACATATTCCCAGAGTGACAGCCCGTGCTGATCTGAGACAGAACTGTGAAGCAGGATGCAAAACAACAGAAGCAGTGCATGCAGGCACTGAGGCCAAGGGAAGGCAAACTCGATTCCCTCCACGGTTAGGCTGGGTGGCACTATAGATACTCCCTTGAATTGTTACTTAGGCAAAGAGACACAGGCTAAACCCCAGAAGCAGATGCAACGACCATGATGGCGGCAACTGAGGAAAACAATAGCTGGTATTTCTTTCTCTCTTTATTTTATTTTATTTTTTTGACACAGAGTCTTGCTCTGTTGCCTGGGCTGGAGTGCAATGGTACCATCTTGGCTCACTGCAACCTCTACCTCCAGGGTTCAAGGGATTCTCCTTCCTCAACCCCCTGAGTAGCTGGGATTACACGCATGAGCCATCACACTTGGCTAATTTTTGTATTTTTAGTAGAGACCAGGTTTTGCCACATTGGCCAGGCTAGTCTCCAATGCCTGACTTCCAGTGATCTACCCTCCTTAGCCTCCCAAAGTGCTGGGATTACAGATGTGAGCCACCACACCTGGCAACAGCTGGAATTCCTCAAAGGGGAAAAACAAGGAAGACAATGCCTTTATTGCCATATGGCTCCTCATCTTCTCCCATTCACCATCATCTTCTTCATCATCTCAGGCAGTAATATTTTGAATTTGCTTCTCCTAATGAGTCAGTGAACATGGGCGGAGGGGAGCTGATATTCCATCCCATGCTTGTTAAAAATCTATGTGAAGGAAATATAACCAGATTCTAAAAACCACCCTGTCTTATGTTCTCATTAAAAAACAAAGGAAAAAAATAAGCTTTAGAATGCCTTTCATGAAGATGGAACATTTCCATTTTCAAAGACTTTGCATCTTGTAAGTTGAATTCTCACAGCAATCTGTTGAGCTATAAAGAGACAGAATAATGTCATGAAAGGAATATGGAAATGGATTCAAAAGAGGTGGAAGGTGTGTCCTAGCTAACCGCATACCAGTTGTAGGATCTTCAATGCCTTTTCCTCTCATCTTTATGATCTCTAAAATGGAGATTAAAGTGAACTTTTCTTTGTAGGTAAAAATTAAGCAAGAAACTTCTAAAATCTATAAAAATCATGACTATGTAATCATGAAAAATATTTATAGAGTACCTACTGTGTGTTAAGCACTATTCTTGGCCCTGAGACAGAGGAGTGAATAACAAATCTTTGTGCATATGTGTGTGTGGATAAATAAGCAACATGTAGGGTATACAGTAGGTCAGATATATAAATCTTACAGAGGAAAATAAAGCAAGGAATTCAGAGGGAGAGTGCTGAAAGGTGAAGGGGACTGCAATTTTAAATAGGGTGAAAAGTCCCTTAAAGAAAGGATGTTTAGGAGAAGAGCCTGCCAGAAAAAGGGAACAAGAATGAAATCCCTGTGAGACTGTGAGGATATCTGAAACACAACAAGGAGGACCATGTGTGAAAAAGAAGAAGTGACAGAGGGCTTGGCAGGAACCACACAGAGGACACCTGACCCTGCTGGACTTTATGGGCAAGGATAAGACCTTCTGTTTTAACTCAGAGATGGGCAGACATTGGAGGCGTTACACGATGGGACATGTTGATCAAATCATTTTTTCTCCATTTTGCTGCTTTAAGAATTGAGTCTCAGGGATGTTGAGAAATTTTCAAAGATTGTGTGTTGAATCTGGGATTGAAACCAAAACTCTCAACCTAGTTTTCAGGAGGAAATGAACAAAGTAAAATCATTGGTGTGTGCATGAATTCATTCCTGGCAGGAAGTTGGTATAACAATGTTCTTGCCACCAAGACCCTTCAGAATGGCTGTGCCAGAACATTGTGGGAACCCATCTGTAAGAATTTCACATGACCGTGAAGACATTAGCCAAAAGGGTTGGTTCTGCACTCACTGAGTCTAATCACACCTCCGCATATCTCCCAAATGGGCAATCTAGCCACTAACAGCATCTTCCTCTCCTGCTCAATTCTGTATTATGGAAAGAGCAGGCTATTTCTTGGTACTTAAGGCCTAGTATTTCAAATACGAGGTAACTATAGTTTCTAACACCCTGCAAGGAAGGCATTTCTAAAGTGGCTATCAAAAATACATATTCATTTAGTTATTGAGAATGTAAAAGCAATACCTGACTTCTACCTGTGGAGAGTATCAGTTTTCCAGCAGCAATTTGTTCATAAAAGAGCAATATTTGTGCCGAGAACTCAAGTGAAACAAATGTCCCTCTTGATGGGAAGTGTCCACACTAATTCAGAGCTGTAAAATAAGAATTTTATATTCACCTTTCTGTGATTTGACATTTGCAGCTTCTACATAATTTAATCATGTTGAGCCACATGAAAGGACTCGGTGGATAAGCGCTCCATGGCGAAATACTAGTCTGATGTTCTGAAATTTCCACTGTACCTTTCAAAGGTGCTTATTTCTGGAGTGTGCTGTGAGGCATCCTATCATCGTTCTTTCTTTGAAATGTCACCCTTGTTCTGTCAAAGGCTCCTGTCTGCGTGTCTGATGAGCTTTGCAAGCGCTTGACAGGAAATTGTCAGAAAAAAGCTATAAAGGGAGATGCCTTTTGTCTCTTAAGTGGAGAAGATGGTGATTTTTGGACAGCACAGATTGGCTGAACAAATGCTAGGTGAGTTCACCAGCTCTTTTGAAAGGCATAAAGATAATGCCAAAGGGGTGAGCAATTTCTGATCCCACCACTCTCCTGCAATTCTCTGAATACCGCCTCAATCAAGTGACTCCGGATAAGCTCTCTAGAGCTTCCTGTGACTTGGACAGCTTGATGTTTCCTCCAGAGTGCAAGTTTTTTCCCACTACACACTTTTGTTTTACTTGGGTACTTACTATTTTTCTCTGGGGAAGATTCTCTTATTGAAATAATAGCAAACTTAAAACGTGTTTTCATCTGTACACCATTCAAGAACATGTATAAAATTGCCATCCAGGAGATAATGCCATTTCTGGGTCTTATCAAATAATTGTGACTGGCATATTTCCAGAACCCAGAGTGAAAGAACGTGAGATTTACCAATTTTACATATGTTCATGAATCTACTAGCTTATTAGAGACATACTTTCGAGCTTTAGAAACACAGTTAGTGAAAACTCTACAGAACAAATGAACGAATGTCAAATAGCAGAGAATTGCTTGACGTATCCATACCAACCTGAATATACAAATGAGGTTAGTTTGGAGAGGCTGCTGTGGGAAAATGAGACGGGAGGATACACACAATCCATGCAGGAGGATGGCGACCAAACAGGAAG
The DNA here is from genome assembly GCF_030222135.1 of Aotus nancymaae. NCBI lineage: Eukaryota > Metazoa > Chordata > Mammalia > Primates > Aotidae > Aotus > Aotus nancymaae. The sequence goes on along the minus strand of NW_026988494.1, from coordinate 2,764,986 downwards.
AGTCATAGGAGAGCTGTTTCCTCACCCCTACCTTGTTGGACAATGGTTAATACCAGAAGACATTTATGTTGAAATTACTGTTTCCTAAAGTTACACATGTGTGTCCTGTGTTTTAAGTTCTGACCTTACAAATCATTTTTATTATCTTTTTAAAGTGACAAATTAAAAAAAATTGTTCAGGTATGGTTAAGAAGAAACTGGAAATGCTTGGGTCCAAATTGACATGGCAATCAAAATTTCAGCACCCTGAAGACATAGGCCAGGAAAATATCACCCCATAGAACCCTGCTAGAGCAGAGACAGCCTGTCGGAGCAGGCTAATGTCACACACAGCTGCTGTGCCACTACAAATCAACCTCACCCAGGCCCATGACCAAGTTAATTCGGACTTTGCGTGCATGCAGGGCATTCCTCACTGACTGGGTGCCAATTTTCTGTTTCCTTAGGCAATTCTGTCACATCTTCCTGGCCTCTAAAGGCTGGGGTGGTCAGAAATATAGCTTTCAGATCTCTTCTCTATTTACACCACTAAGCATGAGATTTGAGTCACCTTGTCAGTGAGATCCCATCACAGATTAGTTTTCCAATCAACCCATTTAAATCAATCCTCCCCAAAGTCTCTATCCCCTTACTCCATGTATTATACCTCATAGTGCCTTTTACAATCCGACATATTACAAATTAACCTGTTTGTTCATTGCTTATTCCTCACTGCCCATTAGGATGTAAGTCCTACCAGGGCAGAGATACTTTTTGTTCATGGCTCTGTTTCCCACTCTGGAAATATTTAATGGATATTCAATTAAACATTCGTTGAATTAATGAATGAATGATTGGATGAATAAATGAATAAATGCTTGAAAATTACAAAACAATAATAATTATTATCATCATTGTTAGAGATGAGGTCTCACTATATTGCCCAGGCTGGATTTAAACTCTGAGTTCAAGTGATCCTCCTGCCTTAGCTTCCCCAGTAGCTGGGACTAGAGATGTGCATCATCATGCCTAGTTTTACAAACTTATTAGCCTGGGAAATGTACTCTACAGTCTCAACTATCATCCTCCTGTTGAAATACTTGTTAACTAGTAGTGTTATCAGTATATTTTCTATCTCATCTGGACATGGAAGAATAATCACAGTTAGAAATTCCTCTTGGTTTAATATGTTGGTTTATTTGCTCTTATGTAGAAAAATTCTTCCCCAAATTTACATCACTTTTAAGAATTTCTACATCCATATCTATATCAATTCCCAAGTTATGGCTTTTAAGTAAGCAGAATCTAGAGGTCAAGAATTTTACTAGGGTGAAAGCTAGGACAAGAAAAACAAGCTTTGTTTCCTGAAATTACTGCTATTTCTTCTGGAAGAGGGCCATCTAGCTAACCCCAAGGGCAGAGTGCCAAGCTGAGCTGAAACTCCGCTTGCTGGGGCTAGCATTTCTTATTACTGCCTTGGATTCCTTAGCTACTACCACTTCAGTTTTATGTATTTTAATTAGTTCTCTCTTTTTTGTTTTATTTACTTACTTGTTTACTTATTTTTATACTATAACCCAAGAGTGGGTCACGTGGAGAAAAAAAAATGAAAAGATAACAAATAGATCATTTCAACCCAAATGGACCCTGTTTCATAAGTGATTTGTCTATAGAACCAATCAGGGAGGCATGGGATGGCTTAGTGCAACCAACGTCACCCTAACTGATATCAAGAGCTCTAGATTTTATCAATTTGCCTAGTTTACTCGAGAAAATTTTGTTATAATCCTTTTACGGATGTATTATTTATTTTAATAAAGTTTAATGCTAAACTTGTTTTTATTGGTTATTTTAAAAATTAAAAATTTAGTATATGCTTACTATAATGAAGAAAAAGGATCCAAAAATGTAAAAAGAGAAAATAAATGATCTCTTTCCACCCTTTCCATTTCTAGTATCACTCCTGACCCAATGGCCCACTTGTTATGTCTTTTTATTTTTCCCAACTATACGCCCTAAAAAGGAAATTAATATGCTCTGCACCATTAAATGAATAAATTCATTTATTTAACAAATGGTATTCAACATTTGACATGTGTTTAATACTCTGATTAGAAGTTGAAGATACAAGTAGGATTTTCTGAATAAGGGAAGTTTGTCTTCTATCTTTGTGGGGTAGCAGCTTCACTGTGGTGAAAATAGAGGAGATAAAGAGAAGTCTGGCAAGAACTGAAATTCCACTGTGATTCTAGAACACAAGATAGAAGAGAAACCCTTGCCTAGGATTAAAAGTAATGTCTGTATTTCTCCAAATCAGTAAGACTATGTGAATTCAAGACCTCTGGTGTGATTTTCTTGATAGTCAGAAGTAACATCTGGCCTCAACCTTTACCCAACTCCTTTGAGATCTCTGAAAAAAACCCTCAGGAATGATATGCAACTGTGGCATTTCCAATTAAGTCTAAATTACACTGTCACTGATATGGAAGAAGAGAACTCATATCAAAATCTAACCATTAAACAGGTATTTCTCTGTTGCATAGCACTGAAGAAGATGGATCATTTTCTTAGAATCCTCCACTCTCACATAATGGGAGAAAGAGAGGCAGGGATTTTTTTCTGTATGTGTTGCTGATGCTTCGATACATAAGTAGAACAAAACAATTGAGTCAGTTTACATCTACAATTTTTCTTTCTACCTGTCCAAGAAAAGTGATTGTTTCTAGAAACTGACATCAGCTCTGACACACACAAAATGAGAGCTTGCTTGTCCTGTCATGTGTGAGTCCAAATGTAATGCCCTGGGTTAGTGTGGAAAGCTAAGTCAAATATTACAAGGGACCTTTAGATTAGGAACGGAGTTGGAAATGAATATAACACAAACATATTAAAGGGAGGCAATTAAATACAAACAAACACTATTGCAGTTTCCTCCTAAGAAGATATAATTAGATTGCCAAGTAGATTGCTTTTGGATTACTTGGATTAAGCACTGCATTCTTGAAAGCTAAGTGACTTCCTGGCATTTCATTTCCTTGGAAACCACAAGTTTCTGCAGTTATACTCTATGCAGATTTTCTCACATGCTTTGGGTATTTTTCTACTGAGCTTTTGTTTCTAAGATTGGGTATCACAGCAGTCGAAAATGAGAGATTGAAAGAATATCAAGGATTAAAATCAAAGAGCTCTGGCTAGTTTGAAAACCCTGGACAAGCAGTAGATACTGCAACGTCAAAATACACACACTGAGCCCTGCAATTGAGCAGTGTGAACAATTATTCCTGCTCATGAAGTGGTCTGAAGTAGTAGTAAGCTGTACAGCTACTCCAAACAGTCCCTGCAAGTTAATGCAAGACCTTTCTTTTGCTCTAATTTTTGGCCCGTGAGACCTTGAGAAATAAACTTTATTTACCATGTTGTTAGCTTCACACTGAGTTAAAAGTCAGCTCCCAGGAGGAACACTCCTGAGATTTCCCCTGTATCTTATTAATAAAGTTTTCAATTTTAAGAGAGAAATTCAGGTAACTAAATAAGAAACCATGCTTCATAAACAATAAGGGATGAAGGAAGGCCAAGAACATAAAAGTGACAGGGATCCATTAAAAAACAACAACAACAAACAAAAACCACCAAAATTTGTGACCATTGATTTATTTCCTGGCTGAACTAGCAGCATGGACTGCCCAATTACAGCATGAAGTTGATGGAGTTAGAGATAACCTGCCTAATATAGGGACGTACAGCTATACCTTGGGTGCAGACATCCTAACTTAATTGCTTTGATGTAAATGAGAAGTGTTCTTTTACAATACTGGTCTTCCTGGACTGATTTTTGTAGCTGGCATATCTTGGAAAAGAAAGCAGTCTCTTTTAACAAGCTGGTCCTTAACAAAATGATGACATGAGGAAGATGAACTTGCATTCTACTTTAATTTCTCTCTTAAATTGGCCACAAGTCACAGGCACCCATAGTTTTCTTTGTAAGAGCCAAGGTAAGTCTGGCGAATCCAAACAAAGCCTTGAGATTTGAACAGACTGGCTTATCATCCTGAACCTCCAGTAACAGCTTCTTCCTCTGCATTCTGTTTCGACAGGACCGTGCTCACTAAGTGAACTTAACTAATTGGTTCAGCGGAATCTAATCAATTTTAATGTAAATGTAGAAAACCTAATGGTATATTGGCAGTTTTACTTGATGCTTTCTGGAAGTTTGCCTGAATCCCAGTATGGCGTTTCCTGAATTGTACTAAAATAATTGGATTAATGGGGGAGATATTTGGAATAAGAGAGCTTTGTTTTGCCACCAAGCATTGGTCACCAAACTAGGAAGCTGTGAGCTGTCTGAGGAAGGTTCAGGATTACAACTGTCAAAATAACAACCTAATGTAGGGCTTTATCCCAGGGATCAGCAACATTTTTCTGTAAAGGGGCAGATAGTAACTATTTTAGGCTTTGTGGGCCATATGGTCACTCTTGCAACTATTCAACTCTGCCGTTGTGATGGGAAAGCAGCCATAGACAATAGATAAGAAATAGGATTGGTTTGTTTCAATAAAAGGCGTTTTTGTTTTTGTTTTGTTTTTACAGAAATAGTGGTCCAGATTTGGCTGAGAGCCTATAATTTGCTGATCCCTGCTTTGTACGACTGAAAGAAAGATGCCAATTACCTACCTGCTAATTACCTACCAGGTGAGAGAGTCCACATCCAGAAATTTGGGAGAAAATGGCAAAACCATTGTTCTTAAGAGAAGAGTATACACACATTTATATGCACATGTGAATACATTATATATATGCATAAGTACCTATATGAAATTGATAAAACTTTATTTATAAGACTCATTAAATCAGTCATTTTGTCTGTCGTGGACTTGTGCTATGTGAATTTAGCTAAGCCAGAGCTATGTTTCCCTGAATCCCCTCCTTTGTATATTTGTGGGTTAGCAAGGTCTACAAGTGACATTTTGTATGAGATTCAGAAAAAGGCAGGATTGAGGCAACAAGCAACATTTTACACTCTCAAGGTTGATTCAGGGCACCAGGTGCGTTTGCAGCTCATGCTTACTGCTGCTTGTTCCTATTGGTGTGAGGCAACAGCCGGGCCCTCAACTTCCCTAGCTCCTGCCAGACCTCCTCCTCCAATTGCTCCAAATCCTGACCAGGTTTATGTGCAGCTCATGGTGGAAGGACAGCAGTCTCTCCTGTAGCAGGTCACTCACACTAAAGAAGTTGGGACTGGAGGTGGTGAGAGGCAGATGCATATTCCAGCTCAGCTTGTGAGTTCCTATCCGTCCTGCATCCCCTACTTGCCATCCATCACTTTCCTGACTCCCAGCCCTGCTAACTTCAGGTCCTGCATAAATGCGGAAATAACTACCTTACATGGGCTGTTTGTATCATGAGTTCCCTATTCTATATAAGCTATCATGATTTTATTCTTCTGATCAAAATGTAATGGAAATATGCCAACCTAAAAAATTTTACATTCAAAGAAAGGAGATCCAGGAATTAATAATTATAAGTACTAGGTTTTAAACTATTATCATAATAGTGATGCTAATTTCTCTTCTGAAGGTCACACTATTCCTTTCAACCCTGAGATTATGTAAGTGCCATGGATACTATAATGATAGTGATGTATTTGTTCACAGGGCATGGACTCTGATTTATTTTCTTCTCTTCTAAGATCAATGATACACATTAGAGAGGTGGATGATAGGTGACCAGTGTGGTAGCCTCTTGCCCCCAGACTAAGCAAAGCCATCTGGCCTTCAGAGGAATTGAACACATATTATCCACCTCAATTAGCACCATGTTTTATTCAATTGAAGAAATAAAAGTTTCAATTCAACTGTCATCCTCTTAGTCATTATCAATTGCAATATTCTATCCATATTTAGCTCCTAAAACCCAAAAGTTCATGCTCCTAGACAAACTACATGGGAAAATATGATATGCCAGCATCAGCACTATTACAACTTGAGTGACTGAAGGGGATTGTATTTTTAAACTGCCTCATTATAACACTATCCTCAAATGTACACCAGGACTTCCAGAGAAGCAAAGTCACACAGCTGTTTAATCAATGAGAATTCATGTTCATCTTCTGTCATCCCAATCCTACTTCCCCTACACTATTCTCCTGCTTGGCTTCTTGGAAAAGGAAAGCATCCTCCTTTCAGTTACATTTTTCTCATGTTCGACAAGTTAACCTTGTTGGCTCCATTATAAATATTAGTATAAATTAAATTCAAGTTTCCTTTATTTGAGTCTTTGGGCCAGTTACATTGCTTTATACTTTCTGGTGGTCTTTTTCCATTTTAGCTCATGTAACACTATGTGTCTCTATTAAAGCCAGCTATTCTTTCAGTTGAAACTTTGGTAAGATTCATTTCTATATGTATAGAGAGTGCATAGCATGATGTGATTTATGTGCCAATGATTGAAGTGTTAGAATTGGACTTTTTCAGCGGTCGGGCACTGTGGCTCATGCTTGTAATCCCAGAACTTTGGGAGGCTGAGGCAGGTGGATCAGCCTGGTGTCAGGTGTTTGAGACCAGCCTGGCCAACATGATGAAACCCCATTGCTACTAAAAATACAAAAATCAGCCGGGTGTGGTGGTGGGTGCCTGTAATTCCAGCTACTCAGGAGGCTGAGGACAGAGAATCGCTTGAACCCAGGAGGCGGAGGTTGCATTGAGCCGAGATTACGTCATGGCACTCCAGCTTGGGGGACACAGCGAGACTCCATGTCAATAATAATAATAATAATAATAATAATAATAATGGGAGGGGTTCATAGTGTGGTAGTCTGATAATGGCCCTTGAAGATATTAATTCCTAATCCCTGAAACCTGTAAGTGTTACCATATTTGTTTTAAAGGATCTTTGAAGATGTAGTTAAGGATTTGAAATTGGGAGATTGTCTTGGATTATCTGCCTGGATCTTAAATGTAATCACAAGTGTCCTTATAAGAGAAAGATGTCATTAAGGACTTCATTTGAAATCAAGGAAAATTGTTACTGTCTCAAAATAGGGGCCAAACCCCTCCATATTTGAAATAGTTGAGCTATGAAGATAACAACTCATTCAAACACAAAATAGTTGAGAACACAAATCTGACAAATAATTAGGCAAAACAAATCTACACCATGTAGTGCAATATTGTTTAAAGGAGAAAATAAATAAATATGCATAAAATAAAATATGTTGACAGTGTAGAAACTAAAAAAGTTTTTAAAAAGAGTCAAAAGTCAGAGAAAAATAAATGTCAATAACAGATACTTGTGTTGCCATAGAGCTGAAAAAAAGCATTATGATTCATAGCCATTAAGTCAAAAAAGTTATGAGATACACCTGACTCTTCAACAACACAGGTTTGAACTTTGCAGATCCAGTAACTTGAGGATCTTGTTCTGCTGGCTCTGAAACTGCAAGACCAACTCCTCCTCTTGCTCCTCCTCCTCAACCTACTCAACGTGAAGATGATGAGGACGAAGACCTCTGTGATGATGTACTTCCACTTAATAAAAAGTAAATATTTTTCTTAGCAACATTTTCTTTTTTCTAGCTTACTTTATCATAACATAATATGTAATACATATATAAAACAAGTGTTGATCAACTATGGTATCAGTAAGGCTTCTGTTCAACAGTAGACTATTAGTAGTTAAGTTTTTGGGGAGTCAAAAGTCATACTCATATTTTTGACCATGTGAGGACTCGGCACTTCTAACCCCTGCATTGTTCAAGGAGAAACTATATTCACATCGTAAAACTACCTGCCGAAAGCAGAAATGCCAGTATTGAGAGAAACTTTATAAAAAGGACATTTAAAGGAGAAAAATTAGTTGGTTTAGCTTAGAAAAGAAATGGAAGAAAATATAACTGTTATGGAAATGAGCTTTGCCTTGGAAACTGGAGAAGAGATACTTATGGGAATGTAACAAAACACAAGGTGAACGGAACTGAACAAATTGAAATGGGCAGAATTTAAAAGGACTAGAGAAAATCAACTTGAAAGATGAAGGCTATACAATATGAGAAAAATTAGTGTCCCTCAAAATATAAGGGTATTACGGACCAGAAAAAAGACGCAGTTATAATTTAAGAAATTGTTTCAGTCATAAGTGAACAACGATTTATTCAGTACCTCCTATATACCAGGTAGACACGGATACAGCAGTGTAGAAGACAGATGAAACCCCATCACCACTGAGCCTACAGTAAAAAAAAAAAAAATAGACTGGATGATGAGCATATTATGTTAAAAAAACAACAACAACAGTATTATCACCGTCAAGACGTTTGCAAAGAAAGTTACTGACTTTAAAGCTAAATCAAAAACACTGTATTTTGAGGACAAGGCAAGGCGGTGCACTCCTGTAATCCCAGCACTTTGGGAGGCTGAGGTGGGAGGATTGCTTGAACTCAGAAGTTCAAGGCCAGCCTGGAAAACATAGTGAGACCGCTTCTCTATAAAAATTTAAAAATTAGCCCAGCATAGTAGTTTGTACCTCTGTGTGGCTCCACCTACTTGGGAGACTGAGGTGGAGGATTTCTTGAGCCCAGGAGATCAAGGCTTCAATGAACCATGATAGTGCCACTGCTCTCCAGCCTGGGTGACAGGAGTGAGACCCTGTCTCACACAAACAAGAAGAATACTATAATTTGAGTATGCAGGCAAAGAGATTTTTACCTAAAAGAGGAAATACAATCACCTAGGCCCAAACACAAAAATATAAAAGGATATAATACCTGCTAACTCCTCAAAGAAATAAAATGTGAATTGAGAACCTTACGTTCAGCCAATCATACACATACACAAAATTTAATTAGCAAGAATTAGGGAAAAACACTTCATGCACCGTTACTGAGATACTTTTCCAGGGCTGATTTTAGTTAACAAAGAGATGAATGCAGAAACTTTAGCAAGAGAACCAGTAATAAGCACAAAACCATGTAGCTGAAACAGCAATGGGAAGAGTGGCCAAAGAACAGAATGTAAAAGTGATATACAATAAATGCATAAAAATAAAATAACTAATAAAACTTGGAAAGGAAAGTGGTAAGAAATGGAAGAAATTATAAATATGGAAAGCAAAATATGTGAGTTAAAGTTGATAAATCAAGTAACAGATGTGAAATACAATGTATGTGAAATACAAAATATGTAAGTTAAAGTTGATAAATATAAGTAACAGATGTGAAATACACATCTTTAAATACAATTTAAAGACAAAAATGTAATTATTAGAAAAATGTAATTTTGCTAATAATTTTTTAAAAATGTAATTTAAAGACAGAAATGTAATTATTAGAAAAAACTATGAAAAATTATGTGGTAGAGGGAAGAAAGGAGGGAGTGGTACAGATGGAAGTATATTAATTTTATATTTCTTCATAAAACACATACTAATATTCTATAAAGAAATAGTTGAGTATTCTAGATGTTTACACTAAAATTGCGTAAAAATCACAAAACTAGCTTTCCAAGATAACTAGAAAGCATGTGTGTATGTGCACACACAAACATACAATTAAGCAAAGCCAATTTGTACCACATAGAATAATATATTTTTTAAAAAGTTAAGTAAAAATGCATAAAATAAAATATAATTACAACAAAATACAACTATGTATTCTAGCACTATATTCAAACGAAATAAGATCACCTAATTAAAAGTTGAAAGCTCTGAGATCTGGTCTCTGATCACAAAGCAATACCTAGCTACATGTTGCACACAACAGACATATCTAAAACAAACTTAGAAAATCTGAAAAAGGTAAAAGAACTAGCGACGGCATGCCAAAAAGTGCAATAAAAGTAAAGCAAATTATAATTATTTCTATTAGAAAACTGAATTCATGAATGAAAGCATTAAATGAAACAAATAAAGGTACTTTATAACAATAAATGGAATAATCAACACTGAACATGTAACAGCGATTACTAACAAAAAAACAGAAAAAGCCAATAAAGAATAAAAATTATAATAAATATTTTTGTAAAATAAGTAAGTAGAAACATACTAGCCACAGGAGATTTTACTTCACAGTATAACTTTAAAACAGAAATAAACCTTCTTTTCAATCACATAATATGACTATATATGAAAACTCAAAGCAAACCACAATAAAGCCTTCTGTGTAAAAATACCACAAATAACATTTTTTGACAACAGCATTATAAAACTAGAAATTAATATTAAAACTGGAAGATAAAATGACCCTTCTAATCGGAAAATGTAATAATCTCTCTTAAATAAACTTTTGAGTTAAATTGGAAATCATGAGTGAAATTTCAGAATGCCTACAAATAATGATAATGAAAATGCCATAAGGCAGAACCTTTTACAGAATTTTCCAGAAAAGAATTATGTAGAAGAGGAAGAAAAATTAGAAGGATAGAAGGGGAGGAAACACTTCTTAACGCACTTTTATGAGTCCAGTATTATCATGATATTCAAAAACTCAGACATAAACGGTACACAAAAAGAAAATTATAGGCAAATATTTTTCATGAACCTACACAAAATTAATAACAATATTAATTAATATTAACAAATATTAGCAAACCAAATCCAACAATGTATAAAAACAACTAAACACCATGATGAAGTGGGATGTATTTCAGGTATGTAGGACTGATTAAACATTAGAGAATCAATCAATGTAATCCACTAAAGAAGAAATCTACAAAAGATGAAACATTGTATGATTTTATCAACTGACACAGTAAAAGTATTCAAAAAAATTAATCAACACCTATTCTTGATAAAAACCATGAGCAGGTTAGGAATAGAGAGGAACTACCTCAACTTGAGCATCTATAAAAAACCTTACAGCAAGTGTGAAACATTAAAAGTTTTCTCCATAAGATCAGGAATGAAGCAAGATGTCTGCTGTTACTGCTCTCTTTCAACATAGCACTTTACTTGCAGCAAATTAGGCAAGAAAAAATAAATGACAAAAATATTGAAATAAACAAATAAATAAAATATTTCCCATTGCTAGATGATGGTATTACCTATATAGAAAGCCACAAAGATTCTACGAAAATCTCCTAGAAACAATAACTGATTTCAGGTAGATCACAGTATACAAAATCAATATACAAAAATCAATCATGTGTCTATATACTAACAACTCACATGTGGAACTCAAATTTCAAATAATAATTTTGTTTAAAATTATGCCAAAATAAATGAAATAATATACTAACAATTCACATGTGGAACCCAAATTTAAAAAAATAATTTCATTTAAAATTATGCCAAAAGAAATGAAATGTATATACCAAGGAAAATAGGTACAAGATCTGTATGCTGGAAGTCGAGAAATACTGATGAAAGAAATCAAAGGTGACCTAAAAAAAAGTTGAGACACATACCATTTTCACAGCTTAGAAGATCCAACATAGGGAATTCTCCCAAAGTGATCTATAGGTTTAATGCAATTTATATCAAAGTCCCAGCAAGGTTTTTTGTAGACATAGACCATATTATTCAAGTTTTTATGGAAAGGCACAGGCCCTAGGTAATAATCTTGACAAAGAAGGATAAAGTGGGAGGAATCTCTCTACCCTATATTAAGGTCATCTAGACAGCATGGTGTTGGTGGAAGAATACATCAATGAAACAGAACAGAGAACTTGGGAATACACCCACATAAATATGCTCAAGTGATTTTTGACAAAGGTACAAAAGCACTTCAATGAATAGTCTTAACAAAACGGTTATGGAGCCAATAGGACAATCATAGGTAAAAAAATGAAACTTTGACCTAAATCTCACACCTCACACAAAAATTAACCCACAGTGGATCATGGACCTAAATGTAAAATGTAAAACAAACAAACAAACGAACAAAAAACTTTTGGAAGAATAAAATGAGAGAAAATCTTCAGGATTCAGGGATAGGCAGAGTTCTTAGATTGAACACAAAATCACAACCAGTTAAAGAAAAAAATGATTAACTGGATCTCATCAACATGACGCTTCTGACTTGTGAAAGCCCAGGTGAAAAGAATCAAATGACTGGGATTAAATATTTAAGCCATGTATCTGACAAAGGACTGTTATCTAGAACAAATAATCCAATCAGAAAATAGGCAAAACACATGAAGAGACATTTCACTGAAGAGGACATACTGATGACCAACATACGAAAAGATGTTCAGTATGATTAACCAATTAAATAAATGTAAATTAAAATAATATTAAATGTAAATATAAATGTAAACTAATACACATGAAAACTGCAATAGATATTACTGTATCTCTATCAATCAGAATGGCTAAAATAATAATAAAAAAACCCAGCATGCTAAATGCTGCTGAAGTGCAGAGAAACAGATTACTCATACATTGCTACAGGGAATGTAAAATGGTATAGTCACTCTGGAAAACAATTTGGCAGTTTCTTAAGATACAAAACATATAACTACCATATTACTAAACAATTCCACACCTAGGCATTTCTCTCAAATGAATGAAAACTTTTTTTTATGCAAAGACCCAACAGCCAGGGAAAGATAGCAAGAGGGACCTCACCATGCAATTGGCCCGAACTGGAAAACCTCTTTGTCCTGGTGGGAAAATAATTCATTGGATACTTTTTCTTTAAGCAAGCAAATGGAAACAACCTAAATGTCCATATATATGAATGGAGAGAAGTTAAAAGTAGATTACTACTGCACACTGATTTAAATAATTGAATTAAAATAGTTTTGCATATCCCAAGTTATAATCCAAAATGTATGACCCAGAAAAAAGATTAAAAGCCGTTTATATATCATGCTACATATGTCTTAAATCATACAACATACACAAACCATATATTTGTGTGTATAATATACAGATATACTATAAACATACATATACATTTGTATATACAGACTCTCTCTAACTTATGATGGTTAAACTTGTGATGATCTTTTGACTTTACAATGGTGCAAAAATGATGTACACATTCGGTAGAAATCATACTTCCAATTTCAAATTGTGATCTGTTCTTGGGCTGGCAATACTCTCTCACAGTGCTGTGCAGCAGTGAGCCACAACGCTCAGTCAGCCAAGCCATCGCAAGGGAAAACAACTGGTATTCGACAGTTTGCAGTGTTGCCAGATGATTTTCCCTAACTATAGGTTAATGTAAGTGTTCCTAGCATTTTAAGCTAGCCAAGGCTACAATATGATGTTCAGTAGGTCAGGTGTATTAGATGCATTTCAACCCATAATCTTTTCAATTTATGTGATGGGTTTACCAGATGTAACCCCATCATAAGTTAAGGAGCATTTGTAAATATACCGTATGAATACATGTTTAAAAAAATTCTGGATGGAATGTATACAACATTTTAATTTAATTCCTCTATTTGATTTTAACAACAGCTTGAGTTGGATTTTATTTTACTTCTATTTCAATGCACTCTAATGATATGCTCCCTAAGGCTGAATACCTTAAGATAATTCAAGAGACACAGTACTCTCTATTACTCCATATTCAGAGATACTACACATACTTCTTCCTAGAACAACAGCACAGTCTAAGGAACAGCAGCACATAGACTTACCTTAATTCATCCCTTGAAATAGACTCCCGTGCTTGGTTTTCACCAAACACATCTAAACCCATTCTTCTCCTTACTATAACTACCAAGACATGGTTTCAGATATTTTAATATCCCTTTCTGAAGCTTAGGAAACTAGAAAGGACTCTCTATGAATTATATTAGATTTTTACAAACCATAGTTTTGCACCTTCCTACCACGATATGGCCAGCATGGAATCAGAATTTTTAAGTGGGAGAAATTTTAATTATCTCCAATTTTACAACAGAGAAGTAAAATGACTTTCCCAGATCACAAACTGTGAGAGGATATCAAAATCGAGACTCCTAAATTCAAGTTCAATGCATTTTTTTATATCTTATGGCCAAATGGCTAATAAAAATGTGCTAAAATGCCTTCTAAAGATTCGTATGGATTCCAAGTCCATGAAATGTCGATACCCTGTCCACTACAGTTCATGTTCCCTTGCAAATGGTCCGTACTACAATATGAAGAAAGAATATCCATTTTGATCTGTAAAAACAAAAGCTGGGGGTTGCACAAGCCAACAACAAGCATCCATATAGACATTGTTTAATGGATGAGAACAAATAGCCCCTGTTCTCATTAAACAGCTTTTTGTGATGGCTGCAGAGTGTGCTCATAAATGTAATTTACTCTCTGGCTGTCAAGCTCTCCTGACTAATTGTTTTCTGGTCCCTTGATTGTCTTGAACAAGCATTGTTGACTGGCTTAAAGTATCAGGTGGCTGAATGGAGCAGCAATATAGAATGCCTGTTTTCCAGAATAGCTTTGTAAATCTGGATGATACATGGTTTTCATCAAAAAGGTAAAATGGCATAGACATGTGTCACGCTCAGAAATAAATTCTTTCTACCAGCCATGAGAAAAAACAAAAAACAGAAATCCCCAAATTCACAACCAAAATAACCAGAGGTCATATCTCCAGATTCTGTGGTTTTCTCAGGAGTAAAACTTTTTGTGATCTTTCAGGTCGTGTTCCTTGGGTATGTCCTGACTGTGGCATTGATCATGGTGATGAAGTGACTGGGTTGGAATCGTAGCTCCACCACTGTAACCCTGGATGAGTTTTCTAACTTCATCTGTACAATGGAATTAATAATAGTTTCTTTCTCAGCTAATTATTTCTAATCCAGCATTCACCTGGTCTGTTAGCAACCAACAAGTGCTCAATAAATACATATTAGCCATGAAACATGCACTCTGCCCTATTGGGGCCACACAGGAATAAGTAAAACATGGTCTTTTAATTGAATGGAGGACAAACAAAAAGACAAGGTGAGGATATAGAGCACATTGTTTTTTGCACTTTACAAAATCTAGTTTGGTTCAAATAAATTGTAGAGAAATGGTGAGAGATAATATTACAAAAGCTAGTCTGGGACTTGGTTCAAATAAATTGTAGAGAAATGGTGAGAGATAATATTACAAAAGCTAGTCTGGGACTGAATCAAATTACAGTGGTGAGGAACTTTGATGTAATTCCTTAAGAAATAAGCAACAATTTAATATTTTGAGCAATGTAATCATGAGAGTGCAACTTGGCTCTCAGAATATTTATCATGGTGTATGCTCATATGAATTGGAAGGGAAAAACTACTAGTTGCAAGGACATTTCAAGGACTATTATTGTGGTCATCTCCTGAAGGGAGCCAGCAAAGTGCCTGCCCTCATGGAGCTTTCTTTTCAGAGGAGGATGTATAAAATATAAAAACACAACTATTAATATGGCCAGGTCATGGTAAGTTTTATGAAGAATAACAATGCAGGGTTAGAGTATACAGTATAATTGATTTTGTCTATAATGGTCTCTGAGTATAAACACACTGAGAAGGTGAATTTTGAACAAAGACTGAGTAAAGTAAAAAGTCTTTGAGGCAGAAAAAAGCTTTCATTGCCTGAAGAAGAACAAGGCCACTGGAATAGCTAGAAAGTAAGGAGAAGCCCAGGAAGAAGCAGGAAGTGAATTCCAAGAGGAAAGAGAGGTTCAAGTCCTTCAAAGTATTTTGGGACCAGGTCAGGAATTTAGATTTTATTCTGAAACATTGATGGGTGTGTTTAGATTTCTTCCATGCTCTAGAATTCTTTGATCTTATTGTTTCTACCTTCAGCTTCCAAACTGTTACATCCTTCCCCAAACTTTCATGAAAGGAGACCTCAGTTCCATTAAGGCATCCTGAGGGATTTTATCACTAAACAAGTGTAGTCAGTTGTTACTTTTGTCATTATTAGTTTCTGTTTTGTTATCTGTCTTTGGCTTAGTCTTATTTTTAATGTGATAACCTGTCTTCTTCTGCTCCATGAGGAAATCACTGATGAATTGTGAACTTGTTTGAGCTTACTATGGCATTAGTAGCCATTGGGAGGAAACCGAGGAAAAGGGTAATAGAAGGGAAAAAGTGAGTTAAAACCTTGAGGTTTGGGTGCTCCACACACACAAATGTTTTGTCCACTTCCAGCCTTTAAAAGTCAGGATACGATTTTATGCACAAAACCTTTGTCTTCCTTCTAAGGAGAGTAAAAGTTACTTTAGCCATTCATTGTTCTGCCCAGCTACAGTACTTTACAGAGCAGTGACTGAATACTCTTCTGCATGAGCTACTACATCATCTCTCTGCTTAAGGGTATTTTTGTTGTGTTATGTTATATTTATTATATCATATCATATATTACATTAATTTATCCTAATGAAACTTTTCCCCTTTCCTAAACAGTTAGGAACTGGTTGTTACATTGGAAGTATTTGTGGAAGTGATTTTTTGGTGACTAGAAGAGGAAATCAAAGGAACTGTTCTATCAAAGACAATGTCTCCAGTCTCAGAGGTGCCACATTTGTCTTTCCGTGGCCTTCAGTAAAGGCTGCCATCAGCCAATTATGCACAATGACTTTGACTTTCAAATATACACCTGACCCTACGGGCTCACCACCACTACCAATATCACATTATCAGTTCAGTTGAACAGGACATATGCATAGGAAGATGATAATATAGCATAACAGGACCATTTGCAAATGTGGTGGAATAGACCATATATGTGAAAGAGACCATAATGTGGAAAGAATCACGAATGCACACATAGAGGGCTTTAGAGAGCAGGGAAATCTTGGGATTTGAGGAAAAGAGGAATGAAAGTAGGTGCCGATAGGTGAAAGTAGGCTGAATGCTAACAGGGATTATATGCAAACTGGTTTTAGGAAGCTAAATTTGGCATTGAAATAACTAAATTTGATGGGAGGATACTTAATAAAAGGAAATCAGTTAGTAGTGTCTCAATAAGGAAATGGGAAGAGTTTGAGTGTTGATACTTAGGAGGGAAGGTAGAGATACATCCAGCACTAGAAATTTATTTTATAATGTTTTCATTGGATTTACTACTTGCTTTAATTAAACAATCACAGACATAAACTGTCACAGTTCTAATGGATTCTAGAATTTGTCCTAGCTAATCAATTTATTTTTTAGAGAAGGAAAATGGAATTCATATTAAGAAAACATTTTACGTAATTGTATACTTAAAAGTATTCTTTTAGTGTACTAAAAGTATTTTAACTAAAAGTATATTTTCACCTATCTCTCTTATTTAAAAAAATCCTGGTGAAATAAAATGATTTCCTAGAAAAACATAACTTAAATGGGCTGAAGATGAAAAAAAGGAAATCTGAATAAAATAATAAACTAAGAATAGATGGTAAATGATACCCAATAGTTAATTTCAGAAAAGGTGCCAATTCAAAATGGTTTTATGGGTTAATTACCTCAAACTTAAAAAAAGATTTCTTTATTATATGAACTATTTAGAACATACACAAAGAGAAGATCCAAATCATTTAGTAAATTTCTCAACACCCAATGCCAAATTCTGACAAATAATGAATTTTAAAAATTATAGTCTAATCTACTTATATATGCCAAACCATTTATTCTTAACAAACATTAAGAATTCAAGCCCAGAAGTTTATTGTAAAAATACATTAACCAAGTAAGATTTACTACACTGATGTAAAAATGGTTCAAAACTACTAACTCAAAATGTTATTAGCTCAATCTTGTAAAAAAATCATAGAATAAATGCCTGAATGATATTTGACAAAAGCAATGCTACTTTATATAGTTTTCAGAAACATTAAATTAGAAAAATCCCATGCAAAAATAAATAGGAGTAAAAGTTGATTTTTTTAACATGATAAATATTATATATCTCAAGCAGGACCATATACTACAGTTTAACAAAAATGTCCCTCATGTTTTATAACCCAGAAACAAGACAGACACTCCTGCTGTCACTACCATTGGCAGATACACCTGCTCTCACTACTATTACTTTGCATTGTTCTGGAAGTTTCAGACAAGATAATAGTGATCAAAACAAAGTTTAGGTATTAGAAATAAGATCCATCCTTTTTATTATTATAATAATATTTTCTGATGCCTGCATGAAAAACCAAGGTAATCAACTAAAATATTAGAAATATTCAGAATCTGGTAAATCATGAATCCAGTAAATATACCAAAAAAAAAATCCCCTTTATATACCAATAAAAACTAATTTAAAAATATAGGGAAATAAATGCAGTCATAAATGTTTACATAAATGGACAAATAAAATAACAATAAATCAGCCAGGCATGATGGCTCATGCCTGTAATCCCAGTACTTTAAGAGGCTGAGGTGAGTGGATCACCTGAGGTTAGAAGGCTAGCCTGGCCAACATAGTGAAACTCCACTTTCACTAAAATATAAAAATCAGCCAGGCAAGGGAGTGGGCTCCTATAATCCCAGCTACTCAAGAGGCTAAGGCAGGAGAATCGCTTGAACCAAGGAGGCAGAGGTCACGTTGAGCTGCGATCATGCCACTGCACTCTAGCCAGAGTGACAGAGCGAGACTCCCTCTCAAAATAAATAGATAAAACTGATAAGCAACTTCAGCAAAGTCTCAGGATACAAAATCAATGTGCAGAAATCACAAGCATTCCTATACACCAAAACAGATTAAAAGAGAATCAATTCAAAAGCAAACTCTCATTCACAATTGCTACAAAGAGAATAAAATACCTAGGAATACAACTAACAAAGTATGTGAAGGACCTCTTCAAGGAGAACTATGAACCACTGCTCAAGGAAATAAGAGAGGACACAAACAGATGGAAAAACATTGCAAGCTCATGGTTAGGAAGAATCAATATTGTGAAAATGGCCATACTGCCCAAAGTAATTTATAGATTCAAGCTATCCCCATCAAGCTACCTATTACCCTCTTCACAGAACTGGAAAAAACCACCTTAAACTTCATATGGAACCAAAAGAGAGCCCGCATAGCCAAGACAATCCTAAGCAAAAAGAACAAAGCTGGAGGCATCATGCTACCTGACTTCAAACTACACTACAAGGCAACAGGAATCAAAACAGCATGGTACTGGTACCAAAACATAAATATAGACCAATGGAACAGAACAGAGACCTCGGAGGCAACACCACACATCTACAACCATCTGATCTTTGACAAACCTGACAAAAACAAGCAATGGGGAAAGGATTCCCTGTTAATGAATGGTGTTGGGATAACTGGCTAGCCATGTGCAGAAAACAGAAACTGCACCCCTTCTTGACACCTTACACTAAAATTAACTCCAGATGGATTAAAGACTAAACATAAGACCTAACACCATAAAAACCCTAGAAGAAAACCTAGGCCAAACCATTCAGGACACAGGCGTAGGCAAGGACTTCATGACTAAAAAGCATTGGCAATAAAAGCCAAAATAAGCAAATGGGATCTAATTAAACTCCAGAGCTTCTGCACAGCAAAAGCAACAAAGTGAATGCAAATCAAAACCACATTGAGATACCATCTCACGCCAGTTAGAATGGCGATCATTAAAAAAACCTGGAGACAACAGATGCTGGAGGGGATGTGGAGAAATAGGAACACTTTTACACTGTTGGTAGGAGTGCAAATTAATTTAACCATTGTGGAAGACAGTGTAGTGATTCCTCAAGGACCTAGAAATAGAAATACCATTTGACCCAGCAATCTCATTACTGGGTGTATACTCAAAGGATTATAAATCATTCTATTATAAAGTCACATGCACATGTATGTTCGTTGTGGCACTGTTTACAATAGCAAAGACCTGGAAACAATTCAAATGCCCATCAATGATAGACTGGACAAGGAAAATGTGGCACATACACACCATAGAATACTATGCAGCCATAAAAAATGATAAATTTGTGTCCTTTGTAGGAACATGGATGAAGCTGGAAACCATCATTCTCAGCAAACTGACACAAGAACACAAAATCAAACACCACATGTTCTTACTCATAGGCGGGTGTTGAACAATGAGAACACATGGACACAGGGAGGGGAGCATCACACACTGGGGTCTGTTGGGGGGTACTAGGGTAGGGATGGGGAGGTGGGGAGGTTGGGAGGTTGGAGAGGGATAACATGTGGAGAAATGCCAGATATATGTGGCAGGGGTACGGAGGCAGCAAACCATATTGCCATGTATGTACCTATGCAACAATACTACATTATCTGCCCATGTACCTCAGAACCTAAAGTACAATAAAATGTATATATAATAGTAAATAAATAAATAAAATCATAATAAATCTAGCAGTAATTGTAACAATTGCACTCATTTATTAAACAGTTATCATGATATCAGGTACTATGCTAAATGCTTTTACATATATTATCTCAATACGTAATACATTTCTATAAAGAAAGCTATTATTATTAATCCCATTAAGAAGAGAAAAGTTAGACTTCAGAAGATTAAGTGACTTGCCTGAAGTTTACTAGTAAGCAAATATACAAAAATCTGAAAATAATGTTCAAATTTTATTAATTGGCCCCAAAGACAGCCTGAATAAGTTAAAGAATATAGTATATCCCTGAATAAGAGGATTCAATACGATATCAGTTTTTCCAATATACATGTGTATGTTAAATTCTAAAGTATATTAAGAAGCATCAAGAAGCTATCATAACTCTTAAAGTTTGCAGAGGAAGAAAATGAAGCAGCCTGAAAAGTCTCAATTGTGAATCTTCAGACGTATAAAATAAGCTACCAAAGGCTGTGAACGTGTACTGAATGTCTTGGGAAAATATTTATCACACAAATGTGTGTGAAAAAGCAGGATGCAATATTTTTTATGTGGTATTAATTCTAACAGCAGTGCTATTTGCAGCACTGTGTCCTCAGACTTGTCTCTTCTTGTGGCTTCTGTAGCTTCTTCGAAGAGACCGTGCCTTCTGGCTCACAGAGAATGGCATTTCTCATCCTATTTTTGTTTCCTGAAATAAGTAATTTTCATAGATGGCATGTCCCATGGGGTTTTAAGTACGGATGTGAATTTTTCTGACTCCAAATATTCTCCATAGGTTTCCAGAGTATTTGACATGCGTGTACTGGATGCAAACTCAGGATTGTTTCTCTCTAGACTGTGTTAGCCAGAAGGTGCTGTCCCGGGTCATTGAAACTGTTTCCCCTCTCTCACGGTTGCAGATATTACACAATATTTCCCACACTTCCGCATTTGGTGTGATTGTGTGATGAAGTTCTAGCAAATAACATGTGGACAGAAGTAGCGTCTGGTGTCTGAAGCCTAACCCATCAAAGTCCTCTCCCTCTCCACTAGGTTGACATAAACACACTTGCTGACTTTAGAAGTCCCTGTTCAAGATGGAGGAAGGCAGGCTTCTCAAATCACTGCTTAAAAAAGAGCTGTACAATAGTTAAGGACACATGATTTTTACTTGAGGGAACTGACAAATAACCTTCTATTGTGTTAAATCACTAGGATTTGAGCAAGTAATGTTGTCAGGTTAGCTCTCTGCTCAAAGCCACTTGGGAAAAATTGCAAGATCATTTCAACAGCAATTGGCTGAGTGCAGTGGGTCACCCCTGTAATACCAGCACTTTGGGAGGACAAGGCAGGAGAATCGCTTAAGCCCAGGAGTTTGAGACCAAGACTGGACAACATGGCAAGACTCTATCTCTACAAAAAATAAAATTAAGTAAAACATTACTCAGCATAGTGGAAGGCATCTGTGGTCCCAGCTACATGGGAGACTGAGGTGGGAGGAACACTTGAGCCTGGGAGTCAAGGCTGCAGTGAGCCATGATTGCACTACTGCATTCCATCCTGGGCAGAAGAGCAAGACCTTGTCTCAAAAGAGAAAACAATCGAACAAAACAGTAATAGACTAAGATAGAGATTATACATCCTCACATCAAAGCAGCAATTTACCACAGTAGCAGATGAAGAAATTCTCTAGGTAGAGGGTCAGATGAGGGGATGAGGATCAAGAGAGATCCTGCTCAGCATGTCCACAGCAGATCGCTAGAGAATTAATTCCTAGTTCTTAGTGACCACAATGATAATGCTCTGTGGACCATGTGGGTTAGTTTCTACTTTGGTTTCTGAAGGAAAGAGAAGCAAGCCTGACATAAGGACTTGTGATACTTGAACAAAAATAATACGATGAAGTGGGATATAAACCCTGCAAGCTGTGGTCAAGGGGACAGCTTCTTGGTTGCACTTCCGCTACCCCTGCCATTAAATTGCCTTTAGGTCTGGATTTTCTGTTTCTAACTGGATGTAGGCCAGGCCTCTGATAGCTAAGCAATGTTTGTGACCTGGTCCAGAATTATACTTGTGTCATAAGCTTTTCTAGGTTTTTCTGGTGTGAGGTGTTTTTACCTGCTGGACCCTGTACTAAATGTCATGTGTGCATTGCAGTGTATCGATAATCAAAACTACACTGCAATGTCATCCTACTATCACATCCATCTTACAACTAAGGATGGAATGAGTGAAGTGCAGTATCAGTGCCCAGCTTCAAAAGTAGAGAAAACTACTTTAGGGAGGAAAGTAAGGAAAGAAAAACTAGTGTTCTCTTGGTTGGGTTGGAAAGTATCCTAATGAATAAGATATGGGGAGATATGGAAGAAGAGAAAACCATTAGCATTGATAAAGAAGGCCTGGTCATATCAGACTAAAGTTCACTTTATATTGTCACCATTACTGATTTTTAAACTTTAAGGTGATTTGCTGACCCATTTTCCTGGATATGAGAAATTTGCTTATATACTGAGAGAATGGTCCTTTATGCCATTTAAGTGGACCAAGGAGAAAAATCAACTTTTCTCAACCAATCCAAAAGATTACAGTTTAAACATAAAGTTCATTTCATAGCATGCTAATAATAGATGGGCATACTACACAGAAGAGCTCACAGGCATATCCGCAGATGTGAGTGGTATTCCCTTTTCAGGTAGAAACTGCAGAACAAATTAAACTGCCTGGCTTCTAGCTTCTTTCTCATGATCCCAAGATGGTCTTTTCACAGGCACACCAGGATGGAGCTGAGCCTCCTTCTCTTATCTTCACTCCTCTTCTTTGACCTGTAGAAAAGACAAAATACAGGAGCTACTACAGTCCCCAGTCTGCACCGGGTCCTCCTGTCTCCACTCTGGCCTTCAGTTTACTGGTTGGAAGTGTAGCTCCCAAAACTCAGCACTCCACTACCATCCTCTTCCACTTTCTGTTTTGTTTTGTTTTTCTACAAAATATACTGTGATGGCCTTAAAGTTTCTGTTGACTCAGACCTTGGATATCTTGTTCAAAGAGTAGGGAAGGAACAAACCGCTGTCCTACAGTTCACTAGGAAAGAAAGTTTTCTGTCTTCCCTATATGTGGAAGCATCTCCACCCATCAGAAGTTTCTTTTTGTCACCATAGGTCTTCCAAACACTGGGAAATGTCCTACTGCTACCGGAATTCACTTGAGGTGTCTCTATATGTGTTATAATAGTATATTTTTTCATCCTCCAAATATTCCTAAGAATTGCAGGGGAGTTCAGAATGGCAAAATCACCATCTTTAACTAGGAACAACACTTTATGTTGAAAGAGGGCTTAAAATGTGTGATACTTTTCAATATAAATTAGTGATTTAAGATCCTTGTGATATTTTCTATTCGATGTTCTTGCCCCTTGATCTGAAGCCCTTAAATCCTCTTTAAATAGAGAAATTGTTCACTATCGTTCAAGGACATGCTTCTCATGGCCCAAAGAATCTGACCTCCTATTGAAAGCACTGAAAAAACTCCAGACACCTGGGTCTTAGTGGATACCATCACATTCAATGACGGGAAGCATTATTCTGAAAGACTGCAGGAGTTCCCTTTCAGGGAAAGGGTGAATCGAGGTTAATTTACATTTCTGAACCTATCCTCTGCATTATTGTATGCTGACATGATTGAGTTTCAAAGAGACAACCAAAATAATATACTAAAGCACAACTTTAATGCTATTAAAGGCCAGAAATAGTCATGATTAATTACCACCAAAGCTGAAGGGAAAAAGGGAGAACTCAAGCAGTCAGTTTAATTAATCATTTGGTTTAGAATTAATACGGTCCATCTAAACTTGGTAGGAAAGAATGATCGACAAAGAATAAATGGTGTCTGCTCTTCAGGTAATCAATGCACACTCTTAACCTAAAGAACATCTGAAGTGTCTTTGAGTCATTTGCTTTTATTAGTATTTTTAAAAAGTAAAGAAAATTGACTCTGTTCCTCTGTTTTGGATACAACAGATGGCAGTGCAGTCTGAGGATTTTCAGGAGCCTTTGCGAAGAGGTGGCCATCTCATTTCTGCCATGTGTACCTTACATGACGTGCATGTGCTTATAGAGTGTATGATTTATCTTGATGTTGATAAAAATCCTACTGAGTCAGGCCACATCTGCAAAACATGGGATGAAAGAGAGAATTTGATGCTTATGCAGTACATTTGATCAATGGGCATAACCAAACCAGACAGCTCTAATGCCAAACTGCATGTTTCAGTTTGAATAAGGTAATCAGTCAGCCAGCACCTGAGATTGACCAGGTGATTGAAAACTCTCTCTTTGATCAGGAGATGGTAGAAAGAACCCGAGGTTAACTTCAAGTTTATTGGGGGAGTGATGACATATATTTGGGGAAGATTTTATTTCTCTAAAGTGAATTGAGCAGAACAATCATAGTTGGGCATACCTTCAGCTACCCATAGCATAGGCTGCCCCATGGACTGCCTTACCAAAGCCTCTTGATCTTGTGGTCAGAGACCTTCCATCTAAAACTGACCTTTTGGTCAGGTTGAGAGGCTTCAGTGGGGCAGTCCATGGGGCAGCCTGTAATAGTAATACCAATAAGCATCACTGAAGCAACAACTAGTGTTTGTGGAAAGCTTTGCATTTATCAGACACGGCATTTTCATGTATTACATCATTTAACTTTTTGAGTTGTCACAGTAACTCTCTGAGGTCCTACAGCTAGGAATAAATGGGGCCAGAATTTGAATCCAGGCTTACCTGACTCTATGTAAAATCACTGAGATAAAAGAAATACTCATTTTAACAGGGGTATTTGGGACATTGTGATCACCAATAACTCTTTCATCTAAAGTATAAACATAAAAAGAAATATAATTGATATTACTTACAATGAGTGATTGGTCATTTCTCTCTTTCATCTGAGGTCCAAAATATGAAAGCCCAGACACCATAGCTTCATTAATGCAGACACTTTCATTAATGCAACCTCCCTCACTCCCAACTCTTCCAACTAAAACAAATTCTCAAGCTACTTTTGCTGAGAAAGTATCTTTGGAGTTTTACATCCCAGAATGAAAATACGCCTGATCACTTTGCTGCAGATTTCATTCATGTCATCAAACATTAATTGAACATGAGTACTTTTAGCATGACAGCAATGTATTAAGCATTACTCTGGGAGAATTCTTTAAGCAGAACACTCAGGATAAGACACATTCTAAGGCAAAACAAAACTGAATACAGAGTAGAATAACATTTTATTTAGGGGTTGGATTCTAATGTCAGCTCATCAAACAAAAATAATATACACTGAAAATCACCTATAAAATCTCTTAGGAAAATGGCATGTTGGAAGCTATACCATTTCACAGGTCCAATACACCACATTGAATGACACAGCCCTGTTTTTATCTGGGCACAGATAAAAGAGTCAGTTTATGCTTGAGAATATGTTATCTAAGATGTGTGTACCTCTAGACACTCGATGCCATGTCGACAAACTCCATGTGGATACTAATTTCCTGTCCCTAGCTACAAGACAAATGCTTACTGGATGAGTTATTTTAACTCTGCTATTTAAATTTTCCTCTTTTTTTCCCCTCTTCCATTTTCTCCTTTTTTTCTCTTAACTCTCTATCTTTCACTGCCATAAATCTTTAATTTAATTCATTAAAGTTAAAAGTGTATATGAAGTAAGTTTACTCTGCCTTTTTTATTCCTACCTATATCAGCATGAAACTAGACAGTGGCTGAACTACAGCCTAGATTTGGTTGATGGTCAGATTATGTTGGAAAAGTTCGATGATGATTCTCTCTGGTGCTGTCTACTGCATTTGTTTACTTAGTGAATAACTTCACCATCCTATAATCGAGCCAGAAACATTTAGAAACGATGATGGTGATGATGATGATTTTCATAATGATGATGATGATTTAAACATTAATAAGAATAAGGGGGAGGAAGAGAAGGAACTAACGTAATATTTATGGAATGTATACCATATGCCAAGGACTGTACTATTTTTCTTGGATTATATCCTACAACAATCACATAAAGTTGGTCCTGTTTTTATTATTCCCAATTTAAAAATAGAAAAGCCGATGCTTAGTAATTTGACTGAACTAGTGAGTGATACAGCCAGTATTCAAACCCAGACAGTTTGATGTAAAAGCCTGTGATAATAATGATCATAGTGCACGTCTGAGTCGTCTCCAACCCTGTGCTCTCCACCCACACCTCCCATTGCTTTCATTTCTATCAATCACCAAGTTAGGAAAATTCTACTTCCTGAAAACTCAGTTCCGTCCGCCACCTCCCTACTAGCACTGCTAGGTTCAGCCTCTCCTCTCCCCTGGGCTGTGACAAATGAAATCTGCCAAGCTAGCTTCTTTTCACATAGCCTTTACCTATTCAAACCATTCTCCCCATGCCATCAGAGCAATGTTACTGAAAAACAAATCTTTCCTATTGTTCCCCATCCTAAGCCTGCTTTATGGCTCCCCATCACTGCAGAGAAATGCTCACATTCTTGAATGGG
Source organism: Aotus nancymaae (assembly GCF_030222135.1). NCBI lineage: Eukaryota > Metazoa > Chordata > Mammalia > Primates > Aotidae > Aotus > Aotus nancymaae. The sequence goes on along the minus strand of NW_026988494.1, from coordinate 2,738,256 downwards.
GCACACAGCAGCTTTGTGTCTTGCTCCAGTCCACCCTTGTAGTCTCATCCTCTGCCTCATTCCCACACCCACTCCTGGCTCAACTATATCAAATGACTCTCCTTGCTCTGCTTAGATTAGGAATTTCTGTTTCTTCTGCTTAGACTATCTTCTAAGCATGACCATCGAGTTTCCTTCTTTTTCTTGGAAAATTCTATACCCATTTTTGAAGTTTCACTTTAAACAGTCACCTCGATGATGATGTCCCTGACTCTGCTAGGCGAGGCAGACTGTTCTTTCTCCATCCGCTCACAGCACACTGTGCCTGCCTTTATGAGGGCACTTAATCTCTTGCATGGTGATTGCCTGAGTGTAGGCCTCTGAGATCGATAAGAGCAGTGACTGTGTAACATCCATGGGTCCCTATAAGCCACTCCCCACCTATATTTGCAGCCTTATTTCACCACATAAGTGGCTCACCTGCTATCTTAAACTCAATCATATTCTCCATATGACTCATGATTTATTCCCTCTGTGTCATCAATTGGTCAGATCATCCCTTCTGTCTGGACAGACTTCTCCAAATCCTCACTTACCAAAATAATTTTTATTAGGTTAGTGCAAAAGTCATTTCAGTTCTTGCCTTTGAAATTGATGGCAAAAAAATAACCCCACAATGATTTTTGCACCAACCTAATAGATGCAGCCCAAATATCACCATCTTCTCAAAATTTTCCTTGCCCAAAGGAGGTGTCTTCCCTTGGAACTCCTGTACTGCTCTCTGGACCCTGCCACACCCCCCTGGCTCTTCATCATCTTCAACTGTGTCTCAGGCTTCTCTGTCCATGGCTTGTTTCCCCTGCTCTAAAGCAACCCCTTGAGTATTTTTTATCAGAAATCAAGTCTTAGGCATCTTTGTTTTACTTCTGCACCCAATCCACTTACTTTTACTTTCCCTCTGCTTCACACCAGCGAGGTGTGATAAAAGAAGGCTTGAATGTTAGTGATGGGCCACATTGGTCACGACACTCTCATCCCTCATTTTTCCCATTTGTATCGGAAGAAGTTCATGAAAGCGATGGTGAGCTAAAACATAGCTCTGGTTTGAGTGTATTGAACTGAAAGTTGATAAGGTTCTCACTGGAGAGTAACCATCACAACCAACATATGCTCCCATTTTCTAGGGTGTGTGCCAAGCATTTTATATGCATTTGATGATTCTTCACAGCAAGTCAATAAAGTAATACTATTGTTAATTTTATAAATAAGAGAACTGGATTGTTGAGAAGTGATGTAATTTATCTAAGATCACTGAGTTTATAAACGGCAGCTCTGAGAGTAAAATCCATGCCTGTCTCACATCCATGAGTCAATGCTCAAACTCTTAACCATAACATTCCTTTCTTTAGACGGTTTCCTGACTCATCATGGCAGAAGAGCAGCAACGATGATGTTCCATTCTCTGGGGACTTACATAAAGCAAAATTTTCCAATCTTGCCACTGTTGACATTTTGGACTAGATAATTCTTTGTTGTGGGGGTCTGTCTTGTGCATTTTAATATAATTAGTAGTATTCTGGCCTCTGCAAACTACATGACAGTAGGTCCTGCCTCCCTATTACTCCCTCAGTTTTGATAACTAAACCTAAAACATTGCCAAACCACTGGTTAAGAATCCTTTGATTTAAAAGAAAGAGAAGTCTCCTTCATTGGATAGCACTTCCAATCACAGTTCAAGTAACATGTTGAATAGAATGATAGTACAAGCATGATATTGCAACCCAGATCGTAACAGTGGGTTTCAGGTGAGGGGACATAAAAGTAGTTTCCCCACCGGGTGTTTTCTTTAGCATCCATTATGTCCAAGCAAAGTATATTAGAAGCCTGGACAGCAGTTAGGGCAGCTGAGGCAGTCACATAAATCCTCCCTCGTGAGGTAAGTGGGAAATAGGAGCTTTCCTAGAACATTTAGTTCATGTGAAGCCAATTTCCGACATTTTTATTCTTGTAAAATCCAGTTAAGATGGTAATTAAGAGTGCTTTTTCAGAGGAATAGCCAAAAAGGAACACATTGAAAAAAAAATATGTAAAAAAAGAGAAGGGGCCATGTCAAATATGCCATGGTAGTAGGGCCGGGTATTTTATTTAATTATTCACATGTGAATTTTAGTTCTTTGAAAATTGATGGTAAGGGAGTTCTCTTCCAGCTCCCTACACCCCCAACCCCATCTAACATCACTACAAGAAATTAGGGTTTAGCCTTGGCCTTGGGTAATACCACTGCAATACTTAATAAAAGACTGAAGCTACGTCCTAGTGAATTAAAATAATTAATATTGTTAAAATGACCATATTACCCAAAGAAATACACAGATTAAATGTAATTCATATCAAAATACCAATGACGTTATTTACAGAAATAGAGAAAACAATCCTAAAATTTGTATGGAACCAAGACCCTGGATAGCCAAAACAATCCTGGACGAAAAGAATGAAGCTGGAGACATAACATTACTAGACTTCAAAATATTCTTCAAGGCCATAGTAAGCAAAACAGCATGATACTTGCATAAAAACAAAGACCTAGACCAATGGAATGGAACAGAGAATAAAATAGAGAAATAAACCCCTACACTTACAATCAACTCATTTTTGACAAAGGCACCAAGAACATACTTTGGAAAAAGGACAGTCTCTTTAATAAATGGTGTGGGGAAAACTGAATATTCATATGCAGAAGAATGAAACTAGACCCTATCTCTCACCATATATAAACATCAAATCAAAATGGATTAAAGACTTAAATGTAAGTCCTATGAAGCTACTAGAAGAAAACATTGGGGAAACACTTCAGTACATCAGTCTAGGCAAAGACTTTTTGGGCAAGATATCAAAAGCACAGATGACAAGAGCAAAAATAGACAAATGAAATTACATCAAGTTAAAAAGCCCAGCAAGGAAGACAATCAACAAAGTGACGAGACAACCTGCAGATGGAAGAAAATATTTGCAAGCTATTAATCTGACAAGGAACTAATGATATGTAAGAAATATATTATTATAATATATAAGAAATACAAACTACTCAAAAGCAAAAACAAAACAAAACAAATGATTTGATTTAAAAATGGGGACCAGCTACTTGAGAAGCTAAAGCAGAGGGATCATTTGAGCCCAGGAGTTTGAGATCACTCTGGGCAGCACAGTGAGTCCCCCATCTAAAGAAATGGGCAAAGGATCTAAACAGACGTTTCGCAAAAAATTATTATTCAATGTCACTAATAATCAGAGAAATACAAACCAAAACCACAATGAAATATCATCTCACACCAGTTAAAGTGGCCATTATCAAGAAAACAAAAACAAAAAAGCACATACTGCAGATGTGGGGAAAAGGGAACATTAGAACACTGTTGGTGGAAAATGTAAATTGGCACAGCCACTATGGAAAACAGTATGGAAGGTCCTCATAAAACTAAAAATAGAACTACCATATGATCCAGCAATTCCACTACTGGGCATAGTCCCAAAGGAAAGGAAATCAGTATGCCAAGAAGACATCTGCACCCCATGTTTTTGGTATCACAATATGCAATAGCCAAGATATGGAAGCAACCTAGATGTCCATTAATGAGTGAATATATAAAGAGGATATAGCGTATGTACCTGATAAAATATTATTTAGCCATAAAAAAGAATGAAATCATGTCATTTGCAGTAACATGGGTGGAACTTACATTATGTTAAGTATAATAAGCCAGACACAGAAAGACAATACCACGTTCTCACTCATAAATGAAAGTTAAAGAAGTTGAACTTATGGGAGCGAAGAGTAGAATGATAGTTAGCAGAGGCTGGGAAGGGTGGAGGTAAGGAAAGGTGAAGAGAGGTTGGTTAATGGGTACAAACATACACTTAGAGGAAATCATTTCTAGTGTTTGAAAGCACAGTGAAATGACAGTTAACAACAATTTATGGTATATTTCAAAATAGCTAATTTGATTATTACACATTGTATGCAACATGTATTTGTGTTACAAAATATCACATGTACCTCATAACAACTACACAGCTATATGTGTCAATGAACACACACACACAAAGAAAAATAAGATTGTGAATAACTAAAGTTTAAAGAAAGGATTAATGAGCTGAATTAACAAAGACAAAAGCTGAAAAGTCAAGAACTTTTCAAAAGCTCCAGTGGGGCAATGCAGGCACTGGGAGTGGAATTGTGAGCTTGGAATGAGATGTTCTGACATCCTTCTTGTCAGCACCTCGGATTTTACGTCATAATCATTGCTCTGGTCTTTAGGCTCACTAGCTGAGATGTTATAAAAATGCCACCCATAAACTGTCTTAGTCTGCTCTCATGCTGCTAATAAAGACAAACCCGAGACTAGGAAATTTGTAAAAGAAAGGGGTTTAATGGACTTAGAGTTCCACATGGCTGGGGTAGCCTTACAATTGGTGCAAGATGAAAGAAGAGCAAAGACACATCTTGCATGGTGGCAGGCAAGACAGCATGTGCAGGGGAACTTCCCTTTGTAAAATTGTCAGATCTCCTGAGACTTATTCACCATCACAAGAACAGCACAGGAAAATCCCCACCCCCCACCATGATTCAGTTACGTCCCGCCGGGTCCTTCCCACAACTTGTGGGGATCGTTACAATTCTAGGTGAAATCTGAGTGGGGACAAAGAGCCGAACTCTATCATAAACTGATCCATTTCAATGAACAAACATGAGGAGACCATGAATAGTATTATTTATATGGCTTAAGAAAGCGAAGCCCTGTGTTCTCATAGTCACACTCTTGTGAATGCTGATTTCTAAACTTACTGTTGTAATTAGAACATTTTAAAAATGATATGAGGAAAATCCTAGTTTCTCCGCTTACCAGCTCTTTGACCTGGAATATGTCACTCAGTTTCTTAGAACCTCAGTTTTTTCATTTCTGAGTTGAGGATAACAATGCCTATATTGAAAAGTTATTGAGAGGTAATATGATTTATTTTCTCCTCATTTTCCTTCTGGGCTTTTCTGTGCGTCCCAGGAAGAGTATAAACTATTTAAGGACATTGCATGTGCTATTATTCCAGTGCAAGGTGGTTTCTCTCCCTCTCTGTTTCTTCACACCTGCATGCATTCACTCAGCAGATTGATTTTCTCCACTGCCAGGCAGTAATTACAAACAGAAAGAAGTCCTGAATGCCTGGCTCCATTCACTTTGGGCAGCTCTTTCGTGCACTCTGTGCTGCCCAAAATAAATATCTGTTATTTTCTATTATTTATGCTGCTGTCATTTCTATAAGATCCCACATAATTTATACTTTGTCAAAACAGGGTCACTATTCAGACTTCATCTGCTGGCATGCTCCCGCATCCTTGCAAAGCAGGGAGGCAGTGCACTGTTCAGTGTGGAGCTCTGTAGCTCCCTCACCTGCATCCTTCTCCCATTTCCTGCCCTGGCATTCCAAAGTTCCACAGAGTGATGGCCAGAATAGAAAAGAGCAGAGAAATCTGGTATAAAATGGAATTTCCTGCCATGATGACATTTTGGAGACCAGGGTGACATTTAAATGGTGCTTGGCTGAATTTGACCTTCACAAGGATCTCTGTTATCTTAAAAATCTGTTATTTTGTTCTAGCCCAGGACATTTGCTGACAAGTGGCATTTCTCAGTAATGTCCAGGAGAACCCCTTGGAGGAAAAAGCTCAGAATCAGGAGGTTGACAGTCAGTGTCTTTTTGCCCAAATAACCTGTGAATGAGAGGGTAACTTTAAACATGAGTTCCTGGATCCAAAGGGCTTTTTAGAAATACCTGTTAAGGGCTACTTTAGAAAATCAAGTAGAGGGCCAAGTTTGGGGCTCCAAGCCCTCCATACTTATTTAAATCAGAGCATCTAGAAGCTAATCTATTTTTAATATTGTAGAATTATTTATGAGATTAAAAAAAACAGTTGTATTACTAAAAAGACATTTGAGCACATCTGAAATGATGCCTTTGGGGCCTTGTGTGGAAACGTCCAATTCCTTCCTAGACTAAATGCCCTTGTGCTTTTTGAAAATCCGTGACTTTTAAATAACTATTAAAATGCAAAAGATGTTTAGGGGGAAAGAAAAAGAGTGGTCAGAACTGGGAAGGGTCTCAGAGCCAGAAAACTTGTAAAAACTAACAATGGCCTTCTATTTCTTCACTTCTCAAAAATATTACTAATTTCACTTCCTTACTGCACATGAACAATTTAACTCACTCTTATCTGACTTCCATCCTCATCACTCACTAAAACCAAAGTCTTCCTGTGACTTAAGGAAATGAGCATTTCTTAGTCCTTCTCTCATTTGGTAGCTCAGCAGTATTTTACACTGATGGCCATTTTTTTAAACAATGCAAATCCAATAGATTCCATGACCTCAAAGGCTTCTGGTTGTGACTCTGCTCCTCAAGGGTCTTTTTGAGCATTCATCTTTCTTTTCTCATCTCATCAGTTTTGTCCTAGGTTCTCTTGTCTTTTCAGAGTTCTGTCATTTTTTGTGAACTCATTCACTCATGATTTCAGTTATATCCAAGTGCTAATGACTACTAAATGTTTTTTCAAACTTGAGCTGTAGATCCACAAATCCTCATTTGTATTTTTCATACACATCTCATTTCAAAATGTCCAGAGCCTATTTTGCCATCTTTCCTGTAACCTGGTCCTACACTTTTAGTTAGTAGAGTTATCACTATAGCCATCTGTGTAGCTGCCCAAGCTAGAAACCTGGGCATGTTCCCTGACTCCAGAATCCCCAACCATTTCCCAGCCCTCTTCGCCATCCTCATGTCTAATCAACCATAAGAGAGCCATTTTGACTTCTAAATATTTCTCATATCTTTCTGCCTCGCCTCTACCCTTCCACTTCTTAGTTTAGCCCATCCTCATCTATCTTCTGAATAGCAGCCATTACCCCTGGTTGGTCTCCCAGTATGCAACTGTAACTTCTTCAGCTTATTCTCCATAATTTAGGCAAACTGATCTATCTAAAATACAAGGTTAGTTATGTCTACACGTTAATACCCTTTAGTTTTTTCTTTGGTAAATTCAAACTATAAACTACTTTAACATGACTCGACAAGACAGTGCATGATGTTACTCCAGCAGCACACTAAAGCCTCCCTTTTGTGTGTTCTGTCAAAATTGGAGCCCATACATTCTTGTTGTTCTGCAGCCTTTCCATGTGTTGTTATTGCTGTTAGCTGGAATGATCTTCAGTCTCTTCCCAGTTATTTACCTGAATAACCATGACTTTGTCTTCAAATTGTAATGCATACATTACTTCCTGCAGAAAACAGTTGCTAATCCCTCAAGCCTTGGTAAATTTACTACCTATGTGCTCCCATTGCTGCTCTTGCTTATTTTTAAAACAACACTGATTGCATTGCCATTGTCTGGTTATGTTTTTAACTCCCATCTAGACTCCAGACTTAAAAAAGATAGACCTGTTCTATCTCTAGCATTTAGCAGTGTGCTTAGCAGTCAGTGAAGAATCCCCAATGAATGAACTAATGAATGCCCTCTAAAAAAATAGGAGAAAATGCCTTAGATTAAAGACTCCAGAGAGTTGGCATTTTAGATGTATTAAAAAAAAGAAATAAAAACAAGCAAACAATGGGGAATTTGCTTCCAACATTGAAGGGATTATTTCACATCACTTCAAGTATGAGTCATATTACTGAAGACCAAATATGAAGGATATAAGTGTTTCTGGAATTGACCACATAGATGTAAAACCAGGCTACATTTTTTAAAGGGATATCTCAGATTGATATGGGATACTACATGGTAGAAAATGAAAACCTTAAAAGTAACAGAGAATCTCAAATATAAACCCTAAATCTTTGAGGGGACAGTACTCAATAAATACCCAACAAATACCTCTTCTAAGTAAGGACTGTGCTGGGTGATTCAGAAATGAGTTAAACTCTGTTTTCTGATTTAATGAGTCTACAACACTGACGAAAGAAACCAACAATGACAGCAAAAAAACGCTGTAATGAATTGGTAAGTACAACAGCTAGAATGAAGGAAATACTGTAATTGCATAAGAAGGGAACTACTAACTCTACTTTTCAGGGAGATATTCTAGAAGAGGTGACAATTGAACCAAGTCACAAAGAACAAATGAGTAGGATGTGATCTGATGGAGAATAAAGGTAGGGGAACTTTAGGGAATTTTGGACAGAGAGAGCAGTCATCACAGGACGAGAATCACTAAAGAAAAACATGGCATGTCCAGGAAGAGCAAGCAGATCCGTGAAGCAAGATCACAGCAGTCATGGGGAATAGTGGAGGATGATGAGGCTGAAAAGGCCAGTAAAACTCAGACCTTGACCACCATGCTATGGTGGCTAACAGCAATGAGTAACCACCAAGTTTTTAAGCGGTATTAGTAATGTCATCAGATTTACCCTTTAGAAAATCTACCCAACTTATTGGAAAGTGGGGAGACTAGAAGAGGCAGTGATGAGTGCTCAGGCAATAACGCAGGGATCTTTAGGTGACTTTAAAAATAAATGACTCATAGAGATGATAGACTGTGTGTGTGAGTGGTGTAGGGTATATATGTGTGTGTGTGCACACGCACATGTGTGTTTGTGAATTTGGGGAGGAGTAAATGTGGGGGAAGACAGGTTTTTGAGGGATGGGAGCTGGATTACAACCTCTACTTCTCTAAATGCTGGATTTTCTCACAAGTGGTGCCTTGGCAATCTTATTCTTACACACAGTTTGAAAAGGTCAAATTCCCAAATTCATTTCATAAGGTGAAGGGCAACTCACAGAAAAGATAATGAGGCATATCATGAGAAATAAAACAAAGTGTTTCCTAATCTGCAGAATGACTTTGTGCTATCTAAGTAGATCCATCTGCCAGGCTTCACCTTGTCTCTACGGCACCTTTTCTTAGATGCTAGGGCAGTGATTTTCCCCAACATATTTTACATGAAATATTAAAATCTGAGGTAAATGCAGAATGCTAAGACCAATGCATTTATTAAAACGTCAATACAACAAGAACAGCTGGCTTGTACCCTTCCTTGGAAAAAAAAAAGCTTTCTGAATGTTTCTGGCAGATCTGTCATCTCTTCCTCAAATCAAGTGACAAGTGAGTTATACAATGGGGCTTCAAAAGGTTCAAACCATATTGCACAGCAGATGCTCTAAAACTATTTTTCAGAGAGTCTGCTCGGGCCCCCTACTGCCCTCTGATTCCCTTTAAGCAATTTCTGACCTACTCTCTTTTTACATTAGTTACACCATGACCACATTAATTCACAAGATGCATTAACCTCACCTCTACTTCAATATTTCTGAACACCCCCACCACTACACCCCCACCACATCTCACCACCATATATACACATTATTCTCTTTCACATATTGTCTAACGCAGGATTATTCCAGAAATATATCAGTGTCAAAATGACCAATGTGCTACACACTGAACTTTTACCTAATGCACTGGTTCTGGTCCTTTCTGCTTTTGTTTTACCATAAATCCTCCAGCAGCTTTCATTTCTGAGGATAACGGTCCTTTTCTCATTTCTATTTCATCTTATTTCCCAATCAATCTCACCTTAAAATTAACCTGGGTTAGCACTTCATATGATGCTCATTGTATATGAAATTCTATAGCTCGTCCTTGGATCCACATTTTAGAGGTGGTCTTCATTATAGTGCTACTTTCAATGAATTCTTACCTTTGACATATTGAGACTACAAAATACTTTGCATTTATAGATCTTGTTGAATTCATGACTATTACCTATACAGCAGCAAATCACGAAAATTAGAGTTAGTAAAGTCTCATTAGGATTGCGAATTCATCCCCAGAGGCTATCTAAGAATGTTACTTATAATTCAGCATTTATTAAGCCCTCAAAATAGAGTATGTTCTTTACAGAACAAAAAGCGGCACAGAGTTTCAGCCTAAGTTATTTACAATAATGCACCATCACCCTGCCCATTTTTCTTTGTAAGGGCTCCACAAATGGGGCTTCTAAGGTGTGTTCTACAAACAAAGTTTGTGTAGCTTGATAAATTTTTCTTATGAGAATCAGGAACAAAATAAACATATAGAATATGAACTCTGGGAATAACTCCTTTCAGAGTTTCATCCAATTTTCTTTTCTATATTCAAGTAGGACAGAAGAAAACAAATTTGCAGGCTATATCATTTCCTACTTTGTAATAATTGAATAGTTGAATAATGTCTCCACACTCCTATCCTTCTGCTTTCTTCATCTCCCTCTCAGTGAAAATACATTTGTATACATACCTATCATTTAATAAAATACATTATACAGTGCTTGACATATAGTGAGCACGCAATACATTTTTGTTAAGTAAATGTGTAATAAGTACACATTTCTTGGAAAATGTGATTGTGGTATGCCTGACTCATCTTTGCATTGTTATATGGAAAGTACTAGGGGCAGTATGCTAGTACTTTCATTATTCACTCTGCTTTAAAAAAATCCACTGGTTCAAATGCACAGTTCTTCAACACCCTCAAAGATATAGAGAGTCACAAGTCAGAGAGAATTTAAGGCAACTAACATTTGCACCAAGGTTTTGATTGTCATTTAAAAATTATTTTAATTAAATATACCACTGTCCACCGGAAGAGTTTTAAAAAATATACCATTGTCACCGGGAGGAGGAGTGGTAGAAACTACCAAGATAACTAATGATGTCCCCCCTACACTTTTTTTTAAACTTTTATTGAATTAATTGTACTGAACAGTTATTGGTCTCAGATATAGATATGTTATTTAAATAAATATGCAGGTGCTGTGGAAACTATATAACCAATTGATGAACTGAATATATTACTACATTTCACTCCTTATTTCAGTGCCAGGATCTATGTATTCAATGCAAATACCTCAGTGTGCAATTTGTTACCCACTCTTTCATCTTGGCTCTGGAAATAGAGTAATAATTATTCTTTTAAAAAACCCTGTGATATTTGCCATACAATAAATAAAACATCGATCCTCTATTTTCCTGCCAAAGAGAAATGGATGTTGGGCAGTAGTATTTCTCTTCTAAATGCTCTCTTGACCTATCACACCCTTTCTTGTATCCTCATGGAACTCCCACCCCAATCAAACAGTGGGGACACTTGCATTAGTATTACTAATGCATTTGCCAAAAAATAAAAATATTTGTCATAAACTAAGTCTACCATTCTGAAATTTATGTTCACTAGATGTGAATAAACAAAGTGTGAAAATATTTGCAATTGAAAGTACAAAGATGATCAGTATTTAGATTAAGTGGTAGGCAATTGCAGTAAAACTTTGCTTCATTAGAAGCCTCATTTAGGAGCTAAATATATATAATGGCTACAAAAGAAATCTCTACAGCTCTGGTTTGCTAGTCAGAAATCTGTGGCCTCAGATCTGCCACTAATTAACCATGCAAATTCCTGAAATGCATGTCCTTTTCATGGTTTTAGTTTATTTGCTTATGAAATCAGGAAGATTAAAGTAGGTGATTTCCAGGATCTTTGCTGCTTAATAAATCCCATGCTTTCAAAATGTCACGCTTTCAAAAAGTATGCTTTCTAGATTTTTATATATTATAGCAGATATGATTTGACTCTGGATATCATAACTATATACAATAAAGTTCTCATATGACATTAAACACCCATAAGGCAGATATAAGAAATTTCTTTCCTTACTGATCATTAGCATTTCCAGATGAAGAAACTGAAGTTCAAAGAAGATAAAGAACATAGGTTCTAGTGAAAGGTGGAACTGGGATTAGAATTCATATATAACTGCAAAACCTGTGCTTTATATTGTAACAGACTGGATTTTAAGCAACAAGTTAGAGTTTGGTGTGGTGCTGTATTTATAATTTTCTATTCTTTTTTATTCCAGGAGCCACTGAAACATAATGATATGTAATATACTTTTGCCTTTACATTGTGCCAGACATTGTTCTAAGCACTTGACCTGTGCTATGCCATTTAAATTTACAATAATCTTAAGTAGAAACAGAGGGGGACAAAGAGAGAGATCAAAGTCATAGAACAACTAACTATGAGATGAAGATTGAGATTCGTATCCCTATTTCTGACGCCAGAGGTTGCTACCTCATACCGACTCTACACAAAACACCTCTGGATTTACACTGAAGTGCTTTCTTAAATAAATGGAGAAAATACTTACAAAGCAAAGTCCCTGCATAGATATCCGAAGGAAAAGTATTTTGGGGGATAGGTCTTATTGTGGGTCCTACTTCCTAGCATTTCAAAACATAGAATATGTGGTCAAATCTCTGCTCTCTCATACTGCAGACAGCTCCAAAACATTTCTGGGGCAATCAGTTATTTACCTATTATGTTCTTGCTCTATTGCCTCTCTGAACTTCGGTAGTAAAATCTCTAACCTGCTTCCATTTCATATGAGGCACCTGATAGCCTTAATAAATATATGTGGGTCGTCACAATAGTGAAGGTGTGCTTTATTACTGAACACGCTGAGTATTAAACAATTGAGTATTTAGTAAGTATTAATAGTACATACATTGGATAAGTACCAAATGAATCATACTTTGTGTATTTTAATATATGGGAACCAAGAAACATGTGTGCATGTATATAAAACAGAGACTTTTTGTTTTATTTAAAATGTAGCTGCACTGGATTTTCAGTTTGTATATATCAAGTTTTCATAAAGGATGACATAGCAGAAAAATGGAATGTTTGGAAAAAATCAATTTCGAGGCTCTCTTTTTAAGGAAAAGTGCGATTGCACAACCCACTGGCATTCTCCTTGTTGGCAGGATATGCATTTATATTAATCATGCCTAGAACTATCATCTTCAGTGGGTAGAATGCATAGTCTCCCATGACCCAGAAATGCTCAATTGTTTGTTTCCTCACAAGGGTTATGCTTTTGGTTGTGACACACTGAATAAATCCATCATATTTTTGTCATAAAGTAGTATCCCAATTTATATTCTTTAGCCCAAGCAATCATATTGTGTCCACAGATAAAAATGAATGAAAGAAAACAACTAGCTACTGACTGAATTCAACAGTTTCCCCTTTACCATCTTCAAACAACCGGTTCACTACATTTATCCATATACCCAAGCTAGTTTGTACATAAAAGCATAGTAAGACATATTTAGCTTCTTAGTATATTTCACCTTACTCAGTAAAAAGGACATCTGTTATTGACTGATACCCCCTTAATTTGATAAATACTATCAATCTTGATTTTTGAGGCTCTGAAATGATGAGAATCTGGAAAGACTTCAACAACTCTATAGAACTAGCTGTTTCTTGTATGTGAAATGCTCCCCTACAATTATCTGTATAGCTCACTTCCTTTTCTATTTCAGGATGCTGCATAAATGTCATTTTGTGCTTAAGGCTTACTCTGATCAGCTCATTTTAACTTACCACTGTACTTTCTATTTATTTCTCAATGAATTTCCTCAGTGGCACTATTCCATCTAAATTTCCATAATTTTTTCCTTGTTTTTATGGTATCTTTCACCACTGGAATGTAAATTCCATGAAGGCAGAGAGTTTACCCTATTTTGCTCTCTACTGCGTTCCTAATGCCTAGGGCCCATCGTGGGTGCTCGATAAATATTTATTGGATGACTGAAAGAATGATATCCTCCAAATATAGGTTTGGAGCACTTGTTGTTGTTGTTGTTGTTGTTTTTGAGACAGAATCTCACTCTGTCACCAGGATGGAGTAAAATGGAATGATCTCGGCTCACTGCAACCTTCACCTCCTGGGTTCAAGCAGTTCTCCTGCCTCAGCCTCCTGAGTAGCTGGGATCATAGGCACACACCACCACGCCCAGCTAATTTTTGTATTTTCATTAGAGATGGAGTTTCACCATGTTGGCCAGGATGATCTCGATCTCCTGACCTTGTGATCTGCCCGCCTCGGCCTCCCAAAGTGCTAGGATTACAGGAGTGAGCCACCACGCCCGGCTGGAGCACTTTTTGAACATCCTATAACGTCCAACTTTATATTTAAATGTAGTTTCTAACAGAGATACACTCTATCCAAAGGCAGATTTTCTTTTCCTAATTATAACAAAAGTGTTTGTTGTAACATCCAGAGTCTTTCTTTCAAATACTTCAAATATCCAGGAACCTGACAGCTGCAAGATGTGTTCCAATCTTGGTCCACCATTGTCTACAGCAGGGTGACCTTGTTCAAATCACTTAGATTCTTGGAGCCTCAATTTCACGGTAATATAAAATAAAGGACATAAACTAAATGTTCTTTTTATTTTATTTTATACTCTGAAATTCTATGATTCTTTAAGATAGCTTCTTCTACCCATCAAATGTTTGTTTTCCTTTTTAAATTTTAATTTTTAAATGTTATATATTTATGCAGTACAATGTGATGTGTCAGTACATATATAATTACCATTTCTTTGTGGTGGAACATTTAAAATCCACTCTTTTTAGTAATTTTAAAATATACAATACTATTAACTACAGTCACCTTGCCATGCAGTAGATCACCAGAACTTATTTCTCCTGTCTAACTGAAACTCAATACCCTTATCAATCAAATATTTTAATCATTCCATGTGTATAGACATGTGGTGGTTAATCCAAAAAATGTAGCGAAGATGTAAGACCTAGTGCTAACACTACAGTTGTAAGAAATAATCAGGAAGATCTATTATCCAGGATTTTATATGTAAATTTATGTGAAAGTCACTTAAAAAAACCAAATGCTTCTGCTTCCTTACCATTACTCCCACCATTGACAGTTCTGAACTTGTGAATTACACCCTACATGAGCACAGTTCCTTAACTCATTTTTTATCCAGATTACAAAGCCACTGAACTGTCTTTTCATCTTGGATGCTCCATTGAACATACCATACAATTTTTCAACACCATAATTTGATCTGAGAACATCTGCAAAAAATCAGGAGCACATTTTTTTCCCCCTTCTCGGCACTTGACTTCAAGCCTCACGTTTCAGACATTGTTCCGCAGTTCCTGTGACATATTATTGAACAAACCATCAGCTATGCTTCTGTTTTGGAAGGTGTCAACATGAATAGAAAATGAGCCAGACTCACATCACCATTAACAGAATTAATTACCTGCTTAACCTTGTGTCTTCTAGAAATAAGAATCTCTTGGCATTTTCTCCACTGTTATTCTTTTTTTTTTTTTTTTTTTTTTTTTTGAGACAGAGTTTCGCTCTTGTTACCTAGGCTGGAGTGCAATGGCGCGATCTCGGCTCACTGCAACCTCCGCCTCCTGGGTTCAGGCAATTCTCCTGCCTCAGCCTCCTGAGTAGCTGGGATTACAGGCACGCGCCACCATGCCCAGCTAATTTTTTTTTTTTTTTTTTTTTTTTTTTTTGTATTTTTAGTAGAGATGGGGTTTCACCATGTTGACCAGGATGGTCTCAATCTCTTGACTTCGTGATCCACCCACCTCGGCCTCCCAAAGTGCTGGGATTACAGGCGTGAGCTACCGCGCCCGGCTCCACTGTTATTCTTTATTTAAAATGGCTTCTTATAACCATTGAGATTATTTCGTTCACATATATATATATTTTTTTCAAATAATCTGAATTTCCTGGAAAGAACTGCAAAGTTTTCTCTGGGCTCGGTGCTTCAATAGGTGAAAGTTCAATGTAAGGAAGTTCGACTGACAATTCAAATTTTATCTCAGTCACGCACACATGAAACCTAACAGTTACCTCCTCTTACTCTCATTCCATGCCTATGAGTCTTCTACGCCTTGTTTTCTCCTTCCCACAGAAATTCAGTGAGAAAGGCCACCATATTCTTTAATTCTAAACTCCCCACTTTTCTCCTTTCTTTCCTACTTGCATCCCATTTTCATGGGGAGTTCCTCCATCTGCTACTTTTCTCTATTATTATTTTTATCGGTATTTTATTTTATCTATTTTCTAATTCTATATTGGTTCACTAGGGCTCCCATTACAAAATGCCATGGACTGGTTAGCTTAAACACGGACATTTATTTTCTCAGAGTTCTAGAGGCTGGATGTTCAAGAGCAAAGTGTCAGCAGGATTGGTTTCTTCTGACGCTCTTTCCTTGACTTGTTGATGGTTAACTCTCACTGTATCTCCAAATGGTTTTCTCTTTCTGCATGCTTCCATGTCCTAACCTCCTCTTCTTAGGAACACCAGTTGTTTTGGATTAGGACCCACCTATATGACCTCATTTCATCTTAGTCACCTCTTTAAAGGCCTTATTTTCAACAACAGGCACATTTTGAGGCACTGGGGGTTAGGACTTGAACACATGAATTTTGGGGGAATATAATTTAATACCTGTGTTTCTCATTTTTCTTTCTCTTTGCTTACTCAGCTACTTTTCTTCCATTCTTTCCTATTCTTTTTTTATAACTTATATTTTAATGTTGGTCTCTATCTTTCAGATCCATCCCCTTTGCAGGACTCAGGGACACTACTTTCCTGGGTCACCCCTCTTTCCAAGCATCCCAGCAAATGGCCAAAACTTGTGGCTTTTGGTCTTGAGACTGAAGAGGGAAGATAGGAGATAAGATGAGACAGCAATCATGTGTGCGCACTCCACCCTGAATCAGATCCCAGGAAGTCTTCTGTGGCCGACCCTCTACTACAGCCAATAATAGGAAAAGGGGCAGAAAGACCAGTCTGCCAGATTTTGATCTTTGTGTTTGTTTCCATAAAGAATTAGATGTGTACTATCAACTTTGTTCATTTTAAATTTGCTGCTGACTCTTCACATTTAATAACTGAGCAGAAATACATCTGTTCTTCTTTCAAGTCTACTATATTTACAAGATAAATTGCTATCGATCTTATCAATTACCAGCCAAAACGCTGCACTGTGATGTTGAACCGTGGGCTTCACACTGTGTAGCCAGAGAACCTCAGAGAAGCTCTCCATGTTTTCCTTACTTAGAGGTGCGGGGTGACTAACAGCTCCTGACTGTCCCTTTCTGCTTCAGGAGGCTTGACCCCAATTCTCTTGCTCCAAGTGTTGATTGAATTGGAGCCTTCATTCTCTTTTCTAATGTAGAGTACAAGAGTAATACTACTGCTCTGGAGACATGTTATGTCTGTGATGTGTTGAGTTAGTTCTGAGTTTCGCAGGAGGCAGAGTAAGCCTGTGTTTAGGGCACCGTGCAAACCAGGAACACCAAAAAGATGTTTGAAAGGTTTTTATGTTTATTAATTATATATATTTTTAAATTCATTTATTTTCCTTTCTGTTCTGTGAGCAACGATGTATTTTTTTAAAAGCACCAAATGAGCTATCTTTGAGGGGAAAGTAAGATCTTTATTAGACTTCTTTCTTTTACTTTACATCTTGGTCTTACTATTTTTGTAATTTTGAATTAAATATGTGAAAAGAATGGACACGGCGTAAGATTTTTTATGCCGCTCTGTCTTAGTTCAACTTGCTTTATGTTTAAAGTGCAATTAGAAATGATAAACTTTTTATTTTAAAAAATCTTGAATGGAACCAGCATTTTAACTTGTTTTGAATAGACTTAGTTTTTAGAAGGCTCTGAATTCACGACATCCATAAAAAACATGATTCATAATATTCACTGGTTCTGGGCTTGCAACGTGTTTGTTCCTTTGTAAGTTGTACATATATTTTTAAACCCTCTTAAATTCTTACCTGTTGATGTCTCTAAGTATTTCTTTCATGTAAACTAATCCAACAGGAATTTCTGAGAGTGACAGCTCAATCATTGGCCTAACCTCATCTGCAGACTTCAGCCTCATCAAGAAACGAAGACAAAACTTCTTTCCATTAGGGGGGACTTTAAAGATCTCTAGGTTAAGAGAAACAAGACAACAAAAATATCCAGTTAGCCTGTTTGCCCTCCTTGATCTCAAGATCCAGTAACTGAATACTGGTATTGGTGAATTTCCCAATCCCTGGGGGATTATAGTCTTTCTCCCATTCTTCCTAAAGGACTTAATTTCAGTTCCTGCAGTACAGTGTCTTTTCACCACAGATGTTCATTCCACCTAAAGACAGAACTGGGAGGGGATTTATGGCAGATATTAGCCTATTTTTCTAAGTATTTTCTACTAGTTCTACCAATGAGAAAATTAAAGCTCAGTGACTCGCCCCAGGTCCTATGTCTTAAAGCCAGGTCTTCTGATTTGGCCTTATAGATACTGCTCTCACCTCTGCTTCACACCATTGCCCCTAGATAGTGTGCTTCCACATTCCACAGCAAATTTGACAACCAAATCAGAAAACTTTAAATGGGATTTAGTCACCCAGGGGTTATTTAAGAGCAAAAATTAGAAACATAGGTCGAAGAATCTGATCTAGACCAATTTATACTGAGTCTACTTTTGACTCTCTGGGTGACTGTGGGCCCATCCCTTAACCTACAGGTTTCAGTTTCCTCTTTTCTAAAATCAGGGAGGTGTTCATACAGTTCTGCTCAAAGTGTGGCCCATTGTCCTGTGCATCCACTTCACCTGGGAACTCGTTCCAGTGTAAGTTCTCAGGCTTCACCTCAGAACTTTCTGGGGAATGGGACCAATATCTATGCTTTATACAGCCTTCCAAGTAATTCTGATACACACTAATGTTTGTATGTGTAAAATACGAATCTATACCAGGGTTCAGCAAACTGCAGCTCTCAGGCTACCTATTTTTGGAAATAAAGTTTCACTGGAACACAGCCATTCTCATTCTTTATGCCTTGTCTATGTATGCTTTTGCACTCCACTGGTGGTGCTGAGTAGCTGTGTCAGGGCCAGGTGCAGTGGCCCAGGCCTATAATCCCAGCACGGTGGGAGGCTGAGGTGGGAGGATCATGTAATCCCAAGAGTTGGAAGCTGCAGTGAGCTATGAACCACTGCACTCCAGCAAGGGTGATAGAACAAAACCCTCTTTCAATTTTTTTAAAAAAGATGCTATATGGCCCCTAGGGCCTAAATGTATACTATCTGGCCCTTTGCAAAAAATGTTTGGCAACCTCTGGCCTAGGCCACCCTTCAGTTCACTTACTAGACTCAAATTACAGTATTTAAGGAGTTGGGCATCAATAATCGACCACTGGTAGGATTGTTCTGAAAATTTAGCCTTAAACAATAAATGAGATTACAGACATAAAAGAATATGATTCAAAACTGAGGAATGAGGCCTTGGAGCAGTTCATGCCCCTCTGCTTGCCCACTCTACTTCTGGGAAAGAGAAGCCAGTATCAGCTCCACGCTTGACCTCTTGCACTCCCCTTACCCATCTTACATTGCTTTCAAAAGCCCAGGGTTGGAAAGTCTAATGCTGATTCCTGACCATGCCAATCAAAGCTATCTTTTGTTTGACTTCTCTTGCTCAGCAATTTGCAGTATAATTTTTGTCTGTTGAAAGCTGCAAAGCTCAAAAAGTAAGGTAAATACTAGAATAATGTACAAATCAATGTTGCATTGACTAGAATCCTTCTTTTGGTTTATCTAAATATTTTTTACCCAAATGAACTTTAAATGACTCGTACATAGTGTATGTCCTCATTACTAGAAGAACTACTTGAATAATGCTGTTATTAATATGCATAGTCACACAAATTTGGCCCATGAGTATAAATATATTGCTCACATAGTGTACCTACATTAATACTTATTCTCTAAAATAAACATCTCTCCACTTAACTGGAGGGAAATGTACAATATTTAGTAGAATACTGAGCATGTAAAATGTACTAAAATGATGCCTATGTGATGGTGCAATATTAAGCATGTAGCCACATTACTGAAGAAAGCTCTCTGTAGTAAAGTCCACTAAGCGGGGAAACTTCTTGCTGTGCTGTTACACAAGATAATGTGTGAAAGCTAATGTATCACAGATAGAGAAGCAAATGATTTGAAGGAGTCTCTAGTCAAACCTCCAGAGGGATATAACTGCTTTCCAGTTTCGGCTTTTGTTTTAAATCAAAGCAAAGCAGTAACCATGTAAATAACCTTTGCAGGAAGAGTGTGTGTTTGCTGCTAAATGTTTCACTTACTAGGAAAAGGACTGAATGGGTGGAGTTCCAGTGAGCCACGTTTCCTAGCAGGCATTCTGTCCTAAAGGAAGGAGGAGGATTTATGAAAGGTCATTATGTGGTAAGAAATAGTAATAAGAAATTGAATGCATTATTTGCAAATATCTTCATTTGACAGATGTACAGTGAGACTCAGAAAAGCAGTGCAACTTACTTAGGGTCACAAAACTAGTCAACAACAAGCCAGAACCATGTCCAAACCTCTGAATTCTCTACCTCTACCTGTGTGGTATTTGGAGATGGGATAGAGGCTTAAGACAGTCAACTCGTAGTCAGCATAGGAGGCTATAAAATAATTTATATCTGTAAAATCCTTCTTTCTTACACTGACTCACTAATCTGTAAAAACTGAGGTAGGAAATGAGCACTGACATCAAAGAGATTAGTTATCATTAGCAAGCCTGTCTTTTTCTTCTGCTCCTAGAGCTGCCTGTGCCCAATTTCACATCATCACAGGCTGTTATCCAAGTGGCAACAGGAACTTGTCCAGGACAGATAAGGCAAGTGATAAAGTCAAGGTAGACTTTCTGAGTTGGGAAGGATCTGAGAGGCCACCTATTAAAATGCGCCACCCATCACAGAAATCTTCCCTGTAATGTTATTGTTGATGGATGGACGATTTGACCTTTGTTTACTATTTTGAGTGTCAAAGTTTGCTTTGTGCTGAGCCAATGTGACCCATCACATAGTGCAGTTTATCTGGAAATTGGTGATCAAGTCTATATAGTATAGTTTATAAGCATTTTGCGATCTGCAAGCAGATGTTAGGCTAAGCAGAGAGAGGGGTAACTCGAATCCAGTAGTCCCATACCCTGCAAGTAATGGTCTACATGGACGAAGGGACATTTTTGTATATAACACTTGTCAGCAGTTGGACTGGGGGAAGATGGAGGGGAAAGGACACACAGGTATTTTTTATATATACAGATGGGGTATAGGCTAGCTGTGGTCCTAGTGGGAACATGCATGCATAACGCTTCCAGACATCAAGTGAGATCGGGAAGAAAGGGATGTAAGAATCCTAACCTGGGTACTCAAGCCCAGCAGTACATTCTGCGATGTGCTAACTAGATAAATCAATCTTTTAGTTTTATACCACACCAGTGAGTTTCTGCATTCAACAGACGCCAAGTTTGCTGTATCCTTTGGAAGGAAAAAGGAAGCAGGACTTGGAGACCTGGACAAGCTTAAGGATGTAAGTAAAGAACGTACTGCTGCTGGTGGTCTGGGGCACTGCATGATTTCTGAATGAGGCAACATACCAGATTCTTTTAGCATCTGGGCTCCAATCTAACTTTCCAGCTTCATTTCCTGCCATTGGACCCCTCCCTTATCTTACTTACCACTCCCCTTCCCCAAACCAACACCGCCTTTGTTCCAGCTGTACTATGCTTTCCAGCAATGCACAAACCCCTCAACAACGCTCTATGCCAGACTTTTCCCTCAGCTTTGTCCAGCCTGTCCTCTAAGTTTGACCTGGGATGCTCCCATGCATACTCCTGACCCACCTTTGCGAAGCATGCCCTCTTCCAAGGTGAGGGCAAAGGCAACTGTTTCCATATCCCTCAGGTTTTCAGGATGGACACTGTTTCTTACTTACTTCATGTGCTTGATATTTAGAATAAATACACAAATATTCAGTGGTATATAAGTGCAAATTAGGGTTGTCCTGAAACAGTCTTTCCCTGGAATTAGCTTTTATGTGGTTGTAATGTTCCCACTCTATCTTCCCACATTTCTGAAATTCTAAATCTATGGGATCTTTAGAACTTTAGTTTTTTATTTAAAATTGAGGCAATAGCATTAATACCTCATAGGTTTAGAGCATTAAATGACATAATGTATTACCATGCTTAGCAAAGGGCCTGGTATATGAGCAGGGGCTCAGTTATCATTGGTTTATATTTCATTCTCATGGTGCTTATGCTTTTATTGATTGTTCTATTGATTTTTGATCAATTTTGACTATCTGTTTATATGATTATTCTAATAAGACTGAAGAGGGGATTTACGAGCTAGTAAGAAAGGCTAAACTTCTACATCTAAAACAGGAACTCACTGGCCTTACACTAAAAAGAAAATAAATGTGATATCAATGGAGAAAATCTTTGCTTTAAGTTGTGACCCACATATTTCTCAGCAGGAACTTGTTGCTTTGACGTTTTTGAAAACTAACTTCCAGTTCTTACCTCCAGGAAGAATAGAAACAAACCACGTAGGGTCAAATGGCATCTTTGCCCTTGATCCATTTCCCTTTGTGGCTTCTTGCAAAAGCTCAGTATCGGCACTGTGGAGCAAACTGGTCCTAGGTATAGCCCAGATATTTCACATGGCATTTAAAATCCATTTTCATTGCTCTGAATTTGGTTGGCATTAAGATCACCCATCACCTTCTTCTACATAAAATATATTTTATTATAAATTCAAATCATAGGTCATGATTTAAGCATTTCCTTCATGAGCCAAAAATCATCTCATTCCTCATAGACCCCATTTGCATCATATTTTTAAACTCTACCTAGTCTGAATTAAAAATCACCCAAAAACTTATCAAATTGGTGCCTTGAATATGCTTTTTAGTTCATGAAAACCAATGTCATTGCTGCATTCATCTGTATCAAAGAACAAGTTTAACCTTATTCAGATCTGTCACAATTATTTGTTAGGCTGAAAGCTATTGACTATTAATGGTAATTACTTGCTTAAGGAGTCCCTCCCCAGGTCCTGAATTTCAAATCATAGCACCTCCAGGCTTACCGGCAGGGGCTATGACAGAGGCTGAGCCAAGAGTGGGGAGCTGAAGCTGCCCCGTTTCCTCTGGGAGGCTCCCAAGGAGATTGATGGAATCACAGATAGTCTTTAACCAAACACCAAGCCTACCTGACAGGAACCACACAGCAATTCAAAGGGTCCCAGAGCAAGAGCGATGCATTTTAAACATACTCCCAGCCTTCCCTCTGTCAGTAACAAATTAGATTTGTCACTTTCTCCAAGCAGATTTAGTGAGGACATTACCAATGTTAATGATCTGTGCTCGCCACAGGAGGAAGACTCTGGAAGCAGAGTTTAGTAGGACCCAGGGAAAGCTTTCATTTCTTTCTTTTCTTTTGGCTGCATGGTAGCATGACAAGGCTGCTTTTCTAGTTACCCCATTCTCAAGTTTGGGGAATTTCAGGTGATACGATGTGAAAATCTCATATATTTTACTCCTCAAAAGACTGGCCAACACTTACCCACTGTTGGTTCATATGCACTGGTTCAATTTGGGAAAGTCAGAGGAATTACCCTCTACAAACAGTGTGTGTGCTGGGAGGCAAAGGAGGGAGGATATTCTATAGGACACAGGCTCTCCAAAGTTGCCCGTTGAGAGGTAATGTTGCTTGTTTGTTTTGAGACAGAGTGTTCCTCTGTCACCCAGGTTGGAGTGTAATGGCGTGATCTTGGCTCACTGCAACCTCCGCCTCCTGGGTTCAGGAAAGTCTCCTGCCTCAGCCTCCTGAGTAGCTGGGATTACAGGTACGCGCCACCATGCCCAGCTAATTTTTTGTATTTTTAGTAGAGACAGGGTTTCACCTTGTTGACAGGGATGGTCTCGATCTCTTGACCTCGTGATCCACCCGCCTCGGCCTCCCAAAGTGCTGGAATTACAGGCGTGAGCCACCACGCCCGGCCTCTTCAGGACTTTTTTCTTTTCCTTGTCTTCTTGCCTCTCCCGTATGCATTTCTTTGGCACACACTTTACTTCTCTCTTCCCTTTTCCCTTTTAGAGCTGCCATCCCTAACTGGCCATTCTTAGTCAAGAGATGACTAAGTTCTCTGAGACATCTCCACTGGGAACCTTGCCTCAGTGTGTGCAGGTTTGAATTGCAGGCTGGCTGCGTTTTTGATAACTCCTGAACATAATGTATTATCATCTAGGGATAGAGGAAGCCAGTGGCATTTGGACTGAGCAGCTCAAGGAACATATTTTTCGATGTATTGGATTTTGCAAAGTCTGCATTGGATTTCGCCCCATAGGTATACTGCTTATTTATTCTTTTAATTTTCAGGCTTTTGTGGATTCGAGAGGGCCTGGATCCACAGGAGCCAATTATGCTGAAGCCTTTTTAAGTTTGGCTTAAAATCTAAGATGCAAAGAAGAATATTCTGAACTTTGTAAGAAATAGTTTATTGCCAACATGTTAAACAACTGTGTTTAAAATCCAGTAGTAAGCAAAGGATAAGCATGAAGTAACATCTGTTAACATATGCATGTGTCACCTTTTGCTGTGGAAGCAAGGAAACCCAAACTTTCAGTTGTTTATACCACACACGTTTATTTCTCACTCCTGGGTTCTTTGATTGGCGGTGGCTCTCCTGGGCTTGGCTGGGCTTCTCTGGGCTTGGCTTCAGCTTGGGTTCAACTCTATTCCACTAATCCTCTTTCTGGAAACCAGGCTCAAGAAGCATTTGAGATGGATCAAATGCCCCCTGAGGGCCTTCCTGGTACCCCCAAAACGCACTCCCCTCCACCTCCCACTCCACACACAGCATGGAAATAAAGGGAAATCTTCAGGTCCTTCAGGGAGCATAGCTAGCCCTGAGTAGTAAAAGAGGAGCTTGATATGCAAGAAGGTAATAGTAGCTTAAAACAATAGCCAAGGAATAGTAGCTTAAGACAAGTCAGTGACCTTTGTTAGAGTCACAACATGTTTTGTTTTCTGTAGAAACTAAATATAACATCTTTTCCTTTTTAAGATTATCACTCTCTATTACCCAAGCTGAAGTGCAGTGGTGTGATCATGGCTCACTGCAGCCTCAAGCTCGTGGAATCAAGTGATCCTCCTGCCTCAGCCTCTTGAATACCTAGGAGTACAGGCATGTGCCACTAAACCCAGAAAATGTTTTAGTTTTTAGTAGACATGGGGTCTCACTTTGTTACCCAGGTTGGGCTCTAACTCCTGATCTCAAGCAATCCTCCTGTCTCAGCATCCCAAAGCACTGGGATTACAGGCATGAGACACTACATCCAGCCAACATCTTAACACATGTCCGCGAGTTGTTTCTCAGAAACTCAGACTACCACCAAATAGTTCCTCTGACACACAGATAAAGGGAAACTGAGGCTTGAACTCTGATCACTGTTCTTTGTTCTAAATTTCTTCCTGAGGGGCCTGGAAGAAGCCATGTCCATGAGCCAAAACTAACATTCTTTTATGCTGTTCCCAAATGTTTAGATAAACTGTTCCCTCCTTAACCAATGGCAAAGCAGAAAATCTTTGCATTCATCTATGACCTGTGGGGCTGTGCTTTGAGATGCCCTGACTTTTTAGAGCAAACTAATGTGTAGTATTTGTGTATTGATTTATAACTTTGCCTGTAACTTCTGCTTTCCTGCCTTTAAAAATCCTTATGTAGCCATTAGAGAGCTCGAGTCCAAGGCATAAACTGCTCGATTATCCTTACTTGGTGCCCTACAAATGAATGCCCTTCTTTCTCCCACAGCAAACTTTAGTGTGGATGTTTGGTCTTACTACAGTAGGCACACGGAACCCAGCATGGTTCAGTAATACCTTTACTATCTGGGGCAAGCTGTTCAGGTGACAAAGGACTGAAGCTCAGGAGGGAAGTGGAAACATGGATTTCTCTTAAATTCTTTCCTTGGGGCTGGTACAACATCCCTGCCATCCACATTTCATTGTTCCAAGCATGCCATTGGACAAAGCCCAAAGTCGATGGGACATAAAAGGTTCCTGACACATAGGTCTTAAAATCCTTGGAATTTACTCTCTTTTGTATGCTCATGAAATAACTAATTTGGGAGGGAGTCTAGATAAACTTCAGGAGGGGCAGGCTGTTCCCCAGGAAACAAACCATTTGATTACAGAGTTAGAACTTCTAGCCTTACCACCCTGGGATGGAAAAGAGACTGGTGATCATATTTAATCGCCAACCCCCAATGATTTAATCAATCATGCCTATGTGATGAAACCTCCGTGAAGACCACAAACAATGAGGTTCAGGCAGTTTCTGGGTTGATGAACACATCCATATGCTAGGAGGGTGGTGTTCATACCCAGATTGGGCATGGAAACTCTGTGTCTTTCCACCCTGACTTTCTTCCAGGCATCTTGTTTATTTGGCTGTCCGTAAGTTATATCCTTTATGGCAAACCAGTAATCATATGCGATGCACTTTCCTGAGTTCTGTGTCATTCTAACAACTGGACCTGGGGGGAAACAATTCATTTTAATCCCAGAATTGGAAGTGTGGGTAGCCTAGAGACCCTACCTTCTCCCAGCTGGTGTTTGAAGTGGGCACTGTTTTGAGGGACTGAGCCCTTAACCTGTGAGGTCTGTGTTAATTATGGATAATGTCAGAATTGAATTGAATTGATAAACACCAGGTCAGTGTTGGAAAAATAGCTGGTGTTGGAATAGAGGGTATTCTAACCACAGGGAAATCAGGCTCTAGGGATGAATAAATATGAACAAATCATGCAGTCTATCACAAGGTATTTTGGAACAGATTTAAGTGCATTGCAAATGCTTAGCACTGTTGAGTATTCTCAAACTCCAATTTCCCAGTTCATTCCCTACTCAACTGTGGCAATGTCTCCTTCCTTAATAAAAATATCAACGTCATTCAGCATTAGACTCAGGAACTCTTGTTTCCTAGTGAACATTTCATATTACTTTAAATGATAAGACAGAATTATGAGTATAGATTTTGGGTCCCTAGCGAGGCTTTAAGAACTTGAAGGAAGATGCTCCATCTTATCTATTCTGTGTATTTATTTATGCAAAGTCTGGCGCACAGACAGTGGCAGGTGCATTTTGCCTATTGATACCCTATAGGTAGCAGAGGTCTTATTATCATATAAGTATAATTATAAAGACATGTACTTAAAGAATGTTTAAGAGTCCCCTAAGAATATCACATATTTGTTTACTCAAGCTTCCCACCCATCTCTGACTTGTCTCCCACTCAAATTATATGATGAAAAAAAAGCAAAGAAATGTAAAACAACACAGAGAAGTCCAGCATAGTCCTGGGTGCTTTCCTTTCTTTAGCAACTTCGATTTGCCTACAGTTCTGTGAGAGGAATATCAGAGCAACACTTTCACCCCCAGTTGTCCAGATGAGGAAGTAAAGACTCAGAGACATAGTGTCATAATAGAACAATTAGCAGGTAACAGAGCCACCAACTGAACTTAGTCCTGTACAACAAAAGCTTTACTCTCTACTTGATATTTTTCCACAGCACTGGTCCCAGACCACATCTTAAGGAATTAGCAGCTAAGAAATGCTGTCATCAATAGTATGAAATCTATCAAATGTTACCCACATGTGAAAAAGAAAAAGATAAAGTAAGGAGAAAGGAGCCTGGTGTTAGCTGTCTCTGGCAAACGTTATTGTTTATGACCAGGGTTCATTTGCTTATTTTCCAGAGCCCGCTATGCTCATTATGCTTAAGTATACCATAAACAACCCTCCAAAAGTTGGCAAATTTGTGAACTGGCAATTAAGCAAAGAAGATAAACAGGCTGAGTGCAGTGGTTCACACCTGTAATCCCAGCACTTTGGGAGGCCCAGGTAGGAGGACTACTCGAGGCCAGGAGTTAGAGACCAGCCTGGGCAATGTAATGAGACCTTGTCTCCACAAAAAAAAAAAAAAAAAATTAGCCAAGCATGGTGATGTGCACCTGTAGTACCTACTACTTGGGAGGCTGAGGAAGGAGGATCACTTTAGCCCAAAAGTTCAACGTTATGTTGAGCTATGATTGTGCCACTGTACTGCAGCCTGGGTGAAAGAGTGAGACCCTGTCCCTGAAAAAAAATAAAATAAAAAAATTAAAAAAAATAAACAGATGGCAAATAAGCACATGAAATGACACTGACACCCAACATTATTAGCCATTAGGAAAATGCAAGTTGAAACCACAGTGAGACACTGCAACACGTTAGAATGGCTAAAATGAAAAAGACGGACGATAACAAGTGGTGAATGGTGTAAAGTATAAAGTGACTGGAACTCTCATACACTGAATGAAAAGTAAAATTGTATAGCCAAAACTGTACAATCACTTTGTAAAATAGGTTGGAAGTTTTTGAAAACTAGTATATGAACTATATAACCCAAATATTTGACTACTAGGTACTTAAGAAAAACAAAAACATATACATACAAAAAGTCATACACAAATGATCATAGTAGCCTGATTTATAATAACTCCAAACTGGAAACAACCGAAATGTCATCCATGGATGCATGCATAAACAAAGTGTGGAATGTCCATTCAGTGGAGTACTGCTCAGTGAATGAACTGTAGATCCACATAACGTGTAACTGTAGATATACATAACATAGATGAATCCCAAAATAATTGTGCTGAGTGAAATAAGCCAGACCACCCAAAACACTATGTTCTTCAATTTTACGAAATTCTGAAAAGTGTAAACTGATCTGTAGTAATAAAAAGCACATCAGTGATTAGACAGGGATGGGAGGTGAGGAGATACGGAGGAAGAACTACAAAAGGGCATCATGAAACTTTTGCAGGTGATAAGTGTTTATCATCTTGATTGTGGTGATTGTTTCATGGCATCTACATATGTTAAAGCTTATTAAATTGTACCCTTGAAGACAGAAAAGTTTACCATATGTCAGTTATACCACAAAAAGTTTCTTTTATTAATTTATTTATTTAGAAACAGGGTCTCTCTCTCCCTCTCTCTCTCTCTCTCTCTCTCTCTCTCTCTTTCTCACCCAAGCTCAAGTGCAGTGGTGCAATGACAACTCACTGTAACCTCAAACTTTTTGACTCAAGTGATACTCCTGCCTCAGTCCCCCAGGTAGCTAGAACCATAGCCATGCACCATCACACCCGTCTAATGTTTTAATTTTTTTGTAGAGATGGGGTCTCACTATGTTGCCCTGGCTGGTCTTGAACACCTGACTTCAAGTGATTTTCCTATCTCAGCTTCCCAATGTATTGATATTGCAAGAGTAAGTGATGGCACCCAGCCAAGCTTTTTATAAAAATCATATCATATAGGCATAGTGTAAAGAAAAATTATTTCAGATATGAAAACTTAGATCAGTGTCTGGCACATTTTAAATGCTCTATGCATGCTAAGATCTTGTGATTATTATTCTCACTGTTATTGAAAGGGATGTTGCACCATTTGCTGGTATTATATATAATCTGTAAAGATCTACTTTGTACTCTCTAAGGTAATTGCCTTCTTATGTCACCACTCAACCATGACAAAGTTGACAAAATCTAGGACAAAGCCTTAAGACTAACTCTCACCAAAGAACATTCTCTCATGTCTACCTTTTGCACTGTGAAAAGTATATTAGGAAAATAGGATCTCGTCTGTGTGAAGCCAATTCTTTCTCCTGAGGAAGGCTTTTGATAATCCTTAACATGACACAGTAATTTAGCATTACTGAGCTCAAGAATGCTGAATAGGACTCAACAGTTTCTAAATGTTTCATTATTTCATGGGGAGCCAGAAGTGAAGCTAGCCTCACTGAAAGATTCATCAGAATCCAGGTGTTTTGGCAGTTGTGCCTATTTTTTCCCAGATATTAAAAAAGATTATATTCTCATCACTTCTTTACTCATGTACTCATGCATGATGGTATTCTAATATCATTGCTAGGTGTTTCGACTTCGTGGCGCCCAAATTCCTGTTGAGACCCAAAGACTCTACAGGAAATAGCCTTGAAAATGTAAGTAGTTCAAGAGTTTCTCTTTAGGTTAGAACTGTGGGTAAGAAATAAAAAGTTTACTAAGAGTACTGGGTACTGACCAGCAGCCACCAGCAGAATGAATGTAAGCTGTAAGCTATGTCTTAAGTGAGAATGTATAAGTGACTGCATTTGCAGATTAGGTCTGGGCTGATTGGTGATCAAAGAAATAATGGAGATCTGCAAAGATTAGACTTGAAGTGTGTTACCAACATGTCTAAGCCTTTTAAATATACTACCCTGATAGCTTTCATCTTCATTATTTAATGGCAATATCTTCTGCTCTCAATTTTGTCTCCACTACTCTCTATATAGGGGCTCTCTGTTTTACTGACCACTAGTGGGAGAAAGAGGGGTGAAAAGATAAAATTCATGATATTTTTATTTTCATTATCAGGTATTAATTTTGCTTATTTTCTCCCTTTTAGCAATCTCCTGTATGAAAATTAAAAGAGAAGGCTGAATTCAGGATGGATTGAACATAATCCTTGTCTTCATATTTACAAATAAGCAAAATGCAGCCTCATTGAGGTCAGGGGAAGTATCTTGCTCATCATTTTTTTCACAGTACCTAAAACATATTGGACCAAGAAACCACAGTGTATGTAAAAGAGAAACGGAAACAACCAAACAACCTGTTTTATACACAGGGAAACCGTTATTCATTCACCTCTATTTCTGAGATGGGGAAAATAAGAAACAGAGTGTACGTGATTTTCCAAAGAAGAGAAAGCAAGGAAGTTACAGAATCAATATTTTTATACGGAAACTTGTTATTGAAATATAAAAATATACAGAAAAGTCCACATGTGCTAAATATCTAGCTAAAGAAAGTTTGAATTTAAATGACCAGCTTGGGGTGGAATTGATTTCTTAAAATTTTGAGTTTTCTAATTCATGGATATAGTAATTTATTTATGTATGTCTTCTCAAATTTATTTCAGGAAGTAGGTTTCAGTATAAAAATTGTATCCATATTTTATTAGATCTGCTCCTAAATAATTAATGTTATTTGTGCTTCTATAAATTGTATTTTTAATAAATTTCAAATAAAATTTATTTTAGATGATACATTAAAATATAATTGATTTTTGTATGTTGACCTTAAATCCAGTGACCTCATTAAACTGGGTAACTATTCTTTTGCATTTTTCTGTAGATTTATTTGTATTTTGTCTTCACACACTAAGGCATGTATGAATAATGACAACTTAATTAATCCTTTTAAATGCTTACAACTTTCATTTCATTTTCTGACCTTTGTGCATTGCCTAGGGTTTTATTACATATTGATTAGAAGTGGGAATAAATAAATCCTTACCTCAGTCCTGCTTTTAGCTGGCAGTTTTGGCTATTTTTAGCTAAATACTGATCTTAAGAATGTTTGTTTCTATCGCTAATTTGTAATGGGTTTTTATTACGTATGACTAATAGATTTTTGGCATCTTTTAAAATGAATATATTATTTTTCTTTCTTTTCAATATTAGTGAATTCCACTGACAATTTTTCAAATGTTAAGCCAAAGATACAATCATAAAATAATCAAATTAGGTCATTTTATAAAAGGATTACTACATATAATTACATACAGCTGACTAATATTTTATTAAAACTTTTGTATATGTGTTCATGATTTACTGACCTCTAATTTTGTTTGGCTTTACTACACCGTCATTTTCCTAATACCTTGATTTTGATACTTAGGTACTTAATTTCTAGTCTTTCTTTTTAAAATATACATATTCATATATACATAAACATATATGTGTGTGTGTGTGTATATCTGTATACACACATACATTCCATAAACTGCACTCTGCAACAGCTTTAGTTTCATTGCACAAATTTTGATAAATTGTATTTTCATTGTCATCTACACAGCAGGATTAAAATCCAGAATTTCTAACTACATTCTAGAATTCTTTCAACTGAAGGTGTAGCACCATTTTCTTTGTCATTCATAAATAAATGATTTTCAAACTTTTAGTTGAAAACAAATATCAAAGGAAATAAAATTGCCATTTTTAGTTTGCAAACTCTGCTAGCAAGTGTGTCATGCTTGTTCTTTGTTTCTTTATGTTTTTAGGTTTAACACTTACAACAATCTTGGAGGGATGTGCCTTTTTACCCTCTTTTCAAAAATGAAGAAACATATGCATAAAGTGATTATGTGATTGTATCTATCCAGCTAAGAAATATGTAGCTGAGCCAGGATTTGAAGATGAACTTCCCCAGCTCCCACATCTGTTTTTCTTCCATGCCCCCTACTCTATGCTACCTCTACACATACCCCATGCACTCAAGTCATGTCATCTAGGAATTACAGCTAGAGCAAGCAAGGTACCTCGGGCCCTTATGTCTTGCAAGTAAGAAAACAGTCTCAGAAAAGATGCCTGGCTCATGCAAGACCATTTTGCTAGTGAATGGTTGAACCAGAACCAACTCTAAGGTGTCCTAATTTCTAAGGTAACCATCTTCCTGCTTTTGTAAACTGCATAACAGCTCGCTTTGAAGAACAGGCAGTGCTGACCCACCATCAACAATGCTTCCATGAACAGGTAGTTCAACTGGTAGAAAACCTTAAGAAGAAATTAAAGGCATTTGTCAGGATTCTTCTTTTTAAAAAGTAAAGAATACTGACATTAGTCCCCATTAGCTCCTTTACATTCTTTGAATAACTTCTTTAAGTTGTTGAAACAAAAGTTTTATTGTATCCCATTGGCAGTCACTGAAGGGAATTAATATGGAGAGTAGGTAATAAGAATTCCCAAGTTGTCAACAAGAGATTTCCTGGAAATGCCAAAAACTGTTAACTTGGCTTAAACTTAATTTCAGTGACCAGAATTCAGGCATGTGAATTCTCTGAGGGTTGACTGCTAATCCACCTGCTACTTTTTTTCATCTTTTTTTTTTTTTTAAGATGGAGTCTTGTACTGTTGTCCAGGCTGGAGTGTAATGGTGCCATCTTGGCTCCCTGCAACCTCCGCCTCCTGGGTTCAAGTGATTCTCCTGCCTCAGCCTCCCAAGTAGTTGGGATTACAGGTACCTGCCACCATGCCCAGCTAATTTTTGTATTTTCA
Source organism: Aotus nancymaae (assembly GCF_030222135.1). Classification (NCBI taxonomy): domain Eukaryota; kingdom Metazoa; phylum Chordata; class Mammalia; order Primates; family Aotidae; genus Aotus; species Aotus nancymaae. The sequence goes on along the minus strand of NW_026988494.1, from coordinate 2,705,357 downwards.
GTAGAGATGATGTTTCCCATGTAGGCCAGGCTGGTCTCAAACTCCTGACCTAGAGTGATCCTCCCACTTCAGCCTCCCAAAGTGCTGGGATTACAGGTGTGAGCCACCACTCCTGGTCTTTTTTTCTTCTCTTGGCCTCTGGCAGTTTTGGATGTTACCCCTCTAATCCCCAGGCAATTCTTTCAAGGAGACCCAACGCTTTGAAATTGCATCCCTGTGGGCTGTGATAGCAAAGAGAAGATAGTCGCTGCATGATTTAACTTTTCTTCCTTATGTACACCCCTGTCAGAATCTCTGTCACACAGTCTAGAGGCAGAGATGAAGCCAGTGAGAGAAAATATAAACTGTAAAACTCTGTTCTGAGAAAACACATCATCCAATGAATGCCTTGTAGCTTTCGCTGAGAGACAATAAATGTTACTGCTCTACAGTAAGGAGAAATGAGAAATCCTATTCCCAAGGGAAAGAAAATATATCTCCACATATGACAAGTAGTTAACATTATGGATGGTATCTGCCTGGGCTCTTATCATGATGTAAATTTGTTTTCTATTCACTGGCTTGAATAGTAACAAAATAATATTGAAATGTGAATAAAGAACCATATTTGAATTTTATTACAGCTTCACAGTAATCTGATTGTGGGGGGGATGTTTAGTAGTAAACAAAAGCAGAGAGCAGTTAGTCAACTTGAATATATATACTCCATATTGGAAAGTCAATCTGTTTATTAATAATAAGCCAAATGCTTATTGGAATGAAGCTTGTTTTTTTGTTCAGCATCGCCAACATTATATGATTGGAGTTTACATAAAGTTCCTAAACTGGTTTGTACTAACTTGTTGACAAGACTGTTTATCATCCCTTTTGAATGAAACATAAAATAAAATTTTGGCCACAAGGCCCATAAAAACTATCTTAAAACTATCATAAAAACTATCTTCTGCCTTTTTCTCCCCCAGGAGTAGACACACTACCTGTGAGGTTCTGGATGAATCTCCTTCAGATTTATCCTTTATATTAAACTGTTCAGAGACAGAACTCATAATTCTTATAAACTTAGTGTAGCACATAGGTTTAGGTGAGTTTGAAGGTGTACAGTGACAATAATGAACTGAGGACTTTTAAGACTTAAGGTGATGCAGAAACTCCTAGTTCTGCTGCATGAAGTGAACTCTAGCATTTCAAGTAGACATAGGAGATTTTTTAAGTTATCTTTTTACTCCTTGTATCCATAATTTCATCAGGTCTGTCACTGAACTTTTAGAGAGCTACTGATTTTTACCATCTGCTAAATTAGATGTTTACAAGTCCTTATTTGAAAAAGGAAAGTTAATGACGGAGGTGTCATATCTTGAAGAACTGTAGAAAGGTCTGTTTACTGTTGAGGGATAAAATAAAAAGTGGTACATTTATTCAGTATAATGTGGTCAATAACCTAAATCACATTATAAAATAATTCTCTCTCTACCATCTTAAGTTAAAAAAAAATTAGTCCTGGTGAGGATATGGAAAAATGTAAGGAAGTAAGAAAATACTGAGTGTTAGAAAAGTCAATGAATTTGCTGAAAAATACATTTTGACGTTCTTGGCATTATAAAGACCAATCCTGAAGAACGTAAGTGGTGACCGCATTGTGTTGCATAAGACATAGGGATGGATAAGGCTGTAACACAGGTAGGGGAAGGAAGAGGTAAGAGAGACAGAGAGAGACACAGAGAAAGAAAGAGCAAGCACGCAAGTGAGCCAGGAGGTGACAGAAGATCTTGCATGCTGCACTATGACATCTTCTTGTGACCACCCACCTTTTATTTTTATCTATAAAGAAAAATCACAAAACTTGAAGAAAGAGCCTTGTGTTTAGGTTGGTGCAAAACGAATTGCAGTTTTTGCAATTACTATATATATTTTTTTGAGATGGAGTTTGGCTCTATCGCCAGACTGGAGTGCAGTGGCACAATCTTGGCTCACTGCAACCTCCACCTCCCAGGTTCAAGCGATTCTCCTGCCTCAGTCTCCTAAGTAGCTGGGACTACAGGTGCACCACCACACCCAGCTAATTTTTGTATTTTTAGTAGAGGTGGGATTTCACCATGTTGGCCAGGATGGTCTCTATCTCCTGACTTCTTGATCCACCTGCATTGGCCTCCCAAAGTGCTGGGATTACAGGCATGAGCCACCATGCCTGGCCTGCAATTACTTGTAATGGCAAAAACCACAATTACTTTTGTACAAACCTATAAAAATCAGGTAATTAACTGGGCTTGGCATTCAGAGAGTCTGCAGGTCTCACAAAGATTAGAGGAAATAATGTTAGGGCTCAGGGCCAGGCATGGTGGCTCATGCCTGTAATCCCAGCACTTTGGGAGGCTTAGAGGGGCAGATCACTTGAGACCAGGAGTTCAAGACCAGCCTGTCTCTACTAAAAATACAACAATTAGCTGGGCATGGTGGCAGATGCCTGTAATCCTAGCTACTCAGGAGACTGAGGCAAAAGAATTGCTTGAATGCAGGAGGCAGAGGTTGCAGTGAGCTGAGATCACACCACTGCACTCCAGCCTAAGCAACAGAGTGAGACTCCATCTCAAAAAACAACAACAACAAAAAAGTTAGAGCTCATAACCAAAGAGAGAAAATGGAGAGACATATAAAGCCTTCAAAAGGCACCGGAATAACAAAAGGTCTTCACATGGCAGCCAGCTCTACAATTGGAATTTCAGCTGTTCACAGATCTGTGAGCGGTGGCAAGGTAGGGTGCAGCTGACATTGGCCACATGTTTACAGTAGGACAACACTGTATGTACAACTTTCTGGTTTTTAAATTTTGTTTTGTTTTGCAGCAAAGAAGGAGTTTACTTGACATGAGGCCAGCCTTCCAGGAGGGAGACGGAGTTATTACACAAATCAATTTCCCTGAAGTGTGGAAGTGAAGAGTTTCCAAGGATAACTTGGTGGGCAGGGGACTACAGAGTGGGGAATGTTGATTGGTTGGGGATTAAAATATAAGGGTGTTGAAAATGGTCCTGTACACTGAGTCAGTCTCTGGGTGAGGGCCACAGGACTTTTTATATATGTGTGCATATGTGTATATATGAAGGAATTACATATATATGAAGGGATTATATCAAACATTGATAGTATTTCTCTCTCTGGATGCTAATGTCATATGGGAGTGTTTTCATTTCTATCTTCCTCTATTTCCTTATTTTCCAAATTTCTATAATAAATACTTGCTATTTAGTATACATAATTAAATATAATTTCCCTAACAAAATCCAAAATTCTAAGTTTCCCATTTGTATCTTTCTAGTCTTTTAGATTTTGTGGGTAATTTTTAATAAAAAGTAGTAATTTTCACCAGCTAACTAAAGTAGGACTGGTTTTTATGAATATCTTTGCTACTGCTATTTCTTGCATATTGCTTTTTTCCTTGGCGTTCACTTTTCCTCAGGCTGACGTGTTTTAAAAATAACCTTCAGTGAGGGTTTATGAATGGTTAAGTTTTTAAATATTTGTGGATCTGCAAATGTCTTTACTTTGCCCCTTAGTTTTTAAATGATAGTTTATGGGAGTACAGAATTCTAAGTTGTCAGTTATGTTCTCTTTAAACTATAAAGATATTACTTCATTGTCTTCTGCCATTTATTATTACTGACGAGGAATCTAACTGCCAGTCTACCTTTTTACTTAGAAATCTGCCATTTCTGGTAACAACTTTCTATTTCCAAATTTTAAAAAAGTTTCAGATACATCACACATACAGACAACACTAAATAATAATTGTAGTGTAAACACCCAAATAAGTACTGTTTGTGTCAAGACATAGAGTCTCACCAGCATCTTACATTTACAATGTGCCCCTTCTCAACTGCAATGTCTTCTCTTTTCTCTAGGAGTAACCAGTAGTTTGGCCTTTATGATAGGTGTATTCTGATTTTTTAAAGTAGAGTTTAATTGTATTATAGAGATCTCTAAACAATACAGTAGAGTTTACTTGCTTATGAAAATTTATTAAATATGCTAAAACAGACCAAGACCCCTTACCATCCCCAGTAAAGAGAACAATTTTCTTTCCTTTCATTCAGTATTCTGGTAGCTTTTTAAGATGTCCTCTTTCCTTGGTCATCTGCACTTTCACTGAAATGTGCCTACATATTATTTTTATTTATCCTTCTCATTATACACAGTGGAATTTCAATTTGAAACTCATTTTGATCTGGAAAATGCTTATCCATTATGTCTTCAAGCACAGTTTCTTGGAAAGCTCCCCTATTTTTTTTATTATTAAACTTCTTTTAGATGTACATTGTCTCAAAATCTGTGCTTCATGCCTCTTAATTACTCACTCCCATAGTTTTAAAAGTCTCTGTCTCTCTCTGCTGTTCTATGTATTTCCTTACTACAATCATTTGACTAGTTTTATGGCTGTGTTTAGTTTAGAGTGTGTATACTTTCGAATAAATATTTATTTTGGTTACTATATTTTCATTTCCAATATTTCTAATTAATTCTTTTTTCTACCTGTTTTTGTTTTGCTTCTGTATCTTTCTTTTATATTAGTAGTTGTTATACATATATTTCCTTGATGATACAAACATGTTACAGAATTTTCTCAGAATGTTTTATTAATTTAATATCATCTAGAAAAAATACGATGTTCTGGCTGACATTTTTGTAGTCTTTCTTAGCATGAGTTTTCTACTTGTGTTTTGGATTGTAATTTGCAGCCATATACAGTGGGGGTTATTTCTCCTATGTCTCTTCATATATAACTACTTTCTGGTTATAGGATATCTTTACTCAGTCTCTTCTATGCTCCCAGCCCAGAACCTAGTCTTATACTGGTAATCTGAAGACAGCATAGATCTAGTTGCAGAGCCCATGGGTGGTTTGGCTCAGGTCTGGTCTTTTTTTTTTTTTTTGAGATAGAGTCTCGTTCTGTCACCCAGGATGGAATGCAGTGATATAAGCTCACTGCAACCTCCACCTCCTGGATTCAAGTGATTCTACTGCCTCAGCCTCCTGAATAGTTGGGACTACAGGCACATGCCACCATGCCCAGCTAATTGTTGCATTTTTAATACAGATGGGGTTTCACCATGTTGGCCCAGATGGTCTCAATCTCTTGACTTTGTGATCCACCCACCTCAGCCTCCCAAAGTGCTGGAATTACAGGCATGAGCCACTGTGCCCGGCCCAGGTCTGGTCTTAATGTTCATGTCTTCTCATTTCCCTCCCTCATCTCATTCTAAAGCTCTTATAAGTATGATTTCCCTTGTACTTTCTCAAATGTCTGAGATGCAGCCCCATCAAAGCCATAGATTCTGGTAACTCAAGAAAAGCATTTGCAGTTCCCTTTCAGAAATAAGTTAGGAGAAGGGGGTACCTCCCTCGTCTCTAATTTCAATCTATAATTTTGTCTTTTACCTATTTCTTTTTTTGGTGTTTGTTGTTGTTGTTGTTGTTTTTGAGACATGGTCTCACTCTGCCACCCAGGTTGGAGGGCAGTAGTGTGATCATAGCTCACTGTAGCCTGGAGCTCATGGGCTCGGGATCCTCCCACCTCCACCTCCCAAGTAGCTAGGACTATGGGCACACACCACCACACCAGCTAATGTTTACACATTTTCAATAGAAACTATGTGCCTAGGCTGGTCTCAAACTCTTAGCCTCAAATAATTGTCCCTGAGATTCCTGTCTCTGCCTCCCAAGTTCCTGGGATGACAAACATGAGCCACCACACCAGGGACCTATCATTGTGAAGGGTTTGGATCCACAGAGTAGTTTATTTCTGAAAGGCATGTATTACTTTAATAAATTAAAAATAATATAAATAATATGGTTTTCTTTAAAACACAGTTTCATGTGAGATGCATTCACTTACGCTATTGAAAGTCAATTTTAGAATAATCTAAGTACAGACAAGTGATCTCAGGTTCTGGAGAACAATTTCAGTGTTGAGAGTGTTAACAATTATCATTGATTTCAATCGTTTCATTTTAAAACTGTGGAACTGAGGCCAAGGCTGTGAGTTGCCTCTCTAACACCCAGAACCCAAGCCTGTGGGAATGAGGGACAGAAGGAGATTCCATTCTTTCACTAAGGCCAAGTCTGTGATAAGCCTTCTCCCCCTCAGTATGCTGCCCAAGGACCAAGGGATCTTGCCTGCATTATGAAGGCAGAGAAAAGGAAATCAAACTGTTTCGAATCTTCACTACACAAACTACAAGGCTGAAGAAGAGAGGTCAATCAATATGTGTGTCACTGCATTTAGTGCTGGCTGGAACACTATCACAGACAAGCCTTAATTCCAGTTTCTGGTCTTTGTAGCGGCAGAAGTCTGCCAGGTCCCTTCTGCTGAGTGCTTATTGGTAATAGTCTTTTTCCAAAGTGCAAAATATCAGTATTCTGTGACTGGATGGGCTGTTTACATCTATAAATTGATTCCAAGACCCAAGTGAGAACCCTCTTAAAGTGACACAGTCAAATTAACTTATACACATTGAGAGTATAGTGACTAGAAAAGAAGTATGAGAAAGATCTTGCTAAAACTGCTGAATTCCTGATACACTTTAGCAAGGAAGAAGTCACTGGCAGGAATATCAGAACATTCAAAAAAATTACTTGATAAATTTAGATTTCCTTCCACCCCAATAGCCAAATATAATAACATTAAAATCTTAGGCTCAGGTGCAGTAGCTCACACTTGCAATCCCAGCATTTTGGGAGGAAGAGATGAGAAGATCGATTGAAGCCAGGAGTTCAAGATCAGCCTGGGAAATATACTGAGACCCCATCTCTACAAAAAAAAAAAAAAAAAAAAAAAAGCCGAATATGACAGGGTGCACCTGTAGTCCCAGCTACCCGGGGGCTGAGACAGGAAGATTATTTGAGCTCGATTGCACCACTGCACTCTAGCCTGGGAGAAAAAGTGGGACCCTGTCTCAAAAATAAAATAAAATAAATAAATAAAAATTTAAGACTGCTTTATGGTTTTTACATATCTTATATATCCCAATTCTCAATCAAATGATAGGAATTAGATATTGGGATAGCTACTGTTGTCTCCACGCAGGTGTCTTTGCCACAATCCCTTTCAGCATCTGCAAGGAAATATCAGCTCTGGCTGCTCACAGCCCCCGTACTCCTGAGTAATTGTCCTCAGCCTCAGAGGATGTCCATACCTAAAATTTTGCCACCTTCCAAGATGTCACCTGTGGCCACCTCCAAGGAGAATTTACACTATTGATCTGGCAAATGCATTATTTTCCCTCTGCATTGGAAAAGAGTTCAGAGTGGTTCAGAAACCACTCCCACTCATCTGGACTGATGGATCACAATGTACTTCTGCAGTCTCAACTGTTATTTATTCTGCTCTCCCCCGGGCCCTGGATTGTCTGGTTTTCTCACAGCTTATTAATTGGTCTACTCTGTTGATGATATAACACTAATTGATTAAGTGAGTAAAAAACTAAAATGGCAAGTACATTGGAGGACTTGGAAGAATATGCTTCAGAGGATGGAAGATAAAACCTAGAAAGACTCTGAGACCTGCCATATTAGCAACATCATGTTATAGGTTTTGTGGTCTTGGTGCACTAGGATGTCCTCTTCTATTCACATAAAAGACAGGTAGCAAAGCAAATCAAAAGTAAATTTAATTTACTTTATCAATCCAAAGTAAAGCAGACATTGTGTCTGGCACCTCCCATCACTAAGAGAGAAACACAATGTCAGTGTTTTCCCACTTGGAAATACTGCACTTAGCCATAATGAGAATCCCGTGGACTCAGTGTGAGCCAGGTCTAGGTCAAGATTCCACGTGTTTTCTGAACACTATATACGCCACTCTATCGGGGTGACAACTTTGTGTTCCAGAGTATCGGTGTCAGCTTGGACCATGTATCCAACAGTCCTTGAAAGGGCCAAGATTTGTCTTTCCCTAGCAAACATTTGCTGAGTGAATGATGGTGATTACACAGATTCTGGCTCTGAGAACTGGCTCATGCCTGGAAACTGAGCAGGGATGCTGACCATGTATTAAGGTGTTTGTTTTTTCCTCAGTCCCCAAATCATCTATTCTCAACTTTTTTGTTGTATAAAATAAATATTATTCTGCTCATTTATCTTTCGCCAGAAATACTGTGTCCTAGTGTTTCCAGAGGTCTGAAAGCCAGACTTCTCAGCTACTGCTCAGACCTTCACACTTGTTGCAGTAATTGTGCCTACATGACTTTGCTCCAAGTGCAGCTACCTGGACCCTATAATTTCCCATCATATCATTCCATTGTTATTCAGGAGGCCAACTGAGTCTCCTGGCCTACAGAAGACGGAATACCACTTAGCCTCTTAGTGATATTTTTGCCCAATTCTCCATGGCATTTCATATTGATTTGGTAATCAGAGTGTCCTCTTGAACCCTCTAGAACACTGTTGAGAGGTGAGTTTTCTGGCCTCCCTCTAGCATGCTCATTCTCTAGGCCTTCTTATCCTTCTTTCCATCGTATGTCATGAAAGTTGTGGGTCTTAGCTTCCCCAAGCTTCTAGTAGCATCTCATCAGCATATTTGCACCATTTCTTGTGGTCCTTGCCAGCGTGTTAAATATTATGCTTCCATATTGATATATTCTTTAAAGTGAGATATCATTGCATTCTACTCCTTTTAATTTGCATCCTCAGGTTCCAGTCTCATGTGCATGCTCCTCGCTCTTGCCAACTAAATGCTAAGTTCTGTCAACTTATAGGGCCCTTTCCTTCCTTTGCAGATCCAGCATTTCCTAGGCAGAGCTGTGTTGAGACTTGACTCTAGTTGCTTGACCAATGAAGGCTACAAGGGTTGGGGGAGGGGGTGACAGACAGATTCTGAAGACATGTTGCCATACAAGGCAAATGTTTCTGCACAGACTTCAAACAAACAGGAGCACCAGCCTATTAGCAGGGAGACATGAGTCATTCCAGCATCCCTAGAGAATCTGAAGCAGTCTGAAGAGTCAAGATTTTCAATTGCATGAACTCAGGTCTGCCAACCCAGGTGACACAGTATTACTTCTTCCCATTACAGCTCTGGCTTTAGTATACAAGGCTTGCCAAGGCTGAGAGGCCAACCCTCTTTGGAATTTTGCTATCCTTATAACTGAGTCCTTTTCCTGATCCTTAGCTTTCCCTGGCCTCCAGCTTGAGGATTTCTTTACGTTCTGCAAAGAAGATCTCCAGCGTATAGCCTTCATGTTAAATTGATGATTAACCATTCTTTCATTGTCTTTCCCTGAAGCATCAGTAGCTCCCAGCCACAGACATCCGATTCTAAAGCTCTTATAATTGTAATTACTATTTTCCCTGTATTTTCTCAAATGCCTGAGACACTCACCTGCCAGAGTGCTCCCTTTCACCTGTATTCCATCCCAATATGCCACCACTGAAAGCTATAATATTGGCATATGCTACAGCATCACTGGGTTCTCAGCACTCAATCTACCATTAGTGGTAGGTTCCTTTTATCCAGCCGGACTGCTCCTGGTCCAGCTCCTCCAAAATGTCATTTTAAATCTTGGTTCCCAGGAAGCAAACCATCTTAAGTCAGGTTATCTGGGAAATGGATTATGAGACAGAGATTTTTCTTTAGGAGGTTTTCTGGGAAGTGGAAGTGAAGGAAGCAAAACTGGGCAGAGGGAGGTGTTGAACTGTGATTAATTGCATCAGAGACCTGAACTGTTCCTACAGCTACCCCTAGAGCTAGGATGCCACTTCAGAATTGTCTCAAATCACTGTAAGGGGCTGGGCCCTTATACCCCTACATTAACTAGACATTGGAGAGGGGGCATATTTTGGGTAAGACAAGCTCCCTTTGACAAAGGGTAATTCCAAGAAAGAAACTCAAATTTGAGACATCAGCAACACAGAGTTCTGACAGATGGGGGAATGAGTACTTCAGTTATAAAAAGGCAATTTGGTCTGTATACCCACAGAATCTACTACAGTGGCCCTCAATTTAGATCCCTCAGGATAAGGGTCTGAATCATCCCATCAAGCAAACTACCTAGACCGGCCAAAGTGCCAGTCAAGCGGAAGGTAACTCTCAATTGGGCAGAGCAGGAAGGGGCTAGTGAATATCCGTCACAACGTTAGGATCCCCTGCAGCAGGAGTGACTGTAGTGTGGGTCACTGACTCCTCTCTTGTGTCTTTAAGAATGAGACCAATGAGAATCTTAAAGAAAGTGTTCCTTTAGAGGTACACTTACTATGTGAAGTAAGTAGATCTGATTCACATAGGACATAGACTAAAGACAATTTTGTCTGGATCTCCTTTTTAGGCCAAATCATCTACTCTCCACAACCAAGAATATGAGCTGGTGACAGGGTAGGGCTGAGTCCATCACTGAAAATTGCCCTTCACCAAGGGATCTTCTTTGCTCAAGATTTTGCCCCATCCCAGGGGGTGTCTTCAGGTAGTGGCTGGCTGAGATGAGTGACTTGCCTTCACTTGGGTCCATAGAGATCTCTGGCCCTGATTTGGCATGTGTTTGAAGGGTCAACCCAGTTCCAGAATTCTCTATTGGATCAGCCGAGCCCTTAGTTGCAACCACATAGCAGGTAGTTTCTCTTTCTGCACAGCAATGCACTTTTTACCTCCTAGAAGACATGTATTCCAAGAATTTCTTTCCCATAAGTCTTCAGCATTCAACTGTCTGTCTCACAGATTGTTTCAGGGAACCCAGTTTAGAGCCGTTATTAAGCCCATTCTCATTTATATGAAAGTGACGCTTGCCAGAGTCCCAGGTGAGAGTTGGAAGAGTCAGGCCACTTATCCAAATTTTCTGACATCAAATGAATTTGTATTCTGCTCCACCAAAATTCTAGCATTTGTCCTTTACTCTAACACTATGCCTGGGGAGAGGATTAAATTTCCCACTGGCTTGCCTTTGAGTTGTAATGCCACCAATAGAAGGCATATCTTGACAGATGGAGTAATAAGCCCTTCAGAGGTAAGTAACAAATTCCTTAGCAGAATATCCAAGAAATCTTTCTTTAATGGCACTATTTATTCCAAATTGATGCATGAATTCATAAGCTTCCTTTCTACCTACCAGTGTTACAGGTAGGTTAAAGATGGAGTTCAAATTCTCAAAGAAGCCTTTCCCTGTTTGAAGTCACATTTTTCTCTCTTCTTTAACACAAACAGCACTGAATATACCATTAAGTCCTCAATAGTCAGATTGAGAAAGTGTCAAGGTTCAGTCATTAATGGATTCTTGGGATAAATAATGTCTCGTACATGATTTTAGAAGTGGTATGGTATTAGGTAGTTAGGATAAAGGGTTTCAAGTCACTCTAACCTAGGTTTAAATTTTAAATCCATCATTTATTAGCTATGGGCTCTAACAACTTGAGAAAGTAAATTAAGCTCTTTGTGACTCAGTTACCTCACACTGTCAAATGATAATAATGATGGCCACCAATGCAATGAGTCATTTTAGCATCATGAATAGAAGGATAACAAGTTGCTGACCTGAATCCCGATGTATTGCACTGTGCTTTTTACACAGCCACCTATGAATATTTTTTGCCAAAAATATCTAACCTGAATCTAATCAAGCCTTTAGAACTAACTTCCACTTAAGAACACAGGAAATAGACGAATATGTTAAACAACATATAAAGGAAATAATTTGAAAAAAAATCAGAATTTGCAACATTCTACGAAGTAACTATGCCTCTCTTTTTTAAAGCAAACCTTATTTTTTATTTTTTTTATATAGAGAAAACTTGCAAAGGTAATAGACAATTCCCACATACCCCCATGCAAAGGTAATAGTCAGTCCCCACATACCCCCATGCAGTTTCTTGTATTATTAGTACCTTATGCTGGTATAGTGCAATTATTATAATTAATGAACCAGTAACATTATGTTATTGTTAATTAAAGTACCTATTGCATTCAGATTTCCTTTGTTTTTACCTAATGTGTTTCTGCTGTTCCAACATCCCATCAGGATGCCCCACTGCATTTGGGCATTCTATTTTCTTAGATTTCTTCTTGACTGTAGACTCTTTCATAGACTTTCCTTGGTTTCATGATTTTGACAATTTGAGGAGTACTGATCAGGTATTTTGTAGAGTGTCCCTTTTTTAGAATTCATTCGATGTTTTTCTAATGACCAGGCTGGGTTTACAGGTACTGGGGAGGAAGACCTCATAGGTAACGTTCCATCTTCATCGCAACACATCGAGTGCATGTTCTGAACATAAACATCACTGTTGATGTTGACCTTGATCATCTGGATAAAGTAGTATTTGTCAGAGTGCTTCCTTGTAAAGTTGTTCTTTCTTCTTCTTTCTATACTGTATTCTTTGGAAAGAAGTCACTATGCACAGATGATGCTGAAGGAGTAGGGAGTTATTCTTTATCTCCTTGAGAGCAGAGTATTTACATAAATTATTTGCAATTCTTCTGCATGGGATATTTATCTACCCTATCCCATTTATTTTTTATTTAATAATTTATATCATCATGGATTCACAGATATTTAATTTATATTAGTGGTTATGATCCAATACTACTTTATTTTGTTGTTCAAATTGTTCTAGCTTTGGTCATTGAGAACTCTTTTGTTTCATTCTTTTTTCCCTTTGACATAGCTCTATGTGGGAATTTTTTAGCATTTCTTTTATTTCTGGCATTACAAGATGCTGTAAGCTTGTCCTATATATTTCCTGTCCCAGTCTTAAAAATCAGCTATTTATCTAAAGACCCTTGGGAAATGGCATTAGAAATCAAGATCTGGGCTGTAAGTGTGCTTTAATATTATAAAACTAGTAGTAATATTAGTTTTATAAAATTTATTAGAAAATATTATCTCCACCTCTGTTTTCTGAAAAACACTGTAGACAATTGATATGATTCCTCATATCATGTCATTGCTTCTAGGCCCACTTAGCTGACAGCAAGGAAATGTATGTGTGTTTTTTAATCTATGTATATACACCTATCTATACTCCTTTCTATAAAGATCTGTGTTTATATTAAGCTGAACATTAAATTCAAACTGATGTCTCCAACTCTAATCCATTACTGCATGGTTATTCTAGCTTTCTTTCCTGAATATCTGTAAAGACCCATTCCAACAGTGAGAAATCTGGCTCCAGCCATTCACCATCCCTTTCCTTTATTGTTAAATTCCTCAGTATTGTGTTATCTATTTTAGGTCTTTTCTTTCCATGTAAACTTTAGAACAATTTTGTTGATATCCACAAAATAATCTGCTGTTAATTTCATTGGTACTCTGTTGACTGTATAGATTAAGTTGGGAAGAATTGATATCTCAACAATAATGAGTCTTCCAGTTCACGAACGTGGACTATTTCTGTTGTCATTTAGGTTTTCTTTAATTTCTTTCATTACACTTTTGTAACTTTTCACATATGATTTCTGTGCATATTTTAGGAGGTTTATCTTATTTCACCTCTTGGATACTATTGTAAATGGTATTATGGTCCTAATTTTAAATATAACATGTTCATTGCTGGTATATAGGAAAGCCATTGACCTTTGAATGTTAACCTTGTATCCTGTAATCTCGTTATACTCAGTTATTAATTTCAGGAGACTGTTTTGGTGAATTCTTTGGGATTTTCTACACAGTCATGATATCTATGAACCAAGGCAATTTTATTTCTTCCTTCCCAATCTGTATAACTTTTCTTTTCTTGTTTTGTTGTGCTCTATCTTGAGGAAGAGTGGTGGGAGAGGACATCCTGTGTGTTTCCTGTAAAATTTCTGAAATTACAGGGAAGCATTCAGTTTCTCACCACTAAGTATGATATTACCATAGATATCCTTTATCAAGTTGAAGGAATTCCTCTATTTCTAGTTGGCTGAAAGTTTTTATTAGGAATTAGTATTGGATACTGCCAGATACTTTTTTTCCTGCAAATTGATATGATAATTTTTTTCTTATTTAGTCTGTTTATACAATGCATTACACTGACTGATTTTCAAATGCTGAACCAGTCTTGCATAGATAAAATTAATTTTACCTGATCATAATGTATCCATCTTGTACACATTGTATTCAATTGCTAATTTGTTTCTAACTTTATGGAGGTATAATTGGTACACTAATAAACTGCATGCAACTAATGTGTATCATTTGGCATTATATTCATCACCTCTGAAAGCTTTTTCTTCCTTCCTTCCTTTCCTTTCCTTCTCTTTTTTCCCTTCCTTCCTTCCTTCTTCCTTCCCTCCCTCCCTCCTTCATTCCTTCCTTCCTCCCTTCCTTCCTTCCCGCCTTCCTTCCTTTTTTATGGTAAGAACACTTAACCTGGATCCACCGTCTGAAAATTTTAAGTACACAATACCTATTGTTAACTATAGGCATGTGTTGTATAGCAGGACTCAGGAACTCAGTCACCTTGCATAACTGTAACCTTATACACATGGAACAACAGCTCCCATACACCCTATTCACTAGCCCCTATTTGTTGATAATTTCTTCATTTGTGTTTATGGAAGATGTTTGTCCATTTTTTATTATAATGTCTTTGATTTTGGTATTAGAGTAATACTAGTTTTATGAAATTTATTAGAAAATATTATCTCTGCTTCTGTTTTCTGGAAAAGACTACAGACAATTGATATGATTCCTCACAAATGTTTTGTAGAATTCATCAGTGAGCTGATCTGGGCCTGGTGCTTTCTTTTTGGAAAGTGTTTTCATTATTGGTTGCATTTCCTTAATAGATATAGGTGTTTTTCAAATTATCTACTTCTTCTTGTATGAGTTTGGTACTTCATGTCTTTCAAGACTTTGGCCTATGTCATCTAGGTCATCAAATTTGTGGGCACAAAGTCGTTCATAGTAGTTTTTCATTGGTCTCTGAGTATTCATAAATCAGTAATAATGACCCCTATTTCATTTCTAAAACTGATTATTTGTATCTCTTCTTTTTTTCTCATGAGACTGGCTACAAATTTACCAATTTCATTTATCTTTTCAGATAACCAGCTTCTGGTTTTGTTGAGTCTCTTTATTGTATTCTTAGTTTCAATTTCATTGACTACTGCTCTAATTTTTTTTTTTTATTCTGCTTGTTTTTGGCTTAAATTGTATTTCTTTTAGTCTTATGTGAGAGAAACTTAGATATATTTTCAGATTTTTCTTTCTTCTAATGTATTCAATGCTATAAATTTCTATCCAAGCAATGCTTCTGCTGAATCTCACAGTTTGTTAAGTAATATTTTCATTTGTATTTAGTTCAAAGAGATTTTTAAATTTCTCTCAAGACTTACTTTTGACTCACGTTATTAGAAGTAAGTTGTTTAATGTTCAAATATTTTTTATTTTCTAACTTTTTTCTGTTACTAATTTACAATTTAACTCCCCTGTGGAATGAGAACATACTTTGTATGAATTCAATACCTTTAAATTTGTTCATGTGTTATTTGTGGCCCACAATGTGTTCATCTTAGTCAATGTTCCACATGAACTTGACAAGAAAGTATAATCTGCTCGTATTGGATAGGGTATTCTACAAATGTCAATTCAATCAAGTTGATGGATAGTGTTGTTCAGGCCAATTATATCCTTTCTGACTTCCTGCCTGCTTAATCTGTCAATTATAGAAAGAATATGTTGAAGTCTCCAAGTACAATAACGGTGCTGTCTATTTCTTCTTTCAGTACTGTTCATTTCTGCCACGCAAATTTTTATGCTCTGTTGTTATACATGTACTTATTAAAGATTGCTATGTCTTCTTGGATGATTAACTCCTTTGTCATTCTATAATGAACTTCTTTATTCTTGATAATTTTCCCTGTTCTAAAGTTGGTGTCATAAGAAATTAGTATAGCTACTCCAGTTTTCTTTGTACTGATGTTAGTATAGTATATCTTTCTCTGTTTCTTTACATTTAACCTATCCGAATTTTTATATTTAAAATGTATTTTGTAGACAATATGTAATTGTGTTTTGTTTTATTTAACTCTCTCTGAAAATCTCTGTCTTTTAATTGGTGCTCTGGACAATTTACACAAAAATTGCTTATTGGCATAACTATATTAATATTGGCCTTGTGTAACTTCTTTATATTTGCTTATCTCATTTTTTCCCTCTATTTCTTTCTTATCTGACTGTAGTTGAGTGTTTCATGATTCCATTATATAATTTCTCCCTGGACAACAATTATGCTTCTTTTTAAAATTTTTAGTGGTTTGTCTTTGCAGTCTACTATATTTACCTTCAAGACACTACATGCTTGCACCCTATAACACAGCGTTCCTATTTTCTCCCTGCCATCACTTATTACATCGCAGTCATTCATTTCCCTTATAAAATATGCTATAATCACCTAATAGATTTTTACTGTTATTATTGTAAACAGTTATATTTTAGATCAACTAAAAATAAGAAAAATACAAGATTTATTTGTATTTACTTTTTCTATGACGCTTTTTCTTTCTTTACATGGATTCAAGTTTCTAATCTTTGCCATTTTCCTTCATTCTGAAGAATTTAAACATTTCTTTTATGATTTTCTGCTGTTAATGAATTCCCTCACTATTTATTTGTCTAAGAAAGTCTTTATTTCTTTTCTATTATTCAAGAATAATTTTTCTGGAAATACAATTCCAGTTTGGCTGGTTTTTTTTTTCCCAACCCTTTCAATATTTCAGTACACTCTCTTTTTGTTCACATGTTTTCTGACAAGAAGTTCGCTGTAATTATTACTCTATAATAAATAAGGTGTTTCATTCTCTGGCTTCTTAAATAATTTTTTTCCATCATTTTTTCTCCTCCTTTAAATATGATGTTCCTGGGTGTGGATTTTTTGGCATTTATTCTGCTTGGTTTTCTTGGAGTATCTTTGATCTGTGATTTCTTGTCTGTCACTAATTTTAGAAAATTTTCCATGATTATTTCAAATATTTCCTTCACTCCATTTCTGCTTCCTTCCTCTCATATTTTGATGAAGTGTGGGCTATGTCTCTGATTCCACCCTACAGCTCTCTGATGTCTTACTGTTGGTGTTTCTTGTTCCTTTTCTCTTTGAATTCCATTTTGGTAAGCTTTATTGATATCATCAAGTTCATTGACTCCTTCCTTGGCTGTATGCATTCTCCTGAAGAATCCACCAAACACATTCTGTGTTTCTGTCACAAAGATTTTTATTTCTAGCATATTCTTCTGATTTCTTTCTTAGAGATTTTCTTTTTCTATGTACATGACCCATCATTCTTGCATGCTGCCCATTTTTTTCCATTAGAGCCCTCCATATACTAACCACAGGCATTTGGTTATATCCTAATAATATTAATATCCTAACATGTGTTGTGTCTGAGTCTGGTTCTGATGCCTGCTTTGCCTCTAAGATTGTGCTTTTACTTTTGTTCTAACACACCCCGCAATTCTTGTGGAAAACCTGCCATAATGTGTCAGGTAATAAAAACTGAAGTAGATACCTTTTGTGTGTATTTTTTAAAATATTAATCTGGCATATAGTTGGGCTAGGTTTGTTTTGGTTCTGTTTTTATAAAATCTTTCTAGCCAGAGCTGCATGTAATGCCTGATGTAGTTGTAGGCTCCAGAGGCTTCTTGCCTTAGTCTTCTTGCTTTAGTCTTCTTTATTGTCAAGGAAGGCTTATATAGAGTCTTTATCTTACAGCTCTTTCAGTCATAATCCAACATTATACTGGACCCTGTGGATGTGCTGGTAGAGTTTGGATGAAGGAAAGCATTCTATAATCTTATGATTAAACTTTGATCTTTAAATGAGCCTGTGTCCCTGAGCTGTGACTTTCACATGTGTTTCTTTCTGCCTCCCATTACTTCACTCACCTTGGATGAGACAGGAACCCTAGGGAGGACCGCAGCAGAGCAGATGCCCTTTCTTCAGCTGGGGTAAGTGACAGTCAGTATTTTCCTCTAGAGAGCAGGGCTTTGGGAGAATTATCATAATGGTTACTTCTCTGCTTCCTCAGCCAGAACCATGAGAAGATCTTTCTCAGTTCTTCAATGTGAGAACCTATAGGGTTCTTGTAAGTAAATACTCAATAAAGTTTTGGGATCCCCTAGATTCTGGCCCCCAAGAGTTTCTAACTTTCATTTTTATTTCTATTCAGCCTCCACCGTTTTATCAAAATTACCCTTTAAATGTTCCTACCACTGTTATTGCTCAGCAATTACTGTTTCAGGTAAACAGATCTTGGCTGAGGCTCTCTGGATTTGCTTAGGTCTCCAAATTCGGGGTGGTAGTTTTTTCCTGAGACCTCAACTCTCTGAGAGGTCCAAAACTAGTAACTGATTATCAGTTTATTCAGCCTTTTTCATGTTGCAAGGACAGGAGTTATGATTTCCAAACCCTTTAAATGTCAGAGCCAAAACTGGAAGTTTCCTGGTCTCTTTGAACACTTAATGCCATGAAAAAGAAAAGGACAAAGGTAGGACTGTCCTAGAGGAAAAGTGTGCTAGCAAATATGTTACCAGCTGGGTGCAGTGGCTCACATCTGTAATCCCAGCACTTTGTGGGGCTGAGGTGGGTGGATTTCTTGAGTCCAGGAGTTCAAGGTCAGCCTGGGCAACATGATGAAACCCTGTCTCCACAAAAAACACAGAAATTATCTGGATGTGGTGGCACAATCTTGTAGTCCCAGCTACTCAGAAGGGTGAGGTGGGAGGGTCGCTGGAGCCTGGGAGGTGGATGTTGCAGGGATCTGAGATTCTGCCACTGCACTCCAGATGGGTGACAGAGTGAGATCTTGTCTCAAAAAGAAACAAATAAGCAAAACAAACAAACAGAAAACTCATAAATACTACCAAGTGAAATGAAGGCTACTATATTGGATCTTAGTTTGAACAATATGTATTTTTTATATGCCACATAATCTGTGTTCAACTGGGAACATTGTAATGTGAAATTGGTATTAGGTAATATTAAAAAATTGTTGCTATCCTTTGGTGCTATAATGGTATTGGTAATTGTTATTTTGAAACTGCTTACATTTTAGAGATGCATACTGAAGAATTTGGGGTAAAATTCTATGATGTCTATAATTTATTTTTAAAAACTTAGATAAAGTAAATGTCAAAATGTTAAATCTAGTTAATAAGTATATGGATGCTCATTGCACTATGCCACCAAAATTTTTAGAAGTTTTAACTTTTTCATAATAAAATTTAAAGGTATGTAATAAATAAACCTATCTTGCCATGTTAGCAAGTATTAAATGGTACACATGAGACAACATAACGTATAATCCATGGCATATAAAAGGTGTTCAATAAGTGATACATAATTTGATCCCCAAACTGGGAATTTTTTCTTCTAGGGTAAGGATTCTGTATTCATTTTGAATAAATAACGTAGTCCTCTAAAATTCATTTCACTTTTCCTACCACTCATCTTTTTAGAGTAATGCAGGGTAAATCAATGTTGCTTGTCAAACAAACACTATTAGCATGAATGCAGCATATGTCTGTGCCATGGCAGCTTAAGGATAAACGATCAATAAAAGAGGTAGACACCTATAACATCATCATCCCTGTGTGACATTTGGTGGTCATCCACTCAGTGATATATGCTTAGTGAAGGATTGGCAGGTAGGTCAGCAAATTTTTTGATTTTCGGGGCTTCTGAGAATGCTTCAGTCCATGAAAATATGCATCAACGTGATTAACATGTATTTAGTACATACATAGTTTGCAAACATGAAGTTACAAGTCTTCTTCACACACCATTAGGCTATTTGAACATTCTACATTCTATGAGCTATGAATTGCTTTCAAAATCAATGAGAACTTAAACATCATCTGAAACAACTCCCTCATTTCAAAAGTGATGAAACTCTCAGATAAATCAAATGACTGCCCAGATCAGAAAATAGGAAAATAGGACTCTCAGTCCTCAGTTCTGTGTCTTGATTTATATACATAACACATACGAAGGATGCTTTTAAAAAAATATTTGAATGTGACTTCAACATAATGCTTAGAAATCACCCTGTATTTTTCTCACATAATTTTAGTTCAATCAGACACATATTTATTAATCACTTACTATGTGCCAAGTAATAAAGCTGCTAAAAGAAATGAACTGTTTCTTGCCTTCAACAAACACATAATCCAGTGGGAAAATGCAGTGAGAAATGAGAAACAAGTCAGCTGTGGGTTGTGGAGACATCAAACAGGGAGGAATTAACTCCATGAGAAGAGAGGGTTGATGTCACCAAAAAAAAAATGTATTTGATGTGGGTCACAAAGATAGTAAGTGTGAATTCACTGGATGAAATCTGAGAGGCAAAGGACAGAGCGATCAATGGCACAAAAATTTAGAAGGACTTAGTGCCTTTAGAGAGGGGTGAAGAGTGTGGGTAGTTGTGATGTGTGCAGCAGGGAGGTGTAATAACAGGAGTTTAAGTTACTAGGATATGATCCTCAGCTACGGCTGTCTATTAGAATCACCAGAAAACATTCTAAAAATCCTGATGCCCAAGCCCCGACTTCCAGATCAATTATACCTGGACATCTGGTGGTGGCTGCAGGCATGGATATTTTAAAAGTTCCCCAGGTGATTGTTAAGTGCAAAATTGAATACCAGGGAATTAAGAGCCTGGGCTCTGAGGACAGTGCTGGGCATAGTAGCCCCAGTTTCTCCATTCTTTTATTTATTTATTATTATTTTTTTTTATTGCATTTTAGGTTTGGGGTACATGTGAAAAACATGCAAGGTTGTTGCATAGGTGCATACGTGGCAGTATGATTTGCTGCCTCCCTCCCCTTCACCTGTATCTGGCATTTCTCCCCATGCTATCCCTCCCCAACTCCCCACCCCCCCGCTGTCCCCCCCTCCCCCCCAACAGACCCCCGTGTATAGTGCTAACATTCGATCAGAGGACTTCCTTCTATCAATTCAGTTCAGCACTTCTAGCTTCAGCCTCTCGTTCTTTAAACAATCCATACAAATGACAAATTTTGAGCTTGATTAAAATATGGAGTCACTTTTCCCATCCCTTCTCTTATTATCCTCTTCCACTTGTCTTCCATATTAATCTTTTAAAAGCATCAGTGTCACTATACACCACACCCTGCTCAAAAATCTCCAGTAGTTCCCCATGACTTGTAGCAGGCATTCTATTGACATTTATAAACCTCCTTTCTCTGCCGTTTTTGAGGACTACTGTTGTGTCAGCTCCTGTTATTGAGATGAGTACGGCCCAGTCCCCAGGTATATTAGAATGGAGAATAAAATACAAACTCTTTACACTAACTGCAGTTATGCCTGACTTCTCTTTTCTGTTCAGTCTTACGAACTTCTGATAAAGGTGCATTAATGCACTCTGTTATCAATTCACCTTCCATATTCCTGCCTGAGATGTCGATCTTTACCCTGATTCTCCTACCTAAAACGTCCCAGTACTTTTGATCTCTTTCTTTCTTTAGCAATTTGTTTCTCTTGAACTCTCTCTCTTGTTATTATTTTAATCCCTATTTACTTAAACATAAAAATCGTCTCTTGAGAAATCAGGGCTTTGTTTCATAAATGTGTGCCTTGCTCATAGCACCTAGAAATACTGGGCACACAGATGCAGTGCTGGGTGAATGCAAGAGCTTTAGGTTTAGAAACTGCAGACCTCAGTTTAAGTCTAAGAGCCAACATAATCAAACTCATTTTCCATATATCTAAAATGAGAATTATGGCACTTGCCTTTCAAGTACCAAAGAGTAAAATATTAAATCAAAGTTTTTTTTACAAAAATAAGTAGAGATATGAGGATATCAATTTGCCAACAAAGAAACATACCATTGAAAAAACTTCACTTAGTTGTTTACTAGCTAGAGAAAAAGAAATCAAGGGAGTTTAAGTGCTGGAAAGGAGGAGTTAATGGTCGTTATGCTAGTGAAGCTTTGAAGACTAGCACTATAGGTAGAAGAGAATGAGTCTGTGGGTCCAGAACAATTGGTTGAAATGCATCCCATTGTTCATGGGTTACAACAGCGTCTTCATTTATGTCCAGTAAGAGTCTAGAGTACTGGAGTCATTCAAAAGTCATGTCTTCCATCTGTTTCAGCTGGCTAGAGTAACTTATGAAATACAACAGTGAATTTTAGTATCTTCTAGGAAAGTGCTGGCGTCAGTGAAAAACGTCGTTTATAAAGACTTCTTGGAAAATATCTTAAAAGCCAAGTAATTAAAATGTATACGTTGTCCAGCATATAGTAAGCATTTAACAAAATTATATGTGGCATTCTTATTGAGTAATATTTGCTCATTAATTAATTCTTAGATTGGTCCCAAAAGGCTTGCCCTTGAGTTTTGGTTATCTTTGGAAATAATTTTGAAAATGAGAAGTAAAATTATTTTAATAAATATTATGTTAGAAGCTGTATGGCTAAATTGTGTCCCCACCCCCCACCCCCCAAATTTTTGTGTTTAAGTTTTTAACTCCCAGTACTACAGAACATGGCTATTTTTCTATTTAGGGCCTTTAAAGAAGAATTACAGTAAAATCAAGTCAAAGGAAGTGGGGGCTAATATAATATGTCTGATTTCCTTATAAGAAAAGGAGATTAGGACACAAACACATAAGAGAGGTCCCAAGAATAATGTGAAGACACCAGAAGACAACCATCTACAAGTCCAGGTAAAAGGCCTCAGAAGAAACCAACCCTGCTGACACCTGTAAGGTAAATGCACCTGACACCAATAATTTAAACATACACTTAGAATAACCCTGTATGGCAGACACACTTTAATGTGTGTTCTGAATGATCGAATCTGGGAGTGGCCAATATGAAGATTCATTTCTTGTCTATGATAAACATCTAAGCCCCCCGTCCTGTCCCATGAAACACGAGCTATACAGGGGATTGAGGAAGGCCCTGAGTTTTCGGTTAAATGAGGTTCCTAGGTGGAGATCATTAGGGGAAGGGTGTTAAGTGAAAATTCGATATAAACTGCATGACATTCGGAGGTGATTGTGTTTTCCTGTCCAGTTTGCTGCCACTGGGCCATGCAGTAATGTTGTTCAGCCTGCCACCACTGGACCATTGCTATAAGTAAGTTGGATTTCCTGTCTAGCCTGCTGACACTCGACTCTCCTATATGTAAGACCTGGTAAAACCCTATGTCTCATTTACTGGCTCTGGGTCTCTTCTTAAGCCTCTTGAACCTGGTTCCTTCCCAGCTGAAGTTACTGGGGTTTGGCACAATGCCACCTTGACATTGGCTTCTAGCTTCCAGAGTTGTAAGGGAATATATTTCTGTTTAAGCCACCCAGACTGTGCTCGTTTATTATGGCAGACGTAGCAAACTAATACAGAAGTTTCATATGCTATATCTACTTCAATCATAACCCTGTGTAGTAGATAATATCCTCATTTTACAGATTCAGAAGCTGGAGTTAGAAAAATTAGGCAAACTGGCTTGTATTTTTATAGTGTCCTAAATGCTAGAGATCTCGTTGAATCTTTAGGATCAGGGTTCAGACCAAGATGAGGCTGGTGAAGTACTTGTCTCAGGCTCAAAATTTAAGGGATGCCAAAATATTCATCAATAAAGATAAATGGGCCGGGTGCAGTGGCTCACGCCTGTAATCCCAACATTTTCAGAGGCAGAGATGGGTCGATCACCTGAGATCAGGAGTTCAAGACCAGCCTGGCCAACATGGTCAAACTCCATGTCTACTAAAAATGCAAAAGAAAGGTTAGCTGAATGTGGGGGTGTATGCCTGTAATCCCAGCTATGTGGGAGGCTGGGGCAGGAGAATCACTTGAACCTGGGAGGCAGAGGTTGCAGTGAGTCAAAATAATCCCATTGCACCCCAGCCTGGGTGACAAGAGCAAAACTCCATCACAAAAACAAAACAAGACCAAAAGATAAATGGCTCAATGCAATATATTTTACTTTCAACTTCTTTTGGGGGTAATTGTAGATTCACGTGCAGTTATAAGAAATATTACACAGATCCTTCATGTACCCTATTCTCAGTTTCCCTGAAGGATAACATCTTCCAAAATTATAGTACAATATTATAGCAGAGTATTAATCTTGATACAGTCAGATACATAACATTTCCATCAGCACAGAGACTTGTCCTTTTGTAGCCACACCCACTTTCCCCATCCCCACTCTCCCACCAACCTCTGAAAGGCACTAATCTGTTCTCTATTTCTATGATTTTGTCATTTCAAGATTGTGAAATAAATGAAACCATAGTAACTAAGCTTTTGGGATTTTTTTTTCATACAGCATAATTCTCTGGACAGTCATCCAGGCTGTTGTGAGTCTCAGTCGTTTGTTCCGTTTTATTGCTGAGCAGTGTTCCATGGTGTGGATGTACCGCAGCTTGTTTAGCCATTTGCTCATTGAAGGATACCTAGATACTTTAGTTTGGGGTTTTTAAGAGTAAAGCTGTTATAAACATTGTATACAGAATGTTTTGTTTGGTTTGGTTTGTCAGAAGTTTTCGCTTCTATTTTCCTTTATAAAATTTTTTCCTAGCTTTATTGAGACATAATTGACAAATAATATGGTGCAGGGCTATACGTCTTCATTTCTCTGGGATAAATACCCAAGTGCAATTGATGGGAGTTGAATGCTTAGTTTGTTGAGAAACTACAAAACTGTTTTGTAGAATGGCTATATCACTTTACTTTCCTACAAGCAATGTGTACCCAACCCAGTTTCATCACTTCCTCAGCAGCATTTTTAATTTTAGCCATTCTGACAAATTAAGGGATAGCTCATCGTGGTTTTAACTTGCACTTCCCTAATGGATAATGATGTTAAATAGCTTTTTGTATGCTCACTTGTCATCAATCTATCCTCTTTGGTGAAATATCTGTTTATATCTTTTGTCTTGTTCTAATTGAATTTTTTGTTTCTTGCTTTAATGCTGAATTTTAAGAGTTTTTATTAGTCTACATACTAGTCATTTGTCAGATTTATGACTTGCAAATATTTTCATCCTCTTAAAAGGTCTTTTTAAAAAGTTTTTAATTTTGATTAAGTCCAGTTTATTATTTTTCTTTTATAGGCTGTGCTTTCGTGTTGGGTTTAAGAATTTCTGCCTATTGCTAAATCCCAAAGAGTTTCTTTTACATTTTCTTTTCTAAAAGTTTTACATATTTTCTGTTTTACATTTAAGTCTGTAATCCATTTTGAGGTAATGCTTGTATAAGATATGAGACAGGTTGAGATTAATTTTTTTGTCAAGGATGTCCACTTTCTCTGAAAGGCTACGTTTACTCCATTAAATTATTTTTACATCTTGGTGAAAAATTAGTTGGTCATATTGTATGGGTCTATTTCGTGGTTCTTTAATCTGTTCCCTTGATGCATGTATCTGTCCTTCTGCCAGTCACCTACTGTCTTGATTACTAAGAATACATAAATATTGAAATCAGTTTGCAAGGCAAGGAACACACTTGCCTTGTTCTTAGAAGGAAAGCATTCTGTCTTTCACCACTAACTGCGGGGTACCCTGCAGGCTTTTGGTAGATGTTCTTTGTCAAATTAAGGAAGATACCCTCTACTTCTATTTTGCTGACAGATTATTTTTTTTAGTCTTGAATGTCAGTTTAATCATGTCAAACACGTTTCCTACATTGACTGATATGATTATGTGATTTTTGGTTTTAGCCTTTTAATGTAGTGACTTGCATTAATTGACTTTTGAATATTGAACCAGACTTCCAGCCCTGGAATAATCCCCACTTGGTCATAGGAATTTATAATAATTCCTATTATATGTCACTGATATATGTTTGTTGATATTCATTTAAAAAATTGTACTGTCTATCCATGAACTACTTTGATCTAAGGGTTTTTTGTTTGTTTTTATACTGTTGTCAGATTAATGCTGGTTTAATAAGATGGAAAATGTTCCTTTCTCTTCCATTTTCTGGGAAAAGCTCTTTTGAACTGGTGTTAATTTCTTTTTAAAAGTTCAGTAGAATTATCCAGTGAAATTATTTAGGCATAAAGATTGCTTTTTAGGGAATTTTAAAATTATAAGATCAATTTTTTAATATTTATAGGGCTATTAAAATTTTCTATTTACATTTATTGAGTTGTATTTTTTCTGACATACTGGTTCTTTTCATCTAAGTTGTTAAGTTTATATATGTAGAGCTATTTGTGATATTCCCTTATTATCATCCTGATGCCAACAAAATCTCTGATGACATCCCCTATTTCATTTCTGATTTTGATAATTTGTGTGTTTCTCTCTCTGTCCTTTTTTCTCTCTCTCTCTCATCAGTCTTGCTAAAGGTGTTTGTGACTTTTATTGATGTTTTCAAAGAGCCAGTTATTTGTCTTATGACTTACTGTTTTTTTTCTACTGCTTTTCTGTTTTAATTTTATTTATTTCTGGTTTTATTGGCATTGTTTCCTTCATTCTCCTTGTTTTTGGTTATTTGGTTCTTCTGTTTTTAGATTCTTTTTTTTTTTAATTGTACTTTAGTTTCTAGGGTACATGGGCAGATCATGCAGGGTTGTTGCATAGGTACTTATATGGCAAGGTGGTTTGCTGCCTCCATCCCCCGGTCACCTGTATCTGGCATTTCTACCCATGTTATCCCTCCCCAACCTCCCCACACCCCTCTGTGCCTCCCCTAGCCACCCCCCAGCAGACCCAGGTGTGTGATGCTCCCCTCCCTGTGTCCATGTGTTCTCATTGTTTAACACCCACCTATGAGTGAGAACATGCAGTGTTTGATTTCCTGTTGTTATGTCAGTTTGCTGAGAATTATGATTTCCAGATTCATCTACATCCCTACAAAGGACATGAACTCATCCTTTTTATGGCTGCATAGTATTCCATGGTGTATATATGCCACATTTTCCTTGTCTAGTCTATCATTGATGGACATTTGGGGCTTTTAGTTTGGGGTTTTTAAGAGTAAAGCTGCTATAAACATTGTATACAGAATGTTTTGTTTGGTTTGGTTTGTCAGAAGTTTTCGCTTCTATTTTCCTTTATAAAATTTTTTCCTAGCTTTATTGAGATATAATTGACAAATAATATGGTGCAGGGCTATACGTCTTCATTTCTCTGGGATAAATACCAAAGTGCAATTGATGGGAGTTGAATGCTTAGTCTTTGCTATTGTAAGTCTTTGCTATTGTAAACAGTGCCACAATGAACATAAATGTGCATGTGTCTTTATAATAGAATGATTTATAATCCTTTGGGTATATACCCAGTAATGGGAGTGCTGGGTTGAGTGGAATTTCTATTTCTAGATCCTTGAGAAATGGCCACACTGTCTTCCACAATGGTTGAACTAATTTACACTCCCACCAACAGTGTAAAAGTGTTCCTATTTCTCCACATCCTCTCCAGCATCTGTTGTCTCCAGAATTTTTAATGATCACCATTCTAACTGGCATGAGATGGTATCTTAATGTGGTTTTGATTTGCATTTCTCTAATGATCAGTGATGATGAGCATTTTTTAATATGTTTGTTGGCCTCATATATGTCTTCTTTTGAAAAGTGTCTGCTCATATCCTTCACCCACTTTTGAATGGAGTTGTTTGTTTTTTCTTGTATATCTGTTTTAGTTCTTTGTAGATTCTGGATATCAGCCCTTTCTCAGATGGGTAGATTACAAAAATTTTTTCCCATTCTGTTGGTTGCCATTTCACTCTAATGATGCTTTCTTTTGCTGTACAGAAGCTGAATTTTAATTCGATCCCATTTGTCTATAGTTTAGATATTATTCGTTGATGGTGTTATGAGTTCTTTTCCACATTCTTACTGATTTTCTATTTAATTTTTCTATTAATTATTAAAAGAGGAGTGTTAATGTCTCCAACTATAGTTGTAGTTTTTGTCTTTTTCTCCTTTTAGTTCTATCAGATTTTACTTCACATATTTTGTAATTTTGATGCTTGACACATACATATTTAGATATCTTTTTGGTAAAACTACCCTTTTATTATATAATGTCCCTCTCTGGTGATTTTCTCTCCTCCAAAGTCAAGTTTATTTGCAGACTTTATACTTGTATCAAAATATCACATATATGCCCGAAATACGTACAACTATTATGAATTCACAGTGATTTAAAGTTTTTTAAATGAAAAATTAAATTCTAATTTATGTAATGTTAATATAGCTGCTTTTGCTTTATTTTATTAATGTTTGCTTGATATATCTTCTTGCATTCTTTGATTTTTAATCTGCATATGTCATTTTGAAGTGATATTCTTGTAAACAGCATAAAGTTTGGTTATATTTTCAATCCATTGTGCCAATCTCTGTCTTATGATTGATATATTTATATCCCTTACATTTAATGTAGTTATTGTACCATTTTATTTCATTTTCTGTGTTTTTTTTCTTTCTTTTTTTTAAATCTGTTTTGTTTTTCCTGCCATGTTAGGAGGCTACTTTAACATTTTTTAGAATTCCATTTGGATCTGTTGAAAGGATTATTAGTGTATCTCTAAGTGTAGCTTTTTTTTTTTAGTGGTTGCTCTAAGTATCACCTAATTTAAATATAAATTATTGTAATCTATTGCTGTCTGTCTAAGTGACATATAGAAAGCTTATATTTCTTTAAGTCCTTCTACCCTTTCTTATATATCATATAGTTGGATTAAATATTTCCTCCTGTATGCATTTAGAATTACATCATATAGTGTTATAATTTTTGCTTCGATCATCAAAAATAAATTTAACACTGACAGAGGAGAAACCTATAATATTTACCTATATTTTTGTTTACTGTGTTCTTTCTCCCTTCCTGATATTCTACGATTTCTTATTCTGCTATTTCCATTCTGTTTGGGGAGTTTCTTATAGACATTTCTTATGATAAGTGTACTGGCAACAAATTATTTTGGTTTTCTTCTATTTGAGAATGTATTGATTTCCCCCTTATTTCTGAATAATATTTTGGCTGTCTATTGAATTCTGGCTTAATAGTTCTTTTCCTTCAGGACTTGAAAAATATCGTGCCACTTTTTTCTGGACTCGATGTTTTCTAATGAGAAACCCTGTTGTCATTGAAATTGTTTTCTCCCATATGCAAGGTATCATTTACTTTGACTGCTTTAAGATTTTCTTCTGTCTTTATATTTCACAGCATTTGTTATGATGTGTTCTTAGTGGATTTCTTTTAGTTTATTCTTTTTAGAGTACATTCAGCTTTTTGAATTTGTAGGCTTATGTGTTGTGCCAAATTAGGGAGGTTTTCAGTCATTTCTTCAAGTTCTTTCAAGCCTCTTTCTTTCTCCTCTTCTTTTAAGAATTGTGAAACATTCAAAAAGTCCATGAAGTGCTGTCCATTTTAAAATTTAGTTTATTTACTCTCTGTTGTTCATATGGGCAATCTCCAGTATTCTACCTTCCAGTTTACGGATTCTTTATTTGTTCACTTTATTCTGCTCTTGAGACTAAATAAACCCTGAGCTTTCCTTTTGGTTATTGCAGTTTTCAGTTCTAAAATTCAGTCAGATTTTAGTTCTGAAATTTCCACTTGGTAATTCTGCATATCTTTATTTTTTTTTTGCTGAGATCTTCTACCTTTTTGCTGAGGCTTTTAAATATTTTTATTGGCATGTTTGTAATTGTGCACTGAACCATTTTATAATGGCTGCTTTAAAATTATTGTCAGAATTTTAACACCTCTGTCATCTAGATATTAGCATACACTGGTGTATTTTTATACACGTTGAGGTCTTTCTGGTTCTTAGTGTGATGAGAGGTGTTACCCTGGATAGCTTGGATTATGCTATGGGATTCTGAATCTTTCTTAAATCTTCTGTTTTAACTGGCTTTGGTCGACACCACGGCAGCAAGAGAAGGGAGAATGCTGTCTCATTGCTGTTAATTGTAGGTAGAAGTCAGGGTTTCTTACTAGTGTACCTTTGACATTGGAGGTTGAAAGAACTTTTTGTTACTGCTGATGAAGAGTGTAGTGCTGGTTTATCATGTGGGCTCTACTGATCCCATATTTTTTGAGGATTCATTACTGTTGGGCAATAGTAAAAGCCTGACTTCTTTAGCCCTGTTTTGACATTGCCCCAGAAAGAGAGGAGAGAAAAATTTTGTTACTACCAGTGGAGAATGGGAATGACACTATCACAGGATGAGACTCAATGCCAGTCAGGGGGAATAAAAATCCTTGCTTTTGGCCCAGCTGCCGTTTAAGAAGCTTAGAAAATATCACTCTATCCTAACAACAAATAAAAAACTGAACAAACTGAAAAATACCAAATTCCAGCTCACCCTCACCGTCCTATTCCACTTATGAAGGGTAGGAGGGGCTACTGAGAAACACTTGTGAACTACACAGTCCAGAGACATAGGCTCACTAAATGACTGAGACCTAATTTTAAAATTATAGAATGATTACCAGCACTCAGCCTTTACCACCACATTAACAAAGGCCTATTTACTACATTTTCTTTTAATGAGTATCATATCCAACTATCAAGAATAAATCACAAGGCATATTAAAAAGCAAAAGCAAACACAGTTTAAAGAGACAGCACAAGCATCAGACCACACTTGGATATGGCAAAGGTGTTGAAGTTATCAGACCAGAAATTTAAAGCAATTCATTAATATGATAAGAACTTTAATAAATATAACAACATGCAAGAACAGAGAGGAAATGTAATCAGAAAGATGGAAATTCTAAAATAGAAAAGAAATACTAGGGATCAAAAATACTATAAAAAATAAATAATACCTTTAATGGGTTTATTAGTGGACTGTACACAGCTGAGGAAAAATCTCTGAACTTTGAAACATCTCAATAGAAACTTCCAAAACTGAAAGGCAAAGAGATAAAAGACACATATACACCAGAAAAATCCTATAATGTCCAAGAACTGTGTGAAACAACTATAAACGGTATAACATTACCAGAGAAAAATGAAAGAAAGAGAGAGAGAGATGCAATATTTGAGGCAATGATGACCGATAATTTTCTCAAATTAGTGTCAAATACCAAACAACAAATCCACAACTTTCAGAAAACATCCATCAGGATAAATGCCAAAGATAACTATACCTTGGCATGTTATATTCAGGTTATAGAAAATAAAAGATAAAGAAAAAAATCTTGTAAGAAGTCTAAGACTAAAAAATAAATAAAAAATATCTTACCTAAAGAGAAGCAATGATAAGAATTACATTTGACTTCTATTCAAAAGTAATAAAAGCAAGAGGATGGACAAATTCTTTAAAGTGTTCAAAGAAAAAACCACCAACCTAGAATTCTGTACCCTGAAAAAATTAACCTTAAAAAGTGAAGGAAATATAAAGACAGTTTTGGAAAACAAAAATTGGAGGAATTTGTTGTCAATACACTTTTCTTGCAAGAAATTTTAAAACATGTTCTTTAGAGAAGGAAAATTATATAAGCCAAAAGCTTAGACCTACATCAAAAACTCCAGAGTAGCAATAAGTCAAGGTAAAATATGAAATTTTATTTTCTTATTGTTATTTGATCTATTGCTTGCCACTATTCTTCTGGAACTTATTCTTAATTGATCTGACAGATAATAGGTTCCTTCAAAATTGTAATAACAGTGTATTTGAATACATACACACACACAGAATTCTATATGCTTATATATAAATGAAATGACTACGAACAATGACACAAGGGACAGGAGGAAAGAATTAAAATTATTTTGTTATTATAAGATACTTTCACCACCCATAAAGTTGTATAATATTTGAAAGTGGACATGGATTACTTGTAAATGTGTATTGCATATTCTAGGACAATCATAAACAAAGTAAAAGATGGCCAGGTGTGATGGCTCACACCTGTAATCCTAGCACTTTGGGAGGCCAAGGCAGGCAGATTGCCTGAGCTCAGGAGTTCAAGACCACCCTGGGGGCAACATGGTGAAATCCTGTCTCTATTAAATTACAAGAAATTAACCAAGCTTCATTGTCATGGTACGCATCTGTAATTGCAGCTATTCAGAAGTCTGAGGTAGGAGAATTGCTTAAACCTGGGAGGTGAAGTTTGTAGTGAGCTGAGATTGCACTGCTGTATTCCAGCATGGGCCACAGAACAAGACTCTGCCTCAAATAAATAAATAAATACAATAAAAAAAGGAAATATAATGTTTATAAGAAAGGTAGAAAATAAATCATATAAAATGTCCAACTGAAACCACTGAAGGTAGAAAAAGTAGAAGACAAAAATAGAAACAAATAACAAATAACAAGGTCAACAAATAGAAACAGTAACAAATATGGTAGATATTACTCAAACTGTATCAATAATTACTTTAAACATAAATGATTTAAATACAACAACTAAAGACACAGATTTCAGAGTGGATAGAAAAACAAGACTCAGTGATGTCATATATAAGAAATCTTTAAATATAAAGACTCAGGTAGATTAAGGGATAAAGAAACATGCTAACAAAGGAAATTATAAATAGTAAATAGCTATATTAACTTCAAACAGCAGACCGTAAAGAAAGTAAAGTAATTTTAGTAGAGAGGGGGTTTCACTGTATTGGTCAGGCCTCCCAAAGTGCTGAGATTACAGGCATGAGCCACTGTGCCCAACCCTCTCTGTTTTAGTTAACCCAGTTATCTCTTTAAGCATTACTTAATGATACAGGGTTTAATTCTCCAAGAAGACATAACAATCCCTAAGGTTTATGCACCCAGCAATTGTGCATCAAGATATATAAGACAAATACTAATAGAACAAGGAGAAATTGATAAATTCACTCTTAGAGGCATTAACATCCCTCTATCAGAAATGAACAGACCCAGTGGGCAGAAAGTCACTAAGAAAATAGTTGAACTCAACAGTACCATCAATCAAATGCATATAATTGACCTATAGACTACTTCATCCAACAGCAGCAGAAAATACATTCTTTTCAAGCACACATGGAATAGTCACCAAAATAGATCACATTCCTGTCCATAAAACACACATTAACAAATTTTAAAGAATAGAAATCAAACAATGTCTACTCTGAGACCACAACATAATTAAATTAAAAACCAATCACAGAAAGACAGCTGGGAAATCTTGAAACAAATGGAGATTAAACAATACATATTTCAATAACACACAAGTCAAAGAAAAAATCTCAAGACACATAAAAAATATTTTGAACTAAATGAAAATGAAAATATAACTTATCAAAATTTATGAGATTCAGTAAAAGCAGTGATTAGATGGAAGTTTATAACATTGCATACATATATTAGGAAAAAGAAACATCTAAGATAAATAATCTAAGCTTCTATTTTAACTAGGAAAAAATAGCAAGTGAAATCCAAAGTAAAAATAAAGAATAGAAATTAGAGCAAAAATCAATGAATTGAAAACAGGGAACCAATATGAAAATCAGCAAAGCTAACCGCTGTCTTTCGTTTTCGGTTTTCTTTTAAAGACCAATAAAATCAATAAACCTTTAACTGGGTTAACTAACAGAGAGAGGGTTGGGCACAGTGGCTCATGCCTGTAATCTCAGCACTTTGGGAGGCCTGACCAATACGGTGAAACCCACCTCTACTAAAATTACAACAATCAGCTGAGCATGGTGGAATGTGCCTGTAGTTCCAGCTACTCTGGAGGCTGAGGCAGGAGAATCGCTTGAACCCAGGAGGTAGAGGTTGCAGTGAGCCAAGATCAGGCCATTGCACTCCAGCCTGGGAGACAGAGAGAGACTCTGTCTCAAAAAAAAAAAAAAAAAGAGAGAGAGAGGACATAAATTACTAATGTGAAAAATGAAAATGGGGGCATCATTACAGATACCATGGACATTAAAAGAAAAATAAATAAATACTGTGAACAACTATATTCCCCAAAAATTTATAACTTAGAAATGGACCAATTTCTTGAAAGACATAATCTTCCAAAGTTCACACGAGAGGAAGTAGACAATCACAATAGGCCTATATCTATTACAGAAATTAAATCAGTAATTAATAACCTTCCAAAAGAGAAAGCAACAGACACAGATGGGTTCACTGGTGAATTCTACCAAACATTCAACAAAGAAATTGTACAAATTATCTCCAATTTCTTTCAGAATATAGAACCAGAGGAAATACATCCTAATTCATTCTATGAGATCAGCATTACCTTAATATCAAAATCAAAGACATTGCAAAAAGAGAAAACTATTACAGGCCAATATCTCTCATGGACACAGATGCAAAACTTTTCAACAAAATATCAACAAATCAAATCAAACAATGTATAAAAAGAATTGTACACCCCAATAAGTGAGATTTATCTCAAGTGTGCAAGGTGGGTTCAACATTCAAAAAGCGATTAACGGAATCTGTCACATCAATAGTCTAAAGAAGAAAAATCACATTTTATATATAAGTAGATGCAAAAAAAGCATTTAACAAAATTCAACAACCATTCATGATTTAAAAAAAAACTCTTAGGAAACTATGAATAGAGAAAAATTTTGTAAACTTGATTTTTAAAAACTCTGTATTAAACCTACAACTAATAGGACACATAATCATAAGAAACTAGAAGACGTCCTGATAAGATTAGAAACAAGGCAAGTGTATCTTCTCTCACCACTTCTTGTTGATATTACTCTGAAATTCCTAGCTAACGCAATTAAGACAAGAAAAAAAATTAAAAGGTATACAGATTGAAGAGGAATAAATAAAATTGGCTTTGTTCACAAATGACAATTGTCTATGTAGAAAATCCAAAAGAACTGATTAAAAAAAAAAAAAAAAAACCTTTATTTGGAACTAATAAGTGATTAGAGCAAGGTGCAGAATAATACAAAGTTAATATTTATAAAAGTTGGCCTCTTTTCTATATACCAGCAATGAATAAGTACAATTTGAAAGTAAAAATACAATACCATTTACATTAACACCCACAAAAATGAAACATTTTTGTATGAGTCAAACACAATTTTTACAAGATGTAAATGAGGAAAATCACAAAACTCTCAGGAAAGAAATCAAAGAACTAAATAAATTGAAAAATAGTCTATATTCAAAATCCAGAACATTGACAATGCCAAATGCTGGTTTGGACGTGGAGCAGTGGGCACTCCCATTCACTGCTGGTGAGAATGTAAAATGGTATAGCCATTTTGGAAGACAGTTTGGTAGTTTCTTATAACCTTAAACATACTTTTACCATACAATTCAGCAATGGTGCTCTTCAGCGTTTGCTCAAATGAGTTGAAAATTTACGTTCATGCAAAAACATGCACACCAATGTTTAAAGCAGCTTTATTCATAATCGTCAAAACTTAAAAGCAACCAAGAAATGTCTGTTTTATATATATCCATACAGTGGAATATTTAGTCCTAAATAATATTCTATAGAGGGAAATGAAATAATAATATTCCACCGTATGAAATATTATTCAGGACTAAAAAGGAATGAGCTCCCAAGCCATAAAAAGACATACAGGAAACTGAAATTCACATTACTAAGTAGAAGAAGCCAATCTGGAAAGACTATATATTACACATTTCCCACTATGACATTGTGAAAAAAGGCAAAACTATGGATACAGTAAGAGGACTAGTGGCTGCCAGGGATTAAGGGGAGGAATAGAAAAATAGGGAAAACACAGAAGATTTTTAGGACAGTGAAACTACTCTATGATACTAGAATGGTGGATCCAGGTCATTAGCATTTGTCAAAACTCATGAAAAGCACAACCTCAAGAAAAAAACCCTATTGTAACCTATGGACTTTAGGTATTAATGATGTGTCAATGCGGGTTCATCAATTGTAACAAATGTACCACTCTGGTAGGGCCATAGATAACAGGGCAGGCTGTGCATATGTGGGGACAGGAGACAGATGGGAACTCTGTGTACCTTACAATAAATGTTGCTGTAAAACTGCTGTAAAAAATAAAATCATTTTTTTTAAACCTGTCTTCATATTGGCCTTCTCTGACACAATCCCTGGGAGGGTCTTGGGCACCTTGTTTCATCTTCACAAGTGTCCTCACTCAGTTACCAATTTAATCTTTGCTGGCCTGGGTGGAGCAGAGCCAGAGTTTCTCCATAGTATTGGATAAAGCAGAGTAGCTATTTTCTAAAAGTTTCCTGTCTTAGGAGCCTCCCCTTTCCTGATCCTTTGACTAGTGAGAGCATCTGTTTGCTGCTAGGACTTGTTGTCTCTGCTCTAACTGGCATTTACGGGTTCCCTGCTTCTTCAGTTACATGTGCAAGTGACACAAAGCAAAAAGAAACTCGAGGGAGTTCACTGCTGTGTCACTCCTCTGGTCCTGACGGAGCCTTCTGCCTTCTGCCATCATTACATATAGAATGCATGTCCAAGGTTTGTAGTTGTACTTAGTAGAAGGAATAGGTGAAAGTATTTGTAATTTACCTTTCAGGAGCACAAGTCCCAGTGCAATAATTCAAAAAATCAAAATTAATCCAAAAACAATCCTTGATGAATAAAATACCAAAACTACAAAGACAGGATCAGTATTACTAAAGTTTCCTCTTCTCTGAGCCTCCAGTGTGGCCCTGTGCAGCACTGTTATTGAGCTTGTCTATATTTACCATTTAGAATTTGCCTTCCTTTAGCAAAGAAAACAACCAGTGGCTTAAACAAGAGAGGAATGTTTTTGTTTTTTTGTTTTTTGTTTTTTGTTTTCTTGCAGAGAGGACGTCCTGAATCAGCAGCTATGGGCTAGGAGATACTCCATGGTGTTATCAGGAATTTGAGCTTCTCCCTGTCTATTTCATCATCTTTAGCCTGTGGACTCTTTTTCAAGGTCATCTTGTGGTACTCATGGCTAGTTGAGGCCAGAAGGAGGAAGAAAGGCTGGAGAGCACAGATGGGCTTATGTTCAGCTGAGGCAGCATTTTTCAAATAGCCTTTCTACAAGTTCTACACATTTCCATTCGCATTTTCCTGGTAAAGACATCCTTTTGCCTCTTCTAGCTAAAGAGGAAGGTTGAATGTAGTCTTCAGTTCTGAGCTGCAATATGCTCAGCTAAGAATCAGGGTTATCTGTTTGAGGAAGAAGAAGAGATCAAATGTTGGAGGAAGGGAATTAACAATCTCTGTCATACATATGCCACTTGGTAAAGTCTGAAGGAAACTGATCCAATCCCTGTTTATCTCACGATGCGTAAATGTTAGTAAATAGGAATAATTTCTGTGGAGGGAGAAGCAAAGTCAAAAGCAGTTAAGTATAAATGCAAGACCTCAAGGTACGTGCACACTGAGCACGTCTGGAAAACATCAACCCTCAGAGTTCCTGCCCACCCTTTTCCTAGGGCTGACTTGGAATTTCTCACTTATCATCCTGGTCAATGTGAATGGATGCTATTTTAGATCCAAAGGGCAATATGTCCTGTTCGCTGATACAAAGTGTATGTTTTTATTTCCTAATATCAATCCCATCGCTCTGGACATTTAAGAGGCAAGTTCTCATCAGCATTCCGGATACTGTGGATGATATCAGTATGTTCACACTTCCTGCTGTTAAACTTTCTGTTTTCACTGCTGACAGCTTTATGGGGTGAGTATAAAGTTTTCTTGAGCAGCTCATCAGTCCTAAAGCAGCATAGCTATTCGAGAAGGAGGGACAGAGCCCCTTACCGTAGCAGTTTTGAACAAGGTCAGAGTTTTTCTGGCATGACCCAACCCAATGCAATAACAGGACGAGAGCTCCAAGCCAAGGGCTGAAAGGCAGAATTTTATTAAATCTTCAAGAAAAGAGAGGGAAAAAGCCATAAATCTGCAACAGAAAAATTTGTGTTTGTTTAAAGACCAAATGTAAGTAAACAAATAAAATCACAGAAAAAATATAAAGCACACACGGAGTAAAACATACCTGCTGGTTTTCTAGTTTTCATTGTTTTTTTCATTGCTTTTTATATTTTAGTTTTCATTGCTTTGTATATTTTATATAAATGTATATTTTTATATTAATTAATATACCTTTTGATACATTTATACATTTGTATACAAATATATTTCATTCACCTGATTTATACTTTTTAATGTAACAGATCTTTTTTAGGTTAATTCAGAAAATATTCTCATATAATTCAACTTATGCAAAAAAAGAAAAATGTAACACTTGAAAAGGCCTTTGCAGATATTAGGAAGAGGATTCTGTCATTACCGCCATCCAAGAGCTAAGCATTCAGTCTTCCCTCTCAGAGAGATGAAAATATTGCCCAAAGGTTACACAAATAGGAGGAGTCAGAGTCAGGACGCAAACCGATCTAAACTTCTACCTGCAAAATACATGCTGCTGTCCAGGTACAGGGACACGGTAGGCATGAAGAGCAGTGACGCACAGTAGTGCAACAGCCAAGCCATACTGGAGAACACAGAGGGCGGGAGCAGCCGCGGTGCCGGGGTTCCCCAGTGTTCACAAATCCCAACATTATCCTCTGCCGTCCACTTAGCTAACGGTCCTCATGTTTCTTATACCTATTATTCGTTTTTTTAAATGTGATATTCCTGTGTAATCCCTGTTCGTAGCTCTCCAATTCTTTTCTACTCTTGAGCCACATAAAGTGCCTCTGGTGGTGGATTAGGAAGAAATTGTGCACAGGATTAAACAAAAATGACCACATCTTTGACCTTGGAGGAAAGTGAAGTTAAAGCTCCTTTCCTCCCCTAGGCTGATGAATTCTTGCTCTGATTTATGAGGTTAGCAGGAAAAAGTCATTCTGCACCTACCTCCGCTTCGTTTATTGTAAGGCTGCATGCAATTGTATGAGAAGGTAACGACTGCCCAGTTGGTCAGTGGAGTTTCTGTTTCTCTCTCTCTAACCCACTCACTTCTTTTGCCAAGTGCTG
This sequence comes from Aotus nancymaae, assembly GCF_030222135.1. Classification (NCBI taxonomy): domain Eukaryota; kingdom Metazoa; phylum Chordata; class Mammalia; order Primates; family Aotidae; genus Aotus; species Aotus nancymaae. The sequence continues at coordinate 2,666,569 of NW_026988494.1, read as the reverse complement.
TCAGTGTGAGGCCACTTGTCCCAGGGCACTTTTGAAATGGGAATATGTGTTCCTCCACTCAGTACCCATTTCTCTAACTTGCCCTTTATCTCTCTTCTGGAAATCTCAAGAAAATAGTTTTTTAGTTCATTAGCAACTTGTTAGCATTGGATTGCTGTATCAATTCTTAAGAGAGATGTTTAAGTTAACAGAAGAACCTGGAAACGAAAATCTCCTAATGCTAAGGTAACACTTGCCTGTGAATACAACACTATGGAGAAAATAGGTAGGGAAGTTGGAACTTTCAGTCACTCCACAGAGATTTCTGCCAGAATCAACCTGGTCCCAAGGGTCGAATTAGGAGCTCCCTGGCAGGCTTCTGACTTGAAAGAAATATGTGGAAAATGGTCATATCCCTTGTCCTCTGAAGCGCCACTGGTTTCTGTGGGCACTGGGAAGATCCAGAGATTGAGAATGGTTTCAAAAACGGTGCTTTTGTAATGGGGAGAAATATCTGCACCTGTGACTTTCACCTCATGGATTCCAGAAGATCACTTATATTTCACTTTGCAATTCAAGACTGCATGGGTAGCAAAAAAATTATGTGGCATATCAGAAGCATGAAGTAAAATTTAAAATAGTAAAATACTACATTCGGTCACATCACTGTATATAAATATAATCCTGTTTAAGAAATGGTTTTTTCCTTTGTTTGTTTAACTTAGTCTAAAATTCCAGCAGATATCTGAGGCATCATTGTAATATTTTAAACCAAGGAGATTAGTTCAGTGTGTTAAAGCGGAAGAAAATCTTTCTCTTCAGAAATGTTAGTAAAAGTGGGTTGAAATGTTGACTATCATTCCTCTCAAATAATGCTGACAGCATATAAATCACTCTTAATGTGTCTTATCCTCTTCAAAAAATGCACCAGGAGAAAATGATCTCTGCTCTTCATATACTGGGAAGGGTTTTAATCCTCGCTCATCTTCTGACTTAGGTACAAAACAAAGGACGCTGAAGACCAAAGCAAGAGCTTGGGTTTTCATACTAAATGAGATTTCTGGTTTATTTAAGCTGCCACTCAATCCAGAAGAAATCATAACCTCAGAACAACTGCCATGTTAGGAGGCAGTTCTGGGTTTTCCTATCACCTGCCATTTTCTTAGTTTGCCCTTTGTGCAGACCCAGAGTTTATTTACACGTTAATCAAATTTGCAGAGTTACCAGGTGGGCTGGACCACCTGACCTCATGAGGTTAGCTCATCTGTTTCTCAAATCATGAGCAGTCCCCTAGTAAGAGATGATTTTTGTTAACAAGAAGTAGAAACCGCTATTCATGACCAAAACAACTTTGAATTAGAAATACACAAATGAGCATTTTCTGTAAGATATTCTCCACTTAACAATTAAGACATTAAATATTTAAGTTTTAAATAGAAAACAGATTTTTAAAAGCCTAGGACCCTACTGTATTGAAGCTTATAATTTATTGGAATAATCCATATATGATTGCTTTCTCAAATTAGAAACACTAATTACTTCAGCAAGTTCGTCTCTGATTCATTTAGTGTAGACTTATACCTTTATGCATGAATTTGCTAAGCCAGGATGATCCAAGAAATCTTAAAAAAAAATCTCCTTTATCCGCAGACCTAGGCTGTTTTGGCTCAATCAGTATTCATGAAAAATGTCCTCACAATTAGCAGTGAAAGAACAGAGAGAGTTTGATAAACTGAAGCTCAGAAAATCTTTAGGATTCAAAATGGTGAGATAGTTTAAGGTAGAAACTCATCACATAGATTTCAGTTCTGGATTCCTAAAAACAAATGTAGCAGAGGATTTCAGGTACAGACTGATAAACTCTTCTTTCCATGGCTTGCCCAGCATAGTATGTTATTGAAATTCTGTGGTTAACATTGATGCAGAAAGGAACGATGTCATATAGTTTCGTAAGTATGTGGTCAGTGATACGCATTCTAGGCTAACAGGACCAAGGCTAAAGTTTTCTGTAGAAAACCTAAGGTTAATCTTGGCTAAATTAAGGCTGTAGGATGTTTAATTAGAGATGTCATAACAGAATCCATAACTAGGAATCCAGAATTCCAACCATATCTAGGTGCCAAGGTCATACAGATTTTATTTACTTGAAGGACTGAAAAGGGAACTGATATACGGGGAGCATCGCTGCTGCAACAAGACAAGGTACTCGATGCTCTTGGCAGACATCATTTATTTCCATGTTAGCAAAGATCTTATGAAGTAGTTACGATGCCTCTTCAAGTTCACGTAATTTACTAGCAAGTTATAGCACCAGGTTCAAGTCCAGGCCAGTGTGACTCCAAAACCCATACATTTCCCACTGCATTATACTGTTTATGTAGAGGAGGCAATAGGCATTGGACAGTAAGTAAAATTAAGTTAGCTAAATTACAAATGCATTCATGCTTTGACCTATTCTACTTGGAGTAATTTACTTTGAAAATATACCTGCGGAAGTCCAAAACATAATTCACAAAGTTATTGACTGCTGCATTATTTGTATTAGTAAAAGCCAGGAAAGAACACAAAATGTTTCCTAATAAGGGAGAGGTTAACTAAGAAATGATGCAATATACATTAACTTACTATGCAGCCAGATAAAAAGGGTGAAGAAAACAAATATATACTTACATGGAATAATCTTTAGAAAAAGTTAATGAATTAAAAAACTAAGATGCAAAACATTGTATATAGTATTAACTTATTTTTATTTATTTAGTTAGTTGGTTGAGAAGGAGTTTCACCCTTGTTGCCCAGGCTGTAGTGCAATGGCGCAGTCTCAGCATCCACAACCTCCTTCACCCGGGTTCAAGCGATTCTTCTGCCTCAGCCTCCCAAGTAGCTGGGATTACAGGCAGGCACCACCACACCCAGCCTAGTGTTAACATTTATATAAGAAAGAAGAGGAAATAAGAACATACATATATGATTTTATATATTATACACACACTTAAAATAAGAATCATCAGAAAAAACAACCAAACATTTTTTAAATGTTTACCTAGAGATGGTGGAGAGTTACGGGGTGAAGGGACAGAGATAGAAACTAAATATCTCTGAGCTTGTTGTTCTGACTTTTGAACCATGCAAACATCATACAGTGCCTAAGCAAATAACAATAAAAAAGAAAGAAAAGCAATAAAAATTTTAAAGTGAAAACCGTCTGAAACAAAGGAATCTTATAATATTGGTCACATGAAGCAAATCATTATTTAACTGTCATAAAAAACAGCACCAATCTAACATTGGAATATATTCTAAGACAAAAAAAATACAAAAATTAATTAAAACTTTATCCAGGCCGGGCGTGGTGGTTCACGCCTGTAATCCCAGCACTTTGGGAGGCCGAGGCGGGCGGATCACGAGGTCAAGAGATAGAGACCATCCTGGCCAACATGGTGAAACCCCGTCTCTACTAAAAATAGAAAAATTAGCTGGGCATGGTGGCACGCACCTGTGGTCCCAGCTACTCAGGAGGCTGAGGCGGAAGAATCGCTTGAACCCGGGAGGCAGAGGTTGCAGTGAGTCGAGATGGCGCCACTGCACTCCAGCCTGGCGACAGAGCAAGACTCCGTCTCAAGAAAAAGAAAGAAAGCTGTGGAGTTTGATTAGGTCCCATTTGTCTATTTTGGCTTTTGTTGCCAATGCTTCTGGTGTTTTGGTCATAAAGTCCTTGCCTACGTCTATGTCCTGAATGGTTTTGCCTTCTAATGTTTTTATGGTGTTAGGCCTTATGTTTAAGTCTTTAATCCATCTGGAGTCAATTTTAGTGTAAGGTGTCAGGAAGGGGTCGAGTTTCTGCTTTCTGCATATGGTTAGCCAGTTTTCCCAACACCACTTATTGAACAGGGAATCCTTTCCACATTGCTTGTTTTTATCAGGTTTGTCAAAGATCGGGTGGTTGTAGATATGTTGTGTCGCCTCTGACGCCTCTGTTCTGTTCCATTGGTCTATATCTCTGTTTTGGTACCAGTACCATGCTGTTTTGATTACCATAGCCTTGTAGTAGAGTTTGAAGTCCGGTAGTGTGATGCCTCCTGCTTTGTTCTTTTTGCTTAGAATTGACTTGGCTATGCGGGCTCTCTTTTGGTTCCATATGAAGTTTAAGGTGCTTTTTTCCAGTTCTGTGAAGAAGGTCATTGGTAGCTTGATGGGGATAGCATTGAATCTGTAAATTACTTTGGGCAGTATGGCCATTTTCACGATATTAATTCTTCCTAACCATGAACATGGAATGTTTCTCCATCTGTTTGTGTCTGATAGACTGGACAGGAAAAATGTGGCACATATACACCATGGAATATTAGGCAGCCATTAAAAATGAGGAGTTCGCGTCCTTTGTAGGGACATGGATGAACCTGGAAACCATCATTCTCAGCAAACTGACACAAGAACACAAAACCAAACACCACATGTTCTCACTCATAGGAGGGTGTTGAACAAGGAGAACACATGGACACAGGGAGGGGAGCACTATACACGGGGGTCTGTTGCGGGGGAGTGGGGGGGACAGCCGGGGGGGGGGAGTTGGGGAGGGATAGCATGGGGAGAAATGCCAGATATGGGGGAGGGGGAGGGAGGCAGCAAATCACACTGCCATGAATGCACCTATGCAACAACTTTGCATGTTTTTCACATGTACCCCAAAACCTAAAATGCAATAAAAAAAAAAGAAAAAGAAAAAGAAAAAGAAAGAAAGAAAGAAAAAAAAAAAACCTTTATCCAGAAATTTTTTTTTTTCTTCAGTGGTAATGTTTATGTTCTTGTTTTGAATCAGTTTTGTGAATATTGTATTATGCTACAAATAAATAGTTGTTTATTGTTATAGGTCAAGATTTCATCTGTAAGGGAAAAGAGATACAAATCTAAAGTTCAAGAAGTTAAATAAATCTCTTGCTAAAATTAAAATAAAAACGAAATGATAAATTCATGATTTAACAAATATATGTCCATGAAAGGGCTTAAGAGCAATAATATCTAAGTAGTATTAAGCACCACTTATGTCCAAAATTTGCTTTCTATACACCATTCTTCTCTGAAGAGGACTGTTCTTGTTTCTGAAAACAGCTGTTTCCAGATCTAATAGGGAAAGTACAGTGTTGGGACATTTTTTGGTGCCAGAAACAAAAAGCGTTCCAAGACCAATGGAGTTCTTTCAAAAGAACCCAGAGCCCAGTCAAAAGGGATTCTACCAATCAAAGTTGAACAATCTGAGTAACAAAATAAAGTTAAATGTACTTGATTGAAGCATATTAAATATATACCATTTCAGTCTACAATGATACACACACACACATACCCCTACACACTCACATAAAAAAGGCTTCCATTAGAGATGACAATTATACAAATTCCTTTTGTGGAAATGGGTAAATTAATGAATTAAGTAATTATACTTTTATTTTATTGACCATAAAGTGTCATGAAATAGCCTTAATGGATGAGGGAAAACTTTTATTATAGAAAAACTACTAACAATTATATATGGAGTGACAGGGGAAATAACACCCCCATTTAATAGCTACTAATAAGTATTTGATTCAGGTAAGAATCAGGAATGAATGCTAAAATCATTAAGTGACAAGTTGATGGTGTTAAAAATACTGCCACACAGATAATCTCCTAATTGTAAAGGGAAAAAGATAACTTTACAATGGAGAAATCTGACTGCCATCATCATGAAAAATGAATCAACCAATTACTTTGTGCCTACTGATACGATACAACATAAAGTACCTAACATCACCAATAAATTATTCTGTTAAATTGTGATTAAATATACACAACTTAACATGTACTATTTTAACTGTTTTTAAGTGAACAGTTCTGTGGCATTAAGTGCATTCATATTGATAGGCAGCTATCAACACCATCTATCTCCAGAACTTTTTATCTTCCTAAACTTACCACCCATTAAACACTAACATCTTACCTTCTCTTAAAAGCTATGGTCACCATCATCCTACTTTCTGTCTCTAAGAATTCAACTACTCTAGGTACCTTATGTATGTGAAATTATACAATATTTGTTTTGTAACTGACTTGTTTCACTTCTCAATGCTTTGATGTTGTAGCATGTATCAGAATTTTCTTCTTTGAAGGATGAATAATATTCCATTGTGTGTATTACACTAACCATTGTCTGAGCATTGGCCTGTTTATTCCCCCTAAGATGATCATTTATGAACCCTCAAAATGGCCACATTTCTCTGATACCCCCTTCCCCTATTAAGATGGATATACAAGTATGTGTATCTCATTGGGCCATTGGATAATTATCCTGAAATTCTCCAGTGCTTATGCACATTAAATGTATTTGTATGCTTTTTCTCCTATTAATCTGCCTTATTATCAGTTCATTCTTAGTGAATCTTTAGAGGGGAGAGGAAAGATTTCCCTGGGCCCCTATATAACAATTCAATTTCCTAAATAGTTAGAATAATATTCAACTATCTTTCTTATATAGGGTAATATATATTATAAAAAGTTGTTATATAACAAATTTATTTATTCATGCAACCATTGATGGGCACGTAGGTAGTGTTCACCTTTTGGCTCCCATAAATAATGCTGCTATGACCATGAGTGTATAAAGATCTGTTTTACCAGATTTACAAGAAAAAAACAAACAGACCCATTCAAAAGTGGGTGAAGCATATGAACAGACACTTTGCAAAAGAAGACACATATGAGGCCAACAAACATATGAAAAAATGCTCATCATCACTGGTCATTAGAGAAATGCAAATCAAAACCACATTGAAATACCATATCATGCCAGTTTGAATGGCGATCATTAAAAAAACCTGGAAAAAACAGATGCTGGAGAGGATGTGGAGAAATAGGAACACTTTTACACTATTGGTGGGAGTGTAAATTAGTTCAATCATTGTGGAAGACAGTGTGGTAATTCCTCAAGGACCTAGAAATAAAAATTCCATTTGACCTAGCAATCTCATTACTGGGTACATACCCAAAGGATTATAAATCATTCTATTATAAACACACATGCACACATATGTTCATTGAGGCACTGTTTACAATAGCAAAGACCTGGAACCAACCCAAATGTCCACCAATGATAGACTGGACAAGGAAAATGTGGCACATATACACCATGGAATACTATGAAGCCATAAAAAAGGATGAGTTCATGTCCTTTGTAGGGACATGGGTGAATCTGAAAACCATCATTCTCAGCAAACTGACACAAGAACAGAAAATCAAACACTGCATGTTCTCACTCATAGGCGGGTGTTAAACAATGAGAACACATGGACACAGGGAGGGGAGCATCACACACTGGGGTTTGTTGGAGTGGGGCTAGGGGAGGAACAGTGGGTGGTGGGGAGGTTGGGGAGGGAAAACGTGTGGAGAAATTCCAGATATAGGTGACAGGGGGATGAAGTCAGCAAACCACATTGCCACATATGTACCTATGCAACAATCCTGCTTTTTCTGCACATGTACCCCAGCACCTAAAGTACAATAATAAATAAATAAGAAATGTTTTACTCAATGCCTTCAATTTTGGAGGGTATATACAAAGAGTGGAATTGCTGAATCATATAATAATTCTATGTTTAGTTCTTTGAGGAATTGCTCTACTATATCCCATAGCAATTCATCATTTTACATGCTTATCAACAAGACACAGGGTTTCAGTCTCTCCGCATTCTGGTCAACAATTGCTTTTTCTGGTTTTGTTTGTTTTTTTAACAGTAGCTATCCTAATGGGTGGGAATTGAAATTTCATGGTGTCTCTCCTGCTATTATTCTAGATCTGCCTATTTGTCCCTCCAATTTTGCCAATATTTGCTTGATATATTTAGAACTCTGATGTTTGGTGCATACAAATTTAAAATTGCTATGTCTTCGATGAATTGACCCTTTTATATTATGTAAGGTCCTTCATTATCTCTTGTAACAGTTTTTGACTTAAAGTCTATTTTGTCTGATATTGACATAGGAAACTCTGCTTTATTTTGGTTAATATTTACATGGAATTTCCCCCCTTTTTTTCCACTTCAGCCTATGCATGATAGCATATAGCTAGATCCTTTTAAAAAAAATGTATTCCATCAATCTATGTCTTTTGTTGGAGAGTTTAACCGATTTATATTTAAAGTAATTACTGAAAAAGAGCACTTACTTTTGACATTTGTTTCATTTCTTTTTCATATATCTTAAGGAAGTTTTTGTCTCGTTTCCTATATTACTATTTTTTTGCTTATTTAATTTTTTATGGTGACATATTCTAATTACCTTCTTATTTCATTTGTGTATACTCTATAGATATTTTCTTTTTGGTTACCATGGGGATTATATTGGTCTCCTGAAGTTCTAATAATCTATCTTAAATGAATACCAACTTAATTTCAATTGCATACAAAAATGCTACTCCTTTGTAGCTCTGCCCCCTTTATGTTATTTATATCATAAATTACATCTTTATATATGTGTAACTGTTAATAGAGTTATAATCAATTTTATGCATTTGTCTTTTAAACCTTATCTAAACCCAAAGATTGCATTTCAAGACAAAATTACAATAACGGTTTTTAAAAATGTCTTTGCACTTACTTTTATCAGAGAACTCTATAGTTTTGTATGACTCTGAGTTGCCATCCAGTATCCCTTTATTTCAACATAAAGGACTACATTTGGAAATTTCGTCGAGCAGATTCAGTGGTTACGAACTTTCACAGATTTTGTTTATCTGAGAAAGTCTCCATTTCTCCCTGTTTTTTGAAGGACAGTTTTACCAGATATGGAATTCTGGTTGATGGTTTTGTTTTATTTATTTTATTCAGCTTGTATATATATTACCCCACTGACTTCTGGCCTTCGATATTTCTTCTGAGAAATTCACTGATAATTTGGGGACAAACTGATAATATTGGGGAGTCCTGTGATTTATCCATGACATAAATAGTCATTCTGCTGCTGTTCTTTTCAAGATTCTTTCTTTGTCTTTGACTTAGCAATTTGATTATAAGGTGTCTCATTGTAAGCCTCTTCAAGTTTGTAGGCCATTGAGCTTCTTACACTTGAAGATCCATGCCTATCCTCAAATTTTGAATGTTTTCAGAAATTATTTTTCTCAAATAATCTCTCTACCCTTTTCTGTCTTTCTGCTCCTTCTGAACTCATATCATGTATGGATTTGCCTGTTTAATGGTGCCTCATAAATTCCTAAGGTTCTGTTCACTTTTCTTAATTCTTTTTGTTCCTCAGATTAGATAATTTCAAATGTCCTGTTTTCAAATTTTCTGATTCTTTCTTTGGTCTATTTGACTCTCTTGTTGTTTTCCCGTGATAAGCATTTTTAATTCAGAGATTATGTATTTCAGCTTAGGCACTTCTGTTTGGTTCTTTTTATTAAATAACTTCCAGATTTTTTTTACTATTCTCATAGTGTTCACTTATTACTTTCCTAATGTCTCCATTTATCTGTCATGTTTTTATTTAGCTCTGGAAAGAGTTAAGACAGTTATTTTAAAGTATTTTTTCTAGTAAACGTGATGCCTGTGTTTCTTTAGGGATGATTTCTGGAGATGTATTTTCTTCCCTTGAATGTGCCATGATTATTTATATGACAAATATGAGAAAATGTTCCAATTGTTTCATTTAGGTAGAGAATATATGGGTAGTAATTATATTTTTCTACCTGCTTTGAAAGATATTTAAAACTATTAAAATGCTTAAAATTTAAGAGGTCTTAGTAGAGTAGAACATGATTAAATCACTTACAAGAGGAGAAATTTGTGGTGGAAACAAACAGGGGCTGGAAGTAGCTAAACACAGTTCACAGTGGTTGGGATACTCCTCGGTCCCATTAATTCTTCCCTCACTCATATTACTCTAGTATGTATGTTACAGACAATGATAAGCTGTGAATGCTTGTACCTCTAGATCTCAGATGAGGTTGATGCTTTCCTTCTCCATAGATTACAGGCAACATAAATATAGAAACAGTATTTTCTGTTCCTTTTGTCACACCTTATAGCATCTACCTTTACAGACACTGCAATGGTTATAAATGACTAAGAGGCTTACGAAAATTTTAAGAGGGGAGTGGCAGATTATAAAAATTGTCGTAATTTTCCACTTCAACCTTTGTCCATATTTCTGTGCAATGTGACTTTACAGCACTTCCCGTCAAAAGGTAGAATCTATCCCTTAATTCTTTGCATCTGGGCTGTGACTTGCTTTGACCAATAGAATGCAGCAGAAATGATATCTGTACCAGCTGCAAACCTACTCTCCAGGAGGCCTTGCGTGCCTTCACTCTCTCTCTCAGAGCCCTCCTAGCCACCATGTGAACCAACACAGGCTAGCCTGTTGTGTATTAAAATATACTTGCTCTGTTCTCCCCAATACCCCAGCTAACAGACAGCCAACCTAGCTGACCATAAGCTGACCACAGATGCATAACTGACAACAGAACAGAATAACTGGACAGCTGAGCCTAGCCCAAATTGCTGACTCACAGAACTGCAAGCCAAAAGGAAAAGAAGTTTTATCTTTAAAGAGACAGAGTCTTGCTATGTTGCCCAGGCTTGCTACAGACCTGTTCTCAAGCAGTCCTCCCATTTCAGCCTCCCAGGTGAGATACATGCTGAAGCAAATGTCTCAAGTGGTTGTCGTTTTAAGACATTCAGTTTGAGGTGGTGCTTTCCGTAGAGAAAGATAAATGATGCTAAAGATGAAGGAGAATGTTTTTAAAAGGAAAAGAGAAGAAAGGAAAAAGAGTAAGAGAACTCCTGGACATATGTATGACTTTTTTTCATGGATCTCTTAAAAACTATTTTATTTAATCATAGTTTCTGTTGCATTGCTAGCATTCAGCAAAGACACAAAAGTTATGTTGCATTACTTCTTTTTCTCATGCATGGGATTTGAAATATTTTTACAGACAAAAGAATTCATTATAATTCCGGAGAGCTTATATTACTTGTCATTAGTTCATAGCTACAGATACAGCATCTGTCTTCCAGCAATGGGCAGCTACTTAGTCTCACCTAGCAGTTTTTCCTTTGATTAATCTCACATACCAGAATTTTTGTTGTTTTCCTGTGTCTGTTACAGCTTTACTTTCTTAACTGCTTTACTTTTTTAAAGCTGTTAGTAGAGTGCTGAGTGAGGTGACAGCGCAAACATTGACTAGATTCCAGAAGACACAAGAATTCTGGTCTCCATTTTGAAACTCCTAACTTCTTCCTCTATCTCCACTATATGCTATCTCTGAGTATAAGACAATATATCAGGAAAGACATGATGACTCTTATCCAGTAAAAAATACTGACAAGGACCTTAAAAATGATCAATAGCAAAGTCTACACTAAAGGTATTTATTTGAAATATTTATTAACAATCACAATATCAGTGTGCTGTCTTGATACTGTGTAAGGACCTCAAAGAATGTCTGTGGACAGAGGAGATTAAAGAAAAAGTAGAAGTAAATTTAGAGAAATATCAAACTAAGGCATCTCTCAAGTGCCTACCCTTCTCCCTCCTCCTCACCTTTTCCCCTGTCCTACCAAAGGTTTTGAAAAATTGCAAGAAGTCTGGGGAATCCAGAGGCTGAGCAGGACAGAGATGCTTATGTTCATCAGAGAATAAGTTGGAATAAAAAAGGAGAAGCAGAAGAGACATCTGATCTGCTTCTGCTTCTGCAATATTGGCTTCAGCTACCTTTCTCTTGGGTCCTGATCTTCTCATTCAGTGAGATGCTCTGACACATTGAAACAGAGTGATTAATGCCAATAAATTTAATTAATGGACCTGTCAAGCAGTTCAGCTGCAGTAGTTAATGTACTTCTGTGGCCCTCTCATCCCTCCCCACCTAGGGTGAGAAGGACAGGGAACCAGTGGCTCCTAACACACAATGCAAGAGAATTGCCCAGATACATTAACTGAGAAAGTAGACAAGGCTCTATCCCTGACCCACACTGAAATCACCATATTTAAGGATGGGGATATAGTAATTCAAATTCAGAAAACTATCTCAGTTAATTTTCCTGCAGCCATTCTGACACTGGTTCACAGATAAAATTTTGGAAATCGCTGGAGAAGATGAAGTTAAGATCAAGATTTTATGATGTAATATTTGTAGATGTTTTCACAGAGTTTGTTGAATTCTGTGTAATTAGTTCGGTCACTTCCATAAATATACTATTTGAGTGAGGCTCTAAATCAGACAACACAAATATAAATACCTACAGAATAAACAGGCAAGTGGAAAGTGCCAAAAACTGGAGATAAAAGCCCGCTCACATCCGACCGGGCGCGGTGACTCACGCCTGTAATCCCAGCACTTTGGGAGGCCGAGGAGGGTGGATCACGAGGTCAAGAGATCGAGACCATCCTGGTCAACATGGTGAAACCTCGTCTCTTCTAATACAAAAAATTAGCTGGGCACAGTGGCGCGTGCCTGTAATCCCAGCTACTCAGGAGGCTGAGGCAGGAGAATTGCCTGAACCTAGGAGGCGGAGGTTGCGGTGAGCCGAGATCGCGCCATTGCACTCCAGCCTGGGTAATGAGTGAAACTCCGTCTCAAAAAAAAAAAAAAAAAAAAAAGTCACAGCCCATGACTGCCATTTAGAAATGAGGGCACAGTGCGATTGTTCAAATACATACAAACATTTAGATATATTAAAGTAAAATTTCTTAATTTTAAAATTGTAACAACTTAGTTTCAGAAATTTATAATCCTGTCCTAATTCCTAACCAGATCTTTCTATGGGTCTGAATGTGATTGCTCTGGGAGCTCCTTTTAGGTATCTGCAAATAAATTGTTACCTTTGTAAAATTTCAATCTAAAATAAACATTCTGAAGTATTCCAAGTATCAAAAGATTTTAAGGACAACAAAAAATTAACCCAGATTGAGTAATGACTAACCTTTACCAAATATAATTTTTTCACTTGATATGCATTAGGGTAGTATAGACCCCATTCTAAACACAAACTCACATGGCGCTCAGCAACACCCCCTCCCCAAACACAAATTTGAACACATGTAGATATTATCTTTCAGGGTCTATCTGTATGATGTTATATATACCGGCTGTTTGTTTTAGGCTGGAGGAGAACACCTTATTCGGGGATACTTGGGATCATGAGATAATGAAACAACTACCACTGCTGTCAGCGCTTCCTGAGCGGTGATTTTTGACTCCTTGTGGAGAAAGGTATTAAAACCACAGGATAGAAGAGCTGTTTCCTTGAGTCCTTATGGGACTCTAAGTGCTACTTAGGGGCCTGGGGCAAGACAGTCAACACAAGCCAGGAAATTGGTATTCTCTATTTCTTTCTGGTTACTCTAAAGCTCCAGCACTTAGAGTGCTGAAAGAGAATATAGCTTCATTTGGTTTCACTGGGATGCTGGAGCTTTTATGGAGGTGAGGTCAGGGCTTCAGCATCATATGGAGAGGTAGCCCTGACAGTGCCAAATGATCAACTTTGAGTCACTTGTGAGCAGGAACCACCTACAAAGAGATCACAGTTGATATACGCCCATTTCTTCCTATATCTCAATGAAATTCTGCAGGGAACTCCCAGAACATTGATGCCTCCCCACCGCATACCTACCACTGTTATCATCCATGCCCTGCTGAATGCCTTGTCACCCTAAAGATTTCTGTTAAGAATAGACCTAAGACAATTTAGCCATTCAGAGTCATCAGGTTCTCCTTGGAAAATATTGGTTGCCTCCAGTGACTAGTGATGGCTGGAGCAAGTTGTTTTCTCTACAATGTTACTGACAGATGCTATGTTAAAAAAACAATACTAATTCTGAAACAAGTACCAATATTTATTAATGAGCAGCCATCAAAACATGCAAACGATGAGGTCTTGCAAACTTGAGGAACTGCCAGCTCTCCACCCTTCCCACTCTTCTCTTTTGCACTCCTCAAGGGCACTAAATAGCTCACACTGAGACAGCCCTACAAATATTCTGATGGCAGAAAAGCAATGTTTCTGGTCTCATAAAGCAAATAATTCTCTGTCGGCGAGGAAGTTGGGAATAAGTGCAGTTTTAGAGTTGAGGTGCTACTCAAAAAATATTAGCCTGCTGGGATCATAGAGAATTGATCATGCAAGAGTAAATTTTTCTAAACAAATCTTTCCAGCCAACATCTATGGAATTCTATTTATTTCTCCAACAACATATTTTTAATATTCCTTATGTCAGTTATAAACCCTCCAATACTGAATCAGACTGTGATATGTGAAATGCATTCTGTGTAGCTACTTCTGTGAAGTGTAAACTGTGGGATAAAGTTTTCTAAATTCCAAACATCCACCTCTGAAGCATCCTGAAGTGGAAATTACTGGATAGCATTCTTAATTTATGTGATCATCCCTGCAGTATAGGTTCTTATTAACTTGCACACACATACACACTTCACAATCTATAGATATATTTTAGATAATAGAATAATATCCCACAGAACACTATTTTTGGACCAGGAGCCTACTTTACAGTGAATTAACATTACAGTGAAGATCAAACTCATGGGTTTCACTGATCTTACTCTCTATTCAATTATCTAGAAGCAGCTGGCTCTATAAAATACAATGGTATGTGAAGACTCTGGCACAATGTTAATTAGGAGAAGATACCAAATGAGACAAAGGTATTTCTCATAGGTTTGGTATTCACTCTAAACAGCAACCAGCAAGGGGTTCTTTCCCCCTGACTGTACATGCACAGAATTCAACAGGTTGAAGTGAAAGGAGTTCCTCTTATTTTTGTATACTTAATGGTCTTCTCACAAAATTTTACCTTGTGCGGCAGCAAATATATCTCTCCTTGATAATCAAGATCAATTTTATTTACCAATATTATAAACCTCCTTTCCCTCTGTTATAATCAGTGGTGGGAGAAGCCCAAATTTATCAAGTGGATGTCTCAGCTTCTTTTTTTTTTTTTTTTTTTTTTGAGACGGAGTTTCGCTCTTGTTACCCAGGTTGGAGTGCAATGGCGCAATCTCGGCTCACCGCAACCTCCGCCTCCCGGGTTCAGGCAATTCTCCTGCCTCAGCCTCCTGAGTAGCTGGGATTACAGGCATGTGCCACCATGCCCAGCTAATTTTTTGTATTTTTAGTAGAGACGGGGTTTCACCATGTTGACCAGGATGGTCTCGATCTCTGGACCTCGTGATCCGCCCGCCTCGGCCTCCCAAAGTGCTGGGATTACAGGCGTGAGCCACCGCGCCCGGCCTCAGCTTCTTATACAATGGAACCATTGTTCATTCTCCTGCTGGAAGCACCAATATTATCCTGAAATATTAAAATCTTGAAACCATGTGAGCCTGAGGTTTATCTTGTATTGGGCAATGCAAAGGGTGGTATGTGGCAGTAATAACACTTGTTGCCTGACCATTTGGTATGATTTGGCTGTGTCCCTACCCAAATCTCATATGAAATTGTAGCTCCCATAATTTCCATGGGTTGTGGGTGGGGCCTGGTTGGAGATAATTGAATCATGGAGGTGGTTTTCCCCATACTGTTCTTAGGGTAGTGAATGAGTCTCAATGAGATGTGATGATTTTATAAAGGGTTTCCCTTTTCGCTTGGCTCTCTCATTCTGTCTTGTCTGCTGCCATGTAAGATGTGCCTCTCCTCCACTATGATCATGAGGTCTCCCCAGCCACATGGAACTGTGAGTCCATTAAACCTTTTTCTTTATAAATAACCCAGTCTCAGGTATGTCTTTATCAACAGTGTGAAAATACTATTATTTGAATCTTCTTTCACTACTTGGGGAATTGTTGAGGAGAAGCACAGCATACCCCTGACTATAGAAGCTAATTATTCCAGGTAACCACATTCCAAGCTGCTTTTGTAGTTAGTGCATGGCACATGGTCTAACTATAGCATAGCTAATAACAAGCACTCATTCTGTAAGTTGAGTAAGAAACTGATGAATCAAAGAATCAAGATAGGAGGAAATTTCTCTGCAAGCAGATGAGAGGTATGTCTAGCTTCCAAGGGCACCAACCTATGAAATGCCAGCAACAGCATCCAGTGACGAGTGTCACAATGAGCCCCATACCCACTGTGGTGCTCAGGGATCATATTAATTTTCTATTGCTGTATAACAAATTATCACCATCTTAGCCCTAAAAACAACACAGGTTTATTTCCTCACCACTCTGTATGGCAGAAGTCCAGGTAGGTAAGACTGATTTCTCCATTGCAGGTTTCAGAAGGAAGAAATCAAGGTAGTGGCCAGCCTGAGCTCCTATCTAGAGGCTTGGGAAGGAATCTGTGCAGAAGAATGGGTCTTCCACGGTTTCCTGGTGACTTAGGTGCATGTATTTACTTAGGCCATTCATGCAAAGGCTTCAACCACAGCTTACCTGAGGCTTAGAAGAATGCTTTGTGATCATTCCAGAATTGGAGAGGCTAGGAGGAAGATGAGGAGCTTCTGTGAGGCCATCTCCCACTGGAACTCTCTCTCCCAAGAGGCTTTCACAGATGATATGGTTTCTCGTGGCTTCCCAGGTTGTGGGGAGGGATGGGAATGTCTTCTCTGCTCCCCAGAAAATGGAGCTGTAGGATATAAAGCTGCTTAACTATAGTCTAGAATTAGCTCCTCAGCAACATCATAGCCCATAATCCATATTACAGCCCCCTTTTGTTTCTGTGTCATTCTTTCTGGTGCGAGGGATGAGGACCAGTGGGAGCTGCAGCCCTTGGCTAATCTCCTGCTTGCCGTCTATGTAAGTAAATCAACTGTTTGAATCTGAAAGTGGCTTATTGTATTTTTACTAGTTTAAACAGTAAACCAGCCTTGCCTTATCTTGGGTGTGCTTGGCGACCTGCTTCCAAACTCATCCAAATTGTTGGCAGAATTTAGTTTTTTGTGGATGTGGGCTGAATCTCCCATTTTTGCTGACTGTCTGCTGGGAATGGCTCTCATCTCCTTCAGACTATGGAAACCCCTCATCATGTTGCCACCTCCATCTTCACACCAGCAATGGTGCAGTTTTCCTCATGCTTCAAATCTCTTTGACTTCTCCATCTGATCTCTTCTTTCTCCTTTCAGAAAAAGTTGTGTTTTTGTTGTTGTTGTTATTGTTTGTTTGTTTTTTTGAGACAGAGTCTTGCTCTGTCACCAGGCACCAGGTTGGAGTGCAATGGCGCTATCTCAGCTCACTGCAACCTCGGCCTCCCAGGTTCAAACAATTGTCCTGCCTCAGCCTCCCAAGTAGCTGGGACTACAGATGCGCACCACCATGCCCAGCTAATTTTTATATTTTAGTAGAGATGGGGTTTCACTATGCTGGCCAGGATGGTCTTGATCTCTTGACCTCGTGATCCGCCCACCTCGGCCTCCCAAAATGATGGGATTATAGGCATGAGCCACCGCGCCCAGCCAAAGTTCTGTGTTTTAAGGCTCATATTATAGCATGAGCTGAGTAATATGGGATAGTCTCCCAATTTTTAGGCTCTTAAACTTAATTACATTTGCAAAGTCCCTCCTGTCATGTAAACTAACATAGTCACAGGCTCTGAAATTACAGTGTGGATATCTTCTGGGATACATTCAGCCAACTGAAATTAAAAATGATATTGGCATTTCATCAGACCAGATTTGTGGCACAATTTTGACTTTTGCTGTGGCTAGATGGTTTTCAAGCTTGGTTCTACAGGGCTTGTAGCTACTCAAGCTACTGTGAGCTGTGAGCTAGTAAATGTTCCTCTACAAATTCCTCTCCTGCTGTCAGAGTCACCTTTTATTCCTTGCAAGTAAAACTCACTGATACAGATCCACATCATTTTTAGCACTGTTGACAAATATTGGATGACATTTCTTGGGACCTAAAAATTTTTGCCAAATGACCATAGCCCATAGACTGGCATACAAATATATTCTTCACAACTTTCTAGTAACAATGACATCTTGGCATAAAAAGCTTCCTTTTCTTTGTTGAGACAGTTCCCTCTGGGACTTGTGATATCAATGTCTGTAACTGTCTTATGAAATAATTCCTTATTTTCAAATGATCATTATAACAGAAAACAATTGAGAAAGTAGTCACCCGAAGACCAACACCTTACCTCTCACTTCCAATGAGAATCTTCTATCCTACTCTCCCCTCCCTCAGTCTTATTCTCAGTCAAGGTTGTTATACAAACATCATCTGGAATTGCAGAGGAACCAATCATTCTTTTTTTTTTTTAAGATATCCAACTCATGATAGAGAATAATTCTCACAAGATCTGATGGTTTTATAAGAAGTTTCCCTTTTCACTTGCCTCACATTCTTCTCCTGCCTGCTGCCATGGAAGGAGTGACTTTGCTCCTCCTTTGCCTTATGCCATGATTCTGAGGCCTCCCCAGCCATGTGGAACTGTGAGTCCATTAAACCTCTTTTTCTTCTAAATTACCCAGTCTTGGGTATGTCTTCATCAGCAGCATAAGAACAGACTAATATACAATCCTGTGGTCTCTGCTCAGATTGCAACTTATTAAATGAGCCTTCCATGCCACCCCATCAGAAGGCACTCTACCTCCACCCCATTTCTTCTCTAGCCCAACATTCTGTTCATTTCCTTCATAGCATGTGCATTCTGAAGTTTTAAAAATTACTCTATTCATTTGTTTTGTGTATGTTTATCCTCACTAGAATAAGCAAGGTCCTCATCTTTCTATTTCACAGATATAACCTCAGTACTTAGAATAGTGTCCAACACGTTAAGAAAAATTACTGAACTGAAATTAAGTTAAAATAACTATATACCTAATTCACAGTTGCATGAAGTTCTGCCTTGATGTTTTACCCAAACAGGCAATTTTCCTACTGCTATTGATAGAATAGTAAGCTTCCTTCCCACTAACACACAATGTTTTATGACATATTACATAGTGATATTGGGTCTGTTTCATGATTTTCTACTCTGTCACTTGGATGCATTTGATTGTTCTGGCAAAGCCAATCGTTTTTATTATTGTGACTTGATAAACTTGGTAATAACTAGTAGGACAAGTTTCTTTTCCTCTTTTAAGCTTTTCAGAGGAAGTCTCTTTTATATGGATGTTAGAGTTCCACCTATTAAGGCACTTTCAACGTACTATGACAATGGAGTAAATTATGAGTGAAAAAAACTATATTTGATTATATAAAAACATAAACACTTTGGGAGGCCGAGGAGGGTGTATCACCTGAGTTTGAGGCCAGCCTGGCCAACAAGGTGAAACCCCATCTCTACTAAAAATACAAAAATCATCTGGGTGTGGTGGCGCACATCCATAGTCCCAGCTACTCAGGAGGCTGAGATAGGAGAATCACTTGAACCTGGGAGGTAGAGGTTGCAGTGAGCCGAGATTGCACCACTGCACTCCAGCCTAGGTGACAGAGTAAGACTCCGTCTCAAAAAAAAAGAACTTTCGTATTTTGCAAAACACCAGAACCAAACTTGGGAACAGTCGAACAATATGTAGCAGTATTTGTGTTGGGGTCTGACAGAGGTTCTTAAGGAATCAGGTCAAACCGTCCTTGGGACCAGCCTGTACCTGCCATCAAGCTCCCAAAGGCCCCACTGCCACAGAATGCCCAGGGACAGGGCGGGGATGCTGCACACAACCTGTCACTTGGAAATATCTGGGGGCCAGTGTGAAAGAGAGGACAGCAACCCTGAGCACAATCAGGATTTGAATGTATCCACAGATCTGACAGATGGATGGCAGAAAGCAGGAAATGGAGAAATGTGTCTGGAAGAAAGGGCTCGCTGTTTGATGCATTAGAAGCCTTGAGTTTTTGAGCAAAGAAAAGCTTTTTATTGTAGAGTAACCAACAAAGAGAGTGGCGTCAAGCTCAAATCTCTCTCCCAGTGCTGGCCTGGTATTTTTATTAGAAAAGGTTTAGGGGTAGATTTCGGGATTAGTGGGTGACTGGTCAAAGGAAAGGGGAGGTCTGGAAAGTCCTCAGACATGTGTAGTTGCCTTTTCATGCCTCCTCCTGGGTTGTATGTGTACATTCACAGGGAGTTAGCATGAAGCATGCAGGAAATGTTTGAACAAGCTTGTTCTGTGCAAACTTTAGTTGGCCATATTGGTTCTAACCAATTTCAGCCAATCTTGTTATTTTATAAGCAGAGGGAGTTTTAGCATTTCCACAAGCTGGTTTTATTTTTTATAACGTCATCATGTAAACTCAAGAATTGATCACTGGTTTCTTGAACTCTTTAGGGCACAGTTTCAAAAGGATCAGAGCCTAAAGATCAGTGGAAAGGCTTCTCAAGAAGTGTGTGAAGCTGGCCTGGCCATGCCTGTTGCAGCCCCTGTATTCTTGGAGCCTTCTGCTGTCTGAGAAGGAGAGACCTAAGGCAGGAAGGAGCAGAAGGAATTCTGTTTCCAAGAACCCAGTGGACTGGTGTGGAAAGCCTCTTCTGAAGAGCTGGTCCTGTCAGTAAGTCACAGAGAAGATCCCCTTATTGGTTCAGGAATGTGGAGAACAGCATCAGACTGATGGCCAAACACGATGAGACAGAAGGAGCGGCCGTCACAGAAAGGTACAGATGCCTGGTTTTCTCGCCAGTTCCTCCCTGCTTCTAACCAAGTTCCTAGAGAAGAGTGGGGTGAGGGGAACCCCAATAGAGTTTGATCAGGGATGGAGACTCTAATTTGGGGAATTTGGAATTGCCAAATATTTGTAATCACTGGTAGGTGAGCTCAAGACACCTATGAGCTACAAATAAGAGAATCAAAGGGTTAATAGTATCCTCAATGGAAAAGAGGTTCTTAACTCAAATAAAGGACTGGGTTTCCAATGAAAAAACAAATCAAAGGATATCAACAGATAATTTACTAGTGAAGAATTTACTAGTGTGACTAGTATTTATTAGTGTGAGTAGTAATTACTAGAATTTACTAGTGTGACTTATACATGCACAAGTACAAATATGCAATTTGAAAATAAAAATTAAATTGATAAAAGACATGAAATGATCAACTGAGCTAATACATTTATTAAGTGTTAAATATAGTAGTGTGGGTGAAATGGAGAAGACCTGGGAGTTCCAGTAGGCATAAAAATATTTCAAGCTTTCTAAGAATAGCTTTGGCAACAAATATCAGACACTTTAAAAGAGCTCATCGCCTTTGACATAGTAATTTTACTTTTAGGACTCAACCCAAGGAGCTCACTGAAGATGGAGACAAGTATTTACAACGATGCTTATGCAGCATTTTTATAATAAAAACATTGAAAACACCCTAAATATGTAGGAGATGGCTAAATAATTAAGATAATGTAATAAGCATTATGCAGTCATTTAAACAATGTCTTGAAGTAATGTTAGTGACATGGAAAATATTCAATATGTAATGTTCAATAGAAGGAAAAAAAGATGCAAAATGATATAGTGTGATTACCTACAAGCCATAAAATCACTGAACTGTACCTCAGGCATTACCCAGGCCCCTGTAATCATTTTATGGATGAAGAAATTAAGGTTCAGAAAAAAAATTAAAGATCAGAGAGGATAAATGACTTCCTCAAAGTCACAGAGGTAGTTTGGATCAGAACGAGGACTAGAATTCTGAAGTCTGTCAACTCTCCACTGAATGTTTCTGAAACTGTCTCACAATAATTTTCCTTAACCATAATATGCATTTATGTGTTTTGAGGAGCTTCCATCCTCCTACCCATATCACTACATTTATCTCTTTCTTTCTCTCTGTCTCCCCCCTCCTTTTTTTCCAATTATTATTACCCTTATCAACCTATTAGGACTCTGGCTAAAACTGTCTTATCTCCAAATCCTTATTCTGACCAGGTAAAGAGAATTCTACTAAGCTCAGAAAACTGGGGCTCATAAAATAATTTTTTTATGTTCTTTTCATCTGTATCAGATCATTAACACTTTAAGAAATATACATTCATGTCTATCGCCATACCACATTGAACGCGCCTGATCTCATCTGATCTCAGAAGCCAAGCAGGGTCAGGCCTGGATATTACATGTACGGGAGAAATACACATTCATGAGAGGAATGTCCCGAGGCCGTCTCAAATTCGCAAATCTGAAAATACCCCATTACATATCATTTTTTCCATAAAATGCTATAAAAAGTATCACTTAAAATTTTAAGTGACCCCCTTAGACAATTAATGACTCTATAAATCCAGTGCTAAAGGCTTTTACACAGCTATTAAAATTAATTCTGGCAGGAATCGTTGCTGAAATAGTTTCACAGATTGTTCACTCTTGTTTCTCTGTAACGTGCATGATAATTCTGAGTTGAAGTCATGATTTGACTCTAATTTTTTTTTTCTTTTCTGTCTGAGAAGTATAATCTTTGGAACCACTTAACTTTTATCCCAAACTTAGTTATTGACTTTCTTTTCATGGTCATTTTTCCAAAAGAAATAAATGTGATAAATGTGTATTTTGGTGTTTTGTTGTTCTTGCTGTTTTGTTTAATTCAGTCACTACCCATAGCAAAGAGACAGTGCTGAGCAGAGAATGGAGTTGTGCCTAGATTTAGAGACAGGAAAGCCAATTACACACTCACCTATTAAGATCACTCTAAAATACTAAGTTCGAATTCATGATGCTGTTGTGGTGGTGGGCACCTGTAATCCCAGCTACTATGGAGGCTGAGGCAGGGAGAATTACTTGAACCCGGGAGGTGAAGGTTGCAGTAAGCTGAGATCAAGCCACTCTGTCTAAAAAAAAAAAAAAAAAAAAAAAAAAAAAAAAAAATGACCCCCGCAAAATTGTTAATTACTGTGTTCCAAAATAATTGAAATTGTAAATGTTATCCCAAAATGCCAAGTTTTGTTTTCTTATAGCGTTTCTTTCCTAGTAAGACACTTTATGATCTAGAGTCTATTTTTTTAAATATTTTCCTGTGCCTGCCTATCCCACTTCCAATTAGCTGAGGTGGCTATTGTGTGCTACTGACCTCGTCTCTAGCCCAATGACAAACACGTTACCAGTTGCTCAGTCCTTACCTGTTTGTCTGACAAAAGATCTGCAAACACTTCAGGCCCAGATTGTTAGAGGGATGGAGGGAGGAAAAGTCTAAAATGTATGCTCTTGAGATAGCCCTGTGGTCTTATATAACCCAGTCTTTGATTTTCTATATTATCCCAAAGCAAATACTTTGCTCTATCATAAGAGATTGAAATGTACCGGGATCTATCAAGTCTTTTCTTTAATGTAAGTAGAATGAGAAATATGTCAGTTAATATAGCAAATGAAAGGGAGAAATTGCATTGTAAAAGTATAGTAGAGGAATCAAATTTCACTGTCCCTTGCATGAAATAAAATACAGATGGACATTCTAATAGTCATGTTCTTCTTCGCTTACCTAGGAAATACCAGTTCACCTCAGAAGTATTGGACAAATGTGTCAAGACATAGTCTGGCCTCATCATGCTGACAACCATGAAGGTTCTAGAATGTGGCCTAGTGTGCTGGAAGCCCAGACCTCTCACTGGTGACCTAGGGACAGGCCCTGTTCATTATTACATACATATTTGGGACTTTGAACAATTCAATAATTTTTTTATTTGTACTTAATTTGGAATATCTTTCTGTTAAAACTTCACTTTTGTTGAGGGAACATTATAAAGGGCACTTTTCCTACAATTAGGATAAAGCTCACCAGCTGTTAACAACCCTTTGCATCTAGGAAGTAAATCTCAATTAGATTTCACATGATAAATACTAGTGTGTTGCCACCATTCCCATATGCAGTCATAAACAAGTCATCACTATTTTACTCATGCACATCTCTCGATTCCATCCACCCTTCTCCCTTTCACCCTCATCCAATTCCATGCTGTCCTATGATTGCGTACTGACTACCCTCTTTCATTCTGGTTCCCCGCCAATCTCTTCTCATTGCAGAGAGAGGAGAAATTTAGAAAATGTAAATCTACTGTCAAGTCTAGGCTCAAATGCTTCAAAGATTTTCCAGTGCTTTCAGAAAAATAAATGCACAGGATAAAAAATCCCAGGACCCAAGAGCCTCACATACTTGGCCTGACTCTAGCCATGTCTCCTTTCACTGTCTGCATCTTCTCCTCACCTCAACCCGGTTGTTCTCCAGCCCACCAGGTTTTCAAGGTTATGTTACCTGGAGACCGGGACTTGGGCGGGAGGAGAGAAGGGAGGGAACAGGCTAGGGATCATCTGTTAAGTGTCCCAGGTGATTCTAAAATCAGAGTTGAGAACTGTGCCTCTCAAGTAATTTTGGATCAGGTTACTTTATTCTGAATTCTTTTTTTTTTTTTTTTTGCAATGGAGTCTCACTCTGTCTCCCAGGCAGGAGTGCAGTGGCATGATCTTGGCTCACTGCAGCCTCTGCCTCCCAAGTTCTCATGATTCTCCTGCCTCAGCCTTCCAAATAGCTGGGATTACAGGCATGCACCACCACACCCAGCTAATTTTTGTATTTTTAGTAGAGACATGGTTTTGCCATGTTGGCCAGGCTGCTCTCAAACTCCTTACCTCAGGTGATCTGCCCACCTCAGCCTCCCAAAGTGCTAGGATTACAGGCGTGAGCCACTGCACCCAGGCTCTGAATGCTTATAGAAACTTATCATCTTCATTCATAGTACTTATTTTTATTTGTAATTTTACACTTGATCATTCACTTGCAAGCTGCTTGGGAGCAGGGACTCTGTGCAGCATGATGGGTAAGTACCTGCCACCACATAGAAGCTTCTCTGTAATGACTTGTTCAATGAATGAATGAATAAAGGAACAACGGCAAGCTAGCTGATTATTTTACTTAAAATATTTGCTATGATACTGTGCATTTTCATTTTAAAGACAATGAAAAGTATATTTTAACAGTTTTTTTTCTTTCTTTCTTTCTTTTTCAGACAGGGTTCACTCTTGCCCAGGCTGGAGCTCACTGAGGTACTCACAGCTCACTGCAGCCTCAAGGACACCTGGGCCTCCCGCCTCCATCTCCCGGCTAATTTTTTTTTTTTTTTTTTTTTTTTTTTTTTTACAGAGAGATTCCCCTTATGTTGTCCAGGCTGATCTCAAACTCTTGGACTGAAGTAATTATCTCACTTCAGCTTCTCAAAATAATGGAATTACTGGCATAAACCACTGTGCCCCACCACAAATATATATCTATTTTAAATACGTATATTCTCACACTGAAAGATAGCAAATGACCCTGTATGACAATTCCTTCTGGTTTTTCTCTAAGCATACATATTTTGATATTATAGGGATAATACTGTACATTTAATGTTGCTACTTTAAAACGTTAATATTCTTTCATAATTTCCCATTACTATAAAAGGCAAGATAATCCATCAATCGATGTCTTTTCATTTAATAATTAAGTGCTTTCCATTATTTTTCCACTAAAAATATAAGTTCTTCTTTTGAAGTGTTTTCTGAAGTTCTAATTACTTCCTAAGGATAGATACCTTAAAAATGAGTTACTGGGTCAGGCACTGTGACTCTCGCCTGTAATCTCAACACTTTATGAGGCAAGGTGGGCAGATCACTTAAGGTCAGGAATTCGAGACCAGACTGCAGAACATGGTAAAACTCTATGTCTACTAAAAATACAAACAATTAGCCAGGCATGGTGGTGGGCACCTGTAATCCCAGCTACTCAGAAAGCTGAGACAGGAGAATCACTTGAACCGGGGAGGCAGAGGTTGCTGTGAGCAGAGATCATGCCACTGCACTCCGGCCTGGGCAACAGAGTGAGAATCTGTCTCAAAAATAAAAATTAAATAAAAATTAAAAAATAACATGAGTTACTGAGTTAACAAAATAAATATTTTGATACTTCTGCAATATTTACATTTTTAACAGCATGAGGCAACATTTTTGCACTCATGACAAAGAAAACTTTCTTTGAGTTTTCAGATTGTTATCAAATATTAGCTGTTGTCTTTATCATTGAATGTTCGTATTTCCTTCCATTTTTCTGATAGTGTTCAGCATTGCTTAAAATTGTATGACTTACTTATAAGAGATACCAACTTTTGTACCAATTATTTATTGTAAAAATATATTGCTTGGTTTTAATTTTATGATGTTTATGAACTATAAAGAATTCATCATATAAGCAAAGAAATCTATTTTTTGGTTATTTTTTTCATTCTTTTTATTCTTAGAAAGTCTTTTCCCCTACCATATCATATAAATAGTAACTAAATTTTTTTTCTGGTTTGAATTTTTTCTGCTTAAAATACATTTATTAGTAAATCACGCTCTAAAATTAAGAGGAGACATGGTATGCTTTGGAATCAAAAGACTGGGCCTTCTATTCCTAATTAAGTCTGTGATCTTAGACACATCAATTCACATCCTAGAGTTAATTGGGCATCATAACACTCATTATCGAGGACTGTTATTGTAAAGGAACTCAAAAATGGCTAGATCTCAAAAATGTTATTTCTTCCTCCTTCTTTCTCCCCTTTTCACATATGTTCATTCCTACATTTTATGACATTTTCTCATTTGGAATGACTCTGTCTTCTTTATTCTCTGAATTTTACCTGGTCATTATTACTCTCTCTTCCTTAAAAACAGTACCCGATCTCTTTGGGTTGCACTCTTGAGGCTATAATTAAGTATTAAATTTTTTTCATAGTTTTTCATTTTGTGTGTGTGTTTGCTCTCTTCACATAGCTATCTCTTCCAGTAAACTCATTGTTTAAAATATGAACAGATTTTGCAAGATGTTGTGGAGGATGCAAAAGAAGATCTGAAATTCTGTTTCCTACCCTACCCAAACCAAGGAGATAGTACTTTAAAAAGATAAAGGGAAGGAACAACCTAATCCCAGACATGTGCACCAAGCAAGGAATGCCAAACGACGTATTATAGGTTATAGCCTCTTCCTGATGCATTTCAGAACTCTGGAACTGTTCCCAGGTTCTCAGCACAGTCTCCAGAGTTCAGACCTCAAACCTGAAACACTTCCAGATGACCTTGACTCCACCTGCTAGAGCCCACTTCTTCCTGTCTCCCAGGGGACAACAGTTCCTGCAAAGAACTACACCCTCCTAATCTGGCTGCTCCTCAGGAGAGCTCTTGTCTGTGTAGGCTGCAAAATGCAGCTAATTACGTGTGGTGACTGGCTTCAGCCTTTCCTGTGCTCTTCCCTTTTCTCCCATTCCCACCCCCTTTTCTTTCTTGTTAGACTGAAGAGGTCCCCTTAGATACAGCATGATTTCCAAATCAGAGTGGTGGAGGCAATCAGGAGAGTTACATCAAGCCATTAAAGATCCTTCATTAACATGGAGTGCCCCTTTGTAATGAACCATGTAGCCAGAAAGAGGAAAGAGGTTTAACCTCTCTGCAGAGAAAAAGCCTCAGATGCTGAAGATTTCACTGCCCAAGATAAAGGCAGCAGCTTGCCACAGATCCGTCTGTAAAGCTTAATAGTGAGAGCAATGATTCTGGAGCCTGCTAGACTGAGCTGTGAGTCAAAATCACCACTTATTGGCTCAGAGACGATGGGCAAATCACTGAATGTCTTCGCCTCTGAAATTTTTAATCTCTAAAGTGGATCAATTTATATCTACGGTGAACCCCAAATATCTAAATCAGGTCTCAGTCAATTTAGGAAGTTTATTTTGCCAAAGTTACAGCCACACGTCCGTGACACAGCCTCAGGAGGTCCTGACGACATGTGCCCAAGGTGGCCGGGGTGCATCTTGGTTTTATACATTTTAGGGAGACATAAGACCTCAATCAATATATGAAGATGTACATTGGTTTGGTCCAGAAATGTGGGATAACTCTATGCAGAGAAGGGGATCCAGGGAACAGGTAAATAAGACACAAAATGTTGCGTTCTTCTGGTTTCTGATTAGCCTTTCCAAAGGAGGCAATCGGATATGCATTTATCTCCTTTGAATAGAATGGGAGGCCAGTTTGCCCCAAGCAGTTTCCAGCTTGATTTTTCCCTTTAACTTAGTGATTTTGGGGTCCCAAGATTTGTTTTTCCTTTCATGCTACTATGCATTCACTGTTGAGATGATTTAGTGAGGCAGTCTGCAAAGAGTGTTTAATATAGAACTCTATGCTCAATAAGTGACAGCTATTATTACAGTGGTTCCCCTTTATCCACAGGGCATATGTTCCAAGACTCTGAGTGGATATCTGAAACCTCATCCATGCATACAGTACTCTGATTTCTCCTACACATGCATAGCTACAATAAAATGTAATTTATCAGTTAAGCCCACTAAGATATTAATGACAATAACTAATATCAATATAGAACAATTACAACAATATCTTGTTCACAGTTTCACAGATAGATTTGCTCTTACTGTATCTCTTAGCAACCTCAGCATACAATTTCTTTTCTTTCCTTATGAAGAACTTTCACCTTTTCACTTAAAAAAGCACTTGATGGCTTCTCTCTGGCAGATCTGAATTGCCAGCATCACTGAGGTTGCATTTGGGGGCCATTATAAGTGAAACCGCGTCATTCATCTCGGGTAATACCCGAGGTTTGTTGTCCCACGGCCATGGAAAACTAGGATTTAGATACACCAGGGTGAGGCTCAGAGCAGAAGTTATATTAGCAAAAGAAAGAAAAGCTCCCTTTCTGCAGAGAGGGGTCTCCGAGAAAACGAGTTGCCAGTTTGTTGGTGAAATGCACAGGGTTTTAGACTAGCTTGAGGAGGTGGTGCCTGATTTACATAGGAGACGAATAATTGGTTGGACCAGATGTGCCGTTCACATAGTGTGCAAAGCGGCTTGCCACCCCACTCTAATATGTTATCCTGCAGACAGGTTATCTATCTGGCTGGGGCCATGTTGCCTGCTTCTTTACTGTACACATGACAACAAAGAAAAGGGAAGATGGAGCCTCCATGTTAAGCATGGCTGGCTTCCAAGTAGCCCCTGTCTATTGGCACAGCTGCTGGCACTCACCCCTGCAATATTCCAGCTTGCTTATCTATATCTGCAGCTCCATTTTTCAGGCCGCTCTTTTTTAGGAAAGAAGTAATTTGGGGACTGCTTTTTATTAAAAGAAAAATTCTACCGAGGACTCTCTTACCTTCACTATCTGCCTAAATAGTTTCTTTTTAGCTCCGGTATAAGGGCGACTTGAACCCAAGCACTACGATACAACAGTCGGTCTAATAACCAAGAGAGCTCCTAAGTGACTAGTG
Source organism: Aotus nancymaae (assembly GCF_030222135.1). Lineage (NCBI taxonomy): Eukaryota > Metazoa > Chordata > Mammalia > Primates > Aotidae > Aotus > Aotus nancymaae. The sequence continues at coordinate 2,637,405 of NW_026988494.1, read as the reverse complement.
GGTGGGGAGTAGAGACAGCGTGGGTCCCCTGTATAAAAGGATTCATGCCCTTGGTGGGGGTGGAGCAGGATGATGCAAAATTTTATCACACTACTCAGAATGGTGTGCAATTTAAAACGCAACATTTTTTATTTCTGAAATTTCCTACTTAATATTTTCAGATTACAGTGCTGAAAGCACGGAAAGTGAAGCTGTGGATGACGGGATCGCTGTATTGAGTGTCTGAGTGCTGTCAAACTTGAGGGCTTGATACTTCAAATTTAGAAAGTACTTTACTCATAGTACTTAACTTGATCCTATACTATCTATGAGGCTTCACGGTAGGTATTTTATCTCCATGGATTCTATAGGGTGTTTTTTTTTCCAGATCTGGTAAGTTGCAAAGCCAGGACTCAAAGCCCTCCCTGGAGGATCCAGGGCACTTGTCCCCTGACCACAGGCCCTCTTGCCTTTCCAGTGGAGGAGCTCCAATTCATGGAGGCTGTGATTTCCCTGTGAATAATGAGCTTCTAAACAATGCACGGTGGTTTGTTTGGGTTGTTTTCATTCCATCTACTGGAATCAGCAAGGTAGTATTGAAGCCCAGATGCCTCGCTACTGTGTGCTATCAATTTGTTCAATGATTATTCGAGGAGCAGGTGATTTCCATTAGATTGCCCATTAAATGGGAATGTTTGTTTTTCAAACTGGAAACTCTCAGCAAACAGAGAAGCAGAGCTGGCTGGTCTGCCACCCCTCCTCACCCAGGAGCCACTGTCCCCAGGCCCACCTTGGGCGGGAAGGGTTACAATGCAGTTATCTGAGTGTTGTGTGGTTAAGCCGGGGCTCTAGACTCTGAACATGGCCACTGCCAACTGTTACCTTACTCCATCAGTGAGAAGGATATGAGATGGATCAGGGAGGGAAAATGGCAACCAGTGTGTGACAGAGAGGTTTAGAGGAAGACTCCAGAAACCAAAATTGCTCCCAGAAGCTTATTTTCTAGCTGGAGAACGGGTTAGAGAGAACTCACAAAGCCCAGAAAGAAGTCCTGGATGATCCTTCTAACATCACCATAGTCTTTCTGGGGAAAATGAGTTAATTTCCTTCTGCCTTTCTGTGTTTTGTTTTGTATGGGCACATTAAATGGGGAAAATGGTTAAGACTCTCCCACCTATGTCTTGATTTCTGTTACATCTTAATGATCTATGATTGAGATCATCTTGCAACATGGTCTTTGCTGCAAGAAAAGCCTGTGCTCATGAAGACATTTTGAGGAGAGATGCAATAAATGAGTTTGTTTTTTAGTTCTTTCACTAAGTTTGCTAATCCAAGAATGGAAATCCAGGACAAGGATGAACTTTGCAAATCTAAATCCTCTCTGGATTTTCACACATTACCTGTGTTACACGTAACAACCCTGCCTAGTCATACTAATAAGATTCACATGCACAGAACCAAGCATGTGTCCTTCCAGCTTCATTCAGGTGAGCACCAAGGTAATTGCCAGGAAAGTCATCAAGGGCTCTCCTGTATCTCATTGTTGTCCCCCCACTCTGATGAGTGACTGCAAAGATGTGATTTCTGAAGGGTTTATTTGGCATACCCCAGGGCAAAAAAAAAAAAAAAAAAAAACTTTTCCTTAAAAAGGAGGTGGAAGGTGGATGCGGGGGGGTTGGGTGTTCCCTAAGAGCAAAAGTTAGACAATGTTGTCCCCTAGTGGCAAAATTTCCCAAGAACAACCTTTGCTTTGGAGAAACTGCAATGACACTGGCTTGTCAAGAACTGAACACAGGGTGCTCCATACACAGCACACACCCGGAGGGGAAGGAGTCATTTGCTCAGAGATGGCCATTCCATAGAATTTTGCTATCTTGATAAGCAAGTAAAATCTTGTCACCAAATTGCTATGCTTTCTTCTTTCACTATCTCTGCACGCCACAAAGGATTTGATCTTTATCTTATCTGTAGTACTCTCTTTTCTCCCATCAGTTCAATGCTTGTTAGAAATAAGATTAGAAGATATTTTACAACACACAGGATTTGGCAAATTAAAGGTTTTGCCATTAGTCCTTATGGCTGCTTGCCATCATAGGATTTTCTTTTTTTCTCCAAAATACTATGCGTTTTGATGAATTGGGGTAGCTCTGCTTTTGCAGTTTGAAGAACAAATTCTTCTGCCTGGGTCTCAGTTTTCTCCTTTTTAAAAAAGAATGAACAGGACTAAGTGCTAAACAGCTTTAATGCCCAATGATTCTTGAACCCCAATACTTATCTATATGGATTTTGCATTTTATATTCCAAAGTATTCCATACTTCAAGGACATGCTGAAAAAAGAATATAAGTGTATTAATGCAAACAGCTCCACATCAAGGGCATTACATAAAATGGCAGTTTTCAGACAAATGCAATTAAAATCACAATACTGATGAAGAAAGTCTGAAATACCAATAAGGAGGGCAACATTACCCGTTAATGGGAGAAAGAAAGCCGGGTGAATAAGTAAAGCTCTGCATGAGAATATGTTAATCAGTTTCAGGGTAGTTCATTCACCTCGTGCATACACCTTATAGCATTTGTTTGAATTTTTTTGTAAATATATGAATTAAAATAAATTTTATTATGGAGAGTTATTTTATCTATGGCGTTTTAGCTTCTCTCTTAATTGAAAAACTACAGGGCTTCCCTCAAACCAAAGATGGACCTAATGGCCAGTCCTTTCAACTCCTGCCAGAGCTCACAAGGAGAAGGGGGTTTGTGGCGAGGAGTGTTTGCATGAACGTGCGAATTCAACGGGCTCTGATACAGAAAAGATGGCTTTCATCTCCTATGCTGGTGGTGACAACTGTTTTTTAACCCAAGCCTCGTATTGGGACTCAAACAAATGCACAGTTCAGTGTAATTAGGATTTTGGAAACACGTTCACACAGCACCCACAGAAACATGTAACCAGCCATGGGCCAACGCTTGGTGATTTGCTTTAGCCTTTTAATGATAGACCACTAATTCCAAACAGGAGCGGTAGAAACGATGGGCAAAGGGCTGGCACTGGAAGCTTGGCCAGAGTTGCTGGTCAGAACTGCCAACAGTGAGCCTCCACTGTTGTCTCCTTCACTCCGCTTTGTGGTGGACATTAACATTCCAATAAAATCACCAGCTTGATGCTCAGCTGGTCTGATTGCGGAAGAGACTGATTGCATTATTCATTCTCATGAAAAGATTTTTAGGACTCTCAAGGATCTATAGAGATTATATTTTTTAAAAAGCTCCAGAGTTATCAACAGTTTAATTTATCTTTCTATTCTCTTAAAAGGAACAAAATAACAGAAGACGACAGACAGAACCTAAACAGAAAACAGGTTTTTGCTGAGGTGGAATAAGTTTGGAAGCCCCGCATGTGATGGGATTGGTGCGCCCCTCTTAGTCTCTTATTTTCTCTTACTCATTCCCCTTTCCACTTTTTTTTTCCAGACAGATTCCTCCATCTTCTTTAAAAAATAAGTAAACAAAAAATAAAGAACACCCTCCCCACCAAAAAAAGAGCACCAAAACAACAAAACAATAAGAACTCGCTGCTTGCTGATTCCCTATAAGATACTTCCACCTACTGGCTGAATGGAGAAGACTCATTTCTTAACATTTGATGTTGAATTTGTACCACAGTTTACGAACACCACTCTTCAAGCATTTAATACAAAAAAATAGAAATCACAAGTCCGAAAATTAAAGAAATTGAGAAATGTTTTACTTTATATTTAGCAATTGACTCAATGTATTTGATATAGGCATGAACATACGAATGCACTTTGCAAACACCCAGAGTGAGGCACAGGTCTGTAGGACTGCAGAAAGCAAATTAGTGAGAAAAAAGGAATTGAGAGACTAGGGAGAGCAACAGTAAGAGATGATCTTTCTATCAAGCCGGTCAGGATATTTTAAATCAGACCACATAGGGAACAAGGCTGTGGCATTAGAGATGAAATCAGAGACAGTGACCAAGGTAACCACATTCTCTCTATGAAGAAAAGTAATTCCGTGAGATCTAAAAAGAAACCAAATTGGATTTCAAGTTATGTTATTAAAGGGGATGCCTTCAATAAAAAGCCATTCAGAAATGGTGCTTCTTCCTTTGTGTTCATTTTTTAAAAGGGTCCATTTGGAGAATAAGGTCAGATTCTAGAAATATGGTAAGGTGTTTACAATCTATTACAGAAATGATCTAAGATTACAGAATAAAAGATTGGTAGTATGTCAGTGCCAGAAGGGATCTCAGAGATCAGTCTAGACTCTTCTTTATACTGATGAGAAAACTATGCTTCAGGGAGAAGAAGAAACTTGTTCTGAATCTTATATTTTAGAAGTATATTAACAAATTCAACAAAAAATACAAATAAAACTCCAGGTTTCCATATGGAGTTTAAATGCAATTACATTGTTCATAATGTTAGTTTCTAAAAGCAGATCCATATGCACACCAGAGCATCACAGGCATCCTGCTATTGGGTTAACGTTCATATCACAGTGGAATGCCTTGCTGCAGTTTGTCCACTAAGAATAAACAGTTAACAACAGACTGCAGAGAAAGTACAGTGCCTTTTTCAAAGGTTAAGTCTCAATAGGTCATGGGGCTAAATAAAATATGGATTGAATTATGTTCCCTCATTAGCTGGGCATGGTGGCGCGCACCTGTAGTCCCAGCTGCTTAGGAGGCTGAGACAGGAGAATCACTTGACCCTGGGAGGCGGAGGTTACAGTGAACAGAGATCGCGCCACTGCACTCCAACCTGGGTGACAGAGTGAGATCTGTAGGAAAAAAAAGTGCCCTGAAAACGAAGCTTCTCTAAAAGTAATTAATATGTTATGTACCCTATTGATGAAACTTAAAAAGAAGAGTTAAACCAGAAACAAATCCTTAAGGAGGTCTAGGGTAAAGACTTGGTGACTTAAATAACTCCATGTATACACCTTGAGAAACTGAAGCTCTAATCTTTAAGTCAATTTCTGTGGTGATAGATAAAAGAACACAGCAAGAAGAGATTCACCAAGAAGCAGCTGGCTGGGATGGGCTTTCACCATGACTCTAGGGCTCTGTGGCATTACAGCCATTTCCAGCCCCAGTTTCAGACCTGCTTCTTCCATTGACTGGCTGCATGAAGTGAGGATTCAGGCTTAGCATTTCTCAACAGTGCAATTGCCCAATGGTATAAATGGGATCTAAGGATATAAAATAAACCTCTGCTTATAGAAATAGAGATATGTGGGGTTACGTGCAATGGATGGATTTAGGCATTTAAAAGGCAACATTACAATTTAATTTATTACTTCCAGAAGCATTGCAAACACACACACACACACACACACACACACATTCATGAGTGCTGCTATCTACACTTAAAAATGTAATTCTTACTTTCCTTTCCCGGATATGGCATGTTTCTTGAAGAGAGTAAATTTTAAAAATTAAACATTTATTCAATCCCCTTATAAAGTATAATTTTCCAGAATATTTGAGTACCCAGAGGTAAATTACAGAAATGTGTACAAAGTGAAGCGATTTTTCTAATCAAATCAGACATGGTAAAAAATTCTTCTGAACAAAAAAAGAAAAAAGAAAAGAAAAAGAAAAAAAGAAATATTCTGTGGTACAGCCTTCATTTCTTAGATTTACTATTAAAGACACAGCAGTGAAAATTTCCCAGAACCACCAAGAGATATCACTCAGAGACCCAGGATCAGCTTTGATGCTTCTGGCCCTCACGTCCCAAATGCTGACTTTTCTCCCAGACATCACTCACACCTGCCCACTTGTATCTCTTCCCACTAGCCCCGTCCCATCAGGACTAGTGTCCTGTCACTGTAGAGACCAGCTGTCTCTGCATGGAAACCAGTGTGATCCTTTTACAATGGAAATGCAATCACTTAACTCCCTTCTTTAGAACTGATCAAATATTTCCTCTTGACCTTAGAATAAAGTTGTTCTTGGTTTTTAGCCTAAGCTGGAACAGAAAACCTTGTGTAATCTGCTTCCCTTTGAGACAGCCAGGTGGAAAGGGTCCCCGGAAAAACTCCAACCAGCCTGTGCACTAGGAGGAATGTGCACTGAGGTGGAGACACAGAAGTTCATGCCTTTTGCCACAGGAAGGAGCCTGGCCCCTCCTCTTCCTGTGTAGCACCTGGGATTCAAGCTGCAGGTGGGAAGCGACTCAGCAGGGACTCTGACCTCAGAGTCCCTGTTTCCCCCCTTTTCTTCCTCTTCACCCAATAAAACTCCTATTCTGTCACCATTCTAACCATCTGCAGGCCTCAATTTTCAAGGCCATGGGACAGACAAAGATCCCGTCTTTAGCCGAACTAAGGAAAAGTCCTGCAACATCTTTATACAGGCCCAGCCTTCTCTTGGGTCACTGCTTTCCATCTGGCCAATGGAATGCCCTTCAGAAGTTCATTCTCCTTCCCACATATTTTCTCTGCCTGATCATGCTTATCCCAGCCTCCTTAACCCCTTAGTGGTCCTGCCCTGGGAAGCTTCCCATCCTTCAGACCTCAGCTTCAAACATGACGTACTTGAGGTAGCTTTCTTGACCTTCTCCTCACTAGATTAGTTTATTTTCTAAACACTTTTTGCAGTTTGTCATTGTAAACATCTTCCTCAGTTAACTCTATCCTCTATGAGGGAATGAACTAGATTTGTTCTGGTGACCCTGGTGCTCCCAGTGCTTGGTATAAGGTAGTTGTTCAACACACACACACACCCACACACACACACACACACAGACACACTTGACGAAGATTCTAGCTTGCAGCTGGTAGTCAAAAAAATAGTTATTATTTTTTATTTTGAGCAAACCATCAAGGACAAGGCGAATACTACCCATTGCTGTGAAGGGTATTATTGCTTCAAAGTTCTCTACCTTCCAAGTTCTGAATACTGAACTACTCCCAAACTACAAAGATCTGTGCCTAGTCACATGTCACCCATCACCAAATAACTCACTAACAGAAAATAATTACCAAATTTTTTTTTTTGAGATGGAGTCTTGCTCTGTATCCCAGGCTAGAGTGCAGTGGCGTGATCTCAGCTCACTGCAACCTCCACCTCCCGAGTTGAAGCAATTCTCCTGCCTCAGCCTCCCAAGTAGCTGGGAATACAGGCACCCACCACCACATCTGGCTAATTTTTTTTTTTTGTATTTTTAGTAGAGAGGAGGTTTCACCATGTTGGCCAGGCTGGTCTCAAACTCCTAACCTCAGGTGATCCACTTGCCTTGGCCTCCTGAAGTGCTGGGATTACAGGTATGTGCCACTGCACCTGGCCATAAATTTGCAAAGATGGTGACACTTTTTCCAAATCAGGTGCCCTTTTCATGACACACACATACACACACATACATGCACACACACTATGAACCATGCATTACACACCATGGATGGTGCTTTTGTCACAAGAACAGTTTGCAGTCAGAGGTGAGAAATATGCAGCAGAGAAGTCTGGATGACATGGGTTAAGGTTCATGCAGATTTAGTATTTCATTCACCTAACAAATATTTTTGAGGATCAACAATGTATTCATTCAATCACCAAATATTTATAAAGTGCATACACATTCCCAGGCATGTGCCAGGTACAATACTAGACACAGAGTATTCGGTGACGAGTAAAGCAGCGATGATACCCTGTGCTTGTGGAGCTTACAGTCTTGTGAAAGGAGACAGAAAACAAACCAGGCAACAAGTAAATCACATAACAACAAATCTTGAGTACTATGAAGTGCTATAAAAGAAGGGATCAGAGGGCCGGGCGCAGTGGCCCACGCCTGTAATCCCAGCACTTTGGGAGGCCGAGGCGGGTGGATCATGAGGTCAAGAGGTCGAGACTATCCAGGTCAACATGGTAAAACCCCGTCTCTACTAAAAATACAAAAAATTAGCTGGGCATGGTGGCACGTGCCTGTAATTCCAGCTACTCAGGAGGCTGAGGCAGGAGAATTGCCTGAACCCAGGAGGCGGAGGTTGCGGTGAGCCGAGATCGCACCATCGCACTCCAGCCTGGGTAACAAGAGCGAAACTCCGTCTCAAAAAAAAAAAAAAGAAAGGGTCAGAATGCCATACTAGAGACCAAGGGAGAACTGAAGGACAGCAAAATAGCAACCACTACTGAAGGGAGTGCTCTGGGCAGAGGGAACAGAGGCATTGTGTTGTAAGGGCCTGGAGAAGAGAAAGGTTTGCATGTGCTCGTGGCTAAGAGGAGGCGGTATAATCAGAGCGCAGCATAGATGATGTGTGGTGGGATGCAGGTGACCAGTCGCTGCGGTTTGCCAGGACTGGGCGGTTTCTCAAGGCACTGGACGTTCAGTTTTGAACTTGGAATAGTTCTGAACAGCGATTGTTGGTCATGCTAGGTTCAAGATGGGTTTGAAGAGACTGACTTTGAAACCACCTGCACAATTTTCAACTCATTTGCTGACTCTGGTATTATTATTACGATAACAGAATATTAGAGAAACAAACTACCTGCCTGTTTGAATTGAATGGAATGCCTTTTATGGATTCATAGAGCAATATCTGCAAAAAGAGAAGAGATGCCCAGGATGCATCATAATACAGCAGAATCAAAATACATTCAAAATAGTGTTAGGCCAACCAGCCCCATCCTGTAAACCCCTGCCATTTTACACACCATGTTTAGGGTTGAAAATTCTACAGGAGGAGCTTGGGCCATGAGAAACATTCTGACTGCAAGAAATTCCTCCCTTATCATATCCTGCAGTTCGGCTACCCATACTGCCCCACCTCCCCTGTCCAGACCTACAACTGCTCCAGTCTGAAAGCCGGGCTTAGACTCCAGCGCTGGCTGGTGTGCCCCCTTTGCAAGTCTGTTCAATAAGTCTGTGTTGATGTTGAGCCGACCCACCACCGCCTGATCTCTGTATCTTTTCTCCATCCTAAGAAATAGTAAATAGCAAAAGTGAAGAAAATGAGAAAAATTAAAGTGAATAATGATAGCTTAATCATTACTTAAGAGGGAAAATACTAAGTAAAGGATGTGGATGAATTTTGGCTTGGAAACTCTGATCTTGTCCGAATAGCTATAAGAGTGTGTGTGTGTGTGTGTGCATGAGTGTGCACACACACACACACGATTTCTCCCCCTTTCCCTTACTTCCTCCCTCCTTCCCTCCCTTTCTTCCTTCCTTCATTCATCTTTCCCTTCCTCCCTCCCTCTCTCCCTCCCTCCCTTTACTTTCTTCCTCTGCCTTTCTTTTTCTTTTATAATTAATGTCATTCAAAAAAGGAGCAGAAATAGCTAATGGCATCTTATATTGAGTTTTATGCTTTTCAAAATATGTTCACACTACCTTTTTGAATCCCCACAACTATCAAGTAGGTATTATCTTCCACATAAAATCAAAAGACTACAAATGTTTAAATGACTCGTTGGACATCACACAGTAAGTTAATAAAAGGACTGGGCTGGAACACAGGGCTCCTAACTCCTAGACCAGTGTCCTTTTAAACACAACTCAATGACAGGATTTTGTAGAAATGATAGGTAAGCTTAAAGGAAAGAAATGTAACTGTGGCAGCCGTCCTAGGAAATGCTACAGTTATCTTCTGAAACAGCCTGCCCAACAGTGCAGAGTCATGGTGGGCTCCAAGGACAGCGCGGCGATTTCTCTTGGGTCTCTTCACCTGGTGTCAGGTCATCTTCGTAATAACTGGGGTGAACGAGGCCTTCCACTGGGTTCTGACATTTCACCTGCCACTCGTGCACACTGAAAGGCATGACATTTATTATACCTTTGAAAACATCAGGGAAAATCAAAGAAATTTCTCTCATTCTGAACTTTACCTCTGCTGGACCAAAAGTTTTGCTGCCAGAGCAGTAATAAAAGCAAGAAAGGGGAGGTTTCCATAAAGAAGAGATAAGTGGAACAGATTTATAGGCTGAAATAACAATCAACCAGTAACCACACTAGTTAAACTGCCTTTTCAATACCAGCATCTCTACATTATGCCTTTCTTATGTAAAGAATAAACAAAACCCTTTTTTTCTGCTTCAAGGTAATCTTGATTTTTATTGTGTGCAATTAAGGAGTATAACATATTTTTTGGATTGATGCATCATAGATACACATATTTTCAAGGCACATCTGATAATTTAATGCATTCACACAATTTGTACAGAGCAAGTCAGTGTACTTGGGATATCAATCAACTTAAATATTTGTATTTTCTTTATGCTAGAAACATTCAAATTATTCTCTTCTAGCTATTTTGAAATGTACAATAGATTATTATCAACTATAGTCACCTCACTGATCCATAGAACATTAGATGTTATTTCTTCTATCAAATCAAATATTTATACCCTTTAATCAACTTCTCTTTATCCCAATTCTTTCTTCTGCCACCTTTCCCAGCCTCTAATACCCGTGAATCTACTCTCTATCTTTATGAGATCCACTGTTTTAGCTCCCACATATGAGTACAAATGAAAAATGCTCTTTCAATATACTTTCAATATACTTATACTGCAGTCCAGCAAATTCGCATATCTATCATCTCACATAGTTCATCTTTTGTGTGTATATGTAGCAAGAGCCCTTAAAATCTACTCTTTCAGCAAAAATCATGAATACAAAATAATTTCATTAATTATGTTCTTTGTTCTGTACACTAGATCTTCTAGACATCCTGCATATCGGCTCCTTTGTTTAAAGGATAAACAAAAACCTTAAAGTACTTCTCTCTCCTCTTCTTCCAAGCTCACTGAGAACATGGCACCCTCCCAGATGGAGAACCAACTCATTCACACACGTAGTTGGTTGTCATTTCGCTCAAAAGAAGTTGATTTGAAATTAGTTCACTGCATTAACAGATAACTAGCTGATCATTGCTACAGAGAATCGGATTTCCTCAAGGCACAGAGAAAGTAACAATCAGATCTAGAATTCTGATTTTTTTACTACTCATATTGCAGGCTCATTCACAACCCACAAGCTGGCACCAGGGGTTTGGCAGACCTTTGTTCCTGGAACCTCTCACTGGTTATCACACCTAGCATTGGAACACCGTGGTACAGTGAACTTTGACTCCTGGAATTGTTACCAGGTGACCATTGTGACATCAAATGGCCCAGCAATTCTGTCTACTGATGTCTCAAACATGTTTCAGACATGTTCAGACTAAGTTCAGACTTAGTTCAGACTAAGCTAAAAGATGAAAATGGGGAAGACACAGCAAAAATTTCCTGTACAACTGAGATCCAAACAGCATTCATTCTCTCCTCCTTTATAACCTTCTTCGGGGGACTCATCATCCTATTGATCTTCAGGTGGATCTGGAGAGTTGTTAAAAAATGGAGAATCATCAAGGGAACAGGAATTATCTTGGTCAGTTTCCTTATTAGGGATCGCTGTGTTTGAAGTCAGAGACGGGTTTGGGGTAGGTTTGTGTTTAGCAAAAGATCTAGGCTTCATTCAGTGTTTCAAGCTAACAGACTCAGCATCTATGACCTGGTGCCTCAGAAAGCATAGTAAGCCAGACCCCAGGCCACATTTTGAAGCCTGCAGAGACAGGGCCAGGCCTCTTCTTTTTCCCATCACTGGAAAAAGCAGTGTCTTATGTGGATGATGATTAATGTTAGCTCTGGAAACAGAGGTCACTGTTCTGAAGAAAAGGTTATAAACATTATGTCCATGCCTCTATCTTGAATCTTAACAAGACAACTGTGCTAGGTCGTAGAAAGGAGGTGAAAAGGAACAAGACATCAACGTCAACCCCACTTTCATAAATTGTTTGTGCATAATGCATATGTACTGACATGCATACATTGCCTTTTGTATACCATGTAAAGACAACACATTGAGTTACACATACACACAGAAGCCCACGCACACATTCATGCGCCATCCAGCCGTAAATGCAAGGACACTTCTTATACCCAAACAAGCTTAGCAGGAGTTGATGTTGTTAAATAACAGCTGGCAAACGATGATGAGAACAAATAATGTATTATACAGATAAGACGTTGCTTAAGAGCTTGAAATAAAGCTCTCAAATGCTGTGTAATGGATGATCTATTACCAGAGGTCAAAGGTGAAGGGTTCTATTTACTCTGTGTAGCTTGTTTCCATTTTTGCTTCCCAAACTTTCTTTCTCTAATAGATTATACCAATTTCCATAACAGAACACATTTCACCTGTGCATCATAATATTGAAAATTTACTCAAAACATTTATTTTAGTGCTAAAAATCTACATAAAAGGTAATGTATAAATTGACAAATTTTTAAGTTATTGGTAATATGGAATTTTGACTTCTGTATTTGAAAATTGTCCAATATTGAAGCTTATAGATTTTGCTCCCAAACAAGTTTGCTCTATTGATTATTTCTACGTTAAGGACTTTGAGCAGTGGTGTAACAATTGTAGAAAGAATTGTAGGATACTAACTTATGGGTAAATAGCTATGATGAATCTGCCTCCTGGTTTCTACCTTGTTGTGTTGTTTTTAATGCACAACTCAATTTGTAGGATTTTTAAATCTTCTTAGTCTTATGCTCCAGGCAATGTTCTTCTTCTCTATCATGTTCTTTTTTGTGTGATTACGAGTACATTTTTCAATTTCATATATTTTTCATCTCTTACTTTGGGTGTAACTTGTGTCTATACTTCAATCCAGATGTACCCTTTACTTACAAATATTTAGCAAATGTTACAACATGTTAAGAAGTGAGCCTGAGTAACCAGAATGCTGTACTATTCTGCTTGTGAATCTTGAGGAAAGAGTTGGATCAAAGTTGAGTTACTTTTTGATAAGTTGTTTTGTTTCATTAAATTGAGAGGGCCCTGTTTTTCTCTAAGCCTTTGGAGAAGTTGGACAAATGTAAAACCAAAACAAAAGTTAGAAATCTAGGTGTACTGTGAAGAACTATTTAAAAAAGTATTTGGAGAGTTATAATTTCTCTCCTTAAATGTGCATTTTAAAACATTTACTACATCTATAAGTATGATTTTGTTATATCTTAGGACCAATTTGTTTTTCCACAGAAGTTAGCTCCAATTTGATAATGGAATTCAAATGAGTGTTCTGTACTAATGTCATACCTAGTATTTTTTAAAATTAGTTCTCAGACAACATTTAGGAACACACATGAGTCACTGAGTATTAGAGGACAAAATCATTGATCAGGATGTGAACTTTATCAAAGCGTTTTTTAATGAGACTTCCCTTCCTATCATTCAGAAAATATAAGTAGAAAAATTAAGTGATTTTGAAATCCTGGCTTTATATAAAATGAGCTTTTTTGAAAGTCAGAGAGACTCAGTCAGCTTGGTATGCCTAGTCCTTGTTGGTTCAGATATTTCTTCGTGATGAGTCTAGATTATTATCAACAAACAATGGATGCTAGCTCAGGCTCCAGCCTTTCCTCATTGCCTGATATTAGGAAAGTCATTCAATTTCTTCATATCCTGGTTTTCATAGCAATATAAAATTGATTTAATTATGCCTAACTTTATCATATGGGATTACTATAACATTTAAATATAATCAGTAAAGACATTCTATAAATGTGAGAAAGGATTACAATTTCAGAATATAACACCAGGCAAAAAACTAAAAGCAACACAAAAATGCTGAAAACTTCCCCCTTCTCTCACAAAATGGGGACACTTAAGTAATCACCAAAAAATCAATTTGTCATCTTTTTTTCTTTGTCCACATATCTCGATGGAAACTGTTACACTTACATCCAGAGCAGAAAGAAGCACGCTGCTCCTAATTCTGATCCTTGCAGTGATGTCAGTTTGAAGGGTGTGGGACTGAGTATATGAGAAAGACGTGGAGGAAGACTACAGAATTCAGTACAAAAAAGCTGTGCAGAAAACCAGGAAAATGCAAATCCAGTAAAATCCGTATTATGAAATATTGAATAAGCAACTTCAGGGTTCCCTGGTTTAGACAAGGTAGAATGATTTCCAACTGATACCACCACAAGAGGCTCTATCAACATAAGTAAAACAGATTTCTTTCTCTGAGATGCAGCTCACATCTTCAATTTCTTTCTCTTGATTGTAGGAACTATTCACATCAGGTAGCATCGGTAAGGACCCTGTAAGAAGCCTCCGCTTCCAGGGGCAATTTCATTATCATATACAAATGTTGCTTTCAGCCCAGACATTTGTAGGGCAAGTTTTGGTAAGTACATTTTCAACGTTAGCTTGCTAACAAACTGTAGCCATAGGTGTGATTATAGTCAGTATAAATCGATTCTCCAGGTAAACATCTGATGTTCTCTTGGTCGTCTTGTCTAAAATATCACCACCACCCCCTCTACTGTTTTGTAACTCATTATCTTGCTTTGTTTATCTCTGGAGTGAATATAATTGCTAATAGTTATATTGTATTGTTATAATAATTTTATAATAACAAAATCATATTTTATATATTAATATTTTATAATTAATAATATATAATACCCTATATAATGATATATAATTATATAATATATGCAATAATTATATTATTAGTAACTATATTCTTACTAATTATAATTACTTAGATAATTGTACATTAATATTTATAGCAATAATATAATTATGTTTGCTAATTATTTAATTATATATTTATAATTATATAATTGCTAATTGTGCATTATAATTATATTTTATATTTATTATCAGTCTCTCTCCACTAGGAAGAAAGCTTTGTTAGGGCAATGGTTGTGAGCATTTAGTTCTCCTTATATATGCAGATGGATATGAACATAGATATTTTCAAAAAATGTTTAGTAAACTAATCACCCTTAAATGTATAGCTACTTTCCTCTCCTTTGATTCCAATAGACCTCTTTATTTCATTAGCAAACTAGTCTTTAGTGCCCCTCTATGATATTTATCACTCTGCTTCCTATTTTGATCTCAGTAATTTGAACATATTAAATCTCACTTCGGCATTATCTCCTAGGGGCATCCTAACCTTACCTCTTTATTGGGCTAAGAGCTCCTCCTCTAGCTTCTTTAATTTCACTTAGCATTGCTATTAAAATTATCTGTGCTCATGCCTGTCTCTCTCAGAGTACGGTGAGCTCCTGAGGATTACATACTATGTCACGAAAATGTTTATTTCCCATTGTCTGGAAATAGCAGATGCCCTATAAATGAAGATTGCAGTGATCATTATTTCAGGAGTGTAGTTTGATCTAAAATATGAAAAGATGAATTTTTTTATTGGGTATGCTGCTGTCAGATGATCTTATAGTGGAAGTAGGTTCATGTGAGCTAGAGATTATCATCTGCTTTTTATAATTGGCAAAAACATGGCTCTTTTCCAGTTACTGCTTAATTTCTATGTAATGCATTGCTAAAACTTGCTTGGAAGTATATAAGTAAAACTGCTTTCATAAAAGCTCCAAGGAATGTTGAATCATCTGGAAATGTGCCTCTCCATTTTCTGTCTTCTAAAGTTTTTGATCTCTTTTCCTGAAATCTCTATGGGTATGACCCATTGCAGAAAGATTTTGTAATTCTCTCTGATGATATTAGGGATTTCTTGGTTAGGATCTCTTTAAATGTTGAAGTCATGTTTGTGTGAGAATAACTTTGGGAATAATGTATTAAAGGTCACTGGGGTGAGGGAGAAGAGAACTTACAACATCCATTATATGAGTATTGCATATGGGAACTGGGTGGAAAAGGGATGATTACAAATTATATACCAATAAAAATTACTTATTTAATCAAGGGAACCCGTATTATGTTAACCTATAACAGCTGGTGATTATGTGGAACAGCAGGAGATATGGAGTAAAACGTAGACTCGAATGAATACTCTAGGCCAGGTGTGGTGGTCATGCCTGTAATCTAGCACTTTGAGAGGCAGAGGCAAGAAGGTTGCTTGAGCCCAGGAGATCAAGACCAGCTGGTGCAAGAAGTTCTCCAACTTTCCTAGGTTCTACTTCCTAACGTTGACGAAGCTGAGAACCCCACATGCCCGTTTTCCTTTTCTCTACTACCATTTCACAATCCGTTTTTATTTCAAGAGACGCACTATCATTATGTCCTTTTTAAATGAGGAAACTGACACATATCTCATAGAAATATAATGTAAAAATTATAAAATGGAGATGAAAATACTATCTATAGATTTCAATAAATGAGCTATAAGAATGAGTTAAAAGTAATCATTATTGTAGTGTTGTCATTATTACATGAGTTGCTAAGTATAAATATATGTAAGTTGTGCATATAATAAACGTATATGTTATTAATATTTTTAAAAACATCTCATGACATATAAACATATATGTTATTAATATTTTTAAAAACATTATCTCATGACATATCTATTAACATAAACAATGACTAATATTGATGTTGAACCCTGTCTCATTCTAACAATAAGTGATATCTATAAATACCTATATTAATTTTAAAAATCCATCTCACAGATGAATTTTTTATAAAATTTTACTTTTTATGTTTTATAATGATCAGATTATAATATATTTATGTTGTTTAATAAAAATTATAAGGACAATTCAATCCAGAAAAATATATAAAATAGTATTTTGAGACAGATGTCAGGAAATTTAGATTCCCTTTTGGTTTCTTGCACCTATCTTGAGATTTCAAACCTGCTCTCCCATTTATTGGAAACAGTATTTGTTAGAGGCGTTAAGCAGTAATTACTAACCAACATGACATTTGATGTTGTAGCTAGGATGATCATAAATGCAGCTTTCTGCTAGCTGTCCCAGTGTAATTGTTAATAGAGCCTCTTTTATTCTTTAAAGTCTGTATGTTTGGACAATAAATAATATAGTCACCTTGATTTTAAATGAATACAAGCCACAGGTCATTTTCCAAGGAAGAGGCGCCAACATAGAGAGGACAGCTTTGTCTCTCCTTGACTGCCCCACAGATTAAATTCCAGCTTTGGTTAGAAAGAACCTTTTTTGTTCTTGTTTTTGTTTGGTATACCTCTCTTTCTCTAATTTGCACCCTTCTTCCCCTTTCCTCATGAGTCATGTTCCTTCTTTTTGGTCTCATTTTGCCTTTTTGGAGATATGTTTCATTAGTCTCATAAAAAAATAGCTTTATTCATTAATTCTACATACATAAATATATAGATACCTCAGTGTGTGTAGAATTTACACACACACATATGTATAATTAATATCTTCTTTAGCCTTTTTAATTTTAGTTTTTTTCTTAATTTTCCTTTTCTGCCCCTCTAGTCAGTTTGCTTAATTTTCTTAATTTTTCTTAATTTTCCTTTTCTCCCCCTCTAGTCAGTTATAATGAATGTATCACTTGCCACATCACAACTTCAGGATGAGAATTTTCTCATAAACATTTTCTGATACCCAAACTGTTTCCTCTTTCCATCCAAAAGTCCATCCTGGCGAGACGTGGTGGCTCATCCCGGTAATCCCAGGACTTTGAGAGGCTGAGGCAGGAGAATCACTTAAGCCCAGGAGTTTGAGACCAGCCTAGCAACATAGTGAGACCTCATTTCTACAAAATAATAAAAACATAAATACCCAGGTGTGGTGATCCACACCTGTGGTCCCAGCTACTTGAGAGGCTGAGGTGGGAGGATCTTCTGAGCCCAGGAGGCTGAGGCTGCAGTGAGCTGAGATCACACCACCCACTCCAGCCTGGGCAACAGAGCAAAGCCCTGTCTCAATAAAGAAAATTTAAAAATAATAAAATAATAAAAAATAATAAAATAATAAAAGTCCATCCTAAGCTGAGGAAAGAGAAGTCTGATTGGGTCCTAAGTCTCTTAGGAGGAAACCCTAAATCCACATTTCCTCTTTGCAAGGAGGTGGGGCTGAGAGAGCTAATTCTGCCTCCAGGGCAAAAAGGATTAATGGGTAATACACACATTGCTCAATGGTTCTTGTGAAGCTTGCCCTTTACAAAGAACATCCTTAGCACAGGTGTTTTCAGCAGCAGTGGCTCACACTGTTAGCTATGCCAGAGGGGCCTGGGCTTCTTCCCCCGGAGCCTCTACCTGCCTCTGTCACCAGCAGTGACTAGACTTGGACGTCTCATGCATCTGGCACTTTCTTCTAATCACTGACCCTGATTGCAGAAACCCAACAGCTCTAGCAGTACCCCACCTCACATCTGGCATCCACATCCATGCCTTGTCCGGCTCTAAGTAATCATCCACTTCAAGGCCAGATCAACAAGAGGCACAGGGACTTGGTAGAAATGGCCCCCTGGAGGATGGGTACCTGACCTCTCCCAGGCTGGCACCCCAGTAAACTTCCTCAGTGGCTGGTGAAAGGTGGTATGGGGTTGGGCTGGACACTTACCCCTTCCTTTGCAGAAGCAGTTTGGTAATTTCCAAATTTCTCTTGTCCATAGTTCCCTGAGTCTGTGTCCTGAAGGATCTAGCAGTACTTGACTTCCTCTTTTCAACATTGTGTTGGTGAATTCACTAGACCACTGGATCTTCCAACACAGAGCTTGTGTTCTTGGCTGGAGCAGCTTCGATGAGTGTCTTTCTGAGATCCAGCTCATTCTTTGCCCTCTGGGTTAGCTTGGCCATTGGATCGGGTAATATTTGTTGTCAGGCTGGATAAACTTGTATTCAGGACCAGAGTTTCATCACCTTGCTCAACTTAGCCCAGATACAGAAGACAACACCACAAGCCCAGGCTAGGTCCCACCATCTTGCACAGCCTTCACAGTAGAAATAGACATCTGTGTTGCCTGAATTTTCCAGTTTCTTGAATTGAATTTAATTTTATCAGAATTTTTCCTCAGAGTAGTTCTTTGGCTATATCTCAGAGACGATGTCAAGTAATGCTCTTAGTTTTAGTGATGCAGAATTCATCTTTTAAGTTGTTTAATTTTTTTTTTTTTAAGATGGAGTCTCACTCTTGTCACCCAGGCTGGAGTGCAGTGGCACCATCTTGGCTCACTGTAACCTCCGCTTCCTGGTGTCAAGCGATTCTCCAGCCTCAGCCTCCCCAGTAGCTGGAATTACAGGCATGCACTGTCATGCCTAGCTAATTTTTGTATTTTTAATGGAGACGGGGTTTCACCATGGTGGCCAGGCTGGTCTTGAACTCCTGACTTCAGGTGATCCACCCTCCTTGGCCTCCCAAAGTTCTGGAACTACAAGCGTGAGCCACCATGCCTGGCCAAGTTGTTTAAATTTTAATTTTGATTTCTCGTTTGATTCATGATCCATTTAGAGAAATGCATGCTTTCACTTTCCTTGGATGGACGAGTTTTTGACCGGGGATAGAGTGGCTATCTTTTCTACTTTGGTAGAAATTTATGGTCTAAGAATGTGAAAGCTTTTATGATTTCTACTTCACAGAATTTATGGAGAAATTCTTTGTTGCCTAGTACATAATCAATTTTTACTACTATGTAATGGAATTTTTAAAGACTATGTATTATCTACTTGATGTATAAGCAATACTAATTATGTTATATGTGTTTTCCATATCCTTAATTATATGCTGAATGATTGAAAGGGACATGTCAGAAAGCTTCATTTATAATTTTTTAGTTTTATTGATGGTCATGTATTTCCAGCAGACTTTGAATGATATATTCTTATATGATATCCATTGATAGACAAAGTCATTTTTATGTCTTCTTGGCTGATATCAATATGAATCTTCTTGGCCTTTTGTCAATATGAAATATCCATTTTTGCCAAATTTTGTATTGTTTTTGGTTTTGTTTTGCTTTTGCTGGAATATTTTAGAATGCAATGTTAATATGTAACATTAATCTTTCTGTTTTCATTTTGTTCCTACTTGAATGAGATATCTTTGCCTAGCTCTCTTTCAATCTTTCTTTCTTATTTCCTCTTAAGTGTGTCTTTTGTAAGTGTCATGTAGCTGGATTTTTGTTCTTGTGTTGATTTAAAAATGCATTTATTTTTTAATTTGCCAGGGGAATGTAATCATTTTCCTTTATGGTGATCTATTTTATTGGTTTTTATATTATAATATTTAGAGATTAAATTTACTGCATAATAGAATATCTAAATATTGGCTTAAACAAACAAAAGAGAGATCTGTTAGTAAAGAAAGAAAGAACAAATATTGGACACACACTAGGAGCTCTGCCAGGGTCTGAATTTCATATCTCAGTAGAGAGGCTGAACTACATGCTTGTGAATTTCAGGAGATTTGGGTTCCAACACTCACTCCTCCACTTCCTACTATGTAATCTTGAGTGAGTTAATTTTTCTAAATTGAAGTTAATTCACATAATATGAATATAAAGGAGGTTATAATAACACCCATTAGAGTGTCACAGGGAGAATTCTATCATAATACATGTAAACCACTCAAGGCAGAGTAAGCACTGACCATTGACTGATATTTACATTTCTACTTTATTTTTTTATTACTTTAATTTATTTTTTGGCATCCTCTAATGTGGATAATTTAATTTTAATAGACTGTTATAAGCATTATGTAAATCAAATGCAGAACAAACTATCTGCCCTATATTTCTTTGTGTGGTTTTTATATCTATATACTCCTTTTGCATGAGAATAATTGCCGGCGGATTAAGTAACACTTTCTGAATCTTTAAGAGTCAAAAAATGTTTTTTTCCTGACTTTGAATTCTTGGCTTGCAATCTGTTTTCCCTAAAACCCTGTAAAAGCTGCTCCAGTGTTTTCTAGAACTTAGGGCCACATGCCAGGTACAAAGCTATTGTCTAGCAGCTCCCAATGTAGTGTCTCTCCTCTGTTTTATGAGGTGGGGCCGGAACTCAGTATGTCTCTTCTGTAAACTTGCTCCTAGACTCTGCCAATAGGGAGTACGAGATGAGGCAGGAAGCCTAGAGGTCAGAAAGAGAACTGTTTGTTGCTTCCTTGTTTTGTATCTGTTCCTTTCAGTCTCACCTAGTCAATAATAGATTTGTAGACCAGTTGTTGTACTCAGTTCTTGTTTACATTTTTTTTTTCCAACACTGCCAGGAGCAGCTCACAGTGTCTCTGCGGAGGCACAATTAGCGTCTGTGCCAGGATCCTTCCTCTTAAGTCTTGAGGAGTAAGCTCTGATATTTTTTATCTTGTCCAAATTCCTATCTAAGGGATCTGGGGAGTCATGCCCTACAAACCATAAATTCTCATCAGATTGGTTTTATTTAACACTAAATATTGTGACTTAACTTTCCACTCTGACTGGCATAATACTATGCCAGAAGAAGAAAGTCAAAATATTTTACCCCAAAACATGTTTCTTTGCCATATATTGAAACAGCCTTGCCTTTGCTGTCCTTTATGGGGGAATATGTGCCTCTGTAAATAATCTCTGTTAACATAGCTAGATCTTTTTATTCCAGGCCCTCCCAATCCTAAAGAGATTAACTAAGAGTCTAGCACCTTTTAAAGATCTGGATAGGAAACATTTGTCATGTATTGTCTCTAAGGGCAGCTACCATAAGACTTCAAAGAACCCTGGTCTCCACAATCTTTTACCTTAACCAGAACATTTCTATCAATCCCAGGTCTTTAGACAAAACAACCAATTGTTAACCAGAAAATGTTTAAATTTATCTATAGCTTGGAAGCCCACCCCACCACTACTCTGAGTCCTGCCTTTCTGGACCAAACCAATGTATTTCTTAAATGTATTTGATTGATGTCCCATGCCTCCCTAAAATGTTTGAAACCAAGCTGCATGCTGACCACCTTGGGCACATGTTCTCAGGACCTCCTGACAGCTGGGTCATGGGCCATGGTCATTCATATTTGGTTCAGAATAAATCTCTCCAAATATTTTACAGAGTTTGACTCTTTCCATCAAAAGTCTGAATCCCAACCCCATAGAGCACCTCTTTTAAACTACTAAATCTTGAGAATTCCAGCCTCTTTCTTGTTGTTCCCCCAGCCACTGGGGTGCAGAAGCTCCGAAGCTCACCGTTATTTATGCCCAAATTCCTCTTCTTGCCTTTCTGCTACTCCAATTCTACTTAATACGTTTTTAAAATTCAATTCTCTTAAAATGAATGGCATGATTTCTGCTTTCCCTGCTGGATCCCGATTGATAACAGATTAGAAAGGAGAACTACAAAGTCAGTCTTATTTTCGCTATGATGTGGCTATGTGTGTGTCTTCTTTCAATGTTTTCTCCCTGACAAGCCTTAGTGGGCCTTTTCAATCTAGACTCAGTACAATTTTCAGTTCAGGGAATCACGTTTTGCTTTTTTCTTTAGCTTTTTTTTTTTTGGTAAAAGTGTTTGTCTTATTCTTTTAGAATGCCCATTATAGTTGTTTGTCTTGCATATACCCTGCTCTTTTCATTATAATTTTTATCTTGGATTTTTTGCTTGGTGGTCTTAGAGAATTCCTTTATCCTAGTTCACGTTCATCAGTACTCATTCTGCTATTCAGTACCTGTATTGAGATTTTAATTTTGTCAATCACATTCCCTCCTGCCCCAAGAACTCTCTTACTCAATTATTGTTCTTTCTGATTGTAGGCTGCATTTATTTTATCAGTATTATAGCCTCTCAAATCTCACTAGAAACTCTAATTGTAATTTTAAAATGTTGAATCTTAACAGATTCTGAGTTAATACTTTCTGAAAGTCATTCTGTGTACTTTCTTTGCCTGATCCTCCTGTTTTCCTATATTTCTCATAAAAAGGCACTTTTCCATGGTAAGCTCATATTCCCAAAGGTTTAGCGTACTCAGGGTGACCTTTTAGACTGCACTGGATTTCATCTCTTATCTGAAGACCCCCAAAACTATCCACTAGCTAAATGGATTTTTAGATCCTGTTGTGAAAATCAAAGTCACAGGTTTCTATGTGTTTTCTCATAAAGAAAAGAATGGGGAATAAGGCTGGGGCCAGCAACTCTACAGGCAAGGCTCTGTCTGGATGAGGTCTCCACTCTTTTAGTTACTTTTTCTTTGAGTTCTTTCTAATGTGCCTCCTAGAAAAATGACTGTTGCTACTAGCCAAGAGCTTCCTCCTCTGGGACTACTAAGCCTCAGAGTGTCTCCTCTTGGTCACTTTTGGCTGAATGGCCCCATCTCCAATCCATGGCCTCTATGGCTCAGGTACAGGGCTTTCTACCCATCTCTGAATAGCCATCTCTTCCAGATTTTGCTCCTCCCATCCAAGAAAAATGTACAGCTCTTCTCAGAATTATTTCTCATTTCTACCCGGACCACTGAATAGTGTCCGTTGGGCGACGTGGCAGAGCCCTGACATCAGAAAGTAATCATCTTGAGAGTTGGTCAGAATGACTGACAACACTATAGGTTTGAGAAAGGAAAGTGTTATTGGAATGAAGGAAAACTGCAGTAGAGCTCAGCAAGTTGCTTCAGCAAAACAGGACTGAGTGTGCCAAGATGGACTTTTCCTTAGGGGTATCTCTGGACCTTAAAGCAGGAGCTTAAGGGTGATTTGGACCATATTAGCCACATAGGTCATAATAAACGATTACATTTGTAGATGTTGTGGGCCCTGATGTCAACAAGGGTTGCACAATGAGTTTCAACCCGCCTGCATTCTGGAGATGTATAGACATTCTGGTTACTTATAAATTAGGGGGAAAGAAACCTGGAACCAGATGCCTGATTTAGATAATAGGAAAGTCCAATGACTTCTAAATTCCTCAGGTAAAGAGTTTTGTCTCTGGATGGTGTGCTTGCTGGGCACCAGGTGACCTTTTCTCTTTTTAGTGTCCACAAAGCTGTCTGCTCTCAGTGCCTTCTTTTGGTTATAATATACATTTTGCTGTCTGCTCCCTGTGATTTCTAGATAATATTCTTTGGGTTTGTGGTATGCAGTTCTTAATTTTGATAATTTTTTTCTTTTTAAATTTACTTACGTGTTTTTGTTCATTTCCATGGTTTAGGGGGGTTGTAAACATATGGCGTGTGTGCCATCATCTTTCCAGAAATCTGTCAATATATGATTTTTGCATGAACCTTTTATGGGATTTCATGAGAGAAACAATGTACATAATCATATGTAAAGAAAAGCAAAGTATTTCACTAAAATTAGTAATTACCAATATGCTGCTATTAAAAGATGTTAGAAGTGGAGATGTATGTGTGTGTGTGTTTATATCTCCACTCCCAACATCTTTTCTGAGCTTCAGATCACACTTGTAAATGAATAGCTGCATGAGACCCTCAAACTTAGTACTATCTTCATCAACACTTAACCTAGATTTTTAAAATGTAACTTACAATAAGAGCTGAGACCCCGCCCCTACCACTTACAAAGCAGTTGAAAGAAAACCAGTTGAAACTCCCAGCCTCTTACCCAATCACATGTAAACTAGGGTGAATTAAAAATAGAAAAGCATTTTTGGAAGAAGCTTTGCTGTTGCAGAAATACGGGGGTGCTTTCCTCTCATCTCAAACTTAGGACAGGAAGCTGAAGAGGGACCACTCAGAAATCTCAATTTGCCTCCTTTGGAACTTGGGGAGCATGGAGGACAGGTCTGTGGCTCCTTTGTGGCTCACTGTTGGGCTTGCTGCTTTGTGTCAGATGAGTTGCCACCCAGGGCATAATCTGTCCCTTCCAGTGTTTGTTGGAGCAAAGAAACTTTAAGAGTTTCCATGGGCCTGACATGGATCACATGGGAGAGACTTCTATAACCAGATGAATGGGGAATCTGGGAGGATAAGGGTTCCAGCAGAAAACAAAAGAGAGAGAACAGTTGCAGTGA
The DNA here is from genome assembly GCF_030222135.1 of Aotus nancymaae. Classification (NCBI taxonomy): domain Eukaryota; kingdom Metazoa; phylum Chordata; class Mammalia; order Primates; family Aotidae; genus Aotus; species Aotus nancymaae. Next base: position 2,612,735 of record NW_026988494.1, on the reverse strand, counting down.
AAGAACACGCTTCACCAAAATCAAGGGAACCAAAAATGGAATGCTCAGCCACTAACTGTCAAAAAGACTGTCTTCCCTCTTCCGCTTCCCTTTGCATTTCTCCCCTTTATTTTGCTTCCCTTTATTTTCATAGCATTTAGCTTCTAACATTTCAGATAATTTGCATATTAATTATCTTCATTTGTCATCCTGGCTGTGGAGGGCAGGGATCTTTGCATATATTGCTCACTGATAAACAGAAGAGTAGTTGGGTCATAAGAGGAGCTAGAGAAATATTTCTGGAATTTGAATATGAATTAAGTTGGAATCTCCAAAGAGCAATGAGACCACCCATGAAAGTAAACATTAAAGATCTTTCATACCCAGAGAGCCCCAGGGTGTGGGCATCATTATCTAATACTAGTCCAGCAAGACAGTTTCTTGTCTTATCTCCCCTTTCTATTCCCTCCCCACATGGAGCTACAATTCTGGAGAGGTTAGAGGTAGCCTAGTCAGCAGAAACTAAGAATAAAAACCTAAAAATAGTTAATAGAGGTGAAACTGAGTCCTTTCCTAATACACCTAGGCCACCCAAGGAACATCTGAGCTAAAATAAAGAGATTTGGCTGGGCACAGTGGCTCACACCTGTAATCCAAGCACTTTGGGAGGCTGAGGTAGGCAGATCATGAGGTCAAGAGATCATCCCAGCCAACATGGTGAAACCCTGTCTCTATTAAAAATCCAAAAATTAGCTGGGCATGGGGTGGTGCACATCTGTAGTCCCAGCTACTTGGGAGGCTGAGGAAAGGGAATCACTTGGACCCAGGAGACGGAGGTTGCAGTGAGCTGAGATTATGCCACTGCACTCCAGCCTGGGGATAGAGTAAGACTCCATGTCAAAATAAATACGTAAATATAAACAAACAAATAAATAAAAGATTTAATCATAAATAAAATTCAGAGTTTCATTGTTAGAATTACACTCAACTAAACATGTTCAAAAGCTGGATGGTTTGGAAACTATAAATAACTGGAGGAATGCTAAATTACCTAAAATTAACCTGAAATGTCACAAAGGCTGCAATAGATTTTATCCAAACACATCCAGGGCTTTGAATGGACAGTTTCTAATTGCATTCCCCAAGTTCCCCCTGTTTTACAGACCAGAGGCATTGGCATGGTAAAATCTCACCTTCTTCTCACTTGTAGCATTTTCCCTACTGTGAAAATTCTGGCTATCCTTTAGGGAGCACATGTCTGGAATTATTTCTTCTATCATATCACCAACAATTCAAATCTAGGGTCTATTTCCAATAGCTCCTTATTTTCTAGCATGTTATAAATTGCATAATGCCTATTAAGCACTTAATAGATGTTTGATGGGTGAATACATGATAGGACATCTTGAGATCAAAGATTAAAAGTCTCTAGAAACAGAAAGAACAAACTCTGTATTCTGAAATGTGTGTGCTAGTTAAAATTTGGTAAGTAAAATGGGTACATGTTCATTTTTTTTCATACTCAGAAAAGGTCCAATCAAGTTTTCTTGAATGGATAAATGGATGAATTATTGAATGCTAACATAAGTGATATGTGAATAAATGGCTGCATGTACATAGGTTCAACAAAAAGAGACACATACGTTTATTGATTTATTTAATGTCAATGAAATAGATTTAGACATTTGTCCCTGTTTTTCATTTTCAGATGATCCTTGTCTTTGTACTAAGCATCGGGTCTCTTATGATCTATTTAATCAATTCTACTGAGTGAGTACAATGTCCAGTCATGCTTGTCTGCTGTATCTGTATGTTGCTCGGCTAATTTATAATTTTCTCCTCAGGAATAATGCTTAACATACTTTCACACACACACATGCATGCACACATACATGCTCATAAAAAAGAATGATGTGTTTAGCTTCCTCCACTAAGCACTAAGCTCAGCTCTGCACAATATACAAGAGTTTCCTTATATCCTGTCACCTTCCACTGCTAGGGATCAGGGTGTTGTGCACCCCCCACCCCTGATTTGCTCTGGAGTCCCTGGAGTGCCAGCCTTCAGCTTTCTTTCCCTCACTCAGGCCACTCATGAGGGTTTCAGGTGCCTTTGGTTTCCTTAGGTGCTGGAGTAGAAACTCTATTGTAGTTTCAGGGTTTCTCATAGGTTTCAAGCAACTTTGGATGATACTGAGAAAGGAAAATGCCAGCCCTCACCTGTGACAAAGAAGCAAATTGTTGACTGCTGTCCTCTGAAAGCATTCCCTTTGTATTTCTCAGTTAGGGCAGATATTTTGGACAAAGTCCAATCTAATCTGAATTCCATGTCAATCACCTGGGAATTATATTGGATTTCTAGCTAAAATGGAATCGGGATTGCAAGGCCACAAAAACCAGGCAACTATAGAGAACCTAGGGAAACTGGTTGTTTGCACTATACATTCCTAAGAGATATTTTAGGAGATTTTCTTTGAATTTGGTTCAAATCAATCCATTTGACCTAGAGTATTTCTGTATCAGAAGAGAACAAATGTCGAAATATCCTGACCAGATAGATGTTCTTGCAAACCAAGAAGAGCCCCATAATCTCTCTGGCTCTGAATCCCCATTGTTAAAATGGAAATAAAATCCATACATCCTATGAAAGAAATTGTGGGTAATTTTCCTGTTATTTCCAGCTCCATGGGCAGTCCGCTGGTTTTGTTCATGCATTCCTCTACTCCCAAGAGAAAAGCAATTTCCTTGAGATCTGAACTTAAGTGTCTGGAATCATGGTGAATAATGAAAAATTTTCCTATTCTTTTCCTTTAGTTAGTCTTATATAGACAGTACTTTTAAAATGTTCATCTTTGCAAACTGTCCTTATTTCTTTTCCAGCCCTGTTAGAAGCTGTTCGTCATACGAAGACAAAACCATCCCTATTGATTTGGCTTTCAATGCTTTCTTTAGTTTCTATTTTGGATTGAGAGTAAGTACCTATCAAAAGTGGGAGTAAAATCCAAACACCACAGGCACAACATTCAGAGAACTAACTGTGCCTCAGTTGATCCTACACGCTGCCCGAGTTTTCAAACTCTAAAGATAGATGGTCTGTGCCCTAACTTGTTAAATATATACTGAGACCTAAAAACTCTCTCTCCTGCACTTGAAACAATAAACCAGGTTAAAACTTTCAACAAAAAATGAAAATGGAGCTGAAAAACACAACACGAGAACTTCGCAAATCACAGACAAGTTTCAATAGCCGAATTGACCAAGCAGAAGGAAGGATATCAGAGATTGAAGATCAACTCAATGAAATAAAATGAGAAGGCAAGATTAGAGAAAAAAGAGTAAAAAGAAATGAAAAAAGTCTCCAAGAAATATAGGACTATGTGAAAAGACCTAATCTACGTTTGATAGGTGTACATGAATGTGACGGAGAGAATGAATCCAAGCTGGAAACCACTCTTCAGGATATTATCCAGGAAAACTTCCCCAACATAGCAAGGCAGGCCAATATTCAAATCCAGGAAATACAGAGAACACCACAAAGAGATTCCTCAAGAAAAGTAACCCCAAGGAACATAAATAGCAGATTCACCAGGGTTGAAATGAAGGGAAAAATGCTAAGGACAGCCAGAGAGAAAGGTGGGGGTACCCAGAGAGGGAAGCCCATCAAACTCACAGCAGATCTCTCAGTAGAAATCCTACAAGCTAGAAGAGAGTGGAGACCAATATTCAACATCCTTAAAGAAAATAACTTTCAACCCAGAATTTCATATCCAGCCAAACTAAGCTTCACAAGCGAAGAAGAAATAAAATCCTTTACGAACAAGCAATTGCTCAGAGATTTCATCACCACCAGGACTGCCCTTCAAGAGCTCCTGAAAGAAGCACAAAATATAGAAAGGAACAACCAGTACCTGCCACTCCAAAATGTACCAAATGGTAAAGAGCATGGACACAGTGAAGAAACTACATCAACTAATGGGCAAAACAACCAGATAGCATCCAAATGGCAGGATCAAATTCACACATAATAATATTAACCTTAAATGTAAATGGGCTAAACGCCCCAATCAAAAGACACAGATTGGCAAATTGGAACACATGGACACAGTGAGGGGAGCACTATACACGGGGGTCTGTTGTGGGGGAGTGGGGGGGACAGTGGGGGGGTGGGGAGTTGGGGAGGGATAGCATGGGGAGAAATGCCAGATATGGGTGAAGGGGAGGAAGGCAGCAAATCACACTGCCACGTATGCACCTATGCAACAACCTTGCATGTTTTTCACATGTACCCCAAAACCTAAAATGCAATAAAAAAAAAAAAAAGTCAAAACCCATTGGTGTGTTATATCCAGGAAACCCACCTCACATGCCAGGACACACATAGACTCAAAATAAAGGGATGGAGGAAGATTTACCAAGCAAATTGAGAGCAAAAAAAAAAGGAGTTGCAATCCTTGTCTCTGATAAAATAGACTCTAAACCAACAAAGATCAAAAGAGACAAGGGCATTACATAATGGTAAAAGGAACAATACAACAAGAAGAGCTAACTATCCTAAATATATACACACCCAATACAGGAGCACCCAGATACATTCAGCAAGTTCTTAACAACCTACAAGGAGACTTAGACTCCCACACAATAATAGTGAGAGACTTTAACATTCCACTATCAATATTAGATGGATCAACGAGACAGAAAACTAACAAGCATATCCAGGACTTGAACTCAGATCTGGACCAAGAAAACCTGACAGACATTTACAGAACTCTGTACCCCAAATCCACAGAATATACATTCTTATCAGCACCACATCACACCTACTCTAAAACTGACCACATAATTGGAAGTAAATCACTAATCAGCAAATGCAAAAAAACGGAAATCATAACAAACAGTCTCAGATGGCAGTAAAATCAAATTAGAACTCAGGATTAAGAAACTAACTCAGAACCACACAACATCATGGAAACTGAACAACTGGCTCTTGAATGTTGACTGGATAAACAATGAAATGAAGGCAGAAATAAAGATGTTCTTCAAAACCAATGAGAACAAAGACACAATGTACCAGAATCTCTGGGACACATTTAAAGCAGTGTCTAGAGGAAAATTTATAGCAATAAATGCCCACATGAGAAGCAAAGAAAGATCTAAAACCAACACCCTATCATCAAAATTGAAAAAGCTAGAGGAGCAAGATCAAAAGAACTCAAAAGCTAGCAGAAGACAAGAAATAACTAAGATCAGAGCAGAACTGAAGGAGATAGAGACACAAAAAACACTTCAAAAAATTAGTAAATCCAGGAGCTGGTTTTAGACAGACCACTAGTCATATTAATAATAAAAAGAGAGAAGAATCAAATAGATACAATAAAAAACGATAAAGGGGATATTACCACAGATACCACAGAAATATAAATTACAATCAGAGACTACTACAAACAACTCTCTGCACATAAACAAGTAAAACTGGAAGAAATGGATAAATTCTTGGACACTTGCACCCTCCCAAGCCTAAACCAGGAAGAAGTCAAAACCCTGAATAGACCAATAACAAGGTCTGAAGTCGAGGCAGCAATTAAGAGCCTACCACCCAAAAAAAGCACAGGTCCAGATGCGTTCACAGCCGAATTCTACCAGACATACAAAAAGGAGCTGGTACCACTCCTTCTGAAACTATTTCAAACAATTCAAAAAGAGGGAATCTTTCCCAGATCATTTTATAAGACCAACATCATCCTGATACCAAAACCCAGCAGAGACTCAACAAGAAAAGAAAATTTCAGGCCAATGTCCATGATGAACAGAGAGGCAAAAATCTTCAATAAAATACTGGCAGACCGATAACAACAGCACATCAAAAAGCTTATCCATCATGATCAAGTAGGCTTCATCCTGAGGATGCAAGGCTGGTTCAACATACGCAAGTCTATAAACATAATCCACCACATAAACAGAACCAAAGACAAAAACCACATGATTATCTCAATAGATGCAGAGAAGAACTTCGAAAAATTCAACAGCCCTTTCTGCTAAAAACTCTCAATAAACTAGGTATCAACGGAATGTATCTCAAAACAGTAAAAGCTATTTAAAACAAACCCACTGCCGATATCATACTGAACGGGCAAAAACTGGAAGCATTCCCTTTGAAATCTGGCACTAAACAAGGATGCCCTCTCTCACCACTCCTATTCAATATAGTATTGGAAGCTCTAGCCAGAGCAATCAGGCAAGAAAAAGAAATAAAGAGTATTCAATTAGGAAAGGAGGAAGTCAAATTGTCTCTATTTGAAGTTGACATGATTGTATATTTAGAAGACCCCATCGTCTCAGCCCAAAATCTCCTGAAACTGATAAGCAACTTCAGCAAAGTCTCAGGATACAAAATCAATGTGCAGAAATCACAAGCATTACTATACACCAATAACAGACTTAAAGAGATCCAAATCAAGAATGAACTGCCATTCGCAACTGCTACAAAGAGAACAAAATACCTAGTAATACAGCTAACAAAGGATATAAAGGACCTCTTCAAGGAGAACTACAAACCACTGCTCAGGACACAAACAGATGGAATAACATTCCATGCTCGTGGTTAGGAAGAATCAACAATGTGAAAATGGCCATACTGTCCAAAGTAATTTACAGATTCAATGCTATACCCATCAAGCTTCCTATGACCTTCTTCACAGAACTGGAAAAAACCATCTTAAACTTCATATGGAACCAAAAGAGAGCCCGCATAGCCAAGTCAATTCTAAGCAAAAGGAACAAAGCTAGAGGCATCACGCTACCTGACTTCAAACTGTACAACAAGGCAGCAGTAATAAAAAACCGCATGGTACTGGTACAAAACAGAGATATAGGTCAATGGAACAGAACAGAGACCTTGGAGGCAAAGCTACACATCTACAACCATCTGATCTTTGACAAACTTGACAAAAACAAGCAATGGGGAAAGGATTCCCTGTTTAATAAATGGTGTTGGGAAAACCGGCTAGTCCTGTGCAGAAAATAGAAACTGGACCCCTTCTTGACACCTTACACTAAAATTAACTCCAGATGGATTAAAGACTTAAACATGAAACCTAACACCATAAAAACCTTAGAGGAAAACCTAGGCAAAACCATTCAGGACATAGGCATAGGCAAGGACTTTGTGACTAAAACACCAAAAGCATTGGCAACAGAAGCCAAAGTAGACAAATGGGATCTAATTAAACTCCAGGGCTTCTTCACAGCAAAAGAAACAATCATTAGAGTGAACCAGCAACCAACGGAATGGGAAAAAATTTTTGCAATCTGTCCAACTGACAAAGGACTAATATCCAGAATCTACGAAGAACTAAAACAGATTTACAAGAAAAAAACAAACAAACCCTTTCAAAAGTGGGCAAAAGATATGAACAGACACTTTTCAAAAGAAGACATATATGAGGCCAACAAATATATGAAAAAATGCTCATCATCACTGGTCATTAGAGAAATGCAGATCAAAACCAAATTGAGATACCATCTCATGACAGTTAGAATGGCACTCATTAAAAAATCTGGAGACAACAGATGCTGGAGAGGATGTGGAGAAATAGGAACTTTTACACTGTTGGTAGGAGTGTAAATTAGTTCATCCACTGTGGAAGACAGTGTGGCAATTCCTCAAGGACCTAGAAATAGAAATTCCATTTGACCCAGCAATCCCATTACTGGGTATGTATCCAAAGGATTATAAATTGTTCTGTTATAAAGACACAAGCACACGTATGTTCATTGTGGCACTGTTTACAATAGCAAAGACCTGGAACATTCCAAATGTCCATTAATGATAGACTAGACAAGGAAAATGTGGCACATATACACCATGGAATACTATGCAGTCACAAAAAATGATGAGTTTGTGTCCTTTATAGGGGCATGGATAAACCTGGAAACCAAAATTCTCAGCAAACTGACACAAGAACAGAAAATCAAACACTGAATGTTCTCACTCATAGGTGGGTGTTGAACAATGAGAACACATGGATACAGGGAGGGGAGCATCACACACTGGGGTCTGTTGGGGGGCACTAGGAAAGGGACAGTGGGGCACAGGGAGTTGGGGAGGAATAACATGGGGAGAAATGCCAGATATAGGGGACGGGGATGGAGGCAGCAAACCACATTGCCATGTATGTGCAACAATCCTGCATGTTCTGCACATGTACCCCAGAACCTAAAGTGCAATAACATATTTTATATATATATATATATATATATATATATGTAAATGAAAATGATTCTTTTGTTAAATGCCATCATCATGTTGCCATGACCTCCTTACTGGATTCCCGTCTTTACTAATAATGACAAGCTAGCATAACTTAGTACCAAGTCTCTGGAGATGTCCTTGGTTCTTCCTGTGGCATACATGCAACATAAATATGGAAAACAATTTTGTATCTTTGTTTTATTTTGTTACACTCATTTATGAAATATTTATCTCATTCTAGAAGCATTTATTAAGACCTGTTCTAGATCTAGATTTCAATGTCATTATTCATTCCATGTTTGTGGGAGACTGTGTGTATATAAAATATACACATACATGTATGTATATATAGGCATGCTATATATAAAAACATTTTTTTTTTAAGAAAGGGTCTTGCTTTGTCACCTAGGCTAGAGTACAGTAGCATGTTCTCGGCTCACTGCAACCTCTACCTCCCAGATTCAAGTGGTTCTCCTGCTTCAGCCTGCTGGGTGGCTGGGATGACAGGCACCTGCGATTACAGGCACCTGCAACTGCGTCCAGCTAATTTTTGTATTTTTGGTAGAGACAAGGTTTTGCCGTGTTGTTCAGGCTGGTTTCAAACTCCTGACCTCAAGCTATCAGCCTGCCTTGGCCTGCCAAAGCATCTGCATAGCATATAAATATTTGTGTCTGTATATATGTAAAATAGGAGATCGGGGCTCCAGTTGATAAGTGAAATGTAGCTGGATAATGGCATCTCTTGTGTTCTCTTTTAAATTCTTAAGGGTAATAAAATTTGTGTTATTCTGTTTCCGTTTCATAGTTTATGGCAGCTGATGACAAGATCAAGTTCTGGCTGGAGGTGAATTCGATCGTAGACATCTTTACTATCCCGCCAACCTTTATTTCTTATTATTTGAAGAGCAATTGGCTAGGTATGTGTGCTGTGGGAATTGGGAGCAATATCTATGAAAAAATAAAAACTCAGCATTCATTTATAAGTATCTATTTTTCATTTTTCCTTAATGCCTGACTGTCATTTTAAAAACTTCTCACCTTAATAGTATGGTTTTGTAACACACTTGCAGAAACCATTTTTTTACTTCAACACTTAGCAGTGCAGCAGGCACACAGTAGGTGTTCAATAGTTGTTGATGGAATTGGCTGCATTTGTAATGTGAGACGCAAGCCTCCAACATCCCATTCCCCTCATAGCACCTTTATGCTGGGATCCCACAGGAACAGGGGGAGATGAAAATCCTCCCTTTGTCTTTAAAAGCTAGTCATCATCTCCATATGTGCTATGACATTTTAATTGTTTAATTAGGTGTTTTGTCTTTAAAGCGGATGTGTTGACAGTGCATGAATATTATGTAGCTTTTATCAGTTTCACGTAATTTTATATTATAATTTATTATCTATAAACTAAATATGAATTCTATTCCTTGCTAATATTATCATGCCACCTAAAGAAAAACATCGTACAAACATTGTGAAGCATCTCATAGAGATTGTATAGTCAGGAGTTTAAGTGGTTAAGGGTAAATCTGCTCTCCATTCTAAAGAAGAGTTAAATAGAGTAAAATGAATAGTCTCTGTAATATGTGAGGCATGCTTCTACATGCTTGATATAGATGCAACAACTCTGTGAGGTTGTACTATTGTAATAGCACCATTCTACATTTTACATTCCCATCTTACAGATAAGGAACTAGAGAAGTCAAGGGGATTGCCTTAGGTTACAACAGTGTCAGGGCTAGTATTTGAACTACAGGTTATGCTGTTAAACCTATAACATGAGAATAAATTTGGAACATATCAGGGAGAAAAAGAATGCAAGCAATTCCAATGGCGTTATAAGGTAGGCTCCCTCTGGGGTGACCCTCTGGTTTTGGCAGCTTTCTTCTTTCCATTGGTTTGTAGGTTTAAGGTTCCTAAGAGCATTGCGGCTGCTAGAACTCCCTAGAATCTTGCAAATTCTACGAGCCACCAAGACCAGGTAAGTAGTCCTGATCAAAGTACTGCTCACATACTAGTTTGGATTAGAAAATGAATGTATTAACTGGACCTTAAACTCAATACATGTCTTATCAGAATTTCAGTGCAAAGATCATGAAATTTCTCAGCTGCCAAGATAATATTTGTTCACATTCTCCCATTATATTACATCTTACATTAGCTGAAAACTTTGCAATCACTTCAAAGAACTGGTTTAGTCTTTGTTTTGTAAAGCTATGGTATATAAGTTTATTTAGGTTTTAATTCTAGGTCCCTCCACCAAAAAAAAAAAAAAAGGCAAAGCAATTCAGAGGCATTGGTTCTACATATTTGACTCATGTGTCTCCTGGCTAGGTTAAAAAAAAAAAAAAGAAACAATTCTTCAAGCTTTGGAGTATAACACAATTCCTCAAAGCATAATTTACCCAGTAGCAGCAGTGAACTATTGCTTACGGAAAAATAGCCACCTAAGTATTTCCAGACAACAACAAGAACGTAATCCAAACTACCTTTGAGCATCAATACTTGTAAAATTTTCAGCCGTTTGGTCTGTCCCACTCAAAATCTCCATACCTTGACAGTAAAATTAGAAGCATCAAATATTAGAGGCCATGTGGATTTCACTGCTACGTGTTTATGAATTATGGTGAAGCTGAAGGAGAAAAGACTGTTCCTGTGTGACAGGTGGTCCTGCCTGAAAACCATAGAGATCTTAGCTAAACTCTAGGGCTCTACTTAGCTGACAAGGGCTCCTCTAGTCCTTCTTCTCTAACAGACCCTGTTATCAGTTCAGCAGTCTGAGTGACTTTACATTTTTGTGTTCTGCTCAGAATTTTGTTTTGCAAATCTGCTCCCTGGATTTCTACTCCTTAGACTCCTGGCATAATGCATTGTATATTATTATGTTGGACAATGTAACAATCTCTATGATCCACATGTAGTATATTTTTAAAAGTGATGTGAGGCCAGTGGCTATCACAGCAAAATTTGAATTTTTCAAACAAGCATATGGGACTAGGCGAGTTTCAGAGCTGTGTTTCTCAACCTCTAATGTGTATATGAATCAGGCAAAGAATCTTGTAATGAATGCAGACTGGGAGATCGGTGTAGTGCCTTGGATGCCACATTTCAGATATATTCTCTGGTAACACCATTCATTCTGGTCCATGAGCCACACTTTGTGTAGCAACGTCTTAGTGAATGAGGTGTTTATGTTGTTCTGGACTCTGTTAGACCCAACCGCTCTTTGTCTTTCTTCCTCTAGTGACTCAGTGAAGTTTTCCAAACTGTTGTCAGTAACTCTCAGTACCTGGTTCACAGCGGCAGGATTCATTCACCTGGTAAGCATCTCATCATAATCCCTGGTGGTGTCTGTTGTTACCAGCATCCTTTTATTGAAAAATGGAAGGAAACCTGCTGAGCCTCTGTCTCCATCACCGTAAGCCAGTAAGAGGTGTGTCTTTTTACTTCCCATTATCAGGTTTTCTTTACCTCATATTCTCACAAATATGCATCTCCTACAATCAAGGTATCTCTGTTCCCTCTTCCAACTTTCAAAACCTACTCTTAGGGAAAGACCTAGTAAGCTCCAAAGGTATCAGCAATAGGTAAAATGTAGCACTATATCTTCATGAGCTTAGAGTCCCGGCAAACCAGGGGAGCAGCAGCTGTTAGTGTCCCTCTAGAGACCTCCTGGTCAGCACAGGATGCCAAAGGAAAAGTCATTAGGACTTTTTTCTTTTTCCTTTAATAGCTGTTTCAGTGAGAGGCTCTAAGGCTAAATGTGGCCTACAACTACAAGCATATTATTATATTTGACCTAATTATGTTTTTATTTTTTGTTTACTATTTTTTGTCACTTGCTGACTTTTATAAAGAGCTCGTATAAAAATCAAATTTCTTAATTCTTTGGGAAAATATAAGGTTCTAATTATCCCACTCTCCCAAGGCCACCAACAGCCATAGCTGAAGAATAGTTTCTCCCTATGTACAGCAGGTGCTCTCGGGTATAACACAGGCTCTGCCAGGCCTACTTAAATCCTTATATTCTTGCTCCAGTCCTCCAAGAATGTGAGCATGTTTCCCTGCCGGACATCTGGTCTCCCAGGAAAGGAGACTTCCAGCAAGGATGTAAGCACAGAAAAAAGAAAAGCAATCAGATGGCTTGTGAATTAAACGGTGCCCTTTGAACCATACCAGTTTCTAGAACATTAAAAAACTAAAAGAGCTATATCCCAGAGCAAATAAAATAGCAGATTTTATTGAGAGGTTATTTGAAATGGCAAGCCAAAATAAGAGCTATGGTTGTCCTAATTCACCATCTTCCCATTCTCATACTATCCTTCAGCTAAAAGATGATATTATTCAAAGATGAGTTTTAACTAGAAAGGAATCAATATGGCACCTGTGCCTAAATTCTGCTAAAAGTAACTAGAAGGTGTTTTGGAGCAGAAGTTACAAAATAAAACAGTTATGAAAGCAACAATTAAGATAATTTGTCCAAGAGAACAAAGGAAAAGTTAAGAGAAAAAAAGCCCTTTATATTTAAAAAAATACAAATAAGTTTTTTAGAAAAACTAAAACTGATTCTTCATATAATATTTATAAGGTTTTAATTAAGGGATTATTAAACAACAGAAGGAATTGAAAGTGGGCCAAAATGTATCAGAGAAAAATAAGAATAGTATTACAGAGCTAAAAACCACATTAGAGGGAAACAAAATGTAGCAAATTTGACAAAAACACATTCAGAAACATGATGGACAGGCCTGGAGCAAAAATCTTGACATGGAAAATAACAAATATACTCAAATATGCTCAAATGTAAAGAAGAAGAAACATCAAAGGGGGCTGTATTGATTCAACCTACTGTAAATACCATTAGTGTCTTACAGAAAATAACAGAACAAATTGTACCAGAAAAGTGTTTTAAAATAAGGTGTTGGCTGGGTGCAGTGGCTCACGCCTGTAATCCCAGCATTTTGGGAGGCCAAGGCGGGTGGATCATGAGGTCAAGAGATCGAGACCATCCTGGTCAACATGGTGAAACCCTGTCTCTACTAAAAATACAGAAAATTAGCTGGGCATGGTGGTGCGTGCCTGTAATCCCAGCTACTCAAGAGGCTGAGGCAGGAGAATTGCCTGAACCCAGGAGGCGGAGGTTGCGGTGAGCCGAGATCGTGCCATTGCACTCTAGCCTGGGTAACAAGAGCGAAACTCTGTCTCAAAAAAATAAAAAATAAAATAAAATAAGGTGTTGAACTTGTAAAGGATAGACTGTATTCTAGGAGAGATGATTCTAAATTCTTAATTCCAATCATATCTTGGAGCAGTTACCGACGTTCAGGGATAAAAAGATAATCCAAACAGAACAAAGCAAGGTCTATACAGGGGGAAATCAAGGAGACTAACTTCAGATTTCCTGGCAATACTGGTCAATACCAGAAGATGATACAGCAGTGTCTATAAAGTTTGCATAAAAGAAAGTGTAACCTGTCCTGTCATTTAAATCATGCAAGCTGAAATGCACCAGCAAGCTTCTTTTGAATCTGTATTAAAACTTAATGATACAATTTAGTCGCATAGAAAATCAATGAAAAGAGAATTGAAGAATGGGGAAGCCATGGTAAGAAGTAGTGGTAGTGGTCGGGTGCAGTGGCTCACACCTGTAATCCTAGCACTTTGGAAGGGAAAGGTGGGCACATCATTGGAGGTCAAGGGCTGGAGACCAGCCTGGCTAACATGGCAAAAACTCATCTCTACTAAATATACAAAAATTAGCTGGGTGTGGTGACAGGTGCCTATAATCTCAGCTACTTGTGAGGCTGAAGCAGGCCCATGACTGGAGGTCAGGAGTTTGAGACCAGCCTGGCTAACATGGTGAAACCTTGTCTTTACTAAAAATACAAAAAATTAGCCAGGCATGGTGGCACACACCTGTAATCCCAGCTACTCGAGAGGCTGAGGCAGGAGAATGGCTTTAACCTGAGAGGTGGAGGTTGCAGTGAGCTGCGATTGCACCACTGCACTCCAGCCTCGGTAACAAGGTGAGACTCAATCTAAAAAAAATAGAAAAACTCTGATATTTTGGCCAAGCCTGGTGGCTCATGCCCATAATTCCAGTGCTTTGGGATGCCAAGGTAGGTGGATCATCTGAGGTTGGGAGTTTGAGACCAGTCTGGGAAATCCCATCTATACTAAAAATACAAAAACTAGTCAGGCATGGTGGCAGGCACCTGTAATCCCAGTTACTCAGGAGGAGAATTGCTTGAGCCCAGGAGGTGGAGGTTGCATTGAGCCAAGATCATGCCACTGTACTCCAGCTTGAGTGACAGAGAGAGACTCCATCCAAAAATAAAGGAAGAAGAAGAAGTACAGTAGTAGTAGAGATTACTGAATGGTTATAAAATAGAGCTAAGACATAGCCAAGGTAATTATCATTACAGACTAGAATGTAGATTCACAATGTGAAAGTAATATAACTAATACAAATGTTGACGGGCAGGTAAAAGGAGTTGAAAGAGTGCCCTCATATTCTTCTTCTTCATAGTGTGTCTTACCTGAAGTTGAAACAAAGTTTAAAATAATAAAAATTCCGTTTTGAAATGTGGAGTTAAAATAGATAATAATTCAATCTCTTAACATTAGTCCATAATACTTTATCTTAACTGTATTTCCCACCTTGGACTGATGGGTCAATGCTAATATGGTTAAGAAAAAGAACAGTATAAATAAGTAGATCCACAGAAGCCTGCCAGCTCCTTTCCTCCATAAACTAAATAAATACTAAGGAAGTGGAAAAGGATTTGAAACACCAAATTATTATTCCCAAGGACAATTAGTTAAATTTTAAAGCATTCTTTAAATTATTGTAAAGGGTACTGTATTTTCAGGTTAAAATAAATTTAGTTTTACTTTGTACATGTTGTGTAGGGATAATATTGAATCCCTGTATTACGATGTTGTAAAAGACAATATGGGATTTTAGCTTAAAGGGAACTGTGCCAATAAATACGAGTGATTTAAATCTGTGTGACTTAAATTTGTTTTTTGTGTGTGTGTGTGATGTACTAGTGTTGGAAAATAGTGAAGACTCCAGAAGTTAGTGACTTTGCAGCAATAACCACTATTGACCATGGGAGTTAGAACAGAAATATAATCCCTTTCTTACTTCTGAGTGGAATATTATAGTAGTCCACACTCTTAGCATACTCATTAAACTTAAGAAAGGGTCAGCACTCTGCACGTCACTTTTGAAAAGGGAACAAATATCTGAGCAAACCACAGGGTTTCTAATTTCCATCCCGGTTCTTAACAACAAAACAAAAAACCTACTTCCCCTAGTCAGACATCTCTAAGATATTATCATCTTTTGTGCTAAATGGATATGGAAAATATCTAGAAAATATGTGAGATGAGGAGGAAAAAAGGTCTAAAAAGAGAAAACAAAAAATACGTAAATATTTTAGTATAAACTATATACATATATAAATATGTTATCTATAATACATAATATATTATGTAATATTTTACATACATTTATAAGAAAATTATATATGATATAAATGTCTAAGTTACTTCATTTATCTAATATAAAGAGATAATCTGATAAATTTAGTTTTCTTGACAGGTGAAGGCCCAAAGGATAAATCAGAGACAAATATTTAAAAAAAATTTTTTTTAATCACTGAAAGGACCATTATGCAAAGAGGGAAACTACCTGGAAAACCTGTTTATTTTTCCTTGGATACTAGCATTCTATGTGCTTAAGCTCACTGAAATGAAGTGCACATTTAAGTGCTTCTTTCCTTAATGATAACCCTAATCTGGTTAAAAAGTGAGAATAGGTCATAATTGCTCAGTCTGAGATGAGAGCCTTTGGAGTCCCCTGGCTCCTGGATGCAATGCTTGTGCCCACTTGAAAAGGGAGCACAGGGACATCTGTCCCCTGTGGAGCTTTTCAAATGCTGAGCTGGAGCCACGAGGCCCCTCAGATTTTGGCAGTGATCACAACTAAGGAAACCAAGACTTTACAGTTACTACCCATGATTTACAAACTCTTCCATTTATGGAAACTCTTCATAGCAACCTGAAAACCACTCAGTATTTCATTTGAATTGAATGAAGTGCAATTAATCTAATGTTTTGCCTATTCTCTAAAATATTTTCTTGGATTCTATTCAGAGACCTTTCCTGATTCTTCTCTGTTTGGACAGGTGGAAAATTCTGGTGATCCCTGGCTCAAAGGTAGAAATTCACAGACTATATCATATTTTGAGTCACTTTACCTCGTCGTGATAACAACATCAACCGTTGGCTTTGGAGATGTGGTACCCAAGACATCCTTAGGACGGACCTTCATGATGTTCTTTACCCTGGGGAGTTTGGTGAATATTTTTAATATATTTTGAATATAGCTTCATAAACCAGAAAACATTTGGTTAATGATAATCAGTGAAGCAATATAGGTTTAAGAGTGAAAGTTGCATTACTTGGGGAAAGTGTCAAGGGCAAATAAAAACATGCATAGATCCCATATTTTCCAAACTGCATCCCCTGGAACTCAGGATAAAATTGCTTGGTTGCCAGGGATGAAGGATGGTAGACAAAAGAAGCAGACTTTCCTTATTAGGCTCTACATTGATTTGAGCAAACCTATCTTCCTTCATAGTTTGCCCATAAAATTAAAGTCTTTCTTCTAGAAAGGAAGGATACCTGAGATTTAGTCTGAAGAAAATTCCATTCCTCTCAGCCCAAATGAGTAACCTTTCACCAAAACAGCATTTAACTTTAGAGATGTGAACATCTGTGCCTGGCTTATCAATGTAGCAAAGGCAAAAGCCTCCTTTTCTTTTACTGACTTTCATTTCAATTTCTTAAAAACTACAACAGAGGTCTCTACTTTTTTGATATCTACCCATCCACCAACTCACATCCCTTCATTTTAGTCATTGTCTCTTAACCCTCCTCTGTCTCATATGCTTTAATTTTTCCACATGGTGGTAACCACTTGGGAGTCTGAGGCAGGAGAATCACTTGAACCTGGGAGGCTGAGGTTGCAGTGAGCCCAGATCTCACTACTATGCTTCAGCCTGGGAGACAGACTGAAACACTGCTTCAAAAATGAAAACAAAAAAAAAGTGACAAAAGGATAAGACATGCGAGGAAGTCATCTTGCCACTTTTCTTTGCTTTCATCATTTTGAATGCAGAAAAGCCTTATATTAAATGTTAACAAAATCCAAAGGCTGATATAAGGAAGAAAAACAGGGTCAATGCTAACATGGTTAACATGCTATTATGTGCTCTTAGATGACAGAAAGTTTTATATACCCTATTTTTCCTTTCTAATCTTGAAATTTTTGGAGTATCCATCAAAATAATGAGACCTAAGATTTTATTTACTGATCAATTTTAGATATTATTTGCAAACTTTATACCTGAAATGGTGGAACTGTTTGCCAATAAGAGGAAATGCACCAGTTCCTATGAAGCACTCAAAGGAAAGAAGTAAGTTGCATTTTAAGTAAAATTTCTACAGTTTGAGAAATTCTGTTAGCCACATTTCTCATTCTAGACATCTATTATCTGGCTTAGCTGTAGAATCCAAGTTAAATATATCAGTAACATCCTTCATTCACTAAAAAGAACTATGCTCAACTGAATACCATAAGAAAATGATATTTGCTATTTGATACAAACCACTACATAGATGTTCATAAGAACACTAAGTCGACTAAAATTACAGATAATGTTGTAATTCACTGTTAATAAGTATTATTGATTATGGCCCTATTTGTACATTCCTTATCACTAACGCTTCCCCTACAGCCATTACCAATTGTCTTACTCATTTTCCTTGTATGGGTAATTTACAGCTAACTTTACATCAGACTAAAGCCATGATTCCAATTTAAAATAATGAATTTAATTCTATTTTCTTAGCCAAAGCTCCACTAAACCATCTGGGGCTCATTTATGGATGAGGATTTGCCAGCATGATTAGAAGTTTCTACCCTCTCTTCCGTAGCGCCTCTTAGATGACTGATTTTTTTTCTTCTTCTCCATGCCACAGCCATGTGTTCTCAGGAGGAAAAGGGAATGGAGTTGTTTTTCTAATATTTATTTTGTGGATTTATGTTACCTTAGTTTCCATTTGGCTTTTTTCCCATCTAAGACAAAAAGAATGAAATGGAGATCTTAAATTAGATGTGATCCTTTTTAAAATTTACTTCCTGTCTGCTGTAATGAAAGAGGCATAATGGAGACAGACTCCTTCGAAGCAGCCTCTTAATACAGTTGGATGAAAACTATAACTGATCTAGGACTATAAAGGGAAAAAGAAACATATGAGGAAATAAACAAAAAATAAATAATAAGAAGCAATGAATTTACCTAGATAAGCCAAAATCTGCCCTCATTTGCCCCAGGAAAGGCCTATGGGGCACATACTAAATCAGTCAATGAGGTTTGGGAACTTTAACATTAAGTTAGGCTAAAATCATGTTTTCAGTTTTCTTCAATGATTAATAGGAGAAAAATAGCTCCTTTAAATGCATTAAACCTAAGACAATTTTTCATGACAAAAACTATGTGCATAGAGTTCTGCACCTGTCTTCAATGTCTCTCCACTGGGCTCACGTTTTTGTAACTACTGGATATTTGTACACGTGGAAAACAAGCTGAAACAACCTGGAATGTGTTGCTTTCTCAGCCGTGGTATTCGGCTGTGGAAGAAATGATGAACTTTGCTGCTTCTCAAGGAAAAAGCAAACAACAACAACAAAAACTCCGTATCAGACAACTAAGAATCAAATGAAAAAGGGAATGAAAAGTCTATTATAAGCTATAAATAAAGGTGAAATATCTAGCAATAATGATAGTTACTCTTGCATTCTTAAAAACTAAGTGCAATTTAAATGTTTGGAGTCATATTCTACTTGAGATGAGATAAAAGACTATGGATATCTGATGTTTCTTTTGTATTAGAAATGCAGTCCTTAGTGTTTCTATGTTTAAAATCTGGGTGATGCAAATACCACATTTATTGAAAACCAAGTTTAAGCTAATTGTCCCGCTCTAAGTGCTGACAGGAAGGTGTTTGTGTTTCTCGGATGATCCACCTCACCTGTTCTTGCTGTCTAGGTTCATTGTGGTCTGTGGAAATATCACTGTGGACAGTGTGACCGCTTTCCTGAGGAATTTCCTCCGCCACAAGTCAGGAGAAATCAACACTGAAATTGTTTTCCTGGGAGAGTAAGTATATCTGTATGGCTCATGGTTCTAAATTAATACTTAAAATATATACGAATATTTTTATTGCAAGAAAATTACCTTCACAATATTTATAGAACATTTAGGAATGGATCATAAACAAAAGGAAAAGGAAAAGGAATATCATGACCACAGCTAACCTCTGCAAATATTTTGAAATACATCTCGTCAGATGTTTTTCTGCATAGGTACTAGTATGATTTAAGTGATTATTATTTGGCATTTAGGTTACTCTACACATTATTATCAGACATGACTTCAATCTTCTGCAAAAGCCTGGTGCACTTTATAATTATTATTCTGTTAATTCTCAGAATTAGAAATGTGAAGCTCAAATCAATGCAGAAATGATTGTTCTTGATGGTGTTTTTGTTCTATTCAGTCTGTCTTTCCACTAGCAGAGTCTAAGTCAAATATTTTGTCAAGCACTGGGAAATAAATGTTTAGTAAAGAAAGATTTTAGGTATAGTTTAAGTATATAAAATGATTTCTTATGTTTACATTTTATAATTTTCAATTTGGTGAGATGGACTAGTTCATGTTTTGACTGTTGGCTTTTCTTTTTGAAATTTCCCGTTCTTTCTTTCATCCCCTCCTTTTAGGTGAATTACCTGTTGCTTTATTGACTTTTCTACCCAATATATGTTGATACTAGTCCTTTGTGTTATATGTTATACATGTTATTCTTTTCGCCTTCACCTTTTCATTTTTTCTGTGTTTTTGTTTTCTTACAGAAGTGTTTGATTTGCACGCGCTCCAGTCAGCTCATTCTTTTTGGCTCCTTGCTTTTCTGAAATTCTCTGGCCTCTCTGTTTTAGAATTAAGTGTACATTCCTCTACCACTTTTGTGTTCCTACATTGTAATTTTTGGAATTTAAGATCCATGGAATTGCTTTTGCCTGAAGTGTAGAGAATTAACTTTTTTATTTTTCTCAAATTATTAAGAACTTACCCAAGTATCATTCACTAAATAAGTCAGCCAGATTTGAAATGATATTTTGATCTTATGCAGGATTGTATATGGGATGGCCTCCATCTTCATGCACTGTGTAGTTGAGCAGTCTACTTTCACGTTATGACATGTTCAATTCACCATAAATTTGAGCCTTCATGTATGTAATAACCAATAGCTGTTTGAACCATTCTATGATGTTACTGCAAGCCAAGAATTCTGTTTAAGTAGCATCACTGTGCCCATCTTTCTAGCAATTTGTGCATTATTCAAATTTTTTTGTTAGCAAACAGTAAAAACAAAAAGTGCTAAACCTAGGGATAAGAAACTAATTATTATAATCCAATTGAGATAGAGGGGAAATCATTAGATATGTGACATGTTTTATCCACCTTTGCATTTTTATGGGCTAACATGCATTATTGTATTTGCTTAACCAAGATAATGAATAAAATTTTTTAATGGTGAAAATATAGAAAGTATCTATCTAGAATTTGTTAATTTCATCTATACTCTGATAACTCTGAAAATTTGCATCCTTTATTAGACATTCTTTGTGGCTTCTTATATGTATACAACTAATTACCTTCCGGATATTTTAACTGTAATATTATGAAGGCCCATCAAGCTCAACATTCTCAAAAGTGTACTCATAATCTTGTGTTCTCCTTTCCATCTCAAAGGCAAGCAAACAAAAATAAAACAAGGAAGGCAAACAACATTTTTTATTCTAGTAAATGAGACTTGATTAATATATTTCCTTAAAACAGAAAACTGAGTATGTCTCTGATACTCCTGTCTCCCTCAAACCTGATGTACAATTTCATCAATACCATTAATTTTGTCTCATATAAATCCTAATTCTATTTCTACCATTTTTTCTCCACTCTCACAACCCTATTCATAGCTAAATCTTGTCTTCTCAAAATTTCTCCAAAGATTGCTTTATTGGTTTGTTCTTTGTGCCCTAAAGCTCTTCTTCTCCCTTGATATGACCGGTTAGTTATTCCCATTCTTCAGCAGAGAGACATTCCCTATGCATGCTATCTAAATTAGTGTTCTCTAATTTCTTTCTATCTTATTACTCTGTTTTATTTCCCTTGAAGAAGTTATCACAATCTATAATTGTGGTAGAGTTTCCTTCAACACAGCTGTTAACATGTCCTCCTTTTACTATATACTCACGCCCCTTCTCCCATTTAAATGTGAAGTCTCTCTTCTACCTTTGAACCTGGGCTGACCTGTGGCTTGATTTGATAAATACAACACAGAAGATGAGACACTTTGCTACTTCAGGTCTAGCATTTAGGAGGATTAACAGTTCCAGCTTCCACTTAGAGCCCTGGGTCATCATGTAAAAAGCCATACTTCCTTGCTGGAGAGCAGGCCTAGTCAGCTGTCAGCTACTCTACTCATATAGCTGAAGCAACAATTGTGTGTATAGCCACTTCGGACATTCCAGCTCCCTGTCAAGTTCCTGGATGAATGTTCCTATGTGGATGGCTCTAGTCAACAATATATGGAACAGAAGAACAACCTGGCTGAGACTGGCCAACCTACAAAATCATGAATATAGTTTGTTATTGCTGCATAAGATCAATAATTTCTAGGATGATGTGTTTTGCAGAAATGGATAATTGATAAAACAAGTGGTACTAGAAGTGGGGTGCTACCACACCAAGAACCAAAATGTAAGCTTTTCCTTGAAACTGGTGGAGACAGAGACCAGAAGAATTGCATGGAGACTCAGTAAAGGCTGGAAGAGCAATGAGGAAATTACTGCTGGGTACTGGAGGAAGAGCAGCCCATGCATGGCATCATGGCAGAATGAAAAAAAAGTCAAGAGGAATAATGACCTCAGAGAGAAAAAAGTCAAATTTAGGGTGCAATCTATAACATTTGACTTCAAGGTCAAATTCAAGGATTCAAGCTGTAAGATCATTTGTTAAGACCTCAGAAAGATTTAACATGGTGACTTATAGAGGCTCTCAGTCAAGCAAAGGGGCTGCAAGGAAGCTTAAAGACGTTTTTCCCAGAAGCCTTACATTGTCAAAGTGGAGAGAGATCTGTCTACAAGGCATCATGGATCTGACTTTTAAGGCATGACATGAACCTGAATTAGGTTTATAGACTATTCTTGGGAAGGATGATGACTCAGGATCAGAGGACAGAGAAAAGAATTATGGACAATAGATTAACTCAGGAACACAGAACTGGGCCATAATTGAGAAGCATTCTCTACCTCTAATAACATATACTGAGATTTCAGAATTTCTGTGGACCCGTGATTTCTTGGTGCCCTCCATTACAACCCCCACCACTTTTGATGTGGCTTGTCTATTACAATTTTTCTATGCTTGTTGGTGTCATCATGGTGTGTTGACTATTGTAGTGGGGGTAATCACTTATCCATTCAGTTCACAGGTCTTCACATCAGGACCAGATGTGTTAAGGAGCTCCCATCCAGGTCTAGGTCTAATTTAGATGACAAGATCCTGGACATAGAGCTGATTCTCTATGAAGAGAATCAAATTAGAGTAATCAAATTAGAACACAGGATTACTCACTCAAAACCACACAACTACATGGAAACTGAGCAAACTGCTCCCGAATGACTACTGGATAAATAATGAAGTGAAGGCAGAAATAAAGGTGTTCTTCGAAACCAATGAAAATGAAGACACAATGTACCAGAATCTCTGGGACACATTTAAAGCAGTGTCAAGGGGGAAATTTATAGCACTAAATGTCCACATGAGAAGCTAGGAAAGATCTAAAATTGACACTGTAATATCACAATGAAAAGAACTAGAGGAGCAAGATCAAACAAACTCAAAAGCTAGCAGAAGAGAAGACATAACTAAGATCAGAGCAGAACTGAAGAAGATAGAGACAAAGAAAGCCCTTCAAAAAATCAACAAATCCTGGAGCTGGTTTTTTGAAAAGATCAACAAAATAGATAGACCACTAGCCAGATTAGTAAAAAAGAAGAGAAAGAAGAATCAAATAGATGCAATAAAAAATGTTAAAGGGGATATTACCACCAATTCCACAGAAATAAACTACCATCAGAGATTACTACAAACACCTCTATGCACATAAACCAGTAAATGTAGAAGAAATGAATAAACTCCGGACACTTACACCCTCCCAAGACCAAACCAGGAAGAAGTTGAATCCCTGAATAGATCAATAACAAGGTCTGAAGTTGAGGCAGTAATAAATAGCCTACCAACCAAAAAAAGTCCAGAACCAGATGGGTTCACAGCCGAATTCTACCAGAGATACAAAGAGGAGCTGGTACCATTACTTCTGAAACTATTTCAAACAATACAAAAAGAGGGAATCCTCACTAACTCATTTTATGAGAACAACATCATATTGATATCAAAACCTGGCAGAGGCACAACTAAAAAAGAAAATTTCAGGCCAATATCCATGATGAACGTTGATGCGAAAATCTTCAATAAAATACTGGCAAACCGAATCCAACAGCACATCAAAAAGCTTATCCATCACGATCAACTTGGCTTCATCCCTGGGATGCAACATATGCAATTCTATAAACATAATTGATCACATAAACAGACAAAAACCACATGATTATCTCAATAGATGCAGAGAAGGCCTTTGACAAAATCCAACAGCGTTTTATGCTAAAAACTCTCAATAAACTAGGTATCCATGGAACGTATCTCAAAATAATCATATGAAATGTTTATCTATTTATTTTGACCATTTTTATGCTGAATCGTTAGTCCTTTTTTATCTGAATACAATATGATGTGATTTATGTGATTTGAACCTTTGTCAGGTATATACAAGATAAAGTTTATTTCAGATTAAAAAATCTACCAACTCAAAGTTAATGCCAAATTTTATTAAATTTACCTTAACATTTAACATTTTGTTCTATTTATCTCTTGCACCTCTGCTCTTCCTTCCTATTGCAACGATTTTCTTCACGCCAAAAAGCAAAAATATTTTGGTATAAGTTTATGGGGTACAAGTGCAGTTTTGTTACATGGAAACATGGTGCAGTGGTGAAGTCTTGGCTTTTAGTGTAACCACCACCTGAATAATGTACATTGTACCCATTAAGTAATTTCTTATCTACCACCCCCAAAACCTTAAAATTTCCCGTAAGTGCAGATCTACCAGTGACTAACTCTGTTGGGTGTTGTTTTTCCAAATGTAATGATATATATATATTTTTTAATTCTTGAAGGACAATTTCACTGATACAGAGTTACAAGTTGGCAGTTTATTTATTTAAGAACCGTGAAATATTATTCCATTTACTTCTGATTTCTGTTGTTGCTATTAAGAGGTTTGTTGAATTACTTTGTTAAAAGAGCTATCTGTTGGAGGGCAGAGGAGGCGGCGCGGCCCGGCCCGTCCTCTCCATGAGGCTGCAGCAGGCGCCGGTGTCGGGAAAGGTGTTCATTCAACGAGACTACAGCAGTAGCACACGCTGCCAGTTCCAGACCAAGTTTCCCACGGAGCTGGAGAACCGGATTGATAGGCAGCAGTTTGAAGAAACAGCTCGAACTCTAAATAACCTTTATGCAGAAGCAGAGAAGCTTGGCGACCAATCATATCTTGAAGGTCGTTTGGCTTGTTTAACAGCATATACCATCTTCCTATGCATGGAAACTCATTATAAGAAGGTTCTGAAGAAAGTCTCCAAATACATTCAAGAGCAGAATGAGAAGATATATGCTCCACAAGGCCTCCTCCTGACGGACCCCATTGAGCGAGGACTGCGAGTTACTGAAATTACCATTTATGAAGACAGAGGCATGAGCAGTGAAAGATAAACCATAGAATTAAAGATCCCACTTCCAGCCGGGCCCCTCATATATCAACTGGCCGACCGCAGAGTGTCCCTACCTCCTCTCCAGAGCATCATTCCTTTCTATCTGCTGCCAGAGCCACGGTGCCATTTACTCCAAGGACTCACTTTCTATAATTCCACACCTGGAGTGACCTCTCGTCGCTCAGCATCCACTTTGTGTCTCCAAATTGTGTAGGACTCTGTAATCTTTTGATTAGTTCCTGAGAAACACAATGAAGCATTTCACTTTTTTATTCAGAGCCATTTAATAAAACATACAGTTGGTCAGCCCAGTGCAAAGCTTATTTCTTATCTGCCACCAGTACGTACCATTGGTTCTCTTCATTCCTTGGGCCAGCTTCTCAGGTGGCTTTAGACCTCAACAAGTCGTATCTTAGCCAGTGTTCCATCTTGTTCCCCTAAATTAATAAAATGCTTTTCTCCAGGATTTTGGTGAGGGGTTGGCTGTGACTGTGGTTTTGCTAATTCATCTCCCAGATTTCAAAGAATTACCAGTTTTGACTCAAATCTTAAGATCTGTTTCTACTATTTAGTTTCTCAAACCGAAGCTCATTGAAAAAATAATGTATAAGGTTATTTGTTTTATTATAGCAATTATTCCTAATTAAAGCAGTATTTAATGCAATTTCCAGTTATTTCTTTGGAGAATTTTATGTCATCGTTGCATTACCCTGAATGTTGAGAAGATGTGATGTGTGTTGCTTGTTCATCAAAAATCAGTAAGCACAATAAAGTGGATGCCAAACCATCAGACACTTAGATGTTCCTGCCGTGTCCGTGGATATGTAATAAGCAAGTATAAAAAATAATTGTAGTTTTGTTATAAATATAACTTATGAGAAAAAGAATTTGATAGGAATAATACTGTATATTACTAATTTTTAACAATTCCTACTGGCAAACCTTATGACTCACAGAATTTTCTCATATACAGTATTCAGTGCACAGAAATCTTATGATTGGATCAAGTACAGTAAGTTACTTCTCAGAAAAACTCTCAAGTCCGAGTCAATATTTGTAGCTCTCCTTTTGACTGTATGTTCCTAGGATAAGGGCTACTTAATGCCTTTCATTCATCCTTGGGGTTTGAGAGCACTGTATTTGGGAGAGAGTTTAAAAATACATTAGGAGAGGGAAACTATTAAAAGTTTCACTGTCAGAAATATTGTAGGTGCTGATACTGGATTTCGTCTTTCAGATTTAATTTCTTTTATGCGTCTGTTAGTCATTCAATAAATCCTGTAAGTATGTGTAACATTTTAATTGTGTAAAACTTGTTTGTTACCTTACAGCCTGTAATAGTGTGTCTGCATTTTCAACCCGTTGCAATAACTTTGCTGAAATATTAACACACTAATAAAACTTTTCTTAAACAAACAAAAAAAAGAGCTATCTGTTTTAAAGATCATACATTTTACTTTAAATGGATATGTGTTATAATTTTCCTATGTGTGTATAGGTTTGAATTTCTATTAATTTATCACAGTTAGGATGCATAAATCTCCCTGAGTCTCTGTATTGGTGTGTTTGATCATTTCTGGAGGATTCTCAATTATTTTAATTATTTCTTCAAATATTGCTTGTGTCACCTTTTTGTTTCTCCTTTTCTCCTGGGATTCCAATTACAGGTTAATGCTGCTAGTCTTTTTCTTTTTTATCATTCCAGTTATATAACCTGAATTTTTTTTTCTTTATTTTTTTTTAAGACAAGGTGTCGCTCTGTCACCCAGGCTGGAGAGCACCAGCATGATCTCGGCTCACTGCAACTTCCACCTCCCAGTTTCAAGTAACTTTCCTGGCTCAGCCTCCCTAGTAGCTGAGATAACAGATGCCTGCCACTAAGCCCTGCTAATTTTTGCATTTTTAGTAGACACAGGGTTTCACTGTGTTGGCCAGGCTGGTCTCAAACTTCTGACCTGAAGTGATCTACCCACCTTGGCCTCCTAAAGTGCTGGGATTATAGGTGTGAGCCACTGCACCCAGCCATATGTCATGAATTTATTACCCTCTCTTTTGAACTTATCTCCTCCCTTTTTATATCTCTGTGTTGCATTCTGGACAATTTATTTTGACCTAGATTCCAGTACCTTAGCTCTTTTTATGTATTTAATCTACATATAAACCCATCTATTACATTTTCAACTTCAGTTATTATATTATTTAATTCTAGAATTTACATTTGATTCTTTTTTTAAAAAATTAACTTTTGTTTTGATTTCAGGGGTACAGGTGCAGGTTTGTTATGTAGGTAAACTTGTGTCATAGGGTTTGTTGTACAGATTATTTCATCACCCAGGTATTAACCTCAATACCCAGTAGTTATTTTTGATTCTTTATCTAACTCTACTGTTTTTATTTATTAATTTATTTTTTGCATTTCTACACTTACCTTTTGTTTACTTCAACAAAATAAGCATAATTATACTGTAGCTAGTGTCCATAATTGAATGGCTCACGTCTTTGGTTTTACTGGCTGCTGCTTCTGCTGGATGTTACGCATACCGTCTTGTTTTCTTTGTATGCCTATTGTCTTACATTATGCACTGATTCCTGTATTGCACAATTATACGTGGAAACACTGTGCACTTAGAAAGACGATGTTACCTTCTTCCAGAGAGCGTATTTTTTTACTTTTGTGAAGTAAAACGGGGCACTTTTGCCTCAGGACCGTCTTAATCCAAGCACAATGCTTGAAGCTCTCTTTACTTCCCAGGTGACAAACTCAGAATGACAGCCCATTTAAAAGTTAGATTATTCCATTTTACCGTTCTTCTTTGCTTCTACGCTTTTGTTATGGCAGCTTATATTTTGGAAAAGATATCAAACTCTTCATTTTGTACGTCAGGGGAACTGCACTTTTTGTCCTTTGACGTGTGTGACCACCAAATGTTATCTCAGTTTGGTAACTGCGTCTTCTGAATTATGAAGTGTCTTCATGGGAAGAAAATTGGTCTTCACTCGATTTCTCTCAGATTTTGGCCTGATAGTTCTTCATTGTGTGTTTATATCATGGATGATTTCTTAGGAGACAGTTTTAATATTTCATTCAGCTTTTTTATATATCCTCAGTAGGGAGTTGGCTGAAGTTACCTAATTTATTATTCTTGAAAGTATAAGCTCTCAGTTCTGTTAATATTTTCTGTATGCAAACATGCACAGAGCTCTCACTTGTCCACATATACTGATGATCCTACATCACATACTGAATGCAAAGTGTTCTAAGGAAAAAAAGGAAGTTTCATTCCAAAGGATTGATAACTTCAGAGTATTTGAAAATATTGCAGTTGGTAGTGGGCCAGATGATAAAGGTGTCTTGAGTCCGTTGTGGAGACTTGACTTTAAGAAAGGTAATTTTCTTTGTGTCAGTTCTGATTGTTGGAGTACTGTGAGTAGAGGGATGACATGATTCTGCATCAGTTATGAGAATTGCAAATCTCTTCTTCCTGTTGATAATTTATTTGTCTTTTTACTGAATATTGCAGGTTTTTGTGATATTTAAAAGTTTTTAATATTATTACAATCAAATATTGAACATTTTCTATTATATTAAATCACTTCTTGTTTTTTGTTTAGAAAATATTTCCCTATCCCAGTGTTTAAAATATGTTGAACTACATTTCCTACTAAGATTTAATTTTCTTCTTTAATTGGTTTACACATAAGCACATTTTGGTTATTTATGTTACTACTTATTTTTAATAATGTAAGCACCAATGCATGAACTCACCACCAAGATGAAATTTAGGACAATAACCCATATCTAACTGTATGATCCTCTCCATATTTCAACCTACTGTCAATTTTTTAAATATCACTACCATTCTTTCTTACTCCTATGTTTTATTAAATCTATATACACATCCAAAATGTGCATATTACTTTAGACATGTTAAACTTTATAGAGGGAATACCATACCAGTGTAATAATTGGGGGGTTAGGTTTTATTCACTATATATTATATTAGTAAGATGCTTTCATATTTTTGAGTGTTGCTGTAGTTAATTGGTTTTCCTTGTTAGTAATATTCATTTTCCTCAGTTCCGCACTTCTTTTGGTGTGATTGGGGTTATCTCTAAATTTTGCAATTGGAAATAATTTTGTTATCAATGTGCTTGTACATGTGTGTGCTTAATAGTGTTAAGTATATGAATGTTCATTTTTAGGCTTTTTTCCCAAGTTATTGCACCATTTTGCAAGCCTTTCAGAAATGTGTAAGAGTCTTCACATATCTATATATCTACATTCTTTCTAACAATTGGTATGGTTATTTTTTAAATCTTTGCAATAAAAATCAATGTAAAATGGAACCTTCTTGTGGTTTTGATTTCTATGCCCTTTATCACTACAGATGTAGAGCTTCACCACGTTTATTAGTCACACATCTTTTTTCTTTCCATGACATACTCATTCATGTGTTTTGCCTATTTATTTTTTTACTTAACTATTTAGTGTAGTTTTTGTTATTTAATTTCAGGAATGCGTAATATATTATTTACACTAATTCGTAGTCAGTTGTGGGAACTGCAATTTCTTCTTCCAGTTTATAATTTGCCTTTTTACTGAATACTATGTCTTCTGATACTATTATTATAGCCAAATATTGAATATTTTCTATTATATTAAAGCACTTCTTGTCTTTGTTTAGAAACTCTTTCTCCGTTCCATTGTTTAAAATATGTTGAACTACATTTCCTACAAATAATTTTAAATTTTTGTTTTTGTCATTTAAGTCTCTAATTCATTTAGAATTTTTTGTAGAGTAAGACACATTTATAAAGTTTTTACCTTATTCCATACAAATATAATTATTTTGTCAATGTCAGTTATTGAAAAACCCTTCTCTCTCCTCACTGATCTGGCATGCCACCACTATAAATAGTGTACTTTCAATTTTATATAGAAATTGCACATATTAATCTTGTAATTAATTTTGTATATCAATCTTTTTTCTAACCACATAAACTTTATTTTTTTGTAGCAATATTAAGGGTTTCCATGTAAATAATTATATTTATAATTAATTGTATAATTATTTATATTTGTATTATAATTATTTACATTAAATTAATTTATGTTTATTTTATTATCTTTATAATAAATATAAATCAAGATTTATAACTCTGTATAAATCTTCATTAATTTCTCTATCCCTGTATTAGTGCTATATATAGTCTTTTAATTACTTTATAGCTAGTCCTATATATCTATAGGGCAAGTCTTTTTACCTTTCATTTTGTTTTTTGATAGTTGACAAGCTTTCCTTGGCCCTTTATATTTTACATAAATTGTAAAATTATTTTATCATGTATATTATTTTATTATGGAAAACTGTAGAAATTTAGTGAAAATCTAATCAAAACTTTAGATGCAGCATTGACTACTTTAGGCTACAAACTCTTCCCAACTTTTACTATACTGGAGTTATTCATTTATTCAGTTCTAATTTAGTACCCCTTAAAAATATGGTATAATTTCTCAGGTGGAGAGCTTACTAACTTTTATTTCTGGGAACTTGGTATTTTCTGATATTAGTGAAAGTAATATCTTCCAGTTGGGTTTACTTATTGTTTGCTTTTATACAGGAAAAACACAATTAAATTTTGTATATTAGTTTTTATATCTAACCACATAAATTTTATTTTTTTCTGTAGTAATATTAGGGGTTTCCATGTAAATAATTAAATTTATATTATTTTTGTAATTATTTATATTTGTATAATTATGCTTATAATTATTAACATTGAAAATTTATCTTTATTTTATTATCTTTATAGTAAAATAAATCTTTGTAAATCAAGATTTATAAATCTTTATAAATAAATCTTTAAAATAAAATCAAGACACAATATACGCCTAAGGATTGGAAAGAAGGAAATAAACTATCTTTATCAGAAATAATATGATTGCTGAGACATGAAATATAATGTTGAAATAAAACAGTGATGATATCTTTTCTTCTCATTTTAAAAAAAAAACCTTTAATTCTTTTGTTAAAGATACCTTTTTTAATTTAAAGATATTTGTTGGGTCAAAAATATTATCTTCTACTTCTAATATGCCATGAGTTGTATTTCTTAACTATGAAGAAATATTTCTATCAATTTGTCTCTGCATGTGAGATGATTATATAATTGTTGTTTTTAAATTTGTTAATGTGATGAATCACATTGATATTTTTGATAACATGATTATTTTGTCATTTTTAGTATTGGTTAGGAGCTATTTCATATTTTTAATGTCTTTGAAGGGCTTTGTATAAAAATGGGATTATGTGTTACTTTAAAGTATGGTAGAAGTTAAATATGAAACCATGTAAAACCAGTAGGTTTCTACATTTTATTGACAGGGAGTGTGTTTGGTTGTGTAGGTTTGTGTATGAGTTTGTTTTTGTTGTATTTTGAGAGATTTTAAACTACAGCTTCAATTTATTTAACAGTTATAGGGCTGTTTAGGCTTTTTGTTTCTTCTAGAGTTAGTTCTGGTAAGATATATTTTTAAGTAATTTGTTCATTTTGTTTAAGTTTTCAGAGCTGTTGACATTTAGTTATTTGCACTTTTATTATTTTTTATATCTACTTTGACTTTATATGTATTATATTTTCTTTATTCAATATTTACATCATTTTTATCTTTTCTTTTTTCTCCATTAACTTTATCAAACTGTTGCCTATTATGCTAGGTTATTTTTCAAAGAACTGACTTTTCATGTGGCTTATCTTCTCTGTTTTATCTTTTCATCCCTTTTTCATTGTTTCTTATTCTTGTTTTTATTATTTCTTTTCTTCTTATTTCCTTAATCTTATTCTAATATGTCTCTAAAGCTATAAATTACTCCTAAGGCACTGATGTTATTGTATCTGGAAAATATATGTTTAATATTTTCAACATAATTTATTTCTGAGAATAATGATAAAGAATTGTTGTAATTTCTTCTTATCCCATAGATTTCTAGCAATCTATTTTTTTTTTAATTTCTAAATATGAAAACTGTTTTTGTTTGTGTTTTGGTTAACGTCTAAGTTAATTATATTGTGATCAAAGATCACTATATATAATAACTATGTTTTGTAATGTGTTGAGGCTTTCATTATCTGTCAAGTAAAGTACTACTTTAATAAATATTTGTGTATTCTTTATAAAAATTAGTTCCTCTAAATGTTCTTTTCAGAATTTATAAATATCAAACACGTGTGTTCAAAATCCATGATGATTGTTTTCTGCTTACTCTATCAATAGTTTAAAAAGATATGTCAAAATCTCTCATGACAGTGTCAGATTCATCAATTTCTCCATCTAGTTTTTTTTTCATTTTTGCTTCCTGTATTTAAAAGCCATTTTATTAAATTTATAGCTATTTTAAAATATTATGCCTGTTTTGGTAACTCAGTTTTTTAAACTAAATAGTGAACTTGTTCATCATTAGTAATTACATTTAAAAAAAATTAACAATTTTTTTCATATTACTATGAGGGATTCTACTAAATGCACTATATAAGTTATAAAAACCTCTAAACCCAGAGTCAATCAACTTTTTTCCCTCATTGCTGCCACATTCTTTTTTGTCCAGGACCCCTCCTTCTTTGGAACTTGAAACCATATTTAAATGCTACTTGGCCTACACAACGTTCATTTCTGGATCTGCAATGAAGTGGGAGGATCTGAG
Organism: Aotus nancymaae; assembly: GCF_030222135.1. NCBI lineage: Eukaryota > Metazoa > Chordata > Mammalia > Primates > Aotidae > Aotus > Aotus nancymaae. The sequence continues at coordinate 2,579,785 of NW_026988494.1, read as the reverse complement.
ACGAGTTGCAGTAAGATCTAGTTGTTTTTGTTCCTTGTAGTTTTCCAAAGCTGCAACAATTAAAATGATAGGATATATAGTTTTTTGAAAAGGTATTATATCAGCTTCTTTAATTGTTAGAAAATATGATTACCTCAACTTTAAAAATCATAAAGGAGGTGTAATAATTGACCTCCAAATCTGATTTGACAAATGTCAAGCAGACCTCACTGTTTGCCACCACTTATATTTAAATTATTTATTTCACAAAATTCTCTATCTAAATCAGTTTTATTTTATCAGCCTAAGAGATCTGAAAAAGGTATGGATAGCAAGATGTGTTTGATATTGCCACACAAATAGAATTCTTACCAGAAGGCAGATCTCTGAGTCTGTCAGCTTTAATCAACTTCTCCCAAATGCATGAATATGCTTTCCAATAGGAAAAGCATAAAGGAAAATAGTAGAAATACCATTAAATTTGGGACTAAAAATAATGAGCAACAGCCAACCCTCTAAACAGGTTTGGCTTAAGATCAAATGCAGCTTCCTGTCATGTTCTCAGTCTTGGAGAAAACAGAAAAATTTCTGTTTAAAACCGAGATCTATAGAGTAAACATGAAGAACTGAAGCAGAAAATGACTGACCCAGAAAAATCTTTCTTATTTCTGCAATTTAGTACTGTAAGAGCCCCTTCAATAATTTTCTAGAACTTCGAAATTCACACTCCACCAATATTTAATAGCTGCTTACTGTGAGCCAAGTAGACTCCCAGTTCCTCTGTTCTTTACTGTCCTGAGAGACAAGTAAATACATAGACAATTGCTTCTAAAGGTCTTATGGCTTATCCCTAGGCATCAAACAATGGTTATGGATGGTAGGAAAAATATAACTCTGTATTTTACCCATTTGAAAGCAATCTTTCACCTGTGTCACAGACCCTGTGCCCTGGCCCATCAGCTGCAGCCCTTTCCCTTTGCAGCATTTGCAGGACAACAATCTAATGTAAAGACAGCCTAATTACAACTCATTCCGAAGTGTGTACTCTTTTTTGTTAGCAATTTTATTACAAAATTCTGAGAAAACCCGAAAGGGGAAGACCAGAGCATGTCCCATGTAATTAACAAGATGGCTGCTGTCTGATCTTGAATGGTAGGTAGAATCTGCAGAGGCATGCCTGATCATAGCCAACCCTTTGTGCAGTGATTCCGATGCTGAAGATATTTCCAACATTATGAGGTAAGAAGCTAGTGTTGTGTTTTGTATACTATCATGATTATTTTTTCTGTCTCTTTTAAAGTAATGCCCAGTACATAAGAATAAACAGGAGAAAATGCCATCTATTATATCACTAAGTTCATTATATTCCAAGGTTCTTCCTACTTTTTGTCCTCTCCCCAAGACTGTGCAAACAGATGCGAAATGAAATGAAAATAGAGCATCTGAGAGTGTACGTGCTTCTTTATATAATTCCATGAAGTTTCATATGTATACTAGCTACCTGAATTTAAAAAGCAAGCATACAAATAAGTGATTATTATTCAGATTACACCACTATAACTAATATCCTCTCCTCAAAAATAAAGATGCAATTGTATGAACCCTATTGGTGCACTTTATTTATTGAGATTTTTCTCCAGTAGTTGTGGTGAAAGATTGTGCATGGTGCGGAATGATGTGCTTTTGAGCATCAGTAAGTATTTTCAAGATGGCTAGAGTCTGTGCTATGACATTAAACTATGAATTCTTTGAGCAGGAATCTGACTTGTGGTGACAAAGATCCAACTGTGATTATGATGTCAATGGCATTTTGCCTAATCCAGATGAACTTCCAATCTCCAGAGTAAAATAAATACGTGCAGCTGAAGGTGACATTACATATAGCAAGAAACAGCTGAAAATTTGTACCATGCGCAATACAGTAAATCTGAGATAGATCTTAGTTTCTTAATTTGTAAAATGAAATAGTTGAATCAGACAATCTATGAGCTATTTCAAACTACAGACAACCCATCAAATTTCTATTTTTACCTGTAATTATTAGGTTTGGATTTGAAGGCTAAAACATGAAACTGTTGATTTCCTCCTCAAGAATTGATCTCAGAAGAGCGCAGTCTTCTAATACCAAGAGATAATCATTCCATAGATTTGGTTTGCAAAGTATGAAAACAATTATGCTCTTCTATGTATGCTACTAAAAACATTTTATAGGAAATAACATAACGATAAAATTTATTATATGCCAAGTTTTTCTACACTTACCTACATATCAATTTAACTCTGAATTGAATTACATTACAAAACCCTTTGGATATGACACATCATTAATGTGAGTGTTTGGGATTTATATAGGGTGCTCTCAATCAAGAACCACTTCCCTACCAGCAGAGTCATCATACAGATACTTCAATCCCATAACAAGGTATTGTAACATTCTAGCATATTCAGTCTCCCCTTCTTTTAATCAGTATAGCTAGTTGAACATTTTTATTTCTAATGGATGTGTAAATAAAAAGTTTTTGCTAATCCTAGGTAAAAATTGGAGTCTCATTAAGATGGATAATCACTTAAGAATGTAAATTGGGGACAGAATTCAAGGTTTAAGCCGTTTGACCTGATTTTGCAACTCTAGCTACTTTTGCTGCAGAACATGAGAGTCATTGACCACTAACCACTTTCAAATGCTGAATTTGTTCTTATCATTTTCATTGACCTGGGCACCACTTTTATGTGCAAGAATGAAAAATAAATGATTTCAAGTAAATTAAAGAAAGTAAGACATTCATCCAAAAGGGCTTTCTTGAGGTGTGTTTATTCCTAATGCTTGACCTGCTTTGTACCATGGAACAGGTCTATCTGCCGAAGATTCCCAGCTGGAACTGGAGCACTGGAGACAACATCATCTGCTTTGCTGAATTAAAGCTTGGATTCATCGCCCAAGGCTGTTTGGTGCCAGGCTTGTGTACCCTCCTTACGTCTCTATTTGTGGAGCAAAACAAAAAGGTAACCTTGTAAATTAATGTCGATTCTTGGTTCTGTCCCATGTCCTACATATTAACATCAGAAGTAGAAAAAAATTTTTGAAAGAAGCATGAAGGCCCCAAGAAATGAGATTTGACTTCTGCTTGAGCTGAAAGGAATGAGAAGATCTGGATTTAAAAGTCCTAGGTACCACATTGACCTTGAAGAAATCATTTATATTATTCCTGCCTTAGAGTATTTATCTACAAAACAGAAAAATGATAACTCTGCTTCCTAACTACAGTCCAGGATGTTATAAATCAAAGTAAATTCATCAAGGTAGAAGCATTGAGTTATTGAAAGTGAAAATATAAATAAAAGTTATATTATTAATGGAGGATTCATATATTCCAAAACAAGTTAAATACAAAATAATAATTGGTATAATAATAATTACATTCATCAAATAGAAATAATGATACAAATAATAATTAAAATCTAATTTTTCCAGGTTGTTTTAGGGAGAATTCCATGCTGGAATAATAATAGTGACCACATAATGAGTGCCTACTGTCTTGTACTTCCCGTCAGTAGTATTTTGTTTCCCAGCAGTGAACTGGTGAAACTAACTAATTTGATCACAGCGTAAGTTGGTGAGCTGCAGAGCCAGAACTGTCTGGTCCACAGTGTTGTTACCACAGTGCTCTGTGCCTCTGGTGTTATCTCCACACACTGTCTCACATCAAGATTTTTGATACCTTTGTCTGAGACAAAGTAAGGGGCTAAAAGTGACTCTTGGGATAAAATTTTGTAGCTAAAAGGTGGTCTTCCAAGTACCATTTTCATGAAATGCTTCAGGCAAGGTGTTCTAACCCTTGGCTGGTCCTGGTCTTCCTTTTCTAAAGCCCTTGCAGAGAATGACCTTACTTTCCATTATATTCTGAGTCCATGCTTCCTTTTATACACTTGACTTCCCTCTTGACCTCTCTTTGCTCACTCTTTCCTCGGTTCTCTTTCTTCTGTTCAGTACAAATGTTTGCATCTTTCTCTGTTTCTTCCCTTGTGCCATTTAAGAAAAAGCAAAAGAGGTGAGAAGTGGTCTGGCCAGTTATATGCTAACTGCAACAAATGAAATGTTTCTGTGATTCTTTCTGTGAATGTAAAGAGATAAAAAGTACAGATTAAAAAAAAAATGACAGTCAGGGTGTAGGGAATGAGCCTTCATGCAGCTACAACACATGAGCTTTTATTTTCATTTAGTGGTTACTGTATAAAGCCTAGAAAATGGTCTATAAGGACATTGTCTTTGTGTTGTGTATTTGGAAAGTATCAGAAAACATCAATATTTCTTGAGATTATTGTGATTTCAATCTCCATGGTTGGAGAAAATAAATGAAAATAAATGGAATGAGAAATCTATATGAAGACTTAGCCTCCTTCATGAAACTATAAAAGATAGAGATGTAAAACCATCCTATTGTGTTTCTCTTTAAGAAAAAAAAAAAAGCTAGGGTTGTTGTCGGGAACAGTGGCTTATGCTCGTAAATCCCAACACTTTGTGAGGCTGAGGCTGGTGGATCACTTGAACTCAGCAGTTTGAGACAAGCCTGGCCAACATAGTGAAACCCTGTCTCTACTAAAAATACAAAAAAAAAAAAAAATTAGCCAGGCATGGTGGCATGCACCTGTAGTTCCAGTAGCTGGGGAGGCTGAGGCAGGAGAATCACTTGAACCCGGGAGGTGGAGGTTGCAGTGAGCTGAGATTATGCCAGTGCACTCCAGCCTAGGCAACAAAGTGAGACTGTGTCTCAATAAATAAGTAAGTAAATAAAATAAAAATAAGATCTAGAGCTGTAACGTCCTCACTAAAGATGATCGCCCGTCATTATTTATACAAGATGGATTTTAGCTTATAGGAGTTGAGAGATATTTGTGGTCTCCATAATTTTTTTTTCTTGAGTGAAGTCTGAAACCTGCTTTCAGGAATCCTAAACTGAACAGAATCGGGCAAGATGTGTGAAAACTGAATTCTTCTCTGGTGCTTTAGATTCTGTAACAAACTATTGACTTTGCTTTAATGGCCGGGACTCCAGAGTTTTATGCTCCATTTCTCTCAGAGTAGGCCCTTACTTTCCCTGACTATCAATTTCTCTACCTATAAAATTAAAGTTATTAATCTCATAACCAGCTTTTTCCAAGTATTGAGTTAATATTTGTAAAACTTCTGAGAACTCAGATTAAAAGGCCTTGAATCAATGCAATGTGTTTTAATTATATTGATCATATTGTGAGAAATTGTAGCTTGAAGAACATTTCCGGTTGGTTCTTGGTTCAGAGCATTGCCTTAAACTTAAATTTAGATTAGATCTGATCCAACAGGCTTACTTGAGCACCCAGATTCTACTATCCAAATTCCCCCTGTTTTCTTTTCTGATCTTTTAAAAACTATCTCAGGAAGTCTTCTCCATCCCCAGGTTGTCATTTTTTATCTTCTTTAAAAAATTGAAACATTTAGAAATAAGCCAATTTCTTTAGTTATTGGAAATTACATAGTGGTATGAACCACTCAATGATCAGAGTCCTCCTCATGAGAGGACTTTAAGAAAGTGAGAAAAGGAAGAAGATTCATTCAGCTGAATCTTGGTGGTGGAAGCAGGCACTGGATTGCCCGAAATAGTCTGTCTTTTTTGGTAGGGCAGAATCGTTTGTCTGTGTGTTTGTTTTTGTCTTGCTTTTCTCATACTGCATCATGACCATTTGAAGAGAATTTCTGAACCAGCCATATCTCTACAGAGCACAGTGCTCCTAAAGGTTTAGAAATTCAAGATTTTCAGCCGAGAGTGGTGGCTCACACCTGTAATCCCAGCACTTTGGGAGGCCAAGGCGGGCAGATCACAAGGTCAACAGATCGAGACCATCCTGGCCAACATGGTGAAACCCTGTCTATACTAAAAATAAAAAGATTAACTGGGCATGGTAGCACACACCTGTAGTCTCAGCTACCGGGAAGGCTGAGGCAGGAGATTCACTTGAACCGGGGAGGCAGAGGTTGCCATGAGCCAAGATCGCACCACTGCACTCCAGCCTGGTGACAGAGCAAGATTCCGTCTCAAAAAAAGAAAAAAAAATGGAATGCAAGGTTTTCATCTGAGATTCTGGGCTTTCAGAAGCCTGTCTTGCTGTATCAGAGCAGTGTGGTGGTGATTCTCATGGCAGTAGGTGAAGAAGGATGAGGAGAGGATCTTAGACAAAACATCAGCCATAAGTTCCTAACAGCCTTTCTGTTAGGTTTGGTGCCTTTAGCCTTTTTGAGATATCTTTCTCCTTTCACATCTCCCATTTCTCTAGAAATATACTGTTTGCCTTGATTTCTCCATTCTCTCTCTTCCATGTATCAGGATAGCCCTTCAAGTTCACTTGAGCTTACGAAGTGTTCTGATACTGGGCAGAAGTCTGAGTATTTGCTTCTTTGAGGTACATGGTTAGAAGAAAGCTAAAATGTTTTAAACCAATTTTGAATAGTCATATCCCGAAAGAGGTAATTTAGATTCCACATTAGCCTTACCATCTGATTTTTACTAACTCAAAAGCTGAAATCAGGAGCGGGCAATGGAGAATTCTCACTGCCAGCAAGGAAACTTGAATGTCATCTGGGAAGAAAATAAGTCATGATGTGTCTGCCTCATCCTGAACTCTGGTAAAAATAGTTGAGATGGAGTTAACTTTTTAGTTATTCCTTTAACATGTCTCTAGTTAGGAACTAAGATAAATCTCCTTTTAATAAATCGTTCGCTGCTTAACAGAATATGCAATGTGAATTCTAACATTCCACCTTCCTTGTCATTTTGCTTCATGTGTCATGATTGTGTGTTCCAGGTTTCTCCTAAACAGACCTGGCAGAAATATTTCTTGAATGGCATGAAGAACAAAATTCTGACCCAACGTCTCTCTGATGATTTTACTGGAATGAGTTTTCCTGAAGTTGCCCGGTAAATGAAGTGAAATACTTCCCTCATTTTTCAGGCAACAACATTCTTTCAACAAGGTTCATTGAGGGCTTACTGTAGGCCAGGCTCCATTACACACTGAACATCTAAGAATGGATCGCCCAGGGTCCCTGCCACTTAGAAGTTTACAGTTGGGGTGGGGCAATTTCATCTCTTTCCCAGTTGGCACATTGACTCTTGGTTACTTCAGGTGGATTCCCTTACAAGGAATCATTCCATATTGGGAGTTTTTACTCTAAGATGTTGGTTTTCTCCTAGGCACAGGACACAGAGTGTTACTTATTTTCTTGTTCACTGGTACCCTTATGTTCTCTCTCTCCTTACAATTCCTCGTCTTCCTTCCCAGGCTCTGCTTTCTGAAGATGCACCTCCTGTTGATAGCCATTGAATACAAGTCCCTCTTCAATGACGGTTTCTGGTACCAATAAGTCTGCTCATCTTTTAAGTTTTTTTTTTTTTTTTCTGGAGAATCTTTGTGATTAAGACTTTTTCCAAAGATGCAGCCATAACTAAGCTTTTTTCCATTGGTGGGTTGGTTGAGAGGCAGCCTCTGGGGCTCCTTGGCTCCCTTGCTGTGGTCATACAGTGCAGTCTCTGATGGCTGAGGTTAGGGTGGTAACCCTCGTAGGTAAACACTTCCCCTTTGTTCCTCAGACCCTGCCCCAGTTCTCTCTCAGGAGCAGAGAAAAGAAGAAATGGTCACCTATTCAGATCTGTTTTCCTTAATAATATTACCAGATCTTGACCATGAAATAATACTACAAAATTGAATTATTTGTGATAAAAATGTTCCCACAAACACTGGCCATGGAAAGTAAAGGACAAGGCCAGGCATAGTGGCTCATGCCTGTAATGCCAGCACCTTGAGAGGCTGAGGCAGGAGGATCACTTGAGGCCAGGAGTTTGAGAGGCTGAGGCAGGCAGATCACTTGAGGCCAGGAGTTTGAGAGCAGCCTGGCCAACACGGTGAAACCCCGTCTCTACTAAAAATACAAAAATTAGTGGGGCATGGTGGTGCACCTGGCCCTGTAATCTCAGCTACTTGGGAGGCTGAGGCACGAGAATTGCTTGAACCTGGGAGGCAGAGGTTGCAGTGAGCTGAGATCACATCACTGCACTTTAGCCTAGGTGACAGACCAAAGTTCTCTCTACAAAAAATAATTTTCAAGAAAAGTAAATGATAAAATATGGCAAAATGGGAATCTGACCAGCCTACTGGACAAAGGCTATTATTGATAGAGTGGATAAAGAGGAGGTAACATCACCAGACATCAGCATTTCCCGAGAACCCATAAGTGAATAAATATGAGAGTAAGAGAAGTCATCACATAATGCAAAATAAAAATTCAGAACAAATGAAATGTACATAAACCTAAATGGGAGAAAAGGGGGGGAAAGAAAGACAAACAGATACTATAATATAGAGAAAAAAGATGCATAAAGAAAAGGGCTGGGACTTAAATGGGATGAGGGCAAGAAAGACTGTATGTTGGCTCATGTGTCCATTTTAGTGAAAAGTTAACTTGTGCTAAATAGGAATTAACAGACTAGATTCTGATCCTGACTATTTTACTGGCCCTGTGATTGTGAAGGATTCATCATTTGTAGAATGAGGAAATAGAGTTAATGACTTTCTCACACACCTTCCAGTTCTAAAATTGACACTACCAGAAATTCTAAAATTTTAGGAAAACATTCAAAATGAAATAATTTAAAATTATATCAGATGAACTATAAATGAATTATTAGATGTGAAAGGTTGGAAAGAAGAAAAGATCTGAGTTAAGAGGATGTAGAAGACATCTGGGTAGAAGACATCAGTGGGATATTGTAAAAAGCAGGTCACAAAGAAGAGAATAAGTAATACTGTCTGTCTGGCTAAGTTCTGTTTAAAAATTCTGCCATGCTCAAGAAAACCTCAAAATCAAAACCTCTGAATGTAAATATCTGCATAAATGGGCCTCCTACTAGAAACAGGTCATAGTAAAAAGGGTAGACTTGGAATCATAAGCCAGGTAGTTTGGGTTTCAGACTGGCCTAAAATTTTTATCAAGTTTTAGTAAAAACTTTGGCTTTCAGCCACCTGGGCTATATGTCAGAATTATTTACAAAATTTTAAAAGACTTACAGATTCCAAAGCCCCACTTCTGACTGTGCAAAATCAAAATCTTCAAGGGTGAGCCTGAGAATTCTTTCTCAAGTCTCCATGATATAATTGGTTCATTCACTGGAATTTGGAAACTACAACCACATGCCCTTAAGATCCTTTCCACCTCTTAACAATCTAGATTTCTGTAAACTTTATTCAGACGGCAGTTAGGACATCACAGACCAGAAACATGCATATTTATTTAGCAACTAATCCCACGTAGGTTTAAGAAATCCTGTTTACTACTCAACACACATGTGCCCTGATGAAAGAGGGAACTGCTGAAACAGTTTGGCTTCTCACTGGGAAGTCTGGTGAATCAAAGAAATTAACTTCTGATTTGGCAAATCTATTGATAATAACATTCTTTTACGTGATTGATACTTTGTGACCAACACTGCTATAGACCCGTTACATGTGTTAACTCTTGAATAATCCTCACAACAGTGCTGTAAGATGTTATTATTAGTCTAGTTTTACAGAGGAGGAAGCTGAACCCCAGAAAGTTAAATCATTTTCCCAACCTCACACAACTCCCAAGTGGCAGAGCCAGGATCTGAACTCAGGTACTCTGGCTCCAGGGCTGTGCTTCTGTCACCATCCTGTAGTAAATTCACTGCTGCCATTATTGGTAGAAGGAAGACTGCACATTTAAATATCTGGGCTTTAAGCAAATACATTGAAATTCTGGGGAAAAAAACCTATCTTTTCTGATCTTTTAATTCCTCTTCTAATTGGCAAGCTTGAAGAGATCCTAAGACTCGCAAAAGGCTTGGATAATTTTATAAGAGTTTTTCTTAGGGATCTGACCCCAGTCACACAGTGTAATGATTTTGTTCTGGGGACAAACATTCTCTGATAGAGCAACTGGGCAAATCATAAAGAGGGAATCACGAATAACACCACTTTAGGAAAATCCTTAAGAAAGGCTAACCTCTTTTCTCAAATACAATTGAATATATGTTTTATTGTGAGAGTATCTTCATAGCTAGATATTTAATATGAGTTCAGAGAAAATTCTTACCTTTAAAAAAAAAAAGGAGTGGCTGGGCACGGTGGCTTACACCTGTAATCCCAGCACTTTGGGAGGCTGAGGCGGTGGATCACCTGAGGTCAGGAGTTTGAGACCAGCCTGGCCGACACGATGAAACTCCATCTCTACTAAAAATACAAAAAGTTAGCTGGGCATGGTAGCTTGTGCCTATAATCCCAGCTTCTCAGGAGGTTGAGACAGGAGAATCACTTGAACCTGGAAAGCAGAGTTGCAGTGAGCTGAGATGACACCATTGCACTCCAGCCTGGGCAACAAGAGTGAAACTCTGTCTAAAAAAAAGAGAGACACAACTAAGACACAACTAAACATGTATCTGCTAGTTAGTGAGCATCAGCCGATAATATTTAAGGGGTCACAGCTGTTATGTGGTAGTTCTACTTTTAGTTTTTAGTCTTTTCCTTCCAAAGTTAAAACCAGTTATTACACTCATTAATATAAGTCAGCAAATACTCAGAAAAGGCCATCCATTGTCTTAGGTAGTAATCTTCCTGAACACAGCTATACAACCTGGGTCTATTCTTGGCATAGGGCTGAAGAACTTTGGCTGTGCAAGCCCATTTATTTTTGTGAGGGTTCTCTAACACTTGAAGGTGTGAGTATCCCAACAACAGAATAAGCTTTGCCAGAATTAAAACTTCACCTCATTTCCATGTGAATACAAGATGAGGGATGATTTTTAAAAGAGGAAAGAAGAACTTCCATTCTGGAAATAAGGAGAATTATAGGATTGTAAGACTTCACCATATTAGACATCTGAATTGAAGGAAATAAAGGCAGGAGATCCTGATAAACAGGAAGAAATGTGGGTAATTCTAAAAACCGTAGCAGAGTAATGCATCAAAGAGTATCATGGACAGAAAACAATAACACAGTATTCTAAAACACATAAACCACAAGAAAACAGAAAATCAAAAGATTCAAGTAATATAATAATAGAAATAATTCACATGGTTTCTGCTCTCAAAAATCTTGCAATCAACATAAACAAAAGTGAAGTCAAAAGAAATGCACAACCTCAAAATCTGCATAGGCAAATACAAGGAACTTTTGAATCCAACTGGTTAAAGATTAATTTTAAATGACAAGTGGCCCAAAGAAGAACACTACTAGGATGATGCTAGGCCTGGCAACTGTATGGTCTTGGTGTATTTGTCATTTGATAGCTTAAATCAGCTAGGTGTCATGCACCTGAGTTGGTTGGACCATCTCAGATGCATGACACAATCCGGAAGGAGCGTCGCTGCGCACGTCCACTGCGTGTTCAGCTCACTCATCAGATTGTTCCCTGGCTCCCCTTTGCATAGTCAGCCACAATCAAACAAAGGATTACAAATGTCAAATTCACATTCTCCAGCAGTAAGAGGAGATTGAATCTGGTTAACTTAGCAACTTAGAATCCGTTGATCATAACAGAAAGAAGCACCAACTGTTGCCACTGAAATCAGAGGGAAACATTACCGTGTGTTTGTTTTCGTTTCCAGTGGTCTGATACTAAATCCACCTGCACAAGTTAAGATACATAGGAACACATTAGGGTTCTTTATTGCTGAAACTCCAAAGGAAGTCAAAAGGTAATTTTTTTTATTACTTTATGGGGGGAAAGCACTAAAGCAGAAACAGCTTAATGGGAGGCCTACTGAGTCAGCACCTCGCCTCCTTGGTGTTAAGACGCACGTAAGCCATTCTTGCTTTTCTTTCCTTGTCCAGAGCCTTGTTTTACTGTGAGAAGTGTCACAAAGATGTGTTTATTCCTGAGCGAATTACAAACTGTGGCTGCAAAAGCAGAAACCGGCAGCGCATCCCAGGTAATTGCACTTTGTATCTGGCTGTCCTTAGCTCAGCCTCTAGGGAACTGCCTGAGGAAAGAGAAGAGGGTTCCATCTCTTAAAAGGCAATGTCCATTTGAACTTGGCCAGGAAGTGGAGGCACTTCCTCACCGTTCACATGAGACATGAGAATCAGTGTTTTGGAGCTGGAAGAAGCCTAACTAGTTAGCTAATTCAATTCCTTTAAAGGGAGGCAAATGAATTTTCTTTTCTTTTTCTTTTTTTTTTTTTTTTTTTGAGACGGAGTTTCGCTCTTGTTACCCAGGCTGGAGTGCAATGGCGCGATCTCAGCTCACTGCAACCTCCGCCTCCTGGGTTCAGGCAATTCTCCTGCCTCAGCCTCCTGAGTAGCTGGGATTACAGGCACGCGCCACCGTGCCCAGCTAATTTTTGTATTTTTAGTAGAGACGGGGTTTCACCATGTTGACCAGGATGGTCTCGATCTCTTGACCTCGTGATCCACCTGCCTTGGCCTCCCAAAGTACTGGGATTATAGGCTTGAGCCACTGCGCCCGGCAGCAAATGAATTTTAAGAGATCCAGTCACGTTGTCCAAAGTCATATAGCCAGTTAGTGGCATCACCATATTCAATCCCAGGCATGCTGACTTTCAGCCCATTGCTTTGTCATGATTTCACAGTTTTTCACAACTTTGGACTGAAAACTCAGCCTATTACTCGACTGTTTCATTGGCCATGAGGATGCTACCTCATGATCATACTTTGAGTACTCTGTTTCCTTAATGGATGGCAAGAAGTTTAAAGTTTACTCATCCTGACTTGGTGCTGAGGGAATGTAATTTTCTCTATTTTCTCTAACTGAACTCAGCAGTTTACCAGCAACCCTTTCCACTTAATGGCAGAAAAGGAAAAATTAATCTAAAGCATTCATAATCACTTAATCCCTTCTGGTTTAAACCTTAGCCTCCTCCAAGTACATTCATACTCTTTGTGTAAAACCCCAGTGTTTCAGAATTTAAACTTAGTCAATTCAAAATAGGAATTTTCTACCAGGACTATGTTCATTCCTAAGGTTTCTATTCTCTCCTTCTTTCCAGAATGTTATTTAAATGCCAGAGTAAGCCGACTTAGCACCATGAGTGTTCTTGCAGTGAGCCGCAAGTCTTCACTGATTTCTCCTGAGGTTTCTAATTAACTTTGGTCTGTAGTTGTCTCCTTCCGTCACCTCTGCATCAACAACCAGTGAATCTGCTCCTCCTGGCTTTGGGTCAGGCTCTATCACTTGTTACTGAAATCCATTCTCCTAGTCTTGAATCTGCAAAACCCTTTTCAGTAATCCTTGTCTTTTCATTTATTTTTAAATTTTTTTCCTATTACTTTTAGTTCACATGTTAATAATTGCATATATTTTTGAAATACAAATATTTTGATACGGATATACAATGTATAATGATCAAATCAGGGTAATTAGCATATCCATCCATCACCTCAAACTTTTGTCACTTTCTTTGCGTTGTGAATATTCAAAATCCTCCCTTCTAGTCTTTTGAAAATACGCCTTAAATTATAGTTAATTATGAAGGACACTAAAAATTATTCCTCCTGTCCTGCTGTAACGTTGCATTCTCTAACCAATCTCCCCCTTTCTTTCCCTCTCTCTCTACTTCTCATCCTTTAGTAACCGTAATTTGACTCTCTATTTCCGTTAACTCAATTGTCTTTTAGCTTCATGTGGGTGAACATGTGGCGAACCTAATGTTCTCCAGCCTCAACTACCTTGCTGCAAATGACAGGATTTCATCCTTTTTAATGACTGCATAGTATTTCATTGTTTATATGTACCATATTTTCTTTATCTATTTATCTTTTGATGAACATTTAGGTTGCTTCCATAACTTAGTTATTGTGTATAGACCTACAATAAACATAGAAGTGCAGATTCTTTTTGATACACTGCCCTTCTTCTTTCCCTCCTCCTCCCTCCTCCTCCTCCTTCTCCCTCCTCCTCCTCCCCTCCTCCTTCTTCTTCTTCGTCTTCTTTGATAGATATCCAGTAGTAGAATTGCTGGATTATACGGTAGTTCTACTTTTAGTTTTTTGATGAATTCCTATATGTTTTCCATAGCAGCTCTACTAATTCACGTTTCTACCAAGATAGTTTAAGAGTTCCCTGTTCTCCAAACCCTTGTCAGCACCTACTGTTTTGTTTTGTTTTGTTTTGTTTTGTCTTTTTGATAATAGTCATTGTAACTGGAGTAACATGACAGCTCATTGTAGTTTTGATTTGCATTTATTTGATAATTAATGATGTTAAACATTTTTATATACCATTTGTATGTCTTCTTTTAAATGTTTATTCAGGTCATTTTCCTATTTTTAATCAGATTATTTGGGGTTTTTTGCCATTGAGTTCCTTGTATATTCTGGATATTAGTCTCATGTCAGATAAATGGTTTGCAGATATTTCCTCCAGTTCTACGGATGTCTCTTCAGTTTGTTGATTGCTTTGCTGTGTGGGTTTTGGTTTAATATAGCACCAATTGTCTATTTTGGGTTTTGTTCCCTGTGATTTTGAAGTCTTAGCAATAAAATATTTTCCTAGTTTAACATCTTGAACCATTATTTTCTTTTAGTTGTTTTGTAGTTTTGGGTATTCCATTTAAGTCTCTAATCCAAATTAGCTAGGTGTGCTACTCGGGAGGCTGAGGCAAGAGGTCACTTGAGCCCAGGAGGTGGAGGCTGCAGTAAGTCAAGATCATGCCACTGTACTCCAAGCTGGGTGATAGAGTAAGACTTCTCTCAAAAAAATAAATAAATAAATAGGCATTTATATCTAAAAAATTTTCCTCTAAGTACCTTTAAGAGCATGGTGTATTTTTACTATGTTATATTTTCATTTACATTAATTTAAAATACTTTATAATTTCCCTTGTGTTTGCCATTTTCTTTTTTTGTATGTTTTTGACCCATTATTTAGAAAAGTGTTGTTTTTACTTTCACGTATTTGTGAATTTTCCCAATTTTCTCTTTGATTGTATTCTTATTTAGTTGGAAAGCATACTTTGACAAATTCTTACAATTTTTTTTTTAAGACTTGCTGTATTGTAATACCTGGTCTATCCTGGAGACTATTCAAAGTATACTTGGGAGGATCATGTATTATTCTGTTGTTGGATGGAATGTTATATGGATGTCTGTTAAGTGTAGTTGGTTTATAGGGTGGGTTAAGTATAGGTTGGTATATGTATATATGATTTTTTATTTCTTCATGTGGATTTGAATTACTGCCTAATGTTCTTTTATTTCAACCTCAAGGAATCCCATTAGTATTTATTGTAGGCTTTGTCATATATCAACAAGATCTAAGTTCTTGTTAACCTTTAAAATGTCTTAATTTATCTTTTATATTTGGAGGATAGTTTTGCTAACTATTAAATTCTTTGTTGGCAGTTGTTTCTCGTTCGGCACTTTAAACATTTCATCCTACCTCTTTCTGGCCTCTATTGTTTCTGATTAGAAATAGCTTTCAATTTGATTGGTCATCCTTTGTACATGATGAGCCACTTTTGTCTTGCTGATTTGAAGATTCTCTGTCTTTGAGTTTCACATATTTGATTATGATGTGTCTCGATGTGTGGATCTCTTCAAATTTATCTTACTTGGAGTTTATTGAGCTTTTTAGTTGTATAGATGAATATTTTTCAACCAATTTGAGAAATTATTGGCCATTATTTCTTCAAATATTTACTCTACCCTTTCTTTACTCTCCTTCTGAAACTTTGATTAAATCTTTTGGTACACTTGATAATGTCCCAGCAGTCCCTTAGGCTGTCTTCATTTTCCTTAATTCCTAAGACAATTTCAAGCATGGTAAAAAAAAATTGTCCCCATGTAATTTCCTGAAATACCTATCGTCTATAGGGTAATTCAACTGAATGCTTGAGTCTAAAGAATACTGTTTCTTAAAATGTCTTCAAGACTTTATTTTGGGACTGGAAATTTAAACATGAACGCTTTACATTCAATAAAAACGTGAATCTTTTTTAAAGCAAGGGATGAGTCTGACTAAATAGGAAGAGAGTCCCATTAAAGGAAGGGCCTCTAAAAAAGAACAAGATAATACACCAAAAAGTATAATCTCGCTACACATACCATCTTATTATATGTAAATTTAGTATAGTTTCATGCAGTATACATATGCCTGTAGACACAGTGTACAAAACAAACTTTCTGTAAATAAATTACACATACAAGGACACACATGCATATATCTGTCATTCTGCAAACTAAAATGCTTTATAAACGTAAACAATCATCCCTTTTTATCTGACTTTTGTGACTTTACTATAAACACTTTCTGTATAAAAAGGAAAATTCTGCCTTCGTATTTTTAGACATGCCAAATTTTAACCACTTCTATGACATGTATTTTATGTTACCTAGGGGATAAATTAATGAGACTTTCAATTTACGATCTAATTTCTTAGCTTCAGTGTGGTCATCATACTCTTCAGAATCTTTCATAACTCTTATAATAGAATCATTTCTTTTTCCTACCCTATACTGATCCTGAATCACAACTATTACCAAGTCTATTTCACTCCAGCCAGAATTCTATTCATCTGGTACTGAGATTCTAAAGTAACAAGCAGCAAGCAAGCAACTGTTACTGACTTCAGTTGGCCAGATGATGGCAGCAGAGTACCGTGAAATGCTCACAGATCAAGCAGCTAGGGAATGGATTGGTGTGTGAATTTGAATCTGGAGACCCTGGTTCTAACTAAAATGTGCCAAAATGAACATTATTTTAGAAGGGTGCTGCTTAGCCACAAAGGTTTAAATGTCATAATAATATTTGGATATTCTCCTAGAGAATTCACTTTCAAAAATGACTTAGGAATTTATCAATAAATGGCAGCATAGAAAACTTACAATGACTGAATTAGTACAAATATCAGGTTGAATATTTTATGGTTTTAGAGCCAGTTAAGAGTATCCTCAGTCCACCTCCTTCAAATATTTATCTCTCTAATGAGTTCATTAAATTTCCTTGATCCCACCACTTTCTCCCTTCTACTATACTCAGTGAGAACTCAGAAGATTTGAGTTGTGATCACAGTTATTCCACTGATTACTGTGGCTGGGGAAAGACATGTCAGCTTTTGGGGTCTCAGTGAAATCATCTCCAAAGAGGGGAATCTTCATTGTCTCTATGGCCCTTTTCAATTCTGATGCTCTATAATTCTCGAATCACTCTTTTTTTATTACTTCAATTTTTCTAAACTAGAACCACATTAGAGATTCTCCACTTAAATTCATAATACAGTATTTTACAGAGACAGCTTAGAGTGGTGGTTAAGAACATGAATTCTGCATTGGTCACTTACTAACTGTGACTTCAGGCAAATTATTGAAATTTTCAAAGTGCTTCAGATTTTTTTGAAACTTTGATAATAACATAACATATCTCAGAAGGTTAAATGAAAATATTAGTGCATAAAGAGTACACAGATTGATTATATTAATATAAAAAGCATTAAGCCTAGTGCCTGGCCAATAGTAAGTTCTACATATATGTTAATTATTATGCCACCCATGGAAGCATAAACTCAAAAAGAATCTTTTGATTTTTTTTTCCATCAATGAAGTACAGATAAAATAAGAATTGGAAGAGTATTCCTAGTAGATCGTACTTATTTTAACCCATTCCCTGAATGATTTTTCTTTTTTCTTTTTTTTTTTTTTTTTTGAGACAAAATCTCTCTCTGTCACCCAGGCTGGAGTGCAGTGGCACAATCTCAACTCACTGCAACCTCCACCTCCTGGGTTCAAGCAATTCTCTTGCCTCAGCCTCCCAAGTAGCTGGGACTACAGGTGTGTGCCACCATACCTGGATAATTTTTTGTATTTTTAGTAGAGATGGTTTCACTGTGTTAGCCAGTATGGTCTCTATCTCCTGACCTCATGATTCATCTGCCTCAGCCTCCCAAAGTGCTGGGATTACAGGTGTGAACCACCATGCCTAGCCCGTTCCCTGAAGATTTTTGGGTTCAGAGCATAAACACCACTAGGGCTAAGCCTTCAGAGTAGAAGGGATAATTGTCTTTCTGACCTTCTGCTTAATGGAATTAGGTAAGATATTGGGCATAAAGTTTCCCAGGTTCAACTCTACAGTTCACTACCTGCTATTTCTTTATTGCAGTTTCTAACACCTAGAATTTAAGAATAGTAGTATTTAACCAGGGCAAGGAGGGGTGCATAAGAATCTTTACATATGATAGAGCAGAGGGAATGGGCAATTTGAAAGTAGCCCTTAGGAAAGTTGTGTCCAAATTTCCCAATCCCTACCCCTTGAGAACTGTTTCAGAATCTGCATTAAAATGCTAATATTCTGCACTAGAGTCAAATCTAATAGAAAGCAGAAATCTGAAAAGGAAATTGGAAAGAAGGTACAAAGGAAGTTAGGGACAGAAAAATAATGATAAGAAATGGGTTGAGTAGGTGGTCCAAATGTGGATTTATTCTACTTTACAGTTTTATGTAGATTTGGCCGTGGGTTACTTTTTTCATAAACATTTCAGACTATTAATTGACCTTTTTAAGAAGGAATTACCTCAGCCAACATTTCTTAGGGAGGAGAACTCCAAATGCATAAAGTAGAATTTAGCTACCCTAATAAATCTACCAGCTCATCTTTCCAGCTTGGCTTATTTAAGCAGCAATGAAGAACAGTCAGAGGTCCCAATGGCCTTAGGTCAGGTAGGAGAAAGAATAGAAGATGGTTCCTGCATGACTCTTTTTCTTCTCCAAGAATTCGGGGACCATGTCACCAAATTTCAATAAAAAGAAAAGCATCTTGGTAACAAGTCTACAAAGACCCTACACAGATATATTGCACTCCTATATATTTGTGTCAGTTGCAATTATTCTTCTAATGGTACAGTTGACTATGGCTTTTCATGATTTCCAGTTTAGAAACATCTCTGCCCCAGCTCAGGTCTTCTTCCTCATCCTAGTGATTATAATAGCTTTCTACCTGATCTCCCTGGCTCTGGTCTTCGTTCATGCTAATCCATGCCATTTTTCGTAGCCATAATAATTTTTATGACATTCTGATCATTAATGGATATGTAAATAAATAAGGAATAGATGGGTGACTGCTACCCCATTTCTGCAAGACCAATGCATGGGCTTTCTCTGTTGCCCTGTTGCTTTTTCAGCTCCTAAAAGTAATGGTTTTTATCTAGAATATGTAATGTCACTTTTTAGGCATGTCACAACGAGTGGTAAAGTACTACATTTTATAAATAATTGTAACAATTTAGCTATTTTGTAAATTGGAGAAGATTGGGGATAATTTGAATAATATAGGCATTATTTTCACTCATTTGAACTATGATAAAACTTCCTGAGAGAGATAGAAATAAGTAGAATTATTGCTATCTATATGGAAATCACATATGAGGCATTTCTTAAGAAGCAGTCCTATCATGTATTCCAGAAAAGGAATGATTTGCTTGTTGCTTTCAAGGAAATCACTTCTTGAAAGAGAAAGATAACCAAAATGTTGGCCATGTATGTAGAAGAACTTTCATTTTTTCTAGTCATTTACAGGTCTCAGATTCCATGTCTTTTTTGGTATTCAGTGCTTTGTCTAGAAATCTGTAAGGTATCCATAGGGAAGTCATGGTAAGCAATGACAAGACATTAACAGTCCAGCTAAGGTGTTAGGAAAAATTCATTTCAATTTTTCTTCCCTAAAATATATTTTAAAAATGACTTGCACACTGTCAGCTATAGGTAGGTAGGTAGATACATAGATAGATAGATGATAGATTGATAGATACATAGAATATAAATAAATAAAATGATTAAAAAAATGAAATCAGAGAAATTTCACTGCTTATCTACTGTCTTGAAAAAGAGACTTAGTTTTCTTATTTTTTTCTTAATTTTTTTCCTCAAATACTTGAAGCAATATTGAAACTGGGGATAAACTGTTGCAACTTCTTTAACTTCCCTATCTTGTAACCTGGTAAATAAACAATTTTCAACTTTCTTTTTGAAAGCCATTAGAATTATAGAACTTAGAGCTGGAAGGAATCAGAAGAAATCACTTCAGCCAGTTTGTCCTTGACCTTCAGGTGGTCAACACCAACCAGAAATGTCAGCAATCCCTATACAAACTGTTCTGTCCACCCCCCACACATGCACGTTCTTCTATAATTATGAAAGCTTCCAAAATTATAAAAATCATTCATGTGTTTTCAGGTGAGGTTTTAAGAATGATTCAAGGAAAGATTCAAAGCTTTAGTAAAAATTTTGAGATTCACAGAAAGTGGAATAGATTCACCTATCCCACTTATCCTTCCCCAACCCTCATTTTTTTAAACAGCGGCAAGTGTTGTTGGCTGGAGAGTTAGGCTTTGAGAAGAGGAGAGACCAATTTGGGCATGTTGTCTTAGACATCTCATAACTCAGTTTCCATCACAACCGGCCAGCCTTTAGAGTCTGACGTAACACAGCTAGGCCTTGCTCAGATTTTACTTTGGGTGTTCCCTTCCCAAGCCATTCCCCCAAGGGCAAAAGGTAACCTCAAAATAAGGAAGTATCAGAAAAGTGAAGGCTTCTGAGGATTACAGGTAGAGTAAACTTATTTGAAACTCATCTCTTCACACACCTGAGTGATGCAGTCACTACCAGTTTAAGCTGAGAAATCACATATCCAGAGGATGTCCTTCTTCTTCTAGGGTATGTTTTGACTCAGTTAAGGTTTATGGATTCAAATGGTTCAGAAAAAAAGTTACATCAAAAGAAGGAGGGATACCAAGACATTTCTGTGGCTTTTTCTGTCTGCCACTGATCAAAATGAGGTGACATGTGGGATTAAGGGCTTGTCCTACATGAACTTCCCACCGTGGCTAGTCTAAGTACAGAAATAATGCTTATGTTGAGACAGTAGGAAAGGTCATGTCTCCTTTCTCCACTTGGGTGGGCAGGGGAAAAGAAGTATCAGTGATGACTGCCTCTTGATGTGGTCCATCTCCTTGGGAACTTCGCTGAGACACTCTCTCCATCTCTGATCAGCAAGTGATCAGTTTCTGGCAAGCATATCAAACAGGGTCTTTAAAAACCAAAGAGAAGCATTTAACTTGCAAAGAGTTATTTAGAATGTGATTTTTAAAAATCACAACAGCAAGTGCAAATTCTTATTGTGTGACAACGCCTATCTAGCCCGGAGGGTTAAAAATGATTGTGGGGTTGAATCTGGGTCCCAGGATAAGAACTGCTTGATTACATATCAACATACAGGTTCAGGAAGATGTAATGGCTCACCTGTCACATTTCCATATTAAAGTGGCTTCATGGTGCTCATTGAATCTATTAATTTCAAGCATTCTTGCATGTATCCTTATAATTACCTTTCGAAGTCATGGTAGTATATCCCCATACTGCAGCAGAGAAAATTATTTGCTATTATTTCCAGATTTGGAAATACACAAAGGCTTCAATGTGCATCTACTGTAAGATCAGGATTCCTCAAAAGTCAAAATTAATAATAAACCCTCGAAGAAAACATAAAGCAAAAGGAGGTGATGTGCGAGCAGAATGAATTGCAAGCCTGGGCAGTATCTGCAGGAAGGAGACAGGGTTGTTGTAGAGTGATGCTTTCTTAGAGTCCTAAGGTGCCTCTAGACATGCTGTAGCAAGAAGACTCCTCCAACACACTTGGGTGAAATGGGAGGGGCCATGGATTAGAAAGGTGCAGCAGCTACTCGGTAGGTACTTATTTTAAACACACCATATGGAATTGAAATCCTCTTGTACTCTCTGATTCTGCAGAAGGAAACCAAAGAGTTTGCTACAATTCATTCTTTTAGAATTAGGCTGTAGCTGAGACTCCCCAGCCTTTCCCTAGTCAAGGGGTTATAAATGGCTCAGCCAAGGGGAATAGTCCAAAAATCCCTTGTGAATATATGTGCCAACTCACTGAGATTTCTATGCTATTGCAGTGCCGTCGGTAAAGTTAGTGGAACATTGCATCATGGGATTCTCCTCTCGTATAGCAGCACAGGATTCTCCTCCAAGGGAAGGTGCAAACACTACGAACATACCAAGCGTCACCGCCAGGTAAGAGCTGCAGAGAATTCTTGCCTCCTACAGTTTTTTGAGAATCAGTGGGCCATACATATTGTATTTAAACCAGAATATTTGCTTTATAAACTCCTATACTGACCAGTGGAATTGTTCCACCCCAAAATGAAATCATCGCCACCTTCCCCATATCACTAAGCTAAGCAAATATACCTCTTCCTTCCATTGCTCAAATTATCTGTACGCATAATAACCCAAAAGTTAGATACGCAACTTTCTTTCAGACCACCTTTCAGGCGCTTTACAAATGTAAGTTAGAGCCAAATGATAGCAACTCCAAATAGCTTTTCTGTTGTTAATTCATCCCCTATTTCCAGTACCTTCAAGATGCTATTGCCTGAGTTTTTGCATCTGCAAAATATCGGCATCAAATCCCTCCTTCCTGCCCTTTTCCTTACAGCTTTTTAGTACACTAAAACCTCCATTAACCAGAAAGTGGAGTTGGAGGAGGGTGACGTGCTTACTTGATTTTAATTAGAGGGGCAATCCAAAAGTTCTATCATTCCAAACTTTAATGAAAATAACTCTGTAATATGTTGACAACATTTCAGTTTAGTAGGTGTAATATACCAGGAAGATCTTTAATGATTAAAAATTGTGATTACCTAAGGATTAATACATTATCAAAGAGCCATTATAACCTGGCATTACATAATGTTATAAATATTTTGTAGGTTTTTTATGGTGATTAAAAAAGATTAGGTATTTAAAGCACTTTGCTGCTGCAGCCAGTATGAAAAACAATATGCAATTTCTTCAAAAAATTAAGAATGAAACTACTATATGATCCAGCGATCCTATTTCTGGGCATTTATTCAAAGAAAACAAAATCAGTATTTCGAAGACAATTCTGCGCTCCCGTGTTCATTACAGCACTAGTCACAATAGCCACGTTATGGAAACGACCTAAGTATTAGTCAGAAAATGAATGGAATAGGGCTAGGCATGGAGGCTCATGCCTAAAATTCCAGTGCTTTAAGAGGCTGAGCTGGGAGGATTGCTTGAGCCCAGGAGTTCAAGACCAGCTTGGGGCAATATAGAAAGACCCCCATCTCTGCAAAAATTAAAAAAATAAAAATGAGCCAGTCACGGTGGTACACAGCTGTAGTCCTATCTACTTGGGCTACTGAGGTGAGAGTATTGTTTGAGCCCAGGAGTTTGTTACAGTGAGCTGTGTTCATGCCACTGCAATCCAGCCTGTGTGACAGAGTGAGATCATGTCAGAAAAAAGAATGGATAAAAGAAATGTCACACACACAGAGAATATTATTCACTCTTAATAAAAGAGGAAATTCTGCCATTTGCAGCAACATGGAGGAACCTGAAGCACATTATGCTAAGTGAAGTAAGCCAGACACAGAAAAAGAAGTACTGCATGATCCAAACTCATAGGCACGGAGTTGAATGGTGGTTTTCAGAAGTTGGGGGTGGGGGAAATAGGGAGTTGTTGGTCAAAGGGTACCAAGGAATTACTTTGCTTGATTCCAAGCTGCTAGTATGTCCTCATTAAATGTCTCTTATTTATTGCAATGATCAATTCTTACAGCCAGGAAGGTGTTTACAGTTGAGCCAAATGGATAATAAGTGCAAAGCCTTCCAATAATGTAGATTTTGCAATAAATATTTTACTTGTACTTGGTTTTGATGCAGTGTATCTGTTTCTTTTAACATAGAGAGTCCTATTCTGTTTACCTGAGTATTCTGGATTGGTGGGTCTGTTTAATGGAAATTTTCCTGTACCCTCCCAAAGCTGGGTAGTAGTTGAATCTCTGAGCCACCAAAAGTGCCCTCCCTTCTATGCACTTTCTAAGAGCAATATAAAAGTCCTGAACATTACAGTTTGTGTTCTTCCTGCCTTCCAGTCCCAGATTTTATAAAGTGGGATGAGATAGCCTATGGGAAAGCACTGGGAACTAGTTGAGGGAAAGGTCTTGGGACATTTCAGGGACCAGATTTTACCTAGCTGTTTCCAACAACAAAACAGTCACAGATGAGCACTGGGATCTGAAGATGTTTTTTCTCCAAAAATGGTTGGTAAATAGACATATATTGAATAGACTGTATGTGCTAAGTAGGCACCATGCTTGACGCTTTTGTAAATATAGAAATCATGTTTCAACTTCTGTGCTGTCTAGATGGGTAAACAAGACAGATTCACATAAAATGAGTCAGAGGCCAAAGAAGGAATAAGTGCTAGCTTTTGACAGCACAGTAAAGTGACTATAGTCAACAACAATATATTGCATATTTCAAAATTACTGGAAGAGGAGATGTGAAATGCTCCCAATGCAAAGAAAGGGTGCACACGTGAGTCAGTGGGTATTCCAAACACCCTGACTTGATCATTATACATTCTACACATGCATCAAAATATCACATGTACCCCATAAATATGCACAAATATTATGCATCAGTACAAATATAGAGAAAAGAGAGGTTAATTTTCTTCTCTAGAAAGTACAGGGGAAAGAAGTTGGAAAACTTTCACAATAGAAAGTTTTTGCAGTTTGAAGCAAACACATAATAAAAGTCAATCAATCAATCAGCGACCAATAGACCCTCCTCCAGAACCATCCATGCAGCACTCAAAAGCGGTATTCTTTCAAGTGTCTCATGGATGGTTCTGGAAGAAGGTCAGAGGAAGATGAGGTCAATGAGGGCTGGAAAGATTGTTCTAGAAAGCTTCCTGTGGGAAGTGGGATTTGGAAAGGTGGGAGACAGTGGGAATCTCAACTCCTGTGAACAGTGTGACATGGATAAAGCCTGGGGGGAATGTGGCATTTTCCATGTAGCAGCTTGCCAGCCTGACGAGAGGATAGAATGCATGGTAGAGTGTGGTGGGAAAGTCTCAAATTTCTCAAGAACAGTCTTGGATTTTGCTATTGTGCATGTGTGCATGTGTGTGTACACTATATTTATGTTAATGCAAAGTTGTTATAAAAACATGATTCAAATTTGAAAATTGTTTGTGAAGACATAAAGACAACATATGTGATAACACAGAGAATGCTCCAATCATGTTTGTGCTTTTGTTTATTCTCTCCCATGACTTCTTTGTGATGGTAAAGGGTTGGCAAGCCATGGATAATCAAAAGCCACAGAAAATTCTCAATTGTAATTTTACCCATTCAGTTTCACACTCGCTTTTCTTTTCTTCTTTAGCACAGCTGTAAAAACAAAGTAATTTAACATATTAGTATTTTTTCCTTTGGTTTTAATTCCCATTGTCTGTAATAAACAACAAAATGGTTTAAAGCAGGTATCTAAAAGGAGAATTGATCTAGATAGCCTGGTTCATCTGCAGACCTGGTCTATCAGCCCTGTTTCTGATTGGGGATCCTAAAATATGCTTTTGACCCCGAGTAGACCAGAGATTGTGATTATAACCCATGCAGATGATTGCTAAAGCTTATGATTAATTCCCTTGCACTTCTTAATTCAAATTCAAGGTATATTTGCATGAACTAAAGAGCTTTAAAGAAATAAACAAGGGCCACACTGCAGAATCTTTTAGATGGTGGTATATCCTTGAACATATACGTTCCATTTGAGGATGAGTCTCTGTGACATTTCATCAATGAGTTGGTTACGCAGGTGACTTACACACATTGTTAATGGGTCAGTGGTAGAGTACCCCCACTTAGTACCATAGAAAATAGTTTGTGTTCATTTGTTTAGTGTTTGTGTCGTAGGACAAAGGGAGTTCCAGCTCTCAAATTGGCAACATATGTCTAGAGGATCTGTGTTTGCCATACAACAATAAGTGGTAAAATAAACTGGATGGCTTAATAAAGACTAGTAGGCATTATTGGAAAAAATGTAAAGTGTGTGGTATGTGCTACTTGTGATCCATTTTTGATGTGTTAATAGTCTTACATTAAAAAACCAAAAGCAACATAATATTATCTATAGTTTTTCTTACAGTGAGTTTGCCGTTTTTAAAAATGTAATCTTCAGGCCACCAGTGGGTTTTCTAGTAAGTTTAGAACCTACATCTTCTATTCTTAGTACTTAAAGCACTACAGACAGCCCTAACTTATACAAAAGTTATAGTCCAATATTTCATTGTATTCCTGGTGTCTTTTCTTTTTCTATAGACTAAGCAATGTTATAAATAGCAGTTATGCTGTCAGACTAGCGCACAAAAGACTCTTTAATAGATGGTAGTTAAATAAATATTTGTTGAATGAATAAGTAAACAAATGTTAGCTCTCTTTGCTTGAATTTTGTGTCCTTAAATCAAAGGATCATGTGATATAAGAGAGAGAGAAAGTATTTCCTCTTACTTTTCAGGGAGATAAGTTAGACCTGTGCAGTGTTTTGTAGTAAGTGAACATGAGTCTCATTCATTTCTGGAGCTCCCTGCTTCCGGTTTCTTTACTTCGACCATTCCACTTTGGATGAGTTAGGACTGTTTTGCCCACTGTACCTGTTACACAATTGCTTACTATTCTCTGCTTCTTCTCTATCAAAAGTCTCTTCTTTAGTAAAACTGATTTTAATTAGATATTAGAAAGAAAAGTTTTAGATACAACTGATTTGTATGATGTTGTGACCGACAAATAACACCATAACCACACTAAATTATCCAACTTTTTAAAAATTAGGTGTGAATAAACTCAAGTAAATACTGCAAGATGTTTAATCAGCGAAGCAAGGCAGAAGTTTCCAAGCATTATATAACAGACCTGGGTCAGGAGACAAAACCGTCTTTAATAAAATTGCTTGTTTTGTTTGGGCCTATCAGTCTTTTCCTGGAAATTCTCCCCTGGGTCTGCTTAAGTCAACTTATGGCCCATATTGAAATCTAAATGTTTTTTCATTCAACATCCCTTCCCACCATGTCTTAGTAGTATCTATGAATGAGATCACATTTATAATACCAACTTCATCTCCATCCTTTCTTTGTTCTTTTACATATACCAGGGACCCTAAATGTCACTTTTTTCTCTCTTTGCCAATGTCCAACCCAGACTTAATTCTTTCAAGAACAAGTGGTCCACAAATATTAGCCATGAGCAATAGCACCTATGGCAGGCATGAGCTCCAGATCGCCATCTTCTTAGCCTGGAAGCTTCAGTTTTCTCATCTGTCAAATGAGATGATACTAGAATCTAAGTAATTGAAATGTTGTGAGGATTGGATGAGACAGGAGTGATTAAATTCTTATGTAGTGCCTAATAGACATAGTGAAAATACAACAAGTGAAAAATGGTTCATGCTATTGTCATTGTATTTCCTGTCACCCTCTGCCATCGAGTGTCTGGTTCTTAGACTTCTATGTTTTTAATACCACTTTCTTTCACATTTGAAGGACAGGGTACACAGTTCAAGATGTGCCAGGATTTCATTCACTGTCTACAACCACCATCTATAGACCATCAGTCCAATAAGCATATCAGCAGGGTTTTCAGTGGACATCTATGATGCAGTAGTTCCCATTGGCAAGGTCACTTTGCCATGTCCAAGTCTGCCTGTAACTTGCCATTCTCTCTCCAGAACATTCTTTTCCATGGCATTTCCAGCTCCTCCCTTGGCTATTTTCCAGTGCCTTCCAGTCATTGATCTTATGGCAGTCTTTCATTTCTGAGCAAACTATAGTCTGTCCAAAAGGACTGCCAGGATAGCCTTTGCCAAGCTGGAAGTTTGCTAGTAAGTAGTGCACTGGCCATAAGGATGTGGGAGGATCTCTCCAATTGGGAGAAGTTGTTTGTTTCTTTTCTGGCACACCTATTTCCAGCCCTACATAATTTATGCCCAGGCATGACTCCTGAGACACCTGTCCCTCTGACCTCTCACTTTCATGCCTCCTCTGCCATACATATCTTGTTTTCTCAGGAAAAGAAGTCGAGCTCTTCCTCCCTTTTTACTCTCAGATCTATACACTTTATTGATTATTATCCCAAATTATTCAGGCAAGAGAATCCCCATCTTTTAGCCTCCATGATGTCTGAACTCCTACTGATAGCTAGCCTCTGAGTCCACCTAGGGGGCAGGAGATTGGATACAAATCACCATACATGGCTCTTTTCATGTCATATCTGAGCTTTCTACAGAAACTGATCAGATGAAATTATCTGAGCAACTCCTTTTATCCCTTCTTTTTTCATATTAAGCTTTTAAAACTATTTTCCCTCCAGACAAGCATAGACTTTCCTATTTGAGTGTAATGTAGCCCATAACTAGTAGATCAAAAGCATTCTCTGGTTCTTTCATTCATATATGCTCATCGAGTGGTGCCTTTACTGTCGCATTTCAAATCATGTTCTGGAAATCTACATTCACTTAACGCTGCATAGCAAGTATTTCATCCTGCAGAGTTACCTTTCTCCAAGAGTCCAATCGGCACTTAACGTTTCCTATTCTATGGTTTCCACCTGAGATTCTAGAACCTCTCCAATATGCTTTCTCTTATTCTAGTTGATGGTGTAATTTGGGACTAACAGAATCCCTAGCAGGGCTTTGGGTCTGCAATAATGTTTAATAAATATTTTCATTAAGTCTCAATAGCAAGACCAAAGAAGACAGCAGGACAAAATATGTCCACATATAATTATAGGGATAGTCTAGGGATAGGGTTGGAAATAAACATACACATACACATATAGAAACTATACTGTTAATCCCAATGAGCCTGAGTTCCAAAGACAGATGAAAGAGTGGCAGGGACTATAAGAATAAGAATTTTGAAAGGACAACTAGATATTTTCCTTTAGACCCTCTAAATACCTCTTTTCTAGTTGTTAATTTTGTATTCATAGGCAAAAACCCATTTCTGAGAAGCAATGTGCCACAACCCTAACAGAGTACCATATATATAGCAATAATTCATCAAGTATGTATTGAATAAATTGATTCTTTGAATTAACAAACAATGTTTTATTGTTATTGCTTAAAAATGGCAGAAAGAATAGCTTCAGCCTTTATAAAAGCATCAGAATAGTACCTTAGAAAACTCAGCATATCTCTTCCATTACTCTCATCTTCCTCATCCCGTCTAGCTTAACAGACTACGCTAAAGGAGGGACAAGGCATTTTGTGAATATTGTTGTGGATCTGTGGACAGGTCTTTTGAAAAAATGAAAACAAACTCTCCTATGGGTATGGAAATTTCCATTGATTTGGCTTGGTGCTGACATGATGAAGTGGCCTTCAGAACATTGGGATAAAAATTACAATGGGATGACTGATCATTTACTGAGTGCATATATCTATTTGCATTAATTAACTAGTATTTGCATGCTTGTATTCTTCATCTTATTTATAATCTTCTAAAAGGCAGGAATGAGACCTTGTCTGTTTGGGGTCATATATAAAAGACCAACTCTATAAGACAAGGTGAAGGTTATGCAAAGCTTAGACACTGTTTCTAAGTAAAACTCTTCAAGGCCTTGAGACATGACTTGCATAGTTTCTAAGAAAAAAAATGTGAAGTAGGCAAATGGTACTGATTTTCACTTTGTGTTATTTGCCCTCTGAGTAACACTTCACCATCATCTTTCTCAGGGGTTCACAGTCCCCAGCCACTTAAATGTCCTCATCAACATCTATTATCTAAAACTTCATTTACGAAAGCAGAAGAATAAAAATATTAACCCTTCTGGGGAAGCTTCCTTTTCATCATGGATCAGGGACTTCAGCTAAGGGACAAAGCCCTATCTAAGAAATTTCAGGTATCAGTATAAAGGGGAGGTATAATTTTAGGTGACATCCAATACCAGTCTTCTGTGTATATCCAATACCACATCTTGAAGCCTATTGCATGCTATAGTATGTTGGCTTTTCGGTTTCAGAAAGAGAGATAAATGAAGATGCCACCCAGTACTGTAACTATGGTAGGGGCTACGGCAGTAAACTCTCGAGTGTCAGATCTCAGCTCTGTGATCCTCAAGCTCTGTGACTATGAGCAAGTCACCTACTGTCCTGTGGCTCAGATCCCTACCCAGTAAAATAACTAACACCAATTTCATTGAGATGATGAGAAGATTAAGTGTAAGACTTTGAGAGAAGTTCCCAGCATTGAGTAAGCGCTCAATAAATGCTAGCAATCATCACTACACATGAGGCAGGAGGGTCCCACAAAATAATTGAACCTAAGGTCTAGAGAGTCACCATAAAGCATCTTTCTGCTTAAATTATATTAAAATTCTGCATTCGTGCCAACACCAACAGTTTGAGTAAGTGAGAGAGGATTTAGAGATAAATGTCATTTCAATTTACATCTTGGGTCAGGCATGGTGGCTCATGCCTGTAATTCCAGAACTTTGAGAGGCCAAGGCAGATGGATAACTTGAGGTCAAGAGTTCGAGACCAGCCCGGTCAACATTGTGAAACCCGGTCTCTACTAAAAATACAGAAAACTAGCCAGGTGTGGTGGCAGGTGTCTGTAATCCTAGCTAACTGGGAGGCTGAGGTGGAGAATCACTTGAACCAGGGAGATGGAGGTTGCAGGGAGCCAAGATGACACAACTGAACTCTAGCCTGGGTGACAAGAGTGAAACTCCATCTGAAAAACAACAGCAACAACAACAATTTAAATCTTTGGGGTGGCAAAGTGGCAGCAGAACTCACCTTTAAAAATGAGATAGGTAGATCCTGTCTCATTCTCCCCAAAAAGCAATGTAGTCCTTCCCCACCACCACCCCTTTCTTTAAAGATAAGAGAATGTAAGAATTCTCCACCTATATTGGACCCATGCTTGACTCCTAAAGACCACACCAGCTTTGATAGTGAAAGTCAAGGACACAACCATAATTGTCCTCCTCAACTTAGCATCAAATATAAAGGCTGTTTACACAAAGCTACAGATTATTGGCTTACCCAACACAATATATGATTGGCTTTCATGCAATTATTTATACCTTTTAAAATAAACACCATGAACAAGTGAGTGTGGAATCTGTAACAGTCCCCATTTAATTGGGAAAATCTTTCTTATGGAGAGAGGATTGAGGAAAGGCACCTTGAACAAATTCTTCTCCTTGAAAGCCCGTTTCCCTCCCTGCCCTCTGTTCCACAGCTGGCTGATGATTGCCAGCACAGGCAGGCAGAACTTGAGGGTTGCTGGGCAGCTTTACAACTCAGCAGCTGTCTTCGGCACATGCGCAACGATCAGGACAATAAAATACTGTTCATTGCTTCTACCCCACAACCAATTAGGTCAGCTGTAAATATTGGAATTGCTTGGTAAACATGCTGGAAGATTGTGCTGACTTGTTAATATAAGTGAAAATGTAATTAGATTTATAACACTTTTTTTCCAAGTCATAATTTACAACAACAACAGGAGAAAAAAAATTCTCTTGCAACCTGCTGAAATATCATTATTAAAATGCACATGAAAAGTCAATTATGCCAGAGGGAGGTATTTAAGAGAAGTGAGTTTCCATACCCTGGGATTACACCATGGGGGTTACATATTTCTTATTTATTTTTTTCCCTGGATCTTTTTTGCTGCCAAATGAAAAGGAACAGATATTTTACTTATTTCACCCTGAAATATTGCTGCAGATAGTGCTAAGAAGTAAACCAAATAACCTGACTCCCTGGAAACCTACTCAATTCTCTTCAAAGCCCCAGGAAAAGCCGAGTAGTCACCATTCTTTTTTATTTATAAGTTCATCTCGCTTTAAGCAATAGTCATGTCCCTTAAAACATGTGGAAATAATTTTTTTTCTAAATGCTATTCTGTTTTACACTCTAAATGAGTAGATTATTATATAGAATTCTGTGGGGGCAGTCCTTACATAAAGATGAGAAACAAGCCCTCATTTTCATTTTAAAATTTGGAGTTTCCTCTACTCACAGGATCATAGTGGGAGCGCCACTCTACCCTCACACAAGGGTAGTACAGAGTGGCAGGACATTCATGTGATATCTCAGGCACAGGTGCCACCTCATCCCCACCCAGGCAGGAGATCTTGGTGACATCATCCCTGAGCTGGGCTTCATCCCATGAAGGGGGTTGGGGGCTCTGTGTGCAGGTGAGGACACAACCATAATTGTCCTCCTCAACTTAGCATCAAATATAGAGGCTGTTTACACAACACTATAGATTATTAGCCTACCCAGCACAATATATTATTGGCTTTCATGCAATTATTTATATCTTTTAAAATAAACACCAAGAACAAGTGAGTGTGGCATCTCTAACAGTCCCCATTTAATTGGGAAAATCTTACTTGCTGAAAGAAGGTTAAGAAAAGACACCTTGAACAAATTCTTCTCCTTGAACATCCCTTTCCTTCCCTGCTCTCTGTTCCACCAGAGGGGTTCTGTTCCTTTCTCCCTGAGAACACCTCTGTTCCTCCCAGAGGGATTCTAAGCCCAGTTCCAATCATAACCCAGCCAGGTTGCTGCCCCTTTGCTTCCTGGTTTCCTCCTAATGAATGTAGGTGGTATTATATCTCATCTGCATTTAAGGTACCAGTGGGGGAAAAGCTAGTTAAAAAAAAATCATAAAGCCATGTGTAAGTGTGAAAGAAGCTGCCATTTTCTGTCTGTCTCAGAATTCTAAAATGTTCTGTTTAGATAATGGAAGAAATTTTCTAATGCCTTTTATTTTAGAATTGCTAGTGCATATGTTGAAGATAAATTACTTTTTAGGGCAAGATTTTGGTGTTGCCACATAAGAATCAACCAAAATAAATCATATAAGTCATACATACATATGTATGACTTATTTATACATACCAGTATATACATACATGCATGACAGACACATATATACATACACACACACATATACATATATATACAGATACATATGAATGACTTATTTATACATACCAATACATACACATACATACATTACAGACACATATATACACATATATATATATGTGTGTGTGTATATATGCACATGAAGATCTAGTAGAGCCAAAAATAAGCAGTGGCAAAGTTTACAGACTTTGATTCAAAGTAGCCTTTTAATCCAGTGATATGGCTTTGTAATTGACAACAATGCAAATGACCTTCCAAAATAAAAATATCCAGTTTTTATGTATTTATTGCATGTAATAGTGATTAACACATTTATATTTGCATGTTATTACAAGAGCACATTAAAATTCCTAGTTCATAAAGTAATATTTTATGAAAAATATTTTCATCCAGATTAGCTAGATTTGCTTCAACTGAAATATGGTTTGATTTTATACTCAGTCAAGTCTGATGCCTGGATTTTACACTGTTTAGGTGTAAATATAAATATCCAGAGGCCTTCTTTCTAAAAATTCCTGGTTTCAGCAGTTGCCCACAGCATAGGTATCTGCCTCCAGGACCATGGGCAACACGCTTTCTTTGTTCTCACTTGACATTTGTTTTATTCCTTTGAGAAATTCAGCCTTGGAAACCAGTTTTAAGAGACTTAGAGATAGCTCAGAGGAAAAAGATAACTGGAAGGGATTTTTCAGGTCCAGGTCAAGTATCTGCTTGGCTTGTGAGTTTAGTCTTCCAGGGACAGTTCTCAGTATCTCCTGCCCACAGCCCCCCAGGTCCCACTCAGATTTCCATCATGCATCCCCTAGACTCACCCAAGACAAGTTCTGAGCTGGGCAAAAATAAATAAATATGTAAAGATAAAAAAATCTGTGAACACAGTGGTAGAAAGCTTTGACTTCTCTATATGGTTTCTATCTGGGTTTCTTTACAGCTAATCTGTAAAGATTTGGGTGAATGTACTAAAATAGAAAATAGACAAGGAACTGTCCTGAGCATCTTTTACTTTTTTTTTTTTTTTTTTTTTTTTTTTTTTTTGAGATAGAGTCTCACTCCGTCTCCAGGCGCCAGGCTGGAGTGCAGTGGCACGACCTCGGCTCACTGCAACCTCTGCCTCCCGGGTTCAAGCAATTCTCCTGCCTCAGCCTCCCAAGTAGCTGGGACTACAGGCATGCACCACCATGCCCAGCTAATTTTTTTTGTATTTTTAATAGAGACGGGGTTTCACCATGTTGGCCAGGATGGTCTCGATCTCTTGATCTCGTGATCCGCCCGCCTCGGCCTCCCAAAGAGCTGTGATTACAGGCGTGAGCCACCGCGCCCGGCCTTTTTTCTGTTTTTCAAAGTCAAAGAGCTATGTCAGAGAACTCTGAATCTTTAGCGAACCAGGAATAAGGTCATAGAAGAAACGTGTTTGTATAATTACACAAGCAGATCATCTCTGTCAACCCTGACTCTCTCTCTCCTTCCAACAATCTTTCAGGGTCCACCTTCCCATCTAGAACCATCTTCTTTTTGGAGGCAGGGAAGGGTAAAGGAAAGGCATTCCTGATGAGGTACTCTGTCACCAGACATCCTTACACCTACCTCCGGATCTGCGGAGCTGCCTCAAGTTCTCTTCCTCCTTTCCCTTCTTCCTTCTTTCTTCTCCTTCAGTTTACTGTTGCAGCCACTACATTTGATCCTAGTAAGAGTAGAGAAGAGATGAAACAGTGCTTTCCAAGGTGGGTGTGTATGTAGGTATAGATATGGATATAAAAATTTCAGGGGATAGGAGGCTTCTTCAAACCCCTGTCTAATAATACACACCCTGGCTGGACTGTTTCCACCCTGAGAATCACAGCACACACAAAAGGCCAGATGTTGGTGATGGGAGCGCTGAAGCAGAAAGGAGGTGAGGAGACAAGAGAAGAAACAGAGAAGTAGGAAGAACAACTGAATTCTGGAAAAATAATATACTACATCAAATTAGGGAATAAAATTATAAAATCAAAACTTTTCCCAAGCACCTGATTACTCTCTAACTCTCTATTACCTGCACACAGAAACACACTCTAAAGGAAGCAAAAATGAAAGGCGAAGCAGACAACAGGAAACCTAGCAGGGGCTGCAGACTGCTAACACCTGGGCTAGCAGTCTGGGTAAGGGTTCATAGAATCAAGTGAGGAAGATGTGAGAGGGGTTTCTCTCCTCAGCTCAGTCAACCCTCTTGCTTCCTCTATTTTATTCCTAAGAATTTCTTAGAAGTGCAGACATGGACTTGGAAGAAACTCCAAAGGATTTACTCCAAATAAACACAAGAACAATAGTCATAGTATATAAATACTTTTAAGCATCCTCCTATCATTTAGGGCATATGTATATATTATACATATATAAAATAGAAATATACATACATATATGTGTATATTATATATATAATATAACATACATACATATATGTGTATATTATATATATAATATAACATACATACATATATGCCTTAATTGATAGGATAATGCTTAAAAGTATTTACATATTTTATATAAAATATATATTTATATTTTATATGTAGATAAATATAGAATACATTTTTGTATAGTATATATGTTTTATATATTTTACATATAGTATATATTAAAAATTTTATATATAGAAAAATGCAGATTGGCTTTCCCTCAGGTGAAATTTACCTAGGAACTCTCTAGTTTTTCCTTTTTCTTGAGACGAAGTTTCACTCTTGTTGCTCAGGCTGGTGAGCAATGGTGCGGTCTGGGCTCACTGCAACCTTCACCTCCTGGGTTCAATTGATTCTCGTGCCTCAGCCTCCTAAGTAGCTGGGATTATAGGCACCCACCACCACGCTCAGTTAATTTTTAGTAGAGACAGGGGTTTCACCATGTTGGCCAGGCTGGTCTCGAACTCCTGACCTCAAGTTATCCTCCAGCTTCGTCCTTTTAAAGTGCTGGGATTACAGGCATGAGCCACCATGTCTGGCCTAGTTTTTCCATTTTTAATTCTAATCCCAAACCAAGATACCATCTTCTCTTCCTAGACAAACACTGAAATATCCTCAAATATGGTCTTCCCACATCTATACGTGTCCCTTCTCCATTTTTGTATCACAGTTTGAGGGATGCATGAAAAATGAAAACGTGAAATACTGCTTCCCTGGAATAGTTCTTCCATGTCCTTAAGAATGAGATCAAAATCCTTAACAATGCCCTTTATCAGATAGCTCCTGCCTCTCAAAAGCCCTCTAAACTCAAACTACATTCTAACCCCTCACTTGTCCAAATATGCATTGTGCTTCTCAACTTGCCTTAGTCCTGTGTTTATACATAGAATGTACTCTGTCTTCCCAGTGATGCCTAGTAAATTCTCACTACATTCCAAGGATATTCCAAAACTCAACTCTAAATACCCCGTATTACAAAGATATAAAGGACTTTGTATTTTATTAACATCCCAAAAATATCTATCTTCTCATAAGGAATGATCTCTTTTCAAAGAAAAAACGTCTCTCTTGTAGTCTTTTAAAATGCTGATTTAGCAATAAAATATAGTTTAAATAATGCCCAATTAGTTGCAAGTAAGAGAAACCAATTAAAAATAAAGACAAGAAAACTTCTGATAAGGAATTTCAGATCAGAAAAGCTCTAAGGGAGAAATGATGTTGGTTTTCAGGTGAGACTGGAACCAGAAATGGGAAATCTGTGTGCCCCACTCAGGGAGGCTGCTCTCTCAGCCGCACACTGCCACGAGTCCATGTGAACTGTGGTGTAGACCTCACCCTCGGCACAGAGGCTCTCTTTACCTCTGTAAAGTGCCATTGGTTATCCCTGTCCTGAAGTCATGTGCCTGCTCACAAACTAAGTGACTAGCTTCTCGGTTTCCCAGTTTCTCATTACAGAAAGAGAGTATCCAATTGACTCAGCTCAAGTCAGGTTTCTCTGTTATATCAGGAAGTGGAGACATTGGGAACAAACTTGACCATTGGGTGGGGGATGAAATAGTTCTCAAAGAAGTAAAGAAGTGCAGACATGGGCTTGGAAGAAACTCCAAAGGATTTACTCCAAATAAACACAAGAACAATAGTCATAGTACATCAATACTTTTAAGCATCCTCCTATCATTTAGGGCATATGTGTATATTATACATATATAAAATAGAAATATACATACATATATGTATGTATATTATATATATAATATACATACATATATGCCCTAATTGATAAGATAATGCCTAAAAGTATTTATATATTTTATATAAAATATATATTTATATTTTATGTGTAGATAAATATATAATACATTTTTATATAGTATATGTTTTATATATTTTGCACATATTATATATTAAAAATTTTATATATAGAAAAATGCAGATTGGCTTTCCCTCAGGTGAAATTTACCTAGGAACTATAATAGTAAATCACTGGGACTTTGCTCAAGTCACTTTCTCAGATCTTCTAGAAGGCCTGCCATAAGTGGGCACTGTAAAAGATCAGTTTATGGCTCGGGTATTGGTTGGATTTTAATAAGGCTTGGAAATTTCAATGTTATTCACTGCAGCTGTCAATCAAATACTTGTGCAATTAGGGCATATGTGTATATATATATATTTATATCTGATATATAAAATACATTTTTATGTTTTATATATATATATGCCATAATTTTATACATATATGTGAAATTACATGTTTGCTACACCTACTAGGTACACAGTGGTATAGCAAACACTTGTGGTATAAATCTAACCTTGAGAAGTATGTGTCTAGTATGCAAGAAAAATTAGCCATCAATTAATTGCAGAATCGATTGAATTAATTAATGCAGAGCATATTTCCATCTAATATTTGGTGAGTGCCTTTGATATGCGTTGTGCTTTCATGAATTCATTAATGAGAAAATTCTGTTGAGGGATGGGTCAGGTATTGTGCTAGAGATCAGAAAATTAGTGAAATTAATAAGGAAGGCTTCCTGCAGGAGGCAGGTCTTGAGCTGCATTTGAAATGCCAAATGCTTCAACAGCTGGCATACTGTGATCTGCAGGAATAAGAAAAAATTAGCACAAAGCAAAGCAAACCTGATTGAAGGAAAATGCAGATTGGCTTTCCCTCAGGTGAAATTTACCTGACAACTATAATAGTAAATCACTGGGACTTTGCTCAAGTCACTTTCTCAGATCTGGAAGGCCTGCCTCGAGTGAGCACTGTAAAAGATTGGTTTATGGTTCGGGTATTTGTTACATTTTAATAAGGTTTGGAAACTTAGATGTTATTCACTGCAGCCGCCAATCAAGTACTTGTGTAAAAGCAAGACAAACATAACAATAAATGCTAAGCACTCCAGTGTGCAGCAACTCTGGCAGGATGTACTGTGAGCTTTATGAACGTATGAGAGTGAATATACAGAAGCTTGGGAAAAGGTCACTGGTATTTTTGGAGCAATAAATCAAGTATGGAAAGATTTGCATTTTGGCTGTATAACATGCAGGACTGGATTAGAGGGAGAGAATACTTTGAAGTAATATTTCTCTGCTGACTTGTTTTATTAGCTTCTTTTAAACACGTTACATTATTGCTTATAGAATTTCATTTACTCGGATTGGCAGCTTGATAAATACGTCTATTGGCGATGATTTGGATTGCTCTGGGCATTAATATTATTAAAACCTGTCACAAGGAAATGTCTGAAAGATGACTTACTGTAAAGATTGCAGCATGAAATAAATCATCCAGTGGTATTTGTTACCATTTATGGCCTCTTGGAGCTGAGTCAATCCCTTTTTATGTTGCATTATTTTTCAAGTTTTTATAGCCTTACATTATATATTGCTGTCAGGAATGAACAGATGGGGTGTCGAACACAGGCTTTCTGAATAATTCCCACCCTCCAGTTATTGGTATGAAGGACAAGTGCAAAACTGTGTGTTCTCAAGCAAAAGGGAGCGAGAAGGAGGTGGGGAAGCTGCAGTTGAGGAAGGGGATCCCTTTGTCAGATGGTTTAGGCCAATCCCACCAGCTGGTTGGAATCCCTGACTGGCAGTCACCCTGTTTGGGTTTCAAGCAAGAGATAAGGTGGCTGTATCTGACACCAGCAGCCAAAAATTGCAGTTTTCAAATGCATTTTTCCCTGAGTGCTGAGATATCCACCTCCACATTTGAAGGTAAATGTGTCATATCGCTTGTTCCTAAAAAGCTGAGAAATATCAAAAACAAAACCAAACCCAGTACAACAAAAAGAAAGATGCATAGAAAGAATCAAATATTCTTTGAGCGAGTCACTAATACTGCAAACATCCTGTTGTGGGGCAGGAAGGCAGGAAGGATTCTGAGCACTGTGGATTGCTTTGCAGGGCCCTGGGCATCAGTATGAAAAATAAAATAAAATAAAGTAAAAGGAGCACCCTAGAAGTTCTCAACATCTCATAGAGGAGGCAGGAACACAGCGCTCTCAGACGTCCTACACACTGAAAGGCAATGTGCCCTTAGGGGTCATTAGCTGCCCCCTCTGACAGGGCCAGACCACTACCAAACTTTGCAGGAGCCCTTCTGCAAAGTTCTGAGGCTTTGCAACCATTGGAGGAGGAGAGAAAGTTAACTTACTAAAAGGCCAGCCAACTGATTTTTTGTTTGTTTGTTTGTTTTTGTTTTTGTTTTTGAGACAGGGTCCTGCTCTGTCATCTGGGCTGGGGTGCAGTGGCACCCTCATAGCAGACTTGAGCAATCCTCCCACCTCAGCCTCTGGAGTAACTGGTACTACAGTCATCAGCCACCATGCCCAGCTAATTTTTAAAAACTTTGGTAGGGATAAGGTCTCACTGTGTTGCCCAGTCTGGTCTCAAACTCCTGGCCTCAAGTGATCCTCCCACCTTGACTTCCCAAAGCACAGGAGTTACAGACCTGAGCCACCTCATCTGGCCAAACCAACCAACTTTTTAAGAGGAGAGGGGAAACATGAAATTTTCCTCACCTAGTCTCCACATCCACTACTACGTTCATTCTGAATAGTTGTACAAAGTACCAGCATATTGCAGAGGAACAGATAATAGACACAAAGCCTGAGTGTCTGGAATTCAAATTCATTGCTCACCATCTTGGGACTTTAAATGAGTCATTTAATTTCTCTTCATCATAAAAAGTGGATAAAAATATTTTTTTCTGCCTACCTCATGGTGGTGTTGTGAAAAGTCAAATCTCTCTCTCTCTTTCTCTCTTTCTCACACACACACATTCAAGTTTACTGGCCCCTACGTTTGTCAAAGATAGGTATTCGAGTCACCATGTTACAGCCAGATTCTTACCTCCTCTCCTGTAAAGCTCTGCATCTTCACAAGTTTATCAATCTGTTACTCACCTCCTCATCCCCAGATCCCTAAATGTTCAGCCTTTTCTCTTAAAATTGCTACCTTCCTAGGAGTGATTTGCAGGCAGTCAGCTACGGCCTCCCCCAAAAAAGAGACCCATTCTCCCTTACCACACCTCTTGATTCCCTTGTCTCAATCACTTCTTCCTTTATGTCTTTTCCAAAAGGACCTTACATATGAGTTTCTATTTGTCTCATTCGTGTGAGGATGTCATTTGTATAAACCCATTTAAAAGTCCATATGTATCAGTCACACCTAAAACAGGCAGGGCTATAGAGGACTGTTTCCTTCCAGGCAAAGTTCACAGCATTGTTCCTTTTCATTTGAGATCTCATTCTTGAGTAGCACAGAAAGTTTTCTGTCCTTAACCCAGTGTGTAAAAGGGTGAATTTCAGATAAGTTCATAAAGGCAGCCAATTAGTTATGTATGCCTGGCTAGAATTTCTGTATTCCTGTGAGAGATTCTTCTTGCCCCTTCTCTGTCTCTTTTTTCCCATTGCCTCTCCTAAGGGACATTTGTATAAACCCCACTGTCCCCACCAAATTGGCTGCACTGGGCCCCCATAGGCTGATATGTAAACATGTAACTCTTAAATGTGGCATCAATCTATAAAATATGCATTTCTCATTTTTCCTTCTTCGCCTTCCCTTTTTTCTATCCATCTCTTTTCTCTCTTCCTTATCTTTTACATTTTATTTACTTTTGCTTATCCAGAGATATATTGAATGAGTCATTGAAGTTCTTAGCTTCTTCTGAATAGCATCATGATGTCTGTGTTTCTGCTTAGTAATTCTCTTGTCTCATGAGAGGTTATGATTCACCAAGCTGAACAATCAGTAAATTACCTTTTCTTTCCCTGGACACTTAGTGTGAACCAGCGATCAATGTTCTCTCACCATTCCCATGCTGAGAAAGGTGATGCTCACCAATTTCCTTATCAGTTGGTGGCTTATCATGCTTTAAAGAAGAGACACGTGGCACCAGGCTTTATGTCTGGCTCTCTTATTAATTGGCAGCCATATATTATCTCCAGGCTAACTTTACTATGTGTGAAATTAGAAGATGAGACATAATCATCTAAAGCTTTGAGCTTTATCATTTACTCCTGTTCCAGCTGCCATATCCAAAACAAACTTCAGGGTAACTAATTTCTTGTTCTGCTTTGACTTTCCTGGAAGGAAAGGCTTCCACTGGCCAAGCACCATGGCTCACACCTATAATCCCAGCACTTGAGAAGGCAGAAATGAGAGGATCACTTGAGCCCAGGAGTTCAAGACCAGCCTGGGCAACAAGGAGAAAACCTGCCTCTACACAAAATACAGAAATTAACCAGATGTGGTGGCACATGCCTGCAGTCTCAGCTACTTGGGAGGCAGAGGTGGGAGGATCATTTGGGCCCGGGAGGTCGAGGCAGCAGTGAGCTGAGATGATGTCACTCAACTCCAGCCTGAATGACAGAGAGCCAGACCCTGTCAAAAAAAATAAAAAAAGACTTCTGCTGATTATAATTGCCAAATATCTGTGTCCAACCAGTTCCAAAATACTACCTCATGCAGAGTTCATAAATCCTTTTCCTTCTCGTAGTTTACCTCTCATTTAAAAAAGTTATCATAAATTCACTAAAACTATTAAACTGTGTATTAAACTATCTTAAAGGTAGGGATGCATCCTCGGTGTGTCGGGTGCAGGGTTGGGAAGACATGCAACTTTGACCCAAAGTGACCTGACACAATGAAGTTTCCTAGTAATGGCTAATTACTGCTACCTACCTCTTTATTACTAATTCCTCAATTCCAGCACATAAACTAACTTCATCATTTTCAGAATTTTCATGACTAATGGAGTGAGTTCTGATAGAATAAGGATAAGCTTCATAATTAGGTTTTGCTGGGAACTTGTGCAAACCAGTCTATTTATAATTTGGTCAGCTCCTGATTTTTAATGAGGACATTGAGAGGGACTGAAGCCTCTGGCAGCATTCACTTCATATTTTAATTACCCACAGTAATTCTGACAATTACACATATGTCATAAATCACATCATAATGACCCGTGAAGAAAGTGTATTTAATTACTGAAAGGGGAGTTCTCAGGTTAAACGGGTGGCTGAGATATGCCATGATGTGAACCACATTTGAAAACCAATAGCCAGGTGCAGTGGCTCACACCTGTAATCCCAGCACTTCGGGAGGCTGAGGCCAGCGTATCACCTCAGGTCAGGAGTTCTAGACCAGTCTGACTAGCATGGAGAAACCATGTCTCTACTAACAGTACAAAATTAGCCAGGTGTGGTGGTCCACACCTGTACTCCCAGCTACTCTGGAGGCTAAGGCAGGAGAATTGCTTGAACCTGGGAGATGGAGGTTGCAGTGAGCCAAGATTATGCCACTGCACTCCAGCCTAGGCAACAAAGTGAGACTCCGTCTCAAAAAAAAAAATAAAATAAAATGAGCTGGGCTGGAGGGGCTGGAGGCGGGGCTCTCCTAGAGGCCCCTGTCCAGCCAGGTCTTGTGGGCTCTGGATCCTGAGTCAGTGATTAACTGACGGTGCTGCAGGATTGGTGCACTTGTTGGCAGGTGGCAAGGCACTGGGCAGGTGGGTGGCAGGAGCGGCTCGGGTCAGCACAGCGGCCTGGACTGCCTGCCCCTCCCCTGCCCGCGCTGAGCAGCAGAGCGGGATGAACTCCAGCACAGCCTGTGTTTGCTGAGCAGTCTGGGGTCTGAGGCTGTGGACACCGTGGGCACCCCGTGTGTGTGCGCACGCATGCGCGTGTGCGAGTGTGCGTGCATGCAAGAGAGAGCTAGTGTGAGGTGAGTACGACTGCGCTTGCCGGGTGGAATTCATGACCGTGGCAAGGCCCCTTTCAAGCTTCTGGAGGAGCCCGTGGTGCCAGAGTCGCAGGAGGGTCCTCACAGCAGGGCCAAGAGGAGGGGCCCCAAGCTGAGCAGGAACGGCTCCCCCGGCCAGCGCCCCGAGGCTGCGCCCAGCCCTGGCTGCCCCGTTGCAAAGGTCCTTGTTGCAGCAGTCCAGGTTCTTCACCTCCGAATTCAGAAGGTTCTCCACACCCCCGGGGATTTGGGGCAGACCCTCCGGCCGGAACGCCTGTAGGGTCTTTGGGGCGTCCTCGCGGGAGGGAGCACAGCTCTTGAATCCTACGGTAATCTCACCGCCATCATTCACGGTCAGGACCACGTCGCCCGCAAAGCAGACCCGGACCCGGACGCACGGGGCGGTCTGGCACTGGCTGGCTTCCTTGACGTTAACGCAGTTGTAGCACTGCAGGCTCAGGGCCCGCCTGGAGCACAGCAGGGACGCCAGCAGGAAGAGACAGGCGGCTTTCATGGCTCGGGGCGGCTCCCGCAGCGCGGCCCAGCTCCCCGAGCGCTCCTCTGGCCGGCAGCTCCCACCCCGTGGCCTCTGACCGACTGCAGCCTGGCCCCGGTGCACCCGACTCTGGAGCCTGTTCCCCAGTGGGCCCAAGCATTTGTACTGAACCCCCCTCGTTTCCCCCGCCCGGGGAATGCAAGGCGTTTTCCCACTAGT
The DNA here is from genome assembly GCF_030222135.1 of Aotus nancymaae. NCBI lineage: Eukaryota > Metazoa > Chordata > Mammalia > Primates > Aotidae > Aotus > Aotus nancymaae. The sequence goes on along the minus strand of NW_026988494.1, from coordinate 2,536,074 downwards.
GACACACAGATATTACAGGAATAACCGGAGCGGTTAAAGAAATCACACTGGAAAACAAGGACACTATAAAGCTTCAAGATTGCTCAGCATTATGTGAAGAGGAAGAAGAGGAAGATGAAGGAGAAGCTGGAGATATGGAAGAATATGAAGAGAGTGGATTGTTGGAAACAGATGAGGCTACCCTAGATACAAGGAAAATAGTAGAAGCTTGTAAAGCCAAAATTGATGCTGGTGGTGAAGGTGCTATTTTGCAAACCAGAACTTACGACCTTTACATCACTTATGATAAATATTACCAGACTCCACGATTATGGTTATTTGGCTATGATGAGCAACGGCAGCCTTTAACAGTTGAGCACATGTATGAAGACATCAGTCAAGATCATGTGAAGAAAACAGTGACCATTGAAAATCACCCTCATCTCCCACCACCTCCCATGTGTTCAGTTCATCCATGCAGGCATGCTGAGGTGATGAAGAAAATCATTGAGACTATTGCAGAAGGAGGGGGAGAACTTGGAGTTCATATGTATCTTCTTATTTTCTTGAAATTTGTACAAGCTGTCATTCCAACAATAGAATATGACTACACAAGACACTTCACAATGTAATGGAGAGAGCATCAAATCTACCCTAATTATTGGTTCTGATTTTTAAAAAATTAACCCATAGATGTGACCATTAACCATATTCATCAATATATACAGTTTCTCTAATAAAGGGACTTACATGTTTATGAATTAAATAAAAATATGTTCCACTACCAAAAAAAAAAAAAAAATTAGAGAATTTTCTTGGCCCATCAGTAAAACTGAGGTTATAGGGAAAACCATCATCCAGAAATGTGGAGAATTGCAGCAATGCTTTTCTTCATCTCTAACTTTATACTTTTAATTTGCAAACCAAAAATCCAAAAATGTTAGAATTATAGATAATTCATGAAAACAATTTCCATTAACAAATGCCACTGAGTATTTGTGATATCTTTGGTACATGTAAATGCTATTTTAAAATGTTGTCAGGCTGCTTTCTAGTTTAGAAGTCAAAATCCACTTCACTACGTGTTTTTATATGGTTTGCCATACAAAAGCATTATGTTTAATTTGCAATTAAAGTATAGCTGAGGTAAAAGAATACAATATATGTTGATATTTTCAAACTTGGCACTTATCAGGATATTCTCAATTCACAGGTAAGCCACGGTTAGAAAAAGTATGCAATTTTGAAAGACTATCTTAGCACAGCAGAATTTGCAACCAAAGTTTGTTTCTGAGTGACTCATTTGTTAGCCAAGCAAGAGAAGTCATTTACTGATGGTGAATCAATTAAATTGTGATTGCAGCAGACAAAAAAATGTATACAGACAAAATAAACCTGCCAAAATAAACCATTAATCTTTCAGCAAAAATCATTACTGGAAGAACTGAAGACATTAGAAGCAATATCTATCAGTAGTCACTTAAAAATAAGGAAAATAATTGCGAGTGGTTTCCCTCAGCTTTTAATGTATTAACATACATTACTGATACAACTTAGTTATTGTTTATTCAAGGAGTCAATGCAGAGTTTGAAGTGCCTAAATGGCCTCTGTGAATAGTCTGCATGGCACAATGACATGTGAAGATATAATCAAAGAAGTTCAGAAAACACTAATTCAGTACAATCTGAAGAGGAATCTGCTAAGATGTATTACAACTGATACCAAAATGCATGTGGAGCAGAAACAGTCCTAGATAAACAAATTTACGAAGTTAATAAAATGTAAAATGCCTAAAGACTATAGTTCCTTATTGTGTTATCCATCAGAAAGTATCCAGTGAAAAATATATGAATTTATCACAAATTATTTAACCAGAAGTGTCAATGGTGAATTTCATTAGCTCCCCTGAACTTCACCATTGTTAGTTCCATAAAATTTTTTAAGAAATAAAAGCTGAATATCCTGACTTACCCTACCACATATCAGTTTAAGAACTTACAATAATGAAGTTTTTGTGATTTTTATTTGTTTTTGTTTGTTTTTGTTTTTTTCTTTTTTGAGACAGAGTCTCGCTCTGTCACTCAGGCTGGAGTGCAGTGGCACAATCTCAGCTTACTGCAACCTCTGCCTCATCAGTTCAAATGACTCTCCTCTCTCCTGCTTCAGCCTTCCAAGTAGCTGGGATTGAAGATATTGACCATCATACCCAGCTAATTTTTATATTTTTAGTAGAAATGGGGTTTCACCATGTTGGCCAGGTTGGTCTCGAACTCATGGCCTCAAGTAATCTGCCTGTCTCAGCCTCCCAAAGTGCTAGGATTATCGGCATAAGCCACTCCACTGTCCCTGGTCTTTTGTGTTATTTTTAAAATCTGGATCAAGATTAAAATGTTTCTGAATAAGAAGAACTGTGCTCTCAACCACTATTTTGGAACACTAAATGACTTCAAAACTTATCATTCAGTGCAAGTTTCATTATCTCTATTAACAAATTTAAAATTGAAAGTCAAAGGAGAGCTAATATGTGAAACTTATGATAATTACAGTGACAATTATCAGTCTTTGAATCACAAGTAATGTCATGCTTCTTTATATACTTCCCATGCTGTTAAAAGCTAAAATAAGAAAAGAGATCACTGTTTCCACACAAATTTTTTGTAGTTATGTTTTCTGATCTCAGTTCCAGCATTGTCTTTTTAGACCTTGATGGAAGTGCTAAGGAAATTACTATATTTCAAAGTTTATTTAACAGTGCAGTTGAGAAATTTCTACCTAAACTTTCATTGCAAGTGATTAATCTGTAGTATAATGTCATGCTAAAAGGCAAATATTAAAAGAAGAATCTAATAAAATTTTATAAATCCCTTCAAAGCAATAAATATGCTCAATTATTATAGAATCACATGCTCTTGGAGCACTATCAGTATTTGGTAGTACCTATCTGTGTGAAAAGACATTTTAAAATATAAAATATGTTAAATTTTATTAGAGGTCAACATTAACATATAAACATTTGAAATTAATTTTGATTATAAAGAATATTAATTATGAATGTCAATTTTGAAAAATCTCTTAGAAATTATTTTCTTTTCATTAGTAAACCTACAATTTAAGAAATTTAAACTACTAAACTATTATATTTTAGATATCAAGTACCTACATAGTGTGGATTTAGCCTCTCAGCCTGCAGAGCTTAAAATATTTATTATCTAGCCCTTTACAAAATAAAATTTATCAATTCTGTTCTATAGTTAAGATGACCAGTATCACCTAAGTTGTCTGGAAACAATAGTTGAAGATTAGATTTATGATAATTTGACAAAGGCAATAATTTTCATTCCAAACTGATAATAAATGTTTTGAGTTTAGATTAATATGTTGTTGGAAAATTGAGAAAAGTAAGGGTAAATAATACTTTCAAAGAGAAATTGACTCAATTACATAATTTCAATTTTCCACAGAAACAAAAAATAATAGTACAGTAGATAAAGCAATCAAAGAATAGAATGTGATAATCATTAAGACACCTAAAATTTGGTGTAGTTACTGTTTTTCTATTACCCTGGAACCCTGAGGAGGAAGGTCAACTCCTTTAAGGTCAAACAGAAGGAGTTGGAAGAAGATTTCAGAGAACATGCATTTTATTTTCTTTTTCACACAGTAAAAAGAGCTTAGACATGATTGGGAATCTATTTCAATGGAGCTTTTGATATGAAAAAGAAATATATTGTAGGAAAACATTTTTTCTTGAAAAATAATCAAGAAACTGATCACTAGGAAGGGAAATATTATTTATATTTGTATTAAGTTAGTTTCATACAGATACCAATTGATCCTAGTCTATAAAAGCCAAAGCTGCTTACCTAAAAAAGCTTTGACAGTACACAATTTTGCATCTTCCATTTATTCCACAAGAGCAGTAAAGAGAGAGAGTCATGTGCTGCCTGAGTTATAACTAGTGGTAAACCATGGGGAGATTTTGTTCTTGCTATGAGACAATAGCAAAAAGAGTCTGAGTGAAAAGTCACTTACCAGCATGCACAGTGGTTCCATTGTACAGACATTTTGGTTAGATATAAACAAAATATATTTCCAAAAGCTGTGTGTATGTATATGTTTGGTGGTGATTTTTAAATTGTGGAAAAATTCCCACAAAGTTTATAGAATCATTTTTTCTTTCTCTGTCTGTCTTTTTCTCTCCTCCCATAAATGGTTGCAACTAAGTAAAAAACATTTACAAGGAAATAAATGACTTCCAGTATTTCCCTCTGGAACTTTAGGATAAGAAGTGGAACATCCATATAGTTTCTTGATGCAACAGGTCTTAGCTTCAAGGAATCCACATATGAATGTCACCAAGAGTCACACACCAGGAAAGCCTAGGACTTAATGACCTTTAGAAACTTCATTTCAAATTCTAGGTGAACAGAGCAGGGTGAATATCCTCCTTTTTACCCCCATGCATTCTCATTCACCTTTAATTTAAGCAACCAAATTGTAGGAAACATCAAATATTAGTGCCCCTGCCTTACTGAGGCTATCTCACCCTGCACCTCTTCTATGGTCCACTAAAAAATCCTGACACTTACCCTCCAACCCTAGTCACAACCCTACACTAATCACATCTTCTTGTTAAAGAACAGTATCCACAACCTTTTCCCTCCCACAAGAGACTCCTAATGCTAACTTTTCATCTTTAATCAAGGCATGCCCCTTTTAAAAAATAGCCATTGTGTAACATACAGACTGGGAGGACTCCATGTCGTGAGTGATCCCAAATGGCCTCCATTATCTCCATTGCTTCTTGACAGGTCGCTGGTGCAAGTAAAAAGTTATAACACTCAGGATGCCTGCACTCACAGGCTTTCCTCCAGTGATGGCTTCCAGATGTAAGGAAATTTTTAATGTCTGTGGCCCTCAACACATCATTGAATCCTTCCAATGTTTTCAAAAATCTGTAATCACCAGCACACTATATTGACTCCATTTCAACATTCAGCCACAGGGATTTCAGAGAAACACAGCAATATGAATAAGAAGACTTCACAAATGGCTTCCGATTTCTAGAGAAAAGGCAGTCATAATATCCACATACTCTGTAATTATTTTAGTTTCCTCTGCAGAGTTTGATACCTACCACCTCTATCCCTCTCTCACACACACAAACACATGTGCACCTCACACCAGTAACATTTTGAGGGGTGCTATTGTTTCCCATCCCAATTCCTTTGGGGAAATATTAATGTTGATGATTTTCCAAGCCAATCCTCCTAACCCACTGCATAAGGAAAGCATTGATGTCATGTTGAACTCTGACCTGAGCTCAATCCCTTACAACCTTAAGAAGTGGATCAATACAATGAAAACAGAGGTAGTTTTCAGATACCTCATGTTTCTACTCCTCATAGCCATACCTCACCAAAAGGAGAAAAAGTAAAAAACAGTCTTGTGTCTGAAATTTGCATTTGTTTCAGTAATGCGTTTTAAGATTGGAAGTGTCCGAGTAACTGACTTCAGTGTTCAGTTCCTTGTCCAATACATGAAGAAAACTGTATCCCACAGCTGTCTATGAGAGGGAAGTATCTTTTATTTAGATCAATTCTCTATGCTTACTATGCCATTGATATTTAGAAAGTGTTGGAGAGTGTAAGGAAGAGCACCTAAAACTACAACCGTATGCTGAAAAAAATTGGCTGAGGACATTACCCCCGTGAGGGTTGAGACTTGCTCTGAGCCCCAGGCTTTTCTGCACAGGGCACAGACTCTGACTTTTACTAAAGGTACTTGCTGCTCTGGGTCATGTCTCATTTGTCCTCACATTGTAGAAAATCCCAAATGCAATATCCATGAAATACAAAGGGACTTAGATGAGGGTTCATCTGCAGAATGGGTAAGAAAGAGGGAAATTGTCTTTTTATCTTTCTCTTTTCATCTGGTAACAATTTATACTCAAAGATACCTACACAAATGTTTTCACAGAAAAGACTCTGCAGAAAAGCTGTCAGTTTTTACCCATCAGAAATAAAGCAAAGCTTAACAGAGAGATGCTAAAATACGTGCTCAGATGTGGGCTCATCTAATAGAAACTCCATCCTAGTCTTGCCTCACCTGGGCTGGGGCCACTCTGACCTTGGATCTAACTTCTAAGCTAGGAGATAGAAAAAAAAAATGGCTTTGTGGAGATTTTAGATTGTAAATATTGAAAACAGAGGCCATGAGTTTGATGGAGACCATCTGTAAAGCAGCATTTAAAGGCAAACAGAACACTCTGTTCACAGCTGATCAAGCTTACCTTATAACACAGTTTACATTCTCCTACATAGACTGAAATAAGATTATACTGAATACAATTATATCCTGAATTTTCGTATACTTCCTTTTAAAAATGCCATTTATAGATATTTTTTAAACCATACCTACTATCCCTACTATTAAAGTTTATAATTTTATAACGACTTCGTGAAGAATCTGCATGCGCAAAGAATCAAGAATGACCAGGAAGCAGAGAGAGGTTAAGGAATACAGAACCTGTTTATCTTAAAACATTTCAGGGATATTGGCCACCTAGCTATCCTCTCTTCCATTAAACATCAGTAGAATTCGTCAATAAAAACTGAAGTGTAGAAAGTTTTCTGCACAACCATGGAAGGCTTCCTAGGCATAATATTTCAAGTGTTTTGTTCTTTCTTTCTTCCTCTTCCTCCCAAGGAGCTTTTCAAATTAGCACAAAGAAGTATCCCCATTTGGGCAACAGAGTGACCAGTTTTAGCTCTGAAAGTCTCCATGTCCTGGGATACCCGAGCAAGATAGAATGGCTGGTAGACAGTGGGTTTATTTTCCTCTTCCCAAATGATTTCTTAAAGTTTTTTCAGATGGCAACCAAAGGGGCTTGGTTCTTTGGAAGTAACGAGGCTGTTGTCAATGTATGTCACATCCCATGAGATTTCATGGCAGGTCTTTGTAAAATTTTACCTAGTAAAGGAGTAGCAGCAAGGATTAATTGGCCAAGCTAGATGCAAGCCACAGAGCTTGGTGTCTGTTTCACTCCTCATGGAAAAGGAAGGGATCACAGAGGCCTTTCTAACAGGGAGGGTGAATTATGTCCCCAGTTGCTTGGTCCTGAAAGTTTCTTGGTGCTCACAGGATCTCTTTTCATCTTGCCCATATACAGGTTCTTGGGGAAATGAACTATATAAAATTGTCAATTTTTTTAAACCTCAAATTTCCCTCCAAGGTAAAATAAAATGCCTCGTAATGAATAAACGGCAACTAGATGAAATCCAGAAAAATTAAATCATAATGTGGCCATAAAGATTAGGCTCAGACTCTAATATTTGACTACAGTATATGTGTAAGTGTGGGAGGAGATATGTGAATAGAATCATATTGATTATGTAACGGGACCTTACATTTCCCAATTTTAGGTGATTTTTTCCCCATAACATACAGAAGTCATCAGAATTAACATAAGTGAGTATTTAGAAGTCAGGTATAAATTGAATACAAAGTCATTGAAGAGAGGGTAGATGTAGCCCTTCAATATACAAAAATCTCAGAACCATCAAAGACATCCTGGAATACAGGATTTTTTTCTCAATTTTTGGTTAAAACTTGACTATTATGTTCAAGACGCAGTTACAATGGAGTTTTCAAAAGATTGAACCAAGAAAGCCACTCAAACTGCTGGACACACAAATGCTCCTCCCTCCTTCTCTCTATGCTAGAACTTCATGAAAGCTGTTATTTTTGTAAAACTCAAATCTTGCCCCCAAAATATATTGCTCTGCATCCAGGCCAGAACTCTCTCTTAAGAATTTACAAGCCAACTGTGGAGTTTTAAGGAAATTTCAAGTAGAATGGTAGTAAGCAAGGATTATCTAACACAGCTGAAAATGAGGCCTACAAAAGAAAAAAAAATCATAGTGGTTTTTTGAACTTCCTAGTAAATATTGTGAACAGTGGAAGGTCTCATTTTTTGGCAGATCACTTTTAAGAACCATCTGAGTCAAACCTGTAAGTTGGAGAAAATAATGATGACGAATTTACATTCTTGGAAACTATGCCTCCTGACCTGGCACAGTGAAACCTAGTCCACCATCTTAATAGCAGTTTTCTTACATGGTTTGGTCTCTCTCTCATCAGGTGCCACCGCTGGCAACCAAAGGCACAGGGTTTATTTATTTTTTCCTTTAACTGATGGGATTTATACAGGATAAGTTGCTGGAAAAATGGGAGAATAGAAGTTCTATTCAGAACGGTCACAGAAAACAGAGCTGCCTTTCCCTGCTGGAACACATTCAAGCATGCACTCATGAAACGCGGTCTTCATGCATATCAAAGCAACCCAAAGAAAAGCAGTCATCAGAAAGGAATGCTGACCTGTGTGCTGCTCTACACAGCCACAAGTGGACAGGCTGCAAAAATTGTTCTTATCCAGGAGGAAAGGTGGAAGATGGACATAGGACTCTGAGAGCATTTCAAGGTTCATTGCTTCCTGCATGCTCCCAGGAAGCAATGACCCTTGGGCAGTTCATTCTTGGGCAGTAAGAAGCAAAACTTTTGACCAGGGAACCAACCCCATCCTCATCCCAAACACATCCTGCTGAAGGCCACTCCATGTAACTCCCAGCATGTTTCTTGCCAGACTCTCCTATACACAAAGCCCCTCCTTCCTCCTTGGTCAGGCTTCAACAGGTGTTTTTTGAACTGAATGGTACCCCATGGCTACCTTTCCCTGTTCCTTGCTTCCATGTTCTAAGACTGCTAGTGCTGAACATTCCCATAGATGATCTATTAGTCTCTTTAGGAGAGTATGTTTCTGTGAGGACCATGTCATTTGCAAAGCATATGGCAGAAGGGAGCTTTAGTTAAGTGATGGTGATGTAAATTGCATTCGGTTTTGCTTTGGCAAGGACACCAGATGGATGCCTTTATGATGAAGTGGGTTTCCTCCAGCATTTTTTAAAATATCGGTCTCCAACAGGTGTTTCCTTTAAGGCATATCTGTTTTTCATAACATTAGAATGAAGAAAAATGTTGTCTGTGACAGCTTGTATACATATATCACGCTTTTATTATGATAAAAATGTACAGTGATTGATTCACTATTCTGAGTCATGTGAAAATGTGCTTGGGAGAAGATCATCTTAAATTTGCCAAAAGGGCATTTAATTACCAGACCAAAGACTCTTCATTTATTATGAGGGTGGAGAGGGTGGAGAAGGAGGGGAAGTGGGAAAAGGCTGAAAAAAGTGACCAGAAGGAAAGTAGTAGTAGCAGCTGTAGACTTGAGTGCTGAGGCAGACAGCAGGGAACCACCTCCTAGAAGGTAACATAGCTATTTCCAAATTGTTCTTAAAGAGTTCCTGAAAGACAGTCACTACCAACTTGATTACGGCATGTAAACATATGTTCTGAGAAATCCTAGGGAGAGTGTCTAGGAAGCGACTCATGGAGAGAAAGAGGTTCTATGAAAATGAATAATATCATTCATCAGTTCTCCAAATCCTGATGAAAATCAAGACCAGACTCAGGTATTAGGTGTGTTTGTTGGTGAGTCCCATTAACAAGCTTGGTATAAGGCTATCACCAGGGTCCTGTCTGGTACAATTAAGAGAGTCTGTGGGGCTTTTGGAATTCGGTGTTGGAGAAACACCATGAGTTAGAACTCATGACTTATAGATATGTAAATTGCCAAAAGACGTGTTAATTTGAATGAACAGAGTAACCCATTTTGGTCAAGCTGACCTTGAAGCTTATGTGTTATGTTGTCTAGCTAGGCAAATGATTAAAATTTACTAAACCCACTAAGTTTATAGGTAGTTCTTAAGTGCAAGAGGAGATTAAGGACTGCATCAAGATCTTGGCCACTTTTATTAGGAATTACCCTCTCTGCCTTTCCAAATCCGTTTCTAGTGTCCCATTCCCCCTACCCTGGCTTCTCTGCCTAGGCCCTCTGTCCTATTACTTTAAGTTTGACATGCCAATCTAAGTTGGAATAAGTTCTTTTGTCTGAAAAAAAAAAGATTTAAGATAGCGATTTAGAAGCTAGCCTGTTTGAGGAAAGCAAAATTGCTTGTCATTATGTTGAAGTCTGAATTTGGGGGCCAGGTGTTGAATAATAAGCTATATTAATTCACAAGGAAACCCCTTAACCCTGAAGCATGAAGGGGAATAGGTTGTATTTCTCCCAAAATGTAGAGTAAAATCTCATGGGACAGCATTGTTATCAGTTACATCTGAGATGAGCAGGACCGAATCTGTGGTGTGACACACAGTACAGTGTATTCCAAAAGATTTTAGGGGATAATAACAGATACTTTTAAATAAATAAATAAAATAAGTAAGCATGTAAGTAAACATTAAAAGCTTTTGTGGTCAGACAAATTGTGAAATACTCGATTATCCAAATTTTAAAGGATTTCTATATTGCAGAAATCCTTTTATATGCTACTGTCAGAACATTTTACAGGCCAAAGTGCACTGTGACTGTATTTGTCCATTCTCACACTGCTAATAAAAAGATACTTGAGACTGGGTAATTTATAAAGGAAAGAGGTTCAATTGACTCACAGTTCAGCATAGCTGGAAGGCCTCAGGAAACTTAAAATCATGACAGAAGAAGAAGCAAACAAGTCCTTCTTCACATGGTGGCAGGAAGGGGAAGTGCAAAGATAATGTGGAGAAAGCCCCTTATAAAACCATCAGCTCTCCTGAGAACTCACTATCACAGAAACAGCATAAGGGTAATCATCCCCATGATTCAATTACATCCCACTGGGTCCCTCCCATGACACATGAGGATTATGGGAACTACCATTTAAGGTGAGATTTGGGTGGGGACACAGACAGACCATATCAGTGGCTCTCAAAGAGGGGCCATTCCTCTCAAACTTTGGTTACTCTAGGACATCTCCAGTTATGAATATACCATGGAACATGTGTTTTGCAAAAGGAATTGGTTTTAGAATGGGATGGACTTATGCTCTGGTAACAGCTATGAAAGCTCAGTGGCTGAGCACATGAAAGGTTTATTTCTTATTCGCATTACATGTCCAGCACAGACTAAGTAGGCCATGGCACTCAGTTCAAGGTGCCCACTGGAGCAGCCAGGTTGTTCATCTCCATAGCAGGCTAGGAGAGAAGATTTACCTGAGAGCTTCTCACTGCCTGACCCATCTCTTCTCATATTTTATTGGACAGAGCTAATCACATGGCCCCACCTAGAAAGCAGAACTGAATATGGTGAGGTTGGTACATCAAGCTCAGTACTCTATTCAAACGCCAGATTTGCACTTTGTTAGATCTTTAACTTTTATTCATAAAATAAAGGAGGGTAGTCTTTAAAGTCTTGGCAGAGACAGAAATGCTCACCAAACATTTCAAGTTACTTCCCATGTTCCCCAGGCCTCTTAAAGTCAGCAGGAGCCATGGGACTAATGAGATGAGAGCAAAAATAAAGCGAGTCACCCTGGGCCAAGGCACTGAGAGACCTGGGCTTGGTTCTCCAGTTCCTTTCTTCTCTCCTGCCTGATGACTGAGGAGGATGCATGTTTCAGATATTGAGGCCATAAGATGGTAGAGCCTCTGTTCCTCAGGCTCTAAATGGCTGTGTGGAGCAGTGACACCTTTTCACCTGAGTGAAATATATAGTGTAGGTGAGAAGTAGTAAGCTGTGTTGTGTTAGGCCCCGGGAACATTGAGATTTTTTTCTGCAGTATAAGCCTAGATCTTCCTGAATTATATAAGTCTTTCTAACCCTTGATTTTCTGTAATTTGACAAGGGTTTTCTTATTCTCTGACAGCAAATATGCATTCCTTAGGATGAGAGTGGGATTTTTCAAAAGATCATCCAACCCTGTCAAAGATTGAATATATTATGAAACAAGCATGTGTCTAACTCCAGTGTGAGATGACCACGTGGATGGCATTGCTAAGACTTAGATCAAGATCAGAGCAAGGTCTAGGCAAATGCAGACCAGTGATGAAAGCTTTAAAGAATGCAAAAAGTATTTACTAAATAAAGATGTTTCAACAGGGACTCATTTGGGAAAATACATGGAAAGGAGAGGGGAGGAAAACAGGCTAACAAGAGAAATGTCACCTATGATTGAATCTCTCACAGCTATTTAAATTCTTTATTAAGGTGCCAAAAACACTGCTCGTGATATCTGTCAATGAATAACAGTATCATATAGTATCAAAATTAAAAGCAGAAATAACTACCTTCAAGGTATGTATAATCTAAGGCCAAAAAAAAAGTCTTGATGTTGCTTTTGCCCAAAATGCTTAGTGTGTCTTCAGCTATGATACAATCTGGACTCTTTGTGCTCTTCAGATATGAGCCTTTATTCTAGAGTCTTGCAGACCTGATGTCATTCTACTTATGTTATTCTCCTCTTTGAGTTCAAGTTTCTAATGAGTTTCACATCTTGGCTTTGTTGCAGAGGAGCTCTAAATAGTCCCAGACTAACTCTCCATTCTTCCCATTTAGGACCCTTCTACAAGAAGCGGAACAAGATTCTGACCAGCTGGATAGCAGTGGCATGTTCCACTGGTGCAAAACAACCCCTTTGGACAACGTGATTCTGGTAAGTGATCTTGCATCATCATATCTCAAACAAGACAAAGCATTTCTTAGGGTAAATGATGTTCTTATAGTAGTCATAAGCACCTGTCACTTCTCTTTGTAAACTGTGAATTTGTCAAAAAGAAAAAAAAACATACCCCAACAGCTATATGAATAATATGCAAAGTCACAGGAGACATTTGACAAAGCCTATGTGAGTAATATGCTGGAATTTCAAACAATTATATGTCTTCTACTATTTCCTCTCTCCATTAACAGTTTAGCTGACTCAGTTATTCAGAATAATGGTCTCCTGAAGTTTTGCTGTTTTCCTAGTAAATCTAAGTAATTTAAATGCACCAGGGAAACATACTGTTTACAAGTAAGCTGCAGTCTTTTTTTTTCTTAAGTAAATAAACATTTTTCTAATGTATTGATTTTGAAATTTGGATTTTCTGTAGTAGTTTTTTCTTAAAGCTGACTCTACTTAGACTTAACACATTAGCCACAAATATGCCTCCTAAATGCTCCATACAACCAGGGTGAATCTTTGTAGACGTTACAGTCATGTCCTTATCTCTCTTCTCAAGGAGACAGACTAACTCAGCTCACAAAAATGCCTGCAACTAAGATGTAAAACGTCTTGTATCCTAATCCGGGTCTGACACTTGCTTTCTAGATGCCCACCTACTGTAATTTTCTGGAATTGGAAACTCAAGTATAATCTCAGTGATTTACTTTAAAAGTAGTAGCTGATAAATTTAACTAATAAAAATGACTGTGGCCGGGTGCAGTGTCTCAAGCCTGTAATCCCAGCACTTTGGGAGGCTAAGGTGGGCAGATCAAGAGGTTAGGAGTTTGAGACCAGCCTGGCCAATATGGTTAAACCCCACCTCTACTAAAAAATACAAAAATTAGCCTGGCATGATGGCACATGCCTGTAGTCCAGCTACTCAGGAGGCTGAGGCAGGAGAATCGCTGGAACCCAGGAGGTGGAAGTTGCAGGGAGCCCAGATTGTGCCACTGCACTCCAGCCTGGGCGGCAGAGTGAAACTCCATCTCAAAAAAAAAAAAAAAAAAGATTGCTTGCATGCTGTATGAAGCCTATATATATTTTTTCATATATGACTAATTGATACATATATATATACACACACACATATATGTGTATAGATATAGATATAGATATATTCTTGCTTTTCAAAAGTAGTTTAGTTTACTTTTTTTTTGATAGAGGCACATGTGCACACGCACACATCTTTGTGGCTCAGTGCCAGTGTCCTGACAGAATATATTCCAACTTTTGTAAAACCGTGATCAATCATTTGATCAGAAACGCAAAGCTGTCAGAGCTGTCATACCAACTGGAAGACTGTTAGGGTTGCTGAAACTCACCATTTTAGCAATTATGTCTTATTCTGAACTATACAAAGTAAACATCCGTTTAGCAGGAAACCAAACATATTTTCAGTGGGAGGCAAATCTTTAGAAAGGTCAGGAAGTTGGTTGCAGATTGACACATTTGAGACCAAAGGATGGAAATAGCAGAAGTTTTATTAGATCATATTTATTAAGAATGCAGACAGGTTGCCATGATTGATATTTCCCTTATGATGGTCTTTTGTTATGTTTAGGATGCCTTCTAGTTTTAAAAATGCTAAAGAATTTGAAATGTGTGCCCCTAGGAAAGAAGTATCTGGATTGCAAAATTCAGGAAGGCTTCAAACTTGGTTTTGTTTGCAAAAGGGTCAATAGAAGTGGTCAGTTTAAGTTACTTTGAACAAATAGGACATCCTCCCTTCCTCCAATAGCCACCATCTTTCTTAATCGAGAGACAGTTTTCTGCCATAGTTTCTTAGAGAAATTGCCTCTCTAGCTGTGCTCATTAATGCACTCTGCCATGGATCCTTTTTTCTAATTGTTTAGTTCTACTCAGAAGGGAAATTGTTGGACTTTAGACATATTACATTAAATACCGTTAGAGGCTTCATTATTCAAGTTAAAACTAACCAGATTAGCTAGAGACAATTATTTAATAGATTTGGTTAAGATTCATATCACTCTAGAAAGGCTCTCCAGACAAGTAGCTTTATTTTCCCTCGCAGGGAGATCCCTCTTGGAAGAAGAGTACAGTATAGTATTTCCCAGTATATGCTAATTTGGTAAACTCTAGTTGTTGAAATGTTAGATGTTACTTATTTATCCTGTTAGATTTCATCAATGCCTGTTTCATAGAAGCTTGCCATTTAACCCAACGAAGGACTGGCAAGAGGAAGAATGATAGATCTATTTGAAGTATTCTGAGTCTTTGTTTGTCTAGGAAGTAGGAAACGCTCATGCTGAAATTTAAATGCATTTAACTTATTCTATACCAGATTCTAGGTGTCCTCCTTTGGAAATTTAGAAATTCAATAACTTTTAGATTTGATCAGTAGTTATTGAACAACTTTTAGAGAATAAGAAATATATACTTTCAATATATTGCATTCTACAACAAAATTAACTTTTTGTTGTTTTTTTTTCCATTTTAAACACAAAGAAATTAAGAAGGAGAGAGGTTAAGTAATTTGCTCAATCATATAGCTAACAATAGAACCAGAATGCAAAATCATGTCTTCTGACTCCAATTCCAGGGTTCCTTCTGTCACATCCCAGTGCCATTAAGAGGAGACATTAGCCGTACTCTGAAAGAAACCACACATAGGCTAAAGATAAGGTTTCTACAGAAATATCATTCTTTAAAGGTTACATTTATTGTTTTTATGAGTCTCTATGAATGTGGGAGAAACGTACATATGTGTCATGTATATTATTTTGTTTTCAACTTAGAGACACAGAGGTGATGTTAACAATTGGCAATGCTGATAGTAGTATGATACATATTCAAATATTTGAGATCAAATGAAGTTTTTATAACATTTCTATTTCTTCTATGCACTTTGCATGATGAATTTCCTTGATACAGGAAAGAGTCTACAGAATCAGTTCAGTGTATTCAACTGAACCATATAAAATTGCCATTGTTCAACCATTTTTGACCCGTAATAAGGCAAATTCATATGGTTCAAACTAATGAATGAAAACTCACTGAGTGCTGCAATATGTTATACAGCTCGCTGCAATTTTCAGGACTCACTAGAAGACATGATGTAGCAATGAATTTGGAATGTCTTAGGTTTTCACCAAATTTTGGTATGGCACATACAAGGCTAAATATATGTAATAAAAATCAATAAATACTTTGCCCATTTGGTCCAATGATTTCACGCCCTGGGGATGATGCTGATCTGAGTTTTAGTTGATGACTCCAGGCTAATAGTAAACTAAAAAGAAAGTGAAATAAGAAGAAATTCCACAAAAAAGTAAAAGGTGTAATATTGTGCCACCTGTGCATTGGTTCTGTCTTTTATAAACAATTTGCAAAATTCTATTCACCTTATGAAAGTAGGGCTGTGGATGTACCTAGATGAGTTGGGAGGAGAAGAGGAGGCCCACTTGGAGGGATCCTCGTCTTGTTTATAAAAATGACCAGACTCTGGCATGCTTGTCCTTAGAAACGAACTGACAAGTTGAAACACGAGTTTCAGAACCACATTGTAGCCTGCGTATTTGGAGATGCCCATTCAGCCCTGGTGGGGCTTCGGAACTTTGTAATGCCCTTGAGAGCCAGCAACTACACCCGGCAGGAGCTGAAGGACATAGTATTCATTGGGTCTCTGGATTATCTACAGAGAGAATGGCAATTTCTCTGGAATTTTCCCCAGATACATATTCTGCCTGTAAGTATCATATAAGGAATAGTGAATATTTATAAGGATTATAATATTAATAGGACTAGAATTAATAATGATAATAATAACTTGCAATTCTACAGTGCTTACCAGATGCCAGAAACTGTTCTTAGATACTTTACTTATATTAACTCATTTAATTCTCAAAACTACCCTATGGGGTAGATATTAAATTTGTTGAACTTTAAGAATGGAAAGAGAAAATAACTTGACCAAGATTGCACAGCCAGTAAGTAACAAAATTAGGATTTAAATCCAGATGTTGTGGCTCTTGAGTTAATGCTTGAATCTCACCATGTTTTATGATCTTTGTACAAATAAGAGTTTCTCTGCATTTCTGAGTCTGATTGTAATTTAATGGTTATACTTAAGCTAATACTGGTCAGCCTTTGGTGCTCTAACTTTTCTATCTTTTCTGGAGACATTTTATATGGACCACATAATGCCACATGGTCCCTGAAAGCCATATGAAGAGGAGGGATTTTGCTTATGTGGTATTGTGGTTGCAATTATATTTTTCCTGAAGTTACATAGATCTATATCCCACTCTATGCCACCATTTCCCTGGTTGACAAATCCATTATTTGCACTAGGAAATGCCCCAAAGCATTTGAATTTTCATGAGATAATACTGCCAATATTATTACTTTTGCCAATTACTTTAAATGGCAAAAACCGTGGTTCCTTTTGCATTAATCTAATATAATAAATTTTTCAAATTTCAAAAATAATTCTCTCAAGAAGCAAATTGCATTTGCTTTCTTAAAAAGCCACCGTAAGATTCCCTGTAGTACCTCTCTTGCTTAAATTCATTGAAAGAAATTTTTTTAAAAAGATCAGCTCTTCCTGATCCAGCTAGTAGTAGAAATTTCCACTATATTAGACTCCAACCTACCTGAAGACAGAACCAGATCGATCTCTGTTTTACCACCAAGGAAAGAAGCAACTTCCACTTTGCTAGTTAACTCAGAGAGTGCAAGTTGGGTCACCTGTTTGTATTAGCAATATTGTGAGGATGCACATTTTGCCTCTAGATCCATACCCTCTCTTTCCTCTGAATGTTTTTCCTCATCACTGTTACCCTGACCCTGCTCTCTTCTTCCACCTGAGTCAGTGGCAAGGACTTGTGTTCCTCCCTCCCCACTCTCCTCTTTCTCATCCAAACTTGCTTTCAGGAAAGAATCTATGAAACTTATTCACACTAAAATATTAATGATTGATAAGGTTAAATTCATCAGATATGAGGTAACTAAGTTTTAACATCAACTCAGTGAAGGCTGGAGCTCAAAGCTCAAAAATTGCATCACTCGCAAAGAGCCACCACCATGAGCCATGATATAACATCCCTCCATCAGACAAGTGCCTCCTCTCTCTATTTTCCTCTCATTAGGGATCTGCACTTTATCCTGAAGACCTCCATGCGGCCAACATAGAGCAATGTTCCATGTGCGTTGTCTTGTCCCCTCCATCCAAGTCGTCAAGCAGCCAGATGCTGGTAGACACAGAAACTATCATGGCAACGCTCATCATCAGATCCTTGCAAACTGACTCCTCCTCTGACCCATCCCTTGCAATGCCAGGTGAGAATAGTACCCCTGACAGGAAGAAGCTAGAAAGTATGGAAAAAGAAAAGGGAATTAACTCCTCTTTGAAGTATTTAATTATGGGGAGCAGGAGGGTGAGCCAGATGTCGTCTGAGGTCCCTTCCAACCCTGAGAATCCTATGGTAGAAATAGCCCACAGTTCAGTGCTCTGGAATTCTAAGTCAAATGGAAAATGATATGCATCTTCTAAATGAAGTGCACATAACACTGTTTTTTTCATTTTGAAGGAAAAAAACACAATTTTGAAGTGTTATCATTTTTGTTATCAGTGAACATAGCAAGTGGTATGTTATTTTAATTAATGAGGTACTATTATAGTTATGATTATTATTATTAAGAAATTCTCATTGGATCTTATAGATCTAATGCAATCCAGTTAAAATTCTTAGTTTTGTGGTTGAGAGAATAAACCATGATTCTCTTTTACTTTTTGAGATGATTTCAACACATGAAGTTTAGAAGACTGACATCTTTTCTAACATCTATAGATTAAAAATGTCATCTTCAACTTCAGACTGGAAGGAGATGGTGAGAGAGAGAGATGCAAGGGTCTTTCCAGGATGGAGATTATGATTCTTTTTCCCTTTGTATTTCTCTCAGCTCCTATTGCAATTACTGTCATTTAGTTGATGTTTAACAAATACCTGTTTGATTGCAGCAAATGAGCTGTGAGCCAGACACCTGAGGAACTTCCACACATTTCACTGTGCCCAAAATGTGCCCATGGTCAATCCTCATGACAAAATTGTGATTTTTCTTCTTTCCTAAAATGAGAAAAAGTGTATACATTAGTCTATTTCTAAAAATTGGCCACCATCCCCTTGACCTAATCTGAAAGTACTATTACTGAAGAATTTTCTGTATCTAAAACAGACTTCCAATTCAAGAAATAAAAGTAAGTCATGATTGGAATCTCCTGGATCCAATCATGTAACGCGGGGATGATTGATTCTCTGTATCAAGATCAGATACTCAATCTTTGGGTCATGCAACCTCGGACCACAGCTGTCCCACTTTGCATGGCAACTGAAGAGGTTAGCACTGAAGGCATTGCAAGGCTTTCCATGATAATGGCTGTGGATAAAAACGTTCATGATTCAAACTGGGAAACCAGAAAACTCTCTCTGACTCCTAGACACTGTTGCTATGCAAGAAAATATAAGGTTATTGAAACAAAGGAAAAAACAGTAATCTAATCTTTGGTGGGCAAACTGAGTCAGCTGTTAGACAGACCTTGACTAAGCAACCAATGCTGACCCAGCAACCAGGATTTCAGGGTGTTTTGCAAAGCAGAATTAATAGCAAGGCACTTCATGAATATCAAAGTGCCTGCCAGGAGCAGCCACACTCAGGAGGGGTAAGCCATACCTCTGCTGAGCAAATTTGAAGATCCATAAAAGTGCTGTTGTATTCTGCCATAGGAATCCTTAACTTAGCAATTAGGGTCACTCCGCAGATTCACTCGTCATTTGTGTGTGTGTGTGTGTGTGTGTGTGCACGCGCACGCGCATGTGCATGCTTGTAACTGTCCATAATTGGACAGAGAAGAAGTATTCACTTTAAAAGCAGTATAAAATCATATACAAATGAAAATTCATGCACAATGTGAGCCCAGGATAAACTGACAACACCATAAGTAATTTATAAATTGATGGTCTAGGTGAATAATTCTTCCTATTACTACTATTATTAAAATTTCACCTTCAATATGGACTAGAAAAACAAAAAACTTAAGATTCGAATTTTAGTTTCCTTTATATCTAGTGATTTTAATAGTGTATTCATTCAATCAACAAAAAATATTGATTTTGTATGATATACCAGGTACTCTGTTACCAAGAAGGTTGCCCTTAAAAGAGGAGCTGACTGGTTTTGGGGGAAGGAGATTGAGGAAAGAAGGAAAAAGAATTGGAAAGGCGAAGAGAAAAGGAAGGAAGGTCAAAGTATTGAATCATCATGAATGTGCTTATTTGAAAAGATGAAAAGCAAAGGTTAGAGAAGAATGTGCTAAGTTGGGCTTGTTTGGATGGGATCATACCCATTTGTGTGACAGGGAAACATAGATCCAGACAGACTCTAAGGACCTACCTAATGAAGGCATCAGGTCTGCTTATCTGGCACTGTCACATCAGTGAAGTCACATTTTAAGAACATTTTGAGGCCAGGCACGGTGGCTTACGCCTGTAATCCCAACACTCTGGGAGGCCGAGGCAGGTGGATCATGAGGTCAGGGTGACCAACATGGTGAAACCCCATCTCTAATTTTAAAAAAATACATAAATTAGCTGGGTGTGGTGGCATATGCCTGTAACCCCAGGTACTCAGGAGGCTGAAGCAGGAGAATCGCTTGAACTGGGTGGTGGAGGTTGCAGTGAGCCAAGATCTCACCACTTCACTCCAATCTGGGCGACAGAGCAAAATCTGCCTCTAAAATTAAAAAAAGAACATTTTGAGACAACCTATGAATAGCAAAGGACCATTACCCAGAATTTTCCCCAATTACTCTGGCATCATAAGTCTCTGTCTGGAGTTTGTATTAATAATATAGATATTCCCAATTTTCACAGAAGCCTGTTTGGCCTTCTTAATCATTCTCCCCGTTTCTTAATAATACTCCTCTTGCACCATACATAAGAGGTAGAACCAGGAATACCCACCTCCAAGAGCTGAAATTATGAAAGATTGTGAGATTCTACCAGGAGGCAGAAAGCATGGTCCACAATGAACACTAAAATAAGATTTGTTGGTAGGCAGTTTTTTATCCCTTTCACTAGGGGATAAGGTAGTTCTCAACCAGTAGCAATTGGTCCCCAAGGTCACCTTACAATGGCTGGACAGTTTTGACTGTCATCATTGTGGGGATGCTATCCCCATCTAAAGGGTAGAAGTCAAAGATGCTGCTAAACATCTTTCAATACACAGGATGGTCTCACAAAATTAGAAAATGTCAACAGCAGCAAGGTGGAGAAACTCTGCCCTAACCTATCTGGAGAGCCCTTTGAGGGATCAGTGGGTTTTTCCTCATGTTCGTAGTCATGATAAGCATAAATGTGAAGCCAAGCTAAGATCACCAAGGCTATTCCCAGTAGAAATTCACCAAGGGACATTGGATGGGATGGGGGTAGGGGGAGCAGCAGAGTGAGTACTCTCTGAAGGATCAGTGAGAATGCCAGCCCTCCTGGACAGCTCCATGGGAAATTTTAGTTTTTTTCTGTAATACTCTAATTACTGCCCTGTCACATCACAAGGAGAACAGGTTGGCAAACCTAGGTACTGAACTAAATAATCTGTGGCATAATCTAAACATATAACGGTAATTAAGCCTGACAACTTAATATGCTACTGAAATTTAAATGTACAGAAGTAATCTACAATTAAGCAATCTTTTGTAATAGCACCCTGCCAGGCTGGAAGATTTCAGGTATAATACCATGTACTATTTGGTAGCAAAAATATTGACATCAGTAAAATATACCCAGGCTATGATCTGACACATTCAAATTAACCATTGCTCTAAAAGGGATGGAGTTAATGTGAAAATTCAGTTGCTCTCCTTCAGCCAGCATCAGAAGCAGATTTTCATACAGTTGCTTCAGCTGATGTGAAAGTGTCTATACCCAATTAGAACACCAGACTCTAAAAGTCAGTCTCAAGTCCTTTATTAGCAGATAACTGAAATCAGAAAGTGGGGTTCAAAAAAGGATTTCCCCATAGAGAGGTTTCTCCTTTGTAGGAAACTGATTTCAATATTTTACTGAAAATTCCAGTCAAGCCATGTATATTTTAATAGGGCTACAAAGTAGGTACCCTGAAAAGGGCATGGGTTTTGAAGTTGGTGCTGATCAGGCTGTGAAGCCTCATCCATTATTTACAAGCCATGTGATCTTGGGCATGGTATGTAAATCCTGGCTGCAGTTTTCTCATCGTCAAAGGTGATCTCGCTATGATTAACTCACAGGGTACATGTAAGAGTTATCTTACCTCTTTACAGTGTCCACTGCTCTCAGCAGCCAGAGATCTTTTATACATATTCATCGGATAATCTCATTTCCTTACTTTAAACCCTATGATGTTGACCCATGGCAATTAAAGGAAAAACTCAGATCTTGCAAGCCAGCAGGAAGCTTGGATTCTCTGCTCCTTCATCCTGTTCACACTGGCTATTTCCTACCATGGGTTCTTTATCACATCCCTCTGCAAGATGGCTTTTCCTTATTCCTCAGACTCTGTCCCAAGGTCAGAGATGCCCCTCTTGGGACCCTATCTAAAGTTGCATCTTCAACTTCAATCACTAGCCTCTAAAGTTTGGGTTTTTTCATTCTCATCAATATCCAAAAATATTTTGTATTTGCAACATGTAATATGTAACTGGGGCAAGAATGAACATAGTTATAGCATGGAGTAGATACTTTAAAAATATTTATGGAAGGAAGAAAGGGAGGGAGGAAGGAAAAGGGAAGGAAGAAAAGTAAAGAAGGAAAGAAAACAGAAAAAGAAAAGAAGGAAGGAAAGGAAGAAAGGAAAAAAGGAAGGAAGAAAGGGAAGAAAGAAGAAAGGACAGGAGGAGAGGAAGGGAGGGAGGGAAGGAAGGAAGAAAAGAAGGGAAGGAAGGAGGGAGGGAGGGAAAGAAGGAAGGAAAGAAGGAAGGAAGGGTAGGAGGGAGGGAGGAATGAGGAAGGGGAAAAAGAAAGGAAGAAAAGAAGGAAAGGAAAGAAATTACAAAGGAAAAAGGGGAAGGAAAGGAGGGAAAGGAAGAGAAGGGAGAAGAAAATGAGGCAAAGAGGGCACATGAAACAAATAAGGCATCTTAATCTGAGAATCAAATAGAACTTTAATTCCCTCAAGTATTCCTGCATTATGCAAATCTCAGAGATTTTTTTTTAAGGAAAAGTAATTTAAGGTATTTAGATTTCATCAAGAATAAGAACTATCAGTGAATCAGGATCTCTAGTCATCCTTGTAAATCTTCCTCTTTAATAGCTGTGCAAATCCAGTTAGCCCTCTGGCCTTCCATTTCCTCACCAAAAACTGAAGGATTTTGTGAAATTCCTAAGGTCACTGACAGTTCCAGACATAAACCAAATGTGTTGGGCTCTTCAGTTTTTATCCTACATTCATTACTCAGAAATGTAGGCGAAACCAGAAATATATTCAGCTGTACTCTGCATTAACAGGAAGTGGCTCTTTTCCATCTCAGTGGCAAGATGGAAAAGGTGTGAAATATCGTAGTACGTAGTATTCCTTCTGGAAACCCATCTCTCTTTGGATTTCCCCTTTTCCTGGTCTCCACCTCAGTGGCTCCATTCCTTGTCATCTTCTCATTGTCTGCTTCTCAGGGGGCCTTAGCACAGAGCTCACCTGCATTCATTCCCCTTCTCACCCTACCAATTACCTCACTCAGGAAACAAAGGACCTTCCAAAGATTTCACTCTCTTCGAAGCAGCAGGGAATCTTAATTACAAGTACATCTTGACGGTTTACAATATTTTTTTCCTCTTATGTAATAACCTCAGAAAACTTTAAGAAAGTAACCAACAGTTGTAAGCACAACTTATAATGACATTATGACACTTTTTAAAAAATGACACCATATTTTTCTATTTCTCTCCCCCACCAACTTCTCTTTTTTGAGATAGGGTCTGTCTGTCACCCAGGTTGGAGTGCAGTAGCGTGATGACATCTCACTACAAGCTCTGAACTCCTGGGCTCAAGCGACCCTCTCACCTCAGCCTCCTAGGTAGCTGAGATTTCAGCTGTGCACCACTACACTCAGTTATTTTTTTTTTTAAATTTTTGTAGAGAACGGGTCTATGTTGCCCAGGATTGTCTTGAACTCCTAGGCTCAAGTGAACCTCACATATGAGCCTCCCAAAGTGTTGGGATTATAGGTGTGAGCCACTGCACCCAATCTTCTATTCTGTTTATTTTCCCTTATGTTTTTAGTTTAAGTCAGAGACTATAAAGCTGTTTCAGGCCAGTGCCACGCATCCCCTGTTTTGGAGTCATGGCTCACAGAGGTCACTGCAGTGCCTTATCTCCAAAGACAGGAGGGAAAAAATGTCTATAACCTGAGCACAGAGGTCAAGGGCCCTGAATGACATCCCAGCCCAGTCTTTAAGAAACCCCCAGCTACTCAGGAGGCTGAGGCAGGAGAATTGCCTGAACCCAGGAGGCGGAAGTTGCAGTGAGCTGAGATCACGCCATTGCACTCCAGCCTGGGTAACAAGAGCGAAACTCCGTCAAATAAAAAAAAAAAAAAAGAAGCCCCACAGCCTTCCATATGGAGGCAGGCAGGCAGCCAGGTCTGCAGAGACATCCACAGTGCCTCCATCCAGTGAGAAGCTCCAAGAGGCAGAGAGTACGGGAGCCAGCAGCCACTCGCAGTGTGCCCTAAAGCACTCATGAGGCAGTACCACCCCTCTATTTGCAGTTTCCTAAAAATGCTACAGGCAAATTGATGTGGTTTGAGCCACTGCCTGACTGGGTTGTTACCTAGCACAGCCACTCAGTGAAGAGTATGCATGTCTTAATTGTGACATCAATAAGAAACTATTGGGAGAACTTTGCCGTTTTGTAAGTCATTTAAAGTGCCATTTAGATAGAACAGACATAGCCAGGCATGATGGCTTAGGTCCATAATCCTAGCATTCCAGGAAGCCAAGACAGGAGGATTACTTGAGGCTGGGAATTTGAGACCAGCCTGGGCAACATCGTAAGACCCTATCTCTGCAAAAATAAAAATAAATTAGCTGAGTATGGTGGCATGTGTTGGAAGTTCTAGCTAATCAGGAGGCAGAGGCAAGGGGATAGCTTGAGCTCAGGAGTGAAGGCTGCAGTGAGCTCTGACGGCACCACTGTACCCCAGTCTTGGAGATTGAGCAAGACCCTGTCTCAAAAAAAGAAAAAAAAAGAAAGAACACACACACACACACACACACACACACACACACTCCCCTTCCCACATTTATCAAAAGGAGATGCTGAGGAAACCCAAATAATAATTTTTTTGCTAAACATAGTAAAGGATTTGAGATTTGCACATGAGAGTAACTTTGCTAAGATAAAGTACCAAGTTACATGATGTTCTTCTACATTTTGACAAGTTTTGTAAGGCATTGTGTTTGTATTTATCACCTCTTTTCTTCTTTGCAGAGAATACTCCAGGTTACACAAGTGGACCTAATGGGAAATCAAAGCATCAAAGAGTCCCTATCCTCACTGAATTGAGTAAGTTGTGTTTCAAGGGCAAAATTCAATGGAGAAATGTTTGTGATATATAACTGATGTCCCAAGGTTCTTTTTGGAATGCACAGTCAAAGGACTCAGGAACCAGAATGAGGCTCAGAGCTTTAAGTGCTTGCCTGGATGTTACACTGGGCTTTGATCCAACTGGGAATGTCAGTATATCTGATGTCAGTGTGCAGAAATGACATCTGCCTTCTCCACTCTTCCAGTTACCAAGAGAGGGAGGGGGACCAGCAACTGGCAGAGTCTTATTCAGAGGGAGGGACCACAGATTGGAAAACTGCTAGAAAGAATCTCCCTGTACTGACTAGTCAACCCCATCATAGGACTTTTGGTCCTGACTATGAAGATGTGGAGAAGCCCACTGATCCCTCAAAGGGCTCACCAGACAGATTAGGGCAGAGTTTCTCCACCTTTGTACTATTGACATTTTCTAACTTTGTGAGGCCATCCTGTGTATTGAAAGATGTTTAGCAGCATCTTTGACTTCTACCCACTAGATGGGGATAGCATCCCCACAGTGGTGACAACTAAAACTGTTTCCAGCCATTGTAAGGTGACCTCAGGGGACAAATTGCCACTGATGAGAACCACTCTATCCCCTAGAGAAAGAAATAGAAAACTGCCTACCAGCAAGTCTTATTTTAGTGCTCATTGTGAACAATGCTTTCTTCCTCCTGTGAGGTAGAATCTCACAATCCTTTATAATGCCTTCCTTTCCAGCAGTGACACCAGGGCTGGGGCCAGGATAAGGCAGGAGAGACATGAGGGGTACAGACTTAGACAAAGTGCTCATCCTTGGTGTCCCCAAATTTTGTGTCCTATGTATTTTCCCCATATCACATTAATCCCAGCCCTTAGTGATACTTCCTTAAAACGGCCAAAAAAAAAAAAACTCTCAAAGAATTAACAGAATATGCTGTTATCTCTCACCAACACCAAACAAAGCAAGAAACCCCCAGGCACAGGGAACTCTGGGAACAGAAGACAAGGAAGGGAAGGGTGCCCAAGTGCATTTGGTGGGGTGCATTGCTGGGGCGCCAGGGGACACATTGGATTTACTACTGAGTATAGTTGAAGAGAAAAGGAGAAAATCCCAGAGAAGAGGCGAATGGTGCCATTAGCACAGATTGAACCAATTCAGAGATGATCTCTAAAAACTGGTCCTGACTGTGATTTGACCCGATTTTACTAAACAGAAAAATGCATAATGGGCATTTTATGAGCTAGATTACCTAAACCATTGGGATTTATCCAAAATTAGATGAACATGTAGACCTCTTATCCTACAAACAAAGCAGAGAAACTTAGAGAGGAATCGGCAGGTGTCACTGCCACATGAGTTGGGAGTGACAGTGTCGCAGGTGAGAAGTGAGGCACTGCCTTGTTGTTACCTGGCTTTCCTGGCCATTTTCTGGAGCAGAGGCTCTTGAAATTCAGCTTTGAACATCCCAGACCCCTGGATCCTAGTACCTGCCTGTCTACTTGTAACCACCTCGAAGCAGTTTTTAATTACGTTTTATTTTTTTCCT
This sequence comes from Aotus nancymaae, assembly GCF_030222135.1. Lineage (NCBI taxonomy): Eukaryota > Metazoa > Chordata > Mammalia > Primates > Aotidae > Aotus > Aotus nancymaae. The sequence goes on along the minus strand of NW_026988494.1, from coordinate 2,509,354 downwards.
CCACTTTGAACTGTCTTTAACTCCTGAGCTGTATACAGTTGGCTATCTGTATCTGTGAGGCATTGGTTCCATAACTCACTCACTCCCCACTCCTCCCCTGGCCCTACTTCCTGAAGACACCAAAATCCATGATCTTCAAGTCCTTTGTGTAAAGTGGTATAGTACCATCAACCCTCTGTATCCACGGGTTTCATCTCTGGTTAGTTGAATCCTTGAATGCAAAACCTGTGGAAATGGAGGGTCAACTGTGTATGCCAAATGCATTAATTCAAAGAAGACTATAAGCCAGAGTGGTTGGGAAGAAATCATCCAGTTTCTCACTGACCCAGAGGTGCATCTTGTCACTCTCCAGGGACTTAGAGATTTTGTTTCTGGCACCAGGTGGTGCTTGTCAAGTTAGCCTAACACGCCACCTGCCAGCTCACACAGGTTCTTGTTGTCTGACTGGCTGGAAAGGGTCACGTTGACATGGGAATTGCAGGTCTGATGTTCTGCACCGCTTTGGTACAGAATGCATGGGAGTCTGCAGAGAAATAGCCAGGAAAGCTGAGACCATTAGTTTAGGGTGATACAGCAGGATTTGGACAAAGGCTCATGGAATGTGTGTGTGTGTGTGTGTGTGTGTGTGTGTGTGTGTGTGTGTGTAGGGTTCACAATGCAAGGAGAGGAATGTAGATGTGCACAGGAGATGTGGGTTGATATTAGTCATCCTTGCTCATCTTTTGTAAAAATAATGCTGTTCTTGAAATAAAATGATTAATTAATATCACTTCCTTCATTAATGTCACTTCCCCCAAACTTACTGAGGAATAATTTAAGGCCCTGGGGGATAATCCAGTCACAGCGAGCAATGGATTCTGAGTTGCATGTCCAGTAGATTTGTTTGGATTGGTCATTTAAATAACTGTAGTATCAAGAACTGTGGAGAGTCTAAGACTATCCTACTTGCAAAGCAACAAGTTCACCTGCCCCAGTCTCATGGATGCTGACAGAAGATATGAGACTCCTGGATCAGAGACCAAAACAAAACAAAACAAAACCAATCAGTTGATTACTCAGAGTAACAGCAGCCAGAGTATTCTCACTTCTGTGTTGGTTGCCCAAGCCCTGCTTTCCACAAAGTGGCATGAAGAGGCCCAAGTGACACCTGTATCCACAGTAGATTGCTCTTTAGGATAGGAACCTAAGCTCAGGAGACCAGAGTCTTTTATAACACGCAGTAAGCATGCCTTCCTTTTGCTCCCGTGGAAGACAGCATCTCTACCTTCCAATGCTGTTCTTCAGACAAACACACTTTGGGAGGCTGAGGCAGGTGGATCATTTGAAGTCAAGAGTTTGAAACCAGCCTGGCCAACATGGTGAAACCCTGTCTCTATTTTCAGTACAAAAATTAGCCAGACATGGTGGTAGACACCTGTAATTCCAGCTAGTTGGGAGGCTGAGGCATGAGAATTGCTTGAACCTGGAAGGCAGAGGTTGCAGTGATTGCACCACTGCATTCCAGCCTGGACAATGGAATGAGACCGTCTCAAAAAAAAAGTCTAGGAACAAAGGCAACATTGTCTCCTAGGGGAGAACAGTGTCTCTCCTCTCACACTCTGCAAAGACCAGCTATATTCACCTCAGAGGCTGCCTACAGGGGTCTGGGGCCAGAATAGACATGCTGATGGAGCCTGTGCCAGTATAGACATGCTGATGGAGCCTCTGCCAGTATAGACGTGCTGATGGAGCCTGTGCCGGTATAGACGTGCTGATGGAGCCTCTGCCGGTATAGACGTGCTGATGGAGCCTGTGCCGGTATAGACGTGCTGATGGAGCCTGTGCCGGTATAGACGTGCTGATGGAGCCTGTGCCGGTATAGACGTGCTGATGGAGCCTCTGCCGGTATAGACGTGCTGATGGAGCCTCTGCCGGTATAGACGTGCTGATGGAGCCTGTGCCGGTATAGACGTGCTGATGGAGCCTGTGCCAGTATAGACGTGCTGATGGAGCCTGTGCCAGTATAGACATGCTGATGCATAATTTGGCTACTGCTATACTGGCCTCAGTTAGGATGATTCCCTAAGCCCTTGCCACACAGAGTGCGATTCATGAATCAGCAACCTCAGCAGCATCTGGGAGCTGGCTAGACATGTAGATTCTCAGCCTACACCCTAGACCAGTGAATCAGAATCCGCATTGCAACCAGATCCCCAAGTGATTCCTATGCACATTAAATTTTGAGAGGCACTGGGCTTATGTGACTCTAGGAAGCCAAGTAAATGCCAAGTCATCCATTGCATAGTATTTTGAGAAATAAAAGCTTTTAACTGGGCTGACCACATATTCCTATTTATTCCTATGATTTCAGGGCAATTTTTAAGCATGCTCTCTTTTGCTCCCCAAAATATCCTGGTTTGAAGGATAAATTATACAAGGATGGCAATAAGAAACACTTCTTTAGAAACTAAGCCTGTGCTCCAGGAATGTCCCCTTGATGGTGAAGGTACCCAACAGATCTATCTATCTTTTTTGGGAAGGAAGACAATTAGAAAGAAAGAAAAATGCACTTACTGAAACAGTGGTAGATCCCACAGAGACCCCAAAGTAGATATTAGATCTTCTGATCAAGTGGTCACCCCTTGGCCTGCATGGATGGCACTTCTTATGTTCTTAACCTGGTCTGCTTGTCTTTCCTTTTTGCCTCTTGCCTTGCAGAAAATCCTTCCAACATTCACTTTATTGAACAGCCCGGTGGACTGGAAGGGTCTCTCCAAGAAAGAAACCTGCATCTCAGCACTGCCTTTTCTACAGGCACTGTTTTTTCCGGCAGCTTCTTGGATTCTCTCTTGGCCACGGTGAGAACAGCTGAGTAATGGAACCCCCAAGACCAAGCCCCCTGCAGAGAAGTAAGCAGGTAGAGTGGGGCCGTGTGGATGATAACCCGGTTCCACATTCTCTTTGATTTTCCAAAAGAAGCTTGTTTCCGCACATTAATTTATCTTTTCTCATAACTACTTGGTATGGGAAGCAACATTTTCACATTTTCAAGATTAAAAACTTGAGACCCTTGGAGCCAGAACCTCTGATGCCAGGAAGAGTGAGTGCTTCAAAGGCATCTCTGCAGACCAGGCCCCTTGGTGTCAGAGCTCAGTAGACACGGCTTTCCTCTCCCTCTAAAATCCTCCCAACCAGTCATATGGAAATAGGCCATAAAGGGACCCAGGAAGACTTTCAGGCCATACAGGGTTTCAAGGAAGTTGCTCTGCCCTTTGCTGTTGTGAGTTTTGTTCAGAGCTAAGTCAAATCTCCCTCCATGTTGCTCCTCTCATGGGGTGGATTATTGACTACATGGTTGTTCTTCAGTTTTCAGCACCTCTTTAGCCACCTGGCAGATCGTTTCCATCCATTAGGATTCCCCTGAGTGGAATTAATTCACCCTACAAATGCCCACTGAACACCTACCTTGTGCAGGGCACTGTTCGGGTGCTGGGGAATCAGTGTGAGAATGACAGAAGCCTCACCCACATGGGGCCTGCTGAGTGGAGGAGATTGGCATATGCATGATAAATAAGTAACACAGAGGGATGCCAGTTACAAGGACTAAGGAGGTGTGAGGTAGGAAATGTGGACTTCAGGGAAGGAGTTGCAAGATTCAGTAACGCCTTCTCAGGGAAGGCGGTACGGAGAAGGCGGCAGGCGAACCCAGCTCTGGCGGAGAGGAGAGAACACAGCATTCAGAGGCAGTGATGTGGGAGCACTCCCCAAGGTGTTCAAGGAATTTCAAGTTGACTGAGACTCACAAGATCAGTGTGTAGCCATTTGTGAATGACTTGCAAGAATTCTTCCAAAGGAAAGCCACATAACCGTTACCTCACACACTCCTCCCATCCAGGATTTTCAAGGGGAGAGCTGCAAAATGGCTGGATGTCAATATTCAGATGCTGAAATTCAGGAGAGTCTGAGCAGTCGATGAACTTGCTGCCTTCTGAAAGTGAACTTGGAGAGGCATCATTCCTGAATTTCAGGGATGCCTCAAGGCCCAGTTTGCAAGTTTAAGGGATTAGGGCTGGGCATATGCATCCCCTTCCTGACATCAATGTCATTCAGCATGGAAGGGATTGTGTTGCCCTGGGCTCTGCCTCTCTAAGCCATGGTACGGGTCTCATACACCCCATCAAGCTCTTAGAGAGATAATACCACTTTAGCAGTAGTTTAACATTAAACGAATTGGTAGAGTGCATGGCTTCTAAAGAGTTAAGCAGCTCAGCCTTTGCTGAGCCAGGGAGGCACTGGAGAAAGTCAAGTCAGGTTACTTTTCCAAGAAGGTGGTTGTGTCGGAGAAAATGTTATACCACTGTCTGTCACTGATATGTCAATTAACTCGCCTGGAATTAATGACTGGAGTGTCAGGCAGGAGGTGACTTTCGATGAACTTGACCTGTCTGCAGATTCATTTCAGATGGGTTTCAGGTCCCAGTTCTCTTCAGAGATACTTAGATGGCAGGCAGCTTCATGCTTTAAATTAAACTTGAGACAATTAAATACCACCAGCTCACACAGGCAGGAACAGAACCACAGACTCTGTTTAGAGTTGGTCAGAAGGGCAGGATGGACAGAGAAGGGCTGAAAGAGTAGGGACAGCAACAAATGAACACACAACACAAGCCAGCATGAGGAACATAGACTTGGTCATAAGAATCCTGATGCCTCCCACCATTCAGCAACTGAGCGTGACGTTGGCCTTGGGTGGTCTAAAGAGTGGGGCTTCTTCCCAGGCTGCCTTCAGATATTGGGTCAGTGGGCTTCACTCAGTGGAAAAGGAAGACTCTTGCTGGAAAACAAAATGTGCTACATAGAAAAAAAAAAGGCCACACAATGTGACCTATTATTGGGGTTGTCGCATGAGGTCACACCCACAGCAGATCATCAGCTTTGCCTTAAGAACTCTTGGTAAGTACTTATTTTAGGACTGGCACTTGCTCAAATGAATTTGGGTAGGGATGGCAATGGAGCATCAGAGAAAAAGGTGTCTTTTATGTCAAGGGTGCCAAGTGAATCTTGAACCTCTAAATCTCTACCTAGCAGTCTTCTGCCCCAGCTCTTGAATCTTTCTGGCACAGCAAAATGAACATACTGTAACGCTATTTAATGATGGGCTGAACTAGGCCATTGAAAATAATTGTGAATGTTTTCCTTCTCGTTTCCCTTCTCCCTGCACCTGACTCTACTGCTTTTATGTGCTTCCTTATAAGTGTGGGTGACTTCTTATCACCAAAGAAAGACCCAAGGGTCAAGCCTGAGCCTCCAATCCCATTGTCTCCTTTCTTCCGGGGACCACTGATCTTGGGTGGACTCTGGATCTTACCACCTGGTCACATGGAAATACCCTTGGAGAGAAAGAGAACATTTATCACCTTTCAATAAAAACATCTGGAGTCACTACAGAGGCTCCTGAATACGTTCTCAAACACTTCAGATATTCTCCATATGTGCTGGAGCATCTCCTGGCTGAGGGTTGGTAGGAAGGCAAAGACCTTGATCTCCCCATTAAGTTAGAAAGGCAGTTATGGGTCCTGGAGCTCTGATCCCCCACAGAACCCCAAGGCAAACATTACTGAAGATCACAGTATTCGTCCCCCAGATCATACCTTTCCCTACATAGGTCTCTAAGCATCTTATTTTGATGAGTTTTCTTGTTGAGATAGTATCAAGAATAATAGCTATCTATCCTAAGAAGAGTAACATTTCTCAAGCACTTACCCAGAGCCAAGGAGTTCACTAAGTGTATTACCTCCATTACCCGGTTTAATTCTCCTGTCAAATACGGAAGCTTAGCTGGCTAAATAATCTCCCAAAGGTTGCATCATTTACAAGTAATGAGTTAGTTTTCAGATCCAAGTGTATGTGATCCCAGAGTCATTCCTTGCTGCCACAATCAACTGGTCCTCCAGAAATCCATTTCTGTGATGATCAATGTCCTTGCCACACAGGGATTTTCAAGTTTAGGTAAGAGGGCTTCTTCCCTGAGAACGCTCGGTGCAGAAAGGAGGAGATGTGCCCACCCTGCCTTGCTCACTCATACCTCTTTCCTCCATCAGAGCAACTCTACTTTCATCTGTGGCATATTAGAGGCACCTGCATAAGATTCGATTGCACGAGAGACGTCTGTTGTTAGATTTTGGAACTCATTCCCTTGAAATTAGGATACAGGACCAAGAGAGAGGCATAACATAAACAGAATCCTGTTCTCCTCTATTCTGAGACAGGGTTCCAATTTCCAGCCAGAAGTCCTGTGCAGGAGGCAGGAGTCACATCTTGCCCCATTTTTCATGTCCCTTTTTTCTCATAATATTCCTCCCCAAAACTTGTCTTCTGTGTTTGACACAACCTGCAGCCCAGCTTAATGCACCAAGAGATTGTGTCCCATTGCAACACAGAGGTTACAGAGGTTACAGTTAGACTCTACCCACACTACACAGAAGGTCAAGGCTAAGAGCAGATGCATTCAGGACAGGTTCCCTGAATGCATATGCTAATGCCTCAGCAGTTTCTGAAACAAGATGAGAACACTAGCCAGTACTTCAGTCCTGGTGAACTACATTTTCAACATGATATTAAGGGCCCTCTTCCTTCCCATGTGTACTCAGACACCTTCATAGTGCTCTTCCACCATTCTCTCTCCATCGCCCCTAATAAACACCAAGAATAAATGTGTAAGTCCCAGGAAGGCCATAAAGCCCACAGTAATGTGCTGTGAACTTGTCACTGCTTAGAAATACTAAGGGTTTGTTTAAATTTTCATGCAATTTTAAAAATTCTATCCCTTGATAGGCCTGTGCAATTTTTTTCAATGTAAAATAATGGATTTTCCCTACAAACTTTATGATGCAGTTGACATTAGAATGGCTTCAAGTACCCCTGGTATGTTACCTTAAACTGACCCAGCTGAAGAAATATGCCTACAGGATACAATTCAGATTTGCTTTTAATCTTCTATCAGTTCAATGCTATAAAAATGAAAATACGGTGGCGCAGGCAGGCTCATATGCAAGATTCCTATCTGGTTCTACAACAAAAGACTTTCAAAACTAGATGTGAACTTGGTGAGCATGTTCCTTTACCCATAAGGAAAGTCAAGCCAACAGAAGTTACATGACTTTCTTAAGGTCACTTGACTTGTTAGTTGCAGGTTTCCTATCGTATAATCTCACTCTGAGATTAGAAGTATTCCTGGAGGAATGCTTGATTCTTAAGGCCTTTGAGGATTCTCAGAATGCAAAGCAGCATTTGGCTAGGATGTTAGCATCTATACCATTAGGTAATATTCTAGGTTATGACAGGGACCACAACATTCACAGTAGCTAAAAGTTACAACATTATGAGCAGGAACATTTTCTAACATTGAAAGTCCAAGTTCCAGTAAATAAGATGATATTAGAAACATTGACCAAGTTTGAAAGTCTGAAATATTCCAAGTGCTCTTCAACTTGCAGATTTTCATGTGAAAGACAAAAGGGATGGAGAGAGAGAACAAGAAGGAGGGAGGGAGGGAGAGAGGGAGGAAGGGAGAAAGGGAAGGAGGGAGGAAGGAAGTAAGGAAGGAAGGGAGAGAGGGAGGGAGGGAGGGAGGGAGGGAGGGAAGGTATGTTGAGAAAGGTCGGTGTCAGAGAACCCCAAATAATAACAGGAGATGAGTTCACAGAATATAGGTGACATGTAAATCCCATTATTTTTCTCAGTATAGAATTATAATCCTTTTGATGTCAGAACTGAAAAAATGATATATTCAAAGGCTAAGCCTCTTTCAGTTAAATATGTAAAGCACATTTTTCCCCAGAGCCATTGACACCAGGATAACCCTAGAATTTGCACCTTTTCTTTAATCAGTGGAGAATTATTCTAACAGCATTATGCTTGATCACTGTACACTATGGCCACATGTTCTTAAATGGATTGTAATTCAACCTGGATTTATGTCCTCCACTCCCCCACCAGATATTGGGGACTTTATTCCAGAAGCACCTTTCTGGGTGGTAGTGGAATGCAACAAAGAAGAGACATAAGGAGGAGGACATCACTCAGGAGATTCTTGTAGTCTGAGGACTAAAGTGAAGTCGTCTTTTAACCTAAAAAATGCTGGAAAAGTTATTTTTAGTATCTTGTTATTCATATAGATTATATTATTACTTAATTCAGTTTGTCCCAATCACATCTACATTTTATCAGAATATTTGTTTATTTGTTAAAAATTACCTATCCATTGAAGTCAATATTCTTACAGCTTTCAAACACCTGCCTTGTTCAATGCACTACTGAGGATATGAGTGTTATGTAGACTTAGTCTGTCTTCTGAAGGAGCACATTATCTTCAGGAAGTATTGCTCAGTCTGATCTGAGGACTACCAGTGTCAGAACCTCTCAGGGTGCTCTTTAAATCCCAATTCCCACTCCTGTCCATATATTCTGATCCAGGAGATCTGGGATCCCAGAAATCTACACTCATTAATGTCACTTCAGATGATCCAGATACATGAGAAGAAATGATAAAGAAAACAGAATTTAGCAATGTGTGCAATTTATTTTACTTAATCCTGCAACCAATGCTGGAAGGTAAGTGTTACCATGTCAACTTTAAAGATTATAAAACTGTTGCTGAAAAAAACAACCAGACACGGTGGCTCATGCCTATAATCCCAGCACTTTGGGAGGCCAAGGCAGGTGGATCACATGAGGTCAGGAGTTAAAGACCAGCCTGGCCAACATGGGAAAACCATGTTTCTACTAAAAATACAAAAAAAATAGCCAGGCCTGGTGGTGCACACCAGCAATCCTAGCTACATGGGAGGCTGAGGCATGAGACTTGCTCAAACCCAGGAGGCAGAGGTTACAGTGAGCCAATATTGTACCACTGCACCCCAACCTGGGTAACAGAGTGAGACCCTATCTCCAAAAAAAAAAAAAAATTATGAATTGCCCAAAGCACTCAGCTAGGATATGACAGTCCAAGATTCAAACTCAAGTGTGTTCCATACAAGCAACTAACTATGAAATATAGAAGAATGAAATAAAGTAAAAGTCAGTGCCCATGGAATCCCAAAGAAAGAGAAATTTCCTTCTACTGAGAAGACCCAGGAAAGAGTCACCAAGCTGATGAACCAGAGGTTCAAAAGCAAATGCATGAAGTGGTAAAAGAACCACGTGAGCACCTGTAGATAGACTAGCATGCCCCAGAGGGAACAGGTCATGGAGGAGACAAGCCTGGCAAGGGAGACTGCATCTGATCCCAAAGGTTTTGAAGGCCATGGTGGAGAGAGAGGGCCTCGTTTTATGTCAGGACACTAAAAGGTTGAGGAGATAGAGATCATGATCTGATTTGTGTTTCTGGGAATTTCTGGGAAAGCATTGTAAACAATGGGGTGCAGATGAACAGAAAATCAAGACAGAACAAGAAGTAAAGAGGTTCTTGTGATAATCCAGGTTTCAGAAGATGGATCCCTGAATTTGAAAGTAGAGAAAATAAATGGTAAATGTTTTAGAACAGTAACAATTGAAGTTCTTCCTGCCATTTATTATAAAAACAAAATGATTGTTTTTAGGTAATATATAAAAATAGAAATTCTCATTTCTAATAAAGCCGAAGTCTAATTTAAATACAATGAAGGATGGAAAATTTAAAAATGTTATATATTCAACACATTTGAGAAAATCTAGTGGGTAATACATTCCAATGGCCTTTCCATGTATGTTAATGCCTGGTCCACACTGAATGTGGTAGCAATCCTGGAGAAAGAGAGTTTATTAAAATGGCTGGGATTATTCAAACTCAAGCTCATTTCAAAATAAGAAGTGTGCCATGTCTTCCTCTAGTTTCATTTGGATGCCAAAGATTCTGAAACCCTATTTACTTAATTATTAAACACCTATAATTTCTAAAATATAATGAGAGCTATGGGAAATCCAAATGCTAATAAGACCTAAGTCAATATCTGTCCCTAAGTAGGTCACAAACAAAAGGATTATAAGTAAATTCACATCCAGAAGGCTCAAATAGGGATGACAATAATATCAGCAGTTCCCTACTGGAAAATCTATAGAAAGTTTCAGTAAATATATATATTTTTAAATATACATTGATGATGATTAGGGTATCTGTGGCCTGACATATATACCTCCTCTGGTCATTTTGGGAAGAGGGGAATCCTTGGTGTCAGTATCATTATCCAGTTTCTTCTTCATGTGCAGTGTAATCTCCAAGGAAGAACTGGGTTAGTGTTCCTTTCTCTGCACTTGGCCTGACCTAGCACAGTACCCAAACTGTAATTCTTCAGTTGCATTCGATAATTATAATGAGAAACACCGTTCTACACCATCAGGTCCATGTTAAACAGCAATGCCCTCTAAAACTCCAAACCTATGCTTCTCCACTGTTCACATATTGGCTCTTCTGACTTTGCTTGTGGCTTGTCTTTGTTTTCTAGGCCTTCTACAATTATCGTGTCCTGGAATTGCTTCAGATGCTGGTGACAGGAGGAATAAGTTCTCAGCTGGAACAACATTTAGATAAGGATAAGGTCTATGATCTGTCAGATAGCTGCACGACGCTCTTGTCTGGAAGAAAGCGGTGTAAGCTGGGGCTTCTGTCTTTACACCAAACCATTTTATCAGACGTTCAAGTGAGTCTACTCTTCTCCAAACTCAGTTTTTCACTTCCTTACCTCTCTGAGCTTCTGAAAATGGTCCAGGCTATTTGGGTTCATAGATATCCCATAGCACAGAAATAATAACAGCAAAAATAACAAAAAAAAAAGAATAGAACTTTATATTCATAGAGTATTTTACAAATCACAGTGTGTTCATATGTTATATTTATTTTTTACAATAATTATGGGACGTAGATAAAGCAGTTGTTATTATCCCCATCTTCCAGATAAATAACCCGAATCTACAGGGAGCATCAGAGAGGCCCTGCAACTTTGTACCTTGACAAGAGTATTCATAATAATTATAACAGCTAACGTTTATTGAGTATTTTCTCTGTGCTTGTCTACTTTAGTATTTTTTCCACTTAATCTGCTCATGGATTTATATGGTAGGTATTATTACTAATTCTATTTAACAGATCAAGAAACTGGAGCTCACAGAGGCAAGGACTTGCCGGGGACCACATTGTCAATCGGTGTCAGAGCAGAGACCCAGCTACAGCAATTTGACCCCAGGCCTGCCCACTCTCCCGATACTTAAAATGCTAAAGAAATCAAATAATGTCAGCTGAAATCAGCCAGAAGCCTTCTGTACTTGGGTCTAAGAATCTGGCTGAACTAGCGAGTGAAAAGTGCTTGAGTTTTCTTAGCCAAGGGAGCTGGTAAACAGTAGGTTACAGCAAGGGAGAAATAATAATTCTGGAAAATTCCAATGGAACATCCAGGCATTTGGAAATCAGAGTAGAGTCTAGCCAAGAAATGAGAAATCAACTTGTCAATGTGGTGCCTTCTGGTTTGGTTTTAATTGGCATTGCACTCAGGTGTCCAGTGTTATTGCTAGGGGTAGGCCTCCAAGGAAACATCTTTTGTTGATTCAGAGGACATTAGCAAAGGCCCTGGGTAGAACACTATACCCGGTGCGTGTCGATGTGTGCTGCCAAAAGGGTCAAATCCCATATTCTGTGCGTTAGCGTTCCAGGTGTAAACCACATTCCAGAAGCTCCCTCAGTGTCATTCGGTTCTTTGCATTTCTGTAGTACTGGGTTCCTCACCTACAGGTGGACTTGTGAGTGTATATAAGCCCAGGAAACTGCACTAGCAACTTCCTGTTGGCATCAGAGAGGACGGTAGGCTTGTCCCCACTCCTCTCCCTCCTCTCTACATTTATGCCATGTCTTCCCTTTGTTCTTTATCCTGAGGAATTACAGAACTGAACAGATTGATCTCTTTTGATCTTGCTGAGCCTATTCGCTGCTGCAGGGGCTTGAAACTGTTGTCTATTCATGTGATCTTGTCGGCTATAGCCCAAGAACAAGGTCAAGATGAGTATTTGGGACTGTGATCTGTTTTACAGCAGGATAAGATGACTCTCAAGATGTTATTTAGCATCCCCTAACTCAGTATGTATCTCAAAAGCTGCATTTTCCAACCTGTTGCTCATTGTTATTTCATAGTGGTTGCCAGAATGGCAATAGTAATAAAGACAAGCACAACAATATGTCACACCACACCCACCAGAAGCTCTTGAAAGAGCCAGAATGGTAAAAACAATCACTGGGATTAGAGTTTCAGAACTAAACATACAGTTAACTATCTATCCACCTGACACTGCCACCACAAAGATATTGGGAAGTGGCTTACTTACCAAGCTTCTACTACCAGGAAAAGCAAACCACACTCCAGTGAGTGCTTATAATTGCTTAATCAAAGTGCCCAGCAGACATATGTTTGTCTCTTCTTTCCCCAGCCAAGAGACAACTTTGGACAACTGTTCTGTGGCTCGTTAGATCTTTTTGGAATCCTATGTGTTGGGTTATACAGAGTAATAGATGAAGAGGACCTCAACCCGGAAAACAAAAGGGGAGTATGCTAGATTGGAAAGCACCATCCACCCATCCAAGCGTAAGAACCGAGGCTACTTTATACAATGTGAAAGGGAATTCCAGAGCTCCGGGTCCACGGTGGCAAGGAAGGGTGCATGGAAAATAAAGAACTATGTAAGAATGAGGAGGGATGGGTATAAACAAGAGGGGCCTGGATAATTAGGGTCCAATTAATGCTGGCCATGTAAGGAGAACGGAGTTTCTGTCCCCCAGTGAAAACTGAAATGTGGAGCTAGATTTTAAATCAGCTCCACATTTCAATTTTGTGACTTACTCCTCATCCATGTCTGTATAGCTTTCCAAAGCTGAATGCCACTATCCAGATTAGAAAGATGTACTAGTTTTCTGCTGGACTCATTGGGTAAATATTGATTAAGCTCTTCTTTTCTAGCCATGGTGCTTTTTACATATAAATCATGGGAATGATATGTTCGGCTTTCGATTTAAAGAAGACCACTCTGACAGCCGCAAGGAAGACAGAAATGCAGGTAGAGGGCAAAGGAAAAGGAAAAGTTACAGTCTGGAGACAACACAATTGTGTATGTCCAGACTAAGATCCCCACAGAGAGAATGGACAGGATTCAGTAGGGAAGAAGAAATTGAAAGGAATAGGTGGAAATAGATTGATGGGACCTGTTCCAGGAGAAAGGAGAAGGAAGCCAAATTACTCAAAGTGGAGCGGTCTTGAATAGAAAATAACAACAGCAAGTTTTCTGGCCCAGAGGAGAAAAAGAGAAAAAAAAAAGAGATGCCAAGGCAGATCTAGCTCTAGGAGAGGGCTAGGCTTGCCGGAATTTTTATCTCACACTAGGATTTCTCAGTGCACGTGCAGTCATTGCTGAGAGAATGATCGAAAGGAGTCAACGTTTAGATTAGCTATTGAGAGGAGTGGAAGCGGAGGCTTATTGTGAATTTGTGAAGAAATACTAGACCATATAGTGAAAGAACAAAGACTGGAAATCCCAAGGACATTGAATAGTAGATGTACTCCAGGTTAAGGGAGTGAGAGAGAAAGTATGACGAGAAGCTGTAGTCAGCAATGATTTATTGAAACTTAAGATTTTAAATGTGGAAGAATTTTAGAAATTATAACATCTAGGACATGGCCAGAAAAGTGATTTGGAGGTAAAGATTATTGGGTCCTGGAAGTCATAGCAATGTGCCTGAATGCTGGAGTTGTAAACCACATAGACACTGCAGGCACATAAAAGAATGGCTGCACTTGAGTTTGAAAGGAAGAGCATGTCAAGTGCCAAAGGCCAAAATCAGAGTGGAGGTCTATAGAAGACTCTGATGGATATGGAAAGAAGGCACTTTATAGCACCCACCTCCAAGACAGTAGGGGAGGAGTGATGTTCTGGAAATGGCTCTCCCTCTCTCCCTCTCTGCCTGAACTCCACTCCTCCCCCAAACACCTCTGTACAGCCCTTGCAACATGGTAACTGGGAGAATATATAGCTTATATTAACACTTGAGGGGACCAGGGTGGGGGGTGGTGGAATTGTTACTTTTGTTTTAAACAGAATATGTGATCTTGTTCCAGAGATTTTTTTAAGAATAAAATTGAGGTTGTAGAGGACTCGGTGGGAAAGGTAAAACTGGGTAGGTTATTCAGTGAAGGAAGTTCAATGGTGCCTCGAGATCTACGCTATGAAAGAGGTGATCATTTGAGGCACTAGCGAGACAATGCAGGACGAAAGTCATACAAGGCTACCCTGCCTCAATATTCCCACATAAGCACTGTTGCCCTCACATTGGGCATTTGCTGCGTACTTGATGCTGTGTTAAGGCTTCTGGGTATTCTTTAGGGTTCACTGACATTTGTTATTTACTTGCCAGTCAGGGTTTCAAATAGAACATTTTTTAAATGCTTTTCTCCATTGGCCAGGCTACATTCCGTGTGAAAGTTGGTGGCATAAGTATTAGGTTAGAGCAGGTCTAAGCCAGGATGAAAACACCTGAAATACATGTCATCTTCCTATTGACAAAGCTTGGCTAAGTGGTCAATATTGTGGCTGCTGAATTCATGAGTATAGTGTCTATTAACAGCAAACAGACCTGGAGTAGGGCCATTAGACATCAACCAATCCAAACCACAGTCTTCCCCGCTCCCACGAGAACGAAAGATGAGCACAGCAAGGCATTTCTACTTCAGAACCTCTCCTCTTGCACTGTGCTTCAATAGTAAGTATTAAATAGATATTTACTATTAATCAGAAACCCAAGAAGCAAAGCAAAACAAAAACATTTTCTCTTTGGGCCCAGCAAGATGACTTCTTTATTTGGGCCACTGCCTGTCGCCACACTGGCCGGCTGCAGAGCCTCATCGTTTATCTTTGACTTGTCTTACAGGTTTGTGATCACCCGGCCAGCCAATGGCTTCACCTTGCTGCCCTCAGATCTTGTGTTTTGTGCCATACCCTTCAGCACTGCTTGTTATAAAAGGAATGAAGAGAGCTTACTGCAAAAGTCAAATGAAATTGTAAATAATGCACCACAGACAACAGAGACATATTCAGACCCAAATTTTCCTCCTACCATTGATCCAGGTGATGAAACATTATATTCACCAGTCTATCCTTATGAGTCTAGAAGTAAGTCTCCTTTTGCTAAACAAACATCTTGGGAACAGAGTAGAACACACAGTGTTACATCATCCCCGATACTTTTAGGTGACAGTGCAAATGAAAATGGAAGGCAAACCTCAGACAAGGAGGTTTATGATGAGGACTCCTTTGCATATTCAGAGCCGCACTAGACCTGCCCATATTCTTCATGTGCTCTTCACTTGCTTCTTACAAGTCATCTCCCGAGATGGTAACTTTGAACAAGGAAAATAAAAATGGAAGCATGCCATTTTTGTGCCCATTGCTTAGTGGTTCATGAAGGCCACACTGTTTCAAATAAGACAAAAGTCTAATCCTACTGGAACTTGTGTGATAAATAAAGAATACATGATAAATGCCTCTGTAAGGAAAGTTCATTGCTCCGTTGCCTTTGAGCAGAAATCATATACATTTTTGAGCTGTGTTTAAGAAGTCCTCCAGTATTTGCTGGATTTCCCAGGTCAGGAAATACAAGTAATCAAGATGAAAATGAGAATTACTCAGACATAGGAAAGAAGAAGTAAACAGCCACCCAACCCCAGTCAAGAATCTTACATGTTTTAATCCCAGAACTGGCAAATAGTAAACATATATATTTACCTCTTTCCCTCTCCATCATACTTTTTGTTATTTCATTGTATTTTTATTTAATTTCATTTTTACAGGAGGTGAGAAACACCAGATTAGATGTGATTGGAATTGGAAACCAATTTGACTGTAAGACTTCCCCTGGAAGTCTTATAGGCATATGCCTGAAACACAGTAGAGGTTTCATAAAGAATGAATGTTAGCATATACTGGGATGGGGTGCCTAAGTAAAATAAGATAGATTAAAGCATGTAACTTTCCAAATTCTCTAATTCAAAAATAGAGACATCATTGCATAAAAGGTCTGAAACATTTCCCCGTTCCGTGTTCCAAAACAAACCAATCCACTGCTCTATGAACCTTATCTTACAATTAAGTCATTTCACCTAGAGGTTGCTCTGTTTACATTGTAAACAAAAGTTCAGCACACCTAGGAGGTATCTGCTCTCGATCAGTTGTCTTACAATAATGAACTTTGTAAGCAAGCTCCTTGCATTATCAATACAACACAGGTAGGGGGATAGTGGGGATGGGGGGAAAGAAAGGAAATAATTAACCATTCCTCATAAATTGTTTTATGTAACATTTATTATATCCTTGACATTTTTAACAATATCTTTGCCGATTTGGTGTTATTGCTTCTGTTTTACAAAGCAAGAAACTATGTCACAAATAGTGTTGCCAGGTGAAATAAACACACCAAGTTAAATATGAATTTCCAATAAAAGAACAAATAATTTTTTTTACTCTAAGTATGTCCAAATTATTCTATTCAGCTAGTAAGTTATTGAATCAACATCCAAACCTGGTTTATTTCACTCCAGCACTTGTAGGCGTTATACTTTGAAATATACTAATAAAGGAAATAAAACAAACTAAAGAAACACAAAAATATCCATCCACAGGAAATGCAATTTTGCATCAGTTAAGCTTTGGTTGTAAAGAAATCTACTCGATCTATGTGGAAAATAGAGTAATTGTAAGGAAATTTGTCAGGAACCAAGGAAATTAAAAAACAAAATTTAAAGACTACCAAAGTCATCTCCATCCTTCCCTGTTTTCAGATGGACTTTCTTTGATTTTCCATTTATATGGCAAGATACATCTTCCTGCAATTCCAAATTTATAGGTAGAGTTATAAGTATATCAAAGCTTTAACTGACTGTCTCTAAATCTCAATCCTAATTTTTAAAAGTATGTGATGGGTTCAGCTTTGGCCACTCCATTCCAACTATTAAGGGCCGAGGATCAGGGTGACTCTGGATGAAGCACTATGCTCAGGGAAAGTAGGAGGGGCCGTGGCCTGGGATGAAGTGGCACCAAAGTCTATTGCAAAGATAGTATTAGTTCCTTTTCCCCATCCCCCTGGCCAGTCTGTACACACAGCAGGTTTAGTACAGACAGAATTTACCTGAGAAAGAAATTATGAATTGGCCCTATGGATATTCACAATCTAGTATTTTAGTATTTTAGGGAAATGAGTACCTGAAAATCTGGCTAAGGAAATATCTGGTCGTATGTATCTACAGCCAGTGTGTGAACATTCATGTTGTCAGCTTTGATAAAGTTGGCAGAGTACCCCTAAATTTATGTGCCAGGTGATTCTCTACCTCCAGAACCCAACTCCTCACCTATAAGTGACAATATTTTAATAATACAGGTCATAAACACCAGGACCTTTGGCAATATGGTGAATATTTAGTTCATAATAATTGTTGTATTCTTGTTAATAGAAGAACTTATATGAAGACAAGGGAAGCATACAAGCAACTTAGTTCACAAACAATATGTGGGCCAGAAGTTCTTCAGCTTTTTGATGTTTTAATACTTTCAAAATTGGATGAAAGCCACAGACTTCCTCCTCAGAAAAATCTGTATATGCATATACTTCACAAAATTCATCACGTAAGTGGGAAGGAGGACGTGTGTTGCCCTATAGTCTATTTATTATCTTTCAAAATCCCTGATACAGACTTCTTATAACCAGTAGAGTGGGCACCAGATAGAATATAGGAGAGCAGAGTCAAGAGACCTGAGTACATGTTTTGGTATCTCATTAAAGCTTTTGTTTTGTTTTGTTTTGTTTTTAATATTGGGCAAGGTCTTAAACCTTCCTCAGCTCATTTCACCGTTTGCAAAAAGATAAAGTTGAACTAGAAGATGCTGAGCGTTGCTTCCGTCTTCATTTATTTAACACGTTTTTTCCCTTCCTACTACGTATCAGGCGCTGTGCTAGATGTCTAGGATAGAGCAAGTAACCACGATGGTAACCAGGAACCAAGTAACCAAGACAAAGTTTCTTTTTCCACGAAACATACATTCTAGTTGAAGAAGGCAGGAAATGAGAAAGAAATCTAGCATCGTTAAAGCATAGTGAAAAAAAAAAAGAGGAAAAGTTATATGAGATGAGATTGGAAAGATAGGCAGTACCTAATTAACAAAGACTCTATAGACAAAAAAAGATTACATTTGATTCTAAGTGTGATGAGAAGCTCTCTAACAATTTTAAATACTAGAGTGAGTGATGTGATTTACAGCTGATCCATGACCAACACGAGTTTAAGCTGCATGGGTCCATTGTATACAGCTATTCACTCTCTCTTGTGATGGCAAGACCAATCCCTCCATTTTTTACTCCTCCTCAACTGACTCAACATGAAGATGACAAGGAAGAGGCCTTTATGATGATCCACTCCCACTCAACAGTAAATGTATTTTCTCTTCTTCATGATTTTCTTAATAACATTTTCTTGGCCGGGTGTGGTAGCTCATGCCTGTAATCCCAGAACACTTTGGGAGGTTGAGGTGGACAGATTATGAAGTCAGGAGTTTGTGACCAGCCTGACCAATATGGTGAAATGCTGTCTCTACTAAAAATACAAAAAGTCAGGCATGGTGGCATGCATCTGTAGTCACAGATACTTGGGAGGGTGAGGCAGAAGAATTGCTTGAACCCAGGAGGCAGAGGTTGTAGTGAGCCAAGATTGTGCCACTGCACCTCAGCCTGGGTGACAGGAGATTCCGTCTCAAAAATGTTTTTTTCTTTGCTCTAGCTTACTTTATTGTAAGAATACAGTATAAAAAAAGATATAACATACAAAAATGTGTGTTAATCAACTGTTTACACTATCTTCCAGTCCAGAGTAGGCTATTAGTAGTTAAATTTGAAGGGAGTCAGAATTTATATGTGAACTTTTGACTGTGTGGTGGGTTAGGGCCCCCAACCCCTGTATTGTTCAAAGGTCAACTGTATACTTTTCAAAGATCAGTTTGGCACTTAGGGTTTCAGAAGAATAACTAACTGAATTCAAATGGATTTTCCCTCTGCTACAAATACTCAGAAATGCTAGGTAAACTATAGTAATTTTTAAATATATATAGCAGTTCCCTTTTTTTTCTTTGAGATGGCACCTCGTTCTGTCACCCAGGTTGGAGTGCAGTGGCGCAATCTTGGCTCACTGCAAACTCTGCCTACAAGTTTTAAGCAATTTTCCTGCCTTAGCCTCCTGAGTAGCTAAGACTACAGGCACATGCCACCACACCCAGTTAATTTTTGAATTTTTAATAGAGATGTTGTTTCACTATGTTGGCCAGGCTGGTCTCGAACTCTGGACCTTAAGTGATCTGCCCACTTCAGCCTCCCAAAGTGCTGAATTTACAAGTGTGAGCCACCATACCTGGCCTATAGCAGTTCTTTAAATAGAAAGAAAACTCTCAGGCAAAAGCGAGAGGGAAGTCATAGCCAGAGAGGGTGTCTGTGAGAGATACAGGAATAATAAGTAGGACTGCTTAGTCAGTGGCTGAGATTGATGTCATGGGGGAACCATAAGATGAGATGGGAACTGAGAACCAATATAACTTTGATCTGGGAAGAAGAGCCCATCTGAGCAAGAAGCAACAGACAGCCTCCTTCCACTGGTCAAAAGAAGAGCAAAAACATTTATCTTTGCTTAGAAATCTGGGTATGAAAAACACTTATCATGAGAAATTGAAGCCCCAAGCTCAAATAATGTGCAATGTAATGTTCAAATTTATGCCATGTGTAGCAGAAATTTGAAACTGAAAATGTAATAAAGAAAAACCTGGTTCCAAACAAGTACCACTCTTGAGATGACAGGAAAAAGCAAGGAAACACTATACTACCAAGGAAACAAAATAATTCTCCAGTAACAGATCACAAATAAGAGGAAATTCACAAAATGTTACAAAAGGAAATCAAAATAATAATCTTAAAGACATGCAGTAAAAAACAAGAGCATAAAGACAGACCATTCGATGAATCAGGAAAAAAGTTCATGATCTAAATGAGAAACTCAACAGGGATAAATACCATAAGAAAGAACCAAACAGAAATCTTAGTACAGAAGAACTTAATGAATAAATAAAAATGTCCAGATCTTATATAAAATACTAGACTAAGCAAGAGAAAGAATTCCTGACCTGGAAGGCAGAACTTTTGAAATAACCCAGGCAGATGAAAAAGAAAAAGAAAAAAAGAACTTAAAAGAATGGAGAAAGTTATCGGCTGGGCATGATGGCTCATGCCTGTAATCCCAGCACTTTGGGAGGCCAAGGCAGGTGGATCACCTGAGATCAGGTGTTCAAGACCAGTCTGGGAACACAATAAAACCCTGTCTCTACTGAACACACAAAAATTAGCCAGGCATGGTGATGAGAACCTATAATCACAGCTATTCAGGAGGCTAAGGCAGGAGATTGCTTTAACCCAGGAGGCAGAGGTTGCAGTGAGTCAAGATCGTGCCACTGCACTCCAGCCTGGGCAACAGAGCAAGACTCCATTTCAAAAAAAAACAAAGTAGAAAAAAGCATATAGGATTTATGGGGCTCAAATAAACAAACAAATATTCATGTTATATGAGTCTCAGAAGGAGAACAGACAGGAAAAGATACAGAAAACATAAATAATGAAATAATAGCTGAAAACTTGCCAACTCTAGGAAAAGAGATGGACATCTGTTCCAGACACAACAAAAATCCCCAAATGCCTTCAACTCAGACAGATCCTCTCTGAGGCATGTTATAGTCAAATTTTCAAAAGTGAAAGAATTCTAAAAATGGCAAGATAAAAATGTCAAGTCACATGTAAAAGAATCTTCATTAGACTAGTGCAGATTTCTCATCAGAAACCTTACAGGTCAAAAAAGAATGGGATAATACAGTCAAAGTGCTGGAAGAAAATAAATCTGCCAACCAAAAACACTGTACTCAGAAAATCTATTCTTCAGAAATGAAGAAGTAAAGTCTTTCCCAGACAGGCAATAACTAAGGGAATTTATCATACTGGACCAATCTTACAAGAATCATTTAAGATGGTCCTACATTTGGAACTAAAAAAGCAATAACAATCATCATGAAAACAAAAAAAAATTCTAAAACTCACCTGTAAAGCAGATACAGAAAGAAAAAAAAAGTCAAAGCTTATTGTGACACAAAAACAACCAAACCACAATTATAAACAATAATAGAGGTGAAAATTTTAAAAGGATATACAAAACAACCAGAAAACAATAAAATGACTGGAGTAAGTTCTCCCCTATCAATAATTTTGATGTAAATTGATTTCCCAATTAAAAGACATAGACTGACCAAATGGATTAAAAAAAATAGACATAACTATACACTGCCTATAAGAATTCAATTCACCTGAATAGACACAAATAGACTGAAAGTGGAGTGATGGAAAAAGATATTCCTTGGAATATCAAATGGGTACCAAAAGCAAGCAGGAGTAGTTACATATCTATCAAATAAAACAGACTTTACATCAAAGGCTGTAAAAAGAGACAAAGAAGAACATTATGTAACAAAAAAGGGATCAATTCAGTGAGAGCATAAAACAAATGAAAACATACAGGCATTAACACCAGAGCACCCAGATATGTAAAGCAAATATTATTAGATCTAAAGAGAGAGAGATTCCAGAATAATAATAGTTGGGGACTTCAACATCCCACTCTCAGCATTGTACAGACCATCTAAACAAAATGAACAAAGAAACACCAAATTTAAGGTGCACCATGGACAAAATTGACCTAACACATTTATAGAGCTTTTCACCTAATAGCTGCAAAATACACATTCTATTTATCAGCACGTGGAATATTCTCCTAAATTAACCATTTGTTAGGACACAAAACAAGTCTCAAAAATTTTAAAAATTTAAATCTTACCATGCATTTTTTTTCTGATCACAAGAAGAACATTCAAAAATATACAAATACATAAAAAATCAACACCATATTTCTGAGTGACCAATGAGTCAAGGAGGAAATTAAGAAGAAAATTTAAAATTTCTAGAAACAAATTACCATAGAAAAGCAACATACAAAAACCTATGGGACACAAAAAAGGAGTATTAAGGGACAAGTTTATAATAATAAATACCTATATCAAAAAGTAGAAGTATTTCAAATGAACAACTTAAGAAGACACTTCGGCCGGGCGCGGTGGCTCACGCCTGTAATCCCAGCACTTTGGGAGGCCGAGGCGGGTGGATCACGAGGTCAAGAGATCGAGACCATCCTGGTCAACATGGTGAAACCCCGTCTCTACTAAAAATACAAAAAATTAGCTGGGCATGGTGGCGCGTGCCTGTAATCCCAGCTACTCAGGAGGCTGAGGCAGGAGAATTGCCTGAACCCAGGAGGCGGAGGTTGCGGTGAGCCGAGATCGTGCCATTGCACTCCAGCCTGGGTAACAAGAGTGAAACTCCGTCTCAAAAAAAAAAAAAAAAAAAAAAAAAAAAAAGAAGACACTTCAAGGAACTACAAAACAATAACAAACCAAACCCAAAATTAGAGAAGGAAAGAAATAATAAAGATCACAGGAGAAATAAACAAAACTGAGAATATCACATCACATAAAACTAAAAATAGAAACCACATGATCATCTCAATAGACGCAGAAGAGACTTCCAATACAATTTAACATCCCTTCATGTTAAAAACATGAAGCTAAACATGGAGCTAAACATGGAGTACCCATGGACATAAAGATGGGAACAACAGACACCAGGGCCTGCTTGAGTAGAGAGAGTGGAAGGAGGATGAGGATGGAAAAACTACCTCTTGGGTACTGTGTTCACTACTGGATGACAAAATCATTGGTACACCCAACCCCAGTGACATGCAAGTCACCTGTATAGCAAACCTGCACATATACTCCCAAACCTAAAATAAAAGTTTAAAACAATACTAACTTTTTGAAAAATTATCTTTTTAATGAAAAATCTTTAGCTATGCTAAGAAAAAAGAGAAAACTCAAATTAATAAAATCAGAAATAAAGAAAAATGTTACCACTGATACCAACAGAAATAGAATCACTAGAGGCTACTACCAACAACTATAGACCAATAAATTTGAAAATCTAGAGGAAATGGATAAATCCTCATATACATACAACCTACCAAGAGTGAACCAGGAAGAAATAGAAAACTGAGCAGACCAATAATGAGTAACAAGGTTGAATCAGTAATAAAAAGTTCCAAGACAAGAAAACCCAGGAGCAATGGCTTCACTGCTGAACTCTACCAAACTTTTCTTTAAAAACTAATACTAATTCTTCTTAAATTATTCAAAAAAATTGAAGGGAGGATAATTCTTCCAAACTCATTCTGCAAGACCACTTTAACCCTGATCCTAACAGCAGATAATGGCACTACAAAACTACAGGCCAATATTTCTGAGGAATATAGATGCAAAAAATATCAAGAAAAAAAAAACCTAGCAGATTGAATTCCACAGGATGTCAAAAAGATTGTACACGATAATCAAGTGTGATTTATCTCAGAGATGCAAGAATGGCTCAACATATGCAAATCAATGAATGTTATATAACCCATCAACAAAATGAAGAACAAAAGCAATACGATCATTTCAATGGATGTGGAAAATAGTTGACATAATTCAGCCTCCTTTCATGATAAAAAACTCCCAATAAATTAGGTATAGGAAAAATGTCCCTCAACACAATAAAGGCCATATATGACAAACCCACAGCTAACATTATGTTTAACGGGGAAAAGATCAAAGATTTTTCTCTAAAAACCAGGACAAGACAAGGATGTTCACTCTCACCATTTTAATTCAACATAGTACTAAAGGTCCTAGCCAGAGTAATTAGGCAAGTGAAATAAATAAAGAGTATCCAAATTGAAAAAGAGAAAACCAAACTGTTCTTGTTTGCAGACAACAAATAATATATATAGGAAAACCTAAAGACTCCACCAAAATACTCTTAGAACTGATAAATTCAGTAAATTTACAGGACACAGAACATTAACAATCAGTAGTGTTTTTCTACACCAACAAACTAGCTAAAAAATATATAAAAAGCAATCCCATTTACAATAGCTTAAAAAAAAAAAAGAAAAACCTAGGAATAAGTTTAACCAAGGAGGTGAAAGGTGTCCACCAGGAAAACTATAAGACAGTGATAAAAGAAATTGAAGATGCAAGCAAAGGGAAATCCCACGTCCACGAACGGGAAGAATTTATTTTGTTAAAATGACCCTACTATCCAAAACCATCTACGGATTTAATGCAGTCTCTATTAAAATACCAATGACATTTTTCACAGAAATAGAAAAAATAATTTTAAAATTTGTATAAAACTGAGACTGGGTCCTGGGACCCGGGGAAGGCTTAGCTCGCTCCCTGGTGGGTGGTGTTCTTCCAGGTTCTTGGTTCCTCACTCACCCAAGAATGGGAGAGAGGATCCAGTGCACTCGTAAGTAAATATCAGACCCCAAAGAGTTTTTCAGAAAGTGATTTATTTAGGCAGAAAGAGAGGAAAAGGAGAAAGAGAAAGAGCTTCCATGAGGTCATGGAAGGAGATCCAGATATGGAGTCAGCCCCAATATGCGGGACAGGGACTTTTAACCTGGGAGAAATTCCCACCCCTTTTAAGTTTCCCAGCCTATAAAAAGAGTTCCCTTAAACTTCTGCTGGAGTGATTGATCTTTGATTATTTCCAGCATGCAAGAAAGTTTAAACAAAAACCTCTAAGTCCTGGGATGGAGGAGTGGATATGGCACTGGGAAGTTCTTGCCTTTGAAACTACGCCCCCTTGTGGACTTGGGAAGAGAATACATGCTCTCAGAACCATCAAAGTTCCCAAATAGCCAAAGCAATTATGAGAAAACAGAGCAAAGCTGGAGGCATCATACTACCAGACCTCAAAATATACTACAAATCTTTGTATGATAAACAAAAGAGCATCATATTGGTATAAAATGGATATATAGATCAGTGGAATAAAATAGAGAACCCAGAAATAAATACATATATTTACAGCTAACTTATTCTTGACAACGGCACTAAGAACATGCATTAGGGAAAGGACAGTCTCTTTAATAATTGGTGCTGAGAAAACTGTATATATATATGCATAAGAATGAAACCAGACTCCTATCTCTTACCTTATGCAAAAATCAACTCAAAATTGAGTAAAGACTTAAATGTAAGACCCAAAATTGTAAAATAACTAATAAAATAATAAGTGACAAATGCTTCAGGACATTGGTATGAAAAAAAGATTATATAAATAAGACCTCAAAGGCACAGGCAACAAAAGCAAAAATAAACAAATAAGATTATATCTAACTTAAAAGTGTCTGCACAGCAAATGGAAACAATCAACACAGTGAAAATATAACCTACAGAATGGGAGAAAATATTTGCAAATTATTGATTTGACATGAGATTCATATCCAGAATATATAAGAAACTCAAGAGCAAAAAAAAGAAAAAAAATCATCAGGTTAAAAATACAGCAAATAATCCAAATAGACATTTCATAAAAGAAGACATGCAAATGGCCAAGAAATATATGAAAAAAATATTCAATATCACTAATTATCAGTAAATGCAAAATAAAACCACAATGATATATCATCTCAGCCCACTTAGAATGGCCATTATCAAAAAGGCAAAACAATAACAACAAATGTTGGTGAGTGTGGGGAGAAAGGAAGGAACCTCTTACACACTGTCTGTGGGAGTATAAACTAGTATACCTATTATGTAGAACAGTAAGGCGATTCCTCAGAAAATTACTAGTAGACAACCATATGGTCCAGCAATCCCACTGCCGGTTACATATCCAAAGGAAAGGAAATCAGTATGCTGAAGAGACGGCTCCACTCCCGTGTTTACTGCAGCACTGTTCACAAAAGTCAAGATATGGAATCAACCTAAGTGTCCATCAACAGATGAACAGATAAAGAAAATGTGATAAATATACACAATGAAGTACTATTCAGCCATTAAAAAAAATAAAATCCTGTGATTTATGGCAACATGGCTGAGCTTGGAGGACATTATTTTAAGTGAAATAAGCCAGGAACAAAAAAATAAATACTGCATGTTCTATCTTCTATGCAGAAGTTAAACAAGTTGATTTCATGGAAGTAGAGAGTAGAATAGAAGTTACCAGAGGGTGAGAAAAGGATGGGGTGGGAGAAAAAAATGGTTAAAGAATACAAAATAACAGCTAGATAGGAAGAATGAGTTACACTGTTCTATGGCACCGTAGGATGACTATAGTTAACAGTATGTTATTATACACTTTCAAATAGCTATAAGAGAGGATTTTAAATGTTCCCAACAACAAAAAAAGATACATGTTTGAGATAATGGATAGGCTAATTACCGTAATTTAATCACTGTACATTTTATTTATTGAAACATCACTACATACACCATCAATATGTACAACAGGCAAGGTGGCTCGCTCCTCTTATCTCAGCATTTTGGGAGTCTGAGGTTGGAGGGTTGCTTAAGCCCAAGAGTTCTCTAGACTAGCCCAGGCAGCAAAGCAAGACCCTGTCTCTACAGAACAAATAACAAAAATTAGCCAGGCGTGGTGGTGTGCAACTGTGGTCCCAGCTACTTGGGAGGCTGAGGTGGGAGGATTGCTTGAGCCCAGATCAAGGCTGCAGTGAGCTGTGATTGCACCACTGCATTCAAGCCTGGAAAACAGAGTGAGATACTGTCTTTAAAAAGTCGGGCAAATAACAACAAACAGAAAATAACAAGTGCTGGCAAGGGCATGGAGGGATTGGAACACTTGTGTACTGTTAGTGGCAACGTGAAATGTTGTAGCCGCTATGGAAAACAGTATGGAGGTTCTTCAAAAAGTTAAAAATTGAATTACCATATAATGCAGTAGTCCACTTCTGATTATCCAAAAATGAAAACAGTATCTAGAAGGAATATTCCATGCACCCATGTTTATTGTGGCATAATTCACAATAGCCAACAAGTAAAAGCAACTTAAATGTTCGTCAGCAGATGAATGGATAAAGAAAATGTGGTATAGGCACACAATGAAATATTTAACCTTAATAAGAAAGAAAATATTGTATCCGCGCTATTACACAGATAAACCTTGAGGACATTAAGTGAAATAAACCAGCTACAAAAAGACAAATGCTGCATGATGCCACTTACATATGGTACCAAAAGTCAAACTCTTATCGAGCGTAGAATGGTGGTTGCGAGTGGCAGGGGGAGAGGGTAAAGGGGAGTTATTTAATAGGTATGGAGTTTTCGTTATTTAATGGGTATAGAGTTTTCATTTTGCAAGATGAAAAAGTTTCCAATATCTGTTGCATAACAATGTGCATATAGTTAATACTTTACTGTAAACTTAAAAATGGTTAAAGTGGTAAATTTTATGTAATGTGCTTTTAACCACTATGAAACAAATGGTTGTATACATATAAATTAGTAAAGAGAAGTGAATTTGTAACTTTATATGCATATGTAGGAATAGATGATTTCTGAAACGTTAGTTAATTTTCAATTTGTTATAGTAAATTAGAGAAAGGATGATGAAGTAAACTGACGTAAGCATTCTAAAGGAATGCTGCATTGTCTTCATATTTCCCAACATACTTGGCTGGAACAGGAAACCAGAACACAAATCAAGACTCCGCTTTACTTGATAACTAACCATTTGTTATTTTGAGAAATAGAGAAAACATCCTCTATCAAATGAATTGTTTTATTTAAGTAGCCTAAAGAAATACTGAAGCAACGTCTGAACAGAACTGAAGAGTAGGGCAACTAGGGTAAGATGAAGAAGCTTGAGGCAATACATGAAAATCCCTTTAAGATGTGCTGTTCAAAATACGGTCCCCAACCGGCAACATCTATATTACCTGAAAGCGGGCCCCAGGCCTATTGAATCAGAATCTGAATTTTAACAGGATTTATAAATGATTCATACATTAAAGTTTGGAAAGCAATATTTTCAAGGGATATATACATGTGCATGTATGTATGCAACATACATGTGTCATATAGTATGCATGCACACATACATATACTGATACACATACATAAGTATGCATACACATATAAACACATATACACAGTGGTTTCTGAAAAATTTTAAAGATATGGTTTCAATTAAAACTACCTCATAGGAAAATATACATGTGCATATGTATATGCAATATATATGTGTCATATAGTACACATACACACATACATATACATATATATACACAAATATGCAAACACATATAAATACAGATGCACACACACCCAGAGGTTTCTGAAAAAATTTAAAAGATCTGGAGGTTTGGTTTTAATGAAACTACCTCCACCAATATTCTGCTATTTGGCATGTTAACTTCTATTTAAGACATATCATATCTTCCAACACCTCTAATTAATTACAAAATTCTCAAGCTGCATACTTTCAAACCATAAAGGAGTTAAGGGAGGTTAAACTTCAATGAGGTTGATGTATATTTTCCTGGAGGAAAAACAACTTAAAGCTCAAAACTTAAGAGTTGTTTATTCCAGACCATCTAAAAGTCATCTCAAGCCAGTTCCTTGATTTGCATGCGCAGGGAGCTCTGAACAGTGAGAAGGAAGGGAGGCAGTGAGAAGAATGAAGTGCTGCTGGGGACGGGAGGGAGCCAGGGAGGAAAGGCCCTAACACTAATTAGGTTTGAAAGACTACAGGATGAAGCCAGCCACGGCATGCTGAGAAGAAAGGAACCTGAGCAGCTGATGCTAAGTCCAGACTAAACTAGCTGCAAGTCCCCTGGGGACGTCCCAAGGTAAACCTGATCGTCTCTGTCATTTACAATCATTATCAGGCAGGCTGCTTCTGTAATTTTACTGGGGAGCCAATTAACAGATCCCTGAAGCTAGGGGGGAAATGTCCCAGCCCTCCTCTTGTTTTTGTAAAGAAAAAATAAGGCAGTCCCTGTGCTGCTGTCTTCTGAGTGCTGCTTTTTCTAAAGGCAGGAAAAACGACTTCATACAATACAGATACAGTGACTCCTCAGGTCAGGCAGATGGTGGGAGTCAGTCTTTTTTTCTGACTTAATTTACTCTTTCCTCTAGCAACCTAAATTAGCCTCCAGATAGCCCAGCAAGCCTTGCTTCCTCCTTTTCTGAGACATGGAAATGCTGACCAGCTCTTTTACTCTTCTTTGCCTTCAAGAAAATGTCTTTGCAGCATTTCATCTGGCATGGAAGTGGGAAAGGCCAGCTAATGTGCTAAGGAGGCAGTAAGGAAGATCACTCTTCTATTTATCGCTCAACTGCACATATTTTCTCCTGCCCCCATCCTTTCTCTTTCCTTCTTGTCACAAACTTGGTAACTAGTTGTCTATATTCACTACTTTATTTCAACATCTCTGATTCACTACACAAACCACACAACCTGGCTATAAATCTTCTAAGAATGCTTTTCCTAAGATCATCAATGACATTTATGTCACTCGGGATACTAGAATATTTCGTGCTAGCCTGACTTGAAGCCTTAGCAGGACTCAGTACAGTTGATCCTCCTCCATCCTGAAACACTGTCTTCCCTTGACTTCCATGATATAACAATCTTCTAGTTTTTCTTTACTTCTTTGGCTATGCACCCTCACATTACTTTTGATTCTCCTTTTCTACAACACAGTTACGTATTGGAATCACTCAAAGCTTGATCATGGACCCTCTTCTTCTTTCACTGTCAGGGATCCTTTAGTTAGGCAGACCAAAAAAAAAAAAAAACAACCCTAGTGGAAAGCATATAACTGAGATGAAAAGGACAGGGACTATTCGCCTCTAGCCACTGCTGTCATGCAAGAATGTGGGCTCAGTGATGCTAGTTTTTTTTTTTTTAATTTCTAAGAGAAACTGGCAATTCTGATTTATATATGACATTGTCCTTTTAAATTTTGGTTTATGGCTGTGATAGAGTAGCTGTAGCAGACAAACCCTCACTCCAAGAAAAAATTAAAACTAGATAAACATTTTAAAATTATCTATTTGAAGTAAGCAGAGAGCTACAAAGTCGGTAAGGCCTTGAAAGGCTATGTACAATCCAAGAAAAAGGAAAAACTTTGAGGCGAGGTCGCCATTCTCTGCCGCTCTTTCCTTAAGGCATCTGGCAATTAGTACATGGTCTTGGACAAGAGGTCAGGTTGAACTGTAAGGCTCATAGTTTTGAGCAGATTCATGGGCCTAGGAGAAATAAAACAAGTGGACGGGGCTATCAGGGTAGCCAGGTTTTGAGAGGACTAGGTTTAGGAGAAGAGAATTGGAAAGCAGTCAGCATAACTTCCCATGCTGCTTTTCTCCTTAAAGAATTTATTTATTCCCAATATTTTCAGCATGAGAGACTGAGCAGCTAAGAAGAAAGCATTCCCTAAAAAGCTAGAAAGCTAAGCAGAGCTTTTGCCCTTCTCATAATGCTAGAAATATAAAAATTGGCATTCAAGTCCTGGAAAGGAGAATCTATCCCAAAAACCATCTCTTTGCTTTCACTGCAGTGCTTGAAAGGCCCTACTTTAGGACTACCTCAAACTAGGAATGGAGCAGTTCTCACAACATCTGAAATCCAGTTCAATGCCTCCCATTCCCTCACCATGTAAAGGTGATAAATCCCTACTATAACTGCCTATAAGAAAAAAAAAGAAAGGTAAATCATCTCTGCTAGAAGTTAACATTGTCCAGAGCTTTTCTACACTCTTTTTATACACAATATCAAGCACTCAATAAAAATGGTTAGATTCAGTCTTATCTCTGCCTTTATTTACTCTTTAGGTAGGGCAGCAAACTTTGGTTTCTTCTTTTCTGAGTTACAAAAATATGGATCATCTCTTATTCCTTTTTTACCTCTGCAAGAAATAAATAAGTAAATAATTATCCTAAATAGCAGCAACAGAGAAAGTAAAAAAAAAAAGGTAATAATAAACTAAAAGCCAAGAAAAAATAGATAATGGAGATGGCCCCCAGGTGATATGGATATCACACATCAGACATGGACTTTTAAATAACTCTACCATGTTCAAGACATTGGGTGACAAGATGGAGAAATTTACTAGAAAATGATAATTTATCCAAAAATTATTTTTAAAATACAAGAAGTAAAATTGTAAAGGTAAGAAATAGGTTTAACAGTTGTTTGGGTAAAAAAGAAGGTAAAATTAGAGAATTGGAAAAAATGTTAGCAAAATAAATATCAGTAAAGAATGGAGAAAAAAATGCATAAATATGTGTAAGAGACATGGTAATAATATCTAAGATATAATTAGAGCCCCAGAAAAAACAGAAAAGATAGAGCAAGTGGAATAGAATTTTATGGAAATACTAACCAAGTATTACTCTAAACTGAAGACACTGACGTACACATTCAAGAATTTTTGTACCTCAAACACAAAAAATAAAAGGAACTCCGAAACACATCATGGTGAAATTTCTTTGTATTAAACTAAGATAGAACATCTTAAAGCATCCAGACCAAAAAAAAAAAAAAAAAGACATATCATCTTCAAAGAAGCTATGATAAATTTATAGCTGACTTTTAAATTGAAACAATGAAAGTCATAGATCAGTGGAATAAAACATTTAGAGGTTTGTAAAAGAGAAGAAAACTAATTTCTCAGCATCCTATACCCAGTGAAAATATCCTTTATAAATAAAGGCAAAATACAAACATTGCCAGAAATACAGAAAGTGAAATAATTTATCATCTTCAGACTTACACTGTAAGAGACACCAAAGGGAATTATTTAATTAAAAGAAGAGACGATAAATAGTAATACATAAATACAGTACTGAATAAAAAGTAAAAAAATTAAAAACCTGATAAATATATGGATAAATGCAAACTAATACTGTCCAAGGTAAATGATAGTAATTACCTTGCAAAATTTAAAATAAAAAAATATGAGTTACCAAATGGAGTGAAAGATATCTAAGGTTTGTACATTGCTGGAAAATGGTTAAAACACCAGTGAAAATACTAATTCATAGTAACTTTATTAAGAGAAAGATACTCATTATAATTTACCAAGTAAGCATTAAGAGAATAATAAAAGGAATGCATAATGAACCATAAAAAACAAAATGGGAAAAACCGATTGGTCAAAAGAAGGCAAAAGAGAAAAGGAAAAAAGGAAAAAGCTACTGATAATCAAATAGCAAGATGATAGGTTTTAAAAATATAAACCGTTAACTCAAAAAGTAAAAATTTTCAGATCGAATAAACAACAAACAAGGTATATAATGCCAATGAGACACAGCTTAAACATATGGCACAAAGAGATTGAAAAAAAAGTATAGAAAATTTTATACCATAAAAATAATAGGAAGAAATCTGGCATAGCTATACTAATAGCAAATAACACAAACTTGAAGCTAAGAAACAGTAATAAAGATATTCAGGGACATTTTGTAATGCTAAATACATTAATCTAATGAGAATGTTTAAAAATTCTAAGTTATATTTACAATAACATGTTCTTAAAATATTTAAAACAAAAAAAAAATGACAGCGGAGACGGAAAAACTAAATAAATACACAAAGTAAAACTTTTTAACAAACGTCTCCTGGTAACTGATAGATTTAAGAGAAAAAAAATCAGTAAGGATAAGATTTAAGTAGCAAAATAGAATAAATCAACCTAATGAAAAAATATGGAACATAATTGCAACAACTGCTGAATAAACATTTTTTCCAAGGGCACATGGGACATTTACCATTTAATCACATTTGGACCATAAAGAACATCTCAATGAATTTCTAAGGACTAAAATTAGTTGAAGTACATTTTCTGACCACAGTAAAATTAAATCAAAAATTAATGTTTAAAAAACTAGAAAGCCTCTCAAATAACTTGAAATCAAGCAATGTGCTTCAAAAAAAATCCACAAATGCAAGTAAAAAAGAAGAAATTAGAATACATTGGGAATTGAATTACAATGAGAATATTATATACAAAATTTAAGAAATGTCGCTAAAGCTATACTTAGGAAATTGATCATTTTAAATAGCTACTTTCAAAAGAATGATTAAAAATTAAGAATCTATTTTTCTCAGTAAACTATAAAAAGAAAAGGAGCAGCTAGGCATATTGGCTCAAGCCTGTAATCTCAACACTTTGGGAGGCTGAGGTGGGCGGAACACAAGGTCAAGAGATCAAGACCATCCTGGTCGACATGGTGAAACCCGATCTCTACTAAAAAATACAAAAATTAGCTGGACTTGGTGGTGTGCACCTGTAGTCCCAGCTACTCGAGAGGCTGAGGCAGAAGAATTGCTTGAACCTGGGAGGCAGAGGTTGCAGTAAGCCAAGATCCTGCCACTGCACTCCAGCCTGGCGCCTGGCGACAGAGCAAGACTTTGTCTCAAAATAAATAAATAAAGTAAAAAGAAAAGGTATTCAAAACCAAAGAATCTGATAGTAAATAAATTATAAAGAACAGAAGTTAATAAAATGAAAACAATACAACAAAGAAATGTTAAAAGCCAAAAATTATATCTTTGTTAACATTAATCAAATTGGTTTACTCTATCAAAACTGAAAAAAATAGTGAAGCCATAAATGATCAGTATTAGAATTTAGAAAGGAAATATTGTATAGATATTACATATTAAAAATATATGAACAAGTTTATATAATAAATTTGGCAACATGGATGAATTGGGAAAAAATTCCTGAAAAGTACAATTTATCAAAAATTATGCTTTCAATATAAGCAAAACATCTGGAGCTTTCTTGTATGAGTCAGAGGTCAGTCAGGAATGAAAATCTCACCACTAACTTAAAAAGAGATTTAATATAATAAATTATAAACTGATACCAAAGGATTAACTGTTAAGAGAAGTAAAGAGAAGTCTGAAGAATAGAAGAGCGGTGTATTTAGGAAGTAGTCATTACCTAAGTCCTAGGGCTGAGGAGGATTACACAAGACACCCCACCACCACCACCACCACCACCACCACAAAGCTGAGCTGTGAGCATCATTGGGTGTGACTGCAGCCCATTGGGTGCCAGAGAAGTTGCTGAGGTGCCGAAGGGTGGAACTTGTGAGCAAAAACCACCTCCTTGAGTGCAGGTGAAAATCACTAGAAACAAACCTACCTGTGTGAAGTGTGACTCTCTGGGAAGCCACCCACTTCGATGCCAGCACAACTCATTGGGCTGCCACCTGCTAAGGAGCTGGTACAATTTCTAGGAAGCCACCCTTAGAGGTAAGTGGGAGTTAAATAGGTATCACTAACCTCTATTTCGTTCAAGCTTTTGATTGTGGCATTAACTTCTGCAGCTCACTCACAGATGAGGTATTATTCCTGCTTTACTACCTTGGTAGGGAGGGGAAATTCCAGACACTTTCATTTAGCACTTATTACCATAATAGCACTCACACCCATGGGTCCAGAGTGCCATTGAGCAAGTTCTGTCAGTTCTCAAGTATGCCTGTTCCAACCACACGCACAGGAACTACATGTGGGGGTGAGTCAACATACCAACTGGAGCCATTGAGAGAGGGACCCTGGCTATTACTTTATCACTGTAAGCCTCCAGGTTGGCTAGGGGACCACGACGGCATTTTGGGGCCATGGGAATTAGGATCAAAGCAGGGGCAATGTCTAGTAATTTTTTAAAGGTTTGAGTATTTCCTTTTCCCAAAGGTACAATCATTTTAATAAATGGCCTGTTCCTATTGAGAGTTAATGTTTGTTTAAAAAGATAGTGACATAAGCCTACATATAAATGGAGACATTTCAAGATTTTTAAGAAATAATAATATTTAAAGGAATGCCCATGAAAGAGAGAAAGACAGAACAAAAATAATATAAAAGACTCCAGGCTTAGGAACCACACTTTGTGACTTCTATTTTCATAGAATCTTTAATTTATTATCATTTCAATTTTGAGGAATAAAGTCTTAGAAATAGTACAGAAAACATTTATATGTCCATTATTCGCAAGTGATTGTTATCAGCATTTTGTTGTACTTCAATTTTTTAAATAAAAGAAAATATTACAGACAAAACTTTAAATTTTATTGGATCCTGAACCTAATCCCATTCAATCTGTCCTCCTAATTGATGTGTATGAAGGTAACCATTACCATGAATTTAGTATATTCCCTTCTAGTTTATTTTTAACTTTTGTACACATGCACATATTTGTGAACTATGTATACTTGTCAGTTTTTTAAATATGCAAAAATGGAATTTTACCATTTTTATTCAACATATAGATATATTCATTGAGATATAAATAAATTTAGTCCATTTTTCTACATTTTATCATCTATTAAACATATTTAATACATTTAAAATAATATAAATAATATGAATATTATGAAATATAAAATATTGTCAGCATCCTTGAGCCTCTCAACCAACCCAAGAATTAGAAAATTTTTAATAACTTGCATCTATTTCTGCATACCTTTTATATGGTTTTATCACATTTAAATATGTATCTGAAATGGTTTTTAAAATTAGTTTTGGTGAGTTTTAAACTCTATTGTATTGTTTTAACACTTACCTTTTTCTCTCAACATTGCGTTTCTAAAACTAATTTGTGATGTTTTGGTAGTTCTCATCTGTTCATGGCAATGGCTGTAAAGTATTCCACTGGGTAAATATATCACGATAAAACCATTTCTTATGTCAATGGACATTTAATTTTTTGTTTTGTTTTATTCATCATTGTAAAAAATTCTGTACATTTTTACTGATGTGGTACATATGTGCAATAGTATCAAAATAATATATATTCCGGAATACAAAAATGTAATTGCAGGATTGTAAACTATGTGAATGGCCATCATCACATGATGTTTTTTCTTACCTTTTCTTCCCCTCTGGCTGCTCTTAATATTTCCTATTCACCACTGGTTTTGAATGATTTCATTATGAAATGCCTTAATAAAGTTTTCCTCCTGTTTCTTGTAATTGATGACTCACTGAGTTTCTCATATCTGTGAGTTTAGAGTCTTATTCCAACTTAGAAAAATTTCTTGACTTTCTTGTTCTCTACCTCCCTTCAGGGATCTTGTTGTATGTATAATTAAGCTTGTTGTAGTTTCATAACCATGATATATTCCTTCATTTATTTAGCTCTTAATTTGTCTCAACAATGTTTTGTGGTTTATAGAGTACAAATCATGCACATATGTATCCCTATGTATTTCATAATTTTTGACGTAATGGTAATTGGTACTTTTAACGTTTGAACTGTGCATTTTCTGTTGCTAGCATATAGCACTACTGATTTTTGTATATTAACTTTGTGATGTCAAACTCACTTATTAGTTATATTAACATTTTCCAGATTCCTTGGATATTTTTACATCGATATTTATGTCATCTCTGAATAAAGTTCATTTTCCTTATTCCTCTCTAATGTTTGTGACTTTTTCCTTTAAGGCACTGTCTGGGACGTCCAATATAATATTGAAAAAGCAGTAATGATGTTTATTTCTTTAACTTCAGTATTCTAAAGACATTGTCTTCAAAGTTTCATAGTTTCATATGAGAAGTCTGCTGTCATTTTTGTCTTTATTTCTCAGGATATGGAATTTCTTTATTCTCTGTCTGCTTTCATGATTTTCTCTTTATTTTTTAATTTTCAGCAGTTTAACTATGATATAGTTAGGTGTGTGTGGGTCTGTGTGTGTCTCTGTGTGCGTGTCTGTGTGTTTATGCTGCTTGTAGTTCTCTGAAATTCATAGATTTATGTTTCATTAAATTTGGAAAATTTCAGCCATTATCTCTTCAAATATTCCTTTTGCCTTATTTTCTATTTTCCATTCAGTATTCAATTACACGTATGTTACTTATCTAATATGATCCCTCAGATTTTGGATACTCTGTTCAGTTTTTATTTGTCTATTTTTA
Organism: Aotus nancymaae; assembly: GCF_030222135.1. NCBI lineage: Eukaryota > Metazoa > Chordata > Mammalia > Primates > Aotidae > Aotus > Aotus nancymaae. The sequence continues at coordinate 2,472,414 of NW_026988494.1, read as the reverse complement.
AATTTATCTATTTTTCTCCTTGTATTTCAGTTCAAATCATCTCTTTGGTCTCTTTTTAAATTCCCTTATTCTTTCCACTCATGTATCAAACTTTTAATAAACCAATCATAGAGATTTTTTATCATTCATATTGTGTTTTTTTAATTCTAGCATTTTTATTTCGCTCCTTTCTTTGCTTTCCTTTTTCTATTGACATTTTCTATCTATTTGTGTATAATGTTAATCTTTTCCATGAGTTATTTTAACATATGTATTATTTTTATTTTGAAGTCCTCATCTGACAGTTTCAACATCTAGGCTAACTTAAATTGTTTTGACTGCTGTATCTCTTGATAATTAATTTTCTTTTGATTATTTTTTTCTCACAATTCTTGATTGAATGCCAGATATTTTATGTAGAACAGTGGAGGCTGAGGCCTATGTGCTAATTTTGTGGTGAAAACTATTTTCAAAAAATTTGTGTTGAAAATTAGCATAAATCTTTTTCTTTTAGGTAAAGAGTTTAGGGTTTAGTTAATGATTGAACAGTATTTGGGTTTTCTTGTTGAAATAGCTACTTTGAAAGCCCTATGGACCTGAAATTCCTCCAGCAGCAGATATTGCAACTTTGTGGTCAATATTGGGTGTGAGGTGTTGAAAGCTTGTCTCAATTTTTCTACTTCAATTTTAGCTTTCTGTAGGTCTTGTTTGCCTCTACTACATAGAATATTTCTCTTTGTGCTCCGTCCTTCCCCAAGCAGTAGAATGCTACTACTGGTTAATAGTTATAAAATGTTTGGAAGGAGCAGAGATTCTGCATTCTCCTGGTTCAGCCTCAATTTTAGTCAGGTACTGCGTACTTTATGTAATGGTTAGGGCTTTCTCAGTATTACTGCCCCTCCCTTCTATGGCAGCCAAACTTTGCCAGGTACCTATGGGGAGATCTTGGGCAAGACAGCACTTCCTGCTCCTCCCCAGTAGCTGCCAGGCTTTGCTTTGTAGCCGTGCAACATCCTCAAACTCAGCAGGTTTTCCCCGTTCCCAGTGGAAAGGAGTTCTTTCACTCTTCCCTCAATGCGTGTCCCTTTGCTTCTCACTTAGTACTCAGCACGAGGATTGTGATTAAGGATATTTCCTACATCTCCCTTAGGAACATACAGGTTTGGCTTCTGTTTTTATCTCAGCATCAGTTCACCTTTTCCTGGGACCCTGAGCAGGAAGGTTGCCTAACCCATTACCCAGAATCAGAAGGCTTTTTTCCCTCTGCTCTTACACGAGAAGAAGGAATCTTTGTTGGGGTCTTGTGGGAAAGAGGTTTTCATGCTTTCCCTCAAGCAGTTAAAGGTTTGTATTTTGCATGAGAGAAAGGGACTGGGGAATGAGGAGGGGTCTTATACCTGTGCACCACCAAGGAGTCTCTCTCAAGTCTCCTGCTCTGTCCACAATCTTTTGAATAGCACCTGATGAAGGACATTAAAAAATAATTTTTTAGTGCATGTGGACTCATTTTCTGTCTGAGGTTCTCAGGAATTCTCAATGTTCTGTCAGCCCCTCAGAATTAACAAAATGTGGATGTTTATTCTTACCTACTATTATGTAGGTCACTTCTTCCTTCTGTGCTCTGAAAAGATGGAAAGATCTATGTGTCCTGTCTTTGCTGAGAGGGTCTTGTCAGATTTTGGAATTTAGGTCACCAAATTGCCTTGCAAACTCAGCTCTCCATTGGACTCTTGAAAAGTGATTATTTTGTAGATCGTCTGGGGGTAGTTTGTGCATTGTTATTGGCTTGAGATTGATTTTTTTAATGGCTTTCTAAATTCTAAGGTAAATTCTAAGAAGAATTCCTAAAGTCTTTTTTTATAAGCATCTCAAATTAAACATCATCTTTATGATAATTCTATAAAGACAATGTTTATTTGGATTTACTAGAGAATTCACATTTTATGTTTGCATCATGTTGTCTTTTTTATTATGGTAAGAATATTTAACATGAGGTCTGCCCTCCTAACAAATTTTTAAAGGGACAATACATTATTGTTAACCATAGACACAGTGTTTCACAGAAGATCTGTAGAATTTAATCATCTTGCATAACTGAAACTTTACACCCATTGAATGGCAAATGCTTATTTCCCTGTTCCCTCAGCTCCTGGAAACCACTATAACACTTTACTTCTACATGTTTAAATATTTTATATGCTTTATATAAATGGCATCAGCAATATTTGTCTTCTGTTACTAGATTATTTCACATAGCATAATGTCCTCAGGGTTTATCTGTCTTGTCACATATGGCAGGATTTCCTTACTTTTTAAGGCTGGGAAATACTCTACTGTATGAATATACCATATTTTCTTTATCCATTTATTTGTCAATTGACATTTAAATTGTTTCCACATCTTGGCTATTGTTAATAATGTTGCAATAAACATGAGAGTGCCAATATCTCTTCAAGATTCTGTTTTCAATTCTTTGAAATTGAAGTAGTAAGATTACTGGTCATATGGTATTTCTATTTTTCAATTTTTGAGAAGATGCCACACTGTTTTTCCAAAGCATCTGCACTATTTTACATCCCCATTGACAGTATACAAGGATTCCAATTTCTCTACATCCTTACCTGCATTTACTATCTTTTTCCTGAATTTTTTGTTTTTATAATAGCCACCTTAACAAAGGTGAGATGACAAATCATTTTATTTTGATTTGCATTTCCCTGATTTAGTGATGTTGGACATCTTTTCATGTAACTGTTGGCCATTTACATGGCTTCTTTGAAGAAGGGTTTAGTCAAATCATTTACCGATTTTTAATTGGGTTATTTGGTTTTTTGTTATCAAATCGAAGGAGTTCCTTATATACTTTGGGTATTAACCCCTAATCAAATGTATGGTTTGCAAATATTTTCTGCCATTCAGTAGATATTCTCTTCACTCTGTTTTAGTTTCCTTTACTGTGCAGAAGCTTTTAAATTTGATTTAGTCCAATTTGTTTATTTTTGCTTCTCTTCCCTGTGCTTTTGGTGTCATATTAAAGAAATCATTGCCAAATCTAATGCCATGAAGATTTTTCCCTATTTTTTTTTCAAAGAGTTTTATAGTTTTAGGTTCTATGTTTAAGTCTTTAATTCATTTTGAGTTGATTTGTGTGTGTGATATAAAGTAAGGTCAAAATTTATTATTTTGCATGTAGATACACAGTTTTCCTAACACCATTTGTTGAAGAGACTATCTTCCCCCCTCCCCTGCCTCATTATGTAACCTTGACAGCCTTGTCAAAGATTAATTGCCCATATATGCTTGGGTTTATTTTGAGGCTTTTCATACCATTCCATTGTTCTACATGTCTGTTTTTGTTCAAGCAACATACTGCTTTAATACTGTAGCTTTGTAATATATTTTGAAATCAGGAAGTATGATGTCTCCAGCTACATTTTTTTTTTTCAGGAACATTTTTTCTATCTGGGTTTCTTTGTCATTTTCTCTAAACTTTGGGGTGTTTTTTTTCTGGTTTTGTGAAAAACACCATTGGGATTTTGATCATGATTTCATTGAATCTATAGATCATTTCGAATAGTAGATTCACTTTAACATTAATTTTTCAAATCCATGAATCTAGGAACATGGGATATATTTCCATTTATTTGTGTCTTCTTAAATTTATTTCATCAATATTTTAAAATTTTCAGTGTATAAGACTTTCACCTCCTACATTCATTGCTAAGTATTTTAGTCTTTGTTATAATATTAATATTATAAATGAGATTATTTTCTTTCCTTTTAAAGACAATTTATTATTGGTATATAGAAATACAACAGATTTTTTAATGTCGAGTTTGTATCTTGCAACTTTACTGAATTCATTTATTAGTTCAACAATTTTTCTGTGTGTGTGGAGTCTTTAGAGTTGTCTACATGTAAGAGCCTGTCACCTACAAACAGAGATAATTTCTTCTTTTCTAATTTGGATGATTTTCACTTATTTATTTTTATTATTATGTTTTTGCCTGTTGTTCTGGCTTGGACTTTCAGTACTGTGTTGAGTAAAAGTGGTAAGAGTGGACATCCTTGCCTTGTTCTGAATTTTATACAGAAAGCTTTCAGATTTTTACCATTGAGTATAATGTCAATTATAAGCTTTTTATATGTAGCCTAAGTTGAGGTAATTTCCTTCTATTTCTAGTTTGTTGAGAGAAATTTTAAAAATCATAAAAGGGTGTTGAATTTTACCAAATACTTTTTCTGCATATATTGAGATGATCATGTGATTTTTGTCTTTTGTTCCATTAATGTGGCGTATCACATTAATTGATTGGTGTATGTTGAACCTAAGGATAAATCCTACCTTGTCATTGTATATGACTATTCAGTGCTGTTGATTTCAGTTTACTAGTATTTTGTTCAGTATTTTTCACGTCTATGTTTATCGGGAATATTGGCTTATGGTTTTCTTGTAGCATCCTTGTCTGGTTTTGGTATCAGGGGATTGATGGCCTCAAAAAATCAACTTAGAAGTGTCTGTTCTCTTTAATTCTTTGAAAGTAATTAAAGAGTACTGGTGTTAATTCTTCTTTAAATGTTTGGTAGAATTCACCAGTGAAGCTATGTGGTCCTGCACTTTTTTTAAAGTTTTTGATTACTGATTTATTCTCTCAAGTAGTTATAGGTCCATTCAGAGTTTCTATTTCTTCATAATTCAGTTATTGTAAGTTGTACATTTCTAACAATTAATTCATTTCTTTTACTTTATCTGTACCACCTTACCTTGCATCTCAAAATGTTTTCCTGTGATAACGTCTCTTCTTTCAGAATTGCTTAAGAAATTTTTGTAGCAATTGTCTGGTGATAAACTCTCTCCATTTTTATATCTCTGTAAATATATATCTCATCCTCATTATTGAAGGGAATCTTTGTGATTATAAAATTCCCTGTTGATAGTTATTTTCAACAGCAAAGACCAATCACCTTAGTAGTTTAACAATTCTCCTGAGTGGTCAATTGATTTTCTACATGGATTTTACCTGTATTTGGTGCCTGAATCTGCTGTAAGAGCCTCCAAGCAAGAACATCAGTTAACTTAGAGTCAGGTGATGAGTCCAATCAGCACAGTGCTACCTAGAGTCATGATTAAAATCTGCTTTCACCTGATGAGTATTCTATTGAAAAATGAATATAGAATGAACAAATATTTGAGAGCTGTCGATATTTCTTGTGCGGTCACCCCCATTCTCATAAAATGCAAAGCAGGCAACTACCGTCTCAGCTGACAGACTTCCTGAAATTGTGTTGTTCTGGACTCCAAAATAGCCTTAAAATAAGTTCTACTTTGGCAGCAAATCTATAAAATGAATACTCAATAAGCCCTGGGCTTTTTCCAAGGAAACATCCATGATCATTTTCTCCTGAAAACTCCTGCTTCACGTCACTTTCATGATATCTCACTTTTCTGGTTTTCTTCTTTTCTCACTGGTCACTCCTTCCCAGACATATTAGATAGATCCCATTATCTACTCTCTAGAGTTGGAATGTTCCACAGATCAGATCGAGGCTGACTCTTTTTCCCCATGTTTATTATCTTCCTTAGTGGTATCATCCAAGTCCATAATTTTAAGTATCTTCTAAATGAAGATGACTCTAAAATTTATATTTCAGTCCTTACATCTCCCACTGAGTTCCATGTTTCTGTTAATGTCAACATCAACATCATCATATTGGATGCATCTGAAATTCAATATGATCAAGAAGAAACAATGAATTCCTCCATTCCCTTGGCCCCAGGCTTATCTTCTCTGTCGCTCTGTATCTTAGTTATTAACATCACCCTCATGTACCCAATTGCTCAGGCCAAAGGAGAAAGGCCTCAGCCTCTTCTTTCCTCATGCCCACATCCAACCTATTAGCAAATCTGTCACTTCTACCTTTCAAACATATTCTGGTTCTGTCAACTCATTGCCTCTCTGTTAAATTGCCACCACTTAATTTACTCAAGTTCATCACTTTAAGTTTTAATTGAGTTTGTTTTAGGTGGGATTCTGTAAAAGACCCATTCATCCCATTTGCTACTGTATTCTTGTTATTTAGAAAGTGCTTTGTACATACTAGATGATGAATTGATATTAAGTGTGAGGTTTTATACTGAAAGATCACTTTTCACAGTTTTACAAATTCTCACTTAATTCACCGATAAATTCTTTGTCAGAACATGTGTCCTGAAGTTTTATACCACTGAAGACATGAACAAAAGCAGTTCAGGATAATAGCGGCTCATTATTTTGTTGCTCAGAGATACTCTATTTGAGCATCTTCATGCATAGGGTTCTGATCCAAGACTCAGAGGAAATCTTACTAGCCTCATGCCAAGAAATTAGTACTCCATAAGCCTAAGAATAATTATTATTTTGAAGACATTCTTCAAAATAATATGCCCTTTATTAATCCATGTGTTTAGAACATGTTAAATATATAATTAAATAAATAATATGTTCTAAACACATGGATTAATAAAGGGCATACAGTTAATAGAATATCCTACTTTCTTAAGTCATTCCAGCAATTCTCACACCTTCTCCTCACTGTATAGCCATTTTATTATTATTTGTAAATAATCCCAAACCCAAATAACCTCATCTAACACTATTAAGCAAACATCACCTTCCTGTTGAGGTGATAAAAATCTGAGTACCAGAAATGGGTAAAATGGAAGATGAAGAAAAGACTCTGGTTTTAATGTCAGAGAGGCCCAGGCTCCAGGTTTGGTTCTGTTGCGTTGTGGGGCATGAATTTGAGGAGGTAGCCTACCCTCTGCCAATCTCATTTTTCCTACCTAAGAAAGGCTGCCAATATTGCCTCCCTTGCAAGGTGCTTAAAAATTATAGGCATAATCTACCTGGCTGGGCATACAGGGGAAAAGTGCAGGCCCCATGCCTGGAGCTACTTAGCTTTTTTTTCTTTTTAACAGAGTTTTGCTCTCGTTCCCCAGGCTGGAGTGCAATGGCACAACCTTAGCTCACTGCAACCTCCACCTCTCAGGTTCAAGCAATTCTCCTGCCTCAACCTCCAGAGTAGCTGGGATTACAGATATGTGCCACCACACCCAGCTAATTTTTTTGTGTTTTTAGTAGAGACGGGGTTTCACCATATTGGCCATGCTGGTCTCGAACTCCTGATCTCAGGTGATCCACCCACCTCAGCCTCCCAAAGTGTTAGGATTACAGGCGTGAGCCACCGCACCCAGCTGCTGGTAAGCCCTCCAAGGGCTCTCTTTTGACCACTATTGATCAGCTGTTACTGACTACTGTAACTAATAATTCCAGTGGCAGGGCCTACCTCTTCCCAAGATCCAGACAACTTGGGGAAAGTAAGTAGTGGGGAGTCCTGAGACAGTTGCCATAAGTCTCATTCATTAAATTAAATGTGGCTACCCAATCTGGCTACAGTAAAATGGGAGATGATCAATAAACATTTCAGAATGAATTAACAAATGAAGATGGAGGTTGTTCTTCATCAATTACTTCCTAGATAAGTAGAGCCACATGTTTCATTGTTTTGTTGTACTTTATAGGTCAGAAACCTTTGGACTTAGCAGATGGTACAAAAATGAGTGCTATCATGTTGAGGGACTCAGAAACAAGGAGGGTCAGGGGTGGGGGAATTATGAGCCAAGGGAGAGCAGAGATTTGATTCTGAAGAGAAAATCCTTACTGGGTCAAGGTCGCTTTTGCATAATTCTGTTATCACCAAGAAGAAGAGAAATAATCATATTAGGTGTGTGCTATACTGCTCAACGTGGCTTGTCTTACCTTACTTTTTGAAGTCATACAGGTTTAAGTGCTTTTTGTGAGTGAGTTGTTCAGAGGCACCTGATCAATAAGGCATGTGCTGTCAGGGTAAAGCAGGGAAGTTTTTGATGTTGACAATGACATACATTCTTGTGCGGAAAGGAGTAATCCATTTGGTCACTATAAAAAAGTTGTATGTGTGTTGCTTTGGAGAACAGAGGCAGTGCCATCAGGGAAGGTTGCTTCCAGGCAACCCGGCCACAGGACATCAGCATGCTGGCGGGTCAGCCCATGAGCAAGAAGAGCCCTTCATCATGCCTCCCTGCCCTCTGTATGGAAAAATGGGCATTTGCACAAGCAATTGCATATTGTTACAGATATCATTGGCTCCACCTCATCTTCTGATTATAGTTCCCAGGCATCTCATTAGTTAACATCAAGTTTCTGCCCAGCATTGCCTCTTCCCAAAGCCCAGCACAGTTCACAGTAAGACCCGTGTCCATTCGGGCTCTGCTGGTTCCAGTTGAGGCTTGTCCAAAGCCTCCCCTACAGTGGACCAGAGGTGGCCAGAGAAACATTAGAGCTTCCATCTTTTCAGCCCATAGCTCTTGTTCTCTTTCTTCAGATGAGGTATCTCCTTGGCAGTGGCCAGGTGAAAACAGATCAGAGACAGTCTAAAGAAGAGTCCAGCAAATAAGGAAGCTGTCAATCTTTTTAAAGATGTAAACACTCTCCATCGTTGAACAGTGTTGGCTTTGTAACAAAATGTCCTCCTTTCTAACTCCTCTATTCTATCTCAGCCTTTACAAATGATGCCAGGTTTGGCATAAGATGCTAAAATGCTTGTTATAAAGAGGAAAAAAGCTATCTCGCCTCAAGTAGCTCCCAGCTCATAGTGGAGAAGCAGTCTGCAAAAACAAGCACTGTGAAAAGAGGAGGTAGCAATGCATAGCACTTGTAAGTGCCGGCTGTAGAAACGGGGGCTTCGTTCTTCCAAATTCCACCTTTCCATCTATTCGCTGGGCATCCTTACCTACTTAGCCCTTCGATACCTTCAGTTTTGTCACTTCACAACTCTATAATGAGGACAAAATTGATTATACATGTGATCTTTAGCATGATTTGGGCATTTGGTAATTATTTAATAAATGTTAATACTTTAAATAGTAATTACTATGGAGAAATCTCTGTACTGGGTTCTACAGATGCACAAAGAAGAGAGGATCCAATTCTAATTAAGAGTATGGTAAACAAAGGCTTCATGTAAGTGAATTCTGAAGGGTGATAATGATTTTTATGTGACAATTGTATTTTAAAGCAGTTACTGTGTCCTGGTTCCTGTGTTAACTACTTACAGGCAGTGTCTTCTATGTTCACAAAACAACCACAAAAATTAAGTAAATTGCCCTTACTCCCATTTTATGGATGAGTATAAGTAAGTATAGTTTGATTAAAAACAAATAATCTATGAATGCATAGAGAAAATAATGAAATACTATTCAGCTTTCAAAAGAAGAAAATCCTTCCATTTGGAACCACAACAATGAAACTGGAGGTGATTATTCTAAGTGAAATAAGTCAGGCAAAGGAAGATAAATACTGTATGATCTAACTTAAATGTGAAATCTAAAAAATTCATAGAAGCAAAGAGTAGGACAGTGGTTATTAGGTGGCAGGAGGTGGGGGAGGTTGGGGCATGTTGCTCAAAGGGCCTAAACTTTAAATTGTAAGATAAACAAGTTCAAGGAATTGAACGTGTACACCATGCTGTACATGGGTGGTGAAGGATGTGTTAATTAATTTGAGTGTAATAATTATTACACAATGGATATATATATACACAATAATCACATTGTATGCCTTGGATATATACAATCTTTGTCAGTTAAATATATTTTTAAAAATCTAGTAATCTAGTTAAGAAGACAGAGCTGAGAGCTTCCAAATGTGCCCTTACATAGAGTATACAGACTTGCCAGGTAAGTACAAAGCCAAAGTAAACTTTATGATCAATTGTCACCTCTCTGGCCCCTGTGGGAAGGAAGGAGAGAAGTTCAGAGTTTCAGCCAAAAGGGTACTTGGAGTCCATCTCTCCAAATGAGAAAAAGGAGGAACAGCACAAGACAGAGGGTAGTCCTGTTGTATGTCTATACCTGTTCAGAGAAATTAGAAGATAGTCTAATTGTCCTTGTCCAAATAAAGGATAATGAGTCCTGAACTAAGGCAGGAGCAGAAAGAATAAATAAGAGAGGACAAATATAATAGATGTTAGTGAAACAGAGATGATAGGACTTATCGGTTGATTGGGTGCCAAGGTGAAAAAAAAATGAAAACATTCCAAGGGGCCAATAGAAGTCTGTCTCATCATGGCTCTTGATCAGAGCAGCCAGGTATTTGCCGGCCACTCACATTTATGCAGATATTCCACAAGTCCTCCCAAATCACAGGGCATTTGCAATGAAGCTACTGAACTATTACAACATTGCATTCTCTTGCTTAAATCGTAAGAATTATAGGCTTCTACTAGTTTAGGCAAGAGTTTAGTGAGCAAAGGGAAAAGACCTTATTAAAAGCTAAACTGTTTAGAGCATCCAGATAAGAGATTTTTCTAGGGATCATTCCAGTAGGTATTCTTCGGACAGAAAGAACATGAAAGGGCACACCCAAAACAGTGTTAGGAGGGTGAGAATAGTCACAGAACTGTGGGAAGGCATGGTGTGTATTCAGTGCTTATCAAGTTCTTCAGTATGATTAAGGCTTAGAGTGTTGGGGGAGGGTAGAAAAAGTTAAGGCCAAAGAATTAGGCCTAGGCCAGTTACAGAGGACTTTGTACTTAAAATTAGTGAGCTCTGACTTTGTTTTGCATGCTTTCAAACTATTTTCTAGTTGCTTAATGAGTCTTGTACTCACATTAGCACTTACAGCAGCTAGAGTAAAAATACGTAGCACAGGCAACCACTGCAGCTTTTCATGCCCATGGCAGACATTACTAATTGATCATAGCACTCTACTCCCTGCGCCTGGAGGCAATTTAAAAAATCCTTCATTGGAGCCCTCTAGACAGCTATTAACAATTGATCAGAGTTTTCATGACTTAAAACCTATTTTCCATCCTCAGCTTATGAAGAAGCCAAGTGTGTATGTGACAGAGATCAAGGTAGAGTCTTCCTGGCTGAGGCCCTGGGATGGTCAAGGAGGTGGAGACAGTGGTGCCCTAGGACTGACTTCACATTTCTTCCAAAATCCAATGATGCTGGTAAGATTGAAATTGGCCACGGTGGGAGTATCTGTATTATATAAACTAGTCAAATCTACAAATAAGGACTTTGTGGGAGGTTTTTGTTTTTATTTTTTGGGAGCTAGTTGTTAAACATTTTCCAGCACAATACTAAGCTAGGGGATGGGGGCAGAAAAAGGGTGTCTACACTTCAAAGCCCTTAATTGCCCTATCTGCCCACTCTTCACTGTATCACTTGAGTGAACCTCTCCTTTAGGGTGCCAGTCATGGTAGAAAATGACCAGTCAAAAAAGCTTTTGATGAGATTTGTACTCTAGAAAGGCAACCCTGGCACAATGTATTGGACCAACTGAAAGGGTGTAAAATCACAGATACTATCAGAGGCAAGGAAATTAGAAGATAGTCTAATTGTCCTTGTCCAAATGAAGGATAATGAGTCCTGAACTAAGGCAGGAGCAGAAAGAATAAAGAAGAGAGGACAAATATAATAGATGTTAGTGAAACAGATGATAGGACTTATCGGTCGATTGGGTGTCAAGGTGAAAAAAAAATAAAAACATTCCAATTTCAAGTGAGTTTGCTATTCACTATGACAGAGTACACAGAATTAGCACATTTTGGTGGAAAATTCATCACTTAGGTTTAAAGCAAGTTTAGATGCCTGCACAGTAGGTACAGTAGGCTGAGGCTCAGAGCCACAGGGTTAACCAAAATGCATTTTCAAAGTCAGAAGATGGTGGGAAGTTGACGCCAGCTGATTAGAGGGAATCACTGGGGAACAATATGAAGTGAGAGGAAGTCTAAAGAAGAAACATGGAAACATGATGTTTAGAGGACACATGAAGAAATGAGTCAGCAAAGGACAGAAGGATTGGCCAGTGGAAGAGAAGGAGAACTGGAAGATAAGCAGAGGGAGATAGAGGATTGGATGGCTATAGACGCAAAATGTCAGGTTGGGGTCAAGGAAGATGCACTCCAATGAAGAGTGAGTGTCGCTGTGAGAAGATCATGAGGGCCTTTTGCCAGAGCAGTTTCTGTGGAGTGCAGGGAGAGAAAGAGCCAGACTGCAGTTTGTTCGAAGAAGGAAAACTGGGAGGTAAACAGATGGAAAAGAAGACAAGAAGCAAGAGTTTGTAGGCTGGGATGGTAAGAAAAGGAAGGGAGGTGTAGGATCAGGGGAGGACCTTAAGATGGACAACAGGCTTGATCGTAATTGCATGATGTGAAGAAGGAACCAGTCCAGATGGACTTGCCCATTTGGAAAGGAGAAAGGGAATCCCAGGTGCAACGGGGTCCTTGGGGAGATAGAGGCATTGTCAGTTAAGGGTACATGTGGAGTGAATGGCCTTAAACAAGAGAAATAACAGATCTTCCTACAAGACCTGAAAGAGGGCGAGACAATAAACACAAATATGAATAGCTTTTCAATTGCTGGAGATTGAGGGTGCTTACGCCTGATAATCTCAGCTATCTCTTGAAGTCTGAAAAAGTTAAGTAGAGGGGTAGAAGTTTGAAATAAGTACTGTAGGGAATAGAACAGGGCATAACACTCTGCTTTAACCTACATTACATTTTAATGGTATAAGGCCCATGTGTGATTTTATTGTACTGTTGTGTTTCGCCTATTTCATGTCTCCGTTAGTAGCTGTACTGTCATAGTCATAATAGCATGGCTCGCACAGCATTACTAGTGCTCATTTGCTTACCTGCTTTCCATCCAGCAATAACCCTAGATAGGGAAGGAAGAGTGTGTCTAGCCTAGCAAAGCACCTGAAATATAATGAATGCTTAACAAATGTTTGTTGAATGGATGAATAATTGAGTAAGGAGTAGATGTCTAAAGTAGTCCAGTCTTTCCGACTAAACTGTTAACTCCAGGGTGGGGATTGTGTCTTAAACTTGGTTGGATTGATCAGCATATTTGGTACAAAGAAACTACACAATAAGGAGACATTAAAATGAATAGAAGGTCACGTGCAGTGGCTCACACCTGTAGTCTCTGCATTTTGGGAGGCCGAGGAGGCAGGAGGATCATTTGAGCTCAGGAGTTTGAGGCCAGATGAGCAACATGGCAGGACCCTCACCTCTACAGTTTTTTAAAAAATTAGCCAGAAGTGGTGGTGCACAGCTGTGGTCCCAGCTGCTTAGGAGGCTGAAGTGGGAGGATCGCTTGAGCCAGGAAGTTTGAGTCAGCAGTGAGCTGTGATTACATCACTGCACTCCAGCCTGGGCAACAGAGCGAGACCCTGTCTCTAAATAAATTAATAAACAAATAAAATTGAGTTACATAAAGACCAAAGTATAGATGTGAGAAATCAAGAAGTGCCTTCCAAGGGAGGAGCTTGAGATGAGGTGAAATGAGGGAGGAATGAAATTCAAAACTAGCTAAAGCTTTAGAAGAAAATGCAATCTTCTTCCTAACAACTTTCTGTCATTACTATTTAAGTTTTAGGTAAAGGATCCTTTGAATGTCCCAGTGCTTGGCATTTTCCATTTCTAATTGGAATGGTTCAATCATTACCAGAATCTCTCACCCAACCTGTTCTCTGGCTTCTTGGACCTTAATCCCTGTGGTCTAGAGACTGAGGTCCAGATAAAGTAGCCAATTAAGGTTGACTATTTCCCCGCTTTGTGTTTTTTCTGGTTCTAAAACCTGGCTCCCAACTACCAGCGCTCTGTAACAATGAGAGAGAGAGAAGCCCTTCAGGCAAGCAATGAGAAGCAGCTTCTCTCTGCTTTGCTCTGAAATGTCCCATAGCAAATGACAGTGGCAGGGAAATGTCTTAATAGAGTGTGTTGTTTAGCATAATTGATGTTCAGATGCAGGGTTGGTAGAAACAAGCCCAGTTAATTGGTCTCTCAACCTACATTAGCTGTGGCATTGCAGCCAATTAGGCAGGGGCCAGAGGGCCCCCTGCTCAGTCATTAGAGCCCTGCGTGCTGAGGCGGGAAAGGGCAGCAGTTAGGGAGCAGAGCTGGCATGAACGGCTTTGATGAGGCGTGTGTGCAGCTGCACCATGGCCGGAGCCATCTGTCCATTTAGGAGTGTGAGACCCTCAACGACCAATCTTAAAGGTGACAAAAGGAAGGTGACATTCAGGAGAGGGAAATCTGGGTGCTCCCCAAGGGCTGAAGTGCTAGATGAAACTTTGAAGATCATAGATTTGAAGAATGTTGCCCTACAGCAATATTTCTAATGAACGAAGAGCCTGTCTGTATTCTCTGAGCCTTGATGTTATGAGAAATGCTCTGGATATGAAAATGAAGGACCAGGCTGGGCATAGTGGCTCATACCTGTAATCCCAGAACTTTGGGAAGCTGAGGCGGGAGGATCACCTGAGGTTAGGAGTTCGAGACCAGCCTGACCAACATGAAGAAAACCTGTCTCTACTAAAACTACAAAATTAACTAGGCATGGTGGTGCATGCCTGAAATCCCAGCTACTGGGGAGACTGACACAGGAAAATAGTTTGAACCTGGGAGGTGGAGGTTGTGGTGAGCCAAGATCGTGCCCATTGCACTCCAGCCTGGGCAATAAGAGCGAAACTCTGTCTCAAAAAAAAAAAAAAAAGGAAGGACCTATTTCAAGGAGCCACCCTACAGCCTTGCTTCTCAGAGCCAGGTCTGCGGATCAGTGACACCACCATAATCTAGCAATGTCCTGGATAGGCAGGCCTCAGACTCACTCCTGACCTGCTGAATAGGAACTACAGTTTAACAAGATCTCTAGGTGTTTCACATGCCCATTAAAGTCTGAGAAGCAGTGCTCTAGACCAAGGGTCAGCAAACACTTTTCATTAGCACACAGCCACGTCCATTCCTTTACCCATTTCTCATGGCTGCTTCCACACTTCCATAGCGGAGCAGAGAAGTTGCAACAGAGACCTAATGGCCCACAAGCCTAAAATATTTACTCTCTGGCCCTGTTTTACAGAGAGAGTTTGCGCCACACTGACTGGATGGCAGAAATCTCTATAACGAACCCATGTGACAAACATTTCTGTTCCTCCTCAGAAAGCAGGCTAACCCAAGATATTTAATTTATTGTTTGAATATAGTCATAGGGACCCTGTGTGGTGGCTCATGCCTGTAATCCTAGCACTTTGGGAGGTTGAGTGGGTGGATCATTTAAGTTCGGGAGTTTGAGATGAGCCTGACTAACACAGTGAAACCCCATTTCTACCAAAAATACAAAAATTAGCCAGAAATCACTTGAACCCAAGGGGTGGAGGTTGCAGTAAGCTGAGATTGTGCCACGGCACTCCAGTTTGTGCCACTGCAACAGAGAGAGACTGTCTCAAAAAATAAAAATAAAAATAAATAAATAAATATAGTCATAGCTGTGTTGTGTCGAACCCCTATTAACCTCGGTAAGGAAGGCACCGGGTTTGAGAGGCTGAAGAAGAGACTCAGAGCAAGCAAATGAGACATGGAGCTTTATTGGGGGTTTATATACAGGGGAACGAGTCCAGGGGTGGCAGGATCTATATTCTACAGTCCAGGGACAGCAGGCTGAGCAGGAAAACCACAATCACCTGCAAACATCATGTAGTTTCTATGGCATTTTCACTTCACACCCTCCACCCAAAGGCCTCTACCTAGCAATCTTTATTTAACGCAGAACTGGGAACCTCAATTCCCTGTATGACTGTGTTCCACAAGACAGGCTCAGAGCTTGATGCTTATCATAAATAAGGAACAAATCTCTAGGTTGGCCACGCCCAAATTCCCTTGCTTGGAAGACACATTCAGGTGCATCTGCCCTACAGGGTCATTTTAAGGGTTTGCTTAAATCATCACTAGCAAATACATTTACCTTATGGGATCCTATGAACATGTAGAGGGATATATGTTAGGCAATAATAACCACGATTTCTAGAGCCTCCGAAGTTCAGCAAAAATTGGTAAAAACTTTGAACTTCCTGCTACCATGACTGAGTCAAATGGTTTTCAGAATTCTTTCCTCCCTCTTTCACATAGAGAATAAAGAAAAAATGATAAACTGAAACTAGTAATAAAACAATCACCACTTTTCTATATTGTATTCTTGAGACCATGTTTATTGTGACTACCAGGATCTGCACTTTTCCCAAATTTATCGAGAGGTGGCTTTGACTTTATTGCTAGAGCTTGGGGATAATTTTACACCCAGTGAAGTACCCAAAGAGACCATTTTCTTCCGTCTTGTTTTTCAGCAGTTTGAAATGTTACAGAGACATGGACTCTTTCAATGTTTGAGGCAGGTGTGGTGGCACACACCTGTAGTCCCAGCTACTCTGGAGGTTGAGGCATGAGAATCCCTTGAACCCAAATTCTAGTCTGTAGTGTGCAAGGATTGTGCCTGTGAATAGTCACTGCACTCCAGCCTGGGCAACATGCAAGACCTCATCTTTAAAAAAAAAAAAAGGCTTGGCTACTCTGCTTTATATATAGCAAAAGAATTGTTGGAAATATGCCTTCCTTAGTGCATCTGCCCATAAAGAGAGCTAGACTCCACAATAACCAATGCTGAGGAAGAGGCCTACTAAACCAACATTTCTGAAATAGCTGAAATATTTTGATGGGAAATTCTGGCTCTTCGAGCTTCTAGAAGACATGCATTTACAAGAATAGTAAAGGGACATGTCACTGTTTTCAAAACCCTTGGAGTTTTTCCAAGTTCTTGCTACCCAAGTCTGTCTCTGTCCCTCAGTCTCACACGCGTGCCCACATGTACACGCACACACACACAGCCAACAATAGCCAGGCTGCAGCCCCAGACTCCAGACACATGCATCAATCATAATTGCAGCACTGCCGGCAGTCATGTAACTGCTTAAAGACCTCAACAGCCTTCTGGCACTTAAAGGGGAAAAAAAATCTAATTAATCACAGGTGAAACAGCTTGGACTGTCTCCAAAAGCCCCTGAATTTACTGCCAAGCTTTGATGCTAATTTTCTTTCTAAGTAACCCCCTAAAGAAATTTACGATTAGGTAATTAAAGTAATGAATAAAGAGATACTTAGGTGGAGGGAAATTAGGAGAGGGAAAAAGTCTGTATTTCCATCCTGCAATAAACACCTCTGGGTATGCATCATTTGTGAACCCCAACTTAAAGGTTCCCAAGTGGCTTTCTCCCGAAGAATATTTTAAAAATCAATATTTATTTGAAAGACCAAAATGAGGCACGTAAATGAAGTTAGGAACAGGTCATTCACTAGGACCTGTTAGGGAGGGAAAGCTGTCTTCTGCCAGATACTTAACTCTTAACTTAAAAAAAAAAATTAATGTCATAGCTTGTATCCTCTGGGAAGGTTGGTAGTGTTTTCTCTCTGTGAGTTGATTGGATGACATAACATCACTGGGTTTGATTTAGAGATCTCATCTTCCTCCTATTTCCCATGTCCCTGCTGGGATGGACTCTAGATTTCTGGTTTTAATTGGTTGAAAAGCAATTGCTCCAGTCTTTTGTCCTTAAAATTGGAAACGTCCAAGGGAGGGCTTTGGATTTTATTATGCCAGCCTTGATCCTTCCCTCGATCTCTGACACTTGCTATTGGAACACTCCAGGAATGGGCAACTTTAGTTAATTGGTTACTTTAGATTACAGAATTGAACAGAAATGCTCGTGTTTAAATAATTCATCAGACAAGTTTCTGCTAAACTCCTAACACCTAGAGCTTCGACTCCTGCTGAAATATCTTTTTCTGACAATAAATATGGCATAATAAGCATAATGCTTTTTTAAATAATTCAGAATCTTGAATTTTTGATTGAGAAGCTCTTTGCTCTGATTTCTGTGTACAAGCTTCTTCAAGGAGAGATCAAAGCAGGTCCCCATGTTGTCTCCTTCCCATGTCTAGCAGAGCATGAGTGCCTATTATTTAGTACTGCTCGATTGTATTACAGTTTATGCAAAGAGGGTGTGAGAGTTTTTACTAAATAAACACTGACGGAAGTGTAATTGCCTGAAAATATAGGGCTTTTTTCCACTAAGTTACCATATGAACTTACATTTTAGTTTTGTTCCCCTCCTGAAAAAAGAAGAGTGAAATTGTAGATTTAGAATTTTGACTTGGAAGTGAGGTTGGCGATTTTATAGTCTGAAGCTTCATTTCTGAGCTGAGGACACGGAGGCTCCGAGAGGTAAGATGATTTGGCAAAGATACACAGCCACCTAAGGGGTTGTGAAGATCATACACTCTGAAGCCAGATGAATCTGCATATTATAAAGCTCTTCTGCTACTTACCAGCTGTGGACCTGGAGAAACTACATGTCTTCTGAGTTTCTTTTTCTGACCCATACAATGAAAACAATAATATTCTGAAGATTAAATGAGCTAATATGAGAAAGATGCTTAGCATCATGACTAGGATGTGATAAACAGTAAAAAATACTTTAGCTCTTATTAGTTTTATTTATTCATTGTTTATTTTAAAGGATCTTGTATTAAATGATAATTTTATATTTATTTAACAAATTTATTTTTGTCATTCACAGCCCCTTGTGTCATTTACAGTGATGTAAGTGAATTATTTTCATCATTCGCAGTCCAAGGAAGGTGGAGTCTTCGTCAAAAGTGGTCCTTTGGTTGCTCACAGCCAGATGGGTGTAGAAATTCCGGTTTGCAGGAGCTGGACCAGAGCTCCAGTGCTCTGCATAAGAAAAAGCTACCCATTTTCAGGCAGGCGTGCTGGCTCACACCTGTAACCCCAACATTTTGGGAGGCTGAGGGGAGCTGATTACTTGAGGCCAGAAGTTTATGACCAGCCTGGCCAACATATTGAAACCCAGTCTCTACTAAAAATACAAAAATTAGCCAGGTATGGTGGTGCTCACCTGTAGTCCCAGCTACTCAGCACACTGAGGCAGGAGAACTTCATGAACCTGTGAGGCGAAGGTTGCAGTGAGCTGAGATGGCACCACTGCACTCCAGCCTGGGTGACAAAATGAGTGAGACTCTGTCTCCAAAAAAGGAAAGAAAAGAAAAGCTACACATTTTAGAGATCTTGAATTCAGTGCTTTGTCTTCTTCCTAACCAGTGTAGAACAATATGAGATTTGAAACTTATTCCTAATTGAGGATTAAAAGATACTGCCCCCAAATTTCAGAACATGGGTGAGCCCCCATAGAGAAGTGGAAGGTAGAGGCAGGGGTCATTTGAGGATGTGGGTACCTCCCCGCTCCTCCCGAATCAGCCAAAGTTGATGGCCACCATCCACACTGCCTAATCTCTCTGCTCTACTTCCCAATCCTAAGAGCCTCAGGTCCTGGCTCTCCTCTGAGTCTTTACCTGAAAGGCTAGAGAAGTTGGAGAATCCTGCCAAGTAGGAATTAAAAATGACAAAACAGCCGATTAGATCTGAGGTGACAAGAATGAGAAATATAAGCCATTACAGCCCATTTGCAACGTACCCTCAGCGAGTCAAGTTTCAAGGTGTTCCTCCGAAGATTATTAATGGCGTGACAGTGTTTTCTGGGCGGGAATCTGATACGTGAAATAACACCGGTGTACATACGCTGCATTCTCGATGGTAAGAGGGGCCTGCCCTCATTTATTTAGTTTCACATTTTTAAAGAGACGTCCTAATTCAGCTGTCAGGGTGAGGGTCAGTGTGAGCACCCAGCACTTGAAGAAACAGATTTCCACGGTAAATAGTTTTCCTGTAGAGCAGGGATCAGCCATCATGGCCCAGGGGCAAACCTGGCCAGTTGCCTAATTTTTGTACAGCCAATGTGCAAAGAGTGTTTTTGCACTTTAAAATGGTTGGTACAAAAATCAAAACAAAACCATGTTATGACCCGTGGAAACGTTGTGAAATGTATGCCAGTGTTTATAAAGTTTTATTGGAATACAGCCTCCCTTGTGTGTTTATATTGTCTATGGATGCTTTTGGACCACGACAGCAGAGTCCGGTGGTTGTGACAGAGATGATGGGCCCGGAAAGCTTAAATTATTTACTATGCGGATCTTTACAGAAAAAGTTTACCAACCCGCCTTGTGTAGGGTAGCTTGGCCATGTTATTAACATTGCTTTTGCAAAAAGAAAAGTTGGCACAACACAGAAAAAAACTAGAAGGGTTTCCTGTACCAGACTATCGCCTCAGTTTAGAATCACAGCATGGCAATCAATTTATCCACACTGTCCAGGGACAAGCCACCTAATCCCAAAAGCAGCAAGTTCCAGATTTTGTGAGAAGTCACCGGAGTTAAGGTCCTCCAGGTCCCAGGTGGCCATTCAGTCCTAAGGAAAGCCAACAGCTCCAAATGGCATTGTAAACATCTTATTCTTTCAGAAGTCATCTCAGGCTAGTAATTAGGAATCCTGTGTAGTCGGTTACCTTACAAATTATTTGCATTGATAAGGGATAGGTGAGAGCTTCAGAGAAGACATCAGTCCTAATTATTTTCATCTCCACCTCTGCCTTATCATGCATCCCAGTTTCATTTCTATTCCTAGACATTTTTTGCAAGATTTAATAAAAATGGGATTTTACTTCTTTCTACAAAATTCCCCCCTCCCCACAAAAAAAATAGCTGTGGCCCTCAACTAGTACTACCAATTGTATCCAAGATACCTGTTATCCTAGAGTGACATATTGCTTACAAAGTCACTTTCTGATAAGTTTATTATTCTATTTTTATAAATAGGAGCAATATGGTAATCTTGAGATGAAGAAAAGCGTTGCTGTTGTTTGGACAACCCCAGGGGTGAGGATTGACAGGGAGGAACCACACTCATCCCAGATGGCTTAAATGCCAGTCTCTATGAAACCAGTCATGAAAACTCTCCCTCCCCGACATGCTCAGAGGGCATTAGGAGCCAGTGACCAGCAGCTTCTTATCCAGCAGGACAGATGCAGCCACGTGTTCACAAACAACACAGAGGAGAAGGTAGTTCAGGTCCAAGAGGAGGGACTCACAACAAACAAATGGAGAGGCCTTCCAGGAAAAGGGCACAGTGGATGACAACTTAAAAGAAGGAGAGTTGGAATTGAGTGGTGGAGAGCGGCAGATTACACCAGTTGGGGGGGAAATTAATAATGATTTTGAAATGAGAAAACTCTTAAACACTGAGCCATTTAACATCTTCATTACAGTGATGGCTTTGTCCAGTAGCGCTGCTGTAACAAAATACCTTGGACTGGGTAATTTGTAAACAACAGAAATGTATTTCTGACAGTCCAAGAGGCTGGGAAGTCCAAGATCAAGGTGCTGGCAGATGCAGTGTCCAAAGAAGACCCATCTGTCACAGTCAGCACTTTCCCATAGCATTTTCATTGGGTGGAAGAATCAAACTTGCCCCCTCAAGCTCTTGCAGAAGGCATCAATTCCATCCATGAATCTGGAACCCTCAGAGCCTAATCATTTCCTAAATGCCCCATCTTTTAATACTATCATATTTGTGGTTAGGTTCAACATAGAAATTTGGGGGGAGACACATTCAAATCTTAGTAAACCAGCTGGTCACAAAGCCAGTCTCTTCATTTTTTAATTGAATGCTCTTTCAAAAAAGTGTGCACAAAGAACATTTAACCAGTGTCTCAATTGCTAGAGGTAGGAAGCATTGTAGTATATGATCTTTCAAACATAAAATGCTGCTTTGGTAGTCCTGTCTTTGGTGAGGTGTAGGAAGAAAAAGTAATTCAAAATCCCAGCAGATTTTGAATCCTGCTTTTTTATAACAGCATGAGACAAAGTTTGAGCACTCTCGCCCCTTGACTAATGGAACCACAACAGCTTCAGTTTGGGGGACTCCCCTGCAGGATAAATAACCTATAAATTAAATTGCGGAATGCAGCTCAAGGGCCCCCAAAATGAATTCTGAACCAAGTGCAGGACCAAATCATAGAAATGACATTTCTTCTCCTTCAGTCTTTAATTGTTCTTTCTCATAGGTCTTTGAGGTATTTTCCCCTCTTTTTTATAGTGTAGAATCTCTTATTTATGAATATTGAGGTTTCTTTCAATCAAATGTGGGAAAAAAACTTATTTGGGATTGTGATCTCACAAAGGTATAGATGAGAGGGGAAGTGTGGGGTTAATTTAAATGACTTCAAAGGGTCTTTTTTGTTTTCTCTAAATGTTTCTCTTTTAAAAATGCGTCCTTGAGTTATAAGCAGGGAGTCACATCAAACTGGATAGGAATTGTGAGAAAATCAAGTTAATGGTCTTGCAAAAGAGTAGGTCATAGGGAAATCTGACAGAAATTGTGTCTGAAAGTGGGAACTGTGACATAATCCCCAATCCACAAATAATATCACAATCACTTCAGAGCATCATAAGAAAACAGATATCCTATGAACAAGAGGCTCCATTTCAGCACTGCCCCCTGTGGCCTCCTTCTGGGGGTTGTCAATAGTTAAATTATCAAAGGTTGAAATTTTATATGACCCAAGTCCCTGCCCCAGGTGTCTGTACAGCTTTGCATATGCCATCAAGTTCCTGTCCTTTGGGAAATGCAGAGGACTGTTATTGTCATTGGGTTATGCCCAGTGCTTCAGAGTAAATTTCCTAATAATTGAGACCCCTGCCAGGCCTCCCACCTGGTCATTCAGCTAATAGAAGGGCAGCCTCGCTGGAGAGGTTGGCAGTGAAAACCTTGTTCTGCTCATTGCCTTCCAAATAGCTGGTATAAATCTTCTAAGAGGCATGAGACCACCTCTAGCCCAGAAAATATCAACAGGGAACTGAAGGTGAAAACAATTGCTCCATTTAGGCAGAACTGTATATTTCTATGTATAGAAGGCAAGATACTCCTCTCTCTCCATGTAGCCATGAATACGTACGTGTTATGTAGGGGAAGTATTTCTTTAGGGGGAAAATCCCACTAATTGGCAATATGCTATTATTATAATTAAAAGCCCCTTTAACTAGAACAAAGTTTATTCCTGCAGAAACTCAGAAGAGGGCAAGGTGGTTGCAAGTTCCACCCACAAGTGTCAGCAGGCCTGAACTTGCCTCCTCCTCTCCTCTCCTCTGACAGTCACAGGAAGCCTGAAACCCTTTGACACCTCAGCGATGACAGATCCTCCCTGAAGGCTTGACAACGGCAAACAAATGCATTGTTCTCCTTGTCAACTCGCTATTGAAAGGTGATCCACAGCGAGCTGCAATTGGCCTCATTCGTTAGTGTTAGCAAGTGCTGGGCTGAAAGCTCATTACCCTGAAAAAAGAGAAAGCAGAACAAGTTCCTGAAATCAGGCTACAGAATCAGATATACCTGTCAGCGAGGCCTGAGCGAAGGAAGACACCACCTCCAATGGGTGAAGAAGCCTGGCTTGTCCCTCCCTTGGCTTGCCCCATCCCCACCTTGAACATCTCCAGAAAATGGAATCACAGGCCTATTGTATACCGGGAATGTGAATTTCAGTTTTCTCGTCCAGTTTTCTTTTCATCACTACACAGGGCCTCCCTATGGAGTGAGAGAACCCACAGACTAGGATTCTCAGGAGCACTTGGAACCTGTGGCCCTCTGTGGCAGGCGTGATTTCTCCATCGTCGGAGTCCCTATAAATCTTGAGCCCTTACCCATTTCAGCATCACACATTGAACTGCATTGTGCAATGTGTATGGCTGCTTAGACGATTATGTGTCAGGCTATCTTTATGAAACTGAATTCCTTTAAAAAAATAAAAAAAAGGGGGGGTGCCAGGTGCAGTGGTGCATGCCTGTTGTCCCAGCTACTCGGGAGGCTGAGGCTGGAGGATCTCTTGAGTCCAGGAGTTCTGGGCTGTAGTGTGCTATGCCGATCAGGTGTCCACACTAAGTTCGGCATCAATATGGTGACCTCCTGGGAGCAGGGACCACCAGGTTGCCTAAGGAGGGGTGAACCGGCCCAGGTCAGAAATGGAGCAGATCAAAACTCCCGGGCTGATCAGTAGTGGGATCGTGCCTGTGAATAGCCACTACACTCCAGCCTGGGCAACATAGCGACGAGACCCCATCTCTAAAAAAAAAGTTAATTAAATTAAATTAAATTAAATAAATAAAAGGGGATTTGGGGCCTGTCACAGTGGCTTATGTCTGTAATCCCAGTACTTTAGTAGGCTGAAGCAGGCGGATCACTTGATGTCAGGAGTTCGGGACCAGCCTAGCCAACATGGTGAAACCCTACTAAAAATACAAAACTTAGATGGGCCTGATGGTGCGTGCCTGTAATCCCAAGTTCTCGGGTGTCTGAGGCACAAGAATCTCTTGAACCCAGGAGGTAAAGACTACAGTGAGCAGAGATTGTAACACTGCACTCCAGCCTGGGCAACAGAGCAAGACTCTGTCTCAAAAATAAATAATAATAAATAAAATAAAGTCAGGGGTTTTGAAGACAGGGATGGGAGCATGGGCTTTGGACTGGTTCAAAAGCTAGCTCTACCATATCCTCAAGGTTAACTCTTGAATCTTTCCAAGGTTCAATTTTCTACCTACACAATAAAGAAAAGAAGTAGAGGGTGTTATGGGCTGAATTGTGTCCTTCACCTAAAATTCTTATGTTGAAGTCCTCACCTGCATTATCTCTGAATGTGACTTTATTTGCATATAGGGCCTTTAGAAACATTGTTAAGGTTAAATGAGGTCATCAGGCCACCCTGATGCCTTAATCTGATGTGACTGATGTCCTTACAAGAAGAGGAAATTAGGAACTAGACACACACAGCAGGAGGACTATGTGAAGATACATGGGGAAGAGGGCCATCTGCAAGCCAAGGAGAGGGGCCTCAGAAGAAACCTCCCCTTTCCAGACCTTGATCTTGAATTTGTAGCCTCCAGAATGGTAAGAAAATGAGTTTCTGTTGTTTAACCCACCCAAACTGCAGGACTTGGTTACGGCATCCCTGGTCAGTGAATACAGGGTGGTATGAGCTACATTTGGCCCTAACAATCCAGGCTTTTTGTTTGTAACTTTGAGGATCACACACCCCTTTGAGAAGGTGCTGGAGGCTACTAGGGACCCTCTGGTAAAATGCACATAGGCATAGATGTTTGCAAACCATTCAAAACCTCAGTGATCTAATTATGGTTCTTAATGCCCTAAGGCCTCTGGAAACTTGATTGGCGATTGAGAAGGAGAAAGGGAATACAATTCCTAGGTGATAATGGGATGTTTCTGAAGAGGTAGGGCATGGTCAGGTGAAAGAGTTAAAATCTGGGGGGAAAAATAATGCAACTCTCACTTTACCTCATATTCCCTGAAAGGCACTTGAGTCCTTTATTTTAGGGGAGAAAAAATTTGAATCTCAGATTCCTCAGATTTTTTTTTGTTATTATTATCTTTGGAGAGACATCAGAAAGAAGAACCCCTCAGGGCATTTTTCTTCCTTTATCAGCTTTGCTTAAAAACACAAATAAACCCGACAAACTTGATGTGCTATGATATTCAGGGACATAAGGGACATTTTTCTTTTCTGCCCACATCTAAAGAATGAAAGCATTTGGGCATCTCACTTTGTTTGAAGGAAAATGGTATGAGATGGGCAAGGAAATGATGTGACTTAGATTATAGTTCTAAAAATGTTTAGCCTTTTCAAAGTCACTGCAGTTTCACAGAAATATAAAGACCCAGACTTTCACTAGAAAACTCTAAGTAAGCCTTAACATGTTTCTTCTTATTCTTCCCACCCTGGTCACCCACCAATGATCTAAAACTCAGCATCACCACCTGTACTGGATATTTCTGTATTCTCCTTTTTCCATCCCCCCTCCCCCATTTCTTATTATGTAAAATCAGCAGGTTGAAAAGATCTCTATGGCCCCTTTCAACTAAAGTAAAATTCTATGATTTTATGATTCTCTGAATCCCAGTGCTGCGGTAGCGCTAATTTCAGGCTTGTCTTTAATTCTTTGCTTTGCTTCACAGAGCAGGAGAATAGCTTATGTTGCAAAATGCATCCCAGAGAGTAGCGCCCCAGAGACCAAGAACAGGGCAAATGCAGGCCTAGCTAACACAGCACTGCAGCCTGACAGGCTGGAGGAGGGACGGAGTCTTGTATGTGAAAAGCTTTGCTTGGCAATTTGGCTATGCTGGCAATTATGGGAGGGAGGGTGACAGGGAGTTAAGTGATGGTGAAGATTTCTGTTAACAGAGCTCTTCCAGGGGTTCTCCCTAACTTAGCTCTGTTGGAGAATTGGGAGAGCTGGAACAGCCAAGGATAAACTTTGCAGGGAGTAATTCAGGTTCTTTACCTGCCTATTCTTAGGAAATAACTCATGATTTCTGAGCACATTGCTTTTCTTCTCTTTTTCTTTTTCTTTTTTTTTTTTTTTTTTTTTTTGGTCCTTTTACAATACTGGAGGAGACCTTTCCATGAAACGGAAGGTCATTGACTCGTCCTTAACACTTCTTGTAACATGTCTTCTTAGACAATCCTATCGGACAGAACCCAGGATAAGTCACGCATAATTTAAAGAACTTCCATAGGAATTAAATGAGATAACGTAGGTGAATGTGATTTAAAAGTTGTCTCGTGTTAATCTGTGAGGCAGGGGGTAGCAGAAGCCACATTGGCTCTGTAGACAGAACTGGCTAAGACCTGGCTTTGGGTTTAGCACTTAGTAAGACCTTGCAACCGGTCTTCTTTATGTCATACTTTCCCCAACTTTAAAGCAGTGTAAAAGTTGTTATTACAATAACAATTACAGGCTGACTCAGGGGTGGTTTTAGTAATAGGAGTAGTAGTAATAATAATGATTTCCCTTCCAAAGGAAAATTAACCATACTCTCCAGAAACTTCAGCTTTGTCCTTGGCGCTGATGGATTTTCTCCTTGAAGGCCTCTCTCCATGGAGTTGGCTGGGTCAAGAGTGTTCTGGTCATGATAGCTGCAAATGACATCTTCTAAATTTCCAATACCGAACCCTGTTGCCAACTTGAAAATTGTCCATATGAGGAATCACCTACCCTGAGCCACCAAGGAGTGATTTACTTTTTTTTATGGCTCCAGAGGGCATCAAAGAGGTGGTGAAAAAACTGGTCAGACTCTTGTGAGGCTGCCACAAAAATAATCTCAACTCTAGCAGCATATAAATATTATATTGACAACTGTTATGGACATATATAAATCCATATGATAAAGGCACAGTAGGTATCTCTGGGTGATGGAGTTATGGATGATTTTTGGCATCTTTCCTAGATTTTTCTTTATTTTTCACTTCAATGAGCATACATTTTTCTTTGGAAGGGACCAGCAAGATGTAAGGGCAAAGTATTTTATCTTCCTTATTTAAGAAAATCAAGAAGACTCAAGAAGAAGCATGCGTGCACGCACACACACACACACACAAGCAGGTGTGCACTCATGCACACAAATTGAAACACATACATCTGACTGAGGAAACTTGTTCCTTATGCCTAATTTCTTAACTTTTTTTCAGGAGACAGAGGAAAACTAGTGCCTCAATCTTTCAGGCAGCTAATGGCCTTTTAAAAAAATTCCACGCTTTTCCAGTGATGCTATTTTTCCTTTGGGTTAAGAAAAGAGAGACAAATAGAAAGAAGGAAAAGCTCATAACAATGCCAGGCCTGCTTCAAGGGGCAAGTGGACCCTCGCCGTTAACAGAGGAGGTGCCTGTGCGTCCAATTCTCCCTGAAAGCCAGCCCTGTTTTCTGTGCCTCATGGCAGACACATGAGTGATTTATTGCTCCTAACGTCTCTTAGTTTGTAATAAAGTTTTCAGCAGCTCTTTTTAGCTGCTGCAACCTCTGCCCTGCAAACACTCTCTCTCTCTTTTTCTCTCTCTTTCACACACACACACACATTCTGACTTCACTTTGTTCTTTTTTCACATAATGTCAACTCATAAAGCTTTCATCAAGTCAACCAGGTGGAAAAATTTCTTTTGCTGAAAGAAGCCTTCATTCAGGTCGGGGCGGTGGAGGAGAGTCACTGCGCAGGAGAGGCGATCAGCAGACAAGGCGGGGAAGAGAAGAAAGTGTGCTGCTGATGGGAAAAGTTTTATGTGTCGGGAAGTGAGTGCGAGCTTCACAGGGCGTGCCCTCTTGATGAAAGGGCTCCTCTCCTCCACTCTCCCTGGTTGCCAACATCCACATAAGCGGACAAATCTGTCATTGCAGGAATGGGGACAGAATTTATAATATACAAATTAAAAGAAGTAGAGATTTGGACCTAATACCTAATGCTCATAAGATGGCTTAAGCAAAGTCAAGACCTCTTCCCTTGCATTGCAGACCAGCCTCTTGTCAGGAGGTTAGTTTCCTCTTCCTTTCTCCCACGATCCACTCACCCCCTGGTTTCCATCTTCAGCCCTGCTACATCCTGCCAAGGTGACCCCTACCACCAGCCCCATCGTGCTCCTTAGAGCCTTCTCAGCCCACTCATTTCATATGGGCTCCTAACTACCCTAGAGCCATGTGGGAAGGAAACATGTTGCTAGAAGAACAATGTACTTGGAGAAGGAAAGAGTCAGAAGATCAAGACTACAAGGAAAGGTAGAGTAAGACGTGTGAGGTCCTTTTCTGCTCAAGGGCCAGTGTCAATACCTAAAACCGTAAGATCCGGGGAAAGGTTGAGTATGGCCAGAGCCTAGATCTCCTGGTTTTCCTTACAAGCGGTTAATTTTACAGATACTCCCTGAATTCCTACAACTCTTATAAAAGCTCCGTGGTGTTTTCTACATTGAGGGCTTTTGGTGCTCCTGTGAAGCACCTGAACATTAACTTCACCCTTCCGGAGACTGGATGAAGAAAACTCTATTCTCTGAGCTCTGATTTTCCCCTCCCTTGCTAATGGTACTTAATAAGAGCACAGAATATCCACTGCTATGGAGCAAATTAACTTTTTCCCCAAATCAGATAGTAAACAGAAAGCAAGAAGCAGCGAAGTGAATGCATGCAGATACCAAGGGACGCAGCTTTCATTAACGTGCTGTGAAATTCCATGTTCTCTCTCCCCTCTCCTCGAGTCCCGCAGCGAGACTTCCAGACCCTGACGTACATAGCCAAACAAACAGCATTCTGCTTTTGTCGGTATTTTCTCCTTTTCTTTGATTTCAGCAGTTTCGATACAATGTGTGGTAATTTTGTGGGGGACTGGGGCATTTTTCTTTATTCTGCTTGGGGTTCATTGAGCTTCCTGATCTATAAATTTATGTTCTTCATCAAATTTGGCAATCTATTTTTTTTTTTCAGAGCGAGTCTCTCTCTGTCACTTAGGTTGGAATGCAGTGGTGCCATCTGGTCTCACTACAGCCTCTGCCTCCCAGGCTCAAGCGATTCTTCTGCCTCAGCCTCCCATTAAAGGTGCTACCACACCCACCTAACTTTTTGTATTTTTAGTAAAGAGGGAGTTTCACGGTGTTGGCCAGGCTGGTCTTGAACTCCTCACTTGGGTGATCTGCCCTCTTCCACCTCCCAAAATGCTTGGATAACATGTGAGCCACTGTGCCCAGTCAAATTTGGCAAATTTTTAAATCCGCTCCGTTCTCTCTCTCCTCTCCTTTTGATACGTTGTTTTTGCTTAGACCTTTTGATACTAGTTTATTTTCTTCAAGTTTTAATGAAAGCCTATGTATAAGATTAATTTATTCTTGCAGCTTCCCAATTGTTTCTCCCTTGCATTTGCCCATTTCCTTTCCTTTCTGGTGAGATTTGACTTTCTGTTCAAGGATCCTTTCCCCAGTCTTTGGCCAGTTTTAGCTTAGTGATGAAATGTTCCTGAGGTGAATGCCTACATTGACAGTTGAGCCATCAGCCTTTTCCCACTGCACCCCTTCAATGTCGATGAGATATTTCTTCCTGTAAACCTGGACTATTTTGCCCATTTGCTGGCCTTTATAGTGTCTTGGTAAAACCTGAGCTTCATCATCCTTTTAAATGGGCATGGATCAAATGTTGCACTTCTGTCTCAGCTCTTTGGAAAGAGGGAAGACACAGTCTTCCTGTGAATCTGAGAAGGTGCATTGAAATGCCTTTGGTAGTTCTTGCTTTGGTCAGAAGTCACAAAAGGATTGAACTTCATCTTGGCTGCTCCCACTTTGGTGATGGCCACAAAAGTGAAGAGAGCTATACGCTGTGTCTGGTTCTGTGCGTTTATGAAACATCTCAATTTGGGGAATTTTTAAACTTTGTTCTTCAGATTGTATATTTCCTACTAATCAGTCTTCAAATTCACTGACACTTCTGTCATCTCCAATTTGTTCTTCAGCCTTTCCAGTGATCTTTTTAAATAAACATTTTTATTTTGGAATAATTTTACATTAACAGAAAAGTTAGAAAAATAGTACAGAGGCTTCCCCTGTGTGCTATCACCTTCCACCCAATTTCTCTCACTGTTAATATCTTTCGTTACCATGGTACAGTTGTCAAAACTAAGAAGCTGACACTGATACATTACTATTAACCAAACTCTAGACTTTAACACCTTTTCCACTGGTGTCCTCTTTCTGTTCCACACCCAGTCTAGGGCACTATGTGACATTTGGCTGTCATGTCTCCCCAGTCTTCTCTGATTCATGACAGTGTTTCAGTTGTTTTTTTGTTTTTGATGACCTTGACAGTCTTGAGGAGTACCGGCCAGTTAGACCATATAATGCCCTAATCTAGGTTTGTCTAGTGTTTTCTTTGATTAGAAAGGGCTTTAGGGTTTGAGGCAAGAATATAACAGAGAAGAAATATCCTCCTTTCTGCATCACGCCCGAGGGTACATGATATCTAAGCGACACCACTGGTGTTTAATCCTCACCACATCTGTTGATGTCCTGTTTGCCAGGTTTCTCCACCTTAAAGTTACTACATTTTGCTTTCCCTATTTTATTATATCCTTTCAAAGACAGTGACTAAATCTAGCCCACCCTTGGGGAAGTAATAAGGAGTAAGCACCACCTCTTGAAGGAGAGATTTTCCACACATATTGTTTGAAATTATTATATAAGTATGATTTGTCTCTTCTCCTCTGTGCATTTTTTAACTCAATCATCCATTTATATAAGTACAAACTCGTGGATATTTATTTTGAATGTTAGGTGATAATTCAATACTACTTTATGTGTTTCGTTGCTTAAATTGTTACTATTTGGCCAGTAGATGCTCTTTCAGTGGGCTCCTTCCTGTGTCCTTTTGAAAATCTGCATTTGTGTGTCTGTGTGTGCACGCACACGTGTGTGTGTGCACCTTTTTACTTTCTGGTATACAAAATGCTCCAGGCTCACATTATATTTTCTCTGTCCTAGCACTAGAATCAGCCATTTCTCCAAAGAACCCTGGGTTTATGTTTATTTATTCATTCATTTTGGAAGAATTATATTTCCAAGCCAAGATCTGAGTGCTCTGTGTACTTATTGCTCTCCGGTTAATTTTTATTTCTATTTCAGGTGTTTATTTTTTAATTTTAGAATCTCATTTGTTTCTTTTTATAGTTTCTATTTCTCTGCTGAGATTTCCTATTTGTTCATTTATTACAAGCATATTTTCCTTTACATCCCTGAGCATAGCGGCTTTAAAATCCTGTTCTGCTAGTTCCCCATTTGGTAATATTAAGGCTGGTCTCTACTGATTGCTCTTTTTCCCCTGTTGAGTATGGACCATGTTTCCCTATCTTTACATGTTTAGTAATTTTGGATTCTATCCTGAACATTGTAAATGGTATATCACAGAGATTGTGGAACTTCTATAATTTTATATTCCTTGGAAGAGTCTTGATTTTTTTTTTTTTTTTTTTTTTTTTTTTTTTTGTCCTAGCAGGCAGGCAGATAATCTGACAGGACTCAAACTTCAAACTCTGTTTCTCTATAGTAGAAAGCAGCTGATATCTTTGTTTAGTATTTTTTAGATTTAGGTGCTCGAAGTTTGCCCTGCACTTATGTAGTTCAGTGATAAACCAGATATTTGGGTTATTTTTGCATAGAATTTAAATATTTTCTCTCTAAAATATACCCCCTTGCTTTCCAGTTGCTGCAGTCATTCCTCTGGTTCTTCAGCCAGCAAAACTGCAAGTTTCCACCAGAGTTTTAGCCACTCCGCATGAGGACAAACTAAACCCTACACCTAGTCAAAGAGCCATAAAAGTCAGGAAATTCACCCAATGCCATTTCCCTCTGCCGAATGTTGCCATGTACTCTAGTTTCTATGTTTGGGGTCATTCTTAGGTGCTTTTATGTGGCTTTTTTGTTTTTTTGGTATTATGTTCAGAATCAGTAGTTGCTATTTGTGAAAGAATTTGTCCAATAGGACCTACTCTGCTGTTACTAGAAGCAAAACCTTGCTACTAATTTTTGATACTAGGTTCAATGTCCAGGGACTCTGCTATTATTACACTTTGGTTGTCTAGAAACAGTTTTAAAACTTTAAAAAGAAAATTCTATACTCTGTTTTCAATAAAACACAACATTTTATCAAGAACTTATTTTCAACATTTATAAATTTCACAGGAAGCACATTGTACGTATAAACTGGAACTCTCCATCTCCCTTCAGGAGAATACAGTTCAATCAGAGGAATTACTTGGCCACAACGTATAATTAGCAGCATGCAGCAGCATAAATAAATACTAACCAAGTGATGTGACAATAAATACTGAGCAGGAAGAGGTCTGACTGGGCTGATTTAGATCATGAAGTCTTTCTAAACAGGGTAAAAATTGAGCTGATATTGAAGAGGAAATACTTAAATAAATGGATAAGTAATAGCACTTTCTATGAGGAGAATGAAAATATGAACAAAAGGCATAGTCTGATTTAGGGACAACAAGTAGAGCAATTAGGCTGAAACAGAGAGTTCAAATAAGGAGATAATGTATTATAAGGTTAGAACAGGTGATAGAAGACCAAGACTCTAAAGCAAAGGTTCTTGGATTCTATTATCTTAGGGATAGAACTAAGATTCATTATATACAGATTATGCATCTGGAGAGCTCAGGACGAGATATAATAGATGTAACCTGCAGTTTATGTTGGCTGTGTTCTAATGTAACAATTGTAAACTATCAAGAGTAGCCCACATCCCTTTGGTTGAGGGTAGGGTCTCTACTTGAAGTGAGTAGACCTCCTTAATGTCAAGTATCTGTGGAAGAACTGGGTTTTAGGAAGGAATCTGGAACAAGCCTGAAATTACCCAGGGAGAAAATCACCTTTTCTTAGTCTTCACTCTCTTAAGTCTCTACTTTTCCTGTGTTTCTGGGAGGTGAGGGAAAGATGATCCCTACCACAAAGAACAGGTTGGAATTGAATCAAGGAGATGCTCTGATTGTAAGCTCCATGAGATCAAAACCAAACTGATTCACATATCTCAACACCGAAGGGCTCGCAGTGTCTAGCAACCAGTGAACACTGAGTAAGATTGGTCATATGAGTGCAGATGAATGAGCTAGACCTTACAATGGATTGCATGCTACTCTTCATGTCCACTTTCCCTACCCCTCTCTTTTTTGTGGGGTTGTTATTTAAAAGTATTATAGCCTATGAATTTAGACTTAAGCTTTAATTAAATGTGAACAATTGTTGAGGGGATCCAAGATGGCCAAGTAGGAACAGCTCTGGAGTGCAGTTCCCAGCCAGAACAATGCAGAGGGTGAGTGATCGATAACCATATTTCCAAACGAGTTATTACTGCCCACAGACCAGGATATTCCCGGGCTGAAAAATGTCACGAGTTTCCAGCATGGCTGTTTCAGCCAGTGCAGCAGATCTCCACACAAAAACTTACACAAATCTGGGTGGCCATTTCAACTGGCGCCTGGAATGCCTGGGAGAGAGAGCTGAACATTCAACTGAAAAAAAGGGGGCTGAAACAGGGAGAAGAATCAAATAGACGTAGTAAAAAATGATAAAGGGGATATCACCACTGACTCCACAGAAATACAAATTACAATCAGAGACTACTACAAACAACTCTATGCACATAAACCAGTAAACCTGGAAGAAATGGATAAAATCCTGGACACTTGCACCCTCCCAAGCCTAAACCAGGAAGAAGTTGAAACCCTGAGTAGACCAATAACAAGGGCTGAAGTTGAGGCAGCAATTAATAGCCTATCCACCAAAAAAAGTCCAGGTCCAGATGGGTTCACAGCTGAATTCTACCAGACATACAAAGAGGAGCTGGTACCATCCCTTCTGAAACTATTCCAAACAATCCAAAAAGAGGGAATCCTACCCAAATCATTTTATGAGATCAACATCATCCTGATACCAAAACCCAGCAGAGACTCAACAAAAAAAGAAAACTTCAGATCAATATCCATGATGAACATAGATGCAAAACATCTTTAATAAAATACTGGCAAACTGATTGCAACAGCACATTAAAAAGCTTATCCATCACGATCAGGTAGGCTTCATTCCGGGGATGCAAGGCTGGTTCAACATATGCAAATCTATAAACGTAATCCACCACATAAACAGAACCAAAGACAAAAAACCACATGATTATCTCAATAGATGCAGAGAAGGCCTTTGACAAAATTTAACAGCCCTTTTTGCTAAAAACTCTTGATAAACTAGGTATCGATGGAACGTATCTCAAAATTATAAAAGCTATTTATGACAAACCCACAGCCAATATCATACTGAATGGGCAAAAACTGGAAGCATTCCCTTTGAAATTGGCACTAGACAAGGATGCCCTCTCTCACCACTCCTATTCAATTTAGTATTGGAAGCTCTAGCAAGAGCAATCAGGCAAGAAAAAGAAATAAAGGGTATTCAATTAGGAAAGGATGAAGTCAAATTGTCTCTATTTGCAGACAACATGATTGTATATTTAGAAGACCCCATCATCTCAGCCCAAAATCTCCTGAAACTGATAAACAACTTCAGCTAAGTCTCAAGATACAAAATCAATGTGCAGAAATCACAAGCATTCCAATACACCAATAACAGACTTAAAGAGAGCCAAATCAAGATCGAACTGCCATTCACAATTGCTACAAAGAGAATAAAATACCTAGGAGTACAATTAACAAAGAACGTAAAGGACCTCTTCAAGGAGAACTACAAACCACTGCTCAAGGAAATACGAGAGGACACAAACACATGGAAAAACATTCCATGCTCATGGTTAGGAAGAAACAATATTGTGAAAATGGCCATATTTCCCAAAGTAATTTGTAGAATCAATGCTATCCCCGTCTAGCTACCTATGACCCTCTTCACAGAACTGGAAAAAACCACCTTAAACTTCATATGGAACCAAAAGAGAGCCTGTATAGCCAAGTCAATCCTAAGCAAAAAGAACAAAGCTGGAAGCATCACGCTACCTGGCTTAAGACTATACTACAAGGCTACAGTAATCAAAACAGCATGGTACTGATACCAAAACAGAGATATAGACCAATGAAACACAACAGAGGCCTTGGAAGCAATGCTACACATCTACAACCATCTGATCTTTGACAAACCTGACAAAAACAAGCAATGGGGAAAGGATTCCTTGTTTAATAAATGGTGTTGGGAAAACTGGCTAGCCATGTTCAGAAGGCAGAAACTGGACCCCTTCCTGACACCTTACACTAAAATTAACTCCAGATGGATTAAAGACTTAAACTAAGACCTAACACCATAAAAACCCTAGGAGAAAACCTAGGCGAAACCATTCAAGACATAGGCATAAGCAAGGACTTCATGACTAAAACACCAAAAGCATTGGGAACAAAAGCCAAAATAGACAAATGGGATCTAATTAAACTCCAGAGCTTCTGTACAGCAAAAGAAACAATCAGAGTGAACAAGCAACCAACAGAATAGGAAAAAATTTTTGCAATCTACCCATCTGACAAAGGGCTAATATCCAGAATCTACAAGAAACTAAAACAGATATACTAGAAAAAAACAAACAAACCCATTTGAAAGTGGGTGAAGGACATGAACAGAAACTTGGTGAAAGAAGACATATATGAAGCCAATAAACATGTGAAAAAATGCTCATCATCACTGGTCATTAGAGAAATGCAAATCAACACCACACTGAGGTACCACCTGACTCCAGTTAGAATGGCAATCATTAAAAAATCTGGAGACAACAGATGGTGGAGAGGATGTGGAGAAATAAGAACACTTTTACACTGTTGGTGGGAGTGTAAATTGGTTCAACCATTGTGGAAGACAGTGTGGCGATTCCTCAAGGACCTAGAAATAGAAATTCCATTTGACCCAGCAATCCTATTACTGGGTATATATCCAAAGGATTATAAATTGTTCTATTATAAAGACACATACACACATATGTTCATTGAGGCACTAGTTACAATAACAAAGACCTGGAACCAACCCAGACTGGACAAGGAAAATGTGGCACATACACACAATGGAATACTATGCCGCCATGAAAAATGATGAGTTTGTGTACTTTGTAGGGACATGGATGAATCTGGAAACCATCGTTGTCAGCAAACTGACACAAGAACAGAAAATCAAACACTACATTTTCTTACTCATAGTCGGATGTTGAACAATGAGAACACATGGACACAGGGAGTGGAGCATCACACACTGGGGTCTGTTGAGGGAAAATAGGAGAGGGACAGCGGGGGGTAGGGAGGTTGGGGAGGGATAACATGGGGAGAAATGCCACATATAGGTGACGGGGGGATGGAGGCAGCAAACCACATTGCCATGTATGTACCTATGCAACAATCCTGCATGTTCTGCACATGTACCCCAGAATCTAAAGTGCAATAAAATATATATATTTTTAAAAAGTAAACAATGGCTGTGGGGTTACAAATTAGTAATAAATCCATAAGGAAAAGGTAAATAAATCTCCAGAGACATAAATTTGAACCTCAGGGAAGCCCTTCCCAAAGAATATTATTATTGTAAAATATGGAGTATCTGGGTTTGCTTGCATTAAGAAAGGTGGAAAATAACCCAACGGGTAATTCAAACAATTTTTAAAATTGTATTATTACACTGTCCCTGTAAAGGCAATATTATTTGCATATTAAATATGAGAAGCATGGGATCCAGAGAAGTTAAATACCTTACCTAAATAAACACAGCCTAGTAGGTAACAAAGCCAGCAATTAAAACCAGCTACCTTTAAATGAGACATCAATTAGCACTAAGGACTTGGGATAATAATCTGGTTGTGGTGTCATGTTAAGATACAGTCTACAAATGAAGAGAAATCCGAAGTAATGGTGGGAGGAATAGGCTCCTGATATAGCCCTATGATGGAGCAGACTTGGGTTAAAGATGAGATTAATAGCATCAAATCTTGCCCCTCTTGACACAGCCCACAATCAACAGTCAGAGAGTAGAATATGACTAAACCAATGAAATTCAGACCAACTTTTCCTTAATCATCTTGATTATCAGAGCTTACCTTGAGCAAAATTAGGACTATAAAAAGATCTTCAACTGTCATGATAAAAAAATTACTGTATCTTACTGTTTGGAAATTCTATATTCCCTTCTATTCCTTTGTCCATAGCCCTCCCCAAGTGCCCCAAATCAAAATTAAGGCTAAAACTCAGTCCAGAAAATCACAGAAGAGCCAGAAATTATCTCCATTTGATTTATTTCACTAAAATAGATCAATTGAGGGAGGAGGCTGCTGAATTTAGTCCTAGTTCTCTTTCATTTAATTACATATTCAACAAAATTTATTGAAGACTTGGCTATATTCCACACATTTTTATAGTCATGCAGGATAGAGATATCAATAAGACACAGTTCTTACCCTCAAGGAGCTCATAGTACAATTACATGATCTAAAACCAAAGGGACTTTACTGTCCTTAGGCTCAATTTGCTCATCTATAAAACAAATAGGACAACTCTCAGCCTTTTTCTGAGATGCTAAATATTTCTGTAGGTGTTAATGTAGCCTGTGCTGCATTGCAGTGTGAAAAGCAACCTATGAGAAAATTATTTTTATCTTTACACACTGCTTCATTTAACAGCCAAGAAGCAAAATCTAAACCATGTGGATGAACTAGGCAATTTTCGACCAAATGCTCTGAATTCCTATGAGACCACTAGCAGAGTCATATAAAATCACCTCCTATTCTCAAGGATTGAGGAAGCAGAGAAAAAGAAGGGGTATTGTTTTGCAGGTTCAGTAAGGATTACCTTATTTAGGATTATGTTTGTCTGCAAGTAACAGGGATCCAGAAAAGGGTCATCCAAATTAGGTAGAGGTTTGTGTCTCTCTCACATAAGAGAATTTGGAGATAGATAACTCCAAGACTTATATAGTTATAACATTGTCAGGATGAAATCAGCTTCTTCCTACTTTTGACTGCACCAGACCCAAGGTCTATAGTCTTTGTTCATTTGGTTCAAAACAATTGCCATAATTGCAGCCTTCACATTCTTTTCCAAGTAGCAAGATGTGTAAAGAAAGGTGACTAAGCACGCTCCCTGCTAAGCAATCCATTTTCATCCCCATGCTTCACATAGCCATGCTTCACTGCAAGGGAGGCCAAGAATTTAGTCTTTAGCCAGGGGACAACATGCCTACCTAAAAGTAAAACTTCCTTTGAGAGAGAAAAATGGAACAAATATTTTTAAGGGAACTTAGCAGTCTCTACCACAGGAAGCATCAGAAATATATTGATAAATATTCATTAACAACTCCTGCAGGCCTGCCTTCTTCTTTGCAAGCTGCCACCTACTACTACTTAGGTAAACCTTAATTCTTAGCCGATGATTTTCAAACCTTAGCCTGCAGCAAATCACACGGGGGACTTGTTAAAACACACATTGCTGAGTCCCAGCTCTAGAGTTTCTTGTTCAGTAGGTCTGAGGTGGGGCCAGATAATTTACATTTTAGTAAGTTTTCAGGTGATGGTGATGCTGCTGGTCTGGGAACAGAGCCCGAGAATTACCTCTCTAAGCAAATGGACAAGACAGTAACAAAAGGAAAAAGAAAGAAAGAAGAAGGTCATGAGTATTAATGATGAAATGGGCAATAGAGAGTAGAATTGATGGAAATAACAATAATTTCAAGCCATGAGATGGAAACACTTTAAGTCAGGACCTCTAACCCACCTACTAGACCTCAGAAGAGTTCTTCTAGCGTTCCAGTACATTCCAGCTCATAACATAACCCAGATGCTGTTGCTCAAGAGATCCTGGGTGTGACTGTGACCTGACCTGCTTGACATGGCTTTTTGGAATCAGCAGAGGCCACGCTTTATTGCTCCAATTTGCTGAAATCGGATTTCTTCCTTACTTCTGACATATTGTCTATAGTCCCATTGGAATTGCTGGCCTATGACCGGCCTGGGATACTCAGCTCAGTTTTCCCTTGGGAGGGTAGAATGCTGACACTGAAGTATCCATAATCAGCTTCCTCTCTCCCACAGTTTCATTAAATCAGTCACCTGGGAACTCCTGCTTTCCCTGTCATCTCTCCAGAGCCCTCTAATCATGACGTCTTCCATTTGTGGGGCTGCCAGCAATGATAAGTCAGAAAATTCTAACCACTGATCAAGAAAGACAAAGACATTGTCTAGTTGGGTGGAGCATCTTACTTTATCATTGGGGGCTTGTTTCACCATGTGTTTTACATGTGTTCTTCTCCTGAAATATAAATCTACTTATGGCTATGTGCATATGATTTTGATTGTACTCTTGTTAGTACATGCTATTGGTGTACTCTAGTTATTTGTGTATATCCTCTTTCTTCCAGCTCATATGAGCATCTGAGGCATCCCGTGCAGTGGCCGACATCTAGGCTTTCAATAAATACTGGATGATTGACAACGAGCTTGGGGTTTTTCCACACACACAGTTTGTCAACAGAGCTTGAGGTTCTCTGCTAGCAGCCATGCCACAAGCTCCAGGCCTTACCTCCACCTGCAAGCACCACCAGCCACAGGATGTAGCCACTTTCTCATTGCCCCTTTCCTCATCTGAACTTAGATAGTGCTCTAAACACTGGACATACTACTTTTGGAAGAGTGCCAGACCCTAATGCAGGCCTTTGGCAGGAATAAACACAGATAAAAGGGGTAGAATATAAATTCCTAAAGATTTTCTGTTCAGGAGGCATAGCAGGTACCTGAACTGTACCAAAGGAACCCCAAAGGCAGCAGCAATCATAGGGATTGATCCTCACCTAATAGGTCAGTGAGTGCTCAGTGTGAAACAGACTTACCCTGCTGCCCTGTGTGTGTGTGGCAGACAGAGCACGGAATTTGGCTCAACACTTTCATTCCCTCTCTGACTCATTTTGCAATAAATTGTCACCTTCTTTACAAGGCTGCCCGATCAAAGATCCTGTGGAAATGATTTACTGAGAGATCTCTGAGGGAAGTGAAAAGAATCAAGAAAATAGCAAGTCTCTAACAGCCTTGCTGCTTCCTTTTTCTTCCTGTTATTCCTTTTGGCATTAGAAACCTAAAGCTCAGCCAGAAAGCACAAACAAATGAAGTTTTAAAGTCACCCGTACCTCAGGTGCCAGGCTGTCTATGGAAAAGGAAAGTGATCTGTTTTAAAGACTTCATTGGGCTTAGAAAGATAGTTCCCTGAGCTCTGTTCATCTGCCCTAATCAGCTGCATTTTTTTTTCAGTCTCATTTCACTTTTCTTGCCACAGGGATAAAGTGAGTGAGAACAATAAAAAAGGGAGGGAGTGAAGAAGAGATAGAAGGAATTAAAGGGCTCCGGAGTGAATAGGTAATTTGACTCACTGTTTACATTGCTGGTGGAGATATTTAAACAGTTGGCCTATGGATGACCCTTTAAATTGAGATTTTAGAGAAATTTTTAAAACCAAATAAACTTTGGAGTAATGAAGACTATTTTGTAGATTCTAAACTAATCCAGGTGTTCAGACTAGGAAGGGGTTGGGCAGAGGTCATTACTGGGAAGAGAGTTGAAAAGATAGTTTTTCTTTTTCTTATTTAAAGCCAGTTGTTATAAACTATCAAAAATTTATGGCAATCTATTATGTGCAAAATCATATACTGGACAATTAAAATATAGCTGGGGAAGATAGAGTATAGAAAACATAGAAAAATATATTTTTGTATGTTAAAATGATAAATGTATGTAATATGTTGGAGAGGAAGATATTACTATGAAGTGTGATGTTCAAAAAAGATTTCATGTACCAGGTAAGATTCTATCAGGGTCTCCCTGCATGATACATAAACTTCAAATAGACAGAGGGGAGGTAGTTATTGTTCTAGAAAAAGGATAAGGCACGAGATTAGATAAAAGGAGAGAAGGGGCACTAGAGACTACTGTGTTAATAGCTGCTTAGCAAAGTAATGAGCAGAATCCCATGGGGAATCTAGGGGTAAGATGGTAATGTTCAGTGAAGATTTATAAAGTCTCCTTCCTATGTACTGACCAAAAGAATGAAAAAGAAGCAACATAGAGAAAAATACACAATTACTGATTATTCTGATTAATGATTATGGAGAATGATCTTTCTTTACGTCACAAACTCTGACAAATACATATAAGATGCAATCTGGTCCAAGCGGAAATGAGTCATCAAAGGCTAACAGCCCACACCCACTTTTCAAGAAATCTATGCAGTGTTACGGGAAGATAAAAAGAAATTCTATATAAGAATTCTCACAAGACTCTAATCCCCAATTTATTAAAATGAAGACAGGGTATATGAACAGGCTATAGGCAGAAAAGCAAACACCTTACCCTGATTTTCTTTCTGCACTGAGGTCAAACATGCCTTATATACCCAACTTTTGGAACAGAAGGTTAAATAGTCACACCGCCATTTTTTTTGTCTAACATGACTTTCTAATGGTTGCATAGGCTGTCTCTGCAAGAAAGACAAGCTCTTCCTAATATGTAGAAACATTATTTGAGGTAAGAACATTCCTAGCATAGGTATTTCCACTGAGATATGAAGTCTGAATTTGCACACTAAGTTCCTTAGCTGCCCATGGCTTGAGCTCCTCACCCATTGACTACTGAACAACTGAATTAATCATTCCAATCCCTCATCCAAGTCCCCAGATAAAATTTAAAGGAAGGATTAGAATAGTGTGCCAACAAACTAAAAATAGAAAAAAGAAGAACCTACTTCAGTCATGCAAATGTAAAGCCCAGAAACAGCTTCTGTCATTAAAAGGTAATGAACAGGAAACAAATGAAACAAGCAAGCGAACACAGAACCTATGCAAAAGTTCTGCATGACAAATGTATGCACAAAGCATGAAAATGAAGATAAATTGTAAGTTTTAGATGAAATTCATCCTAGACAACATCATGCTTTTAAGGAAAGTAAAGAAAATGGACTTTACAAAACAAATTGAAAGAGTGAGATAATTAGTAGATTGAGTTTTTAAAAGAGTTGCTAGAAATTAATAAACAATTTATTATGATAATGCCATTGCATTTAAGTGATACAAAATTTAGCAAAGATCAGAATTAACAATACAATGATTGAATCAGGGACACAAATTGAGATTTTAGAGGAATTTCAAAACCAAATAAAGTGTTTGCAGTATTAAGACTATTCTGTGGATTCTAAACGAATTCAGGTTTTAAGACTAGTAAGGGGTTGAGCAGGGGTCATTTTTGAGGAAGAAGCAGTCTTACAGAAGAGGCATCTAGACTGTAGGGAAAAATAACAAAACAGTAAAAGTAGTAAGATATATGGAAAATAGGCAGAAAACAAGCACATGAGGCTGGGCTGGTGGCTCACGCCTATAATCCCAACACTTTGGGAAGCTAAGGGGGACAGATCACTTGAGGCCAGGAGTTCCAGACCAGCCTGGCCAACATGGCAAAATCCTGTCTCTACCAAAAATACAAAAATTAACTGGGTATGGTGGTGTGCACCTGTAATTCCAGCTACTTGGGAGGCTGAGGCACAAGAGTCACTGAACCCAGGAAGTGGAGGTTGCAGTTAGCAAAATCGCACCACTGCACTCCAGTCTGGGTGACAGAGAGAGAACCTGTCTCAAATAAATAAATAAATAAACAAACATGCATATGATTAATAAATGGGCTTTAACAAGAAAATAGAACAAATAGGACAGAAACAGTATACAAAGACACCACAGAAGAAAATGTTCCTAAAGTTAATGAAGATTTCAAATTGCTGGCTGAAAGAATTTGCCATAAATTCAAAATTACTAAAAACAATTAAATATATATCCTAAAAAATCTTGTGAATTTCAACATTTAAAAAATATGCTTCAGGCAGGGTGGCAAAAGTAATTTACAAAGGAGAATTGTCAGGTTTATTTCAAAACAAATCTTCAAAAACAATGTATTCCAGAAGGTAATGGCACAATATCTGTAGAGTTTTGAAGGAGAGGGGAAATGAGACATGAAATTGTGTATATCTGGCCAAATTCTATTTATGTGTATTGACAGTAGAAAGGCAAACTCAAAAGTTGATGCAAAGCATCCCCCAAGAAATCTATTTGAGGATAAAGTCTAACCAAGTAAGAAAGTAATCAAAACAAGTCACGAATAAAGAATTATTTGAAAAATGTAATTTTGAACATTTCATCTATATAAACACAGTGTTGGACCCAAGTAATTTTGTTAATTATATTATAAATATCAAACTATTCAAAGACAAAGTATGTCATATAGAAAATGCTGACTGACATATAATGTAGTAGTAATTTCACTAGGAAAGTGAATATAACAATAAAACCCAGATAGTAAAGTCTAAATCACCTGATTTCTTCATCTTTAATAGAAAAAATTAATATTATTTACCTTTTCAATTGTATTAAGTAATAATTATGTTTTGGCAATTAGTTAAACACATCAAATATTCACAACCACATGAAAGTGTACAGTTCTCAAAAAACTGACCAACAAGGAACATAAACATAGCAAAAGATACACAAGTGAGTACAGACCATGTGGCAAAAATATATATATATTTAAAAGAAAAATAAGTAAAATGTGAAACTACATAAAAAAGGAGAAAGCGTAAAAGCAGAAAATAAAATAACGATATAAAACCAAATATATATTTTATAAACATAAATATAACTGATAACTTACCAATTCAAAAAAACTCTAGCATGAAGATATAACTTCAGGCTACAGAAAAAAAAAACATAGCTATAAAGAAGATATTTATTAAGACTGAAACTAAAATGATAAGCAAATACATAACAGATAAATGAAAAGTAAAATAAAGCCACATACAACTGAAACAGAGGAAACTAGATTTTCAATAGCTATGTCTTGCAATGTTGAATTCCAAATTAAAGAATTAAATGGGACAAAAAGAGTCCTATTTTATTGATGAAAATGTAACACGCAGTGAATGTATAACTCTCCTCCACTCTGTGCACCAAATAAAATTAAACTATATAAAATAAAAACCTATTTAAAATGAAGTGAAAATTTTACTGAAACACACCAGGTAGAGGAAACTTAAACACTGTTCAAATTCAAATATAAAATGCCCTTAATGCTTTAAGCAGATTATACCTGTTCTGAATGACATAACCAGTAAAGTTATGATATCTACTATATCATTTCCAACTCTACATATCTAAATCCTATAGGTGATAAATAAAAAGATATCTGTTGCTTATGTGCAAAATTTACATTTTTTAAAAAATGTTGATTATACAAAATGTGAAGGAAATTTAAGTAAATTTCTAAGATGATGCTTTTCTTTTTACCACAATACAAATAAATGAGAAATAAATAACAGTAGTGCAAATAATTGACAAATTTAAATATTTTAAACTCTAAAAACCTCCAATCAATGAGAATGTCAAAATCATAATTAAAACATTAAATAACTTTATTCTTTATTGAAAACACTCATAATCAAGCTTACTAAATGCAAACAAAATTGTTTTCAGTGGGAGATTCATAGCCTTAAACAACCTAATTACCAAACAAGAATTGGTAAAAATAATTAGTATTTAATTCAAAATATTTGAAGAATAAGTAAACAAATCTAA
Organism: Aotus nancymaae; assembly: GCF_030222135.1. Classification (NCBI taxonomy): domain Eukaryota; kingdom Metazoa; phylum Chordata; class Mammalia; order Primates; family Aotidae; genus Aotus; species Aotus nancymaae. Next base: position 2,427,619 of record NW_026988494.1, on the reverse strand, counting down.
GGAACATATGAAATAAATTCACACTTATAAAAGCTAAACTCAATCAATTAGCTCTTCATAAAATCCAAAGAATAAAACAGATAAATCCACTAGTTTTCAAGAAATAGAAAAAGAAAATGAAAATATTCAATGCTAAAATTGATAAAGGGGATATAGTCACAGATTTAATAAAAATTAGATAACTTAAAAAACAAAAACTTTATTTGATAATATGCAAGTAAAATTGGGAAAAAAAGTAAAACAAGTATTTTATAGAAAAATTAAAATTACTCAAATTTTCTCAACAAAGGTAGAAACATTTAAATTGATTAATAACCACCAGGAAGAAAAATTAAGAATACTTCAAACAGGCCAGGTGTGGTGGCTCATGCCTGTAATCCCAACACTTTGGGAAGCCAAGGCGGGTGGATCCCTTGAGGTCAGGAGTTCCAGACCAGCCTGGCTAACATAGTGAAGCCCCATCTCTACTAACATACAAAAATTAGCTGGGCTTGGTGGTGGGCACCTGTAATCCCATCTACTCGGGAGGCTGAGGCAGGAGAATCGTTTGAACCCAGGAGGTGGAGGTTACAGTGAGCAAAGATCGTACCACTGCACTCCAGTCTGGGCAACAGATCGAGACTCCCTCTCAAAAAAACAAAACAAAACACATAAATAAATAAATAAATAAATAAATAAATAAATAAATAAATAAAATAAACCTCCTCCACCAAAAAATAAAAATAAAAAACAAACAAAGGACAGAACTCAAATGGTTCCAAACATAATTCATAGGGACCCAGGAGTTTTGGAATGAAATATCTAATTCTGAAAAATGAGGGTTCTTCCTCATACAGTCTTCCTGAGGCTGTAACCCTGGAAACAGCCTGGACTCATGGCCAGCTAAATCAGAAATAAATTTTAAAATCTTTATTTTTCTAGGCAAAATCGGGAGCCTGGAGAAGGTTGACAGTTAAATAAAACATCAGTTCACACCTATTAAAAGCAGGAGAGGCAAAGTTCCTTGCCAAATTGGCTTGAAGCAATCATGTGGCGGGTATGCTTTTAATGAAGATCATTTCTCCACCTTCCTGTTTTAATTTGATTTCTCTGGCAGAGCTGGGCTTCCTTGGCTTGGAGGAAATGTGCTTAACTGCTGCCATCTCAACCCTCAACTGTGAACCAGACAGAACTGAATTCCTTCACCACGTGGGCAGCTTGGCATTTGACTTCCACTAAACAGCATGGCCTCCACCAAAGTCCTGGAGAGTCTCCAGGAGGAAAGGAGGGGCTGTGGCGTTTGGCTGACACTGGTCACATGACGTCAGTGTCAGAGGCTTTCCCACTTTAAGCTAAATTATAAACTATATTTTCTTCCCAGATGTGAGGCAGCTAGCTAGCTGGCCTTTGTAAACAACTCCTCGCCACTGTGCAGGTGCTTCTCAAGCTAGAAGCATGGCTGGGCCTACAGGTTCCGCTCAGTTCTAGAGTAGGCTGGGGCTGCATTCTTAGCTCACCTCTGGGGCTCTCCACATTTAACCACACTTTTTCTACAGATAGCATAAAAATGTACTGGCCATTTAACGGTTTTCCAAATAAGTTTAAAATTATATCAGAATGTGAAATGTCCCACAAGGCTTGAATCCAGGCAATCAAGGGTTTGCTAAGCATGTCTGCCTTCGTTTCCCGTGGCAGCTGTAGCAAATCAAAATGAATGTCATAGTTTAAACCAACAGATATTGTTTGCATCTTCCACTTTATGAGATGAGAAGTCCAAAACAGGTCTGCCCGGCTAAAATTAAGATGTTGGAAGAGCCGCATTTCTTCCAGAGGTTCGAGAGGAGAATCTGTGTCCTGCCTTTTCCAGCTTCTAGAAGCCACTGGTGTGCCCTGGGTCATGCCCCTTCTTCTGTTGCTGAACCTCATTACTCCAGTCTCTGCTTCCACTGTTGCATCACTTCTTCTGACTTTGACCCTCTTGCCGCCTCAGGTGATTCTCCTGCCTCAGCCTCCTGAGTAGCTGCAATTACAGGCGCCCGCCACCATGTCCGGCCAATTTTTGTATTTTAGTAGAGATGGGGTTCCACCACGTTGGACACGATGGTCTCAAAACTTCTGATCTCAGGTGATCCGACTGCCTCAGCCTCCCAAAGTGCTGGGATTACAGACTTGATCCACTGCACCCAGCTGAGAATCTGTCTTTATCCTTCAGAATGAGCTAGGGTTAATTGGATCAGGGATATGTCCAAATAGAGCCTCTATTTTTATTTGCAAGGAGCCTCTGCCAATTCCTCTATTCAATGAGGAGGGAATATGTCCTGATTTCCTAAGTTGGAACTTCTCTCACTGAGAGAAGCAAACAGAAGCAATGTTTGTAAGGAATGTAGTGTCATTGGAACACACATAGATTCCTGGTTGGAAAGGCCTTCAGAAAGCATCTAGTCTTTGTCTGGCTCTTGATATCCTGTTTTGTTTTGTTTTTTAGTTTAATTGTTATTTTCAGTTTAATCCGAGCCACTTGAACTCTGCCATTCTTTCAAGAAATATATTAAGGTGGGCATGCTCTCATTCACAAGTCTAAGAGGACATAGACAGGAGGAATGTATTCCTTTCACTGATAAATGCAGCAAATTGATCAGATCCCATAGCAAGCTGGCCCCAACACAGTCTCCCTGTGGTGACTACACTACGATTCCTAATTTCTAGTCAATTCCCTTCTAGGTCATCATCTGACACATTAATTTCATCTCCCATAAAATTCTCTTTCTCCAGACTGTAGACCAACACTACCTCCATTCACTCTTCAACCTCAGCTCACCTCTTGTGAGTAGCTAAAGAGGAAGAACAAGGTGTACCTGGACCACAGCCTTCTTGCTTTCAAGGACTAGCATGTCATGAGACCAAGGGTGCTGCTAGGCTAAACGTTGTATTTACAGAAGAGAAAAAAATAAAGCATGGTCTCTTCCCTCATGGATCTTATGGGCCAGTTCAAAAAACATATATTAAACAAGTGATCATGCAAAGAAACATAGAGTAATCTCATATTCTGATAAGCATTACAGATAAAACTTATCTTTATAATGAAGAAGAATGAGCAGAGGCAAGGTTTACATTGGGCTACCTGGAAAGGTAGCTGAGAAGTGAATGTCGGATAGGGCTTGGCCAAAAATCAATTGGGAGAGAGGGAGCATCCCTGGAGCAGCACATGTAAAGATCATGGAGCTGGAAAGAGCTAAGGTATTTGAATACATGAACGACTGCTAGTGTCACCTCTGTCACTCATCTGTCGATCCTCTCATATTTCGCTTCCAGGAGGAAGTTCATTTATGTTCTTCATGCCCATGTGAAATATCTGTTTGCTATGGAGTTGTAAATAAACAGACTGATTGTATAAATATGTAATTGATCATGTCCTATAATCTGCTTTCCTATAATTAGGTCATAAACTCCTGGTGAACTTGCCTGCAGAGTTGAAAGATTCTTACCCTTTAGCTAAAAGACAGACAACCACCATCTTTCCTAACCCAGATTAGGGCTTCAACCCCATTCCATTAGAGAATACAATGCCAACCCTTAGTTAGATGAAGCCTTTTATCACTCTGCCTCTAGACATTTTTCTTTATTCTTTGAAGACTGGGGACTAAGGAAAAAAACTTACAAGACCCCAGGCACAGAGCTTGTGAGGAGAGCTGGTTCAGGGGCAGAGATAGCCAAGGCCAGGACAGGTAAGTCTCTAGGAGAGGATGTGGAGGAAAAGGAAAAAAGAAAACTATACCAACGATGTATAAACCCCTTTACATCCTTGTATATTCCTAAACAATATACATAGACATTCTGGTCCTTGTTTTACAGATTGAAGAACCTACTAGTGAGAGTAAATGGGTACCGTGTTCAAGCTCACAGTTATTAAATGCTGTGCTTTTGAACCCAGGCTGGTTTCCAAAGCTCTTGTTCTTTCCCTTATATTAAATACTGTGAATCTCATCCACACCAAATCATCAAGCCTAAATGAGATTCATTTCTGCTCTCTGGAAATTCTTCTACGCAAGGGTTCTCTTTTTAGGTAAGAAGAGTGTATCATGATAGATGCTTCTAACTTTTGGTAAGTTTAGGTGTCAGGTCCATGCGTCCAGGAAGAATTGTCCAAGCTAAGATGAGGTCCAGCTAGTGAATCATCAAAGTGGAATCTAACTCCCTGAAAGCAGGGGGTTCAAGTTCTCTAGCAGAAAATCAAGTCCCCTGGATGAGCAGGCAGGCTCTATTTTCATCATGAATCAAGATCCAATTAGAGTATTAACACACAGTGGTGATCAGAGAGGATATAACTCTATGCTCAACCTGTAAGGCCAGGTTTCCCCAGGATGACACTAGCACTTTACCTGCAGGCACTTCCAAGACCTCCACTCTGATAGAGGAGATACTCCCAGGACACAACTACATCTGGCTCTCACTGGCTCCAGAGAAAAGGCTGTATTCTGTCTGACAGCTGGGCAGGGTCAGACAGACAACAACTCTAGCTGGGACTACAGTCTGTGTTTGGAATCAGGCATGTTCCTTTTGTTTTCATCATGTACAGTGTTCTATTTTCCCAATCCAGGTAGAGCAACTTGGAATTTTCAAGGATACTTCCTTCGGCAAAAAGAAAGGGTGCAGGCAACAAGGAACACCTGCCCAGGTGTGTGAGAACAGGGCAAACTGAAAATATTAGATTGGTGCAAATGTAATTGTGGGTTTTGTCATTACTTTCAATAGCAAAAACCCCAATTACATTCACAGGAACCTAGTAGCATGCGGCAGGACCAGGGGTGGCCCTGCAGAAATGCTGTCTAAAATATTCTCAAGTATCTTCAAAATATGAAGCCCATTTTATGTGACTTCTCTTTCTCTTTCCTTCAAATTTGAGGCATAAGTATCCATTCTATCAAGGCTCTTTGTTTATTCTCTAGAACTGTCTATGTTGTGAAAATGTTCCATGTCTGTGCTGATGATGATGGTGACTCTTGGCCACGTGTGGCTGCTGAACACTTGAAATGTGACTTGTGTGAATGAGGAAATGCATTGTTAATCTCATTTCATCTTAATTAATTTAAATGTAAATGCAAATAGCCATGTATGGCTAGTGGCCACTGTTCTGCACAGCACAGGTCTAGACATTTAAGCTGCATCAGCACAGCAGCTGTAATTTATTCAGCCTTGTATGCCAGGGCTATCACAGTATCGGGCACATGCTTTGCCCTAAATAAACGTTTCTACTTGATTGAAGAGAGGTAAGAAGGAATCATTAAATTTAAATGATCCTACTGTGGTAAAATGGAAAGAGGACAACAATTTCTTGCTTAAATTTTGCTTCTATCTTTTACTAGTTGCATAAATTTTGGTAAACTATAATTTAAAATGATATAATAATAATAGTTGGTAACATTTATGAAATGCTCACTGAGTGAAATCTTCTGTAAGCATCAGTTGGTTTGATTCTTTCAGTTGAGCCCATTCTTCAGTTGAAAATAACTAAGACTAATGAGAGGTTAAGTTGAATTTTAAACTGAAGGTCATTGCCCATTACTGGATGGAAAATTAATTAAGTTCGTTCTATCGAACCTATATATATATGCAACACATATAAATACATATGCAGTATATTTGTAAGTACATATATACTGTTTACATATATACTGTGTATGTATAAGTACATATATGTACAAGCATATATATACTGCATATGTATAAATACATATATACTATAGAGGTATTTATACATGTTGCATATATATATAGGTTGGATATGTATATGAAGTTGGTATGATTTGGCTGTGTTCCCACTCACATCTCAACTTGAATTTATCTTCCAGAATTCCCATGTGTTGTGGGAGGGGCCCAGAGGAAGTTAATTGAAACACAGGAGCTGGTCTTCCCATGCTATTCTCATGATAGTGAGTAAGTCTCACGAGATCTGATGGGTTTATCAGGAGTTTCTGCTTTTGCTTCTCTCTCATTATCTCTTGCCACCACCATGTAAGAAGTGCCTTTTACCCTCTGCCATGATTGTGAGACCTTCCCCAGCCATGTGGAATTATAAGTCCAGTTAAACCTCTTTCCTTGGTAAATTGCCCAGTCTCAGATATGTCTTTATCAGCAGCATGAAAATGGACTAATATAGCAGTATACCTATATACACATATATGTATGTATATATTTGACATATTTGTATGCATATTCAAAAGTGTCTGAAATTCACTAGATTAACTAACTTTACAAGGTTATTTAACTACCTAATGGTGAGTTTAGATTTGTACCCAGACCATCTGAGTCTAAGAGTTATACCTTAACTGATGTATTCTATAGCTGCCTATGATTTTGTAAGACATGCATTTAAATTTTAAACAACTGACTTATACATAAATCTTAAGAACCTCACCCATCTATAAGGTATAGGATATGCTTGTGCATGCATGCACTGCCTCTCTCTCTCATTCTCTCTCTCTCTGAGTAATGTCTAATATCTTTTAGATTCAGTCTATTGTTTCTGGTTGTAGACCAAAGAAAATCAATCCTAATTTAAATATCTCTAAATCAACCTAAAGGATTCCACTTTGGTGCAGATTCCTAGTGCTCACAGATATGCATATCTTTCCTTTTCATATTAGGGACACTGCTAGGCTACATTTCCCATTTTCCTTAAAGTTAGGTGGGACCATTTATTAGCTTCTGGCATTTGGGGCATAGATAGAAGTGTGATACACCATTGCGAGGAACAGCCTTCAAAATTCCCCACATAGGCCTCCAAGGGTCTTTCCTTGTGATCATCAACAGGCCGGATGGATAAAATAAAGTGGAAGATTCTGAAGCTCAGGGGAGTGGCAGAGTCAAGAAACATTCCTGTTCAGTGCTACAAAGAAGTCTTGTCCCTGAACGACTATGTGGGTCCCAGGTCTCTATCTTTCCCCCGACCATGCTTTGGACTGTGATGTAAGAAACAGTCTTGCCGGGCACGGTGGCTCACACCTGTAATCCTAGCACTTTGGGAGGCTGAGGTGGGTGGATCACCTGAGGTCAGGAGTTCAAGACCAGCCTGGCCATCATGGTGAAACCCCATCTTTAAACAAAATAAAAATTAAAAAAAAAAAAAACAGTCTCTGCTTGTATTATGCCAACTAAGATTTATTAATTTTCTACAGTAGTTATCCCATCCCGACTAATATATCATGTTAGTTGGTGAAATGCACAAAATAAAACAAATCTGAGATGTGTCTGTCTACTCTCATCACAACACCACTGTCAGTCACACTGAGTAAAGGAAGACCACAGTCCAGTTGCATTTGCTCCTGGGGTCAGGAATAAGTAAGAGGTCTGTGTATTATAGCTTGTCCTCATTGTTTAGGCCATCAGAGGATAAGGACAATGGGTATCAATCATCTTCATAACATGACCTTCAGTTTATACAGTGCTTTGTAATTTCTTAAAGTGTTTTTTCAATACATTATTTTATCTAATTAAATAGGAACAAATATACCCATTCTACTGATGAAGAAGATGAGACTTAAATATAGTAAGATTTACCTGAGACCTCAGATACACGTGATAAGCAAGAATATGATTTATGCCTGTGGATTCTAAATCCAGTGACTTACTGAGGAGAAGGTGAAGACACATGAGGCATCCTGAAGCCAGAGCTGAGGTTAGTCTACATTAAACAAGTTCAAGCTCCTGTCTAGTTGCAAGAAGAAAGCCATAAATTTTATGTGGTATCCTAAACCTTCCAAGGTATTCTCATAACTGCCATCTTATTTGATCCTCATAATAACCCTGTGAAGTAAGAAAAAATAACATTATTATCCTCATTTTACACATGAGGAAACTGAGGTCCAAAAAGATGAAGTGATTTTTCCTAGGAGCATAACTTGTTAGTGAGAAGATTAAGAGTTGAACCTAGGTCTCCTGACTCCCAGATCCAATGGTTGTGGGTGGATTGTGGTTCTTCTCCATTCCTGATCTCAGAGAACACCTTGCCTAGAATGATAGTTTCTCACCAGCCAAGGCCTTATTTTCTCAGACTCAATATATTTCCATGAACTGGACATTTTTCTCGCTTTACTTCTAATGCATTTTAGCTCAGGGAAAATCAATGATTTTAAAGAAGATGGAAAGTTTCCTTAAGCTACTAGCTGCTTTTTTTTCTTATTATTTCTTGATTTTCATTATCCAGGACCAAGATACATTCCTGTTTAGTGCTACAATATTTGATTTGGCCAGATGGTGTTGCAGTGGGGAGTCACCATTGCTCTGGCAGGGTACAAGATGGGATGGATCAGGGAAGGGAGGACACAGGGCATCGCAGACGCTTGGATAAGGGATCACAGGTTCTGAAAGAGCTGACAAGAAAGAAAAGATAAAACAACAACAAACAAACTGAAGGTGCCACCACTGTCAGGCACAAGTGTGCTCCATTGCCCCTGGCAGCTGAGAAGCCTGAAGACAATCTTGGGGAGAGAAGATCCTAAATCATTTCAGTGATTTGGCTTAAGAAGGAATGGGCATTCCCCACTACAAGGAATGATGGCAGGAGGTGTGGCGAAGGCAATACAGGCAGAGATAGTGTAGGGGCTGAATGGTGGCCCCAGAATCTGTGAATATTATGGCATCTTATATGGCACAAGATGTGATTAAGTTCAGGATCTTGAAAGGAGGTGCTTTTTTCCTGCATTATTTGGGCGAGCCCTAAATGCAATCACATGTATCCTGATCAGAGAGAGGCAGAGGCAGTTCAGAGACAGATGCACAGAGGAGAAAGTGATGTGGAGATTCAGCAGGGAGAGACATAGCAAGACAAGGAATGACAGCAGCCACCAGGAGTTGGAAGAGGCAAGAAACTGATTCTCCTCTAGATCTTCTGGAGGAAGAATGGCTCTTCTGACTCCTTGACCTCAAACTTCTGGCCCTCAGAACTATGAGAGAATGAATTTCAGTTGCTTTAAGCCACTAACCTTATAGTCATTTGTATGATACCTCTAGAAAACTAAGACTGTTGGGTTACATCGGCATTTGAGTCAACAACCAAAAGTCTGCAGAGAGGCTTGTAACTCTTTCTGCGTGTGTCCAGAGCATGGAGGTAACAAAAGCATCTGACAAACAAGATCACAAACACATCTGATTTATGCTGGTTGGCTTGGAACAAAATTCCGAATTGAGTTCTAATTTGAAACTACAATGGAAAGCAGAATGTGAGAATTCCAGGTTCCTTTGGAAGTTGAGACAATTAACAAGCCAGTGAGTACCCACCATGGCTTTGTAGGTTATACACGTAATGTAATTATATCTCTATACCTCCACCAAGAAACTCACAGGCATGCCGCTTGACCTCTCCTTCCGCACCCATGGATGTGGAAGAAGTCAGATTAGTGAAAAAGAAATTTGACATGTAATCCATAATGTGTAGGCAGGACTTGCAGATAATTGTTCTTTTAGCATCATAAGGTCAAAGTTATATTAATTGGAAGAAAAATGTTGCTTTATGCAGACATAAGGCACAGTGAAGTTTTTTTTTTTTTTTTAGTAGAAAACTCATTCTGAAAGGATGAGATGTGACTACATCTTTTTAACTATTTGAGGAAAAAGGGAAAAGACCTTCTGTGTGTCACCCAGCCCCACCCTTACCTGACAAGGACACTTCATTCATATTCCCCTTCTTGGAGCAACAAAAATAGGCAGAAGAAGAAAGACGTTGGAGGCACAACAAGCACCAAACAGGGGAATTTGCACATCAAATATTGGGACTTCATGGTTTCTGAAGGAGGGGTAGTATGTCAAAAAGTGGGGGTGAACAGAAAGGATTTTGGGGGCAGGCAAGATTTAACAGACAAATACAGTCTCCTTAAGAAAGGAGGAAGCATTTGCTTGGAACACACTCTGGAAACTCGGGGATGTCCACTTGGGACCCCTGATGATCTGCACAGGGAGATCCTGATGTTTCTTAGACAGGAACACAGCTCACTAGACCCTCAGCTTCTGGTCCAATTCCTGGTACACTCTGTGCAATCTGAACCACAGCCTCTGAGTGAAAAATTGCCTGAGGCTTGTTAGATCATGTGTGTGGGGTGTGTGTGTGTGTGCGTGTGTGTATGCGTGTGTGTGTGTGCATGTTCCCTTTGCAGAAATGATGGCCAACGCAGTACCTGAAATAGGGAGGGTATTAACTCCTCCACAACTGATTAATTGAGGAGCTAGGTCGGCAGAAAGGAGTATGTACCCACAGTGGATAATCCAGTTGCTGCTGCCAACTTCTTCACTCAGAAAATAACATAAAAGGGCAGCTACCCAGATGATATAAAAATCAGAGTATTTATTAAATACCACCACATTTTCCCATGCCCTTTAGGAATAGCAGAAAAGGAACGAGCTCTATAATCAGGCAAATTGAATCCCAGTTCCATCCCAGTTCCGATACTTAGCTGTGTATCTTTAGGCAAGTGATTTAATCTCTCAGAGTCCCATTTTCCTTCCTCTAAGAAGGGCCAGTGTTACTTCCGACAATTGCAGAACTCAGTGAATGATGTATGTAATTATTCAAATATAGACACATAGTCAAAATTAAGTCCCCTTGAAAACAATATTGGTTTCAATATTCTGCCAAATCCAACTGATCTGAGATGACCTTCTTTAAACAGGGAACTCAGAATTGACGCTTCTTTTTAATCAACACCGCTTACTTCTTTCAAAACTCTTGCTCTGATGTAAATCTTAACTTACCATTCACCTCCTAAACTAGAACTCATGGAATATATGTTTTTCTAACTGCCAGGAAATCCTAAACTTAAAGCTGGACTTTCTATCCTTCCATTTGATGTCGCTATTAAAATTTTACATTTGCAGAAACCCATTAAGTATTTACAGCCATTTGCTCTTATTACTGGGGGTAGGCACCAGACAGTCCTATTTGGGAACTATCAGCAAATCAGAGCGAGGGAAAGTGGGAAACCTGGAGCCCAGCATTTGTTGCTTTTCTTTCCCCTCCCTCCAAGCTCCAAGGGAACAGGGAGAGCTAACGGGCCACAGTGTGCCTCTGACCTCAGCTCTCTTCCCACAAACACTAAAAACACAACAAAATCGCTAGCCTTTGCACACTGTCCCTTTCCATTTCATTAGGTCAGTGAAAAGCAGAACCAGCAAAAAAACAATTTTTTTTAAATTTTAATATTGTCAATTGTAATAAACTCAACTAAGTTCCACTAGCAAACGGCTTTCTGCTTGTTCAGGGAAATTAAGTTGTAGTCTTCAAATCCTGCTCTAACTAGATGTTTGGTTCTGGAATAAGGCTACAGCATCTCACGACACTAATGAATTCTGCTGGCTGCTAAGGATCTGGGGCCGATGCTGAGCTTGTGGGGTTATTTGATTCATTTAACACTCGTGACTCATTTAATACAATGTGTAAACAAAAGGAGAAATACCTTCTGAGGCACTGGAAGTACTTCATCACATCTGACAAGGTAGTCATAGCAAGTGTGTTGACTCTTTTCTTCTTAGCCTCTCAGTTAGATTTGCACATACATGCAGTTGAACCTTAAGAGATATTGGAACAGTTGAGATGAATACAAGTTTATTATGTTGAGGCCAAGGATTGAGGGACTCTGGGCAGCTGAGTGTTAGGTGAAGGCAGCCAGACGCCAAGGAAGCAGTTTCTTGTTTCAGGGGTCCCCCAGTGTGTTAGTCCATTTTTGCATTGCTATAAAGAAATAACTGAGACTAGGTAATTTATAAAGAAAAGAGGTTTAATTGGCTCACGGTTCTGTAGGCTGAACAGGAAGCATAACAGTTTCTGCTTCTAGGGAGACCTCAAGAAGCTTCCAATCATGGCAGAACGGGGAGCAACTGTCTCACATGAAGACAGCAGTAGCAAGAGAAGGGGGGGCAAGGGGCTACACACTTCTCACAAGAACCCAGATCTCACAAGAACCCACTCACTATTGTGAGAACAGTACCAAGAGGATGGTACTAAATGACTCGTGAGAAATCCACCTCTGGTATGCTTTGGCTGTGTCCTTGCCCAAATCTCATCTTGAATTATAGTTCCCATAATCCCCACATGTCATGAGAGGGACCCACTGGGCGGTAATTGAATCATGGAGGTGGTTATCTCCATGCTATTCTGGTGATAGTCAATGAGTTCTCATGAGAGCTGTTGGTTTTATAAGGAGCTTTCCCTAACCTTCTCTCTCATTCTTTTCCTCCCTGGGACAATGTGAAGAAGGACGTGTTTGCTTCCCCTTCCGCCATGACTGTGAGTTTCCTGAGACCTCCCCAGTACTGTGGAACTGTGAGTCAATTAAATCTCTTTTCTTTATAAGTTACCCGGTCTCAGGTGTGAAAATAAATCTTGGGGCCCCAAAATCACTAAACTAAAGGGAAAATTCAAACTGGGAATTGCTTAGGGTCAACCTGCCTCCCATTCAATTCAAAATCACCCCTCTGCTCACTGACCCAGATGGATATCTGATTGCCTCCTTTGGAGAGGCTAATCAGAAACTCAAAAGAATGCAACGTTTTGTCTCTTATCTACCTGTGGCCTGGAAGCCCCCTCCGCACTTCAAGTCTTCCTACCTTTACTTCAAGTTGTCCTGCCTTTCCAGGATGAACCAATGCACTTCTTACATATTTTAAATGATATGTCATATCTCCCTAAAATGTATAAAACTAAGCTGTGCCCCAACCACCCTGGGCATATGTCTTCAGGACTTCCTGAGGCTGCATCATGGGTGAGTTTTCTCAATCTTGGCAAAATAAACTTTCAAAATTAACTGAGACTTGTCTCAAATTTTTGGCGTTATATTAGTCTGTTCTCGCGCTGCTAATGAAGACAGGTATGTCTTCATTATCCCACCAGAGGTAATTGAATTGAATCACCCCACTTCTAACATTGGGGATGACAACTCCACATGATATCTGGGCATGAACACAGATCCAAACCATGTCACCCCGTTTCTTCCCAGGAGGTGCTGATCCAAGAGTGCGCGCCAGGCCTGGGGCCTCCTTGGACCAGCAGCCCTTGGTTGGTGTCCTGGTTGTGTCTGGGTCAGAGTGACAGCAGAAACACAGTCATTGCTGTCCACATTGCTCTTTTCCAGGCTGGGAGAACCAGGCGAGTACATAGGAATCTGAACTCAAGCCAGGAAGCCATAAGCTTAGTGGAATATCTTCGATCCGAGAAAAACAGTGGGAACACATTGGTCAGTAGGACTTTTCTTCTCTGAAGTGAATTTCTGCACCACACTTCCAGGTTAGAGAGCTTAAAAAGTGTCATCTGAGACAGAGATGCTGACACATGCCTTCATCCAGCTGCCGGTGAGGATGAGGATTAGCTTTCTGCTTGTTTCTACATTCTTGCTCTATTTCCAGTTCTATTCCAAACCTCTCCCAGCCACTGCAGCCCCGTGCTCCCCTTCTGAAGGATCTTGAATAGCTATCCTCTCTGCCAGAGTTTCCAGTGTCCTTCTCTTGAATAGCTTCTGTATGTCTGGGCTTCAGGGGTTTCCCCCCAACCCTCTTTCTTCTGCCCGAGTCTGAGCGAAGTGCTATTCCCCCGGCAGTTCCTTAACACCTTCCGTTGCCTGCTTTCTTGTCGGTATTCCCCCAATTCTGGTCTGAGTTTCACGGGGTGGAGGCCATGTCTACCTTGTCCACTACTGTATCCTTGGTACCTATTTTCAGTCTGAGTGGATAACAGAGAAGTTTTGTGTCTATAAGCAGGCACATGTTTGAGCCCACTGGCAGGAGTTAGAAAGGAAGAGAAGGAACTTCCACTTAAACGATGGAAGCGTTCGTTCCCTGAGCACTAGCCATCTCTCCCTTATCAGTAGGCAGTTGAACGTGTGAGATACAAAAGCTGAAACAGCTCTTGGTTTTTAACTGTCCTCAAAAAACAAGACTCAGATCAGTATTCCTCCTGCCTCTGTGAGTTCTTAAATACTTAGGTGTTCCCGTTGCATCTGTCCTGGTTCAGGGTATCCCTTATAACACACCGTCACAGCCCTCTTCCATGCTTGGGTTGCTTCCTGTGTCCAGTTAGCTTGATTCACTCATTAGGTTCTGCTCCTGAGTCTGGGACCTGAGCTCTATTCTTTGGCCTGGGCTGAACATGCAAGATTTTCCCTTCATCAGGCTAATGAAGTAAGAGTCTTATGTCATCATTAGTGCTGGTGTTAATCCAAGCAGAACTAATATTGGTGTTGTTCCAAGTAGAATTAACCAAGCCCAGCCCCCAGCAAGCCAGATGTTAGTCAGGCATTTCTTACTGATGTTAATGAATAACTCTCTTGGGTTCCACAAACAGCTGAGTCCATCAAATGAACTTCAGGGACCCAGAAGCAAACTGCCTGCCTAATAGAGATTTGTCCTAGGAGGCTACTGAGGGCTTGAGACTTCTGAGCTGAAAGCAAGAGATCTCCTTTCTCTGGATTGCAGATGACTCCTCTGCTCTTAGTTCTCCAAAGAGCTGGCCACGTGGAGTCATCTAACAGGCCCAAGACGGTTCCTAAATACTGTGTCTTTGCAGATCCCTCTCTTCCTCTGTGCCTATCTCAATAACTGGGGTTATGTGTTTGTGTGTTTATTTCCTGCACTGGTGATGAGGGCAAGGACTGTGTCTTTTCCCCTCTGTGTCTCTGGCACCTGATAGAGAGATCATTCCACTGTTGTCTGAAAATAACTGATGATGGAATGTCTTCCTGAAGAGGTTTGCTTCATCTTCCAGTTCCACATGGCTTTTCTCTCCCTCTCGATCAAGTAATGTATCACGCTAGACCTGTCATTTGTACTTTGATCACTGCTCTCATAGGAATGTGAGAATATGAATAGAAACCATTTATAGCAAGGGCCAGACACTGTGCTAAGAAATTTGCATTCAGTTTTCAACAACCCGTGAAAGCAGTATATTGAGATTTTTAAATGCATGACCAAGGATTGGGGATGGATGGGGAAGGGGTTTAAGTAATTTGCTTAAGATGGTAGGACTGGCCCAGAGAAGCTCCAGAATGGGAATCAGAGATAAGCTGATGAAAGTCTGTCCATTCCACCAGCAATCAGGTCACCTGTTCAGCAGGAAGTCACCCACATACCCAACCAGGAAAAAAAAAAGGGTCAAATGTCTGTAGTATTTCCTACCTAAGCCAATGGGGAGGAGTTCTTCCCATAATAGAAGAATTTTTAAATGAAACCTCAAAATATTTTGAGAAAAACAGAATAGGAGAAACAGGAGGATAAAAGGAAGCCATTAAGAGTAAATTTTAGGTTTGCTAAAATAATGAAGACAATATACTGAAGAGACTATCAAAAAGCAGTTTGCAGATGTTTAATTTTTACTATTGTCTACCGCTGATTTCCATGTACTCTACCCCTTCCCATCATACTAGAATGCTTTCAGGTTCTCCCATTCTTCTCAGATACAGTGAAGGATGCATAGAAATGTCTTCTAATTAGTAGCAGAGATAATGTGGATACCAAGAGGATTTCCTTCCTATGGCTGCTCCATCTAGGTATTCAGAATCTTGTCTATGATCACTCAGAGTCATGAGCTCCCTCCTCCTGGGCCCCTCTCTTCTCCAAGGTCCCACCACAGACCCAAAGAAGAAGTGGAACTTGGAGTCCTACACTGGAAAATGTGAGGCTTTATCAACCAAACTTTCCACCCCCTACCATTACCAATGCTGGAGCCTTCCTCCACCCTTGATGATAACGTTGCACAAGAGTGCAGCAGAACCTTCCAACCCCTCTGCCCGTTCCCCTCATCAAGCCTCAGCCCCCACCTTGCTACAAATACAATAATGTGTCCTAAAGCCAAGTTCAGTTTGTCTCCAATCCCTTTTCCTCTCTTAAAGCAGCGCTGAAGAAATCTCTATGCCTACTCTTTCATTTATTCCACTCTATGCCCTTTTTCTTTTCCCAACCTGAAATTTCCTCTTTTTCTAATTATCTTTGTTAACAGTGACTAAAACTTTCAGCTACTACTCCAACCAAAATAGTTAGAAGAAAAGAATACAGCAGTAAGCCCATTTTTTACTAAGCTTTTCTTAAAGGACATTTGTGGCTGGGAGAGTTACTACATATAGATTCTTTCCCTGGGTCAATGCCCAGTCCATTTGTGCAAACTTGTTTTCTGAGTGCCAGACGATGACAATAATAATAGAATAATATTGAACGCCCAACTCTATGCTCCCAGCACTATGCTGGGCTGGGCACTTTCCATACAATATCTATAATGTAATGACCCTCTAGAGAAAAAACTATCATCTCCATAACACCAATGAAGAAACTGAGGCCCATCAATGAGCTG
This sequence comes from Aotus nancymaae, assembly GCF_030222135.1. Lineage (NCBI taxonomy): Eukaryota > Metazoa > Chordata > Mammalia > Primates > Aotidae > Aotus > Aotus nancymaae. The sequence goes on along the minus strand of NW_026988494.1, from coordinate 2,411,319 downwards.
ACTTAAAGTCACTTCATTGGAGATGAGCTCACTTCTCTTCACTTTGTTTATGAAACAACTATTAATACCAGAGAGGCAGAGGCAGAGGCATGCTAGTGTGCCTGGAACAGCTAGCCACAACTTCTGCAGCAAAGTCCTGAGAGTAGCCTTTCTCCTGGGAGAAGCAAGACTTCCAACCCCAGGCAGGGCCACTGAGGGATGTGTCAGCCCTGCTGTGTATGAGCTCAAGTACCACATGACCAGATGTGTTCTGGCAGAAAAAAATGCCATATTTAGAAAGCCTCCATTGTGTATTTGGTTTTTATACTTAGCAACACCTCACTAGATCCTCTGCTCTTCCAATTCTTGATCTCCTAGTTTTGAATTGAGATACAGTCCATAATACTATAGTATATGACACTATATTATGATAAATGAAAGCTCAAGGAATTCTTTCAAAGTAATGGTTTCCCAGTTAGGCATAGGAAACTAAAAATATTGTTGAAACTCCTGGAAGGAAACTGAGTTCCTTTTAAGGTCATGGATCCTTTAATTTTGAGATGTTCCATCATTTTTGTAATATAACTTACATGTGTTATCATATTTTAACTTCACAATTCAAAGGTATAATCATAATTATCCTATTTTATTGATAAGACACTGAGAGTTGAAAGGCTAAAAATGATGGGGGCAACAGTAGAACCTGCTACCCTCTCACAGCAAGACCAGTACAGGTTGAGTTTCTCTAATGTGAAAATCTAAAAATCTAAAATGCTTCAAAAGTTGAAACTTTTTGACCACTAACGTAACACCCCAAGTAGAAAATTTCACACAGAAGTACTTAACACAAACTTTATTTTATGCACAAAATTATTTAAAATATCATATAAAATTACCTTCAGGCTATGTGTCTAAGGTATATAATGAAACATAAATACATTTTGTGTTTAGACTTGGCTCCCAGGCCCAAGATATTTTATTATGTATATACAAATATTACAACATCTAAAATAATTCCAAATATGAAACACTTCTGGACCCAAGAATTCCAAATAAGGGTATTCAACCTCTATATGGGGTATGATGACTCAGAGTCATGAGCTCTCATCAGGAGTTCTAAACTCCAACTTCTCCTCCCAAGAGGATTCTTTGATTGTTGTATTCATTCCACTTAGCTTGATAGTTGATATCAACTTATTGACCAGCCAACTGTTGGTCTAATGCCTGTTAATCTAAACACTGAAATTTCTTGTCTCTGATCAACCTGTTCATGCAAATTAGGAGCATATGGCCCCATCCTAAATGAGAAAAGTTGTTATTATAATGTAGTTATTACTGCTAGATGCTTATCCTGTTCTAAGCCCTCCCATTACAACTAAATCTATCCTAACTTGATATGGTCTACCTTTCAGAATATTATGCCCTGTACTACCATGTCATCTATATATTCTTAGGTTTTATTAGAGATTTTCTAACCTCATGATACTCCAGGGTCAAGACCCAGAGCTGGTAACACATAGGGAGTTTCTGGCAAAAGCAGGGCTAATGAGTAGGGCCCCTATATACTTCCTTCCAGGGAAAGAGGAAGACTCAGGGAGAGGAAGAGTAGCTGATGGTTGGGCTGGAGGTTGATGCTGGGCCCACTGAGCTGCAGGCTTTGTCCTCTCCATGATTCATGAACATGGGGCTGGGCTTTGCTGCTTTGTCAAAGCTTATCATCAGTGTGTGGGACTCGCACATCCTAAGGGTCCCACACATGACATCATCAGTGTGTGGAACCCTCAGGGTAGGAAGGCATCGGCAGGGTCAGGATAGAAAAGGAGAACAAGCCAAGGATTGGAGGTTTTCTACATTATTAATTTAAAGCAAATGATGTATTCTGGCTGTTGGGTTCAAAAACAGATGTCCGTGGAAGTGCAAGTTCATTCAAGAGCATAGAGTTATAAGTGAAGTTTATAAATATGCATTGCTGTAATCTCTTAGTTACATCCTTTATTCTCCCTCCTGCATCTCACTCCAGGTCACAGGGATGACAGAGTGTAAGAAATTTGTGCTACAGAATCGTTTATCCCCTATGCATCTCGATGCCTTTCTCCACTCTGCCCAACACTCATACACATTCATAGACCTACCACGACGGTTTAATCAATAAGATTAGGTAAATTATGTGTCCTTGTTATCCAATACTTGATATGTACTAGGTAACAGAAGTGCCCGTTATATTTATGAAGTTCCAATTTCAGGCAATGTTCCAGTTGTGAAAATAACCATTTAAAGTTTCTCCACGTATATGCACAACACACATTCCCAAACACTCAAGTATATTTTCCATTTGCATCTTTTCTCAGCAAAAAACAAAACATTTATCTCAATAAAATGATTACCACATGCTGAATTTAATTTCAAAGCTCCAGAGACCCATAGCCTACCCAGATACGTGAGAGCTGCAACACACTACACACACCTACTCACACTGCCACTTCTACTACCCACCTCTGTCCAGCAAATCATCGCACTCAAATGCCCTCACTTCCCTCTCTTCCCTTTGCAGACTGTCAACTCACCAGCCTCCTCTGATCTCTGCCCTCCTTTTCCTCCAAATTAAATTTCAACTTTTTGTAAACCTCTCTGAAAATGACAAGCCAGTGCCAGAGCTGTCTTTTAATACACAAAAGCATAAATAATGCCATCCATCAGGACTGTCACTCAGAAAGATAGATTGCTAGTTGTCCAGACCCCTGAATGACACCAAAGCCAAAGTTAGAAAGTGTCTCCTTTCTTTTCTTTAGTCTCTCTCTCTCACGCACACATGCTTGCTCACTCTCTCTCTTTTTTATTTGCCGGACTGCTTGATTCTGATTAATGGTCCTGTCAGGGTGGGATTCCACTTGCTCGGATAATGAGTCAAGAATGTATTCCCTGTCACAGGCGCAGCAGATGTCAGGGGCAGAAGGGCTCAGGGATGCCAGAAACAATATACAGTTTCTTCCTAGTCCCCTGACAGGCCAATATGCTGCACAAGGTCTAATTTATGTAGACAAAATGCAGGCGGGGCTGCGGCAACTGGAAAACTGCCCCAGAAAACCCCAGCTACAATGCAGCTTGCAAGCGGGGTCTGTGGGCTGGGGCAGCCAGCAGCAGGCTGGTAATGAACATCAGCAGCAGACTCAATAGTGCTGCCTCCAAAGGCCTGGACACACCGAGAGGCCCAGGACCTCTTTGACTTCATTAAACTGTACTTTATATCATTATGGGAAGAAATCAAACAGGGCAGAGGGCTTCTGTTTCCTTTAATGGCTTGATTAGGTTATTCACTGCTGGGCTCAGCCATTATCATACTGGAGCTGCTGAAAGCTGCTGAGAATTGTCAGCCTACACAGTTGCTCCAGCCAGACAGATGCCCTCTTTGCTTTGACTGGACTAATTTGATCTCAGAAGTTTGTGCACAGACAGGGACTGTAAGAACTCGCCTTCATTCCACCAGTGCTCCAGGAAACAGAGCTGCTCCTTGCTCTTTGGCTAAAACATAGATGCTTGGTCTCAGCCCAAAGATGGACTGGACACGCTTGTGTACAATCAACCTGCCCACATAGATCTTGCACTTATGCATTTTTTTTTTTTTTGAGAAAAATCTCTCAGGCTGCTTCTGGTGTTATGACATTAAAGCAATCTTATTTCCCTTAGGAATTAAAATGGGACCACATTCCCTTGACAAACAACTCAGGCAGTTAAATTCTAAGGACACACTGGAATCAGATAAATCAAAATTAGGCAGCGGGGACTGTCAAATCACTCAGACTGGGAAGATAAAATTCCTGTTTTTACTAGCTTGCATTTTAATCTTAACCATGTCATAAGAATCTTCCACTAAAGGAAAAAAAGAAAAACTTCAAAGAGATGCTAGAACTCATTTTAAAAGGCTCTCTGCTTGCCTTTTAGACCTCATTTCTGTAGGCACAGTGGATTATTGGGATAAGGTCTCTGGCTTCATGTCTTAGGTCATGGGTCGCATTAAAAGGTGGCAAGCAGCATGATTGAGCTTCAAAGCCTAGTCAAAATGTTATAGGCTTAGCTGACTTCTCTTTCTTATAGTGTTTTTTCTATTTTATTAACTTGCTTTTCTTCTTCACTATTTTTTTTTAATTTAAAAAGAATGTTGCCATATGTGAGCCAATGTGATGTGGTGGAAAGAATATGGACTTTAGAGATGGTCAAGTTGACATCTGAGTGAGGCTAAGCCTGGCACTAGGGTCGAGGATTTGGGCAAATGCTTACCCTCTGAACCTCGTTCCTTTTAACTATAAAATGTGGCTAACACGATCTACCAGGTGTCATCTGAGATCATGCATACACAGTGCAAAGTCATGTGTTAGGCCTTGTTTGAGCATTTTCTAGAAGCCAACTGGCAAAAATATGGTAGCAATTATTATTATATATTTTGTCCCACTGCCTAACATTGGATGATGCAGAAGCTACTACTATGCCACTATGATTACACAGATACAGAAATTAAAATGGGCCCCCTGTAGTCATCACCCACTTAAATGGAGTTCACATACAACAGTCTTGAGTATATGTGTACCCAGTCTCATCCTTACCTGGACCTCCCAAAGCCCATCTCAGCGGCAAGCACATTCCCCAATTTTTGCCTCTTCGCCTGCCCATTTAACCCTGTTCCTTCCAAATCCTGAGTGTTCACTGGGTCTCACATCCACACACATTTCTCCACTAAGTAGCCACTTAAGATTTTCACAGGTGGTAGCAATGGGAAGAGAAAATAGACAACCTCCTCAAGCAGTTTGCCTCCTTAAAGATGATAAAAAAATGTACTGTTTAATGATTAAAAAAAAAAGTTGCAAAGAGTATGTGTAATAAAATCCAACTTATATTAAATATGTGTGTTTTAAAAATTTGTTCATATAATGTTTGGAAAGATACATAAAAAATTTAGCAGAGAAACCTCTGGGTGGTTATCTCTAAGGGGTTGGATTTTTTATCGTGACTAAGTGTTACTTTTATATTAAAAACCAATTTTTAAATAAAGTAAAGAAGAAGTGGAGAGGCCAAGTTAAGCAACCTATTTCCCGAACTCCTCCTGACTTAAAACACTGACCTCTCTAATGGTCTATAATTTACTGGAAAATCATCAGGCCAAAGCAAATATCACTATATAAATGAAATATCACTATATCACTTTCTGAAAATTCAGTGGGCAAAACCCAAACATCAGAAGAAACTGCAGCATAGAACCTGGCTCTGCTCTGGCAACAAAGGAAGGTCAGGTGGTGGGAAGCAGTTGACAGTGGACAAAGGCAGTCATTGGCCCTCAGTGCTGAGTGCTAAGGAGGGGTCACAAAACAGAGGAGAGAATGAGATGTTTTGCAATTATAAGATTCGTGCTACAAGTGATTCAATGCTAACCCCCTGAAATTTGTTTAGACAATTGTATATGAAACCAAAAGGCTAAATCAGGGCAGGAAGATTAACATTTGCAAGTTTTAGGGGCCATCTGACCACCTGATGAACAATTGGATAGGGAGGTTAGCAGAGAATATTCACTTTCTCCGAAATAATAAGCCAAGAAAAAGCAGTCTATACACAACTCATGGGAAACAACTTATTGTGTAAAATGAGCTACATTTGCACCAATTTGACCTTGGAGCATGCCTGTTTTGATTTGTCTGAGTGGAGGTCGTTCGTCACAGACTACAAAATCCCAGAGCTGAGGCACTAAGCAAGGTCACCCGAAAGATGCCAGGGTGAGCACATTGGAATAAAAACTGAGAAGAACGGTGGAATGGAAAATTAATTTTAAATCCCACTTACTGAACTGTTTCCAGAGGCCTGGCTGTTCCAGGGTGTAGAGAAGTGTGGTGTGGAAACCGGCCCTGCCTGATTTTACGCCCCTGTCTAGAGTAGGTTGAATGCTCTGGCCTTGGTAATGTGTGCGGGAATTGTATCATCGTTGGAAACAGTGACTTCATTGGCCGCAAAGGGTTAAGAACTGAAAGATGAAGGTCATTACTGTTAGTAAGCCATTTTTCTCCAGGCATTCCCTGAAGTGTTCCTATACAGTCCTAATGAAAGAAAAACCAGAAATAAGAGCCAGTTACCTTTCTGGCCTCACACGTATCCGGAGTTTTCTGCCTCTGTCCCTCTTTGGCACTTAGGTTTTACCCCTTGCCTGAGGTCAATTTTCCCTGTCACCTTAGTCAATCGCCCATCCTGCCTTCCAGGCCAGATCCGATGCATCCTTCTCTGACTTTCTTGTTGTAAGCTGCCTTAAATATTTTTTAGGAGGCAGGTTCCTGGATGTGAAATAAAAAGTCATGTCAGGAGCCTTCTCTTGCTGTCCCTGCTGTCCCTGGGGTACTCTCTCTAGGGACATGTGATGGAGGGAAAAGTTGAATGATTGGCCTAACTCCTGCCCCAGTTAAAGAAACACAGGTGCTGTTTAGCAGATGCCTAAGTCCTCAGCAAGTCTGCTCTCCACTGATGATACTGGTGATCAGTGGGGGAGGTCGGGGTTGTGAGCCCAAACTTGGAAGTTACTGTCATAATTATTTCCCCATACCAAAAACACACGGGGCCCTGATGACAGTTGAAGCAGGTTTCTGTTGGAGAGGCCAGTGATCCCGCCAGTGCACGTATCTTCTCTTAAGTCAAAGTCATTCCCTCCCACATGCTACTCACTGTATTGCTTTCCCTGTTTTTTTGTTTTTGTTTTTGTCTTCATTAAGCTTATCTTAAAGTTTGCGTTTCCTCAAAAGCAGAAACCGAGGCAAGGTCTTGGGTATAAAAGTTTTCTTGGCAGGTGATGTCAGAAAGCAGAAGTGAGGGAGGAAGGGGAAAAAGAGGAGAAGCCAGTATACACGTGCGTATCACAGTCCCTGCTGCAGGCAATGGGGCTTGTCTCCACTCAGGCTCCTGAGAATATGAGAAGATCTCAGAATACAGTCCAGCAGTGTTCACCTAAAAGATCGGGAGACTGGAGCATCTAAGCACCAATTCCCAGTTCTCCCTGTTAGTGGAGGGTTTCTCTGGGAAGTATATTCGCCCCTCACTGCTGGCCTGCTACTGGCCAAAGGGCTCCCAAGAGGCAACTGAAAAAGGCCTGGGGCAGAAGGCAGGAGACACAGGGTGTGGGCTGAATGTGGGACATTCCAGGCTCCAGGTGAGTCCGCACTCATGGAATTGTCCATCTCGGTAACAATCTGAAATCAGAGTGGGGCCGAAGGGATTGACAAGGGCACCAAATGTGTCTCTACAGCACTGTGAAATTCTTATTTATAAGATGTTCACTTGTTTAATGTCTCTCTCACCCCCACTTGAGAGCAGAGACTCTTCCAGGAAAGGAGAGTCTTCCATCTGCACAGCCTCCAGGGAATCATAAGAAATATTTGTGAGAACTAGAAAATGACACCACTCTCACCCCACCTAGGTGATCACTGCCTTCACTGCCCTCAGGTCCAGGACTCAGCAAGTAGAGTTCAGGTTAAATGTAGTTCCTCACTGAGCCCCTCAGCTGGGTGCTCCTGTGCAAGGCAAAACCCGGGCAGCCATAGGAGAGCCTTGAACATTCCTTCTGTCTGATTTGCTAGAGTATCCCCTGCACCTAGAATAAGAACTGCCAGTAGTGCATGCTCAGTTGATTTTGCTGGATTAGAGTTCAAGTCATCTTGGTCATTCCCTTTAGGCGAATCATAAGCTTCATAACCTTTTGCATCCTTTGAACACCAGAAGTAGTTCCCTCTTTTAGACTTGAGTAGCCACGTGGAAAGGAGCATTGTTTTATAATCTCAGTGTCTGCTGCCTCTGCTAGGGCTCAGGAGGAGGATGAGGTCTGCCCGTGAATGGCTCATGCATCCATAAGCTTCCACTTCAGAGTGAAGTTGGGGTTTTTTTGCCTAAAAAATCTGAATGAGGCAGGAGAATCACTTGAACCCAGGAGGCAGAGGTTGCAGTGAGCTGCGATGGCACCACTGCACTCCAGCCTGATGACAGAGCAAGACTCCATCTCAAAAAAAAAAAAATCTGAATGTAAATACATTTCCAAAATACCCAGTCTCTCACACACACACACACACACACACACACACACACCCGTACTCCCTTTGACTTCTAGTTTAGAAATCTATGCTCTTTCCACATTTAAATAACTTTGATAATATGGTTTACCATGTGATACAGCAATTTTGACTGTTATTATAACTTTTTTTGCTTTTCTGGCACAGGGTCTTATTGTGTTGCCCATGCTGGAGTGCAGTAATGCAATCATAGCTCACTGTGTCTCTACTGTGGTCATAGCTCACCATAGCTCACTACGGTCTCCAATACCTGGACTCAAGTAATCCTTCCACCTCAGCCTCCCAAGTAGCTGTGACTACAGGCATGCACCACCACACCCAGCTAGTTTATTTTTTCTTTTCTTTTCTTTCTCTTTTGTACAGAAAGGGTGATCTTTTGTCATACAGGCTGATCTTGAACTCCTGGCCTCAAGCAATCCTCCTGCCTTGGCCTCCCAAAGTACTGGGATTACAGGCATGGGCCACTATGCCAGGCTAATTTTTTTTTTTATTTTTGTAGCGATGGAGTCTTGCTATATTGACCAGGCTTATTATAACTTTTAATGGCCTCTGTAATTTATCTCTTCATAGCTCCTGGGGTGATTGTGAAACTTCCCAGCTTACAGTCCTTCCTAGCTTCTTATTACCCACGGGTAGGATCAAGACTGCACTTCTCAACATAGTGCACTAGGACTGCCAAGATCCTACTTCAATCTACCCTTTCTGAACTACCATGTACCCTCACTACATAGAATCCTCTCAAATTCAGTCCAATGCAATTAGATATGTTGGTCTTTTTTCCTAAGGGTCTAACATTTTCTCCTGCTTAAAATGTGTTTCTTCATCTTCACTATGAGCTTATGCTCATTCTTTGAGGTCCAGCACAAGTATTACCTTCTTTGTAAAGATTTCCATTCAGCTGTGGTAGAATGAAGTTTATGCTCCCATGTATTCCCATAAAACTTCAAAAGCAGCACCCACCACTCCATGTTGTAGTTGTCTAGCTATGGAACAGTTCTACCCCAACAGATTCTATGTCCCGTTGAGGTTGGAGGTGGGACTTGACTCAAGAGGTGGAACTCAACTCTGGAGGTGTAGCTTGGACTCCAGACCTAATTGAGGATTAGCTAAAACAGGGAGGGGGTGAAAGCACCTCCCCGTTGGACACGCCCACCAATGTGCCATGTCGTTTCACCATTGCCATGGCAATGCCTGAAGGTTAATGCCCTTTATCTAGATATTTCCACATATCCAACCCTTAATTTGCATATAACCAAAATTGGGTATGAATATGACTACAGAACTGACTCTGAGCTGCTATTCTGGGCTCACTGCCTATAAGTTAGCCCTGCTCTGCAAGGAGCAGCACCTCTGCTGCTGCTGTGTATGACTGCTTTAATAAAAGTTGCTGTCTAACACTACCACTCATACTTGAAATCTTTCCTGAGTGAAGCCAAGAACGCTCTTGGACGAAGCCCCAATTTGGGGTCTTACGTGCCTGCATCACTGTGAAGGCCTTACTCAACTGCAGTATCCCAACCTCTGTCATCAAGTCTAAAATAAGAATAATTCTCAATAAATGTTGAAAAAAACGATGGATGCATGAATGAGAATAACATACTCCAGGCACTGTACTTTCCACCATGATCCCCACAAGTTGCCCATAAGTCCTCCATTAGGCATCATTTCCCAAACCGACAAGAGAAATTCACCTAATTCTCGGATACCACTGCCTTCTCCTTCTCTATGCCTCTGCACAAGGCTCTCATCAAGTTCAGGGTTGGCTTCAGTCTAGAAAAATAGATAGGCCTCTCCATAGACACAATACAGACAGCTAATTTATATGAGGAGACTTCAGGCCCCCTGCTTCTTGGACTAAGCAGAGAGAACAAGATGAGGAACTCCAATATGAGTTATGGCCTCATTCAGCCCGGCCTCTCTCTAGCACCAGGGCCTTCTGCTCTTTTGACAGACGTTTATGTTCTAAGTCATTAAGGTTTTCTGCCAAAACACAACGTGTTTCTCTTTAAATGCCCTTGTTCCCACTCAGAAGTGTCTTAATCAGAAACAGTGACTGTTAAACTCAAAATGAAGGAAGTAAAATTAAATATCCCAATTGCTTTTTGCTCGTTTGGGCTTTGGTTTCATTTTATTATTTTCTTTACAAGCCTTAGGCTTATGGGGGAACTCCCCAATGCCCACCTTCCCACTCTGTTGTGGAAGGAGAGAGGTGTGATGCCCATCATGATGTTTGAGTTACAGTTTCTCTAAACCACATGCAAGCATTGGCGAACTTAGGATGTTAAGCACCAGTGTTTCAAACTAGCATGTCTGGACTGTGGTTGAGAGACTGCTATGAGCTCCTACTTACGTAGGAGCTGGGCATTTTTAGAACCAGAGAGACAATGGCTCAGGAGGGAAGAAGAGGATGCTGCCAGCTTATAATTTTTTGAATAGATTCCACCTTCCCTTCCTACTCATAAAAGGCGGTTGTAGCAGTCTGCCTCTTTGATCCAACCATGGAAACATCTGGTATAAAGCCGTTCAGGTACAGCTTAGAGAAAAGTCCAGAAAAGAGAGAGAAAAGTACAAAGAGAAGGAAATGGTAAGAATTAGAAGAATTGGGTAGAGAGACTTCAAATTGTTTACTTAGACCTAGAAATCATCTGGTTCATTATACAGATTGTACAAAGCAGAAGAGTGGGACCCAGAATGACCTTGACTTGCAAAGGGCGAGAAAAATTGTTCAGTGCCCTCAGTTTGAGGTCCAGCACAAGTACTACTTCCTTTGTAAAGACTTCCATTGCCTAGTCTTCACCTCAGCTGTGGCAAAATGTTTATGCTCTCCTTCCTTCCCGTAAAACTTCAAAAGCAGCACCTACCACGCCAGTTGTGGTTGTCTAGCTATGGGACGGTCTACCCCAACAGACTCTATGTCCTATTGAGGTAGGAGGACGTGGAACTCAACTCGAGGTGTATCTCAGACACCAGACCTAATTGAGGACTAGCTAAAACAGGGACAGGGTGAAAGCACCTCCCCTTACTGGATGAGAGAAAGCACGAAGGAACAGGCAGGGCAAAACCTAAAACTTAGCACCTTTCCTGGCACAAAGTAGACAATAAACACCTGATAAAATAATGTTAAGTAAGTGTTCACATAGGGAATAATATAACCCAAGATTTGTACTGCCCCTCAGCAACTTTGCACAAAAAAGTCTGGATATTTTAATATTTTTTAACTTTATTTGGAAATAATTCCAAATTTACAGAGGGTGTAAGAATAGTACAAAAAGTCTCCATATGCCCTTTACCCAGATTCATCAATTTGTAACGTTTGCTACATTTCTGCTCTATATCTGCATATATGCGCACACGTATTCTGCTCTATATCTGCATATATGCGCACACGTATTCTTCCTGAACCATTTGTGAGTAGGTTTCTCTGTGTTTGTTTCCCCTTATTCCTTCAATGCGTATTTGCTAAGAACAAGGATATTCTTTTGCAGATATCAAACCGAGGAATTTTATCATTCATATAATACTTTTATTTAATCGATTTTCAACTTTTACCAGTTGTCTTAATGATGTCCTTTATGGCATCTTCCCCACAGAGTGGGGGTCCCCAATTCCTGGGCCATGGCCTGTTAGAAAACAGGGTGCACAGCAGGAGGTAAGCAGCAGACCAGTGAGCATTACCGCCTGAGCTCCACCTCCTATCATATCAGAGGCAGCATCATATTCTCACAAAAGTATGAACCCGGATGTGAACTGCACAAGCAAAGGATCTAGGCTGCGTGCTCCTTATGAGAATCTAATGCCTGATTATCTGAGATGGAACAGTTTCATTCCAAAATCATCTCCCCACTTCCATGGGAAAATTGTCTTCCACGAAACCAGTCCCTGGTGTCAAAAAATTGGGGGACCACTGTCATAGAGGACCCAATTCAGGATCACATCTTTGCACTTAATCATCACATCTCACTAACTACCTGGATCTGCCCAGTTCCTCAGCCTCTCTTTGTCTTTTGTGAAATTGACATTGTTGAAGAGTGCAGGCCATTTCTCTTACAGAAGGACCCTCATTTTGGATTTGCCTGATGATTCCACATGATTAGATTCAGACCGTGCCCTTTTGGCTGAATCACATGAGTTTTTGCTGTATTTTTCTCAGGCTATAGGAGACACAACTATGAAAAGTCCTAGCCTACTTTTTAATTAGCCTCCTTCTAGCCTACTCCTTAACCAGACACAACAATGAAAAATCCTAGCCTACTCCTCAATTGCTCACATAGGCTGAATAATCACAGTATTAGCTTATAATCCAAACATTCTAGAGCCACATCTGGAGGCACACTGGATCTTCTTGCCCCTTATCCATCATGCTAATTGTGATCAGTGACTTCTCTGCTGTACAGTTACAATTTTCTTATTGTAATTAATAAGCAATTTGCAAAGAGTGTGTTGAGGCCATGTCAATGACCTGTTCTTCATCAACCCCCACAATGAACTAAGCAACCAGTGAACATTTTGTCTTTTATCCATTGGGTTGTAGAGTTATCTCACAATGAGCATCCCTTTGTCCTTTTGGCATGTGCTCTTATTTATTTATTTATTTGAGATTTTCTTATTTTTTGACAATACCAGATGTTGTGGGATTCTTTGTGTTTTCCCTGCCGTATCCATGACATCAGCCTTTCTCCAAGGATTCCTGATTCCTTTAAGTGAAAAATAGCATTTAGGAACCAATATCCAGCATTTTATGGGGCTATTGACAGATAGAATTGGTGAATATACATTTGTTAACTTATCTGCCTATACTGACATCTGCAATACAAACCAAGTTTTCAGTGTTATTTCTCGTCTTTCTCTATTTTATATTTTTATCTACTTACTTCACAGTGAGAATCCTGGCTCATGAAACAAACAAAAAAATGTTTATTTATTTGCTTAATCCTACAAGACACAAAAGCAAAATGCTTTTAAAATGGTGGCATCCATACCACTACACAAAATGACTAAGAAAAGTTCAAGATATGTTTGTATCTTTTTCTTCAGATGAAGATATATATAGTCAAAGCATTGTTACTTGGAATAATTTTTATTTTTCTCTTTGGTGTTATATCATTTCACTGAAATAAAGTTAGGTCTATTTATTTCTGTTTCCTAGCAGTTTTAGGGCTTTCTCTCCATTTACATTTAATGTTTAAATTTGTAGAAAAATATAGGATTTCACAAATAAAAACTATATGGAAAGTAGACCCAAAGAAGTCTTTCTCCTCATCCTATCCCAAACACTCTGTTTTTCCCCTACTTGCACTTCTGGTAGATTACCAGTTCCATTAGTCTCTGGTTTATACTTTCTGAATATCCTTTCTCCAAAACAAACAGGAAAAGTATAAATTATTTCCAAAAAAGTTTAAAAAACAGATATTTGTAATTTTCCTATTGTCCTTATTATCCCAAAGTAGCATACAATCTATGTATTATTTTGAATTTTCTTTTTTCACTTAACATATCTTGAAATTTATTTTATAACAACTCATAGAAATCTTCTTAATTCTTCTTTTTCTTAGTCTTCCAAATATACCAGTTTATTCAATCAATTTCATACATTTGAGCATTTATGTAATTTCTAATATTGTGCAGTTGAAAATAATGCTGCCATGAATAACCTTGTGGTGTATTCTTGTGTTATTGGAGGTGTATCTTCAGGATAAATTGTTAGGTCAAAGGGCAAGTGCGTATGTAGTTTTGTTAGATATTTCTATAGGGGTAACACCCTTTGCATTCTAACCCACAATCTGTGTGTATTTCCCCCACAGTCTTGCCAACAGAGTGCAGTAGTGTACTTCACTGTAGTTTTGTAAGTGAAGGTGAATATCTTTTTGTATGTTTAATCTGTGTGTGTGTGTTGTATTCTTTTTTAATTTTTAGTTTTTGGTCACATGGAATAGTTCTTTAGTGGTGATTTCTGAGATTTTGATCCACGCATTACCCAAGGAGTTCCACTGTACTCATATGTTATCTTTTATTCCTCATCCCTCTCCCAACAGTTCCACCAAAGAGTCCCCAAAGTCCATTATATCATTCTTATGCCTTTGCATCCTCATAGCTTAACACCCACTTATAAGTGAGAACATAGGATATTTGGTTTTCTATTCTTGAGTTACTTCACTTAAAATGATGGTCTCCAACTCCATCCAAGTTGCTGCAAATGCCATTGTTTGGTTTCTTTTTATGGCTGAGTAGTATTCCATGGTGTATATATACCACATTGTCTTTATCCATTCATTGGATGATGAGTATTTAGATTGATTACATATTTTTACAATTGCAAATTGTGCTGCCATAAACAAGTGTCTGCAAGTATCTTTTTCATATAATAACTTATTTTCCTTTAGGTAGATACCCAGTAGTGGGATTGCTGGATGGAATGGTAGTTCTACTTTTAGTTCTTTAAGGAATCTCCATAATGTTTCCCATAGTGGTTGTACTAGTTTACATTCCCACCAACAGCATAAAAGTGTTCCCTTTTCACCATAACTATGCCAACATCAATAATTTCGTTACTTTTAAATCATGGCCATTCTTGCAAGAGTAAGATGATATGGCATTGCGGTTTTAATTAGCATTTCTCCGATAGTGATGTTGAGCATTTTATATTTGTTTATTGGTCATTTGTATATCTTCTTTTGATAATTGTCTATTCATGTCCTTTGCCCACCTTCTGATGGGGTTGTTTTTTCTTGCTAATTAGTTTGAGTTCTTTGTAGAATCTGGATATCAGTCCTTTGTTGGATGCAGTTTGTGAATATTTTCTCCCACCCTGTGGGTTATCTATTTACTCTGCTGATTTCTTTTTTTTTTTTTTTTTTTTTTTTTTTTTTTTTTTTTTTTGCTGTGCAGAAGCTTTTTAGTTTAATTGGGTCACATATATTTATTTACTTATTTATTTGTTTATTTTTGTTGCATTTGCTTTTGGGCTCTTGGTCATTAACACTTTACCTAAGCCAATGTCTAGAAGAGTTTTTCCAATATTATCTTCTACAATTGTTTTAGTTTCTGGTTTTAGAATTAAGTCTTTGATTTATCTTGAGTTCTTTTTTTTTTTTAATAAGGTGAGAAATGAGGACCCAGTTTCATTCTTCTACATGTGGCTTGCAAATTATCCCAGCACCATTTGTTGTATAGGGTGTCCTTTCTTCATATTATGTTTTGTATGTTGTCAAAGATCAGTTGGCTGTAGGTATTTGGCTTTATTTCTGGGCTCTTTATTCTGTTTCATTGGTCCACATGCCTTTTATCCCAGTTCCATGCCACCTTGGTAACTAGAGCCTTGCAGTATAGCTTGAAGTCAGGTGATGTGATGCCTCCAGATTTGTCCTTTTTCTTAGCCTTGCTTTGGGTTTGTGGGCTCTTTTTTGGTCCCATATGAAATTTAGGATTGTTTTCTCTAGTTCTGTGGAGAATAATGATGGCATTTTGTGTGTATTTTATTCGTACACCTTGCTCTTTTTTCAATATAATTTTGGTCTTTTTTTTCAATTTTAAGAGTTTCTTGCTTATTAGTCCATTATTTGTTGCATATGTTCCAAATATTTTCTGCAAATTCACTTACCTTTGACTTTTCTGTTGTTTTCTGCCATATATTGTTTTAATATAGGCAATTTTATTAATCTTTTTTGCATCTTGATTTTGAATTACTATATAAAGCCTTTCCCTATAACCAGGTAAAAGAGAAATCAACCCATTAAAAATACCTATATAATTAAATGTTTACATTTATGTTTCTAAAATTGTTTTATTTTGTCTTTGTCTAAATGGCTATTCAGTTATCATGACATCAATTATTAAAAAGTTCACATTAGCTCTAATGATTTGATATGCCACCTTTATCATAGTCTAAATTTCCAGATGTACTCAGGTTTACTTTTTTTTTAACTATCTTTTGCATTCTACTTTTCTTTTTGTCTATTTCCATGCTAGTTCTACAGTATATTAATTACAGAGATTTTACAGTATCTCAGTATCTGGAGTCATCCTCTGAGATGTTACTTCTATTGTTTTTCTAAGTATTATGGCACGCTTTTTCCTATACAAACTTTAGTACTAACCTCTCTAGCTCCAGAAAAACAATGGTAATATTTTAATTGGGAGAACTACTCTTTTGATGATATTAAACTATTCTATCCAAAAACAATAAATATCTTTTCATATTTTTAATTTTTTAAAGTGTTAATTCAGTGTGTGTATGTGTGTGTGTGTGTGTACAGTTTTTCTCTTTTTTAAACCATTTCATGTTAAAATAAAATCACACTAAACAAATGTAAAACTCAGGGAATTATAAGACAAATAGTCTTGTATCCAAGTCAAGAAATGGAACTTGGTCAGCCACACCAAGAACCCCTCCATGCGCTCCATCCCAGACACAGCTCCAGTATCTTGAAATCCGTAGTAATCAATTTCTTGCTTTTCTTTTTGTTCAAACACTGTGTGTCCATCCTTTGACACTGAAGTTTAATCTCACCAATGAAAACAAGTTTTTGATATGTGTCTTAAATCTCACTTAATCTACAGATTTCTTCTTCATCATTTTGTTTTCTATATAGTTCATCTACTAAAGAACCTGGGCTATTAGACCTGTGGAGTTTTTGCAGTTCGGATTTTGCAAATTCAAGACGCAGTTTATTATGTTTCTCCTTGAAATTTGTGTTTCCTATAAATTGGCAGCGGGATCAAAAGGATTAATCACACGCTGGTTCGGTCCTTTGGGTAATCTTACAGTACTGTTGGTGTATTATTTCATCAGGGAACAGATAATATTAGGTGTTCACTCTTTTTTGATATTAATTATCATTGATGCTAAATGCCTCCAGTCTCTTTCTTTTCAATATCTCTCTAATCATTTTGTGTGTCTGAAACTCACTGATATACCATTGATATCAATATCCCTTTAGAAGGTAGAAAGCCTAGATTTTTACATGCCGTTTTTACATCCTTTGTATGAATCAGAAGTCGGTTCTGCTCCCTCCCCTTCATACTTACCCTCTTCTCCTCCCATTCAGACATAACAAGGAGGTGACTTTCACTATCTTGGTGGTAGGAAATAAGCACTGTGTATAAGAGCTCTTGGGAGGGGAAAGTGTATTATAGTCAATGTCACCAAAGAGCACCGTCCTCACCTAATAAGCTCTAAAGGTTAAAGAGCCTTACATGTCTGGAGTAGATACATAGTTTGTGTTTGTTTTCATTTATTAATATGTATTAAAAGACAGAGGAATGCTTAGCCCTGAGGGAAAAGTCATCCCTAGGTGTATTTATTGCTCCAAAGGGTATGGTAGTGCTGAAGGATTCCTTTCATATAAGCTACTCTGAACACCTCCTTGACCCAGAAAGAATCTTATCCAGAGGTGAGTTCTTTAAGGATGCTTGGCTGGTTAATGGTGTGAGCAGGGCTGAAACCCAAGCCCCCAGCCGCCTAGCTCATCCTGCTGCAGAGGAGCACAGCCTCTACTTGGATCCCTCCCTTCCTTCCCTCCTCTCTCACCAAGAGTAGAAAACCAGGCTACACTAGGTCTCATAGTCGCTAGGAAATGCTCTTAGATCAGCATTTTAAACAGGTGCTTTGTTTACTCATTAGTTATTTTTATTAAGATTTTTATTAAGCACCTCCTATGTGCCAGGCAACTGCTTGGTACCATTATCCAGTGATGAAAAAACAGATGAGGTCTTGCCCTCGTGGAGTTTATTACAGTCCACTGAGGAAGATGAGCAATAAGCCAGGAGGCAGCTATGTAAACACAATTACAGATGATGCTAAATGCCACATAGAAAGAGAGAGGGAGAGAGAGACCGAAATAATACAGGATGGGAGTTCTTTAGAATGGATGATGAAAGAAGGCCTCTCTGAGGGGTTGCTGTTTATACGGAGATTGGAAGATGCAGTGGTTCAAGGGCAAAAGCAGGCTCCTTACACTACCCAATGTCACTCCTTTCTTTCCTTCATGAACTTCCATTAAATACTTTCTTATGTGCAAATCACTGTGTTAGCTGCTAAGGGCATACAAGTTGAAATGATGTGCCTTTGTCCTACACAAAGTCTGTAGACTGGTATTGTAGAAATACATAAATATAATGACAACAAAAGAGAATAAATATAAAGCAATGAGGGAGAGGACTGAGTTCTGGCTGAGGCTGGAGATGACTGGTCTCAAGGTACTAGATTAATGCTCTGGAGGAAGTGATGTTCAAAATTCCATTCCAGTAACATCATTGGTGTTGGGGCTCAGGGACTGATATCCCAAAGAATAGAGCTTGGTCATGCTGAGCACTTTTGAATTAAAGAAACTGAAAGGCTTAAGATACCTCTGAATCAAGGACTTTCTCATCTTCTCCAGCTCCTCTCCATCCACCTCCAAAGCACAGGAAGGGGCTCTCTCTGGAATTCTTCTTATCTGACTGAGAGAAGTTTCTTTCCAATTATCTTATAAACTCCCTCCCTATAAATTTCATCAAACAACCAGGAAAGATTAACCACTGAAGAAGAAAAGAAGACTAAAAATCATCACCAACCATGCCCAGACCTACTTTTTACTTATTCTTCAGAAGGCAGCTCCAAGAGGTTCCCTGGGAGGCTTTTTATCTACATAATAAGACAACCCTTTTCACAGTGAAGTTCCACCCCTCACCTTCCCATAGCTTGTCATTACCACTCCCAGAGCTCAGAGGAACTTTGTCTCAAACAGTTGCCTGCTCTTTGGGCCCATTCAATTCTCCTAAGTCACTTACTACTCACGTTCCCCCATATCGCTCTCCCATACACAGAACAGCGTAGAAGATTCTGAGTTTTAGCCAGGCACAGTGGCTTGAGCCTGTAACGCCAGCACTTTGGGAGGCTGAGGTGGGTGGATCACTGGAGGTCAAGAGTTTGAGACGAGCCTGGCCAATGTGGTGAAACCCTGTCTCTACCAAAAAAGACAAAAATTAGCTGGGCATGGTGGTGCACACCTGTAATCCCAGCTACTCGGGAAGTTGAGGCAGAAGAATCGCTTGAACCTGGGAGATAGAGGTTGAAGTGAGTCAAGATCTCCTCACTGCACTCCAATCTGGGTGACAGAGCTAAACTTTGTCTCAAAAAATTAAATAAATAAATAAATTAAGAGATTCTGAGCCTCGTTGATTTGTGGAGTATTCACTCACTTGTGACTTCCCCCCTTGCATGTTAATAAACGTGTATACCTTTTCTTCTGTTAATCTATTGTCATCTTATTTTAGCAAACCTCTAGCAGGTAGAAAAAAGATTTCCTTTCACCCCATATTGGTAAACAAACAAACAAAAAAACAAAACAAAAACCATTAAGCTCTAGGATCTGCAAATAGACCCATCAGAAATGTCATCTCAGCAGGATAATTGATTACAAAGATCTAAATTCTATGCCTTAGTTCACTTTAGATAGAATAAGGGGCATTCATTCCATCATCAAAGAAACAGCAGGTGAAACGGAGATAAGGTAAAGCAGAGTTTTCTGGTCTAACAAGCCAGTTCTCATACTGCAAATAAAATCTGGTGTGTGCTAGTCTACAGTCTTTTCTTTTCTTTTCCTTTTCCTCTCCTCCTCTCCTCTCCTCTCCTCTCCTCTCCTCCCCTCCCCTCTCCTTCCATCCTCCCCGCCTATATCTACCTTTATTGACTACTAGAAAGGCAGGGTAGATAAAAAATAAGATGTGAAATTAACAACTGTGTTGAAGGGGGGAAGAACCAAGTGCTGTGCTCAGTGTTTGCTGTTTATAATTTCCTGTAATTTTGAAACAAATGAAATTGACATTTTATTTTTATTTTATAGATGAAGAAATGGAGGCTGAAAGAGTTCGACAGAATGCCTAGATTTAAATGGTCTCAGGTCTTCTAAATAAATAGTACATGCTCTTTTAATGGAACCAGGCTGTCTACAAGCAACACACTCAAGATGGTCCCCTGTAGTCACTGTTTTTTTGAAATCATAACACTAACTTAGCAGGGTTCATTGAAAGCACATTGCCTTGCCCAAGTGCCATTAGATCCATTGTGAGATTCCCTGAAGTTCTGAGCTTAAGGCCAGAGCTCATCTTCACTGCCAAAAGATGTATCTGAGACTGATAAAAAAAATTAGGTTTGACTCAGCCTGACCCAGGCTCCTAGGAAACCATGCCTGTGTGTATGAGTCTGAGTGAGCACTTCAGTCAAGCACACGACTAATGTGAGCCGGAATAGCATATTGTCAAGATCAACCCCATCCCAACTTGTGTGCAAATCAGAAATGCCAGAGAATTTTTCCATCGTCTTCCATAATGTTCATTATAAAAGAGTCCCCAGATGGCAGATGACTATTAGCTCACTGTGACCTATATAAATGTCAAATGTAAAACTATTGCCCCAGCAAAAAATCTCAAAATAAATAACAACAGGAGGGATGAGATTCTGTTGTCATCAGTATTTACAGTTGATGCATTGGGCTCTTCTGTTCTCAGGCCAGCACAGAAAATGCTTTCATCCCACTAGGGAATTCAATTAACAAGAGAGCAGTATAGGAAGAGGTGTCCCACGAGAATAACTCATACAGATGAAGAATGGCCACCCTTACAAGGCTGGGAAGCAGGCGATGGCTTTGGGATACTGCTTAACCTGCATTTTAAAGGTTTCTCTCCAAATCTGTGTCCTCATGACCAGATTTACTAAGCCAAAAGAAAGGTCAGCTTGTCTAGCTTCACACCTGGATAACCTAAAACAGGAGCATGCTTTACCGTCAAAGGGAAGATTCCAGATCTCAAGAAATAGAGAACAAGTTATTTTTGTATAGGACTTAGAGAATCAACTTATACCCTATTTGAAATTCACAGAGTCTCTGCCTGACAACTGTCAGCCCTACAGATAACTGCTTTCCACCATGATATGTGTGTGTAAATGTGTGGTGTGTATACACACAATTTAAATATATATACACACACACATATATATATATACATACTCAAGATATATGTATATATCTTTTATACCGTATCAATGTTTCTAACACAACACAATTTAAATCTGGTTCTCCAGATGAACAACTGGAAAAATTTTCAGTCAATCTGTTCAGTGAACTAAAATCAGCTTACATGGTTTTGTTGACTTTATGGTATAATGATTCAGTTTGGATTTTTCTCCTACATTTCTAAAGATCTTTTGGTTCTAGGAGCTGAGAAGCAAAGCAGGAAAAAATTACCCCTAGAGCTTGGGCAAAGGATTCACCATGAAGCAACTGAGTAAGTGATATGATCTGCAAGTTCAAAGAGAGGGTGACCATATAATTTACCTTCCAGACTGGGAAATTCTGAGAGTGGAAGGTGGTGCTATTAATAATTTCACCAAGGCAACAGGCATAAACCAGGGGTATCCAGGCCAAACCTAGACATCAGGTCACCTTACTCAAAGATGATTTATAGACACCACCAAAAGAGCTTATTTAAACAGTGCATGTGTCTGTGGAATAAAAGGTTTCATTATGAGAAATAACCAAGGCAGGAAGGCAGCAGTGTGTAATTGAAAGAACTTTGTAATTTGACAGTACTTTGTTTTAAAATTGGCTCTCTTTCCCAACTAGCTATGTGGCCTTAAGCCTTTACTTTCTCATTGGAAAAGTGAGAATAAAATACCTTGAAAAGCTGTTGTCAGAATTAAATGAGATAAAACATGTGAAGTGTCAGACACATTGCCTGGGAAGAATAGGCATATCGTAATTTTTCTTTCCCATTCTCAGGAACATCCAGATGCTTCAGCTCACATTTGTGATATGACATTATTCTTTGGTTTTAAATCAACAACTACTACAAATGCACTTGAAAATTAATTTGGAACCGAGCTTTTGCTAACAATGGACAGTTGGCAGATTACAGCACGGCTTTGCATATATTTTTGTGAGCTCTGTTGTCAGAAGTATTTGATCCTGGGCCAGGTGTGGTAACTCGTGCCTGTAATCCCAGCACTTTGGGAGGCTGAAGTGGGCAGATCACCTGAGGTCAGGAGTCGGAGACCAGCCTGGCCAACATAGCAAAACCCCGTCTCTACTAAAAATACAGCAATTAGTGGGGCACAGTGGTGCATGCTTGTAATCCCAGCTATTCGGGAGGTTGAGGCAGGAGAATTGCTTGAACCTGGGAGGTGGAGGTTGCAGTGAGCCAAGATCACACCATTGCAATCCAGCCTGGGCAACAAGAGCAAAACTCAATCTCAAAATAATAATAATAATAATAAGTCTTTGATCCTACTGTTTTTGTTTTACTTTTGAAAAGACAAGTGATTATAGAAATTACACCTCAGCTATGGTGTAAAGCCAAGGTTTGCTCTGGAAGTATAGGTCTCCCTTCCTAAAGAACACTCCCAGTTTAGGAAAAGTGTCCAGTGTGTAAATCATAGACCGTGAGTCTCATCATGCATCTATTAATATGAGATAATTTCTGGTAGGCTGAGACTGGCGGGTGTCCTGTATATACTTCTCATATACTGTAGAATTTAAAGGTTTTATAGCAAAAAGTCAATTTATACTATTTCATTTAACTTCAAGAAAGCTCGCAAAATGACCCAGGGGGCCCAAACAGCAGATGGCCCATCTTTCATTCCACGTGATGCTTCTTCTGGCTCCTGTTCTCCCAACTCAGGGTACTCACTGGTGGATACTTTATGTGCAAATCACTTATAAAAGCCAAGTTTATTCCATTGGAGTCACATTCCAAAATTTCTCTCTCACTGTGGAAAAACTTAGAGAAGAATTTAGCCCTGAGGGTCTTATTACTAAAATTGGACTCACATTCTAAGTACCACTAACATTCTGAAATGAGTTTTGAAGTTGGAACTCATTTATCTGCTGTTCAATAGGTGTTTGTTAAACATTACATACCAGCATCATAGTAACAAGCTGAAATGACTCAGGGCTGGCATTCAAGAAGCTCAACGCTTAAGTGAGGAAGGAGCAATTAGATACTACACACCAAGTAGGTGCATTAATGGAGTTAAGAACAAGTTAAATGGAAGCATGAAGAAGCATCTAGACAGACCCAGGGAAAAAGAGGTCACAAAGAAGGAGAGGAAGTAGAGGCATTTGCGCTGGGATTTAAAGGTGGAGTTTGCAAACGGTTCAAGATCTAGGAAGAGGAAGCAGCCCACAGAAGGGCTGGGAAGAGGGGCCTGGGCTTTGCCCGTCACAAGCACAAGGGCAGCACATGATGTGTAGAGGCTAGGAAAGCCCACAGAATGAACATGTGTGGAAGACTTGGTCATGAGGGACGCTCTCCACTTTGTAAAGGTGTGCGGAGGTTCATCTCACATGCCCTCAGTCTTTAAAACTATGCTTTGGATCTGCTCCACAACTCCATTAGAAACCCCTGCCTGCTCTATGCTGAGAGGCTATCCTACATCTGACCCCTCCTGGTCATGCCAACATCTCTCTCCTGCTGTTCAGGAACGGCCTGTCCTAAATGATTTTGTGTGTCTGTTAAACTTTGTTTAATCTATTCTTAACTGTTCCTTCTATGTCTACCATGGCTAGAATGCAAGATCTGTGGAAGAGGTGCTTAGGTTTATCTCCGCTCACTGGTTTATTCCCAGTTCCTTGAACAGTGCTCACGCAGACTTGGCACTCAGTAAATATATACAAAGCATGAGTGAATGAGTCCATCAGGGAAGAAGGGGAAGGCCAAACAGAAAGCAATCTGTCCCTCCTTCTCCGGCCTTTACCTGTTTTAAGTATCAGCATTCCTTATAAGTTGGAAATGCAAATCAGATTCCAATGCTTAAACAAACAATCATAGAAGGAAACAATTATGATGGCCTCTAAGATTTCTAAGCACTGTGATGTGTTCCGACTTGATGTTGAAGAGATCCTAACGTGCAGATGAGACAGAGGCTCTAAGGCTAGAAGGAGGGAAGGCAGGTAAGGAGGGTCCTACTGGGCTACAGGAGAGGACCTGAAACCTGTATTCAAGGAGAAGCAGGGAGAACTTGGAAATGGATGAGATAAGTGAGAGGGACTTTTAGAAGGAAGAATCCTTAGGTTTGGATGGGGAGCAGGTCAAGAGAAGAAAAACTCTAAGAACTCCTCTCAGTTTCAGGCTTAGACAAATTGCACGGAAGGTGACAACATCAAGTGACACAGTGAAGATGGACAGAGTAGTCTGGAGCTTAGGGGATACCTGGGTGGCAATGCCCATCTAGGCATTTGAGTATACAGGGTCCCTGAATTACAATGGTTTGACTTACAATTGTGAAACTGATATGTATTCAGTAGTCATCATACTTCGAATTTTGAATTTTAGTCTTTTCCATGGCTAGTAATATGTAGTATGATATTCTCAAGACACTGGGCTAAGTCATCTAACACAAAGCCTGTCTATAATAAAGCATTAATAGCTCATGTAACTTATTGAATTCTGTGCTGAAAGTGTTTTGAGCATGTTTAAGGTAAGCCAGACTAAGCTATGTTGTTCAGTAGGTTAGGTATATTAAATGCATTTCAGCTTATTATATTTTCAACTTACAATGACTTTATGGGAACATAGCCCAGTCATAAGTCAAGGAGCATCTGTACAAGACCCTAGAACTCGAGAAAGATACAGAAGTCATTGGCATTTGGAAGGTGGATGGACGCATGACCTAGAGTGAGGTTATTCAAGGAAAGGGTGTAGAATGAAAAAATAAGAGCACAAAAAACACTCAGTGAGAGGCACAAGCATCCAGCCAGCATGTGCTTAGAACTTGATGGGCCTCGGTTTTTATCCCGGCACCACAATACAGTGTGTCCAGTACACTGTATCCAGTGTAGTGAACTCTTCAGAGCCTCGGCTTGCTCATCCTCCAAAGAGTGGGAATGATACTTCCCACTATTGAGATACTTCCCATTTGAATGATACAGATCCTAATAGGAGACAGTGTAAAGAACTTAGAACATATGAAGCATTTAATAAATCTGAGCTGTCAGCATTACTATCTGTTATAATCATATCAGGTAAAATGATGCCAAATAAATTAACACTTAATAGGAAGAACAGAGTCACCAACCTAAAGAAGAAAAGCTTTTCAGAAAAGGAGTGAGTGGTCAACAGTGTGAAGTATTGCTGACAAAACAGGCAGTATTTCGGAAATGCCAGTCAAGTCTGCAGCTGAGTTTTTTGATGACTCTGCTAAAAGCAGAGCAAAGGGAGTGGTGAGTACAGAAGCCAAATGCAGTTGGATGGGATGAGAACTCAAGGAAATAAGCTTTAAATCAAGCTCAGCCTCCCTCTAGCTCTGTGATCTTGGAACAATTACTTAGCCTCACTGTGAGTTGTGGTTTGAATATTTGTCCCTTCCAAAACTCATGTTGAAATGGAATCCCCAATATGGCATATTGAGAGGTGGAGACTTTAAGAGGTGATTGTGTCAGGAGGCCTCTGATGTTATGAGTGTACTAATTCATGCATGGGTTAATGGATTAATGCATTAATTAATGGGCTATCGTGGGAGTGGAATTGGTGGTTTGATAAGAAGAAGAGAGACCTGAACTTGTACACTCAAAACTTGTACACTCAACCTTCTCACCACATGATGCCCGGTGCCACCTCGGGACTTTGCAGAGAGTCCTCACCAAGAAGGCCCTTGCCAGATATGTCCCCTCAAACTTGGACTTCTTAGCCTCCAGAACTGTAAGAGATAAATTCCTTCTCTTCATAAATTACCCAGTTTTACAGAGTCTGTTCTAAGCAATAGAAAACAGAATAAGACATTGTGTCTCAATGCCCTCATTATAAAATGGAAATAATAAATTGCTTATGACAGTATCTGGCCAGTGATAGGTGATCTTCCATTACTTTGTCTCTTTGTTCCAATAGCAAAAAGAAAAAAAAAATGGAAAAAGAACCAGCCATTGTATTTGATGCTGCTTCAAACACTTCAGCACAGAAGTACACTGATAGTTTAGAAAATAGCCACACAGGAAGAGAACATTAGATGATGAGAATGAAATTTGCATAAGGTATCCAAATAATTTAATCACTCTAGCCAGTCAATGTTTCATTTTTCTCTTTTCTTAGATCAGATTTCTTTACCCAATGGTTACTCTCACCATAATTAACTGTAATTACACAGTGACTGGACAAATCCCCAAAATGTATTTTCTTTACATTGGCCATCAGTGAAACTGACTAACATGCTCACAGCCCTAATTCAATTTCAACTCCCTTTGACTTCAAAGGACCCTGTTTTGAGTTTGGCAGTAAATTGCTATGGTGCCCTGATGAGGAAGTATTTATAGGGTTTCTGGGCCCTGCTATTAAATGACCAGTCTGCTATTTTTCTTGCTCAAATGACCTCATTTTCTTAGAGCCAAAAAAGGGCTCAGCAGCCTCCTTTTCCTTCTTAGGCATCCTACTTCTGGGAGCTGAAAGAAAAGGTGTAAGAAGCTACATTCCCCCAAGTCCAGCGTAGAATCTCAGTGTATTCATTTCCTGCCCAGCCTCCCTTTGGGGAAAGGTGAGTCTTTTGTTCCTCTGCTGGTGGGGACAGAGTTAACATGACCCAGAAGAGACAGAATAAAGTCTTCCCCTCTTCTTATTCTGGCATGCCTGCTCTTCACTTCAATGTCTGTTTGCACAATCATAAATTCTGAACTCAGGAGGATAATCCCAGCCAAAGTCTACATGTGCCGGATACCATAATGTAAACTGCATATGTTGCAAGAAGCTGTAAAATGGAACCAGTGAATGAAATCATGTCCAGCTCAATATTTGGGTCTCTGGATTTCCTCTCCTCTGTAAAGCAAGGCTTCTCCTCTCGATTCTAACTTTCTGACATGCCCATAAACAAAGGTATTTTTGGCTACCAGATCCCCTTGAGATACTCAGGAATAGCCTCAATTCCAGAGTTAAAGTTCAGGCTTTGCTCAAGGGTACCAGGGTCAGCCCAGCAGCTCCTTTTCCTCCTTATAGTCAGCAGACAGTGATGTGCACAAAAAGTACCCAAAAAATCTTCACTTCTATTCTTCATGGGCCCATCCCCACTGCCTTCCACTGAGAAGTTGACACAGCAGACTAGTTTAGGAGGGATGAATCTAGTCCACAAAATTAGGTTAGTAGTAATCTGAGCTTTTGTCCCGCTAGGGAGGTATGTGAGCCATTTTAGCTCTCCTGCCTCCCACTTCCTTGGGGTTGCACCCAAATCTGAGGTGCTTAAGGGTTTTATTTCATTTTTGTGGCTATAAAGGAATACCTGAGGCTGGGCAATTTATAAAGAAAAGAGGTTTTTTTGACTCATGGTTCTGCAGGCTGTACAAGATGCATAGCACCAGCATCTGCTCCCAGTAAGGGACTTAGGCTGTTTCCACTCATGGCGGAAAGGAAAAGGGAGCTGGCATGTGCAGAGATTCCATGACAAGAAAGGAAACGAGAGAGTGGGGAGGTTCCAGGCTCTTTTCAACAAGTAGCTCTTGAGGGAACTAATAGAGTGAGAACTGACTTGTTATCTTGAGGGTGGCACCAAGATATCCTTGAGGGCTCTGCCCCCATGACCCAAACACCTTCTATTAGGCCCTACTTCCAACACTGAGGATCGCATTTCGATATGAGGTTTGGGGAAGTCAAATATCTAAACCATAGCATTAAGCAATCCCCAGGTGTGAGAGGCAGACATCTGGCCCTTGATGTCCTCTACATAGAACAGCATCCACTGAAGCACACATCTCCCTCCCTGATCCCTGGCTATTGGTCTATGCAAGGTGATGCTAAGGCATCCATTCATCTTCATATGGTCCCTTCGGCTCCAGCTGTATTTAAGCTACAATGTTTGGTATTCCTTCTGCTATTTCCAAGCCTTTCATCTGAGTTCTAAGAATTTCTGTAAAAATTACCTTTCTGAACTTGTCTTGTCCCCTCAGGTCTCTGTCCAGGCACTCTGTGGCCTGCTAGCTTCTATGTTCTTGTTACTTCCCCCGAGAGTCCAGAGTCCAGCTCTGAAGTTACTGCAAAATGCTACTCTGTAGTTCAGTAAGAGTTTCACTCAAGAGAGGAGGAAAGATTATACTCCTGGAGACTAAACTTAAACCTCTCTAAATGTATAACAGGGATAGGAGAATTAAAGAAAGTAAGACAACTTTACTGCATATATATATATATATTTGGAGCTGGGAAACCATGATTCTAGGATTCACTGTCCTCATCCTCAGGAATCATATCTCATGCCACGTTCTCTTTTGCAACACGGGGTCTAAAACTGAATCATTGCAATATTTTTCCATATATATTTATAACATATATGCACATATAAAACATATATAACTATATATGTCTACATATATCTCTATATGTTTATACAGAGATGTGAATATCTTCCAGCAGAAAAAATTGAAATATGTCTAGTGCTCTGGGTACAGGGTTTCAATTTTTATTATTTAGGGACAGGCAACCTTGAAAAGTTGCACCCGTTGGACATTCCACATAAGAAAGATAAAATGGAAATATAATAATAATGATAATTTTAAATATTTCATTCAATATGAAACATAGATCTTTATGTATTAATATTTTATCTGAGAAATGAGTTATCTCAAGTCATGCAGCCAGTACATATGCACGTACACTCAGGGAGAGGGAAGTAGAAAGACTCTGGGTTCTGAATACGGGGGTTCCATAGGAACAAATACCAGACTGAAATTCTGTAGTGTCAGAAAACTCACAAAACCCCTTTAGGGCTTCTCCATGCCCATTTAGCCCCGCCCTATCACCAAGAGCCCAGAGCTCATATACAAGCTATATCTATATGTCCCATTAGCACAGTAGCATAAAAAATTAAAATCACCATCATCCTCTCCTCTCAACACTGTCCACTCAGTTCATTCCCCTTCGGTCAAGTGATTAAGTGGTTATGAGATTAGAATCCCAGTATAACAGGGATAGAAGAATTGTAAGACAAGTTTATTGCAATATATATACATATTTATGTGTGTGTGTGTGTGTGTGTGTATACATAAAAAACAGAAAAATATAAAAAGAAAAATTATTTATCATCTTACAACCCAGAAATATTTACTCCTAATATTATGAAAGGTGTTTCTCCAGTTGTGTGTGTGAGCGTGCATTTATTTGCTTTCAAATATATTTAACAAGATTGGAATAAAACAGTTCGGCCTTTTATGCTTTGCATGCTTAGCATTTTGTCACGTGTACTTTGCACTATCTCAATATTTTTCAAGAAATGAATTTTAATGTATGCTTGGCATATTGTACATTTATGAAAAATGATGAACATTCAGGTTATTTGCAATGTTTGATTATTATAAATAGCACTATAATAATACTCTGATGATCATCTTTGTGCACAGCTTTAATCACCTTCACTTGAGAAATATCTAAACAAAAAAGGTAACATTCTTTTAAGTAGTTTAATGTATGTTGCCAAATTACCCTCTAAAAACAATTTATTAATATTCTATCATCCAGCCCCCTTGTGAGCAGTGGTTTTATCTTTGACCTTCAAATAAATTAAAATAAATATATCTGTATATTTGTATATATCTAAATATATATTTTATATAGATACAGATATCTTCAGTCAGCGAGAACTGAGATATGGCTAATGCTCTGAATGTAGGGTTTTCATTTTTTCTTTTTTTGTTTTGAGAAGGAGTCTCACTCTGTTGCCAGGTTGGAGTGCAGTGGCACGATCTCGGCTCACTGAAACCTCCACCTCCCGGGTTCAAACAATTCTGCCTCAGCCTCCCGAGTAGCTGTGACTACAGGCACATGCTACCAGGTCCAGCTAACTTGTGGTTTTAGCCAAGATGGTGTTTCACCATATTGGCCAGGATGGTCCTGATCTCTTGATCTCATGATCCGCCTGCCTTGGCCTCCCAAAGTGTTGGGATTATAGGCGTGAGCCACCGAGCCCAGTCAGGGTTTTCATTTTCGTTATTTAGAGACAGGCAAGCTTGAAAAGTTTCACCCACTGAGCATTTTACAAAAAAAAGAAAAATGAAAATATAATGATAATTTAAATATTTCATTCAGTATGAAATATAGATCTTAATGTATTAATATTTTATCAATAGGTTTAAATTTATTTGATTAATAATTATGTGTAGTAGGCTATACATACCTCTAAAAGTATCAGGTCTTTATCCCTGAAATATGCAAATGTTACCTTATTTGAAAAATGGATTTTTGCAGATGTAATTAAGTTAAAGATCTTGAGGTGAGAGGTTATCCTGGATTATCTGGGTGGGTCTTACATGCAATCATAAGTATTCTTAAAAAAGAAAGGAAGGAGAAAATTAGACACACTGAATAGAAAGCAGAGAGTGAAGTGATATGATCACAAGCTAAGGAATGTCTGTGGCCACTAGAAGCTTCAAAAGGGATACTTCTCTAGATCCCACAGAGGAAGCACAGCCTTGTTGTTGACCCAATGAAACTACATTCAAACTTCTGAACTATAGAACTATAAGAAAATAAA
Source organism: Aotus nancymaae (assembly GCF_030222135.1). Classification (NCBI taxonomy): domain Eukaryota; kingdom Metazoa; phylum Chordata; class Mammalia; order Primates; family Aotidae; genus Aotus; species Aotus nancymaae. The sequence goes on along the minus strand of NW_026988494.1, from coordinate 2,380,785 downwards.
TACTTGTTGTTTTAAGCAACCAAGTTTGTGAAATTTGCAGCATCTATAGCAAACTAGTACAGGTTTGACCTATCTTCATGTACTTATTGACCACTGTATATCTTCCTGTGTTTAAAATGCCTATTTATTATATTTCTTGCTCATTTTTCTAACATGAAATTTGTTTTTTCCTTTTGATTTTTCAAATACATTTGATAACTTTGCATTTATACATTTGTATTTATATATTTATAGCTCTGTCTATATTGGTGGTGCAAATAGTCCCCAAATACACAATAATACATCTTTTAAGTTTTTGGATGAATATGGGTTTTGAGTTTTTTGTTTTAAAATCTTTCAATGTGTTCATCTATAATTTTTTATTTTGCTTTTATGTGATGTCAGATGGATACCTACCTATATTTTCTTCTAGGTCATTAATGATTTCATATTTTACGACTATCTTTATCTTTCATATAGAATTTCCTTTGGCGAGTGATATGAGGCAAGTATCTAGCTATTTTCTCCAATAGTTACTCAATTATTACAGAGCTATTTATTCAATAATCATCTCTTTTCATTGATTTAAAGTAGTATCTTTATCCTTTGATTAATCACACACTGTGGTTTGTTTCAGTATTTTTATTCTATCATCGTCTATACTTAATTACAGTAGCTTTATAAAAATCCTTTAAAATCTAGAAACGCATGTCTCATATGTATTGTTCTTTTTTAAATGTTTCAGAACCTTCCAGATTAACTTTAGGATTCCTTTGTAAAGTTAAAGAACTCACTTAAGAACTTTTATGTGAATTGCATTAAACTTATCAACTGATTTTCAAACCTAAGTCATTGGGATCCACATATACATTTAAAATGTTGGCATGTTTTAACAGGAACGTAGGGTGGCTGCATGCTAGTACGGAAGTAGACCAGATGTAGACAGAGAATGTTGTTCTAAACGCTAGATTTCATCAGGCATGTCTTGTATAATTTTCATTTGTTGCCTCTTAGTAGTCTATGAACTCTCTCAAAAAAGCTTCTAGCATTTCTGTTGGCTTTACTCTCCTGGGCAATCCTTGCTATGAATATTTTGGATTTCCTAAGTAAGGCTTTTTCACAGTTCTCTTACTAGCTTCATTTATTTTTTTTTCCTTTGAGTTCTGGGGGAATTTCTAGAATTTTCCTCCATTTTCACTGATTCAGTTTATCAGTAGTCTCCATTTAGTTGCTCACTTCTACCTTGTGGTTTTAAAGTCTATACTTGCATTTTTTATTTTCATTTGGTCTTTTATGATTTCATATTGTTACCTCTCTATGACATTTTAAAATTTTGCAAATGAAATGTCTACTTGAGTAAAGTAGAACATATACATTACAAATGTTCAGCAATTTCCATATTCATTGCAGTAGTTTGAGCCTCATAGAAGGAGTGCTGCTCTAAATCTAAAGAATGTTTTATTTTAAAATTGTAGAATGTTTTTGTGCTATTGGTTTTTCTCCATTTGTGCTTTTTTTCTTTTTTCTTTTTTGACAGAGTCTTGCTTTGTCACCCAGGTGGAGTATAGTGGCATGATCTCAGCTCACTGCAACCTCCTCCTCCCAGGTTCAAGTGATTCTCCTGCCTCAGCCTCCTGAGTAGTTGGGATTACAGGCACCCACTACCACACTTACCTAATTTTTGTATTTTTAGTTGAGGTGGGGTTTTGCCATGTTGGCCAGGATGGTCTCAAACTCCTGACCTTAGGTGATCAGCCCGCCTCAGCCTCTCAAAGTGCTGGGATTACAGGCATGAGCCACCCTATCGGGCCCATTTGTGTATTTTTAAAATGACTTGTATATGCTTGTTAAGAGCTGAAAATAATGAAGTATTAAGAACTGACATGGTTTCTCTCATAGATTTGTGAGTTTCTACAAGAAAAAAGATAACTTTTAAGTTTCAAAAAGAAAAGAGAAAGGTACAGATTTACACTGGTTTTATATTTTACCAGTGCAGAAATTCATCAATATTAGGAGACTAGGGACATGCCAAGCTGGAGACAGTACGTTCAGAGTGACTTGGTATTTTCACTTGAACTTCTCTTAGGTGAGGTGAGACAGTCAGAAATTGTTGGGGACCATTCTCCATATTCTGTTTTCTATGCCAGGATTATGAATTGCTGTCAGCCAATTGCTTAGCACAGTCTTTGGAACCAGACTGGTACCAAGGACGAACCGATGGGACACAGATGTCTTTTCAAATCATCCCACACTATATCCAAACAAAAACCTCCACTGCTCAGAAGCTTGGGTGAGTGGGGAGACTGAAGAGATTTGATTGGGTCTCTTTGGCTTACTTATCTAGCAAACTTCTCTTTCATATGCAGGAAAATGCACAACTTGTTGGCCAGATAAGGTAGATTTTGACCTACATGTTATTAAAATGTTTTTCAAGTTTCTGGAATTTGCTTTGCACCCTTCACTAGTTTCCAATGCAGAATAAACCCCATTATTACCAATAGGTAATTTTTGTGGAACTCTAGAGGCACGAAGTTACTAGCATGTGTTTAAGTTCTTAAAAGTTTGGAAACACATTTTAGAAATTGGAAAACACTAGATAACCTATTTCTGTCAATGTCAACACCATTCTAACTGTCATCTAGGTTTTAAATTGGTATCGTTACTTTTGACTATTCCCTCCCAGTCTTAAAGCAGCCCCCAAGTTTTTGAAACTCTACTTGCAGTTCCATCTTTCTTTTTGCTTCCACTGTGACTAACATAGACTAATTTTTTCCTCTCATGGAATCTCATGTTTCAAGTTATTCCCAGCTCTGCTCCTCATTCCAATCTATCCTACATACCTGTCTTAGTCCATTTTGTGCTGTTCTAACAGAATACTGAGTAATTTATAATGGAAACCCAAGATCGAGGGTCTGCATCTGGTGAGGACCTTCTTGCAGTATCATAGCAGAAGGCACCACATGGTGAGAAAGTGCAAGAAAGGGCCAAATTCACTTTTATAACAAATCCACTCTCATGACAATGAGCCCACTGCCATGACAATAACATTAATCTATTGATGAGGACAGAGCCCTCATGACCTAATCATCTCTTAAAGGCAAGGCCCTCTCAACACAGTTGCATTGGCGATTAGGTTTCCAGCTCATGAACTTTGGGGTGCCCTTTCACATTATTGCAATGTCCCTGAAGTTAATCTTCTCAAAACATCTCCAACCACCAGTGGCTTCCACTATCAACCAAATACAATTAAAATGTTTTTAGGTTCCCCATTATTTGGTTTCTTCATAAATAAAAAACCTTATTTCAATCACTCCTTGACACAAATTATTCCCACCTTTAAGTACCGTATCTGGGATAAGCAATGCTTGATTTCAATTCCAAGCTATGGTTCATGCTCTTTAGTCTGCTTAGAATCTCCCCTTCAGGCCCCCGTATCAGACTGTCAGCATCAGGAATATATGGTCACATCCTACGTATCTTCACAAATCCTCAGCACCTAGCACAGTGCCTGGGTCATGGTATTAAACAGTTACTTATTGAGTCATACTGACTTCTATCTTTTATATCTTTTCTAGTCCCACATGATACCATAATCTTTGACATCCGCGATAAATACTCAAGGCTTATCCATTGATCCAGATTCTTGCTTTTTATAATTATTTTTTAAGTTTTTCTTTGGGACATAATGTAGATCAATATTTCATAAATATTTTATTGATGATGAAAATAAAGAATATTCTCTGTAGGATACAAAAATCAATATATGCACATTTACACATGTAGCCATATTAATTATATTATTCAGGACTTACATAACTAGTTTAATTTTTTCTATTTGATCTATAAAAGGTGTAGATATGTATGTTACAGTCTTCTACTACCATTATAATTCTGTCAATTCCTCCATTTTCTGAAATTCTCTTATCTATTCCAATGAAATCTATGTCTATCAACTTTCAAACAGATAAGCAGAATAACTATAAATTGTAGACAAGGGATTTATTGTAGCCATTAGACAGTATATAATTGTGGGAGGAACTAGGGAGGAGGGCATGTCTGATGAGGGGATTTGGAGGAGGAGAGAAGTCATTAACAAGCTACTTTGAGAAACCTAGTGCATCCATCATTAGAGTGAAGCCATGGAGAAAAGAAGTACTTGGAAGAAATCTACAGATCCACAGCCAAGTCTTTAGGTATAGACCAGCTGGAAAGAAGAACTGAATATACAGTTGAAACATTCAAAGACAAGGGGAACTCTCTGACCCCTCTAAATCTGTTACCACAACTGACCACTTTCTGTCTCCAAAATCTCATGCACGTACTCCTTTATTCATCACTAAATTGGAAGAGGATTCCAGGAAAGGTTAACCAACTTGATGATAATACAATCCAGCACAGCTCAATCTTTGTCAATGTGGCATCCATACACACATTTTTAACTGTGTTTAACTTTTAAATAAAGATAATACAAAACCATGCTCCATGTAGTATGATGCAAATAGCCCTCACACAACCTAAAGCTACCCCTCTTCCCAGAAAGAGGACACCACGGTCTCCAAATTCCCATGTCATTTCATCCATTTGGGGCCAATATTTGTAAAATACAAGGTTAAGGATATGTAAGGAGGTAAAAGGTATTAGCATGTCTTATGCTAATTGGTATGGAAATTGAACAGTGAAAAACATAAATAAAACTATATATGTATGAACTATATTTAATGATGTATACATCTATAGTTACATATCAAAATGGATATATAGATATATAACTGTATATATGTACTTATATATAGATATATATCAAAATTTGCCTCTAAGTAAAGAAAAAATGATATTTTTGGTTATGTTATTATTGCTGGTGTTTATAACTTCTTTATTTATTCCATATTCTCTTTCCTTCAGCTGGTCATGATTCACTAGCTGGACTGACATCCTTACTTCTGAGGTAGCTGTACATTAGCAGCCCTACTTATCTTAACTATTTGCCACCATGTTATCTGTCAGTATCAAGTTTTGGTGGTGACATTTTTGAAAAAATATTTTTTTAATACCTTAATCAGTATTTTAGTAAGAATTATTTCAGTAAGAGGCTACACAAGGAGTCTTAAGCCAACTGTCATTTTGAGTTACAATTTTATTAACTGGTATGTAAACAGACATATAAGCCCCCTCAAAAGCATTTATTTAATGGTCACTATATTCCAAGACCTTATGCTGTGCTTGGGGAACACTGAAATGTTCCCCGAGGAGTTCAGATTCAGTAGGAGGCATGTGCAGTATAAAGCTGTGATTTCAGTAGAGTGGAATCTATTATAATCTGTGGAAGCTGAAATAATTGGCTTTGCTGGAATACTGAATGGAAACATTACAAAGGAATAGGCATTTTCCTAGGTCTTGAAGAATGAGAAAAAGGGGAGTTAAGAGAACAAGGCTTTACAGAATATGATATGAAGGTTTAAGTATAATGTTTGAAGTTGCAAGTGGAGACAAAAGTGGAAACCTAGAATTCTTACTTAACTATATTAGGAAGAAGTGGGAGAAGTCAGGGGAGGTATGAGCTATGCCAATCTCCAGAAAGGTAGGAGACTTCAGACTGCTATAACAATGATAAAGAAAATAAAGATATGACATATTTAGATGTTTGGCAAGAACAAAAAAGAAAAAAGAAATAGGTAAAGTTAGATTGACCAAAAACATGTGATGCAAACCATGACACTTTTGAGAGCAGATGCTATTAAAAATTATGCATGGAAAAAAATAAATAGGCATAAACCTGTGCTGAATTGGGGAAACTGAGAAGTTTTGGCATTGCCTTAGTCCATTTTATGCTACTATTACAAAATACCACTGATTGGGTAATTTATAACAGACAGAAATGTTTTGACTCACAGATCTAGATGTGGGAAATCCAAGATCAAAGTGCTTGCATCTGGTGGGGGCCTTCTTACTGCATCATAATATTGCAGAAGATGGAAGGACAAGAGGGATGGAGAGAGCAAGAAGGCACAAAACTCATTCTTTTATAATGGTATGTATTCAACCAATGAGAGCAGACACCTCGTGGCCTTATTTTATATGTCATGTCTCAAATGTCCCAACTCTTAATACTATTACAATGGCAATTAAATTTCAACATGAGTTTTAGAGGGGGCTCAAACCATAGCAATCACCATACATGAAAGGGAGCAGTTGAGCTTTTCTCTATCACTTCATTTTTCTATGTGCATATTATTGATTGAGAAAACTAACAAAACCCTCATTGCTTTGTCTTTTTTTTTTTTTTTTTTGATTCTTTTTTTTTTAAATTGTACTTTAGGTTCTGGGGTACATATGCAGATCATGCAGGATTGTTACATAGGTACACACATGGCAATGTGGTTTGCTGCCTCCATCTCCCAGTCACCTACATCTGACATTTCTCCCCATGTTATCCCTCCCCGACCTCCCCACCCACCACTGCTGTCCCTCCCTTGCCCCCACAACAGACCCCAGTGTGTGATGCTCCCCTCCCTGTGTCCATGTGTTCTCATTGTTCAAATCCTGCTTATGAGTGAGAACATGTGGTGTTTGATTTTCTGTTCTTGTGTCAGTTCGCTGAGAATGATGGTATCCAGATTCATCAATGTTCCTACAAAGGACACAAACTTCTCATTTCTTATGGCTGCATAGTATTCCATGGTGTATATGTGCCACATTTTCCTTGTCCAATCTGTCGCTGATGGACATTTGGGTTGGTTCCAGGTCTTTGTTCTTGTAAACAGTGCCACTATGAACATACGTCTGCATGTGTCCTTATAATAGAATTATTTATCCTTTGCGTATATACCTGCTAATGGGATTGCTGAGTCAAATGGAATTTCTATTTCTAGGTCCTTGAGGAATCGCCACACTGTCTTCCACAATGGTTGAACTAGTTTGCACTCCCACCAACAGCGTAAAAGTGTTTCTATTTCTCCATATCCTCTTCAGCATCTGTTGTCTTCAGATTTTTTAATGTTCGCCATTCTAACTGGCATGAGATGGTATCTCAATGTAGTTTTGATCTGCATTTCTCTAATGACCAGTGATGATGGGCATTTTTTCATGTTTATTGGCCTCATATATGTCTTCTTTTGCAAAGTGTCTGTTCATATCCTTCTCCCACTTTTGGATGGGTTTGTTTATTTTTTTCTTGTAAATCTGTTTTAGTTCTTTGTAGATTCTGAGTATTAGCCCTTTGTCAAATGGGTAGTTTGCAAAAATTTTTTCCCATTCTGTTGGTTGCTGGTTCACTCTAATGATTGTTTCTTTTGCTGTACAGAAGCACTGGAGTTTAATTAGATCCCGTTTGTCTATTTTGGCTTTTGTTGCCAATGCTTTTGGTGTTTTAGTCATGAAGTCCTTGCCTATGCCTATGTCCTGAATGGTTTAGCCTAGGTTTTCTTCCAGGGTTTTTATGGTGTTAGGTCTTATGTTTAAGTTGTTAATCCATCTGGAGTTAATTTTAGTGTAAGGTGTCAGGAAGGGGTCCAGTGTCTGCTTTCTGAACACGGCTAGCCAGTTTTCCCAACACCATTTATTAAACAGGGAATCCTTTCCCCATTGCTTGTTTTTGTCAGGTTTGTCAAAGATCGGATGGTTGTAGATGTGTGGCATTGCGTCTGAGGCCTCTGTTCTGTTTCATTGGTCTATATTTCTGTTTTGGTACCAGTACCATGCTGTTTTGATTACTGCAGCCTTGTAGTATAGTTTGAAATCAGGTAGTGTGATGTCTCCAGCTTTGTTCTTTTTGCTTTGGATTGTCTTGGCTATGCAGGCTCTCTTTTGGTTCCATATGAAGTTCAAAGTGGTTTTTTTCCAGTTCTGTGAAGAAGGTCATTAGTAGCTTGATGGGGATAGCATTGAATCTATAGATTACTTTGGGCAGTATGGCCATTTTCACGATATTGATTCTTCCTAACCATGAGCATGGAATGTTTCTCCATGTGTTTGTGTCCTCTCTTATTTCCTTGAGCAGTGGTTTGTAGTTCTCCTTGAAGAGGTCCTTTACATCCTTTGTTAGTTGTATTCCTAGGTATTTTATTCTCTTTGTAGCAATGGTGAACGGGAATTTGCTCATGATTTGGCTGTTAGTCTGTTATTGGTGTATAGAAATGCTTGTGATGTCTGCACATTGATTTTGTATCCTGAGACTTTGCTGAAGTTGCTTATCAGTTTAAGGAGATTTTGGCAAAATAGACAGACCACTAGCCAGATTAATTAAAAAAAAAAAAAAGGGGGAGAAGAATCAAATCGATGCAATAAAAAATGATAAATGGGATATCACCACTGACTCCACAGAAATACAAATTACAATCAGAGACTACTACAAAAAACTCTATGCACGTAAACCAGTAAACCTGGAAGAAATGGATAAATTCCTGGACACTTGCACCCTCCCAAACCTAAACCAGGAAGAAGTTGAAACCTTGAACGGACCAATAACAAGAGTTGAAGTTGAGGCAGCAATTAATAGCTTACCAACCAAAAAAAGTCCAGCTCCAGATGGATTCACAGCTGAATTCTATCAGACATACCAAGAGGAGCTGGTAGCATTCCTTCTGAAACTATTCCAAACAGTCCAAAAAGAGGGAATCCTTCCCAAATCACTTTATGAGACCAACATCATCCTGATACCAAAACCTGGCAGAGACTCAACAAAAAAAGAAAACTTCAGGCCAATATCCATGATGAACATAGATGCAAAAATCTTCAATAAAATACTGGCAAACTGATTGCAACAGCACATCAAAAAGCTTATCCATCACGATCAAGTAGGATTCATCCCAGGGATGCAAGGCTCGTTCAACATATACAAGTCTATAAACGTAATCCACCACATAAACAGAACCAAAGGCAAAAGCCACATGATTATTTCAATAGATGCAGAGAAGGCCTTCAACAAAATTCCACAACACTTTATGCTAACAACTCTCAGTAAACTAGGTATCGAAGGAACATATCTCTAAATAATAAAAGCTATTTACAACAAACCTACAGCCAATATCATACTGAATTGGCAAAAACTGGAAGCATTCCCTTTGAAAGCTGGCACTAGACAAGGATGCCCTCTCTCACCACTCCTATTCCATATAGTATTGGAAGTTCTAGCCAGAGAAATTAGGCAAGAAAAAGAAATAAAGGGTATTCAATTAGGAAAAGAGGAAGTCAAATTGTCTCTATTTGCAGATGACATGATTGTATATTTAGAAGACCCTATCATCTCAGCCTTTTTTTTTTCTTCTTTGAGACAGGATCTCACTGTCACCCAGGCTGGAGTGCAGTGGCATGATCACGGCTCACTACCTCCTCTGCTTTCTGGGCTCAAGTAATCCTCCCACCTCAGCCTCTCGAGTAGCTAGGACTACAGACAGGCACTACCACACCTGGCTGATTTTTGTGTTGTTTGCAGACATAAAGTGCTTTTGCCTTTTCACTTTTTGATATGCACAAATGATGGGGTCTCTTGTCTATCTGTCCAATATGGTTGTTAATTCCTGGAGAGCAAATTCATGTTGATCGTCGTTCTATACCAGAGTAGCTAAAGATAGAAACTGCCACATTTGTTGAATCAGCAAATATATTTTAACTTTTCCTTCTGAGTTCCTTATTTGGCTTTCACATTTTATTATGTATCTTTTTTTAAAAATTAGTCAAAAATATCTAATGGATATGAGTTCTAGCAATAGAAAAGAAACATTCCCTACAGCAATTACAGGGATTATATGAAAGGAACTCTGCTTTCTAATTGTCCAAAACTTGAAGACATAGGTTTTTTCATTTGATCTTCACAGGAACTTTACTTTGAGAGAATGTACTATATTCATCTTACAGATGAAGGAAATGAAGTTCAAAGAAGTTGAGCAAATTGCTAGGCATCATATGAATTTTTAATGGAAGAGCTAAACCCAGATCCCAAGAATTTTAATTGCCATCCCTGCTTTCAGCCCACTAACACCCACTGCCTTTCTAATAAATCATTTTTCCTCTTCACTGAAGAGTACTGGCAAGATTTGGATTTCTAAAGGCAGACAACAATTTTTGCAAGCTTCCTTCATATTCTCCTCCTGCACTGGGCTTTTTATTCTACACTGCCAGTTTCCTATGATTGAAATTTGAAAGCATGCAACTGTTAATCTAGGAGTGATTAAGGAGTTTCATTTCTCAGAAGAGTCAGTACTCATCATCAGCTATGATGAATGAGCCCCTAACATCCCCTGATCCCATTATATTGTGATTAATTGTGCCAGTTTAAGTCAATAATTCATTTGTTAAAAATAGGCCTGCAAAGTATCATTTGTCTCACGGGAGATATCAGAATAAAAAAAATTCATTCGATACTTCTCATTAAATTAGCGTTGGAAGTTATATTGAAGAGCCCTGTTCATCAAATACTTATTGCAGGCTTATTTGATAAGAAGTTGTGTTTGTCTAAAATTATGTCTGCTAGCTGTCATAATGGTCTTCATTTTCCCTGTGTTAATAAAAGAATAAAAAGTCTAAATATGTGCATGACTGGAGAAAAGGGTGGGACTTGAAACTGGGATTAGACTAATTCTTAAATATGTGTTTTTTAGATAATAGGTATTAATAATGTTCTTGGTTTTATGGCATTACAATATCTTTTTAAAGGAATATAAGAGTAATATTGAATAGGGTGTCTTCTTCCTGGGCTCAGATACTGTTCCTGGAGGTGCTGTGCTAAACTCCTAAGAAATGGAGCTTCTCCACTGTCTCTTATATATAAATTATTGTAAATGTTGCATTCAGTCTCCTTGGTCCATGAAGGTATTTTCAGCTGTGATTCTAAAAGAAGATAGAAGTGAAGAACAACTCGACTGCAAATGATAATGGTCACTATCACATGAGACACGGGATTAATATCTTAATATTTAGAAAGCAACATCACAGTCACCTTGGAATGACTCCCAAAATGCTCCTAAACATTTAGATATGAAAGAGGAGATGGTGACTCATGAAATGCTAGATGCCTTTGAGAAAAGGGTGGTTTCCTCACAACTTGGTGTGGTTGGAGCAAAGGAGAACTGAATTGGGGTGATTCTATCACAGCTGGTCAGGGTAATGGGGGTACAAGGCCAGGTGCCGGACACATATTGAAAACTTAATATTTGATGAAAGAAAAGAGAAAGAGAAAAAAAAAAGCAGATGGCAGAGGAGGCAAGATATAGGTGGGAGAAAAGAAAAAAGTAATGAAAGGACAGAGCAAACTGGATTGGCCATAGCAAGAGACTGAACTTCACAGCAGTAGGTTCTAATGGCTAATCCCTAAGACCAGCTACCTAAGCACAACATGCCAAGAGTTTTAATCATTCAGAATCATAAGCCCTACACCCATCTCCCTCCCCAAATTCTTATTAGGTTTGATAGGCCACCCAAAGGAATGAATTTTTAAAATGCTCCTAAGGTGACACTGGTATACAGTGTCTCTGCAAAATAGAGACAAGGAGACTACTTAAATGATGGAAACAGTGCTCAAAGCTGCCTGGGTAAGAGGTGCTAGTGTCTGGTGCTAATATATGACCCAAGCCTCTTAGGATGATAAATAAAGAAATCATTGTGCGAAGGATAAAATGTTGTACAAATATAAAGGGTTGCATATACATAGGTCATGCAAAAGAAAAATGCAATTTCATAAAATAAATTATTGAGGGAGTGATAAACAAATGTTGGTTAATGGATACAAATATAGGGTTGGAAGGAATAAGATCTAGTGTTCTTCAGCTCAATGTGGTGACTATAGTTAACAGTAATATACTTTGTATTTCAAAATAAAAGAGTGGAATTGGAATGTTCCTAACACAAATAAATGATCGATGTTTAGGGATATCCCAGTGGCCCTGATTTAATCATTACATATTGTATGTTTGTATTGAAATAGCCCATTATCCCATAAATATGTGCAACTCTTACATATCCATGAAAATTAAAACTAAAAAATTAAAAGAATATGCTGTGGAAACCCTTTCTCATGATAGAAGAGGTGCTAGGTTCCTCTTAGGCTCTCTGGATAGTTTTCTGGTTATACAAAAGTAATAGTAGCATAATTATGGTACCAAATCAAAATCCCCCAAAAATGTTGATGAAAAGCTTTCCAATGGCAAGAAGTCTGAAAGCATGGTTTCAGGTTATATGCTGTTTTGTACTGTAATGTAGTACGTTTTACTTTCATGGTACTTCATCTTACCTCTAGATATTACTAAGTCTGTTGGACACTGACATGCTTTGGCTCTGTATCCCCATCCAAACCTCATCTAGAATTGTAATCCCCATGTGTCAAGGGAGGGACCTGGTGGGAGGTGATTGGATCAAGGGGGTGGCTTCCCCCATGCTGTTCTCGTGATAGTGAGGGAGTTGTCATGAAATCTGACGGTTTTAAAAGTGGCAATTTCCCCTGTCTGCTCTCTGTCTCCTGTATCCTTATTAAAAGGTGCCTGCTTTTCCTTCTCCTTTCACCATAATTGTAAGTTTCCTGAGGCCTCCCCAACCATGTGGATCTCTGAGTCAATTAAAGCTCTTTTATTCATAAGTTACCCAATCTCCGGTGGTATCTTTGTAGCAGTATGCAAATGGACTAATACACACACAATAGCACTAATTTATAAAGAAGGAAGAATAAGCCCTTCCAGAGAGAAAGTACTGTGGGGAAGGGACCACAGATGCAGGAATTCAAAGAGAAGGTGGGGACCACTGGCTGATTTTGGAGTAAGAACTTGGTGTAAAAGGTGACAGGACAAATCAAGCCCATACTACCTCCCTTCTATTCCTGGACACTTTTGGATTCTTCAAAAATATTTAGAAAGTAGACTGGGCATAGTAGCTCACACCTATAATCCTAGCACTTTGAGCAGCTGAGGCAGGAAGATTACTGAAGACCAGAAGTTCAAGACCAACCTGGACAACATAGTGAGACCCCATCGCCACAACTTTAAAAAATTGCATGGATCTGGTAGCATGTACCTATAGTATCAAGCTATTCAGAAGGTTAAAGTGGGAGGATCGCCTCAACTCAGGAGGCTGAGGCTGCAGTGGGCTATGACTGTGCCATTGCACTCTAACCTGGGTGACAGAGTGAGACCCTGTCTTAAATAAATAAATAAAACAAAAAATTAGGAGGGGACTGGAATTCTCACAGCCAACCCGTAGTTAGGCTTCTGTTACCTTCAGAGAAGGGATTTATACAAGAAAAGCATTTCACTTATTGTAATCTAAATTCTTTCCAAGTGTTGGCAGCAATAAGATAAAGATCTCATCTAAGGAACCCTGAGTCTGTCTTTCCCGGGCTTCGTCTCTTTCTGACGCATTTCAGCAGCCATCTCTTCTTTCCTTATAATTGGCTCAAAATCTCTTCTTGATTCAAAGAAGGCAAGTTAGAAAAAATAAAGTGATACATTTATCCAATATTTCCCTTTAAAGACTACCACTTATAGTTATCTGAACCACACTTCATCTGCTTTGAAATGTTTGACAGAGGTGGGGAGCCCTGCCAGTATTTGTACTTTCCTTCTCCAATTTAGACCCCAGGCGTCGATCCATTAATGCACAAATTAACAATGCTACTGGTACTATCCACCATGGAGAAAGATGCTATAATTCTTAATGGGCCTTAGAAATGCCATCGACCCAACTTATTCTTAATATTTCTTCTGACAAGTCTTGAGGCCAGTTTTATTGTTTCCCTTGTATAGTAACCAAATCTGGGTAAAACCTAACCTCAGACATCTCTAAATAAGCAAAAGGATTTTTAAATATTGAAGCTAGAAGGAACTTCAAAAATCATCTAGGGGAAATCCTTTTATTTTTGAGATGTTGAATTAGAAGTTCATAAATATTAAGTGATTTGACTAAGGCTGTATATTTCTTGATTTCGTGTCTAAGATCAGAATACTCTAATACTACTCATTCGTCAGTCGATATTTGTTAAAGAAATCCCATGTGCCAAGCACTTTTGGAAAATTGATTTGAGAAGCAAAAATGAAGAGATACAGCCTTTTGACTCAAGCTGCTTATAGACCAGAGACGAACATATAAAAGATTGCATTTTCTTAAATATAATTATCAATAGTATACATTTCAGTAATTTAATCTGCCAGAGGATCGATGGCGAGGCGGGCAGAGAGGAGAACATTGTGGCACTTGGATCTCAGTAGTCATACCTCCTGACCCCTAAATCACATTAAAGATGGTGTGTTTTTGAAAGCAACAGTAGTTGGTGGTTTACTCGTACTCTAAATTTCTTCGGGGTGCTTGTGTTAGCAACTTGTAAATAAACACACTAGAGGGCTAACCTAATGGTGTCTTTTGTGACTCCATGACTCACTGCAAAGGGAGAAAGGGAGTTGGAAATGGTTGCCTTCAAAGCCATGAAGATGTCTTTCTGACCACAGTTTCAAAGCGAAGAGTTCAAATAATGCATGGGTCAATGAAGTCCTGAGCTCAGGAATTTCTGTAGTTTGGTAAATATGGAATGGAGGATCAGAAGTTAGAGAACTACATTTTCTTTCAGGCCATGCAGGTTAATATATATATATATATATGAACATCAGGGAGGGAAATTAGAAACCCAGCCATGCCCCTACAGAGCAAGTCTACAAATCTAGGTGCTTACCTCTCTGAATCCTAGATTCCTCTGGTGCGTAATTGGCACCACAATGGTTCTGCGGTGCCTGGCAGATATTTCACACCTCCTAAATCAGACTAGATGGGATCTGCCCAAGCAGGCACACTCATCCTGCACAGTGGCCTAATTGTCTGAAATAAAACTGCCAGTGTTATAGACAGAAGGTTCTGAATGCATCTTGCCTCCTTCCTCACCCCACCAAGAAACCATAGTGCAGCAAACTTCAAACCAAAAATATAATACTGCCCAGAAGAGGCTACAGGACAGAGCTTTACAATGGAAAGGCAAGCTGCATTAGTCAGGAGTGGAGCTATGCAAATGCATTAACCCAAAGGCATGGGGAGGCCACAGTAGTACTGGTCATTCACCCACTGTGAGAAGACAAGGAACTTGATAGTGGCTGTGGTCAACTTTCTGGGGGCACTCAGCCAAATAGCCCTAGCTCCTTGCTCCTATGCTAGAGAAGAGATGGTCCAAGGTTTCTAGAGGTTTCTTGAGCTTATAAATCATATTAGCCTGGAGATCATTTCCAACAAATCTCATGTGCAAAGGAATGTTAGGATTATTGCCATGTTTAGAGCAAGAAATAGGTGTGGGGATGAAGGGATTCAGTTCTCTCTTCCCTTAAAGACAATCATGCCATGAATAGCAAAGATCTGTAGAAGCAATAGTAAATGTGTGTCATAGAGTATTTATTTTCTTACATGTAAAACCAGCTATGCACAGCCCTTTTAAAAGCAGGGATAGATGAGTCTACAATTATACTTTCAGAATCATTAAAGGTTAACTTTGCACATCTCATGAGGATACTTTTCAGGAGATCTGAAACACTTGATTGTGACACCAGTCTGTCTATCTCTTGGTCTGAGGAATGTTTTCTCGTAGAATTATGTCTATTTTCAGTGTGGAAAAGTCCACACATCTGAAAGTATTTGAAAGGTTTCTGCATGGTCATGGCCTTAGACTGAGATACTTGGTGCCTTGCTTTCTTTCCTTTGATATCATCTTGCCCTACACTGTCATTTTACAAACAAAAAAGCTGAAGCTACATGGTGTGGCCTGACTTCAAAGGTGACAGAGGCAGAGCTAGAACTGTAATCCAGCCCTCCAGTCCAAAGCTTTTCATCTATGACAGTGACTCATTTCGGGTCATGATTGGATCGATAGCCAGTCCACATTCCACAGCGTTAGCTGAAAGTTTCACAAAGAAGGAAATGAACAATACAGAACAAATGTCAATAATATTCCACCAAAAGCTTCATTTAGAATAAATGCATTGTAGTCTCGCAGAACTTCTGTAGAATCGGCCTATGACATAGGAAGAACAGGGAGTGGACAAAGCAGGTTATGTGTGCATGTGTGTGTGTGTGCACATGCCAGGGTGTGCTGAGGGGAGAGGGGCAGAATTTGAGGTGGGCCAAAATCATGAGAAGCCTTCCTCATAGATTCTGCTTTTCTCAGCTTCCCATGGAGCCTAATAGGAAGAAAGCAAGCTCGTGTCTTTGCTGTGTGTTTACTTTCCGGTGGGCTATTTTACTGCTTTCCTGTTTTCCTCCCCCTCTATTTATTCAGGTTGGGTCCATGCTTGGGAGATGAGAGTGGGAGGAAATTCAGAGCCATGTGGAGGGGCCTCGGTGACTCCTCTGAGATTTCCACAACTGGATTAGACACCTTCCTGTTTGCCAAGTTTCCCACCAAGGCCATTGAGTAAGGAGTTAACTACAGATCTATACATGTCCCTCAATGGTCAAGCTCCAGTGCCTGTCAGCTTTGCACTGAGGAGAGCATAGGCCCTTTAACAAGGATGGTACAAGAAGAAAAACATTTAAAAACGTAGCCTGGAAAGAATGTTAAAATTGGTCCTTTAATATGTCTTGACCACCGATGGGGCAAAAAGTTTTCTATTAATATACGAGCCCGCACTTATGTTTTCTCACTCGTGGACGCGACGCCTCTAGCTCTCCATGACGCTCTAGTGCCTTGGTGTTACTGCATCCATGAGAAGAACTAGGGGAACTGCTTACAAGCCGTGGCATGTGGAAGGGAAGTAACATATTGAGTATCTTTCATGTGGCAAACTCTGTTCTTAATACTTTGAGTATGTTACATTATTTTATTCTCATAGAAATTCTATGAGATCTTAACTCCTTTGAGGCTCAGAGTCAATGTTTGATCCACATTTATCTGTGTGTTGTGCCAATATAATGCCATCCTTCTAGCTTGAGTGACACAGCAAGAAAGTGTGATTGAGGAGAGAGTCCAGTGTCACCTTGTCCTAGAGACAAGATCTCTAGAAAGTCATTTTGATTTCTATTTATATGTATTCCTTGGCAAATAATGAGGATAATAACAATGACCAGTACCTACTTCATGGGAGGGCTTTGAGAATCAAATGAAATACTTTGAATAAAATCTTCAGTGAATCATAAAACATTATGTAAATATTAATGACTAGCAGAATGGAGTTTTTGCTTCTGTTTTAATTTATGTGAAGATACAAGAGACTTAAGAACTATGTAGAAGTTAAGCATTTGCAAGTCTACAGAATAGAACCAAAGTCTAACTCTGTCCTGATCACAGTGCAAATACAATGGATTCCATGTCTGGGTAGTCTAATGTTCTTTTTACATTTAACTCTTTTAAATCATTTTTTTAATCATCCTGAAGAAATTTATTTAAAAAAATATAAACTACTGACCAGGCACAATTGGCTCATGCCTATAATTCCAGCACTTTGGGAGGCTGAGGCAGGAAGATCACTTAAAGCCAAGAGTTTGAGATCAGCCTGGGCAGCATAGCAAGACCCTGCCTCTACCCCCAAAAAACTTTTTTAAAATTACCTGATCATGGTGGCATGTGCCTGTAGTCCCAGCTACTCAAGAGGCCAAGGGAGGAGGATCACTTGAGGCCAGGAGTTCAAGGATGCAGTGAGTTATGATCATGCCACCACACTCCGGCCTGGATGACAAAGCAAGACCCTATCTCTAGAAACAAAAACAAAAACCCACAAAGTTATAACCTAGCTAAATACATAATTTTAAAAGTCATACAGCACTCTATGTTAAATCACACAATGGGGAAATTCAAGGAAAGCGTTGCAATGTGTCAGTACTCAAGCTTCCATGGGAGGCAGCAGTACCCAAATACCTTCTCCTCTGCGTGCTGCCACCAGGAATGTACCAGCCACAAATGAACACTGATGCTGGTATATTTATTGTGATTTCAAATAACATAATAGCATCACTGTTAGTGATATATTTTCTAAAATGATGAACAACTCTTGGAGAAGTGCCATATGATGCCATCCTTCCGGCTTGAGTGACACAGCAAGAAAGTGTGATTGAGGAGAGAGTCTAGTGTCACTTCGTCCTAGAGATGAGACCTCTAGCAAGTCACTTCGATCTGTATTTATATCCATTCCTCAGGATCTGTGTGCTCTGTGCCAACATAATGCCATCCTATTGTCTGGCAATTTACAGAACTGATGCTTTACCGAAAGGTTCAGGGAGTATTAAAACAGTGCAAAAATGTTTTTGAATTTATACATAATATAGACTTATGCTTAGATCATTCCAAATATATCTTTCACCCAACTGTATGTCCAGTGAAACGGCATGGTGGCTCATGCCTGTAATCCCAGCACTTTGGGACGCTGAGGCGAGTGGATCACCTGAGGTCCAGAGTTTGAGACCAGCCTGACCAACATGGAGGTACCCCATCTCTACTAAAAATACAAAATTAGCCAGGTGTGTTGGTTCATGCCTGTAATCCCAGCTACTTGAGAGGCTGAGGCAGGAGAATCACTTGAACCCGGGAAGTGGAGGTGGCAATGAGCCAAGATTCCACCATTGCACTCCATCCTGGGCAACAAGAGCGAAACTCTGTCTCAAAACAAAATAAAATAGAAAATTACATTTGAAATGGGATAATTTTTTTAAATTGCATTTTAGGTTTTGGGGTACATGTGAAGAACATGCAAGATTGTTGCATAGGTACACACATGGCAGTGTGATTTGCTGCCTTCCTCCCCATCACCAATATCTGGCATTTCTCCCCATGCTATCTCTCCCCTACTTCCCACCCCCCGCTGTCCCTCCCCTATCTCCCCCCAACAGACCCCAGTGTATGATGCTCCCCTCCCTGTGTCCATACATTCTCATTATTCAACACCCGCCTATGAGTGAGAACATGTGGTGTTTGATTTTCTGTTCTTGTGTCAGTTTGCTGAGAACGATGGTTTCCAGGTTCATCCATGTCCCTGCAAAGGACACGAACTCATTGTTTTTGATGACTGTGTAGTATTCCATGGTGTATATGTGCCACATTTTCCCTGTGCAGTCTATCATCGATGGGCATTTGGGTTGGTTCCAGGTCTTTGCTATTGTAAACAGTGCTGCAATGAACATTCGTGTGCATGTGTCCTTAAACAGTAGAACGATTTATAATCCTTTGGATATATACCCAGTAATGGGATTGCTGGGTCAAATGGAATTTCTATTTCTAGGTCCTTGAGGAATCGCCACACTGTCTTCCACAATGGTTGAACTAATTTACACTCCCACCAACAGTGTAAAAGTGTTTTGGTACCAGTACTGTTTTGATTACTGTAGCCTTGTAGTATAGTTTGAAGTCCAGTAGTGTGATAACTCCCACTTTGTTCTTTTTGCTTAGAATTGACTTATTGATGTATGGAATTGACCAGTGTATTGCAAGACATCTGTTGCTCTTGGCCCCACTTACTAAATGCCAATCACGATGATTGGTGAAATCCCACCTCTCCTAGGGGTGGCAGCGCATCTCCATTCTGCCCCACACTGAGAACCAGCTTTCTTGTGCTTCAAGTTCTCCCCCTTCTGATTGAGCTCACCTTCTCTCCCCAGTATCCAGGATCTCTCTCCCCTCACTTTTTTTTTTTTTTTGAGACAGAGTTTCGCTCTTGTTACCCAGGCTGGAGTGCAATGGCGTGATCTCAGCTCACCGCAATCTCCGCCTCCTGGGTTCAGGCAATTCTCCTGCCTCAGCCCCCTGAGTAGTTGGGACTACAGGCACGTGCCAACATGCCCAGCTAATTTATTGTATTTTTAGTAGAGATGGGGTTTCACCATGTTGACCAGGATGGTCTCAATCTCTTGACCTTGTGATCCACCCACCTTGGCCTCCCAAAGTGCTGGGATTACAGGCGTGAGCCACTGCGCCCGGGCCGCCCCCGCTCCTGCCTTTTTCTTTTTTATTCTCTATCTCTTATAATCCAGCATTTTAACATAACCAAACATATCTTTCTCTCTTAACTTCTTTAAGCTAGCCTGGCACACTGGGTCCTCTTTGAATTATTTTGCTTTCAACTCAGTCTGGGTTGAATCCTGAAGGAGTCAGCAAGGTTTAGAAAAATTTCTGAGAACCAGAAAGTCATGTGGAAGTCATTTACTTTAACCCTCCTTTTCTTCATGATCAGACTGAAGCTTAAATATGTGCAGTGACTTGCCTTGGGTCCCACAACAAGTCAATGGTAGATTCAAGACAGGAACCTGAGTGTCTTCCACTATCCTTATACCTAGCTCTGTCTTGTTCAATAAGCTCTTATTAATGTCAAATGTAAGCAACATACCCTTATTAATGTCAAATGTAAGGCACTTTGTTAGGAATGCCCTACACTTCCCGAATTTAAGTACAATTGGAAAGATAAGAAATGACAATAAAACAATGATTCCACTTAACAAAGTATATGTCTTGCACTCCAGTTTTGCACAAGACTTTGTGCTACATGTTTCAGGAGATACAACGAGTGGCAGCAGCTTTAGCCTATGCTTCCTCGGGAGTACATGGTCTGGTAATGAGATAAGACCTCACTATAACGCAAGGCAGAACAAAGCACAGCCAACCCTTGAGCAACAGGGGTTTGAACTGCGCAGGTTCACTTATACTGAGATTTATTTCTATCTCTACCCTGCCCCAGATGACAAGACCAACTCCTCTTCTTCTTCCTCCTCCTAAGCCTACTCAATGTGAAGACTATGAGGATTTTTGTGTATGGTGTGAGATAGGGGTTCAATTTCTTTCTTTTGTATTTGGGAATCTGATTTTCCCAACAATATTTGTTGAAAAGACTATCCTCTCCCCATTATGTATTTTTTGGCATTCTTGCATGCATGGGTTTATTTCCGGGTTGTCTATTCTGTTCCATTGGTATATATATATCTGTCTTTAAGCCAGTACCATACTTTTTATTATGTCTTTGTAATATAATTTGAAGTCAGGAAGTATGATGCCTTCAGCTTTGTTCTTTTTCAAGATTTGTTATTCAGGGCCCTTTTGATTCCATAGGAATTTAGGAATATTTTTTCTATTTCTATAAAAAGTGCCATTAAGATTTTGATAGAGATTTTGTCAAATACATAGATCACTTTGGGTAGTATGGACATTTTAACAATATTAATTCCCCCAATCCACGTACAGAAGATTTGTATCTTCCCATTTATTGGTATCTTTTTCTATTTCTTTTACAAATGTTTTGTAAGCTTCGGTTTATAAGACCTTTACCTCTTTGGGTAAGTATTTTATTCTTTTTGTTGCCATTGTAAATGGGACAGTTTTCCTGTGGAGAATAGAGAACCCTTGTATACTGCTAGTGAGAATGTAAATTAGTAAAACCATTATGGAAAACAGTATGGAGGTTCCCCAAAAACTTAAAAATAAAGCTAACATATCCAGCAATCCTCATATCTAAAGCAATTGAAATCAGGATCGTGAAGAGTTCTCTGCACTACCATGTCCATTACAGCATTATTCGCAAAGCTAAGACATGGAAATGGCCTAAATGTTTTTCAACAGATGAATGGATAAAGCAAATGTGATATGTATGTGTGTGTGTGTCTGTGTGTATATATATGACAGAATACTATTAAAAAAGAGGCAAATCCTGCTGTTTGCTACAACATGAATGAGGCTGGAAGACATTATGCTAGGTGAAACAAACAAGACGCAGAAACAGAAATCCTGCATAATCTCATTTATATTTGAAATAAAAAATAGTCAAGTTTATAGAAGCAGATAATAGGAGAGTGGTTTCTAAAGCCTGGTCGAGGAAGAAATAAGGCGAAACTGGCCAAAAGACACAAAGATTCAGTTATGAAAAATACAAATAATTTCTAGAGACCTAATGTACAGCATGGTGATGTTAATTAACAAAACTGTATGTATACTAGTAGTTTGCTGAGAGGACAGATCTTAAATCTTCTCACTACACACACTCACATGCACATGCACATGCACATACACAATGGCGATTATGCAGAGGTAATGGATATGTTTAATTAGCATGATTGTGGTGATAATTTAATAATGTAACATTAAAACATCAAGTTGCACTTCTTAAATCTATACGTTTTTATATGTCGATGATGTCTTAATAAAGCTGTTTAAGAATGAGACAGCCAGGTGGAAAGCTCCATGGAAGCGAGACAGAACTCCTTGAGGAAGCGGAACTTGAACTCTGCCTGAGTACACAGTTGGGAAGATGATCAATTTTGATGTCTGAGTCGCTCGGACTTTAGCAAGGGAAGAGAAGGCTGTAAGCCAGTTGCTGGGGTCACTTAGGAAAACAAGGAAGCGTTAGAAACAGTGCTACGTGGAGTCCAACATCAGCAAAGCTCTTGGATAATAATCGCAAAACAAGGAGCGGGAGAAGTACTAGAGAGAACAGAAAAGCCGATCCCACTTCCGTTCAGTTACGGGACAGGAATAAGAAAAGGATACGTCGAGGAGATTACAAGATCGGAGAAAAGGCAATGATCACCTAATGGTAGAAGTGGAAAGAAGTACAAATAATTTTTTGACAAGATCTGTGCAGGTTTTTTAAAATATGAAGAGTCTCAAATAATAGGGCGTACAGGTTCAGGTTAGACACACGTTAGGACATGAGGTTAAGGCTCTCTGGATATGGAGGAAAACAAGCGTTCAGGTGGGGGGAGGGTGGAATCCGAGATTTAAGACTTTGACTTTAATGACCAGGGCTCGGGAAGAAGAGGATGGAGGAGGGACTTGCTAGCAACTAAGAAAAGAGGAATTAGGCAGAAATCAATGAATGTAAGAATCGTTGGGGTTACATGACGACCACTAGGGGGAGCTCCAGCCCATTCCTCCCTTCGGAGCCCAGACACCGGAGCTCTGCAGAGGAGTTCAAATTCTCAATCTCTTCTCTAGTTGTGGGACAAGCCACTTAATTGTGTTGTAGGATTAGCCATTTAATCTTTTCTGCAGATGGAAGTCATGAAACGGAGATAATTACAGTTGAGAGAATTAAATGAGATACTACATGCCACGTGTGTTGGCGCCGTCGATCCAGAAGTTGTGTAGTGACAGCAGGCACCAGGACCAAGACAGTGAGTGCTACTGAGCAGTGGCGCTCAGGGCCTCAGGCTTAGTATGACAAGAGAAACTGTTAGCAGGTGTTGACTCTTCCTTTAGGACAATGCGCTCTTTGGGGTTTTTTTCTCCAGCACTGCCACGCGGCCTATGTAGTAAAAACAAGGTGAAGGCGCCATCAATTGCCTTTCCAGGAAGAACCCATTGATACGGAGTCCAGGACCAGGAGCTCTGGCCTCCTTCCTCAGGCTCTGAATGAACTCTGCTCCTTCTCTGAGGTATGCTCTCCTTCCCTTGCCTCTTCTCGCAGTAGAGTGGTGGGATGTTGGGATTGTGGTGAGGGTCCCAGTAACAAGGCCAGGGGTGCACATCAGCCTGCTTCAGACCAGGCCTTGGGGCTTAGGAGAGCTCATGGCTCACACGTGGTCCAAGACTGCCATGGGCACAAGGCCTGGAGCTAGCACAGTGGCTATGAAGACAGAGCCATGACACCAAAGGGACCGCCCACTCTAGTGGGAGGCAGGAGGAGAGAAGGAAACCTACCTCTGCTCTCTGTTTCCGTTCCTGGAGCATCTCTCTGGGCATACGATCTCTCCGCTTTGCAGGGCTGTCTCCACACACATTGGTTTGGGGTAAGACTACGGGCTGCTGGGCACCACCACCAAGGGCTGGACAAGCAGCAGGAGGTTTCCTTGAAGTAACTGCTTGCAGCAGTGCCCTTGTGCGGGTCCTGGGCCTCCTCATTATCATTTTATTGCATTTCTCTTCTTTGCACCCTGAGGACTTTCTCTGGAATAAACATAAGACCAGTTACTTTAGAAGTAGAATGTGTTTTTCATTAAAACCCCATTCTGGCTCCTCCAGTCCCAACAAGGCATTTCCTGCTTAAACTAATTGGGTTTCAAGTTATCAGTGATACTGTTTCTCTACAAGGAGGTAAAAATATAGGACATCCCTGTGTCCAACTAAAAGCCCTCCTACCACCCATATGAAATGAAACTTTCCTCTGGGAAGCTTTAAGGAAAATACAAGCATGAGAGGGAAAGTTGTTCAGAACTTGAAGACAAAGCCTCTCATCCTCCTTGTGGGTTGTAGGTCCACATTCCTTCCACCTCCCCTCATCCAAACGATCCTCTTCCCCTACTAAAGTGTCTCCCCCATCCTATCAGCCAAGGAAATACACACCCAAGACTAAGAAAAATACGGTCTCTTAGGCTGCCCAAGTTGGAGGCACCCATGATTTGTCTCAAGAGCAAACTTACTAGATTTCTCAACAGAGAAAGCCCAGGCAGAGACTTTCAGAGCAAGCCATTCTCCGTCGCACAACTGTCCAGCAGGAAGAGAGCCGTGGTTGACACAGACACCTGCTGCACGGCACCCCTGACTGTCCTTGAGCCACAGGTCTCAATTTTGGCTGCACATTACAATCACACACAAGGAACTTGTACAACTTCTGATGTAAAGGTCCCATACCAGAGACTCGGATTTAAATGGTGTGGTGTGGAACCAAGTCACTAGTACCTTTTAAAGCTTTTCATAAGGTCCAGGTGCAGTGGCTCATGCCTGTAATCCCAACACTTTGGGAGGCCAAGGCAGAAGCATTGCTTGAGCCCAGGAGTTTGAGACCAGCCTGGGCAACAGTGATGAAACCATGTTTCTGTGATTTTTTTTTAATTAGCTGAGCATGATAGCATGTGCCTATAGTCCCAGCTACTGCAGAGGCTGAGGTGGGGGAATCACTTGAACCAGGAAGTTTGAGGTTGCAGTGATCCATGATTGTACCACTGCACTCCAGCCTGGGCCACAGAGTGGTGAGACATTGTCTCAAAAAAAAAAAAAAATTCAAATGTGCAGCCTAATTTGAGAACCAGTTTGGTAGTATGGTGCTGTCCAATACAGTACAACCAGCCACGTAGCCATTCATGGCTCCTTAAAGTTAAATCAGTTAAAATGAAATAAAGTTAAAAATTTAGTTCCCAAGTTGTACTGGCCACATTCAAGGGCTCAATAACTACAGGTGAGCAGTGGCTGCTATGTTGAGGAATGGCAGATACAGAACATTTCCATCATCACAGTAAATTCTACCGGATGGAGATATTCTCGAACATCAAAATGTCAGAGTCAAAACTGAGTTTTTCTATTGACCCTTGAAAAGCGTTCTTTCCAAGTCCACCTGGCTCACCCTCTCCCTGAGCTACAGACCTCACAGCAGAATTCAGTTGTCTAGGACTCCTTGGCTCCCAAGAGCTGTGCCAATAGTAAACTACACAATGACAGGGGCTTTCCTTCATCACTGCAACATGAAAGATGACATTCAGTGATTCCCTGACTTGCTCTAAATCTCACCGACAGGAGCAGAGTCATGATTTTAAACCAGGCTTGTTTCTATAAAAACACAAGCTCGCTTATTCAACCCAACCACTCCTCCACGGGGACTCCTGGCCACATCAGAGCTTTGTCCTCCAAGAGGAAAGGCCCTGAGATGCACTCTGCTGACCACAGGGTTTCTACATCAGCCATTCCTCTTACCTACCACATTCTGGCCCTTTAACTGCTACCATCTTCAAGGTCAGCTCTGCAAGAAAACAACATGGATGCATTTCAGTAAGCTTGCCTTGTGGTGGCCAAGGATCAAAAGGAAGAACCATTTTCTACTTGGCTGGTAAGACTTGCTGGCAGGGGTACTTCCGATCAAAACGTTGCCTGGATCTTAGGAGCAAGGTGCCTTACAGGAATGCAAAGAAAGGAACCAGCTGGTGCAGTGGACAGGGGCTCAGGTAGCTTCTAAGACGGGAGCTTCCAAGGGAAAGGCCGCAGGTTTGGGGCTCCTGTGGTGTTCTGCTGCTTGAAGCAAATTAGCTTATTTTGTAACATTTTAGTACCTGAGAGAAAACACCTGGGCTCTGTTTGACGCCATTGGCTTGATTTAAACTTAAAATTGTGTGCAAGTATGAGCAAGCTTCTGTCTCCTGCTCTGTGTGTGTACGTATGTGTGTGTATATGCACACGCACACACTAGCAGAAGGGAAAAGGTTGAAGAAAGAGGAATTGGGAGTGAAGAATATTCCTCAGCACAATAAATGCTTATATTTTAATTATTTTCAACTATGTTATCAAAAACCGTCAAAAATGGTACAAGAAGATGTTTAACGGGTAACTTTGGAGTACATTCATCCCAGTCTAGAACATAAATAACTCAAATCATGATGGACTCAGACCACTGACTACCAGGTGTAGACTTTGCCCAATATCTTTCATATTGTCTTATGTACCTTCTTTTTTAAAATTTATTTTTCATACAGACAGGGTATTGCTAAGTAGTCCAGATCTATCTTGAATTCCTGGCCTCAAGCAAACCTCCTGCCTGGGTCTCCCAAAGCACTGGGATTATAGGCCTAAGCCACCATGTCTGGCCTTATTTATCTTCTTAAATGTATTCATAGTCACCCAGAGTCATATTCTCCTTTTATTTTGTCACCCTTTCTTGTCTGGTGAGTTGCCGCAACTGTGAATCCCAGGCCAGTGGCCTGAAGACAAAAGACAAAGCAAATGGCTTTGAGCATCTGGATCCTGGACAGGCCAGGTCTTCCTCTATTAAACACACAAAAATCTAACTAACTCCCAGTACATCATCTCACAAATAATGCAGGATGGTTTTCTGTTTTAATATCAAAATTATAATCCATATTACTATCTTATAATTTGGGACCATTTCTTGGAATAATGCTATTGTGCAGTCCGTGTTTTGGTGGTGGTGATTTTATTCCTATAGACTAACACGGCCACAACCATGATATAAATAGATAAAAGCACTTGGTTAATTTCCACAGTTCTGCAAAAAACCAGGACACCAACAAGAACAAATTTTTGATAAAGAAACACTGACTGTATCCACTTAGGCCACAAACCAGGGTCTTTTTAAAAGCGTGAATCAGAACCTAAAGCCCGAGTGGGAGACTCCTCTTGCTATTGGTATGATCACTTGTCTCCACTTGGTCATGACCCCTTTGATCGTGACTGTCAGCCAATGAGGAAGCTAGATGCAGACTTTCTTTTGACTGAGGCCCTGGAGAAGCCAGGAAGTAGTGATGAGGCCCACTCTGCACTTGGGGGGAAGAGGCTGCTCGCAAATCCAGCTCCCCTTTTCAGGATTGAAGTGAGAAGCAACTGCTCACTCCTTTCCACTCCCTTAACAGCTTTATACCTGCTTTGTCTTGATTGCTGCTGCCTCAGATTGCTCCTCAATCCTGTAAAACAAAAGATTCTGCTATCTGTTGTAAGGCACGAACATGACCAGAGTCCACTGCCATTTCCAACTCAATGGGGTACATGGGGTGCCATTCAGATTGTGCGTGCAAATGGTCAAACATGGAGATGTTTCTCCTCCCTTACTTGTAGGGATGGGGGTAGCTCAGGCCAGAACTACATGAGGCATTTGGTTGAGTTTATTTGGGCTTGATTTCTGATTACCATGCCAGTTGCCCAGGGGACAGGCAAATCACACACAGATGATCTGATCTGATTTTTAAGAAGTGGTCTGATTAGTTCACTTGTTTTAACAACCCAATCAGATCGACTAGGTGGCAATGCATTGATTTTATGGCCCTGCCTGAATCAATCTGTTAGTGGCACATATAAACACAGCTGAATGCAGACAATTAGGGTGAAATATTTCCTTTAAGCTCTTGAGGAATAGAAAATAAAACTACTTAGATAGTGTCTCTACCAAGGAGATTATGTATATCAGGCTAACACGACCCTGGTTTCCTTGGTTTCTATTCCATCCTAACTCCCTAAACAGAATTCAACTTCTTTTCCCGAGATTCATTCCGCAGACATCCCTTCTTTGCATACATTGAGCTCCCAAACCAGATATTTGTGATTGTGATAGATAAGGATGAGGACAAAAGGCATATGTGTAAACTGTCAAAAAGTTTATTTCCACGGGGATTATGAAATCCCTGACCTCTGACCCAGGGCCCAAAGACAGATTGATTTTTTTCTGAAATAAAATTGATCCAACAGAATTTATGCAAAACAGGGATTCTAAAAGATTCTTGGCCAACACCATGTGACTAATGACTTACTCCCTCGCCTTATTAACAGTCACACTCCTTTCTAGTTGGACAAAAGAGTGATGTGTGGGAGACTTTCCATGTTTCGGGCTTTTCTTCGGACTGCCCCCTGTGGAATGCCCAGGTCTCTGCTTCATGGCTCCTCATGCTCCTTAGACATCACTCAAATCAAAAGGCCAGTTGATTACAGTTCTCCTGGAATTAGAGTGCAGTGTATATTCCTAATGACTCTTCTTCCCTGTCAGCTGTGCCCTCCTTATGTCTCAGTTTTCTCATCTGTAAAATGAGATGGTTGAAGTGGGTCATCTCTAAGATCCCTTCCAGCACTTGCATTGCATGATTTGATTCGATTTGATTTGATTGGTTTGAGATGGAGTCTTGCTCTGTTACCCAGACCGGACTGCAGTGGTGCGATCTCAGCTCACTGCACCCTCCACCCTCCACCTCCTGGGTTCCAGAGATTCTCCTGTCCCAGCCTCCCAAGTAGCTGGGACCACAGGCATGTGCCACCATGCCCAGCTAATTTTTGTAGTTTTAGTAGAGATGGGGTTTCACCATGTTGGCCAGGTTGGTCTCATACTCCTGACCTCAAGTGATCCACCCACCTCAGCCTCCCAGACTGCTGGCCTGAGCCACCACACCCGGCCCCGCTGTGTGATTTTAATAATACCCTATGCTGGTATTTGCACAGACATTTCCATCTGTACAGCAATTTTATATCTATAATCTGCAATGCTTCTACTCTGTTGTAGGAAAACAGATCCTTCGATTTCTTCAGAAATATTAGCCTGTCAGATCAGATCAGATCCCCAAGGATCCGTCAGACTTAATATGGTAATATGCTAATTTCCTAGGGCTGCCATCATGCTGACCATTGGATTCGCAGCCTATGCTAGATTCCTTAGGCACGATAATGCCTTGTTTGTTTGAGAGTTAATGCCACCCACCAGTGTTTGATGTAGCAAGGACCGTGACATGAGGCAATGAGTTCTAACCATCTTGTGTTGAAAGACAGAACGTTTCTTCCTTATAGCTAAGCTTTTATCAAGACTTTAAAATGCAGCCAAGGCATTAAAGAGAGAGGAAAAAAAACTTTGGAAAGTTTTTATACATTTTGTAAAAAAAAAAAAAATCTTTCTTTCATTTTTTTTTTAACCACTATGAAAATCTCTTCCAAACACACAGACCCTACAGTATCCCTATTAAATTATATAGAGCGAGTCCAGCCCTTGACTGTCAGTGGGGCCCATCAGTCCTAATTTATCGCCCCAGGAAACACAGTACAATTATGGTAATAAATAATAATAGGATTCAGTACATGACAACATGAATGATGGAGCCTCTCAGAATTCATTTACATTGCTTTGTGTTGCAATCATCATGCTTCTAATGTAATGCCAAGCAAATGAGCCCCTTTGAATATTGTGCAATCTATTGCAAGTCAACTGGCACAAAACTCACTCAATAAATCATGTTCAAACACATGCCTGTAATGACAGGTAAATCAACAATGAAGTAATTGCATTTAATGTATTGAAATACTGGACAAAAAAAAAAGTGACCTCAAAGTGACTTTTTGTAAAGGGTATGATATAGTTGCAACAGGGAGTGAGATCCTTTCTGAGAGGCACGCCTTGCTTAGATGCACATGCCAGAACTCATGATGATGCTGTTCCCCATGCAGACCTTGATTTACCTCTTTTCTCTGCAATAATCAGGGCATCGGGATGCCAGAGGCTTCAAGGGTTCACTACCTTGAACATAATAGTAACAGGTAGAATGGAAATCAGCCTCAAGTACAGCCAGCTCATTTGTGCCTGAGCCATCACCAGGCTCTGAGTTTTTTGTAGCCAGCTCTAAAGGCAACCTGATGAGGAGGAGGAGGTCAGGAGTCAGAAGGGCTGCATTCCGGCCCTAGGTCTGGGATTCACTAAATCACTGCATGACTCTGGCCAAGTCACACTATCTCTCAGTCCTTTGTCTGTGAAATAAAGTTGCTGGACTATCGTGGCTAAAATTCATTGCAATTCTAACATTCATTGAAGCTCTGATTCTGATTAGAGGCCTTCACTTTTAAGCAGGCAGAAAAGAGTTCCCCACTCTTCCCAGAGCTATGCTGTTTCTGAGCATCAAAGGCACTACCTTGGACCAGCATGCATCTCTCTTCACCATTGCTGTTGGCCAGACCAAGTGTATGTGCTTCTAATTTCTGTGAATCCTGGGCCTGCCCCTTTCTGGGCAAGCAGACAAGTCTGAAAATAGGGCCCCAGGGGCCATGCGGATGAATAACAGACAACATTAAAATGACAACTTTCCCTTCCTTCCCCATTGCATCCACCCCAGCTCCCCTCTTCCCAGGGACAACGTCAAGAAGAGATGAAGCAGAGCCTCTGCAAAGCCAAAGGCCACTTAAGGAACTTTCCTGCTCTTGTGAAAAACCTATTCTTGGCTGAAGGGCTCCCTAGGCCTCCCCACTCACCCGCCTTCCTCTCTCTGCTCAATCATCCGTCCCTGACTATTGACAAAGTAGCTCTCATGAACCCCATAATCTTGGAAATGTGGAGATGTGGAAAATTAGGGAAGAAAGAGCATTAAGGAGTGAGAAGATCTGGCCTTAAGTCCTGGCTCTATAGTTTATTCGACATGTGACATTATGCAAATCCTTTAACTTCTCTGAGCTTCCATTGCCTCATCCATAAAGTGATAATATTACTCACTGTGTCTCCAATGAGGTCGTTGTGAGGACAGGATGATATAGATGAAAAGGCTTTGCTAGTTGTAAAGCACAATACAAAAATCTCATTTTTGTCATAATTTGGGAGAAAAGAACACTCTGACACAAGTTTACTGTGTTCTGCACTCTAACAGTGCTTCTTATCATAAAAGCAATCATCTTGTTTATTTGTCTGGGTATTTTTATTGTCTGACTCTCCTGAGAGTCAGAAGGAACTTGGAGGATTTGTTCATATTGTTCATGTATTACCAGCACCTAGGACAATGTTAATAAGCACTTATTGAATGAATGAATGAATGAATGAATGATAACTTTTCTTTCCTTCAGGAAATTACAATAAAACACTGAACTTCAATATCTATCAAAAATATATTTGATGCAAATCTGCCCCAACCTGTAAACACAGTCTCCTGCTTCATTTACATTTTATGCTGAAATGGAGCTGTTTAGAGGGAGATGGCTTTGTGAGCAATGGCCTCCACTGAAGGGTAGCAATTGGAAAGTCTTTCAAACCCACTAAGATGCTTCTGAGGCCAAAACTGGGCCACAGTTTCCCAGGCAACAATAATCTAGAAAATGACAGCTCAATTCAAAGCAGGAAGGGATCTAGGTAGCTGGAAAAACTCACAAGCATTTCCATATTAGAGAGGCGTGAGAAGTTATGGCTAATGTAACCACTGAAAGCCCTTGAGTGAGAGCTAACGGGTTTCTATTCTTAGTGTCATCCATGCATAGACCCCGTCTACCTTCTTTAGGATGTCATTCTGTCACCGAACCATGAAGACTTACTCATAGATTACTCATAGATTACCTGTGTTCCTTCTTGAAGCAGGCCCCACTGTCCTGATAACTCCCATATGATACACCCTGATTAGCAAGGCAGTGTCAGGCAGAACAAAAGCTCCATTAACCAGGGCTGGTGGGCGGGAAGGCAAAACCAGGGGCCCTGAGAGGGGAGAGAATGAAACAGAAGAACTCTAATTTTAGAAAATTGTTACCAGTTGCAGGATGATGAGAATGTTCCCTAAAGATGCGAACATCAGGAACGGAGGACCTGGCTTTTCTACCTGACCTGTCAGACCTCTGATGGGAAATGCCAGCCATGTTGATCTTGGGTTTTCTCAACACTGCTGGATTCAGAGTGCTCCTTGAAGCAAGATAGGTATTTGGCAGCAAACTGCTACCAACTCCAAGGCCACACCCTCCACCTTGGGATTCAAAGGCCCCCTTTAGAAAGCAGCCAAGAACAAGCTGCCTCTAGGGTTAAAGAAGAAGAAGATAGCACCCTGTGTCACAAGGCAGCCTCAGGCTGAAGGGACAGGTCTTCTGGTAAGTCCCTTTCAGCCCAACACATTATTGAAGCCAAGGAATTGTAGTCTGACCAGTTAGTATGAATGACGAACAGGTACCCCGAAACTCTCACAATTCAAAGGACCTCCCTATCTCCCCAATTCAGTTTCCTCCGAGTTCCTTTTCTTTACTCACATATCCACCATCAGCTCCCTCCCATCCCCATCATCTCATTCCTCTCGAGAACTCAGGGACAGGACATAAACTCCTGCCTTTCGCCATTTGATTAAGCAGGTCCCAAGAGCCAGTGAGCTGCAGCCATGCCTGGGAAATGGTTCTGCTCAGGCAGCTTGATGAATGACAGAGGGTCAGCAGACGTCACTTCTCCCACTGAATCCCCAGGGCACACGCACAGCCCAGCTGGAAACGGGACATCAGAGGATTCTGAGTGAACACAAGAGCCAAGGGCAAATCCACATGGCACCCAACAGGAAGGCCTTCCACTGGCTTTCTCCATCTTCCTTTTAGAGTGGATGCCTAGTACTCATTCTCTAAAAGGACCCCTCTTGTTGGAGAGTGAAACATGCAAACTGATGAGGACAAATTATGATTCATGATTACCTGGAAGCCCCAGGACCTCAGGCAGGTACCTGAGGAATCTTAGTACCTAAGAGGAATGCCTATAGATTTTAATAGGAATTTTCCATAGACAAGCATTCGATTTGGTGGTTGTTGTTTTCTGTAAATACCCCTTTCAACCCTACTTACAAGAAGCACTCATATATTCTGCTAAAATGGACTGAGATTATACTTTCTATCTTTCAGCCACTCTCAAGAATTTCAGGCCAGTGGCTCATAACTGTAACCCCAAAACTTTGGGAGGCCAAGGTGGGAGGATCGCTTGAGGTCAGGAGTTTAAGACCAGCCCAGGCAACATGATGAAACCTAATCTCTACTAAAATACAAAAATTAGCCAGGTATGGTGGTGTGTGCCTTTAATTTCAGCTACTTGGGAGGCTGAAGCACGAGAATTGCTTGGACCCAGAAGGTGGAGGTTGCAGTGAGCTGAGATCACACTGCTGTACTACAGTCTGGGCAACAGAGAGAGACTCTTTAAAAAAAAGAGAGAGAATTTCGGCCCAGGTACCAAGAGTCGATTGAGCATGCAGATTAGAACCAGCAATAGAGGGAACTGCAGTGGTGAAGGGAAGCCCCAACGTAGACTTCGGTCCAGAATTCAAAGTGCCTTTGCTGTCTCTGAAATACAAACACTTAGGATATTACCTTTTCTTTCTAATTAACTTTTTAGAAGTGTTTACCTGCAACTCTGAATTTTAGGATTCCAGGCTATCTATTATGAATTATTCTCATACTTGTATTAATATACTTTTTCTGGGCTGTTTACTGCTGAGAACAATCTTTCCATACAAAACTCCCTTAGAACCTGAGAGCTTAAGATCAACCTCCTGAGTGGGAGACTGGGCATATCTCCTCTCCCTTCATGTTTCCTCCAGGGTCAGACAGAAAACAACCGCGTTTCAAACTCAGAAATAGTAAATTAGTCGAAGGGACCTTATGGATCACGGAGTCCAAATCATCATCTTCCACATGAAACAACTAAGGTCTAGAGAGGTTAATGGCTGATTTGAGGAGGTACAGATAGATGTGCCAAGACTGAGGTTGGAACCAGGGTTCATGTTCATTCCAAAATAAAACATGTTTCCTGGTAGTTGACACATGAAAAGTTGTAGGCCAAGACGAGTAAAAGCACGCAAACTCACTCACCCGACTAGTCACAAGAAGGGCTGAGCTGAACGCCAGGAAGTATTACCGGAAGTGTATTCTACAGAAGTCATCATTTTTGAGATGCTGCAACCAAAAAGAGTTATCAAATTGTAAGAGAGAAATATCACTGTAAACAAACCTGTTTAACTTAGGATAATCCAACATTTTCTAAAGTTCTTTAAGATTCTCAAAGATCACTCACTCTTTCTCTCTCGCTCCTTCCTGCCCACAGCTGCTTTGCATAAAATGTATTAACATCCTATATAGAATTGGCATTTTTCCACAGTGCACACTTTGAGAAATGCTGGTAAAGGGGAAGGAACTCTGCAAGGGAAAAAGGATTATCCTCTGGTCACAGAATTTAATTATTCTACTAATCACCTGCCAACCTTCAGCCAGTCATGTAATTCCTCTGGGTCTCCATTTCCTAATCCCTTAAATGGTGGTGGTTAGGAGTGTGATGGTGGACAAGATAAACACTACAGTCCTTCCAGTTCAAAATTTCTACAATGACCTAACGTTTGGCCTTCCCAGCAAGGCCAAGAGATTGTGCCGATCAGAAAAGGCTGAGGTTGGCCCTATACAGACAGCTTAGGCAAGGCACTTGTTTTTGATATACTTTTCTGTTACAGTTTGAGATAACGAAAGGAGGAAGACCTTACAAAATAGGATTCTCCAGTAGATAACAGTCAGTTCTTCAAGGACACTGTTTTGAGCCTGGCCTTACCAAGGTAAAACCATTTTCTTGTAAACTTATTATGTCTACTGTGTATTCAGATAAACTTTTTTTTTTTATTTTTTTTTCATGAAGAAGTCAACAAAACATCCAGTCCTTTGATTAAACCCTCTGTCTCCTCCCCAACTTCTCAATGCTGAAATAACCCTTTCAAGCATCGCCCAGGGGAGATGTCACCTGGCTTCATAGGAAGCTCAGAAAGAGCCTCTCCTATCAAATCACATAAATCTCTGAAACTTTCCATCTTGTTATTTACAATAATTATTAACCTATCTTTTTTCTTTCCTTTTTCTTTCAGGATCCACTTTGTGCTGCAGGCCAACAGCCCGGTTAAGCATCTGGGTCCCCAGCAAGCACTCTGTGCTTTTCTTAAAAACATGCGCACATGTTCTGCCTCTTATTTCCTGAGCAGTCTCAACACCTGGAGTGGTCAGAGTCCAAAAAAGTCAGGCCAGGAAATTGAGTTCTTCTTGACTCCTGGCTGGGACATTTAGCCAGGGACATTATGAATGTGTTTCGTAACTAACTCTCTACAAGAGAAGACCAGGCCCCTGCCAAGGAATTCACGAGACCCTGGAGTTTGCAGAGAGGGAAGAGAAGAGAAACCTCACTGATCCATCCGACAAGGAGCTGAACAATTTGTGATTTCATCTTAAATGTTCTCTTATCTCCTACCAAGCGAAAAAAAAACTAAATATCACTCTCCCTCCTACATGCACACATACATAAAAGAAGAAATTTTTTAAAAGACAGAGAAGAAAAAAAAACCTGGAAGCATTTTTGAAGGCAAAAGGCTGTTTACTGCTGCCAAAGTGCTGATTTTTTTTTTTTTTTTTTTTTGCCTCTGGCAACTGTATGAGAATTGGAGACTTCAGCAGAGAAGAAATCCATTCACTTGTCATCGCATAAAACCTCTGTGTCCCACAGAGGAAATGGCAAAATTTCACCCTTAACTGGATTTGTAAATTCTTACAGGGGGCTGGGAGAGGGGGTGGAGGAGAGGTCAGGCTGTTCTACATCCTGGGGCATTCGGTGACCTCACACTGCCGCGTAGAGAACAGCTTGTCCACCACAGCAGCCTTACGTCAGCAGCAGACAAAGGTAGAGGTTGAAGAGTCAGGATGGGGTAGGCACTAGTCCTCAGCCAGGCCACAAAAGCGCAATTCCAGCCTGTGCCACTACAGGGGCTCCACCTAAATGTCTTTCAAATGACTCAAGCACTGGGGATGTTTTCTTTTCCCTGGAGTATATCCCACAGCCTTTTTAATGACTGTTTGAAACAATTGCTTGTTATTACGCTTAGCACTGCCATATTCAGTCATTGTGCTAAGCCCGGTATTCGTTTCCTCTTTCTCTTTCCTGCGTGTGATTTTTCTTACTACCCATCTACTATCTGTCCTACTGGATTTACCCCCATTCACAGAGACCACGTAAAAACAGCAGGAGAGACCCAAAGATCATCCAGTCCATCCAGCCATTCTTATCAGGTCAGCTAACCCATTCTGACCCTCTAAGTGTGATGTTTCCATCTCTTTTGTCAAATTCTCTTTGTTCTGCTGTTTTCCATTTTGATATAAAAGTCAGAGTGTGGTGATGGCAATATTCCTAAGAGTCCCTGTATCAAATTCTCCTGAATTTCAAAGTGCTGAGGTCAAGATCCAGAAAATTCGAAACCAGAGGAAATGAGATTGCTAGGGTGCCGGGACCCTTATGATGCTCTCAGCCTTAATTAGGTGTAAGTAACATCTTGTCAGTGTTCTGCCACATATGCTAAAGCTTCCAGGGCAATTTTACTGAGGCTGACAGCTGAAATCAGAAACAAGAGAGTCAACATGTCAATGATGAGGCTGGACATGATGGATATATTAAGAGGAGTCTGGAAAATTCTGGACTTCATTACATCGACTCCACTTCTCAAAAGTTTCTGTCAAAAGAATCTCAGCTTCATCAGAAAAGCTCCTCTGGGATCTGATTACACCCAATTACAGGGCCTCCAACAGCCACCTGGACACAGGGGTTCTTCTCCAGCAAACGCATTGGAGGAGTGATTGAAGGAAGATGAGAACGAGGAAATTGCTGATTTTGGTATAATTTCTACAAATAGATCTATTGAGATTTAAAAGGTGCAATAACTTGACATTTTTGGTAAGTTAAAAACTGCTTAAAAATTGGTTTGTAGGTTGCTTCTTTTTCCATCTTGGCCCTGGGCTATTTTCAAAATGAAAAGAATGGGATCAAGTCCTGAAAACTGAGGTGGAGTTGAAAGCAATAACAAAATTTTAAAGACGACAAAGAGGAAAGTGATAATCTCTTGAAAGTGTTAGAGGCACACTTTACTTAGGATGGCAAGTTTCTCACAAGGAAATAATGAGGGCAAGAAAAAGGAACTTCTGCTAAGGGGTTGGCGCATTAGCAGGTTGGCCTGAACATGACTTTTTCTTGCCCAGTCCCTGGGGAGCTGCCCTCTGGAAGGCATCTTAGGCCAAGACCCCAAGTACTGGCACATCCTAAACTGCCATTGGCATGTCACTTTAAGGATGGGAGAATGCTTGCTTCCCCAGCCAGGGAGCGAGAAGATGTAGTAACCAGGGGCATAACTGGTCATGCTGATATGGCATGATGTTCCTGGAAGATTCCGTATCTGTCAATCATTAAATAAGGGGGTTGAGCCCGGGCTAAAAACACAGCACCACTCGAGTGCCTTGCAGAGGGACTCGAGAATACCTTTTTGCCTCGCCCATTCCTTTTAAAAGTAAGAATTGTCCATCAAAAGCGTGTGTTTACATTGCTGTATGACGAGGTTTTAAACCTCAGACTTGCTGCAAAGACTCATGTCTACGTATTGCAGTGAGTGGAAGGCTCACAAGGAGGGAGACTCTCCATGGAGTTCAACAGAAGGGAGCGTCTAGCTTTATAATGGGCCTTTCTATATCACCGTTTTGGCTAGTGGTCCGTATGAATTTGTTGTGATATTAGGCAGAGGCTCTGCGGCCTGGCAATGTTGACATTGCTTCAGAAGTTTAAACAAGTGTTGCGTGAGTTTGAAGCAATGAATAAACGTCAATGAAATAGTCTGGAAACAACAGCGGGAAGGGAAAGGCAGTTGTACGTTACCTAGTAAGGAAATCATGCCTTCCTAATATTTTTCCCCACAAGAAAAAAAGCAGAAAGATGCCATACCCTTTCCTCCATTAACAAGTTATGGATCATTTTTCTTTCTTCTCCCTTTCTCAGTAGTGTAAATGCTAATTGTTTCCCCCTTTGACTCATACTGAATTGGACTGAAAACCTCTTTCCCAAATCACTCTGCAGGCAATGAATCCTAAGTCCTAGTGGCTAAACGTCTCTTCTGTGAACCCAGCAGGTGTGTAACAGGCTATCTCTAAGTGACCTGTCCTGTGTTTCTTCCCTCTTAGAATTCCAAGAAAGGAGTCAGGGACACATGAGAGCTCAGAGGTTCTCAGGCCTGGTCCAGTACAAAAGAAATTTTTTCCACTAAAGAAAACACAAGGCTCCATGTCCACAAGCA
Organism: Aotus nancymaae; assembly: GCF_030222135.1. Classification (NCBI taxonomy): domain Eukaryota; kingdom Metazoa; phylum Chordata; class Mammalia; order Primates; family Aotidae; genus Aotus; species Aotus nancymaae. The sequence goes on along the minus strand of NW_026988494.1, from coordinate 2,342,640 downwards.
CCTAGATTTCAATTTCTCAGTGATTAATGCTGCAGATGAAGATTAGGCCAATCAAAATCTCTAGTACTCCCTTGATGTGTCCTCTACCACATCACTTGGCCAAGCATAATAATTCACTTAAAACAACACTATTTTCCTTATTGTTCAAGAAATATATATTGAGTTCATAATGCATAATGTGGCCTATGCTAGGTTCTGGGGAATCTGAAAACTAATATAATAGCGAATATCAATGGTTATTTACTTTATCCCCAGCAGTATTCTAAGTTCCTGATATAAAATAACTCACTTGATCCTTAGATCAAGAAATAAGTACTATTATGATATGATCATCTTGGTTTAATAGAGGAGGAAATTGAGGCATAAGTTAAGAAACTGGAAGAACTAGGATTCATATCCATGCAGGGTGATTCCAGAGCCACAACCTAAGACCACAACCTAAGACCCTGCCTGCCAACAGCAAGACATGATCCTGGCCCTCAAGGACATCACAGTCTATTGGCTGAACATTATCTAGTCATATAATTGAGTAATTGGACATCTAAATATAAATGGATCATGCTGTGAAACATCAAGACATAAAACCTCATCAGACATTTGCTGAAGCCTCATCTTCATCAACTCAGGACTATGTTGGTCAATCTCTGTGAAACGCTGTGCTCCTGCAACACACACCACCTCCTCACAAAAGCTGACTTCGGCTGTTCCTTCTTCAGGAATTGCCATGGTTTGGATGATGTGAACTTCCACCCTGGCCACAAACAACAAGACCAGGAAGTCTACTTGTATTCATTTGCGAGGCTTGCCATAACAAAGTACCACAAAGCTGGCGGCTGAAAACAACAGAAATGTATTGTCCCACAGTTATGGAGGCTAGAAATCCAAAATCACGGTATCGGCAAGGCTGTGCTCCCTTATAAACCTGTAGAGGGAGGATCCCTTCTTCTAGCTTCTAGTAGCCCCAGATGTTCATTGGTTTGTGGAAGCATAATTCATTCTCTGCCTCAACCTCACAGTGCATTCTCCCTGTCTCTCTTCCTGTTGTCTTCCCTCTATGTATGTCTGTCTCTGTATCCAAATTGTCCATGTTTATAAAGGCACTAGCCATATTGGATTAGAGCTCACACTTACAACCTCATTTTAACTTGATTACCTCTGTTAAAACACTATTTCCAAATCCAGTCACATTCTGAGGCACAGGGGCAATAGGATTTCAACACATCTCTTTTAGGCAAACACAATTCAACCCCTAACAATACTCTAACCAAATGTGAGCCAAGAAACTCCACAGTCTCAGAGCTGATCTAGCCCAAGAACTCTGCCCAATAAGAACACGCCATATTGGCCGGGCACGGTGGCTCACACCTATAATCCCAGCACTTTGGGAGGCCGAGGCGGGTGGATCACGAGGTCAAGAGATCGAGACCATCCTGGTCAACATGGTGAAACCCCATCTCTACTAAAAATATGGAAATTAGCTGGGCATGGTGGTGCACGCCTGTAGTCCCAGCTACTCGGGAGGCTGAGGCAAGAGAATTGCTTGAACCCAGGAGATGGAGGTTGTGGTGAGCCAAGATCGCGCCATTGCACTCCAGCCTGGGTAACAAGAGTGAAACTCCATCTCAAAAAAAAGGAAAAAAAAAAAAAAAGAACATGCCATATTGAATGTTAACTGATCCACCCCATTAGATTGTGCCTTGGGAGTTTTAGATTCTAGCTGGTGTTTTACAGACAAGTCCCTGGGTGTGAGGGTGTCACTGGAGCTGCTTCTGATAGACTTTGAAGACATCCCCATCACTAAAATATCTCCAAAGCCTGAAGGGGAGAGTCAAGTACAGGTTCTCTACTGGGCCGAGGCAGCTGCTGAGGCCCCTTCCTGGGCTTCCTTGTTTTTACTAAATGTATCAGTTAAACAAACTAGCCAACTTTATTTTTGGTCTTTTTATGCAAACTAATAAGACTCCTGCCTAACCATTCTGACTTTTTTCATCCTGTCAAAACTATACTTAAAATTCGTATACTATGGAGAGCCATTCAAAGTTCATCTTCTTTATCTTTGGTCTCTAATCATTCCAGCACCTCCTTATCACATATGTACACATATATTTCATATACATGTGTGTACAGTGTATATGATTAACAATACACACACATATGTACATATAAGTATATACACACATATATATGCATATGATAGTATCTTCTTCCACATTCCAAGCAAGATTTGTAATAATTGCATTTATGAATATATGTCTACACATAAATGATTATAACTTTCTTGAGATGTTCCTTTGGTATTATAAACAATTATGATAACAATAACAAGAGCTCTTACCCAGTGTTTAACATACGCCAGACATTTTCCTAAGGATTTTACATGTATTATCTAATTTGGTCTTCACAAGAATTTGGAGAGGTAGGAATTATTATCCCCCTTTTACAGATGGGAAAACTGAGGTTAGAGACTTCAAGTAATCTGTCCAGCACGACATCGCTAGAATGTAAACGATACGGGATTTGAACCCATGTGGCCTACTGTAGAACGGATGCTGTTAATCACTTTATAATGCCTGTTCCTTAACCAACGTGGCATCGTAGACACTTACAACTAATGGGGACTCAGCAAGTCATTAGATCCTGCAGCTCCATTTTATTTACAAGAATATTGAGCCACCAGTAAACTGTGGGGCCCAGTGGCTCAGTGGCTGGCAAAGCTAGAAATGAAATCTGATCATCTACCTTCAAAGCTGATGCTTTTTCACTTCAACTGCGGCGCTTCTGGGCTGTATCTAGCAGAAATGTCTTCAAATGTTTTCCCCATGGATAACTTCCCTCCTCTGTTGCCTGCACTGTTACAGGGTTTCTCCTATTTTTAGAGCATGTTGATCATTTCAATTAGAACCAGTAAGAGGGAGCTAGATGTCATGCTAGGGTCTCTGTCTTTCCAGAAAGTTTGACCAAGATTTCTTTAAACCTTGAAACAAAAATTATGATGGCTCATAAAGGGTTCAGCAGGAGCTCACCTGAAATCTAATTAAGCAGAACACGCATGCCTCAAGCATTGGTAGCAATCAAGGATTTCCTGGGCTTTCTCTGTATTGCTATCCCCAGCTCAAATACAGCATTCAGCTTCAAGTAGGGGCTCAGCAGATAGTTTTGACTGACAAAAGCAATTAAAAACATAATATAAGTTCCCAGCAAACCTTGTTATTATTGTGAAGGTGTCTCACATATGTAAGGCAGTTTTAACAATCCTTTTGATTAGTCATTCATGTAAGTATTTGAATAAACATTTCAAATCAAGTCAAAATAATCACAGAGGATAATAGCACTTATGGTGTTGCTTAGAGAAATTGTGATCACAGTGTGCCTTTTTTTTTTCTTTTTTTTTGGAACTGAGTAAATAATGTAACCTCCTTTGCCTACTTTTCAGTTTCAAAATGCAAAGTAACTTGATGTTTTTCCTCCTGGTAATGATGCTCTCTAGTTGGCTCTAACAGGAAGGCTGAATGCAGCTCTTTTAATATACGTGGCTTCACAAAGAGAAGATGGAATTTCTGCAACAATCATTTTCTAAAGATTTCCTTAGCACTAACAGCAAAGCCATGAAAAGAGGGTAAAAGGAGAGTAGAAATGTAGAGGCGTCACCAGATGCTGCCTTTGCTCTCAATCCCAGTTATGTCTGTCTTCTCTGAAATACTTTGGAATACTTTTATTGGTAATTATCATCAATGTCCTCATGCCTAGTAGACAGTCTCTTATAATTAACCCATTTGATCCCCCAGAAGTGTTGACACCTCTGCTAACCCTGCCCTCTCTAAACCTCCTTCCTTGCCCTCTCTGTCTTTCCTCCTTCCTCCCTGCCTGCTCCTGTCTGCCTTTTTTATCTATATTCCTTCCTCCACCATGCCTTAAACCCTGATGGCCTGCCCTCAAGTTTCTATTTTTCTTATTCCATTCTCACCCTGGAAGAGGACATCAGCTCCTGGATATTCTGCAAACACTGTCTGACAGCAAGCCCCATGTTCCTCTCAGCAGTCTAAGATTCTTGCTCCTACAAGCCTTCAAAGGTGTGGACTTCTCTATTCCAGGCAGGCTTTCATGCCACCATCCCATAATGATCCTTCTGTGCTGAAAACCCAAGGCTATCAATCTACTTCTTAAGATGAGTCAGGAGTCTCCACCACCTTAAGAAGAGAACTCAAAGTCCTTGGCATGTTATACAAAGACTTCCATACTCTAGTCTTCGCTCATGTCCCTAGCACCTTCTCTCGCCATCACCACACCACACAATTACCCAGTCTTCCTTTGTACAGGTCTACCTGCAGCTTCTCTTCTCCATGACCTTCATGTGCTCCTCAATATGTTTGATTCATCCCTTCCTTTCTTCCCACACCAGCTTGCTAACTTCTACTGACCTTTCAAGGATGCAGTTCAAATAACTTCCAAGAAACCTTCTCTGACCACTCCCACCCCAGCTGAACTCAGAGGTCTCTGAGCATAGCTCTGCTTGTTCTTCTGTGCTTCCTATGAGACACCATGGCTACACATGACTAGGTACACAGTGTTAAATTAAGCTTAACCTAAAGCTGCCTCCTTACATATTATCAGTTTGGCCCAAAGGTTTCTCCGTACATAGTAAACTATAACCTAATTTGGATGTGTAAACAGACCGTAACCTACTGTTATACTAATCACTGAGTTGCAGCCAGTTGAAGGCAGCCAACTGTTCAAACTATGTTCAAATAAGGGAAACACCAAGCTATAAACTGTCTGAAACCACCTTTGCAAAATGTGTGACAGTGAGAGATAGCTGACATAGCTGACTTGGTCTTGCTTCTAACCTCAAATTCTTGAGCATAGGCCATGTTAACTACAGGAGAAATTTAGTTTAGAATTTAATGTTAAATCAAAGATGATAACAGCCTTTTCTGAAACTAACCCCCTCCTTGCTCAGGGACCAAACCACCTTTGTAAAACTAACAAATTAGCCAGAAGGTTAAAATTATCATTCAAGAGTCATGTAGCTGGAGGACACAAGATATGTAGCCTCCCCAATTGCACCTAGAAATAGCATCACTCTTATGAAACCTAAGATTGTTGTTTAAGGCATTTTTCAGAACCTTCATTCTGATGGACCAGTGGCACCACCAAGATTAGTAACCCATACCAAGAAACTGACATAAGTGATCGTGTCATCCCTACACAGGGAACTAACTCTGCACAAGAAGACAGCTTCAACCCCCTATGATTCCATCCCCAACCCAACCAATCAGCATTTCCCATTCCCTACTCCCCTGCCCACCAAACTATCCTTGAAAATCCCTAGCCTCTGAATTCTTGGGGAGGAAGATTTGAGAATTATCTACCATCCTTCCACTTGGCTGACCCTCTAATTATTAAACTCTTTCTTTGCTGCAAAACTTGCTGTTCTCGATGCATTGACTTTTCTGGGAAGCAGGCAAGAATAATCTGGTTGGTCAATTGCAAATCCAGCTGTTTTGTACCTCACTTCTGCTTTCTGTATGTCATCTTCCTTTTTCTGTCCATAAATAATCTTCAACCACACAGCAGCGCCAGAGTCTCTTGGAACCTATCCTGGTTTGGGAGGCTGCCTGACTTATGAATCATCCTTTGCTCAAATAAGTTCTGTTTAGACAACTTTAATTTGCCCAAAGTCTTCCTCTTAATAACATTTTACTTATTTCTGTGCCTCCCCGTACTGTGCCACCAACACACACTTGCCACAGGAAATATTCCACAGCAGATATTTATAAGTATTGGTGTATTAGTCCATTCTCTTGCTGCTATAAAGAAATACCCAAAACTGCCTATTTCTAAAGAAAATAGGTTTAATTGACTCACAGTTCCATATGACTGAAGAGGCCTCAGGAAACATACAATCATGGTGGAAGGCACCTCTTTCCAGGCTGGCAGGAGAAAGAATGAGTGCAAGCAGGGGAAATGCCAGATGCTTATAAAACCATCAGATCTCATGAGACTCACTCACTGTCACAAGAACAGCATGGGGGAAACCACCCCATGATTTAATTACCTCCACCTGGTCTTGCCCTTGACATGTGGGGATTATTACAATTCAAGGTGAGATCTGAGCAGGAACACAGAGTGAAGCCACATGCACGGGATAAATAAATGATGGTCATAGTCACACCATAAGTTGTGAAGCAGGAATTCAAATGCAAGTAAGTCCAAATTCACGATTTTTTCATTACAATGTATGGATCCCAACAAAAATGGAGATACCATGTGCACCAAGAGAGTGACTTTGGTAGATAGTTCATATAAATAATAACAGAAGACTCAGTTTTCTACCATTAACTTTACTGATACTTTCTGTGTATAATTATAATAATGCAATCCTGTTGATCTACCCACAAATAACAAATTTTTCAACATACAAACAAAACTATTAAAAATTTATTTTCCCTCCGTGTGCCACTGGTTAAAATGAGTATAGTATAAAATTCCCTTTTGAGAGAATTTCCCTTGCATTCTTCATCCCAGTGGGTTTGTGAGGGTTGACACATGTTGAAATAAGTGTAACTATGGACTCAGGGGCAAACGGTTCTAAGACCTCCTTCTACTTACTTCCTCATTTTATTTCCATTTCTCTGGTAAAAGATGTTGAAAATTGAAAGAACTCTAGGGTTGGTTAGATGAGGAAGAAATAGACCAGCCTAGAACCCTGTTTTAGGCATCTCAAATCACCCAAACTGGGGAAGTTCGAGATTTCAGACTGAAAACCACAACTTCCTTTGGAAGAACTTTGGAGTGTTCCATCTACAAAGAAGTGTCATCTCTACTTATGGCTCAAAAAGTTTCCATAGAGGACATGCCTTGTTCTCCAGGAGGCATCTTCAAAAGGCAGTCATGGGTAGTCTAACTGCTTTATATGCTTGCCGGAAACCATCCTGTTTTCCAATCAACTGACTCTCAGGTTAAAGGGGGAAAACGGTAATTTTTTTTTTTCTGAAGTCTCCTTCTGTGGCCCAGGCTGGAGTGCAGTGGCGCAATCTCAGCTCACTGCCTCCTGGGTTCAAGCAATTATCCTGCCTCGGCCTCCTGAATAGCTGGGATTCCAGGCGTGCGCCACCAAACCCAGCTCATTTTTGTATTTTTAGTAGAGATGGGGTTTCACCATATTGGCCAGGCTGGTCTCAAAATCCTGATCTCAGGATATTCACCACTTCGGCTTCCCAAGTTGCCGGGATTACAGGCGTGAGCCACCACTCCCGGTCAAAAATGGTGATTTTTAACTGAACTACTTTTCTTGGAAGTTGCCTCTGAATTTTTAGGGCCGTAGGAAATAAAAGCACAAACACTGAATGCTGTGACAAATCAGTGGAATTAAGGAAACATTGTTTATTTCCCGTGTTTAAATGTTAGTCAAGAATAGGTCGGTTTAATACTTACTAATTTTGAATCCTAGAATACTTCCCTTCCGGATGAATGACTTTTCCTTATCTTCTTTTGGGTAGATGTGTTGTATCTTATTTAAGCCCAAGTTACACCTTTTTTTAGGGAAGGACAAAATATTTTGGAGTGATCTACCACCCACATGTTCTAGTTCACATTTGCAGCATCAACAACCACCAAAATAATAACAGGCATAACTGAAAGTCTTTCAGTAGCTGTTTCTCTTATCTTCCCTCCCTTTTTCTCTTTCTTTTCCTCTTTCCTACTACCCAGCAAGCCAGGATAATATCATATTAAAGAAAAAAGATACAAATGACTAGGAAATCCTTTATATGAACTTGTAAGTAAAAATATGTTTTGAGTTTGGAATTAGAATGAAACATGAAGGAGAAACAAAAATAAAATGTGTACTCGGTGCTTACAATATGCCATATCCTTTAATAAGAATTGTGCTTACACGTTCTTATTTAACCTTCAGATTAACCCTGTGGAGTAGGTGGTATTTTTCTACAAATAGGAAAGCTGAAGCAAATGTGACTATTGCCTAATATTATGCGGTTAGTAAAAGGGAAAAACCCAGCACTTTGGGAGGCCAAGGCAGGTGGATCACGAGGTCAAGAGATCGAGACCATCCTGGTCAACATGGTGAAACCCCGTCTCTACTAAAAATACAAAAATTAGCTGGGCATGGTGGCGCGTGCCTGTAATCCCATCTACCCAGGAGGCTGAGGCAGGAGAATTGCCTGAACCCAGGAGGCGGAGGTTGCGGAGAGCCGAGATCACGCCATTGCACTCCAGCCTGGGTAACAAGAGCGAAACTCTGTCTCAAAAAAAAAAAAAAGGGAAAAATCTAGATTTTTAACCCAGCTCCAACTTCCAAAGTCTAAACTACTACAACTTTCTTCTTCCTGAAATAAAAACCATTTTTCATGCCAGGTCCGGTGACTCATGCCTATAATCCCAGCACTTTGGGAGGCTGAAGCAGGCAAGTCACCTGAGGTCAGGAGTTCAAGACCAGCCTGGCCAATATGGTGAAACCCTGTCTCTACTAAAAATATAAAAATTAGCTGGGCATGGTGATGCATGCCTGTAATTCCAGCTACTTGGGAGGCTGAGGCAGGAAAATTGCTTAAACCCAGAAGGTAAGGTTGCACTTACCTTCATGCCACTGCACTCCAGCTTTGGTGACAGAGCAAGACTCTGCCTCAAATAAAAATAATAAGAATAATAAATATTTTAAATAGTAATTATTAAAAATAAATCTTTTGATAAATGTGGTTAATTTGGAGGAAAGTCCTAACACAAAAGAAAGGGGATTTAGCTACTGGACTGTCAGGATTGAAGGGGACTTTCCAGAGCTGTGCTGATTCAGAACTAAAGTACTAACTGCACTTTAAGTTACTCCTGTATCAATTGTGACACACCTGCCTGGAGTTCACTCCATCTAACCTTGGGCTAGGCATCCAGGAAGGTAGGAACCAAGAATAGAGGACCAACTTTTGCAAGTTAACCCTTCCTTGTTAATATCTTTTTCTAAACAAGTGGAATGGCCAGTGACAGCCACTTACCAGCAACCTAATAGGATTCAGAATTGTAATGAGTGCCAGTTCATACTAGCATTAAAATCAGCTGAAGGAAGAAGCTAAGCATTGTGTGATGTAAGTAGGCTAGGCAGTTAACCCAAGCATTAGCAGGCTCCTTCCAGACAGCAGAGGGCACTGAACTGCAAGAGGAGAAACCAGAGGAGGGAAACCGCATTCACAGGCTGCACTCAACAGTTCTGACATTCGCAACTACTGTTCTAGTTATGTGTACTGCCCTTAAAAGAAGGAATAGGCCGGGTGAGGTGGCTCACGCCTGCAATCCCAGCACTTTGGGAGCCAGAGGTGGGCAGATCACAAGGTCAGGAGTTCGTGACCAGCCTGGCCAACATGGTGAAACCCCATCTCTACTAAAAATACAAAATTAGCTGGGTGTGTTGTCACACACCTGTAGTCCCAGCTACTCGGGAGGCCGAGGCAGGAGAATCGCTTGTACCCGGGAAGCAGAGGTTGCATGAGCCAAGATCATACCACTGCACTCCAGCCTGGGCAACAGAGTGAGACTCCATCTCAAAAAAAAATAATAAAGGAATATCACAAAGTTTAACTCTCAATAAATATATCCCCTACACAACACAGAACACTTAAAATATGAAAAAAAAATGTGATAAGGTTTGACATAATTAAATACTTAGCCAATTGTTCTGAGTAATAAGTTTTATTCCCTGTGAGAAGAACTACTGTTTAAGAAAGAGAGAAAGAGAAATTCTAATGACACTTTCATGGCTCAGTTATTTGCACAGTCAACCACCCTTAGTCCAATCCTGAAATTTTATCGTAGATCTGTTTACTGTGTAGGAAAAATGAAGATAGCACCTGTGCTGAAATTTAGGAGGTAGGAACAGTTGATAAGAAAGAAAATGTGAAAGAAAATTGCATCATAGTTTTGTAGGCTGTTCTATTAAATTTCTCAGGCAAAAAAATTGCTCTGAGACTGGCTGTGATTCAGTTCAGCTATTTCCTGATACACTTCTGGGTTTAGTTTATGTAATAACACTCCATTTCCGTGGCATGTCTTTTGTTTAAGGACCTCAGAGCACTTTAAAATGCATCATGTCCTTCATCCTCCCAACCTCCCCGTGAAGTGGGTTGTAGGCAGCAGGTGGCTTCATCTGCCTTTTACAGATGAGAACCCCAAGGCCCCAGCTCAAGGCCTCCACCACTTACCTGCACAGCCTCTCCTTCAAATCCACAGTTTGTCTAGGCTGATGCTTCTTTGTTTCTTAAACCTATATATCCTCCGTATAAGTCTAAGCATTAAATCTCCAGCGATCTTCTTCCCAGAGGGAAACATGGATGAAAACACAGGAGAGTAAGTTTCCATTCATTCAGAAACATGTATTGAGCACCTAGTGTATTCCAGACACTGTTCTAGTATCAGGGCATACAAAACAGGAAAAAAAAATTCCATGTTCTTTTAGAGCTAACATTCTTATGGGGAGATACACAGTCTACATGATAAGTCAGTTAATTATGTGGTATGTCAGAAGACAGTAAGTTCTCTGGAAAACAAAAATAAAGCAAAGTCAGGGGAAATGAGGAGGAGTGATTGTTAGGAATTGCTGGCCTCACCAAGCAGGTGACATATGAGCAAAGGATTAAAGGAATGAGCCAAGGTGCTGCCTGGGTCCCAACCTTCCAATCAGGAGAGGAACTTGTGTGAGGGCCTGAGGAGGGGGCTTGCCTGAGTCTGAGAAAAGGGGAGGCTGGGGTGGAGTAAGGACCCGAGGTCAGAGGGGAGCTGGGGCAGAGGAGCAGGTTTTGGAGGCTGCCATGACATGATGGCCACGTCTTACCACAGGCCAGGTGACATGTGGACGGACACACAGGAGGGTCTGAGCAGAGGGCTGTTGCCTTCTACTTGTATACAGAAGCCTAGAAGAACGTGGGAGCTTTATTTGGGATGATAGTTTTTTGAGAACAAGCGGATTTTGTTTTGGTTTTCCACATAGAAAATTCAGGTAAAATATTGAATACATCTTTTTTTTCCTTCAAATTATGCATATGTACCAGTTTCCTGGGGCTGCCTTCACTAAGCACCATAAACTGGATAGCTTACAACCACAGTTAAACACTGGAGGCTAAGACTCCAAAATGCAGGTGTCGGCAAGGCCATGACCCCCCCGAAACCTGTAGTCAAGTCCTTCCTTGGCTCTTCCTAGCTTCTGGTGGTGTGCGGACAATCCGTGGCCTTGCGTGGCTGGCAGTTACATCAATCTCTGCCTCTGTCGCCACGTGGACCTCTCCCTGTGTGTCTCTCTTCTCTTATAAACATACCAATTATATTCGATTAGGTGCTCAACCTACTCCAGAACAAACCCATCTTAATGTAACTACAGGCACACCTTATTACGCCTCATATTCTTGCCCTTCACAGAAATTGCATTTTTTACAAATTGAAGGTTTGTGGCAACCCTGCATTGAGGAAGTCTACTGGTGCCATTTTTCCAGCAGCATAGGCTCACTTCATGTGTTTGTGTCCCATTTTGGTAATTCTCCCAATATTTCTTACGACTATTATTTTGTCTACCTTGGCGATCTGTGTCAGTGATCTTTGATGTTACTATTGTAATTGTTTCAGGGCATCATGAACCACACCCAAATAAGACAGTGAACTTAGTAAATGGTGTATGTGTTCTAAATGTATATAAACTGCACGAGACCATTAGTTTCTCTATCTCTCTCCCTCTCCTGGGGTTTTCCTGTTTCCCGAGACACAACATATTAAAATTTAGTCAATTACTAACCCTAACCCTACAATGGCCTGAAAGTGTTCAAGTGAAAGAAAAATCACAGTCTCAGCTTAGTGAGGAAGGCAGGTCAAAACCTGAGACATGCTGCAAGCTAGGCCTCTTACACCAAACAGCAAAGTCGTGAATACAAAGGAAAAGTTCTTGAAAGAAATTAAAAGTGCTACTCCATTGAACACATGAATGATAAGACAGTGAAACAGCCTTATTGCTGACATGGAGAAGGCTTTAGTGGTCTAGATAGAAGATCAAACCAGCCACAATATTCCCTTAAGCCAAAACCTAATCCAGAGCAAGGCCTTAACTCTCTTCAATTATGTGAAGGCTGAGAGAGGTTAGGAAGCTGCAGAAGAAAAGCTGGAGGCTAGCAGAGCTTGGTTCATGAGGTGTAAAGAAAAAAGTCAGCTCTATAAAAGTGCAAAGTGAAACAGCAAGTGCTGATGTAGAAGCTGTAGCAAGTCATCCAGAAAATCTAGTGAAGATCACTGATGAAGGTGGCTACACTAAACGACAGATTTTTAATGTAGATGAAAGCCTACTACTAGAAGAAGATGCCATCTAGGACATCCACAGCTAAAGAGTAGTAGTCAATGCCTGGTTTCAAGTTTCAAAAGACAGCCTGACTCTCTTGTTAGGAGCGAATGCAGCTGGGGACTTTTAGTGGAAGACAGGGCTTATTTCCCATTCTGAAAACCCTAGGGCCCTTAAGAATTATGCTAAATCTACTCTTCCAGTGCTCCAGTAATGGGTTGACAAAGCCTGGATGACAGCATGTCTGCTTATCACATGTTTTACCGAATATTTTAAGCCCACTGTTGAGACCTACTTCTCAGGGGAAAAAAAATTCTTTTCAAAATTATTGCTCATTGACAATGCACCTGGTCACCTAAGAGTTCTGGTAAAGATATACAAAGAGATTAATGTTGTTTTCCTGCTTGCTAACAAAGCATTCATTCTACAGTCCTTAGATCAAAGAGTAATTTTGAGTTTCAAGTCTTACTATTTAAGCAATACAGTTTGTAATGTTATAGGTGCCTTAGGAATTGATTCCTCTGATGGGCCTGGGCAAAGCGAATTGAAAATTTTCTGGAAAGGATTCATGATTCTAGATGCCATTAAGAATATTCATGATTAATAGGAGGAGATCAAAATATTCTTATTAACAGGAGTCTGGAAGAAGTTGATTCCAATCCTTCTGGATGACGTTGAGGGGTTCAAGACTTGAGTGAAGGAAGTCACTGCAGACGTGGTGGAAACAGCAAGAGAACTAGAAGTGGATCCTGACTCAGTCAGGAATGACTGAACTATTGCAATCTCATGATAAAACTTGAACAGATAATTAAATTATGGATGAGCAAAGAAAGTGGTTTCTTGAGATGGAATCTATTCCTACTAAAGTTGCTATGAACATTAGCAACTTTATTGAACATTATTGAAAAGACAACAAAGGATTTAGAATATTATATACACTTAGTAGATAAAACAGCAGCAGAGTTTGAGAAAATTGACTCCAATTTATAAAGAAGTTCTACTGTGGGTTAAATGCTATCAAGCAGTGTAACATACTACAGAGAAATCTTTCTGGAAAACAAGAGTCAATTGGTTTGACAAACTTCATTGTTGTCTTATTTTGAGAAATTTAAAAATTTTAAGAAATTGTCACAGCCACCCCAACCTTCAGCAGCCACCACCATAAACAATTTGTGTGACTCCATTTATTGTAATATTTGCTTTATTATGGTGGTCTGGAACTGAAGCCTACAATATCTCTGAGGTATGCCTGTAAGTCCACCTACAATGACCCTATTTCCAAATAAAGTAACCTCTGAGGTACTGGGGGTTAGAAGTTTAACATTTCTTTTGCAGGAGGAGGAAACAATTCAACTCATAGCACCATGTCTCTCAACAGTTTTTACTCTGGCCCCCGGGTTAGCACCTGCCTCCTGAGGACAAGGATAGTTAGCAAACATCCAGAGTGTAGAAGATTAGCTCTGGCACTAGGAATCTCAGCAAAAGATTGGGGGTGGTACCCAGCACCTGATCTCAAAAGCCCATCCCTCCATGATGCACTGGGGGAAGAGAGTCTTTCCCAAGACCCAGCAGGGTGTGCAATGCTACAAAGGCCTCTGATGCATTTCTTACCTGGGTTGGTACTTGTCTAAGTGAGAGAGAGAGAGAGAGAGAGTGTGTGTGTGTGTGTGTGTGTGTGTGTGTGTGTGTAAAGAGAGAGAATCAGTGTGCCTTTGTGTTTGTATATGTGACTGTGTGTGGATGTATGTATGCCTCGGACCATGTGCCTGTATGCAACTGTGTGATAACCCTGTGTATTTACATCCGTGAGTATATGTGTCTGTGAGTATGTGATGGAATCTGCAACTATGGATACAGGTTTGTGCAGGCACATGTATGTCTCTTAGTATTTATACACATGTTTATAGTACAGGCACAGAATCTGTTGAAATGCTCAATGCTATATTGAGCAAATTGACAAAAGAATAGGTATAGATTGTCTGGGACTGTGAGCCCCAAAGAGAAGCTTTATCTTTCCAGAATCCACTGGTGTTCACACTCACTTCTCATTGAAAAGACAGCAACCCCAATCGCCTTGCCCTTACCCAGAAGCTGAAAAGAGAACAGCAGGACTTCTACAAAAGGTCAGATCTACTAAACTCACAGCCCCCACAATCACTTGGAACAATCTGTAGCAAGAATTCCTGTAGCAGGAAAAATAAGTTATAGATAAGTTAGGCAGGTATCTCCAACTTACCAAGACAATCCAGAAACTCCCTCATTAAATCTGGCTTACAGGAAAAGGAAAGAGAAGAATGACTGTTCTATATTCATCAAAGCACACATGAAATAAAAAGATAATGTATGAGAAGATACTTGAGAGAGGTGAAAGTACTACACAGAAGCAGAATATTGTTTGAAGGCTGAACACCCAACCTTTAGTAAGGGTGGTGTGCTGAGGCTACTGTGAAAAAGAGGATGACATCCTGGGACCTCTCCCTATAGCATCAGCCAGAGTGTGGAGGCCAGGTGGCCTGGGTGGCCTGGGCCAGCACCCCTAGCCTTCTCACTGGTTTCATAGGGACCTCCTCCTATCAGCTCTTAGCCATAGAGTAAGAGCCACAGTGTGCTCTACAGCTTTGCTCTAAACATTTTCAACCCATGGACCCAACAGGGAGGTCATGGTCATGATGAAAGAGGACAAGGTTGTCAACTCCAGAAGAATGGTAACGACATTTTGTGGGGCTACATAGCAAGCATTGGTCACAAAACTCATTTGATCCTCACATCAACTTACAAGGTAGAATGATTGTCATTCCCCTTTCACAGATGAGAAAACAGACACACAGAGCGATCGGATAACTAACTCAGGGTCCACAGCTAGTGAGTTTCAAGGAAAGCACTTCCACAGAGGTTAGTTACATTGCAAGTCTTCCTTATTTTTCTTGAAGACTAGACCAGGTTGCCATCCTTCTTTCCTGTCAGCTATTAGATAGATAGGGCTAAGCCTCTGCTCTAAAGAAAATGTTCAACTCTACGTCACACCTGTGTATTTGAGTAGGGTCAGACTCAAGACTAAGCTATTCCACCTCTCCAAACCACCAATATCAAAGCTATGGAATTTAAACACAAGCAATGTCCTTCGAGGCAGCAGCGGCAGGAAATTTCACAGGCATTTTTTAAATCATCAGTTTAATGATACCCCACAAATCATCGACCCTTTCTGGCCTAGCTTTCTCTATCTGAGATTCGAGGAGTTTTGAGGAGTTTTGAGTAGGCTAAGCTCTAGTATTCCATTATACACTAGAAAGGTGTGTCATGAAAAACAAGACTCCCCCAGAAGGGACCTAGGACTTGCACAGAGCTTTGTAAACAAAAAAGCATTAGACAGTCATCAGGCATTATGATTGTTTTATGATTTTAAAGCCTAGGCAAGAAGCACTTACAAATGTTAACAGGAGCAGCATCAAAGCCCTGGCCACGTAAATCTTACAGGAGTGTTTAGTAAAACAGAACTCTGTTTTTGGAGGGAAGTAAAGGAACAGCCCAGGTTTGCCAGCTCCTAGTGCACTGCATCGCAAATATTGCAGACATCGCAGAGGACCAGGCAGGGCTGTCCTCAGTATGAATCGTTTCCCGTAACAGTTTAAGATCTGATCTTCAGACTGGCTGAGTGGAGCCTGGTGTCCCTCCTCTTTCTCCTTTCTGCGTTTCTCACCACCTCCCTCCCCAACAGCCCCATCGGTTCAGGCTGCATTTTTCAGTCTAGACCCATGAGCCCCTCATCACAAAGTTGTGGCGATAAGGACTCCAGCATTGCCAGGGAGGGAAAACAAGGGTCTTGTCGGCATCCTTCCCAAACTGCCATTCCTTTCAATATTATGAACTCTGCCGAAAAAAATAAATGAATGCCAGAAGCAGCCCTGTCCAAAAGAGGGAGATTGATGAGCCTGGCGCCAGCAGAGGCTCTCTTCCTCCTTCCGGAGATTCATCAACATTCCTGAGCTGGGCCCCTGAACGCCCAGAGCTGAGCCCAGGCTTGGAGGCGCTGTAGCCCTTCCCAGACTCCAGTTTCCCCGCTTCCCGCCCCTTCCTGCCTGCTCCTCCCTCCCAGAGCCCTTAGCTCCTCCTAGATGTTGTTTACAAGGAGCTCCCCAGCTCTCTAAATTAAGCCCCGTAAGGTCTGCCACTCTTGGAGGCCATGTGTTGAGCCCCATGAGCCGAGTTGTGGCATTTATTAGCGCAAGAGGAAAAGTGCTTGTCTCATCAGAGAGCAGCTGGAGGCAGCGAGCTTTTCAAAGGCATGTAACTGACCTCTAGCGCAGCTGCAGGATGCCTGGGGATTGCAGACTCAGAGGATTCTCATCCTCTCTCTCTCCCTCTCCCTCTCCCTCTCTTTCTCCCTCTCTCTCTTTCTCCCTCTCTCCACCCACCTCCTCCTGCCAGCCTCCACCCTCTACCCTCCACCCACTCCTTTCAGTAGTGTCCTGACCTTGCAAGGCCTGAATCCCCCCCTCCATCCATCTCCCTACATTGTGTCTCTCCGGTGAACTCATGCTGGGAGATTAATTGCTGCTATCACCCCTAATCCATCACACTTCCCAAAGATTGTTTTGACATCTAGTTAATTTTTGGCTGATGATTTATCAAATTCTTATTACTGTGCTCTGAAGGGGCTCATTTATTGTGTTGATTCATGGTAATGATAAAAGGGAAGCATTTTGAATTTTAACTACATTTCCCTCATGCTTCTTCTACCAGGGCAGTAAAAAAAAGGGGGGGGTAGGGGGAGGGGACTGTAGCCAGGAAACTCTTAAACAATTCAGAATGTGGAAGGAGAGGGAGAGGGGAGAAAATTCTTCCATTATGTGAGCAAAAGCCAAAAGGCTGAAAAAGGTTACACACACACACACACACACACACACACACACACACGAAGTATTTTTAGCATCTGGGTCTGAACTACATTTGGAAAGCTCATACCCGTAAGGCTCTTAAACATTGATTGCCCTGTAATATTACCTAAATGTCTACTACCACTTTATTCAAATAGAACTTAATGGTAAATGACTTCAGTCATGTACCAGTGGAGACGTAAAATGACTGTCTCTGCCAGGCCAGATGGCCATCCCACCTTTTAAAAGTGCAAAGAGACTTTCCCTCGCTGCTTTGGCTCCTCTCCAGACCTTCCAAATTTCTCATTTGCCACTCAGCTCTTTTAAATAAACCAGATGGTGAGAAGGAGCCCAAGGCCAATGTCCACCCTTTTTGCCAAGACTGAGGGAAGCTGATGTCTCAAGGACTGAGCTCAGAGGAGACTTGGGAGCCCCAGGGAAAAGGCACGGTCCCACAGGGGTGGCTGCAGGGGATGCCGTTAACCCAGGCAGAAGGACCAGGGAATGCCCTGCACCACCAGGGACAAACTCTAGACCATGCAGATCCACAAAGATAAAGAATTCTGATGAAAAGGAGAGTACGTGAGGGAATAAAAGACTATAATAAGCCTTTTCATCGGGAATCTCCAACAGAAAGCTTCCAGCATAAAGATTCCATATACGAGCTTTCATATTCCATATATGACTATATGAGCTTCCATATATAGACAAGCTTTCTGGAGATAGAACAGACCCGTTTTTGGTTGTCCTTAGCACAAGAATGTATCAGGGAAATGTCCATCCCATCTCTCCACGCTCCTTTCAATACCCGCCCCAGGTTTCACACCCCCGCCCACTGCCCCTCCACCACCCAGCCTTCCCCCTTTCTTTCCGTCTCACTAGGCACAGGGCATGACTGGAGAAAGTCAGGATTACCCCAAAATCTTTCATGCATCAATAGGTGTTACAGACCTGTGCAGAGAAATGCCAGAGTTTCACAGGTGACATGCCTTGGTGTTCAAGGTTGTGTGGAGGGAAGAAAGTATCAAGTACCCTCCCTGAACCTTTAGGAATAAATTGGGAAGTTTTCCTATTTTCCATTTTTTGAAAAATTATATAAATGATCTGTGTCTTCAACATAATGAAATTAACATATAAAATAATCAAGGCCTAGAAATATATTTAGTTATATATCATATATATAATTATATATCCTGTATATTTAGTTATATATCATATATATACACACACACACACATATATATACACACTGGGGGAAAGCAGTCATTGAAATTATTTTAGTTTTAACATATTTATCAATTTTGTCAGATTTTAATTTACATGTTGCCAATTTAGATATTGTTTTCTAAACATGTTCTATTTTGCCTCTGTTTACTAAAATATTGACTCACAGTTGCTTAAGCTTTTAACATTTAAAAATATCTAGGGTACCTATAGATTGGGCTTATTTAAATTTATATTGTACATTTTGCATCTTTATTTATCTTGATCAGACTTGCTAGAGATCTGCCCACTTCGTTGACCTCTTCCAATCTGAGTAAGGACACCATCATTCAACTAGCTACCCAGGCTAAAAAGTCTTGAGCACCATACTGGCTGAATCTCATGACTTACATCCAATCCATCTACAAATCATTTAGGGTATATCCAGCATTTGGTGACTCCTTAGCACTTCCCTCTTGACCACCCTGAGCCATCCCTCCGCAACCTATGTGACCCTGCACCTCCTGTTTCCTCCATCCCAGCCAAGAGCACTGGCCACCCATCCTTCCTCTCCCCAACCCCAGCCTCTTTTTGCTATGTCTGACGTGAACCAGGTCTCACCTGGGCACATATTATCTCCACGTCTGCTCTTTCCCTAGGACAGCTCGCCTGGCCAGTTATCTCCTCCGTGCTATCCACTGTCAGCCCCCAATTCACTCCCCCACCACAGAACCTTCTCTCATCAGCATTAAAGCAAAGTCAAGTTTAATGCAGCCTACAAAGAAAAATAACCCTTGGTTCTTGTAGCTTCCACTCTCTCTGACTCTACCCCATTCTCAAAAGAGGCTAAGATTCTCAAAAGAGGCATCTCACTCCCTGTCTCCACTGCCTCACCTTCATCTCACTCCTTAATGCATGGTGGGCATGATTGCACCCCACTACTCCATCTCTTGCCCAAATCCCAATGTCTTCTTACTGCTATACTTCTCAAGCTTGATTTTCCTGACTCTTGGCAGCATCTGACACTATTGACCCCATCCTTTTTCCTGAAATGCACCACCCCTCAACCTGATCCCTTTCTCCAGCAGTCAAGGATGGTGTCTTTTAGGATTTTATTACTCCCACCCCATGTTAGTTCTTGGATATCTTCTCCCTTGGATTCTATGACTCTGCTCACGGCTTTCTCTTAGCTCTCTGACTTCTAAATAGTCTCCTCTTTCTCAGTCCACACCTTCAATGATGACCCTTAAATATGATTTTTCTCAGTGTTCTGGGCTCAGTCCCCTTCTTTGCAAAATCTTCCTGGTTGGTCCTGTCCTGGCTCCAATACTTACCTATAGATTGCTATCTTCCAGATATAGATGTTGTGATTAGATTAAACTTATCAGTTAATATTCTATGAATTGAGGAAAATATTATGTGACCTTATTAATTCAAGTCATCTTTTATATGTTTGCATAAAAGTATAACATTTTCTTCATGTAGTTCCTGCCTATTTTCTGTTTGATTTTTTCCCCAGAAATTAAATGAAATTACTATTCACATATATTCTTTTCTTTTAAGACAGAGTCTCATTCTGTCGCCCAGGCTGAAGTGCAGTGCTGCAATCTCTGCTCATTGCAAGCTCTTCAACCCAGGTAGAAGCGATTGTTGTGTCTCAGCCTCCCAAGTAGCTGGGACTACAGGTGTGTGCCACTGCTTTCAGCCAATTTTTGTCTTTTTAGTAGAGACAGGGTTTCACCATGTTAGTCAGGCTGGTCTCAAACTCCTGACCTCAAGTGATTCTCCCACTTTGGCCTTCCAGAGTGTTGGAATTACAAATGTGAGCTACCACGCCCAGCCTATTCACATATTTTCTAATAGGTTGTTTTTAGTGTAGATGGAAGCCATGAATGTTCGTATATTTATTCTGGAGCTAGCCACCTCATTAAGCCCTCTTCAATGCTAACAGATTTGCAAATTCTTCTTATACGTTTTCCATGTTATTAAGAATATAATCTATAAGTCACAGCAACTGTTTCCTTCCCCTTTCCAATATTTAAGTCTCATATTTTCTTGTGCTATTTTTGGGACTCTTGGATACTATTAAATGATAATGCTGGTAGCCAGTGTGTTTAATTTTTCCTAGATTTTAATGGGACTGTCTCTAGTGTTTCATTATTTAAATATAATTATGGCTTTTTATTTAATATGCATATCATTCACGGTGTTAAAGTACCTTTATACTTCAAGTTTAGTAAGAATTGTGTTTGTAATTAATCAGGAATAGAAATTACACAAATTCTTTTGGAGCATCTATCAAGATAATATCATTTTGCTTGGCTATTTGTACTGGTGAATTTTATTTAAAACAGCTTAATGTTAAAGCATCTTTGCATCTCCAGAACAATCCTTTCTTGGTCATGAATAATCATTCTTAATATTGTGTTAGATACAATATGGTAATATTTTATTAAAAACTTTTGCACTTATACTCAAAAGTAAGATAGACCTATAGCTTTTATATCTAAAGTATTAATTGTCATATCATGTTTTGGTTGCAACATTTTGACAACTAGTCAGTTGGGAAGATTTCCATCTTTTCCTATGCTCTGGAATGGATTAAAGAGTATGGAACTGGCCGGGTGCGGTGGCTCACGCCTGTAATCCCAGCACTTTGGGAGGCCGAGGCGGGTGGATCACGAGGTCAAGAGATCGAGACCATCCTGGTCAACATGGTGAAACCCCGTCTCTACTAATACAAAAAATTAGCTGGGCACGGTGGTGCGTGCCTGTAATCCCAGCTACTCAGGAGGCTGAGGCAGGAGAATTGCCTGAACCCAGGAGGCGGAAGTTGCGGTGAGCCGAGATCGCGCCATTGCACTCCAGCCTGGGTAACAAGAGCGAAACTCCGTCTCAAAAAAAAAAAAAAAAAAAAAAAGAGTATGGAACTATTGTCTCCTTAAATATTTCCCCATAAAATAGTTTTGGAAAAGAATTATTTTATTGATTTTTTTTTTGAGACAAAGTCTTTCTCTGTCACCCAGGATGGAGTGCAGTGGCATGATCTCGGCTCACTGCAACCTCCGACTCCTTAGTTCAAGCGATTCTCCTGCCTCAGCCTTCCGAGTAGCTGGGATTACAGGCATGTGCCAGCATGCCCAGCTAATTTTTGTATTTTTTTAGTAGAGATAGGGTTTCACCATGTTGGCCAGGATGGTCTCCATCTCCTGACATTGTGACACGCCCACCTCGGCCTCCCAAAGTGCTAGGATTACAGGCATGAGCCACCACGCCTGGCTCATTTTATTGATTTTTCACATGCATTTATATTTATGGTTTACTTGCTAAATAGTCTATAACCATACATATTATTTGCCTTTTAATTCCGCACAAAAGTGGTTTCTCTTTTTTCTTCTAATGGCCAACTTTTTGGATTCATTACATGTATACTTTTATTTGAATATTTTTTTATTTTATTTTTGCACCATGATCAGTGGGGCCTGTAAAATTTTTAGTCTTTGGATTTTATTGAATATTTATCTTTTTAGCCAGAGTAAGATTAATTTTCATAAACATGGCATGGATGTGTCAAAAGAAGATATATTTATATTTAGAGAGTACATGCTTCTGTATATATTAAGAGATATGATATATGTTTTATTAGATCTGATGTCATTATTTACCCAAACATTGTTAAAATTATATGCTGGATTGTAAATAACATTCCTCCTCATCCTTAGCACAACTATATGCTTTTTTCTATTTTTTAAAATAGGAAGTTCATTTTCATAGTATTCTATGAGACAGAAATTAGACATCCATATCACAACTCCATTTTATCCAGAAGTCCCAGAGAAATCTTTCTAAAATGCAAATATTATAATAAAATATTTTGTCTAAAACTTTCGAAATATTTCATTTCCACTTCCTAGTCCCTATTTCTTCTCCACTTGTCCTTAAGTCAAGGTGCAGACTCCTTTAAATGACCCCAGGTTCTGGATCCTGCTTGCCTCTCTCTCACCTCCTTTCTTGTCCCTCCTCATAGTTTTTTAATTTTAGTTCTTATCTTATTTTATTTTATCTTACCTTTTTAAGACAAGACCTGGCTCCATCGCCCAGGCTGGCATGCAGTAGTGCGATCAAGGCTAACTGCAACCTCCACCTCCCAGGTTCAATCCATTCTCCTACCACAGCCTCCCAAGTAACTGGGACCACAGGTGTGCACCACCATGTCTGGATAATTTATACATTTTTTTTTTTGTAGAGATTGGGTTTCACTATGTCGTCCAGGCTGGTCTCAACTGGTGAGCTCAAGCAATCCACCCACCTCAGACACTCAAAGTGCTGGAAGAGGCATGAGCCACTTCTCCTCATACATAATTTAATTCATTAGTCATAGAATAAATAATTCTTGTAGTTCCACATTTCTTTCTTCTTGTTTTAGGGTTTTTGTACCTGCTACTCAGAACCCAGAACACATTACCTACCTTCTGTTTTGGCCTAGTTAGATCTCAGTTGTCCTTTAGGACTCAGTTTAAATGTCCCTTCCCATCCCTGGACTGTGAGATGAAGCTTCTGGGAGCTCCCTCTGATTTCAGCTCGTATTTTTTACTGTCTTTAGCATACCTCTCATTGTACTATAATTGCCTCCCTTCCTAATTAGGCTATGAGCTCCTGTGCCCAGAGATTGGGTAAATTGTTTAGTGCCTAGGGTAGTGCCTCTCATAAAATCAATGTTCCACAGAATCACATCCAGGATCAGGCTGCTAAATTAATTCCAGCCCCACCATTTGTGAGTCCACTGTGCTTTTTACCAGACACGGGGCAGAACTGAGCTTTCAGGTTGAACACCCTTGTAAAACTAATGATTACAACTGATATCTTTGAGGACTGACTATATTTCAGGTATTGAGCCGAGGTATTATCAGGGACTGCTTCATAGGTGTGTGATCAGTGAAGTTTCACAAGGGCACCATGCTCTGTAGGGGTCTCATTTTCAGAGTCTGGTCACATCTTGAAATTTGTGTCCATAGGTAAAATCTGATGGGACAATGGAGTGTGTGTTGGCAGCTGTTTGGAGTCTCATCTCATGTGTGGTCCCATGTCTGTCTGCACCACACCCATACCTGTCTCCAAGATGGGTTCTCACTTGCCTGCTTTCCCAAACCTTCCCAGTAAGTGCTGCCATTCCCTGCTCCTGGTGGCAGCCTGGGCACAGCAAGGGTTAGGATCAGGCACTTACACATTGCATGCTAATCATAGAGTGGGGCCCTGGGCACCTGGGAGGTCTGCATTGCCCTGAAAGTATCTCTCTTGTCCTAGAGGGTATGACATTAAGTGGCAAAAAAAAAAAAAAGAAAGAGAGAGAGGTTGAGAGAGAGACAATAGAAGAAAGGCAAAAGCTTTTCTGCCTTTTCTTCTTGAACAGGAGCCCCACAGATTATGTAGCCAGCCCTGCTGTTATTATTCTTATTTCAAAGATAAGGAAACCAGAGTCACACTGCTAGTCTTATATGGTGACTCTGTGAAAATGAGAAAGACATCCCCTCTAGGCAGACCAGTTATGAAAACATACCTCTTTTTATCTGGCTTCACAAACATAATGCTGGATTTCAGCCCATTTTTTCCAGGTTATCCAGATTCCTTTATGTAGGGCATAAAATACACAATCATCTGCATTGACCCCAAAGGTTATAAAGGGATAAAACCTACTCAAGCAACAGGGCTCCTAGATAGTGTATTGATATTCAAACCTATGCTTTCTGGCTTCAGCATCTGTGCTCTAAACTACAATACAAGTGTTTCAAAATTTGCCTGGGTGTATATATATATATACACACACACACACACACATATGTATACACCTAGGCAAATTTTGAAACACTATATAGATAGATAGATAGATAGATAGATAGATAGATAGATAGATAGATAGATATGGGTATCTTTTGAAATACAAATTTCCAGTCTCTACCTAATACCATGGAAATCAGAATGTCTCAGGGAAATGTCTGGGAAGCAAACTGTATTTTTTAACAAGTACTACAGGTGATGCTTATTATTTTAGAAGCTATTGAAAATTGTTATACTATAAAATTTACAAGTTCTGAGTATTTAATTTGCAGAGGACACAACCAGAAAGTACATAGCAGATTCAGACAGGCAGAAATGTCAAAAATAAAAATCCCAGCCAGTGGGAAAGTATTATGGTTCAAGGAAGAATATGTTTTGGTTATGTTGTTGCTCTTAAAATGTGTGCTATACTTACTTTATTTTTAACAAAATCTCGTATCTTTAACACCATAATTTTCTTCTAAATTGAAAGGCAATTAGAAAAAGATGAGAGAACTTCCCCTTCTGTTCCATAATAGAGTATTTGTATAAAATTGGTCTTATTACCATAAAATCCTACAAAACTGAACAAAATATGTGAAACAACCCTTTTCAGACGAGATAATACAGGTGGTGGTGGATTGTGAACTCTGAAAGAAGGGAAATACTTGAGATGAGTCATGTAATCATTCTGGTATCCTGCCCTGAGGCTTTTAAGAAGCCCTAGTCCAGGGAGAGAAAACCTAAATATAACAAACAGAGTGCAGAGATAAGGAGATCAAGATTGGAGTTCAGAGAGGTTGTGAAAGTTTACATTTATTAGGAAGAATACCAAGAATCTACACAAAGAGCTCCAGAAATCCACACGAGGAAACTGGGGAGTCTTTGGCTGACACTAAATTACACATGTGTAATGTGAGTATCTACAAGGCTAGGCAAAGACAACTGTCTGGAAAATGTAACCTCAAAAACTACTAAAGCTCACAAAGGATGGGAAAGTGTTTGAGTTATAATCAACCTGAATAAGAGAGTTTTCATTGAATACTCAGCATATTCAGTAAAGATGCCAGAAGACCATGATTTATAGGTAGGGTTATTAGTGTAAAGGCAATTTTAGATCTGCACTTAAAAAAAATCTAATAACAAAGCCTCAAAAGCTTTAGAGTAATTCACAAGTAAATTAAGTGCCTGATAGAACAAAACTCAACACACATTAAAAGAAGACAAAATTCAGGCATTCAACAATGCAAGAATTAAAATGTCCAACACCCACTCAAAATTACTAGACACACAAAGAAGGGGAAAAAACACTATTTAAAGCAATTACAAAATATTACAAACCAACAGACTACTCTGTTTACTATGTTCAAGGATTTAAATAAAAACATGAACATAATGAGGAATAAAATGGCTACTGTAAAGATTATTAAAGTGGAAATGCTATGTCAAAAATAAAAAATCTGAAATTAAAAATTCATGGGAATTAATACTAGATTAGGCATAGCAGAATAAAAGAAAAGTAAGTTTGAAGGCATAGCAAAAACAATTATCAAAACTGAGGCATTTAGAGAAAACATGCTGGGAAAAAACTTATTAAGACTTTAGTGGTTCTTGAAACAATATTCAGTAGTCAACATATATGTAATGGAGTTCCAGAGAAAATGGTGGAAGGAAGCAAAATAAATTGCTTAAAACAATGGCTAATTTTTTAAATAATCCACGAAAAATATAAATTAATAGATTAAAGGTAATCTAAAGACCCCAAGGAGAATAAACACAAAGAAAACAATTTATTATTTTAAAATGTTTTGAAGCCACAAAATACTTGCAAACTAAATCCAGCAGCACATCAAAAGCAAATTCACATGATCAAGTAGGCTTTATCCCTGGGAGGCAAGGTTGATTCAACATATGCAAATCAATAAATATGATTCATCACATAAACACAACTAAAAAACACATAATTATCTCAATAGAAACAAAATACTTTCAATAAAATTAGCATCCTCTCACGTTAAAAACTCTCAAAAAACTAGGAATTGAAGGAACATACCTCAAAATAGTAAGAGCTATCTATGACAAACCCACAGCCAACATCATACTGAATGGGGAAAAGCTGGAAGCATTTCCCTTAAAAATCATCACAAGACAAGGATACCCTCTTTCATCATTCCTATTTAACATTGTATTGGAAGTCTTAGCCATGGCAATCAGAAAAGAGAAAGAAATAAAGCGTATCTAAACAGGAAGAAAGAAAGTCAAACTATCCATGTTTGCAGATGACATGATTCTATATCTAGAGAACCCCATAATCTTGGCCCAAAATCTCCTTCAGCTGATAAACAACTTCAGCAAGGTTTCCAGGCACAAAATCAACATACAAAAACTATTAGCATTCCTGTATACCAACATTAGCCAAGCCAAGAGTCAAATCAGGAACACAATCCCTTTCACAATTGCCACAAACAGAATAAAATACCTAGGAATACAGCTAACAAGGGAGGGGAAAGATCTCTACAATGAGAATTACAAAGCACTTCTCAAAGAATTCAGACCAAAGCAATTTACAGATTCAGTGCTATTTCTATCAAATTACCAATGAGATTCTTCACAGAACTGAAAAACACTATTTTAAAATTCATGTGGAACCAAAAACAGAGCCCGAATAGCCAAGGCAAAAAGAACAAATCCAGAAGCAACACATTACGTGACTTCAAACTATATTACAGGGCTGCAATAACCAAAAGAGCATGGCACTGCTACAAAAGCAGACACATAAACCAATAGAACAGAATAGAAAGCCCAGAAATAAGGCTGCTCATCTACGACCATCTGATCTTCAACAAAGTGACAAAGACAAGCAATGGGGAAAGGACTTCCTATTCAATAAAGAGTGCTGGGATAACTGGCTACCAATATGTAAAAGATTGAAACTGGACCTCTTCCTTACCATATACAAAAATCAACTCAAGATGGATTAAAGAATTAAATGTAAAGCCCAAAACTATAAAAACCCTGGACCACATCCTAGGCAATACCAGTCTAGACATAGTAACATGCAAAAATTTCATGATGAAGATGCCAAAAGCAAACACAACAAAAGCAAAAATTGACAAATGGGATCTAAATAAACTTAAGAGCTTCTGCACAGCAAAGGAAACTATTAACAGAGTAAATAGACAACCTACAGAATGAGAGAAAATATTTGCAAACTGTGCATCTGACCAAGATCTAATATCCAGAATCTACAAGGAACTTAAACAAATGTACAAGAAAAAAAACAATCCCATTAAAAAGTGGTCAACGTGTTACCAGTGGAGGGCCTTGACTACAAGTCATCCAGGTGCTTGGCATTTTGAAGAATTAGACAAATACACGAACAAAGAAACAAAAGAATTAAGCAACAAAAGCATACATTTATTGAAACAAAAGTACACTCTACAGAATGGGAGCTGGTTTCAGCACGTGACTCAGGAGTCCTGATTACAAAATTTTCTGGTTTCAAATACTCTCTAGAGGTTTCCCATCTGCAACTTGGTTACATCATATGTAAATAAAGAAGTGGCCCATGACCAGTCTGTTTGGCTCTAGGAGGGGACCAATCAGTAGCTGAAGCAGAGTTACAAAGTTACACATGAGGACTTGGCCGGCAACCAATCTTATTTGTTGTGGAACAGGGCCAATCAGAGGTACTTTCCATCTTTCATCTGTGATGCAGTGCAAACGGAGTAACCTCTGATCCTTTTGTTACTTGGGTGTAGAGAGGTGGGGGTTTTCCTTTTAATTCAGTTCTAAGAAGTCAGTGAGAATCAGCCTTAGGTTCCCTTCATCCAGACCCTATTCTCCTGCCTCAAAAGAGTATGAACCGACACTTTCAAAAGAAGAGATATATGTAGTCAAAATCATATGGAGAAAAAGCTCAACATCACTAATAACTAGAGAAATGTAATTCAAAACCACAAAAGTAAAAAATAACGTAGCTAAGTGATGAGAACACATAAACACAAAGAGAGGGAACAACAGACATTAGGTCCTACTTGAGGGTGGAGGAGGAGGGAGAGAACCTGAAAAAAATAACTATTGGGTACTAGCCTTAGTACCTGGGTGACGAAATAATCGATACAATGAACTCCTATAACATGAGTTTACCTGTCTATCAAATCTGTACATGTACCCCTGAACCTAAAAGTTAAAAAAAAAATTTAGTGCTGAGGAGGATAGTGTTTAAGAGAAAAATATTTTAAATAGCCAGATAAGTAAGAGACACAAAGATTAGAATACCCACTGACTTATGAAATTAATGCAAGCCAGAATACAACTAAATGATATATAAGTGCATACAAAAATAAAACAAACAAAAGTTGTGAACCTAAAAATGTCTTTCCAGTGAAAATATACATCAAACATGAAGGTTAAAATTTTCAAACAAAAACTAAGGTGATTCCTCATAAGCAGAACTCTACTACAAAATAATGTTTAAAGAAAATTATTTACACTGAAGGAAAATAACTTCAAGGGAATTTCAGATTGACATAAAAGAATAAAATTTGCCAGAAATGGTAATTATGTGTGTAAATATGGAAGACATATTATTTATAATTCAAAGATAATTTAAAATAATAAAAATAACTACATTATAAAATTGATAGTATATAAAGAGGTAAAATATATGACAGAAAAGGCACAAAGGACAGGAAGGGCTAAGATGGCAGTATACCATTTTTTGGTAACAACTTTATTGAGATGTAATTTACACAATATACAACTCACCCACTTAAGAGTACAATTCAATGGTTTTTAATTTATTCACACAGTTGTGCAACTCACCACAATCAATTTTAAATACTGTCTTCAATTCAATAAGAAATCCTATAGCATTTAGCTATCACCCTTCTGTCCTTCCCATCTCCACACCCAGGCCTAAGCAACCACTAATCTATTTTCTATCTGTGTAAATTTTCCTGTTGCAGACTTTCATACGAGTGGAATCATATGGTATGTAGTCTTTTACCACTGGCTTCTTTCACTTAGCATAATGTTGTCAACATTCATTCACAATGTAGCCTGTTGTATTAGTCAGGGTTCTCTAGAGGGACAGAACTAATAGGATAAATGTAGATATAAAAGGGAGTTTACTAAGGAGCATTGACTCACATGATCACAAGGTGAGGTCCCACAAGAGGCCGCCTGAAAGCTGAGGAGCAAGGAAGCCAATCCAAGTCCCAAAGCTGAAGAACTTGGAGTCTGGCACTGTAGAAAGATGTAGGCTGAGAGACTAAGCCAGTCTAGTCTTTCCACGTTCTTTTGCCTGCTTTTATTCTGGCCATGCTGGCAGCTGATTCAATGGTGCCCACCCAGATTGAGGGTCGGTTTGCTTCTCCCAGTCCACTGACTCAAATGTTAATCTTCTTTGGACACACCCAGGAACAATATTTTGCATCCTTCAATCCCATTAAATTGACATTCAGTATTAACCATCGCACATGTATAA
Organism: Aotus nancymaae; assembly: GCF_030222135.1. Classification (NCBI taxonomy): domain Eukaryota; kingdom Metazoa; phylum Chordata; class Mammalia; order Primates; family Aotidae; genus Aotus; species Aotus nancymaae. Next base: position 2,312,939 of record NW_026988494.1, on the reverse strand, counting down.
GTATTTCATTTGTTTTTATTGCCAAATAATATTCCATTACTTGGATCTGCATTTTATTTGTCCATTCATCAGTTGGACAAATTAATCAGAAATTTTGAAGTGATTACACTTTTGACTATTATGAATAATGCTGCTATGAACATTTGTATACAAGATTTTGTGCAAACATGTTTTCCACTATCATGGCTACATAAGAGTGTAATTAATAAGTCATATGGTAATTCTATGTTTAGCCTTTTGAAAATCTATCAGACTGATTTTCAAAGCAGGTGCACCACTTTCACTTTCCTACCAGGAATGTATGAAGATTCCAGTGTCTTCTCTTCCTCCTAAAAATCTTGTTGTTGTCTGTCTTTCTGATTGCAGCCATCCTAGTGGGTTTGAACTGGTATGTTATGTGGTTTCAACTTCCATTTTCCTAATGGCTAACTATGTTGACTATCTTTTAATGTGCTTATTGGACATTTGGATATTGTCTTGAGAAAAAGTATATTCAGATCATTTGCTCATCTGGATATTGGGTAACTTGTCTTTTTATTACTGAGTTATATGGGTTTGTTTGGAAGTAAATTTTTTCATTTCCTTGCATTGTACAAAAAATGGCATAAGATTACAGGAGGTCAGGTGTGGTGCCTCACGCCTGTAATCCCAGCACTTTGGGAGGCCGACACAGGTAGATCATGAGGTCAGGAGATCAAGACCATCCTGGCTAACACAGTGAAACCCTGTCTCTATTAAAAATACAAAAAATTATGACCAGGCATAATGGCATGCACCCATAATCCCAGCTACTTGGGAGGCTGAGGCAGAAGAATCACTTGAACCCGGGAGGCAGAGGTTGCAGTGAGCTGAGATTGTGCCACTGCACTCCAGCCTGAGTGACAGAGCAACAGTCCATCTCAAAAAAAAAAAAAAAAAGGTTACAGGAATACCTCAGAGATTACAGGTTTGGTTCGAGACTATCACAATAAAGCAAATATTGCAATAAAGCAAGTCACACAATATTTTTGTTTCCCAAGGCATGTGAAAGTTATGTTTAAACTCTATAGTAGTCTACTAAGTATGCAATAGCATTATGTCTAAAAATAGCACACATACCTTGATTTAAAAATATTGCTTAAAAAATGCCAATACTCATTTGGGCTTTCTGGCAGTTGTAATCTTTCTGCTGGTTGAAGGAGTTGTAATCTTTTTGCTTTGATGTTGGTGGCTGCTGACTAATCTCAATGGTAGTCACTGAAGGCTGGGGTGACTATGACAATTTCTTAAAATTCTTAAATTTCTTAAAATAAGACAACAATGAGATTTGCCACACCAAACCACTCTTCTTTTCCTGAAAGATTTCTCTGTAGCATGTGATGTTGTTTGATAACATTTTACCCACAGAAGAACTTCCTTCAAAATTGGAGTCAATCCTCTCAAATCCTGACACTGCTTTATTAACTAAATTTATGTAATATTCTAAGTTACTCGTCATTTCAACAATGTTCAAAGCATCTTCACCAGGAGTAGACTACATCTCAAGAAAACACTTTCTTTGCTCATCCATAGGAAGTGACCCCTCATTCAAGTTTTATCATGAGATTGCAGTAATTCAGTCATGTGTGACGGAATTAGGCTGCACTTCTAGTTCTTTTGCTATTTCTACCACATTTACAATTACTTCCTCCATTACAGTCTTGAACTCCTCAAAGTCATCCAAGAGGGTTGGAATCAACTTCTTCCAAACACCTGTTGATGAGTATACTCTGCCCTCCTCCCATGAATCATGAATGTTCTAAATGGCATCTAGAATGGGGACTCTTTTCCAGAAGTTTTTCAATTTACTTTGCCCCAATCCATCAGAAGAATCAATATCTATGCAGCTATAACCTTACAAAGTATACTTTTTCAGTAGTAAGACATGGAAGTCAAAGTTACTCCTTGGGCTACAGAATGGATGTTCTGTTAGCAGACATAAAAACAACAGTCATCTCTTTGTATATCTTTATCAGAGGTCACAAGTGACCAGGTGCACTGTCAATGAGCAGTAATATTTTGAAAGAAACATTTTTTTTGTGAACTATAGGTCTCAACAATGGGCTTAAAGCATTCAGTAAACCATGCTGTAAACAGATATTCTCTCAACCAGATTAGCATAATTCTTAGGAGCCCTATGATTTTTGGAATGGTAAATGATCACTGGCATCACTTAAAGTACCGGTTGTATTAGCCCTTAACAAGAGTGTCAGCCTGTCCTTTGAAGCTTTGAAGGCATTGACTTTTCCTCTCTAGTAGGAATATCACTCTTATTCCAATAGAAGGCTGTTTCATGTACACTGAAAATGTCTTGTTTAGTGAGGAAACCTTCTTCAATTGTCTTAGTGAGATCTTCTGGGTAACTCACTACAGCTTCTATATCAGCCCTTCTGGCTTCACCTTGCACCTTTATCTTATGGAGATGAATTTTTATCTTAAACCTCATGAACAACCTCTGGTGGCTTCCAATTTTTCTTCTGAAACTTCCTTGCCTCTCTCAGCCTTGGTAGAGTTGAAGAAAGTTAGGGCCCTTTTTCAGATTAGGCTTTGCCTTAAGGACATGTTGTGGCTGGTTTGGTCTTCTATCCAGACCACTACAAGCTTCTCTATAGGAGCAATAGGCTGTTTCACTGTCTTATTATTTGTATGTTCACTGAAGTCACACTTTTAGTATTTTTCAAGGATTTTTCTTTTTCATTCACAACTTCCATGAATACTTGAAAATTAAATGGCACACATAAATAAAAAAATGGATAAAATTTAAAATTATAAGGAATACTAGAAAATATTAGAATAATAACATAACTACATCTAGCAAGTATTGATATTAAATCTAAATGTAACACAGAACAGTAATAATAGCAAAAATATGTTAGGTATTATAGCATATGGATAAATATGACATCACTGTCAAAAAAGAAACAGGGGAGAGTAATTGGAAATACTCTATTATAAGGTACCTGTACCACATGTGAAGAAATACATGGTTTTTTGAAGATGACCTTATATTAGCTAAAAATGTGGTACTTGAGCTGGGAATTTGAACCATTGATCTCATCCTTTTCTTTCCCCACTTTGTCCAGCAACATTAGGAGCAACCAGTCAAACTTATTATACTTATTAGTTTAAACCTCATGAACCACTGTCTCTGGTAGCTTAGTTTTTCTTCTAAAACTTCCTTGCCTCTCTCAGCCTTGGTAGAGTTGAAGAAAGTTAGGGCCTTTCTTTGGATTAGGCTTTCCCTTAAGGACATGTTGCCTTAAGGCTAGTTTGGTCTTCTATGGAGACCACCACAACCTTCTCTGTAGGAGCAATAAGGCTGTTTCATTGTCTTATTATTTGTAGGTTCACTGAAGTCACGCTTTTAATATTTTTATCTTATTAAACTTATTGTACTTATTTATTAGCCAAAAATGTATGTTGAGAACTTCAGGGAAACTAAAAATTAAAAAGAAATATATTGACATCCTAAGAAGGGGAAAAAATAAAACTATACAAAATGCTCAATTATAACCAGAAGAGGCAGAAGAAGAAAGAAGGAGAATCAAATAACAAACATATAGAAAATAATTACAAACATAGTAGGCATTAACACAACTGTATCAATATTCACTTTAAATGTGAATAATCTAAACACACCTAAAAGACAGAGATGATCCCAGAGAATTAAGAAAACAATAATCATCAATGGACAGCCAACTTCTCACTGTGTCCACACATGAGGGAAGGGATGAGAGATCTCTCCAGGACCTCTTTTATAGGGACACTAACCCGATTCATGAGGGCTTTACCCTCACAACATAATCACCTCCCCCAGTGACGCAAAGTCTAATATCATTACTTTCCCTGGACTGGAATTTCATTATATAAATTTAAGAGGGATATAAATATTCAGCCCATCACTGCCCCTCATAATGAAATTAGTATCCTTATATGAAGAAGAGGAGATACCAGAGCCACTCTTTCTCTCTCTTCCATGCAAAGACATTATGAAAATGTGGCAATCTGCAAGCCAGGAAGAAGACCTTCACTAAACACTGAATCTACAAGCACCTTGATCTTGCACTTCTCGGCCTTTAGAATTGTAAGAAACAAATATCTGCTGTTTAAGCCAACCAGTCAATGGTATTCTGAGCTGACTAGACAGGGGCTAAGTTGATAAAGAGGTGATCTTATAATGATTAATTTTATATGTCAATTTGGTGGGTGTTTTTGAATAAGATTAACACTTAATCAGTGAACTTTGAATAGGCAGAATGCTCTACTTAATGTACATGGGCCTCATCTAATCAGTTGAAAGTCTAAATGGAATAAAAAGACAAGCCACCTCAGGCAAGAGAAACCTTCCCAGCAGACTTCCTTTGGGCTAGTACTACACCATTGGCTCTTCCTGGGTCTTAAGACTGCCAGTCTACACTGCAGATTTTGTACTAACCAGCCTTCATAATGAGCAAGATAACTAATTCTAATAAATCTCTTTCCTTATATATGTATGCACCACTGGTTTTCTTTCTCTAAAAAATTCTGAAGAATGCTAACACATATTAAGACTAATCAAAAGAAAGTTGGAATAGCTGTATAAATTTCAGAAAAAGCAGACTGCAGAACAAAAAAAGCTATTGGGAATAAAGGGGAATGTTTTATAATGTTACAGAAGTCAGTTTTCCAAAAAGATTTAACAATCCTAAATGTTATATCTAGCATTTAGATATACCTGTACCTAACAGCAGAGTCAAAATATATGAGAGAAAAAGAAATAATAGAATTGAAAAGAGAAATGGGGGAAAATCCACTATTACACATGGACACTTCAACATTCCCATTTCAGTAATTGATAGATCAAACAGACAGAAAATCAGTAAGAATATAGTTGGCCTAAACAGTACTATCAATCAACTTGATCTAATTGACATTTATGGAATGCTCCATCCAACAAGAGCAGAATATACATTCTTCTCAAGTTTACATGGATCATTCACAACCACACTCCCTCCTACCAAAAAATCTGATTCTGGGCCATAAAATACACCTTAACAAATTTATATGAAGATATATTATAAAAGTAGGCTCTCACACCAAGTGGAATTGTGGTAAAAATCAATAACAAAAGTATAATTGGAAAGTCTTTAAACATATGGAATTTAAACAACATACTTTTAAATAACATATGTGCCAAAGAAAAAAGCTTTGAAATTTTAAAATATTATGAGTTAAATTAAAATAAATGTGCAATTTATCAAAATGTATTAGATGCAACAAAAGCAGTGGATAGGAGGAAATTATTAGCATTAGTAAAGAAGAAAGATCTAAAATAAATCATCTCGGCTTCTACCTTAGAAAACTAGAGAAAGAAAAGCAATTTAAGCCTGATGTAAAAGGAAGAAAAGAAATAATAAAATCAGAGCAGGTTAATAAAATTGAAAACAGTAAAACAAGAGAGAAAAAAATTCCCCCCAAAATCCAAAGCTGATTCACTGAAAAAAAATCAATAAAAGTGATAAACTTATAGCCAGTCTAATCAAGAATAAAAGAGAGATGACATTTATTACTAATGTGAGAAATGAAAAGGGGCCATCACTACTGAGCCCAAAGATAGGAGATAAATAATAAAGAAATACTATTAACATTTCTATGCCTACAAATTTGATAACTGAGATAAATGGGACAAATTCCTTGAAAGACATAAACTACCAAAACTCACATGAGCATAAATAGATAAACAGAAAAGGTCTGTATCTATTGAAGAAATTGAATCATAATTAATGAACATACAAAAAAGACAGACTCATGTCCAGACAATTTAACTGGTGAATTTCACCAAATATTTAACGAAGAGATGATAGTTTTCTACAACAGAGAAAACAGAAGCAGATAAAAAAAAAATCCTGAATAAAAAGACCAGGCATTTAATGAGATCAGATTACTACAATGTCAAAAGCAGCCTCTACAAGAACAGTAATTTATATTACAAAGACATTATAAGAACAGAAAACTATGAACAAATATTCTCCATGAACATAAATGCAAAATGCTCAGCAAAACACTAGTAAATGAGTCCAAAAAGGAATCAAAATAACTATATACAACAACTAAGTGGAATTTATTCCAGCTATGCAAGGCTGGTTCTACATTTGAAAATTAATTAATATAATCAACCACATCAACAGGCTACATAAGAAAAAACATATAATTATATTAATGAATGCAGATAAAAGGGATCTGACAAAACCCAATATCTATTCATGACAAAAACTCTCAGAAACTAGAGATAGAGGGTAGCTGTCTTACCTTGGTAATAAACATCTACAAAAAACCACAATTAGCATACTTAATGGTGTGTTAGATCAGAAAAAAGGCAAGAATGTTACCTCTCACCACACTTCTTTTTACCATCATACTGGAGACCTATTGAATGTAGTAAGACAAGAAAAGAAAAAAAAAAAGAAAGGAAGGAAGAAAGAAAATAAAGGAAGAAGGATGGAAGGAAGGAGAGAGGGAGAGAGAGAAGAAAGAAAGAAAGAAAGAAAGAAGAAAGAAAGAAAGAAAGAAAGCTGTCTATTTATAGATGGAATAATAATCTATGTGGATAATCCTAAAGAATTGATGAAAATAACCATCTGGGAACTGGTGAGTGAGTACAGCCAGGTATAGGATACAAGGTTAAAACACAAAAGTCAGTTGCTTGCCTATATAGCAGCATTAACCGATTGGAATTTAAAATTTAAAAACAATGCCATTTGCAATAACACCCAAAAATACTTAGGTATAAATCTCACAAGATATGTATAAGGATACATATGGGATCTATATGCAGGAAAGTACAAACTCTGATGGAAAATATAAAAGATTTGTATAAGTGAAATAATATTTTATGTTTATGAATTAAAAAGCTCAAAATGGTTAAGATGTCAATGATTTCCAGCTTGATCTATAAATCAGCACAATCTCAATCAAAATTCAAGAAATCTGTTTTTTTTAAGATATTGACAAACTGAATCTAAAGTTGTATGGAAGAGCAAAACAGTTAGAATTGCCAGTGTAATACTGAAGGACAAAATTGGTGGACACGATCTACTTCACTTCAAGACATACTGTAAAACTACAGTAACCAAAACAATGTGATATTAGTGTGTTAATCAACAAACAGATCCATGGTACAGAAAAGAATGTACAGAAGTAGAACTGTACAAATATAGTCAACTGATCTTAGACAAAAATTCAATAGAAAAAGGTAGTCTGTTCAACAAATGGTATTGGAACAATTGGGCATCTATAATTAAAAAACAAAAACTCTGGACACAGACCTTATTCTTTCACAAATATTGATTCAAAAAGAATTATAGATTTCAATTTAAAATGAAAAACTATAAAACTTGAGAGAAAAACATGAGAAAATCCATGGATTCAGTGATAAATTTTTAGATACAACACTAAAAAAAAATCCATAAAAGAAAAATTGTTAGGTTGGGCTTTATTAAAATTTAAAATTTTCTGTGAAAGTCATAGTTAAGAAAATCAACACACAAGCCACAGAATGGGGGGAAATATCTGTGAAACACAATAAGATAAAGTCCTTGTATCCCAAATATGTAAAAACACTTAAAACTCAGAAATATGAAAAAAAGAAATCAACAAAAAGTGGACAAAAGATCTGAACAAACCACTCACCAAAGATGGCAAACATATGGAAAATAAACCCATGAAAAGTTGCTCAGCATCACTTGCCATCAGGGAATTGCAAATGGAAACAGCAGTGTGATACCACTGCACACCTATTGGATTGGTTAAAACCCAGAAACTGAGGACAACAAAAACAGATGAGATTGAGAAACCACAGAGACACTCGGTCATTGCTGACAGGAATGCAAAAATTATACCGTCACTTTAGAAGACAATCTGGCGATTTCTTACAAAACTAAACATACTTTTGTCATAAAATCTAGCAATAATGTGTCTAGATATTTACCTTACTGATGTGAAAATTTGTGTTCAAACAAAAATCTGCATGCGAAGATTTGTAGCCACTTTATTCACAACTGCCACAAAAACTGCAATGCATTACTCCTGTCTAATCATGAAAAAACACCAGACAAATTCAAATTGAGAGAAAGTCTACAAAATATCTCATCAGTACTCCTCAAAACTGTCAAGGCCATAAAAAACAAGGAAAATCTGAGAAACAGTAACTGCCAAGAAGAGCCTAAGGATACATGACTAATAAATGTAATGTGGTATTCTGGGTGAGAAACTGGAACAGAAATGAGACATTAGGCAAAAAACAGGGAAATCTGAATAAAATATGGACTTGGTTCATTAATTGTAACAAATGCACTATACTAATGTACAATGTTAATAATAGGTAAAACGGGATGTCAGACATACAGGAAATTTATGCATTATCTTTGTAATTTTCTGTAAATCTAAATTTGTTCTAAAATTTAGCAGTTTGAGCCAGCCACAATGGCTCATGCCTACAATCTCAGAGCTTTGCAAGGTCGAGGTGGGAAGATTGCTTGAGCTCAAGAGTTCAAGATCAGCCTGAGCAACATGGCAAAACCTGGTCTCTACAAAAAACACAAGAATTCACCTGGGCATGGTGGCATGAACCTGTAGTCCCAGCTACTGTGGAGGCTGAGGTGGGAAGATGATTCAACCCAGGAGATAGAGGTTACAGTGAGCCACAATTGCACCACTGCACTCCAGCTTTGGTGACAGAGTGAGACCTTGTCTCAAAAATAAAAATAAAATAAAATAAAATTTAGAAATGTATTTAAAAACACACACAAGTTATAAAACAAAACATACAGTGTGCAGTAACAGCAGTGCACAGAGGGAAATTTATAGCTTTGAGTGCATATAGTATGTTGCTAAGAGTTTAAAGTCAATGCACTTGGGAAAAAAAGAGCTAATTTTAAACTCAAAGTAAGTAAAAGAGAAAAAAAATGAAGATAAGAGTGCATGGAAAAATAATAGAGAAAAATCAGTGAAACTAAAGATTGTTTCTTTGAAAGAGCAGTAAAATTTATAAACCTCTAACTACACTAATCAAAAAATAAAAGAAACATAAATTCCTAATGTAAGAAATGAAAGATATTCTTTTAATAGATAATAAGGGAATATATGAAGAATTTTATGAAAGTGTGCCAGTAAAAATAGCAATAGATGAACAAATTACTTGAAAATTTCAAATTACCAAAACTGATTCAAGAAGAAAAAGAAATTTGAAGTAGCAGTATAGCTATTAAAGAAATCAACCTAACAATGAAAAACCTTCTTTAAAAAATGACTTCCAGCCAGGTACAGTGGCTCACGCCTGTAATCCCACCACTTTGGGAGGCCGAGGTGGGCGGATCATGAGATCATGAGATCAAGACCATCCTGGCTAACCCAGTGAAACCACGTGTCTACTAAAAATTCAAAAACTTAGCTGGGGCGTGAGGGCATGCACCTGTAGTCCCAGCTACTCGGGAGGCCGAGGCAGGAGAATCGCTTGAACTTAGGAGGCAGAGGATGCAGTGAGCCGAGATTGCACCACCGTACTCCAGCCTGGGCGACAGAGTGAGACTCTGTCTCCAAAAGAAAAAAAAAAGAAAGTAGAGACTTTCTCAATTCAATAAAAGGCATCCATAAAACTGATGACTAAGTCATATTGAATGTTGGTCATCCCTTGGCTGAGAGAAAATTATCAAATATGACAAGTCTCTCAATTAAAAATAAAAACTGCAAGAAAGCCAACTTCAAAAATATTGATCTGTTTGTCACCATTAAAACCAGAAAAAAAAATTATAATAAATTCTGGTTTGGGTATCAAAATAATATCTAAACAAAAAATAACATTATGAGTTTTAAAATATCTACTTTTCAATTTTTCAGTATTTTAATTACTTTCATGTTCTGGAAAAAAAAAAAACTTTAAAATATACACTAAAACAGATACTGTTTCTTCTAACACTTTCTGGGGATTCTTTTTCTGGCTCTAGTTTTGTTTTTTTGTTTGTTTGTTTGTTTGTTTTTTCTTTTGAGAGGGAGTCTCACTCTGTTGCCCAGGCTGGAATGCAATGGCGCCATCCCGACTCACTGAAACCTCTGCCTCCTGGGTTCAAACAATTCTCCTGCCTCAGCCTCCTGAGTAGCTGGGATTACAGACATGCGCCACCACATCTGGCTAATTTTTGTATTTTTAGTAGACAGTGTTTCACCATGTTAGTCAGGCTGATCTCAAGCCTCTGACCTCGTGATCCACCCACCTCGGCCTCCCAACGTGTTGGGATTCCAGGCATGAGCCACCGTGCCCAGCCGGTTCTTTTTTAGGTTGCTTCCTCACATACACTGCTAATCAGTCCTCTTTTGTATACTCAAAGACATCCCTCTGTAGGTCTCCAGAATTCTCTCTCTCTCTGTAGCTCTCTCTGCCATACTCTGCCTGGCAAACTCTAGCTACCTTGGCTTCCAGCTCTGTTTTTAGCCCACTGATCCCCATCTGGGTTCCACCTCTGCTGCATTCAGAGAGGTGGGTTCTTCAGAGAAACAGAACCAATAGGAGATACAGATAGATATGTATACAGATAGATGTGAGTATGTGTGTAATATATACATATGTATGTATGTATGCATAAAATATACATGAGATATAATTATATGAACATATATGAAATATAAAAGGTATATTATATATAATACATACAAAAGATGTTTTATGTATTTATTTACTTTTACAAAGATTTATCATGAAGATTTATTATTTATTATGAAGAACCAGCTCATGCAGTTAAGGTAGCTAAAAACTCCCATGCCTGAAAGCTAGGTCTGCAAGCTGGAGAGCTAGAATAGACCCTTCTAATCTGAGTCTAAAGGCCCAAGAACCAAGGGCTAAGAGTGTAAATTCCAGGGCAAAGGCAAGAGGAAACTGATGCCCCAGCTTAAGTAGGCAGGCAGGAAAGGGCTGAATCTTCCCTTCCTCCGCTTGTTGATCTGTTCAGCCCTTCAGTGGATTGAATAATGCCCACTCACACTGGAGAGAGCAATCTACTTTACCAAATTCAAATGTTAATCTAATCCTGAACACCCTCAAAGATACACCTGGAAATACTGTTTCATCTGGGCACCCTGTGGTCCAGTCATGTTTACTTATACAATGAACCACTATACCCTCGCTGCTCCACAGCTAGAAATGTGCTCCAGGCTGTCATTGGGGGTAATCAAAGGACTCAATTAATTCATCACTCCCCTTCTCTGGGGATCACTGCTCTCCCTTGCTTGATGCATAACACTTTGAGACCTGTGTTTGCATGGTTTAATAATTCGTCTAGATTCTCAGTTGTTGCAGGTGAGAGAGTAAACCCAGTCCTTGTTACTCCAGCTTGGACAGAAGCAAAGCCCCCAAAGTCTACTTTTGATATAATCACATTTATCAATATTTTGCTTTATAATGTGTGCCTTTTAACTAAGAAATGTATTTCTATATAAGAGATTTCATTTTTCACATTGAATCCACCAGGAATTTATTTTTATGTATGATGCGAAGTACATTTCTGAGTTTGTGAATAGGTTTTGTGTCAAACACAACTTGACAACACTCTAGTTTTGCCTCTATAATTGCCATGGGTCCCTGGGAACTTACTTTTTCTGACCCTGTGTTCCTGTGGGTAAAAAGGGCACAATAACACCCACTTTGTGGTATCATTATTTAAATAAAATTATATAGATCACTTCCTGTGTACAGTGCCAGGTATAAAGTAGGTGCTCCAAAATGCTGATTTCTTTTTGGAGCTCCTCCCAACACTCGGAGTTACTTCCTCTAACCTGTCTATTGTGTAATAATCTGCTGTTTGTCTTTTTTTTTTTTTTTTTTTTTTTTTTTTGAGACGGAGTTTCGCTCTTGTTACCCAGGCTGGAGTGCAATGGCACGATCTCAGCTCACCACAACCTCCGCCTCCTGGGTTCAGGCAATTCTCCTGCCTCAGCCTCCCGAGTAGCTGGGATTACAGGCACGCGCCACCATGCCCAGCTAATTTTTTGTATTTTTAGTAGAGACGGAGTTTCACCATGTTGACCAGGATGGTCTCGATCTGTTGACCTTGTGATCCACCCGCCTCGGCCTCCCAAAGTGCTGGGATTACAGGCGTGAGCCACCGCGCCCGGCCTTGTCTTCTTAATAAACCATGTGGTTCATCTGTTTTGCTTTCTGAGATATCCGCAGAACAAAGAGTGGGGCCAGCCCATGGTAGGCTTTCTATAAATATTTGTTGAGTTGCTGAATGAGTGCCTCCTCTTCCCATCTCATTGCATTTATCTCTGCCAGCTAATGTATGCCTTGATAATTAATGATTATCCAGAACAGCTTCTGTGGTTTGAATGTGTCCCCTCCAAAATTCAGAGGCTGCCAATGGGATCATATTAAGCGGTGGGAAGCCTTTAAGAGGCGATTAGGCCATGCAAGCTCCTCCCTCACGAATGAGATGAAGGTTCCTAATAAGAGATTTCATTCAGTGTTTGACTCTCTTGCCCTCCTGCCTTCTGCCATATAAGGATACATAGCATTTCTCACTTCCAGAGGACGCGGCAACAAGGCATCATCTCAGAAACAGAGAGCAGCCCTCACCAGACATGCAATCTGCTGGCACCTTGATCTTGAACTTCACAGCCTCCAGGACTGTAAGAAATAAATTTCTGTTTTTTTGTAAATTGCCCAGTCTCAAGTATTTTGTTATAGTAGCACTAATAGACTAAGACAACAGCCTAAGGTATAAGATTATAGATTTTATGCACCATTTTTGAAGGAATAAACAAAGGCCAAAGTTTTTTTTTAATTGTTCAAAATTTGTAACAGTAAAAATACCTCAAGCCCTAGTAACTACTACCCCATGGGATCCATCATGATATTTGAACTAAATGTCAACTGGACACACAGTCCTCCCCATTTCTAGCACCCAACAGAGTAGGAAGCCAAATTACCTTGCCAAGGTCTTTCTGTAGGCTAAGAAGTAGATGTGTTTTTCAGGGAAAGAGTTGTGTGTTCCCTGTGGCTGGAGAGTGAGTGGGGGGCAATGGTAATACACGAAGGAAGTATGAGTGGCTAAAACATTTTCCTTCCTTCTACAGTGCACAGTCTATGAATTTGTCTGAGCCCTTGCCGCCACACCTAAACAAGTCAACTCCAAATAAGGAGTATCTTAGAAGTAATGGATAACAGGGAAATGAATCTGAAGAATAATAAATACTTCTTCCTAGGTTAAATATCAGCTAAGAAGCAAGACTGAAATACTGCCTATCTCTCTAATGCTGGCACAGAGAAAAAAACCTACCAAAAAAAGAGAGAGAAAGGAAAAACTAACATGCACAAAACTCCGTGAGTTTGGATTGGTTGTAGCAAGAATCATTAATTTTCCCTAGGAATGATCAAGAGTGTCGTTAGGATGCATTAAGCATCACCTGACAGGGAATGGGGAGTACCAGGAGGAGGATGCGCTCCCTCGCTCTCCCCCTCCACGAATGCATAATCAATGCAGATGACTCCAACTTGGCTCCCAGAATCTCCTCCTGCCATTAGCACCAGCCGGGAGCCTCTCACATTCCATCTTTTACCTCTTTTCTTGATCATTTCCCATGGGGATAGAAACCTATCCTCACAGTGGAAGGAACCCTGGGTTTTCCAGGACAGCTGCTTCAGAATCCTAAATGCTACTGGACTGGGGAAGCAAAAGAGGCACTGAAGAGCCTCTTTATTCATTTATTTTGTCAACAATTATTTTGGACTTGGATGTTAGGGTCGCCTCACACATGATTCCTGTCCTCTCTCCTTTCTTTTATTCTTTTCCCTCTAAATCCCTCCCCCACGCCCACCCCTGCCTACCTTACTGACTGATTCCCTCTTTCCCTCAGCCCTCTCCCATCTCCCCATCTTATTTTCTGTCCCTTTAGATGAGGTCACCCTGACTGGATGAAGGACACGGGGCTCAGAAGAGGTCAGACATTAGCACTGCTGTAACTGCAGTGCTACTGAAACTGGGCAAACCCATCCATCAGCAACTCCACTACTCCATTAGGCCTCCCATGAAATATGCCCTGCTCTGAATCGCACAGCCATACATCTCCCGGTCTAGACACCTTCCTGTTGTGTGAAGATCAATGCCGCTCGGTCATGCATCATGTGTCATGCAGTAGCCCTCACTCTAATAACCGTGTCTATTCTCTAGTCTGCGTATAAATTATGGCACTGGGAAAGTACTATATTATTCAGCAACCTTGGTCACTAATGGATTATTGGGTTTATTGGTTGATAATGTGAGCTCCCTTTCCTCCTTCTTTCTTTCTTTTTTTTTTTTCTTTTTCTCATTTTTGGCTGAATCTCACTCTTATTTTATTTATTTCTCTCTATTTTTATTTTATTTGGTTCAAGTTTGAGTGATGGCTGCTTTAGGCTTCTGTCAACATACTCCTACGTCAAACCCCTAAAAAAAAAGATGCTCTAAAATAAGCCCAGTTAGGAAGAATTCCCTGTGATCCCCTGTTAGATAATAGACTTGAGTCCAGTGGTGGTTGTTTGGCCTTCAGTTTCCTTGGGTTTTGGTTAAGGTGCCTTTTCTTTTTCTTTTTTCCTTTTTTTTTTTTTTTTGAGGGTGGATTTTCACTTTTGTTGCCGAGGCTTGAGTAGAATAGCACAATCTCGGCTCACCGCAACCTCCGCCTCCCAGGTTCAAGTGATTCTCCTGCCTCAGCCTCCCAAGCACCTGGAATTACAGACATGTGCCACCACGCCTGGCTAATTTTGTATTTTTAATAGAGACAGGGTTTCTCCATGTTGATAAGGCTGGTCTCAAACTCCTGACCTCAGGTGATGCACCTTCCAAATTGCTGGGATTATAGGCGTGAGCCATGGTGCCCAGCCTAAAGTGCCTTTTAACTGAAGGGCACTTTTAGGGACCCAAATGCTGTTCAGGCCTCCAGCAACCTCTAGTATCCCATGGGGCTCAGTCTTATAAAACCCCTTTCTGCATTCTTTGTCTCAGCTGGTCTTTCTATCGTTTGACGACTTATCAGCGATGCTGGATGCTGATAATTTTGTTTGCAAGACTGGCTCTCAGTTTTTCCTCTCTGTAAAAGAGATGAGAGAGGGAGAGCCCACATGTACAGAAAGAAGAAAAAAATGAATCATAGTAAAGAACTTGGAACGTAAATGTTGAACTTTTAGGGCATGTTAACTCTAGGAAAAGTCAGACTATATGACTTTCTGAAACTGTTGCAATTTTATATTAAAAATTACAGACTTAATTAGCTAGGCATGGTGGTGCATACCTGTAGTCCCAGCTATTCAGGAGACTGAGGCAGAAGAACTACTTAAGCCCAGGAGTTCAAGGTTGCAGTGAGTTATGATTGAGTCACTGTACTCCAATCTGGGTGACAGAACAAGACCCTGTCTCAAAAGAAAAGAAAAAAAAAAAGATAGACTTTTATGGGAAAGGAAATAAGGCCTTAATATCAGAACTGTGCAAAACTAGGCTAAGCTTCCGTGAGAAAGCACTCTCTGCCACTAGAATACAAGCCAAGGATGGCCATTTGGAAACGGAGCAAAACTCAAACAACCAAGGAAAACTTAGGCAAGATGCCATTTAAATATTGTCCAATCTTTAGGTTCACAAATCACAAATGGCACTATTTTGATACATTTTTAAAGAAAAATAATTTTAAATAATAATAAAAATCGGGAGGATTAGGTCAACCATCAAGGTTAGGAGCCCTCCTTTTTGCAGCCTGCTGCCTCCTCTCTGGGCAACAGCAAAGCCGGCACAGTCACTGCCCTTCTGGTACTTTCCCTCCTTATCTTTTGCCTGGTTGTGCTTGTGAACATAGCAGCAGTGCAGAGTTAAGTCTCAGAGAAGAAACAAAGGGGGCCAGACTCTAAGCTCTTCATCTGATCCTCAAAACTTGGAAAATCTACTCATTTATTTCCCAAATTCACCTGAAACCTACTTGCAAAATTGTATTACCCAGGGTTCTCTAGAGGGACAGAATAGGATAGATGTGTATATGTAAATGGGAGTTTATTAAGGAGAACTGACTCACAGGATCATAAAGTCAAGTCCCACAATAGGCTATCTGCAAGCAGAGGAGCAAAGAAGCCAGTCCAAGTCCCGAAAGCTCAAAAGTACAGAAGCTAATGTGACAACCTTCAGTCTGAGGCCGAAGGCCCAAGAGCCCCGGGCAAACCACTGGTGTCTAAGTCCAAGAGTCCAAAAGCTGAAGAACTTGGAGTCTGATGTTTGAGGGCAGGAAGCACTCAGCATGGGAGAAAGACGAAGGATGGAAGACTCAGCCAGTCTAGCCCTTCCATGTTCTTCTGCCTGCTTTTATTCTAGCTGAGGTGACGGCTGATTAGATGATGCCCACTCAGATTGAGGGTGGGTCTGCCTCTCCTAGCCCACTGACTCAAATGTTAATCCCCTCTGGCAACACCTTCACAGACACACCCAGAAACAACATTTTGCATCCTGTAATCCAATCAAGTTGACACCTGGTATTAACTGTCACAAAAACCATTCTTCTGATCTCATGGTTTCCTTCAGACCCCAAGTCCTCACCCACTGGGGTTGGAGGAGCCCTGCAGGGGAGAGTCAGCTGGCACCCTGCTACTGCTTCTGGGCCTCGGGGTCTGAGAGTGTTTGATGTTTATATTGTTTACCCTTTTTAATAAAATTAATAGGCTTTTTTTTAGAGCATTTCTAAATTTACAGAAAATTTGAGCAGAAAGTACAGAGAATTCCCATGCCCCTCTTCACACCTGCCTCCTCCACAGTTTGTCTATTACTGTCTAACATTAGTGTGGTACATTCATTTCAATTGATGAGCCAATATTGATATATTATTATCAAGTAAAGTGAGTAGTTGCCATTAGGTTTCACTCTGCATGGTGCCTTCTATGGGTTTTGACAAACGTATAATAACATGTATCCAGTAATAGCATCCTACAGAATAGCTTCACTGCCCTAAAAATTTCCCATGTTCTGTCTATTCATTTCTTCCCATCCACAAACCCCTGGCAACCACTGAGCTTTTTACTGTCTTTAGAGCAGACAGCATATATATATATATTTTTCAGAATGTCACTCTTTTTCTCCAGAATGTCATTTTTGGGCATGTCATATCCTTGGATCCTTGCATGTCATCACACAGCATGTAGCCTTTTCAGACAGGCTTCTTTCACCTAGTAAAATGGATTTAAGTTTCCATGTCTTTTCGTGGCTTGATAATTCATTTCTTTTTATCATTGAATAATATTCCATTGTCTGGATGTACCAGTTTGCCCATTCACCTACTGAAACACACCTTAGTTGCTTCCAAGTTTTGGCAATTATGAACAAAGCTACTATAAACATCACGTTCAGGTTTTCGTGTGGACATAAATTTTCAGTTCATCTGGATAAATACCAAGAAGGATGATTGCTGGATTGTATGGTAAGAGTATGTTTAGTTTTTCAAGAAACTGCCAAACAGTCTTCCAAAGTGCCTGTCCCATTTTGCATTCTCACCACCAATGAATGAGAGTTCCTGTTGCTCCACATCCCTATCAGCATTTGGTGGTGTCAGTTTTTGAATTTTAGCCATTCTAACAGGCGTGTAGTCATATCTCATTGGGGTCTTAATCTTCAATTCCCTATTATGTCTGATGTTGAGCACCTTTTTCTATGCGTACTTGTTATTGTTGTTTGTCATTTTATTATCATTTTCCATGTTGCTGCCCACTTTGTAACCAGGCCCCAAGACCTCCATTATCTCTAGAGAGCTAGCAAATGAAGCTGCCCTGGGCAAAGGTGACCATCCTGAGGGAGGATGTTGGTAGGAGTGGGAAAAGAACAGAAAAAGTAAGATGTGTGAGATGCCTAAAATGGCCAGGACACTTTTTAATGCTTTTTCCTTTTCCTTTTTAGTGCCTGACAATCCGGCTAGGTAGATATTGCTCTCACCATTTTATAAATAAGCAGTAGGAAGTTCAGGTTAAGTAGCTTACCTAAATTACATAACGTTAAGTACCAGAGCTGAGTTTCAGAGTCTTGCTTGTCCTATTCTAAAGTCTATCCACTTTCCGCTCTAACATGCGCTTTTCCAGGAGCAAGAGGCCTGAAAAAGGAACACCCTCTCAGCCCTGGCTTCCTTCTTCCTGACTTCTTTCAGGGTATCAGAGGTGAAAGGGCCAGGAGGAGAAGGGGGCAGACACTGGGGCAGAGCCTGGAACACACAGGGCCCAATAAATTCTATGTTGGAACAGGGAGGGGAAAGGCAAGAAATCTTGTAGCTAGAGCCTGTACAAACTACCAAGCAATCTTGCCACTTCTTTATTGCATCTCTGTACAATGAGCCCAAAGATCTTAGCCTGAAAGACTCTGTGCTGAGATGAGGGGGTAAACCAAGAAAGAGCCTGGCTTTGCCCCAAGCTTCTCCTCCCAAGAAAAGTTGTTGCTCAGGTGGAATTTATACCTGTCCATGACCCAGTCCCTGAGGCCCAGGATACAGGCACATTCTCTCTCCTCCCATCTCTAATCAGTCCTAAAGTCCCTGGTGAAAAAATAGCCCATTGCCTAAGGAAGCATCAGTGAATGCTGTCTTCCCATCTGCGTACAGAGGGTCTGGAAGTACCTTTGGAGGGCTTCTGGAAACAGGAAGTCAGCCTGCTGAACAGGTCCAGGAACAGACCACAGCACGGAATGATGCTGACTCCTTATGGACCAGCTCCCCGCTTGATCTGCTGCCTCACTGAGCCTGGCACTCATTTGCTGATTGTCTGAACCTGATAGTCATGTGTTTCCCTAATTAGAAGATCTCAGAGCTCTCCAATCTGTATTGGGATTTCCTGAGAAATCACAGACATGCCCACCTGGAGGAAACACCTCAGTATCTGGGGAGGGCAGAAGAGGCTCCAAGACCCCTTGTTCCAGTGACCTCCCCCCATGCATTCCAGAAGTCTGGCCATGTAGCCCTTTGGCCCTTCTATGCCTCAGTTTCCCCTCCTATAAAAGACAAGAAAGTGGTGCTCACTAATTCCTCCCACTCTCCCACCAGAACCAAATGTGTCACACTGCTTGCACTTCTCTGAGGTGACAATGTCAGTGGAAACTGCTTCCTATAGGGGAGTAATTTCTGTTTACATATGTGATGCCCACCCCCTGCAGAAATGCTGGCTGCCCGTGGCCTGGCTGAGTTATCAGGAGAATGTCACAAGCCACGGCTTCCACCTTCTGCCAAGGGAACAGATTTGCTGCCTGCTCTGAGGACAAATCCTTTAGCAGAGGTAAGCCCTGGCATGGGTCCTCTGAGCACAAAAATAAAAAATAAAAAGAGAGAGAGAGATAAAAAAAAGCTGCCCCTAAGTCAAGCCCTGGGTGATTAAAGTAAAAACAACTTGGCTTTGGAGTGATAGGCCAATATGAAGGCTCGATGTTCTCTTTAATCTCTGCCCCAGAAGGAAGCACAGAAATAGACTCATGTTCTAGTAGAAGCAGAAATACGAAAGAACTTGTGATCAAATGTCCCCGCTCCACTGAAACCACAAAATGAGCTAAGCATCTAGGCATGAAATGGGTTTCCTGGTGGAGGTGTAGTCAAAACTAGGACAAAACAGAAAGAGCAAGTGGACACAGAGCCTTTCAGGCTAAGATCTTGGGGTTCATTGTACAGAGATACAATAGAGAAGTAGTAAGATTGCTTGGTAGCTTGTACAAGCTCTGGCTACAAGATTTCATGCCTTCCCCCTCCTTATTCCAACACAGAATCTCTTGTCCCCTGTGTGTTCCAGATTCTGCCCCAGGTATCTGCCCCCTTCTCCTTCTGGCCCTTTCACCTCTGGTACCCTAAAAGAAGTCAGGAAGAAGGAAGCCAGGGCTGAGAGGGTGTTCCTTTTTCAGGCCTCTTGCTCCTGGAAAAGCGCATGTTAGAGCGGAAAGTGGATAGACTTTAGGACAATCAGGACTCTGAAACCCAGCTCTGGTACTTAACGTTATGTAATTTAGGTAAGCTACTTAACTTGAACTTCCTATTGCTTATTTATAAAATGGTGAGAGCAATATCTACCTAGCCGGATTGTCAGGCACTAAAAAGGAAAAGGGAAAAAGTATTAAAAAGTGTCCTGGCCATTTTAGGCATCTCACACATCTTACTTTTCCTCTTCTTTCCCCACTTCTACCAACATCCTACCTCAGGATGACCACCTTTGCTCGGGAGAGTTTCATTTGCTAGCTCTCTAGAGATAATGGAATTCTTGGGGACTGATTACACACTCATTTCACCTGTTTTCAAGCTGTCATTTTCCCTAAGAATCCCTCTGGATAACTAAGAGGAGACAAGGGGTGTGGTTATCAGGGGTCTGCATACCCAGTCTGAAAATTCCTGGGCAGCTGATATCTCCAGGAGCCAGACAGCAGCCAGGATCTGGGAAATTGGCTGATAGGAGCTGCAGGCTGCCCCTGCCTCTAAGACACAGCCTTGGCCCCACCTCTGATACGCCAATCAGGTAGGAGCCCCCTTACAAGGCACAGTTTAACTGACCTTTATGTCTCATCAAGTTCATTTGTCTTCTCTCTTTACCCACCCTATCCTCTAACCTCACCCTCAGGTGTATCAATAAAACACACACACACACGCGCGCGTGCGCGCGCACACACATACACGCACACACACACACAAACTGACCTTAGAAGAAGATGGGTGAAGTTTTAGAAAACCGAGGACTGGGCTAGAGAATGGGAGTTTATAAATATGTTTTATATGACTTGGGAATGAGCTAGCCTCACTTAATTAGGAGCATACCAAACTCCCTCAGCAGGGAGCTTGATCTGGGAAGAACGTGCAGGAACACTAGAAGATTAAAATGAGGACATAAAGTCCTACCAGAGGGTGCATTATTTTTAGTTTATTTCCAAAAGAAGGAAGCAAACTCATCTACAGAATGAGCCACTTACCTTCAACCTGACAGATTGTACTATCACCTTGATGGTGTGGTCCATCCAGCTCCACTTTGGCCCACAACTTGGCATGCATGATACATAAGAGGTATTGACTACAATGTTGAAAACAGAAGAAAAATACTCACCTCTACTCCCTCGGCCTCCTTCTAGAGCATGTTTTCCAGACCCTGCACACATTTTTAGTTTGTATCTACATCAGAAAGTCTGAGGCAAATTATTCTCTTTGCACAACGGTTCAAAACACTGATTCCAAATGCTCCTGGCTTAGTTCTGGGTCAGAACATTTTATTGTCAATTGGGCCTCTTTCTCCCTACAAATTCCCACACCTGAAAGTGTCCCAGTGGTATTTTTGCCGTGTGGACTCAGTCTCGAGTAAAATGAATCAGGTCCCTGGAAAGATGAAAATAGTATTGGGCAAGTTACTCCAATACCCTCAAAAGTAAATAAATAAATATAATTAAATAATATTTGCAAGATCCTAAGACTAGAATGTTTTTTACAAAACTGTTCCATGCATAAGCAGAATATGCATGTGAAGAAAAGGTGGGAGAGGAATCTATTCCAGAAATCTATGCATGACAGTAAAAACAGGTATTGGAGGAAAAAACCTATTCTGACAACCTTAGGTTATAAAATGAACCAAGAATCTAAATGTAAAATGCAGTCACCTCTGAGTGGTATAGGTTTTACAACCAAATACTTACTCTCATCAGCCATTCCTGTCTCCCAAATCAAGACAGACTTGTGTTCTGGAAAGCATGGAATCCTGGAAGCTTTGAAATAAGGCTGCTAGGATTCTAATCCCAAATCTGATAGGTACTACTTATAGGTTTTGCCTTGGGCAAAAGCCTTGAAGATTTCCAGTTTCCACAACTGGGCAACACGGATAGTAACACCTAAGATTAGGCTATAAACGCTTCACACATGGAAGCTGTTGTGATAATAATAACAATAATAATATAATAATAATATCATCATCATTAACAGCACCATTGTCAATTATAAGACATTTATTCAAATAAAATAAAGGTCACAATTAAGACTTTAAAAAAGTGGAACAGAAGATAGAATCTGTTCCACAGTTTTACACTTTTCTCAGGCCATTCTGATCTCTTGGAAATAAATTTCAGGATTGAAGAAAAGAGCACTTCATAAAGAATGTTAATAAACAGGACTGCAATTTCAAAATCCACATAAATTAACCAAAAAATGCAAAAAGACATGGAAGTGCAGAGGATCTCCCTTAGTCAATGCTGCCAAAAATGCTATTATGTATTCATCCAACTGGAGTTCCTTCTAACAAACTGCCACTGAGCATATGGCTACCTTGGGCATTTTTTCATTATCCCAGAGTGTGTCTGCAGTCCCATGTCGGTAAACTCCATCTGTATCTCTGTCAATGGAAGAAATTTCCATCAGGAAATATCAGCAGGCATCAGGGAAAGACCTTTCCAATTTACTGAGATCGAAGGAAGTAACTGCAGGGTTCCCCTCTCTCGCCTCCCTTTTTCTCCAACTCCAGCCAAAAAATGTCTTGTTTTCTTTCCCAAAGATTATCCCATCACCCACCCCTGCCTGCTCCGGGGGAGTCTCTGGATGGTCCGTGGGCACATGGTGCTGCACATGATGTACTAGTTATATTCTGGGTCACACAGCCCCTTCGACTCACTGCTGAACAGGAATAAAGAGAAGAGCAGGTGAAAATGGACCTCCCACTTCTCTCAGATGCTGCACCAAGAGAAAGCAAAGAGAAACCGCTCTGGGTGCTTTGTTGCTGTTGCTCTCATTATTTTAACCTCTTCATGCTGCACAGCACCCATCAGGGACAAAGTTGCAGGCAGGTTTTAACATCAAAGGCAGTGATGAATATCATGTGCCCTTCTGGGTAGGGCAGGAGTCCTTGCCGGGCAGTGGGTTGAGTTGGGGGGAAGGAATGTGCAGGGCTGCGGCAGGTGAGTGAGGGAAGCCTGCACCAGTGTTTAAATGTGGGGTCAAGAGCATTAAAAAATGTCAGTCCCAGACTCCCTTCTGTGTATCTCACAGCCTGACCACTGTATCTTGGTTGCATATTGAATGTGACCCTTACATTTACAATGCTTCCTCCGATGTTTTTCAATGTAGACTTAGACAACCATCGTGTCAATGTACTAGTTTAAAAGTTTAGTATTGACTATGCTGCTTTTAGAAAATGGTCTCAGGTCAGAACAGCCCCATATCCTTGTTCTTTTCCCTCTCTATACCCTAAAGAAGGGTAGAGCAATGGCAGAGATGAAATAGATTGCATATTGACATTTCTGGGGATGATTTCTCCATATACAAATATGTCAGTTTATATGATGTATTTGTTTTTAAATTTACTTACATGTAGATTTATATGAAGGATACACTTCTCAGCTCCCAATTAGCCATGTCAGCATTATAGCTCTACATTGCCCTGAGAGGAATGCACTGGGGAAAAACCCTCACGATTTAGAAAAGCCCATTTATAATACAGGCTTCATTTGGGTGGTATTTGCAATGAGACTCTCATTGATGAAAGAACCTCCAACCAATTATCTTTGGACTTTATAAAACTTTGGAATCCCTAGAACCTATGAAGTTCATAAAAACTAATCGTAATTCTTCCTGAGTCCGAAAAAATGGAAATAAAGATACTTGCAGTAGGATTTTACAAGTCTATCTTCCCAAAAAAAAAAAAAAAAATGGAGCCCTGGGAAAATGTTATTTAGTCAATCAGAGCATGTATTTGTGTATATACATCCCCAAATATCCACCAGCAGGGGACATCACAGGTCTAGGGCTCTGCCATGAATGTCTAATCCCTACCGTGCATCTCAGGTCCATACATTGGAGAGAAGGGCAGGGGACACCAAGCCAAGCCCAGCAACTGAAGACACAGCACACTCTCATCCCAGCCTTCATACACCCCGTCCTTATACAGTGCATCAGGAGTCACTGGCAAAACTAAAATTCTCTACAAGATGTGCTGTATTCTCACTTTCAGTTAGATATTCAGAGCCAAAGCTAGAATAATGATTTACTATTGCCCTGGCCCAAAGCACGTCTCATCTTTTTCCCCTAACACCCATATTACTTGGCAAAGTAACATAAACCTGCTACCAGAGTCTAATCCACTTCTATAGCTAGCTATACATCTACATGTCCTCATTGTCTATAAAACAGCAAATATAAATGCTTTTGCATTTTTATTTGTTCAAATCCTACCCTCTTTTTAAGGTCCAGCTTTCTTATTTTGGAAATAACTTCCTCCTCTGAACAAGCGCAGGGCTCACTGTTTATATCTCTTATTATTCTTATCTCTTTCCATCCCATGACACATGCTCTTATATTCATGTCTCATTTCTCACAGGAAAATATTCCATTTCTTAAGGATAAAATCCATAGCTGTTTCTTCTCTGTATTTCCACAACACCTACTTTTCTTTAACATCTAGAAGGCACCCAACAAATGTCGGTTGTATCAGTGAATAAATAAATAACTTTTAGTTATGCTAAATAAATACAAGGGATCTTTCATAATATAGAAAAATGCATGCCCTGTCCATGTAGGTGGATGTAAGATGACAATGTGACTCTAAAAAAGAGAAAAAACTTGGCCTGGGCGTGCATGGAAAAACAAACATAAGGGACTCAACGGGAACAAATCACAAAATTCCAAGCTCTCTTCTATCTGCAGCTGTCCCTTCTCTTGAAATTACTTCTTGCCACAGTGATACAGCACTCGCACTGCTCATTGGGATACACAATCCGTCTTCAGGAGCTTGTAGTCACAGGAAGAAGAGAAGAGGGAAAAAATTCCTAAGCCCATTTCACCCATTGGTTTTGATCCCCAGTCAAGGCCATCCACCTGCAAAAAATCCCTCAACTATCACATTTCTACTGCTCTGGCCGATAACGAAGATAATTGTTTCATCCACTTTGTCAAAGCTGAAATGAAAAGAGGGCAAAGCAAAATGATGCCATCGTAAATCACGGGGCTGAGACAGCCAAAGAGGGACAAGATAGCAACTTCATTAAGGGTTATGTATTGTGCCATTAAGTTGGCAGGGGGGTCACCTTTTGTGTCACACCCGGCCTCTGTGATGCATTGCCAGCTCTTCTTTCCAATAAAATTAAACGGAGATGTAAAACTGATTAGGGCCATGTTTGCTTCAGCCTGTGGCAAAGGGAATGGTACAGGGAATAATTGATATAAGATTGCAACTGATGCATAATGACAGCAATTTCTCTTCCTGGTCATTTCATTGCTGACCTTGCCCATTAAAATAAGCCCAGCTGCCTTGGAGAAAGAGACACTTCATTTCCCGACACCCTATGGCCTCGTGGCATCTTCCATTTCCCCCCATCACCAGCCTTTACCAAAACAACAGAGCTAGAAATGCTGCAAGTCAGAGATTTGGAGAAGCGGCTGGTTCACATGATATGCACTGCAGACCCTTCATGCCACTGTTAGCATCTGTCTGAACTCCTTGACTCCCCACATGGTGGCTGCAGATGATTCTACACTTCACTAGTTTTTAGACCCTGCCATGCTGAACATCAGATTAGTGGCCTGCTTCGTCTGAACCTCAGATTCACAACATGAGGGCCTGTCTGTGTATTGTCATTGCTGAGGTATGGAAGCTGCTGGAAGCATAGAAAGGACTGACATTATTCTCACAATAACAAATCATGTCTTATAATGCTTTACGAATTCAACAATTTAGATAATCTCCATCCAAAGTCTACCCATTGTTCAATCAACAAATATTCATTAGAGGTCTGTTAGGTACCAAGCACTGTGCTAAACATTGACAATAGACAGTTATGTCTCTGCCTTCATGGGGCTCACAGCAGAGTGGCAGTTTCCACTGGAATAATATGGATGGCTCATGTGTGTTGAATGTTTATTATGTGCCAAGCACTACTCTATGCAATTTACATGCATTAACTCATGTAATCTTCAGAGCACCAAGAAAGTAATTATTATTATTATTCCCATTTTACAGATGAGAAAACAGAGAAGGCAGAGGTTAAGCACCCTGCCCTGGAAAATGGAGAGTAAGGAGAAGAACCGGTATTTCTTTCTTTCTTTCTTTCTTTCTTTTTTTTTTTGAGATGGAATCTTGCTCTGTCACCCAGGCTGGAACGCAATGATGTGATCTTGGCTCACTGCAACCTCCCCTTCCTGGGTTCAAGCCATTCTCTGGCCTCAGCCTCCCAAGTAGCTGGGATTACAGGTGCTAACTACAACACCCAGTTAATTTCTGTATTTTTAGTAGAGACAAGGTTTCATCATGTTGGCCAAACTGATCTCAAAATCCTGACCTCAGGTGATCCACCTGCCTCGGTCCCAAAATGCTGGGATTGTAGGCGTGAGCCACTGCGCTGGGCCAAGAACCAGTATTTCAGATGCCATGAGCTGAAGCCAGGAGCTCAACCTGAAGGAAACTATTTTATTAATTTTTTTTGTTTTTCTCTTAATTTATTCCCCACCTTGGTCAAATCACTGAAATATTTTATCCAGTCTTCAAGAAGAAAGAGAATGTCTTCATCAAAGAGAATTCATGCTAGAATCCTGTGCTTTCCAATGGGTCAGGACTGCCAACAACAACAATGGCAGTGACGTATATTCCAGTTTATTAACTGCATAATACCACTCACCTCATAAAAATGTTTTAGGGATTATATGTCGCTGTGGCTGCAAGCATACCATGTCTATGTGTCAAATCAATGAAAAGGTTGTCTGTGATTGCAATTGACACAAAGAGGAGGTTTCCCTCTCGTGATCTCCCTGTGTGGGAAAAATTCTGAGTCCCAGGGGACTCTCAGATCCAGTGGCACCCCTCAGCCTGGGGGGTCTCCTTCTTGCAGCCAGGGCAGCTTGCATTTATTATCCCACCATTTAATTAATAAACTTTTAATTAATAAACATTCGATTTCATATAATATACAATTATATACCATTTTCTTTCTTTTTATTTCACTTGGTGTCCGATGTTGGTGTTTTCATGGTGTATCCAGGTAAATGGGCAAAGCATATGGGTTCCTCCCGCAAATGTCTAATTTCAGTGTTGAAATCTGACCCCATGATGTTGGGATCAAGATCATGGTGAACAGCAGTGAAAAACATCTGGCAAACGAGGCATCCCAAAACAACATCTGTCACCCATATTCTCAACCTAGCTAAAAGGATTGTGGACTATGTGACTCCATGATTCTCCTGCCTTTGTCGGGAATCCCAGGAGTTACACATGCAGATAAATATGACCTAGTCATCACAGCGACCTCTGTGGCAATGAAGAGAGATCATTTCTTCAGCCTTTTTTTTTTTTTTTTGATACGAAGTCTCGCTCTGGTCACCCAGGCTGGAGTGCAGTGGCTGGAGGGCAATGGCTGGGGTGCAATGGCTGGAGGGTAATGGCACGATCTCGGCTCTGCCTCCCAGGTTCAAGCAATTCTCCTGCTTCAGCCTCCCGAGTAGCTGGGATTACAGGCACCTGCCACCACACCTGGCTAATTTTTGTTTTTTCAGTAGAGACCGGGTTTCACCATATTGGCCAGGCTGGTCTCAAACCCCTGACCTCAGGCAATCTGCCTGTCTCGGCCTCCCAAAGTGCTGGGATTACAGGCCTGAGCCACCATGCACAGCCTCTTCAGCCTCTTTTACCAGAAGCTTGCAACCTGGATCTGTTTGTCTGCCTGTCTGTCCAGCTGTCTGTCTTTTTCCCACCACATCCTAGACTGTGACTGAGTTCAGGGATTGCAGAGATTACAAGATTTCTTGTTGTAAATGACAAGAAACAGATGCTCTGCCAAAAAAGCGATCATACCAGAAATGGACTAAGTTAAACCAGACTACATCCACCCACCACATCTCACCATGACCCCGCACCTCAGGAAAGAGGAAAGCCTTAGAAGGCTTTGTATAAACGAAGGCAGGGCTGTGCACACTTCCCACTTGATGACTCATGCAACATGTAATCAGAGGCCCCATCCATATACCCATAAACAGCAAATGGAAAACAAACACTCTGAGCACACCCATGTCGTTTCCTTCCTCCTCCCCACCTCACCTACGCACTCCCACCATCCAGGCCCCAGGCCTCTGTGCTGGAAAGTCCAGCCAGGTGGACTCTGTGAATGCTGGGATGATAAATGCAAGCTGCCCTGGCTGCAAGAAGGAGACGCCCAGGCTAAGGGATGCCACTGGATCTGAGAGCCTCCTGGGGCTCAGGACTTTTCCCACACAGGGAGATCACGAGAGGGAAACCTCCTCTTCGTGTCAACTGCAATCACAGACAACTTTTTCATTGATATGACACATAGATATGGAATGCTTGCAGCCATAATGACATATAATCCCTAAATATTTTTACGAGGTGACTGATATTTTCCTTAGTTTGCGACAACCAGTGAAACCCGGCTCAGAGATCGGCTGGAGGCTGCACAGCACTGAGGGATGATCTGCTTCCAGAAGAAAAGAATTTCCACTACTCCATAGGAGAAAGGTAAATTTGCTTAAGTGCAGACTCACATCACATCAGCCCCTCTGACCCACTCAGAACTGCTTCCCAGTCAATGGTCAAAGAAGCGGGCAGGAGCCTCCACCTCCCACGTCTACCCCATGCCTGACTTAAATGTTCTCAGAAAGCCAAGAATTCACTTCCCTTCCCTCCATCCAGGCAGGCAGGGCCCACATGGGGCTGAAATGCCGAGGTAGCCAGAGAAACAGAGCCCATAGCTAGAAGTTGTCAAGGGCCTGTGGGCTGCACGCATCCTTAAAAGAAACAGGATGGGCAGAAGATGTTCATTATTTAGATCCTCATTAACAAAATGATATTTACCTTGAATATGCTCCTGCAGAAAACAGTTGGGATTGGGCCCACTGCTTCACCTTTCCCCAAGCAACAATGCTCAAATGGAGGTGGTGGGCCTCCTGTCTGTTTCATTCCCCATCTCTCTATTCCAATCCTGCTCTTTCTATGTGAACAATAGATGGCCTCCAAAAGAAAGAAAGAAAGACAGAAAGAAAGAAAGAAAGAAAAAAGGGAGAAAGGGAGACGAAAGAGAGAGAGAGAGAAAGAGAAAGAGAAAAAGAAAGAAAGAAAGGGAGAAAGGGAGATGAAAGAGAGAGAGAAAGAGAAAGAGAAAAAGAAAGAAAGAAAGGGAGAAAGGGAGATGAAAGAGAGAGAAAGAGAAAGAGAAAAAGAAAGAAAGAAGAAAGACAAAGAAAGAAAGAAAGAGAAGAAAGAAAGAGAAAGAAAGAAAAGAAAGAGAAAAAGAAGGAAACAAAGAAAGAGGAGAGAGGGAGGGAAGGAAGGAGAGAAAGAGAGAAGAACAAGCTTAGGGAAGAAAATATCTGAAATTGAAGGATTCATCCCAGTAAAAGTAGATGGAAGCCTCATGGCTAGCAATGCTTTAAAGAAAAACAAACTTTCATTATTCGGTTAACAAAAGAAAGTTTTAAGTCTTAGCAATGTACTGGCCAGGAGGGAATGTGAAGATGAATGAGATGCTTTGCTTGGCCTTAAAGAGTCCTACTGGGTGTTTCTCAGCGCCTTCCAGGGACAGTTGCTGCACACGATCACACACTGACACCTGCCCTCTGCCTTGACTGTTAAAGCTGGAGCCAGAAATCCAAAGATGTGGATTCTGGAACTGGAGCCAGAAAAAGTGTGGAATGCAGAATTCTCACAAGGCCGCTCTCACTGTTATTCTCTATGCCAACATGGCACCAAATTCCTGGAAACTGCTCCAGAGTACCTTTTCCTACATCCTTACTTAATTTGCCAAAACCCTGTGGCACTTCAGAATCTGCCACAGGGTTTTTCAGAGGCTGAGTAGTGGGCTAAATCCCTGATTGCACTCTGACCAGACAGAACAGCCCCTTCTCCATCTATCAATCAGACGTAATCATAATGTTGAATTTGGAGAAAGGTTTTCCCCTGGTGAAATATAAACCACTTTTGAAAACCACTGAAGAGGTTATCTGAGCTATTTTCCAGCTCCAATATTTGGTGACATAGGATTGTTTTCTGTGATTAAAAGTCCACTTGTGTAGGGTCAGTGCTCACAGAAAGACTGTCCCAAATCTACCTCGTGCAGGAGATTGTCATCACTGAAGGAAAATAGCAGAGCCAAGCCCTTCAGTTGCCCAGACCCATGTAACTGACAATGGCTGACTCATTCAACAAATATTTACTGAGAACTGCAACATGACAGCAGTGTGCCAGCTGTTGACTTCGTGAGAATCGAGAATCGGGCTCCATGGAAACTCCCCAGAGTCCGGGGCTTAACAGTACTTTGGGTCAGGCTGACCTGGGCTCCAGCCTGGGCTCACTGTCTGTGCGATCACTAAAGGTTTCTCACTCTTTCTGAGCCTCAGCCTCCTTGTAAGAATAATGTCGTGAAGATCCGTGAGTCATGCTGAAAGTGCACAGCACAATGAGTGTGAAAACACAGAGCACATAAAAACGTCATGATGAGTACTGTCATAAAGTGCAGTTGCTTACTCTTTCTCCCCTGAACTCTCAGGCCTCTATAAACTGGTATCTCTGACTTCCGTTACCACCCTTCCCCTTCAACTTCTGATTGGGCCAGAGGGATCGTTCTTCATTCTTATTCATGCTTGAAGGCCAAATTCAAATGTCATCTCCTCTGCTAAGGCATTCTTAATTCTCAGAAGCAAAATTAAACTTTGAGATTCCCAGTGCATACTTCTGTTTTTTCCATTATAGAAATTGATACATTGTATACATTCATTTATGCAGCAAATATTTATTGAGTGTCTACCAGGTGCCAAGCCTTGCTCTAAGCCCCATGGAATACATCAGGGACACCAGACAATAACCTGTTTGTGTGTCAGTCTCTGATCCCCCAGTTCCCACATGGTGAGAGAGAAGGATCCCAGCGGCTTTCCTCCACCCAGCTAAATGTCTCAACCAACGTGCTCAACAGGAGTTTTCTTAAGTGGGCAAGTGAATCTGATAGCTATGCCTGTGGTCACTGGATCTGCAAGAGTGGATGTACAAGAGCTGCCTTCCTACGGTAGTTTGAGAATCCACAGGTGGCTGGGCAAACCTTGAGTTGCCTTTCACAGTCCATGGGTTGCAACATCCCAGCCCTCAGCTCCACACCCTATTACCTGCATCTGCTGCTAGGAACTAAGGCAGGAGAGAAAAATCAGGGTAGAGATAGAAGATATGGCAGAGGTTAACACACGTTTTAAACTTCAAAATGTGATGAATGCCTAGGGACCTATGGAGACCTACAGGAACCCTGAGTTCACAACAGGTGCACACACTTGGGGCCCCATGGTTGGTCCAGCCACTTGGATCAGGCCCGTGGACAAGCTCCTGGGAGAGACCACAGCCCCAGACTCTTCCAAGAGGAGATTAGCAAGGATTTATATTTCTGCTCCAGCCCCCTCTCACCTTCTAGCATTTGGAAAAGACGTCATAAAAGCCAGCCTGGCCACAAGGGAACAGCAGCTAAAGTCGGGGACGAACAGAACAAAGAGAGCTCAGCTGATGTGCAACAGCTCTCTCCCTGGAGGATTCCTCCTCACACACTTCAGTGCCATTTAAGGCAGAGGCAGGGAACAAAAGAATAATAGGGAAGGAACTAAGTGGCTAAAATGTTCCAATCCCCAAATCTCATTATCAGCTTGTGGCACTGCCTGGATACCTGTGGTTAAAGGCAGAGAAGCTGATGCACCATCTACAGAAAACATGAGGCCAGCACAAGTCATGAATCAAAAGCTTGAGAGGTGTGTGTGTGTGTGTGTGTGTGTGTGTGTGTGTCCATGTTCTCATGTAGATACACACAGTAAGGGAGCATTGTTTCAGGTCTACTGTGTTTCCAGTGTCCTTCTTTAGCTAATAACAACTGATGGTAAGTTGGGGGAGGGGCCAAGACAAAGGAAAGGAATGAATAAAATATTGCCGTGGGTGGCTTGAAGCAAAGCAAATCCAAGATGCCCCAAAGCAGCTCAGCTGCTCGCAGAGTTTTCTTAGAAAGGCAACCACCAAGAGTAGCATTCCAGCTTCCTTCTGCTTGAGGGTAATAATGGGCACAGAGAGCTGTCACCATTGCGCTGCTCAGAAAAGATTCTTACCAAACCCTTCAAGTTTCAGATAATATCTGTAATCTGATGCTACTTTTCACTTAGCATTGTGCCAGGCACAGAGCAAGTACTTAGCATGGGCTCATTGAATATATGAATGAATGAATGAATGAATGAGTGAATGAGATCAGGGGACAGCTGTTTCCATCAGAAAACATTAAGGCTGAGTATGGAGGGGGAAAGGGAGGTCAGAAGGATAAGAGGAGCTGGAACCACTGAGTTGTCTTAGACAAATCAATAGCATGTTATGGGTATGGCCCGCTCTTTACTTGCAAGTCACAAGGGGAGCTACAGAGATATAAGACATCAGCCTGTCCTCAGGGAGCATATGATCCAGAGCTGAGGGCCAATGTGTGCACAAATGTTGGTGAACAAAAACAACGACGGTCACAAAAAGCAGCACAGGGAAAGTGACAGCAACAGAAGCTCCAGCAAGAAACAGCACAGGACAAAACGTAGGTGTCAACAGCAAGGGTCCTCCAAATTGCAAGGGCGCTTTTATTCTGGACTCTGACAGCGGGGAGCAGAGGCTTCAGGAAGTGCAGCACCCATATGGCCTTCCAGGCGGCAAGAGGACAGCTGGAACCCCCGGCTCCACGAGGCACCTCTCCCTCCCGTACCTGTTGGCCAGTCCTGCCGACTCAAAGAGTCGGGTGCTGATGGCAAAGGGATTTTTGTAACGTCTTTATATAGATGAGTTAATGTAAAGGCTTTCCAACGTAAGCATGTTTTTCTGTTCCTTCTCTCTGACCTTGGCATTTTCTTTCTCCATTCCAGTCTCAGTGCTGTCCTGTGGCCAGGTTTGCCTCTCATTTGTCAATGTTATTATTGAATTTTCAAATGCCAGTAGTACACATAAATCAATGGCTTTCTTCTCCCTACTGGCATATCCCTGCCACATGTGGTCATTCATTTTTTTAATAAGTCCTCCTCTCCTTTCACCCATTTATAAAAATGCATCTTGTTCCCCCACCACCGTCCATCACTCGGTGAGCGCAGCTATTTGTTGCCCCTGAGTGCTTATTCATCAACGTTTTCAAAAGCAAAATCACTCTTCGCCTCCTGCTCTTATTGTGCCATCAATCTTGACCGGAGGATCAATAAACTTCGCTTCTGCAATTTTCCCCCCCTTTCGGAGCCGACTCTCTCCAAAGTGCAGTCTTTTTATTTACATTTTTAACTGATCATCAGCGGAGGGGGGACGGCAGTGTCAGGGAAGCGAAGGGCTTTCATTTGCTCCCGAGGCAGCAATAACCATCCGTGCATCCGTCATTTAACACGGTAACCCAGTGAAATGGATACTCGACTCTTCCCTGTCCAGGGTCCACCCGCGTAAATCATAACCCAGGGAAACAAAAGCCTGGCCTGAGCAGTGTGTCTTGCCGGCAGGCAAGCAGGGAACGAGGCTGAGTGACTCACCCTCTCCAAGTCTGGTTGGAGGAGAGGCACATGGTTTCCAGGAATTTCTTTGCATTGTTTTATATGCATTAAGGGAAAATTAAAATAAAGGGATCTGAAGTGTTGAGAAAATGAAAGAAGGCTGAATTTAAAATCGGCAGACATATAAGGCCAGGTTGGCAAAGGGGCCTTGAATTGACTGGCTCATTAAATCTCCTCGAGGCTTGTAGACACATCAAGTTCACAGGGCTCTTGCCTGCTATTAATGCTTGCAGCAAGGTGGGGCAATGTCCAAATTGCAAAGCTCCACGAGGCAAGTGAGCTGCCTATGAATTCAGAGGGATTGTTGTTTAACCCACCCTAAGAGCACTTCCTCAAGTCTGAACTGAAACACAAGTACGATAACACGGATTTGACAACCCAACATCCACTGAGGCTTAAAGCCTGTTGTCTTTCTTGGTTTGGTTTTTGCTTCACTATTGAAATTTTTGAACTGCTTGAGGGCATCCAGGTAGTCAGGCTGGCTAACCTACTCGGGAAGCTTGCCAGGTGATCACTAAGTACTGTAAAGTGTTAATGGTACCCTCTCTCCCACCACTAGTGTTCTCAGCTTAATGAAGAATTATACAGACTAAAGGAAGCTGGGGAAAAGGACTCACACTTTTGCACACCTACCCTGCTCCAGGTGCTCCGCATCTGCTACCACGCAGATTGTTACAGCAACGCGCCAGGTAAGTTCTGTGTCCATAATTCAAGGGTGAGTCAATTGCCATACCTGGCCCAAGCCACAAATTTTGGAAGCCACAAAGACTTCCAAAGTCTTTTCATTAGCTAATACAATCTCAAGTCCTCAGGAGTCATCTGACTCAGACCAGGGAAGTCCATGGAGGAGTTCTATGGGGAGTGCCTGCATCTGATCTAAGAGGACAGCCTCCTTTTCCACTCCTAGAATCATCAAACTCCTGTCATAGGTTTTGGTGACAAAGGAAATTCAGGGTCCAAGAGTTAAAGCTGCCTCAGGAGTCAGGCCTCCAAGACCCAGTAGGGCTGGAGCAAAGCAATGCGTTGCATGATGGACGATCTATTCCAAAGTGGAGCTGGGTGGCCACTGCTCTCGAGGAAGTCCCTTCCCCTTCCTGATCCTCAGCTTCCTCACCTCTAAGATTAGGGAGTTGGACTCAATGATGCCTAAGGTCTCTCCTAGATGTGAAATTGCTATAATCCCTTCAGCGTTTCCATTGGCATTTTTGGCAAAGGTAAGTAGCTTGGGATACACAGAGCTGACCCGAGTATGGCATCTTTAGATATGAAGCCCTCACTGTCTTCCACTCTGTGGGACCCCAGGGTGCCAGGATCGAGAGAATTTGCAGTGACACTTGGCAAATACATGCTGAATTCTCTCTTTAATCTCTTCAGTTATAATATGGGAGCAATCAGATTTGATGGAAGACATTGCTTGAGGGGCTTTAGATATTTGGATTCATATTTTTGAATTTCATGGGGAAGTAAAGTTTTGAAATTAAAAAATGTAAGATGGGCCAGGCGTGATAGCTCATGCCTATAATCCTAGTACTATGGGAGGCCAAGGCAGGCATATCACAAGGTCAGGAGTTCGAGACCAGCCTGGCCAACATGGTAAAACCCCATCTCTACTAAAAATAAAAAATAAAAAAAAACTAGCTGGGCGTGGTGGGAGGCACTTGTAATCCCAGCTACTTGGGAGGCTGAGGCAGGAGAATCGCTTGAAGCCAGGAGGCAGAGGTTGCAGTGAGCCGAGATCACACCACTATACTCCAGCCCAGGTGACAGTGCAAGACTCCATCTCAGAATATATACATATACATATATGTGTGTATATATATATACATATATGTATATGTGTGTGTGTGTGTGTATATATATATATATATGAGATAAGTAAAATCTTCAGGGCCTAACGTCATGTTGTCAATTTTTTAATTGGCTCCATGAGGGCACTGATAACAATGACGATCTACTGTCACCATTATATCACCATGAACAAATATTTTTATTCCCAATGCTAAAAAAAGGAGGTAATCACTAGAGACAGCCACCAGTCCACAGACTATCATTTGGAACAACTGGGCTAATCCCATTTACCTATCAAACTAAAAAAGGTATGTTCAAGGAGAGAGACTGTGCAGTGAGGATAGTGAGGACCATGCTGATGATCTCATCTTTGAGTTGCATGCACGCTTAGTGCACAGCTCACTAATACACACACAATACTTATTTTCTGTTGTTAAGTACATAAGTCTCTGTCCCTTTAAAGAGACTATACATACCTTAAATACTGGGGCCATGTCTTCCCTTGGGTTTTTCATCACCAAGTAGAATTAATCCTGTTACTGGGTTGTGCCTTTCTGAGATTGGAGGATGAGCTCATTTATGTGGCTAAACTGAGCAGATGGTAAGAGTGGGCTGAGGTGAAACGGACAGGTTCCTGGAGGTCATGTCAGTTGAACCTATGGATGTACAAGCAGCCAGGTCCAGAGCTCTGGGCACAGACCCTGGGCAGCTTGTCCAACTGCTTCCTAGTTCCCCTGGAGCCCATAGCTATCACTAATCTAGACAGGGCTGCCGAGTGAGCCACAGAACCAAGAGAAAATACAAATTCTGACCAGAGAAATCTAGAAACACCACTGCCTGTGCCTTGCTTACCCCGTGAGAGTGACGTAAGGAGAAATAGGACCCTCAATCAATTACCATCGGCTCCAAAATGGCTGACTTGAGCGAACACAGCAGAAGATGCTGGCTCATCAGCTCTGTGTTCTAAGTTAATCCCAGGAAAGCACTAGAAAATACACAACTTTGCCTGAACACCAGCCAAGCTGTCAATCGCGGGGCTGCTTCAGTCCTGGGCACCAGGCTTATGCAACTTCAACTGTTTTGCTAATAGGCCAGAAATAAACAACGAGTGACTGGTCATTTTTAAAAGCCAGCTCCCCTGCAAGGGGAAGAGAGAGGAAGCCAAGGGGCTGAGGGAGGAAGTGCCTGCCAAGATAATAAATACAGACCAAAATCTCCAACATTTTGTGGTTTGACACTTAATTGATTAACTAATTTGAGGCAACAAGATTTAATGTTCCTTCAGATTAGCGTCGAAGGGGTAATTATAGCTAAAGCTCCCATCTCCAAAGACCGTGGCCCCTGCAGCTCCTCACGGGCCAACGCTGCATTAAAGCCCACATATTACGACCCAGAGATACAAAAGGTTTTTTGGAACACGTCCCTTTTCAGCTCTGCGTGCTGGGATTGCTCTGGAAAGGTCATTTGGTGCCTTATCAGCATAGACAAAATCCCCTGCCTATAATGTATGTGTTTATTCTCAAATTAAATATATTAATGTATTATTTGTTCTTAAAATGTCATGGAATAGATAGTGAGCTTCGCCCTCCTGGCAGACCTTTGAAGCTTAAGGAGTAATGTAATAATAGTACATTAATCCATAGGCCGTTCAGTCATCTCCCTGCGGAGGCCCCGGCCTCTGGTACATGCTCCAAAATGCTGGATTTTCTGCACATGTTCCTAAGAGTCTATTTCTTTAACATCAGCTGGCGTGATAGAGCGGGTTCTACTGAAGCTAAGAAAAGGCAGGTACCTCTATTATTTAGGTGGAATAATCCTACCACGAACTTGAAAATAGGCAGTGGCTTATGTGCCCAAGGGTAAAAAAAAAAAAAAAGGAAATTGGAAAGGGAGCCTAGAAGCAATAAAACTTTCTTTCTTTGCCAGTCTCCTTTGGCCAAGTTTTCACAGGAAGCATGACTGAATGTGCTGTGTGATCCCAGCGTAGGGGGCTGGAGATCAGATTGGCCCAAGAGGTGGTAAATGCAACTGTAGTCAACAAGGGCACATACAGTGCTTAGGTGGGGCCTTGGCTTGGTGCTGCCAGCCCCTCGATGTTGGGAGGCACAGACAGGAAGGAGCATGGAGGCGGAAGATTTTAAACCCAAACACCCTTGCATCTGCTCCAGCAAAAGGTAAACAGGTCTGCTTAGGTGTTATTGAAGTAATTCTACTTCCATCCTTGGACCACTCCATTCTTCTTACTTCTGGCATTTGTAGCCCCAATTCGATTGGACCTTGGACTGGATTCTAGTTGCATCTCCACTTCCTGCCTCATCCCAACCTGGTATCTGTTGATGTGTTTGCTTCCAGCTCTGATCTTGGGCTCCCAGCCTGTGTTTCATGAGTGTTCCAGGTTGAATGTGGGGCTACACCTTCACCCTTCTGGGTTTACTGTTGGGCTTCTCCATACCAAGTAGCTAAAGTCTTAGGTAGGGTCCCCTGGAAGCTGACTTTGAGAAGTGCATGATTAATTAGAAAGCCATCTCCCTCTAAGGAGGCAGGGAAAGCAGGACTGAACACTGGGAAGCTGATCCAAAATTAAGGCTTCAAATCAGTCCTGGAGCTTTGGATCTTGGAAGGCCCTTGGAAGGCCTTTGGATCTTGGACCTTGGAAGAAGCAGTTCCCTAGGCAGGGCAGTTCCCAGCAACTGTCCATCTGTCATCTATCAGCAACCAATGTTCCCAGGAGCCAATGTTCTCCGGAGCCCAGGTTCCCAGCAGCTGGGGGACAGAGGCATTGGCCAGAAGAGGGGCTGTGCCTAGGAGAAACGTCACAGTATGCACTACATGTAGTGCTCTCTCCTGTTGGGTGTCTCTGGACTACCCTTCAGCCTTTTCCTGAGAAATTAACCTACTTTCTATTCTAACCAGCAGTTCTGTCCCTCTGCTGCCCTCTGGTGGCTACCGATACAACTACCCCAAGCAGTAAAGCCCATTGGACCCGATGTGCCAAAGTGTGGGTCCATATTGCGTGATGTGCAGTGAGAATTGGTGACCACCAAGCTCTTCTTACAAGTCAGTGGGCACTAGCAAGATGCCAAGATGTCACTGACATTGAAGAGAGCCTTCTCTCCACGTTTTTATTTCACTCTTTCAGGAAATGAAATTATATGCCCTTAGAACTTCATTTATTTAAGTCTTGAAGGCTTTGGGGTCTTTAGGAGGTTCCTGATTAAGATAGATTACTCTTTGGATGGTGGAAATATCATTCCTTATTAAATAGTTTCCTGGTAGGATTCTTTGAGAGCAAGACCTTTCAGGGAATAGAATGTGAGATATGGGAGTAGAGAGGAATCAGTTACAGACGCTCACCACTTCTGCATAACCAGGGCTGCCCAATGTTGATCGGATGGCATTTTCTGCTTTGCAAACTCTAGGGATATCTGTTTTTCAGGAGGCAAAATTCGGTATGATGTAAAAGGAACAAGGATCAGAGTTACCGGATCTGTCTTCAAGCCCAGTTCTGCCACTTACTGAGTATGTAGTATTGCAATTAACACTACACTATCACTTATCCAAAGATCAGTTTCTGCATCTACAAAATGTGATAATACCTCAACAAGTTGTTTGCAGGAGATTAAATTTTGTGCACGTGTCAAAGCACACTGCAAAGTGCTGTGTTATTCAATAACTACCAGAGCAGAGACCAATTTGAAGACATTTTCTGATGAACTCCAAAATGTCCTTCTCCAAAACACAAGGAACAAAGTGACTGAGTACTATTTTTTTTTTTTTTTTTTTGAGACAGAGTCTCTCTGTTGCCCAGGCTGGAGTGCAATAGCTCAGTCTCAGCTTACTGCAACCTCCTCCTCCTAGGTTCAAGCAATTCTCCCAATTCAGCCTCCTGAGTAGCCGCATCTACAGGCGCGTACCACCATGCCAAGCTACCTTTTTGTATTTTTTGATAAAGAAAGGGTTTTACCATGTTAGCCAGGATGGTCTCCATCTCCTGACTTCATGATCTGCCCGCCTTAGCC
The DNA here is from genome assembly GCF_030222135.1 of Aotus nancymaae. Classification (NCBI taxonomy): domain Eukaryota; kingdom Metazoa; phylum Chordata; class Mammalia; order Primates; family Aotidae; genus Aotus; species Aotus nancymaae. The sequence goes on along the minus strand of NW_026988494.1, from coordinate 2,273,592 downwards.
TCCCAAAGTGCTGGGATTATAGGCGTAAGTCCTGAGTACTATTAATACAAACCTCAACCTGACACACCAGCTTTTCCGTGGATTCAGGTAAGTCCATCCAGAGAGTGAGACGATTTTCCATAGCAATCACTAAAGCACATGAATACCATTCAGGTGTGAAGATAATCTAAGTGGAACTATGCAAAGGTTACCATGAACCTTGCTTACCTTTGTATATTCCCAAAGTTACTTCCTGCTGCGGAAACAGGAGGAAATCTTTGGGGGATGGCGCAGCCTTCCACCAGGCTTCAGGTAAAGCTGGAAGGTGTGTCGGCTAGAACGGAGGCTGTGTGCTCACCCTAGAAAGGTCCACTCTCCTCGGCAAGTGCTTTCCAACTGGGGGGAACAAACTCAGTTTCATTTTGTTTTGTTTTTTTTTTAATGCAGAAGATATCTCCACAACAGAACTGAATCGTCAGACTGTTGAGACATATTGAGAGAATGTTTTCAATCAATAAAGGACTTCAGACAGATGAAGTCAGGGATGAAGTTAGATCATTGGACTAGATGTCTGGAAGTAAAATCACACTTAGAGTTCACAAGGATGCACCAGAGCCCACCAGGTTATGCTGACATCACACCTCTCTAATACAGAATGGGTTAGCAAGAGACGGCTGGGTCCTTGCATACATCATCTTTGTAAGAAATTTTGTAAATTAATTTTTAAAACTAACTCTCAAATGTATGTATAAGTGCATATGTCCACACACACCAATATACAATATATGACCCAACATACTTCGCATATATGCCAGACACTTAACTGACAACAACAAATATTGTTGTCAAGAATGCAGGCAAGAATCAGAAAGAAGTAAGAAAATATGTCTGAAAAACGAAGGTGAATGAAACTGAAATAAACTGAAACTGAAAAAGAATGCATGTGTACATGCGTGCATGCACATGTGTAAGAAACAGTCATAGGAACTCAAAAGAGGCCGTTTACAGTCAGGACAAACAGCTTCAAGAGGCCCTGAAAGCATCCTCACATCACCGTGCAGTAAAACAACTGCCCCATTAGTGATGTTGAGGCGGTAGGAAGCACTTGGCATATGTATTATGTTTAGTGCAGGGTACTTTGTTTCAGCAGAAATGAAAGTGAATAGTTCAAAATTATATTCATTAAGAATGCTTTTTCTTTTTTTGAGATGGAGTCTTGCTCTGTCACCAGGCTGGAGTGCAACAGCACGATCTCAGCTCACTGCAACCTCCACCTCCTGGGTTCAGGCAATTCCCCTGCCTCAGCCTCCCGAGTAGCTGGGCGTACAGGCACATGCCACCACGCCCAGCCAATTTTTTGTATTTTAGCAGAGATGAGGTTTCACCATGTTGGCCAGGGTGGTCTCAATCCCCTGACCTTGTGATCCACCTGCCTCAGACTCCCGAAGTGCTGAGATTATAGGCGTGAGCCACCGCACCCAGCCAAGAATGCTTTTTTTTTAAGTTTGTATACAGAAGACAGTAAAACTTCAGTTGTCATGAAAATCTACAAGTGTAGAGTATGTCATTTTCCCAAAGCTGGTGTGTGTGTGTGTGTGTGTGTGTGTGTGTGTGTCTGTGTGTGTGTGTGAGAGAGAGAGAGAGAAACCTCCACTACTTTTACCAAAGAGATGAAGAAGTATCTTATGACTAGAACTGAAATACACATTTTGTAGAGAAGTGAAAACAGGAGTAAATGCTGGTGCTGCATCTGCTCCAGGATCCACTCTGTTACCATCAAGCTTCTCAGAAAATTCCCAAATATAAGCAGGCACATGGGGAGAGCAGGCACAGGAAATGACACTGTTTGCCAAGAGAAGCCATTTCCATTGACTCCACAGACATCAGTGGGTCAGGCTGTTCCCCAAACCATCTTCTGGATCTCTGTTTTCATTTATTTATTTATTTATTTATTTGTACAGCCAATGGGAAGATACGTGGGCAAATGTCAAATATTTAGATATTTTGAGACAGACCGTGGTGAGAGCCACGATTTTCATAGATTATTTCCTTTCCGAAGCAGCCAGCACAGGGGCCCCAGGAAACAGCAGAGCTTTCGTCTTCATAGCAGTGACCAGACCTGCTTGTCTCAAAAGGGTCTGGAAGATATTAGTCCACGTTCCCTCACTTCTCCACATCCACAGCTGCCAGGGGGACTGAACTGAGCTCCAGAGGAGCTGGGCCAACTAGAAAGCGGGGCCTCTTAAAATACAGAGAACAGGGCAGCAGTAGAGGGAAACAATTACCATTTTTTTCCCTTTTGCAGATTTTTCTGAACCTAGGCCTTGCATAATAATAGAGACTCCAGAATAATCTAAACCGAGGGCCATCCTCCAAGTCACTTTGCCAACCAGGCTTGAAAGAGAGCTGTCCAGAAACAGCCAGGATTTCAGCCCCGTAGCTGGCAGCACGCACATCTACGTGATGGCAGAGAGATAGGAGAGGAGTCTTTTCCCACATAACCCTTGTTCGTGGAACCATAAAGGTCACAGAAAAAAATACCAGGCTGAGATCCTTTCCTTCTGTTTCTGTAATGGTATTAGCAACGACTCTTTCTTACTCAATCGCACTCCCAAAGGATTTTCAATAAACTTTTTATGTGCCATAACTGTTACATTAAATAAAGCTGAAAGTATTGAGTAAACCAACTGTAAATCACTTTAGATGCCTTGGAATTACATTAAGTGTGAGAATTATAGATCTTTTGCTGCTTGCAGAAACAGAGGAACGACAGAGCCAGGGATTTTTATGCTGCCAGCCTTTTGAAGATTTTTTAAATTATTTCTTTATGCTCCACGACAACCATCTCTTGTAAATGACTTGTTCAGGGGCAAACGAGGGGCAGGGAGGGGAAGGAAGAGCAGTTGGTTTGGGGCTAGCAGGGAAAAGATGCCTTGCAAAGGGAAAAATAAATAGCCCTGCGTTTTCTCTCCCTTTCAGACTCAGTTACTACGGGCTTGAACTTTTCATTTTTAAAAAATGTTTTCAGGTTTGTACATTTTTTATGGAATGATGATGGATGGGAGCCAAACAGTGTTTCACGGGGTGCGTGTGCCTGTCCACAAACGCACTCTGTTCCCTGGCTTCCAAAGCCAGTTCCATTCCATTCTCACCAGCTGTTATTTTTGTGAAGTTAAAACCCTTGCTTTTATGGTATTCCTGTTCAACCGTCTTCCCAAGGCCTTACAGGGTCAGGTCTGTGTTTTAAAGGGAATTGTCAGACTGCTGGAAATGGAGGAAGTTTGGAGTGAATGTTGATAAAAACGGAAATCTCCCAGACTGATGCTCCACAGTGCCTCCTTTGATGTCCAAGCAGGTTTGATTTTGTTTGGGGAAACAGTTTAAGGCTGCTTTCCAACTGTCTGCATGGTTTTTCTCATCGTCCAGTCCCAGCAACAAAATAATGATCCGGGGCTGGTGACATCAGGACAAGAGCCACAAGAGTCAAAGTGATGTCAGGAACTTATAGTCAGGTTCCCTTCAAGAAGAGCAGAGGCTAAAAGAAATCAACGTCATGCCAGATGTGGGCGTGGCTGATGAATAATTCACAGAAATTCATAGAAAGGTTAGAGGCAGGATCATGGGGGGAAAAGAAGTCTGAATTTATGTGCCCCAGTCTAACAGTGGGAAGCATTAAAAGCCAGAGGATACCAGAACATGAAGCTAACCTGTGACCTATTAATTTAATTAGGTCAACCGCTAAAGGCCCTATTACTATGTTGTAATCTATTTTTTTTTTTTAATCAAAAAAATCTCTGCTTCAGCCAGTCTATGGATATGTAAGTAATGGGGACTAGTGTGTCACTCACATGATTTGGGCTCATAATTGGAGTCGGGGAGACCAGATAACCGCACGGTAAATAGCAGAAAACAGTCAAAGAGGCTGTGAAACGCAGCGAGGATTTTGTAGTATAAGTCATAACATTTCAGGAACTTGGAGAGGGATGGTGATCGGAGGGAGTGGAGGTATTCATGGAAGAGGAGCTACCCAAGCCTGTGCTTATTGGATGGACTGTTCTACAGCTTATGGAGAAATTTCAGAAGAAAGAAAGCAGCAGTAAAAAGCAAATGACTGCAGGGTAGAGGGGGATACAGAGGGGAAGGAGAAGGCAGCCACTGAAGTCAGTGAGGTGGGGTGGGTTGCAGGGATGCCTTGAATGCCAGGGAGATCCCATAGGCCAAGGAAATAGGGTTTTCTCTAGCAGGAAAAAGCAAGGAAATCAATGTCTGTGTGAATTTCTACCAACATTCTGACCACGGGCCATCGCAACAGTTATACCTGCCTTGACCAAGAATTGCATCTAGGCCAACAAGAGGCTAAGGTTGAAATGGAAAGTGCTCATGCTGGAAAAGCCTCTGAGAAGGACCAGACCACGACGCTGGGGAGGCAACAGAGAAAGAGGAGTAGGACGGAAGGTGACACTGCCTGTCCCCCAGCCCTTACCTCACCCGGGAGGCTGTGCAGTGACATCCAGTCAGGTCGTGGAGCATCACTTGCCCCAAAGCAATGCGTTGGGAACCCCAAGATCTGGGTTTTAGCCTTGACACTGACACTGATTGGTTATATGACATGGAGCAAATTGCTGTCCTGATCTTGGGGCCTCTGCTAGAGGCTGGACAATCTGGGAAGTCATTTTTTTTCTCCCTCTCTCTTTTTTTTTTTTTTTTTTTTTGAGAGACAGTCTCACTCTCTGTGGCCAGGCTAGAGTGCAGTGGCACGATCTCAGCTCTCTGCAACCTCTGCCTCCTGGGTTCAAGCAATTCTTATGCCTCAGCCTCCCAAGTAGCTGGGACTCCAGGCATGCGTCACCACACCCAGCTAATTTTTTTGTATTTTTAGTAGAGACAGGGTTTCACCATGTTGGCCAGGATAGTCTCCATCTCCTATTCCAATGGCTGTGGCCACTTTGCCTTGCTCTGTCCCTAAATAACAGGCCAGAGAGAGTAGAGCAGAGCCCTCTTCTTTGGCTGTGGGACCAAAGGCCACAATGAGATCTGCTATCCAAATCCATCCATATAGAATCATAGAAAGTGCTTCTTCATTGAGATTTCTCAACTGCCTTTCTCAACTGAGCCTTTGTCTAAGCTGCCCCAGAGCCTCAACATCCACCCCATAAGATGAGGAAGCAATTAATGAATGGAAGTGCCTGCAATTGCAAGGGCTGGTTATCTCCTGGGGGTCACCCTCATCCAGTTTAGTCATCACCTGTGGCTATGCAGGTAGGTTCACAGTGGCCTGTGATGTAGCTTAAGGAGCCAGAAAGCCCATGTCCCAGGTTCTCCCTGACTGTCCCCAGAGGTGGGCGGATCACGAGGCTCTCAAAATAACATCCATATGCACCGCAAGGTTCACTGTGACATCAAGACTATAAGAAAGTGTAGATACATGTGTTAACATTTTAGTGAACACATAAATGAATGAATGAATAAGAGCAAATTCAGGATGGGTCCTTAGGCAGGGTGGATTCTGAATAAGACAGCCAACGCAATTCCATACCCAGCACCTCTGCTTACTATACAGATATGGAGAGGAAATATGTGAAAACTCAACAAATATTTATTGGGGCCGACTCTGAGCCAGAAACTGTCTGGGCTGGAAGATAAAACAGTGAATTAAAACGGGCAGAGTACTGGCTCTGCAGCGTCACATCCCAGAGGGGTGACAGCCAGTGAATCAGTTTAACACACAAATGCAACCGTTTCAGAGAGTGGGGAAGACAAGCCCTAATTTGGGGGATAGGAGTGGTGACAGGAAGGCAGGACATACAGGACAGGCAGCCAAGGAAGTCGCCATGGAGGAGGTCACATCTGAGTTGAGGTGACCAGATCTTAGTTGACGTGATCAGATCATATCTTAATGATGATAAGATACTGTACCTTGCAATTCTGTCAATATTTAAGTTCAAATGTTCTTTTCAAGAAAGTCACTCCAAACACTTGCTTTCCAGTCTGGGTGACAAACTGAGACTCTGATTCTACAAAATGTTTTAAAAATTAGCCAGGCATAGTGTCACATGCCTGTAGTCCCAGCTACTCCAGAGGCTGAGGTGGGAGGATCACATGTGCCCAGGAGTTCAAGGCTGCAGTCAGCTATGATTGCATGACTGCACTCCAGCCTGGGCAACAGAGAGAGACCCTGTCTCTTAAAAAAAAAAAATCGCTCAGCTCAGTGCAGTTATCTCTGTATATGAATGATGAATGATGCATTTAACATTTGACTCTTAAATAAATTATATACAATAATTATGAGAAACAAAAACAAAACATCATTCCCAGGATAAAGCACATCTCTGGACATCCGCAGATGCCCACGTGAGCAGGTCACACCCCAAACTCTTCAGCACCCCTGAAGAAACAGTACCAAAAGCTCTGCTCCCCGCAGAAACCCCGTGCAAACCACCACACCTCCCAGAGTCACATTCTGATGAGGAAATCATTAGCAGAAAATGCTCCCAACGGGAACCCCTTCTGTATTGCTGATCTTGTAAATCGTCTGAATTCAACGTGTCACAGGCATGTCTTACAATACACAAGATAAGGCCCAGATTTTGTAGTGCAAAGGCATATTAACCTTTGTGGACTCTAGCACGGTTCCGACAAAGAATGTCTGGTAAAAACTGCAGGGCTCATGGTAATTGCTTGCCATGCTGGGAAACGCTCCAGAGCTGTGTGAAGATAAGGAGAAACTGCTCAAGGCAAGTCACCTGGGTTTTATTATGCTCGCCCTAAAAAATAATTAGCATGGCCTATGAAATCATACTGTGAGGAGTTTGTAGGGCTGTTTTTTTTTTTTCCCCAAGAAGGAAATTATAACCTACCTAACTTTTCTTTGTACAAGCAGATTTAGGGGCTGCGTGTGTGTGTGTGTGTGTGTGTGTGTGTGTGTGTGTGTGCTTCCCTGACAAGCAAAGATAAATGGAAAAGTTGATGTTAAAATAAATACCATGTCAGGAGCAACAAGGAGTGTTCAGTGTAAACACAGCTGTTACCCCTGCTCTGTCCAAGCTAGGGCAGAGCCACACCCAGGAGGCTGACCCCCAAGCTCTCCGTGCTGCTCTGTGAAGGTGGCATCTTTAAGAAATGTTACTTCTATTTAGTTAATAAAACGTATGTTTATGCTCCAGTATACGCATATTCCATCTCCTTTTGACCAGGAAAAAAAACAAATGAAAAATGTTTTCTAACTCTTCAGCGCCCACTTCCAAAATAAACCGGGCCAGAGGCTGAGACCTCGCATTGCTTAGTAGCCTGGACTTGCCCAGGGGGACTGGAAATTGTACCCAACCTTGCATAAGAGAGGAAGTTCTACCCGAAGGCTGAGCAAACCTCAAGACCAGAGGAGGCCACCAGAGCTTCTGCAAGAGGCCTGAGGGTCCTCTGGGTGTCCTCAGCACTGCACACCTCAGTCACCCGAACTGCCCAAGGCCACCAAGCAACCGAAGGCCTCAGCATCCGGCCAGGTTCATTTTGGGAGTGGGCGCTGGAGAGTTAGGAAATATTTCTGATTCCTTATTTTCCCAGTCAAAAGGGAATGAAATATGCGTGTACTAGAGCATAAACATGCCTGTGTTACCTAAATGGAAGTAACATCTCCTAAAACCGCCTTCATGAAAATATGTTCATTTTCAGCACATAGACTAGATTGTCCTAGCACTTCAGCAGGTTTTCAGTCATGAATTCGATGAGCAGAAGTCATGTTCAGATTGTTTATTCCCTAAAACTCCTGGACACTCAAATCTCCGGAGAAGAAGGTGGCTGCTTAGCACAGAAAGTGTCCGGACCTCATTGCTTTTTGTAAAGAAGAAAGGAGCTGAGCTTCGGTTCCAGCACAAGATGAGTGTGAGGCAGGAGAGGGCTGTCTCCTCCCTTGGGGTGGCCATAGGTTGCCTCTCCGTGGAAAGAGCCCACCCTCCAAATCAGGAGAACAGAGCAGCATCCCACCTGCCAGGGCAGAGTTGGTCCACCTTAGGTAGTCCCTGTAATAGTCCGTTTTCACACTGCCGATAAAGACATATCAGAGACTGGGCAATTTACAAAAGGAAGAGGTTTATTGGGCTTACAGTTCCACGTGGCTGGGGAGGCCTCACAGTCGTGGTGGAAGGCAAAAAGGAGCAAGTCACACCTTATGTGGATGGCAACAGGCCAAGAGAGAGCTCGTGCAGAAAAACTCCCATTTTTAAAACCCTCAGATCTCACGAGACTCATTCCTATCACAAGGACAGCGCAGGAAAGACTCACCTCCATAATTCAATCACCTCCCACCGGGTTCCTCCCATGACACGTGGGAATGGGAGTTACAAGATGAGATTTGGGTGGGGACACAGCCAAACCGTATCAGTCCCTAACACCTCTTGGCCTCAGGTCCTCATGCTCTAAGTGAGAAGGGTGGACTGTACAGCAAGGACTTCACAGTGACCCTCACCTACCTCCTCTGCCTGGTTTTTTTTTTTTTTTTTAGCACCTTAGGAGTTTGTATGATCCGCCTGAGCAGCCATAACAGAGCACCACAGACTGATGGTTTCAACAGTAGAAGTTGATTTTCTCCCAGTTCTGCAGGTTAGGAGTCCAAGATCAAGTTGCCAACCAATTTGCCTCCTAGTGAGGACTCTTCCTGTCTTGTAGAAGGCCACCTTCTCATTGTGTCATCACAGAGCTTTTCCTCTGAGTGCATGGAGAGAAAAAGATCTTTCTCTTCTTATAAGGCCCCCAGAACCATCAGAATTGGGCCTCACCCTTCTGACTTCATTGAACCCTAATGACCTCCTGAAAAGGCTCACTCTGAATACAGTCCCTCAAGGGGTTAGTGCTTCAATGTCTGAATTTGTGGAGGGGGACACTATTCAGTCCATTGCAGACATAAATGTTATCATTTCTATTTCCTAGATAAGGCAAAGTTCAGAACAGCTCACCACCTGGAGATCAGTCACCAAGAGGATGGCAGAGCAGGGCCTGAGAGCCAGAGCTCCTGGCTCCAAACCCTGTGGTCGGCTGCCTACAGCACAGTGCTTTGTTCGAGCTCAACAACTGCAGGATCCTGAGCCACCTGGGATGATTGCCCTCTGCCCAGACTGTGTTTTGGGTCAGCTCAAAGCAGCCCCAGGTCTTCTCCATTATAGACCAGAGCAGCGAGGGAAAGAGGCAGCTCCATGTTCCTCCAGCCTCTCCCCTGCTCACCTCTCCCCTGTGGATGACTTCAGCTTTGAAAATTCCCTTTATGGCTTCAGACACCCCTGCATTACCCTGTGAGAGGCATTTCTGCATGGCCAGGGCTGATAATTTATTTAGTTTTGCTAAGTGTTCCTTTACAGGGAAGGGGAAGAGGGTGGGGTGAAAGGAAGACGGGTTGCTGTCTTTGAAAAGCCAACTCATAAATGTTCAGGTACGTTCCTTTTTCTGTCGGCTAAGCAGCTTTCCCAGCCAAAAAAACAATCACACTGCTAGCATCTCCCAGGTCTTGAGAGAGCAGACGTATTTTATCTCTCCTTGGTGATGGCTCTGAGCAGCTAATGCTTTTGCATTTTAAGCTTGAATAGATTTTTGTCCCAGGCAGCTATACTTTGTTGCTCCTCCTGTAAAGGGCTTTGTGGCCCTAGAAAATAAAAGAAACCTACTTCAAGCAAGGTGAAGGCTTCTTCTGCCTCAAGGCACTTCCCTGAGTGTGGCAGATACTATTGTTTGACTATCTAGAAGCCCTAATCTTTTCCTTTGTCCTCTTACAGCTCCCTTTGTAGACAGGGGTGGCCCGTGTCCCAGCTCTGACCAATGAAATGAAAGGGGATATCTGATGGTGAATTCTAGGAAAGGCAGGGCTTTCCTAATAGAGACTTTCCGGGAGAACGTCTGCTGCCCTGGTCCATACTAACTGTGGATGGATCAGGGCAATAGGCTTTTAAATATGGTTTCTTGAATATGGTTGAGATGCTTGGCACCACAGCAGCCATTTTGCAGCTATGAGGCAACAAACACAAACACAAACAGCCAATATTCTCAAGAGGGCAGAGTAGAAAGATGGAAAGAGTCTAGATTTTTAATGGCAAATGTAAACTGTTGAATTAACTATGAGGCAGCTGCCTTTAGGATTTTTTGCTATATGAACAATTTAGGTATTTATATCATAAAACCACTATGGTGTTCATGTTACTTGCAGCCAAAACGCTCCTAACTGATACACCAGATCACAGGACTGGTACTGTTGCCAAAGAGAGTTTACCTCAACTTTAAAAAAATACTCTTAGGATTAATTATTTTCATGATGAATCCAGTGCTGGCAAGTACCAGAAAGCAAAGTAGACCCCTGGCCACCCTAGGATCAAGACAAACCAACAGAGTTCCTCCTCTCTGGAGCATCTTGCCACATCAGCTATAAAACTCTTGCATGAGATTGTATTATACCTTGGGATGACACCATCCGCTTGCCTTGATTAATATTTTGCAGAAACTCTCTATGGCCTTCATCACCACATCCATTGAGGGTTTGTTGCTGAGGATGTTGTATTATAACGTCTCCTGTGTGAGGATCCTGGCATATGTTTTTCTGGTTTTAGTAATCAGTCACTCATTACCAGGCTGAAGAACATGTTTCACTGGGCCTTGAGTCATCAGAAAATTGTCCCCACTCTCCTGTCAGGATATAGCTGATACCCTGGATGAGGAAATTTCACCAAAATTATTATTATTATTTTGAGAGCCACCCTTTGCTGACTGAGTGTGAATGGGTTCCCTTCTTTCATAGCTGGACTAAGGATCTTCAGCTCCTTTTATCCCAGGCGTGACTGTCAGGGAGGGGTGATGGTGGTAATTGGAACCAAAGTGGCACCATATCAACAAGGATTGATAGTGATTGCCTACGTCTCTGTTTTGGGGAGCAGACAGGGGCCTGCCTCTCAGAGATAGGACACATGGAGATTCTCATTGTTCTCAGGTGATGTCTGGGTGATGAGAAGCTGATCAGATTCTGGACAGATGGACATTAAAACACCTTTACTCCAAGCCTGGGGCAAGTAACTCCTCTTCTGTGATCTGACAGCAGAGAAATAATTTACAAGGGGCTGATTTGAACAGCAGTAATGCTTCATGTGCCATCAGTAAATTTCTTTATTGTTTGCATTGGGTTCCTATGGACACAAGGAAGAAGCAAAGAACTTCTGTGCTTTGGAACTTCAAGAACCCAATCATGTGACAGGTAAGGAACCTGAAGTCCAAAACAGAGGAGAACCTAGGGATCCTGCAGGTGGCACAGAGCACTGGCCAGAGCCAGCATCACTGACTCCCAGCCCAGTGTTCTTCCACCATGAGATCTCACCAGAATTCACAAGGTGAATTCTGTTTCTACTCACTTTTTGACAATGCCAGAGGCTTTAGGCAGCAAAAGTCACATTCCCCCTAAGGAATGAAAGGTCTTCCTCTTCTGAGTCTTCCATACTCCCCGATTCCCTCATTTTCAGCAATCCTGACTCTTGTTAAGATGGTCTCAAAATCCCTCCGTTAATCTCAACAACACTTCTCTGTTGCCACTGTCTTGTTCCATTGCTTTCTTGGTGCACTATGTAAAGGTCATGGAGATTGATAAAAGTCACAGGATACCATATCTGAAGGATGACATTCCTGGTTAGGGATAGGAAGGTAAAGGGGTAGCAGAAGAGAGAGGTTTTGCAAATATGACCAGGATCCTGTGCTTTCAAAACGAATAAATGTTGCTGGAAGCACTTTACTCAGAGACAAATTTTTCATGTGATCAGTAATTCTCATGATAATTACCATAATAAAAGCAACATGTTTCCCTATATCTCCCTTATTGATATGAATAAAAGGAACTCAGGAAGTGATCCAAATCAGGCCTCAGACTCTTTGTTAGACACCTGGCCCATGTGGCCCCCATCCTGCAATTCAAAGTCCCTCCCTCTTGAATCCTGTCTCAAAGAATGGTACTGACATTCTCCCAGCTACACAAGCCTAAAGCCAGGGAGTCATTGTCTCTGCTTTCCTTCATTTCTTCCACCAAGCCATTCTATCTCCTGAATCATTCTTAAGTACTTCCCTTCCTCTTCTCAATGTCGCCAGTCTATTTCAGGTGGACTAACTCCCCTCCTGAGCTATTGCAGGTGTTTTCTGCTGGCCTCCCTGCTTCGAGGGGTATCCCTCCTTCCTTCTCACATAACGTCTCTGCTTTTGAAAAGCCATTGGTGGTTTCCCATTGACTGTGAAACCAGGGTTTCCCAAACTTCTCCACTAAGGCACCTTGAAAACAGAAAAGCATAAAGGGTCCCAGAAACAGAGTGGCACTCCATGTTGACAGGGATGACACAGGTTGCAAATTGCTGTTTTAAAATGGCACTTGAGGTCAGGCGCACCTGTGGCTCACACCTGTAATCCCAATACTTTGGAAGGCTGAGGCGGGAGGATCACTTGAGGTTAGGATCTGGCCAACATGGTGAAACCCTGTTTCTTATTTAAAAAAATAAAATTAAAATAAAAGTAAAATAAAGTGGTACTTAAAATCTGTCTTTCTTTCCAGATGGCATGTGTTTGGATCTGGTAGAAGGCATGAACATGAAGATACCATATTGCATATTGTTATGAGGGAGGTTTTAGGACTGACATCATGGAAAGTGTAATAAATAAACGTTGTTGGGTGAATAAATGCAAGAAAGATATGGCTACAGCGTATTTCCCCAACTAAAGATACACAAAAAGAAAGAAGTTGAAATCAGCACAATGGACTCAGTGTAAGAGAAGACCCTCTGTGCAAGGCCAGGCAACATTGGCACAGGCTGCCTTGTCAACATGGATTGATTGAGAAATGTATTATTGGTCATGTAGTTTTATGCTGCAGACTCTAAACTGAGTTAGAAACACATTTTCACATGGTAGAGTACGACTTAAATACTTCTCAACTTTCTCTGCCAGATTTCAGAATGCAAACACCGTGCCAATGAGCAGAGCAGGGGGCCATCCCCAAACACCACAGACAATATATGCAGATCCACACCTTTATTTTCCTCTGCGAACTCTCCTTTCCCCCATCCTTCTACAGACTACAACTTGCAGCTCACAACATAACAGGAAGCTTAAAGATGCTTTGCTTTCTAAGTGGAAGGCTGGAAAGAGCAGAACTAGAAAAGCGCTGGAGGGATGGATGTGGGTGGCGTTCGTTTTATGTACTTACTAAAGAAGAGCTGCAAGTTGTGTATGAATCTCCAGTTCAATTAGAGAAACTTGTAGAGAAGAAAAAGAACGTCCTCGACAAACTGACCATCACCCTAGAGTGGTTAAGAATTGACTATTCAACAACCCTGGACTATAGCAAATGAATTTTCAGGTTAGATTATGAAAGAATAGTGAACTTTTACACAGCATTTGTTATGTGCCATGAGGAGTTTTATGTAAAACAGCACAGTTAATATGTATCAAATCATTGAGGTAGGTGCTGTATATGATCTATTTTATAAATGTGGTAACTGTAACCCAGAGTTTGTTTGTTTTAATGATACGGCCAGGATCACACAGTAAGTGATAGAGTCAAGGTTTAAACCCAAGCCATATGGCTCCAGAATCCCTCCTCTTAACTAGTAGACAAATGTGCCTCTGAAAATGAGGAGTCTAGACAGAGGTCAAGTACACTCCATCCACCATGTCTGCTGGTAAGCAATGAACCCAAATGGAGTATACCCTTTTTTAGATAATGATTCAGGTAAAAATAAAGTATTAAATAATCAGCCAATGCTAAGACAGTGGAACATGAGTGAAAAGTAGCAATACTTGGAGTATGAAAATGGAGAACATATTGTGAGCAAAACAACAGGGGTTCTATCCAGGTCCTGCCGCTCTCAGCACAACATACCAATCACTGAGATGACTATTTCCAGGGAAGAAGGTTTTAATTGAGTGCTGCAACCAAGGCAGATGAGAGATCACTCTCAAATCCATTTCTTCGACCAACTAAAAGTAGGAATTGGTATAGCGGAGAAGAAATGTAACTACATATGGGAAAACAGAAATTAGGAAGGGGTAAGGAACAGGATTTGGTAAACAGGAATCATGATGAGTAAGGGGTCTGGCATCCCATTGACTGTATGCATGATCTGGTGAGTTTCAGTCCCTGGATACCATCTGGGAGATCTGAGCATCAGTTTCCTGAGGAAGGAACTCAGGTAAAGCAAAAGTTAAGTGTCAAGCTTTACAAACAGGAGGGTCAATTTCTATGTTTATCCAAAAAAGACAGTAAACATCAGTTCTATGAGACAGTTGGGCCAGTTTCAATATGACTAAAAATGATTTTTCACAAGACTAAATAAATTTAAAACTTAGAAGACATTAGCATGATAATCTGAGAACTATACAAGAGGGCAAAGCTCTGTGAAATAGAAAAGGAAAAATAAAGATATGGGTGTAAAACAGAAAAGACAAAATAAAGATAGAAAAATAAAATGATAAAAATAAAGGGAAAAAATGTAAACACATTTCAGATGCACAGTAGAGCCAGTGATGAGCAGAATGAGCATTGCAGAAAATGGAATCAATGAAATTGAGAGGAAACTAAAGAAATGCATCCTCAATACGGAGAGAAAAGAGAAAGAGGAGAGAGAAACTGACCACTAAGGAAGAAAGAACAGAGATCCAGCCTGAACTGACCTGGGAGGAAAGAAGAAAACCTGAGTAATAGGAATACCGACAACAACCAAAGTGAAATGGATATTTAGATCAGCGTCTTCATAAAAGAAGAGCTCACTGACTTCTAAAGAGAAGAGTTCTATAGATACATTGAATTTCAGGAAGAAAAAACCAAATAGGAATCCAGGGGGACAAATAAATTGACTTTAAATGTTTCCTTCCAGTTATGAAATAAAAAGTTGTATTAGCACAATTTAGAAGAAAACAGTCTGTAGATCAAGAATTCCATATTCAATTAAGCTGTTACAAAATGAGAAACGAGATGCCCCAGCTCAGAGAATATGTATCAGTTATATAGTTTGAGAAATCTAACTTGAAAACTAAACTGAGAGGTGACTTAAAATAAAGCACTTCTGAATAGAAAACTTGTAGACTGAGAGAACTAGAGATAAATCTTAAAACCAATTACATAGTATAAAAATCACTTGCAAATTTGGATTCAAATGTTAACTGAAAATGCAACAACTATTACTGATGTAGATTTATATAATTGATAATTTACAAATATGAGAAAGTAGAAAGAGGCTGAGGGAAAAAAAAGCACTACATTTTTTATTATACTAGAAAGAGTCTGAAGATATTTTTAACTTTGATAGTTAGAGAGCTGCAAGCTTATGCGTTAATTGATTAAATTAAAAACAACCAATATCAGAGATTGTGTTAACAAAATAACAGTGTACAGAATGTGAAAAAATAATGTACACACAAAAGTTTGTGTGACCACAGAATTCACAGACAGATACATAAAGAGAAAGCAGGCAATTTTACAGAAATATTTGCCCAGTGAATTTTGCACAGTGAAGTGTGGAATCTTCTATCTATAGCAGTGTATTTCAAAGGCTACCCTATGAAAACTCCCCAAATAACTTCTTAAGAATTAGATTACAGGGGCATGCTGTTTCCCATTCAACTGGACAATGAGGCTCCCTTGAAGAAAGTTTTACTTCTCACTGTACAAGTTTGTCCCACCCCTGAGAAGTCAAGGTGTTCTCTGTGCTCTCTGGGCACTATAGGAACATCCCTCTTCTGCTGTTCTCCTGCTTTCTGTTGGGTGAGTTTCCCACCAAAATACAAGCAGCTAAGCCAGTGAGAATTCTACCCCATTGTGAAGCAGATCACAACTAAGGAATCTGATTATTGAATAAACCCCCACCTTTCCTCCCTCTCCAATCTAATTTTAGGCTCTAAAAACAGTGTAAAGCAATTTGTGAAAAAGTGGAGGTAAACACCACCAGCTGACTTCTCTCAAGCATATCTCTCACTCTGTTATTCTGGAATCAAGATCCATGGCAAACCTATTGGGTATCAGAAAGTGATTTTACCTCCCACTGAGACAGACTTCCAAATTACTAAGAAAAAGCTACGAAAAAAAAAAAAAATCTAAAACATGGTTTACATAACAAAAGAAAACAAGCAGAGAAACTAGAAAAGCTGCACACAGCAAAAAGCATAAAACTACATAATAAAGACAGGTCACAGTGGCTCACGCCTGTAATCCTAGCACTTTGGGAAGCCAAGGCAGGCAGATCACTTGAGGGCAGGAGTTCGAGACCAGCCTGGCCAACACGGCAAAACCTGTCTCTACTAAAAATACAAAATTAGCTGTGTGCGATGGCGTGTGCCTGTAATCCCAGCTACTCAGGAAGCTGATGCAGGAGAATTGCTTGAACCCGGGAGGTGAAGGTTGCAGTGAACCAAGATCGCACCATTGCACTCCAGTCTGGGCAATAGAGTGAGACTCGGTGTCAAAAAATAAAAAAAATTATAGTAAGAAAAACTATCATCTAAAAATGAAAAGCCAAACAACACAAACCCAAAGAACATAAAACTAGATAATACAATGAGGAAAAGCTATGACTATAAAACTGAAAAAACAGTTATCTGTTTTAAAAGAAAAGACTCTCAATTTTATTTGAATGACAAAACCTGCATACTCTTGCATCACTTACTGAGTTCTTTAAGATCACAAAGAAAATACTTTTAACAAAGCAGTTCTTTTCAGTGATAGCAGGTCCATTTCTAAGATATACAGGAATGTGATGCTGCCTCATCTGCTACAGAGTTACTCCAGATCCTAATGTTTCCAAATTTCAGGAAAAACCAGGCCAGTAACCACGTATCATCTGGGACAGAAATCTGAGGTCTAGAGATCTAATTTATAATACATAATGAATTAATAAACAGTCAGGAAATTTTGTTTCCAAACGAAAAAGCAAACAATGCAAAATAAAGGAACAGCATCAACAAAAAATCTGTTAGAAACAGCAGAAATGAATAGAAATACGATACTGATGTGAGCTGTTAAGACACTAACAAGTACATATCATTCTCTGATGAATAAAGAAGATACAAATAAGGACAAAAAGAATTTTTATAGTAACATTTGTAAATGTCATACCAATTTCCTTGACAAAACGATTCTGAAGTTCATCTGAACAAAAAGAAACAATTTAAACGTTCTACAAAATTCTGCCAGACATGGTGGCTAACATCTGTAATCCCAGCACTTTTGGAGACCAATGCAGGTGGATCATTTCAGCTTAGGAGTTGCTCAGCTTGGGCAACATAGCAAGACCCCATCTCTACAAAAAATATAAAAATTAGTTGGACACTGTGGTGCACACCTGTGGTGCTGAAATGGGAAATGTTTGTCCCCCTCGCAGGGCGTGCAATGGGGGTGTGGCTGCTCAAACCTCTAGGGGAGTATACAGAGAGGCATGCTGTGGAGCTCCAATCCCACAACAGTGTCTAGGGGTGAATATTTACAGCTGAAGCCTCGTGAGCTTGTGTTACAGGGTACTCTTTTATTTTAGCCGTCCACAGGTGGCTTGGGTTAGTCAGCTCTATTAGACCCTTGCCTTATGGCAAGGACAGAGGGCCTTCTGTATCCCAGCGTTCTCGCCTTGGTGTACCAGAGGAATCGGATCTCACGTGGGCCTGGAGGATGAGTGCAAGGTTTTATTGAGTGGAAGTAGCTCTCAGCAGATGGGGGAGCCAGAAGGGAGATGGCTTTCCCCTGGAGTCTGGCGTCTCAGCGGCCTGGGCTCTCCTCCAACCGACCCAGCCAAACTCCATGTGGTTCTACTAGTTGATGGCCTGATGGTGTGCCTGTCAGTGTGCTCTTCCACTGGCGTGCCCTTCTCAATGTCCAGATGCTTGTGTCTTCTTCCACCAATCTGCTCCTCACGACTTCCAGCCGCTTATGTGTCTACCTGCTGAGATGGTGGGGGTGGGGGGGGTTATAGGCATAGGAAGGGGGTGTGGCAGGCCAGGGGGTGTTGGGAAATGCAATATTGGGGCCGGAAAACAAAAATGACTGTCCTCACCTAGGTCCATGGGCACAGGCCTGGGGATGGAGCCCCAGCCAGGGACCCGCCCTTCTCCTCCCAGCACTTCCCTGCCTGCTTCTGTATCAGGGTATCAGAGCCAGTTTCTCAGGAGACTGAGGCAGGAGGATGGCTTGAACCTGGGTGGTGGAGGTTGCAGTGAGCTGAGATCACGCCACTGCACTCCAGCCAGGGTGATGAGTGTGAAATCCTATCTTAAAAAACAAAAACAAATGCATTCTACAAAATTCTAAAAAAGTAATGAGAAGCAGCAAATATTAAAATAAATCCTAAAGCTGCAATCATTAAAAGTGTGTGGATTTAGTGGATGAATCAAAGAAAGATTGATGAAATACAAGAAACTGTACTGAAAATACCATACATGCAATAATTTTTATATTTATTTACTATTAAATATATCCATTTAGTGTAATAATAACATTTATTTGGTATTTAATAAAAATGTGTAAGTAGATATATAAATGAGATAAGCACACTAGTAGTATATTTTAATATTTAATGAATTTAATATAATTTAATAAAATATAACAAAGGAAGCAACCACCAATGCAACAAACAATAATGAAGAAAAATACCTAAGGCAGTTGAGGAAGACATCAAGTTAAATTCCCATTTCACATTAAATGCCTGACACATAATAAGGACATGATAAATATTTGTTAAAAGAAGAAATGAATAAATGAATGAATAATATATTACATTCTAGATGGATTAAATACTTGACAAACCATAAAACACTAGAAGAAATTATGAACACATATTGTATAAATTTCTGATTGGGAAAAGCCTTCCAAAACGTAGAAATGATGGATGAGATAACAAAAGAAACATTCTCTAACACTGATTCTACAGTAATTTAAATCTCTCTCAATGAAAAACCACCAAACTAGGAAAGTAATTGCCACACAAATATGGCAAACAATGGATCAACATCTTTTATTTCTAAAAGGCTCTTGCAAATCAAAAAGACAGAGACAAATATTCCAGTGGAAGTCAAGCAAGGGCTTGAGATGATTCCAGAAGTAGAAAGACAAAGGAATAATCCATGTATGAAGAAATGTTCATTTGTTATCTAAGACATGAAAAATTAAACAAAACCACAAGAATAATTCAATACGTAAACATTCTGTCAAGAACCCTCTCCTCCAAAAAATGTACGTATACATAAAATGTGGCACACCATTTTAGGGTCTTAGACCCCTCTATGTCATGCCAACATCTAGGGGAATCTAGATTCAGAATTTCTGTAACTTCATGCTAACGGTTGGATAATGGAGGTGTAGGAAGGGGGACATTTCATATACTGCTGGTAGAAATATATATTTATACATTTTTGAAAAGCTTTTGATAATATGTATTAAAGGTCTCAAAAAATATATAATTTATTCTTGATATAAATACTTTTAAGAAAGTCTCTTAAAATCTGATAAGAGCACAGTGATATATATGTAAAGATGTTCATTATAGCATTATTTATATGAACAAAAAGTGTTAGTTACTTACATTCCCAAAATAAGAAA
Source organism: Aotus nancymaae (assembly GCF_030222135.1). Taxonomy (NCBI): domain Eukaryota; kingdom Metazoa; phylum Chordata; class Mammalia; order Primates; family Aotidae; genus Aotus; species Aotus nancymaae. The sequence goes on along the minus strand of NW_026988494.1, from coordinate 2,254,037 downwards.
GAGTTTAAACAAATTACGTTGAATACTTAAGACAGATTATTCCACCATAATAATGTTTTTCAAGAATATTTGACATGGGGAAATATAAAAGATATATTATGTTGGCACAAAAGTGATTGTCGTTTTTGCCATTGAAACCTATCTAGGTTTTCTTGGATTCAGATCTAAGACAGTAAACACAAAGCATTTAGTAAGTCAAGAAACATTTTTTGAGGTCTCTACCAAGGACAGTACTAGCCACTTGGGAGAAAGGACACATATTTGGCCTCAGGGGGTTAAAATATTATGGGAAGCCAAACCAAGCTAGAATCCTTGGTGACGTAAAATATGGTGACTAAACACTCGGGCTTTGGCATAACATGCTCAGAGACTGGAGTCTCTGTTTTATCAATATCTGCTTTGTGATTTGGGCCAATTTGCTTAAGTTCATTGAACCTTAGTCTCCTTATAGGCAACGAGGTGTAACAGTGCTTACTTCATGGGGATGTAGGTAGAGCTGAGATAATGTGCTTGAGGAAGGTGTGCCCAAGTGTTCACTTCGTCTTCTTGATCCTATCTGATCTCCCTAATTTCAAACTAATGTGGCCAGTGAGGTACCTGAAACATATCTCCCTTTTGGTGTCAAGTTCTGGTCATTGATCTATGTTTTGTGTAGGGTAATTGAGCATCTGCTTTTTACCATGCACTATGCTAGAACTTCACAACTGTTGTATGGATAAAAGTTTTCATTGCCAATAGACCGTGTGTGCTACCCAATACTCATAGCAATTACAGTTGTTGATGTCATGAGCAACTCAAAAACATCAATGGCTTGACATATACAGCTTTATTTATCATTCACATTACAACCCAAGAGTTTGAGAGTTCAGTAGAAATTCTTCCATGTGGTGATTTGTGGATCCCCCTGTGTATAAGGCCGTTCTTCCATTGCTATAAAGAAATACCTGACGCTGGGTAATTTATGAAGAATAGAGGTTTAATTGGTCATGATTCTGCAGGTTATACAGGAAGCATGGTGCTGGCATCTGCTTGGCTTCTGGTGACCCTCAGGGAGCTTTCAATCATGACAGAAGGTGAAAGGGGAAGCTGGCATCTCACATGGCCAGAGCAGGAGCAAGAGAGAGAATGGAGGACATGGGCCACCTTCTTAAGCAACCAGATTTCACAAGAACCCACTATTCCAAGGACAACCCCAAACCATGAGGGATCCTCCCCATGATCCAATCATCTGCCACCAGGTCCCACTTCCAACATTGAGGATTACAATTCAACAAAAGATTTCACAGATTTCACAATTCAACATGACATTTTATATTCAGACTATATCACCATGCTACCAATTTTGTGGTTCCATCATCTTATAGGGCCTCCCCAAGTTCTCAGCTGAGACTTCTCTGCATTCAGCCAACCAACAGATGAAGAAAAAAAAGGACAAGGGCCAGGAGGTCTCACCTCCAGGCCTGAAGGAAGTGGTGTACCTCATTTTCATGGACATTCTGGAAAGAAAGGGAGAAAGAAGATTTAGCCTCCCCGCATCCCTGCAAAAGAGCTGCATGTTGCACAAGACAATTAAAACTGAATCAGGCTGAAAATAACATTGGCTGTAACACAATAAAGAATTAGAATTCTTTATATGCTTTACCTTGACTGGGGGCTCCTGAACAAATTGTATTTGGTTACCAAAAATAAAGATTGATCTTTCTCGCATGTCTGAATCACAGTGTGGAAATTTTAACCCTCTGTGCTGCACTGTATTTCTGGAACCTCAAAATGAACTTGTGAGGTATGTATCATTAGACACATGAGGACATTGGGTATCAAAAGTCTGGGAGAAAATTATATGGGTAGCATTGAGCATGACCAGCACTGAACCCAAGAGAGTCTATTAACTGTCCATATTTGTTCCAACTACTCCATACTATTCTCAATTATTAAAAGCAATTTATAAAAAAAAAAAAATCAAGCTATTAATCAATAGTTCCCATTTGGTTTGCAAAAGCATCACCTTTATCATTTGAGTATATTAATTAGACTTTAGGAAGAAAGTTCCACAGTCTTTTTACCCGAATCCTCAAGCCTGACCCCTGACTCTCAGGCCCGAGGCCCTGTAAAGCGTCTGCTGCTACCATCAATTCCCTCTTGGTCTGTGAGAGAGGAAAAGGCTCATGTTGCTGACAATCTGAAGAATGAACTTCTAGGAAAATGAGGCTTCTGACCTAGGATTTCAAGAGGAGACGAGGAGCAGATGACAGATTAGAAGAACAAATTGGTATAGTTCTGGAGAGTGCTCAAAACATCAAATGTATACCCATAAGCCACAAAATTATAAGGCTGTCAAGATGTTAATTAGCTACGTTTATGTTAGTGAATATTATGTCCAAAAAAAAAAAAGTTTACTGTTCAATCAGGCCTGGGGATTCCTGGGTTAAACAAAATAAAACAGATTTCCAATACTGTAGCTCTTCAGTAAATTGTGTAAACTGACAATATTCAAGAGGTAAATGACACAGCATTTTTCAGAACTATTTGGCTATTGGACCGTTGTATCTACAGATCATTTCTTGGGGCTCCTAGACCACCTACGTGTCCCCATGGTCTCCAGGACATGCTGTGATCCCAGCTTTTGCAGGGGAGAGAGAGAAAAACCCAGAGAAGTTTGCCCTGATTGTACCAGCAACCCAGACATGATGAAGATCTCAGCTACAACCCTTGGAAAACACAAGCCAAGAAAACCTAGATAAATACTTCAGCATTTCAGAGGAATCATAATACAGTATGATTTTCACACGGATTGATCTGTACAAATTCAGAACCTGAAATGCTTTGAGTAGTATATACTTGGCATTTCTTCCAAGCAACTTGCTGCTACTTCAGTGGGAAAGCTAGTCATAATAATTCAGCTAATTAGTCGCTAAGCTAATTACTCTGTGCATTTTTAAAAACCTGCTTATTTTTCTCTCCTTTGTTAGAGAGAAAAGGTAGTGTACAGTTGCAGAGCATCACTGGATCCGTCTTAATCCAACAGTGGTAAAGTGACTTGGAAGTCTTATGATAGGATGTTGCAATTTCTAAGCTATACATCTTTACTATCAAGTCAAAAATGGTCATGTGAACCTACATAGTTTGTTAGCTCTTGAGTTACAACTTGCATCCTGTAGCAACTTATACCCTCTATGAATGCCAAAGTTTTATATCCTGAGGTTGAATCTTACACATATAATTTGTTTTATGGATTCTGTTCTGTCTGGTTGTCTCATTTACAAAACACACTACCACCTCCCCTCAATGGGGTCTAAAGTTAAAAATGCACATGCAATGGTTTCCTCTTAAGAAGGGAGGCCTGCAATGAAAGGGAGAAATGCAATTGCTTTCTTGGTTTTCCTCACACGAAATGTGAGAGATACGCAGAGATAGTTTTTTAATATTGATCAAAGGCCTTGGAACCACAATCCCCGTTCCACGATGTCTAGAAGATTTATGGAACTGGAAGTTCTCTGCTCAAGTTTCCTGGAAGCCTCTGTTCTATGTGATCAGGAGAGAAGGAAATACAAATTCTGTATATTTCTTCAATTATTAAGTGATGTGGGTGCCATCTGGCAAATTGCATCCTAGTAGCATTCGCCTCTTCTTTTTAAGGCTGAGGCTGGAAAACCTTAAACTGAACTTCCAGCCCCTGAGGTGCCAAAAGAACATTTGCAAATGATTTGTAAATAGCACTTTGGCGAAGAAAGGTTTCTAAAGAGATGCAAATTCAATCTAACAAGTATGTCTTTGTGCTCAAGTCTTTCTCAGGAGCTGTACCAGGGGCTGTAGGGGCTGCGGAAAGTGATGGTGAGGGTGAGACATTGGCCTTGTCACTGGAGCACTCAGACTCTAGTGGAGGGAACAGGACTCAGCATGAGGAATAATTGGAGCTCAGCACAAATGCTCAGGAGTCTGGAGTCCACCAATACTCGGTGAAGGAGGAGGGAGTCCACGCACACTGGGTCTGGGGAGGTCAATGGTGGGCAGAGCTTGGCAGAAAGGAGATATGAGGGTATCTCCCAGTGAGCACAGACTCACAGACAAGAAAGGGCATGGCGTGACCATCTCCTACTGTTGACTGTTTCTGGAATCCTATCAGTAATGCCCACTCTAGACACAAATCTCACAAAACACCGTGTCAACACTCACTCATGCAGCTCATACTTTATTTGCAAAGGTTGACATGAAGGATTGTACTCTCCAGGGTCCTAAGGAAAGACACCTATGGGCCTGCTGTAAAACACAGGGGAATGAGACATCAGGCAGCCCAGTGGTCTCCATGTGTACTGATCCCTATAGTGCTGTTTTACCAGTATCACAGCCCCTTAGCGGGGAGGTTCCAGGAACAAGGAAACTAGCAAAGACTGTCTCCTATCCCAGGGAACATCCCTCCCATCTGATGACATGCAGAAGATCCCCTCTCCCTTGAAGGGCCAGGCAGCCTCTGCTTACCACGTTTGAGAATTAATCTCGTGACTGAGTGAATAAACCAAGGAACAAATGAAGGGACACAAAAGAGCTATTTTCTCTGCTGAGAGCGTGGGACTCCGCAGTCCTTTCATTAGAGAGGGAAGCTTCAGCCCACGTGATTTCACTAAGCCCTTGCCCCAGGATCCTTCCTCTCCTGCCTCCTGCACACAAAACCTCTTTTCCCAGGAGAGCCAAACCAAAGAACCCCACATATTCTGAAGCCCCAGGTGTAGTTTCACAGCCATACCAAGCAAAGAGCCTTTGGAAAGGGTAGCCCTGAGAAACCAGACCAGACTCTTCTCGAAGCATATTTGCCTCCTTTGGTATCCAGAGATTGATTTCCACGTTGAAAGGAGTCATTTTTAAAACTTCGGTTTGGTCAGGAGGGGTTCTGACCTCCACCTGGTATAGGACAACAGTGGGGGGCTGGCCACAGAAAAGGCACAATGTAGCTCCTTGGGGAGTGCTCACCCCTTCTCCATCCCCTTTCTCCCTCCCCCTTCTCTTCCTTCTCTCTTCTCCATCCCTCTTCTTTCTTCTTCTCTCTCTCCCTGCCTCATCTGCCTCTCCCCCCAATCCTTTCTCTCTCTCTCTCTTGCTCATGCTCGCTCTCTCTCTCTCTCTCTCTCTCTCTCTCTCAGCCCTGTCATGCAGCAGGGGTCACTGTGTACCAGCGGGAGGAGCCCGCTCGCAGCTCCATGGAGGATCAGCATCAGGCTGAACTCCCAGTCCTGGCCTTGCCAGCAGACAGGAGGCCAAGGCCAGGCCACCACGCTGGTGCTGTCTGTCTCCCTGTGCCTCCAGAGGTAATTACCTTTGCAGAAAAGGGACTACAAAAATAATCCTGTAGATATCATGTGAGGACAGTTAAGACAGAGGGCTCTGCAGCCTGAGCACGCATCTGATCATAGAGGTAAACTAACCAGAAATAAATAAAACTCATCCTCAGCCACTCACAAAGCGCCCCCTGATCCCTGCTGTGACATCTTAACCCACACCCCCACACCGTGTCCTGACCATTCTTTCTCAAATTTGGTCTCGGCCCTATCAGCTCCTTCTAAGGCAAGGATTCCCTTCCATGAGGGTCCCAGCCCCCAAGACCACGCACGGCAAGGCTGGGAGGGTCCTCAGAGATGAGCATCTGCCCAGTAGTTTTGGCCCTGGGTTCCTGAGGGACCCCAAGCCCTGGGTCTCAGGAGCTTCTGAGGTTGGAGTCAGCCGGGTCTCTGCCAGAGATTGATTCATGTGAATTTGAGTTCCCGAAGATTTCATTTTTTAAGCCCCTTTCTGTTCACACAAAACAAAACAAAGCAAAAATTGAAAAACACTGCTCTAGCTCAGCAGTTTTCCACGTGGATACAAGTTTCAGGGAGTTCGGTGCCCTTTCCATTATCACCCAGCCTGTGCTGGCCACCTCGTCCATCGAGGTGGAGGGGAGTGGGGCATGTGGAGTGAACTCAGGAGAGGAAAATCAAACAGAATGGTGGCCCAGGAGTGCACAGAGGAGCAGAGAGCCAGGTTAGAGGCTGAGACGTGGGTGCTTCTGGCTCCCTCCGGGCAGGCCACCCTCCGCCCCCACCTAGCCCATACTCTGTCCGCACCTCCATCAGTCCTCCTGCCCGGCCCACATCATGAGTGCCATTATATTTGCCATCCACTGGGTGTCCCGCAAGCAATGACTGTGGACACGGTGCAGAGATGCTCATGGAGAGGTTCTAAGTGATACGGGTTTCTGCCTCAGCAGGATCTCAGCTGCTGGAAGCCCCAATGAGACGAGTTCTAATGAGCAAGGTAAATTATTTTCTCTTCTGCTGAAGCACAATTTTCTATCCATTTCCTCCTTTTGACGTGAACAATAGGATAAAAAGAGAGGAGGGGGAAAGCAAGGGGGAGAAGGGAATGGAAAACACTTAGACTTTTAATGGAGGCTCATCTTGGTAAAGTAACTCAGTGTCCCCGTGGACCTCGAGAATTAAATGCTGTCACTCAGGTCTGAAAGCAGAGTCATCCAGTTTGCAGACACCTGTCATAATTAAACTAATGGCTCTGAAAATGTGCCTTGATATTAAATCTATCTTCCACTGAGGAGCAGAGCTGATTAAAACCGCCGTTTGACAGTTAATGATGAACCTCTCGCCGACTGGGCTCTGCGACTGGGACCAGCCAGTTGGTCCTGTCCTCTGCCCCTGTTTCCATCAGAGACCCACCCTTTCCTTCTCCCTCCACCCAAGGGCAGCACAATCCCCAGGCCCTTCCTTCCCTCTCTTCTAGAAGCTGGGGATCCTCTCTGCACTCTCACCTCACACCACGCCCCTCTCCGTTAATGGGAAAACAGGGATTCTCGGTGGAAAGTTTGTCTTTTCAGTGAGCACTGTGTTATTGCATGGCCTTCAGGATACATTGCTAGGCAAATTGTCTGTGGCAGTAGCAGAGGATAGAGGCCCTGCCCTGACTTCTAGTATCTTCTCCAGAAAACTGAGAGGCTATCTATAGGAGAGGCTGAGCTCTGCCATGTCTTAGAGTCAGAGACTCAGAAGTTACAAGGTTGCAGGGTTGACTATCTTTCCCTCTAATCAGGTTTTGTGACTGATGTTTCAGAGAAAGTGGTTTACAAACAACTGTCCTTTGGGAAAGCGACATATTCCAAACAGATTACTTGGAAATGTAATGATGTTGCCTATTTGTACAACAGCTACTCTCTCTCACCAGTGAGAGACCTTTGATACCAGATTCCTCAGAGGGAGATGTTAGGAGGAAACAGACCCAGCCCCTTCTGCCCTCTGGTCTTCAGCTTCTCTTACAAAAATGTGAACCTATGAAATTTCCTCAAAGGGTTTTTCTGAAGGCCACAGTCTAGAATTTTGTCCCGAAAGGAGGCTGTAGTACTTCTTAACGAAGTGTCGCTCACATTTTAGGTCATTTATCATTTCCAGGGACACTGAGTTTACAACCTTCCTCCCCTCAACACAGGATGGAGATTCTCAAGAATTGGTTGACCTCAGTATTTCCTCTCTTCTGGTCCTCCAGAGCTCAATGACCAAATAGAAATCCACAATATATCTTCCTGCTTTATCCTGGCATGATATTCAAGATCCTTCGGAAGAGATCTGTGCTCTGTGCCCTATCCTTGGCTCTTCCACACTCCCATTAAAACCCACATTTGCCTTCCAACATCCTTCTTCAAGCTAAGGGCTTCCCTGCCTGGGGTCCTGCAAGTGTTTGCTATGCCTCTGGGTTTGCTGAGATCCTGAGGGTGGCTGGAGACAGTAACAAGGGAGAAGAAAGCTCCATCCTCTCCAAGCCGCCCTGTTCAAAACTTGAGCAACTCACCGAGCAACAACTCCTAATTAATCCATCAGCAAACAGTCTAAGTAATTACACCACATTGCAAGTCCCCCCAATTATCTCCACATTGTACCTAAGTCTCCGTTGATGGCTTGCTTAATCGTTTGATTGACTGATTTATAGTGTTTTATTTTTTAGAGAGCACTCTTAAACATTTCCTTGGATTCTTACATCACCCCAGTCAGATAAGTATTTCCCCATTTTATAAATGAGGAAGTGACGAGGTAAAGTGGCATCTTCAAAGCCACTGGACCAGTGAGTGGAAGATTGGGGACTGGAACTCACATTGGCTGACTCCCTGTGGAGGATTACTCTCAGATTTCTGAGTCCCCAAATGAACTTGAGCTGAGTACCAAGTTTTTTATTAGGAATTTATAGTATTAAAATTTTTATGACCACTGATCTCCAAAACATAGAACAGATTTCCCACAATCTTTCCACCACAGATCCATATTCCAGAGATTTTTTTTTTCCAACTTGTTTCTATGTGAATTTGCATGTTGGACTTTTTAAAATTCCAATTTTCCTCCATCCTCTACAGGCAGAGTTTGGAGGTGTTGTTAAGAGTTTTATTTTCTTTTTCCTTATCTGCCTTCATCACTATTTTCTGCTTCTATAAAAAATTCATGATTAATTGAAGTCGATGCCTGTTAAATTGATCGTTCAAATTGTGTGTGTGTGTGTGTGCATGCACACGTGCGCATGCGCGTAGGGAGACAGAGAGAAAGAGAAAGAGATAACGAGAGAGCTGCAAAAGTCAGGCAAAGAACATGAAATCTACAAAGTAGAAGATACAGAGATACAGAAGGGAAACAGAGATTCAGAAAGAAAGTAAATGAGGCTAAAGGGAGAAAATCGGGGAGAGAAGAGAAACTGGATGACAGAAGGAAAGACAAAGACTGGAAAATTAAGAAGAAAGCTCTGCATTCCTCTGGCTTCCCACAGACACCCTGAGGTCAGACGCCTTCCTTGCACAACATCTACACATGCACACGCATGCGCACGCGCACACACACACACACACACACACGAGGCTGTCATATTTTAGAACACCATTAGGAAAGTGACACCCAGCTGAAGGAGTCCCCTGTCCAGTGACCCAGGCCAACACTCCTGTCTGACCCCTCCCCTCTGAAGGCTGATCCTCCCGTCTTGAGTGACAGAGGTTCCCTCTCTCTGATCGAAGTGGAGCCTCTAATTGTGCTGAGCAGCGATGCCAGGGATGCCCGGGCAGCCTCATGTCTCTCGCTATCATTAGCTTTCTTACCAGGCTCTGAAGCCTTTCGCTGCCACAACAGTAATTACCAAGAGATTAGGCAGGCATTAAGCACTCCTTAATTTGACACATTGCAATGATCTCCATTCAGCCTTTCTGCTCGAATAACTCTCAACAAATATTTCGGAGGCTACCAAAATAAACAGAAGCACTGTGTTTGCACAGCTGAGGCCTCCTTCCTCCTTCTCTAAATGCCATCAATTCCAGGTAGGGGGTGAGGTGGAGGGCAGGAGGGGATGGGTGGGTACGGTGCAAAGGGAGGGGGTCGAAGAGAGGTGGCACCACCTGCTAGGCCCTAATATGGCCTGAAAAATCCAAGTCCATACAGCGGGAAGCAATCAGTAAAACACTAACATATGGCCTGCTACGACTGATGGCGATTTAATAGGGCCCATTTTTTAAGCAAGTCGTTATACAAGAACCTAATAAAAAGACATCAGTATTTATATAAAAACCACCACATTAGGAAAAAATAATAATTACAGTGAACAGAGTTATGTTGTTGTTGCTGGGTTTTTTTAGTGGGTTATTAGCTCAGACATTATTCATTAGGTAATACAATGAGAAAACCTCTGTTAATATGGCAATAAATCCCAGTGGGGCCATCTCATGGCAGATAGGATCATTTGGCAATTACAATGCACTGGAAGTCCAATATTCCCTTTCATGCATTTGTTCCCTTTTCCTGCTCTCCCAAACATTTATGCATACATCCCTTCCTCAACTAACCTAGACTGGGCGTCCCTGGAAGGGCAGAGGAGGATGGTGCAGCATCCAGGAGTCTCCATATCCCTCTGAGGACAGAGAAAATGATATCTATGCAAAGTAGGGATGAACTTTCAGAGAAGAGAGTAAACCTCAGTATTGCCAGAAATCCAGTCATGGATATAAATGTTTGTGGGAGGGACATGGGCTAATTAACAGTGTTATCAGATGAGAAAAGAAGTTCAAGAGCCATTAATAAAATAATCATGATTCTTTCATCATAGAAAGATGGGAAGGCTAGAGTCAGAAACTGGAATCAAAGTAATTTTAATTGGGCATTTCCCACCCCTGAGAGACATGTCTGCCACCCACATAGCCCTCAGCAACAGCAGCCCTGCTCTTGGTAAGGTCAGGGATCTCTGGTCAGCAACTGGGTCCAGGAAGCCATCATGAACATATGGAGTTCTTGTCTTCCATGCCAGGAGTTTAGCTGCTAAGAAAGGAGAAATGTGACTCAGGGTAGCCTGGGTTCTTTTTTCCCTCCTGGAGGGACATCAGCATTAAACACTTTTACAGGTGACAAGGAACAGCCATAGGATAGATAGGGCAAGAGGTTCCCGTTTCTAACTGTAATGGGGCATGTGGGCTCTAATGTATGCCTCTTCCTCAGAGTTCTTCAACCAGGGATGATGGTTACTCAACACTTAAATGCTGCTTAAATATAAAGAGTAATATCTTAGATAATGAGACAGCCAAGTGACAAGGGATCCCTGGCAGAACCTCTGACTGGTTTGCGCATCAAGAGGCATATGCATGGGGGTGGAGGCTCTGGAAGTTTCAGCCATTTGCGGAGGAGAGGAACCTGGCCTCTCCCGCTCCAGGGTGGTACCTAAGATTCAATCTATGAGGCAGCCAGTCAGCTAGCAGCACTCTCACTTTGCTGAGAGTCCGTGTTTCCCTTTTTTTCCTGGTCAACCAATAAACCATACTTCTCACCCTTCAAAGTTTCTACAAGCCTAATCTCTCATGGTCACGTGACAAGGACCCCATTTTTAACTGAACTAAGAAAAAAGTCCTACAATAAAAGATCAGCAAACTATGGCCCGTGGGCCAAATTCAGCTCACAGCCTATTTTCAAATTAAGTTTTATCAGAACACAGCCACACTCATTAGTTTACATATTGTCTATGACTGCTTTCTTACAATCATATGATAGAGTTTAGTGGTCACAACAGAGATCATATGGTTGCAAAGCCTAAGATATTTACTAACTGGCCCTTTACAGAAAAAGGTTGCTGACAGATGGATGAATGAGTAAGTGACTGAATGAATGAAAGGATGAACAATCTAGAATGACAGTCCACATTGAATGGGTTTATAATTGTGGGAATGGTTTTACTCAATAGTGCCAGTGGCCTCTCAAAGTTTCTAAAGGGACATATCATATCCTAGGGAGCTGCTCTCCATTCTGTCATTTTAGTGCTTTTTCCATGACTTTGACCAACACATAGATGGAAAGCTCATCAGATTTTTAAATGATGGAAAGACAAATGTGGATAATAAGTATATCGGATATAGATCCAATATTCAAAATAATCTTGACAGGCTGGAACAAGGGACTAAGCCCAATCAAGTGAAATCTGAGGGGACAAATGTAATGTCTCACAGTAAGGTCCCAAATGTCAGCTTCTCAAACGCAGAACTGAGTGAGAGTGGGGAGAGAAAAACATGCCTCAACAGCAGCATTCATGAAATGACTTTTGGGGTTTGACAGACACATCAACTCCATGGTGGATAAGGCTATCCCCAAAATAAACTTTATTCTCACGCTAAGATATTTTTACACAGAACAGGTAAGATAAATGTTACTTGCGTACTCACAGATAATATCTCCTCTGAGTACTCAGGCCATACCAGAAGTCTTTATTCCTACAGCAATAACAATAATATACTAAGTTGGTAAAAAAATGAAGTGTTTAAGAATGATGGCATGTTTAATTTGCATTATCTCTTTTATTTTTACATATTTTAGCTTCAAAATTTGAAGTGGGGGTTGTTATTTGTCCCCATTTTATAGCGGAAAAAATTTGGAGAAGTAAGGTCTCATAACTAGTATGTAGTGAGGCCAGGGATTAAACCTAGACCATGCATCTCCAGGTCCCTAACGTTCAGGTGCCCCTAATCACCAGGATGCCCATGTGCTTCCTACTCCCCTACTCTGCGGTTGCCTTTTGGGGTAGTCATTGGGAAACCAAAGTGCCTCCCAAGGTGAGTTACCAAAGTGGCAAAGAAAAGTTAAAAACTTGTTATATGCAAAAGAAGGTTGAAAGAGGTGAGACACTTAGGGTAGAGGAGGCTTGGGTTGTCCTTCAGCTGAATGCAAAAGCACTACTCAGCTCACTGCAGCCCCTCTCCCTAAGGCAGATCACACCGACCTGTGCCTTCCAGCTCCTCACACCCATCAACACACAGCCATTGCTAGTGTGACTGGTCAGTGCAGCAGGCTAGGCTGGCTGCTTTCTAAAACCCTATCTAATTATCCGTAGGTTACAGCATAAGTGTTTATTTCTCCCATAGGTCAGCATCACTGGAGGGGTGGTGGAGGCCCTTCCACTCAAAGCCCTTCAGAGGCCCAACCTCCTTCTATCTGGAAGCTCCACTTTTCTCTTCAGAACCAGCATTTCTAGGGCCTTGGAGCTTTCTGCACTCAATATGAAAAAGGAAAGACTGGCTCAAACAGGGGAGGTTTTCAGAGGGCAGACCTGGAAATGGAGTCATCACTTCCCCTCAGGTCCTATTGGCATGTTCATAACCAGTAGGGACCCTGGAACAGTGGACCAGCTGTGTGTCCCCAAGGAAGAGGAGAATGTGGGTGCTGCTGAATGCTAGACTTTCTTCCTACAATTAGAGCTCTGGGATATTGACTGGCCACAATCAATGGGCCATCAACCAGCACCAATACTATCCCTCAGTTTCTAATAGTGGATACATACTGCGTGCAAGACACTCTGTTGAGATCCCCAGAGGTAAAATGACCAGTGAGTTACAGTCTTCATTTTCAGTGAACTAGAAAAGATATGCAAAAACATTTAACTATAATATTCAGCAGTGTGAATTAAATGCTCTAGGAGGATGAATTAAATGTTAATATTCAACAAGGTGAATTAAACACTCTGGCATTGGAGCACAAAAGACAGAGTTGATTCTGATGAGAGAAATCAGAAAAGGTTTCAGGGCAGAGTCTCCGCTAATGACTAGGAATTTAACAGGCAAAATTGCAAAGAGAAGAGCTTGTCAAGGAGAGAAAATAGCAGGAAAAAATGCACAAAGGCATGAAGTGCTTGGTGTGTTCAGGGCTGAGCAACTGGTGTGACTTCATTACAGGGTGTGTGAGTCATGTGGCAGATCACAGGCTGGACCAGGCTGAATCATGAATGCCGTGGTGGATTTTGGCTCTACTATGAATGCATTGGAGAATGAAGGAGGGAGACATAATCTAGTTCTGACAATATATGAAGGTCAGATGAAGGTCAGCTGAAAGTCTGAAGGGCAGCAAGACTCATTAGTTAGGTGTTGGAATAGCTCTGGTGGATGGTGGTGACGGTCTAGCCTAAGGCATTGACCAATGAACATCTGTCTTTGTCCTTATCTAGCCCTTTCACAGTTTTCCAAAATGCAATCCAAACATTTGCAGTCAGTGGCATCCTTCATTTACCATTGATTCAAAAGGCAATATGTCAATATAGCCACACATTCACAACCAGTATTTAAACCCAGTTAGCTAACTTTGAACATGGTGTCCCCATAATGCATTCATAGTCAGTATCTACTAGGCCCTCACCTGGGAATAATTTAACCTCAAAATCTGCTTCTCTGCCACTTTTATTCATTATTTCTGGTCCCACTCGTTGCTTCTCTATTGTTCCAATGGGGCTCATAAAAGCCACTTCCATTCTATGTCCGAGGACAGAGGTGTTGGCAGCTCCTTTCAAAATCACTTGGGTTGTGAGGATTCTCCACGGTCCTCTTCTGTCTTGAGACTACAACTCTCTGGCGCTTTTCCACCCTCCTCAGACCTCAAAGACACAAGTGATCAAAAAAGAGTCACCATGAATTTCCAGCCAAGCAGCTGGACTCCAGCCCTCATTCTATATAATGGATCTGGTGCAGTGGTGCAGCGGTGCAGCCTGACACATGGCTCTCACTTCAGTCTCCCTGCAGACCCCCAAACTACATTCTTATTCTGTCCCTGACCCAAGAGTCTTTCATAGATTCCCAGGGCTTGGCAGAGACCTTAAATGACCTGGGCATGGCCCTGCTCTGCCTTTGCTTTAGACGATTGGCCTCCAGGAAGGGGTACAGATGATGTGTATCCCTATGAGCTACCCCAATCCCTCCTGCAAGCTCTGCCTCCCTGCACTTTTCACAAACAGGATAGATGAGCAGGTCGCACCAACTTTCTCCTACAGCCAAGGATTTAGAAGCAGGAGAGAAGGGACACAGTGTGGGAACAGTTTGAATGGGCCTGATGGGGAGTGTCAGTGCTGCATGGGGAGATGGAAGGGCTGGCATTCCAAAGATTTCTCTGTGGAGAGAGTTAAAAAACTGTAATCCAGGGGAAAGTCAAGGGAAAAATAACCAGGCATGGTGACACCTGTAATCCCAGCACTTTGGGATGCCAAGGCAGGAGGACCACTTGAGGCCAGGAGTTCAAGACCAGCCTTGCAACATAGGGAAACCTCATCTCTGCAAACAATTTTTTAAAATTAGTGAGATACAGTGATTTGTGCCTGCAGTCCTAGCTATTTGGAAGGCTGAGATGGGGGGCGTTGCTTGAGCACAGGAATTGGAGGCTGCAGTGAGCTATGACTATGCCACTGCACTCCAGCCTGGGTGACAGAGTGAAAATCTGTCAAAGTAAGAAAAGAAATGAAGAGAAGGGAAAAGAAAGGAAAGGAAAAAAGAAGGGAAGGGAAGGAAACAAAGAGAAGAGAAGGGAAAAAAATGAAAAAAGAAGCAGAGGGAAGAAAGGGAAAAGAAAAGGGGAGGGAAGGGGAGGGGGGAGGAGTGGAGGGAAAAGGAGAGAAAGGGAGGGGAAGGGAGGGGAAGGGAGGACCAGAGAGGTCACAATACAGAACAGGTATTTGGCTCTTTGGAAATGAATCGTATTGTTCAGGAAAATTATAAAGGAAGAAAGATAAGATCAGACCCATTGTGCAGCAGAACTCAAGAAAAGGCTGGAGAAAGAACAAGGAATTCAGGAGTGCCTGGGTCCCAGCTCTGTGTCCTTGAAAAAATTATTTAAATTATCAAATATTTAACTTTCCCATCTGTAAAATGAGGAGAGGTGTGGAGGTAAGGAGAATGCCTTTTTGAGGAGCTGTTAACAGGATAAGGGATGAAGAATGTTTAATGCCAAGCCGGCATCTTTAGTATATGTATGCAGCTACAGAGAATCAATCTTGTAACAAGAAGCTGTAGGTAGGCAGATTTCAGCCCTATAGACAGGAGGCCTTTCCAATGACTGCAGCTTCCAAACAATGAAATGGGATATTTCTTTAGATAGTGAGTTCCATGTCACTGAAGGTAACCAAACAAATGCAAAGTAGGCACATTCAGAGGATGCTGCTATAAGAATCTCTGCACTTAATCAAAAATTGGGGGAGATGAATCCGGAAATCCCTCCCTTCCTGGAGATCCTGTGAATCTTGACTTTGCACTTGCTCAGTAAGAGTGCAGGAGCCCAAATCCACTCAGACAAAAAAAACTGCCACTCAGTGGTGCCTGGGAACTGAGATCTGAGTAACCAAGGACCAAAATGACAGGGGCCAAGGTTTCCCATTGTTCAATTCTGTGTCCGTCTCTGATGGTTACATTCAATTCCTTCTCTGATGGTTCTTCTTATGGGGGGCGAGAGGGAGGGCAAATCACTCAGGGTTTATTTTGCCATGCTCTGTAAGTGGAAAAGGCTTGATATAAGCAAGCCCTGTGGGCTCCCAGAAAAGCCTCTGCCCTTAAATAGTAATGAGATCTATGGGTCTCCTTAACAAATGCATCTTTCCTGAGTTCTAAGTAAACTGTCTCCATTTACAGTGTCAATATCAACGTGGGGCCTTCCCTACCTCTCAAGCAGCCTGAACAGATTGCAATCGGCTGCCATTCCTGATTCCTGTGCTCAGTAAGAGCTGTCAATGGGCATGTCAATAAGATACCGGGACTATTGATCAGCATAGGCATTTAGGGGTCACTGGTCGATGAGAACTCTTGCCAAGAGATGTAGAAAATGATAGCTTTCAGATAAAGGCAGCAAAGTGAGGTTCCCAAAGGAGAAATAATATAGCTCAATTTCCCCTGTCCTGCTGCTTGTCAATTTCCCTTGGTTTTCTTGAGGGGGGAGGAGCCAGCAAGGAGAGTCAGGGAGGGGGAGAAAGCGAGTGAGTAACTCAAGTGTTTGACTGAAAACATTCAGAGAATGAAAAATCAACAGCCACGATAAATCACACAGCATCCCTCAGGCCACTGTCTACATCTAAAGAACAAAGAGAAGACCAAAAGAGCCAGTGTTTCTGAAAGAGCTGGGCTCAGAGGGTGAGGATAATGAATCTTCTCCAGAAACGAGTTTTGATAGAATTCCCCAAATCAACTGGATAACTGTTTGCTAGCTTCAAACGCTCAGCCAAAGAGGTTCAGTTCTTCACCCACAGGTCATTTGGTGTCTCAGGCTGATCTTCATTTTGAGTGGAGGGGAAAGGCAGTTCCCCTTTGAGGGAATGCAACTTATAATAGTTCATCACAAAACAAAATGTGTGTTACAGGCTGAATTCACACAGAAGCCCCCATAACCTCAGAATGTGACTGTATTTGGAAATAGAACCTTTAAACAGGAAAGTTAAAATGAGGCCATTAGCATGGGACATGGTCCACTCTGACCAGTGTCCTGTGAGAAGAGGAAATTTGGATATGCAAGGAGATGCCAGGGATGTGTGTGCAGAGAACAGACCATGTGGGGACTGATGTGGACTGGCTCCATCCCCACCCAAATCTCATCTTGAATGGTAGCTCCCATAATTCCCATGTGCTATAGGAAGGAACCGTCATGGGGGCGGTTTCCTCCATACCAATCTCGTGGTAGTGATTAATCTCACAAGATCTGATGGTTTTATAAGGGGAAACCCCTTTCCCTTGGTTCTCATTCTCTCTTGCCACCACCACATAAGAAGTGCCTTTCACCTTCCACCATGATTGTGAGGCCTCCCAGCCATGTGGAACTGTGAGTCCATTAAACCTCTTTTTCCTTATAAATTCCCCAGTCTCAGGTACGTCTTTATCAGTAGCATTAAAACAGACTAGTACACAGACACAGCAAGAAGATGACCATAGACAAGCCAAGAAGAAGGGCCTCAGAAGAAATCAAATCCACTGACACCTTGACCTTGGACTTCTAGCATCCAGAACTGTGGGAAAATAAATTTCTCTTGGTGAAACCACCTGTCCGTGATATTATTTTATGGCAGGCCTAGCAAACCACTTCAGTGTGTTAAAGCAATATTCGATGTGAGGCTGGGGAGAGGTGGCAGAGAGTTTAATTATTATTTTTGCCCATTCTGTGATCCCAGAATTTTTAGTATTTTCACATTATTAAAAGATTGTTCACTTTATCAGTTTCAATCATGAACTGACTTAATTCAAATTAAATTACTGCCTTTACAGATAATTGATTTTCATGAAAATGTCCAGTATCCACGTGCACAAAACTTTCTAACTGTTCTTTGGTTTACCTAGTTCTAGGCATGACAGACAATTCTGGATACTGAATATTCTCCTTGCAAGTAATTAAATAGTCAACGAAATGACAAAAAAATTGATTTAGTGCCTACTTATCCATGATCAAAGTCCCTATAGAGCCTTTCAACTTTTTAAATGGGAGACACTCGCACACGAAAAATAACTAACAATCCACAATTTGGCTTCCATCTTTGTCCATCCTCTCCTTTCTGAATGGAGCTTTTGTGACCTCACATACTACTTCTCAGAGAATTGTTTCAGCCCTTTAATTCAAAGCCACGTCTCACTGCCTCTGAGACAGTGAAATTTATCTCAAGTCCTGGCAGTTAGACCTTGTACTTTAATTAAACCCTGAAAGTTGCTTAAAGCGATAATTCAGCATCTATGTCTGAAACTTTAAGAGATGTTATAGGAACAACAAGATGGAGATGCATTTCAATGAGGCTGAGCAGCATCACATTTCATTCCCTCATGGCTCTGTGTGTCAAAGGTCATTTGTTCATCATTTCAAAAGGTATTTATTGCCAGGTGAGAGATGATGGTGGCTTAAAAGTAAGGTAGAGGAAGAGCCGGTTGAATACATGCTTGATTTCGACGAATGACACTAAAATAACAGCCAAAAAAAGAGGCAGAACAATTCAGCAGATCCACAAAGAGAACTGGCAAAGAGGTCACAGATGACAAGAAATGTCGACAAAATTTTGGAAGCAGAGAAGTAAACAGGTAAGTGACAATTGAAATAGCAGACAAGAGAAAGCTAAACTACATTGGCAGCAAGAGGGAAGCCTCAAGAACCAACCACTTCACAGCATAGTCCCAGAAGGCTCAGGAATTGGAGGCACCAAATACCTCTGCTACAAGGGTGCAGGGCAGGGCTAGCCATATAAGGGCTGGTTTAAAGTCTTTTAGAGAAGCAGTCAGGCTCACAGATGCCCTCTTCTACCCATGTAGCCAAGTGGCCCCCTCCTTGCTCCAGCAGGAGTTTAGAGGGTTACTCCATAGCAGTGGTTTTCAAAGTGTGGGCCTGAGACCAGAAGGATTAGCATCACCTGGGAATTGGCTAAAAGGTACATTTTCAGGCCTCACCCCAGACCTGCTGAACCTAACACTGTTAAATGTGGCTCAGCAATCTGTGTTTCAATAAGCCCTCCCTAGATAATTCTGATGCAGGCTAAAGTCTGAGAACTCCTGCTCTAAGTACAGATTGAGCCAGACAGGGTCTGACACCAAGGACAACAGCAATTGCTGAAAACACGATGAACCAATTGTTAAAGAGAGGAGAAACTGACACACAGAACATTAAGCCCTCCAGTGCACATCTTCTCTGCTCCCAAAATGTTCGTGGCTGTTGTGATTTCCATGATTATGGAAAAAGCTTCTAATTTGTCTTGAGGTCTCTCTCTCTTAAGAGTGGCCATAAGCCAAGACAGCCACTCTGTAGGAGGGTGCTGACAGAGGGGAAAGTTGGGTTTATGTGTGTATCAGGTAAGACACAATAAGGAAGTGAAACTAAAATTCATGAAACAGAAGTAATGCATTACTCACAGGTCCCAGAGAAATTTGGTGGCGAAAGGAGGCCAATGTGAAGTCTGGAGGCAGCAGGGAGCTCACCCAGCAAGCAAGTCAGTGAGTCTGCCGCGCGCCTTCATCAAAGCCTGTGGGTATTACTCTTCGGGCTTCCCCAAGGGGGCCGTGAATTGGCTAGTTGATGGAAAACACTCCAGAAAGGAAGGAGAAACTTACTACATAATCTGGTGTTGACCATTAGATTTTACTGTGGTCAGCAGCTGAGGGATATGTTGGGTTTGGTGTCAATGAGATGAAGAACAAGAGGGCTATATCACAAACAATCACACAGGGAGGGGAAGCTTTAACTAGGCCAGAGGTGGCAGGGTAGAAATGGGTTTCAGATAACTTAGCCTAGAAATGGGTGCAGAGGCAGCAACTACATGAAACACATTTATGGCAATAGTCAAGCAGACACGACTGAGGCGGGATACTTAAGGATTCTCCCCTGGGAAACTGATGGGCCTAAGAGAAAATATCTGTGGTTGGTGACATTAAGGGAGGGGAGAGGATCCCCAAATGAAATGGCTGGGTCCTAGCCCAATCGGCCTACAAGCAAAGCCGCAAACTAAGAGGCGTCCTTCTGGTAAATAAAGCTTCCAAGCAACCCCACCTTCATTACAAACTGACATGCAGTGATAGCAATCTAGTAAGAACCGTGGTGAACTCCTCACACATGGAAGAACAAGACCAAAACAAAAACAAGCAAGCAAAACAGAAATAAGAAACTTGTTATAAATTAAGGTGATGCAGAGAAGAGGAGAAAATTTAAAAAGAAAATTAAAACTATAGTTAAGCATTTCAAAAGGATAAGAGAAGATGTTGCATTCATGAAACAGGAACAGGGAACTCTTCAAAAACGAGGATGTTGAAATCAATCCTCAGATCTTGACAAGACAGCAAACCAGCTCAGGCTGTTGACTCTGCCCTTCAGTATCAACCTGAGAAATGAAAAACCCAGTGGTTCTCATTACTTCACCGGCATGGGAATTCCTCGGAAGGCTTGATAAGCAAAGATTCAGCAGGAGGATATCAGGAAGGTGTGAAAGTGTTGTTGGGGTGAGGAGTGAGGAAAATAGAGGTTGACCAAGCAGCTATTTCTGGGTATTTACTCTCCAATCAGGAATTCTTCGTTCTGAGAATTTAAAGCAAAATCCTAGTCAATGAAAGTACCTAGTAAGAGTAGGGGCAATTTTGCATGACCAGCAATAATTCTGTAGGGTTTAACTCTCTTTATCACCTAGGGTTCATCACCTACTGTCTCTTTAAGCCCAGTAAGACACAATCTACATAACATCAGTTCTTCTCCAAAAGGAAATATCCCCAAAGGAACTTGATTCTACCACAGAATAACCTACAGACCAAGTCACTTGAGGAGTACAATCACTCAAAAGAAAGGCAACCAAATAAAAAATGTTTATCATCTAAAACCAAATGAGTAGAGCAGGCAGATCAAGAATTTTAAATAGACTTACCAAATATACGGAAAGATATAAGGGAAGATATAAGCATTGTGAAACAAGAACAAGAAATCATAAAGAAAGGACCAAGTGGAAATAGTATAGATAATAATGGAAATAAAGAATCAAATATTTGGAGAAATTTACATGATGGCTACAGCAGAAAAGTGAATTAAGGATTTGTCACATGTAGCAGAAGAACTTTTCCCAAAAGGAGCAAGAGATGGAAAACATTTTTTTGAAGTTAAGAAACATGTCTAAAAGAAGGGTTACTAACAGTAAATAGGAATGAGGGGATAATACAGGAAGAAAATAAATTTTTGAAGCAATAATAAAGATGTGAACCAGGCCGGGTTTGGTGGCTCACACCCGTAATCCCAGCACTTCAGTAGGCCAAGGCAGGCAGACCATGAGGTCAAGAGGTTGAGACCATCCTGACCAAATGGTGAAAACCTGTCTCTACTAAAAATACAAAAAACTAGCTGGGTGTGGCGGCACATGCCTGTAGTCCCATCTACTTGGGAGGCTGAGGCAGGAGGATCACTTGAACCTGGGAGAGGGAGGTTGCAGTGAGCTGAGATCGTGCCACTGCACTCCAGGCTGGCAACAGAGAGAGACTCCATCTAAAAAAAAAAAAAAAGCTGTGAACCAAATTTAGTATTCTCAAAATGCCAAGTGTTACTGACAATGCAAAGCAATAGGAACTCGAAGCACTAGGAACCTGCTGGTGAGATATTATCTGTTCAACTGCTGGGGGAAATACTTTGGCACTAAACGTGCCAAACTAAAGTTAAATATGCATATAATCTACACCCCAGCAATTCCACCAGTAGGCATTTCCCTTAGAAAAATTCTCAAACACATGCAGAAAAGATAAGTAGAATAACGTTTATGGCAGCACTATCCTTCAAAGGAAAAATTCAGGAGAAAACCAAGTGTCTATTGACAGTGCAATGAATAAATAAATTGTTGCATAATCATACACTGGTATATACAGCAATGAAAATACATGACTTCTAGATTTAATTATTGACATTGATAGACCTCAAACACATAGTACTCTAAATAGGCACATATTTAAAGAAAAAAATATTCTATTCATATCAAGGTCAAAATCAATCAAAACTAAATAATATATTGTTAAGCAATACCTATTAGGTGGAAAAAAGAACTAAAAAAGCAAGAAATTGTCAGAACAAAATTCAAGACAGTGCTCATTTGCAGGAGGAGACCAGGATGTGACAGGGAAATGCACCCAGGATGCTTCTGAGTAGTTGGTGACGTTCTATTTTGTGATCCTGGCAGTGGGTCTCTGAGTGAGTTTTTTAAAAATTGTATTCAAACTGTGCGTACATGTTTTTCATAAACTCATACCTATGTATGCTATATTTTTTAATAAAAAATTAAAAATAATTAAAAGTTTTCTAAAATTAAAGAAAGATGAAAGACATTGAATTCAAAGCAGGAGAAGTGGTGGAAGAGTTTAGCAAAGCAAATGGGAAATATGAAATAAGATGTAATAAATCCTAGTATAATAGTCACTACTGTAAGTGTAAATGGGTTAAACTCACCAATTTAAATATTAGACATTTCAGATTGGGTTTTGAAAAGATCTAGCAACAAAAATATCTACAAGAAATATACTTAGAACAAAAATAATGGAAAGGTTAGAAATGTAAAAATTGAAAAAAAAAATAAAATACTCCCAAAACATAAGCCTCCAAAAAGCTGGGTTAATACTAGAAAAAACACTAGAAAAAGGGTTAATATTGAAACAGAAAATCCTAAAGGTTAAAGTAAGATATCATATGCTAACCATTTTGAACATAAACACCCCTAACAATACAGTCTGAAAATACTGACATAAGCAACAACTGACATAAATTAGAGGGAGAAAGAGGTAAATCAAAAATAGCTATTGAAGATTTCAACAGGCCCTTCCCAGAAACAAATAGGTCAAGGAGGCAAAATAAATGAATGAAAATGTAAAAGATCTGAACAACAAAACAATGTTTCAGCACTTACAGAACTCTGCAAGTACACCCAGAACATTTATAAATCTAAATCGCATATTGGGTCATAAAGGAAACTTAATCAATTTTACAAAATCAGTCTTCTATCAACTAAGCTTTTAAACCATCATACGGTAAAATTTGATATCACTAACAAAGCAACCTTTCTTAAAACTTTCAAATATTTGGAAATGAAGTTGTATATTACTAAATAATTATTGAGTTAAAAATTGATATAATCAACAAAGTAAGAACTATTTAGAGCTAAATAATAAGAAAATCATGTCAAATTTATGATACAAAACTAATAGTTTTGGGAAGGAAATTTATAAATTTAAATACATTTATTAGAAACCAAGAAAGATTAAAAACAAGTTAGCAAAGGATTAAAAATTAATTAGAAATAAGGAGTGGATTGAATCCAAAGAAAACCAAGAAAGAAATTAATAAAAATAAGTGTATTAGTCATGTCTAGTCAGGAGAAATAAAAAACTGAGTACTTCAAACAAGGGATGTTTGCTAAAAATAATTATTAGCTCTTTGCAAGGAATTACCTATTATGGTGGGGATAAGAAAAGACCTCTAAAGAATACTCCAGGTCTGAGGGAGAGTACCCAAGGAAGCAACAGAAATGGAAGGGGCTCTTCCACAAGGCTGGGATTCAGACCTCCTTAGAGTAAGGAGGTAGCAGTCCACCAGATGCCAGAGTTCTGGGTTTCCCTAGACCAGAGCTTGCCCCAGTCTGGCAGGCCAGGGTTGGCAGGCACAGAATCACAGGTCCAGATTGTCAAGCAGGAAATTCCTCATGAGGAGGCAAGAAAGCTGAAGCTGGCTGTCAGGAAACTGACTACTGAGATAACAACAAAACATGCAAAGATGCTGCCTGTGAACGTGCTGCGAAACCAACCTCTAGTTTATGTATGTCTTACTGAGGCATCTGAAATACCTGGTACCTAACAATGGTGGGTTGGATAAAGAAAATGTGATACATATACACCATGGAATACTATGCAGCCATAAAAGAGTGAAATCGTGTCCTTTGAGGCTACATGGATGCAGCTGGAGAACACTATCCAAAGTGAATTAATCCAGTAATGAAACAAAACAAAACAAAAAAACGGATACAACTGTTCTCACTTGTAAGTGGGAGCTAAACCCTGGGCACACACAGACATAAAGACGGAAACAATAGACACTGGGGACTCCAAAAGGAGGGAGGGAGAATGGACGGCAAGGGCTGAAAAACTTCCTCTTGAATACTATGTTCACTATTTGGGTGACAGGATCAGCAGAGGCCCAAACCTCCGCATCACACAATAGACCCTTGAAACAAACATCTACATGTACTCCCTGAACCTAAAATTAAAATTAATATTTCAGCCGGGCGCAGTGGCTCACACCTGTAATCCCAGCACTTTGGGAGGCCGAGGCGGGTGGATCACTAGGTCAAAAGATCGAGACCATCCTGGCCAACATGGTGAAACTCCATCTAAAAAAAAAAAAAAAAAATTAATATTTCAAAAAGAATTTTAAAGAAATACTAAATGAATTTTAAAAATAAAATACTTTCTACTTTCTTACCCAAGGTCTAGTCAGCATACTGCCATCAATGAACAATGTGACATTTTGTGGAATGCCAAGATAAGAACTCTGCAGATTATCTGTGGCAGAGAGCAGGAGAATTGACATAGCTCTGAGGCCACACTGTGAAGATACACTGCTGGCACTGCCAGGTAAAAGCAAACTGTGACTGATGGTCCCTTCAAATTGGTATGGAGAAAAAATAGCATGAGCCACATCAATTACTGCATACCAAATGCCAGCAGTTTTGTTGATTTGCTCCAGTAAAGACACAACAGAGCCAACAGCTGCATTCGAGCCACCTGAACCAGTTTATGACAGTCCACATTCTCCAAAACCCATCCAACTGCTGCATGGGCCAAACAGGTGAATTAAAGAGGAATGTAATAAGTACCACCACTCCTGTTTCTTTCAGTGCTTGGATAATGGTATAAATCTCTGAAATTTTCCCTAAAGATGCAATATTGCCTCTGATTTATTGGCTTGGTATGAAGGAGAAGTTCCAAAAGTTTTCCATTTGCTCTTCCAACCATGATGGCCCTCATCTGATGGGTCCAAGAGCCAATATGAGGATACTTCCAGTTTCTGAGTACAATCAGTCCTCACCATCCAGGGGTTCTGCATCCATGTATTCAACCAACCACAGATAAAAAATATTCAGAAAAAAAATCGTGCTGAGCATAAACAGACTTTTTCTCTTGTCATTATTCCTTAGACATACAATATAATAGCAACTATTTACATAGATTTTTGCATTGTATTAGGTATTATAAGTAATCTAGAGACGGTTTGAAGTATACAGGAGGATGTGTATAGGTTATCTGCAAATGCTGCACCATTTTATATCAGGGACTTGAGCTTCCATGGATTTTGGTATATCCAGGGGGTCCTGGATAGAGTCCTTCATAGATACTGAGCAAGGACTATATATAGTCTTATGCATATTACAGTTATACATTTAAGACCTGGGAAAACAACACGCCAAGTGGGTCTGTAGATGAACTAGTCCATAGATGCGAATAAAATTTTAGCTAAAGCTCCATCTATTACCTGATTACCATGGCCCCACTTTGACTGATGGGTCATGGTCACATTTTGGGTGCCCAAGAATTAGTGTCCATTTATAGCCAGTGTCTAATAATCTCTAAAAGTTTGTGCAGTGCCTTTTTCCCAATGCGTAGTCACTCTAGCCAATGGCCCTAGGTCCTTTTGGATTAGGCTTGGAAGAAGATTTACAGCACCTACTTGTGAAAATCCAATAGGGTCCCTTCTCAAGTGTGCCCTCCACTCTCCAGTGACTTAGGTCTGGAAACTGGTGATTTGAGTCAAGTTTTTGGCCAAAATTTTCTGTTATATAGATAAAAAATACTCTAGGCAGCTGCCCATTGATTTCATTCTGTGGAACATTGCAATCAATTAGCTATCACCCAAGATCTCAGATGTGAAATTCAGACCTTGTTGAAGAGATTGTGAATACAACCCACTAGACTGTGGGGAGGTTGGTTGCCCTGAGCCAGAGGTGGGTCCAGAGTTACTGGGCAAACTGGTGATCAGGGATATGCAGGACAGAAGTGGCAAGCAGGAAAGCTCACACCAGAGTGCCAGTGGCAATGCATGGTAGGCAAGACTCTGCTCACTGGAATGTTGTCAGTAGTGTCCTGGAGCCACCCCTGGGGGCTGCTGCTGAACTCATCACCTGAAAGGAAGGAAAAAATGAGTACTTATACAACTCACAGGTAAAGTGCCTACAGCAGTGCCACCAAAACTTGCTAGGGGTGAGCTCCGCTGAAGGTCCGGTACAACAGCTGAGTGACACAGAAGCCAGTGGGAAGAAACTTACCCTAGACCCAGGAAGAGAAGCCCCTTCCTCCTGCAGTGTCTCTTTGCACTCTCCACTGACAAAGCTTACCATTGTGTCAGCTGACAAGGAGGAAATGCTTCAATATTACAAGCAGGCCGTCCAAGGGGGACACGCACAAGTGTCCAAGTTTGAACTTGAACTGCCACATAAGGAAAGTAATAAACAAAAGAGAGAAAATTAACGAACCAAAAGATGACTGTTTGAAAAGATTAAACGATATATATGATATAAAGTGTTAAAGAAGATTAAAATTAAGACAGAGAGAAGACATGAAAAGAAATATTTTGAGAACAACAAAGAGATTTTATACATTTAAAATATAATTGTAGAAATTTTAAAAATTAACTGAAGTGTTGGAACAAAACTTGAGAAAACTTTTCAGGAAGCAGAACCAAAAGCAATGATATACAAAAGGGCTGGAAGGGTATAAGTTATTTCTAGCCTTGTGTGGCTTCCAGAAATTGTCCTGCCTGCTCTATTGGGCCCGTTCTCCCTGAATTGAATCGTTTTATTCCTCACAAGTGCAGACCAGTACTAAGTCAGACATCCCGTTAACATCATTCTGTGAATTCTGTTCGTTCCTATACTCTGCTGGATTCCCAGTTGACTAGATGCCATTTCTTTTATTTCCTTGTTTTTGGTTGGTTGCATCTTCTCGTGGCCGTCTGTGGAACTGGGATTTTTATTTGTTCTTTGGAGGTTGTTGTTTATTGTTTATATTTTTTTTAGATTGTGAATGTCTCAGAGTTGATAGCTATGTTGGGTATTTAATTTCACCATTGTTAAGACATTTTTGCATTGCTATTTCCTACTTTCTGACTTTCAAATCTTTGTGTGTAACCTCTCTAGGTTGGGAGCTTCCCTTCATTCCAAGTGTTCTAACATTTCACCATATTAGATACAGTTGAGCACTGGGTAGATCCTTACACTCTGGAATGGCACGTGCTTTCTTCCTGGGAACTTCTCTTGTATTATTTCTTTAATAATGTCTCTCTCTTCATTTTATATTTTCTCTTTCTGAACTTCTCAGAGAAGGTGGCAGATCTGGTGAGATGTCAAAAGTGAAAAAGTACAGGAATGAGTGGGAAGTGAATTTCAGGTAGGGGAAATAGCATAATTAAAGGCTCAGAGGCCAGAACAGTGAGAGATTGGGTTGAGCTACAGCTGAAGCTCCGTGGAATACAGCAGTGAAAAATTAAGATAAAGAAGTAGCTTAAAAATAGGAAGCTGAGACAGGAGAATTGCTTGAACCCAGGAGGTGGAGGTTGCAGTGAGCTGAGATCACAGCATTGCACTGCAGCCTGGGCAACAGAGTGAGGCTCTTAAAAAAAAAAAAGTAGTACTACAGAGGAATTTAAATGACAAATCAAAGAACTGAAACATTAATCTGAAGACAATGAGGTATTGCTGAACACTTTCGATAGGAGAGAGTAGCAGATGCTGTTCGTGCTTCACAGAAACTTCCCAGGCCAGTGCACCCTTCCCTGACGTGATGTAGGTAAGACTGCCAATGGCTTACACTGGACTCTCCTGCAGAGGACTTCCTGTGCTTTTGGCAGGGATGGCTTGTGAACAGTGATGGATTGAAAGAAGTAATAGCCGGTCTTCCTGCCTCCAGATGGAACAACCTCTTTGGTGCAGTTAACGCACCAGAGCTCCCTATGCAATTAGACTGAGGCTAGGCTCTTCCTGCAACCACATCTGTGCCTACCTTCTTCCCCTGTGCTCTCCTGCTTCCCTCATTCCCTGAGAGGCTTCTCCTGAGAGCACTTCCTCAGCAAATCACTTGCACAAGAATCGCTGTCTCAACCTCTGCCTCTGTGAAACCTAACATGAGGCAGAGACATGGCACAATGAAAGTCACATAACAAGGAAATGACCCTAACAGTGTTATTGAGAAGTGATTAAAGCAAGGAGACTTTGGGGTAAGGAAAGACAGTTAGAGGAGATGAGAGGTAAGAAGCAGAGAAATGAAGGGGAGAAGGCTGATAAGGTATCATCTCTGGATAGACTCCCCAGTTTTGGTATAACATGGCAGATGAGGGAAAGGGAGGATGAAATAGGATGACACTGTGTCAAGTCTGGGTGGCTAGGAAGATGGCATATATACAGACAGACATCCGGTAACCAGAGAATAATCACATTTGGAGAAAGCATTCCTGTATAGAACTTTCACAAGACCTAATATTTGCATAATACTTTGCAATTTACAGAGCTCTGAAATACATCATATTCTTTTTTTTTTTTTTTTTAATTTTTTTTGAGACAACGTCTTGCTCTGTTGCCCAGGCTGGAATGCAATGGCACAATCTTGGGTCACTGCAACCTCTGCCTCCCAGGTTCAAGCAGTTCTCTGCCTCAGCCTCCTGAGTAGCAGGGAGTATAGGCACCCACCATCATGCCCAGCTAATTTTTGTATTTTTGTAGAGATAGGGTTTCACCATGTTGACCATTCTAGTCTTGAACTCCTGACCTCAGGTGATCCGCCCACCTCAGCCTCCCAAAGTGCTGGGATTACAGGCATGGGCCACCGTGTCCAGCCGTCACCTCCTTTTTAAAAAATGTCTATGTGAGATGGTATGGTAGGTGTTCCCAATTCTTTACTCCTTCCTTTTTTCTTGTGACTTTGAAGTGCTTTCCATTACAATGAAGGGGGAATACATCCTCATGCCCATTGACTTTGGCCTTGGCCTTGTGACTTATTTTGTTCAATGCAATGTAAAGAAACATGACATGGGCAGAGGCATCTCTATATGCGTTTGTGATTTATTTTGGCTCTCCTGCTTTCTCCATCCACCTTCAGAGGAACATGCCCCACGTAGCTGCTGATCCAAGGAGAATGAAAAGACAGGTAGAGCAGACCTAAATCCAATCCACAGCCTGGAGCTACATGTGGCTGATCGTATTTAAGTCGTATCTAAGCCCCGTAGAACCACAAGTGCCTGTAATTGACAAATAAATGCCTCTAAGTGTAAGCTACTGTTAGGGGAATGTTTATCATGCAACACCACTGCCAACAATGATACACTTAGGCAAACAGGTATTTTTAAGCTGAAGCAACTGAGATACAGTGAGGTTAAAAATTTTCCCAAGTTCACAGCTCAAAGGAGAGAGTTGACTATGCTCTTCTCTATCTACTCAACAGAAAGACTCTGTAAATGTTGACACATTTCATGGCTTAGAAGTCCAGCATTCAAAGGACTAATTTTTAAATGCTTTAAAAAAATAAAGTACTGAGTTTGCTAATAATCTAAGACATGCATGTTTTCATATATGCTGCCTATTAAGTCTGTTCATATCGTATCAGCAAACATCATGTCGTCTTGGAGAGCTTCCTAGTTTTTCCTGTGAAATGTTTTTCAACGCCTGAGTGAATCAAAATGAATGTAAATGAGGTTTATTAAGTCAACCCCACATGGTGCTGTATTGTCAGCATTTGTAGGGCTGTGACAGGTTAGTTATTGCAGTTTGAAGGAAATGTCACCAACACAGCAGTCTGCAGAATTAACTTAAAAAATATATATGTATAAAATTTCCCAGGCTTTTCTACCCTTTCAAGAATCATCTCCTTAGGAGGTGACAGGTCACAAAGAGAAGCTGAGGTTTGCTCATTCGAGAGTCACTCTCTTGCTACATGACACCTGAGGCCAAGTGTCAGAGGCTACAGGTAACCACCCAGGATTCCAAGAGCTGCTGTTAATGGACTGTGAAGAGGAAGTAAAATGAGGGTGATTGGAGTTGACAAGGAGTGACAGGGGCCAGTGGCAGCAGCACCAAGTGCCCTCTGCACCCTGAATGAGCATCAGACTGTTTTGGGGGCAAAGGTGGACAAGAAGCAAGAGGAAAAGAAAGACAAGTGGAGCTCAGGGTGCTGAGCTGCAGAACGATGAGTGTGATTAACTTCAAGGAGGATGGGAGTCCAGAAGCAAAGATGTCATTCCTTCACTAACATGTCTTGTGCTCGCCTAGGGTGGTCCTTGGGAACAGGCTGGATGGGCAGTCAGTTAGGTGACTTGATTTGAGAAGAGTCAGGAGGGCTCTCCCTCTCAAAACCATCATGACCAATCAATGCATTTGAGTTCTGGGGGACTATTCTATCAGGTCCAGGAGGCTTCTCATTTATAAGATGTTACCTCTTACATGCAACAGCTCCTTGAGAAAGGTTAACATGTTGAGAATTTATTCATGAGCCTTACTGGGGAAAAAAAATATCTTTTCACAACACCCTCAGGCCCTCATAGCAGGGATGACACTTGGCACCCAGCACTTGAGTGGAGCCAGCCAGTGGAAGAAAAAGGCACTGGAAGACAATGTGAGGCTGGCTAGAAACAGACGTTTCTGACATCACAGTTTTTTCAACTAACATTATTTAAATTTTGTGCCCATGGAAGATAATCAGTCCCAACTTGGATCAGTGTAGGGTCTTTCTCCACCCCCAGTTGTGGCGGCATGTGGAAGAGCTATCTTGCCTCTTCTATTCTTTATTAATATAAAGTATGAGAACCACAGGGTTTGGGGATCCTCTTGTTAATTTCTGCTTTTACATTAGAGAAAAAGAATATCAGAAAAGTGAATTTGTAACCATACCCAATGAGGTATTACGTGGACAAGACTTCTTTTTCAAAATCCTATGTTATCTCTACCACTGTGAATTCTCCATATAGGCCCCTACATCCAATCTGTTTATCTTGACCACTACGATAGTCAGACAAGCATGTATTAAATGATATTGACAAGTAGCATGTATCTATGTGCTTTCATACACAAAATGAGCCTAGATCATCTGTCGATCCATTCATTCATTCATTCAGCAAACATTTGTTGGCTAAGTTTGTCCCTAACTCCTGGGACCTCACAGACTAAGAAGCCCAAGTGAGACAAAATCCTTGGAGACTTAAATGTGAATAACATCACAGAAATAAAAGGAACAAGCCTTCATTCTGAGGATTCATTTTATTAGGTAGGGATGGGCAGTCAGTCCGTTAGGTATGTCAGGTGACTTGATTTGCGAAGAGTCAAATTTTTTTGCAAACTTTATATTAATTTTATATTTAAGTATACATGTCATATAAAATTTTCATCTCATAATTTTAAAGGTACATAATTACATATATATATGTAATGTTTCAATCTAGTTTATCGATTATCATTAATCCTTTTGGTCCCTGAACCTGCCTTTGTTTCCTCTTCTAAGGCTTGATGCAGAATATAACTGCCCATGGAGGGTGGGAGGCAAGAAATTATGGGTGCTATGGAGACCCAGTTTCAATTATCTTTGATGATGTTGAGAGGCATTCAGCACCGTGAATATATTGTTCAAACACAAATGAGAAAATAAACTATATAAGCGATCTTCATGAGGCTTTTCCACACCAAGTGTATTTCATATCTGTATAGATTTAACTACTAACAAGCTACATCCAAGGAACTTCACTACTACAAATCTTTAGAGGTATCCGGCTTCCAGTTTCCACTCTTTATCATTGTACTCCTAGATTTCCAAGTGCCAACATGGAGGGAAATAGGGAGAGCCTCAGTGGACACGGCAGAGTCAGGGAGGAATCATCCCCTCCTCAAAAAGCAGGTGAAACCCAAACAAGCCATAGTTCCTTGCTAAGCCATCTAGGAAACAGCCAACCCATCATTGCATAAATAAAACAACTAATTCAGAACTCTGAAAGGCCAGGAATCTATAAACCTGTCAATTGTTGAAGTTCACTGGAATGGAAAGAACATGAATAACCCCTGC
Source organism: Aotus nancymaae (assembly GCF_030222135.1). NCBI lineage: Eukaryota > Metazoa > Chordata > Mammalia > Primates > Aotidae > Aotus > Aotus nancymaae. Next base: position 2,222,203 of record NW_026988494.1, on the reverse strand, counting down.
ACCAAAGAGAGAATAAGAAGACGTGCTCTTGTGAGGATCCAATTCTGGATAAGAACCATCTATACTCAGTGACTTAGAATTACGGGGTTTGAGGGCAGAACTGAACTGTAGCGTCTCCCTGTAAGAACGGGTTTCCAAGTGAAAATGCACAGCAAGCAAGAAATCCTTCAGGACTGAACTCTAGAGGGACCCTAAGGCTAGAAGTGTGATTGGAAGTGTTACAGGTGACCCTGAGAATCCAGACGGAGATTCATTCTCTGGGAAAGAAGGTTAATGACAGAAAAGGATGGAGCCAAGGGCTGAGGAGCATCAGACATAAACATCAACTAGAGGAAGAGCTGGTAGGAGCGTCCAAGAGTAGTGAATGATCCAGGAGAGTTTCTTATCATGAAGCTAAGGAAACCACGCAGGTGCAGAGAAACGTCACTTAAGCAATTAATTTCAACTCCTTCCCAACCAGACATGTTTAGCAGTTCTCCTAATGGCATAAGATGATACATTCGCATTTCAATCCTTTCTCAACAAAGACAGCCATGTTGCGGAAAGAGTCAGGAACCTGACTCAGAAGCCTCAGGGCTGGCTCCTGCTGTGACTGTGTCAGAGAGCAGCTGTGAAACCTGAAGGAGGCTCCCTAACGTCTAGGCAGCAAGGTTTCCTCCTCTAGAATCACAGGTTGCTGTAGGTTTGATGAGGTAATGGATATAAAAGCATATGTAAAGTATCATAGAAATCATATAGTTTTTAAAAACTGTAATTCTTAGAAAACTGACAAATATAGGAGTAAACAATTTAAAAAAAGCTTGTGCCCGAAGTGGTTCTGACTACAATACGCCTCTGATGCAAAATGCCTAGAGCTTATTCACCACTCACTACCAAACACCTTTTTGCTTGTATTTATTGTAAATGCTCTGCTTGTTTAGTTTATTTAATTCATATTTTAACACTTGAAAGCACAATAGCAGGGATAAAATGGGATGGCATGGGTGGAATGACCATCAGAAGACTAGGAATTTGGGCATTGTAACTTGACCTATTTTATCTCCCTCTTTCCCTCTCTATATTAGTTTTGAAAACTAGCTGCCCTGTTACCACCAGAGGTGGTGTGGAGACTGGGTTTGGAGCTGTTCCACAAGTCCCATCCCCAGAGCACTGTCATTATTTTACCTGTCTATCATCTCCCTGGAAAAGTCCCATTCACAATGCAATGTTATTTCCCCTGACTCAGAACTCACTCTACAGAAAAGCCCTTTCCCCAAAGTGTTTGTGGGGGAAACAGAAAAAAGCAATTGTTCACCACTTGCAGCTGCTTTAGGGTGCAATACAAGTCGGGGAAACAAGAGCCTGGCCCCAAATTTAAAAGGAACATTTGGGAAATGAGATGTCTGTAGTATCCTTTCCAAAGTGCTGACATATTCTTGGGGATCTACAATGCCACGTGCTGGGTTTTGCATATGCCCAGGACAGACATAAGAGGTTTCTAATCTCTCCCCTCCGAAAGGATAGGAAGAGGAAGTTAAGGTTAAGGTAGAGTTGTAAGCTCCCTGAGTATTTAGGGTATATCCCAACACAAACAGATGTTCAGCAAGGCTCAGGGACATATTGGTTCAAGGTACTTAAGGAAATCTGTGGCCAATCATTAGCTGACTACTAAGATACGCTAACAGAAATTTTAGTGGCCTTATACCATAAGGAATGTACACTTCACATAATTAGTCTAGAAAAGTTATTTAACAAACAGCAGCAACAACGAAAACAAAATCAGCAACAAAAACAAACACTAATGGGGTGAGATCTGATTTCCAGAATGGGCATATGTAAAATTTCCAGTTTATGAGAAAAGAAAATTATAAGACATGCAAAGAAACAAAAAGGTATGACCCATAGGTAGTTAAAAAAGCACTCAATAGAAACTATCCCTGATAGGGGAGCAGAAGTTGACAGTGACTCTAAATCAGGTAATATACATATGTACAAAGAAAAAATGAAATCATCTAGAGAAGTAAAGTTTGACAATACTGTCATAGGAAATATCAATAAAGAAATTTTGATGACCAAAAACAAGAACCAAATAGAAATTTCATAGTTGAAAAGTACAAGTAAAATGCAAAATTTACTAGAGGAACTCAACAACAAATTTGAAGAAAGATGAAATAAAATTATCCAGACTGCTAAGAAAAAAGAAAAACAACAAAACAAAATGTAAAATCATAAACAGGACTTCAGAGACGCGTAGGATACTGCAGAGCATACAGATATGTGCATAACATGAGCACAGAAGCAGAAGAGGGAAAAAAGGAGTCAAACAGACAAAAAACTGTTTGAATAAATAACAGCTAAAAACTAATGTGATGAAAACCAATCTACACATCCGAGAAGCTCAATAAAGTCTGAATTGGATAAGCTGGAAAAGATTCACACATAGGTATACCAGAGTCAAACTGTTCTAAGATAGAGACCAAGAGAGGATCTTGAAAGTACCAAGAGAAAAATGACTCCTCATATACAAGGGATCCTCAATGATATTAACAGTTTGTTCTTACTGTGGATCTTGAAGTCAAAAGGCCAAAACCAGTGAGGACATATTGAAAGTGCTGAAAGAAAGAGCCATTAACCAAGAATTCTATATCCAGAAAAGCTATTATTCAAAAGAAATTGAAAAATTAAGAGATCCTCATATAAAATACGAGGAAATTGGTCAGTAGTGGATCTACCCTACACAAAATATTACAGGGATACCTTCAAGCTAAAATGAAGGACACTTGAGATGGAAACTCAACTCCAGATAAAAACGTAAAGAGTTTGGGAGGCCGAGGCGGGTGGATCACGAGGTCAAGAGATCAAGACCATCCCGGTCAACATGGTGAAACTCCATCTCTACTAAAAATACAAAAATTTAGCTGGGCATGGTGGCGCATGCCTGTAATCCCAGCTACTCAGGAGGCTGAGACAGGAGAATTGCCTGAACCCAGGAGGCAGAGGTTGCGGTGAGCCGAGATCGCGCTATTGCACGCCAGCCTGGGTAACGAGAGCAAAACTCCGTCTCAAAAAAAAAAAAAAGAACCGTAAAGAACACCAGTAAATGTAACTTAATAGGTAAATATAAAAAGCAAGTGTAAACATTTTTATAACATTCTACTTGTCCTGGTTTAAAAGACAGGGGCATAAGGCAACAATTACAAAAATATATTGATGGGCTGATGATATAATTTGCATCACAATAATAGCACAAAGGAAGAGGGTGACAATGAAGCTATGTTGAAGCAAACTTCCTGTATACTGTTGGAATTGAGTTTGCATTAACCCAAGTATATGTTTTAAGTTTAGATGTTTATTGTAATCCTCAGGACAACCATGAAAATAAAACCCTAAAAATATAATAAGTGAAACTACACAGCAACAGAAGTGGTGTGCTAGAATATATCTAACACAAAAGAATGCAATAATGGAGTAATGGAGGGACAAATCGTAAGACATATAAACAATAGCAAAATGGCAGACCTCATCTAAGGTAGAAACTTAAGTTCTACCTCATCAGTAATTACATTAAACGTAAATGGATTAAATGTGCCCAATAAAAATTAGAGATTAGCAAAATGGATTTAAAACAAGTCACAATAAATTTAAAAGGATTAAAATCATACAAGGTATTGTTCTCTGACCACCTAAAACTGAACTAGAAATCAATTACAGAAAAAATTTTGAAAAACTCACAAATACGTGAAAATTCAGCAACATACTATTAAATAACTAATGAGTTTAAATAGGAATCACAATGGAAATTAGAAAATACTCTGAGACAAATTAAAATGCAAACATAACATAACAAAATATATTTGAATGCTACTAAAGCAATGTTTAGATAAAAAGATTTTTAAACATATATATAAGAAACTAAAAATAAAGAAGGAAAAACTAAATGAAAAGTAAGCAGTGGGGGGAATTTAAAATTAGAATGGAAATAAATGATATACAAAATAGGAAAATAGAGGAAATCAGGAAATGAAGAATGAATTTTTTTAAAAGATCAATAAAATTAGCAAAACTTTAGCCAGACTGAGAAACAAAAAAGACAGAAGATCAAAACTAGTAAAATCAGGAAAAATAGGTCATCAATGCTAACCTTACAAAAATAAAAATAAAAGGCTTATAAATGAATACTGTGAACTAACCACATGCTAACAAATTAGATAATTTAGGCCAAATGAATAAATTCCTAGAAACATCCAAATCACTGAAACTGATTAAAGAGAAAATAAAAAATCTGAATAGAACTATAAGAAGTAAAATGATTGAATTTATAATTCAAAAACTTCCCACAAAAAAAAACTCTCAGGCCCAGATGGTTTCCCTTATGGATTTTAACAAATATTTAAAGGTAAATTAATGGCAATTCCTCAAAACTTCTTCCAAAAAATGGAAGAAGAGAAATATATCCCACCTCATTCTATGAGACCAGTATTGCTCTGATACCAAAACCAGGCAAAGATGTCATGAGAAAAGAAAATTACAGGCCAATATTCCTTAGGAAAATAAATAGAAAACATTCTCATCAAACACAGTAATATATAATAAAGATTATACACCATGGTCAAGTGCCCTTTATTTCAGGAATACAAGGTTGGTTTCGCATCTGAAAATCAATCAGTGTAATACACCATATTAGTAGAATAAAGAACAAAAACCACATTATCACATCAGTAAATAGAAAAAGTATTTGACAAAATCCAATATCCTTTTATGGTAAAAGCATTCAACAAACTAGGAGTAAAAGCATTCTCCATGTGAAAAGGGCATCTATCAAAAACCCTCAGCTAACATCATATTTAATGATAAAAGACTGAATACTTTCTCCCTAAGAACAGAAATGAGATGAGTGTGCCAGCTCTTGCCACTTCTATTCAATGTTGTTCTGGAGGCTCTAGACAGGGTAATTAGCAAAGAAATGAAATAAATGCCATTCAGGTTGAAAAGAAAGAAATAAAATTATTTTTATTTGCATATCACATAATCTTGTATATAGAAATTTCTTTGGAATTCACCAAAAAACTATCAGAACTAATAAATGAGTTCAGCAAGATTGCAGAATACAAGATCAACATATGAAAATTATTTTATTTCCATATAGTAACAATGAACAATCACAAAATGAAATTAAGCATGCCTGTAGTCTTAGCTACTCAGGATGCTGAGGTGGGAGGATCATTTGAGCAGGGAAAAATCAACACTGTTATGAGCTATGATAATGCCACTGTACTCCAGCTTGGGTGACAGAGCAAGACCCTGGGAAAGGAGAGGAGAGGAGATGGGAGGGGAGGGGAGGAGAGGGGAGGAGAGGAAGAGAAGCGGGGGGAAAGAAGAAAGAAAGAAAAGAAAGAAGAGGAAAGAAAGAGAAAGAAAGAAAGAAGAAAGAAGGGAAGGAAGGAAGGAAAGAAAGAAAGAGAGAGAGGGAGAGGGAGGGGGTAGGGAGGGAGGGAGGAAGGAAGGAAGGAAGGAAAGAAGGAGAAAATAAATTACATCTGCCAATAGTTTAGGTATTCAAAAATAAAATTTCTAGGAATAAATTTAACAAAAGAACTTCAATACATATACTGAAGCTACAAAAAATTTTGGAATAAATTAAAGAAGCTCCAAATAAATGGGAGGAGACCCTATTTTTATGGGTTGGAAAAAAGCTATTGTCAACATGGCATTATTCTGCATATTGAGCTGTAGATTCGGTGCAATCGCCATGAAAATCTAAGCCTTTTTTGTGTGTGTGTGGAAATTGACAAGCTGATTCTTGGACACAAAATAGCCAAAACCGTCTTGAAAAAAAAATTCAAAATGGATTATGGATCTAAATGCAAGAGTTGAAACTATAGAACTCTTGAAAGAAAATATAGGAATAAATTGTGATGACCTTGAATCAGGCAATAGTTTCTTGGATATGACAGCAAAACACAAGCAACAAGAGAAAAAGTAGATAAGTTGGACTTCATAAAAATTCAAGATTTTTTTGTTCTGTGAATTGACACCATCAAGAAAGTAACAAAAAAAGAACTACACAATGAGAGAAAATATTTGAAAATCACATATCTGATAAGGGAATTATATGCAGAATATATTTAAAAACTCTTACAACTTCATAATAAATAACAATTTCAAATGAGCAAGTGATTTAAATAAACATTTCTCAAAGATATGCAAATAGTCAATAAACACATAAAAATATGTTCAACATTATTAGTTTAGAGAGATGCACATCAAAAGCACAATGACATACCATTTCACACTCACCAGAATCACTATAATCAAAAGACAGATAATAACAAGTGTTGGTGATGCAGAGAAATTGGACCCCTCATGCATTGCTAGAGGGAATATAAAATGATGCAACACTTTGGAAAACAGTTTGGCACTTTCTGAATGTGTTAAACATAATTACTGTATGACTCGCAATTCTACTTCTACATATATACCCAAGAGAAATGAGAACATATGTCTGCACAAAGATTATAAATGTTATACACAGCATTATTCATTAGAGCCAAAAATGGAAACAATCTCAATGCACATCAATTGATGAATGGATAAACAAAAAGTGGTATATTCATACAATGGAATAATTTATTCAACAATAAAAAGAAATGAATGACTATTCGACAACATAGATGAATCTTGGAGATATTATGCTAAGTGAAGGAAGCCAGTCACAAAAGACCACATATTCTCTGGTTCCATTTATAGAAATGTCCAGAAAAGTCACATCTGTAGAGAAGAGACAGATTAGTGGCTGTTTAGGGTGGATGGGGTAGGGATGGAATAGGGAGCAATTGCTTATGGGTTCTAGATTCCTTTTAGAGGGTAGATGACGTTCTAAACTTGATTGCTGTAATCATTTTACAACTCTGTGAATATACTATATACCACTGTGTACACTTTAAATGGGTAAATTTTATGAAATGTATAGTACATTTCAATACAGTTGTTATAAAATAAATGCTCACCAAAACAATATATTAAAAGGATCCATAAATTGATAAGGAGAAAAGGATACTTGGGTGCCTAGGTTTTCAGAAAATCTGATTCCCAGTGGGGTTTATTAGGATGTGATTTTTTTCTATGAAAAAGAGTTTTTCTACTTACAAAAACATTAACAGTAAAGTAGTGTTCTCTGCCTTTGCATACCTATGTGCAGGTGAACACCAGTCAGGCCACTGTCCTCCAGCCCAAGCCCTTAATTCTCAGATGACTGCTTCTGCCTCTTCTGAAAGTCCTCCCACTGTACCACAAGAGCTCCGTGTTGAATGGTCCAACTTCCCAATCCAGAACTTTCCCAAGACTCAGACAGGTATCTAGAGAGGGTCCTTGGTGTAATACTTCCGCTATGAGCAGAGGAATGAGAGCACAGGGGGATGTGATCTGGGTGCTCCTGAAGACAGACATAACGTGAGGCCCTGGGAAAGGTGAACAGGGTGTGAGGGGTGGCTGCGAAGCAACCGGTGGGAAGGTAGGACAGGCACAGGAGCGAGGTGATGAAGGCACAGCCTGAGGGGAGGAGTCAGAAGAGAAAGAAGGTGGACCCCATTGGTGACTGGTTGCTGGCAATTCCAAATTGCCTCATACTTTAATTTCACTAAGGAAGATGTCTTTTTCAAGCATAATTTTCCAGAATGGATGATCCATTTGTAAAGTAGATAACCAATTCCCAGTGTGGTTTGTTTTTAATGTATTAATTAGGGTTGCTTTAAAAGGAATCTTATCTGTAGCAAAAAGAGCCCAGTATTTCCCCCATTTCAGAGGGGAAAAGCAGTGCCCTGAGCATTGTGTTTTCTCAGTTGCTGTAGGACAAGCAGGCGATGCTCAGAGTGGGCACAGCTTGTGAAATGATGGGAACTAAGGAGAAGGTGGCGAATGTGGGAAAGAAACGGGAAGAGAAAGGAATAATTCCTCTGACAGCCAAAAGATCACAGGATCCTTCTAAATGATTTCCCTAGGGGAGATGGGCACAGCATGGCTGGTGGCCTTGTAGGCGATAATGAAGATGATCAGACCTAACAAACGCGTGCTTCTTGCTCCAACTTAATTTGTCCCTTACCACCTTACAGAGCCTGCTGCCAATTAACCAATTAGTAGCTAATTTAATTTCCTCATCAGGGTCGCAGCAGCAGGTTTTCTGATTTGAGTGTGAGGCATGCCAGAGCAGGTGCAGGCATGCTTATGTGCCTGTTAGTGACAGCCTGCCCTCCCTGGGGGCCGCGCGTCTTCAGGGAGAAAGAAGCCAGGCTGTTCGTTTCAAATCTGTTACCATCTGGCTGAGTGACCTTGGACAAGTCACTTATCCTCTCTGGGCTGAGTTCCTCATCTGTAAAATGACAACCCCATAGGTCCACTTCTGTTTCAAGGCTATCTGAGTCGTGCCCCTCCACTTTCTCTGTTAGTCTTACTGCTGGTGTCTTAAGGCAGAACGGCTAGTCCCTAACCTTGTTTCCTGAAATGTCAGCTCCCACTGGGCACACACACACATCAGTTTCAATAACCAGAGCAGGTACCCACCCTGAACACCGCCTGCTTGCCTTACAGCAACTGAGAGAACACAACGCTCAGGGCATCACCTTCCCCCTCTGAAATGGGGGAAATACTGGGCTCTCTTGGCTACAGATAAGATTTCTTTTAAAGCAACCCTAATTAATAGATTAAAAACCAACCACACTGGGAATTAGTTATCTACTTTACAAATGGATCATCGATTCTGGAAAATGATGCTTGAAAAAGACATCTTCCTTAGTGAAATTAAAGTATGAGGCAATAATTACCAGCAGCCAGTCACCAATAGGGCCCACCTAATGTCAGTAACGTACTGACAAATGTTTAATGACTGGCTCTTTGGGGTGAAGGACCAGGCTTTGTCTGCTTTCCTTGGGACACCAGCAGTAAAAATAATAAAGAAGGTAATGCATTTTACGATTTCTTTGGTGTAAATACTTCCACTATGGGCCAATTTCAAGGTACCAACATGACAACTACTGGCTTGCAAAGTTCCTGAAAATTTAACAATTGACTCACACAAGCTGGCACCAGCTGTCTCCAACCCACCACTGAGAGTGTGCACAGAGGTGAACAGGGCCGTAGGAAGGGCCTCACAGTCAAATGAACAAGTAGAAAATTCTGCATGTTGTATAGACTCTGAGAAGTCCTACAGAAAAGAAACATATTTAATCTAACTTAGTGCTTTCCTAACATACGTTACCAGAGAACCTGTGTTTCATAAAACACATACTAAAACCTCCTGGAATACTAAGGCTTCACTGACTTAGAAACCTTACCATAATATCATTATAGTGCAAGTTCTGGGTGTGAGCACCATGCTAAGTGCATCAGATCAGATGAGACACGTAAGATATAGACCTTTTCCTCAAAGTAACCAAATCAACGTGGCAAATCTCAAGCACAGTCATGTGTTGCTCAAGGACAGGGCTATGTTCTGGGAAATGCTTCATTAGGTGATTTAATCATTGTGGGAACATCATAGAGTGTGCTTACATAACCCTGAATAGTCTAGCCTACTACACACCTAGGCAATGTGGAATAGCCCAGTGCTCCTAGTCTACAAACCTGTACAGCACTATACAGGTTGTCATTGTACTGAGTACTGTAGGCAAGTAACCCCATGGTAAGTATAAGTGTATCTAAGCACAGTAAAAATACATTATTATATGGCCGGGTGCGGTAGCTCATGCCTGTAATCCCAGCACTTTGAGAGGCCAAGGCAGGCAGATCATGAAGTCAAAAGATCGAGACCATCCTGGCCAACATGGTGAAACCCCATCTCTACTAAAAATACAAAAATTAGCCAGGCGTGATGGTGCATGCCTGTAATCCTAGCTACTCAAAAGTCTGAAGCAGGAGGATCGCTTGAACCCAGGAGGTGGAGGTTGCAGTGAGCTGAGATGGCAACACTGCACTCCAGCCTGGGCAACAGAATGAGACTCCATCTCAGAAAAAAAAAATACAACATTATAATCTTATGGGAGCACCATAGTATATGCGGCTGGTTGCTGAGTGAAACATCATTATAAAGCACATTACTGTATTAGGTGACTGGCACAGACCACGAGTGCCATGAGATTTTAGAAAGTAAATACCACTGTAGGCTGAGACCCATACAAGGGTGTGGCTCAGCCAGGGTAAAGGGGTTTCCAGGCAGAAAGAACTGCTTTGGCAAAGATGAAGAGGTGCAAATTCTTCTGTGTGTTTAGAGCTAATTAGGAGACCAGTGTGACTAGCATTGAGGGGTCCATTGCAGAGAAGTGGGGATGAGGCTGGAAAGGTGAGTGGAGACATGATTGGGAAAGGGGCTGAGATGTCTGGAGAAGTGTGGGTATAGGGTTATGGCGAGGCAAGGTGTTAACACAGAAGGTTTATATTTTTGGACAACACGATTTCTTGAGGGCTTATAGTCATTCCGTTTCATTTACCAGGTGGATGGAGGTGTCCTTCTTGACTTGAGACTTGAAGAATGCCAGAGAAGTCTTCTTGGCTCTGTCTATGGGGCCAGGTGGTTCTATCTGCTGACTCTGCATTGGCTGACAAGGATGTGAGTGCAAGACAGTGTTTTCCTCTTCCCAGCCCTGTGTGCTGGGCATTTGCTTGAATGCACATGGAGTCACGTGTGTCCTGCAAGAGTTTCCATTCATCCACCCATGTGAACATGTATTGGGATGGAATGGTTAATACCGAATGAGCATTCATTGAACTTTATCTCAGGTGCTGACAAGTACTAGAAGACTTCTTTAAGTTTCAAGAAGATCATGGCAGGCCCAGGAAATAGGAGGCTAAGCAAGATGGCATGGGCAGGATTTCTGTTTATGGCTCCCAAAGTGTCAATCAAAGATGTGATTGGATCCCAACCACACATCTACTGTACTATCTTCTGAGCTTCCAATGAGATGTATGAAGTATGCACTTTATAGCGTAGCTTTTGATCTCTAAATTCACCACTGTGTGCAATTTCAGATGAAGCTGTGAGGGAATAAATGTGGACTTAGTGCCTCCGGGCTGCTGCTCTGTACCCCATTTCATCCCTCAGTGGACAATGTAAACATGTAGTGCTCACACTTTGCCTGTGCTCCAGGAAAAATCTGCTCTCAAGAAAAAATTTGAAACTTGTTTACTTTGAGATGCACGTAACTTGAAGTATTATAGCGTAAAGTAGCACCTTTCTCGGGTTATTTATATATTTTTACCTTGGAAAAAACCTCAAAGCTAAAGGATTCCAACTCTAACTGGAGGATTTCAGGCATCCCAGATGAGATAAGCAGTAGTACCTCCAGGGCACGAGTGACACGTCAGCACCCCTGCACACCACAGAGCTGGCTGCCTGCCCCGTCTGTGTGAAAAGCTGGCCTTGATCTCTGTCCTCCAGGGCCTGCCATTATCCTAACAAGCTCCAGACTCCCATCTCCCTGTAATTCCAGGGAAAAGTTTAGGAGGTAAGAGCATTTGAGTAGACTGTGGATACACAGAGCTGCAGCCAGGCTGTGATCACAGCGGAAGCAAGGGTCATGAGTTTGTCCATAGTCCTGAGTTCTGAGCTCAGCTCCATCTGTTTCCAGATGCCTGACCTCAGGAAAGATACCTTATCTGTGAGCTCAGTTTTCAATCTTTAAAACAGGACTTACCACACCCTGCTCGTAGAAGAGTGCCAACATAGGGTGACGATGGGTAATTCCTCATAATGGTGATGACACTCATGCCCCAGGCTTTGGTGGGAAGGTAAACACCCCAGAGCTGGATTCTCTAAACCCTGGAATCTTCCCTGCAGATGATCCTAATTGCAGGCTATTAGTCTTCCCAGCAGCATACTCAGGCTGCCAGCCCAAATGCTGTAACTTCACAAGACACCAAAATGTAGGTGAGGGCAATGCTCCTCTCAGGAGAACACTGGACTGGTGGTTGATCGGTGTTGACAGCAGGTGTGGGGAGACATTTTTGCCGGCCATCCAATATCCCTGGTCCTCTGGTAATTCAAATTATTTTCCAAATGTCACTGTATCTGTCTGAATCTGACAGGTCTTCAAATTGGGGCCCTGTCTCAGAGTCCGAAGACCTGGACATATTCCTGAAGGGGCTTTTGATCTTCGTTTCTTTCCATGTGGGAGGGTCCTTTGTCACACAAAGTCCAGACTCATGAAACCTGCAGACAAAAAAACCTAATGACAGGTAGTCTGGCAGGTGAAGACAATAACATTTCCTCTGCAGGTGCCCAGCTAGTTGGATAAGACACATGACATTCCTGAAAACGAACAGTCAGGAAAATACTTATACTGATCTTCCAACCCACTACAGCATCATCCCCACTTATCTTGAAATCTGACTTCTAGTAACTTCCAAGATGTGCAAGCAGGGAAAGCTCTGGATACCCGAAATAACTGTTTCATAATCCTACACCAAATTCATGGGCTGCATTGCTTGGAAGAAGAACCAAGGAACTCATTCCAGGCCTCCTCACACTTGCTTAACATAAAAGTCTAACAACCTCAGATATTTGATCTCCCAGTCACAGCAAATGGACGTTGCATGTAGAAGACCTACAGAAGGAGGAAGAGGAAAGCATTAGATAAAGCTCAATCACAGCAATGAGCATTGACAGCTGATAGCCCCAAAACAGAGGAAATAAACAAAGTTAAGTGAGGAGAGGCGTTGTGGGTGCTGGGTGGCCGTAAAAATTAGTCAGGGTCATGCAGAAAGAGTTAAATTCTCATGGGTATCTAAGAAGGTGAGGAGGTGTAGAATGCATTTTAGAAAGTCTCCCATTCAGAATGGCTAAAATAAATGAAATTCTGGCTTTAGAAAGAAGCAGCTTGGGATTTCAAGGAAATTCACTTAAGTGGAACACGGTACTCTCCTGACAGTGGAAGATAAATGAGGCGGCTCTGTACCTGCAAAGGCCGCCACGATGGGCTCGGGAAGGAAAACAGACCCCTGTAACCTTTCCAGCAGCTCATAATGTTCTGAAATTTCCACATATCCTCCCAACACAGGCTGGCCTGTGCCCTGCTGTGTGCATGTTGAACAGTAAGGCAGGAACCCCTCCTTTAATGCCTACCTGGCACAGAGACATGCCAGGCCCCGTGGGAACAGATGTCATGAGATACATTACCGAGCGCGTGGCTTCTGCCTCTTTTTGCCTTCTTCTCTATTTCTTCTGCCTTTCACCTCCTTCAGCACAGCGCCCCCAAAGCTGGGGTGTCCATGTTGCTGACAACTATTGACCATCAGGGGACCCTCAGCATTCACTCATTAGGCAGCAGTTCTCCAAATTTTCAGAAGTTTAACCCAAACATACCCTACTCACACCACTCCCCTTATAGAATCATAGCCCCCATCCAAGCTCCAGCAGTGGCCAGGAGCTATTTTAAGGACACTGACCTATCCTGGTCTCTTTACAATAGTGGTTGTTTTCAATGTTGGCTTATGCATCAGATCCACCTGGAGAGCCTTAAAAAACACAGCTCTCCAGTGCTCCCTCGCCCACCATCACTACTCAATAATCAGCTCCAGTTGCCCTAGCATTCGTTTTTTTCAAAAGCTGCCCCATGATTTAAATGTGCAGCTAGGGTTGAGAACCACTAGCCTCCACTGGAGCCAGATAGGAACAGATGTGATCTGGGCACTCCAAGAAAGGCCTCCATGCCCTGATGTGTCCACTATGTGGGCACACAACTGAGGTGGAGGCTGGCTCTGTTGAGCTACATAAAGGCCTTTAAAATTCAGATACTGGCCGGGCACAGTGTCTCATACCTGTAATCCTAGCACTTTGGAAGGCCCAGGCAGGCAGATCACTTGAGCTCAGGAGTTCAAGACCAGCCTGGGTAACATGGTGAAAACCTGTCTCCACACAAAAAAAAAAAAATAGATACTGAGAAGAGAGTCAAGAGGGAAAAGAAAGTGGGCCTGGTGTCACTCGTGTAGGAAGGGGAGTTGAGGCAGTGGAAAGCAGGAACCATACTGCAAGGGAAACATGTAGATAAACGATCCATCCAAAAAGAATTGGCCGGGTGCAGTGGCTCACACCTATAACCAGTACTATGGGAGGGCCAGGAGAAGAATTATTTGGGGCAAGGAGTTCAAGACCAGCCTGGGCAACATAGCAAGACTCTGTCTCTACAAAAACAAAAACAAAAAAAGCCCAGCGTGCTGCAGAGGAATGGCTGTTGGTCCCTGGTGGGTGCAGGTCCTCGGCTGGTCGGGGCTCCAGTGTTCTGCTTCTCCCTGCCGAGCTGCTGCCTGATGAAGAGGAAGCCATCGTGCTCCGAGTCACCAGGAACTCGAAAATTAATGCTGAAAGTATGGTGAAGATCAGTATGGCAGGCGCAAAGCGGTTGCCTATGGCCCTTGCTACAACCTCCAAGCCTGGACTGAGGCCAAAAAAGCTACTGGGGACATTGGTAACAAAGTCAGTGAACACAGCTCCAAAATGCCTATGAAAAAAGAAGCAAAACCTTAAGCTACTGGAAAAGTTATTGCTAAAAAACTACCAAAACCTGTGGAAAAGGTACCTATGCTGGTGCCAGTGCCAGTGTCCCAGCCAGTGCCGGAGCCAGAACTTGAGCCTGTTAAAGAAGAACTTTTTCCTGAGTCTATTTTGGTTGATACTCCCTCTCCAAGCCCAATGGAAACATCTGGATGTGTCCCTGCAGAAGAAGACCTGTGTCAGGCTTTCTCTGATGTATTTCTTGCAGTAAATGATGTGGGTGCAGAAGATTGCACCAATCCAAACCTTTGTACTGAATATGTGAAAGATATTTATGCTTATCTGAGGCAACTTGAGGAAGAGTGAGCAGTCAGACCAAAATACCTACTGGGTCAGGAAGTCACTGGAAACACAAGAGCCATCCTAACTGACTGGCTAGTACAGGTTCAAATGCAATTCAGGTTGTTGCAGGAGACCATGTACATAACTGTCTCCATTTTTGATCAGTTCATGCAGAATAATTGTGTGCCCAGGAAGATGCTGCAGCCGGTTGGTGTCACTGCCATGTTTATTGCAAGCAAATATGAAGAAATGTGCCCTCCAGAAATTGGTGACTTTGCTTTTGTGACTGACAATACTTTAAGGACAAAATCAGACAGATGGAAATGAAGATTCTAAGAGCTTTAAACTTTGGTCTGGGTCAGCCTCTGCCTTTGTGCTTCCTTTGGAGAGCATCTACGATTGAAGAGGTCGATGCTGAGCAACATACTTTGACCAAATACCTGATGGAACTAACTATGTTGGACTATGATACGGTTCACTTTCCTCCTTCTCAAATTGCAGCAGGAGTTTTTGCTTAGCATTGAAAATTCTGGATAATGGTGAATGGACACCAACTCTACAGCATTACCTGTCGTATACTGCAGAATCCCTTCTTCCGGTTATGTAGCACCTGGCTAAGAATGTAGCACTCCGTGCTCATGGTAAATCAAGGGCTTACAAAGCACATGACTCTCAAGAACAAGTATGCCACGTTGAAGCATGCTAAGATCAGCACTCCAGCACAGCTGAATTCTGCACTTGCTCAAGATTTAGCCAAGGCTATGGCAAAGTTGTAACTTATAAACTTGAGTTCGAGTACTATATTGACAAATAAAATTGGCATCATGTGCCATCTGTACATATTACTGTAAATAAACGCAACAGTAATATGTACAGATTGTGACCCCTTTTACTTTTTTATAGCTTAACTCATTTTAATGTACTTACTTCCTACCACAGGGTAACAGAAAAGTTGTCTAAAAGGTATGGTGGGGAATATTTTTTAAAACTGCTTTTGATTTACCTGGGGACCCAGTTGATGTATATGTTATATACTTGGTTCTTATTTTATGTACCTGGCTTTTACTTTATTAATACACGATACTGAAGATGATGGAGGTATTTGAAAACTTTACTTCCATAGGACATACTGCATGTAAACCAAGTCATCACAGACAATCTGCTGCGTAGTTCTACTTTAAAGTAAAAGTTTACCACCTCATCCCTAGTCCCCATGTTTTCTGTTTCTTCTGGTGATTCTGCCGTAATTCTAAGTGATTTACTTTTGTCATTATTTAAGTTAGCAACATTAGCTAGTATCTTTTCAAACTTTCACTTTAAAAAAAATAAGAACTTTATATTCTAAGCCCAGTTTTCATTTTGTTTTTGTGTTTTGGTTAAATAGAACAATAAAACAACACTCAAATTTAAAAAGAGAGAGAGACTACTTGGAGGTAGGGTTTGGGGAGAAGAAGTTTCAGCAAGAGTAACTAAGAGCAGCTGCGTTTGCAAAACCAGGCAAGCATGAGCAGGAAGGCATGGCTTTAGGGACACCACCAGGCTGGGAGGCTCAGAAGCTGAACTTGCAGTGCCTCCTCTGCAAGGAAAGGAGGCAGTATGAACCACCAAGTAAGACTTTGCCATCTATGATACCTGGGTATGAGTGAGATGGGCTAGGCCCGGTGGTGTGAGTGAGATGGGCTGAGACTTCCAGGGACTTCCTCTGGTTACTGGTTACTAGATAGGTGACTAGTGCCATGTAGGCCTGGCCTTGTGTGAATCACTTGCCTTTTACTTAACAGGGACTTTGTAGGTAAAAGGGTACTTTTTCAAAAGCTCACATAGCAGAAAGGACTCTCATCCTAGATGCCACTGAAGGCCTCCATGCTCAAACCTACCTGTCCCAGCACCCTGGTATCCAAGTTCAGGATCACTGTCTTGTAACCCCACCCAGTTTTCTTGATTTATTTACACTCCTATCTCCTATCAACAAATGGCTTACACCTCAGCCCACAAGAAAAAATAAATTTAAAACAAGAGAACTGAGGCAAAAAGAAAACAGGAGCAGCGAATGAGATTAGTACCAAACACACACATCTTGGAATTCAATACAGTTAGAGACGGGGCACCAATTTGGTTTGGTGTTTTCTAATCACCAATGCAAATAAGGAAATGGGATCACGTACACAATTTAGAGTCCACAACATTAAATCTAAATAGTCTTTCAAGATAAACATAACCATTCCTGGCACTGAAACCAGGCAGAAATGCCTCCCCTGGATCCTCGCGGAAGGGACTCTGTGATGTAGTGAATAACATCCTCAAAGCAGCCTTTCTATAAACATGGCAATGAGTTTCTCGGTTCTGTTTTTAAAAACATCTCTGTAGACTGATGTCATAATATCAAACTGTTGGCCAATTATTAAAAAAAAAAAATCTGCAGGAGACAACCACAAATGTTCTAAGTACCAAAGTCTGGCTTAAATAAAAAGTAGATTTTGGAGAAAGTGGAATGGCTGGACTGGATGATCCTAGTCTTACATGTTAGAATACTGAAGTTCAAAACATTGTCCAGATGATTCATCTGTCCATGTCTCCCATTAAGGGAAGAGTGAGAAAGCAGAAGAAGGAGTTTTTGTCTGTACTTTGGTTTTTTCACCAAGTCTGTGTTCTCATCTAGACGATACAATAGGAGGCAGTTTATTGGGATTAGATGGCTTTATTGATGATAGCTTCAAGGTAACAAGAAGCCTGAAAGTTTATACCTAGCCAACACCTTCCTGGGCCCTTAACCTCAGCCTACCCTTTAGTTAGGTGGTGCACCCCAGCCCCTCTCCAACCCTGTCCCTGAACTGCCATCCCAGGATCCCACTTCACCATGGAGTCAGGTAGACAACCCCTGCCTCGTGGCTCCGGGATGGTACCCTGCCTCCCCCTGCCGTGGAACATTCTACACTCTACACATGCCTGAAAGTGGCCCCTAGCACCGACCTCCACTGTCTCCTGCTCCCTGACCCTTGATCCTCCTGTGGGCCCAGGAACTCAGAATGTGTCATGGGCTCAGGTGTGGGAGGAGAGTGGCAGTAGGGAATCTGTCGGGGAAGAGGAAGAAAGAGAAGAAAAACGGCCCCCTCTGAAAGCTTTCCAATCATTCCAGCCGCCACCATCTCTAATTCTTTTCTTAAAGTATAAAATCATTCTTTCACTGATCTCACTCGTGGCCAGAGCTCAGTACAGGCCCATCCGTCACGGGGCTTATTTGGTTCAGCAGGTGTTGGCTGGGCCATCGCTCATTTCAGGCTAATCTGCTAGCGGCTGTCAGGGGTTATGGAGTATTTATTGAGTTTGTGTCAGGTCCGGATGACCAATAGCCAACAGCCGGTGGATACGCACTGACATTGATGATATTGCTGAATTAAACGAGGTGATGTATACTCAACTTGCCTAGAGCCAGGAATGGACCTTGGGATCATTTTATAACCTGATGCAGATGATCCCTGGGCTTTCCTTTTCAAAGAAAACATTATACACATGGCGTTTCTGGTCAAAGAAAAAACACACAGTCCCCAATGAAGGGAGCCATGTCTGTATGGAAATGAACAAAAGCATTTCCTGGGGAGACCTGAAGGAACAAATAAGACCCTGACATTTGGCAAACAGCCCTCTATGCACAGCCAAGGCCTGTGGGTTTCACAATATTTAGATTTTAGACTTCACCAGAAAGAGACATTAATTGGTGACCCAGGCTCAGGACCACGAACATAAATCTGGTCAGAGTCTGCCTTTGGTGGCCACAAGATGTCACAGACAAGAGCACTTGAGTTGAAGTCAAGCACTGGATTTAAAGCCCACCTCTGCCATTTCTTAGCTGGGTGGCTTTCAGCAAGTTCTTACGCTTTTCGGAGTCTTAGGCTTTTTTATTCAAATAGGATAATGATACCAACCAAAGAGCCAACATGAGGTCATGTGGGACGCTGTGTGCTGTGATACTTGCAGATGGATTCTGACACTTGTTCTGTTTTCCCTTTCCTTCTCCTGGAACCACCCCCTCTCTCATCTCACCCAACTCCAAAGTAAGACATTACATTCTCTACCCTTGCTAGCTATGACAATGGTAATGGAGGTATTGCCAAAAAAGCCCATAGAAGCACCACATTTGGCATAAAGTGTCTGGCTGAGACCTCCTCCAAGAGGACCTCATGAGTTAACAATTCCGTGGTCAGTCCTGTGGCCTGGTTCCAAGGTCAAGTCTCCTACGCCCTCACAGGAAGTGAGTAGGGGCAGTTGCTCCGTGCTGAGAATCTGAGCAGGAGGATGTGTTATCGATGCTTCGTGTCTGCCATTCTGCAATGTTGAACAGTTCACTTGCACTGTCTGGGCCTCAGCATCTTGTTCCGGCCAACGCCCCCGTGAGAGTGGCCGATCTCCAAGCTCCCACTAGTCCTACTATGCAGGATTTGTGACTAATTTGGGAGAAACTCCTCTCCAAGGCCACCACTTCTTCCTTTAAAAGATGCTCTGGGCTCCAGCACTGAGGCAGTGTCTGTCTCTCGAAGGATATATCAATAGGGGGAGGCTTTCCAGAGAGCCAGGATACGGAGGAAATCAGGACTCAACATGTTCTCGTTGCTGATGACTAGCAATAGTTGCCATTTATTGAACACATACTCTGAGCACCAGGCACCAAGAGAATGGTTTTCTCCATTTTACAAACAGAGAAACTGAGGCCTCAAGAGATGAAGCGAGGCAACGAGGCCACACGTCCAGAAAGAGACACAGCCAGGATTCAATTCTCAACTCCTCGTTTCTGCGGGAAGCAGGCTGCCTACTGAGCCACCCTGCCCAAGAGACACAGGTGACCCGCATCACACTGAAATATCAGCAGGCCTCAGATTTAGCATTAGAGCAACGCCTCCCTTCATCCCCAGGCATTTTGGAAAACTGCTAAGAAGCATAACGGAGTGTTTTACACTTCCCCTCCCGCTCCAACACTCCTCCCCTCCCGTCTGCCCCTCACCACAGAAAATGAGAGAATTAAGCACAGGCAGTCAGGGAAGAAAGAAAGGACAGGACCCTGCATAATCATCCTCCGAATAATCGATGACTGCTTCCACAACCACATTGTGTACATATTTATCTATCACATACTAATAGAAATGACTGATGTATAATGTGTGTGTGTGTGTATATACATCTAGCAATCTACACACACATGCAAACGCACACAAATACACACACACACGCATGCACATGCATGCATACCCCTTAAATTGCTAGGTGCTCTTGGCAACTGGGTGACTAGTTCTCTGATGCTTCCCTATGACGGAAATTGAATTTAGGTTACAGAACATCATCTGGCCCAATTGCCACTGAATTATTCCACACAAAATATCAAAGTTAATTTTTGGGCCTGTCAGCCCAGTTGATGAGTTGGGCGGCTGTCAGCCCGGCTGCGCCTGCCTTCAGTGCCAGAGAAGAGTCTGAAAGTCACGCAATCCAAAACAGCGACCTTGGCGGGGGACGGGGGTTAGATTACCAGGATGATTAAATGCCAAGACGAAGGTTCCAGAGTCAGGATTTGAATACCTGTTTACATGTAGGATAACAGATAGCCGCCCACTGACGGCAAGGTTGTAACTCACTCCCCGGAGGGCCGCCGCCACCATAAAACATGAAGGCCCCGCTCGGGAAGTCTGTGTCCTGGCAGCCAGGCTTGGGAGTGATTTAGGGCCCCGGATCCATTCTGAGACTATCTAATCTATTGTCTTTTATTACATGCACTACTCAGTCTTTCTCTCTCTCTCCTTCTTGCAACTTTTTTTTTTCCTCCAAGAAGTATCAGCAATCTAATCTCCCTTAAAAGAACACTATTCGAAAGTGCTAGTTTGATTCAAAGAAAGTGAGGGTTCTTTATGCCATAGTCCAACTAAAAAAAAAAATCCTAACTGTTCCCACTGTATAAATGTATATTCTCTCCCAACCCCGCAGATCAACAGGGCCCTGCCCCTGCCTGCCCACCCCAATGAGCAAACCCATCCTTGCTTCCACCTTTACCTCCGCCCGAAAACTCCCCTTCACCAAAAGCCAGCAGGGCCACTTCTTTGCTTCTCCTCTGACTAATTGTCTTGGGCCATCTGATGTTGAAATAATCCATAATTGCTTAATCTATCCGTGTCTGTGTGGCAAGAAACGGAAACGCACTTTAGAAAGATCAATCATCTAAAATCATTGAGCGGCATATTGGAAGCAGGGTCGTCGCCTGCTCCCAGCTGAGAAAATGATGGTGGTAAGAGATAAATGCTTGGAGAAGAGGCTGTCTCTGTCTCCATAGCTTTTTGATTCTGAGATAGATTACCAGGAGCACTAACTGCTCTCCGTTTGTGCTAAACAAAGATAACAGCATTGGAAGTCACAGCCACATAAATGATACGACAATCAAATAAGCGACCCCCTGCCCCTCGTCTCCCGCCGGCACTAGTACACTAATAGACGAGGCAGCACTGTGGGAGGAAAAATCTTTGCCATTGGGACCTTGATCACCAGGGACCAAGTGGAATAGAGAAATCTGAGTTCCTAAGCAGCTGAAAAAAATACAAAAGGCTCTGTATACTCTATACATAAGAAAAATTCAGGCTGGAGAAAGCTTGGTGGAATAGGGTCAAATCTCTTATATGAATCAAATTAGTGGCCGTTCAACTAGTATTACAGCATATTAAGCTGTGTGGACTACGGAAATGCAACTACAAATTTTCAACGTTATGCATCTCTACCAGGTCCTTCCTCTTTCTCTGCATGCACGGTTGATACTTTTTTGCTACTGTGGTGATGGCAGCTAAAACAGTAGCTGCTCCCAGAGCCCTGGCCTTGCTGAAAACTCACCCCTAACTATCTGGTACTTCCCTTCCTCTGCAGAAGAAAAGCTGCTAAAAGGAGTAACATCGTAAGGTAAGAAAGAAGAACCAGCAGGCTAAGTCTCTTCTCACACATTCCTGCTGCTGGCCTGACCACAACTTTCAGAAAGGCCATTTCAGGCACAGTGAATGGAGACAGTTTCCCAGAGGCTAAGAAACACATGAGAAGTCACCAGAATCGGACAATATAGCTGTGCAGTAAAGTTGAAAGGGCTGGGGCTTAGGTATCAAAACCCGAGTCCACATTATCTGTACCCCTTCATAGCTGCATGAGTTTTTATTTATTTATTTATTTACTTATTTATTTATTTATTTATTGAGACAGGTTCTCTGTCGCCCAGGCTGGAGTACAGTGGCGTGATCTCGGCTCACTGCAACCTCTGCCTCCTGGGTTCAAGCGATCCTCCTGCCTCAACCTCCCAAATAGCTGGGATTATACACAACAGTCCACATGCCCAGCTAATTTTTGTATTGTTAGTGGAGATGGAGTTTTGCCTTGTTGGCCAGACTGGTCTCGAACTCCTGACCTCAGGTGATTCCCCCCACCTCAGCCTCCCAAAGTGCTGGGATTACAGGCGTGAGCCACCATGCCCAGCCTGCATGCGTAATTTAACTTCTCTAAACCTCGATCTTTGAGATACTTCCCAATGACATTGTGAATTTCAGAGCTTGTATTTTAAACAGGTGACAAATTATAGTTCTGTAAGTAGTTATTGTAATTAAATTATTTTATCCCTGAAAACAACCATATAGGGCAAATATTATCCTTCTCCTCAACCTACAGATGAGAACACTGAGGCATGAAGAAGCTTGGTAACTTGTCCAAGGACACACAAGTCTGCTTTTATGTGCTACAATTATAATCGTGCCTGATAGGGCTAGCCTCCTTCTCTCATCGAATAAGACTGACTTGATTGGGAAGAGAAAGAACAATCAAGGTTGATTCTCAAGATTCCCTGGTGAAGGGAAACCTCACATTTGCTGTCTTTGTCAGGGGCTCCTCCAGCCACGAGAGGTATGGAAGTAGATTCCGGAGCAGTCCCAGCTGTTCCCGGGCTCTGAGCCCCAGTGTAATGGGCGCAATGAGAGCCCAGCTGTTTTCCACTGCGCAGTTTGCCCCACCTCTCCCGCTCTCTGTGGTAGCACAACTCCAGCTTCCCCATCTCCCAGGCCCACCATCTCAAATAGGTGGAAGATGTTTGCCAGGCAGAGTCCATTGTCTAAGGAAGGATATTTGACTTGCCTCAGGACTGGCAATGTGCCAAGAGTGGCAGTGACTGAAATGATTTATGACACACTCTCCCTCCATGGCCCTCACCCCCATCCTGGGGTGAAGAGGAATTAGAGGTAGGCACAAACACATCTGAAGAACTTGCTGACTTGCCACGAAAGGTTTATAGACAGCCCACAAGGTGGGGAGAAAGGAATGACGTGAAATGGCAGGACATGCTAGAATTCCACTTTGGGACAAAAAGGTAGCAAAGTCAGAGCAGCTGAGCAGCGGGCCGTGCTCTGTCCTCAGTGCTTCAGCTCTAGTTGGAATCTAGGCAGGGAACTGAAGGCATAGTCATTGTGTGCACATCTCTTCCCCATGCACCTTATCCCCTCCCACCATATACACATGCATTGCCCACACTATACGCCTGCTGGAATCAAAATCAGCAAGCCGGCCGGGCACGGTGGCTCATGCCTGTAATCCCAGCACTTTGGCAGGCCACGGCGGGCAAATCACCTGAGGTCAGGACTTCAAGACCAGCCTATGTAACATGGCGAAACCCTGTCTCTACTCAAAAATGAAAAAAAAATTAGTCGGGCATGGTGGTACATGCCTATAATCCCAGCTACTAGCGAGGCTGAGGCAGGAGAATTGCTTGAATAAGAGAGGCAGTGGTTGCAGTGAGCCAAGACTGCACTCCAGCCTGGGTGACAGAGGAAGACTCCATCTCAAAAAGTAAACCAAAAAACAATTTTTTTTTAAACCCCAGCAAGCCCATCAAGCAGTCAGACTCAGTGTGCATTTACTGGAGGGGTGGGGAGCTCATTGCCTGGTAGCTTTCTGAAATAGCCCTTCTCTCCTGAGACCAGTCAATAGAGGGGATTTAGAACCTGAGTTCCCTGGGTACACAGTGGATGCACCATGCCTATCACCTAACAGGGACTTCATAAGTATTTTCTGAGGGGTGTGAATGAATGGGGTATCTAAGAGAGACACCACTTCTTGGTAGCAAGAAAGCAGTAAGGGAAACAAAGTGTGGCAGAAGTGACTGAGCCTAGGGCGGCCGGGGATAAGAGGACAGCAAGATGGACACCGGAAACAGGAAGTCAGGAAGCAGAGTGACCGAATAAGCGCTGTCAGTACATCAGGATGAGGATCCAGGCAAGGGTGGCTGGTGATGGAAGCAGGTGAGAACAGTGCATGGGAGCTGAAGAACCACACATTTCAGGGCCCATGTGTTCTGGAAAAGATATAAAGATGTACAGGAGAGAAGCCCAGGGGATGGGGAAATGGGGCGGGGGTTGGGGAGGAACAAGTTTTCAAAGTCCAGGGAAATGGAACAGGTTGGGGAAAGAGACAGTGGCGGCTGCTCCCACATTCACTTGGTTCTGGCCAAAGAGTAGAGAGGCAACAACCACAAAACATCGCCCCAGAGTCTTGTTCACTCCCGACAAGGCGCCACATCTTCTCAAATACTCTGAATGTGAGAAAAGCCAAAGAGAAAAGTGGAGCCCAACCTACCTCGTTTTCAAGGGAATGTGAATTCCACGTTTTCTCATAACATTTTTTTATTAAACAGATAATAAAAAGTTTGAATTTAAATGAAAGTTGTTTCCTAGATTAATGCAAAGTTGCATGGCAGGGAGGACCTCTCACTTCCCCTCGCTCTGGAAATTCTTTCTCACCTGATGGGATCTTGGGTTAGTGACTAAAGAAGTTCATTCTCTGAAGAGGTTCTTGCCTTTCAAGCCTATCAAATTCTTATTTGCTTAGGCTGACCCCACAGCACTGTGAAATTTCAGATAGGAGGAGATCTGTGACAGCAACAAAAAGAAGAAAATATCTAGGATTCACCAACAAAACTGTACAAGATCTTACAAAGAAAAACTTTATAAGCTCTATTAAGGAAAAAAGGGATTATTTAATGAGAAAAGGGAAGAGGCATCCCATTTTTCATGGATAGAGTGATTTAATATTATAAAGATACCAGTTTTAACCAAATTCATCCAAATTCAAAGCAACCTCAAATAATATTTCAGCAGAACTGTTGTCAAGGAAATAATCTTATTTTTAAACTACATAGAAAAATAAGAGTTCATAGATAACTAAGTCAGTTTTGGTAACAAAAAGAACATTTAAAATACATGTTATAACAGAAACAATAGGCCAATAGAATCCTGGGAAGTAATAAGGGGCTCAAAAACACGTTCATGTGCACACAGAAGCGTGATATATCATAGAATGTTATTCCAAATCAGTGGGATACATGGATTTTTAATAGATGTTATGGGAAATTACTATACCATATGCATGAAAAGAAGCTGTCAGATACAATAAAATATCTATATGAAGTAAATATTTAAATAAAAAAGATGGAATCATAAATATAATTTTTAAATAAAAGAGAACATTGTTTGTAACAAGGGGTGAGGAAGAACTTTTTAAGTAAGACTCCAAACACACAAATCATAATGTAAAAATATTTTCTGAATTCAAGTGCAATATTTCTATTCCATGAAAAATGTTATAGACAAAATAACAAATGGGAGGAGGAGAGGATAAATGTTCGATGTTGAAAACTAGCAAACGAGTTATTCTCTAGAATATACCAGTAATTTTCACAAATCAACAACAATATAGGAACCCAATATGTAAATGGAATAGGGTTTAAGTGGGCAATTCATAGAGGGGAACTCCCAATGGCTGGCATATACAGAGGTAGTCAGCTTCATTAACAATGAGATAACTGTAAACTAAAGTAACAGTGAGAGACCACTTTTTGACCATCCAAATGTCCACGGAGACACATAAATTTTCATGTATTTTTGGTGGACTGTAACACTGGCATCTATTATGGAGAAAAATATGGCAGTACTTAGCAAAAGTAAAAATATGTGCACCCTAAAATTCAGCAATTCTTCAGCATTTTAATTAAGTAAGAAGCAGTAGGAAATTTCAGACAACTTAAAGAGTTCACCATTTGGGAAATGGACGAAGGTAGTGAATGCAGACCTACTATGGAATACTGTGCATCAGTTAAGAGCAATGGACTTCAGGTACACAGTAATATAAACAAATGTTTTAACACAAAGTGTTCACTCTCACTTCTGGATGGAACAGAGCAACTGTGAACAGGGCACACTCCCACAGAGAGCAACTGGATCAACCAAAATGATCAACACAGACAATGCCAAGTCCTGGCAAGGAATCTAAACCCTCATGCATTTCTGGTGGTATCACTTTGAAAACATTTTGGTGACATTTACCAACAATTCCACTCCCGGGTATGTACTCAACAGATACGCAGATGTGTGCCCACCCCAAGAATCCATAACATTGTCCATAGCAACACTCCTTGTAATCGCCCTAACATGGAAACAACCCACATACCTATCAAGAATGGAATGAATAAGGATATTTGGTATATTCATACGATTGAATACTACACTGCAATGACAATAAATGAACAGTTTGAATTAATCTCACAAATATAATGTTCAGTGAGATACATCAAATAGCCATGATAGCAAAAGCAAAATTTCATTTCTGTGAAATTCAAAAGCAGGCAAAATTAATCTATAACATGAAAACCTAGAATCATGGTTTCTGTTGGCAGGGGAAGGGCTCCAACGAGACGGGGATGGAGGAGTGGTCTGGGGCTCAGACCACACTCTGGGTCTTTGTCTAGTTGCTGGTGAACTTTCTTAACTTTGTGAAAATTCACTGAGCTGTGCCCTTTTAATTTGGGCAATTTTCTCTGTGTGTATTATATTACAATAACAATTTACATAACAAAAACAGAGTGCTTAGTGGCATACTCAGAAACAATTGATTGGACCCTATAAACCTAAAGCTATATTAAAAAAACTAAAATGAAAAACTGAGGAATAAGAGAGGAAGGAAGGAAGGGAGGGAGGGAGGGAGGGAGGGAGGGAGGAAGGGGGAAGGAAGGAGGGAGGGAGGGAGGGGATGAGAGGAGGAAAGGGAGGAGAGGAGGCAAGGAAGGATGGGAGGGAGGGAAGGATAAAGGAGAGAGGCAGGAAGAAAGGAAACAGAGGAGGGAGAGAGGGTGAGAGAAAGGAGGGAGGAAGGAAGAAAGGAAGGGAGGGAAAGCGGGAAGGGGAAAAAAGGAAAGGAAGAGAAAGAAGAAAGAAATAAAGGGGGAACAGAAAAGACCCCAGTACATTTGACTTTCTATGGCTATTTTAGTCTGCAGAGTCTTCTAACCCAGAGTTATTTGACTACATCTCTTAAAAAGCTGGGGATAGGAGGAAGGTCAGAAGGGGAGCGTTGCTTGGTTTTTCTACAACTAATACAGCAACGTGGGCCTTATGGACTCATTACTGGATGCAGGCATGTCATTTTTCATCACAAACTTCATATCCCTTTCCTAGTGCATAGTGGGAAACAGAGTCTCATTTAACATGAAACGACCTGCCCCAGGCTACAGAGTCATTGATTCCCAGAAAATACACTTTGTTTTGGGTGTTCTGTTTTTTGGTCATGGTTTTGTTTTATTCCTTTTGACCTGCAAGACTTAATTGAAATCAAAAAGGCTCCTAGCCAAGCTGAAGCTGCATTTTGAGCAGGTTGTTTGGACCGTGGGCTTTTAGGACTGGGAGCCATATTAATCTCCATCAGCTTTGGCTGCTTCCACTTTGAAATCATTGTCTATTTCCAGTCAATGCCCAGCCCCTTCAGACCACTTCAGCCAAGTCACAAACATAAAGATAAACGTGCCCTGAAAGTCTCATACACGAAGATGGAAAACTCAAGGTTTGGAAACCATAAATATGAACTGCAGTATATCTAAACTGGATCATAATTCTTCTTGTTTCCTTTTCATAAGAAAGTCTTAAAAGTGTCAAATTTATCAAATCATGTTTTGCTTCAAGTATTTCCAACTATTTTCCTGGAAAGTAATTGCTCACCTGATAAATTTCCTGTGTCTTTTTTAAACCCTTTTAGCCACCTCCTCGGCTCCACTCCCTGGCCAAAATGAGTTGTACTTCTGTACCACGCTGTCTGCACATGGCATTTTCCGAGGGCAAGACTCCATCATATTCATTTCTGTAACATCTAACACCCAACCCAATAACTAGTATTTGATAAGCACTCATGAGTACTTGCAACTTCTTCACTTGCTGAACTGATTGTGAAAGTGACTATCATTCATGTGATTTAACTCAGATTTTAAGAATGGAGCTCAGGCCGGAGGTTAAAATAGTATGAAGGTCCATTATGCTAAGATTATGAAAGCAGATACCACACTCTCACTACAGGAACTGCTCTGCAAACACAGGACAGCTCTCTCTCTCTCTCCCCCCCAACTCTCTCCCTCCTTCTCTCCCTCTCTCTCTCCCCACTCCAAAGTCTCATCTCTCTTCTCCTCTTGATCTCCAGACACTTCTTCAATTCTTTTTTACTCATTTAATTTCCAAAACTTTTTTGAGACAAAAAGTTTGCCATTGCCGAGAATTTTACTTTCATTAAATCCCCTGTCACTCAGCAAATTGCTTTTCACAGCCTTGGTTTATATATCAAATTTGCCTCCTTTTAGAATGCCTTCTTTGTCCTATCCAATCTCATGGCAACAGAGCTAGGTGGTATAATAAAGTGATCTATTAGTTGATCTAATGACTTGAGCAGTTCCAGATTTGCATAAAAGTACTTTTATGTGTTACAGTATGATATTAGCAGAAGACTTGGGCCGACGGAAGTCCTGACTCTGCTACTCACCAGCTCCATGATCTTGAGCAATTGCTTAAGCTTTCTGAGTCTCAACTTACTGATTTGTAAACTTGGAATTATTTTACAGGGTAAAAATGAGGTACGGAATTGTATGTAATAATAACTATGCTTCTGATAACACTATCATTCATTCATGTGACTCTGCATGACTAGCCACGACAAAGGAATTTGTATGAAAATAATACCAGAAAGTTATAGTATCGAAGTACACTCCATAAACTCCATTGTGTAGCTAACGTATAAAAACCTGTTCCTTCGTGGTTGTATCCAACAACGCAACCAATTACACCAGTCAGGGATTCTGGTGGTCAGTGAGAGGGAGTTCTCTCTTCCACCCCATTCAGTCAGAGGAGAAACAGGTGCGCCATTGATCGCCTATCCTCGTGAAAAACTCCATCATGCTCTTGAGTGATCATTTAGTCAAAATGATTTAACCATATGCTTCTCTGGAAGTAGCCCCCATATTTGCAAGTCAGAATGGCACATAAGCTTCCCTGTGAGACACAAGGATTTTCCAGATCCTCTCTCACTGGCCTGTGCAGACACACATCCTACCAAAAATACAGCTTTCAGATGCCAGTCTCAGCAGGCGTGGGCGTGTTTGCTTGGAGCAGATGCTGAACACCATGTGGCAGAGGGAGGAAAGGCTGGGCTAGTCATGCTCCTGACATGATGTTTGCAGAGATCTAAATTCACTTCTCAGTCCTCTGCAATTGCCCTGGGCATTCTTGTGGCTGCTTTTCTTTTAGCCCCAGATAGAAGGATGGGGGACTTCTAGCCAACCAGCCCCAGGAGAAGATTTAAGTCACTCAACGACAGCCTGACCTACAGCCAGAGCATGTACCACTATTAGGCCCACTCTTTAATTCACATGGTGACCATACCAAATAGAGACTCCAGAAAAAAATCCCAAATGATACAATGTTACAGCATGTATGAGCTCCTACTGTGAAGCAGTTACCAAAATAGACACTAGGGGATACTGACAAAGTCAGCCATGTTCTCTCCCTTCCAAAAATATGTATAAAAATACAGGGGCCAGGCATGGTGGCCCACACCTGTAATCCCAGCAGTCTGGGAGGCTGAGGCAGATGGATCACTTGAGGTCAGAAGTTCGAGACCAGCCTGGCCAACATGGTGAAGCCCTGTCTCTACTAAAAATACAAAAATTAGCCAGGAGTGGCGGCAATGCCTGTAATCTCAGCTACTCGGAAGGCTGAGGCAGGAGAATTGCTTGAACCCAAGAGGTAGAGGTTGCAGTGAGCCAAGATCATGTCACTGCACCATCGTTCTTTGATCGTTCCTATAATCATCACTCTACTGGGTATTTTGGATTCATGATCTTATTAATTCTCCTAATAACTCTTTAAAGCTGAACATTATTAACCACATTTTGGAGGTTAAAGAAAATCTAGAATTCAGATAGACAAAGAAATCTGTCTAAGTTAACACAATTAGTACATGGCAGAACTAGGATTCAACCCAGACCTGTCCTGCTCAAAAGCACGTTGGGTTAGAGGGAAATCATATGGATTATTTGAGAAAGGGCATGATGATTGGGGGCTATGGATGTGCCTATAAAACCAAGAATTCACCTGTCATTTAGGCAAAAAGAACTCAATTTTGACTTCAGGATTCACAAGGGAAAAAATACAGATGGGCAGACTGTTCATCCTGGATGAAAAAGAAATGGAGTAACTCACAGCCTTGACGATTCCTGAACTCACTGGAGTGAGTGAGGAGAGACCTTCCTCTCCCCAGGGCTGAGAGTGACAGGAGGGGTGAGGATTTTCTTTTAAATTCAATGCTGTCTGAATCATCTGTCTATTCCCCACTGCACCTTGCAGCAGGCTTTGCAAATATTAGGGGCTCAATCCATATTTGTGGAAGGAAAAAGGGAATGGAGAAATAGAGAAGATTATTTATGGAATGGCAAGAAAGAGCAGCAGGAAAAACAGAAAACAGCATAGGCTCCAGGGGTTCGTCGTCCTTTCTCCGGGAAGCCTTCATCTGCAGCTGCAGTCCTCAACACCTTTCCTTCTTCTGATGTGCTCAGAACTTTATTTCAGCAACATCCAGCACACACCAACTTATGTCTATTCCAGTATTTAACAATAGTTCACTATCTAGAGAGGATACCGTTGTGTGATAACCTTTTATGCAGCTCTCTGCCTATGTCTGCCCAATTAAAATGTAAAGGGATAACGGAAGAGAAATCTGTTTTACTCTGCTCTATATTCTTCCTGTGCCCTTAGGGCAACCCTCCATTTATAAAAAGGGCTTAGCAAACGTTGGCTTACCAAACCAGCTTCCTTCGATTGTTCACTCTGTAAATCTTCCTAAAGACCAAGTATTCTATTGTCCACTGCTTGCTTTGGACATCAGATATGAATCAACCCCACCTGACTCAGGCCCCGATGATGCTTACCTGGTGGAATATGGAAGCGCCCCTTTAAGGAGCCCTTGAGCCTGGCAAGGTAACCACAGGAACATGCTTCCTAATCATTACCCAGATGCCTCAATAGAGCCTCCTCAGGAGGGGCCCAAACTGGAGCTCTAGCCTGTTTCCTTTAAGTGAGAGTGAAGCCTGGCTTTGAATGCAACAAGAGTTCCTTGAAGCTTGAAGTGTTCAATTTTACTCCACCATGCCCCCAGTATAATCCATTGAAAGGGCACTGTCCTTCAGCCTTTCAGCTGGGCTGACAGCTGTCCGCTGATTAATTGACAGGTTAAAAAGATTGATTCCACATGTCAGAGCTGTAACCCTGCCAGAACAATACAGCTGTCACTTGGGCTGTAAAACAGACGCTTACATTAGCAGTCCTGACAGAGCCACGCACGGACACATGCACCTGCCTTTATGGAGAGCCTAAACACACAGCCACGCTGAGATTAATCATCTTGAAAGCAACCCTGGAAGACCAAATAAATGTTTCCATGATGGAAATAGTGGTAGCAATGCTGCCTTGGCATGCTCTTGATCTGCAGATGGTGCCCAGTGGGCACACCAAGAATGTGGGGGGCAAGGTGGGGCTTCAACAGTTAAGTGTAGTTACCGCCAGCACCTCTAAGCCCCAGTCCTTCCAACGTACACTTGCATGCACTTCCCTATAGCCATAGACAGAGCCCCACCATTTCCTAGAATTCTATCTCTCAACACAGGGCTCAGTCTCCCCGGGCCAGTAATACACAAACCCCAACCCCAAACCTAATCCTAACCTCAGGCCGCCATCATGCTGACATATTTGTGGAATGATTATTAAAAACTTGCTTTCATGAATGAGTGTCCCTAACACACCAAAAAACTGAAACCTGAGCCTGTCAAAAACAGGGAGATTCCACAGCAGCCTGGAGACAATGATCTTCCAACCAAGAAACATCTGGGGATACAGAGGACATCTGAACACTCCAAATGCCTTTCCACGCATTTGAATTGCCTGTGAGCAACTTCAAAAGAGAAACACCCCAACATCCTTCTTCTCTATTTAAAATCTGAATAAATTGTCACTAGATAATTCAAGTAGTTGGGCTAGACAGACCCAGGGAAAATTCCTCAGGACAATGCTGGGTCAGCATGTCTCTGGAGTTAAACAGGAAACCAGATCTCACATTCGTTCCTCTCAGAGTCTGGTGCCATCTCATCTCTACCCGTCTCCCTCCAAACCTATTGCCACCATCACAAAGATGCCCAGTAAAGACAAAAGAGCTGCCCTCCAGGTGACCAACCTGCCCTAGGGTAGCAGGCAGTAGTAATAGCCCACGGTCAGGTTAATATCCCCACCTGCGTCTGGTCAGAGCACCCAATCAAGCGTATTATAATTTACAAATTTCACATACTCTATATATCCTATAATTTTCCACTCTGAAAATGTTGTTTCCAGAATAAAGGGAAGATTCCTGTTAAAGGTTTCAATGAAAATTCTCTGAGTGCCATAGAGTAAGTGGTCCCAGACTTAGCTACATACTACAATCTTCTAAGAAATCTTTGAAAAATTCAGACACTAAACCTCCTGCTAGGGCTAGTGAATCAGAATTTCCAGATACAGGATTTAAAAATCTGTATTTTCAATAGGCTTCCTAGTTGAGTCACAGCAGACATGCATTTGACAACCACAGTTCACAAGTCCACTCAAACTAAAGACAAGGTCTCACCTGGCAACCTCTCTTCAACGAGAGGACAAGGCTCTACAAAAAGGATGTTGGGAACATTTTGTTGCCAAAGGTCCCAGAGGACATTCATGCCACAAAACACAGGGTAGAAAAGTATCGGCCGGATGCAGTGGCTCATGTCTGTAATCCCAGCACTTTGGGAGGCCAAGGCGGGTGGATCACCTGAGGTCAGGAGTTCGAGACCAGCCTGGCCAACATGGTGAAACCCCATCTCTACTAAAAGTACAAAAATTAGCTGGGAATGGTGGCACATGCCTGTAATCCCAGCTACTAGGGGGCTGAGGCAGGAGGTTCTCTTGAACCTGGGAAGCGGACGCTGCAGTGAGCTGAGATTGTACTACTGCACTCCAGTCTGGGCAATAGAATGAGACTCTGTCTCAAAAAACAAAGGAAAAGAAAATTATCAGTATCATGAAGCTACTGAAAGGTAGATAATAGAGAATACTTATATACTATCTATATTAGTAATTTAAAGTAGAATGCTTTCACAGCTTTTTTGGACAATTTTCTAAAATAAGAAAATTCAGTTTTGATATATATTTTTCTAAATTAGGTCATGTACATTGCAAAGGTAATATATGTTCATTGTAACACATAAAAACATATGAAAGTTATTTTTAAGATATTAATACTCTCTCCCCATTCCCTAATCCAACCCATAAGCAATATTCATACTTCAGTGTGTATTCTTCTATATCTAGCTCCCTGCTCGTATATGCACAAACACATACAGACCTATATAGGATATGGTGGTTCATTTTATGTGTCCATTTGATTGGGCTAAGGGAAGCCCAGATAGCTGGTAAAACATCATTTCTGGGTGTGGCTATGAGGATGTTTCTAGACGAGATCAACATTTGACCCAGTAGACTGAGTGAAGAAGATCCACCCTCACCAAGGTCAGAGGCGGGGAGGGGGCATCATTCAGTCCTTTGAAGGTCTAGATAGAACAACAGACAGGGGAAGGGTGAATTCACTTGCTCTTCCTAAGCTGGAACGTCCATTTTTCCTGCCCTTGGGCATCCAGTTCTGGTTCCTTGGGCCTGCGGACTCATGGACTTTCACCGGCAGTCCCCTGCCAGTGGCTCTGGCCTTCGGGCTCAGACTGAAATACACCAGCAGCTTTGCTGATGCCTCCACCTGCAAATGCATCTGGTGGAACGTCTCAGCCTTCGTATTCACGGGAGCCAATTCCTGTACCGATTCCCTTCTTCTATATTGAAATACATCCTGTTTGTTCTGTTTCTCTGGAGAACACTGGCTCATATGCATGGTTTGGGGTCTCTTTCCTTTTATTTTTTTATATTGTCATAGTCTACATATTACTCTGCCACTTCTTTCAGGGAGAAGATATTTTAAAATACACCAAAAAGTCATCAAAAGCTCATGTCATTGTTTCCCTCCATCTCCAGAAACATCTCCCTACACTTTCTTGTTCCAGCGTCTGTTAGAAGACCACAGCTACTTTCCCGTGAGCTCTGCAGATGTCCTCCCATGTGGCATCCACTTTCCCCAGCCCAAAGTCACAGAGTTGGAGAAGCTGTAGCTAGCTCATATGCCAGGAACACAGTTACCACTTCCCTTTTGTGCGAGGGCAAGCAGAAGATGGTTTTAAAAAAGGAGAAAATCTACCCATTTCGTCTTCAAAAATAACCAGTCAATAACTATACTGAAACAGAGGGGTAGGTTGATAACTGACAGGAAAAAAAAAAAAAAAGCCTGTCTTTAAAAAAAAAAAGTTTTATTGAGATATAATTGACATATAACAACAAATCACATGTATTCAAAGTATAAAATTTGATCAGTTTTGACATATGCACACATTCACAAAACCATCATCACATTCAGGATAATGAATATGTCCATCACCCAGAAGAGTTTCTCCTCAATCCCCTCTATAATTTTCAAGTCCAGATCCCCAGGAAACAGCTGATATGATTTCTGCAACTCTGGGTTTGTTTGCATTTTCTATCATTTTAAATAAATGGAATCATACAGTGTGTATTCTTTTTTGACCTTTTAAATTTTACTCGGCATAATTGTTTTGAGATTCATTCTGCTATAACATATATCAACAATTCATTCTGTTTTATTGCTAAGTAGTTTCTATTATATAAATATAACACAGTTTGTTTATTCATCTGTTTACAGACACTTGGGTTGTTTTCAGTTTTTAGCTATTACACATAAAGCCACTACGATCTTTATTATATATATGTGTTTGTATGGTGTTGTGAACCAAAGAAACTTAGGAACTGTTTTCCAAAGTGGTTGTATCATTTTATATTCTCACCAGCAGTGTGTATATTTAATATTATTAGTCATTAAAGACACGCAAATTAAAACCATAATGGGGCCGGGCACAGTGGCTCATGCCTGTAATCTCAGCAATTTGGAAAGCCGAGGCAGGCAGATCACCTGAGGTCAGAAGTTCGAGACCAGACTGACCAACATGGTAAAACCCAGTCTCTACTAAAAATACAAAATTAGCTGGGTGTGGTGGCACGTGCCTGTAATCCCAACTATTTGGGAGGCTGAGGCAGGAGAATCACTTGAATCTGGGAGGCAGACGTTGCGGTGAGCCAAGATCGTGCCATTGCACTCCATCCTGGACAACAAGAGTGAAACTCTATCTCAAAACAAAACAAAACACAATGGATAGCACCACCCATTGTTAGAATCACTAAAACTTAAAAGACTGACCGTATCAACATGAAGTTGCCTGTCTTAATAAGTACATGGTACCAATATGGGCTAGTAAACTTTCTGCAAGTCACAAAAGAAATTATTTTCATGACTTCGTAGCCCCATCTGATGTGTAGCCACATCCTGGAGAGTTAGTAGGAGCAGGGCACTGTGCCACGGGCTGGAATAAGAGAAGTATAATCTACTGTTTACAGAACACACACAAAGCAGATGCTACTCAGTTCTGTTATTGATCTTTCTAAGTGATACATGAGTGATGCAGATGATACCATCAGGATGACTCGTCTATCACCAGCATCTCCACAGCAGGAAATGGGGATGCCACATTCATCTCCAATTAACACCGACTGAGTGCTAATGACGGTATTGCTGCCACAGGACAATTAAATTCACACACCTAAATCCACCCCCACTTGAATCTCTGATTTAAAGGGAAACAAAACATGGATAAGTCAGCTGCATAGGCGAGATGGTCCACATGGAGAAGAGAAGGTCAGACACCCGCCCTGGCTCTCAGCCACCATTTTTCCAGCACTGGCTGCCCATGAGCTCAGGTGCAGTCAGGTGGACTCTCTTACGATTTCTTCCCTTGGATTCTCCCATGTGGTATCCATTTTTCTCACCTCAAAGTCACAGAATTAGAGAACCTATAACAGGTTATATCATCTGGGTTCCGAATCTCCTCATAAACAAAGATTGTCCAGGCACTGCTCAGAAGTCTTCAGAAGTCTTCAGGGATGGGGCGTTTGCTACTCAAGCAGCCCATTCTATCTCTTCTTAACTTCTGAGTGAGGAGTGTAATAACATCTTCATATATTATCCCATGTGGTTTACGGTTCCAGAAATCCCTGTTACCTTGAGACCCTTCCCTCTGGTAGACAACAGCCAAGGCTTTTTTATTCTCTTCACCTCAAGGAAGCAACAGCAGAATAAAAGTCAAATTTGTGGCTGAAGTTTCAAAAGCCGAGGTCTAAACAATGAGACAAAGATTGAAAAGACTCAGATTAGTCTGAGCCAGGTTCCCCCACCAAAGAAAAAAAAAGTAAATAAATGAGTCTATCTTTTTTAAACTGAGGGGAAGGAAATCATTGGTACAAGAGAAAAAGAAGGAAATGTAGGTGCTGGGAAGTCCCTAAGAAGAGACTGCCACCTGGGCCAACTCTGGCCAGGATGACAGGCTTTCCAGATTAGAGCAAGGGTAGAAAGACACCTGTACCCACCCCCACTCCAATACCCTCCATCTTTGTGATAGGGCCAAAGGGCCCAGCAAGACCCCCCAAAATCCCCCCGACTTCTGCCAACACAGAGCCCTGTGCTGGAAGCAGGAGGGAAGGGCGCAGAGAGATGGACCTTGACAACCTCACAGAGAACCTCATGTGTTCTCCACACAGCCACGGGTGGCTTGAATGTGGCACAGTCAGCCAGCAAACGGGACAAGCTGGGAACAAAAAAGACCTTGCAGACAGTTTCTTGGACCAAAGACCGAAGGCCAGATGGGAATGAGGACACCCCAGTGGATGCCAACACAGACAGATGATGGCAATCCGGACAGAGGCCCCCACTCCAGCCAGCCTCTGCTCCCTGTGAAAATCTCCGCAGTTTATACACTACCTAGGGGAAGGTGAATGTGTTAGGCTTCAAACTGAGATTTGGTGTTTTCAGCCCGAGCACTGTGATATCATCATACAATTAAGTTTTGCTCAGTGTGGCGATCCCTTAAAGAACTAAAAGTAGAACTACCGTTGGATCCAGCAATCCCACTACTGGGTATCTACCCAGAGGAAAAGAAGTCATTATATGAAAAATATTCTTGCACACGCATATTTATAGCAGCACAATTCACAACTGTAAAAACGTGGAACCCAAACCCAAATGCCCATCAATCAATGAGTGGATAAAGAAACTGTGGTATAGATATATAATGGAATATTATTCGGCCATACAAAGGAGTGAAATAGTGGCATTTACAGTAACCTGGATGAGATTAGAGGCTATTATTCTAAGTGAAGTAACACAGGAATGGAAAACCAAACATCGTATGTTCTCACTCATAAGTGGGAGCTAAGCTATGAGGGTTCAAAGGCATAAGAATGACACAATGGACTTTGGGGACTCAGGGGGAAAGGGTGGGAAGGGGATGAGGGATAAAAGACTACAAATATGGCACAGTGTATACTGCTCGGGTGATGGGTGCATGAAAATCTCACAAATCACCACTAAGGAATTTACACACGTAACCAAATACCACCTGTACCCCAATAACCTACGGAAATACAAATTTTTTAAAGTGACAGTGGTGACTATTAACAATTCATAGATATGTTAAATAATAATTTCTTGTTTAAAAATTAAGTTTTGCTATAAAAAGGTTTTAAAAATTGTATTTCTTGTCCATCTGGGTTTGTGGATTGAGGTTTGTGTCTGCTATGACTGTTAGGAAATATTTTGTCCTTTTAGGATAACAAGGGTCCCTCCTACTCCATCGATTGCTCCTAATTCTCTCCCTACCATCTGAGGACAAAGACAATAAACCTTCTACATCAGCACTACCCAAAGGGCGCTACATGGACAGGTGTGAGTTCATACACTGTTTGCTATCTGGCCTCCGTAAGCACAAAGATGGAAAAATGAGTTTCTAAAATGTTACCGCAATTGGATACCTTCTACATCAGCGCTACCCAAAGGGCGCTGCATGGACAGGTGTGAGTTCATACACTGTTTGCTATCTGGCCTCCGTAAGCACAAAGATGAAAAAATGAGTTTCTAAAATGTTACCGCAATTGGAAATTGGTCACCAAGCACATGACCAGTGGACATGCCTTGTGGGACACAATGTAGACACAATCAGATGTCAAGCGTGTGACAAGCGAATTGTAATATGAGTTCCATGCTAGCTATAAACAATAAAACTGTGTATCAAAGGTCAAAACTGTTTCTTTGCCATGAATAATTGAAAATTGAGATATACTATTTTACCTAACATTGCTGGAAATCCTCAGAGAAAGTGACTGAGACCCTCCCAGCCACCTCACTCTTTTCTCCTACAAGCTAAAGAACGTGGCTCCTTTTGTGATCCTGGTTATCATAGTTTCAGCCCCCTAAGAGCCTGGTCATTTAGTTCTAGCTGTTATGCAGGAAATTGGGATGGGGGCAGTGGAGGGATGGGCCTAGAGCCAGAAGACTCCTGTTTCTCCTCAGTTTTTTTTCATTTTCCCAGATCTAGAGTCTCTCTTTAGAGAGGTTCTAACCCTGACTGGGTGGCCCCAGAGAAATGTGATTTGGGTCTGAACAGGCTCTGCCACAAGTCTCTTCAAAGCTTTTACTGCGAGATTCAATACAGATATACAGATCAATTATCTTAAAAGCAGCAAGGAGGCCCATCAAATATTTCTAGCTTTAAACAGGTTTATTTCCATCTGCACTTATCTCTGCTATTTAAACTCCATTGCTTGCAGTTAATCTTATGTAATGCAGCATAAGAGGACTTATTTACTTTCTAATGACATCAATTGGCCATAAATATTAGATATCCAAGGTTCGTTGAAGCTGTGGGGACAGTTTTCCATTCTTCCTTGACATTTGACTATTTGCAGAGCTTTCTCTTCTGTTTGTTCTTGTGTGACTCACTTATCGGCTGTCATAGGCCCGTGTTCGATTTATTTAAATTGAATGAATAAGTACATTAGGCGAGGCTGTCAGGAGGAGAGAGAATGGGAACTTATTGGGATGAGTGATAAGTCAACATGCCGCAATAGAGATTCTCAGCAAAACTGCACAAATCAAAATGCTAAATGGAGGCTAGGAGACAGCCCAGAGCCTCCAAAGGCAGGTGTGTGAAAAGACCAGGCCCCTTTCCTCTGGGGACAGAAGATCCCCGGGTCTGGAATTAATGTGGACCTCATTAGTGTAGGGGCAAAGTGCTTCCAGCAGAGAGGACGTTCAATCTCCAGATGATTTTGAACCTCTAAAAAAATTAAACTAGCTAATATCCGAATAGTTTTAGAGCCAAACATTCCATTTTACATCATCTATTGAATCCTTATAACACTCCCTGCTCTTTTTCCCCATTTTATAGTTCAGTATCATCCTGAGGTCCAGAGATCCTGCAGCTCACCTGAGGCCACAGAACCATGGAAGCTGCAGCCCCCTGATCCCACCCCCTCAACTCCTTCCTCTCCTTTGCTACCTGGAAAGTAGAGTCCCATGGCCAGCCATTCTGCTGGTGCAGCTCTAAATACAGGGTAGTTCATCTCTTCCCAATGAGATTTCTCCCTTGCACAGATTTATCAACCAGCTACCTTGGTGAATTCACAGAGAGGATGGTGGTCCTTTAACATGGAATTGCTAGATGGATGCTGATATGGTTTAGCTGTGTCCCCACCCAAATCTCATCTTGAACTGTAGCTCCCACTAAGTCCCATGTGTTGTGGAAGAGACCCAGTGGGAGACAATAGAATCATGGGATGGTTTTCCCCATACTGTTCTCCTGGTTGTGAACAAATATCACAAGATCTGATGATTTTATAAGGAGTTTCCCCTTTCCCTTGGCTCTCATTCTCTCTTGCCTGCCACCACGTAAGACATGCCTTTTGCTTTTGGCCATGACTGTGAGGCCTCCCAGCCACATAGAACTGTGAGTCCATTAAACCCCTTTTTCCTTATAATTTATCCAGTTTGGGGTATGCCATTATCATCAGCATGAAAATACAGATGCCTATGATTGGAGTTTTCTTCTCACTCCCCTGCCCACACCCATTTTTTAATTCAGAATTATTTGTTCTTTGGAGACCTCAATACCCAAGACAGATTTATCCCTCAGTAAACTCTCAGCCTCAGCAAACACTTTTTGGGGATGTTAGAATGCCCTTCAGAATAAAATGTATTTCAAGTATTTGTTGGTTATCACTAAATCTCCAGGATTATGTCTTTCAAAAGGCCCCATTTTCTCTTGGTTGTTAGAAAATGCAAGTCTGTAGTTGGGAATGTGCTCATAATGCAGGCCTCTAGATTTCTCTGAAGTTCTTTTTAGAAAGGGACAGTGGCAATCTTTGGAAAGAATAATAGTAGAATCTCTCACAGAGGACAACTTAATTTGTTTCATTCATTCGTTCATTCATTCATTATTATACTGCTCAAGCCCTGTGCTACGTATTGGAAACTTAATGGTGAGGAATACAGCCAAGGTCTTCACATTTAGAGAGCTCACAACCTACTAGGAGATACCCACATGAATCCATTGACTATACTCAAGAATGGATACTTACAAACCATTCCTATTCTGTGGAATCACATGGTAAAGGGGAGAAGTAGAAAAGAGGTGGTAGCAGGGCATATTTCCCCCTTTAGCTGAGATGCAATCAACTATACGAAGAATGGTGCTTAATATATAAAGCAAGGGAGAACCATCCCAGATGGAGCAAAGGGCTTATGCAAGCACCCTGAGGTGTGACATAACATAGCCCAGAGAACAAGCACAATGGCACAAAGTGAGGCTGGCCAGCTAAGCAAAGACTGGGCTGCAAAAAGCCTTCTAAGCTGTTCCACCTTCTGTCCTTTATCCTAAGATCAACAGGAAAGCACTCAAGTTTAAAGCAGTGGTGCCAATGTGATCAGATTTGCATCTTGAATGAAAGAAAATCACTCTGGCTGCAGTGCGGAAAAGGAACAAATGAAAGACAAGGTGGATTTGTAAAAAACTGTTAGAAAGATATGTAGCCACTGAGCTGAGAGTGCTGGTAGCTCAGGCTTGGTGGTGGTGGAGATGGAGAGCAGCAGGCAGATTCAAGAGCTCTTTAGCAGATGGACAGATACAATTTGGTGACACATTAGGTATGTGGGGTGAGGAAAGGAATATCTCAATAGGAGCTAACTAGATATTGGTTATCAGCGAGACCCTTCCTCAAATAGGCACTAGAGATCTCTCAAGACCTGTAGTAAAATGTCCAAACAATATAATCCTACTACTCCAAATGACCCCATGAGGGCTGGGATCCTCTCTTTCTCTTTTTTATATCAATGTATTTAAGTATCCAAAAGAATGCCTGGCTCATAGTAGGTACTCAATAAACACTTGCAGAATCCCAGCTACTTCCATTCCTCTCTGCTCTGTACAGATCTCTGCAGCTGAAGGAACATCCTCTTGTGGAGTTACAATCTGTTAACAGAAACACCTGCAAAATTGTCTATCTCAAAATGTTTGTGAATGCCTCCAGTTGCCTGAGGGAAACTCTCCCTTGTCTAGGATGGAGGGGGTTCATAGCTTCCTACTGGATACCTCTCAGGGGAGCCACTTGGCCCACAGTGATCTTCCTTCACTGGTGAAAACTATATATCCCAAGCCACTGTTGATTGATGGTTGGGGGCAGGGGGGTAGACAATAGACTCAGGCTGGTGCAGCATAATTCTCTCTTCTAAGAGTTTGAAATTTGGAAGAGAGACATAAAAACTAAAAGTAATTGAAATCTAGTCCCTTTAATGATAGCAATCTGTATATAAGTCCTTTGAAGTCATCTTGCAACCTGCCGAAACTGGTTGCTCAAGTCTTTCCATTAGATCACATTAATTTCTACACATTCCACTTTTTGGCTCAAACTAGCAAAATTTGGGGTTTTTTTCTCCCCAATATCAGAATAGAAAAATTTAAAAAAACAAAAAATGTTAGGTCAGCAGTGTCCAGAAAACTTACCTAGAAGCTCCGCCTATATTTTTTGTGTTTGTTTCTTGTTATCAACTATCCCCTTGACTTTAGTTTTCTTGCTGAGGTTTTGCTGTGTAACTGTTTATTCCGCCATAAATGGGAGTTACAGAGCAACTGTCTAGTGTGGCTAGAGATCTCGTGAACAGTTTCTGAGGAGGGTTTTTGTTGGAGGACTTTGAGAACCTCTGAGCTA
Source organism: Aotus nancymaae (assembly GCF_030222135.1). Classification (NCBI taxonomy): domain Eukaryota; kingdom Metazoa; phylum Chordata; class Mammalia; order Primates; family Aotidae; genus Aotus; species Aotus nancymaae. Next base: position 2,179,783 of record NW_026988494.1, on the reverse strand, counting down.
GTGCCCTGGTTCATGTTAAGGGAATGAACCTGTATTGCCCAAATCATGAGAACACTTAGCCCTGGACCAAAAAGTCTTAGCAACAGAGCAATAACTTGAGCCCAAACAAAATGCTTTACTCAAGTTATCTTTCCGATCTTTCGCGATCTCCATCAGCATTTGGGTCCCATCAGATGATTGACACAAGTTTCATTTACTTCTTAAAAGATCTCCAGTCACACGAGAGCCTTGGTACCAGATGTAGACAGGGAGGCTCAAATTAGATCTCAGAGCCATGGTTGACAGCCATCATCGTGCATGAGGATTATTTTAGGAGGAGACGTAAGCCGAATATTTATCAGCTAATAATGGCTGGGGCCGGTCAGTCTCCTCCCAGCCTCAGGAGGAGAGAAATCTGTGCTGTCACTTTGAAAATGCAACACTGATGGCTGCACCTCTGGGCTCTGACTCCAGGGCAGACAAAAGCCAGAGCCTCCCAGCTAGTGACCAAGCAGCCGCCACAGGGGAGAAGTGCTGGTAACCTGATGCCCTGATGAACAGGGTCTGTGGGACTGTGCAAGAATCAGAGGCAAAATACCTACCACCCCACATTCATGGGGGAGAAGAGTGGGAGAGGGGAGCACAGAAAGAGAAACGATCTAGGAAAAACTAGCTCAGAGAGGATGGAATACGGAAGACTGCAGTGTCTCACAACATCATTCACAGATGGACTGAGCATAGAACATTTTTTGCAGGCTGGGGTAAGTGTACAGAATAGAACACCAGGGAGGGCTGGCCTGGGAGGGGGCTGACCCCCTGACCATGTGTTTGACTGTCCCTTCCCAGCTAAGGTGGGCATTATAGGATATAGAAAGCCATGTCCCATGTCCTAAGGGGAGAGTGGACCAAGACCTAGAGGGCATACAGGGCGGATCTGGTAAGTCTCATGTGCGTGTGACAATCCTAAGTGATAAGGGATCTTATCTTCTCTGCTCCTTCCTGTCACCCCTTTGTCTCACCAGATGCTCAAACTTCCTTTCTCCAAACTGCAGGTCTCAGTTTTCACCTTCAGTAGCTGGTGACATTAGCTGCTGGGAAGTCCACCAAAGCCAGGAATTCCTCCACCCCTTCCTCACAGGGGGATTTGGAGACAGGAAGCAAAGGAATCCATGTGTCTTGGGCAGCCCTCCCCACACCACCTGGAAATGCTGGCGCCTCCCCAAAGGGCTGCCTTTCCAAGAGCCAAGGAAATCCCAAAAGCTGTGGCTTCAGGCCACAAACAAGGCAGGAGATCTGGCTCTCCTCCCTCTGTCTCTGGTTGAAATGCCCACCCGTGGCTTTGGGACTGCCTACGCCAGGCTCAGAAGCGACCCTGAGCATCCCCCAGAGCCCTCCCTCACCCACCTGCTTCCCAGCAGAGCAACCCCACTGACAAGGGACTCTTTCCTTCTCGCCCCCTGGAAGCAGCCAGGCCGTGCAAGGACGGGCACCCCAGCAAGGGGGGCTCAGGATCCGAGCCAGTCAAGTGCAGACAGTCTCGGGAGACAGATGGCCAGGCGGATGGGCCGGCAGATAGAGGCTCCTGCTCCTTGTCAAGATGACACTCAAAAGTACATCCCCGTCATCGCGGGTTGTCAGTGGTGTGTCAGCGCGAGATGCTGTGTGTGTTTTTGGGCACTCTGTAAGTTTGGAAGGCTGAGCTGGTTCCCACTTCCATAGCAACGACAAAATTCCAGCCCCAGACGCAAGTCTCTGAGTTAGTGTCAGACATGAGTGGGGGGACAGCAGGGAGAGGGGTGTCACTCCCAGCAGAGAGCAGCGCTGGAGTGGCGAGGATGGGCAGGAGGCAGGTTTCTGCAAGTCTGTGGGGAGACCGTGTGTGGGCACAGAGTAACAGAAGGCAGGAGCTAATGGCTGAGCTAACGGGAAATGCAATCTGTCAGCTTGAGTAAGCTGGGGAGTTGGGGTTTCCTGAGCCCTGGTACCTTCCAAGACCCCTGAAGGGACCACTCGGTGTTTAGAAGAAAATCCAGGTAGGTTCAAACTTTGTGAAGTCTGGAGTAACAGACCTGATGTTCTCATGGAATGGAATATGGAAGGCGAAAAACATAATCTCTAAAGCCAGTAATAAGACACACACAAATCACCAGAGAGATTTGTCCCTCCTTGACTGAAGGAGCTAAATTTCTCCTGACTCTTTGAAAATAAGTTCATCCACTCGTGAATGGCTGAGACTTTGTATATATGGAGAAAGGAGATTGGGGTAACAGCCCTTTCTCAATTTCTTCTCCTGTCCCCTTTCTCTGGTCAATCACGAAGTCTCTGAATTCTGGCATTCAATAGATTAGAGAGCCTCTTTCTAGGCTCAGTTTCGTGGACCACTAGCTATGCAATCTGAGTTGAGCTACTTTCTCTCCCCAGGCGTCTGCTTCCTCCTCTGTAATACAAAGAGGCCCTGGGCTGGGAGGATAACTTTCTACAGGAACTTGACCATGGGAGTGGTAGCAAGGGATCTTCTCCAGTCACCGAAAGATCAAGTTGTCCATAGTCCCTTGGGTAGGCAGAATAATGCCTCACATCCTGAAAATGTTCATGTTTTAATCTCCACAACCTTACATGGCAAAAAGGACTCTGCAGATGTGACTAAATTAAAGGTCTTAAGATGGGGAGATTAGGTCGGGCGCGGTGGCTCATGCCTGTAGTCCCAGCACTTTGGGAGGCCGAGGCAGGTGGATCACGAGGTCAAGAGATCGAGACCATCCTGGTCAACATGGTGAAACCCCGTCTCTACTAAAAATACAAAAAATTAGCTGGGCATGGTGGCGCATGCCTGTAATCCCAGCTACTCAGGAGGCTGAGGCAGGAGAATTGCCTGAACCCAGGAGGCATAGGTTGTAGTGAGCTGAGATTGCGCCATTGCACTCCAGCCTGGGTAACAAGAGCGAAACTCTGTCTCAAAAAAAAAAAAAAGATGGGGAGATAATCCTGCTTTATCCAGGCAAGCCCAACGTAATCACAGGAGTCCTTATAAGTAAAAGAAGAAAGCATGAGAAGCAGAGGCACAGAAGTTGTGACGACCAAAGCAGAGGTTGGAGTAATAGCAGTACCAAGCAAAAAATATTGAGAAGCCAATACAAGCTGGGAAAAGCAAGGAAGTTACTTCCCTGGAGCCTCCAGAGGGATCACAGTCCTGCAAACACCTTGATTTTAGCCCAGTGAGATGCATCTTGGACTTCTACCCTTGAGAGCTGTAAGATGATAAATCCACATTGTTTTAAGCCATTATGTTTGTGGTTATAGCAGCAATAAGAAACCAACACATTCCCCTGCAACACAGCCTGGCCTGAAAACCTTCCTTTCCTGGCCTTGTCATAAACACTATGGGTGAAGGAATGTGTGAGGTCGGGTAGAGTTCTTTGCATCCCCCCAGAGCTCCTAGCAATGCATTGGGCACACAGGAGTCATTAAGTCAGTATTTGTCAGTTTGGTTTGATTTGGCAATAAGAGACGAAAATGGTTTGGTGATCTGACAGTGCCAAAGCTCTTGAGCAAGCATGAGAATAAATTCAAGCATGAGAGACCACTTGGTAGTGAGCTCCCGCTTGTTTAAGGTGTTCATCATGGAACAGGGTGGGAGGCTATTCTCCACCTTGATGTTCATGTGTCATAAGCGTCCAGGAAACCCCCATGGCCACCTCTGCTGCACTAACTGTGGCTCTCGGAGCCCTTCCCAGAGCCCTTCCTTGTTAAATAGAAAGGGTGACTCTCCTGGCAGTAGCCCATGGAGACAAGTTTAACCAGAGATTTCAGGGCAGTAGAGAAGTTGAGAAATCAGAGAACATTAATCAGTCAACATTCTTCCAGAAAATATTTCATGAGCCCTGTGCTAGATTCTGGGGATAGGAAAATATATAAAACAGTCCCAACACTCAAGGATATCACAAACTACCAGAGTGCACAATCATAAAATCAAGTAATTAGGAGGCAAGGTTTTAAATACAAAGAGCTTGTGGGGGTGAGAGAAAGTGGCATTTGGGCTGGGCTTGAGGAAGGATTTCTCTATTCAGAGAATCAGGGCAAATAATTTCCAGAGAGAAAGAAAAATCTAAGTAAATCATTTGTAGAATAAAAGTACACTACAGCATTCAGAAAACTAAGAATAAAAGAGAATTTCCTCAGCATAATAAAGGGCATTTATGAAAAAAAAATACAGCCAGCATCACATTAATATTGAAAGACTGAAATCTTTCCCCCAAGAGGTAGAACAAGACAAGGATGTTGGCTTTCACCACTGCTATTTAAAATTGTACTAAAAGTTCTAGCCAAAATAATTAGATTAGAAAAGACATAAAAGGCATCCAAATAGAAAATAAATAATTAAAACAATTCCTATTTACAGGTGACATAAACCTAGATAGGGAAAATCCCAACGACTCCACAAGAAAGCCAGTAGGGCTGATACGATGAACTCAGTAAAGTTGCAGATTACAAGGCCAACACACAAAAATGAGTGGCATTACCATACACTAACAATGAATAATCCAAAAGGGAAATACAGACAGCTATTCCATGTATAAGGGCATCCAAAAGAATCAAATATCCTGGAATAAATTTGGCTAAGGGAGTAAAAGATTTGTACACTGAAAACTACAAAACATTACTGAAAGAAATTAAAGAAGACCTAAAAAATGGAAATATATCCTATGTTCATGGAATGGAAATCTAATATTATTAAGATGTCATTACTACTCAAAGGGATCTATGGATTTAATATAATATCTAGTAAAATCTCAACAGCTATTTTTGGCAGAAATGGAAAAGTCAGTCCTCAAATTCATATGACATTGTAAAAGGCCCTGAATACCCAAAACAATCTTGAAAAAAAAATCAATTTGGAAGATTCACACTTCCTGCTTCCAAAACTCACTATAAAGCTACAATAATCAAAATGGTGTGACACTGGCATGAAGATAGACATATAAACCAAAGAAGTAGAATTAAGAGTTCAGAAATAGACTTGTCTATCTATGGCCAACTGATTTTGGCAAGATTTCCAGGTCCATTCAATGGGGAAAGGATAGTCTCTTCAACAGATGGTGCTAGGACAGCTGGATTTCCACAGGCAGAGGAGAATACAATTGTACACTGGATTCTCATATCACATGGAAAAATATCATATTATATGCAAAAATTAAAATGGGTAGACAACCAAAATTTAGGAGCTAAAACTACCCAAGGTTTAGAAGAAAACATAGGGGCACAGCTTCATGACATCAGTTTTGGCAATAGATTATTAGATATGACACCAAAAGCATGAACAACTAAAGAAAAATAGATAAATTGAATTTCCTCAAAGTTAAAAACTTTTGTGCATCAAATGATACCACCAAAAAAATGAAAAGGCAACTTAAAAATGGAAGAAAATATTTTTATTTTTATTAAGTGTTTAATAGAATATATAAAGAACTCTCACAATTCAACAGCAAGAAGAAATACTATCCAATTAAAAAATGAGCAAAAGACTTGAATAGACATTTCTTCAAAGAAGATATAAAAATGTCCAGTAAGCACATGAAAAGTTATTAAACATCATTAGTCAGTAGGAAAATCAAAATCAAAATCTATGGCCTAGACACTATTAAACATTTACTGAATGGCTATAATTTTAAAAGTGAAATATAATAAGTGTTGATGAGATCATGAAGAAATTGGAACCCTTATACATCAGGTAGGGATGTAAAATGATGCAACTGCTGTCCAGAACAGATTGGTGGTTCCTCAAAGTTAGTCACAAAATTACCACATGACTCAGCAATTTGACTCCTAGGTACATACCCAAAAGAATGAAAAACAGGCACACAAGCACAAAATAATATTCCACTATGTGAACAGGTTCACATAGTGGAATATTATTTTGCCATAAAAAAAGAATGAAGTTCTGGTACCTGCCACAACATGGACAAATTAGCAAAACAGTATTCCAAGTGAAATAAGCCAGAAACAAAAAGACAAATATTGTATGACTGTATTTAAATGAAATATCTTGAACGGGCAAATTCACAGAGAGAGAAAGGAGAGATTACCATAGCCTAGAGACATTATTGCTTCACAGGTACAGAGTTTCTCTTTGGGCTGATGAAAAAGTTTTAGAAATAGATAGTGGTGAAGATTATGCAACATTCTGAATATAAGTAATATCATCGAATTTAAAAACGATCAAAATGAGTGAAAATAGTTATATTTTTACTGTAATAAAAAATAACAAAAAGTATATTGGGTTTGGGGGCAGAAGTAAGGGAAGTATATGACCCGGAAGAACCAAGTGTATGTTTGGTGGGGATATGGAAAGGCTGAAATCAAATTGTGAATGAGCCTAAGAGCTCTGCTAGAGAGTCTGGACTTCTAGAAGGTGCAATGTATTTACCTTTTGTGCTGTCGCTTTTATTTTAGCTTGGAGAACTGGTTGACTTGTAGAGGAGTGGCAGGCCTAGAGATCACCACGCAGCTGTTACAAGAGCACAAATAAGAAAGCTCAAGAGCCTAATATATGGCGTTGGTAACAGGGCAGAGGCAGAGGAAGGCTGCAAGAGGGTGACAGATGCTAAATCCTTTTGGCTTGTGGCACAAGAGAAAGGTGAGGAAGGGCAAGGAGTTGAGGATGACTCTACACAATTCCAGGCCACTGCTTTGTTCCTACTTAATATGCATGTGGCTTAGAGAGATTGATTAGATGGAACAACTGCAAATGGCTAGTGAGATGCAGAACTGAGGCTCAAATCCAAGTTTCCTGACTCTCAGTGACTTTCACTCTTACAGAGTCTCATAATTAAAGTTTTAATTTTATTTTAAACCGCTGCATACAATCCAGTCAGTGTAGGACTGGGGAGGTCCTTTGGTTTTCTGCCTGACCTTACTTTTCTGTTTCTGACTCCTCCAATCCACTACATTCCATGGGGCCACTTGCTTGGGGAAGGGGAATTGTTCCCAGCTCAGTTGCAGCTCCAAAACATCTCCTTTTCCCTTGACCCTCTGTTCTCCTACTTGTGGACTTCCTATTTCCCCTACCCAGAAGAGAAGAGTGAGCCCAGCTGGGTCCAGGAAAAGTATGTAGATGGTTGTAAATTAATTTCCATGGTTTCATCATTATTAATCTTGTCTGGGTACATGATTAGAGGCCAGTGACATACTAATTAGTCACTGCAATTAGCAAATGTCAGAGAGGGTCTGGGGGCTCCAAGGCTTAGACACAAGGGGTTGCCTTTGATAGTGGGGTCATTCAAGGCCAGCCTTCCTCCTGTCACATCCATCTTTATTTGGCTCATTATCCCACCCAAGACATATTGTATATGTCTTAAAGTTTTTTCCCCTCTCAATATAAAAGAATTTCATTATGTTTATTATTTGTAAATGAAGACATCAAATAATTTGATGGGTAATGAGTTAAATAGTGGAATAGAAAATACTAAGAGGACACAGCTTGTAGGGAGTCCAGAAGGCAGGAAAATTGAATCTATATCTCAGTCCTGCCCAGGCTGGTGTGCGGTCTTAGGTAAGTCATATCACATGCCTATCAAAGCAAGGCCTGTTTGCCAGATCTGGAGGTGGGAGAGTGGGTTTCTCTCCGGTGGCTGATACTTGCTGCCATCCGAACCATCATTGTCTCACAGACCCAGCAAGGTTACCCAGTACAGCCCCATCTAAAGCAATTGTATGCCTTCCAGTAAAGCCAATTCATTAAATATTCAAGTCATTGTGACTTTATTTTTATTTCCCTGCAAGAATTTTTCTTGCAAATAAATATCCAACACAGAAAAACAAAACCACCAAACTATGTGCCCTGTTTTGTGTGTTTAGAAAAGAAATCCACAGATCATTATATCTAGATTCTCCTTGACAGTAGTGCATGAGAGGTGGAAATAGGTGCACTCCAGGCCTGCCGTGACCACCGACTCCAGAGAATCCCTCCTTCGTGTAGATGCTTCTGCTGCAATGAGGCCATGCTAAGCCCACGGATTATAACTTTCCTGCAACACCAAATCAAGTACTGCAAAAGATCCTAGAAAAATCCAGCAGCCTGGCAGCCTCAAATTATCTCTTGAAACACTAAAATGGACTCTCCTGAGCTACGTCTGTCTCCTCGCCATTTTTTGGTCATGTTCTAATTATACGAGCATACAGAGACTCACTTCCAACAGTGGCCAGGAAAGAGAACATCCCCCTTCTGCCTTTAGAGAACTCTCAACCGGTTCTGGTCTTGGGTACCTCCCTTACACATGGCCATGCTATTTCAAGAACACTGCTTCAAAGGGAAGATGCCCATAGCCACTCGGCCAGTGAATGATGACTTTCTCATTGGGATGAAGCCAATGCTTTACTCAGAGATCTTTTTCTCATCAGTGGATCATGTGATGAAAACATTAAGAATATCCATGCTTAGGTTTTCACGTTATTATCACTGGTGTCATTACCCTAGCTGTCATCTCAACCCTCATCTATCATATTCCTAACAGTAGTCACTTTGTAAGTGATACTTCCTTTTTCTTCTCTATAATGAACCTACCAAATCATGATAGTCAGGCTTGTTTGATGACAGTGGCTAAATTCCTGCAGCACAAACCATCGGCCTACAGCATATTTACAGGGCTGGTGTTGATAAGCTCGCCACTCCAGGCAGTATTCTCACCTTCGCTCTGTTCTACTTTCACCCCTTTGCCAGTCAAATCCTCTCACCAGCCCCCAGGTCCTCCAATAAATAAGGCCTTTTTTGTTGTTGTTTTGAGATGGAGTCTTGCTCTGTTGCCCAGGCTGGAGTGCAGTGGTGCAGTCTTGGCTCACTGCAACCTCCACCTGCTGAGTTCAAGCAATTCCGCCTCAGCCTCCCAAGTAGCTGGGATTATCACCCGGCTAATTTTTCTATATTTTTAGTAGAGATGGGGTTTCAACATGTTGTCCAGGCTGTTCTCAAACTCCTGACCTCAGGTAATCTACCCACCTCAGCCTCCCAAATTTCTGGCATTACAGGTGTGAGCCACTGCACCAGCTAATAAGGCCTTTTCTGGCATAATCTTTAGGTTCAAACTTCAATTTCAGGCTAAAACAATCAGGTCATATTCTAAGCCTTAGGTCGGTGCCAGTTTCCCAGACCCAAAAATCTTCCTCCACCTGCCTTTCCCTAGGATTAGAAACCAGTTTAACCCTTCAGTCTATTACTCTCACACTTTCGGTTATATCTTCTTATCGTTCCTGTCAGCAATGTAATCAAGTTCCTTCTTGTCTATTATGACATCTTTGCCTTGAATTATAACATGTCAGATACTAAGATGGTTAGCCAGCTTTCTTTTTGCTTATATTTACCGTAATATCTTTTCCTACCTATCCTTTTATTTTCACCCCTCTTGTAGCATTGCAGTGTGTCTCTTACAGACAACATATTGTTGATCTTTTAAATTCCAGCCTGAGAATGTGTATGTTTTTTTAAATTGTGATAAAATGCATAACATTCTTTATATCTAGCATTTTCACTTGGTTCTTTTTTATGATTATGCTTTGTACTGCATTTTGCTATTATTTTCCTTTATCTATTGTACCTTTATTTTGCTTACGTTAAGTTCCTGGCCAAACTGTTCTAGTAATTCTGCTTCCGCTGGTAGGCACAGTTCAGTTTGCTGTCTTTGCTTTGCATTGCTTGTGTTCTCAGCTGTTTTATTATTGTAGCCTGAAAGCTCATTTTCTTTTGGGGATTTCAGCTCCCTACTTTTCCTAGTAATGGATGCTGGTGAAGTGCCAAGGACCAGGCTGTATGGTGTGTTCCACTCAGCCCATGCTTACTCTGCCCACCTGGGCTTTGGCACTGTCTTGAGAGAATCGCAGATTCAGTGGGACAGGCAATAAGTTCTTAGGCAACATGCAATGTAGGAAAGAGCAGATATTAAGACATTCCCCAGTCTCTCTTCGATTCCCCACCCCAGTCTTCACCCACTGCCTCCACATACGACACACACACAAATACACACATGCATATGCACACATATGCTTGGACACATACGTGCACACACATGCACACACACACCTGCACACATGCTCACACACACATACACACTAGTTCCCCCACAGCCTTCCATATCCTTGGGAGGTTTCCCTGGTTCTAGTATGGTCATTATTCCTCCAATTCATGCTTCACTATAAAATGTCAGTTCACTATCTTCATAGAAACATCAGGCTTCAAGTGGTTTCTTGAGCCTGAAGGCTACTTAGCATTGACTGGGAGACAATCACATGTTTCAGAACTTTATATCCCTGAATGGAAATCTTTAGAGACTGACCATGTGAATGTGTGCAGCTTGGATGCTAGTTGTATTGGTGTCAAAACACAAAGCACAGACATTCATGTGAACCCTTATGTGTGAAGGTCTCAAAGGCCAGGATGTCTTCTTTTTTTTTTTTTTCATTTGTAGAGTACACTCCTGGATGACCTTACATAGTATTCACATTAACCTTCTGAGATAGGCAAGACTGGAAATAGTGTCCTCCTCTTATCTGAAAGGTACTGAAGCCCAAAGAAATAGAGAGATTGAGTGAAGATTATATGAGCACAGCCGGTTTGTGGTCTATGCACTGACTTACAGCCTCTGGGGATGATAATTAAAGAGGCCACTTCTAGCTTAGGAAGTTAATTTACTGGTGACAGGCATGTGGGAGGAGCCTCATAAGAGCTGCACAGGTGCTCCCCACCTGCCTCATAGCATAAGCCTAGACCAAGAAAGAATTATCCAACACCACCACAAAAGCCTGGGTTTTGCAAACGTCTTACTGATTATCATCTTACTGAATAGTTCTCCAGTTAACAGGAGATTGACTATGTACATACAGACCGATGGTTTGGATGATGGAAAAAGGAGGTGCGTCATGACTGTTGAGAGTAAAAGGCTTCTTTTCCCCTTTTCAATAAATCACCACACTATTATCCCAGTTGCTCAAGCCAATACTTTTGGGTCATCCTTGACTCTTCTCTTTCTGCCATACGCTAGTGTAATGGACGCAATCCATCAGCAAACTCTATCAAGGTTTGCTGCAAAGGTATTTACCTTTGGCAAATATCCAGCATCTGACTCCCCCTGATACCCCAACCAACCTGGCCTAAGCACTTCCCCTGGATTTTTTAATTGGCTGTATTCCTGTATTATCATCCATTGTCAACACAGCAATCAGAGAGATTATTTTAAAACAGAAGTCAGATCGTGTCATTACCCAGCTAAAGACTCTCCAGTGGCTTCTGATCTCATGCAGAACAAGAAGTCAAATTGCTAACCAGAGGGTATAAAGCCCTATCCGCCCTCACCCACTGTCACTTAGTTCTCTAACCTGTCTGCCACCTCCCTCATGTGCTCCACTGCGGGCACTGACCCCGATGTCAAACCTCAGACATGCCCACAGCCACCTATAGTTCTCACTTTTTGTTCAGCTGCTGGACACATTCTTCCACAGACATATGAGTGGTTTGCTTCCTCCCTTTCTTTAGGTAAGTGCCTACCAAGATATCACCTTATTAGACAGGCCTTCAGTGACCACCCTAAAAATAGTAGCAATACCCCTCCACCCATCTTCCTATTCTGATTTAATTTTTCCATAGCTATATCATATATCATCTAATACATTTACATTTGTGCTTATTATCTGCCTTCTCATACTAAAATATAAGCTCTAAGAAGGCAAAGGGTTTTCTTTTAATTTTTGTTCACTGCATATCCCAGTCTTTGGAAGTATGTCTATCACATATTAGTCACTCAATAAATAGTTGTTGAATGACTGGATGCACAAATAAATGACATTCTGAGAGGTTGCAATCTAGAAACAGCTTTTGTAGCTACCTGAAATGTCATTACCTTGCATGCTATGCTAAGTCATAGCCTAACATTCATCCCTTACAGAAGGACGACAGGGAAGGGGAAAGAAGCCCGCACAAGCACAGGACCATTACAAAGCGCACAACCTCTACACATATGCAAACAGATGTAATCCCTCTCCTATCTTTATATCCTTTCTCAAGTTTGACTCAAAAAGCCCTCATTTTTATTCCATTCCTTGGTTTTATCCTCTTTATCACTATCTGAGCAATTCAGCTCTAGTGCACACTGTAGCCCAAACAGAAAACCTTAGAAATGTTTAGACCCTAGAAGTTTCTAAATCCATGGACAACTTTCCGCCTCAGAAAGCCTGACAGGCACCAAGTTAACAGCACAATCTCCTTTTGAATTGTTTATTAAGCAGACTCTATGTTCACCCTCCCAGGGAAAGAATGTGTCAAATGCCAGAAATATCAGCCATTTCCCATGTCATCCAGAAAAGCATGCAAAGGCTGAGAGCTTTCCAAGGAAAAAGATAATAGAAAATCAGTATCGGTTTCTCATAGATTGCCACAGGTATGTTGGCAGGGAAAAAAAAACATGGGATGAATGAATGAGCCCATCATTCCATTCATATGAAAGGATGGTGGGTCTCCACTTCCACAAGCATGGACTGTGCCCACCAGAATCACAGGAAGCAACTTCACATCAGCCTAACCCAGCAATGGTTTTGACTTAGGGAGCTTGTACCACTCAACAGTAAGAAATTCTGCCAGTATGTTTTTGCCTTCAAGTTCCACACAGTTTCATGGCATCTTGTGGCTGTTAAAAAAGTGACCCAACTTATACAGTTGTTGGACAGCTATCACTGTCTAAGATGCCTTTCACATTTTCAAAGAAGCAGAACCTTTCCTCCAGCTAAGTTTTTTCTAAAAGCACGGCAACAGTTGCGGGGAAAGGGAATCTAAAGAAGAGCATGGAGATTTCTCTCTATTTTTCTAAGGAAGAAATGGTAAATAAGAATACAAAACATATTCTGACTATCCATCATATCAAATCATGAGGCAGTTTTCACAGGTGTTATTTCATTGATATACATATAAGCTAAGTAAGGTAGGAAGATATAATTATATTCATGTTATAGATGAGGAAATTGAGGCTCAGAAAGAATACCTAATTTGACTACATTCACACAATTTGCTTAGAATGCAAATCAAGACTCCAGCCTAGTCTTGAGATGTTAAGTACATTGTTCTTCCCACCATGTGTAGCTGTGCCTCCTTTCAGCACCACTTTAAGACAATACATTTTCTGTTTAAACACATTATAAGACGGTCTTTAACAATGCAATATAGATGGGACATTAGCTGAAAGCCTGCAGAATTTAGATGCAAATTACATATTAGTGTCAAATCAGCTTGCCACAGGGACTTCTCACCAGACAAGGGTGGTGACAAGGCCTGAGCTCTCCTTCCCTTTGCAGAGTCAGTCTCTCCACTCTGCAGGAAGGGCCTTGGTGGGCACAGAGAGAGGTGTGAGTGCCAGGCAGCACGGTTGCAAAACCAAGAGGATCAAAAGACTCAGCGAAACCAGGAAAACTTTGGGGGTGGGGACAAATGGGCCACACTGCAGTGCCCGTGTCAGACTGACGAAGTCCACCCTTGTCAGTTGTTCATCGTCTGGCCTTAGCAAGCTGTCCGACTCTTCTGAGCCTTAATTTGCTGAGTTGCAAACTGGGGCATAATTTTGCCTACCTCAAAAGTGTATTGTGATGCTTAAGTGATAGCATTAGGCATTGGTTCTAGAACTTAGATGGTGCTGGAGACATGATAATGTCCTTTCTTACTTCTTATGACCAATAGAAGCAAGGAGATGGAAACCGACAGAAGCTTGGATTCTTATTTTCCAACTTGTTCATTGGAGCATCCAATTCTTATCCCTGTAGTCTGGCAGCTGGCTCATAATATGGGCTCTGTCTATGTCTGTTGAACCAAATTGGTAGAAAGAGTGTCTTATCTGTATAGCCATCTCCCTGCCATCATCCCAACAATCAAAAAGTACCAAGTGGGAGAACACTTCAGTTGGCCTCTACTTTACGGCCTGCAATAAAAATGAATCAGGCTGGTCAGGGTGGCTCACCCCTGTAATCTCAGCACTTGGGGAGGCTGAGGCGGGTGGATCACCTGAGGTCAGGAATTCGAGACCAACCTGGCCAAGATGGCGAAACCCAGTGTCTACCAAAAACACAAAACTTAGCTGGGTGTAGTGGTGGGTGTCTGTAATCCCAGCTACTCAGAAGGCTGAGGCAGGAAAACCACTTGAACCCAGGAGGCGGAGGTTGCAGTGAGTCGAAATCATGCCACTGCACTCCAGCCTAGGTGACAAGAGGGAAACTCCATCTCAAAAAAATAAAAAAGAACAAGAATCAACAGGCCTACTAAGGCCTCCGGTCTCTATCCCATTTACAGCATGGCATAGCAGAAAGAGCAGTAAGCTGGGATCAAGGCCGAGGTTCTCTAGCTATGCCCCTTGGGCACATAAAGCCTCGGTGTTCTCATCTGTGAAAAAGGAGTAATGATCTCTGCCTCCCTTGAGAGCTGTGTATGGAGGCAGGACAAGGTAGAAGACAGGAAAAGCAGCAGGTGGGTGAGGCACAAGGACAACTGATGAGGCTGGGTTTGTTTTCAGGGTCCCACCGGGGGCTGCTGTGTGTTGTCCTCCCCTCGCTGGCTCCAACTCCTGCAGACCCTTGGGCGGCTGTTTCCCCAAACCCTGAAGCTTTGGCAAAGGGCTCAGAAGCCTGCCAGGAGAGAACGCAGGGAGCTGGCAGCAGGAGAGCTGCACCTTTCTAATGAGCCGCTAAACAGAGTAGATTTATAAGTCAATAAACATGGGCCGATTAAGAGTGCAGGCTCCCAACTGCCCCCGTGGGAGAGGAACTCGCTCGGCTCCACATGCGGTACCCTCAGAGGAGGGTTGGAGTGTGGGGGCGCGGCCCAGCACGTGCAGGCGGCCCTGGACTGCATCTCTGTCCTCCACTCCACCACGTTTATTCTCCGAAGCGAGCGCCTGGCTCCTGCTGGATCAGAGACTCTACCGGGTGGAAGGGGAAACTGAGGCAGGTAACTCAGACCAAAATGATGCTGCAGAACAGGGATTTGAGTTCCTGAGCACAAAACCCACCACAGAAGCACACCTATCCCCAGTGTCCTCACCTGAAATAGAAGCAGCAGACGGGAACCCTGGCCCTACCGGTGAAGACTGAGCATTCGCCAAACTCAGAGCCGGCTTCCGGGTACGGAGAGCGGCCAGCAGGGCTGCCCGCTGTTGCTCAGAGCCCGGCAGCAGGCAGTAAACGCCCCCCTGCCAGGAGATACGCCCTCTGAGGAAGACCCTTTCTTGAGAGATCCTGCAGACTGCAGCTCTGCTGTCACTAAAAAGCACATTTTATAACCCAAGAGTTGGATAATTTAAGCAAGAATTGGGAGGAGCTAATATCTCTATCAGTAAAAATAGTTTTTTCTCTCACCAAAGACTGAAACAGCACCACCCCCACGCCCCTCCCCCATCACATCCCGTGTCTTTAAATGGAGAACACCCATGGTGCAATTAAAATGACTTTTTGGAAAAATTGGATTTCTAAGCAATCTGCAGTTGGAAACAGGTGTTCCTGTCGTGGGGTAAGAGGTGCCCAGCTGCTTCCGCAGTCTCTCCTGCCTCCCTCCGTTCAGGGCTCCGGCCTGATATTAGCCTGGCTGCTGCTGTACTGCACGGGGATGTTGGGGGGATGTTTGCCACCTCCGGACACTGACTTCAGGGGCACACCCAGCACCCTGCCACCGCAAAGCAGGGCAGTCAGCGGCACCAGAGCCAAGCTGGGGCACGCAGTGCAGCTGCCCATCAGCCGGCTGGGGTGTCGAGGCGTCGCATCAGAAACACAGGATGCAACACATCTGCCCGTGAGTCAGCCGCGGCGGGGACACGCAGGCAGCTGATAAGCAGGCCATTTGTTCCTTTTTAGTGGAGGAAGGGGATGTAGTGTAATGTAGTGTAACAGCAGCAAAAAGCACAAGCCAGCAAAAAGCCTTTCTTCAAAACCTTCTTAGCCTTTGATGCATCAATTCAGCATAATGTCAAATCCAATGGAAAAATAATAAATCTGAGGGGGTGGGAGAACAGCGTATGCTGAAGATCTAAAAATCCTTTCTGTCCCTGAAAACTGATATTGCTGTTGGCACCTTTAATGCAGTCCAGCCTCCTACTCTATGAGACCTTATGTGATTACCCCTCCTCAGGCTGGTGTATTCAAGTGATTCTGTTGACACACACAGATGAGACCTTAAGTGGTTAGCCCTCATCAGGCTGGTGTATTCAAGTGTAACCCATGCGATGAGACCAGGAAGAAGCTGGTCTCGTGGCCATCACAGCTCCATGGCTTTCCTGCCTCTCCTCCCCCACCCCCTGCCCAGCCTGCAGGGGTGTTTGCTGTTTTGCTCAGTGGGCTGCATCACAGAGTTGCTGAGTAGTGGTGGAGAGAAGCCAGGGTTCTTTGGCTCAAGGCCTTCTTTAAATAGTAGTGAGGGGCAGGCTGGTTAACCTTGCTGTCCTCTGGAGGAAGCCAGCCTCAATGTCTTTGTCTTCTTCGTCATCTGCATTCTATATAAGAAGAGATCCCACCCTCCTTTGCAAGCTGTGTGCAGAAAAGAGACACAGAAAGGCACCAGTTTTACAAAAAGGCGGAGTAGCTGGCTGCCGACAGGGCGGCACAATTGCACAGGTCCCAGGAAATCTCAACACCAGATGCCCGGCAGATCAGAAAATCTTCTCCCTCATCCAACGACCAGTTGCTTGAAATTCCACTATGCAAGGTTCATTCTTTTGTTTTGGGATGCAGTTGGGCTGCAAATGCCTCCGGTCATCTGCAGTGTTTAAACATCAGAGAGAATAAGCATAAGCGATCTTTACTTGAGATATTCCTTGAAATTAAAAGTGAAGGGGAAGGGGCTACCCTAAGGAATAGGTAACCAGCAAGTGCTGCAGGCAGAGAAAACCTCCTGCTTGTCTTGGCATAAAGGATAGAGATCTCTGTGGTCTGCCTTAGAGAAGAGAAACTGACCCTTGAAGTGGCTTGAGGGAGCTGGGGAGGACAAGGGTCAGGGAAGGAGAAGGTGACAACGAAGTTGCCAAAAAAATAAAATAAAATAAAAAGCACTCAGCACAGCAGCAGGCCTGGAAAACCCCTCTCCTGATGTCCTTGACAGGATATATGGACTCCCGGGGCCACCTACTCGGGGTTAGCCCAGACAAAGCTCTCAGCCACCCTGGACACTTGCTGACGTATGGCCTGAGCTATATCCTCTCTTTCCTTTACTCTGTCTCCATATAGAATAATATGCGATTAATTGATTTTCTGTCACTCTTTTAGTATAGAAAATTAATTTCAGAGCAACCTTGTTTTCTCAGGGTATGAATCCTCTACACGCAGAGTAATTCGGCTCCTCCATTATTCATGAGAGAAAACAGTGATGGAGTGTGCACGGAGGCCACCCCAAGGCCACAAAGTGATAGTCTGTGTTACTGATACAACAATATTCCACCGGTGCCTCTAAATAATTCACATCTACAACTCAATTTGGGCCTGCGTGCTGCTCAGGATGTGGCTGGGGGAAGCATTACTGGGAGATTTGGGATATTCTCAATGATAAATGGGAAGGGAAGCAGGCAGGGCCTCCTGATGCCATCCCAGGGCTGGTGGAGGAGTGGCCTCCTGGGGCCTGAAGCTATAACCTGTTGCTGCAGCCCCGGGTCCCCCTTCATGGCAATGCTCACACCTGTTCTGTGAGACAGCTAAGAGTTTCTCAAAGAAGGCACATCATCAGCACTAATCATCAGGGACATGCACATGCAAACCACACTGAGAGACCCAAGTCAGGATGGCTATTATCAAAAAGACAAAACATATAATAACAAATGCTGGCAAGAAATCAGAGAAAAGGAAACTCTTATACTCTGCTGGTGACAATGTAAATTAGCACAGCCTCTATGGAAAACAGTATAGAGGTAACTCAAGAACTAAAAACAGATCCAGCAATCCCCCTACTGGGTATTTATCCAAAAGAAAGGAAATCAGTATGTCAGAGGGACACCTGCAGCCCCATGTTTAGTGCAGCACTGTTCACAATAGCCAAGATATAGAAGCAAACCAAGTATCCACCAATAGATGAATGGATATGGAAAATATGGTTTATATCACAATGGAATATTATCCAGCCATAAAAAGGAATAAAACCCTGTCATTTGCAGCCACATGGGTAGCACTAGAGGTCATTATGTTAAGTGAAATAAACCAGGCACAGAAAGACAAATATCTCATGTTCTCACTCATATGTGAGCACTAAAAAATTAGTCTCATGGAGGTAGAGAGTAAAATGGAAGTTACCAGAGGCTGAGAAGGGGGTGGGAGGGGGTGAAGAAAGGTTGATTAATGAGAACAAGCATACAGTTAGGTAGAAGGAGTAAATTCTAATGTTCAATAGCAGAGTAGGATGACTATAGTTAACAACAATGTATTGTATATTTCAGAATAGCTAGAAGAGATTTGAAATATCAACACAAAAAAATGATAAATGTTTGTGATTGTAAATATCTCAAATACCGACTTGATTATTACACATTCTATGCATGTATCAAAATATCATATGCACCAATATATTAGTATGATTATTACATATCAACAAAAATAAATAAATAAGAAACACATCATGAGACTACTGAGAGAGAAATGTGAGCACAGGCCTGTAAACTCCAATCTAGGTCTGAAGAAGTGGGTGGGACCCACAGGCATTCAGGTTCAGCTCATCTCTTATTTCCAATGTTAAGGATTCTGCTTATTTCGTTTTGTTTATTTTAAACCTAGCTGTTCATCAAGTTTATCTGCAGAATTTGTAAAAAATGCAGACTCCTGGACTCAACCCAGACCTAGTGAATCAAGAGTCCCTTTTGAACAAGTTCCCAGGTGATTCCTCTTATGTGGCTGCTCTCATAGGAACTGCTGGACTAGATGATACCCAAGGCCCTTCCAGTTCGGACATCACCTGATAATTTTTAAGCAAGAAAAAGGTGAACCCAAGCCTGGGAAAGAAAGGGCTGCCTTGTGGGACTGTCAGTAACCAAAGGAGCAAGTAGGTCACCTTATTAGCTAGGGAAATAAACAAGGCCCAACATATAACAGAGGCCTTCAACCCTGCTATTTGCTCTTGGAAGACTAAAGCTGGTGAAAAGACATGGGCTCCCCACTGCTTACAAAAGAAAGTCAGTGGCCCATATGCCATATCCAGGCCATCTTGAAGTGGGCATATGTAGTAGGAAGGATTTTAAGATGACCACAGATTCTTACCCCGTGGTGGCTTAATTATTCTTACCCCGTAGGTCCATGTCCTGTGTAATCCCTCCCCTTGGGTTTGGGCAGGAATGTAGAATATGATGGGGTGTCTCTCCCAACATTAGATTACTAATGAGTTCACTCTGACATAACCAAAGGTAGGATTAGAACCTGAGCGTGTTTCCAGTTGCCAACAGTGACGCCTAGCCAACAGCCAGCCAGAAAACAGGGACATCAATCCTATAACCACAGAGAGATGAATCTCCCAACACCTGAATATGCTGAAGAGGACCCTGAGCCTTAGATGGGATCACAGCCCTGCTGACACCTTGATTTAGCCTATGGAGACCCTGAGCGATGGACCCAGGTAACTGTGCCTGGTCTCCTGATGCATGGAAACCATGCATCAGGTGATCTGTTAAGAAGCAAGAGAAAGGGCTGGGCACGGTGGCTCACGCCTGTAATCCCAGCACTTTGGGAGGCCGAGGTGGGTGGATCACGAGGTCAAGAGATCAAGACCATTCTGGTCAACATGGTGAAACCCCGTCTCTACTAAAAATACAAAAAATTAGCTGGGCAGGGTGGCGCGTGCCTGTAATCCCAGCTACTCAGGAGGCTGAGGCAGGAGAATTGCCTGAACCCAGGAGGCGGAGGTTACGATGAGCCGAGATCACGCCATTGCACTCCAGCCTGGGTAATAAGAGTGAAACTCTGTCTCAAAAAAAAAAAAAAAAAAAGAAGCAAGATAAAATTGATTTCGCATGCAATAAAACAAAAACAGTGGCACACACATGCTCTTCACAATTTGCAAAGTGCTCACAAGGCCCACACCCTACCCACCTGTGTGAGCTAAGGCCTGCACCTTCATGCAGCGTCCAGGAGTGTCCACCGATGAACCTTCTCACACTGATGCTCAGACAAGGCTGGGAGGCTGGGTGGGGCCATTTTGTTTTTCTAAATTTCGACTGACTTCCCCATCTTCACTCATCACAAATGGGGAAACCGAAGCTCAAATAAATTTCTCTGGAGTTGTATAAAGAGTCCACAGCAGAACCTGGACTCAACTTCAGGCCTTCTGATTCCAAAGCCAGGATCTGTCCTCTACGCCGCCACCCCCAGCATGATCCTCTCCATGAAAAGAGAGTTGTTTTAAACTCAAGTCCCAGGGGCTAAAGGGCTACAACTCTTTTTAAGAAGGGAAACTCAGAGTGGCTGAAAGAAGGTGAGTGTTGTGAGGTTGCCAGTGCCCTTCCCCCTCTGGCACGGCATCCTCCCCATCCACCCTGCAGTTGCACAGTGGGCAGGGGTCTGGCAGGGAGAGGCCAGTGCTATTGCAGGCACCAAGGTTGTGGCTGACCCACTGCCCATGCCCTGCTCCAGGAGCCTTCAGCCGAACCTCCGAGTGCAGCTCAGCATTTCTGCCCTTCCCTGACCCAGGGAGACAGAGAGCCCAGCCAAACCACTCATCAACAAGCCTGCTGTCATGTGTCATTAATGGTGTCAGATCAAATCCAAGCAACAATTGGAAAAACAGATTGCAACATTGTGCTCTTTATTGCTGGTGTTTCTGCGGAGCATTAGCAATAAAAAGACTCTAGAGAGGAGCTGTAAAGGAAAAAGAGAAAAAGAGCAAAAGAGAAAGCAAGAAAGGTACTTTTTCCCTTGCCGCAAGCTTCACGACACAGCCACTTTGTAACATGCACCATATGCAGCAGCCACTCTGCACAAGGACCAATAACCTCCTTCCAAATGGTAATAAATCCCCGCAGACCCCAACACACTTGTAATTTACAACTTGGCTAAAATGAACATTATTTCAAGCTAAGCGTATTCTCAGAGGTGCAGGAGAATGTGGCAGCTTTCCTGCTGACAGAGGAGTTTCTTTTTAAATGTCATGCATTCACTTTCATTACTTCCAAATAATTGCCAGAAAAGATCGGCCGCTGGACAGGACTGCTCACTTTACATCACCATGAGTCAATTTCATCATCATCAGAGGAGCCCCTGGGAGCTAGGTCCAGCCTGGGGAGGGCTCAGCCCTCAGTTG
Source organism: Aotus nancymaae (assembly GCF_030222135.1). Lineage (NCBI taxonomy): Eukaryota > Metazoa > Chordata > Mammalia > Primates > Aotidae > Aotus > Aotus nancymaae. The sequence goes on along the minus strand of NW_026988494.1, from coordinate 2,158,533 downwards.
CTGGTTCCCTGTTGGTCTCTTGGCTGTGAAGATAAAGGTGCCTCCGTCATTCTCCTGGGACAGCTCCAAGTAAGATGGAATTTGTCTATAGATAGCATAACCTATCATCACTGCCATTGTCAAGTATCATTCTGCTGCCTCCATTGGGTCATAATGCCATTGTCTGCCCGGTCCTGTATGTGGTGCTTGTTATCTGACACTAACTGAAGGAAGCGTATTCCTGTCTCTTGTGGAAGTTGGATCTTTGGCCAAGAGGATGAAAGCACAGAAAGATATTAAACAGCGTGCTTTCCTACATGTATATGGTATATTTTGGGGAAAGCCTGCTTTCAAATCTAACACAGTTTCTGCTGTCAGAGCTCTGATTTTGGTCATCTATTGCTGCATAATAAACTACCCCCAAAACTTGGTGGCTTAATTATTTCTTACGTGTCTGTGGGTTCAATAGGTTCAGCTGTGTCGGTGTTCTTCTCACTGTGATATCAGCTGGGGTTGCGATCGTCTGGGGATTGGACTGAGCTCCAAGGTCCCGGTCAGCTCGCTCACTTGTCTGCTGCCTGTGTATGAAAGGCAGGAAGACCAGACTCAGCTGAGCAGGTGGGCAGCTGGGCCTTTCTCTCTCTCCATCAGGTAAACTCAAGGCCTTTCGCCCACCACATGGCCTTTCCAAGTGGTCTCTTCATGCGGCTTCTTCTGCACGGTAGTTGTACCTAGATGGTGGCTGAGAACCCATAAAAGCACAAAAGTAAAAGCTACAAGGACTAACAGGATCATTTTCACCACATTCTACCGGTCAAAGCAAGTCATAAGATCAGCTCAGATTACACATGGAGGTGCGTAGACATGGGTGCAAACACCAAGAGATGTGGTACATTGGGGCCACATTTCAAGATTAGCTCCAATCAGGAAGATGGAAACGAGAGAGCAGAAAGCCACACATCCTTCGCGAAACATCTTCAGATAACTGCCATCAGCTCTAGTCTCCCTCAAGGAGTGAGCATGAAGCAGTTTTATTTCTTCCAATCACTGCCTCAAACCGTGATAGGTTTAATCCCCTTCTCCTATTACTTAGTGACATCCCAGGCAGAAGCCACAACTTTCCAGTCACGTTCACTGATTAAAATAGTCCGATTCAGTGTATTAGATGACACTGGAGAATTATTTTCTTTAGGTTTGATTAGGTCTTTGTGATTATAAGAAGAATAGTCTTAATTTTAAGAGAACATACTACGATGTTCGGGGGTAAAGTGTCATGGCATTGCAATTTACTTTGAGATCGATCGATAGATAGATAGATACATAGATACATAGATAGATAATAACCATTAACAATTAGTGAAACTAGTAAGGAATTAAATGGGTGTTAATTGTTCCAATTGTTTAACATTTCTGCATATTTTTTAATTTACCTAATAAAATGTTGAAGAAAAAATCCAGTGCACTTTATAACTTCCATTTAATACCTACTTTAAAGGGATCCCTCTCTCCCATCACGGGCACAGCTTGGGGCTTTAGAGACTTGCAAGAGGATGGGAGGCGGTCTGCTCACACATTATGTTGGAGAAGAATTATCTCTTTGCCTAACTGTGTACAATTATGACTCTACCCATACTGGTTTTTATGGCTTCTCTAGTGCACACCAATCACTATTACTATTCTTTGCGTGGCACGTTTTGGGATGTTTGAAGGACCCTGCAGGTCCTTTGCAATTCTCTGACAGGTAAGACCTACCTCTAGCTCTTCCTCCACCACACTGGCCCCCTCAGCCCCTGCCACCTGGAGTCCACCTCCATGAAATCTCTCGCTCCTGGATCCCTTTCTCAAGGAATAGGTCATGATCCTTCAGGTGGGATCCAGGCAAGATGGTGAGAGTTAGCTCTCTCCCACTGAGCCTCCTTGATCTAGGAAGGACTTGAAAAGCCAGTGGTGGGGATCAGGCTGCAGCATGGCTGCCCCTTCCTCAAGCCTCCAACACTCCCATTTCCCCTTCACTTGCCCTGAGGCAGGTCTGTGAGTTCCCTTGGTAGGACATCCAAGCAAGGAATAAGATATTAATCTTCCAATTTCACAAGTAGACCCTCCTCTGGTGGTTTGGTAAGGAGGAGGGGATGGAAGCTCCTCTTCCCTCCCTCATTCACTGTGAACACTGTGCCCCTACAAAGCAGACAATTCTGATGACTGCCTCCCTCTCAGCCCCTAGTTCTCTCCATATGTAGACTGAGATTCAGTCATGCAGCAGGGGTCTGATTATTGCAAGAAGGTCAGCGTTGCCACTTATAGGAAGCTCTAGAAGAAGGTGCCGACCCAGTAGTTAGTGGATCTCTTTACAATGCGGGGTTTAATGCCTCCTTTCTTCAGCTGTAGAACTTCATCACTAATTCTAGGGCAACAAGAAAAAAATCTACTCCGCATCCTTTACAGAGACATAAATATGTCTATTGTATCTGGTGCAGAAAACCTGGGTTACAGCCCAACTCAACTACTAACTCACTGTGTGACTCTGGACCATTATTTAGTCTCTTTGGTCCTTAGGGTTGGTAAGGATACACCATCTGGTCCAATAGGTTTTCAGATGAGTTTTACAGACTTTGAGGGCTCCCAGGAGATACTTTAGGGATTCTGCAGATATTGGCATGAACCTGAGCAAACAGCAAAGAGGTAGACTGGCAAGGGAATCAGTTCATCACTCTAATCTGTTTTTGACATCAGGGTTCCAGGTAAGATTTGCGTTTGGAAAAAAAAAAGAGTTCTGCTCTAAAAATGGCTGAAAGCTATTCATCAGTCCTACTGCCTCATTTGACTGCCACAGAAAATACCAGCCTCTGAGGAATGACTGATGTGGGGTGTGCTACCATGCCAGTTTAACAAGCCACCAGTTCTCTCTGATAGAACCAGACAAGAAAACAGTTCCCAGATTGAGAACAGAAAGAAGACTCCTTTGAAGTGTTATGTCCAGGAGAGAGATTTGACCACTATCATCAACCAAGAGAATCTCTCCCTGTTGTGATTCTCTGTGTGTGCATGTGTACGCGCACTTGTGTGCACCACCCCCTCAGTCAGCCTGTTGTGTGCCAGGATTAAATTTAAAACCACACAAGACATCTGAGGCAGGATAATCAATCACTTCATCACTGCCACTGCAGATAAAGAGAGTGGCGAGACAGGAGGAAGGGTGGAGGAGCGCATTAGAGAGAGCAATAAACTCCTGGCCTCCAAATCAGCCTCAGAGGCAACAAGCCACACTCCTTCAGTGCTCATGAGCCTCTATGTGCAGGAATTGGAGAATGAACAAGGAGCCTGAAACAGAAACTAAGTTTCCTCCAAGAGAAGCCCAGGGCTGTCCCAAACATCTGATATGCTGGGAAAGACTGGAAGCCAAAAGGGGTCTAGCAGATGTTGGGTTGGAAGAAGACTTCATTCTGCACATAAAGGATGCTCAAGAAGACACTGCATGTATCTGTGCACTGAGCTAACCAACAAGCTCCATGTGCATGATCCTGGGCTCTTTCCTTGTAGCTAGAGCAGCAGCGGGCAGAGCAGGGTCTCAGGAGTTGAGAGTACCCCCACTGTCACCCTGGCTGGACAAGACCGTGGCTCACTCCTCCTAGAGGGATATCAAGCCCAGCCTCTGGCAAGGGAGACTGCAGTCTGTCAACTCTGAGTGGCATCCTTGGAGTACCACGTTCCAGCGTCCCGTGTCCTCTGCATAAATGCAATTTCCCCAAATGTCAGGAGGAAAGCATTGCAGATAACACATTGTGTGTGTCTTTGACCCAGTAAGTGCTGAAATCACAGATCTCATTATTCTGACATGATAGAATTTTCTCTCTTTCTCTCTCCCAGCACAGGCTGACTGCTGTTGTTTTTCAGACTGCAGACCTAATTGCCAAAGGTGCAAAGCCACCACAGAAAAACAGGCCTTGCCTATTTCCTACTCCCAGAACAAAATGCCAGGTCTCCTACTATGAGAAAAAAAAGATCTTAAAGTCAGCTCATAACAGGACATTAAGTTGTGGGTAATTTGGGCCAGAGCTTTCCTGGATGCCTGGAAAATAGACAGCATTAAAAGAAGAATTGCCCTGGATGACTCCACCTGCACATATGACTTCCGGTGCAGGAGCTGTCTGAGGTTTAGGGTAGGGGCAAGAGCATTGAATGAATTGGAGAGCTAGATCTATTCTGTCTATCTGTATAGTCATACTCAAGTTGTTGATCCCCCTCAGCTAATCTTCTCTTCTATAAAAATAAAGGAGTAAAGCTATGTCATAGGATAGATGTGAGAAATAAAGAGATGGTGATACATATATGGTGCCTGGCAAAGAATTGGTGCTAAAAACATTTATTACAGTTAAATCTGGAGTTCCGCATTAGGGATGTAGTCAATAAATCATCCATTCAATCTTCAATTAACAAACAAGCACCTTGATCTTAAAGACAGAAGACATGAGCTCACTAAGGATTTCTTGAATGAGTGAATTGCTTCTCATTCATTACGAGTAGACTGTGTACAAGTCCAATTCTTTCTCTGAGTGTTTCACAGACTATAAAATACAAGGTATGCAGGAATCATCTTGAAGCAGTCTTCTGGTTTTGAGACTCCATTGCTTGAGAAGGCCTGTATGAAAGCACAAAGAGGTACAGTACAAGGCAGAGTGGCAGCTCTCCCAAGCCTTATGATGTAGTTAACAGGGTGTGTCAGATATATCTTCATGAAGGTAACCAATCATCGGAGGTGGTATGTGAGGAGTGCAGCTAAGGGGTGAGTGCTACAGGTGTTCAGAAGAGAAAGAGGGCTGGTGTTTGGAGGAAGTGAAGCCAGACCTGCACCTTGGAGGTACGATGGAGTCATACTGGCAGCAAGAAGCCCAGTGACCTTCCCGGCAAAGTGTGCTGACCTGCACAGCTCAAGCAGGAATGGTTACATTGACTGAAATCTCAGTGAAGTTCAACTCAAGTTAGAAGTCAAACCATAGGATATGAGTGCCGGTTATTAAAAAGCAGAACTGCACAACAAGCGTCCCACACCTGTTGCAGACATCCTAACAGGCCTTCTTTTAGCCCCTGTCTTGCCAAGCCAGCACCCAAAATGCCAGTGAGAACCTGTCCCTCCTGACCTCCCCACCTGGCTTCTCCATCACCTCATCACAGAGTCTTTCTAAAAAGTCCCTGCCCCATGTCTATCTCTTCTCTTGCCCACCTTCCTCTACAGGCTTAAAGGGAAGCCCAGAAAGTGATGGCACTAGGTAGGTTCTCCTTGGTCTTACTCCCTTCTTGGACTGGTGAACTACAAATGCCACATTTTCTCATTTAAGCTTGGTCTTGCCTTCCTCTTTCTACCATAGAAACAGGCAAAAATACATAAATTGAGTTATTCTGGTTATAAAAAATATACACTTTACATTCATTGTAAATTTTGGAAAGTATAGACAAGTAAAAGAAAGTAATAAATACCAATGTCAAAGATAGATAGATAGATAGATAGATAGATGGATGGATAGAATGGTAGATAATAGATATTCAAAACTGGATACATAGCTTTATATTTTGTGTGTTTATTTCCACTTAAAATCCCAATATATGAGCATTTTCCCATGCCCTTAAAACATTATTTGAAAACAATGGTTTTTAGTGGCTGCATAATATTCCGTTGAATGGATTTAACCATAAATTATCTAACTATTCCCTTATGTTGGATATTAAGGCTATTTCTAATTTTTAGCTATTACAAATAATGCTGCAATAAAAATCCTGTACACAAATCATCTTCTAATACTATTTACTAAGGTTAAATTCTTAGAAATGGAATTTCTTGGTCGATATACAATTTAAGGCTATCATATTCCTATTTGTCACTACAAATGCTCTACAGTTCATTGGTCAGCTAACAACATATTGCTAAACATTGCAATGACTCTTCATGAAGATGTGCCTTGTCTTCCCAACTAGCCATGAGCATCTCTAAAGTGAGGACCAGTTATCCCCCCAAGGATTATCCTTCCCCAGAAATGGGTTGAAGGCAAAATCAATGAGGTTCACAAACCTAAGTGCCTGTTAAATTTTCCTGCTTAGCATCAGTCACTCGTTGGTTGCATAAATCTTTTAAAACAGCTCTCATATTTCATTTCAGCTGTGGCTGTACTGCAGGAATGAGTGAGTGCTATCTATGCCTTCCACATGCTAAATTCCACCCAGGGAGGCTTCAGGACACGGACGGGATAGATAGTAGTGCATGGAAGGTCAGGGACCAGAACCTTCCACAGCTGGAGGAGTCCGCCACATCAGACCAGAATGGGGCTTGAGGAATGCAACATAATTGCACTAATTCAGACTCGCTGCAGCCAAATGAGGATTCATTTCCTTTTTAATCACCAACTGATGTAAGAGAAATTCAGTATAACTGGAATTATGTACCAGTAACTAGAGCCAAGCTAATGGTTTGCTTGTCTGGGAGGTATGGAGGGAGCCTGCTCCGGGCCAGGAGTCTATTGTAAGCAATGTACTGCCGTTAGTAAGTGGGTGCTTGGGAAGTATATTGAGGCTTCCTCTAATAAACAGCTTGTTCAGTATTTTTTAAATACCCCTTTCTATTTATTTAAACTCAGGTCTACTTGCACCACTTTGAATCTACATGTGTTGAGTGAAGAATCCCTTTGAGGAATTCCTTTCTGAATTGTCTTGGCTCTGAGTTGAGGTCAGAGTTAATGAGGGTTTTCTAAACCTGTAAGGTCTTTCTAGTTCCTAGGTGTGGCATGGAGGACAAGGACCCTGTGCTCTGTCTCCTCAGCACTCCAAAGCCTTGCCAAAAGAAAGAGACAGAGAAGGTTGTAATTAATGTGGCTCTATTATCCTCAGCAAGCCCGGAGAGGATCAAAGGAGTCTGAATGCTGCAGCCCTCCCGATGACCGTCAGCAGAGCTGGTAGGGAATGGAAGGGAAAATGCTTTGCTTGTGTTAATTAATAGGAACCTCTGCTGCTCCTTCCCAGGAAAAGTGGGAACTAAAGCACATCTCAAGCTTGGGGGCATTCCAGGTGATTCTTGGGGCTCTTCTCTTTTAGCACCTTGTTGCCTTTGTCTTCTACTGTGTAGAAATAGATGATGTGCTCTGAATAGCAATTCTGCTGCAATTTTCTCAATCTCCAAGCCCTTGGGGACTCCTGATCTTCCTACCAAATACCTCAGTCCTCCTCATCATCTTCAGAGCCACACTGGAACATTTACTGAGTGAGATTCTTCTATTTTTCCCACCTTTCATTCCACGCTACCCTCCACACAGACACCCACAACATGTTCATTAATGAATGCATTTAATCAAGTTTATGAAGTCGCTTTATTATCAATAACCCTAATCACTCTTAATTGCTGCATCATTAGTTTGGCCACGCTCAGATGTAGCAGTTAGGCAGAGCAGTAAATGACAGTTCCAGAAAAATGACTTGCTCTATGAAAGCCTGGGAGGAAGAAACTGACAAGAGAAGAGGCAAGGGAAGGAGAGAAGAGGGGGGAGCGTTCCAGCTGTGCACGAGGGCTGCTGCTGGGCAGAGCCAGGCAGGGATATGCCATTAGGAGGTTCGGCCAGGTGTAAAGATGCTGGTGAGCCAGTTTTGCATATTTTGAAACTTGGGGGAGCTCCGCATCAGCAGCGAGAGTGAACGTTCTGCTTGACAAAAGTTGATGTTATGTTAATATCTAGCACCTGCCACCCTCAGGGATCTCCAAGCCCTCTGCAAGCTTCATCGTGTTCAAAGCCAAATGTGTGGTGTATGTGAGGTGAAGGATGCACCTTGTCATCAGGAAAGCAGCAAGCAGTGGCCCGCTGCAGATCTTTGTTGAGACATTAATGCCCCTGCCTTGTGCATGTTCTTGAAGGCTCTGCACAGCCAAGGAGACCCACTGAGATGCCTCGGGTCAGAAAAAGAGGTGGCCAACTGCAATTTCCTTCTGTTGAATTAACTTCCCTAGGAGGCCAGAGATCTCAGAGCCTGCCCAAATGCAACCTGAACGCATGGATTGTCTTAAGGGAGTCTCTCACTCTTCATTGGCCTCAGTTTCCCATTCAGTAAGCAGATCTAAAGAAATCGGTGGCAGCCAACATCAAATGTATGCTTAAAGTTGATGAGGCTGCATGTGCGGGAAGGGTTGTGGGTAACCCTCAGTGTGCTCCAGAGTGAGGGAGCTAGAGAAATGCCAGCCTAGCTGCCAGTGGGAGCCTCTACTGTATGAGCCACTTCCTTTTCATAGTTGCCCCCCTAGTGTTTGCTTTGGCCTCCCTATGTCTGAGTACTTCTGTAACTCATTTTCATGTGCAAGAAGTCTTAACCCTGGAGGCACAAAGTTCTCCTGATCTCCGGTCTCTGGAAGTTTCTTCTTTGCCACACCCTCCTCAAAAATGCAAAAACCATCTTTTATACCTTCACCATTTACATGGCAATTTTCTCTCTCTATTTATGCAGTCACTTCAGCATTCATTGGAAAACATGTTTGTTAGTACCTACAAAGTGCCAGGCACTAGGACTATAATGGAGGATCTATTATACTTGGATCCCATCTTGAAGGACCTTACAACTTAGAAATGAACCTAAGGAACAGAGTTATTGTATATTAACTATGTCCCAACTCTACTCACCACCTGGGTGTTAACATCCCGTGGAGAGATGCTCACTGTACTAGACACACAAGCCAGTACCCCTCCTCTCCCCAACCCTCCTTGCTACCTTATCTCCCTCTAGAAGCCAGTCAACTCGCTAGATAACACTAGGAGCTCAGGATGCCCTAATGGAGGCTCTGGAACAAGCTAGAACCCAGTAGAAACTTATGTGTTCTGTTTCAGAAACCAGAGAAAGCATGCAGAGCTTTCACCAGGGAGTCAAAGGCCACCAAAGGGTAGGTCTGGGCAAGGCTGAATGACATACACTCAAGATCAGCTACATAATTTTCGAGTCCCAGTGAAAAATGAAAATGTGATCTCATTGAACAACGATTAGGACTGTCAGGATAGTGACAACAGAAAGTGAGATCAAGCACAGGACTCTTCGAAGTGTGGGATCCCTGTGCAATTGATCAGACTGCACACCCATGAGGCCAGGCCTGCACACACCCCATGTGCAGGAACTTTTACTCCCAAAAGCATCTCAGAATGCATTTCAAAGTCAGAAATCCTGTGAGACTCATCCACTGTCTTTAAAATGACCAGCACACTGGCGTGGTAGGTTCTAAATAAATATAAAGCCATTATATTATTATCATTGTTTTGTTTACCAAGTCAAGTCTCTAGATAAAAAAGAAGGCAAATTATGCCTTTGGTGTCTAATACATGCTTCTTCATACCCAAACACACAATCTTTTTGGTGTCCTCTGTGAGGGCCCCACCAAAATCCCTATATGGGAAAACCCTCCCTAGGTGGTTCCTAGGTACCTGCAGGAAAGCACTGATTCATATAAGAATGTTCTAGAAGCTTCATCCTTAACAGGAGGGTTCTGGAGCTCTTCAGCCATAGGCTCACCAAGCTATTTCTCTTACCCTGAACCATTCTATGCCTGTCCCATCTACCTGACTGGGTCTTTTTCCTGTGTGCTGTTTCGCACACTGGCTGCTTACTGCCCACCTGCCCTTCCCAGGGGCTGAACATATCTCTGTACCCCAATTGCTAGATGAACTCCTGCTCCAGGCCTGTCAATGCACCTGAAACTATAATGCTTCAAGTGGGCATTAGCCCTGCTGCAGCCACTGGAGGTGGCTTGACTGACGACTGAAAAGGCTCCACATGTGACAAGTCTACAAAAAACACAAATTTATTAAAGAACAAATGGGATCTTTTTTTTCTTTTTGAACGTGCCTCTTGGATTCAAGCAATTCTTCTGTCTCTGCCTCCCTAGTAGCTGGAATTACAGGCATATGCCACCACACCTGGCGAATTTTTGTATTTTTAGTAGAGACGGGGTTTTCACCATGTTGGCCAGGCTGGTCTCGAACTCCTGACCTCAGATGATCCACCTGCCTCGGCATCCCAAAGTGCTGGGATTACAGGCGTAAGCCACTGGGATCTTTCTTCACTCAGAATCCCATCCTCACTGCTGGCACAGAGTGACCCATCACCCTAAACATTCATGCTCATGACTAACCCTATTCAGGCCCCAAGCGAATTTCTATCTTGTGTTCTCTAGATACAAGGAAGTTGTGCCCAAGTGCCATGGAGGTTTGAATTGAGCCACTACTGTAGAAGGGCTTAGGTAGGAGAAAAGAGGAAGTAACTAACCAATTTAGCCTGTTCTCTCAAAGAATATGATGCTACAGAGACACAAAGAAGTGAAGTGTTGTTTTCTAGTAGAGCCAAGTAGCCATTTTCTTACTTCTTGCTATGTTCTAACCCATGGTTTCAGAGGTACTAATGAAGTAACCATGGTAATTACAAGAGCTGCACATAGTGGCTGAGATGTATTTTGCATTTTTAAACAACTCGTGGGCTAGGTTTGGTGGCTCATGCCTGGAATCCTAGCACTTGGGAGGCCAAGGCAAGAACATTGCTTGAGGGCAGGAATTCAAGACCAGCCTGGGCAATATAACAAGACCCAATCTCTACAAAAAAAAAAAGCCAGTGACTGGTGCCTGTTGTCCCAGCTACTTGGAAGACTGTGGCAGAAGGATTGCTTGGGCCCAGGAGTTCAAAGTGAAGCTACTCGGGAGGCTCTGGTGGTGGTGGGAGGAGCACTTGAGCCCAGGAGTTCGAGGCTGAAGTGAGCCATGATCATGCCACTGCACTCCAGCCCAGGCAACAGAGTAAGTCTCTGTCTCAAAACATAAAAATAAATAATATACAATTTATATGACTTTACATTTGTGTGTGTAAATGTATAAATGTAAATAGATAAAGTATGATACCAAGTCTTCACATACCTGTGTGGATCCAGATATTGCTTTAAAAAACAGTGAAAATCAAGATATAAATGATAACAACTTATATGATGAAAGTGATGAACTCTGTACTACCTTCTGAGCTAAGAATAATTTATCACATGTGATCCATTTCCATGTTTAAATAGGGCATGTAAAATTCGTGCTCATTTCTGAATCCACGTATTGCTTTAAGACTTATATTGACAATTCCAGTTGCTACCACCTCAGCTAAGCAAAATTTCCCCAAGTTGAAATTAATGAAGGACCACATAAGAACTACAGTGACGGGGCCAGGATGGCCAACTAGAAACAGCAGTGTTCGGACGCTCCCGTCAAACAAAACCATAATAAGCGTGTGAATCCTTCACCAGCAACCAAGGTATCCAGGTTCTCTCATCAGAACTGACTAGGAGACTGAGGTGACCCATGGAGAGAAGGAAGAACAGTGTGATGCAGTGGCCTGCCTGAGAGCTACGTGGTGTGGGAGAGCGCCCCCCACCCAGTCAAGGGAGGCAGTGAGTGAACATGCTACCCAGCCAGGGAAACCCTGCTTTTTCCACGGAACTGTGCAACCTATGGTTCGGAAGATCCCACTCGTGAACCCAGCTACAGGGCTTAGCGTCCCAACCCAAGAGCACATGGACTGTTAACAGCCTCTCAGCTGCAATCTGCTTAAGCCTACGGAACTCTGGGGGAGGGATGACTGGCACTGGCTGTGGCTGCCTGCGGTCTAAGCCCTTTGAGCTCCTGTGGGAGAGGTAGCAGCCAGCACTCAGACTCACAACTGCCTAACATGCTAAGCTTCCTGGATGGGGGAAAGGCAGCACCCATCTCTATAGCTCCAGGCTGTGCTTTTCCCCTGCTGGAACCAGGAAGGCTGGACGGCTGGTACCCAAGACTTGGCCCCACAATCCAAGACACTAGCTGTGGCAGTCTGTGGCCAGCATGCCTCTTCAGGCCTGACCCTGGCTCATCCTTCCTCACTGGCTGTGGCTTTCCTGCAGGAACTCCAATAACTCCAGCCAGAGGCTCAGGGACAGAACCCTGATCTCCCTGGGCCTGAGCCCCTAAGGGGAGGGGTGGCCACAGTCTCTGCAGACCAACAGACTTACTCTTTCCTCCTGGCAGTTCTGAGGAATCCAGGCAGCCCAGATGAGTGGGTTTCCCCCCAGTGAGGCACATCTCCTCCATCAAGGGACAAAGTGCTTTATTAAATGGGTCCTGTTCCCTGTGCCACCCAACTGTGTTAGACCCTCCAACAGAGGTTGCTAGACACCCTATACAGGAGCAATCCTACTGGCATCAGGCTGGTGCCCCTCAAGATGAGAGGTCCCAAAGAAGGAGCAGGCACCCATCTGTGCTGTTCTCCAGCCTCCTTGAGTGACATCTCTAGGCACAGGAGCGAATCAGATGACTAGGGCCTGAAGTGAATCCCCAGCAAACTGCAGCAGCCCTACAGAAGAGGGACCTGATCATTGAAAACAAACAAGCAGAAAGTAACAGCAACAACAGCATCAACAACAACAAAAAAGCCTCCACAAAAAAACCATCCAAGGGTCAGCAGCCTCAAAGTCTGAAACTAGACAAACTCACAGAGATGGGAAAGAATCAACAAAAAAATGCCAAAAACCCAAAAAGCCAGAGTATCTCTTCTCCTCCAAATGATTGCAACGGCTTTCCATCAAGGGTACAAAACTGGGTGGAGAATCAGTTGGATGAATTAACAGAAGTAGGCTTCAGAAGATGGGTAATAAAAAAACTACACTGAGTTAAAGGAGCATGTTCTAATCTAAAGCAAAGAAGCTAAGAATCTTGATGAAAGGTTAGAGGAATTGCTAACTAGAATAACCAGTTTAGAGAGGAACATACACAACTGATGGAGCTGAAAAACATAGCATGAGAACTTTATGAAGCATACACAAGTATCAATAGCTGAATCAACCAAGAGGAAGAAAGGATATCAGAGTTTGAAGACCACCTTCCTGAAATAAGGCATGCAGACAAGACTAGAGAAATAAAAATGAAAAGTAATGAACAAAGCCTTCAAGAAATATGGGACTTCATAAAAAGACCAAACCTAAGATTGATTGACATACCAGAAGGAGATGGGCAGAATGAAAGCAAGCTGGAAAATATACTTCAGGATATTACCCAGGAGAACTTCCCCAACCTAGCAAGATAGGCCAACATGCAAATTCAGGAAATACAGAGAACACCATTAAGATACTCCATGAGAAAATCAACCCCAAGACACATTCTCAGATTCTCCAAGGTCAAAATGAGGAAAAAACTGTTAAGGGCAGCCAGAGAGAAAGACCAGGTCACCTTCAAAGGGAAGCCCATCAGACTAATAGCAGACCTCTCAGCAGAAACTCTACAAGCCAGAAGAGATTGAGGTCGATATTCAACATTACTAAAGAAAAGAATTTTTCAATCCAGAATTTCATATCCAGCCAAACTAATCTTCATAAGAGAAGGGGAAATAAAATCCTTTTCAGACAAGCAAATGCTGAAGGATTTCATTACCACCAGGCCTGCCCTGCAAGAGCCTTTGAAGGAAGCACTAAATATGGAAAGGAAAATGTGGTACCAGCTACTGCAAAAACACACCAAAATACAAAGGCCAATGACACTATGAAGAAGCTGCATCAACTAGTGTACGAAATAATCAAACAGCAGTATGATGATGGGATCAAATTCACACATAAAAATACTAACCTTAAATGTAAATGGCTAAATGTCCCAATTAAAAGACAGGCTGGCAAATTGGATAGAGTCAAGACCCATTGGTGTGCTGTATTCAGGAGACCCATCTCACGTGCAAAGACACACATAGCTCAAAATAAAGGGATGGAGGAAAATTTACCAAGCAAAAGGAAAGCAAAAAAAATCAGGGGTTGCAATCCTAGTCTCTGACAAAACAGACTTTAAACCAACAAAGATCAAAAAAGACAAAGGCAATACATAATGGTAAAGGGAACAATTCAGCAAAAACAACTATCTATTGTAAATACATATGCACCCAATACAGAAGTATCTAGATACATAAAACAAGCTCTTAGAGACCTATGAAAAGACTTAGACTCCTACACAATAATAGTGGGAGACTTTAATACCCCACTGTCAATATTAGACAGATCTATGAGACAGAAAATTAACGAGAACTTGAACTCAGCTTTGGATCAAGTGGAGCTAGTAGACATCTACGGGACTCTCTAATCTGAATCCAGAGAATATACATTCTTCTCAGTGCCATGTAGCACTTATTTTAAAATCGACCACATAATTGAAAGTAAAACACTCCTTAGCGAATGCAAAAGAACAGAAATCGAAACAGTATCTCAGACCACAGTGCAACGAAATTAGAACTCAGGATTGAGAAACTCAAAACCACACGATTACATGGAAATTGAACAACCTGCTCCTGAATGACTCCTGGGTAAATAATGAAATTAAGTAAGAAATCAAAAAATTATTTGAAACCAACAAGAACAAAGAGACAACATACCAGAATCTCTGAGACATAACTAAAGCAGTGTTAAGAGGGAAATTTATAGCACTAAATGCCCACATCAGAAAGCTTGAAAGATCTAAAATTGACACCCTAACATCACAATTAAAAAGCTAGAGAGGGCTGGGCACGGTGGCTCACGCCTGTAATCCCAGCACTTTGGGAGGCCGAGGCGGGTGGATCACGAGGTCAAGAGATCGAGACCATCCTGGTCAACATGGTGAAACCCCGTCTCTACTAAAAATACAAAAAATTATCTGGGCGTGGTGGTGCGTGCCTGTAATCCCAGCTACTCAGGAGGCTGAGGCAGGAGAATTGCCTGAACCCAGGAGGCGGAGGTTGTGGTGAGCCGAGATCGCGTCATTGCACTCCAGCCTGGGTAACAACAGCGAAACTCTGTCTCAAAAAAAAAAAAAAAAAAAAAAAATCTAGAGAGACAAGAACAAACTAATCCAAAAACTAGCAGAAGACAAGAAATAACTCAGATCAGAAAAGAATTGAAGGAGATAGAGATACAAGAAAATCCTCCAAAAAAAACAGGCACTGGTTTTTTTGAAAAAGTTAACAAAATAGATTGCTAGCCAGACTAATAAGAAGAGAGAGAAGAATCAAATAGACATAATAAAAAAATGAAAAAGGGGATATCACCACTGACCCCACACAAATACAAACTACCATTGAAGAATACTATAAACAATTCTATGCAAATAAACTAGAAAATCTAGAAGAAATTGATAAATTCCTGGACACATACACCCACCCAAGACTAAACCAGGAATATGTCAAATCCCTGAATAGACCAATAACAAGTTCTGAAATTGGGGCAGTAATTAATAGCCTACCATCCAAGATAAGCTAAGGACCAGATGGATTCACACCTGGATTCTACCAGAAATACAAAGAGGAGCTGGTACCATTTTCTGAAACTATTCCAAACAGTTGAAAACGAAGGACTCCTCCCTAACTCATTTTATGAAGCCAAAATCATCCTGATAACAAAACTGGGAAAAGACACAACAAAAAAAGAAAACTGCAGGCCATTATCTCTGATGAACATCAGTGCAAAAATCCTCAAAAGAAAGCTGGCAAACTTAATCCAGCAGCACATCAAAAAACGTATCCACCATGATCAAGTCAGCTTCATCCCTGGGATGCAAGCCTGGTTCAACATACACAAATCAATAAATTTAATCCATCACATAAACAGAACCAAAGACAAAAAACACATGATTATCTCAATAGAGTCAGAAAAGGCCTTTGATGTAATTCAACATCCCTTCATGTTAAAAACTCTCAATGAACTAGATATTGATGGAACATATCTCAAAATAATAGAAGCTATTTATAACAAACCTACAGCCAATATCATACTGAATGGGCAAAAGCTGGAAGCATTCTCTTTAAAAATCAGTGCAAGACAGGGTTGCCCTCTCTCACCACTCCTATTCAATATAGTATTGGAAGTTCTGGCCAGGGAAGTCAGGCAAGAGAAAGAAATAAGGGGTATTCAAATAGAAAAACAGGAAGTCAAATTTTCTCTGTTTGCAGATGACATGATTTTTATATTTAGAATACCCCATCATCTCACCCCAAACCTCCTTCAACAGATAAGCAGCTTCAGAAAAATCTCAGGATACAAAATCAGTGTGCAAAAATCACAAGCATTCCTTTACATCAACAATAGACAAGCAGAGAGCCAAATCATGAATGAACTCCCATTTACAGTTGCTACAAAGAGAATAAAATACCGAGGAATACAGATAACAAGGAATGTGAAGGACCTCTTCAGGGAGAACTACAAACCACAACTCAAGAAAATAAGAAAGGACACAAACTAATGGAAAAATATTCCATGCTCATGGATAGGAAGAATCAATATCATGAAAATGGCCATATTGCCCAAAGTAATTCATAGATTCAAAGCTATTCCTATCAAACTATCATTGACAGTCTTTGCAAAATTTAAAAAAAAACTTTTAAATTTCCTATGGAATCAAAGAAGATACCGTATAGCCAAGACAATCCTAAGCAAAAAGAACAAACCTGGAAGCATCACACTACCTGATTTCAAACTATACCACAAGGCTACAGTAATCAAAACAGCATGGTACTAGTACCAAGACAGACATATAGACCAATAGAGCAGAACAGAGACCTCAGAAACAAGGCCACACATCTACAACCATCTGATATTTGACAAACCTGCCAAAAACAAGCCATGGAGAAGGATCTTCATGTATTCAGTAAATACTGCTGGGAAAACAGGCTAGCCTATGCAGAAAACATAAACTGGACCCTTTCCTTACACCTTATACAAAAGTTAACTCAAGATGGATTAAAGTCTTAAATGTAAAACCCAATACCCTAAAAATCCAAGAAGAAAACTTAAGCAATACCATTCAGGACACTGGCATGGGCAAAGACTTCATGACAAAAATATCAAAACCAGTTGCAATAAAAGCCAAAATTGACAAATGGAATCTAATTAAACTACAGAGCTTCTGCACAGCAAAAGAAATGATCAGCAGAGGGAACAGACAATCTACAGAATGGAAGAAAATTTTTGCAATCTACTTGTCTGACAAAGGTCTACTATCCACTACTATCCAGGATTTACAAGGAACTTAAACAAATTTACAAGAAAAAAAAAGAACATCAAAAAGTGGTAAAGAATATGAATATACACTTCTCAAAAGAAGACATTTATGCATCCAACAAACATATGAATAAAAGCTCAACATCACTGATCATCAGAGAAATGCAAATCAAAACCACAGTGAGATACCATCTCCTACCAGTCAGAATGAAAATTATTAAAAAGTCAGAAACAATAGATGCTGTCAAGGCTATGGAGAAACAGGAATACTTTTACACTGTTGGTAGGAATGCAAATTAGTTTAACCACAGTGGAAGACAGTATAGCAATTCCTCAAGAATCTAGAACCAGAAATATGGTTTGTCCCAGCAATCTCATTACTGGGTATACACTCAAAGGAATACAAACGATTCTACTATAAAGACACATGCACACACATGTTTACTGCAGCACTATTTACAATAGAAAAGGCTTGGAACCAACCCAAATGCCCATCAATCATAGACTGGATAAAGAAAATGTGGTAAATATGCACCATGGAATACCATGCAGCCATAAAAAGGAATGAAATCATGTCCTTTGCAGGGACATGGATGAAGCTGGAAGCCATCATCCTCAGCAAACTCAGGAACAGAAAACCAAATAGCATATGTTTTCACTCATAAGTGGGAGTTGAACATTAAAAACACATGGACAGAGAGAGGGGAACAACACACACCAGGGCCTGTCGGCAGGTGGGGAGCAAGGGGAGGGAACTTAGAGAATGGGTCAGTAGGTGCAGCAAACCACCATGGCACACGTATACCTATGTAACAAATCTGCATGTTTTGACATGTATCCCATTTTTTAAAGAAGAAATTTAAAAAAAAAAAAAAACTACAGTGACTCAAGAAAGTTTGTCTGTTCTGTCATTGTCAATAAAACACAAATTATGTGAAAAATATTTATTATAACAATATGATTAGTGATTTCACTGAAATTAAAACAAGAAAAATAAATTTTATGGAATAGTTATTATGAGTTAGAAATCTTTTTTCTTTGTCACTCACCCAAACACCACAACCTACTGACCTTTCAAAAGAGCACTGAGAATATGCAGAGCTTTCAATGGAAATTTTAAACAAGTGGGATCAAGATCCTGAAGAATTTCCTCAAAGAACTGGAATAGAAGATGAAACATGGCCTTACCAGTACAATCCCGAAGACAAAGCACAATCAAAGCAATGGCTACCAAGAGGTGGAAGTGGTCCAGCCAAAGCAAAAGCAGACAGGCCAAGAGCAAAGGTCATGGGCAAGGTTTTTTGGATGCTCATAAGGGGTCAAAGAACAATAGCATCTGCTTACTATGACTGTTTTCACAATGTTACCACAGCTTTAGCAGAAAAACATCCAGGAAGGCTTTACCAGAGAGTCCTTCTCCACCATGACTGCTGCTCATTCTTCTTATCAAACAAGAGCAATTTTGTGAGTTTCAATGCTAAATCATCAGGCTTCCACCTTACAGTCCTGATTTGGCTCCCTCTGACTACCTTTTCTTTTCTACTCTTTAAAAAAATCCATTAAAAGGCACCCAGTTCTCTTCAGTTAATAATGTGAGAAGACTGCGTTAACATGGTTACATTCCCTGGACCCTCATTCTTTAGGGATGGACTAAATGGCTGGTATCATCACCTACAAAAGTATCATAAACCTGATGGAGTTTATGTTAAAAAATAAACTTTATATGTTTTTATCTCTTAATCCCATTTTTCCAAAAACTTGTTGAAGTCCCCCTCTCACATTTATATCAAATAACTAACTGATATATTATCTCAAATAATATACCCATTAACAATGAAGACAGGCCTGTACAAACTTACGAGACTGTATTGCTCTCATAAGTTTGTACAGATATGTATTGCTAGGTAAAAGGTGTAGTGAATTCATACAATTTTCTGTTGCCTCAGCATATATTCTGAATCCAGGTTTAAGTTTCTCACACCAGAAGTGTGTCACCCTTGACATTGTCTCTAGTTCTACACAACATCCAAATGTCTCAAGCCAGTAGCCAGAAATAAGAATTTGAAGGCAACTCTCTCACCTAGCAGACTGGGCTGTCACTTCCTTTAAAAGAAATATTAAGGCATTTGCCCACAAACTGAAAATTTCTTTCTCTCTCTCTCTCTCTCTCTCTCTCTCTCTCTCTCTCTCTCTCTCTCTCTGTCCCTCTCTTTCTCTCTTTCTCAATGACTCTTTCCTGTTTCTGTGTATACCTTCCTTGTGTGATCTGGGGAAGAAGGACTGCCCTCTGTGCCCATTGCATCTTCCCTGTCCAGAAATCTTTGAACACCTATTGTGGTGGTGTATTGAATTTGCACATTCTATACCTCCTATTTGAAGAAGGAGGGGCTACCCCAGACTGGGCTTTTCCTGGGACACCAAGGAGAACACCTAGTTTGGCTTCCAGCACCAGAGCAAGCATAAACCAGATACAGATTAGACAAAAGCTACAAGGGTGTCTGCCAGCATAAATGAGCTCCCTGTGTGCAGGACCCCTGGTCACAGGTCAGACAACTAGACATTAGGCCACTTGCCAGGAAAAGAAGCTTCCAGAGTGCAGCTATAAACACCCACGTCTAGGTCCCTTCATTTCCAGTTGAAGTGTTGCTAGTTGCTCTGGTACTGGAATCCCAATTTAGCTGAGGGCTTTCAAAACAAAGAGAATGCTCATTTTAAATGTGATATGCACCGATAAGTTGCCTTTTCAGATGATTGCGCCGACCAATTTTCGCCTCCACTGATATGGTTTGGTTCTGTGTCCCCGCCAAATCTCGTGTTGAATTGTAATCCCCAAAGCTGGAGGTGGGGCCTGATGGGAAGTGACTGGATTATGGGGGCCACTTCTAATAGCTTAGCTCCATCCCCCTAATGCTGATCTTGTGATAGAGTTCTTAGGAGATTCAGTTGTTGAAAAGCATATAGCACCTTCCTGCCTCTCTCTTCCTCCTGCTCTGGCCATGTAAGGTGCTGGCTCCACCTTCACATTCTGCCATGATTGAAAGCATCCTGAGGCCTCCCCAGAAGCTGAGCAGATGCCAGCATCATGCTTCCTGTACAGCCCACAGAACCATGAGCCAATTAAACCTGTTTTCTTCCTGAATAACCCACTCTCAGGCATTTCTTTATAGCAGTGTGAGAACAGACTAATACACCCACCAATAGCATATATTTCCACACATTCTCAAAATACGTGCTACCATTGTCTGTAAGTAGTAAAAAGTGGGATCTTAAAGATTTAGTATACATTCCTTTCTACTAGTGAAATATCTTTTTTTACATTTATTGAAAATTTGTATTTTTTTGTGTGAATCATCAGTTAACATCATTTGGTTGCTATTTACTTTTTTCTTATTGATTTGTAGGAGTACTTTATATATTACAAATCTTTGCCTAACATGCACAATCCCAGTTTGTTGTTTATCTGTTAATTTTGCCAATTATGTCTTCTGATGTATAAAAGTATACAATTATTGTGTAAGCAAATCTGTTGACTTTCTAAAGGATTTTGGCCTTAATGTAATTCTTCAGAAGATCCTTAGAAAAATCTACCCCCACCCAAAGTTTAAAGAATGTTTTTCTGTATTTTATAATAGCATTTAAATCCAAATCTGTTTGTAATTAATTTTAATAAATTAGTTAATTTGTCAATTCCTGTGACAATAAAATATCATTTAATTATTATTGTGATAGATACCAAAGAAAATTCTACCCTATTCTCCTCTTTTCCAAAATTTGCTAACTATTTTTATATATTCACTCTTCAAGATGAATTTTAGAATCAATTTGGAAAGTTTAAAAATACCTACTGAGATTTTGAATGATATGCCATAAATTTACAGATAAATCTGGAATAAAGAACCATACTTAGAAGAATGAATGTTTCCAGGAATAATATAGTATGTTTCTGTTATTTTCTTAGATCTTTCAATACAGTTTAAGATGTTTTATGATATGAAAATCTCCCATATTTTATGTTGTCAATTTCTAACAACTAGTTTCATTTGTGAATATGGTATTTTTCCTTTATTAGCCTTTCTTTGCTTATTAGTAATGTACAAGAAAGTTTTGACTTTTATCTTAAATTAGTCAATTTACTGAACTCTTATCTAGTGGATTGTTACTTGATTAGGTTGGATTTTCTAGGTTTACAGCAATACGCTCTTTGGGCTTTTTTCAATATTTATCTCTTATTTACTTTTATTTTACTACTTCACTGGCCAGATCTCAGCAACAATACATGACAATAGTTTGGGGGAGATTCCTGATTTACTCATTTCAGCTATTTCATTGTTTGCTATGATGATTACTATTGGTTTCTGATTCTCTTTAATCTTAAGTAATTTCCTTCTATTCCTAATGTACTAAAGTTTTCTAAATTACAATTTTCAGTTCTGGATGTTGGATTTTGTAAAATGCAATTTGGGACCATAACAAGATGATCTTTTTTTTCTTCTAACCTAGTAATGGAATAAGTCATATTACATTTTTAAATTGCATTAATAAATTTTCTAATGTTGAACAGAGCTTTCATAATCATTCTTGGAATGAATCCTTGAATTGGAATCCTTGTTTATGACATATTTTTCCTTCAATATGTTACTATATTTGGTTTGTTAATATGTTTCTTGGAATTTTTATATCCATATTCAAGTGAGATTGTTCTGTATTTTTTCTTTGAGAAACTTTGTCTAGTTTCATTATCAGAATCAAAAGATGAAGTTGAAGATATTTCACATTTTTTATGCTCTGGAAAAATGTATGTGATCTGGGTATTATTTCTTCAATGAAGACATGAAAAAATTTGCCCACAAAATTATCTAGACCTGGTGCCTTTTTGGTGAACTTTTGGGGGAAGGGAGGATTTATTGTTCTATTCAAATTTTTTATCCTTTATACACCATTCATCTAGACTCAGAATTAAGTCATGTTTATATATTTCCCTAATACATATTTTATGTTTTTTTAGCTTTGTTGAAGTATAACTGAAAAATAAAAATTATGTATATTTAAGGTATGTAATGTGATGTTTTGATATGTGTATACACTATGAAATGATTACTGCAATCAAGCTAATTAACATGTCAATCATTTCATCATCTCACATCATTACCATCTTTTTGTGGTGAGAATACTTAAGATCTACATTAAGACTAACAATTTTAATATTTAAATTTGAAAATTTTGTCGTTATAAAATATGGTAGGCTGAATAATGTTTTTCTAAAAGATATCCATGTCCTAATTCCCAGAAACTATGGATATTGCCTTATATGCCAAAAGGGACTTTCAGTTACGATTAAGTTAAGGATCTTGAGATGAGTTCATTACGCAGTATTTGCCCACTCTACATGTTATCACAGGTTTTTTTCTAGAGACAGGGTCTTGCTCTGTGGCCCAGGTTGGAATGCAGTGCCATAATCACAGCTCACTACAGCCTCTAAATCCTGGGCTCAAATGATCCTCCTACCTCAGCCTCCCAACACAAGTCAGTAGAAAGTCTAAGAAGAAGTCACAAGCCAAGGAATGAAGGAATGGGAAAAAGCAGATCGATCTCAGAGCCTCCAAAAGGAGCCAGCCTGCCAACACCTTGGTTTCAGCCCAGTAAAAGCGATGTCAGATTTACAACCTCTAAAACTGTAAGAGAATAAAGTTGTGTTGTTTTAAGCCACTAAATTTGCAATAATCTGCTACACTAGTTATAGAAAACTAATACATGCAATCTTTTTCATACCTGATATGGTGTATTTCTTGTTCATTCTTTTTCTTTTCTTTTCCTTTCTTTTTCTTTTTGGCCTTCCTTGCCAAAGCATAATCTGTTTTTGTCTGTTTGTTCTGTATTTTTTTTATTGCATTTTAGGTTTTGGGGTACATGTGAAAAACATGCAAGGTTGTTGCATAGGTGCATACGTGGTGTTCTGTATTTTTTAATGATTGATCCTTTTTTTGTGCTAATATATTTGTTTCTGCTCTTATTTTTGCTAATTCTTACCTCTTACTTTTCTTGGTTTTCTTTCTTTTTATTTTTTTCACTTCTGGAATTCTGTTACAATGTCATTTACTTTTCATTTCTTCTTATTAATAAAGTAATTTAAGGATGAAGCACCCTTTAAAAATAGATTTTGCCACATTTTCTAACTTTTGATATGTAGGGTTTTAGACCTTTAATAATTTTAAACTATCTGTCTTTGCAGTTTTGATTTCCTCTCTGGCTGATCAGGGTTTTTCTTTTTAAGTTCTTTTAGGTTTTAGGGGTTTTGGGGAAATACTAAGTTTCTAACATGTCAACAAGTATTGTTCTATTAGTAAATTCTAATATTAAGGCATTGTGGTCAATGAATGTGGCCAATAAACTTTCTACTTCAGGGAAGTTATTACTATAAAAGTTCGATTTTTGTAGATGTTTCACTCACTTTTGGGAGGAATGGGCATCTCAGTTTTTTGGGGGAAATAGAGTTCCATAGCACTTAAATCCAAGTTGGTATTTAGTAATCCACCCTATAATTATCTACTGGTAAATCACACTCTATAGTTCTGTTACCTATATTCTCTATGTCCTTATTTGTATCCATGGCAAATCTGTCTTTATTTCATGGGCATGAGGGTTTTAGGTGTAAGTATGCCATGGCAGGGTTTGCATGTTTAGAAAGACCACTCTGGGAGTGGGAAGATGGAGTGTGAATCAGATGAGAGGCATGGGGGCAGCCAGATGACCCTTAGCAGCAGCAGGGGAGGGATGCCTGAATGAAGCATGCATACAGGTAGACAGAAAAGGCAGGGAAGGTCCTTAGAAATCATTTAGCCCAATCTCTAATTTTATGGAAACCAAGGCCAGCTAGAAGATAGAAATAGTTTATCCAAGATCATACCGGCAGTCAGCAACAGAGGAGGTGACTCAGATCAAAGTCCCCTGGTTACCAGCCTCAGACCCTCTGTGCTGTGCGATGTTGGGGTCCCCAGGAACAATCCCACAATTGTGTACACTGTCCGTTGTTCATGCTGCAAGGGCATCTAAACCTCTTCATTCTCTATCTTTACCATTAAGGACCAGACTATTCAAGAAAGTAATCATGCCCTCATGCAAAACAATCTATTGGGTCCCTACTTTGATTTAAAAAAAAAAAAAATGGCATTCCAAACACTGCCCAGTGCAAAGCAGACAACACTGACAGCAGCGAGTGCTACAAGAATCTTCAGATAGCATCAATTTGTTAGATTTCTACCAGCCTCCATTCCCCTTGCATCTCCATTTTGTTCTGACCAGCAGAGTGGCAGGTGGGGGAGGCCTTATACATTTTCTAAGTGTTGATGTACTTCAGAAATATAACCACGCTTATTATCACATTGGTACCACTGTCCCCATTAAATGGCTATTCTAATGATCTCTTTTGGTCTCAGTCTTCTCATCCAGAAAGTAGGGATAAATCTGTAGAGGAGTGTGATAAAAATTAAAGAGTCGATATATGTAGAGTGCTTTCAACAAGGTTAGTAACAACTCAGTATACGTTAACTTCTACTAGTAGCATAGTAGCTGTCATCAGACTTCTTTAGTAATAGTATTTGGTAATTTTCAAGACAGACAGAACACCTTAGCCATGGAGTCACTTCCTCAGAATCCACGCTGTCATGTCCTTTCCGTAAGAGGCAAGTTTATATAGCAGAGAGGGCCCTAAAATTAGACAGACCCAGTGTGGAATTTCACCTCTGTCCTAGGGTTAGTTGTTATATCTTGGGCCAGTTATTTAGGGCCCACAAGCCTCATTCTTATCACCTCTAAACTGCAGACAACAACTCTGACCCTGTAGGGTCAACAGACAGCCTGATGTAAGAAAGGAACACCGGCAGTCCCCACCCCGCAACTTCCTTACTCAGAACTGCCTTCAGCTTTCACTCCTGGGTAAACCCACAAGACCTCTTGGACCTTCAGAAATAAGAGGTCCTCTCCTGGGACTGCGGAGCACAAGGTGGTGGAAATGAGAGTCTTGGGGTCTGGGCTGCGTGGCTCAGAATACTCAAGGGTGCTAAAGACATCACAGGCCCAGATTCAATAAACACCCA
This sequence comes from Aotus nancymaae, assembly GCF_030222135.1. NCBI lineage: Eukaryota > Metazoa > Chordata > Mammalia > Primates > Aotidae > Aotus > Aotus nancymaae. The sequence goes on along the minus strand of NW_026988494.1, from coordinate 2,133,441 downwards.
GGGATGCTAGAGACATCACAGGCCCAGATTCAATAAACACAGTTTGGCGTGAGGATGAAGAGTTAGAGAGCAAAGGGAAAGTGTGGTGGTACAATTACCAGCTCCACTCTGCACAGGGATTGGCTGAGCCTGGAAATGCTGTGTAAGGAGGGAAAGAAAGAGGGGCAACTGGGAGATGAAAATCTTGTGAAAAAAAAAAGGGGAAAAATAAAAGATGTAATGCATCCAATTCTAACAAACTTGGGCATGATACTTTGAAATCTCTCGGCAAGTGGATGTGATCTTGCAACTAAAGACAGATCAGTGCAAGTGAAAAACCAGCAAAGTGTTGTGAAAATGGGAGACTTTGTATGTAAAATGGTAAGCACAGTGCTGGACTTTGCAGGTCCTGACACAGACTCCATGATTGTTCCCATGACTATTTGGCTTCCGCACATCCCCGTATCAATGCGTAAAGGAAGCGCAGATGCTCTGGCCTTGTGTTGGGGCCCAAGGACGCAGGTTAGGCTACCTAGTGCTGTAGAGTATCAAGTGCTAAAGTGAAAGATGATGATCTATATGGTAACACAACTGCTTAGCAATATCTGGAGGCACGTGGGGATGAATATCCCAGTTGCCAGAACACACCAAAGATGCCGTGTGGGCTAAAGCAAAGAGGATTCCAGCACGCTCATGCCCTTCTCTGATGGCCTGCAGGGGCTGTAGTGGGCTCTCTGCCCAGGCACAGTGGTCCAGCCTGTGTCACAGGAAGTGTTGCCTTCACACTTGTCCCCATCCTCCTGGTCACTGCAAATAGGTCTAAACGCATCCATTTAGTCCTCTGTCTTCAGTTGCAAGATCACATCTATTTGCTGAACAATTTCAAAGCTTTATGCCTCCGTTTGTTAGAGTTTGGTGCATTGCGTTTTTGTTTTTCCACTCTTTTTTGCTCAAGATTTTTGTCTCCCAGTTGCCCTCTTTCTTTCCCTCCACACACAGCATTTCCAGACTCAGCCAATCCCTGTGCAGAGTGGACCTGGTCATTGCACGGACACACTTTCCCAGGTGTGCCTCTAAGAGATGCCATCACTGATACACCCTGTGCTTACTTCGACTGTCATATGTTAATGTCTCTATATGAAATTCCCCTTTAGCTCCCAAGGTCTGGTCATGTTGGGAAGAAGTGACAATACTAAGGCAACAACACAAGGCTGGTGCTCCAGAGAGGAGCAAGAGACTTAAAAATAGCCTCTCCGAGACAACCTGCAGGGCTGCAGCCAGGCTGGGCTGACCAGCACACACCTCAGGGGTAGACGAGGCATTGGCCTGCCCTGCTCCACAGAGGGCAGGAAATGGACACATTTAGACCTATTTGCAGTGACCAGGAAGATGGGGACAAGTGTGAAGGAGACACTCCCTGAGACTGGATGGACCACTGTGCCTGGGCACAGAGAAGCCAGCCTGGGTTCTAGAACACAGCAGGCATGGAGACTGACGTTCCATCCTAGCCTCTCCTCTGCAATTGCATCCCTTTCCTCTCCCAAGATGCCAGAGAGGAGGAATGACCCAGCTAAGAACAGGGCAGCAACATCAGAAAATACATCACAGGTGACTATTTCAAAGGAATTGAGAAAGGTGACATTTTCCATTACAGCCCAGTGTGCCGGCGCTAATAACCCCCTTTTCTGAACCACAGGCTCTCCAACACCACCCGCAGTCTTTTGACTTCACTTCTAATAGGTACTGCAGAGGAGCCTCGAGGAGAGGTTTTGTCTTGCTGACACATCTTATTTCCACTCTTGTTGGCATGGAGAAGGCTACTTTGTTTGTGTCTGATTCCAGCTGGGCCACAACAGGATCCCATCCAATAAGCAGAAATGGCTAGAAGACTGTTCCCATCTTGCTCAGCCACTCTGCAAGAGACCTCATGCTAACCCTCTCCACCTCCACAGACCATCCTCACACCCTTGCAATGCTTCCATTCCCTAGGTACCTTGGAGAGGTTCCAACAGAGTGTGCTTCGTACACACGATGGTCACTAAAACCTTGCACCTTCTCTCTGTGCTTATTGGATAAGGGAAGAAAGTAATAGTTGTGTGTCATGTTCTCTCTCACAGAAATTCTCTCCAGGCTACTGGCATTTCAGCAGGAGTACGTGATGTAGTGAAAAGCACAGATGTGTTGGAATTAAAAAGAATCTGAGTTTCAGTCACTCATTCGATAAGACATTATCCAGTGACCACCATGTCCCAGGCACTCTTCTAGGTGATGAAAACATGCCAGTGAGCAGCCATTCAAAGGATGCAAGTCCCTGTTCATATGGGGGCTACATGCTACCAGGCTAAGAACTAACAGTACCAAAAAAAAAAAAAAAAAAAAAAAAAAAGGAACACTGGGAAAAAGTACACCCCTCTCTGCATTGCTGTTTCTTAATATATCAAATGGGACTAACAACAATAGCTGTCTATGGGACAACCATGCCTTTTGCAAAGTGCTGCACAGGTGTGAGTTGTCATTACTAATATTTTCACAGCCTAGACCCCAGGAGCAGTATTCGTAAGAGAGGAGGGAGGGCACTGAAATATGATTATCCTAATTCTCTCTGATCTGGGCAGTTCAGCTGCAGCCTCAAACTCAGAACCTCCCCAAGCTGACTTGAGATCCCCATCACCTTTTCCCCTACCATCCCTTGTGCTCTGTCCACCTTTGTCATGGTATTTGATGCCCCGTGGACACTACAATAGTGTATTACTCTAACATTCCGTCACTATTCAACTACTGATCCTGAGTGCCAGTCATGACGTTGCTCTTTCACAGGTACTTAAGACTGTTACATTTAGCAGAATAAATTATGAATGAGTAGGAATGAATGAATAAGGAGCTTCTGAGTGCTAGCCCTCATTTGTTGCATACTTAGCCTACCATGCTTTAAAAGAGCAAAATGTGTGGCTAGTTCCATAGGCGGTATTGTCCTTTATGCCTGCCCATCTCTTCATATGAATACAGTCAAAACGGGATGGCCTGTCTCCTGTTTACATTTCCATTCTAAGTTCCTTACTTCCTTCTTTATGTTTGTTTGTTTGTTTTGAGACAGAGTCTCACTCTGTTGCCCAGGTTAGAGTGCAGTGGTACAATCTCAGCTCACTGCAACCTCCACCTCCTGGGTTCAAGCGATTCTTGTGCCTCATCCTCCCGAGTAGCTGAGATTACAGGCGCCCGCCACCATGCCCGGCTAATTTTTATATTTTTTGTAGAGACAGAGTTCTACCATGTTGGCCAGGCTGGTCTCGAACTCCTGAACCCAGGCTGCTCCGAGGCATTCTCCTCCTCCCTGTAAAATGCTGAAGAGTTCTGCTGAGGCAGCGAAGACAGCCTGTCATAAGGGGCACAACAGATGGCTTTGATCATATCCTCCCCAAGCCTGTCAGAAGCCAGAGCTGCTCCTGGAAACCAGGGTCGACAGAGTCCAAGTTGAAGTCCTATGGACAGGTGCAGTGCATGCGAGACGGGTGGGAGGGATAAGAAGAGAGGTTTCTTCCCACTTTTCTGGGTATCTGCCCCATAAGTCCTATAAAGTATTCTGAATTATGGCATCTTGAACATGAACTTTGAAATCAGCTCAACCTATTTGTGAATTCCAACTTCACCATCAATGAACTGTTTCCAAGGAACTTTGCCCCCTGAGCCTCACTGTGTCTACCTTTGTGAAATTGGGCTAATAATTTTTATGCTGGTATTTGTTATGACTATTAAAGAGATAATTCATATAAAGTACAAAGAGAGATGCTAATACATAGTAGATGTTCAATAAATGTTCAATACATGGCAGTAATAACATTAATTGAGGGTTTACGATGTGCCAGTTTGGACCCCTTCAAGGATTCGCATATATCATTCACATATATCAAGGATTCACATTTAATCCTCCAACAACCCTATGAGTAGGTCATTTAAATGAGGATAAATATAGATAGTAAATATAAGAATGATAAATATCATATAAATATAATTATCCAAATAATATAGCATAAATATAATGTGATCTATAAATATATAAATTAAAAAGAGAATATTAAAGCATAAAGACACTAAACAACCTGCCCCAGGCCACTCAGCAGAGAAGTCTCAAGTTTGGGTTTATCTCCCTGACCCTCCCGGCCCCAGAGTACCCTCTCCTGACCTCCATGCTAAACAGCTGTCACTGTTGTTGATTCATTGTACAAGTTCCCCAAAAGTATTTAGCTCCACCACCCCCCCCCGCCCAATCTGAGGAGGTGGCATGGGTCTCATAACCACATCCTTTTCTTTCCTGGATAAAAAGTGGGACATCCGAGTGCTGTCAGGAAGCCTGTGGCCCAAGCTTGGTAAAAGAAACTCCAAATGATGAATCCACCTACCCCTTTTGAGAAGTTGTCACCCTCTGTGGCGAAGGCTCTGAGATTCAAAGAACCACACAAATGACCTCAGCTCTGGGACGGGCGATAATAAGGGAAACTCCTGCCTTCTGTGCAATGCAGGGCACCGCAGGGCTTTAAACATGAGGCACGCAGCACCACCCCAGGACTCGGGACGTCTGGGCTTCCATCAACATTTTCTTGTAGCTGAAGGTATGGACCAGTGATCCAAACAGGAATTATTGCCTCCTTGGGTGACAGATTAGGCAGCTCAAGAAAATTTCAGTTTGACTGAAGCATAGCAAGGCAAAGAGAACCAGAGAGAGAACACCCACTTCACTTCCTCCCCGGAAGTAGATTCCATCTAGGGGCTTGACCAGCTCTTAGCAAATTCTGTACTAGATTTTTATGCTCTCAGACATATGTTCTCACTCTCCCACTAGAGTATGGCTCTTTAGGGGCAGAAACTAGGCCTGTAGGTCAGGTTACCTTTTGCTTCCCATAGCACCACCCTCAAGCTTACACACTGACCATTTGGAGTTGCCCAGTACATAGGGTGGGAAACGCCACATCAAGGGGAGTTGAATCTCCATAGCAAGTGAAAACAAAGGGCAAGGAGGGAATTTGCACTTCCGGGAAGGGTGTCACATTGAAACTAGGGTGTGTGGGACAGACACGGGGCCCTTCCTCTCTGCCCAGTCTTATGTTCCAGAGTCCCAAGAAATACGACATTCGACGTCCAGTGACCGATGTCTCTAAGCCCTCAATGCGGGCAGCATCTCTCTGTGCTCTGCTCCACCCTGAAGGAAACCTCATTTAAGATCCCCCAAGAGCCCAGGGCTGGCCCCAAAGCCACCACTGAGTCCTGCCATGCTTCGCTCTGCCAGAGAAAGCATGAGCCCGCCTTGGCGGCTGAGTGCAGCTGCGGCTGTTGCTTAAAAGCCTTCCCTCGTGCAATAACCTCTCATTATATTTTAATGTTGTTGTAACTTTATGGCTTAATCAGTATTTGCAATTTGTTAGTAGCCTGGGCGGCCATAAAATTGTTTTCCAGGTACTGAAACATCCCATCAAGGTTTGTAAAGCAGTGGTTCTTAGTTTATCACACCCATAAAATGCCCTGGCAATTTGACAGATATAATAACTTTTTTTATCAAGTGTCTAATTTGAGAGGAAATTAAGCCATACGTTACATGCAGCTCGCACTGGGCTTGGAGCTCTTCAGCCTCCCAGTCTCCCAGGGATGCCCCTCTCCTCACCCCAGCTGTCCTCTTCAGCCAAGGGCTGGATTTCCTTCTTGCCCCTTGTATGGGGCCTGCTGCAAGCTCTGCAGAGATGGGGGGCCAATGATCATGGGTCTGCCATGTGGCTGGTGCAGGCATCCTTGATGAGACAGTGCTTTTGCACTGAGGATTCAGCAATGGCTGGCAAATTGGTCCCCAGAAAGAGAGCTGAAGCCCTGCTAATCCCATCCCAGTGTCTCCAAGTAAGTTGATGCACCCTGGGCCTAGTCCCACATGGGTCTACATGTGAAAGGAACCACATTGGCTCTCTGCCCTTCACTTACCAAGCTCATCCCCATTCTCCAAAGATATTTACCCTCTCATGCTTTTCTTCCTATTTTGTCCAAGTCACAGAGAGACTGCAGTTATATCAAAAAAGTACAAAGAAAAATAAACAATTCTCCTTGCCAGTTACATGGATTTGCTCCTCCCTGACATTTTTCAGTGTTCATTCTTCTTGGAGTAATGTTGAACCAAAGAACAGTTTTGGTCACACATTTTGTTGCATGTGTGTATACCTCACACGGGGGTACTCCACTCAGGCCCAAATTATGACTAACTCACCAGTGCCTAGTATCAACTTTTAATGTGGCCCAGAAACTTGTGTCAAGATGATTTCCCCTCCAGTCCTATTCTGCACAGTCAATAGCACCACTGGTAGTGAACAGTTTTCACTGGCTTTCCAACATTTAACTGCAAAAGCTATCTCCCACCATGACACCCAGCCTCAGACAGTCATATTAGAAAATGGGCTTCGGGCCAGGCATGATGGCTCACAACTGTAATCCCAGCACTTTGGGAGGCCATGAAGGGCAGATCACTAGAGACCAGGAGTTCAAAAAAAGCCTGGCCACCATGGTGAAATCCCATCTCTACTAAAAATACCAAAAGTATCCTGGTGTGGTGGTGCATGCCTGGCTTTCCCCTACTGTTCTGAGCACGAAATATCTTTGGTGACAGCAACATTGAGTTTCTGTTGCTTGCAACCACTGTACCCAGCCAAGGAAAGATAAGCTGCCATGGTCCAGGAGAGGAATGCTGAGGGCCTGAAGATATACATGGCGGAGAAGGTTTGGAGCCAATACACACACAGAGCACAGAATCCACCAGGACTTCAGGAAGATACGGGAAAAGATGGAGGCAAGAAGGCTTCTCTGGTTTCTAACTGGGCCACTGGGCAGATGTTCATGCCATTCAATGAGAAAGGTATTTCAAGAAGAGAAAGGCTCTTTCAGGGAATAAAAACATATAAACTCATTACAAGTCCAGTTATCAACCTGGAGATTTGGACATGCCAGTGGGAAGCACACATGGATCTGGAAAAGAGGGGCATCACTGCAGTTTTCCAGCTTCCCCTCATCACTTAAAACAGACAACACTAGAGACCAAGAAGAGTCTACTAGGGATGCAGAAATCTGAGGAAAGCTGAATTCGATCCCTGTTCATGCTGAATCTTTCACTCACGAGTGCACTCCATCGGAGGTGGAGGGACATGGGGGTGTGTGCGTGTGTCTGAGAATGCATACAGGTGAATATCCATGCTTTCTCAAGACTGAAAGGGGAGCCAGATCTTATATTTCTTTCCCACTCCCCCACAGCATCTTATGAACTGACTCTAAAGGTTGAGAACAGATTCAATATAAGCACAAGAATAACTGCATTTATGTAAAGCCTTCCTCAAAAGAGCTCTCCACACTCTACAGATAATGGACTTATTTATCCTTAGAGCACCTCTGTGAGGCAGTTACAGGACAGGGGTGACCAGGCTCACGTCATAAATAATGTCAGGAACAGCACGAAGCCCAGCCAGCCTATAACTCTGAGGCCCTGGGTGAGAAGGGGTGGACCCAAGGTCACCCAGCGAGTTGGGAATAGGACAAGCCTCCATGCTGTGATGGTGTGACTCACATTCTCTCTGAATGTCCCCCACCACCTGTGTGGTGACTCTGTGGCAGTAAGGCGTTAAGGGATAAATCTACCAGGCGGACTGGTTAGGACAGGTCAGTACCTCCTTTTCCAACCAAGCAGTTCCTTGCATGCCAACACAGGCACAAACCCAGAGACAGTCCACACAAGTCACTGGGAAACTGGCCTGACCAACTCGGTTGTAGAAAAATATTCCCATCACAAGGAATTGCAAATCAATAGAGAGGAAATCATCTCCCACTTCACACACAGAGACCAATTCCTGCCCTGTGAAAACCGCGGCAACACCAGTCATAAAAAGCCCCCTCTTGGCCAGAATGGGCTGGCTCCAGAGGCTCCAAGTGAAAACAGAAGTTGAATAAGAGCAATATACTGTATTTGTTTAAATTTCATGCCAGTGAATGTCTGTGACGCAGGAGACAGGTTTATGGAGAGAGAAATAAAATGTTGACAAATGGCCCTGTAATCAACTGGAACATGCAATAAATCATTAGAATGCCAATAACACTTCCAGGACAAGCTTAGAAAGGTCATTACTGTGTCACAATACATCTTCCAGCACCAAACAAAGCAAACAGAACATGTTGGGAATAGGATTACGGGGGAAGCATCTGTCAGTCCTAATTAAGAATTAACTACAGATCGTATCTTGGGAGATGTATAATTTATTTTCCCTCTTCTTCCTCCCTATGTGCTCACAAAAAGAAAAATAAATCAATAAAAAATTTAACCCATTCTGGATCAGAGATGATGTCAACATAGGAGGCATGAAGCACAGGCCAGGGAGAGCCAAGACCCTGGGAAGGCAGGGAGCAGAGCAGGGAGGAGCGGACAGGCATGAAGGAGGACGGGACAGAGAGCTGGAGAGCTCCAGTCAGCTCAGGCACTGGAAGCTTCTCTCTTTGCCCCAGCCCAGCCTAAGACACTGAGTTTTATACCCTTGGGAATGTTGGGATTATTTAATACTTTGACAATGAAATCTTGTGAGCTAGAAGAGGCAACACGAAGGTTGGAAGTTAAAAAACAACAAAAAGATGCCAAGTTCTTTCTACCCGAATGTACCAGTTAAGGTTGAATTTGGCTGCAAATACAAAAAACTCAACTCGCAGCGACTTACACAAAGAAGTATTTATTTTTTCTCACATAACGGAAGTCCAGGGGTGGGAGGTGCTGGATCAGTTTTCTAAATGTTTGTTTTGGAATCTTGTAGAGATTGGCTTTTGCCCTCTTTGACTCTATAGTCACAAGATGGCTGCTGCAGGTACAGACACAGTATCCATGTTCAAGAAGAAAAAGAGGGGGAAAGACAGCTCCAGCCTTCATTATCCCTGTTATCAGGAAAGCCAATTTTCACAGCACCATCCCCACTCCTACACCAGCAGCAAGTTAGGCATTTATCTCATTAACCAGAATTGGCTTATATGGTCCCCAAAGAGCCTGGGAGATGAAATAGACACCTTGTTACCCCCAAAGAAAGTTGGGGTTCTGTTTAAGAGCAAGGAAAGAGGAATGGATTTGTGTTATTAATGAATGGGGTTTGCCATGCTGGTAAAGTGGGATATGGGGCAACACAGGCTCCCTGCCAAGGAAGAGCCAGGTGTGTGTGTGTGTGTGTGTGTGTGTGTGTGTGTGTTTGCAATATGCTCTCTGCAGAAATGGTCTTCATCCCACAAGGAGAAAGTGATGGGGCTCTAAGCCCTGCTCCCCAGCACTGCCCTGCCATGGTTGCTCCAACTGTGCACATCCACCACAGGCCCAGCATGTTCTAATGTTGTTGTACTCCTCTCTAACACGGGGCAGAGTCCACTTTGCTCAGCCTTAAAGGAACTCGGGTTATTCAGAAGAAAGTCAATTCAGCCATCATCTGAGTAGCACCAAAGGATAGAGGAGTAAGTATCCACTCCTTCCCCAGAGACCTTGCTCCCAATGGCTCTTCCATCAGTGGGAGCTGCTCAGAAGGTTCCAAGATGTCTTTGTTGTCTACCTGGGTGTTGCTTTTCTCCAAGCAGCTTATTATGCCTTCCTCTGTGGCTGTGTGTGTGTGTGTGTGTGTGTGTATGTGTGAACATACAGGTGTAAGTGTCTTCCTTTCTAATTGCCCCAGCTATTTCCCCACTTCTCTCATGAGCTGGCCCCTGTCCTATGATGGAGGTAGCTTCCCCAGACTTACTCAGTGAGGTTTGCACACATCACCTGCCTGTTCGTGCCCTAATGACTGTTAACGTCATTAATAGCATGGCTGTTGTTTCTGCTCTTCCTCACTCTTCCTTGCTCTCCCTTCTCGAGCCTCTTTTTCTGCTTGAGTTTGCATTTCTTCTTTTGTTTTATTTTATTTTTTTCTGCTGACAGAGACAAGAGCTCGTCCTAGTTCACCATTTCAGGATTTGTTGCAAAATTCAAGGTACAGGTTTATGGCTGCCGGTGTCCTGGTTATAGTACAGTTCTTATGGGTCCTAATAAACTCGGCTGCTCTAGGGGCCTCTTAAATTCCAGTGTGAAAGATAGAGAAAAGGCATTATTTAGTTCCTGGAACATTCAGGGATCTTCATCCTTGAAGGCTGAGGATAATGTTTCTTTCTTGGGGAAGAAAAAGCCCATAACTCTTGAATGCTGACCAGGAACTAGAGGGTAAAAGAAGAGTTCTTTTCTTCTTCCCAGTTGCTAGATGGATGGCAAATGAGAGACAGGGTTAGAGCTAGAAAGATGGTCCCAAACCAAGGACTGAAATGCAGTAGTATTTTCTTTTTTTACCAGTCACAAAAAGCCTATCCTTAGATGCTGAGCATGCAGTTGGGTTAAGACAAACTGGGCTGGTTGAAAATCCCACATAGTTCCATTCTGCACAAGCACAGGCTGTGGCCCTCCATGGGGTGGCCCCTGAGATGTGCCTAGAACAGCCATGATCACATGCTTGTGTTTTTTAAATATTTTTAGCTTCGGGGTCTCTCTGTGTCACCCATGCTAAAGTGCAGTGGTGCAATCATAGTTCACTACAGCCTCGAGGTGCTGGCCTCGAGTGATCCTCTCACCTCAGTCTCCCAAGCAGCTTGAACTACAGGCACATACCACCACACCAGCTAATTTTCTTATGTTTTGTACAGACCGGGTCTTCCTGTGTTGCTCAAGCTTGTCTCGAACTCCTGGGTTCAAGTGATCCTCCTCCTTCAGCCTCCTGAGTAGCTGGGATTACAAGTGTGAGTCATCATGCCCTCAAAATCACATTCTGAAACGTAGTGCTTCACAAAATGCTTCCGCTTATTTCTTTCTTAAGATCCTCTGACAAATCTGGTTGTGACTCCTTATATTACACATGAGGAAGCCATGCGTAGTTGTACTGCACCATACAACCACGGCTGATGGTACAGTTATTTGCTTAAGGTCACATAGCTGGTTAAGTGTCAGCTAAGCCTCAAACCCAAATTGCTGTCACATAATCCAGGGCTGATTCCATGTTACCAAGCTGCCCCTCTTGACGGTATCATGGGATAAATATGCCCACTTCTAGAAATTGCTAGTGAGAGACTGCCTTGTGGAATGAAGTGAGTACTGACCTATGGAGTCACTGTGTCCAGACAGAGCAAGTACCATTGGGACAGTCACACCACCTCTCTTGGCTTCAGCTTCCTGATTTAGAAAGTGAAGGATCACAGTCACAATGCAAGACCCCAGAATGCCTCAGGGCCTACTGTGTGAAAGGGGCTGTCCTGTCCCTCTTTTATGTCTTAGATATTAAAGTTCTGTGTAAATCTGATGATATGCACGAGATTCTACTTCATTTAAAAGTTTTCAATGTTTAAGGGCACTTGAACTAGACATTCTCTGAGATCCCATGCCTTGCTCATGCCATCATCAGCACCAATGAAACGTCTATAATTGTTCACTTGCAGAGGTCTTGGCCAGGTGCCTGGCAGGAAGTTGGTGCTCAAAGATGGCAGCCATGAACCATTGACCCACTCATAATGAACCCCCATGGAAGGGTTCTCTCCTGGATATGGTGAGGGGTTTCTGAGAGCAGGGTTAGGCATGCTGGCTGGTTGGTTTGTAGTCTAAGAAGTGACCTTTGGTTTTTTTCTTGAGGATTTGACATTTGAGGCCATACCCTCATGCCCTAAGATTTGTCTTCAGATACAGTTTCAAACTCTGTTTCCCCTGTCTCCAACATGGATAAAGAACACCTGAGTCGGTTAGCCTGTAGAATGATTTTTTATTTATAAAGTGGTGCAATTTGGAGTGGTATTTCAGGTCACCTTAAGCTCTCCCGTACAACCTGGATTTTGCATTAAATGGAAACTATTAGTATTCAGAAATGCTTTAGCATGAGAGTGGCTGTGTGACCGTGACCTCTGTGTTTATGTAAACGTGTTCTCATTACCACCGTGCCTGGGGTGGAAAGGGGGAGCTGGAAGAAGAGAAAGCCACTGCTTGTTAACGCTGTCCTTGCGAATGTTCTTTGATTAGCAGCAGCTCAGGTCTAAGGGGGTCGAACACTGCATGCTGGCTCTGAATCACTCCATTCGCAGCGTGTGTGCCTGGCTAGAGGACACCAGGGCAGAGGATCCTGGCCCAGGAAGATGCTGTGCAGCCTCGTTTGCCCTGCACTTAAGAGTTTACCTCCAATCATCCTGGATTCTTTTGTCCCACCCACCCCAGGAACTGGCTCAGAGGTCAGCCAGCTACTCCCCAAATCTGGCCCGTTAACTATTTTTGTACAGCCCTCACACTAAGAACGTTTTTTGCATTTTTTAATGTTGCAAAAAAAATCAAAAGAAGCGTATTTTATGGCACGTGAAAATGCCATGCGATTCTAATTTTGGTGTCCATTAATAAAGTTTTATTAGAACACAGCCACACTCATTCATTCACTTACGGTCTGTGGCTGCTTTCCTGCTGCGATGGCAGGGTTGAGTAGTTGTGACAGAGACCACATGACCTCCAAAGCCTAAAAGAGTTGCCATGGAGGCTTTTGTAGAAACAGTGTGCAAACCCCTAAGCAAGTCCAACACTGGTTCCTCTCTCAATTCCTTTGGCAATCACTCATCAACGCCTGAAGAATTTCTCCCTAACGTTTATGGAATCCATCCTCTCTACTCACTACTAGTTAATAACCCAGTATCTCCCAACAGGACTCTGGCAACAACTTCCAGATGTGTCTCCCAACTTCCAGACTTTGCTACCTGGGACATCTCATTGGTATTTCCAGAGTGCAGTAGAATAGCCTGGCTAAAAGCACTGACTCTAAAGCCAGACCACCTGGCTTCATACCCCAAATCTCCTCACTTATTATATGTACAGACCCAGACTAGTCATTTCAGCTCTAAGCCTCAGTTTCCTCATCTGTAAAATGGGTTTTAATAATAGTACTTATCTTATAAGTTATTGTAAGGATTATTTGTCACAGTCCCCTGTTCTTGCACTGCTGTAAAGAAATAGCTGTGACTGGGTATTTTTTAAATTAAAAAAAAAAAAAAAAAAACGAAGTTTAATTGACTCGCGGTTCTGCAGGCCATACAGGAAGCACAGCTGGGGCATCCTCAGGAAACTTACAATTATGGCAGAAGGCAAAGGGGAAGCTAGCACATATTCTAAACCCGGGGCGGGAGGAAGAGAGAGATGGGGGAGGTGCTTCACATTTTTAAACAACCAGATCTCGTGATAACTCACGTATTATCACAGGAACATCCCCAAAGGAGAAATCTGCCCCCATGATCCAGTCACCTTCCACCAGGTCCCACCTCCAACACTGGGGATTAAAGTTGGACAGGAGACTTATGTGGAGACACACACCCAAACCATATCCTTTGCAAAGCACCGAAACAGTGCCTGGAATAATACAATATTTTCTTTGTTTTTTTTTTTATTTTTATTGTTTCCTTGAGATGGAGTCTCACCCTGTCACCCAGACTGCAGTGCAATGGCATGATCTCAGCTCACTGCAACCTCCACCTCCCGTGTTCAAGCGATTCTCCTGCCTCAGCCTCCCAAGTAGCTGGGATTACAGAAACGTGCCACCAAGCCCAGGTAATTTTTTGTATCTTTAGTAGAGATGGGGTTTCACCATGTTGGTCAGGCTGGTTTCAAACTCCTGACCTCATGATCTCCCAAAGTGCTGGGATTACAGGTGTGAGCCACCACACCCAGACAATACCAGTATTTTCTTTGATCATCATAGAAAATTCTAATTTAACCATGTCTTTCCTCCACCCAGGAGACATCAGTGGCTTTTCATCATTGGTCAAATGGAGCCCAAACTCCTGAGCATAGTGTACACAGTGTGTTCTGATCTCCATCAACTTGTGTCCAGCCATAGCTCTCTCTACTCTGGGCCTCACAGGTTCTGCTGTAACAACTCCAAGTTGCTCACCATTTCTCCCATACCTTTTGCTATTTCTTGTCCTCAGCATTCCCTTCAGAGGCTCGGCTTGGATTTGACCTCCTCCAAGAAATCTTCTCTGATTTCTTGTGCAAGGCTCATATCATACCTTGTGCAAGGCTCCAACCCCACTTACTATATGAAATCCAGCCTGTTGTTGACTGGCTCTGCCACCCTTAGCTGATGAGCTACTTGAGAATGTAGGGAGATCTCAGGGGTTAATTTGGGAGAGACAGGAGACTATTTTCAGAGAACATATAAGGAAAGGCTTCTTGATGTGAAGCTCCTTTGAAATGAGCCTTAAAGCCTGTTATGACAAGGACCGGCTTTAGTCATTGCCTGACTGTGCCTGACTCATTTGGGTCTTTCCTAAATGTTTGTTGAATGAATGAATGAAGTGCTTGGTGAATGACTTTAATCCATGCATCCCTCCAGAAAACTGTAGCATTATATGAGTTCAAGTTTCAGCTTGAAAGATAATTTCATGTCCCGCACCTTTGAACTAATGATTTCAGACTGAAATATGGTTCAAGGCACCCAAGAACGCAGGGAGAGAGTTTTGAGGAAACTCCCCATGCCTGCAAGATACCAAAACACAGTGGCCTGCTTCTCACACACCCCCACCACTTCCCCCGTAAAGGGTCTGCCTTGACTCATGTTGATGCCCTGTTCTAAAACACCTAGGGCTCCTCCTGCCTATACAACAAAGGCTAAGCTCCCAGAAACCACTTCCAATCTTGTCTCCCCTCACTTCCCTCCTCACACCCTGCGACACATTGCACAGAATCGCAATGGCCTCTGCTGAGTAAGTCCAGACAGACTCCATCACGAACAATGCTTTGCCAAGCTAATTGTTAGCATTATTGGAGGGAGAGCTGAACCAGATAATTTATGTGGAAACACTCTGCCTTCAAATAGGAGTCATACTTTTTCCCTTTTTCAAAAAGGGCATTCCTCTTGATCCTCCCCCACTCATCCTTCAGGGTCAGCACAAATGCCAGCCCTTGCAGAGGGCTTCTCCTCCCACTTGTCCTCCGCTCAGAGGAAGCTCTCCCTTCTCCTATTATTTTTCGTTCTTAAAACACTTCCCATCTGCCTTGCTTCATGGTTGTCTGTGTACAGATCTCATCACCTCTGCAGCTGTATGAAGGCAGAGTCTGCCGCCTGTCTTCTAAGGTCCGTGGCCCCACGGTGAGGCCTGACCCCGAGAGACTCACACAATGTTAAGTGGGGAAGGAACTCTTTCGGGGTACTAAGTTTCCTCCTCCGTAGCATTAGGGCACTGGTTCCACCTTCTTATTACCCTTCAGATCCACTTTGAAAAATCTGTTTTGAAGATGAAGAAACAAATTCCAAAAGGCTGGCTTGTTTACAGTCGCACAGCGAGTGAGTAACAGAAGAGGAAGCACCTTCTCTCTCTCCCGCTCACGTTAGCGCCATTGTTCTACAAGGCTATGGGCTAAGGACAAGTGGCCCTACAACACCATTTCCATCAGGAAACGTTAACAGAGCTCTGATGAGACTAAAACTCACTTAACATAACTGGAGACCTCCACATTCTGCTACTGCTTCCTTGGTCATTCCTATTTCTTACCCCCAGAAGCACTTAAAAGCTGTTTAAGGTGAACTGTGTTTAGACATGTGGCTGTTACTATTGTTAAGGATGTTTGCAAGGGGGTCTCAGTACACCCTCCACAATCACTGTGTCTGCCAGGATCTCTGTGTCTACCTGTGTTTACATCACGCCTATCGCTGGTACATCAGCAGCCTTTGACAAACAAGCTGGGAAGTGCGAGAAGAAAAGAAAAAGGTTGTTTGTGACTGACGCTATTAATTATCACTTCGTTATTCCAGGCACTCCTTAAAATGGCACAGAGTGGCTCTTGAGGCCTTTGCACATGTGCTTGTATTTGACAACATCCTCCCCCATTACAACATGATATAAACTGTAATCATGACGCAATAGACATGAAACTAAGCAGTTCTCACCCCCATGGCAGTAACACCATACAATCTGAGCAGCTGTAACAAAAAAGGGTGAACCGACTTATCACCTGATAAGGATTTCAGTTGACCCAGTCTAACAGGTGCTGAAAAGACAATATGAGGGCTGAATAAAAACAATGCTGGATCAAATTGAGGCTTTCTTAGTAGAATCGGAAGGTCCAGATCACAAACAGTAAAAACTCTACCACATTTAGCAAGGTGCAGACCACACTTGCTGGATTGTGTTAAACCCACAAGGGCTGTGGAAACCTTGGAGGAGGGGAAATCCAGACAAGGATGGACAAGATGGTAACGAGTCCTGTAACTAGTCATATGAGACATGTGGAAGAAATAAAAGGTGTGTAATCTGGAGAATAGACCGCTACGGGGAAATGGGATCATTATCTTAAGATGTGTGTTCTCTGTGACTCCAGATGCCTGGGCTAGTATGGTAGGAATGAGACATTTAATTATGACCCTGGGATGACATAGCAGAGGACATCATTGGAAACAGCTAATCCAAGGCCGGGCGCGGTGGCTCACGCCTATAATCCCAGCACTTTGGGAGGCTGAGGCAGGTGGTTCACAAAGTCAAGAGATCGAGACCATACTGGTCAACACGGTGAAACCCATCTCTACTAAAAATACAAAAAATTTAGCTGGGCATGGTGGCACACGCCTATAGTCCCAGCTACTTGAGAGGCTGAGGCAGGAGAATTGCTTGAACCCAGGAGGCAGAGGTTGTGGTGAGCTGAGATCACGCCATTGCACTCCAGCCTGGGTAATAAGAGTGAAACTCCGTCTCAAAAAAAAAAAAAAAAAAAGAAAAGAAACAGCTAATCCACAGTGTACCCAATTTTGCAGCCTGGAATACCATTGAAATCTTAGGGAATTTAACTCAAGTCCTATAGTGCCCCAACCCTCCCAAAGAGTTACGTGAGCAACCAAGAGGTTACCTGGTCATCTCTGCCTCTAGGCTCCTATTTCTGTTAATGCTGTCTGTTCGCTGTCCACAGAAGTTCAGGGATGAAATGAACACACACACACATATGATCTGGTAGACTCTCCTGTAAATGAGAGAGGAAGACACTGGAGAAGGGGTTTACATTGTCACACCAGCAACTTCTAATGGGACAATAAGCATCCCCATTACTTTTTCCTTTTTTTTTTAAGAGACAAGGTCTCACTTTGTCCCCCAGGCTAGAGTGTAATAGTGTGATCATAGCTCACTGCAGCTTTGAACTCCTGGTCTCAAGCAATCTTCCCAAAGCACTGGGATCCCAGGGATGAACCACCACGCCCAGCCAGCATCCTTATTCTTAAATCCTGAAATCCTTGTCCTTTGGCCTCCCCCACCACCCTGGCTTCTCTCTTTACCTTTCCCCTTTCTTCTCCTCTCTTTCTTCCCCTCTTTTAGCAACAAAAGCCATTCATTCGTCTCCTTGTCACATGCAGAGTAGCTTTCCCTCTCCATATCTCAGCATCCAACAGCCATATTTACAAAGTGAGCGCATGCCCAGTGGGTTTACCAAGATCTTCCGTAAACCTAAATATCGCCTTCCACAAGGGAAGTTCTGGTGTTAGATGTTAAGAAAATAGCAATTTACCAATCCTATGAGAGCCTGAGGAAGAACGTTTTCATGGACAAGTAAATCTGGAATATTGTGTATAATAAAGACCCTTTTTAGAGATTCACAACACAACGGATCTTGTGAAGTGTCAGGTCCTCCAGTAAAGACTCCTGTTTAATTCTGTGAAACACAGTATTTCTGGAGCTCATTGGCCCATGGATTAATAAGGACACTGCTGATGACTTAGAAAATATGCCTTAGGATGTGCACAGAAAAGGCCCAAGCCTGCGCAAGGAGACGTGCAAGGAGGCCCTGGGAGCAGAAGTGCTGGAAAGAATGAGTCCCCTTCTTGCAGCAGGAAAGTTTGTCCTAGCCCCACCTCACCCAGTGACCTTGGTCCATCCCGTCTCCTCCAGGACCTCAGAATTATAGACTGGCTGGGCTTCATGCTGTTCTTGACATTATTTATTATGCGAGCCTGGTCACCCCTGTCCTGTAACTGCCTCGCAGAGGTGCTCTAAGGATAAATAACTCCATTATCTGCAGAGTGCTGAGAGCTCCTTTGAGGAAGGCTTTACATAAACGCACAGTTATTCTTGGGCTTATATTAAGTCAGTTATCAACCTTTTGAGCCAGTCCAGTTTTTTGCACAGGTTGTACGAAATAAAAAGAGAAAAACATCCCCGAAACAAGCAGTGTAGCTTTCAGTCCAGTTTGAGATGGCATGTCTATGCACCTATGTGGCACACACAACACACACACACACACACACACACACACACAAAGGAGACTCTCTGAGAAGTCAATATTTAAGCCAAACATTACTGTTTGTCTTAGTCCGTTTTGCACTGCTGTAACAGAATATCACAAACTACGTCGTTTATAATGAACAAAAATGATTTTTCATGGTTCTAGAGGCCAGGAAGTCCAAAATCAAGACAACAGCATCTGGTGAGGGCCTTCTTGCTGTGTTATCACATGGCAGAAAGCATCACATGGCAAAGGGGCAAAGAGAGAGAGAGAGAGAAATGAACTCTCTCCTATAATAATAAACCCACTCCAACAATAACAGTATCATTCCACTCATAAGAGTGAAGTCCTCATGATCTAAACACCTCTTAAAGATTCCACCTCCCAATTCCATCACAATGGCAATTAAGTTTCAACATGACTTTTGGAGGGGACAAACATTCAAACCACCGCAGTGTGTGACTGCTATCAAATTCTTTAAGCTCTACATACTCTTGCTCTAGTCATGGGATCCTCCTTCTAACATGTCTACACAGTCTTTATAGAAGAGAAAGCTGAGGTCAGAGAGGTGTGATGAATTATTTGACATCTTGTGGGAATTGATGGCAGGATTGGGAAAGGCATAGCCCATTGCTTTTTTCCCAGGCTTGTATCCAGGCATCCATGTGCGTGGTTGTTTGTTTTGAATTTTTGGAAATCACCTGGTGCTCTCTCTATCATGCCATGCTTCCACACACAGATTTTTACAACAAATAAGGCTACCCAACAAAAGATGTTATTGAATTGACCATTCCTAAAGATATCTGAGCAGAAGTCAGAATCTGTTGAGGATGCCATGGACAGTTGGAATGTGAAACCAGATGATTTATTCGTATACTTACCCACTCAACATTTAGTTCTCATTTTCTGTGTGTCATGAACTGTCTTATGCTTTCCATGGTAATGAACAGAATAAAGTCTCTATCCTCATTTGAACTTGCGTTCTAGTGGAAAGGACAGGTAATAAGCAAATATATGTATGTGCTAATGGCATATAATCATAAGACAGAATAAGAGGACAGAGAATTGCAGGGCTTGGAACAGAGGAGGGAGATTGTGGTCAGGAGAGCCTCACTAGGAAGATGATGTTAGAAGAAAGACATGAACATGAGGAAGTGGGCCTTGTAAATGCTGCGGGGGAATGAGGTTTCCAGAGAAAGCGTGCAGGAAGAGCAAGGGCTCTCAGCTGAGTTCATTCCTGGTGTGTTGAGGAACAGTGAGGGGGCCTGTGTGGCTGAAGCAAAGTGCGCATGGGAGGCATGCAGAAGGAGATGGTGTAAGTCACACAGTAAAGAGGAAGTGGGTAGAGTTCAGGCCATGGTGAAGACTGTTGCAAGGATCCTTCCAAAGCTGAGTCCGTGGCCATTTGGTTAAATCATAATGTTGGTTACCACCAGCCCCTGACTTCTATTTAATATAATTCTGTTAAGCATATTGGCTCAATTTCTGGCCTGAGTAACCTATGGCACTAGGGACTGGAAAAGCACCTTTCTTCTGGGGCAACAGCCCCAAAAGCCAAAATGAAAGGTCTGTTTTTCTATTGCCATCTTCAGCAAGGTGGCCTAACAATTCAATGGAAAGAATTTAGCTTTATCTCCTCATCCCTCAAATATAAAAACACCCCATCAAGCTGTCTAAAACGCACTCGCACTTGTAAAACACACCTGCTGTTTCTTTTGATTCTGTGGAATTCTCTTACCCTTGTCAACACCCAGGCAAGACCAGAATTAAGCTTCTCATCTGAAGCAGAGTTTGACATGAGCTTAGGGCATCAGATATCTATGGGACACAGCATGAATCCTTGAAAGCACCAAGAATATAAGGGAGGGACCCACACTGGAAGCAATCAAGAGTACCACAAGGGGACAATGACTCTGTGACTGTGTGCAGACTGGGGCAGGGCCAGCAGCTGAATCTGAAGATGTCTGACCTTGAGGGCTTTATTTAATTCCTGTCCAAGGATGGCAACTGGTCTCAGAGGTGGGGGGTACGCTGCCCCTACAATGCCCAAGGTTAGGAACACAAAACCTCAGAGGGTTGAGTAGATGATTGTCATCTCCCCAAAAGTCATGATATCTTTTCAGCCTATCCCTTTCCTGTCTACAGCCAATTCTACACACATTCCCCCCATCTTCCTACACCAAGTATATTAGTCTGTATTCACACTGCTGTAAAGATACTACCCAATGGCCGGGTGCAGCGGCTCATGCCTGTAATCCCAACACTTTGGGAGGCCGAGGTTGGCATATCACCTGAGGTCAGGAGTTCAAGACCAGCCTGACCAACATGGTGAAACCCCATATCTAATGAAAATACAAAAATTAGCCAGGCGCAGTGGTGGGCACCTGTGATACCAGCTCCTCGGGAGGCTGAGACACGAGAATCGCAACGCAGGAGGCAAGGTTGCAGTAAGCTGAGATCGCGCCACTGTACTCCAGCCTGGGAAACAGAGTGAGACACTGTCTCCAAAAAACAAATAAATAAATAAAAACACAAAATAAAAAAAAAAAAAGATACTACCCAAGACTGGGTAATTTATAAAGGAAAGAGGTTTAGTTGACTCACAGTTCTGCATGGCTAGGAAGGCCTCAAGAAACTTAAAATCATGACAGAAAGGGAAGCAGTTACACCTTACATTGCAGTAGGAGATACAGGAGAAAGTGAAGGGGGAAGACTTCCTTATAAAACCATCAGAGAGCTCACTCACTATCATGAGAACAGCATGGGGGAAACCATCCCTATGATCCAATCATCTCCCTCCTTTAACACGTGGGGATTACAGGTCCCTCCCTCCACGTGTGGGGATTACAATTCAAGATGAGATTTGGGTGGGGACGCAGAGCCAATCCATATCACCTAACAAAGGTCAGTTTCCCCAAAAGTCTCAAGCCAAACTCAGGGAAGGACTGGACATGAGAACAGAGGGAGACGCTGCATACGCTCTGTGTTCAGCTGAGTGCAGCAGCTGTAAAGAAGAAAGTTCGATTTCCTCAGGTGGCGAAGCATGGTGGAGCTGGGCCTCCCACTGGTCTGGGGTCTAGCACCCTTGAGGATAAAGGAGAGAATCAAGTTCAGTGGGGAAATGAGAACATTGAGATCAAACCTCACCAGCTGCACAGGTTTCCTAGGGCTGAGATGGCCATTACTGATTATAAAAACTTTGTCAAACGTTGTCTAAACAGAAATGCACAAAGGAAGAGAGGCATTTTTCCCTGGGCCGCAGATTGCAGTTCTCCTTGGAAGCGCTTCCTACACTTAGGGCCATGGGTTGTTGACATAGACACAAATTCTCTCCGCTTCGGCTCCTATTTGCTGCGGAAGGTTGGGATCAGCCCCATGATGCTTGCTACAGGGAATACATGACAGGGAAAGTAGAGAGTAGCTCAAGAGGACACACCTGTCTGCTCCCTCAGCTCTTCCCTTCTGAGTCAAGAGGAATCAGAAACATCCACTCCAAAGGGAAGAACCTGTAACTGGGTCAGCTGCTGTGCTTTCAAAACAGCTTAGCCACTGGGCACATGTGACTAGGGAGTATCTGCAACATGGCTAGTCAGAATGGAGGCATGTGATAACTGGAAAATGCACACTTGGTTTTGAATACTATGCACAAAAAATGTAAAGTATCTCATTGATTTTTATGTTACTTTTTTCATATTGCTCATACGTTAAATATAGTGGGTTAAATAAAATTTGTTATTCAGCGTAATTTCACCTCTCTGTTTTTAATTTTTTATAATGTGGCTCCTAAATAATTTAAAATTGCACATGGGGCTTGCATTATATTTCTATTGGACAGCACTGAACTGGAGGATAAACATCAATGAAGGAAATAGATGGGGCTTGTCAACAGCAGAACTGAAATCTGATTTCAGATTTGTCCAACCACAAATCCCACATTTCCCGCTATATCCAGAAAGAACCCCAAAGGTTGAGTCTGAGCAACTCAACCTGTTCTGATTTTTCAGAAGACTACAACAGGCCATTCCACTCTGAGCCATTCCACTCTGAGCATGCCATGTATGGAAAGTATTTAATGACAAGTATTCCTCAGTTTATTCAGCAAACTTGAAGGTCAACACAAAGAAATGGGGAGTAGCCCTAAACACCAAGAGCCAGGCCCAGGAACTCCACCAGCTAGATGTGGGCCAGGCAAGGGAGTCAAACCAAAGCCCAGCCTCCAATTAGCCCGTCATCTCCCACACCTTCCTCCCAGAAGATCTGGACTTTCTCGATGCAAAAGGCCTCACGGCCAGCACTTCCTATCCAATCGCCGCTGATGGCTGTTGTAGTCTTCTGAAAAATCAGAACAGGTTGAGTTGCTCAGACTCAACCTTTGGGGTTCTTTCTGGATATAGCGGGAAATGTGGGATTTGCGGTTGGACAAATCTGAAATCAGATTTCAGTTCTGCTGTTGACAAGCCCCATGTGCTTAAACAAGAAACTAAACCTCTCTGAGCTGCCATTTCTTCATATGTAAAGTAGGTATTAGGATGGTGCAAAAGTAATTGCAGATTTTGCCATTACCTTTAATAAAATAATTTATTTTATTAATTTTTTAATGTTATCTAATAAATGTATTTTCTTTTATTAGTAGTAAAATAAATAACTTATTTTACTATTATGTTATTAATTATATATTTTTATTTTACTATTAATACAATAAATCAAATTATTAATTTTATATATTTATATATTTATTTTATTATCAATAAATTAAATCAAATTAGTGAAATAAAGCAAAGTTCCAGTGAAAATATCATTGGACACATTCAAGTGCTTACACAGAACCTGGCACATAAATGGTAGCTATCATGGCTCTATGTTCTATGAAATTGCATATTCTTCATTTTGTTGAAATAATCCCTATTTTAAATGCAGTAGAGGAGCTGGCTGTGTACAGGACATTTGCTCTAAATCCCATCAAATGGCGAAGATTACTTCCCTAAAGGGAAGAACTGCTGCCTGATTCCCTGTTCCAGAGTTCTCTCATGCATTGGGAAAACCTCTTCTCCTCAATAATCAGTTTTTGTGCATTCAGATCTTTCATACCTGAGCTCTCATATTTACCCCAAGTGAGGGACACATGTACCCAACTCTTAGGAAGGTTCCCAATGCAAAACTTTTTCTGCATCCCAGGTGGCAACGCAGAAAAAGAAAATCCCTGAACCAAGCTTTCCCCAAAGGCCTGGTGGGGCTGGGAGGCAGAGACAGCCCAGGAAGAGGCCTGCACAGGGAAGTGGGGAGAGCAAAGGAGGAAGAAAAACAAACACAGCTTTAATTAAACACAGTGTATCTAAATCAGAGGTGTGCTCAGAGAGCAAGGAAGGGTGAAATGGAATTTCTAGAAGAAAACAACTTTCTCCACCTTCTTAGTCTCATTAACATTGAAATGAACCCCCTGAGGAGAAGGAGCCAGGCCCTACTGCGGGGGAGAGGAGAAAGCTCCCCTGTGCCTCAATGGGGCTTTGTGCTCCTTGGCACTGGATCTGCCAATACAAGACGCCCTTCCTGGAGCCCACTCCTGGGGGTGTCTCTCCAGCCTGTGCCTCTGGGGGGTTCATTCTGGCCATACGCAGCTGAGTAGTGGGGGCAGTGTTGGGGGTATCAGGGATGAGCAGGGACTCTTACCTGGGCCTATCCAGCTCCCTGCCGGGCTCTCCCTGCTCCTTTGCAGAGCCATCCCTACTACTGAAATGTTTGGGGTGCAGCAGGAATTGCCAGTCTCTGCAGCTGTCCTCTCCCCAGCTCAGGAGGCTTGACGTTCACGCTTGCCTGGAAACCCACCTTCCAGCCCTGCCCCTGCTGAGACCTGTGAGATGGAAGAGGTTCTAGGCCCACCTGAGGGTATCAGTAGGTGAGTTTCATTTGCTGCTAATTTGGCCTCAAGTCTGATAGTTGAATGGCTTCCTAATCTATGGCTGCTGGTCCCATCCTGCACCCAGTTCTTACCACAGGGCTTCTGTCTTCTGCCTTCTCTTTGTGCCAAAGCCTTGGAAAGTGTCCTGAGTCCCTCTCTCTCCTTTGTCACCATCCTCTAGTGTCCCCTGAACATCAGCCCAGAGGCTGGCTCTTGGCCAGAAGAAATACCCTACCCCTGCTTCCTCACCCCAGTGCTTTTCCACACCTGCTTGGAAACTATTATAACTGCCCAATGGGTTCTCCTTGTCCACTGCCCAGGTAGAGCTAATTTATCAAGGCAGGACTTGCAATAGAAAATGAATTTAATACACATAGAGCCAACTAAACAGAAGACTCAAGTTTTATTACTACTCAAATCAGTCTCCTTGAAAATTCAGATGCTAGGACTTTTTAAAATAGTTTGGCAGGCAGAGGCTAGGGAATGGGGAATGCTGATTAGTTGGGCCAGGGATAAAATCACAGGGGATTGAAGCCATCCTCTTGCATGGAACCAGATCCTAGGTGGGAGCCACAAGACCAGATGAGCCACTTTGCCAGTCTGTGTGGTGCCAGCTGATGCATCAGAATGCAAGTTCTGAAAAATATCTCAAACATCAATCTTAGGTCTTAGAATAGTAATGTTAGTCATCAAAGCAACTGGGGAGGTTAGGAATCCTGTGGCCTCTGGCTGCATGACTCCTGAGCCATGATTTCCAATTTTGTGGCTAATGTGTTAGTTTTACATGGTTCAGCCTATGTTCAGGAATGAACAAGGATAGCTTGGAAGTTAAAGGCAAGGTGGAGTTGGGTCAGATCACTTTCACTGTCATGATGCTCTCACTGTTACAATCTTTGCAAAGGCCATTTCACTATTTGTTATCTTTTGCTTTGGCATAATGCCTGCCCCACAGTAGGATGTTAATAAATGTGTGTGGAATGCATGGATGATTGGATAAGTGAACCTGACTGGGGACTTGAGAAGGCTTGAGAAAGAGCCAGCCTCGTGTACTTGAATCTCATCCTTACCCTGTGGCCTGCTAAGAGTCTCCAGTTTTTGTATGGATAATGCCTGGACTAAGACAGCTTGCCTTGAAACTCCCTCTACTAAACAACCAAAACATATTCATAGCTATCGTTGACCTAAAACGAAGAATCTGAGGCAACATTAGTCTAAGTAGAAAGTGTATTTGGGCCAAGCTTGAGGACTGCAACCTAGGAGCATAGATTCAAATTGTCCTGAATATACACTCTGATTAGCAGCAGTTACAAGTGGATTTTTAAAGGCAAAACAGGTGGATGAGGAGTGGGTTGATACAAAGTTGTTTGTCAGGAATTCTCACTGGTTTTCAGATATAACATTGACTAGTGATTGGCTAGACATTGTTAAACAATAGGGTGTGGTTGATAGTGTCTGGTGTGGCATTATGAGGTTAATTTATAGCTTGTAGCAATAGCAAGCAGTTTCAAGAGAAGAATACATAGCTCAAGGGGGAAGTAGGATGTGATTCCTGTCTCATTTTAATGTTTCTCTGGGCCTGCTAATTAAAAGGACTCCCATTCCTCAGATAAAAGTTATTTTCTTTTCTCACCATCCAGTAAACAACCAGTCCCAAAACTGATGCTCAATAAGACACTGGCCAGTTGGCCAGTCAAGTTTAGCAGCATCTTAAATGACTTGATCTGCTCTGCATTTAGAGCAGGGACTGGCCAGAAAAAAGAAGGAGGAGGAGGTGCTACTCTAACTGCATTTTCCTCATTATTTGTGATTCAGAAACTTCCGGTGAACAACCTCATTGAACTGGCCATGCAAATTTCCTAAATATTTTCTAAATGAATGATCACAAATTTGAAAGCAAATTCAAGGTCCCTGGGCCAATGAAAAAAAAAAGTCTACAAGGAAAATAATCTACAAGGTAGAAAAGGGGCCTTACCCAGTATAACCCAAGAAGAATCATAAAAAGGAAGCAGTCAAAACAAAGCTTTATATCATTTGGTTTTGCATATTTAATAAATGTCTGTAATCACATTTATTTTTATTTCATTCCATTTCAACATCAAATTTTGATAATTTGTGGTATGAAAAATGGAAATTTTTAGCAATAAAATAAAGGTTCAGCACTACGATTTTGGTATGAATAATTAGGAATAGAAATAAGAAGAAATGGAGGTTCAAAGTATCTTGGCTAATTCTCTGTATATATCACTTCCAGAAGTCAAGATTAATTCTCCTTTCCTTGAGAGTGAGCTAGATATAGTGATTTATTTCCATCAAATAGAATATGGCAAAAGTGATGGTATATGACTTCCAGGTCGTAAAAGGCATTATGACTTCCTCCTGGTTATATCTTGAATCACTTGCTTTTGAGGAAACCAGTTGCCACATGATAAGAAAACTAAAGCAAACTTATTCAGAGGTCCATGTGGCAATAGCCTGCCAATAGCCGGGGAGGAGGGCTTCTGCTAACAGAGAGAGGAACCAAGGCCGTGTAAGGAAATGAGTCATCGTGGGAAGAACTTCTCCAGCCCTGCTCAAGCGAAGAACTTCTCCAGCCCTGCTCAAGCCTTCAGAGGATGTCACTTCAGCCAGTGTCTTACATGCAACTTCATGAAAGACTCTGAGTCTGAATCACCCATATATAAGCTGTTCCCAAATTCCTGTCCCACAGATACTGCAAGATAATAACTACTACACTTTGGGTAATGTTGTACAGAGCAATAGATAACTGATAGAGAAGATGAGATACCTCGATGCTTCATACAAGATTAAAACTGTTTGGCAGATTTTTTCACACTAACCAGTAGCTACAGCTACTGTCCTAATGAAAGGAAAAACTTGCCTCTCTCAGCTTGTTGGGCTGGGTCCTCTTGCTGCACACATTAGGCTCATAGGGATTCTTCCATAGCCCTTCCTGTGGGAGGGGCTCTGGAAGATCTCCTAGGCAGAGATCTTTTCCATTGCCTCAGACAAAGTTTTAAAGAAGACCCAACCTACCAATGAGCTAAAACATGCTGGTGTTATCACCATCAAAAAGACCCTCAAAGCAAAACCTTCCATTTTTGGTAGTTGGGAATGAAATTCATCATTCTATAGCCATAAAACAACACATTCCAAGAGCATCTTTTTGTCTTCCCAAGTTCTTCTATAAGATGGTAATATGGCTTGAGTCTAGTGTAACTTACTCAGAATACCTATTCAGGAAGCAGGATATTTCAGGAATCATTAAAAGGGAGGAAACCCTCCTTCAGCCCTACAAATAACTCCCCTTAATGGTGGGGGCAGTTTGAGACAAGAAAGGGACAAGAGTCCCTTTCCTACTGGCATAGCACAGGCAGCTTGTGTGAGTAGCTACCTCTCCTCCCAGCATGCAAAAGAATGTCTGTCCTAGTGAAAATTGACTAGGGACGCCAAAGGCTTATAAATTGCCATAGGGCCAAACCGGATCCATTTTCCTGCTTTTTATGTAGTATCAGCAAGATCAACGACATTTGTTCTGAGGTCTGACAGGTGTTAAATTCATCTCATCGTGCTTACTTTGTTTATCCAATGAACATGCCTAACAATAACAGAGAAAGGCCTCCTCCAAAGCCCCAAAGAAATCCGCGTCTGTTCAGAGTCCATATATTGTGGTCAGAAGTGCTCAGTGAGCTGCCTGTTTATTTCTTCCTTATTAAACTTTCCAATTAAATGAAAATCATTTTGAGGACATGCATCTTATAAAACCTAGTACTGGCCCTTCCTATCCATGGGTGCCATATCCGTGGGTTCCTCATTGCATCCATGGATTCAACCAACCACAGATTTAAAATATTTTTTAAAAAAATGAATGGAATGGTTGCATCTGTACTGAACATGCACAGACTTTTTTCTTGTCATTATTCTCTAAACAACACAGTATAATGACTACTCAGCATGGACATCGTATCAGTTATTATAAGTAATCCAGAGATAATGTGTAGTATACAGGAGGATACGTATAGGTAACATGCAAACACTAGACCGTTTTATGTAAGGCTCTTGAACATCTATAGATTTTGGTATATGTAGGGGGTTCTGGAACGCATCCTCCACAGATACCAAGGGCTGACTGTATAGTGTTGGACACATAGTAAGTATTCAAAACCTCTTTTGAATTTTAATATTCTAGTCCTTGAAAGAGTGTTCTAATATTTCTCTATATGTGTGTGTGTTATATGTGTGGATAGGTGGGTGGAATGTCCATCTTTCTGGAAAAGCTGAGGTTCAGGGACGCAGAAGGACTCCTCCATCCCTGCGTCAGTTCCCAGGCCCAGGATGCGCACTGGCATCACCACTGCAACGTAGCTCCGTTGACTTCTCCAGCGGCTGCTGCAAGGCTCTCTTCCGTTCAAAAGCAACCACCTGGACAAAGTAAAGCAACTCCCTAAATGCCTCTCAAAGATTTTGATCTCAAAGAATGTGGTGGGAAAAGATGATTAAAATAAGTAGCAAATAGCTCTCCACTTCCAGAGCCACAAAGCCAGGAATCCCATTGGCCCACAGTGTCGCTGAAGTAACCTCCCCAGGATCTCTGACCACCCCGACCATCAAGGCCAGGACCCCCCATAATGAAAGCACCAAGGCTTTCATTCCTTGGTGAAATGAATGAAACCCTGGGCACCTTTCCCCTCTGCTGGGCATGAGACTATAGCTGAATATAACTGAAGGCTGGAAGAGAAGTTATCCATCCCTGAAGAAGAGCTTCGGAAAATGCCTGATGGCTTCTAGACCGGGTCTCAGTGGGTTCCAGAGCCACCTAGTGTCCCCTCCTGCCGAGGGGCCCCCACCTGTCCCGCCCTGGCCTGGCTGTCAAAACAGATGCCGATTCTCCACCACCGATCTCGCCTTCCTGGCTGAGAAATCACCAAGATCTACACCCTAATTGCTCTTTAAAAATAAATTACACTTTTCACTTCCGGGAGTTTGCCAAATGGCTATGGGGAAGAAGAAAATGTAAAGCAGAAAAAGAGAGAAAAAAATAAAGCCACATTATCAGGCAGCTTTGATCTCAAGACTGTTTCATTACAGCACTCTGGTTTAAAAGGAGAAGGAGGAAAAAAAGCAACACTTCAGGCAGGAAATGTCTATTATTCAGAAATGTAATATAATTATGTGTCTGCATGGCCCGTTTATCAGCCGGCGTTTTCTGGGAAGGATGTGGTGGAGTTAGACACATCGTCTCCTCTCCTCACCAGCTTCCTCCCACCCTACATCCCCTTCCTCCCGCATTCCTTTTTTTTCCCTCCAGGACACTTCCAATTTCCCAGGTTTCGTGACCACTTACATGTCTTTCCTGAGTGTTTTTATATAGCGTAGGAAATTGGGTAATGAAAGCCGAGTCATACATTTCTGCTTTATGTTTCCAAAGAAGCAAGTGTGACTGTCAGGTTTACAAAAGATTGTTTATGTTCACTGGCGTGAAATGGGGAGCCAGCGTTGGGAGCAGAGAGAGAGAAAGGCCGGCCAGGCTGGGATGACAGCGGAGCATTCATCGTCCACGCTACAGCAGACAAAGCTCGGTCCCTGCCTGACAGGGACCATAAATCATGGGCGGGAGTTGCTGTACCTACAGCTTATACCATTCCAGATGACAAACACACAATAATCCACACAGCACAGGCTTTCTCCCGCTGCCTCTTCCCCACCCAGTACTGCTCTCTCTCCTCTTCCTCACCTTCCTCCCACTCGCTTCCCTCATTTTTTTACTTGCACTCCCTGGGGTTTCCCACCCCTCTCTTCCCTCTCCCTGTCCCTGGCTGCCATTGCCTCTTCTCTCCCCAGCTTATCTCACTTCCTTCCTCTTCCTTCCTTTCTCCTTGTTTCTTTTCTACCTCCTGCCGGGTGTGTCTTTTTTGGAAATGTCTTCTTTGTTCGTCTTCTCTGTTTCTCCCTCTTCTGCCTCCCTTCTTCTG
Source organism: Aotus nancymaae (assembly GCF_030222135.1). NCBI lineage: Eukaryota > Metazoa > Chordata > Mammalia > Primates > Aotidae > Aotus > Aotus nancymaae. The sequence continues at coordinate 2,103,317 of NW_026988494.1, read as the reverse complement.
CCCCTTGTTAATGTCCCTTTGTATTTGCAACCTTTATTTCCTGTTATTTTATCTTTTTTTCTATTTTTTTTTCTTGCTGTCTCTCTCCTCTACCTGTCCCCTGCCCTCCCCTCTCCTTCCCTTTCCTCTCCTGTCTCCTCTCTCCCTCATGCCTTCTGTCTCACCCATAGCCCCAGTCTTCCAAGAATAATTTGACCTCTACCTGCAGATCCCCTTGGTATGGAAACAAAGAGAGAACACAGAGGGCACGTCCTTCAGCAGTGAGAGCCTCAGCACTGGGGCCGTGCTGGACCCCAGAGGGAGGCCAGTCCTGGGGACAGGGTCTCTGGCTTGTGACAGCCTGATCCAGGCTGGGCTTCCTCCCAAGCAGCCCGAGCAACTGGACATCTGAGTGCCAAGGCAGAACCACAGCCAATCCACTGAGCAAAGGAAGAGACAGCGGGTCTATTGAGTTTCAGCACACTCAGGGCACAGTTCCATGTTTATCCGTCGGTTCTTCTTCCCAGATCAAGGAAGCTCCTTCCTCACTAGATGCAGTTGCCAGGCTGTCAAGGGTTTACGCTGGGGAAACTCCAGAAAGGCATTTCAGTATTGGCACGTGCTCCCGGTGCACATGACTGTGTATGGGAAGGTTAGTGAGGCAAAGAGGGTGTCTGTGTGTCAGAGCTCCCCTCATTTCAACAGCTGTGCCAGGAATTTTAGCAAGAACCTTGATATGAAAGACTAAATCTAAGAGGCTTCTTGTACATACCTTGTTCCATCTGTTTACAATTCAGCTCCCTCTGGAAGTTGAGTTATAAGGAAGCCCACATCCCCCATGCCCTCCATCCGCTGAAGAACACCCTCCTTTTCCTTGAGTAATTAGATTCTTGTGAGATAATAGGTAAAGTGAAGATAAATCATTTTGATGATTTTCCTTCAAGGATTCCTGGATCAGGGTTAGAGGTTCATTCAAAAGAGGACTGACCCCCAGAACTAGCTTGGCTAATAGCTCATTTCTGATTTAGTATCACATGAAGCACTGGGATCATTGTTCACAATCTGAAATGCAATCTAAATTTGCCTTGCAGTTCATCCAGTATCTTTAAATGCCAAACTACTGGTACTCAAGAAATCACCTAGACTCAGTCTTGCCAAGCAGCTGGAGCCTGACTTAGGGGACCCAAAGCGGCTTAGCTCAAGTTATAAGGAGCAGTTCACGAGAATGGCTTCCAGCTCCCAGCTCAGGGATAGCTGCAGGTGATCTGAGCTGTCAGAGAGTGGGCTGTCCACACAGCAAATCAGAGACCCTCACTGTGTTTGCCTTTTAAGGTTTGCACAACCTCGCAAGTGCAACAGGAAGAGTCCATTTGACTCAGAGCTGGGCATGAGCCGGAGGCCGGAAGGGTGGTGGTCTCTCGGGAGATTCTGGGGTCCAAGTGGTCCTTTTTCCCCAGAGCTCCCGTGGCAGTCCACTGCCAAGATCCCACTGCAAGGAGAATGGCCCGTGTTGAAGAAAATTCAGTGATCACATTCCAGAATAATTAATGAAGCCTAGTGAGAAACAAACCAGCAATCAAGCCAGACATGGAAAACGATCCCCTCATGCTTCCTCCCTGAGCGATGACTTGCTGGGAAGAGAGAAGGACTAACTGGTTGGACAACCCTTAAATCGATGCATCCTAATTAATGGAGGATTTAATTCATCAAAGTGACAGCAACTCTATTTATATCATCTCCTTCAGCGGGGCTGAGGGTCAGGCTATGGGCTTCATTACCTTTCCCTTTCCTTCTTCTTCTTCTCTCTCTTTCCCTTCCCCTCCCTCTCCGCTCTCCCTGCCCCCTTAGCTTTTCTAATAGGGCCATGGCAAGATTTAAAGAGGAGGATAATTTCAAGCAGAGAATCGTTCCACCATCTCCCCGAAGTCTTCTTAATAGACCCCTTCAACCCTCCAATTTGGCCTGGAAAACAGCACAGGCCTGTTCCAGAAGCAAGGATGACAGCAAGCACTGCCCAGAGGCCTGGTAGGGGGAGGGAGGGGGCTCCTCCCCAAAGGCAGGAACGTGCATCACACACCACACACATGCCCTACTGTCACACATCAGACAGCAGCCCTGGCAGACCCTCAGAGAGCCCCTCATTTTACGGATGAGGACACTAAGCTGGGAAGAGAAGGAGTCCTGTGCTCAGGACTGTGCAGATGATCGTGGAAGAGCAGAACCTGGGCCTCCCAGGAATCAGGGCTTCCCCTCCGCCCCCCTCACTCTGCCTGCTACCTCCGCACCTCCACGTGTGGCAGCTGCTGAGAACACTCCCCTGGTCAAACAGCTCCCCACCGTGCTGGCTCCTTCCTGTGGGTGGAGGCATCCTCTTCTGTAATCATTTTTATTAGGATTAGCTCTGTGAATCGTCATTGTTAAAAATAGTTACCGTTTATGAACTACTTACCATGGGTGAAGCCCTGTGCTACGTGTGATCCCTAAGCTAGTCTGCTCAACATTATAAGATGGGTACTACTTTCTCACTTATATTTAAAGATGAAGAAACAGCCTGGAAGAGATTAAGTGACATGCCCAAACAGAAGGTGACTAACCGTTAAGCCCATTCTTCTAGCCACAAGCTATAATGCCACTTTTAAATCGAAACGACACCCAGAGGGCATTAAATTAAGCTCTTTACATTTTCCAGTGGATGAATGCAACTGGAACTTTGTGTTCAAAGAGACTTTTCCCCAGCTCAGGGCTCCCTGCCACTGGAGGAAAAAGCAAAGCTTCTCCCTCATCTCTGATTTGCCCGAGGCTCAAGTTCTGTTCCCCCAAAGTACATTCCAGGGTAAGGGGGAATCTCCTAGTAAGGCTGACACATATCATGTAGCCAGACTGCCAGGTACTGGGCAGCAGCAGCTGTCCACACATCACCCCCATAGTCCACAGAACCTTCTGGAAAACATCTTTCCATCTCTTTTCTTGCCCTCAATATAGAATTCCACCCAGGCTTGTCCCAGTCTTGTAAGGGCCCATGTTGTAGCTGAATTAATTGGGCCTATTAGAGTCCAGGAAAGAAAAATGAGTCCCGGTCCCTCCTACTCGGGCCATTAGTCACTCACTGCAGAATCCTGGGCCCAAAGAACAGTTCCCTTCCCAAGAAGGAGAGAAAGTGGGGTTGGAAAGGGACAACACAGCACAAAAATGCCAGGAGGCCCCTGGGCCAGGGAAGTGCCTTTCTTCTAAGTTGGGTTGTGCTCACACCCCATCCGTCAGCACCAGGATGAAAGGGCTATAAAACCAACACAGCGCCTGAGACTGTATGAAAATATATATCCTGATGTGTCAGGAATACCTGGCGCGCCTTTAACCTCAACTTCAGATGAACCAACACGCCTCGGAGCACATTTATATGCAAAGGCATATAATATGTCCCCTGTATCTAATTATCTGTCAACCTGAGGCAGTTTGTTTTCCAAATCGGCCTCTCGGCTGTGACTTTACGAGGTCATAAAGAAAACGATGCCACTCTGCACTGAACTGCAAGGAGAGCCTGGATCAACAAATTATACTCCTTAATGGTGTCTCTCGGCCTGGAGAGTCGGCCTGGCAGGAAGAAAGGAGGCACAGACCTGCTTCCCTGCTCCCTGCCTTCTCCTGAGGAACACAGAAAGGGGTGCATGAAGCGTAAGGTAACCCTAAGAGGCCCTGTGACATCAGATGCAGGTCAAGGCTGCGTAGAAGTGGTTCCCTTCTCCAGCTCAGCGTCCTCAGTTTTTCAGCTTTTTGTGTGCAACGTCTGTCTGCAAAGTCTGGACACCTCCGGAGACACAGCTGAGCCTGATGGTTCTGCAGTCTTCAATGGGGCCTTGGGCCTTCTTGGATGGTCCTGTGCCCTAGAGCATCTTTTGCTCTTGGGATCCCAAGGATTTTTGGCTGCAAATGGGGAAAGCTTTAATCCATTCCATGTGCAACAGCTCCTGCCTTCAGGCACCCAAACATCAAGATTCTGTATTCCACAGAAAAGTTGGTTGCAGCCAGCTGCAGTGGCTCATTCACTCCTGTAACCCCAGCACTTTGGGGGGGCCGAAGCAGGCAGATCACCAGAAGTCAGGATTTTTAAACCAGCCTGGCCAACATGGTGAACTCCCATCTCTACTAAAAATATAAAAATTAGCGAGGCGCTGTGGTGCACACCTGTAATCCCAGCTACTCAGGAGGCTGAGGCAAGAGAACCACTTGAAACCGAAAGGCAGAAGTTGCAGTGAGCCGAGATCACGCCGCTGCACTTCAGCCTGGGTGACAGAGTAAGGCTCCATCTCAAAAAGGAAAAAAAAAAAAGTTTGTTGAAGATATTTTATTCCACTGTTGTATCTGGGAGAAGAAGGCATGGGTGACTGCCTTAAACTTCTAAGCAAAAGAAGAAAATTCCTCCTCCCAAAGCAGGGAAGGTAGGTGGCAGCAGCAGCAGCAGGAATGCTTTGTGCTCCATCGCTGGTGAGGCCATCTCTCCCCTGCCAAGCTCCGCACCACATGAGTGTGTGAGCGCGCGCACACACACACACACACGCACACGCACACACAAAGGGAGAGGGCGGAGGGGTGGTCTCGCACACAGTCTTCATCTCCTATTAGTCCTCCTCTGATCTTTAGCAGATTAATTAGGAAGTTTGTCAGGAACCAGCCGTGAACTCCAGCCGCTCCTCTCTGGGAGTGGTAACGGTGCCAGCGAAATCTAAGCTACAGGAATTCCTCTAGCCACGCTGCTCCTATGATTAATGATAGAAAGGAATAAAAAAAGAGGGGTCAACAGCTGAGTGCAAAGCAAGTTGCTAGACAGGGAGTAATTAAGATACTTGGGTAAATATGATTAATAAGCTCAAACTGGCAGGGTGTGCAGTAAACAAGGACTAACCAGATGGTCCCCTCTCTTCGGAGAAGGCTGGGCACTTAGAAACAAGGGGGGACGGGAGTGGGGGAGAGACTGAAGGAGGAGGGAAAGAAGGGCAGCTGGGAAGGCGTGATTGCAACGTTACTTTCTTTAGCTGACCCTATCTAGAGGAAAAGGTTTGGTCCCCCAGGAGGGATCAGGACGGGGAGGTGGCTTGGAGAGGTGGCTTTGTGTCTGGTGCCTCTTATCACAGGCACCAGATACAAAGCTGAACGAAGAAGGATTCCTGCTTAGACTCAAGGCTGCACCTCTAAAGCTGCTGTGGTCCTACTCCCTTCTCCTCCCACACCTGCCCACCCCCAATTTGCTCCTTTTTCCCTCATTTACCTGCAAGCTACAGACAAGACATAGAATGCACAGGTCAGTGTCACCAGATTCATTCACTCCAGCTGCAAAGAACCACGTGCCCCAGAGCGGGTGGCTTCAACGACAGAAATGTGCTGGCTAACCGTTCGGGAGCCCAGACGTTCAAGGTCAAGGTGTGGACGGGGTCACGTCCTCCTGAGCGCTGTGAGGGAGCATCTATTCCAGGCCTCTCCTCCAGCTTCACGTGGGCTGCTGGCCACCTTCGGTGTTGCTTGGCTCGTCACCCTGGTCTCTGCCCTCATCTTCTCATGTTGCTTTTCCTGTGGGTGTGTCTTTGTCCAACTTCTGTCTTTTTTTTTTTTTTTTTTTTTTTGAGATGGAGTTTCACTTCTGTTGCCCAGGCTGGAATGCAATGGCATGATCTCAGCTCACTGCAACCTCTGCCTCCTGGGTTCAAGCAATTTTCATGTCTCAACCTACATAGTAGCTGGGATTGCAGATGCCTGCCACCACACCCGGCTAATTTTTGTATTTTTTAGTAGAGTTGAGGTTTCACCATGTTGACCAGGCTGGTCCTGAACTCCTAACCTCAGGTAATCCACCTGCCTCGGCCTCCCAAAGTGCTGGGATTACTGGCATGAGCCACAGCGCCTGGGAACTTCTGCCTTTTTATAAGGACACTGGTCAAACTAGGTCAGGGCCCACCCTAATTACCTCATCTTAGCTAATTATAGCTTCAAGGGCACTATTTCCAAATAAGGTCACAGTCTGAGGTACTGGCAGTTAGGACTTCAACACATGAATTTGGGGCACACAATTCAATCTTTAATAGCCATTTATAAGGTTTAAAAGCAAACCAGGTCCTACTTAGAACTGACTTGGGACCAAAGCACCACAAAGCTGTCATAGCAATGTTGGAAGGAGGAGTGGCAAGAACCCCCATCTCTCAGCTCATTGCTAAAAATTATACCTCTCATAAGTCTTAAACAATGCCTTGGAAAGCGCATCCTTTAGTGTGCAATGTCAAGGAGATAGTTGATGCTTCTGGAGATGATGTTGAGAAAGAACCATGCTTGGGTGTTCCCTAAGATCCTGATTAACAGGAAACATCTGCAGGCCCCAGAAGAGAAGACTCAAAAGATTTGTCTTAAATAAGTGGAGAAGTGCTAAGACATTTCATCTGCAGCTATGGGCAGCTCCATGATAAGGACGAGGTATTGCTGGGGAGACGTGATTAGATCCTGCTGTAAAGGAGCTCGCAGTCTGGATTCCTGCATTAGTTTCCTGTGGCTGCTCTAACAGATGGCCACTAACTGGGTGTCTTAAAACAACAGACTTATTCTCTCACCCTTCTGGAGGTTAGAAGACCAAAATCAGCATCACTGGGATGAAATTAAGGTATTAGTGAGGCTGCGCTCCCTATGGAGGTGCTGGGGGAGTCTGGTAGCCCCTGCATTCCTTGGCTTGTGGCCTCATCCCTCCAGTGTCAAGGCCAGTGTCTTCACATTCACATCTCACGCTCTGTCTTCACATCACCCTCTCCTCTGTGTGTAAAACCTCCCTCCGGCTCCCTTTTGTAAGGATACATATGATTTCATTTAGTGCCTGGCGGGGTAATCCAAGATGATCTCCCCATCTTGAGATCCTTAACTTAATCTCATCTGCGAAGACCATTTCTTCCCAGCTTTCCATAATTCCAATAGGATTTTTTTTTCCAGTGACTTCTCTCAACTGTTCCACATGGAACTAGACCCATGGAGGGCAAAGTGTACTTCTTCACGGAAAGTCCAAAGTTAGGTTTGGGTGAGGACTTTGTGGGGACTTAAATTATTCCTATAAATCAGTTTCCTATCTTTTGTATATTATGTATCTATTTTAAAATATTTTTTAAAGAGGGTGTTGAAAATGATAGGGTTGCCAACTTTTTTATTTGGCCAAGTAAAGAACATTAAAAAAATAAACCAGTTACCATATATGTTTACGTCTTAAAGAAAGACATCTTAATTTTAAAAAGCAAAGTAAGAAAGATTAATCTCAGAACAAATTATAGTCCTCCCAAAAAGATTATTGGCAACTCTGCACCCTCTGTATGCTCCACATTGGTCTTCATTGTTGTAGCAGTTCATTAAGGATTTGCTGTTGAAAAAAATCTTTTCTGTGACCATAAATCTATTCTCAGTGGATGCCTCAGTTGGGCTTCTCCCAGGGCAAGCGCCCACAAACGTGAACCCCACAGAGACCCAGGAGAGAAAAAGGAGGAGCTTCATCAGCCCCACTAAGAGGAGGCCTTGTTTTCATCCTCCTGTCCCACTGGAAACATTCTCAAGCCCCAGAGGCGAGTAGCGCACTGATCAGACCAGGCTGGGGGGCCAACCAGACCACACAGCCTGGCTGCCGGGGCACCAGGCCTCCTCATGATCTTTGGCAAGTCACAGACCTTTCTCTCAACTGCAGAGCTCAGCAAACATCCTCAGAATGTGTCTTGCATGATGGGGTTTTATTTTCACAGAGATGCATTTGGTAGGAGTGTGATACTCTGGCTGGTGAAGAACTTCCTGGTGTCTTCCTCTATCCTCCTGAAATAAAGTAATTATAGGCCAAGCGCGGTGGCTCACGCCTGTGATGCCAGCACTCTGGGAGCTGAGTCAGGCAGATCACAAGGTCAGGAGTTCGAGACCAGCCTGGCCAACATGGCGAAACCCCCGTCTCTACTAAAAACACAGAAATTAGTCGGGCATGGTGGGGGTATCTGTAATCCTAGCTACTCAGGAGGCTGAGGTAGGAAAATCACTTAAACCTGGGAGGTGGAGGTTGCAGTGAGCCAAGATCGCACCATTGAATTTTAACCTGGGCAACAAGAACAAAATGCCATCTCAAAAAAATATATTTTTTTTAAAAAGCAAAGTAATTATAAACCAAAAAAATGAACAATGTCTTCACAGAATAATGCTGTGGGAAAGATTTTCCATTGAGAACTTTAATTACCCTTCCAAAATGTCATTCTCCACCCCTTTCCTTGCTAAATGCTTTTTTCCCAGGCAGGGTAACAATTCTGCTCTGAAGTCCCAAATCTGACCAGTGAGCACGTATGGGAGTAGTTCAGCAGATATCTAATTTATCCCCATAATGACACTGGAGATATGTCCTCCCTCTTTCTCTGGGGCATTACCACTTGGCAGGAGGTTTTATTCTCAACAGCTCGTTTACTTCCCTCCCAATTTGTCATTTGTAACAACAGAATCAGGATCAAGCAGATGAGATCAGATACCATACCAAGTCAGGACCTATGGAACTTCACAGTCTCTTAAAGAGTGGCCAGGACAGGGTAGCCACTGTCGTCGCCTGGCTATGTGAGGCTCTGGGCAAACTTCTCACCCAAAGGGCTGTGGCAGCAGTAGAGCTGTGGATGCCAAGATGGTTGGGTCACTTCATTCTTTAGTACAAGATGAGGACCTAAGCTCCAACCAGGCCCATGAAAACTTTAAAAAAAAAAAAAAAACTCTTAATTAGGGAAATGAGCACAAGAGAATCAACTCAACAAAAGTATGGACACGAGCTATACAACGGCACTGCACCAGGCCTGGGAGAGGCAGAGTTTCTGCCCTCAAGGAGGTCACTATGCAGGAGTGCGATGCTGGAAACCCCCAAAGGCAATGTAAGGGCTGTCATAAATGTATAGACTGGAAACCCCCAAGTGCAGTGTAAGGGCTGTCATAAATGTATAAACTGAGTGTAAGCACAGAGGAGGGGCTTTGTTTTCAGTTCGGGTTCCCCAGAAGCAGACCCCAAAGCAAAGATTCAAGTACGAATGGATCCTTCGGAAGTAAACTGACAGACCACTGATAGGGGAGTGGCGAAGTGACCCAGGGAAGGCAGGGAGCCAGGCAGGGATCATTGTCACCAGTGGCTACTGTATACAGGGGGAGCTCAGCTCCACAGGAGACCTCTGGGGGCTACCTTGCATTAGAAACATCCTGTCTAGGGATGGGGAACTGACAGTCATTGGTAGGGGGGTCCCCTGGGGAGGTAACTCCCAACACTTTCAACCTGCCCCACGTAAGAGCAGAGTGAGCAGACAGAGAAAGCCCTCAGATAAAGAATAGATGGTGGCCATTGGCAGTCATGCTGCACATGCAAATATCGTAAATAGCACAGGGAGCTGGGTGCAGCACCCACGGCAGCTACTATGGACCCATGTGTTCCACCTAAAGTGAGGAGGAGGTCAGGGGAGGCTCCAAAGGAGAGTGGACACTTGAGCTGGACCTTGGCGATGTACCAGTGTTGGCTAGGCAGAGACGTGCAGAGGGCATCAAGGAGGGAGGGCATTCGTTCCGAAGTAAAGGGAAAGCGAGACCAAAGCAACGGAGCCTGGAAAGTGCACAATTTGTTTCCACACCTTCAGGTGGCGTGGGATTCTAGCTATTGTATAGACAGGAGGTCCAGCCAGGCAGCTGGAGAGTCTCAGAGAGGCAGACCAGGCCAGCACTGTGAAGACCTTGGTGTCTCCTGCAGACATGCAGGGAGCCATCATGGCTTTTAAATAAGAGAGAGACAGACACAGGGAAGCCTTCACGAACTTGCTAGTCCCATGCTGGACAGTGCAAGCCATGAGGACTTCATGTGTTCTCTGCAGGGCCTGGTACATGAGGGGAAAGAGTGATATCAACTCAAGGCTGGAGTGTGGTGGGTGAGCACATGGACTTGGTACCACTAATGAAACTAACTCCTAGTAAAACAAACAGCAAACAGAAGCATTTAAATTAATGAAAATAAAAAGGACTTGCCAAATTGATGGTGTGGGTCTGGGTGTGTGGGACCCCACACTTCTGGCCTGCAACAGGCTCTTATTTCAAGGCACACTAGACTTGCTCCCATGGGAATATCTGCTCGGCCATGCTTTTCACAGCATGGCTTTTCTGTCTGCAGTCACCACCACCTGAGACCCAAGAGCTGGCATCAGTACCCATGCTCCCAGATTTAGATGCTACCCTACCTTTGCAGTGGGTGGTGGTACAGGGACAAGAAATTCCCTGTCGCAATTTTGAAAAAGTTGCTCTGTGCTTTCATATATCATCAGAACCGATTAAGTTAAAGAAAGAAAAAAGAACTGAAGGTTTGCCCAATGCCGAGGCACACCCATTTTCATTCATTCTAGCCAATTGTGGACATTCCTGATGTATCGCTCAGATTTCATTCCAGCTGCTCCATTGTAAAGCCAGTTGGCTGGAGGCTTGATTGAGATAACACCCTCACAACTGCTATCATAAAGTTCTGAGGACTGCCAATTTCAAAATGGAAACCAGCAAATGAAGTTATTAGAGATCGGGTCTGGCCCTGAAGGCTTCCCTACAAAGGAGGCCTGTGGTAGGCAGACTTCTAAGAGGATGCCTACTGATCTTCACCTTCTGGTATGCATTTTCTTGTAAAATCTCTTCCCCTTGAGTGTGATACGAACCTAGTGACTCACTTCTAATGAACAGAATACAGCAAAAGTGATGGGTTGGCTCTTCAGAGATTAGATTACAAAAGGCTGTGAGTTCTGTCTCATACTCACTTGCTCTCTCTCTCTCTCTCTCTTTCTTTTTCTCTCTCTGATAAAGCAAGCTGCCACGTGGTTAGCTGCCCTACTGAGAAGCTCACATAACAAGGGCAGCCTCCAGCCTGCATCCACTGAGAAACTGAAGGCCACAAGGACGGAACCCTGCCAATAACCACTCGATGAGCTTGGAATTCAATCCGCCCCCAGTTAAGCTGGAGATGACTGCAGGCCCAGCCAGCACCTTGACTGCAGCTTCACGGCAGACCCAGAAGCAGAGAACCCAGCTAGGGGACACCCAGATTCCTGGCGCACAGAAACTGTGAGATCATAAATGTGATTTGTTTTAGGTCACTAAGTTTTGGGATAACTTATTACATAGCAATAGATAAATTTATTCATTATCGTTTTCTAATATTGTTCTCTAGACATTTTCTATTATATTTTGTCTATTATCATTTTCTAATATTATTTTCCAGACATATTTTCTAATATATTTATTAGAAGAGACAATGAAGGAAGACACATTCGGAAAGATTAAGACCAAGAGAAGGTTGAAAGTCTTGCTGTTGGTATAATATACCTTGACAGAGGTGGGCCTCTCCATGGACAGTGTGGTTTCTACAGAATGTTAGACCAGAGACCCTGGAAAAGCCTTTCACACTTTGATGTGTTCACTTATGTTGAAATTCTGCAATTAGTCTTTTCTGCACCTTAAAGGTCTTTCTTCTTATTAAATACACTACACTTGGAGTCAGACAACACAGAATCTCGTCCCAGAACCTCACTTCATTAACTGTGTGATTCTCAACGAGTCATTTTACATATCCCTCAAACTATGTTTAAGAAACAAAAATATGAATATTGGAAATTGACTTTTCTATGCCCATGTTTCACTTTAAAAGAGGAACAAATAATGCCTGACTAATAGAACTCACGGGACTCTTTGAGGTAGTTAAGATGGTTGCAAGTGTCTTTTCACTAATAAAGAACTCCTGCGGTGGTTCATACCTGTAATCCCAGCACTTTGAGAGGCCAACACAGGTGGATCACCTGAGGTCAGGAGTTTGAGACCAACCTGACCAACATGGCAAAACCCCATCTCTACTAAAATTACAAAGTTAGCCAGGTGTGGGGACAGGTACCTGTAATCCCAACTACTTGGGGGGCTGAGGCAGGAGAACTGCTTGAATCCGGGAGGCAGAGGTTGCAGTGAGTCGAGATCGCGCCATTGCATTCCAGCCTGGGCGACAAGAGTGAAACTTCATCTCAAAATAAATAAATAAATACATACATACATATAAATAAACAAGAAAGCTGTATAGAAAATGAATATTTTTAAGTCTTCTTTTGTGGGCTCTCCTGTATGAAACACACTCCAAACTATCATTAGACTGCTATGCTTAAGTAAGATGAACTTTTATAAGGCCTTTTCCTTAAAGTAGCTTTTAGGGAGGAAGGCGAAGTAGAAGAAAATCAGCCCTTCAGATGCACTGATTTAATCTTCTCTATAGCCCATGAGGTAGACACTCATTATTCCCCTTTTACCGATGTTGAAATTGAGGCTTGGAGACCTCCAGCAACTTGCTGTTAGTCACACAGCAGTTAAGGGACTGAGTCCAGATTCAATGCACAGCAACCCGGAGGGCCAAGCCCTGTTCTGTAAGATCCGTTTTCTTGTACTCTGTGTTCTGCACCTTCCAGAAGAGGAATTTCTGTCCTTTCTCCTTCTTTGTTTCTATGTTCCCATCAAACATGCTGTGACACTTTGCACAAACAGCCACGTACACAAATCAATTGCAGTCAGCTGTATTTCTCTCCTGATGTTAAAAGACTCGTAAAGGAAAATGCACTTGTTTCAAACACCCTTTTCTGACACTAAATCAACTCTCCACCAGTGGTGGAATTTGTGCACAAATTGAGCTGGGCCCTCATGAGACCAAAATTTACCAGTATAAATCCCAGGCTTGCAGGGCTGTCTAGTTGCATTACTAGAAAGACCTGATCTGGCAGCTGAGTTTTCTGTGCATCGGTTGGTTGCATCTTCTTGACTCCTAATTCAAGCCAGGACACTTGGCAACTCACTTTCTAGCAAGTGATGTGGAGGCTGCCAGGAGTGGGTGTGGTCAGTGGCAAGAGCTGACCTTATCCCATCACATCTCACCCCTGCCACCCAAAGAAATCTCAATCAGAACTACTGTCTTCTGCAGAAACATCCAAGCTTCCTAGTAATACATTGCACAGGAATCGTGGTTCTCATGGGATACTCACCAAATCTGTTTGATCCACAGTGACTTTGCTTCTTTGATACCTATCAGGCATGCCACCATCTACAGGATGGTCCAGGGTTCCAGGGCTGAAGTTAATTCTGTGACCTGAACACACTACAATCTCTCCCTGCTTTAGTTTATCTTATTTAGATCTGCCCTCTGAATCAGTTTCCTCATTTATAGTGAGAATATGAATGTCTTCTGTAATTCACAGAAATTAGAAGAGTTGAAGGGGTCTCCAGAAACACGAACCCTTTCCTTTTAATTATCCCTACAAGGTCATGGAACTTTTCCTTTTGCCCTTTTTGCTTATCCTAACCAATCTTCCTAACACCAAGCCAGAAGATTTTGTGGCAAAGGAGCACAGCCGTGACCAGATTTGCATTTAGAACACAGGCTGCCAACTAATTTTATTTCCATATGAACATAAACGAGTTGGTGGTAGATATAATGCAATCAAAAAGAAGACACTCAATGTGGTTTACATTTTGTTATACACAGCAGTTTTAAGCTTTATTTTAAAAATGATGGGCCAGGAGTGGTGGCTCACACCTGTAATCCCAGCACTTCAGGAGCCCAAGGAGGGCAGACCACTTGAGGTCAGGAGTTCGAGACCAGCCTGGCCAACATGGTAAAACCCCATCTCTGCCAAAAATACAAAAATTAGCCAGGCGTGGTGGCAAGTGCCTATAGTCCCAGCTACTTGGGAGGCTGAAGCAGGAGAACTGCTTGAACCCAGAAGGTAGAGGTTACAGTGGGCCAGGATCACACCACTTCACTACAGCCTGAGCTACAGATCAAGACTCCATCTCAAAAAAAAAAAAAAAAAGGAAGACCAGGCTCTGTGGCTCATGCCTGTAATCTCAGCACTTTGGGAGGCCAAGGTGGGTGGATCACTTAGGTCAGGAGTTCAAGACCAGCCTGGCCAACATGGCAAAACACTGTCTGTATTAAAAATACAAAAATTAGCCAGGCATGATGGTGCATGGCTGTAATCCCAGCTACTCGGGAAACTGAGGCAGGAGAATTGCTGGAACCTGGGAAGCGGAGGTTGCAGTGAGCTGTGATCATGCCACTGCACTCCAGCCTTGGCAACAGAGCAAGAGTCCATCTCAAAAAAAAAAAAAAGAAAGAAAGAAAATGGATGATGTCACCAAAAGAAGAAAATCGTTGGGGAACTCAAACATTAGCGCACATTCATGTTATTTATTTTAGCACCTCCAGTTTCCAAAGAGAACGACCACTACCTAGAAGACTTCTCCTGGTTGACTGTGAAGTCTTGCAGGAGATATGCTCATGGCACCAGGTGTTTCGGTGTGGGCCCCAGCAGGTGGAAGATGTGTGTCTGTAAAGTCAGCAGTGATGCAGGGTAGTGACAGCAGCATGCCAGGCACTTGATTTAACCTGCAGGTGGGTCGGGAAGGTTTTTGTCCCTGAGGAGAAGTCTGAGAGAGACTTTCAAGGGTAAATGGGATAACCAGACAGAGAAGGTGAGAGCAAACATTTGAGGATGAGAAGCAATTCTGAGCAGAGGGAAGGTTCTTGGAGTATTGGGAAGGGAAACAGCCCTGGGTGACTGCAGCAGGGACTTGACTCTTCCTCACGAAGGCCACTGAAGGTTTCTCACCGAGGCAGTGAACGCGTGATGAGAGCTGCATTTAGAACGTGAGCTCAGGCTGTGATGTGGTGTGTGCTCTGAGGGCTATTCTGGAGCCCTCAGCTGGAGTCTAAGAGAGGATCAAGGGTGGGGAGATGTTCCGAGGTCAAGTGTAGAGTGGGAATTGGCAGGATTCCTGAGAATCTTTAAGACAGAACCTTTGTTTATCAGAGGCTAGACATTCACATTCTACCTTAATTACACGTGTCCCTAAGAACTAAATATTGACTGCGCTTGCATCTCTGTTGCTTTGAAAATGCAAGATTTGTAAAATTCAATGACACACATGATTATTCAATGTATATTATCTGCTGACTACTCCAATGGAGACAGAAGAGTTTGGCTGAAGCAAACAACACCGGAATCAACAATGGGCATGTAAATAGATCACTTTTTAATGGGTTTACTGATCTTCCCATACTTCTGACCTTATCTAGTTATCCAGATCTGCCCTCGTCCCTGAGAGTTCTGCAACACACCCAGAAATGGCTTAGAAAATTTGAAGGTGTCGTCAATCAACCAGTCGCTCTGCCCACAAATAAAACAAGAGACCGGATTGATTGGAATCAAATGATTTTCCTTTTCAATATTTTTTGCTGTTTGCCATGACATTGGGTAGTTTGATAATAAAATTATTCCCTTTACCATGCAAGAAATTATAACAAAGAGCTGGTACCATCTTGAAAAACGCTCTGTGAATGGTTATACACAAGGAACGGGGGCTCCCCTGGGAACCAGCACAGTTCTGGCACTAGGTGGGAGGGAGGTAGGCCGAGATTGAGGGCAAAATTGCAACTCATTGGCACAGCACATATTTTTCCAATATAAAAGCAAATAGAGAATCCATGAATAAATTGACTATATAAAAGTGTCCCTTTATATTACCACCTTACCTTTCCAAAGGGAAAACAAGGAGGGGGAAAGGTTTCTTTCCACGGCCCTCGTATAAAACTATCATTTCTTCTGGATAATTTTATAGTACCAACAGCAGTCCATATCTGTTTAAAATACACACACAGCCCCACATCCAGACCCCCTTGCACAAATGATCCGGTAACCAGCGTCAGCCCGACTGCAGAAGCAGCTGCCACATAATTACAACTTCTCATCACATGTGTGGGGAAACAAGTTGTGGCGTTTGGGAAAGGTCTGCAAAAATAGGTGTCAGACCTTAACTAATAGTGATTGTCCTTCCATTCTACTGTAATTTACATTTAATTCACACATTTCATTTCCATTTAAAATATGATTACAGTGTTTTGAAGCACATCTCACCTGTCCCCTCGAATTACAGGGAAATGAAAATAACAGGGAACAGCAGGAACCAGGAAGGCTGCGGAGCCCTTGGCCGCGGGATCACCTCCAGCACTTGCTGCCTCTCAGGGGTCAGAGAGAGAACTCGAAAGAAGTGGGGGTGTTAGAGGGGAGGGGAGAGCGGCAGAATGGGGAAGAGAGAATAAGAAGATGGGAGGGGTGGGAAAGAGGGACAGGGAGGGGAGAAGGGAGTGGCCCATTAAGGGGGCCCATTGAAGGTCTTCTGAATGCTCCAATCCCGCTTGTTTTATGAATTCATTATTTTCTGGCAGAATGCCCATCTTCTATTTTATTCATTTCAGGTTCATGACCTAATCCTAAATACATGCAACAGGAAGCAGGTGCCTGTTAACTCTGAGGTCTGGTTTTCTCTGCACTGGAGGCAGCAGACAGAGGAGAGAGGAAAGCAAAGGCTGCAGTGCATTGACTCAGGGAGGCCAGACAGCCTACTGGATATGGGACACCCTTCAAAACGCACCCTGTCCCCACCTCCATCCTGTACCCGGGGCTTTGCAGCTGTTGGCAGCAGGTGAAAACGTCAGAGGAGCAATTTATAGGACCAGATTCTTTAGGAACTCAGTGACCAAGCCCCTCCAGGTGTGTCGGAAGATAGGTTTGCCTTGTAATGAATTCCAGCCAATGGCACCTGATTCACAGCAAGGTTTTGGTCCCTGCTCAGAAGCAAAGGCAAGGAGCCCTAGTTTATTTATGACAATACCCAAATGCTGTCCTAAAGCTCTTGGGAAGGACAATGCACATTTCAATAGACTCAACAAACATTTATAGAGCACCTACTATACTGTAAGTACAGCAAGCAAGACAACAATAATTTCAAATCTTCACTCTCCACAAACTGCCTTGACCCACACTTCCCCTTAATGTACCTTTTATTTTCTAGAAAGAAAAAAAAATAGATGCCAGAAGAGAGAAACTTCCTGCGTTCCTATGACTAAGCACACAAATCTACTTATATCCCCACTCCATCCCCCTTCCCTCTTCATACAACAGAATAATCATCCATCCTCCCTGAGGCCAATCCTTGCATTTGGGCTTTGCATATCATGTTCTTCCACCTTGTTGGGTTTTTATATTCATTCTGTTTATCCCTTTCTTTCTTGTATATATAACTTCTGTCTTTGAATTGGATCATTCCCAATGGCTTTAAAACATGCACCTGTCTCTCAGATTAGAAAGAGAAATGCCCTCAACTCCTCACCTCTATCCAGCTTTGAAGGCATTACTCTCCTGCCATTCAGTGCAAACTTCTCAAAAGCATTATCTCTACTGTGGCAGAGGTGGCATGTTGCCCAACAAGTGCCATAGCCCTCTTCCTGTTATAGAAAGTTGGTGGCTGCCCAGGCAGAGATTGTATTTACAACCTCCACTTGCATCTAGGTATGGCCTTGTAATTAGTTGCATCAATGAAAATGAGTAGGAGTTGTGTGTCACTCCTAGGCAAAGGCTTTAAGAAGTAGCTTTCTCTAAACTTCTTCCCCTCTGACCAACTGGATATAGACAACTGCAATGCTGAGTTCCCACTGGGAGTTGTAGCAACCATAAAAGGCATAGAGGCAGGTTCCCTGAAACACAGCATGAAGGAACACTGTCCACTGACCACGAACACCTGAATGCAACTGTTAGGAAAGCTATATGTTAGCTTCTATTTTGTGAAGGCACTGAAATGTTGGCATTTATTTGTTGTAAAAACTAGTATTTCTTTAACCAATACACTTACCTACCAATCATTTCTCAGTCTGCTCCAATCTAGTTTCCAATCTCTTCCTAGGAAACAGATCTCTATAAAACCATCAGTGGTTTCTGGGTTACTTAATTCAATGGATACTTTTTCATCAGAATTTTACCTGATCCTTTAACAGCATTCCACATAGTTACACATTTCTCTCTTAACAAGCTTTCCTTTCTTGGTTTCCATGACACAAAACTCTTTCAAGTTTCCGCCGTTCTGTCCAGTTCCTCCTTCATAGGCTCAACTTCTACTTCTTAATCTCAGAACTCTACCAACTTGACTGCTGAGTTTAAACACGTTAAATTAACTGTAGCTGGACTTGCCCACCCATCATAAACAACTAGAAAATTGGGGACATTGAATTAAAAACTAACTTCAGAGTTTGAAAATAAGCATTACAGACTGTGAGCTCTAAAAAAGGGAAACAAGCCTACAACTATCCCAACTTTGTGCCAGCAGGTACCTTCCGGTATGCATTAAAGAGAAAGAGACTATTAACAAAGCACAGAAGTTTCCATGAGTTGGTAATCATGAGAAATCAAAGTTGGAGAAGCCAAAGTGGCTCGAATTTAAAGTGCAGAACATCAAAGAAGAGGGAGCTACACAGATAAAGGAGTCCCCGTGAGTCGTTTGCTGAATACTAAGGTGAGGGAGGCTTTGGGAGGCAGGAAAGGAATAACGGCTAGAGTGCTGTAAGCTAAACAATTCCCAGAGATCACAAAGTGCTGGGATATGTTCAAGTTCTAATCAGTTAGACTGGCAAGACCTTGTTAAATTCTCAGGGCACTCAGTAGAGTCTCCAGAAAGGTCACACTAAATAAGTATAAATACACTAGTCCTAGAGTAAAGGCTGCTCTAAACCCAAGCTTATGAAGCTTAAACACAAGTTTTAATGAATTAAACTGATCCACAAGGACTTTAATTGCAAGCCAGAACAAACTTCACACTTTATAAATGAACACAACAGAATTCAGACACTTAGCATTATATTCTAAATGTCCACAATCCAATCGAAAATTATTAGACATGAGAATAATATTCAGGAAAAAAATAAGACCATGGAAATAACAGCAGTAATGGAACAGAGGTAATAACAAGGTAATACAGAAATAATAAGGGTAATGGAACTAGCTGACAAAGATTTTTAAATATCTGTATAAATATGCACAAGCTTTTTAAGTAAAACATGAACTCGAGGACAAAAGGAAATCTTAACAAGGAATAAAATATAACTCATAGAGATGAAAAATATAATACCATAGATAAAAATTTCACTGACGGACATGTTGAAAAAAAGACCAGCAAACTTAAATATAGCAATATAAACAATCCAAACTAACAGATAGAGAGGAGAAAAGGCTGAGGGAAAAACTAACAAAACCTTAAATAACTGATGTACGATATCAAATAGTCACTATATAATTAGAGTCACAAGAGGATGTGGAGAGTAGAAAAAAGTTTTTTAAAATAATGGTCAAATTTTCAAAATCTGATGAAAGCTAAGATTAACAAATTCAAGAGCTCAATGAACCCAAAGCAGGATAAACACAAAAGTGCATCATAATCTAATTGATAAATACCAGTAACAAATAAGCCATGTTAAAAGCAGCATAATAAAAGGACATAGTACACACAGAGAGAAAACATAAAAATTACTGCATATTTCTCATTAGAAGCAATGCAAACCAAGAGACAATGGAAGAATAACTTTTACATACTGGAAAAAAAACTGTCAACCTAAAATTCTATGTCTAGGAAAACATATGATTCAAAAATAAAGACAAATGAAGACTTCCAAACACAAAAGTTGACAGAACTTATTGCTAGAACTAAATAGCAAGACACAGAAGGAAGATTTTTTAGGCAGAAGTGAAAAGAAAGTAGGTGAAAATTCAGATCCATAGAAAATACAGAAGAATATTGGAAAAGATAAATATGTTGGTAAATATGAAAGACATACATAACCAATATAATTTCTGAAAGAAAGTACATCACTATAGATCCTGCAGACATTAGAAAGATAATAAGAACATATTCTGAATGACTTTATGTCAACAATCGGCAACCCGGATAAAATACTCAAATTTATATAAATGTTCAAATAACTTCAAATTATTAACTAATATGTTGAGTTAACAAAGTCACAGGATACGATGTTAATATATAAAAATCAGTTGTATGTTTTATTGCAAGAACAATTTTAAAGTAAAACTTTTAAAGTGCCATTTGCAATGGCATAAAAATATAAAATATTTAGGAATAAATTTAATAAAATCTGTGTAAGTCCTATATGCTTATATTTTTTTAAATGTGGCTAAAAAAATTTTAACAAAATACATATCAATATACAAGTATATGTTGTTCATAAACTGGGTGATTCAATGTTGTTAAAATGTCAGTATTTCCCCAAATTAAACTATAGATCTAAGGCAATCCCAAACAAAATCCAATCCAGGCTTTTTTGTAGAAATTTACAAGCTGATACTAAGATGTAAATGAAAATTCAAAGTACCTGGAATAACAAAAACGATTTAAAAATTTTTTGAAAAACTTATACTACCTGATGTCAAGACTTATTAATAGGAATCTAGAGGAGCCTAAACAGTGTGACCTAAAATGCTGATATACTCATAGATCCATGGTACAAAATAGAAAGTACAGAATAGACCCATTCATATATGGTCAATTAATTTTTGACACAAATAGCAATATAGTTTAATGGGAAGAGATTAGTCCTTTCAACAATGGAGCTAGTAGAACTAAATATACATTTTTAAATGAACCTGAGCCCTTACCTCACACCATTCACAAATATTAACTCAACACGTGTCATAAACATAAATGTAAAAGCTGAAACTACAAAACTTCTAGGAGAAAATCACAGATTTCTTAATTCAGTTTCATCAAAATTACAAACTTCTGTTCTTCGATGGGCATCCTATTAAAAAATAAAAAATGAAAAAACTAGCCATTGATTGGCAGAAGGCTATAGATACATATGACAAAGGAATATTATAATTTTAGAAATTTAGCGAAGTATAAGTATACAGTGTTTATAAAGTCTACAGTAGTATACAGTAATGTCCTAGGCCTTCACATTTACCCATTACTTACTCACTGACTCAGAGCTACTTCCAGTCCTGCAAACTTCATTTGTGATAAGTGTCCTTGACAAGTATTTTTTATCTTTTATCCTGTATTTTTATGGTACCTTTTCTAAGTATAGAGATGTTTAGATACACAAATACTTATCACTATGTACAATTGCCTATAGCATTCGGGACAGTAAATTGCTGTACTGGTTTGTAGCTTAGGAACAATAGGATATGCCATATAGCCTAGGTATATTAGTAGGCTATATGATCTAAGTTTGTGTAAGTACATTCCATGATGTTCACACAATGATGAAATTTCCTAATGATTCATTTTTCAGAACGCATCCCAGTGGTTAAGTGACATATGACTGTATATAGAACTTTTACAACTCAATAATAAGAAAGACAGAACCCTCAAAAAAAAATGGACTAACTGACATTTCATAGAAGACACAACACTATTAGTCATCAAAGCAATACAAATTAAAGCCACTACAAGATACAGCTGCAAACCAGGTAGGAAGACTAAAATTGAAAAGATTGACAATCTCAAGAATTGGAAAGGATATTTGAGAACTGAAAATTTCATAGATTGCTGGCAAAGTAGAAAATGATGGCAACCACTTTGGCAAACTTTTGACAGTTTCTTGTCAGGTTTACATTGACCCTAGCACATAGAATTTTCAGTGCTATTATTTTACCCAAGATAAATGAAAACATGTCCACGCAAAGACTTGTACATGATATTCATAAAATCAAACATTGAAAAAATGCAAATTTCATCACAAGTGAATGGTTTACACTATTTTTGGCATATACACACAATGGAATACTAGTCAGCAATAAAAGGAATGACTTCATGATACATGCAACAGCTTGGATGAATCTAAAACACATGTTGCTAAGTGAAAAAAGCCAGACACAAAAGAGTACATGCTGTATGAATCCACTTATGTGAACTCTAGAATAACCAAAACTAATCTCCAGTAACAGAAAGCAGATGGGTGCCTACCTGGGGCTAGTGTGAGGGAAGGGCATCATTTGACTCCAAAGAGAGTTGTATTAGTCCATTCTCATATTCTCTGATATGCTATAAAGACATACCTGAGATTGAGTAATTTTTACAAAAAAGAGGTTTAATTGGCTCATGTTTCTGCAGACTGTACAGGTTTCTGCCTCTGGGGAGGCCTCAGGAAACTTACAGCTATGGCAGAAGGTAAAAGGGAAGCAAGCACATCTTCACATGGCCAGCAAGAGAGAAAGAAAGAGTAAAGGGGGAAGTGCTAAATACTTCTAAACAAGCAGCACTTGGGTGATGGTGCTAAGCCATTACAAACTGCCCCCATGGTCCAATCACGTCCCACCAGGCCACTCCGCTAACACTGAGGATCGCAACACAACATGAGATTTGGATGTGGACATAGCGCCAAACCATATCAGAGGCACAAGAGAAAGGTTGGGGATGACAGAAAACTTACTTATCTTGATGGTGATGGTGATGGTGGTTACATGGCAGTATATACATGTCGCATCTCCTCAAACCATATGCTTAAAATGGGGACATTTTATTGTATACAAATTACATTATGCCTCAGCAAAATTGATTTCAAAATAAAAATATGCAATTAACATTCAAGAATTTTAAAAGCTCTGAAGCCTTCTTAGCATTTCCAGGATAAATATCAAAATCCTCAATGTGAACTTTGAGATAGTGAATATCTGACCCTCTCTACCTCTCCCCCATCACCCACAGCACTGATCCCTCTCTGTATCAGTTTACACTCCCACCAGCAATGGAGAAGAGATCCTGTGCTTCCATATTCTCTGCAGCACTTGGTATTGTCAGCCTTTTTGGGTTGATGGCGCCAAAACCCATTTTTGGAGAATAATGGTTAATTGGCTGTAGCTCTAGAGGAGGAGGGGCAGGCACCCTTACACACCTGTTGCACAGCTTTGTTAGAGGCAGAATTGCTCCTTCCCAGCACATTTGGAAAGTCCTCACTATTCCACCAAACACACACGTGACAGCCCTGCGTCCAGACCCTCACCAGAGGCAAGTTCCAGGCAGGTCCTCCAAACAGGTCTTTCAGAGACCCCTCAAGGACATCTTCTGACAGCCATCCTCCCCTTGCCTTCGTATCAGTCCTGAATAGGGCTGTAAACACAGATGCTTCCAAGTCAGACTCTCTGCAGACAGTGTTTCTTGGGTTCTTCTTCATTTCTGTCAAGAAGGAGGAAAAAATGGCAGACAAGATATTCTTGAATTCCTCTCTACCAGACACTCCCCCAAGGAGCTGCATCTGAGTCAGCAAAGGTTAACTCCCCTGCCACAAGAGGGAAGAGTGAGTCTCAGTGTATCTTTGCGATTTCCTTTTTCACTGGGTTGGTAAACATTCTGGCCATTCTGAAGTATTATTTCCCCCTTTAGGACAATGTACTTGGGTTTGGGTTCTTTTTGCTTTGTTTATCCAGTAATCGTTACAGCAAGAGGGATGCACCTGTTCTGCAGGCCCATTAGACTCCGAATGGCTTTTCTCCCGAGCGGAGGCATGTGGAAAAACTAGCCTTGGCACTGAAAGCACACTGCAGTAGGAGCGTGAGCAATGCAGGGAAGACCAAGATGCAACCTTGAGCCATAAGACGAAGTGGCTCAGGGCTCGGAGAGGGAGGTGCAGAGCTGCCTGGAACGAGGCTGGGGCTTGGAGAGAGAAGAAACTTGCCCAAGGTCATGCTGCCAATTAGTTTTGGAGCTGGAGTTATAATCACAGGAAGCAGGTCTGTGTGGTTCCAAGCCCACGCTATCCCCCACCTCGTTATATTGGGGAGCAGCTGAGAAAAGAGAAAGGTGGAGAGAGAGGAGGGAAGTCAGTATGGTGAAGTCACAGAGGTCTGTGCCTCTATGTGCCCGCATACTCAGGGTTTTCTTTGTGTCCTATTTTTAGCTGTCTCTAACATTCAATCAGTGAAATTGACTTACCCATGAAGAGGCCGGTATAAATAAATAAGACAAGAAGACCCTATGGTGACAGAAGCCTGCAGAGGCTGCCGATGGGGTAACTGGGAGGTGAACAAGTCCAGGGGAGGTGAAAGAGAAAAAAGAAAATGAATGGTTTCTCTAACTCATACCTTGAGCATCCCTCAGCAGTAAGTCCCCACTCCATCACTCGAATTCCTCCTGCCATCTCTCCCTCCTGGTGTAAACCCTAATTTCATTCTGGAGTTAAAAGAACAGGATCAGATGCCCCCAACTCTGGCCTCCTTCATCCAAGACGCCCCACACTGGGTAGAGGAGAGGGCACCTAGACAGGCTGGTACTGTCTTTTGTTTGGAGTGTCAGAGTCACAGCCAGGCACAGAAGCTGCTCCTGGGCCCTGGTGACTTCCTCTGTCATCTGCCGCCTCTTGTGCAGGTGTGCATATTTTAGCTTGGAGGAGTCCAGGCATGGAAATCGCTCTCCCTGTGCCCATATATTATCAGTATTTTTTAACATGTCGCTTTCCAAGCAGGTAATGCATTTGCAGAGACAGTGATCTTTCATCGGGAGATTACAATGATTTGTGTTCTCTGTCTAAATTCCAGCATAAATTTCCAAGCCAGCGAGGCATTGGCTTGTGGCAAGAGCTGCCTTCCGAGATGTGGCAGGCTATCTCTGCAAACCTCAGGCTCGCAGCCATTTGTCCTGATTAGGGAAAGGCTTTGAAATTCTTCCTTGTGCCTCACCTTTATTTCTTTCAAATCACTCTTCCAGCAGGTCACCTTTGCAGCTGGGTTCAAGCCTCAAAGTATGTTTACTGGGCTGGTTGCAAGCAAAAACATTTAAGCAAATCAACTGCCAGAACTGCTGGCTCTGCTGAAATTAGCAGTGCAGCCCGGGTCAAGTCGCTTAACCCCCTGGGCCTCTGCTTCCTCACCAATAAATGGAAAGTATAATCCCTACTTCACAGGGTTAATGGGAGGATTAAATAAGGCAGCATAAATGAGAATCTTCTCATGGTACCTAGAAAACTGTAGGTGAAACCCATGCACTTGTCCCCAATCAGTTCCGAGACAATGACATGCAAGCCTCAAGCCTAGACTGTGAACGCACCCCTGGTTGGACAGTCCCTTCAGTAAGCCCCGTCCTCTCAAGGTTGCCCTGAAATTCCCCACAGTACCTCTAAACAAGATGAATATTAAGTCATTTAGCCTTGTGTATCAGTTTGCTCAGGCTGCCATAATAAAATACTACAGACCAGCTGTCTTAAACAACCTAGACGTATTGTCTCACAATTCTGGAGGCTGGAAGTCCAAGATCAAGGTGTCAACAGGACTGGTTTCTTCTGAGGCATCTCTTTGTGGATTGTAAAGGCCATCTTCCCCCTGTGTCTTCACATCTTCCTTCCCTCTGTACTCATCTCTGTCCTTATCTATTCTTTTAAGGACACAAGCCCACTGAAATAGCCTCATCTTAATGCCATCACCTTTCTAAGACCCGATCTCCAAATACAGTCACATGCCAAGATACCAGTGGATAGGGCTTCAACACAAAAGGGGAGGGGATGGAGGGAAAGACACAATCCAGCCCATTTTAATAAGCACAAACACATGACACACGACTGTGTGTCACAGCACCAGAGCACAAGTGATGGGACACCCCAGCTCCAACACTAACAATGCCTTCCTTCCACGTCAGAATAATACTTTGTTTTCAGAGTCCTGCATCAGTCATTAAAGGTGTCCCTCTGTTGACAGATGAAAAATTGGAGGGATAAAAGCATGGCAGGGACTCACTCAAGGTCACACAGATAGCAGCAAGCGGCAGAGGTAGGTCTGGAACCAAGACATGTGGCTCCTGCCCATCTCAGTGTGCGACTCTGTGCTGTTGCCTTAAAAAGTTATTCACCACTGCTAGGAGCAAGTGCCAAAGAGCACAGAAGAGTTATGACATCCAATGTGCAGGTGTCTGTGGGGACAGCACACTGCCTGTGACACGCAGCTTGCTGGCCATCAAATTTTACCTCCCCATTGAGTTCGACACAGCGAACGGTGTCCACCAACTCACCTGTGAAGGATTATTTTTCCCACCCAGGGAGCCTTTCCTGATGCTAGGCCTCACTGAACAGTTTCCCTGTAACTTGTTTTTTCTTTTGTTTTGTTTCATAGAAGACTCTTCTCCCCCACCCCACCCTTTCTGACACAGATTTCAAGAGATACAGAAGAACAATTGGCACTGTTCAGGCAAACGCAGGAAGAAAGAAACTCGGCTGGCAACACCAACAGGCATAAAGGCCCCGCCATGAAAATGCACAGCCAACAGTGGCCCTCTTGACAAAGCTTTGGGGGATAATGGTGCCAATGAGACACTGAAGTAGCGTCACCCCACCAGCTTTGTGCTTCCAATCCAAAGGTAGATATATACATGGATGGATGGATACATGTATGTATGCATTATAGATGGATGGATGAATGTGCATATGCATGCATTATGGATGGATGATGGATGGATGCATGGATCCATACATTATGGATGGATGGATAGATGCATGTATGTATGCATTACAGATGGTCGGATGGATAGATGAATGGATGCATGTATGTATACATTATAGATGGATGGATGGATGCATGTATGCATGATTATGGATGGATGAATGGATGGATGGATAGCTGGATTCGTGTATGCATGCATTATGGATGGATGAATAGATGCATGCATGTGTACATGCATTATGGATGGATGAATAGATGCATGCATGTGTACATGCATTATGGATGGATGGATAGATGCATGCATGTGTACATGCATTATGGATGGATGGATAGAAGCATGCATGTGTACATGCATTATGGATGGATGGATAGAAGCATGCATGTGTACATGCATTATGGATGGATGGATAGATGCATGCATGTCTTCATGGATGTGAAGCGGCTATGTTGTCTGGGTTATATATCCGGGGTTCATCGTCTCATGCCAGGAAAATTTAGGACACAGACACACATGAGGAGTTTAGAAGCACAGATTTAATAGGCAGAAGAAAAAAGAAAGAAAAATAGCTCTCTCTATAGAGAGAGAGGAGTCTTCTAAGTAGAAAAGACCAGCTGGTGGCTGATGCACCAGATCTTATAGTCTGGCTTGAGGAGGTGGTGTCTGATTTACATAGGGCTCACAGATTGGTTTGATCAGGTATGATGCTTACATAGTGGGCAGGGAAGGCTGGTTGCCCCACCCTAATCTCATTATGCAAATGAACTTTCCCCTTGGCCAATGCCATCTTGTCTGCTTCTTACTGTATACATGTCTGGCAGAGAACGGAAGACGGAGCCACCATCTTGAACATGTCTAGTCCCTAGTTCCTGCCGGCATTCACCCGTGCAGTCTTCCGGCTTGCTTGTCTATGTCTGCAACTTGACTTTACAGGCTGCTCTTTGTTAGAAAATGATTTGGGGCTGCTTCTCATTAAAAAGAAAAAACCTTACCAAGGACTCCCATACCCTCACTATCTGCCTAAGTGATTTCTTCACTCCTATTTCGGATGGACGGATGGATGGATGGATGGAGATAGAGAGATAAGTCAGAGAGACAGACAGACAGATCTCCACAGTGGCAGTACTTATCCCCAGATTCCCCAGAGCTTTTTATTCACTAGAGTGAGTAGATGTTTTGGGAAGGATAAGTACTTATTTTTAATGGACTTCCTATGGGTCAAGTGGGACTGAGTTGAGTGACGTGGGAAAAGACCCAGGTTCAAGACCAGCTATGACACTGGCCAAGCCTCTTACTGTCATAGTGCCAGCTGCCTCAGAGAAGTTGAGAGGCTGCCTGATATGATTTTGAAAAGCATGGGCTTTAAGGCTAGGCAGGCCTTGGTCCAAAATAGTTACTAAATATGTGATGGTCACCCCACTGCTTAGCTTCTCTAAGTGTATCTCTTCCCTGTGGGTAAAAGTGGAGATTAAAACGCCTACCTTTGAGGGGTACTGAGACCAGAATATGACGTAGTAAATGTGAAAGCATTTGCCACATCACCTGGTATCCAGTGTATCCTCTTCCCTACCTGGGGCAGCCTTACCATAAGAGCTACGTAGAAGGTTGGTAACAATTGGAGTTTATGGGATCTGTGTTCTCTGGTGCCACCAAAATCACCACCTGTCCTGGCCACTCTCAATAAGGTAGAGCCCCAATCTTCCCACTTCTTCTCTTACTTCCCTCCTCTGCCTGGCAGTCTCCTAAAACAGCTACCCAAAGCCCTATCACCACACAGCAGCCAGGGATCATGGGAAGCAAAGGGGGTTTTCTCACTGTAGCAAGACAGGATCATGCTGTCTCTGGGGCTGGTTTTGTCCAATGACAACAGCATCTCTTCCCACAGCTGTGCGGATGCACGGCTCAAGCCTCCTCAGCCTTCAAATGATGGAAGCAGGCCCAGGTTCTCTAAATGCGACTTTGTCTTCTTAATGCTCTCTCAGGGCACATCAGCAAGTCTGGATGAGAGCCCAGCATAGGGGAAGAGATTGGAGAGAGGGAGCAGAGAAAGGTCACTTGCATAGAAAAGGGTTATGACTTGCACTGAATATTGGCTCCAAAGCACCAGCCAAGAAAAGTTTTCAAATAGTCTGGAAGCCAGTGCCTGGTAAGTGACAGGGCTTCTGAAGTGTTTGATGATGGGGTAAATGAATGTCCAGCCCTCAAACCACTTCCAGGATTTGCCCCAATTTCACTATCTCCCTCACTTTATTTTACTACAGTTCTTTGTACCTCTATCGTCATGCCCAAATCAGCTGGATAGTCTTCACTCTAATTCTTCAATAAACCCTACGTGCCCTGAAGTCAGGGACTGTCTAATTCCTGGTGCTTTGGAACTCCAGCAATTACTTGAGAAACTGCTCAGGAATTGTTTGCTAATTTAATTAAAGATGGTTTGTTCCAACCGGAGCCCTGCCCCGAGCCCTGCCCCTGAGTTCACACAGGGCCTCTAAGTTCCTGGGGGCATTTAGTCCAAAGTAGAGTCATCCTTGCAGCAATCTTGCTAAAAGGGGCTGGCTGCATTTCCCAAAGGGAAAACCCGGAAGTTCTGATGCTTCAGGGCCTCCAATGTCATCTGTTTATTTATTGTATAATGATTGAGTACTTGAGCTTTAACATACATTACTAAAAAGGCCTCTCTAGATGTTTAACCACAAAGTGCTGCTATAGGAAATGAGAAGACACCCAGAGCCCGCTCCACTGTCCAGCCTGTTTTTTGAATATAGATACTTTCACCTCTTACCTAATGTCACCAGCTCCCAAATGATGATGGGACAGCTACCCTGCAACCCGAAACCAGCATTCTTCACCAAAACTTTTAGCAGGGAACTGATCTAACTACAGGAAGGAAGGAAGGAAGGCAGGCGCGGAGGAGAGAGAGAGAAAGGAAGAAGAAAGAAAGAAAGAGAGAGGAGGGAAGGGAGGGAGGGAAGGAGGGATTGCTTTAAAGCAGCACAGGATTAAAAACCCTCATGATCCTCCCCCTTCCTCTCCTCCATCCACCACACCCTTCCAGAGGGAGGCTTTGATCAGTATCTGCTCCAAGAAGGGGAGGGAAAGTGGAGGAACAAGAAAGGAACACTCAGTAAACAGTATTATTAACCCATAGGCTTGTGATAAATCAGGCCAGGAAGGTGACCTCAGCAGGCTGGAGTAATCCTGCATGTCACAATGAATTTATGAGGCCAATTTTATTGGCCTGCGTGACCCAGGCTCCTTGGAGATGTCTCCGTAACAAATCCAATCCACTTCATTTATGAGCTGTGTACCGTGTCAGCTATGGGGCCAAGCCAGACCACCCTGACCACCCTCTCTGAGAGGGTGCCCACGAGTGTGGCCTTAGAGAAGCAGTGCTCCCAAGCCATGCTGTCACTCCCAGAGAGGCAGCCAGACCTGCCTGCCCTAGGAGATGCCGCCTTCCAACTGTTTGTCCCAGGTTCTCATTCCAGTTCTACCCTCAGAGCCAGCACGGCCCTCAGTGAGGCCCAGTGAGGTCAGGTTGCCAGTGTTTCTCAACGGGGCGCTAGAGGCATTTGGAGAGGAAAAATCCTGTTCACTACAAGACGGCCAACATCTCTGGTCCCAAGTACCATAGGTCAATAGTTCTACCCAGTTGTTGGATGCTCCAAAAGTGTCCCCAACATGTTCCCAAGTGCCCTCGCTTGACAGTTACTAGGAGATAATATCTAAGGTCCCACCTTGGGCACAGACATCCCAAATGGGTCTGCAAAGGCCCTTTACCTCCCTGACCAAAGAGCAGAAAAGCTGATACTCCTGCTAGTGGCAGCTAGAGGGACCTCAGGTCCAGCCAGGAGCCATCCCACTGAGAGGCAGTAGCAGGAGAGAGAAAAGTCCTTTCAGCAGTGGGCCTGATGCATACCTGGCCTTCACCTGCTCTAGGTCGGCTCCCAGCACTGGGTGGAAGGCATTTAAGTCTATTTGACTGTCCCTGTCATCGTAAGGTTTACGGATGGTTAATTTATTCTTTATAGCACAGTCATTGATGGCTGTTAAATCACAAATGAGAGCCAATAAAGGGTGAATTGCAGCTGAAATTACACTGTTTATATGACAGCAGAGTGCCGGCTAAAAGATTCATATGCTGCTGATGAAGTATGTTATAAATTTTAATTACCATAGTTTGTACAAATGACATGTTTGAAATGCTATTGAGTAATGTGACCCTGATAATGAAACTATAAAATAAATCATTAACTTTCTGAATGAGCTTTTTTATTTCAGTGCTACACAGAGTAAACTTTTCAGTTTATTCCAGATCAGTCTTTTTATGCCCCCGCCCTCTGCCTCTGGCCTAACCGGCTCCTCTCCACCCAGGCTGGGGACAGAGGAGCAACAGGAGGCCTGAGAAAAGCCTAGGCGATCTTCCTGGAAGGACTGGCCTGCAGCAGACACAGCTCAGAGGCTGGGGGAGGGAGAGTTAGCCAGGAATGGGGGTCCAAACATGCACCTTGAATACACCCCATAAAAGGCATATTCACCTGTGAGAAGAAAGGACCTCTTTTGAACTTGCAGACCCTCTAAAGACCTCCATCCACTGGCAACTGGGCTCTGAGTCTGAAGCACCTATGGAGCCACCTGCAGCAACACCCCAGATACATCAGACCCTTGGTGAGTCAGGCTACATGGTGGGTGAGACTCACGGGAATACCGAGTCAGTTTCCCTAGCCCACAGCCCAATTAGGAGTCCCGAAGAGAAAAGGCAAGCAGATATTTGGTGGATTTTCCCACTGCTAAATGGTCCTTATCTCAATACATTGGTCCATCACGTTGATGCATAATCCCCTCACACTACTCACAAGGCACAAGTCACTGTGGTTAGACGCATCTTGCAGAAAAGAGCCTGCAGCTCCAGAAGAAATCTGAAAGAGGAAGTCACACCAAAAGCCACTTCAGGCAACTCCCCACACCAGGAATCAGGGCTGAAACTCTCCAAGCAGACATGTCCCTCTTGGTCCTGCAGGACAGCAAATGCAGTGGTAGGTTAGGCAAAGCCATGTGCTCATGGGTCATTAGCACATCAAGAGAACTTGGACATCCTTTAGCCCTAAAACTCTCAGTGTGGTGGGGAAAGAAAACGTAGGGGAAGAGATCTGATTCCCAAACATATAAATTCCAGAAGAAAATATAATACAAGTAGCCAACAAACATATGAAAAAATGCTCATCATCACTAATCATCAGAGAGATGCAAATCAAAACCACAATGAGATACCATCTCACATCAGTCAGAAGGGCTATTACTAAGAAGCCAAAAACTAACAGATGCTAGCAAGGCTGTGGAGAAAAGGGAATGCTTATACACTGCTCGTGAGAATGCAAATCAGTCCAGCCACTGTGGAAACAAGTCCCAAGGTCTTTCAAAGAATGTAAAACAACGCTATCATTTGATCCTGCAATCCCATCGCTGGGTAGATACTCAAAATAAAATAGATCATTCCACCAAAAAGACACCTGCACACGTGTGTTTATTGCTGAGCTATTCACAATAGCAAACACATGGAATCAACCCAGGTGCCTATCAATAGTAGACTGGATTTTTTAAAATGTGGTACATACCACCATGGAATACTATGTAGCCATAAAAAGAATGAAATCGTGTCCTTTGCAGCAACATGGATAGAGCTGGAGGCCATAATCCTAAACAAATTAACACAGGAACAAAAAAACAAATATCATACATTTTCACTTATAAGTGGGAACTAAACGCTGAGCACACATGACATCAAGATAGGAACGATAGACACTGGGGAATGAGAAGCGGGACAGTGAGTTAAAAAGCTACCTCTCGGGTCCTGTGCTTACTACTCTCAACCTCAGCATCACAAAACATCCCCATGTAACAAATCTGCATATGTATCATCTGTATTTAAAATAAAAGTTGAAAAGAATGAGTTAATGTCCTTTGCAGGGATGTGCATGAAGCTGGAAACCATAATTCTCAGCTAACTAACACAGGAACAGAAAAATCAAACACACATGTTCTCACTCATAGTGGGAGTTGAACAATGAGAACACATGGACACAGGGAGGGGAACATCACACACTGGGGCCTATCAGGATGGGTGGAAGGAAAGGGGAAGGAGAGCATTAGGACAAATACTTAATGCATGTGGGGCTTAAAACCTAGATGATGGGTTGATAGGTGCAGCAAACGACCATGGCACATGTATACCTATGTAACAAACCCGCACATTCTGCACATGTGTCCCAGAACTTAAAGTAAAAAATAAAATAAAGTTGAAATTAAAAAGAGAAAATACGAAGTTTGAAAAAGACCTCAGGTGTTTCTTTTGCACCCTTCCAGGGAATACCCAGCCCAACCATCTCACTTTGCACCTGAGAAAATGGACACCCCCTGGGGCAGGCAGAGCTGGGATTATCAGTCACCCACATAACCAAGGCTAAGAGGAGAACAGAGCTTTCTTATTCGAAACAGCCAGATTCCCCCAAGGCCAGCTTTGGACAGGCAGTAGCACATCACTGATGGCAGAAATGCAGCCAGCATCCTCTCTGCTCCCCTTCCTGAGAAAGGTCACCAAGTGCACCTCTCCCTTCTAACCGACAGGCTGCCTGGCAAGGAGGCAGGGCTCATGTGAAGAATTGCTCTCTCTTTTCCTCCATTTCCCAGCACAAACCTGCTCTCCGGAGTGTGCAGCACAAAAGGAAAGTCAGACTCAAAAGGGCACACTACGGGGGCAGCCTCTCAAAGGTTCCTCCCAGTGGTGTGCAGAGGACACCTGGGCATGACAATGTGGCTTATTAAGAAGTGCTGCCATTCAAAGGCCTTCCAGTGCTTCAGAGGCCTCCCTTCCACCAGCCAGTGATGAAAGAGAAGGGGCATTGGCTGCTCATCTCATTCTGTAGATGAGCAAACAGGAACAAACCCAAAAAGGGATTTGTCTTAGGTCACAGAGCACATGGATAGCCGGAGCAAGAAGAAGATCTAAATACTTTTATGATCAAGCTGGGAAATTTGAAATATGACTAGATATTGTATAATATGAAGGAATTATTGTTAATTTTTTAAGATCTGATAGCAGTATTGCAATTTTTTTTTCTTTTTTTCTTTTAGCGATGTCTACTAAAGTGAAAATGGATGAAATGGTATGAAAGCTACAATTTACTCCAAAATAATCCGAGGTGGGAAGAATAGGGGGGCAATGGTTGGATGAAAGGAGCTAGGACATGAGTTAATGCTGCTAAAGCTGGTGATAGGTATTTGAGGGTTCATTATGCTATCCTTTTCTGTGTATATTTTAAATTGTCCATAGTAACAAAAATTAAATACCTAAATGCCCTGGCCCCCAAAGTCCCCCAAATGACCCATGATGTTCATTCTAAGCAATGCCAGGTTGGAACTTAAGATCAGCCCTCCTATCTCCAGGGAGCGTGCTTCCAGTAATGTGTAGGAGAATGTGAACTTTTTCTTTTCCTTTTGCTGGGGGAGAAAGTCTCAGCAAGAAGGGACTGGCCTCAGGGTGCAGCCAGTCCACATTATTGGAAAGAGAGGCTCCTAAGTCTGGAAGCTTCCTGGCACCAACACAGCCAGAAGCAGAGGTCCTGGCCAGTCAGGACTCAGACCCATGCTATTAACTTGATCAGGTCTCTTCATCTCTCGAAACCCTGGTTTCTTCATTTGTGAACCTAAGGGGATAGTCCCAGTTTGCCTATTTCACAGGTTCAAATTAAATAATGAAGGTGGATTCCTAGAGCGATAGTAGAGTATCTGTATCTAAATCCCATCTCCACTTCAGATTAGCTCTGTGGTTCAGACAAGCTTCTCAATCTCTCCCGCCTCAGGGTCCTCCACAACAAAAGCAGGGTTGTTGCAAGGATTCATTCAATTAATATATGCAAACAACTAAGAACAATACAAGACATTATCTGATTATTATTATTGCTCTATAATGGTATACTAACACAACATGTCAATATTATTAAAGGAACCACGGAGTGTTTATATTAGAAAGAAACTTGGGAAGTTATTTATTCCACACTCCACCTTTGAGAGAATCAGGAAGGCCATGTGACTTTTCTGGAAGCTCGTACAAGCTAGGGACAGAATGGATCCTTGGAGCAACGCCAAGGCCATTCTGAAACCCCAGCACATCAAGCCCACCGCTCGGTGGTCATTTCTTATTTCTTATTGTTCCTAAGGAGGCCCACACAGAGTCACAGCCTCAAACCAGATCTCGTGCTGGACAAGCATACCCGAGAGTCCCAAAGCCCATCTCCTTACCGGTCGGTAATGCCGGAGGACCGTGTGGGTTGGGGGAGAATTCCTAGCTCCTTGTTCCATGCCTGATCCCTGGAGAGCAGACCAGGGCAGCCATGAGATTCAGCTGCGCCCCTTGCCTTCCACGGTCCGTTCCTGAAGAGTGGGCAGCGCTTCCCGAGCCTCTCCTCGGACTTCGCCGCCACCACAAAAACATTTTCAAGGCGATGGTGCAAGCTGCCCTACTTACCATTAAGAGAAAGGACCACATTATTGCTGTTATAAACCATTGATTAAGGTTTATAATAGCAATAATCCCCTCGAAATTCATTGTTACTGCAGTTAATGACCAGTTTATTAGAGCGTTAACCATCCTTGGCAATGGGCTGAGTCGTTTAATGCGGGTAACGACCAATTTCTCAAGGATTATTGCTTAAATAACAATTCTTTGGGAGATGTATGTGCCACCACAAGGTGCGGCTCTGGCTGGAAGCTTCTCCTCAGAAATAATTGTTAATTATTTCCTCAGAGTTGCGCCACCAGCACTGTACCTAACAACCCCCAAACAACGAGTTTCCTGTGCCAATGCTTCAGAGGCACCAAAGAATCAAGCTGTTGGACCAGGGCCTGGAGCCAGAGCTGCACCCTTCTGTGAAGGGATCAGAAACAGAGCAACCACCACGATGGCTTCCGGCCTCCCAAGCAAAAGCACCACTGAGAAACCGTACCTGGCTCTTCACAGAGATGATTCCTTCCTCTTCATGTGGCCTCATTTCCAGAATTTTCTACCTGTCCAAGCCCTCCACCCACCCACTTGACAGGTAGGGGAAAGTAGGGCCAGCCAAGGGGCTGGAGAAAGGATTGAAAAATGAGAAGCAGCCGGGTATAGTGGCACATGTCTGTAATCCCAGTACTCTGAGAGGCCAAGACGGGCCAATCACTTTGGACCAGGAGTTCAAAACCAGCCTGGCCAATGTGGCGAAACCCCATCTCTACTAAAAATACAAAAATCAGCCAAGCCATCATGATGCACACCTGTAATTCCAGCTACTTGGGAGACTGAGGCACAAAAATTACTTGAACCTGGGAGGTGGAGGTTGCAGTGAGCCGTAATCATGCCACTGCACTTCAGCCTAGGCGACAGAGTGAAACTCCGTCTCCAAAACAAACAATGAAAAGTGGGAAGCATGACCAACCAAGGCCTCATAATGGTTTAAGGCACTCTGGAGCAGATGTTCACCTACACCTCACCATCCAGGACCCAGGAGACCTGGGCACACGGGGCTGCAGGCACTAAATAGTACCCACTAGTTTGCACAGTGCTGAAGCACTGGTAGTCTGTCTGCAGCCACTGGGTTGCTTTGGGCTTTGTTTCAGCCAGAAAGAAAATAGTTGGGGTCAGATTATATGCTTTCATCATTAAAGGCAACGATATAGCCAGGAGTCTTTTTAATCATCTAGGCCTCCTTATTGTACAGGTGAAAACTAAGGGCCCAGAGAGGTTAGGAGGCTTGGCTGTGTCACACAGCCACTTAGAGAGGAGTTGGAAGTGGATCTTGATCTCCATTTTTTTTTAAATCAACCTCAAGACCACCTTTTTGGACAGATCCAAATGAGGAACATTTTGTCAAAAACTAGGGTCACAGCCCAACAGGGAGATAATGCAGAGATAAGGCAGCCCTGAGCTCATGAGCACTTAAACAAGAGTCTCAGAAGAAGCAATGATCTGACCCTCCTACTCCTCCTCCTCCCCAACTGTCTTTTTATGTGTAGCTCAGTCCAGGCATTTCATCACATTAACTATTTTCTGTCACTTTACATTAGCACTGGTATTTCAATAACTTTTATATCTTTGACATGATCTGAAAGCTATTGATATGATTACACTCTAATTGCATTATATTAACTAAAATAAATATTAATAGGGTGTGAACCTAACATAATACGATAGCAAATTGCTATCACAGTGCCAGGGCATGTGAGACAGAAATCTACTGATTCACTCAACAAACTTTACATACATATTAACTTTACATACATATCAACAAACACATATTAAGGTCCTGTTATGTGTGGAGCACTAAGGCATCTTCCTTTTTTCTCATCATCTACAAAAACAAATTTGGTGCAAGAACAGAACGTGAGGTATCAAAGCCTCCTTGAATCTATGAATCCTTCAACCTCCATGTCTTGACTGAACAGCAAGAATCATTACCTGTAAATAACAGCAAGGGGGAGATAAACGTCTCTTCCAGGAGCTCGGTGAAGTAAACGTCCGGTAACTCATCATTGCCCTCACCCTTCGGACACATAGACCCACATTCATCCTGGAGGCCATATAAACCCACATGGGTCCCTGCAGCTCCCGAGTATCGGGTGCATAGAACCTGGTTGAGACAAAAGGTAGCAGCTTCTCTCTGCTGCTCTTTCGCTGAGGCTCCCACCAAGGCTCTGATGCCATGGTGGTGAAACTGGACACCGTTTTCCCTGAGTTATAATATTTATAAATCAAAATGTCATTTTTTTCTGAAGTCATCAAACTGAATTCATGGCTGTGTAGATTAGAGAAATAATCTTGTTAAATCACAATAGTTCTAGGTCTTCCCAATTTCCCAACAGCACTACTGTCCACATATCCTGTTTATAGGATATGATATAGGATATAGGATAGGATATCATATCCTGTTTATAGGATATGATATAGGATATAGGATAGGATATCATATCCTGTTTATAGGATATGATATAGGATATAGGATAGGATATCATATCCTGTTTATAGGATATGATAACATTTCTATTCTCAGCCACACAAGATAGTAGTATCAACAACTATGAATCATGCTTAAGCAGCATATAGATTCATTGTCTCATGTAAATTAGTTAATATGTATGTAAAGTATTTAATAGTGCCTGTTTGAAGGCTGAGCCAAGAGGATTGCTTGAGCCCCAGGGGTCAAGGCTACAGTGAGTCATGTTCACTGTAGCCTGGGTGACAGAGAAAAAGACCCTGTCTCAAAAAACAAACAAACAAAGAGTGTCTGGAACATAGGAAAAGCTCGACAAATGTTAGCAGTTATTACTGTTGGCTATTACATAAGCCTGATACCAAATGTGATCAAAATCGGTCTATAATTTCCCATAAAAAATCGTAACAGAAATATAGTAAGTTCAATCATTGAAATGAAACCAATGTAATATAACGTGTTCAGTAACTCTCTAAATAGTCAACACTTTATCAAGGGGAGTATATCTACATGTGTGTATCCGTGATATGATATAGAGAAACAATTTATATGAGGAGCTAATATAGTTGATCCATCACTACCATCCTTGCCTTCAACAAGGGCAGAATATCCAGAATAGGTCTTCAGTCCATGAGCAAGACTCATTTTTCTCCACCAAGACTCCAACAGTCTACCATGGGTTCCCTCGGATTCTCTTCATTCCTCTGCTCTGAACTCTGTTGCTCTCAACAACATTTTTTGAGCATTTTCAACGTGCCAGGAACATGGAGATGCAAAGAAGAAGAATAGCATCTCTGCCCTGAAGCAGCCCAGAAGACAAGTGCATGAAGAGCTACTGGGAATACAAGGTGTTAAGTGCTACATCCCCTAGGCTGTGAATGGAGGATGGGAGAGAAGGGGAGGGGACTAAGGTGGGTGCTTTCTAGCCTGCGCAAGCACAGCAGAGGAGCGATTATTTCAGCCTAGCAAAGGGGGACACCACCCAGGAGATGACATTTGAACTACACCTAGAGCTAGTTTACCAACGTGTGACCTAAACACCGTTTAAGGAACCAATGAAGCAGAAACATGGAGGAGAGAGAGAGAGAGAGGAAGCGTGAGAGGGAGAGAGGATAGTTCAGCTTTGATGAACTTACTCAGAAATTTAATTAGAAAATAGGGAAGGGGGTTAATTTCAGCACTCGTATGTTTAATGTCATATCAGAAAACTTTTTTTAAAGTGTTAATAACTGATTAACAGGTGGGCATTAATACTGAGGGCCTAGTAAAGAATTCAAGGATTCCAACTGAACTTTATGAAGTAGAAATGGAAGGGGGTTGAAAGAGAATGCACACCAAGCCTGTCAGGGCCTAAAAAAGCCGGAGGTCTCATTAGACCATTCTCCTGCTTTGAAGCTTGCCTCAAAGCTGTCCAAGAAGATTGCTAGCTCTCGACTTCACTTTCAGGAGCCTTTTTCCAATATTTGCAGAAGGAGTTACATCTCTTACGGGAGCACCTTATAGCTGAGAGGCATTTGGAAAAAAAAATTGGGGAAAAGCCCAGAAACTAAGCTCAAGTGACCCTGTAGCTTATGATGAGGAGAGAAGAGCAATTTCTTACTGTAGCTCCTGTGTTTTTCTGGCTCCTGAAATCCCAAAAAGATGCTGTTGAGCCTCGCTGCCTCTTGGTATCTCGGTCACAGAGCTGTCACCTAAACAGAATGATTTTCCTTCTCTTGACAGTGGGCTTTCTTTGGAGGGCAAGGGGAAACGGTAACGGGATTTTCTTTGGTTTTAAGTGGGACTCTTTGAATGGAGCACTACCTTTCCAGTTGTGTTTTACCTTTTATCTTTATCTCTAAGTTTTTATCATTCTATTTCTTTTTTGTTTTTCTAGCTTCGTTGAGTCCCTAAGCCCTCCTGGCTCACAGTATCAGAACAGTCAACAATGTGCTTGACCCATCCTTCCTTCCTGCCCCGAGCCAAGCCACTGGAATCACTTTTCGAGTCACCCAGGCTGGGGAAGGTGGAAGAGTTTTCTGCATCACTTCACATGATGAACCTGGAACCCCAGAAGCAGCAATTCAGATTTTCTCAGGTGCCCACGGCTCCTCTGTTTCTCCCAGAAATCCTCTGGTTAAAATAGGTGGGGGTGAGAGGTCAAACTAAATTTCCATCCAGCAGGTTTGACAGGTACATAGCATGTAGCAAGACTAAAAGCCCCAATTCCACTGCTTAATTAAAAACATTTTTCATTCCAAACCTATAAAAGGCAGATGTGCCGCATTCCCTCAACCACAGATCGCTGCTCTGTACTGAGTGCGGCAGCTCATATTCCTCTTTCCCAGGGCTTGAAAATAGAAGGCCATCAAAGCAGCGTAATCCGTGTTTCTTCCTCCACCTCCTCCTCACCCCCTCCATTTCCTCTTTTGCTGAAAAATATTCATTTCCATCTTTGCAGGGGTTATGTGTTTTAAGCTTCTCACGACACCTCCATGCTGAAATGGAGTGGGATGGTAGCCCATCATCCAGGATAGACAGGAGGCAGCTCTCATACTTTATGATTCTAAAATGCCTTTTAACCTGGATTTCTTAAAAACGAAAAAAGAAGCTCAGGCAGCAGTTCTGGCTTCATTCCCCGTACTGAGGCTGTGAAGTTATTCAGGACTTCTTCAATTCAGGTATCTAGAAGACAACTCTTGGGAAGAAGAATGAGTGAAGCACTTGCCAAGAGGTGGTCAGAAAAATGAAGTAAATACTTGCTTATAGTGTTTTTCTACCTTCGATGACTCCTTTACTCCTGAAACGCCTGGAGTTAAGACACTCAGTGTGATTATCTGGTACAGACAGTTGCAAGTCAAATTCAGAGCATGCTGCCAATGTTTATGTGTAAATCAGCTCTCAGAACATCTATTTGAGTAGAGGAGGGGAGAGGATCCTATATCCATTTGTTTTTGTTCATCTGTTTCTTTGAAGGGTTCACAGATATTTTTTTGTTTGGGATCTTCTCTGCTTTACTCCCAGTGATTTTCTGTATTACTCAAGGACAGGATCATCAAGCATTCCTTCAGAACTGTTTCTCCACTGGGCCCAGCTAATGCCCTGAATTCAAAGTGAACTTCAAGAAAAGGTTTTCGGTGGAGAAATGTAAGGCTTCCACCAACTTGGGCCTCTTGCCCATGGTTCAGGTGCTCTCTCATTTTGTGAAATTTTTCTGGGTTCCAACCAAATGTTCTTATTAAATGTTAAAAAAAAAAATTTGCAGTTGTGAGTGATATCAAATACAATCAATAAACTTGAAGGAAAAGAGAGCCCAAGGCACCCACAAGACACTTTTAAGATTTAATTGTTCCACAGAATTTTAAGCAAGTAGTAATAAGAAACTAAATTGCATGAAACCAAATATTTTGCTCTAGGCTCCTAATTCATCTCACTTGCTGGTTCCCAGGGGCTGGTGCCAGCACTGTGCAGCCTGGGACTTTCCAGAACAGACAGGGATTGTGCTTCATGCAAGCTAAAGAACTTCCCTGTCTCTTTGAAATGGGGCAGTTGATCAAAGTCTTCCTTACAATGAAAACGCCTGGGTTCAAGGACCTAACCGGCTGAACGGACTGAAAGATATATTTTACTAAGCACAGGGCCCACTTTCTTGCTTGTTTCTTAAAAACGAAAGATCTTAAGGATTTCTGAAAAAGGAAAAGTCCTGGGGAGCGGGGAGGAATCTGGTACCAAGAATGAGAGCTGCATCCAGGCATTAGCAGGCACCAAGAATAAGTGTCAGTTGCTCCAGGGAGGTGCAGCGCAGTCCTGGCGGCTGCGGAGTCTGGAAGCCTCTGGATGCTTTGCTGTGCTTCTCAAAGGTTGAGAGGACCTGTTAATGAGGCGTATCTGCTTCCTCCCAGCTAGATCGCTTGGGATAGAAGGATTCG
Organism: Aotus nancymaae; assembly: GCF_030222135.1. Taxonomy (NCBI): domain Eukaryota; kingdom Metazoa; phylum Chordata; class Mammalia; order Primates; family Aotidae; genus Aotus; species Aotus nancymaae. Next base: position 2,062,081 of record NW_026988494.1, on the reverse strand, counting down.
CTCAATGCCCTAAGAAAAGCCTGCCACGAACACACAGGCAAAGCACAGGAGAGAACCCTACCCCTCCTATCACAGTTCACAGGACCTTTTGTCTGTTCTGGCCAGGGACACCATATCACAAAACAAGAGGACACTTCGTCATGGGGCAAGCAGCCGTGGGGCTGTGTTTGGTACTGGTTGTGACTTTTAGAAAGGAATTGCTCCCAGAACTCTGGGAGACTGAGGCAGAAGGATTGTTTGAGCCCAGGAGTTTGAGACTAGCCTGGGCAACATGGTGAAACCTCATCTTTGTAAAAATTACAAAAATTAGCTGGGCATGGTGGTGCACACCTGTAGTCCCAGCTACTTGGGAAGCCGAGGTGGGAAGATCACTTGAGCCCGGGAGGTGGATGCTGCAGTGAGATGTTATCACACCACTGCATTCCAGCCTGGGTGATAGAGCAAGACCCTGTCAGAAAAAAGGGGAGGGGAGGGGAGGGGAGGGGAGGGGAAGAAAAAGAAATGTATTGCTGCAGAGATTTAGATGAGAGGATTAGGGAGATGGGAGGTTAGGGAGATGGGATTTGGGATTTGACGAGCTGAATGAATGTCTGATAATAGCAGGCAGTTGAGTCTGGTAAAACAAGCACAGGTTCTAGGGCTGAGCAGACCTTTACATCCTAACCTTGGGAAAACTTACTATCTCTGAGCCTCTGTTTCCTTATCTATAAATAGAAGTCATAATAGTTCTTACTTCATGAAGACCATGTGATAGTGAATAAAAAGCCTATGTAAAGTAGCTTGGGGCATCCCTGGCACTTAGTAGGTGCTCAGTAAATGGTAGATAGTACTTTAATAATAATTCATAATTATGGGCTGGAATGCAATAGCATATGGAGGGAGGGCATCTGCCTCTGGGTTCAATGGTCTTGACTGCATTAAAGGAAAGCGAGGGTCCAGTCTCCTGCCAAGAGGAGCCTCTGTGACTGAAGAGCCTCCCAGCCCCCACACACCCCATGCAACTTTTCCCGGTGGGCCTTTTGCTTGAGTCCAAACTTAGTCCTGGCGCCTTTCCAGAGGCTCAATTCAAGAGAACATTATAGCAATAATATAGCTCCCTATTATACACCAGCACTTAAAGAAGAAAAATGTCCTGCAGGTTTAAACCTAAAATATTTCAGAAAATTGCCGCCACTAGGTGCTCAGAGATCGTGCCATAAAAACAAACGTACACGTTTCTGGTCAATACATGAATCATGCTGCAACTTCATAAAATTAACGTAGATGACTCCAAAGTAACACAGCAGAGTACCGGACACCACCAGCCTCTGGAGCACAGCAGCCTTCAGACCAGCCAGGCACCATCCCCAGCCACCTGTGTAGCCTTGGGCAGGAGTACAGTTTGATGTGGAATTAGAAGAGATGTTTGTGGAGCACTTCTCAGATTGCTTGGCACAAGGTAAGTGCTTAAGCTCGTGTTGGTAATCCCAGCACTGTGGGAGGCCAAGGAAAGAGGATCACTTGAAGACAGGAATTCAAGATGAGCCTGAGCGACATAATGAGATCCTAACTCTACAAGAAAAAGTTAAAATTAGCTGGGTGTGCTGGTGGGCACCTGTAGTCCCAGTTGCTCAGGAGGCTGAGGTGGGAGGATCACTTGAGCCCAGGAGTTCAAGCCTGCAGTGAGCTATGATTATGCCACTGTACTCCAGCTTGGGTGACAGAGCAAGACCCTGACTCTATGAAAAAAAGAAAAATTGCTTTGTGTATTAGTTCATTTTCACACTGCTACAAAGATACTACTTGAAACTGGGTAATTTACAAACAACAAAGGTTTAATTGACTCACAGTTCCACATGACTGGGAAGGCCTCAGGAAACTTACAACCATGATGGAAGGGGAAGCGGGCACCTTCTTCACAAGGCGACAGGAGAGAGAGCAAGGAAGAGCAGAGAAAACTGCCTTATAACACTATCAGGTCTTGTCAGAACTCACTCACTATCACAAGTACAACACGGGGGAAACCCCATGACCCAATCACCTCCTTCCCTCGACGTGTGGGGATTACGATGAGATTTGGGTGAGGACACAGAGCCAAAGCGCATCACTTTGCCGTGTTGTCCATTGTCTTTATCACGACTGCTGCGGTCCTACCTCAAGAATATCGACATGCAAGCAGGCCTGTATCAGTAACAGACTTTTCAGCTGTGGAAAAAGAAACAAATAGGAGCAACCACTGAGCAGGGGGATCCCATGAGCAGCATCACTGGGTGTTCTTCCTTCTTCCTTGCCTTGGGATTTTGTCTAAAAGGTTTGATGCCATTGCAGAGAGTTGTACTTTGAAGTGTAGCACAGTTCCAGAGCGATAAGGATTTATTATGGTATGAAAGGCCAGATGGCCTATCGGGGGCCTGGATTTTGCAAGAACCCAGCAAAGTATCCCTCTACACACACACACACACACACACACACACACACACACACACACACCCCACTTTGATAAGTGCTGCTAGGACAAGACTTCCAGGGCTTCCACAGAGGTTTCACTTAGAAATCATCCTCCCTCTAAGGCCACCCTCCATCCTAACTCTCCCTATGCCGAGGGTCCCCTCCATGAAGCATCTGGATGACCTGACAAGGTCCGAGCTGGCAGGGGTGTGCTCTCCAGCATGGCCCAGGCTATTGGCACCCAGCGAGGCAGCAGCTCCTGTACTCAGGTCCTCCACCAGCTCCTGCAGGAAACACAAAGGCCAAGCTAGAGGCCCCTGCTCTCAGGGGGTCCACAGTTAAGCCAGAGGAAAGTGCATGATACAAGGCCAAGTATATTTTAATACTGAAGAGGGAAGGCCATCTCCAAGTCCAGGCAGCATCTCTGTGCTAGTTAAAGAAGACAAGCAGGGCCTTAGAAAGCCTGTCTTCTAAAGCCAGCACTTTATAATAATAGCACTGATGGATTCCAGTGGATGTTGAACTTAATTATCCAGTGCTCACTTGTATCATGCCTGCATCTCTTAACGCATCTGAGGAGCCTGGCTGTGCTTGGCTAATTTAACATGGAGCATTTGACAGAGCCTGTTAGAAATGGGCCCCCCACAGGACCGCCCATTAGGCTGTAGCCAGCAGCTGCCCTCCATCGCCCCCCCGCCACCACTTGCGCTGAGTGAGTCACTCCCCTCATGCCCACCTCTGCTGCCACCTGTCCCCCAAGTGCCACCAGCCATTTTCCAGATCACTGAGGAGTCGATGACTTGTTCATGTCACATGATACTGGTGCTTTCAGCTTCTGTTTTCATTGACTCCTGGTCTTCCAGGACAAGTAGAAAGGAACAGGAGATCTGTTTGCCAAGAGCCACAGCTTGGCTGGGTCTTCCAACACCAGGATGCCTCCGGGATTTGCAGGTGGACGGATGAATAACTTCAGGGAGAGCCTCGTGGGGTGGGAGGGGCTGGCAGGGGCGTGGGATTGCCACTCTTCATTCCTTTGAGGATGAGAGAGTGAGAACTCCAGGCTGTGATTGTTGTCTCAGCTGTGGGAAGAAAAGAGGAGGGCCTCTCAGGCACCTGGATACACTGGCCTTCACATTTCAGAGCCGCCAGCTTGGGCCACGGGGGACCTGCCCCTCTTTCCCACCTACATGTTATTCCAGCCATAAATCCAAGTGACAAGCTTGAACTTTCCTCAATTGACATGTTTACAAGGGAAGTCCACATTTGACAGGAAAATTAAGCCTATCAATCACTTAACGAGCTCGTTAATGAATGGGTCTCTGATCTCCTCTGGTAGCTGGGTTTATTGATTAGGGAGGGGGCAGCCCTGGCCCCCATCCCTCTCTCCCTACGCCTGCCTCCCACCCACCCTTCCTTCTGCCAGATGTTGCTGCCCTCTGACCTCCCTCCACCACCCCCAAGCCCCCTCTCCTCCCTGAAGCTGGGGAGAGGGTTCTGGTTCAGGGTTTATCGGGAGGTCAGACCCCCTCCTGACTCTGTTCTCTGACAGAACAAAGGGAACAGATGCAGGCTCTGGCCTGCAAGCACCCACCCAGCATATGGAAGCCATCTCCTTGGTCCCCGTAATTACCCGGGAGCTTGCTTCTTCAATGGCGTTGTTCTTTAATGCACAGAAACCAACCTATTCCCCAACATAAAACACTTTAACAGTGTCTCCCTCTGGGGTTTCTGGGAGAGGTCCTGTCAGGTATAAAATGTGCAGAACCCCTCTGACAGCACACAGAGTGAGGCCTTCCACAGTTAAAAAGAGGGACAGGGCCGGGGGAGGCAGGCTGCATGGTGGCAAATGGAGCCAGGGTCCCATCACATTTGGAAAGTCCCATCGTGTTCCTGTAGAGCTTTCTAGAGTGTTAGCAGTCAGGAGGAAGAGCTAGAAATTGGTTAAAAACACAACCAGTCTCCTCCCGTTTCCAGCACACACAGAGGTAGGGTCTAAAGTGCAGGTCAGACACCAAACCTTGGGAGAATAACTATTTTGTGTAAGAATAAATGATTAATGTTGATTACAAAAAGGCCTGCCGCTTAGTATGTGCTAAGTTAATAGAAGTAATACAGCTCTGATCTTGATGCTGTCTCCAGGATGTCGGCTCTTACAGGCTCACTGAAAGGCAGAAACTTAGAGATAGGAATTGAACAACAGAGTAAGGGAGGAAATGAGCTTTTGGTTATAAATGAATGGGGGGTCTCCAACCCAACAAACCCCTAAGCTCGTGCCTCAAAAGTGAGATAATGGAGGACTTCCTAGGTTTCTTCTCTGAAGTGTGTGCTGGGCCTCTTGGGGTGGTTGGCAGAGCCTACATGATCAGAAGGGGAGGATTAACTCCCCGGAGGGGCCACAACAAATTATTATAAACTGAGTGACTGAAAACAACAGAAATTTATTCTCTCCCAGTTCTAGCAGCTGGAAGACTGGAATCAAGGTGCTGGCAGGCCTTGCTTTCTCTGAAAGCTCCAGTGAGAATCCACCCTTGTCTCACCTCTCTGCTGGAGGCTTCCAAAAAGCCTTGGTGTCCTTGGTTCATGACTGCCTCATTCCATCTCTGCCTCCATCTTCCCACAGCCATCCTCCCCATGTGTCTGTGAGTCCTCTCCTCTTCTTATAAGAATAGGAGTGATTAGATTCAGGGACCACCCTGATCCTGTATGACTTCAAACGCTTGCTGGCCTGTTTGTAAATATCGGGTCTGGGGCAGGGGAACCCCTTTGACATGCCAGTGTTAAGCACTTAGAACATGGCACATTACAACTAATTACATCGCCAAAGATCCTATTTCCAAGTAAAGTCATATTCTAAGATTCCGGATGGACACAGATTTTCAGAAGATCACTATTCAACTTGATACAGAGGGCAGAACAATGGAGGAGAGAGAACACTCTGGACATCGGGGCGAAATGCTTGCTGGCCTCTTGGTGCACGCTAGAGAAAGGCTGGAGCCTGCAGCCCTTCCAAAGAGTGGGAAGACAGCCTGAGGAGTGAGGGAGGCACTGAGGACGACAGGAGAAGAATTGCACCCAGGTAAATTGCAAATACTAAAAAATATGAAGACTGCCATTTCAGTGTTTAAAATGTGCTCTGGGTAATTCCAAACAAATTTTAAAGCCATTTTCAGACCATAAAATTCTCTGGACTAAATCAGTGATTCCCAGGCAGGCCCGGGTGCTCACAGACCTCCCCGAGATGGGCGGCCGGCGGGTTTGGGAGGCTCCCGCTAATCTGGCAAATGAGCGATGATTCTTCCCAATGATTGCAGAAGGGCCCTTCTCAATTTCTCTAGGCACCTGCTCTACTTGCAGACTGATTTGCGGGACTTTTTCTTCTTTCTCTGGGGTGCGTTCCCAGAAAGGTGGCTCAGTCACAGGAAACACAAAAACAACAAGCCTCACCCAATGACATGTCTCACCTTATTACCCAAAGGCTACTTCTCTGGGCCTCTACTTCCCAATCTCCTTCTAGTCAAGCAAGCAAAGACCGATGTGAAACCTGTTTGTAAATATCATGTGACTGGGGCAGCAGAACCCCTTTGACACCACAGCATTAAGCACTTAGAACATGGCACATTGCAAAACTCCTGGGCTTCATGCTTTTCATCAACAGTTTGGACAGCCTCTACCTGCACTGCGGGAGGCATGAGAGGAGGGTCCGGGGCACGGCAGAATTCTATCAGAGCCTGAAGGTGCAAACACGCTCCACCTGGGTATCAAGAAATTGATTGTTTAGTAAGTTGTTATGTCGTAAAAAGAATTCTTGGGGATCAAAAGAAGGAGCCTAGTGTTTGCATCAGACAGATCCCCTTTTTTTTTTTTTTTTTTTGAGATGGAGTCTTGCTCTGTCACCCAGGCTGGAGTGCAGTGGCATGATCTTGGCTCACTGCAACCTCCACCTCCAGGGTTCAAGTGATTCTCCTGTCTCAGCCTCCTGAGTAGCTAGGACTACAAGCCCACACCACCACGCCCAACTGATTTTTTGTATTTTTAGTAGAGAATGGGTTTCACCATGTTAGCCAAGATGGTCTCAATCTCCTGACCTCATGATCCACTCGCCTCAGCTTCTCAAAGTGCTGAGATTACAGGCGTGAGCCACCATGCCCAGACGACAGATCCTGTTCTTTTTTGTTTTTGTTGTTGTTTGAGATGGAGTCTTGCTCTGTCACCCAGGCTGGAGTGCAATGATGCAATCTCGGCTCACTGCAACCTCCACCTCCCAGGCTCAAGCAATTCTCCTGCCTCAGCCTCCTGAGTAGCTGGGACTATGATGCGTGCCACCAGGCCTGGCTAATTTTCGTATTTTTACAAATTTTTGTATTTTTACCATGTTGGTCAGGCTGGTCTCAAACTCCTGACCTTGTGGTCCACCGGCCTCGGCCTCTGCCGGTGCTAGGATTACAGGTGTGAGGCACCGCGCCTGGCCCAGGTCCTGTTCTTAAACCCGGCTCCATCACTTACTGGCTCAGCAAACTTGGGCTACTATTTTATGTCTCAGAGCCTGAGTAACCTCATATGTAAAGTGAGAATTACAACCAATAATGTTTGTATGGTGATGGCCAGACTAGGCCTTGATAAGGCAATCCCTCCTTTCCCTGCAGCTACCTGTGTTGAATATTCTATTTTATAAGTGTAAATTGTCTCTATTTTCTCACAGCGTGGGGTGGATGGAAGGGCTGATGGCCACCTAGAGAATAGCTCATCAACATGTAACTTACTACCCCTGCCATGGTACAATGATGGATTTCTTGGAACCATTGTCCATAAACTGGGTTTGGGGAAACTGAACTGTATTTCACAAGTTTGTCATGTCAGTGAGCCTTGTGCCATATCATTCCCTAAACACGGAGGCAGATAGCACTTCTTATATCTTGTATGCTGTATGAGGGTTCTCCAGACAGACAGAGCAAATGGAATCTATGAATATGTGAAAGGGAGTTTATTAGGAAGAATCGGCTCACATGATTACAAGGTGAAGTCCCATGATAGGCTGTCTGCGAGCTGGGGAAATAGAAAAGCTGGTAGTGGCTCAGGCTGAGTCCTACAGCTTCAAAACCCGGAATCCAATAGTGCAGACTTTAGTCCACAGCTGAAGGCCCAAGAGCCACTGGAGCAAGTCCTGAGTCCAGAGGCATAAGAACCTGGAGTCTGATGTCCAAGGGCAGGAGAAGAGGAAGCATCGAGCTTAGGAAGAAGAAAGAGCCACAAAACCCAGCAAGCCAGCTTATCCCACCTGCTTCCACCTGCCTTGTTCCAGCCGCACTGGCGACTGACTGGATGGTGCCCACCCACACTGAGAGTGGGTCCTCCTCTCCCAGTCCACCGACCCAGATGTAATCTCCTCTGCCAACACCTTCACAGACTTACCCAGAAGCAATCCTTCGCCAGTCATCTAGGCATCTCTCAGTCCAATCAATTTGCCACCTAATATTCACCATCACAGATGCAAATTTTTCTTGTGTACCTGAAGACTGAAGACACAGTCCATGAGAGGAGAGTTCAACTCTGATTACAGTGGATTCTGCTCAGAAATTTCCTCCAGGAGACCCCTTCCCCACTGAGCTCAAGGAGGGTCTAACGGGCATCTGCTGTAAGAGGGTCACGGCCACCTGGAGTAGGGGGCAGCCCAGCCCTGAGGAGGGCATGCTCCCGTTCATCCTCACTGCCCCTGCTCCTGACCAGCTCCCTTTGCCTTCCCCTGAAGGCCTGGACTGCCCTCCTTCCTGATTGATCTCTGGTTTCCTATTTATTCCCACACCTCTCCACCTTACAGCTTCCACCATATCCCTGCTTCCAAAGGATTTCCCATAAGCACAGGTCTGATGGTGAAGTGCTGGACTCTCAATAATGCCCCATTGCCCGCAGGATAAACATGAGCTCCTTAGGAAACATCGAAGACTTTTCTCCACTTATCCCCAGGTGACCCCTACAGCTCAGCCTCCTGTCACTCCCCTAAACCCACCCACATCACCCGTGTCACACTCGTCTAGCCATCATTTCACTCTGTTGTGTGCTCTGCCTCCATCCCCTTCCTACTTTGCCCACGTTCACAGCTTCTTGGCTGCAGAGCTTCCCATACAACCAGAAGGAAGTGATCACCTTCTTTCCAAACTTCACAGGCTCGTCTGTTCTTCTCTGATGACACCTAGCATCATTAGTGACTTGTCTACATGGCTTTTCTTCTCGACTGATCTATAAACTCTGGAAGGGCAGGGACCAAGTTATATTTGTGTTCATTTCCCCCTCAATACTCAGCAGGCCAGGGAGAGATGAAGTTTGTGAGCTCATGTATACAGCACAGCCCCGGAAGACAAAGAGAAATTTTGGTCCTTAGAGATCTAAATGGCTTAGAGAGGCAAAGAAAGGAAGAACAGAGTCTGAATCACACGAGAGAACACAGGGATTCCAGGGAGTCAGCAGAGCTGAGAGGAGCCCCACCTAGCCCAAGGAAGGGAAGTGGATTTGGATCTGAGATGCAGGAATCCATTTGGGGAGAGCAAGTGAGATGAAAGACTGATAAAATAGATCCCGGGCTGGGCATGCTGGTCTCATGCCTATAATCCCAGAAGCTCAGACTCAGGAGTCCAAGGGAGGAAGGATCCCTTGAGCACAGGAGTTCAAAACCAGCTAAGCAACAAAGCAAGACCCTGTCTCTACAAAAATAAAATTAGCCAGGGGTGGTGGTACATGCCTGTAGTCCTAGCTACTCAGGAGGCTGAGGCGGGAAGATTGCTTGAACCCAGGAGTTCAAGGCTGCAGTGAGCTAGGATCGTGCCACTGCACTCCAGCCTGGGTGACAGAGTGAAACCTTGTCTCTAAACAAAACAAAATAGACCCCGGCATTCGATTTATCTTAGATATTTACAGACTAGCTCCTCTAAAAAGAGGAAACAGCCTATAATCTCCCTAGGTCCCCACTCACGCCCCTTCTGACTGAGTGGTCACAAGTGAAAAGTTCCCAAGCAGGTCCATGCGCTCCCCCACCTTTACCTACATCTCCCTCTCTTTCCACAATTCTCTTTCTGTTTCTAGGCAACGGAGCTGCTGTCTGGTCCTTCTGCAAAAAGTCCATAACGCAGGTGCTGGACTGGGTGTGTCACTTTCCACTGGCA